>NC_141558.1:96925568-101925568 GCF_036417535.1 Chlamydotis macqueenii | reverse complement strand
AGAATGATCCGCTTGAGTATCTACAAGGACTTGACAAACACATGGCTACAGCAATTGCTGAATGCTGAATTAGGAGCTTCCTGAACATTTCAAATAGCTCCGCAGACCTCTACTAACTTCTGTGTTCACCCTAAAGCTGTGCAACAACGATAGCAAAACTGACAAAACTTCTTATCTGTCAACAGAAAATCTCTTGAACTTTCCCTTCCCATTATGACTACCACAGCAGCATAGCAATAAATGATTTATCTGCACCTGGTAAAACAACAGCCACACCTGACCCTCTGACTGAAAAACAGATTGCTTCTTATGGTAGCTGTATGAGAAGAGATTTATTTTTCTGGGGTGACAGACCTGAATGTCCCCCAGCAATGACAGCTTTCTGTTTTCCAACAGCGATTATCGGCGCAAACAGACTAGTTCTGCAAAGAGTAAGCTCAAAATCAGAGACCTCTCTCAGGAACCACATGGCAATGAGGTTTACTCATTGTTTCTCTCTTCTATCTAAAGCAATCCATTTTATCTGCAGACAAGGATGAATGTATAAAACCCACAGAGATTAGTTAGAACATCTCACATATGAGGTCTAATTTGGTTAGAAAGTCAAATGCAATAATTTTAGTAAGAAGTATATCTACCCTTGCTGAATCAAAGGTTATTCAGTCAAATACAGATGCAGCATCATTTTGGTAAAGTCATGGATCCAGAGCATCACATTTATATTTTAATAATGAAAAAAAAATGTAACCATCCACACAGGGTTGTCTCTTTTTATGTTTATCTCTTTTTATTCCTATACTCAGCCCAGCTAAGATGGAGTTAACTTTCTTCACAGTAGCCCGTATAGTGCTGTGCTTGACTCTTGTGGGCAGAACAGTGCTGATAGCACACCAGTGCTTCGGGACTGCTGTGCAGTGCTCACACAGCCTTCAAGGCTGTCTCTCCAACCCCACACACGCCTGCAAAGGCCAGCAGGCTGGGGGTGGCAAGAGGCTGGGAGAGGACGTAGCTGGGTCAGCTGACCCAACCTGGCCAAAGTGATATTCCACACCACAGGATGTCATGCTAAGCAATAAAATCTAAGAGAAAGGCTGTGGGGTGGGTGGTGGAGGGGGGAGCATTTATTACAAAGACTTTTGTCTTCCCAAGCAGCTGCTACACATACTGAGGCCTTGCTTCCCAGAATGTGGCTGGACTTCGCCTGCTGATGGGAAGTAGATAATAAATCTCCTTGGGTTTTGTGGGGGTTTTTTTTTGCTTTACTTCCATACATAGCCTTTGCTTTTCATATTTTTTTTTTCATTAAACTGTCTTTATCTCAACTCACAGGTTTTATCTTCTTATTTTCTCTCTCTGTCCTGCCAAGGAGGGGGGGATGAAGGTGGCTTGGCGAGCACCTGCATCCAGTCAAGGTAAACCCACCCCAGTCCTTTCTGGTGTCCAACGTGGGTGCCCAATTCCAAAGAGACAAATCTAATAAAAAGTCATAGTTTCATGCAATCCAGACATAAAATGTGCATAGATTGACTATTCAGAAAAGCATGACTGCATAACACTTGCATTTTTATTTACAAAAATATTTCAATTCACCCATTCTTAACTTTGCACTTTCCTTCTCTTTTCTAACAGCAGCAAGAGCAGTTCTGCTCTATACAGGCAAGACTCAGGAACAAAAGATTTTGTCAGGAAGAAATAATAAGTTGTATAGAATTTAAATAGTTACATCCTGAAAAGTGACTTTCAAGTAATGTTATGGAGCTCTGTTTATTGCATATCAGATTTCCTCAGCTGATTACTCTGTCAGACCTGAAATGCACTTGGGGCTCTCCTCCACCAGACTCCCACCCATTCTGTAAGGGATGCTCTGCCCCAGCCCTCGGCTACACTGCACAGCCCCTTGGTTTTCTCAGGGAATTGTATTTCTGCCTTGACATTTGGTGTGGACGCAGGTCATTCTTTTGGGGCTACATTGGCTTTGCATAATTAGCAGTTAAACCAATATAGTTTTTGTATGAACTGTGGCTCCAGAGTATTTCCACACAATTTAGATCTGCATGTTTTGTTTTGTTTTTAATTTTAAATTAAGTAGGTGCATTAACATGCTTCACTAACACAGTATACATTGCTTTCCAGACCTACACATCTCTGCTTGCAACTTGACTTTAAAATTATTTCACCATGCTTGAGAATTAGAGAGCAACACCTAAGAATCTGTTATTTAAGTAGCTCTGATTAATTCTGCCATCTGTGTTGGACAGTTATGCTTTTAGCTCACAAATAATGAAACTTCAGTCAAGAACATTCAGCTTCGTGTAACTTTAAGCATAAATCTCTAGAGTGACTGGACCTAAATGCTCCTCCATAGTATGGATGTTTTTCCACATTGATGTCTGCGCATTTAAACACTAGCTGAGAGCTGTTGAATATAAGGGCTATCATAAAGACAGTAGTATGGAAGAAAATTGAGACAAATGTAGAGATCCAAGGTTAATGTTCTTCATGGAATAAATACTTTTTGCTTCACACTGAAAACTCAAAGAAAGAAGAACCAATAACAATGCTATATTTCTCAAAGTATCAATGCAGTAGCCAGCATTGAAAGTTAATCTGAGATGAACAAGTTTCTACTCAAAAATACTAAAATAATTTTCTTTTATATGGTCATTGTCCTCCTCAAGTTATTCTGACTGTCTTTACTAACCTACAAAAGGAACTGTAGTAGCACTTTCATAAACATATAACTTATTCTTTACACATATTCCTCTTCAGACTTCCATGACTTGCTTAGCTTTTATAAAATGGCAGAAGTCTGCTAAACTTGGAAAAGCAGCTTTAAAAACAAACTGATAATTGTACAAAGCAATTCAAATGGCATTTTATAAGAGAAGAAAAAAGGAATCTCTTGTCTCGTCAAAGGCTAATATTGGAGCATTACCTTTTCTGCTTGTTCAGTCTAAGCATGCAATTAAAATATTTTGGTTTTTTCTGTAGTTATTGGATGGTATCAGAAAACAATCTTCAATTACAGTCATTTGGACTCAAGATATTCCAACACTTAAAAGCAAATAGTTTGAACGCTATTTTCAAAATAGGAAAAAGAAAATTCTAGATATACAAAGCATTCAACGAGCAGTCATGAAACGGGGAAGTGGTGTTTTGAGCAAAGCATTTGATTGTGCAGCACGATTCATTTGAGTCCTAACATAATAAACTTGGAAGAATGAAACATGATTTCAACTGAATACTTTCCTTCCTCCACACTTCAGTGATTGTGTCAGTATCTTTTCCTCTTGCCACCTCTATGGTTGCTTACACGGATTTAAGCAGATGTAGTACAGTGTACTTCCATGCAGAACATCTGATTTTTAAGGGCTAGGATCTTTAAGCCAGGGAGCTTAATGGAATTTAAAACAACAAAATTTCTATCTCATATTCACAGTTTGTGCTATTCAGTCAGTAATGAAACATCAACACGAATTCACTCAGCTGTAAAGCAATCAAAGCAGCCTTATAAAGAAGAGGCAAAGCCCTTTCTAGAGAGACAAACTACAAATGAACTTAGGACTGACTCAATTTCATTATCAGCAAAGCATAGAGATGAGATATTCAAGGTTCAAGAGTAAACTCATCATGCTACCAAAAAGCTCACTAATTACTTTTTTTATTTCACATTTCTGCAATGTACAACACCTGCTCTGCAAAGGTGGATCCTGTTTGGCTACAACCAACAACTGTCCTAACACCATGCTAATAGCCCTCTAAATCCTGCTTAGTAACACCAAGGAACTGCAGGTTCTTTATATGGCGCAGAACATGTTTCAAACCTCTGCACACGCACAGAAACGTTCTCCCAGTACTAGAGACTAGGAGATGAAGTAGGCATCTAGAGGCAAAGGATTGAAATTCCTGCTTTTGGGAGAACATTGGGCTTCCAAAACAAAAGTAGGAAGTTTCAATTAGTACCCAATCTATGATATGTCAATTTAGAAGATCAAGCCAAATAAATGAAGGACTAAGCTTGTTCCGGTTGCAGCAAATCAGTAGGAAATTGTTACGTCTGAACTCTTAATCACCTTCTAGAGTTTAGGTACTGAAGTCAGGACTGGATGAATCCTTTTCTTCAGTCAGGCACTTACTAGTCTCCAGAACAAACCAAAACAAAACAGAACTAAGTTTTTAAACCACAGGTACTGGAAGAAAAAGAGAGGACATTGTCTTTGCCTATCATTCATATAAGCTTGTCTTAGTTTAGCCCTGGTCAGGACCAAGCTACATGGTCTCTCACTCACTGTCCCCCTGACCCTCCCAATGGGATGGAGAGGAGAATTGGTAAACAAAATGTGGCAAAACTCATTGGTTGAGATGAAACAAAAAATAAATTTAAGAGAAATAACAGAAGAAAACAAAACAGATTAAAAACAAATATAGTACAATAGGTCATAGTGGATCCTCATGCCCAGCTTCCTCCTGAGTAGCAGGAGAATCCTCTCAGCCCCCTCCTCACTGACACACTGAGCATGGTGTCACGTAGGGTGGAACAGCCCTTGGGCCAATTTGGGTAACCTGTCCCAGCTGTTGGCTAATTAGTAAACTATCCCAGCTGTGTCTCCCAGCCACAGATGCCACCAGCTCCAGTTCCTCTCCCAGCTCAGGTGAATGTTAACTGTATCCTATCCAGAACCAGGACAGAGCTTTTTCCAGATGTTTTGGATCCAAAGACCACAGTCAATTTTCAAAATTTATCTCAGATAAAGGCAAGTTATCTGACCAATAAGTAAAGTGAGATGCTGTTAACAGTCACCTAGTTCCCACTTCAAGGATTCTTTCTCTTCAGTATCCTGCATTTTTTTTTTCATGGAAATTACAGAAACAATCCTGATCTACAAATCAGAAATGAAGTCTTCCCAATCCCAGCCTACAAGTCTTACTTTAAGCATTTTTTCTTTCTCCAGTACTGCACAAAATACTCTCTACAGAACACAGCTTGTATCTCTCATGTCTCATGAATATCTAGACACGTGATGACAGTCACAGCCCAGCTCAACAGCCCCCTCCTTTGAGCATCCCTTTGCTCCTTCTGAGCAATTCAGCCCAGTTTCTTCAGGGAAAGGCTCCTGATATTTCCAGACTTGAGTTTTTAATGTAGGCTGTGAAGAGGCAGAACTTAGCTCTCAGTATTGGGCGATTGACTAGTCATTGTTAAAAAGATAATCAGTTGAGAATCAGCTTTAAAACACATTACAGAATTAATAGGTAAGACACCAAACCTTGGCCATATCTTGTCTCACCAAGTGTGCCATCTCCGCATCAGACTGATGAATGCAGAGTACGGCCCAGCACAGCATATGTTAGGAAGCTGGAGCAAACCCTGGCTGGGACCGAGTGGCATAGGGCTGCCCTTGCGCCTCAGCTGCAGCCACCACAGGATTCCCCTTTAGTCCCACTGGATCACGCATGGAAGTGAAAAGGTCAGAATCAGGCAAGCATCAAGACTGAGGCAAGTGGAACAATGGTTTTCATCTCAGAGCCACGCAGCCAAAGTTCCAAGTTAGAGGCCAATTTTGTCTGTTTCAGTGTAGCTGAGCCCTCTAGTCAACAAGGTAATCCTCAATCTTGCCTCAGTGTTGATTATTGTACAATTTTATGAGTCTATTACTGACTGGTAAATGGAAAACTCTTCATTGGAGAGCTGCTACTAAGTGCTATCTTTTACAAATAGGGCACAGAGATAAAGTTTAAGAGTAACGTAATAATGGATAATACTATACCTCGACTGGCAAAACACTGTAGATCTAGTCATCTTTCTGAGGGTGTTTTAGGTGTTTGAGGGTTTTGTAAAAAATATATTTTTATTTATAAGTCTTCTCTTGGGGACAACAGCTTTTTGAGATGGCTACTAATTGAATAATTGGAATAATCAGCTACCTACTTAATCCAAGTTAAAATGTTATACTTTATTTTTATAAAAGGCAGAAAGCAAGCAAAAATGTGGGAAAGCAATTAGAAAGCAATTAGAAAGACTTGTTATGGCCAGTCTTTTGAAAAGTCCCTTGGCCTCAAGAGCACTAATTTAATGGGATGCATACAAACATAAACATCTTTTAAAAAATTAAGACCAAAATAATTTTGGAGACAACCTGAGAAGGTTCAGGTGTAAGCATCAAAAAGGCAAAAAAGCAGAAATGTTCTTCATTAACAGAAGAACAGAAGCAGAACAGAAGCAGAAATGTTCTTCATTGTGAATATGCAGTAACTACACTGAGTTCAGCAGTTATTTTTCCTTTAGCATGAATGTGATAGAGCAACTGTCAATGCTTTTCCAGATGCCTCCTGCATACGACCCTTGAAATAGCCTTAAAACATTCGGAAGTAGATGAAAGCCTTCCCTACAAATGTTTCATTCTAAGTTAACCATGAGATCAAGGGCTGCCATGCAGCAGCACTAGTTAAAGTTATTCTGAAGGTTAGTTTGGGGAGAGGGTGAGGGCATGAAACCCCATGGACATGGTAGAATACTTGCTCTGACATCTTGTACTCTAAAGCTTGTGAAGGAACAGGGAAACAGAAAAGAAGCAGAGAAACAGTAAGAACTCCCAGAGATGAAGCCATCTGGGGAAAAAAAAAAGAGAAAGCTGTATGGGGTGCAAGAATTGGTTGGCTGAAGCAAGATTACAGGGCCTGAACAAGAGTAGAAATGCAGAGAACAGTGTGGAAAAGTGACTTTCATGACTCTGAGCTATTCTGCACATGAATATGAGCCAGAGCCTCAGAGAAGACTTCCCCTCTACCTCCATTGTGTGACTCAAGAGAACAGGGCCAACGCACAGTACCTGCCACAATATCAAGCAGTGCAGGATCCTCACATAGCTGCAGCTGCTAGAATGAAAGCAGAGATGAGGTCTCCTTGAGTCCCCCAACAAGAAGTTCATGTGCGATCTGGGCTATGAAGCCACTGAGAGTCAGCAGCGAAGTCTAGACCCGCACTGAGACTACAGCAGTACACAAACACAAGATAACAAGGTGGGCACAACAGAGCATCCAGCAAATAGAAAACGGGGCTGTGGAGGCTTGGACTGGTCTGCTTTTACTCATAAAGGTACCAGCAGAGTCTCTTCCTTGAAAGAAAGAAATCTAGAAATGGGAGGTATTCAAAAGTCTCCGGTTGTGTTGTTGTGGACTATGTCCTGCTCACCAAAGCTTATTCAGGCTAGGCATTTGAAGCCACTGTCTCATCACATTGTGTCATTTCTACTTTTAGTTGTGGCCAGAATGAGGATGTGCAGAGAAACGTGACAAAGGAAATCAAAGCAACAAGCACAATTATCCCTCAGTTCCTCTGCAGATGTAAGGTGAGTCACTTCGTACGATCAGAGTCCAGTCAGATTTGCTCCATCTGTACAGCTTCTGTTCCAAGTGCTTCTTTCTCAGCATGAAGGGATAAATTCCTGAGCAGCTTCTAACAAATTATGAAAGACAGGATCATTTTCTAGAGGATTAACCTACTAGCAAAAAAAAGCAGACTAACAGTAGGCATGCACACAGAGGTGTAATGTGTTAATCACAAGCAGCTTGATAGCTATGAAGTACCAGAAAGAGACAATAAGGGGGCAAAAAAAGAATCCATAACATGAAGCTCTACTATGCCTGCTTTGATAAAAACTGCCTCAGAGCACATAATGCACTCTTAGGAAGCAGTGAATATTATTGTGTATTTTGGAAATAGAAGGATTGACATTTTTTCATAGAGCCAAACCATCCATTTGTCATGCGGATCCACTGCAACAATGAACATGATACTGGGCCAACCTGCAACATTATTAATACCATAAGTGGCTCCCAGACAGGTTAACACAAGCCAGTAAAATTGCTTCAGTGAAGCCACTCTGAACGATCACATTAAAACCTCTGTTCATGCAAACCAACAACTTGCGTATCAGTAAGATATTTTGCCTTTTAGAACCACTTAGTAGCATCTCCACACAACTAACTGACATAATATATTGAGGAAAAATGCACTATGAGGTCTCAGGAATCTCTGTGTAGGTTGTTTTTCAGCTTCATGGGGCTTTGTGTGTTACTAAGTAATAAACAACATGGAAGCAGGAGGAGGGAAGGCACTTTGACGGGGATCTGTGAACCAGTAGTGAAACGGTGGTTTACGTGTCATTTACCAAAGGCATTGGCCCATCTTGCTAGTCCTGCTCTATCCAGCACTGTTAAATTTCATAGAGATACATGCAGTGCAATAAAAACACAAATGTCAACACGATCTTGGAACAATCCCAACCTCACAGCAACATCAGCAGAAGTTTTAGTAATTGTGAACTGTTTCAGTATATTTAGACTCAAGCTTGGAAATGAGTATTCTGTCAGGTAATAGTTCTGGCAAATGCAATATAAAAATTGGCATATCTGTAAATAAATATCATACCTGATACTTGCATTTGTCTCAGAATACCAAGCAGCACTCTTCCTCCCTACTCACTGCTGAAGTTTTATGTCCTAAAACCAGATTATTTACTCCCATTTCTATTCCCTTGTTTTCCATACAGTAAACTGTGCTCTGAAGGAAAGTCTGGGTGCATTTGCAATCCTCCACACATTAGCTCTTGGATCACAATTTTTCTGACAACTGTTCCACAATATGTCATGCCAATCTATTTGTAGTCTTATTGTTTAGATTTGTCTGGACAAGCTGGAACTTGCCATGTTCACATTTTGACCCAAAATCTTTTTTCCTTCTGCTGTGACACACCACCAGTAGAAGCTCTGCTTGTGGTAATCCTGACACCAAAAGCAGACACAAAAAGCTGTTGCCACATTGAGTGAACCACAAAAAGAAAAAGAGAAAAGATAAGGAGAAAGCATTGAAGGTCTAAGCTAGCATAGGAAACAACTAACACGTCACGAAAAACACCATCCTCCCAGTTCTCCTTCTAAAACATAAGAGTAATTCTCATGTAGAACAATAAAAATCAGTCATTGCATTGCTTACGGTTGAAGAATGAGGATTGGAACTAGATGATCTTTAAGGTCCCTTCCAACCCAAACCATTATATGATTCTATGAAATAAAACAGACAATATACCAATAGGTTTTAAGCATTGTAATTCCAAGTCAGGCAGTGGAAATACTCCAAGATATACCAACTTAGTTGCCTATATTTAGCTCTGGAAACAATGTTTATGTCTATTTTATGTGGGCATAAATGCCAGAGATAGGAGTGCTTAGAAGAGAGAAGGAAACACTTTTTCATCTTGGACTTGCATGGGGGCAAAAATACATCGGCACACGTAACAGTACACAATTTTTTATCTACCTGGGTATGATATTTTTGAAATCAACAAGGAAAGCTGATCTTAACTGTTAAACAGCTGTAGATCTCTATATTGCTTCCACCCACGTCAACAGTGATTGTATCATTGCCATAAGCCTCCTTCGATGAATGATGGCATGCTGGCTACTGCATTGTGGAAGGCAGCATGGAAGGAACAGATCAATGCATTTGCATGGAGCTGTTTATTCGCCAGCTGTTCCCCTTGTGCTGAACAGGTTTCACAAGTTGGTCTATTAAACCCAGATTACTTTAAAAAAATGAAGAGACACTGAAAAATTCTTAAATATCTAGGAGACAAAGTAAATCAAAGTAGATCAAAAATAAATTTAATTTTCAGGTAAAATAAATCTTTATATCTCAACTTCTGATTATCATGTGGCAGCAAAAATGAAGCATAAAGCTAGTGAAACAGCTTAGTCATTATAAAACAACAACAACAAAAAAAGAAAAATAATGTCATTCATTCAGGTAATATTTTAAAATGAAGGTTCCGATTGTCAAGTTATTAAAGAAAAGCTGACCTCTTTCTGCTTAGCAACCTAAAAGCAGTCACTTTTCAGCAGGTATCATCATTGTCCCATACTTTTTTTTCTTTAAACAAGTTTGAACTGTGCAATCTGTGAAGATGTCATGCAGGAAATAAAAGTGCCTTTTGGTCTGGGTATTCACTTTTTGCACTGAAAGGTATTCAGTATTCACCACTATCAATTCCACTATTTCAGACCATGAATGACAGTGCTAGAAGCTTATATATCTAATTCAGAATTTAAATCTATGTTGGCTGTTAGTAAAAAGCACTCTTTATGCCTAAAAAGGTCTAGGGAAAAGTAATAAAGCAAGGGGGAAAAAAAGCAAAGCAAAGTAGCCCTTCCACCTTGGCTCCTCCCTAGATGAAGGCTCAGGAAGGCTCTAGTAAGGCTCTCTGGCCAAATTAACCCAGCAGACAGTACTAAAAAAAAGTCACTACATGCTCATGTGCTCTTGAGCAGAGCAGTGAGCCATGAATTCAGAAACTAGTCCTTCAAAATGTAATTTTCACAGTGTATTTAGAGCACAAATGTAATTTATCCAGGTTGAATTGTGCACATTTAGTGGCCTTTTTCTAAAGTGTCTGCTGATTGTCATAGAATTATACCAGTGAGCTGAGTCATATGACAAATAAATATATAATATTTTTAAATTGCATATTGAACTTCATATGGAAAAAACCTTACTACTTTTTTTTTTTTCTTCCATGCTTGAAATAATTCTGAGCTGCTTTCCTGGACAGGAATGCTCAAGGTCTGTCTATTTCTCAGGTGACTCCAAAACATCCTGAAAGTTTCCCTTAAAATAATCTAAATTACTGTAGTTGTAAAAGAAGAAGAAAAAAAAAAAAAGTTGTTTTCTCACAACATAGTCTTATTTTGCTCCCCAGCAGAGACATCTTGAAATAAACCATATGATGAAGATTTCAGCTCAGCTTGCACCATGCTGGACACTTAACTCAGGCAGAAACTTCATTTTTGAGGACTGGGCACTATGAAGGGAGAAATCAAGATAGACTGTGATAAACCAGAAGCTAGTTATTCTGATGAAAGGTCTGAGAGAATCACAGCTGTAAGCAACCGTGACCCTTGACATTTTCTGTGTAGAGACAGTATTCAGAAAATAAAGGCGTATTATACATAGCTCCTTCTTGGATCTGAACATTGACAGCTCTGCTGCTGGTTTGGCTTATAGGCTCATAACGTCAACACCTTAGATATGTAGAGGCAATATTGTGGATTTTAGTTGCCTGGAGGAGACAGCACTCAGGACAAGTTTGCTTTGTGATGTGGGCAGTTAGATTTTTGGCAGCACTTTCTGCACCTTTAAGCTTTGCCATAACTTATCACCGGCATAATTCATCCAGATTTGGCAAATAGAATCAGTGAACGATGACAAGAATATGAATGAACTTATTTTCTCGCAATTTCATTATTTCCTTATATAAAAGGAAAATATAATGCCAAGAGGAGGAAACAAAGGAAAAAAAAAATCGCCACAACACAAAAATAAAAAAAAACAGAAGCAGTGTCGTGGTTTTGTTAGTGAGGGGGGGGCCTAAGGTGGTAGCTTCTGTAGGAAACTGCTAGAAGTCGCTCCCCTTTGTTCAGGGGACTTGGCCAGGCCTAGGGCGGACCCACTGCTGGCCAAGGCCGAGCCGATTGGTAGCAGAATGTCTCGTGATAACGCCTCTGCGATAACGTATTTAAAAATGGGAAAACAGAAAAAAAAAAAAGAGAGGAGAGAAGATGTGAAGGAGCTGAGCGGGGGCAGAGGCGCAGAGGGGGAGGCGCAGGCCGCATGGGCCTTACAGGCCTCACCCTCTGGCCTCTCACCAGGCAGCCGATTGGGCCCGACTCGGTCCAGCCCAGCTGCAAGAAGTGGAGAGGAGATGAGAAGTGAATAAGATGTAAAAAAGATCCTGAGAGACATCTACCAGCCTGTTGTGAGGAACGGCTGCAGACACCAAGGTCAGTTCAGAAGGAGGGGGAGGAGTAATGCGGCTCCTGGCCAAGATTCCCCTGCAGCCTGTGGTGACGACCATGGTGGAGCAGGTTGTCCCCCTGCAGCCCATGGAGGTCCACGGAGGAGCAGAGATCCACTTGGAGCCCATGAAGGACCCCATACCGGGGGAGGTGGATGCCTGAAGGCAGCTGTGGCCCGTGGAGGGCCCGCTGGGACAGCTGTTCTGGAGAGACTGCACCCCTGGAAGAGATGACCCACGCCGGAGCAGTTCCACGAAGGACTGTGGCCCGTGGGAGGGACCCCACGCTGGAGCAGGGGAGGAATGTGAGGAGTTCTTCCCCCAACCATGAAGCAGCGGCGTAAAACAACATATGATGAACTGACTGCAACCCCCATTCCCTCTTCCCCCCTGTGCCGCTCGGGGGGGGAAGGTAGTAGAGAGTAGTAGAGATAATGTTAAGCTTGGGAAGAGGGAGGGGTGGATGGAGGTTATCTTGTTCTCTGTCTCATTATCCTGCTGTTTGTAGTAATAAATGAATAGTTTTCCCCAAGTCGAGTCTGTTTTGCCCGTGACGGTAACTTTAAGGATTTCTCCCTGTCCTTATCTCAAACCTTGAGCCGTTTTTCCTTATATTTTCTCTCCCTATTCTCTCAGAGGGTGGGGGGAGTGAGAGAGAGACTGCGTAGTCTGGTCCGATCGGGGCTGAACTACGACAAGCAGGTAGGCCAGTGCTCAGAAAATTAATAAATACTAGCAGACTGGAAAGATGATGTGAGTTCCATCAGGCCGTGTTGCTGATACATTTTAGAAGGCCCAAGGAACTGGTAATGGCTTACAGGTCTTCCGTTTTCTCTGAATAGAGCCTGAAGGCGATGCAAAGCTAGGAAGTTACTGTCAATTCACTATTTAGCACCTATTTTCCATTTATGTGAAATAAACAGATAGCCCAAATCAGCTCTGTAGCAAACCAGAGTACGAATCACAGCACGAAGCTACCATTATAAGCCACATTAATTGGCAGTTTAGTAATCCAGCTGGCCCTGGGCATAGTTACATATTCTTTTAAAATTTAGTAGCAGGCCCCTTGGGTACAATGTGTAAGGCAGCCTGAAGAGCTTTCCATTGCAGTGCATTATGCTGTGTCTGCTCAGAGAGTTCTTAGCCAAAAATCCGATACGTTTATTAACACAAAAACAGAGGTTACTCTGTCTACTACTGCCCTATAGTGTAGGAACTGTAAATGCCAAAAAGATAACAGTGGAAGATTTTTTCAGAGCAAGCCTCAAAGTAGTATACAGTATGTGTTGGAGTTGGGAACACCTTCTGCATAGGTGGAGCATTCATAGAGAAACTATTGTAAATTTAATCTAATCTACCCCCAGGTCTGCTCAGGGACATCATGGAACCCTAGGAATTACTTTAAAGGCCCCTAAATATAATCTTTTCCTGCAGACTGTCTGTTTCCTTCTTGCAACTTGATTTCTGAGAGGAAAAGTGTTATTTCCCTGTTAGTGATCTTTACTTTTCCCTTCAATTAACGAGCATGGAAAGAACAGCGAAAGAATTTTTCTCACTGTAAAGATATTTGCTACATGGAGTGTAGTTTAGAGACTGAATTTTATTTCCCACCCTCAGCAATCAGAGCAAAAAAAAAAAGGCTGCAAGAGTCCATAACAAAACCCAAGACTCAGCTCTAATTTCACTTGCTCCGTTTTAACAAAGGTATGACTCTATCTCCTTTTGTCCCAATATACTTCATTGTTGAAAAAATTTTAATGGCAGAAAGGAATTATAGAGAGACTATAAACAAAACTAGCCATTTTAAGGGAAAACAAATAGTTGAGAAATTATTTCTAATGTTATTTTAAATGAGAGGGAAAGTCAGAGCTCTGCTGAAGTCAACTAGAGAGTCAGATAATCCATAGGACAGAAGACCCTAAGCATTCATGTTTGGCTATGGATGGGGTAGTAAGTTTGTGTGATGCTTGTGGCTAAACAAAATACAGGTAAGTTTTACTGTATTTTTTTTCAGTCTTTGAGAGGTGATGACTCAGTTAGAAAAGACAAAGACAACTCCATACACTGTTTCACACTGATACATGTTCAAAAGATCTCATGGAATAATTCCATTGCAAAAGGACAATGACAAAACATAAAAAAACTTCCCTAAAAAGTTATCCAGCAAAAATTTGGCTGACTTGGGAGGACTGGTTTAGAAGACAGACACCTCTATAGATATGTGAAGCCTGCTGCAATGCTCATTACCTGCTAGGTCTGTGGAGTGGAGGGAAATATATTGGCTTTCAAAGTTTTTGTATTCCAAAGCAAACACAACATAATTTCAGCTCAGGTAGAATCTCTGGTTTTAAAAGGATTATTGTTTCACTGTTTCTGAGTCACGTTATTGTGAAATGTCTTTCCACATATAGAATTTTCAAAGCATTCATCAAATGCACAATAAGTGTCAGATTTAGTATCTGAGTGGATTAGTTATTCATCAGTGGAGAAGGCTTTTCCAATCAAAACCCTTTGTCCATCTCTGTCTATAATAAGCATAATGGGCTGCTTTCCCTTCCAGCTCATCCCATTCCCACTTCCTCCTAACCCTTGACAGAGCTGCCTGCAATGCCAGCATGGAGAGCTCTGAAGCTTATGACATCTGGGAAAACCTGAAGAGCAGAGGGAGATAGAAATATTTAACAACAGCAGCTGCATCCCATTCAGCTGGCTTGTCAAAGTACATCCTGATTGGAATAAATTACATCTCAGCCTCTGAACACTGGAGGGGAAACAAGGTGTTTACAACATAACACCTAGTTGGATCAATCCCAAACTGTGACATATGTCACACAAAGTTGCCTTGATGGAGCTAAGCACAGGTTTCTTTCCAAAGTGGAAAACAGCGCATTAGCATTAAAATGTTGATCTTCATTTTGAATGACAGCATCATCACATTAGCACATAATCAACATAACCTTGTAGAGGAATGCAAGATTGTGTTAATGCACGAGAGGGATACGTCTTGAGAAAATGTGTTAATAGTTAAAAACTGAATAAAGCTTACAGAAAATTATCAAATTCCCCAGATAAGATACCAGTTACGTTTTCCTCAGCTTCTGTAAAATGGTTGCTGTTTAAGGGAATGGCTTTCAGAAAACAAACAAAAAGTTAAAATGTAATTTCTGCCATTGCTAGTAAGAGCAGTTCAAAGCCAGACTCTGGATCCAAGTAGCTTCAGTGAAAACTAGCTGCAAGCTTTCAATGCAAGTTTTTCTTCCGCTCCCTCCAAAGTGACAAGTGAATTTTGTGAATTGTCAAACCAAGACTAAGAGCAGACTGGAAGTTAAAGCCAGAAGCTGCCATGCTACATGAATTCACCAAGCTCAAAGCAGGCTTCTTGCGTCTTTGTTAGCCATGTGTTGGGCCTCTGCTGATCAGCTAGAGCCATCCTGAATGCACAACACACAGCTATGCCACATGAACAAAAGGACAGATAAGACTCCAAGACAGGCAGGTCTTACATATCTCCAACTCTTGTTTTTAGGACTATATTAGAGTATTAATCATAACTTAGCAATGGTCAAGGATAATAATCTCTGCACAAGTTGCCTCAGCTTTGCATACCTCAATCATGATCAGCAAATAAATAAATAAATAGTTCTTAGGTTACAGCATTACCAACATGTGCTTTTTTTTTTCCTTTTGGTGAGCAACCTGATCTAGTCGGGGATGTCCCTGCTTCTTGCAGGGGGGCTGGACTAGATGACCTTTGAAGGTCCCTTCCAACCCTAACCATTCTATGATTCTATAATAAGGATTTAGACAGTACATACTTCAGGTATTTTAGAGTCACACTGAATAGCTGCATCTACTCTGAAAAAAAAATACCATTTCTAGCAACAGAGAATTTAAAAGTCAGAAAGGAGAGAGAGGAATGTCAAGGAGTCTTCATTTCACTAGATTTATAGCACAACAGCCCTAAGATTATTGCATTAACCAGAGATGATGTAACCAAACAGAGGATCAGGTCCTAACCCTGAGTTACGGGAACTTATACACGTTTAACAAACAACATGAGCTAACACTGAAAAATATTGTTCATTCTCCCCTATGCCCTCATGAGACAATGAGACATTTATCTGGTAACTTTTGGTCCCAAATGAAATTTGCTGGAACATATGTACAAAGGTGACTTTAAGCAAATGCAGATTAGTAGCACAAAAAAAAAAATAAAAAGGAGTACTTTTAAGTTATTTATCACCTAGCTTTCTAATTGCAGAATTTTAGTACTAATGATTACTTGTTCCAAGGTGACAACCTGCACGCAGTTCAACTTCCTCAGTTTTGAAGGGCAGCTCATGGCTCTGGCTGCCATCTTCCAGCAGCACACAGCCCATCTGGCTGCTTTCCCAAATACCCTTCCCAACAGAGAGTTAAGATTATGCAATAATGAGTGGGTTTTGTGCTTACTCAGTGTCCAGGAGGCAGTCTCTGCTAAGCAGGGATAGGTTTGGCACCAGTTCTTTCAAACCCTAGCTCAATTATTGCAGAAAGTAAAATTCCTCTCAGTTCAGCACATCAAATGGCAGGCTATGGTAATTACCCTCCTGTCTCCCCTTCTCCCAGTCTCACTCAGATCAGCTTAATAGTCAACCTCCCACCCTCTTTCTGGACCCCAAGCATTACCAAGGGTACAAATAGACCCCCTGACCTAACCCTTTTGCTTTATCTCCATCATTTCATTGCTTGCTTCATTTACAGATAGGCAGCTGAATAAATGCATTAAGCTGTCTGCATTTAAGCAGAAAATGACACTGATTGTCACTAAATATAATGAATGCCGTATGTATGTTTCATTGAAACCACAAGCTCAAATTAGCCTGTCAGAATTTGACTGTACCCTGATGCCAGCCTGTCAAGTGACACAATTAGCTCAAGAGAATAAAGAAAAGGCTTGTCAGAGCCATCAAGGCTTTCCACTTGCTCAAGTCCCATCCCTTTGCTCACTGCCTTTATTAAATCTAAATGCATTTCATATTTGCAGATAGGTAGATGCTGTCTCTTTGCTCCCTTTTCCTCAACTCCCATATCACTGCCATGTTCTTACTAAAAACCCATCAAACCTACGGAGAGGAAAAGGAAGTAATTTCTTTACAGGTCCCTAAAGTCTAGTTTTCTTACAGTGAAAGTAAATGTTTACCTGTAGATAAAACCTTACTAATGCACTAAAAAGCATTAGAATAGTATTGGATTTAGAGATGAACTGAAAAAGCTGGGATTTCAAGCAGAAGAGCTGTCTTCCTTACAGTTCTTTCTTTCGCCACCAATGCATACAGAGGCACAGCACTTCTTGTCACAGATGTCTCAAAGACGAGCAGGAGAAAAAAAAAAAAGTGAAATCCAGCTCAGAATTGCTATCTGTTGCCTCAAGGGTATGGCCACGCATAACGTAAACTGCAGACTCACGAATCCCAAGCATGTCCAAAACTGACCCAGCTGCAGTCAGATCTCCAAAGCATACAGCCCGTGCAGACCATTCCTTAGCAACAGCACTTGTATCTTTCCCCAAGGATCCCCTCTCAGCTCCTTCCTAGCTTGCAGCCCCTTTTAGCCCTGACTCCACACTACCTCTTTGTAATGCCAAAGGCTCTGAAACTACACCAGCTCATTAGTAAAGAAGAAAAAAAAAAAAAGAAGAAAAAAAAAAGAGAGAGAGAGAGAGAGAGAGAGAATGATGGGATTATATATCCCCTTAATCAGTATGTTAGTGTTTTTCCTCCTCTGACCATGAGAATATTCCTATTTCTGTAATTGTTTTTTAAAAAAAAAAACTTAAAAGTTAGCTGTGATCTCTTCCACAGACTAGACTCAGCCATGCTCCTGATGTTTCAAAAGATGGGGAACAACACTCTCTGCTGGTTGTGGAGCCAAGAGCACCTTGTGAAGTGGTTTGGAAGCTGTCCCCAACTGCCTGGTGTCTCCAAGGGGGTAAGGAAGGGGTACCTGTATCCTACTCTTTCTGTGCCAGCGGGATCACAATCCAGCAATGCTAGCTCCTATACTGGCCTTGTAGCTTGGGAGAAGACACTTTCCAACCCATTACACGCCTCACAGAACAGTTTTCCCAAGGCTTATGCTCTTGTCACTGTATTTGGAATGGTTTCCTTCAAAGAAAGAAACACCTCAATTTTCTCAGCTCCACTTGGGGCCACCTCCAGCAGAATCTAAGCATTAAAAACTAAATTGCTTTCATTAAGGAAATAAAATCAAACTTCTAGCTCTAAGACTGAAAACCAGGTTACAAATAAAACATAACATCTCACATTAAGATCCAAGATTGTGCTTACGAAAAGATACCCAGACAGGTTTTGACTCTTCTGTCTAAGTTCCCCTAACACCAGGGTAGGGGTGGTTCACCACCTTCCACTTTAATGGCACAGCAACTGGTGTGGTAAGACAGCAGCTAAGCTGATACCGTAAACTTTTAAACAGTGCTCTTGGCCTCACCCCTTGCAGCTTGACTTCACCAGGGAGAAGGGGAATGAGTACTCTGGCGAGTCTGGGCTCAGTGGCTATCTCAGCTTCCCACTGGCCCCACAGCAGCAGAGTGCTTCCGCTGTCCCAGTTTGGCAGCTCAGCATGCTAGCACAGGCCCACTGTCCTTGGTAAGGCCTGGTGAGGGTAGATAGCAGAATGCAAGGTACTGCAGATCCACATACAGACTGCTTTGAGATACATAGACTCCCTGATGGTATCACTACTTGACATCATTGACTATCAGGGAAAGATTATCCCATTGTCTGCATGCCACTGAGGGAGGAGGAGGAGAGTCAATTAACTGCTAAAGCAGCAGTCACCCCTGGCAGGACTTCCATTCCATTTGGATGTCATAGTTTTGCACTTGAAATGTCTTTTCACCCAAAGATACAACATCAGATCTTATTTTGGTGAGGACAAGACTCAGACAAGACTATGAAAATATGCCATCTAGCTCGATCGGTATTCCTTCTATATATTGTCTAGCTTAGAACAAATATTTCTGCACTTTAACAGGTAACAATTCCTCAGCTTAAAGGCCTCCCCTTAATATAAGCTTAATATGCTGTCAAGTGCAGCGTGTCTTTCAGGAACTAAAATTCAAGAGGACATTAGAAAACTTGTTCCAGTGCACACTTCTAAGTGCTAGTCAAGCCAAAACAATCTTTGCTGCTTAATGCTAGTTACGCATGAAAATGCAGGTCTGAGAGATGCAACCTTCTTTAGCTGACATAATACCTCCCAAACCCTCTTCTGTATATTTTTTTGGTGATACAAAATAGCTGTCTGTCTGTGAGAGAAAACATTTCCCATGACCATTCCTCATGAACCTTACTTCTGAGGTGTCTCAGGATCCTCAAGTCTACACCAGGCAGTCTATTTACTCTGTTGTAGGGTTTGTTGAAACTTCAACCAAGGGCTACTAAAGAAAAAACTTCAGTTGCACTGGGTAAGAAACAAAAGACCATAATTAATGCACTAATTAAATATTAATTACATATTAATTAGACAGGACTAGAACAGGGAAACATTTAAAATAAATGTTCTTGGTGGTATTATTAAATGTTAAATTTTATACATACTAAATCATTTTGTAGCTTGATAAAATAGGGTTTTTTCTGTGGCCTACGAGATGCATAATTAATATATTTTTTCTAGACATCACTGTTTATTAAAGAGTTTGACTAACATTTAGATGGCAAAAGTATAAAAGTCTTTTGAAAAAGACAAATGTTTTTTAGTAAAACATGACTGAGATAAGTACTTTTTATTAGATAATTTTATTATTATTTATTTTAAAATACAAAATACTGATCTCTTTAGGCCCTTCCGAAATGTGGAGTAAGGAGAGGGCTCCCCGCCAACCAGTTCATTCTTGAATACATAAATCTAGTATTTGCTTCTTGCACTGACAAAGTAGATACAAGAAAGCGCTAAATAAATATGAGAAATTAACCTACAAAATAACTAGAATTTTTATGTTTAGATTGTCTTTGTATTTGATATCAGCCAAAATCAAGAATTTTAATAATAGTTAACACTTTTCACTACACACAGTTTACAGATCTATATCCCGTATATTTGATAAATATATCCCATATAAAAGAAATCAAACAGAATATTACTAGGAGAATAGACGAAGATCACACAAAGTTGCAAGGCCAGGAAAGGAAACCAGAGCAGCGCTACCTGTTTTGAGAGCAGTTGTGGGAGGATCCTGGACACTCAGCACACAAGCGCAGAAGAAATCTCGGTAGGGCAGGTGCTGAACATAGAGCTGAGTGACACTGCTGCTTGCACAACACAGGAGAAAAAAAAAAAAAAAGCAGCCTTCCATCACTATAGTATCTTGGCACACATCTGTTTTAAACAATTATGTAAAAAATTTTGGGTGAAAGCATCTGGCACTTCTGGTTCCAGATGCTTACTGGAGGTGGGAATCGAGCTCCCAGTGCTGGTAGGAAGGGTAGCTGGGCCTTAAGAGGAAAGCTACGGCTTATGTTTGACGTGCCACAGAGAGAAGAGCAGAGCGGTGAAAAATGATGGGCAATACAAATGATGATTGCAGCAGTAGTTCGATGTACCCTAAATGGAAGGGGAAAAAACTGGATTCTTGGAAATATTTTGAAATGGGAAATGGAGAGCAATTCAGGGGAAAAAAAAAAAGGTTTTTTTTTTCCTGTGGAAAGAAGGCTCAAGTTAAATGACTCTATACCCAAGAGTGCAGATTTCAGTATAAAAAGAGACGGAGAAAAAAAATGCAATTCTGCAATAATTTTCTTATTAAAGCTGATTCCTCTTTTCCCCTGCTCTTCAAAGTATCACAGCACCACCATTTCATGGGAGTCCAGTAAGAACCAGCCCGAGCTTGAATAAATGCAGCAGGAGCACTGTTGCTTTACAACAGGCTTTTCTGGAGATTTCCCTCCACACCCTTTGAAGTAATAAAACAAGCTGATAGCTGAATAATGTAATCAACAGCAATTCATTGCCCTGAAGTTTAGTAAATAAGCAGAAAATATGGACTATGGGGTAACGTACTTCAGAAAAAATGATTGTACAGAAGCAAACTGGAATTTCCCGTGTTAATTAAAATTTTGCATGCATTGTACTTTATGGATACATAGTCCAAATGCTATACTTCAGGGAATATATCATCATAGGTATGGAGTTCAAAAACATTAATGAGGATTCTGGTCAAAGTATGTGTATTTTGTTAAACTTTTCATCAAATAAACATGAAATCGTTAACCAGGAAACTTTACCTCCCATCCAGAAATCAATTAAGTGCCACATTAACTAAATCATGAAATTTTTTCAACTAGAAGTAACATGTGTTCTTAGCAAGTAAAAAAAGCCCAATGCCTTCCCTCTCCTGAAAAACACCAGTGATGACAACTCATAACAGGAATTTTTTTTTTTTTTTTTCAGTACCACAGCTGTTTTCTTACTGCCCTGCTATATCCTACCTGGCAGTATGGTGTTAGCAGGGGGTGGCTTTGATGCCCTCCTGCTCAGGTTTCCCACTGGCAGAACCTGGGCCTGCCCTGTCCCGCAGCTCCCTGTGCCGGCACAGAAATGCTGATATTTCACCACAAATCAAAGTAAAATAATTTTTTTTCTTGTTCTCAGTAATTAAACACATTTTGAATTTTCAATATTTAATATTGCAAAACATTTGTGAAAAAAATATACATTTCATGATAAGTCAGCAGTAATACACTACAGACTTTACTACAGCTATCAAAGACTCAGGTTGATTTAAAGCAAAAGTTAAAATATTTTCCCCACCAGTTAATAAGGATTGAACCACTTGCTTCTTCTCCATCAACAGCTCCTGATTCTGTTGTTGTGAAATATTTTGACAGAACCATTCAATTGTTTCATTACAAATAGGAGAAAACCTGAAAAGGATTATATTCTATTCATTTCTACAGAGTGGCCTCTGTGATTATTCAAGCTAGTAGTTTAATATCTGAGTTACACCTCCTGAGTTTTAGCTTTCAATAAAATTCTTAAAATACTATTGAAACTCAAATATAATATTACTGAAATATCCCTAACCACCCAAACTTCTGAGGGTAGAAACATGAAATTTCTAGGACTTCAGAGACTAGCCCAGATCTGATCCATATCTCCAAACAAGTGCAATATTATTTCACATTGAGTCCAAGGGCACAGACCTGCAAACCTTTACAGGGAAACTTCCCATGAAACCAGGCCAGGACTTTTCTTTTCAGTTGTGCTATGTGGTAAGTCCCCTGATGAGACAGGATCAACAGCAAAACTCATTTCTGCTCATGGAAACACCTGCTTCTGCAGAATATTAGTGATTCTAAAGTAAAACAAAATAACATCTTTAGATATAAAAGTGTGAGTAGTGTCCTCTTTGCTTCATTCCTCAGTTGTCAAAGGGTTTTGCATACACATCCAGTGCAGAGATACCCATGCCAGCTCAGAACCTTCTAGCAGGACAGTTATATTTGCATGTTATTCAGCCTACACTTTTCTTCACTTGCAGGAAAACATCTACCTTGCTTGGGCAGAATATAATTTAAAACAGCTACCAAAGATCCAGATCCAAACTAAGTTTTGGCATCTCTAAGAGTATGAAAATGGCCATTCTCAGTTAGTTCAGAGGTCCACCTAGTACGTTGTCACTGACAGTGGCCATAAGCAGATGCTTTGGTAGTGGTACAATCGAAGAGGAAGCACATATGAACCATAACATCTCTTGTGCCTTCCCACTGCCCATGGTTGGGGACTTTCCCAGCCATGTGTGGTGTCCACATCACTGACATCCCTCAAAGGATTTCTCTTCCAAGAACCTGCCCCTTCTCCTGACCTCCAAGAATTCCATTATTTAGCGCATATCTACCTACCTTCTTACTAATTTGCCTTGCATTTTTCAAATACACTGACTATTCCTAGCACTGGGCATGCAGATCCCTAGTGAACAGTCAGGCTTTTCTCAGGTTTTATGTGTCCCACAGCATGGTCCTTCCCTTTAATTAAGCTTCGCTGGCCCTTACAAAACCGCTCGTAGGTGGTTTTCATGCTTTCTGTCATGGTTTCCTGCCATTGTTAATGTTTTGGGGTTTTACTGATTAAAAATTATTTCAACCATACTAATTTCTGGTCAAGTATGTCCATATAGTAGCAAGAAGCAGACAAACGTCCCATATTCCTTGCCTTCCCAAGGGAAGTCAGTGCCAACTACAGCATTTTCCCTTTGAGGATTTTGTGTTCTCCTTCTCAAGTGACCTCACTTATCTCCTTTCTCCCTCATCACCATACAAGTGTGATTTATTGCAACCACTATGAAAACTGTGCTTTGGGACCTCTAATTGCAGGCCATGCCACCTGTGACATGAAATAGAGACACTTTGAAAACATTACTGCTACTTGAATTAGTCTTTCCTTTCATTTTGAGCTTCAATTTCAGTGAATGTAATCATCCACCGCAGGCTTTAGAACATTAATTTCTCTGACTTGCATTTTTGATATGAAAAATCCCCATCCAGTTTAAAGATGAATGCAGGAAAGAACTGAAAAAAATATTTTAATTGTGCTCACTCCTAGGTCAATAATAAGGACTGCTAAGGGCAGGGATACCAGGAGAGAACAGGAAAAAATGGTAATGGCTTGTGAATGGTACCTTAGACCAGCAGTTTGGAGTATAATAGTCCAAATACTATTTCGTAATTGCTCTGCCTGTGGAGCTTCATCTCTTTTCCTTCTTTGGTTTTTTCCACCATAATATCTTTAAACTAGCAACCAAATAAACATCACACAGTATTGCCACTCAGGAGCTAGGCCAATTCCGCTACATGCTACTTATTTCAATGGCATAGAAAGGCATAAGCTATTTGCCCTTAAGCTGCTAAAGCGTGCGTGCATACACAAGTGATCGCCATTACAGTTCTGACACTTCTTTTTATGCTAGACATGGTGAGAACACCACAGTGACATTATTTATAAAGGAAATTTGCAAGTTTTTAATGGAATCCATGGGGTCTGTTTGTATACACACTAGAGAATAGACTTTTACCAAAGGGCAAGAAAAAAAAAAATAAAATCCATCAGAAAGCTGAAATTTCCAGTCTGCACCACAAATGAAATTGTTTTCATGCAGATGTTGCCTGCTGGGAGTTTTAATTAAGTGCCTTAAGGGGTATCCTCAACATATAAGCATGCTCCTTGGCTCTGTTCCCAGCGTGCCCTGCCATTTTCACACTTAACAAGTATATGACCTTCATGAAGTGTGGGATCCTACTCCTGTTGGGAATGTCCATACTGGAGAAAAAGTGAACGAGAAACAAGATTACAGCTTCCTGGCACATCACCGCTGGATAGCTGAATAGAAACATTCTAGCTGACAACATGCATTTTGAGAAGAAAGTTTGAAGTTTTCTCCTGAGAGCAGGCACTTTTCACATACCAATAAGTAATTGAGCCAAAACCAGTTTTTCAAAAAAAAGAATTTACTTAGGTCTAAACCACACACAGAATAAATTTTTTCTCTCCTAAAGGGCATCCCTGGGTTTTGTAACAACACTGGTGGGCTGAGTGGAGGACTGGAAAAAAAAAAAACATTCAGCTAATGGTCAAATCTCAGGAAAAAAAAAAAAACAAAAAAAAACAAAAAAAAAACCAAACAAGATTACCCCAGTACAGACTGCTGGCATAATGCTTGGACACCAGTGAAGTCCTACTTAAATCATCAGCATCAGTTTTGAATATGTAGTGGTCCTCTGCAGATGGGTGAAGATTACTCTCCATTGAGAAAATAATATCAATCAAAATATCTGCACCTGTATTATCTCTCATGGTTATAGCACTATCACTTTTATTTCCCTCACCACTTTGTGGCGTCATTGTAAAATTTAGTATCAGGTGGTAAAGGTGTTTGTTGCAATAACTACATTTGAGGCCTACTTTCAAAGGTGTCAGAAGGAGAATCTTGCCTGGTTTCATGCACCACTGCAAATACTTTGTTACTCTAGATGTAACAGTAGGTTTTGTTCAGGCATTTATACAATGCAAAAATTACAGTTAGCTGCCAAAAATAGAATTATAGAATCATGGAATCATTACAGTTGGAAGAGACCTCCAAGATCATCAAGTCCAACTGTCAACCCAGCATCACCATGCTTAATAAACCATGTCCTGGAGTGCCACATCTACACATTCTTTGAACACCTCCAGGGATGGTGACTCCACCACTGCCTTTGGAAGCCAGTTCCAGTGCCCGACCACTCTTTCAGTAAATACATTTTTCCTAATATCCAATCTAAATCTCCCCTGATGCAACTTGAGGCCATTTCCTCTTGTCCTATCACTAGTTACTTAGGAGAAGAGACCAACACCCATCTCACTGCAACCTCCTTTCAGGTAGTTGTAGAGAGCAATAAGGTTTCCCCTCAGCTTCCTCCTCTCCAGACTAAACAAGCCTAGTTCCCTCAGCCACTCCTCATAAGACTTGTTTTCCAGACTCTTCACCAGCTTCGTTGCCCTTCTCTGGACACACTTCAGGATCTCAGTGTCCTTCTTGTGCTGAGGGGCCCAAAACTGAACACAGTATTTGAGATGTGGCCTCACCAGTGCTGAGTACAGGGGCATGATCACTTCCCTAGTCCTGCTGGCCACACTATTCCTGATACAAGCCAGGATGCTGTTGGCCTTCGTGGCCACCTGGGTACACTGCTGGCTCATGTTCAGCCAGCTGCCAACCAGCATCCCCAGATCCTTTTCCGCTGGGCAGCTTTCCAGCCACTCTTCCCCAAGCCTGTAGCATTGGCTTGGGGTTGTTG
The DNA here is from genome assembly GCF_036417535.1 of Chlamydotis macqueenii. NCBI lineage: Eukaryota > Metazoa > Chordata > Aves > Otidiformes > Otididae > Chlamydotis > Chlamydotis macqueenii. Next base: position 101,899,887 of record NC_141558.1, on the reverse strand, counting down.
TAACTGAAGTGCAGGACCCAGCACTTGGCCTTGTTGAACCTCATACAATTGACCTCAGCCCATCAATCCAGTGTGTCCCAATCCCTCTGCAGAGCCTTCCTGCCCTCGAGCAGATCGACACTGCCACCCAGTTTGGTGTCAGCTGCAAACTTGCTGAGGGAGCACTCAATCCCCTCATCCAGATCATTGATAAAGATATTAAACAAGACTAGCCCCAACACTGAGCCCTAGGGAACACTGCTTGTGACTGGTCACCAACTGCATTTGACTCTGTTTACGATAACTCTCTGGGCTCAGCCATCCAGCCAGTTTTTTACCCAGCAAAGAGTACACCTGTCTAAGCCATGAGTCGTCAGCTTCTCTAGGAGAATGCTGTGGGAGACAGTGTCAAAGGCTTTACTAAAGTTCAGGTAGATAACATCCACAGCCTTTCCCTCATCTAAGTGGGTCACCTGGTCACCTGGAGATCAGGTTGGTCAAGCAGGATCTGCCTTTCATGAACCCATGCTGGCTGGGTCTTATCCCCTGCACATGCCTGGTGAGTGCACTCAAGAACAGCTCCATAATCTTCACTGGTATCAAGGTCAGGCTGACAGGCCTGAAGTTCCCCTGATCCTCCCTTCTGGTCCTTCTTGTACATGGGTGTCACATTGGCAAGCCTCCAGTCATCTGGGACCTCCCTTGTTAACCAGGACTGCTGATAAATGATGGAGAGTGGCTTGGCAAGCTCCTCCACCAACTCCCTCAGTATTCTCAGGAGAATCCCATCTGGCTCCATAGACTTGTGTGTGTCCAGGTGACATAGCAGGTTATTAAATACTTTCTCCTGGACTATGGGGGGTTCATTCTGTTCTCCATCCCTATCTTCCAGGTCAGGGGGCTGAATACCCTGGGGATAACTGGTCTGGTTATTAAAGACTGAGGCAAAGAAGGCATTAAGTACCTCAGCCTTTACCTCATCCCTGGTGGCAATGTTCCCCCTCGCATCCAATAAAGGATAGATACATGAATATCACTGTAACAAAACATAATTTTATTCTAGTGCCAGGCTTCAGTGCTGGGGAAGTTAGAAGTTCAAAAGAGTAATTAATTTGCTGAAACTTTCTTATACAAATGTAGGCGAGTTGTAAACTAATTCCTTTTGTGTGAAAACACATTTCAGCTGCAGATTTATTGTCTTTTTCCACTCCCCACCCCCGCCACCAGTAGTTTCCAGCAGGCTGAGCTTTCCATTCCTTTGTTTCACAAAGTCGGTTTGTGAAATTGCAGGTAAAAATCCTGTTTGGGGAATGCATTTTTATTATTTCTTAATAAATACTTTATGCATCTCATTCCACATCTAGCAGTACTCTGGTCACAGGGGTTAATAACGGAAGTCTGCAATTATGGATGGTGGCTAGTTGCTTAGGCTTCACAACCTTATAAGTTCTCCCTGTGGTTCCCCCAAGATGATATAAATATGCTGTAAGTGCCCTCATATTTAAATATACTTCGACTTTGCAGCAAAGAACAACATTTCTTAAGATAACAATGTGGATCTATTTCAAACAGTATAAGATGTCTTTCAATTTCACACAGAATCATGGTGAAGCACAATACATGCACACTAAAAAATACATTATTTTGTATATTTAACAATGGTAGGACTTTGTTTAATAACCCTTCATCTCAGCACATACACACTTCAGACAAATATACAGAAACTTGCCTATCCAAGACAAAGAAACTGTGCACTGTGTATTTTTTTTTCTCCTGGAAGGGCTAATCAACCTAATTTGCATGCACAGTATCAGATATCCATACCACCATACTACACAGTTTTCATAGGTAAAAAAATATCTGAAGCAATAGGATAATTCCTACAGAAAGTTCTCTTTCTTATAGCACAGACGGAATGTCCTTGGTAACCCTGCTAGAGCAGTTACAGCAGCAATACCACTGCTTGCAGCTCACATGTTCCCCAGTCTGTTTTGGTGCAAGGTGAAAGAGTTTAAAACAGCAGCAATGAAGCCTCCACCGTGGTAAGATCGGAAGGAAATATGGTGGTTTTCTACATTTTTCAGTTGCAGAGATAGAAATTATCCACCGAGTTAATTGTTTCTACATTACACTAAGCAACCTCATTATATCAAAGTGATCTTACGCATGAAATACCTTGATTGCTACTGTCTTGGTCTGGGCCATGCTAGTTTTCTGATGGGTGAAACAGTTGAGCTTAACTCAGATTGCTAGGATCAACGCAGTTACATAGCCTGAAATGCACAAGATAAACAAGATGATCTAGAGGTTCCTGGAGCCTGACATTTTTCTATATAGTTTTAAATTATATTTCATCACGTTACTATTACCCAAATTCTATTTTGACATGCCTATCCTACTATTTTTCATCCTCTTTTCTTACTCTTCATGAGATTATAAGTAAAGAAACATAAAACTAAGGATTCCAGCTGTTTTGCCGAAACCTCGAAGCATAGTGCCTGGCAGCACACACCGCCACTGCAGCCACTCTGCAGCCTCAGGGAAATACCAAACCACACTCAAATGCCAAAGGTGTCATTTAGTCAAACTAGTAGGTGCCTACATGTAAGACAGTAACCAAAAATTCTCAACAACTCACTTAGGTACCTAGGACATCAGAGGTTACTAGAAATTCAAGCAAAAACTGAGACTGGGCTACCCTGAAAGCCCATGGCACCACTGCCTTGCGTAACTACTTACATTAGGAACTCACAAAATAGGTGTCCACACACCTGAGAAACACACCCCTCTAGGTATACGTAACACACAGAGATGCGTGGGGAAGCACCCTGGGTAGGTGCACGCTCACCCTAGGAGCCTAGCAATTAGAGGCTGAGGTGATGAAGTTGGAGGCTAGGTGTCAGCTCGCTCCTCTGCCAGGACAGAGCTGTATTGCCCACAGCCCAGGAGTGTGTCCTAGCTGTGGCAGTCCTCTCTCCTGTGCATGCTGGTCTTCTTTGTTGAGATGCTGAAACGTTCACCGACTGTGGGAGAGAAGAGTAAATAACTGATCACTGGGACACTCAGCTGAGAATTGGGACGCTTGGATTCTGGTCTTCACAACAAAAAATATTTCAGTATTACACCCAAAGTGCAACAGTGCTCCTTTGCCCCTCCCCCCGCCCCCCCCCCCAAAAAAAAACCAAAACAAAACACCATCCCCAACAACTGTGATAACAATTGGGGTAGAATACAAGAATAGTCTATAATCCAGAGCGTAGAAGGGATCCGGGATTAAAAAATAAAGCACACTAGTGGTTAGAAGGCCTCTGTTTCCTCACCTCAACTAAGCAATAATAACAAAAAGTACCATTTAGCTAGGCTGGCTGCAAAGATATGGGAACATGTGACAGCAATGAAGGGATTCTACTAAATACCTTTGTTTTTACACTGAGACAATATGTAGGCATAGGTACAGATGATAGCACTATACTTGTGCATATTTGCATGCTACAGAAATCAGATCTTAGATTAAAACTTATAAAATCAGTGAATAAAACATCTGCAGTTCTCCATCCAGTGGTAGTGCTAGCAGTAGTATATACAGAAAGGTATTGCTCCTCTGTCACCACAAACTGAGCTTTAATTCCAAATCATTAGGTAAACAAATGGCATAGTCATGGTTTACTGAAATTGCCATTGCCTTTTCATAGAAGCAGCCAGGAATTCCTTAATTTCACACACATAGGCAGAAAGCAATCCCTTAGCACCAATCTTTCTCCCAGAAGAGATCTCCTGAGCATCTCTGTAGATGAGCGACTCAAATCAGTCATTTACAGGTCCTAGGCAGCTACCCAGACCACAAAATTACTTTTTAAAAGGGATTGTTCTTTCTAAAGATCCAATTCCACTCAATGTTATTCTCAACTTCACCTTGAAACACTTATTTTAAAAGTATTACCTCCTCCACTGTAACCAACAGCCCAGAGTAGGACTGGGAGGCGACTTTAGGAGGCAGCCCACAGGGAGTCACTTGGCTGCCCAGAGAGGGCTGTGGCAGCTCAGCAGGTGCCGAAAGCCAAACGATCAAAGAGCTCATGGCAGACACGGAAACACCAAGGAAATCAGTAAGCTACATCAGATGTGGCAGCTACACACAGAAATCCTAAAAAAGGTTACCCTCCAGGAATGCTACAAACAACCCAAAAGCAATACTCTGTGGCCAGTAAAGATTTCCCCTTCCGCACACATTCCTGCTCCAGAGCCAAAGAAAGCTAGGAGTTGCTGTCTTTTAAAACAAAATAACAAGAGGATACACATGAAAGACCTCTTCCTCAAACCCATACCTTTGCAGAATTCCAGTGTGGAGCTACAATTCAGCCCAAGTGGGTTTGAACCCCTGCACATCAAACTGGCTACAAAACACATAGCTATAAAATGGTGCAGAGCCACCTCCCTACATCATCACTGAAAAGATTCATAGAACTCACCACCAAAGCTCTTTGAGCACTTAAAAACAAACCCCAAAGAGAAAAAAAAACAGGTTTGCCTGCTTTTTGCAAACAGCTTCTGACATCCCTGTAAGGTGAAGGCTTCTCATTTACTGTTCTGCTACACTGCTTGCCGCCACCCTTGTTCCCAATTACGCAGACCGAAGCACACCACACCTTATTTGCATGGGTTTTCCTTTTCTAACTTGTTTCTTCCCATTCCCATTACCTTTATAACATCTCTAATTAAAATATCAGCAATTCTTTGGCATCTGAATAATAGCTAGCTTGCAAATATTTCAGAATGGTTTTGGATCCTTATTTAGATTTGAATTTGTCTCTCTATTCCTATCTTGACTTAAGAAAAGAGAGACAGGTTTATGCATGAACACTCTTTAAAACAGTAGAACATACAAGTGTACCTATTTTATATAAAAGCCTACCTCTTCCAAAAAGGAGCTTTCTACCTTGAATTTATATTGCTTCAGCAAGCTACGGATGTTCTCATTAGTGCATCTTGCTCTTGACAACTGCACATTTTCCTCATTATATTTTTTTGTGAGATTAGCATACCTCCTGAACAAAGTTGTTCTCCAGCTTGGTCCCGTCTCATAACAAGATCACATCTGCCAGACATACTTCAAGGAAAAACATTATTACACAACCTTAAATAAATGCTCTGCAGGCCTAATACTAGGAAGCACTGATGGCAATCACACAACTCTTCCTGGGTTACCATCTTCCCCATGTGCTGGTGGCCTTTCATCTGACAGAGCTGCAGCTTCTCTGAAGGAAATTCTTCAGGAGCAGAGCCAGCAGACCCTGCATGGAAAAAGGATGGTTTGCAGGTATCAGGAGGGGCTGTAGAGCAAAGGTTTAAATTTCAAATAGTTGGAGGGGAGAAAAAGGGAGGGCAAGCTAGGAGAAGAGAAGAAGGGAGGAAGAGACTTAACTCACAGAACTCAAATGTTCCATTAAACCATGTGATTTCTATCCACAGCTTCCTAAAACCTGTATTTCCTACTTTTATATACTCAACCTTTCATAAAATATAATTAGCTGCTCTGCCACCCAGCCCTCTGGCACTACACCAATCATTTCCATACCCACCTATAGGTCCTGAAACATCCAGACTGCTCCCAGCTGTTATCCTGATGCCAGGATGTCCTGAACTGTCTCTGCTTCACAGGATCCTGAAAAATACACAGCAGTATTTCCTAGTCCTGCCTAGTATTTCCTAGTGAAGACATTGGCTCAAAATAGTGTGCTTTAGGAAAATAAGCAAAGAGATAAGGATGATGGAGATTTTAGACACTTGAATCTGCTCCTAATTAGCCACATGATGCAATGTAGACATTCACAAGTGCATCACTTTGTTCGCATCATCAAACAGCTGGTGGTGACCTAATAATTAGGTTTTCACCGCATACATAAGCAGCTTTACATATTTTGTTCTAAATTCACTTAGGTAACTGGCTAATTGCATCATATGTTTGGGTTTTCTTTTTTTCACTAACAGAACAAAATGTTAATGACAATATCTTACTACTACTACCCACTTCTTGCATTTCCTTTACCGGAAAAAAATAAAAGAGATTGAATACACCAACTGCTCTAGGTTAAATAATTTAATCACTTTGAATAATGGCTTAATTAACTAGAAAAACAACATAGAAGAAATGCATGCCACACTTTGACTGTATGCAATGTCCAGATTTTGTAATGACTTGAGGCAAGTATCCCATTCCTGTCAGCTAATAACATGAAATTACTTGTTCGTTTGAAGCAATATTATGCTGGAGTTACAACCGCATAGAGTAGGTCCCTAGCAGGGGACAGATAGACATTGCAAAGATCTAAGAAGTTGAGCTCATTTACTTTAAGGTAGTAGAGAACAGTAAGTCTTTTTTGCCTGCTGATGGTAATTTGCCATCCTGAAAATTACCTTTATTTCCCTTAGGTTTCCTGAGACAAATGCGTCAAGGAAACCAAGAGAACTGAAAAATCATCCATGACATTGTACAGTCATTGATAGTTAAAAAAGGTATACAAGTTGATAATCCTACAGAATGAGCCATCAAAGGAGACTTTCTCCACTTTATACTGAATCCTGCTCACAAATGTCTTCCTTACTCCAAAGCTCTATGAGGTTCATCCCTTTGGAAGCAAATGTTCTTCACATTTTTCTATGCTTAACTGTTATAATGCACAATCTGGCAATAACCACAGTCTTATCTCTGCATCGTTTGGCCCATGACACTAAACTTGCAAATGAAATTCTAGTACTGCTAGCATGGTGGTGACAGCTTTGGCAGTAAAAGGATTCTGCTTTTATTTAAGACAAACTATTCTCATGAGTATTCAGAAGCCCTGGTCCTTTTCACAATTTAAATGATGTTTCACTTAGTGAAGGACAGGGTCTTCTCCTCTCCATCAAACTGAAACGACTGAAACCTCATTAGAAGATAATTCCCCTTTCAAAGACTGCAAGAAGAAATCAGCCAGATGTACTCCTAAGACTTCAGGTTGCATTTCAGAAAACTGTTCTAGCTGTCTAACAGTCAGGAAAGTGAAACACAAGAAGAGGTAAAATATAGAAGGTGAGAATCAACTTCACCTGTTATATTTTTAAGATTTTAAGAACAGGTTAGACAGGTGTTGGAACTCAGTTAAGTTTCAAAGGCACCCTGCATTCTGTGATTCAGGAACCCAGCTCACTATTTTGACTACAAAATTTTGCAAGTTTGAGCTTGCTAGATAAGGACAGATTGATATATTATAACAGAATGAGGTAAGGAAAAAAACCAATCATCTAAGGCCATGTCATCTTCATCACAGTGCAAATAATGTTGACTTTAATAATTATTCTTTTTTCATATAATTTCTCATTTTATGAATAGAATGGGAATAAAACAATATTTACATGGCATTTATAATTGATTTTCAGAGTGCAGAAGAATACATCTGAGAAGAAAATAACAATTCTGCAACAGAAGAGAAATATTTCTGTTTAATAAAAGTTCCAACAGTGGTTCTATAAATCCAATTAGGAGTTCTGCTCTCTGGGGACTTAATGAGAGAAATGTGCTATTTTAAGGGTCATGTGGAAACTTTTACCAAGACCTTGAGTGTTAACCATATAGGCAAAAGGGGATCTAATTAAAGATACTTTATAAGAGGTACAAGCACATGCAAAAGAAAAAAAAAATCAAGTTTCCACACTGCAGCAAGTTGGTATCCTAGAGATAACACCTCTCTTACAAATGCTACTATTAATACCATAAGCACAGTAGGCAAGAGGAGTGCCATGTCCACTTCCAAGGTGGCTTTATGCTAGATCCTTGGTTCATCATTAAGGTACCGAAAATTGTCTAAAATACACAGGATTTACTAACTGTTCATATCCTAAATGACACTCAGTTTTCTAGAGACAACTGTGGTTGCATCCATGTTTTAGAATACGGATGGGATTTCTATCTTATTTTCTTAAAAACTCTAACCCTTGGCTTCAGGCTCTCTTCTGCTAAACTGCTTCCAGGTCTGGAACAGATATCTTGCTTGCAGAATGCATCAGAGCAGTGTCTTTTCTCTTTGAATACTTCATTTAGTTACTCCAAATTGTTTATTCTTCCATTCTTACCTTTATCAAAAATCCTCTCCTCAGCTTATCCTGTCTAGCTGATGTCATGAATCTTGTCTTATGATTTCCAAGGATAACAATAGTTTTTTTCCTTTTTTTGTCTTTTTCTTTTTCTTTTTTTCAGAAAAGGGAGTAAGTATCATCTACTTAATTTTGTAAATTAAATGTTGGATACCACCAACTTCTTTGGGGGTCAGGCTATTCCGTACTTACTTAATGCTGTTATCCAAAAGAGGCTTCTTCCACATAGATCTCTATCATCAGCTTGAAAACTGGTCCATGCAGCTGGTGCTGAGATTTCTTTTGGAAATCAAGAGCAATAGATTTGTTGGACATTGCAAAAAAAAAAAAAAAAAGAGAAAAAAAAATAATCCTGCACTGAAGTTAAAGGTTCCCTACTCAGAAGTAGTAATTGGTCTTGGCATTTGCCAGCACCCTAAACTGAAATCAGCCTAAACTCAAGTCAAATTAAGGTAAATGTAAAAGAAACCATTTATTGACAGAAGCTGAAGAGATAAGAGAGTTACTAAATTTACAGAAAAAAAAATAATAAAAGATAAAAAGAAAGCTGTCTGCTTCATTCATCTCTAAAGGTTCACATGGAACCCAATGTTAAACATCCAGAGCTCAAGTCCCAGCACCAAGTTGTTTAGCACAATCAAAGGAAATAAAATTTTTAAACAGAAGAGGATTTAATTTGGGATTCTCTACTTTCTGTGTCTCCCTAACCCCTCAGATCTTCTCCTTCAAATCTTTTTCCCATCACTTCTTCCTTCAAAGTTGTCCTTTGATCTCCCACTTCCTGGGTGCTCACTTTGGAAACACTGGTGTCCCCTGGGCATGATGAGATGCAATTATCACTTGCCCAAATGGCAAGAAGTCAGCTAGCGACTGCTGTGGTGCTTGACAGACTGCTAGCCCATTGTGAGGCAAAAGGCCAGTCTGGGCAGTTTCAAATCCTTATGAGAATCATCTTCATGTTATTAACTTATATTCCTTTATACACAGATAACTTTGCTAAATATACTTTGTACAGTCACCCTGCTGGGATTAATGCATGCATCATACGGCTGGATTTCGTTTGGGAACAGACATAACAGTAACCAGTCACTTCAGGGTAATAACAGACCTCCACTGACTGCTCCCTAAGCTAATATTTGAGGTATAATCTGACATATTTTAAAATAATAGTGCTGCTTATTACAAAGAGAATTATCATAGTGTACCTACCCATCTGTTCTAATGATTGTCCACCTCAGTGCCAGAATCAGGAAGAATCAGTCGGCATTTCTAATTCTCATAGGTTAGAAAGAACGGCTTTCTCCTAAGAGAATGTCCCTAAAATTTGGAAGTTCTCAGTACAGTATGGCACCAAGTTGACTTTGGCACCATCTTCTTTCCAAGAGAAATAATTCCAGGAACTTCCAATAGTGTAACAATAATGACTCTTTTTCAACATGGAAGTCAGTCCTCCGGTGTCATAGAGTAACTACTGTAGTAGCCATCCTTTTGCATTTATAATTAATATCACACATAAAGAAGAACTGAGATGACCTTTAAAACCATCCCACAGAAAATTTTAATTACCTAGAGCTGAAATGGAAGGAGAGTAATTGTAATAACTAGAAGCTTTCCATTTCTATCCACAGTTATATCACTGTTAGGTTGAAAGCGGCTACCAACAATACAGGAAGAAAAACTCTACAATGAAAAATAATAATTTAAAAATTGTTTTCAAAAAAAGGAAGTTGTAATCAGTCCAACCTAAGTGAATAAGTGTATAAGAATCCACAACAGAAAAAAAAAACCAAACAAACAGCTCTTCATCCTCTTGGGCATGCCTTATCTACCACCACCGTGAAAATACTAGAAAATGGAAAGGATTCCCTGCAAGGAAAAATAAAACTAATTGAGGAAATGGAGAGATCAATTTGTAATATAAGCATGAGAAACTGATTCAAAAGCCACTGTTGTCAGTGGAATACACACTGAAAGGAACAACAAAAAATATTTCTGCTTTGTTTGCTATCATCCTGTGTCAGTAGCATACACAAATGTTAGAAGCAACCAAAGGTGAGGATAAACATTATCTTTAACTATAAATACCAGCCTGAGTATGTGAAAGCCTTATTGAAATAAAATGTTGGCACGTTTTGGATGATTCAGAAGAAAAAGAAATGGCAACTTAGTTCATTGAAAGTAGTTTCAAAATGTAAATAAACTATGTGGTAGCATGCCTACTGGTGAGACCCAAGTGAGTGACTGGGAGACAGTGTGAGAACTCTATTCCCAGTTTGCTACATGATCCAGGCCAAGTTATTCAGCTCCTGTTTGTTTATCCATCTGTAACATGGGTGTAAGAAAAGTTATTTCCCAGATGGCAGCCTGGTGAAACTTAATTGATGTTTGTAAACTTCTGGCAGAGTCCCTGATGAGAGGTGAGCAGAAAATAATATTACATTCACCTTCTGGGAGCTCGTACATTTATTTCTTAAATGCAATAAAGATAAATTGAGGGTTACAAGAAGAGAATTATTAAAAATCTGCTGTAATAATCAGTGAGTTCAAAATGCACATTCTTGTTCACAGAATACTAATCACTACTCGTACACGAATATAGATCAGACTTGGGTAATGGCTGTTTTGTACCGTGAGATGAATGCATACATTGTCCCCGGAAGAAAGTTCAAATCATTTTCCCCTGCCCTGATTTCACTGAAATGATGGGAGAGGCTCCAAATCAGAAGAAAAAAAAAAAAAAAAAAGATATTTTAAATATGGAATTTGGGAAATTTGGGACTTAGTGGCTACCATATTTTAAGTTGCCCTCATAGAGTACATTCCTGGGCAATCACAAAAATCACAAATTGCAGCAGCTCTCAATTTTCTATCTCTAAAACAGGACATGGGAACTGGCAGTATGGGACAAAATTCAGAAAGCATTTTCCACAGAACGCTATCTCCAGCAGCAAGCAGCACCATATGTTGATATATGACATTCCCTTCCTACTCCACAGATTAGATATTATTGAGGGATTCTGGCTTAGTTTCAACTTTTTTTCTGTTTTAAATGTAACTGTTATAATTCTGAGTACTCTTGTTACCCATAGAAAATTCTATTCTTCTCACTTCTTGGTGACAATGTCATTCTATAGCAGGTTTCCACAGCCAAATGAAACCTTGGGCAGCAAATCATGGAGATACTACTACTGTCTTTCTCTCTTCCTTTTTATTTAACTGCTCTCTAGTAGGATGGATGGCAGATTCAAGCAAAAAGTTGTTCACTAGAAGCTGGGAGACAGTGCTAATTCCCCTAATCATCCCTGTTCTTGTAATCTTCCTCAGAAGACAGGATAAAGGGGCCAAAGGTCTAAAATAAAATAAAAAACATAGTTTAAAATACACCTTTTAGGAGAAGATTGAATCATGCTCTTAGATGTCTATTTCTAAGACAGAGACAGTAGTGCCTCATTGGTGGATCCCAGAGGAGTCCAATGCCAGTGAGATACTGAAATGTTGTGAAACCACAGGCACAACTAGAGAACTTGGACTTGGTCTGTCTCTCATCTTAGTGGCTTGAGCCAGAAGGAAGGTAGAGGAAGAAGGCTAAGGATACTTTACTTCTGGCAGCTACAGTTTTTTATGGATCCGCACCTAAAAGAAGGCAAAAACCTAACCAGTCAGCTCCATGAAGTAACTTCTACTTGATGTCTTGCAATGGCACCTGTTACAGTGACAGCCTGTTCATGAAATTTTATTAAACCATCTTATTGAAAAAAAATAGCAAAAAATAACTTAAATAGCCTTTTAGTTTTTCCAAATAAGAAACAACTTCAAAGACTCACAAGACCCCTGGATTGTTGTTTTTTTTCTTCTTTTTGGAAATTGTGGCTTTGGTTGTTTCTTGTTGTTTTGGTTTGGTTAAAAAAAAAAAAAAAAAAAGACTTCTCCTGGGTTGCTAGCAGTAGACTATGAACCTCGGGTAAACTAGGATGTACAGTCTATGAGTCTCTTGGATTGAGTGTCCCTCCAATGAATACATCCATTTGACACATCGACATCTCTGGGTTTGTCTTGATTGCTGCAAAGTGTGAATGCTCCCACATCCCCTTTCCATCCGATTACCTATTAAGTCAAAAAAAAAAAAAAAAAAAAAAAAAAAAGATTCCATTGTCCCCAGATTGATCCTGCATGAGCCAAAATAAGATATTCCTTTTGCATGGATACAGTATAATCTGTCTGTCTTCCTACTTTCTTTACATTCTTCTGTAAAGATAAACAGAAATAATCCTCATGGCAAAAGTTTAATTATGGGTATTCAGAACAACACTCCTTCCAATTGAAAGGATTAGTTTTTTCTTGATCTGTTTTTTTCAGGCTTTCTGCAAAATCAGGCAGATGCTTCCACTTGATGTGAATCCAACTCATGCTTTCAAAAAAAATTCTGTTGCCATAGTCAGATTTCATAAAGTGAAAGCCAAAATTTGGGGATTATTAAGAGACTCACATAAGCAATGTTCATATGCCAGCATGTGCCACCACAGTTCAAGGCTTGATTCAAGACTAGTATACATATCTTATTTAGAAGATGCAGTTTTGATTTACTTAAATAGCTTCCACTTGTGAGTGCTGTCCTGACAGTTTAATAAATAACTGCTGGTGCTCCCATAAGGGGAAAGGAGCTATGATGGAACAAGGTAGGTGTCTACCAAAAACTATATACAACACCACAGCTATTTAATATAACAGTTATTAGCATGAGACATTTTCTAAATATGTTACATGAAAGTATCTCTTTATGCAGGCAGTATAGCTATCCATAATAATGTATTCAAAAATGAAATAACATTTCTGATTTTGAAGTTGCATTATAATATTTGATTCTGCAGTCCAACAGTAGTTTTTCAAGCCTGGATTCCACTTGCATGACTTCAAGATGTAAAGAGTACATTTGAAGTGGTGAGTCTTTACCTCCTTTTGTTTCATTACCCTTGTTTTCTTCTGGATTCTCATTAACTTATTCTTCATGTTCAGGTAACAAGACTCCCTCTATTAGCTCCCACACCTTCCTAAAAACAGTACAGCATACAACCAACACAATCACTGAGCAGAAACTGAGATTTAAGTCAGTGGCAGACAACACTCCGATGCAAACACAGGCAGCACTTGGGAGTCTTCCCGTTATGAGCCATGCAAAAGGAACTAAGATCAACTCATCTAACTTCAGGATCTTGAAGATGCTTGTAGAGAGAGAAAGACTCATATTGAGAGGATGATTCATCCTTCTTAACATCCTGCTAGATGACTGAAATTTGTTGGAATGGATTTAGGCAGAAAGCTACCATCCACCTGCCTGTTCTCAACTGGATGCAGCAGCTCGAGAATGTAAAGATATGCTGTTCCCCTCTACGTCTTTCTAAAGAACAGAGACCAAGAGAGAGACCTTTTCTAGACCTGGTATTATGAACTGAACGTAAAGATGGTTTATATCCATGGCACTAGTTTATTAGGTTTTATAATGCTGAGTGGGGACGTCATTGCTTCCACAGCACAGCTTGTTTTCCTGCTGCCTTCCTTTCCTACAGTGGCTTAGGCAGGCACCAAATAGAGCTGTTAAGACCTGACAATAAATACAGAGTTGTTTTACTTTTTTTTCCTCATCAATATTTACTCACATTAAAAATAAGGTATTTAATCACATTTTGTAGTTGTTTTCTAGCCAAAGTCCCGAGAGAGACAGCTGACCAATACCAATGAGAACAGAATGCTAAGTCCAAAAGGAATTTCACTACTTCCACTAGAGCTGTAGATACAACCATCTAACCAGGAAAACAAATAAAGCCATGTAACTTAATCCATCAGTTTACAGCTAAGCTATAGTGTTCAAACTTTTGTATTTTTAATATTTTTAATTTCTCAAATGAGGATTAAAAAAAAAAAAAAGTTGTTCACCACGTAGCTGCTAAGCCTGAAGAAATCACATTCTTGCTGCAGAAACAGTAGAAACTTGGCTAAGTAAATAGTTTGCTGCAAATTATTTATTTAGCTGCAGACACAGGCTAAATATTTGCCCCAATTCACTGGACAATCTCTTAACACCTGAGGGAAGCTTCTATTGTAGATATTAAATAAGTATTAATTCATGCTTTGCCTCTAATTAAATGTCATCTAAGTTATCTTATGTGCGTTAAGGGCAAAGAATGATACAGTTTTGACTTCAGATAATTAGACACCCTCCTTTAATTATGCTGCAAGATAGGCTTTGATTCAGGAATCTCATGTTACTGTTAATGTTTCATTCTCCCTGATCTGTCCTGGAGAAAGAGAATAATGTCAGCTCTAGAAATGCAATTCATAACACTGGAGGGGAGGGGCAGAATTTTGGACACTCATTTTATAAAGCATCTTATTATGCAAACATCCCAAGACAGTGTGCATCTTTAAAAGGTTTATACATAAGCTGTGCTGGAAGTAACATATAAGAGTCTTTCTGTTACATTTTTTAAAACATTTGGTGAGAGCACTTCTGTAAGTATCCCAGGGCTAATTACTTTTAATAATTAACATCATACAAATGAGACTAATTAACCTTGTATTCAACTATATCTACTACTAATTACCTTCATGTTTTATTTCTAATAGCCTTTTGGCTGACCAATTATTCTTCATTAATAATGTTCCCAAATTTTAACTTTTAAAAAAATACATCCTGTTATCCTCTCAGACAGAACTGTGCTTAATTTTCTTCCAAGTGCAGTCTGTCAAATGACATCGACTTTTATCTATTAAGTTCCATACCTGACCTGCAGGTCATGCAACTCTCATTTCAAAGCCAAAGAAATATCAGAAAGTAGGTTCATGTGCAGTTCTGTAATTTCTAAGTAGATGCAAGTGTGATTATGTTTTATCATCCCTTTTGCACCTTTCCTGTTGTGCATGTTCTCAGACCATGACCCAGCAATAACTTTTTGAAGGGAAGGATTAAAGGACTCTCCTATTCATACAGGTCCTTTACATCATCCTTACCACCTCAGCTACCCTGACTTATGTTCAGTTCCTGAAGGGAACATAACTATCAGTAACCAACACACTTTTGTGTAATTTTGCATATAATTTTGTAATCACCCATAAATTTATAGATCTACTAGCACTCAGCTCTGGCAAAGCAAGTCTTGCAAATTTAAGCTGGAGGAAAGATATATGTCGTTGTCTAGCAAGTGCTCTCCGTGCCGTTTGTGGGGAGACTATTTAGATTTTATGCTTTGCTTTACTGTTGTTCTCTTCCAATTCCTCCCCTTTCCCTCATTAAGCTTAATGAATGCATCCATCCAGGAAATTTTAACAATATAATATACAGTAACTTCATACCATAAAGCAGGTTACTTTCCATGTTCATGAAATTATCATATATTACTGGTCTTAGATCATTAGGTAGCAGCTTCTGGATTGAGAGCTATTCGCACTGCCACCCTCCAACAACAAAAGTCTACTGTAACTGCACATGCCACCTTGTGAAATCTGATGTTGACCATTCTCAGCTTAATGAAAGAGCCAGAAACAGTAAATTAACTGAAGCTTAACCTTTTATTTCAAGATTCCATAGACTCCTAGAACTCATCATTTTCTATTTTAAGCTAGAAATTAATTTAAAATTTTTATATCTTATAAGATCTGAGTTCAAGGTTCTTTTTTTGCTATAACACAAGCCTTTTTTGAAAAACAAAATAATTTACTTTCCTAATAAAATTTAAAAGTAAAAATTTCTGCCTGTGTCAGCAAATAAAACAGATCCCCTTTAACACCAAATGTAGGCAATAAGATGAAAATAGAATCATTCTTTTCTATAGTAATGGAACTTGTTCTTTGGAGTCTTTAAGTATCACTTTGAAATTTTACCAACAATCTCAGAACTGTGCATGAAAGTGTAGAGCTCACAGACAAACACAACAGGAACCTGCAGTGACCGTTCTGGGCCCTATGGCACAAAACACCACCTGCCATCTAAATTTGAGAAACTGTTCTCTTAGTGTTGTGTTATAACAACAGGACACAACTACATGTTGTGTCTGAATGTCTGCCTAATATCTGAAAACCTAGAAGACTGACCCAAAACACACTAAGGTCAGTGAGCCTCTCTGTGTTGCCCAGGCCTTTTACTAACCTGCAATGTCCACTACCAGCTCATGGATGAAATAATTTGCATTACATGTGCAGATATGAACTAACAAATCAGGCATGCAGCAAACTAAGGAATTAAACTGATTGCAACTTTCCACTACCTGATTTAGCTGGATATGGATAAACTGTAGGTACAAAGCAAGGCATTTGACACTGTCCCACATGATATCCTTCCCTCTAAACTGGAGAGGGGTGGCTTTGATGGACAGACCACTCAGTGGATAAGAAATTGGCTGGATGGCCGAACTCAGAGAGTGGTGGTCAACAGCTCGATGTGCAAGTGGAGACCGGTGACGAGTGGTGTCCCTCAGGGGTCCGTGTTGGGCCCGGCCCTGTTCAACATCTCTGTCGGTGACATGGACAGTGGAATAGAGTGCACCCTCAGCACATTTGCCATTGACACGCTGGAAGGGAGGGATGCCATCCAGAGGGACCTTGACAGGCTGGAGAGGTGGGCCCGTGCAAACCTCATGAAGTTCAACCAGGCCAAGTGCAAGGTCCTGCATGTGGGTTGTGGCAATCCCAGGCACAAATACAGGCTGGGCAGAGAATGGATTGAGAGCATCCCTGAAGAGAAGGACTTGGAAGCGATGGTGGACAAGAAGCTCAACATGAGCTGGCAATGAGCCCTTGCAGCCCAGAAGGGCAACCACGTCTTGGGCTGCATCAAGAGGAGTGTGGCCAGCAGGTTGAGGGAGGTGATTCTCCCCCTTTACTCTGCCCTGGTGAGACCCCACCTGGAGTACTGTGTCCAGTTCTGGAGCCTCCAGCACAAGAAGGACATGGACCAGTTGGAGAAGGTCCAGAGGAGGGCCACGAAGATGATAAAAGGGCTGGAGCACCTCTCTTATGAGGACAGGCTGAGGGAGTTGGGGCTGTTCAGCCTGCAGAAGAGGAGGCTCCAGGGAGACCTAATAGTGGTCTTCCAGTACCTAAAGGGGACCTACAGGAAAGGTGGGGAGAGACTTTTCAGTAGGGCCTGTTGTGACAGGACTAGGGGTAATGGTTTTAAAATGGAGCGAGGTAGATTTAGATTAAATATTAGGAAGAATTTTTTTTACAATGAGGGATGGTGGAACACTGGAACAGGTTGCCCAGAGAGGTGGTGGATGCCCCATCCCTGGAAACATTCAAGTCCAAGCTGGATGGAGCTCTGAGCAACCTGATCTAGTCAAAGATGTCCCTGCTCCTTGCAGGGGGGGGTTGGACTAGATGACCTTTGAAGGTCCCTTCCAACCCTAACCATTCTATGATTCTATGATCCTAAAAATGCCTGTCAACAATAGCAGGGCACATGAGTGAAAAGCTACCTTCTGTTTTAACAATAAACTAGACTTTTCAGCTATTCTATAAATACGTTCTTTCAATTCATACGGAGCCTTAGTTTTGGCTGGCATTCACTCATTTTTTGTAAAACTGTATTGCAAGTATGAAAAGCAAACCTGTGAGCAGCACTACAAACTCACAACCAATCTGAAGCTGTGCCACATATATTGAAACCTATACCTATCTCAGTATGTGCAATTCATGGCATTAACAGTGGATGAATAAGTAGAGATAGCCTCTCTTCCATCATGTTTCTGCTTGAATGGCTCCTCATCCAAGGCTTTGGAACATTAAAAATAAAGCAAGACTAAACAGTCTTGGCCTAAGCCTAAATACTGAAAGCACCACAGCAACAAACATATTCAGTCCTTATTTCTGGCAGGCAGCATCAATAATCAAAGCTGCATGCTTTAATTTCTCAAAACACATTACCTCAAATGCTTGAGATGGCCCCATAACCCAACCCTTTCCAAAAAAAAAGCCAAAACCAAAACAAAACAAAAGTTGTTTACGTGAAACAAGTCTAGGAGTCTCAAGCCAGTTCCCAACATTAAAAAATTCCACTTCACAAAGAAGTTACGAAACTGGGACTAGTGAGCAATGTCAGAACAGACAAGGGATTGAACTCCTCCACATTAGGTGTGAAAAAAAAAATCAGCAGGACACAAAACTTAAAAGGATTTAAAAGTACCATAATCTGTCTGGTTTGTACCTAAATAAACAACTGAAGCAATCAGAGTTGTTAATCAAACAGTATGCGTAATTCCCATTGTTAATTTTTCTTATTTAACACTCTGGGCCGTATTGAAGTCAAACCGATACTATCTGATTATGACTCCCAGCTGCTACTGTGTATGCTCTACAAACAGCACTTGAACACAGCCGCTATTAATAACTCATCTGTCTGACTTTGGCCTATCAAGATGTTACGACAGGCACTTCCATCACCCTAACACTTTCTGTGTAACCACACCGACGCAGGTATTCGAACATTTCAGACCCACTTTTGATATTTCAAAGTGATTCTCAGTTTACCTAAAATTTCTGTGATATTCCCTTCAATTTCCTGTAAAAAAGATACACATTTTGCGAAACATTGAAATATCCTTCAATACATAGGAAAAAAATCTGCAGTGATACTAATTGGCAACGTATCTGATCAGCATTTAAAGTACTCCAATGCTTTTTACTCCATTAACCTTGAAATAAATTACAGTAAGTAGTTCCTGTGTGACAGAAGTTTTAATTTAGCACTACATCTCAAGTTACACACGTCTTTGAGTTTGACATAGAGCCTCATTTCTTGCCAGTTCTTGTACCCTGAGGGAAACCCAACAGAGAGTAAAACCAGGCCTTACTGTGTAAAGAACAAAGGGTGTTCATGGCATTGCTTTTCTAAACCAATTACTTTGGTACAAATTACTTGTTTTTGTCTTTCAGCATACATGTCCATTTCTGGCTTTTAGACTGAGCTGCTAGACAAAACTCTGGATGCAAAGAGCTTTGTACTTCACATTTCACCGACATCTGAAATGACGCCTGCTCTTTTGGCTACTAACACAGAGCTTCAGACTTCAAAGTGTGCAGCAGAATATCATCTGAACCAAAAATGGTTTTATTCAAACCATTACTCACTTTTCTTCTCTCAAGACATCTGTTAGTCCCTATATTTTACAGAAGTCTTTCAAAGTTCTTCTTGCTGAGTTATTCCACGGATTTCACCCATTGGAGTTATCTATCATAGGCTCTTTTACTTCATTCCAGTGCCTTCAGTACAGTTGGAAGCACAGAGCTTTTGCAGCTTTGATTTACATATTTAGATCAAAGTACCGTAATAGCTCTCCACAGTCATTTAAAAAATAAAAAAGGGAGGTGGAAATATATCTGGTACCTTTCAACTTTCTAGCTGGCAAAGCACAGCAGGCCTAATCTGGAACTTGCTGAAGCCAAAGAGCTTTCCAGTGATTTGGGATTAGACCTAGTGAAGATAAGTCATGTATAAACTAGTTTGCACTACGCCTGAACCACAGTGGGTTCTAAGGAAATAACTTACTTTTTTTGGCCTTGGAGAAACATGTTTGATGAGTTGATTTTCATCGTTTCAGCCTGAAAAGGCAGTAACAGATCAGTTAAATTGTCACACAACATTCCAGCAAAAGCAAATACATCAGACCCATTTATCTTTTTAAAAATGCAATCTGTGTGGGAAAGAACACGTTGTACTTATGGAGCATTATGAAATCATGTTTTTAAAAGAATATGGAAATGCACTAGTTTAATTAGATTGCTGCTCTTAAATGATAATGGGCTTGCCCTTTCAAATGAAGGTTTTTAAATGTTGAATTGCTGTTACAAATCGTCATAAAAACTCAGTAAGCCTACACAGGCATTCAGCCAAAGCATGCTTGGAGGACCAACTCTCCAATGGCCTGGAGGGGCCACTGCATTTTCCCTTATGGCTACTTAGGGAGTATCAGAGGTGTCCCTCCCTTGCTGATGTGGCTGTCTGCTGCTGGAACAACTATCCAACATTGCCATCTGCTGACTGTACTTTTTCATTACAGTACAGACAAAGCCCAGCCAGAAAAGAAACCCACTCCAGAAACCAGCAATTTATATTTAGAGACCTTCTGAATATTCATATTTAGCTCAAAAAAAAAGGAAAGAGAACTTCTTAGAGTGGCTATTTTTTCAGAGGACCAGATTCCATATACCCATTTATTATCATGCTGTGGGAGCATATATTACAGAGCATACAGAGGAATGTTTCAGAAGACACATGAAGCCTAAGATCTCCTGTTTGCCAGAAAAAAAAAAAAAAAAAAAAAAAAGGAAGTTTTGATGACTAATTGCTGATATTTGTTGTTTTAATATCTTGATACCAAGTAAATTTGTCTAAATTAACCAAGAGTTCACCTCCTCCCCTAAAGCTCTCTGATGCTGCAGGCCTGCTAATTGCTTTAGAAACAGGTGACAGACTTCTGTCTTGTACTCTTCAATAGCTGCACAAAGGGTTGGTTGAAAAACTTGGCAGGAAAAACAATGATTTTGAATATGTAATTCAATTTAAAGGCAGCCAAGCATAGTGCAAGAACACTATGGCTGTACATATACCTGAACTGGTGAAGGGAGAAATATAAACTTGCAGCAATTTTCATGTTATGTGTTTTTCACAGGGTTTTTTTTCAGCTTTCCTGTGACTTTCTGGCAGCTCTTTTTATTCTCAGTACAATTAATTCATTAATTTGATGTCCTGTCAACAGGTATAACTCTGCTTCAGGGGACGGAAAGTTTGGAGAAATGTTTGAGCTTTTAGATGCTTAGCCAAACACAAGCTCTACGTTAACAACTGCTGTTTGCCCACCATTAGCAGTGACACATTATTCCCTCATCGTGCTGACTGTACTTTCAGCATCTGCTTAGCTGTATGAAATTACCTCCTCACTTCACACAGCTGGAACACTTATCAGCGTAACCAGTGACAAGGCCAGGCTGGATGAGGCTCTGAGCAACCTGATCTAGTCGGGGATGTCCCTGCTCCTTGCAGGGGGGTTGGACTAGATGACCTTTGAAGGTCCCTTCCAACCCTAACCATTCTATGATTCTAAAAGTGCCTTTATTGAGATCATGTGCTATTTCTAACAGCACAAGTGCCAGTAGAAAAGGAATACTGTTTTTAAATGCTGAATGTACTAATCCTGCAGAAATTTGCAAGCGTCTGACTTTTACGGTTTAAGTGGTCCTCACACCGGCCACTCTCAGTATGCAAATTTTAACACATAAATCTCTGCAAGTTCTGTACCTTGGATTGCACGATATTCAATACAAGGCTGTCTCTCACTGTGTACTTTGTACAACCTCAATGACAATGAGAGCTCAACCAATAATGATGGAACCTAGCGAATTACAAAAAAAAAAAAAAAAAAAGAAAAAGCTTATAACATTGTTCTGTAAACAAATTCTGTAAACAAATATCCATGTTAACATTTGGAATTTTATTAAAAATCCATTGCTTGATACCAGCAACCCATCACAGACCCACAGACCTCTTTTTCAACCTAGACTTAAACCTGACCTTCCTGATTTTGTCTGAAACGTGTTCACAGCTATGGTCATTTGCATGCCTCAGGGAGTGATCTGCAGTAATGTTCAGTTATTTACCCATCTAGAAATTGGATTTCAAAGGGAATCAGGACTGTCCTATCTCTCTCCCTTTGAAGTTACTAGGCATTTCAGTATCTATTTCAAGAGCAGATGATGCCAACTTGGGATACTTGAAAATCCCACCCAGAACCATCCAATTCTCCAGGTTGAGAAACACAATAGGTTAAAAATAATGATTCTGTAGTTGTTTAATGTATCTTTGGGTACTAATCCCCAAGCTCATAACATGAATGCAGAAATAACCCCTATGTCTGCAGACCGTCATCTGACACAGTGAGGTCAACCTACAAGCCTCCTGTTGCAGGATCACAGGCTGGACACAGTGGTGAACGTGGATGTGCCCAGACTAGGTACATGTTATGTTCTCAGAGGAGAAAATAAAGACTGCTGAGTGTTAATCTCAGGGCTAAAGGGTCCATATCATGGCAATACCTGGACACCAACACTTCTTGAGAAATCTTGCTAGGAATGTTTAGAATTAATTGTTTCTTGCCTCTATTTCTTTAATAGTGTTTTCCATGATATCCACCATCTCAACACAAACCTTTGTTTCTTTCTTCTCAGTCTTTAGTACAGTAATTTCCTCCCATTTATTTGAGAGCTTTACACCTCACAGATTCAAGCTCTTCAGAAACAGAAAGTGGTTTTCATGCTATCTTCTTTGTCTCATGCCTGGTGCAGATTTCTGGAAGTATAAATACACATGCGCAATTTAAAGGACAGAGCTGGCAGTGGAAAGCTAATTGGCATATAAGGCTGTGCCCATAATGCTTTCAGTAGGCATACCCAAGTACGAGCCTGAGTTAACCAAGCCAAGCAGTACAGACCAGAAGCACCCACAACATTGCCCCCAGTTCAGCTAGTACACACACCCACTGTACCCGCACTTCATTCCACCAGTCTGAACACTGGTACACAAGCTATGACACTCACTTTTCACAGTCATCCCCAACCAAGACCCTTTAGCACTTCACAGAAAAATACAGTCAGGCTCTAGGTATAACTGGAACACAGCCAAGGAGGAAATCACTGCATCCCAGCAAGGAGAACAGATAACAGCATGCAAGGAGCAGAATAAACATGCTGTACTCCCTTAGGAGAGTCCAGAAAAGGCACTTTGGAATTTTACAGGCCAACTTCACTGCCACCTCACCCACTCCCCTCACTAAAACAAGTCAATAATGTAATCCTACAAGATCCTACACAGCCAGCTCACGCTCCTGCCCAGCGAGGGTCTTATTTGAGTCAAAGACCTTTTCAGCTTTTCACAGCTTGTCAGCAAGCTCATCTGCAGCCTATCGGTGTCTGTGCTGCTGCAGCCAGAGCTGTATTATGGGACCTTGCCAGCTCCTCATCTAGGGAATGAGGGAAGCGACGTGCGCAGACTAATAGTGCCCCTCAGTCCAAGGGCATGGACTAATACAAATAAACTGCTTTCTTCCCTGGCGATAGTGCAGCTCAAGGTCACGCTGTTTTATCTCTCTCCCACTCCTTGGTTGACCTCTTGGTGTTTGTCTGCAAAAGGAGCTATGGAAAAGCATAGCAGCCTTGAAAGATTCCAGGGTGCAGGGTTAGACGTCCAAGGCTCTGTGGTTGCAGAGCAGCCAGAGAGGGGAAGGAGAGAGGGAGAGAAGGCACTGGTGAAGAGAGCAAGAACAGGGAGAGGAAGAACTGGTCTGTCTCTGCTGTGTGAGGGCTCCTAACGGTGCGGCCTGGCTTGTCTTACTGGTGCACTAAGCAGCTTAAGAAAATCCTGGTGTCTCAGGGGCTGCCCTGGCCCTGGGAGGGCTTTCAGAGCCCACAATAGTTCTTTAGCCACATTTGCAACATAACAGCTTTGTGCCATGCTGTAAGATTCAGGACTAGGCCACTGTGTTGGGCAATGATGATGTTTCGACAATTAAAGACTACTTGTTGTGTGATCCCTCCTACTCCCCAAGCAGCTTGTCATGGGCAGCCAACCCCACTCTGCCTCCCTCTGCTCTGCGATGCAGTATCAGTGCAGGGTCAATAGGTTCCGTGAGAGCTGACAGCTGCGATGAAGAGCAAGGCAGGCTGGAGGAGAAAAGCATGAGCCCAGCTTGAGTGGTGCACTGCCTCAGATGGGGAAAGTGCCCGACTGTGCCTCCTGCTGCTCCCCCTCCCAGGGGCTAACAGCCACTAGCTTCTCAAAAAGCCTGTCCTTTCATGTGAGCCACTGAAAATCATTGCGAGAATATCCCTCCTTCTGTGGATCAGGATAGCTACTGGTCCTGGAAGGGTCTTACAGAAATGCTACCTGGAAAGACAGAAATAATGCATTCTTTTTTAGAAAATATTAAGAAAACATTTTAACAAATAATCAGATCTCCATTTTTTCTCTCTGGGAAAACTGTAAAGTTCTCATTTCAAGTTAACTTGGATTGAATACTTTTTTAATAGCTTAGCATCCCACCTCACAAAAAAAAAAAAAAACAACAAAAATATCTGCACAGCCTTGTTCCCTATAGTGCCAGCACATGTTAACATATTTGGCCCAAATTTCTTGGCTTAGGCTTTTAAATACAGCTGTGACTCAAAAAGAACAGCAGCAACATATAAATCTTTCTGACTTGGCTGGTTTTTATTCCTCAATGTGTAACTGAGCAAGCTAGGAAGGGGAAGTTTGAGGTTAACTGAGTAAGTATTTTTTTAAATTAGTACCTGGTAGGGAGGAGAAGGGGAGAAATCTTTACCCATTGTTTAAATGTCTTTTAGCTCATTTTATGCAAAACCATTCCTTAGATATGCCTTGGCCTACAGAGTTCTGATTGTTTTGTTCATTAGTCCTCCAGGAGACTCAGAGTCAATGACTGATTTTACGGCTTTTTAGTGGTTGGCTGCAAAACTCTGGAATTCAAAACCTGTACTGTGTTGTAGAAATAAATATAGTCAGGGCAGTTGCATTCAGGCATACATTCATTGATGGGAAGACAGTCACACTAGGGAGGAATTTGTCCCAGTTTAATTGCTAAGGGAAAAAAAAAAAAGTAGAAGCTGGTTTGATTGTTCAAGCATTGTTCTTGCTGAAGGTGTGTTTGCAAAAGTGCATTACAGGCCAGTGACAGGAGCTGCCCACGGTGAACTGCCTGGAGCAGGACACTGGGCCACTGCACAGAAAGCAGATTTAGATCTTCCTATGCAGAAGGCATTTCATGTCACCATTTAAACAGCTATTTCCTTATTTACCACATTATAATTTCCTAACTGGTACGTTCTCATACTCTGGAAGAAAACTGTGCTTTGAGTCCAGGTTTTCAATAACGGCATAAAATATAACAAGCAGACTAGTTATACCGTACTCTGTCCTGATGGCATTTCACAGGATTTCCCAGTTCATCATTAGTCCACTTTTCTTTTACTCTTCCACAACTTTCCAGATTTATGAATTTTATCTTACTCAAAGGTCCTGATCCAGATTCCACTGATGAAAAGCTTTCTCAAAAGACACTCCTTTCTCAAGTAGTACATAAATAGAGCGTAAACCTCATTGCTGTTACTGAACAAAAGTACCCAGCAAGCATCCAAGATGGACTGGACTATTATAGGGATAACTAGAGCATCCAGGACTGATACAGTGAAGGCTGAACAGAAGATTAGGAAGGGCATATGAAAGCACATGGTTCAGGGCTTAACTTACTCATGATAAGCATGAAACCCAGTTATCATGCTTCTGCCAGCTGGAGGGTTTCATGTACCATCCCCTGAGACATCTTTAACATACCAGAATGCTGTGACTCTGACAGTGACAGAATCAGTCACAGACTCACAGAGATGATTTGGCAGTTCTGTAGGTTTCTTCGGCATTAGAAAGTCTCCCACTGACATCTACTGGTTTCAGATAAGG
Organism: Chlamydotis macqueenii; assembly: GCF_036417535.1. Lineage (NCBI taxonomy): Eukaryota > Metazoa > Chordata > Aves > Otidiformes > Otididae > Chlamydotis > Chlamydotis macqueenii. The sequence goes on along the minus strand of NC_141558.1, from coordinate 101,874,266 downwards.
CCAGGAGTGAAAGAAGTATAAGAAAGATGTTATGTGTCTGATTTTATTAGATGTCAGCACATTTTTATCATACTAACAGGAAAAATTTCAACAGCTGAGATACTTTTGGATCAGTTTTCCTTCCGACTCTTTAGAACATCTTATTACCATAATTCATGCCATATTCTGCTTGAAACAAAACTGTCCTATCATTCATTTATTTTATCTTCTGGGGTCTGGCTCATCCATAGTGCCATTTCTAATTCATTCTTCAGTCTACAATAGACCAAAAGAGAACAACAGTTTCACAAGTACCTTTTCAAGATCATGTACAAAGTTAGATGTGAGCAAATAGTTGTTAGGTATAATGAAGATTATTACACATGTTCAGAGGCCAAATGTTGCTCTAAGAGGGCATTAAGCAAGTTCAAGCTCAATGAATTACAGTGAAGTAACTCCAGGTCTGAATGCTCAGTGATGCAAAGGAGAGAAGAATTGACTCTCTGTAAGGAGTTAATAGTATTCAGTCACTCTCTATTTCATTAAAATGGCAGCTTCTTTTCCTTAGAGGGGAAACTTCTTGTTCACTGAGTGAAAATACTGAAGCAATTACACCTTTCTTACATCGTGAGACACATAGGTATCACAATAGCATAAGTAGAAAGCTTAGTTCTTTGCATTTACTTAAATATTTTTACCTCCTCCCCTCATCAAATCTCAAAAATCCTACCAGATATTCTAACATCTACATTCTAACATCTACTAACCAATGTAATTTTGAAAAATACATCTGTCTTGTATGAAAATCTTTTCCTCTGCCCGCCCCCCAAGGATGGTTTCCCTATACACAGAGAAAGGACCAGGACTACACACGGTCCATGGCAAGAGGAAAAATTCGATCCTAGGCTCCCAGTAGCAACCACTGCATCAAGATGACTCAGAGTTTGATTGTTAGTTTTCATTCAAAGCTAGAAAGCTGTCGTTAGAATAGCACAAGTTCCTAGACTCCTATGGAAACAGATTGTTATCCAGAACTGAATAGTCTTATAGAGTATTGGAGTTTTATACCTATAGCTGTCAAATCTCTCAATAACTCTTTTGGACCATTCTAGGATGTTTATCATTATTCCTTTTCAACCCTTTGTCAGAAGACAAAATGTCATATTTTTCCCCTTTACTTCTAAAATATTTATAAAAGCTTACACAAAAATCAATCTCTATAGCCCAGATAAAATTTGCATATGCATGCTCTATAAATATTCCACTCTATGCCCCTGATTCATGCCAGTTTGACTTTATCCCACAGTAACACATCATGAATTCTCTCTCTGTAGACAAGTATAGACATGTAGAGTACTGGGCAGCTGTTAATTATCGTCCTGTTTACGCTAGCAGAAACTAGTGAATATGAATCTCTTTCACACTCCAGTATCTTTAACTGCAAAATCATCCAAACTACATTTTGATAGCATAGTGTAAATATTCTAATGTGTACACACTAAATAGACTGGAAACAACAATTGCAAAGACATAAAAGACCTCTTAATTTATTTCGTTTAGATAGAGTAACATTTACAAGAATAAAGGATGGGTAAGAAGGGGAATCAGCAGCTTCGTGAAAGAGTGACTTCTTAATTCTTCACATTCAGGCAGTGGAGAGGGCAAGAACAGGAAGGTTGGTAAGTAAGATCTCCTGCTAGGACAGCTTTCAAGCCTAAAGGTTAGAGTTCTAGAACTAAACAACCATTGAGGGTAGCAAGTCAGATCAGAGCTTGGAGTAGGAGTAAGGAGATTTGAAAGCTGTGATATAAAATATCCCAGTCACAAAACACAGAGGCATGGAAATACTGGGTCAGTCCAAAGAAGACCAGGAGCCTCACAAAGTTTGAGAATGAGCTACTCAAAATAAGAAAGTCAAACCAAGTCCTGTCTTAGAGGACAGGACACAGGCAATTGAGAGCATAGGCTTTGTTGCCTCCATAATAGGGAACAAAGCAAATGTCCCCGTAAAAGTGACACAGTCTGAAATTTAACAATGCAGGCTGCAGCCTCTGTGGTCAGGAGACTTCTCTGTGATGGGAGGTCAGTCAGGAATGGCAAAAGAAAGCCTTAGTCCTGCTCAGAGCTGAACCATGTCTCCCAGTGTGATTGGTATAAAAGAAAAGGAGGGGGAGTGGTTTAAAAATATATATTAAGAAAGAAGAAAGATTTTTACCTAGAACAGGCCATTCACAGTATCTAATCCTTTGGCCCTTCCTCCAAGATCTGCTGTTGGTAAAAACTTCAAGAACTCTATTTACTTTTTTCTGTTTTGTCACATCTACCTAATTGCTGCTAGAGGGGTTGACAGCATTTGCAACGCTTACTTTTTGTTTCTTTCCAGAGCAGTACTGGCTTTCTTCATGAGAAAAAAAATCTTCCCTGAGTACCTGTATTTCTGGAGCCTTTGAAGGCTTTGTTTCCATCCCTTTGACCTGAGCCTTCACAGCCTATGAGAATGCATGAAAAAGAGTAAAATGTGAAGTCATGTCATTTCCTTTGCTATAGGTTTTGGCAACACTTTTAAAATTACATTTTCAGTAAAAGTCAGTTCTGACGAAAGTTTCTGAACGAGATGCTTGTGAGACTAAGAGCTAATATAACAAAAAAAACCCCTGTGATAGGTTTTAGAATCACGCAAAGTCCTTTATATTTGCAAATGGATTAAAGGTTTGTTACAGATAAAAAAAGAATATGGACGATTCTCTCTGTGTGTCACAGCCAGTAATATGAAGACTCAGACTGATGCAAATCCCTTACTTTTTGACAAGTCTTTCAGATGTTTTGCCACTGAGCAGTGTGTTACTCATCCTAGACAAGGCACTTATGCTGTCAGCTGTGCTACGTTCATCATAACCTTTCATTTTCATTTCAACAGATTGTCAATATCACAAAGGAGCTCACGGGCCCAGTGCCAAAGAGAGATGATAGCTTGGGTGAAATCCTCAGAGCAAATCCAAAGGATTGGTTCTGGGTTGATGGAGAACACCAGCCTAAAAAGCTATCAGGAGAGGAAAGGGCTAGTTTTGGAGTAGGGAAAGTAAAAAGAGGAACACTACAAAAGGGTCAGATAGTGAAAGGTGCAGGGACTGGTAGGTCCAGGCTAGGCTGAAGTGGGGTCCTGTGCCATGGGCAGGGTGGGAAGAGGCTCCAGCGAGGCCGGGCAGGGCCTGTTATGGATAGCTGTGCCCTCAGGGCTTGACATCTCCTCTGTGCTCCCCTTCTACTTCTTGAAGCCTCTTCCTTTTGTCAGAAGTAAGATGTAACTGGTGGAAGAGGCAAGGGGAAGGGGTGTGTTGCACTACTCCTGGAAGCCTGAGGCCAATGTCACCCTCTGTACAGCAGCACTTCTGCAGGAAAGCTGGCGCAAAGACTGATGTGGCCCTGCCAAAGAGGAGAAAGAAAGACAATAGGTTTGACCCTCTGAAATCCAGCACAGGCTATTCAGCCAATGCTCTGCTTATTCTGTAGCAGCTGCTGTCTCTGATTTCTCTACTGTGTGTTGCTTCTACAGAAACTGTTGTAAGCAAAGAAGCAAAGGATGAGCACTAGGTCTCCTGTGTGAAAGATAAGGTCAGGAAGTGCCCATACCTGCCTTCAAATACCTGATTTCTCTGTAGCATCACCAAGGAAAAGAGCTAATACTGAAAGTAAATACTACTTTGTATTATACTGTAGGCAGAGAGTCTAGAAGCATCATCATGTACAGCTCATACTCACTCTAAATAAATTGAGAGGAAAGAAGACCGTTAAAAATGTTTAACACAGTCCAGAGATTACAAACTCTTGTTTCAGTTTAGCTCCAGGAAAATTGTACCTTTTGTGCTGTGACAGAAGGTTTACTTATGCTACCACAGACAGGTTTGTTCAAAACCCAGAGGCGATCATTCGGATTTTGACTATGCCAATGTCATTCTCAGCATAGGTTGCTTACCCAACTAGCTCCTCTTCCTCAAGGATTTCTTGCTTGTAATACCTGCCCCCTCTTCCCTTCTCTTGTCCATAAATGCTGGATTTTAGTGGGTAATTATTTTGTCAACAAATATGGAGGAATGACTTTTTTCATCTCTCAGTTTTTACTGGAAGAGTCAATGTAGAATTTCTGCCATCACTGGCAACACATCTCAGTGTAGAGAATTAGAGTGCAACTTCATTTTTCACCTGTAATATTTCAATTGTGTTCCACATACAAATCGCTGTCCTGAGTGCCCAAGAGGAGAAACCAAAAGATTTAGTCCCCAAATAAAGGATTCAAGTATCATCCTTCAGCATAGTGAAAAATCAAAAGGAAAAAAAAAGAAGAGGAAACTGTCTCATAACTCAGATATAAGAACTACCACTCCTCACGTGTAACTGTTCAAAGTGAGAGGTGGACGAATAACTCATCAGTAGGTTACAGCCTGATTTTTTTTTCTCCAAACATTTTAACAATTTTAGAATTAGGGCTAGAGTTTCAGAAAAAAAAAGTTAAGTGAAGGCTGGGGTTTTGGGGGGTTTTGGTTTGTTTGTGTGGTTTTTTTAGCAATGCTTTTATCAAATTGCTTAAGTGATAGCCAGGAGTTTGGTGTTTCTTTGTGTGACTCACACAAAGACCTTAGGGGAAACCTGGGAAAGAATTCATATGTCTTTCCCAAAAGCTGTCTCTCCTTCTCTCCTGACCACACAGAGACATTCAAGCAAGCACAAATGTTTAAGTATTGCATGTACTACTGCTGTCTTGTAACCTAGGGGACACTGCAGGAAGAACGAGTCATGGCTTGCTGCTATATGGTTAATTAAAAGGCATAAAGTTACAGTAGGAACACTGGCACACATGCAAGGGCTTGTTGTCTCACCAGTAGGGCCAGTAGCAGAACTGGGAATGCACTACAGACAAAATCACATGACTTTTATAGCCGTGCAGTTTAGTTTGCTGGTCAGATATTAAAAAAAAAAAAAAATCGAAGGAAACAACACACATGCAGTCGTGGCCCTGATTTGAATGAATGAAAGTGGTGACAGAAAACATAGCCTGCTCCTGAATCACTGAATATGCGCAACTTCCAATTCACCTTTCTCCCCAGTGCTATTTGTTTCAGTCTTGTGACCTTTGCATCTACAGATGATTTGCAGAGGTGTGCAATTCCTCGTGATTTCTCCTTTCTCCAACATGAAGATGCTTATAGATGGAAATGGTGTCCACTCAAATCACTGAGCAGACTGGATACCAACTTTCTATAGAGGCATATATCTTAATGCTTCTATTCTCTGCTCTTGTTTGCTTACCTATGTACAACGGGAGAAGGAGCAAAAATGAGGAAGAAATTAGCCATCCTCTCTGAGATCACAAGTAATTAAATTTTAAAAAAAAAATGTTATGAGCCCTTGAAGTTTCTTAGGTATGTTTGATTTTAACACGTGAGTAAGCGGGCAGAGAAAAGTCTCCTGAAGAATATAAATACCCGGGAGAATTACTTTCCTCACTGTAGCTAAAAAGGGTTAAATGTCCCAGATGCACTGAGAAAAAACTTGTAAAGGGCACTGAGAGATAATGTATTTAAAACAACAGTTAAGGTACATTTATCTCATGTTGTGCTAAAGCTTAAGAATATTTCTTACCTGAATTTCCTTCAGAATATCACAAAATGTAAGAACACTGTTGCATATATCTTCAAATACTTCCTCAGCAACCTGTAGTCACTTGAAATGGACGAGATCACAGTCACAGATTTTCTGGAGCTCCTATACAATCCTCAGAATGAATGACTACATACCTGCATATACAGAAGGTGCTCTTAAACAGTTACTGTCAGAATGTATTACTTTGGTCAAGCTAATGCCATTTCTCCTGACAGTATACAGTAAGAAATATCACAAGAATCCAGATCAAGTCATGGTCATAGCATGAATATTGTATTTTGATCATCAGTAAGAAGAAAGCTCACATTCAACAAGACAGAATGTACTAATCGTCAAAAAGACTAGTAGAAAACAAAGATTACACAGATTTGTGTGGTAGAAGACAATTACTACATTATACCTCAACTTATTGTTGAATATTTTGCTCACATCTTTACAGCCAATCCTTCCACAAGTATAAATTAGTTTATCTCTACTGACTTCAACAGATTGTCTCTAGATTTGGAAGTAGACGACCTTGGAACACATTGCATTCCTTAAAGCAACGGTTAGCTTAGAGAGATATAATTAATATATAAATAACCTGAGAAACCTTAGCTAAGGAATACAACAGTTAAAATCATAAACTTACAATCTCATGGTTATACATACCAGCTCCGAGTAACAAACCTGGGAGAGAGAAAGAAAGTGTCGCTGAAGCAACCAGTGCTGTGTGTTCCTCTATCATGGGAACTTTTTCTCTAGAGTGCTGTTGGCCTCACTTCAAAGTGTTCTGTTCCTAGGATTAAATTTTTCACAAGAAGTCTCTTACGTAGATAATAGACTATGTCAGTTTTTCACTTTGTAAATATCCTTGGTTCAAACCAAACCTGATAGAAATTTTGACCATTTAATCAAAGGCAAAGATTGCTATCACTGCTAGTTAGTACATCTTCCTGCTAAACTTTAGAAAAGTTACACAGTCTCACAAAAATTGTACTGATTCAAATTGTTTCTAGGGAAAAAGTTTTCTGGGAAAAACTGCTTTAAAAATTACAAAATCAAGCTGTTATAGCACTTTGTCTCTTCTGTTTTCTGCCATACCTCCTAGAATCCAGTGGAATATGGATTATGTTGCTTCTCCATTAGTGATACCCACAAATACGAATTTGTTGCCTCACTTCTCTCATTTTGCGTAACTTTTTCTTGGAATGTTTTGGTAGTATGTTGCAGGTATACAAGAAAGACGTTTGCTTATTGGCTTGATCATTTCTTTCCCAGTTTCTGGTATAGGTAGCACTGCCATTGGGATGACTGTTTCAGTCAAGCCTGACCTCTGTTTTCTCTGTCAGCAGTCATCTCTCCTCTGGTCTTGCAAATACCACTGCTTAATTCTCTGTAAAATACCCTAGATAAATCAGCTGGCATCTTACAAGGGACGAAAACCTGCCTATACGTACCACAGTGAAGGACAAGGTGCCAAATTCTTTCAAAAATTACTCTCATCTACATTAAATGCTAGTCCTCCAGCCCACACTAACCTAGTAATTTCTTGGTTTATTGACCTCCAACTTCTTTCATTCAGTTCCATCCCTAATTTCTACGAATCCAGTACATTACTCTTACTCCTGCATTTGGCTCTGAGTGCTGATGAGATCATTAATGCTTCCCCCAGGGCATCAACTCTAGCAGCACAAGCAAGTTCTGCAAGGCATGTGTGCTTGACCGATCAAATTCACTCCCCATCCCACCTGTCAGGAGAGGCCAGCCAGGGTCCAACAACTGTCTGTGTGTAAAGAAATAGTTTACAGCACACACAGAGAAGGTACCTTCTTTTACAGATTATCTCAAATGTGCTGCTGAATATATGATTCCTAAGAGGAACAGTTCCTGTTGACGAGCAGTGATTTTTCCCATATAGATCACTAGCTTGCAAGATCCTGCTTTACTGTACACTTAACACATTTCCACGTGATGATGGAGGGAGGGATAAACAGTGGTATACAGCTTTGAGCTGAGGGTTTTGGAGTACAGTAGATGTGTTCTACAAGTGTGCAACTACAAAAACATATGGGATCATCGCTCTGACAAGAAGAGAGAGGTAATTTTCCCTAAACTGATTCAATTTTCCTGGAATACACGTAACCAATCCACCCAGAAAGATAATTCAAAATTTACCTTTCCATCAACTTGGGGACTCTTTTTCTTACCTTAGGCAGCTTTCTTTCATGCTCCTCTGATACTTTGCTCCCTGTGAAATCATTCTGTAACAGTTCATGCTTTGCTATGAACTGCTTCTGGAAATGTAGGAACTCATTAAACTGTTCGGTTTTAGTTACACCAGCTGCATATGAAGGTATGAACTGGTACACATCTTTGGCAAGCTCCATAACACAGTTGGCTGTTCTTAACTGGTTTGTTTTTCAGCACCATAATCTCTGACACACCTAACTCAACTCTTTTGAGATGCATATGGAGTCTGTCCCCTCCTCTACTTTCTTTTTAAGCGCTTTCAACTTCAACATTTCCAGCGGAGTAGAAAAATCTGCTGAGGCACCAACACCGGTCACAGGTTACTGTGGATGTCTGTTATTAGGGCAGGAAGATTCAGCCTGTGCTGGAAGCAGAGGGATGCTGGAACAAAAGTTACCTGAAGATCTTTTCATCTTCCTCGCTCTCTCATTTTCAGCTGGGAATTGATTTCTTTCTGTCATGAAACTAGTTTGTTTCCTGGCAGAGTACCATCATCTCTGTTTTATTTTCTCTGAAGGCTTATAAAGCTTGCTACGATTTAAGTGTCCTGAGGTGTAAAGTTTAACAGCTGTTCTGTAGACCATTTCCAAACTATCAAAGAGATAAGCCAGGCTTCTCACTTGATGGTTTTTCTCCATGATGAAACAGATTGTTGTAGCACACAATCAAAAGAAAGAGGAAAGACAAAATACACTTTTAAAAGGGAAAGTTTTAGATGATGAAAACTTTCAACACAGAACAAAACTCTTCAATTCTAGAACAGAGTACTTTACACAGACATGGCCTACAAAAATATACTTCCTTCTTTCTTATCCACAGCAGTATACACATAATCAGACAGACCTGGAGAGACCTGTGGGTTCTTCTGAAGCTCAGCCTCTGCCCACTCTTCTTGGTAACAATCTTTGCCTTTTTCCCCTGGGTCTCCCCATGAATTCGTCTGCTTGAGGGAGCAGCCTCTTCTGCCCGTTCATTAACGCTGTTGCACTCTAGTGTATTTAGAAGTATTTAGGCTTACCTACACAGATACTCTGGTCCTGCAGGACCTTGTTTCCCTGAAGAGTGAGGCAATGAAGCCCACAGAAGCAGAATTAGGAAGATAAGAGGTTTGTGAGTTTTCTCCAAATGGACAGGAATTTGGAGGAAAACATTGCAACTCATTTCAGTGCTGCACTGAGGCAAAAGTCCAGGCATCAATCAAGGAGCAGGCAGGCGCGTAGGCCAGCTCTCCGTACCTTAGGGAGCTGGACAAGACCTTAAAGCAGCTGCACGCCCTGGCAGACACCCACACAGCATATGAAAGACACTTAAGCCTGCAGGAGACCATGCTAGCAGATCAGGGCACAGTCTGACCTCAAAATCCCACACTCCAAACCCAATGAGAAAGCTAATGAGAAATGCAAGAGTACATTTGCATTAATTGTCAGCGTGTGCCAGGATGCCCAAGTGGCATTTGCTCTCAGTGCTCGTAACAGGCAAGGCCAGCTTCAATGAGCTAATATTTCCAACTTTTTTGCCTCCCTAGTACAGCTTGCTTCACTTCCTCAAGGTGATGACAACCTCATGTGGCTAAAAAATGCTCCTCTTAGCCCTTCCTCCCTCCCCAGCAACGCCAGTTTGCAGGTTTGGTGTATTAACAGCACACCAGTGCTTTTCCTGGCAAGATGACCCTGCCCAACGGTGAAGATGCAGGGCTTGTAGCAAGGGGAGTCTTCGACCCAGTGAGACAACAGTGCTGCTACAGTGACAACCTACATCCAGCAGATCTGAAATGGGGGGGACATGTTTCTTCATGAAGGGCTACAGTCCCTCCACAGAAACGCACGGAAGCACTGCCTCTTCATTTCAAACAGTGCAAGACCCTGTGAGTTGGATGCATTAACATTAATAGTAAAAGCAAAGAAACATGGCCACCCTGCTCAATAGGGAAGGACGCAGAGGAAGCCAAAAATGCCAAAGTAAGCTTTTTCCTTCACTCATCACTGAAAAGGTGGGCAGGTGGCTGGTACAGGTAGCATCAGTGAGAGAAGGGTAAATAAATGTTAAAAAAACTAATAGCCTGAATGAGCAGATTAGACAGCACTCGGAGCAATGTGTTGCTAATTTGGCTGAACCTCCTGAACATCTGTCTAGCATATGTGGAAAGCTGCCTGAAACTGTCTCAGACACATTAGCAGTTACTTTTGAGAAGGACAGCTGGGGTCTGATGACCCACCACCGATGGGAATAGCCTAAGTACAGGGTCTGTGTTTAAAGGAAGTGGGAAAGGGTGAAAAGAGACAAGCAAAAGCTCAGTGACTTTACCTTCAACTTCCAAAAAGAAAAAACATGCTGGAAAAAAGTAAACTTGTTCTAAGAAGCACCAAGATGAAAAACAATGAGTTAAGTAACAGCCAGTATGATGGTTTAAGAGTGCTAGTGCAGGGCAGAAGCAGTATCTGTTGCTTAGTTTGACTTTATTTAGGCTTTTGGCATTGTCTTTTGTAGCATTTTTATAAGCAAGCAAAACAAACAAAAACAAGAAAATAATCTAGATGGAGATAGCCTAGCATGGGTGCAAAACAAAACCAAAACAAAACTGTACCAAAATATATTCAAAGAGCAGTTATAAAGGTTCCCTGTCCAAATGGAAGAGGTACCAAGCAGTATTATACGGAGATTCATCCTGAATCTGTATGTAATTTTCCCAGCATTTTTGTTTCGACTATGGATGACAGAATACACAGTATGCTTGTTAAATTTGCAGATGACACGAAATGGAGAGGGGATGCAGATATTCTTAGAGACAGGATTGGAACTGAAATGCTCTTGACAAACTAGAAGATTCTGAGAACAGCTGGAGGAACTTCAGCATGTGCAGAAAGAATCAGCTGCCCAGCGGCCAGCAACAGCTGGCTCAGTAGAAAATTATTTAGAAAATATCTGGGGAATATGGTGAATGACATAGTCAGAACAAATGAACATTGTCAGCACGCTGAGCAAATCAAATGCCATTCTGTGATATACAGGCTACTGTTCAGCACACAGCAAGTGGGAATACTCCTGTCAGTGTGCCCAGCACAGGAGAGTCTTCAGTCAAATGTTATACCCAGTTTCAGGCACCACTCTTTCGGAAAGATTTAGGACAACTGGAGGATTCCAGAAGAGAGCAAGTTAAAATCATAAATGAGAAGAAAATATATGTGGGTGGAAGAATTTGATTTAGCCTGAAGAAGACACCAAATGAGAGAGAGAGAGCAGAAAACATGCTCGCAGCATGACTGCAAAGATTTTAGGAGTTCAGGTATCAATAAATACCTCCAGTGTTACAGAGCATGCCTTTCTTTTCCCAGTTTCTAAATAAGCAGCCTCGGGTGGCCAAAAGCAGACCCTAACTGCTCTCGCTACCCGGGAAAACAGACGGGGGACTGATAAGAGACAATCAGAAAGTCAAATCCTGACCCATCAAGCCTAGATAGCATGATAACCCACAGAATCCCCTCGCTATTAAACAGCATTTGAAGCACAGATCTACATGTGATGCAATGGGAGCCTAGATTGACATATCAAGGAGCAATAAATTTAAGTGGGATTGGCTCACTGGAAAAAGGCCCACTGGGGAGAAGTAGCAGAAAGCATGTGAATATGGGTAGTTTTTTGGTAGGACAGAGTACATTTTATAAACTGACATCTAATAAGGCAGAACTATATTATTCCTTCAAGAACAATATGACACAGGAAGCAAAGGAGAGGGGGTAAAAACACAATTTAATTTCCCTTCCTGCCACTCCATTCTTATCCCTGTTTCTTTTTTAATTGTCACTTCTAATTCCAAACCTCTTTAATTGTTCCCATGATTGACTTGTGCTGGAGGGATGGAAATAAGCACAATAATAAGGCAGTGATTTTTTTTTTCATAGAAACAGGTGAGAGAGAGCATATTGCAGCATGTTGAGTAAAGAAGCAGCAGCAGCTGCTACTGAGAAGGATCTGCCTAGTCGATTATATTCGCTCCTCTTTTCTGCCTTCAAACAGATAAAACCCTCTTGTGGGCATTACTGTTATTTATTCTAGAAATACAACAGTAGGCTTGCTAGGTACAGGGAAGAAAAGGAGACTAATTGTGCCTTCCCATTCAGAATGTAGCCTGGGATGGCCCTGAAGGGAAGTTTGGAGCTGGGCTGGGATAAGTTCATACTCAGATACTGTCCTTTCATTCCCTTTCTGGGCAGATCATGGTAGTCTGAAAGCCTCAATACAAAAGCAGCTTTGAGTCCAGTCCTCATTTAAGCCGAAGCTTTAAGGTCTAAGTGGATAGTAGACGAGGCGAAGTACAAGATAAGGCACAAAGCAAAAGAAAGCAAATTGTCTGTTTTTCCGACAGTTTTCCCGAACAGTTTGGGAGCAGGAATTCTCTAATTTGTCTCTTTGGTGACTCTGTCAATGCAGACAGCAAAGGTGAACACCTCAGGGCCTGTGTTTCCTGCTAGGGGACAGGTCTGCATCCTGTCACTATCATCCCTGGTGGCAAGCAGGAGGCTGATATGAAAGTGAAAGTTTCAAAGGCACTGGGCAGCTTGCTGGGCAACACAGGCCCTTCCCCTTCCAAGACTATCATCTCCACTGCAAGTAAGAGTAGTCTGCTTCTAAAAACCCATCACAGCATGTCTCTCTAGTCCATAATAAAACACTGCTCCAAAGAAGAACTAGGTCTTTGAACATGTCTGTATAGCACAAACACAAGCACAAGGGGATGGGAAACCACATGCTCAACAAAATTAGGGGATAGAAAAAACAGTCCGAGAGACCTTGACAGGCTGGAGGAATGGACTAACAGAAATCTCTTGAAGGTCAAAAAAGGGGAAGTGCAGCATCTACAACTGGGATGGCCTAACTCCACATAACTGTATGTCACAGCTTAGCCCCGCTCAGGACCAAGCTACGCAGTCTCTCGCTCATTCTCCCCACCCTCCATGGGAAGGAGAGAAAAATTGATAAAGAAAAGGTGGCAAAACTCGTGGGTTGAGATGAAACAAAAATAAATTTAAGAGAAATAACAGAAGAAAACAAAACAGAGATGGAGAACAAATACAGTACAATAGTTCATAGCAGATCTTGATGCCCAGTTTCCTTCCAGGTAGCAGGAGGCTCCTCTCAGCACCCTCCTCACTGATACACTGAGCATGGTGTCACATGGGATAGAACAGCCCTTGGGCCAATTTGGGTAAACTGTCCCGGCTGTTGCCTAATGATTAACCTATCCCAGCTGTGTTCTCCAGCTACAGGGGCCATCAGCTGCAGTTCTCCTCCCAGCTCAGGTGAATGTTAACTCTGTCCTAGCCGGAACTAGGACACTGTACATGCTAGAGATGAACTGGATAGGTAGCAGCTTTGCAGAAGGGTACTTGTGAGGTGTCCATTTGGGTAAGTTGCACTAGGAACAGTAGCCTGTACTACAACAAAGGCAGCTAACCACATACTAGGCTACATAAGCAAGTGCATAACCAGCAGACAAAGGAAAGTGCTTATTCCTCTCTATTCCACGCAGGCAAGGCCATGCCTAGAACACGGTGTCCAGTCTTGGGCCCTATACAGCAAGCAAGACAGTGACAAACTGGAGAGAGTCCAGCAGAGGAACACAGATTGCTGAGAGGCTGGAGCACAGGACACCCCAGGAGAAACTTTTTTGCATAGCCCAGAGATGACAACACTAAGGAGAGGCAGGAAAGAAAATGCAGTCTGCCACTGCAATGAGTGGTAGAGGAGAAAGAGCTTCTTAGAGGTGCACAGGTAAGGGGCCACAGACGTGTTGCAAGGGAAAAATAGGTTGGATGTAAGAAAAAGAATCCTCATAGCAAGAATGATTCAGCACCGAAGCACAGGCCCAGAGAGGCTGCAAAGCATCCTTGGAAGCACCTGCAACTTCACTGGATAAGGTCCTGAGCATCTGATCAAAATTTCTTAGACCAGCATGAAGGAGAGCTGGACTGAGTGACTTCCAGAGGTCCCTTTCAACTTAACTTTTTCTATGCTTCCAGAAACTTCTTTAAGCTTGCAAATGAAACACTGAAGTCAGGAAACACCCTGATGTGCTTGCCCTCATCCTCTATCTTGTGCATTCAAGCTGTGCACTGCAGGTGGCAGAGAAGCAACAGGAAAGAAGCAGCAGCAGCATTATTGTAGTCACAGTGCCTGAAGGATGTCAGTGAAGCAAGGTCTGTAGGAAGAGGTAATCTCTTTTATTAGACCGACCGATATAGTTAGAAGAACTTGGACGGGATTTCAGGCACGTAAATGCTTCTTCAGCCCGAAAATAGAACCAGCCCACTCCAGCTCTAAATGCAGGTTGAAAACAGTTACTCTGAATTTAGCTAGCTATATTTATCAACTAGACCATCTGAGGAAAAAAAAAAACCCACATAATTGGCACTTATGGAGTGGAAGAGATGTTAACTGCATTTTCATCTCTCCTCTCGATACACCTCCTGAGGGAGGCAGAGGGATATTTTTGCCTACAGAACATGAAGGTGGAATAGAGGTTTGAAGCGTGACAAAGCAGCTCAGTACGGCTGAGCACAGCTTCCCGGGAGTCAGGTAAACTTGGTCTGCACACTGCAAAACACATACATGTCCTGAAGCCTAGGATAAGGTTTTGGACAAAGTCACTGAGCAGGAGTGACCCCACAGTGTGTGACACACCGATCCCCACTCGCCAGCATGGACCAGATAGGCAATGCTCAGGTTTACCTGCTGCATGTGAAGTACATGCATCAGTGGGCAGGCTGGGTGAAGGCCTCGCTCGCTGCATCCCTTGTGGCTTCCCCATTGTACACCAAACACCTGACCTAGCCCTTCAGCCGTGACTGGCTGACAGGAACCGGCACCTCAGCCCTGAGGTGCCTGATCCTCCTGTGGCTGCCAGGGCCTGGCAGAGGCTGGGGTCTGCACTCACCACAGGTCCCATCCCTTACCACGCACACTGGTCGGACACCTGATGTTGCCAGGCCCCCACCCGGCACCAAGGTCGAGCCCCCGGGCCTGAGCCTCACCTTCCCTCCATCACATTTCAGCCTGGGATGTCAGGCTCGACCTGGGCTTGGTTTGAGATCAGCTCTGTGAGGCGCTTGTCTGCCACCCTCCTGCCCCTCACCCCTGAAGCTACGGCAGGGCCCCCAAATTCAGCCCAGATTTACCGCAGGAGCCCATTGCTCCTTCACGAGTGTTAACCTCCAGTTACAAACCGTCCCCTCCCCACCCCAGGGTCAGCCTGACACACCTCTCCTCACCCGACGGCACTCCTGGCCCTGCTGCCCACCCCTCTGTGGCCCAACCCCATCATCCTGGAGGACAGGTGCTGGGACTCACAGTGCACCCAGTCAGGCTTTTGGGATAGCCCATCCAGCTCCCCAGGTACTTCTCATGGTAATTACTTCGGCTTCTTGCACTAATTACCATTTTCTCCAGTTTTGTCCAAGAATGGCCTGATTGAAACCTTTGCAAACCCCTGCAGACAACCAACACCATGCATCCCTTGTCTAAAAGCATTAGTTACCAAAGCAAAAAAATAAAGAAAAAAAGAAAAAGAGAAAAAAAAAGAAAAAGAGAAAAAAAAAAGAAAAAGAGAAAAAAAAAAGAAAAAGAGAAAAAAAAGAAAAAGAGAAAAAAAGATAAAAAAGATAAAAAAGAAAAAGATAAAAAAGAAAAAGAAAAAAGAAAAAGATAAAAAAGAAAAAGAGAAAAAAAAGAAAAAGAAAAAAGAAAAAGAGAAAAAAGAAAAAGAGAAAAAAAAGAAAAAGAGAAAAAAATAATAAAAAAAGAAAGAAGAGACATGTCCTATTTTTGGTAAACTTCCCCATCCCCCCTCATTTTCTGTTCTCTCCATGTCTTTACTTAGATTTACTTTCAAAATTTGTCCTGAATTTATATCTTCCTTATGTAAGTAAAGGTCAATTAATTTGGATGCAGTGCCCTGCTGTTACTTCTTCCCTTCCTCCTCCTCTTTCCCTACTATCCTTGAACATGGGTAGCACGTTTGCTATTTTCTAGTTCAGTGATGATACCCTTCATCCAACGTTCTTTTTTAAAAAGCTCTTAGGCTCGCAGTGCCATGCACAAGTCCTTTCAACATGGGTGCACCATGACCATCCAGACTCCCTAAATGCAACCTGAGCATGGATGAGCAGTTGTGGTTCCTATCCAGACAAGCCTGACTCCATTCCTCTTGACTTGGTCTCTACTCCTTCTCCTCCTGCCTCCCTCTCTTCTCCGCTCACTTTCATTTGCCTCTCTCCACTTCATTTAAAGAAAAAGCTGTGGCAAAGCAGGCCCAGCTCAAGGCCACTCAGGAGCATGGTTGTAGCAAATCTGAGGCACTCGGAATCCATTTCTGAAGAAATTCCTGTCTCCTCAGACATGTGAGCATCCATCTGCTGCTTACAGTAGGAGAGGCTGTGGAGGTCCCAGGCCAACTATGGCGAGCCAGGAGGAAAGCCTACACAGAATATATGTTTAGTTTGGGTATTTCCTGCAGATCTATGACATTGATCTTCTTCCCACTAATTAGCTCCTACTGCCTTGCTTTTCTTTCACTCCCTCACATGCCTGCAGATGCTTCTTTTTTTCACTGGTACTATTTCCCTTCCAAGCCTTGCAACAGCCTTCATATCAACATAGGAGTGCAAAGGACCTCAGCCACCACCCTCACTTCCTTGCAGGGTGAGTCTTCATCTCTTTCGAAAAAGATCGTGTGAATCAGGTGTTACAAACACAAGGGCTTACACCTAGTCCTCCAATAACGCTTGGGTTTTCCCTCCACATTGGCTAACCTCCAAGAAACATAGTGCTCTTGTCTAAGGAGATTTCTTTCATTAACAGAGCACCAAGTCTTTTCATTATATATCAAAAATAGCCTAACCTTTAAGGAAAGAAGGCTTCCTGCTTCGCTTTGCTGACAGCAGTCAGTGACTGAAGATTTTTAGCCTTGAACTAAGCTGAGGCGTTGGGTGGTTGCAGCGTGGAGGACCAGCAACAGGCCTAATCCAGCAAAGCTGAATTCCCGTATCCTCACACAGTCACACCAGTATCTAATGAGAGACCAAGAAGCAGGATGAAATCAAAGCACGAGCCTCTTCAGGAATTTGAGGTGGGTGAGAAGAACCTGTCACACAGGAAACAGGCTATAGCCAAGTCTGTAGTAAGACTCATGTATGAGTCTGTACACTTAAATCAAATGAGGGGAGGGGCAGGGCGGGGGGGCAACACCATACAGTGTGAAGAGGTGAAAGATAACAAGTGATAGAAAGTCTTAAAAGCACAACATCTAGCAAAGCCACAACCAGCTGAGCCTCTGTGAGTCAGACCAGACTTGTGAACCTGTGTCAAGTTGTTGAATCAAACCATAGACAGGCTGATGATAGAGTGAGAGTGTGTGAGAAACAAGATGGAAGATAGTCTTTCCTTGACAGATAACAACAGGCACATGTCTGACTGGCTTTGGGAACCATGAGCAAGGCCCCATCTTCTTAGCACAGCTGTCCCATCATATATTCATTAGCTTAAAAACCCATCATTTGTTCCCAGTGCAGGTAGAAAGAAAGAATAGAATCATAGAATTGTTTGGGTTGGAAGGGACCTTCAAAGGTCATCTAGTCCAACCCCCCTGCAAGGAGGAGGGACATCTCCAACCAGATCAGGTTGCTCAGAGCCCTGTCCAACCTGGCCTTGAATGTTTCCAGGGATGGGGTATCCACCACCGCTCTGGGTAACCTGTTCCAGTGCTCTACCACCCTCATTGTAAAAAATTATTTTTTTCCTAATGTATAATCTGAATCTACTTCCTTCATTACCCCTCATCCTATCACAACAGGCCTTGTTAAAAAGTCTGTCCCCATCTTTCTTGTAAAGCCCCATTTAGGTACTGGAAGACCGCTATCAGGTCTCCCCAGAACCTTCTCTTCTCCAGACTGAACAGCCCCAGCTCTCTCAGCCTGTCCTCATAGGAGAAGTGCTCCAGCCCTCTGATTTACAAAAATAAATAAATAAATAAACAAACAAACAAACAAAAAAACCCCAAAAAACACCTCCCTCAAAACTCAAAACCAACCAACCATACTGATGTCTGTACGTTAATCCTACAAGCATACCTAATGAAATCCATTTCTCCTGAAGCTTGAGTAATATCAGACTACATATCTAATTTCTGACAAACTAGATTAGAACCACTTTAGTGAACATCAAGTATAGCACTGGTCATCACACCTGCCTGACTCAAAAGGCTGTCCTTAGGCTGACAGCCATCCTGCAAATCGGTACACAGCAGCCTGACCCCTCAATCGGAAGGGTCTCTGGTTTATGCCCAGGAGTCACAAAGCAGTTGGAATCAGTTATAGTTTAGAATAAACATGAAACCCCCCATCTGCACCCAGCAGTGATCATTCCCAGCCAGCATTCCTATGTATGGTGACCACAAATCTAGCTAAGTCAATATAGCTTTGTTACTAGCGAAACATGTAGGCGCCAAGCTGCAAAGCCTCTGAGCTATTGCTCCTGCTCCTCCAACTATGTTTGTGTAAGGGGAAAAGCAGCGGCAGCATTCCTTCCATTACTGTTGGTGCTACAGTGGGACTTTTGTTTGCAATGAACAACAGAAAAGGCTGCCAAGAAATCAGATCTAT
Organism: Chlamydotis macqueenii; assembly: GCF_036417535.1. Taxonomy (NCBI): domain Eukaryota; kingdom Metazoa; phylum Chordata; class Aves; order Otidiformes; family Otididae; genus Chlamydotis; species Chlamydotis macqueenii. Next base: position 101,855,745 of record NC_141558.1, on the reverse strand, counting down.
TGCTACAAGTTTTATGGATATTGTCTTTCCCCTCAAATGCCCTGAAATGCAAATATCTTACAGTCGTCACGTACTTCGTCACAGTCATGAGTTCCATTTTCTTTCATTTCATATTGTTATTACATTCAAAGATGCAATCAACCAGAGGCCAGGGGGGCCGTTTGAAGGGTCAGATGTTTTCGTTCTGCTAGTCTCCATGAGGGGCCCAAACCAGACTACTGCAGCTGGAGTGACCTTGCGCTCAGATCCGTGGAGCTGCTCAGAGGCTGCACAGGCCCCCATTGCATTAAGCACCGCAAAGGCCACCCTGCGGTGTGTGGAAGAGGCAGGATGAGGGCAAACTCTTTCTCAGTTGTCTCCGGCACAGAAACAGGTTGGATGCTGGGTCGAGCCAGATGTGTAATCCGGGCCATGTGTAGTGGGCCTGAGCAGGCTCAAACAATACCTGTTGTCAAAGGCAAGCTCCAAAACTGAGGAATGGGGGCAAACAGCATTTGCATTATTAGAGTAGGTCTTCTGAGGTCACTACCAACCACCACTAATAACACTGCTACTTTCAGAGGCTAAATAGCCATTGCACTTTAGGGACAGACGATGTTTTAGGCCTTTACACCTGTCCCAATCCCCCTCTAAGATTGGTCTTTATGAAGGGAGTCAGCAGGACCTTTCTGTGGAAATCCTCCATAAACACAGCCAGGACCCAACTCCATGTTTCCCACATGGACCAGGACAGAGCTGAAGGCTCTAGGGTACAGAGGCGAAACAGCAGGAGAGTGAGAGGGGCTTGCCATAGGACTGGGATGATTCAAACCTGTCTGCTCTGCAGGGTAGGCTTTACACAAAGGGCAAAATGGAGCCCTTAAACACAGCGCATCTATCAGAAACTGTTTACAGCACCTGGGGACAGCACCACAGTCCAGCCATTCAGTAGTCACACCACGCATTCTCATCAGTACCATTGGGAAGGCTGGTGTCAACACCAACAGGCTCCAGGATTAGATTTAAGAGAGTTTCTAAACTTAAATCCTTAAACAAAACCAGAAGTCCTTAGCAACTCAAAATCTAAGAAAGAGGATTTTTTAATATGTGCTACTGGGTTGTTTGTCTCCATCCCAGTTTCATAATCACACTTGTGTCCCAGAAATACAACCTGTAGGGAGGTCCAAAGCATTGCTCCACTCACTCCTGAAACAAGACTTATCTGTTAGGAAGTGTTGTTCCCCACTGCAGACAGTGGTAAAATATCTCTACATAATTAATCTTAAACAGAAAAGACAAAGTAAGCCCAGACTTGTTCTGAGATACAGCAGGCAAGTTGCATTGTTTAGTTTGTGTATTAGAAATGCCAAAAATAAAGGTTTTCTGGTATTCGTACAGTCTGTGGGGCTTCAACAGATCTTGTTTTTTTACCATAGTTCTGAAGTCAAACTTTAAACTGTAAAGCACAGTCTGATATCTGAGGTGGCTTTTCAGCTATGTCAGACTAGACCTCTCACTCCCTGGCGCCTTCATTCTCCTCCCATAAAGCGTTTGAAAGTATTGTCTGACTTCATCCAAATTTCAGAGGGGAATAGTCTCAAAAATAACAAAGTTCCATGTTTTATAAAACAGGTGGCTGTTTAGAGAGAGGACAGGGGTTCAGCTCATAATTTTTCATTCTGTTGGCTAGCTTCTACAGAATATGGGAGTCTGTGTATCACAGCCAAAACACTGCAAGAGATGGATTGTAACGGGAAACAGACAAGAATTTCAAAGTTATGTGTAACAACAGCAGAAAAACCTAACTTAATCTTTTAAACCTAAGAATAATAATGCAAACCCATGGGAAACCAGGCTTCATTACCCTTGTGGGTCAGCAGATCAAATACCTGCTTGGGAACACAGTGCAGGCTCAGGTCCTTCAGGTAGGATTTCACATCAGCTCCTGTCCTGTGAATTCCCACCAGTTAGTATTGCTGGGAGCAGAGGGACTTCTGGCTTGATTGTGTCTACTGCTTGTTATTTTGGTGATTGGCAGAGATTGCCTTACCAGTGCTACTTACCTCTTCCTCGTCAACTAGAAAGGACTCGCAGTCACACTGGGTAAGCTGTGATCTTGTTAATGCGGTGACAGTGATGTGCAGAACAGTTTCTGGGTTAGATTGCTCTCAACAGCCAGCGCTAAATGAGGTGCAGGCATATGTGACTACAAGAGGGAAAAGTCACTGCAGCTTTCCTAAAGCTTTCCCTGCCCTGCCAACACCCCATTTTCAACAAGCTAGGGATCTGCCACATGCTAAAAGTAGTCAATAAAGTTATTTTTCAACATTTCAGCACTTAATAACATCAATGCTTTGCTTTTTGTAGTTTATTTTTCATAGTTTAGTCAGGAAGTCAGTTTCTGTGTGTTCCCAGCTTGACGGTACCTATCATTCTATTTTATTTTCAACAATTGTAATAGCTATTTGGAGTCTGTATAACCTGCAGAAGTAGTATCCAGGCAGTTATTATCAAGTCAAATGCAGATATCCTCAGAGTAAAAAAGTTTGGGTTTTTTTTCACAATATCACCCTCTCTAAGGAGTTTTCACAAGCACTTCCCTCTCATCATTTGTTGGCATGTAGAAATTACAGCATATTACATTTTTCTTCTAGGCTACTTGTGTCTGAAACAGACACTGAACGCAATGTGGGCATAGTGCTGGAGAACCATATAGGCTGTGGGATAATCACGCAATTTTAAAATGTGTGCTTTGATGTACGTACACATGAAAAAGGACCAACCCTGTAGGGTCATGTGGGGAATTACAGTTTGTATTTGGTTTCTAATCCTATTGCAGAAAGGGGCATATTCTATCTATTTATTTCCTCCCCTCCACCCCCAAGGTGAAGGTAACACTAGTGAAACTGCTGTTCCCAACCAGCCTATCTCCAGGACAACTTGATGAGACAAGCTCTAGAAAGGAAGAGATTTTGGTCTGTCCCAGCCAGTCCTCTCTCTCTCTGCTGAGGTTACCAGTATCCCCCTAAAATTCAGAACAGGCATGGCAGCAATGTCACTTATGGAAGGAGAGAAAATGGGTTACAGCCATCAGCCTACCCTGTAAAGATCATAGAAGAGATGTTTCCAGACTGTGTCACCCTCATTAGCCTTGACTGCAGCAGCACAAACATTAAATTACAGCATTCCCAATCACAGGACTCTCATGTTTAAAATGTAGCGTTATTAACGAAACACAGCAAAACAGTGACAAGTCATTGACACAAAGCCTTCCCTCATCTGCAAAAGAAATAACGTTCTCCTCCAGTCTTCCTATGGCATAGTTTATATTGATTGCCTTAACTGAAAAAGACAACACTGATCCTCACTTGGTACACGTTTCCGTTGAAAGAATGTGAAAAAAAAATCTTTCCTGTTTACCATGTACATGTCTGCTGTGGCACTCCCCATAGCATCAGTATTCCTAGGAAAGGGAAACTCTATCAGTGTCAGAAGTGTTTTGTCAGACTAAGGTTAGATACCAAATTGAAATAGAAGCTCAAGCAAAATTCTGCAAACTCTGCTCTGTTTTACTGCCACTATACGCCACCAACAAAAAGAGTAAGATATACAAATGGCTTCGTCTGTGACACAGGCTATGCAGGATCAACTAAATTCAGGAAATTAGTAAAATATCTTGCAAATGAAAAGCCCTCTTGATCTCATTCTGTAGTCCTTTCTTGTCACATCCTAAAGAGGTCCACAACACAGCTTCAGTAAATGTAAAGCACCAGGATCCCCAACCCACATTCATTTGATCTGTGCCAACTCTGTGTAGAGTCACTGCCCAAAGCACTTCAGGAAGACGTTCTGCATTATAAGTATTACACAACACTGCTATGGGGCAGAGGGTGATTCTGTACGAGGCCTTTATGCAATTCAGGGCAAAACTTACGGCGCAGGAACACCGGGAAGCTGAGGCTTCAAATCAGCTCCCTCCTTTAGGCTAGCCAGTGGGTGAGAGAAGCTTTCCCTATATGCAGGGCCTGTCTTTCATTTTAGTTCTGCCCTCACCTTACCCTGACATGCCACATCATTTATTTCATTCCAAGCTTTTCAGGTATGTAATACTGCATGCAAACTATTACTCTCAGGGCAGAAAGAAACTAAAGTCTCCTCTCCACAATTTCAGCCCATTAACTCAGTATTTAGTCCGCACCCTGTTCTCTGTGTTTTACATAAACCCTGGAAACAGGGCCCTGCAGAATTTACACTTTTAATTGTCAATCACTGGGAATAAATTCAGACCACAGAAGTAGAGAGGGTAGAAGAGGCTGTAGAGATGGTCATCTGTTTACTCATGAAGTCCTCAAAGGTGAAAGAAAAAAATAAATTGCTCCACCAGGAAAGCAAATTCATAGGACAAAAGAGCGGAAAGGGAAAAGGCAGAAAATGAGCTACCTGCCAACTTTATCAGCAAATTCTATTTCATTATTTCAATGAATTGATTTAGATGCTTTCAGACAGCAACTACACAACTGTCTCATAGGATCTTAGTGTGAAGGTTTCTTTTAAGTCTGCAGTACAGTACCTCTTGCTTTTCTGAGACTGGTGGTCTTAGGGTTCACACGTCTTGTGGTGAAGGACAGAAAAAATTTTCAACTGATGCCTCACCAGCTGGAATGGCAACCACCTCTAAACATTAGGTCAGCTCCCTCTGATCTGTTGTCATTGCAAAGGTTTGGAACAAACTCTATGAAGGCTGCCATCCTTGCGCATTCAGGAAGCAAAACTGTATTAGCAGACATCCTGGATTAGCTCTGAGTCCCAGACCATGTTCTTTAGGTTTGCTTGATGGACCAAGCACATAGCTGAATGCTAACAGATGACATGGTGAAAATCATTTAGCCCTTCCAGTAAAGTTACAAACCAAAAAAAAAAAAAAAAAAAGAAACCATGAAAGGAAAACTTTACCTGGTATAATTCATTATTTTAAAAGACATTGTTCATGAGTCTCAGGTTTTCCTTTCTTTTGAAAGAATTTTAAACAACATGTCTTATGCACACACCACCTACCTTCTGAAGCATTTCTCTGTAACTTTTTCTCATCCCAGAGACAAAGATCTTCATAAGCAACATCCAAGGTACAAGTAGCTCTTCCTAAAGTACTGAAACACATTGAAATAAATGTTTCTCTTTAATCTGAGGAAGAGAGACTGCAGATTGAGGGAGGGGAACTTGTCCTCAGTAATTTTCTTCAGCAAAATAAGTACAACAAAGTAATCTCTAACACTTGTTGAGTAGGTGAAATCCATTGAAGTCTCTGGCCCTTACAACTGAATCAAATGAGCACTTGGATATTTTCCATGGGCCTGATGCAAAAGTTCCTCAAAACCAATGAGAAATACTCCCTCCCTCCCCTTAACCTTCAGTTAAGGTGATTTTACATTTGTATTTTCCAATATCTGCAAGATAATATATTAACAGGTTGTTTTTTCTAAGTCTCTCTCTATGATGTTTTCCACAATAAAGGGCTAAAACCGTTAAGGAAAACATACTGACTGGGCAGTGACCACCAGTGGCAAAGCACCATTCTGTGCTAACAAGACCTAAGTCTGCACGACAAGCAGAAAAATATGAAAAGGCATGTGATTGCCTGCCATCAACTGAAAAGCTTGACCACAAGGTCGTTAATTGACTTCAGACTACAGTTCCTTGCCAATAATACAGAAACAGGTGGAAAGAACCAAATTAATAGTATTCACAAAAACACTCCTCCTGTATTGCCTGTGCCTCAAAATTATTCTGAAAGTTTTAACTGAAATGAATAAACTCTAAAAAATGCATTAAATGCCAGTGCAGTTTCCGTTTCATCACAAAAGTTAGCCCTAGCAGTACATCCCTTGCAGCAAACACAGCTTTCTGAAAGGGCTGGTCAAAACAGCACAAACCCAGGTATAGTTTGTAAAACTTGTTTTCGACAACTTTATGCAGTAGTTAGATCAAAGCAGTTGCCCTGGAAACCTCTTTCTGGCCAACTCATCCTAGCAATGGCGAGTTCCTTCAGCGAGGAGGGAGACCAGGAACACTTGGAGACCATGCTGAGAACTAGAGACAGAGCCCAAGTTAAACTCTGTCCCAGGCTCAACATCCTTCTTGAGAATGGAAGGGTCATGCAGAGTCATAAAGACACGAGGCCACTCTGAGGCCTATAAAGGGTGAAAACCCTGTTTACTGAGCATGAACAGTGCAAGAGATCTTTGAAGCAAATCAATGTATTAGATAAATTCACAAATTGTTTGGGTTTTTTTTTTTCCGTCATTTTTGTTCACTTATTTTATAAATATCTGCTAATGCATTGTTCAGAACTTTGCTTTACAGTTCCCTGAAGCTACCTTATATTTTCAGGGTATCGGCAGCTGTCAAAGCCCTGTATCACTTTGGAATAGCAAACCTTAAAAATTTGTGTGCAGGATTATTTTTCTACAATTCACCATCTGAATATCTCCATAATTCCCAACAGGTAGCAAATGATTCTGCATTAGCTGCACTGCTGTTGGACAGTGGCAAAGCGAGGATCTCTGCGGAATTATCTGTCAAGAGTAAGGCAAGCTCTCTGGCAGAAGAGAGGGCAAGCGGGAAAAGGATTCCTTTGTGGTTTGTGACAATGTGAATTTGCAATAGGTGACAAAAAAATAAAAAAAAAAAACCAAACACACACAAAACTTACGTTGGGAAAACACACCATAAGCACTAAACTGCAATTACAGGGAAAAACAGGCAGTACCTTTTTGAAGGACTACATTACGCTTTGATTCCGTTTCTCCTGTGGATTACTTGTGGTATAAACACACACATAGGCACACACACTCCCATCCCTCACTTCCACTCCCAATAATAGCAAAAATAAACATGAAAAATAATATTAAAAAACTCTGTATTCAGTAATATTCACACCAAAGTATATGTATAGATATAGTCATTAAAATTATGAACATTTCTAAATATATTTTATGTATCATACATATATTTATATGTATAATTACATATCCACAGAAGTAGTCTTGCTGTGCTAAAGCCAGCAGTAAAAGCAAAAACAGGTTTCACAATAGGACACCCATATATGCATATGTACTGGCTGTTTGGTTTGTGAATTTATTTACAACTTAACTATACCATAATAAATGCTCACTGTTCTATTGTACAAACGTAATAGTAAAGGTTTAAGTTTGTTTTTTAAATACAAAGACTGCAAATGAATACATGAAAAAAATTACACACCATGTACAGTATTTATAATTTATAAATGCAAAGTTAAGACCTCTTTAAATTATTGCACTTGCATATTTTTTGTTTTTTTTTTTACAAAGATAGTTTATATGTATCATATATATATATATGTGTATGTGTAAATATATATATATATAAAACAAATTTTTCAGCTCACTAAATGTAGTAAATTGAATGTTGTTACCTTGAAGTTCTTTCTTCTTCACATAACAGCCCAACCTGAATTTGGAATATATATGAATCTACTCTACAAATCAGTTTGATCTACCCTAGAAAGCAGTCGGTTGTTTTAGGTTTTTTGACAGAGTATACACCCGTATTACAATCGAGCACAGTTTTTGGTCAGAAAGCAAAACAAGTTATGATGTGCCTTTGCTAGATTGGGATATATAACCTAAAGTTTGAGCATGAACTTCCTTGCAGTAGCGTGCAAAAAGCCTTTTCTGTGTCTGGAACAAACAAATTAATTGTTCCACTTCACAGAACTGTTCCTATATCACAGTGTTTGAGGCAAATGCATTACTTCAAGAGGGTCATAATTGTTTTGAGCATTTAATCATCTCTATTTTTCAACATGAATAGTGCTATTTGCTATCCCTACAACTTTAACACTAAATGCTGTCACAGCAAACTGATCACACTGGTCTAAGTTTAAACACATGAAAGAAGTCTGTGCCACATAAAGAGATTAATTCCACACTGCATGTCCCCTCCAATGCAAATACGTTTTATCACATACTCCGACTAAAAAGACCTATTGCATTTCTCTAATGGTCACTTATTAGAAAAAAAATGCCTGCCATGAGTTGAAGCGTTACAGCAGAATGTTGCAGTACCATACAAAGTTCAGATTAATTATAACAATGGAGTTTCTGTCAGTGCTGTAAAAAAATATGCAACATCACAGATGGGTACCATGCTATGTCAACTATTTATCTCACTTAGCGCATACCTTTCAGGCACCACTTCATAATACATTTGAAATGTTCAAATATGGCTTCAAACAGTCCTTTTGTCTTTACTGGGCTTAGAAGGGAAAAGCAGTTGGAATTATTAACAAAAATAATGCAGGTCTGGGAGTATAAAGTCTAATACTTCTAGGAAAGGAGAGATCTGTTTGTTGTTTTTTTTATATACATTCTTATTGATCTTGGGTAAGAACCGTTTTAGTAGGATAAAAATGCAAGGATGAATGGCTTTTGGCAGTTTAACTTAATGAGCCAAATGTCTTGCAGATCTATATGTCTTACTGCTCTATTTGTGAGTTCAAGTCCAGAATTTTGAACAATTAAATCTCAACATGTACTTGCACCACGAAATTCAAATGCAGCTTCAAAGTTTTAATTTTTAGTGGTTTTCACTTTGAAAGTGCAGGTATAAGTTTGTTTCTACAAAAACTTCACACTTCTGACTCTGCAAATGCTAAGACAGACTAGATTTGCTTAGAAATTACAGCCCATTGTGGTTATTTTTGTTGGTCTAGGTGCTAACAAAGAGTAACAGATTGTCACAACTTTTCCCCTTTTACAGAGTAGGAAAACAAACCAAACCACAAGCACTGGAGCCAAAATTTTTAATTCTAATGGAAATCAGACTATACCAAACATATATTTTATGTGGTTTGGATAGTTCTAAATTAGAAACAATACCTGATTGACTTGAGACATTAAAGGAACAACTTATTCCCAATTTGATGAATTTGTTAGGGAAATATGTTCTGTATCAGTACACCTAAACTTCAAAACATAATTTATTATGTGATAATGCCAAATATTTTAAATGGTAAGTAACATAACTACTGAAGTTATCTTTACTGTCAATGAGTAAAAGAGTAATTAAAAGCTTTCCATAACACAGACACAGTGTGATGAGGAATATTTTTGCAACACTTGTAAAATCAGCATTCAAAGAGGAACAATAATAGCAAATATACTTAACTCATGAAGGAAAAACATTCCATCCAGTTGTTGGGGTATCTGAATTTGGGAGACTATTTTTGTAGTCACCTTAGATTTGGATAATTTCCACGGTAAACTAGGCACCATGGACTGTGTCTCAAGTACTTAGCGGATGAAAGGTTGTATCTGCAGGATTCAGTTAACACAGAACTGCTAAGGACTAAAGCGGAGGACACAGCAGGAGATACCATTCATTCCACTTTGGTATAAAATTCCAAAATAGTTTGCTGTAATTAACAATGAATTTCTACACTTAGAATTGGTAAAGCAAACTGAAAAGGATTATGGGGCTGCTGCTAGGTAACCTTATCATACAAATAAGATGACTTCATATTTAATTCTCAACCTTTGGGATATCTATATACTGCAAAGGCTTAGATGCATTTATACATTATGCGACTATGTATCACGCACTGTACACACGTACAGATACTGCTATGTGCTCGACCATAATAAAAGGCAAAACTCAAGAGTCCAAGTCATCTACATAAAACCCGTAAGACGGCATGCTTATTAGAGCAATACAGCTCAAGAGACATGAGATGGAAAAAGAGAATCTGTGTTCTGTCTTGAAGTCACTGCTATTATTTGTTGCAGTTACACAAATGGCCATGTTATCACAGAACCACTATTATCTGTGAAAAAGGATATAATGCAGTATAGGCTGTATGTGGAAGGTATGCAAAAACTGTGTTTTCACCTACTGTATGGATCAAGATGAAGATTTTTTTTTTCTCATTATTTTTAATAGAAAGATGAAGGCAAATCAAGTGTTGTTGAAACATACTCTGTACAATTGCACTAAATTTAAAAGAGTGGCATTAAATGCAAGGTCTTCAAGTCTGTGCAGAAGTTTGTGAGGTTGAAGCCAAGTCAGCACAGAACTGTAAACACAATATTTTAGAGTACTTTCCTTCAGTCAGCTATTCTTTCACTGAGAAAGTTCTAAGCCTGGAAATTTTGCTGAACTAGGGGGAAAAAAAGCAAACAGATAAATGGAGAAGGTTCTTAATTTCACTCGTCTTGGGATGGGGAAAAAGAGCAGTAGAAGACATGCAGTGTTACTGTGCAACACAAAAGCTCATCAATACAAAGACATTTTTGATTTATTGTGATGGTACCACAATCCCTCTTATCAGACCTGACTTTTCTGACAAGGCTTTTGTTCCCAGCAGATAGCATACTTCAGGTCTCTAATACCTTTTAAAATACAACTCAGCAGGTAGCAATAAATAAAAATGATGACTTTACTTAATTGTGAGTTAGGCAAGGAAATCTTTGCTGTCACTTTTAAATTTTAATGTGATACTTCTGTCACTATGGATACAAAAACTCCAACCTGAAACTCTCTCTCATATCAGAGATAAATATCCAGTACTTCCAGTGTTTTAAGGGAGGAGTTGTCTAGGTATAAATCATTCTGAAGAACAAAGCACTGTCACTAGTTCTTTCCATGTTTGCCTTGTGAGTGACAATTTGCATCATGATGCTTAATGAAATACTTTAAACCTGTAACCTGAATGTTAGCTTTCCTTTAAGTTTGCAGCAAGAGAATTCATTCTAACCTAAGCATGAATTATAGTCTCCAAGGATTCTGTTGGAGTTCAAACTGATTACAAGTAGATCACACAAACATTCACAACAGCAATGGGTATATTGTTCTATTTATAGCCAAGAACTCCCAAGTGACACTGGTGTTAAAGCCAGCCACAGTACGGTATAACAAAAGTACCATTGAAACCCTTACTAGAAAGATACAACGTAGAAGTACCCCCTAAGATTCCCCCCCCCCCATCAGTTTTAAATTAAGGCCTCAGCAATGTAGCCCATGAGATAAGGCCAGTCTTTTATATTCACAACTCGTAAGTTCTCTTTTGATAGCTGATTCCAGAATATCCGGGTTCTCGTTTTCGCTCTGTTCACATTGTGTCACTGGTGTACGTCAGGAGATTGGCGGCCAGAGTCATTTGGCAGAGGTAACTCCATGGGTGTTACCCTCCTAGGCAGATTTGCTTCTCAGTTAGCATTTTGTAGGTTTTCTTTTTCCTTTCCACCCCCCCCCCCCCCCCCCCCCCCAATAAAAATGAAACAAACAAAAAAAAAACAAAACAAGATGGGATGTTTTTCGGGTAAAAGCAATCTGTTGCTGCTGTTCAGTCATCAATCTTCACAGGAAGTGAATCTGAGGTCCCAGGAGAAAGGGACTGGGAGGGAATCCATATAGAGGCTTCCTCACCTCTTGTTACTTTCTCCCATTGGTTGAGATTGTCCCTGGAAATGCAAAAAAAGTCAAAAAGGTAAAGTACTATTCATAAGTTCACTGGGATTTCTTCCTAACAATACTGTCTGCTGTACTATACTTTGAGATGTAGCTTCATGCTGTATATAAGTGCCTGTATTTCATCAGACTTTTACCATCTTTACATTACTTCATCCTTTATCTTCAGTTATCCCATTACTGTAATTCTGTGTGGCTCATATACACGTTGACCATATATAAGCCCACAGCATACCTTCCCCAGAACAAGCCCTGGAGCTAGAGGCTAGCCCCTGCTTCCATCACAAATTTCTAGCCCTCATGACTGCAGAGGAAACCCAGCTGTGATCCAACAGACATACGCCTGCAGAGACTCTGAAACAGCAGTCTGGAGACAAGCAGCCTTCATCACTTCAGATTTCAGGGATTTTACAACAGCATACTTTGGCCCTTTTCAAAACCACTACAGAGATCAGGACTTTTGCCAGGAAACTTCCTTCACTGGAAACCACAGAAGTGCATTAAGCTTTCAAACCCCTGCACATGGACTGCCTGACAGATTATAAAATTTTGCATGCCAACATCATAGTATCAACTTTAAGTTACTAATGTGTGATCATATTATTAATCTACTACATTTACAGAGTGACCCCTCCTCTAGACAGAAATATTTTTTCACTCTCTCACAGCCTGGCCAACCCTCAGGTCTAAATCTTGGTTCACAAGCCATAAAATAATGAGAAATTAAGCTGGTAATGTTCTAATGATCTGAAGGGAGTACAGACCCATAATCTTATTTGCTGTACACTAGTACCACTCCAGTGACTTGGAAGTCTATGTTGATGACATCCAATAGCGAACCATACCTGCAACCTACAGCCAAATCCAGCATTTGGTCTTTGAATACACAGAGAAAGAGGACAACCTCAACTGTTTCCATCTCATACTATCAGATACCTAGTTACTAAAACAACAGTTCTTAGATGTCTTCAGTAAACAAACTGGATGGTAAAAATATCAAGATCTCGCATGCCGTGTGTCATATTATCGTATTAGATCGGAATTTATGCGGCAGAGCTCTTCCAATTTTTATGTCACAGCTTTGCCGAAAGAGTTGATAAAAGAGCACTTAATGAGCTGAAAGCACAGAGAACAGGTAAGAAGAGAAAATGCTGCATTTTCTGGGGATGGGGGAAGGCAGGATCTGAAGGAGTCTACCAAAGAAAGCTGGTGCCATCTAGGGGAACACCTACACCATTTTCTGCACGCAGAGGGAAACCTGCCTGCCCCTGGACAACTGGAACTCATGAAGCCACTGCTAATACGGCACTGAATCTTAGTGAATACAATCAAGCACTACAGATCAGAAAAATGCAACCATCACTATTTCTAGGTCCTTTTCCTAAAACTGGGAAACTAATGAGGAGAACTGTAGCCAAAATATTTTTAAATTATATCAATTTCAGCAAGAATTGAGAGACCTGAAATCAAATGGAAAAGCATTTAAAATTATTTGGTCTGAAATAAAGGAAAAATATAAATCACTTCACCTCATCTTCAAAATAAACATGCTATCATAGATTTGCCACTTTGGTAGGCTACCGAGTACATAGCCTACAAAGCACACACAGGACTTACTCTGAGCACTGTAACACAGGTGCCTGGTAGTTTTCATCTACACAGAATGCGCAAGGTATTCAGAAATCTTCTAAGTAAGGAAATAAATACAGCGTAGACAAGAGAGTATTTAAAAATGTGGAATAAATTACTGGATAAGAAAATCTGCTAAATTCTTACCTGCTACCTTACCTCAGGGAAATCAGTGACTGATATCTTTCCCCTGCCCCCTCCCCAAAAAGATATAGATAATACGATTCATTTGCCTTTGTGTTCCCAATGAAGCCTGGCTCCTAAGTGTCTGGAATAAATGCTCATAGGCTCTCAAAATGAAAACCTTGATGCTGACATGCTGTCTTGACTGCTTTTTCTGCTATTCTTTGCAGCTGGTGTCTGTGTTCCAAACAACTCAAGGACACGGCAGCTTAAACACTGCATTGCAAGAACCAGCACTGCTGGTGAAGGGGTGATACAAGGAGGAATGCGGCTGTATTCCTCTCATCACATTGAATAACATTTAACCCTCAAAAAAAAAAAAAAAAAAAAAAAAAGGAAAAGTGTAGTGCAAAATCAGCTATTTGAAACACTGTGGAGTAACCTACACCCTGAAATAACATACATTTTAGTAACTGAAGAGTTGAAGTTACATTTGTGTTCTCGGTTTCCTAGTCTGCATCTCCAGGTCTTAACTCTCAATACTCCCTCCTCTGTGCCCTCAGGCAGAGAGCAATTTCAAGGCTAAGCTAAAACTATCAAAATGCTCAGAGGACCTTATGGCAGGGTGTGGATTTTTAGGAAGCTCTTTAGTCTCACGGAGACCTCACATTCCATCCACACATGTATACCCCATTTCTGCATCAGTGCAATCTAAATTAAGGAATGCACAAGGGCAGGGTGGGGACCTGTGTTTGTACAGAGCCGTGCCCAGTCTGGAGATTATGCCAGCGTAGCTTTCAGAAGTATCAGTATTATAACTAGAATTCCAAACAATAAAGAATTTCTAGAATAGAAGATGTTTATATAATCTCTGCCAGGAGTCCAACTGCTATTACCTCAGACATCACACTCTTTGCAGAGAAACCCACTCTTGAAGAGGTGTTCACGCTTGATCTTCAGAAGCACAGCTTCTTTCATCTAGAGCACATATGTATGTGGGTGCTTAATACTCTACAATTCAACTTTACATCTCTTCATCTGAGTACCCAATGATGGACCATCAAGTATTACAGGCCACTTTTGAAAATAAGCCTCATTTGGATGTGTGGCTAGAAAAAAAAAAGATATGGGTCTTCCCAGAACCCTGCTCCTGAAAAGATGCTGTGCAGTCTTAAGCACTCAACCTAGCCTCTCTAAGCCTCAGTTTCCATTAAGTGGAATAACAATGCTAACTTCTTACCAAAGATGTTGGCAGGCTTATGCAAATATTTCTACAGTAAATACAAATGTATTTTTAAGACTCCCATTTGATTGTGCTAGTAACAGAACTTTCCTGACATCCAGCACTGAGGTTACTTTATTAATCATACAGACTCTGTGAGACATTCTCATGTTAAAAGCATACAGACACTGATTCGGGGGTAAAAGTACACCTAGATGTTGACAAATACATAATACAGAGAAACCAAAATTTTCACCTATATAAAGCAGTTTGACAAGACTTGTTAGCTTGAGTAGAAACAAGTAACTGGAAACATTAGTGATAAGCGTTTCTGGATTTCTAATGGTGGGTATTATAGGTGATGCCATTTAGTCCATGTAAGCAGTATAAAACTCTTTCTGATTGAAAACATGGTTATGCAAAGCACAATCTATGTTCCAGTTACATGGATCAAATAATCGTCCATTTAGCTTTCAGCCATCAATACAGCTGAAGCAACATGCCTTCAAGCAAGAAAGAAGAAAAAGAAGTTAGAAAACTTCCAAGATCCCTGACTACCTCACAGTAAAGTCAAATGACTTTGTAAAGACTGAAAGGATTTACCTTTCCTGCCTGACCAACCTAATGGCCTTCTGTGATGCAGTGGATGAGGGAAGAGCTACAGATATCATCTACCTGGACTTCTGTAAGGCCTTGGACATGGTCCCCCACAACATCCTTCTCTCTAAATTGGAGAGATACGGATGCAATGGGTGGACTGTTTGGTGGATGAGGAATTGGTTGGATGGTCACATCAAGAGGGTAGCGGTCAATTGCTCAATGTCCAGACGGAGGTCAGTGACAAGTGCTGTCCCTCACGGATCCATCCTTATTGGGACCAGTACTGTTTAATATCTTCATCAATGACACAGCGGGATCAAGCGCACCTTCAGCAAGTTCGCAGAAAACACCAAGCTGAGTGGTGTGGTTGACATGCCTGAGGGATGGGATGCCATCCAGAGAGACCTGGACAAGCTCAAGACATGGGCCTATGTGAACCTCATGAGGTTCAATAAGATCAAATGCAACGTCCTGCACCTGGGTTGAGGCAGCCCCTGGTATCAATACAGGCTGGGGGATGAAGGGATTCAGTGCAGCCCTGAGAAGGACTTGGGAGTACTGGTGGGTGAAAAGCTGGAAATGAGCTGCCAATGTGCACTCGCAGCCCAAAACGCCAACCATATCCTGGACTGCATCAAAAGAAGCACGGCCAACAGGTCAAGGGAGGTGATTCTGCCCCTCTACTTTGCTCTGATGAAAGCATACTGCGTCCAGCTCTGGAGCCCCCAACATAAGAAGGACATGGACCAGTTGGAGTGAGTCCAGACAGGGACATAAAAATCTTCAGAGGGCTGG
The DNA here is from genome assembly GCF_036417535.1 of Chlamydotis macqueenii. NCBI lineage: Eukaryota > Metazoa > Chordata > Aves > Otidiformes > Otididae > Chlamydotis > Chlamydotis macqueenii. The sequence continues at coordinate 101,839,892 of NC_141558.1, read as the reverse complement.
AGGACCTCTCCTGTGAAGAAAGGCTGAGAGAGTTAGGGTTGTTCAGCCTGGAAAACAGAAGGCTCTGGGGAGTCCTTATTGTGACATTCCAGTACTTAAAGGAGGTCTATAAGAAAAACGGGGACAGACTTTTTAACAGGGACTTTGGACTTTGATACCACTATGATAGCAACACACACCATGGCATTTTGAAACTAGAGAAGAGTTTAACACTATACTGTAACTGATGGAACCACTAAAATATGCACTTATGAATACTTCCACATTACTCAATTTAGAATAACAGATTACTGCCTGTTATTTACCAGATACTGTTACTTTCATGGCTTCTAAATACAAAAGACACTACTACAAGGATCACCTAGCCTGACTGTCTGGAAAAGGCCTTGGCAATTTCATCACAGTAACTGTGCCTCAGACCTGTATCCCTTTTCCTAGCATCTCTCTTTTTAAAAGTATATCTAACCTTTAAGATCTTTTATTTCCTGCTTTTTAATAAAAGTGTTCTGACATGAAATAAAACCACATTCCAAACCCACATTTTTTAATGAAACAAAATTCTAGCCAATCTTAGTTGTGAGAACCATGTGGAAGTAAAAAGGACACAGAGGGAAACTGCACTGAACCGGCCTAGACAGGGATACATAAGCACTGAACCTGTTTCTCTTTAAATGTTCTTGGCGTCAAACAAATTTTAATCATCTATGTCTGTAGATTTGCACTGGATAGTCACAGCCAGTAGTTACTGCCTCTGGGTTTCTGCATAGATTAACGCAAAAAGTGCATCTCTGTTTATCTGCATGCAAATTCTAAAAGTCAAAGTCTGTATTTCCAGACAAACTTGCAAAGCATGTTTGCTCTTTCTTTAATGAAGCTACACGCTATACACAAACTTGCAGACTTACTCACCTGCATGCTCGGAGTAGTGGCCCAGTTGGAGGAAAGATCTGTGCGAGTGTGGTGTAACACGGGATGGCCACAGCATTGTAGAACCCAATCTATGAAAAACAGCAATTAAAAAAAATTAGTTAAATGTTGCCAAACTACACCACTTGAAAGCTAATAGCCAACTACCTCAAAGCTGTTGACTACTTAATTATTACTTATGTTAGTACTTCATACTTATGCATCTTACCTTAATATTTGAATATTTTAAAATGAAGCACTAACAATGAAGTCTCTGGCAACTACAAGCTGCTTACATGCCTCTCTCTTATCACTAATATGACTGCTTCAGATAGGATTTTCTACAGAACCTTTTATTATTCAATTGCTTCAACTGATTTGCTCAGGATCCGTCTGGCGCTTTCATGTCAGTAGTGGCAGGAATTAGGTGCAGATGGCAGAGCCATTTCTCCAAACATTATTCTCGTGATGAAATATATATTTTTTTTTTTTTTTAAAAAAAGGACAGTTGCGCAGCATTGCCAAAATATGGTCGGATTCTGGATTTTTCTTATATCCTCCAGAGTATGTATTCCATGTCTCAATTTACTTGAGATGCTAGGGGCTTTGCACCTCTAGAAAGTTTCTAAAAGGTGTGCACTGTGATCAGTAATTGGTTTTCAATTTCTTTTCATGTATGTGATTCATGGATATATTTTTACCATTATCATATAAATCTATTTAGAGAAGATCAAATGAGCACCTTTTTAATGATACCTGATTCATACAGTCTTAGGGGCCTGTGACAGCTATCATGTCACAACTGAATTGTCATGACACAAGGGAATTTTTAGAAAATGCTACTTATATATTAGCAAGGATGACAGCTTAAATTCAGATCCATTATAACATCACTCATTTATCCCAGACTCTCATGATAGTTACAGCAGTGCACTATGATCCCTTTCTTCAGGCAGAGTTTTTAAATGCCTTTTAGTGAAACACCATGTATTGTACTGCGACCAAAGCATTTGATAATGTCTCTTTTTAACAGTCTAAACATTGGCCCTTATTCAGAAGTCAGAGAGTAACTCTTGTCCTCACCTCCATCAGTATAGAGATTCCTCCCAAACTGCTATGTAACCAAGTCCATTCTGTACTTTTAAAAAAAAAAAAAAAAAAAAAAAAAAAAAAGATACACTTTCTGACCTGAGAATCCAACAGTCTGAGTTGAAGTAGACATGAAGTAACCGACAGAAACAAACTGCAGCTGGTCAGAAAGCAAGGCTGCACACAGACAGGATGTCTGTTCCTCAACAAAAAGTCTGCCGTTTTGCATAGTGCATAGTTTTCTTCCTATGTGTTTTTTCTTGTCAGGTTTTTTTTTTGTTTGTTTCTTTGCTTAAGGGGGACTATATTTAATTTCACTAGAAAATAGCAGATTAATCCATAGGTATCAAAAATTAAAATGGGACCTTCGGTAGTCACAGTGCAGACCTTCTGGCTGAATGAGAAAAGCGTTGCCATCACAAAACATAAAAGATTTCAACCAAACTAAGTTCATCTGCAACATATTCTGAACAACCTTCTCTTTGGAAGCCTGGCCTTTAAAATAAAATGTGTCCTTCAAAGCCCTGGAAGTTTTTAAGTTAAACTGCACATCAATCAAGGAAGAATATCCCTAAAAGGCTCAATGGATTCAGGTTTTGAATAAAGGCAAGCTAATTAAATAAATTTATTTGTGAGTTTCCATTTCAGACCAGAGTAAACTCATACAAATCCCTGTTGTAAAAGGTTTAGATCATCTGAATAAATTATTCCAGATTGATTTTTATGTTGCTGTAGCTAGACAGAAAGCCTAGAGTTCACTCAGGTACGAGCAAACTACTGAAGTCACCACAGGAAGGGCACTGTACGTATATCGCAAGATGCATAACCAAGAGGAACCAGAAAGTATCTTTTGTTTCTGAAGAAATTGTTCCTATCTCTCCAACTGTGCATCCTGAACAAGTTGTATCTTTAATGTTCTAATAGAAGTAAGAAATCATCCTTAACATTTTAACCCTTGAACACACTTTTTATTTTCAACTTGAAAACTATATTTCTGGGATAAGCTTTGAATGGCTGAAGCACACGAACTGTTCCTTCTCTCTCCAATTATTACTCAGGCTGGCTTGACTTGCTTATTAAAAGGGCTTTCAGGTCACTGCATAGTTTTGGTATTTCTATTTTCTTCACAGGTTCCAAAAGGAGGGGCAGAAAAGAGGGTGATGGAATCCTTGCTGAGTCAGGAACAAATCCTCCGTGCAAGCTCCACAGTAGGGAGACACCAAACTCAGAGACCTGACACGAGTTGTGCTGCAAGGAGACTGACTGATCCAGCCACTCAAGTGAGACGAAGAGCCAAGTACAAGCTATTCTTATCAAAGATGAGAACTTGAAGCAGAAGTAGTTTTTTTTCAGAGACTACATGTTTATACAAATCCTCATTTCCTAACCATCATTGTAATTTAAATAAGGTATTAATGCTTTAATTAGAATTCACATAAAAATACCCATTAAGGCTTTTTGTTAGGGCCCAAGGAAATGGATGATAATGCTTTACTAAATTCTTCAGTCTCTACATAAATATAGGAATGGTTACTTTCACAAAATTATGTATGTCCTAGATCTCATATTTTGCTGTAAAGTTGTTGTAAGATACAGCAGTTACAACTATATTATGGAAGTTGGGTTTTAACCTCCTATTTTGCTTAATATTTTACTGTTATACTATTAAGAAGCATGAAACAGAGCACAAAGTAAAAAAGAATCTGATGAATACAGTACCTGGAACAATACTTACTGCATTTTAAAGAGGAAAAAAAAAAAGCTTATTTCTTAGATCTGTGCTTTCACTCTATTAACAATTATTTCACAAATGCCAACACAACTACATAATATAATACTGTGTACTGTTCAAGATGTTCCGAGATAACTAATGTAGTGTGTGGAAAAAAAAAAACAAATGCAGAAAAATTATTCTTCTCTTTTTAGGCTTATACTAAATACACAAATATAGTAAATTAACTGCTAATTCCTTACCATAATAAGGGGCATAGTTTTCATGGTAAAAAATGATAAAGCATATGGAGTAAAGTGTCAGAATATAAAAAATTCCAGTCTTGCTTATCAAGTAATTAATCTACAGTGACTTTGTGATACTTTGTAATTTCTAATTTATTTTAAATATTATTATTCATTTCAGAGTTTGTGAACTGCTTTGTGAGTGCTAACTACCAACAATTAAAGCATCAGAGGCAACTGAAATAAAAAAAAAAATCCTTATAGATATACATATAGAATGGACAACGGACAATTTAAGTTTATTTCTCTCTGCTCAGATAATGAAAAGACAAGCCACCTTTTTCATTTACTCAAAAAAGTTTGTTCAAAGACCTAATTTCGCTCAAATTTATGTTTAAGAAATACCAATTTTCCTTATGGAAAGCATAAAAAAAAGCAGCCATTTCTGCACAGGAAAATCAGTACCCAAAGACTTTGAAAAAGAGACAATTACGGCTCTTAGAAATACACCCTTCATTGCTTATCCTCAAGAAATTAACTTTTTTTTTTTTCTTCTTCTTTTAGGAATGTCAAAAAGCAGTAGTTGTAGTTATCCAGAATCTAATGAAGAAGTATTGGTCTAAAACTACTAATATTTTGAAATCTGGACTTGAATATTTTAACTAGGACAGGCGATGAAGTTCATTTTGCATACAGGATAAAACAGTGAAACCTTTTAGCTAAGGGCTGAAGCAACCACTTACTAAGCTGAAAAAGTGTTATTGACACTTCTCAAAATGGTAAGCGATTGTGGTTTTAGCTACAAGTACGAAGCATAAAACAGGTGACAACAGCAAAGAGCACCTTGTTATTTAAGTAAACATTTGAAAATAAGTTTTCCACTGCTACTTAAAATTAACCCAGCTTTGCATGCAGAAGACAGAACTCAGCAGCCCACGTGCTCTAACATCAAATGCAATATTTGCTAATATATAAAATCTTTTTTCCACACATGTTTTATTAATACTATAAACATGTATCATTTTACTGAGAGAGTTCATACCTGACCCTGAGGGACTTCATCTTTCTTGTCTCTGTCCATCATAGGAATAGGTTGAATACCCGTTTTCTTCATTTCATCACCCTGTAGAAAACAGAGAGAGAGATTGGGGCGGGAGGGAAATCAAGACTACTGAGATCTGAATTAATTTCTATCTTCTATTGTATGTCAACCTAAAAATTTGGAATTTAAAATAGAGTGGTATATGTTAAAGCAATCTCAGAAAACTGCCTAAGGAAGGGCTCATTTTAAACATTCACCTAAATGATAATGTAAATAGCAGATTTTGAAAATTAAGCTTTTGAGTCAACATACACACACTTTCCTTGTTTCCAAGGGCGTCTCCACAATAAAAAGTAACTGGAAGAATAAAACCAAAGAAATAAGTTCATTGTAGCCTGTTCTATTCATAGTTAGTCTCATTTTTCAAAACATTACCTGTTTAAAACACTATGACACAACGACCAGCAGAACACAACTCACCCATCCAAGGAAAAGCTGAGTAAAATACATGAATTTAAAATGTGTCCTCTTTGTCAACAATCCAATCTTTTTGACCATGCTCCTTTGAAGAAGCTGCATGTCAAACAGCCTTCTTTTCTTCAAGTACATTATCCCTCAGCATTCATAAGAGGAATAGTGGGAAAGATGCAGTGTATCCAAAGACCAGATAAATGCAATGTACAACTGAAAAGTGTTCCCTTGTATTTCACCCGATGCCAGCAGAGCAGCCAACTGCTAAGCACTATACTGGGCCTGAACACAATTACTCCTTCAAAATCCCTAAGTAGCTGGCTACTTTCTGTAACAAATTTAAGTTTTCCAATAGTCTTATGCCTCAGCTGGATTGCCAAAACACCACAGATGTTTAATCTTGAGGCAACTCCAGCTGTAGCAATGGTTGCTTTTGGCTAGTGCTCATGTTTGAGATTCCAAAGTCAACGTGATCTTCAAACTGCAAACTTTATGCACTGGGTTTGCGTAGCAATGTTTTGGTTGCTGGGGTGCTACAGAGGTGACTACTGTGCGAAGATGCCAGAAGCCTACCCTGTGTTCAACAGAGCCAGTGCCAGTGCTATGAGGGCTGCTATGGGGAAAGTTAACTCCATCCCAGCCAGATCCAATACACCTAAGTTAGGGAGAGAGTTTATATGGAGTTTATGAATATTTGCTTATCTGTGTCCTTTAATGTGAGATTCAGCTTACAGAGGTTTAGCTATCTGAAAGCTTGGGACGTTCCCTAAATCCATGCTCTATGTTTCTGCTAGAGTTAGTGAACGTATCTCCAGATTTTATCAAGCCACATTTCAAGTGCCGATGCACCCTTCCCAAGGGAGGATTTTGGCACCTTTACTCAAAGAGAAGTTTGCAATATAATAAATTGACTCGGATCTGAGCAGAGCATCTTTCTGCTTGTCTTGCAACCACCTTGACTGCAGAAAAGTTGAGGGCTTCTGGAAGTCAATTCCCTCTTGCATATTTGGCCTCAACATCACCTATTAACTATGATCCTGCTCAATTAAGAGATGTAATCAGGAAGCTATTTTTGACTTGGTGTCTACTATTCTCTCATATCATATGTATGTTTCTTCCTCCAAGTAGTTAGAAAGCCTGGAATCATCAAATCTAGTCTCTGTTAGACATTTTACTGTTGAAAAAAGGAAAAGGAAAGGCCTCCTTCCTCAGGTTTGATCCTCAGCTCAACAAAAAAGATGCCTGTAAAAATTTCAAGCACAGAAATTCAGAGAATTGTTATTTAGGAACTATAAGCAAATTTTGCTTTTATATGCCCCCAGTAACTAATATGTTTTTTTCCATTTGTTTGAGGTAGTGCAATTGATTGATCCAGGACTGTCTGCAGCTACCATAGTCTCAGTGATAAGAACCTCAACGCCAAATCATTTACCATCCTATGATTATAAGCTCTTTGATTAACATACTATCAAGTGCCTGAGAAACACTTGAAGTCAGAGCTTTGAGGAAGTTGTCCAGTCTCTGACTATGTGAAAACTGAACAAAGCTCAGATTTATGTTCACCATTTTGCCTTGAAAAAAAAAGGTATCACAGAATGGTTTGGGTTGGAAGGGACCTCTTAGGATCATCCAATACATCCCAAACACCTATCCCAGCAGGATCAGCCACAGCAGGTGGTTCAGGACTTTGTCTTGTCAAATTATGAATATCTACAATGATGGAGACTCCACAGCCCCTCTGGACAATCTGTGCCACTAGACGACCATCCTCATAGTAAAAAAGTATTACATTTAGATGGAACACATGCACTAGAAACACAAGTGTTTTATTGTGTTCAGTATGTGCAAATACATATATGATACACTGTTGTAAAAAATACTGCTTTTATCCTCATAGTTACGATCACAAAGTTAAAGTTGAAATTTTAAACAAGGAAGTTTGTATCATGCTTCCAGTATGGCTATAAGTGGCTTACAAGTCTCCTAAAAAAATACTGTAGAAGGGGTTTAACAACTGCCAAGAGTCTCATATGTCACCAAAAAATCATAGCAGACAAATCTTATACAAGCTTGTAATCCTATATCATTGATCAGCAACTGTATTTTGTTTGCGTTGTAGCACTATGGGAAACCTTCATGCTTAAGTGATATCAAGGTAAATCTTGGCTGAAAACATTAGCTATACAGGACTTCATTCAATGAAAAAAGATCAGTGTGACATACCACAAAATTGCTGCAACCTCTTCTGCAGTTATTGTTCTTGTTAATGATTACACAAAGAAGAAATATTATTAAATGGTCTGATGAATCACTCAACATATTAAGATTATGAACTTAAATAGTAATTAGAAGCAACATTCTATCCTACTTTTAGAACTGTAATATAACCTAAATTTAATCTAGTGAAATATACTTTTCTAGAGTTTAGCTTCCTTCCCAATTAAGTAACAATTTCCGCAGTGAAACACAATCTCAACTTTCTATGTGTTTAGCTTTCCCAGCATTTTCACTGTTATCTGTCTGCAGCTTTTTCATGTCCAGAAGGGTTTAGACTTGTGGCTGGATTTGTCAGCCATACTGACTGGATCACAACAGATCCAACTTCTGCCATGTATCAAGTAACCTCTTATTAAAGAGGATTCAGTAAAACACCAATTGAATTCTAATTTACATTTGCTCCATGAAGTAGCAATATAACAAGATCCACCTTCATTAACTCATCCTTGGAAACAAAACAGGTGAACATATGGGCACAATTCCCTCTTTACTATTGTTGAGTACGAAAAATCAGTTTGATCCTTCCTTCTCCACTGAGTTCACAAGGTTTGCATTAACAAGTCTTTAGTTGTAAGCAAAAAAGTTGAGTATGTAATCAGTGAGGCATATAAACATTATACCTCCATTATATCACACATAAGAACACTCCCTTTCCAGTGCTGACATTTTAGAAAGGGAGTACTGAACTAGATCTTTGAGCTTATACAGTCTGCATTTTTCCAATATTTTATTGTCATCTGATCTGGTCATAATTAAGAGAATGAGAACACATAAATACAAAAAAAAACCACACACAAGCCATGCACGTCTTGAATTTCGTAATGAACATGCAACAGGCAGGACAACAATCTCCACACTACATGCATGCTACATCAACTCTGTGGGCCTGATTTCCATTTTACAGAAATAAGCCCACTGAATTTTACAACTTCCACAGGGCACATAACAGAAAACAACAATACTTTACCAAACACAAGTGCAATAGTAGTTCTGAAAACATAGTGTATCTTCTCAAACTGCATATTTCAACTCTATGTAACACCCTCCGAACTTATGCATTATATCCCTAAAGTAGACACTTTCACTTTAAAAATTAAACTATCGGAACATTTACTCCTCAGCGTAAGACATGTGTGAGATTGCATCTTTATTTATGAACATGAACATTAGCACAGTTCAATGCCTTGTTTCAATTCTCAATACATCTTTTATCTGTGGAGTAACTTTCAGTATATCAAAAAACCAGCTTCCTCTGAGATCCAGTTCTTGAACTGGCTCACAAAGGAAGATTTAAATGGTCAGAATAAACAATTTTAAGGCTTGTCGTATTTGCTTTAGCATTTCTTGGACTCATACTACTACAGTTAGTGACTCAAAAAGCCTTACATGTTTTCTTCTTAGTTCTGTTGCTTGATCACTTTATGTTAGGACATACTTTCTACATCCATCTTTAACAGAGAGAAAAAACACTGTCTGAAAACTAGGAAGGTAACTTAACTCCTTAAATAGCTTCAGAGTAAACAAAAAAAAAACGTGCATGCACCAATGAACACTCTTTAAAACAAGCACATTAAGATATCAATCGGAAAATACTTATGGTTGCTTTTTTTCTTCCTGGATGCTTCCATTTATAAATAAAAGAGAGTAAACAAAAGAATAATACATACCTCAGTCCAGAACTCTGCATATATATCATTCGCTGTCAGTCTGGTAACTGGCCACAACTTTGTTACAGAACATAAATCACAAGCCGTCATCATCAGACCAATAACTCTGTCTCTAAAATAAAATAACATTAAATTGTAAGTTTGGTAAAGAATTAATGATCACACTGCAAATTTTTTATTTGCCCTTCCTCAGTTCAATCAGCAGTAAAAGCATCACACAAATTGTATATTATATTCCCTGCAGTACTCCCTGCATTGTTTGCAACCAGACTACACTGACTATCCTCCACACAATCACATTCATAGAAAACTACACGAGAATACCTGCCTGTTAAAATACCCACATGCCCCTCCTTAATTTTCTGAAAATACAGTAAAAAAATCTATAAAATGAAAGATCTCATATCCTGTTGTTGCATTTCTTTCTGTTCTTTAAAGAGAGGAACACATGCTCCAAAAAGAGGGAAAACTGGTTCTGAGTCTATCTCAAGGTACTCTGTCTTTGGAATGAACTTTGTTGGAATGAACTCTAATCATGACAGGACAAGAATCCTACTTGTAACTGTCCTATACTTTGACAAACTTAATCACAGAATAACTGAAGAGCACCATCGGAATTATAACCACTATTAGAATAAGGCACACACACAAAAAATCTTATTTAAACAGTTTTCTAGCACTTATCTACTATCCAAACCTATGGCTTACGACTCTAAGTTTTATAAAGAAAACTGGTAAATTAATGAATGAATTTATGTGTTTTCTCAATGGAGAACTTAAGATGACACTTAAGGTCACCTGCATCTTAGTTAATAAATGCCTATTCCATGAAAAGAAGCACACAACTTGCTAACGTGCATGTCAATGTGATGGCAGTCACTAAAACTGTACCAACAGGCAAGTATACCAGGGAACACACACAACTACCCAATATAATCAATAGATAAACAGCAAAGTGCAATTCCCCTGATTTAAGAAAGGATTCATCAGCCACCTAAGTGCCAAATTTAGCATTCCATTGCATATACAGATAACAACTAGATGTCTTGGTTTCTTTAGCCACATTACAAACTGATGTCCTGTCTTCGGGCAACGTGGCTTTGCCCTGAAAATGCCCTGAGGGCAGGTAAGATTAAAAGAATACATAAACATAATAGAATATTCACTCACACACAAAATATTTGTATACTAGCGAATATCTTATTTAAATTTTATAAACCTTAAATTCAAGATTTCTGGTAAATTTCATTCTGAGATTATCAGGAGGTCCTGTATCTTCACCTTTAAGGATGTTGACATTTATTCAAGTCTGATAAGCTTCAGTTCCATACTGTGAAAGAAGCTTTTAAAAACTGCCCTTCCTACAGTGCTATAATTTATTCAAAACTACTGGCAAAAACCTGTAAAACCCTCAAAAAGAAGATCCACTTATAAAAGTTCCTTTTGAAAAGAAATAAGAATGATGACTCAAAATTTTGTCATATTACTTCTCTAATTTTTCCTGCATTTGATTAATGACAGGATCCACTTTTCAGTAAAGAAGCTCTGAAGGGCTGCATGAGCACTTTAACAAAGCCTTTACGAGATACATCTCTCATTCAGGGTGCACTATGTTTTGTTTATGTGGACAAAGACAGTCATGTTGTGTATTTTTAAACTTAGAGCTATTTTAATTCACAAAGGTTGAGATCTGACCAGAATTCTTTCCAAAAAAAGCATGTTGACAGAGTAATAAAAATATTGACATAAGTATAAAAGTAATTCTTGCACTGTACTTTTTTCCCCACCACTGAACTGCCTCTGCACTAACTTTCCTCTGCAGATGATCTGACACTGAACTGTGCATATGACATCCAAAGGCAGTGACGTGCAAATATAAAACAATGGAAACTACTGTTACATGCTTGGAATTTCACACACAGTTGGTGTTAGAAATCTCATATGCAAGAAAATTACTGTGTACACAGAAAAAAAAAAATTAAAAAAAAAACTTAGAATTTTTTGTTATGTTTTGCAAAAATAAAGGTTTTTTTTCTAGGACTAATGCCATAGTGAACTAATACTGGTTTGCTGCTTTACCTGTGTGATTGGTTCTTAAGGTTTAACGCTCCCTTCTGATGCAGCTCTTCAAGCTGCTTTCTGTTTCCAAAATACAGGGCTAGGTCCGTGGCGATGATAGCTTTCCGGATGATCTCAAGTACTTGCTCATATTCGCTGGAGCTCAGATTGGAGAAGACATTGTGCCCTTCCAGCTATGAAAAAGTAAAAAACCAATAAAAAGCACAAGCTCTAATTCTGAGATTATACCAATCTTTACTTCACCAGACAGGTTACAACAATTTTACAGCCCAATGACAATTTTTGTTGTAAAGTCGAATGTTGACAGCCTGAAATTCCCATTTTTATCTTTCCTTTTTAAATACTGTCATGAAACCTATGACTAAGACACTGATTTGGGACTGCTCCTTCTGAAGCCTAAATGCATTAATAGAGAAAAATGCTAGCTTTTGTAGTGCTTATAAATCAGAGCAGAAGACATAGCACTTCCAGACAGTACTAGCCTGGGAACTTGTGATTCAATCCTGATCCAGAGTACTGCACTGCCAAGCTGGTAAACTGGGCGTCTGACTCACTCTGAAGTACAATTTTGACACTGCGTAACACATAATATGGATAAGGAAATATCCAAGTTAAAGTACTAAAATAATTTTGTTCTCATAGTGTTCCAAATGAAATGTGCCTGAAATTGCTGCATTTACTGATAGAATTTTCTCTGCAGAAATAAAGTTAAAGTTAATTACAGTACTTTAATGTATATGAACATTCAGGAGAAAAAGCTGCTTTGTTCAACCATGAGTCGACTGACTCATAAACTAAAGACAACAGTTTCCACTACGGAGGCTCTGGCCACGTATGCCACTGCCATCCCTTTTCAATTTCCACTATGTATTAGCACGCATTTAACTGACAATATCCATGTACTGCGATTGCTCATGAAGCCACATCACACTTTGAAAAGTCAACACTATTCACTGGCTCCAAGATTTGGAAAACAACTTGTCAAAAGTCTTCCTATTGTTGAGGGGAAACAGAGAAAAAGAAGAAAGAATGAGCCAGCCATGTCAAGGTGTGCACATTCACAAACAGAAAATATTATTAAAATATATCAAATTCAGATGTGTTTTGACATTTAATTGGCATTTGGGCTGAAGCTCATCAAAAGTTTCCCTGACTTTTGTCAAACATTTACATAATTTGTCCAAAATAAATCCTCTGTGATACAAAGAGGCTTGATTTCTCTCACCATCCGGAACGTAAACCTCATTTTCCAACATTTTTACTTGGACGAGCAGATTTATTGTGAATAATGAATAGAAAATACAATCCTTCTGTGTCTCAATGCTCCTTTGACAGCCTTCTAAGTCATAGAATGTGATGTTTAAAAAAAAAAGGTTCAGAACATTTTAACCCATCATCAACACTTTGAGACCAGAAAATGACTACTATTAATTTTCATGACTTAGGGTTTTGTGGACCTTTCCTCCCAAACGTTGCTGCTTAATCCATGAGAACATGCTATTTGTCCTAATATCAATGTATTCCAGATTTGGAGCCACCACTTTCAGGCTTTAGAAGCTGCTGTGAAGAAGATCACTGTGACAACTTCTGTTCATATCCATAAAGGAAATAAAAAAATTCCTTTAAGTACTGACGGAAGTTGCTATTTCTGAATGTGTCACTTAGGCTTTTGAGTAGTATATACAAAGTACAACTCCTAAGATTTTACTCTTTCCCTGCTGAGCTAAAGCTAGTGAATGGACTCCTCTGTATTCCTAAGTATGGTGTACACTAGAACTGCAGGTGGGTGAGCAAAGCAGCTAAAAGTTTCAAACAGTGAAAAGTACTGCAGGTTACTAACATAAAATTAAAACTAATTGAGATTTGGTTTGGTGGGTTTGGGTTTTGGGTTTTTTTTTTTTTGTGGGTTTTTTTTTTTTTTTTTGTTGTGGTTTTTTTGTTTTGTTTTGTTGGGGGGGGGGGCGGTGTTTTGTTTTGTTTTGTTTTTAAACTGTCCAGGAATTCAGTAAGGCTTTTTGACTGAAATGAAAAACAGAAAGTCCAAAAGGCTACTCTAGTATGGCTTGGCTGTTAATCACTACCCATGGGCGCTTGGGCAGGCAGTGTTTGAATCCACTCTACAGTTCTCATTGTCTATTTCTCTTTCCTCGCTCACGTTTGATGGCCAAGGCTAGGAAGTAGCAGGGAAGTAAAAGGGCTCCCTGCCTTCTTGGCAAATGAGACTTCCACCAGTTACAACATTTCTGCAGGAAAAATGCAAAATGGCTTTTAAAGAATGACTGAAGTCTGTTTCATGTAGCATTAGTAGGACAGAGAAGTGCTAATGACTGATGAACTTGCTCACTGTGCACAAACTCACATGTAGAATGAATACTAAAAATCTAATGCCATACCACCACTGAAGGATTCAATTACAACCTCCTACATGGAGGAGCATTCAGAGATAAAGCTTCCATTCTCTGATGAAATGTATATGATACCTAAAATCATAATCACAAGATGTGCTTCTGAATACAATACAGAACATGTATTTTTCCTAAAAGGTGATTAGGTATTTAAGAAAATAAGTATCTTCCCCCTGAAAGACCAGAAAGAAAGAAAAGTTAACAATGAATTAGTGGCACAGAAGCATGGTAAGGCTGTGCATCGAGCATGTGCACTGTAAATTAAAATCAGTGAGCACAAGTATGTTATGGACTGGCAGTGGTTTCACAGGTGAGAGTTCTCACTCTTCTAATTGAGCATGAAAAAAAATTTCACTGATGAGAAAATATCTGTGTGTCAGTAACACTTGGATTTCACAAAATGTGTCTGCATGCTTTCTTATAGTTTTCTAGTTATTAAACATACAGGCATGTTACCTCATATTAGGAACTCTCTTTCATAGAATATTACCTTACTTCAGTTTTTTTTTTTAATTTCAAATTGCTAAATAAAAAAAAAGCACATGATAACATCATGAAACAAGTTTAAAATTTTCATGTGTACAAAATTAATATTTTCTCCTTCATGCCACACATTTCATGTTCACAGAATTTATTACAGCAGGTTTTCGAGTCTCTCATACAAACTTTTGCCGGTACTTGAGATTTTATTCAGAATTTCAGGATGGTTGAAGACTTTGTTGAAGTGCATTATGCCAGAAATATCTAACTGAGAAACTGATATGTTATTTTCCAAGTTTCTATTCCATATGGTCATAGGAAAAACCCTCATTGATCCAAAAGCAAAAAGGTCTAAAGGAAGGCCAGAAGCAAAGACCTTTAAATACACAATATTTTTTATAACATCAAGATTTTGGGATAGCTATGTTTTGCACTCTTATTAAATGCTCGGGTTGCTAATTGTGGAACCCAGCTTGCTGTAATAAATTTTCCACACTTTTAAATGAGCACTACAATCCAGAAATTAAATTAAGCATGCTTCAGAATATCTACTGGGTAATGATGTGATTCCTATTTCCACCACTGGACTCTACTGCACAGAAGATACAATTTCAATAACCCTACCTGCAGGATGGACACAGTCTGTGAGAAGTGATGCTGTTCCATTGTTGACGTTGAATAGAGAGCAGCTAAGGGGTGATCAAATTTCTGAAGATAGCTGTTGCTATAACCTCTGTGATCCAGGTCATGACACAGGCAAGCAACTAAGAGACCTTTTCGCTACAAAAAAAAAAATTGAGAGAAACATGAAAAGTAAGACATATTTCCTGCCCCTAGATGTCACTCTCTTCCCAAAATACTGTAAAAGTTGCACTATGCTTACACTGCCTTCAAAAACCATGTGCAGAAACGTCCTTAAAATTGCAAGAAACACGAAAGTGAGGATGTGCTGAATTTAAATTCTCCGTCCAATTGTAAAGCAAACATTTTATATATCATGAATTAAAAAATTAACATTGTTGCACAATTCTGCATCAGGAGGAAATTCAAGTTCTAAACAGATAGTCTGGTCATCCACTGAATCCTTGCCATTTTTATTGAAAAAACAAAAAGTGCAGTTATTGAGGGAGAGGAAATACATAAGACGTATGATCTCCTGGTAAAGGCAGCTGCGCCTAAGTCCAATGCTGACCCTGCCCCTGCAACGCTCCTCAAAGACACTGACCAAGTCTCCTAGGCAAAACTTCCTAGGAAATCACTAATGTGAGCCACAGAAATGCTGGACAACAGCAATTGCAAACAAAGCAAGACAGTGACTGATTTTTTTTTTGTTTAATTAACTCTTAATATCCTGAAGAAATTTAGTCCTTCAAATCTCTATTTCAACACACAAAGTAAGTGAACACTTGTAAAAGTTTTTCACACAACAGGTGTGTTTTGACAACACATTCATTAATGCTTGTGAAGCAGTCACTGTCGGCATCAGTATCACAAAAATGTCTTTGTAGGCTTAACAGTTCTGTCTAATAGTTGGTTCTGAGGAGTGTTCAGGAAACAAGGATAAGGCTATAAAAGAAAGCAGGAAAAGAATACTGAATGACCACTAATTAAGTGAGCAATATCCAATTTATTTACTCTACTAAGAGGTACATGATTCTGTGGAAAAACAGCAAATAGTCACGTAACTAAAGGTTTTATCACAAATATACAATGTGCAGAATTAAGGCTGTAGCAATCCTAATTGTAGTTCTGATTTTGAGATCTTCACTTTTATTTTGAATCCTTCACTTTTATTTTTAATGATGTCTTTTCAATATTGCATCTTGTGAAGTGTATTTTCAAAAAGCAGATAATAAAACATGATGCAGCAGCACATGTCCACACAGATCCTCAGCAGAAGTGGAACCCTTAGGAACATAACACACCTATATTACTTGAAGTTGTGTAGTAACAGCTGTAGGAAGCTGGAATCCCCTTTTCACTACTATCAGGTGGAGCAAAATGCGTAACCACTAGACTTGAATAACAGTCTCTGACAGGAAAAGAAAGATGAGTTTCAGAATCCTTTGTGCTACATGCTAGATCTAGTGGGCATAAGCTTTTCTGTCCCTCCCACATAAGTTCAAATCCCCTGTTGCATCCTTTACAACCTGTGTTTTTCCCAGTCTTACAATTCTCATCAGTCTGTCCCTTGTACCAGATGGCTCCCTTTGTCTAGCTTGTCCCCGTTTCCACGTCCCAGAAAGTCATTCTTGTCTCAGTCCTTCAAGATTACAATGCCTAATCCCAGTGCTCTTGACCTTGGACTTCTTGACCTGTATCATCCTAGGCTGGATCCCAACTCTTTCACCACTTCCAACTGCTGGATATATTTGTCTTTAGATCAGAGTTCCCTTTAAAGTGTTTCATATTTCTCTTTCCATCTCTAAGTCTATCTAGGTTGATGTCATCATCCCTCACCTGAGACCAGCCCATCCTAGTTCCCCAAACCTCCCTTCAGCAGTTTCCTGTATTCTTGTTGGATTTATCTCCAGTCTCAAGAGAGGAGACTGCTAGGAAGAGCTGGAACATAGTCTGGGATAAGGCATTCAAGCAGGTGAAGGCAGGCTGGAGGTTGGGAGGGAAAAAAGATTGTTTCCATCTCTCAACAGCTGCCTCTCTTGCTTTCCTTATCTTTCTTTCTCTGTGTCTCCAAAAAAGATGGGCCTTACTAATTGGTTAGGACTGAACTTCCAGTATATGCCTGGCAAAAGCCTTTTTCCTATTTCAGTGTCCATTTTCAAGTCCCTGCTTTACAGCAGAATACACTAGATCTTTTCAAATGAAAGATCACCAGATTTTATTTTACTCGCATACACTGAAGAAAAACTCAATTTCTCCTAGTATGTTTCTTTAAGAAAGTCAAACAGTTTTGACTGAAATTTCCCCCAATGTATCAGCCTGAGGAAGTCATAGGGCTTGGAAAATTACAGCCCAAATGGCTAGTATGTGGCAAAGTTATACACAACTGAAAACAGGTTCTCCCATTCAGAAGTTTTGGGCAGTATTAATAATAGAGAGCACTCCCAGTTGCACCTACCATAATTCAGAAAAAAAAAAAAACAAGAGACAGTTCTTCAAGGTATATAGTAACATTTAACCATTCTAAGCCTTCCATTTTATTATCATAACTTTTCCAGGTAGTAACCTGCTCAAAGTATTTTTTCTTGAGGTTTTTTTAAACACTATGCATTTATCTTTAAAATATGTAAACACATGCTAAAGAAAAATGTTGTATAATAGAAGTTAATTAGTAAATTAGCACATTTGGATGACTGTTTTCCTTCTGTCCTTTCTACTCTTCTCCTTACTCACGTATATCAACCATCTCCGCAACAGCAAGCCCTTCTGCCTTGTCCTCCTATTCAGGATCTCCCAGACTTCACAGGGTTCAAGACACAGGGTGTTTCCCTTCCCTCAGTACAGATCCGACAGTTAGTTAAATAATTAAAATAAAGAGTGTGGTTGTAAGTGGGCAGGGAGAACCTCAAATCGTGGACATGGACTTAAAGCAAATCTGCTACTGCTTATTCAGTGGGAAGATCTGAAACATGTGAAGGAAACACTAGGAATAGGAATCTGAATAATTCTCCTTCCTCAAGCTTTCTACTCATACTTGTTCCTCTGCAGGGACCTTTATAGACATACTCTGCCCAAGCTGACAGTAAAACTCTAGAAAATGTATTTCTACGATGGCTGATACCTCTGCCGGTATAGTAACTGATAAAATACTCTCACCTACCTCTAGATCAGTGAAAAGGCCCTGGTTGTTCTGAAGTATGGCATACATGCAATGTACAACGGTAACTGCATGCTTCCAGTTGTGGTAGGGCACACGGCGATAATTCTTCTTTACAGACATAGTAAATCGGCATAGCTTATCAAGTTCAAAGCTAGAAATAAATTAATTTGGTCAGAGACAAGAAATAAGTACAGGAAAAATAACCAACAGAGGAGATAAGATGCTCTTCAATTTACTTTTCTTGCTAGGATTGACTCTTACTGGGATGATTCATTGATTACAAGAGTCATTCAAGTTTTGGCAAGGATAAAGGAGCGTGGATACCTGACAATGCTCTTAGTTTAATCTGTAAATTTCTGGAACATAAGTCAAGCTACCCAGTTCAGGCAACACAATTGCATAACCTTCCCTGCTCCCAGAAACTTGAAGCATGGTTTCTTTAAAACATTATCTAGTCAACCTGCCGAATAGTGAAACTCTGCATCCAATGGGCAATTTGAAAACACTATTTGCGATCAAAACAGAAAATTAGTGATTTTTAAGCAAATGACACAGAAGAAATAATCCTGCTTAAATTAAAACTTCAGTCAAATACTAAACATATAAATTGTTTTGAATAAAATAAGTTGAGATGCTCCATATTGAAAAGAAGGTTTTACTTTTTCCAAGATTTTAAGATTTTCTTTTTTTTTGTTCGACTACATTAACAGAAACTCACATTTCACCATTTCTTCATTTTTCACTAAACAATATTTTGTTAAGCAGCTGTCCATCAACCATGAAAATGCCACAAATCTATAGCATTTATGGGAGTATTTCTGAAATATTTTTTAATATATTTTTGCTATTAATATAGACAAGCAAAATGAATTTATGATCAAGAGTATTTACATTACGGTAATAATAAAAAGTAGTAATAAAGTAATTGTTACATTTGGCTTATGCACTCATGAAAAACACCTCTGAGAGAGTTCATGTTCCGTAGCATCAGAGCTCTGCACAATCATTAATAGACTTTACCTACTGATGGTCCTTTGGAAGACAAGCTGAATACTTTTTGTTTACAGATGGGAAACTCAGGTACAAATTAGATATCAGGTAAAATTTTTCTAAAGTACCTAATCTGAGCTGCCTGGGGTGAAAAGGGAATACTACATGTGAGCCCAAAAATCAAACTAAGGATACTGGAGTCCCAAGTCACTGACTTTTTCCCTCATAAACAGATCAGTTTTCAATTATTCTCATTTTTTTTTCCCATTACTATGGTTTGACTTCTTTTTTTTTTTTTTTTTAAGTTCCATGTTTTGATAATTTCTTGGGTATCTCAGGGAACCAGTATTAATGTTCTAGTTTTGTATTATATGTAGGCTGAGAAAACAAAGCTGAGTGCCTCTGACCTATATGTAAAAATGTAAACACATCTACTATACAGAGCTAGTTAGACAGAAAAACATACTTCTGTGGCTGTGTCCTGAGCAAGGTAATTTTTCTTAGCCTTAGTTTGACATTAGTAAAAATGGATCATATTGTCTTTCAAAAAAGCTTTAGTGTTTCTTTTTTAATTCTTAATTAGAGACTTTAAGAGACTTAAGTCAGACAGCTCTAGAGCAATTGTTAGAACTACTGTTTAAAACAGTACACAACACTCACTTCCATCTACATCCAATATTAACTCAATGGTTACTATGGGATAGTACAGTTGTAGCCAGAGGGAAAATTATCAATGATACCTCAACATAGAATACTATTACTCCCTCTACCGCTGAATTTTGTACACTTGATTAAAGTAGTAAAAGATTATTTCTTCATGAGAGCAAAGAAAATGTAGCGAGTATGAGAGATTTTTCTCCAAAATCCTCCCTGGACAGGACAGTTATGTATTACATAGGTGTATACTTAAAGGCACAAGCTTAATCCTCAATATATTAAAATTGAGTTTTACTCTTAGAATAGCTGTACTTCTTTCAGAGCATTGAGAAGTTTTGTTCTTTCAGAAATTAAATACCAGTCCAGTTGCAACAGTCTGCTTTTAGAATACTTTCCTCATTTTTGTTTCTTTAGTTTTATATGTGAAAGATGAGACTCATCTGAAAAATGTCAAGTAGACATGAATTCTTTCCCAAAGTCACACCTTGAAAGAAAGAGACTGGGAGACAGAGAGGGAAAAGAACAGCACTTATCTGGAAGTTTGGACCCCAATCCCGATCCACAGCCACTTATTCAGGATGGAAACAAGCTAACTACACTGAGCAGTAGAGAACTGTATTTAGAAGAGTTACCCACTTTGCAGTACTGAAGATGATGTGAGAAAGATCCTCAGGTTTGACTGTATGCTTTAAGGGCATGGAGATTCATCCAGTTACTAAGATAAAATAGTCACCAGCAAATGTTTCCCAAATATCACTCCTTTTTGCAGAGAGATACTTCCCTTTTCAATTGCCCAACTGTACTTTTTTTTTTTCCCATAATTCAGAGCAGCTCCTTTCTTTCAGCAATGGGACACAATGATACAGATAACCTATTTATTTAGCAAGATGAGATCTATCTTTGGATTATTTTAACCATACACTATATTAACTTCAGCAACTACATATTTGAAAAATCAGTATTCATGGACCTTCTTTCTTTTTTGGTAAGAGTGCCTTTACTATCTTCACCGTCTTCTGTCTGAAAAGCAATCTCACGTCAGAACCAAACAATACTTCTACATATATTGGAAGGACAACTGTTTGGATGGTATCATGAGTTCTTTTACTTGGGTGTTCCAAAATTTTATTAACTGAATACCAAGAAGCTGGGACAAGAAATCCAGCCTGCTTATTACAGCCCTTTACAGACCAGATATAGCAAATAAACACCAAAGAAAATAAGACCTTGAATTAGAAAATAATGATCTCCAAATTTCCTAATAAATAAATGCATAAATATCAGAATTAAAGCAGTAAATCATGTACTTCATACCAGGCTGTCCCACAGGACTGGTGAACCATGTAGACAAAAATGGCAGGCCAGAAATCCTCATACGGACTGATATCAAAGTGGTATCTAAGAAGAAAGTTTCAGCTTAGTAAGGACAAATATATTTTCATTCTTACTAAAAGCAAATGAAAACAACTAGGTAATGAGGCAATCTCTATCCGACAGCATTCATTTGTTTCTGAATATACACAGAAAACTGACTTTACAGGTTGTATTTTCCAGCAATGTAAGTTAATCTATTTCCACTAAAGTCAATGGAACAATGATCACAGAATCACAGAATCACTTAGGCTGGAAAAGACCCTTAAGATCACCGAGTCCAATCTTTAGCCTTTGGTTAGCCCTTGGCTTTGTTTAGTTAATAGAAACATAAATCTTTTCTTAAGAATCTATTGCTTAAGTAATGTAGAAAAGTCCTTGTTCTACAGACATGACGAAAGCTTTAGAGGCACTCCTAAAATATTCCAGACTTTCCTCCCAGGAGTTGTAAAGATGATGTCTCTAATAATATATTTACTAGCTTTTTTACAATAATTTTTCGTGAATTCAGTGCGACTTGCTCAGATTTTGATAGAGACAAAAATCTACTTCTACTTAGCGAACAGAAATTAAGGCCAAACTTCAAAAATCAAACATTTAACACTGTGGGTTTTATGTTTCATTAGATGAGGACTGCTCCCCTCTCCTGATACCAACATTTAGGCCTAATATTTGGGACCCGCTCAGCAGAACTGTTTGTCCTTCGATTATTAATTAACCCCTTTCCCTGCACCTGCTGTGCTTCAGGTCTTCTATTTACTTTCCACTGAACCTAGCTAAACGCTTGCGCGTACATGGCATGCCGAACAGCACAGCAGGTGCAGGAGAGCTGGAGGTAGCTGAATTGCTTGGAAAATGTTTAAATGTATTCAGATTGCTCAAACTAAAGGATGTTAATACAATTTAGAATGAAACCTGTCATCTTTGCAAGTAAAAGTCATTCTTGCTGAGGAGATGGGTTATATAATATCATCTAACAAAGCACAAGAAATTGTATTGCAAAGAATAAGCCTCTATTAGGGTGTAATCCTGCAAGGTGCTAATACTCTGGCTTTCAGGCAAATCACTTCAGCATGTAATGAACTTTAACTGTAAGCAGCCTCTGTTAAGCATACACTTGCACGCTTTGCTTGCTCACAGCTACAATGCTCAGTGCCTGACAAGAGTAAGGAAGCTCTGGAGATTAGGTTTACAAATACAATTTAGATTTTGTGACTCAATATTGTAGAATTCCGGTTTTAGGCACATGGTCACTACAGTAGAATTTATTGTCCTGGGTCAGAAACAGTGAGTAAAAAATGAGATGACTCCCAGTGTTAGTGTTGAGTGCGGTCTGACCAATAAAATACAGAGAGACATACATCTTCAGCACACAGCAGAGCCTTGAGAACTGAAAGTAACTGAATTATTTCAGACAAAGTCTAAGAGGCTGGATGGGAAGTCCTCCTCCAAATTTAGTCTGCAACTCCAAACTTGCAGTCCTAAACCTAGGATTCATAACCCTGAATTAGCTTCAGAAGTTTGGAGATCTGTATCTATTTTCCCCTCATTCAAGAAATACAAGCAGATGCATAAAACACACATACTAAAAGAAACCCCAAAACCAAAAAGCAGCACAAGAAACAACCATACCCCAACCCCCAAACACAGAACCCCAAAAATTCCAGGAATTAGCTGAATCTTTTATTCTAAAACATAGCAGGGGATAAGATCATGCATTTGGTCTTAACTAGTGATGCTCCAGCTCAGCCTCCTCTCTGGCTCTGATCTGTTGGTGACTTGGGACCAGCAGAAAGCAAGCTCATCTCTACAATCCTTAGATATAAACTAATGCTTAACGCAACTACTGTAGCTACTCATGTCTGAGGAAAATGCTACCATACTGAGTAGGTATTACTTCACATCTTTGATAGACAAATTTTGTTCACAGATCCTTAAGTATAACTAAGTATAAGCAAGCCAGAGATAAATCCCTATAATTTTGGGGTAGCTCAATAATAAAAGTGCTTCCTCCAAAACCCTACACTACACCTAAGTGGAAAAAAAAAAAAAAAAAAAAAAAAAAACCAACACAAAGAAGTCTGTTTCACAGACTGATACAAGATGCAACTGTCACTATAGGAGAAAAATACTTACAGTTCAATTTCTTTATAAATATGTGGAGGCAGTGTACAAAGCATGAGGTTTTGCCACTCTTCTGCTGTACAAACACTGTGGTAGGATAGCTTCTCCATTGTTACACGGTAAATACACTCGGAATGGCGAATTCTGTGGTACATCTGAAAAAGGGAAGTCGTTTTTGATTGTGAAATTTTAATAAAGGAAAAAATATTTTTGCTATATATAAGCACTTATTCTTAAAACATACAGCTGCAAAAATGTTAGTGCTTTTGGCTGCTCACCTTCACATACTAGAAAAGTGACAGATTGTATGAAATTTAGTACTTTAGGAAAACTGGACCTTCTATCGCATCTACTCACTTGGGCACAGATCTAAGGCTTGGCTGATTTTTCACTGTGTCTGAGCTCTCCCAAGAAAAAGAATCAAAGTACAGGAGTTAGAAACAGAGCTCAGTCCCTTGCAATATGCTAACAAAAAGAAAAATGGTAACAGGGCACAATTCATATTTTGTGCCACTGCAGCTATTAATTGGTACAAACAACTGCTTCCTATGCACAGTAAAAAGTACATGAGATATTTATCTGCGCAATAACTGTGAAAAATAAGTACAGTTAGTTATTAAGAGGTTCAGGCAGCTATTGCAGACATGGCATGGTTTGTAAAAGTGAGGACACGACAATTTTACTAGTGAAGATAATCCTCTGGAGCAGCATGCCCTGAATGGTAACATACACCATCTAAAACCAGTGAATTCACACACAATTGAGTGATTCCATCATCCCAATTTTCATTTATATGCAAGTCTTTCTACTTGCTTTCAGTCACATGGAACAAGTTTAATTGTTAGTAAAATTTATTGCCAGTATACTGACAGCATGATGTTGCTAAAATGGCTCAGTGTAAATCACCAGGCTTAACTGGCATTGCATTGTATCTTACGTCCCATGAACGTGACACATTCCTTCTGCATTGCATTTTTACTGTCTTTATTACATTTTTATACATGTACAGTAATGATCATTAAATTGCTTACGTTTCCTACAGGAATAGGAATTTTTGTGATGATAAAAGGTTTGAAAACAAAATAGCCACTCTTATCTAGAAGCATGGATAATTATGAGTATATAGCACAGTGTATAAATGTATAAATAAATTGTTATCTTTGAATATTAAGCATAGGGAATGGAGAGAATACATAACATCTCCATCCCCCAGTTAAATTCATAAAACATGTGATCTGAATTTATAAAAGTAAATAAGAATCATACTTTATAATAGAAAAGACAAGACAGAAATCATTCACATTTCAGAGTTGCGCTCTCAGTTTAACTACACAAAATTTACGTATCCAGAGTGCAATTATTTCAGAAAGCAACAAATTAATCCCTATCATCCTTGTAAAATATAATCATTCAGTAAAGAATTAAATGATTCCTGTTTCCTCATTAATTCAACAAAACAGACTTATGAATCACTTTAATAACCTGGAACATCAAAATCCTTAAGTAGGATTCTAAGTCTTCCCATTATAACCAGATGCTTACAAAACTGTAAATAAAACTTACATTAGCACAGTGTAAGGCTAAAGCACAAAAGACTGCAAACATTTTAAAGTTGTTCTCATCAGTTTTAGAGAAGGCACTTCCACTTATTTTGTTCACCATCTGCACAACACCTATTACACTTCCTCGGCTTACAATAGGCATGCACAGGATATTTCTGGTTGTGTAGCCTGTGTAGAGGTCTACTTCTCTGGAAAGTAAAAAAAAAAAGAAAGGAAAAAAAGAAAGCGAGTTAATATTATTAGTTAATATATGTTCCTTGATTCTTAGAAATTATGTACAATATACTAAGCAGTTTTGAAAGTAGAAGTAATTAGTACTTGCAAAAAGTTCACCTCCAAAGCTCTCAAATATTTCCATCTACTGTGTCATACTTAGAAAGATCTTTTTAATCCTTTAATCTCCATTTGCCAGGTAAAGAATTAATACTTCCTCAAATGTAAAGTCAGCTCATTCACAAAATTAAAAAATACATTCAGGGTTTGTTAGTATTTTTTCCTCCCCTGAAAGTAATAAGATTGCAGGGAGGCTAATAAACGAAATGAGCAACAGTCTACAAACTGGGCAAAGTTCCATAACAGGAAAAATAACTAAATTTGTATCCATTATATTTATATTTAATAAAAATATTCCTTTTTATTTGTATCCTTAAAATATCTCTGATGGCTAAAGCATTTAAATAGACACCTACAGGTTATCTCCTCATCAGAGGATCACAGCTCCATGAATGCTTCCCAATATGAAATTTAAGTAATAAATTTAAGTGAAATGTTTGGTGAGCTATCTTCCCTTCCCATGAATAACATCCTACCTGTTAAAGCGTGGATCTGCATAGGCATCAGGGATGTTAAGGACTTCTCCTGTTCTTGCCACTTGACCAGCTATTCCTTTTTCTATTGAAAATCTGCAGAAAATAAAAATGTGTGTTAGTCACAATATGAACTATCTGGGAAAATATTTTTCCAGTGGAGTCTGTCTTGGGCATGGTAAGGATATTTCTTTCCAACCAGCGTCATTTTGATGCTTGTAGGAGAAAAAAATCTTACATGATAACAACTAATAGTAAATAATAAAAAATTAAAAGCACATATTAATAGATACTTTCTGAAAACATTTTCTATAACTACATAGTTTAAGACAAAAGATGCCACAATATGACCGTTTTAGTGATAAAAATTCAAAGTCTTAAATAACCCTGAGAGTTATGCCTAATAAACATGACATTTGTACAGAACCTGAGACTGTGTTTACCTTTACAAGCTATTGATTTTATCATCACTTTAACATATTCCTTGTTTCTTCGGACAAATCGTAGGCAACATGGAGTTTGTTTCTTCAGAGGGGTCAGGTGGATTTGGTAAAATAAACTTTGGAAAAAGACCACTGGAAATTTCAAAGCTAAGTATTATATATGTTTGCCATGTACACTTCAGAATAACTACCTTGTTTCATCTCATGACATGCAAACAATGCCGTGCTACTAACTGCATCCCTTCATCACCACAAAAAAAGTTGAACACAATAAATATTGTAGTGTTGAATCAGAAAAATCTACAAGTCCATCTTGCAAGAAAATAAATTTCAATTCTTTGACATAACAGTTACGACATACAAGCACAACAGAATTTGTGGAGAAAACTAAGTAGAAAGAATCTCACATGGAACACTTTCAAATCTAAATGTACCCAGGCAGTATCTTGCCCCTGCTGAAGTTAGTTACAAAGCTGACAGGATTTCACCCTGCACATCTGATTTTGTAGTTTCTTCTTCTGCTTCTTATGATATGTACATCACACCAACTCAAGACTCCTTCCTGATGACTGACTCAGTGTCAGTCTTTCTTACAGATATCTAAGTTGTACTTCTCTTTCAGTATACAGCACCTGTGAAATGGCTCACATCCTTGCACTCCCAGTCAACATTTCAATAATTTTCATACAGAAAAAAGACAGAAAGATATAAGCAATAAAAACAATTATCAAGGAGTATGAAAGTGTATATTAGAGCAGGCCACCTTCTTTAATTGACACCACCTCCTTGCTTGTCAGTATGAAAATTGCACCAATTTTGACTCCTTCCATTCTCACGCACACAATGTAGTAAGTGGGAGTAGGTTTGTCTAAGGGAGTCTAAGTGAAGACATGAATCACATCTCATACTTTTAAAGTTCTGGGCCAGTATAAGGAGGATTTGAAAAAAAAAAAATTCTGAGAAAACCTATGCTGAGTATTTTAACAAAACTTTAGTGCAGGATATTTAGTCATACATTTCTTTCTTTTTAAGAAGCTGAAGGTTTAAAACCTGTGTGTCTTTGAAAATCTCAGTCAGTATCTAGTAAGGATTCATAATTTTTGAAAAGTGAAAAATGTTATATTTATTTTTTTATTTTTGCCTTCTTCATTTAAAAAGTGCATATGTGTAAAAATTATGTACTTCTGACACAAAGCAGAATACACATCAATTTTAGGCAGAGAATCCTACGTATTCATTACAAGCCCACGTACATTTTCAAATTCACCACTTCAAACATACTTCAGCATCACAATTATTTAAAAGTTTGAAAATATTCAAAATTCAGATGAGAAAAAGTAAAATTAAATTACTAGATTTGAAATCTTCAAAACCAATGACCAGTCCATACTAGATTCTACATACGCCTAATCCATCCGTAAGTACAAATTTTGACTTCCTTGCTTTGGATGTGCTTGAATTGCACAAATTTCAGTTTTTCTTGGGAACCCTCTTGGGAAAAAAAAAGTCCCATACTGGCAGAACTATGGATTAGGTGCACCTTTACCTGCACCTTTACCTACCTCAGAACACCTCTGTTTTTTTCCCAACATGATTTCCAAAAGGACCGCCTCCGGAAGACGGCATTTCCAGGAGTGACGTTATAGCTTCAGAGACGTTGTTTCGATGGCACTGCAATGTCATTCCCAGAAGTACTACCTTCTGGAGGCGGGTCCTGGTGGGAATGATATCACAGTATGACAAGTATTGTCAGGGTACCTGCAGATAGGCACAGAGACTGGGTAACAAAATGCCTGCACATCTGTAGTTATAATGAAACTGCATTCTTCTGCTAGCTACTCTTACCTTATTTCTTTGGTCTTCTTGAAGACAGGTTTCCCATCATTTTCTTCTCCAATATCGAAAAGGTCTGAATACAGCTCCTTATTTTTGTGATCAACCTGGAAGAGTGCACATCTATCTGCATTCACCAGGTTTTTTGCATATATCTATAGACAAAAGACAAAACTGTAGTTAACCATCACGAGTGAGATTGTTTTCAGTCATTTATCTGATAAAAACTTAAGTCCCTAGAAAATAAAAGTTTTAGGAAATTATCCAGTATGAAAATCTCATGGAAGGAGCGTTCACCTTCACAGTCATCTTTTAGGATACGATTCAAAAATGAAAGTGTGGTTTTATTTCAATTTTTTTTTTTTTGTAAATCAGAGTGGTGTTCTCCTTGAGAAATGCAAGAATATCTTTATATGCTTGAATGTTTGCTAAAAGAAAAAAGGCTTTCCTATTACACTGTTTTTCAAGTAAAAGGAATGCTTTTCAAAATGGTACCTCTCCTCCCCCAATGTTTAGATATAATGCACTTTTACTTGATTTTAAATAAACAGGATATAGCAAGACCTAAGAACATTTTGGCTTTTTGTCTTTATCTTCAATGCAAATATATTGTTACTGAATATCAGAAAGACAGACATAACAGCGAGGCTAGCGTTTGTTCCTATAAAAGCTAAATGTGCCTGTAATATAAGACAATGAACAAATAGAGGGGATTAGAAGTGTCACTATGGATTGCCCTATTCAGTGCTACAGGAAATGGCTGCGTCCTCATGATGCTAGGGACAGTTCTTGCACAAAAGTTGAGACATGAGCTGAGTTCTACATGAACTAATCAAAGTCCACAAGGTACCACACATAGTCCTGGAAGTATCACAGTATAGCAAGAGACTTGCATGGTCTCTCTCATACTTTGAACTAGCTAGTTTTATCTTAGCAAAACTAACTGCCAGTCAGCACCGACTGTCAGAACAAAATCCTGTCCTGGGAAGCTCTTCCAATGCAGCTCTTCCCTGAGATGTTTCCAAGACATATGATGGACTTTCTGAGAACAAGAGGGAAGAGTGAACCCAAGTCAAAGAGGGATCACTGTGCTAACTTAGGATGCCAGATAATTAGGTTCCAGAACCTGCTCTATCCAATTCAGATTTCTCCTATCTTCCTTATCTGCTCAGAATGCATAATAACCTCATGGTAGAGCATAATCTGAGGTGGATCTCGCTCAACTTTTAAAAATTCTGTATAATAGCTATCTAGTCATTTAGCCACAGAAAGAGGCTGACTACATCTTGGTGTGCAATGCATGCATGTGGGATGTCTAGGAATTCTCAAGACTTTCATATGAATGAATGAACTTCTCTCCTTCCTTATTTCTTGTCTTTCAAAAATAAAAACAAAACCCCTAAAATATTTCATTTCATATTAATCCAAACAGATGAATGTTAGACCTTGGCAGAAAACAAACAAACAAACAAAAAAACCCCATGAGAAGATAGATCATTAGTTCTGAGGCTCTAATCCTGCACCATATGAGCTGTGTAATGGAAGCTGCATAGAAACCATCTAGACAAACTCTACAAAACCTGGAGGGCCCTCCTGCACTGAAAGAATCTGTGGCTGGAAAGATTCTGTTGCTTTCCTTTCCATTTCCTCCATCAGAGAAGTAGAAAGTCAGGGAGACTACAAAGATAAGAGGTAACTTCTGTGAAAAATTTCCCACTTAGAGCATTAAGTTTAAAGATCTTGACCACTCACACCATTTATTCCTTTGCTCAAAACAGAGTGAATAGAAACTGTGCCAAAAAGGACAATGGGTCCAGTAAAAGCTACTCTACACCTACTCAGAAACTGCATCTCATTTCTTTATAAAATCAACAGCACAGTGTTGATTTTATACAATTGAACTTTTGTGCCCTAATGCATATGACTCAAGAATTTACCTTGGTCATGACTCACGCTTTTCAAAAATAACTGCTTAAACACTACTAATTGAGAGAAACAGTTAACGGAATGAGAAAATCTTACTTCTCTGAAGTCCTAGCTCAAACCCAGGCCAGTGGATGAAGTGGAATACCAGTACAAAAGGTATGCTTTGCATGGTCAATAGGGAGGCCAGGGACCACTTTTTGGGTGGGTTGCTTTTAACTACTCAAGCGTACAGGTAAGAAAATTTGCAAGGCAGCTTGAACTTCTGCTGCCCCTCCTTGCATCTATACTAAAAACACCTTATACCACTATCTATGCTGAAAGATTTTAATGAAAATACAAATGAGAAGAATGCTAAAATCTCTGTATTTTTTTCTTTGTTATTACAGGACAAACTTTAGATGCAATCACCAAAGGATGAAGTAGTGAGATGAAATAGTGTCACATTTTTCTCACTGTGAGACACAGAATAAGCCACATAATAACAAAATCACACTCCCAGAAAATGGCAATAAATGTGCAAACACAATTCAATTAATTGGCCCAAGAAACAGCCAACTGCTACAGCTTACAAAGGAAGTCGAGTATGAAACAACCATTCAGGTTAAAATGCAGAATCATGATGCAGCCAAGTGTTGGAAGAGAAGATGAAAGAGTAAGTGTATTTTACTGCCAATTGTGTTTTCCACCAGACCTCTATTCATAGGAAAGAACAGGGAAGAATATCAATATTTGTTCTCAAAGCCATATGTTATATTACACCAGTTCTTTTAAATGCTAAGCTATTTTTAAGCAGTTCATTTAAATTGGAAAAGTCAATCTTCAGAAATGTGTTCTATGTGCAGAATTCTTGACTGTGTACTAACTAGAGTAAGACAAACACTGCGGAATATTTTCCATTACTAATTCAAGTTTCTAAATAAAACCACTTTTATATTGTTTGCATTCTAAATTTGTTGGTTTTGAATAGCCTAGCTAAGAATATAACTTCAAAAATTAGGGCAAGTATCAGAGTACTGTTGGAGAGTTATTTTTTGAATATGCAAATTGAAGCAATAGTATCACAGACCTGATTAAGAGTTACATTCAGGAAAAATAACTGCAGTATGTAATGGATGTGCCTAAAGCTAAAAAGCATAATTTATATTTCAAACACTCAAAATGTGCTACAAACAACCAGTCCATTAGTATTTTTAAACACTATTCAGGAAATAATATTTTAAAAATTATAATCTATTTCTGAACTACTTTAATTCATTAATTAAACACAGTCTTAGTTATTTCAATAGCCTTGGCTATAATGGGCTTTATAAAATATTGACTAACTGTCACTCCATCTATGGGCGTAA
This sequence comes from Chlamydotis macqueenii, assembly GCF_036417535.1. Taxonomy (NCBI): domain Eukaryota; kingdom Metazoa; phylum Chordata; class Aves; order Otidiformes; family Otididae; genus Chlamydotis; species Chlamydotis macqueenii. The sequence goes on along the minus strand of NC_141558.1, from coordinate 101,808,681 downwards.
ACACTTTTGCAAAGCAAAAAAAAAGATGTCTTGCACATCTTATTCAGTGACTGAAACAAATACTCTAGGAGTCCTTCCTACAGACAATAGCTGCTTCAGGAGTGTTTTGCAGCATGTAGCAAATTGAATTTAGGGAAAAGGAATCAATACAACAAGCTGAAATGAAGAAAAACAGAAGCCTTTCTGTTACAATTTTCAAGCCTTCTCTAAAACACAATAGTAATGATTTAGCTCATGTCTTCTCTTACTTATGAAGGCTGCGAAACAAAGTTGTGGCAACAATGAAAAATCACGCTGACCTTTGCCACCCTCTTACATATCAAGATGTTAATATTGTTTGCATTATGTGTCCCTTATAAACAGCTCATATTTCAATGATGTCATGCCTTACTTCAAGGAAAAGAGAACGAAGGAGTTTCATAACTAAGACTAATAAACTTAGAAGTGAAAAAGACAACTTACCATTATGTGTTCAAGTAGAGAATCTATTGCAACTATATTATCAAAATACGTTCTGCAGAGAAAGAGAAGTCAGTAAATATTGGCATTTAGTCAAGCACTTCTCAAATGGCTGTTGTAGGCTCTTTTTTCACAACCGCTTAACAGTGGAGCCCAAATAGGTGAGGACAAAGCTCTGCACCTTGAAAATCTCTCACTGGCTTGTTACAGCAAAAGGGAATTGAGAAACGGTCCTAGCTCTGTTCCTTTAAGCCATTATTCTAAAATTACAAAATTGTAGAATATTCTCTATCATATGTACACTTTTCTTTGTAGAAAAGGAAAAAGAAGTCTACAAAACATTCCCTATCATGGATTGAATAGGCCCCTGCTGACCAAGACTAAGACTGTATCAAAATGCTTTGGCACCCTTTACACACTGAAAATTTTGAAAGGAGAAGCAAAAAGGAAAAGAAAAGCAATCCAAAAGATTTTAAAAAATAATTTCTTCCACTGCTGATACATATTCTACATGCTTTCAAAATATCTCATCAGGTTTACCCATAGAGGACTGTGTACTGAGAACTAACAAAAAACTATGTAGTGGAGCTAAATTCACATCATATTTATCCAACCCTTAACACTACTTAAAAGGTAACAATTTATAAAACTCTTAATGAGTCTTCTCCATCAACCCAGCTGTAGCATGTTGAACTTAAAGAAGATTGATCTTGTGACTCAAAAAAAAGGTATTAGTTTCACAGCAAAGTGGTAACTGTCCAAGGACAGTCAAGAACATTGAAAGATAAAGGTCAAACTTATTAGGAAAAGAAGTCTAAATCTTCCACATGTCTAGTCTTAATATCCCTCAGATTACAATGTTCCCAGCAGACAGAAAGACATTGTCCCATTGCCTTGAACATATATACAACTCTGTTCTGCTCGGCTCTAGTGGAAAGGAAACATATAATACATCAGTCTTACATTGTCAGGGACCTGAAGAGGTGGAGCACTGCCTACTATGCCCTTTCTGAAATGCTACACAACATGTCCCAGTGACATTGCATGTTAACAATTTCCTCACTGAACAGGAAAACCTTTTTCTATGTACGAAAAGGTACAGACCATTTCTAAGAGCACATTAATTATTTTCTTGCTAGTGCAAGTCTTTACCTGCATGAAGTTCATAAAGTTGTTATGAAATGATATCCCAATTTTCTGGCTCAAAACATAGGGTTTCTTATTTGTTAAAATGAAAACAATTCTAGCAATTGATAATGCTTTATTAGCATTACCTTCTAGTTTTTTTTTTCTAGAAATACGTATTAAATATTTGCAAAAGGTATTTTAATTTTTATCTTAAATTTTTAAAATAATTACAAAGTTCTTTAAAACAATCTCAGTATTATCTACCAAAAGTAAATTGCCACCCCATAAAATTGGGTAGATCCACAGTTCTTTGATACACTAGCTCAGTACAGATGTTAGTAATATAAAAGCACTCTGGAAAGGAACATAACAGTGCAAGACACTGCAGCAAGTAGGTAGCTCTGGCAAGGGAATGATGAGAGTGCCCTTTAGGAGACACACTCTGAACATAAGCTGAAATTTAGAAAAAAAGGTCATCTCTGAGAAAAAAAAAAAAAAGCTAGGAAAAACATCTGGATACTGCCAGCATGCCCTCCTTGCAAGAGGCAGACTCCTCCCTGGGGTGTATCACTCCCCATTCCAGCCAGGGCAACTCGGCTGCCTGCGTTCTTGAGCAATGGCATAGGAATCTTGGACATCATCTGATCTCATCAGTTTGAGAACTGTTCATTAAGATGCATAGAAGTGTTTGTAACTGTAAAAATCTGAGACACTTCATTTTTCCACAGTATCATCAGTCTTTTGTGATGCACTTAGAAATTCTTCAACCAACTAATTTGGTAAAACACTGTTAAGCACCTCAGACTGATACACCGAAAGTACAGCTTTGGTTTGTCTTGGTATCTAGACATTGGCTATCTCTACTGTTTACAGATGCTAATAGAGGCAATAAAGAAAAAGGGATGAAGGAAGAGAAGATCACCTAAGACGCTAAATTGACTTTGCAAGTCTAAGCCCAAGCTTTCATACTCTGTGTTGTTTTCACTTTCATCTTGCATTTATTGTGACAAGATATTAAACTAGAACATACTACATGCAGTTACAGTCTTTGAAGATGCAAATAGAGCCTCCAGAAAATGCAGAACAACAACTGTGCGGCAGCTCTGATTCCTCAAGGATATATCCCTAAAGGACATACACTTGTGGATGTAAGTGCACATATACACGCATGTCAAAAAAAAAAAAAAAAAAAAAAAAAAGAGGATGGGGAAGTTGAAGCAAGCTTACTTTTCATAAAGTCCTTTCAAACCTTCTAAAATTGGCCATGAAAAGAGAAGGCAAGCCTTTTGTCACTTCTCAAAAGAGGGTCACATTTAACTCTAACAGAAGAGAGGAGGGGAAAAAAAGAAAAAAATCCATGCAGAAGACCACAAGAGTAAACAAATTCTGTAAGGTGTAATTGGATGTGCAGCATCACCACCACAAAAAAAAAAAAAAGTTTAAACAGGTATACACACAGGTATACACCACTTGTTCTTGTCCCCGTGCTGAAGTCTGCCCATCCTCCAAGGTATGGCTTCACACAAGTTTGTGAGCTACAGTGTTAAACAGCTGAATTGAAAGAGCCAAGTTAAAAAAGCTCATCAAAATAAACTGATGAGGTTATACTGCAAAGCACACTTACTTTGATACATCAAGCAAGAAGTCATTCAGTTCAGTCTGCTTGGCAAGGCCCCGGCACACCTGGAAGCACAGATCGCATCATTTGCCAGTCAGAGGGAAACTGAAGTCATGCAGTCTACCTGCTTAACGTGTATGGAAAAATACTACTACCAGTACATACATATGTTACAGAATGGCATAAAACTAAAAGCTGTATTTGTGTGCTGGGCTTCAATCTTAGCTAACTGATGAGTTAAAACTGTCAAATGGCAGTAACATCTTTCTTAAAGCTCTCTGAAAGGCGTTGGTTGTTACACTTGTTCACGCTGCCTCGAAGGCTGCCACTGAATGCGGTTATGGAATCAACTTAACTACATCCCATCATCCAGACCCTCAGCTCTTCTCAGATGTTGAATATTTTAGTTTGCTTTCCTCCTCACCATATTCTTTTACCACTTCTTTGCAGTTTGCAAAGTAGCATGTAGGCACAACTGGAGACTGACATCAGGCAAGCTTTAAGTAAGCTAAGTAGCAAATGACATACACTCATCTTTGGGAGAAATCAGCGTGAACATGAACATGAAAAATAGTATGCATATTATATTTTAGAAGCAAAGTGTTAGGTGAAGCAAAGCTTTGAACTGTATTTTTACCTCACTTAATTGCATACTGTCTCTAAAGCTTGCTCTATATTTCTAGAGCAAGCACTGAGGTCAAGAAAAGAAAACAAGCCTCTACTGTTTGTACCTTTTACACAATAAAATATCACACAGAACTAATTCTACCTAAATGTACCAAGGTGAATGACCATCCTAAACAAAGTCAATGACTTCCAGCACCACAGAGGCAAACATTAGAGTCTAGAAAAGAAAAGCAAGAATCTTTGTGTGAGTCTTCTGCTGAATATATGAAAGACATCTTGAAAATAAGAATGTCACAAACTTCCTCCTATAAACTGACAGGAGAATCTATTTTAGCATCTCCTGTGAGTTGATAAAATATGTTTAGTTTTAGTGTTACTATCTTCTATTAGCTGAAGTACCAAAACCTATTAGCAAAGCTGCTAGGGTTTGCTAGAGCTTCTTGCACTGTGTAGAGTTTCATTAGGCACCCGACCAGGGACAGCATGAAGCATCCTTAGTGGGAGTAGTTGCAGGACTACGAGGCTGCCAGCAAGGATGGCTTAAAGTAGGCTTAGCAAGCAACCCCTAATAAACTCAAAGTGAATACTCAAAGTGAAATAGGAGGAAAGCAACCAGTTGGCCTAGCAAAAAAAAAATTGCAAAGTTGTTATAATTCTGCTTTAACAACTATTTTCTACTTTGTTAAAGTTTCTTTTTCCTTTAGTAAAAATACCGTTTAAGGTATTTGATCCATGATTGCAAGCAAGGAAAACTAGCTCAATGAACACCAAAAATGTTAGCATATTTTTCCCAGGTTCAGGAAAGGGGCTTGAATAAATGTTTTAGTGGTGACCTCCACTTAAATTTGATCATAAATCATGCCTCTACTAACCAACTGCTGGCAGAAGGGTTACACAATGACAAAATGAAAAACCACCCACACTTACTTGTACTTGATGTATTGCTACTGAAGCCCATGCAAGATTTGCTGTTGCAACCTGAAACAAAAGAGAAGAAACTAACTGAAGAAAACTTGAAAACTGCACATCAGTTAGGTGCTCGTTTTCTCTAGCTAGCTGCTAAGTAAATTGACTGAGCTCTTTCAGCCAGGCAGGCAGTAACAATTTGTGGGAAGATAGTTACTTTGTGAAAGTCACAGCATACTTGCAAGTGTTTCAATTTTAGTAAGGTACATTCCGTCACAAGAGAACAATTCTCACATTCTGTATCAAAAAAAAAAAATGCTTACCAATGCTCTTCAGAAGCGGTACAGCTCAGAAATACATCAAAATAAACACTCCATAAGCCAAGGGCTTTAAAAATTGCATTATGTGCATTGTTGAAAGGCAGCTACCATAGAAATAAAATATTCCGTAACGCCTTTCTGGGGCTGTATCTCCTCAGCCACAGCTATTCCAGCTGCAAACAGACGCTGTTTCTTTCACTACCATTCTGGTGGCAGAAGAGCCAGACCTGATCCCTCCGTGTTTAAGTATGACAGTTTCCAGGCAACATTTCAAATAAACGTCATGTGAACTCCAGTTAAATAAGATGGGCTACCATGCATAATCTCCTGTCCTTGAAACACAGGAGCTTTACAGGAACACAGATGACAGGAGTACAAGAGGTCTCCTGCTGCATACCTAAGGTTTTGTTTTTGTTTTTGTTTTTTTTTTTAAACAGAACACATTGTACGCATTTTATAAAAACTCCTAATAGTATCCAAAGGCTTTCTGAAACCTAGAAATGAAAAGAATGCATTAGAACACTCAGAAAGTGACCTTAACATATTTTAAATTTACTAATAAAATACTTTTATTTAGCAGCTAGTCTTTTCCAAGTAGAACACTCATGAGCTTAATTTACAGAAGGTATTTCATATAACATAAAAGATTCATATTTGCACAGAACAATGTATGTCTGAGACCCATCTTAACTGCAGATTGATTAATGTAATAGAATAATTTTAAAAAATAAATGCATTGTGTGTAAGCAGCAGAATTAACGAGGCCTGGCTTTCTATGAATGCCCGTTCTTTGTTGTGGGAGCAGGGACATTGGCACAGCCATACTAATGCAGTCCCCTACCATGACTTCTACTTACTGGTGAAAAAATACCAGGTGCAACACTGAGGCTAAAGCAACATTGACTGCCCAACAAAAAATACGTGCAAGAGCATCGCATGTATGCTAGGCTACTTAGGTTACTGCTAAACAATATACAATTGACAAATATTGCTGGTTTTTCCTTCCTTAGGAGGGCTAGTTTTAGTATCTCTTGTCTGCACATTTCCTGTTCTTTTAACAAGAATAATTCCTGTTCAGTACAGCTAAACTGCTCCACGGTGCATCTTGTACCACTACTGAGACAACAGATCTGGCTAGAACTCACCCCATTATGTCTTAACCTCTGTGTTCAGTTTCCCTTCCCTAGGGAAGGGTACAGAGAGAAATTGATGGTACATTGATCTTAACATGAGAGCCATCTTAATGTGCAGATGGGACACAACAAGGGTTCTCACCCAGACACGAGAGATAAGATGTTCTTCTAACACCTTTAATACAGTGACAGCCTTTGAGATACCTGCTCCATTTTCAAATTTGTTTGGACTTGGCTAGCAGCTCATAACTTTGGATTGACAAATGGACATTTATGGGCAACATAACTACACTTGTCTTATATAAATACAGTAAACCGTGCAGTGCAGAGAACAGTCATGGAAATGGGAAGATGGTTATGAATGGGAATATCTGGATGAGGAAGCATCAGAAGGAAAAAAAAAAAAAAAAACCAACAAAACAAAACAACAGAAGAGATCTTTATGAATGGCACCCAGATTAGCAGGTCATCCAAGTACCAGCACATGTACACACAATTTCTAAGGACCTCTAGATCAGGAGACAAAGGACAGTAAATCTTGACAACTCACTCAACAATGGGACAGGCTAGAGACAAAAGATGTCAGCTCCTAAAGGCTAAAGAAAAGGTTGACCCAAAACCAGCAGATGTTTGCCAACCTAGGAAGAAACCAGGAGACATAAGGACTCAACAGCTGGCATCCTTTGTCCTCCATGTCATTGCAAGGCATCCTGGAGAGACTGCTTGGATACATGCATCTCTGTGCACGACTCTTGGAAAAATCACCTAGACACACACATCTTAGTGCCTGAGAGTGTGTGGATGTAAGAATGTGAATGCAAGTACACCAAATCTCTTTTGCTTGATTTTTTGTTTTTTAAATAAAATCACTTTCCCCTCCTGTGAGACCTAGCATTTAGACTTACAATACTGTTGCTACAATGTTGCAACATTATGTTTTACAATAGGGCTCATTCACTTGAGAAGCCACATCAAAAAAGTAAACAAATAAATAAATCTTTCCATACTGTAAGATAAAGCTTTACTAGGAAGTTCAAATTGAAACTCAGAATAACTCAGCAGTGTCCTTTTTATATAAAGTGATTTCAGTTTTTGACATGATTTACACTTACACTTCATTCACCTGCTCTGTGTTAACTTCTTTAACAACTCTGTACTGAGTTTATAATCAATAAAGAAATCTTGAACTGGTTTTCCACAAAAGAACACAAGGTAAAATTCTTGATGTGTTCCTGTACTTGTACATGTAAATTTTACCTCCTGTGACTGAAAATACAAATCACTACCTATTTTTTTGAATAAGTAACATTTGATGAGAACAAAAACCAAGTACAAAAAAGGTAAAAAACACATGTGAAGAGTGAAAGAAGAAAGTCTGAAGAGGCTGAAGTGCTGAGCATTGTGGGGAAAGGCTGCACATGAACTCACCTCTTGGTGATTAGGGTGGAAGGCTTCCTTGCCCCAGTGACGGTAAAGCTCCAGGATACCAATTAGGTCACCAATTGCAGTGACAATTGGCAAACACAGAACAGATTGGATACGAGTCCCTGATTCCAGTCCAGTACCTTTGGGAAATCGCTCATCCTAGAAAATGTAAACATAATCTGATAAAATGTAAATATCATAACATTAGCAGGAAAGATAGACTGATGTTTTCCTCCCCCTCCTGGCTGATCAAATCTGCAGGGAAATGATAAAATTCTGTAAAACTCATATCTCTCAGTATAATTTACACACAGTATTAAGACATCTATTTAAAAAATGCAATAAAAAAGTCTCAGCATTAATTTACATATACAGATAACCTTATTGATGTAAAGTCAGAATCAGTTGTGATATTAGACTCAGCTTTGGGTGTGTTTTTACAATACATTTTCTCTAATCTTGCAGGCAGCAAAGCCAGGACTTCATTGCTAATGTCAGTCCAGATTAAGTAAAAACCTAAACAAGCAACACTACTCTACCACCCACTTTCCCCTCATAAAAACCCCCAAAGCATTTGTAATTATCAAGTGGACTGCTCAGATTTCAGTGTTACCAAGCACACAGCACTGCTTGCAAAAGAACAAAAATTGAAACCTGAGGCTAAGGCTTTAGGTTATACAGAGCTATAATCCTCAACCAACTCCTGTGGAGGAAAATGTGTTCCCAAAAAATTATGCATGAGAATAAGAATCTCTCTTCTTCCCTTGCTTATGCATCCTGAATAAATGGGTGCAAAAGTTACAGGAACAAATGTTACAGTAATCCTACCAGTTGCTGTAAAAGGCCCAAATTCATAGAATCATAGAATGGTTAGAGTTGGAAGGGACCTTCAAAGGTCATCTAGTCCAACCCCCCTGCAAGGAGCAGGGACATCCCCAACTAGATCAGGTTCCTCAGAGCCTCATCCAACCTGGCCTTGAACGTTTCCAGGGATGGGGCCTCCACCACCTTTCTGGGCAACCTGTTCCAGTGTTCTATAACTCGCATTGTGAAAAATTTTTTCCTAATTTCCAATCTAAATCTACTTCCCTCTATTTTAAAACCATTACCCCTCGTCCTATCGCAACAGGCCCTACTGAACAGCCTCTCCCCATCTTTCTTGTAGGTCCCCTTGAGGTACTGGAAGACTGCTATCAGGTCTCCCCAGAGCCTCCTCTTCTCCAGGCTGAACAGCCCCAACTCCCTCAGCCTGTCCTCATAGGAAAGGTGCTCCAGCCCTTTTATCATCTTCGTGGCCCTCCTCTGGACCTTCTCCAACTGACCCATGTCCTTCTTGTGTTGGGGGCTCCAGAACTGGACACAGTACTCCAGGTGGGGTCTCACCAGGGCAGAGTAGAGGGGGAGAATCACCTCCCTTGACCTGCTGGCCACGCTTCTCTTGACGCAGCCCAGGATGCGGTTGGCCTTCTGGGCCGCAAGGGCGCATTGCCTGCTCATGTTGAGCTTCTCATCCACCAGCACTCCCAAGTCCTTCTCCTCAGGGCTGCCCTCAATCCATTCCCCACCCAGCCTGTATTTGTGCCTGGGATTGCCATGACCCAGGTGCAGGACCTTGCACTTGGCCTGGTTGAACTTCATGAGGTTGGCACGGGCCCACCTCTCCAGCCTGTCAAGGTCCCTCTGGATGGCATCCCTCCCTTCCAGCGTGTCGATGGCACCACACAACTTGGTGTCACCGGCGAACTTGCTGAGGGTGCACTCTATCCCACTGTCCATGTCGCCGACAAAGATGTTGAACAGGGCCGGGCCCAGCTTTTAATCTACATAGGGAATGTCCAAGGCTTTACATCGTCAGTTCCCCATGAAGAAAAACTCACAAAGACCTGAGAAACCACCTGGATGCTACAGTTAGGCAGTAGCTAGCCGATGTGAAGCGTGCAAGACCCACTTAGTTGCACATCAGTCCTTCAGTACTTGATTCGTACCAGATGTTCCCTGCACGCTGTGCTTAGGCAAGACAGACACTTCTTCAAAGCTGATCAAAATCTCTGCTTTCTCAAAGAAAACAGCAAGTAATCTCTACCTTAATTACTAAGATGACAATCAAACTGAACAGCTAGGAACAAATAACAGACAAAAGAGAGTGGGAAGCACTTTGCAACATGAGCCTCCTGCTTTCACTTTTTAATTCTATCCTCACAAAAAAAGGGCTGGCAAGTCTATCTGCAAGAGCTTCCCCTTCACTTTTGAGATGCTACTAAAACCACATGAAGGCAAACAATGTCCCTGAAATGAATCTCCCTGTTCAATCAATAATCCATTGATACTGTAAAACCAACAAGTAAGTCCCAAACTACTCTCCACTACCCCTCCCATTGTACTTTGAATGTATATGAGGGCTGTGTGTTTTGATTTTACAAGGATATCATTATATTAGTTGGAAATTACCACTAACAATTCAAGCCCTGTGTGTGACTGAAAAACCCTAACAACATAAAATCTTTACATACCAGGGTATATAGAAAGCACTGACTGTTACTACAGCGAAAGCAGCTTCTGCCTTTTGTTTTTGTGGTTCTGTTTAAGTGTACTCACATTAGGCATTTGGTATTTTGTTTATAGCCCAGGTTTGCTCAAAGGTCATACTTATTTTAAAGAAATATTTTTTTAAAATAGAGATAGCAATGTCCAGTTTTTGCCACATTATCAAAAGCCTTATTCTGGACAGAACTCAAAAAGGCAGAATAGAAGAGAGAAGAATTTAAACTTCCTTGGTGTTCTCCTAACCAGTTGATGATACAGTGTTCTCATAAAGTACAGTTTAAATAATAGTTTCATACAATTCCATTGATGCAACTAGAGGATGAAGTTGTTAAAAAACTTTAAAAGGACAGACTTACAGAGAGCCAAGAATTATTAGAATATCACCTTAGGATTTTCTGAATCCTCTTATGGACAAAGGCCTGGTTTTTGAGATCAGTGTGTAACACATTAGTGTTAGTGTGTCTTTCATGGGAGGTCTGCTGATACTGTAAGTATTTTAGCTTTACATTAGTAAAGCAGAGATCAAAATCCAGAATTCTGATTGACATTCTTGTCAGTGTGAGACCTGCATCATTATCAAATGAAACTTTGACTGAGTATATGGAACTCTTCTTGTTTCAGATTGACACACTAAGTATTTCAAGAACAGGAGGACAGGAATTGTGACTGATAGTTTTTTTTTTCCCTCTATGGCACCATTACTTCCCTTATCTGACAACCAAAAAAAAAATATAAAAAAAACCCCACAAAAAAAGAGGGATATTATGAAATTATTCCATCAAGCTAATCCAAACTCCAATTTATTTTCTCAGTAGCAAGACAGATGTAAATTCTATCATTATACATTCAGCTCAATAAACATTTCAGCATCAAAATATTCATTCTAAGAACATGCTGTAATCATCTCATTAAAAAGAGAAAGCTTTTTACCCCCAGAATATCTTCTACTAACAACGTTTTTCTGGATCTGGCTACATAAGCAGATACTGTAGTGCCATGTGCAATGGGCCCTGCAGGAATGAGCCGCGGTTGTCCTTCTTTAGCTCCTGGTGGTGTAAATACACACAGACTCTAGTTAGAAGGAAAAAAAAAAGAAAAAGAAAAGAATGCAATTAGAAAGCATGGTTACTTTTACAGAGTTACAGTGCTACCCATGTAGTGTAAAGGACTGAATAAAGTAGATAATGTAGAGAAGCTTTTGACAATGAAATGTAGTTGGATAAAGTTTGCTTAACTGTTTTGAAATCTTAGGAAATCCCACTCTAAAGTTACCATTCAGACAGTGGATAACCCCTCTGCTGAAGTCAATCATCACTTGTATCAGGGTTGGATTGTGTTTACCTTGAACACACAGTACACACATAGACTCACAGAGGAAAATATTACCCTGTAAGAGAAAGATCTCTACTCAAAAAGTAGAGATAATCTTTAAATTTGTTGTTTATCTCATCCCAAGGAAAGTTAATTTCACAATTATCCTAACATTATATTTCCTGAAATCCAAGTGACTGCATTGCTCCCCTTTACTAGAAGAAACACCTGTCTTACTAGCTGCCTACCTAAACTGTCCCATTTGTTGAAAAGTCAGGTATGACAACATTTACATCATGAAACTTATCCAGAAACATCTGATAATATTCCTATAACAAAAATATTAAACAAGTTAACACCACTAGAATGAATGGGATAGTAAATACTATTTAAAAAAAGAAAAGGAAACACACATATAAAGTTTGAACCTGCAAACCCTTCTGTATGCCAAACACTCTTCAAATCCAAAAATTCATTAATTTTTGCATGAAAAGATAAACTTTATGGAACAGTAGAGTGCTGGAAAACAATGTCCCCATAACAGTCTCTTTACAATTTTCCTTTGTTTTTCCCCTCAGACAACATGCAAAGGAGCAATCTGTTAGTTACAACCGATTTTAAAATCACAAAACCACAAAAAACTCCCTGTCTGCAATGCAATCAGCAGGAATAGTTCATTTTACAAGCAAAAAGTTTCATCTTCTGTTTCATTTTTCTATCTTTGTCTCCTTACAACCATCAATTTTTGTGTCTCCTAAGGCTACAGAGTCCCAGGGACTCTCAAAATCTTAAAGCATTTATCACTGCCACACTCTATTCAGCATAGCAGAGCCATTACCCTTGAAACACAAAGGGAACTTAGGCACAAGAAGAATAAATGATAAGGCAAAGGTTACCCAAAGTGTTAGAACAGCAAGGATCAAATATGTATTTCCAAGACTTTAGCTTAATCTCCTAATCTCTTGAGCCATCTCCCCTTATACATTTTTAATATTAGCACAACTAAAGCACCACCTCAGACATCCACCTTCTGTTAGCAAATTCTGTTTTCTTATTTACTATAATCAATTATCCAAATTATTTCACCAATACATTTGTAAGACCAGGAGTATATACAGAGAGCTCCTGTAGTAAGTAAATCTACTGCTAAACAGTTATATGATTTTTAAATTATGAACTTAAAGCCTATGAACTAAGATGAAACATTTTAAGCAAAGATCCTTGCTAGGAAAATAGATATTTTTATTTATATAGTTAGTTCCATTTAGTTTATGTATTTAATACCACAGACAGATGATAGTGCCATCACACAATGTATTACTAACATTCCCGCTAAGAATGGCCTCGGGTTGTGCCACTCCTTTGTACTGATTAATTTTACTATCAGACTTTGCTTTAATTAGGGCTGCTACGAGGGTCAATCACCCAAGATTCTACAGCATCAACGGTTATAGTAATTAATATTAATGACACCTAATCTGTCTCCCACATTTATCATTCACAAGGGTTTCTGTAGCAGTAGACAAAAGCAGGTGCACAGATACTCCAGATTGCAGTAGTTCAGAATGCAGCGTAGCCTTGAAAGACTGAACAAAGACATTTTAGTTCAAGTAAGATTTCAGCTTAGGCTTAGCAGTAAGCAGGGAGCTTCGCACTGAAATTGTTATTATTTAAATATTAGGCCATTATATGCACACTTAATTCCCTGCAGAAAAAAACAAAACAAAACAAAACAATTTAAAAAAAAAAAAGATGGTCCTGATTCATTAAAGAAATTAAGTGAAATCTAGCATTATGAAATCAATGACGTTTCTCTTACTTCGCTCTCCTAGACCTGTGAGGTCAGTATCACTATAGCACCTGAGCACCTTATGATCTCTAACTATGCATTATTACAACTCCTGTGTAAGCTGGGTGGTTTTGATTATTGTAGCTGAGGCTCCCATTACCACTTGAGTATGAACTTCACAGCTCACCACACAGCCTACAGAATGCCTTGCACTATGGCTTAGAACTAGAGTGAGCCACCAAATGGATGACAAGACAAAGAAGGCGTGAAAGAAAGGAGACAGACTTCAGAGATTGATAGTTACCGATTTGGACCTTGTGAGACCAGGCAAATTACTAAATAGGGGCTGTTTTCTAGCACAAAATATTCAAGGTACAATCCACATGTGAAAATTCAGTGACTGTCAGCTGTAGGAAAATGAAGAGATGATACGAGATGCAGCCTCTTACAATTATCATTTCTTTATTCTGCAAACAGGCAAGGCACAGTATAAAATATACTAAACATTTCCAAAAAGAACACAGTGAAATGTTCAGAAACTAAGGAGATGCACTCTAATGCACCACATGCAGGTACTCCTGCAGAGAAGAAGGTATCTTAGCTGTAATGGATTGACAGCATTTTGGAAGGAGAAAGTTGGACTTCAAGCTGAGGGGAAAACAAATGGTCAAAGAAAAGTACAGAATTCAGAGCCAAAACAAGAGTGAAGCCTGTCCAAGAAGAATTAGTAGTCCAACGGTTAGGGCATTTAGTGAGTTCGAAAGAAAAACACTCAAGATCCTGACAAAACCAGTAACTGAGTATTTGTCTTGTTCTTAAGCAGAAAATCAAGCAGCCTCAAAAAGTTCAGCAAGACAAGCAAGAGAGTTTTCCATCCAGTTATTCATTTGCTAATATTGTAATATAGATGAGAACTAACTACCTTAAAAGAAAAAATAGAGTTACCATACAGTATTTCAGCTCTGACAAGTCATTTCAGCATATTTATTTCATACAGTTGGAAGGAAAGATACTTCATCCACAGAGTAGATCCACCGAACATGCACAGTGTCTACTCCATTTTGATGTCTTGCATAATGGTCCAAGTGCATTAAATCTTGAAATTTTCTGTTTATTCTAATCTAAAACCTCAACCTTATTCTTCAAACCCACTTACACTCATAGCTTCTTTAAAGAGTGGCCTTTAGCAACGAAAGACACTGGACAAGGCATAATGTTTATTTTCCATATGAACTACAAGAACATGCTACCAAAAAAAAAGCAACACACATATACAAAACCCAAACAAAAACTATTAAATCAGTACATTCAATCTGCCAGAACAAGCCTGCTCAATTTACCAGAACAAAAAGCTCCATTTATTCTTACTTTCTTATAATCTAACAAAATAAAGATACGTATAGTTCTTAAATGAAAGCTTAGTTTCACAGTTACTTGCCTTCATAAGCTTCAGTTTCATGTTTTTACACACACTTACGTAGAATGAAAAAGAACACTTCACATAACAGATCCAAGAAAAGCACCTCACAATCTGAAAAAAACCCTACATTATTCTAATAAAACTGAAGAAACCACAGCTGATGAGTTATTTTATTGACAGCCTGAGAGAGTTGGGGCTGTTCAGTCTGGAGAAGAGGAGGCTCCAGGGAGACCTTATAGCAGCCTTCCACTACCTAAAGGGGGCTCATAAGAAAGATGGAGAGAAACTCCTTAGTAGGGCTTGTTGCGATAGCACAAGGTAAAACGGAGGTAGATTCAGACCATTTTTTACAATGAGAGTGGTGAAATGCTGAAATAAGTTGCCCAGACAGGCAGCAGATGCCCCATCCCTGGAAACTTTCAAGGCCAGGTTGGATGGGGCTCTGAGCAACCTGATCTCGTTGGAGATGTCCCTGCTTCTTGCAGGGTGGTTGGACTAGGTGACCTTTATAGGTCCCTTTGAACCCAAACTATTCTATGATTCTATTTAAATCAGCATTCTGATATAAAATATTTTAAAAAAAATCAAAGCAGCTAGTAAAAGGTTTCGGATATTAAAGGGCACAGAAATAGTGAAATACATATCTTCACAAATGTTTGACCTGCTATACTATATGCTTGTAGAAAAAGATTTACTATTAAAAAAGTACTTTTATGGTTGGAACAGTAACACTACAACATATTCAAGAATGAAAAGGTGATTCATATTGCAGAGCATTGCAAAATGTAAGAGATGAAGCACAATGTTTAAAGACTGAATTATATAGTCTAAGTAGTGGAATCACTCAAATTAAATTAACAGGACATTGGAGACAAAAGTTGATCTCTCCAAAGATTAACACTTTTATTCACATCATTCTTCTTACTTTTTCTTAAGACATATTAGGTTCTTTGTGCCAAGAGAGCAACGTGTGATCCTCAGCAAAGTAACTGTGTTATTTAACTTCTGTGTATAAAATGTGCTTTTCCACACTGATGTCCTGAGTCATGCCCATAAATAAATATTAATCTTTCTCTTCTCAGAAACAGCTTCTCAAAACAAAATACAAGGAAAAAAAAAAGACAAAACCAAACAGCAACTTTAGCCAGAAAACAAAGAACTCACTTCTTCCACATATATGTATTTTTCTGCAGAAAAGGCCTTCACTGGATCTTCAATGGCCAAAAACCTGTGTTGACACCATGAAGTGTGATTGTGCAAGGACAGATTTCCATCTAGATCTCAAACAACCACCCTTGATCTCCAAGGCCATGGAACAATTGATAATCTTATCCTGACCATGTAGCACTACTAAAAATAAAGGCAAATTTTCTCATAACCATATATAAATAAGATGTAACTGGTCCATAAGCTTCTACCATTCCACATTGACTTTTTATATACATCTAAAAGTTTCATGACTATTGATACATACAGATGATCAATTTAAATTTGAATGAGTTTAAACATTTATTGTCAATTAAGCTTGTGGATATTTCTCAAGTTTTGTTGGTGTTTTGTTAACAAAGCTTTTGAATCCTAGAAGCCATCAATGGCAAGGTTAGCCAAACCAAACGCAGCAGGAACAGAAAAGCTGTGCTGTACTCTACTCCAGCATGTTACTGAAATAATCCCTGAGGCACCCCAGAGACATAGCTTCAAGGGAATCTCTTTAATTACCATTGTCCAAAAACACCAGGTTTTTGACATCACCTATCCAGCTCACATTTCCCGTTTTTCCTTTTGCTTAAGAAAATACTTATGAAATAAAATGTACCATAGTAATAATAAAATTTGGGGCTCACCCACTCTCTTCTAACCATGAATCACTCCAGCATTCTTTTAATTTGCAAATACACATTCAAATCATCCTTCACTAGCTCAAAGGGTAATTAGAAATGTTCCCATGCAGACATCAGATATATTGTATACAGCTTCACAAATAAATGAAGAAATGATAGATTGAGCTCTTTCAAATTACTTGCATTTCTTTAGTTAGTTTGAATATCTTACTTCCAAAACAGACTGTTTACATTGCTGGTAATGACACCGAACAGTGATTAATAATCAAAATAAGGAACCAGTGGATTTTCAACCGCAACTTAAAAAATACACAGTCAATAAAAAAGGAAATATGAGACTATAAAGTCCCATCATTTCCCAAATACTATACTGATAACTCACAATGCAGTGGAAGGAAAAGGCTGAGGAGACAGCAGGACCCCTGTGCACTGCTCACAGTATCTTCTGCTGCTATAACCACTTGCAGTGAGAATGTAAGTCGGTATCGGAAAGAGACAAACATCAACAGCTCTTTACTGACGTTGCAATCTAACTGTCTCTCTCCTGGTAGAAGTTAAGTAATAAAGACATCTAGTGTAGACAGAGCATTAGACATCTTTGCTGACAATGAGGGAGAAGGCAACCAAGATGGGAGAGTCACTCTGGGTTTGATAAACTACCAAAAGAGCAAACATTAGCTTAGAGAGTAAATCCTTTGGAAGCTTCCAGCTTCTGGCACCTGGCAGCCCTCAGGATCCTACAATTCTCTATTTTCACCTGTTTCGCCTGCTTCCAGACAAAGGCAGTGTCTTACCTACATCAAACTCAACAACCCTATTACCAATCTTTTTACAACAATTTCCATACAGTGATGGACTTCTTCCTTTAAACGTAGTTAGGCAGGAGAACACTGAAGTCTGACACCAGAAACCTCCTATGCCTTATTGGAACCTCAGAGCACACGTGGTGCTTCCTTTCATGCCTTCTGTGACAGGACAGATTGTTCCTGCTAGGCACAAAATCTTCAAAATTATTCCTTCCCTGCTAGTTTAATCTCTTAATTCACTTTGATAAAGTCTCCAGCCAAAAAAACTCCTATTAGTTTTGACAGATGTTACTGTGTGGCTTGGAATCCACTTATTGTGGGCCTTATCATGACCACAGAGAGTAAGAGGTGCTTAAAAAAATGAAACAGAAAAGTCCAAAACAAATGACAAGCATAACAAAGGTTCAACCACTGGTGAACGTAGACTAATGTAACAAAATTCATCCTTTTATATTTCATAGGCACTTCAGGTATAGGCAATATATTGTAATATCTAATGTCTTTTTAAAATGCTAATATACTAACAAGTCTTCCAGCCTACAGGAATGTAGAATGATGTACACTGTGATCTTCAAGGGATATCAAAATGACAGCAATCTCAATTCACAGCTAAACATAGCAAATTTGGCTTCAGATACATAACAAAATTAGTATATATTAGGTAAGCCATAATATCATGGCTTCTGGTGCTCTTTTCTTGGTGCCACGCACACAGTCTGTTGAAATTATAAAGTAACTTATCCTGAACCTCTTTTACTGTGGTTGAAAAAAACCCTCAGTACTCCTCATCTGTAACAGCTAAGAGCACACACATGAAGAATTACTGATGTTCATCTTGTCATGCAGTCGTAACTTGGCCTCATGGCTAGTTTTTCTAGTGAAAATCTAATGCTTGACAAAGGATGCAGATTAAAATCCCAGTAAAAGAACAGACGAAGAGTAGCTCAAGTCTCATAACACAACACCATCAGCAGACATTCCAACAGTAGTAAGAAAGTACCTACAGTTTTCAGGTGCTTTCAGTCTTTGGCTCTTCTAATGAAGAGGTCAACTACAGGTGTAATTAATGCCATTTTTCTAGAGGCTGTTGGTGTGTAGCCCATGGGAATCCGGCACAACACCAAATCCTAACCTACAAAGGCTAGAAACCATTCAATTAACTACATAAAGTTTGCCAGGGCTGGATTTGAACCGCAAACGTGTTTTGCTCACCATTTCACAAACGGCTCAGTTGTTTCTTCTTTTTTTCAATAATAGTCCTTGTAACTAAGCAAACACCGATCATAATCTGATTTTTTTTTTTCTAAAATTTCTTTGCAGAGAAGAGGTTTCATTATTACAATGAGGGTTAAAGTAGACACATGACAAGCATTCCATTAACAAACTGTTTTGGTGCTAAGAGTGACTGGATCCTCATTTAGTTTCCTCCACAGCAAATTTTGCTGATAAAACTGGCCCTAAAAATGCTTAATGGAAAATCATTTAATATTCAACTGTTATTAAATGAAAACCTTAACACTAAAGTATTGCTATATGACTAGATGCTTGGGGAAAAAAAAAAAACCACAGCATTAAAGAGAAATGGTAATTAAGCAAGGTGATATTAAGTGAGCTTAATGGTTTTTGGTGCTCACATCCTTTTCTCTTCAGTAATAGCCATAGTTTTTTACTCTTGGTAAAGGATGTAACAATCTACATGTAAGAGCACACAGTCTAATGATAAAATTATCTGCAGATAAGTATAAAGGCTGTGGCCTAAGGCCAAGTTTTTTTTGCAGGAATAAAACTCATCACAATAACCAATGATGACCAAGAAAACCAAACAAATAGAACTAATTAATAAAATATCCACAGGCAAAAACCTTGGATTTGTAAACTGGCTAAGTAGAAGTAGTAGTCCAACGCTACCATGCTAAAATCTTAAAGAGCTACAGGTAATTACGTCCTGGGTTTAAGCACAAGTGCAGCAATCCTACTACATGAAGCATGCGGGATAAAAGAAGGAAAACAACCACCAGCAATGACCTCCATTGTTTATAAAAACTTATTTCCTACTTGACAACTGACAATGTACTTGACACGAGATTTGCATTTTTTAACTACATAGTATGTACAAACGTTGGACATTTGTGAAATGAAGGTGATGCACCTATATGCCGTAAAACAACTAGTAGCTGGGGGAGGAGGTTAAATGTTTTCATCCTTCTAAAGGGTATCAATTTGTAGATGCACTTTATTCCTGAAAACTTTCCAGTCGATCCACGCAACTGAAAAACATCACAAGAGTTACACCGGTTCACTGACACAGAAAACTAAGTTGACATACCTCTCTGCCATCCCTTCCATTTTAAGGCATGGTCAGGTAAGCATTTTTCGGAAAGATGTTTGTCCAGACAGTCCTCAAAGACCTCCAGGGATGAGGATCCCTGAGCTTTCACAAGAAGCACACTGTAGTGCTTCATTACAGCCGTAACAGGGGAAGCTTTCCTAACGTCAACTCAAGCACCCTACTTCTTGCCCTGCACATCGTAGGTATGGAGAAGAGATCATTCCCCTCCTCTTCAGCTTATCCAAGCATATATTCACCCCTCAACTTTCTTTTCTTCAGACTAAGCAATACTAATTCTTTTGTTTGCCAACCATTCTCCCTACTCTTTCCTAGACTCACTTCAGCTCCTCCATTTTTTTCATAAAACTGCAATGCTTAAACCAGACATATTATTTCACCTGAGACCTTAACAGTGGACAGAGGAATGGGAAAATTACTTTACACAAAGGCTAGATTTCTGCTTCTGCTACACACAACAGTGTCTTTTTTGCTACAGCAATGACTCATGTTTACCTGACTCATGTTTACCTTCAAATTCACCGCAAACCTCAGAATCGTTCTCAAAGTCATCTACTGCCCTACACAGAGAGAGGTAATCTACGGAGACCCCAGCACTTGTCTTCACTGAATCATTGTCCAGTTTCTTCAGATCACTTTCCCAAGATCATTTTGAATTCTAATCCATCCCCACAAACACACCTGCAGTCCTTCCCAATTTAATGTAATATGCAAATTTAATAAGCCTTTATTCTTCCTTCACCCATGCCTTATCGAATACACTGAGCAAAACCAGATCTAGGATAAATCCTTGAGGATTTACGCAAAATACCCTCCCATTCCAATAGTGAACCACAAACAACTAGCCTCTGTCTAGTTTCCTGATCAGTTCTGCATTCTATCTGCATATACTCATCACGACCATATTCCACAAGTCAATTTACGTGAATATTAAATGAAACAGGACTCAAATTTCATTAAAATATATCTTGACAGTTTTTCATTTAATTTCTTCCAGTTTGATAACGTATAGACTCAAAATTAAACTCAGACACTCTAACCATCAACAGCTTTTCCTCTCTGCTGAGGACTCACTGGCAAATAAGAAAGCAACAAATTTATTCCACTTGATACATAAGAAGAGTACATCACGTTAGAACTGATTCAAGGATAGAGACCACAACTTTCTGAATCAACTTGCACCTAGAAGGATTTCACCTGGAAACATGTTTAGAAGACTCAGACTTCAGAGATGATGTCTACACATTCAAAATAATGTACCTTAGCCTGGCACAAAAACCTGAGACAGGTAGCAAACAGTAGATTTTTTCCTTGGTTCTTAATAATTCAAATCACTCACCCCATAAATTCACTAGGTGGCACTGCACATCAAGCTGCAACAATTTCTGCATGACCAGAAATTCTAGAATAGCTTAATAAGACAGACCCTGAAGCACCGAGTATATGCACATATTTGTGGCCTCACATAATTATTTCTTACAATAAAGCTATTGGAAACTTCTGTCTGAAGCAAGGATGATCTGTTTGTCACACAATTTGCAGTTTTAGGAACTAAATAATACTCACAAGACCTAGTAAAAGCTACTTTAAGTGTATGCCTACTAAATTCAAAGTCATACATCTTCACGTAGGAATCACAATGTAATCATGAGATGAATTACTCACACAAATAAGGACTAAAAACAAAAAGTATCTGAAGAATCAGATAATATAATAATACATTACAAATTCTACAGCTGTGGTAAGTATTTTAGAAATTTTGCCTTGTAAAGATGTCAGCTTACGGGCTTAAATCCATGCCCAGCCAGCATGGTACTTCGGTACATTGATTTACATACAGACACACCCCATCCAATAGGAGGATTTCAGTAAATCCTTTAAGTCATGCTTGAAGACGACATTCAATTAAGGTCATAACATGGGAATTATGAACTATTATATTATCCCCATAAGAAATAAAAAGAAAACTGAAATAAAGTCAAGTCCTTTATCGGAGAGTTGTGAAACTGTTTCTAGCACCTGAGTATTTCGTAATACATTCTACCAGATGTATCGCGTATGCCAAACCAGATCCTGAGACACGGGGCAACCTCATGGGGAAGGAAGGAGTTGGGCACGTGAGTGCTCCTGACCTGGCTGGGGGCAATCATGCTATCAGAACACTCTTAGGAAGGAGTGCAATGAGTGCTAGTGCTCCCAAGCAATTTGAACAACCAGAAAGTCACTAACATAACTGAACTGGTCGCACTCATTCTGGCACCAATTCTGAGTACTGCTTGCAAAAACAAATGCACTGTAACCTGCAATTGCTGTGGCATCTTCCATTTCAAGCAAATCCACTCAAGTAAAGATCCTAAAGGCATTCCACCTGACCTGTCAGCCAGAAATTACCTTGCCCTTATGCTGTTATCCAGCTCTAACACAAGTCAAGGTATAGTTTTGTATACTTCAACAGACAGAAAGAAAATAAGGCCGTAAAGAAACTTTTTATATAGACAGGCATTTTTACAAACTCACATTTGAGCTGTTAAACTCCCAAGGAATTCTTTCTAAAACAAGGTCCTCCTTTAAAGGCCCGTGTATCATCTATGTTTTGCAAAAAGAAAAGGACCAGCTAACCTAGCATTTTTCTTCACACTAAACAAATTTACTCTCATTTCTAGTATAATTTTCATGTAAGGAAAGTGTTGTCCATATTAAAAATTGCACCTAAGATAAATTTACAATGAATGCTTGGTAACCCACAAAAACAAAACTGCAATAACATGGAATTCTATTCTATGTTAAGAAATAATAGGACACAGTATGCAGTAATAATTTGTTAGTTTTCATTTTGTAAGTATCTATAATTTCTGTAAAATAAAGTTACTTTCTATCCTAATTAGAAGCTCACTATTTAACCTAGGCTAACCGGTAGTGATCTCATATTGCAAAAAAGTTCCTTAGCTGAGATTAACACATGTCAAGATTCTCAAATTTGGATTTCTTTAAAAAGGCACAAGTATACCTACACATATTTACAGTGGGAGCTGAAATGAAGTAGAGCTAATGCTTTTGCTTCAGTTTTGATCCTAAATTCCCTTACAGGATACAGTTAGAATGCACAAAATCATTTGGGAGAAAGTAGGTATCTACTTGTTAACAGGATTACTCCATTCTTACACAAGCCCCTCCCAGTACCTAATTCTCAAAAAGACACACTCATTCTCCAGAAAAGCTGTATTCAGGCATAAATTATTTCTTTGAAAGCATGGTGGAAATAACTGTTACACTAGGTCTAGTTCTGAAACATGAGGCTGCTAACTGAATCAATATAAGCAGATTTATTTCTATTTCTCAAGCTAGTAAACAAAAAGCCAAACGCTAAAATTAAAAAAAAAATTTTTTTTTTTTTGCTAAATTTGCAAAACTTAAGTCATAAAGTAAGCATCAAAAAATTAAGCCACCGAAAAACAGAAGCCATTCTTCAACATGTGGCCATAGGTGTTCAGCAACTACTTTGTTAGGGGTTTTTATAATTTTTGAAACTTCAGCTTAAAGAATTAGCTCATTTCTTGCATTTATGCTGTGCAGAATCTTTTTCTTCCCATTTAAAAAAGATATTTAATAATATTTTTAAAGATATTTAATAAAAACATTTAAAATAAAAATATTTTAAAAATATATTTAATAAAAACACAATGCTAGTTTTTGCTGAACAACGATTACTCTCACTTGGATACATTCTTTAAATTAAATATTCAAGAGACAAAGATATCCAAATTAATTTTCCATGATAATTTCTTACAAAAAAAAAAAAAGTAGGCTAATGCACTACTATTTAGTTACAAGACTACAAACATGAATCTGGCCCAAAGCCCACTAATGCGAATGGAAAAATCTCACACTAACTTCAAAGGACTTGGGATCAGTCCCTATAATAACTACACGAAGAACTTTCCATTTTGGGAGATGCAGCTACATAGCAGCGGTTAGTAAAGTCTGTGTGTCTTTTTAGTGGTTGGAACTTTTTTCAGGAAAGAGTTATACTGGGAAGCAAGTAGATTCAACGGCCTCATAGGTTATTTAAAAAAATAAAATGATAATGTTGAACGTCATAATATGTCCAGGTCCTCAAGGTATCAAAAGACTGGGAGGAACCCCGTATTATGCCACAGTAATCTAACAGGAAAAACATCACCGTAGTTAGAATTCTCCAGGTCTCAAGCTGTAAAGTTAACTTTCCTGTAATCTTTCACAAAGAATTCAGAAATGAAGATGTTCAGCTGGCGTGCAGTTACTGCCGCTGAAGCTGGCCAGCGCTGAGCATTCAGAACGAATGGCTGCACTTCCTGCAAGCTCCTGCCCCTGGAAGCAGGAGGAAGCTCTTCAGTGACCATTTGCATCACGCCCCCACCCGTGACAGTGGATGCTATAATCTACCAATGAGAATCAAAGATTGCATTCACAAAGGGTGAACAACGTGTTCCTTAACTTACACCCCCCAGTGAAAGAGTTATTTAAAAATATATGCTATTGAAGAACTCATTCAGAGCATTTCTGAACAATAAAATGGGTTATCAAAGATATGATGAAATAATCATTACATTTTTTAAAATGCAAAACCCATTTCCTTTTTTTTTTTTTTTTTAAATAGGAAATTTCTGCATGGGCCTTCTTCCACATCCTTCAAATTAGACACTATCTTTTCAAATAAGTAAAAAATACCCGCAGGCAAGGCTCAAGTCACCTGCAGGTTTGTACATCTTCAATCCTGTTTCCATCATTTCAAAAACGTAATTCTTTGCCTTCTTCTGAATGCAATTATTTCACAAAGTGCAAAGGAAATTGGCTAACGGACTATACCAAAATAAACCATTAGAACTGGCTGTGTAAAGTAAGGAAACAAAAACAATGAGAAAAATGTTTTCCTCTCTAGTCATTTTTCAGTAAGAGGAGTTTCATTTGTTCCTTGAACCAATGAAAGACACAAAATTTCTGACAGATTGTGATTTTTAAGTTGATGGTACTGACAGAATTATAAACTACATTTCCTTCTTGGTAGCCATTCAGAGTAAATAAAAAAATCTTGTATAATGGTAACTGTACAAATTAGTCTGGATAGAAAAAAAAAAAAAATGTAATGTGTTCTAAATGCCAAATAACAAAACAGCAAATACTAGACTCATTGTTATTCAAATTATTACAACAAAAACTAAATTCATTCATAAATTTTAAATGTATGATTTATTTTATGCAAAAATCTACATCTGAAATTTTCATTATCTCACTATCAAATTGCAGCTGGCAGTTAACAGAGAATCTGATAATACTTTTTTTTTAAATTGGAGATAACTAGATGAAAAGAATAGGCCATACTAAGAGTAAATAAAATTTAAGTTTTCTGTTTGTTAAAGACAACTAATAATGGGGCTAAATCTCAAGTTAAGTTGCTACAGTCAGAGAAACCCCAGCACTACTGCCAAGTCTTTAATAAAAATGAAAAGGCCAAAGAACTAAATGCAGGAAATGTTTTTTCATTACCACTATATTCAATAAACTTCTATTTTACTGAAATAAAGATAACATAAAGCTAGTTTTCAGCACTCAGGTAATATCTCCTGCTAAATGACATGCAAAATAAAATCAAAATATCATTGTCAAATGGAAAAATGTAAATGTACAGAAAAGCGGCATCTTAATCCAGTATACTTACATTATTGCATTCTCCCAGGAAATATAGTGCAAATCCATCAGCTTTTGTAGCTGCCAAAGCAATAATAAAAGAAATAATTGTACTCACAGTGAGGAAATGGAACTTACACAAGATCTCTGAGGTGAAACCACAGATTCAATTCCACTCAGGACAAACATCTAAAATTCTAAAGGTGAAGGTCTATTGCTGTGTCCCTTGAAACTTCCCAGACTCTACAAAGTTAGAGGTACAAGATAATTCTTTCTTCCTCATTATCATTTACTACATTCTAGAAGATAATCAGAAATAAATCTCTTTATAAATCTTATTTTTATTTCAAGGCCTAATGTCTTTAAATTCAAATTAATTCATATGACAGTATAGAAGTAACATAACATGTATTTACAATAGTCAATCAGATAAAATCATAATTTCTATGAGTAAAATAAATACCATTCATAGATAGTAAGCTATATTTGTCCCTGCCTTAAGATAGAAAATTATGAGAGAAAAAAAAATGTCACAAATATTGCCATAAATGTGTTTCAACACAAACTGTTTCTAAATTCTGCACCTGCCCCACGTCAAAAGCATTGGCACACACGTGGAAGTTTATACTTGTCAGATTTCTGCCAGACTCAGATAGTTGTTTGAAACAGGGTAAAGTCAAGTTCCTTCAACTCTCAAAAGTTTCAAGTCAACCAATCATCATAACTTATTGCTAAAAAGAAAACTCTGAAAGTCAGAAGAGGATATAGCAGCCAATGGTTTTTACCCCGCTTTACACAACAGACTTCGATACTTTGAGTGTAAGCCTGTCTTTCCAACAGTTAATAAACATTTTAACCAGTAAATGTACATACCTGATACCTGCTTTTGATGAACAAACACAAGAATCCATTACGTACATTTCATGGGATTGATTATACCTGTGTGTGGTCAAATCAATTGGCTTTCTGCAATTCTTTAACAAAAGGAAAAAAAATCCCACTGTGCAGTTACTGGCTTATTGTCAACTGTGTAACACCAGTGAGAGTTCAGGGCATGGTAATTTGCATTCAGATTTTAATTCCTTCAGTTGTGATATGTAAGCACATTGAGTTATGAGGCAAATGAGTACTGTAAGGGAATTTTTTTTTTTTTTTTAAAATCTCATCTGCTTTACAAAAGAAAAAAAAAATTACACAAAGCAGACCCTGTCTCCTACAGCTTCTCACTTGCTGTGCACTAACAAAATCCAGTCTGATCTGCTGTGAGGTGGACATCAATATCCAAATAACCACTTAAACAAAATCAGTAAACAGAAGTGGTCCTTTTAAAACATCATGCATATAAACCAGAACTATCACTCATCATTACAAAATTATGAAGTGGCAGGGGCAGTAAAACCTTTCTAAAGAGATGACTGAACAAAGCTACTGGTTCTTCCTATTGAAATCTGAGTACATCCACGCTAGCTAAAAAGAAGCTGATGATAACAACACTTATGTTGTTATTGGGAATATTTTTTTTTATTTTATGTTTTAACTTTCAAACATGCATAGTGTTTTCTTACCACAATAGGTACTTACATCAGATAGAAAAACAAATGGTTAAATAATTGAACATAATTTGAGATCACACAAAAGATACGCCCTCTTTCAGTAGCATCTCAGTTTCGCTTCAAAAGGTGTTCAAGTATACAGTGATATTACCAATAGATTTTTTTTTATTTCCCATATTGTCATTGCAACACCATCATAACTAGAATAGTCTGTTTGCTGGTTCATGTAACAGGGGACTCTAATTTTGGAATTGGTAACATAGCTCGCTCCAAAGATGAAATTCATTTAAGTGCAGTCAGGGATTCATTGAGGGATAGAAGGTGAAGTAAGTTCTTGTCTCATACTGAGACAACGTCCAAAGAAAACACTGTTATCCCTCAATACCTGTCTTTATTAACTAAACTACGTAAGAAATGTTCTGTGCACAGGGCTAAGTAACAGCTCAGACACATTTGATTCCTTTTCTTACCTATTTTAATGATGCTGCTCAGTTCATAGAGCAGTAGTTGGTTATCTCCTCCTGTATCCAGGCGCTGTTCTATGTAGCTGTTTAACTCGTACACTACGCCTTGCATATGCGTATCCTGGTACTACGGAAGCAAAGACGAGAAGAACATTTTAGAATAACTCAGATGTATTTGGCAGGTTCTAAACATTTAAATTAGTTAAAAAAATAATATGTTAAGATTTCAATACCAAGCCAATCACAACTGTCCTAATGCAGCTGCCTGAAGAACTGGGTCACTCTATGCTTCATCAGACATTTGTTCAAACTGCACAAAGTACATCACTGAGCAATTAGTAACTGCCTAAACTTGGCCAAGATCACAGGACAACGTCTCAAGAAGAAACTGAGAGATGTGACAATTATAAGGCAAGTAACCTTCAACTCCTTCCTTTTAAGCTCCTACTCCAACACAAAAGGAGGCAACTAGCTACCTTTGCAGCATCTTCCACCTCAAATTCATGAATCATATGACAGAACTGAGCACCAGAGCTTTGAGGCATTAGCTCAAGGATCTCAGCCTTTCAAATACATTAGCAATTAACTCCAACCACTGAAGGACAAAAAAATCGCATGAGACAAAATCATAGAATCTTTAGAGTCCTTAAGGTTGGAAAAGACCTCCAAGATCATCATGCTAACCACTGTGGCCTAATAGGCATTTATTTCAACTGAAGAAAGCAGACAAAGCCAGAAAGAGATTACAGATCAGTTAGAATATTTAGATGGGAGCAATGGGGTGCTGGTTGCTGCTATGACAAAACAGCATGACATGCTAAAACTTCATAGGAAAGGAGATGCAGCCTCTCTTCTGGGGCCCAATTGCATTTGGTTATCCACTTCCCGAGTCCTGAAATCAAATCCTGAAGGACTGATAAAACTGGCAGTGAATGTGCATGTGTAGCATGACAGCATCACAAACAACCATTTCACAGAAAGCAATACTTGGCAGTAAGCAAAGCTTCATCACCCTGTTCAAAACTGGTAATGTGACAACTGAAGAAACTAATACAGTCCATTACCTACTGAACTCAACGACACAGTAAATTATGTTGCTTAAACTAAAAACGAAGCTGGTGATATTTAGATGAATTAATGCTGCTTGAAAGACTAAGACTTATTCTCCTACTCATTCATACTTTAAAGTCAAATGTAATATAGACCAGTAATGTAAACAGCACTATGGAAAATGCCACCAAAGTTCCAGAGTCTACCCACCACTCCCATGTGTATGTGCACGTATGTAACTCTGCGCCGCATCTCTCTACATCTCCTCTGTCTATAACTTTGAGTAAACCTGTACATGTGACATTTAGTGATGGATTAAGCACACAACTTACACAATATATTCCATGACATAACTTTTATTCCTACTACTACTTTCATGTATTTCTACAACACATGTATTTGTACAACACACTAAGTCATGAATACAGAGCATACAGCAGCACATTTAGGATACATTCACCTCAAAAAAAAAAACAAAAACAAACTCCACCAATAAAAAACCCAAGTGCTAGCTGGACGATATCAACTCCTGATTCCCTTAAATTAAGTAGATCTTAATCTTGACTTTTCAATGGCTCCTGAGAACATACAATCTTTACCATGACCCCTTCTTAAGGCACGATGTTGTATTGAGCTATTGCTCCAGATGGACGTATTAGAACATTTCAGACCTAGGATGTTCAAAATATTCTCAATATATAACAAACTTAACACTTAATAATTCTTTCTGTACATTGATGTGATTATAAATTTTGACAGTGACGTAAGGTCACACTGCATACACGCGTCAGCTGCCGTAAGTCTGGAGTTCACGGTACAGCAGGCCATTACCATTATTAGCACCGTATGGCAGCTGGCAAGCTTCCACTGACTGGCGTCTGTTGTGTCCCACATTTACCATGCCATGATTCTTCAATGGAGAAAACAACAGCGTAGTTTCATGGAAGTGGAATTTTTATACTTATGAAACAGCCGTAAGTAGCCATATAAAAGGAAAACGGCAAATAAGAATCTGTGTTATTCCTGTGTGTTAACCCATATCTGCAGAAGTACGTGTAGCCACGTATCCTAAAGCAACAATAGCTAAGCAAGCACACATGCACAAAGCCTTCCTTCCTCACATGGAAAAATGCCTTCTCAGAACTTGGAAATGAATGCGTATCTCTTTGCCAGTGATGCACAGTCAGAATTTAAATCAAATCTTCAAATGTTAAAGCCAATACATTAAGAGAACACATCATGAGAATGAGCCCACTGGCATAACAGCTGTGGCAGAATAATAACTTTCCCCATAATCAAGCAGCAGTTCCACGTGCATAGTAATTACATAATAAGCTATCTGCCCTTTATCCTCACCTCTGCAACATATGCTTGCAAACATTCTGTAAGCAGGGTAAATCATTGCATGCATCCAAGTTACTAAGAAGACGGTAGCTGCGTAATACATACAGCTATAATACCGCAGATTTCCATTACTGGCAATCTGCGAATCCACAACTGGCCAGATGAACAGAATCTGTCCAGATTCACAATTAAGTAATTCTATGACTTAGATCAATCACCAGCAAAGAATGACTCTGTTATGCTGTAAAATGGTTTTATTTTTATGACAGTGGAGTAAAAGAGGTTTATTTGGTTCTAGGCATTTTACATCAGATACCCACAATTACGTTTGGTTGAAAAGCCACAATATTCTTTATGAAACCATATATTTAACACTGAATAAGCCATCACCAAGCCTCAGTACAAGCACTATCCAACACGATTGCTAACACAGATGTGCACATACTTGGTGTAAAACTTGCTTTAGCAAAGTAGTTCCTAAAAAAAAATATTCAACACACTTTGTGGAAAAAAAAAAAGAGTATTTATTTGTCATCAAGATATAGTGTATGTACTTTTTCTTAACCTGTTATGGTAGTTTAGATTGCAATTTGAACAGTATTAATACTCCTTTTACTTAATTCATTCTTGGCATTGCTGATTTCCTTCTATTAAAGATTCAGTGTCTACAAGTATTTTGGCATATTTACTGTAAAATTCTGAATTTCAGAATTAATTTCATTTTAATTGCATTAAAATAATTCAAGTGGACTAAATACTAGTTTAGCACTATCATATCTGTATCTCACTGGCATCATATTTCTAGTAGCTACATATATTATAATGCTATGAAAAAGAACTAACAATTAAGAAAGGAAATTCTGTTATAAATACTCATACTCAAATTTATGACTATGAAAGGAGGACATTTTTGCTGGAGTTAGATAAAAATATTTCTATGGTTATTTGTCTTTAGAATGTTGTGGTGCAACAGAAGACAGCAACCCCTGACAGGTGATTTAAGAACAGTGCTGTGACTTATATCTAAACAAACAGGCTGAGAATCACAAACATTTTATTCCATGAAAGGAGATACTGAAATATCATAGGGTGAGATGTATTTTAGGCATTCATTCTGAACAATTAAGACACACACAAAAAAAAAAATCAAGGACACAATTTAATATCTAAAGTAAATTTTATGTATGACAAACTGAAATGAAGATTAATTTCCATGCTTTCATGCTTTTAGGGTGGCTCTGCCAGGGGCATTTAAGGCTCCTGCAGAAAAGAAAAAGCCCTTCTGCTGCAACAAAACATCTTCATTAATACATCATAGGGCCAATGAGCACCAACATAATCCAGAAGTTGATCTGTTTTCTCTGTAACTTCATAAAACGTCTTCTGGATAGCAATGAGGATAGCAAGTTCCTGTGTAATCCTTATTCTTACTACAGAGCTCTTTCTCCACAGCAACAATTGCCTGGTTCTGCAGCAGAAACATATCCTTTTACAGACCTCAAAGCGTATACCATTACTGCAGGCTAGGAGGAGTTACAATCAACAAACAGCCCAAACTCCATGTAATGTGGAGAAGGACAGCCACACGTACTTTGGCGATGCAGAACTTCAATGGATGGCAAGAGGAAAACCAACCAAATTGTGAAAGCCACAAAATATGGAGGGAAGTGACCACATCCAGTGAGACTCTTCTTGATGTTGCTTATTTTTCATCTGTAATTTAGGCATCTTAGGCTGGTTTCAGAGGATGTCAGAAGGAACCACAAGACAGAGCTCTTTGTCAACTGACGTGGGTGGCCTCTAGCCGACCACAGAGCTACAAGGGCCCGAGCTATGCCACCTTCTGGGAGCTGGCTGTAAGCCCTGTTCTGTTACAGGCTCAACAGGGAAGGACAGCACAGGTGTTATGCCCAAGAAACGGGAGAACATGCTGACCTGTCATATCAGTATACTCTGAAAACAGACTTTTGGGAAAGCAGGGACCAATTCTTCTAGCAAGAATCAAGCATTTTATTAAAATTCTTCAAGGCTCCTTATCCTTTCAAGTACGATCAGACTGAAATGTAGAGGGGCCCTAGGAAAGCAGTACGGATCTTCATAATCTTCAGGTCCAGCCCTTGGTGCCATCCCAGGCTTCCCGTATTTTGTTTGCTACATGAGGGGAGCGGGGAGGTGAGGCCTGACTCCCACCACTGTGCAGGCTGGCTGGACAGAGGGTGCAATGAAGACATCAGCAGTGTCAAGCGAACTTATGTTAGAGATGTTGTGTCCAGTGCACCCTATCCATTCGCAAGGCACTCTAGAGGTGTTGGAGGGGCCACGCAGTGGATAAGTATAGGATATTCTCTCCATGGGCACTCAAAACTGAGGCCACAAATGTAAGCTAAGACATGCAAATATATATATATATATATATGCAATGCAATTTAAAAAAAAAAACAAACCCAAAACAATAACAACAAAAAAACTGTCTCTAAAAAACTAAGAACAGAAAAAGCTTTGTGAGATCAAAATGACATTCCAAACCAACCAACCAACCAAAACCCCAAAAAGACTAAATCAGCTGTTCAGGTAAAAAGCAGTTCCTGGACCAGGATTAGGATCCATTGGGACAAACAGAGGCTCTTGTAAGGAGCCTCAGTTCTTGAAGTGTGCTAAATCATTAAGAACAAAGGATGCGCATAGGCCAAGGAGATTGTATACAGACACAGCAGTTTAAAAAGCCTATTCTCTCTTGGGTTACATCATGTGTAGTATTTCAGATAACCAGCTAACACTTCAAACCACCTAAATTATCAGTGAATGACAGCAGCAAAACTTGCAGATAGTGAATCCAAGTGATTCTGCACAGCACTTTATACAAAACAATGTCCTTAGGCAGGAACTAGATTTCACCAAACACCTAAGTCATGAGATCTTGAAATGTGACAACAACCTCTCTGCGCAAACTTCTTCAATCTTCTCTTTACAACTGCCAGCTATGTTCTTCCCTATGAAGCATCCTACAGAACACAAGCAGCTGCTAAACCCAAAATGACCAAAGTCTCCTGATAATGTCCAGACAACATAAGCTTTCCTTCCTATAAAACTATAGTCTTGGCAACAAGAGTTATCAGGGAACAGATTTTAAAAATGAACTAAAAAACCTTCAAATAAAAACAAAGTACATTTGTTTTACATACAATTGAGATGTCAGTCTAAACTACTTCACACTAGGTATGCTCAAACTGGACCAGAAGTATAGAAAGACTGGTCTTACATAGGTAAATTCCCAATGCCATTGATACCTTCTTAATAAAAAAATAATTCCCAACAGTAACACTTTTGTACTTCTTAATAACAAGCATTACAGTCACAAAAATAAATAAATAAACTAAATTATTTAATGCCTTTTGTTGAAACACATCACCTTTCCCTTCCTTTCAGGTAGCATTATGAAAAAAAACAGATCCACAGTTACTAACCCGGATTTAAGAGACTCACTCTCTATAATTTTCTGCTTGCCTCCATAACTTATCTTCTGGGAAGATCATCAATACTCAATTATTGTATCCTTTTATAATAAATACTACATTTCCTTGAGGAATTTTGGGATCATTACTTTATTTGCTCACGTAATAAGCAGCTGTTTAAACTGAAGTATATTCTTGCCTTTTTTCTTTTTTTTTCCCCTTCCCCTCTAAAGGAATGCATAACTAGAGAGGAACATCTTGGTGTCCAAATCCAGTCCGTTGCAGGCAAAGGCAGCCTTGTAAGAGACATCTTGTTTAAAAGTAGCTAGACTACTAATTTCATGTGTCATTACACTTGATCGTAATGATTATTCAGATATATAATTTAGAAACAGAAAAGGCCAGACCTGCATGTGTCACAACAGTCACTTACTACTTTAAATGCAAGAAATTATTGTATTTTACTTATAGTAATGTTACTGCTTTTCTGATGACCCATAGGTATAAAAATTAAAATGTTTGTAGGAAAAAAAAAAGCCAAAATATTTAATTAAACCAATAACAAAACTGGGAAAATGACACAAACTTTTATTCAGGTCACTTTCATGTGTATGTAAGTTAGGTTGTGTACCTGTTTGAAATGTATGTTTACATGTACTGCTACACGGTATTTTCACTGGCCACGATATTTTGCATTGTTTAGCTGCACTGACGCCGAGTTCACCTCTTGCATAGAAACTGGTATTTCTCATTTTTTGGGCACAGACACCTAAGTGATAACTGTGTCCTAATAACAGCAAAACCAGATCTAAACTACACATGTGAAGAACCAAAAATATGGATCTGGACTTAAAGAACAAAACACAAAATAAAACCTCCAGAAAGGGAATAAAATTGCTTGCCTGCTTCAAGTCAGAAATGCTGAGCTGAAGGATGTCAAATCCTCAGACCAACAAAATAAAATTAGGGAGAACACGGTAAGCAAGCTCACAGCGCAGAGCTGGTTTTCTGAGGAGCAGTGAGCTTGAAGAGGAAGCTCAGAAAAATCTCTCTGCTCAAAAAAAATCAGAAGTGGTAACCATGGCTGGCTAGAGTAACCAGTTTTGTTTAAACTTGGACACTGGAAAGCAAAAAGTCATAAAGAGCAGACTTAGCTAAGGTGATTAATTTTAATGCTCGTACATAGCCTCAGAGATGCTTTCACATGCATTTGTCTGCTGTCTGTTGTTCTTGTTTTGACGGGAGAGGACACGGGTTAGAACTTGCTCAGTAAATAAAGTTTAGCATTGCAGCACCATACACAGGTATTTATTCATTGTTTGCTCGCACATCAAACACTGCTCATGACAAAAGCAAAGAAGGAAAAATGTGAGATGACATTTGGCAGGACGAGCCCTATTATGTCAAAAGATGCAAACCAGCTCTCACTCTGCAGAGATGGCTCACTAATTTTGAAGGCACACATTTCCCACCCTGTTTACATAGTTGATTTCCAAGCCTTGAAGAGATGGTGAACACCTTCCCTAGGAGAAGGTCCCTGCCAAATAGCCTGCACTCACTGGCATCCAATTCTAATCTTTCCATCGGCTCCTTTCCTGTTATCAAATGGTAACACTGAAATAAATTGCTTCGCTAGTAATAAGAGAGATACATAATGAAAAGCAAAGGATTGGCTTATGAGAAAAGAACATTATGATTATATAGAGGTAACCATATAAGCCGATATTAACTGTGAGGCTCATAAAACTGCATGACTATCTCAATTATATCACCTCTCTAGATTATATAATACAACAGCATAATGAGCTTTATTTTAACTTGACAAGGCTGAATACTGCTCCTCTTTTTAAAAAGCTTTTTACAAAATCACATTCCCTCCTAATACTTCACTTGCAGGCACTCCAAAGACATCATGTACAAAATTAAAAATAAACTTCCTAATTTTCCTACCACTGTTGCTTATCACTACCACAGTGTCCACAAGATTTCCTTTATAAAGAAATCAGCTTATTCAAGCATCTTCTTCTTGTGACAATGGCTGAAATGTCATTTGCATCCCTTCTAAAGGCTGAGTATGTATGTTTGTTCCAGTTCCCCTAACTTTTTGATTAATTTGTCGCAGTCTTCAGTTCTGGGACTGTGCAAAAACATTTAAATCCCATCTTTAATAAGGAAATACTACAAAGAATGAGCTTGCTTTGCCAACGTGTCATAAAAAGCCCAAACTTCTATTAAGGGCTGCACGATGAAGATACATGCAATTACTGCAACTATTTACTGAAAACTCATTTGCTAATTCTGTAACTGTCAGTGACACACTGTGCTGGGTGCTAGCTGGTGCCAAGGCAGCTGCCGAAAGCTCCAAGTCCAAAAAGGGGAAAGGAGAGGATTAAAGTATTATTCCTGTTTCCAAGAATAAAGTACTGTAAATGAGCAAGTCACTTGCTAGGTAATAATTTTCTGGTGTTTATATGGTAAACTTGTGCAAAGTGAATTGCTGTTGGCATCACTGGAGTTTACAAAGCAAAGGCACTTGCCAAAAGGCAGCTTCACTGGAAGTATTGTTCAAGTAAACATGGAATGGAAAGTCATTAAGCAAAATGAACAACAGCTAATTTCACCGTGATCATATCAGGAACATTAAGTATTTTTGTTTAAACTTCAGAATTCGAGGTACAAAAGAGCACACAGTGATCATGGGAAACTTAGCAGCACGCAGAACAAAATCCTGACCATAGTTCACGTAGGAATGGGGTTATTTTTGCCAACTGAAAGGAATAACATGTCTCCAATGCACACTGTTTTCACTAGTACCCGCAAGGAAATGTATCTTTAGTTTAGATACACATGAATGCATAGCCACTTAGTGCTCAAATTCATACTCCTCTGTTTTCGTTTCTTTTGCGGATAAAACAGCAAAAACAAAGTATAAAACTCAGCTTAAGTTTTCTTCATCAAACTAGTTCAATAGCTGGTTTTCTTTCTGAAATCCCTTTGCCTAGAAAACCACTTCTGTAGCTAGGACGCATGGGATCAGCCAACACACATCTGCAC
Organism: Chlamydotis macqueenii; assembly: GCF_036417535.1. Taxonomy (NCBI): domain Eukaryota; kingdom Metazoa; phylum Chordata; class Aves; order Otidiformes; family Otididae; genus Chlamydotis; species Chlamydotis macqueenii. The sequence goes on along the minus strand of NC_141558.1, from coordinate 101,772,426 downwards.
AGTGTGCGAGCAGAAGAAACTCAGCGTTTCCAAGGTTGTTCCCAATACTGTATCACAGGAACGGAGATTCTGTCCCCAGTCACATATACTTCATAAATACTGGAATCTAGCACGCAGAAGAAAGTTCACAGGTTCACTGTTTGGTCACAGATGCTCATGAGGTATTTTATAACCAAAGCTGTTCTTATGCCAAATGCACTCTACAGGAATCTCTTCCCCCGCCCCCGCCCTCCTCCCCACCTGTCAGCTACCACGTCAGGCCAACCTAGGAGACCTTTACATCGAACTTCTGAACACCAAAATATTGATGAAACTGCCATTAGTAGACCAGATTTAAAAACAATAAATACTGAAAAGCTTCTTTTCTGTTCTACATATCTCAAAATTTAAAACACATGGAAGGTTTCTCCTGATCTCTCTCTGTTTCAAAAACATGCAATGTAATGCTGACAGTCAAGATTGCTACTTTATTTTTATTTTTCTACTAAGTTGCTAAAAATGGTAAAAGATTAAAAATGTAGCTCCTATACGACAGCGTTTTTCAGAGCTTCATCAATTTTCCAAGTGTGAAACTGCAATATAAACCTTTGAAAATACCGAAATTACCTTCCAATAATTCAAGAAGTAAAATAATTTTTTTTTCAAGAATCTGGACCATTCATCCCACTGCATTTTGCTGATTTTTTTTTTTTAAAAAGGCAAATTAATTACAAGTTCAGTATTTATTGCCCCTAGAACAATCCTATAGTCTTGTATAAAGAGAAAAGGTGGGGCTTTTTGGGGGGAGAAAGGAGTAATCTAACAAAAAATATCCTCCCCCAATTTAATTCTGGTGTCCTGTGTAAGCACAACAGAAGAGACTATTGAAGCAACTGATGTCATAGCATATGACTAAGAATGCTTTAATGTTTTCACTCTACCCAACATTGAAAGATGGAAAAAAAATCCTAGCGATGAAAATCACATTTTTTTCAGCATATTCCCATCTTAGTTCCTAATTCTAATAATATTTTAAACAAGTTGGTGATTTAATTCTGCAATAAATTTCCTTTCATCAACCTTTATTTTTGCTTCCCTATGATATAAGCTTGTTCTTGCAGACATTTTCAGGAATAAAAAGTGTAACACTTCATGACTTTAAAACTCACAATTCTTCAGTCAGCATGAACATGTCTTTTTGTCTTGAAAAACATTACTCACTTACAGAACTTTCCAAATTTAAATTCTAATTTATGCTCAGATTTTAATTAAATTGGCATCTGTTTGAGCTGCTGCTGAAGAAATAGGATGTAGTACAATGATCTACATTATTATATATGGCTTTATTAAAAAAATATTATAAACTAACAAGCATGTTAATTTGTAGTATGGTGCATTATGATTCTCTCCCTCTACTCTGCCCTGGTGAGACCCCACCTCGAGTACTGTGTCCAGTTCTGGAGCCCCCAACATAAGAAGGACATGGACCAGTTGGAGAGAGCCCAGAGGAGGGCCACGAAGATGATAAAAGGGCTGGAGCACCTCTCCTATGAGGACAGGCTGAGAGAGTTGGGGCTGTTCAACCTGCAGAAAAGGAGGCTCTGGGGAGACCTTGTAGTGGCCTTCCAGTACCTCAAGGGGGCCCACAGGAAAGACACGGAGAGGCTGTTCAGTAGGACCTGTTGTGATAGGATGAGGGGCAATGGTTTTAAAATAGAGGGAGGTAGATTTAGATTAGATATTAGGAAAAAAATTTTTACACTGAGGGTTGTAGAACACTGGAACAGGTTGCCCTGAGAGGTGGTGGAAACCCCATCCCTAGAAATGTTCAAGGCCAGGCTGGATGAAGCTCTGAGCAACCTGATCTAGTCGGGGGGGGATGTCCCTGCTCCTTGCAGGGGGGTTGGACTAGATGATCTTTGAAGGTCCCTTCCAACCCAAACTATTCTATGATTCTATTGTACTTAAAAAAAAAAAAAAAAAAACACCAAAAACCAAACTGTAACACTGCATACACATCAAGTGAACAACGATTAATAGCTTAAAAAAAAAAAAACCCAGGGAGAAAATGTTTACTGAAGAGCATCTGAAGCATCATTTGCACCCCATTGACTCCAAGACCTGAAGTCACAGTCCATTCATCTTCAGGAAAACTCTAAGTCAGTGTAAGTGACTTTGAGGGGCTGAGGTGGCTGGGACTAGCACATCAGAGACAAAGAGGGTGACTGGCAGGGCAGACATGAGGGGTTCTCAGGGTTCCAGGGCTTGCTTTTTTTGCCTAAAATAGTTCAAATGTGGTAACCTAGATATGTTTTGTAACTTTGTTTTACAGAGGTTTAGGTAAAATGTGAATCTATTTACCAAATTTAAGATAAATAAAAGCAACTTTCTTCCACAGGAATAATTGTGGCTTCTGAGATTTTTAGGCAGATCTTTAATTACTTTGAAATCAAAGCAATATATACAGATGTACTAACAACAACAGTCTTTGGTTGCACCGATAGGGATTTACTCAACTGCCATAACTGCTGAACACTATAGGGTGACCAAAAACCATGTTACAAATTAAGACATGACTAAAACATGTATTTGCACCTAAATTCTCAACACTTACACATCCATAGCAGATCATGCATATACACAACTTCTGCTTGAACAAACTCATTTTAGACACCACATAATCTCTTTTTCATAGTCTCCTAAGAAGTGAACTCCAGTTCGCCCCTCTGCCAGCCCTCTGCTCTCAGGGTTACCAAACAGAGGCTTCCACTCCTTCCACACCCTAGTATTTTCCAAAGGACTTTACTGAGAGCAAGATCATCCAGCCAGCTTTTGCAGTCTTTCAACAGGCTTTACTTTTAATACGTGTCACTATTGTGTTTCTTCTGGGAACATGAAAAGAGTTTATGCAAGATATTCAAGGAGAGGAGCAAAACAGGACTATGATTTCACCAAAGAACACGTCTGGGTACATCTGAGGGCAACAGATCCTGTACTGATCTTTCGTAATACCCAGCAAAGGCACTAGTTTCTAACAGATCCCCCTACCTAGTCCTCAACCACAGACTGATATTCTGCAGGACACAATGCCAATCAGATGTAAGGCTAGCATTGAAAATCTATTACTGAATATGTTTTTTAAGACTTTCATTACATTCCATACAGTACTCTGCAAAATACTTCAAATTAAAGAATTTAGCTCATCTGCACCACAGCACATCTCAAAGGGAGTTATTAGACAGGGCACATTCCTTCCCCTGTTACCTCTTATGCTTGCCATCTCTTGATGGCAGTAACACTGGTTCAATAGTCTGCTGTTACGCCTAAGCTCGAAGTCCCATGATTTTCCTGATTTCTGTGAAGTACCTTTTTAAAACTGGATCACAAAAATAGCACTGTGAGAACTCTTAACTTGTTAACACAAAATACCCTTTAATTTTTTTACAGCCAATCAAGTGTTCTTAATATTTATTTTCCTTATTAACTGTTCTCTAGTCAGTCAGTACACCAATGTTTTTTTCTCTGGAGATTCACTATGCCCAGGGAATAGAGTCAAATCTTGATCAGAGACTGCATAAAAATCATCTCAAGTCAAGACTGGCCTCAGACACTACAATGCTTTTTAGAGGGTTCAGAGAGTAGCACTTACCCTGCTGACTTCTTTAGGAGTCGATTCATCTAAGAGGAAACAAAACAAACAATTAGCACTCAGGGAAGTTTCTAGACTGAATGAAGAACAAGATGCCACACATTAAACAATTTTTGCACCACTGTACGAAACCACTTACACAGTTCAATAAAGTAATTTAAATATTCTGAGATTGGTGTGCATTTACAATCTGCTCAGCTTCTAAATCTGAAAATTAATTAAAATTAAGATATTCAAGAATTCTGCTCTGACTTAATAGAATACAAGATGTTCCACATTTCGTAAGTCAATTCACAGGCCAGCTAAACCTGTGAGTCCTATATCATTCTCCTACACTCATATTACAGTTCAGTAAGACAATTTTTAGTATTGCAGAGTCTGAGAAGTAAAAGCCCTTTGCTACCAAATATACGTCACCAATGTCCTACATATTTGAGCAAGCTGGTGAGTAGATTTAGACTTTCTGTTCTGAAGATCAAAGATGCTATTTCTGTTGACTTCTTTGGATGGGAAAAAAAAAAAGCCTTGTGACCATAAGAATACAAGAATATCATTGATGTCATCTGGCATAACATGTTAAAAGCACATAGATTATGAAGCATCTAATATATGTATTTAATATAAATATCTGTATGTATATATGTGCACACCCCCTCATTATTACCTTTTGTCCTTTCAAATGCAAGCAGTCTCTCATGCATTTTTTTTAAATTTAAATATGTAAAAATAAACATAAGTACAATATCAGAGCACTAGCTAAAACATTGAGTGCTATTTCTGAAAACAAAGGGAAAGCAGTTATAGAGCAAGAACGCATCTGCCACAGGAAATGTTTCCAACTTCCAGTTCAACCACACCAACAGCTGCTTAAACGCACCCATACCCACCTCCAGTTCGTTAGATTTTTCTGAAAATATGAAGGGACCCATTTGTAACCTTTCATTTGATACTAGGAATACAATTACCATGCTTTGGAAACTAATTCTAAGTCACCAAATAGACTTAATCTCACAGAGAAAGACCATACGTTTATATTTGTGGCCCTTAATTTATACATATTTTGATGATCTATACTGAGAGTATTTTCAGATATCTCTGTCAGATACAGACATAGTATCACCTAGGCTGCTTTAAAGCAGATACACCACATTTTCTCCAAAATCATTCCCAGGTGAAGGAGGGATCTCAAGGTGCCCCTTGAGAAGGGCACATTTACAAGTATTTCAGTGTTGTCACTGGCAAAGGCTCTTCATATCTTGCCATTTAAGATGAACTTTCAAACAATAAAGCAAGAAAAAAAAAACATTTTCTAGAAAACAGATTCAAGACTCAATTTCCAATGGAAGAACTCTCAATAATCATACCAATTTCTCCTCAAAACTGAGTGATACCAAGTAAAACAATGTATTTCACAATTATGATTGAATATTAGTCTTTTCTTACCCCCAATTAAATGATACACCAGAAATTTACACATGCAGAACACAGAGATAAACTCAGTTTAGCTGTTTAAGGTAGTATTGCTATTTGCGATGCAATGTATAACACACATTCAGCAGCGTTCAGTGATCACAGAATCCTTGAGTGGGCAAATCTACATACTAGCTACAGGAACAGTCAAAGTTAGACTCAAAATCCATCTCCCCTACTACTTTATTTCTGCCAGTGAGCAACAGAAAACTGAGTAATGACGTAATGATATGATGCTTCTCCTGGAGTATATTCAGTATACTCTCAGTTTTCAGTAACCAATGCATCAAACATTTCTTAAATCAGTGATGATATTTATCTGTTTAAAAGACTAGGACGAGGTTTTGTTCCTCACACTTCCAGATTATGAACTGGTGGGAAAACCTGCAGATATTTTTAGGGGAAAGAGGAACGCCAAAGACGAGGGGGAAAAGGAAGAAAATAGCATCAAATACTCTGTTAATGCATCTAGAAGCAAGTTAAATTACTACACAATGAGCTAGAAAATAATTTTCAATATTAAAAGAAACAAAGGGCCTAACAAGAGACTTTTTTCCCCCCGAGACTAAAGGAAGAAACATGCCCCCATGAACCTGGACTGAATCAAACTGATTTTTCTGGAGATACCCAGGTACACGCCAAGTGACGGGATGCACGCGCACCTCAGTGCTGCCACCACTTTGCTGCGGTTTCATCCATAGCGCAGCATACAATACCTCCCTTTCGACTTAGTTTCTATGAGGTAAACACAGGGAACATCACTGGAACAGCAGCATTTACCACAAATTATTTTAATAGTCAAAATACAGGATTAGTTAGTATATGAAAGTAACAGGAGGCCGATGAAAAATACCCTCAATTTCCATACTCCTGGAAGAGTATAATAAACAAACACTCGGGTGTTTGTGAAAGAGATCATACAAAGTCACTGGAAACTTTTCAGTTGGAGTTCACTTTTTCTTCAGATATCAAATATAATCAACCATCCCTCTCCTTGCAGAGGAGTTGAGCTAGATGACCTTTAAAGGTACCTTCCAACCCAAACTATTCTATGATACATAAATAAGTGTCACCCTGTCAATCCCATTTGCTGATAGTATTGCCATTCACAAAATTTAGGAGGATCATGTCAATTTTGTGGTATCTGACATAATGATTAACACCAAGTAGTACAAGAAATGCGTATGATTTAGTTCCAGCACTCTGAATGTGCTAACGTTGTTCTTAACAGTTTCAAAAACAAAGTGATCAACTCTTGAGAACACTATACACGCATACATTAACTTGGCTTTTCTCAATTGAGAACGGCTCAATTGAGCCGCTGCAAGGTGTATTTTTGACACCATGACTCTCCGTGTGGCCTGGTGCATCATGAGGTAGGTAGTCAGCAGCAGTATGATGGGAACAGAAGAGCACCCGACCTGAGGAAGAGGTAATTTTGTCCTCCAGCAGCACTGGGCACCCATCACTAATCCAGCAGAACGCGTTGGTTTAGCTGATGCTATAAACTCTCTTATGCTCATGTCTTGTTAACTTGAGCAAAAACACCCACTGATACCACAATTAGAAAAAAACAGGAAACTGTGGGGAACAGAACTAAATTTCAAGGCCTTCCCCACCTCTGTACAGCAAGTTTGCAGACCCAAACCCCTGCATGTTGTTCTACCTTGCAGTGAGCTGGTTCAGCCCACTAAATGTACAGAAAATGGTTCACTTTCTAAACTTTCAAAACCAAGTAACTACCCTAGACCACAAGAATGAAGTTAATATTCGCTTTTATCTTGACAACTTTGCAAATGTTACTATTTAAAAAGCTCTCTTCAGAGGTTAGTAACATCAGGAGGAGGCAAGGAAGAATGAGAAGAGTTCTGTGATAAGATCTGGGCTTTAAGAACAAAATTGCAATTTAACAGACTTTCATACCTCAGCTTTACTAACGGTACAGTTCTAATTAAGGACTGCACAGCACACTACAGACATGCATAATTGGTATGGTAATTAACGACAACATCCATCTGGGAAAACTTCCATACTAAACCAAGACAAGCAAGATAGAAAGAAACAGAAAACAAGAAAGGGCACAGACAGGGGAGAAAAGGGTGAATGATCTCCCAACAACTGCAAGATGCTAAGTCAGGATAGTCACAAAGACCATTTTAACACAAAGCAAGCTTTCAACATCTCAAATATGATATTCTGATGCATTCATCAAGAAAGCAGTAACTCTAATGTCTAGTAAGCTTTATCACAGGAACTTGTTAGAAAAAAAACAATATTGTACTTTCTCCTTAGTCCTATCCTGTTCTTTGTTCTGGGTAATTAAATACTACTGCTGGTCCACCATTGTTGTTGATGACAGCAAACAAATGCTTAGGATTAATTCTGTTTATGAGATCCCAGATAGCTGTACAGTCACATTTTCCCAAGGAATGTTTTCCCACACAGCAGATGTCAGATTGACCTAATAATTTTTCTTTTCAAAATTTGCTTTAGGCTCCTTTTCCTTCAGCTAATAAGACACGAGTTGTTTGGAATGCAATTAGACCAGCATAAATATCTTTGCTGCTTTTTTTCCCTTGGGAAGTGACATACACCCACATTTCAATGGAATTCAACAGAAATTCCACCTCAAAAGATAGGTTGAAGAACGATGTCACCACCATGAAATAAAGTTTACTGGGTTTAATTTATTTCTGTGGTAGAATGGCATCAGATAACTTGGTCAGTCTACTTTAATTGTAATTTGCCTCCTTATTTGAGACACTCTGCATCCTTACTTCAGACACCTTGCATCTGGCAGCTTATGCCTCCAGTGCATTTGTAAGATCTTTCAAAGACACCTTAGGTGAGGGTGTTTCCCCTAAAGCAGCAACTATCACACATCTGTAACAGAAATGCTAAAGCCATCATTCAAAAACGGTCTTGCTTCTTAATGCACAATCTCACTGAGAACACCTAAACAGCTCTCCTGACTTTCAACTGTCTGGATTTATTTCACAATTCAGAAGCACTTCCAATGTTACCTCATAGAAAACTAGCTTAGACAGTTTGTTTAGACATGAACTTAGACGTTGAAAAGGAACATTCATCAGTAGTGATCCCTAGTGGCACACTAGGTTTCCTTCCTTGAAGCAAGACAAAACACGAATTTGAGGTGTTTTACATCAACAGTAACACTCACATTTTTAAAAGTTCCTGAAAAAGGATGCTCAGTTGTTGTTCTTCTTAAACAACAAACCAACACAGATCAGAAAATAAATAAGTCTTGAACCAAGACTTAATTGCAGATGGCAAGCAGAGAAACATACTGTCTGACAGTGTCCTAAAATTTTTATACACTGCATAAAAGCAAATAGAGTACTACACAAAATAGGAGCCAGAAGACAGTGCATTTACTTAATTAGACACACCTACATGTTTGGAAGCTCATTCTTTTCTGCGGTCACAAAACTGACTAAATATTTGAGCAATTCTGCAGGACAACCTACTCCGACTAGAAAATTTCAAAAAGGGACCCTCTGAAAGTATTACTAGCCTTTGTGAGAACAGAAAGGCACACGGAAGATTCAGATGTTCCTCTCATTTTGGAAAATGCTTAGCAGTCCAAAGCATACTGATAGTAGCTCCGCACTTTCTATTTCCACGGACAAAAAATTCTCAACTCTATACTTGATGTGACAACTTAGGATAATCTAAGCAGGGTATTTCCACAAAATGATGATCAAGAAAATTGCTTTATAGTTAACATAGACTTACCTTCTCACATCTGTTTAAGTAGCAGGATGATGGATATGCCTCTGAACTTGTGGAATGATATCTTCCCCACAACAGCTAAATGTTTCATAAAATTCTGTGGAAGTCACTCAAGCTGAAAATACCTCAGCAAAAATCATGTTGGAACTTCGTGTGTGACCACCAGGAAGAAACTTAATAGTTTCCAGCAGTGAATGTACTTCACCAACAAAGCCTACAATTGTGTTTTATGGTAATTAGCCTATGACTTCATATCCGATTCAATACAACTACTGAACTAAGAGAGTGTTACATTGGTTAGCTCATCTATCTTACCAGTCAACAAGGTACAATCATCATTGTTTATTACTGGAGTACAGCCAACAGACAATGGGCTGAAGAGCATGTGTAAGAACTTACAATTTTTTTCCTACTTACCAGTTTACAACCGCATCTCTTGGGCATTATCTACCACTTTTCTTGCCTGACACTCAATTCTGCTTTGCATTCACTGCACTACCTGTTGTAGGCAGCTTTCTTTAAAATTGATTACAGGTCTTGTAAATATGTTTGGTGAAGGAAATCTCTCATCCAGTAGTAATACAATTTCAGTATTACTCTTGTTAAATCAAACTTTATTTTCTCCTATTTCTTGGTCTCAGAATCCTGCTAGCTGCCTACTATAAGGTATCCTTAAACTTTACTGCAATTGATGTGTTTCGGAAACGGCATTAACACTACTAAGCTGTTCTTTCACTACTGAATAGAGCTGTTCCTTCACTTCTGAATGTGTTTCAAACATACTGCACAAAGGTTGAAGTTTCATTGTGTTCAGCAGGTGTTTTCAATGAGAAGGAAAAAAATTAGATTGCTGTTGGCTCAAATACTGCTCAGACATATACCTTAAGCAATTCCATTGAAATCAATAGAACTGCTAGAGCATGCAATGGAAACCAGAAATGCTTTTTATGTATTAAATATCACGGCATTCCTGTTATGTACAGTGATCCAGGGCTGAAGGAGATCACTAAAAGAGAACTCTACTCAAAGCAGGTCCTACAAAGCTCCAACAACCTGAGAAAGCCACACTGGATCTTGTCCATTGCAAGACATTTGGATATTTTAAAAACATATTTATTATGTATACTCTTTGGACCTTGATAGGCATCTTGGGTTTCGCTTCTCCCAGTTCATTAATACCTCTTCCTGACTGATCAGCTTTCTGGAGGATTTTAAGGAAAGGCACTTCCTCCTCCTTCCCCAACACCTCTCTACAGCCTATTCTCCGCTCGCAGCCCTACAAGGCAAGGAATGGGACCACAGAGTGCACACCACTCAGTGCCACAAAGCTCCCACCCCTGGCACGGAGTGAGCCTTCAAAGGTTTGTTGGCCAAAACAGGCCAAGAAATTTCAGCAAGTTCTCAGCTTCTGGAGCAGGAAATGCTGCATGTGTCTCAGTGACAGCAAGAGAATAATCATCTTACACTTGTTGGGAAAAACGCAATCTTACACTTACGTTGGAGGGAAAAAAAGTGTCAGATACCAACATTTTCACTAGACCTTTTCCCTTTAATTTTTTCTATTTCGTTCTTAACCCCACCTTTTTGTTTTCCATATTTTCACCTCTTTCTGTTTAGAAACATACAGGACTTTTTAAGGGAAAAACTTGTTCATGTAATAAAAGCATAAGCTGTCACACTTTTACAAAGTTGTGTACAATTTTCAGAGTTCAGCATTTATCTGCTACAGAGAATCTAAAGTAGAACAGGCAGCTTTGCAGCCTCCCTGATTTTCTTGTTTCTGTGGTCTCTGAATACATTGAAAACAAATGTTGTGTTACTGAACTTTGCAGTAAAATCCCCAGCATCTGCAGAAAAATCAAGACTGCACAGTTTTCTTCTCTTTAGATCAGCTGACAAAAGAAACAAAAGAAAATGCCCCAGAGGAAAAGCTTGCTAACGTCAACAAGGGTAAGGGATCATTAGAGCTTGAGATGATAGGTTACCACATGGGAGGATGTAGTGATCCGATGTGAAACATATTTACGTCAGGGGAATCATTTCAGTCCCTCTAAAGAAACCCTACTGTAACTACAACATACATATATTTGTATTAGAGATGCATTTTATTTATTTCACCCTGGAGATTGAAAACTGAGAAACTGAGAAAATGTTCAAATTAATCTGGATAATACTAAGGAAGAAAAAGTGACAGAATAAAATTTACAAATTAAGCCTTTTTGCTTTTAGGATATTTTGTCTGATTTGTTTGTAATCATAATCAAGCTCTCAGTGATTGTGTGTTGAGTGTTACAGAATAACAATGTGCAGATAATTCAGGATTTTGGAGTCTTTGAAAAAATGACATGTTACACTAACACGATAAACAGACTGAAACCAAGAGAAGATTAAACTATTTGCTACTTATCAGTACCACTGTCATGAGTGAAATATTTTCCTTCCAAGGAAGAGACTGTTAGAAAAAAAAATAATTATAACTTCAGGGAGTGCAAAGGAACAGAATATGTAACTACAAAATTATAGCTAGCTCTCTATGAAAGAAAATGACAGTAACATCTGAATTTCTAAACTAGACAGTTTTACTAATAAAAGATTTATAATGACACATGATTATAATCCACAAGAATTTTACAAGAAAAAAAAAGTAATCTAAAAAAAATTATCTTTTTGACTGCTGTACAACAACAAAAAAACTACCAAGACATGTTGTGGAATTCTTACACTGGCATTTCAAAAAATGCAAAATTGTAACTCTCCCTAGTAGCAGGTACAGTATTAAAGATACCAGGCCAGACTCAGAAAAGTGTTCAGGCAGCAATACACATACTAGGATTTCCAAAAATCTCTAAACAAATCAGGCACCCAAATCCTTGAAATTAAACGAAGTTAAATACCTCAACTATGACTGGGCATGACGACTTACCGCAGCTCAAGTGAGAATGATAATTCACTAAGTTGAGGGGACTCAGCCACTTGTGACCCTATACTTGTGACGCTCTGCACTATGTAACGAACCTCTGATTTAATGTTTGATAAATGATTGATGAAGGTTATAATACTGGACAGTGAGCTTATTTAAAAGCCACATTAAAAAAGTGACACATACTAATTGTTCCTGGCTGAAAACAAGGATGTTCCAAATGAAACTCTGTTTGTTTACCTCTGACTGGTCTTCTGTAAACCTTGAGGACACACTGTGACAGCCAACATCAGACACTTCAGCACTCAAACACATTGCAAAATCATGGCACCTAACAGTCCACATCCATCAGGAGTTGTGGTCACTCAATACCTTGGCACATCAGCATCCAGATGACTCAGTCCTTTTACCCACAATGGTTCTCCAAGAGATTCCACAAATATCGACAGGCAGAACCCAGTCCTCAGTGCACTGATGATTTTCTCATTTCTGAATATATCTACCAGCACATCCTCATGCTCCACTATGTCAACAAGTCTACTGCATACCAACTTCAAGCACAGAAACTTGAACGCAAGCTTCAGAAGACTGGCTGCACTATCAGGTACAGACAATTGCTCCATCGTCAGGATCTAGCTGACTGGAACTTTCAACTATAGGCAAAGGAAGCAGATTACAGTACCTCTGCAGTCAGGAACATGAGAAAGACTCGGTGACAGAGAGCATCCAATTTTTAGAGGCTGCAAGGCAAATGTGCCTCCACACACTTATACAGAGAACAGATTACACTGGCAGATTCAGAAGGAATTCTCTGCTTATAGCCCACCTGACAGACAGGTATCAAGGAAAAAGGAAAAAAAAAAAAAAAAACAAACATCCAAAGGAAAACTACAAATACAGATGTACAAGATTAGAGTGAATGAAGAACTGGATGTTTTCATGCAAGGCAAAATGACTTCCATGTGCTTTTATTAGTTAACTAATAAAATCCAATGCAGATGGCAAATTAATTGAAATACTAATAAGAGCTCAGGAAAGATGTAAAGAATCAGCTGGGAAGCTAATAAACTATATCTAACACAGCAGTAAGAGAGAGTAGAAGTACCGCTTCTGTATGTGGAATAAAGGGAGGCAGAGCCAACCCTACCTCTTCAGCATGGGTGAAGTTGCCACTTGCTGGGATAAGGAGCTGTGTCTATCTCCCAAACTGACAATCTAAGAGAACTACTAATGATCACACACTGAGAGCAGGCAACCAAGCGAGAAATCTATTCCTGCAAGTATGAAAAGGGTAATTCATAATCTAGAGTCCCTTCTCCCCATGCCTTCAAAATAATTTTGAAACAGTTATGACTGAGGAATCTCATATTTTGTCAGTTACAGCATCGTTCTTCCCAAGGTCGTCCATCAGGCCTGTCATATAGTTCTGTCAAGATCACCATGAGTTTCTTACATAAGAAAGTGCCACACAAATACCTGGAAGAGGAATTTGGAAAAACCACCCCACGGCACAACTGCTCCTTAGATGTTTTCTTTATATTCTGTGTCTACCGAGTTAAGGAACACCAGAGCTGCAGTAGTTAATCTGTCTGGGTCTCACACCCATGTAGGCATACATATAAGGCCATCTGATTTTCACAAGCAATAAATGGTCAGCAGCACTAATTCATTCAGGAGCTACTAGAGACTTGATCATTTCTGAACATCAGGCCACTTGCTTTGACACTTAATTGAAGGAGTAAGATCAAGTTACAAAACAGTGCACCAAACAGAACAGCTTAGTAACTAAGTAATAAGCTGGTGGTTCAAAAGACAAACATTAAAATAATTAAATAAAGCAAGACTGAAAGCGGAAAGAAGAATCAAAGAAAAGAGCTTCAAGACAGATTTTCGAAAGGAGGAGATGCAGAGAGAGAGGGACAGAGGTGGCAGGATGAGTAAGAAGTTTGGACAGAGACATCAGATGCTACTAACTGGGATGTAAGTTTCTAACCTCTCTAGGATTACTTTACTTTCTACCATGGCAGAAAACAAGTTCTACTAAAAAGAAAACAATAATAATGTTTATTACTGATAAAAAAAAAACCAAATTGCATCTAAGGAAAATCATACATCTAATTCACAAAAGACTTGCACAAAACCATGTCCTTTTGTTTGCAATATTGTTCACTGCCACTGTTAAAGAAGCAACTGGAAACTTAAACCTTAAGCATTAAAAAAATACAGCTGTCAAGAAAAAAAAAAAAAAAAACAAAAACAAGGTAGTTGCTTCAATGTGCTTCGCCATTTTCCATCAAGTGAACAGATGGCATTATTAAAATTCTAGTAGAATGAAGTATTTATAAGTTCATTAGACAACACTAACTCTACAAAAAAAAAAAAGACACTAATATTGCAAATAAAGCTGCAGGATTCAAAATAGCATAAAAGTACAAATAACACTTATAAACGCATATTTATGAGTTAGTATATAAAAACCATAAAACCAAATGAAACAAAAGCACACAAGAAATGCATGAAAAGCTCTATAAAACAGTAATTGCTTTCCAGAGTCACTTCCAAGTTACTCCATGCATTCTGAGCCTGAATTCTATACAAAAGGTTTCAAGTTAGACAGTCTGTAAGACAGCTGAGATGGAAAAAGCCCGTTGGTTTTGCTAGATTTACTTTTCTTTAACTACATACGTAAAATTCATACTATGATATACTATAAGTAACAATGAAATTACTCTAGAAATAATCCCCACAGAAATTTCAGTCTTCTTCTCCGAGGTGATGTTCCCAGAAAATAAACAAAAGGTCAGCCAAATGCATCTAGCACACATGTCAGTGCTTTTGAATGCTGTGCCAGATTGGCTTATTTGATACCTGAGATGCTTTATCTGCTGTCCTCTTCACCATCTTGAATTATTAGCCTACACGGAATTCACTTAGGAATTGTATGATCTGTAATTGCTTGTCTTACTTTCTATTGTCTTTCTTCCAGCCATAGCAATGTCTCAACTCAGTGAAGTGGTGTGTCTATTAGTATTATAATTTACTTGAAAAAGATGCAAATTCCTGTCACCTTCAAAATGTGACAAAATGGATCTACTATAAAAAGAGATCGCTTAGACACTGAAAATTCAGCTTTCACTCCAAACTAATGGGTTCAGTTCCCATATATGCTGATTTATTCAGATGCACATCACTTCTCTTTGCAATTTTTATTAGTACAGTCTGTATTTTAGCAAGGTTTAACTCCTTTATTCACCCTGTCCACTCTAAGCATATTTTATCCAGTCTAATGTATCATTCTTGGAAAGTCCTTGCTTTGACATCTTCATGGAAAATGATTCAGAGGGCTGTATAGTATTTCAAAATGTGTAATTTTTTTCCACATTTTAAAGAATTGCATGGCACTTTTTTTTTCTTTTGATCAATCTATTACTCAAACCTTATCCAATATTTTGCCAACGTGCTCAGTCAACTACAACTGATGCAATCTCAGATTAGAATATCTGAAACTGTTTCTTACTGAAGAGTCTGAACCTACCTAGAGAGGAACTGCAAGGTGCAGGTCCACACCAGGAGAAACCAATTTAAGCCTGAACAGCCACCTCTGCACCCTCCCCCACTGCCCTGGGGCAGTCTTCAGCTGCAGCACCTCAGCGAACTACAGATACAATCTACAATTACATACACACAATGACCAGTGCAAGGGACAGGATGGAGATACACACCCAGGGATGGAAGCTGAGGGCAGGCAGCGCAGGCTTAGATCGGCCACAGCATTGTTTCCTGGGAGCCAAGAGGTTCTGGCTTGTGTGAATACTGCTTCAGTATGCTGAAGACTCTTAAGGAGGCAGTGAAAGTTGCTTTTGCTAAGATCCCTGTTAATTTTTTTTTTGAGCTTAACAAGCTCCTTCATATGTAATAGTTTCATGTTTAATAAAAAAGATGCAATTATAGCTACCTTCAGGCAGGAGACACATCCTCCTTAGTGAAATGTAGCAGTTGCAGAGATGTTTAGATTTAAAGGGTTCTTCCATTTAAAGGAAGAATGATGATGATGATCTACATCAACATTCATTTCTATTTAACAGTTTCCTCTAGCACATTACTGGAAAGGATAGGAAGTTTTAATATGTTTTAGATATCTGTACAACATGCAGTAAAAGGCTCGTGTAAGAATTCACAGTATTACCTTCAAATCTTGAAACACTATTTTAACATTCAAGAGAAACATAGCGAAGTCATACCACTGAGCAGCTTCTGTTGGTCGATCCTACCTTTAAACAATTTAGGATTGACTCTGTAGATTAGAAGATTTTTAGGAACAGTCAAAGGAGGGAGGGGATTAAGATTTGGAACTACTGTTAGCTTCTTGGTTTTCAATTATTTAGTCAAATCTCAAGAAGAAAACAAGCATAGAGGGAAACTCACTATGACAGCACAATGGCAGACTCCTCAACTTCATTATGAAAGGTGCCTGTGATTCCAGTTAATGATTTACATTGTATTATTACCTTTACTGCTTTCTTTTTCCACTAAAATTCCAGGTATATTGAAGGAATGCAAAACTACTCCCTAATTTACTTCTGTTTGCTTGTCTACCACAGTATGGCAATGAAATTGGGTAAGGTATGCCTACAGCATCAGTGACAGGGTAAAAACGTGTCCATTTCCAAGAAAGTGCTGGCTAGAGACTACAATTTTTACAAAGACACTTAAGGAATGAAATGAGTCTATTATGTTTCAGCTTTGGCTTGGGAGAAATATGACCTACATGGCTAGAGAAAATTTATTCCTGTGAATATCTAACACAAAAGATTACCATAAAATAAAAAGCTACGGCTGAATGCGGTAAAGGGGTGGTGGAGGCACCCTACTGCGCATTAGAAAGCAGAAAATAATAGCTGGCTTTCCACTGGAAAGACTTGGCAGTCAGCCATGAGGTGCAGACTGGGTTCTGTCCCCAAAGACACATTCATGCTGGCAACGTATTGGGAGGCTGTTTAGAGTCTAAAGATTAAGAATAAGCATCTTCCAATTTAATCTATCATCCGGTCAATGCTAGTCACAACTATATTGTACATAATTTGATCCAAAGAAAGCACAGCACAACAAATACTCAAAAAATAATTATTTTAATGACAGAATCCTGTATTCTTCTACTAAACATCATTTTGCAATTATCAAAACAAGCAAAAAATCCTGACTGAGTTCTGGTTTAAAATATTGTCAGTCACTAGACTTGTATCTCATTCTATATATCATTTAGTCATAGTGTCCTTTAACTTAACATATAAAAGGACTTCCCATAATCTTAAAACAAGTATATAGATGCAGATATTCTTTTAGAAACTGTAAATTTCTGTTTAAGTTAACAGGTAATATTAATACAAATAATACTTATTACTTGAATTGCAACTTGTTATATTCTGGAAATTATGTTTTCTTTAAGCCCAAAGAAACCCAGGCTCCATAGCATCCTACCTGATCAATCTACTAATGGCTGGAAATGGAAAATCAGCACGAAAATTAAAAATAATAAATATTCCATATTTGTTGGAATATATGAGGTGTTAATTAGTTGAAAGGGATGAGTCTCTCAGCTCGCCATTAGCAATACGTTATACAAGCCACTGCTCTTTCACCTAGCCCAAGTGTATCTACTCCCCCTGGTTTTGCCCATTCCATATCTGTCCTATGCTACTCCAAAGGGCTCCAGTCATAGTACGTACAGGAATCCATAAAGAAACCACTAGATAAAACTGCTTCATATTCCTGTCTTTACTGGGAACGTAGCCAAGGATGTTTACAAAAAGCATGAGTGGGATAAGCAGGTAAGCTGTTTTCGCAGCTTCTCTACTGACAGAGCAGCTCGGTCTGTCATGTACTGTGCCACAATGTCTTTCAAACACTAATTTTCAGAGTAGAAATTTTTCTCATACATGCTAAACCTAGTAGTGGAAAATGTATAAGATTCTGAATTTGTACAATGACTTAATAAGGTGAGGATTTATACACAAGCTAGGAGGGTTCTTCAGATAACAAGTTCAGTGTAAAAGGCAGGAGTAAATGCTTAGGTGTTGACAATTTCTTTAACACAACTGTTCTCTGCATACAGTATCTTTTTGGCCAAACTCACAGACTTCAGTTTTAGATGTGTTTTAGGAGCAAAACAACAGGGCCTTTATATCATCAACTCAAAGAAAAGCACTGCTGTTCAGCATGTATTCTCCTGCGGCACTTCAACTGCCCATAAGGAATTCCGGATATCTTTTCCCTGAAAAAAAAAAAATAATTCTGCTTTTGCATAAACCTAGACTTTTCTAGTAGAATTCATTAAATGAACTGGAGTTATGTGATTTTTTTTTTCCTGGCTATATGGATGCCAGTATTTGGAACTGAACCTATACTTTCTGCAGCCACTAAAGGGAAAATATGTGAAGATAAAAGATGTCAAATTAAAAAGCATTTAATTAAATATGATCTCTCTTGCAACCAACCAGAAGTATTTTCAAAGTAGAGGCCAGACTGAGATGATAACAGGATCACTGGAAGGTCAGAACAGAAATTCAATATTGTTCTCTAGATTCCTAATGTGTTTCCTCGAGGCAATACAAGAGTTACCAAGCCAGTTTTCACTGATTCCTCCTCCAGGTTTGGATCCTGGACATGTTCTAAAAACATTTTCAAAACTCAAAGTTATATCAGAAGCAAAAATATTGAAAAAGAAATATTAAGTTTGGTTGGGTCCTGGTAAGAATGAAGAAACTACATCCCTGCCAAAACTAGGACACCTCCTTTTACTTGATTCTCCTTATGGGAATGTGCATCCTTGTCACTTACCACAGCAACGGTTTTCCTTATCCTTTTGAGAAGATATTAAAATTGTAATGACAGAAGCCCTCATTAAAGACTTTTTTTCTAAGAGGCAAAAGTAGAGTTAGAACTCACCAAAGCTTTATTAAATGAAGCTTGCTATCAGTCAGAAAGCCTCTGACTGTCTGGCTCTGAGACAAATCTCATTTAACCCCCTGTACAAAAAAAAAAAAAAAAAAAAAGGCCTCAGATAGATGTCTGTTTCTGCACTCTTATTAAAACCATCTTCAGAAAGAGCACTGAAAGACAGTCAACCATATCTGAGGGTTTTGGACATAACAAGAGAGGAAGAACCTTGAAACCAAGGGAAGTCATTCCATCATTGTGACATATAAAAAGAAATGGAAGACCTTGAAATGAAAACCTACAAAAAAAATTGTACATCTCCCAATAATCTTAGAATTACACAAATATATTAATACACATATGAAAAAAATGACAAGCCTAGGGAGGCAGAGGAAATTAAGGAACATCAGGCTTTATTCTGTCCATTTATCAAAAGGCAAATAAGGTGCAAATACAAACGAGCTGATGCTGACCTAAGCAGGTGTTGATTTCAATGCCTGAAGAGAAGGTGTACTGAGAGGCAATCGGTAAGAAAAAGCCAATCATTTCTTAGAAGTCGGAAGAAAAGAGAGCTCTTCAAAAACTCAACTAAGAAATTCTGAAGTTGAGAAAACTTCTGGAGACAATATTATATTATTTGAAATAAGTCATTACTATATATTTTACAATGCATCACAAAAGTTCAGAAAAACAAGTATAATAACTCAAGTACTAAGATATTTTTATCCAAGATTTTATGCATGTTTATTAAGAATGAAGAAAAGCTAAATCAAATATCTTCTCCCCTTTAACTACAGATTTACAGGAAGAAAAAAAAAGACAATAAAAAAGTTTAACTTCTCATTTGACATTTATTCCTGAGGATTCTGTGTATATAGCTTTGCTTCTTTTATTATTCCTATTAAAAAAAAATTGGCTCTGCTACAGATCAGAAACCCGCCCAATAAATTTGTTTCAACTAACTCCAGAAGCACCTCTAGATTCCATCAGGACTTATGTATTCCTAAAAGTGCTCCAGAAGCACCTCCAGATAATTAGCTGATGGACAGCTACCTAAACTAACAAATTACAAACTCAGAATGATGACAAGTCGCCCACATCCGTGAACAGGAACATCATCACCACTGTCACACTGCAAAAACAACATTGAAATAAACTACATAACCCAGAACAAAAAAAAAAAAAAAAGCATAGGTTTAGGGAGTTCCTTACAAGTGTGTTTAAAAGCATCTTATTTATGTCCCTGTATCAAAGGGCCAATCCTGGCAATGCTTAAATAAATCTGTCTGTGAGAAAACATACAGTTGTAATATGTATTCCAAAATTCCAGTTTATCCATTCTCAAATCATACTTATTTGTGAAATACAAAACTGCCATCATGCACCAGTGGTCCCTCCATCAGCATTCAACTTGAAAACGGTCAATAAAAGATGACTGGACCATGTCAGACAAAAGTATTTCTGAGGTTTCCTATGTTTCTGTGACTCTCCAGTACTGCTCTGTGCCACCTATTGTGAATGGAAATGCCAAACACTTCGAAGAGTCCAAGATGTTTTCAGACCTGCTCAAAGCATATTGATTAATAATTTGATAATTGTTATTAATCAGTGCAACTAAGAGTTTTTGATGGGAAAAAAAAAAACAGAACTTGAGAAAAGGCACATAATATCCTTTTCCTTTATTATATGCAGCCATTTTCACTGTACTCGGTGTATACAGTTGGCTGCTATAACAGGCACCATAAACATTCAAATATATCAGAGATTTACTGTCACTGATGACTAGGCATAAGCAAAGCTTTTTGAGGAACATAAGCATGCTGGCAGATGGGAGGGTAACAGTTCTTGTTCTATAAAATTGGTTTTGGCCAGATAAAGTTGGAAAAGGTAATCTGGTAGTTGTGCATGCTTGTAAAAACACACTATCATTTGTAGAAATAAAATTTTGCTTAAGAAAAGTAACAGGCAATAGGGAAAATTCAGATTATTACTAAAGCACACTTATATGATACACCATGAAATATATAAATGATGGTTAGCCAGCAGGTATCACAGTGACATGGCTTCCTAGGTTATACAATCCAAAAAGAACACATCCTGGAAATTTAAAAACTTCAAATCACAGAATAGTTTGGGTTGGAAGGGACCTTTAAAGGCCACCTAGTCCAAGCCCCCTGCAAGAAGCAGGGACATCTCCAACCAGGTCAGGTTGCCCAGAGTCCAACTCAGCCTTGAATGTTTCCAGGGATGGGGCACCTACCACCTCTCTGGGCAACCTGTGCCGGTGTTCCACCACTCTTTTTTTTTTTTCTTTTGTTTTTTTTTGTTGTTGTTTTTTTGTGTTTGTTTGTTTGGTTGTTTTTTTTTTTTTTTTGTATTGGGATTGGCACTATTTAAAATTAACTAACCTTCTCATGTCCTAAACAGGCATCCACTGTTTGGGTCATGATGAATCTGATTCAAAAAGATGGGTCACTGTGTAGTTAGTAGCTTTAAAAGTTGTATTGATAAACCTCCATGACTGTTCTACAGTAAATCTAAAATCACTGCCCAGTAAGAATGCCCAAGAATAAATATCTCTCTATTGCTATACAAATACCTGATGCACTGCATGAAGGTATTTCTGACTGTTCACAACAAACCCACATGAATTGAATTAGTGTAATTATAACAAGTCTGTTGTCACTTCCCCACCCCAATCACCAAAACCTAACACCACTGTTACACCCAATTACTATAAATCTTTCAAAAACACACACATTCCTCCTCCCACACCTATTACTGAATTGCGTCTTACTAATTTCCTAACCCTTGTTCCACATCAATGCCATCATCTCCTTCCCTCTCACTCCCCATAGTTATTTAATGACAAATGAAATTAAACTGTAGCACTTTGGGATGAGGACCAAGCACCTTGTAAAAGAGTTCCCTTCTGTTAGCTGAACAACCAAACAAGCATACAAAACACTCTAGCTTTGCATTCAAAAAAATTATCAGCAACTTATTCTATTGCTTAGTGTTACTCAGCAATTTCAACTGGATAAAGATAAACCTTCTCTTTTTCTGCAAGTCAAAGATTCACAATCATCAGTTACGGGTATCTCTGCACAATGCAGGTTGGAAGAAACAATAAAAAAAATTAGCTCAGTACTGCAGCTAAGCAATATGAGTCTGGATAAGATGCTGTCTCCGAAGAATTTGAAAGACGCCTTAGTGTTACAACTCAAAAGACTTCTTGCAGCTTATCTAAAAAGATGCATAAACAATGTGTTATAATATGAAAATACAATTTCTTTTTGAGCATATTCAAACGTGTTAAGACACCTTGACTCACAATTCTAACAATGGATGCTGTATAAATCCCAGAGAGGCAGCAGAAATGTAAGGATAGAGAAGAACGGCCCTACTCTGCTAAACTAAAAGTCCATCTACTCAAGTTCATCGTCTATCACAATGGCTAGTAACACCATGGAAAAAGTATGAAGAAACTACACTATGTGAAAAGGAGAGAGAGGACAGACTATAGACGCACGGAGTGTGCTTACTCCTGGTATGTCCTCAGAGCAATCAGATGCTTATGAATTTTCCCAGCTGGAAGCTGCATCAAGATCATAGTATGTAACAGCTCTTGATGAAGTATTTCTTCCTTAGAATGTGTCTAATCACTTTTTGAACCCATTTACATTTTTAACATCTAAAATATCTTATGCTAATGAGTTCACAATTTCGGCATGGGTTGTGTGAAAAGGGACGTCCTGTTGTTTCAAATCTGTCGCCAATTCATTTCACGGGGCGCCCTTCAGTTCTTATGTCTGGAAAAAGGTAAATCTGTCAACTGTCTTCATCATGACAGTCAGAATTATAAAACTTCTGCTACAGTTCAGGTCTTCTGAAGAATAGAGAATGCCCCTGTCTTTGGCAGCAGCATCATAAGAGTCATAAGAGTGTAAAGTTAACAAGCAGGGCAGGCTTTGCAAAGCAGCAGGTCTTTTTGTAGCTGAACTGAACTAGATGCAGGGCAAAAAATTCAGACCTCCCTCCACTGCAACAAGCCCCCTACAAAAGAGCATGAGATCTACGGATACTAAACAAGCATCTTCAAACGTCATCTGTTTAGTTCAATAGACCTAAATCTCTTCCCAGAATTTACTAAGAGAAACTCAACATTACTTGACAAAATATTATTCTTAAAACAGTCCTGTTACTGAGTCAATACCAGTTGACACCGGTTTTATAACCCATTTAATTTACCCCAAAACTTCCTTACACCTGAGCTTTAAGTGTTCCACAAGCAAAATAAGAATAAAAATAAAATCATCCATCCCTCTCAGATACAGAGGAGATTACAATCTACAATCTCCTCCTGTTCCATAATCGATAATTACTTGTTCCACTCAAATTGTCTAAATGATTAAAATAACTAAACATAATTAAACTCAGTGTGCTGTTATTCAAGTACTTTCTCCATTGGCAAAGTCAGGTTAAGTGGTTCCTACAGTCCTCATATTTCATGTCCCTCCTCAGGTGTGCTCACACAATTGATAGCTTGTTGCATACTGGATCAACAAAAGTATCTACTTTTTTAAAAAAACCCTTCCTTTTCTGCTTGTATTCCTGACTTTCAGAAATATAGATTATAGACTTCTGCACATCTGGTCATCTTTTTTCTTCTGTCTCTCTTGAGAAAATGACATTACCTGTACAGAGCATCTGAACTTGAAACTAATCACAAATTTCCCCACTAACTTAACGATGTTTCCTGTTTGGTTGTATTTGGCCAAACTACCTATCTGTTGCTAAGCTCTAATAGTTGATTTTTCCACTATATTCCCAGCACCTCTCCTTGAGCTGCATTAGCTAATTCAGGCTATGCCTAAAATAACAGCGGAAATAAGGCTGAAAACTGGGCTTGAACATTACTCGTACTTGATTCACAGTTTGCACACACAGCATGGCTTGGACCTTGCCAATTTGCACTTTCCCAAAACAAATTTGGACTCAGTTGAGAGGACTAGCACCTGCCCAGGACCATTCCAGGAGGCAGTCTGGATGCAGTCTCCTATTTGGGAGAGAGGGAAAAGTAGTTCAGCCTTGTAGATGTGACTTCTGCCATGCAACTTGGCCTCAGAGGCAAAGATCAGTCAAAATTGATTTCTATCTGCTACTTCACTCTTCAGTTACTCAGCTTTATGAGATTCTTTAAGTTTCCATATATCTGGTTTTAAATTTCAGTATACCTGAAACTTCATCGTTCTAGTATGCATCCATTTTTCCAGAAAGCTTATGAAAATACCCTCTCAGATGACCCCTGTAGTGAAAATTACCTAGGCATTTCTATAGCTTACATCCTACTTTTCAGCAACTTAGTAATCTACAGGAAGACTTTCTCTAATACTATCTTTTCTCTAATACCTGTCATCGAAGAAAGCTATGTCAAAGCTTTGTGATTTATTTTTTTTAATCCAAAACTTGAGTGCACACTTTGAACTAATAACTACCATCCACATGCTTAATAATATCTTCAAAGTATTTGAGTAACATTTGTGATGCAAGTCTTCCTTCAATAAAAGTCCATGGCAGCTAAACATAGGTAGCAGCGTTCATTTATGTACAATGCACGTCTTCCTCTTGTAACATATTTAAACAAGTATATCACCTGAAGCGACGTTTGGGAACGTACAGCAGTAAACCCATCGGAATCAAGTCACGCTTGGGCCGACTTCTTGCTGAATGAAGTGGAAATGTAATTTAGCAGGCACTCATAAAACACAAGAAATTTATTATAGCCTACCTGGAAGTTAATTGCCAGGATTTATTTCACTGTATATAGTATGAAGAAGTCATTTTTGGATGAAGCTACCTCTTCCAAGCACTGGACCTACCAACGACCACTAGGACAAAGTTAATGTCTATGACTTACCATGAAAAATACACTCCTTGAACCAGCTGTGCTAAATCCAATAGACAAGCACAGGAAAACTAGTCTAAAACTCTACCTAATCATAGATACTTTGAAGGAAAAAGTAACTGAATTACCATCATTATCAGCTAAATCAATGTAGTAGTGACAAATGGAAAACTGATAGTCCTGCTTAAGCTCATACCATGGATATACTGATGTCTGTGCTTTACTTTTCTGTCTTTACAATCTGAATCCAAAGTCTAAGATAATGTAACAGTTTTAGAAATAAACGTTCTGCTGAAAATATTCACTAATAGCCAATATGAAGTTAAGATAAATACCGTTATTTGCTTCCACCCGCAGAAATATAAAATCATCCCATTTACAGAGAATGGCATTATCATCTATATCCACTAGCCACCTCCACAGAAGATTATGAATTTTCACTCATCCTCAGGGCTTCCTGTCCTTCTCGGGAGATAAAAAAAGATGGCAGAATTTTTACTTATATATTATACATGGAAAAGGTATCCAGAACTTCGCTGCACTGAGTTTTCACTGCTAGCACACAGAATATCCATGAATAGAAACCAGAGAATCATTTAGGTTGGAAAAGACCTTTAAGGTCATCAAGTCCAATTGTAAACCTGACACTGACAAGTCCACCACTAAACCACGTCCCTAAGCACCATTATCTACACATCTTTTAAAAACTTCCAGGGATAGGGAGTCAACCACTTCCCTGGGCAGCCTGTTCCAATGCTTGACAACCCTTTTGGTGAATAAATTTTTCCTAACATCCAATCTAAACCTCTCCTGGAGCAACTTCAGGCCGTTTCCTCTCATCCTATCATCTATTACTTGGGAGAAGAGACCAACACCCATCTCACTACAACCTCCTTTCATGTAGTTGTAGAGAGTGGTAAGGTCTCCCCTCAGCTTCCTCTTCTCCAGGCTAAACAGCCTCAGTTTCCTCAGATGTTCCCCATAAGACTTGTGCTCCACATCTGTTGTAGTTCAGCCCCGATCGGGATCAGACTAGGCAGTCTCTCTCTCGCTCCCCCCACCCTCCGAGAGAATAGGAGGAGATGATATAAGAAAAATGGCTCAAGGTTTGAGATAAGGACGGGGAGAAATCCTTAAAGTTACCGTCACGGGCAAAACAGACTCAACTTGGGGAAAACTATTCATTTATTTCTAAAATTAGCAGGAGAATGAGACAGGGAACAAGATAACCTCCCCCCACCCCTCCCTCTTCCCAGGCTTAACATTATCTATACTACCTCCCCTCCCAAGCGGCAGGGGGGGGGAAAGGGAATGGGGGTCGCAGTCAGTTCATCACATGTTGTTTTACGCCACTGTGTCATTGTCGGGGGAAGAACTCCTCGCATTCCTCCTCTGCTCCAACGTGGGGTCCCTCCCACAGGCCACAGTCCTTCGTGAAACTGCTCCGGCGTGGGACATCTCTTCCACGGGGTGCAGTCCCTCCAGAACAGCTGCCCCAGTGGGCCCTCCACGGGCCACAGCCTCCTTCAGGCATCCACCTGCTCCGGCGTGGGGTCCTCCACGGGCTGCAGGTGGATCTCTGCCCCTCCGTGGACCTCCATGGGCTGCAGGGGCACAACCCGCTCCACCATGGTTATCACCACAGGCTGCAGGGAAATCTTGGCCAGGAGCCGCATTACTCCTCCCCCTCCTTCTGAACTGACCTTGGCATCTGCAGCCGTTCCTCACAACAGGCTGGCAGACGCCTCTCAGGATCCTTTTTACATCTTATTCACTTCTCATCTCCTCTCCACTTCTTGCAGTCAGGCCGGGCCGAGTTGGGCCCAGTCGGCTGCCCAGCGGGAGGCCAGAGGATGAGGCCTGCAAGGCCCATGAGGCTCGCGCCTCCCCCTCTGTGCCCTCCTGCTCAGCTGCTTCACATCTTCTCGGGTTTTTTCCTGTTTTCCCCTACTTAAATACGTTATCACAGAGGCGTTATCACGGGACATTCTGCTACCAATCGGCTCGCCCTTGGCCAGCAGCAGGTCCGCCCTAGGCCCGGCTGAGTCCACTGAACAAAGGGGAGCGACTTCTAGCAGTTTCCTACAGAAGCTACCACCTTAGCCCCCACCCCTCCACTAACAAAACCAGAACAACATCCTTCACCAGCTCCATTGCTCTTCTTTGGACACACTTCAGGACCTCAATGTCTTTCTTGTACCAAGGGGCGCAAAACTGAAAACAGCATTCAAGGTGCAGCCTCACCAGTGCTGGTACAGGGGCATGATCAATTCCCTAGTCCTGCTGGCCACATTATTTCTGATATAAGCCAGGATGCTGTATGTTACTCATCCTTTTTTAGTGCACATGCAGTGTAACAGACTACTAAACTGCAGGATCACAAACCATCTTTTCACCAAAGATGCAAGTCTCATTTAATGGACAGAATAAGCAATGCTAACATACATAGTTATTTTACATTTTGTCTTTTTATCCTGATTGGTCAATGTGTGATTACAGGCCTTGTGCAGTCAACATTTCCCAACTTAATATTGTATACTTGAATTAAGAAGTTACTGTCCCATAAAAGTTAATGACTCTTCCCTTGCTGTTATTTACTGCTTTCTCATCTTACAGATCATGGGAATGTTCCCACTCCATTTTAATGCAGGTAAAACAGGTTAGCTTACATCGCAATAAATAACCATTCTAAAAAAGTGCTGGCTACAGGGGTATACAGTCTCCACCCGTGTGATCAGAATGAAGCTTCTCCATCAATTAGTGAAAGGGGGGTTTTTGCATGATTGATTTTTACTCTTAAAACTAAGATGGAACAGGACTAGGGGGTTTAAAAAAAAAAAAAAAAAAAAAAAAAAAGGCAGCAGGGCCAGACAACACCAAGAAGTACTATCTTGAATAGGAGGGAAACGGTCACAAGAAGGACATGAACCTGTTGGAGCAGGTCCAGAGGAGGGCCAGGAAAATGATCAGACAGCTGGAGCACCTGTCCCATGAGGACAGGCTGAGAGAGCTGGGGCTGTTCAGTCTGGAGAAGAGGAGGCTTCGGGGAGATCTTGTAGCAGCCTTCCAGTACCTAAAGGGGACTTATAGGAAAGATCGAGAGAAACCCTTCAGTAGGGCCTGTTGTGATAGGATGAGGGGTTAAAAGAGGGTAGATTTAGATTAGACATAAGGAAAAAAGTTTCTTACACAGAGGGGTGGTGGAACACCGGAACAGGTTGCCCAGAGAGGTGGCAGATGTCCCATCCCTGGAGATGTTCAAGGCCAGGTTGGATGAGGCTCTGAGCAACCTGATCTGGTTGGAGATGTCCCTGCTCCTTGCAGGGGGGTGGGACTAGATGACCTTTAAAGGTCCCTTCCAACCCAAACCAGTCTATGATTCTATGATTACATACAATAGTAATGAACCCATTATTGCAATACTCTCTCTTTTATCCTACCTACACTTTATCGAAGACATTGATAACCTGGAAAGGTTCAAAATATACACGGATGAGAAAACTGGGCAACCTCTCTCTCAGAAATACACTAAAAGAAGCTCCATGCCCTAATTTGCTTGAAAGATTGAGATATGACAAAAAAGTCTGTTTGCTTTCTAAAATAGCTAGCAGATACATGCAGAAAATGATTCAGTGAAGCAAGGCTTGCAAATAAGAAGTATTTTTGAGTAGACAGGAACATAAAAGCTCTTAATTCAAGCCTAACAGACACAACAAACATCAGTTTAAGCACACATTGAGAATAATTGCTCTAGATATAATGTGATTAACATAATTAGTTCAAGAGGGAACTCAGACCAAGCAGTGACGTCTACTTCCTAAGACCAAACATCTCATCATTATAGGATTACCCTCTGCAAACCTCTGACCATCTCAACAATTCTAAATATGCAGGGGAGCTCCAGAAAAACAGAAAAATCACCTCTTTCACCTGACTCACTCAAAAAAAAAAATCAGACAAGAAACTCACATACTTCAGCAAATTATTAGAAAATAATCCAGAAACATATTCACTTAATGTATCAGGCTTATTTTTGCAGTTGTTTGGAGTTTTCTAGTGATAGCCATTCAAATAACAAAGAATAAAATCAGTAACTGCTTCAACACCAAAACACATACTGAAGAAAAACATCATCATGGCTCAAGGCCTCAGTATTATCCATCAAGAGGCCACTGCTCAATATTTCTGTACAATTAGTACACTAAAAAATTCATGATCTGAGCTATATACCCTTCCCACTAATCTTTTTTTTTCTG
The DNA here is from genome assembly GCF_036417535.1 of Chlamydotis macqueenii. Lineage (NCBI taxonomy): Eukaryota > Metazoa > Chordata > Aves > Otidiformes > Otididae > Chlamydotis > Chlamydotis macqueenii. The sequence continues at coordinate 101,743,555 of NC_141558.1, read as the reverse complement.
CCCAAAGGAACAACCTAACAACACAACAGAGAAGCTTTTTCACTAACTCCTCCTTAATACTTTCACAGGCAAAATCATAGAATCATTTAGGTTAGAAAAGACCTTTAAGGTCAAGTCCAGCTGTAAACCTGACAAGTCCACCACTAAAACCATGTCCCTCAGCACCACATCTACATGTCTTTTAAACACCGCCACAGATGGTGACTCAACCACCTTCCTTGCCAGCCAGTTCCAATGCTTGACGAACCTTTCAGTGAAGAAATTTTTCCTGACATCCAATCTAAACCTCTCCTGGAGCAACTTGAGGTTTTTTTCTTCTCATCCTATCACTTGTTACTTGAGAAAAGAGGGGCCCAAAACTGAACACAGCACGCAGCAGTGCTGCATCAGAATGATGGCAGTATGTCTGCAGTGTCAACGAAGTATTAAGACAGTCTAATTATAAATCAACAATGTAATTAACATGTTACCATGTCAGTTCTTTTTGCCTAGGTGAGGAGATGTCAGAACAGCAGCAAGTTGTGGAGTATCACAGCGTGAGTCTCCAGCTTCTGAGTATCCTCCACCTACTGTGCTACAACTACCTCACTCCACTACAGAACAGTTATTTCTGATTAGTTAGCATGGAACTGCACAGTCCTCAAAAACCAACAAATCAAGCACCAGGTCAATTTTTTTTCTTTTTAATTCTGGCAGCAAGTTGACATATATTTACATATATATACTGTTCCTGCTTACATTTATCTTTCCATATATTCTGTCCCTGCTTATGGAAATGCATGTTAGCCATCTTTTCACACATTTAACAACCTTAGCTAAACTGCAAATAACATTCCTCTACATAGTATCATTTAAAAACAGGAATTAATTATCTATTTAAAAGAGCAAATAAAGGAATAACCATGATTTATTGTAGAAATGTGTACCTCAGTATTGCTTAGCAATAAATACCCAAGTACAGACTTGCTCCCTAAATAGAGCCACACGTCAATGTCTCTCTGAAACTCACTTCTTTCTCTCTCACAGGACTCCAGCAAACTTCAAAGCATATTATGCTGGTATCTTAATAGTTGAAAGTGCCGCACCAGAAAAGAAACAATTTGCAATCTATTTTGGATCACAGAGCTTCTTTTACATTTTAATGATGCAGCTTCGCACATTTTTTCTTTTACTATTAGCTTAAAGGGCTAGTAAACGAACTCTCTCCCTGTACCTAGTCTCAAAGTCTGAGTTTCATTAAGTCTTTTGCCACAGATCCTACTCCTCCAATCCCTTCCCTAGTACAGAAAAAAAGAAAACACACTAAAATCACTTCTTGGTCTAAGGACCATAGAAATTATCAGGCTTAAACAAACTAGATCAGCCACCAGAACCACTTCAGTCACCGAAATCTTCAGCTCCATAAAGTAAGAAAAAGAAACATTTTTAAGTAACTTGCACAGAAATCTATCCTTGCTATGCTAAATTAGCTCACTGAAAGCTACCATAGGTATTGCTAAAGCATATACATATATAGATAGATAGATAGATAAAAACGTATATTGGGAAGACCCAAAGGGACACATGGGTGAGAGATTTTACGCAGATGTCTTTCCCCAAGAAGCCTACTCAATTTTCTGCCAAAGGGAAGCTAGGGTGATTTTCCAAATGATAAGAACGAATGTATCCAGAGATCACTGCTTCCAGTTCTCTACCAAACTCAAAGCTATACAGTGCACCAAATCTGACTGCCATCTTTGCCCGCTTCTAGGGCACATAGTAGAAAGGAAGGGGAAAGGGTGAAAAGTGAAATGGCTGAGCTAAAAAAAAAAAAAAAAAAAAAAAAAAAACACCACAGAATTGGGGCTTAATCTGAATTCTGATCCCACAGACAGTTTGTCATATTTGCTTCACAAGAAGAAGCACAAGAATAAGACACACCATGATAAAATCATGCATTTAAATGACTAATGAAGAACTACATTTTATAATGCAGTCAGACTGCATACAGAAATGACATAAAAGTAGCAATAAATACATTCTGATTTATTGTGTAATGACAAACAGAAGAAAAAGTACTTCGAATGTTCACAACTGCCCTTTAACTGAAACCAAATACATTCATTTAATCATTTCCATCACTTTATCAACAGCATATCTCTCAAGTAGCACTATTTAATACTGACAAGAAATTAACAGATACAGGAAAGCATAACAGGAAAAATCAACAGTCCATAAAAGAATATACATAAAAGTACTTTAAAAGTCATTTCATGTTTCTGTTTAAACAACTCAGGTAAGGAAATACCAACAAATACTAAAGCTAGAGTTTCCAAAGCAGCAACAGTTTGGTCACATTGCATAATACATCCTCTTTTTGCTTGAATGTACAGCACGTTGCAGCATAGTATTACATTATGAAGTCCGTAAATGCAAATATTAGTATTAGGATGGCAATACTTTGGACTTGCTCTAAGATAGTCAATCTTATAGTTTTTCCTGGGCTTTGAAAAACAATCTGATATCTTCCTGAGAACTATACATCCTCAATAAACACTACAGTAATATCATACTAAGCAGCGAACTTTCTAAGTTCCTAACTTTTTTTTTTTTTTTAACAGGTCAGTTATGAAATTTTGGGTTCCTGTAAATGCAGTAAGTCCACTGAACTTAACAGACAGTAACTTATGACTGCATATAATTAGTGTCATGCTGTGTACTGAACGTACTATTTGATTTAAAATTTTCCATTTAAAAAAATAGAAAGAATTGTATTTAAGAATTACTTAACAACAGCATTTGTATGATAGCAAACAATCTTAAGTTCCCAGTTTACATAGCTTTAGATGGTTTTGGCAAGTATTGCTGGAAGAATATAATGTATAAAGCTGTTGTTGATGTGTTCAGATTCAGCAATAATTAAGCACATGATCATGGACTTGGATGAGCTAGGTTCTGGAGTAGAGAGAAGCAGAAGTGTCCAAGAAAACAAATGTATGGATCAAGAAAAAAGGCCCAGAACAGGAAGGACAAAACTCTGTGGGGGCTGCTGTACGGAAACATGGGGGGCAGGGTGGGGGGGGAAGGATGGGGTGCAAGAAAAGTAGCAATAAGCAGTCCATTTTAAAGTGACTGCTTCCCATTTTTTTTTTGTTTTCTCTTCCACAAGTAGACTCTCCTCCTAGTAGAGGTCTGGACACTGAGTCAGAAGATGCAGCAACATGAGATATTTTAGTTTAGGCTCAAAGACAAGCCCAGAGACATTTGGGGAATACCTGAGAATGAAACAGAGCTGGAGACGCAGACCCCTATGCAATGCAATAATTTAATCAAGTTTCTAAAATCACAGGGGAAATACACCTGCATCAGAGTTTAATGTCCAACCAAGAGAAGCAATTCTGGACATCATTATGTTTTTCTTAGAATATGCTCATCTAAAAAATTAGAAATGTAAGATCAAGTGACACAGCACAAAGACAAATAAACAAAGGCAACCTGTTCTCCCTGTATAGTGGAAATACTTTAGTAAGGTTATACAAATTGCGGAGCTTACTGATAATTTTTGAAACTTGACAGTAATAAATGTATTCATAAATATGATCATTAAAAAAAAATCTCCTTCTATAAATTTCAATAAATCGTTAAAGCAAGATTCATGGCATAACTTAGTATGTCTGTATGAAGACGTTTTTCAGATCTATAAACTTTATAAAACATCCCACAAAGCTACAACACATGAAGTACGGACCAGACCCCAGAGTACAAGTAGTAAGCTTAACTTGTAAACAACTTTCTTTTATAGCTAGTATGTAAAGAACTTTGAAGAGCTAAAACAAATCCTGAACTATCCAATTAGTTTCTTTAATCAATACACTCTCTCACTTGTTAAATTTTGCTTGCGGAATCTAAGCAAAAATACTTTGCATGAGAAGCAGTCCAGTTTGTGCTCCAGCTTCATTCAGAGTCCTGCCTAAGTCAGCCACGATCCTCAGATGAAAAATGTAAAACTCAAGTCTTAGTTTATTACAAATAGGGTTGTTTGGAAACACTATGTGCAACAATACAAGGCCTGGGTGTGTTCCGAGTATGTATTTCACTGGGAGATAATATTCAGGGTTCAAAAAGTCAGAGTGAATGTCCAAGTATCAGTGTGTGCAGCATTCCCTCCCATTGCTACTTCTGCAGGTTTTCTCCAATACACTAAAACAAACAAACAAACTCGCTATCATCCCACGTAGATCACATTTACTGACTGATACAAGATTTCCTGGTACGCTCAGATCACAGAACTCATGATATTTTGGGATATAAAATGTTGTTACACCTTAAACACTGCAGTATTTACTGACTGCCTCCTTTTTCAGTGCTTAGAGTTCTAGAAAAATCCATCTGAAGTAACTAATTCAGTGAATATCAGTCACAGAAAAATTCTGGTTCATTTAAGTCCAGAACAGACATTTCAGTTTATGTTCATTTAAGTCCAGAACAGACATTTCAGTTTATGTTAATGCTAATGAAATTCAGATAAACTACCCTGGCTGCAGGCCCACTGACTTCTGGCTGAAGCATCCACACAGCTGGATGCCTGTAAATCAGGCAGGACACAATTTCTGCATATAGGTTAATGACTGTTCTGCGTCACCAACATGTAAGAGTATAGACATGAAGCCAGAGATCTCAAAACAGCATTTCGCCTGCCTGGCAACTTTCTAATAAAAACAAAGCTTATTTTTCTGTCTGTATCATATTACTGGATGTGAACATTTGTAAAATAGACTATACTAAACTAAGAGGGAAAATTATACCCGAATTGATGTAAAGAGACTTAGGCTTCGTATTCACTTTAATTCACCACAGATCCATGCCAACATCAAAAGAATCAGTTCCATCTTCTACTTCTCATTTCTCACTGGCACCATTACTCAGGCAGTAAGATTTGTGCATATAGAAGACGAACAGAGTAAATCATCTAGCAAGTTTCTTTCCTAGAAATGTCGTATTCTGACAAATTCAGATATTTTGTTATCAGAGACACTTTAATGGCTATAGTCTTTATCTTTCTAGAAGAAAACCACAGATAATGCTCATCAGTACCCATTTCATTCTATAAACAAAATGCATTCAAATTATTCTTTTTGACTCTGCAATTACAGTTGTAAATCTGTTTCTGCTTATTTTCATCTAAAAATCTGACACTTAAGAAAGCCACACCTGCATAACTGTCTTTAGGGTAATAAATTCAGTCACCTTAAAGATCATGGTCAGTGCAAGGAGAGTCCTGCACTTTGTAAACCACCAGGGAAGTAGTGAATAGGTGGTCTATTGCTACATACTTTTACTCTTCTATTAGGTACGCTCTTTACACCAACAAAAACATACTACCACCTTAGTATCAGATATATAGCCATCACCACGAAAAATCTGGCTGGATATAGCCACTTCTGTCCCTTGCCCACCACTTACTTTTTCTGTAATTCTGCAGAAAACATTCAGTTATCTTCTAAGAAGTAGCAATAGTCCCTCTACTTAAAATAGGAATTATCACTAGAACTTATACCCCAAGCACCTTAGAAGTCAGACACAGAGCAATGCATATGCAGAGTAAAATCAGTGATTCTTTCCTCACCTTCTTCGTAATCTCCTCTTTTGTATTTTACCTGGTACATTCCAAACAATTCTTAGAATTGCATGAATCTTATGTTTGCACACAATCTCACAAAATTTAAGATCATCACAAAATTTAGGATCATTGTCAATTCAGGCTGACTCATAAAGAACAGTTTTCTGGGTCTAGTAAGTGAGGGATTACACCTAAAGCAACACAACAGAAATACCTCCAGAATTCAACACACTGCTTTACAACCTCTGTGTCTATGTCTGTATCTAAAATTGACTTAATATATGCTGCAAGTAGGAACTTTTGAGATTACATGTCCAGTATTTACTGAGGCTTACATCCTGCATGTACTGCTTAATTTTAGTTCAAAATTTACCAATTTTAGATCTAAGAGGATCAAATTATGTTCTCAAAACAAACACTAATGTAACGGATATTATGGGTAAACTGAACCTCCAAAATGAATACCAGTATATTCCAAAATAGAAATGCCAAAAGGCTGAAAATACTAAAAAAAAAAAGCTAACCTCTTTTGCCTTTCAAGAAATGATGGAACCTAGACATAAAAATGATAAGTCAAGTTTTACCAAAACTAAGTTTCCTTTTTAAATCTAAAAATAAGAACTGAGCTGTTCAAAGCTAAATATTAGTCACAAATAAAAAGGACTCACCTTCCTGTCTGTTGTTTTTCCTTTTTAGCCATTTTTCGACAGTTTCCGCACTTACACTTTCTGACACAAACTCATCCAGTACCTGGGGGTGAAGAGAAAGATAGGCCTTCACTTTTTCATCCGTTAAACCTGAAAGAGAGAATATTAACTGATTACACTACTGGTATGAAACTCTTCCTATGAAACAATACCTAGAGGCCAGCAACAATCAATATCCTTTTGTTTAACACGTGAATTGAATACTTGTCTATTTAAATTGTCTCCTGCCAGAAAGAACAATATCCAGTCAAAAAAATGACCTGTCGTATAAAAAACTGTAGAAGCAAAGTATATCCAGGCAAGATGCTGCGTACAAAAGGTCTCCTACGGAGTACACATAAACATTCCCTGGGAGAAATGGCCAAGAAGGAATTTGATTATGACTCTAAAATTACTTATTTCCAAGATAACGCAAGATAATATATTGATAGAGAAAGTGGGGGGAAGGAGATAGAAGACAGTAAACTGGTATTTCTCGTAGAGTGACGCATTCAGTATTCTCAGCGCAAGTGGTAGGAAAAGCAACAGAACTATTATGCAACACTGAAATCGAGCACAAGTTTTAAATACTGGTGTTACTTAATTAACTTTACAAATAGAAACTGCTTTCACACATATGCTTCCAATGCCTTAGTAATTCAGTTACTAAAATAATTTTAAATAAAAGGCCTTTACAATATCTGCAGCAAAAAGAAAACTCCAGTACACAATTTGGAAAAGCAGCAAAATTTAGAGTCTCAGATCCTTGATGCAAAAATTCCCAAATTCCTAGAATTACAATCCAATCATACTCTTCACAAATCCCCTGAACACCAGTGGCCGCAGGGATGCGAACCCACAATGCTGAGGCCTTCCCAGGGAAGGCAGGGAAGAAGCGCGCCTGTCCGGAGGGACACAACGCCAGGCTGCCACAAAGGTGGCATGCCCAGAGTACAAAAGCCTTAATGAGATCTGAGGGGAAGCGAAGTAACAACCACCGTAATGACTCTAAATACGCCTTTTCCTCTTGTGTTGTGTGTATATAAATGTAATGGTAACTTCTCCACAGAAAGCAGCCTAGGTTTAACAGAAGAGAAACTCCCCTCTGAACAATGTCGACCTCTTTTAGAGAGTATTCATGCTACAAAATGAGCATCAGTTTTCCTTTTTTATGCTTCACACAGTACCAGAACACACTGAAAACTGCTATGCTGTAATTTAAATGCTAGTCAACGACTGTAACCTTTAAGATGTCTTACAAACGTTTACTACGAAAGCCCTCAGAAAGCAATACCAAAACAAAAACCAACAACTCCCACCTGCAGAGCGCCAACCACACTTCCCACTCTCCCCACACCAACTGCACCGCATCATTCCCACCACATCAGTCCTCACCAACCCCAACGCGGTTTAAAATACCCTTTCTCTTTATCCACGTGTGCGGCAGTTCCCAGTGAATATCATAACCTCAAATAACAAGACTCCCTCTTACAGGAAAGAGCCTCCAAATCTGAATTAGCTGAATTAAGAGAGCTAAGCGAGCATCCTGATTTTCATTAGTAAAGAAGAAAAGGTTCATCCTAAACCAGTGAGAGCAGGAGATAATCAGCAAGTTGGGAGACAACAAACAAACAAAACTTCACTACTTTGATTGTTTAACATTAGGCAATAGTTTGTAAATTTTTATCTTAATGCATCCATTAAAAAGAACACGTGGCACGTGAACAAAAAGATTTTTCGGTCAATACAGTTATTGCCTCACATACTGTAAAATTAGACTAATTAATATAATTTTGTAATTGGCTCAACTAAGAAAAATGTAATATCTTGAAAAATTAAGTCTTTCTAATTTCACAGTAATAGAATTTGAAAAGAAAACACATGTTTGGAGACTTATTCATAAAGACTACAGAGTTTTGAAGATTTACCAGAGTCAACCATCAGAAAGTCATCAAAATTTATCTGCCTTTTAAGTTCTGGATGAAAAATGATCGAGACAGGTTTGTCACAAAATGCCACTATTTCCAGGTTGTCTTTAGACTCCAAACAAACACTTTTTGTTTCTAGTAAGAAGCTACGAACTGAAAAGTATGTAAAATTAGCAACTGAAACTCCACAAGGGTTGATTTATGTTTTCAGTTAAAATAGCTAACTTTCTGAAGCATGCAGCCTGTACTCCTTTACTTCAATGGAAATAATTCCTTGATTCAAAACTTTATGGGTTGCGATTCTTTAATACAGATACTAAAATTCAAAAAAATGTCAATTTGAAATAAGACTTCAGTCTACATTTCAAGAGTTCAGTTTCCACTTCAGATATCCTGCAATTTCAGCAACCTCAGAGTGAAAACTCTGCTTTAACCTTATGCGGAAAATTGATTCACGGAGTTGATGTAAGAAATTCTGCAACAGTCTTTAAATTATCCTCCTTTACTTCACTAAAGGCATCTGTGCAGATGTGCTTCTTCAATGTCAGATTTGTAGACAGGAGCAAGGAAAACAGGATTTACGACTACATTTGCAGAGTTTAAAAGGAGTGACTTAAATCTCTTTTCTACATAGATTAAAGCAGACTTATCGGTCCTTCTAATTGTTAAGTCTATAATGTTAAAAAATAAATGCTACAACCATACACACTAAACCCACAACCAAAACCAGCAAGAACACAAGAATGTAACATTAAGATAAATTAGCTTTTACAATATGCTTAAATGTTTTGTGGTTTATGTACATTAGGGAAAAAAATGTTGTAAAGAAGCTCGAATGTAAGAGTGTTTTACAGCTGTGCATGAACAATTATTTTATGGCATATATAAAGCCTTCTACATTCTAAGACATACATAGGAATAAGACTTTTACATAAAAATGTGCATAGATTTAATGATAGGAACACTTGCTCTTCTGAACATTCACATGTTCCTGAAAACTTCTGGTACATATATTTCTGTTAAATATGAACCTCTCTATTGAACTGTTGTAATCTTTTAATTCTGAAACATGCAAGAAAAAAAATAAAGAATTCAGAAGACTGATTTAATGACATTTCAATAAAGAGGACAATAGTACTTACACAGAAACTCAGGAATCAGAAGTTGACCATGCCAATTAGGTATCATTTACAGAATTAGAAACAAACAAACAAAACACAAGCCAATGCTGGTGGTTTGGGGTTTTTTTTTTGTTTTTTGGGGGTTTTTTGTGTTGTTTTTTTTTTTTTGTTATTGTCACTAATACATTGGTCTGAAGTATTTTGAGCAGTACACTTTTCTCCATCCGTTTACATCAGAAATATTTCTGCACTTCTCCTTTCTTCTCCCCTTACTACTATTGCACCTGTAGACCAGTAGAGACGGTACTCTACATCTACTTTTGCCACAGCACACTCTACACAACAGAGAGCTTCCCATCACCTCCAGTGATGCCAGGACTTCTCTCACTCTTGTTCATCAATACTTGCGTGGAGCATCACGTATATACATCAACAGTGCCTAACAAAGGAAAAAGGTAGAAGCACACACATCCACAACTGTCTTAGCCTAAACGCTTTCTCTCAAGCGGTCCAAACAAAAGCTCCCCCGTGCTTTTTTTCACGCATCCTCAGAAAGCATTGCCTCTTGTACCTGTCTGTCCTCCGGACAGGTTCTGCCACAGCAGTTATCAAGAGGGACCATCGCTCAGGAGGCCTAAACTCTGGCCAACAGCCTAGGCCGCAGCAGGCCAGAAAGCACAGGAAGACTGGAAAAACCCTAATTCCTCTGAGTATTAAGGGAGGAATCTGGCATTTGGGTTGAATGTCCATTCATTCCATTTACGCACTGGAGTTTGCCTTCCCAATTCACACATACATCCTGTTTAATTAAAAAGACACACACACGCCAAACCACCTTTCTCCTTTGTATTCTTTTTTAAAGTTATAAACCCACATTTCGGTGCTGGTATCACCAGCTGGTGCAACTTGCTATTGCCATTTTTTTAATGCATGTATTAACTATTTGTTCTGAATTTGTGATTAAATAATGAAAATTATAACCAAAATATCACGCAAAAGGACACACACGTATCAGATAAGCTCTTCCTTTTTTCATTTCCCTCTGAACAAACCGTAGGCAAAGGAACGCTCAGGCCGGCTGCGGCTGGTGCTAGCTCAGCAGTTCCTCACTTCCTGACCAGCACACCCATTTAGGTTCTCTTTGTAGATCTCAATTTGAAATGTTCTCTTTGGCCACACCGTCTGATTTTAAAAGTTCATTCATACACACAGAAAACATTAATCAAGGTTGGTTTGGTTTCATTTTTTTTTTTCCATTTCTTGGCTACCCTGAACAGTGAGTGGAAATACAACTTTCAATAAATGCTGGGTTTTATGCAAGTGCTTCATTGTGTATCTCATTTATTATAGGGTAGGATGATAGCAAATTGGCAAAGCTCCATACAAAGCAGAGGGCAGAAGACAGCCTATCTCCTCAACGCCACCCAAGAGGCAATTCCTTGATCAGCAAAAGGCCTTTTTACTGCCAGAGGCAATGATCTTTCTGGCAGGACATTCATTGCAGGATGTTCGGAGCGGGAAGGGTGAATTAAAAGATAGAAAAGCAACAACTGTATTTACTTACAATATTTCTATAAACTGACATATTGGTGCACTCTATCCAATAAACAATAGCCTTGGTTTTCCACTTTGCACATGCCCGAGGCTCAAGCTGTTCATCCAATTTGGCATCGCTCGTCCCAGTCTATCAAAATTTTGATTTTGTGTTTTGTGGTTGGGATTTGGGTTTTTTTTGGTGGTGGTGTTTGTGGGGGTTTTTTGACACAAGTCCTTGGCTTTCAATGGAGCATGTATAAGTGTGTTTTAGCATTGTTGCTTTTTCCTACACCAACTATGAGAAACAGTTTATTTTTCACTTAAATTAATAGCAGAAACATATACAGTTAAAACCAGGATAACAGGTAGATTTCTTCCCTTTCTTATTTTAGTAAACTGACTACAGCAAATACAAATATTGCTACCAAATATCACAGTCTAGTAATTTCAACCTAAAGTAGAAAGCCAAATGTTTATGATAGTCTGGTTCAGCAAATAACTATCTTTTCAGTAGTCCTATGATTAATACTTAAAAAATAGGCTTCATTTCACTAAGGGAAAAGAATTAAGAAACTTTTATCTGAAGATAGTTTAGCAAGTTTAGTAGAGCTATTTAAAAAGGAATTATGCATGTAGATTCTGAAATGTGCAAGAAACTATCTTTTCTTTTTATTTATTTCAACAGTGTAACAGGACTAGGTCATTAGGGCTTCAAAAGCATAGCTAGGACTTGGACTGCTTTTGTTAGTACTTATACTAAAAGCCAAATGAAAACAAAAACCCCAGCACAACCACCAACAACCTTCTATATACCTGTATATTTCTGAGTGTCATAAAAAGGCAAGGCGAGCATCGCGGGCTGCTTAATTTAGTGATTGCCTGGCCTGCTCAAGCCTGGATTCCTCTTTTCAGCAACCAGTAAAGCTTTCATTTCAACAGCTCCAACATTTCATTGGTGATAACACCAGGCAGAACGCTAAAAGAGACCAACTGAATTCACAGAGCCATCTCCCACTGTCCAGTGTTAGCAAATCAACAGCTTAAGTTAAAAGAGAACATTTGTAGCACTAAAATAAAATACTAATTAAGGTGAGAGAAAATTAGGGAATTTTTTGCTGCAGCCGTGCATGCTATGCAAGCAGATCATTTTACAGGTACTAGCACAAATGCTTTTCAAGAAGCCTTAAGTGACCAAATACAGTTTCCTTTTTCAAACGAAATGTGTATTTGAATGACCAATAAAGAATAAAGCGTAACAGTGGACAGAGCTTATGAAATAGGAAGATTCACATAATAAATGTGTTCATATCCACCCTGTTGATCACCGCAATGCTCATCATGTCTATTTAAGGGTCTAGGAGAGACAGACACTGTAAACACTGTCACAATCTTATATTCTACTGTCCTCTTAAAATGCCAGCAAAATACTCTTTGGAAAAATAACACTTAAAAAAAAGTATAAAACACTACTTCTATCTTAAGAGAGAAACTGCTTTTTGAGCAGATGTGACAAAGTATACCAAAATGAGAATCTTAGAAACTTGCTTTACTGGTTTAAATTATAATGGTACTGCAAGGCAACACTGTAGATTTGTCTACAGCAGGAAACTGAATACAGCTAGGGCTGTTCACTGACCTGAAACCAAGTGGCTTACAGTTTTCCCCATCCTTAATATGAAGCTCTCTTGACCTCTGATGGTGAAGATGAGGTAAAACTGGAATGGGAATACATGCTGATTGCCTGCTGGGAACTACCCCTGGCCTGACCCCACTCCACAGCAACGCCTGGAACCTGCCTGTGACATCACTGCCTGGCTTTGGCCAATGCAATGCCAAGAACCATCCTAACAATATAACAGCATAGGAAAAAAAAAAAAATCCAGTACATAAGAATGCTCCTTTGCATTGTTTGTTTACTACCCTGGATATAGCATAGCTACATTCAAAAATAAACTAAGAAAAAAGAACTCCTTCAAACATCAATTACCAGTAATTATTCCATGCCTTTGAGCCAGTCTCCAACAGCCTTCCTTTAAAAGAAAATAATAATAAATCAAAATCAAAAATAACTTGAAAATTACATTTTTGCTTTCAGCTTTTTATGCTAAAATATTCAAAACATTTCTTAGATATTAGACAACCTGTGTAGTACTGAATCGATTAACGGCTCCACTCTCTGAGTCTTAAACCATGTCGTACTGCCCTGTCCCTTGAGAACAGCTTCAGTGAGCTAAGTATAAAGCAGAGTTGACTGTGAATGAGCTGAAATAATTGAAGCCTAGAGCTATGTTTAAAAATCTGCTCCATTTAGCAACATGACTCAGTCACATCATTAGCAATTCTCGCCTTTTTTTTTTTCCATTAATGTTGTGATATTCAGTCTTTTTTTTTTTCTAAAACCACTAGCTTAATCAAATCCCATGATTAGGCAAGAATTTTAGTTTTCACCTAAACTTTCTGGTTCCCAGGCTGGGGGGCGTGCGGGGAGGCAGAGGAGAATGGATAAAAACTGATGAGCCAGCCTAATACTTACCAGGGCTCAGCATTTTATACTAGAACAGCTACACTCCGAAAGACTGCAGTCATTGCTTTCCTCAAAACCCTTGCAACAGTGTTTGACGCATATGACATACCTTTCACCTAGTTAGACAGGATCAAATGCTTTGAAAAACATATTGTGAGGGCATACATTGGTCAATATAAGAAATTGGATGGACTTTCTGTATTGAGAAAGCTTTTCTTAATAAAGATTAAAGGAAAACAACTATAAATGTTGTAAATGTCACATCTGTTAACACTTTTTTAAAAAAAAAAACCTAACTAAACAAAAGCCAATAAATTGGCTTGTATGGCTTAATGAACAATTCTTCCCTGAAATTAGAGAGGCCACAGAGTCACAGTAAATACGAGCAAAGTCATAATTTCCCCAAGTAACAACATACTGTGCCACACAGAAAATCTGCAAGCCAAGGTGGCGGGGGGGGGGGGGGAGTTGTTGGGACAAACTCATGATGATAAACACTTTCCAGATAAGGTATTATCTGAAACAGAAAACAATCTTACCTCAAATACAAGTAAAAAGATTTACAATATTAAAATAAATCTTCTCATCTGGAACATGAAGATGATTAAGAAAGACGTGTAACACTTCCTCAAAAATCAACATTTGAAAATAAATATAATACTTGTACAAAACAAAGAAGCCTTTAAAATACCTGAAAGTAATCCATAAAAGCCAATTCGAACACAACTTTGCCTGTGTTCTCTTTTTGTTAATGCTGAAACATAACACTTGCCCCATCTCTTTGTTACAGAAAGATCACCTCTCTCTATCTTTCTACAGAACCTTATAAACGATGTTTTTAGTTATTCTCAAAAGTATTCAAGGCATGTGTGTACATTGCTTCATTTGGATTAAGCACTAATCCCATTAAATCAATCCCTTCTTTGTTCAAAGCATCAGGATTCAAAACCACAGGCACAGTCAGTTTTGGAATATCCTTTTCAAGTCAGACTTTTTATCTTAATCCATTTAAGTATACAGGAATGTAACCAACCAAGTGCCCAAACTCTGTGAAACCTGATGTTACTGGTCTGGCAAAAAGTACAAATACTAACAAGAAGTAATCAGAATGGTCAAACCTCCTTTTCATTTCTCTTTTCTTGAAAAATTAATTCACAAACTGATCTGTGAGCAGCTCCATTCATCTTTTTTGCCCCTCCTCCTCCAACTCCCACCTGTTTTGCTACAAGAAAAACAATACACAGCTCACAGTACTAGCAGAGAAAAACAATAATGTGGCACACAAAAAGACTACAAAAAAAAAATTGTCTTTAAAAAAGGCATATGTTTGTTTCACATGTAACACATTTTATCACTAAACATCTCAAATCTCAGTATAAAGATGAATGCTTAATTATGCCAGCCTCCAATCACTCCATAAAACTGCAGGCTGTGTGCGTTTAGATCCCAGTTCCACCCACACTCAAGGGCAGTCACTCGCGCAGCGGCGCCGGCGGCCAGCAGTCCGTGGTGCAACGTTTCTGTCAGGACACCAGCAGCACTGCTGAAGTTTCAGAGAGAGAAAATAATGACCAGCTCAGCCAAACAGAGCTGGAACACGCTCATACAGCAAGAATACCAACAAGCATCTCATCCTGTATCCAATTCAAATCCCTTATTCCTGATGAAAAAGCCATGGATGTATCCTTGCACCTGAACATGCCAGATGCTAAGCAACCTGTGGACATAAGAGTCTTTGGTTTCCACCAGCTTCCACAGTGTTTTTTTCTGATATTACCAGCATCTTGCAAGCCTGAGTCCTAGACATCTACAGATGATCAGCTGGTTTTGTCTCCCAACATCTCTCAGGAGCTACGCAGAACTGGCAGCTCTGAGCACTGCTTCAGTATTAAATTACAAAACAGAAAGCCATGTAAGAGTGTTGATTAAACCAGTTTCCATTAGCAAGAGTTAAAATGTCTATAATCTTTCCATAGGAGTTATACACACGCTTAATGGGGTGAACGTGTTCCTCATCTGAATAATCATTTTTCACAGGGTATCAGTGCACACTTCAGATTGTCTGAATGGCATAATCCTGCACAGCACGTAGAGTGTTACGCTGCAATACCATCCATTATTTGATGTATGGGGCTTCCTAAAACTCTGTTACTTTCCTGGTTTGAGAGCAGCTTCTCTCCAGTTCCAATTAGAACGTTGCAGTAACTCCGAGGGGTCTCTAACAAGCGTTGTTCTCCTCTCAGAGAACAAATTTGGGAATTTAATTAACACCCTGCAAAAAGCTAACAAAAGGAATACAGACATGCTTTAGGACTTGAAAATTGTAACCAAATTAATTTCAAGTCTTTGCTTGAGGAGAAAGCTATGTATCATCTTCAGGTTATTGATAAAAATAATTATCAACATAATTCAAAATAATGCTTCACACTGAAGTAAGTGATAATGCATTTGTAAAGATAAGTCATACTGAGATGTTCCTTCTAATTATTTCATTCTCTTGTGCAACACACATAGCCAGGGTACCTTGTCTCCTGCCCAAAATACACGTGACCAGTAATACTCAACTTAATGGTACAAGTACTAAAATACAGTTCATTCTGTAACTCATTATGAAAAATGTCAAGTCGCCCAGGACTTGCACATACTTAATCTCCGGAAAGATCATATGCAGCTGTAAATTAAACTACTTAAAAGCTAACCATTAAACAAGGCAAGAATGCCTTAACTCTTCCCTTGAGTGTTGGGACCAAGTTCTTAATTTATGACTTCTCCAGTAATACCTTCTGGCTGATGTAATAATGTCTTCCTCCCACCCGACACCTGAGCCTGGAGTAGCTCCCTTTTTGCGTAAACTCTTCTGGCTCAAGAGTACTCCCATTGTCTTTATCACCAAAGTTTCACTGCTGATTCGTTTCTTCAAATGAACTCCCATGAATAAAGTTCCATACATCCTTTATAATACATTTACAAATATAAACATATAGGGCTGTTCACTAAAATGCTACTTAACTTACTCCACAAACAAGATCCAGTATGATGAAAACTCCTTTGAAGGATACTCCACGCCTGTGCCAAGTCTCACTCTGATATTTCACTAAATAGAAAACAGAGACCGTTCTTCCTTCTGAAAAGAGCATCTCACATCATCTTAACAGTTACATTAGTAGACATGTCAGGACAGTTTCCCAGGGTACAGAACTCTTCTTAAATAACAACTACACGTAGTCAAATAACATGCTACTGACCAACAAGACCGGACACCCAAGTGTTCTCTGCTTGGGTAGTACTAGGACCATTTCTGCAGCACCACAGATCAGGATTTGTCATTCATTTCTAATCCCCTCCAACCTTTTAGTCTTAGGAGGCTTAAAGAAAAATACAGTCAACATCCTTCACAAAATGAGAAGGTACAAAACTCAGAAATCTGTGACTAAAAAGCTCTATTAGGAAGAAACCTAACACAATCTCATCCAGAAAGGTTTGATCTGGTTCATGGGAAGTGAGCTCTTAAAAAAAAGAAAAATAAATAAATCCATGCTAGTCCAGCATTTTTCTAGACATCATGGCTAAAGTAAAATATACAGAAAAATACACGTCTGATATAGTTTAAATAATGTATTTTGCAGATTCTGTAACTGCACTATGGATAAGCCTGCTGAGCTGTTGAACGGAAGACTCCAGAGCAGATGCAAGGAGCAGGGTGCAAGGTGCTATTCTTACCTGATCTAAAGCTCAGCCATTATATTTATGGGTTCATTTGTTTTAAGACAGAGAGAAAGTACTGTCAAGATCCTGACCTATAGAGAGAGTGCCATCTGCTAGCTATGCATTAAGCCTAATATATTGAAGGTTGAACTGGTGCATATATTTAAAAAAAAAAAAAGCCATCTGATTTTAAATAAAAGATTCAAGCTGTACAAGAGTTTAGCACATTTCCCAGTTAATCTCTTCTGGTTGCTAATGGGTACTAAACAGGTGTACCTATCAAGAAAAAAACAAAACAAACAAACAAACAAAAAAAAAGAAGAAATAACATTCTAATTCTAGTATCAACTTTTCTTACTTTATTTTCCAGCAATTAAGGTTTTTCATATTTTAACTATTAGCTTTAAAGAGTTTTCAGCATTAGAGATCACCCCTTTGTAAAGGTACCACTAGTCTGAATGAGTAGCATCTCTCCTCTTCACAAACTAGAACAGGCTCACTTTCAGAAAAGTCTCTAACTCCAAAAGTCTCAAAAAAAAAAAAAATCAGTTTTTGTGAAAAAGATTCTGGCTTTATCACTTGAATGTCAGAAAGTAGAACATAGCCTTCCTGCAACCCTACCAAAAGCGCTACAGCAGATGTTTTAGCAATAATGTTAAAATACAAAAAGTTAGTACCACATAATTAATACTGGAAACTGCTTTTTCACTTTACCTTCAGTATTACTATAAAATATAGATACAAGATGCCTCTTTATACAAAATTAAACTTTGACTGACATTTAAAATAAAAAAGCCCTATTTAATTCTTTTGTGGGGGAACGAAAGCCTACTTTCAGACTAATTAAGCACTTCAAGTAAAGCACTGACTCCATCAAACTGTCAGGAAAAAAGTTAGAAATTCCAATTTATTTAAAACACAATAAAGGACGAGAATTATTTTCTTCCTCTGCCACCCCTTTTTTTTCAGTTGCATAAATGAACAGAAGGAAAGATGATTTTTCAGAGATGCTATCTCTGCTCAATTTTATGTGATGCATGTAATGATATCTCCGTGTCAGTAAAACAGGCCCTAGGAAAAGCAGTATAATTTGAGATATTTAAATGAACATGCCACTGAAGTAAAAGAGGTTTGAAGCGATAATTAAATACTGTGTAACATACGCTGGTACATTACAGACAAGGACACATTGTGCAACCCTTACTTGCACTGGTGAACACTTATAGGAGTAGTCCTATTGACGTCAGTGCGAGTACTTACGTGGGTAAGAGCTCACTAACATGTGAAGAGTTGTGCAACAAAGCTCCAAACGCGTTTCATTCCACACATTGTTTCAAGCTTTGTTCCTCAACCGCAAGTTTTTCCCTAATAGTGTTAACAATATTATTTCATTAACGTTACCATTCAGAAAAATATGCAAGAACATACAACTTGTTCAGTGTGAGCTGACATCACCCAGTATTTCAGCTACATACTGAACCAGAGGCACACAAGAATCGCAGATTCACTGAGGCTGGCAGGCATCCCTGGGCATCGCCTAATCCACCCCCTGCTCAAGCAGGGTCAGCTACAGCAGGTCGCTCAGGGTCCTGTCCCATCGGCTTTTGAGTGAGTATCTCCAAGGATGGAGACTCCACACTCACTCTGGGCAGCTGGTGCCAGTGTTCAATCACCCTCACAGTGGAAAAAGTGTTTTCCTGTGTTCAGGTAGGAAATTCCATGTTTCAGTTTGCACTCATTGCCTTTTGTCCTGTCACTTGGCGCTCCCAAGAAAAGCTTGGCTCCATCTATTTTACTTTCCTCCCCATAAGTTATTTATATATACAAGTAAGATCCCCCTTGACTCTTCTTCTCTCCAGTCATCTTTATGGCCCTTCACTGGACTCACTCCAATATGCCCATGTCTCTCTTGTACTGGGGAGCCCAGAACTGGACCCAGCACTCCAGATGCATCTCACCAAGGCTGGGTAGAGGGGCAGGACCAGCCCTCCTGACCTGCAGGCAACGCTCCTCCTAACGCAGCCCAGGATGTTGTTGGTCGTCTTTGCTGTGAGGCCACACTGCTTGTTTGGGTTCAATAGGAAGGAATTACAGGACGCAACAGAATAGGGATTCCTACTTCCTAGCAGGTGAAATAAATGGAAATGCCTTCTACAGACCTGAATGTTGGCACAACAGAATAAAGTAATAACACATGGGGTTGACTGCTTTTCTACAAGCTTTCACCAGTGTGGCAACCTTGTATTCAACGCAATCTCATCTGGCAAAACATCTTCCATCGATACTACTTCAAACAAGAATTCAAATAATCCATTTGCTACTGTTTTAATATTTTCTTGTGGCAACCGCAGTAAAACAAAGATGCAGTGTTTCAGTTGGGCCCCTAGTTTTTACTATAAAGCTTCAGCAAATGCCACAGAATTCAAGGCTAGTTTTAAAAAAAAAAAATCAAAAATAAGCAGCTGCACCTTTTCCCTGTCCTCCTCCCCCTCACCATCTCCCAACCCTTTTTTGTTTGTTTTGGAGACAGTGAAGCTCACTAACATGTGTTCACCTCCAAAAAAGCATCCTTAGAAGAAAAAGGAGAGGGGAGGAGAGGGAGAAGAAGAAAAGCCAGAAAGAATGAAAGTAAAAAGGGAAAGCGAAACAGTAGAGATGGAAACCGAGAACTTGTGTTTGTGCAGGACTTGAAAAACACCTAAAAAACCCCATTTCAGTCTATATTCCTGCATTCACACGATGCATGTTCTGTGTTGTGCCTTTGCTATAATGATTTAGGTAAACTTTTCACAGGCAAGGGCAATAAAGTAGTCAATGAGAAAAAAAAAATCTGGTAGAATGACTTAATCTTTCAATGTAATTCAGCTTTGTAATAAACTGATTTTATCTAAAGCCTACTTGAGCTTGACCTTTGGCTACATTCAGAAAACACTTTAAAACTATAAAGATGTTCATGTAAGACAGACATTGTAATACAGGAAATTAAGGCACATTTCCACAGGGCTGGTCATTAATTTCCACTTCAGCGTGTTACAGTCCTGAGGGCTGAGATTCCAATTTCTGTGCAGCACACTGACCAACAAAAATCGTTCACATGAGACTGTAATAGGCCTATTACAGTACTATATAATGACAAAATAAAAATTCTAAAAGTACCTAAAAATCACATTGACAGCACATACACTGATCCACTGCCAAAACTAGCCAGTTAAAGGCTGTATCATAATATATCCAACAGGAGAAGTAAACAGAAGAACTTCAAAAATTTCAGATCAGACAAAATAAAGAGATTTAACAAATGGGTAGCTTTCAAAATTTTTCAGCTCCTTCAGATTCACTCCAGGAAGGCTTCCAAGACTGCAACTTCTGCAGGCTAGAGAATATAAATTTGAATACTATGCAATTTAACTGACAGTGTCATGAGAGATCTGGAGAAAAACCCAGTATACCTAAGATAACTAAAACGTGACGCCATGTTGTACTGCAAGAAAAATGGCACCAGGAGGTCTCAAGGATATGCTATCAATGGTAAAGAGCAGTCATAAATGACACTACGTTATTGTTTCTCCTTTAGAACCACTGTTGCATTATTTTACAGAGTAATAGCTGAGTAATTTTATGATTGTCAGTTTTGGGCACTTAATAGTGCCGGTCCTTTACTTATGTTACTTCATGAGCTAACGAACATAACTGACAATCAAACCCATCTGAGTGCCCTGGCACATCTTTCCAGCAAACAAACAATCCTGTAATGCTTGTGTTCAAATAACAGTGACACACACACTAACTTCACTGCAAGATATCCAAACATAGTGAGGTCAGTAAACAAAATATTTTCATAAGTAGAGTGTACTTAGCATGACAGCAGCTGAGGAAACGTTAATCTGGATGTATTTTTAATTGGGGTGGGGGAGAGTCATGAAAGGAATAAAGAAAGAGGCAAGCAAAGGGCTAATGAAAAATGCACCGACTCCAAGTTTTTAGGTACAGTCATCTTCTCTAGTGATAGGCAGGCTCAGAAATATTGGATATTCTCTCAGCAGGAAAAGGTCACAGGGCTCCCTCCGTGACCACTCTTTCATCATGGATAAATGGGCAGAGTAAAGCTGGGAGAAAGCACAAAAAGAAGATAGAATCAAACCTGAGCGGCATGAGGATGAACACCGCTAAGAGACAGAACAAAGACTGTATTCAGGAGGTACGAGAAGGAAGCTTCTGTGTGGGTAGGCACCACACAGAACTGAATGAGGAATCCACAAGGAAACAAGTTCAAAATTAACCATGGAAAAAAAAAAAAAAAAACAAAAAACCACCCAAACCCCCAAAGTAAAAGCTTTTTCCACAAATCAAGTTATCCTGTCTGCCTGTGTGAACCCTTACGTTGTAGCACGGAGTGCGCAGCGTGAGAGCAGGAATATGTAGCTAGGGTTGAGGAAGGCAGGACATCTTCCCACAGAAACACTGTCCATCTCCACTGGTTTACAATGATTGCGAAGAACAGCCTAAAACATGGAAGAATAAAAGCATGCCAACTGAGAGGCCACGTAGCTACACTTTAACATGTAAGCAGATAGCACACATAAAAGATCAGCTAACATACTTTTTAGATACGATAAACAAGTAACTCACACCACCACTCGTTTGACAGAGTATGAATCTACCGTATAAAGACATTACAAAAAGTGTCAAAGATTACTAGATGCCTCCTGCACACAAAACTTGAGCTGTTCAGTCTTTCTGGACCACAACAAGCAGACCGGGGGGGGGATGGGGGGGGCGGTTCTGATCATTTGCTCATTGTACAACATTGTCTTATCTATTGCATATTATTTCCAGGTCAACAACTATAACAGCAAGCTATTCTATTCTAGAGAGTCTACTCTATGAAGCTCTTTTCAATGTTTTGGGGGTTTTTTTTGACAAAAGAAGAGGTCTTCTAACCTTGAAAGTCTGATTTGAAGATACAATATAGAATCTCTCTTTTATAAAAGAAATACGAGTTTTAAGAAACTGATGGAAACTGTGCCTTAAGAACCTTGGAAGCAAAACCTCTCCAGACACCTGCAACACAAGAACAAGACAATGCAAGTGTCTCTACAATCTCCTGATTTAAAAGGGTCATTTACAAGTGTGAGAGCAAGGCTTGCAAGTTTTAGTCAATGATTAGTATCTTCAAGATCTTTTTTGAGAACGGCTGTTTTACCAAGGACAATCTAACTAGCCCAGGATTTGAATCGATAAATGCCATTGTCCTAACTCCCTATCTGCTCCCCTGGAAAGGCAACTGCATTACTCTGTTCTTTGTGAAATCTTCTGGGCAAGGAGAGATTGGGTTTTCTTTTCCAGAGGTCTGTAGGCAAAGAGAAGTTTATTTTTGACATAAACTTCTAAACTCTTCTGCTCATAGCTTTTCTGATAATTACTTCAAACTCATCTTACAGCATATTACCACCAAAAGGGACAGTGCTCCTTTCTCTTCCACATCCAACTGCACACTCCTGATGCCTTTTTTGTACCTGTGCAAGCTTTTCAGCAACTGTGAGGAGAACTGCATGGAAAAACCATCCTGAAAACTGAGGCAGAAAAAAACAGCCTGATTTCAGCAGAAGTCTTCCCTGGGAGTGAAGAGAGTAGTGAGGATATTCCATCAGATGGCATCGTATCTTTGTGTTACCTTAAATCAAACTTCACATGGGGGGGGGGGGGAAGAAAAAAAGCTTTAAGTGTTGTGATCCTCAGCAGGTTTCTGATGACCACAAGAGCTGTGACAGATAGCAAGACAACTGAATATAGATTTCTTATTTTACTGTCAAGCTGCACAACAAAGTTGTGCCTTTGGAGGTACTGAACCTGAACGTTGGAGGTACTGAATACACATTTTTAGCACTGGACTCAGCGCCTCCTAACAGCTAAAGTTCTCTTCTCTTTGTCAGGAAAGGTATTGGTACCAGTGTTTTCAAGATATATGAAACACTAAAAATATTCAAATCTCATCAATTAGCATCTTAGAAGTAGTTGGAAAGTAGAACTTCCCAAGAAACAAATATTCCAATATCTTGAAATTTGTTTTCATTCATAATCAGTATTAAAAAAGACAATCTTTGGCCATTTACAGAAGAATGAAAATTGAAGGCTTTTTTGTTTTTCATTTTATACAACACAAATTGCTCCAGTCACATCAAAACCATATTACTTAATATTTAATTATTTTATTTAGAATTAAAAAAAAAAAATTGCAAAATGAATTATTCACTCACAATCTTCCTAATAGAACTAACACATTTGTACTTTGATTTCAGCAAAGCTGCACTTTCCAGAACCTGCAAGTGAGCGGTGAGAGCCCACATCTCCACGTCACTCAAAATCCCTCTATTGTGCAATATGCAGACATGTGCTTGTTTCAGCTTCTCCCTACTAGCAGCACTGGAATCAGCTGAACCACACTAATCAATTAACTTGGCAAACCACACACACACACAAAAAAAAAAACAAAAAAAAACAAACAAAAAAAAAAAAAACAAAAAAAAAACCAAAACCACCCACCACACCCAAAGAACTATTACACACAGTGTGGTCTCATAGAGACAAAAACACAACTGAGCTTCCTTAGAGTCAGACAAAGGAAAAATAAGCTGAAATCAAGCAGTGGTTTTCAACATAAGCGGGCTACCTAGTCAAGGTGAAGATGCCACCCAGGAGACACAGACAGACTGGAGTCAAAACTGCCATTCAAGAACTGTCCTGTGCATAACCATCCCTCATTGAGCACCTACGTATTTAACTATGAACTTCTAAAACTTTAGTCAATCTGTTAGTGAAAAACATAATTTAAAAACAAAAAGATTGAAACTCAATCCACGTCTGCCTGTCCACTGAAGGATTTACTAGCAGAGTTATGTATGGACTAGCATTTGCAGCTTTTCTTCAGTAGAATAGTGGTACTTTTGTCTGAACATTAAAATTGAAATTTTTCTGTCCATCCAATCAGATAGAACATCAAAAGAGACACACTACTCAAGGTTCACTACAGCACTAATTTCACTTTGCTTTTATATGTCTCAGTTTCTTTTAAACAGCATCACAAAAAAAAAGTGTTATTTAATTAAAATAAAAATTACAAGCAGCATGGCGTGCAGTCACAAAAAAAACAGCCAATGCCATAGGGCACTGATGCTGAAAGTTGTTTTCCACTTCAGAACAATGATAATGAAAAGTGTCTTCTCTGTTTCATGATTGGCTTATTAGAAGCAGCATCTTCAAAACACCCTCAGCTTTTCCTTGCAAAAAACAGATTGCCTCTGAAGACAGAAAAAAATGGTGCTGCAGAGGTTTGCATACTCCTTAATGGTACTTCTTTTTAAACAATATGAATCTTGTCATAAGCAGTAACTAGTTCTTAAAGTTTTGTCCTCCTGTATTTCCTATAATTTTACCCTATCAAGCTGTAAAAAAAAAAAAAAAAAAAACCAAACAAAAAAAAAAAAAAACAAAACCTTTGAATTTTCAGGCATACAATAACTACTTTGTTATTTCAAAACAAAGCAGAGATCTCTCAAAAAAAATGAAATACAGCTTTTCTATGTTTGCCAAAAAAAATTGGTTTGTTTTTTTTTTTCATTTAAATATCACCTTGCTGTACCAGAAACATTAAGCCCACAAACGTTCAAGAATACCAATTTTATGATCATACAGAAGAAATGAAGAGGTTAAATGATTCCTGCACTTTATTCTCCAAGTTTGGAGGAGTCCAAATTACCACTACTTCATTATATGGAATAAACGCGTACAGCTTTAAAAGCTTATAATATTCCTGACATTTAAAGATGCACTTAGGACAGTATTTTACTCTTAATGTTATAGCTATACACTCGTATCAAATATTTCAACATCAACATCTCTTACCAGAAACCTTATATATTATTTACAACTTCTAAGACATCTACTCGTATTTATATTCGTGTACATGACTTTGCTCTACATACCCTGCATAAACATTTTCAAATGTGATTTGTGTCAGATCCTTTTAATCATCTGAAGTACTGTCTGTCTTCTGTATTTCCAAACAAATAGTACAGCTAAAATATAGGCTGCACATAAGCACCCATCTCCATTAATTTAACAATATGCTGTCACTGACAACACAAGGAAGAAATGCTTTTGCACGCAGTGACCAGTTGGATCACAATGCTACAGCCCAGTCTGCCCCTAGCCAGTTGTTGACTTTGGTCTTGAGTGTAGAACAAGGCTCAACAAAATTTACTCCCTCACTTCCACGTGGAAAGCACCCACAACGGCACTGAGCATGGCAGAGATTAATTTTCATTGTTTGTTCTTACTTTGCTTTGCTGTCAAGTATACCTGTGAGACTGAGCTCAGGCTTCAGTGATTCCCTCACCCTACTTAACTCACTTCCCTTACAAAAACTTTCCTAGAAGACAACCATTTCTTTCAGTCATTTCCTTCTACTTTCCACTTTATTATACAGGTAGTAATCTATCCTATGGCTCAACGCCATATGAACTACCAGTATGGATATCAATTCTCAGTATACATATTTTCATACAACTCTGTGTATCTCACACATAAGAGGAATGTAGGTTTTTAAATGGTGTGAGGGGCCTTATTCTTTATGATCCTAGCATTTTAAGAGCCTCACTTAAGTAATCATAGTCTCAGAAGTGCAAAGCCTTCCCATTAACTATCACTTAACTCAACGGGAGCTAACTGTAATGTTGCCATGTCCTGAATGTGCAGTCCACTTTTCCACTTATCCAAAAACAAATGTAATTAAAATATTCAGACCCTAGCGATTTTTCAGATCACCTATAAACTCTTGAGAACAGTGACAAGTTCTCACACTTTCCAGATCACTCCAAAAGGTAGTCATATATCTAGCAAAATCAATAGTCTGAAATACAGCAATGATTCTATAAATGTTTCTAAAAACATATTGTATTAAACAGAGATAGAGAACAAATCTTGTTTTGTGAATTCACTTATAAGTACTATTGAATTTTGTACCTGCAGAAGGTCATACATTCTCAGTGAAAGATCTTTGATGAGATAAAAGAATATGAATCAAAAACCTTACACTATAGCGAAATCTCAGTTTCTGAAAGACCAAATTGTTCCCACAGATGTCACATCCGTAACAAAGTATCCCGACACTTTCAGCAGACATAGCATAGCATGACAAAACCAGGGATTTAATTTAGGACTCCAAAATAGCAAAGGACAACAAGCCACATTTGCAGAGATTATACCCTCACATAAAGATGTCAGAGGCTTTAATAAGCTTTTTAAAGGAGGTATAGCCCTGCAGAAGCCTAAAAAGCATTTATTTCTATGACAGTCATCCAATCTGCTTTGGCTCTTTTGTAAATCCCACTGCTTAGTGGAGAGAAAGAATTGTACGTATTTGGATAATTCATAACAAGTTACAATAAAGTGCTGTAATAACATTCTGGCTTTCAAGTGATAAAAGGAAAACTGTCAGTTTAAATTAATTTAAATCATGAGTGTCCAAAACTTGTCTTTTTGATGTGCAGGCAGTGCAAAACAACAGCTAGGGGCTCTAGGCAACAGCTGTCCCGTCACTGCTTCCCTCTCATCCACACACTGCATTCCTGCAGTCCATGAAGCTTGAGCTTGCCTGCCTTTAATTGTAACCTTGCACCTTCTTTTGAAGTGAAATCTCCTGTTACCCCTTCTTTTGGCATTAAGGTATCTTCTTCAGTACTTAGTAAAGGAAAAAAAGAATATATTTTGCCAGTCACTGGGGGGGGGGGAAAAAAAAAAAAAAGAGCAGTCAGCATGGGACTGCACACTTAGCTGCTGCAACTTCGTCTAAGCTCTCTACAGAGCACTAACCATCCAAAAACATCATCCACGTTGCTGAACTGCTGAACAACTCTTTTGAGCAGTTGCATTATCAGGATTGGTGGCCTATCTACAACGTCCACCAACATCATATGCCAAAACATACCTGTTTTCTCCAAAGCTGACATTTTACATTTACATCCATCATTTTGTATCAGAACAGAGGCAATAGCGCACTCCAAATGTGCGCTACAGTATCCTTTGCATCAGGCCTCCTGACACACCTTTATTCACACCTACATTGCTTCCTGCCCAGACTTCTGCAATTCCCCATGTACTCTGTGCACGCATTTTTCAAAAAGTTTGAAGGCTATGGCTATATTCTGCTGTCATGCTAATTAGCAAGTGTTTGCCACTTCTCTCCTCCTCTTCCTCCAGCAGACTTCCTACAGCCACCATCAGGGTGACCATTTCAAAGTGACATGCTGGCTCCCAGACTTTCCATAGTCCAATTTTCTGAAATTCAAATATTCACCTCATCTCCTTGCCTGCTCATTTTGCTTCCCCTGCCTTGGCTCTTCCCTCTGTCTCCATCTTGCATTTTTCTACAGCTGGGGACAGAGGTATTGAACTTTCAGTTTTCTTTAGTCTACATGTACGTCAAGAATATTTTGTCCCTTCTATAAACAACAGGTTCCTATTTGAGGTAACATTTAAGTAAATACTGCCTGAATTCTTTCCCTCTCTTAGATTATAAATGCCTTCTAATGCATTTTGGAAGACACTTTAAAAGGAGCAGAAAGTAAAAGCAAACTGAACTGGCTTGATCACATTAATTTAACAACAGCACACTGTTCACATAATAAACTCTGTTATGGAATAAGTAAAAGAGCTGTGAAAGAGGTGTAAACTATTGTTCTCTGTGACAGAAAAAAATAAGGAGATTCATAAAATGTCATAAATCTTGCATTTTCCTACTAAAGGGCTAAAATACAGGTCAGTCACTAATTGTCTTTTTTTTAAATTAGTGAAAACAAAGTCAAATTTTTCATTTTCAGTACTACAAAGTTTCTGGATTTAATTCCTTATTTTTATAAATTCACAGTTACATAATAGAGGGGATCAAAAAAAAAAAGACGCAATTACACAGTAAACAGCACAGAAACATAGAATATGAGAGAATCTCTAAGTCTCTTTGCTCTGAATCAAGATCAATAAGTACTTTTAAGCGTATCCTTTCTCAGGTATTATTTGAAAGTTGTCCCTAAAAGTCTATGGCAGCAGACATCCCACAAATTATATTGGTTTTCTGCAGATGTATTTCTTACTATTTCATCTGCATTTCCCTGATGTTTTCTCTTGTGATACCATGACCTCCTACGGAAAACAACTGTCTTGCTTCATGTAACAAGTTCTCTCAAACTGACTGCAACATTTTACACGCCCTTTTCAATCCATCTTCTCTATCTGGATCAAAATTTGCCATACTTTCTAAACGTCTCACCAGTTCTGTTGCTATCCTTTAGATTATAACTCATTTGTACCCCCAGGGCTTGTTCTTCATGCATGACTCTGGATACAGCCTCACTAGTGGTCAGAGTGGAATCATAGAATATTTAAGGTTGGAAAAGACCTCCGAGATCATAGAGTCCAACCATCAACCTAACACCACCATGCCTACTAAACCATGTCCTGAAGTGCCACATCTACATGTTCTTTGAACACCTCCAGGGATGGTGACTCCATCACTTCCTTGGGAAGCCTATTCTGATATTGCAGAATCATTACATCTCATTTTACTTGTGATGTTTCTGTTAATAAAACTTTCATCATACTTCATTGACTTACTCATTTTGCTGTCCATTACTAACCCCACATCTGATTCTGCAGTACTTCTACCTAGCTATTTCTGATTTTATATTTGCATATGTTGTATTTAGCATTTTTATGATACTTTGGTTGGTTGATTCCAGATAATTACTCCAGTTTCTCAAAATTTTTAAATCATAAACCTTCTCTGCAACTTCCCCCTTGCTTGGTGGCATTCACTGATTTTCATATACATACCCTCATGTTTTGTACCCTCTTCCATGGAACATACGAAACATATGTAAGCCAAATAAAAAGTTTGCATGTGCTGTCAAGTTCAAGAGCAAACAACTAGTAATTGTTCTTTAAGTAATGTTCACTTGGTAAAGTAATCCCATTATAATAATTTAAGTAAGAGTTCCCCATTTTACTTGTGGTAATGCACAGGATGGCATTAAAGTTGAGATGAAGTTCTGCAGGCTACCACAGCAGCTCTCACACCAGGATGCAGAAAAGCCTGAAATGGTATGGGAGGAGAGAAGAGAAGAGAAGGGCACAAGAAGTGTTCAGTTTATCATGGGACCTCTAGGACAAAGAGGTTGAGAAGAATTTAATCAAATCCTACTGCTTAGCCTGCGCTTAACTTGTGGAAATGTTCCTCGCCTGCTATGTTCCTAGGGTGCACTGTGAATACAGCTGTAGAAAACGTTTGGTCATAGCCTTTCTATAGTCATTACTTCAGCCTTAGATGCTTACTTCATGTGTAACTCCTCTCTGGCTCTAATGGCTAAACTATTTCTAAGGAAGATTTTGGTGTTTGTTTCACATGAGCTATAACTCATTTTACATCTCACTATGGTACATTTTTCCAGTTACTCTGCATAACGTAACCTTCATCCTCCTTCTTTCGTGTCATGTTATATGTCCCATACTAACATTATAAAACATTTAGAATATGTTTCAACTATATTACTAAACCACACATTCACACACACAAAAAAAAAAGGTTTTTTTAAATAATTGAGTTATTCTAATAGTGGTTTGATTAGTGAGATTCAGTATCTGTTGTAAAGTTGCTTTTACTTGGAAGAAAATATCATCATGAATTTTAAGTAATATAAGCAATACAAAAAGCATTATAACAAAAGTAAAAGAAGAGTACAAAGCCTGGTGCTTTCCTTAAAGACAATGAGATCATGCTGCTGAGTATAATGAAATCCATTTCAGCCTCCAAATCGCTAAAGGATGAAAATGATATAATTACTCACATTAAAACACAATTATCTTTTCATGCTATTATTAAAATGATGGTAACTGATAAAGTGAGAATTTAAGTTATTTTGTGTTTTATAAACATTAACATTTCGTGAATATAAAGTATTTAGAGTCACATTACATAGGAAATTAATACTATGTATGATAGCTTCCCACTGAGGAATCATGAAGTGTTTTTGACTTCAAAATAATAATCGTAATTCTTTCCAAAATTATCTGGGGATAATCATTCTTGAATCCCTCGGGTGAAACATCATCCTGCTGAAGTTGGATGGTGAAATTTGGCCTCTATTAATTACAGTATTTATCTGTGCTTCCTCTTGCAAAGTTTAAGCAAAAGAAAAGCTGTGTCAGAGAAAGGCTCTCTCTAAATGTGACAGCTGTGAAAATTTACAGGTATCTGTACAATATTTGAATCTCTCTTTATTTTTTGTTAACTCAATACTAACCTTTTAAGTCATGCTTCATAATATATTCTCTTTAATAGGATTCTACAGTGAATACTAGAAAGCAGAAGCAGCAGAGGACTAAGGGAATACCTCTCCCTTCTTTTCCCTAAAGACAATCCATGAAACACTTTTTGTAGACATTATCTGAGAAACAAGTCTAAAACAACCAGATTAAGAAGGGGACAAGGGCTAAGAGAAACCCCCCCGTACTATCAGGAAATAATGTCGACTATCATACTGGGGGGGGGGGGGGGGGGGGACGACGACGACACAGGAGAATAACACTGTGTATTGATGAAATTCACTGCTGAATTTTTTTCTAAATAATAATTCCTTGAAAAGTCAGAGCTGCACATAATTTCAAACACACTATTCTTTCTGACTTCTTATGCAGTCAAAAAAAAAAAAAAAACAAGCCATAATGGATCACTTGATGCCCGATTTCACTTCAGAATGATTTAGGTACCTCTTAATACGATCAGGTACTTGAGAAGTAACGCGGTCTTCCACAACAAATAATATTGTATCTGTATTCCCATCATAACAAGAAACTGCATAAACTGCTAATAGAATGAAGTCCCATCATTTCTAACACATCTAGGCATCCGATCCTTACAGAAATGAAGCTATGTTTGTGTTTTAGACTTAAATACTGTGTATCCAAGCCAACTCAGGACCACTGCAGCACTAATCCTGCAAGATCTTCCTGATTATTAACTCGTCTGAATTTTGCAAGCATTGCCTACCCAGCCAGGGGGTGCCAGCCTTAAGAACAGTTACATTTTGAGACACCCAAAACGGTACTTTGAGCAGCACTGAGAGCTAGAATCATTCTGCAGTTGTGAAAAGTTGTTTCACAGCAGACTTGCACGTTTGGCATTTTAAACACAGACACATACATGCTTCTCAGGCATTTTTTGGTCTATGATAAACAGATGAAGTTCTACAAAAGGACAAGTAAGATATATGGCTTCATACACAAACTAGCCCAAAACGAGTCAAAGTATTTCAGTAACTTCTGTATAACGCCTGCAACACAGCACATACACCATATACGCTGATGTTCTCTTTATCATCACTGCAAAGGACACGTTACAGTGAGCACCAACCTTGCACTTATGTAACACACAAACACACCCTCTCGGTTCAGGCAGCACTAAAAGTAGAGCCCCAACAGTTGTATGAGGTACTCCCTTTAGACTATGAAGCTTCCCAAAAAAGCTTTGGATAAGGGTTGGAATCGTTAGCCCAGGCTAACCGTGTCAGTGCCACGCTGGCACTGCTTCACTATGCGCAGCAGCAACGCCTCAAGGCCACCTCTAGCAGCTTACACGGTCTTCAGCGACAGCCACCGCTGCAGTAGCTACCCAAACCTTGGGGACCTGTGAGTAACTGGTTCATCTTGGCATGTCTGGTTTGGATTTGGCTTTACAGCAGCGTAAAATTAAATTGTCACTTTATATTCCTAGAAACACATCTGCAAGTACACTGAAGTGTGAAAAAAGAAACATAAAACATACAGATATACATGACTATACATTGTTATGAAATATGTTCAATTTCCTACCTGAAAAATACTACAACACTTAAAGCTTTGAAGTCATGTAGGCTAATGACCCCATCTTATTTCTTATTTCTGCACTATTCAGCAAAAAGTTATTCTGTTAAGAAAAACTAACAAGAGAAAATATAGTACTTTCAAAGCATAGCACATCTTTCAAAATCTGAAGTACTGAAACTACAATTTAATACAGAAAGCCAAACAATAAGAACTATAAAGATGAAAAGAAACAATAAAAAAGGTGGAGCACTTCAGAAAGTACTATTCTTCTATGTTTACTATGGAATCATTTTGACAGCAAAGTCCTTTTTTTATCAGAAATATAGGCTTAAATTTGTGATTTTTTTTTTTTCTCCTTTCTGCTCTCTGGTAAGATATTCGGTTCTTGAAAAGCACGCTTCATATAGCTTTAAACAGCATTGTAACTTCAGCTTGGCTAGCATGCTTTATAAACACTACACGCTCTATTGTGTGTCTGATGCTGCAAGTACAGTCAAATATACATCACGCATGATGAATTAAACACACTTTTTTGAGCGGACATCCATTCTTGCCAAACAATTCAGATATAATGCTAAATAGTTTAAACAGACAGAACTCTGGCCCGAATTCAAGAAAAGCAGCGAGATGTTAAAAAAATATCTCAACAGAGCTGCCTTTTCCAGACAAAGAGCCTTTTTTTCCCCGCTCTTGGCACGGAGGCTTCGGGACCACAGCCAAGGTGCTACTTATCAGCTGTTTGACATCAGGGGAGGACTGCGTGCGTCAGCGCACCCAGTAGGGACCCCTGGCTTATGGCAACGCACCACGTGGGCCTTATCTTATCAGTTCGCAGGGTTTGGCACTTCGGCCGCTCCAGCGTGAAAAGAAAATGGAAAAAAAAAAAATAAAATAATAAAGGGGAAGGAAGGAAGGAAGGAAGGTGTGTATAACTGGGAGGGAGGGGGTCAAAGGGGACTTGTGAGCCAGGTTGGGGTGCAGAACGGAGCCCAGATTATACTTCAGCCTACTGCACTGCGCATGGCGGCAGAAAAATCCTAACGGAGATTTTTCTCCCGCTTCCCCCATATGCTTGTAGGAGAGAGGAACCACTTCTTCCCATTCAGTTTTAGAGAAGGCAGAACAATGTGCATGTCGGGGGCACAATGCTCCCTTTCATGTAGAGCTGGCAGAGGGGGCTGCCAGAGAAATGAGGTGTAGGATATCCTCATGAAAAACCTCATCAAGGTAAGCGCGTCCTCCAGGAAATCTCTAAATAAATGCAGTGTCCTATTGCAAACAAGATTTAAACTGCCCGGATTATTTCTTCAAATGCACAGCTTCAGCAAGACTTATTATAGCAAATTATTCTCAGGGACAAACAAGACTTACGATACAGTACAACTCCAAGCTTAAAACTTGATTGCACAAATGAGCCTTTGTATTTAGCACTTAGAAAAACATTTATCCAGGAAGGCAATCATCAAGTAAAACATCTGCTTTCCAAGGTTTATCCCAACTGAAAAATTAATATAATTACTCCGAAAAATATGATTTGTCTTACCCTATCCTTCCTACACAATGTGCATGAATCAGACAGCAAAAGAGAAAGTCACCTCCTTCAGATTAATTTCCTTAAATTAAGCACTATTCTACCTCTGAAGTTGCATCACAAGGTATAAATTACAAGAAAAAAAATGAGCAGCTGCTAAAGTATCTGTGAAAATCAGTGGTTTTGTACCCCTGACCAATCTTTATAATTATTTCCAGGTATTTCCTCACAAAAACTTCATCTCATACGGCAGTGAGCCAGACTAACATTAGTACAGAACAAAAGAGAACTGCTCAACACTTGCACAGAAACCTTGTTTGCTAAGGATTCAGCAGAGCTCCAAGAACACCTCCACACTGAAGGACCAGGACTGGGCAGCCTGTCTCAGACTTCTCGGACCCACTCTAATGACGGGTCTAGTTTTGTTACTTCAAAACAGTTTTCATAAAATGTATCATCAAAAATTATTATGTTTTGCTGCATACAACCATCCTGTGCTTCAAGCTTCATTCCTCATGTTACATCAACTTTCTGAACCACAATAATACTGGGTAGTCTGTGAGACAACCACTCATCTGAAGAAACAATATGCTTTTATGGTTAAAATGCACTAGCAGAAATGAAGAATTAAATGAAAACACATCCTAAGCCTTTGTCAACATTGCCGGTAGGAGAATAAAATCTGCACTGTGAGGTTAGTGTATTTTGGGAAATTTTCCAGTACAAGTAGTACACTTTCCTCTCCAAACATGACCTGACTATCTATTAGGCAAATATCAATAATGTATTCTTACATAAAACAAAAACCAAAAATTTGTGATCAAAGATCCTGACATTTAAAACTGTGTATACCATGAAATACTACATATCCACTTGTTAGCTATGAAAAATCTATGGAATTATCACAACATGAGATTGTTTTTCTAATTCAGATTTTTGTGCTTCTGACTTATTTTTCTGTATTCTTATTTGTTATTTTTTTTTTCTTGGTCAAAGAGGTTGTTACTTTATCAGGTTTAGGAGACAGAAAAAAAAAAAGAGAATCAGAAACCTGAAGAGAAACATCACCTTTAGACACTAATCTACAGTTTCATCTTTACTGATGGATTTCTGCACTTGGATGAAGTCACCACCACGCTCATCTCAAAGGCATCCACATAGTGCCTGGGATACAGAATCAGTGGCTCACAGAACATGCTCCTTCCTCTTGAGTTAAATGATAAATATAGGAGTTATTAGCGGTGATCAAAGATCACTTCATGCAGGATTCATGTGTCTGTGTCACATGACTCACAGAGAAAGGGACATTTCTTAAACTGATTTTTCAAATGCTACTCTTTCTACTTCAATTAGAAAACACAATTGACAAATGAATTGTAAGTGTAGTTACGGATCTATGACACACACATAAACACTGGATGTGATGCTTCATTAGCCAAGAAAAACAGACACACATGAAAAAATAATGTGCATCATCTTTGAAGAGCATATCTGTCACATTACATGTCTGCTCAAGTACAAAAAAGGGCCTACCTTGTCTCTGCATTTTGCAAATCTCCCTCTTCCTCCTTAGTTTTTTTGGGGACAAGAAAATCATCAAGATTGTAGGGCAAATATACAGTATCAAATCACTTTATAATTCGATTACAGTGCTAAACTTAAGTCATATACCAATGCTTTGCCAGCTCTTGTGAACAAAATTAAGTCATTTTTTATATAATGAAATCAGATCACTGGCTCTATACAGGGGTATATATGCTATGTAATATTAAAGTGTGGCTTTCTTCAAATATAGTTTGTTTTTATAATAATGAAAATTCAAAACTACATCCAGTTAAGTTAACGACCAAAGTCGCGTTTGGATAACACATCTCCTCGTCCCTCAAGTCCCGCAGAACCAATGTAGGCCTTGAAGAAGGAACCAGGTAACACTCCTTATACACTCTTGTTCAATTTTTTATTTAAACTGTATTTAAATTCTAATTAATGAAAAGGTTATCATGTCTACCAGATTTGATATCGTAACTGGCACATTCTCACCCACCAAGCTTCTGTTGTTTGTAAGGTGATAACTTACAGAGAAGAAGGATCTCAATTTCATTTTGAGCTTCAGATTTTAACTTGCTGTCAGACACAAAAAAGTTGGTTCGGGAACTCTGCTGTTGTTTTGAGGTTTATTTTAGGTTTATGTTCAGATTTTTAGGGGATTTTATGGCTTTTGGTTTATGCGGGGAGAAAAAAAGAGAAAAGAAAATAAGGAGGGAAGGAAGAAAGAAGAAAAAGGATTTTTTTTTCCTAGAAAAAAATATAAAACTAGAATTCAAGTTATTTATAGGGAAGGGGTTACTGTTCATATGACTTATTAAGTAGTACCCCCCACTTCTTGTTTCATATTCTGAGATAGAACAGGAATAGTATTTTTTCTGGAGAGCTCAGTTTGGGCCTTGAACTCTGGATCCAGACTCCAAATCCACGGCAGAGGCAATGCAGCCCTCCAGAGGACAGCACCTCAGAGGTTTCTTACTGTGGCTAGATTCCTTTTCAACTGAAGGACCGTACATCGGCCAGTCACAATCCCACCTTAGAGGAAGAAATTCTGATGACACATGGGCCTAAAAAACAAAAAGAATAAAAGAAATCTGGCCCTCTCATTGAGAGGGTGAACTGCCAGGACTGCACAGATGAGATTACGGAAGAAGAAAAATACAGCTAGCAAGCTTGTTCAAACATGGTCAGTCTTTCAACACAACTACTTGTAAGCTGCAATCCTTGAAGAAAGATTACCAAACTCTACAAGGAAGTGGCAGTTCTGGATTAAAACCATTGATTTTTACCAGGGTCTGTGATAGAACAAGCAGTAAAGGTTTCAAACTAAAAGAGGGTAGATTTAGATTAGACATAAGGAAAGAAGTTTTTCACAATGAGGGTGGTGGAACATTGGAACAGGTTGCCCAGAGAGGTGGCAGATGTCCCATGCCTGGAAACGTTCAAGGCCAGGCTGGACGGGGCTGTTGAGCAACCTGATCTGGTTGGAGATGTCCCTGCTCCTTGCAGGGGGGTTGGACCAGTTGACCTTTAAAGGTCCCTTCCAACCCAAACCATTTTATGATTCTATGATTTAAATTAAACAATATCAAAATACTTGTCAAAAATTAGCATCCAAGCTGGTGGAGGAAGGATACTTCCTTTTTTTAAGGAACAAAAATTGTTGCATTTCTGATTTTAATATAAAACTGTAAAAGATGTTACAGTAATTTCTCTGAAATTTTAAACAGACAAAAAAAAACCCCCAAGAAATATTTTCTATTCTCTATTACTGAAAGAGAATAAAAATTACAGATGAGTAGCTAGGGTATTCATTCTTTAATATAGGTGACAAGCTAAATAAGGAGGGAGAAGCAGAGAACATGTTATTTACTCAACTACTGAACATTTTATGCAACAAAGTCAAATCTCAAGCAGGAAAAGAGGAACAGTTCTCTGATAACCAATAACCTGAGAATTAAAAAAAAAAAACAAAAAACAAACCACAACAAACTTTAATTTCCTAATTCTTGTGTCTGACCATGGAACACTGCTTCACTCTATTCACCTTATTTTTTAATCTGTAAAAAGGATATAATTCTTTTCATTCAAACCTTACCTCTTCTCTTAGGGTAATATCCTAATACTTACACGCTATTTCTACTCATGTATTCAGGGTAGTGAAGTCAATAGGATCTCTTCACATGCTTAAAGATAATCACATTTGTGGTCAGCAAAAGGAAGGACATCTGTACCCTGCACAGGCTGAACATCCAATTTAGAACAGTGAGGCTTTGATCTTGATGATTTCTGCTAAAAATCCTCTAATAAAAAAATAAAATAAAATAAAAATAAAACCAAACACCCAAAGCAAAACTTACCATTGATCATTCTTTTAAAAGCACTTTTATTGATTCCTTTATTTTCCAAGATTGTTTTCTCCAGTTTTCAAACCACTATGCAAACAGTGGATGAAATTAAGGCTCCCTACACCCATGTGAGATGGATGAAGTGATCCCCAAACTTTCCTATCTTGTTAGAGAAACCTCATCCGACCTTAAGGTAACACTACTTTTTTGAAATTCTGATGTAATTCAGTTTAACAGCTTTATGTATGTAAATAGGAAAGCATTAGGAGACCAAAATTGCACGAAGAACGCAAGTCAGAAGGAAAAGAATTATGTGAGCTAAAATGGCCAAAACAGAGGATTAACATACCCTAGCTAATGAAGTGCCATGAGAAAGTTAACAACCCCATATAGCATGAATTGTTATCTTATCCAAAGATAAGACATGTCCACAGCTAGAAGAATGATTCAGCACAGACTGAAGGGAAAGATTGTTTCCTCAACCATACGAAATTTCTTAAAATACCCCTTAGCATGAGATCCCTCAAAGAATCATAGCACGAAAGTTACGTGCTTGGGCAAACACTATCTCAAAAACCCCTAGAATGTGCTCAAAATATAGTAAAGAGAACAGCGTAAGAAATCAAGATATAAACATGTGCTCTCTTTAAAACTAACGTAGGATTGGGGGTTTTTTGTTTGTTTTAAGTGCTCATTTTTTACCCACAAACATCTTGGTCAGCTTTGGCAAGACAAATATCTGGAGGGATGTACAGAAAAAAAAAATGATAAAATCCTTTGTGTACAGAAGGACTTTTGAGCCTATTATGACCGAGTTGTGCTCATTTTTAAATATCAAATACATAAAAGCATCTGAGATATGGAATTACTAAATGATTTGCTCTTCTTGCCTTCCATCGTGGAAAATACTACAGAAGTAGAGGAAGAGTCTACTGTGCTACTATTTTAACAAATCTGACAGCACGAAGATCTGCAGAAAAACAAACTTTAAATAAAGCAACATAAAAAAAGGAAGTATTTAATGCAGACTCAGTAGTTATCTATATAATCTTATGTTTTTATCTTCATTGAACTAGTAAGAGTGCCCCACAAGACATTAGTATGGGAAATTAAGCACACTATAAGGTACATATGGATGCAGTGAATCTTCTATCCATCGCTATTCGAGTGAAATATTTATTCCTCCACAAAATTCAGTAAAATTACCTGGATGAGTTACTTTCAGGAAAGCATCGTAGACACATTCACAACTACAACCATTGTTTCTAGTTCTAACTAATACAAAATTACAGATTGTCTTAACATCCATTCCTATTTTCTCACAGAGAAATACAGTTTATAAGGCTAAAAGCCCAAACTAAACATCTTGCTTCAAGACAATTTCAAAATGACTGAAAGAGCACTCATACCAAAAACATTAACTGTTAAGCCTTCTGGTAACTCATTTTTTCCACCTTAACAAAAATATCTTCTAAACCAAACAACGTTGTCTTTACTTCACCACTATCAAGTAACAGACATGGTTACAGATCTACACATTGTATTACCTGTCGTTATATTGCGTGTCCAAATTATACTTTTCTGGAAATTTAGACCCTGTACACCCTAGAAAGTTTGACACAAAAAAAAAAAAATCAAATAGACTCTTGTTAGCAACCAAAGTGCTCCAGTAGAACGTTCCCTGCCCTTTGCTTGGGCAGTCTTCATAACATCAGGGTAGCTTAGCTGAAGAGACCTGGCCTTGTTTGTGGGCAACTCTTTCACCCCATGTGCTGCCAGCTAGCATTACCCTTCAGGGAAAACCTTCCCAGGACAGTCAAAGCTGATGCAGCGCACTGCAGAAAACACTTTTATCCTCTCAGGGAACTGCAGCCATTTGCAGTCAAACTCCACAAAGCTTCATTTCGACCTGCTACTTTTTCATCTCTTTTTCCCTTGATATGGAAAATACAGTGACATACAGAAAACCACAAACTCCCAAAGTCTCTGGACGTAAGCATTCCCTATGCAGAGGCAGAATAACGAACTGCTTGGCATTAGTAAAGCAACCCTATTAATTGCCCTCTATTAAAGTTCCATTCTGCAGGAACAATGGCTTTAACAGTTCTCAGTGGTTGGCCAATCTGATACCATTTTTATTTACAGGCTTTTGCCCAGAAGCTCCAGGCTAACTACAGTGCATCATCCAGTATCTTACTGGATGCTCACAGTGATAACACCATCATAATTCAAAATGACACTGAGCTGCTAACTTCAGGGGCAAAATGAAATGTTAAAATTTACTTGTTTACCTTTTTCAAATACACACAGGGATTGTACTTTCATAGTGCTCTCTGGATTGAGTTTAAGCTGTATCCCGAACACTCATTTCTGCAAGGAGACTGCATTGCCTGATCATCACTGGAGCAAGGGTTTTACTGACACAGGTACATGAACATTCCCAATGCTCCTACACTAGAAAAATACTTCAGTTTGTTCATAAACCTGACAGCAGATCTGCCAGCAAAACCTAACTTCTTTTTTTTGTAATCTAGACTCCAACTTTTGAGAGAGGAGGCACATGAGATAATGCTCACAGACTAAAATTTTTGCTCAGAAAATGTTTTCTGTGCTGAAGTCGAGAACTCAAAACTTACAAACATGTCAGCATGTGTCCAATTTTAACTATTTCAGCAGGCATATTCTCATATCTAAGAAATTTTAAGTGACTCCCACACAAATGTCTACAGCAGCACTGAAATTGTGAAAGGGATCAAAATTGTTGTACAGAGATGACTTTTCATCTTCTAGTTTTAAAATAAGAAACCTTGCAAGCTTTTTAAAGTATTTTTAAAGTAAAAAAAAAAATGTAAGAACTTCACCTAGCCACAGAACTGCAATGCTGTACTTCTGTAGCAATACCAAGGCTTGCTTGTTTTTAAAGCAGCCTCCCTCTCAGAGGAGAGCAATGCTCGGGATTCCAGCCAGCTTTGGTTTTTATAAGGTTGGCCCTTCCTCCCGCATCAGGCAGGGACAGACAACCCCAAGCTGGGCCAAGGGATGGCTGTAGAGATTTTTCTCTGAA
Organism: Chlamydotis macqueenii; assembly: GCF_036417535.1. NCBI lineage: Eukaryota > Metazoa > Chordata > Aves > Otidiformes > Otididae > Chlamydotis > Chlamydotis macqueenii. The sequence continues at coordinate 101,703,055 of NC_141558.1, read as the reverse complement.
AGGTATGCCTTCCTTGCACTGCAGTACTACCTCTCTGCTTCTCCAGTCAGACAATAAGGCCTTGTCTGCAAGAGGCTTTGAAAGGTGTCAGCCTTCCAGCCTCAATAGAACAAACTCACCCTTTGCCTTTCAGACCTGAATGTTCCCGTGGTTTCTCTTTGATTTGTGGGTTTAAAACCAAGTGACAATTGGGTAGAAGCAATCAACACATTTGTCGTGCATGTTTCAAATAGTAACTCCAGGCTCAAGTGTCTGTGGTTTCTCCAAAAGGATTCCAAGTCAAGCCACAAGTGTTTGTAGCTGGGAACAAACATTTGAAGAGTATCCAGATGAGCCTTTCAAATGTGTTGACAACCTTGAGAAAATGGCATGTAATGACTCAAGTTGCAGGTCTGATGAGGACAAATGCACTCAGAACCGTTCTGGGAGACAGACATCAGGAACAGCCGGGCCTCTCAGTAAGCGTCACGCAAGTGGCAAGACCCAAGTAGCCCTCGAAGGTTCCATGGATGCTTCAAGCTGGTCAGACCCTTGATTTCCCATGCCAACTCATTCATCCATTTTAAAGACACAGTCCTTTACACAGAAGAAAATATACTGTGGTAAGAATCCCAGGCTGATATAGGGATAATACATGAAAAAAAAAAGTTAGTATTGCATCTTACAAAGGATTTTTTAGTATTAAAGCTATCAATATTGTCATACGAACAATGGGGAAGCAGTTGAGTTGAATTCAGGCCAAGCACTGAAACAGATACATTCAGCAATTCCATATAAATCAGTGGAAAGTACATGTACAAAATGACAACAGGATTCAGCTTCAAACACCCGGGATTTTACACAGGAGACAAGCTTTAATTTTTGTTATTCTTTTTTGAATGTAACACAAAGAATAAAAATTAAAAACCCCAAAAAACTAAAACCCTAGCTAACCGCGTGCTTGGTACCATTTCATCCTTTAGAGGTTATGCCCATTGCTTACTCTTAAACTAGATTCCATGTTTTCTCTTCCCTTCCCTCTACATATTTTTTTTCCCCCTCTATTTTCCCCTCTGTCCTTAAGAGACAGACATCTATCGTTAAGTATTACATGGGGCAAAAAGAGCTTGGATACTTGGGAAACCTGAAAAACTTCCAGTAAGGAAGGCAAAGCAAGCATAAAACTGAATAGCTCCAGGTGAGGCTGGCCATGGTCTGGCATGGATTCCAACATAGGGAATACTGAGGAACTGGAACAGACATCCAATATTTCTGCAGTAACTACTTATGTACACAGTATCTGATGCCTCATTAGGCTAAAAGGGCATCAAATTAAACACAACAAAGATAACTCTTGATAAACACAGCTCAATCATGTATTATAAAGTGTATTTTCTGTGCAATTCTAAAAATGAGCAACCTGATCTAGTCAGGGATGTCACTGCTCCTTGCAGGGGGGTTGGACTAGATGACCTTTGAAGGTCCCTTCCAACCCTAACCATTCTATGATTCTATGACCCACTTGTTTGAGATTTATTTTAGCTGATCATCTTCATTACAACATGATTTAAGAACCCATAAGAAAGTCATCTTTGAATCTTGCCTTCGATGTGCACTTCAGGAGTTATGTCTTTAACAGGATAATTAAACAGCTTTAACAAATACAATGTTGGAGCCCACCTTGAAAGCAGTGCCATTCAAGTGGCTGAAAAAAATTTCAGTGTGTCAAGATGACCACAGAAGCCACATTCTCAATACAGTCACGATTTCTTTAGCTCATTATTTTAGATAATAATTATGACTTCTAACTCACATGTTCTCAACTTCATACCACATTTTTCCCTTCACCACAACATTCAGTCCCCAAATCCAGCAACGACTGTCCTGCAACTGAAAGGCATGAATACTGTATGGTCTTATAGAAATAGCCAACACTAAACGTCTATCAAATTTCTTGCAGAAAAATGACTTTTCAGTAGTGTTCATTTTTTGAATACAGTATTAAGGTCCTATCATACAGACAAAATAAAAATTAAGATAATTCTTAGAATTGCAAAGTTAATCCATTTTTTGCAAAGAACGTACAGTGTGCAGGTAGAGTATAGGATGCATGTACTGTACAGCACCTACGGATTAGGAGGAAGGAGGACTAAAAAGTTCTTTCGAAAAATACTGGCAGTTTCTCTACAAAACATATTAGTACTTTTCAGTTGAAGACCCTAAGCCTCCACATCTAGATCAGTAGTACATAACAAACGCAGAGAGAATCTGGGAAACTATATATTCTAAATCCTAAATACATATTCTGCTCTGATCCATAGATTTATATTGTTATGATTAAAGCCACCGTTCTGTAGAGAAACACAACTAGCCCACATTGCTTGGAAAGAATTGCCAATAGATCATGAGAAATTGAGCATGAACGCTCTTTAAACAATAATTTAAAACATAAAATGATCTCAATTGACTTTTCCATTTATTAATGCAAAAAGGAGAAACTGTATTACAAAGAAATACATTAAAAAGAACATTAAAGTAACTTTTGCCAACACATTTTGTCAATATTTACGTTCAGGTCTCTGGGTCCCAATGCTTCCTCTGCTGTAACTGGCAGCATCAGTAGAACCTAAATCAGCAGAAGGAATGCAATGCCCCATAATTTAGGTGTGAGTGATGTCAGCAGCTGCTAGAGAAAAACAGTACAGTAACCCTTCGGACTTTGCTCATGTGAGGAAAAAGCCTTTCAATTAACATTTAAAACTAAAAACTGCAGCATTATTTAATTAAAATAATGTGGCTATTTGGCTCCACTATAGCTATAGTTTGTTAAAAGTCTTTTCCTTGAAGTAGTCAGAGGCCTTAGTTCATATATATATATCCTTCTCATAGCAGGAGGAGGAGGAAAAAGCATTTAAAACAAAATGAGATATAAAACTTAACAATCCGAAGAAGATCCGGTATTTTCAAAGTCTTTTGGGAGGGCTGAAATTATTTTCAACTTAACTTGAAATGAGATCCCAAATTGACAATCCTGACAATTACTTATGTCAGAAAAAAACCTTTTCCAGTTATTTGTAATTTTTACTGTGCAAGACAAGTTTATCAGAACATTTGCAGCCAGTGAAGACCAGACTTACAGATAAATAGTTCAATTTGTTTCAGGAATGGTAAAATAAAGTATACTTGCCATTTCTGTGGAAAAAAAAACCTAACAAACGAAAAAAACTGAACAAAAAAAAAACCACACCACCAAACCACCAATACTGTCAAAGTTAACAGTACTTCAAGTACTCAACTGAACATTTAACAAATTGAATTTTAATCTATTTTGCATTTGGTCAAGTTGGAAGGTTTTAAAAATAAATAAATAAATAATCAGAGTATGTACATCTACTCTATTTTTTCTGTTATTAAGTCCTTAACTAACTCATAAAAAAAAATGTAATAGCATTTTAGACCACGCTAGCATAATATTATCCTTTTTCAATGTCTGATCTTGAGATGTGAAACATGGAAACACTCATTTGTAAAACACAAGGTTACTGAAATGTGTAAGCAGCAGACTCTCTCTAGCTACTCACTTTATAAAATCTGATAGCAGTTCAGAGTAAATCCTGCACATGCAGTAGCTTCCAAAGTTCACATAGTAGTCAAATCAAAACCTGAAACATTTCAACAGGCATCTCCTAAGTACAAGCTTCAACATTCAACTCGAAGTTTTGCTTTAATTAAAACAACAACAACAAAAAAAAAAACAAAAACAGAAAACACACACAATAAAAAAAAAAAACCCTAACAAATAAAAAAAAACACATCACTGTCATCACTGCCTGTCTTTCCTCTCCCTCAGAGAACTGTATTAATACAAATTCCCAAAATAACCATTCTCAGTCAGAAGAAAAGTCTGGGAATTGCTACCTAAAAAGCATTACATTTTAGAGGGCAATGAGCATTCAAACCAGGAACTTGGAGTGGAAACCATGATGAAGCCTTAATTATAATATTTTTGTTAATAAAAATAGATTTGCTCTACAGAACTTAATTCTGTTTCCACTTCTGACATCATTTTCCCATGAGATCTTGAGGAAGTTCTAAAGGCCAAACCACTCAGTAGGAACCAGCAATTCCAGATGTCACGTTCTGGTACCCATCAGAGACTTCTTCAGACTGAAGGGCTAGTTTGTTTTCCATTTAGGTTTACTTTTTTATTAAAGTGATTTAAAGCAGAGTAGAATTTTCAAGGAGACACATTCTAGCACAGAGAAATGTGAAATTTGTGGCTACATTTCACAATACAGATCTAAATGTCTCAACTTCCCACCTGCCTACAGAAATGAGCTTGACCAGAAAAACATGTGTACAACAAACAGAGACAGTTATGATCTTTACTGCCATTCACTTATTTTTAGAATTTTTTCTTGGAACTCTTTCACAGGAAGGAGTGGCTGTTGAATACCATGATTAATCTATGGTGAATAATTCCATTAGTCAATCAACCAAGTAAGAATATAAAAGCAAAGCAGACTGAGTCTTGTTTTTTCAGTCAGAGTGATCAAATACGCTGTTACTGAGTCAGGATGCAAAAATCTCTATCATACTTAGAAGGTTAAAGTTAGTTGAATTATTTTATTGCCAGGAATTCACTGCTTCTTTCTGCTTTTTTTTTTCTTTTTAATCATTAGGCTTTTAAACCTAGAATATTTTGATAAGTAAGCAACGATCAACTGCTGCTGTGTTACAGCACAGATTAATTCTGTCAAAAAAGCTGCATGCTTGACTCAGACGCCTTAGATACCAAATAGAAACTTATAAAATACATATTACCACCTTATTTAAGATTATCTTCTCATATACTTTCAAATGCTAACTAGACTCAAAAATTTAATAGATATGGATAATGATAACGAAAGACAGAAATGTGAACAGCCCAAATTCCTTAAATGTGATGTTATTTAAGAACACTTAATACAAAAATGTTATTGAAAACATGAGAAGCGTATCATTTTTATTTTGTGCAGTGGTAGTTGTTTGGCTATTAGCTTTTTTTTTTTTCCTTTTTTAAAACACATGAATGACAAAGCCTGTTACTAATCTGATAGTTTGACAGAGATTAACATTTAACCATGAACTGATAATTGACTGGATTTATATTTTACTTAAATTTCTTTGGCCTAAGCAATATTCTATGCTACATATATACCACAAAACAGCAATATATTCAGGAGGTTCACATTAAGTTATCTATACCTTAGCTTCAGTATGTAAACAATACTCTTTGTTCTTTCCATACCCTTTGTTCAAAAGTTGTAAGCTGAAAGCGTCACACAGTCACAGTTTACAGCTGGTCTTGCAATGAGCTGCCTATCAATGATCCAAGCATGGATTCAGAGCTCATTTTGGCACACTGGAGATGCAGGGCCTACCTCTGTGGGAATGCTATTAGATTATGGACAATTTTGGACAGTATGTTGCCTGCGGTCATCTGTAATCCATTTCATGATGCAATGCTGGGCGAGTGAATTGTGGCCTCAGTCCCTCAATGAAGTGTTGCATGGAAGTATCACTCAACAGAGGCCGAAAACATGAAGGAACATCAAATACCATAATACACAGTCACAGGGGTGTTACTGTGCAATTAACAGCACCCACGGAACGTGTCATGGGATCTCTGAAGCCTGTTTCCAGACAGTTGTGGAACACATGGACAAACTAAGCTGGGAATCCTGAGAAACGCCAGGCAAGCTCTAGCTAGAGAGAAAACGCTGGGGATCTAACTAGCAGATCACTCCTCCTCGCTAACAAGCACTGAATTAAGCATGCCAATTTAGTTTTCACAAACATACATATCATTTAAGCTTTAAAGTAGTTCTCTGAGGAAAGTGGTTAAGTTTTTCTCCAAAATATCACTAAAAGACAATCACAGACAACCAACCCAACAGGGAAAAGAAAACAAGGAGGTATTTTCACACGTACATCTATTGCAGTAACTCGGGATCACCAAAGGAGCCCGGTTACAAATACTTAGTTATTCCTCTCCAGTTGTACCTTCAACAGCACCAAATGCACACCAAGGAAAACATGAGTTTACAAAGACCATGTATTAATACTCTTGTTAGTAAGGCTTACATACTGTTTCTGTGTAATAGCACTACTATTTTTTTTGTTATAAAACTGTAGAATTTACAATACTAAAATGTCAACAACTTATACAGATAGTACAGTAGTAAAGAAAGCACTACCTGTAACCTTGCATCAGATTAGATATGCAAACTGCCACTGAGCATGTAATTTGATGAGTCGTCTCAGCGAGAATGTCTAGAAGAGTTTATAGAGTTATGGAAGTATAACCAGAAAAACTAAAAACATGTATGAAGGGCATCTATCCTCTACCTCGTACTTTAAAGTCGTGCAGGTTATTCTCTCCTTGGTGCTGGTTTGTCAACGCACGCTAGGTCATTTTTTCCCCTCGCAGCCACATGACGCCCACGATCCTTTTAGCAGCCATTAGAATAACTGTTGCTGTAGCAGCAGTAGTAAAGCCATTACATTGCTCATGGCAGTCAGATTGCTTCTGATAGCTCAACAAAAAAGGAAAATATGACCAGGACTGAAAAAAATAACAGAAAATATAGAAGAGAAACAGAGTATTACTTAAAAGCAGAAGGCTTTAAGATTAGACACGTTCTCCTGTTCAGCTTTCCAGGGTCAACACAGTTCTTAGCAGTAGGTGAAGCACAGAAATGGGACATCTCATCTCAAAGTTGTGTGCAGTTGTGTCCAGTATCCCAGTAATGGATGGAATTACATCTATACTGCAGGCAGGAATTAAATTACATTTTTTAGTATATCCTTAAAAAATATTTTCTGGCTTGGAAGTGTTCCCTCAAGGTTATTTATTTTTTTTTAAATAAACTTTCCTTTCTGCTTTTGTATGTGTACCCACAGAAGGTGAGCAAATGAAAATATTACAAAACCTCAGGCATAACATCCAAAAGTACTGACATCTATTTTTCATCTGGCCTGTGAAATACCACCTTGTCTACACACTTTCCTGTATCCATCATCTGCTTTCTTGGATATTTGATACTGTTGTTAGAAGTTTATGAAATACAGTATTCTAAATTAAAATACCAGCAGTGTTCATTTCTAACCAGAACAGTATTTGCAATTGATAAATTGGTGAAAATGAACATTACGGGATCCTCTCGATTATCAGACAGTTTGGATTAGATCAGTTTTAAAATAATAAGCTGAGGGACTTATTTTCATGGCTGGGTTTGCATTATATTCTACCATCTACCTCGGGAGCGCAGTAGAGCCCCCCAAGAGGCACCTCTATAAAGCATATAATGCTATTCTGCAAGCAAGACTTTCAAAAGGAACAAAATTCCATGGACTGGACAAACAGAGGGGGGTAAAGAAAAAAAATAAATAAATAAGAAGTTGCTTCCCTGCTCTAATACAGAAAGTACCAATTAATTCTACTGTGCTACTCCTGTACACCACACAATGAACAGTGAATTGTATTTAGAGGATTTATTTTACTGCCAATTTTTCCTGCCTTTAGTCGAGAAGCAAACCGGAATAAGGAATTTAAAACTTCTTAGTCAACATTTAAAGTTGTTGCCATTGTCAAGTTGATAATGCTAATTTGTTTTATTATTACTAACCTGCCAGACCCCAGCTGTTGCGTTAGTCAAAACCTGAGTTTTCCAATAACTAGGAACTGCAGCTGCTCAGAATGGGTCGCCAGGGATTTGAACCACCACAAACATTACTCATCTGGTCCTGCCCTGATCAGACTTCTTTGGCCAAAAGGCAGGGTCAGGCCTGCCTGATATTTGAGACATACAAATTAAAAGTTTCCCCCCCCCCACCCCGATCTTCAGAAAAATAGTATTTCTTATTCCTCCTTTGAAAAGTTATCCATGATTCTCACCTAACATGCATCCAGTCTGGCAAGGATACTCTAATTAGCTTTTGGAAAAAAGATCATGAATTACAACTGAAGATATCCACTAAGTTACTGCTCTCATCTGTCTTTCTGTCTGTGCCAAAAACTCAAACCCAATAAAGTATTATTCATTTCAAATACTTAAAACAATTGAGACCCATAAGTTTCTACACTATGTATTTGCCAGCTGCATGTAACAGGTGTAACCACAAACATCAGAAAACACTGCATTTTGATGGGCAAACAGACAGAGAGCTGCTTGATTTAAACTGGAATAGTTTTTGTTTAACAAATGCTGTCACATGAAGTACCTTCAGAGCCCCAGAACTTATGGGAAATGACTATTTAATGTTTAACATTTCACCAATATTTATTGTTGTTTTTACTCTCGTATATTAGTTTCAGATGGGAACCCTCACCAAAACAACCCTAACTTTCCATTCCTCCAACTCTTATTAACTGTTTCTGTTTGGATTGCCGACATCACACATCTTAACTTCTTCCTTTCCTTTCAACAAGTTTCTCTCCAAAAACATAATCAAGCTGTCGTGCTCCCTGAGCTCTGCGGCCCTCTACTGCTTGTCCTTCCTCCTCCGTATTTTCTTTCCTGTTATTCTGGCTTTAAATCCAGAATATATCACTCTCCTTGCATTTTTCTACCATTTCTGCATCGTACAGCATAATAAAACTCTCCTGCAGAGTAGAAGCACTTGCTAATGAACAGCTATATTGGGAGAAGTCAACGTAGCTTGTTCAGACTCACTAAACACAGAAGTGTTTTAACCACAGAAATAGTACAAATAGGTATTTTCCCTGTGGAAAATTTTGAGATACACCTACATGCATTGTACACAGTATAGGCCAGAGCCCACCCAAAAATCAGAGCTCGTTTCCTGCAGAGGAGTCAGGAAGAGTTCATCCCACAGATGAAGCATACTGAGCTCAGTTCTGAGGAATACAAGCAAACTGTTGAGAAAACAAACATTTACATGCAAAGTCATACAAATGTTTCTCAAGTAATGGACTGAACCCTCTGTTTTCATCTTAACAATTTCAATATTCAACAGCCTTTAACATTACAGTAAGGTCCTGCTCCCTTTACAGACACAGGGGAAAGCCAGCCATGTGCTGGCCAAAACAGTTCCAGCCAGTTCAGTCGGAGACCCTTGCTCTTCACCATTACTGGGCTTTCCATGTTCAAAAGCTGCATGACTATAAGCTGATACCGTCCTTTGCATCTCCAAGATTTTTCAGGTTTGACAGAAGAAACAACAAATTATTCATTAATCTTCACACAAAAGTAGACAGTTGTCAGTGATGGAAGTGACAGGTCAGTTGAGTGAATAGACAAGCCACATCTGGTCCAGACACAGGGGGAAGAAAAGGGTGCAGAGACAGAATCTCTTTAGAGTGAAAAAGTTCAAAGGCTTCTCCTTTTCCTGAGTTTCTTTCTCTCTCATATTTTTTTAAAGTTGAAGTGGAAAAATAGCAACAAACAAACTTTGAACAGCAAATTTTAAATACACCTTTCACTGACCTTGTAGAAATTGAAAGAGAAAAATTTATAAATTCCAAAGCCATTGAATTGCCTCCTGCAAAAAACAACTGAACGTTCTTCGGGGGGGGGGGGGGGGGGGGGCGGAATCTGTCAGTCACAAATGAATCCGTGAGCCATGCTTATTAGCAAAGTTTCTCACTTTAACTTCCCTAGTCTCTACAAACACTGCCAAAAGTTTTTAATCCTAGAAAAGTGGATAGTTCATCCCATTCAGCTGACCAGCTCTACCTTTCTCCCCCAAAGGAGCTAACACCTTCCCTCTCCCCATTAAGCCAGCTAACCTCTCGCTAGGAGAGGCCGAGGCCATGAATGGAGTTACTCAGCAACAGCTTTTCTCCTCACACGGAAGACCGACCTTTCCATTCTCCAAGACCTGGCTAGCTCTATGTTTTGGTTTTTTTTTCTTTCCCTTTCACTAGCTTTCTCCCCATCACACCTCACTTGGCCCTGCTTTTGTCTTTGTATCTTCTGGTGGTCTGCAGATACCTGCCAAAACCTGTCAGCAGTTGCAGCGCTGAGAGTTTGGGATGCGTCCACTCACTTCGCTGCTGAGGGCTAACCACCACTGACACTCACCTTTGGCTTCCTCAAAGCCTCCGAACTTTTGAACTTTTTAAAAAAATATTTAAAAAAAAAAAAAAAAAAGACTAAATGAGACAAGTAAAAATATTTCTTTTAAAATTTACAGAAGTAATGCAGGACCTAGAGAAGTTTCTGGAAAGAAAATGCAGAGAGCCAGCTTGCATTTATTTCAGCTAATAGGCTTTTGTGGCCTCATCAGTGGCAGATGTGTTAATTTTAAAGCCCACAACCAGCCAAGCAAACTGCTGAAAGAATTTCACACACAGTTATGCCTGCCCACTTGGGCAAAAAAAAAATGCATATAAAGCAAAAAACAGCCCCGGATTTTGACATGTGAAAGCTTTCCTCCCTCAGCACTCGTTTTCCATCATTCTTGCCTCAACAGGCCAGCCCTGCTCATTCGGTGCCACTCACAAGCCCTGGCTCCCAGGCATTTTTTCCCCCCTCATTCATTTCTCCTTCCTTTTTCTTTTTCCTTTTTACCAGCTTGCCCATAGGTCCAGGTGTCACTTTTCGCTCCCCTGTTCAACATCTTTGTCGGCGACATGGACAGTGGGATAGAGTGCACCCTCAGCAAGTTCGCCGATGACACCAAGCTGTGTGGTGCCATTGACACGCTGGAAGGGAGGGATGCCATCCAGAGGGACCTTGACAGGCTGGAGAGGTGGGCCTGTGCCAACCTCATGAAGTTCAACCAGGCCAAGTGCAAGGTCCAGCACCTGGGTCATGGCAATCCCAGGCACAAATACAGGCTGGGCGGGGAATGGATTGAGAGCAGCCCTGAGGAGAAGGACTTGGGAGTGCTGGTGGATGAGAAGCTCAACATGAGCAGGCAATGCGCCCTTGCAGCCCAGAAGGGCAACCGCATCCTGGGCTGCATCAAGAGGAGCGTGGCCAGCAGGTCGAGGGAGGTGATTCTCCCCCTCTACTCTGCCCTGGTGAGACCCCACCTGGAGTACTGTGTCCAGTTCCAGAGCCCCCAACATAAGAAGGACATGGACCAGCTGGAGACGGTCCAGAGGAGGGCCACGAAGATGATAAAAGGGCTGGAGCACCTCTCTTATGAGGACAGGCCGAGAGAGTTGGGGCTGTTCAGCCTGCAGAAGAGGAGGCTCTGGGGAGACCTGATAGCGGTCTTCCAGTACCTCAAGGGGGCCTACAAGAAAGATGGGGAAAGGCTGTTTAGTAGGGCCTGTTGCGATAGGACGAGGGGTAATGGTTTTAAAATAGAGGGGGGTAGATTTAGATTAGAAATTAGGAAAAAATTTTTTACGATGCGAGTTATAGAACACTGGAACAGGTTGCCCAGAAAGGTGGTGGAGGCCCCATCCCTGGAAACATTCAAGGCCAGGTTGGATGAGGCTCTGAGCAACCTGATCTACTTGGGGATGTCCCTGCTCCTTGCAGGGGGGTTGGACTAGATGACCTTTGAAGGTCCCTTCCAACCCTAACCATTCTATGATTCTGTGACACACTGCTTTACACCACCCTGGCTGATCAGGGGTCGAGGGCACAAATGCCACACATCCCATCAGGGTCAGTGCCACACTCGGCACACGTAACTGGCAACAAAGACAAATGATGGGGCAGAGCTGACGGGCAGCGCCGGCACACCATGCCACTGGCCTTCAACCCACCATCACTCTCTGGAGGCTTCTGCTGTGGGCCTTCGCAAGGTATCTGCAGCCTAAAGCTCACCCAGGCAGGACAGCCCAGCACCACCACCCCTGCAGCCCGTCACAGACACTGGTAGGAGAGAAAGCTGGAGCAAAGCACCACTAGCAGATTCCAGGGGTATCCAAAGTGCTCCTTCAGCATGTTAACAGCCCTGCCAGAGGTACCCTGTGAGATGCATATCCATGCTATTCAGACATCACAGGCTCAGAAGTTTGCTTCTGAAGTGAACCTCCCCATTTTCCTCCCACTCACCACACCTTGGCTTCCATGGTGGAGCAGTCTCAGAGCATACGTATGGAGGCTCCCTTGCAAGCTGAGCTACATGGGAATCCTAGAATAGTTTGGGTTGGAAGGGACCTTCAGAGGTCATCTAGTCCAACACCCCTGCAAGGGGCAGGGATATCTCCAACCAGATCGGGTTGCTCAGAGCCCCATCCAACCTGGCCTCGAACATTTCCAGGGATGGGGCATCCACCACCTCTCTGGGCAACCTGTTCCAGTGTTCTATGACCCTCATTGTAAAAATTTTTTTTCCTAATATCTAATCTGAATCTATCTCTATTTTAAAACCATTACCCTTAGAGTCTATGAACTCTAAAGGGTATTATACCGCACAAAACAGAAGCGGAGCCAGGCTGAAGCAAACCTCAGTAAAACACACAGGATCAATATCAAATCCTTAGCACAAACTGTTTTCCCCTACAAGTCCACTTCTCATCACAGCACTCGTCCTCTTTTTCCATACCTCCTTCCCTGCAACACGCATCCCCTCCACTGCCCAATTTCTATGGTGATCACTACATACTATCCTGGAAAGGGGCAGACTCCCCGGCACTTCATTGCATTACTTCTGAGCACTGTGATTCCTGTTCTTCATCAGTGTATCTCAACTGTTCACTCCTCTCCCCATAAAGTCTTCCCCGTTGTTCTTAGGCACACCAACACACTCACTCCTTGACGAAATGTTTTGCCTTGCCCTCTCTTGAGCTGGCAAGCAGAAGATCTCATAAACACCAGCACTGACTCGTTAGCAGTCGTGTTGGCATATGCTGGCTTGAAGAATTTGTCAGACTGCCCTAAAACATCAGAGTACAAGATCTCGGTGGTCTAACTGCTGTCTAGCTTTTTTCTTTTCTTATTGATATCTATCTTCACAGAGCTTCATGAACACAAGCAGGCATCATACCTAATTATTATTACTATAATTACTGCTAAACCATTAGGCAATTTGTCAAAGTAAAAATTAAATCTACAGTTAATAAATTTTCCAAAATGGATGACTGGGATAACAGTGTCTGTGTTTAAAGTCAAGACTGCCCAACAACACTATTCTTTCAAATCAACACTTCATAAATCACAGATTTTAAATACAAGTTCTCCGTGACTGGCTTTAACTCAGTGGAATTTACCTTGAACACAAAAATTAAAACAGCAAAGAATTATTTCGGAGAACGGTGACAGAAAATGTACAGATTTGCCCATGTTCAGTAAACTCTACTCATTTACACATTTGTCTAATTAGTTCTAGTGTTTCATGGGATTAAAAATAGGAACAGGGATCACAACAGAAGTCACAGTGATACACAAAGACTTCACCAAATAGGATTAAACAGTAACCAGAGAGTCTTAAGTGACTACGTGCAGAACTTCAACACTTCTCCCAGAAAGTTCTTGATATTCCATCTGCATTAAATATGTTCCCAAAGTGTGGCTGGTTTCAGGAGAAACATCCAGCCCACAGAAATCATGGTAAAACTGGTAGCTGTGCATCGTATAAGCATAAAGTTATTTAGCTTCACAGGGCAGTAGAACATGTTCTGTCCAAAACCTTCACTTCAGAGCCTTCTGCTCAACTTCCCCTCACACTCACTTGGGTTGAGACTTCACTTCACAACCTTTGTTAATAAATAATGCCACATGCTGCTAACTTAAAAGGCTCCATTTTACAAGTTGGATATCTGAGTATTTGTTACAATGGAAATAGAATGAAATTTTGCTAAATCTTCAGTTCTCTGGGAAATTTAAGACAAGAAAAAAAACCACACCCAACTAGTTATGTCTTCATTTCTCATTCGTTCAATGCCAGAGATCAGAACGTAGAACACTCCAGGCTCGTCATTCAAACCTAACTCCATTTTTCTGTGCCTGTGTGGTATCATTATCATCATTAATTACAAGAGCACATACGATGCTATCCTAAGGACTGTCTTAGTGTGCACACAAAGCATACATTTCTTGTGGAAAGAGACGACTGTGCACACTTATTAATCTCTATGAAAGTGTCATCTCAATGCCCACCATGCAACAGTTACACAATCCAAGGGATGTGGAATTCTTACTTTCTCTCAATTTTTTGAAACTACACTTAAAGAAAGAAAAATTAAGATTTCAGCATAAATGCAAATCAGTCAGAAAAGTGTCATAAACAGTTCCCATATATTCCACTGCCTTTTAAAGTTATTTTCTTTACATGTAGTATTGGTGTTACATACAGCACTGTTAAACATAGCAATCCTCCTTCTGTCTGCAAGGTTTATGGCTGTACGCTTCCAAATTTCTACCAGAAGAAACGTAATCTAAAAGCAAGCACGCCATCCCCAAGTGGAGCTTTCAGATCTTGCTAGGAGGGCAGGCACCTGAGCTTTATACTCTTTCAGAATTACAAAGTACACAGAGTACAAAGTATATAAATCACCAAAATATATAAATCGCCAAGACTGCATTACAAGTTAAATGTCATCACACTATAACGATTTATGTTTGTATTTATTACAGGATCATTCCTGCAAATCCCTTACAATAGTCAATCTGCTTCAAAACCGGCATGTGCAAACAGAGAGGACCTGAAGTCAGACTGAATTAAGTATTATCACCTTCAGGTAACCTAACCTCTCCTCCTGCCCCCTTTCAACCCTCCAGCCCCCCAGTTAAAAACAGTCTTACAGTCGGAATAGGCTTAGATAATAACTCAACATTTCAGTGACTATTCATTTTCTAACAGCTCACAGGGAAAGAACAACATTTATTTTGTGCTCAACATTTATTTTCACGATAATGCTGAAGTGCAGCCTAGCAGCTCTATCTTCTGCAGCTGACAGCAAGAACTGCTTTGCCTCAGGAATGGCTTAAGAATACCAAATAAAACATGAGCTCTAGAGAAATGCACATTAAACAAGATGAAACACATGTATTTTATATGATGGTGTGTACAAAATATAATGCTGACTAACCTGGATGAGAAATTTAAAGAACACATGCACAGAACACAGACTCCTTCATCACCACCAATCATTTCAACATAGTTTAAATACCGTTCATGCTCTACCATAACTTTTCAGAGAGAAAAAAAAAAAAAAAAAAAAACAAAAAAAAAAAAAAAAACAAAAAAAAAACACAAACCACCAAACCAGCAATTCGCAATAACTGTAGCATTTATTACAACTGGGAAGACCATTCTCAGAAACAGATTCTTACAATGCTGTTTTTTCCAAAACATAAAATCAACACCTTGGAGGTAGGATTCAATATACGCCTACAGCGCACAAATCTTACGTGGGACCGTAAAGATAACAGAAACAGGCGGGCTGACAGTTCAGTTCATCTCAAGAGGGCTTGAAAAGTCAGTCACAAACTCTGCATGGTTTCTATCTGTCATGTGCCCAAGCATGCTCACTTACAGCGTTGTATGACATTCATTGCTTCATACAAGCATACTCAAACTTCACTATTTTTCCGGTTAACAGTGCAGAACCTCATACAACAAACCACATCTGTGACAAATGCCACATCTGTATTTTTGTTTGCATGCAAACAGCAAAGACAGAACTATAATTAAAAGTACCAACACAGTACCAATGCAAGTAACATTACAGAAAATAGCAATTCACAAAATCACCTCATCTGTGTTTAAAACACTGCTGCTCTACAGGAGCTACACAGTACTTCTAAAATTAAAAATGCCTAGCCAATTAGTTTGTATTGTTGGAGTCAAAGATAGCCTGGGATAACTTCGCTGAGGCCGGTATAGGCACAAGTGTTTGTACAGTTTGCTTCCTAAAGAAACTTCACATCAGAATCTCTGGGTATCAGAAGCAAGTACCGAACCGCTAATGTTGCCACAACAACATTGACAATGTTTGGCTTAAAAGAACAAAAGAAAACAAAAACAACAACAAAAACCTCAACACACACGCTCACTCTCTAATGTTAGGAGCACCAAACGCTTAATATAAATATGCCAGCATACACAATACTGCCTGAATGCTCTGCTGAATTACTCCAAGAAAAAGTGAGATAACACCAAACTTTAATATGTTTTTGTCAGTGCAGTGCTTGCACTAGAGATAATTATAGCGTTAGTAATGAAATACATAAAATTGCAAGATAGAATAGCAATTTGTTGTCAGTCAATAAAACCCTTGCAAACAACTGTGACCATGGTTACATAAAATATCAGCATTAGGAGAACACGCTGCACCTGCTGAAGGTAAAACCAGTGATTTACCGGGAACAGAAAAAGAGAAAAAAGTATTTAGGTGTAGAATCAATTGCAACACATGCATGATTTTTTTTTTAATTTTTTCTTACTTAGCATTCTAGTAAATGTAATAAGAAGGCTTCTCATCAAAACATAAATTAGTAAATCCCAGCAAGATAGCTATCACCCTCCTGTGTACACCTCCCCATGCCAAGCAGAGAGAGGTAAGAACAGCCCCAGTGCATCAGACGTGGACATCAAGGGATCCACCCCAGCTGCTGGGAGCCGGGGAAAGCTTCACTATAAACTTCAACAAGAGTAAGGTACAGCTCATGCTTATCACAATATTGGTTCTGTGCTTCATTGTTGAAACGTGCGCATTCTTGACAGCTAATATAAATTCCTGTTAGTCTTACAATGTTACACTAATCAATGGCATAAGATATCAAATCAGATTGGTCTTAACAGAAACAGGACTCTAATTAAAACAGTATCGACACAGCCCCCAGCAGAGGATATGATGTTCGGTTTTATTTATTTTTGCAAGCATGGATGTTCCCGTGGCCTGCCAGTGACACTGTGCACTGCCAAATAGGAAGTTCAGTTTGAAATTCAAAATTGGCCTCTTGCTTTTCTGCTTGGGAATGCAAAAGCAGTAACTCCTGGTATGTGATGCAGCTACACACCACCTCCAGCACCACACTCGCTCTCTTCTAACAGCTGCTCTAAGAACCAGGCAAACTTTGGATGACTCTCATCTAGCTTACCTAGCCAGAAATGACACAAAAACAAAGATGAGAGAATTCAAAGTGAACCTTATTTATACAAACAAAGGACAGTCTTAAGATTAACAGAAAGGCTCTATTCAAAATTAAAATCACACCACTGGAAACTGAGAACAAGCCCGCTGGAATTATTCTGTACATGAGAACAGAATCGGGATAGCACAGTTCACAAACATGCATATTTTTAAGACCTTCCTGATGAAGGTTATTTTATTTTTAACTAGGTTACATAGTCAGAAAAAGGGGCACAAGTTTGTCCGTTAGCCATTATAAGGCTAGGAAAAAAAATGCACTTGGCTACATACAGAGGAACAAAGGCAGAACCACCACCACCACAAATTTCTTGAAGAAAACAGAAAACTCATTACATGGTTTAAATTAGGACTCTTCTATCAGATTCAATATTGATATAAATACAAAAAGAACACGCAACAAAGGAGTAGTAGTTCAGCCTACAAAATCAGTTCTAAACCAGAAAGAACACTGAATGGCACAACATTATTTAAGTGTGGGGAAGAAAGTAATATTCTTCTCTTGCTATTTGTGTTTTGAAAGTATACTGGATTTTTTTTTCCACTTCCTATTTCATAGTCATGGCATTTCGAAACCACACTTAGTCGAATTTCCCATAACTACATCCGACACAGCACATAATGTTGTTCTCTGTGAAATACAAATTCTGATTTTCTTCGCAAGCAAGCTCAGTTCAGCAGGATCAAATTTATAACATTAATAAATCACTAAAACCCAAGATAGCATCTCAAAACAGTGTAATATATAAGCCTTAGCTGTGTTTTACAAACACATTAATCATGAACAGATTGAGCAGGCCCATGGTAAAGTGATCCTTCATCCTCATCCACCTGACTTCCTTTCAATGGTTGATGAAATACTCTTAAAGCAATATTCTACATTATTTCCACCATGCTTTGCCAAAACTCTTCAGCAAACCTTGGTCTTCAGAAGCCATTTTTCAGACACTTAGGTGCAAGCAACGCATCAGTCAATGCATGGCATATGCCTTTGGTGTCCCCTTCTGCCACCACCATAAAGGATTCCTGTGGCACCGCTGCATTTTCAAAGCGGCGCGAGCTGCAAATCAGATCTGTGCCTACATCAGCACATAGCACAGCCTGCCAGGAGTGGATTTCCAGACCAAAGGAGATGACCACGAGGACCCACCATTCATACTTGTAATGGTTTGGTGGGTTTTATTTCAGACTATATCTAATCTAGTCCTATGCACCAAACCCGCTTCATTAGGTAGAACGCTGTAGCTCACATCCCAGTTTTGTTTTGCCTGGGAAGAATCCAGTTAATGGATGTCTGCTCTGTGGGACCATTTTCTGATGTGAACCACGAACTAATGAGTACAATTAGAACAGTCACATTGAAAGCACGCTTCTGACCTGAACACACTAACGTAGACATGCTCCCAGTCACACTTTTCTCTGCTTACTGTTAAATCTCGATGTCAGCCAAGGAAGAACAATCCAGCAGCTGGAGACTTCAGCAATGGGCAACCTAATAAGCTGTCATCATAAACCAGGCAGAACCGAGCCTCTAGTAGGAGAAAATTGTTGCTGGTTCTTCCTAACCTGACTGTACAAACCTGCCTCCAATCCCCATCCTTCCCTCCACTTGCACTTCCTTAGACTAGGCTGAAGTTGCTTCCTCCACAGCCAAGTCCTTACCCTTTCTCAGGCCCACTGCCTGACACACTCTTCCTCAGCAATCTCCCCACTGACTGTGCTCCTTTTCCGAGATGTTCAGGGTGATCTCTCCTCTAGGCTTCCTACCGATCTGCGCAATCATCTGTCGCTCCTTCCTTAAAACCAAAACTGAGGCTCCAGCAGACCTGCACGCGCAGCCCTGAATACAGCAATGATGTTGAAAGAACAGATAAGGAAGAGGAGAGTCAGCCTGTGGCAGCCTGGAAAGGAAAGAAGTCTCAAGCTATCTGAATAATGAAAACCTTGCATGAGTTTGAAAGTCAAGGAATGGTATTACACTTGAGCTGGGAGATCCTCAGAAGGAAGACATTCAAAAAGCAATCTAACAAGATACAAGGGAAGAGAGAAATCGATTCCAGAGAGTAAAGTTGCCTGGGACAGAAAGAAAACAGATCTCAGAAAGTACTACAAGCAATGCAGAAACGTAAAAAAAAAGTGACAAAACATATATAGGACAGATGCAGATGGTTTGGATGGTTAATTTTTTCATTAGAAAAATCTAAAATATTATTTTGTTATTGTTTAAAGTGCTTTGCACTAACATGTCACAAAATCTTCAATTTAATGCTAGATAAACTTATCGCAGAGCTTGGGCTGGAGGTGGAATGCAGCCAAGCTATTACTCAGTAATGGTTAATACATTGTTTAATTGATCTACTCAATATAAACTAAGTATTAGTGCAATGTACGAAGAAAAGCATAATGTACACAATAAAAATCAGTGAAATGTAAAAATAAAACAAACATACATCTTATTTTTATTCATCTATGTTTTCATATTCATTCTCCTTGAAAAAATGAATCTATTACTGTAAACTTCAGCTCCAAACAGATTTGCGTAAAGGAGGAAAGAAAAATATTTCATTTTATCTGGCTCAGATGGTTTTTGTTAGCTGAACCTAACCCCAACTTTCACCTAGTGAAAGAGTGGTCCAATGTCTGCTGTGGAACTACGAGCAGATCTGGATTTTCTTTTCAATAGGCGATTACGTATGTCTGAAAGTAGACAGTAGTAACAAGAAACTACTTTGCAGTACTGTCTTTTGCTTTCAGCAACAACTGTAACAGTAAAAACAGGAAAAGGCTTAAACTAGCTCAATTTAATAGGAAATACAAGAAAATGCAATAATAGTTTTCACAGCTGAAGGTCTGTGCGAGGGTTCTACCTCAGGTCTGTACAAGGAAAGCACTGCAAGATGACCAGGAAACTGAAACATTCACTGCTAAGTTTAAAAGGCAAAACAGAAACAAACTATTCTTTTTTTCAATTAAAGAATCATCACAAAACACAAATCAAAAGTCATTGTTGCTTAGGATACACATAAAATCCTTAAAGAAGCGAAGCACTTTCCCCACAGCATGGAAAAAAAAAAATGAAAAAATTAAGGTTAAAAATTTAGGCCAGAAATGGTGAGTTCAAACTACATCAATCTCCTGCTGATTGAAGAGAGTTGAGCTTAGAGGATCCCACATTTACAGACAGACTATGGAAAGCGCATTATTTGATGTCCTGCCCGGTAACACAGTCAATCTGGGCACTGCTCCTTTGTAACACCTAAACATCCGGCTCTCAACAACAGGATGCATGCTGCTCTCTTCCCCTATAGCCATTCCTTCCTCCTTCTCTCAAAACGTCAACATTTTCAGTAGTCAAAGATATTTTTATAACACTTTTTGACCCAATCTTTAAGACAAAATATATATATATATATATATATATATATATATTTAAGGGGATTTCCCCACTTTTGGGAAGTCTCGTACCAACCGTCAAAAAGAGAGATCATTCAGTTTCAAGCATCTGTCAAACCTAAGCAATCTGCTGCACAATATTTTATTTGTGTGAGAAATTCAGCTGAAATTTCAGTGATGCCTACAGCAAATAAACTGCTCTGTGCCCACGACCCTTTAAAAAAAAAAAAAAAAATCTTGCCTACTTTCTCTCATAGACCTTTTCCTTCCATGCACAATAGATAGGAGAAAACCAAAAAAAAAAAAAAAAAAAATAAGTAAAGCAAGCTGCTCTGGGCTTTAATGTACCAAAAAAATGTCATCATCTTCAAGACTGTCAACACAACAATTGTAAATGAACCTCCAGAGCAATATAATAGTTTTAGGGAGAATTTTTGCCATTCAGTATACTGCACGATCTCCCCTAAGTTAGAAGTAAACCAATGTCCTACCCTGAGGGCTTGACAGCACAAGGATTGGGACAAGCCCTACACATAGTCCCTTCTCAGGAATCAAGGACTCATTCTACAGTCCCTATTCATCAGAAATCAAAGTCTCTTCTATGACATCAGGAACAAATATATTAAACAAAATATTGTAACTAGTTGAAACTATATTTGTAGATATAACGTAATCCTACAGTCATGAGTTTGCCTTATTCCCCCCAGCTTTCTGTCTTCAAGTCTGTCATCTATGAAACGCAGAGAGAATGGCATTCCAACAACGGATAAAAGCAGCGCATTTTGTGGTGCTGCAAGATCCATTTGAGATAAAAATGCTTCACTGCTTCCGCACACACATACTCTGTATTTCATAGTCTCCTTGAGTAAGAACAGGGGAGACTCCGCATAAACCTCAAACTTTTTGAATTACTGGAAAGTAACACCGCAATTCTGCAGTCAACTCAGGATTTGTCCAGCTGCTCTTGGATCTCCTATGTGATAATGATCAGCCTGATCCTCCAAATCATCGAGGAACAGTACTGAAGGTCCTCATGCAATGATACACGAGCATACTACTGAGCCACAGATGGTCAAAGACTGAAATAATCTTTCTTGTGTTTAACTTCACCTTAAATGTCTTCCTGGTCTTTAATCCAAAACTAAATAAAGAGGCAGTGAAAGCCCACAGCTCTATTCTGCACCAGCAGCATCAGCACTGGTCCTTCTCAAAGCAAAGGCTGCCAAACAACTGGGGTAAGCATAAACACTTACACGCTTCACATCTAGAGCTGCAAATCTTTAACACACTTCCAGGATACAAACCTGAACCCGTGCTGCTCTGAAGTGCATCGAAGCGAGCAACCATCCATTATTTTAAGCTAGATCTCTGCTTATAAAACCTTCATTTTCCAAAATCCTGTAACATTCTATTCTTTCCTGAAAGATGACTGGTTTTACTCAGCCTGGCCAAAGATTTGTCCATATATGGACAACCCTGAAGACAACAAATGGCTCTTTTCCCAGTCTATTATCAAGCCAGGAAATTAGACTGCCTGAGGTACTCTGCCTTACTTACTGGGTTCAGAGCCGAGAGAGGAAACATTCATGCGTTCGTCAATCATCCAGTTTCACACGAAGGTGAACGGATGCTTTTCCTTTACAGCTTTAGCAGCAATCACCACCGCCAATTACATAGAAGATTAAAGTCCTCACACAGCCCTGTGAGATAACAGAGTGCTAACAACGACAGTCAAAGTTACAGGGCAGACAGTTGTATCCCCTAGGGCAATTTAAAACCCCACACATTAATAAATTCAGCAACACTGAAAAAGTTGAACAGGAAGAAAACAAAATCCCTTCTGTTTTTCAGTAAGATCTCAGACATTTCCTTACCATTACTGATATTTAAACCCAGTTTGATATAAAGCTCAAGTCTGAAGAATGCTATTGGTACAAAACACTTTGCCGTGTGATACTCGGGTGTCTGTAAAGCTCCCTCGCCTTTCCATGCTCAACTCGCAGTCAAACTCACTATCTTCAGTAAGAAAACATACATACAAGGAATTTAAATCTATTTTTCAGAGCCATTCAGAGTATAAAGTCCAAAGAGCTTAGGATGTCCTCAACAGTCACAAAATACCAACCTCCTTTCACACTGGAAATCCTGCAAAGAAACCCCTCTCACAGTCAGCTCAGCTGCCTAGAAACTTAGTGGCAGGCCAGTCTTTGCCTTTCTAAGCTGCAACAAAGGAAATTATTAAGGAAGCATTAAAACTTAAGTGCACCATAAACGGCATCTACCAGAAAACTAGCTGCTATTTGCAATAAACGTGCCTTATTTACACTATAAAAACAACACCATAGTCCCTATATCCTCTTAACATACAGAGAAAAAGAACGTATCACAAGAAATATGACCGAAGGTTGATATTCCAGCTCCTCAGACTGGCAGAATTTCTTTCAGAAATTTAAGTAGGTGGGACTGTATCTCCTCAATGGAAAAATATGAACTGATGTGTCATAATCTATTTTTGTTTTGTTGTGATTTTTTAAGTCATCCTCTTCTGCCAGAAAATTCCTTATTGCCCCTTCCATTTTTTGATGTCTCAATTGTCTTTCCAGATTTATTTTCTGACTAGCAAAGAAACTATGAAATTCTATCGTTTCTTTTATATGCTTTTCTTGCTCTCTTCCGTTTTCCTCCTATTAACACATCCTGCTCACGTTAATCTTTCAAAGTACACTTCGCAGTAGAACCACGCAGCCCTTTATGCTGCCAGCGTTAGTCAAGACAACAAATAGCTGTAAGATGGCTACTTAAAGCAGTCATAGAATTGTAGCTACTAGGTATTCGTTCCTGATGCTTCTTAAAAAGATTATGAGTATCTATAAAACTGCCGATCTCATTCATTTGACAGCAGCTCTCCCTTGGTAAAGCTGTCAACACGTGGGCAGGTGTTTGGTATTTCAGATAAAAGTCTCTTCTGAAATGGAGTTGTGATGGGATAAAAAACAAACAAAAAAAGACCTCTCCTGAAAGATTCTGCAAACCACTAAGAAGCTGTGGTAGGAATCCATTAACAAAACATAGGAGTCGTTTTGGAAGGAGGAAAAGCCACGGAAAAGCTCTCTCACCTTTTCAGCAGACAGCCCTAACAGAGGAGGCAAAACCATCATCCTGTCCCATCAGGAATCCCACCCCTGTATTTTAGGAGGATATGAACAGATCAGTTTGTGTTGTTAAAAACACTATTACCAGCACTTGGTAGTACTCCTTTCCTCAGCTTCCACCAGCTGCCCACCTTCTACATGAATGATACATGGGAATTTAACAAAGGTACAATACACTAGTAAAAAAAAAAAAAAAATAAAAAAAAAAAATAAAAAAAAAAAATAAAAAAAAACCCAGTATTTACCATAAATCTAAACCTAAACCATGCATAACAAAGTCAGCAAGGGAAGGGAGC
The DNA here is from genome assembly GCF_036417535.1 of Chlamydotis macqueenii. Taxonomy (NCBI): domain Eukaryota; kingdom Metazoa; phylum Chordata; class Aves; order Otidiformes; family Otididae; genus Chlamydotis; species Chlamydotis macqueenii. Next base: position 101,679,170 of record NC_141558.1, on the reverse strand, counting down.
AGATGACTAAGTGAAACTACTACAGCTCTAGCAGTTCACAGTTTAACAGCAGCATTTAAAATGCAGTATTTCCAGTTTGGGTTGGGCACCACCTCTCTGGGCAACCTGTTCCAGTACCCTCATTGTAAATTTTTTTTTTTTTTACTAATATCTAAATTGAATCTACCCCTTTCTATTTTAAAATCACTACCCCTAGTCCTGTCACAAGAGGCCCTGACGAAGAGTTTCTCCCCATCTTTCTTGTGGGCTCCCCTTGAGGTACTAGAAGGCCGCTATAAGGTCTCTCCAGAGCCTCCTCTTCCCCAGGCTGAACAGCCCCAACTCTCTCAGCCTGCCCTCATAGGACAGGTGCTCCAGCCCTCTGATCATCTTCATGGCCCTCCTCTGGACTCACTCCAAGTGGTCCATTCTTTTGACCATTAAATCAGTCAGAATGAATCACAGAATCATAGAATGGTTAGAGTTGGAAGGGACCTTCAAAGGTCATCTAGTCCAACCCCCCCTGCAAGGAGCAGGGACATCTCCAACCTGATCAGGTTGCTCAGAGCCTCATCCAGCCTGGCCTTGAATGTTTCCAGGGATGGGGCATCCACCACCTCTCTGGGCAACCTGTTCCAGTGTTCTACAACTCACATTATAAAAAAGTTTTTCCTAATATCCAATCTAAATCTACCTCCCTCTATTTTAAAACCATTGCCCCTCGTCCTATCACAACAGGCCCTACTGAACAGCCCCTCCCCATGTTTCTTGTAGGCCCCCTTCAGGTACTGGAATGAAGGGTTACTTCACCTGCCCACACAGTAGTCTGCTTCAAAATGCCACAGCACTGAAAAAGAACTGCTGTCTACAATTATGCAAATACCAAAAGAAAAACTGTAGAACAGTAAACTACTTTACAATCTTATTTTGGACTCCCATCTCCCAATCACAACCAACAGCACTGTTTCCTCACCACAGCCTCCGAAACAGCAACTACAATTTCTTTTCACAGAGCCTGCTGATTTTCAAAGATGTCACAAGCCCATCTGTTGAGTCAAAGAAAGGAAAGTCTCTGTAACTTTTAAAAACTAGTCAGGAAAATTAAACTGAATTCAAGTTAAATGTAGCAAGCGCCTGAGTGTGAACTACTGCTGTGAGCTGAGCTCGAAGGGTAAAGGGTCTTAAATACACTGTAAACCTCAATTCTTGAAATATAGCTTCTTGCTTTCCACTTTCAAGAGGAAAAAAAAAAAAACTCAGTTAAATACAATGAACTAAAACATACTCATAAAATCACAGAATCCTAGAATGGTTTGGGTTGGAAGGGACCTTCAAAGGTCATCTAGTCCAACCCCCCTGCAAGGAGCAGGGACATCCCCAACTAGATCAGGTTGCTCAGAGCCTCATCCAGCCTGACCTTGAATGTTTCCAGGGATGGGGCAACAACCACCTCTCTGGGCAACCTGTGCCAGTGTTCTAGAACCCTCAGGGTAAAAAATTTCTTCCTAATACTCAGATGTCAAATATTCTGGCCTGGGCAGTTCCACTGTGCTTCCTTCAAAACCTGAAATGAAGTTAATTAAATGAATTATCCTTACCCAAATCATTATCGTAGTAGCCTTTTAGTGTGTTTGTTAGGGAGCTTTGATGGTCTGCTTCCATAAGTGTCCCACAAAAAAAAAAAAAAAAATTGTTGACAGTCTTTCGGCCCTGAACATTGCACAACTGGCTGAAGGGCAAGCAGGGAGTTGCCTGTTTGCAGCAGTCCATCCGGAGAACCATATCTATGCTCTGACATTTCAACTGCTACAGGATCAGCATTGCCCTTCACTCATCTTCAATACTTGCCATAAACACTAGGGGAATAAAAAGTCGGCTTCAAGTCTAAAATGCAACTTATGCTTCAGAAATACACCTCTAGTGTAGTTTATGACTGGTGCCCCTTCATACAACAGCTATTTAATGTTTTGTTCTCTTAAAAAAATTCCATTAAAACTTCACAATCCTTTCACAAGCAAAATATGAGTCGCCATCCCCAGCCCCTCAAGCTGCAGGCCAGCAGGAAAAAAAAGGCCCTATTTTTATCGTGGGAGAGGTGGTGAAGAAAAGGTGTTTTTCCATTTTCCGTGGGACACGCACATAAGAAGAAATCAGCAGCAGAGCTGTGTAGAACTTTTGCTAGAAAAACCCATCATCGCTTGCAATTCTCTCCTTTCCTTTGATTTCAATTTTCTTTATAAACACAAAATGCAGCTCACGCCCTTGAGCTTGTGCCAATGTATGATTTTACAGAAAGGCCATGTGAAAAACTTAGTGGTTCAATATGATTTAAATGACCACAAAAAAACCAAGAGGATGACAGTTGTTTCAGATAAGATTGCTGTGAACTAGGAACTTTGCCGAAAAAAAAAAAAACAAAAACAAAAAAAAAACTTTCACCAGTTTAACATACCTTATTCATTAGTTCAGACCACCCCATAGCGTCCTTTCATTTCCCTGAAATCTGTATCTAAAGCAGTCTTCATTTAATTCAAAATGTGTTGAGAGACACATCACCTCACTTAAAAGAAAAACAGTCTATTTGAAAAAAAAAAAAAAAAAGAAAAAAAAAAATCCATGTAGTATTTTCGTCTGTGAATCCAACTCTTGTTTAGATAATTTTATTGGTATTTGAGTTGCAAATACATCTTTGGCCTGGAAAAATGAACAGCCACAAAATGACCATAAACAGAATAAATATCTTCAGGCTGTTACAAAAACATACTTTGCTTTATTTTACAAAATCATTTTATCCTACTGTTTTTAAACCACTTGTAGACGTTTTCTTCAGCAAGATTTATGCAGAGTTAAGCATATAAAAACCCACACATGGAGTCTTCTGCCCTACACCCTACAGAAACAACAACTGCCTGTCTAGTCACCATTCCCTTCCTGCCAAGGCTGTCGCACGGTTCAGCCAATGGCTTGCAAACCTCCTTGAGATCATGGGCTATAAAACAGCACAGGGAATTACCCGTAACACAAATAATTACCATTATTTTTAATAATACAGAGCCATCAGAGCACCACTATGACCAATAAAAGGGGAACCTTCACAAGTAGTCATTTTTGCTCCCCTATCTGCATACAGAAGTAACTGATAAAGTGCCTAAAAAAGTTCTGTAGAACAACATCACATCACCACCACACTGGTCTGGCTGAACACCAAAAACATCTCTGTGATCAAAGTGTCTGTACACAGGAGAGACTTTTTTTGCTTTACTTCTTTTTTTTTTGTTGGCTGTATGCTTTCCCGTTCTCTATATTACCATTGCTGTAGATACAGCAAAAATCAACTAAAATTACTAAGCATCAACCTTGTCCCTACTGCACTGCCATGATCCTCACCAAAATTAAGGATAAACAAGAATAACTAATGGAAGACACTTTCTTTTAGAGTGTTTTTGAAGATTTTCTGGTCACAAATTCATTACATATAACTATTCACTCCAAAAATTATCACTAAGGCAAATTTCTGTTTGTTGTATTCTAACAGCCATGACCAGATAAAAACATTTGGACACTCCAAGCTTTCAGACCAACCACTTGTGTAACATGGAGCTCCTGTTCTTCCATTGCCCTATCTTACTTTTTCTAAAGTCATCACAGAGGAAGCTATGTAAAAAAAATTAGCAAGACAGTCATTGCTTTCCCGAGGCCAAAAAATAATATTTGGAAGTAGTCACTGAACTTTTCCAGTTTGAATCTTGGAAAAAATGCACAGCATTTCACCAAGTGATGAAATGCAATGTGTTTACACTTCAGATTAAATGAGGCTTTAGACAAAATAGTTAAAATAATGTATAATACAGCAAAGTGATTTGATTAAACATACACTGTTGCAGCAGACAGGAGCAAGGTGATCCTTAATGCATTTTAGTTTCCGAGACAGACTGAGGAAAAAACAATGCATCTTCATCAGAAAAATATATTCCTGACAGGAATAATACGCATTAGAAAAAAAAAAAAAAATCTTCAAATAGACAAAATATTTATCAAGTCCAGCCAGCTTTATGCATCTAGCCCCTCTTGCTGTATCAGTTATGTTGATTCCCTGGTTTAGCATAGTCTGCAGAGGAAGAGTCTAAAGTTTTGTTGAAGTCAGAGATTTGGCTATGCCATAATTCAAAATATTCTGTAAAATACTCTTCATGAATAAAAACTTTCAACACTGTTTTGGGTGACTGATGTCAGAAGTTCAGATTCATAAAGCATGAACAACCCGTTACAACAAAAAAGATCAAATGATAGGAGTAAATACGATGGTAATTGAAATCAATGACAAATCTTGCATTAAATGGAGTGAAGCTGCAATTTTGTTCTGTTTCCAGGAAACACAAATGCATTACATCAGTTGAGATGCACTTCCCATCACAATGACTCGATTGCTGAGTCCCTTGGTAAATTACACTTGAGAAGGAAGAAGCTACTGAAAACATCATTGACCTCTCCCCAGAAGCTATGCATCTCTGCCTTGTGCATAAAACATTAGAAATTTTAGGAATCCAAAGAAATTAGAGCCACAATGCTACTGAGAGAACTAATAAAGATGCAACAACAACAAAAACCCAACAAATCTTTAGCAGGTCAAAAGAAACAAGACATGCAATTGTCTTACTGGCTTTTTTGGCTACAAAATTTGCCCCCACATTTTGAGCTTATGACTAACTGCAATAAAATCTGACTAAACAATACATGTATCAGATGAGTTCATGAAAACCAGCAGCTAGGAAGTCCAGAGAGATACGAATGAGTGGCCGCTAAAAGAGAACAGAAGTTCTGCCCACATTATGAGATAGCAGATATTAAGAGGAGCAGGAAGGCTAGACAGAAAGAAATGGGTGGAGGAAGCAGAGAGAGAAGAACAAGCAGGAGGAACATCCAGACTTCAGATCTAATGCCCACTTGGACATTGCTTGGGGTTTAGAGGTTATTGGTCTTTCTCTCACTTAATTTGAACTATTCTGACACAGGTGCAGAGTTGAGCAGATTCCCATTTTTGTCAGCAGAAAAGCCATGCAAGCAAAGTAGCTGAAAATATGAAGACATATAAAATAGGAGAGCAGCACTTTGGGTGGTACCCAAATCATGCATTGCTCACAAAAAAAAAAAAAAAAAAAAGCAAGCATTATGGCAGTAAGATGACTGTATTTGTATTACGGTGTTTTACCAAAATAATTCTAAATACATAGCTTCTTTTTTTTCCTCAGCATTATTGCCAAACAAGTCTGGGATAGAAATAAACTGCTAAAAACTAAATAAATAAATCCCAAGCCTGAATCCAGAAAGTTCACTGATCTGTGCATCAGCTGATCAGCTGACAAAACTGACAGACTAAATCTTCCCACGCAGATTTTGACAGTCACACAACATAAAAGACACCAGTAAGTAAAGGACCGCATATAACCTCCAGCAGTACAAGACTGGAAGTCACCATTATCCATGCTTCTGCATGTAAGTGACAGTTGCTGAATAACAACATAGGGAGGTATCAGTAACCATCATCTAGAGTGAAGATACATTACTTCACAGTCACTGTACAATTTTAAACGTGCTTATGTGTTCCTCCTTATTTTCACCCTTTACTGATACTCATCCTCAAAAAAAATAACTATTTTGAAGTTCAAGAGCTCTTAAGTAGTTTCACAAAGATTTCCCAACTGAAGTAAAGATGCAGGTTTGAGTTATGAAAACACCTCCGAAAAATATCACGTTACCAAACTGCCGTTTTCCCTCAGTATGGCGCAATACTTCGCTCTTTAAGCGACAGCACTGACTGCAGCATAATTAGTCATGGCCAGACCACGCCAGTAAATACAAAGGAGGAAGAAACTATGTTCTGAAACTCAGAGCATATGACAGTAGCTGAATTTGTATTAAAAGGTGAAGTAAAACAGCTGCAAATTCTGATGCTCAAGATGGAGAAATGTGGCAGAAAATGGTAAGTGTGCAGAAAACTAGGAGTTGTCAATACAGTCTAGCAGCCTATAAAGGATAACTTCTCTTCTGTCTTCTTTTTCATCTTTTTTCTCTCCTGTCTTACAGATGCTGGTGAGGTAAATTTGTTGTCTTTATTGTGGTTACTGCTTCTCAACGAATATAATGCTATTTGCTAAGACAGTAATTCTTCCATCACTGAAAATTTATCTTAGAACAGTGGCAGCAGCAGAAGTAGGTCTGATCAAAATCAATCATTACCTCACTTCATGGTTTTAATACAAGTACATTTAAACTGGTTTCACTGTTGGCCTTGAAGAGAATGATGCACCATTATGTTTTTCATTCAAAGCTCCTAGATCCCCAGTGTCTGGGAACTGTTTACAGAAAACTATAAACACAACAATAAATTAAGTCACAGGAAATGATAGCAACATTCTCCTTTGATCATTAAAGCAACGTTGTCTGGCAGAGGAATCCCCAGATTAGAAGCCAGGTCATGAAATCTCATTGTGCCCCTGCCATCTTTCTACTCAGTAGCCACTCATCTAATTCTAAATGGTTTTCCCAGCTGCTTGGAAGGATGACAGAGGGGTTAATGTTGTCTAAGGGTTAGACAACCTCCTGGTTTAGAAAACTTCCAGGTTTGTTGTGAAAACTAGTCTGTGCTCACTCAGCACTTGGCGGAGGTATGGGTGGTGGGTATCGTTATTTCAGGTTATCTCCAATCACTGACATACACAAAACTAGTGAATATTCTTGTACTTCTGCCTACTCCCTTTTGCATGCTTCAGTACTAGGCAAGTGACAAGTCTATTACTGCCCCTCAGTACAAAAAAAAAAAATTATTTCATGCCCAACAAAACTTTCATGCAATCTCCACCAGTAGAAAAGCCTCTATGACGACTATCAATTCCACACTCTGTGGAAGGTCTTCACCATGGGATTAGAAGGATTCGGGGTTTGCCAAGAAAAAAAAAAAAAAAAAAAAAAGAAGATACTGAGTAAAACTTCCTATCATCAACATCATGCACATTCTGGGCTGGATAGAGTACTGGGCAAACAAAGAAAAAGTCCTATGGGGAAAAAAAGCAAACATCCAACCAAAAAACACTGAGCATGCAAGTAGAGACCTTCACAAGGCTGACTTCCAAGATGGCAAAATCTAAGCTACATAAATCATGCTACTTTCCCATCTCCAAAGGACACTTCCACCTTAAACAACATGTTTTAAACATGCACTTCCAACTTATTTTACAAAGTTTATGAACGCTTTAAGGAATGCATCTTCTCCCTTTTTAATCTTGGTCTGTTTTAATTGAGCGCAGCTCCTCAACCCAGATGACCATGGGGTCACACAAATGTGCCTACACAAGGGTGTACACACGTATAGGAAAGAGCAGCCTTCAGAAGGAAGAATTAGGCCACTTCTTTGAACAGGAGAGTTAGTTTGTGTGAACTTCAAGTGACCATGAAACTATGGTGTAACTGTATCAAGCACAGGCAAGCTGATTTAAGAGGAACTGCTGATGAAAGGGGTTGTCCTCTCATCAGCTCCCAGCAACAGCCTGACATGGCTTGTTTTCCCAGCAGCAGTGGTGATCCTCTGACTCCACAGTGAACTTATTCAGGAAGTTCACCAGCAGAAAACTTGCCCTACACCAGAGAGAGACAATAGGCACCTACCATCTCAGCTCCATGAAACAGCTTGCTTTGGGGATCAGATATAGAATCATAGAATAACTTGGGCTAAAAGGGACCTTAAAGATCATCTAGTTCCAACCCCCCTGCCCTAGGCAGGGACATCTTCAACTATATCAGTTCACTCTAAGCCCCATCCAACCTGGCCCTGAACGCTTCCAGGGATGTGGCATCCACAGGTTCTCTGGGCAACCTGATCCAGTGCCTCATCAACCTCGTAGTGAATAATTTCTTCTTAATATCTAGTCTAAATCTACCCTCTTTCAGTTTAAAGCCATTACTCCTTGTCCTATCACTACAAGCTCTTGTCAGAAGTCCCCCTCCAGTTTTCTTGTAAGCCTCCTTTAGGTAGTGGAAGGTCGCTATAAGGTGTCCCTGGAGCCTTGCCTTCTCCAGGCTGAACAACCCCAACCCTCTCAGCCTGTCCTCACAGGAGAGGTGCTCCAGCCCTCTTATCTTCATGGCCGTCCTCTGGTCTTGCTCCAACAGGGGCTCCAGAGCTAGACTCCAGGTGGGGTCTCACCAGAGCAGAACAGAAGTAGAGAATCACCTCCCTCGACCTTCTGGCCATGCAGAAAAGAACACTCTCAAGTCCTTCTCCTTAGGGCTGGTCTCAATCCATTCCCCGCCCAGCCTGTATTTGTGCCTGGGATTGCCATGACCCACATGCAGGACCTTGCACTTGGCCTGGTTGAACTTCATGAGGTTGGCACGGGCCCACCTCTCCAGCCTGTCAAGGTCCCTCTTGATGGCATCCCTCTCCTCCAGCATGTCAGCCGCACCACGCAGCTTGGTGTCATTGGGGAACTTGTTGAGGGTGCACTCAGTCCCACTGTTCGTGTTGCCAACGAAGATGTTGAACAGGATCGGTCCCAATACTGGCCCCTGAGGAATGCTACTTGTCACTGATTTCCACTTGGACATCAAGCCATTGACCACAACTGAGTGCGACCATCCAGCCAATTCCTTATCCACCAAGTGGTCCATCCATCAAATCCATGTTCCAGCATTAACAGACAAAAAGGGGAAGCAAGCAAGTAGGTATAACAGTTTATGTCCTCATTGCAACCTGCTTCTAGAGGTTACCAGCACACAAGTAGGACCCAAGGTCACTTTTGCAGTTCTTCATCAATCACAGTAGCCTACAGCTCAGTATATCAGCAGACATTCACCTCTGCATGCATCACAGGTTAGGAAACCAGACAGTGCACTTGAGCCTTTCTTCTGCTATCTCTGCTGAGCTGGTAGTAACTTCAAGTAGAGAAGCATAGGTTAGGTATCTCAAGCTGCCACTAGTGGCCTGCCAGAGCTCATCTCTGAGAGAAAACCTACCAAAATTCTGTTAGTTTAAGCCAATATGAAAGTCTTTATACAGCCTTTCAAATCAATTTGGAACTTAAAATTGAGTTGTCAAACTGAAATTCGCCACAGGATATTTCTATACTTAAAGAAAGCTTAAGTCTTAACAACTTACGTTTTAGCAAAAGAATTTCAATGTTTCAATACTGTTCAACATAACTCTGCAACCATTTTCAGATTCTCTTTTCAATTTTGGTATATATAGCAGATTTCAACTTCCTTACTATTCCTCCCTTCAGCTCCACAAACACCAGAAGAATTGTTGTCAAAGAAAAAAAAAAAAACAAAAACCTCCTTTTACAAATGCTTGGGAAAAAGTGTTTCTTGGCACAGCAGAACGGCTAGTTGCTTTGATTCAGACACAAGTTGTTAAAACAAGATATTGCAAAGTGCTAAGATAGTAGTTCAACATATTTGAAAAAAAGGAAAAAGAAGGTACACATAGCTGAGTGAACAAAAACAAACAAAAAGTTCGCTTTGCAGCCACATCAGAAGGTAACAACTGCAACATCATCTTGTAAACAAGAATCAAGGCTTGTCACAGACAAGAGGTCACCATCAGCAAAGTATCCAGCCACAGTGATGTTAGCTATACTCACAACACATCCATGGCTAGAGCCATCCAAGGCGATTCGTGTTAAGAGACAGAGAAGGGGCATGTGCTCTACATGTAGCCAGATTTATGCTTTAATAAACTGTTAGAAAAAAAAAAAAAACAGGAACAAGGTGGCAAGTTTAACTTACAAACAAAGGTTTAAAAAAAAAAAAAAAAAAGGAAAGAAAGAAAAAAAAAAACACAGGGTAGAACAGTAAGACTTTCAGAGCAACCCGGTAAAATAATGGCAGAAGACATGGCCAGCTGGCATACACAATGGATTGTCAAATAGTAGTTGTCCGATTGATTAAGCTAACATTAAGCTACAAAAAGTAAAGAAATAAATTATCTGTAACTACATTTATGAAGTATATCAGATTCACCAGGCACTGTTTATGTTGTTACCAAAAACAGAAAAAGAATTATAGTTAAGCAGAAAGAAAGCATTTGTGACATTAAAAAGAAAAATAATACTCACTTAAAAAACCCATAATCTTATACTTCAGTGAAAATAATTTTTCAAAATTTGATGATTTGCTGAGAGATACTTACATATTAAGTCTTTCATCTCCCCCAAAAGAAACCTCTCAGAGTTTATAAATAGCTTTCCCTATAAGAATAAACATTTTCTTCCGCTGTAATCACATTCCTTTTAGCAATAAAAATGTTAAACTTCTCTTACCATTCCAACCTTCTCCTCTTTCTATTTCTGATTTCTGCCCCTTCAATACTACTGCCGTAGATGGATAAACCTCCATCACTTTTCATTAACAGAGAATGTGTGATTATCATCACACACACTTCACTCATCCTTTTCAATTCACAAACTTTGTGTGTTCTCGTTCCCCTATGAATGTTTATTTACGCAGTTTAGCCACAACTTTTAAGAAGCCTTCCAAAGCAGCAAGTTAAGGAAACAAAGACAGAGAAGCTAAGCATCTGCATGGAGCCAGCCAGCAAGCCCTGTCCTCAGCACTTGTCCCTTATTCACTGGACGCATCTCGCATTCAGGACATTGCAGAACCTGTGCTTCATTCGCTAGGAGAACTTGGACCCTAGAAACAAGGTCTGCCCCACTGCCCCAAACACAGCATAAAGATTCCTCTGCTGGTTTTGATGGCTATGGCCCTATATAAGCAAATAAAACACCCCAGAGCTTGTTCTCTAGCCATAAAGGGGCATCATGCACCTCATGTCCACAAAGCTAAACTCTTCTCCTTACACAAGGTCTGAAGATACAAATACCATTCCCGCTGCCTTTTAGCGACAATCTCCCTGCTTTTGCCGAACACACATGTGGGCAGTTAGGCCTCGGTTTAAACTGGACCAAGGAACAGACTAAAAAGTTAAACAGAATTGACAGGGCTGGAGCTCGAGACCACATTCACAGATGTGTGCATAGTTCACAAGCATCAGCACTGCATATAGCTCCAACCAAAGTTCAAAAAAGGTTGTGCAAGGCAAAGTACAAGCACATTCCTACCCACAAGCAGCCTACAAAAGTTCCTACCACATGCCAGATGATCCTGTTCTTTCTACTACCACAGGAGCTATGCCAGAAGTTGTAAGGGGCCTTCATGAACTGAAGGCCACAGAACTACATTCAAGACTCCAGATTCATGAAAGAAGCAGCTTGTCAAGGGTAGTTGTCTCAGGAGTCTTTACTGGTGAAAACTGAAGTCTGAAGGAACAGGAACAGTGAGACACATCCACACAAAAGCCATTTTCTTACAAGCATGAGACACAGGAGCTTGGCCTGGTGAAACCTGAGCATACTGACTAAGGCAGTGCCTGTTTTGAGAACAGATTAGTTCAGTTTCCTGTTACATCAAACGGTAACTTTCATCAGGCCTACGTTTGCTTAAAAAAAGGCAAGAAAAAAAAAATTCTCTACTGACATCACACTTAGGGCTGGGCAGACAGTGGCAGATTAGGAAACACAATGAGTCACTGCAAATACGGAGCACACAGCAAGAGTTTTCAAGCTGCCATGCAAAATTCAGTCTTACCAAAAGAGAAAAATACACAATACAGCCGAGATGAACTACACCAGAAGAAAAGAAACAGCAGCGTAGCGCCTTCACTCAACCACAGCAGTTGGGAAAAATAAGAGTGTTGTAAAAAGGAGAGGGTAGGACACAGGCCCACTGTAGGAAGGAACAAAATCGACGCAATTCAGCAATCAAGAAGGAAACTTCAGCTAAAATAGCTGATGGGCGAACAAGGAGGAAATAATATTAAGCTGAAAATACAGATACAACTGAAATAAAGAGAAAGCTATGCAAAGAAAGCACAACCGACAGAGCTACGTTCCAAGAAAGAATTCACCCTGCAGAAGTTGCCAAGGTATCTGTAGATGCAGGAAAGAAAAACAAAATATGAAAACAAAAAAAAAACCCCGGTGTAAGTAAAAGAATGAGTTACCATAAACTGAACTGCCTCATGTTAGGGAAAAAAATAATTAGTGAAATATTAGACACTTTTTTTTTTATTTTAGAATAAGTCAAAGATCATTAGAAGAGAGGGTAGTAGCTTTCCTCAGTTTGGAAGTAAACAAAATAAGAAGAAATACAATGGGGAAACAAAAATTAGGCAGTGAAGAAAACTACAAAAGAATAAACAGGATAAACACTTAGCCACCATAATTCAGGCTAAGCATCTTATTCTCTGAACCAGCAGAACAGCCCAACATTGCAGAAATGCTACTAAAATATCTAGGGCAAAGAAAGTGGCATCATTCCTGCCAATTAGGAAATTTCCCCACAAGGTGATGGCAAAGTAAACAGTTTTATTAAGGTGAACATGGCAATGCTTGTCAGCAACTAGAAACACCTGCTATTTTGGGTACTATGGATCAGAAGGATTAGAGATACGAGGCTTCTGTCCCAAGGTGTGACCACTTCAGATGCAAAAGTTTTCTTTCCTTTAGGAACTATGTGTGGCTTGACATTAGGGGATTTCTTTTTGATGCAAGTGGAAGGATAAAAGGAAGGAGGAATGCTGGAATTATTAACAGCTGAGCAAACTTTGTTAAGAGAAGTACAGCTTAGCTGCACAGGAGTTGGTTGATAATGCAGAAACAAGGAATCAGATCAATAAGTGCTAATGAAAGTATTAAATCTTCACAGTTTCCAGATGGAAGGTGGATTAACTGGGTCTCACATCCTGACAATCTCTTCTTTGGGTCCTAACTTCAAAGGTGGTGAGATTACTACTGCTGCTTCTGTGTTGAGGATATTTTTACTATTATTATTTTAATCAGAAACCACTGAAATGAGTTTGAGTTCTCTAAAGGCAATGAGTAACATCCAAAAGCCTTCTCTTTTGGTATTCTTGAGTCAGAACCACTTTGGAAAGCCTTGAAATGATCCAGAGACCCCAATTCTAGTCCCATTGAGCCATAAGATTTAGCATCTCTTAATGAGGTGAGATTTTATTGTTAAAAATCTCACACACTCTGACTAAAACTTACTATCAATGTATTTTTCTAAAGAACATGAAATTGTGAAACACACTATTTTTTCTTCTTAATGCCACCTATGACAAGGTGCTTAGGAGCTGGGAATTAAGACAGCTGCCTGTGGTGATAAATCACTGGGAAGAAGATACATTAAAAAACCTCTGAAATAAAGGAGTTCCTTCTTAATATGTAAATGATACACTTTTTTTTTTAACTAATTCATACTCTTGCCAAGTTTTTTTTTCTCTAAGAACATAATTAGCATACTTCTAAGTTGAAATAAAGCATTCTCAGTGTGCGCTAACAGTAAAAATGAATTCATTGATTTACCATAAAAATTTAGAACTTGTTAACTAGACTGTCCTTCTCCCTTGCAAAAACAAACATATCGTGAGCATTGTGGAATGTTCATTTGTTAATAAAGTCACCATTGTGAGTCTGTTACCTGCCTTTTGAACTGTCTCATTTGAGTGTGCAACACATCAATATATTGTCTAGCACAGCAGAAGCCAAAGTCTTTTACAAACATCAGCCAGGCTGGTTCCTCCCATGATAATTATGACAGCTTGACAAGAAGTGATGATGGAACCACAGAAAAACACCACTTTCTCACAAGCTTTTCAAAAGGGGACAAGAGGGGGGAAAAAAGCACCCAACTCCCAGGATGAAAACCCCATTTCCTCACCTTGAAACAAATTAGAAAGAAAAAATAAAAACACAACATTATTTAATAGGCGAGATCAAAGCTGAGGCTTGATTCAACACAGATGCCACATCCAACCACATCAACTTGTCACATCCCACAAGATAAGCGGGGCTGAGCTGTGAGATCCTTCAGATGGCAAAGGACCAGAGTACTGCGAGGAGCTGTCAATCAGCAGGTGGCACTCTTCAAACCCGGACAGAGGGAAGCCACGTACCAGCACAAGCAAGGACACCTTACAGAGCAAAGTCTGGATCTTTAACAGGAATACAAACAAGAAATATTGAACATTTTTCACCATAAATGACACCCATGAGGAATGCAATGGCTTAATTTCAATAATATGTAAAGCAATCCTTGTACGTAATTTTTGAAGTTCCTCAGAATTTTAATTTTTGGGTGCTATAAATATTTTGGATGAACACCACAGTACACTGATGTATTAAAACCAGTATCTTTAGAAGTCATCCATTACATCTGCACAATACTTTGTGTGCAGCCTTATAGCTAATTAAGTAGATATAAGTCAAACTCGTTAATGAAATTTTCTTTTTTTAACATAACAAAACATAGTATAATTATGTAGGTTTTGCCACAGCTGTTCTTCAAAGTTGGACACTAAATTTGTTACAATAAATGGAATATATAACTAAGTCTTTTAGAACAATATATGAATTGTTATTTCTGTCATATTTCCTGGTGAATATGTAGCCCATGCACCAGAAGATTCAATTGGTTATAGAGTTCAAATCAATACAGAAGTATTACAAAAATTAAACCATTTCTCTATAGAACAGCATTCCTGCAAATAGTGTTTCTTAACAATTATAGACTTTTTTTAAATTTTAAATACATACTGAGATCCATACATGTTACTGCTCATTTGATAGAACAATAAAGGAAGAGCAGATTTAGTAACAGAGTTTGAGTACAGGTACTTGTAATTGAAACAGCCAGCAGAGGGAGTCTAAAAACAAAACCAAAAAAAACCTCAAACAGCCCTTTATATATATTTTTTTTTTTAAAACTTATGATCTTAGCTGTCTTTTACAATCTGATAATGGTGTCAAAAGTGCAAAAACTAAGATATTGTAAAAAAATGACTTTTAAAGTATTAAACATAATTACTTGAAACTAAAATACTTTTTAAAGTAGCATTAAAAAAAAAATTAGCTTTTATGAGCCTCACTAAACTGAAATACGATTTTAATCACAGACAAGGTTAACATCGAGCAACAAGCTGCCTAAGCCATTTCCAAGTTATAAATCCATACACGCACAGACTCTCATTCTTATTTTCCAAATTAAAACTAAGTTCACTATTTGAGATCACTGGGAGGACATCAGGTATAACCTAGTCGTATTAGAATACAGCATAAAATCTTAAAACTAAACAAAAGGTACTGTTGTATCTAAAAAAAGATTCAAATGCAAGCAAGCCAAGTATGCGCCCTAGATCATTCCTGGAAATGAGTGTTTATATGACAGCTTCAAAATCAAGTCACTACGTCATGTATACACCGAAATAAACCCATCTTCACGCTTGCAGGTTTTCACCACGTCCAGCTGATAGGTATGGGTTAGACACAAGCAAAAGGAAGGAGGACAGAAGGATACGACAGGGTGATGGGAGCCACCAGCCTTGTGTTAGATCATTAAGTGAGCGGCCATCCTCCTTGCACAAGTGACAAAAAGAGACATCTCCCAACTCACCTATGCTATCCCACCATTCGTAACCACACCTTCCACAGTCCATCTTCCAGGAGGAGCAAAGCCTACTGAGTTAACAGCAAAGGCATTACCGCCTTTCTCAAGGCCGATGAGAGCTAAGCATCCCCAAGCCATCAAGCAAGTGTGGGTAGCAGAGCTGAGGAGTCAAAGGGACAGTGGATTACCTATTTCAGCCTATTGCATGCATGCTGTACAGACAACCATTTGTCAAAATACTCAACTTGGAGAAACAAGCCCTCCTTCTCTGTTAACTGCTTGTACCCACACAGTTTCCATTCCCTGTCCATGCCATTCCTTGCTGCCTGCCCTATGTATTGGTCCATTACCCCCCTAGATCGAATGGCAGTGCTTCACACCAGGATACGTGGTGTTCTTACACATTAATGCAAAATGCAGTATCATGAAACACCAGTCCTGACGGGAGCTGCTGAATGACATCACCTATCATCTTAACTATACACCACTTTAGTGACAATTTTGCTTTCAATTAATGTGGACCCAGAATCCCTGGGGCGAAAACCAGAGATTATTCCATTTTCTACATCAGCATCTACATTTTAAGGGTGATTTAATTGGAAAACGAAACCCTGTCCACCTTTACACAATGGATTCATCACTGAAGATCAGCGCTTGGCTTACAGAACCCCTATTGCAAGTAAAGAACACACAGATCAGGAAAAAGAGAGAGTCAGGCCAAGATTAACTTTCCCATTAGTGCAGGTAACAGGAATACTTTTAACTTTACTTAAACCTTAATTGCTATTTTCTTCCACAACTACAGATCTTATGACATTTGCTCTTTCTTAAGAGCACTACTCTAATCAGAAAGTCTTAGCTGTGCAGGACAAACTTGCTCCATTATTAAAAAAAAAAAAAAAAAAAGCCGATAAAAGGTAACCATATAAAAAAAAAATCAATATACTGATAATACTCTGACAAGCAGAAAGCCTCCATCCTGTAAAATCCTCACACCTGCGAGTACACTCAGATGAAATATGCTACACATGTGCAGCTCAAGAGACCTTGAGTGTAGAAGGAACATGAGATGCTCCCCTGAAGCTAAGACATTTCACAGTAACCTGGAATATCTGTCAGCTCACCGTATCCTAAATATGGTAAAACTCCACAGAGAATTGATTCAGGATGGTAGATACTATAAGTTTCTCGAAACACTATGTTAACACACCAAGTTAAAGATTTTGTAAAGTTAAGAAAAAGCAACACACAGCACACAATGATCATGTAAGCTTCTGCAGTCCAGTCCAGTGCTTTATTAAGAATCTTAAAAACAAATTAGCCACATATGACAAAGTGAGTATTGCAGTAATATCAAGAACCTTCTAATAAAAATACTGACTAGAGTATGCAAGTCAAAAGAGCTCAGAGGAGGAAGAAGAATACATCTCTAGCGATTTCATTGTTTTTCAGTCTTGAGGATCCTGTTCGGTCACTTTTAAGTCTCCCCTCCAAAGAGCTCATCTCAATTCTCTTCTCTACAGAGCTCCTCACTTTCCCTGTAAAAAGTATTTCAATTTTTGTATCTTTAAAGTCAAACAGTGTGTGTATGCATGTATATATGTATGATTTAGAATCTAAAATACCATTCAGGAAACAAAAGCTATGAGATACAGCACATTATCTTCATTATTCTACATGACCTCATCTTCTTCAAAACAGTAACAGCCTTCCAGCTGCATGTTAACCAGGACCATGCGCAGTACTCCAGACAGTTGGACAAGTGCTCTTTGCCGTAGCAGCACTGGGACCGAGTAGTATTTTGTTTTACTTCACTCCACTCCTTTTTTTCAGCCCAGTTTCCTAAGGAAATCAAACTTATGCAATCACTCGGGGAGGGAGGGAAGCATATATACACACGCACGTGGATGTCTGTCCCTCTGACCTCACTAATACCTTTCGAGCCCGTTGGCCAGCTTCAGTCCCATTCAAAAGAGGAGTAGAGACATCAAACATTTAGGGTCTTGAAAGTTTCACAAGAGTAGGCTGCAGAGCACGGAAAAGCATCTCCACAGAGAGAGGCTGCATGTCGTCTTAGACGTCAGTGAACTCACAGGGGAAAGAACCATTCTGCTCCTTTCCTGTCTGCAGAAAAATCTTCAGTCAGAGGTCACAATCAGTCAAAGACAACCAGGTTTCTTCTGTTCGATTGCTCTCAAAATAGCTTACATTGAATTCACCACTGCTTTTTAAATGATGTTTCGAACAGAGCTGAAGTTTTCCATGTCACCTTTTTCTTGGTCTGACAGAGGAGAGAATTGCCCTATATGAGCCACTTTCCCTTGCGCAGTCCCTTGTTCCCCAGACCACTTATTTTAAAACATTAGAGTCGTACCACATGCATGACAGCATTCTACCCCTCTCAACCACAGAGAAAATAAAAACTGGAAGAGCTTAGGATTCCCTTCAGGCCTCAAAACAAAACAAGCATGTGGCTTTGTAACATAAACAACTATTGAATAAAAGTTTCAAAAAGACAATGCAGCAAGTACATAGTTATCTTTATTCACCTCCAGCAGAACAGAACAAGTACCACCGCACTTGCAGGCTGTGGTGCTGAAGACAGCTGTAGGTAGTAAGAGAAATAATGAGGTTTCAGCTGACACCTCTAGAGTTCTTCTTACATCCCCCCAAAACACTGACATGCGTGAACTACGTACTATTCACCTGTATCCAAAGAGCCACCTAAGAAAAGTATGCTAACAGGTTAAAATGCAAGTTTAGGGACACTTTAAGGCACAAACCTATCATTTAAGAAACTGTCACAAAAAAAAAAAAACAAGCAAAAAACAAATAACTACAGCTGATCGAAATCACCCTAAGCATCAAAACATCAGGCGAGCAAAAAAAAAAAAGTTTCTGATTTAAAAAAAAAAAAAAAAAAAACAAACCCAAACGTATTTCAGCCCCAATACACGCTCCGCTTGGAAATCCACGGATGCCGTGACCGAACCGAACCCCAACCCCATCACGCGTTCCGGCGCAGCCCGGCCGAGGCCCCGGCCACTGCGGGGATGCCACGGCCCTGGGGGCGCGGTGGGAACGAACGGGGAGCTCCTGCCACGCGAAACCTTCCCCCCCAAACACACACACCCCGCGGCTCAGGCCCCTGTCCAGCGCGGGGAGGGCACCGAGAGGCCGAGCGGCGGCTCTCGCCCCACTCCCGCCCGCCGAACGCTGCCCCTTTCCCGCACGCTGGGGCCGGGTGGGAGCCGGCAGCAGGAGGAGCCGGCTGCGGAGCGCCCGGTGCTCCCCCCCACCCCCACCAACCCCCGCCCCACCCGCCGGTCGCTGTCCCCGTCACAGCGCCAGCCCCGCTGCAAGCACATGGCTTCCTCCGGCTCCCCGCCCGCCTCGCAGCCAGCCGCGGCCGGCGGAGGGAGGCACTCGGTACCGGAGCCCGGCCGAAGCCAGGGCATTTGCAGGCGTGTGGCCAGGGGCGCCGGGAGAAGCCCCACATTCCACCCTTTTCCGTCAGCTCGCCATAACGCTTCCTTACCGCTACTTCACGTAAGAAGAGGGGAAAAGTCTCCATTCCCAAACGTGTCATTCCTGAGCAAATTAATCCTGCACTAAGTCAGAGGCTGGCACACCTACGCGTGGAGTTGTCTGATGCCGAAATGATGCCGAAACCCCCCCCCCGGCGTGAACCGCCAGCTCCCACAAAGAGCGCTCGCTCACACCGAGCATCCCCTTTGTCCCCACATCCTCAACACACGCCCGGCCGCTCCGCCGCGCGTCCACACACGCCCCACGTACGCGGCCCCTTTGTGCCTTCGCCTCCCCCTCCCCACTCACAAAGAGATGCCCTTTCCTCAAGGCGCGCACCCCCAGGCTGGGACACAGCCCTTCGCCTCCCCCCGAGGCGGGCGCAGCGCTCCGGTACCTACTTGTGTTCAAGAAACAGTCCGTAAATCTCCTAAAGCAGCTGGCAGAATTAGATCCATCTTCCATGTCTGGCCCTAAGAGCAGGGGAGACGAGAAGGAGAAGAAGGCGCCTCTCTGCCGCCGCTGTCGCCTCGGCGTCCTGCTCCCGCCGGGGCCGTCGCCTCCTCGGATCCCGTCGCCGCGGGCTGCCGCTGCCGGTACCGGTGCCGCCGCCGCCGCTGCTGCTGCTGCAGCGCCCAGGGAATTGCAGGACCACGGGCGAGAGGCGGCTGGGGAGAGGAGGAGCCGGGAGTGGTGCTGCCGGGGGCCGCCGGCCGCGGAACGGAGCAGCAAGCCCTGGATGGAGGAAGAACAGAAGAGTCTCCTCCTGCCGCTGCCGCCTGGATGGGCGATCAAGTGAGCTGCTGCTGCTGCTGCTCCGCCAACATCTCTTCCTCCTCCTCCTCCCGCCGCTCTCGCTGCCTCTCCTCCTCCTTCCCTCCCTTGGAGACTTGCGAGGTTAAAGGAAGACGAGGAGGGGAAACGAGGAGGCGGCGGCAAGAAGTAAAAAGAAGATGGAGAAGCGGAGGAAAAGGAGGGGACTGGAGCGAGGAAAGGAGCCGCCGCCGCTCTGGGGACGATGCCGGCGGAGGCGGCGGAGGAGGCTGTCCCTGCAGCGCGGCTCCCGCTGCTGCTGCGGCTTGTCAGGAGGAGAGAGAGGGAGCTGCAGGCAGCCGAGCCGCCTCCAGGAGCGGGGGGAGGAGGAGGAGGAGACCCGCCGCTGCCTCCACCTCCGTCGCTTTGACCATGGGAGTGGAGTGGGCTGGTGCCGGAGCCGGGCTTTTCCCCGGGCGCTGCAGCCAGGGGGGCTGAGGGGCGGGATAAGATCCGCTTCTCCGGGTTGGACATGCTTCCGCTCTTCCCTCCCTTTCGCGGTAGTTTAAGGCAGGACGTCTAGGAATAAAGCCAAAGGGGAGGCCGAAAAAAGGACGGAGCCGAACGAGGGGCGACCGCCGTCCGCTCCGTCGCTGCCTGCAGCCCCCCCAAGGCGGTATTTTCTCCGCACCCCGGCTCCCCACCCTCACGAAATCCTCACATTTCCGTTCCCCCTTTAGCCGGAGAGGACGGGGCGCTACCGACGATCCCCTTTTAAAGTCCGCTTTTCCTCGTGCTCCCACCTCGCATTCAAAGGGGGGAAAAACAGCCACAACCCCCCGCGTCCTCCCAGTGAGGCAAACAGCCGCCCCCCCCCCGCCCCCGGACGTGCCCGCGCAGAGGCGTCTGCGGCCACTGCAGTGCCGCTGCCCAACAGCGGCCCGGCCGCCAGACCACGCCCACCGGCGGGGCCGGCCACGCCCCCGCGCCCCGCCTCGCTCCGCTGGGCGCGCGCACAGGAGGGACCGCACAGCGCCCACCTAAAGGGAACGCGGGGAGAGGCGCGGGGAGAAGATGGAACCCGCGGGGCCTCGCTGTTGTAAGCAGCTGCTTCCAGCCACCCCCAGCCGAAGGCAGGCGCCCCGCGGCGAAGGCGCCAGAGCGCTGCCCCTCCGTTTCTGCGGGCATCAAACCCCCGCTCCTATGCGGGGATGTACAGTCCCGCCCGGTGCCCCGCATCACGCGTGTTTGCTTCAGCTCCCCTCTCCTTCCTTCCTTCCTTCCTTCCCCCTCGACCCCAGCCCTCCAAGCCATCCGGTTCCCCAAGGGGCGACCTCAGACCGCAGCGTCAGGCGCGGCCTGGCCCCGCGGCCGCCACCCGCGCCGCTCACCGGCGGAGCCCGTCCGGGCCAGCTCGACTCCGCGGCGGGGGGCCCGCCCTGCAGCCCCCAAGCGCCCGCGCTCCACTCGAAGGAGCGTCCCGCCACCGGCACCTGGCCCGACGCCTCGCCTCGCCACCCCGCCCCGCCAGCCCGGCCGCGGCCCGCCCGGCACGGCAGGGCAGCACGGCGGGCCGCGCTAGGTCGTCCCTCCGCGGAGCCGCCGCCGGGGAAATGCCCGGCCCAGGGAAACCCGAGGGCCGGCTGGGAACGGAGCGGGGCCGAGGGCTGCGCTGGAAGCCCCCACTTCCCATATTTCGTTTTCGCCCCAAATTCGCTCTGCCTTGGGCGCCAGCCGCCGCCGGAAAGCGGGCGGGGAGGTCCAAGTCCACCGGACCTCACCGCCGCCGGCGGGGACCAGCAACCCCAACCGGCGGCGGGGCTCCCCTCCGCCGGGCCGGGCCGCGGCCGTTGGGGAGCCGTTGCCCCGCGCCGCCTGGGCTCTGCCCGCCCTCGGAGGGGACGCTGAGGCTGCGGGGCAGCCTCGGGGACACCCCCCGGGGCTCCGCTGTTGGGCTGGGCTGGCCCACGCCGCGGTGCCACCCTGCCTCGGCGCGACATCGCGGCCGGGGCTTCCTCTCCTCAAACACCTGGACGGGGCGGAGGGAACCGTGCTCCTCCGGTGGACGTGCCGGTTCCCCCGGCGCTCCTGTCCGCCAGCGGGTGGAGAAGCGGTCGCCGCGGCGGTGCCCACCCGGCCGGGACTGCCGCCGCGCCCTCGGCGCCAGATTTTGTTGCGGGGCGGCGGGGAGACGCCGCACGCCAGCTCTGCTCAGCGCGGTGGAGGGTGTGAGGGGGCGGGCTAGGAGCAGGCACCGCGGGAAACGGATGCGGGTGTTCGCGGAGAAGATGTTTCTTTTGCTGCTGCCAGCGGAGCACCCGAAATGCGGGCGATGCTGTTTTCCGGGAAATGGAAACTCCGCGCCGGCCGGCGTGGCCACAGGTGCTGCGCCAGCCCGCGTCCGCCCCGCACGGCACCGCACCGCCGCCATCCTCCTCCTGCCGCCGGCAAAGAGCGGGCTCTGCTCTTTCGAATTTCGACTCCTGCTTTGAAAAACAACATAAACCCACGGTTTTGGTTTTTATTTTACATCGTTCAAGCATTTGTTATGTATCGTTTCAGGACGTCTTTTAGCGCAGGAATACACGCTAACTCCAGGCAAAGTTCGCCTTGGTGCACCACTGTGAATCTGGGAGGCTGCAAAATAAGATGTTCCTCCAAAAATTGTAACGCTTTCCAATTAGAAATGTGTTTTCAGCTAGTTGAATGTTCTGTGACAGTGGGAAACAATACACAAAGTTTGCAAAAGGTTTTGAAAACCAAAACAAAGACTCTCATTCAAAAAAAAAATAATAATACACAAACAAACCCCCCACAAAACAAAACAAACCAAACTCAGGGAGGGCAGGTTTTACCAAACTGTTTTCATCTGCATGCTTCTTAAAAACTTGCTGCTGCTTAAAAATCCTGAACTAAAATACAGAAAACTGCATCTGCTTCTGTGATCCATTTTCAGTTTGAATAACTTCCATTTCATATATCTATTTGTGTGAGGTGCTTCTATTTCCTTAACTCCAATCATTATTTACCTACTTTACATATAAAGTTTTTCCTCTCATAACTGCAGCAGGATGACTAGTGATCCAGCAAATATTTAAATTCTCTGGGAAAAAGCTTAGCTAATGGAAACAAAACTTCAGTGATTTGTGTTTTGTTGTTGCAGCCTATTTGCTCGGCAATTAATAACTTATTATTAGAAAATCTCTTGTACTAAAATGTTTAAATTGAAAGAGATAATCAGACTGAAATGACTGGCAAAAAAGCAAGAGCCATTCACCTGGAAAAAAAAAAAATGAAAGGTGCTCCTTTAGACAGATTAGTCCCAAATTGTTCCGTCAATATGGAGAGTAAATTACTGAAGTTTTCCATCGTTGATTTATAATTGTAGAAATCTTGTTTGACTATGCTAATCTGTGCTAAATTCCTCAATTGTCGTTCATGCAAACTGCAGTTGTTCAAATATCACTGCCTGAAAGTGGGTATCTGTCTGTTTATACAAGGAATGTGAACTGTGCATGTATAAATATGTATGCGTATAATCAGCAAACCAGGCAAAATACATTTGGATTTGTAAAAAATCATCTGACACTGTAGACAAGCAGCTTTCAGGTTAAGTTATTTGCAAACTGTTCATATGATTACTATTCATTAGCCATTGGAAACTCATACCTGATTGGTCACCTGCTTCTTGGCTGGGCAAGCAAAAGCAATTACAGAAGAAAAGTTAGATGACAGTGAAACTTAATTTTCAAGCTCTGTACATATATATTTGTAAAACATACGGATTTGGGACAAGTCAAATATGCTTGGTGGCCATCTCAATACCTGGGGATAAATTAGTGATTAATCACTAATTTGCTCGTTCCCCAATGGATCTGTCAGCCTGGGTTTTCACTGCTCACTCAGCTCATGACAGGTTCCATTGCACCCGAATGATGGTGTCGCTGATGCCACTGTGGTACTAACCATACGCCCATGCCATTTACCGGAAAAGTCTCACCCACTCCAGTGGGAATTTTTGAAGTGAAACATTGAGGTTTGCTACATCATCCCAAAAAAGGATTTTTAAAAATCTGAAACACAAAGAGATGCAAATCAAAATGCTCTGATGCAGGCATGTGCATCAGGTGAAAGGGTTCTGGGATGAATGCACTGCGTCAGCGCAACGATGAGCACAAGTCTTTGGTTGTTTCTGCATGGGTAAAGGGGATTTCACAAGAGTTTAGGAGTCAGAGTGCCCATTGAGGCCATCAGCATGCATCGTGCTTACAGGAGCAGGCCTGGTTTGAAAGCAGCAAATAAGCCCATTTGGCAATAATATTAATCAAAATACTTGAAGGAAAACATTGTGGGGAAACAGTAAAATCAAGTTATAACAACCGTTATTTGCTATTAAATACAGTTTAAAACCAAACACCTGTTCTTTCCCAATTCTGTCCGCTACATTTTAAGAATGACAGTGACTCATCTTTTATCTGGTCCCACTCTTTTGCCTGGGCAAATCCTCTTGCCTCACTCATCATCCTTATAGCCTAAGAGTCCCTTCCATCCCTTGATGTATGATCAATGCCTTGAAAAAAAAAAAAAAAAAAAAGGAATAAGACAGATTATGGGGAAAGGGAGTTTAGAAGAATGTAGGATGATGGCAGTAGAAGAGCTGACGGAACCAGCCACCTGAGCGCGGGCGAGGCAGGAGCAGCCACAATGATATCCAGAGGAGGAAACCTGCTGGAAAGGTGGGGTGGGGGGAGCAAAAGGATAAATGCAGCTAAACCCCAATCTCTAGAGCTGAGTAAATACAGCCCCAAATTAAATCCTTTATGGAAAAGTCCTGTGCAAGTTAATAAAAGTAATTGCATTTTTTCCTAGGGATTTTCTGCTAAATGGATCTTACAGAATATAGTAATTATTACCCAGCTACTGAATTGCTATCACAAGTTAGAAACCTATAGAAAAGACATTGTTTCCTAAAGCCTTATTCTAAAACCTTTAGAGTAATTTACAGAGAACCTTAATTCATAAGGTATTCTTTTTACATGGGATTATTCTCAAACACAGTAGACATGCAAGGAGTAAATACATTTAGTAGCTGTATCAGCCATTTTCTTTGATTCCCACAAACACTCATAAAAGCCACCTCTTTTCCACAAGAGTATGTTGGTAACAGGCAAACATGTGCTAGCAGCTGTCTTGAAAGTGGTTTTGGGAATTACCTAGTCCAGATGCAGAAGAAACACTGTGAGATCCAAAATGAACTGCAATTCATTCAGCAAATCAAAACAACATTTTTTTTTAAGAAGTCCAGATCTGCTCAAAGATAACTGACATACAAAAAAAAAAAGAAACAAAAAGGTAAATAAATACATTGTTTGCTTTCAGTAGTTTGTTCAGCTCTGCTTATGTCACCTCACTTTCTGCTCTGCAAGGTGACAGCTGAAAGGTTGGGTGGCTGGAACTACAAATAAAAGTTTCTCTAGAAGTGCCGTGCTATGTGACGTTTGATGATGGGCACATTAATAAAGCTGTGAAGACCATGTCTTTTCCTGGAAATTTTTCCCTTTTAGAAACACACAAAACTGTGCAAAGTTTTCAGTATTATTTTTCAGGGTAAAACTGCAATTCGTTATGGAAAGAAGATGTCTCATATGCAAGGGTAGGACTTTTTTTAATCTCAAACTTTTCAAGCAGACATATTGCTACATCCTACATTGTAATAAAAAGCAAAATAGTTTTGATTGTAAAAGGAAAAAGAAAAAGCTAGTGCCAATGTACAAAGGGAAATATTTACAACAATTGTACTCAGATTTGTTTCCTATAAAAGACTATGAAAGAAGCTAAAGAAAAACCTCATGATGTCATCTACCATTTTGTGCTGTCCTACACAGCACAAAGAACAGATATTTATTGGTTTTATTTGAAGGGTGTTCAGAAAAGAAAACGGCTCTTTGGGCTCAGGTTACTTCTGTTAAAGTAGAGGACCCCCCTCCAGAGAAACTGTCCTCTAAATAAATTAAAACTCCAAGGGCAGCTCTCTGTACTGAGATGCTGCATTATAAACCCAAAGCACCGCAAACACTGGGAGCTCTTTGATACAAAGACCATCTTTTGAATCATGTCCAGCACAACAGGATCCTGGCTTGGGACCAGGGCCTCTTAGGTGTAGTAATGCAACACAAACAGCAAATGACGTCACAGTTGGCATAGTAGGCAACAGCGCTGTTGTTACCTAATACTGTTGGAATAGCCATTCTTATTGCAAGAAAAATAAATACGGCTATCAGGATTTTTTCAATTTTATCTTTCTGTTTTCATAATGAAATCTAGAGTTAATTTAGGACAGAAGAACATTGCTATAATTTGCTATCTGCTAGAAAAAATATAAGTTATTTCAATTCTGTGTTCAATTGGAGCATAGAAATTCTAACCTTTGCATGAATTAAAGTTGCTTTATATGTAACAGATTTAAGAAAAATCCAAGACAAAAAGTTATTACTGACTTATCTTTTACTCCTTCACCATGAGCTGTGCATCTCACTAGCATGTAGCACAGACCATACACCACTACTGTCACAACAGGGATGCCAGCTTTCCCCCATAACTCTCTCTTTCAAGCCCCTTCTTCACTTTCCCAAATTTTTCAGCCTTTAAAAACAAGCAGACGTTTCCCCAGCATGGCTTGCACAGTTCATGAGAAATCCTACTGGCAAATTCTTTGATGGAACTAACAATCTCAGCTCTGAGTTCAAGTGTAAGGCTTTGTTCTAGCCTAAGCCTACAGCTGATTCCTCTTTGATATTAACAGCAGGTGCAAAAATAAATGAAGAGACTGAGTCCGGTCTTCAGAATTATCTACAAAGAAACCAAACTTATGTTGAATTCAAGCACCTTATTGTGACTTCTGAGCATCACTCAGAGGGAAACAAGTTTCTTTTTAGAACAATGCTTCATCCTTTTCACTCGGAACTCCTCCTTTGTTCTACAGTTTCCGACAAGTCCCATTTCTCTCAGTTGTAGTGAAATGCCTTCAGAGTTAACACCCTGATGAGACAAAAAGGGCAAAGAAATGCATACCTCTAGCAACCATGGGCTATTTAACATGTTTTCTAAACCAGTTTGGTTTCAAATCCATGCCCTGTTTCTATGCAGAAACATACCTCTGCAATCCTGAAAACCAGAAAGCTTGACTTTGAAACAAAAGCTTGAACTCCTCAGGTTCATTGTGCACCCATAGCTCTCCTGTGTGGACTCTGGGACTGATGCCACTGTAACATGCATTCATTCAGCACCACAACTGAGCTGCTAAAATTGAGAAAAGTTTATTATCTAAGTAACTTTTCTTTATCCCATCCTCACTTTAGGCACCAAGAAATTCAACCCAGCTTTTCTCCCTACAGAGGCACACACTATGAACATGTACCTGCTCTCTTTATATCTCACCCTAGGACATACTTGCTATCTTTTTCTTGCCTGTTTTACACTCTTTTCCCTCTCTTTTTTTTTCTCTTTTTCTTTCTCCCCTTCTCTCTCACACACACAGAGCCAGCATTTCTCTAGCTGCAGAATCAACATAACAGTACAGATTTTCTTTGGAAAATACTTCAATATCAACACGTGAAAAACACCATGTAGAAGGCTGGGGTATTACTGCCATCATCCCTGAACAAATACTGTCTCACATACACAACCTTAGACCATTGCAGACAAGCTTATTTGATTCAGTTGTCTTCCAGAAATAAGACACCACTGCCAAGTACTTTTATTCATTCTCTTATATCTGTCTCTTTATCTGTTCCCCATTATCTCCTTTGCCATCATCCAACAGCCCCTGTTACTCCAACAGCTTTCTCTCCCTCATGCATGATCCATCCTTCTCTCCACTTCACCATTTCTCCCCACACTACCACATCTGCCACATCTCAGCAAACATACTTCAAGCTGGCAGCATCCCTGCTGCCTCAGCTGCAACAAGCTCTTCATCTGCTTTCCCTTCGCTGCTTCCAACATCTTTCCCTTAGAGAAGAACCCCTCCCTGCCCTTCTGCTGGCTGGGTCCCATGGAGAGCTCTGGTCCTCACTAGGGGAGGGGGATTCTTCACGAGCCTCGGGTCTAAATAAAGATCAGCTGGTAGTGCAGAGGAAGAGGAAGGACAGAGACTGTTTCTGCTCTACCAGAAACCTGGTGCTGCCTATGGAGGAGGCTTTAGGATTGTAGAAATGAAGGAGCCTGGCCACACAGACAGGGAGTCGCTCATCTCTCCTGCTTGATTCGGATTCCTTGAACAAACGACTGGGAGACTGAGTACAGCTCAAGCAGAACAAATAGGACACATCCTACCCCCGTGATAACACAGGATCAACAGCTATTCCGAAAGAGCCCAGAAATAAAATGAGCACAAATAATTTCTTTATGAGTTTTCCTTAGAAAGAAAGTAAAGTTATGTTCCATAGGTGTAACTGACAAGAGTCCTATTCAGGTTAGGAAACTTTGTATTCATGCTAGCCAAACAGGATGGGGATTTTAAAAGAAATCAATTGCTTTATTATACAGAAAACAAATACAGAGCAATATACTGCAAAACGCTGCGATCACATTTGGAAAGAACAGACCTGAGTATCAAGTAGATTTTGCAAACAGTTTATTTGAACTGGTCTTTTTTTTCTTTTTTTTTTTCCTGCACATCTCCTGCACCTTTAGGACAAAAGCAGAAGAGAAAGCACAGTGTAACCCACTTGAAGCCATCTCCACGGTATCTTCAGCTCAGCTTTCTCTTACTGGATAGTCTGTAGAGATGTAAATGCTGCAGCTGGGGCTCTGACTGTTTTCAAGACAAAGCAGCAATGCAGCTCCCACCAAATCTGGTAACTCAGAATCCCTACACTGAGAAGCTTCTGGCAAGCCCTCTGGCTTGTAGTTTCTATGAGCAGAAAAATTAAACCACACAGTAGTCCCAACACCCAAGTTACATCAGACCGTCTCTACATCTGATCTGGCTCATGCACACTCAGATATAATTATCCATCATTACCTTTTTTTTTTTTTTTTCTTAAGAACAGATTGATATCCAGACTAAACAAGCCATTAATGCAGGAGTGACTCTGGCTTTATTTCTGGAGAAAGGGTTCCTTTGTGAGACTACAAACCTCCCATTTAACTAACTATCTATGTGGGGTTTTTCACCCATGGTTACTGTAACCTAAGTTGTGGTTTGACTGGATGTGGCTTCACTAAATGAAATCTAAAGGATTTTATTAGAAAAGCAGAATTTTTGCTGCCAATAGCTTTTGCTGCCTGTCAGCCTTTGTCCTGCACACAGCTTATGACTCAAAATTGGAGACCATTTTTCTCACCTACAAAACTATTGGAGTTGATTTTCTAACTATTTCAGCCCCGTGGAGCTCCAAAATACTAGGCTACCATCAATGTAGCTTTAAGTGATCTGTGGAACAGGGCTTTAAATGAGGGGGAAAGGGAGCCACAGGAACCTTTAAAGGGGGAAAGAAACAAAAAGTAGACAACCAGGCAGAACTTCAGCATGAGGGGAAGCTTGGGGAACGGCACATGCCAGAGGAGGGGATCCCACCCACTGCCCCCTTGCCAAGAAGCTGGGGTCCGGCTGCAGGCTCTACTACATGGAGCCTGTCACTCTCTTCCAGGTCAGTGGAACTCTGAACCACAGGCCTGCAAGGGATCCTCTTATCCCTGACATCAGTCCCTACTATCATAGACTGGTCACACATCCGAAAATCAGTTACACAGCTTCCAGTGCCCCAGTAAAGAGGTCATTCAGAATCTCACTCTTCCTCCTCCTAATTGCCAGCCAAAGTAAATGTATGGCCATTTCTTTTGGACCAGCTTTTTCTTCCAGATTTAAATATCTCTTCTGCCTTCCTGACCTTTGGTATTTAAAAGGAGCAGTAGCATCTTTCTCAGACTTCATTTGCCTTGACTAACTGAGGCACAATCTTTTAGTTCTTTCATGTAACAGCAGCTCCTGATATCCCACCTTACAAGCCCTTCTCTACGCCTCTTCCTGTTGGAATTTGTCTTTCCTCAGTACAAGTGACTACAGTTGCAGACACACTCTCGTTAAGGTTTTACAGATGGCTTAAACACATGCCCGGTTCTTTTGAAGAAATTTTGCTTGATATATCATGGTCACAATACTAGGGGCAGTGGGAGGGGTCACTGTTGCCCAAGTCATTTTGTGAGGAACATAGCCATGAGGACTTTCTTTCCATTTGGTTGTTTCCAACTGATAAGCTCAAGGACAAAATTCATCTTCATCCCTAGGTGAATGATTTTGCACTTTGTACTGCTACCTTTCATTCTGCTTCCAGTAATACAGACCTCAGAGCTCTCTGAATCATCCCAAAATCTGCTTCAGCTCCCCTCTGTGCAGACAATGGCCTCTCAGATTTTATAAACTATAAACTCTGCTAAGACACCCATACTTGCATACAGGAAAGAAAATACAAAACCAGTTCAGTCCCCAAACAAATTCTTGCAAAATTTAACTCACAACCTTCCTTATGCCAGCGGGGCGGTTGTCCTCCCTTTACCTATAAGCTCTTCGTTCTCGGGTGGTCTACAGCTACGCTTCTGCAGACTTCGCAAACACTCAAGACATTGCCTGACAGCCCTGCAAAACAGGGAGGTCTTATTCATGAATGCTGCCTTACAGAGGAAGGAACACAGAAGTTTAATTTTTCTCCATGAAGTTATGCAGGAAGTTTAGAAGAAGAGTTATAAAAGATGGTTGAAAGAATGACACAGAAGTATCCTGGTCCCCCCTCTATTCCTCTGCCTGCAACATTACTCTCTGTTTTCTCATCCATCGCATGTACGAGGAAGGAGTCCAGGCTGGGGCTGGCTTCAGGCAGAGGCAAAGCAAGCAGATCCTGAAAGCCGCAGACTGCCAGAGGGCACCTGGCTGCCTGCTCTGCCCTTCCAGGAAGGCAAGCAGACGAGCTCTTCCAGCAGCGTAGCCACCCAAAGAGCATAGCTCCAGCCCTGCCTAAAAAGCCTCCTGCTGCCCCAGCCACCCAGGGTATGATCCAAGGCATGGCTTGCCCTTAGTGCCTGCTGTCCTGCTTTTGGAAGGAAAACAAATTTCTGCTCTCCTTTGTTTTCCTTCTTCCCATGGCCATTTTTCTTTGTTATACGTGACACTAAACAGTTTTTAAAACAAACCCTCACATTCAACAGAAGTGGAATTTTTCAAAACCGCACTCAGTGCTGAGATCAAACCATCCCTCCTTGGCTGGGAACTACCAGCCTTCTATGCAAGCCCGCCCTACCAAACCTTAAATTACAACATGCATAAATTACTTAATTTAATCTGAAAAGAAATTTAGAAACTCCAAGCAACAGTAACTGACCTGCTGTTTGATAAAAAGACCCCTCTTGGTTTATTTGTTTGCTCAAAAAAGCCTCCACCTCCCCAGCTACACACACTTTCTTGAAAGTGAGAATTTGTTTTCTGGAATCAGGTATCTGGCCTGGCCTGGCCATGGAAGGAAGATTCCCACCTAGAGATAAGTACATTGTCAGTATTAACAGCTTTCATGAGATTGCTGCATTATGCTGCCAAGTGAAAATATTAGATCCACGTGACCCGCGTTGAAGCCTGGCGCACAGTTTGAGATGCTTCTGAAGTTTTTCTTAGATTTTTTCTGATAGCTGGGTTTTTCAGACAGCGATACAAACGTAATGGACAGAGCAGCAGCTGCTGCAGTGCCACTGACCTGTAGTCCTCTTTGGGACACAGATGACCCAACCACAGCTGGATTTACTACAGCACCTACTTCTGTGTGCGCTGTGTGTCAGATTAGGTTTTTCAAAAGACATTTTGAAGTGTCTTATTTTGAGTAACAACAAAAAGTTAATTCACGCTACTACTCTTCCATAGCCACCAGCATAGCTGTGTTTCAGCAAAGCTATTTCTCTCTAGAAAAGAGATCTCTGTGTAAAGCCCATACTACTTCCCCAACTCTCTGTAGCACTTTAAGGAAACACAAGAATAAATGTAGGAAGGAATAGAAAAGATCTATAAATCTGATGTATGAAATTATACAAAAGAGAAAGGAAAACCAGCTGTGTTTTCAGATGGCAGGTTAAAATTTGGAAGGAAGGGAAATGTAGGGAAAGGTAATGGAAAAGTCACCACCTTGGAGCTCTGGGGGAGCCCTGGAAAAGGATGCATCATCTTTACTGAAAAAGTAGAACTTTTTTTTAGCTGTTTAGCTAGCAGTTCTTGTAAATCCTACCACATCCTTGCAGTAGATTCAGGCAATCAAAAATACACTCATCTATTGGACCCTTCATGTTCTTACTCCTCAAACCGTAAGAGTCTTCTTGATGAGAAGTTCAAGCTGCACAATGATAACTCACAGATTTACCCATGAGAAATACTGCATCCTCACCATGCCTGAAACCCTGTGCCTGATTCTTTTCTGCTTTGTGCCAGCATAAAGCCATGGACTTCAATGGATTCAGTTACTTCTACTGCAATCAAAGAGAAGAGCCAGACCACATGATTTTGGCCTTTCCTTCCATTCCTTCCCTTGCCTGCCTGCCTTTTTCACTCTTTGTAATATTTTTCTTTTTCATTTCAAAGCCTCTCTAACTGTGGCTCACAGGGATGTGGCTGAGATGAGGTTCACTCTCTTTCTAGGGTAAAAAAATGCTAGAAGTTAACTAAGCATCGCGCTGCAGTTGAGTACTTGCCGCAGTTACATGGGACAAGGAGTAGACCCATTTCTTGATGAGCACTGGAAATGGAGGGAAGTTTAGGAATCCCCATGCAGGTAACACTGTTCAAAGTGTGTGAAATGAGCAGCAGCAAACAACTTTAAGCCCACTGCCCCAGTTAGATGAATCTACCAGATGGAAAATTACTTTAAAAGCTAACAAGACTGTCATATTTTGCCGATTCATCAACGTGTGCCTTCCAAACATGTTTGAAAATAAAACAAAACAAAACAGAACAAAATCCTCAGAAAGATGGGGAAAGCAGAATTACAACTGGGCTTTGCACACATGAGACTAAAAGAAAGAAACTGCCCACATTTGCTGACTCAGTCTCCACTGGCTATTGAGATGTAAGGTAAACTTTTCAAGCCCCACATTAACTGCTGAATGAAAGGGATTTCTTTACACTTCTTTATGGTAAGTATATTTTAAAAGAAAACTAGGAATAGAGGCTATATGAAAGCCTGTCTGTACGTAATACACCAAAGAAATTGTTTCATGTTCATTACTCCCTGGTGTCACTGTCTGATTAGGTAACTCACTGTAAGTTACAATGGGGATAATTCTGACTTTGCTGATATCTTCAAAACCATTATGTCCTGCTGTTAGGAAAATGCTTTGTTTACTTGACAAAAAGCTTTTCTTAATTTCTTTACCTTTGGCATCATTTTTTCATATTGCGCTTCCCATAAGAGCACAGTGGAATGAGCTTTTTGACTCCATTGGTGCAGATTATGATCATGGTTTTGTCAGAGGTTTGCGTATTCCAAGCACAAACATTGACCATCCTCAGCTGACAGGTCATTTCAGCCCGTGTTTAATCCTTGGAACATTTTGTTCTTGTATGTTTAAGGACTCTGTGAACACTGTGTTTGTACAACTGGCTATGCACACAGAACTAACTAAATAATTAACACTACACACTGAGGTATCCCTAAGCACTTGTGCATGGTGATGGTACCCGATTGTTTTCAGAAACTTGAGGAGTCAGGCTAGTGTAGTGTAGTTAATAACTAAAAGGGTTTGTTTCTTTTCCAGAAGCTAAAACTGTGTAACTGGTTAAAAATATTTAGAATATGCAATGTGTAACCATGCTGTTGGAATCAGTGCTATTTTTAAAATGAAGTGTTTATAGACAGCTAACGAGGTTAAGCTTGAAATTAGAAAATAAGTTCATCTAAGTTTCAGAATTTAGGCTGGCAATTCAATGAATGAGGCTAGGAAAAATCCTCTCCACGAGCAGTTCATTCCACAGGTGCCTTCACTGAGATTTCTTGCAGATTCTTCCAAAACTTCTAAGAGTGGATTCTCTTAAAACAGGGCAAGACAACTGTCAGGCTTACCTGCAATGGCTTCTTCTATGTTTCTAGCAAATGTAACTTTGGGGGAAGAAAAAAAAAAAAGGGGGGGGGGGGGATGCATGGTTTAACCAGAGCAATGGAGCATTTGACATGAAAAAGAAATTTGGCAGAACAGAAGATGAAAAAGGACTTCAGAATATAGCCCGACAAACAGTCTGCATTCCCAAACAGTACCTGGCTGGAACAGTTGGTTTAACTTGTTCTGTGTGATGTAACAGTACCTCAGAGTAGGAAGAGATCTAAAAATATTAGTGTTCATATGTTAGCAATAGTGGTTTTGCAAAACATTACAATATTGTCAGAAAGTAGAGATTAAAGCATGTAGCATAAATGTGGTGGTTGCCAAATGCCTCTGTCCCATATTGTTAGAAACTTTGAAACTGTTCACAAAAGCCTTCTGGACGTGGATTTCCTGCCTCACTGTCTCGCTCCTTCCCCCACCCCCAGTCATCAGTTTTCTTTTGCAGCTCCATGAATCACAACACTGAACGCACTCTGAATCACCCCAACGCTCATCCAAAAGGTAATTCCCCAAGCAACAATTTGCTTGATGTGGTGATTGCAAACAACATATACATGGCTGAGGCGCAAGGAGCTGCATGTTACCACCAGACAGTTTTGGCCACCAAGGCCAGCTGAGCTCAGCTGGGAAAAATACTCCACCTTTTAGAAAGTTCAGCTATTTCCCCCCCGCCTTGATTTCTCCCCCCACCCCCCAAATGAATCTGTTAACAACAAAAAAACCCCACGTTATTTTAAAGCTATCAGGAATAATAAAATGTAAACAAGGGATTGAAAGGGGCACTTGAATGTGGACACAAAAAGATCCCAAAAATCTCTTGAAATTTTAGCTTTTCATGACCCTGTCCTCATGTTCAAGAACCTTCACGGTCACACTGGGAGACAGCACCGTCCTCCTTGTTCAGTCCCTCAGAGGGCATCCTGCTGGCACCCTGCTCTCTCCTCCTGCTCTCTGCTGATATGAGGACCATTACATTTTAGCTAGTCATCCAAACTGTCTACTGTTCCTTGCTCCTCATTTAATAAGGGATTGCAATTATGAGGCAAAATTGATGGCCCCAGTTACGATGCTGTTTTCAACTTGTGCTGCCTATCCCTGATGCTTCATGCAGCCACACAGACGTTGCCTCTACCAGGATGCAAGAGTTATCCCTCAGCAAGAGGTGATGGAAGTTCCTTACACCTTACTTATTATGATGGAAACCTTTTAGGCATGTCTGCTTTCCATTTCCGTAGGTGTGAGCATCACTGAGCTCATTTTTACCTCCTTGTCTTTCATGTCTTTGTACATGGAGCTTTATCTTTTTTCTCTTCTTTCTGAGTCGTCCCTTTGACAGTTTTTCCATGTTTGAGTTTCTAGCAGTTGGTGCCTTTTTTAACTTTAACATCTTCATGACTGTCCTTGAATCATGGCTGCAATGCTGAACAGCACAACGAAAGACTCCCCAGAAAGGGCTTAGATAAATTCTGCTCCCTGTACCTCTGAACATCTTCATCCTTTCTCTCTGTGCACCCACTGCAACCCTGGAGCGAAGCCTTGGTCTCCAGGTCTCTCCGAGCGGGCTCTGGCCCCGGAAAGAGGACCCAAACTCACACTGTCACCTGCATTCAGTACCCATGGGCTCCCCATGCTCTTCCTTCCCCCATCTCTTAGCTAATGCCAAACTCCTTACTTTCACTTTCCAGGGTCTGCTTACAAGCAAACCCCATTCCCTGCCCCCTCATCCTCCTCCTCGTGCTGCCTCCATCTGCTCAGCCAGGCCCTCCCCTGTCTCCACTCACCCCCTTTCTCCAGCCCCTTTATGTTGCCCTCACGTGCCTACTTGCAAGTTCTTTTCACGCTGTCTCTGTGCCTGGATTTCTCTTCTTAAACCCCATCTGGCATGCATTTGCCCTCTCTTCCTCCCACCTTATATCCCTTTACAAAACTAACTTCAGTGAGACTCCAACAGTGGCCTCTGCCACATTAAAAAAAAAATGCCTTTAAACTTATTCATATTAATCTGGAAAACTCACTGGCCTCAGTCATCTGCATTAATTTTTCCAGGAATCATGCCGGTCTCGCCTTCATTCATTTTCTCCCCTCTTCCCTCTCACCCTCCTCCCTGTTGCCCTTCCCTCCTGTTTGTTCTCCTTTTAACTTGGGCTGGAAGCTTTCCAGGGCATCTTTATCTGGATCGGAAAGTGCCATGCATGTTGATGAAAGCGAGGATTGAGCTGAACGGGACCAAAACACCCTGCTAACTCCAGACACCACTGGAGATGCTACATCTCAGCTGTCTTAGTAAACACCAGCCAGAAAGGATGAGTCAAGAAATTGTAACTAGAGATTTGGCTTGCGTCAAGGAGTTATTTCCTGAGGTAAAGTTTGATAACCCCTTCTTTGACACAACTAGTGTTTTGCCCTCCCAACTGAAGGTGACAGAATCCACCAGGAACTTCTCGCTGTCTTCCATCATAGAGCATAACCCAGGCTCCCCAGCATTTCCAGACCTGCAGTGGGTGACCCTTTTTAAAAGTCAGGATGATTGCATTTTATGTGCTCTCCACATCACCACACCAGATCTGGCATGCCTTTCGCACCAACACCAGCCACTGAATTTCCATCCTAACTCAGGAGCAACAAGCATTGTGCTGCTGAAGTTTTGCAGGTAGGTAACCACATCTGTCTGCCCCGCCTTCTCCAGTTTGAACTGGAGATAATGTGCACATACCCAAAAATGAGCTGTGAAGACTATTTTTTTCCCTCCTAACATAGAGAAGAGTAAAGATGCATAGGTCACTTGTTTATTTGTATAATGGTAGCACTCAGAAGGACCTGCGGTGAGCCAGGCACTGTGCAACCCCTACTCTGGTGAGTCAGTCACCCAAACCCCCTAAGGGTGTTCCCAGTGGGGGTAATTACAGTGTTGGGAAAAGCACTCTAGGTAAGCAGAGAGGGAAGGTGCAGAGGCCAGGGACAAGAACGAGAGGCGAGGATGGCTCCTGACCTGCTGTGAAGGGGAAACGAACCAAGAGTCCTGTGACACAGGCACAATTGGCTCTCCTGCCTATTCCTTCAGCAGTCCCTGACGGCGACTTGAAACCATACAATTAATGCATAATGGGTTGTAACAACATAGTAGCCTAGCATCAAACACAAAAAGCAGCACATATTTGCATGCTGACAGTGCATTACTGGATTAGCATCTTCAGTAAGAACAAAGGAAGAGCAAAAAGATACCAAAACAACTTCCTTCACAGGACAGAGCATCAAAATCAGTCAATGGTACAAAACTAGAGCGGAATGGCTGGTAACAGTAACAGCATTTCACCTCGAGGATGACTAGACTAATAATTGAGTTATTAATGTCCTACGACTCAATATAGCACTCCCGAGCCCTTAAGAAAAGGTGTCTCATTTCATTTGCAGGGAGATGTTTCTGCCAAGTACAGCTCAAACCTTTCTCTGTGCTCTGATGGCTTTCTGCTTGCCTGTAGGGACTTAATGGTTGCAAATCCTTTCTGTAAAAGGGAGGGCAACCACACTTCAAAAATACATCTCTAGAATGAAAAATTATTAACAACTCATAGAATCATAGAATCAGAGAATGGTCAGTGGAGGAAACTTGGGGCTGAATAGGCTTGCAGACTTAACTCCCTTCATTCATTTCTAGAGAGTCTTTCTAGCCAGAGTGGAAGAACACAAGTGACACTGCTTCTCTGCCTAAATCTCAGTCCAGGCCTGCCAGTCTCAAAGCTATTGGTGAGGAGCAGCTGGAGTTTCCGCTGTTGGGATGACTTCAGCATCTTGGTGGTATTCTTACAGGCCAGAATTTCTATTACAAAGAGCAATCCCAACCTCCCATCTTTAACTGTTGGGATATTGATTATCACTAACCACAATCCTGAGAGGAATCTCAAGACTTCTTCTAGTTTATTGACCTTCAGTTATTAACTGGTTGTCAAGAAGAACTGGATTTTTCTTTTTTTTTCATAAGGAAGCTTTATGAGAGGGTGTAGTTAATCAAAGTATCTGACTGCAGAAAAATGCTAATATCCAGGAAAGCTAATTTTCAAGGACTGCAAAGCCTCATGAGCCTTTTTAACAGTACTACAGAAATCTATAGTAATAGCCCAACAATTCATCCCTGAGTTTTTATCTCTGCTAGGCCAGCAGAAGCCCAGGGAGAGTCTGTCCAGGCATCATACATTTCTTAAAGAATTCATCAGAATTTTACTGCATTTTTTTTTCTCTTTCACTAAGAGGAGCATTGAGTTGTATGGCTATGAAGTTGCAGTTGCCTGCACCTAGCTTCATACTTTTTTTTTTAGACTTCATTTAGACTATGTATTTAACAGTTTGCTTGTCAGGGCTTTGAAGCAGGGAGAGTCTACTGTTCTGTGTTCGCACAGTACGACAAATTATCAGAACAGACCTCTGTTCTGGGTTACTCCAAGGCAATTCTGGAAAAAAAAATAGCAAGTGGTCAGTACAGGGGACCCAGAGTAAGCTCCTTAGAAGCACCATTTTCAACTGACCTTTCTTCAATGCAGTTTAGGAGCAACCGCTGTCCCTGAGATGCAAGCAGTAGTACAGTGGTCTCCTTCCAGTGCCTACAGTGCCAGAGTCACAAGACCTTGGCAGAAGCAATTTTTTTTTTTGCCAGAGAAAGACTTCACTGAGCCTCCATGCACGTATATACAGTGTGCATGAATGCCAGGGAGCAGGAGACATTAAAAAAACCCGATTTAAAACACCTTACTACTTCACAGTAACAGTCCAAAATGCTGTTAGCCATAACACAATTTAAAGATGTGGTGGGTTTAGCCACTGCTGTGAAAGACTAAGTTTTATTTTGGTGCTTTTTAATAAGAGGGAAGGAAATGCCTCACATTGCTCAGCAATGATTCCTTTGGGCAATTAGGAACAACATCAACAGGCTAGAGGGAGGTTTGCCCAGAAAAAAATGAAGGGTGCAGGCCAAAAAGCAACAACAGCAGACCCTTGGAGGTTTGAAAGTAACATGAAGGATACCCAGAGGCAAGACCGGGAACATCTTAAATCAGGGAAAACAGCAATAGCTGCATAAAGCCCATGCTGTTTTCTGTTTTCAGGTTTACAAAAGCTTCTGCAAATGAGTAAGCCATGTGAAAACGTTAAAAGGTTACAGATAAGACATGAAGTAAACTCAGCTGTATCTGTGTCACAACCAGCAATATGCTGCATTCCTAACTAGAAGATCCTGGATACGTTTTGGAAGGGACTCAAGCTGCCAGGCTCAGAGCCAACGCAATCTGTGGGTGGGTGCTGGATGTTTGCCTTGAAAGACTCTCCTTGCCAGCTAACCTATGGAGTAATAATGGCATCAGTTTTGGAGGGAGATTTCATAGTGTTTAAAGCTAGAAGAGACCACAGGTTGATCTGTCGCGACCTCCTGCTTATCAGTGGCCGTTAAATTTCACTACTGCCCTTTCTACTGAGAATAACGATCTTGGTTATAATAAAGGAATTCATTCATCGGTCAACTGAGCTGTCTGCATGCTGCGAGACTACAAGCAGGAAGGGAGGAAGGAGCTCAAATACTTGCAACCACAGGTGTGGTACAACCACACATTCCTTGTAGGTGATCCACATACCTATCCTGAGAGAAAATCAAGATGCTTCCAGGTCTCAGCTGAGTGACCAGGAGAATAATTTTTTTTTCCCCTGGCTGATCCAAATCTGATCAGCAGTTTCACATGAGGTACAAGACTATGAGACACTAGACAGGCTATCGTAAAATGAGAACGCCCTCTACTATCTACTCTATCTTGTCTCTCATCTACAACTGTGGTCTGTCTTTGAGGAGTCAAAAGAAGGTGAAAAACACCCCCCAGAACACATCTTGCTAACCGCACATCAGAGGGAAATACTCTTCCTAACCCCTGTGGGCAGACAGATGAGGCCCTGGACCATGAGACTTGAACACCAGGGCGTCGTCCAGAAAGGAAATGGGGAAAGACAACAGGATGGAAAGGTGTAGTAGAAAATTACAGCACTGTCTCAATTTCAAGTAAATCTGTCGCCTTTCAACTCCAGTACGCTATGTGGGAAACTTAGAAGGTAGGCCTTTTCAAAGATCAAACTTAGAGGTAAAATCATATTATGAACTCCTCATCTCTTCTTCTAGCCCTGTCCAACCTTCTAAAAGCAGCAGTAGAAGGAATTTTGAACAAAGAAGTTACAACAAGGTAGACTAAGCCCAGTGAGATGATAGTAGCATGAGGAATAAACATAACGAAAACTTGGAAAATGAGAGAACAAACTAGGCTCTTTGAGAGGTAACAAAGCAACCATTCATTTGAAAGTGTGCAAGAATGAACCAGTTTATTTTGTATGGGAGTAAATAAATATTAGCAATGCTGACAGCATCTTCAGGTGAACTAATGAGCATAAGGAGCAGAAAACTGGTCGTGAACGAGGGGAAAGCAAGCATATTCTAGGGACAGAGGGAGATGAAGCACTATGTCAGCATGAGTTACCTAGAGATGAAAGATGAAAAACATGACTCATTCACTATTTGTAGAAGTATTTTCCAAGTATTTGGAAACAGACACCATAGTTCCAGCATTTAGCAAATAAAGATTCTAGAAGATAGGCTGACATTATCTTCCCAAAAGACTAACACCTACATTTTTTTAAACCCTTTGAGATATTTATGAGTAGCCAGGGGGTGCACTTGGAATTGTGAAATTTAATTAGTGAGTCACTACAGAATTATGAAGCGTAAATCAGGTCAGCTTCATTTTTATGCATTAGCTGTTGGTCCTGATTGAGGCGAGGAAACAACAGATCTGACCTAAGAGATATTAAGGGATATTTGTTTTTTAGTCAGGTTCCATGTGGACTGGATTGCCAAATAATCCACTTCATTCATTAACAGCAATTTTAAGAAATGAGCCCAATTCTGTAGCCGGCATGTTAAAAAGCCCATCAGTTATCACCTTTGGGAAAGTGTTCTATTTAAAGAATGGGAGCAAGGAGGTGGAGATCTAAATCTGGAGGGTTCGTACCCTGCCCTGGAGCTGGTGAGAAGCAGAGCACCAACGGGGCTCTATCCTCATAATTCATTGACCATTTACATCACATAGAAGCACTTCACTGTCCCTGGCACTGTACTCTCCAGGCGAGGCTCTTCCAGCGCTTCCCAAGGGTGGCTCTTATACATAGAAAACCGGAGCTGGGAAAGGCTCGGCGATTTATCTCAAGTCACCTGGGAAGCGTCTAGTTTTGTGCTGGGGAAGCAGTCGTGGTTTGGCCAGTGGGAATGACGAGCACAAACCATCAGTGGATTTTAAAGACACGCTCGCTTCTATCAAGGTCGTGCTGAGTGCTGTTGCTAGCATCATTCCTGCTACTGCAGTGGCAAAGTTTCTTCCTCGAATCCCTCCTCTGTTTGTAGCTCCTTTTATTGTGAAAAAAAATTCTTGTGGTTTTGCTCTCATCGTCAGAAATGCGTCTCATATTCCCTGTGCTCATCGAGCTTTTCACATCCCTCTGCCAGTTAATCCCTGATCTGGTGATTCTGGCAGGTTCTCCCCCCCATTCCCCATTCAGAGCGGAACAGCATTAAAGAAGGCTAGCAGCTACTTGTTTGCAACAAGAAGAGCATGCTTTACAAACCCAGGTACTCACAAGAGTAAAATGGAAGAAGCATCCAATCACATTGTGCTGTGGTTGTCTGGTATCAAAAATGGAAGTATATTAAATATCTGAACAAGGCAAAGGTTATTTTAGATTTTCGCATGCATTCACTTGAAACTTTTGCACTGAGCACACCAACTTAGAATGAAATAACTGCCCTAAAAATCATTAATTGTTCAGTTTCTTCATTTAATGAAGCTGACAGTCATTGCTATATGCTTACACATTCTTCTTTCTTCCTTTTGACCATAAACACAGACAGAAAAGTTCCTCTTAGAATGTTTTATTGTTTTAAAGTCATGGTAATAGTGCTTGAGCTGCAGTCTAATAACAAATCCAGTTTTAAAATCATGTTCAACTTGGTGATCCAAAGCAAGTTGTCCAGAGCATAAGGCAGGGGTATTAGGATATAAACTGAATGAAACTCTACCAAAAAAATACCCCTTAAACTCCAGAAAACACTATTATTTTATGCCAAGCTGTGAATAATTGAAGCTGACATCCCTAGCTGAATGGCAGGAAGTTTTTATACAAAACCTGGAGGACAATATGGTGTGCACTGAGAAGATACTTGCTGGAAGCACAAAGGCAAAAAACCTTCCTTGTGGATTTACCAACTTTTGTTCAGCTCAGTTGTTTCACATGGCAGAGTTTCTGCGATCTCTCTTCCAGAGATGCTCCAGACGATTTGACTTTCCATTGATGGCTCATTTTACTCTCTGGCTACAAGGCATCAGCACAGGGCTCCTGTGTTTGGCTTAGCAAGATTAAAGGAAATATTTTAAAGTTTTTAAACGTACTTTCTTCCTAATTCCCTTAAAAATTAAAACTTGAAAACCATTTGCTTCAGACTGGTTTTGTAAACCAAGGGTCTAAATCAAACTCAGCAACTAAATGCTAGGCCCCAAAAGCTGGCACTGTCTTTTCTTAAGTCTTTGTAATCACTGCTCTCAAAAGAATGACAAAGTTATAAGCCATAGTCTCAAACTAGAAGGTAGTTAAACCCACACACTTTGCTAAACCAACACTATTCAAAAGCAACTTCTGCAAAGAATCCCTGAGGTATTTGCAATCATTAGAAGATACCAGAATTATCTCAAAGCTATTAAACAAATTAAAATAAATCACTTGAGAACCCTATTTTTAATAAAGAGCTGTGGGGAGACTATGTTCTATATTTTCAGTTCCTCTGAATATTTTTGTTGCAGCAAAATGAATTAAAGGATGTATGTGGCAGTTCAGCCTGCAGCAGACAAGCACATTCAAAGACGATATTCCTGGTGAGACATGTGGAAGGTTCTCAGGGCTCACACATACTGTCCTGTTACAGTGCTGGGGGAAGATAACTACCCACTGGTTGACCTAAGGTTACCAAACACACACGCTCACAGGTAAAACAGCAGAAGTAGTTCAGGTAAAGGCAACGCATTTTGAGTTTGTAAAGGCACATCAGCAGTTTGTAAAGGCTGTCTCCATCAGCACACAGTAACTCAATGGTGAGCCAAAGCCCATAGTAATAGCTTCCAGAAACACAGGCATGGACAGTAACAAAGACAGTCTTATACTGCAGATTTCTATGCATTGTAGGAGCTCTGCAGCCCACGTACAGTGGAGACAAGAGCAGCACGTACATATGACCACCTTCTGATTTCTAGCTCAAAGCTTGGGTGAGGAAGAATGTCTTCCAGTTTTATTCCCACGTGTATTTATTTGGTTAGTAGTTCCATTTCCCCTGCATCATCATTAGGTGATTTCACCAACTTCATCAGGTACAGAGATCAGGCTGTGAAAAGTGGCAAAAGTTTTTCAGAAGCAATTCAAGTGAAAGTGGCTTAAGAAGCAAAGCATTGAGAAGACAGGTTTGACACCTAAGGCCTCAACCTGGATCCAGTTAATGGCTCTGCAGGAGACTTCCACTATGATTTAATTTCTCTTTTGACACCCTTTACAACCAGGCTAATAGTAGTTCTCAACCTTGTGAGAATGATGTCAGGACTAAGCCTC
This sequence comes from Chlamydotis macqueenii, assembly GCF_036417535.1. NCBI lineage: Eukaryota > Metazoa > Chordata > Aves > Otidiformes > Otididae > Chlamydotis > Chlamydotis macqueenii. Next base: position 101,635,607 of record NC_141558.1, on the reverse strand, counting down.
TAGCGCTAGAGATACTCAGATTTGGAAATGACGGGGAGCTTCAGCAACTTCCATAGTGAGTGACAACCGGCAGTACAGTACATGAGCCTTTCTCTTTACAGGTGTGATATGAAAAAAAAGCAAAACAAACCCCACAATCCCTTTGCATCAGCTCTGAATCCTAAATGTTTGACTCTGGATTCCCAGACTTCCAATACAGAGTCTAAGCAGGTTTCATTCTGTTTAGTGGTCATAACAGTATCATCATTAAACACTTTTCTTCTTTGCTTATTGTCTGGTTCAGCAGAGTAGCTAGTCTGGGTGGTTTTGTTTCTTGAGACAAGTGAGTATTGCAGGCAATGCACTGCTACATTTTCTAAACAGCTCAATAAAAGTGAGAATTTTTATATAGGCTGACTCACTACTTCATAGGGCCATTCTGTGGAGAAAAAAATATAGGACAATGCTGAACTTTGAAAGAGTTTTGACTGCTAGGCTTCCAGTTAAACAAGAAGAAACTTTAGTGGCTGGTCCAATATATTTATTTAAGTTGCACTGTCCAAATGTGCAGAAACATTTTCAGCCATATTCTGATCTTTTGTTGAGGATTTGGAAAGGCAGGAGCATTAAAAGCCATCCTTTTTTTCCAACTTGAGAGAAACTCCAAAACCCCAAAGACAGCAAACAAAACTAAAGGGAAAGCGGTTTGTGATGGCCCTCACTACCCAATGCCTGACATTCAGAGCCCAGTTCGACCTGCCCATTGCACTGCATCAGGGCAGTTCAAGGTGAATGCTGTCTGAAACAAAGAACTTTACTACTAGTCAAAGCTGTAACTATAAGGAAGAACAAAGAAAGTAAGTCTCATCAATTGATAGGATCAGACAGTTTTCTGCTCCCTCCTTTGTCTGAAAGCTAAGTGAGCCTTATCTACTTCCAAAAGAGGCTTCAGTACAGGTTTTTTTTTTCACATGTGAGCTCCAAGGACATAGAAAAAAAAAATACTCGAGAGGGGATTTTCCAAAGTTTCATGAAATCAGTGTCTTCAAAGTATGTGAATCAGACGACAGAAGGATAAAAAAAAAAAAAAAAAAAAGAAGAAGAAACTTACTGTCTCCCTTTTGTTTTCAAAACCACTGTCATGTTACTCCATGAATCTGAAGAAGTTCAGGTCTCTGGAGATCACTACCTGCAGATGGGTGTCTTTGAGAGGAGGAGAGAGTCTCCACACTACAGCCCATACATGAGACAGCAACTCCTGCAGACACCGTTGAGCTCCCTCTGAGCCAGCCTCCTCAGAGACCTCCGTCCCAGCATTGCTGCTGAGGGGGTACAGTGCTGCACAGCTCGCATGGGGAAAAACAAGCACTGCAGCTCTGCTAACACAGTATTTGTCACTGGGAGTTTTAGCCAGCACGGAGAAAAGCAGTATCCAAAATACAGCTACTCATGAACTATGAAAAAAATTAACTCTATCCCAGCCAAAACCAGTACAACATCCCCAGGGGCGGCGCATGAAACACCGTCCTCATCTGAAGACGAGGGAAGCAAGCAAATCCCCTGAACAAATTTTTATGTATCTTCCTCACCTACTGCTCCCCACCAGCTATCAGGATGCCCAGCTGACTCTAGATAACAATGTGCATTAGCGGTGACTTACGATTGTAAACAAACATCTTTGTGTTGCTCCTGATGTTTGGGTAGGAGCTTCCTATGCACATCCACAAACATCAGTAGATGCCAGTCCACCAGTAAAGCACCCTGGCACTAGAAATCATATCCAGCACCCAGTCTAGGATTGGCCAGGTCAAACACAGCACCGGTTGGTATCAGGCCATCACTATGGGAACAGAGCTGCATGGAGGAATCTGAAAACTCTTTCTCTCACTTTCAGTTCAATGAAGATCATGTTAAACTCACTTGCTACTTTTTCTTTTAATTTTCCAGAAGGCTTTTCACTGCTTCTGCTGCAAACAACATGGAGTCTGCAGTTCAGGAAGGAAAGGTCATTTCTTTAAAACAGGACACAAAACTTAAGTACCAAGGAGCTATGGCATTTAAGAAATTAGAAGAGTGGGACGAAACTGAATTTCCTTTAGTGCTTGCCTGTTTCCATACAGAAGTCTACTTCATATTTATTTTCTACCTAGTATGAGAATTACTGGTGAGCTCTAGTTAAGAATTCTGCTGATGAGCTAGGCTACCACGGGGGCAGCATACTAATTGGTTTCATACCTCATAAACCAGAATAATTTCCCAGCAAAATTGTTCAGAACAAAACTAATGACAAGTCTTGCTCACATTATATTAATGCTTGCATATTGAGTTACTTTCCCAAAATTATTTAAAATTCAGACAAAAAACTTGCAAACAAAAGAATTATGTGAGAAAGGAGTCTATTGTTTATGAAGATAGTTAAACGTGCAATTACTTTTTCCCACTGATGGAACAAAACACAAATCAGCCCTGGAATCACCAGACCGTCACGTGGGTGGGCAGAGCCCGCTGACAGAGGCTGCAGTAGTGTCATACCAGAGGGAAACAGGCAAACTCAAGTCTCTTTAATTCAGTAGAAATAAAAAGCAGATCATAACCTGCGCGAGAGAGATTCCAGAACCATTAAACTGTGGTTCAAATAGGAAAAACACCCACAGCAACAGTCAACAGGAGTTTACAATTAAAAAGGCCAATTGCTCACTGTGCAGAAACTGCTTTTTTGTAAGAAAATACACAGAAATACAATGCCAATGATCTGCAACTACATGCAATTCTGTAGATACCACATAGACAGCCATGTTGCTCAGTCCTTCCTCCATCGACAGAACCAAAACATTTCACTTACGCTGTAGACTTTTGCTACAGTTTTAGAGTTTAAAGGCTGGATCATGGTTTGAGAATGTGGTTCAGTCTGCCCTGTAGGAAGCCGAATTAGACAAGCACAGAAGCCTTTTGGGCTTCATCATCTATGAATCACCTATATGTGACAGAACGTTACTGTATTTTAGCCACAGGGAAGCATGACATACACGTTGTACAACAAACTGGACTAACAGCTCACAAAGCAGCCAAGGTCACATTCGCCCTGTATGGACACAGAGACCCGTAAAATCATCAGGAACAATACATGCACTGAAAGGTGGACTTTTGCCTGAGAATCAGGATGAATTAGGACCTGGAGCCATAATACTGTAATGAGCTTTTACATATCCATCTTTCATGCATTGTACAATGGCCAAAATGCATGTGCTTTCCACACATGGATTCAGCACACGTATTTTATGTTAAGATATGACTAGGCTGCTGAATTTAGCAATTACCTTTGTTCTCTTCTATTCATATTTTTTCATGAGACACCTTCCCATTTGGTCTCTAGATGCTGATCTTCCTTTGGAAACCTACACTTTGTGGCTTATTAGCCTTCCCCCCTCAACAACAAAAAGAAAAACTGTAGTTTGTCTGGCACCCTACTCTAGGAAGAAACTCAGAGAAAGACAGAAACCTCATAGATCCTGACAGAGCAGATTTCCTACAACAAGGCCTTCTAAAGAAAGTTAGAATTACAGTCAATCTGTAGTCATAATTCACCTACTTTCTGTTGGGCGGGGGTCCAATTTTATCTTCTAATAAAGGAAAATTCATAGGAAGCTGCATTTTTCTTAGTAACTCTACTTTGCCCCACTCCCTAACTTGACCGAGGACTGATCCTGCACAACCTTAGCAGAGACAGGGTGGGAAAGGAGGGAACTGATGGTGCCATTTAGCATTGCATCATGTTGAGGTCTCCGTGCTAACTAGAGAGACGAAGATCTCCTCCCACCTCTGCTCCCACTAGTGGAAAATCTTGGCCTGATGGAACCCTCCTCCCTGACCTGCCTTTCAGTACAACCACAAAATTATCATGCATTGTGAAACAACAATCGCTGTGCCTTCAGCATTGCTAACACAACCACCTAAACAATACACACTTGCTAATTCCCCACCTACGAGAGGGTATTTTACCATAAACACAAGCATCATGAATCATAGACCACGAATCCTACTCTCAATTCTGCTCCACAGCAGCATCAGCCTTCCCCCACTCCAATCACCTCTTGCTCCCGCACATCATCCTTCTCTGCTACAGCTCAGTGTTGTAGCCAACATCCGCCACTGCCCGCGTTTTGTGTGGGAACGGAGAAGAAGCGAGTGAAGAGATCGCAGAAGGGCAAGCTTTCTCCCCGCTAATGAAGTGCGTGGAGTTTGCAGTAACGGTAAGAGATGGACACGTGGGTGGAAGGTATGCACTGCCTTCATTTTCCAGATTCTTCCTTCTCTTTGGTTTTGTGTCAGCAATGCTGCACGTACATCAGCTTTTGATTTTTGTGCTTTTGTGGCTTAGGGCCATCGGGGTTGCTATATACACACAAACATACAACATAGCTGTTTCACAACAAAGACTTTTGTGCTTTAATGCTGCAGAGGGTTTGCCATCAGAAAGTGTTACTGAAGACAAGAACACCAGTTCTAGCAATAGATTGATACAAAGAAGTGTTATTTAAAACACAAAGAGAAGAAAGAATAGGAACATGAGGAGAAAGAGAATACCAAATTCTTTTGCAGATATTTATTAAACAAAAGAACTGCTCAAATGTACTTGTCCAAATTATTTTCTGATGTAACTTCACAGGCTTCAGAGGAAGAATGAGAATGAAAGTATCTGTTCTTGAAATGTATCATCTGTTCACCATACTCATGTAGGTGGGCAGGTTACCTTTAAAACTGTAAATTATACATTTTTTAAAAAATGAAATTATTGGATGCTACTCACTCAAAATCAGCTTGTCTACATTAATCGCATCTTCTTATAAATGAGTCACTAGAAACAGGAAGGTTCGTTTTGTGCAATTCCAAAAAGTTCAGGCATGATTCTAATAAAACATAAAATCTAATTTAAATAATAAACTGGGCTGATCCCAGTTACGTTAACTCCCAGATGAGTTAACTTTACAGGGATGTCACTTATCGTAGTAGACAGAAGTGACAGAAGTGACCAGAACCATGTGGGAGAAAAAAAAAAAAGAGTGAACCCAGTCTCAGACACACCACCATAGATGTCACCTCTTCTCATTTTGCTACATTGGATTCTGCTAATTTTTTGTTTTACCCAGGATCACTCATGTTTCCCCAGTCCTGAAAAACCTAACTGAGGCTCACTGAGGAGTATTCAGATGAACAAACAGGCATTTTAAGGACTGTCACTACAAATTTGTATTTATTCAAGAGGGCTGTCATACAGAAGGAAGACCACAGCAAACCTAACAACTCGGGCTATGTAGTCTGAGATTTGGATCGCTTTTTATTTCGTTTCCACATTGCATGTGACAATGAAAGGTTGTGACATTCTAAGTGGTTCCAGACTCCATCAGGCTGTCCACAATGAATTAAAAAACAATAAAATCCAGATGCTTTTTCAAGTAAACACTTCCTTTCTCAGCGAAGCAAACCAAATGTAAAGGATACTGCTGAAAGTTTTCTTCTAGCGTGTTTATTTTATATAAAGGTATCTTATACTTCACTGGCACTTCAGTGTTCTTCCAACACAGTAAAGCCCCTGGCACTCTTTTCCTGTATTTCTGGTGTTGAAAGCCAAATTCTTGAGAAAATATCTCACTTACATGAATGATTTTAATTTGCTTGTAGATATTTAACGAACTCTACATCTAAAATAACACTAACAAGTTAATTTGGCTCCTGGAATACAGTTTGCAATGAGTTAGAGTAAAATAAAAATATTACTACTTAAAAAAAAATTGTAAATTTAATTTCAAAGCACAGAATTTGTGTCCCAAACAAGGAACATGAAATTGCTTAGCAGTAAAAGAAAAACATATCTACTTTTTATTAGCAGGCTGAGAAGTGAAAAAGCAAAAATTAATAAACCTACAAAAATTACAAAGTAAATTCATTGTGTTAAACTATTTCTTGTGATCTTCTGAAACATTTTTTGTAACACAGGTAAGGACTTTCAAATGAAGTATAAATATTATCCTGAAGTGGAACTGTGTTCTTGAGAAATACTTCAAACATGAGATTTTAATTGCAATGCATTGCAATTTCCTTAGTAAAAATAAATCAAAACTGTAACACACACCTCCAGATCTCGGCCTGCAGATGACAACAGTTTATCAAACCTGGCATACCTGAGGAAGAATATAAATACCTCAGAGCCGATGTCCTCAACACCTAGAACTAGTCAAAGAATGGTACCCCATAGATGCTACTTTTACTTCTCTTTCTTTTCTGTCACAAGGGTACTTCCATTTTCACTGCCCTTTCAGTGGTCCTGGGCTGTAGTGAAGAAAAAAAAAACCTGATGCTGAGTACTCGCACAGCCAGTCTCTTTCCAGTAAAGCCCAGCAACGCAGCAGATAGACACATCTAGCCTTTCGTAGCAACAACACGGATCTGTTTGTCAGAAGACAGTGGCTTCATTCCTCTTCGCCATACATATAGCTTTCTATAGATCCGCCCCCAGACCCCACCAAGCTTCAGCAGTAGCTTGGTGGAAGGCAAGGCACTAGAGCAAATTTATTCTAAAATACAGTTCTTGTATGGACTGTACAAGGCATTGCTTGATCCAGAAGAAGCTCTGAGAGATTAAACAATTCTATACCTACTCATCCTCCAATATAAGGATGCATTTTCACGCTTAAAAGATTGCCAGGAAGCTTTTCTGCTTTTTGATTTAGGATCTTCAGCTAATATCTATCAATCTGCCTAAGAGGATCCCCATCCCACCCTCAAATCTTATCCCTAATCTTGTAATCTTGAAAGCCAACAAGAGATTTCAATACAATGTGGTAAAAAGGATCCAACTGTATTTAATACCGAGCATGTACTCCAACAACACTCAGGGTGATCCTGGAAACTAAGCAGAACTTTCCTTTTTATGGGACTTTTTCCCCCTTTGAAGAAAAAAAAAAAAAAAAACCAACAAAAATTTCAAGAAATACATGAAAACCAGCAATAACAAACAAGTGGAACGAGGTAATAATTGGCAACAACTGAAATTGTGACTGTAGCCATTGCTCCACACTTTAAGACACTGTAAGAGCTGAAGATACTTTCATGTGGTGAAACCTGGCGTCATAGCCCCATGTTTTTTTCTTATGCAGTTGCCACTGCTCCCACTAATAGCCCATCGCTTCCTCATGTCCATCTCTCATCCTCTAGCTCTGGGTAGCACCGAGACAGGTTCTCTCCTCCCTTCCCTCTCTGCGAGTCTACAGTAATGCTACAGAAACCAATGGAAGGGTGCTGGACTTTTATCTCTCATGGAGGAAATGGCTATTGGTCCCACCGCGGCTTTAGAGCAAGCAGATTTTCAAATTACTTCATTTTAGCTGTTAGGCGCTCTCGGTTTTGAGAAAAAGGTTTTTCAGTCTTGCAAACTGTTGAAAACACAGCCTTTTAACTTATCACACGTTCTGATAAAGTGATTTGGAAAGCCTTAAAAAAAAAACCCTTGAAAGGAAAAAGGGAGTGAAACATTCTTTAAAGACAGCTTAGATAGAAAGAATATAAATTTCCTCTGACCAGGCCACATCACAGAGGTTTACTTGATAAAAGCAACATGTTGATTTATTCCATTCCTTTCCTCTGCTGCCCAAGCTGTGAAATACAGGCAGATGATGCAATCCCTCCGAGAGAGAAGGAAATGAGGAGGAAAAAAAAAAAAAAAAAGAAAGAAGAAAAAAGAAAAAAAAAAAAGCAAGCAAGCAGGCAAGAGACCATTTCACAGCGTAGCATATTGCTGGCATGTCCAGAGTTACGTAAGCTGTTCCTGAAGGGACTGCAGGAGCTCCCGAGTTCACCGCACTGCAGGCAGGACTGGAAACAGGGTGTTCCAGACCCCTCCAACCCGGGGGGCTCAGAGCCCACCCCGGCAATGCTCCCACTCCCCGCCTTCAGCCCGAGCAGGAAAAGCATCTGAAACAGACTGACAATCTTAAAAACCAAACAAAGCTGTCATCACCATTTGTGTTTATTAAAAACAGAATCAAAACCAACACTGGTGATTTCTCCCCACTAAAGATTAGCAGAAAGTCTTTTGTTCTGATGTCTGAACTCATCAAACATGCCTACCCTTTCAAAATAAAACACAACAAAACAAAAGCAGAGGCAGGAATTATAGTCTCTGCTCAAATTGTGTGTGCTCCTTACCATTTCTGCATAATACGTTCTCAAGACTAAATCACTAAAATTTACTTAAACTCAAGATCATTCTTTCTACACATAAGCAAGATATTAATTAAGTGGTAAAATGCACATGAAATAACATAAAATTAGATTAACATACAGTTAAAGCATTAGATTATTTTATAACATGATGGGGTCATTTTTTTCAGTTTAAAAATTATTCTAATATAACTTACGTATCTGTTATCTACACACAGGTCAGATCAAATTCCCTGCAAAGTCTAGAAAAGCTTGCTTTATTTCAGTGTGGTTTTGAGTAAAACAAAATCTAGGGTATTGCTAAATTACCCCACTTCTCCCATTCTCATTTTATTGCAACTTGGGTCTCATGATATTTAGCATTTCGGACAATTTCACTAGGTCCTGGTTTGAAAGAAACTGCTTAGGACACTCAGTTTTCATTTATATAAATTTAAATAAAAGCTACATTAGTTTTTTGTTAATCAGATATTTACTTAAAATGTGTCATAGTTGAATTCTTCAGTTTCAAAGACCAGAAGATAAAGTGAAAAAAGAAAAATCAACCTCCATTTAAAAAAAAAATCTCATTAAGTTCTCTGTAGTACGAGAATAATTAAGATCCAGATCATTCAGTTATTTCCAATTTCAAGATAAGTACATTCATTTTAAAACTACAGTGTCTTCCTTGATTTCATCTTGCCTGTCACAGCCAATTAGTCAAAGGCAATTATACACCAGGGCAGCGCGTCATGAAAAATCAAGCAGTGCTTATAACGGTATATACACAGAAGAACAATAATATCTGGATATCAGTTATGCCTTCTCTCAGCTTCGTACATGCAGGGATCATCCCACTCAGTGGATATCTGATCTGTATGGAGCAAGAGCTAGACACACCACAGGGCAGCCTGCAGCAGGAAGGGAAGAAGACCTTGGTCAGCTGAAATAGCAAAGGAAAACAAGGTAGAGGGAGATCGTAGAGCTCGGTGACATTCTTGCCTTAGAACTTCATGCCAAAAGATCATGACAAAGCACATAGTTATGTCCTAGGTTGTCTGAAAATATCAGTATAATGCCAGCCATGGACAAGTACATTTTTTTTTTCATGCGTATCTTCTCACAAAGGAGTCAGCCCAGCTCTCTCAAAGGTCAAACCAGCAGAGAAGGTGACTCACGAGGGCAATAGTACGGAAGTTCAATTGTTCAGTAACCACCGCCTGCTTCAGTCCATCCCAAGCTTCCCCAGTGTAATCGCTTCTTCAAAACATGTATAATGCATGGCAAGAAGCTTGCACAGATCAAACCAGCTGAAGTCATCAGATCTAATTTTGCTGAACGAATAAACACGGTGGGCTTCAGATCTGCTCTCTGAACAGAGCTAATGGCCAACATTCATGTAGTCTGACTGGTAGGTGCAGCAGCCCAAACAAACTTATAGTGAGGAACATTGTACCCTTTTCAAGTGGAATCAAAACAACAAACAAAATAAATAATGGTTTCTCAAGCAAAAGCATGGTAGCGGTTGGACAGTGGGACTGTGAATGCTCTACCTGTACTTGATCTGGGCTCTGTTCTCCATCGATAGTGCTGTTCAGACATGTCTAAACCTTTTTGGAAATAGTACAACCAGAACAACTAGCCAGAACTGAACAGGGGGACCTGAAAGCCAATGTCTATACTTCTGAAATGCTTCTCAGATCTGGAAAGCTCAGCCCTGCCAAATCCATCTCCAGACAGCGGATAAACACTGTAAATCGGTTGCCACCACCCTGTGATAGAAGCATTCATCATATCGTCACTGCAGCAAATCCAAAAGTCTTTGGCACTGAAACGGCAGACGGGTCCTTAACTGACCCTGGCCCGACCTCTGCTACTTCTGACAGTACTAGGAATGAAATGGCTTTTGGTTGGTGCACTGTCTAACTTGCAAGCCTGAAGCAGGAGTTTTGCTCCTAAGCAAAATCACAGGGCAGAGGGTACCACATGCCCAGCCCCAGGCAGTCAGGAAGCTGGTAACACCAGCAAGGATGTCTGAAGACGAGATGTTGGCTGTACTCTTGTCTACTCTCTTGCTGGAGGATAACTAACCCCCTTCCCTGTTACCGATGTGTTTAAGCTAATTAGGTCACAAAACAGCGAGCACGCATCTCTGGGACGGGCCGTATCTTGTCACTCAGAACGAACACTGTGACAAGCCTGAGTATTTCCGGTCCTTCCAACAACCTTGCCAAAATTTATTTAAATATGTTGCACAAATCAAAAACCTCATGCTCTTCTCCACCTTAGGTACAAACCTATCCTACTTCTCCATTGCATTAAGACCAATTCTGATTTAAGTGTCCCTGAACATCGACTGCAGCCCAGACACCAGAGGGTAGGTAGGTTCAGGCCAGAAAACACTGCAGTCGCAGGGCCAAATCCGGCATCGTTACTCTCTACATCTTATTGGCTGATGTCCACTGCTGTCCTAGTTCAGCAGGACTAGGTTTCTGGCTCTGGGATTGTTTAAAGACCTTTAAATAAGTTTATCAAGTTATTTAAATCATGGTTGTGACATGATTTACATATAGACAAAACCAGTCAAGATGGCAGAACAGGATTTGAAGCTTTCTCCCAGAATCTCTCCTTGTCCTTCATTTCCAGAAGATCAGCAGTGCCACAAATAAAGCTGCCACTGATTGCACTGCTGCCACCAAGGTGCCACTGGTGAGCAAACAGAAACTTGGCCCCAAATGACCTGCCTCTCCCCATCCCCTTACACCTCACTAAAGCAGGAGATGTAGGATAGTTCCTGTCTATTACAGGATACTGGCTGAGGTTGATAGTGAATGTTATTAAGAAGAATAAGGAAAAAAAGGAAATTAAAATCCAAGCCATCAAAACGAAAGAATTGCTTGATATTGCATGCCAAGCCATAAGGGACAGACTTAAAGAACTTCAATCCAGAATCACTTCTGCTTAGAGGCCTGCAGAACATGGGTCCATGCATTTCTCCCTGTTTATAGATTCCCAATCTGAGATTTAACCTCAAGTTTTACTTAAATAAACAAATTAACAAATATTTAACATTTTTACTTTGCAACAACAGCCTTAGAAATACCAGCTGATCAGTGGTGGTGAAGGCTGTGGCTCTGAGCCCCAGACTCTCAATGTCTTGGAGACTGGGAGGCCCTTGGATAGACGGTGTTAGATGCGGACGAAGTCCCATTACCGCCACGACGCTTGCTGCCAGTGAGATCCAAACCAACATGTCTCCACAGCTTAATGCCAAGGATTTACGTAACAGGTGTAAACAGCAGAGAAAATACTCTGGCAAACCTACACACTCAGCCTAAACCCCATCACCAAGACAATAAAAACAAAGAAAATAAATAGGGAAAAAAAATCCAGTAATTTTACAAACACGCCAACTGCAGTTTTAAACAAATATGCCAAATTACTTTGCGAATTGCCAAATGCTGTACTACTAGGTTTCCTTCTGCACAGTGTCAGTATTGCGACCGCGGGTCTGGTTAGGATCACCACCGTGAAAAATAAAACTTGTGAGATAGGCCACACAGTTTCTTTGAACAATAAATTATCTTAAATCGGGTCTGAACATCATTAGAGTGTATACAGAATTCAACAGGGAAATTTCAGCCTCTCTCAAAAGTCGACAACAAAAATCTCATTGGTGTCAGCACGATCAGGTTTTAACCCCGACCTTATGTTACGCTTGTTACAACATTAAATGTACTGGTCTTAGATAAAGCAAGCAAAATGGCAACACATGCATCAACAACACCAGAAATATCCTCGGCTTGGGAAAACTGTCCTTTAGAAACTGCAATATTTGTAAGGTCAGCCCAAGTTGTGCTCTGTTTCCAGCACTGCTTTTGGACCAGTCGTTGCAGTTTTCTATGTGATCACAGCTGCAATAGGGGAGCAAAACCACTCTCACAAGCACTTTTATTTTTAAAGCTCATCCAAACTGAGTGGGGAGGAAAAGTTATATCCAGAGATATAATATGGTATCGTTAAGTGTTGACATCAAGTTTAATATGACCAGCAAAACTTTCCACTTCCACTGAATTCTTTTTCTTTCCTTTTGTTTTACAGCCTGCTGAAACAGTGATAGTCCACATCTGGTTAGTGTCTGGTTCAAGGCAGACACCAAATAGAAAAGCCCATGTTTGGGATTAAAGAGGCAAGTATTCATCGCACAAGGCAGCAGAGCCATTTAACGCTTTTCTGCACAGCAGAGGCGGGCGGAGGGGGGGAAAATGTACTGTAATTTTGGGGAAATTTTTGTTCTGCTTTCTGAACCCCAAACACTTAGTTCCCATTTAGTTTTCTTGATACTTCTTTTCTCTGAAAAGAAACTGTCTAATAAAAACAACGAAACACGCAGTAAAAATTAAGCAGTTTCAAATGTTTCCAATAGTATCCGCATAACCTGTATACATAGAATGCACAAATGACTTTTTCAGCGATAACCTTATCATATTTAACAGCCCAAAAGACCCCTCGGTGTTACTAACTAGACACAGTAGGAAAACCAAGCAGTAATATGTACAGAGTGCACCAGCAAACAATGGAAATAACCATCGTACAGGCATACTGTTATAGAGAGACACCCAGCAAGGAAGTGATGAGTACAGCAATGGAAAAATAAGCAGAGATCAACAGAGGCTACAAACGAGGACAGAAACTACACTATTCATTAAAAACAGTGAGAAAAGCAGCGTAAAGCGGTATTTCTGAAATGTCTGTATCTCTTACATTATCAACATAAGCTCTTTAAGCATCACTATGATGAGTTTACTTATTGCAACAATAGATGAGTAATTACTTAATGCTGTAATGGATTGTATTAAATCTTTTTGAAATGTGTTGATTCTCACAGCAACCCAGCATGTAGAAAGAGCATTAAAAAACCCAACACAATTAGCCTCATTTCTGAAAGAAGGTATCAGAAACAAAGGCAGCCTCCTCCTTAAACATGGGTGCATATCACCCTATGAATGCAGGCACATGCTATATACGTGAAGGAAAAAGATCTTTCAGTGACTATTCCTGTAAGAGGAACATGTATGACCAAAAAGACTGAGAGGAAAAAAAAAAAAAACCAAAACAAACAAGCCAAAGCAAACCTCCACGGAGGCAGACAAGCAGAGAGAGCACAGCATGACTAAGCACTGGGCTCATGGACCCCACCCCTTCAGGAACCATTTTGTTTTCCAAGTAAATAACATGTATTTGGGGTTCTGTCCTATTCCCCCCTCCCAAACATACACATCCTCCCAGTGGAGCAGTAGAGGATTTTGCATATTCTTTGCTGACATGCAGGGCAGTAACACCGATACACAACTCACACCATCATTTGCTTGTCTTCACTAGAACAGCTTGCCTCGCCTTGAAATTTTGCTCAATTGTTTGAGTCCAAGAAGGCAAATTATATTATTCGGTAACTGCAGAAAAGATGCTCAGCAATGTGAAAACGACAATAAATTGAAAATGTTTCAAAGTCATTATGTTAGTATTTGTTATTGTCAGGGAGCAACCTCGGATGTCTGAAATGCAGGTCTCCTATTAAAAAAAAAACAAACGCAGCTACATAACTCCTAACGTGCTTAGAAATAGAATTTTAACATTATTTTAACACATCTACTAAAACCATTTTCCTCTAGGATGTGATTACAGGTACTTGAGAAACAAACATGTGGCCTTAAGACAGAACACCTCTGAAGCCTGCCTCCTGCTTTACAATGGACTGCATCGCGCCGTATTCACAATTCTCCATTGTACCTGCTGACTGTGATCCTGCTAACGTCACCTGGCTCACAAAGAACTCAACAGACAATAAAATGGATTGCAAGAACAAAAAAAATCCCCTGATAAAGGAAGCACATCCGTAAGAATATTCAATATTCTGCCCATGCGGACAAGAACTGGGTCAGAGTTTCTCCCAGAGATATACCCGTCAAAGCTACGTTACAAATACATAGCTATAAAATGAATTAAGCAATCAAAAGAGACAAGATCTAAACTTTGTTATCCTTGTTTCTTTCTATAATAGAGAGAAGAATGAAGGAAGAGATTGATGCTACTGAATAAGAGACACGTCATCTTCTCCCGCATTATTCTTCATCGTGACATACCACGAGTAGAGATTAAATAGAAGCCCAGATAAGTTCAAATGATACAGCTATCAAACTTATGTGTTTCTAATAGGCCCTTCTCAAGAGTATCTGGACTATTAAAAGGAGGTGACACAAAGACTGTAAAACGGGCGAGAAATGAGAGTCAAAGAAAATGAGCTGCTCTGAATCGCGTAACAGGATAACCACAGGGAAATGGGGATAGGAAGGAAGAGGCAACACTAACATTATGTTTAATTTTATCTCCTCCCGGTCAGCAAAGCACATAGAGACCAATTCATCTCTCCTTTATATCAGCATAATGATAAGGGACTCCACAGAAGACCATGAAGTTACACCAATCTAAGTGAAAGAGAATTGAAAGTGGCCTTAGATTACTTCAGATTGTCCAAATTACATTTATGCTGAAATGAAAGGGGCTTTTCTCCACAGGGGTGGAGAAAACTTGGCTTTATTAACATCTTGTCCCAGCCGTGATCCAGGAGGTCTCTGCATAATGAAGCAGGAGGAAAGCTGGGCTACCACCCTTTAGTGTCTTCCCTGAGAATAAACATACCCTCGAAGTACAACCCTTATTAGGCATCTGAGAACTCACCGAGATGCAGACCATACCCGACCTTCCCCAAAGACACAAATCCACAGGGAAGCAGTCTTCGTTATTGCAAGGGCTGCTTCCTGTGGATCCATGCATCTCTTCAAAGGGGATGGTGTAGGAGCCCACTCAGGGACACTGTTCTTCCAGTTGCAGCCACTCTTCACTATCGCTCCCAGTCACAGGCAGTAAAATAAGGGGATGCCTCTGAGATCCTGGATGCCAGCAGAAAATTAGCAACCGCCTGGTGTTTAATAGCAATGCTGCTTGTAACTACAGCATATGGTTCTTTCTCTGTGAAATGGGATTTCTTTAGGACAGAAATTATAAAGCATTGTGTTTGTTAAAGAACGACCACAGTAATAAAAATAATAATATAATGCAATCAAGCAGTAATGGTAATAGTGCCTTCCATTCTCATATCTGAAGAGTAGTGACTCAAACTTGGCAGCACCCTGGGAGACTCGAAAAAAAAGAGGTTTTCCTAACTGTTAGAAAAGGGAAAATGAAAACACACAGGCGGATTAAATGATGATCCTTTCACCTTTCAAAAGCAGGAGAAGAATCTGTGGCTGAGGTAGAGAAAACCCCAAATTTCAACCAGGCCAAGTGCAAGGTCCTGCACGTGGGTCATGGCAATCCCAGGCACAAATACAGACTGGGAGGAGAATGAATTGAGAGCAGCCCTGAGGAGAAGGACTTGGGAGTGATGGTGGACAAGAAGCTCAACATGAGCCGGCAATGCGCCCTTGCGGCCCAGAAGGCCAACCGCATCCTGGGCTGCATCAAGAGGAGCGTGGCCAGCAGGTCGAGAGAGGTGATTCTCCCCCTCTGCTCTTCCCTGGTGAGACCCCACCTGGAGTACTGTGTCCAGTTCTGGAGCCCCCAGCACAAGAAGGACATGGACCAGCTGGAGAGGGTCCAGAGGAGGACCACGAAGATGATCAGAGGGCTTGAGGACCTCTCCTAGGAGCACAGGGTGAGAAAGTTGGGGTTGTTCAGCCTGGAGAAGAGGAAGCTCCATGGAGACCTTATAGCGATGTTCCAGTAGCTAAAGAGGGCTTATAAGAAAGATGAGAAGAAACTCTTTAGCAGGGCCTGTTGTGACAGGACAAGAGAAAATGGTTTCAAGATAGAGGGAGGTAGATTTAGATTAGATATTAGGAAAAAAAAATTTACAATGAGGGTGGCGGAACACTGGAATAGGTTGCCCAGAGAGGTGGTGGATGCCCCATCCCTGGAAACATTCAAGGCCAGGTTGGATGAGGCTCTGAGCAACCTGATCTGGTTGAAGACGTCCCTGTTCCTTGCAGGGGTTTGGACTAGATGACCTTTAAAGGTCCTTT
This sequence comes from Chlamydotis macqueenii, assembly GCF_036417535.1. NCBI lineage: Eukaryota > Metazoa > Chordata > Aves > Otidiformes > Otididae > Chlamydotis > Chlamydotis macqueenii. Next base: position 101,619,351 of record NC_141558.1, on the reverse strand, counting down.
CCAACCCAAACCATTCTATGATTCAATTGTTACATGTTGCCATTCTCAGCAGTATAATTTTATCAAGGAGATAGTATTACTGGGCACCTCTATCTATGCCAGCCAGAAAAGTTAGAGCAGCATAAAATAGAGAAATGAGTTAGGCAGAGATAGTCCAGTGTGACTCCCTGAGTAAAAAGACACTCCTTAATTCACTTTTGCCATTTGAAAATGTATATCCTCTGTCAAAAAGTCACTGTTACACTGGAATAAAAGCATCTATGCAAGGAATGATGTTTCTAACTATCCTGCTATAATTATGTGAGTATGACTAGCAAAATTTCCCTACATGAATAAGCTCCTACTGCCTCTGGTAATAAAAACAAGGAATTGACTGAATGGGGATTAAATGTTTCCAGGCAAATTAACTTTTTAGCAGAGAGGCCCAAGTGTTAAATGTTTGCCATCGCTGCATTACACTTCTCTGATAAGTATATATTATACATACAGTGCCAAGAGCCACTGGCACAACAAACTTCCACCTGCACTTGCTGTGAGCCAAAGCAAGTTAAACTCATGGGGCACCTTGCTTGTCCTTGAGCTCCAATAATACTGCTGTCACAGAGCTGATCTACTCCAGAGCGAAATGACAGCAACCCATTTTCAATCCTATTACACACACCCTGTCCACAATGCCAATCTTTGCCTGTGGCTCCATATAAATTCTTCTATTTATAGGTATCGCCCTATAACTTGATGTGCTGTGAGTCCATCACGTGTGGGGCCAACTGATGGAGACTTTTTGTGCTTTCTGCCTGAAGGAGGAAGATGTGGTGAGTACTGGGAGGATGTACAACTACAGTCACAATACGTGTCACCGTGATGAGCCAAATTCAATAAAGAGAAAAGAAAAATACTTTTCTGGAGATATTTCCAGCTCATGCATTTACAGTTTCCCATGGCAGTTCAGAAGCTGTGCATTTTACAGCATGAGAAATGGCAAGGGGAGCTTCTGGGCTACCCCACGCCAGCGATGCAGGGGGAGGTTTGCAGGGCTGGAGTAGATGCCTTCTCTGTCCTGCCCAAAGTCACAACAGCCCCACTGCCAATGTGCAATGGCCCCGAGGGAAACTGCAGGGAGAGGAAGGCCAGGGAGGATCTGCAGCTCCAGGGTGCACACCACACCACGCCATGTCACCCTCACCACCCATGTCACCCCAATACTCATCCCAAGTGGCCCCATGGCAGCTGCAGGGAAAACCTGTTTTATCTCGGGGAAAAACCAGCCCACAGCACACAAAGCCAACAGCAGTGTGGGGTGCCCATTTTGATCCTACTTGTTCATGTCCTGCAACTTCCTCGCCAAATCTCTCTGGCCAGTGACCTACAGAGGCTGAACCAGACATTATCAGGGGAGAGGGAGCTTATAGCATTTGTAGCTCTTTTTTTTGCTAAGTATCCTTTATGTGTAACAGTAATATCTGCTGTAAAGAACTGCAGGTGGACCCAGGTTGCCCAGAGAGGTGGTAGATGCCCCATCCCTGGAAATACTCAAGGCCAGGTTGGACAGGACTCTGAGCAACCTGATCCGGTTGCAGATGTCCCTGCTCCTTGCAGGGGGGTTGGACTAGGTGACATTTAAAGATCCCTTCCAACCCAGACTATGCTATTCTCACATTCACCTGAGTCATGCATTTGTGGGTCCAAATCTCCTGTTGCTGGGTTTGAAATCGCTTAAATTCCTCACCATCAAGGGACTTGCTGCTGATTCACAATGAAAAGTAAAATTAGATCTCAGAGAAATAAATCAAAGCAAAGCATTGCAAGTACAAGAAACACTTATCAGCGGATGCATGAAGCAGCCTGTTGTGCTTCATTACCAAGCGAGAAGAGGTTTGGTGGGCTCCCACGGGCGGGGGTCAGCTCACACACAGCTCAGCACCACACAGCACCTTTGTACCGTGCCTTGGGCCACCAAAGTGTTTCACACACTGTCTCGGTGTTTTCCAGTCAGTGGGGCTGTGGGGAAAGTGGAGTTACACCTCACTTCCCTAGCCCGGGAAGGTATAATGTGTGGGTCAATATGGGGCACAATTAGTTTCATTTCCCTGAAGCACCAGTGAAATGCTAATAAGCTAAATACTGCATCCATAAGTAAATACCCCATAGCAGTTATTACGCCTTCACAGCTACAGCCCTAAAAGAAGGTGGCTAAGGGTCACTCTTCCCAAGAAAATCAGCTGGCATCAGGGTTAGACAGCTGCCAAAGACAGAGGGCCTGGCCTCAGGCCACTCAGCCTGCCTGCTCCCACCCCATTGCACCTTAGAAGGATAGAATCTTTAAGGTTGGGAAAGATCTCCAAGATCATCAAGTACAACCATCAGCCTAAAACCACCATGTCTACTAAACCATGTCCTGAGTGCCACATCTACACATTCTTTGAACACCTCCAGGGATGGTGACTCCACCACTTCCTTGGGAAGCCTGTTCCAGTGCCTGATCACTCTTTCAGCAAAGAAGTGTTTCCTAATATCCAACCTAAACCTTCCCTGCTGCAACTTCAGGCCATTTCCTCTTGTCCTATCACAATTTATTTGGGAGAAGAGACCAACACCCGCCTCCCTACAACCTTCTTTCAGGTAGCTGTAGAAAGCAATAAGGTCTCCCCTCGGCCTCCTCTTGTGTCCCCCTTACTCAGCTCAGGAGCCACCAGCTACCCCCTTGGTGCCAGAGGAATTGGTCTCAGGAGGCTGGATCCCACCACTCGGCATAGCTGCTTGCGCTGGGCAGCTCAAGAGATTATTTTGGTCTAACCATGCACAGACCCCAGCACAGCCCACTGAGCTGAAGGGGAATGCACAAAGAATTGGGAATTTGAGCTGGCAACTTGGTCTTCAGCAACTAGACCTGCTGTCCACTTCAGAAAACACGGGATGCTCAAGCAAAGACTGTTATTTCAGGAGTTTTAAGACCAATAGGACCCTGAGGCAAGACCCTCACCGTTACCTTCACTGCCAAAGCTCAGTGAGCCAACACAGTGGGAGGAACAACAAGGGGAAGACAAAGCCTACATCCAAATAACTGCAACCGTGGACTTTGAAACAAAAAGACCCTGATATATTAAAATGACTAAGAAAGCACACCTGTGACCTCTAGCCTTTGTGAAAGCAGAGATGAGTAATCGCACAGACTGTACCGTTGACTACTAGTTACAGAGCTATGGCAGAAACCTCATTAATGCAGTTAGAATGTTTCTATTCTTAGTCTGAATTTGGATGCTCCTCTCTTGTGCACATAGACCGTAGTTGAGAAAGTTAAATAAAATCCGCTTCCTTATATAGCGGAAAGCTTTTAGGCTACAAGCATCCTATACCAGAAAGATTTTCAGCCTAAAAATTACATTATGATGACAATTGAGACATTAATTCTTTGTCTAAGCCCTGTGGATTGAGCAGTTCTTAAAACACAATTCTTTTAATAAAAACAATAATGAAAAATCAATCCATGTATATATGGAAAAAGATTATGAGAAAGTCTCTCTTTAAGGAAGGAGAAAAAGAGTTGAACAGTCTTTACTGAGAACTTACACTATTTTATAGTTCATGATGCATGTTTCTACTATTTTTCTTTAAGATTATCCTACAGAATATTAGGGGCTTTGTCCCCTACTACTGTGCATGGCTTGGAAAAATCTAGACATATACTTCTGTGTAAAGTTTCACCTTCCATGAAAGCCCATTTAAAAAAAAAAAAAACATAGCTAGAATTAAAAAAAAAAACCAAACCAAACAGTCAACTTTCTAGAGATGCAGCTGAGTGTGGAAGGTTATACTTCCTAAACCACCAGGAAAGACAGTTTCAGTAATGCGCTTCTACAGGATGTACCCCATTACATTCAAGTGTTGGTAAACAGATGGGAAAAAACCATCCTAATTAACCTGCAGGTCCCCACCTGTTACTCACAGACTAGGTATTTAGGGCTCTTTTTCCCCTTAACGTTGATATAACTCATACAGAGCATCAGTCTGACTGAGCAAAGGCTGACCTACCAGAGCTGGGCTCATAGGAATCTGAAGAGGTGCTCTTTCCTTCCATAACACCTTTATCCAAAAAGCAAAAGATCCTTCTGGAACCAAATTCTGCAATCTCTGTTTTAAAGAGGAGAAATTATAAAGACACTGACAGCTTAAATTATTTGCTCACATTTTTATGCTGAATGAGGAGCAATCTGAAGCTTGACTCATTGGTCTCCATTCTACCCAAAAGACTTGTAGGTTTATTCAGTAAACCAGGTGGGCTCTCACAGATACATATTCACTTATGAGCGTGCATCGATAACAGCTCAACATTTCACAAAAAAAAACCCACACAAAAAAAACAACAACAAAAAAACCACACACAAAAAAAACCAAAACAAAAAAACAAACCCCACCACCAACCAACCCCAAATATGAGCACAGGACCAGCATCTTCTCATCTGCACCGAGAGGAATGCATCTTGCATTTAATTCTGAGCACGGGAAAGTAATTTTTAAATGTTTTGAAAGTTCTGTTCAAGAGGCCCAATCTGCACATACCGTTCGTGTGATAATCCATACCCAACACAATCACAAACCTCCACAGCTCCACGCAGCCACCACCAATGCTTGTGGTGCTAAACCATAGGGCCAGTCCTGTCAATGTCTTTGACAGTGAGAAAAAAAAAAGCTGTGAAAATGTGACCTTTATATTTCAGAGGGTAGCAACACAGGAAAGGACACCAGGATAACATCTTCATACACCTGTACAAAAGGTACGAGCTGGTTTGCTTGATGAAGCCATGCTGGAGTGTGTGGAATTTACCTCTAGATATGCACTTTTATACTGGATGCAGGACAATCTTTTGTTTGTGGGCCAACTTAACAACTTTTTGCTGAGAAGGAACAATAACACGGCACCAGGCTCCCTGATGAAATTCCCCAGTTGCTCCAGTTTAGGCTGGGTCTCCCTACATCAGGTATTCTTTGTGCCCAAGGGCAAGGGTGGAGAAGGCAATGAAGAGAAGGTGTTGTCCACGCTTTATGTCAGAGGAGACATAAAGCTGGTGTTGTGGTATTCGGACACTTCATCCTAAAAACTCTTCCTAAAGGTTTTAAGAAGCTGTGAATTTATAGCAGGAGAGAAGGAGCCCTGGAGGCCAAAGTAGGTGAAAGCACTGTGACATGCTAGCACCTGCATATGTGAAGGTGGAGAGGAATGGCTGGCAGGCACTGCAATAAATCCTCCACATCTCCTTGGTAATAACACAGGCATTGGTTTTTATCACTGAATATAAAAGTAGTGTAGAAGGCCCAGAAAGTCATCTGCAGAGCATTAAACCAACAACACTGGCCAGCAACACAAGATGCTGGACAATCCTGGGTCAGCTTGCTGGCCTTATTCCTCATCAATATGAAAAAAAGGAGGCCTTGTTTCAGTAGATATTTTATATTAAATCAAGAGAATAAAATTATTTCAGTATGAACATACAGAACAAAGGCAGAAGGTAAACAATTTGTCCTGATTGCAGAAAAGAAACTGGGAAGACCTGCATCTCCCAGCCCTCTTGATACAGAAGGAATCTGAGAAAATAGCATTAAAATTCAGTATTGATTCCTACAGACAAATTTCCTTAATGAATGCAAGTCACTCAGCTTGCGATTAAGAAAGACACAGACTAAGGAATCAGGCCCAATTTTTTGGCAAAAGGATATTGTTGGTTGTTGGTGTACTTGGCTAAAATCAAGATCGTCTTAAAATGATAACATGCGCTCATTTACTTTGGTGTGGCAATCATCTAGGAACTCAGACCACAATAAATGCAAACAGAATTGCATTAAAAGAAACAAGAGTTAAAAATTAGGTGAGAGAGTTTGAATCCAACACCACAGTCTTATCACAGCATACGTTAAATATATGATTAAAAAAAAAATCCAGCTAGCCCATTATCTCTAATAGCATCTGTGAATTTTTTAAACTGCCATTTCTGTAGACATCTGAATTGGTCACTGGAGGTGGTAAATAAGATGATTTGCCACAGATGCGGGGAACCAAATCCCGGAGCTGCGCAGGGAACAAATGAGAGCTCTGTTCGAGCCACAGCAGAGCCTTCTTTCCTCCCCGTCCGAAGCCAAACGCACCCACAAACAGCTGCAATAAAGCCATCACATCAGTTACGGCCCTGACGCTGCTGGGGCACTGCACAAAGTTGCATTGACTTGTTAAAAATGATTTATTTTCGCTCCCCCCTGTATCCACACTCTGCGCAATTTCCCTGCACGCTATTCCATCTGCTGTAATTCTCCCAGGTTGGGTTTGCCATACCGTGACACACAAAAAATCAATCAAAATTGCTCGATACGTCAGCACCCAAGGAAGAAGGGCCGCATGTGCGACCTCACCATTTGTTTCGTACTTTTGCTGCCTGCCCAGCTAGCGTGGAGACAGTACGTTTCTTCCCTTTCCAACAATGTGATCTTATCGCAGGCAGCTGGCTCGCACTCTGCACTTTCATTTTTATTGTGTGGGTTCTCAAACTCTGATGCAAATAGTCTGCTGAACATCCTCCCTCCATGGTGTGCGGCTTTATTTTTTTTTTTTCCTCTTCAACCTCCTTCCACACGGCGCGCTCCAGCGTCAGGCTGGCTCCGGCCAGCTCCCATTGTTCACATTGTTATTTTCATGTCAAGGGCGTGAGAGGAATATTATACCTTTTTTTTTTTTTTTTTTTTTTTACCAGAACAGCAATTTAAAACCTAGCCCTTGAAAATACACTTACTATTTGCAGGAAAACAGCTACTGGACTCACTGCAAGGCCAAAGGGAGAAACCCACATGGTTATGGTTAAAAAAGGTGGATGCTGATATAAATTAAAGCAGGACCAAAGAAAGAAGCCATTTGCAGAAGAGGATGAAGAGACCAAAAATTTAATTTGCTCTGCAGTGGCCTACATAGAAGAGGAACTGCCACAGCAGATTAGATGAGCGGTCCGCTGGGGCTGCCGCACCAGCACCGCTGTGGCTATGTCTAAAAGCACGGGAGAAATGATGCGTGTGACCGGGAGTGACAAATGGGAAGAGGTAAGTAGCCAGCTAATTGTGCAGGGCCGTACACAGGTTGTACAGGAGCCACCTCCCAACAGCTGCTTGTGAGCAGTACCGCCACTTACTTCTTCAGGTGCCACAATACAAATGTTGCGTTCTGCTGCAAAATTGCCAATCTTTCAGCAATAAATCACAGCGTTTATTTCATGTGCCTCCACCTGTTGCGACTGCAGGCTGCGGCTGTTGACAAGGTGTTGGGAAAGGAAGTACGTTCTTTGATTGGCTCTACATTTACTATACCAACATTACAGTATGGGGTACATCTCTTTTATTTTTTTTTTTTGGCTTCATTCAACAGGAAAAACAGGAGGAAATGAACATGTTTCACTATTCCCTTCACAGTTTGGGTTGTTTTGGTTTTTTTTTTTCCATATATTTTTAGATACTGATCTCCTTCACAGTTCAGAAAGCCTTAGGCCTGTCTCCTGTAACCTTTCTTCTTTAAAATCCCTTATACTCTGATCCTGCCTCCTCCTGTGACCACTTTTATCACATCTTTTCCAACTGCTGCCACTGAAGGAGATGGCAACTTTTCACATGATATTCCAAGCCCACCCTCAATTCTATGCCATATAGATTTATACCTCCTAGTTGAATTTTAATCCCCTCTTTAATACAACCAAGCATCTTAGCAACTCCAGTGGTTATTGTGGTTTCCCCAAGCATCCCCACTAGCTTAGCCACAAGAAGTCCCGAATGTCTGGAAGGAGGAAGCCCATGAGAATTCATGGGAACCTCTAGACCTTTGTGGGGTTTTAGGGTAATACGAAATCTCTGCTACTTCTCTCTGTACCTTCAATGCCCTCCACCCTCCTCCTCTCCTCATCTGCACTGGTGTTTGCAACCCTTCAGGTACTCTTCATGCTCTACACTCATGTTTTGAGCTGAAGCACAATGGAAGTATTCCCACTGATTTCACAGAGCCTCAGGCCAGTTCCCAATTTACTTTCCACTCCCTCCTCCAAATCCTTCAAACCCCTGCACTGCTCTTGGTTCAAGTACCAACTTCTCCTAACTATGAGTCCCCTATTTGCTCTGCTCTGAGTTGCTGCCAGTCATCATTTGTTTATTATGTGGCTTCAGAGCATGCCCCTTGTTTGGCATAGCAGATACCTACACTTCCAAATCTTACCTCATCGGTTCAGAATAAATGTTTCTTGCCTAGTACCTCTATATTTGCTTTCAAAGTTTCTTACAAAGGACTACACCAAAAAATTGAGGCACTTGGCCAGGAACTAGTTCTCCAGGACCCTACACTGGCCTTTCCCTAATTATGCTTTGAAGTACCTCAGCAAGCAGTCAATAACTGGCACTAAAACAACAACTTCCTCTCACCACAAATAGCTAGTCATAACTTGCTAAAATATAGAAGTTATTCATAAAGCTGTCTTGTCTTTTAGAGAAACCAATAACTATTTATTACACACTTGAGATGAATGTCCTCCATGTGAAAAAGCATGCTGAGACTTATCTTGATTTCACCAGGATTGGGGTGAAGGCTACAATTCATTATTTTTGTGATTCCACACTATTTATTACAAAAGCCTTAGATGTATACTGGTATGTTTTAGTCCTGGTAATTTACTGAACTTCAGGTTCTCAAGAGGCTTTACATCTTCCTCCTTAGATATTTCAGTTTCTGTTAAAGACACAGAGAGGTTAAAATTGTACTTACAAAAGTCAGCTTTCCTCTCTCTATAGCAAGCAGCTACTGATACAGTACTTGGAGCTTTGGCTCATGTTGAGTAACCCCAGGTTTCGATCATGCTTTTCTGAAAACAATTTCTAGCCAGATTCCAGAATGTCACTATTCCATGATGGTCATGGGAGGTCACACTACTGACCTTAACATTTCTCACCTCTGTTGGAACACAGGGAACTTGCATGCTCTTCCCTCACCACATCCAGCAAACCTTCCTCTTCCACTGATGTTGCATACATCCCCACACATGTTCTCCTGGATGGCAGCCTACTATGCCTCTACGGCAACAGTAGAGGGGCTGGCAGCAGGAGGCAACACAAGCTCTGACAGGGTACAGTGGGTGGATGGGTCCAGCCCTGCTCATGGTGGCCACCTGGGAGAGAGAAATGATCAGCCTTTGTCTCACTCAGTTGTCCAGCCCTTCCAGGTGGGAAGGAAGGGAATGGTGGGTACTCCCTCACTCACACGGGGTAGGGAAGGTAAGTTTGTCATGGCTGTGGGGTGGGTCAGATGTGAGGAAGATAAGGACTGCTCCTTCCTCAGAGTAGTTACCCACTATCAGTGTGCAGCCACCACCATTGCTACAGTCATGTCTCTCAGGACAGCCTCCCTGCCCATTCTGTCCTCTTACCTTGCACAGGGCGTGTGGAAACGAAACCATGTGCCCCCAGAAGTGCACAGGAGACCATACATGCACACAGGTGCATGCAGGAGTAAAACACAGAGCTACCAATGCTCTCGCCTGAAACCTTCCCTCGTGCTGGGGAGAGGGTGACGCAGAGACTGACTGTAGGAGAGGAGTGGCAGGTCTTGGCAAAGTGCTTTGATACTGGCCTGTTATTCTTATTAAAACTAAGACCAGGGAAACTGAATTCCCCCAGAACCTGAAGAATTTATCTGATGTGAGAAGAGATCAGGTCACCCACCTCAAGTTAGTGTGTGCTACACAGCCTTTGAGTGAGATGTACTGAGACAGCTAGGGAAGCACCTCACTTCAAATGAAGGCTATAACCACGTACAGTTTGCTCTGCTTACAGTCATCAGTCCTCTAAATGCTAGTACCTTTGTCTTGGGCTTTGATTAATAAACCATTGCTTTATTTTATGGGCTTTGATTAATAAACCATTGCTTTATTTTACTGCTAGGCCTGCCTGACATTGTGGAACAAGATGAATTAGGGTAGAAAATAATAAGGGAAGAGGACAGCTATGACGCAGGAATGATGTGCACACCAGAAATATACTGCAAGAGCTTGGGGCAGGAAGATGGAAGGGCAGGGGGAGCAGGATGCCTACTCTTTGCTGTAATAACACAAATGTCATACAGCTTGTCCCTCCTCTCCACGTTCTTCCAAAGCAGCTACTGGGGTAAGGGCATAGAGCTCACAAGAGACATCTCCACATCCCTTCCTTCATGTTACTTGCCACATCACTGGCAGAGGTAGGACATAAATTCACTTCCAAACCTTAAAGAGGGATATATACATTTTGCTAGGCATCAAACCAGCTGTCCTTCACGCACCTGGTCTAGATGACGCATATTTCCCATGGAAGGATGTCAGGGACATCAGCTCTGCCCCATACCCTGAGCATGGGACACATGTACAGAGGAGGTGGGGGACTCCATTTTCGTAAACTTTGCTGCTTCTTTCAGCCTTCTGCTCATAAAATTCAGTTATAGCCAGTATCAAAGTGTTAGTAATTACTTAATAGCAATTAACCAGGCTAGCAACGAGTCTTCTAATTTTTCCTCTTTTTGGACATTGATATCACTGAAGAAGAGTTATTTCTCAATAAAGCTGGAGCTAATCCTTCCTACAGTTTAACTCATCCCCCCAAGTTTTGATCACACAATTGATCAGATTGGAGGAAAAAGAAAAAAAAAAAATGGGAAAAGGTCTAAAAGGAATTGGAAAAAAAAAAAAAAAGTAATTTTATTCCATTTTCAAAAGTGTTATTAAATACTCTTTGGCTTTGTCACCTCCCCAAAATAGCTTGGTCTAAAAATTTTGCATTCTTTTTATTTCTGCTGAGGAACGGTGCCCGTCACTAGTCTCTTGTGTATTTCTTTTTTTTTTTTTGTGACGATTACGTGAAGAATTAGACAAATTTATGAACCACCCGAAGAACACAATCATTTACTCGCAAGCAGTATAAATGACACATGCAATCAATCTGATACATTCACTGCAGACTTATTTCTGACTAGCTGGTTCTTGGGAAGCCTAATTGGCAAGGGCTCCCTAATAAGCTAAAAAGAGCTAATTAGCTAATAAGCTAAGACTGAGGATGGAGTGGGAAGCACCATCCTATGCTTTGGAGGCAACCACTCTACTTCCTAACTGGGTTGGGTATCTGACCCCTAAAACATAAGGAGTGAGAATGCAAAGAAAAGTGAATGAGCGTGGACCTGACCTGCTAGATAAGGAAGCTCCTATGGGAAGCCAACAAGCTGCCTGCTGGGGATTTGTGATTTCTTCCTGTCCTCCCAGGTAACACAGTGCTACCAGAGGCATGGTCATGCCTCTCCTTAATTTTCTCTTTCTTTGATGCAGAAGATGATATTTCTTAGACTTGCTTTCTTGATTTTTGCATTTTATTAGCTGCAGGACTTCAAAGCAGGTTTTGTGCCAACTGCAGACTTGATTTGGAACGGTTAAGTTCTTCAGTAACAGACGTTGATATAATTCTTTAAAATAATATCCAATCCTTAATTGCTGTCGGCAAAGACTATTTGCAGCACACAGCGATGCTGGGAATACCCTTTTGCCTCAGTGTTGCGGGCAAGGAAAACATTGGTCAGCAATGACCATTTTTCTGTGGCACATTTTGCACACACTGCTTTGGCTGACACCACCAGGGACAGTAACGCTGATGAGGGGTACACAGAGCGCCTGTCAGAAAGCTACCTCTCCCTAATCTAACTATTCAAATAACAAAGCCGTGTCCAGAATAACCGCTTCGAGACAATCCAGCCCCGTGAAGCTGAAGGCTCAGGAAGGCATCTAAGCAAATTGGTTAGTTCCACTTTTCATGAACCAGCTGCTAAGAGGGAGGTATGAGGGTGGAGTAAGGATGGATACAACGCATCTTCCTGGAAGCTTCCTAGCAAACACCCCTGTCTTCAGTGCCCCTGTGACTCACAAGGGCAGCTGACCACTGCAGACTTTATCATTCTCATCTTCCTACATTCTTTTGGCTCAAATGAAACATCTTACCTAACTAGCACCAGGGGATGAGGTAGATATGACCATATAGCCTCAACACAGCACCAAGCAGTAGGTGAAAAGAAAAACAAAAAAACAAAACAAAAAAAAAATCACTTCATAAAAGCAAGTTTTTGGCAGCATTCATCGCTTGCAAAATTTTATCTCACTTAGGAAGTTTCCTGAGGGACTTGGGCTTACACAGGAGCCACATCCTTTCTGTCACCACCATTATCCTTCAGTCTCTGTGCCATGTCCCCCCTCCCACCCCCTTTCAGAGCAGGCTAATGGCTTGCCCCCAGGAGGGACATGTCATATACTTGAAGCCTTTGGAAATGCTCATTCCACCATGCACCTTCCTTTTGCCACGACCATGCTTTGTCCTCTTACACACTTCTTTTTTTTTTTTTTTTTTTTTTTGCCTCCTTCTTGCTTGTAATCCTCACGGCCTTCACTTTCCCCTTCCACAGCTCACCGAAGAGCCCCCCTGCCCTGCACAAAGGCCTCCTGTATCCCATTACCGACCATGGGAACCTCCTAATCCCTTATACTCAGTTTTGAGATCACACAGGTGAAACGCAGGTTGAGGCCTCCCAAGGCACCAGACTAAACACACCCTCTGACTTCCAGTTAACCTTCCACCGAGCAGCACTGTAATACTCACTTGCAGACACTGTAAGTGCAGAAGCACTTTTTAATAGTAATGAAAATAATGTTCTTTTCACTCCGCTGAAAACATGGAAGATTTCCAGAAGCAAGTCAGGCAGTCAGCCTCCCCTCTATGCCCACTCCTGCAGGCGTGTGTAGGGAAGAAGTTCACTTTCCGAAATGGAAGCCTGTCATTCCTCCAACCCCTCTCTCTTCTCTGATTCCCACACAGATGCTCTTATACTTTTTTCCTGGATACCTTTCCTCCTTCGGAGCTTGACTGAACCTCCCGTCCCAATTACAGGCCTCTACATTCAAGGCGTACCTTGAAAAGTAAAAAGAGCATCCTTATATAAGGCCATGGTATTGTGCTAGGCCCTAGCTCAGTGAAAGAACAGACTGGTCAGCCTCTCCACACCATCATAAATTCACTTTAAGTGTTAAAATTATTCATTTAGTCTTAATTACCTCCTCTGACGAAGACTGTGTTGGCCAATAATTTTAAGGAATGCCACATTACAAATGGGAACTCATTCACTGAATTGTTTCATAGGCCAGCATACATCAATTTTGGATAAGCTGTTTTGTTTTTAGAGCTAATTTCTAATCCTAACTCACATCACACACATAGCTCTGCTTGGATTAATTAAGATCTCAGAAAGAACCTTCTGCTCCATTACCCTCTGTTACTGATTTATAAAAGAGGCCATGAAGCAATGCTCTTAATTATAACGAGGGGGATATTTTATCCCTTAATGCCATTCCTGGTTCCTGTGCCTAAAATGCAAAGAGAGAAGAGATGTGGACATTTCAGGTGATGAAGAGAAAATCTTTGCTAGCCACGTGGCATTCTTCAGCAGCAGATGGAACCCTTCAGCAGATGACCTCTTTTTCCTCTCCGTAACAAGTATTTTGGTGAGTGATTCCTCACCCTTTGAAACAGTAACTGGAAAGGGGAAAGACACCACTGTCACCCAACACTACAGGAAAAGACCACCAGAAGCAAGAACTTATTTATACCACTAATGACACAAAACAGCTCAACAGGACCAAAAGCAGGAAGGATCAAAGGAAGACAAAGCTTTCTTGGAGCAAAATAAAGGCCAGTGCTAGCAGATGGAGTGGAGGAAGACACTGCAAGCCTTGCAGGTAAGCACAAGACATGTATGGGAAAGCACCCAGAACAAATGAGTCCTCCTGGGGGACTAACCAGGCTGCTCAGCCTCCTCAGCTGAGTAACACCACTGAGGCTGATCTTACAGAACCAAAGTAAAAATGCCCACATCAGCTGTGACTCACTGTCCAGAAAAATTCAGTAAGGTGGGTAGTGTAACATTTAGGATTTGCCCCTACCAAGCTTCCCACTGTTCGACAGGAGAGAAATCCAGCTCCTGGCAGAAGAACACACCAGAGGAAAGGCGGAAAAGCTGAATTACAGTGACAGGACTGGATTGTTGAAGCAGCCAAAACAGCCAAGGTCCTGGCTCTCAGGACTTTTCCTTCAACTTTATTTGAACTATAACCACAAACAATCCCATTCCCATCACAAATTTCCCATAAACAAGAAGCAGCAGTGAAACTGATAAAATATGTCAGCTTCATAGTGTCATGGAGGGGAATCCCAGAATGTTCCTCTCACAGGCGGTCACCGCTTTGCAAATGCTGGAAAGCTGCAGACCTTGGGAGGAGAGCCCGTATTTCCAGGGGATGAGTCCTTGGTAAACAGAGAAACCTTTTCCCCAGTATGCCCTTCACTGCCTGCTTCTCTGCACCTCACAGCATCTGCCCACAGTTACATTCACTTAGAAAATTAGACTATCAAAAAAAAGAGGTTATCTTCATTTTAAATGGCTTACTTAATCTCATTCAACCCGAATTTTAACTATGTCATTTTTGCAAAGCTGAATAGCATTGGCAAACCAAAAGTGTTTGTCTTTTACTTATCTACAACATCACCGCATACAAAATACACTGTCAAAAGCAAGTCTGCTTCTTTCCAAAAGCACTGAGGAGCTACTTGGGTAGCCCACAGAACCCACTGGAGGATTTACCCAGGGCTGTCTCTGTAGCATCCCAGCACATGCATATCTGTGTTTTATACTAATTGGGCAGAAATATAAAACAGAAATTAAGTGACTTCCCTTATGTCACATACAAAAAAAAAAGTCAACAGAACAGAGAAGCCCTGCTGCCTTCAGAATCCACAAGTGATACCAAACGGGCCACACAGATGGGTGGATGCAATACCAGACCTTTAGGAACCATATCCCACTTTCCAGTTTGTACAAGTCCGTGAAAAAAGGATGTGTATCTCAGACTGCAAACTGATATTTGCCATTTTTGAGAGATTTTTTAACAGAAGATTGTGTACCATGACTCAGTTAGTGCCCTTGTTTTCAGATTCAGGAATGAAAGTTTTTATGAATTTTTTTTTATTAAAAACTTTTGGTGTATAGGGAAAATTATTCTTCTTTATTACTTTTTTCTATATTTTTTTTTTATTTCTTTATACCAGCTTAATTTTGGTAAAACATGCGAAAAGAGGCATAAGCTGAAGCATACAGCATTTATATTAGTAGCTATAAAACAAGAGTGCTATAATCCATGCTTTCTAGCATTTCTCCACCAAAAATTTCCTGAGCCACTGAAGAAGGGGAATTTTACTATCACTGAAGCCCTAATCTATCTGGATTTTTCCAAGGACAAGCAGAGTTGCTCTGTCTCATAGCACAAGTAAGACATATATATATTCACCATTAATTTAATAAGCAAATTATTTTGCAGTTAAGATGGCTTTAGCAGGTACAAGTAGAATAAGATTAATCAAGTCTAATTAAGTCAAAATAATATTCAAACTGGGACACTAAAAGGGAATAAAAGGACAACTTGCTTATATTTTACAGAGTACTACCTGGAGGCCAGATTTCCTACCCAGCAGTGCCGAGATGCAGCACCCTGCTGATTCAGTAGATGGTTCAGAACCGGACGGGACCTTTCCACTGCTCTCCGAGGCACGGCTAATGAGATCAACACTGTGCTACAGAGCTGCCAAAAGATGATGGCCTTTACTCTATAGGACTGTTTCATTGATGTTGATGGCTGTGGCTTCTGCAGTTGGGTAAAGACAGTGAAGATGGACTCTGTACTTGCAGAATACTGCTGGCATTCATTTGCCCACACACACCATTATTTCTTATCCGCCCCAGGTCCCTGCATTTTAGCCAGAACCTCTCAGTTCCCAATAGCAAAGTCTTTCCATCTGGTCCTAGGAGCAGTCACTTGAAATAAAGCTGTTGAGTAACCAGAAACCTCACAGCAAAGAGTACTTCCAGGAACTACCTGCAGAATAAAAATGCATGCATATGCGAACAGGTAGATGGTGATTCACTTCACACCCCACGGACCCTGTACACTCCATATGAAGCACCGTGTAGCAAACGCAAAACTACTTGATCTGTGCGCAGAAATCATCTCCCAGCTTATGGGGGATGCCTAGGCAGTGAGAGGAGAGAGTAGAGCTTGTTCTGCATCAGGGCCTCAAGCCTTTCCAGAGCAAGAAAGGCAAGGCCAGAATAACGCGTTGGAGAAACCACTGCAAGGCATCAGTCAGAGCAGCTCAGTGACAGATCTGTGAACTGAAAGACAAATCAGCCCCAACCCCAGCTACAGATACGTAAGGACTGCCCAGCTCCCTGGGCACATGAAGTCCAGTAAGCCCAAAGAAGCACATCCACCAGATTCACTACAATGATGATACTTTCTCACATATACTCTGACAAGATGGCTCAAGCACCATGCAGCAGAGCAACCAAAGCTGAAAACACTCTTCTTTTGATTATTATCCTGTTGTAAGCAATCAGATTTGCTTCTATTATATTGCTACACAGACACGCTGAGATTTGTTTTGTTATTTTAATAGGAGAAGTGCAAGTGCTTTATTTTCCATTAATTTCTTTACAGACGTATTTTCCAGCTGCTTCTGATTATCACCTCTTCATTCAGACCTCCCTTCCCAAAGACAAGATTATAACAAAAATGCCATTTACTGTCCCCATATTTACAGCATTTCTAAGGCTGACAGTTTGTTCTTCAGGACTGATGGGGGGTGAGTGGGGTAGGGAAGTTATTTGTTTGTTTTAAAATGAAAACAGGCAGGCTTGGGGAACAGAGAGAATGAAATCTCACAGGGCTCAAGCACTCTTTAAAAAATACCACAGAAGCAGTTTAATCGCACTGAAGGTTGATTTACATAAGAAATGATGCATCAAATGCACATAATTTTTACTGTTGCATCAAAAGCTCGGTCTACACGCATGTCCTCATGCATAGTCGAAGCCTGCAATGCAAATCGGGCTGAGACTGCTAAAAGGCTGCTTCATTCTCTAACATGAAACATATGTTAAGAGCATGCTCTCTTTACAAATTCCAGAAAAATTTCTGAGTGTATTGATTTAGATACCAACTTGAATTTTGACAACAAATTCCTTGAAGTAGATATCTCTATTTGTATCTTTCCAGCTTGTGCTCTAAGTGGCTGCATCCCAATAAAGAGAAAACACATAGTCTAAATTCTAAGGCCAAAAGTTTCAAAGTAGTTAGTAATTTTAGATGCCCCATCTGAGACGCTTTGGATATGCCAAAGTTGCAGGAGATGAGAGCTAAGCATTTTCTAAATGTCAAGCTCTCTCCAAATTCAGATGTAAAAGCTTAGGCATCTAGTTCTATATTTGGGCACATTCAAGTTCAAATACTGACAGTTCCAGCACGTAGTAATAATTTATACTCTTTCCCGAGATCCAGATTCCTATAGCCAATATAGTTAGTCACTTAAATGTAAGCAGCTTGATTTCTTAGGTATTTATTGGCTCCTATTTCAGCTGCATTTGCTCACCACCTCTGAAAATCATACTATTTTTATTTAAGAGTACAAACACAAAATTAAGTGTAGCATGATATTTAACAGTCATAACAAGTGCTACTAGCCAAAGCTCTCAATACTTTGCCACAGTAATGAAGTACCACAATTCTTTCACAGATGGGAAAAGACATCTTATTCCAGTGGAGTTGGTTAAAAAAAAAAAAAAAAAAAGAAAAAGAAAAAAAGTAGTACTACTTTTAATGAGAAATGTGCAAAGACTGACAGATTACAAGCTTCTGCAAAGGCAATAAATTGGAGACCCTTCAATAGTCAAACGCATCACTGAAATTAGGCAAGAATCTAGCCAGATACTTAACAGATCCAAGGCTTGCTTAGAAGACAAAAGGACTAAAGGAAGATGCAATTTCATAGCAAGAGATCTGATCGTTATCATCTACAAGCAACATAACAAACATTAAAAAATAAGCCTTCTGACCAACAGTCCTAACAGGGAATTTCTCCAACAGCAAACTGGTGGACCAAGAAGTGGGGCACCACTTAAGTGGTTCGTTTGGGAAATTTAATCCTTTGACAGTACTGGTGTGTGACACCAATCCCCTAAGTGGCTGACTGTTAGGCAGCGTATGCACCACCAAGGACTCCAACTGAAGAATCTAAGGAATAGGGCACTGAGAATTCCCCAGAAGTGGGCATTCTCCACCTTCAAACAAGAACTCCTGAGGTAGTCATTATTCAGAGAACGATTTTCCATCACTGCATATAAAAGAGCAGTCAAAGCAGCATCTGTTTCAGATCTCATATAAGGCTAAATACCAGTCCATTTAGGAGGCTTGCTGATTTGCTTTCTGCTTTCTACACTTCTAATTGTATATGAAGATGTACTTTTCCCAATTTCTCTCCTGTTTTATCTTCTGCATAAAGGCGGTGCTGGGCATCACACCACAGCCGTTGTATCTTTCTTCTTTTCAAACTCTAGGCCAAGGTTCTGTTTACAAATGTTGATTAAAATGTTTTTGACAAGTATAAATTGCAATGTTAAATGAACAGGAGCCTGCCATCCTGATGAAAATGTGCAAACCCTGAAAGTAACTAACAGAACTTGGCCAGAGAGTCAAAACTTACAAATATGGCTTCAATAACAGCTCCATAAAAAGTTGTTTGTTTTGGTTGGAGTCTTTAGAAAATAAAATTGTGAATTTGAAAGCAGCATAGTTTATGTAGTTGTCAACAGTTTTCTGCTGCTCTTTGTTCTGTTGCCTGTTTGTACTATAAAGAACGATTAGTCAGGAAAAAGCTGCACTTTTGGGGCAAAAGAGGATGCCAAGTGCCTGAGGACTACCTAGGATGGGGAAATATTCTTCTACTCATAACTCTATGCAGTAAGAGATTAACCGGTGGTTCTTGTTGCTGCTAACCTTATTTCCTGCAGCATCACCATGCCAGCGCAGGGAGCCCTCCACCTTCATGGGCTCCAAATGGCTCAGAACAGGAGTAAGTTTCTGCAGTAGGAAGGCCATCTCCTCGCACAAAACAACAAATTCAGTTGTTAATTGGACTATTTAAATCTAGACTAACTCTAGGGACTTCAGCAGACTTACTGAAGATCTATGTTAACAAATGTGCTTACAGGATCTCTTGCTCTACACAAGTAAACAATTTATTAGAGAGAATGAAACAAACCAGACATAATGCCTTAATTGCATTTTTTCCACACGGGTCTCCACCCTTCACAGTAAATCTAGCCTTGACATCTAACTGAATATTTCTGCTCAGGAACCCAGGTAGGTAGGTTGGCTGGCAACCCCACTGCTGTGTTTAAAAGTCTTTATAAATTAACGTCAATGCTTCACGTAATTGTTTTTTCAACCTGGTCAGGTTTCTGTGCACTCTAATTGTTCTATAGCAATGTGGTAAACACTTCCTGCAGACAATTTGTTAGGAAGTTTGGATTTTATATAACCCAGGAAATGAAGTCACCAGACCTGTGGGCTGCCTGTAATGATTCAGTCCCCTGGTTCCTGCAACAAGCAGGCACTTCAGACACAAAAATCCAGAGGCAATGATAAACTAGTGGAAAGAAAACAGGTACATAACCGTTTCTTCATTCACTGCATTTGTATTCAGAAATTCAGAGAGTTGCAAAGAATTTCCACAGACTTCCAGCCATTTATTTTTATCCTTGGTGCCAAAATTATAAATAAATTCTGATCCCTCTTCTCCTCTTATCTTCAATGCATTGGGGAACAGAACAGGACACGACGCATAGGAGGGGACTGAATTTCTGTCCATAACTTTTCACTGAAGCAGCACCAGTTTTTTTAATTTCATATTTCTATTTGTTACAAAACACATGTCCATTTCTATTAACTTCCTTGCTTTTGCATCACCAATCATTTCATCAATGCTTTGGAAAAATGCTATATAGCTAAGTTAGTGCAGCATTCTATGGAATTGCCTAGGGGCTCTGAAAAGTTCATAGCTTCCTAGTTCAAAATTAACTTGACTATCTTTGGAGTTTTCTGTAGATTTTATTTGTCTCAGAAAGCCTTTGAGGAAATTCAGGGAAGTGTAAGATGCTTTCTGACTTAGAACATCATTTGCATTTTACCTGAATAATGGTTCCTTGGGAAAAGGGATAGTAAGATCAAATTAAAGTGCACTAATATTCCTGCAACTTGAAGAAAACAGCAGACTGCTGGGGTTCTCCAAACAAGTGCTTTCTTAGTGCACACCAAAATAATTTTCACATGATTTGCCAAGCACTGCTATATTTTGAACCTCAGGTATGACACTGTCCCTATATAGGTGCTCAAAATTGAATTCACAATTTTGTGCCTATTCCACGCCTTCTACTTCATCTAACATTAAAATTATCATTTTAAAATTTGTTTTATAGAGCAGAAATATTAGTTCTTGATGTAATCTTCTTTCCTGAAAGATTTTTTGCCTGTCTTTATGAAATGTAAAAAGTTGTCTCCTTCACTGTGAGTTGATCTCCTGAGCCAAGCTATTCTGCGGCTACAGAAGCTCTTGTCTAGCCTTCACCACCATGCAGCTATGGTGTGTAACCTCAACACAGTCTTCCCCTAAAGTCCTCCAACTACGTAAGAGGAACCAAAATATTAGTAAGCAGAACAACGTTTCCTCCCAATGGTCACAACAAATCCCATTGCAAAGAAGGAGGAAAAGGAGATTCAAAAGATAAAATGTAAAATGACTAAAGGAATTTCACACTGCAGACAAAGGGATAATCCTTGGCTGGCTAATATCCTGAAAAATATTCCCCATTTAACAAAAAATAAAAGTTTAAATCAGGAAATCTATTCAATCCATATATGTCCAAGTGGTATGATCAAACCACATGATCATCTGCTTCTGAATCAAACCGGCTTTGAGGAAAGTTGCCGGAACTTGAGGACTTCCACATATCTCAGCTTTCTAGAAAGGGAGGAGTGATTGCTCTGCAAACTGCTGTCGGTTCTTCCTTAGCAAAGCAATGTAAACACTGTATGGCCTTCATTGCTGATGTGTGTGGGCTCACTTAGGTATCTTCTCCCTTAGCCACCCAACACATAGGCAGAGGGTTGAATTGGTACAGCTCCTACCATCCTGTTCCTGTAGTAACGCCCTTCTCCCACAGCTATACCACAACTGCAAATCTGGGTCTGCTGCTGGCACGCACAGCTTAACAGACTGCTACATCATCCTCACACTGCTGCAAACTGTCAGGGCTTAGCAGAAAGCCAGTATTTGCCTGTGAACTCTGACTGACTCTGAATTCAGCAAAATGTAGTCTGTCCCATATCTGGCAGATTTCTTTTCTGGTAGGGACACACACAAAAATCTGAACTGGAGAGGAAGAGGAGGAGAAGAAATCTGAATGATCACACTGGGGCTAAACAACCAGAGTGGTATCGAGCAGATGAGAAGAGATAAGGGAAGGTCTGAGTCACCCTTAGTGCACTTGAATCTTGACTGGTCAGGCTTTATGCTAGCCCCATTTCAACATCATATATGAAGGGAATGAGTAGGAGACAAGTATTTTCTTTAGTTTCTTGGACAATATCAGTGGAAGCAAAGAGCAGAAAAAACAGGTGGGCCAAGCATGTGTGGAGACAGAAAACAGGTATTGAAAGATACAGCACCAACAGTGTCAGGGGAATAAGGAAAACAAGAGAATTTTGGCTCCCTCCATTACAGAACATAATTGTCTACCGTTCAGTGCCATTTAGATGTGCTTATCCTACTTTGATTAAATGTACATAGCCTCTTTCCTTTTATTGTCTTTGAT
Source organism: Chlamydotis macqueenii (assembly GCF_036417535.1). Lineage (NCBI taxonomy): Eukaryota > Metazoa > Chordata > Aves > Otidiformes > Otididae > Chlamydotis > Chlamydotis macqueenii. The sequence goes on along the minus strand of NC_141558.1, from coordinate 101,597,525 downwards.
TTCTCAAAACTATTAGCTGTACTACAGAATTTACTTTATTTTGTTTACTTTTGCTCTCACTGATGTTCTTCTCTTCAGAGGTCATTTGATCCTGAAGACAATGACAAAATTCATCTTCAAAAGAGGAGTGGAAATAAAATTAGAATTAAAAAAAAAAAAAAATCCTTCTGGAGAGCATCCTGCTGACTGCCTGTCCCACTGAATTTGATAGGAATACCTCTGGAAATTAAGCAAGCCTGGTTTATCCTGCCATTACCCTCAATGCTGAGGGTAATTTATTAATTCCCAAGCATAACAACAATTCTGTTGCATGTTTTTACATATTATGCATGCACTCACGCTGCTAAGTTCTTCACAGTTGGAAAATAGATTCAGAGCTTCAAATGGGTACGAGAAGCAACAGTCATAAGTGAATCCCAAGGGAGAAATAAAAGGACTTAATAGCAGGCTATTATTAAACTCTATTTGATATATTAAAAAATCACAAGGAAGCCTGTCAAAAAAATTACCATGATCAAATAAATTACAAGGCAAAGCTGCCAGTCATGTCTCGCGAACTGGTTCAGCAGAGACACGACGGGAAATAAAATACCCAGAGCCCAGCACAAAATCAGGCTTGCACGGTCAAACACACGCCTGTCCTGTTCACAGCCTCCCTGCCTCCACCCAGCCTGCACCGGCTGTCACCTCGGCACCTTGTCCTGCATGCCCGGCCGGCCACGCAGCAGTTGAGGGTGCCACACAGGCTAGGTGATGGGGCTGAGAGTCCCACTCCCATTTTATCCCACCTCCTCCTCAGCGAAACTGTTCCTTCTCCTCAGCTCCTTGTTATCTCCTGCCTACGCACTCGCTGTATTCATACGTACTTTGCCACTTTGCAAAGTGCTCTTGGGGTTACTTAGGTACTGCACCAACCCAAAGTCGCTCTGCTTTACAGTGCCGCAATCCCGGCTTTATAAAACCCAACCTCACACAGCAGACAACTGCCAGAGAGTTTAACTTCAAAATGTTCCCTTTAAAGTGCACGTTGTCAAAACTCTGTGCAGTATATCGCAACCAGTGCTTCTTCAATGAAAAAGCCATCCCTCCTTCAAAAGGTTTGCCCAGTGAAGCGCCTAAGGGGCATGCAGGGGGAAGCCACCACCAGATACGCAGCCTCTTCTCTCTCCTTGGACCCAGCCATGACAGTACCGCCCAGGTGCGGCTGTAAAACCCAAGTTTCTCTCTCTGCAGTCCTCCATACATTGCATTTCCCAGGGATAAGTGACTACAGGTTTAAAGCAGTAACAGCGTTATAGCCTAACAGCGTAACAGCATAGCAGGGCACAGTTTGGAGGAAGAAGCAGTACTTTTCCAGGTCAGGTCAACTGACAAAGCGGGAGAAAAGAGAAAAGCACCTGGGCACCTGAGACCTTTTTCAGGGGAATTTGAGAGTTAAGACAGATTTTTTTTTTTAGCTTCAATTTGTAATATCAGTGTAATTTTTCCCCCTTCATTGCATATAGTAGACCTTTTGTTTGCTTGATTGTTTCCCAAGCTGCAAGTGGCAAGCTGAGCATCTGAAACCCTGACAAATCCTGGTCAAGAAAAAGCAGCCAGAAGACTGGGTGGCTCCAGGACATGTATCTGCTTCCACCCTTTGGTGTTCCTCTGCACTTCTTAACTTACTCCACTTAAATAAAAGTTTAGAGAGCAAAACCATTGCTCTGCTTACATTTCCAGATGCTTCTTGCTGTCTCCCCAAAAAGCACTGCTTCAACTTAAGAGACATCAAGAGCTTCTGTTTGGTTGGTTTTTTTTTTCACCCTCAAATGTTTAAAATCTTGATAACTTCTAACCTAGCTGTCAAATCTAATCCACTTAAGCAAGAAAACCCACCGACGTCAACAGAACTACTCACATGAATAGTTACAGCTTGATTTGGCCTTAAGGCTTTAGACGTGTTTAAATGATTTAGATCAATTCTAGGCCTCAGATTCCTTTTGCTGTTTCAACCATTTAAAATGAGAAGCAGCCCAGAGGAGGCCACAGAGGGAGCACAGTGGAGACAGCAGAGCTGCCAGCACTTTATCCACCATGGAACGTGGTTCCTGGAAGTCCAGGTGCAACAACACCAGCTAAGGCTTTCTGTACACACCCCAAAAAGCCCTTCTCCCAAGGCGAGAAGCCAGACTAACCAAACCCTACCCCGCATGTTCAGTCCACAGTTGTTCTGCAAACACTCCTGACCATTTATTTCAAAGCAAACAGCAAGCATTCAGCGACCGAATGCGACTCCGAACGCTCTCAGAAATGCCAACTCTACGCAGGCTGCTGGGAGAAACCCCACTGCAGTAAGAAGCTGTGCTAGCAGAACTGCAAGGCAGGGAGGCCATCGCTCCTGCAGATGCAGTAACTTCCCTCTGTGACAACAGCTTCGGTAGAAACCAACCATCTTCCTGCAAGGAAACTCAAGAGACTTAAAATAATTACATCACCAATAATGATAATGTAAGACACCCCTGCCCCTGATGATTGGTGACCTGATCTTTGGGGGGAAAATGGCATAATGCATGCCGTATGTGAACAACAATCCTGTACAAATTGGGTCTTCAATTCAGCACTCCTACTGGCATCAATATACTTAAGCAATCAATCAAATCTAAGCCAAGCTGTTAGATGATGTTCAACTCCTAACTTGCACTATATAAAAGGGAACATTTCCACCTTGGGCTGTAACAGTGGAGAGTATGAACACAAATTTGTTTTGAAGAGCAGGTTTTGTTATCCGCACTTCCTTCACTCGTACTGAGCTGTCACTGACATTTATTCTTGCCTGTTGCTCACAATCCTCAGGACAACTACCGTAATCCTTTGAACAACTAGCTCACTGCCAATGGGTTTTAGGCAGTATTACACACGGAACCTGTCAGACTACTCATCCTTGCAGGTCCCTCCCAAAAAAAAAGATTCCAGGACTCTAAAAGAAGAGAGTGTGCTTGTCGGTAGAAAAGTTATTACGGCCTAGGGTTCTTCCTCCATCCACCTCTCTTTGCCTCCATGTTCAGCTACAGCACCTGTAGCCACAGAGATTCACCAGTCTCTGTGCAACTCGGCTGTTGCTTGATCCTTCAAGACAAGAAGGTAAAGCACAATGGAAGAGTTATTGATATGTATATGGCATGTGCCCATCTGCAAGGAATATATGTATTTTTTTTTAAGTAAACAACAAACTCACACCACAACCCTAGATCACTGCAGAGAGCACAAATGCTGTATTTGGGAATGTGCTAACTACGTCCCTACCATCCACCTAAATAAGCCTCACTCCCGCAACACTCCTCTGTACCCTACAGTTACCTTCAGCACTGTCTCAGGCCTGACCTCATATGCTGGCACCCTACATCCTTTCCCATCCAACAAGGATGCTGGACCTTGTTCTCACAAACAAAGAGGGGCTTGTGGGGAATGTGGCACCCAAGGGCAGCCTTGGCTGCAGTGACCATGAGATGGTGGAGTTCACGGTCCTCGGGGCAGCAAGGAGGGTGTACAGCAAGATCTCTACCCTGGACTTCAGGAGAGCAGACTTTGGCCTCTTCACAGATCTGCTGGGCAAAGTACCATGGGATAAAGCCCCGGAGGGAAGCAGGGCCCAAGAAGTTTGGTTAGTAGTCAATGATCACCTCATCCAAGCTCAGGAGCGATACATCCCAACAAAGAGGACATGGATGAATAAGGAGCTCCTGGATCAACTGAAAAACATGAAGGAAGCCTACAGAGGATGGAAATAAGGACAGGTAGCCTGGGAGGAATACAGAGAGATTGTCTGAGCAACCAGGGATCAGGACGGGTGGATCAGAAGGGAAGGGTGAAATACTGGAACAGGTTGCCCAGGGAGGTGGTAGATGCCCCATCCCTGGAAACATTTAAGGCCAGGCTGGATGAGGCTCTGAGCAACCTGATCTGGTTGAAGATGTCCCTGCTCTTTGCAGGGAGGTTGGACTAGATGACCTTTAAAAGTGTCTTACAATCCAAACTATTCTATGATTCTATGAAATTACAGGGAGATTGTAAATTATTCCCAAACCATGCACTGCAAAGCCCAGAAATTCTCAGCTACTACGCTGTGCATTGACATACAATTATATTAAAGCAGGCCTTGAAGTGATGCTAGGCAATAATTCTAGGATGCTGCTGCTGGCACCCTTGTGTCAGTATAGGCCAGGCGACAGAGAGTATTACTGTGGCTACCTCAAAGTACTACAGCATTGCTTCAGTGTAATCTTTCCCTGGACCTATCTATTACCACAGAAACCAGCCCACGAAGCTCTATTTTAATGTGGTCTCGCTGAAAGGCATTCTTCTATCCACTTCCTCTTGTTTATTATTCTTTCAAATATCTGATAAGATACTTTTCAACTGTGGCTATTCACTTTCTGTTTGCGTAGGTCTTGGGTTCATCACAAGCTACAAGGTCAGCATTAATCTAAACAATGGTTGGTTGTGGGCAATTTTGCCAAGTGGAAAACCCTCTAAAGGCTAGATTGTTATCATCAATAGGGCAACAAGCAAGCAGGAGAAACAGGCCCTACGTACACGCGTACCGATGAAGTGGAGCTACTCAGATGCCAAGTCATGGGTGTAGCACATGCACTAGAAGCCACAGCTCCTGCCCAGGGATCGTTAAGAAGGAAAGGCAGGGAGAGGATAAGGAGGAGCCTCCCTTCTGCCCTAGCATATCAGCGTGGCCAGCCAGCCAGGCACCTGTGAGGAGGATGGAGGAGCCATCCAAAAGGTGCAAGAAGCTATCTGCCTTCTACTTGCAGAGCATATTTAAGGCAAAGAAACAGCTTGCAAAGCATGCCTTTTCCAGCTGTGCCCCACACTGTCATCCAGCCCACAGGAAGATCTTTTATGGCCAATACACTCACAAAGGGCCCTGAAGAAATTTCAAAAACAAACTCCAAAACTCAGTAAAACAAGCAAAATAATAAACCTGCATGAAACCTTTAAAAGTAATTTCTTTGAGGACTGTTGATTGATAGCAGACACAAAAGAGTAAAGCTCCATTGGTTTGTAATATCAGAATATTATAACTGTATTTGCAGTTTGTCATTTGTAGAGCCACAACCTTCCAAAATATACTCCCTGAAACTGGAAAGCATGCAGCTTATCTCTTGGCCTTTACATTCCCTTCTTCAAAACACACCCCTTCCTGCAATCTCACCAGCAGTGACTCACACCAACCTAATGCAAAAAAATTAAACTCTCAACAGTTAAAAAAAAAGAGACAGACAGACAGCTACTAATCAAGCCTTGCTTATGCAAGTAATTTCATAATGCTGTTTTACACAAATCTGTTTTCTGTAGGTCATCTGTCCATGAGATACACTGTGTTTTGCCTGCCCTACAAGTATGTTTCTCAGGTTGAGACTAAGCATGATGAAGAGTGCAGCGTTAATACCCATCTATTATCATTAATGGAACAAGCTGGAAGTGATATTTGTTCTCTAGGTTTTGTTTGACCTCCAGATTGGCAGATCAACCTTTCCGGAGTCTAAAACTCTTTGCAAAGGGAAGGTAGATACAAGTACTGAAAGAACAGGCAGCCCAGCCAAAGAGCATTAACCCTGACTCAGGAAAACAGCAGCTCAAGAGGATAAATCTCTATGGCAATGTAATTGTTGGTCTCTCTAAGAAGAACGGTAGCTAGCACTTTTCTGTAATTGTTATTTTGTAACAACAACCAGAAATCAACTGAATAATTTCTTTCCTCTGCTCAATATTCATGGTTTACAGGAGCTGCTGCCTTAAGAGAGATCTGATCCGGAGGCTTTCAAGGGAACCATTCCTAATTCTCTCATTAAACACCTCTGAGATATCCTGTTCTCTATACTGCTTTTATAAACACCTGAAGTAAAAATATTTACATTATGAGTTAACCATTCACTCTGATTGTGTGGTAACCTTGGGCTGACAATCTATATTGTGTTTTTTTAAATCACATTTTGTTCAGCGATTGTTCAACACACAATGGTCTGATGGCCCAGCTGCAGCCAAGAAGCACACCACAAAGCCAACGAAAAGTGCAGGCACCCAAACTGATTCTCTGGCCATCGTCATGTCACCACCCAGCTAGCAAGGCCAGTTGTCTAGTCCCTCTCAATCAGACCAGCTGCCAACAGCTCCAAAAGATCAGATGGTATGCTGGGGATGGCAGGGCTGAGGGGAAGTCATCGTGACTTCAGCCATCATGAGGAGCGGCAGTACAGCAGCTGCTGGTTTAAAGCTTTACAACCATGCAAGACTTTTGTCTGTTGAGATAAGCCTCCAAAGCAGCCGAGGACTCACCTCTTGCAACATCAAAGCTGTTGTATTGGGGGCGATTACTTTGAAATGATGAACTTTGAAGGGAAAAAGGCGAGGAGCTAATTCAGTCTGTATTACAAATAGTTTGCTACTCTTCACTTCTGCAGCTATGTGAAGATGTGTACACTTCTAGCACACTCACTAAAGCAAATTTTCTAGAAGGATATTTAATCCTGTTCATCAAGAACAAGGTCAACGAGGGAAGCAAGATTAGATATTTCAAAAGACATGTTCTCTTCTGTTGCCATAACAAAGAAAGGTACTTTAAATCAACACTGCTAAGTTGAATTCAGATTTAAGCAGCCTTTCCTGCAGAAGAATCATTCCTCCCCCCTCCCCAATGCCTCCCTCTCTTGTTATGAGATGGGCTGCTGCAGTCAGGGTTACATCATGCCTATACATGGCCTTGCCTTAGCAACCAGCTTAACTTTATTGATTCGATAGTTGATTATTATGGCAACAAGCTCAATTCTTAGTGTTTATAAACTTTTCAAAAGGTCATCAAGACAACAGAAATAAAAGATGTTTTTCTTGGCTATTTTTGTGGCATACAGAACCCATGAAGCTATTGGGAGAAACACAACAAAAATGCAACAGGAAGGGAAGACAAAACCCAAAAATCTCAAACTAACAAAGGGAGGACGTACCCATGGCTGTGGCAGGGATACCTGTATTCTCTTCTCAGCTCTGCCATAAGCTTCCTCAGTGACCTTTGATGGGAACTGAATCACCCACTATCATTTATACTTTGGAAAGTCTTTCCCACTCCAGCTCTGTGGACTTTACTTTAAAATTTTTATTTTGTTGGGTTTTTCTTAATCCCAGGAGGAGGTCATGAATAATTTCTTTTAGAAGAGTTAAGAAATAAAAGTGAGTTTAATGTTTTTTAAAAGTACAAGATTTGCAGGCAGATGGTTGCAGGATTTCATCATCACCTGGCAGAGAAATCTCTCTCACAGCTGTGTAGCTGTGAAGATACCCGAGTCAAAAGTGCATGCCCAGTCTGCAGTACCTTGAAAAGCAATGATCTGACTTTCTTCAAGCCTATTCCATAGCTCTGACCTGAAGCCCAACACAAATTATATCTGAGAACTACAATACCACACATGATATTCCTGTTCTAACCACTCTAAGCTGATATTCCTTTGGCAGCACTGCGGAACTATACCTCCATCCCACCTGCACACACAGAGTCCTTCTTAACTCCAGAAGAAACACAACAGCAAGTTTGTAAAGTAAACAAATGGTGGCAATTTCTTGTTCAGAGGTTTGTCTGGGAAGAATTCCAACTCATGTGACATGTGAGACCCCACCTTATCATTAAAAGGAAGTATAAGTTAGCAATATTTTAAATTTCAAGACAAGGAATAGCTAACTAAATATCAACATTTTAAAATAAAAGAACAGTATTTCCTCTGCTTCATCTGAGTTACTCATAAGTAGCTCGTATCACTTGTGTTTTCATATAGAGTTCCCAGAAAATTATTTGATACTATTTTAGAAATTAAAATAATGGCTAGTTTTACACCATTATTTGAATTAGATCTGTGTGAGCAAACTACTGCATTTCCTGAACAGCACGAATATTATCCTTATGAATGAATCAACTATTTCCAAATATGGATTGGAAAATATTCAGCTACCAGATATTTGGAAGAGCAAGCACCAAAACAGGCTCAGAAGTCTGATACAGATGTCTAGGACTCAAGAAAGCATTCCATCCAATCAGTCACTGGATTTAGAGTCAGTCATCTCTCTGAGTCACCCATTTCATTGCTATTCTTCACTTATTTTGGGTGCGGACTGAAAGCAGTTGCTCTTAGTTCCTGAAAACCCTATGTTATGAAATTCCCTCCTCCCAAAGCAAAAGAAGTAGAGAAAAAAAAAAAAGAATGCAGTTTCCTTCTGCAAAGTGCTCGCTCCCTTTAGGCGACAGCTTCTTTTCCACCTCCCCTATTGCTGTTGATGTACGCAGCAAATGCCTGCTGCCAACCAGTGTTGCCCATCTTCTAAGCTTTCCAAGTTCCTACTTCTCTGCTCTTCTCAGCAAGAATTATTTCTTGCAGGGTTTTGTACTGGTGCCTGTGACCATAGACTTTTAGGCCTTGCATCTGTTAACCATGTTCTCTCATTAAGGTTCCCACACCAAACAAAAGCCTCAGAAGTCTCCTTTCTTCCTGCTCTTTTCATAATGATGCCCTTCATTCTCTGTCCATCATAGCTCATACTTTATCCATCTTATTTCCATTGTAAGTTCAAAATCTCAGCGTTCCAAAACAGCATCCAAACAAAAGACTCTCCAGATATGAATGCCATCTCAAATCAATTATCAGGGTATTCATCCTTCACAATAATATCTCTATTATATTCTCTTCCTATTGAATTCAAAGATTACACTGCTGACATGCTTTCAAGGTCTATGGTGGTGGTGAGAGAAAAACCACCACTCTCATAGCTAGTCAAGAGAATCATGTTTTTCAAGTTCCTTAAAACTTAAATCCTAAGCAAGACGAACAAGGAGCATCTTTTTTGTTACATGTGTACACTGTACATAACACAGAAGTGCCTGACACACCCGTAAGGTGCTGCCAGAAAGCAGTCATCATCAGACAAAATCAAATTCAGTGTTAGGAGGATGACATTTCCATCGGAGAAAATAAGAACTGCACCTGCATTTAGTCCTCTTTGAATCACATTACTCCAAAGCAAATGAAGACTACAGAAAACACTTGCCTCTTAAGAAAAGCAGCAGGTCCAACAAACCATCAGCAACCAAGCATTAGTTATCATAATTAGCAATTTTAAGATTCAAACTTTTTTTTTTTTTTTATTAAGGGATGGATACTTTGGGTTATAGCAAACTAACAAGAAGATTCAGTAAGAGTCTAATAACTGTTTGTACCAGGTATCTCCATTTAAGTATCTTGTAACACTTTGATTATGCTTGAAAATTTAATATACATAAAAAATATTTAAAGCAGTCAAGTGTGAGCATGAAAACATTTTTGTATTCTATTTAAAATAATCAACCTCCTGCTATAACATGCTGAACATGAGCAAGATTATGCAATAACTCATCAATACAGGTAACCCTGCACAATTAAACTCAACTTGCCCTTTTCTAAATACGTTCAAAAATGTTTAACACATTCCAGACTGTGCAGTCATGCATGTCAACTATGACTGGGTTCACTAAAACCGTAAAGAAATACACACAGCCTCCAAAAACCATAGCGTGCTTCATGATTCATTCTCCCTTACCAAATTGCCTTTCACTTCTTGCCTCTTCCTACTGTTTGCATCTTAAGTTAAAACCCTTTACAGCCAGGAGTCTCCCTTTCCTTGTTTCGCACTTCTACTTCTAATAAAGCCCTTTGGCATGGTATCAACATCAACAACACAAAAACAAATAACAGAAAGTGCTGATTATAAGCATGTTTAACATCCATTGACCACAGTCTTCTATGACGCTGTCAATATCTCTTCGTAGGCAGCCAAAATGATATGACAGAGATGCTGCAAAGACCACGCCATGAATCACTTTGCTAGTTCACACAGTTGATGTGTTCGGGAACACAGAAGTCAACTGAAAACTCCAGCACTGAACCAGCTGACACACGGCTCATGGTTAGAAAGGCCTCATGGTTAGCACTCAGTAGTTGTGCATTGATTTATTCTGGTTTTCAGTCCGTGCTCTGGTTAAAAAAAGCAAGCCTTGAGGAAAGGATTATTGATTATGGTTTTCTGGACAGGATTTTACATTTCCCTCCCTAGCAGAGGAGCATGCATAGCTCATATTGAGGGTGCCTGCATTGCTCCAAAATGCACTAGCAAAAATAAACATACTAGTTTACAGACTGTGTTACTGTCATTACGTGAAAAAAAATACTGAAGGAGCACGAAGTATCCAAAATCTCCTTCTGAAATTCCATCTTTCAGGTGTACCCAGAAGCAATTTTAAGTTGGCCATATGGTATGTTCCATATATTTCAAGTATTCAAACTGCAGACATGTTTCAGACTAGAAGAAAAAATACTAGTTAATCGAGCCCTCCTCCCTACCAGAGAAAAGAAAGAATACTTTCCATTCAAAAATAAATTTGTAAAAAGTGACAGCCCATGGGCTACGATATAAACTGTTTTAAAACTTTTCATGTATGTAATGAATGCTTTTTATGTGGTATGATGGGTGCTAGTGTCTACTACAACTACAATGTATGTTTACCAGAAACTCTTCAGAAATTAAGTCAGAACTTGATCCAGTTCCTGCTGAAGTAAATACAGATTATTTCTGAAGACAAGACACACACTTGAAAAGAGTTCATCATACTCCCAATGGGCAGCCTAAGCAGTAATAAGCTTAAATTTTAGCAACAAAGATTTGGTCTTGATATTAGGAAAAACTCCAAAGCTGAGGCAAGTGAAACACCAGAGTAGCTTGCCTGTGGAGGTCATCGGGTATTTTGTCATACCAGACACTAAAGACAAACTCCCATTAGGATTTGTTTTTCTTCATGATCTCCTGCCTTCAAAGTCATGGACCTGATGGCCTCCAGTGGCTCCTACCCAGTCTTCTATGAACCTATGACCCCAATAAGCAGTTTTACAAATAGAATTAATGCAGAATATTTCCTACAGATTTCTGTCCTGCAATTCCTAATGCTTCCCTGCTCAGTCAACTCTCTCCTGTCTGCCCACTGGGTTTCCTTCTCTGCGTGTTTTCTCCACCACTCCATGCTGGCCAGACAAGTGACAGTGCATGCTTTGACCAATCTGGAGCTACCCGTGTGCACTGCCGCTGATCAGATGACTACTACCTCTAGGGAGACAGAAAGTGCGGGATTAGAACCTCCTTTACAATTGAGGTGTTCTTTTGACTCTCCTTTCTATACCTAGCAATCAGAGGTTTTTTTCTCATTTTTTTTTTCAGGAAATTATCATCTCTATTCCTGCTAGCCACGAACAATGTATGTGGGAAATCGGTTAGAAAGAATAGAAAAGTTATCTGAAGATAAGTGGAGGAGATGAAAGGTAGATATAAACAGTGTGATAATATTAGCCTTGATTAAAATGGGACTTTGGACTAATCTCCAATGGAATGAGTCTGTTAAAAGTTTTGAATCTTTTTCAAACTAAAAAAAAAAAAAAAGGCAAGCAAGGAAATTCTATGACTCTAAATTTCCTTAGTGAAGTTTCTGTGAAATACAAAGAGCCTTAAGTCATCATATGAATCACTGACAATTTAATCAGCTTCTGGGAGTTTGTCATCCTCATCAAGAGTTGAATTTAAGACCTTCAAAAAGTTCTTCCACTCCATTTATGAACTGCTGCACCTACTGATTCAGCCACCCACACCACACTTAAGACTACCAGAGACTGAGCCAAGAATCTAGAAAGCTAATATTCATCTTAGAGGCTAAATGATCTTCTACCAATGTAACCCGTAGGTCTCAAGAAGCAGCAGCAGCATGTTTTATTCAGATAGAAGAGATCTAGAAAATCATTAATACTGTAAAACGGAGCATCATCAGGCGAGAGCTCCTTTCCCCCAAATGCAGCAATATTCACAAACATTTTTGAAAGCCTTCATGTGAACAGCAGTGGGAGACTCCATACATAGCAAAAGGCAGAGCAGGTGCAAAATCCAGGGCCAGATTCATCTCATCTACCCTAGAGCTTGCCTGGAAAAGAACTTGACTATTAACATGCTTAGATCAGGAATTATTTTTTTTTTTTAATAAAACAGCTTAGCATGAATGCATGTGGCACAAAACAGGGGCAGCTTTTTAAAATTAAGGCTCTGTAGGTCACAGTCTGCTCTTTCGCCAAATTAAATGAATACTACATCAACGACAACAAAACCCACAGTTCAAAGTCCCTGGGATGAGAGTTCTTCAAACTCTAAAACATCTCAGATCCCCAAAAGTGTCAACGGTGCACTTTCTGATTCTTCTTCAGAGTGAAATAATAGCACCAACAGTATAGGTATCCTGTTTTTAACCTTCTTTGTTAATTATGTAATTTGTTATTTATCTGATGATGCCTTTGCAGAAAAGCCAGTGTTGAGATTTCTTAGTATCTCTGGGCAAAGAATCTTGCTGAAGTACAAACAAGTGCAACAATAAATAGCAGGTTAGCAATTTCTTCTGGCTTCTTTAGAAGTCGTCTTGTATTTCAGATTTAAACAAACGGTGACTCTTTAAGGTGAAGAATATCACAGTTGCATGACTTCTATGGTTCAATTTTGGCTATAGTCTGAAAAAAATCTTGAGACTTTTTCTAAGAAAAGAGTTTATCTGTCATTGAAAAAACGAGGTCAAAGTGTTCAGTATCCATAATCTGAGTACCTGGTACAATGTCATTGAGCTGCCTGCAGATTTGTGGATAACATGCAATTGACATTTCTGTAAATGAGATCAACATATTTGCAATACCTTATTTTGTTTTCTGTTCCTTGACTTTTACTGACATCCAGTGGAGACACACTCAAACCTCTTTCAAGTGCTAATACCAACTTCTGTCTTGTAAAGCACCTCTAAGTTACCAATGGGATGGAAAGCCTGCCTTGAATGTATCTGGTTTTCGGAAGTGTCTTCCTTTAGTCTGTTCACAATACACATTCCTTTACACATTCAAACCTTAAAACTATTTCATTATTTTCAAACCATTTGACCACACTGACAAAACCATTCTCATGGTTTAATTTCTCCTGCACTGGTACAATTTCATATTCTCCTCCTTCTTCTTATCAACCTACAAATATAGGAAAACAGATTAGGAACAACGTCTGCTTCAAAGACTGCATCCTCATCACTGTCAAACGAAGCCATCTCTGTGTTCTCATCATAATTTGAAAGAAGGCCAGTGTATTATTTTTGTATGTGTGAACTCTGCTTACTGACTGGAGGAAGATTGCGAATACCATAATTAAACCCTCACATAAGTACACACAAGACACAGATCCCAACAAGAGAGAACGTGGGATCCATTAACCAGAATCATCTTAAGAATAGATGGAAATTAAACAATCTTACCTGAGCTTTTTTCTTATCTTTCTCATCTAATAATAATTCTTAGAATCCATACTTACTACTGACAGTCTGAAGTCCAGCAATCCAACAAAGTTCAGTGCAGCGGATTTGGTCAGGCTGAGCTGCTCAGCAGCACAAAGAGCAAACCTAAAGCCCACGCTTCCACATCCTATCCACATTACTGACTGCTACTCAGTAGTACACTCAGAAAAGCAAAGGTGCTGTGAGATTTACATCATCCAAAATGTCTTAAAACCCTTTCAAGAGAAAGAAAAGGGAAACATCCCCAGATTTGAGAACAAGTGATTGCTACAAACGGAAATACTGACATCTCAAGGTGGAACATGTTCTTCCTTGAATACTTTGCATGCAAGTCTCCCTTAGATGAAAAGGGAGCTCTGGACAAAGAACGGAGCAGCTAACATGGCCTTGTATGAAAAGTCTGTGCTTGACTATCAAAAAGGGATAAGTATGACAGAACTCATTACCTATGATGAGTATTTTTTTTTTACCATGGAAGGATGTTCTTTACCTAGGCAATTGTTAATTAACAGTAACAGTACAAGTGGCAGACAATTTTCTTTTGAAACACTTTTTTTTTTTTTTCTCCAAATACATGAAATGTCTTTGTATATTGGAAAGGGAGGTTCAGCCCTCAGTTTCTCAGGTAAGTGGGTTTGACCTGGATACTTCAGTTTCAAAGCATTCATGTAGCTTATGGTGCTATATGAACCATTCAAAATCTAGATCAAATGGCTAGCAACAACACACAGGACAGCCCCACAATGATGCCTACAGAACAGGAGAGACATGAGCTCACACTGTGCAAGATATGGGTCTCTTAAGTGAACAACAACAGGAAAACTGCAATTGTCTTTAAAGTGAAGATATTGTAAGATAAACTGACACAGTGGATCCCTCCCTTTTTCTCTTTTTATCTTAAAAATAATAATTGGAATAACAATAGCAACATCAAAGATTGTCTGAACCAGTTCAATACTATTGCTAATCTCCTCAAATTCAGGCAAAACTCATTTATGGCCATGTGTCCAAACTGTGTGGTTCAATTGCCTCTGAAGAAAAAATAATTCTACTAGATTCTCCTCATTTCAGTTCCAGTAAGGCAAAACAAGCGGGCAGTATCACCATTCTTGTGTGTTTCTGAATGCAAGCGTTCTCTGAAATACGTAATCACTCCCAAGACAGTGTCCTGGCATGTCTCAGATAATCCATATGACATTCTAGCCTGTTCCTCAAACAGGAACGCCTTCTTCATTTGTTTTCTTTGGCATGGTTCGCAGTCTTACTTCACCTCCAGTCTAAGCTTCCTGCTTTCAGAAACTACTTCCCTAACAGGCAGAGTGCTATCTAGTAGCAAGGTTGGATGAGAAATTTCTCCATGGGCAGAAAATAATATTTTCTGTAAGGCCTGGGGTTGCTGAACAAGGTATCTCCACCCATCCTATTCATCATCAGAGAGAACTCCTTTCAAAACCATCTGCACTGGTTGTCACGTATTATAGGCATCCTGATCTGTTGAGGTGCCACCTCATATCTATTAATGTGAAAACGACAGCAGGATGATGGCCCTGACACGGACTGGTCATCTCATTAGCAGTCACTGGTCAGATAATTAGCAATCTGTGTACACAGTCCCGTTAGCTTCCCTGGGGTGCTGCAGCTTGCATTCCTTGAGGGAAGTCTGACAGGAAGCAGGCCACCTGGATGAAATCCTGATGCAATTCCAATAATATCCAAGTTCGGTCTTCCATGAACTGAGGAATGAGAAGCAAACACAAGGCACTTTCTTGCTGCACTGGGAGGGATCAACACCACTTTTCCATAGGTACGTAATCAGAAGATCCAGGTTTAGAATCTGCATCCAGTTTCTGCAGTTCTGCTCCTGCTCCTCCTCCTCCTGCCCTGCATCTCAGCTACAGACCCAGCTCAACCATCTCTCCAGCAAGAAACTAGACAGCCATCACCTGCTTTTGCTTTGGGCTGGGACGTGCTGTAACTGTTACACACTGATTTATGGTGGAGCTAACTTTTACGCCACCTCATAGCTAGAGTTGCTTAAATGATGTTTCAGCTAACAACGAGCAAGGGTGTGATACTGAAAGGAAAACCCGAGGAAGGCTGTATGAGGCTTTTGCCTGAAGCCTGCAGATTAAAACAGAAGCCCTATTGAAAGACAACAGATTTGATTTTAAGTGACTGCCTGCACTACTGACTATATATCCTGTGGTGCACTGTGTTAAAATCCTGAATAACTTCTAGGAGGCTAAATAGCATCAGAAAGCAGTAAGATTCCTCTAGTTAAAATGCGCAGAAGCAAACACAAACAACAACATTCGAGTTCCAACTTCAGGACTCCATTTTCCTGCATTGCATGCAACTGACTCAAAAATGCAACTCCACCCTCCTTACGCACTCCCAAGCCCCAACACGGATACAGCGGCAGGGTGGTCAAGATTTCTTTATAACAGAAAAGCAACTGCTTCTAAAATGCTAGCCAGTAGACTATTACAGACAGGGAGAAATGCATTGCTCTGATACGCTTGTTTGGATATTAATCACATAGTACACAGGACATTTGATCATTACTTTCTTTCAATTGCCAGTGACTAGGGCAGAGGGTGAAGAAGTTTAAAAAAAAAAAAACAAAACCAAAACAAAACAAAACCCCAAACCAAAACAAAACAGGCAAGCCTATAAGACTGTCTTTCAGAGAGGATAAAACCAAGCATTTATTAAAATACTTGTTTTACAGACTGCCTTAATGCGTACCGTACTTCTCAGTGATTCAACTCATCTGAAATGCCAACTGTAAACAGGACATTAAATACATTGACAAGCTGTCTCACTGCATTTTACATGCAGCTCTTTGTCTTTTGTTAAGTACTTTCTTTAAGACTTTCTGCAGGATCTCAGTGAGTTATCTTAAACAGGCCCTACTTCTCCAAGCTGGAGAAGTTTTAATGTGCCACAGCCGACATCCATGATTTTGTTACAAATGATTGATTAATAACACCTCTCTTTACATGCAGGCCACCATCATGATGGAGTTAAGAGAAACTGTAAGTGCCTCAGTGTACACTTTTGAAATGCAAACTGACATCTGGATTAGGTGCCCTGCAATTCACAGCACAAAGCGACTCCGTCTTGTACTGGAGTTTACATACCAGAACATCATAGGAATGTAGTATTTTAATAATCATTGTTCTGCATACCTCAGATTTGGGGTCTCAGTTTATGATTCACACCTTAGAACAAATCTGCCTACCTACTTGAAAACTTCAGCTTGCCAGCTTGTCTGAGCAGCACATCCTTAGACATTAGGTATATCAAACTAGTACAAACACTTCAGTAAACAAACTCAGGTAACTTGGACAACAACATGCAAGTTAGACATTGACAGAAGGAATTCTGAACTGCTTGTTCCTGTCTGAGAAAGTTCTATCTCTTAAATAACAGCCACAGGCTGATCAGGGATTTGACAAAGCTTTGCGCTCCCACACTGGAACAGTCTGTGTCAGGTACAGCATTTCAGCTTCGTGCTAATTATGAACATCAAGATTTAAGACCAGATCCTTTCTCTCGCAGAGGAATCCTATTTCCTACACATCCTTCATAATCAGTATTAAAAGCACGTAACAACAACTAATCCTTAATTCCTAGTACATGCAAACTGTAGTGGGATGCATGACGGAGTTAAAAGGAATTCACTGTTGTTCTCCGTCCTTGGCAGGTGAGCTGCAGGAGAAATTAAACCAGCAAGAGACTACTAAAACATCTGCTCCTGGGACGGTATAAACCATTATAACTGAGAACCATTAAAAATGATCCATGCATAAACAGCACAAATGATGTTAAGTAACATATCTCATGATCAGGTTTTCTTAAACAAAGTAATTATACTCAGAAGAATATAAATTCGGCAATATCTTAACACAATAGAGAAGTGTCACAGATTATTTATCCAGTGTTCAGTGTCTGTTTACTTGGGCTGTACATTATGAACCACATGTGCCATTACGTGTTCACAAGAAAACACATTTTTATCCTTTGTTACAAGAAAAGTTCAGATTTCCCAGTAGATTTGTGCTACCACTGGCAGAAGTGTGTGTGGAGTGCATACCTCACGTCGCCTGATGTAGTTGCAGCCATGCCTCCTTCTGACATAGATCAGAGGTGGCTCTGTCCGTGACAGATTAATATTCTCAACTTGAAAATACATTATTAGGCTACAAAAGAGCTTTTTAAAACAAAACTAAATTGTTGTAATTCAACAGTCAAAAGCCCCGCACACTTTAATTTTAAAGAATATTCTGATGCAGCATATGTGGAAGCAAATCAACTGATGCAGGAAACGCCTTCCTGATACCTAAAATATTTAGAAAATACAGGACTGCAATCAATGACAAACAGCATGATGCAAATATAAAATGTAAAGTCTTTGTGTGCATCAGGAAAGCAAATAAAGAATGACTTTTCAGATGAGTCAATACAGGCATCAGCTGCAAGAAATTATATATGCAGTACAGGCCAGCTAAGGGCATGCTGTTTGGGTTGTCCAACATAGACAGGCAATACCATTAAGATACATTTGGGTCAGACTGATACTATACCTAGCATACGCAAGAAATACTTCACAGAAATCAGAAAAATTGTTACCCCTTAACCACCTTTGTAGAAATAAAAGGCAAATGCTGTTTTTAATTATCACAGATTAAAGAAAAGCCTATTAAAGTATTTTTTTTTCCATAATAAAACCATTCAAAGCTAGGTCAGAGCAGGAGATGTTTCACCAGAATCACTGAGATGTTTCATAATGCTCTGAGTCAAAGCAGGACAGCTCAGGCAACAGAGAACCAGCCCCGAGCCTGAAAGCTGAAGCCAGATGCAAGTTGAAAATAGGGTGCAAACTCTGAACAGAGGAGATGATTAATCACTAGAACCAGACACCAACAGAAGCAGCAGACTCTCTACCCTTTGAGATCCTTGGATCATGTCTGAGCGCTTCTCTGGAAGATCTGCTTAGCCAAACAAATGTTTCTCGGTACAAGACAGTTGAGATGGGTAACATCAAAGACCTTTATTACAAAACAAATCCTGCAAGGTGATCTAATGTCCCTTACGTCCTGGATGATTCTGTGAATCACACAGAAGTATCTCCACAGGGTCAGGACCCTGGACTGCCAGTTCCTCATGAAAAGAGAAATGCCTTCATATTTATTTGTAAAACACTACATGCATAAACATAATATGTAAAAAAAAAAAAGTAATTTCTATGGTAGTTATGAAAGTACATTGCTAATCTGTTAAGGTTTCCTCTAAGGGGACTTTATAAGAAGCATCCGGTAAAGAAATATATTTTTAGTTAACTCTGGGAAAAATTAGTTTTTCCAATTCTACAATTTAACTTAAAAATAATAATCTATATCTACATATAATAATATTTAAAAGTTCGATTTATTACAAAATTTTAAATGACTTCACATATTAAAAGCTATGCACGTATTTCCATACCTGCATTTTCGTAGTGACTTTATACAATGTTAGGCCTCCTATGCAAAATCTGACGTATCTAAATTTTAAAGGCTTGGCAAACCTATTTTCCACCATCAGCCTTACAAATAGGTGCACCATGTTGTTGCTGTGTGACGTTTGGCTTGTTTTTTTCTTCTTCTCAGTTCAGTTGTTGAATAATAATAAAAACTCTTGTCCTTGGATTAAATTAACTTTGAAATCTATTTATTTTTTGTAAGAGAGAGAGAGAGAGATGAGGGAAGACAAGGAAGTTTCCAGTAAAATAAACCCTCCTTTGCATATCCAGTCCTTCCTCCTTGTATTGAAACAAAGAATACGCCGCTTACACTTACACACAATGTAATTTGTTTTGAACAATTACAAGAGTGAAGGAGGACAAGCAAGAGCTAGATTCACAACCTGTGGGAAGTTGTTACCCATCTCTTCACCCAGTATCAAACTGGTCAGAGGCTGGTGAGAGTGTTCACACACACACCCCGCACTTCAATCTCAGTACCCAGTTTAAACTCTCTTTACTGCCCAAGGTGATTTGAACACATTTATTTTCTCTTTAAGAAAAACGTCCAAGCCTCCAGCCATGGAATATCCTTAAAAATCTCTACAATGTCTCCTGCTAGAGCTGTTCTAAATAATTAAATATACCTGAGAAAATGAACATATTACAGCACTCGCACCAGGGAGCTGGGATCTACACATTTCAGACCTCCTCTGTCAAACTAGGACAGCTTCTGCAGGGGAGAGTGCATACTCTCTCCCCTAGAACATCCTCCAGTAATTTGCTTACAGTACTCTTGGCAAATAGAAAATATGAATTTTCAAACCTTTGCAGCAGAGAATCTAAGTCTCCCATTAGACTAAAAGACAGAAAATAAATTCTTCATTAGTCCTGATCATTTTACCTGATCTCCTTCCCCTCCTCCCTTCCAGTGAAAACTGAATTCAGCATTTTACCCCAATTTTCAAGTTGTCTCAGGACAAGAACTTGGAAGACAGTAGGCTCACTTCACAGAAGTGAATCTTTGAAGGAAAGAGAAAGCAGTCAATGTATGAAAAGCAGAAGGAAAACCTCCTTTCCCCAATTTAAGAAACAAGTATTTTTTTCTGCTTTAAAACAGAATTGCTGACAATTTTGACATTTTAAAATACATACACAACTGGAACCTGCAAGGTTCTGATTTTCCTCTTGCTATTATCCATCTTCCTCATTTTGTTCTCCAGATGCAGCTTGGACATCCTAATCCAACCTCCCCATTTCAGTAACAACTAAACTCACACTTGATTTGGAGCACGGGTTTTCAAACCCATTTGTCTAAATGGAGGGATTAAATTCTTTGAACTCTGGCTTAGCTATACTGAAGTAAAAGTAAAGCTTCCTAACAAGCCTTCTACATAAATAGTCAGCTTTACAGTTTCAGTATACAGACTGAAGGATGGATGGAGAAAAAGCACCAGGGCTGTGAAGGAAAAAACAGAAACATTTAAGATGAAGTTTATACTCTTATATTAGACTTTTGTCAAAGTCAAGATTCAGGAAGAGGATAAAACAAACCTCACGAAAGGTGTATAAACTGTACTGGAACAGGATAGGAAAGTCACTTGTATCCATCAATATTTTGCTTTTGCACATAGAAATCAGGCTAGACCTTTTAAGACACTACAAAGTCAAAATAATCGCATATACCAACAATCTACACATGCTTCAAAAGCCAAAGGAAGTTTTGCTACCAATATCTGTAGTCAGACCATGCTTGGAAAGTATAATAATTTATATAACTCACATTTTAAGGAGTACTTTTATCTGAAATTCTCTCTCTTTTCTTTCATGGTAAAAAGCATTGTAGAGAACAAAAGCAAGAGAATAAAAAGCCTTCTTGAATTTATCACAACAAATTCTGGAGAACTAAATTATATCCCTACATCATATACATCAAAATGTGGACCAGTTAGGTAAACATCTATTTCTGAAGAATTTAAAACAGAGTAGTAACGGATCAACAACAGTTGCGCAGCATATCACAAATATTTCTGTTAAATAGTTCAAGATTTTGTTACAGAACATCCACAAAAATGATATGTTCTTTTGTTTAAAGATTTGTTTCTAAATTGTTTCCAAAAGTTTAAATAATTTAATGGTGCACCACTGCGAACTGAAATCAGGGTGTTTTTTTCTACTATTGATAAATTTGCAAAAGCATTAAAAAATACAAAAATATTTGCTTGATTTCTCCAAAACTCAAAAGGAATGGAAAATTTTAAAATCTCATTTACAAGTTTTCAAAAAGGCTCACTGCCATGACAAGTCCTGCATGGTGTTGCCTTGTGGATTCAGTTTCATTTCCTATTACCTAACTACAAAATATACTATTTAGAACCAGTTATTTATTTCACACAAATATGTATAGCAACCTTGATTTTTATGAAGGTAGTCTAATTTGCAGCAGAAGATGTAGCTTTCACTGCTGGCCAGTGAAAAGAAAGTTAAAAGCCAAAACAGATTAAAAAGAGAGAAAGATCTAAAAGCACTACAACTGGAATGACATTTTCCCTTGCTGGGGACAAAAATCTGTATGTTTGCCTTTAATTTCTTTTTTATAAGTAAGTTTTAAATAAAGTGCTTTAACATCCTTCTTGCAACCTACTGGACACAGTGCTGCATTTTCATCATAGCTGTTATAACAACTTTATATTTATCTTCAAGCCTCAGCTCTCAGAGTCAGGCGATTGTATAAGGATCTGAACAGTCATTTAAGAAAATAGTGATTTCTAGTTCTAGTTGTTGCAGAGGAAAAAAAAAAATATCCAAAAGTCTGGCTCAGTTATGCCCTAATGACTCAAAACTCAAAATTATGTTATCACACACACAGTGTTACTCTTCGATGATTCTGGAGATCTCTCTTAGCTACAAACTCTTGGACAATGGCAAAAAGGCACGTGGATTTCAGCCCACTTCCCAAGCGGATCCCCCAACAACAGGAGATTATTTCCAACATGCGAATAAAATTTTTGTAGAGAGGAGAAATAATTATCACTAGACAGACAGCACAGAAGTAAATCTTATCATTTCTTAAGCTGTTTATACAAAGGTGCAGAAAAAATAAGGAAATAAAGGTCCTTGTACTTGTAGCAAGTCAAACAGTAGTCTCCTCGCAGAAGTAATCCTCCTGAGAAATTCCTGTACCAGAGCATTTTGAAAATTAAGTGTATTCATCTTGCCTACTTCCTTGAACTCCTGAAATAACTACTTCAGGTACTAGCTTCCCACACACAGAGCAGATGTTTCTTCTCTTCGTTAGGGATTTGAAGTCCAACAAGATTGGTATTTAACTCAAATGTGGTCATTGCATATTTTAAAAGTGACTTAATTGAACAGTAACTGCATTAGGCAAAAAAAAAAAGTGGCAATAAAACCTATTTCAGTCCCTAAACATTAAATAAAGCTGGTTTGGGCTGCAGTCTTCAGTGTACATTACAGATGTATTCATGTAGTGTTGAAAATTTACCACAGAAACTGAGTCATAAACCTCATTTACTCAAGAATAATCAGTATCAAATAGAGGCCTTTATAGAAATTCCAGGGGGTCCTATGCAAGTTGAGAAGTCAGCAAGAACAAATACATCCAAATATAATTTACGTGCATTCTTAGCTCTAACACGAATGTTGCAAGACAGAATGGCACTCACTGATGGCCACATAGAACACGGAACTTGCTGGGTCTCAGAGTCCTGAACTGTCACAGCAAAAGCAGCACATTAAATTAAATTAAAAAAAAAAAAAGCTAACTTACAAAAGGCAGCTCGCTGAAAGCAGTAATTCCTCCATTATAATAGAGCTAGATGTATTTATTATCACAGAGGGTCTTAGCAGCTGTGGTGAAAGTTAAAATTATGCATCAAAAGGGAAAGCTTTCCAGAGCACAGCTAAGTTGATTATTGTAATTCATATCTGGAAGTGAAAACACACATCCTGAAAAACCCTCCATCTGGCATAAGAGGTGACAGCCTGCTCAGCAATACAGATAACACTGAACACACCATCTTTATGCTCTAATTGAATACTTAATCTCATCAGAGTGTTGACATTCAAAGACCTTCACAGAATCTGGCCAAAGGAATCACCATTTGATCCAGACCCATGTCTACCAGCTGCACATTACTGGAAATACACAATTCTTGACCAATAAGGAAAAGACAAAAGATTCACCAGAAAAAGGCCTGAACACAATTCATTCTCAGGAAGCAAATGAATGAGCAACAATTCTTGCTGCTTCCCAAATATATGGGAGTCAGATTTCTTTCTGACCTATAAATACATCAAAGTTATCACAGATTAATGTTTACATGGACAACAGTGAATTAGTGGCAACACCTGAATATGCTCATAGGCAAAAGTTAAGTCACACTATGAAGAGTCCATCAGTTTCTCACCAGTATCAATCCAACAAAGAGAAAATTTTACAATTACTGCAACACTCCATGGGAAATATTACATGAAGTCTAATATAGATAGTTTTGCTGTCATCATCAGTCAGGCTGATGACCATATCTACAGTCTTAAGTTTTGCCATCAGGAGATAATGCCTACACCTGTTTAAAATAGATAAGGCAAATAATCTACATGATTTCACAGACAAGCTAGAAGCTTAAATGCAATTCTGAACTGAAAACCACTATTGTATATAGAAATGAAAATAACAGAAAACAGGAAACATATCTGAGATGGAAAGAAGCCTAAGTGTGCTTGCTGCAATTTGCTAAGTAGGGACTGGGGAATCTCCATCCCAGAACACTGAAACACCTGACATAAGAAATTGCAATTCCAGGAGAATAAATTTTTAATACAATAAATTCTTTCTATAGAGATTCCCTCTAGAATTTTCTCTATAGAAAGAGATGATACTACATCACTGAGGAACAACAAGCATTGCATCTGCATTTAAAAAAGAAAAATATGCAAATGAGGTCACTGCAAATTAAACTTAAAGCCTAAGATTATATTAGCTTGTTCCCAGCAGTATAAAAATCATGAAAACCAACACAAAATACAATTAGAGACATAGACAAAAAGCAAATTTGCTAACATTACCATTTATCAAAAGCAGGTAGTGCCAGAATAGCCTATTCTTTCAGCTAATTTTCTGGAGAAATAAAATACAGCAGTTCTTATCTATTCAGATTTGAATAAAGCATTTGGTGGTGTGCAACAAGGGGAAGTTGTTAAAATGGAGACTGATACAGAAATATTACACGGGGGAAGATAGCTAAAGTGGATACTCTTCCTCCAAGCTGCAGAAGGTCTAATAGAGTTCCTCTAGACTTAATCTTGACACCAACATTTTTTATAATAGCTTTGGCACAAAAAAATAGGCCCAAGAAGATGAAACCTGCTGAAAAGGCCAAGCCCTGATTCTCACCAATACCAACGTGATTGAAGTATCATTCAGGAAAAACTAGAGTGTTCAGAAACAGGCTGAAATGCAGTAACCTGAATGTAAAGTGATAAACTTCTGAACTCAAAACCAGAAGTTTATTGTTTGGAACCAACACAGGAGAAGAGTGGGGTGTAATCCCAAGATCGATTCAGAGAGGACAGTGAGCCACCACAGACCAAGCAGTCTGAAAGAGGCAAATGTGATTTAACAGCATGGCGAATGAGATATCTGACACACACATTTCTCATCTGCAGTGCTGTGTGTACTTCTGGTTACTCGTATACAAGAAGGAAACAGTCAAATGATGCTATGAAAAGCAAAGGACCTGGAAAGCTTACCTTGCAAGAGAAGGCTGTAGAGAGTTTGGCTTATTTAGCTCTGCAGAAAAGAAACTCAGAGGTAATACAGTTATTCCCTGAATATATATTTTAGGCAGCAAGTTGGAAGGGGAGGAATAGCCTTCCAGCTAAAGAAGAGGACACATGAAGCAGAGTCCAAGCTGATTCTGCTCAGCCCCTAGCTGTCAAAACCTCCTAATCTATCATGTTTAACCTAAACTAAAGTTATTTTGGAAATCATCACAAGAGAGTGGAAGAGCACTGGCCTCATTTCAGGCCAGTAAGTTGAAGTCTAGACGAACCCCTGGTCGTATCTTCAGCTGATTTTGACTATTATAACCACCTTTAGAGCAGACTCTTACGCTGCCGCGGTTCAGTCCCCGTGATTCTGCAGAAACTGTCAAATGAAGGAACTGCTGGACAAGTGGCTGTTGTGAGGTTATTGTAGATAATTTAAATTTACCTCAGAAGAACAGAGTATTCAAACATCACATGAGGAGCACTTCTTCTAGTCCTGCAGAAGCTTTGCTTTCACAGCAGTCTGAGCTGCAGACAACAGAAAGCAAAAGAGAGGTTTTAAAATGTTTTCAACAGCAGAGATGAACTGAAAGTTGGGGACTGTTTGAGGATCAGAATTTGCCATCTAATGTAGTTCTTGGAGGGTGTTCAGCTAGAAATACGAATAAAATAAACTGTGTATTCTGAGAATTACGAGTGAAATAAACTGGTGAAGCTTATTAGTGATATGCTTATAAGTTGTTAAAATTTGTCTTAACTTTAAAGACGTGATGAAGGTGGCTCAGGGGGAGTGTGTACCATTATGCAAAATTAAGCCCAGAATTTCAAAACCCGTAAGTCTGAGTGACAAGTTGGTTAAGTTAATTGCAAGTAAAAATGGAGCTCTAAAAATTACAGGGAGCATAGAACTGCAGCATTGTTACTTCTAAAAAGAAAAATCAAAGGAAGGTAACGATGGTACTTGAAGCACATAGAGGAATAATGAAGCACAAATAGCTAGGAGTATTAAGACTAACAATAAGGTTTTTTTTTTTTAAATATGTTGGAGGTTTGAAAAATGCTAGAGAACAAGTAGCTCCATAAATAAGGTGACAGAGTAAGGAAATATTTGCTATTGGAAAAAAAAAGAATTAACAGAATAATTCATTCATTTTTTGGATTTGCATTTCACAAGCAGAACATTAGTAAATGCAAGACCTTAGAGAGCATACTGTGGTCATGAGAAATTCTGAAGGCCGAGATTAACCTAATACTCTTCTTCAATGTTAATGAGCATCTGAGATCTCACTTGAACTAAAAAGTTGAATCTTCAGCTTACCTTGCATTTTTCATTATTTTAAAAAGGTGAAACTTCTTTTAGGAGAGAAAAGCTCCGTCATAGCTTGCAACAGAAATGCAAACCTAGCCAGGAGTTCCTGTTAGGTCCACAGTTGCTTGCTGTCACTATGAACGTTCATTCAGAAAGGATGGTATTAGGAGCAGTAGTAAATCACCATCTGTTGACCACATTAAGCTCAGCGAAGCTTGTGAGAGTCTTTAGTAAGATCTGTAGACATTCCCTCTAACTAAGGATGTTTCTCTGCGTCATTCCCAATCAGTAACGGAGGAAAAAAAAAATAAGGTCTGTATTCTCCCTCAAATTATGATTATTTCAGTTTTCCTTGGCAGAGCTAAGGACAAACAAACCAAAAACCCTCAGAAACAAAGCTTTCCTGCTGTCTAAAATGCAATTTCTTCCTGCTGTTCACCTTCTTTCAGAGCCTCCTAGGCACAGCCGGTCACTGCCTGCTCTCAACCACCAGCTCCAGGAGCCGACTGCATGCCCGCAGGGCCGGCTGGTGGGCTCCCGTGCAGGCAGCATGGGGTGCACTGGGGATGGGACTGGGAAGGGGACAGAAAACTGTGTGTGCGCTCATTCACAGGTTAAGGTTACTGTGAATGTTACTGTCAAGCACACAGACATGGTGGCAGAATTAAACTTGCAAGGAGAGTTCTCTCCCAAATTTTCAGACATAAACAATGCTTTTGTTTGCTCCTTTTTTTTTAAAAACCATCAAAGGGCTTGGTGGTTTGGGGATTTTTGGTTTTTCTTCCCTTTGCCTGCTCATGTTTAACAGTAAGAAATGCATAGGTGGAAGGGATACAGTGCAGCACCAAAGAGCTACCTGGAAGAAAGCAGAATAAAAATCTTTCTCATCACAGGGCTGAGCTGGACGAGAGAGACACTACTTAATCTAGGGGGAAAACTCATTCAAAAAATTGACAAACGCACAAGTATTGAACAAGCATAGAGCTATTTGCAAATAAAACCTTCTAATTTCTTGCTAATCAGAGCAAGAACTCCAAGAGGTAGAGTATGGTCAGTAACTCTTAGTTGAGAAGAATCAAATCAAAGTAATGCCTTTAAAGAAGAGGTGAACAGTTATATGAGTTGTAACAAGCTTTAGGGTATTATTTTGGACTTGCTAATTTAGCTTTTCGAGAGACAGATGAAGATTAAGTTTCCCTTGAGTATCTTCTTTTCTCTGATTTTCCTGAGGGTGGGTACAGCAATTGGGTTTTGGTTTGGTTTTTTCCTAGCATAAATAGTTAATGAAATAAACCAACAAACTCTAAAAAAAACTTCTAGTGAAAAAAAAAACACCCCAAAACTCTGAAACTCCAAACCCTAAAAAAGGAAGGATGTGGAGTGAATACTGTTTGCAGTTGTTCCTCAGAAGGAAGGCCCTTGGCTTGTTTCTCTGCCTATGTAATACGGGGGCTTGTGGTAGCAAAAAAAAAGGTTACAGTCTGAGCCGTTAGCAGCCAAAAGAAACATAAAGATAGCAAAAAAAATGGAGGAAATTGAGACACTGAGCCATGAACATTCATGTTTTAAGACAGTGATTCAAGCAGTTTGGTGTTAGTAATCAGGGTGTGAGTGACTCTCTACATGCCAAGCTACAGAAAAAGCAAAGGGTAGCTCAGAAATCTAGATGGGTACGGTCTGTAGTGCTTTCCAACTGATTGCAATAACCTTGTAGCGTATCTGGGAGCATGTCGTCAAACCCCATGACAAAATTAGTCTAGTGACTAAATCACTTGGTCATCCTCTCCTTGTTAGCTCAGCTAGCATGTTCATGTGCTGCAGAACAAACACAATGTGCTACGCTGGTTGCCGCCTCCTCCTCCAGCTTTTACTTCAGCTATCTACCCTAATGCAGAATGGATAAACAGTTTTCTTGCCAAATAGTAGTGGATTAGCCACAGTAGTGGTGACGACAGCACAGCGTGCGGAAGGATAAGAGTTACAATAGATATTCCCAAGCAGTAATGTGAGCCGGGATAAGCCGGGAATGAAATGTCATCATCTAGACGAACATTTACACACTATGGAAATGATGACTAGTATTTGGATTGAGCAGAAGGGCGAATTCAACGTCACAGCAACTCCCAACAAAGTTTATCAGACAAAGGTCATATATGCTGCACTTTAACTGCATAATCCAGTTCTCCAGCTCAAATGCAGGCTATGTTGCTGAAATTTATTCTATACTACACTGCCTGTGATTGGAAATACATTGCCTTTGATAGTCTACCAATTTGGGTCCAATCCTGGGAACTACTAAAAGATCTACATTTCATATCTGCCTGAAAGCCTTGCCAGTCCTCAGAGCTTCTCAGGCTAGGAAAATGAATTGCATGTATAGCTGAGAACAAATAAAACATCCAAGATTTCAAGGTGCATGGAACAGTTGCATCCAAGATTTCAAGGTGCACAGAATAGTTGAAGTGAAATCCACAATTTGTTATACAAAAAAAAAAAAAAAGAAAAGCATTGTGGCATTATATCCATGCTCTTAATAATTTTAAAATGAATGCTGTATTTAGCAAACCAATCAGAACATTTATGACTTGTTCAATTCTGCTACTTCTGTATATACAGATTAATTTAGTAAAATTCTCTACCACTTTCTGAGCTGGACCATGTTCACTCCATTTATACACAGTAAGAATGACTGAAGTACAAATGCTCCTAAGAGCAGCACCTAAACAAGATCCTAAAGCTTCAAGCCAGTTTCCAGCCCTACCAGAAATTTTCTATAGGTTCAGATGGTGCATCCAGTTTCTTGTCTGAAGTCATGGACAATGCACATATCGTACTATACTCTGAATTGCAAGGAGCTCTGGCACAGCTGGAGTTACAGTGGAAAATAGCCCAAAGAACCTTGTCCAAGGTGCCAGAGAGACCTTCTGGCACATATAAGACCAGAAGTCTACATGCATCAGTCTCATACCTTATCAGAAAAGACTACAGTTTCCTCCTCTGAAATGTCCATTGATTGATACAATCCCAATTACTTCAAAATTCTTTGGTGACCCTTGTGTCATAACATATTACACTATTCCTGAATTAATTTGACACAGGGAACATTATGGTTCACAAAATTTCCCATGAGTCTGGGAATTTTTGTTTGGAACAATTTCCTAAAATGTTCTTGGTCCCCATTCCTTCCATTTTGCTCTATGAATTTCTACCTGTCTCATTACTGGATGCCCTTCAGCTCTTTTCAGGAAGCCACTTACCCTCTCAGTCACTTCTGGTGCTTATCCCTTCTCTCAGTCTCCAGCAAGTCTGGAGCTCTCTTTGGTTCACTGCCTGGGTTATATTTCATTACAGTTGCTGCATTATCTGCGGCAACCATCATTAGAAAGGCTGCTGCATTATCACTAGAAAGGGAGCAACATTTCAACAGCTTTGTGTGGCAAATGCACTGGGGGAGTGTTTCTGCTGCCTCTTGCCAAGTTCCCATTGCTTCACTTTCCCCATTGGTTCTCCTGCTTTGTAGTTCAGGTTCTGAATTTATCTCAGGTTCCCTCTGTTTTGCTCTCATTAGGAAGGCATTTGAGTAGCATTCTTTTCCCCTCATGCTGGAGAACTTGTTCCAGGTCACTGCTGAGCTGTAGACAGTGTCCTTGAACATATAACCTGTAATTAAATAAACGATCACCCTATTGGCTGCCAAACTTTTCATGCAGGACTCCCCATTCTCACCCCAATGGCTCCCCACTTATCTGGAAGGATGTAGAATAATAGGGGAAAGAGAAAAGTGTAAACAAGAAATTGGAACTGTTCCTCTTCTCCCAGCATATGTTTAGTAATGTATCTTAGGCAAGTCTCCCCTCACTAACAGCGTTTGGGCTTTGAAAACTACAGAATAGCTGTGCTATACACCCAGCTGTTAACAGTTCAATGTTTTCATGTAGATACCAGCCATGTGAAAATGCCTTAAGTTCTTAGATGTTAATTTAGTGGTTAGTACTAAAGAAAAAAAAAATCTTAGAAGCACTAGATCCACCAAAAGTGAAAATTATGTCTCAGAAGTGTCACAGCCTAATTCACAGAAGGAGGATCTGTTTTATAACAAATGCCTGCTTCTAGCTATCCCCATCCAAACCCATGCTGCCATCCTCTTCTAAGCCCAAATCAAACTGCTATCATCTTAAAAGAAGTGAGTATTCACTCACAAAGTACTTAGTATGGATTAATGATGGTGTAGTTTGAGAAGTAAAATCTTTCCCCTCTACAATGCACCCCTCTTGAGCATTCTTGGTTGCACCATTCACAGCCCTTCTTGATCAGACAACCTACAGAAAATCACCACAACACAGCAAAAGAGACTGTAAACACCACCCACTGTGCTGTTGCAAGTCATGTGAGGGGATATGAACAAGTAATATGGGGGACATCTCTTGGCTGGTAACCTCTTTGGAGAAGGAAAGGGCAAAGAGCCTTCCAAAACTCTTCAGTCAAGACTCATCCCACCTAATACTGGACAACTGAACTTTGCTGTCTAAAGAGAAGCAACACAATCTCTCCTCATTCCTTTCCTGAGTCTTTGAGGTTCCTCTGAACCCTCACCTGAGATGTTAGGAAGTTGTCCTGAGACATTAGGAACTTGTGCAAGGGAGCTGAATCATGAATACATAACCTATTGACCAATGTAGCTGAACATTTCTCCATCTTGTTCTAACTTGCCTCCTCTTGGACAATCCACGTACTGCAAGACTCCAGCACACATACTCCAAGACTCCACATCAGGACTAAAGCAACTTCCTTTGCAAATCTTCTTGCCTCCTTAAACTGACCACTGAAAAGAGTCCAACCAAGAAAGTGTTATTTCACAATTAACTGTGTTCAATTTTAGTTTTTAATAATCACTTCCTTCCAGAGATCTAAACTTTGACATTTCCATAGGTACCTCAAAAGAAAGCGGGATCAAGCCTGCTGCAGCTGTTTCTCTGCAGCATTTCCCTCCCTCTAAAAGTGTTCCCAAGTTAATTTTGACGAGGTTTGAAAGGAGTAGGCTTGTGCGCTGAAAATGTTTTCAATTTGACAGCTCTGTTGCTGTGGGGGAGGGAGAAAGATCAGTGATATATTTAAGTTACGCAATAAAAAGTTAGTTGTCTTCTTTGAATGCAGATTTCTATTGAAGTTTTAAATAGTCCTCTTTACTAAGGAAAGGACTGAAAGGTGGTTAACATAAGTGAGCTGAAGAAGCCTGATGCTGCTCCTGTAAATAAAGCTGACCTTCTGGAGCAGTGGCAGAGGTTGTTGACCTTGTTTTTCTCCCTTGCACGAGCAACTGCATATGCGTACATGAGTATCATATTACCAGACAGACAGACAGCTTTCACGTATGGCCGTACAGAACAGTACACAGCTCCAGCATTCGCTGAAAGGAAACTCGCTTGCTTTCAGAAAGACTCCAGCGTAGGCTGAGCTTTGAACTGACTAAAACTTTCCCAAGGGATGGACAACAGATTCCTGGGATTTAAAAGGAAAAAAGCATCAATGTTTTGGAACACGTTCCAGAAATCACAGGCCATGAAAAAAAAAAAGATGCTGTAACTGCAGAAGGCTTGCTGTGCTAAGACATGCTTTTACCTTCTTTCAGGTAGTCCTGTGCCACTATTTCAGAGTGGTAAGGAGAAGGGAAGAGTGTGCTTGTAACACTTAAAGAAAATCATCCACTGAGAAGGCTAAAAAGATCACAAGTTTAAATTAGTTCTCTTAAGCTTCTCTCATCATCCAGGAAATGATCGTCCATTTACAGTAAGGCAACTCCTTCAAGCAGCTTTTCTCCTTCCCGTAGGTTTAGAATATAGACCTACTACTCTGGAAAGCAATGGGACTTTCTCTGCATGGATTTGTGTCACCCCATCAATGCAATATCAACATTTGAATCCATCACATGAATGAACTTTACACACACCATGCTTCAGTGAGGCAGGTATGTTTGTCACATTTTACAGATGGGGCTTCAAGACAACCAAGATTATGTGATTTACCAAAATCACAGGTAAAGAAGCTTGTGGCTGAGGTATTGCATCTGACTGTCAAGCCCAAGCCTTCCCTCTTTCCCTATAAATATATACATATACATATACAAAGACCTCACCTTTCTTTCTATTCTTCTACTCCTTCACAGTCCATTGAGAAGAATTCTCTTTGTCCTCACTGCTAGAAAAAAAAAACAAACAGGTAGTAATGACACCTTCTCCTATTCCACCAAGAACACTGCAGATCCAGGGAGGAGTCTGGCCACTTTTCCCATCACTTTTGCATACCCCTCCTCCACCTTTCTTAAGATTATTAAAAGAGAGGCTCAGGAACAGCTGTAGAAGCCCCAGGTACTAAAAGCAGCTTCTATTTTCCATACTTCCTTAGAAGCAGTACAGAAGCCGTTACAGGACCACTGCAGGCAAATAAGTGAGACTGACAGCCTGGGACCAGTGCTTCCCATAGGTAGGACCCCAAAGGAGCTGGCCAGAGCCTGCACCAGATCGCAGTCCAGCCCAGAGATCAAGGAGGACAACACTCCAAGAAGATGCACAGCCTCAGCCCAAATCTTTCCCTTGGTAATCCATGGCAATCCATGACTATGTCCAAGCGTCTCTCACTGTGGTGACCAGCTTGGACCTCCACAGTGGTCAACTCTACGAAAGTAACAGGGACATTTTACCCCAACACGTATACTGCAGGTCTGGTAAGGAAAAAAGAAAAGAGACATTTTGAGAAGAATGAAATATTCTCTTTCATAACAAAGAGCAATATATTTTTAGACTTTAAAAAATGGTATTACTTCTACATGTCAATCTTTCAGAGACTTTTCTATACTAGATATCTATTTCAAATGAAGTAATTTTATTTCAAAAGTTTTGATACTGTGCAGTTACTTTTCTTATCTTTTTTTTTTTTTTTTTACTTTCCTTTTTTTTTGGACCTTTATCCTGCAGGCAAATAATATGCTGCATTAACTACATTATAATAAGTGTTGAAATGTACACATTTCTTTGTGTTTATGTGTTAAAACACTATTCCTGAGCCCTACAGCTATAACCTTTCTTTTTGGTTACTATTCAACATCTTCGATACTTTCTATTGGCAGATTATTCCCTCAATTTTCAAAGTCTGTCAAATGACAGAACAGCACTGAAGAACATCTAGATGCACTAGAACTCCAATAGCAGAAAAATCTGTAATTATTTACAAGTCAAGAATTTATAGCACATTATTTTTTCAATAAATCTAGCAGTACTTTCTATGAAGAAATAACAATGCACAGAAATCTGAGCCACACAATATAACTTCCAAGTTGGGCCTGGCTGAGCAGGCATTGGACCAGCTGACCTTCAGAGGTCTTTTGATACTATAATTTCAATAATTACAATTCCATCTGAGTAAGCAAGTAATTACTGCACATTTTTTTCAGTTTTTCTCAGAATTTTTTTTTTCATCTTGGAAAAAGATTTGGGGAAGGAGAATTTTTCCTTTAAAGTGTCCAGCCTAATGGCCCTGTAATCACCACCTGTACTTGAAGTCAGAAAACATCCAAAGAATTCACCAGTTTCTAGACAGAGTAATGAGAAAGGAAGAATTACAACTCTAGAAAGCATCCAAGATATTTTTCATTTATTTGCGCCTCTCCAAGGAGCTTTCGAAATGCAGTATAATAGAGGTGGAGTTGCTTACAGTACACCTTGTGTGCCTGGCCTTTGTGGAGCTGCTCTGCTGGGGAATAACTCCTAAGCTGTCTTACGTGCTTTACGGAGGTTGAGAGGAACCTTAGGAGCACTGCCCCTGCATGACAGAAGGAAATAAAGATCCATCCCTTTGCACACATTTGACAGCATCTAGTTGTCCTTCCAAACGCAGCCCCTTTTATTAACCTCCCAGTCAGTTAACTGGGACAAGTGCCATCAGTCAGACTCCTCAGAGTGCTGGGAGCGTGCCTGAGGACGTGTTTGACCCCAAACTCATGGTGGCCACCAGGAGACACAGCACTTATCCATCCCCACCGGGTGATGGGCTTTCTCAGAAGCCAATGCATGGTGCAACCAGCCAGGGAGACACAGCTCCAGCTGTGGGCACACACGACCCCCTCGTGCTCCGAGTCCGCAACCTGACGTCTTGCCGCCCACATCACTGGGCAGGCAGTCTGAAAAGATTAAACTTGCACTCGGCAGGGTGGGAAGGGAGAGAGGTAGAATCCTCCTTATGTGAGAGGCACAACAAAGGCATTTAAATAAATGTTCTATTTTACACTGAGTAAAAAAAAGAAATATGTATGAGGAAGCATGCATTAAAAAAAAAAATCAATAAAAACAAAAGAAATAAACATCCTCCTATAGTGTCAGGAATTCAGACGATTCCTGAATGTCTTTGTGAAAGAGAAGTTTAATCTTCTGAATTCTCAGAATCAAAGCTGAAAAGAGGACTAAAAATCCAAAAATGGTAGTGGCAGATAAAAGCCTATTTTGTTGTATTTACTTCAGGTCTATAATCTGAAGTATTATTAGAAAAACAGATGTCTTTTTTGTTTGTTTTTTTTAAGATGCAGTTTATTAGTAAAACAGCTCAGTGATCACCTGTACTACTTTAATTCTTGGCGTGCTCCTTAGTGGGGTTTTGGCCCACACCAGCCAGGACAACGCCCAGGCACATTCTGAGGTACAGCGTGCACCCAGGCAATTCTCGACTGCAGCGTATTCAGCTCCCTCTGCCCTGCAGAGTCCTCCAGCACCATCCAGCAGACTTTTCCCCCTCCAGCACTTCCTCATGCCACAGCCCAGGGCGTGCAACACCCTACCTCAGCTTTCTGCTATAAAACCATCGGGCTCCAACATAGATCAAAGTGCCTGAAGTCACCTGAGAAAAGATCTTTCCCCAAAACCACTGCTGAGACACTAATCTTGAGACCACAGTCACATCAGGTGTGGGGCCTGGCACTACATAAAAGACATGGGGGTCTGTGCCACTTGGTATCGGAGCCAGAAAACTAGACACAGAGGTGCTAGTTCTAATTTAAATTTAGCTTTAAATAAAAATTCATCAGTCAAACCTCCAGTAAAATCTTACTCTGATACAGCTGTGGACAGTACGTTCACCAAATCACGTGGTTAGGATTTCTTCATGCATAAGTGATATCATCTGCCACATTCATTAAAAAAAAAAAAGGGGACTACTCCTCCCCCAATTTATTAACTAATTTCTAACAACAATAAATTTACTGCAGAGTAGAAGAGCCTCCACAGAATGCTCTACAGAACTGTCACGAACCCCATTACAAAATAGTATGGCAGAGGCTAAACAAAAGCACATTTCAGAAGAAATTTCCCACAGTTTCCCCAATATCCATAAAATTACACACTGCATAAACATATCACCATAGTCTGAGGTCTTCTGCTTAGTGTTCCTTAGTCCCCATCCACAGGGACAACATGTCAAAGGCTGAGCCTAATTATCCCATCTCCTGTAATGCTTTGCGAAAGATTTCAGAGTATCTAAATGAGTAATAAAAGACAGAGATAACTAATACAGGCTGAAGAAAAAAAAAAAAAAAGATAAAAGAAATATGCATTGATGGTTAACTGTAAGTAATGTAATCTAATGATAATCTAATTTTTATTCCCTAGATCTGTGAGCCTAGATATTTAGAAATCAGTTTAAGACATCAGATTTCTGTTGCAGAAGTACTTGCAAATGAAAGGAAGCATACAATTTTAAAGTAGATTTTTTTTAAAGTACATTTTCTTTTACTGTACTAACTTGAAAACAAAAAAGTTTCTTGAATACTTAGAAGATTTGGATTAAAATCTGTTCCTAATGTAGTAATCTAACTGAAATAATTTGGTTTATGAACCAAAATCTGCATTTTTGAAACTCCATGCATTCAACTGCAACGTGAGCAATAAATGATCTTTGCTAACATCTGCCAGCCCCATCCACTTGATCTCATTTAGCCAAGACGTTTTTGTAGCTTTTGTTGTTCAATGGTCCAGAAAGTGACTGTGTGAAAATATTCTATAAAATTACATCTTCTCCCTACATACATACATATTAAAAATAAAAATAATATGCTTTACTGGCAGAAAGCAAGTTTATACTTCTAGCAGTGTTGAAAAAGCATTTTTATCCTGCTATATGCATCAAGAATATCACTAATTAATTACACAATTATACAATATAGAAAAAGCACACAATTACTTTACAGATTTTTGCTGAAGGTGAGCAGGAAATCAACGTTATCTTTGTGTGTGCACATGCAACTATTAAGCTCCACGAAAGGAGAAAGATAATAGGAAGCCAAACCCAAATCCTTAATGTTGAGTATCTCAAATAACTGAGAGATCTAGTTTGGAGCTATTTCCAAACATCAGGTGTAGTTCACAAATAATTTTTGGAGAAAGAAATCCCAATAGTCAAACTCCTGTATGCTGTGAATATTCAAACAGAACCATTTGGAAAATATAGTCTCAGACTGTAACAGTACTCTAAAAGAATCAGCAAACTTTTCTTAATAGGATACAAAGTGAAATAAAAGAAAATGCATTTCAAGCTCTTGAATTCACATTTCCTTATGTCAAAGCATATTATTAAATTAATTTTAGATTATTGTTAAATTAATTGTATGCTGATTTAATAAAAAACTTTGGGATATTCAGCTAAACCAACTACTTGCAGAAGATTGTGTTGCATAGCCACTTTTATTCCAAAAGCATAGATTCAGTGTTTGTTCTCTAAATATAGCAAATGAAGGAAAAAAATATTTACCTAAACAGGACCAATATTTTCTTCATGTGGGAAAAACACCCTGCTGCCAAAACCCCCTGTACTAATGACAACAATTATACAATAGAAATCTGAATAAAATGTATTCAGTAGCACATAAGCTTTGATGAAATAATACATCTCCAAATGTCATTCTTTTAAATGTATTTGCAAAATGAGGTAGAATTGTGAGTTCTCCATTTTAGCACCTTTGTTATAAGCAGAAAAAAATACCCCCAGAACTTTTATTAAGCAAATTTAACTATTTGATGTTCAAGAAACAAGGTGGAATAAAAAAATACAATCACCCATTAGTTCCCTCAGTTTCTGCTGAGAACTTTTTATGATGAGATTACATAAAATCTGTACCTTAGAAACTCAGAGAAGTGCTTTAATCAGTCTCTTTATGCCTCTGAAAAACTTGAATATATCTTTCTTCAACAATGCAGCCCCTTCAAATCAGCCTTTCCAAGCAGATTTCGACTGCCCACGCCCTCCAAGTAGGCCTCTTGGCAAAAATAGAAAAAACAAAACTTAGTGTTTCTGAGGTGAAAAGGAGAATACAGATAGAGAAATAAAAAGACAAGAAAAAAAATGTGGTTTAGGCTTTTATATGCCACAGAACAGCTCACTGATTTTATTAGTCCCTCAAAGTAAAAGCCCCACTTGCAGTTCCTTTTGTCGATCCCTGTATGCTGCATCTGAACCTACATCTGCTGCAGGCTCAAAACTAAGATGACTTGGATTTTTTTTTTAAGTGACCTCACCAGCTTTTTTTCATTTCCTGCCTGCTTTCTGCTCTCATGCAATGCACTGCCGTATACGTTCATATTTTCTCATTTCTCAAATGAAATGTTCAAATTTCAGAGCAGTCTACCGTTCAGGGAAATTTAATGACAAGTTGCCCAAATCGTTTCAAACTTTCTATGCACATATGATTAAAACATTAAGATATTTGAATGCAAAGCATAACTATATTATGTAGTTAATAAAATAGCTGTGAAATCTTTCTTCTAATTCTTCTCAAACAGTAAAGAAGAATTTAACCAAGGAGTGGCTATGTCAGACTGAGAAAATTTTTGTACTTCGTTTGGTTATTTTGCAGACAGGCTACTCTACATAAATTATTTGAGAAATTAAGTTTCCTTCAGAGAAAGCCAGTGATTCCCAATCAGTATGGAACCAGACTTCTGTTACAAGACACTTACTAAGCATTCATAAGCTCTCAGCTCCAGAGGTATCAGATGCTCAGTACCTGGGAAACTGCCAGTCTCCGTAGGTTGAGATCTGTGTAGGACACCGATGATCACACCAGAAATGGAATTTCCATAGACTTTTGTGCTTGTTTAAAAATGTGATACTTACAAAAGACAGCTCTGGAGACTATAACCGTTTGGTGGAGGCTGGGTAAGAGCAGAACAGATAAACTTTTGCAAAATTTACCCTTACTTGCTCACAGTGCATGAGGATGAGACAGTTTGCAAATCCATTTGGTAAAAGAGCTAAGCCTTGATCCATGTTACAGAATTCAACCCCCCCCAAATTATTATATTATGTGTTTCTACTATTACTATATTATATTGTATCAAATTATCAGATTCTAATAACTTTCAGTTTTTGAATTCTTGTCCCAGACCTGAATTTCAGTGCACAGTTCAGGTCACAACTTAATAAAAATTTGACTTTGAGCTTTCATTTGAGTTTCAATCAGAGGTATCAGATCTTTAAAGATAAAAAAAATCATTTTGCTATCAATGTCCAAGCAGTCATAGTATGAAATCCAGAAGAAAGCATCAACATTGTGATAAAACTTACTGTGATCAAATTTCTTCTACTAAGCAATGAGAGTGGAGAAGGGCAGTACAAGTCCTGTTACAGAACTACTAGTTCTTCCTACCGATAGGCTTATTCCCAGTCTTAGGACTGACTGTACCATCTGATTTTCATACTTACTAAGGAAAGATACTCGTAAAGAATTCCACATCATCCAAATTTTCTTTGCCTAACATCCACTATTAATCAGAATTTTCCAAGCATTTGTTTCCTGTTCTTGCTTCCTTTCCAAAAAAATACAGTAAGCATCTGAGAGAAAGAAAACATAGAAACCATAAAGTGAAAAAGATTGGGAAGCTAGAAAAAAGAGTTTTAGAAGAAAAAAAAAATTAAAAAACCCAAAAGCAAGCAAGCAAACAAACAAAAAACCAAAACCATACCAACAAAACCCTACAAGCATTAACTCTTTTCAGTGCATTCTCTGTTGCTTCTACTAAGCTTCTGACACTTCTGTGCATGTCCCAGTAAAATCTACAACAGACTTGGCACCATTTCATTCTCTTGCTGCAGCAGCTTTTCCTACCAGGAAATGAAAGATTGAAATGTTTTACAATTATTTAGTTTGCATTTTGTGAAAACTAAATGCTTCATTTTAATAAACACAGTGTTTGGAATTTATTACTGACTCTTTTTAGGTTTTAATATTATGAAACATTTACATTATTTCATGCAGCATTTTGTCAAAACAAGCTCCTGAAGAGACAAACAAGCCAACAGTAAACAGGACACATTTTCATCAGAATTTTCAAAATCACCTTATTTTCCATAGAAAATAGATATTTGAAATTAGCAAAACATGCTGGGAAGACCAACTGTGTTTACAGAACTAAAAACTTTATCTTAGTCAAGTTTTCACAGCAAAGCTAGTTTTGCAAAACAAAATCTTACCAATAGATGTGGAGGATGCTCCATCAGTTGATGCCTGCAAGTCAGTTCTGAATGTCTTTCTGAAAAGCCGCAGCAGCAGAAATGGACGTTACTGAATTGAGACAGGAATCAGAAAATTCTGTGTTTGCCTCATGCAAAAAATTGGATTAAGGTATCACCCTGACCATTTAGCCTTACAATGAAGAATGATAGCATAAATATTTCCCTGTATTTACAGATAAATGAGTCACACATCAGGAAAAGAAATTAAAAAAAAAACAAAACCAAACCAACCACACTTGTTGAAGACTCCTAGCAGTAGTTTTTAACTGTGGCGCATGGATCTATAGGTCAATTTGAAGGGGCCCGCAAAAGCAAGCCTTGGAAGGGTTGGTTCAGATATCACAATAAAAGAGTCTGCAGTTCTACTTGCATATTCTTAGAAGTCCAAAACCAAAAATATTTGAAAGCCACTGTAGTAACAGATACCATATTTCTCCATGTGACTGCGTAACAATCCGTTTCTATAGCTCAGAGATGTGGCATCCAGCACCAGTTTGAACAAGTCTGTTCCCATGTTCTACCAACACCACAGACAGCCATTTGTTGAAAAAAAAAAAATTGTGTTGTTCTCCTGTAGGTGACCATCACATTTTCATTAGAATACACAATTTTCTTTTTTTTTTCTTTTTTCTTCTTTTTTTTTTTCCCAGAAGAAAAAAAAAGCTGCCTTTGACAAAGCTAGCTGTACAGACAGTGTCTTAGTGTGGGAGCAGGTTGCCCAGAGTGGTTGTGCAGTCACTGGATCGAGCCCTGAACAACCTGGTCTCATCTGAGAGCTGATCCTGCTTTGAGCAGGAAGTTGGACTAGGGACCCGCTGAAGTCCCTTCCAGCCTGAGGTATCCCATGAAGATACGTGGCCAGCTTTCATTTAACTTCTTTCATTCTATTCAGGTATCCCTAGAATGTTCTGCTATTTACTTTTTTTTACTGATAATGTTTTCTGAGGCTTTAGAGCACATTCACATTGTATATGTGCATTTCTATATAAATGTAAGAGTTTAATTTTTTTTTTTTCTCTTTAAGAAACAGGACAGAAAACCTCATGGAAGTCCTTGTTTCCAGGAAGTCTTCAGAAAAATTGAGTTACCAAGAGTCTTGCAGAAGAAATCTCCGCAGCTGGTAAAATTTTGGTGCAGAAAATCTAGAGGCAGGTTGTGTCTCATCCCCATGATTACATCCACATTTCTTTTCAGAAGAACAGGTTAAAACTTCAACCAAAAAAAAAATTGCTGGGAAATTTGTTTGCAAATTGATTTGAAAAGTTCAATGGAAACAAAAATGGAATAGCAGGCTTCCGTGCATTTATTCTCCCTCCATTTTCCTACCCTTTCAATTTTCAGACTGAAAGAGTAAATTCTCAGTTATTACAGAATTTGATACTGCTAAGGAAGAAACACCTACAACTGAAATACACCATCAGAACCAGGCAACTACATAAACACTTATCAGAAATCCTTGTACTTTAACCATCTCACCCTGCATTTAGGGGACAAAAGATTCAAGAAGCTATTCTGTTTGTTTGTCATCTATTAGAGAATGAATACAGCCTTCTCATAATGTCAGTGATTTGCTAAATGTCCCTGTGAAGCACAAAAGCCTGCTGTCCAGTTTGCCTGCCCGTGAGTGCTGCAGCCCTGCGGTATAAGGCACGAGCTGACATTTTGCAGCATTCGGGTACTGATTTCAAAGAAGTCTAAAGTTCTTTGTGTTTCTCATCTATGCAAGCTTTATTTGCTTTCTCCTTTTAGAGGCCACCTAAAGGTATTGTTTCATTTTGGGACAGCTTGCGGGTCTGCATTTCTCCACATGACAATACACCCGTATATTTCCCACTCTGCTTGCTTTGACTTAGTGGTCAAGCAGCTTGCTGAACTCACACCTGTCAACTGGTTTTGATGGGCAATATTCAGCCTCAACTTCTCATTTCTTGCATTTCTGTCCAATTTTCTCTCTGATACATCATAAGCAAGCCTGTTACTTTACATCTCTGAACACCAACTGCACAGCCCTACTAACCCATTCTCTCTCCTTCTCTCATTTTGTGTTTTAAACCGACGGCTGAAGCACGGTCTGTATCACTGCTGCAGTATGCCTGCCTTGCTGCTTTTGGATTGCTATGCAGTAATACATCACTCCGCTGGTTGTTAAAACAGGTCGCGCTTCACAGCACGGACTACGTCTCACCTACTTCCTGCAGTATCCTGTTTCTTGTTTTACTTGGTACAGGCATATATTTTTCTATTTCTGCATTATTTTTCTTTTTTTTTTTTCCTTAAACATGAATTTCAGCAGTAATGGAAGAGTTGGACTGGGAGTTCAGGGAGAGCAAAAGCAATAACTAAGTACCATCTTCCTTCTGCCACTCCTCTCCAGCACCTCCTGGATTTGGAGATGAAGAGCCTGCAGCTCCAGTTGTGCCTCCCACCCTTCCCGTGGCTGACACAGCCCATCAGGACTCAAGGGGCAGCAATACTTCTGCCGCTGAGGAAGGGCTCATCAGGGCTGGATTAAGACAAGAAACACCTTGGCTACAAACTGCCAAAGTGCCGTAGCATGACAATGGCATTCAGCCACAGTTTTCTAGGCCAGACTTAGAAAATTAAGCCATCTGTGACTGGAGAGGCAGGAGTCAGGGATCACACCCCACATTCCCTCACCAGCTCTAGAAGTTATACAATCCTCTCTTCTTCCTCTCAGCACTTTGCACAGACAAAAAGAAAACCAAAGGTCTTCTCT
This sequence comes from Chlamydotis macqueenii, assembly GCF_036417535.1. NCBI lineage: Eukaryota > Metazoa > Chordata > Aves > Otidiformes > Otididae > Chlamydotis > Chlamydotis macqueenii. Next base: position 101,555,215 of record NC_141558.1, on the reverse strand, counting down.
CTATCCCCTGCATCAATGAAAAATTGTCTCCTCCACTCCAGGAACCAACTTAAGCAAACTGAAGGGATTCAGGCAGGGACAAAAACCTTGCTAAATATCTCTCCCCAATTTGAAGGAAATATATTGGGTCCCGGTGGGTCTCCTCCTAGGACGCTGGAAGTTCCTGACTGGCATTTTTACATTGGAAGGTGCTGCAATTAGCAACAGTTTTTGTAAGCTGACCACAACGTCTTTGCTGCTCTACTCTTGTGAACACAGGATAAGCCCCCAAAACCTCCTTTCCCAAACAACAGTATTCTCTCTTCCCCTCAGAGGCTGAACATATTGCAGATCTGTAGCAGGAGCCCTGACACCCGCAGAGCAGTCCCTCTCACGATGGAGGAGGTTTTGGTTTCTGTCTAGCCTGCACCTCAGATGTAATTGGAGGTAGCTTGGCAATATTCAGCCTCACTTGAGGCACTTGAACCACATCTCTGGAAACCTGCCCATTTTGGTGGCAACCAGAGAAGGGGCAAGGATGTGGACATGGGTCTGTCAATCGATGCTTGCTCTGCAAGCAGCTACAAGGCAGGGAGCTTGGGGAGGGGAGAAGAACAACAGCGTACAAAAGGTGCATGCTGGCATTAATCTCTGCTAACGAAGCCTGCACCAAACCTATGCTCTGAGTCACCCAGCTCAGCGGTGAGCCAAGAGAAAGCTCATGAATCAAACCGCCCCACCGTAAGGAAGTGAAGCAGTGCGGACAGGGGGAGGGGAGGAAAGCAAGGCAGGGCTTGCGTCAGACCCGCAGCCGCTGCCTCTGCACTGCCCCTGCCTCTGCCACCCAGGCACCCGCCGTCCTATGGGCACACTCACCTGGCCCCAATCCCCCTCTCCAGAGGCCCTGCGGAAACAAACACATCATGGCGCAGAGTGGGTGTGGGAGGGCCTCGCTGCTGTGCAGCCCTCCTGCCATCGCAGAACGTGGCCCCTTGTGTTTACGCTGGCATGGGCATACCACAATCGGGGACCCCTCTTACCCCAGGGCAGCATGCAGCTTTGGGGAGCAGGGGAGTGGGGAAAGTGAGCATCTGGGGATGTGCCTGGCACAGAAGAGGGCTGTGACGATGGGGAACAAGTCTCTTTCACCATCTCATTCGTTTAGGTGCACATGTGTAAGCGAGATCAGAGCAGAAGCAACCAGCTATGGAGAGTGGGCCCTAAAGACCATTTTTGCAGCTTCACCAATGTAGAAAAACACCAAATGGCATGAGTACATAGACCTTAACTGATCTACCATGGCAGCTCCACACCGGCAGAGACTCCCTCCCTCTCCCATCAGCCAAAGACTCACAGAGAGGACCTGGGAGTTACTGCCAAGAAATTGGCTTCCGTTCTTTTGTATAATCAAACAGTACTCTAGATTTAAAAGCACATCAGAGAAGAAAAGAAAACCATCCTTCTCCATAGTGTGTACACCAAGCAGCAAGCCCTACATATCTGACCATAACCAAACAAGAAGTGTTTTTCACAGCTACAACTATAACCTGCTTTTCCATTGCTGGAGTTCTCAAGCCCAGTGGCTGGGCGGAGAGGGGTAGGATGTGGCAATTCCAGGTGTAGAGCAATTATACATCTCTTCACACACACATAGTCCTTGGTTGACGCAGGGCAGGCCAGGAAGGAAAGCCAAGAGCCTGCAAAGATTGCAGGCTTTCCATACCAGCAAGAGCAAAGGCCTCCATCTCACAGCCCAACTACTCAGGTCGTCCTTGAGGGAGAGAAACAGATGAAGCTGACAGGAGATGCATTCAAAGTCCACATGCCCTGCAGAATGAGCGTATAGCCAGAGCGATGTGGCTCTTGGTAAGGATTGCAGTCAGGGTTTTCTTTCATTTCTTTCTTGGGGAGGGGGGGAGAAGAAAAAAAAAGAAAAGCAGGCCATCTTGATGACTGGTACAGATGGGCTGGCTATACAAACTCCATAGTGGAGCACAGCATGGCCATCAAAATTACGTGCCTTGGGAGCAGAAGCACCACCGTGGGCTCTGGGCTACTGTTTCTAGGCAAGGACCTCGAAGCCCATTAAATACTATCTTCTCTTAGGGGAACTGTCAGGAAGGGACAGGAGCTCTCCTGTGTGAATGCAGTGCTTTGTTTAATGCTTAACTGGAAGATGAGTGTTTTCTGTGATGACAAGCAAGCATAAAAACCTTGTCCTAGGGATGTTCACTTGATATATACTAGTTTACTAGCATTTTCAGGAGAGACAAGCAAGAAGGAAACAGGCTGGCATGAAAAAACCCTCTTCTCCGCTAGCATTTGAGAGTTTTTAAGACAGTGCCAGAAGACAACCGTGTGCATCTGAGATCAAAGGGCTGCCGTGATTTAAAAGAGCCTCTTCTCAGGGGGGGAGAGGAGTTATAGTTGCTGAAGGAAAAGAAAAAAAAGACGACAGGGCAAATAGGCCTGCTTAGGTTATCTTCATAGAACAGTAGAGCCTCAGGAACAGCTATTCACATACACTTCTTGTCTTGAAATATCTGGTCTCGGTGCATCATTTCAAGTATTAAAATATCTATCTTCAAGCTATCACTTGAAGCTCCATTTATTCTGCAGAAAGACATCACTTCACTCTGCCTGGTTCTGAGCTCACTAGGAGATGCTTGTCAAGCAAAAAACCATATGCCCTACCTCTCCTGTCTATTAACTGGGGCTCAGTGGCTCACTAACCACCACTACACAGCTTACAAGCAGAACAAGCTCACATCTGCCCCACAGATACTGTACGACAGCTGTGTCCTCCTCACTGCAGGTCCCATTATGTGTAAAAGGAAGAACGGCAGGTGTCTGAAATTAGCTGAACCTGATGGATCAACAGAGATGATCTGTAGGGTGGATCTATGTCTATAGGCCAGGGTAAGTGAACATTAGGGAAATTTACAGGAAAGTAAAAGGCACATAGCCTCAAGCCTGACAAAGGTGCCATTCAAAGACAGCAAAACTAGCTACAACTGAAATTGATAAGGACTTTCCATATCTAAAGTTCTGCAAGAGATCAAAACTGTTTCCTACAAGTCTAACTGTGACAGTTTGCTCAAGTTTTGACACTTGGAGACAAGAGGTAAAAATAATTGAGCTGCACTGACTTAATAAGGAAATTAAGTATTCAGAAAGCAAAGGTAGTCAGTGCCATCTCCCTGGGCTCAAAATCCTTATCAGCTTGAAGCTAATTCTGCTATTCCTCCTACGGAGTCATAATTTTTACTTAGAAAATTTATGCTCTGTATCTGCTTCTGCACTGAAGCTTTGAAATAGAAACCTCTAACCTCAGGGGCTAGAGAGGCCTGCAGTTTTCACTCGAGCCTGTTTGCAGCCACCAGGTTTTGGCAGCTTTGGAGCAGAAAAAGCTGAGAGGTGAAACCAAAGAAGAAATTGTCCAAACGGGATTTCATGAGCTTACTGGGAACTTGCTTGCTTGTTGCAATTTGAAAGTGAAACTGTAAACCACGGGGAACAGGATGATTGTCTGAATTGCTGCCACTAGTTTCTTTTTTTTTTTTTTTTTTAGCTTTTAGTTACCGTGTACTTTGTAATTTCACACTCGTAGTTTGTAATAAACTGACATTCCAGCACTGCTACAACAGCAAGGCATCCTGCCGAACACAGCTTTGTGCGAGGGAAATGATCAATACGGCTATAGCAAAATAACTTTCCTCTCCAGCTTTTTGTTTGGTACCACTGTTAGCAGGCTTGAGGTTTTTTTTTTTTTTCATTCTCCCTGTGCACAGAAAGGTTAAAAGACTGGTAGGGAAAGTGTCTCCCCACTGCAGCGTGGCTAGGAGGAGCCAGGTTTCCTCCGTCACCACTGGCAGAGTGCAAGGAGAAGCACCCGACTGGAAAAGCTGTGCTGGTTGAAAAGGAGATGCTACACGCAGTAGTTTTAGCTCTGTACACCGTAGGCTTGCCAATACATTGACTTCACATTGCTAGCATTCAAGCAGTTAAGCACAACTGCGAACTCTGGAAGCTTTCCCACTCCTCGCTGAAGCTTCTTGCCAGTACACTGGTAACTGGTAAACAGATGGTACAACAGATACGGTGTCAGCTCCCTTCTTGTTGGAAATGCAGCTATCCAACATTTAGTCAACCTGTCTACAGTGAGAAGTGACTGAATTAGAAGTAAAAACATGCTTGCATTTCCCTTTTGCTCTTAACTACTGCACATACACAGCCTGTGCCTCTTGCATCTTTAACAGAGTCCAAAATTCATTTTTTTGAAGAGAGTCTTCTCCCTGTAACTTTCCCATCCGGGCTGTTGTGGCAAAAGGTGGTAAAAACTCCCCCTTTTTCAGTCTCCTACAACCAGTCTAGGATAAACAGTCATTCAGACTGGCAGCATTTTCCTCCTCAAAGCTTCATCCAAAGAATATTACAGACACTGCAAATAGTGTCATGAACTCCAACACTTCACGAACCAGCAAGACTGCCAGAAGCATCTGGCACTGTTTTGAGGAGAAGTTTTCAGTTTGTTTCTAGTTGGGCTTCCTCTATGCTTCGCTGCCATCTCTGACTTCCCTCCAGCCCTTTGCAGCGGCTTCACCAAACTGAGCACCAAATTCTGCTCCTTGATAAACACCTCTTGTACCTTCCATCAGCTCCTTCATTCTCTCCCATGACTCCCCTCTCATTTTTCCCAAACTGTACCCACTTTCATCAGCCTCCCATGATCTTTCTGTCCTCTCGTAACTCATTTCTCTTCCCTTCATGTAAGGCTTTATGTCCATTAGTACCACACTTCCCTCATTGCCCGCTTCCCCCAAAGCTCTGTCCCAGAGCCAAAGAAAATTCTCATCTTGTTCTGAATTCTACACTTCTAGCAGAGCATACATTTTCTCTTGCTAATGCCTTACATCAAGAAGTAACTATGATTTGGGACAACTTGCCAAGCAAATCTCCCTTTTCTTTACGTACCAAGCCATTTAAAAGTCACTTGACATGGATAAAAAGCACAAGGTTTCAAACAGGCTCCATTATTTTTGCCAGCAATGGATACAGCAAGGTTTGGGGATTTTTATGTGTGTGTGGTTTTAGTTCCAGGCTGAGTCAATATATTATGGAAAACAGACCTGCCTCCAGTTACCTAGAGACTGCTTAACCATGGGGTTCAAGTGACACTGTAAAACCACTCCACAGGAATGCCACTCAACTGCTTAATTCAGCAAATCCTGTTGGTGGATTTTCTCCCCTTACAAGTCACACTTGCCTATTCATTTTTTTTCCCATATTGCATAAGAAAAAGGAAAAAGCTTTATTAATTGATGGAGATTTAGACCCTTATTAAGGCTGAGATTTAAACATACAATTAAGTCAGGAAATTCAAAATCAAGCTTTTTTTTCTACTTTTATTGCCTTCTCCATTATTTCCCCCCATCATCAATGTATGCTCTCTCTCCTGTGAACTCTGCCATCATATGCACTGAAAGCCTTGTTATTTCCAAAACGCCGCTCCAATACTTACTTCAGCAGCTCAGCCTCACTCTTCTTGTGTGATATAGCAAAGAATTTATTGCTATTTTCACATGAGTGAACTGTGCCCCCCAAGGGCTAAAGTTACTCTTCTCTGCTTGGGTGCCTAAAGCTTGGCTCCTTTTCCAGAGAGGCCAAATGCCTGTAACCTCCCCTCCCTTCTGAAAGAGTTGCACCTCTGCAAAGTAAACAACATTCATATGAGAGTCTTAAATATGAGTCCAAGTGCCTATCTTTAGGCACTCTAGTCTGGAAGCATTGGTCTGAGTGAACAGGTCCTGCTTGCAGCATGAATCACACTACAGAGCAAGGTTAGGACAGAGGAGTTCCCGATTCTTAATTTAATTCTCTCGACCATCCTGCTGTTTAAATGAGAAACCCAACTGGGAATCTTAATTACAGTAATATACTCACCAAACATATTGTATTCGTTCATTTGAATTACTTTAGGAATAGCATCGCCAGCCAGGAGAACAAAAACAATCCTGCACAAAAATGGATTAAGGCCCCACAGCCTGGCATAAAAGGAAGCCTTGGAGCCCACCACATTTGTATCCAGGGACTCCCGTGGGTTTCCTTAGCCACAGAGGTGCCACAGAGCCCCAGCACCAGGCAGCTACCAACACCACAATGCCAAACCTACTCCCTTTCTCAGATTTTCCTCACCTAGCTCCATTCAGATGGCCAAGTATTTGAGCATTAATCATCCTCATTGTCAATAGGTGATTTGATGCCCTCAGTCTCCATTTCCCTGCTGCCCACGTGTCCCTTGTTCACCCACACCAGTGAGGGGTGAGTGTGCTAGAGCGGACACTCCATTCGGGCTGTCCTTCATAATCTCCTTTTTGGTACAATAGAAGGGATATCTTTTAAACTTCTTTAGTTCCTTCCCTTTTCCCAGATACAGACCAGGAGAAAATAATATGTAAACTAGCAGAAACTCTTTGAAAAGAGCCCAAGCACAGCAGAGGCAGGGCTGTGCTCTTAAGCTTAAGCCCCTGTGCACGCAGCCCGGTGACAGTCCACAGCCAGAAGCAGTTCTCTTAAACGGCAGCCTTCAGACAGTCCTCCAGGTAAGGTGCACCAATTGTAACACAGACACTCATGTTTGCTGGGGAAAATGTAGCAGATCTAAACTTAAGCCTAGTTTTGTTTTTTTTTCAGTTTGACCTGGCAGCTCCACATTTTGTCCAGGAGCTGCCTTTTGGGGACGCTGGCTTCCTCCTTCCCTTGCATCTGCAAGGGACAGCCTCAGCACAGAGCAGAGAAACATTCAGCAAGTCTTTGCATAAAACCCTTCCCAGCCAGAAGCTCTCCGAAGAGCCCAGAAGGACAGACTATCTGAACGATATCATCAGTTTGCCAGGTCTGACGAGGCAGCACAACCGCTTGGACGTGACTGTGTTTGTTTGTCTCACTGGTAGCACAGCCCTGGATCCTGCTGTCACATGCCTCCGAGCACTTCAGGCCAGGGAATGTCTCTCAAGCTTGTTGGTAAATTCTTATCTATATTACAGTTGCAGAGGTGACGCTTGCAGACGTAACCCTGAGCAAATCTGAGCCAGGCAGTAACTCTGGTAATTTGGAGGGGGATGGGGAGAACAGCAGCAGCCAGCTGGGAGCTGATCAAGATGCCTCATGCACAACCCTTTGCCTTCTACAGCTGCTAGGGATCAAGCTAGGACCTGCAGTCAGCAAGACAGGTTACGAACACGCAGAAGAAATGTGATCGCTGCCTGAAAACACTGCTTGCATCCTTGATGCGGCAAAATAAATTAGTATTTCTTTTAATTCCCTTTTCTTCCTCTGTACTACTCACTGCTGCTGCAGTGGGGCTTGATTTGTACCTAGAGCTAGCTGAAACATGGGACGAAAAAGCACGCGTGAAAAACATGACCTTTGTGTTTATTTCAAAACTTGCCGACTGGGTGTCGCAGTGGCCTTTACTCACATCATCCCTAAGGGCCACGGTGTGTTTCAGCGATAGGAAGATCCTTCTCTCTGATTACTAGGATGCAGTGATGTCAGTTGAGCATGCCTGCCATGAACAGGAGGGAAAATCCATTAGCATAAACCTCAGCAAAAGACGCTTAGACAAATTTGCCTCACCTCAGGCTTGCCCCAAGCTACCAGATCAGTTGACTACTTTCCGCAGCTCGGCTCGTGGGTAATAACTCTTCTAGCTATGGTAACTCAGCGATACGCCTGAACCCAGGCAGGTCTGCGGTGAAATATTTGAGCCCTTTCACAATAAGCATAAAACCCACATGACCAGTCTACATTTACATTTACTTTTTCTCCTCTTAACTAGTTTTGCTTTCCCCTGCCTACATACAGCTCCTTAAGAAACCTATAAAACCTATCTTCATTTAACAGTGAAGACAAAGTTTATAAAAGTAAGTAGAGACTTGGCTTTGGTTTTTTTTTCTTTTCATGAACACCTAAAATTAGCCAAAACCTACAATTTCAGGGGAAATGAGGGAAGGGGGCAAATACAGAACTATTCCCATTTCAGGTCACATCTAATTAAAATGTTTGGCCAGAAAGAATAGGAAAAATGTTTTAAACAATGTAAGGTTTTATTTCAACATTTTCTAACCATAATTATTCATTTCACAAATGCTGAAATGTTTCATTTCCACATTATTACACATGTCAATGTTTTGCTATAACACAGAATTTTTTAACTGACTCAAATTTAAAAAGAGGAAAAGAAGCTAAAAACATTAAATAGATTGAAAACTGAATGTTTCACTTACAGTTATACAAAACATTTAGAACTCCCACTGTGCCATTTTTTTTTTATTTTGACAACTAATCCAGGAACTCCCAGACTTCACTCCAGCAATGCTGGTTGTGGGAACATCATAAGTCATGTACCCAGTCTTTGCTGAAATTTTGAATTGAAGATGGACTCAAAGGGTCTGTTGACTTCTCTCCCTTGGGTAATGTCACCTCACTTTGAACAAAGCCAGCAGAATAACAAACAGTGGGGTCTCTACCAATTCACCCCAGGTGAATGCCTGCAAACCCATTTCACTCATATTGGTGTTGGTGTTTGCACCTGCCGATGAAGTGCTCTCAAACCCAAGCGCAAACTCTTTTAGAGCACTGCTGGCTTCACTGGAGTTCGTCTCTGGAGAACTGGTTGAGAAAGCTCCTCTGGGGTTTTCAACCAACAGAAACAAAGTGCAGCACTTAGTAACACTTGGCTGATACATCTGGGCAAAGAACTTCCCACCAGCTGGCATCCACCAAGAATTATTACCTTCAATTTTCTCCTCACGGAATAGGCAGTTAAGGGGCTAGAAAAATCTCCACTCCCTACCTCATCACCTGTGCAGGTCTGTGCAAAGCAGGCAGTGGATAATACGCTATGAAACTGAGAAGAGTTCTCATTTTCCTGAGCAACTAAAAGTGCAGTTTTAAATATGTAATAGACATTTTGCCTTTACCATTTACAAGCAGAATACGTAAAGTAAAGTATGACTGCGTTGATACCCTCTGGGCACTTGAGTTTAGATTTCCATTAACAACCTCCCTAGCAATAAGAAATATACAGTCTTGCTTTACAAAAAGGATTGTAAATCTGTGCTTTTGGGAGCTACTGTATGTGAGCTGTATGTCTGTCTCTTTGAATTATGCATTCTTACTGTAGGTAATCTAATCAAAATACTAACAAACCCCTTTTCATATGATCACAGAAAAGCCACTGCACATTAAGAAACACAAATGACAAGCAACAGATACTCAAAATGCCCTTCAGCATTAGAACAATGCTGAAGATACATCTGTATTCAGATGTGAGCAACAGCAAAATCCCCAGATATGACTCAGTCAAGAAATCGCAGTCTAACACTCACTGAAGCTGGTGTTAGTATCTCCAGTAGTTTGAGCTTCATTTGTCAATCAGCCCCTCCTTCATCCCCACTTATTCTGAGCAGGCTCCTTATACCAAGCAATGCTACACAAAGACAAATATTAACAGCCTCTGAGCACCCAAAAGTCTCTCAAAGTCAATGGCGAGAGCTCCATTCTAGGAAATATTAAAAATTATAAAAGAGTACAAAACATACTGAGGGGGTAGGAATCCAAACCAAAAAGCCCAAAGGAAAGTAAGGCTGCCTTTTATACTCCTTCTGCCTTACCACAACTAGCTTCTCAAGCCTATGGACCTCGAGCTAAGTCTTATTATGAAGGACACTACGGTAAACCAGAGAAAAGCTGCCAATATTGGACACTCCAAGAATACAAAGTCCATCAACAGTCTGCTGATCACAGCAATTTGCAAGTTTCACTTCCTTGGTTGATTGCCTGTGGTTTTTTTTCAAATACCTGATAATCTGTTTTCTGCATTTTCCTGTACTACATACATTTGTCCTCTGAGTTCTTATTTCTTCCTCATTTTGTTCTCAGATCACCATTTGCCACCCAATTTAAGGAAGAGTTGCTGCATGCCTTGAAGTTTCTAATCAAAAAATAACTCAATCACTGGAGAAGATAAAGAAGCATTTTTTTGGTTTGGAATTTTTTTTTTAAAGTTTTCTAGTTGAAAAGTAGCTTAAGATCCTAGTGCATATCTCATAAATTTGCATTTTAAAGAACTGTGCTTATAGGTCTAAAAATCAGATGAATGAAAGCACCGAGGCATTGTCTTTCCACCATAAGAACATGAAGAATAAACTATTTCTCCGAATACATGGAGGGGGGAAAAGAAATTGGGTCTTGGGCAGGAATTTCATGTGCTAAGTTTAAGTTTTCTGCAAATGAGAATTGCAAAATTGCCCACCTTTGAAACAAGAGTTCAAAACAGAAGTAATGCATCCTTAATGAGGACATTGAAAATGATGATGCTGGGAGAGAGAGTGAATGCATGTAAATTAAAGACATATTGCTAGATTTAATCAGTCCTGTCCAGTATTTATAAGTGTTCTTAAAATGAGATCTCAGCAGACATCATATGTCTGAATACGTTTGTTTAAAGTTAAAGGCTGTTTATTAAATGCAATTTATATGCTGTTAAACCTCAGAGGGAGAAATATTAAACAAGTCTGGGATTCACATTACATGAAACAGGCACTAAATTGTACAGTTTGATATATAACTTCCTATAGTGGATAAATCCACCAACATCTGCTAAATATGTAGAAGATTTATTGCATTTTCATAAGGTTTACTTACTACATAGACTTCATGATTTGGCAAACAAAGCCTGACTATGGGGAAAACTTCCATTTTGTTATTTTAAACCCTTTTAATACACACTTTGCAGGATGCATAACTATTCCCTCACCACCCTCCCTGTCACCTGATGGAGGGAACGGTCTCTGAGCCATCGAGTTGGCAGAGAAAGAGAGAACTTGTGTCTCACATCTTGTTTATAGGATGGAGTCTCTGCGATTCTTTTGGCAGTTCCCAGAGCAAGGTATAGTCCTGCATATTATCTCTCTCCAGAACTTTGCTGACGGACTCAGAGAGTCAACAAAGATCGTAGTACAGTGCAAAGACCCTCCCTCCCCCTGCGGGAGAGCTCAGCAGGCTCTCCTCCCAGGGCATAGTGAAGTCAGACATTTATTTTGGCATCCAGAAAACTCTTTTTGAAATCTGCCTGAAACTTGCTAAGTTCCCATAGTCTAGGAATCTTTGATGAAATCTTGTAATTTTTTCTTATCACCAGGCAATAACGCTCTATGCTGGAAATAGAAATGGAAAATTTGGGCACAGTGAAACCCTGTTTTCAGGAAGTCAGGGAAATCCCATTGCCTCTCCCTTGTTCCCCCAACCTAATTTCTATAGTTCTTGTTCATATAAATGAGCGCTCAAGCTTCAGCAGCAACACTGAAATAGATTTCCCTGGTTTTAGATGAAAACCTGGAAGAAGCTTAATTCAGACACCAGAGAAAGCTAATATTTTTCCCATTCAGTACTAGAGATGTGCATCTGCAGTACCTACTGAGAACATGACTGAAAGCACATGAAGGACTGAGGGCTGCTCACCAGAAGCCAGACTTGGGGTTGCTGTCATTTATTTTACCTAATGAGCAAAATAAGAAGCAGCTTTAAGCCCAAGAATTGTTACAAACATGGATAAAATGAACAACAACAAAAAAAAAAGGTATTTTCCCTTCTAGTAAGCTCTCCATATATAATCACTTATGACCTTGGGCTAATATATCTTTTCCTTGAAATAGAAGTCTGTAGACTTACAGAAACAATCCTTCATTCCTTCTTTCTGTCCCTTACTACATTCCTTTAAGCCTTTTTTAAAAATGGGGTTCAGTTTTAAGGGAAATATTTGTCATCGGGATTTTGCAAATGGTTCCTACAAGAAGCAGAATGTAGGTACAGATGTAGCTTGGAAGGAATCTAGCCATGCAGGATAACACTTGACAGTTAACTGAAATGCTGATTTATTGGTACAGACCTCCACGGTTCCTTCTTTACGGAGAGGAATTATTGTAGGTAATACTTCTACCGCTAAATAGCTGCTTTCAGACATGCAAACACTTAATGTAATCTTCTCTTATACCCTTTAATCCAGCTGTATCTAAAATTCCCAGTCATTATTTGGTATCATAACTCACCGTCCAAGCTCTCCAGGACAGGGACCTATTGTTGTCATTTTGTAAACTTTTACTCCATTCTCTGGGGACTGATCAGCGTCAGAGATTAATAAACAAGTATGTATACTAATGATATGGACTGCCTCCTGCTAACAGACTTAATTTCTTAGCATCCTGGTGAAAAAACATGCCTTTGACTGTATGAAGCACTGCTTCTGTTACTGTATTTATTATTTAACATTTGTGTGTTAGAATCACAGATGGGCAAGTGACAAGCAATAGCTATTGGGGAAAAACATTATTACTCCTTGTACAAATACATCCCTAAGATAAGTTACAGTATTCTCCTGCCAAAATGGAACAGCTAACGATTTTCTTGCAGTCTGAGAAGTCCCAGATCACAGATGGCCAGCTGAATAGTGGCTCAAGTAATGCTAAGCAATGAACAGCTGCTAACAATGAGGAAATTGTGCTTACAAGGCCTGATTCAGTGCCCACTGAAGTCAATGAAAATCGTATAAACAGCAGCGAGTGCCCTCGTGGCACTATTCTTTGGCAAGAAACCAAAAACCAGATAACCAAATATTGTGAAATTTCCCCCTCCAGAATACTCACTGCTTTTACAGAGTGACTGAAACTTTGATCTCCAGGCAAGTCTAGAAGCACCCTAGTGAATGCAGCTGCATTTAGAATGCTGATGTATACTAAAACAGGAGTATTATATATCTTACAGAGGATTAGGTCTTTATTTTAAATGGCTGCAGACATTAAGGGGTTCAGTTGATTTTCTCCTAGATAAAACATGCTAGAAAACCAACACTTCATTTTGATAGACCATTACCTGCAAGTCCTTTCTTTCAGTAAATGCTTAAATTTATTAACAAATGGCACTACTGTGGGTTAGAGCACCACCACTGCTATTCCTAGTAACATGTGGCTATGAAGCATGTGTAAGAAATCAAGTGTCTGCCCCAAGGATTTTATAGTCATTGCTCTGGCTGGACTAATGGTGGCTGTGAGCTAATGAGGAAGAAGGTCAGAAAGCTAGGGACAGCTCAGTTCTGGAACACAATACAAACCAGAAATCTCTTGTGGGTTTTCTTAAACCAACAAAGTATGAAATGGCAGGTATCTGATTTTTGAGGTGCTTAGAAGGAGCAGCACTGAAAGCCTAAACATGACATTTACAAACTTCACATCACTGTCCTAAACTGAAGCAGCATGGATTCAGCTCCATAAGCTCATGGATACAACCGAATACCTTCCCAGGAGCTGGGGACAGCAAGGACCAGTCCGCGACGGGTACAACAGAGCTGGAATACAGAAAGGGCAGGGCACCTGATGGGAACAAAAGAGAAGGCTCCTTAAAGCTTAGGAAGAACTCATTAAAATTCAGAGATGCATTGCTGATAAATAACACCAGTGTTAAATGCATCTCCATCTCTCTGGCCATTACCTCCGTGATAAATATACTCATAAAAGAACCACTGAATTCAGGGAAAGACACTTCTTGCGGTCACTTTCCTGATCTCACACAAGATTTTTTAACTATCTAATGCACGATGAATCTTAGCTGCTTTAAAAGCAAAGAGGCACTACTTAGAAAGCTGCAGAGATCAGAGACAACTGCTTCTAAGGGATGGTTTTGGTTTGTTTTTTGGTTTTTTTTCCTTTTTAAAATACGCCTGCAAAATGTCTAGTAACACACTTCAAATTTATTTCCTCGACTTGCTCAAATACTACGTTCTCCTGGGTGTCTTTGCAGTCTCAGAAACAGGTACTTTTGTGCTTCTTTGTAAATTTTCCATTCTGCTGCAGAGTCTGTTTATGTTCCATAATGCACAGGTGCACACAGTTATACATGAATGGAGTCAGGTCATACGGAAGCGAGGAATCGCTTCTCCTGCTATTTGCATAGGCTGGAGGCAGGCATAGTGCAAATAACTCTTTGCAGCTGTACCAACACGCTCCAGTCTCTGCTTGCACCGTCCAAATCATCCTGCTCTGAGGCACCTTTTCAAAAAGAGCTGGAAGACAGCTAATCACCAGATTTACTAACAGTGTTGCTACAAAATTTAAAAGATTGGACTGGGAGCACAAAGGGACTAGAGAAAGGCTCGGCAACGATGAGCATGATGGAGCTCAGACTCTCCCAAAGAGAAGTGTATTAACCAGCATAAGGTGGGTGCAAACACCCACGGCATTTCTGACTGTCCTCGTCATTCACAGCGTGCACCTGCCACTGCTGCCACCTGGGTTCCTCACCTGGGACTGACAGTTTTGGTTCAGAACCAGCTTGCAAGGACACTTCTGCTGGGGAGCTCCTCTTCAGGGAGCACACTGTGTCGCCCCGAGGGAAAGGTCTTCTCCTGCTGGTCTAACACTGCCAGGCAGGAGTCCCAGCCACCTCCCTGCCCAGTGCACAGCTGGCTTGAAGCCTTGCTGCCACCACCACTGCATCATTGCATCCTGCAGGGAGAGCAGGAGCTTTCCCAAACTGGAATATTCTTCCCCAGTTGCTGATTTAGTCTGCTCTGGGCAAAAAAAAAAAGACCAGAAACGCTCCTGTTGTGGCCACCACCTGCCATAGAAGAAAACACACCTTCTGTCACTCTGGTTGAGAGGTGGGCAGCCACAGACTGCAGTTTCCAACTCTGCCATCATCCATCAGCAGCCTGCCATGATACACTGAGCTAATCACATCCTCCCCAGAGGCTGACATGCAATCTCTGGCCTATAGCATCCTAAATGCAAGTGTTTGCCAGGGAGAAAAAATAAAAAATAAAAAAAATTCAACTACATCAACCACTTACGGATGATGTAAGCAAAGACTCTCCATGATGCAGGAGGATGCAGCCCCACACATCATCCTCACCAAATGCCCAGACAAGGGCTCTCATGTGGCCAGAACAGTTAAGGTTTTCCACAGTAGCCCAAACTCTTATACACCCAGCCAACGCTACACAAAAAGCTAGCAAATTATTTCCCTCCTGCCCAAATGAGCTTGCTCAGACGGGCTTCATCTCTTTTTGAGAGCACCAGACTGAGGGTAAGCACCCTGAATAACACTTCTAGGATATGTCTGGGTATCCTGAACTCTACCCAGGTTCCTGAGAGAGTTAATCCTCTCTGAGGGCCTTAGACCTGGAGCACCAAGAGATTAATGTCTTGCAGGAGGCCAGTGGCACACACAGGGACTATATCTGGGTCTCCCAGGTCACAGATACACTTTGGGGCCTCTGGACCAGCCTCACTTGCTAGTAATTAGAAGTTTAATAGCATTACTGAAATTACAATCAAATTGTACTCAGTTAGACTGATCACTAATTTTGAAAGTAGTTACATGTGCTGACAGGATGATTACAGCTTTATTCACCTATTTTAGACTAAAATTTAAAATAAAATACACTGAGATTCTATCACATGGTAAATTGCAGTCAGCTCTCAAGTCTATTTCTTCCAAATTTAATTCTGACATTGTAAAGCTGACAGCCTCGCACAGCTCAAAAGAGGAGTGTTATGCTTTCCTACAGCAGAAGCTTGACAACAGGACAGATAACGCTTGCCTTGAGACCAGGAGGGTCCCAAGCTACTGGCTCTAAGACCATGGTGTGGCTACTGATTTGCTTTAAAAATTTGTGGCAAACTCACATGAATCCACTTGCAAGTTTTCACTTGTATTCTTAGCTAGGAGAGGCTAACATAGCGGTAATTTTATGCATGGCTTAGAAAAGTCTTTAGATTGAGTACCAATAATTTTTCCCTGCGACTCTGTGCAACTGAGTCCACAACAACAGAAGTACCCAGTTTGACACAAAGAAAACTGGGCAGTCAGGGAGGTAAATGGTTCCAGATTGTCCTATCTTGTTTCTAAAACGGTCTTTCTACGAAATATAACCTACAGAAATAAATGCATTTTATACAAAGTCATTTTGATTGTTGCTGGTTCAGAATTACCTGCTTAATCCGCGTGTGTTCTCATTCACACACAGAGCAACCCTGTAAATATGCGGTGGCGCCACACGGTTAGCACGTCTCCTTGCATTTAAAAATAAACGCGTACACGTGTGTATCATGTAGCAGCCCTTGACACAATTTCACATAATACGGCCGTACACATCCCGCACGCCTGAGACTTCCATCAGCGCTCCGAGGCCGCTAGCGCATTGACTTTCCCTTCACTTTTCCAGTGAAGTTGCGTGTTTGATTTTCTAAGCCTGCTTTTACTCGGGCTCCTTTGAACGCTGGCATTCCCAGAGCCAGGAGAGAGGAGGCGACTGTCGGAGAGTTTGTGCCCTCTGCTGTTCACCCGTGGATACTGGATTCCCGAAAACGCCGCTGCTCTGCGCTACTGCAGCATCCTCTCCTCACCAAGCCTCGACTGCCTGTAGCGCAGCTCACTTCAGCAGGAGAAAGTATTTAGCCCTACTTTTGGAAGAACTGCTCACCTCAGCACCTGCCCCCAACAGGGATACCAGAGAAGACTACCCCCTATCATTTGAGGCATTCAGAAGCCAATAAGAGTAGATGAAGTTTTGGAGGAGCGCAGTGACATCTGCACCTATGACCTCTCAAACAGTCCCTTCTGCTCTGCCTACACCTATGAACCCACTACAACAGCTCTTCTGCACTTTGCCCTGGCTGCAGGTGAATGATAAAGCCAGTTTAAACTCATATTCTGACCTAAATAAGCAAGGTCCTTTTATATATCCTCTAGCAAAACCATTTTCCTCTGGTTCCCACAACCTTCCCCATTGTTCTGACGGAGACATTTCTTCTTAGGGTGTTAAAGACAGTGCTGAAGATCTCATTTACAAACAGGACCCTCTCAGCACATGAATCTTGCACAATGACATTCAAAACAGTAAGTTACCAATTTTCATCACTGTGAGGAACTACCCTAAAAAGAAAAAAAAAAGCTCACAGAGTAAAAAAAAAAAAAAAAGGGGGGGGGGAGGGGAAGGCAGGGACGGAAAGAAAAAAGGCAAGAGTTAAACAAGGATCTGGATTCAATAAACTGTTTCAGTGGAAAGTTAGAAGCCTAAACACTGAATCTGAGCCTAATAGCCCTTTGCTACAATTATATTCGCTTGAATGTTGAGTGCTGTGTCATTAGATGAGTGCATTCAGACAGCGCACTGCAGTAATAATTCACAAAGTGTTTACATTTCAACAAAGCCTTCTCTTGTGTGCTCTTCTAACCATAACAGCACGTTTAGACATTTTATAAACAGAGCAGATTTGTTTTTAATTAAGGAATTTCACAGCAGTGAACTCTGATCACTTAATATTTCAAATCTGAAAACATCACTATTACAGCATGCAAAGATATTATTCTCTATATACTTCATACTCTGTATGAGTAATGTTTCCCCCCAAAATGCCACACTGCCAGCAGATGCTGAACGAAGAGAGTGGCAACGTGGGCCTTCCCTGGGGCTCTGCAAGAAAGCTGTACCTGTGACGCAGGAGAATATGTGCAGAGACACTGCTTTCAGGACTGATCACAATCAGCTCCTGCATCTCTGAGAAATTCTGTATCTTTTAAGCAAAGCACAGCTGAAATCAATACTCTGCCAAGAAAAGTGGAGAGACTTTGCTTTACTGCTGTGGGATTCATTTTCATGACTGTCAATCATAGGGTAATTTTCACAATTCCAGCACTGCAATCTAACAAGTGCAATAATCTGTGGCCCAGACTTCTTGCCAAGCAGGAGTGATTTAAACTGAAAGACTGGGACACAGGAAAGGAAGAAAGGAGTGCATGTTTCACCTAATTTGACCAGTATACAATTTACACTCGAAAGGAAAACTGGGGAAAGCTTGATCTGGTAGGAACTGTTGGCAGCAGAGCCTGTTTGCAGCTAAGAAGCCAACAGAAAGACTGTATGGCAACAAGACTTCTGGTTCCTGCATGAATTTCAAATCACAGCATTATGTTTAACCTCAAAACATCTGAAAGGAAATGATGAACAAGCATCAATCACCGATTAGTCATTATTTCTTGGGCATTCCATGGAAAACAAAGATGCTGGGTCAGATCAGGGTTTCAGAACTGCTCTGAAGGCCACAAGACTTTCCTCGGTGGCATCAGGCTTTTCTGCTCCAGCTGGACACATCCAGGATGGTAAATACAGCCTACGTGAAAGGTAGGTACCCTTATCCTTGGGGTGAACTTTCAAGTGTCTCATATCAACTGGGGCACACATCCTCTGCAGGAATCACAAAAAGTAAGAGAAACACCATCACATCTCCAGGAGCACTTTCAGAAGGAATACCCTCTAACCACTTCACAGCCAGAGCTGTTTATAGCTGCCTTTCACCAGAGCAGCTTGCAAGCATCCGCAGTTTCCTATTAAGTTGATGAGCAGTGAGCAGCCAGAAAAACAAGAGGGGAGTCAAGCAAAAAAATCTTGAATCAGCCTCACTAATAGCAGTATGAAATGGCCCTTTGTGGCTTTACACCACAAAAACAGCTGCAGTGAGCACGGGTGGGACAAAGCTCCCAGGCAGCACCCAGGACCAAACACCAAGCTTAAAATACATCTTTAATATATTCCTTATGTCTTACACATACTCCTCAAAGCCTGAAGGCAGGCCTGAAGTACAGGACAAGCTATGTGAAATATTTAGAATTTTAGTTGTTTTTAGAAACATTTGTAGTAGTAATTGCGTGCTATGACAGCCTACCTTTGGTTGGTGCCTTCCCCCATAAGCTCACACAGATTCCTGCTCGTTGGTTTCCATGCAGCAATCAGTAACCCCTCTAGCAAGAGGGCTGCTCCCAGTGCCTACCTGGCTACTAAACCTGCAGGTTGTTATTCACCTCAGCCCGCCCTCTGCCACTCACATTTTCTGCCCAAACCTCGCACTGTTACAAACAGGCTTGTTCATACAAGACTGTGACGTCTTTCCGGATATTTTAAAACCAAATCAGGAATAGGACAGGGAACTTCCTGGACCAGCTGCTCCACTGGGAACAGCAAATATGAAACAAATCAACCCCATGCAGTCTGTGCACCCCACAGGCTGAAATTAATTTACAGAGACAGTACACCATCTCTGTAACAACTTCTATCATTATTCTCCCCACGATTTCTGCTTGCTTAAAGGCTTTAACGATATATTTGGCAAAATTGCCGCATTTAAGCTTAAGCTCATCCTTTAATAACACAGATGGTTTATTTGACCTTTAACATAAAATCTGCGTATCTGTGACTTCATGCGTGTCCTCTAGGAAGTCCTAGCACTGCACGGACCAGCACGATGCTGACCAGTGGTCAGGAAATCTTCATTTTGCCTTCTGCAACTCGGGCGTTATTTAATCCTTGCTCCTGTGAACCTTCCCAGATCTGAAAACTGCCTCTGACACTGATGATGATGGCTGCAGGAAACATGGAAAACAGAATGATACCCCAGAAGCACACTGACATCAAATATTTGTGTCACTGTTCAAAATAAACACGTAATGCTTATTGTATTACAGAATTTAATAAGCTGTCCTAAGCTATTTCAGGTATAATATAAAGTAAATTTATTATAAATGCCAGAGAGTAACTAGAATTGATTAAACTGGATAATATTGTTAAATGATACTTACTTCTAAAAGCAAAGATTTCTGTTAACCTGGCATGCAGAACTGACAATGCCTCTTCAGGATAGTTTTGTTTACAGGCAAAAATCATACTACCTTGTTTTTTCATTAGTTAAAATGATCAAAATAGCAAAACAGACTTTTTCCAAAGTAGTAAAAAATGATAGCAAATGAAAAAAATACAATTGTCTAACACGCAAAATCACGTATGTGACTCGCTGCAGCATCACCTGACTGCCAAAGCACGTGAGACTTTCCATAGCCACTGTCATTCCGGCTATGTTTGGACAGAAGTTGTTTCTGTAACACTTCAAACTGAATCTGTTCCAGGAAGATTCTGGAAGAGGCAGTATATCATACAGTTTCTTAATCACACATTTATTACAAAAACATGAAAATTAAGAAATGTAAGAAAACAAGCCAGTCTGTTATTAGTTGCATTGGGACACGGGAAAGCTGTCGTATGGGCTCTGAACCGAGGTATGAAACTGCCCAATCTCCTCTCTACTCTCGTAGAAGAAATATAGAAAATGCTTCCCACAGAACTCCATCTGCAAACAGTCACAGCCAAGGAGCCTGCAAGCTAGCTGCTCCTACTCTGGCAGAGCAACATGCAATGGCCAGTATCCACAGAGGGTCCATGCCATGGATGCAAAAGCAGACAAGCTGCATTACTCCAGGCGGTAAATTATATTTGCTAATATACAGCAGTTGCCTATAACAAGACCTTTTTATCCTATGTAACTGCAAAAATTGTCCCGTGAACTAGGGAAGATAAGTTTTCAGTCAATTTGTGTCCTTCATCCTTTAAACCTTTCTCACTCCCGCAGTAACACCAACCCCCCTAATGTCTCATGTGTAACAGATTACACATGTTGTGGCTACTCTGGAGTTAGGTATATGTTGACTGACTGGCCTGAACACGGGAGGGCTGGCCACTTGGATGCTCTCAAATACAATACCACATGGTTGAAGTTTGCCCAGGTTTTCCTCTGCCAGGGAAGTAATTTGGGTCTCTCTATTCCACCAGCACTGCAATGGAAACTAATGAAACTAATTCTATTTTAAACTTCTATTCCTTTTTGAACTCTCAGGCTAAACTTAGCCTGAGAGTTCAAAAGTCAGGGGATTAAAAGGCAAAAAGAAAGGGCAAAAAGAGGAGACCCAGAGACACTTCAGCCCAACTTCCTTAAGAAACTAAGCTTAACTATCACTGGATCCTTCTATGCCTGGCATGTATCACTGCTACTCAGGCCTCGTGCACAGGTCTCTCCCTCAGATGAGTAGCAGCAGATGACTTCTAATGGGACAACCCACGCTGAACAACTTCTCAGCAGCCAAAGTGAGTGCATCCACAAACGAGACTTTCAAAGCATGGGACACAGCTGCTAATGGTGACAGCCAGCGGTGAAGCCAACCTCAGTTCAAACTCTGCTGTGGAACAGAACAGAGAGTTCACTCTGAGCATCTTGGCAAGTTTTGCTTTCTGGTGCTGTGCCCACAGGAAGGCATGGAGGACAGCACACAGCCAGCACGCAGAAACACAACAGTGGAGACGGAGAATGGGCACTATTTTCTCGCCAGTGAATTGCGGAATATATGACGTGCAACCTAGGTTATGAGCTAATGAGGCTCAGCAAAAGCATCAAAGAAAGAGATGCAATTTAACCTATCAACGAACAATAAGCAAGCAAAGTGTTGTAGTTCAGAGAAAAGTTAGCTATGCTATCAAACAAGACCAAAAAGTCATCAGTAAAGGCAAATGTAAAGAAAAATGATTTTTTTTTGTATTAGCTTTCCTCATGTTTCATTTTGTTTAGTAGTCTGTCCCTTCAGATACAAAAATAAAATAAAAATAGTACTAATCAGGTCAGCTCTATGGTTTGGTTTGTACCTCAGAGCACAGACTAATTAATGCCTGCATGGGCAATGTTCCAGGGAAGTCTCTCAATCACAGCAATACAATTGGTGTTACATATTTTAGATCTCTCCTCTAATCTCTCTGACTTGATTCCTCTCCATTCCCAAGTCCTCTCTTTCAAGATATACAGAGATCTAAGGCTCATCCTCTCCTTCCCAGTATTGTTTCATGCAGTCCACACCGTGGCATTAACTGGGGACTGTGACCCCTCCAACCATACATGGAACAGGATTACCATGCATTAAAAGCTTAGAGATGACTGGCATCATTATTTCCAACCTCTCCAATAGATTTCCACATGCCTATTCTACTCTTCCAAATGACAAACTAAAATTTTAAACTAAAACTGTACCACAGCAGCTGAGTTCAGCACTGGGGGCGGGGGGGGAATTGATCAGGTCCATATACCCTAGTCAATGTGGTCTCTTAGTGATGATCTATGAAGAAGGGTGGAAAGAGAAAGCTCTGCCCTACCAGCTCCTGATGCAAAGAAGGGTTACAAATCTTGAGTCAGGAGGGCCCCCAAGAGTCTGCTCTGTAATATTATCAGCTAGCAGACGGCAGGGCAATAGAGGTATGCTCTACTGCAATTACCCAGAAGCCTAAACGACACTGTAACTAATAAATAACAGAAGTATTTCATAACTATTTTCCCAAGTAACAGCAGGACATCCCACACTCCATCTTAACAGATTTCCAGGCAGATTCTCCTTAAATATGCCTAAATAGCTGCAGAACTTCTATTTTGTTAGCAAATTAGTGCATGCAAATAAGAAACCTTTGTCTTTCATCACTAACTTAGTAGGACATGCCATAAAGACCACAGAACTCCTATGAAGCTTTACGCCACTGCATTGTGTATCTTCACTGTGTTTCCAGTCCACAGATCACTGAAGTAACTAAAAGAGGTCCTACAGATTTCAATTGCATTTCGCCTCAGAACCCGTATTTTTTTTCAGTATTAATTTAAATGAACTACATAACCTCTGACTGTGAAACCTGTCTTAATTCCAAAGGGACCTATAGAAAGAAGTGTGATAGCTGTCCCGTTCAAATATGAAATAACGCAAACAAATTGAAACAAGAGATTTCTAAAACACTTGTGGAGATTTCTCCAAAAGGTATATTTCCACAAAAAAGTAAACTAAACAAACATCCCCAAAACAAACAAAAATCCAAGAAATCACACTGTATATTTCTCATCCCTTCAGCTTTTGAACTGCTCAGAGAAGCACACATAAATATTTAGTAAATTATTTCTCCACCCCACATGTACACACATTTTCTGTATTCTACAGCTGCCTAAATTATTTTTTCAAGTTTTTCAGTAACATTCTTCCCTTAGGCATTGAAGTAAATGAGACTAAAGCATGAAGAATATTTACACAGCCATTACTGCAGTTGTTGCTACACAATACAAAAAAAAAAAAAGGATGAGCAGTCTACAGAAAGAAAAAAAAATATATAGCACTCGGGTCCACCCATAATTCACTCCCCAGAGCCAGAGGATCTGCCAGGGAATCTGTCTTGCGTTTTAAATGTGGTAATGCATAATGCGAACCTTACACTGATTCTCCATTAAACTAGAATCTCAGCTGGTGTAGTTCAGTACAGCTCCACATTAGGTTTCTGTCCTTATGATCTGAAATACCTCCCGATATGACATGACCAGCAACTGATGCAGCATTGTCTGAATGGCTGAAATGACAGTCAGAGTGACAGAATCTACCCAGTTCTTAGATACGCTGATCTGTCTCTCTCATCTTTCCCTAAAAGTCAAATCTTATGAAAGCTAGGTCTCTCTTATCATCTGGACAGATTTCATGCCTCTGCATAGTAAACCACATCAGCTCTGGTGTTGGGCAATGGCTCTTACTTGAATATCCTCACACTTTCAAAATAATGGTGCGGGAAGGCGATGACCGTTCAGCAAAATGTTTGTGCAGGCGGCTCTATTCCAGTCAGATGAGACAGGAAGTCGCAAAGAATTAGGCAGCTGAGGAAGAAACAGTGAGTGCACCGTTCGGGGGCAAAATCTGAAGGCTTGGAGCACCTTACCAGTAGGCCTCCAGCTCTTTGAGGATCATCTGCTCTGCTAGAAGGGGGTTGGTTGTCTTATGTCCAGCAGAACCTGGTGCTCCTTTCATCTCAAACAATAGGTGAACGTAGAAGAACAACTACTCAAATAGAAGAGCCACAACAGAAGTAAAAGGTTCTTCAGAAAGAGCATTTCTTAACCTGAAAAACCTTTGCTTTTGGGATAACCAGCCATTTGGGGAGACTTGTTTAAATGCTGGGAAAAGTCAGAAAAGGAACAAAACCTCCTAGAACAACTGTAGCAGCAAAATAACCTAAAAATAAACCGAGTTTACCGGCATATCTAGCTATAGTTTTCAGAAATAAATCCTTTAATAGTCCAAATAACTTTCTCCTAGAAAAGTAATTTCTTAATCTAATCTGAGGAGAGAACGTACCCTTGACCAATTCCCAAGTCATGCACAGGAGAAGAGTCCAGAAAGTAAAAACAACCAAACCACTAAAAAGTGACCACAACATAATTGCTATATTCCCTCTGGAGAAATTCACAGCACTATTAAGGAGTCTGGAAGGATTCTGTGCAAATAGAATGGTTAAAAACAGCAGGAAGTAGCAAAGTGAACGTTGTTAGGCTCCAATTTCAATGCTGACGCAAATGGTACACTCAGTTAAAGAAGCTGCTGCACCTTTCAGCCCAAGGGTTCATAAACGAGGTCTGTACATACCCATAATACTTTTGGAAAGAACTAAAGATGGGCAGGGAAAATGTTGTGCTGAATTCACTGTTACATGAGTTAGCACACCTCATCTAGGAAAGTGTGACTAACTACAGCTAGTACATTTATTTGTAGATGACACTTGTGGGATAAAATACATGTAAATTATTATCTCACCTGCTGAACTAGAATGAAAGACAGGAAGGTGAAGTACTCTATCCATTCCCTTCTCCCAGTTTAGAAAATAAGAACCTACTTCCAAAGACAGAAGAGGAAGGGGAGAAAGTGAGGAAACCCATAGTGAACTCTTAGGAAACAATACTTTCCCCAACTTGATGGCTTCACCTCCCTTGCTTGGTTATAGGATAATATGTCAAAAGATGTTGCTCATCATCTGCTTAGACTTTGCTGTCATTTCTACCTGTGCATTTTGAATGGCAGTCCCTTATGAAAAGCTGATTTAACATAGCTCCACAGATTGATTCCACTCCAAGAAAGCAGTAAAACATAGTAAAATAAAAATATGGGAAAGACAAAGATGTGAATGGCCCTTATTTGAAAGGGATACTTTCAATATACTGGGAATGCTTGCATTTTTTTTAGCTCAGTATTTTTCAAACAAGATAAAAACCCATTGTGCAGTTACAAAACGGTACAGACTTTCATGGTTCCAAAACCACCAACACAACAGCATCCTGATCCCATACAGGGCCCTTAGAGGCTATCAGTATAAAAACAAATAACATCTCCTCTGACATTCACATACACTCAAATATTTAATCATTCTGAAATTCTTTCCAGTGGTTCTGTCATTTAAAGTTACCGATATGAATAGATGCCACATGACTACATTTAAGTATAATTGTCAATGTGAGGTTACAAATTAAGAAGTTTAGAAAGATGCTTCCACGGATTTTGAAGATCCTGCTTTTAACAGGAATGAAAGAAAACTCATATTCTACAACAACTTCACATCAGAGCTGTATGTACATTTTTAAAAATAGATATAAAAATCATGTCCCTTGTGGCAGAAGACAGTTCATAAAGTTCTTTGCATCTATTAAACACATTTTCAAAAAAGAATATGTTGTGAAACTCTTTTCAATACTGCTTGAGATCAATCTGCTAGCCAAAACAGAAATTTACTGGCATATAATTTTTTATATACTGAATATAATTTTTTTTTTTTTTTTTTTTTTTTTTTTTTTACAGCTGCCCCTGATTTTTAGATGAACTGCCCATAGATTTTCCACTGGAATGTACATGCTTAGGTTCTTCAAGCCATCAGAATCCACTGGGAATCATGTCTATACCCCAGGTATCTGTGCCTTCAAAAGAGCTATAAGGAGACCCTAGCTGTTCATCTCTCCAGGACAGGATGCAGAATATGCCTGTCTGTTTAGCTATAGATTGCGTGGTCACAGAATACAGATGGACATTGCCTCTTCAGAAACCAGTTATTGTCACAGAAGTCACCCCTTCCGCTAGTGCTACTTAGACTTTCTTTTCCCTCTATATAAATGACACTGCTGCTGATTCACTATACCACAGGAGACACATTGAGCATCTGAACATATTGTAGCCCAGCCCAGCCAAAGTATCACATAATCCTAATAACCTGTGCAGTACAATGGGTAAATTTATTTATTTTTCTTAACATTCCCACATATCTTTAGTATCAGATCTTTAGTACTGTAAAGATCTGTGCTGCAAATTGACCTTTCACGTTGTTCCCATAAATTAAGAACAATGGAAGAGAAAGATTTAAATAGCTAAACTGATCCAGGTAGAAACAGAGTTTCCTGAAGATTGAAATTATGAAAATTACCTTTGCCCTTTTTTTTTTTTATGGTTTTAAAGAAAAAATGCTGCATAGCTAAATAATCTCAGCTCTAATCTTTTCCTATTATGAAGGAAGACCCAAAAAAGTAATACATCTTTACAAAATACCTCAGATGGGGGTGCTGTCCTTTTCACCTACTTTTCTGTCTGCTACAATTTCTAACATAAAGATTTTTTGTCTGAAAACAATGAAACTCATAACACAAAATTCACAGTTCAAAAAGTGAGCCCATTTGTCTTATGACAGCATCATTTAGAAGCTAGGAAAGGAAAAAATAAATATATACTCTCAGTGATTTTTATTTTATTTTTTTTTTAAAAAACAGTTACTCTTGCTTACAAAGATGTCCTGAACGGAAGATTGTCAAGTTGAGTTGCCAGGTATGTGAGCCCTAGGGGAGCTCAGGCTGTCTAAAGTATTATGGAATGGTTGATGACCAAGCTGGAAAGGAAAAGATTAATGTCACCCTGGACTAATTTAAGAAAATAGTAATTCCTTATTTTAATGGTTAGATATTTTAGAAATGAGAGAAAAATCTCTGTGTGCCAAAACAAAGAATTTTTAGCTCCCAAAGTAGAGTTTCCTGAAAAACAGACATGATTTATGCTTTTAACTGCCTACATGGAGCCCCTTCCTGGTATGGAGTGTCATCAAAACCACAGATAATGGCACAGAGAAGGGCACTCCCTTACAGAAGCTAGTGTTTCCACCAACATACTCTCTTGATCATAAAGAGAACATACAGGTCAGAATTAGTAACTATTTGTATGGCTTTCTCACAAGCCTTTAAGGTGTACACACCTCCCTTGCTGAGCTGCACATATCTGGAAGCCACGATCCCAAAGTCTCAGACAAGTCTTCACCAACACCTTTGGGCAGATTTGCAGGTGGATGAGAAAATCTGGTATGATTTGAAGTCTGTCTTTGGCTGCAGTTGCCACTGCTGTGGTACAGAACAAAGCAGCTCCTGTGAACACTATATTCCAAACCGAAGAGAACATCAATTTCTCTTCACTTTTAAGCCAAAACCAGGCAAAATCAGCAAATTTTATCAGACAGAAATTGTTGCAGGAAATAACTGTCCTATAACACAGGAAAAGGGGATCCCTGTTTTCTGATCTAAGCTGCAACACTCACTAAACATCATGCAAAACTTCTTTACTTTTGATACAGTAAATGACAGCACTCTAAACTGCTGTGGAAATTAGGATTTCAAGTGGACCATTTCCATATGCTGCATGAATCATTACCTGGAAATAAGCATCCTGGAGGCCATTAGCAGGGTTCCTTCCAACTGAGGACACCTGCAGCTAGAGTTGAAAGCCAGGACTGCCTTCTCAAACTTAATGCTTTGAACAGATGGGAAAACTGGTTTCAATACAGAACACAGTGTCAAGTGTCCCTTTCCAGGAGAGAGTGAGGGAAGGAGGAAAAAAGGGAAAGAAAGAAATGAAGTGACATCACAAAGTAAGTAAAAGAAACTCCTATTTTCCCTGTGTTTTGAGAAATGTATTCCTCTGCTGAAGGATTTCAGTGGACCACACAAAATGTTAAACCAGCAAGAGCATCAGGCAGTTCAGGAACTTATATGATGAATGTATTGACCACACTGTGCATGCACTCCAAACATCCTTTTATTATCTGGATCTAACATAAGCAAACTATTCAGTCTTACAAGATAACAAGATAGTGACGAGACAGCACAGCTTTGCCTAGAATTCCTCTTCAGAGCGCAGCGCTCTCTCTTCAATTAGCGTTGGGGAGGACAAAGAAGAATGGTGAGGTTCCTTTGTGTGCTTCACAGGATCAAGCCCTGCTGGAATGCGCGTATCAGCCTTTACAATGACAAATTCCAGTCAGTGCAGTCATGAGGATAATCAGAAACTGTGTCCCTCTCCCATCTTCTGTGCCAAGGATAGCAGAATTCAGTTCATTACAGCCATGGCAGACATCTTCTCAATGCCTTTGCATGAATGCACATAGACTATAGTTTCACACTCATGATAAAAACCACAGGAAGTGAACTTCCAAAAGTGAAAGGAAAAAGGGGGATGGAGGAACAAAGAAATACATGGGAGATCTGAGTTTTCCCAGTGGGAAAAGATGAGCTAGGACGAGGATAGCTTTTATATAAGCTCTGAAATAATACATAAACAGGTGGGAAACAGGGATTTCAAATGCTGAAGACAGACCAAGTCACTGGAATTCAGAAAGCCTCCTTTTCAACTCTAATTTACTTTTAAATTGTCTTACTTTTTAGTACATTAAGATCAATGTTTGAGCAAAGAATTCTTACTGAGCTTTAAAAGACAGAGAAGAGATATGGCGTAATGCTTCCAATTTACATTAACGTCTATGCACTATTATCTTCTTATTATCTCCTAAAGATTTTTTTCCAGGCATTTAATTAACATATGACAAGATACCCAAGTTAGCAAGGAAAAAGTCACCATTTAGTGCACTATCTATAGCCTTTTAAAAGTTAGTTACCCATTGTCTTTCCTCCTAATGCACTACCTAGTGCACATCTATTATGCTATTTTAATAGCGAGGCTCTGTCACAGAAATAAAAGGAACAAAGTTCTCAAGGTACCCACATTACATTTTCTAATTTGACTCCAGCATAAGTGTCTTTCAAAGTCAATGAAACACAGGCAAAGTTTAGTAATTTTCACCCAACTCTGCTGTGACAAAGGGCGCAGGTATTTGCCTGCCCACAGGAGCTCTGGCTGGGAGATGGATCCCAGAAAAACCCAGGGGAGACATTAACTTTAAATGAACATAACGCTGATGAAGAGCCCCAGAAGATCTCTAGAAAGGTGGCAGAGCTATTACCAGGGCCTCGGGGGCTCCCTGTGGGCTGGGGGCAGTGGAGGCTGCCCATGGGGTCCCCTGGGGCAGGGCCCATCTCACCCCTAGCCAGGAGCAGGGCAGCCGGAGGCATCAGGACAGCCCCAGCCTGGGGTATCAGCACCTCCCTGGGCATGGGGACAGGCTGAGGCCAGGCTGGGCAGCGGGCCCAGCTCGACGGTGCCATGGGGAGCTGGAGACCAGCCCTGCTGCGGCATCGCTGGGGTAGGGTCTGACATGGGGTCCTGGGCTGGGGGCCAGGCAGGAACAGTCAGGGCTGGTGGTGCCACCAAGGCCCTCACAATAAACACTCCAGGCCCCCTTCTCAGGGATCCTCTGTCTTTTCCACACACTCTGTGGACACAGACCACTGGCCTTTCCCACTTTCAGCCTGTCCCAATTCTGCCTGACAAAAAAAAAAAAAAAATTACCCTTGAACAAGCAGCGGGATATACTAACAATACTAACATGCTTCACACTTATATTTTATGCATCCCCTTGCTACCAAACTCATGAAGCCCTCTGAGCTGCTGATCTGAGGGAGATCTGTGGGTTCTGCTTTACTAATGTGTCAGGAAAAGCCTGCAGCAAGTAGAAAAAGACAAGATATGTGCTTAAGGATGAAAAGATACTGTTTAAAGAAAATTCTCCCATCAAATGAAAGTTTCTGTTTCTTAACAGCCCCATATCTAGTACCTTCCACAGCATAAAATCTCTCTCTCTCGGTTTTGGGTTTGGTTTTTTTGTCTTTTGGGTTTTTTTTTGTTTTTTTTTTGTTTTTTTTTCTCCTGAAGAAAGTGTATCTTGCAGCATTTGCCAGTCACAGAATCTCAGTGTGATGGGAAGGGACCTCTGGAGATCATCTGGTCCAACTGCCTCTTCTCAAGCAGAGGCAGCCACAGCAGGTTGCTTAGGGCCTCGTCTAGTTGGATTTTTAATATCTCCAGGGATGGACACTCCGTAATCTCTCTGGGCAACTTGTGCCACTGTTCAATCACCCTTAAATGTAAAAAAAAAAAAAAAAAAAAAAATTTTTCTTTTAAATAGTAGTTCCTGGGTTTCACTTTGCGTCCACTGCCTCTTATCCTGTTGGTGGGCAGCACTGAGAAGAATCTGGCTCTGTCATCTTTACCCCTCTCCACCCAATATGAATAAATATTGACCAGATCCTCCCAAGTATTCTCTTCTGCAGGCTGAACAGTCCCAGCTCTCTCAGCCTCTCCTCAGACATGAAATGCCCCAAGTCCTTAACCACCTTCATGGCCCTTTGGTGGACTCACCCCAGCATGTCCACATCTCTTGCCCTTCTGAGGCAAGCCCAGAACTGGACCTGCAACTCCAGATGTGTCTCACCAGTGCTGCATAGAGCAGAAGGATCACCTCCCCTGGCCTGCTGCTAATGCTCTCCCTGATGCAGACCAGGATGCTGTTGGCCGCCTTTGCTGCAAAGGTGCCTTGCTGACTCACGTCTACCTTGTTGTTCACCAGAATATACAGGTCCACTTCTGAAAAGCTGTTTTCTGACCAGACAGCTCCCAGCACATGCTGGTGCATAGGGCTCTTCATCCCCAGGCTCAGGACATTTGCATTTGCCTTTGTTGAGCTTCATGAACTTCCTGTCAGCACACTTCTCCAGCCTGTCTGAATTGCAGCACAACCATCCGGTGCATCAACCACTCCTCTCAGTTTTGTATCCTCCGCAAACTTGTTGAGGATACATCTTTCCTATCATCTAGATTCATTAATGAAGATGTTAAATAGTATTTGTCCCAGTGTCAATCCCTGAGGAACAGCAAGTGACTGGACTCCAGCTGCACTTCATGCCACTGGTCACAACCCTTCAGCAATTCAGCCAATTTTCAGTCCACCTCACTGTCCATTTATCTAACCTGTACTCCATCAACTTGTCAATGAGGATATTACAAGAGACAGTTTCAAAAGCCTTGTTAAAATGAGAGTAAGCATCATCCACTGCTCTCCCTGCACCCAATGAGCCAACCACCTCATCACAGAAACTGATTCAGCTGTTCAAGAATGATTTACCCCTTATAAATTCATGCTACCTACTCCCAATCACCTTCTTATCCTTAGTATGTTTGGAAACGGCTTCCAGCAGAATTTGCTGTTGGAATGCTCTTTCCCATCTTACCTTTGCCTAGAGAGCTGTCTCACTGCTCTACTGTCTTGGGTCTTCTGCGGGACTGTTAACATTTACAGCCTTATCGAGTTCTTTGCTAGAGTTAATAAAGGTTCTGTTCTCCACTCTTTTCACCTAGAAGAAGAATGGAAAGACAAAACTTTTTCCAGTCACGCCAGCCAACTTGGCACTAAGCTCAGAAGCAACAAGTACTTCAAACAGCCCTCACTGGAGAATAACAACAACCACACATGCAGTTATCTTTTCTTGGTGGAGAAGGGGAAATCTGAATGCCTCCTACTTTGCCAGAAGACCTCAGAGTCTCATAGTCCTTGAAAGGCAAGGAAAGAGCAGGAAGGAAAAATGTGACCTGTCAAGAGGAATAAGGGGGATAAATCTTGACAGAAAACACCAGTGGCAAGTAACAGAAACTTGGGAGGTAGGGCCAAACAGTTCTAGACTCAAACTTATCCCTGTTTCTCCACACTTGTAGATCCAATTCTGCAAGATTTCACTTTCCTGTACACAACTGAGTGTGGCTGCCTCAGGAAAGGCACAGACTGCCTACTTCAACACCTAAAATAAGAACAGTAATATTTGTGGATTTTTTGTTTCTTGTCAACCTCCAGAAATCTTCCATCTCACTTTTCATATACCTATAAATTCATTCAGTGTAAGCCTGTATTAATCCATTTAATTATTAATCCCCAAATGTTTTATAGGACTGGAGAATGCTGACAGGGTCATGAGATGATCCAGGAGTCAAGAAGAGGTCCTCTAATATCTCTAGTATGCAAGAAACCTCTGGAGGTCCTGTCCAGGCTGGTCCCAGCTGTCAGGCTGGACCCTCTGATGGAGCAGAGAGGGAGCAGGTGAGCAAATATAGAAAAGGAAGAGCCACACTCCACTGTTTCCTCCAAGGCAGGTGAGTGCTACATACAACTGTGAAACATTCTTATAAAGGAATCTTGACACTACTTTTATAGCTGATCTGAGTTTTTATTTTAAAAGATCTGTCATCAGACTATGCTGATTTGTTGAAAGCAAAGCTCTTTCTGCAAGAAAGACCCAAACCATTCATCAGGAAGATGTCTCTGATTCTGGGTGAACCTTACTGTTAAGAGCAACATGGAAACATTTCTATCCTCTATCTTGCTTAGAGTCCCCATCCTCCTCTCAAAGGTAACAATCCTACAAGGCAGAAAAGGTAAATGTCTGACATATCTCTTGGATCTTATATGATCAATGCAAGTACATGAGCCAAGAAGATACTAGCTAATCTAAAGCATTATTACCTTCTTTCTCAGTTTGTCACAAAAACTGTCCCTAGGTTTGCCTCATCATTGCAGATCAACACAGTAAAAGAACCTGGCTTTCCTCCTCAGCAGCCTTTGCATGAAGCTCTCTTCTTTGGAGCACTGTGAACATTTTTTTCAAGCGTCTAGCACTTGAAAGCTCTTAAAGCATTTATCACTGTAATAGCTATGTAGTAAGGAGGGAAGGTGTTTGAGAATATATATACACACGTATATTTCAAGAAGAATTCCCAATTTAAAGAAACCAGTTTCAGAATTCTTTAGCACCTTCAGTGGAGCTACATAAAACTTTTCTCCATTCTTGCCATGACACATAAGCCTTCCTTCTGGTATCTGTGAGAGAGAGATGCACACTACACTGCTCAAACTAGCAACAAGTGAAGACTGTTTGCCTGTATTTTCTCTTCTCAACAGCTCTACAGCTTCCTTCATCCTGTATGTTTAAACATTCTCCATTTACGTTACTCCATTTGTTTATGTGTGCCTCTCTCCATGTACCACAGGATGGCAGCAAATGTTAGAAGATAAAGAAAACAGCTGAGTAAGAGTCAAAACAAGAGTATTAAAATTGATTTATATATATTATTGTTACTTGAAACAAAATGACTAGTTCCTGAACTGTAATACAAGCTACCAAATGCATAAGGAAAGCCACGTATCCTCAGGCACGTAAACAGTAATGTGTGAATCCACACCATAGCAGGCCAAAAGCATTTTAAAAGTTGCGTTTAAGAGAAATAAATGATACAGGATGCCATTGCAAAAAGCAGTTCTGGAATTAATAGGATGTTTTGTTTGATCCAAAATAAATAATAATCAGCAAAATTGAGACGAGAACAAACTTCTGTAGAATGACAGCAGATCATAATTGAGAAGGACTACATTGCTTAAATGTGTTAATATTGAAAAGGCATCCATAAAAACTAAATCAAAGGGAAAAAAAAAACAACAGCATTCAAAATTCATCTCAAGACAGAAATATTATTCCTGCTTCAGGTTCGTTAAAAATTTATCTAAAATGTTTTATGTAGATGGGTTCAATTGACTGAGTGGACTTGCCACAGGCAAATTAAAAGACATTGCTTATTTAAAAATTGAGTAAGTTGTGCATAGGTCTTGCATGGAGTTCACAATTGGTGCTTACCCATTTTTTAAAGCCTTCTCAGTAATAAGGAACTCAAACAGAAGACAAGAGAAAACAACAAAGTATGTGGGAAAAGCACCAAATAATCCAATGTTTTTCAACTTTTCATATGAGTTGTAGACTTCAAAATCTAGGATTTGAACATCTGTATTTATCATTATAATTAAATTAAAGAATAAGGAACAATAAAGAAAACCTCACAAGCCAATAACATTTTTAGAATGGAACAGATTAAGGTTTTAAGGTAATTTTTGCAGTCACCTTTAACTGGAAGTTATGAAGTAGTTTCACAAGAACTTGTTCATAAAGTTTCTAGTAATGAAAGGCTTTAAAAAGGCATGCTGCCACTGCGCAAAGTTATTCTAAGTCTTCAAACAGTTTAAAAATTTGACAGCAAATTTAGATGAAATATTTATTTTTAATTCATGCCACATATGCTTCTGCTCATAGATTTTTTCTGCGTTCTTCCTCCCTTACCACTTTCCTTCTCTGTCCAATGCCAAACTAATCAAGACATATGCTAGCATAGTTGGTAAGTCATCAATACTTGTAGCTGTAGGCTGCATCAATAGTTTGCAATGCACCTCCTCCCAGAAAGATCAACCAGCCTCCTTTGAAGAAGCCATAGCTGGCATAGCTCTGTTGGATTTCAGGACTCCAGCTAATCAAACTTGTGATCTTTGCACTGCGAAGGCTAGACTTGACTCTCCCTCCTGACTGCTGTTGAATATTCCCATAGAAAAGGGTGACAAATCGCCTGATTACAGTTAGCCCATTCTGGACATAAAATTGCGGGGAAAGAGGGGGCCACAATTGTTCCTAGAAGATCAGGAAGGTATGTGAAAAGAAAAGCTGGAAAAGATACTCATGCCCTTGTCTCAAGCACAGAACAATTTACAGTGACAGACATCCTGGCTGGCCATTGTGCTAACGTATTTTGGACTTTTTTTTTTAAAATAAGAACATTTCATATATCTGATGCATGTGGAAAAACTGACTTCCAGATGTTACTGTCAGTTGTGCTTCTCTACTATATCTAGTTTGTTATAGCCATAGCCTTTTCCCTCAAAAACTGTGGGATGACCATTGTACATGACTGTTCTCTTCTAATCTGCTGCCAGCTCCTGGCCATACAGTGAGGCAATTATAAGGGCACAGCTACTAGCCAAGTCAGTACAGTATTTCTTCCCTTGAGGCCACTGTCATCCCAAGATATGAATAAGGATCTGGAAAATAAATGTTTTCTATAGTGTTCTGCAACCTTCTTGCTGTAAAAATAGATTATAACCATGCTTATGTCATGTTGTTGCTCAGCAACCTTTTTTTCCCCCCCCCCTTAATCTCCCTGTTCTCTAATATCTTATTGGTCTTCACTGTGATCAGTCTGCAAACTATGACTCACTAGTCAGAAACAGCACTGTCTGCTAAGCTTGCAGGACATTCTGCCCTCCAACGATTACATAGGCTTAGGGAGATACACCTTATAGAGTAACCAGAGACAGGATCTTGACCTAGGGGAATCATGAGGGATGGGGGAGAAGTTGAAGTGAAGAAAAAAAAAAAATGGTCCTCTATCGTGAGGAAGCTTACAAAAATAAACCAAAAATTAGATCTCTAATCCCTTCCCCTTCTGTCTAGGTCAGCAAAGAGGAATCAATGACTCCTCAAATATCTAACTTGTATTCAAATATTTTAACCTTTACCGGTTTTAATGAACACTGGGGTAAAAAAAAAAAAAAATCATGTTTAACATTACCTCCGATATCTGCATTTAAGTATCTGACAAAGGGAGAATACCCCTTGCATCTGTGCTGTCCTTATTTTTGTTACACTATGACTCCACCTTCCCACACAGTTCTGATCAGCATCCAACAGAGAAAGCTTGTCCTGATCTGTTGGTGCTTGCTATCTCCCAAGGTAGTTAGAAACCTAACATTTATTTCAAATCACCTGTAAGCATTAGACTACCTAAACGCAACCAAATTTGGTACAAGTTTCCTACATTCTTTGCAAAGGTTTAATCCTTTCCAGTGGGCCTTATGACTAATCTGTCATTTCATCTCTCAACAACCTCACAACATCTCAATTGAACTGAGGTCATAGCCAAGAGATTACCTGACAGTGGTTAGCTTAGTCAGCACCTTCCAAATCAGCAGCTGATGAGATTGTTGCCAAAATCAACCTTAGGAGCAGAGTTAGCAGTGAGGTAGTACTGAAATACCTTTACATTTCCAGATTAAAGATTCCTCACAAAAACATATGTAAAACATAAGGGAGAAATCCTGCTGCCCATTTAAAGTAGCAGTATTTTTAGCAGACAGTGAAACAGTGCAGCGTTCCCCAGCAGCTCCTCAATGTACAGAAATCACCATCTATTTTTGTTCATATATTACCGATTCTTATTTGATCGAGAATGAAGTGGCACTACATGTAAACTTTAATACTTAAAATGAGCACACAAAATGTCATCAAATGGAAAATCATGAGCTATTCCAGGTTGCTTTCTTCCAGACTACATCAGAAGTTTAATTCAGCATTCTACAGTGAAATAAATACATCTCATAGTAAAATGAGGTTTTATTCAACAGCATTAACAAGGAGTAATCATATTAACAATAATAAACCTTTTTCTCATACAATTAAGGAGCTAAAGATGACAGATACAATCAGCTACTCTGACCTCTTCAACTATTCAATGCAATAACAAAAGCAAATTTAGATTTGGTTTTGGTGAGCAGTAAGGACATTATAGAAAAATCTAGATGTAGAATGTGACCTTGGACAGAAGGATCACAAGATGTCCCTGTTTAAATTAACTGGAAGTACAAAGAAAGCAAGTCCACAACAGATTTCTACAAGGAAAACAGACAGCTTTGATAAACTCTATTAGTAAAATCAGATGGATTGAGGACGTCAAGAGACTTGACTGTGAAGCAGGTCTGGAACTTCTCCAAGTCAGAGTATCCAGGGTATAAATACTGAAATTATATTTTCAGTAAGTAGGAGGACTTCTGTAAAGGGCTATCAGATCTAGTGGGTGAATGACTACCTGAAGGAGGATACTAAGAGTAAGTGGAAAGCCTACCAAGTAATGGAAAAGAGGGTGAAATGGCAGGGAATGCGATCTTCCTAATACCAAAGATCAAGAAGGGAAAGTATATGTGAAAATTACTTTTAAAAAATCAAGCCAAGATATACTTTGCTATGTGTTAGGGGAGGAGGGGAAGTTTCTTTTGATATATAAATAAGAGAATAAAGACGGAAAAAGAAGGGACACATTGCCACAGTGCGAAAAATTAACACAGGTATGGTCTCAAGTATAAATGAATGCTTTGTCTGAGTTACCAGTAAGTATAATAATAAAGATGTCTGTTATAGCACGATGCCTAAAGAGAATGAAGATATGGAAACAAATTTTGCAATCAAGCCAAAAGCTCAATGTACTCACACATGTGTCAGTACACAGGTGACAACACTAGGACCCTGAATGATCCAAAGGCTAAAATTTCTGGTTCAGCTCTGTATCTTCCTAATGAAATCGGGTATGGGGAGATACCAACTGGAGAACAGCAGACATAGTACATTTATTTCAGAAGAGGGGTGGGGAAGAAGGATCCTTGCAGCCATGGAATCTTAATGGCATGCAAGGATTTACAGCAGATTTCAAAACACAGGATAAAAGACAACATGGAACTGAAAAGAAAATAGGATAAGGGTAGACTAAGGATAGACCGCTAGTCTACCTTGCCAGACCTTTTAAAAAATAATTGTCTATTTTTAAATTTTTTTAAAACAAAAACCAAAACCCATACCACACTCTTACCCCCAAAAACCCCACCCCGACAATACAAAAACCCCAAACAAAAAGTGGTACTTCTCATCTACTTGAGAAGTGTTTGACACCATGCCACACAGGAAATAATTCATTAATGGAAGAAAATGACTGCTGGAGGTATTAAAGTGGAGAAATAGCTAGGAACAAGCAGTGCTGAAAAAGCACTACTCTACAGGAGAGAAATTGTGTTCCTTATAGGTTGGTCCTAGTATTTTCATTAAACACTTTAGTACAAAGAAACAGAGAGTCCTCATGAAAACGTGCAAAAACCATGAATTTTAGAGACACTGTGAACACTGACAA
This sequence comes from Chlamydotis macqueenii, assembly GCF_036417535.1. NCBI lineage: Eukaryota > Metazoa > Chordata > Aves > Otidiformes > Otididae > Chlamydotis > Chlamydotis macqueenii. Next base: position 101,517,448 of record NC_141558.1, on the reverse strand, counting down.
GACTTGAGATAGCAAGAGAGGGAGACCTTAATAAGCTGAGAACTGCTGTGATGAAGTTCCTGCAACCTCACAACGGTCACACAGGTGTGGGATATACTCCTCCCAGAAACAGCTGCAGGTGCTGGGGCCATAAGCCCTCATTGCTGTCACTGAGCTTCTCGGCAAGAAGCGTAGTCCTTTTTGCCACAAATCACTAACTTCAGCATTTACTCCCTACAAATCCATACCTATGGCTTTGAGAAGCGTAAGCATCTATGCATGCATAGGTGCTGCCAGTAGAACTGACAAGAAGATCCGGGCAGGTAACTGAAAGAAAAAAAAACATGGAAAATAGATACTGAAGAAGTGCTGAAGGCAGCATATAGCAAATATTTCTCTATTTATACTACTGTAAAATGAAGGTTTCATTTCCCAGTTATTTATATGGTTACAAAACAAAGCTACAGTTTACAGTTGGAGACTTTCAGAGTGATTCAAACTATGTAAAAGGATCCAGCAAAATAATTTCAGGAGCTGTCTGATGATTTAAGCCAATTGAAGTGCTATACACTTCATTAAAATTACCTTCTCAGGATCTGGAACTATTTTGGGCGGCAGTGGAGTCTTTTAGCAGGTAAAACATCCTGCGTATTTTTTTCTTCCAAAGGTTTATTTCCACAAAGCATCTTGAGTTACATTTTCCCTGTTTCAGATTAAATAACAAAGCACATTTATTAACAGGGGGGAAAAAAAAAACCCTTGGGGTGGGGGGTGGTATTTGAAGAGGCCTTTTTCCAACTGTCAACATTTTGAAGCTGAGTAATAACGCAGCCTTGGGGTTGCCATGGGAACATGTTTCATTTCCTAGGTGACAGCAATTGTATGTCGTCACCGGTGAACTGCACCGACTCTGGAAATATGTCAAGTTTCCTTTAGACGTCGGCATCCCAAGACTTCCTGCTCCTGCCCCAGGCACGCGCCCAGCTGAGCTCGGGCCGGCGTCAGCTGCAGCCCCCAGCCGCTCTTCCTCTCCTGGGAACGACAGCCTGGTTTGGCTAGGGCAGAGGTAGGCTCCCAGATATCTTGCTGTGAAGACCCTAATAAAGAGCAAACCCTCCCTCTCTCCTCAGTAGCCTCTTCCAGTGCCTGACCAACCTCGGACAGGCACGCGTTCATTCTCACTTAAGCATGGCTTCAACTTCCAACCCTTTGGCCCTGGATAAGCCCCACCAGCAGGGCTTCTCAGTATTAAAACCCCCTGTGTCATGCTAGTAACGGACACGTTATTTAAATCAACTATTTCTGAATCACCTGTACCAATAATCCCCCTCTAAAAATACCCATAGAGCTCAAAGACTTGCTACTCTAAGATGTTTTTTTAACCTGAAGCCTTTGGTTATACGACTGAAGACTCCTCTTTGCAGCATACAGGTTCCTCAACACAACTTCAAGGCCACCAGCTGCACGGTATGACTAGCAGGATTCACTTGCCTGTGAACACTAGGGAGGGCAAATAAAGTAGAGTAACTTCTCCTTAACAGCTCCTCAGTGCTCATGCACTAGTCCAAAATAAGCAACTCTGATTCTGTAACAATTATTCTGCTTCGGAAATAGAGTAATTATTTTATTCTGGGATAATTACTCCATTTCCAAAGTGAAATAATTGTTATAGAATAAAATCATTTTTTATTTTGGAATATTTCATCCACATGTGGGAGTTATTCTGGAACAGCTAAATTATACCCTAATAGCTAGAAGAGAACAGTTCTGCCAATCAATTTTCCTCATACGGGCGAATCCTTAAACCATACTGCTACTGGAAGGAGCAGTACAAAAGATCTCATTACACAACTGGAGACCCCTACTGTTTAACTTCAAGAAGAATCTGCATTCACTTGCAAGGACTATGGCTAATAGTTCACCTAAATCACCTATACAGAAGTCCATAAAGGAAATCACAAGTACATCAAGGGATTTCCAGAGCACACTACAAGTATTACTGCTGGTAGGCATACCTCATCTTGGGATATGAAAATACTACTCATGCCACTGAATGCCTTCTCCTCTACGCTCACATAGTCAGAAGCTGCTACCAAGGATCATCCTGGTCTACACCACAAAAAGCCCTGCCTTGCAGAGGTAAATGTTGGTAGAGGTATGTACCAGTCGTACCAGCACTTGATTTCTGAAGGAACTGGGGGCATACCCCTGGACTGTGCAGCTATTAGAGTATCTGTTCTAGGGTAACTTGTTTAGTAGTAAAATTTAAAACTCTTTACTTGAGAATAGGTTCAGAATCTCTTTCAACTTTGCCCACTGTTTTCTAACATACCCAACTCTCAGGAGACTAAGAAGGGAGTTCAATGCTAGCACCATTCTTACACTGCAAAATTTTATAGCTGGGCATTAAGCTAGGCAAAGAAGTCAGGAGGCTCAAAAGTTTAGGTTCCCACAGCAACTGTAATTCAGCTACATTTAAGATATATAGCAGAGCATAAATTAACAGTTATTGAAAATGCTGCATATGTGCAATGTGGCCATGTTAACATTGCTATGGGAACCTTAAACTTTTGAACAGATAAGCATTCTACCAAAATAAAAAGCATACAAAAGAAATAATCATTACAGATTTTGCTGGAAAAGACTACAGCCAATTCCTCATCTGCAATCTGTTGATGCAGAGCATAAGGATTCTAATGCCTCAGAAATCCAAAGAGGTGAAAAAAATCATCACTAAGAACACTGGGTGCCAGATCTGTAATCATGGCTGACACCAATGCTGTAACTTTACTTTCAATTTGAATTTACAGACAAACAATATGCAAAATCATTCCAGAAATTACAACAGAAAAAAAAAAAAGCCTATGTACAGCTATCACCCATCCCTCTTTTTCTCTCAGATTTTTCATACATTAAATATTTTGGAAGAACAGACTGTATATTTGCTACTGGCTTTAGTCTTTTCCAGCACATTTCCATTTAGAGGGAAAAAAAAAAAAAAAGAGAATCAAAATCATGCTGTGTTCTAGTAGCAGCAAGCCTGGATCATGTCTCTCATTATTCTAACTAAACCCAAAGCATTCATTTCAAAAAAGTTTGATTCGAGCAGGTCTTTGGGGATGGAAGTCTTCATATTTTTAAATGAACCTGGTGACAGAAGGGCTGTTACCAAGGCCTTACTCTCTAGTGGAGTGGATGTTGCTTTAGAGTAAAAAAGGCAGCATTCTGCTCCTGGTTCTACCACTCCATTCAATTCTCCATGCTGCGTGATCTTGGGCAAGCCAGGCTCACTTCCCTATGCTTCAGTTCCTTGAGCTTTGAAGCAGGAATAATGACGCTCACCTTCCTTTTTATGCACAGGTCCAGTGCTTTACCTATGTGGGTTTTCTCTCCTGTTTAAAACAACAACAAAATCTTCAAGGCAGTCTTTTTACAGTATTTGAACAGAATTCCAACAGTGTCTAAAATAACAGCTCTGCAAAGAATTCTGCCAACTTACCATCTATGGAAAGAAAAACAAAATAAAAGTTCCTTTCTGCCACTCCACCCTTTTGTTGCTGTGTGGCATATATGGTCAGTCCCATCCAAAGTCCTGCTGAACAAGTTTCTTGCCCAGAGTGACTGCAAGATCACCAAATATTTTCAACTAATAAATAAGGCAAGTTCCAGAGCCCTGGAACTGCAGAGGCAAGATAAACAGCATTCTCCAATCCTAGTCAATGCGACAAGTTTTCTCTCTGATATTCTGGCATGAACGCCTGGAATTGTACTGACATCAGCAGGATTTCCTTGCTCATAGGAAAAGCAGGATATTGGCTCTGAAACATGCCACACAGTTAAAAGAGACCCTAATCTAAATTATTTGAGGTGACCCTGATTTTTTTGGCATTTATAGCACTGACTTTATGAAGATTACAAGGGCATATCACTTGAACATGTTTTCTGTGTATCACTAAGAGTTTACTCGGGCCATAAACCTGAGTTTCCCTAGAGTGATTTAGAGAAAAGAAAACACACTAACACTGGTCAGAATAGCACTGCCTTTTACAAAACCAGAGATACAGGCTTAAAATAAGTAGTGACATCCCTCACTAGTAAATAGGAGACAGACAGAAAATTTTGCCAGTACATGCATGATTGAGTTTCTCACAGCAAACAGCCACTCTATTATTTGGTTAAAATGGAATAGTTTATACTCCTTTATATCCAAAACACTGATTCGTTATGTTTTTCCTCCAAATCCTCCAGATTTCCTCTAGACTGGAAGACACAAGGTTGCTAAAAACGGAGCCTGTGAAACACAAAGTTTAGGTGGAAGAATTGTATTTTCAAACTGTCCTTATAAGGTTGCTTGAAAAGGAGAGAAACCATGGGTTTATTTGAAGCCCTGGTCATTTCAAGATGTTTGCAGTTACCCTTCACCGAATTGCCAAGTGCTTCGACAACCAGCTGCCTTCTGCACTTAGTCATCTCTCATAAATGGTAACCTGCACACATTTCAACCTCCATACCACTATGTCCAGTACCCCAAAACCACTCTTTGGCTCTAGCCAGCACCCTCACTGTCTCTGCTTGCCTTGACTCCAGCCCAGCCTCACAGCATGAAGGACATGTTTATCTGGACACCCTCCTGAGACAGCTCCATTCCCAACTGCTCCTCCTACGTGGCTGACCCCAACATCCTCAGAAGTCATACAGTTGCATCCTCATTCTTTTCCTTCAGAGGTTACATGAGCTGAAATGAAGCCCAGTGTTTGTTCACTGAGTCCACGGAGTGAGAGAAAAGGCATCGCATTTATGAAGCTGGCAAATAACAAGTTACCTTTAAGTTATTTAAGTTACTTTTTGTTCATCAATAGATCTTAATTGAACTTTTTCAGGCATGCACATGGTAAGTATTTGAACAAACGCTTCCTCACCTCATTAACTTAACTCTGACATATTGGGAATATCCCTACACTTACAGTCTCACATTTATGGCAGGCAGGAATTATTTAGCTTGGCCTTCTGGGACAGCAATGGGAGTAACAGATAAAGATGATCCTTCCACACGCTTTCTGTCTGTATGACAATATCCATCAGTTCATCACAATTTTATCATGCAGCCTATGGAAAGCTCTTCCGCTGTTGCAGTGTGTTTTCAGTCACTACCTGCCCTCCTGATCTCCACTACGACTTAGTTCTCGGAGCCATCTTCCAATTCCAGGATGTATAAAGCACCTGTCTCTGCTGTCTGACGTACTCTGGAAAGCACAGAGTACCAAAACCATCCTACTAGTCTACAAGTTCCCTATTCACTTCAGCATCCAGTGCTGGTATGACTTACACGAGTTGGTTTGTTTTGTTTTGGTGTTTGTTTTTTTTTCTAATAGTAAATAAATAATAAGTTTTTTAAAAGACCAAGATTATATAGTAAATCTCTTCCAGATTCCAGCACTAATCCAGCACCGATATCTGTCCTATATGCAACACTGTGACTTTTGGTAAAAATTACTTCATACTGGCTCTTGCTACCTTGAATAAACACCATATAGCATTCAAACATTTAAAATGGACAGATAACATCAATTTTTTCTCTTGCCCTTAATTTTCTCTTTTCTTTCAACCCTATCCCTTGCTAAATGCTAGCTAAAAATAATTCATGACTGTTTCAAGCTATTCTCCCTCTCAATGGCATCACATAGTAAGGGCTAGAGCACTGGAGTGAGTGAGTCAGATTATACATGCAAACATAGTGCTTCCTGGCTAGATGCAGATGAGTTTCATTTATAACCTGATGCCTTGTCTAAAAGCTATGTATCCTGTATGCAAACCATTATGCTAATTTGTTTTATTGAACATCCAAATTCATCACACACTAAAACCTTAGTAAAAAGAGTTGTTTCTGAAATGTCAATGAGACTGAGCTCTGACCTAGATATTTCTGTTTAGATAGTACTAAGTGCATAGTGATAGATATCCTTATACACAAGTTCTAATGAATGTTGGCAAACTGGAAACATCTACATGTCACTTTCTAGGTGACTCAGTGCAGGTCTGTTTGCGTTCAAGGTCTCATTCCATATTGCTTCTTAGTGCTCCCGCCATAATAGCATATTGTTGTTCTAATACACTTTGGGGAAAATAATAAGGAACACCTAAAGTCCAGGTAAAGTTTCTATTCTGTGTACCTTTTAACTGTATGCGTCTTCTATCATTGAGATTTTAAGCCGCCTTTTTCTTTTGTTGTCCATACCAAAGATGGCAAACAGGGAAGCCATGATTCTTTGCTTCCTGATCTACTTTATATCAGCCAGCAACAAATTCCAAAATGCAGTGTACAACTGGAAACAACCCCTGAAGGCGCTTAACTCACTCAGACTTTCAGACAACAAAGAGAATCACAGACACATTCAGTGTAGCCCCATTAACAGCTGGTATTCAAGTCTCTTCTTTTCCCAAGCTCCAAAGAGGCAAAGAAAAGGGAATACTGGAAATTTTCTGAAGACCTACACAGTTATCCACAGTCTGGCTGCTATATGATCCAAGTCTCAGAAAAAGCTTACAAAATACGCAGGAACAAGCTAATGACATATTTTGGTTGAAGAGTTAAATTATTTTTTATGTCATTCAAGATGCTTTCTGTCACCTCGAAGTTACGCCACGTTTTTTCCACATACTGTCTCAAGAACAAAATTGTGTTTGGCGCTTGTAACTGTGAAAGAGTAATTAAATAAAGAGGATATGCATAAAACCACACAATTCAAAAGAAGATACACCATCACTGACCAAAGTCAGTCCTAAACTCTGCTACAAATTATGTCATGGCAGTTTGGCAGTAGCATTCCATTGAATTTTTTAAAATAAATTTCTGCTTTAAGATGAACTATGCTGACTGCCATATCTCAGACAGCTAGACCTGCAGACTTGCATCTGTTACACATCTACTCAATGCGAAAAAGGACAGAAAAAAAAACTTCAAATATAACCTTTCTCTCTGCATTATTAAATCTTACCCCATTTCTACTGTTATTGACGCCCTCAAGACAGTCCATTTTTCTCTGTGTGACAGTCTAACCCTCCTCTGTATTTACAGCACTTCTCAACTTTCTGCCATCATCCAATTTCATCATTATTCCTAATTTTTGTGCCTGAGGTCAACATCAAAACATTACATGCAGAAGACCTGAGACCAGTCCTCAAGGAATTAGTAGATCCTCACTCAGCAAGCCTGGCGCCTCCTTCTTCATCTCTACCTGCCACACTCCTGACTATATTTAGATCCTTCCCTATCATCTAGTACCTGTTTCTCCCCTTGCATTTTGTTTAACCAAAAGTTCTTTACATGTTACTGTACTAAAAGTTCAGCTTTACTGCTTTTGGAGACAGCAGCAATATTTTCCTCTCCGATTAGTGTGTTTGGGTATCCATCTAGCCACAGAAGGGGACCGCTATCAAGTGGGTGAGTAGATAAGGCAAAAGCATCCCCAAAGTACCCAGCCAGACGTCACTCGCTAGTGGCAGCTGCCACTGTCCTCTCACTCTTACCAAACCCACTCTTCCTCTCCTGTATGGAAAGCTGCGTGGTGCGGTATCACTAAATGTACGACGTGTGATAATTTCCCATGTCTCCTGTCAAAAAAACCCATAACCCAAACCTGCAAAGCAGCAGAGTCAAGTCTTGTCCCTGCTCAGTATGAAATAACACCAGCTCCAGGCAAGGGTCAGTTAACAGCTGAAAGCCAGCCACCAATAAAACAGAAACATCTAACCAAAACCGAGTTGATCCTGCCCAAGCTGTCAGTAAACAGGGGCTTGCTTTCAGCTCTTTGGGCACAAGGCAGGATCAAACTCCCAAACTACAATGTGAAAACAGTGAGACAGTTGTTTTTAATTATTTACCCATTCTAATTCTGTTCATTAAAAACATTTTAAGGATTAGAATATACGACATTGACCTAGCCATGAACTACAGCACGAGTACATTGCCCATTACGGTTATATTTTCACTGCTAATGTAATTTTCAGAATCTTTTTATTTTATGAAATGGTTGGGAGATTTTACCAAGCCAAAAGAGAATTTTCCACATGCATCTTGTATAAGTGATTGTTCGTAATAAGGATAAACAGTCTTACCTTGCATAACTTTCCACAAAATAAACAAAGGTCTCAAAACACCAGTTTAAGAGCTTTTGTTACAAATTAGCAACAGAAAACTACCGGCTAAACACACGGAATACGAAGACAAGCCTACCCACCTTACAGAGGTATTTCCAGATGTTTGTTTAATACTTGGAGTGTGAAGGCATCCCTCTTCCGATTACGCTGAAGTAACAATCACAGACTCCAAGCAAAGCAGGGAGCATCGCTCAAAAAATTATTCTACATCAGCCCAGCAGAGGGCAATGACAGACACACACAGAGTGGAAAGTTGAATTTGAAATGCACGCTTGTAAAAATAAAATTATATTAAAAGAAAATAAATGGTTTACAACTATAAGGATATCTTGAAATTGGTTTATCTAGACTATTTATCTACAGGGGTATATAGATCACTGTCCCCCACTTTAATGCCTCAAAGGACTTCAAAATGCAAAATTATACATTAAAAAATCTTTCTGATGTTTTTGCAAAGCTAACCGCTACCTATAGGACAGCCTTCCATAAAAGAAGAACATATTTTTATTTTGTGTTTGACTGCAGGATGAATGCTAGAAGTGTTTTTGTCCCTTCAGCAACACATACTTTAGTTGCTAAAAAGCCTTTGCTTTTTGTTTAAATTTGGTCCAGAAGGATACTGTTAAAGCACCTTCCTCCTGCCACACACTCACCTACTGCAAAGAATGCTCACAGCCATTCAATAAGAGATCCTGTTTACAAGGAAAGTTGCTGCTGTGCTTCAAGTGTTTCTTTTACAGTTCTCAGAGAAGATCTGTGCTTATTTTTTTTTTTTTCAACTACACTTAAAAATAACCCAAAACTTCCTCAGGGGTCTGCAGCACGTTCCCCTGACTTGAAGGTACAAGGTGGTAGGGCTGAAGCACTGAGCCATCCCTGCCAGCTTCTCATGGACCCTAACAGCAAGGTAGGACCGCACGCAGTGCCCAGCACCCCTGTTTCTTCAAGGGCAGGAGGAGCCCCGCTGGAGAAAATATATGTGGTTGAAAATGCAATGGACACAAGATAAGCACTCTTCACACAAGCCACCATGACAAGAGGCTGTTTACATCTGGTTGTGACTTGTTTCAAATGCTGGAACAGCGGGTTATTGAGGCTCCCCAAACTTTCCACTGAAGAGCTTGGTACGAGCTCAAGTCACATTCCCAGGCTTCCTTCCTCCCAACTGCAGAAATGGGGGAAAACCAGCTGTGAAATATTCCCCACCAGCAGGCATGAACATGAGAAGCTGTTAACAAGTAATGGCACATTTTCCAATTTTTCCTTTTTGCTAGGTTTATTGTTGTTGTTGGGTTTGGGGTTTTTTTGCTTTGTACTTTTTTGGGGGGAGGTTGTTGATGTTTTGAGGGGAGTGTTGGTTTTGTGGTTTAGGGGTTTTCTTTTGTTTTGTTTTAATATGGCAATAAACGGTTCATGTTAACATCTGAACAGTTTTTTCCAGGCTATCCAACTCACTTGGCTGAACGTGGTAGTTGCTAGGACAGCTGGTAAAGACTCGGAGTTTGCTCAAAAACTCTGCAATACACTTCCCCCCATCTGGAGGGAGGAACAAACCTCCCGGAGCCCAAGTGCACTGGCTGCCGCCAGAGTTCACAGGCAACTGGCAAGAAGCCTGAAACTCCTGATATCAAGATGTTGATCTCACAATCTACTGGTTTCCTAGCAGTTGCCACAGCTGGAAGTGCGAGGGAGTCCCCCAGCCTGGAGAAACATCCATGGAGCAGCTGCCCAGTCCGTGGAGTGTGGAGGCCCTGGAGTCTGCTGCGCAGACAGAAAGCCAGCAAGAAACATGGAGGTTAGTGAAAGCTCAAAGATGAAACACTTCTAGGACAGCCTTTCACTTTATATGGTTTGGATTTGCCTATGCAAAAGTGGCATTTTAGAAGATCCACAACCTGCTTTAACTCACACCTCATGGAGTGACTGCTGCAGGTTGTACGGTGACCTCTCACTGCTCTGGTTACATTCCCCTCACGTTTTTTTCATTTTCTTCATCATTAAGACACCTCAAAGGTGTTTTGGTTTTTTAATCAAAACAGATGCTTGAAAAACTTGATCATAGTTTCAGAGAAGCACAGATATGACTAGGTACGTGTGCCAACTGGTTTAAAGCCTTGAGTACAGTCTGCATACAAAGCACCAGTGAAATTTATCAAGATTGACAGACAGAAGAATTATCTTACCGTTAAAAATAATTTGGGTTTAAAAAATTAACTTAACTTTTATAATTCTTTAAAATAATATTACTTTTAAATAAATTCAAACTCACTGAAGGATTTACTTTATATATTCTCAGGAAAAAAAAAAAAACAAGACTACATACTGATACTGTTCTTTCCTAAGTTAGATGTTGACAAAATCTATCTATTTTAAGGGAAAAATAGTTTGAGGTTTTTTTACTACTGTACTTTCTCTCTATATATATGGCATCATTGCAATAAGAGGCATTAAAATCTTTCCATGAAACAGATCTTAATGTGATTTAGCTATCAGAACACTACTTAAGTGTAATCAATAATCTACCTCTTGAAGGGGGAAACACCCAATTTTAATGAAGTTATGCAATATTCACTATTGTAGGCTTACCTCATCAGGAAAGCAAAGTAATAGATACAACTAGAAAGGATATATCTAGAAACAGTGTATGACCATCAGCCAACTTCGATCAATTTGTATCTGTCAACATATAGAGAGTTTCTGAATGCTCGGGCTTCTATAGCTTGAGTCAAGGAAATCCCTTCAAATCAGACAAAGCAAGCATTTTAGCATTTCACACCTGTAGTGTAAAAGCACCTGTGCCTTTTGCTTATGGGTTTGAATCTTTTTTTTTTAATCTTTTTTTTTTTTCCTTTCTTAGATGACATGCAAACACCAAACAACAGATGAAGCTCCTATTTCAATCAGCTTTTGGCAAACTCTTAAGACAAAAAAAACCCAGCAAATAAAATATGTTCTCTGTGATACACAGGACCTTGTCAGATGGCAACAATTAGCACGAGCCGTGACAGCTAGGCTGCAGGTATGGAATTAAGGTACAGCGTGCTGTGAACTACAGTCAGCACGCAGAAACTATGCAGGAGGAATTTTAAAACATACAGGTTACTCACATAAGATGGCACAGGACAAAGCTCAAGTGTGCCTATACAGAAGCCTGCCAAATACACAGGAAGAGTCTGCAGCCAACACACTCGTACGGCACAGAGGGTTCTACATCAGGAAGGCAGAGAGTCACATAAGGCCCTGCAGGGCAGTTCCAGGACTTTTACATAACAGAAGTAGGAAAAGTCAAAGCCACCAGATAGAAAAGCTATTTTGTGTTATGTGAATGGGAATTTTTTCAATGTGGCAAAATCATTCTCCTACATTGCCAAAAGAGAGCAGTCCCCATGAGATACCTGTATAATGTCCTCAGGTCCAGCAGCAATCAATTTTCCCTGCCCAAAACCCCAGCGAACCATCAACCCTTCAAGCAAAAGTATTTCCTGCTATAATTAACATACCCCAAAATAAATTTTTCATACATTCTAGTGAAGTGATTTATTTCCCCACTGGGCAGCAATATACTAACATAATTGCCCTCAAAAAGTTAACTTAAGCTAAACCTTACCTACAGGGTCATGTCCCACCTCTTGGAGGCAAGCATACAGCCCACATGAGTCCTGACCCCCATCTCAGGATAAGACCTGGGCATGCACCCTCCACCCCCACCTCGGTTCCCCAAGGTAATAACTCAGGAATGCAGGCATGTAAGGAGCCACAGCAGGATATATCCTCAGTCTGGGCAATGAGAAGGCTCATAACATATCTGACCCATAGCCTAGATGTGACCATGTTGACACAGTTTTGAAGAGGATGAAAATACAGCTTTGCAGGTCATAAACAGAGATACCACTAAGGCAGTTAGTCTTTACACGTGCTAGCATGTGAGCAGGCATACAGGTACAATTTTGCAGAACAAGGATTTTCAACCAGCTTGTCTTACAGCCTCAGGAAGCTGAGTCATGTCATACGAACTGCGCAGATTTGGGGCAGGCGAGAGACCCTCCAATTTCTAGCCAGTTTGAAAGAAGTCAATCACATCTAGTACTCATCAGCTGAGACAGAAGTTAACTTAAGTAAAGAAACTGTCTCCCCCTTCTGAAATTTGTTGCCTGGGTCGTAAGCATCCTTTTAACACTGTTAGGGCTTAGCAAGCTCTGTCAAGGGCACCAAGGAGTGGCTGGTGCAAAACATTCTTTCTGGGGCTGATATTAGCCCTTTAAGACAGGTTCATAGATCCAAGTTCTTTTAAAGAGTAGAGCAAGGTAAAAGATCCAGGTTCTTTAAAGGAGCAGAAACAGCCCTTTTACTCCTCCCTGCCACTCATTCTATCTCAACTCTCAGTATGGGATGCTGGGTGGTGTTGCAATGAAGATCTATAGACACAGAGGTCCTCTCTCTGGAACAAGACTGAGCATGGAAATATGTTCACACAGACACTCATTTTAAAACATGATACTTGTCTAGTTCCAGATTCAAGTATTTAAAGCTTAGTTCTGGAAATAACCTGCTAGCCTTAGCCATTAACGTCTAAAGAACCTATTCAGCTGCTTCTCTTTTTATAGCCTACAGAAGCTGAATCAACAAGATTGCAGGGATATGTCTGAGATCAGAGTAACTGCAGAGCTGAATTTGGCCCAGTCGTATTTTTGTTTGAAGGAAAAGGCAAAATCCTTACTCATAAGTGGTTCTGAACTGCATGAAGGACAAACTCATTAGGCTGAAAAGTAGTATTTCTATCTGTATCTAGTAAATGTATGGATACTATCTTAACCAGTTCATCTGGAGGTTCCTTTAGTAATTACTATTTTCTAAAGAGACTGTTAAAAAGGTCTTATTGCTGTACAGAAGAAAGGAACATATCAAGTGAAATATGTGGAAATATATGAAATGTGACATCCCTAAATGTCGTATTTTCACCAATTCATAGAATTATTTCTTGCACAGTATTTTAAAGAAAAGATAATCCCTGCACTTGCCTCCTCTCCCCAAAGGGAACAAACAAAAATAATTGTAAAAGATGAAATGAAGATGCTAAATGTAATTAATAGGATCATAGAATAATTCAGGTTGGAGGGATCTCTGGAGGTCTCTAGTCCAACTTTTTGCTCAAAGCAGGGTCAGCTAAGATCAGACCAGGTTGCTTAGGGCTTTATCAGCTGTGTCTTGAACACCTCCAAGGATGGAAGTTGAACAACATCTCTGGGCAACTTGCTTCACTGCTTGACTGTCCTCAGAATGAAAAAGCTTTTCCTGAGAGCCACTCTAAACCTTTTGCTTCAACTTATGCCCATTGTCTCTTGTCCTTCTACCATGCACTACTGTGAAGAGCCTGGCTCCAGCTTCTCAATAGTCTCTAGAAATTGGGGGCCTGCCATTAGGTCCACCTGAAGTCACCTCTTCTCCAGGCTGAAGAAGCCCAAGTCCCTCAGCCCCTCCTCACCAGCGAAATGCTCTGGCCCCAGCCATCTTGGCGGCCCTCTTCTAAACTTACTACAATTTAGCAATGTCTTCTCTGTATTTGGGAATCAAAAACTGGACAAAGTACTCCAGGGGCAGCCTAACAATTGCTGAGCAGAGGGGGTTATGCCTTTGTGCCATACTTCTGTTAATATAGCCCGAGATGCTATTGGCTACTGCCTTCGCTATCAGGGCACGCTGCTGACTCACATTCAGTTTGTTGTCTACCAGGACCATCAGGTTCTTTTCTGCAGAGCTGTTCCCTGGCCTGTACTGTTCCCAGGTGCAGGACTTGGCATTTGTCCTTGCTGATTTTCGTAAAGTTTCTGCTGGCCCCTCCCTCCAGCCTATCTAGGCCCCTCAATGGTAGCTCTGCCCTTAAGTGTACTGACTGGTGCCTCCAGTTCAGTGTCATCTGCAGATTAAGAGCAAGCCTCCATCACCCCCTCCAGGTCACTGTCAAAGATGTTCATTGACAGGTTCCAGGATAGATCCCTGTGGTATTCAGTTCAGACAGATACGTTATTGAGAACATATCCATCTGGCACATCCAAACTCTGAACATTTAATAAGCAGGCAGGATTCCAAGGCTTAAGATTACAAGTATAGCAGCATATCCAAATTGAACATTTAATCTAGCCATAGAAATCAGCTTTTAGGGTGGTATTTATGTGACCTAACTTTACCTAGTCTCGTCAACATAGGCTTCCTTTATCGTCAGTAGATAGGAAAAAAAAAATAAAAAAAATCAGTACAAGCTGGGGACCAACGGGTTAGACTGGTTAGCAGCTCTGCAAAAAAGACTTCAATACAAACTGGAGCAAGTGCAGCAGTGTAGCACTATACAACTAAGACTGTCACTTAAGCAGCTGAACATACTAAGAGATATGCAAGGAGAAGCTAAAGGAACCGGGTTAGGTTAGCTAGAAAAAGAGAAGGCTAAGAGCCAATTGCCAAATTAACTCACTAAAGGTGAGTTGCAGAGAAGGTGGCATGAGAGTCTTCTCAAAGGTGCACAGCAAAAGGACAAGAGACAATGGCCACAAACTGTGATGCAGGAAATTCTGATCAGACACAAGGAAAAAAATTAATCAAATTACAATGGGTTCAGCACTGAAAATGGTGCCCAGAGAGGCTGCAAACTCTCCATCCTTGGGCATTTTCAAAACTCAACTGGATAGGCTCTGAGCAATCTGATCTAACTTGGAAGTTAGCCCAGATTTGAGCAAGGGGTTGGCACCAGTGACTTCAAGAGGGCCCTGCTAATCTAAATTTTTCTATGAGAAAGGCTCCTTCACTGGGTGATTCATCTTGTCTTAAAATAGGTGTCTAAAATAGATTAGATGAATCACCATCTGGTGGTGCCTGTGTCTCACTGAATACAAAGGCAACCTAAGCTGACCAGCTACGATTAGATGTCTTAAAGTGGGATGTCTTTATATGGGAAGAGATTAAATCACCATTAGTGACTTGTGCCTCAAAATGATAAAGTTCTTGCCTTGTTTATGTATTATCCTTTTAGGGCGTGAAGCACTTTGTTAACAGACAACCTCTTAATTGTAGTAGAAGGTGGACAGGACCCTCATATAACACCTAAAAACTAAAAATGAGAATAACTTAGAGTTTTATCTATACAGTTAAATTGTTTGTTGCTGTATGAGCACTTCCCTTCATAATGCAATGGCACAGTGTTACGATTGGGTATACAAATTATAGTATGTAATAGCTTTGTCTTTAAAGACAGCTGACTAGTTAGGATGTTTTTCCTTAGCATGAGGATATTTCTGTTTTGACAGCCTTATATATTAAGGTCATAGCGGATAAAGGAGAAATTGGTTTAAATGTTCAGGTCATCTAGAAAATTTTGGTTTATTATTATTTTATGGACTGGAAATGTTTTAAGAACATCGTTTAGAGCTGTCTGAAATTTTCATTGATAAAAAACCCACAAGCACAAATACAGGCTGGGCAGAGAATGGGTTCAGAGTAGCCCTGAGGAGAAGGACTTGGGAGTGTTGATGGACGAGAACCTCAACATGAGCTGGCAATGTGCACTTGCAGCCCGGAAAACCAATCACTTCCTGGGCTGCATCAAAAGAAATGTGGCCAGCAGGTCAAGGGAGGTGATTCTGCCCCTCTGCTCTGCTCTTGTGGGACCCCACCTGGAGTACTGTGTCCAATATAAGAAGAATGTGGGCCTGTTGGATCAAGTCCAGAGGAGGGCCATGAAGATGATCGGGGGCTGGAGCACCTCTCCTGTGAGGACAGGCTGAGAGAGTTGGGGCTGTTCAGCCTGGAGAAGAGAAGGCTCCAGGAAGACCTTATAGCAGCCTTCCTGTACCTAAAGGGGGCTTACAGGAAAGATGGGGAGAAACTCTTTAGCAGGGCTTGTTGTGATAGGAAAAGGGGTAATGGTTTTAAAATAGAGGGAGGGAGATTCAGACTGGACATTAGGAAAAATTTTTTTACACCGAGGGTGGTGGAACACTGGAACAGGTTGCCCAGAGAGGTGGTAGATGTCCCATCCCTGGAAACGTTCAAGGCCAGGTTGGACAGGGCTCTGAGCAACCCGATCTGGTTGAAGGTGTCCTTGTTTCTTGCAGGGGAGTTGGACTAGATGACCTTTGAAGGTCCCTTCCAACCCAAACCATTCTGTGATTCTATATTTGACATTAATAGGTAGAAATAGTTGAAGTTCCAGGCATTTTTTTTGGTCCTTAGAAACAGTCTTTAGCTAGAAATCATTTCTCTCCTCCTTTTAACCTGGAAGGAAAGAAGAAGGGAGGTAGATTTAAAAAAAAGAAGAATCAAGCCTTTTTCAGCCCTCCACATCAGCAGAATAATTCTGTTTTATTTTATCTGAAAAACTGAAGCATAATTATAAGTACTAGACTAATTTTAAAAGTCAGCTTAAGTTTGATGATATTTTTCCCCTTCTCTTTTTATCAGCTCTTTTCTCTCATACTCTGAAAAAAAAAAGGATTGTATTATAGCCCTGGACCCCAGTCATGTGAATTTAATCACAAAATATAGAACAGGCACTATTTATTTAGACTGTTAAGTGTTCTGGTAAAAAGGAAAAGGAAGAGTCAGAGAGTGTATGGGGGATAAACACACTTATTGAGGTCAACGTTCATATTATTTATCAACTTTGGATTGTAATTTCCTTGGTTTTCCTTCAATATGGTTTTTACTTTTAATAGACACACTTGATAAATGCCTCTGGGTTTATATATAGCAGTTTGAAATGACAAAGCTACTAAAGAACAGCTGAAGCCTTTTAAACACATTTACGTATTGAGAAAGTAACTCAGGCATTCATCTCCCAACAGAGAAATGTAGAAACTCAGCCTTCCTTCTCTTCGTGGTTAAGAGGCTGTAGCAACCTGTATCCGTCACTCAAAAACTTACTTAGATGCCTTCAGTCTATGGTTGTGTTTACAGTACTGCCAAGTGTTCACATCTAGGGATACATTTTCTGGATACCTCAGAGTCAGCTGAGACGCTAGGCTAGCCCACACCTTCAGCAGCAGACTCAATAGCAGGGAACGAGTGAGTAAAATTGCCCTGTTTGCCTTGCCCTTCCCTTGGAGAAGATAATGGAAACCAGGATGAGCATATCAGGTTCTAGCTTTCCAAAGACAACACCAAAATAACTGTCTTTAGGCAGCCCATATAGTGAATCTGATGTGAAGACTCTGTTTTTCTGTCTAGGCTGTCCTGTGCTGACCCTGAACTTGTACCCCAAAAAAGCTTTCTTGACTTGAGATAAACATAACTGTGGATTATATATGATGTTTTGCTTTTTAATACTGAAATCTTATCAGGGCAGTAAAAACAAGTCAAGTTCTGTGACAATTCCTCAGAATGAGGTATATAGATACAGGATAAACAAATATTCTTGGTTTTGGGGAAAAAAAAAGGCAAAAACTAACCATCTAATTAACTTTTTTTTTTTAACACACAAAGCAGTGTTCCATTGCAGTAGGCATCTCATTCCTCTAGACCTTTTGACTTCTACAAGACCACAGGATGCTCAAGCCTCAGTTAGCTCCCTCAGCACAAGAGGATACAGTGGAGAAGAGGAGATCAGTAAATGCAGTTAGACATTTTGTGGCAACCACATGCAGTAAGAAATAGTGGACTTTTGGAGGTGATTTTTGAACGATACCAACATGATTGCTGTAAGAACTGGGACATTCTAGCTGTGGTATATAAAAAGGATATAACAGTTTGCAGAGAAAGCAATTATCAGACCAACCGATAAGCACTTGATAGAACAGAGAAATGCAAGCTAACCATAAGAAACGTTGATGTATATAGCGCAGAATTCATTCCCAAAAGAGAATAATATACTTTTGATACATGTGGCATATCTGCAGCCACAGTACACATTTGTATTCTATAACAAGTTTTTAACTACCAGGTATTTGAGAACCCAGGAGCCATAGTAAAGCTTTCCACTATGGAAAAGGAGGTTTAACACAGGCTATACTTCTATACTTAACTATAACCTTCATAAAAAAACCACTTAGAGATACCAACTTTTCAGTGCATATGTACTTTGCATCAAAATTCTCAAGAAAAATATATTCTTGAATTTACAAAAGAAAGTCTATATCCTACAGAAGACAACAAATAAACACACAGGGACAGCTATATGCAAGGTCAAGTATTCATTAAAAGTATTACATTATCAATCGTGTCTTTCACATTAGCATCGCAAAGGTTTCAATTCATATATGGCTTCCCCATCAACGGATGAGCCTACATGGCTCCAACTTAGAACTGATGTTTAATTTTTACCCCAAACATAGAAAAAAAACACTCCACATAGCAAAATAAAAACATTAATTATTCCTTTGCAGAAGAAGTTACCCCAGTGCACCCTTCTTTTCAGATCTATCACAGCAAAACAAGATGCTTATTTAACAAAATGCACTCTCATAAACGCTTATGGGGAAACAGCAAAATCCTAGCCAACAGCACGTGTATGCATATACGTGCATATTTTGCCATATAGGATGAAAATTCAGGTTCAAACTAATGATAAAGGCGAGAGAGTTAAGAGGAGACAAACTTGAAACCTGTTCACAAATCAGTTTTATTTTCAGACAGATAACTGCAGTGAGGTCCTGCAAGACACACGTTCAGCTTTGTCCAGCACTCTTGTTTTCCAAAGAGCTTACTGAAGGGCACAAAACAACATCATTTGCTCTTTATCCAACAGCCTGCCAGCAATTCTGAATTAGCAATTAACCTTATTAAAAAAGTAAAAAGTTAAATGGACTTCACTTTTGCCAGAATAAACCTAGAGGGAAAGAGAAGGTATTTATCATGGAAAAGTTGAAGGATATTTTGAAGAAACCATTACAATGCTTATGGGAAAAGGCCCATGTACTAAAAGTTTCTACAGGATATTACCCCCATTGCAAAACTTGTTAGAATAAGTTAAAAGAAAATCCATAAAAAAATAATAATATTTTATTCTAAACAATTCATGTTGTCCAATAATGTCTATAGAACTGTATTGATTACACGTCTAATAAAGTCAGTGTAACTTTTTCCTAAGGGAAATGGCATGTTTCCTACATATACTAAAAAGTTCCCTTCTCCATGTTCTAGAGATTCTCCTAAAGCCAGCTTCCCTTCTGTTAAATAGATATCCAGCTGTTTGGTACATTGCACAGAGGAGAGGAAGTTCCTTGGCCACAAAAAATGGCCCAAAATTAGAGCACAACCACAGAAAAATGGGGTTGAAAGGGATGGGAAGAACAGAAGCAGCAAGTAACTTCTGCGACATACACATTGTTTGGCAGCAGAAACAAGGATGGGTTTTGCTGGGCCATTTGCTTGGCTTTGCTCCCACCACGCCAAGGTGGGAGCAACTACATTCTGAAGAGATGATCCTGGTTTCACCATGCAACTGACAAAGTCTATGAAACTATCTCACAGGTCCTACTACCAGCTCTGCCTGCTGGAAAGTCACTCTACACATCCCTCAGCCAGAGAAGAGGAGAGTGCAAGGATGCAGAGACAACTGACAAGCATGTTTCCATGTGAGAAACAGTCCCAAGCAAAGCATTAACTCTCAACGCAACCTGTTTGGTAGTTCAGAAACCAGCCTCTCTGTAACTACTTCCCTGCCACAGCAGCGGAACATACTCAAAGTGCTCATGCTCTGTTGTGACTTGGCCATCACTAAGAAAAAGTGCATCCTAAGTATCTTTCAGTTATAAGCTTCTGGGACAACGACAGTCTCGATCAAAACTTAACAAAACCGTTAACTTTTATTAGGTTCAAAAATAGTCTACACTGACTAAGGAGAAAAGCCAATCCTATAGAAGTCTGTGACAAAACCACCAAACCCAGGATTTTACATTTGACTGCTGTTTCAGAGCCACTATTGGAACTGTTAACATTTCAGCTATGCAAATATGAAAACTTTATTCTTTTAACGATTAACAGAGACCAATGCACACATGCTTATTCTCAGTAAGTACCGGTCTTTACTCCAGAGGTGTTCTCTTGGCTAATTGTAAAATAGGAAATTACTCAGTACGAACAAAAAGATTTCAGAGTCTACGATTTATTTTAGGCCGTTAAGATTTCTAGATTGACACATAACCAATACGGTCAAAACTCATTTTTCTTTTGAACTTGGAACGATGAAATATTGTTTCCCATGTGAGAATGTGCGTAACATGTCTGGTTTGCCCATGCTTTTCCTACAACAAGGTCAGATCAAAAACTGCAGAGGTAGGCTCTTCAAATTCTGAATGAGTAGTAGTCTTGCAAATATCCTCAAACACGTTCAGGTAGTCAGCTTTAAGCCCACATTCTGGGGAAAATATATTTTTTCCTGTATTGTTTCTAGTACTTTGTGCTGACAGCTGTCATGCTTTGTTATATTTTGTGCCTCACCCTCAAATGCCATCCTATTTTGCATGACTGAAGTTTTCAAAGCTCTAATTGATTTATTGTAACTACAGTAAAATAAGCATGTATTATCTTATTCTGAAAAATCTCCATTCCCCCAAGAAAAAAAAAAAATATCAGTTAGGCATAATAGTGAAAAAAGAAGAAGAGAGGAGATATATATGAAACTGCCTTTTGTCTGGCTTGGCTATTCAAAACTTCTCCCATCATAACATCACAGGTCAATAGAAAATCCAGTTTAGGACTTCCTTAAAACTTCTAATGGCTAAACATTAGCAAGACTCCAGTAGCTGCTCTCCAGTGGGGACAAGTTTGTGATATAACTTGAAATCAAAGTAATCATTGCCTTACTTCAGCAAATTTTACTAGTCTTGATTGTGACAAAAAGAATTGGCTCAAATTTGAAAGTGAAAACATTTGATTTATCAAGCTTCAGAACATAAAAGTGATGGAGAACCTCATTTATCAGACATATGAAAAATAGGTAACACTACTGAGCAATAGCTAAGTAAATACAGCTGCCATTTATCAAAAAACACACAGGCAAAAAGACCAGCTTCAATCTAGGAAGGCATTTCAGAATGAAAAAAAAAAAAAAAGTACTTTGAGTTACGAGGACTTCAGTTTTCTTCTTAAGTGTTTTTAAATAAGGATTTATTGGTAAAAGGAGAAAAAGAGCCACCAGATTTTCAAAGGGTCAAAATCAATCTGCATGAAGTCCAGCTGCATATTGACATTCATGACCACAGCTTGTAAGCACCACTGACATATAAATAATAAAACACTCAAAGAACCTGGAAAGCACAGATTCAAGAGAGTAAAGTGGAGACACAGAGCCATTCAGTAAAAACTCTGGTGATTTTCAGACCAGGTCACTGCTCTCCCACACAAACTTTGCAGAAATTCAGATCTTGCACACGAAGGGGGACAGCGGTACAGCAGAGAATCCCAGAGTAACTGGGAGAAAACCCTTAGATGTCAGATTTTTAAAAATTGCTCTTAAAACTTATAGAATAGAAACTTGCATACTTTCTAATGGGACAAGGGAGATAAGTCAGACTCCTACAAGGCATCAATCTTCTAACAGAAAACACTATAAACATTACTCAAATGAGGTATCACTTAACTTTCCATCACCACATGCCATTAATCACAGCATAGTAACTAAACACGGTCACAGATATTGGAAGTCAGAGGAAAGAAACAATAAAAAAGGTACTAAAATTTCCATACTAGTGATGACATAATGAACTGGAAAGGAGAAAGAAGACAGAAAACCAGTTTATCCCTATCAGTTATATTTGACTTTCTGATACCATGGAAGCAGGCAGAATAATTTAACCATTAATGGTCAAAGTAACTTTGCACCAAAAGAGTAAAATGAGAACAGCTCTTTGACACCTCTCATGTCCTAAGAAGGCTTGCAGTACATGACAAGCACACAATACAAATTCACACAGATATATGGAAACATCTTCGTGCCAGGTTCACATCAGCTCTCAGTTGCTTTAAAGCTTGGGGACTGAATCACTTCAAAAAGCTTAGGTAAAAATTTTGTTTAGCATTGAGGTAAGATTTTAAACGCGAGCAAGCCTGAGATTGCTCAGCTCAGCCCATGGGTTTCAGCCGAGCTTTCAGGCAAGCTAAAATAGGACTCTGGAGACAGAAGCTTCACTGGGGCCTTGTGGTAGACGTGTAACAAAATAGTACAACAAATACTGAAGGCCTCAAAAACAGGCAATACCAAGCCCCCGTACCTGGGCTATTTTGCTCCCAATGCAAGCAATGTGACGGGACAGAATGCAAGGCAGAAGTGTTTTAGCAAAGATGTAACGTTTAGGGCAGAAACATCTTGAGGAAATCATTGCCATGCAATAGTACCAAACATAGCAATTGTTTCTTTAACGAACCTTTTCTTTTTCCCAGTTCCCTCTCCCCTCCCCCACCAACACAAACCAACTCGACAAGCTTATTCTCCACGCAGTTGCACTGAGGTCATCAAGAGTTTAGTATCAACCAAAATTACTAAATGCAAACAAGGAGAATATTTATTCAAACCAGACAGAGGCAATCACTCTGCTCCAGAGTACAAATCCATCCCCTACTGACAGGTGTCAGGAGCTGCCCCTCTAATTCTATTTCCCCACATAGGAACTGCCTGCCTGTTCTGTGGGAGCATCCAAGACCACTGGAGACAGCAGGGTCACATTGGCTGTCCAGCACCAATTCTTTCATCCCTGAATAGTCACGGCCTTTCCCCCCACCTCTCAACTACAGTACAATTTTTTCAGTAGCTGACTGCTCCTGGCAGCGTGCAAGGGCACTTCTGCAGCATGGAGTGGAAGTTACAGACCTCCCCGGGGTGACTCCTCCATAGCCCCCACCTCCGACCTGGCAGTTTCGAACTGGACGGTTTTCCCCAGTTGGCAGGATAAAGCTGATGGGGGAGCAGTACGACTGCAGCAGAACATATTACCCTAACGTGTCAGACTATCTAATAAGTTAAAAAAAAGAATAGCTTAAGTTCATACTCAACACCTCTCTCTCTGACAGTTCCTGGCATGCTACTTATATATATATTAGAATAAAGAAGTTTACAATGTGTTCAGCAAGCTGAAGCCAAAGTGAGGCCATCCTTAAAAAATGTTCAGTTTCCTACTCCCAACCAATTGCTCATAAACTAATGTCTGCAATTAGACTCTTACTACTAGGATGAAGTTTTATTTTTTCATAGATTTCTTGTTTGTCATATTGAGCTCAGACTGTAGAGAAGCAAAGTCATCACAGGCTACCCTATAATAAGAAAAAAACTCAACAACAACAAAAAAAAACCAACACAAACTACAGGAAAAAACAGAACAATATCTGAAGGACAGGTTCTGTTACACCTAGAAGAATTTAAGGACTGCGTAGATTTCTCAGAATGAGTTCAATGTGCTGACCATGAATGGGGAGAAACACAGCAGGTCTGAAAAGCATGATAAAACACACAAGAAAGACTACAGTAAAACAGAGTAACATCAAACTGATTTCGTTAAGACATATTCTTAGTTTGTTCAAATTCGATATATTTGCTTTTGCTCTTCTAAAGTCCTCTGACTGAACAGCAGAGCTGTGAGGCTGTTGTAAAGCTTTGACACAATCCTGATCATTCCCCACAACGATTTTTAAGCCATACCAGTATTGGCCAAATCTTGATTTCTATTTATTCATTAAGTAATCTAGCTAAGTTAAATACTACTATACACGGCTATACTTTATAACACGACTGGAAAATTCTGGGTAGAACCAAAATTTCCTGACAGATTGTCAGCAACATGACATTCTTGTCCATTGTGGCCAATAAATGCTCACTCTTGACTGTTTACTTATCATTAAAAAAATAAAATAAAATAAAAATCAGCCCATAAAAAAAAAAGGTAAGAGAGTTCAGGAAGTGCATTTCAATGTGATTACAATACTTTTTGGGTAAATTAAGTCACAGCCTTTGGCTATAACATGACCCAAAGTATGTTGTAATGGTCCACAAATTAAGTGCCTTCTATATGTTATGACTTAGGTATGTACTGCAAAACTTGGCTTCATCATACTTCAAAATATCAGAACAGAAAATTTTATGTCCTATGACAGAATGCTTTATTAAAAATAATGAGGTTTCAAGAACTTATAATATTTGCAGGAAAGAACATTTCAGCAGGGAAATAAATCTTTGCAGCATTTATAGTTCTACAGTGAAACAAGTTACATCAGCTTTAAAAAAAAAAAAAAAACAAACAAAAAATCACGACAAAACCTACCAGCCTACACAAATATGCTCAGGTCCTCTCTTTCTACAACATCAACATGAGAACCTCCCTTGAGTACACACACACAGCAGCTAGAGAAGTTCTCTCACACACACATCCTTTGACACAAACACCCCTGCCTTTGCATGCTTGCACACAAACACTGTGCTCACATGCTAAGCTTCTCGCACGTAATCAATCCTCCAAGCTCTGGCGCTCTCTCACACAAACACAGACATGCTTCATACCTCCTCCTGCATTAGAAAACCATGTGAACCATCTGTCACTATTTAATCTCCCAACCCAAGTCAGCCCCAGACGCCCCAGCAATACACTCCTCACAAATAGACCATTCTTTTTGCTACTCCCTACCTCACATTAATTTGTTTTCCTCTCTATCTCTTTTCCTTTCACTGCCACATGCCCCGTAGAAACAGGATCTACATGCTCTTTCCAGCACTCAGGCCTCAAGCGGTCCAGTGTTGTACACTGCACAGCCAGGGCCAAGAGGTTTTTTGCAACATGCAGCATACCACAAACTAGCCACTGAGATCAGTGGGCACCACAGGTTTCCCTCCACACTTCACTCTTCTTTGATTGATGAGTGTTTGGGCAAATGGGCACAAAGAAAGAACCTTTAAAAAAAAAAACCTAGTAATCATAGCAAGAAAAGAAAGAGACCTACGTTTTAAGACCTTGACTAACTATACTTTCATTTCCTAAGTGAAAAAAGGAAAAAAGGACAATTTTAATGTTTGAAGCAAACCCTTCAAAATACAGCCTCGGGACAGAGGGGTCTAAAATACACCCAAAGGCTTTCGTTCCAGTGTGTAAAAGATAGGCTGTTCAAAACACAGAAGAAAAAAAGCAAAACTATTTTGTTGTTAGGAATCTCAAAAGTGAGGCAGCATGCTGGACTTGGAAGAAGCAGGATCAAAAGCAAGGCTTAAGTACTTCTGGCATTTCAGGGAATGGTACAGCACCCCTCCAAGCAGTGCAGAAGGCTGCTATTACTACATAAAGGTGTTTAAACTTTATGAAAGACCACTCCTGGTGAAATGTTGCTTTAAACCACTCCTCTTCCCCTCCTCAGATGCAAAACAGAAGTCCACATCTACCGTTTGTACCAGAGAGATCTCTCAGTACCACTGGTGGTGATACTGCCACATGGGAGCTCATGCAAGTCTTGAAGAACTGGTACAAATTCCTACCTGGAGACACAACCAGAACATAAACCTCAGCATTTCAAATATTGAATAGTCTCCAAATTCAGGATTAAACCACAGAGTTTCTGCTTAGCACAGAGCATATTAAACCCACATCTACTCCTAAAAAGGAACCAGCTCATAGTGGATATTTTATTGCTTTCTTCTCAAGATTATTAAGTTGGTGTGCATTTTAAGAAAGGCTTAGATAGATCCAGAATCTAGCTTTACCTAAATATTCACTTTATTTTCAGGTTTTTTTGTTTTGATCTGGAAACTCTTTGAAGAAGGACGTGTTACGTGACTTCTGTTTGCACAGCACTGGGGATAATGGCACCTACAAGGGCTGTGACTTACAGCAAAGAGCATGGAGTCCCAAGAAGATTTAGGAAAGGCATCCACCTCTCAGTTTTGGGGAAATGGAGCCACAGGTGGGTATCTCCGCGGGCAATGAAGTCATTTTATTAATGAGTGAAAGAAAATAGCCCACTGGGGAAACTGTCATACAGAAGTCTGGGAACGATATATTTCCAGCAGGACTAGCAAGCAGCCTTTAGATATTACTGCAAAACAGGGAGGTTTTAGGCAAGCAAAAACCTCAACAACTGTAAGGGAGCTCTGAGTATCAGACTTTGCTGAAGCAAAGCTTCTAGCAGTGGCTGCCTGTCTTCACTACATATAGCAAGGGCTATAATCAGTGCCATGAGCAAACTCCAGTATAGAAAAACCTGTCTTCTCTGTGAGCATGTGACCTCAGTGACAGTGGAGATCCCTTGTCTTCCTTGATATCAAGCTTCTTTCGTATTTCCCACCACCCAGCACCTCTCACCTAACTGTAGCTGGTGTCTGTGCCCAAGTAGAAACTAAATTGAGACAGAAAGCCTGCGCGAGTAAAAAGGACTATTAAAACTATTAGTGAAATAAATTGTATGAGAACTGTTAGCAGGGAATGAAAGAAATATCATTACTGCAGTTGGGCCACTTCTAGTTGGGACTTCTTTATTAAGCTATTGTAATAAACAGTCATTTTGAATTGTGCATAAGCCTGACAGGAAAGAGATGTTCAAGAGGAACTTCACCGTAGAAAGCTAGCCGCAAATGAAAGATGGTTGGACAGTGGCTAATCCTCAAGTACTGTCCTACCACTTCATTACTAGCAGTGTTCCAAAAGCTTCCATTAACAAGTTGTGTACACCTCCAACATGAAAGGCCAAAATGGAACTAATTTCAATTGATTCCTACAGGTAGAGAGATCATTTGTGAAGGTTGCTGAGATAGTGTGCTCTTTGGCTTCAACCTAAAAATTACAGGCAAGTGGGCCATACTGTTAGCAAAAAGCAGGGAAAACATTTGCCCTTTATAAATGTACTAAAAAACTTGGTTCTCGGCTTTCTTTTCATCGGAACACCATGGAAGCCAATCCTCCTACCTAGCGCTTGAGTGTTCAGTGAGCCTGCCAGGAAACACCAGGTAACTTTTCTCAGGCTGTCTTTGGGCTCTTCTTAGGATACAAGACAGACCTAAAGTTGAGAAGCATCTGATATTCTTTTTTCCAGTATTGCCTTGCCATGAACCGCTGACAGAACCCACCTCTTTGATCCCTACATACATATGAAAACATGAAGGGAACAAAATCAATACAGGCTGTCTCTTCTCTTAAAGCAACCACAGCTCAGTGCTTTAATCGATGACAGTCCTCCTCCAGCAGATCCTAGTGCTGGGAGGTAGTTCCAGTAAACACAACAGAAGACATGTCTCAAGTGTCCGTTTTATTTAAAAGCAAACAATCCCACCCCCCAAAAATCCCTTCCCTTCCCCCCCCAAGGCAATCCAAAGGATTTTCCAAGGGGAAGGGGTTGTTTATACTAATTGCCTGTCGCTTAGACAAGAAGGAGAAGTCGGTAACCTTGACATAAAACATCTGTTCAAGCTATCATAAGACAAATGATCCACTATTGGAGGCAAAAAAAGCCCCCCTCAGATAAGAAAAAAAAAAAAAGTTTGGGAAAACTCAAAAGCCAGACTTTCAAACAGCAGTTGACCCCCAGACTAATGTTAAGGTAGAACTGTCAAAACAGAGAACTCCTACTAAATCAAGAAGCCCACTTATAATAAGAATAATTCAGATGATTCACCTCCTGTGGTGAAAGGACTCTCACAACATGCGTAAGGTGTTTGAAATGTGAAACTTCCATGAAAAAACAACAGAAGACATTCAAATGCTGTAGAAATTTATTATAGAAAAACATGTTCAGCAAACACTTTAAAAAATTATTACACACTATATTCAAAAGTGAGTGTTTCTTCCAATAATTCTTGTTAGAGTCTCATGCCAGATTCAATTCAACCACCTTAAACATCACATCAGGCATATTCATAGTAGACCCCTCACCAGCTCAAGCAAGGGTGAGAACAGTGGATGAACGTTCATCTCAATCTCCCTTTCCCAAGCAGCACCAATTTGTTGCTCTAGAGTAGTTAAGCAGGGCCAAACTGTACTGGCCAATGCAACACCTCTAACCTTAACAGTTTTCCCTGTGTAAGGATGGGGCTTAATGTCATATACCATATTCTCTGCCAGGTCAGCAAGGGCAACATTGATTCCAGAAATAAAATCCTATTTCTGCCTATGCACAAATTCAAAGTGCACTTAACTTAGAGCTGGGGGGAAAAAAGCTAAGTATCAATATATTATCTAAAATTACCAATTTTAAATCAGATCTGGTAGGCTGTCATCATCTTCAAGAAGAAAAAAAAAAATAAAAACCATCAAAACCACAAAGATTCCTGCAACTAAAGTATCTCTTCTGTCAGGCAGAGAATTCTGGCCTGTAGTTAACCAATACCCACAGTTGAGCTCAGAAATCCTGAGGTGAGAGAAAGAAAGGCAAAACCAGCTTTTCCACAGACTTAGTAAATATCAAAAATTATTTTTATTATTACTAAATATACATACATATATCACTCCACTCTGGTAACCATTTTTCCCCATCCTTTCAGTACATCCTTCAACTCCTCCTGAGTATAGTCTGCTCCACCTGGATAATTCAGCTAGCTTTCTTGGAGCAGGTGCTTCTCATCTTCTGCTACCTGACAAACAAACTCCTAAGTTTAAGTTATTTTAAAATACAAATGCCCAAATGCCACAAACCAGTATAAGAAATAATACAATTCAGTAGTCTGTAGAATGAGACAGAGATGACACCAAAACTCATCTCTTTTTCCTTCTTCAATCCCTAGCCCCACTCCTTACCAAGTACCAGATCTGACAAAATGATGAACATTCCTGCTCTAGAAAGCAAATTCTGAGCAGAGCAGAGTAGATTTAGAAAGAGGACAAGGAAGGAGAAGAGTTTTTACCAGCGAGGCAAAGCAGAAGAAAGCAAAATGAACAAAGATGGGTACAATACAACAACATGTAGGCAGCACAAAGAGACATATGGGGTTTGTTCAGCATTGCCTTGTTGTCTTTGTGCTCTTCAGTGATTAGCAAAATTTGAGAGAGAATATCTGCTTTTAACAATCTCACCAAGCTGATGAAACAGCTGAAGAAGTTCAGAGCTTCTGACCTCAGCTGAAGGGCTGGTCATGACAGTCTAAGACCCATCGTGTCTGGTCATCATTTAAAAGTGAAACATCACTTAAAAATGAGACAAAACTTGTTAAGGAACAAAAAACTACTTACAAAAAAACAAAACAAATACACAAAACCCCAGCAAAAACCCTGGCCTGGTTTCAGCAGGGATGGAATTAATTTTTCTCTCAGTAGACACTGGTGCAGAGGGTAGCCTAATGCCATCAAGCTATAAAGGGGTAGAATCCATTTGTATCTCTGGAGTGACAGGAGGATCCCAACACCTGTCTATATTGGAGGCCAAAGTGAGTCTAACAGGGAATGAGTAGCAAAAGCACCCCATAGTGACTGGCCCAGATGCTCCCTGCATTCTTGGTATAGATTACCTCAGGAGCAGGTATTTCAAAGACCCAAAAGGGCACCGGTGGGCTTTTGGTATAGCCACCGTGGAGACAGAGGAAAATAAACAGCTGTCCACCTTGCCCAAGCTCTTGAAGGACCCTTCCGTTGTGGGAAAGCTGAAGGTTGAAGAATAAAAGGTACCAATCACTACCACACAGTGCCCTGGGGGCAATATCACACCAACCGAGACTCCATAATCCCCATCCTCAAGCTGGGCAAAAGACAGAATAATTTACCCAAACTGGCCAAAGAGAGTATTCCATGCCATAAACGTCATGCTCAGTATATAAGTGGGCATTGCCCATGGGAGGGGGCATCCTTGGCATGCATCCTTTGCATCCATCTTTCCTCTCTCTTGCTTGCTGGCATCGTTCCCTCTACCTTGCTGGCTTGTTTTTGCTCCTTTGCTTGCTGCTTGGTTTTCGTTTCCGTGATCACTGCTCAGGACAGGCTGTATCAGTCATTGGGACATTGCATGGTGAGAAATTGAACATCGTTCATTTTGTATATTTTAGTATCCTTATATTCTGTTATTATAGTAGTTTTCCTTTGCTATTTTAGTAAACTGCCTTTATCTCAACCCACGAATTTTCCTTTCTTCCCAATTTCTCTCCCCCATCCCACTGAATAGGGGGAGGGTGAGTGAGAAACTGTGTGGTAACTTGGGCTAAACCACCACAAACCCCCATAAGCCTAACCTGGTATGCAGGGCTTCAGTAATAACTTTTGGAGTTTTACAAATGCCGTGCTACAGACATATTCCATCTCTAATAACCCTCAGTACCACAGCTGTACAGTTCAACACCACTTCTGACAGCACCAGCATGGCATTCTCTTTTATGTAAGGATATAAGGTAGATGAGGAGTTACTTAATGTCTCTCATTATTTTCTAATAAAATGAGAAAGGTTAAGAGAACAAGAAGTTACTGAAAAGCAGAGCTGTGCCAGCAGTTTCCAGTGATTCCAGTGATGACCTAACATGATTTTTCCTCCAGCTGACATCCAAGTATACACTACATAGTCCAGCCCAGCTCTCATTTCAAAATGAACTTTCTATACCATGTAGTACTCCAGAGACATCTGGAGGATGGAAGAAAATGGTTAAGGAAAATCATTAGGTTATACATTATCATAGCACTTATGTAGATTTTCTAAATTAAGCATAAACAATTGGAGAGGAAGAAACCATGGACAGTGTCCTGCAAGAGAATCTGGAGTACCATTTTAGATGGAAAAACTAAAAAGGAAGAATTCAACATGAAATGCTAGAAATACGGTGAAGGGAGCTGTAAAATGAAGTCATGGCATTCCCTGTTTGGCATCTTTTCCTGGATTTCCATTCTCAATAAATCCATGTAAAAATCTTTATTGTAAGGAAGCAAATTCAACTTGTGTCCCAAGAGCCACACTGACACCCCTTCCAATTTTACCTAGCACCATAACCAGCAGCAAAAAGCATCACTGGTCAAACAAAACTCTATAATAAACTTGTACTACTTTAGCCTTCTCAGTGTCCTCCTCAGTAATACTTACCCAAGCTCATTATCTTTCTTAAGTTCCCCTGCATGACTCCCAAAAAAAAAAAAAAAAAAACACCAAACCAAAAAAATCCCAAGCCAAAACATCCCAAGTAAACTACTCTCCCCACTCATCAGGTGGGTTTTGTTTCCTTTCCACTAGATTTAGTGGGCAGCAGAAAATAAACAAAAACCCCAACCATCCTAAAACAATACTCACAAAAGGCATCCCTAAATACCCCCAGCAAGGTGTTCTAATGAGTGAATGACCTTTTCTTTCCACCTCTTTTTTTTTTTTTTTTTGGTAAGAGAGACTTTTCACAGCAGAATAAAATACTAAGAACATTTCGCTTCTTTTAAAGAAAAGTATTTTCAAACAGATAAAAGAAAGAATGACCAAACAAGATTTCTATATGTCTAATATCATTATTTTCAAAAATATTGACTTTTGGTTTCAGTAAAAGGAGATGAGTATTAAACTCAGTGAAGAAGAGTCACCCTCAAACAGCAACATAGTGCAAAGGACCACCTTTCCATATCAGAATGAATCATGAGCTACTTCATGGTTTAATTTGTATAAACTAACTGGTGTCATTCAAGCTGAGTCATGACAAGCCAGCAAAGACTTGAACAGTCTGCGTGGATTTGGAAAGAGGTCATTGCATCGAAGGTCACAAAACGCCACGTAAGACTTTATGTGGTTTGCCACGACTATGAACATAGCACAACAAGGCGAGACATTTTTTCTGAGCTTTTTTGGCTTATAAGTCTTGAAGCAAAACATTCTGGCCAAATCCTGCTTGAGTTTGTTTGACTTTGGACATTTTTCTCTCACCTACATGCTCCATTCCATCCTGCCGCTTGAACAGCAATGTTATTGCAGGGCATAGATGCAGCTGACAATCACAGAGATGGGCATTTCTGAGGAAAGGGGAAATAGCATCAGAAAACTGTAAATAAAGGAGAAGATAAGAGCAAGCTGATACAACTTCCTTGCCCAACCTTCCTGCTCTCTTTGCAGGCCTACCAGAAAACACTCTCTGCCCTGTTTGCTGCTTCCTTCCTGTCGATCTCGTGGTTGTCTTCACAGGACTTGACAGTATTTCTGTGAGGTAAAGAAAAACAGTTTGCACAAAACTGGCTTGCTGGAGTACTAAGACAGAGATGAGTAAATAGAGGGAGATAAAGAAGGAAGAGTTCAATGACTTTAAACAAACAAACAAAAAGCATTAAATGAGCAATTTTTAAAATACAGCCCTGTATGAGTGTGCCAAATTTATTAGATTGCAGGCTCTTTGGAGCAGGGACCACGCAAGACAAGGTGCTTATTCAGTGCTCAAGTACAAGCTTGCCATCAGCTGAGGCTGCCTTTGCACATGACCTCATTGTAAAAACATTACCCTCGATCACACTGGTCCTGGAAAACGGCCTCCTGGCTAGCCGATCCTTATTACAGATTTCACAGGAGCTATTAGGTATATTTGCATCTGTGTCTTTAAAAAAATGAGAAAGGGAGAGATACCTGTGGAGTTGCAGGGGGAGAAGTAAAAAAGCACGTCTGAACAGATGATCTTTACAGTCGTCCCCCCCTCCTGCTGCTAGAAGCTTCCCACTCAGCTTCTGCTCCTATTTGTTCATCTTTCTCTGGCAAGAATTACTCTTAACTGTGTTAATTTTCCTTTTTGTGGGTTAATGTTGGGCAACGCACTTGCAATTGCCCACAACTAATAGATTTCCAGTGACTGACTTTACTGCACTCCTGGCAGTAAGGGGGCATAGTTCTTGAACGAGCGAGGGTCATTTTAAGGGATTCCAGAAAGTACCTTCAGACATTGCATGGCTTCATTTAAACAGCTGCTTTCTTGATTCCATGCAGGATTTTGAGCAGGAGGACAGTACTCTCAAAGGAAGGTCACTGTCCCCTAGAATATTAAGTGAGAACCGTTTCCAGAGTTTGAACAAAGCATGAAGCATGACCTTTTTTTCATTTATTTATTTAAGACTAAACTTGGCAGATATGAAAATATCCAACTGTAGTTAGACAGCCATGATCTCAGCCTCTGGCTGTGCAAAGACATCTTAAATCTGTAGGTTCTGTGCAGATCCAGGGGATTTTTGCCAAAATTTTTCCTGAATAAAATTAAATATTCCTTCATGTTAAGCTTTACATTTTTTCCTCTTTCCTTCACAGTCTACTATAATCCCAAATTAAAAATATATCATGCTTTAGGATTAGTGGTGCTTATTCTGCAGTTTCCCAACCAAAAATGACTGCTATCATTCTTTAATTATTATTAAAAAAGGTTAAGTATCACACATCTTCTGCCTTTAAAAACCAGTGAGGCACAGCCTATTCCTAATTACTCTGAATTTCCTGGGAGTGACACAAGGAGAAGGCGAGAAGACATAGTCCTGCCAAGGAAAATCTCGGGAGCACACAAGGCCTGGGCTGCAGTCATAGAATGAATGGCATCTGTCAAGAGCATTCTGTAAGAAGCTGCATACCAGAAGCCACTTGCATCATTAACTGCAAAGGCCTAGATAAAGAATTCCCTAGTTCCTTTGGCCCTTCAAAACCCCATAAAAAATGTTGTATACAGCATATATTTGTATAACTACATTGGTCTCTTCCCAGTGTTAATCCACCCCTCCCTTGGATTTAGCAGCTTCATATCTTCATGAAAATCTTTTCCAAAGCTGCATGTAAGCAGCATTAGCAGAGGTGCACATTTAGGTTTCTTTGCAAGTACTACCTACCACCAGTCAAGACTGCAGCGTTGCATTTCACAGAATGGAGAGGAAAAGATGACTACCTGTAGCTTTCTCCCTACCTATGCAGACTAACCGCGGTGGGTCTCTCCTTCCCCTGGCTGTGGCAGAGGAAGGTGTGTGGCTAGGTCACAGTTGTCCTCCTGTGTAGTTTTAAAACTATGGAGCTGTATGCTGCCATTGTTACGTGCCATCCGTAGGCCTCTCATCTAGTCAAATGTATCTCGTGCACTTTCAACTCCCTACCTGAATCTCAGCATGTGGTTCTTGCACACAGCACTGAAATCTCAAGTACTTTCAAACTTGGCCATGCTAAGGCAAACATACATAGTTTGAAACTAACAGGCTACGCAAGTCAAAGCACAAGTGCTATAATAGTGACCAATGTTCAAATAGGAGCTTCTGCAGAAAAGTATCTGGATGTTCAGAACTAGCCTGTTTTAGGTACCATGACCGGAACCTAATGCAATCCACGTGATTTCCCTCAAAACCCTACATGGGCCACAGCATCGTCTCCTGGAATCAGAAGTTCCATTGCAAGAAAATGCTGCAGTTCTTCACATACCGTAAAGAGAACAAAACAAAACAATCCATCAACATCCCCCAAACACTGAAGTCAAGAGTCAATGCAAAACCAATGCAAAAATTGTTCTGCACAACATTTCTTGCATTTCCATGAAGGTACTAATCTTCATAAGAAGTCAAGCCTTCCTTACACCGAGAAAAAGCAGCAGAGCAGAGAACTATCCACAAGCTCCCTCCAGGTTCAACTGTTAGTTACCACTGCCCAGACAAGCCATGATGTGACTTTGAGAACCCTTTTTTGGTTTGGCCTTGAAAGAGACTAGAAGCCCTCACGCAGTCTTACACAGATGGCAAAAAACAGGTGAAAAGCAGGAAGAAGGCCACTTACTCAATTGTTTCTTGACAGCCTCTAGGGCTCTAGGCCCATTTCCAGCAAGGTCACACAAAGTTGAAGCTACCTGTAACTTATTTCAATTTTCTCACAAAGACAGCTGGACAACTTGCATGGGCCGTTAAAACAGAGACCTACCATCTAATCTTACTCATTTGCAATCCTTAGTTATGAAACATAACATTAGAAAGTGATTAACAATACACAGAGCAGATCTGCAAGCCTGAATAATTACAGACAGCACAAGCTAACCTGATCACAAATAGAACAGTTAATTTGCTTATCTTGCATAGATATTAATTTGTTATGCTAAACTAACAGCTACATAAAGATTATAACAATTGCATAAAAATGATTATAAAAAGGGCTATTCTTGAAGATGGTGTTCTTCTGACATTTAGCCTATGCTTATGCAGTGGTTGCTTTTTCCAGGTGCCTTGACATCTTCGCTCTGTCATTCTTCTACTTTCATCTCTAAACTTATATAAGTACTGTTTAATATCTTCATCAATGACATAGACAGTGGGATCGAGTGCAACCTCAGCAAGTTTGCAGATGATACCAACCTGAGTGGTGCGGTCACCATGCTGAAGGGAAGGAACCTGGATGAGCTCAAGAAGTGGGCCCATGTGAACCTCATGAGGTTCAATAAGACCAAGTGCAAGGTCCTGCACCTGGGTCGGGGCAACCCCCAGTATCAATACAGGCTGGGGGCTGAAGGGATTGAGAGCGGCCCTGCCAAGAAAGATTTGGGGATCCTGGTGGGTGAAAAGCTCAACACGAGCTGGCAATGTGTGCTCACAGCCCAGAAGGCTGATTGTCTCCTGAGCTGCATCAAAAGAAGCATGGCCAGCAGGTCTAGGGAGGTGATTCTCCCCCTCTACGCCACCCTGGTGAGATCCCACCTGCAGTACTGCATCCAGCTCTTGAGCCCGCAGCACAGGAAGCCACGGACCAGTTGGAGTGGATCCAGAGGAGGGCCACAAAGATGATCAGAGGGCTGGAGCACCTCTCCTACGAAGACAGCTATGAAGACAGGCTGAGTTGGGGTTGTTTAGCCTGGAGAAGAGAAAGCTCTGCGGAGACCTTCTAGAAGCCTTCCAGCACTTTAAGGGGGTCTATAAAAAAGATGGGCACAAACTCTTTAGCAGGGCCTGTAGTGATAGGACAAGGAGTAATGGCTTTAAACTAGAAGAGGGTAGATTCAGATTAGATACAAGGAAGAAATTCTTTACTGAGAGAGTGGTGAGGCACTGGAACAGGTTGCCCAGAGAGGTGGTAGATGCCCCATCCCTGGAGCTGTTCGAGGTCAAGCTGGACGGGGACTCTGAGCAACTTGATCTGGATGGAGACATCCCTGCTCACTGCAGGGGGGGTGGATGACATAACCTTTAAAGGTCCCTTCCAACCCAAACTATTCTATGATTCTATGATTCTCTTGAAGGCTGTACATCTATTAGTGCAATCCAAATACAATCTGAGGATTGTTTCCTTTGTTTCCTCTCTCATTTATTATAATTATCATTTCATACTGTTGTCATGCATGACTCCTCCACCTCTGATTAGTGTTGTACTCATTTTCATTTTTAATTCTCCTGTATTATGTCTGGAGCCAACACTAACTGAAAAACAATGTAAGAATCAATCTGTTACCAACTACCCCTCAGCTGAGATACACTACTCAACTAAAACACAATGTGGATGGCTTTAATACAGCTTGAAACCTGAAATACAGCTGCTCACTCCACATGTTAGCAGACATACTAGGAACGAGCTTAGGAACACAAGCTCAATTGCCCAATGTGTGGGCACACCTTAAATGTCAACATTATTAACCATCACACTGTTACTGAAGTGATAAGCACACAAACCAACTGTATTCTAGCCTGTCAAACCCAGACAGCGTCCTGCTTCTCCTCCTCCAGCACAAAGCCACAACTGTTGCTCACTGAGTTGCCAAGGTTTCTGCATTATCCCTAGTAACTTAAAAACAAGATTATGCCCAAATAGTACAAAAACTTTAAGGCCACAGGGTGAAAACTCTAAGCAACTTTATTAATAAACAAGAGCTTTGTTAGTGATTATTAGAGTCTCTGGTTTTGCATATTAACAACAAAGTGCCTTTAAAAAAATAAATACATCTGCATTTTCATGTCACTTGGCTTGTGCAACCCTTCTCCTTTCCCATATAGAAGCACGGGACTCAAGATGTGTTCTCAGAAACTATGGCAAGGTGGTAACATCAATGAAACGCAGTCTCCTGCCAACACTGTGTGATCAGGTGCATGTGGGCACCCTAACAGGGAGACTGGGACTCTCCCCCATACATTTCGTAGTAAGGGTAGATGCGCATTCCTTGGCTGACCAGGAGTGGGGAAGCAGCTTCATTTACTTATTTATTTGCAGGAAGAGGAGAGTGGCTATGGAAGAGAAACAGAAGCAATACAACAGATTGTTAGTAAATCAGGAGGAGATTCACACAGATTTT
Source organism: Chlamydotis macqueenii (assembly GCF_036417535.1). Classification (NCBI taxonomy): domain Eukaryota; kingdom Metazoa; phylum Chordata; class Aves; order Otidiformes; family Otididae; genus Chlamydotis; species Chlamydotis macqueenii. Next base: position 101,480,217 of record NC_141558.1, on the reverse strand, counting down.
CATTCTATCAGAAATTAAAGGAAACCTGCAAAGGTTTTACATTTTCAGTTTCACTTCCTTTATAATCCTCTCACCTGTATGACTGTCCTCCCTATTTAGCATTTTTTTGCAAGTTTCAGAAGGCATCCTAAATCAAGAGCCTTTCTTCTCTGTCAGCCAGAGTCTCCATTACCCAGGCAGCACCTCTACAAGTCAGAGGAGCACCTGAGGCCAGGTGAGGGCTGGGCTCTCTAAAGACTAGTCCTCGTCCCCTCTGGAAGGCCACTCAAGCTCATTGTGCAGTGAAGATCACGTCTTCATTGAAGAGCTTCTTTGGAGCTGCTCTCTCCCCATTGACTCTCTAGGTAGGGAGGCATCAGCCACTGGGTGTGGACTCAGCCAGCTGCACAACTTCAACTCCATTTAACCGCAGTTGCTACCTTGAGTTGACACTTACTGCTACACTGGAGTATCACCATCTGCAGGCTGGGGCCAGCCAGGAGGATGGACTCACATCTTGCACTCGCAGACAGATGGAAACGGGGCTACAGCACCATCATTGCAGTAACTCTTTCAACATCATGGAGCCCAAAGCAGAGTCTCAAACAGTTATCACAAAGCTTCAAGAGATGCTTGTCCTGGAAGAGTTGGTTATTTAACCAAAGTCCCATTTTTAAAAGTCACTTGGGAGACTTCTCTACTGCTTTTTGCTGAAATTTCAATTCCTGACTCACTAGGCATTTTTATAGCATTACCATACACACTACATGACCAGCATAGCCAAAATATTTAAGTGCCCACAAATAATTAAAAAGTCATCTCCATTTTTTAAATGTTTGGATAAATTTATTTATAGGGTAAGTCAGTAATTCACCCAAAGTCACAGTTTCCAACCAAAGCAACTATGTCAAGTACTTAAAATATCACCCCTTTCCCTAAGGCCCTGCCTCATGACGTCAGTTGGAATAGCTTTTTTCCCCTAGAATGCAGAGAGTGACCTCACATCTTGCTAGCTGCAGCTCAGGCCCAAGCTGTACTAGGCAGTACTGCACAGCTGAACAGAAAAATCCTCTCCTACATGGAAATACCGACTAAGCAAAATGCTCAAGTGTTAGCCGTTGTGTTTTACTTCAAACAAGGCTCATAAACTTATACCTAGGCACACACTAACATAACTTTCTGAAACAAATGGATACAGAAAAGCTCCTCAAAAGTCTTTACAAGACAGTGGATGGGAAAGCAAGACAGCAACAACACCTGAGGAAGATATATTTTCCAGGGAGTGCTTACAATGCTATTTCACAGTATATACACCTTGTCCTCACTCTCTCTTCCCAAACATTTTGAATTCTCCTTAGCTTTACATCTTTCCAACATTCCCAGTTTGCAGCTTCACATACATTCAAGTGGGCTGGTAAAACCATCTTCCTTTTCAGCATGTTGAATTTGATCCTCTAAAACCAAGAGTTAGACCCCCTCTGTCATTCACAGCATCTGGAAGGTAGATCCTTGACTGTGTCAAAAGAAAGAGATCAAAAATCAAAATCTAATACAGAAAACTACCAGTAACCATTGAGCTAATCAGCTTTGGAAAGTGTTAACAAAGCCCTTAAAAAGCTGTTGCTGCATTTCTTCTTTTTTTTTGGTGACACAATTTTTTTTTCTTTTGAATGGCGTGGAAAGGATCACTTTATTTCTGTGCTGTTACAGTCCAGCACAAAACCCAAGCTGTATAATAATTCCCCTCTCTTTCCCACGCCGTAACAAATGCATAAGCCTCTGTCACTGAACACCTTAACTCCAAGTAGCCAGATCTTCTAGAGTGGGATCCAGGGACAAAGAGGGCTTGTTTGCTTCAGGGAGTGGAAGCTAAGTGGAAAGAAAAGAATGGCCATGCCACAGAGGATGGAGAAAAGTAAGTACAGAAGAAACTGAAGCCTCAAATCATGCACACGAGGGAAGAACTCCTTTATTTTTTGACCTGTATTGGAAAAACATGAAGATGAACAACAGCATGCAGAGCTCGAAGGAATCCCAATAGTCACTTGCATGATAAAGCGACAAATGGAGTAAAGATTGTAACTGTAATTGTATTGATGAAGACTGAGTATGGGGGGGGAAACTAATTCAGAAGTTGGGTTCAATTCTGATTTCCATTACATCAATGTAAGCCTTGAATAACAGGACAGAACTTGGTTTCCTGTCTCTGATGATCCCAAATTAAGATCTAATAATAATAATAAATAACTTAATACCAAAGTTCAAGACAAACACAAATGCTAAGCGCTCACACAAACCATCTAGTATTAGTCAGACAGAACGGTTTAGTATAAACTGCTCCTCCTAGTAATTACTAGGGAAGTATCTTTTGCATAGAAGAGATCCTCAACAGGACTTTGGTTAAGAAAACTAAGACCCTCAAAATCCTGCAAATGCTTCCTTATGCACATGATTAATTTTTATGCACGTGTCTGGTCCCATGGAATTCAAAGAAAGTAATCACACCTTAGAAGTTGCTCTTGGGCAGACAGGGGCTCAACTTTGCCTCTGGAAGAGTTTTGCAATGGTTCTATCTTTAGAGACCAATTTTGTAAAGCACAGAAAACTCTCAACTATCATTCATATTTGTGACAATGGAGACCATTCAGCACTCTGAACAACTGGACCACAGGGGAGGTGGAAGAAGAAATGCATTTGTTTGTCTTCATAAGCAATCCAAATAGAGAAAGAGCAACCCAATGAGAATGTAAAGATTCTTCCTTCCCTGAATCCATCATGCTCAAAAACCTCTGCAAGAAAATTTCCATAATTCTGTATTATACTATATGCAGGAACTGGTGGATAATCGTGAGCAGCATTACTGAATAATTTAGGCACGATGTCATGTTGCATTTGGTACTGAGAAGTGTCCACATTTTATTTGTTTGGTTTTAAAACAACACCCTCCATTTTTACATCTTCCACTCTAGCTTTCAACACATTCATAGAAAACAGTGATTCACAGAAAACAGGATCCTTCTTCAATTTTTTTTTATGCTACAATTTTGAGCAAAAGCGTTATCACCAGAAGTGTTATCACCTCTGCTTCAAATGCAGCTGAAAAATATCTTTGCCATGAAGCCTGAAAGATCTGGTCAAAAGGCAGGAGTCATCTGCTGAAATACAGTTGTCTACAGCCATGCTAGATGTTTGGACTGCCTTTGTATTCAGCTGGCAGAAACAGCACTTCTCAGATCTGATTCTGCTGACTAAATGTAGGCTTCCACTTCAGGAAGAGATGAATTACTCCCTAGAAACGTTCTGCTTCCTGATTATAAAGGGAGTCCAGAGACCTGCATTTCAACGAACAAGTCCCACCTTCTCCGTTCTGGGTATCACACCAAACGACCACATCTGGTTTCTTTGGTAAGACCCTATCAGCTTTGGTGGAGTTTCTGCCATTTCAAGTGGGACAAGTAAACCAGTGTAGTTACCCTAGGCTCTGTGCACAAAGGAAAGGAAGGGGCACCTCTGGGAAGCAATTCAGCCCATGTAAAAATCTCAATTCTTCCCAGAAATGCCACTGTGTCTCCACAGATTATGCGAATGAACCTTAGGAGCTAACCTCTTAGTAAAGTGAAACAGTGAAGTGCCTTGAATTATACAAACAGGTTCAGGCTCTTACTGTTGAGAAGGTGGGAGATGCCGAGTACTCTCATCCCTTATCTTCTCTCCACACCAATGAGGCTTGAAACATACAGCATCAGACCCCATAAGAAAAGGTAAAAGGTTACAGTATGGATTTGAGTCCTTCATAAAATAGTTGGAAGGAGTGTTAAAAACAAAACCACACCAACGAAGTCTGAAAAATCTGTATCATGGCCTACATAGTGTCTGTCCACCCACAGCTTTGCCAAGTGAGGATAAACAAGAGCTGAATGAAACTCTGCAAGCGTACACTTCAGTTGGCCAAATATCCAACACAGTCTGGAGCAGCTAAGAATTAGTCTACACTCTCTTAAGATTTAAAAACAGAAGAACCCTCAAAAGGTTCTGAGATTCATCTGTTAGCAATGCATGGCCTCAGCTGACCAGGTGACACAGAGACACAAGATGGCAGACCCAGATCCAGGCTCTCATGTACTCACACTTCTGTCACCGAAAGAAGTCACCTCATTAGCCGAGGACAGCAGGGCTTCTGCATTCAACTTCTGCAGGAACACAGGATTTGGCAGCCTCCAGAAATCTGAGCTCTCTATTTTTCTTCCCTTCGTTTACTAATGCCCATTTCCCCTTCCCTCCCTGTTCCCAATGCACACACGTTTTAATGCTAAAACTCAGAAGTTACATGGCTTTTCCATACTTCTGGGCAAATATTACACACTCTTCTTCCAAACTAGCAAGTATACCTTGTCCACAGAGGTAGTAAACCTGCTGTAAGAGCACAGTGCTTCATAGTGAAATAGTTCAGATTAACCCAAAAATATTACCTGCATATCTCATGCTTTAAGAAAGCTTCACATCCACCAGCTCACACAAAAATACACTCCCTACAACATCGTGATACATTGCACACTCCTAATGGTTTCTACAGTTACGTAGTCACAGACAATGTAATTAACAAGCAACATTCCTTCCTGTAAAATAGAGAAAATAAACAGAATAAAAGTTCACAAAAATAAATTTCAGTTCAGAAATAAAACTGCATTTTAAATTCAGTTTCATCATTTACCATGTCAAAGACGACACAAGCCTGATTACCTAGGTGCACGCACAGGTTTTCAATGTTTGATTTACAAAATACCTTGTGTCCCCTTACCGGGAAAATGATACCTTATTTACTCTCTTTAAATACACATCAATGCTTTATTAAATATTTTTTCACTTTCCATTTCATTTGTTTTGTACACATTGAAATAAAGAAAAAACAATCCTGTTTTAAAGTTATATTTTGTTTTCTGTTTCTTGTTACATAACCAGAAGTGTTATAGGAAATACTGTCGTGGAGTTAAAAAAAAAAATTAAATAAAAAAAACAAAAGAAAGAAAGAAAACCAGGCACACACCACTGCATCACAATAACGTGTAAGGTGCTCCTACACCCACTACTGGCATACATTTAAATTAAAATTATATGTAATCTATAGCCAACTTACAGGTCTATGCTAAATGCCCTTTCTGTGTCTAACCTCCTCCATTGCTGACAAAGAGGTAAGATTTTCCAGGTTAGTAACAGCAAAATTCCACTTTGCAAAAACATTGAATGCTGTCATGCAAATAAAGTTATTCATAGGGTCTGAAAATGTCCCTCTCATGTCAAGATTGGTCATAAGCAGAGAAATGATAAGAAATATGAACATGGATCTTATTTTCTTGTGGGAGAGCCAAGTAATTTAAAACCAACGACCACATAAACCCTAAACCAAATCTTTTTGAGAGAGATGGTGACTCACTACGAGTGCTCCTTTCTAATGAAACCAGAAGAGCACACCAGCCACTGTGCTGGAGACGTTTCCTTGCAAAAAAGCAAAAACATCCACAGAGGCGAGTGAATTTCATGATCTGGGTGACTTTATGATCCTTCATGTCCTTTACAAAAAGGGCCACGGACTCCATGTTGGAGAACACACTCATTCCATCCCTCTGTTCTGTGTACACCTGCCCAGGCAAAAGCACCGCATTTCTGAATTCAAGCACACACAGAGACACATTCACATCGTCATCTGAAGCCACCACACACCCACCATCTCCCACCGTAGCCTCCAGAGCCAGTCGCAACAGCCTGAAACGCTGCTCTGAATCCAACCGGCATTTTCCTCTCCTCTCTGCATTACAGCCACAAGCCCAGAGCCCTGTAGCTCAGCTTGGTTCATCTGGGCCCACTTAGTTAAAATAAACACAAAGGAAGGGAACCCACTGGGTTGGCTGAACAACAACAAGAAATTCGGCTGCAGAACTCCCTCACACTTGTGTGCATAGCTGATTTTACACCATTCAGCTGCTACATTGATATTATCTTGTCAAAAAAGTACAGAGCAGCTTTCACCACAAATACTTGGAGCCTGAAAATTACAGCAAAGCTCCAAGTCTGGGGAAAACCCAACTTTAGCTGGATGCAAAGTGCACTGCAAGCGCGGCGTCTGAAGCCTCAACATGACGCAACCGACATCGTACCAGGGATGGGGGCTTGCTGAAGGAAACTGGACCCACGCAAAACCACAACGTATATATTAGGTGCCTATAGCTCATTCGCTACCCAAGCGAGGAGCGCCCTGCAAGCAGAGACTTACACAAGCTACAAATCAATGAGGCAGCTTGGCTATGCCCATGCCAGTGACAAACTGCAGCAGGGAAGGCAGCCTGGACCACTGGGCAGACCGGCCGCCCCCCTCGGCCACCCTCCCGCAGCCCCTTCCCCTCGCCTCCCTCTCAGGAGCTCGGTGTCGGTGCGGTGGGACCAGCCCTGCGGTGTCGAGCCCGGCGGTGGGCACAGCCTGGCCTAAACGCCGAAGTCACCAGCCCGGTGCCGGTGGGCCGCGGGAGGGAGGCCAGGCTGCCGCGCCCCTGCGGGGGGCTCCCGGCCACCAACCGCCCGGCCACCTGCAGGCCTCCGCCGCCCTACCTTGCTCCTCGCCGGCCCCAAAGCAGGCTCTGGGGTCCTCGGGGGGGAGCCGGGCTCCGCCGCCCTCCAGGGCTTTGCGTTTCTTCGACATCTGGTCGGTGTTTGGGAGTTGAGTTTCTCCTCTCTCTCTCTCTCCGGGGAGATGAGTGTATGTGGAGAGAGAGGGAGAGTGTGAGGGAGAGAGACACAGGGAGGGAGAGAGAGAGATTGAAAGAAATCGCTGCTTAAAGAGAGGGGAAGAGACTTTGGAGTGGCTGGAGAGCAAGTAGGAGGCAGGGACTAAGTGGAGAAATCCTACAAATCACAATCCCATCAATTCAGCCCCACGTCTAAAGGGGCTGCTGAGGTCTCCCCCTTTCTTGCTCATTCATCCGACTGTGCGACTGAAAATTAAAGAGAGAGGCAATAGTCCTCTGCTGTTTTTCCAAATGTTAGCGGGTGGTGCTTTTTTTTTTATTGGGGGGGGGGGGAGGAAGGAGGGAGCTGATTGATATTATTTTCCCCTGTTGGGATTCCTTCTGGTTATAAAAAAAAAAAAAAAAAGAAAAAAAAAGAAAAAAAAAGAAAAAAAAAAGGTAAAAGCTGAATGGATGGGGGGGTGGGGAGCGGGGGGATGAGAGGATTAAAAAGAAAACCAGGAGCAGAGGAGGAAGGATGGCAAGAGCCTGCAGGTGCAGGGAGGCTAAATTCCCTGCAGGGGTCATGTGCTCCGGCAGCCGGGGATGCTCGGCTCCCCGGAGGCTGCCGCGGCCGGGCGAGGGGCCGGGGGCGGCGGGCAAGGGAGCGGCGCAGCCAGCGGGGGCGGCTCAGCGGGGGCTGCAGCCAACCCGCCCGGCACCGGCGGGGGCGGCGGAGCGGTGCGGTGCGGTGCGGTGCTGCTGCTGGGCTCCGCAGCCGGCTGGGAATATTCACGAATAACTCGCAGCTTGCAAACTCCGCCGTGAAGTCGGTACCCCCGCAGCCGGTCCGTCTTTCTCGCTCCCTCCATAACCCTTTCGGTCCTGGGTGCGAGATGTGCCGCTCCCCCGGGGAGTCCCGTCCCCTCCACCCCACACCTGCCCCCTTGCCTGGCGGATTTCAAGGCTCGCTAGCGGGTATTCATTCGCGGGGGAGGGGGTTTGTGGGGGTGGGGGGGAGGGCGAGGACACAACTTACCCTCCAAACTATGCACAAGCTCGTCTCTGCTTTCCCCTCCAGATCAACTTTAAAGAGCAGATTCTCAGTCCGGGAGGCAAAGAGGCAGGGGAGGAGAGGGGAAATGGTTTAGGAACAGCGGCTGCCAAGTGGGTGAAGTTCGGGGCACAGTCCTGGCTCTTCCACGCTCCAGCAGCCCAGCATCTTCCCGGGGTCTGGAGAACAAGGTGCTCAACAAGTCTTCCTTGTTACCCGAAATTGATTGATGATAGCTTTCCCGCCGGGCTGTATTTAACAAAACGATGCAGAGAGCTACTCTGACGAGCAGGAAATTTTAGAGTAGCTTGCAATACAGCTGCAGCTTTAATTTATCTCTTTCTCTATATATATATACATAACGTACAGACACATATGCACATGCACACCTGTGTATGTCTGCATGTATATATAAATAAAAAGATATCACTCTGTCGATACAGTGTCGTGTCCACAGGATCTTAGAAAAAGCCTGCCTGCCGGCTGCGTGGAAGTTAAAGAGTTTTTCTTAAGCGAAAGGGGCTGATGCTTGGACACATCTCACGTCCAACAGGAGGCAATGACGTCTGTAGCTTCATTGCTATAACAGCACCAAGGCTGCAATTGCCATTCACTGAAATGATAAGGGGCGCTCAGACGTAAGCAGTCTGGACCTCTAGCAAGAGACTGAAGCGAAGATGATTCCCCCCCCCCCTCCCAAAACAAATAAGAATGCTAAAAAAACACCTAAGGAAAGAGACGGGGGAGCAGGGAAAGGAATCTAGGTCTTGCAGTCACACGCTTCTGCAACATGATCCTCTAGCTCCAGAAACATTTATTTTTTGCAGCTGACTAGACTTTGGGAAATTTCAATGTATTATGATTGCTCGGGTGGGGGGAGGGGAGGGATTTTTTTTTTTCTTAATTATTTCTGTCTCTCTTCAAAGCAGGCACTGATGAAAGCCGGGTGAAACCGCCCTCCCCCAATCTTTCCAAATATTTTTAGGCTCAAGTGTTTCTGGTGTATGGCTGGATCTTTTTGAGTAGCGATTTCTTGCTGTATAGCCTGCAACATCTTTTTTTTTTTTCCCAGCACTCGAAGGTGCTTACAAAGGAAAAAAAAAAAAAAAAAAGCCGATGCGAAGCAGTCAGCTCCTTTCCATGTGGAGTCACACCGCCCCTGCCCCGTTTTGCCTGCATATGGGGTCCGCGCTCCCGAGCCCAGCCAAGCGGCGGCGCGGGTTGCGGAGCGCGGGGGCGGCCGCACCTCGGGGCTGCCGATCCCCGCGGGGGGGGCCGCTCCCCGCCCCTCCCGCCAGCGCTGCCCTGGAAATGACGGCCTGGCTGTTAAATCACCCCGCTGCTGGCGGCGCGCCGCTCCCGGGCCGCAGCGGGCGCGCCGGCACCGCGCTCCCGTTGCGGGCAGCGCGCCCGGCCCCGCCACGGAGGAGGGCAGCGCCGCGCCTCTCCCGGCTGCTCCGGCCCACGCGTGTCCGCCCTGCCGCTGCGGTGCCTCCGGGCTGGGCCGCAGCCGGGCGGGGGAGAAAACCGGGGAGTCCCTCTCCACGTTTTGCCTCCACCGGAGCGGGGGTGGGGCAAGGGGACAGGGGCGGCGGGGAAGGTCCCCGGGGACCCCAAACCGGCTTCCACCCTGCGGTGCGGGACCTGCACCCCTGCCTCTGTCGCCTCTGTGCAGGCGGGCTGCGCTGTCCTGAGCGTGGGCTCTCTGCCGCGGGTGCAAAGCGGAGCTGCGCGGACAAGAAGCGGCTGTTCCCTCCCGAGCTCCACCTGACCAGAGCGGGCAGAGCGCCCGGGCACGGAGCGCAGGCTGCAGGGCATCCCGGAGCTGCAGAGGGATGTGGCAGCCTGGCACCCACGGGTGCCTTGGTTCTGCAGTCGAGCCATACAGGGGTCTGTGGTGCTGGGTGGCTGAGGTGGCCATCCCTAACCAGCCTGTGGGGCCAGGTCCGTTTTTCGAAGTGCCCCGTGCTGCTTTCTGCCCTCTCTCTTCATCCCCAGCCCCGTGCTTAGTGCCCAGATTTTCCTTTCTGCGTCCTGCCAGGTCTGGGCCACGGCTTGTTCGGCCTCCGAGTGATTACATGCAGTAAAGTGGCTACTTGCCCAAACCATTAAACCAGTTTTTTGGTGGAACAATTTTAGATACTGGTGATGTAAGTGGTATCACTGCAAGGCCGGATCAGGTTCACTGCCTGCTGGAAGCACTCACAAGGTGCAGAGTTCTTTCTCTTCTCAAAGTTTGTCTTGGTGAGAAGGGAAAGACAGCGAACAGGAGCGCCAAGCAGGGAGAGGAGGCACACAGACTCTCTTGCTAGCATGGATGTTAAATGTGGCATTCGTGGTGGCCTTTGGTATATCTGTTATGATAATCTCCCACACGAGGCTTTGGCGAGAATTGTCTGGAAAGTAAAGGAGATTTTCAAATCATCAGCAGGTGGTGCTTGCTTTCTTACACAGTCTGATTTAGCAAGGTGTTTATTTTTGTGAATGGTTTGTGGAGTTATTCAGGACCTAGTAGCACATGGCTTTCCTTCAGAGAGATACTCTAAAGATTTTACATGGAACGGAACTGGATAAGCTAATAAGTTAAGCTTCAGGAACAATCCTTTGCTATGTTGTATTTAATTTTATCTTAAGTACTACATTTCTAAATGCATTTTTTTTACCTGTTCAGCACACAGAAGTCACAATATATCCATCAAAATGTAAGACATTGCATTATCCCACATCTGCTTTTATGAAGTTCCCATCAAGATCTGCCTTTACAGAAGAGTTTCCACTAAATTATTATCATGCTGACGGATCATCTTTTTATTACAGTATTATGGTAATCAGGGATGGAAATACAGAATAGATCATCTCCTGGGGGGAGGATAAGGGGTGAACAGGATAATTCCATAAGCAATAATCTCTGAGGCCATACCAAACCAAACTTTAAGTCCAACTCCCTTGGGGATTTTATTCCATCCTCTCTATTAGATGGTGCCAAAGGAAACCTTTCCATTCAGTTACTCCTAAGCACTCTTTTTAAAATTCCCCCACACACACACCATACAAGATTTAGACCATCTCAAGAAACTACTTTCTTCATAGCTAAACTCTTAGACATGTATAATAGGAGAGAAGGACGAATAAAAAAAAAGGGAAGGCAGTACTAGTTACCATGTTCTGTACCAGCACTGGTACAGTACCGGTGTTCTTAACTCACAGTCTAGAAGTGACTCCACACTTTTAACATTTTGGGACAGTCTCAGAGGGAAATGGAAGAAGGGGACAAGACAGAATGTTGCTGGTTGACTGTCCAGACAGAAGACTCATTTAAATGCTACACACTTTCAGTGACTTTGGTAACTTCTTTTTGATAGGATTACATAAACTGTTTTCTTTTGGTGGTCACCAAACTTAAGCAAGAGGCATTCAGTAAATCAAGTCCAAAGTCTTTTCATCAGAAGAGAAGAAGGTCCTGATCTAAAACTTGTGAAGGTAAACCAGAATCCTTACATCGTGCTCAAGGATTCCCTCACTGTGGGATTCCAGAAGCAGGCCATGGGACATGGAGTTAAGGCCATACTAAACACAGTTGTATGCAAGAGATAGACTTGAAAGGTTTTCAGGCTTATGGGTTTGGACTGGGTATTTGCCTCACATGAGTCAATAACTGAAATCATCAGGCAAAAGACCTTCAATAACTATAGCTCAGTTTTCAAACACTTTACTTTTTGCTTTTTTTTTTTAAAGCATTACTAGCCTAGCCTGTCAATCATGTTCAAAAAGGACCATTCACAGTGGTTTTCAGTGACTAGTCAGTCTGAATACAGCATATTTTAAAGGGCTATAAAAATAAAAGTTCAGAGGGGATAGAAATAGCACTGGTTAAGACGAACCCACCTCTGTACAATACACACTGCACAGACACAGCAAATAACGAAACGCAACAGTTATAAGACCTACAGAGGTCTTACATTGCAAGTCTGCTTTCTCTTTTTCCTCACATGGCTGACTCAGTTCAAAACTGTTTGACCCAGCAATACATAACCAATACTTAACGACCAGCACAATGGAAGAATCAATTCTCTTTCATGCGGTGCCATACTATCACTTTTCCCAAGCAATTTGTAAATTTTTCTTTGTATGTCTTTATGATGTGACTTGTAACACAGTGCTCCAGATACTGTAGGCATCCGTATCATGAAAGCCTAACTCTTGCAAAATCCCTCTCCCCACTCAAAGCGGTTATTTTGGTACGTGTCCCTGAACTGTGAATACACTCCTGCACATCTTGACAGAATACTTAGCATTTGTATAGCATTTGGTTTTGTCTTCAAAGAAGTAATTTGCTAGCATGAGCTAATGTATCCTTACAACACCCAGAACAGTTGGTAAATTTTATTATCCTAATTTTATAAATTGGGAAACAGCAGCAGAGAGGGGAAGAGCCTGTTCTATCATCTTTATTGCTGCCTTAATCCCTGGCTAGTCCCACCGCCTTCAGTGGGAATCCTTGCACGGTAAAATACTATTTGATATGACTGAAAATCGCAGTGTCTTCCACCAAGTGGTTTGAGAAAGGCCTTGGAGAGAGTTTAGTGCAGGCTTAGAACTGAAATACTCTCCCACACACACTCTTATGCCTCAGCCACTTTCCCCATTTAAAACCAAAACCCGGAACTTGCCACTGTATCTGTCATTTTTTCCACCCCACAAGCTAATTTGCAGTAGTAATAATGATCAAGTAGCCCCACTGCACTGACATTATGTACAATACAAGTTGACACATAGCACAATGAAAACGCGGAGGACTGACACAGTTCCCAGTTTCTTGTGCTATGAAAATGACCACCTTTTTGATCTCATAATTTAATAATTCAAAGGAGAAGGGCAAAAGGCGCATTTGAAATTTCATATGAAATTCAGCACTACCAAGAAGGTGGCATTAAGTCAGTTTCAAGAGACAAAGCCATGTTTCTGCTTTTTTTTTTTTTTAATATTGTTCTTTCAGCATGAAATGCCTACTTTAATTTCACAACATTCATCTTTGTATTTTCATAGATGAGATGAAGATCAGTACATTAATCTACAGAAGCCTTACTGAATTTGCTCTGTTAAGTTAGAGGGAAGTGGGTGTTCTCACCTTCCAGAATAAGGTTACTTTGTCCACTTTTCCTTCCTACTTCTGCAAATACCTCATATTTGCTCAACACGTATGGCCTGATCCATGTCTCCTCATAAACCTTAGCTGTCATTGTGTAGCAGCACTTTTAATTGTAAAAATATGGTGGCTTATTTCACACAGAGCCTTTACCAATTTTTAGAACCGTGCATTTGTTGATTGGATTTTCAAGCACCCCTCTGTTGGGAAGGAGGGAAGTGTTCAGGGCAGCAGCTACTGCTCAAGATGGAGAGGGGGAGTGTGCAGAACCTTCCCCGTCTCCTAGTGGCAGCAACTGTGATTCTCCAGCACTTTCCCCCCCTACCCTGCCTCTGCTCCAGCTCTTTCCTCCCCTCCTCTATGCCTGTGGCAGGAATGTCACAACTCTCTTGCTCCTAGGAGGAAAAGTCCACTGTCCCCTACCCAGCACCGGCCTTGTCAGTGTCTGTGCCATCAATGACATGAAACTGTAACTGTGTTATGTTTTGTAACAGACACAGTGGGTCATTCTGCTCACAAGTTTCTGCGTTTCTCAGACACTAGCCCAGCACTAGACAGTCAGTACTGGGAGTTCCCGTAATGAGGATACGTGAAACACTACGTGCTTGAAAAATAATTTGTGGTACCTTAGGTAACCAAAAGGGCTGGAACAGGAGAAAAGAGCCTGCAAAGGTCTGTTGTCCTCAGAGCCCACTCTGGGCTTTACCCCTGCCATTTTCCATGACAACTTCTTCCAATGATCCAAGACCTGTCTCTATTTATTTATTTGATTTATTTACTTCTACAGCCCTCTTCCTTATAGACCAAAGTCTCTGCTTGGCGGCAAGACAGGGAGGCCCACCCTAAGCCCCTGGGGGCTGCTGGCAGAGTCTGTGGTAGGAAGGGAGCTGCGCTGCAGGGAGTGCCACCAGCGCAAGGCTCTGTTGCCCGCTCCGAGGAGACCAGCATCAGGCTGGGAGGTGGGCCAGGGAGGTGTCCTGTGGCAGTGCCGGCCAGCCCGGGCCTGCAGGGCTGTACTGGGGCCACTCTCTGCCTGAGAAGCTGTTGCGCCTAGGTAGTTTGCCTGCTCTGCCTCCCCACTTCCTCTGGCCTGCATGTTTTGCAGCACAGAGCTTGTCTTGGTGTCTCTTGTACTCAAATGTTCTGAGCAGTGAGGGGTAAAACCCTCTCAAATTAATCTGGGTAAGAAACTGTGTTTGATTATATTTTTATATATATTATAGTATAATTTTTATAGGAAAAAGCATAAAAAACTGAAAATCAAGTTCTCCTTGGTTTTCAGTCAAAAACCTTCATCTGAGATTGGGGGGGGGAGGGGGCGCAATATTTTAGTCTAAGTAATTCCACTATTGGAAAATCACATAATTTCCGCTAACTGTTCATTCAGCTTTCATTCTGCTTTTTGGCTACATCCCCTTAACCATCCCAGTGGCTCATAGGAGTTACTCTTTTAAACCCTCACCATGATGTCCAACCTACAGGTTTTTTGTTTCTTCAGAATTTTCTGTGGAACAAGGAGGGGAAAAAATCAATTCTAACTGCATGTTTCTGCAATATATGGTCCACTCTATATTTCCAATTATTTTTAACCCTTTATTTAAGGAACACAAAATAAAATAAAGTTTATCAGAAACATGTGCAACTCCTATTATGAATTCTACTCTGCAGCGAATTGTCTACCTTTACTATTTTGGCTCTCAGGCAGTAACTGTTGCTATTTCCATCTAAATATATTTGGTAACTGAAAGAAAAAATGAAAACCAAAATACATGCTAAATGTAGGATACTGTCAAAATACACTGCAACTTAAAAGGAGTAGTTACAACTAAATATTTATAGTCTTTAAAATGCAATTCAGTGACCATACACAAAGAGTTTTTCCTTTTGATTGAACAGCACTGGTTTCTCCTCTCCCTTATGCTAGTATAGAGCGGGAGTAACTGCCTCCGCCCCTAGAAAGTACAAAACCAGTGCAAGTGAGAGAAGGAAGAATCTGGCTCCTACCGTTCAAACCTATGGCCAGTGGCAGCTCTGCTAGACGTGCTCTACAACTGCCATCCATGAGAGGAGAGGGTGGGTTGAGCTGTGCAACCTGGTCTGATCTCTCAGCTGACCCTGCTTCGAGCAGGAGTTTGGACTGGACACCTTCTGAGGTCCCTGCCCACTTGAACCTGTAATTCTGCCCTGTCAGTTCTTTTCACTTGTGTCTTCACCAGTGAATTTAGTGAGAACAGATTCTGGCATTTCTCAACATACTCCTTTTAGGGGTGGTTTTTGTATTGCTTTGGGTTTTTTTTTACAAATCAAAATGTCATGCCTTCACTTCTTTTTGCATGACCATCCAAGTAAGCTCTATCTAGCTGAAGGAACTGTTACAATAGTGCAATTCGCACTGCTTCACTACTTGCATCTGTGTAAAAGTGTGTGAGGCAGGAACAGCAACACCTGCACTCATAGTCGCAAGCCTCAGAGATGTTCCAGAGAACACTTCTGATTTGAAACATCCATAAAAACCTCCAGCGAACCTCATTTTTTCAAGGACAGAATTTGTCTTGCAGAAGCTTTGGTTTTGCAAGTTTGGTAGAATGAGGACCTAGAACACAGGAGAGCAGAGGAAAGAAAGGATTCTTCTCTCTCCCCACTGTTAATCTACACATTTGACTGAAAAAGCCCCCAAATTGCTGTGACAGATGTGAGAATACAATCAGATGCCATGGGTTCATGTGTGCTCCTATCAATGTCCTGCCTGCCAGTAGAAAACGCAACGTACTGCGTTGGTTCAGCACTGGCTAGAACACAGCCACCAGCAGCCTTCTCTTCCGTTTCCTTTCACAGACTCTGACACTGTATCGGCCTCTGATTTTTCAGTCAGGGTCTGTACATTACGTTTTTGCTTCCCTTCAGAAATCATCCTGCTTGACAGAGGGGAAAAAACTCTTTCCTATACTGTCCTTTTGATAAAAAGGTTGTAGTGAATACAGAGCTGGAAGTTACCAGACTGATGACCCCAAAATGTGAGGTCCTTTCTAAGTACTGTTTGGCAATAGCACAACATCAGTCACGCAGACAAGGAGGTGTTCTCAGGGTTGTTTAACAGCAATTGGAACACCAAAGGCAGGGAAGCACAGCAAAAAATTTAATGTTGCCACCTTTCACAGTTTTATGAAAAGTCTTCCCGTCCTGCAGACAAATTATTATGTTGCAGAGAAAAGGCTGGGAATGGGATTCGAGTTCTCCTTTCTTAACAGAGAAAAAAAGTCAGCTGCAAAGACAAGCAAACCCTGAGTATTTGTATTATCAGCAATACAAAATGTGTCTTAGCGAGAGTGTACGGGAAAAACCTCAAGAAATTCACAGGAAAGGTGCATTTCTCCCCCTTCTCAAGGGCTACAGTTCCCAAGCATCCTACGAGCTGCAAGAAACAAGCCGAAGGGATGCGCAAAGGTTTTTCAGTAGCCAGCCTTTGCTTCTCAAGTTGTAGAGCGGTAGCTACCAGAAAATCAGCACTTCCCATCCGCAGCGCTCAGCCCTCACCCTTCAGGTCCGTGAAGGCAGGCGCTGAGGTCACCTGTGAGCCCACAGGGCCACACACGCATCGGGGCGAGGCGGGAAGGACACAACCCCTGCCCTTGACGGTGCTTTTTTTTGGGGGGGGGGGGGAGGGGGGAGGAGGGGAGCAGGTAAAAAACCCCCTCGCCCCTCACCGAGCTCTGAGGCGACCCCACCCCACCAGGTACCAGGCAGAGCCGGGAGACACCGCCCGGAGCTCCGGGCTCACTCTTGCACCTCCACACGCACCTTCTCCCCTCAAATCCCCTCGCCCGCCCCCCCCCCCCGCCCCCTCCGTGCCCAGAATACCGATCGGTCTGCCCCAGAGCGCGCGCGGGTGAGGCGGGAAGGTAGAGGTTGAGCGCGCGCGTGCGGCGCGGGGGAGAGGAGAGGGGACGCCGCGAGGCGCCCGCGCTCGGCTCGAGCCGAGCGCGGGCGCCTCGCGGCGTCCCGTCCCCTCCCCCCGCCCCGCACGCGCGCGCCCGCCGCTCCCATTCAGCCTCGCGCCGTCCCCGCCGCGGCGGTTGCTGCCGTCAGAGTTGCTTGCGTCAATGCTGCCTCAGTGACACGCACCGGGGCTCTGCGCTCCCCCACCCCCACCCGCCTCCTCCTTTCTCCCGCTTCCCCCCTCCTTTTTTTTTTTTTTTTTTTTAACCTCCTCAATGAGAAGCCTTAATGGGAATATTTTCTTTTAATTTTTTTTTTAAATGATCCTGCTTATAAATCAGGCCGGCGGTTGCACGTTTACAGTTAACGGTTCCTTTTGGGGGGAGGGGGGGGAAGGGCGGAAGAAGGAGCGGTTTCCAGCCCCCCCATTAATTTTTTTAAAATAATAATTTTGGTGAACAATTACTATTTTATTTATTAATTTCACACGAGCCCAGTACTACACACAGGGGTGGGTCTTTTCACACACACCCCCCCCACCCTATCTCCCTGTCTCTGGGAGAGGGTGGAAGCAGGAGGCCATACCCACACGCTCAGCTTATCATGTTATAACGGATTTCCCTCTCTCCCAGAAAAGCAACATTTCCCCCCACCCCCTCTTTTTAATAGCTTACTCTCATTCAACATTTTTGCGTTATCTGCACACCCACTGTTATTTCTTCCCGCTCCCTGCCCCCCCCCACGCATGGAGTGCTGGGCTCTGAAGAACAATGGTTTATAAAATGGTTGCTCTGTGTGTGTCCTCAGCTGCACGCATAACCCCAGCTTCCCCTCTGCGTTCCTCTCCTGCTCGTCAAGGTCAGAGGGAAGCCTTGAGGGCATAGCTCAACCCGGAGCATATTCATTTACATTTTCTGCCCAGCTGCCTCCTTCCACCCCTTTTCTCTTCCTCCGGAGAACATGATAGCAGCATCCCCCCCCCCCCCCCCCCCCATCTTCGTAGCGTCAGGCCTTGCCCTAATTCAGGACATGACTGCACCAAGGTGGGCAGAGAGGACATCATCCCTATCCCGTTGAAGTGAACGAGAACCTGTGAATTCAAGGGTCACTGGATGCAGCTGGCAGAGCACGCAGTCCCTCTCTGGGCCAAACCCTGCCCTGTTTCAATTCAGCGTGAACCACCGCAGTGCCAAGCTGCTGCGAGGCTGGCACAGCCCTGTCCTCCCACGGATGAAACCCTCTGGTGACGCTTGAGCCACTGGAACACACCCCTCATCTCCCTCCTGCTGCCATGCAAGGAACCCGAAACCACCTTCCAGCTCCTGGCACCTCCTCGGCAGATAGAGGTCCTTCAAGGCCAGGGACTGTCTGGATAAATTAGAGCAGCCTAAAGTCTATATTAATTTAGGCTGTAAATGAGCCCAGTGCCATCCAAGTCCCAGTGGTATGAGGCACAGCCAGTTTACCAGCTGGACCTACCCCTGCTCCCCTCCAGCTCAGGACTGCGTGGATTAACAACCGCACAGCAGCATTTTTTTTTTTTTATTTTCTGTCAAGGCAAAAAGCAACCTTTTCAGGAACAGTTCAGCTCTGTAGCACCAACTACTTTGAATAACCATCTTGCTTCAAAATACAAGGAAAAAAGTTACAAAGGCAAGCAATTAGACCACAAACTAGATTTCTGAAGAGAAAAAGGAATCTAGCAACTGAATAACTTGTGCACAGCAAGGGCTTCACTGTGTATTTGAAACTTATTGTCATTGCAGCTTTTTTCTTTTTTTAAACACAAAAAAAAAAGGGAAGCATAAACCCAGTATCATAAAAACAATTCTGGATGGCAATAGAGATCCTTACATCAACAGAAATGCGCTTACTCTTTTTTTAGTTCCCAGGTTATGCGTAAAACCGCATTTACGTTACCTCTTTGTTCAGCTATATTTTTCTTAATTCCATCAGCAGGGATTCTCCTCAATAAATATCCACTTAAGAGATAGGCCACAAAG
The DNA here is from genome assembly GCF_036417535.1 of Chlamydotis macqueenii. Lineage (NCBI taxonomy): Eukaryota > Metazoa > Chordata > Aves > Otidiformes > Otididae > Chlamydotis > Chlamydotis macqueenii. The sequence continues at coordinate 101,461,383 of NC_141558.1, read as the reverse complement.
CCTCCCAGGACAGAGGTTGTCAGGGAATTGACCGAGCTTGGGCTCACCATACCAGATACGATTCAAGCGTGCGAGCGGCTCAGCCATCTGCCCTGGTCACAGGACATGCGGGGAGAGGAAGGCAGGTGTTGGGAAGGGCACCTGCAGAGTCCCAGTGATGGCAAACAGCCTGCCTTCACCCACAGTCATTTACATTCTACCACGGTGACTGCGCTTTCTTATAAATTTTTATACTGTTTTATTTCAATGCAGCAAAACCAACCTCAGGATTCATTTGTGCGCATTTTTCATGCTATGAATGATGCAACTCTCAGTATCCAAGCGTGTTAAATGGGAGATGGGACAAATAGCATGCACTAGTACATATTAATAAGGGCCATTTGACTGTTTATTTCCCCACATTAAAAGCCGACCTCATGAGAACAAGGGTAGCCGTTACCAGTGCACACCATAGGATAATGAAGGCAGAACGATGCCAGCGGAGCGGGAAGCACCTACTGTCTATGCAGAAGCAGTCACGCTTTCCTGTCAGCATGGCAGAGGGGAGGGGTGCCTGCCTCATGGACGGGGGGTAGCCCCCTCCCTTAGCGCAGAACGCAGTGCTACGCTCACAGGATCTACCTTCTCAGGAGCAGGTTTGAAACAAGTCAATCTTTGCTCTGCCTTGGGAGTTGCTCCAAGTCTTTGGCTGCAGATTGCAGTGCTAAATTGGGACCATTATTTTGCATTGAGCTATTTCCATACCGAAGTGCTTTAAAGGCTTAGCAGATATACAGGCTGTGGTGCTATATGCACAGAAATCACTCCAACCACTAATGAAATGCAGCCACCTATTAACCAGAGCCATGTGATGCCTGGTCCCTGGAATGATGACTGCCAGAAGATTTTGTTTTATCCAGCTGAGTTGGGTCTGGGTTTTGGTGAGCAGAATACTTCATGCCATTTCAAAAGGAAAACTGGAAGGATCTTTACGTACAGAATAGAAGTAGGTATAGGCAGTTACACTCAACCCTGGAATTTGAAGTACTACCACTGAGACAAGATATTCTCTGGAGTCTTGCGTTGTGTTCCACCACCCATATTTGATATTGTCAAAACAGTCCTCCTTCCACTTGGTGGTGCAGGGCACTGAGCGTGAACACCTGCAGCCTTTCACCCATGAGGTAGTTATTCACAGGCCTCCAGGGCCAGATGTGAACAAAACACCATGGTTTTTCAGTGGTCTATAGTCAAGAAATTGATAGCTTCACTGCAGTTTCTCGTGGAGAGGTGCCTGTGTGGGTAAAGCACCACAGCTACCTCCACAACTGGCTTTAACTCACACTTGAACATTCTGTATAGAAGAGGCAAGAAAACTGAATGACTGCGTATTTGCCATTGTGGAAAATTCATTTTAAAATGCAAAAAGCATGGTGAAATATAAACTGTATGCCTAAAATGAGCTAAATAATATCCACTTTGTACTGCACCTACACCTTTGTAGAGACTGCACGCACGGCATTAAATAAGCATGCTTCTCTGTCTCTAGTTAGGGTAGAGAGGGAATTGTGTGGTGAAAGACGTAATTTGTACATTAGGAAGTCTCTGTTGCCAGATCAGCAGCAGCACTGACGTCTGTACTCTCTCGCTTTGTTCCTGCTGCTATAAATCAAAATGACTACAGACCAAATGCCTCACTTGTTTAACTATAAATGCACTCCCAGTCAGAAAGAATCCACACCAGGAGGGATCTAGATAATCTGCATATACTTTAAACTGATTAAATAGAGAAAGTCTAAAATAAAAGGACAAGAACAACATTTATAAATTTATGGTTTCAACAACAACAAAAAAAAAACTTTTAAAGGGTGGAATCCAGCAGAGCTGTGAAAAATGCTGTGTCTACAGGCACTGATGTGTTTGCTAAATGAACTATCAAATTTGCCTGCCTTAATGTGCATTGGGATTTCCCCACCCCCACCCCCCCAGATTAATGCACCTCTTTAGAAGCCTATTTTCCCCTGTGTCCTCATGTATTTTCCTGCTTGTGTAAACCACTGGAAGCAAATTAAAAAAGGATAGATGAAGTAGGGCAGGTTTTACTTTCCCGGTTTTTATATGCCTCTGTATTTATAATAATAAATACAAACACATATAGCTGAGGTTGACTCCTATTTATTTGGAATTTTAGAAAATTAAATATCTCCTCTGCAGATGAAATGAGCTGTCAAAGCCTAAAATGCCACTTCGATCCCTTCCAAGTTCTAAAAGAGGACTCGACAGCTACATAGAACTGGTGGTGCCAGTGCCTGCTGCTGACCTGTTGGCTGGCGGAGAACAGGGGAACTCTCCTAACACCTACTGAGAGCCTGGAATCATTATTAAAAAGAAAAAAAGCAACACAATTTCTTGACTAAATGGAAAGGGAATGGGAGAAATTAAGAAGGTAACCTTCCAATATCAACATTAGCTCAGCTGAGCTGTAAATCCTCTGTATTGGGCGGCATAGCCAGAATTATGTTGAGCTGTACTTCTGAAGAGGAAATAACAGGATCAGAGAACAGCAGGTGAGCACATTGTCAATGCCACGCTGACGTTGCTGTTAGAGCCACTGCGTTAAAATTCCCAAGACCACCGATTTTTTACAGTGTGATGTTCAAAGAGTATCGAAGCAAAATGTCTGAAGGTATTTGTTTTGTGGAAGCTGGCTAAGTCAATTGGAAGTTCCAGGTTAATGAAAAAAAAGCCACTGTAGAACAAGTAATTTTTTAAAAATAATAAAAAAAATAAACAGGATGTAACCATTGGTCATTCAGCTTGTCACTGATCCTAGGCAAAATTGTGGAAGAGCAAAGGAACAGACGCAGGGTCATCAATGTACCACCAAAGTTATGTGAATGGGTAAGGACTACAACAATTAATGGAAAATAACTGGATTTATCTTACCTCATTTTTATTGCTGGCCAGCCTAGCCAGAATTCCTTCTTACTTGCTATTGATCAAGAGTGTATACACGTGGTTACTGTAGCTCAACTAGCACAACTGTGGCATTTTAGGATGTGGTAACTACGTAAAATAAAGGAGGGTAACACTATCAATGCCAGCTACTATAGCTTTTTTTTTTTTTTAGAAACAGCTTAACAGGCCTCATAAACAATACTTGATTTTTTGTTGTTGTTGTTTTGTTTTCTTTCGGTTTATAAATGCATATGTTAAAAGAGAACCATCTTGAGGTAACAGGCTTCTGTAAGTCCTTCCGATTCACTTCCATATAACACTGATTTTTAAAAAAATTAACTATAAACAATAAGCAGTACAACACATTACAGGCATACCGGGATCTGCTGTCTGAAAAAAAAAAAATGAAGCTAAACAAAGTCTTCTGTGTTTTAGACTAACTAATTAACTGTTTCAACCACTTCCCCAGGACACAATTCACTCTGTCTGGAGTCTTTCACACAAGACTGGTTGGATATCTTTCTAGATATTAAAATCTTGCTGCAGAAGTGTCTAGTTGAGATTCTCAAGGCCCCACTCTTCTTAGAGTCAGGCAGTTATCCTAACGATCTTTCTATCTCTGAACACATGGCACCTTGATAACTGGTGAACAATGACCATAGGTTAGCCTGCTCTTATACCTCTTAGGTAATGTTTCCCTTGAGCAAGCTTCAGTTTCTTGTTTTGTGTATGTTTACATCTACGATTTGCGTGCAGGTCTTAAAATAACTAACAAATCATGCTGGGTCTTTGTATCAAAAGGAAGCTGTAGGTTGCTGGACAAAATATCAAAATTACAGGAGAAGAGAGAAAAGGTAAAAGACTCCAGGGCAGGCTTAACCTTGGTTTGGTGCAGTCCTTCCTTGCATCTGCTGGATAAGGAAAAAGATGGAATAAAACTGAACAAATACCCATACAAAATCTGGTGAGAACTGCAGTGGAGTGGAGACATCTAGCTGCCTTCTGTCTACCAACAGCTGCTGTGAATCAGAAAATCCTGGCTCTGGAGAGAGCCTATAGATACCAGTTTCTTTAGAAGAAAGCAAAAGAGCCCTTCCTTGCTGAGAGGGAACATAAAACTGGGATGGAGACGAGATTATATGCACTAATTACATTTCCTCTTGTTCTCTCTGGAGCCTCCTGGAACAAAAGTTTATTTCCTTTAATTCCTTAAGTTTAGTTTCTTACGAGAGCTTTTTGTTTTGGTTACAAGGTCTTAAAAAGCAGCTTCAAATGTGCAAATTACCCTGAGAAACAATGCTGAAAATACCTCCTTGATCCAGAAGCGAACTGAAGTGTGCTGATGGAGATAGTGTGAATAAGCCTGATTACCATTGTCCAGGCTACACCCCATCCCTGATTAGAAGGTTTTAAAAAGGGGCAGTGTGTCATTAGTGCAGTATACTCTCCCTTGCACTGTAAGTGGAGCCAGTTCCAACCTGCCTCTACACATCTAGAGGCCCAGCAAACGCCAAGGCTCCACAGTAAGGTGGGACTGCAGCCTCACAAGAAGAGACCAAGCAAGCTGCACGATGCCCTGCTCTGCAGATATCTTTGGGGCTCTGTCCATGAACCAGAGCCCGCTGAAGAACTGCATCTGCTTATGAAAACGTAGACTTAAACACACCATCAGATGAGGGACTGAGGACTAAGACATCCTGCTGCATATCTACTTGAGGGCTGTGAAAGATCAGGTGTGACCTCCATTTTGTATGGCCTTCAGCTCCTGCAGTCAGTTGTTGCAGGCTCTGGAACTGCAGCAGTCAGCAGCAGGATATCACAGTAAGGCTACAGCCTTGTTTCTTCAGCTTCTCAGCACATCTCCTTCCAACTTCAGCCTGCATCTGCTCTCAGTGCACATAAATACACGCACATGCTAGCTCCAGCAGTAACCAGACTTTCTATGCTCAAAAATTCTTACTCTACAGATTAGGAACTATCCTAAATTGCAGTTGGAGCCCAGCTGTTCCCTACCATCACCTAATAAACAAAGGCCATGCAATTCTGCCTATACACTTCTCCAGAGACAAGAACTGGAGAACTTTGCACAGGTTTTGCGTTAAAAAGTACAGGGATTATACTAGTTACAACTATCTAATCACAACAAAATAATCCATGTGACTGTGGAGGTGAGGCCAGTATTCAGATAATGACGTGCATCTAGAATGAAGCCAGATATTTAGGACATCAGGACAAAGGAAGGATAAAAAGAATACTGGCCCAAGCTCAAATGCTAATGCCTACTAAACACTAATGCGCCCCAAACAACCACCACTTCAGAGAACTGTTTTTAGTTTTCCTGGAGAAGATATATCAGCAGAAGGATATCTGCAGTGTTACTTTTTGGTAGATGAGAAGGTACCTTGTGTTCCAAGTCCTGACCTATGTTAGGAACAACATCAGGTCCACAGTTCAGACTAAGGAAGGTATCTCTAGCTCAAAATTGGTTGAGTTTGCAGTCACCTCTGACAACATAAGCAGCAAGGTCACAGGTGCAGGAATAAGTACTTTTCTCCTCTAGAGAGCTCCCTTGAGAATGAGTTTAAGGGTGCCCTTCTGGCATCACCTCAAGCAAGGAAGCTTGCACTGCAGCATCCACTGCTTTTTGTGTCAAAGGAAGACTTCATCCTCCAGAGATGTTAATTGAGTTGCTGTTCTCCCCTTCTCCTTTCCTTCTTGTGTCAGCCCAAGAGTTACAAGAGATCCAAATGAGATCTACCAGCTCATTTGGTCTTTCTAAACCAATGCTCAGCTAGACCTTTCTGGCTTGTGCCTTCAGTCCCTGGGATCTTCAAATATCTCCCCCAAGTCTCAGAGTGGTCTGAAACTACTTAGCTTCCAAGATCAAGTGTATTCATTGTAATATAAATGAGGCTTAACACTTTCACCCAGAGCTAAATTTATCAACAGAAATAATGAAGTGAGCTAACTGTGAAGGTTATTATTCTGGAAGAGAAATGTGAGCATAAGGACTGAACTTCACCTGGAAAATTTAAGCTGAACATTTCTCTCAGTGATAATGGCAACAAGAAATTGAGATATATTTTCAAGAAAGCTGCAGAGAGAAACACTTTGTGGAGGATTCTCACCATTCTGTTGAGAGGTGCCAATGTAAGCAACTATGTGGTTTGCCAGTGAAAGAAAGATAAATGAATGGATGAATTTGAGTTCAACCTTACTTGTAAGAAGCCCTCATATTGCCATGATTCATTTTGGCAGCCCACCAAACCTGAGAGAAACTCAATGGACCAGCATAATCCCTGATCACTGAAGTTAATTGAGGTTGAGTCACACCTGGAACAATCTTGCCCGTTCATTCATGAACAAGAGAGGAAACTAAAAACACTATAGAGATTGTTTCTGCTATCCAGGGCAAGGTGTGCTAAAAGAGAAAAAAAAGACATTTCTCACTTAAAAGCACAAGCATTCTTTCTGTTCTGCCTAGCGGAGAAAGATGCAATTTTGTAGAAAATTCAGAGCTAAGTAAAGTCTTGTAAAGTCTCAAAGTTGGTACACTAGTTTGCCATGTGCAAGTCCACCAGAGTCTGTTGTGCTACAAATGAATCTTCACTACCTGACTGGGTTCAAGGTAGCTCTTCCTTGTACCTTCTGTACTGCACTGTGACAATTAAGAGTACTTAAGCTTAGTCTAGTGGAACACAGTACTGTAAGAGGGACAATGCCCATGGTAACACCAGGACGATATTGAAATATGTTCTACCACTGCCCCTTACTGACTCAGTGCTTGTGCCTGCAGGATACTTTGTTTATTGCCTTGAAGATAGCACTACCAGTGAAGGATTCAACATCAACTCTTGAAAAGTTAAATTAAGGGAGTTTTTTCATGCTGTGTATGAGAACACCATTCAGCCTCATTCATGAAACTCCTTTGAGTATCTTAAGTTTCCAAAGAACAGCTTTATTGTTTTCATGGCAGTATGCCCCTAAGATGGAGTTACAAATCTACCTCAATTTATCCCAAATGTATGTATTAGGCTCATGTTCTTAATCTGGGATATTATGATAGTTATTCAGTTATTTCAATTAAGAAATTACTTTATAAACCAGTTCTGAGCTAGCTCAAATTTTGAAAAGTCTGTAATTAACAATATCTTCTAAGGAGATATTTACCTTGGGTTCTTAACTGTTGTGGAAAAGAGCCACCAGGCTAGGACTTCACACCAGCAACCTAACTCCTACATGTTCTTATCAGTGACACAGTGTGTTAGTGTTGGAAATAACTCAGTTTAGTGTTTTATTGAAGCTAGGAACACAAAAATAGGAGCATTTTCCCCACTTTTTAATGACTTTTAAAAAATAAATCTGTGTTCCATAAAGGCTTTTGGAACAACCAAAGCGGACACTAAGCCTAAGTGATCCATTCCAGGTTTTACTCTGTACTGAACTGCTTCTGGAACAGGACATGTTGGGTGTTTTGTCAATTCCCTGTAGATATCTGGCCAGGATGCATGTATTGAATTAAAAAAAAGAAAAACCACAGAAAACCTTCAGCTTACTTGCTGCAAAGTACTTTAGTTAGCTCTTTACCCAAAGTAATAAATTAAAAGCAACCCATTATCTGGGTTGCAATGCAATTCATTCTTCTTTCAAAAGCCTCATATTCACAGTAGAGGAACTCTTAAATATATAAACATTTCCGACTTTTACTAATACTACTAATCTCCTCATTCACTTCAACCACAAGTGATTCTAAATAGCCAGTAGATCTTTAGAATCACTTTTATGTGCACTTCTGGAATAGTTATCTAGTGTCCTAATGTATCTACAGTAAGGGAATATGTCCTGAATATAGCTCTAAGAACAATTAATTAAAATGGGAAAATATTTGGAACTATTCTAGTAAGATTTATATATAAAAGCTGTTCCTGTGGGCAGGAGTTAAGTGTTGTACTCAAGACCTGAAAACCACCTTAAAGTATTTATAACTAACTGGAATTAATTTTTTTTTTTTTTCAAAAGATAGATAGTAACTATAGTCAGGACAGTTGTCTGCTACCTGTTTGTTTAAATGAAGACCATTTCTTTCCACAGCAGGCTTAGATGGATACCCCATTATGGTGTTAGGATACACTGTACTGTACTGGAGCTCTAATTCCTGTAGGACATAGACAGAGGAAAAATAGCGACTATCACATGCTTTCAGTTTCACTGAAATATCCATGCATATTGGAAGACCAGCGCAGTCACTGATAAACATCTCTCTAGTGAGAGCCCGTACTTCAAATCTCAAGAACATGCAGCAGAGAAAGAGCAGAAGAGTTACTATTAAAGCTGATTAGGATCTAGAATTCCAGTTGTATGGAAAATCCTTATACAGATTTTTGTCCCATATTATGACAAACAACCGCAGCTTTAGATTTTCTCACAAACCGGTTGTGAAAGCAGTCAGCTAGAAGAATAAACCAGCACATTCTGTTCCATTTCATTTTAATAGCCTTGATTAGTTGCTGTGTTTCATGGGAAGTGTAATTTGGGTACCTTTAACCCTCTTTTCTACAGCCCGTGTCCCGGCTACCTCATTCCTCACTTGCCATGGCAGCCTGTGCCCACAACAGGAGAAGCAGTGAACCCTGTGCAGGGTGCCCCTGGAAGAAAGAGGGCTACCAATTACAATAGAAATCAATTAGCGCATAAGAGATTAATTACAAGGCCAGAAGCCTTGGATCAGTACTCAGCTAGACTGCCTGCACTACCTCTCTGTACTCACCCTGTATATGCTAGTGTCTAACTTTTATTGCCAGATTAGCTCAGACAGGGTATTAGAACGGGGTTATACTAAGTGGAGGGAGTGTCAAAAAAGTGGAAATATGTCACTTACTGTATTCTCGTCCCAAAACCTTATAGCTTACCACCCTGAAAGGAGGCAAGGGAGCCGGCAAACAAGATCTTCCATTGTGAAAGAACTGACAAGTCTAATTGTCATTTCTGCCTCAGAAATTTTTAAAATGCAGTATGTGAAAACATGCTGACCCTTGGGAAATAAGTGGGGTTGTTAAAAATAAATAGACTCCAGCTTTTCAGGAAGAGCAGATTCAGTATAGTGACGTAAAAACACCCAGCATCTTGTCCCAGCCATTTCCCATGAGACACTGCTGATTTAGGAAGAAACAGCAGCTCACACAGCTGCCTGGAAATATTAAATGCTAGGAATTTTACTTTTTTCCACAGCTCACCTTTGACACAGTGAGAGTACTTGCACAGTCCCTCCATACCCTCAGAAAGACCCTTTGAACAACTGTTAAAAATAATTAACCTTTGTGAAACATCCCAGTATGTCTTGAAACACATTACAAGATACTAAAGACTCTTAGGAATACCCTCCTATTGTTGGGAAAAGTTTTGTTTCATGAATAATATAGTCTTTTCTATTGTTCATTTTAGGGTTTTTTAATTTTCTGTTGAAAGTGTAATGAGCCCCAAGTACATCTTGGGTGTTGTCTCCACATGCTTGCCAGAAAAGGATCGGTATTGTGGCATGACACATTGGTGCGCAGAGGTGCAGCGTGTGGTCAGCCTGAGCCAAGACACAGACGGATGAAAAAGCAAGTGCTGAAACAGAAATTTCCCTCTGAATGGAATTACTGATTTGCAGCCATTTCTACCAGTTACAGCAGACTATTTCTGTGATACTAGAACCACAGCCTTGATAGCGACAAATAAGATTTCTTCATTTCAAAGCATATATGTGCATTTTTAACTCAAAGTGGTTCATTTTGGGCTCACATGGAGAGCGCAGGGGTGAAGTATTAAGTCATTTTAGTTAGGAAGACAGCTCTTCCAGTAAACATTTCGTGATCTGTCTGGTTTCTCTTGTGTTAATTCATAAGGATTTAGTTCCTTCACTGTTTCCTTCTTAGATTTCCACTCACTTTCCTCCCCAAAAAAATCCTGTTAAATCCTGACCAATGCTTTCCATAAGACAGAACACATGAATTAGTGTTTGTTTATAAAAGGAGTGTAGGGATTACATTGCTGGAACAGATTCTTTACACATAATCACTTCAACACGTGTCTTTCCACCCTACTTACAGTAAGACTGCAAGTCATGTAAAGATCTCTACAACAAAAAGAAAATTGAGCACAACTACAACAAACCAAGTAGAAGAGAGCATAAAGGAAGAATGGTTGAATGTACTGAAAAACTAAAAAATTTGTAGAAAATAAACCCATACAAATACACATCCCGAAACTGAAGGAAAACAGCATCATCCCGATCAGTTCTTCTTGATAGATAAGGAATCAGATAAGTAATGTCAAGCAAGATCCAGCATCTTGTCATCTTGCCATTTGCCCTGCATAGCATTACTAGACCAATGGGTTACAAGACCCATTACTAGACAAGCAGTAGAAAACTATTTCACAGACGAGGATCAGAAAATGATCTCTCTTCAGAGAATTTCTGGTGGCAACATCTAGTAGAAGTAAGTCACAATCAAAAACCCACAGAGACATATTGAAGTTACATACCTTTGAAGAGAAACTCTGTGGCCTATAATTTTTTACAGAATGGAAGTTACACACTCAAGTAGGTCATCACACATACAGGGAATAGGAGCAAGCAACAAGATCCTGAGCAAGCAACAACTAAACGAGATCCTATGATTTCTGCCCAAAAGAGCTTCTCTTGGCCAATTCATTGTCACTTGAAACCTTCCCTTATGAGACCTTTCCATCAGAAAACGCAGACCCTTAAACACAAATCCCATCATCCTTGTCATAGGAAGATTGGCGTTGTCTGCAATGATTTCAAAGGCTTGTGGTCCTACAGGAACAAGTAAGAACCCCTCAGGTGAAACCAAACACAATAGGAAGGCGACCAGAGTCTTGCTGTTGACTTCAGTCTGGCCAAGACTTCTTTTTGTTGTCCTTTCAGAGCCCAACAGCTATTTAAATAGCGAGATGAATGCAGGTCTGTGCATGGCCAGAAGTGGCCAAGCAGGCCCAACAAACAACTGAGCAACTGAGAGTCAGAGGAGCAATGCATCGCCATACATAGTCTAAGAGATTGTTCTGCAAGCAGCACAGCTAGCTAAGCCTGCTTTCCTGTTGGCAGGAAGCATTGCTTCTCAGCCACCTTTCCTGGCAACAGCCCCAGGTTCCCCCAGCATCCACCCAGCACTCTGCAGGGTAAGAAGCAGCCTGCACTGCATCCAGTCACCTTCTAGATGACCAACAAGCTGATCAGCCCACTGCCACACAGGATCCTGGGCTGTCCCTGCTCTTCTACCAGAGGGGTGGTAGCAGCAGGTCCTTCCTTAGCTCAGTTCCTGGTGTCCCTCAAACCAGGAGGGAGTTTAATAATCATTGAAGCCTTCTTTCAGAGTTGGTGGAAATTGAGCAGTGGGGCTAAAAGCTATGGGAGGAAAAGGAATGGGGATGGATAAACAGACAGTGAGCTCACATATGTCTTGTTTTCTTAGCAGTTCAAGCTAAAAAGGAACATTTTATATACACATATATAAAGGGCGGGTAACTGGCAAGATTCTCAGTATCAAAAGAAGCTTGGCCCTGTCTGAAGAAACCAACAGCCTATTTGAAGTTAGCTGATGTGTTTTTTCTCTGGTAATGACTTTAACAGTGTTCTTACTTTTACTAGCCACACTGGGCACTAGTCCATCTTACAGACTGAAGCTCTCAGTTCTCCAAGTAACTCTGCAAACCCAATAAGATTACTCACTGAATTCACCCAGGGATGTTGCATTCCTTCCTGACATGACCCTGTTACTGGCTAGGGGGGAGACTAATCTGAATCAGAACAATCTCCTGAGCAAACACAGAAAATTGCTCACAATTTACAAATGTCCCTTGTTTCGCCCTGCTTCAGGTGGAGGCGGTCCAAATCCACCGGGATAGCCATTAATTGGAGCAATTCTACTGTAAGGGGCTTTGCTGGTGCTAGATGCCAAAGAAAAATGTTTTCCAGGCCTTCAACACAGCCGGAGCATTGAGCTTTGAGAAATCTGGCTTTGATTCACAAAAGGGTGTAAATGCCACAACATTCACTACTGGGGCCCCTAGCCTTTTTGATAAATTACTGGCTCATCAAATCTCTAACTTAAAGGTAGGGGGCAAATAAGAGGGTCTGGGATAGCAGTATGCTAAATTGGAATTTAAAAAAAAAAAAAAAAATAGTTTGAGGATGAATGCACCATTTCTTTTCTTAATTTTGAGACATTTACTTTTCCCCAATTGCTTTAGATTAAATATATTCTGAAACAAAACCCCCGAGCTTAAAATAGAGAAGTCAATCCTTTCCAGAATTATTTATCACTTTTTTTGAGAGAGAGAGAATAGAAGCTATTCATCACATTCAATGTGACTTCATAGCTAAATCTGATTGGGTCAATCTGCTAGAGCATGAAAAATTCCCTCTGTCTTAACAGAAAGATGTGAATGGGGCCACTTTTCCTGAACAAATGAGTACTTGCTCATCCCCAATAGTTACTTCTTTTGAAGTTATCAGTATTATGAATAACTGGATGTCAAACCTATACAGTTTGTTATCAACTTGATCACACAGGTAAGAAATCAGAGTTCACCATCTGTTAAAACAATCTAGCCTCCCCACACCCCAAATTAGATGAAGGTTCAGAGTTGTAACTGTCAAGTTTCCCTGCTTTGGTCCAGAAATTGTGATGCGAGTTGCACTCCTTGCTCTGTCACTGATGGCACATACGCTCTTCATGTAACCTTCATGCTCAGCTTCCATGTTTGTAAAAATTAGCGTTACTCATTTTTGTAAAGGACCTTGCTCAACAATGCTCAGATCAGTGCTAGATAAGAGACTACCAAAATTGTTGTTCTATCCTTAGCTTGCCATCCAGCTTTAAACTTACCACCAAGTGTAAAATAGCCCTCAAGTTTTTCTATTCACATTTCATAGATGATATGCTGACCCATTTGCTCTAACAAAAGAAATTTTAACAGAGTCCTCATAAAGAAATTGCATATGCGGTGGTTACATAGAACGTAGTAATTTCATTTTAGCTTCCCAATCTCTGGGTGAATTTAAAACTTCCAAACTGCCTGCAATGGTTTACATAAAGGGCACTCAGGAAGTGCAAGATCTGCTCTTTTGTGTTACAATTGCAGCGTTATCCAACTCAGTTTTCATTCTGTATTATATTGTCAATGAATCTGCCCCAGGAAGAGAGCACCTGCTGTTTCTGCACTAAATTTTAGTATTTGCAAATGGAGACTGAAGCCAAGCTCTGATGCTCGAGTCCTTATCAGCAGTCAGGCACCAGGGTGAAAAGCAATATCTGAATTTAGAGTATTAAATCTAGAGAAGCTTTTATGGTTGTGCAAGGAAAAAGTATCAAACTAAATTATATTAGAATATTCTTGATGTAAAGCCTATTTTTCTCTTACTCTTCTAGAAGAAAGTGAAATCTGAGTCTTATCTTCAGAATAAGTATTATACAGAGTCAGTGGTGTCCATTTGCGGTGTGAAATGAAGAGTTACATTCCAATTAAAAGACTTAAATACACAAGAATTGCTCCCCTACATCAGACCCATGAGCGTCTGAGGGGAAGCAAGAAAAACTTCAGTAAGCAGTTATGAAGTAACTTCTTCACTGGATTATTTATTTTTGACACCAGTTACCATTTAGCTCATGTCCTATCCAAATCACTCTTACAGCTTTCAAGTGCTCAGCTTTGTAAAATCCAACAGGAGAGAGATAAATGTACAAGTTTCTTTTAAAGTCAAGTTATGAATGAAAGATTAGCTTATGGCACAGGAAGCAAGCCTGTTAAGTCTTACTTCAAGATGCAAAAATTAATGTATTTAGCTCTGTGGTTCTGTTATTCAGTCCTCGTGGGTGACATATGATGGTCATCAGATGAACACACATGGTAAAGTGAGTTCCATGAGGATACCACAAAGCAATTGACCTGATTTTACAGTCAATGCAAGCCAGCATTGACTGTAAAAAAAAAAAAAAAAAAAAAAAAAAAAAAAAAGCTAAGAGCAACCTTGCCAGAAAATAGAGTCCAAACTGTACTGTGTTTTTATAAGCTATATTCTCACACAAGTAAGGACACAGCTCTTCTGATATCGGGGAATTACCCACAGATCTGACTGTGTACCTCTTGCAAGGCAAGTTTGGTTTTACGCCACTTCATACAGTCTCCTTTTAAATCACTGGCACTTTCATGCCTTCTAAAAGATAGCTGCTCTCTTTCTCCTACCTAAAATCCCAGCCAGACCTGATATCTAGACACACACATTGCTGCAGTTACAAGTCAGCCCTGAAGGGTGGGTATTACAGACCACCTCAAATAAAACAGTTTTCCTAGATGTGAATGGAGGAGCCTTAAGCTACACCTAGAAGAGGCATGCTTTCATTAAACACAACTTTATCAATCTTCCTTCAAGAATGTCAACTATTACAGAAGCATCTATTTACCCAAGCACAGCCATTGTTCTTTGAGGCTACTCTGAAGCAGTATCTCTATACTTTTCCCCTATCCTTATTTCCTAGGCATCAGCTGTTGGTGACAGAAACAAGATTATCTAGGTCTGTCTCTTTCTAATACACTCCTAAAAGTTTTGTGTCTACTCACAGCTGGGTAATTTAATTCAGGGAGTTAGACAAGCTAGTCTCTGAAGAATGACCCGGAAAGTGAATATGGAGAATAGTGAGTTACTGGACCTCCTCATAGTGAATGCCATGGTATGTATCTAGAGTCCTTTGGGATCTAACAACTGTATTTAGAATCATAGAATGGCTTGGGTTGGAAGTGACCTATAAAGGTCATCCAGTCCAACCCCCCTGCAAGGAGGAGGGACATCTCCAACCAGATCAGGTTGCTCGGAGCCTCATCCAGCCTGGCCTTGAATGTTTCCAGGGATGGGGCATCCACCACCTCTCTGGGCAACCTGTTCCAGTGTTCCACCACTCTCAGTGTAAAAAAGTTTAATTCACAGTGTAGGCACTTCCAGCTGTCTGACATCCAAAGCAGCAAGTGCCCTTCTGGGACTTTGCATTCATCTCAGCTAGTCTTGGTCTTGTTAAAACAGAGCAGTTGAACTTGACTTTAGTATGACAGCCTCATGGTTAAAGCATTTGACTGGGTGTTTCCAGGGCTGAATATACATTTGAAGCTGCAGAAATAACCTTGGAAATTACCACTGACACTAGGCTACACAGTTATGTTGCTTTTGCTTGGCCATCACTTGGTCTCATTACTTCCTTGCAGCAAAACTAGTCTGGAGTCCAGGTCCAGCCTGGACGGTTTCCCAGCTTGTGAATTAGGGATGTTGCTGGAAAGTGGAAGGCAGACTGTGGAAATAGCTGAACCCAGAACTATCACTTCCTAGTGAGGAGTTGCAAGTAGCTGCCAAGCCACTATGCAAGAGGTGCACATTGCTTCCTTCTCTGCTTTTTTGAGTGAGAGTAGCATGGGCAGCTGGGTTGTTTTTTTGTTTGTTTTTTTTTTGTGCTCAGGTGTGCTCTGAGCATATCGAGGGGAGCCAACACCTCATGAGCTTTCAGTCACAAATGCTACCTCAACTGTGGATCATCAAGGCACCCAGGTTGTCACAAGGGACCCAGTTCTCTGTGCTTGGCTACTTGGGTGTGTGTTTGCACCTTTACGTGCGCAATTTCTGGGCCAAACAGGAAGGAACTTCATTAGTTTTACACATCTCTAGCTAGGCAGCCATTGAGTGTGGACTTGCTGTCTTTGATCTAGGCAACTAAATAGCACTGGAATCCTGCTTTAGGTGTCAAAACAAGCATTCAGGTTCTCACTCCAAGTGTCTTGAATTAATGAGCTTCTCCATTTCCTGTAAACTCACTTTGTAGTGAGTATATCCTTTAAGACAAGGATATATTTCTGTTAACCTCAACATATAGTCACTTATAAATTGGCCAATAGCTATTCTTATTTCAACATGTCAGTAAGTGGAAATAAATATCACCAGGAGTGGTCATTCCGTAGAGGAATAAGATACTAAGTACTTAGGCCTTATCCTGTTTCACAAAAGTCACAGCATTACCGAGTTTGGAAGTAACTTCCGGAGATCATGCAGCCCAACTCCCGCTGCTCAAAGCAGGATCAGCTACAGCAGATCACTCAGGACTCAATTTGAATATCTCTAAAGATGGAAAATGCACAACCTCTCTGGGCAACCTGTTCCACTGCTTGACCACCCTGACTATTAAAAAAAATATTTTAAAATTATGTCTAAATGGAACACTTAGCATTTCAGTTTGCACCCACTGCCTCCTGACTTGTGGATTTTCTTTCAGATAAGTAAATTCAACAAGTCAAAGCTTGCATCTAACAAAAATCATGCCTATTCCTCCTATGGGCCTCAGCCCTAGACAGGTGAGTATCAGAAGAGCATTGGAAGCTACGCAGAACACCACTGCAGAAAACACATTATCCGTTGAGAAACGTGCAGCTTCCCCCCTCAAGGCACTGCTGCAGAACTATCATGACCTGCACACAACAACTAACTCCAGCCCCACCTCCGAAAGGCTTTTCATATTTCTGAGCGACAGTTGTTCATGTGTCAACAGATAAGCCACATAGTGGTTTAGTGAGTGTACAGAAGTGCCTCCTTCTGAACAGGACAAAGTCCTTTGCTCTATGACAGCATTGCCAGATGTGAATTTCCCCAGATTCTCAGGATTTGGAGATTCTGCACATAAGTGGGTATCAAAATAGTAATATACAAAACATTAGCGTTGCTTTCAGTTTTCTTTAATGCTGAAAACTCTTCTAAGTTACAGTAAGAACTTCCTTAGGTGAGGATCCAACAGCAAGGAAAGCCTGAAGGTCATTTTATGACTAAAAGTACATCAGCAGAACAGTTTTTCATCAACAAGAACTCCTGCTTACTTATGAAACTTTTACCAGATTTCCTCTGGCAGTACAGTTAGAGTCCCTGAAGCATTTTACAACATTTCTGTCATGTGATCAGTCCTGCATAATTTGCTTGATAGCAGCTGTGTGCTCTTTCTTCATACTTTTCCCCCCTAGTGCATTAATACTTTCCTTTTTGAAAGCTTTCCAGGGATTGTGAAAAATATCTTTTGTTTCTTCCTTTTCCTATACTCCTCCCACACTGTAACACCAGCTTATGCTTTTGCTTAATGAAAACCATCCAAGAGGCACCTTTAAAAGACAATAAGCAATTCTGCAACCTTGTTAAAAAATATTTTAAAAAAGGAAGGTACTTGCTTCTGCTACAAAAGACCTGAGCTTAGTTTATGCTCTGCCACAAGCCTCCAGTTTAACCTCAGATGGACTCGCCTAGCGTGTTCTTGTCCAATTTTTCTGGAGAAGTATTGGGAGAATAAAATACCTGAAAAAAGATATATTGGGTGAAGCCATGTCATATCACAAGCATTTTCCTGCTGTAACTTAGTGCATTTTTGAGAATCAATTTCCAGGCCTTTTACAAAATACTAGAATATGGCAATGAAATAGACTTCTCTCAACAAAGCAGATTCAGACTTAAAATGGTGGCTGACATTATGTAGATCTATATTTTAGCGATGCTCGTACTGGGAAAAATCAGGGCAGAACGGCAGTGGAAACGAGCACATCATCTGTAAAGTTATGTTCAGTAAGAGTCTCTTTCTTATAGAGGTTACACAGCTGGTGCTCGAGATAAAGCAGAAAGAATATTACAAACAGCGTGCGTCTTGCATGGAAGAGTCACCAGATTGTAATATGGGCTATTCCTGCAATTGTTGTACATGATGAGTTCTCCAAATCATGCTACAGTTTATTAACCAGAGAGGAAGGAGAACAATGGAAAAATTGTTAATTTGTGATCCAAATTCTTTACACTTTTTAAACCACTTTCCCCTTGAACAGAGTATCTGAAAGCAATATCCTGGCATGAGTTTAATCAAATTTAAAGTAACACGGGCTAATCTTCTGAGGCCTGTTATGTCTGTGAAAAGTTATTTCTTCCCTTAAGCCCTGCTTCCCTTCTGGAAACCTGCTAGTCATGAAATAAGCAAGCAGCGGCGTCTGAGGCAGTAAATGCAGCGGTCACTCCCCATCCTACCCCTGCTGGCTGCTTCCCCAAAGAACACAACATCAAATTCACTAATGAAACAGATCTTTTTTTTCCCTCCCTCTGAGATAATGGATAATGAACAAGAGAATGGTTAATAGCAGTGGTAACCATCATAACCGATGGGCTTTGGCAGTCATTTTCAAATGCTGGAAACAGAAGTTGAGCATTTAATATGATTTGAGGGGTCCAATCTGAAGCACCATTCTCCCTCTTGTTCTTTAAGAAACATTTTCCTTACTACATGGATCCAGTGCTGATATGCATCTGGATTTCTGGTCATTAACTGAAGTCTCTGGAAAGTCCCTGAAAAACCTCTTGTGCTTCCCTTTTTTTTTCCTCCACTCTCCTTACCCACAGAGCAGGATCTGGTTTCTTTCTTTATGCTCTTTTCTGTCTTAAAGCAGTCAGTATCACCAGCAGAACTTGTCTTTAGTTTCTTTGCTTTTCCTTCCAGGAAGGAAGGCTGGGTCCCATTAAGCCTTTCCAGCACTGGAGCGACTGGGTGTCCCACTGGGCACTCTCTGCATTCACATCAAATCTCTCCATGCTCTGAGGCTCAGTAGGACACAGTAGCCAACTGCCAAATGCTGCTTGCTTGCAGTTTTCAAGCTCAAGAAGCAATTTTTAGCTTAGGTTTAAGGCTGCACCCCAGTACTATCAAATTCTCTGCTTTATTTTAATGTGATTACCAAAGAACATACTCAAAACTCAAAAGTAGTTTAAGAGGCACAAAGATACATGTACATGCATGAAAAAGACAACTCTCTTTTGCCGTTTGTTAGCTTAGAGGATGCTTCATTCTCCATATTAATCCAAGTGTTAAAAAAAGTCAAGGCTGGCATGGGTCTGCCACAACTCTGACTACAGTTTAAAAAAAAAAAAAAAAAAACAAAAAAAAAACCACACACACACAAACAAACCTTCCACAATTTGGACTCATCATAGTTCCAGGCTCAGAGCCACTTTTAGTGCAGAGAGCTTCTCACTGCTTTCAGTAAAAGATCCCCACACAGAAGATGTTACAAAAAAAAAAAAAAAACAAAACAAACAAAAACCCACAAAAAAAAAAATCCAAAAAAACACCACCACAAAAACAACCAACAAAAATAACCCCACAAAAAAAAACCCAACACACCTACCAAAAAAAAAAACAAAACAAACAAAAAAAAAACCAAACAAACCAAAAAACAACCAGTCCCTTGGGGAACAGGGAAGGTTATTTCCAATTTGTTCTCTCAAGCTGCTATCAGTGCAATGGAACTTTCTGCACACATAGTTTTCCCCTCTATGAAGTTTGCTTTATTCTTTCAGCTCTGATTTCTGGGCTTTCTCTCCTGTTATTTTCCCCCTAGGTGTGATACTGTTCAAGCTTCTCCTTTCCTCTCCCGTTCCCTTGCATCCTGCTGAGAACATTGCAGGAAGAATTATAGCCAATTCATTTGCCTGCCTGCCAATTAGAAGTATACTATGTCAGAGGCAAGTGAGTAAATACCAATAAACAATATGACAGCTATCCAGCCCATTTGACCCTCTGACAATTTTCAGTGCTTTCCACTTTATTAAAATGAGGTATTAATAGAACAGATATGTTTCACAAGACACAGCACTGTAGTACTTTCAATCACAGAGCTGATTTTTATAGCCAGAAAGAAAAATTCTTTAACATGCTTCTTTATGCCAGACACTGTTAAATCAGTTTTCTGAGGGCATTTACCCTAGTATTCCAATAATAAAATAATCACACTGGTGAGCAGATATCTTAACTCATTCTTCTATCTTTTTAATATTTGATTATGAATACTTGGGACAGGAAACCAGTTCATATTGTTTGCACAATGTCACAAGGTCTCAGGTCTAGATTTGAGTAGCCAAGTCCTCTGGTAAAACACAGTAGTTCAGCAGACACTTAATGTCAACAGATGCCTTAGATGTAAATAAAAGGAACAAGTCTCTCATCCAAGCAGTTGGACCCCAGGTCCATATTGTGCATGGTTCCAGGGAAATTCTGCTCTCCCAGAAACAGTTATTTGAAGACAACTCAACAAGGGCACAGAGGGCAACTGCACGCTTCTTATTGAGGTGCTGGGGCATAAACAGAGTACGATTTGGAAGACGCAAGCAATCAGACATATGGTCTCATTAAAAGATTTCTATCTCATGCCATGGGTATTTTTAATCCACGGCAACAATTTGACATAATTCATACTCAAGCAAGTTAACACTATTCAGCATGCTCATATTTAATATGTAATACAAGTTGATAATTTTAGAAACTGTGCACTTTAATGCTGCTATTTTCTTTTGCAGGCAAATAACCTTATGCTGCATCCATTTCTTTTTCATTTAAAAAAAAAAAAAAAAAACCACAAAACATTTCAACCCTTATTTCCAGCTTGCACGCATTTGAATGTCCACCCTTAAAATATGGATAGCTGAATTCCTGGCAACAACCACAGCTCCAAGCTCTGCAACTGAGCATTGAGAGAGATATCAGCACCCCAAAGCACAAACACTCACACACAGACCAGGGCTGTAGAATAGAAGAATTTCTTCGCAGCAGTAAAACCATGTAAGTTTTAATATGTACTGGCATGAGTAAATAACAAGTGCCAAGTCTAACACTAATAAAGCTCAATACTAAAGCATGCTTTGTGAATTTGCAGCCAATGACAGACCACTTTTCTCTGCCAAAATTAAACTACAGCTAGTAACCAAGTCAGGGTGCCTTGCTGCTCCTTGATCATAGCTTTTATCTAAACCAGTTTCTCCTACCCCCACTCTTCCAGGAAGAACATGCAGCTTCTCCATTAATATTTCTATTCAAGTAGGATACTAATACTGACTCACTACCAAAAGATCAAAGTTTGTGTACAGAAACTTTGTGCCTGTCCCTTTAAGTCTCTCCTTTAAAGACCCTTGACTCTTTCTTAGAAACCTTGTCTTTTGTTGTGAGGCACAGAAAACGATACAGTATTTTCATGTCAGCTGTCCTTCAGTAATTGTGCCAAGAGCTTTCTCCCTTCCTTACACATTGCTGGAGCCATACCTTCACACAGCTACTTCGAAGGAGCATGTCCTGTAGCCATACATCCCCAGAAAGCAGAGCTCATCATTGCCCTACGGTTAAGCAAAGCACTGCCCCAGCTCAGCTGTTCTTCCAAATGAAAACCTAGTACAAGTAGCAATTCCCTAACAAGGCACACATAATCAGTATTTCCCCACAATTAATAGGGGAAAAACATGTGGTTAACAGACTTCCCTAATAAAACAGACAGAAAGCTATATTCAATACTACTAAATAGATTTAACTTACACTTGTGGAAAAAAAGTTCCAAACCACGATTCTCCCTGGAATAACGATACATGTTGAAAAACTAACATGTATGCAGGGATGAAATGGAAAAGAGATTAAAATGAGTCACACCGTAAACCATGACTGCCTCACTGTGGATTAAAGCAATGCTTGCTTCCAGTAGATTACTATTACTACTAAAACACTAGCTTTTTCTTCAACCCTTAGAAAATAAGTAATTGACACTTTGTTCAGATGAACAATCCAAGGTGTTTCTGAACATACCACCACAATATTTCTATTGGCTGACAAATAGTTCACAATAGGTGAAGCTGAATAATCAGTTGAACTTGGCTGAAGTCACAGCCGTGCATCTCAAGCGTTTTTCAAAATTCTCAATAGCTTTGCAAAAAGCTCTGCTTTAACACTGATTCAATACTGGGCATTACATAAACATTAACTTTCAGATATGTTTAAAATCTACCTAGCAACTTTATTGCTATACCCAAGCTCACATTTCCTTCCTCTGAACTTTCTTATGAGCTTCGCTTCCTTGGAAGCACAGGCTGGCTGACCTCCAAGCTTTGAACTTTCTGGAGGATT
The DNA here is from genome assembly GCF_036417535.1 of Chlamydotis macqueenii. Taxonomy (NCBI): domain Eukaryota; kingdom Metazoa; phylum Chordata; class Aves; order Otidiformes; family Otididae; genus Chlamydotis; species Chlamydotis macqueenii. The sequence continues at coordinate 101,439,445 of NC_141558.1, read as the reverse complement.
TGCTTAAACAAGTACTAGTTTGCATCTGATCAGATGGACAGCAACAAGATAGATTTCATTTTCACAAGAGAAGTACATTTTAGCTCTCAGAGCATGACCCTTGCACATCTTGTGACCTGTTACCACACATAAGTACTTTGAACTTGGTTCAATCAAAAAAAAAAAAAGTTAAACTGGAGTTGCTATTCCACAGAATCTCACTTCCAGATCTTTTACTGCAGCCTCTGTAGCATCCCAGGCTGCATACAGTAAAAAAAAAAAAAAAAAAAAAAAAAATCAATGCTTATACAGAGGACTCTGGTACCTTGTGACACACTGAACACTTATTTTATGTTGAACCTCAGCATTGTAGCTGGGTGGTGTTTAGTTGCTTCGTACATGATTCCAAAAGAATAATTTACAGAGTAATCTGAACTATGCAGGCTATGGTGCTGTTAAACACATATCCTTGTCAATTCCGCATGGAGACAATCTGGTTACTGGATGCAATATTTACTCAGCTAGATCAACAGCTCTAGCTACTGGCTGTCACTGTAATGTATCTGGTTACTGATAGATTACCTCTGCTGATGTGCAGGCCATGTTGCTCAGTCAAAAAAAAAATTAACCAACTTTTATATTATATCTGTATTAATAAACCCAAGATGTCTTATTTGTGGTGCTATTAGCACATTATTTTGTAGCATTTCCTTCAGACATTAGCTCCACTGCATTGAACAGCAAGGATTTGTAGTCTTTGGGAACTGTGCTTGTGACCCTATATTTTGGTTTGATTTTGGAATATAAAAGTTCCCTATGGAAGGGAGAATCCAAACTAAGCAAGACTACTGCAGAAACTACCCATGAAATATTTTATACTGAGAATTTCTGTTCAAAGTTTAGTAGTTGTATCTGAACCAGGAGCTTCAGAAGCGTACTTGGCTGTGCTGAGGTCAGGAATTGTGGCACTCCCGGCATGGGAGCACCCTCCCATCCTCAGGGACATCCAGGCACAACCCCCCTCCTGGGGCATTACCTGCCATTCACCCACACCCCTCCATTTTAACAAAGCGTCATTCCCCACACAAGCAAGCAAAAGCTGTTTTATCAGTGAATTCCTGCCCAGCTCCATTACTGACTCCAGTTTCCATCCCCTCAGCCTGGCCCCTATGGACAACCATTTAGCTGGAGTTTAAAAACATCACTAACTTTCAAGTTAAATTGCTGTACACCTTCCAAACGCTCATTAAGAGGTCTTGTCTCAACAAGAAAGTAGTATTTCGGTAGTATATAAATAACGAAAAAGCATTATACATCCATTCAAGGGTTTTATAACTCCATAACAAGGCACTGAAGGGTCTAGGAAAGGTCATGAGTAGAAGCTCTGGAATGACACAGAAAGCAGGACAGAACAGCTCTAGGGATATTTCACAAGTGCTCAAGCTGACAATATTTGTCCACAAGTAATTCCTATTCCTCAAGCTCTTTCCTTTCTTTCTGCTGATCTTTAATGATGTTATTGAAAGACTCGAGGAGTAGCCTACTTTGTCCTCGCATGGGACAACCTTGCATTTTAACAGTCCCAGCATGAAGTGATGGAATAAATAACCTCAAGAGCTGCAGCAGCCCCTGAAACTCACAGGCAAGGTGGTAATCAGCATTCTCCTCAAGCTGCACAAGACAATTAAGGCTTTATTGTGAGAGATTCAAGGTGAATTATTTGTGGAGAAGTAGGTAAATCCTCCTCAGTAGCATTTGTGCAAGGAAACAAACAAGTCTTTGCTCTCCGAGTTTTGATTACGCTTCTATTTACTTCTGCTTCATTGAAGTGCATACCCTTTGCAAAAGATAGAACCACCCATTCTCTCTACTTACAGTCTCCTTGTTTCCAGAAGTGTGCATGTGGGGGTAGAGAGGCATTTCATACAGTACAGGTAACTTGTTCCCTACATGGCAGAACTAAGACAGCCCAGTTTCAGACAGATTCCTGAGCCTGCACACCTACACCATCCCATCACACCAAATGCTCCTGCTTACATGCTCCAGCACACCCTAAGGCACCTGGTTGGCACACACAGGGTTGAACAGAGGGGCGGCTGTTGCGGGCGTGCAGCAGCCGCTTGTTGAAGAGCCTATTTCAGGCTTTCTCCCCAGTGAGAACATTCCTCGAGTCTCAGTTGATTCCTCACCTTTGGGACATCTCTGTCTTCACATGCCACAAACTGAGCAACAGGTCTAAAAGCTTTTAGGATAATACTGATCAACAGATTGACAGGTGGCCAGTAAAGCCCCACCAGTGCCATTTCCTTAGCAAACAAGAATGAATATTTGGTAAAGGTTACACTGGATGGCTAGAACCTCAAATCTTGATGGAGAAGAGGAAGAGGGAGAAATATGCTCGAGGGCGTTTTTTTGTTCTTTGATCTTGCTGCTAAATGTACATATTTCTTGCGGTAAACCTTTTACTAATTTTGAAAACTCACCTTTAAAAAAAATTATACCACCTCTGTCATGTGAGAAACAATAAATTCATAAGCAGCACTGCCAATAGAAAGCATATTAAAGTTTTTCAAGGCTAAGGTGCTCCATTCCTGAGCAAACACATGCTTTTCCCACATACACAAAGCATCTGTGGCTCCTGGAGGAAGCTCAGGGGAGGAAACTCAAACACTGAGTCAAAGCTGCAGAAAGAGAGGCTATTCTTCACAGAAGGTTACAAAGTCTTTCCCTGACCTTAAAAAAAGAAAACACACAGCACAAGAACAATACACACTCGCTCACTGTGAATTTTAAGTAAATCTCTCTCCAGAGACTTTTTGCCCTGATGTACCTTGCTCTTCCCCCAGTCCCAAAAGCCTGCCTAGGAAGTTATAACAAAAGGATTGCTGAATGAACTTGTTTTGTTTCAAAATCCTAGCCTGGCTTTCCAGGGAAGAAGAGTTTAGTTGTCCATTTCAATTCAATCCTCCTGGAATGGAGGGCTCTCTGTCCAGGGAGCAGCACATGCAGCCTGTTCACAAGGGACAGGTTGAGAGGATGTGGGGGCAAAGCAGGGATAAGAAAAGGCTATAGTAACCATTACACATAGAAGACGCAGGGTTTTGTGAACTAAATTAAACAAACAAATGTCTTTAACAGCTTGTGGAGTGGAGCAAGAACAAAACACAGTTACAAAATTGTCCACAATAGACTTGCTTTTGCTTTTCTACCCACAGAGGCTGGAAACAGTGGTTCCTTGGGCAAGTTGCCACTGACACAGCCTACTCAACGTGAGATCAGCAGACCCAACCACGTTGCATCAGAATGAAGCAGTGTCCACACCATGTGCTGCAGGTGCTCTGAAACAGCATCATGTACTTGCTTTGGCAAGGAGGTTATGCTAAACTTCAGGCTGTTCCACTTTAAGAGGGAAGAGGTGCTTCGCATAGCCCAACCCAGAGGCACTGTGGAGTGGGTGTGAGGTTGGGCCAGTGGCATGGTGCTACAGACTGTCCAAACACCACATTTCCCTAAGTAGGGAGGTGCCAGTGTGACCTGCTGGTGGCATCCATCTGACCATTTAGATGAACGTTAGTGGTATCCCCTGATGCCCTTCTCTCCTACCAGAAGGACAGTGAGACAGCATACTGTTGAGAATTTGGTCCTAAGCCTGAGCCCATGGTAGGCCTCACACATCACCAGTCCACCTTCCAACCTCTTCCCATTTAAAACACAGTGCTGCAGATTGAGGATTTGTCCCCAAGCAGCTTTGCAAGCTAATTTGCAACAGCCTAATGCCCAGTAAGCCAGAGAAGCACCTCAAGCATGACAGCAGAAGAAAAAGCATGAATTAGAAAGCTATGTTAGGTATGATGATCATCTTATTTAGTTTAAAAGGAAATTTCACAAAAGGAAGTAACAGTATCGATACAGATTTAGCGTGTGCATTCATTACCTGACCACTAAATGCTGCTAGGACCATTTAGTTCATATAATCTCTTCTAACCTAGGTCACAAAATTAGACCCAGGGCAGTTTCTTCAGCAAAAGCAGCTCTCTCTTCTCTGAAGAGTAAATAACAGCAACTAGAAAGTTAATATTAGATTACATAATCAGATTCCAGACTTCCCAAAAGATTGCCCCCTTTGCCAAAATGTTCCTTTGGAAAACCTGAGCCAGCTTCAAGAGAAGCAACTTTTAAACTCACCATGTACTTTTCCAACACAACGCTATGTAAGTTATCATACAAGTATTTTACCTATCCCATCTCATTTCACTTAGTCGAGTAGCTATCCATACTTTTTTTTTTTGAAAAGTGCTTAGCCTCAGAAAATAATTTTATACAGCTTTTGCACTGAGGAAGTTGTTACCTGGTGTATTTTCCTATTAAAATAAAGACCAGAAAAACCCGCATAAATACGCGGTGGGTAACGAACACATTTACAAGGGTCTTTAATGGTCAAGTCCTGTACAAAAAGAGTATCTGTTAGCAGCAAACATCAGTTCCCCTATTCCCGAGTTACTTGCAAACATAATTGTCATGGCTGCTTTCTGCTGAAAGCCTCATACACTCTCAGAGACAGGTAAGGAGTTAGAATACTTTACTATAACATGGAAATTGTAGCTGCAACGACTCATCTCTGCCTCCTAGCTTCACATCTCAGTGTAACATCATGTGGTGATATGATGCATATGCCTTTTGCAAGGGGAGCTTTCCTATCTCCTGTAGGACAACAAAAACCAGCTGGAACAGTGCAAAGAGCTGAGCTGGTCAAGGACCACTCCCTCCCCATCCATCACACTGCCCTTTCTCTGCCTACAGGCTTTATTATTATTATTATTAATTTATTTGTTTGTTTCTAAGATGCTTCTTTGCAAACCAGAAAAGCCTCTTGTGTAGCACTGAGGAGCCGCAGCGGGAAACCCCTTGCCACTGTCAGTGCCAGACCAGAGCATCCCAGCCCAAAGGAGTGCTTCACTGTCTCCTCTCCCACAGCTTTTTGCAGTCCAGGCAGGCCAAGAGATGCAAAAAGAAAGGACACATTTAAATCAAGTGGACTTAAAAAAATAAATTACCTAAAACAGGAATGTGAGTGTTTATTAACAGACTTTAAGATCCAGAAAGATGAGACCAAATCTCGACAATTAACTGGTGCAAGAGTTGCCGTGCTTTGCTGTGTTTGTGAAATCCTACCCAGCAAAATGCTATCACCTGTCCTCAGCTCAGCTCCTCTTTTCAAAACTCCAATTAAAAGTGATTTAAACAGTCAAGAAAAACAAACATAGGTGCCATTAATGCAAAGTTAGAAAGGACAAGATTTCAGCAAGGCAATCCTCAGCTGTACAACAAGTAACTGAGGGACAGCATTACAGCTGTTTATCATGGGGAAGGCAGCAAAGGCAGCAAACAGAGTGACAACAACGCATGCAAATCTGGAGTTACTGCTCTTGCAGCTTTCTTACATGTACTTCTATAAACTAAGTTAAGTTTTCAAACATTTTAACAAGGAGGAGAATAAAACTAACACAGCACTTAAGAATCAGTAATATTTCAGTTGCTGAAATACAATATATTAGCAACAGAGAAAAGCAGCAAGTGACAGCCAAAACAGGAAAGCCAGCTTTTACAGATTTTGGTTCTGCTTTGCCAAATACAAATGTGGTGACTGGTTTCCTCTGCAGCAGCGTTTATCCACGGGGCCAGTTTGAGTCTGGTTCACGCAACGGAGTTACACCCCGGAGGACGTAAGCCCAGTGTGTGTTTTAATAATTAGTGCACAGAACACGCTTGCCTAGCAATTAATTTGTATCGGTTGCGAGCTGATTGCATTAACACCACTGTGCTTTCACATGCTGGTAAGGCAGGAAAGAGAGGTCTGTCCACAAGAGGGGGTGAGCAGACCGGCAATGGCAAAGCCTTCTGCTCTGTCACAGGTGGAAACCCACAGCCCGGAGCAGCCCCAAGTTCGGAAGGGTCTTCCTCCCTCTCCTACACTGCCACCGAAAAAGGGTCCTACGGTGGGGGCGGGGGGGAAAGCAGAAGGCTAAGGGACGAAAGAAGCACTTTAAGAGAATAATGAAGTACCCCATGGACTTGCTTGCTTCAAACTTCTGAAGCTGGGCAAGAAGTGAGCAGGTGGATGCAAAAATCCACTCAAGACATCTGGTCATTTGTCAGATGCTTTTTTTTTTTTTTTTTTTTTTTTGAGTACTTGCTCTAGCAAAAATAATTTTGATTATGTAAGATTTAATGTATGTAATAACTTTTATTATACGTTAAGAGCAAAATGTTTCCACAAACATTTCAGGGTAATGCAGTCTGCAGAAGGAGGTCCCTGCACAAGGTCTCTTCTCTAAATCCCAGTTTCAGCCCAGATCACTTCCCTGTAGCAATGCAGCAGAAAGCAACAAGAATGCTGTTGCAGGCAGAGAAAATGGGGTGAGCCTGGCAGATCATGCCTGGACGCCTAAGGGGACTCTCTCATCTTCAGAAACACACCACAACCCATCCCAGCGGGACAGAGCAAGGGCAAAAGCAGAGAAAAAAAGCATTTGTCAGAGCATTTGAAATTCTCTTAAAAAAAAAAAAGATAGTTGTGCATAATTTTTTTTCTGCATTAATTTAAGAAAGTCAAGGTTCAGGGGAAAAGGCACATTTCCGTGACAAATTTCAATCCTTATGTTAACTGAGACCACCACACTCACATGAATCAAAGTTGAGATAAGATTTGGGAGGAGTAACAATCATTTGATATCAAGTCTGTCAGAGCAAGTTAGACTGTACTGAGCATGGACTTTGTGCATGTCACCAGCCAAGCTTCACTAGTGCCAATTGAACCGAGGAATAAGAGACAGGTGCACTGCAGAACTTGGCTATCTGCTGAAAACAACTTCTGAAGCTCTCTATGAACTACAGATTAAGTTTGCCTTATTTAATTACCTAGCAGTAGAAACTAAAAAAAAAAAAAAAAAAAAAAAAAGAATGAGGTTCCTTAAACTGACAAATTAGCAGGCTGACAGAATGCTGTCATCTATTCACTAGTAAAAAGGCAAGTCAAAATTAAAGTTAGTTTTATTTGCTGTCACTGGTCAGTTTAAAAAACACAAGTTTAGTTTTCTGACAGGCAATTTTTCAAGGGCTGTTTAATTGCTACCATTTTTCAGCAGTCAGCATGTTTGCAGAATTCCCTGGCATTCCCCAACAACAGCTCTGTGGTTTTCAGAAGCTAGTGCTTTCAAGATGAGCACCATTCCTCACCTACATAGAAAAATGTGGTTGTAAGTTTAAAAAAAATAAATAAATAAATAAATAAAACCCAAACCAAACAGAGAGACTGTTGCATGTCCAGCTGCCAGTTCATCTCTTTTTATGCATCCTGGAATGGAAAGTGTCACTAGCCTTATATTCAAGTTAGTGTCCAGTTGCTGAGTATTTTTAGAACTCTAAAAAAATAACCTGAGCTTAGAGTTAGAGTAGTCACACATTCCCATTAACTTCATATTAACATCTACACCATAAAAAACCCAGTGACGCTGTGACAATGCTCTTTGTGCACCCTAGAAGAGATCACTACACTCCCTACAAATAATTCACTCAAGAGATACAAGAAAATTTCTATAAATAAAAATGTGTCAAAAAATGGCAGGACTCATTTTCTCGTTTCCCAATGGAAGGCACCCCTTCCACCTATATATCTCATCCTAAGCCTGGATTTCCCCCTTCCTCTGCAAAGATCCCCAAGTTCAGCCCTGCAAGCATCCTGGCAGCAGCTGTACAGCAGCTGAAGCACCACCAAAAAGTGACAAATTCTCTGGCTGCCAAGGGCCTAAGAAAAGTGTGCATCCAACCCATGACTAGTTTTTTGGTGGGTTTTTTTGTTTGTTTGTTTTTGGGGTTTGTTTTGTTTTGTTTTTTAATTTGCATATATCCAAACCAGAGGAACCAGAAGAAGCCAGAAGTTTCCACTCACCCCAATGGTAAGACTGCATTTCATTTTGTACAGTCAGAAAATGACTACAGGAAATGCAAAATCCTACTGCTGGGGCGAGTGGAAATTTATGTCTTTTCCCTCCCACCCACAATAGTCAACATATATCTGGGCAAAGAAGCAGCTGATGATGGAAACTCATATGAAGTGTCCCTGTATTAGTAAGAGAGGGGCAACCAGAACACATAGCTATGCCAGGTTACAAGTATTACAATTGCATCTTACACAGACCATACACCTTTGAGCAAAATTTGGGTGGAGAACATGGCAGGGGACACCACTTCAGAAGTTTTCATGTGGGAAGTTCTCAGAATGATTAAAGTTTCACAATTACTATAACTAATGTTGCATTGAGGTGAAGGATGGCAAAACACATCAAGAATTAAGTTGCACACATTCAGTATAATGCTCAGAACCCAACTCAACCAGCCAGAATGTTTGCAAAACTGTGACAACAATTGTGTGAAGTAACTAGTGGCAGCATTGAATGTAAAATAACAAAATTCATGAAGTCAAGCTGAAACCAAGGCAAACTACCAGTCTATTTCAGCTTTTCTTACAGAAATCATCTGTCTCTTCTAAGAGGCAGAGTTCTCTGACACTGAGACAGGTTTGTCTTCTTGAATGTGGGCAGACCCTGCACATCCCAACTACCAGCCAGTTCCCCATCACTGGGGAGGCCTCTTCCTCCCCAGTACCAAGAGGTCAAGCAGAGCCAGCCTCACCACTGCCTCCCTGTTGCAGGCAGAAAAATAAGGATTATCTTCATCCCAGAGGCAAGAGATGCCTACAGCAAGGCTTATGAAAGCTTTACCTTTCCAGGCCACAAGCTTCTTGGCAGAAGCAATCATTAGTTAAATGATAGTTAGCAAGACCCAAGACCACACCACAGCAAGCAGCCCCTCTGGAGACTGGGGCCCAGGCTCTCCCAGCCATCCCACCACAGGAGTATGGCCAAGCAGCAGCTCTACCCCAGGAGGGCACAGTGAAAAAGACCTCACGAGCAGCACATTCCTCCCAGCACCATCAATCCAACCGTTCCTCCACATCTACCTGCAAGCTCCAGGCCAGCTACTCCTGAGACAAAGACCAGACTCACCCTTATGCTGCACATCCCAAATATATCTGCAGTTCTCTCTCTTCTCCACCAGCCAAGCAGCCTCCCACTCAATCAGCCAGCTCCACCTGCTCCAAAAACCCCACCTGCGCCCACCCCAACTCGCTTCACCTCCCTGCTCCCCCCGACAGAGCCAGGCCAGCCATAGGCTGGGTCTATGCTGGTTGTGTGCTGGCTCTTTGGCCCTGATGCAGTTTGGTTTCTGCAGGGCTGTAAGGCCTTTCCCAGCAGGCCACCAGTTGTCCGGCTTGTGCACCACTCCCTGCATAAAAAGTAAGGGATCCTAGATCACAACTATGAACAAATCTTCATCATGAGCTGCTAAACGTCTTGGTTTCCCTTCCAAGTCTCCTTTTAGGCTTCTCCAGGTTTTTCCCCTGTTCAGCAATGGGGTTTTTCCTGAGCAAAATGGAGGTATCTCACAGGACAAACTGGACAATTGGGGAGGAATGGAAGTGGAATAAAGCTGAATGGGACAAGGGCAGTCATAGTCAAGAAAAGCATAATAATACTTTAAGAGACTCATAATAATACTTTCTGACACAAGATTGGAGTTCATCAGTGAAAAATAGTTAAAGAAGGACTTGGATCACCATGACCAGTCAATCACTGGTGTAACTCTAGTTAATGAAAATGTGATTTTCAAAGTTATCGAAACAATTCGTTCCAGCACAGACAGGGAGGCAGCATACCATTGCAATGGCTCTTCTGCAAGCCTGTGCATTGTACCTCATACGCTCGTGCTCCGTTTCATCGAGCTGTACAGGCACAGAGGGTCTGCAGGAGAGGGAAAGCTACCTGTGCAGAACAGAGGTTTTATAACCTATCAAAAGAGAGGCAGAGAAATCACTGCCTAACAATACATGTCAGTTTAAGCACTACCAAGGGAGAAGAACTATTTAAGCAGGGAATAGGTTTTGGCTCAAGAACAGATAATTATAGATACATTTCAGCTGGCAATTAAAAGATAGCTCCTAAGCACTGAGAAGCAAGGGGACTGCAACAGCCTCCTAACAAAAGAAGCAGCACCACTTGCCACAGGCACACACAAAAACCTCCCCAAAATCTCACCAACTGGTTTTGAGACAAATCCTGGTGCCTTCCTAAAAGGTCTTGGTGAAGGGATTGTGTATCACTAAGGAACCGGATTCAGGAGGCTCCTTCGAACTCTATGCTGTATGAGTCTGGTAATTGCATATCACAGAGGAATTATTGGCACTGATAGACTGACTGAGGCATTTAATTAGTTTACTACCATCAAGAAAGAGTAACCTACTTTTGCAGTGCAGCCAGCTGGGACAGGAGAGGGAAAGGCAAAAAAAAAAGCTGCTTGCCCAGCAAGTACAGCTAGCTGTAGGAGGATATTCATTCCTCTGGTCACACATGGGCAGCACCAACCTAGGTGCTGTCGCTGGGAATGGGCTTCGGCACCCACGCTGCCCCTGTCACAGTGTAGATGCACTTGGGACATGACAAACATGATAGGATAGGAGTAGGCCAACACTTCGGCTAACAAAGACTCTGTCTGTGTATGGATGCTTTGCTGCGGTTCTCAGGAATAAAACCAGCCGTGTCAGCTTGGGAGAGCAAGGGGTGCAAATGAGCACAAAGGACAGAAGGACAAATTTTATGAGTGGAAAAGTACTGGTGGTTCCAGGAAGTGCCCAAGAAGTCCTACAGCTTCTCTGTTTACAAAAGCAACTGCTCTGGCCTTTCATACAACCTTAGGATTTAAAGCCTACAACATCCAGATCCTTGACATCACAGTCGTGTGTGCAGAGGAAGAAGCTGGGTTTGGGTTTATTCATATCTTGTCAAGGAATTTTTTACGTTGTCGGAAAGAAAGGCATCTGTAAGATGCTGTTAGACACTATAAGAAACACTGGTACTGCACCATGCACCACTCAGACTGGCTCCCTCGTTTTCTTTATCTCAGTTTCCAAAGGCACAGAAATGCAGGAGCAGCTAAATCCGGAGTCTCTGAAGAGGAAATTATTTTCTCCACAGATTTAAGACACTGGCATGGATGTGTGATATAACAAACATATATGTTTCCACTTACTGTCTTCCTTACACCTGCCTAAGAATACATGTGGAGTTTATATTTCTTTATTTTTAATTTTAGTTAATTTTAATTAATCTTTACTGCTTAGGCTATTGACATCAGTGATGCAGTACCTTAATGTGCATTACCTCACTTCACTCACAAATCTAACTGACATCTACGGGGAAGGGTCAGGCTGGAGAGAAGTGTAGGAACACCCAGTCTCACGTTTTACTCCTGCGTGAGACTGACTATTCACATGGCTTTTGCAGACAAAGCAAGACATTTCTGTGCAACAGGGCTCAGGGGTCTGCAGAGCTTTTTGCAGCCAGAAACGGTTTGTTACCCAAAGGAAAATAAAGGGAAAAAAAAAGCATTGACATGCTGAGATGGTAAGCAATATAGGTTTCCTAAGGGTCCTGATCATTTGTTGATGGCTGAGTCCCAGAGCATTTGGACCTGTCCCAGCTTTGCAGTCATCTCTAGCCCTGGTGTTTGCCTGGCGTACAGCATGGTGACAGGAGCAACAAAGACTGGTGGTGAGCCGGTGCAGGGAAACCACAGAGCCCCGTTCACCAGTGGGCCGGCCGAGGTGAGCTGTCTTACACCAACCTTCTTCAGTGTTTGGAAATGTCGGGTACGTTTGTGCCTCTGCTTCACCTCCGCCACCAGGCCCAGGCGTGCGCCGGTGGGTGACTGGGACGGGAACGCGGCACGGCGCTGCTGTCATGAGCCCACGGGTGAGAAAAGCCTCTCCAGATGAGTCACATAGAATTTGGCTTGAGTATTTGTAGAGTCATCTGGGTCTGATTGCCCAGCAACTCTAACCCCAGCAGTATTTGTAAGAATACAGATGTGGCTGCTTGGCCACAGGAACCCAGTGAGAGAAAAAGCACAGCTCAGGAAGAAGGTGGTGGCAGAACAGGTGTGAGAAGATAGATATTGAAGTGCTTAATCTGCTTTAAAGCAGCATGCAACTTGCACTCTATGGCATGAAGGTTTCAGTTTCTTTAATTTGAAAGTATGGGAAGGAAAAAAAAAACCCACACCAAAAAAGCCAATTATAAGGTCCATCTGATACCAGCATTGAGGTGCCTGGAGATGTACAATGCTGCATCTATGAAACACTTGTGTGAGGGTGGTTATTCTTTGAGCTCAGAAATATTTTTATGATCATTAATTTATTTTAATGGTAATCTGCTGTTGTCTCAAGACCTAAAACAAGTCTTCAAGACCTAAAACAAGTAAGCATTCAAGTATTGACCAGCTGAGAGGTTACCTGTGACATTACCAAAGCTGGTCACCATGCAGAACAGTTGTCTCACACCTGAGAACTGAACTCTTTCAGGAGCCGGAGTGGAGCTCCCAGGTTAGCATCACAAGGTCTTCCAGGCATCAGAAAGTTCCTGCCGGTTTTAAGTACACATCAAAATGGTGTCATAAGGTTCAAGGCCATGCATCAAGTTATGGCGGGAAATGGGGACAGGCCTCCTCCACTTCACTGTAAGCTGTCCCTCCCTGCAGGAAAGTACGTTTGGCAAGCCCCAGCTAAATCAACAGATAGACAAACTCTTTTTGTCTACATGGATGGTAACTGTTTCTTCAGTACAAGCTCTACAAGAACCTGAGAAACTCTGTCCTCCACATGAGCCCCTTTGGAGCAAAGTCAGCCCCACAGTGGGCTGCCTGCCATGGGCCATGCAAAGGGACGTGTCTTGCAACCAGCACCTCTCTCACACTTCATGGGACCGCTTTCCTTTTACTGGATAGCAGACTTATTCTCTTCCCTTGACATGTCTGCTTTGAGGGCATAGCTCTGGGGCAAAGGACAACGCTGGCTCCTCTGTGACATGAGCTGGGCTCCCACACTGGCAGTGCCAGCTGTCAGATGTGATGTTTGTGTGCTCAGCTACACACAGAGCTATACACAACACAGAGCCCTTCAGCATCTGAGTACACCGGGGACCATGGAGCTGCTCCTTTCAGGCAACTGGGAAGAACAGGCTGTAAGTAATGTGTTTGTTATTGGGGGAGGTTGTTCAGAAACACACTTGAAAATCTGGTTATCAAGGTAGAACACAGCACCTGCCAGGCTCGTATCCAGCTCCAGCATGTACGCTCCAAGTTGATCACTGTGGGAAAAACTTTCACCCAACACCAGTTACGGCTACCACCCTTGATCACCAGTCAGCCAAGGATTTACCAAAAGGAAAGAGAAAAAGGCGGGGTGGGGTGGGAAAAAAGTGAGGGGAGAGGTGGATGAGGAGAATGTAGTATCTCAAGAGATCTTTTTAAGTTCTTCATGACTAAATAATCATTAGTTTGGTTAAGAAGAACTCTCCGACCCTTCGCCCACGGCCGGAAGCCACTGTGCAGCAGGAACTATTTGTGAAACTGTTCCGTGGAAGGTCAACATACTGTAGGTTCAACAGGTCTGATGTGCATTTGTTTCGCCTTTCCCACTGCCCTCCACAAACTGAAAATCAAGCATCGAGTTTATTTAAGATTCTTTACTTTTTTTTTTTCAATTTAAATTATGCTTCCAAAATACAAGTTAAAAACCTCATAATGAAATATGTTGCCAACTTCTACAAAACAGTCTAAATAATAATGCACTTACATCATTTACACAATTTACCTTCACAATAAAATAGGAGCGCTTAGATCAATATTTACATATCGACAGAGAACGCGGTCACGCAGCCATCTGCTTCTGGTGCCGTCTCTGCTGGAGCCCCTCCGAGAGATGGCAGCCTGCAGTTGCACGCAAATCATTCTGCAGGGAGAAAGCCCTGCCAAAATCTTTCTAGGTGCAGGGACCTGCCCATAGGGTGCCAAAGAGACCAAACGAGTAGCAAATATTTGCTTTTTCATCTTAAAGCTGCCACTGTAGCACAGGAGCACACATTGATGATTTATTTAAGGAATTCCCTGATACAGAGTCTTGCTTCGTTATATTAGGCACTTAATTGTAGAAGTTATTTATTATGGCTTATGCAAGACAATCCACTTTCCTCAGGATTTTCCTCGGACGCTTGTCCGAGTCAGTGGGGAAAAGAGATATGTCCAAGGACACGCTTTGAGCCAATGTTTTGGGTTAGCCTGCATTAGAAATTTAGATCATATTAATACCAGTCCTGAAGGAAGTATTTTGTCAAGACTTGATCTTTCCAGCAAGTCAAGTAGTCAGTGTATTTTAAAGCTTAGTATATCTGCACTTTACCCCCAAATTATCAGTAACTAGAGCTTTCCCTCTCACAATAAGTTAACTACTTACATCCATGCTCTCCAATGTGCCATTGGGTGGCATATCCCACATATGATTGTCTCAAAAGAGTACACTGTAGGTTGAGAGATTATTTACATATCTTAACACCTAGAAAATAAAGTTGTAGCTTACCAGATAATAAATATAGATCAACAGAGTACAATATTGAAATAAAATAAATTAGAATGATTCTCCAAGTATTGAATTCCCTCCCTTAAGGCCTGAGCCAAAGACCATTAAAAAAAACCCAAACAAACAAACAAAACACAAAACCCAAACAACTATGTTTTTTCAAAGGCTCAAAAAGATTTTGGATAGGGCTCCTTATTAGGCACTGGCTGTTTGAAATCAGATGTTTAGCTAAGCTGACAGATATCTGAAATCTACATCATCTAAGAGCAAAAATTACTTCTGAAAGGCATCTTTTGGCTAAAACAACTTAGACCAAACATTAATACTGTGTTTATTAGGAAGAATATAGTTCTTGCAGATTGTCTCAACATTAATTCAGCAGCAAGGAAATAAGCATACAGTTAAGAACAACGTATTTGTGAGGCAAATACGTGTTAGTGCACGTGATTTTCCGAAAGAATTCACTCCTCAGCTACATTTGTGCATATTTCAAAATGCTTCTAACTAGATGGTTAATAAAACTCTTCTCATGACTATAGCTAAAAGTTTGCCATATAAAAATTAACTGAAAAACAATAAGAAGTAACTTACTCAAGAAAGTTGTCCAGATAAGAACGATGCCAAACTTCAGGTCCAAATCTATCAGAACACTGAGAATTTTGGAATCTAAGTAAAGAAATCTTAAAACTTAGGTCTATCAAACTTAAAAAGAAAAAAAAAAAAAAAAGAAAAGAAAAGATTAAAAGCAGTGAATCTGCTCTCAGAATTGCACTCTCACCAGGTTTGTAAACTCTACACAAAGTTCTTGACGCACTGTTTGTTATAAGAGGTATGATGTAGATGCTCTATGCAAAGCAGTGCAGATGCTTTGTCTGTAATTTACTTCACGTCTTCTTTTTCTCTTCTTTGAGGATTAAGCATTTAAAGTAGTTCAGTAGCTAAAACGTCTGTCTTATAGGAAAGGGTCTGGGTTTACATGGAAGGTGGGGTGACAGGCGTCCACGTGGATGCCAGCCTGGCATGTGCAGAGGCGTCGTACTGGCTGTCGGGCAGGTCCGTGGGTGCCCCGCCGTCGTACAGGGGGGATGCGGAGGAGGTGGCAGTGACCGGGTGCGGAAGGGCAGTGTAGTGCGCTGGAGAGCCACGTAAGAACTGGGAGCTCAGGCCGCTGGACATCCCGCTCGACTGAGACACCGGTGTGATGGTGCTGTTACTCACAGACCATAAGTTAGGATACTGACTGAAAGAGGAAAAGTGATAAATAGAAGAGGTTATTAGTGACTCTGGTGCCTGCCAGCAGTTCCTCAGGTCACAACACAGCTCCCAAGCCGGGTTCATTTACTGGAGACAGCAAATTTCCTTAAGAAGCTCCCAGCCACTACGAGGTAGGAAAGACCCCCAGGCAGGAGGTCATGTTCATGGCACCTCACCAATAAATCTAACCTCCCTGTTTTCTCAACAGCAGGTTCCAGCACTAGGTAAACTAACAAATTTTAAGCCAAACTGAGGAATGAACAGGCTGGCCTGAAAAATGCAGATGTTTGAGAGCTGACTCCTAAGGCACGCCGTACCCTTGCCCCAGAGGTAGCTGGACACAGCAACATGGACCCAACCAGGTTTGAATCCATGCCCATGAGTCTGTCAAAGCCCTTAACCCCCTTGAGTGTCTCTCCAGCCAGAGAGGGACAGATGCCTCCAGACAGCAATGCAGCCCTCCTTGTTCGTCATCTCATGTTAGAAGGGGAAGAGCTAGATCAATGGCTGGAGATGGCATAGATACTACAGAAAAGGCTGCTTAAAAGGAAAAAAAAAAAAGCCTTGTCAGGACACTACCACTTCCACACTGTCTTTCCTCTGGATATGTATACACACACATATATGTGTGAATACACTTATGAATTAAAAGAAACAAGCTGATTCAAGAGAAACACTATGAGAAAAAGTTCAGTCCTGCTGTGTAATACTACACAGTGCTCTCTACCCAAGCAGTTTAGCAACAAAAGATAAATATTCTTCTTACTTTACAAATAGGGGCTTAGACAAGAGGGGTGGCAGAAATGCCTTCCTTGAGGTCCCACAGTTCCACTGGGTTGTTTTTTTTTTTTCTACTGGACAACTCTTAGTGCAGCAACTGAAACTCAGTGGACTTTGCAACTTTCCAAATATGCATCCTGGGGGCCAGACATGGAAGAGAAGTGCTAGGAGGACCTGCTTACTTCATTGACTTACATTCAGGACTAAACATACATTCAGTAATTCAGCTACTTCATACTGGGTACATAGTCTGATTAATAGCTAAGTGTCTATGTGTATGGTTCATATAAAAATGCCTTCCACAAACAGAGCGATAGATCTGAATTGCCAAGAACTATGGCCAAACCTCACCCCTCTGTGGTTAATAGCAAAGATTTTACCACCTTATCTGTATTTCTTTGAATTTGCAAGAGCTCCAAGAGACTGACTGTAAACTAAATCTATGCTAAAGGATCCAGAAGTTTAATTAAGATAAGAAGTACGAAGAGGAGAACAGATACATTTATATGATTACAAAGTGGCAAAGGTTTTCACTAAGCGTATAATCCCGCTGGCTTCTGCGACAATGCTCAGGTAAAGAATTACTCCCCCAACCGCTTCCTCCATCTCCACAGTGTGGTTCACTGTAGCAGAACAAGGGTTTGTGGAGATGGATAGGAAAGCAGTGACCAGCTAGAGTGAAACAGATCAGACATGAACTTTTTAAACACCATTCTGCTTAAAAGCAAAATGGAGATGAAGCTTAAAAGAGCATCCTCAAATTCAGTAGATATTCGTCCAAGTGATTTAAAATCCTTCATCTGTCAAATACTGCTGTCAGAAGTATCTACATTTCCAGAACCAAGACTTAAAAAAAATATAGTTGTTATCTGTTTCTTCAATCTTTTCATTGTAAATAGTCCATCTCAGTGCCCCCCCAAACCCAGATAGCCAACAAATCGCACATGGCCATAAGGATCTCTAATTTGCTTTACATCCCTTTTCAGCCTTCTCTTCCTAGAAAGTATCAATACACCAGTTTGAGGGCTGCTGAGGAATGGACTCCTACCTGGAGCTAGTAGCTGTGCCAGTGCTATGACTCATGGGCAGCATCGTCATGTGTGCGGGAACTCCTAGAGAAGACCAGTTGTCATGGGACTGCAGCATGGAAAGGCAGGCAGAGGAGTTATCGGCATAGGCTGCTGAGAAAACAAGCAAGCACTTAAACACACTAGAATCAGACCAAATAAAAATCTTGTATTCAAATGTAATGTATAAGTTAAACTACCCTCCTCACTACTGCCTTGCAGAAAAAGAAAAAAAAAATTCAAAAAATCAAAACCCCAAAATTCACACACACACAGGAAAATGAAGTCAGCTACCAGTTGTGTCATGTTTATATGGGCATGGTCCTGCTAATGTGTTGTTTTTCTCAACTTGTAACTGCAAAGTCTTATTTCTACAAAGGACCTACGGTCAAAAAGCTGTCTTCAAACCACCTGCTAATTCAGCCCCTGCTTCCTTATTCTGTCAGTGGGAACAGGAGGGCTCCTTACTGACACTATCCCAACCACTCTTCCAGGGCACCTCCTTTGTCTCCATCATCTACATTGGCAGTGACAGTCTGGGAGCCGTGGATAACAACCATATCACCGGATGACACATCCCAGTTTTGAGCCGAGAATGCCACCATGGGCTCTGAAGTCTTCCTTGGGCACCATCAGGAGTGACTGGACTGTAGCTTAAACGACTCAGCTTGTGCCCACAACTGGCTGGCCAACATGGCAGAGGAAGCTACAAGAGGAATCCAATACAGCCATCCATAGCAAAAAAGAAGTTTCTGTGGCAGCTGGTTAAGGAAAGGATAAGAAGTTCCTTGCTGGGGACCAGGGAACAAGTTTTGTTTTTTTATTCTGCGTCAAGTCACAAAACTTGCACAAGATTTCCAAGATGCAAGGAAAGCCCACAGAAAGCCAGTTTTCCACTTTAAAATGAACTACAAAACTACATACAAGATTGGTCAGGCTGCATCTAGAAGCCTGTGTACCACTTCATGATTCAAAATATTAAATATTCTTTTTAAATGAGAACCATCAATATCCATAGAGGTTGAAGGGCAAAAATTGTTAACAGGCCTCTGCCAGAAGAAAGAAAAATTTAAAAATTTTAAAATCACTGTTAAAACTGCCCTTCTCTCCTCTCCCTTAAGTACCTATGGCTTAAGACCCCAAGCCTTAAGCTATTTGGCTGTTTCTGAGCACAACTTTTAAACAGCTCTACAGCTTACTCAGATCTATATTGTTTCTGCGTATCCAGATGTGACATACTCATTGAGAACAACCTTAACGCACTGCTGATAACTCCAGCAACAGGCAAGTAAAACTGACAGAACCAGGCCCTGAATTATTATGAGTTAATAATGAGTGACACTAACAGACCCAGACATACACTTCTTCAGTTCCTTGCATCACCTGCCACTAATGAGTAAAATCCTCGCTTTCAAACTTAACTTTAAAAAGTCAAAATAAGTTTGAGCTCACCGATTACAAGAATTCAAGAGCACAGGACAAAGCCTACACATTATAATCGAAACAATTAGCAGGAGCCAGTCCCACACACGCTCAGTTTTTCCATCGTAAAGAGACTGGGGACACGTACTCATCGTCCTTATTTCTTTGCAACAGCTGGCTCCAAGCCCTCTGCCCAAACCGCGCAAGACAGCGACCTCCATTTCCGTGGCACAGCTCGAGGTGCCCACCGCTCAGAGCTCGCATCCCCTGGCTCATTTCCCATAATTTTTTTTTTTTTTTTTTTGAAACAGAGCTGCAACATCAGACTTACTTGACGAGTTGTTTCTATGGGTGTAGGGGTTGGGGTAGGGGGCAGGACGGTGGTTCCTCAGCGATGAGTACCTTTCACAGCCGTGAGCGGGGGAGAGCGAGAGGGGGGCTCCGAACTGAGGATGAGGATTGGCAGGTGGGCACAGAGTCCCAGTCCCGGGAATGAGCCAGCTCCCTACTGTGGGGAAGGAAGAGGTTTTCTAAGACCAGTACGTACTGTGGCCAGGCAGGGGAAAGAATCACAGCAACGAGATACAGAATCAGTCAGCGAGGAAACGCACGCTTGGAAAAGGAAACAGTTTCAACACGATGGAAAGATCTGGACCTTTACAGCTTCCTTAAACGATCTCATGAAAGAAAATTAGGCAACAGCTTCAAGAAAGTCCTGTGTCTAGCTAACATTATTTTGTAAGTAAGTTACCATTTCATTACCATCACTGAAATGCTTAAACTCTCCTTTCCATCGATAGCGTGTGCTCAGTAATTCCTAGTGTAACATTCAGTTTTAAATTGCTCTTCGGGGGTCTCAATTTGTAGCTATGCTCTGAGGTTTCAGTTTTTAAGAGTTCTTCTTAGCAGTCTAAGTACTCTCACTGAAACAAAATAATTCTTACTGCAGCTCAGCTTCCCCCCTTTATAAGCTGCAGACATTTTTGGGCAATAATCTGTTAAACCAGAAATCATTAAAACACTAATGCCTTTTACTCATCTGAAAAAAACTTTTTAAGCAAATGTTCCTAATTTTCCTAAAGTACTTAAAACATAAGTACCATTTCAATAATTTTCTGCTGTATTTTGAAATAAACTTTTGTCTCTATGTCCATATGAATATTGCTGTCCTTGTATACAAAGGCAGCTTTTGGACATGAAGGTAACTGCAAGATTCTATTAAAGGATTTTGAATGCAATACAGAAGTCTTAACCACTCACAAACAGAGACCATAACATTTATGCAATCATAAACCTGCACGGACCCCAATCATGCAAGGACTGGTACTATTATTCTCCCTATGAACTAATGAGCCAGCCAGCAAACACTGCTCTCAAAGTTTTGCTTAACTCAACAGACGAGATGGAAGAAATCGAAGTTACGTTCATGACACAGAGTGAAAGGAAACGTACGCTGCGAATACCCAGACTGCTGGTTGTCTCCCACTTCCTCCATCATGTCTTTGTGATCGCTTCTGTAAAAGAAACCGTGCTGTATTAGTTAACAATACGATCTTACAAATCTCTAAGAAATCCACGCTTCAGAATTAAGAGCTCTCACCTTTCTTTTGCATCAAGAAAAGCCTTTGCGAATGGATTGTATTTAATTTTCAAAGCTGTGATCTAAAAAGAATGACAAATATCTTTATTCACAAGTATCACCATTCATTATCACACAGATATTAGAATCTGAATTAGGACTATCCATTGAGGTTAGCAAAATCACAGATTATTATTTTTTTTTTTTAAGAAATAAGATCAGGCCCATAATATCAGCCTATGGACATCAATTAAATTGCCCCAAAGGTCTGAAGTATTAGCAGAGGGCTAGGAATTAGTCCTCCTGCCAAATTCTAAGAGACTGAATTGCCTGGGTTTATTGATCAGCTAAGGAAACAGCTAAGAAAGGCAATGCACTAAAGAGTTATAAGAATTTTCATGTTTCAAGCCAGTGCAGAATGAGCATTAAGAAAACAAAAAACAACAAAAAACCAAAAACACCCCCCCCCCCCCCAAAAAAAAAACCCTCAAAGAGATGGGTAACCTACAGTTCATTAAACACAGACGTGCATTTTGGCTGACAGAGAAATACCAGTTTTGAAAATGGCACATCAAGTTACATCACCCTGCAGCTGAAAGTGACAATTGTTTCTTACCATGCTTGTTTGCCCCACAGAATCTTTTAAGAATTACTCTCCTGCAACAGATTTGCAGTATATATTGAGACAGACAGCGATCAGAGCTCTGCCGTTACACATTTATAGGGCTTTTACATAGAGCAATTTCATGTTTATGTTTACCTTCAAACCAAGTACAGAAAGAACTGAAAAACATGAAACGAGATCCATTCTTTCACCCCGTCACACACACTTTGCCACTTGGAGCGACACAGGTACCAAGAGGTACCCCGCTGCGCCTACCTCCTCGTTCTGGTAGGCTGTCACGGCTATAAACTGGGTCTCAGGGAAAGAATGGCTGGTGATCATCCGCTGAGGGCCACCTACTCGCACGATGTGAATCCTTGGCTCGTACTTGTGCAGAGAGTTCAGCATGATCTGTGAGCAAAGGGACAGGGCCGGTGAGCGGTGACAGAGTGAGCAGCGGCAGGTGCCGGCGAGCGTAGAGAGTGCTCAGGTTTTCTAGTAACCACTGAGCCCTCTTTCCAGCAGAGGGGAAAGAGGCAAGAGGTACGAATAAACCCCAGAACCAAAGCTGTAAGAAAAGAAAAAGAGCACTGCAGTCAGGCACCCCAACTTTTTGCCCAGTTATTCCTGTCACTTGACAGGGCAGCTCGCACAGCCAACAAACACATTGGCAACAACAGGGAAGATGGGGAGAAACTCTTGAGTGTGGCCTGTTGTGATAGGATGAGGGTAACGGTTTTAAAACAGAGGGAGGGAGATTCAGATCAGACATCAGGAAAAGTTTTTTACAGTGAGGGTGGCAGAGCACTGGAACAGGTTGCCCAGAGAAGTGGTGGATGCCCCATCCCTGGAAACATTCAAGGCCAGGCTGGATGAGGCTCTGAGCAACCTGATCAGGTTGGAGATGTCCCTGCTCCTTGCAGGGGGGTTGGACTGGATGACCTTTAAAGGTCCCTTCCAACCCAAAACATTCTATGACAAATAGCCAGAAAGACACATCTGCTACATCAGTAGCATCCTTGGATATTAAGAAAGGCATTTTAAAAAGAAAAAGAAAGTCAAAACAGCAAGCTCCCCAGCCTCGACAGAAAGACCAGCTCTGCTGAAAGTATAAAGTTTGGGGAGTGGGGGGTAAGAAGAGGAGGAAAGCGCGGCCCACCCCACCCCGACACGTTTGGCACCAGCGGCATACAGACGAGCGCTGAGGAGGGGGCGAGGGTCTGGCCCAGCCACCCCGTAGGGACGGGACGGGTGGGTCGGGTCCCGGTGCTGGTCCCGGTCCCGGTCCGTACCTGCCCGCCGCCGTTGAGCTTGTTGGTGAGTTTGACTTTGCTGAAGGAGACCGGAGCCTTCATCCAGTGGGCGCCGAAGTTGGGCGAGTCCGGGTGGATGTAGACGCAGCTGGGGGCCTGCGGCTCCGGTTTCCCCCCCGGCACCCACTCCCCGTTCACGTATTTCCAGCGGTGCCCGTCGGCCGCCGCGAAATCCAGCAGGAAGGAGTACATGGCGTTGGGGTCCAGCCCGGACACGCTCACCTTCAGCACCGGGAACATCCTCCTGCGGGGGGGGGGGGGGGGAGGACGACACGACGGCGCGAGGCACGGCGGGGGGGGCAACCCCCCAACCACCACCTCGATCCCCTTCTCCCCCTCGCTGCCCCCCCCCCCCCCCTTACCTGCCGTTTTTGGTGACGATCATCTCGTTGGTGAGCTCCTTGAAGCGCAGCCACAGGTCCCCATCCTCCAGCGCCACCCGCAGCTCCCGCTCCGTGGGGTCTCCCTTCTCGCTGCCCGCCTGCAGCTCGCTCTCCACGGCGCTCAGCAGGTGCTCCACCCGGCACGGCGCCGGCCTGCCCGCCCCCTCCGCCCCCGGAGAGCTCATCCCCGCACCCCCGGACCCGCACCGCACCGCACCGCACCGCACCGCACCGCACCGCACCGCACCGCACCGCACCGCACCGCACCGCACCGCACCGCACCCGCGGACCCCTCCTGCTCCCCTTGACCTCCGCCGCCCTCAGCGAGCGGGCAGCGAGGAAGGGGCCGCTGTTATACCCCGTCATAAACATTCCGCGCCCACCCCCCCGCCGGTGACATCACCCCGCCGGCAGAGGGAGGGGGGATGGAAGAAGGCTCCCCGCTGATTGGTCGACAGCCGCTTTGATCTGCCCGGCCCGGCTTTTCCCATTGGCTGCCCGCGGCCATATCACAACGCCGCCCGGGGAGGGGGGAAAGCCTGTGATGTTAATTGCAGCCCGCGGGATTAAACGCGGCTATTTTATGTAAATCTGCCCCCAAATGTTTGCACCTCTATCAAAGCCGCCGGGGCCGGGGCTCCGGCGGCCGCGGAGGAAATGGCCCATCTCGGCAACCGCCCCGCAAGGCGCAGCCAGCCCTGGCCGCGGCTTCAGATTTCGGGGAAAAAAAAACAAACAAACAAACAAAAAACATCCCCCCAAAAAACGGGAAGCCCTTCTCGCCAGCCTCCTCCCCCCCCCCCCGCGCTCCCTTGGGTCGCGGAGGTCCGGCTGCGGCGAGGGCTGCTGTTGGCCAAGCCAGCCCTTGCTGGGAAATGCCGACCCCCCCAAAAAGAAGAAAAAAATAAAAACCCTGAACCCGCCCCGTAGAGCTGCTGGCCAGAAAGTCGATGCAGGGAGGGTACCCCCCCGCTCCCCAACGTCTCCCCCATCTTTGAGGGGTCGCGAGAGCCCACCCGTGGGAAAAGGCGCGGAGCTCCCCCCCCCCCCCCAGCGGTACTGATGCTCGACCACGTCAGTTTCGAACATTCCCCTAATTTACTTTTTTTTTTTAAGCCTGCAAAAATAAATAATTTCGCCGAAATAAAACCATACTCCTAAAAAAAAAACCAGACCGACAGCTGACGCCTTCCTCTCGTACAACAAATAAAGCCCCCCCGCCTCCCCGCGAGTTTCTGCGGGCAAGAGCGGAGCCTGAGCCCCACGGGTGAAGCTTTGCCACCGGCCGAGCTTCTTTTAGAGCTTTCGGGACGGGGCGAGGGGGCTGTTTCGAGGGTTTGGGATTCTGCGGGGCTGCGGCGGTCTGTGGTGTGAGGGAAACAGTTTATTACCTTTCCGTGAGAATCCCTGGAACAGGGGGCGAGGGGGAGAGAGGTGACAATGAGCAGGAAATAGTTCAATGGGGTCTCTTTAAACAATAACAAGTTCTTTAAACGGGGGCAAGGGAGAGGGGGGAAGAAGCGGCGCGGTGTAAAAATAAGGGCTTCTTTTAAATCGGGCATCTCCTCTCTTTCTCCAAACGCCGCGCATCGTCGCTGCCGGGATTTTTCAGATTTTTAGGGGAAGGCGGGCTGAGAGGGTCCCGCTGACAGGGTGCAGACGGTGGGTCAGCGCGGGCAGCGGCTCTGCCTGCGGGCAGGCACCCCGCCTGCACCCCAACCCTGCATCCCTGCCTGCATTCCCCACCTCCACCCCTTCCCTGCACCACATCCCTGCTCCCCATCCCTGCCTGCATCCCTGCACCCCATGCCTGCTCCCCTGCCGCGGAGCAGCAGCCCGAGCGTGTCTGCCCTCACCCAACTTCAAATAAGGCTTTTCCGCTTTTATTTTCGGTTTCTTTTTGGTTTAGGAGCTGCGACTGACGGTCGGATTTTCATTACGCAGCACCATCGGGCTCGTACATCATTGACTTACTCAGCTCCGCAGAGCGGTTTGGTTTGGTTTTTTTTCCCCTTCAACCTGACGTGTTAAATTCCCCACGCCGGCTCTCCTCAGCCACCGTCCAGAAACACGCGAAAAAGCGTTGTCCCCTCAAATTAATTCCCGCGGTAAAGTTTCTTGAAGCTCTTTCTGCCTGAGCATCTGCCGCCCGCTTTTTGTCCTCTTCGGAAGGGGAAAGCAGCGTTTGCAAAAAAAAAAAAATCACGGGTGAAGCTTTTACTAAACCGAGAGGTGGTCGCTGCTATACGTACCCTGAGGTGGTCTTTTCACCACTAGGTATTTATTTCGCTTAAGGTGCTCCACTTCGAACAAACAAAGCGACGGGGCCGTTTCGCTGGAAAATGAGCGGTCCCGAAAAATGAAGAAATAAAATTAATAGAGCCGATCTAAATGCGTAGTTAGGCGATCCGAGCTCTAAAAAGCTGTCCTAATCCTTCCGGGTGGGTGCTTCAAAGGGCGAGCTCATTTTTATAAATATAAAAATATATATAAATATATATATATACGCACACAAGGAATGGGAAGCAACCTCAGCCTCTTTGGCAGCCGACACATCCCTACGGTTACTGCTTTTTTGCACTGATCGCTGTCCTTAGGCAAAGGAGGGAGAGTTGAAATTGAATTTAATTTTTTTTAATGTATTTCACGATTTACTTAATGCTTTGCAGATGACAGCGCCGCTCATCCCAGAAAAATCACGTACGCATTCAAATTGAGTTGGTCTTTCAGAAAAAGAAGCCTGTTCAGCTTTAAATTTTTAAATGACCATGAAAAAAAAAGTTCCCAGAAGTTTTACGTGAACTTTAAAATGGGAAAAAACAAAAGAAAACAAAACAAAACAAAACTCCAAACCAAACAACCCAACCCGTAACGTTTTTCCTCGGCTTGGATTCCTGCCGTCCCTATTTTATTCCCTTCTCCCTCTTTCTGATCTTAATTGCACCTTGGTTCTCAGGAGAGAGGACTCCCCACTCTCACAGCCTTTTCACCGCGGGCTGCAGTGCATGACAGTTTACAGCCAAAAAACTTCCTCCGGCCGGGCAGCTATAAAGATTCCCGATTCGTAGCAATACTCGCCCTCTCGCACGGGGCGAGTGGCCGTCTCCAGCCGTTAGCTCAGGTTCCCAAGACCCCTCCACCGTTCCCCACCTTATTTCCCGAGACCCCGCAAACCCCCAGACGCCCCCCGCCCCGCAACGGGAACCGGCCGGTGCCCGCCCCCGCAGCTCCCGGGTACCGGCTGTGGTACCGGGGATGCCGGGCGAGAACTGGAGCGCGGGGAGGTACCGGAGGTGTTCGCTTAATTATCTTTCAACTTGCAGTTCGGGGGACACACTCACGAAATCCACCTTCCAAAGGTCCCACCCCTGAAGAATAAGCACCTACCTTCCCACCACCTACCCCCCGCCCCATTACGAAAAATGAATACATTTAATATAACATATACGCAACAAAGATGCTATCCCGAAGTCCAACTTGTCAGCTGCCTTTCCTTGGGCACTGGGGAGGAAAGCCTTACTGATGCTGCTGCTGAGGCACTGATTGAGGATGCAAATGCCATTTTCTTCAAAAGCTTCTGGATTTTGCTTAATCTTTTTCCTTATACAGAAAGTTAAAGCAAGAAAAAGCCTAAGCGTCGTTCTGGGGGAGCGCTTTATAAGAACTCACCATTTTGTAACCCCAAGGTACTAGCACATGCCTATAGAGGAAACGACAACTTGTGAAAACAGTCGTTTTTTCCATCTTAAGTCCATACATTGTGAACGTTAAGCCTCTGGAATAAGTACGTTTTGAGTTCTCTACTTTTAGTATTTAAGAAATAGGACTGATTTTTTTTTTTCCAAACGTTTTAATGCATACACATTAAAAAAAAAACACAAAACCAAAAACAAAACACATTTGCTTTTCAAGTACTCTGCACGGAGCACAACATGTTGATTTTTATTTGTTTTGCTTTCCCCGTTCAGCATTTGGGAGGGCAAGGCGAAGGCAGAGTGCCATCCTGCATTTTCTGAAGGTGGCAAAACTCCCGTTGATTTAGTCAGATCTTTGCTTGAGTACTGCTAAGCACCCTCTCCATCTCAAACGCTCAGATCCTGAGGTTTCCCTCATGAAAGTCAATGATCCAACTTCCAACGGCTTCAGCGCCTGCTGCACTAGACAGCACCAACTGGGGAAAAACAACAAAACAAACTGAAGCTCCCATCAAAATCCTTAAGGAAGAGTCTGGCTCAAAGATGGAGGAAATCAGCCAACTTGAGAGGAGAGTACTTTTGACCCAAACTCAAAATTGTGAGGTAGAATATCCTTTTCAATATCTTAATGATATTGCTCAAAAGACTGGAGCTATTTAAACCGAGTTATGCTGAGCAAGCTGGTGGGAAGAAGTCGATGACACCACTAAGAGCCATCCACCACTCTTAACAGGACATTTCTTTAAAAACTGCAAAGAGGGACAGGCACAATGGAGCGCTGCAGCTGCAAAAAGTAGTAGCACCATAGACTCTGTTTACTACTTTATGCTGGACTAAAGGATAATCTTTAAAAAGCAACCAAACAAAACCCAAAACAACAACAAAACAACTCCTGTCCCCAACACACACACCCCCCAAAGATGTATTTTGCTTCAAATAGGGACCGTAGGAGTCTGATGACAGAAAGTCCTCGCCTCATCACAAACACCCTAGCAGGAGACTCCACCACAAACACCCCCTTTTCCTCTACTTCAACTCACACAGTTCCCGAAGGGCACTAACATAGATGTGACTCTTCTTGCTGAGATACGTCAGGGTAAGTTAAAAAGTTACTGTTCAAGTCTCAAATACAGAAGTTCTCAGATTTTCCGACATTACTGTTAGTAACCAAAACAACATGCTTTTTCTTGGGAATATTAGTCTTTGCCCTGAGCAAAAGTATGCAGAGCTAAGAATCAAATAGGCCGTGTTCCTTTTGCAGTTCTTTTAATATCAATAAAAGATTTAAGGCAGCCGGGAATCCATGGTTTCTCCTCTCCCTCTCCTTTGAACATTTCATGGAGATTACTGTAAGGCTTAAGACAAACTGGGTACTTCACAGCTACATAGTATTAACACCTCTAGAAAAAAAAAGATATAGGTCCTAATTTGTAATTGCAGGGTTGATTTAAAAAAAAAAAACAAACAAAAAACAACTACAAACAGCCTCTTTTCCATTGTTTTTTTTTTTCTCTCCTTCTTCACCATTTTAACACTTTTCTTCCGCCTCCTCACTGCTCCACTGGAAAGGTAACTACATTGTGTTAATGAGTATTATTTTATATTTTATAAATAAGAGTAACATTTTTAGTATTCACAGGGTACTTGTGCCTAAATCTAGATTATCTAACGTTTTGGAACTAGTAACTGCCTTGAATGCAGCCTCAAAGCTTATGGCCTCTTCTGAGCCCTTTGCTGCCAAGATAATTTCCTGATTTCTTGCTCTAGGTAACTCCCTCATCCACGTGAAATAAAAGCATTTGGACAGCTTCAGCAATGAAGGGTTACTGAAAGCAAAGTCTCTGCCTCTCATCAGCAAGGAAGTTATCTGATAGAAAACTTGTTTTCTTCTTTACCTCATTTGAGCTCATCTCCACTGACTGATACCAACAGTTTCACATAACTCCGATGCTGTCTGCATCATGTTGATGCAGCTGGCTCAGAGGAAAGGACTGGAACTTAATCTAGATACTATTTGAACTCACAGATAGCATACTTTCACATCAACTGAGCCCCTTTTTAAACCCCCTCCACTGTCTCCTCTCTTGTACTGCTCTGAACCCAATTGACGTCTTTTTTCCAAGCTGTATGTGACCTACCTCTACTCTATATAGCCAGTCCTTCACCTTACCCACAGTTGCTTCACCAAGAAGGACTTCTCCACATCTGATAGAAGTATTTTCATATTGTTATGTTTAAGAAAGCAAAAAACTTCCAAACTGATCAAGTCACCACCATATTTTCCCATAATTTTTTTTTCCATTAGGCACACAACATTTGTGCTGTGCGCCATCCCGGACAGATCTGCTCAGAGGAAAGCAGGTGGTAGGAAGACCACACAGAGCAGAAGAACAGGACTGTGATGCTAGCGACTTTAAATCTGGGCAAGGATAAAGAAGCAAGGCAACATTCACTGCAAAGTAGCAATTGCAGAGAAAAGAGAAACTACTGACGCAACAGCTCCAAGAAGCTCCCCATTGGTCTTCTCAGGCAGACAGGGGTGAGCTAATGCCAGCTTCTTCCTGTCCTACAGGGCTCAGACCTGGAGAGCAGCTTCTGGTACACACAGACAGCTTGTGGTCCTCTCTCTCATGACCAGGAGTGTAAAATATTTTGCAAACTGCAGCCTTTCTGCACTAAACATACACGGCAAGCTCTGACAAACACAAATGTTTCCTACAGTTTCCTATGTTGAATTCAGCAAAGGTTAATTAGGTCTCGGCCGCCTTTTTCTGCCTTGTGCCATCTAATGAGTTTAGCTGTGGGAAGACGTTGATGTAACGTACAGCACAGGAGACTGGAAACCAGGGGGGGCCGAGTCTGAGCTCCACTGACTTCACTCTCTCACTTTGGGCAGCTCTTCAGGATCTCCATTTTGGTAAGATCCTCTACTTCATAATGAAAATATTACACAGAAATTTTGATTGGTCAAAAAAAAAGTGGACAATCTTTGTTCTCCGGTCATGCAAACCCGGTCTGATTCTCTAACAAGGGTGCATTTTCTCTGCTGGATGCTTTTTGAAGACTTACATTTTTACCAAACTGCTCATTTTAGTCACTCCATTCCAGCATGCTGCAGATATTGGTTCATTCTGCATTTCCGATATGTTTTCTAAAAAAAGTCCACATAGTAAAAAGAGACAATTTAAGCCACATCTCTTTGTCTAGCAGTCCATGCTGTCGGCACCACATGCAGATACAACAGAGATGATGAATGCATGGGGACCACATCGTGTGATACCCACCAGCGCACGTGCCATGGGAGGCAGTGCCCGGAACACCTAGAAGACACTGCGGACGCCCGCACCTCCCTTTGAAATCTCTGCACTTTAGATGCTTTCCCAGGGCCAGAAAATCATTCTTGCCCTTGCTAAGAAAATGTCAGCTGTGACCTAGGACTAGCAATCCGTGCAGTCTGACAGTCTAACAGTGGTTAGTCATTACATAGGAAGATGTGATCCTTCACCCCTGATTATGCAGATTATTTTGTAATGTTTCCACTCAGAGAGGCATTGTCTTTGTGGTGCTGTTGACTCACTTATTCCCCAAAGCATGAAGACTTACAGCTGTATTTTTTACAAGCCAATTTAAGGGATTTTCTTATCCACCTTTCATCTCTTCATGCTAATTAAAACAACTTTCAATGTCTAGCCTTGGAGACACTATCTATCTGCATTAGCACTTTTGATAGCTCCTAATTCAAGAGGCATTTTGTGATTGGTCCTTAATGCTGTTCCACACCATGCTATGGGAATTTTCTCCCAGTGAGCACTGGAAACTTTTGACCCGATTGTAGCATAATTCCAGAGTATCACCTTCAGCACCCCAAATGGGTGAAAAAAAAAACAATAGCCAAGCATTTTATACCTGAATTGCATTTCTGTTTTTTCAGAGGTACTCTGATACCTGAGAACTTCCCAAACCTGAAATCTGCTGGTGCTGCCAACTCTGGTTCTTTAAGCAGGCAGGTTACTTTCAATCATGGACTTTCCACTTGCATCCTTGTTAATGTAATACGTTAATTATCTTGCAGGCACGTTACAAGCATTTACTTGCCTTCTTCAGCTTTTTAAAACAAGTTGCTCGTCTCCAGTTGAATTAATACAAATCTCAACCATGTTAAATTAATTGCTGTTTTATACTAGTGAAAAACCCGCAACCACCACTAACTGAAGCCTCCTCCAATTCTGTCCCTTAGACAGCTTGTTATTTATGTTTAACGCTGCCTTTGCAAATATTTTCTTTAAGAAATCAGAGGGGAAATCTCAGTATTGACCAAGTCTGTAATTTAAGGTGCATTTCACTTCCAGAATATTGTGGCGAATGCCATGTATCCCCAGGAATTCAGTCCTGATTCTTTCTGACCAGATGTCAAGCATGGGGTCAATTTGAGCAGTAGAAAAAAGAACTGCTTTACCTTCAAGGCACCTTCCTTTAGGAAAACAAGCAAACAAACAAAAAACCTCTTCACTTCAAGCCCCAACACATTGACAGCTTTGATAAAAACAGAATTTAATTCAAGACTTCACCTTCAGCAGTTGTCTTGTCTCACACATCAAGCTGTGTACACTTATAGGAAATCTATTTCTATTCAAATAGCAGCTGCTGTGATGCACTGAAGTTTTCTCCCCATTTTATATCTAGAAATACAATATCGCAGTGTGCAAAACGATATTAAGTGAAGGTCAGGTACACATTTCTAATCAATCAAGAAATGAGAAAATCCACAATCTCATTTTATTAATGAACTCTTATGCTTAAAAAGTTATTAAACTAGCTAGATTCTATAGATTTACCTGAGAAAAAATTGTGTTGAAAGCATAGGAAGTTTTTCCATGAGTAACCCATACAGGAATAAAACTGAACGGAGTATGAATAATTCTTACCATTTTTGTCCTCAGAGCAACAAATGGAAGCTGAAAACTCTTATATTTACAAGACTTGGTAATGACTTGTGCCCCTATTTGTTTATATTTTTTAAATTTTTTCAGATTTGCACCCTGAATAACAGTGAAGATGAGGTGTAACATGATAGAGTGTACACATTACAAGTGTTCCTTCCAGAAAATAAAGGATTGGAATTAACTAAGTCTCCAAAATTCTTTCTTTGGTCCTGACTTTTCCTTAAAATCCCTTGTGTTGGCACAAGGAGGTTTTGGCAAAGCATTTCCTTTGGGAAGGGGGGAGAAGGAAAAGCAGGGGGAGGAACCTAAAAATCTCCACCTTTTGGCTGTCTCAAGTACTTGTCTGCCTGGAAGCTCAATATGATGCAATTAATGAACAGCAGTCCTCCACCTTCAGCGCTTCCTTCCCTTCCTCGAGACAGATGTGCTGACAGCATGGCACTTTCTTTAAAGCCACTCAATTTTATGGAAGCTGCTCTCTCGGCAAGGCACGAGTGGCTACAAGCTTTTGGCTGTCCCATGTCTTTTCAATGAAAATCACCATGTCTCATGCCAAATATCTAGAGACAGTATCAGAGATTAAAACCATTTCTACACAGGGTCCAGCAAATGTCTACTTTTATCCAGATCCCTTTCAAATGTCTGTGCATGCTAAAATTTCCTTTGCTTGTCTTGGAAAACACTCCTATAGACAAATGTCTCTCACTTGCAAGCTTCTTACTCACGTGCAAGCTTCTTACTCACATGCTGCACACATTTTACTCCGCTTAGCTTTCATCCTATTCCTCCTAGACATACCTTCATATGCAACCTCAAAGCAGCTCGCTCCCTCCGTGCTTTCACATCTTACAAGATGTACAATGCCACTCTCTCCTCACTTATATCCGAACTCAAGAAACAAATCAACCCAAGACTCAACCTGTCTGGGTGCCTAAAGTTAAACACATAAAGAAGTTACCTGTTAGTCAATGGTGCTAAATACCTACAATTCCTACCAAAACCAAGAACTTTTGAAAACTAGGATAATTCAGCCCCCACAACCCTCACTTCCCGCTTGTCCCCAGATGCAGAGAGGTATGCATATTCTCAGCTTTACTCACCAAACTAATTGCATTAGGCTCAATCACACTGAATAAAGTAATCGTAGAAATTAAGTTATTGAATTGGATTGACATGCCTAGATTTAGCCACAGAGGTTTGATACATTTTTTGGCTTAAAGAAAAAGAAAACAAGAAGACAGAAGAAAACAACTAGGTAGATACCCAGAATCCCAGCTCCAGGAAGACTTACGGATATCAACCAGCTGCAATGAGAGGTAGAGGTATGGCATAACTGCCTTCTCCAGGCTTCATGCTTCACAGCGCCTTGCAAAAGCCATCTGAAGGACGCACACAGAACGAAATATTTCCCTTTAGTCTTTCCCACAGACTTTAGTAAAAATTAATTTTCCTAATACTGCCAATGTTCTGAGCCAGAGAAAGTTCAGAGGAAAATAGTGATCTCCAGCATATTTGAAGTATTTGCGGGCATAATTTTTGCCTATCCCTGTAAAAAAAAAAAATTATTAAGCTGCAATCATAATTCAAACAAGTTCCACATTTAAAAAATATTTTTCAAAAAAGACAAAATTTTCTACAAATTGTCTCAGAGTTAACAAAGCTGACATGAACTTCTACATAAAACAAATTATTTATAGAGTATACACCTTTTCTCGAACTAGTATTGAACTAATAATGAAGTTTCAGCAGCTTTAGACCAACTAATCCATCATTTGAATAGAAATACTGAACAGTAACTGAATGGTACAGGGTAGGAGAGTGTTTTCCATGGATATATTTGAGATGCCTCAACTGGGAAACTTTGATACTAAATCTCAAGTATTTCTAATTATTTTTACTTCAGTGTTTTGTTACAAGTTCTTCCAAGTAGAAATCCTAAAGTGGATACAAAGGCACCATCTTTCCTTCCACTTGTAGCTTAAGAGCTTTGTGCATAGCACTGGAGCAATTCCTTCTATTGCTGGAAGTCATGGTGAGAATCTCCTTCAAGAGGTCAAACCCATGGAAACCTCAGGAAGGGAAAGGCAATTGCCCATTTCATAGCTGTTTTGCAATTACTTTCTTCTCTCTACATGAATTAAATGCTCTAAAAGACTACTTAAGAAAAGCAGATTCTTTTTTACAGGTTGCTGGAAGCTGCAGTTTTCATGGAGAATAGGCTGAAGGTCTTGCATAAAAAGGCATTCAGCAGAAATACGCTATTCTGGAAAGGGATGTTGACCTAGCAATACACTTTAAAGTCTCTAATCACGCTTAACATACTGAAAAATTTCACTTTTTCAGTATTTCTTCTGCCTTTTTCAATCCACTGTTCATAAAGAGAGAAGAGAAGGGGAAAAAAGGAAAAGAAAAGATACAGAATCCTATTTTGGGAGTGCTTTCACCCTCAATAAACGTGAGAGTAGATACCTTAAATCTTGCTTCAAGAACAGCTATTGCAATTTAGAAGTATTTCTCTTGTCAAAGGTGTCCGGATTAAAGACATCTATTGCTGTAACTTTTTTTTTTATTTAACAAAATGAAAATACATTTATTTTTATTTTTTGAGCTGTCTTAAGACTGAACTTCAGGTTTACACCACCATCATTCGCAGCAGACTTTCAGTTAAAACCTGGAGACTGAGTCAATTCCCATCACCATTCACCAGTAGCCAGCCAGTTTTATGACTGCAGTACAGTGGAACAAAATGAGGTCTTTTCCTTCTCATGGTTCCCCTGCCTGGCTTTGTGCGTACACTCTGTTACTCTAAGAAAAGAAGCACACAAATATTAAGGTCTATTCCTCTGGTTAGACTTCATTTTAATTGAAGAAAGAGCTTGTATTCTGAACCTCAGCAAAATAAACCAAGCAAAATCTTAAGACACAGCACCTTGTGATTTTCAGATTTAAATTAGAGTCTCCATAGTTATCCATTCAACCACAAATTAATGAATAAACTATGATTTTTATATATATTTTTAAAAATTCAATTAGCTTTTAGGTAAGTCTTTCTTCTCCTTTAAAATTCACTGTGAATGACTACTATGGTACTCATCGTTTCTAAGTAATTTCACAAGAGCATAACGGAGGTGAATGTGACAAATCTAGAAACATCAAAATCCACGTCCTTATTTGCACTGTAGCATTACATTTCATACTCTCCATCCTTGACTTCTATTCATTAGCTTATAGTTGGTAAATATTAATTTTCATACATTTCAGAATAGTGAAATAATCTGTGAGAAATTTTTAAATAGCCTACCTTATTTTTTTGCCTGTTGATTCCTGTGAGTTGCATATTTTAATTTTCAGTAGCACCTTGGACCAAGTAAAATTTGGAATGGCAAGGTTTGCTGCCTGGTAGGCCTTTTTGAGGATGACAATGACAATATGTAGAAGCTCAAGATATGCTTGCATGAGTTCAGAAATCAGTCTTATATTAGTAAGGAGAGTCAGGTTTTGGCATCAATAACATTATTAATTAAATGGAACAATTCCTACCCTAAGAGCAGTTAGCAACCAGATTTAGAAATCCTTTTGCACAAAACCAAATCATATATATGCCAGGTAAGTATAGTGTGTATAAAAAAAAAAAGTATAAAAATTATAGGTGTATATAATGATATCTCACGTACAGTGAGACATAATTCCTTAGTTAACACAGTCACTCTGGTTTATACTCGTTGCAGTACAGTAAATCAACCTCTCCTTTTGCAAGTGGGCTAGTATCAATCATTTACTCAGATTTTCCCAGTGCTTAAGCATGAAAGCGCAGAGCGTTATCTCACAAACTACGTCATCAACTGACAACACATAAACAGTGTAACACACGGTCATGAGTACGTGACATGATGAATCCTCTCAAGGGATGATTATCAACCTGTGGTCACGAATGTAAGTAAAAGTGGACTGTTGTTATACTTGCCTCTTTAGGGAAGATCTGTCAAAAAAGGTGAAAAAGGTGGGTATTCTCCAAAAGTTTAGCTAACAGAGTGTACTGTTGCCTTTTGTTTTATACGTTATTTTTTTTAAACTCTAGCAACAGGCATTAGTAAAGTCTCTCAAGCAGCCATCTCCAGAAGCTCTCTAAGAAATGGCTGCATCTAGTAATGAGGTAAATGGAACATGTACACGCATATATGTTCAGAAGTGGCAGGACTGTAAGTGAACTGTTTGCTGGATGGCTGCAGTAAGGATCCTTTCTGATCAGCAGCACTGTGTTAGATGACTAATGTATAAAACAGTCTCACAGAGCTTCCACTTATTTAAGTATCTTAGAGGAAGGATGCTAAGATTCAAACACCCAAGATTTGAAGACTGCAGTGATAATGACAAACCAGGGATTGGTTTGAGAGATCTCTTTCCCAGGTTCCTAATTACAGATTTCTTTTTTAATAGGCTAAAACAACTGCTAGACTTAGCACAACCTAGATCTAAGGAAGGGGGTTTCAGTGTCTCCCAGGGAGAAGCTGCCCAGCAATTCAATTTCTGTCATATGCAGGAAGGCCCTTTTGGGGGAGCAGTTCAAACCACAGTTCAGCTGGAGTGAGTGATTCTAGGTTGCCTGTATAATAAAAACTCTTAAGCTGCTA
The DNA here is from genome assembly GCF_036417535.1 of Chlamydotis macqueenii. NCBI lineage: Eukaryota > Metazoa > Chordata > Aves > Otidiformes > Otididae > Chlamydotis > Chlamydotis macqueenii. Next base: position 101,403,268 of record NC_141558.1, on the reverse strand, counting down.
TTGCAGCCTAATGGGGCTGCCGGTGTGCATCCACACAGTTCTACTGAAATGCTGTCCTCATTAAATTGGTTATTCAGAAACAAAACTCTGCACTGGCTTTGGTTTCTGAATAACTTCAGATACAATGTCAGGGTCGAAATGTAGCTCCTGAATGACTTCAGGAAGGCAAAGTGATGGGTGATCACTAGGACTTGTTTAATATTGCAAGGGCAGGGGAATCAGAAGACGAAGGTCTGGGTATCTAGTCAGGTTTCTTTGCAATGCAAGGTCTTCTCCTGTCATACTGCTGTACTGTAAATTGCTAGGGAATTGCCAGCAAGGATGACAGCATTTTGTCACAGTTGTGATTAAGAGACTGAATCCTTAGGGCCCCTTTAAATTGCCTCTCCTGTTGTCCTAATTCAAGTAGAATTTCTTTGTTTTCAACACGGGGGAGGAGGGTTCAGGTGGAAAAACTACCAAGTTTCTCTTCTGCCCCAGAGAGGTATGCAAACAAACAGCAAAAGTGAACTTCTAGAGAAATTATTTTACTGCCTATTAGGATCTGACAGTTTTCATAGGTTCATCAGGACGCATGAGAATTTCCCAATAAAGTACATTACATGCTGCGCTGCAGAGCAACACTTGACTCTTTTGATCTTCGAATTTGTAGGCAACTTCAGCTTCCTCAGCATTGCCATGCAACCTAAGCTGACTACTGGACTGATCTGACCGCTGCTTATTCCATTTACTCGGCAACAAGCAACACATTACGATTATCTCAAGTATAAACTGGAAGCAGCTAGGATTTTAAAAATTGGTAGTAGAACTTGATTAGAAAACATTGGTGCTTCATTTGCAATCATATCTTTCTTAAATAAGGTGAATAGATAAGAGATACATATCACTTTATAAACCTTTTTTCTTGGTTGCTTAAACTCGTTTTGACAGTTTTCTCATAATCATAACACGGTGGGGATGAAAGTTGTTTTTTATGGTTTTAATGAAAAAATTGGGATATGACTTTTCAAAGGTGGGAAAATGATAGTTGTGCTTTCTCTCTCTCTTTAAAGACACTAGCAGGTTAATACCATGCACCTGAGGCCTTTCAGAACTCTAGTACAGAAAGCTAGTTTCTTGCTAAGCGTCCTTACACGGATTTGAAAATATACTCACTCATTAATTCTATGTGTAAAAGTTTTCTGAAAACCTTATGAGGCAACTTCAGCCCAAATTGACTGTTTAGCTTAATTTCTCTTAACTTTCCTTCACAGGGATGAATGTGCTTCTAAAAATGCCGTTAAATGTATTATGAAGGAAAGTCCTTAATTCTATACAAATGACTTAAAACAGCAATCTGTCAGAATTGCATGCAAGTTGCACACAGTCTTTCTTGGTACTTGTATATATCTCCTTCTGAAGGAAAACAAGGCTGTGTTTTATGACAGCATTTTCTTGAGGCATATGACGGTTCCTTCTTCTCTCTTCTATCTTCTTGTTCTTCTTAGCTTCAATGTCACTTCAGAAATTCCAACTTTCCCCCCTGAGAAAAAGAAAAAAGAAAGAAAGAAAAAAAAAAACAAACCCAAAACCACCAGAGCGCACTGAACTCCTGCTGCACCACTCCAGAGCACTGTGGGAACAAAGTGCCAGAAGTGCTGGGAGGGAGGATGGAAAACCAGTGGGAATGGGCAGGAGACTGGCAAGGCGGTGGGGGAAGGGGCCATGGGGCAGTGGGGTGACTGGGAGCAGAAAGGAGCCAGTTCTGGTAAGCTGAGACGAAGCCCAGTAGGACAAACTTCTTTGTTCGGAGGAGAGAACAAAGAGGAAGGAGAGATGATGGAAGAAGCATAGCTGTCGGGTCAGAAGAAGTTTGTTATTCCTATCCACTCTCAGTCTGCACCCACGAAGGGGAAAACGTAAACACACAGAGGGAACTGATTAGCATGTGCAAAGAAACATGCTGCTTCTGCTCTGCTTGTGACAATTAACTATCTCTTTCTCTCTCTCTCTCTCTCTCTCTTCTTTTGGCACTTAATTCACTTTGAACAAAAACAATTAGACAGGAAAATATAAAGCTGAAACTGTAATATGGCAAGGCTACAGATACTGACTTCATTGATCTTGACACATTGATCTAAACGTATGTGTTTTTAGCAGCTCAGAAGTACTGGTTTCCCTTAGATGGGGCTGACTGATGCAAAGAAAACTAACCTGACCTACAGTGATTTGAGTTTCCTCTAAGTCTAAAACTTACATTTGTGATGTATCCTGCTCCACTTCTGGTGTACAAGAGATGTAACAGGAAGAAGCTGGCTTTAATATCAAAGCTTTTGTACTGTTTGTACATGTAACTGCTTCGGTTTAGTTTAAAAACTCCTGGTGGAAACCATTTCTTTGTGGAAAGGAGAAATGCCAAATCTTCATGTGAAATTAATATATAACTTCAGTCATCAAGCAGCCCATCTAAAATACCAAAAATAAAACAATACTTACCCTTTCTAAGTTAACTAATATCAATTCTTTACTGTAGGACTGAATGTTTCCCTCCTAGCAATATTACAGCAGAGTAGTCAGCATTTCAATGTAATCTGCACTACAATGCCCTATGTTAATGCAGACAGATACTTCAAAAACAGAACAACATGTTAATGGTCCCTCCCATATAACTCTTGGGCCTAACAATTAGTAGCCACTTTTATTAGCAGTTAAGAGCAGAAATATACCATTTAAAAATCTTACAGCCTTTGTTCTGAATTCTAGGTGAATTCGGCAAAATGTGTCTTTACTAATCCCTTTTGTCAGCTTGCATGTCTGTTGCAAACGGCATTTTTATCCGCCAGCTTCTTGCCTCCAGGCAATGAAACAGGACATTTTCTTTTGCTAAAACTGTTGGTTTCTTTTTAAAATTTATTCTAAGATACAAGTAAAGGCTGGCAGACTTTCTTTACTGGTCAAGTTTTTTTCCATTTCTTTATCTGCTGTACTTGTAACTCTGAAACTGGTAGCGGGAAATGAAGCTATTTATCTTGGTGTGAATGAAGTCAAACTCTGAATTTTCAGTTATAAAACTAGATTAAACATAAATTTATTGAACAACCCCCAAAAAGGGTTGCTCAAAAGAGAGCATTGTCTATCAATTTCAGGAAGATTCTTCCTCTGAACGTGAATTGTTCATCAGAATAACCACGTTTTCGCAAAGCCGGCTGGCCAGTTCAAATTTTGTTGTTCCCTAAGGTGTCATCACTGGCTTCACCTTTCACACATTTCCCATTTCAGTTGCTTCCGTTTTAAGACACGTTGGTTGCGTTCTGGGCAAGATATGCAAAACCAGAAGCATTTCTGAAAGTAAGAAATTAACTTATTCTCTAGATTCCTTTTTCTGCAAGGAAGTTTACACTGCCCTTACATATGCATCCCTGGCACTGCTAGTAACTAGCACGTTCAAGCCTTAAAACCTATCTCTTCTGCGTGATTGTGGTGTGATAAATATCCTCCAAAAGCTTGCTCACTTAGCAGTGGCCACTAATAATACATAGTCTCGTAATACCTGCTGTAGGGCTTCTCTTCCAACAGTTGAGGGGGAGTCGCTGGCACTTTGACTTCATCTGTGTTTAAACAAACAGTTGGCCAGTCAGTTCTCAGGGACCGGGAGGGCAGTTTAGGTACCTGGTTAAATTTGCCTTGCAATTTCCAGCTGTGACAGGAAAACCAATTTGCCCATCTATTTCAAGTTCTAAAGACTGAGGGAAACAATTTTTACACACATAAAAATTTGGGGGTTTTATCTACACACAACTTTCTGGCATTTACATATTTCCTTCTCCATCATAAATGATGAAGTTTTTTGTTTTGTTGAAACTCCTAGCTCTCAGTGAATATTTCCAGTTTAAAATAGTTAGTGATCCATCTATGAGAGGTTTTTTCTTCTCCACTGACCTTTTTTGATTCTTTCAAGTGTTCTCTCCTCTTGCATTGCAGGAGTTGTGTTCTCTCATAGAGGTGAGTGTCTTGTCTCTGCTACATGTGTCTGTGGTCTGTTTACTTCTATAAGCAGTTATTGAGACAGTGCAAGACAGCCCACTCACATGTGAGGTACAAAGTCTTTCATAAAATGAAACTGAAACCCGTTCTCTTCAACATACCAAGTATGTGAACAGAGTTCTGAATATGCTTCTTATACTGCTTCTTGGGGAGCTTAATTCATTGATTCACATCCAGTTTTATTACTTACATACTGGTACATAGAAGGTCTTACACTGGAAAACAACTTCTTAAATTTAGTTTTAGCACAAAATTTTTAAAATAGGTGGTATTGTGATTTTCAGTACTGTAAGTACTGAAGTAAATTCATGTTTCATGATACCACTATAAGCTTTCAGTTGCAGTAATACAAACCATTCTGGAAAATTACTTTTCAGACTTGTTACAGAAAAGGAAGATAAAAGAGCAGCAAAAATTCTTATCGTCAGGCAGGGCCAGGATGATCGTTAATACTGAGACTTCCAAGTATTTATATATAATCTGTACCTGATGTGGCTTTTTGAGAAATTATAAAAGGGCAATTTCTAGCTTCTACATTTTAGTCATTATTTTCCGGTTCAGGAGATTTCTTCTTTATCTGCATAATTAGTCCAATGAGAAAGTCTTGATTTAGCTCCCTAAAGTTAAAAAGCATACAAAAGTTCACCATTGTGTCGAAGAATTAAGCCATGTACATTAATAGTATCAGTCCTGAACAAGAGATTTATCATCAGCGTAGTTATACTAGCTTCTTTAAAAATACTTTAGTACTTTGCTACTTACTTAAGGCTGGAGAAAAATGCAGTATTTGCAGAAGTAAGGATTTTCACAGAACATGTACAATTTGAACTGGAAAAAATGACACAAAAAAAAAAATTAGAATTATAAAATGGTTAGGGTTGGAAGAAACCTTCAAAGGTCATCCAGTCCAAGCCCCCTGCAAGCAGCAGGGACATCCCCGACTAGGTCAGGTTGCTCAGAGCCTCATCCAGCCTGGCCTTGAACGTTTCCAGGGATGGGGCATCCACCAGCTCTCCGGTTTTAAATCAAATCTGAGTCCCAATACTACTGTTTGTTAAACTGGTCTAAATGTTTGGAGACAAGTGTAACACCTGCCTGTCTTTGAGCCAGATTCCATGTAAGAATGGTAGCTTACTTTCACTGGGTTCCCTTGGCTGGACTGCATATCCTATATTTATGTATGATGCAAGGAGGTCTCCCCTCTGGTAATGCTCTGGAGGTAACTCACCCATGAGCGAGTGTAGCACAGGAGGCTGGTTTGATGGGGAGACTGGTAGAGGCAGCCTGTGCTTCTCTTCTAATGTCAACAGCATAGTGCTGTGTTTGCAAAATAATCATATTAGATATTGATTCTCTATTATAATAAATTCATTTCTGTCCCTCCGTTTATTTAGAACATCTCTTTTTTGGCAGTAAAATATCAAACCTTCTCCACCTCAACTGAAAATAAACTATTAGTAAAATGTTACTCTAGAACACCTAAACAAATTTGTCTTAAGATGACCAGTGAAAATTGTATTTGCATGCATTTCTACATTCAGGGAAACTCAAATCAGTTTCTTTTAAGGGTACAAAAGTTGGCACAAATGGCACACATCCCTGGAAGGTAAATATGTGCCTTGCTCTGTTTGAAGAAATTTAGCTTCAAAATAACAAAGTTATAGACTTTTCAAAACAGGCATCCTGGTTTGCACAGCAGGTTTTTCTTAACTTCAGAAGCAAACACCAGGATGTGATGTTCTGAATATTCACTTTCAGTATATTTGAAAGCTCACACCTACTTGTATTTGAATGTGTGATTGCTTTAAGAACTGCATTGTTCTGAATCACTGTTACAAAAGGAAAAAGGCGTTGGAGACATTATTGTTTATTATAAATCAGGTTTCTGCTTTCAGTCAAGAGAACGAGAGAATATAGGCACTTCACTCACAGGAACTACTGTTGTTCCTGTAGAAATAAACTTTAGATAGGGCTTCTTGCAAGCACGGCTGCAATCTAGGAAATACGCTGATTCAAGTCATTATGCAGAGAAAATATACTCAACATTTCTGTGACTCCATTACATTCATTTCTCAGTTAATCAAAAACTCTGCATTCTTTGGAAGCTCTCTTGCATTGCTGTTCCTGCTGCTTCTTTCTGGCCGAAACTGGAAATGTGTTTTCCTCCATCTCTCTCTCAGTGGCACCTGGTGATTTATGTTTTCTCAGAAATAAATAATTCACCTTGGGATAGGAGAAACAGAAAATTGTTTTGAGTAATGAAACACAACTCTGCACCCTCACAGTGGAATACTGCACACAGCTACAAGGCATCAAATATGGTAAAAATCAGTAGCATTCTCAGATTTGCATCTTTATCTCAGGCTTTGGATGGCATCTGTTAGTTACTAGAACTACTCACCACCTTCAGCCTTTGATAATACTTTTAGACTGAATTTTGCAATGAATAAGAAAATACATTTCTGCTAGTTAGCATAGTGGGTGAGATTCATGGCTAACAAAATTTTGAATTGGCCATCCTCCATTCCTCATGAGTGATAGAGGACGGACAGGTGAGATGGTAGAAGCCTAAAAATAAGTAAGATAACTGTTGTCAAAATTAACTACTGTTTTATTTGCATTTGCCTAACCAAACTAATACTTACAGTTGATACTTACACACACTACTTGTTAAGTACATAATACAAAGAAATAATTGGAGGAATCATCCAAGAGAAGCCTGGGAAAGAACAGTGTTAAAAGGTTTTGCTTTTTAAAAAGAGCCATACATCCCTGAATTCAGAAGGAATGCCCACAGTCAGAGTACCGTAATTCATTCATGGGCTTTGCTGGTTTTGATACTTTTCAGTAAAATATTAACTAAAGGAGGGAAATTTTAATTTATTACTTTTTAATTTTGTTGCTTGAAATAATGTTCTTGTTTTGATCAAATGTCTGTCATTCATATATTAAAATAAATCAAATATTAATTTCAAACAAAATTAATCTTTAATGTCAGATTTTCCCTTTGGCTTTCATATTTTTCATTAGTGACAAATATCCAGCATTCCCTTGTATGAGGTACTATAAAAAATAAGAACTTTCTCCTGATCTTACTACAGGTCTGGATTCATACAGGCAAACCAGTGTTCTGTTAGGAACCTAAGCCTTACTTTTAGTTTATTATTTTTCAAAGGCACATAGCACCCAAAGCTCATTTTCTGCTACCTAGGAATCTGACATGATTTGCTAGAAAGGCTTATCTTTAGATATCAGTAAATATTAAAACCCAGTTTTAAAGCCTAGAAGATTAAAAAAAAAAAAAAATTAGTCTGATTTTTTTTTTCTGGTTAATACTTGAGAATACAGTATTTCTAACCCGTATGGTAACAAGAATGTGAAATTTACATCCAAGAACTATTTAAAAACCTACTACCTTATGCTTGCAGGCAATTTCTTTTAATTTAATTTCTTTTAACCAAAATTAATGCAGAACAGGGAGAAGTTGAAAACAGAAGGCACAAAGTCCTGGCCCTCCAGTCTTCTGGACAGATTTATCATTGACTCTACCAGAAGTGCAATTTAAAAAAAAAAAAAAAAATCTTTAAAATAAAAATTTTTTGTTAGTTTTAGCTCTCACAAGAACAAGAAGTTACAAGCACTAGAGGGGATTCAGCCTACAGTCCCTGTCTGCCCACAAACCATCCCTCAATATTACCAGATTTTTGCTACCTCAGTCCTGAGCTCAACCTTACACCAGTTATATCAAACTGCATGCTGGTTTTAAGGGTTTCCATGTGCAAACTCCTTGCCTCTGGTACCTCCCACCCATCTGTCTGCTACTAGCTTTCACTATGAAGCAACCAGTTTCAGTTTTGACCCATACCCCCTCTCTATAGCAATACTTTAGAAAGGTGCTTTTGTCCTTACTTTGCCTTGCAAACTCTTCATTAAAAAAAACAAAACAAAACAAAACAAAAAACAACAAAGCAGAGAAGCTGTGATCATTTGACTACTAACCAGATTGTGGATGCTGTACAGATTTTCAACAGCTGCAAATCGGTTGTTTTGCTGCAAATAAAGAAACGCATTTGGAGAAAAGCAACAACGTTCATCAGTCTTGGAATATACAGCAGATATTATCGCTACTGCCGAATCACGGTCCCTTATGCAATACAGCATGCCTGGGATCTAACTGTGGAGCTACCATGAAAAACCGCACCTCTGCGCACCTTGTCTGTAATGGTTCTCCCTCAATGTTACAAAAGGTCTGATGCTTTTCTGGAGGACTGGGGGTCTTTTATCATAAAAACAAATGCTTCATCAGAGCTCCAGTATGGAAACTGGTTTTCTTGCATAGGGAAGAACACAGGGATCAGGTGTACCTACTAAATAACTGAGCTTCCTATCTAAAAAAATTATGGACCATCAGGGACCATCAAAACACTAAGGCTGCTCACCATCTTAAGAAAACAGTATCACTGTCAGGAAAGCCATTTGTATTCCTAAGTGCTTCTGAGAATCTTGAGCAAGATCGCCGCAAGGAGGGCCATCAGCTTCCTAAACAAGATTGGGGTTCCATGAAGAGAGGACTTTTTTTTTAACAACAACAAACCCACGTTGCCACTCTGATCCTCCAGTTCACATTCCTAGACCAAGATGCATTATATTTCTATTTTATTGCTCTGGTAGTTAAAAAGGGACTTTGAAACGGGAATACAAGGATTTGGTCTTAATGCAACTGGGATTTTCTTTAAGTGCCGATCTGGTCCTGTGTTTCTAAGGCCTTTTGGTCCGACAGAAATGTATTCATTCATGCAACACAGAGGATGAAACACAGCAAATTTATAACTTGGCTTTGTCAAAATTTGGTGTTATATGTGGATAAGTAACTCCGAAGTTCAATCAGCTTTTCAGGTACACACTGGTAGAGCACATGGTTAACATGGGAGCAGTACAGTAATCTTATATTAATGATTTTTAATGTTTGTGACATTCTTTTTGCTCCATCATTTTGGTACTCATTGATTAACAATTGTGAATAAAACCCTGCCATCATTTTTGTAAATGGCGAAACAAAAATAAATGTTTGTGAAACAAGTATTAGTATAATAACATACTCTAAAATCCAACAGAAATCTGTTAAGTAGTGGAACTATTTGCTATCTTAGATAAAACTCAGCAGACCTGAAAATGTCTTTGTATAAGTTAAAATTAAATATCTTCATATATAATTATAGTAACTGACTTCCTGGACAATGCCATATTAAGAAAGGCAAGATGACACATATGATGCAAGTAAAAAAAGGCATATTTCATGTTGGAAATATTTCTTACTCCTTTTAGAGGTTCTGTACTCCAGGTAAAAAAAAATTAGAAACTGTGATTATTATTATAGATATTATTATAAACTGTGAGCTTACTTAAAGGAATTTTTGTATTTGGGTAAACTGGGAGATAAACATTGTCTTCATAATTCTGCGTAACACTTGATATTTAATGACCTCCTGAAATTCCTATTCACTTAATTCATTTGATAAAGCCTTGAATTAGACTAAGAAATACTATAACAAAAAAAAATGCAACGTAAAAACCCCTATGGTTAAATTACAGTTTTCTAACATACTGGGATAGCTCTAGAGAGATTTAATATGCTTTATAAAATACAATTTTTATATGATATAGATGAAAATATACCATGTTTAACTTCCCCTATTCTGCTGACTGGTCCAGCAAGCAAATCTGACTTGTCACTAACACTCTCTGACTTTCATTATTTCACCGTGTGACTGTGTCACTGTTATACATGTAAAGCTCAGCTTGTAATTTGCTTAATAGATAAGCTGTCATTAATGACTTCGAGTAGTAATTTTAAATTGCTGCAATCTTTAATTTTTATATGTATATGCTGGCTCATCGAGTTCTTAATTTTGCTTCCTTGTGTGAATTCAGCAGCTTTCTTGCCTTCTGAAGGAAGTAAATCTGGTAAAAAACAAAACAAAACAAAACCCACAAGCCAAAACGGTATTTTATTTCTAACAAGAGTTATTTCATCTCTAAAATTCTTGAGTGACTTGTAAGCCAAGGCTCTGGAGTTTGGCTTCAGAAGACTTCAGGAATCACTCCTAATGCAGGAGCCACTTTTAATAGATAGATTACTGGTATGGCTGACTCATTATACAACAACTTCTGCATTCTGTGTTCCACTAGAGTGAGGCTAATGCAACTGGTACAGAAACAAAAGCAAGGCCATATGTTTGGTGGGTGCTCAGCTACACACTGAAAGCAACTGCTTCTAGTACCGTGTGGGCTGGCTTTTCTGTCCCATAGGTATCACTAGGCAAGAAGTTACACTGAATAAAACTCTTGAAATAGCAAATGAAATCAGACACAATAGCATAGCTGATGTCATCTTTGGAAATTATCTGTGGAACCAATAGGCTGATATATCTAAATGTTTCAGGAGAATAGAAGTGATGACCTACGGCACTCCAAAATGCCTGTGCCTCCATGGAGTCTTTGTGGCTTCAGTGACTTGTTTATGCAGAACTTCTCGCAGAGCTTGGTAAAAAATAAATCCCAGCTATGAAGAACAAAAGAGAGGGAAAGTGCAGCTTAACTTTCATCTGGTACTTCTGTCCTTGGGGCTTTTAAAGTTGTATTTGGTAAGTTGCACGTCATAACTACTTGTAGCACCTACAGATTTAAATACAGACAGCACTACTTCTGTGAGTAATGCAGTCTTGGCTGAGACTGCTCATGTGCATTGGGTCTTTGGATAACTGAGATTTAAAGAGCAAATGCTCCCATATCTGCTTACTGGAGTAGTTGTCCCTTTACCTTTGAATTATTATTTTTTTTTTTTAGAGGATCACCAAAATCCTCCCTCACTTAGCTAAATTATTTTGCTTCCTGCAGTAACAGAGCACATCTGCTGTTACTAGAAGCTCCTCTGCTTTTTCCTAATTTTGTCCTTCAAGCTTCTGAAAAAAACACCAAGGCGGGGAGGCTCAGGGGTCCTGGGAAATATGGAGTTAAGGTAACCCAGGCTTGTTGCCATTAATAGGAAATAGCTTACCCCTGCAGTCAATTTGCCTAATTGATTAGAAGCCTGATTGCACCCCTGAAGGGCTAGATGCCCCGAGGGGATATGCATGCACAGAGGCAGGGAGCTGACATGGCGGCTTCACAGAAAGGGAATCTTCTGCCCTGCTGGAGCCTGGGCTGGGAAATGATTTTCTGCTGCCCACTTCTGGATTAGAGCTGATGCCCATCTCCAGCATGATGCCAAGCACAAAATCAGCTCCTAGGCTCAGGGAGAGGGGGCCAGCAAGGGAAACCTGCATTCTACCTCCTTGGGGCCTCCTGAGGGGCCCAGCTGGCCCAGAAGCCAGCCAGCCTGCCAGGCCGCTCAGCCCCCTGCAGCGAGGCTCCCTGGCAGAAGACACCTCATTTCGCCCACCCAAACTCTCCCCACCCCTGCACAATCAGCAGTTTGCTTCTTCATCTTTCCCGCTCCCTTCTCCAGAAAGAGAACCAGAAAGGCCCAACTGAGGGAGGTCCTGAGGCTTGGCAAGCTTCCCCATGGGTCAGGGACAACCCCAGCCGTTCCCTAATCAGCCCAGTAAAGTTGCTCTGTGAAGCCCAGTGGCAGGAAGCGGTTTATAGTACAGTAACTCGGCCCATTGTCTGGGCTTTGGCAGCTTGGCTTCATTACTATTACCATGATAAAGACCAGCATTTTTTTTTGCCACTTCCCTTTTGCCCCTTCAAGTCTCTACTTGCTCTTGACTTTTCTGAATTTCACTTTGATACTTTGACACCTCGGTTGTTCTCCCAGACAGATATCATTACAAGAGTTCAAATAAACCTTGTTTTTGTTGGGGTGGGGGGGTGAGGGAATCAGGAGAAAGGATGGGTAGCAGAGAGATGCTGTGAAGATTTACTGGGAGAACTCACCTCCTCCCCAGTTTGGGGCAGTTCTTCAGATCTTTTCTGCAATTCAGAGGGCCCAGAAAGCTCCATCTGTGAGACATAATGCAACACTCAGGTTTAGCATAAAACAGAAATAGCAAAAAGTGAGCCCAACATGATAAAGAGGGATTGCAGACTGCCAACTGTGTTTCAGTGTGCAATACTCCACCTTCTTCTGACGAGAGCTCACTACTCTTACCTTGAGAAAGAAGTTGGCAACAGTTCAGATTTTAAAAAGCAGAAAAACCCATGTTGAAGGCTCATTCAAAGCTCCACGCTGCAAAACAGCGTGGTGGCTTACAGTCTGCTACAGTACTCATTCAGTGCTGATGAGAAGGAAAATGCCTTTTATTTTTTCTCCTCCATATCTCCACCACTCACTGGAATTCCTGGACAGTCCCCAAACCCAATACAACATGCTCTCCTTAACTTGTGAGACTTAGTGACTCCCATATTGCTAGGGCTGCAAGGTACTGAAAGAACCTCTCTGATCCAGACATCACAGAATTTGTTTCTACTCTCCTGAGAGCAGAAGATGAGTCACAACTTCAGCTGTAGTTCACCTGGGAGTGGCTTACTGAGATTCTCCTTTGTGTCAGTACAAAAAAAGGCAGTCAGCTGCTGAGGGCAACATAGCCAGCATCCAATCTCTAACGCAATGCGAAAAGGAGAACTATGGCAGGAGTTAGACTTTTAGTCTGGTGACACTCATAAACCACTTGGAACAAAGACACATAGGAAAAGTGAGCCTAGCTTCAGCGGAAGAATTATTTCTCTTATCTCCAATTCAACGTCTAGTTCTGTCACTAAACATGCTACTATGTTATTAGGAAACAGGGCTGTATTTCTACAGGAAATCTACAGGAGATCTTGTTGCTTTTTATCCTATTACTTCCCAACTCCTTTTTTTCTAGGCCATAAATCCTTGTACATCTGTACACCTCATGACTGCAGCTCCCTAGTTACTATTCTGAGGACCATTGTTAGAACCACTAGAAACAGATTTAATCCTTTTAAAAAAATATATTTATATTCCTCCTATATTAGAGTACATAATACATCATGAAGTGACCCAGATGACAGAGTAGTGGATGCATTTATTAAACTTGCAGATGACACCAAATGGGAAGAGACTACTGGGAAGCTGGGCTTAGAACATGAAGTGATTTTGACAAATTGGAAGCGTGGTCTGAAGAAGTGGTAGGCTACCCAAATGCCAGACAGTGCACACAAGCAAGAATAATCCACTACATGAAGACAGACTGCAAAACAGCTGGTTAGAGAGTGAGCTCTACAGAGATGAAAGCTGAAGGGCTAGAGAGGCTTGCAAGCTTTGCAAACTCAAACACTGCAAGAGGAACTACAAGCGTAAGTCCAGCCTAGAAATCACAAAACATAATCATTCTGTTATATGCTACATTGCATCTTGAAGGGAAGTACTGTGTCCAGTTGTGCGTGAGGTGCTTCAAGAGGGACACAGAACAGTTGAAGAGAACAAGGAAGATGAACAGAGGTCTAGAAAATACCATCAATCAAAATGGTGTTAGCTTAGAAAGACTGAAGGCACTATGGTCTGCAAACCTGTGGAAAGGAAATTATAGGGCGTGGTTTTTTTTTCTATTTATTTAGTTATTCTATGCAGAAAAATTTTTAAAAAAGAATGGGCTTAAGTTGCAGGAGGAAGATTAAGTTTCATAATATTTTACTGTAATACGATATCAGGAAACAATTTATATCTTATGCTTAACAAAGTAAAGAGAGCAACAACTCAAACACTAGACAGGCTTTTTTAAAGGCCATTAGTCTATAGAAGTTACTTCCGAAAATATCATGAAGTCTATCTATAGTACCTGATCTTAAAAAATAAAATCGACACTTACATTGCAAGATGTACCACCAAGAGGTAACCATCTGTCTGCATGCTCTCTTCTATGCTTTTCTGTTAATTCGTATGCCCAGAGACAGAAAAACAAACATCAAGGAATGACAGGCAGATTTATTATACTAGATTATATACTAGAGTATTAAAAATAGGTTCTGTAAAAATAACTAATAGCTTAAACTGATTAACATAAATGTTTTTCTTTACCTATGATGTATACAATTATGTATTTCAACTACAGTTTATAAACACAAGTTAAATCATTCTTTTTCATTTTCTGTTTAAAAACATTGTATGAAAAACATCACAAGAAAATAATTACTCCAAAATATTTTAAATATTATATGAACCAGCTGTGTATATCACAATACACAGTTTGGTGCCCCCTTTTGCCCTCTTTCAAAGCTTTTAAAACACACTGGCATACTGAACCAGATTCAACTCCTGTGTAAAGCTGAAACATTTCTACCTGGATTCAGTGGATTTATACTAATATCCAATGGTACTTTTTCTTTCTGTTTTTCTTTCAAGCAGAGAACAGACTCAGGCCTATTACAGGCAGTTACAAATCACAGCGAAGTTTTACGTCACTGATAATTGCACTCTTGGAATTTACTGTGAGATCACTCTGCACTTTACAGCAGGACAGTAGAAAATTTTGTTTATTTTTTTTTCCCCTCCAGCCTGAAGAATTTTTTGCATCTCCAGTAAATTCCCAAATTAATTTTGCCAGGCTTGAGCAATACCCTCTGAATATATTCAGGATTTAACAGTGTTATCCTTTAATCGCCTCATAGAAATTCTCACCCTGGTAGGCAGCTCATTCAGTTCTGAACTGTTAGTGTTATATGTATTATTAAAATTTTAAGTTAGGGCATATTTTGCATCTGTTTTTTAGAGGATCTATAGCACTTCAAAATATGTTTGGTTTCTTTTTTTTTATTTCCAGTTGCAGTCTTCCATTTGGAGAATGCCTTTGCCAAATTTGCAGCAGGAGAAGTGGAAAATGTTTGAGTGTTTAGATCTCCTAACATCTCCTGTGAAGTATCACTTGCATAGGCAAGAATATGCAAATAATTTGAATTCCCTCCTGCAAGAAATACTTGTTTTAAAATCAAAAAGCACACATCCCTATATGGGCATAAATAGATTTCCATATCCTTAAAGCATGTTTAAATGTAAAGCTTTTCAGTCAAAAATGACATCTTAGAAAAAACACTCACATGTGTAAGACCCTATCATAGACTTTTAATAACAAGGCATTTTTGATTTACAGTCTTGTCAGTTAAATATCTGTATTTCCTACGTGGATGACAACTACAGTTTGTATTTTTTCCTCATCCTTTTCCCTGAACATATTTTAACATGTGTAGAAAGTACAAAGAACATACTAGTCCAAAATTAACTTTTGGCTTCTTGAGGACACAGGAAAGTTTGGTTCCTGCAGCAACTACAATTCCTCTGCAAGATCCCTCAAATTTGGCTTTCAGCTACAGTAGGGCAAATTAAAAGCAACTTTTTTATGCCAGCATGGATACCACCCAAAAGTTAACACGATATGCATTTTTAAAAAATTGCTACGCGTGTACCCCAGAGGTGTGTTCTGGTTGCTAACGGAATGGTAATTATGAATTTCCTGGTCAGAGTGTGATCAAAATCCTAACTTTCAACACTGCATTAATGTAGTTTTTCACACTTGCAAGACCCTGATTTTAACTGTAGTTCAGGCGTTCCTAGTGGAATAAGCTCTTTTCCCTGACTTTGTGCTAGGATGTTAAACTTAAAAAAAAACAAAACCAAAACCAAAACAAAACAAAACCACCAAAAAATCAAACCAAGCAAACAAAAACTCCCAAATAAAAACAGAAAAAAAAAAAAGTTAAAAAAATAATAGTCACATACAGACGAAACCCTTACAGTGTTACCTTCAGCATCTCCAACAAACCCCCACCAGTTTCCATTCAAACTGGTAGCTCAATGTACCTGAGACAGCTAATTAAAAGAGGAAGTGGTCAAAGTCATGCTTTTTTTTGTAAACTTCAAAGGTGATCCCTCTCCTTCCTCCTCTTTACATTTTACTGTCTGGCTTTCTGCCCATCCTGCAGCTGTTAGCCGAGCCTGTGTTTCATGGCGTCAAACCTGCCTCCTCACGGTCCATAAAGTTACAGCAGGGATCGTGATACGCAGGTGTGGAAAAGCTAGAAGTGCAAGATGGGCCCGTTAATGATTTTTCTGGCACCCCATGCTGAGCTGCTGGAAAAAAAAAAAAAAAAAAAAAAAAGGAGAGCAGCTCACAGAAGGCAAGTGACTCTTTGTTTGCAAAGTTATTAGAGATCATCTTACTTCTCCCACAGCAAAGGTGTTGGGTTTTCACTTTAAGGGCTGTTTACAGAAATGATTCACCTTTTATACAGCTTTTAAAAAACGCTTTGAGGCTTTAATTGGACACAGGATTTGCATCACACCAGTATGAAATCTCTTACTTTTCATTTAACCTCCCATTAAATCATTCAATGATCCTACTCAGTGATAAGCAGCCAGCTTCCCTTATGTGGGCTTAACAGAGGAAAACAAAAAATCTTTAGTGATTCATTTATATCATAAGCTTTAATCTGGAATTTCTGCACCCATTTACATTTGAACAATGAAGGTGGAAAAAAAAACAAACAGGAAAAAGCACAATTTGCTGCTCTTGAAATACCTGAACAGTGTAATAACTAATATCTAAAACTCTTACCTTATAAAAATCACTTAGAAATCTGCTTTATTTTAAACATTGCTCAAGCCATGGTCTGAACTGTGTCCAAAGAACAACTTTAAACGACTTCAACTCAAAGTTTTTAGAAGTGGGTGCCTGAAACTAATGGCCTACACGAACCATTTTCCAGAATGCACAAGTGACACGTGATATTCTCTATCACTCAGAATCAATGGGATTTAAATTTGCAGATCATCCAAACACTGAGGCATGGCCCAGATTTCACAAAATATTTAGTGCTCAACTTCAATTAGTGTCCCTATTTCCACTGGGAGATACAGCCGGAACAGTTGCATTTGGGCTTTAAAGTCTGTCCTCGCATGTCTAGTTAGTTGTGGGACCCTAGCACTGCTGCAAACTGTAGGTCCTAAGTCCCCTAGCACCCCAGTCTTTAGGCATCTATATTTTAACCCTGGCCCTTTGCATCAGTGTTTTAAAGCTGGACAGTATTTTGGTGCTAGCAAAGGATGAGCAGATAAGGACTGAGAGAAGCAACTAGTGAGGAACAAATTGTGAGTGGATGGGAGGTTTAAGAGGAGCTTCTGAACCAGAAAAGTACCGGCCGCACTGTCATCTCTGCTGTTTGTCCATACGTCATTTACATATATCAAAAGTTTATCAAAGCAGGGATTTGTCTACACATAATTCTGTAAGAGAGTTACAATTTCTGTTGCTACAACTCCTCAAGATACAGTGCTGCTGGGCACTGCCCAAAGCTCAAAGATGAAAGTTCAGTTCTTGAACTGCATACCCATCTAGACCTACAGGATGGATATGCCGCCTCTGGCAAGCAGCACTAGATGAATTTCAGGCTCCTGACCTGCTCACAATTTTTTTTTCCCCTGACACTTTATTTCTCTGAACAACCATTTCTGGTGTAGCAGTTTCTAGAAACTCAAACCAGGACTGGGAGCAATCAGAAATCAGAAGAAAAGCAGTGCCAACTGTAAGTGAGCTGGAACCAGAAGCATTATGCTTCTGCTACCGCTGCAGCATTTGTCTGTATTACTGAGCGGCACCTGAAGTTGTGAGACAGCAGGACACCTCTTAAAGAAAAGCCAGTGGGACCAGAATGGACCTTGTTGTCTGCAACAGTGAAGAATACAGTGTCATTTTCTCCATGCCTGCAGTTACAACCTGCTCAGAACTGGCATGGCATGGCTTTGCTGACAAAGAAATGGATCAGGTGCTCTTTCTAGGGATATCTGAGAATGATGTGCACGTGTTTCATGCCACTGCTAAGTCCAGTTCTGACCACAGAATTTCAAAGGAACTTGGTACATGTAAGACGCTGTCTCTGCTCTGTTCCAGTAACTGCTGTGGAAACTGTGCCAGTACCTTCAGCAAGCAGATGCAACACAAACTGCTCATCCCAGGACTCCACAAAGGTGGTCTGTATCCACAAAAAGCAACCAAAGCTCAAAAATCTAACTCAGGAACAGAACTGTCAGAGTATCCACTTACAGCAGGGAAATAGAGAAAGAGATATAAAGAAGGTAACAACTCTCTATAATTTTGCTAGAGGCTTATTTCCCAGCTGTCAGAAGGAAGAGTAAGATGAGCGCATGAATAATTGCTTCTGCTCGTTCCCTTGACTGCCGGACTAATCTTAAGCTGTCCATCCTGCAGCAGCCTTTAATAACCCCCGGATCTGTGTCAGCAGATACATTTTAACAGTGAAGTGCAAGAAACAATCTTCTTTTAAACTCAACAAATCTCAGCAGCATTTGTGCTGTCCCCACAAGCCACCTGAATTACATGAACTGGCCCATCTTATTATGTTTGTTATACCCAAAAATGTCTTCCCATCCGTATGTTATATAGTTCATTAAAAACTACTCTGCCATCAGCTTTTCAAGAAAGAACCTCTGACGTTGCAGCTTGGGAGGATGATGAGCCAGTTTTCTGTGCTCTCACAAGAAAATAGATAAAAACCCTCCAACATTTTAGGAACTGAAAACTGAGGGAGACTAAGCATGGTGGGTGTGTGTTGCAGAACACTATGAAAAATTATTTGCTCTGCCACGGGACTCTTCAATGGCGACATGCATGCTATGCAGTCTTTTTGCATCACAACTTCTTTCTCTGGTGGTGACGGCAGCACAACCCTCATCTCACAAGGAGGGATTGCAATGAAACAAGGAAACAAACAGTCTTAAGGGTTGTGAGATGCTCAAATATCAAAATAATTGAGGCAATAGATTTATCTCAGACTGATTTTTAGGTTCTGCCTTTCTCTAGACTTCCGTAGGATTCTTTATTCTGAGATTCCCAAGCTTCCTTTTTATGGATAGTGCCAGCAACAGTGAGTGCCACGAGCAGCATCCTCAATTTTGCTGCATTACAGTCCCTTTTGAAATGCCTCAAATACAGTTTGGTAAAGCCAGCTATAAGCCTTGTGGAGTAAGCATCTCATCTCCAGGTGTGCTCACCTGTCCTCCACAGAAAATTAAGGACTTTGTCTGGGTTCAGATGCTGAGCATCCTACTGAGAGTACATTATGGGGTTTTCTCTGCCAGCCTCTGCTCTGCCCTCTCCAGCACAGCTGGGGCAGTGGCAGCTGCAGCTCCCAGCCACATGCTGCACTGAGATGACTTGTATGCTGCAAGTGACACGTACCACAACAGGGCATCCCCTGTTTTACTAAATCCTATAGACTACTTAAAATATGTAATGGTTATCAACACTGCAACTGCCAAACTAGTTTTTGCAAACCGCTGTTGCCATCTCTGCTTTGTATCAGTGTGCTTGTGGGATAGATTTTGATTTCAACAAGCACCTTTGTAATACCAAACTCTGATTTCTACCAGCTTATTTGGCCAACATTCAATCAGTTGTGTTATTATGACATGGTCCTCCTTAGTTTGAAAGCAAAGGCTTTAACCCTAAGGATGAATGAGGCACAGGACAATGCAGTGCAAGGTTAAATCTCCTATTTGAACCTGGATGGAGCACCAGGCTAGCAGGGCTATCCTGCTTCTTATAACCCTGCTAGCTTCCTCAGAGGATAAGTTTCTAGTATGCCTTGATTTTCCCAAACTTGTTTATAAACTTTCTCAATTAAAAATATTTGGGGTTTGCAATTTTTCTTGAATTCTGATTGACCAGCTTATAACAACTGAAAAAAGCATAAGCTATAGCCAAGTCTATGTACTTATATTTTTAACTTGAAGTACTGTTTTCAAACTGTAACAATTTCAAATCTATCAAAATGCTGAACGTGTGTGAAATTTAAACCCAATAAAACACGTTGTGAAAACCAGCAGTGTTCAAACATATAAAGATTTCCCATTTCTTCATTTCTCCCTTTTTCAGTCAATTCTAATTGAAAAAAAATGCTAAAGATCATTAAAACTCGATAAATCCATGATAATATGACAAGGGCTAAACCTTGTCTGATCTGACAAGCAAGAGGAAGGTGGGAGGAATTCGGAGGGAGCAGCTGGAGTGAGAAGTGAAACTGCAAAACCGTGAGATGGTGATCAAAGGGAAGAAGGACTCCCAGGCACAGTGAGAAAAAGCGTTACTGTCCTGGAGAGATGAATGAAGAAAATCTGTAAAACACAGGGTCCTCTTTGTGCTGCAATTCCCCCAGCACTGCTCAGGAGAGTTGACTTTTAGCTGTTAGCCCAATTCAGATAATTTCATCAGCTTCCTTAAATTCACGTTGTCGTCTCAAATAATGTCCCAAGTTCTAGAGTGCATTTCACTATGCACTGGCTGCAACTACACCACCAGATATGACCGCATGTCAGGGACTATCCACCCAACTGGATGTCTAAAGGCATAATGAGCTGATGTTAAAAAAATGTTTAATCTAAGAATCTTGAAAGGCAAATAGTACAGCACCATGTTAGTAAGCAAATAACCAGCTGAGTTTTTCTTTTTATTTCTGTTGTCAACAATAAGTCTCTATCAAGCAAACATCAAGCAAACAACTTTCAGACTCAGACGACCATTGTGTTTTAAAGCAATAATTAATGCTGTCCCTTTTTCTCCTAGACTAAAAAAAAAACCAAACAAACAAAAAAAAATCAAACCAAAACTTTTCTCTATTGCAACAGTAAGGGGTTTTTTTTGAGGCATTTTCTACTGTACGTTGGAGCACAAAGATTCTTCAGGTATGGTACAGACAGATATCAAAGCAATGTGAGGGAAACCATGTAAATTAAAACCAAACAAACAACACACACAAAAAACCCTAAAAACAAACAAAAAAAGCAGAACAGTTTGCTCCTTAATTCTGAAGTCTTGATACTGACCGTTTTTTCAAGCTGGCACATCTCAGTGCTGCCCCATAGCTCTCATTCATATAATTTTTTTCTGGTGCTGACTGGAGCAGTGACACAGTTTCTGAGCACATACAGTATTTCAGGTGACAGATAATGGTGGGGGAGAGGGGAAGCAGTGTTTTTTTAGTAAAGAATTAGAAGGCATTTTGGGAGACTTCATCACTTCCAGCTAGAGCTGAAATTAAAAATACTGTATTAAGATTCTATTTTCTTTTCTGCTCCTGACTAAAGTTAGCCACCTGTTTCTACGACTAGCATCTATGTTTATTTATAGTGGTTTCTATGTAGCCATAGTTGTTTTTAATGTTTAATAAGGAGCTGTACTTCTCAAGCTGATCATGAGATAGACACACTGAAAAAGGAATCAGTGAAGGGAAAGAAGGAACTTATACAGGGCTTTGAGACCTGCTCCAGTCAGGGCAGTGGGGAGGGCTAATAGGGTGACTGTAGTCTGAGCACTCTGGATGAGCTCAGAGAACTTGCACAGTGCTTAGGCAGCAACATACAGGCAGCAGTGGAGAAGAATATTAGGATATTAGGAAAGCAAGGCAATACAGAATCACAGAATAGTTTGGGTTGGAAGGGACCTTTAAAGGTCACCTAGTCCAACCCCCCTGCAGGGAGCAGGGACATCTTCGACTAGATCAGGTTGCTCAGAGCCCCATCCAACCTGGCCTTAAATGTTTCCAGGGATGAAGCATCTACTACCGCTCTGGGCACTGTGATGGAGAGGAAAAGCTTTAAGGATCTTTGAAGATAAGGGAAGATGGGGATCCAGTGTGAGATCCTCCCAACAACTCGAGCAATAGGCCAAGAAATTATTTTAGCTCTTATGCTCGGAAGAATGGAAGTATCTGTCCTGGAGGAGGGGGAGGGCTAAACATTATTGTATTATCAAGATGTGACTAAATGTAGGCCTGAACAATGGTCCAGTGCAACAAAGAGATGACATTCAGACAAAGGTCTCCCAGTATTTACTAACTGGAAGGAAAAAAAGCAGTTTTAAAATGTACTGTTTCATCCTCAGTAGCAAGGAAGAACAGCCACACTTGTTTAAAACCAGTATATGCATAACAGTTAGAACTAGTGATATATATTTTTAATTGAAAGCATTAGAATGGGGTATTTCATTGGAAAGCCTGGAGGAGAGGGAGCAATATAATCAGCGCTTGAAATCCCTTCCTATGTGAAAGCACAGGCAACACCTTCACAACTCAAGTGATACATTTAGCCTCATGTTGTGCAAGGCTGGGCTACTCCTCTTGCATCTTAGGGACATATGAATAAAGTGTGATTAAAACAAGAAAAATATGCCTTGAATGACTTGGTAAGATTTTCTAAAATTATTATTTTAAACATATCAGAGAGGCATTAAAATTTGAATTAAAAAAAACCCCAAGGATGGTTATAACATAACAGCCGCTTCAACAGGTGGGGATTGACAAGTCACAAATATTTTCCTTTTTAGTCCAGATAACTTTTTACAGCAATAAAATCAGCTCTTGAGTGCTTTGAAGCCACACGCAACCAAACCACCCACTGACTTATGAGTAACTCCATGGAAATGGCTACCAAGTGCAACTCTGGTAAGGCCACTGGAAAAAACTGCCAACAAACATGGTCTGTATTTCATACACTCTGCTTAGTAATTCTAGAGTGAAATTCAGCTGAAAGGACCCAGCGAGGGCTGCGATTTTCACACTTACCTTAGGAAATATTTGCTCAGTTTCTTTTTGGGGCTTTGTGTGTTTATGACGCCAAGGCGGATGCTAGCAGCATGTCAATACCCCCACGCTGCCTGGGTACTGTGGGCTGAAGAAAGAAAAACAAAGTTAGAAGGATACATTTTCTCAATGGGATATTCAACTCATGATGGCGTATTTGCCCCTTGATGTGCCATCCTGAAGTGCATCTTCACCTGGAAAAAAGTAACTAACATAGCAAGCAGGACTGTTTTAGAGATTATATTTTCCTTATTCAAGCCAAACTCCGTTTTTTGCTCTCATTTACCTTCAGTGGAAGTAACAGGTAAATGCTCTAGAGTCAGCAAAATGGGTTCAGTTTTACATGGGCATAGCTGAAGTAGCTCTTCCATGCTCTCTCTCTGCCAAAACAAGTGGAAGTTACCAGCTGAAGGAGGTCCCATCCCCTCCTTCTAATATTTGTACAGCTACATAGTAAGCCATATCAGCAAACTAACTCAAAACTAACCTGAAGAAAAAGTAGAGAGCGGAGTGGGGAGATGATTTTCCTCCAGGTGAGCACCAAGACCTGCCTCCCAACACAAGTGGTACGAGTTCCAGCAGCAGGACAAGCAGGGAAGAGCTGGGAGTGACACTGCTTTACACAGCACGCTTGGACCAATCAAAAATTATTGTGAAACTGCAGTCCTCGCCTAGTTCACAATTAAGGGAGGCAAATCAGTAGAAAGAATAAAGAAATATTAAAAAAAAAACAGGAATATTTTTAAATTTCTGTTTGAGCTCTGTGTACCGGATCACTTTGGTGTCTGACAAGCACTAGCAGGAGGCCAAGGACAGGAAGGGGAGGGGAGCAGGACTTGGCAGCAATAGCTGTTACATCAGCTTAAGCAGTAGCACCAACCCATCACTTACAGCATCTGTGGTAAGCTGATTGTTAACAACAGCAAAACCTCAGAACTCTTGAAATGATTATTTCTTTTTTTTTTTTTTTTTTTGTTGGCTAGGAAATTACAGTGGTCCTTTCTGAGATCTTTCATAAAAGACAGGTATACATGAAGATACATGATCTGGCTCAGAGACCAAGAATTGAGCCACTAGGGCTTGGAAAGAGAGATTTAAAGCCTTGTTCAGGTCACCTTACCCCTCTTTCATCAGAAAAGGGGGGCGTGGAGAGGATCCCATTAATCTTTCTGCAAAGGCTGTTCTGATGAAACCTTAAACACTGTGATTTTACTCCAAGTGGTTATTACACTTCCATGAGACCTACAGCAGTGCAATTGCATTGGTTCACTCTTTGTTCTCATGGCTTCCTCCATCTGCCTCAAATCACTCTTGATGAAGTGGCTGCACTTGGGAGCAGCATACGAGCAGCACTGCACTGCACTGGCGTTCCAGAAATGCCTGGATCCAGCTCTGTGGAAGCAGCGTAAGACTAAGATATTTGCACATTTTCACTTCTAGGCATCAGCCAGCTTCCCAACTGAGGCAGCAAAGGAAACCTCAGCCACAAGGTTGGTTTGTTTTGGATCAGTTGATTGTGAGTTTCATACCAAAGTTTGTGTCAATGCCTCGAACCATTTACAAACCCTTAGATGAAAGAATTTATTACAATGATTTACTGAATAAAAACCTAATGAATGCAGTCAGCATTTTTTCACTATTTGACAAGTTACATTGGCAAGAACAACTGTGTGGATATAATACACTTCAATTTTTTAATGAACTGGATTTCCTCTGTGAAATTCTGATTGAAATTGAAATTCTGCACTTAGCAGCAGGTACATTCCAAATGGGTATGTCTAGAGAGGTCAAGTTCAACTAGGAAAGATCCCGAGCAACCTGATCTAGATTTAGAGCAGAAGCTGGATGAGAAACCTCCAGAAGTTTTCAATGCTTTTAAGTACACACAGCAGTAGATTTGATCCAGTAACTTTAACAAAAACATCCTGCTTCACTTGAGTACTTTACCAAGAGCACTTACAAATAGTAACAGCCAAGGTCATTACCAAAACCGAATGCCTCTCTGGACTACCTCCTTTGGCCAAAGACCAGTCACTGGCCTGTCTATGTGACAGCTGGGTGAAATATAATGGATCCTGGCACAGGAGAGGGGGTCAATAACCAGTTAGGCCTTCCTGGCCTTAAAATATAATGAATAAAGACAGGATTAGATGAAGAGATGTTAGGGAGAAAACACCCTTTGAAGTTTGGTTAGCGTTTTTCAGCATGCCTCAGAGGCCATCTCGTTTTTCCAGCTGGTCTAATTAAAGAAACCTACAAACAATCTTCTCTGTGTCTTTCTGACCATGCAGTACAACACGAGCTGCTACTGAGAGGGAAAGTAACTGCAAACATCCCACTTACAGCAGGCAGATCAGGCAGGAGGCCAGCTGAGCAAAGAGAGGACCAGCCTCCAAGACCCGGTGTCAGAGGTTAGCTAGATATTGCACTTTGGAAACAATAAAGCCCTCATAGCTCTCTTCCCGCAGAAACCCCACACAGCCTGCAAACAAGATTTAAAGCAAGGAAGGGGAGTTATTTCCAGCAACCTCCACAAGTGTGTGCATCCCATAGTTCTTTGTCAGATGCGCACTTGGCCTTCGCTCTGAGACATTTGTTGCTTTTGTTTTGTGTTCATTTTGACAAAACAAAAGTTAAGGAAGGGTGAGTCTGAGAGCAAAGATAGTCATTATAACTCCTCTAGTCTTTGTTAGTGTATTAAACATAGGAGCTCTGCTTTAATTTCAGTCCTGTGAAAAAATAAAAAGCAAAATCTTCCCACAATTAATAGCTGTTATGCTTTAAAGAAAGAAAATTACTAAGTGCTTGTAAGACAAGTAACACTTGCATTTCCCGCATGCAGGAAACAAGGAGAAACATGCTTGCTGCATGGTCCTGTACGTCAATGCAGATCTCCACTTCTTCCTTCAGATCTGTTTCGGGAGAGATTTTGCACTCAGCAGGCAAAGCGTGCCAGCACTGGAGTGAGCAGTGTTATCGGGTGTTAGCTGCAGCACTCTGATACATCCTTGAGAACTAGCACATCATTAGGGATACTTTCACAATGGAATGTGTGGGTCTTAGGTCCATATGTCAGACAAAACGAAGGATCTTTTTAAGGAGGAATTTAAAAAAGCTTAACAAATATCTTTCAATAACTGTTCCTTTAAGTGCTCCTTTTGGACTTGATTTCAGCACTCTTACTGACATCCTCAAAAAAGTTTTGATAAAGCGACTCTGGGTGCTCTTCTGAAAAAAAAAAAAACCAAAAACAATCAATCAAACAAACCCAAACCCCAGACAACCAAAAAAACCCCACCACAAGATGTAGCTATTTGTTTGAAAAGTGCTCTGGAAGAGAAATTAACAGGAAACGTATTTTGCAGTGCAATATTGGGTATTATAGATATAAATCACGATTCTCTCCTCTCTGCACCTTGGGCAGTCATTGCCACCTTCCCGAATTAGCAGCAGTTTACACCTACTTGCACCGGTATAAATAACAACACAAGAGCAAGGTGATGGAAAACAGGTCTGCAATGTATAGCCTCAGCCAAACACACCTGCAACCCTTTTACAGAGCAAATTATATATAGTGCTCTATATCTAACTTTCTGTATATGACAGTAATACTAATAAGATCTATGGAACTATGTATAATATAAATGACACATATTTTACACTGGACTTACAAGACATTTGGTAATGACAATATATGCACAAAACACCCTTGTTCACATGCAACATTCTAAGCACATTTTAAAATAAATTAGGATTTGTTCTCTGGCGCAGATGAAGCAGGACCTGCTCCCCCAACAGCCACCTTGATGAAGAAAACAGTGAGAGTTCACTCTGATCGAGGACTTGGCAGCACAAGGCATCACAATTTCTGGAGAGCAGTTCCAATTCCCACTGGCAAGTCCCTGTCCCAGTGACACAGCTTCACGAACACACCACAGGTGACTACAAGATTAGATGTGAAACTCCTTGACCATGCTAGCATGTGACCTCAGCTGTTACTTTTTGTAAACTGCATGGCTGAATAACCTCAGATTTTCAAAGAAAGAAGTGACACCATGGTTTGCTTTTTCGCTGTGAGGCTGCTGAAGGCACGAAGACCTGTTGTGCTCTCCAGCTTTCCCCTACTTATGCTCCTAAAAATGAACTGGCACCGTTCTCCATATCTCTATACACATCAGTTACCTCTACTGGGATGTCAAGAGACCACCAATATCGTATCCAAGACTCCTCCACTCATAGAAACATTTATGGTTAACAATTCTAGACATTTTTCCTGATTATCAAGTTTCACTCCAGAGAAACAGGAAATACGTAATTTGGAATAATTTAATAAGGCCCTGTCCTACAGAATATCTATTCAGACTATTTCCCTGTATTAGTCCTGTGTAAAGAAGCTTACTCCATGACATTGCCAAGTGTTTAAAGGAAGCCCACTGCCAGAAGAATCACCTGTATATTCACAATATGCCAGCTACTTTGCACTGACTTCTACATGGATTGTTTTCTATCCGTAATCCATCTACTTCATAACCAGTACCTTTGCCTTCCTTTGAGTACCTTTGCTGAAAGCACATTAAGGTCTTAGTGAAGAATAAAAATTAATTTCAAACCAAGGCCCAACCCAGGTCCTGTCTCTGATACAGGAAAAAAAAAAAAAAAGTCTCTGCTGAAACACTGTTCCACTTTAGGATGAACTGCCTTGAATATTCTAAATGAACAATGATTTTTCATTCTCAAATAATCCCCAAACTCTGTTTTTAAAGATCTATCCTATATGCATGCTTCTGTCTATCAGAAATTATGCACCATACCTGATTTTTATCCAGATTCTCTGGCATCTGCTGCTGCACATCTAACTCCATTTGCTGCTAAGGTCAGCAATAACCTTAGACCGAAGTGAGTATGAATATATACTACTTCAGAGAACAGAATTTCATGTTAATCTTGGCTGCGTGTCTAGAGTCAAAACAGGAGTGGCTGGTATTCAGGAGGCTCTGGTCTGGGAGTTACAGGTGTGCGTGGAAGGTGGACTGGAAAGGAAAGGAAGCTTGTTTATACAACTGATGACAATTTTTCAACTGTCAGTGGCTGCTTCTTCGAAACTTCTATACCAAAAAGTGAAAGAGTATTTGGGTGGGGATGGCAAGGCTGGTCCTTAGAAAATGCAGCTCCTCAAAAGCTATTCCATATCAAGAGGGGCAGCCACTCCTCCTGCCCCTGTACCAAGGGGCCAGACCCCACCATCCACAAACTGCCTCCTCCTCCTAAGGCAGGTGCATTTCAGTGATGCCTGAGAGCAGGAAAAGTCAGAGGCTTTTTCAGGACAAGAGGTGCTGGACACCCGTAAAGTGGGAAAGGAAAGCTGCCCGAAGTGGAGAAGTTTGGGGTTTTATTTTGTCGTGGTTAGACAAGACACAGGAATGGGAGGGGAGAGAGGGGAGCTGTAGTCTTCACCTGCTAACATTCAAGCACACTATAGTAGCCACCAGATGCATACACACAAAACCAAAGAGGTCCTAGACCTTCCTTGGTATTTAAACTTCTGCCTCATCCCTCTGAAGCCTAATGACCCTGCTGACAATCAGCGCCTCTTCCTTGACTCATCCTACCTTCTTCCTTTTCACCCCTGTGCATCAGCTGTGTTGAACACCATATGCATCTCATTCAGTTTCGTCCCCTCTTCAGCCCTGTCACAGCCTGCACTGTATTTCTCTTTTCTGACTCCCATCCTTCCTTGTCACCCTTTTTCTCCTTTAAAGCACACTTTGGCCCTCAGTTTTCGAGTTATGTCTATACTGTAAGGTAGAGATATCTGATTTATTTTTAACAGGCAAGCTCAAACACCAGTAAGTCTGGTCTAGGCTGCATGGAGCAAGCCACGGGCACTTCTGATGCTCCCCAGTTCTAACAAAGCTCTCTCTGTGTTACATTGCAGCCCAGCACATACATGGATTTCTCATCCCCCTCTAATGGCTCCTCATTCTCCTCGGTTTCTTGTCTCCAGTCTGCCAGAGCTCTTCAAAGCTCTGTCCTGGGTCTCATCTTCTGTATCTTATCCTCAGGGTGCCTCCTCTCTTCACACTGATATGACTATTACCTTTAAGTAAATGGCTCACAAATCTACATCTCAATACCAAACTGATCTCCCTCAGTTTAGCCCTACATATCTAATAACACTTCTGATCTGCTGCCCTGGAAGGATGACTGTTTCTCTAATGCTAAACTTTGCAGTTATTACCAAACAGCTTGTATTTTTCCTTTTATGTTATTGCCTTTTCTCCATTGCTGTTAGCAGCAACATCCTTCCCATTTCTAAAACTTCCATTTTTACTATGTCTACCTGCCAATGCTGGAATATTTCCTGCCTTTCAGGTCCTCCTCTGCAATAAAACAAACAAATCCAGACAAAATGCTTGTCCACATCTTGGTCATCTTGATCACTATATAAATATTGCCCTTTTCAGTCTTCACTGCTCCTGTGTTTCTGGACCTGCCATGAACTGAATGATGAATATGCATCACACTCCCAGGACCTGGTGCACTTAGATATAGCAAGGTAATTAGTCTGTGGCAACTTTAATTGCATTAAAAATAAAATGCAGCAGCAATAACAAAAATAGTTGTTCCATATCTTCTGTGACTTCCCATCTCTTACTGTTGAATTTCCATTTCTTGCGTGTTGTCCATGAATTCTACACCAAGAGCTGGGCAAAAGGTCTCAGTTGCTGGTTTCTCACAACACGCATGCTGAACATGCCCTTACAGTGACATTAAAAAAAAAAAAAAAAAAAAGACAAGGCAACTTGAATTTGTACTGAAATCTCTTCTTCAAATTGGTGTCTGACTCACACTCCCATTCCTACACACCAGTTTTCACAAACCTTTTCAGAACCTTGAGTGAAGTGGCTGGTGTGCTCAAAAGTAGGGTCAGAAAGAGGGACAGAAAGCAGAACTACAAACAAACCTCATTTCCTTAGAATAAGAGTGAGAGTGAATAAATTTTTTACTTACATATTTACATAAGCTACTTACACATTTAGTTTCTCCTGTTTATTTTCAGTTGAAATAATTCCAGTGAAAGACGCAATAATTATTACATTTAAACTTTCATCTTTATATTTCAGATCCTTTCAAGAGGCATGAAACAAAGGGAGGAAAGAAAAGAAGGCTACTGATTCAGGAGACCCTGCCATTTCAGAAAGTCAATGCACACCTGTTTACTCTGAGCATTTTCACTGCTTTCTTCACAAACCAGACTACAAACCATTTTTAGGGGCTGCTGATGCTCTGCCAACACTAGTAAATCAAGGGTGCTGAGGGAAGCTTTCTAGCACAGCAGCTCAGCAGCGCGAAGCAGCTGGTACTTCTTCGAGGAAACTCTTAGCCTTCAAACCAACGTGACTGTGCGCAAAGCCGCTGATCCGCAGCCGGCACCAGGAGCACGGCAGCCACCACTGTCTGCAGCAGGGCTACCTGGCACTGGCCAGAGTGCGTTAACGTGACAGCCAGTTTAACAGCACATTCCAGTCTCCATGAATGTATAGCTTAATGTAGGTATCTTTACCTAAACAAAGATTACAGACTGCAGTTCTATGCCTGAGATGGATTTTGTTAAAATTCGAGCTTTCAACTGTTAAATACACGCAGTTCTTCTTAGACTTCAACGACGTTCTAAGTAACATCTGAAAATGGCATCTATTTTCTTGTTATTCAGCTAAATGTCATTCACGCAGAGTTTATTATGCATAGTGGCACCATCTAAGAAAAAAGAAAATCTCCTTGCCTACATTTTGATTGTTTAATAGCTATAATTTGGGACAAATTTGCAAGAATGACAGTTTATTTGTAAAATATTTTGCATATCGATTTTTTTTTCATCCTGATAAGCAGTTGGACTAGATGATCATTGTAGGTCCCTTCCAACTGAACTATTCCACTTGATCTTCTCTTCTATTTTAACACTCAGGAGAAGTATTAAAATGTTATAACTAAATTTTGAAAATAAGTGACTTGCTGCATTAAATACTCTGTATCTGGTCCTCCTCTATTCTAGGGTTGCTCCCTGAAGCACAACAAAAATTCTCCTTTCTCAGAGTGACAAGTTGTTGGTCTTGCTGTAAACAAAAGTCAGAGCTGGAGAACAAGAACTGCAGAGGAAAATTACTTTAAAGATTTTTTTTTTTTTTTGAAACTTCATGAGGCTGAGGATCTTCACTTTACCTATAGCTGAACTGCACAGTTGAATTAAACGAAAACTGAAAGAACACTTGTATTTGTTTATATGATGGGAGCAGGGAATTTAAGGAAATTGAAATGGCACTAACATAAATATTTGCACTGTGAACATAGGCACCTAAGAATACAAGCAAGTCTTAATACAGGGTTTGACTATATAACTCTAACCTGGTGGGCAGGAATACAAAACCAGGAAATGCTCTAGGCCATGTCTATGTAAAACCCTACATCAATTGCATGTATCAGTTAAAAAACACAGATACATTTAAATTAGTACCAGTTTGTGAGCAGGCAAGGCCTTTGATTGAAAGCCATTTGCATTTCATGGAAAAAAAAAACAACTGAAAAAGGCTCTGATTTCTTGGCCCAGTTCTCCACAGACTTGCACCCAGTTAGCTACCCATATACTTGCATTGCACACGTATGCCACTATCACTATAGAATTGCTCAGTATTGTAACTACTTGCAACTCCTTATGTGACTAGAAATATATTCCTAAAATGCAAAATACTAAGGGGAAAGACAGCAAGCATCCAGAAGCCAATCTGCATACATGCCATTTTCCCCTCGTGCTTTTCTTTCTCCACCCTACACGTGGGAACACTGTCAAGCTGCCCCAAGATGAGCATGCCAAAACGAGCCAACTCATCACAACCAGCCTCTCTAAACTCCTATCCTCAACCTTCTATTTTCCATAGAGTATAATTCTAAAAATACCTTGACAGCACTTCATTTTTTCCTTCTTCTCATTCTGCCAATGTAATAGCCTGAAAAGTCTGGGGTTTTCAAGTCATTTTCAAGTGGCTTTTCCCCCCTTTTCATGGATAAAAGCTTGCCCCTTCATTTCTCTGCTTTATTTTTCTCTCACATATTTGTGAACAATCACTTCTGCTCCAGTCAAGCATATAGAAACAAGCACTGAGCCAAGACATATTTGCCTTGGGTCAGGCAAACAGGGCCCGTGTGGCCCACCCTTAGCTCAGGGCAGGATGAAAGGCCAACCAGGCCTCCTCACGGTTTGGTGACATCTGAGCTAATCCTCCCTTCGTTTGGGAACAATTACAGAAAGTCACCTGAAAGTGTCTACAAATAAACCTCTTTCCAAAAGCTAAGAGAGGATACTTTTTCACCTCCAGCACTTAGGACCCGTTTTCTGCTGTCACCTACACTGGTAGGAACCCAGGGTGCTTTCACAGAGGGAAATAATTTAGGGCTTGCTCTGGGTGCGTGACTTGGCTTCCTCACAGGTAATCCAGGCTACATAGTAGTTAATATGTGTTTTTTTCCTTAAATAAAGAATGATACAAATGATAGCTGTGTGTTTTCACTTTTGTTCTGTTTATAGGTGTAAGATTCACCTTTCTCTCATGCTGCATTTTGCCAAACCTGCACACTGCATACAAATTAATCTAAATCCTCCTAAAGGCCTCAGCTGGTGATGAAATCCTACGGAAAAGTAATAGACACTGGAGGTAGTATAGTGGTGAGTTGTCGGCTGAGAAAACAGCAGATAGCAAGTGTGAAGTAAGAGGAAAATCCAAGTCTCTTTACGTCACCCTTCCTGTCATTTCTCTCTGAACCTAGGTAAACCCACACCTGACAATGACACCTTCTTCCATCTTCAGTTTAAGAGGAGACCTGCACAACTTCAGGGCTCTCGGGACTTCACAGCACGTTTTTCTCTAGTCTAACTGGGAGTGGACAGGCTGGGTCTTAAGCTGGACAAGAGGCTGAAGCCCTCTTTTGATCAAGAGAAAAGTATTCATCCTATCAAACGAGTCAGCTCTTCCTCTCATGTTAGAGGAAACCTTCAAGGCTTATAGTTTAAATCCCTTAACTAAAACCTAGCTTGTCACCTGCATCCTTGCCACAGGAGGTGCGTGTTGCCTTGACAATGACAGCAGCTGCAAGAGACTCAGCTGATGCTGTGCAAGGAAATAGCTGGGCGTTGGCAGGCCCGTTCCTCACCACTGGAGATGAGGACATCAGAGCAGTGTCAAGGCTCTGCAGGTGTGCCACTGCTCTGGGGTGGGAGCATAACTGTGTAGCTTCTCTCTTCAGTCAGAACAGAAAGACACTGTATGAGTGACTAGTAGGGAGGAGAAAAGTTCTCTATACAAACACTATTACAATTGCTGATGTTGTAACCATCACCTAGATAGCAGTGATGAATACACTAGAAGTCTGGTGACAGAGAAAAAGCTCTTCTGATGATCCGTTACTACAGTGTTTGTTTCAGCTCTTCTGAGAAGAGAAAAAAAAAAAAAGCTGCATCACATCACAACACCCAATGTAGCATCACTTAAGAACATCTGTCTCATGGTAAGGACACCCAGAAAAGTATTTTAAAATTCAACGAAAAAGTGGTTTAAGTTCCATCTCAAAACATTCCCTAGCCTTTTATTTTTTTTTCTTTGAAGCCAAATAACCTTATTTGAAAGAAAATTAACTTCTGCTTCCTGTTCCATCATGAAAAATCAGGGAAAAAAAAGAAGAGAGGGAAAATGAGAGAAATAAGGTCAAAATCTCATATTCTCTTATTGCAAAATGGCCTTAGCAGACCAGATACACCACCCTTCAGTTTCCTCATTTACACAACTACTTCTTTACCTTGTAGTAACATTGCCAAAATTCAGCAATGGTGACACTTTCCAAGTTGTTCAAAGGTTAGAAGTCGTGTAATACACTTGTTGTATTTACAAATAAATTTTTAAGTCATCTAGTCAAATATACAAGATGAAACTTCTAATTTTCTGTTCTAGAATTCTCAAACCAAAAGCATACATCTTCTCTTGTCTTTCTAATCATTTCACTGTCTAGGTTATAGTTTGTAAATAGGCTCTAAATTTGTAAAACACATTAAATAGAATATTCTAGTATGGAAATGTGTACCTAATTTATATTGCAAACATAGCAATTTATACAGTAAATTATATGTCTGAAACAGGTAAATTCAGGCACAAAATAACCACATGTATATCTATATGCAATAAAAAAACGTAGATTCAAGAGTAGAATATTTAAGATGGCAGGAAGAGACTGAGGCTCACTACATTTCTCATTCCTCTAGGAACAGGATGTTATTTTTGTCCCTTGCAATATAAATGAGCTTAGTGTGCCCAACATGTGAAATACCTTTGGGACAGAACTGACTTTATTAAATTAAAAGATAGATGGATGGAACCATTGAGTTCATAATCATACGACTGCTTTTGACTTCTCTGCAGAGCATGCAGTACTTAGGAAAAGAATGCAAACTGTAAATTAAACCCTCAGTTATTCTCAGCAACCTGACAGCCTGGCCCAAGAAATACTGCTAAGTCTGGCAGATTGGGAGAGCAATGTGTGCATTGCACAGAGGTGTGAGGAACGTGGC
This sequence comes from Chlamydotis macqueenii, assembly GCF_036417535.1. Taxonomy (NCBI): domain Eukaryota; kingdom Metazoa; phylum Chordata; class Aves; order Otidiformes; family Otididae; genus Chlamydotis; species Chlamydotis macqueenii. The sequence continues at coordinate 101,369,025 of NC_141558.1, read as the reverse complement.
CCACCCCAGCTCATCTTGCAGGGCACAGCTGGCGAACTGTACACAAAGAGGGGAAACAAGTGGGTTTGAGGGGAGGAGGTGAAAAGGGGCCCGAAGTAAAAATGGGAGATGTTTTTTGCTTTTCTTCATATCCTGCTGCTGTTTCAGCCAAGCAGTTTTCATCGCCAACTTATTTGAAAAGTGGGGTTTTTTTTACCTGAACAGTTTCTGGACAGCAGAATCAATCTCTCAGGTCAATACAATTGGAACTGGGAGCGCTGTGGAATTTCTTCAAGTGTTCTCCATCATTGTCCTTTAAAATGGCTTTTTTGCACTTTCAGTTTACAGCACCTTTGCACAGGACCCCTAGCAATAATGAGCTGTAAGGAAAGGTGTCCTACCAAGAAGATAACAGCAAACACCAATAAAGCTTCTTCTAGGCATCTGCACCCTCCCTATCTCTGTGTCACTTCTCTTCCACTTATATATCCTTAAACATTCTCCCTGCCTCCATGTCACTTTTATGTGGAGCATCAAAAACTGTAACACCTTCAACAAGGCTCTTTTCCTTAGCTCTTGTTTCCCCCTAACAACAGCAGCAGCAGGTCCCTGAATCAGACAGAGTGTTTTCCTAGTCTGAAAACATTGCCTGAATAATTAATATTTTTCTTCTCTAACTTCCTACAGTCCCTTCCCACCATAAGGCACAGTGTTATTCCAGTAGTATGCATGTGGACATGAGTTCATTCTCAAATTTACAGTAAAACAAAAGGATTGTCCCAAGCCCTCCAAAAAGAAGACAAGAGTGTTAATTCTCATTCTTCACAACTGGAAAGTTACAAAGAGCTGAGGGTCAAATGCACCATGCCCCTCTTCCTGCTCAGCAAGTATGACCCGGTACAGCTCCCCATTGACAAAAGTGACCACCATAACCACTTTCCACCATTCTAGGGAAGGGGCAACACAGAGGCAAAACCAGTTGAGCACGTTTCTAAAGCCAGGTCCTTGACAAGGACTGAGGCAGCGGGTCTCCTGCCAGAGCAGACTGGCTCACGGTAGCTGCCTCCACTATTCTCCCATACCAAGTACAGCTTAAACACAGGGAGAAATTACTTTGGATGACATAAGTCGAGCCTGAGTAGAACCGTTTGAAAGCACAAGTGTTTTGTTTAATTATTATATAAATTGCTTACTTTTTTCAGCTGCCCACATCTTTGGCTTAGAAAAACAACAGCTGGCTGCTCCATACTGGTTCTTAAAAAGGCACTGGAAGGCAGATTTTTGGAAGCAATCACTGTAAAGTCAAAGCAAAACCATAATCAGAATTTTACTGCTGGCTTGTGGAAGGAATAAAAATGGTTCAATTATAAGTTTTCCAGCACTCAGGTACTCCGTTTTTAGACTGGCATTTATCTCTGTTATTTTAAAAATTTCTTAAGATCATAGTACCCACAGATTTGTGTAAGACAAAATATTTTATACTGTAAGCAGAGTGTAAGTGCAGAGCAATCTATGCTCCAGATTTCTGATGGTGAATGAGAAATCTAGAAATCAAGGGATCAGTTTGAATCAAGGAGTACTCTCTTCTTTTAATTCATAGATCTGGCAGTCTTGATTCAACAGTCAAGTTTGGATTAATGGAACAGCTGCAGCAAGTCAAGTACGTACCTGCAAGATTGGAGCAAAAAATAGGGTACAAAACAGCATAAGGGTATCAAATAAATAGGGAAAGGTTAAGAGAGGAACAATGTAACAAAGACTGAGAACACAATCTGCATATTACAATGACTTGTAAGAGGATCAAAATGAGCAAGCTATATATAAATTATCAGAAACAAAAGTCAAGGTATTTCTCATCCTAATCCAAAGATTACTACTGTATGTGAATAATCAGTTTAATACTGTATTACAGTCAATCATGAAAACCAGTTGTTCAAGAAACATGTTGGGCAAACTAATCAGACCTTCTACATACTCTAGCACACAGGCTTCTTTTTATTAAAATAATTGAAAGAAGATTACTTTGGATTTTAGTGTTTCGGGTGTATTATACATGTACTTCTGTTTTTCTTTTTCTAGAGCCTGGGATATTATTTTGTTTAACAAACAGAAAAAAAAATGTGATAAACAGAAGAATTCATCTAAAGGGATAGCACTATAATGTGGGACTTGATTCATAGGTGAAACGAATGAGCACAGTTGCATTCATTTTAATGAGTTACACACTCCTATAGCACTTCAGGTCTGGCTTCTTTTCTTGCTGCCTTATTGCTGTCATATTTTGCAACCAGTTTAGGTTTTAGGTTTGGTTTGGTTTGTTTTAATCTAAACTGCTTAAATATTCAGATATGACAAAGTGTGTGAGAAACTAAACTACTTGATTTTTTTTTATCCTCAGTTTTTTCTTTATTTCTTTGTCTCTGAACTGTGACAGCCCTGTGGAATCAGCATCCAGAAGCATTCCCAGTCCCGTTGGTGCTTGAAGATTCCACGCTTAATTAGTTTATGCTGTAATCTTCTAATCTAAGAGAGAAAGAGAACATAAAAATACTGGATTATTTAATACACAGTAACAATAACAAACCAAACAAAAAGATAGCGAAGACCTTGCTAAATATGCCAGGAGATGGGTTAGAGACATACTTAGGAATCAAACTATGATAAAATCTGCTAAGCTTCTCCTTGAAGATGGGTCAAATCTGTTTATTCCTCCCTCTGCTGTTTTTTGATCACCCCTCTCCTACTCAGGCGAAAGCAGCTTTGATGCCTCTTTTTCATACAGATTGTGACTCTTCAGGAGTTACAGAAAAGGGTTCCCATGTTAGTTAGATGTGCTTTCTCTGAGAGCAGCCTGCAAAGTGGAAATCTGCCTGTCTGCCTGTGGAAAACAATTTGAGACCCATCTGCCTTCCCTGTCTCCAGTATCCAAGTAAACACAGATTAAGTATCTCGAACTCAATATCTCAGTTCTAGTCTTCTACACGGGGTGAACTGTCCTTCAGCTCTTAGTAGCCTGTAGACTCAGTGCCTGATAAAGGAGAGCTCCAGACGGCGTTATCTGGAGTGGTAACACAAAATAGCATGAGATAATACTCTGGGGACAGTGCATCTGTAAGGTGTACGAGCCAAATGCATATGGAGGTGATACATATGTGAAACAGAGCTGATATGACAGTCATAGAATCACAGAAGAGAATCATAGAATGGTTAGGGTTGGAAGGGACCTTTAAAGGTCATCTAGTCCAACCCCCCTGCGAGGAGCAGGGACATCTCCAACCAGATCAGGTTGCTCAGGGCCCCATCCAGCCTGACTTTGAACATCTTCAGGGATGGGGCACCTCTCTGGGCAACTTGTTCCAGTGTTCTACCACTCTCATTGTAAAAATTTTTTTCCTAATATCTAATCTGAATCTACCTCCCTCTATTTTAAAACCATTACCCCTCATCCTATAGCAACAGGCCCTAGTGAAGAGTTTCTCCCCATCTTTCCTGTAGACCCCCTTTAGGTATTGTCAATGGTAATCAAGGAATTAAATTATTAGAATAATCTAATTATGATGAAACGCTCCATACTTCATTGAAACCTTCTCCTTCATTGTCTCATTTGTCTTTGAGGGCATCTCAAACACTGACTGAAATCTAACTTATTACTCCTACAGAAATGGCTCTCAAACATAACTTTTATCACTAACAAACTGATTCAGTTCTTTGCAATTACATAATGTTTCCGTATATCAAGCCGTATAACCCCGTGAACAGACAGCAAATATCTAAAAGTTCTTCAGAGATATGCAGAGTGAGAATTAGTTGCTAAATTAAGATAAAGGTATTTTTTCCTCAGAAGTGTGTGTTGCTCTCTAGGAATACTGAAACTAAATCTTCCTCAACATCACTCCAAAAAACCCCAACCCCACAACCCAATGTAGCAGAAGAAGATGACTCAAGATTATGGGATTAGGATGTTTTCACTAGTTCTAATTCTTTCTTGATCAGCAGTGTGTGTACACTGTTACTCACCACAAACTATTCAGTGGCCTAGTTAAAAATAGCAGTTTCACTCCTTTTCTCAGCAGGGAGGTGTTCACACCATAGCTGGCACTAACAGGCCGTCGTGTTCGGGAAACCTAACCTAAGGACAGAGCAAGCAAAGGGTCTGAAACATTGACCTGCACAGGTTTTGTTTTAGTCCCTTTGGATTACAACAGAAAAAATACTACTAAACCAAATGATGGCTGTCTTATATGCAGGAACTCTTCTGTAGGTAAGTTCTGAGCATGCAAGGTTTCATTCTTCCTCATCTTTCACAGACCACTCACAGACACCCAACAAAAATTGAGATGTATGGAAAAAAAATGGACATTTTAAGAAAACAGATGCTTAAAAACAGCCTAGTATTATCTGAGGTATTTTTTAAATGCCTAACCATGGGACACCTTGCAGTAGGCAAAGACCCAGACGTTTATATTGCATAATTATCTCAGTTATATAATTAATATACCTCATAATAAATCAGATAATTTTCAAAATTCAAAATATCCTAAAGAAATATAACGTTTGAAGCATACCAGATAATTACAGGACCGAGGAATAGACTCGAGGTACTTAACGTTGCGAGACAATTTGCAGCGTGGCACTTGATGTCCAGGGATACACTTAAAAGCAAAATAAAGTTTTGGTCAGTATTTTTTTTTCCTTCCAGTAGCTGGGAAACAAAGCACAAAACAAATGACAAGTAAACATTCAGCCACAGGAAGCCATTAACAACAGTGGGCACCAATTAGGGCCCAGCAGGTATCCTTTACACCGCCTGGTGCTCTAGCTCCTCCTCAAATACTTTGGCATAACACTCACAAACTCAGGTTTAGGAAACAACAGGCTGTTTCATTTACTCAGCAATTTGTAGCCACATATTCCTGCTGATAGGCCCATAAACCTGTTTGTAGTCTTCTTCTGTTTCCCTTCAAGTTTGTGTCATTAGAAACTACAATTACTGTCTGTCCAAAGAGAATACTTTTCAGGAAAGAAAATAAAATTGAGATACTGTGATCCCTTTCCTCTTTGTCTCTCTCTTCTTTTCAACTTCTCTTTTGGAGGAGAAAGAACAACACAATGGCTAATGTCAGGAAAATCAGGTCACAGAGAAAATATTTGTGAATTCTCAGATTTTGCAACAAGGACGTTGTTTTTTTCAAAGCACAGCCTTTTTGGTAGAATAGAATGAAAAGGATATTGTTCCTAAAATTAAACCAAAGCCTTAAATAATTAATAAAGAACTACATAAAAATATGTTCCTCCTCAGCCCCAAACATTACACAAAATATATGCAATTTTGAGATCCTTGTATCAACTATAAGATATTTTGTATATGCTATCCAAAGAACCTCAATAAATTATCCAAGCCTTTTACAGTCAAGCATAGATTGTGTGTCAAATTATTAGAGTAAAAGTACAGAATTTTAATAAAATGTGATGCAAAATATATTCTTATTTTTGCATCTTAGGATTGTAAATTTTTTTTTTAAAAAAAGCAGGTTGGAATCTCCCAAACCAAGATTTTGCCACCTTACCACTGTTTTGCCAAAACGAAGGAGTACTTTTGCAGCATTATACCACTGCAAAAATCAGAGGCAAGCCAGAACCCAATCCAGCCCAGAGAACCGAGAGCTCTTTCCAGCGTGTGTCATGATATAATGTGATATGGGTGGAACAACCCATTCGGCTCCACTAAATTAACCTTTTCAACTTTTTCAACCGCCAACAGCTGAGGTGCTCTCAGGTGCCACTTCTGCTTCCATCATCACTGCTAGATGGAAGTTAACCAAAATATCATCAGTTGATGTTTGAGCATTTCTTGATGCTTTTGGCATTACCAGAAAATAAGGACTGCAGACGATGACTGTGCTAATTCAGAGCTCTCCATGTCAGGTCAGACTCCTTGCCTTCAAGACATGCTTCTCTCAGTAATTTGCCTTCATTTTTAATATTTCCTTCCCCCCCGTCTCTGCCATTTAAAAAAAATCAAAGTGAACATCAGCAGACTGGTGAGTTAGTTTCCAGTAGCACTTTATATTAAACCCCACTGGCTGCTGGCAAAGGTGTGCCCAACTAGCCATCCTCTACACCGCCTCTGCCATCAGCTCTTACCAAAGCTCCCACCTCCTGCTCCTCCGACAGCCTCACAGAGCCGTTCATCCGCAGTCTCTGCATGCAGCAACACCCACGACCTGCACCGAGAAACATCAGCGACAGTAGGATAAACCCTGCAACACAGTTCCCAGGATGCCTGTCTGAGCGTTTCAAAGAATAACCAGCTATATTCCTTAAACCTTGTGACACGAACCTCAGTTCTGCTGTACAGCTGCGTGGTACAGAGGTGTCCTTACGGTTCCCAGATATTGTCAGCCTAGAATTCAGGAAGATAATTCAGAAAAACCCTGCAGACCCTGTGTGTATCCACAGCTCACCTGGCCTGGTTGCTGGCCAGGGCTCATGTCATGGGAAGTGGCCAGCAACACCACCAACTACCACGATGGCACTGAGTTCTTGCTGCCTTGCAGCTCAGCACTTCAAGGAGACCACATAGCCACCAAGGCATAGAGAATGCTGAAGGGTCCACACCACTGCTGCCAGACATGCTGCATAACTGAGGTTCCTCGGCAACACAGAAAAACACTACACACAGGGAAACCTAGGTATAGCCAGCCTGCCCATTGCCACAGGTCTAGACCTATCACAGAACTGAACTGAGCTGGGCTCTGCTGGTGGACAGCTCCATTAATGCATGCAAGCCTTGACATACATCCTCCTTCATAGCCGAACGGATACAGTTATGGTGGACACTTATTGAATCTTCATAATGAGGATTAGTTATTCTATTTGAGGTCAGCCTAGATTGGCCTTTCCCAGGTATCAAACTTGTGGGAGTTTCACTCATCACAGTGAGAGCTGCCCCGTTCCTCCCTGGGAATTGAACTACTGCATCTGCCTAACTCTATCTGTGTACACACATCTTATTTTTGTCTTATTGCTTCTCCAAAGGAAGTTTGGGGCACAAAATTAAATAGTTAAGTACGATCACTTAAGTGTACAGAAATCCATACGCAAAACACCAACTAATAAGAAAGGCAGTATTATTCGCACAACTATGTGCATACATACATCCATATATATAATAAACCATCCTTTCAGCACTAAGAAAACATCTTTGAAAACTACAGCTTTTACACTGAGATCAAAAGAGGTAGTCTTCCCAGTCTATAGCCACCTACAGATCAGGTGGCTCCTCAAAGCCAGTCCTCTAGGCTCCTTCTGTATTCAAGCAAGAGAGATAAGTGCCTCCAGATTGCCATTTATCCCATTCTAGGATAGGTGAGTAAAACAGGTGAGATGAATCACCCTGGCATTGCTATGGGCCATGTGGAGGAGGGGCTGTCTTAGATGACTAGCTGAGGAGAGACACTTCACTGTTAGCAGCTAATGTTAAAAGGAATCCCATGCTACGAGATTAGGGAGGATTATACAGACTCACACACTTGTGAAAAATCCATGTTATATTTGGGCTCACGAAGAAAGTAAAACTTTAAATTCACCATGAAAGAAATCATCATACAGTCCCCACCATTCAAGCTGTAGATCCCTGAATCTATTATAGTCAGAGTGTCTGGGGTTTTTTTGTGTGTGTGTTTTTGTAAGAAATAATGTTCACACTGTTCTGCTTTCCCAAGCAAATGAGGTTCAGATTCTGGGTGTTAAGAAATTATTTGTTGCAAACCTGTTAGCTGATTTCATTTAAATATGACAGAGATATATATAAAAAAATCTTAAACATTTTGTGGAAGCACTTTACCAAGTAAAGGACAAATCTCTCAGTGCTGGCCAAAGGGGAAAGACGGGAACACGGAATCACCCCAGAGATGAAGCCATAAAAGCCATCTTAAGGCACAAACGCAGAGGAGGAACTTGTTTGGCTCACAACTCCCATCCATCGGACACCACAGTGCCAGTTAGAGACCATAGGTTTTCACATCTGTTGTTCTTCAGCAGTGCTGCAATGTTTCTGTTCAGATTTAGCATAATATTCATGCAAACAGTAAGAACAGCTTTTGTTAGTAGTAACTCTCAACGGTACCTCTTCCACTACTAAAAAGCATTGTTTCTTTTTCTCCACACTAGCCAAGTATATGCTAACATTTACTACTTATAAATGTAGGTAGGCCCACACAAACAAAATCCTCAGAACAAAAAAACTGCTCAGACCAACTGGACATAGTTTGCAAGTTGCTTTAAACCACTAATATTTACTTTAAATAAGGAATGATATTTAATACTTTGATGACATTCACACCTGCCATTCTGACAAGGCTAGCTCTCAAAGGAACTGAAAAAATTCAGGTTTGTGCCAGTGTCATACATAATCTTCAGTCACCGGGTGCCTAGTTTCTCCCTGCATTGGAAAGACAACGCGCTGCTTCACAAGCCCTGAATAAACTAAACTCAAAAACAGGTTGAGAAAGGGGCAGAGAGTGCATTGACTGTTTTTCTCTGATTGTTTCCCACTGTCTTCCCCTTTAGGATTTTCCCTTCTCATGCCAAATTATTTGCAAAATGGGAAGAAAGCATAAAAATGTGATTAAGTGAGCACTTAACTGAAAGTAGCTATAAATTCTAGAAGTTGGAGCCGGTCTCACAAAGCAAGTAAAACGTAGACGTGAGATTTGCCTTTCACTGCATTGCTGTGGCTGTTGAAAAGATTCACAGACACCTACCAGCACTATATTGATATTTAGGTGTTAATAAGTAACTGTCACTGTCACAACTGAAACTCTGGCCTACATACACATATTTCACATTTTATGTTCCTTTAAATATAGCTATAACCCTGTCATGCTAATAATGTTACTGAAATATGAAATGGTTGAGGAGAGGAGCAAAAGCTTTAATTTCCTTTTGAGTTTAGAACCATTTCACCTGCCTTACCCTGGAGTCTGGTGCTGCATTCCAGCAATTCAAGCACTGGGAAGGCTAGAGAGATGTAAAAGGATCAATCGTAAAACAGAAGCACCAGGAGACACCACAGAGATCAGCAGGTCACACACTACTGTTTTACAGCCCCGGTTTAGAACGATGCTAGCTCACAGACAGTCAAAGCCTGGGCATCCGCAGGCAACGAGCAGAGCAAAGCAGCGTCTACGCTGCATACGCCCACTTGCTTTCACTCTCCGTAACCTATTACATACATACATTCCTATGCAGAGCAACTGCAAGATTTGGGTTCAGAAAGGATGTGTAAAAGCTCATATTTGAATGCCTTGCTTCACTGCAAACATAGTTTGTGCAGGTTTTCTTGTGATACCCACCACATCCAACACCGAAACAGATTCCGTTAGGTCCTCTGCTAGAGCTGAACCCTTCTCTCTGTTTCCCTTGCAGTCAGTTTTTCCCCTTTGCTCCTCAATATTCTCCAACATTTTTTCTTCCGAAGAAAGAACGTGAGGAATAATTTTTAAATTACCATCCTTTGCTCTTACAGACTTTTATTTTTTAACACAGACTGGCACAACCAGGCCTGCAGTCTGTATCTGCAGACTTGCTCAAAATAAATAGCTGTCAAGACTGAAAATATTTTTTTTTTTTGCTCACATATCAACATATTACATACCTGAGCCCAAGATTTTAAGTCCTAATACAGTTTTACAGACTGCATCAATACAAATGACTCAATGGGATCAAGAGTTTTACACCTCCTAAGATGCACTGCAGACAGTTTAAAACCCATGAAATGAGCAGGTTCTGGGTGCACTTCTCTGGCCACATCTACATTAGCACTGCACAGCAGAAGCTGAACCTGCAGAAAGCAAGCCAGTGCTGAAGAACCAACGTCCACTCTGGGATTTTTACTTTGGGCTACCTCTAATCTGGATCTATGGACTGAAGCACCCACTAGCAGCTGGCATGCACAAAGCCAAGCACATCCTCCATCCATCCATCCGTCTGACCGCAACTCCACTCCATGATGTAAGCCATCGAGTACCAAGGGGTGACAACTGGAGGCTCACCTCAAAGTATGTTGTAGGTCTGAACTAATTTGCCCTAAAGACCTTCACTACATAAATATTAGTGTTTTAACGTATCTCAAGTATTTCCAGTTTTAAATGGTAGGGTTAAAGCCAATTTAGAGTTTGTCAGCAAGCACAGTCACCTATTTAAATATGTTTTTCATCACCACCACTGTTTTCCTGCTCTGTACCCAAAACACTCCAGGACGCCCCATGTCCATGCAGTCAAGCCTGTCAATGAACACAAGTGCAGTTAGACAGGTAGTGGCCTTTACAACAAAAGACCTGAGCTGACCTGTTCATTTCTAGAAATGTGGTGTCCTCCACAGGTAGATCTTGGGCAGGAACAAAATTTGTCTTTTAAAAAAAATTGTTTTATTTCCATATTAATCCGATTGGCATTATATCCATGTATACAACTCGCTGTGGAAAACATTGACTTTAAACAAGCTTAAGATACTAGAAGAGAAGAAAACTTTAGTTGGTGTTTCTTTTTAGACTTTCAGGACCCCATGGCACCGTTGACAAAACTACGCCAGTTCAACAATTTTGTGTGTGCAGGCCTAGGCAGAGGAAGCCTAAATTTTCCAGTCACCCATGTATTTATTTGACATTAAGATACAGTGGGAAACAGCAATGTGGAAGCCATGAGCAATAACGTGCGAGGAACTCCTGTAAAAAAGAAGCATTAGCATACTTTTACAAATCGGAACGACAAGGTCGTAATTGGATAGAGTGACTTTTCTGCGGCTCCCAGACCCATTGGCACAGGAGTGTGGGAAGAGCCTGCCTGGAGGCTGCTCATCCTGCTTCTGCAGCGCGGTCACCAGCAGGCATCAGGCTGCAGGCAATTCGGGAGACACTTTCACTGGCGGCTGAAAGTCAGGAAAATGAAAGGGAAAAATGTTCCTTTAAAAAAAAAAAAAAAATCTCAATGAATGACTACAAAAATAGATTTTTGGCAGTTTGAACAACATAAAGCTATTGGAAACTGTTTCTGAAATGTTAAATTAGATTTATTTAAAGGACATAAATAGCTGGTCTGATTTTAAAGGCACACACTTCAGCCTCCATTGCCACATGAAGTATTTATCAACCCTCAAGCTTTAACAGAATTCATCAGGTTTTTTTTAAAACAATTCCTGACAATGCGTGAGGCAGATTTGAGACTTTGCTAGGCACCAGACAAAACAGAATACACAATAATCTATCCTGTCCTATCCCCTCCCCAATTAGGAAATGCACTTTTCCACAGCCAGTTGCCACTGGACTCCCGTAACATAACAGGTTAAAAAAAAAATAGTAATTATAAAGTGGTAGTCTGACTGCTAGTGCAAGGAAAAATGTTATGAGAGGTGTGTGTACGCTGAGAGAAACCTACTTAGTACATTTCCAAAATGCAGCGTGATTCTAAATGAGTCAGCACTGTACTCGGGAAGCATTTTTTTCTTTTCTACCTGACAAAATTAAGAGGGTGTCCTCTATCTGCCTGGGAAAAGGACAGTGCTGAGCTAGCATCAGGCTGCAGCCTTCGTACTTTACTACTAGAACAATCTCTGTCTGAGCACCAAGCTGCACTGGTTTTGGAAATACTTAAAATAAACACTGAATTTTAAACTTGTACAAACCTCTTATTTCATAGTGACTTACATGAATTCAACCTAAATCAACTGCTTACTAGCAGAAACTAAACAGAAGTCATTTTAAATTGCAATGAGTGTTAAATACAAGGTTTTTCCACTGCATTATCTAAGTCAGTATTAAACCAACCAAAGTTTTAGAGGTAATTTTGCAGTATATATAAAGCTCTGAAGTACTAGAAACAGGGATGCTACTATTGTTCTTATAAATAAAAAAAAAAAAAACCAACCAAAACTTGTAACAGAGTGCAGCCTTTGCAGTCCTTTCTTTCTAAACATTTGATAAAATACAAGTGAACATACCCACTACTCAACATTTCCCTAGCCTTTACCTAGAAAGGAAAAAAAAAGCCTCAGATAGTTCAATACTTTCAAAAGTGATTAATATTTTACAGAAGTTAAAATTAAGATTCATACATCATGATTAAAGAAATTCACTCTCAACAGTGACCGTATTGCTCCAAAAATAATTCAATGGAGTATTCCGCTGCTAAGTATTGAGAAAAGTGTTTCCTTTAGAAGAGGAAATTCTCTTAAGGAAGTTGTTTTAAGATAAATAAAAGTTCAGGATGAAGCCAGCAAAAGGTGTGAAGGATTTCTCTTTGATTTCCCAGCTTGTGTATTTGGGCTCAGACACAGACTACATTTTATGCACATATTAATAGGATGCTAATAAGCCTACAACTCTGCTTTAACAGGGACCTGTAGAGACGACCTGATATGTGGGACCAGATACTGATCGTCTTAAACAGAAGATTTATTTCCCTGTTGAGAATCAGACTAAGTATTTTTAATTACAAGTTCAGACGAAAATGTCTTGCACAGTTGGACTATTATTTTTGTTAAAGTGTTTCTCAGTTAAAATAATCATCAAAAGATCAAGACAGAAGCCAAGCCTTTTAGGGTAACTGGGAACAGCTTTTACTCTTCAGTGGTAATCTTATATGCAAAATAAGGCCACTCAGTTGCAAACCTGCTTAAATTACTAGGTCATAAAAGCAATCTGGGTATCAAAATTACGGAGCACAGAAATTGGCAGCATGTATTTAAACAGCTTCCTGCACCGCATGGAAAACTTTGGGAGGGATCCGCTTTAGTTGTAAATTCAGAAATATTTCAAAGTTAAATCTTTTGGGTTTTTAAAACAACATCTGCAAAATTTATAAAAGAGATACAAAAAAAAATAGTAGGTAAGACTAATCTCAACCATGTGTATATCCTAGTCTATAGTTACCCTTAAAAAAAAAATCCAGACATTACATCTAGTAGCATCTTAAGAATTAACTTAACCACATATTCTAACAAGTCTTCCGTACATCATCTCCCCGAAAACAACTTTGTTTTTCACCATTGTAACTTTTTTTTTCATATTTCTTGAACAACAAAAATAGATTAGAACAACTTTGCTTTCATCATAAGCCACTGACAGAAGGTCTTTTGCTTAAAAATCTTACATAAAATAGAGAAAGAAAAAAACCCAAGTGATTTCCATATAAATTTAAAATAAAAATCCTGGAAAATACTAAGATTGTTCTTAACCTGTTGACATAGAAACTTATCCCTTGTACTAACTGTGTTTTAATGCAATTTAAAAAAATCCTAACACAGATTTTTGTTGTTCAAAAAAATTCTATACGACTGAAGCATTTTACAACTTTTTGTTTTCAATATATAGTCATATTTCCAGCCTGATCAATTGGCCAAACACTAGTAAAACTGTGTCAAATACCTTCTTCTACCCTGGGAAGGTTCTCAGCTTTAAACTTATTTCTATCAGCTCAAGGCTGTACTGACAATGTTTGGTCCGTTTGATTTCAGCGGCCAACAAAAAACTGGACCATAGTCAATCATCAGTTACTCTTATTTGTCAGCTTGAAGAAAGTCTGGCAGCCTTTCTGTTTGTAATGCAAAAGCCAATAAGTGAGTATAGTTCTGAAATGACAAAGCAGTTTATTAATTTGAATGCTGGCTAATACGGGATTCCCCCCCACTTCCTCACCGTTTCTACAGGGCGAGTTTCATCTGTTCACTTAAGCCTGCCGTCTCAAGAGCACAGAAAGAGGAGAAGCAAAGTGCCGTCCAAAGATGTCTCATGGCTGCATTGCAAATGATTCAAAATACCCTTCTATCCATGCAATTGACTTCAAAATACTCTCATAAAGATCATCAAGCATATTGTGAAATGAGGCACCCAGCAGTATACAACTGGTATACAACTCCAAAGGTGCTGTTCCCCACATACATGGCTGCAGCTGTCACGGCACAATGGTTTACACAGTTGTTCTTTTTCAAGTCTCACCTGCTCACATGACCACTGTGCTGGAGAGAAGTTTCTCACCCTACTCTCGCGGGAAGTCCAGCTTTGAGAAGACACGTATGATGTCCTGAGCTTCAGGCATCGGATTTTTTTTGCAGAGGGAGGACGACAGCTCTAGAACACGGTCACAGTACCGTGAGTGCTGTGATGCTTGTGTAACTGCTTACAGTTACACTGAAAGAATAGCAAGAAGTCAAGTAATTACTGGTATCTCCTGCAAATCTACTTTGATTTCCTAATTGTATGACCTAAAAAGCTAGGGTGCAGGCTCAAGGGAGGAACATTTAAATCTTCAGAAAATGGGCAAGTCATAAACCAGAGCTCAATCAAAAATACAGGTTGCATGTATATATATATGCCTGCTGCTGTAACATAGACAATACATACAGATGCACTACTGCTTGCATTCTGTACTGCAGGCAGTGAGATGTGAAGAGCACGTGTGCCTGCAGCACTTGGGCATGTGTCCTCCATGACTTTGGGTGTCACTCAGCCAATGCTCCAAAACCGTAGAATCATAGAATGGTTTGGTTTACGTTGGAAGAGACCTTTAAATGTCATCTAGTCCAACCTCCTTGCAAGTAGCGGGGACATCTTCAACGATCTTGCTTTCCTGGTTTAAGCACTGTCTTTTGAAACCAGTACAGTCTTTATTACTCTCTACTGTCAGCATCCTTAACCTCATAAAGCCAACCTACACATGCAAAGTCAAGCCAGGTTTCTCACAGTGTCTTGCCAACCATTCATGTCAACCTTGGTGGGCTCAGTTCAAATTCTGACACGTGGCCACTGTTAAAGAGCACGTGGGAGGAACTGAACCCACTTAAGCAATGGCTGAATGCTTCGTGGGGAAGGGTCCTGGATATTTGAACTCTTAGGAATGCACATTATCTGTAGGTGTCACCAGCTCTGCGATCAAAGTTGAAATTACAGCACTTCTGGGTAAACACAAGCTAATTTTGATCTCTGCTGTCTGGGACCCCAATATCAGAGCAGCTGCAGCAATTCCGCCATTAGGGAAATTTGTGAAAGCTCATCCAGGCCACAGTGATGTATCTTACCATCACTAGCCCCAGTCTGGGACCAGGCCTGGCACCTGAGCCAGCAGACAATCACCTGCCTCCATCAGCTGATCAGAGATCTCTCTCTCTCTCTCTCAGCATGAACAACACAGGCAGCCCAACCTACGGTGTTACCAAAGCACTACCTTTGGGAAGACGAGGTGCTGATTTACCCTGAGGTGAACCTGCTGAAGTCAGCAGGGAAACTAACCTTGGCAAACTCACCTCAGGACAGCTCAGGTTTGCTAACTGCCCTGACACCAAACCACACCTTTTTCCACCAGTGAAGCCTAACTTCAGCATTCCACAAGAAGAGCCTTAAAGGATCTAAAAGTAGTGCTGGCAACTGTGTTGTTCTTTCCAGGACAAAAGTAAATAAACAAAGAAAGAAAGAAGAAAAAGGAAACCCCATGTTACAACAGCTTAGCTTGTTTGATCTGGGGCTATTTAGGTTCACAATAATAAGCTTGCTTTCACTTCCATCATGAAAGTGCTTTTTTCTCTCATCAGACTAGTGGAAAAGTAAAAATCACAACTGTATTTTTTTTTCTGTGAAAACAGTCCATATTGTAGAAGATAGATATCATCAGGGTATTAAAAAAATGTGTTATGCAATGTCTAAATTTTAAAACTTGGAGAACAGAAGAGGAAGCACTCTTCATTATTTACAAATTAAAGCACCTCTGTTTGGAGACCTTCCTTCTCTGTTTTTTCTTCAACTCATTTCTCAAATAAGTTTCAATCTAACATTCAAACAGAAAACAAAATCCCAGCTCATCAATCTATACATTTGTTTTACAGTGTCCCACAGATGTTTAACCATGCTTTACTGACCACTGTACGGTTTACCTGTGAGAGCTGATGCACTTCGTCTCTCTTGCCCTACATTCACTGTCATTTCTTTGATTTTTCAATTCCTCTCTGTCAGGACTAGGCTTGCCTGAAGGTACGAACAACAACAGACATCCTGTGAACTGGGAGAGAAAACCAAAGCATAAGAAAGATGAGAGAAGCTGCTGGTCTTCATGATCTTGAAATGAAAGATACGAAATTATAAAAACAGGAAACTGAAAATGGATGTCCACAGCTTCAATACAAATAACCACATTTTTTTTGTTTATATTTCAGATATTATATATTTTACATATAAAAAATATATCGCAACATTAAGAATGTGGCAATACCAAAACCAACAGGAAGAGTAATTAGCAGAGTCTGATTTAGAAATGTGCCACATAAAGAGCTCTATTTTATGCAGCATTTGAAATGCACACTTACCTTGAGGTCTGTCGGTACCAGAGACCGCCCAGAGCAGGGATACTGTCCCTGCCCAAACTGAGGCCAGAATGATTGCTCCATTCTAGGATGAATGCACAGACAAATACTTCCACTTCCGACAGCAAACACTCTGTTGACCTCTCCGTTATTTTAAAGAGTAAGCATTACATATCTGTTGTGGTTTACTTAATTTTTTTTCTTCATAGTCCTCAAGTTGTGCGGTGGGTTGACCCTGGCTGGACACCAGGCGCTCACCAAAGCTGCTCTACCACTGCCCTTCCTCATCTGGACAGCAGAGAGAAAATATAACGAAAGGCTCATGGGTCGAGATAAGGAGAGGGGGAGATCACCCAGTGATTACCGTCATGGGCAAAACAGACTCAACTTGGGAAATTATTTTAATTTATTATCTATCAAATCAGAATAGGGTAATGAGAAAATAAAACCAAATCTTGAAACACCTTCCCCCCACAGCACAGCAACTTCTCCCCTTCCTTAACTCTGTTATTCCAGAGGCACTACCACCATCACTGATGGGCTTGGCTGTGGCCAGTGGTGGGTCCATCTTGGAGCTGGCTGCCATTGGCTCTGTCGGACATGGAGGAAGCTTCTGGCAGCTTCTCAAAAAAAAACACCCATGCAGCCCTCCTGCTGCCAAAACCTTGCCATGCAAACCCGATACAGGTTGATTAATTATATTTGATATTACAACAGTTCACCTAAAATTTCAAAACAAAAGAAATGCTTATTTTTTAAAAGGTATGTATGATGCAAGTAATGTTCAGAAGAACCTATACTTCAAATTAATGTAATTTACTGAGTTAATTGTTTTCTGTTTTTATTTGCCATAATAATCAAGGTAGATATTTTGAACTTAAGTTTTATTTCGCTAATAAACATAAAAATATTACAGAATTAGGAATTTATATCCAAAAATTTTTGAATTTAAAATGTTTGCATTTATTTCCTTCTGGAAGGCGTCTTAAACCATGTTCTACCATTCGTAATTGCATGCAAAGAAACAAGACAGATGAGAGGTGAGGAGAGGAAAGAGAATATTATGCCTGATCTTTCAGGAACCATGTAATCATATGTTTAAAACACTCCTAAACAATGAAAACATAGCTCGAAGAAAACACTCAGGGTTCATACATTTCCCACCATGCTATGTGTCGCATACAGTACTGTGAAGAACTGTAAGAACATCAAAGAAAAAAAAAAAAACCTGAAAAAAACCTAAAATAATCCTGAAGCCCACAGGCTCCACTCAAGCTGCCTTCAGAATAAGCATGAGACATTCCCACGTGGCCTGTAACACTGAGAGAAATACCCATGTACACCCTGCTTCAGTTTTTGGAAGCAAGCCTCTAAATTGTTTGATGTGGGGTTTGACTGGACTGGTTGTGCCAGAAAAATACCTCAGGCACCATGGGTGGGCTTTGCTGGACCACGCATGGTGAGACGGGATGGCTTTGCTAAAGTGTTAGACAAAGAAGAGCCCGTGGAAGCTGTGAGCAACAGATAAACCACCTGCACGAAACCACGTTAACAAGGGCAGGAGGACAAATGACAGTAAATGACAAAGTCCTGCAAAGTAAGTGGCATGTGAAAAAGGAAAAAGGAAGAGATTTATTGCACACTGGTGATCCAGTGTCTGTGGTAGGAATGGAATAAGGAAATGGAGCTCAGGACATACATGTCATTTTCTACAGCGCTGTTTTTACTAAGGGATAAAAGCAGACTCTGCCCTGAGGGACCCACCACCACAAAACACAAAAAACATCACCACCTAGTGAGGGTCTGGATCGTGTCGGGGGAGCTCAGATTGCTGAGAGTCCTGCTGCAACCTGCCAAGGACCCGACACACACATAATGCTGCAGATTTACAAGCAGTAGTGAAGCACCACCCTTCCCAGCACCGGGAATGCCCCTTGCCTCCTCTGTAAGGTAGTTGAGCTCTTTCTTACTTCTTTGCCGTGCTCAGGTGCCTGTGAACCCCGTCCCCCAAAGATTCAGTGCAAGATTATTCGGACAGAATAACCCCGATACAAAAATGTGAGCATCTCCCCACAATGAGATTTCAAAGCACTGTGGTAGAAGCGCGGCTGTGCCATCAAAACACACACCTCACACCATGTGGGCTGTTACTCCAACAAGCCAGCCTGATGAAGGCTGCCTGTGGGACAAGCCACCCTTCAAGAACCACCCAACAAAGGCTGAAGAGTATAACGTGTGGTGAAACACCATGATGTGATCCATTAACAGATGATAAGCCATAGTACTACCTTCACGTTTCTTCTCCTCCTTCCCTAACTGACTTGCAATGATTTATCAGGTATTTATCAGGAATTATTTTTTCATTTGTGTTTCAGTATATTTCTTACATACTTCACGTACTGGGAAAACTGCACTAGTTCTCTAAAAAAAAAAAAAAAAAAAAAAAACCAAAACTCACTATTCATCTATGGAGACTACAGAGTTGAACTGAATTTTCAGTTTAAGACAAAAATGAGGAAACAAGAATAAGAACGTAATAATGTATTGCATACTTTTAGTTATGTTATACTCTGTAAAGAAACATGTTTATAGCAACTGCTTAGAATATCACATCCCATACCCAAGTAAGAGTAAGTTTTGAAAGGGGAGGATGTAAGACAGGGAATGAAAAGTCCTGATGGAAGATGCTTAGGGAAAAAAAAACAAAAAACAAAAACAAAAAAACAACAAACCCAAAAAAAACCCACAACCGTAACATTTGGGTTAAGTTTTCTTGGGTTTTGGTCTTTGTTTTTTTTTTTTTTTTTTAAACAATAAAGTTGAAAACAAACAAAATCCCAACATCCTTCCCACTAAACCAAATCTACCAACAATAATAAATACAATAAACCTCAAAACCAAATGCTCGCCTTGGCACAGGAGTGCTGAGTTTGGACACTACAGTATCCAAAGGTTTTGCGTGAGGCTGTTCAGCAAAGCTGCTGCTCATACTGGTCAAACTTTTTGTTACAGCTTTCCTTAAATACTGTGGCCAAAGCTGTTTTGGTTGTGGGTTGTTTTTTTAAAAAAATAAAAAATAAAAAATGGTGTAATGGCTTCAGACGCCTAGTTAAGTGGCCTGTTTCCCAAAAGTGCTGACAACCCAGGAGCTCCTATTCACTTCAAAGCATAGAATTTAAGGGTGTTTGTTGCCTTAAGATTTATGGTCTCCCTACATCCTAACCGAGAGATTCAAGAAATTACAACCAGTAGCTCATCTCCATTAAAATTAGAAAGAAGTGCTAGACTGATTTGTGGCATCTGTTCCAGAGGCCAACACGTTCATGCCTTCACCCTGCCAGAGGAATAACTCACGTGAAGAAATGGGGATACTCCAGAGAAAGCTTTTCTACGGGGCAGTGGGGCACCCCACTGCCAAATCCTTTAGCTGACAGAAGCAACAGCATGTGAGAGAGAGGAGAGGATGAGAGCTGTCCCTGCCTGCAGGCCAGTACTAAATGAACAAAATATTATTCAGCTCACTGCTTTGACTGTATTCCTGTCCGCGAGCCAGCTTAACAAGATTTTGTAAAAAGGGAACTACAAGCTGGGAAATAACAGTCCAAGACAGCATGTGGAAATTCATAGCTAAACAAAATAATACCATCAGGAGCAAAAACATTGATGCATGGGCGGGGGGGGGGGTGGCGGGGAGGGAAGAAGAAATCATACCACCTAACAAAGCTGTTGTACAGCCAAGCTGACAGACCAAACCTACAAAATCTATACAAAACTCCTTTACATTTAGATATCGATGTCCACTGGGATTTGGGGGACTGGCAAAACCCCAAAATACATGAGTTATTTCACTCAAGGCAGGATTGTTTCCCCAGTGCTTCCTGAAAACAGGGCATGCTTCACCCATGAAAATTTTGGAGGGCTTTCTTGTGAGGAAAAAAAAAGTAGCAACTGGGAAGGAATAAGAGTCCATAAAAGGATGCCAGCGTTAGGAAGCCGAGTGACAGACAGGAAGGAGATTTCCACAATTGGCATTTGGTGAATTGCAAGCTATAAAAACTGTTCGGAGATTGCTGGTCGTCTGCGGTTTCTAGGCACAGGAGTTTAATTTTGTCTGTTACTAAAAGATCTTAGTTTATTTAAAAGATTTATTTCAGTATTTCTTTGTATACTAAATTAAAGCAAGAAAAGTGAACAAATCACACTTCTTACTCTTAGTAGGTTACATTTTCAATGACCGCATAGCTAGAAAAGTGGTCTTTCTTTGCACCTATTATTGGAAAAAAATAGTTACTCACTGTTGTAGTTACTGTTACAAAGCGCCTTTTTTCCAATAATTCCATTTTTTTCCAAAATAATTCAATGAATTATTTTGCTTTTATTGTGCTTAGTGTACAGTCACTTTTTTTCTGCTTTTTATCTGCTTAGTCTTTATTAATTTGCATAAATTGTTGAAACATGTATGCACCTATGCTGTAGTTGCACATTAATAATCCAGGCCCTCAGTGCCAATTTGTCCATTTTAGCTGAGCTGGAGATAGAAAATCCTTTCCTGCACTCCAAAAAAAAAAAAAAAAAAAAAAAAAAAAAAAAAAAAAAATCTTTCAGAGGAAAACGTGAGTACAGTCTTTCTGAAAACAAATTTCTTCTCATAATTCAAAGAATTTCATACATCCACTGCAGTGGAGGTAGGGAAGAGGTTTGCCCTTTCTCTTCAACCAGCACAAAGTCACATTGTAAAGAACAGATGGAAATCTTGAGAGATACAAATGGATTTTAAAGGCTTAATGTTTAGCCATTAGAAGATAGGGAAAAAAAGTAAACAAAACCAAAACTACTTTCTTTTTTGTTCTTCTGGAGCTGTTAAGTGGTACAGCTTCACCACCACCCTGCCAGGCAATCCTTCCATAAGGCAATGCCCAGCCGTAGGAGTTGAATGAAGACTGGCTTACGTACAAGCGTCACTGCTCCCTTCTGTCGCAGGCAGCACCCTGTTGGACCACACCAGCTCTGCTTAACTAATAATGGCTCTGCAAGGGCAGGTTTTTGACATCTGCTTTCAAATTGTCTCTCTTAATGGGATTTCTCAGTCTACTTGGCTGTTTTGCTTCTTGCAACAAAATGGCTTTCCTACAGACTTCCCTAACTGGAAAAAAATATATTAATTTCCAGCAATAAAAACCACGTGGATCCTCCCATGAACGCACCAGTCTTATTAAAAGTAATAAATACTGGCTACACCGTTCCTGCTATGTTACCCCCTCTATGCAACATCCTCATGCCTCTCAACTTCACACCTTTTTCCTTTTTTTTTTTTTTTTTTTGCTGTTTTTGCTGTTTTGCTGGGGTTTTTTTGTTGTCAAGTCCCAGTAGCACTCTTACACATACAAAGCAAAGAGACAGACTGATCTTTGATACATACCTAAGAAATTTATCTGCGTTATATTGTTAAAAGAAACTAGTTAATGCAACAAAGAAGATGAGGCATAACTTTTCTTTCCTCGTCGTGTTATGGGGCTCTTAGGAGCAGATACATACCAACACTTCCATTTGATAGAACTACTGGTTGGCTAAATTGGAAATTGAGGTGTTCCGGGCATAGAGCAAGGGAAAAGAAGCAAAACCACCTCATACAGGATACTTTACAAAGAAACATATGGAAAAGTTGTAGACCAGTAGTAACTGCTTGAAGGTAATATCCACAGCGGTGGGTTTTTTTTTCCCCAGGGAAAGGCACCAGCAGGTTTAGTCCATGAATTCTTGTCCATCTCCAAATTCTGGAAGCCTCTTCCCTCTAAACTCAACTAGAAAGAACTTGGGCAGGAGGCTTTTCTTTTATAGAAATACTGATATATACTGCTTGTTTGTACACGCTATTACTTGCACGCTTTCAAACTCCAGGCCATGAACACCAGAAAGCAGTATTTTCCAGTTTCACACGACTGGCAGCTCCTGCCATCCCCCAGTAGATGGCAACGTTGACCTGACTGTCATCTCCTAACGCCTGCTGCCCACCCAGAACGTACCCACAGCATCCCTCCTCTGGGCTTGGGGTACCTGTGTGCCTTGGAGCCCACCTTCCCTCCATACACCTTTCTCTTCAGTAACCTTTGCAGTTTGTTTCTATACGCTGCCTGAGTCTCCGTGAGTTTGGATTATTGATTGCCTTCTTGCATGTCACTGTGGTGGCTCTGCCCTGGTCACCACGCAGTTTCTCGCTCACCCTCCCCCTCCCCAGTGGGATGGGGGAGAGAAATGGGAAGAAGGGAAAACTCATGAGTTGAGACGAAGAGAGTTTACTAGATTAGAAAAGGAAAACTACAATAATAACAGAATATAAGGATATTAAAATAGACCAAATGAACAACGCACAATTTCTCACCACCCGATGTCTCAATGATCGATACAGCCTGTCCCAAGCAGCGATCACTGAAACAAAACCAAGCAACAAGCAAAGGAGCAAAAGGGAGCCAGCAAGGTAGAGGGAACGATGCCAGCCAGTGAGGTGCTCCCCCGGCCAATCCCCAAATATATACTCAGCATGACATTTATGGTATGGAATACTCTCTTTGGCCAGTTTGGGTCAACTGTTCCTTCTCCCAGCTTCCTGTACCTGCACATTAATGAGACTTTGAAAGCCAGACAGTGTCCTTGGTCTCATTCACAACAACTCATATCATCAGTATGTTTATCAACATTCTTCCACTGTGAAATCCAAACCACAAAGTCTACTGAGGGGAAAATTAACTCCATCCCTGCCAAAACCGGGAGAGTCACATATACCCAAAGAAGATGTACAGAGAAGTGATTTCAGCTACCTAGTATGCCAAATAGCGATGTATACTCAGAAATACAGTAAAAAGAGGATAAGAAAAGCCCTAGGACTTAGCTTTCTGAAAGAAAAGTACATTCAGACTTTCAACAGAATAAAAGGTGTCTTTTCAATGTGTACAATTACAATCCCTGGCACTACAAAGTTATAGCTGTCATACTACTGCATTCCACTGTTATGCAAATGACATGATGGCACTCGAAGTAAAAGCAAGTCTCCTTTGGTTACCAGCACGGCAAGAGCTGAGACACAGGGAAGTGAGCTGCTGACTTTCCCCCACGCCCTGTTGGAGGAAACGCTAGAGGTGAGCGTTAACCATAAGAAAATACTAAAAGCAGCCCACAACGCTGACTACAAAAGGGTTTTTAAAAAAAGTCTCCTGACATACCACATATTTGCATTCGCCATTATGCAAATAAACACTGATAAATATCGTCCCTCTAATATCTAGGTTAATCAAGGTCAGCTATCATTTGATGCAGGTGAATACTCTATACTGAAAAGGACCAAATAACCCCTTACCAGCCTTCCTCTGCGGGCTCTCATCTGCTAGCTGTTGAAAACAATGAGCACTGCAGCACAGTAAGAGCAACATACCTAAACATCTGGTGTCCCTTAGCATGTAGATACAACAGGAGTTTTTCTGAAGGCTGTCTTCAGCATTAGGCTATATAGTCCAATTTTTCTACTGCCTGCACAGGCATAAACAAAGAATAAAAATGAACAAATGAATTAAAGATATAGGTAGAATAACCACAACCGCTACCAGAATCTGTTCTCTTACCAGCTAAACCAAGGAATTACCTTGGTGCCCCACCAATACAGAAACTCACCTGAGGCAACTCCCTGGGCAACTGAGCCATTTCATTGTTACTTGATCAAAAATTCTGAAACCCAGTAGTGTCCGTTCTCAGATAACTTGCTAAAACAGCATTACCTGATCGACCAGGGCTTGTTTCATCACATCTTTCTCATCTTCCTCACAAAATGCTGTTTCTCCTCTTCTCTTTGCCATCTTTGATAGCTCCCTTCTACTTATGGTTGTTCCATACAAAGATAAACTGGTGTCAAAAAAAATTGTGGCAATGGGTACTTGCTGGGATGCTCGTCTTTGTGAATATATAATTCAGACCCTGCTAAAGCACATGTAATTCATGCATCTCTTAGAGCATGTAAGTTTTAATTCATAAATACTCTTCCTTTTGCTACTACCAAGCGACAACACAGGTTAATGAACCACTTCAAAATATAAAGAACTGGTGTGAGCACTGTGTTTCTAAGGCTTTGAGTAACTGACTCAACACGCATGCCTAGGTTGCTCCCCCGAGGTATGAAACTCAGGGCTAACTTCAGCCAATAACTACAATGAAGCTAGAATATAATGGGCTGTGACACACTTTTCCATGCTATGCATACTTCAAAAGCCAAGAGCCTGCTTCTGATTCTCAGACATCTCCAGTAAACCGGAGTTAAAGTTGTATGTACTCGTCGACAAGTTACCATACTCAGCAGACACGCTCTTCTGCTGTCCGGAACAGAACTGGACAGCCAAAATCCTGCAGGCTGCCCCGGTAAACCATGAAGATATTCTCCTATGCAACCTGTAAATCCTACTGAAATGCAAGGCTTCTCGTGCCACATCTGATGTAATTAGTCTATCAGGGACACCTGTACCAGGGAGGCAGGCGTGACGCAGGACCTGCAGGTGGTCTGGAGGGACAGCCTGCGGCAGCACAACAGCTCTGGTGGCTCGCAGGTGGGCCAGGCTTGCCCAAAGCTTTGATACAGACAAGAAGTTGAACGTCTGTTGCACATTTTGTGAAACAGAATTTTAGTGGGATCTCAAGGAATCAAAGTGCTTCTTAGAGTACAGAAAAAAAAAAAAAAGTTTTATTAATGCCTCGCTAACACTAGACTACTCTGGAAGAGCTGCATTACCTGACTGAACAAGGTATCTGTCAGACCTTCTCTAAGCTTTAGAAAATGGCCAGCACTCCAGGCAAGCACAACGTGCAGGTTCAGGATAAGCCCCTGATGTGCTCTCATTTTTGACATCTGGGTTGGAATGGGTTGTTTAATGGCACAAGCACAAAACAGGTCAGCTCTTTGTCCTGCACTGACCTGCTATTGCAGCTCTGGCTTAAGGAACTAAAGTACTTGCGTACCAGATACAGGAAAATCTGGTGTTATTCAGTGAATTCTAGCTGTGACATGTTGGTTTTTACTTGGTTTATTCTAAACTATCAACTGTTCAGCATCCAGCTGTGGCTAAGCCTGATACTTCCCAGGGCTGACCAAACTTCTAAGTGTCATTCCAAGAAACGGATGCTTCGGAAAGCATCCTCTCATCCCAAACCATACAAGCCATAGCTTTTGTGGCCATGCTTCTGAGATGGTACAAACTCCCACGCCAGTGGTCGAGAGGTGTGTTCCTACCAACCAGGTAGGAACACGTACATTCACTTGCCCCAAGCAAGTGCTGTGTGAGATGAAGTCTGAACACATCTTTCTTGTTTGCAGGAGACTTATATCTGCAAATAAAATAAGTTATCATCTCACACAAATACCTGGCATGACTGAAAATATTCCTGTGCAGTTCGCCTCTCTCTCACTAGTACAATTTGTTGCTATGAAATCTCAAGAATGCCAGTGACTGATTTTGAATATCTAATGTGCATCTAATAAGCAGCAAAATGAGGCAGATGTGACAACAAGCAAAAAGACAGTAAAATAAACATGTGTCGTAGTTCAGCCCCGATCAGGACCAGACTACACAGTCTCTCTCTCGCTCCCCCCACCCTCCGAGAGAATAGGGGTAGATGATATAAGAAAAACAGCTCAAGGTTTGAGATAAGGACGGGGAGAAATCCTTAAAGTTACCGTTACGGGCAAAACAGACTCGACTTGGGGAAAACTATTCATTTATTTCTAAAACTAGCAGGAGAATGAGACAGGGAACAAGATAACCTCCCCCCACCCCTCCCTCTTCCCGGGCTTAACATTATCTCTATTACCTTCCCCTCCCGAGCGGCACGGGGGGGGAAAAGGGAATGGGGGTCGCGGTCAGTTCATCACGCGTTGTTTTACGCCGCTGTATCATCATTGGGGGAAGAACTCCTCGCATTCCTCCTCTGCTCCAGCGTGGGGTCCCTCCCACGGGCCACAGTCCTTCGTGACACTGCTCTGGCGTGGGTCATCTCTTCCACGGGGTGCAGTCCCTGCAGAACAGCTGCCCCAGCGGGCCCTCCACGGGCCACAGCCTCCTTCAGGCATCCACCTGCTCCGGCGTGGGGTCCTCCACGGGCTGCAGGTGGATCTCTGCCCCTCTGTGGACCTCCATGGGCTGCAGGGGGGACAACCCGCTCCACCATGGTCTTCACCACGAGTTGCAGAGGAATCTTGGCCAGGAGCCGCATTACTCCTCCCCCTCCTTCTTCACTGACCTTGGCGTCTGCAGCCATTCCTCACAACAGGCTGGCAGACACCTCTCAGGATCCTTTTTACATCTTATTCACTTCTCATCTCCTCTCCACTTCTTGCAGCCAGGCCGGGCCGAGTTGGGCCCAGTCGGCTGCCCGGCGGGAGGCCAGAGGGTGAGGCCTGCAAGGCCCACAAGGCTCGCGCCTCCCCCTCTCTGCCCCCCGCTCAGCTGCTTCACATCTTCTCCTCCTCTTTTTCCTGTTTTCCCCTACTTAAATACGTTATCACAGAGGCGTTATCACGGGACATTCTGCTACCAATTGGCTCGGCCTTGGCCAGCAGCGGGTCCGCCCTAGGCCCGGCCGAGTCCACTGAACAAAGAGGAGCGACTTCTAGCAGTTTCCTACAGAAGCTACCACCTTAGGCCCCCCCTCACTAACAAAACCAGAACAACATGACTGACATATAAAATAAACTTTGTTTTGTTAAAAAAAAAAATATACAAAAAGCCACAAGCAAAGAGCACCACTACTTCTTCCTCCTGCTTATTTGCCAAATCCATCTCACTAGCTGAACACCAAAGCCCTGATCCACAGGCACGCTGCTCACAGCGGGAAGAATCCCGCTTGCACTGTAAGTGATCCTTTGCTACCAAGGACACGAGCAAACACGCACCAAATCTTGGCGGTTCCCACCCTGCAGAAAGGCCTGCAGACACCCACTGTGCTGAGGAGAGTGAAAGGCAGCCTTGGCACCCACCCCACGGCCCTCACCCTCCAAGTGTGGGGCAGCAACAGCAGCTGGGGCAAAGGAACACACGGACAAGACCTTCTGGCACTGACAGCATTTTGTAAGCAAGAGGGCTGAAGACAGAAACCAGTAGCAATAACTCCACCCATGCCTGTTCTCATCTCACTTTTGAATCCAATATTTGAAGGATCCCGAGCAGCGAAGTGAAGCAAACCCTTACAGTCCTGTCAACAGCAGTGAGGGCAATAAGCACCAATTACACTGTGGGTTCAGATGAACGTGCTCCCACACTGAGCTAACGCTGAACAGCACGGGGACCTCCTGCCTCAGAGAGGACGAGGCTGACAGATGGTGCAGGTGCTCATCTTCTCCAGAGGCAAGAGGATGCTACTGAGAACCATGTGGACAGTATGAGATTTACGAGCGAGAAATGGAACCGTGCCACAGACTGAGGTATTTTGTTGTTGTGCCATGTCCCTAAGCTCCTGCCTACTCTTCTTCATGTCAACCCTGGTTTTCTATTCCCCCCACCTCCATCTTGCATCTCTGGTGACATCCTGTTCGCCTCACCCCACACAGAGGTTCCCAGCAGCGCTGTTCTGAGACAATTCAGTAAGCGTCCTGGGGCCCAGCTCACATCTTTAGCCTACAGCGGACACAGACATATAGAACAGACGTATAGATTAGCTGAGATGAAGATGGACTGTCGTGCATCTGTGGCTATTCACCTGTTCCCTGCCTACACAGTTCTGAAATTTATCTCTGATCCAGCATCAAAGGGGCTTGAAGATAGCGCAGCGAGAGTGCAGACAGCTCAACAAAGAAGCAATTAAACCACCACGAGAAAACTGTCTGGAACAAGACAGCCTAAGACTCCTTTTAAACTCATGCAACTCTCCACCTGCAATGCTTAAGATTTTGTAGGCAGTGTATCTTTTACCATACGTTTCCATATCTCCTGCAGTACCAGCCAAGGGTAATTCAGCCTCGAGACAGGCGAGGAACAAATCGATGGGTTGTTGTTGGAAGAAGAGGAAGTAACATAAGCAATTCAAGGCTGGCATCACACAAAGGCGAGTTACACCATGCAGCATCCTGGCGCGTACACCAGGAAAAGCAGAAAAAGTATTCAGCGGATGAATAATCAAATACATATGTTGGCGTACTTGTCCTTCCTTCACATGATCCAAGTTTTGCCCCAGGTAAACACAACCGCTGAGAAGCCACTGTAAATGTACTGTTTAAGTATGTATCTGCCCGCGTGTGTGCTAACGTTCTTAGCTGGTTAGTTGTATGTTGGATCAGTTGGCGGCTGCACGCAAGGTGCTCTGTTGAGCCCGCACAAAGCAAACCTTCTGTCAACATCGCCTTGTTCTTCTGTTAGGTGATGCATTGTCTACCTTTTCTAAAGAATTGAAAGCAAGCAGCCTAGAAAGTACACATTACAGTCCTAACCTCAATACTTTTATCATTTTCCCACATTTTTGTTGTGCAAAGCCACCTGAATCACAACACATAAATAAAGGCAAGGGCCTGAACCCACGGCAGTCAAGAGAGGCACACGCTTGCAGTGAGGCAACACTTGGCATTGCCCCATCACATTTTTAGGCATTCAGCTCACAGACTGGCATTCATGAGCCCAAGTCAGACACCAAATCTCCCATCAACAGCACCTGACAGAGCCTGGGGCTCAAGTGCTGAAGGTTTGCCCTCTCACAGCTGCACTAACATTTTTCATACCCTGAGTTGCAGATGAGGAAAAAAAAAAAAAATGAAAAAAATCCTGAAGTAACAAAGAAGAACCCAAGAAGAACGTTTCTCAAACCTACATTCAAATGTTTCACTAACAATTACTGTAGTGAATTAATTATTGATTTAGCCATCTGTAGGAGCCTGGGCTCCTTCATAAGCAGAAGCATTTCACTGTCATCTCTCCAGCCATAAAAACTGTCCTGCGAAATGGCAGACATTGAGAAACAGGCTAGTAGTAGTCACTGCGCTCACCTCCTCTGCGCCAAGGAGAGGAGACCCCCTCACCTTCTGGGAGAGCAACGTAACAACCAGGCTGTTGACTACACCAAGGGAGAATACTCTACTTCTCTTCTGAGCCTACTAGGTAAGGAAAAGAGGACACACGTGAAGCAGTAACTCTTCTCTTTGACAAGGACACGAACCAGGTAGAGAGGAATCCTGCTCTTCATTTACTTCTAAAACTATGTGTTTGTTTGTTTGTTTGTTTTTTTAATTACAGTAATCTGACAAGAAACAGTAACCCACAAACAAACTTTCCCTCTTCCAAATCTCAGTTTCCTAGCTCCACACAAACATGCAGTTCCCCCTCTCCCTTCCCCAAAGCTGCCCCTGAGAACTTAAGAGCTGTTTTTGAAAATGGAGCTCCACAAGTCAGGTGGAGCTGGCACAGTTTCACAGGGAGAAAAAAAAAAAAAAAAATAAATATATATATATACACACACTACTCACAGACAAGCAATAAAAATACCCTTCAGGCAACTGTTCAAACTGTGAAAAAAGACCAAGTTACATGATCTTTATTTGTTCCCTTCCCACACACAGACTCCTTGGCAGATGAAACGCAAGAAAGCCCCCATTAGCATGCTCAGGAGGCGAGGGCTCAAGGTTTGCCAGCCTTTCACCAGGCAATATGGTCAACATCAACCAGAGCAGGTCAATGTGCAGCCCATCAGGCTGCATCATTAGGTGACTTCTGGCATTTTCCTGTCACCAGTGCAGAGAGCTACCCGTCACGGCAAGGTATAATGAACTCCTCGAAACACAACAGGGCTGCATGAGGAAGAACAAATCCTAAGCAGAAAGTGGTGTTGAGATCACTTATGAAAAAAAAAAAAATATATATATATATGAGCACATAAATAAAGGGGGATGGATGAATTACTTCATACCTAAGTAATTAGTTAGTGTGCTTGACCCCATAACCATAGTGTGTATGTGTATGGGCGCTCTTTTCACAGAGGAAAAAGTAAGTGCCAGCCTTCCTCCTGCCTTCTCAAAGAAATGTCACCCTGCGCATTGCCTTGCCTGCCCCACCGGCTGCCAGCACGGCGGGGATCATCTGGGTGTCAGCGCAGAGCTGAGCCAAGGAAATGTCTCCCTCTGCAGAGCCACTTTGTCACCCGCGGCCTGAGTCAGCCACGGGAGCAGCTGAGCCAGAGCATTCACGTCTGGGCTTCACAGGGGTTTGCCAGCACCCCCAACCCAGCCCCTGGCTCTCACCCGAATCTGTATCACTTTCCCAGGCATCTGAGGAGAGCCCACTTTCCCTAGATCTGCTGCCTCCAGCTCTTGTCCTTCTTGCTTTAATCCCAAGCGGTGTTGGAGGCTGGTGGTGTAGGAAAAGCTCTTCCCACGGCCACTTCCTACCTGCTCATCCCAGGCGGCAGCGAGCAGAGGTCTGCTCGATGCTCTAAGCCTTCATGTTCGGGCAGAAAAAGCCTTCAGAAAAAACCTAACTTTCAAATTAATAAAGCCTCTAAGAGTGTGTGACAAGTAACAGATTTTCTTTTTAATCCATCATTTGATCAAATACAGATAAGTTTTCCTAAAAAAAAAAAAAAAAAGGTCGTTATCAGACACAGAAATGCAACAAGTTAAATGTCAAATTCTTGCTGCAAAGCACGCTGAAATTACACCAGTAATAGTGCACTGAAATGGGAGCACTTCTTTGTTCTTCTTGAGAGTAATCAAACTATTTCTTTTTTCACTCAGGTTCCAAATACATATATTTTTACCTGATGCACACACCTGGAACAGAATTTCATCCCCTCTGAAGGTTGTTGAATGCTTAAAGAACAGTACCAGGATCTAGGAGATATTATGCAGTCCTAAATGTGCAAAATACTTTACCCACTTATACTTTAATCCGGATTAGAGCGTAGCCAGGCTATACTGCAGTACAAATATTTGCCAATAGCCACAGCCAAATGCTATGCCAGAAATATATTAGGCAGAAAAAAAAAAAAAAAGGAAAAAAAAAGAAAAAGAGAGAGAGACATTGTTGTTCTCATGTAAATTTAATGTCAGAATATATTATCTGTGACTGCACTTCACAACTCAGCATGGCTTTGTGTGAAAGATAAAACAGTCTGATTTACAGCGTTATAAACGTTTGCTAAATGCCTTAATTGCCCTCTCTTCTTTCAAAGTGGCACTTTATTATTAGCTTAGAGA
The DNA here is from genome assembly GCF_036417535.1 of Chlamydotis macqueenii. Taxonomy (NCBI): domain Eukaryota; kingdom Metazoa; phylum Chordata; class Aves; order Otidiformes; family Otididae; genus Chlamydotis; species Chlamydotis macqueenii. Next base: position 101,337,493 of record NC_141558.1, on the reverse strand, counting down.
GTGTGCTATGCAAGGCAGATCATTTTTTCCTAATTCCTTACTGACACCTTAAAAATCTGTATTTTGCTAATATTCCTTTGAATAAGAAGAGTGTCTGCTTTACCTCGGCATCCAGTGATGAACAGCCACATTCAGCTCCTCGTTACTATGGCAATATTACGTAGGAGGTACCGAAACAGAGTGATGCTTTTATCTTCTCCCTTTGTACTTAGAATATGCTCTCTTCCCCCCTCTTTATTGTCGAACAAAAACAGCCACAAAGGGGGATGGTGAATCATTCAAAGAATCAAAACAAAGGTTGTTTTATTAACTTTGTTGTTATATTAACTGAGGATAAATGGCAGGGCTATGAATGAGATATAAACACCAAAGACCTTAAGATATGATCTTGCAAACAAAGTATTTTCTTTCTTTTCATAAAAAAAAAAAAAACCAACAACAAAAAAAACCCCACCAACAACGCCGAAACGAAGCGCCAGGGACCCGCTCTGCTTGCTTCTCAAGCAAAAGGGAACCCTTTGCTGTTTAGCAGGGCCCAGGCAAAAGATATGGAATGCAGAGTAAACTCTTCAGGTGGGCAATGCAATACGAACAAAGCGTTCAGTCCTCCTGAGTGCAACTGAGGGATTCACAGCAAAACATCTCACTTCCATCTATCGACCGAGCCACTTGCAGAAGCTCTGCCTGGTTGGATCAGGCAAAGGAAACCAGAGGAGCAAAGCCCCAGCCTGGGCCAGCCAAGCTCCCTGGACACGATGGCTCAGGGAGCAGCTGCGTAAAGCAGTTTGACAAGGGGGGACCGCTGCCACAGCTGAGGATCAGCCAGAGGTGCCACAGCTGGCGGCAGAGCAGGTTTGCTGCACTCCTCCTGTTCTGCTTACATTCCATATTCACTCGCCAGAGGTTAGTGCTACAGTTATTACCTGCGAATTTATTGTCTGAGTCGACATTCTGAAGTTTGGAAAGAGAAAAGAAAAATAACAGGATTCCACAGCCCACCCTCCCAAATAAATAAACTTTTCAAACTCAAGAAAGGTACGTTTTAGGAGTCCTAACTTGATATACTACAGGAGAGTACCAGCCCAACATCTCTTCAGTTGCTCCTTCAGACAAGAGAGCCATTTGGTAGATGACTAGTCTATGATTCTACTTGCACTTTAGTACTGCCCTAGACAACCCATTTTTCTTCCTTGCCAGCTTCCTTTTGACAGCTACACAGTCTTAATGTACATTCCTGTAGCTTTCAGCATTTTTAAATAACTTGCCAGCTGAGGCAGAGGTTCCTGATTACCAGGTTTAAGCCTATGTGTCATTGGCTTATTTTTCTTTCAGAAATTTCATTAAACCTTTAGAAGTAACCTGCAGTTCCAAGTAATCTACAAATTGCAGGATTTTTAACTCCTGCTGGAATAAAAACAGAGTTTGTTTTGCCATATAGCTATAAATAAATGCAGGGAAAAAAATCCAGAAAGTGATTAATCTTAACTTTGCAGCAAGGCACTTCCCACGGACAGCAGAGAGAAGCAGTTTAGAGACAAGACTAGGAAAAGAAAAAAAAAAAAAAAAAAGACACCTCCCAACAGTAAAGTGTCAGTATGACCTGGAGCAAGGTTAGCAAGAGGGATGTGAATGTCATACCTTGCACAATAAGCTTTCCCAAACATTCCAGGAACCGAAAACCAGTCCAAAATGTACTGTAAGCATCAACACGAATTCAGCGTTTGCTATTTCGCAGTGATTCCCCCCTGCAATACTGCCAGTTTTAAATGAAAGATATCACGGTGATCGCTAACACTATCTGGGTCAGACTATTTCCCATTTCGAGAGAAGCTGATCCTAAGCTCAGTGGGAAAAATTAAGAAGCCATGAGATTGGAAGTGGTAGATTAATATTCTCCTTCTATTTGTAATTTAAAGGAATCACTTGCTAATGGCATCTGGTGCATCATCTTCCCGATACACCCGCCAAGCCAAATTTCTACCCTAAAATGATCTGTGTAAAGTCCGCACACAACATTTTCCTCCAAGTTAAAAGCAGCTCAGTGACTACCTATGAGCTGGAAAAAAGAAAAAAAAAAAAAAAAAAAAAAAAAAATCATTCTCCATGGAACAAATAGTCAAATACAGTTGGCAGTACAAAACAGCTTCATAACAAGTACTAAACCCCGGGGCATCACAGTGTTCCTTTTGAATGATGTTCGTACACAGTGTTTGTGCCTGTCCCGACAAGATAATGCAGTCACTGCAAACAGAGAAGTGGAGAAGGCCTGCTAACGTGTAGGAGAGCCCACTTGGGCAGAGTCATCAAATTCACTCTCAAGATCTGCTCAGCACTTCACACAGCAGTAAAAAAATAAATCCTAACGACGTCTGGTCCCACACAACAGCCTCCCAGAAACACTTATTCAACTATTCTTATTCAACTATTCAACTTTCTCTCTTTGCTTTGAAATTTTGTCTGACAGGGCTTGGGGGGAGAAAGGGGAGATGGGTTTAGCTCATGATCAGAACTGTACGAGAAGTTACCATTAGTGGTTGCGACAGGGAAAAAAAAAAAAAAAAAAGTGGAGGGGGGAGAAGGGAGATTGTATGATATGAGCATCTATTAAAAGGGCTGGATCTTTGTTAAGACTTTCAGATACTAGGCAGTAAGTAAATAAAAATGTTTTCAAAGAACATAACCATAATTACTATGTGGATTGTATTTTAACAAAAAAAAAAAAAAAGTAAAGCCACAGCTTCTCACTGAGCACTATTACCTGTTTCCTACAACCTGCTTCCAAGCTGGAGGACATGGCCACCCATGTTTCTCCCCACCAGGGAGCCTGCCCCACTCCACGCTCCAATCCAGCCCCTCCTGAACAGCTGACAACTTTTTTCCTCTTAATGGCAGCCAGGTGCCTCATGCACTTCTTGCCTTTTCTTAAGAATCTTGCTTTTGTCTGCTCCTACTTCCATTCAAGTCATAAATAGCCCCCGTTAGTTTTTAATTTAAAGCACTGAGAGTTTTGTTGCTTAGCATCGTTCCCACACGGGGATTTTGCTGTTCAGAAAATGCCCTGTCAAAGAAAATGCTGCAAATCAATTCCCAACCCCTTACTATCGGACGTACCTGGTCTGCTGCTGGGACTACGCTGACGGGTGAAACTCAGTCAGCCAAGTGAGTGCCAAAAAAAAAAAAAAAAAAAAAAAAAAGGCAAAATACCACAGATTACTACAATTTGCTCTCTTCTATGCTAATTGCTAAAAAGTTAATAGCTCCTTGCTAATTTATTTTTATGCTTCATTAGGAACCTTTTTTTTTCCTTTTCATTCAAAGCTCAGCTTTTGCCAGCACTCAGAAGTGCGATGATGACAGGAAAAATGATGAAACCATTACATTCCTCTAGTCAAAGTGCTGAAAGCTGAACATCAGTTGACTGTCACTCAACAGTTCATTTAACCACGACGTGAAACTAATTTGGGGAGCAGAAATTAGTCTTAAAGATTTTATCACCCCTAGCACTTCCACCGAAGATGTGAGCCCTCACAGTAAGAACGACCTCAGGTCACGTTCTCAAGACGCCTTCATGCAAAACACAGACTGGATGTTTTTCACATCTTCAATTTTATAAAAACAAAACAACCACAAAACTTTAAGCTAGTCTAGAGCTCTCAAGCCTTCATCGTACATTGCAAAGAAGGAGAAAAAATTAAAATAATGTCCTTCTAAAAAAAACTTCTATAACCCTTTCAGTAAAATTAAAAGGGGCTAAAAGCCCTTATTTCATTGTCTATGCACTCATCTTAACTGTTATCGCTGGGGACCAGCTGCTTCCCCTGCAAGCAGCTCCTCACCCACCCCACATCCATCCTCTGTCCTGCCCCTGAGGCCGGGTGCAGATCCAGACCAGAGCACAGTGGCCAAGCTGCCCAGCTACAGGCACTCCGTCAGCCGCTGCCGCCGGGTCTTCCCCATCTTCTCAGAAGAGCATCTATGAGTAACAAACTACCAGCACGATTTTGAGAGACTATTGCTTCTGGTATTCCTCCCTGGGAAGGGAAAAAGACACTCATGCCTTTCTCTGAGCTGCAGTAACTTTGGTGGTTCCTGGGCTCAGCAGAAAAGGGTGGGTGACCAGCTGGCTCCAGGCTGGCCTTACATGGGTGCCAGCTGGGAGCTCGCACATTGCCGCAACCAGTTCTTGCAAACCGGTGATTTCTCTGTCAGGAAGTATCAAAGCCCAACCTGCTCAAAAGCTCTTCCTCTCTTTACAAAACCACCGCTTAGGAGAGGCTTGTCTTCAGAGAGAAAACAGAATGTGTCTTTAAGTTGCTCACAAAAAAAAAAAACCAAAAAAACCACCTCTCAACTGGAAGGAGAGCTGATGCCCAAGACAGGACCCCGCTGCTCCTCCTCGAGCTCTCCGTGGGCTGGCTGACAACAGCACGTAGGGAACACCGCTCATCTGGGCCTTACAAGGGTTCTGGTGAGGAAGAGCACGAGAGAACACAAAAGCTGGGTGACACCATGCTCTTCCCTCAACCCTGAGAAGAAGGAAAACGCAAACTGCGGCAGGGCGCTGAGGAAGTTGAGATTTGGGCTGGGACCCCAGAGCAAATGCAGCAATGTGGAGGGGTGGGGCTGGTCAGTTAGATAAACATGAGCTTCACCTCTGCCTGGCTTCTGCAGGCTGGCTCAGAAACAGCAGAATGGCTGACACCATCTGCTCCTGATCTTAAAAAAAAAAAAAAAAAAAAGAAAAAAAAGAAAAAAAAAGAGAGAGAGACACACACACCCAGAATATGTGGTTTGTTTTTTTCCCCTCTTTTTTCCACCATAAATCATACTGATGTGTTTGGAGGAAGAAGGGAAGCTATCTACCCCAAAGCAACTATTGATTATTTTAAGCATCCATGGCACCAGCTGCTCATAAGTGTCTTTCAGCAGCTAAAAGGGTCATGAGTGGGAGCCTTAGGCCGAGGCACCTTGAAGATGGCGAATACACTGTAAAAAGCAATTGGAGGGGAGCTGGTGGAGGAGAGATGCTGTTTCACAGCATCCTGCTTGTATTTTCCAGTCGTGCCAACGGCACCTGGTCCTGAACCCACGGCTCAGGTGGAGGAAGGCTCCAGCTGACTGGGAACTGGTGGGATGGAGGTGCTGTGATGGGAAGTTTCGGTTCTCAACAATTCAGAGGGCTCTCACTCTTTCAGCAAAAGAAGGAACCGTTATTAGTTTGTGATATGATGCCTACTGGCATATAATTAAATAACGGATCCTAGACAGCAGGAGCGATGCTGCACAAACGCAATGACTTATCTGAGGGTTTGCACCGCTGTCTGAATCTCCAGAGGCATTTTTGTCTTTCAAAGCCTGCCACTGGGCTCAAACATCTATCATTAATGAAGTAAACAAGCAGTTCTATCATGTTTCATTTACCTTCAATTTTTGGATGCTAGAATCTATCAGTTTTCTTTTTAATGGAAAAAATACCGAGAGATAAGCTACATGGAAAATTAACAGAAGTTACTGTTAGTACGTAGGAATAATTTCCTTTGTCTATTCTAATAATGCTTGTAAGATTTATGGGCATTTCAGATAAAAGTATTCAGAACAACCGGGGCATAATTTATTCTTAGAAGAGAGCAGAAACCTAGCAAAGACCAAAACCAATAAATCTTGCTGTTAGCAAAAGAGGGACTGTTCCAAGCAGACATTAGTTATGTGACTCCAGAGAGCCCAGTGGCTCCCAACCTCCAGCTCAAAATCAGGACTCCATATCCTCCTCTCAGGATGACCCCCCCTCATGCCCACTTCCAAATACCATGCATGATGACTTAGCTTAGAAGATCTTAGCTGCTTCGTCTCTGGTAGGTTGGTACAAATTAATTCTTTAGGGGGGAAAAAAAAAAAAAACAGCAAACACAAAAAACCACAAAACATCTATCCAGGCAGCTCCCGAGCTCTCTAATTCTCCTTTCTAGTGTACTTTGAGCAGGTTCCTCCTTTGCCAGACTTGACAGTCCCCTTCAATGCCACCCCCACCCCAAGTCACGCTGCATTTGCTGCTGTTGTGCGTTCAACTTCATTGAATTTTGTGCCGTGCTTCAGACTCTGAACAAAGCAGCTTTCAGCCTCGCAAGTAAGCTTTATCATTCTTCAGCCCTTAGTGAGTAAATCGCTTTCTGTTGCAGTTGGAGATACTGATCATAGTCTACGTGAAAGCATGGAACAGTTCCAAGGAACAAGATTTGTGAGAGTCCAGGATGCTCCTTTATAAACTCACCTTCCCAAAAGAAGGGACACATGAGGAAAACCTGGCTACAGCTCAACTACTACTGCTTTCCTCATTGTTAGAAAAGGGAAAAATGACACAAACGTGGGTCTGACATCAATCCAGCATAAATTAAATCTGGCGGGAAATTTGCAATTGTTAAGGCAGATTTGCTTGAAGATGTTACTGAACATTGACGACTATGGCAGAACTATGTGGAAACTCAGTTCAAATATGAAGATGCGTATTTCACAGCTAGCACTACAAGTGACTCTACGTTTGCTTAAATGAAACAGAATTACTCTCCATACATTCTTTTCCCCCACGCTTTTCTCTCTGGCCTTTGAGCATAGCTCTTTCACACCTGTATTAGATTGGTTCATTATTTTTTTTCAGTGGCTGTACCGGTGCACTTACTAAATAAATATTTTTGCAAAGCATCAACTTCATTCCTGAAGCTGGGGGGGGGGGGGGAAACATGGAAAAAAAAAATATTTGAACAAACCTGGAGCAAAAGGGAATACTGTACAAAATGTAGCATTATCACTATGTCATGCAACTAATGTAGAGAAAGGTTTATCTCCCGTGATTTAATGGAACAGTCGACACAGGCATCATTGGGTGTAAACAACTGACATCTACGTGAAATGTCTAATTCCCAATTTGCGGCACTAAACTCACCGTAACCTGTCCCTAGCTGCGCAAACATTTGCACAATGTTTACTGTACCATAGCAAATATTTAGGCCTTACTTTTGCTCTGAGAAGTTGGGCGACGGCAAGATGAGAGCAGCAGTAAGTGGCCAAGACAAGCGTAAGCCCGTCCAGACTTACCTTTTCCTTTCCAGCAGCACTTTTTGCACGCCCAGCCTCTCCCGCTGCCCCCGACCCCGCACACTGAGCTCCGGGGAGCATCGGCCACGACCCAGCGTGGGGGGAACAGCTGCCGCGGGGGCGGGGGGGCCGCACAAAGGAAAAGGATGCGGATGCCGCTGTCTCCCGCCCCCCTCCATCACCTCATACATCGACGGCAGCTGGGGAGGTGGGTGTGAATTTCTGCGCGGGGGTGTGTGAAATCGCGGCGCCCCCCCACAGGCCCAGCCTCTGCTTTCTCCTTTCCCGGCATAGGGGGAGCGCAGCAGCCGCTGCCCCCACCCTGGGGGGCTCTCACCCGCCAGCCTAAAGCTGCCCGTATTCGCACCGCACACGCTCTCCGCTCTGCTCCCGCTCGCCCTCCCCATTTTGAGACGCCCGGAGAGTGAAGACCGGCGCTCGGGCGGTCACAGCCCAACGCGAAGCGGCCAAGGCTGCTGCAACACGCACGTCGAGTAGTTTATTCAAATAAATAAAAATGAACTTTTTATGTACAAATATACAAAACCATTACGCACATCGTACAAAGTAGAAGTCTTTTTTAAAAAAAAAAAAAAAAAAAGGGGAGGGGGGAGCGAGGGGAGGACGCCCAGAGCCGGCTCCTCCCGCACCCGGGCACGGCTCCTTTGTCCCCGGCCCCAGCGGCAGCCCCACCCCGGGCACCGGCACCCTCCGTCCCGCGGGCCCCACCGCCACCGCCGCCGGGCCCCCGCAGGGCACAGCAGCCCGCACCGGTGGCTGCCCCCAGCCCCGCCCCGCTCCCCGGAGGCTCAGAGGGTGCCGAGGTGCGGCAGCGTCTCCAGCCGGTCGGGGCGGTCGCGGCCAGCCGCGCTCTCCACGCCGCGCAGCCACTCGGTGCATTTCCGCACCAGCCCCTCGTCCACCGCCGCCGCCCCCTCCGCCTCCTCCTCGTATTCCTCGTCGTCGTAGCGGTGCCGGTCGTTCAGCAGCGAAACCTTCAGCAGGGCGCGCAAGTCTCCGCCGCCGCCCGCCCGGGCGCCGCGCGGGGCCGGGGCCGCTCTGCCGCCGGGGGAGGGGGCGGGCTGCCCCCGCTGCCGCTCCCGGCTGCGGCGCTGGAGCACCCGCACGGCCTCCGGGGGCAGGCTCAGCGAGAAGCGCGGCCCCGTCTCCCCCGCCGCCCCGCCGACGCTCTCGCAGGAGCGGCTGCCCGGCCCCGTCCGGCCCCGCGTCTGCGGCGGGGCGGGCTGGGGCCGCGCCCCCCTCTCGGTCGGCGGCCTCCGCGGCGGCGGTGGCGGCCGCTGCAGGGCGGAGCAGGGCCAGGAGCTGGAGAGGGGGCCCGCCCGCTCCGGGGCCGCCCCCCGCGCCTTCCTCGCCGCCTTCTCCTCCGCCGGCCGAGGCGCTGCCTTCTTGGGGGCCGCCGCCGCCGGCGGCTTCCTGGGCTGCGCCCGGGCGGCAGCGGGGCAAGCGGCGGCGGCGGGGGCCGGCAGGACGGGCGGCAGGGAGGCGGTGCGGCCGGGAGCGCCCTCCGCCTCCTCGCTGCGGGCCCAGGCAGCCGCCGTGCGCGCCGCGGGCAGGGCCGCGCATCTCCCCGCGGGCGGGCAGGGCCCCGCTGCGCGGCGGGGCTGCAGCCCCATGGCCAGAGCCGGACCAGCAGCCGCGGCGGTGCGGGGCGTCGGCTCTGTCTGCGCCGACAGCCGCTGCTTCCCCCCCCACCTACTCCACCTCGACAACCCGCCCCCCTTCCCGCCCTTCGCCCGCCCCGGAACACCCTTTCCCCGGCGCGGGTGGGCGTGCGGGAGGGGACGGGGTCCTCCCGCCGCCCCTCGCCCTTTCTGGACCGGCCGCCCCGCCGCGGGCGATGCGCTGCCGCCCGCTCTTTTTCCCCGTGCGTTTCCCGCCCGGCCCACGGCAGCGGCGGAGGAAAGGGACGGCGGGGCTGGTGCCCCGAGGGGCGGACAGGCTCCCCGTTCCTCCCCAAAGTCCCCAGGCGTCCCGCTGTGAAAGGGCAGGCTTTTCATGTCACGTTAACCTAGCTCACTCGCAGCACCTTCACAACATTACTGCTCTTTTGAGCTCCAGAAGCGCTGTCAGCCACACGAGGACCCAGAGCTGACTCGCACCTCCGTGAAATTCCAAAACGCACAAACCCCTTGGAGGACAAGAGCAGCCTGGCTGGGTAATGAAGAGCCTAGCCCAGAGATTCTTCTTCCTAGCCCCCATTCCTTCTGCGATTGAAGCAAAGCACATTGCTCAACACTTCTGGCTTTTTTTTTTTTTTTGTGTAGGAGGAGACAGACAGTACCCTAAACAATAACAATAAAGAAAATCTGAATGACTAATACCATTCTAACTAAAGATTACAGTGAAGGTGATGGTGTACCAGAACTGGTGGTTGACAGGCAAAACCAACTCCGGAACAAACAACTGCCCGGTCCTGAAGCACCGACAAGCAGGATCTGATCGCCCCGGTGCCAGTTACAGTCTGCAGCAGCAACTGGGGCAGGGGCAGTGACAGTCCTCTCCAGGATGGCATGCATCACTGCCTACTGGTTCAACACAAACTGAAAACTAGAAGGAACTACGACTACCTGGTCCCTTTTCACCAGCAGGAAGGATGCCTCACAGGCAATTTATTGTTACTAATCAGTTAAAAGGCATGACTGGGTTGTTAGTTTTGCTGCAAAATCATGCATCCTTTATACAGCTTCCCCAAAAGATGTTGCTATTTTGTGCAACATACACTGAGATTTAACAGGAATGTACTACAATTTGTGTCTCTAGCCTGAACCTGGAATAGTGAAAGATGGGTTTTTTGCCCCCTTCCTGGCACTGCAGCTTGCATCTTTTCAAATCCATTCCTTCCTCTATTTGTCGATTAGAAGGAAAAAAAAAAAATCCCAAACAACCAGGGTTTAGAACGCAGGTAATCAAGCACATCCACCCCGTGCTAAAAAGAAGCTCCTATAGCATAGTATCAGCCATCAAACATTAAGGATTTTACTTTGCTCCCGAATAGCTTTTAGTTGAAAAAACAAAACAAAAAAAAAACCAAAACGCAAACCAAAACAACCTAGAAATGAGAATACTTTATTGAAGCTAGGCAAAGAATTAGACTGTTTCACTTCAATCTGTTACTCGTTTAAGTAAAAATGAAGTTTGTCGAAACACTAACACAAAGAAACTTTAAAGTAACTTCCATAAATATAATAACCAAATTTGAATATAGTCACATACATATCCCACTTTTTATTATATTTTTGTATTTACTTAGGTGTAACGCTGAAATTTTCATCCCTCTAGCAGATTCATAAATAAAAAACAGGTTAGGCACCTTGAAAACTAATTTATTTCACAAATCTCATTTATACATTAGCTGTAAGTTCTTTTAATAAAAAGTATTTAAGTATGAAAGTTTTTTAAAAAATCATTTAAAATATAGCTTTTTAATAAAATCCAACCAGCTTTAAACAGACCTCTTACATATTCTCATTAAGCTTTTTCCATAAGGCACAAGTATAGACATTTCAAAGGAGCAGTTAATTATAACTTACCAAATCTTTACAATGTTTATAAAACTCTGTCTTTGGAAACACATACAATGAATAATACACAAATAGAAACGGCACATTGCAAGTTTTAGAGAGAACTTCAAATGAAATCTTTCTGCGTACTACCCAGATCTTCGTGGCTTGCCTCCACTGGGGAATAAACGGTGTTACCGGATGCAAGGCAATCTTAAGACTACTCTGCACAAGGTACTGAAATGTACTTTCTCGATTAAAAAAAAGCCTAAAAGTTCCAGGGTAAACAAAAACTGTTCACCCAATTTATTTTTAAAACTGTTTCTAGTAAAAATTATTTATTCCCCCAAATGCAAAAGGCAAGGAAAATACGAAACTGTTACTGGGTATTTCGGGAGTGGAAAAGTATAGTTTTCCAAGCAAAATTCACAGAAGAATAAAGTTGGCTTTTAAAGCACACAGTGGTTCCTGGTTTTAATTCACCCTAGACAGGACGAGAAGCATTTAATCACAGCATCCCTTTAAAAAGAAGAGAAAAAAAAGTCAGCTATTTGTTATTTTCTTTATATACATATCAACCATTACATTTTTGAAATTAATAACAGTACTTAAACTAAAGACAAAAATCAATGGTTTATCAAATGCAGGATGTTAGCAGCCGTTGTTATGTTGAGTACACCGTTTAGCACCAACTAAAGCAAGGGCCTCAAACCCAAAGCCCATTCTGAAGCTCAGGTCTGCCCGTATTGTCCAAGTCTTCCACACTGTTTGCACATGCTAAAACGCAGACACAGTGTTAAAAATTGTTCTGCGGCACAGTTGGTGGCTCAGCAAAGGTCACAAAGGCTGGCCAGCAAGGAAAGGGCTGAGGAGCGTGCCAAATCCAGACAATTGGCAAAGCACAGGTGCTTTGAGTCCAAGCCACATTTGAGTTAGACCATCGTGTTGTGGGAAAAAAGCACAGGCTGAAGGGTTTAAAGCACATGTACTACCAGTGCAGGATGAAGAGCTGGCTCAGCCTGAAGGTCTAGAGGATCTGAAGGCGTCTATTTCTTTAACCAACAATAAAGAAAGTATTTTCTGACTATTCTACTCAGAGCCCTCAGTCTCCTTAAATTTTCTTAAAAATGTAACAACTCATTAAGAAGTGGAAATTGTATTCTGTTAGCCAGTTTGAAAAATGAAGAAAAATAGTGTCATGACTCCTTGAAGTAATTTTATGTATAGATCTATGGTTTTTGGGTTTTTTTTGTGGGTTTTTTTTTGTTGTGGGTTTTTTTTTGGTCATGCCAGCAGGAGAGCCACCATTAATTGAGAAAAAAAATAATCAAAAAAAATCCACGAACAAGTAAATTGTTGTTAAGAGCAAACCATTACCAGAGTTAAATCAAGTAATGGTAATTTTGCCGAAATCCAGATAAATGCATACTTCAAACGAATTACATAATACTGTTCTCTGGCCCCTAACATGGTGTAGATCACTATTTCTGTAAGCAAGGCAGCCTAAACAAAAGATTTATGATGGCATTTTGCATAAGCAAGTAACTCAATAACCCCTAAAGAAATCACTGTACTATGAAAAGCAGCCTGTGTAAATTAAGTTCTTTGGATCATAAAATCTAATGGACAAATTAAAACAAAGAAATTAAGTGATGCATATAATCTAATGTTTTCCTGACCAGAACTTAAAGTACTGTTGGTAGGGAAGAAAAGACCAGTGACTAGTAGGTCAACTTGTTTTCTGTGCAGAGCAGAACATTAAAAAGAAAAGAAAAGAAAAAAAAAAAAGGAACGACCCTACTGAGACTGTCACATGGCCACCAGGAACTGTAAGAATTCAGAATACTACTTCTGACTGAGGTAGCTTGAGATGTCAGAAGTAGTGAGATGACAAGTTGAAGCTGAGATGACAGTTAAAATATTTAATCATTGTAATTATCAATTACTATCTTAAAAAAAATATATAGCTTAATCCTCCCTAGATCAAATCTGAAGCTTTAAAAAAAAAAAAAAACCAAACAAAAAACAAACCAAAACATTTTTCGGCAAAGTTACAGAAACACTACAGAGGATAACAGATAAAAGGTACAGACAATACTTCTTTTTTTTCCCCGCTTTCACTATAGAAAACCTCATTAAGTGATTCACAGACACGGAAGAACTTTATTTTTTCAAAACCCACACTGCTGAAAGACCAAACTGCATTTTACATTAAACATTAGAGAAGAAACAGATTCTTCTGTTTGTTTACTTGCATGTGGTTTCACTGTGTGTTTTGCCAGCTTTAGTTCCATTTTTGTACACACAAGAGTGAAAAAAAAAAGAGAGAAGCTTGCCACAACAAAAATTATTGCAAAGCCTTGCCTCTGCCTCTCCTAAAAATTATGGAGGAATTCAGAAGCAGACTTAGCAGCTGAAACTATGCTTACTTGTTTGCTTCTAAGACCTCAGATCTATAAGTTATCTTTAATCTAAGTACTGGAAAAGTCAGTATTGCATCAATGCATTTTTAAATCATTGGAGAAGGTAAGTAAAAACTCAAATTATTTTCAGTGCTGAAAACCAGAATGAAATTTGATAAAGAGAATTACTATGCACTTTACTTGTATTCAAAGCCTATATTAAGCATTACTTTTGAGTTCGGCTACATAATTTTCTAAAAATGAAAAGGAAAGGGAGCGGGTTACGTTTTTTCACACACTGAATTTAAGGACTTTTCCCCCTTCTCTAGCATAAAGATAACTGACTTCTGTTAAGATGGAATTAATTATGCAGACTCACCTTGCAAAAGGAATATATGACAGACTATACCTGAAAAAAAAAACCAAGAAAAAAGTATATTTGACAGACTGTTCATGTCTCTCCTAGAACCAAATTATTTCACTTCAGTCCAGCATTAAAGAAAGCAACCTGTTGTTACAAAACTTTAAAGAAAGATGACCTACTCAATTTAACGCTTACCTGAGAAAAGATGACAGGCTTGGACAAAACTAAACATACTGTCAAGGATTTCCTGGTTTACTTTTTCCCTTTTTTTTTTTTTCTAAATACATCTTGTAACTTCTATTGCACACAAACTTAAAAAAGCAGATTTACTACCATCAGATTCAAAAGGAACAGAGATTTCTGAAAACCTGTGTTCTTCAAGACGATAGAGACAACTTTTTTCATTTTAAAAGACAATATACATTACTATGCAAATATACATTTAATCATTAGTTATGTAACCCTAAATACAGATATATGCTGTAGTATGAGTAACATGCCACCCTTGTGGCACTCAAACAGCTGATAATTCTATTATCCTCTGAAACTTGCTTCTCGCAAGCCTCCAGGCTATGTGTTGTTCTCATGCCCAGCCTGATCAAGCTCTAGGACACTTAACAAAAGTGAAGCTGCCTGCTGTAAACATGTAGAACATCGTTTAAGTTAGCAGTCTTCCCTTACGTGGGCCCAAGACGATGCTCAACAGTCCCTATCCTGAACAAAAGATTATTTGTCCTCAGATCCAAGTTCAGTACAGACACTGTGTATGCAGGGCAAGTTCAAACAAAAACTGTGGTCACCTTGGATGGCCTAAGCATTAGTACCAAATAATGCAGCTCAGACAAGGAGACCAAGTATGTTCAGTCATATCTCCATGGAGAAAGCAGTAACTTCCAAAACTCCTGCCCAGGCTTGCAAGCACTCCCCTAACTGTGCTCACACATTCCCACGCCTAGCCCTTGATCGCATCTGGATGGTCATCACGGTACCTGCTGCACTGAGTTTACCCTCTAGCATCCTGCCACTCTTTCCTCAGTGATAGTGAATATTCTTGTGGCAGGACACACCCTACGAAAATGCTATTTAGCTTCTTCAACAATGAAAAGTTAGTTAGAACTCAAAAAAGGAGACGACAATTAAAAGCAGGGCATATGAATATACACAGTTACTTTCACAAGAGAGAAAAAGCATGAGAATTTTTTTGCCTATCTATTCCTTTCATAATGCCTCAAATAAGTTCACACATCGCAGAATATACTTAACATTACCATTTTTGCAAGATGACTGCATATAGATTTCGCTGAAGTTACACAACCTAGCTTAGAAAAACAGATTGAGGCTGGCATTTGGACACACTTATGTTATGTGAAGTGCATATATATATATAGGTTTATAATCATGCGAGTGCAGGGGCAGGGAGAAGAAATTAAAACGAATTTTAAGAATCTTACCAGGTCATTGCCAAGAACTGCAATATGCAGAATAACACTGCCAAACCTTTTTTGTTCCACTAGGTAAAAATAAAGCAAATATTGCAAGTTAGGTCATTTTGCACTAGCCTACACCGTAAACAATTGCAACAGCCTGTTCAGTCAAAAATTTAGTTAACTGACGATGCCTAAATTGCCTTGTCTTAACTTAATTTGCTGCTCCTTTCCAATCTAACAACTTCCCATTCATTTTATCCGTCACTCGATCTGCATCATGCTACAAAAACCTTCTCTAGCTTTGAAAAGATTTAACAGCATCAATGCTAACACTTTCACTTTCATCCATGATACTGTACTTCTGCAAATACGGAAGTTCACTTCAGCTATGTATTTTCTTCTATGGAACACAACTACAGCCGGTTTTTTAATCAAGGTGCCTGAAGGTACTACTTCTGTCTCTCTTCCTCTGTCTTAATCAGTTTAATATTCTGTACCTGTGGCTGCTACAGACCACTACACTTTCTCTGATGTAAGATGAAAGTATATTTTAACTTGCTTTTCTTAGTTCTTAGTCTAGAGGTCTGCAGACTGAACCTGATGCTCTAGATTTTGTATTCTCATCTACATCACATGCAGGTTGAAGCCAACATGCTCATCACTCCACCTAAACTCAGCTGCAGCTGAAAAGACAACTCCTGAACACACCTTTCCTCTGGAATGGAACTGTATGTTAAAGCTGTAATACAATTAAGAAACTAACCAAGGTAGATTGCTCCTTAGAGGAATAAAGTGTTCTCACTTACCCAGAATACAGCACACAGAGTCAATACTAGGAAAAGCTGGGGCAACATGAAAGGAGAGAGAGGAAAAAAAAAAAAAGGAGAAAAGAATGAATACTCAAACACACAAGCAAATACAGTAACTGTTTTCATGTTTTCAGTGGGTAATCAGCATTTTCAGAATTGACCACTGAACAAGCAGAGCCAAAGGCTATCACACGGCAACTATACGCTGAACTCCAGGTAAAGTGGTGTTTTCCAAAGCACAGTATGATGTGCTTCATGGCCAAAAGGGCTGGGACAGGTGTTAGGAGAAAGAGGAGGCAGGAACTAACTTCAGGAACCATGAGGGGTATAACCAGGTCTGTGTAGCCTTATGTGTTAGGTCTATTAAGAGGTGAGCTTAGATGATAAAGACTGCTTGAAAGCAATCAAGTAGTCTGGGAACTGCTAGTCTGTTATTTCAATACATAGTCTCATTTTGGATGTAGTATTTGTAATATCAACATTTGACAAGAAATGTGTGTGCATTACCAAGAACAACCCATCATTAAAAACATCCATTCACAATTACAATATTTGACAAACACAGGCTCTGCTTCTTTTGCCAGTGTTTTTTTATCTTCTGACAGTAATGAAGAGCCCACCAGGGAGCAGCTGCCTCATACACAGTGAAAAAGCTCACATGAAGCTTTATTCAAGCTACTTACACACATCTGATGGAACATTAATTTGGCATAGTAAGCCCTATCACTGTAATCACATCATTTGTGCAAGCTTAACCCTCACTTGGAACTTTTTCACTAAATCTCACCTGGCTCTCTCCATCTGTCAGTACACATAGCAGAAACCAGAATGACACTCTAATTTAATCTTCACCGAAAAAACTCTGTTGTTTTTATTTCTTTCAATGAAATGTCAACAGACTCTCTTGAAATATTCCAAACATAATTGTGACTCCTGAGTTGCCTACAGTTCTAGCTTTGCATTAGGATGGGGAAGAAAACAGTCAAATACATCAAAAGTTTTCTAAACTTCAGAAGGTTTCCAGTTCTTCTCTGTATTACTCAAGTTTTCCATCCTAACAGTCTTAGCTCTCATCCAATGTTTTTGCTCCCTATTAGACGAAACCTTTCATTCTGTCTTTTCCTAGCCTTGTTGGTAGCTTCTCTGCACAGGTAGGTAGGTAGGCTTGTGATGTTTTTTTTTTTTTCCTGCTTTCTGTTATCCTTCCATTTCCCAGACGCACCTTGTTTCTACAGCTTTCAAAGCAATTTATTTTCTTTGTCATCACATCTGAACATAGTGGATGACAGGACCATCAGAGCAAATTATTTTTGTGGTGGCTGTTTTAGTGTCTGGCTTAGGCTTTCAGCTTGACCAGAGAAAGCCCACAGTGTTGGAGAATTCATGCTCAGCAAACATAGACTCTAGAGAATCAGATACATTCTTGGACATTTTTACTGCATACCGATGAAACTTCCCTAGGACTTGTAACTTAGTATGATTTGGAAGAGACAGCAAAATGTCACCTCTTTAACAAAGCTTTGAGTCCAAGCAAGGATCAAGTCACTTCCCCAAAAGATATGGGCAAACATGAGCTTCTCAAATGAGATTATAACTTCTTTTTTTCATGTGGGTGTGCGAGAGAAAGAATATACAACTCTCATTATGGACATCCACAAAGAATTCATAAGTGTTTCTTATCCACATGGGCTGTAATAAACTGGAAAAGCAAGCTATATGATAGGGAGAATAGGACAGCCAACAACATTTTAAAAATAAAAGGTGAAACAAATCAGGAGGACCAAGAGAGAAAATAAGTACAAAAGAGAAGCAGCAAGGGCAGACACTTGTTTTCAACTACCTAATACAGAGTTTTGGGCTAGGAATTCTGAGACTGGGGACGGGGCTGTTTTTTCCATCCTCCTGGAAAAAGAAATTATGATCATGGAAGTAAAGCAGCCAAGGACCTCACAATGGAGAAGGGTGAAGCTGAACATGTGGCTTCCCAGACTCTGGGGAGAGAAATTAATCTTCTCCATCGCTTTGGAAGTGCTGAACCACTAAGCTATACAAACAGAGCTGCAGCTAACGAACAACTGTTAAGCTAGACTTGGCGACTGCTGACTTTTCATACCAGCTGAAAAGCCTCTCTCTAGTCTTGTTCTTGAAGAAATTGTTTTAGAAAATAAATTAACCTAATCTTAGCATTCAGTAAGAAATATTTAGTAAATAACATTTTAGTCCAAATGATTTTTTTTTGTTTTTAAATCATAAGCAACAAACACAGATGCTCATAGGAAGCAGGTAAATAATCTTTATAATATACAGAGGTCATCGGCTTGACTATTATTACCTAGTACAAAGAAGAGGTGTACGGAGAAATAACCTCCCTTTAGTAAAGCCTCAAATTTAGCTTTGAGGGTAAAGGAAAACTTTTTAGCAAAAGCAAGTAAAGATAGTATATTTACCAACATCACAACTGTAGCTATTAATCTTTTTGGCTCAAACATTGCTTTCAATTGCTTCAGTGGCCCCATCAGGAAACAGGTACTAATAGGAGGGAAAAAACAAAACAAATGGTAAATCACTTTCAAATAAAACTTTGTAAAAGACAATAGGTAATTACCCAGTTTTTCAACATTTTGGAGGACTATAAAGGCTTAAAAAAAAGAAAAAAAAAAGTATTTTGGTGTTTAGCAACAGGGACCTGCTAGAACAAAAGATGAAATACTCCATGTATTTAGTCCCGGGAACAGCTTATGAATTGAGTCAACCCTGGTAATGTTTTGGAAAGAATTTCATGACCACTTATAGCAGTGGGCTCTAACTCTTTGCCCAAACTCAGCAAGCAAAAAAAAGAAGGAAAAAGTTCAGTAGTTTGTATTAAATCCTCCAGCTTTCTTCTACTCTGCAGTTAACTTGAAAGGAGAATGAAAACCATCAGCAATGCTATGCTGTACCTGTTCATGCAAAGAAATGCAATGTGAACTAAGAACTCAACTGTAGGAGTAATTATCTGGCTTCAAGTACTCTGAGATGAGTCTCTTCCTTCCCTGCCATTGACGCCATTCTGCCTTGTAGAAAATATAAAAATTTAGTGAGAGAGTGAGAATGCCTAGAACCTTGTCATGATCTGAATGCCTTATTACAGAGCAGGAAACTTAGTTTAACTCCTTTTTCCAGTTAATATCTATTTATATGAAATAAAACAATCAGTAGCAGGAAAACAGCGTGGTAGAGCTCTCTCCTGAAACTAGTCATAAGCCTAGTGAAGCAGGCATCTTCTAAGACAGAAGAAATATGAGAGTCCACACCCCAAGCAGTAAACTGAATCAATAATCTCCCACATCCAGATGTTTCCCTTTTTGCAACTTTGTGTATATATCCCCTTCTCTTCACTTTTTTTTCTTAAGTTGTGTAGACAGACCTCAAAAGTCCATATTAAATGGAAAAAAAAAAATTTTTCTCAGTTCAATAGAAAAAAATGTTTTAAATTCACTGCAATTCAAACTAACTTTTTCTCAGTATTTTTTCATCTTGGCTGTTGTGCACACAATTAAAGACAAATAATAATAAAAAAGAGACCTGAAGAACTAGAAAAAAAAATACTTAGCTATTGGGAGGATAGGGATGATGAAAATATGGTGGTAAAAATGAGGGAGGTTCAGGCCACATAAAATAGACAGAAAAAATATAGGAAGCAAAATGCACTGATGCTAGTCTGATTACCATTGAAGGACAGACATCGTAAGAGCTTCTCCAAAGATGTGAGAGAATCCATAGGGAGCACAAGGGTTGGAAAAATCTAGAGTCCTCCACTTACATGGGATATTTCTTATATACAACACATTCCGTAGGAGGTACTCTAACCATCCCAAAGAATAATCAAATAAGTATTATTGGTTTCATGTTTGTGGCTAGAAAATTTTAGTAAAACCAGGCGAGACAGGACTATTTAGTGAGAGTGGTAATTGCATTTATTTTAAATACAGACTTGCAAACAAACCTGAAAAAGTTCAAATCTCCTTGTCAATTCAGGACTTTACTGTCATTTCCTATTCTTCATAGAACACAGTTGCCTGTTATTTACACCTAAAAGGACTGCTAATGGGGAAAGGAGCCTCTTTTTATTTCTAACTGTAGCTGTAGTCCAGACTAAAGTTTTTCAGCATTCTCCTAAAAGAAATGACCAGTTTGTAAAAGCTTTCCTCTTCAATCGCTGACAATTACACTTGGTTAGTATCAAGTGTCTAAAATGCTAATTTAATTTCAAGCAGTGAAAACACTCCCAAAATACTAGGTTAAAACAACAACAACAAAGAATAAGGTAAGGGAGAGAAAGGGAAATACATAGTTTTGCCTACCTCAGTATTAACTTTTTGTCTTATTTTAGTATGAGATAGAATAGTTATACAAATGAGAGACTCAATTCCACTATAAACATCTTTGCCCCCTAACAAATTCATCGAGGAAAAGTAGTACACCATCACATTTCTCAGAACTTAACGATACGTTGCCTGAGTTTTAACAGATTAACAGTGCTTTGACTCAAGAGTTAAGTGACTTGACTTAAGTCACAGAGAGTCCATAAAAGTCAAGACCAGACTCCATGGTTTCCGAGTCCCATGACCATGCTCCAACTACGCTAAGATAGTTAAAGAAGGAGGACAAACAGAAACTGAAAATACTTTGACATTAAGCTATTTCTTACACATCTTTCAAACAGTGAAAGAAGAGTTTTAGATCCTAGGAGGTCTGCAGATATTTTAAGACTAACCGCTACACAGAACACTGCAAAGAACCAAGCACAGAGTTTAAAATACACTGTGAACCATTTTTAGATTCTGCTGGGCCTTACAGTCAAAATGAGGCTTTCCTGAGCCTCTCCTTTTTCACAAAGTTTTCCTAGAAACAGGATGATCTCTCTGTTAGAAGCAAAAAGCTCCGTCCAGTAACAAAGCATCCACACAGCAGGCAGACTAGTTTGCCCCTGAAACTGAGATACCTCTGTATCTGGCAGAAGGACTTAGCTGTGAAAAGTACAAAACATTCAGCTAGCAATTTGTTATTCATACTTCAGACAGCACTTGTGATCTGTCCTACAAAACAACCACATAAAACACTACAATGGGGAAGTAACAAGTGAATAACTAATATTCACTAGTTATTAATCTTAAAACTGTAGGACAAATAAGATTTTATGTTATTAGCATTTCAATATGAAAACAACGTTGTTTACACACAACATAGACAGCATTTTAGAATAAAAGCAAACAAATGCAGATGAAAAGAAGGATGTTTCTAATAACAATAATTAAGAAATCATACCTGGCTAATGCAGCAATATTTCCCAGAGTGTAAAACACTGCAAAAAGTTTTATACCCTTCGGGAGCCATAGCAATGCTGTTCCCTATAAAAGATAAGTTATTTGTATGTTTTTAATTAGTTAATTCAATTTATTTAGATTTGATATTCTATAAATATATATTCAGACTATGAAGAGTGTAATTCTAGCACACACTAGCAGAGTATACGGTTCTCAGTTTTGTAGTAGTCAACATTCAGAATAATTCTATTGCCACCTACTGGCAAAATAATGTATTGATTTATTATATCGAGGTTTTAAAACGAAGCAATACTTATGTTGCTTATAACGTTTATTTGTATTGTTTATATTCTATTTATGATACTTTCCATTTTGTTACAATGCCCCACTAAACACCATACACTTCTGCACACAAAGGATAAAATGTCATAAAGCAACACTAATATCCACCATCTCCTTTCTCCTCCAACCAACCATCCAGACTCGCAGTCTGGATTGTGTTCTGGAGGCAGGGGAGAGAAGATAAAAGCAGCTATATTCTATCAATTGCAATTTCAGTGGAAATCTGTGGTGCCACTTTGCACAGACCACAGTACAAGCAACCATGGAAAGCTGCAAGAGGACTGTAATTGCATTCCACAAGGAAAGCCTATGGACACTTTGCAAAGACTAAAGAAAAAACACCACCTGTAATTTTGGCCAGCCAAGAACATAATAAATATTCCAAAAGGCCCATAATCTGAAGCAGAAGAAGGTGGAGTTGTCAGCTCTCAGCTTCATGTGAACTGATTACCACTTAAATAAGACCTCTCATAGGTAAGACCACCAACTGTTCTGGTTTACCTCTGGGTCTCAGGGAGTCTAACAAACT
Source organism: Chlamydotis macqueenii (assembly GCF_036417535.1). NCBI lineage: Eukaryota > Metazoa > Chordata > Aves > Otidiformes > Otididae > Chlamydotis > Chlamydotis macqueenii. The sequence continues at coordinate 101,315,704 of NC_141558.1, read as the reverse complement.
GCAAGTTTTGATGAAGAATCAGAAGCAGCCACTTGCTGGACAGCGGCTCAACGAGTGCCTCAAAACAAGCAAGAAACAGGTTGCTCCTCCACAGCTGCTTCTTCCTGTCATTACATAAGTCTCTTTGGTTTAAAAACTTTTTACAGTAAATGAAAGAGCAGCAGCAGGCACTTAAATAATAGCAAAACCAGAAACCAATGCACACAGGACAAGTTTTTCTATCCTACTACCAGAATGCATTACAAGTCAAGACAATCTGCCTGACAGTCTCCACAAAAAAAAATGCAAGTGTCATCCATATACATTAGCCAAAGGCTGCTGACTAGCTTACATCAAAAGTCACGCTCCGCAAAGAACCAACATCCTACTTCATAATGGAACAAAAAAATAAAGGGGGAAAAAAAAAAAAAAAAAGAAAGAAAGAAAAAACACAAACCAAGCAGTCTGCGTACTTTCCCAATGTTTTTTCACCTGCTTCTGAGACCTTCCGTGCAGATGCTTTGTACTGCAAGTTACCTGTGTCAGATTTTGATAGACCTAATCAATTACTGGTTCTCAACTTTTAACTGCAAACTTGAGCCTCCTGCCAACACGTCAAGTCTGAGAATTAACAAACTATTTTCTGCCCATAAGATCGATAGAAGTGCAGTAGGTTTTTCAAGTGTCAACATGCTACCACAGTCATCATCTACTGATTTGTGAGTGTGACAGGTTACACTTGTGGTTTCTTCAGCCCTTAAAAACCTTTCAAGCTTCTCTCTCCTTTTCTCCTTTGACTGGAGAGAATAGAAATAAAATGGGTACACACTGAACAACAGCAAAAGCTCTTTCCTAGTAGACCACTCACAAATCTAAATTAAAAATATAGCACATATTGTCAGTGTTCAAATCTTTTAGTAAGAAATTGTATTACGCTACAATAAAAATGCTCTTTGCTGTGAATGGTAGAAAGATGGTCAAAGTCATAATTTACAGAACAATAGGCCCTACAAGCTAATTATACATTTAATGTCCAGTTAAACTTATGTATATAAAATTTTGGACACAGGATAAAGCAAACACAGAATCACTTTACTTACAAGAACAGAACACACAATGCCAGCAACAAAACATATGGCAAACCATCTGACTCGAGTACCAAAGCTCAGTGTTGAGGCATCGAGGACCTTAAGAGGAGAAAAAAAAAAAAAAAAAAAATTACAAACCCAGTTTTGAACAATTTAAAGACTTTTTTTCCTTTACTACTGAAGTCCTTAATTTCAAACAAAATATTTTTTTTTAGCCAGAAAGTTATTTTACCGTGCTTAAGAAATTATATTAGCAATTTGAAAACATATTCTCAAAATTAAAAAAAATTAAAATAAAAAAATAAAACCTGTGAAGGTATATCCTGGCACTCAAGCAATACTGCTCCACTTTCAAACAGACTTTCTTTTCACTATACTACTACAATTGAAAATTCTCACAACTATACCCGAGCAGAAGAATGAATGTACCTTTCTAGTAATTCGCAGATGAACACATCTATTTCTGCAGCACTGTATGTTCCTACAGACACTACCACCTTCTCCTGCTACTAGACAGAACCCACTGTACATATCAGTACAAGTATCCACTGCAAGCATTATGATTCCACTTCAATTACTGTTCCTTACAGGGTGGAGGTGTAGGCAGGTTAACACCACTTGTTTCATTGACAGCCAACTTGCTGAAAGGGGTAATTTTACTTTCTGCTTCTCCTGTGTGACTCCAGAACTTGTAAGACCCTTTAATGAGACGAGCTAGCTGACACAACTCATGAAGCTGGAAAAGAACTAGTGTTCTTCTAGTCTGATGACTTAGTCCTATGCTAGACTAATGAGCCACACCAGCTCAGCAAGATGTCAGAAAAGCTGCGGGGCTGATATGAGGAAAGAGGCAGAACCACATAGCTGGCAGAAGAACAACCCCTTTCAGCAGAAGTGGCTGGTTAGAGATGCTCATCTTCTCCACCCACGCTGTAAGAACAATGTATTTCAGCTTACTCTAGGTCACTAAAATCAAATAAACTTCCTATTCCAAACTGGTCTTTTCAGTCAAGTGTTGCTTCAGCTTACGTAAGAGGACTATAAAAAGCTAACTTTCCTATTTTTTTTTCAGATGACACAAGCAAACTTGCCCTCTTGTTACCTAGTCTACAGACACTTTCAATCAAGTGTTATTAACCAAATAAACAAGTTAGGACTTCCCGAACCAATGAGTTTGATGTTTCTCCTACTCCTTTGAAAAATTTCTCTTTCAGGTAGTGGTCAACGAATGAATGAAACTTGGGTTACTGCTTAGAATGATTTCACATCTGTACAAATGAAGAACCCATACCTAATTAATAAAAAAGGGCCACATACAAGTACACATTTACGTGCTGTGATGAATCAGCATCTGGACGTATGAAAACAACAAATAGCCTGGACTACTTTCTGCTTATAAAAAAATTACAAACTCTGTTTCATCAAATTAAATACTTTCAATATTTACTTAAGAAGGGGGATCAGAACACTAAAAATAAGCTTTTACATTTGCATGCTGTCTGAGCAGACATACAGCTGGGATACAATATCGTACTGAATCTTCTTTCCCCTGCTTTGTGTTCAGCAGTTAAGACAGAACTTCCCAAAGGTCAGAAGATGCAGCTTACCTTGTTAGGTTCAACTCTTTATCCTTATGTACGCATTAAAGAAGCAAAGAAAAACAGTAACTGAAAGATGGTTTAGTATTTGAAATATTTGATAGTCACATTCTTGAATGCCTATACATGCATGAAGCGCAAGAAGAACTGGCAGGCCATAACAAGATACTCTTTTGACTCATGCATTAAGTTACATCTATTCATGCAACTAATTACACATACACCAAACAAACAACAAAAAAAAAGGAGTAAAAATCCTTTCCATCCCTGCTCAGAAATGAAGTGTGGATGGGCCAACACTATCAGTACACCCAACGCACACAGTTCAGATTGCCTAGAAAACAGGGAAAGGATGAAGGTACATAGTTTCTTCAGGTGGATCAGGCACATCGCTGTCACTTACTCTATTCTACTTCTAGCCTTAATATTTGACGGTGTTCCTGAAACAGCTACCAGGAAATTTCATTTTTCCTATAAATTTGAAAACAGCTTTATCTTCATTTAAATCCCTAACAGTTATTAGGTGGAAAAGGTACTATCACCATAAATAAGTGAAGGCTCAGAACAAAAAATGCCACAAGATTTAAAATACTATACATCTGTAGAGGTTGAGTACCTGACACAGCACCTGTCTATTCTACCACATCTGCTGCAGGAGCAGTAATTTCTGTAAGAGGGGCTGTGAGACACTCTGACGTAACAGCTTAGTTTCTTACACCTACACTCAGAGAACATGAACCAGAACCCTAAGAAATAGTTAGTAAACTTGCCTATGCAACAAAAGCAGGAAACAACATAAGGGTGATTACGGCTTTTTTTATTGTCTGACATAAGCTGTACAGCTAATCCTAGATTTCAGATAAAAAGAGTTGGCATTACACTCCACGACATTTGCATTAGCAGAAGCTTTTACTTAGAAGGCTGAAAAAAATGCTATGCAAATTCCTCATCTGGGGAAACATTCATATAGAGAACTGTGCAGCAGGGGAGTTCCTGTAAAACATATCCTTCTCATTATACTGCTTATCAGCTTGTTTCTAAGCAATAAAAAGAAAAAAGAAACAGAAATTAACAAACAGAAATCCTTAGTTTTCTATAGCTAACCTTTAATGCCAAACTCCTGAGCAAGAAGCAAAGACTATTATTCACAGGATATTCCAATAAAATATTACAACAAAAGAAATGACCAAAACATCCAAAAATCAAGAGGAAACCCTAAGTGGAAACTGGAATCTGGAAGGCAGACTTCCTGAAACACAAGGAATGGTCTTGCAATCGTCTAATACCCAAGTTGCCAGTGACAAATAACAGTGCAAGGTTGCCATTGTTCAAAAACATTTATTATTTTGAACATTTACCTAAACCCCTCCCATACATGGATTATCTTATAAAAGCTTTCCATGTGGGCAAGAAAAAAAAAAACAAAACAATAGAAGCACTTTCTTTTACAGGTTTTAAAGAAGATCCTAGAAGTTAACAATTACATCTTTTCCTGATAGCAAATTTAATAATACGCAAGTAATGGAAAAATCAATTTCAAATAAATGTTGAGTACATTTGCAAAATTGAGTTGCTAAGCAATATTTCAAAAAAATATTTAGAGATATATTTTCATCTTTCCCTAACAGGCTACCTTATATGTATTTCTACTAACACTTTAGAGTAAAATATGAGAAATTTAAATATCTAGTCTATTTCTCCTGCTAAAATCTTGTTGAATGCTTTAAGCAGTTGTCAGTCGACAACTATCATGAAACTACAGCCAGTAAATAAGCCTACGTGTAAAATGGACTGATTTTACACTACTTTTGGTCTTGACAAAACTAAGCAGCATAATGCTGCCCTGACAACATCATTACACTGATATATTTACAATTTAGAATTGATTTTTTTTTGTAACAAATTCCTTTAATTCTTTTTTTCCTCTATATTTAGAATAATTGATCTAATTGCAGCAAGAAGCGACAGCTGATCATCTGAAGAGCTTAGAAAGTACAGAAAGACTTCACTGAATCATCACACAATCGTCTCATTATATACTTTTCTTTTACTTTCCTTAACAGGAACTACTGCTGACTCCACGGTAATGGTTCCACAAAGATCAAGAAGGAGCAGAACACAGAGACAGCTATGAGCATAAACCATATGATGGCTATTACACAACTATCAGCTATTCTGAAGAGAGGGCCATTGTTTTTAACCAAACACATGATGCTGCTCCAGAAAGATCTAAAACAACTAAAGATTTTACACACAAAATGCACAACCTTATGTTTTCCTTCACAACCTTACCTTCTCTGCATGGAGGCACATACTTTTTTACTCTATTATGCACACTTTAAAAATAGTCAACACCACTCAGCTGTAGAGCTATTGCTTTACTGAATGTCACATATGAATTTCCTCACTTGAAAAGATGCTTAATTTCCCGTGTTCTAGAAACACACTGCTACTTTGAGAGAAACCTACAACAGACATTGCCTAACCTAAACACTTTAGTTTTTCTTCAGTGGGTATTTATTTACTTTAAAGAAGATCTTTCTGGGTCATCTTCTCAGCACGAAGCTCCTTTGCACTACACCAGAGGCATATTCGTATGTTTTCTTCCATCGTGTACTGGACAGGCTTTAAACACGCGCAGATTTTTCCTATTTAAAGTCTTCTCCAGCTAAAAGAACATCACTACATTCAATAATCAAATCATACATAGTGTAGTTACAGACATTTAACAAATGACACACTCTTAGCTCTGTTCTCTCCTTCTCAGGATATACACTTCAAAGAGGCATTTATCTATTGATTGCTGCCTTAAAACAAACACCACAGTGTCAAGTAAAGGAGAATTTTAAGTCGTTGTCATGTGTCTCATCTGACATGTGCCTTGGGATGGCAGATTAACAAATTATCTTGGAACTGAACTCAGATTAACAGAAATGTAAGTATTTCTTTGATAATCTTGAGATAAGATCAGAAAGTGAAGCATCCCTCCCAAATGCTGGCAGCCAGCTCTGCTGGGAAAGGGCACAGATGCTGCACTGCTTCCACAATCAGACAGGTGCAGATACAATTTAGCTGCTTTACTGTGGTAAAGAGGTCAGGTTCACAAATCTGGAAGATCAGCAGCAACTCCGTGCAAAGACAAGTGAAGCACGTCAGCAGCAAGCTGCTGGAACTAATCTTATGCCATGGACACCAGCTATACTGAGGCTGTGCTGGCTCACCACGGCTTATTAGCTGCAGCTCAGATCCAGGCTGCTCTACATCCCAACTTCTTCCACCATGCTCCAGCAACCTGTAGCACACAGCATCAAGATATTCCGTGATGCAGGGCACTTTGACCTGCAGTTACACCAATTCAAAAGGAGCTGATGGCATAAATAGTTCTTTCTAAGTATGCTCAGCTTTACTTCAACCTAGAAGTGAAGTCTCAGAAATGTATGGTGTTCAAACTCAGTAAAAAAAACATAACTGATGATGAGGAAGATAGTGGGGAGGTAACAGAAAAATTAAATTGTACCTGAGGAGTACTAGGCAAAAAAAAAAAAGGAACTTCAGCACAATACACACAAAACGAACTCTGTCTAGAGAAAGTCACAGCTTTTGCAAATTCAGGGGCAAAAAGAAACGAAGAAGCAATTTAGAAAGAAAACCTATTGTTTAAGTGATTATCAGTACCAGGGCGATCTAGGAGGAAGAGTACACACAAGACAAGGAGACCCTGTTATCTCGAAGTAGGAGGTGGAAAATAAAACCAAAAAGCCCCAAACCACCAACACAACAAAGAGCTTCTCCGCACACCGAAAATTCGAAACCTCTCACTTCCGGGCTGGGCCTGGTGCCCACAAACCTCGTCCTTCTGCGCAGGCAGCAAACTCGTCGCTCCTTTGCCCCCCACCCCGTCTCTCCCGCTTACTGACAGGGACAGGCGCGCAGGCAGACGCCGGGGAGGGGGGAAGTGCGGGGAACGCGGCGGCGCCTGAAGCCGCGGGCACCGGTGCGGTCCGGGGGCAGGGAGGCTTCAGTGACCGTCAGCCCCTCCGCGGGAGAGGGGGCGCCGGCCCGCGGGCCGCAGCTCAGCGGCCACCAAGCCGCCGATGCGGGGAGGAGGAAGAAGAAGAGGTTCCCGCCGGGCGGTACCTGCGCCGTCAGTCCCTGCTCCTCGTCTTCCTGCCCGGTCAGCACCCGCCGCAGCTTCTCCATGCCGTCGCTCAGGCCGGGCCGGAGGGGACGGGACGGGACGGGACGAGACGAGACCCCACTCCCCTGCCTGGTCGCTGGCCTAACCGGAAGTGACGCACCCGCCGGCTTTGCCCCCCGCGCCTCCCGGCGGGCGCAGCCCCGCACCACGCTCCGTTTCCCGCGGGGCGGCGCAGAGCGGCGGTTGGGCGCGAGGCAGCGGCGAGGTCCCGCGCCTGCGCACTTGGGCCGTGTCCCGCAGCGGGGCGGGGCGGGGCGGGGCGGGGCGGGGCGGGGAGGGTAGGTGGGCGCCTGTGTCGGCCGAGGTGCTGGGGAGGCGGGGGGGTTTTCCAGGCAGGCCCCCGCGCATCGCTGTTGCGGAGCTGGCTTATTTCCGTACGCTCAGGCACTGTGATTTGCCCGAGCCCAGCAGCCTGAATTCGCACTTAAATAAAGGCTTTTGTGTAGATCCAGAACGGTAACGCCATGGTGGTACCCGGCCCAGCTAGAGCCACGCTCAGGGCGCCATGGCGCTGCAGAGGGAAGGAGCCTGGGGCGTGGGCAGGCTTGCCAGCTCCCCCTTTGGTTGTGCCCCCAAAACGGTGCAGATGGGCCCAGCGTGCGCGCATCCGGCTACCAGGCAGCGGCTCCGCAGTGAACACCAGTGGAAACGGCCTCACACCAAAGAGCCTCGGCGCTCCTTGAATTAGGGGGCGTCTGTTGCATCCCCGTGCACCGCCTGCCAGCAAGTCCGATGTCTTTTCCAGCTATGAATGTGTGGGACAGAGAGAAATGGGATTAGCTGGAAAGGCCTTCTTCAATGAGTGAATGTAACACGTGTCAATGTGGCAATTTCCAGTGTGGCTCTGTGTTGTCCGTTAACCTCTGCCCCTGGGAGAAAGGGTACGGTTAGAGGCTGTCGTGCTGTCTCCCTGTCTTGGCTGCCTCACCTGCTAGTGCCCAGCAGCGCTTCAACCACCATCCCCTCTGTTCCAGCATGGTCACTCAACATAAGTGTTCCCTGTCCTGCTCTGTTCAGACACTGACCCCCTGGACACCCTTTAAGGCCATTCCTGTGTCCTGGCACATGGCTCTGCTCAGATGAGCGCCACGGCCGTGGCCTGAGTAGTTTGCAGGGGGAACAAGGCTGGAGGCTGGGGGAAAAAAAGCCAGCGGGTGTTCCCTGCCTGCTGCCTGGCTGCAAAGTGACAGCAGGCGGCAGGGTGGGGTGGGGTGGGAGAGGAACGTGAATGATAGGGGCTATGTAACCTGCTGCTGTGTGAGTGGAACTTGATAAGAGCCAGGGCAGCAGAGTCCCCTATGAAGACAGAAACCTTTTGTGAAGGTTTTAAAACCTTCGTTCTCTCTCCCCTCCATGAGAGGAGAGCTCCCACCCTGTTCCCCTCCCCATGCACACTTCTCTTAGGAAGAGTTTTCCACATGTTTTGTACATCAGCTTTTGGGTGGAACCCTTGGACACAAACCGTACCTTTCCAGCTTGATGATAGGCCATCAGCATCTCAGGAAGCTTTAGGTCAAGGCCAGAATTCTGAACGGGAGACAGCCTGCAGACATGGCTATGTGCAAACAGGCAACAACAGCCAGCACAGCCCATACCTTGCAAGAACCAGAGCAGGGAGGAGAGCATGTGTAAGGGAGCAACATGACCATGACGCCTCTGAACAGGGAAGAAGAAATGAGAAAAGGGATGGGGTGAGGGGGGGCAAAAATAATCCTCCCAGTATCTGGCATGCGCAGTGGCCTCATGCCCACAGCTGCCAGGAGAAAGGAAGAGGCCCAGCTGGTCATGGCATCCTGTCTGGAGCTTGCTGCTACTTGCTTGGTTTGGGTGCCTTGGGTGCTTTGCAGTTGACAGGGGCAGGAGGTGACGAGCAGAGGTGCTTGGTGACCTCCTCCTCCTCTGCAGCTGGCTCAAAGGTGTCAACCTGGGGTTGTCATCTGGTGGTGGTTCTGAAGGTTACTGGTTGCCAGTAGGAGCTGCTGTTTTCACATCTGTCCCTGCTACCCCAGACCACAAACTTCTTCCTGGAGGATCCTGACAGTGACTACATTGATAGGGTCCTTCCTCTCTCCTCCTGCCTCCCCAGGGCCTCCCTTCTCCATCAGAGGATCCTGTGGAAGAGAGGAAAGTATGCCTCCCTGTCCTGGAGGGAGAAGCCAAGGCAGTCCATGTCTTACAGCTGCTCTCCCACAGCCTCCAGCTTCCTGAGGACACAATTTTCTGCAGGGTAGTGGGACTACTAGGACAGACCCATCCCTGCCTTGACTTCTGCCTGTGAGGAATGAGGGAATTGAAGCTTTGAAGAATTTGTCTCACCAGGGCAGGCTATATTCATACTTGAACCCCAGGAAGCTCCCTCCCCTGTGGCCTGTTGACTTCTGCAGCAGCAGAACAGCTAGAAGCACAAGGTACTTGGACATGGGTGCAAGGGAGCAGAGCCGACATTAGCTGGTGGGGGCAGAAAGTAGCTTTGTTGGTTTTGCACTGAATGGAGAAGGAGGGAGAACCTCCTGATGCTTCAGGCACCTCTGGAGGTGATCAGTGAGACAGACACACTAAGCATCCAGCATATTTTGCATCATGCATCATGGTTGCACGATGCTAAGAGTTTTGTTTGCTTCACTGCTGTTTGCTTGGGAAGAGGGGTGGCAAAAATTACTCACAGTTTACTTTTACTAGTTCCTCTGTTCCACAGAAATGTTGCGGGTTCATGCTTTCACTGGAAATGGTGGTATGACAACAAACGTGTCAGAGCATGGCAGTCTCTTCCCTACCTCCTCCCAAGCCACACACAACCTGCAGCTGAAACCTTTGGGCCCCCCACTAAAACCAAAACTGTGCAAGCCATTGTGGACCTCCGTAGCCTTCCCACAAAGACCCAACCCAACTGACTGTTCAGTTGACTCCTCAAGGTGCCATGTTTGCTCTTTGGGGCAATGGTCCATGGCCAGGGGAAGCCTCAGGAGTAGGACCCCTTCCTCTCCCACTCACCAAAGCAGCTGAGAGAGAGCTATCACAATGCGCCTTTTCATGCATGTGCAGGGAGACAGGGGGCAGGCAAGCGTGTTATCCTGAGTGCCTGCTGCATTGGCTGCTAACTGCCCTCAGTTTCCAATCTGCCCCCATGACCTACTGATGGCTTCCCAAGCATTTGTGTGTGCAACACTGTTCCCCCATCATCAGCCCTAATCCACTGTGTTTGGGGAGGAGAAAGGACTGTGCAGCAGAAGCTCCATGCAGAGGCTGTGGGAGGCTGTGCGTAAAATGTGCAGTTAGCCAAGTGCTGGGACTCCAGTCCCTCACATGGGGCAGGCTCTGGGTACATGCTCTCTGCCTTCACTAGCTGCTACATACTACAGTTCCCCAGGGAGCGTTTTTTTAAAGACCTAACAGTCTTTGTGGTAGTAACAGTGATGTATGTCACCCCTTTATAGCTCTGAGATCAATGCAACAAGCCTCACACACCTCTTCTTCCCCAGCTTGCCCCCTCCCATGCGTCTGCAGAAAGGCAGTACGTTTTCATTCAGGTTGAATGCTGAAGTGCTAATACCAAGAATTACTGAGGTAGGCTGTGGTGGGGAGCAGGCCAGTGAGGTGTTGCTGCTTGTGCCGTCACAAAAGCCTTCTGCAAGGTCCAGGCATGGGCATCTGGCATAATGCCAGAGAGCATCTTCTCCTCTGGATTCACCCTTACGGCAATCCCAGGACTCAGAGATGTCCATGGAGGCATTAGATCCCACCTGACTATTCAAGACCTTCCTAACAAGGGTCCATCTCCTGTGCTACCTCCAACAAGCAGGTGTTGAGGTTTCAAAATCACAGTCGCCTTCTTCAAGGCTTAATTTTTCATTTAGAATCATAGAATGGTTAGGGTTGGAAGGGACCTTTAAAGGTCACGTAGTCCAACCCCCCTCCAAGGAGCAGGGACATCTCCAACCAGATCAGGTTGCTAAGAGCCCCATCCAACCTGGCTTTGAACGTTTCCACAGATGGGGCATCCACCACCTCTCTGGGCAACCTGTTCCAGTGTTCTAACACCCTCAGTGTAAAATTTTTTTTCCTAATATCTAATCTGAATTTGCCTCCCTCTATTTTAAAACCATTACCCCTCATCCTGTTGCAACAGGCCCTGCTGAAGAATTTCTCCCCGTCTTTCCTGTAGGCCCCATTTGTGCATTGGAATTAATTTATTTTATTAAATTTAACTAGATATAGAAAAAAAAAAACTAAGCCTAAAATTTAGAGCAATCTTCTGGAGTGCTACAGTCCATAGAGAGAGAGGGGCACTTTCAGAGGGAAGTTCTTCTCATCTCAGGCAATTATTTTAGTAAGGGGGAGGTTGCCTTCTGCTCTCCGGTGACTGTAGAGGAAGCATGGATGACTAGGTCAGACCAGACACCTAAGTTTCAGTCTGATGAATTAGGGTAATGAACCTCACATTACCTCTTCTAATTTAAATATAGGCAAGACCAGTCTTTATATATAATTTCTATTTACTTTTACAAAAATCTGTGTATAGTGAGCCTGATAGGACTGCTACTTTAAGCAACAGAAAGATAGATTAGATCCAAAAAACCCAGAAGTAGCCCCCAGAATTGATGGCATTGAAGTATGGCCAATGATTTGTTACAAATGCATCTTAATTCCAAAGCATATCTGAGAGTAAAATATAAAAACAAGCAGAAAAAAAAGCTCTCTTAAGTTTTTTCCCTCCGAATTTGATGCAGATAGACACAGACAATTTCAGTCTGGGGCTACTTTTCTGGTTCCGTGTGACTTTATGCAGGAGTATTTGTCTCTTTCTTGGATTACTGGTGGCTTTCTGGTCATACAGGGAATACAGACAGGCAAGCACCTGGCAGGCAGCAAGCTGAAGCTGTGTTTTTGCTTCAGTGTGAACAACTGCACAGTCTTGCTGCTGTAAAGCAGAGAAGAGCAGAGCAAACCTGGGCTGCCTGAGCCCGGAGCAGTGTGGGGGGACCAGCTTGCATCCTACTGCTGCCCCCTCCTTCCAGCTGCCTGGGCTGTGCTTTCCGGCTGGCACACACAGCTCTTTCACTCAATGAGGCAAACGGTTTTGTTGGCTTCCCTGCTATTTCTTGAGCAGAAGGCTGGCGTCGTCACCCCAAATTTATTTTTTCTAGTTTCTCTGCTCAATGGAAATTTTTAATTTTCTGCACTATTGTGAAATACCATAAGACAGTCATTACCTTGCCATGAAAAACAGGCAACTCTGGTCCAAGACCCCTGCAAGGAGCAGGGACATCTCCAACCAGATCAGGTTGCTCAGAGCCCCGTCCAGCCTGGCGTTGAACATCTCCAGGGATGGGACATCTGCCACCTCTGTGGGCAACCTGTTTCAGTGTTCCACCACCCTCATCATAAAAAAAAATTCTTCCCTATGTCTAATCTAAATCTACCCCCTTCTAGTTTAAAACTTGCTGAATTGATGCAGTCAGTGGCATAGTTTTAACGTACATAGAGCAGTGTCTGTACCCTTCAGTCTCGTAGCTCTATCAGCTTTAAATCTGTAAACCCTTATTCCATAAAAATGAGAGTTCTGTGATTGCTCTGGTCACAATTTAGGGCTCTAATGTCCGATATCCCTCCTCATCTTTGCATTCTTCACCTTTGGAAATGGGATATTTGAATGAGTATTGCTGAAAGGTGAAAGCCAGGGATTACAAGGAATGCTAAGTAAAACTGAGTAAAGGATCTTAGTAGGCATGGTGGTGTTTATTAGGCATGGTGGTGTTTGGTTGATGGTTGGACTTGATGATCGTGGCGGTCTTTTCCAACCTTAAAGATTCTATGATTTTATGATCTCTTGCAGAGACCCACTGGGAGCATGGCCGAAAGCAGAAAATGTAGAGCTGCTTTGAGAACTTGCCCGTCCCCACCTCAATCCTGCTGCTTGGTGCAGACAGCTCACATTGAACAAAGCAGCAGCTTCTGAAGCCCCCTGAAAGGAAGGAAGCTTACCACTAGGGACGAATGCCCCTCGTGTCTGCTGGAAAGACCCCATGCTCCTGAAAATGGAATTATGAACCTCCTCTAACAAGCCTGCATCACTGACAGTGGGAGGTAATGGTGATCCAAAAACAAGGAGCAAGGAAGCAAAAGCTGAAACATGCATCCCCTTTCTTATGCCTCAGTTCAGGAAACCCATCACTTCTAATTTATCTGAGTTCCTGCACATCACCCAGAGTCACAGGCCCATCCAGCTGAGCACACACTTGGTGGCTTCATACAGCTTCATGGTAATTGTTTCTGCTGTGACTCAAAACCTTTCCAGATCCAGTCATCGCTTCCTTAGTGTCAGAAACTGGTCTCAGCCAGAGGTCTCTGATGTGGGGAGCTGAGGCATACAAAAACCAACTGCAGACAAAAGAGCTGTTTCCCAGAGTGCTTGGCAGGCGCCTAGTAGCTAGGGGTGTTTGTGGTTCCCAGTAACACCCTGAGCTACTGCAAAGCTTTGGGGGGAAAGGCAGCAGCCTTTATTGGCTCGTCACGGCTAACACAACAAACGCAAGGGAGTAACAAACAGCCTTGTGTGCTCTTCTTTTTCTGTGGCATCATATGCTCAGATCTGGTATTGCAGAGGCTTGGTTAACTGATACACTATTGGGTACCTTGCCAAATCTTTGAACCCTTTCCTGCTCCTGGCAATAATCTGTCTCAGAGCTGATGTTTACCATTTTACAGTGTAAGAAACACAAAGTATTAGAGAGGTTACCAATCACGCTGCTGGCTTTGCGCTTTGCTCCAGGGTGACCCACAACATCAAGTGTGTACAAAAATACCCTGTAACTGTTGCTTCACGTGGCTTCCCCATGAATAAATGCAGTAACTGTCTTTGGATTTTTAAGTGATCCTAGGGGCAAGGAGACATGGCCTATCCGAATGTGTGAGAGGAATTTTTGAGACAATCTTGCTATTCCCTCGGCATTGCAACAAGTTAAAATCTGGAGATCTCTCTGTGTTTAAGGCATGATCGCAGATCCAGGCAGGCCGCAGAGTGACAGGTTAGAGGAGATGACTATCTTGTTCTGCCAGGAGACAGCTTTAAGATTTCACACCACCACATGTTGTCTTCAAAGAATGAGAGAGGCTACTAGTCTGATTTACATCACTCTAGACAACTCTGAGAAGTTAATACGTACCCTAGGACAACAAACATGACATGAGGGTATTCCAACCATCCTGTAAATCAATACCAATTAAAGCAAGTTACAGCATGGTTCTCTCCTGGGTAAGTTATGGATTAAATGCTTTCAAAATTATTAAATATTCTCAAAATTATAAGTGGCTTGCTTTATACCTTTATGTATTTCTACATAGTGGACCAAATACAGCCATCACATAAGTACTTGGCAAGTGCTGCTGTAATTTGTGCTGCTTTCTCTTGCACCAAGGGCTGAGTTTGGGCCAGTTATCCCCATACAACAGTTCCACTTAATGAAAAAGACATGACCCAGATTTCAGGCTGATTGAATACACTGAAAATTCCCAGGCTTGTTGCCATAGTTACCTGAAACCTACTGTTAAAAAAGGTGAGACAGAAGAGAGGGAGAGCGAGGAGGAGGAGGAAAAGAAGAGGAACATCATGGTCAGGGTCAGGCCATGGGATAGAGAGAGGTGGTGATCTTGAAGGAGCAGGATGTCAGTGATGACACTCAGAGCAGGTTATCGAGGAAGCCAGTATTTCTGCCTTCTGGTTGCTATTGGGTTGATTCTACGGACATTGGTACTTTGTAAGTGGTTACCACAGTGACTAAATACAAAGCACTGGCAGCTATTGGATCAGCAAAAGCAGAAAGGGGTTGGGTGGGGAGAAACAGACTTATCCACAATTTTTTAAATAAATTGCCTCAGTTCAGAACACCAGACTGCTTGCTTTTTCACTTTACAAAGACAGTGAAACTTGCAGCTATGTCTTATTCCATCAGAATAAACTTTTTAGCCTCTGTGTAAATGACAGCAGAAATACTCCAGCTCTACAGAAGCAGAACTGCAGACATATTACTTCAGGTAATTAGCACTGTTTTTCCCCAAATGCAGGCAGGATCAAAGTATCCTGTGAGAAACAGGCTGAAAACCTGAGAGTGCTGGTAACTATGCTTGTGAATCTCATCTATTATCATTTTATATTGTGGGTAGTCTGTCACATCAGCATGAAAAAACAGGGTTATTCATAAAAAAATAAAAAGCTAAGCCCATTAATGAATATATCACACTAGTAGCTTTTTAAAATTATTCTTTTCTATCTCATCGTTTTAGTCTTGCTCTTACTTTCTCCCCTTACTTATAACTGGCATGTAAAGCAATAACATGTGTCTGCACCCGTGCCAGTACAATACAGGTTCATGTACACTGGAAACATACACAATGGAAGTAAATATGTGTAAATGTTTGACGTATTAGTAAGACCATAGTGCAGTTAGTATCTGCATTCATGGAGAGAGCTCAGGGAAGACACTGGAGTAGTTGGAAGATTGCTCTGTTCTAATCCAGGATTGCATTTTCCAAGCACTTTACTTCTATGTTAAAACCTGTCTTGGCCCCAAGGAGCGAACTCTCCCTTGCTGCCTTCTCTCAGTCTGTAACCTTATTGAGGCTTCTGTCTGCCTCCCCCACCAAGGGCTCTACATTGCTGTCCTTACGCAGCTGGCACCATTGGGCTTTGTACGGAGGACGAAAGATAACCCACAATGCTATGGAGAACTACATTTTACTAGGAATGTGTTTTCTTTTGAGAGCTGGCGGGCTGTATTTGCAGCACCCTGGCTAAAGGGAGTTTTCTGCTGGTTTTAGAGTAAGGAGAACTCATTCACACAGAAGGCATAAAAACAAAATTAAAATAAAAATATACCATACGCAGCAGCATTAGCAGAAATTATTATATAACGTGAGATGGTTGTGGGAGGTTGAACAAAATTCACTGTAGGTAGCTGTTATTACCCTCATTAAAGAAGCCTTGCAACTAATTTCTTCTGTTCTGACCCTGCTATTATGCTTATTGCTTTTTTGCCATTTCTTACTCAGTGCTACGAAATTACCTCCACATTTGAATCATAAATCAGCAAGCTTCCAGCTCAAGGACAGTTAATCTTGCAACAGCAGAAAAGATTGTGAGCTATTTTAATGCCGTAGTAAGTTATAGTCTAAGTCTCCCCTTGAAAAAGTGGGTCAAGAAATCTCAAGCTCAAACTGGGGGAGATGGGGGAATGACATACGGACTGAGAGCTTAGCTGGTACTGTCTCCCGCTTGAATTCCCAAGGGTGTCACATTCCTTACCATCAGTCTAGCAGCACTTGCTCAGGAAGGTGAGAAATTCTTTTCTGTCTGAAAACATGAAAGAAGGCAGCAGCTGACACTACGGCAGCAGCCACTGCAGCAAGACAGGAAGGGCCATGTGGTTCCCAGTCTTAGTGTGGCGGAACAGGAGCAGTACACACAGGACGGGGCATGGGATCAGAGCAGTACAGGTTTCTAGTGGCAGAACATATCCTATGGTTGAAAAGTCGTTAGGATTAAAGCAAGATGTAAAATTAAACCCAAATAGATAATCCAGAATAACAGCATGGAGAGATAAGCCCTATAATCTTATAAATCAAATGCAAATACTGAGCTCTAACTTTGGATTACTGTTAATCAGTTAAGCTAGCATAGCCCCATTCTTTTATCCAATGCTACCTGAGTATAAAAAAAAAGAAGGCAGAAAGCTATAAACTCCATTAAGGTATTCAGACTCAAGAACATAAAAATCTCCAGACTCTCTTTAAAATATTCTATTTGGGTTACTCCAGACAGCACCATCCCAAAGTGACCACATGCCAACGTGTCTCAGAGGAACCGGGTACACATTAACTATACATTTATTGCAGTACTTCCCCATTTCTCCTCCTTAAGTTTTGTTTTTTCAATTTTGTTTGGTTGTTTCGTTTTTTTTTTTTTTTCCCAAAGCACATTATTTAAACAAAAAAAAGGCATGTAAATGCCTTGATAAATAATACTCTGAAGGACACAGTTCAGAAGCCACTTGGTGGCACTCTGCCCATATGAACGATTTTGTCACTAGGCAGATCGACAGGCTGTGGAACGTCCACCCACCCCCAAGGTCCCCATGCCAGGGGGTTCCCTGTCCCTCCAAGTCCCATGAAAGATGCTTTGCTCCACTCCTTCCCCTTTTTATAGAAGCCTGTATGGACTGCAGAAAGCATCACTAGTTAAAAGTCTAATCAAAACAAGTCAGAGCCCCCTTTCCACCTGCAATTCACTCTTGCACTACTTCAGTAAGAAAGAACTTGAGCCTTCTCACAGTGAATGGATGGAGCAAAGAAAGGAAAGGTAGAAGGAAATATATGAGAAAATATGGTGCAGGCAGCTACTAGGAAAATGAGAGATGATAAACTCTTGGAAACGGTATTCCCTAGATAGGGAAGTTAAGACAATCGGCAGCTAACGAACAGTGACTGAAGTACCAGGTGAGGCCAGAGTATTCCCCCTATTGCAAGCTTCACCCAAGAGCAGCCCAAACCACCACATTTCATACCTCTGAAGTTCAAACTCACCTGTGAGATATTTTATCTTCTGAAATAAGGTAACAAGCTATAAGGTGCTACAATAATCAGTTATCTTTATCTGCTTCTATCTCACTACTCATTTATACAAAAGTCTAATGCTTCTTCTATTTCAGGAGACAAGGAAGGAGATAGAAAACTACTTTTATGACAAGACAGCAGTACAGAAGGGGCAGCTTTATGCACTAACTTCTCTAAAGGAAGGAGGAGCAGGTAGTACTAGTTTTACTCATCCAGCAGAACATGCCCTAGAAGCTGCCTTCTTGTATGCCTGTTAAAGTTTACCCATCATACAATTGGGAAAACATATCAGCCCAGGATTAAACCAAGTTTTTAGTTGACTATCTTATAATTTCTAGAATACAATATATAATATTTACTCAGCTGCATAGTGGCAGCCCTGAATTCAACTCTGCCTGTCGTGACAGGAATTTTCAGTCATGTACCCACACCCCCTTTTCCTTGGCAGTGGAAAAGAAGTGGTAGGTATTAGGATCCAGAGGACACATGCCTAAACTCAATACATACAAAGGATAAGACCCTTTACTTTTCCAGCCCGTCTTTGCTTCATGCTTTTACAGTAATAAAGTGACACTCCATACTGAAATTTCACATCAGGATCTGGTATCACATTATGTTAAAACTTCTCAAAATTTGAAGGGATTTATTGCCATTTGGAACATGTTTATTGTTCAAAAAAAACCACTGCACTGGAAATAAAATCCACCATATACATTCTTTGTCGTCTTTTCTTTACATCAGTGTAGCTTTCAAGCAAGTCATGCAGGAAAACCACTCTCCTGATAAAGTCAAGAACTACTGAAAGGCACCTCATGTCCTTCAGATCTTAGACTCCAAACAAGCTAAGTTTTTGCCTGTGTAAGGATTACAAACATCTAGAACAACTCAAACAGTAGGGGGAAAAAAAAAAATTCATTTATAACTTCAAGAACAGCGTCAGACTTCGTTGCTTTCCTTCATTCAGTGCTAGGCTTTTGCTTTTCTGAGTCTTCTTTAAATAATGTGTGACTTAATGTATGTGAATGAAGTCTCTTCACTGAGACAAGGCATGCAGTAAGGGAAAAGGGAAAGCTGGTCACTTCCAGGGTGCCTGTCTACACATTTGTTCTTGTAGATCAGCAAGCCACTGCTTAAGTAAAAAAAGAGACAGAATAGGAATGAATGCACCCAAGTTCAATGGCTTTTAAGAATTTGTTAATACATAGAACAATGATACCACCTACAGTTCTGTTTACTGACCTCATGTTGATTTGAAAACAAGTTTTGTCAAACCATCACAGGCCGCTTTTGTAGACTGTTAGATAAAAAGTTGGTTTTCAAATATTGCTTGTTACTTGGATGACTAACTCTTTATTAAAAGGGTAGTTAATTAAGGCCCTGTAAGGCAGCAAGACTTCAAATGCAACGGTTTACATTGCTGAATAGTACTTTTTAAACGGCAAGATAAAAAAAATGTTAGTAGAAGGATTCTTGGTGGGGTCATATTCATAACACGTATTTCTGTTTTATCCCCACTGTAATTGTCACAGCAACTGTAGATGGCAAGTCTTCCTTGGTTGTAATTCAGGATGAACACATTCCCTGGCTTATTCCAAGTTAAATATTTAGTTCTTTTTCTCCAACCTGCCAAGAGAAGAACAGGTTTTGTAAGAGGGAATATTGAACTGCAATTGCTATTAAAAAAAAAAATCCAGACTTACAGTAGAACTTTAATTAAGGACACCTGGCCAGTTACTTATGCAAAGGTCCACTTACAGGTTTTGCTCAATCTCATTTTGTAATTTATAGTTCAGGAGGCTTCATCCTCTCCTTGCTCCACATAGATTTCTTGGAACCAAAGAGAGGAAAGCCATAATCCTGAATCATCAGGATTGCCTGGAGCAGTGTCTGCACTGCCTGCTACACAATGAGGGTATGAGACTGCCTGCAGTCTGTTCCCTGGTCACTCAGCTGGATTGACCCCATATATAGAAGACAGCTTAGAGAAGTTTTGCTTGATTTCTTTCAGACATACAACTCCTTCAGTTTTATGGGTGCTTCCATCTCAGGAATTGGTTACTGAGATGGATGCATGCAGACTAATGAACATAATATATGAGACAATCCCCCAAAATAGTCAGCAGCTGCTGAAAGCCCTGTCTACATCCATGACCATAAGGGTTTTCAGCCTTTTCTGTGTGCACCTCTCAGAAGCTTCAAAGGAAGTGCAAAGGAGGTTCAGCCTATTGACAACAAGCTTGTTAATGTTTGTAAAAAGTAATGAAGTTAAACAAGTTCAGAAACCACGTAGGTGTTTGCACCAGAGCTAAAAGCCACTAACAGTATTCCAAGAGCCATCAGTTTATGACTTCCCCTTTTTAAAGTGACTTGCCTGTGTTTGATCAGTCGTCCTCCTTGAATAAGTTGTGCAACTTCATTAGTGAAGTGGCATGCAAAAAGCAGCCAGTTCCTTGGCTGCACTTTGTAGGCAAACCTCATGAAAGTCAAGGAGTAACAACACAGTGCTGCAAAACATGGTGAATATTGTTAGTAGGTTATTTTTAGTATCTGCATTTTGTTGAGGCTTAATTTTCATACTAGTGGAATGTAATGACAAGTAGAACACTTCTCACTGCTTTTGAATTTTCCAATAATCCTACAAGGTTGTCCACTTTGAGGATCCAGTGGAGGAAAACATGGAACAGTGCTAGTTTTTGCTGCATAAGAAAAAAAAAAAATCTATGGAGATGCAGCTTTTCACAAACACTGATTTTCCTCATACGCTTTCCTGTGATGCAACTGAAGCCTTTTTAGTTTATTGCCTAAACTATCTCAGCCAGAGAGTAAGAGTTAATCCCAAGGAGACATGGCCTGTCCTATACAATTATTCTGACAATTTTTAAGACACAATATTTTTTAAAATACTAGTTAAATACAGTTCTTACTGGGAACTCTAAAATGGACTTTAAAAGGAGGAGATTTCCATCCCCAGGAAACCATGAACATTCAGAAGCATAAAGCTTTGTTAATTGCTTTCCAGGAAGACAAGAAACAATTTTAATCTCCTCTCCTGCCATAACTGCATGTAAATACAGGAAGTCACAACCCAAGAAATCACTAGTTTTGCAAAGTTCATTTTTAGCTTTCTGACAGGCTTAAAGAAAAAAAAAAAATCAAGAAATTGGTCAAGAAAATAGCTTTTTTTTTTTAGGTACAGAACCTAGAAGTGGGAAAAAAATATTTGTACACACACCATCATATATACACTTAAAAAAATTTAAGAAGTGTCTTAACTTCACTGAGCTGGGTAGCCACCACCAAAGGGCTATTTGCAGAACAGTTTCACTACACGAGAGACTATTCAAACTGGTCTTCCATCTCTAGGAAGTGATTAAGAAACTGAATTACTCTAAGCAAAACCTAGTGAGCATGAGGCTACAAATTTCCTTAACCCAAAGGTATTTTGCTTCAGGGAGAAGAATTACTCAGAATTAAGTTATTAACTGAGTTAAGGAAGAGGCATAATGCCAAAATTAAGCTAATGAATTAAAGCTATGAGATTTATGATCCTAGAGAGGTATTTGAACAATAAATTACAGAGACAGACATCTAGGCAAAGCTACACATGTTCCAAAAAAGGCGGAAAAAATATTGCTTATGCATTTAAAAATAAGTTCTCACTCTATTCCGTTAAGAGTGTTGTAGTTTAGCCCTCCTCAGGGCCAAGCTATGCAGTTTTTCACTAACTCCCCCCACCCTCTGAGGGAATGAGGGAGGAAAAAAAATATAACAAAAAGGCTCAAGGTTTGAGATAAGGACAGGGAGAGATCATTCAAGTTACTGTTATGGGCAAAACAGACTGAACTTGGGGAAAACTATTTATTTATTACTATAACAACCGAAGTAGGATAATGAGAAAGAACAAAAGAACAAAAAAAAAAAACACAACCACCCAGCTTCCTCCAGCTCTCCTTCTTCTCATTTCAAATTATCTCTACCTCCTTCCCTCCCACAAGTGGCACAGGAAGGAATAGGGAATGGGGTTTGCAGTCAGTTCATTTTCCACTGCTCCTTTCTTCTCAGGGGAAGGGAATCAGAATAGTTTGGGTTGGAAGGGACCTTTAAAGGTCATCTAGTCCAACCCCCCTCCCCTCCTCCTCCAGTGTGGGGTCCCTCCCACAGGCTACAGTCCTTCACAGAGTGCTCCAGCATGGGATACTTTTCCACGGGGTGCAGTCCCTCAGTAACCAGCTGCCCCAGTGCAGGCCCTCCATGGGCCACAGCCTCCTTCACACATCCGCCTGCCCCGGCGTGGGGTCCTCCACGGGCTGCCGGTTGATCTCTGCTCCTCCGTGGGCCTTCATGGGCTGCAGGGTAACGGCCTGCCTCACCACAGGCTGCAGGGGAGTTTTGTCAGGAGCAACTTTACTCCTTCCCCTCCTTCACTTGGTGTCTGCAGCCGTTCCTCTCAAGAAGTTCTTCACAATCAGACACCTCTCATTCTCTTCACATCTCCTCTCCATCCTCTCCACCTTCTTGTGGCTGGGCTGGGCCAAATTGGGCCCAGATGACCACCTCCTCCCTCTCTCTGCCCCTACTTCTACATCTTCAGTTCTTTTTTTAATTTTTTTTATTTCCCCCCTTCTTAAATACGTTATCACAGAGGCGTTATCACTGTCGCCAGTGAGCTTGGCCCTACCCAGTGGCAGGTCCACCCTAGACCCAAGGTGGGTCCACTGGACAAAGGGGAGACTTCCAGCACCTTACTGCAGAAGCTGCTGCTGTAGCCCTGCCCTGCTACACAAAACCAGCACAAAAAGTCAGGCTAAGCCTCTCAGAACTGCTGTGCAAGGATTTAGCCTCCCTCAACTGCTTTTGGCACCCTGCAGACCAACCATTAGCGTTTCTTCACTTTGTCAGTGTTGATATTTAAGTTCCACGCTAATCACAAGGTATCATTGTTCTTGATACAAAGAAAAAAGTTGTGGAAAGTGATGCATTCTGAATCAGTGCACGCAATAGTATATGATAACAAAATAATTACACTTTAGAAGTGAGTCTGGTGATCAACCTCCCTCCCCCCAAATTAGTAGAAAGCCCTCTGAAAGAGCACTCTTCAGAGACTTCTCAGTACTCCAACTTTTAAGTGGCCTCTGAAGTTATATAACAAGGTATTTAATATCTATATCTGCTTTGATCACAAGTTTGCAAGCAACTAATAATAGATAACTGCTTGAAGGACAGAATCTGTGTTCTGTAGTCAGTTTACTGGCAAGAAGTTTGTCTCAGGTCTTACCAAATGTCATTCGGCCACTAATGATTTCTGGAGATTTCTTCATGTCATTAATAGCAGCAATAGGAAGTCCCCAGTTGGCAACTGGCCCCCAAAAGTGCTGTAAAGACAGAAAAGGAAAATAAGATCACACAGAAACACAAGTCTCCTGCAGTTCTTACAGCTCCAGAGGACAGGGTTAAGGGTAAAATTTCAAGTTAAGACAGGGACTGCTTTTGATCTAAGGGAGAAAAACTTAGAAGAAACTCCAGAAAACTGGAGAAGAGGAGGCTCTGGGGAGACCTGATAGCGGTCTTCCAGTACCTCAAGGGGGCCTACAAGAAAGATGGGGAAAGGCTGTTTAGTAGGGCCTGTTACGATAGGACGAGAGGTAATGGTTTTAAAATAGAGGGGGGTAGATTTAGATTAGAAATTAGGAAAAAATTTTTTACAATGCGAGTTATAGAACACTGGAACAGGTTGCCCAGAAAGGTGGTGGAGGCCCCGTCTCTGGAAACATTCAAGGCCAGGCTGGATGAGGCTCTGAGCAACCTGATCTAGTCAGGGATGTCCCTGCTCCTTGCAGGGGGGTTGGACTAGATGACCTTTGAAGGTCCCTTCCAACCCAAAACATTCTATGATTCTAACTAAGCCCTTCTTTTAGCAGGATCTAGTCTTCTGGAGGGAAGGAAGAGCAACCCACCAACCCACTCTGAATCTTCTTCCTGTCTCAAGAGGAACTACTGTAAAGCCACTGAAATGCAGTTTTGTGTAATTATACCTCACCAGTCTGATTGGTATAGTCATATAATAACCTCAGATTTACAGCTCACTTCTGTGCAGAGAATTCACATTCATCTCTTTCAAATAAGGCTCCTCAAAAATGAAATGTTCATCTGCAATTGCTGAAACAACTTAGTGACTACTTAAAGCTCAGTGATTAGATACAAGAGTAGCGCAGCTAGCTACAGGTGTGTACACAGACAGAAAAACACAGACAAGAAGGGGAAAGAATTAGGTCAGAAATTGACAGGAGCTCAATTTGATGGGTATTGTCTAAAAGACTCCAAACTGATAAAGATAGTGTTATAACTCCAATTTCCACTACTGTTATAATGCTTCAGTGGAATTATTTCCACAAATTATGCATGCAGTACCTACATCAGCTTCTCCTAATGGCAACTAAGGATGCTAAAAAGTAACTTGGCTGGATACAGCAAAAGAGATGCACCTTGCAAGAAAAAGCTTTGCAGATACCAAATACACCAATTCTCTTGACATTTCCCTTAAGTGTAACACTGCAGATACTACAATGATGAGGAATTGTCAGTGGATACTTAAGTTTCTTGCCAGTCTGGATATTAGCTTGTAACAGTACAGTAGGATTAAAAGCCACACTTGCTTCCTGCAGATTTGGGCTGCAATACAAGAAAAACCTCACTTTTTTCTATACTTTTTTTTTAGTTAAGTTGTAGACACTGTTTTGGTAGTTTCACCACAGTGCAATATGTGGTTATTCTGCAAGTGTAGTATTTCTGCAAGTGTCTACAGAATGTGTATTGGTCCAAACTCAGGTTTATATTAAGAGTATTTTGAAGAGTGCAATAAATGCATTTGTTTACTATATTCCTACTGATAGGAAAACTGACATCTGTAATGGTTAAAGCCTCTCAAGCACATGAGGGATAACAAGGCATAACTGAGAAGAGTTGTATGGCTACATGGTATTTACACTGTACAGCTATGGTTATACAACATAAATAAATGCACCTATAATACCACTTACACACAAGATACATTGCAACAGAACAAAAACATTCACAGAAATCGAAGTCAGCAGTGCACAGGATATAGTTTTAAAGGCTTTAATGTAGCTATTTAAGTAGTTCTAAAGGACAATAAGAGGACCAGAAACAAACATCTAATCACATAACCATGATTATGTGCACAGTAAGGCAGCATAACAACTTGTATTAGCAAGAGCAACCTGATCTAGTTGAAGATCTCCCTGCTCCTTGCCAGGGGCTTGGACTTTAAAGGTCCCTTCCAACCCAAACCATTCTATGACTCTATGACCACACTAAAGCAGACTGCAAAAGGTAACTGGTGAGGCAGTACATGTACTTGGCGAGGTTTTTAAGAGTCATTTCAGTCATCTCATTTAAACAATTGTAGTTTCAGAAAACTAAGTCTTTAATGCTGTAAACTTGTTAATTTTTTTAATCTATGAAACAATTACAGATTTGAGAGTCTGTGGTGACTTCTATTTTGAAAGTTAAATCAAGTCAACTTGGCCTTTTTACTTACGTCATGTACCATTAGAAAATAACCAAATAATACACTGTAGACTATGGACCACTTCAAGCTCAGGCTGCACAAGCTGCAGAATGATCAGTTCACAATCCCAGCAGCACTGCAGCAGTAACTTTCCTCTGCTGACCAAGAGGACAGATTGATTTGGAATCTCATCACTTGAGATGGTTATCCCATTTTAAGTGCCTCCAGGAAGGCAGCCCTTCAAAGTCTCCACACACAAGAATTAAACTACATCTATACAGTTTGTCTTTGGTCTATGTAGAAGAGCAGAACACTCCATAACATCATGATTTGCAGTATAAGAGGCATAAAGAAAAGTTATGAGAGTTATATGGTACCATTTATTGTCTGAGGCTAGTTAATAATAAGCCAAGCAGTTCAGTTATGTACCAGTATTGCTGCTATGCAGAAGAACGGCTCCAGATTGATCTGATCTCCTTAGCAAAGAGTATGGGGGGGAAAAAAATGAAGCCCCTTTAATTTTTCTGTGATTACTTCAGGAGACATTCTGAAGGAGCAAATGTTTAGTCACCTTAACCCTCAGACTTACGAATAAATAGTACTAGTGCATCACTCCTAGAGGTTCAAAGTATGCTTTTCAGGTGCAGGCAAGGTCATAACAGTGCTGAGGCAAAAAGACAACAAGTTACTGAAGCTAGGGAGAAAGTGAAACCAGAAGTCCCTTCCCTTTTCTTACCGTACTGTTTGAGCGGGCCATCATTGTTTTCCATTCAAAAAGCACATGCAAGAAAAAAAAAGAAAAAATGTTAGTTTCTTTCATAATGAACATAAAGAAGTGTACCACAAACAGAAGACAGGTAGAAGTCAGGAAACTGCTGTGGCATTAACCTTGGTTAATGTAATAGCGTTTAAACAAACAACTCATTTCCCCTCAAGAGCTGCCAAACTGACAAGTGTTTACTGCTCAAGTACCTTTTTCCTAGCAAGATAAAATCCTGTTACAGTCTCTGGAAGACATTAGTCCCCTGTAGACTTCAAAGCATCCAAGATGCCACTCCCACTAGTTTAAAAGGATACCAAAAGCCGTCAAGGTTTGCCCATGACAAAGCTAAACAGCTACAGTTCCTCTGTGGAGGCTTTGAAGAAGTTGCTTGAAATTCTTTGTATAACCGCATAAATAGATCAAATCAAACTCTGCCAGAGATCTTACTGATCTTATTTGTCACTAAGCTCAGGCCAACTGTGGCTGTACCAAACGTGAACTGAAAATGTGTTACAACTATCTAACATGTATCTAGCACTCCAGTCATGTATGGGGTTCATTTAAGTGACCATATAGGTACCAATTTATTTATGTAACAACTTAGTGATCTATGCATGAAAGCCAGACTACAGCATACATTTCAGACTGTTTGCTACTATACCTTTAAAAATGCTTCAGAACTTTTAAACATTCTCTTTCTGACAAAGATACTGATAGGACTCAGTTCTGAATTATGACTTATAAGAAACGAGCTGCTAATAGAAAGCCTGCTGCTTATTGCTGCTCGCCTACAACTCCCCCAGACTGCAGAACACTTTGTAACAGTCACTTCCCTCACACCAATTTCCATCTTCTTAGAGCACTGTTTTACAAATAGCTATGGTAAAGGAACAGTCAGGACTACTTTGGAAATCATACTGGATGTGCATTTCAGTGAGTCTTTGTTACAAACCACAGGCTGGTTCAAGGTGCTTTGTCGGGGTGTCCTTGACCAGTCTAACCACATGATTTTGTTTTCTTATTAGCTGAACTGCAATAATTAATTGAAGTTCAGAAGACAAGTGCACACTTCAATTTTTTTTTCATAAGACTTTGACAAAACAAGTTCAAATGTGTCTCTTGGCACAATATTTTTGTGCCAGCAGAAGTCAGCCTTTATTTTTAAAGGGGAAGTTGTTTTCAGGCAAGTGAAAGCCTAAAATAGAATCAAACTGCTCCTGTTTTAACAGAGTAGGCAGCTCTGGCTAAGGTCTTGCAAGGTTGTGCTCACATCCACGTGAGACTGGAACAGTTATTATACTCCTAGAAGAGGGCAGAGGAAGGTCATACAGACTCTTCCAGAAGCAAGCATTCAGCCCCAAAACTCTGCAGCCAGTGCAGCTGCATTAAATGCACCGTATCTAACAGCAAGAATACTGCAGCAAGTGCATGTGTCTATTCCTGAAGTGACACCATTCCAAATTAGCAGTTTCCAAGAACTACATTCAATCCCTTGACAAAGGGAACACTTTGTACTAAAGTTTCCAGAACTGTGGACAACAGTTGTTGGATTTACTCACTCCTTAATTTCTGTGTAAGTATCTAGACATCACAAGACAAACCACCAGCCGACCAATACCTAATACTTCTACTATAAAAAGGTTCTATTGGGGAAGATTTATTTTTCCAAATTTTTTGCATGCATTTTCCTCATAGCGGCAATGAGGATATTACTAGGCCAGAGACCATTCTGCAAATATAGATGAACTGTCACTACTTGTTTCCCCTACACTGCCATCCCCTAAGTGGAAAGAGTATTACTGTAAAAAAACCAGCTGCAGGCACTGTGTCCTTTAATTTCTCAAACAGACCAGTAGAGGACATTAAGTTCTTACGTACTTGTGTTTAAAGATTCACTAATGAGGAGAACTGAAGATCAGCTAATTTTACTGCAGTAATTATACTACTGATGCTACCTCTTTTAAAGTTCATTTCAATCAAAAGAAAGGTCCTAGACAGCTTCTGCCAACACAAGCTTTACAAGGAATGAACTATCTATTTCAAAGCCACCTACATTAACAGAGTCAGTACATTTGCATTGCTGTCGAGTCAGCAGGAAGAGACATTCCAGAAGTGCTCCCAAAGATGGTAGTCTCCATGCTTATTTTTCTATTACCAGAAGACTTCAGGACTCCTCAGGATTCATTATGTGACTAAAGTAATTTAGGCTTATATCACAAGATGCCAGAGCTTGTCTAGAGTGGCCTAGAGAAGAGGAAAGCTGTCTTCCTGGATGTTTTTCAGAAGATAGTTTTAAACCTTTAGGATCAGAAGTAAGAGGACTGTTGCCTACTATTAGTGGCTTAGATCATACAACTTTAGTGACAGCTGACATTTTTAGGATCTACAGAAAAAAAAATGCAACTTCTAGCTCACAATATATAGAGCTACCGAGCTTTCATATGCTAATCAGCTGGTTTTAAACTAACATTACTGCTGCATTTTGCAAGCAGCAGGAAAAATCTCCCTACAGCTTACAATCTTATTATGCTTACTTTAAAACATTAAGACACAGTTAGGGTAAACCTATACTCACATGATTTACAGTTATTCAGATCCCTATTGATCACCACTTGAGAGAAGCCAGATGTGAAACTGGCAGAACATTTAATTATTAATGACAGTTTAAAAAGTGATTTATCTTGTTTCCTTGTGCAAGATCCCAAAGCTAACCCACGATGTGATGTAATTCTAATGCCAGATATATCCACCTGAGAAAAGCAGCATGCATTCATTATGCTTGCTTCCATGTTTTCAAGTTATGAAGCTGAAACTGAAGCTACTTATTCAGACATAAGTCTGCAAGTTTTGATTGCCCCAATAATAATTGAACACTCAATTCCATCACTTTGGGTAACTTCAGTTATTCTATTTAGGGTCAAGCAATTTAAGACACAACTCAGTTTTAGGATAAAATGCTTATTTCGGCTACCTTTTCAGTCTTTGGTAAGGAAAAAGATACTTCCAGCAAGTAACTGTGGTTAAGAAGCAGCTGTTTTCTCTTCCAGATTTTTTTTTTTTTTAATTAAGAAACAGACTGCTGTTTTGCTGGCCATTTACATGCTTCACACAAATTCTGGTACAATAATCTAGATGTTAACATTAAAATGCATCTGTCAAGCTTACACAGTATCTTCAAGACTTTTGAAAGGAATCCACATAGAAGCCTTCTCTGACCTTTCTTCATCTTCTTTCCAGGATGTTCTCTTCCTTCTTATATTTTACTCATCTTTTTGCCCCACTTCTTCAGTGGAACTTCATTTTGCAAGTGCCAAGCAAACCCTTCTGCTTACTGAGCCTTTATAGTACAACCTCCTTTCCATGCAGGCTTACACCATCTCCTGCTACTTTAACCAAGACTAAGTTCCTCAGATAAACCGATATCCTCCTACGTGCTTGCTCAACATCAACATCAGTTGCAATAAATGCAGGCAGAACAGCAAGCAACAGCTATAGTGAGAAGTTGCTCAACCACTTTTATTACAAGAGCTCATTTTTATTTGTTTAGTTTTTGATTAACTGCTTGTCAGCCAAGAAAACTTCACCCTGCCTACTTGAGAGAGTTCCCATACAGCAGTTCAACCAGATTTAAGCAAGTGTGCCACAGCTGTACCTTCAAGACGTTCTTGTGGTTTCAGTTTGAGGTGCCGTACCCCTTACCACAGCACGCAAACTGAAGCTTGGCAAAAGCATCGAGCTGTCTGGGAAGCGACTTAAGCCACATCCCCACCAAAGCGGGGCTCTAACAAGCCTCTGAAAGAGGCACCTATATGGACACATACTCGGAGATTTACATAAGCAGTCTTAAGGCGACATCTCTTCCCAAGCTGGCTTCCGCCCGCACCCGAGCAAAGCTGTCGCTGCCCCTGCCTCGGGCAGCGTGTCCGCGCCCCCGGCTCCGGTGCCCGCAGCCGTCCCCCCGCGGCGCGGGCCGGCCTGCGGTGGGGACGGGGCAGGGGGACGGGGGGAGGGCAGCTTTCCGCCCGGGTGAGCCGCTGCGGGGTTTTAGAGGCGGGAGAGGAAAGGTCAGCGGGAAGCGCAGCTGCCGCGGCAGTTTCAAACCGCGTCCCCGCGTTTCAAGGTCAAGCCTGGTCTCCCCGGGGTGGGGCGGGCGGAGATTGACAGCCCCGGCAGCCTCCGCAAGCCCCAGTGACGGCACGGCGGGCCCCGCACCCACCTCCCCCCTCAACACCCCCGGAGCGGCTTCGCCCTCGCCCAACGGGCGCCCGCTCCCTCCCGGGGCCCTCGCCCCCTCCTCCTCCTCCTCCCGCCCGGCCGCCGGCGAGGGCGAGCCCGAGCCCGGTAGAGGTCAAACGACGCCCGCCCGCCGTCCCGCGCGCCCCGAGGCTGCGGGAGACGGGCGGTCGGGGAAGGGACACCGGTCCCCGCCGCTCCCCCCCGGCAGCGCGGCGGGAGCGGTCGCCCGAGGCGCGGGACTCGGCAGCCGCTGAGGGCGACCCCCGCCCCGCGCTCACCTCATTAGGTAGTCCCTGAAATCCTTGCTGCGCACATAGTCCAGGGCCTTGCGGCCCAGCGCCCCCGCCATGGCGGCCCTCGGCGGCAGGGAGCGCCCCGCCCGCCCGCCTCGCGCTCTGCCGCCACCGGCGCCGGTGACAACTCCCCCACACCGCCGCCCGCTTTACGGCAGCGCCCGCGCCACCGCCCCTCCCCGTCACCATGGCGCTCTGGGCGCCTATTGGCCGCGGCGGCCCCGCCTCCCTCCTCTCGGGCTCCGCGCCTGGGAGGTGGTCATGGGGAGGGGGAAAAGGCAGGCTGCCGTAAAGCAAGGCGGCGGGAGGAGAGGGGGACATTGTCGCAAAGCGCGACGAGGAGGGTCGCCATCGGCTGAGCTGCCGGCATTCCTCTGCAGACCGCAGGCGAGCGCCGCGCGGCGGCTTTCCGAGCCGCTATTGGCTGCGGGGCGGTGGCTGGTGGCTTCCCATTGGCCGCCGAGGGGCCCATCCCACCCCTCGCGGTGTCTCGCTCCGCCTCCCTGGGTGGCGCGCGGCGGGGGCGCCGGTGGGGCTGGGCGGGTACCGGCCGCCGCCGGGCTGCGAGGGGCGGAGAGGGGACGAGAGGCGGGGAGGGGTGGTCGCCCACAGCCCCCCGGTATCGGTGCCTGTATGCGCCGGTCCGGTTGCCCCCCATGCTGGGTCGGGCTGGCGCCCGCTCAGGGCCGGCCCCGACTGTTGGATCCGAGCGGGCAACGGCGGCCCGGCGCCTCACCTGCTCCGGCCAGGCCGGCTGGCCCCGTCTGCCTGGCTGTTTGCCTTTACCCGCAGCCCTCGGACGTGAACGGCCGAGCCTCTGCTTCCTCTCCAGCAAACGCTGTTTTCCCCGTGGCCAGGCTGGCCTAGGTGGCCAAAGACACAACAGTGATGTATTGCAGTGGTGCGTAAAGCAGGATACGAAAAAGGGGACCTGTGATCACATCGGTGATGTCTTTTTTTAAAGATAATCCTGTGGGGCCTTTCCCCACAGGAGTGCTCTAAGATCACCTCTCTCGCAAGCACTTTCTATTTCGTACCTGAGCAGAGGTCACTTACTTAGAATGGAAGATAAACTCTGACCCTGCTAATACCATCTCCATAAAATCTGGGCCAGACAAACAAATACCTGTATGTGAATGACTTCTTTTATCTTCGCTCAGTGCACTAGAGATAGTGAAAATGGATATTTATCTCCTCTGCTTTCCAAAGGTTTGCAGCCTCAGTTTTTACAGTGTGGAATTGGCCTGGGAGTGCAGCCTGGGGCATTCCTACACTATGCAAGGAGCCCTGGAGACTGCGGCTGCTTTGTTGCTTTCTGCTTCCCCCTTCTTCCCAGCAGGATCTCAGGAAACAAAAAAAAAGAAAAAAAAAAAGTAAGAGCTCTGCACTCTTCTCTTGGTTGCTTGCTTAGAGAGCAGCAGGTTTGAGGAAAGGCAGTGTGCATGCAGATCCTCGTTTTTCTATATTCTCAGCATATGATTTGACAGCCCACAACCACCCCTGGCTTTGCTGTGTGGGAGGAGGAGTTTTAATCCCCTTGGTAGACTGCATTATGAAAAGCCAAAATGTAGCCCAACATATTTCTGTGGACTATTTAGGCTCCTCATTTAAAAGCAGCAACATGAATCTGAGCAACTTCTCAAATAATTGTTTATTCTAGTTGATTCTACTTGTGTTGACAGAAAGAAGGTCTACGGAAATAAATTCTGTATGTTCAAACAAATTCTCACATACTGGGATTCCACATATTTTATAAGGCCAGGCTCAATCATTAATATTGTAGCTACAGTTTTACCTGAAAATGTAGCCTTATTCTCCTTTACTGAAAATTCATCCATTTTTTTTTCTTAACTCCATGCATGGAGAGAAAAAAAAAATCTGTCTGTATTGGAAGGTATTGTTCTTTAGCCTTTCTTCCTAGAGTAAACAAGTTATTTAAGCCTTTTATCACAGACTGTGCCTTTTAAATCTTGTAACCTTTTGCTTACTCCATTTTTGTTTACAGCTTTTTTTAAGGCATAGTCCCAACAAGGGTCATCATGTCTCAGTCAAAGCTTTACCAGCAGTGCAGTGCACTTCTATGATTTTTGAGAGTATCCCACTTTGTTTTCAAAGTAGTTAATGGAAAAATCATTAACTAGAAATGTACCCAGAAGAAACCAGTCCCGCAAGACGGGCCCTACCAGTTACACAGCAAAAGCAACTAGCAATGATTTGAAGTTTGCTTTTGCTACGGTTCTGTATGTATTTATAGTGGGTTTATTTGCATACCATTTTTTTAGGTTTCTTATAAGGTATATCATGTTAAGAGCCATACAAAAGAACTCCTTAATTTAGCACATTTGCAGCTTCCCTTTTACCTCCTTAGCCTGTTCAATAGAGAAACTAGTTTGGATTTGACATGAGCATGAGTCGCTCTTGACAAGTCTGTGTTCGGCGTGCTTTTAAGCATGTTGTTCCCTGAGTGAACAGTGACTGTATAATAAATTATTTGAGTAATCTTTTTTGGATATCAGAATTAGGCCATTTGACTTATAATTTGCTGGGTGGTTGTTAACCTCGTCTCTTTAGACACATACTCTTCTCCAGTGCTAGGTGCCTCATCCTGTCTGTGAGCTGGAAGATAATCACTGCTGATCTCAAATTGCTTCTGCTAGGGCCTGGTGGATCTCAGAGCAAGCTTCATTAGGTCCTGCCACACTTTTTTTTTTTTCTAAAATATATCTCACCTGTTCTTTTCCTGGTCTGAACTATTCTTCTATCCATTTTTCACACTGAATTTAGACCTACTTTGAGTTATTATTAACATACTTCTGCCTTTACCTGTTATGGGCTCTTTCTGTGTTGTTTAATGACTGCAGTTTCCTTTGTCTTATTTTAATTTCTAATGCTTTTACCAAACGTCCTGTTCTGGTTTTGTTTAGTGAAGGGGAGCCTAAGGTGGTAGTTGTCTTTTATGTGCTGTGATAGTGTTGAAACTGATTTCATGCCTTAACATTTCTGATTCTGTTATCTGCAGGCTGACACTGTTTCTTTATTTTCATCTATTCATATGTTCTTTTGTCTTTTTACTGTATATTCCCTTTTGATTTTTAGGTCACCAGGTGCTCTTGAATAAGCCAAGCCACGTATGTCTGAAGATGTCTCCTATGTTTCCTCCAGTCAGAACAGGAAATTGTAGCTGTTTTGGTTTTCAAATGGGTGGATCCCCTGCAATCTTTCATCCCTTAGATGAAGCCCTACCTGGCATTTCTTGGAATTTCTTCCCGGAATTCACATTGCTTTCATTTATTTCTTGTTAGCCTTGTACTCCTGACCTCTGCGAGAAGATGCCTCTGAAGTTTATTGGGCTGCCCAGTTATTCTCCTTGTTTTCCCTCAGCCTTTGGCTAGGTCACTACTTTTTTAACCCCCTTATTGACACTTGTTACTGGCTGTCTTTACTTTAAAGCCTTCCTCACCAGATTAGCCAGCTGGTGCGCTTGAATTCCTTTCGTCATTTTAAGCTGGTAGACTCTCAGGTTGTCCAGCAGTTACTGGACATGTTACTGTCATGGGACACTCTCTAGTAACAGGGGCTTTGTGTAGATACCATTTCTGCAGCTCATCATCCCTTGCTGCCAGCACACATCTGCGCTCTCCTGAATGGCTGCCTGCAGCTGGTGGGATGGAGGAGAGCATCCCTGGCTCCTTCAGCTTTGGTTCCACAAATCTTCAGTGCTAGCACACCTAGCACTGGCGATTTGCCCACAAGGATAAATAAAACCAGTGAAGCAAAATGTGTTATGGACATTGCAGAACAATCTATTAGTGAGAGTAGTTACGCTTCTGGCGTAAGACGTGAAGTCAGTCCTGAGGGATGTATCTGATATAACTGTTAACAAACATCTGCAGGGAAAAATGATGGCACCTTTTCCCAGCTGTGGAAGGAATTGCAGGAAAACATTATTTGGAGTGTTGTATGACAGACAAGGGAACAACAATTAAGCAAGCTGTTCAAGGAACTGTGATTTAATGACTTAAATAGTTACTATTTCTCTGCTGTGGTAGCTCCAAAGTTGCAGAAAAATTTGAAGGAAAGAAGATTGTTTCACTATGACAGTCATCTTAGACCTTGTAATGAAATACCTGTTCATTAAAGTGGACACAAATAATCTGGTAGGTAGATGGGATGATTGACTAGAGCCATTGACACTGAACACTCAAAACCCTTATTAGCATAGTGATTCCTGTTCTTCTGAACTATATTTGTAGGAATCACGCAAGCTCTGTCCATATCGCAGTCTGTAGTGTATGTGCATAGTAAACTGTGCTGTGAAAAGCATGTAATGTCCAAAGTTCTACAGACAAGGGGAAACAGAGTAAACCTCTCTGGCAGTGGCTGGGTTTGCGGTGAGGCTGCACAGGTGCTTTTACTCTGTGCCTGGGAAGCAGCCTGGATGAGCTGGAGGCCACTGCTCAAAGGTGGGAACCGCACCCCACTGCTGGGCTGACTGCCAGCTTCAAACCCTGTTCAAGGGGTGGGAAAAAACCAAAACCAACCCAAAACAAACAAACAAAAAAGAGCCCAACCCAGTATCTTTCCCTACTTAAGCTTACAATACAGCTATTCTTAAGGGCAAGTTTTCTCCTGGGAGGTTTTTTTTTTTCCTAAAAGCCAAATGGCTGTAGATGAAGGGTGTACCCTGCAGGATTAGCACTTCGGGTGTGTGGTGCCAGTGGAGCCTTGGGGCAGCCAGAGGATCTGGCTTTTCTGTGATGAGGCTGCTCTGAGTCTTCAGTTAGTCACACATGGCAAAACAGACAGCAAAATTGCAGCTGACATTACTTAAGCCAACTTTCTGCTGAACCATGTGTAGTGGTGATTGCTATATCCGTCTGTGTTATTACTGTCATGAAGACTGGATTGATTTAAGTGTTTTAAGATCTTTTTCTGGGCTGAAGCTCATCTCTACAGTTTACTTGTTTAATAATGCTTGAAATGAGTTAATTTTAGATTCTATTTTTATGTGTAAAACTATATTGCTAGGCTGTTTAGAATAAATCAGTTTTTACGTGGAGAAAAAAAATCCAGTTTATGGGTTTATTCACAGGTTACTTATACTCCCAGTTGGTAATGTAATACAGGTGCTAGGCTAGGAGGGTATAGTGATTACTCTTTAAAAATGGACCTTTATGTCAGTATTTGCTTTTTAACTTATAAAATGCTCTTTTCTTAAGTAAAGAAATTAGGATAATAAATGGTCATTTAAAAAACAAAATCGTGTCCCCACATCCATGTGAGAAGAAGCACCAAACTGCTGTTTCTAGTATTGCACCACTGCATTGCTGGTATCCTTGAAGCAATTGTTGATGATTATCTTGTGTTTGGGAAGAAAGGGATGAGGGCTGCTTGTTCAGTCAGGTGCACTCTGTACCTTATATTGCTAAATCGGGTCAGCTGGGGTAAGGGAGCCTCTTCTTGTAACACTGCCTTGCAAAATTATCCTCCTTCACTCACTTTGGGAAATCTTTTACAGTTAAATGATGTATAATCACTTCATCACTGTAATTATCATCTCCAGAGGAGCAGAGCAGGAGGGCTGGTAGTGCTCACTTGGCAGGCTGCACCTCCTAGCAGGCATTGAACTGGGCTTCAGAGCAGGGTTGGTTTCCTCATTATGGAAAACCTGCCTTGGCAATGAATCCAGCAGGATAAAAAAATGTAGAAATAGTTTACTGTTCTGTTTTAAAAAAAAAGTATTTCCTTTTTCTGAGGAAGGAGTATCAAGGATATGGCATGAACATCTCAAAGTTGTGAGGAGGTCTACTTCTTCCATTACTGCCTTGCAAACTGTCTGCTAGTTCATGAGGAGAACTAGTCACGGGTTTTCTCCCAGGCTTTCTGTGTCCTTCTTAAAGCGTTTTATCCAATAAAAATGTCCCAAAGGTTTTAAGGAGGAGCCTAAAATCAGGGTTCTGACTGATGGTGGAAAGTGAAGGGGTCAAAGTTGAGACACACTGTTAATTAATGACAGTCATGTTAGCAATGCAATCCTTTCCTCAGGACTCATGGGTCTTTATTGAGCTGAATAAATACAAATATAGGCTCCTGGTATGTTTTACTACTAATAAATTCACGTACTGTATTTAGATATGCTGTTTCAGGGTACCTTGACTCTCCCCCGCCTAAATAACCCAAGCAAGGCTGGAGGATGGCCAGGAGCAGACGATTGTCCCTGGTAGAAAAGTGCAATTCCGTGCTTCTCTCCTCTTCCAGCCCTTCCCCTGTTAAAGAGCAAGTACTCCCACTACTGCCACTGGAAAACCTTGAACATAAATATTGATAGGCTTGATTTAGGAAAAAAAGCAGATTAGCACGGTTGAGGCAGAAAGGCACGATTACACCAGGGCTCACTTTGGTCTAATTACAGTACCCTTAGTTGTGTTAAAATCTGCTTAAGTTGGGGTCAATTTTTCACTTGATGGACTAAGATTTCTCCCGCTCACTGGAGAACTGTGAGAGCACGACGCTATCTAGGATCCCCCTGACTTACTAGAGGAAGCCAAAGGTTGTCTTTGATCAAATTGGTGATGTGCATCCAGATAGGGACCCTGAAATCACCTTTGGCCTATTTCTTTAACTAGAAGAAAGAGGGGGAAATTTCAGTAGACTACAGTGGATAAACAAGCTGTGGGCATAGGAGGTGAGTAAAGGCAAACATGCCAAAGTCCTTTCCAAAGCTACTGGGATCAAAGTGAAATAAACAATAGGTCCTGGTGGACTTCTACAAGGCCATTCAGGACTCAACAGGCAGTCATTTAGAGTTATACAAGGCCTAACAGAAGAAAAAAGAAAAGGCCTGATTCAAGTGTATATACTTAAAAAACCCTCCAAACTCTGTAGTGAGGGTCCTTTTCTTATCAGAAAGATTTGAGTTACTGTGTCCCACAGATGTCTGAGGCCAGCTTTTGTATGGGTATTGATCTTTCTAATAAACATTAATATTAGGTGGTGACGCTACAGCTTCAGTTCACACGAACTGTAAAGAAATATCTTGTTTTTTACACTGAGAGCCTTATAAATGAAATATGAGAGCTGACATCAAAAAGCCGTGCAATACGTAGCTACTGATCCTTGGCACCTGGAGCGGACCGCAGCGTGTGCCCTGCATGCCCAGCCTCACTGCGTGAGCGAGGAGGGGAGGGTTACCCTGCCAGAGGGGAAGCCAAATCTTTGACACTGAGCAGGAAGCGCAACAAAACCTAACCAAGAGGAAATTTAGAGTAGAGGAATGCCCTCAGCGTGACACCACCTTGTGACTTTGGTGCTTCTTTCTGCTCAAGGCTGTGCAGAAGTAGATTTTTACAACCTGCTGACAGCAGCTCCTTCTTTTCTGTGGAAAGCTCGGGAGGAGGCAGCACGAGCATCATCTCTGCGTCACGTGAAAACCCTGTGGTTCCAGCACTTGCCAAGGGTGCTGCAGGTCAGAGCAGGGAACCCCATCAGCTCTTTCCTCAGGCTAATGTTGGTCAGACCCACACAACCCACCTCCCTGGAGCGTGACGCAAGCTTCCAACTGTGTAGGCTTATTTAAGGCTCTTTGGGCTAAAAAGAGGGACTGTCACTCTGCAGCAGGGCACCTTGATAAGGGTGGCTGTTCAGCACTTCCATACTCAGCACAAATCTCTGCCAGGTCATACCCCAGGGAGGCTGCTCCAGCAATGTTTGAAACAGAGGTGGAACAACTCTCACTAGATGTGGTCTTTAGTGTTTAGGATTTACCAAAAGTAGTTCTTATGGGAATTGCTAACTTTTAAAGTCTTGAAGCTGGGGGGAGGAGTGGGGTAGTGTTTTCCCTGGTGAAGCACCTTCTTTCACTCTTGCTATGCATTATTAGTATTTGCATTTGTTATTGATAATTTACTTACCTTCTTCATTCCTTTTCCTTTTTTTTTTTTTTTTTTTCTTTTTAATACCCAAGATAATGTGATTAGAAACTTGCAGCCTTTCTATCTGTTTGCTTTAGGGCACATCTTACGGATATGCAGAAGCTGCATGAAGTCAGTCAGTTCATGAGTCATCACTCAGCTCCAGGCCTTGGAAATTTAAGAATTCAAGGTTTTGTGGTCCAACTTTCACTCTTTTAAACAGCTTAATTCTGGTTGTAGAGGTTATTCAAGATTAAAGCCTTTTTTAGCTCTTTGTACTGGAAGATTTCATTCACGTTTGGCATCTGTTTGTTTAAGGCCCTCCTGTGATTCACAGCATTAGTGCACTACTAATACTGTTGTAACTTATTTTGGCTTTAAGGCAGTGAGTTTTTTACTTTTTTGGGGGAACACCATTTACCCAGTCTTGCTACAGGTTTTAACCATATTGTACCAGTGGTGTGAAACAAGGTGTTCTAAATTAACATTATAGGTAGATAGTTGTAAACATCATAAAATTTCAGAGGGTTATTCTATATTGTCAAAGACAGCAAAGATTCTCCACGTGTACCACAGAAGATAGAGGTTTAAACAGAGAAAGTTGATTATTCCAGTTGTTTGTGGCCTAACAGTCTTCGAATTAATCTTTGGAGTTCATCCCTCAGTCCTATGGAAACCTGACCTGTTCAGTCAGTGCTGACTGCTTGTAGTAGGGTGATATGAGTGCCCGTCATATTTGAGGTCAAAAGAGACCATCATAGCATTTAAATTGATTTCCAGATTACTGCAGGCTGTTGAAGCCATCCACTTGCTTCCATACTGACCTTTTGTCTGCTAAGGTCTGTCTAATGAAAGTGACTGAGAGGAACAGCAAACCTCTTTTCTCTTTTGATATTTTAGTTCTAACAAGTAACCAGCCTCACTTTTAAAACTGCGGCTACCTTATTTCCGTTCTGCAGACCTGTGGATTTTGCACACAGACATTTGCCTGGTTTTGTGCTCCGGTCTGGCTGTCCGTGCTTCCAGAATGTGGGGTTTTTCTCCCTGTCAAGATTCTTGTAGGCAATAATCAAATTGCCTCTCAGCCATCTCCAGGCTGAGCTGAACAGATCAGAGTCTGTCATCCTCTCCATGGCAGGCATTTTGTGGTTTTCCCTGCATCTGAACTCTGAACCCTTTAAATATATCGAGTGATATTAGTTGGTGCATTTTAAAAATGGCACTTGAGGCCTGAATGATGGATTTTGCATGACATTTTCTTACCTTTAACGTATACTGCCTAATATCTTCTGCCAGTTTCCTTTAGAAGCCAGGGATGAAGCTTCCAGTTAGATTGGTGAGGTTTTTCTCGTAATTCTTATAGATCGATTTTTAAGAGTGTCAAGTTCTTGTTGATGATATTGACTGAAAGTTTTGAGAGGACTGAAGCACTGGTGTTTAAGCATAGGATATGGCCAATGGCAATGGATCTTCCCCAGTTAGGCGTCCTACTTGAAATGAAGTGTAATCTGGAAGAGTACTGCTGTGCCTGAGGGAGCCACCCAGCCCGTTTCAGACTGAGTTGTTAGTTGTTGACTGCATCACAGTGGAGGTGTTCTTATCTTGAATTGCTATAAACGATATAAGATCATACCAAGTTTAACGGTCATGTTAGTGTAAGACCAACAATTTCTGCATGTGTTCGTGGACACACTAATGTATAACTCACTCTGGTTCAAATGCCAGTGCTGTGTTTTTCCTCACAGACTTTCCAATGGTTAGAAGAACATGGGGCCACTTGGAGACTTCCTGGAACTGGGGATTGTGCAAGTTGTGTGTGAGTGTGCGTGTTGGATATCTGACATGAGCTTCACAGAAGGCTGCTGGACTTGGGAGAGTAATAACAAATTTGCACCTGAATTTCAGAATAAATAATCCTCACCTTTGCTCAGTTAAACATGCACTTTTTTTTTTTTTTTTGGCTGGGCCAAAAGCATGCATACATCTCAGCTGTGTATTCCACTTCAGTCCTGCTCATCTAAGCACACATCAAGAAGCACACTCGTCATTCCTGGACAGAGTTTTTACCCGCATGTATTGGTCCACAGACCCAATACAAAGACCTGCAGCCCTGCAGTTGATGTGTGGCTGCACTCAGAGTGTAACAGATACCAGCAGACTGTTGGTTGAATTGAGACTAGAGGTCCAAATAGCAGAAGATCAGCACAGTCAAGGGTGTTTAAAAGGTGATAGGTCACTCTCGTCTAGTCGGGGATGTCCCTGCTCCTTGCAGGGGGGTTGGACTCAATGACCTTTGAAGGTCCCTTCCAACTCTAACCATTCTATGATTCTATGAAATGCGGGTTATCTCTGTTCTCTGTGTTTAAGGCTCCGTTGTAACAGCTACCATTCCTAAAAGCTAAATTGTTTTAGTACCAATAGATTAAATAAATTTATCCTCTAGGAAAAGTATCATATGCTTTAATCCAATAATGTTATTCTATCAGAACACTGATTCTGACTTTGAGTGGACATAGTTACTGATATTAGGGGATGACCTTCCCACTGTGTCCGACTCAGCTGAGGTCACTGCAGATAATAGCAGTTAGTGAGAGATGCGTGTCTGAAATCCACCCACTTGTCCAAATCAAATACTAAGGAAAAACACACCTTCATGCTTCATGCTGACTATCCTGTTGGAGGATCAACTATGCTGAATGGATGAGTAAAGCAAATAACAAATTGTAACAGAGTTTACAACAGAGAGAAGAGCCCAGGTAACAACAGGGCAATTGGAAAGTCTGGAAATCACTGACTCTTCATTTGCATGTCTTAGCAAGGAGACTGTAATTAAAATTCAAGCCTGCTTTCTACAGTAGGGAAAGTGTGAGGCTTTGTGACTGTGGTTATTTTTACTAGTGACTGCAGAACCCAAAGGTCAGGAAGAATCCATTAGGCAGGAGTGTGTAAAGCCAAAACAACGTGCAGCTTCACCACAGACGGTGACTCACCAGCCTTTTTATAAACTAATTTCCTGAACAAAGAGTGGAATTGAGCTCAGGCCAGCTTTGCTTGTGTAGAAAACAGTGAAAGCACCATGAATAGCTCTCCAGTCCATGTGGATGAAGGGATGAACATCCCCTTCTTCCATCCTGCATCCGGACAGTGCGAGTATGGCATCTTTAGCAGCCAGTGCACCATAAAGTTATCTCTGGTTAACCTGGATAGCTGAGCATACCTGAAAATCCTTGTCTTCAGCTCTTCTTCATAGCTTTTACTGCAGAATCTCTACTTGTGATCTTCAGACATTATCCATTGTTGTTACTGCCTATTACTTGCCTTGCTGTAGTGCCTGAGGTGCTCAGCCAGGAGTTTTGCTGCCCTCGAACAAAATGCTATTCAGACATATAACAAGACTTTCTGAGCCTCAGGACAATTCTCATGGTACACAACAAGTGATACACAAAAAGGAGGTGAAAGAGCCAAAGGTGAGCTGGGATTCTGGGACTGGGTCAAGCAGGAGGAAGGCATAAGAAGGAAATGAACGTTGACTAAATTGCAGGATTAGAATGGAGAGGGGAGTTGTTTTGCTATTTTTTTTTTTTTTAAACCCAAACAAATGCGTTCTTCTCCATCCAGGAAAAAAAACCAACCCAACATGTTTACTTACTACTAAGTGCAGAGATTTAAGATGGTTGCTGATGCAGATTTCCTGAAAGGGCCATGTCTTGTATCAGGCACTTGAGCATATTCTGGAAAGCCCCTCCCCTTTTGGGAGTAGTGTCAGTGCCAGTGAGTGCTCCACGACAGAAGAGGTAAAGCCTCCAGACATCTCATTTGTTCATTTTCTGGGGATGGAGGAAAAGACTCGCATTTGCCTGCCCAAGGCTTGGTGTGCCACAGGGCTTCCTAACCAGGTCCTCTGCAAAGTTGTGTATGCCCAACAGTGGCTGAACTTGGCTCATTCCTGATTACAGTGATGTTAAAGGAGGAATTAGAAGAGGGAAGGGAAGAGAAGAGAAAGCGTTTTTTTTTTCTAATTTTCCTCTCTCACTTTTTCTTTTCTCAGTTTTTCTTCCCATTTGGATGTTCTTGCATATGATTATGGTTCTCCAGGAAAGCCTCCTTTTTCAGCCACGGGGCCTATATAGACAGGTGTACAGGAGTCATTGGCCTGCCTGCCAGGGGAGGATATAAAAGCCACAAGATGGACCTGTGGGACAGAATCTTGGTAATGGAAAGGAGTAATAATTCATGGTAGGCACTGGGGTGCAGAGGAAGGGGATGGGGAGGGACATATATGTGTCCTAGTGACGAAGGACCACGAGGACTACAGGAGCAGGAAGGGTCATTTCTTTTACGGACAGAGAAAAGAAAGGAAGGACAGAAGTGGGAGGAGGACAGGAGTAGCTGGCATAAGACTACCCATGGTCAGAGCAGAAATCCTATGAGTAACATATCTGAAGTCTAAGTTGTCTTGGTTATGTGTGCTAGGACCTGAACCACATGCAGTTTCTCCACATCTGGTAATGTATGCTGTTCCTGCGGGGATCCTGAGCTGTATTAGTTATCCCCGCAATGCTGCTGGGGCTGGTGGAAATACACAGACATGAACGCCAGTGTAATGGTGCGCAGGCTAAGATCGGGTAACACCAGGGAAGCAGAACCAACCCCTCAAAAGTAGGAGATATTCATTTTGCTTTTGTAGTCACTAGTGAGTTCAACAAGCAGGCTGCCTGCCAGCAACCAGCGGTTTCCAGAAGAACCACACCTGGGAAGATCTCTAAGGGGCAAGGGAAATCCATGCCAGGCAACTTGTGTGAAAGCACTCATTTGTCTTGGGAGTGAAATCCTAAATTTGTCTGGTGGGTGAACTGCCTGACGGATGAGGGGTTAAAGGGCTTACTTGTTGCTTCCGAAAGCAGAGGTTTGAGTATTCAGGCTGCACAGAGGTAAGAGCTCCAGGTATAATTTGAAAAGGTAACTGCCTGCTTTTACCATGACCAACACGTGGCATTCAAAGATGGCCAGTGCTTGGGGACCGGAAAGGAATTATGCAAAACTGAGCAGGATCCTTTTTTTTTTTTTTTTCTTTTTTATTTCTTTATAAAGAAAGGAAAGGATGGGCATGCCAAGCCAAAACGGCAGAGTACAGACAACGGTGAGCACTGGGGGGCTTCTGCTCGGGGGCCATCCACAGTAAACTCTTGCCCTGGTAGAGTAGAGCTCCCCGTCCCTCCTGCTGAGAGGGACCCAGCACACAGCTAGCCCTTCAGCACAATCACAGCTCTTTGAAGTCAGTTTGCACAGTTTCATAATACTGTCAGCCCACGTCACTGTGGGGCAGCAGCAGCTGGGGCCAGCAGCAGTAGTGGCAGCAACACTGGATACGGTGCCCAGAAAAAAGGGAGCAAAGAGCTTATTTGCAAATAGTTGTATGTAACATTATAGAAAGTCCAAAGATCATCATTCTGCTATAAAAATATTACACTTCATAAAACCATGTACTATAAAAAAAATCTATTCAGAAACGCTGGTAAACATAATAAATATCTGTACACCGACTGCCCTTTTCATACAGGAAACATAAAAAGCGTGAGCCTCAGAAACCACTGTTTGTAAACATGAATATGGAGCCTGTAAACAAAGTGCTAGATCATGGTTCATATTTTGTCAAATTCATTTAATACTACCCAAGTACACCCCTTGCACACATCATCACCTCATGGCCAGACTCCACC
Source organism: Chlamydotis macqueenii (assembly GCF_036417535.1). Taxonomy (NCBI): domain Eukaryota; kingdom Metazoa; phylum Chordata; class Aves; order Otidiformes; family Otididae; genus Chlamydotis; species Chlamydotis macqueenii. The sequence continues at coordinate 101,271,786 of NC_141558.1, read as the reverse complement.
ACTGTGACAGAAAGTAGGACCCTGCTCTGAGCTGTCCCCCTCGTTTCACGGAAGGTGCGTATGGAGTCAGGAACTGATACAATAAGAGTGAGGGAGGCAAGATTTGACTCTGAGTAGCAAATCAGAAACAATCTTTTAGCAACTGGTTTTCATTTTCTGCACTTCAAAATGCTTATTTCCAGTCTCCTTTCAAAATTCTCCTTTATCAAAGAGGACACACACTTTCCTCATTTGCTTTTCACGCTACAGCATCTCTGAAAACTATGACTGTCATCACATCCATTTAGGAGACATAATGGAGCACAAATTGTAACTACATATACCAAAGCAAGAAGTAGTGGTTGTACAGTTCAACACTGAACAGCACAACATACACTGATGCAAAGGGCCAAATTCTTAATTTTAAGACTCTAAACATTGAGCTGCAAAACATTTCCATGTCCAAGCCTGTATGGACATGCAGGATCAGATGCCTGGTTAGCTGGCTGACGTGCGTGTGCTGTCACTTGCATGTGGAAATACAAGGTCTAGGCTCACAAAACTTATGAATAGATTTTAGCTAAAAAGAACTACTGTGACTTTATTTGCTCTGTAACATTCTTGTTCTGCACAAGCTTCTACCCACCCTTCACTTCAATACTGAGAATTTTAGTTCTGTATACAGTGAGAGCTACAACTTGGAGATAAGAATCCACACTTCTACAGGATTATGATGTATACTTCAAAAGAGGAAAAGAAAATGGGCTTGCACGTTCTCCTTTGTTATGAACTGTGTTATCTTATTATTTCAGGCCTTTTAATTTTAATCTAAGAAATATCTGAGGTGGTTGGCCCGGTTGTGCTGGTTGCCTGTCTTTTAGGATTCAGACATGTGACCCTCGCTTGGCTCTTGTTGAAAGGCGCCGTCTGCAGATGTTCAATAAGATAACTCTGCTTCTAAGTATTGCTTTGGCATTTTTGCTACACATATCTTGAGATACAGCTTCAAAACATCTGGATTAAAGTAATTTTCTGGTGAAAGCTATCTCCTTTTCTGCTGTACTAATCTGCTTTACCTGCCATGTTTATGTGTCTTACTCCTACTAGGGATCTAGAAAACTGTGGCACTCTATGAAATCAGGAATTTCCTCTGTAAAAATGGATTCTTTAAAAACAAACCCCAGGATCTTTCCTGTCCTCTCTATAAAGTCAGGGGTGGCAAAAATACACACAGTCAACATTATTTCCCCCGTGGCATGTCATCTGCAGCCCTACACCTCCTGGTTACTGGGAGTTTATATGAACTTGTGGCAAATTTTCAGAAGCCTGGACTTGTTCTCCCCCTCTGTGAGCACAGCTTGGCATCAGAAACCTGCTGCTGAACAGACATCTCATCGTTTGTCACCCAGGCTCTGAGCCACACCCTGGGCTCAGCTCCGCGTAGCTTGGAAGCAGAGGGACAGAGGTAACACCAAAGTTGTAGCCATACCAATGTATTGACAGCACTGCTGGCAAAAAAAAAAGACGCTGTTGCTTTCCTGCTGTCCCCAGTCACTTGTTCTGATGCACAAACATTTGCTTTGCCCCGTGGTGATCTGGATAAGGGAGGTGCGAAAGGACAGACGAGCAGCTGAGGTCAAGAGAAAGTGCCTGCCTGCCTTTTTTAGCATCAGCACTCGCATATGCTGGCATAAGCTCTGTGACCTGGTGGCATAAGAAACCCTTGCAGCACTTGTGGCTTAGAGAGTGATCCAAGCCCTGGCATAATTAATATCAGAGACAAACAGCAATTGCCGTACTCGACCAAGGTCCGGGTGTATTTGGATGTACCAGAGCTAGGGACAAGTTTTTAGAGAGAGTGCTGCGCTACACAGGCAAAGCCAGCCTGTCCCTTAAAGATTTGCATACAGATTCCGAATACATTCTGATCTACCCTGTAAGCCAACAGATGTTTAAACAGACTTTAAACATGTAAAAATTAATGGGGCACAGAGGTCAGCTCTTCCTCTGAGCAGCATCTCCCACACCTTTGCCATATACACAAGCTGTGGTGCTGTGTAGGAACTGGGGCAACTCTTCCCATTGCATCAGAACCGTTTTGGCTTCTTCAAAGTCCTGGAGCTGCAGAGGAAGGGCCCAGCTCTGTGAAGTGTGGGGAGATGCCTTCTCCTTGCTGGGCAAACTCCTCTCTTCTGAGCTGAACAACAGCTTTTGAAGTGGCTCTTCAGATGAGCTGACTATGTCTGTGACAGAGACGCGTTGGTATGCCTTGGACGGTCATTGCTTTGCACACCTTGATGGTTCAGAAATATAACTATACTATTGGTAATAGCCTAAGGCACTAGGTCACTTTGTGGACTAATAACCTGCAAGATGGTATGATCTAATTTGAAGTGATTTTTAGACTTTCAGGAGTTAAACATTTAGTAAAAAATATCTAGAGAGAAAGAGAGAGAGAGAAAGAGAGGCTAAGCCTTTTTCAGTTAAGTTTTTTTCCTAGAAAGAATAAATGCTTATCGCTGAACTGTGCTGTAGCAAGGAGTCTGAAAAGGAGATGCTGGTATAAAAGCAGCTGTAGCAGTAATTAGGCCATGGCCATGCATCTTTGCCTGGATCCAGCTGGGCCAAGGGATGTGGCAGGTGCTCAGTCTGAAATACTGAGTGCCAACGGCATGTTCCTTCCCCACTGCCAGGAGCGACCGTCCCTTGGATTTGCTGAAGGAGACGCTTGTATTTTGATCCAAGTGAGCTGGATCAGCAAGATGGACAGTAGAAATGGTTTGATTACATTCATCTTGACTGAAACAGGTCAGAAAACCCTCAGAAGAGCACCTCCTATGGCAAGACTGGGGAGCGGGGGCTGACGTGCCTTGGGGGTGCGCGGGGACGCACGGCTGTGAAAGAGGGGAGGCTGGACAGGACAGCTTCTTCCACGGATGGGCACAGCCGCCTGTGCATACTCTGAGTAACCACAACTGTCTTCAGTGACAGATTTTCAAGAAAACCACAGACAACTCTTCTGAGTATCACTTCAAGCACTGACCACGCTTGTATCCTCATTTGGACAAGCTGGGACAGCAGGTTTTTTGTGTATGTATTGTCACATACACACACGTATGCATACATCTGGATGCACTGGCAACAAGGTCTTAATAAGCAAATCTCATTAGATATAATTATAGGTATATAAAGTAATCAATGAGCATCAACGCATATCATTTTGTACATGGCCCAAACCTTGTATGGTTAACAGGGTGATAGCTGGTGGGTTAGAAGGAGCTAAATCAGGAAGATTAAACTTCGGGCAGAGCAGCATCCTGTAAGCTTAGCCTACAATAATATTCCGATGAAAAAAATGCTCAAAGAATGAAGACCAAGTATATCAAGAGGGAATTAGACTGTTTCCAGTGGCTGTGAAGAGAAAGCAAACGGAAACAATGAAAGATGACTAGGAAATCTCTGGAGGAGAGAAAAACTGTACATAATATTTACAACACTCTTTCTGCCCATATACAACACAGTTACACTGACCATTAAATGTACATTTGTTAAAACAGCACAAATCAGCTGGGACCCCAGAAAACCCAGCCTCCAGGTTACCCTTAGCATCCTTGTGCCCACCTTGCCTTCTTCCACGACAGAAGTCACTTCCAGGGAAACGAGGCCTGGCCAGAGCCTTTCTCCATCAGCCAGGATGTCCCCTGCCTGTGGACTCACCTCGCAGTGTGCAGAAGTGTATGAGACTTAACTTCTACCGAGAGGAAAAGTGTAAAAGCAGCAAAAAGCTGATACTGAGCACGGCTTTGCCGGAGGAGAGAATGAGGGCTGCTTGTATGTAGCCATAGACACACACCTGCCTGTGTTTGCACACACCAGTCCAAGCCAATTCAGCCACTGTGTGAAGTTTCACAGCATTGTTTATTCTAGAAAAGAGAAGGGCTTCAAGGAGAGCTGCTTTGCAGCATTCCTTTGTGCACAGCACATAAACCTGAACATTAAATATCGGCTTAAATTATTAAGAATAAATTTAAATTTAAAAATAGACTAATGCAAACAAACAAAGTTCAGTCAACACTGGAACAGAGATAGTTTTAGGAAGCATATTGCTACAAGCAAATGCAACTCCTCGTTCCCTTGGACACTCTGAGGCAACGATCTGGTAATTCCAGTTCCACACCGAGACGCACGCATTACCCAGCAAGGAAAAGTTACCATCTCTAGCATATAAAGCTCCATGTTCACAATTTTCTTTTTTTCCTGTCACAACAGAAAAAAAAAGCCAACATAGCACATTAGCTTTTCCCACAAAGCATCTGAGGTGACAAAATTTACTTGGAAAACAAAAATTAACAAAAGCAGTACAAAGAAGAATCCTGGTCAGCTTGTGACCACCATAAGCCAAGATGGGTAAGAAAAAGAATAAAAAAAATAGTTCACATCCGGCACCACAGACCTTCCTCACTTTCTCTGAAATCAGGGAATGAGAAAAAAAGGTCCCTTTTGCTGAGACCATTTTAACGAAGTTTTCTTTCCCTGAACCTGGAAAATCCAGGTATTAAGGTACAGAACTTTTGTTTTATATGTATATAAATACACATGTACATATTTATATAAATATAAAAGCAGAGCATCCTCCCGTCTCTCCTCATAATTTAATATTATTAAAGCTTGTAACAGAGTTAGCTGGACTCTTCAGAAGTGGGTACTCTCCGCTCACGCACGTGGCATGGGGAGTTTAGCTCTGCTAGAGCAGAACAGCCGGGCAGGGATGTGAATAGCTGGGTGACAGAGGCGGATTTGGGTAAGCAGCTAGGGAAGGGCAGGGAGCAATGACTGGAAATGGCCTTGCTGGCTCCAGGGTGGCACTCTGGCCCGCCAGAGCCGGTCTCTGAGAGCAGACTCGGTGATGGCGTGGCAGGATGGCTGCACCGACCCACCCCACCTGGCCCCTCGGCAGCCCAGCCACCCACCAGCCGCAGAAGAGGGACTGTTCCTTGCTTTTACAGGGAATCCCAGTTTGTTCCCTAAGCACATGCATGCTGGTTCCCTTTGGCAGTACTCCCCGCCATGCTGCCATGGGTCTTTTTGCCTACTGTCCTCCAAGTCACTTGCATCTTTCCCTGCCTCTGCTAGGTGACTCAGTCCCCTCACCTAGTCCTCCCAGACCTCCTGCTTGCTGGCTGAGACCAGACACCGTTTTCTCCTCTGATCCACTCACACTGTTTTAGATGAATGCTTTCCCAGAATCTTGTAAAACCCAATAATTTCTTCAGAGGACTGAGTTTCTCAGAGGTTTTCTGTTCTCTGAGACCTCCGAGAGAGCCAGGGCTGGTGGCACGTGCTTCTCGAGTGGTGCTGACTTCGTTCCAGAGAGGGCAGGGGCAAAGTGCAAAAGATTTCTTGAAATCAGAAGGTATTTCCACCACTGACACCTCTCTCTCCTTCATGTTGTATAGCACTTATTTCAAATAAGGTATTATTCATGTGTCTCTGCAGCTTTCACTTCCTGGGGTGAGTAGAGATCAGTAGATGTCTACTGGTGACCAGCCGAGCTATTTCATCATGACGCGTCCTGGAACAGCTGAAAGCTTTCAAACCCAGCTGCGTTCTTCATAGCAAAAAGTGCTTTTCTTGAGAAACAAAATGAAAACAGTCTTCCCGTGGAACATCCTAAGGACTCAAAAATAGTATTTCCTAGGGTGGGAAGCATGGAGCACACCTACTTTATTTGGCTTTATCTCAGTAAGGAAACAGAGCTACTGGCAAAATTGGCACATCTTTGTGAAGTCGTTAAACTTGGGACCCTGGCTGGAATGTAAAAGAAATGATGGAGCAAAGGAGAACTTTGCCTTACGCTGAGCTTCTGCTAGTTCTGGCGGTTTCGTGTGCAGGTTGTCCAAAAGAGTTCTGCTAGCCAAGATGAATGTCTCAAATAATGAACTGTGGGGGTACTGCTACAACCTGGTAGAGGTAAGTCTTTTCATGCCCCTCCGCTGAGCCAGATTGGAGGACAATACGGGCTCCAGCCTTGGTGCCTGAGGTGCTCGGTTTAAAGCAAAGTAAGTGGCTGCCATTGCACCCTGTAAAATAGAGAAAGAGAACATGCTGGGCTGAAATTCAGCTCTTTGATGCTTTTCACCTCCCTCTCCCTGTTCAGTCTCCTGACAAAATGGATGTGCATGGACAATTTCCATGAAAGAGTAACAACATTTAGGCTGGCAGACAGATGGGGTGTCTGGTTCAAAGTGGTGCGTAGCAGTACATGCACAGTCCCACCAGGTCATTACAATGCAGCTTGAAGTTAAAAATATCAAGCAGGCAACAGGTCAAAAATAATTAATGTAAGTATGGTGCCATATTAGATTTGGCCTTGTGGCAAATAATCTTCCCAATTCCTTTATCAGTTTCCAGAATATTTACACAAATGACAGCTCATTCCGCAAGGAAGAAAGAGGCAGAGGGGTAGGATGTACCTTCACCAGGTGAACATCCTGTCTGCTGAGTTGGTTTTGAGACAGATACTCCCTGTTCACTATCCATGGATGTCTTAGGACTTGGACTGCTGTGAGGCGCTGATGAGGGTCTACATGAAGCATCTTTGACACAATGTCCTGAGTTTAAGAGGAAGAAAACAGTAAAAGAGAAAAAGCAATTAATAGCAGTGCAAGTTTTACCAAGACCTTCCCGGTGGCTGTGTCCTCACTAGCATGTTCAATGGAGAGAGAGATGTACTTTAGATATGCTTGATATTTTTAAAATCTAATGTCTGATCTTCAAAATGTTCAAGTGTAATGTTCAACTCTCAGTTGATAATCCAGTGAAAAGGTAATGTGGAGGGTATTCAGCTTATTGAGTGAGTGTTTATTACTGGTGACCTCATAGGGGTGATAAACTCCTCCTAGAGAGGATGCCATCTGGAGGCATCTCCTCACTGACTCCAAAGCATGCTTATAAGAGAAGCTAAGACTTGAAACCTAACATTCAAGTGGCTAAAATTCAATGATATCAGTTCTACTGTGTCTGAACATTTTAATTTCAAAACTGGATATCTGATAAAAAATTAATTGTGAGGTTCATAGGTGTTGGCAGCAAGATGAATATGTTACTAGGATTGCTTGCAGTTTTGTGGTGGGATATATCAATGTTCTTCCAGTGGTTACTACCAGTAGCTAAAACTGAAATCTCTTGCAAGAATCTCTAAATCCTGTCGAAGTTCCTGATTAATGCCAGACAACTGGAAGCTTGCCAGCCTCCCTGCCCATCTACCTGTCTCACAGACCACTGCACAGCTTCATGCCCAAAAGTCTCAGCACCAGATGAGTTTTATCTCCTGGGGTTTCCATGCTTTGTGATGGATGGGCAGCCTAAACTGTGAACTGTACAGGAGTTAAAAATGCCAGTTTGTAAAGTGCCTGCTCCTGGTTAACTTTGAGGAGCAAAAAGGTGATTTACATATAGACTATGGATTTGTGGCACTGACTACTGTACACTTCTTTTAAAAGTTCAGTTGCACCAGAAAAAAGGAGTTCTGTGCTATTTAAATCTCAAGAGCATTCACAATTGATGGTACTATATTATGCTGTAGTTCAATGAAATAAATTACCAAAATTCCTGACACACTATTTCATGTGCAGTGATAGAAAAATAAAGAAGCAAGCTTTTATTTCATGAGGTACTGAGAAATAATGCTTTGAACTATCTCTCTCTCAGGTTTGTTACAATTGCAGACTGCAAGCCCGTTTTAGATAATAAGAAAAAAATCTGAGACAGTGTTCACTGACCTTTGCAGTATCAGATACTGAATCCCAGTTTCCTCCTGTAAGTGCATATTTGCCACTGCCAATCCTGGCCAGAATCTCCTCTGGGGTGTCATCTGGTCCGTTTGCGAAAGGAGTGAACCTGTTTTTAAAAAAGATAAAAAAATACAGTGTAATTTGCAAGTATATGATTTCTAGGATCTAGTGTTAACTGCCACTGATTACAACAGGAACTTTGTTCCAGAATGGACCATGGACATCACTGCTTCATTTTCCTTGTATTAAGTTGTTCTGCAGAGGAAAAGACTGATTCCTTAATTGTTTTTTTAAAAAAAATTGTTCTGTTCTCATTTTTTTTTTAGGAAGGAAATATTCTTTTTAAACAATAGACAGATTTTTACCTCTTTAATTGCTTTATTGCCAATAGAAGTACCTTGATAATGGCAAGAAAGGGTAAAAATAATAAAGGAGAAAAATTAGGATCTGAAACAGAAAAAAGAAAAATAAAAAGAACCCTTTATAATCTATTTTGCAGTGCTTTGTTAAACATAAGGTGCAAGTCTGTTGGGCAGAACAAATGATCTGCAATAGGTTATTTAAAATCTTCCTGATCTAGGCAGTGAGAAATTACTAGTCATGTGCACCCAGGTTTAGTGTCACATGCAGAGGGCACGCTTTTGGTCTTCATCAAGTGACAAGTGATGGGATTTTTGCAGCTGACTAAAATCTACTAGGCTAAATTTTACTCTGCAGCCTTGAACAGCTGTGTAGGTTTAGAAGAAGGGGCTATCTGGGATTTTTATACTTTTCCTTCCATCTGTCTTTTCTCTTCTGAAAACTTGCCAGAGTGGTTTTCAGATCATTAAACAGTTGGTTTGGCCTCAGCTTCCTATCCCACCTGGTTTCCAGTAGGAAATTCAGTTCCTTATGCTGTATTTTCTAATTTTCAAAAACATTTCAGACTTCACCGAAATTCAGCCTAAAGAGATATGTAATATTATTGCAGTCTATAACTATCAGGAGGGATGCAGCAAGAGTTAAGGAGTGGCTAAAACTCCAAGGCCTGCCACTACCTGCATTAACAGAATCCCAGGCTTGTGCTCTAGTCCTGGCTGTCTGAGCTTTCTCTGCTTATAGTGATGATAGGAGAAGAATAAAGTCCTGGTGCAAATAATACTTGGTTCCTACTAACTCTCCTCTGGTGAGGAAGAACAAGACTATCCCTAAATGCAGTGGTGGCACCTAAAAAGTCAGCTCATCTGTTTGCATTACTCTTATTTTCTCTTGTAAGTGCAAAAAAAATGTGAGATACAAGTTAGTAACACCTGTCAGCAGATTTACTATCCACCATCTCATGCAAATTATATTTCAGATTCAAATATCTATTTTTTCACATTTTAAAAAGAAGCATTTTAAATATAATCAGCTAAACAATGTGACTGTGGGTAACGTGTTGATTTTCTTTTACTAAATCTGGTTGCATATCACTGCGAATCTACGGCATACAGAAACAGTTTTTTACGGAGACTGTGAGACTGCCCCAGAAAGTCACAATGTATTTCAGCTAATGGTGAACATATTTGTACTCAGGAACAAAATAGGTGAGACGATAGAAAATTCTGGCACTTTTTCTATCACTCACAAGGCAAAAGACACGAGTAACAGAAAGGTAGGGTCCAAGTCTTTGTTTCCTGTATAAATCTAGGAATGAATTCAAGCTTCTTGCCACAGCTGAATGATCATGAAGCAGATTAAAGAGCTGTGAGAGGTCACTGAAAAGTTTCAGGCTGCACTTAGGTGTGATAAATATGCACGTATCATACCTTGCAGCCAGCAAGAGAAAAGAAATTCAGGGATTTCGTAACTCCAGGTTGGGTTTTTGCACTGTGTTTCCCATTCACCCCAGTGCATCTTATTCCTGTCCTTCGCTGCTTATTTCAATCTATCTCTTTCTCTGGGCCGCCTTCTGTCAATATTTAATTCAGCCAACACACTGGTAGGGTTTTTTTTTGCCAAGTACCCCCCAAAAGTTCCTGCTGCCTGTTGCTGTTCTTGTTGGTCTCTTCATTTACTTTCCGTCCTTTCTGCAGTGTATTTTTCAATATAATCTGAAAACTATATTTGGGTTTTTTTTTTAGCCTTTAAAGGTGGTCAGATCCCTCGATAACAACAACAGTAGAAGAATGAAGCTGAAGAGAATATATATATTAATAGAAATGAATGAACATCCTCTTACGGATAAGGTGAACATGATCTGGCTCTTCATACTTCTACACTCTAAAAAAAGGACTTTCACACTGCTTAAGTGGTGAGTGAGCATTTTAGGAGCCTCAGTCTCAGTGCATACTTATGGGCACAGGCCATTAAAAACCTAAACAACTTGTAAAGTGTCAAAGTTAATTATGCGTTCTGGAAAAACATCCTACATCCATAAAACTGAGCACATTTCTCAAAGGAGGCCAGACAGTTTGCTGTCTCTATCTGTGACTTCCTTCTGGCTTGCTGAAGTGCTGAGCCCACTGGAGACTCCTGCTCTAGGAAAAGCTCATCACTCACCCCGCCAACATCGTGTACAGAAGGATCCCCAAGCTCCAGATGTCACAGGCTGCATCGTAACCTTGGCGTTTAAGGACCTATGTGAGGGAAAGAAAGAGACAAAAATAGGTTAACCTGCATTCTTCAATTTTTAGCTTCTGGGCTTCAAAAAGCACCAATTAGTGGTTGTATCTGCTGACATTTCCAGGGCTTGCCCTCGTGTCTGGCTGCCTCAGGTGCAAAATGTTCAGTAGCGGAGTTGAGCAAGGTGAAACCCAGGCTGGAGTGGGCTCCCAGCACAGCTGTCACCTCCACAGTGACAGAGATCACTGCAGTCTGTTGGAGGCTCCAGAACCCTCTCTGACCGTCAGCAAAACAGCAAAACAGAACAAGCCCCTCCATTTATTTCAGTGTTTTAGAAGCTTTCTTGAAAAAAGTGAGTTAATACTTTGAAACGTGTCCTCCTAACATAGAGGTTACCAAGAACACTGTGAGTGCAAGAGCGTAGGGCTGAGTGACAATGACAAGCATGTCTGAGCTCAGTTTGAATTTGATAACAACAAATGGATGCACACTAACGCATTTCTAACGTCAGACTGGTACAGGGGCATGATAACTGCAAATAAAGGTGAAAAGCTTATTCTCATCTAATGTATTAAGAAAAGGGGCCACATATTGGCTGGACTTGATAGATAATAGGCTAAAACTCGATCCCTTTTCCCTATGGGGAAAACAAGACCTGTAGTACTCAGCAGAGCTCTGACCCATAGGTTCAACGTTGGTACAGGGTGGTGAGTTACAGCAGTAAGGGCAAGATCTGGATTTCATTTATGATAATGCATACCAGAAGAAATGCCTATTTGAGTCAGAGCAGGTTCAAGTGAAAAAGAAGTCACCAACTGAGGCAGCATTGCTGAGATCAAGGGAAGAACTTTGTTTCTGTTTGGCTCAGAAAAGCTCAAGGATCACACCTCCAGGTCTCTCACTTGCTCATAACAGCAAACTACCCTTCTGTTTATTCAGTTCTAACACACAAGCAAAGTTTTGTCCCCTTCTGATGGATCAGTAGATACATTAATTTTTTTTTTACAAAGCACATGAAAAAGGAATGTACAAATTCAGCAAGTCTTTCTCTGACCAGCAGCCTTATTGCTCAGAAGTGATTTCAGCTACCTGAAGCCTATCACAGAAAAGACCAAGCACTGCTAGGAAAAAAAGTTTCAGAAAATGTTGCCGCAATAGATTTTAAAAATGATGAGTGGTAAAGCAACCACCTGCCAGGTACACTGCTGAGCAAACATTTGCTACCTGAAAAAAAAAAGGGGAGAAAAAGCTGCATTTCCTCCTGTTCGCAAAGCTGCTAAAATCCTGCTTCTGCCTCTCTCTCTCCTGCACAACACACATGCTCTCTGGCCATTTCAATTGTTTCTATTTCTTTAGTTCCTGCATTCATTCCCCCTCTATTAATGTTAGCTTTTATGGTAAAAACTTATTTACTATTTGACAAATTCAGTTGCTTCTTGCTTCGCCCGTGAGACTGAATATCTAACATTTATCTTTTGGTGTGGCCATGCTTGAACAGCTACATTTTCCCTATTTTTTGTGTTGTTTCTTGAATAGTATGAAATAGTATGAAAATACATTTTCATTGCTGTCTTTTGGCTGTCTTGCTCCAATAACCAAGGATGATCAAGTCTGAGGCAAATGATGGAAAAATGAGGCAGTGATGATATTTAGTGCAGCAGGGTATGAAGCAAATGGTTACACAACCCCAAAACGATGGGCAGGTGTCACTGTGTGCTGTCATTCAGTTTGCAAGAACGCTGCTTGGTAACAGGGACATTCACTCTGCGCCAGCATCCAGGGAAAGCTTCGCTGGGAATTACTGTTTATTGACAGCAACTTCACCCCACGGACAACAACAGGATCTGCTGAGAGTTACCAGTTAGTGTCGCTGCTGCTTGAAAACATCTCCAGCAGGTCCATGCAACTGTGGTTAAAGTGAGAACACTGAGCTGGCAGGAGCAACTGTTGGCTAAAAAGACTCCTGTTTGATCTAGGATGAAGGTATTGTCAAACAAGAACAGGCAACTGTCTTAGAAATAAATCAGTGGGGGAAAGAGCTTTGCAGAAAATGCAGTGGTGTCCTACTCTAATGGATGCTGAAGAATTTACCACCCATGAAGGTGTTTGGGTCACCTCGAGAATTTGGTGGGATCTGAAATACAGGCATGAGCTGGTTCTTAGCTCCCCACACAGCAGGGCACTGTGGTGATAAGGAACAAACTTCCCCTGGGTTCATTCAGTTCTGATAATGGCTCAGATATTTATCCAAACCCCTTTTATTTCTATAGGCTTTGATTTATTGGAATAATGATGTTACAAATATAGGCTTTTCTCAGTTGTGACACAAGCAGGTATGCATATGGGTATGAAAGCTAATAAAAATCTTATTATTCCAAATACCAAACCGGTAGTTCTTCACAGATTTTGAAGGAAAACTGCAGAATAAAATCTTTTACTTTATCCAAAGGGTCCGAAAGGCTGCATGTTCCCTGCTGACCCTGGCTCCTCACTCCCTGCACGCAGCATGGCCTGCACTAGGTGGCAGAGCACCTCTTTCCCTCTTTCTCATAGCCCTCATCTAACCCTCAAATTACATGTTTCCAAAATCCAGGGAGATTCAAGTGGGTGAACATGTCATCCTTCCTCTGCCACTGTCCTCTCCTGTCACCAGCTCAGCTGACTTTCTGCTGCCTTGTTTGGTTTCACGGGTGTGTGGCAGCCGTCGCAGCGGGGCTCAGACCGGGGGACGTGAAAGTCAAGTCTAGGCTGGAGGGCAGCATTATATCACAGGTAAAATGTAAAAGCACTTAAGGCTTTATGTAAGCTCTCTGCCAGTTCTGGTAATGTTTCAATTACTCTCCAGCCTTTCCTGCATTAGCAGGACCTGTCTTACTCATCACAAACGTCTGGGAGCGCGATTTCTGCTCTCAGCCCAAATCAGAAGAGTCTGATCTGAAACTGTGTTGGGCTGGCAATGTTTGTGATTACAGACACTATAGAAAGCAGCCCATCATGAAAAACAGCTACACCTCTTTTAGGCGCATTGTATCCTGGAGAAAATCTGAGTGCTTTAAATCTTGCAAACATGATTATTTTTTGGTTTGGAAATTGAACTACTGTGGTGCCACAGGACTTTTTTTTTACTTATTTTGATACATCTTAAACAGCTCATTCCAGCTTCTAAAATGAAAACCCAACCAAACAGCAATAAAATAACAAACCAATCCGTCTTGGCAATAGAATAGTTTTGCTGAAAAAATCTGCTTTGAATTTATACTGTTCCTGGCAATGGTCTCAATTGAAAAAATTCTCCTTCTTATGCTGGAAGGCTGTGATCCCTCTATCTTTTTGTATAATGAAAGGACCTTGAACAGAAAGATCATCCCATTTTTCTCTTCCCAGGTACACTCCATGCTGATGAAAACTGGATGGATGAGAGTTATGGGGAATAGAAGATTGCTGAATGATACCAGCTGAGAGAAAGTGGTATTTGACAGTAGAGAACAGATGAAGTATTGAAAGGCAATAATTTTGTATTTTTCCTATAAGGACCGTAACAAGCAGAGGCAGACAGACATTTGAAGTTCTGTATTGTGAATACTAAAATAGCTGATAAGCATCACTCCAAGAAAAGAACAATTACCCAGGAAAGTAATGTCTTGCTCCTTCATCAGAAGGAAGCAGCTATGAACCTCTCAAGGGTCAAATACAGCAAACAGCCCAAACCCTTCAAACAGCTGTGGCCCCCAAAACCACTTCCATGGGGCTGCATAAAAGGAACAGCACTCGCCAGTGATGCAGAGCCACCCCTCCCCACGCTTAGGGCAAGCTGTTTGGTCTTCCTCCATTTCCCTGTCTGTAAAAATGGGAAAGCAGTGCTTTCCTACAACCCCCATAACAGGGAAGGTTGGTAATAGGAGAGCCAAAAAGGCAAGATGTTTCTTCAGCTCAGTGAAGTCAATGATAAGGTTCCCACTGACTTCAGCGTGGTAAGGATTTCATGCATAATTTTTTCTTTTGAGTCTTACTGCTGACATCAAGATTTCCCTCTTAAGCCTTACTCCATTCTGATGCAGTGCATCAGAGGGAGGCAGTCCGAGCAGAAGCAGCTAGAGAAAAAGAAGGTTTTTATCCTAGTAATGAGCCAAAGCATTGTGTGCATCAGTCCAAGACAGACACTGGCTTCTGTTAGGAGACAAATAACTGGCCTGATAAGACCAGGAATAGGAAACCTATGGTAACAGAGGCTGTGCAAGTGCCTGTAGCCTGCTTTCTGCCTTGCTCCTCTCGTAAAGGCAGTGAGGAAAAGGGAGAGTGGGAGGAAGGACTTCATCCTAGGACACGCTCATTCCTCACGGCTTTGAAGTGCGATCCTACCTCAGGGGCGACGAAGTTGGCCGTGTAGCAGGGAGTCATGAGTAGCCCATTCTCTGCTCTCAGTTGCTTGGCAAACCCGAAGTCACAGATCCTGATGGAGTCTGGGTTTCCTGACTCATCCATGTAGAGGATATTACTTGGCTTGAGATCTCGGTGCACCACCTGAACAAGAAAGCAGTGAGTAACAAGTGAGGAGAGGAGATCAGGGAGCATCTGGGCTTGGCTGCCATTTCTGGTCTGCTACTTGAGGTGGGTTAAGAGCTCAAGCCTAAAATATTTACATTTTGGAGAAAAGCTGCTTAAAAGCCTTGGGCAAACAAATTAAAAAAAAAAAGACTAAAGTCTGTTGAAATCAGAAAGAACATGTTTGACAGCCTCTGGTGGTATATTGGGATGGAGGCTGCTGCTCTAAGGGGGAAGCCCTTTCTTGATGGCGGTCAGAGGGGGTTGCTCTACAACCATGTCAGTGTCAGTGCCTCCTGGAACCTGGTGGCCCTAAATATTCAGCTCAAAGGTGAAGAAGCAAAGAAGAAATCCCATCATAAGAGGAAAGTGTGTAAGGGTCTTCTTGCAAAATGTCTATGTCAGTGGCTCACACCTGAAGGGAGGGATTTTTTTTTTTCCTCATTTCAAAACATATTCACAAAAATCCTTTCTGTAGGCACGCAACTTCAAGCAGCAACTTCAAGATTTACCAGAGGTGCTGCATTTTTATGGTGGGAAAACAGCCTTTATTGGTTACGCCAGGACTGAAAAACTATCATGAAAACATAAAAGCCCAAGCACAAAATGCACTTGTTTTAACTATGAAACAGAAAAAGCAGCAAATATTTGATGAGTCATCCAAACTTCTTGTCCCCGAAAAGCAGAAAAGGAGAGGTCTTCAAACTGCCATATACAGAAAGCTTAGATTTTAAAAGCCAGCTCTTTAACAGCCTGTCAGAAACCTTTCCTATCAACTGCTCAAATTGCCACTTCATTTGGAAAGCTGAACATTTGATTTTCTACCTATCTGCTGATTCAGCTGCCCTATTGATGTTCTGTTAAAAGATCAGGTACTGCAATAATGACTGCGATAAAAAAGTTATCAACTAATATCTCAACAAGGTACATGAACTTGAAAAATCAGTGTAATTTGGGGATGAAAATACCACTTCAACATACTGCAGTTTGGTTGGGAAATGTCTGAAAAGCTTATGACCCTATTTCACAAATCAAATGTAATTGTAATTATGGAGAAAGAGTTCTTTTTTTGGGGGGGAAAAAACTATATTTACATTTCAGAGAAGCAAAATCACAGGTATTTGCTTTTTCTAAAATTCAGGTTTTAAGAAGGTTGATGCAGATAGCCAGAAAAGCAGTGCTTACACCCTGAGAGTGCAGGTAGTCCACAGTCCTGGTGATGGTGCACAGCACAGCGCTGGCCTCTCGCTCTGAGAAACACTTCTGCCGAAGGATGCGGTCCAGGAGCTCGCCTCCCCGCATCAGCTCCATCACCAGGTACACATATTTCCCATCATCATAGACCTGGAAGAGTAATAGAATAAATACGTGTTTTGGATCCATTAACTTGGTGAAGGTTGGTCCTTTAATCACAGTGTTGGCTTGTTCGTGTCAGATGTTGCAAGAAGAAAATGTCAACTAATGTGTGGGAAATGTGCTTATTATGCTTAACAACAGAAAAGGCAACTTTATCAAATGACTTAATCATCACTTTTTTTTTCTCGTGCCTGTAGCAACTTGCTGATTTGTCCACACAGAAATGTAGCTTTCCTCATCTGCTATCATGTCAGCAGAGCAGACCAAGCTGCTAAAAGCAGCACCGCTTCACAGAGCCCAAAATGTCTGCTGGCTCTCACCCAAGCCTTCTTCTCAGTAGTGTTCTCTCTTTCCCCTTCTACAGGGTAACATTTGCCATTTCAAATATCAATATTTCCCTTTGACTCATGATCAGCTAAATGAACTGTATTATACTGTTGGCCAAGACCTGCTTCCAATGACATCCTGTAGTTTATATTTGCAATTCTGGTGAATATATTGTTGACATCAGCTGCAAGATGTATTTACCTTCAACGTCAATTGCAAGAGGTAAAAGGCATTTTTTGTCCAAATTAGAAGACGGCCATTTTCATGTCATAATCCTTTATCTGGACTGCAATAATAGATTATGTTGGAGTCATCAGTGCTAAATGTTTTTGGAAAGGAATATAAAACATTTTTTTTTGCACAGATTTTAAGATACTCTCTAATTCTTAGGAAGGACTTTCCTGAGAATATTTGATTAGAAATTTTTTATATACTTCTCTAAGGTCTGAACCATAACGCGCTGGCCACTGATACAAGCAGGATTTTGTTCTGTAAACTCTGAATCTGACACTGTGTTGACAATCCTAGGTGAGACCGCAGGCAGCGTAAGTAAAACATCTCAGACTAAAGGTCATGTAAGCATAGCGAAGACTATTCTTCATATGAAATGCTGAAGAAAGATGTCTTCATGTCTTTTCAGGCTGCTTGAGCAGAAGGTAAATACTCCCAGGCATTAAAGCACTATCAAGGGAAATCCTAGCGACTTTGTGAGCTCTCCTCTTCCCAACAGAAGAGATATCACAGGCTGCATAGGAACGGCTGCTGCTCATGAAACTGGAGCCTCTGCCCAGCAGGACCACTGCGCGTGTTCAGCAGCTTGCCCAGAAGCACCGAACTGAGGAGATCTCGCTTCCAAAAAGTGCTGCAAATCCAGACACATTTTGTTGTTCTCCAGTGCTGTGGCCCTTCGGTTTTATCTACAGTTGGTTAGACATTGGAGAATGTATAACCTGACCTGTCTTTCCAACTGCTATCTGGGAATTTGTTAAAGTCATGGG
Source organism: Chlamydotis macqueenii (assembly GCF_036417535.1). Classification (NCBI taxonomy): domain Eukaryota; kingdom Metazoa; phylum Chordata; class Aves; order Otidiformes; family Otididae; genus Chlamydotis; species Chlamydotis macqueenii. The sequence continues at coordinate 101,254,208 of NC_141558.1, read as the reverse complement.
TTTTTTTTCCCTTGATTTCAACAGGTCTGGTTTTAGCTTTGAGCAACTGGAGAATTTTCTGATATAGTCAGTAGGTGAGCCTGTTCATAAGTTGAAAATAATTTGATACTGAAGTGCTCAAAGACTACTCACATCCTTAAGAGTAATGATGTTTGGATGCTGTCCATATCGCAAGAGGATCTCGATTTCTTCAGAGGGGTCTCTCTTGCTCTTATCAATTATCTGGAATAAATGAAGCACACTGTAGTAAGACATGGGCTAGCAGCACTAAGCACAAAACAAGCAATTTCTAAGGTTTAAACAAATTAATATTTAAAATTCTTCTATTAATCATTATTCTAGGAGAGGACAGCTCAAACCCTGTGCAAATGAGAGCCAGGCTGACTGTCTGCCAAAGCCAGATGGAGCAACAATTTGTTGAGATTCTGAAGGCGTAGGCCCTCTTTTTGATGCCTATTGTTTTGTTTGCCTGCAAATAGTGGCAGTTACAAGAAGCATCACTTAGAAATCAAACAACCTAAAGAGTTTTAAGATAACAATAGTTTTAAAATTACCTCTTTGACATAAAAATTAGATACGTTCATAATATTGGCATATACTTGTGTATCTGCTGATAAATGAATAGATATTACTTGTCAGGTGGGTTTGTCAGAAATTGAAATGTATCGACATTTACTGTCAGGGGAGATCTGAGTTGAGGCTTTTGGTAATCGCTTAGCTTTTTGTGCAATGTTGTAATGAACAAAAGAGTGGCCAGAGGTTGGCTTTGGCCATGTAACCAAACTCTGCCCATACCTAAGCTAGAAAGAAATCTGCTCTAGACGTCACTTTTCTATATTCAGCATTTTTTGCAATATCAGAGGATATCACGAGACATGAAAACTTTTTAGTCTACTAGTAGCAGGTCTCAGAAAAACATTACACCTGCTGCTTAGAGAGCATCGCTGCATGGAAAGCCTGCTGTTAGGATGGCACTGACTTCTCATCAGTGCTCTTATTACCTATATTTGGGATGTTGATGAAAGAGATTCAATCATTTGCCCAGTTGGGAGCACTGATTAATCATTCTCACTTTGCAGATTTAAATTATAAATATGAAACAAAAAAAAAAACCCTATAAAATAATCCAAGGGAGATCTCTGCATTTTGGAATCTCAAATGCAATTGCACAGGGAATGGTGAAAGACTCATTCTATCAGAAACTCATTAGGAGTAACGTATTTTGGCAAAAAATTCATATTGCTAGAAAACAGCAGCAGTACTTTTGAATAACACATTTACAGAAGAAGAATGGATGGCATCAGAAATTGATAATTCCATTATTGGCTTGAATTTCAAGGCTTCCAGCCTTAAATATGGCTAGTTGTCTCTAAGAACTAGGCACAGAGCACAGATTTAAAACAGTGATGTTTGCAGGGAAACGACTTTTTAAAAATATCTTTTATCAATGAGGATAAATGCCTGGCTGTTTTTGCATGTATTTTTATGGCTTAATTATGGTGATACACATTTAAGTACATGTCTAGAATTTAACATATCAGCCATAGTAGCACATACTTGAATATGTATTAGAGGTTTTGTAGTCATTATGTCTGGCATGCATTTGCAGTGACAATGATGGTCAGTGGTTGTCCGTGGTTGAGGTGTGCATTCAAAGCCATGTCAGTGATTGGATTCTAAATTAACAGCAGTGTGACAAGTGGAAGTGCAACAGGGAGTTGATGCAGGTGGATGGCTGTTATCCACAGCTGAATGTATGAAGGGAAAAACTCAAAAACAGAGTAGTGGAAAAAACACTGCTACCACTCTCTCCTTAGAATAATGTTGTTCTCTCAGTTTAGTAGAGACATTCTTAAAAAGCCAATGAAACCCTGACTGAATGACTCCACATAAATACAACCACAGTGACTGAATGTGTCCCACTCAAGCAATAACTCTAACATATTAAAAGATCCTCAAGGCCACTTCCTCGGCTAACTAATACAGCTCTTGTCAACTTAATGGAGTTACACACGTTACAACGTGCACCTGTTAGGATCTGCCTGCCTTGTACAAACCAGCAGAATTTACTACAGCAAGTATTACTACCACTGTGTGAAGTACTACTATCACTACAGTACTGTAGTGAGCAATATATTCCAGGTTCCTTTTCTGTTGTATTTTCCTGTGAAAGGAAATATCCAGAGCTGTGGAAAATTTTAAGCAACTATTAATAATGCAGGGCTGTAAATGTATACATACGGTCTAAAAAAAATCCAAACCAAAAATAGTCTCAGCTATTGACACAAAACTCAGAACAGCATAACCTGAAGCAGTCTGCTGCTGATTTAGTAGCAACAGCAGCAGATGATATGTAATGCTTCTAATTCACAATATGCTATATAAATAAAAATCGCAAGACAGTCCCACTGAATATGCATGCTTTCTGCTTGAACGCGTGCACAAGCTGCCATACACAGATTAAATGGACAAGCTGCCCCAAACCACACACCAAATCGTTGCCAGAGCTGTGTGGGGACCTGCAAAATTCCTCACAGTCCCTGGGCAGTCCGGTTGGACAGACCAGAACAATTTTTTTTCCTCCACAGCAAGAGATTGTGACCCTGACAGTGCCTCTCTTCAGTGTGCCTGTGACTTACAATTGGCCCGTGACTGATAAAGCAGTAAAGGAGGGGACTGCGGCAACTTCAGCAGAAATCTCCCTGCAGTTCAGACTGGCTGCAGCATGCACACCTTCTGCAGATGCAGCAGGAGAGAGGCAGGATGGAGGCAGCCCTGGCACAGCCCCCTCTGCACACTCTCCCCACGCTCGCCAGATGGCTGCTGGGCTGCTGGGCCTCCCAGCAAAAGCACACGGCTTCTGCCGTACTTGTGCAGCAACTGCTTTCTTCAAGGCCAGGTCAGATGGGGCTCTGAGCAACCTGATCAGGTTGGAGATGTCCCTGCTCCTTGCAGAGGGATTGGACTAAATGGCCTTTAAAGGTCCCTTCCAACCCAAACCATTCTATGTTTCTCCAGACAGCAACACCCAGGCTGCTGGGCGCAGAGTCCAAAATCACCATGAAAACCTCATCCACAATCCTACACACATCCTTATCTACACACACATCCCCCTTCCTGGAGTGTTTCAATGCCAAGATATGTGAAGCAGCCTAGCCTGTAATTTGAAAAGTCTTCACTAAGTCAGACTTAGCGATTGCCAGAGAAGGTAAGAGAGGCATTATGAAGTCTAACCATGGTTGTACTCTGCCTCCTGGACACAAACCAAGGCACTCCTCTTGCTAGTCCTTTCCAGGGGGGTCCTGGCGAGCATCAGCTGGCTCCTTGGGGCTGTGCTCCCGCTGCGCTGAGCTCCAGTGACCACTGGACTCTCCCTGCCCGGGGACATGGATGTTCTTTCCAGTGGGCTTTGATTGGTGGTGAACCATTACCAGAGCAGACACCCATACCAGGGACTTGGCTTTCCATTTCTGTGTTACCGTTTCTTCCTACTGCTCCTGTTTTGGAGTTTAAGTATCTCTAATTTTTAAAGACCAGTTCTATCGTCAGTCCACCTCTGTGTATGGAGAGGTTTTGGCTTTGTTCATTGAATTCAACCACTGTGGATTGTGTAGAGCAGACAACAGCCCGTTGTTGGCTACCCTGCTCCAATGAGGAACAAAGGCCCTAGATTGTTTCCTACCTATATACTGGCAGCTGCAATGCTAGAAAGAAAAAAAAAAACATTTAATATTACAGATTTGGATACAGGAACCGCTGTACTCTCATCAGACTTCCTATATGAGACCACACGTGGCCACAGCATGTGACACAGTGTCTGCTCTTGTTCAGAATTAATATTATTACTAACCAGTTAATTTTTTTGTTTTTCTATCTAGTAGCTTTCAAGCTCTAGTGTTGGATGCTGGCAAGCAAGTCATGTCTGTCTGAATTTTAGATAGGCAATGATGCTCTTAAACCTTGATTAACAGCTGAGCAAAACTATGTATCTTCTAAATATTTCTTGTGGTAACAAAGAGCATTTGCCATCCTGGTCACTCTGTTTCCTCAGAGACATTGTGTTTCGCATGGAGACAGACTCTTCTCTGTTCTTCTCTGTGACAACCCATGAACCTCCTGCAGCTCTTCCTGTGCAAGGAATGGTGCCTTTTCTTTAGGAAATTCATTCTGATTTGAACTCCAGTAAAATGTATGTATAAACACTCTCTGTTACAGAATTAAGGGAAGATTTTCTCTGCTACTAGTCCTGAGGTTTTGAGTAACATGTAATGATGCTGCTTTTCTATTTCCCTGTGTAGATGTGTGGTGAAGAACACCAACTCAGAAAGCCATCGTAACGTATAAGTAACTGAACTGAAAATGTAACAAGAGCTCTATTGTACTTTGGCAGAGAAAAGCTATGAAGCACAGGGGTTTTCTATTGTCCTTCAGAAAAATAAGAAATTGAGCTATACAACAGATAGACTTTTCTCTATGTATTGGAGACCCAGGGACTGCTTAGAAACTCATCTGTGTTAAACAATGGATAAAACAATTCCATGGGCTCAGCACATGCAATAGCATCCTTTTTTTTCTAACAGGAGATTTTTTTGTTCTTTGACTTTCACATCCTTTGTGTATTTCACTGATTAGCTGAAAGAAAAGGTGCATTTTCTTCAGTGGAATTCAGGGTAACAACCTCATGATATTTTAAAATGAGTCAAGCTCCATCAAAGGACAATACTGAACTCTATCAAGGAAGAAAGGATCAGGAGAGGATATTTTCAAAATCCTAATGAATGCCTCTGGCCAGTTTTACAAGTCCATCTACAAGTCTTTTGTGTGGAAAGAAAAATCACCTGATTCCCCCCTTACTAATGGGCTTGCAATGTCTTCACCCTTGCCAGAGTAGACTGATGAGTATAAAAGAGAGTATCACTACATATCTGTGTGGGTAAAGCCTTGCTGAAATTGGTGCAGGAACTATAGACAGTACATATTTACATTTCCTTGTTGCCATTTTGTGAAGGTATTTGCATGCCTCCAACTGTGTAGATATGTTGGTTTTTTTTCTTCTGGATCTAGTTATGCTATTAGTGGATGTTACAGTCCTCAGCTGTTTGACACCACCCACCAGCTGGGACTTACAGCTGTCACAGCCCTGCCAAAGAAACGGTACGTGTGAGCACTCCCTAACCTGCTTTGGGCAGAATTAGCCCTGTTAATACAAATTGCCATTTCAAACAGCCAAAGTTAACCTGGGTGACCTTGCGCAAGGAGGAAGGCTGTGTTTCTCACATGCAGTTCTCCATCACTACAGTTGTGAGATTGGAAAAAGGCAAGAGGTAGGAGGTGACAACTCAACTGCCTTTGCTGTCTGGAAAATGAACAGCCTAAAAGAAAAGGTGAGAGAAAAGCAACAGAGTGAGAAAGAAGACAGAAAAGAAACACGAGATGCGCTGATGGGAAGAGCAGTGATATGGGCCTGAGGAGAGGGGATGGGGCTCTGGCCAGGCTAAGCTGGAGCCAGCAGCAAGGAAATGGCTCTCTGTTGTTGGGTCTTCCTGTGCTGTGGAGAATGAACTTCATGCATCTTTAATAAACAAACAAAAATGCATTAAAACATTCGCTTGGGTCTGACTTGATTTTTCCCCTTAAGTGAAACAAGATGCAAAAGCTGTGTCTAATCACGTCAATTGAAATGGGCAACGGTAGCCATCTCCCTTCCTGGGACAGCTCAATGTATCTAATACCGGTCCCGTGGTTTAACCCTTAACACTGTGGTGTGTGCCACTGCCATGGGCTGCAGCAAAAATTCTCCATTTTATTTTAGTGGATTTATTCCACAACAAGAACCACAAATGTTGGGAAGCCAAGCATTAAGGCCACACCCATCATAACGGGCATGGATAAAGCGTAGGCTGCGGGGCTTTGACTGAGGAGCTTTAGTGGGTCACGCTGCAGGGACATAAGGCGTAGCTCTTTTTGCCCCCATCCCAAATGGGACCGGTGTCTGCCTCATCTTCTGTTCCCCCATGTGACCTCTCCTGGCAGCTGAAACTGAGATGCAGGAGTGTGAACTGGGGCAGCTGCGCAACTGGTACAGTCTTAATCTGCTGCTCTGGCTACAGCAGAAGCCCAGCAGAAGGTCGGGGCAGACACCTGGGCGCTGCAAGACCTTGACCAGCCACGGCTGAGGCTCCCAGTGTGTTTAGGCAGCGGGACTACAGAAAGCTCCTTCTGACCAGCACCAGGGAACTTATGACGGCTTTGCAGTAAAAGCATGGAGGAGGAATAGAACTTTACACACTTTTTAAAGCTGCTTTATTTTCTATTACATACTTTTGAGTTTTTTTTTTCTAAAGCCTGTTTGGAGTGTAAGCACAAGTTAATCACATTTAAGAAGAGATTCCTATAATACAGTGTGATGCGATACTCCCGGTAGAAATTCTTTCCTTTTCTGGGAGGAGAGAGACCAGCAAAGGGAGAATTAATTATGTTTCCCTTTGCACATTATGTCTATGCCATATCTATGATATATTTGAAAATCCAGAGCACCACTGGTGGAACTGACTATAGGTGGGATTTGCATCTCTTCTGAAGAAAGGAGGTGCAGCAGCACGCAGAGATTTTAACTTGACAGTTTCATCTACAATATTAATTCCAATGAAAGTGTCACAGAGAGAGAGTTCTGCAGTTCTGTGCCGCTGGAAAATGTACAGGTTTCCATTTCAGTAATATTTCCTTCTAAAAATAAGCCCTATTCATGCCAAGCATCTGTTTTAATTTGGTTCCTTTTTTGATGTCACTCTAGCTGGATGAAAATCACTGCAGAAAGGCTAACATTATTTAAAAGGACATGGTATAATTTTACATTTAAGATGTCTCCAAGGAGAACTATTCCAAGCCTAATAGTTTCTGAGGGACTATTTGCTGTGCTATTAGTTTTGATTAACTCCAGATATTCATTCCCCCCACACATGCTTAAATCTTTCAGAAAAATTGTGACATGAATATTGAGAGAAACAGGCCTAATTAGGAATACTTTTTCTGAAATAAACACTGGCCATCAGATCAAGCTGTGTGGGTGCGACATTAAACTTTCTGCACACAGAGCCTGCCCACTCGCTGCCACTGTTTGCCGACGTAGCACTCCTAAGCTGTCAACTGGAAGGGTAGCACTTATTAATTAGCATTTATACAGTGGCACGTATCTTCGAAGCAATGCAGAAACATCTAGCAAATTTGTTCCAGTAGCACCTGTGAAACAGAAAAGCTCATTTTGGAGAGAAGTCTGCAGTTCTGGAGGCAGAATAGCTCAGTGGGAAAGGCTCTGCACTGTGTTTTATTCTGCTCTGCTCAGCCCTAGCACACGTCCTTGGATCACACTGATGAGTTTTCAGTCCGTAAAATGACTGCAGTGCTACTCCCACCTTCTTTTACAAAGAGTTTCAGGGATTGAAACCAGTATATCATATTCTGATCTTATAAAAGGGGAAAATTATTACATCAACATGGAAGACAAATACAAGAAACACGGTTTAAATGGCCCCAAAAGAGAAACAGAGCCACAAAGGACCAAATCCTGTCCAAAATACTTAGGTATTTGGCAAACAGGCTAGAGAAAAGAAACATGATATTACTAAGCTGTAGGAAAATGGCTGCCTGATCTTAGGTCTCAGAAAAGATCTAGCTAGCAGTGAGAAGTACCATCATCCCACATTCTTCAGAGGCTCAGCCATGCCAAGAAGAGAGGCACCGTGAGCTTCGTGATCAAATGGGAAGGAGGCTGCAGGAATCCATACACCAGAGGGAACGTACAATCACTGTACATTAACATTTGCTCTGAAGCTGAGTTTAAGAGGTGGTCTGCACACATTTCTGTATTTCTATCTGCCTCCTCTGTTTATTTTGTTAAGACTTAAGCAATGCCTTGATCCCATTTACCCAAAAAGTCACCAGCCAGCAATGGCTCTCACTACTACAACCAAGCTTGCAGCTTGAGAAGAGCTGAACCCACTCCTGGCTCTCTCCCCTGCCCTCTTCTCCCAAGTCCTTCAAGCAGAGCCCAGCACTCAGTACTGGCCCATCCTTTCTGAAGCTTCAGAAAAGCTGAGGGGTCCTGTCTATTCGAGTAGGGCCTCCTTGGAGAACGGACTTATTTTTATGGGGACAGTATCTGGCAGAAATCAACATGCTCAAATCAAAACAATAGAAAAGTGAGAGTCATTGAAGTTTGGCAGGTATTTGACTAAACACAAATCTTAAAAAATGAGGACAGCATATAAAATATTCTACGTTGCCTCCTGCTGCAGTGAATGAAATTGCACACAGCAACCATGGTCCAGCATGGCAGTCAAGCCCTTCGGTAAAATTGTTCAATGTGGGAAAACCAAGAAAGCCTTCAAAAATACTCTCACAGATCAGACACAAGATCTTCATAGACAACTTTCTCCGCCACTCCTTTGCTACTTCATCCATTTTACTGTAAATAATTTTCTCTTTCCATCATATCTAGAGGGCATCCATCCATGCTGTTTGCAATCACTCTTACCATATCCACCATGGATCCCAGTTGTTGTCTAGGCTATTCATGCTGATTTCTTTGTAGAACCCTCTGGAAAACAGTACTCCCTATGCAAATGCAAAGAAGCACAGAGATTTGTGCCTAAACGTGCTCTGAAGCCTTTATCTCCTACATGGCACCCTATAGCCTACTGAATCTGGTGCCACGCTATCAGCTTGAGTAACCTTCAGACAATGAAAAACATCTTTTACTGAAGTGTCTGGACAGCAGGATTTCCTGTATACCATCTTTATAAACCAAATTTCATGGGAGAATGTGGTAAGTGTTCTCTGTAGTTTATCAAGGTAATAAGGGGTCTCATACCACTGAGCATGCATTTTGTAAGGCTACAGTTCCACTAATATGACAGATCCACCTTCTTTTCTTGTGAGGGGGAGGACGTCTCGGTCATCTCCGAGAGTAGTTTTACCAACTGCTCTCACCATCAGACTTTTTTTTCTGAAACTCCCTTTTTTAGCTTCAAGACGTTCTGTCTTGTCTTGCTGTCTTTAGCAGCCAAATGGTTGTCATCCATCATTTATATCACCTCAAAGATATTTATAGATTTTGATTGCATTCCACTGGACTCTTGTCTATCTTACATCATAGATATTTGTAGCTCTCTTGATAGAGCTTGCCTTGTAATTCTTGCATATTTTCTGCTATAGATTTTCTCTAATTTGTTTATATTCTGCCTGAAACCATGGATACCAAAATAGCACATGGTCCCACAGGGTTTAGTAGTCCTACCCAGGTACTATAGGCATTACGTATTATTCAGGGAATGAAACCAAGTAGGAATGAAAATTTTTGGGGAGACTGCAGTCAGAGATATTTTTTCAATAAAATATCGGAAAGCATCTTTCAGAATCATCAGTATGATCTTGCAGAGGCAAGAAATATGCTCTTCATAGATAATTTGATAAGCCATCTCAGGGAAGACTAAAGACCGTTAGAGGCTTATGGAAGCACAGTTATTACTCCCACTTCCCTTCAATTGGGTAACAGCTTTTTTAACAAGGTCTTTTTACATCACATTATATTCTTCTCGATGCCATTTTTCCCTCTGAGTGTGAGGTGTGATAGAGCCATACTCTAATCCATACAAACCTTAGTGTGACAGCCACTCAGCAAACTCAAGAGGAGTTTGCATGACCAGGGATCGAATGAAAACCGAGACAGGACCTCAGCATCTGGTCCATACCCAATCAGCCCATCCTCTCCCTTGCAGAGTCCTGTTAACGCTCTGCTCCAGCAGCAGGTAACTTCTGCAAAATTTCAAAGCTTTTAAAGGGGATGTATTTACCCCAAAATTTCTTAAAAGGGGATGTATTTACCAGTGGCTCTGACCTGGAGATCTCTGCACGTACCACCCTGGGGCCTGACCCCTGTACCACGCTCTGGTGCGGGCAGAGGGAGGAAAGGTCGGACGAGCAGTGGATGGGTACCTGCTGGTGTTGACAAGCTGGCAAGCTCAGGGATAAGAAATCTGAGGTTATCCAGCAGACTTTCCATTGACTTGCCTATTAAAATACTGATATATTTATCCACGTTCAACCAGACACTAGGTACCTCCCAGACAGACAAAAATAGACGCAAACTCTCCCCTGAAAATTTCACTGTCTGTTTCACTTTAGAGGAGAGTCACTTTAGTGACTTTCTGTCATTAAGGAGAAACAAATCTAAGCAAACCTCTCCAGATCTACAGACACCTTAACTGTCAAGATTTGATGACCTTTGGACAGATTTTTTTTTGTTCTTTTTCTTCCCTGTTTCCTGTTTCAATAAATAAAGATACATGTGCTTGGGATTTCCTTTAAAGAATTGCAAAAGAGTGCACCGTGCTGCAGTCAGTCTTAGAAGATTACCTTTTTTGTTATTCACACTTTCTGCATTCAGCACTAAACTCCTGACATAACCATAATACAGGCTATGGACAAAATGTTGTAGACCCAGCTAAATACCACTGTGTAACCTCCTGCCTTCAGATTAGCATGATATTGTATCTACTTACAGCGACCACCTAAAAACAACAAAACCAAGACCATGAACATCAATGGAAAAGGAAAATGAAGTTTAAAGAAATTATGAAAGAACTCTGGAATTCATACAGCTTTTGGTGATTAGGTCACTCGCAGTTATTAGCAAATAGAGGTATCTAACAAGTCTGATTTCACAGGCCTGCTAAAAACAGCTCTCAAGAGTTACTGACTTCTGTTTATTAATAGCATGTCAACATTACTTCTCCACTGGTATTGCATTTTTATAACTAATTAAAATGCACCTTCTCCCTGGTCTGCACATACCAAAACATGCTGAGATAGATGTACTTTCAGTGCTTCATAATTACCAGAATTATATATGAACTGCAGGATTTACTAGGACTCTAGTATAAACAGACCTGTATCTCAGAGGCAGACATAGACTGCGAATTTTTTCTTTGCTCACAGCTGTGGAACATTTGGAGCCAAATGGTTAGTACATTACAGAGATAGGAAAAAAATAATGAAATTCAGATGTGTTTGGAGATCCAAATTCCACTGTGATACTGGCATCTGCAAAATCGGACTTGTCATTTGAGACCATCTCTCCTGTATGTTTTTCTTCCTCAAGGGAGGGAGAAATATATACCCTGTCCTTTTACTCAGTTGTTCGCCCTGGCTCTAAAGGCATGGAAGGACTAAAAATCCATGAGACCTAACCAGTTAGATATCCTTTTGACCTGGAGAAGAAAACGGTTGGCACTGAGCTGCTGAAGCTGGCATCTATGCCACCCGCCTCTGCAACATTTGGGGCAGTTACCGTATTGAGGGTAGAATAGATCACAGCAGCATCATCAGTTTCTAGTTGGCTATTATTCACCAGTAATCTCTCCTGCGGGTAAGGAGTCAATATAAATACAGAAACCTTTAGAAAAAGGGGGATGCAATCAGGTCCTTTGCAAATCTACTTAATCTGGCATCAGTAAGAAGCATATCTGAAAATCCAGCTTGAAAGTTTCACTACAAGTAGTGATTTAAGCTTAAAACCAGTGCAGTGGTTTTAAGTAAATAAAAAAAAAACTTCTTGGAATATGCTAATTGCATCAAAATTCTGTCAGGTTTTGAAAAATATGATTCACCAAGAACTCTGAACTGTAGCATTTCTTTTGTTTTCCAAACAAGAGCTCTTAATCTGTTTAGGCTTCCATTGCAGACTTGGTCCATCCGCAGAAATGTCTCCTATCTGCTCTAGCATCATTCTTTTCTTAATTGACTTACTTTCTCTAGATACAGATGTAACTGAAATAGTTTGATCTGATTTTCCTTTGCATCTGACCTGTTACATTCATACCTACATGAAGCTTGTGACTGTAAACGACAATGTCAATTCCACTTGCTATGAAAAATCACTATGCCTGCTGTAGTCAGGATGATCAGTATTCTAGCAGAAGCATCTGAAACACTCTAGAGGTCCGTCAGAGGAGAAACACTTTTTTTCCCCATCTCTGTTCTTTCTACCAGAGTCTTATAAAGCATTCAGAAGAATGAACAATATACTTACTTGTATTTCATAACTTCATACTTTTTTGCACTTGGGAACGAGATGGAAAGAACATCTAAGAGTAAAATTTTACAAGTACCTCAGAGTATATACATGCAGCAGAATACGATATAAAGACTTGCTAAACCAACATCTATTTGCACTGACCCAGGAACGTGGTTACTCGTTTCAGGGTAGACTCAGTTTGCAGGAAATCTGGCTGTCTACAAGGTTTTCTGTTGCGCGGTATTGAAATGCTCTCAGAAGTGAAGATGTAAGTCTGACGTCTTAAATATTGCATTTAAGAGCCTGAGGGCACGTCTAAAATAGATTTAGAGTTTATTATTAGCATTTCATTTTTAGAGATGACATGGAAGAAGAGAGAATAGGTTGCAAGAAAATTCTCTTCTTCTGCAGTTTCAGTGTCTGGATTTACAAAGGCAGTTAGATACCTAGAGGTGCAGAGAGGTGTCTACAGGGACTTCCAAAAGCACCACAGTGAGGGATGTGCCTAGTCTCACTGAACTCTGAAACGGGTAAAATTCCAGATCTGTTCAAGTGCTTTTACACCACCACCAAAAAACTTCTTTGCACTGCTAGACATCTAATTATAAGATGTCCCAAATTAGTTGCAGATGGCCAGCAAAAGGAAAAGGGATGACATGTTTTGCATTTTAATAAATATATTCTGCTTCTGGGCTAGGAAAGATTTTGTTTTTCTGACTGGATCTTCCATCTATAGCTCTGACTCACGTTACTCTGGCTCAGTACTCTGCTGTCTCAGTATGGCCCTGCACAGCAGTAGTAAATAAGGCCTGGTGAGTGGCAGTCTCCATGGAGGGATTATTTACCCAGTGACACGATGCGTGTCTTCCCACGGTGATGCCACCACGTCATTTCTTTAACTGCTTCACTATCACCAGCTTCCCCTGGGGAGACGGGATGATGCTCTGTGACGCGTCAGCAGTTCATCTTAAAGAAGGAGCTTTTAATGAGGTGGTGCCAGGCAAATGGGGCTGCTGCCTATCATACAAACGATCACTGCAGATATTTTTTTCCTGTGAATGTTATGTATTAGGGAGCACTGAGAAAATTATACTTACTGAAAGAAATCAAAAGAGTCTAATTACAGTGATTTTTATAGAGAGTTAAAGGATGCATGTCAAAATGGACTGATATATAATTATGATAATATCAGTTACAACTCCTGTGCTGTCTAATTACTTGAAATGGCATTGTGCAATATTTATGGAAGCAAGCTATTTTGATAACAAAATGATATAATCTTAATATGAAATAAAAATAAAATTGAAGGGAAAGTTAAATGAATATATTGGTAGGAATAACAATCAAAGAGGCAGCACTCAATGTGCTGGAAAGACAGTACAAACAGAAACCCACCAATTGTCTCCAACCCCAAATCTCTGCTACACATTTGACTCACACTGTGTCATAAATGGAGATGCTGCTCGTGTTGCCTAAACTGGTAGTCGAAATCAAGACATATTGGGATGACAGGAGTTGTAAGAAGTGGAGGAAGAAAGAAATAAAAAGAGGAAAGATTAATAAAAATGGGAAAAGGCATAAATCTAGCAATCAAAGTGTTGAACTCTTTTGGGGTTTTGGGTGGCTCCACATGTTGAGTTTACTCTGGATCCTCTGAGGTACTCCAGACCCCCAGCTGCTGAGTAGGTGCTGGACCCTCTTGGACTCAGGCACTCAGCCATCTTTGAGGACCAAATTCTTTCTATTTTGGTGTCATGCTGGCTGTATTACACTGATAAAGCTGTCAGTGATACTTGATATAAATAAAATATTAAAGTTATTACTTTAATTTAACATACATTTTGTCCATCACAGATGTAATTTAATTACACAGAACGCATATCTACTATAACATAATGCCATCTGTTGACAAATGACCTGGACGCTGGAAAAATTTCATTTTTCCATTCATTAGAAATGAAAATTCTAGCATGTTCATGTGCAAGCCCATGGACCTGCTGGTAGGTCCATGCTCCTAATTATGGTGTAGCCTAGAAAAATCAGCTGTTATTTGAACAGCAACATCAACAGATTGTCAGTTATTAGTAGTTTCCAGATTTTTGTGGCCACCACAGGGAGACACCAAAACTTTATGGACTTTGATGGGTACTGCATTATCATCAGTCTTGTAATGGAAAATAAGACTGAATAAAAGGTTTAATATTATTCTGTTGACTACCTGCAGCTTATTTATCTCATGGACTGCAGTCTGGACCACTTCTTTAAGCTCTCATAATCTCATTTAATAGCAAAGACACAATGTCATTTATAAGTTAAATTTACATATCTTTTCTAAAATTTTAAGAAAAGTAGAGTGGCAACTGGCTAGAATACATTGTTTACTGCAAGTTTGGTCTATATATTTCTCTATGTACTGATTTCAAGGAGCTGCTTTTTGTCTTGCTCTCATTTAAGCAATCTATTCCCATGAAATCATAGAGAAGGAAAGGATCTGACTTAACTGTCCGTGTCTGTTCAAATTCATTATACTAATTCCTCATTTAATCCAATCTTGTCTCTTTTTGGTACAATAACAAAAACATGAAATATTCTTCTATCATATGAGTGTTCTAATTGCTACGCCTTTTTCCTAGGGAAAACTGAATGTTTGGAACTCTTCCTCTGAATCGTAACCTCACAACCACTTGCCACATGCCTTGATCTGTTCTTCCCTCTGTAATAGCTGCATACTGTTTATTCAATAGCATTTAATAGAGATCATGACTTAGTCCTCTGAGCATGAACTTCCAAAGCAATTCTACTGAAGTTCTTCCCTATCAGAAAAGGTTCCCTCATACCTACATCCTAGCAGCTTCCTGGCCTCTGCAGCTGCAGTGACTCTGTTTTATGTAGTGTTGCTTGACCAAGTTTGAAGTTCACTGACTTGTCTTTAATATCCAACTAAAAGCCACTGAATCAATATTTCAAATATCTGCTGAACATTGCCTTTTGCTCCTTTGTGTAGCATGTTGTGTTGAATGTCAAGGAGACAACATGAAATCTGAGTTTTTGAAGGTGATCATGATTTTCACTGACAAATCTGCCTAATTACAATTAAAATACCAGAACTAAATAACTTGAGAAAGAAGAATAAAATGCTATTTCAACTTTGCAATCCTTTTATGCATTGTTTTGTTTATCTTTGATGTTTCAGTGTAGGATCTGTTAAAAATCTTGTTGAGTTTGCAAGGAGCATGGCTGAAATGATTAGCAAGATTTCCATGCAAGACTATAAGGTTTTTTCCATCCAGGAATTTTACTTCATGAGGTTAAGGTGTGAGAAATAATATAAGGCTTATCATGAAACCTGTCATCTTCCAAAAGGAAAAAAAAAAGAAAAAAACCCAACAAGAACACAAGAAATAAGCAAACTACAGTCCCTACCACATTTCTGGCATCCACCAGAAGGCTTTCTTACCTTCACTGCAAACTCTGTTTCTGTGGCTTTATGAACACATCTCTTGCACACTGAATAGGAGCCAATTCCTATGTCCTCCTTGATCTCATATCCATCTGTGAAATGAATGTTGTTCCCATGTAACTGCTATAGGGAAAGACAAAAGAAACAAGGTAATGAAGACATGGGTATGTAAAAGCAAGGACTAGCCTTTTCTTAATAAAGGAAGTACTTAATCTCATCTCCTTCACAGAGCTCTCTTGTCCTTCGCAGTTTCTCTAAGCCCAGTTAAAAAAATTCTGAAACTCTTTACTTAAATAAGTGTGACCCCTACCTTTTTACCTTTTTCCAGTCTGTAAGATGGAGTTGTCCATGTAGAAGTAATGACAAAAAAACCCCAGTGATTTTCTAAACTATTTATGGAATGCAGACAATCACTTCCTATTGGAAATTCACAGGAAACTGTGGGCCTAAATCCCCTGACAAACCCACATATCTTGACAATATAAACTTATTTTTAATCACTGAGAGGCTAGATAACTTAGGAACTACCATTAGCTTCACAGTCTTCAAAACACATACCCCATATATAGGGTGAGCCTCCAGACCACTGGAGGTCTTCTCCAGGATATGTTTAATTATAATTTCTGTGTGAAAGAAAAGCTACTATTTTAAGCCAACCTAATTTAAGAAAATGTATTACTAGTGAAATAATAGGAAACTACTTTAAAATTTCAAATTTTATTTGTTGAAGGGTATAGAACGTACAATCATCATTAGCTTATATGCCCTTTGGAAAATGTCTAGGCAGGTGGATTGGTTAGATGGTGAAACCGAAATCTGAGGCTTTGCTGCGAATTCCATCCCAGGACTCAAGAAATGACTCTAAAAATCCTCTAGGATCCTCTGTCTAAAAATGTAACCTCACTAGCAAAAACCACACAGAACCTTCTAAATTGTAAGACATGCACATGTTAATTTTCAATATGTTTTTACAAAGCAAACCACAGGAAAATCATAGAATCATTAGGCTTGGAAGGGTCCTTTAAAGGCCATCTAGTCCAACTCCCCTGCAAGGAGCAGGGACATCCTCAACTAGATCAATTACCACTATGTAATTGCTTGGGTAACATTTCACTTGCTGTTGCATAAGAGAATCTTTAAGAATATGATGTATTCCACTGTAAATTATTAAAATAGGGATGGAAATTATGAAAACCTATGAAAATCACAGGGAGGGGCTGTCTCCTTGAGGCATGTATACCTCTGATTGTGGGTAGGAGAGGAACATTTCCCTCGTGGGAAACTTTGGTGCATCTTTGAGCAGCCCAGTTCTTTCTCCCAATTCACCATTCCTCTGATGTATCGAGCCATTTGTGGCAATTTATTTCTGGTTTAAATTACAAGAACTGGAGAGTATTTTGTAGGGCAATGGCAGCAAAGAAACAAGTGTCTGGCAAGTGTCCTTTCCCCATCAAGCCGCTCTGGGTAATGTGAACACAGCCAGGCTCTTGTGCAATAGCAACAGGAACACGGCAGCTTCTTCCACCCAGAAGCTTGGGCTCGGTGTCTGTGGGGGCCTAAGCAGTAGTTTATTGAGCCCCTGGGCCAACACAGACTGTATCATAGAATCCAAGATAAAACTGTTGAGAATTACATGCATTCACTGAAAAACCAACGCTTCGTTACCTGCCCAGTATGCACAACTGGAATATTATTTCAAGTATTCAAAAGTACTTTTCATTTCAGTCATGATAAGATGTAACTCCTATTTCCTTTGTAAAGACTGTGGAAAATGTGAACTTAAAGATAAAAGCCTTTAGAAAAAAATTCACATTTTCCACCTCCTACATGCTGCATGTAAACACCTCCTACCTGCACTGAGTAGCTGTGAAATACCAGTGAGAATGCTAAGGCAGTTTAAATACACCAGGCACATATGTATCTGCCCATCAAATGTGAAGTGTAACTTCAGCAGCAGTACCTGCACAATTGGATGGACGGTGATTTTGTGCACATCTTGCTGTGCAGGCTCCTGCACCAAGTTAGAGGCAACAAAGCTGAACCCTCTGAAAAGATGATGAGCATTGGCACTTGGAGGAACACCTGGGGAATCTGTAGGAGAAGGAAGAAAATGGCCTAATGAGCTGCACAAAAGATCAGAAAGTAATAGCACAGCACCTGCAACAGACAAAGGTACCCCTGCCAGTCAACAGCAGATCCTGCTAAAGTGGTAGACACACATGAATATAATCCCCCCTCCATATCAAGGGTTTGGTGCCTTCTCCATCCCTTTCCTCTGGATCTGAACAGTGCAGGGGTATTGTTTGCAAGGATCTCTCCTCTTGAATCCAGACTTTTTTTCACAGTGCATCTTCATTCTTAGGCAAAGCACTGCCTGTGCCAGGGTCTGCACAGAGAGAGAGGGAGAGGACGGCGAGGCTAGGAGAAAGACGGATGGGTCAAGGCAAGGCACCCCTGTGGCTTAATGGAGGTTCTCCAGGGAGTGGAAAAAAAACTGGAGGATGCTATATCTGTCATTCACAGTACACCTTGACTACAGAAGTTGCAAAGGCTAAAGTACTTTCTGGGTAATACGGTATGTTGTGTGGGTCAGGAGAATGTAGAGAAGACAGGGCCTGAAGCAGGTGTAAAAGCACGGTGCTCCAGTAGAGGTGGTTTGCAGCCTCATAAGGATCTTTCTGTAGCAGAGCTGGGATCTGTTCCAGGGAAGATGCTGGTTTAGTTGTCCTCAGGTGAACAAAATGGGTAGGAGTGTTTTAACTAACCTTCAGAGATTTTCTCCCCACTTCTTCCCCTGACACGGCAAATCCAGGGGAGGAACAGCTGGGGAGAAGAGAGCCCTGAATTGTTCTGTCTTTGGAATTAAATAACTAGAGAGCAGTTTGTGGTACCTATGTCACTACTCAGAGGGAGAAACAGCCTGCCAAATCAAGAAGAGCTGCACTGCACTTAAAATTCTGAAAAGCTTTGAAGACATCTTTCTCCCCAGTTGTGTTTTGTCCCAGGGATTTTCATAAGCAAGTAAGTGTTGCATTGCAAACCACTCCTGGGTAACTGGGTAGCTTTCTGGGTATTACAGAACTCATTACTATAGCACTCAAATGTGATCACCTTTTACTTGTTCTTTTTTTTTTTTGTCCCCTCCTCCCTTCACATTTTTTTTGCAGTGCAACATGTGGTTTACCATGGCAAAGTTACAAAGCTGAACTTCCTTTAGAAAGCTGTCTCCTTGTATGAGTGTGTAAATATCCAGTTTCACTAGAGTAAAGAAAACACATTCCCACTGGACCTTATGTCTGACTCACCTACCTGCACCATCAGCACCACCCATTAGAGTGAAGGGCAATGGCGTGGAAGACTGAGTACTGATTGAGGTCCTGAAAATACGTGAGAATGTATTTCCTTGTGGGGACATTGCTTGTATAAATCAACTGAATAAAGGATCTGAAGCCAGAATATGGTAAAAATAGATTACTTGCTCAGAAATAAAAAAAAGCCCTGAGACTGCAGCTAATTCCATGTCTCATTACAAAGCCACCTCAGCTTTAACAGGAGTCAGAAATAAGCACAGCAAGTCAGACCTCACTGCAAAGTACGTGGAGAAGCTTGTCTTCTGGTAAAATGACGTGGGGTATTTGTTTATCTCCGTGTATTGATGGGCACTCTCCCTGAAAATACATAGATGAATCACACCAGACCTCTTGCATCACTGGGTACTTCTTACAATGCCGTATATACAACAGTGATTTTCCAAGAGGGATTAATTAAGAGGAAATAATGTTTGTTTCAAAAAAGAAATGACAATAATTCAAATCTGAACACTCCTGAACTTCAGAAAAGCTGTGATCCAGCTCTAAAACGTAAGCACTAGGTCATCTCTATTTAAAAATAACTGTTCCTTCATAACTCACTGCTAATCTCTTTGTCAAACACTGTAGAAGAAATACTGATTATTTGGTGTTCAATATTAAATATTCATCACCACCAACTGATATGCCCATCAGATGAATGAAATGTTAAAACATCTGTGTTAAGTGCAAAATTATGTTTAAATCATCTTAATTAACTGATAGCTATGAAATCCAAATAATTTTCCTAGTCTTGATAAATCCAGAATCATTTCACATGTCTGAATTAGACCCACTTCCAAACACCAATCTTGTATAATCTTCCTCTAATCTATAATCTATAATCTTTCTCCCTGTGAAAGTCACCACGCTTTGTCCCACTAGAGCGTCTAACTTTACAGGATTTTCAAAGGCTTCATAAATCTTAAGTAATTTACTTCAGTATTCTCCACTGGGGTTAGCAAACATTATTATCTTATTTGCAGAGGAGGAAATTTAAATAGTTCAGGTGCAATTTTAAATATTTTTTCTTAGCAGTAAAGCCAGCCTCAGACATCCCTGCTGGCTACGGCATGCTGCCCCATCACTTACAGCAGTACAAACATTTGTGGACTGAAGTCTAAGTTGGATCACTAGAATGATCTTAGTTTGATCTGTGCTCAAATCACCATTTATAACCCGGATTGCTTCAGTCTCCTGCTCCCTGTGAGGAGCTGAGTCAGCACAAACGAGATGTGAGTCCACAGTGGTGGTCTTAGGAAACAAGTGGCCAGAAAAAGCAACTCCAACTCAGATGAATCCCTGAGAAAAAAGTGATGTGAAACTACATCCATTGAGATGAACAGTCAATGTCAGAAACCACATCTTTGGCATGGTCAGAGCTGAGGTGGAATTTGCAGAAAGCCGTTTCAACCTCCAAGCTGGAGAAACTTTCTGACATACAACAAATTGCTGGACTGGCAAGTTACTGGATCCAAAATTTTGACATAAACCTCTTTCCAGACAGGAGGACTCATTCATAAAGACAGAGTGCAAAATGGCTGTATCCATCTGTGCCCCCTCCTTGGCAATATCTTTCTGACATCTTCTTTTAAACACCATGACGGCATTATCATCATGAAATAGGAATTATTACAGTGGTTTATGTCTGAGTACATTCTCAGTAACAGAGTAAGCTTATACGGAACCTATGTCATGACAGAAAAAAACCACAAAATAGAAAAGGTTCTTGTTTGATTCAACTGGCAATATGAGCCAGTACCAAACACTCTTGTGATGCTCTTCCCTTCTAGTTGACCCAACCAGTCAACAGTCAGGGGCTGCAAAATATGCTGCCAGTCTGCAAGAACTTTTCTGTTACTCTGGAAGTGTAAAGGGTTTCACACTTCCAATCATATCAATTCTGAAAGAACATAGTTTGATTCTCAGGCTGCTTTCTGTAATAGCACAAAGCAGAATTGAGGCAGGCTATCTCTCCATCCCAGTCACCTCCCAAGACAAACCTTCTAATTCAGTGTCTTGCATGAGATATCAAATTGAATTAGGCAGCAGTAGTAACATGTAGAGTGCAAAATACAACCTTGGGCATCAGAACACGCATGAGGTATGAGAGTTTTCATGCCAGTACAACAAATGAAGTGTGAACTTCCAAAGCAATCCAAACTCTCAATGCTTCTCAGAGACTTTCCAGGGCAGCACCAGCCTGCGCTTCTCTCAAGATCAGATTAACTTGAAGTCTCCAATATTTCAGAGAAATGAGTTCCTCTGAAATCTGAATTAAAGCTAAAATCAAAGGTGTGAAATGTCTGGTATCCAAAGATCACTTGTTTCCATGCAGTGGGATAGGAATATCAGAACATGACTAACATATACTGGAGACAGGTGGATGTTCCAGTTGGACCCAAATAACCAGAGTGTAATATTTTGATAGCTTGTGAAAGTTGGCACATCCTTGCAAAAAAAACCTAGGAACCAAGACAGAGAAAAGATTTTGAATAGATGCCACTACTTCATACCTCATGAAAGGAGGTTTGAGCTAGGTTGGGCTAGTTTTAAGGAAGCTCGAGACTTTATACTTGATTATTACAATACTATGTGATATTTATAGCGCTCACCATCTTCAAAGTCTCTTACAAACAACAGCTAATTAAATTTTTATATTTTAGAACTTATAAATAGGTACTTCTTTACAGAGGAATATCACAGGCAGAAAAATAATGTAGCTTACCCATGTCTAGCAAGAGGCAACATTACAACTAGGATTACCACTCCGAGGTTACTGATATTCCTTCTTTCAACTAGAAGAGTGGAAAGAAGGTGTTTTGTGCAACCATCACCTTCATATATACAGTGCACAAAATGTGATATTCCTGTTAGGAAACAGAAATTACAGGAACAACATTCTCACTGCAAGGGTTTTCTAACTATTGCAGGCCAAACTGCCTGTTGGCATAACTCCACTGGTCTGAGAACTTGATTCTTCATTACTGTTAACCATGCATTAATTTCCAACAGTCCATAGTCTATGGGATTTCATAATTAAAGAAAACATCTATGAAATATATAATTATATACTAACTTCCAGAGATGCAAAGTTCTTTGAAGTCGAAGTATTTTAAAACAGTTAAATTCAGCTAATGATAAGAGTAACAAAATAGCAAATCAATAGTTATTTTTCCTATTAAAAATGTGAAATCTGTCCTTCTTGAAGACAAATTAATGTGAAGTTGGTGAAATGCTCATGAGCTGCTTTTCTGGGAAATGCAAAACAGTCTTTGCTTCCTGCTGGACATTGCAAAACACAGTAATCCCCCAGGTGAGCAGACTTTTAGACCCTGTTGGAATGGGGAGGGGAAAGAAGAATGAATTTACTCCCTGAAAAGATGCACTACCCTCGTGCCACCTTACTAACCTGTGGGGGTCCGAGATGTGAATTCTGGATCAAAATGAAAGGTATCTTCTGGCCGTCCCACGGCAGGCTTGAAAGGCGGCTTGATTTCTTTCCTGTATAGTTTCTACAAGGAGAAGAACAGATCACAGTCAACAAGCTGTACACCTTCAACATCTGCAGATAGGCTCCCTGCTTTGTTTAGGCTGTCCTCTCTCAGCTCTGTGCCATCCTTCCAGGAATGACAGGAAAGGATGATATGTCCATAGCTCTGGCTCCTGCTTGACTAGTTGGCCTAAAACCTGTGCCCTGGATGGTCCCTGCACTTTTTAGTTACTGGAATCCAGACTATAAACACAGATGTTTCTGGTAAAAACTTACCCTGTAGACTGGCACAATATTCCAGCTGAGGCATCTGGATATTCACTGGTCTGAAGGGCAGGATTGGAATGTGCAATGGTGACACCAGGAAACTGCGCAGGGGTGAGTTCAGCAATACAGTAACGGCAACGAGCACAAAGGACCGCTAGAAAGCGGTGGCTGGTTTGGCACTTCTTATTTGTCAAGAACTAGCAAGATGTTCGACACTCTACCAGACTGAGCTGAGCAACAGGCCTGGCTGCCTGGTGCTCACAAGCTAAACAAGAGACTTTTTCTTTTGACATATCTGGTACAAGGGAAGGGGGTCCCAGCTGAGGATCAGTGGAAATTCCCATCCAAAGATGTTAGGAAGAAAGCATTACAGATTGATGGGGAATCACGTTGAAGGCCTAAACGTGGCTTGAGCAGAGGAGCAAAACCAAGGGAAAACATCAGGAAGAGAAGAAGGTATACAACAGGTAAGCACTGCTAGGTGTGTGAGTTCGCGCTGGTGAGTGAGGGGGCACGTAAGGGATCGCACAAGTAATGGTCACCATAAATGCATGCTAATACTCTGCCTCTGTTACCAGGGAATTCATGGCCTCTTTACTCATGCTTAGTGATCTTTAAGAAATTGCTTCACTGTGCTCCTTTGCAAGCATTCATACACACACACACTCTGGGAGATGAAGAAACTAAGGGGCACCACATCTGGATCTGATCCAAACCCCACAGAGGTTAATGGAAAGAGTCACATTGATTTCATTCATCTTCGCGTCATTTCTGCTTGAAAGGGCCAAAACTGAACGTTGTGCTGATGGCAGCATGGGGAACAGAGCTCCAGGTTGACTCCCTGCCCCACGTTTCAGTCCCTAGACTGCATCCCCTTTCTAGCAATGCTTCTGTTCTCAGGTTTCAAAGGGCTGAATTAGTTGCCACAGACAGTGCCCAATAATTAACATGTCTGAGCATAAATATAACATTTAATCTAAGTTATAATAAGAGCTGGGGAGTTCAATTTTGTGACCACTTGTAATATGCATTTTCAGGTTAGCTCTTAAAACAATTCCATAATGAGCTAATATTTTAAAATATTTAATGGAGATTAATAGATGCTTGTCCAACTCCTTGCATGTAGAAGATTCCTTTTAACTGCGGGTTTTGTGGTGAATTAACTTCTGTAACATAAAGCATGTGGTCAAACCTAAGATATATACATATCAACATAATTTGAACTTGATTTTGCTTAGATAAATAAAGGTTCTTGAGGCAGGACATTCTGTAGCATAATATTAGCATTAGCATAAAGCATATCTTTGTGGTTGAATTATGATTCCTTGGAAAAGTGGAATGGTGAGGCTGGAAATGACTCTGCCATAATTAATGGCCATTTCACCATAAAAAGTTTCTGCTTGCGTAAAACTGCTCCGTATCTTCGGAGAGAAAAAGAGATGAATAATTGCTGTGAGCCACAATGGAAAGCCAGTCTTCCAAATAATTAAAAGCCAATTGCAGTCTCAAGCAGGAAGTGTCACTCATCAACTGAAAAGTATCAACCTAGTAATTAACATACATCTTTTTCTGTCTGCACAGAACTTTAAAAGAGAGCTCAGCACCTACTAGAGGTTTTTCTGTTGCTAGGATTTCATCTTGAGAAAGCTATTTGCTTCCAGCTTCCCTTTATTTGTCTTGATTCACAATTGCAGTAAGCAATATGGTCACACACACGTGCTTCCTCCTTGAATGAAATGCACCCCTCATCCTGTGAGGTCCAAAAACTGGAAAATGTTTGAGAGTCATACATCATTCGGGAAATGCACTCTTTTGATTATCGTAACCATATTCTCTCTGGCCTCTTAATTCCTCCCCCCATCTGTAGTTTCTTAAGTGCTGTTAGAGCTACATTTGTATTTTGAATCCCTAACCCACATCCTCCACTACTAGGGAGGGATTTAAGATTCATCATGAGTCACACACCACCTAAAGATGTGTAATCGCAAATTCGCTTGCTGGGAGCGGATGGAAACAAAGAAGTTGCTTGTGTGAGTGAAAGGCACCTCCTCTGAGCGCAACCTGGATGACTCCCTTTTCCATTCCCTTTTCCACTTGTGATAAAAACTATTTCTGGTGTTTATGACTAGACGACTAGGAACAGCAAAAGGTAAAGTGCCTAAAACATCTTTTCCCCCCAAGCTCTTGAATTGGGTAACTGAATGAAATCTTTGAGGAACAAGAACAAGCAGAGCAGTGTCATCTGTGGGCTTTCCCATCCCACACTGGCTCCAGTGTTCTGAGTGAGCCACTACAACCAAAGCTAATTCACTGAAGCGAACTAAACCACAGGGCAGCCCAACACAGTTAAACTTGAAGGTTTGCTGCGGGCAGAATGCTTCTTCCTTTAAAAACCCGCATCCTGTAGACTACAAAACACAACGTGACACAAGTTGATCTAAGAAAACAATAAGAATCACAGCCCTTGTTTTCTGTACACACAGAGAACAAATCTCTTGGAGGATTTGAGATCCTTCTGGATTTTTCCAAGAATATTTCTAATTTGAGGCGAAATGTATTAACCCATTATCTCTTACTGAGGTCCCAAAATTATTTGGGGCTGATGGATCAACCTTGATCTCTTTCAACAGAAACCAACCAGAGTGGCAAATGACATAACAAGTTCAGTTTCAAATAGTCTTTGACCATTTCTATCAGGCTGTCACGTAACTTCCAGTAAAGTTTAAATAGTTATCTACACCCCAAGTCATGGTAATCCTGGCCCTGTATGCAGAAGTCACTGGGAGTTCCACCACCTGTTTTGATGGGAACAAGGTTCCAGTTGTGCCAGTTTAAATCTCAGTTTTCATATCCAAATTATTATTTTAGGGCATCTTATCAGACATTAAAAAGAGCCTTTGGATATGTTAGTGCTAACTGGAGCATTAAATTTCAGGTTGGGTGCTTAGGATCACTATTTGTGTGTTATTTTGCATGGGTATAAGAAGTTGAAGATTTTTTTTTTCTTCCATATTGCTTCCACATCCATAAAGGAGTGTATTCCTTAGCCTTTAATGTGTTGTTGAGAATGCCATTTCTCTCTCTTTCCCAGTTAAGAATAACCCCCCACATTCCACCCCCATTTTTTTTATATCTGGCCACAGCCTTGACTTATCACAGAGAAACGTGACTGACAGGTATCAGGAATCACTGCACACCACACATGGCTATCGGATCCAGAGGCTGTGCAGAGGGAGCGCGTAATCCATAGAATGAGGGGGATGAACTGCAAGGTGTGAAAGTACTGATTTAGATATTCCCACCTGGATACATATCCATGCTTCTGTCTACTTATCAATCCCTCTCATCCTTCTGAGACTTTGATAATCAGTACCTTCAGCTTAATAAGTACCTATTAATTAACTACAACACAATTCTGTAGTAGTTAGAGAAACTACGAGCTTCTATCAACTCCCTTTCTGATTTGGACAAAAATCTTTTTCTTTTTTTTTTTTTTAATAACTAATTTTCCCCCAGGTCCCAATTACCTTTTCTTAATGTATGTTGCCAGATCCCTGATATAAGCTTCATCTGAAGACCTCCTCAGCACAGAGGACTGTGACTCAGCTAGAGACTTGTAACAAAATGCTGTGACATGCGTCTGTCTCTTGATATTTATTGGCAGTTAATTTTTAATTATCTTTAAAAAAAAAAAATCACTCCTAAAAAACCCCAGACATGTAAATTCCCTGTATGTATGCCTGACAAATATCAAGAAAAAGAAAAAGCTTTAATTTAATTAAAAACTATTTAGTCATTTCCTCAACTGAGTTTCTTTGATGAAGAATTGAATTGTTCTTCAGACACCTTCTAGAAATAGAAAGATGCTACCCTCCACAGTGACGCACTTGTAGTGTGAGAATAAACTCCTTTGATACATATACCTGTCATAGAAAATCCAAGAAGCAGACAAAAGGATGAACTATCTTCTGAAACACTTCTCCTCTCCTAGATTAATGGCTCAATGTTATTGCCTGCAAATTACAGAAAAGCTAGTAGAATTTGGACCTTGGGATCACTTTTTGCTGTTGGTAAAATTTGCAATTAAATAATTCACATTTTCAGTTTAGTTTGATCTCTGATTAATATTGAAGTAAATAGAACTTCAGTTCACTTTCTTCCCACTCCTTCCCTCAGCTGTATTTGACAGTTAATTTTCTAGCATGTCATGTGCTCTAGTTCCAATTTAACCTGCCATCTAAGCAAAAACTACTATTTACAGCCCACTCCTCCGGCTGCAGTCTGCAAAAACAGATTTCATTTTTCATTTTCAATGAAAAGTCAGAAATTCTTTATGCATGACTTGGAAAGAAGAAACAGTAATAAAAAAAAATCAGGAACCAGGCTGTGCTTTCTCAGAGCCAACGAGTGAAATTATCTAAGGTCAACTAAGTTTGCATCTGCTTGTCTTTCTTAGGGAGAAAATGGGGTGCAAAGGTAGAAAGCAGGTAAAACTCAGAAGAAGCTCGAAATCTAATCTCCTTCCTGTGAATCTCAGCCTTGATCATGAAAGACAGTCCATTCATTTAACAAAGGATCTAGTGAATTGGTGTCACAGTGCCTACTAAATGCCTCAGAGTGTTGTCCCAAATCTGAGTTTATTTTACCTTGTGTGCATAAAACCAGTTCACACACTGAGTATTGTTTTATTTCATGTTTGTGCAAAGATGGGTGCCAAGTGATATTTCACAAAGCTAGCACACCTTTTCCATAACACAGGATTTATTTTATAGATAGAAAGATGCAAAAATCTTCTTATCTCTAAGTTCACTGATGTCAGTCTTTATAATGGCTGGTTAACCAATTCTTCACTTTCATTTAAACTGGTAGTGCATGCTCAGTGTGCAGGGGGTTTTTGTGAGTAGGGGTCTACCTAACCTAAAGGGTGTGATTTTTACTATGTTAGTTCGGATAGTTCACTCATAGTTCAAGTAATTTTCTTTTCAGCTTCATTAGCAATTTTATTCTCCCTGAGCTTATCTTGGTATTTCTTTGTTTTGGCAGATTTATGGTATCATCCTGTTCTTTCAGGGCCATGTCTGCCATGTTATTCTTTCTTTATCTTGGTTCTCCCTTTTCCTTCATTCCAGGATGAGCTCAGCGAACATTTTCCTTCTCTTTCAAGGAAGTTCCTTTATCTGTTCGAAACAATTAGTCTTAGATTCAACAAAAGCAGTAAGACTGATATTTGCAGAAACCGCCACCTATTTTTCACCCTGGGAAGTGGGAATTTAGAATTTTGTTACTGGATGAGAATAGCTGTAAAGACGAGACTCATACAGATATTAGCTTCTGCCACAATTTAAGTTTGGGCCTAAAAACTCTGTGTCAGACTGTCCATAGTTCATTTAGTGATACTTACACACCAAAAGTTAAACTTAGCATCGCTGGAGATTTGTACTGAAGAACGGCACCTTGGAACATGGGAATGACGTAAAGCAGCTGCGGGAAAGGACGGGAGGAGGACCGTCATTCTCTGCCCACGCTCGTGTTTTCCGTGATTGCACCTATTGCAGTGGTCATACGCTATCAGCACTGCTCTGCCTGCCAGGAGCATCTGCAGCAGCATAACAGGGGGCTTTTTTTACACTGCCTCTGTTGTTTCCACTGTGTTTGCTGCCTTCGTCCAAACGAGACACTGTCTGGCTGTGTCTGTCTGAAGACAGTGAAAGATGGGAAACAAGTGGGAAATGACTGATCCAACAAGTAAACACTTCAGTCACAGAGACAATAACCAAGCCCCAATCCAAACCCCAAGGGAACAGCTCTGACAGTACTCTGACGTGAAGATTCAATTTATACATTGTTGTCGGCAATTCTGATGACTTCATCACTGCGATATCTAGACTTGGTACACAAGTTGGAAGGAACCAGTTAACTCTAATTTCTGCGTTGAATCTGTTTTAAGTGGAGATGAAGCAACTTGGCAGTTTGTTCTTGCTTATCACGTCACTCTTGTAGGAAAAATCTTGCTTAAAAAAAGACCTATCTCACACTGGGTTTCTAGAAGATGCTAACCCATTCTGATCCTTCATGAGAAGGGGTCTCTTGATGCAGTATTGTTTTCCTACAGTCGCTGAAAGTTTCTATACACTGTCACTTGCAGCAGTCCTGTCTATCACAGTGGCCAAGGTAGTTCAGAAGGTCTCGAAGAGAGCCTGCGTCTTGCTCCCTGAGGTCTTTATATTACCAAGGTATAAAATAAATCAACATTCATGTCCTGCCTCTACAATGTTGTTTACTGACTGCCTGCAAATCAAGGCGAGCGATTCTGTATACATGGAAGAACAAAATGAGGGCATCAGGGACTCTTTCCTGCAACAGTACAGAGATCAGCACTAAACATCTGTGCCTAATCCATTTCTGTTCTCTAACTCTGCTCTGTTTTTGTTCATGGAGAACATGTTAACAGTTGGTTGGATGATCATCCTAAGGCAAAGTCCTGGCTTCCACTCAGGGCCAGGCTGGCTCACGCCACTCTGAAATGTAGACAATATTGCTGCTGTAGCTGGATAAGCCTCCCAAGATCTCCATCAGTGATAGTAAAATTAGGATTAAATGAGAAAATATATTACCAATATATTACCAAGATAATAGCTGATCTGTCTAGTAATGATCCATCTGTCCCCAAGAGAGTGCAATAAGCACTAATTATATTGTATTAAGATGGCTCTCTACAGTTACATTTTACAGCAAAATTAGAGGGCTAGATAAGACATCAAAGGGAAATAAAATCCACCTTCCTCTCTAGCTTCAAGTCATGTTGAAGCATACCTAGCCTCTTCATGGTAGATATTTCCCTAACCTGTCCATAAGAACTTTTTCAAATGAAGTATAACTTCCTTAGGAGAGGCATGAAATTATTCCCTGAAGAACTGAACTTGAAACAATCACCAATCATCATGAGAGAAGGTGGTCTTGAGGAGTCTCACAGTCCAGAACTGACTTTGCTGAAAACCTTTCCAAGATGCAGAGCCTCATTTCTCTGTGATGAGTTACTGAGCTGCTCCACTAGCAAACAGAAGAAGGAGAAACCCTCTCACTGCTCCAGTGCTCCTTATTGCGTTAAGACGTATGCACCTGATCCGTATTTTGATTGCAAAGCTGAGGACTGTGGAGATATCAGAGGAATACAGAAAATAATAATAATAATAAACCCAACTCTTCAAGATTCTCTTTTTTTTTTTTTCTTTTCACTTATGTGTTCATAAATGTAAAGTCTTCATACATGATTAGTAAGAAGCAGAAAAGGAAAGAATCTAGACTCTAGAACATGTGTAATGGGACCAAAAGTCTGCTCGGCCATAAAGGAAAATCTCAAACTCCACTTTTATTGGTCATCTCTTAACATGCTTATGAGTCATGCCAACTCTCCAACATGCAATTCAAACTAGAATCAAGAGTTTTTCCAAAATAAATTATTCTGTAGGCCTTTCAAAGGCCACCTGAGCAGCACAAAATGTGCTTTCAGAGAGGCATCAGCTTTACTGTAAAGCCCTGGGCAGCGGTCTGAGAATGGCCCTGCCACATACATTCATGCTGTTTTACCAGCATTTATAGTGAGAACTGCATCAGTGCGATCTGTTTCACTACCATTCATGAGTGAATTCAGATCAAGTATTAAAGAGACATAACAACACCATAACACAGGCCAGATAAAATTAAATCAGAAAATTCTAAAGCATGTGTCAAACAGGAGCTCTGATGCCCTGGCAGATGTCCAGATCAAGAACAAAAAGTGTTTGCCTTCAGGTTTGTCTATTTTTGAACAAATATGATGCTGAAAATGTGAAAAGGTTTAACCTGTTGCAAGTCTAAATTGAATACTCAGCTAATCTCTACCGCCAACTTCATGAGTTGTAGCTGAGAGCAATAAAATAAATCTTTGTTTACCATTCTGTTAATCATGTCTGACATGGCTTATCGGAACCATGTTACATTTGGTCAAATGTTTGCTGTTCCAGTTTTGAGTGCTGATGCTAAATTAATGACTCACCTCAATAAAACATCAACCGCTTGTAACAGGAGTTGCTGTTTGTGACTTGTATACTCAGTGATGTAAAATCACCCTTCTAAAAATCCATCTATGTTGTGCTTTTCTGCAGCCCCCATTGCAATATAGTGGAAGGGCCAGATCCTGTCATGTGGTCACTTAGGCCAAGACTGACAAGAAGGGGTTAACAAAGCTATCCTGTTGGAAGATTTATGATTGCCCCAGCATAAAGTAGTACAATCTGCTGTACAGCCTGCTGTACCAGCTCTACGGATACCCAGACAGGCCCAGTAGCACCATGTTGTGTTTGGAAAATGGTGCACCTGGAGGTCCTGGAGCTCCTTGGAACTACTGTTGGCAGATGTGTAAGAGCAGATCTGGGGCTGCACTGAATAATTCCAAGAGAGAAAAGGATTCCTGGAGGTCCCTGATATTGGAAAGAATAAGACTAGCATTTAGTTCAGCTTGCCTGACCCAGTGAGAAGGGACAAATATTTCAATATGGAACATAAAAGCAGAAATATGGAGGGACCTAGAACATCAGACTGCTTCCCTCTGGAGTACCTCTTTCAAGGCCAGTCCTTTGGCTCTTTTTTCTTTTGCAGGAATACTTTCATTTAAAGCTGCTCATTCTTACTCCAGTCCAGCTCCCACAATAAATGCATCATGTTTGTTAGACTTGAATGTGGAAATTATTCTCCAAAGCATTGCAAATAGCCTCAAGTAGTACCATGATAAGCCAGACCATCAGACAAAACAGAGACAAGAAGTTAGAAAAAATCGGCAATGTCGAAAGCAGCTTTCTATTTCTTTCATTTGTAGGTATGTGAACAAATGTATTCATAGAATGATAGAATCATTTAGGTTGGAAAAGACCTTTAAGATCATCAAGTCCAACCATAAACCTAACACTGCCAAATATATATGCAAGAGACATAGGCACCTACTTAAAAGGCACTAGCTCCTGGGTTCTCTAAGTTAGAGTTCACTGCATCTTTTTTCTAAGCATGGCAGTTTGTCTTAAAAAATTTAGCTAAGAAAAATAATAAAATAATTTAAAAAAATGTTATTCCACTTACATTCCAGTCTATAGTAACAAAGAAGGGGTGACGTTTAATTTCTTCCACTCCATCCAATCCAGCACCTGGCAAGAGAATAAAAGAATCAAAAAGAAGTCATGCTTAGAAGAGTGCTGCATGACATCTCTGCTCCAGTCTTCCTCCCTGTCCCTTCTTTTCTTCTGACAAAGTCAGAGTCACCAACTAAACATTTCTTCTAGTCAAGAAACCCTGAACTATGCAACTGCCATAACAGTACAAACTACCATCAACACAGACAAGAGCACTTCAGTAATGAAAATCTGATGGCTGAGGGTTTTTTTTACTTTTCTCTAACCGAGGCTGGTGTCAAGGGTGAACAGCTGCTCTTTTCAGGCTTCAGACGAGATGTGGGGTTTCAGCCACAGCAGAAGGCAGGCACCAGTGAGGCCAAGAGGGGCCCCAAGATGTCCTGATACTACGGCAAGGCTGCTGCTGCTCCCTGCCGTCAGTGGCAGCCCTTCTATCTGCATTGACTTTCAAATTTTGTCTAATTACCCATTCTCCACAGGCAAGGAAAGCCTGTTCAGACTCAAAATACCAAAAGTCTCCAAATGATTTGAGGTAAGCCAACATTTTAGGTTCCCTCTTTTCAAATACCATCTTCAGATTCCTGTGAGTACCAGAATCATCACTCTCAGTGATGTTTCCTTCACAGTTAAGTTTCTGTTACATTACTCTATAGGAAACTCTTCTGAGATTTGGTAATGAATCTAACTCCTTCATTACTTTTCCCTTATGTCTTCACTGAAGATTGTCTTTTTTATTCATTTAGTTTAATTTTTTTTTGCTTCAGTGCTATTGCAAAAACCAACAGGTGCTCAATAATAATTAAACAACAGTCAGAGGTGATTTAGCATGCCATTTTTGGGGTTGATTTGACTTTATTAATAGCACTTTTCATTTTCCAGTAAGAGAAGTAACATGTGGAAGCAAAGGCTTTGCTCTGCATATTTTGGAATCAGTTCCTGAAAGGTACCCAGCTCTTCTTTACAAGGATGCTGAGCATCCTTGATTCCCAAAAGGATGTAGGATTCATAAGCACCTTGCAAAGGCACTCAGCACCTCAGAGGACTCAGCTTTTTATATGCAGTATTTGTACTTCCAAAGATCAACATTACAAGCAGCTTTAGAAAGGTCTTGTCAACTCAAGATTTTATAAAATGTGACATCTGCTCTCCTTGTGTACAAGACATTACCAATGTTTGCCAAAATCCACTGGTCAGGAATGGCTTCCTACAGCCTTCTTAACATCTACTGATGAATGGATATGAAAAGCAAACACTTTGTGAACATAACATGCAGGATTGTCTGTCAGGTCTGCTGGATAGTAATGCAAGAGGAATGTTCTTCTGATTACTTCCTCATCTTGGCAATCTTACAGTATAAACAAATGTAAGTGACACATATGAGAATAAACAATTCTAGCCTGCCATACAAAATTATGGACTTGGAGGTGATCATCGTCCCCTCAGGAGTGAAGTTTTTGGGTTGTGATGGACGGTTCTATAGAAACACAACATGAAATCAAATCTTAGAAAGAGAAAAGAGGACACAAGGGAGAAAATAATTACATTGCCACTGAATAAGTTGTACACATACAACTTGAGTATGGAACATAGTTGACACTTTCACCTATAAAAAGGTATATTTATCAAAGGGCCACAAGGAATGGTATGGAATGATTGACTTTTCAACCTGGAAACAGATGACTGAGGTGGTATATGACAGAGATCTAAAAAGTCATGCTTATTTGGAATAAGGGGATAGAGATTAAATCTTCCACATCTTTTCCACTACAGGAATATAGGTCATTAAATGATGCTAGCATGAAGCAGGTTCAGAACAACCTGGAGATGTTTCCTCAGGCAAAAGATAGTTGTGTGACATGGAATTCCTTGGAAAAGATTATGTGGATGCAAAATATTTATATGAGTTCAGGAGGAGACTAGAAAAGTATGTTGAAATGAAATCTGTTGAAGATTATTTCATCGACAAACCACAAGAGGTTCAGGATACTCCTTGCTTGAGCTTAAAGCAGGTGTAGGCTGCTGGGAGAGAATTTGGGTGAAGTATCACATATGGTTCCCCTATTTTCACTCATCCCTAGGCAGTTGTTTATGGCCTCTGAGCACTGAACAAGAAAATACTAAGACTTAGACAGTAATAAGACTTGTTCTATGTCTTCCTCAGCATGTTTTTTCAATGCACAGTCTAAATTCTACACTAGATACCCTTGGCAGATTCATTTTGATTTTAGTAATGCCAACAGAAATGTGAAACCAACACAGTCACCCTGAAGAGAATTACATTAAGCAACTCTTCAGAAAAATGTCTTGCATTCAGTGGTGGTGACCGGAAACTTCATAAGGTGCAGTTGTTGCTCTTTACTACTGTCGTAGTTCAGCCTCAGTTGGGGCCAGACTACGCGGTCTCTCTCCCACTCCCCCCACACTCTGAGAGAATAGGGGGAGATGATATAAGAAAAATCGTTCAAGGTTTGAGATAAGGATGGGGAGAAAACCTTAAAGTTACTGTTACGGGCAAAACAGACTCGACGTGGGGAAAAATACTCATTTATTTCTAAAACTATCAGGAGAATGAGACAGGGAACAAGATAACCTCCCTCCACCCCTCCCTCTTCCTGGGCTTAACATTATCTCTACTGCCTTTCCCCCTGAGCGGCACAGAGGGGAAAAGGGAATGGGGGTCGCAGTCAGTTCATCATGTGTTGTTTCATGCCACTGCTTTGCTATTAGGGAAAGAACTCCTCGCATTCCTCCCCTGCTCCAGCATGGGGTCCCTCCCATGAGCCACAGTCCTTCATGAAACTGCTCTGGTGTGGGTCATCTCTTCCACGGGGTGCAGTGCCTCCAGAACAGCTGCCCCAGCGGGCCCTCCATGGGCCACAGCCTCCTTCAGGAATCCGCCTGCCCTGACGTGGGGTCCTCCAGGGGCTGCAGGTGAATCTCTGCTCCTCCATGGACCTCCATGGGCTGCAGGGGGACAACCTGCTCCACCATGGTCGTCACCACAGGCTGCAGGGGAATCTTGGCCAGGAGCCGCATTACTCCTCCCCCTCCTTCTTCACTGACCTTGGCGTCTGCAGCCGTTCCTCTCACAAGAAAAATTCTTCATAACAGGCTGGCAGACGCCTCTCGGGATCTTTCTTACATCTCATTCACATCTCACCTCCTCTCCACTTCTTGCAGCCGGGCCAGGCCAAGTCGAGCCCAGTCGGCCTCCCAGTGGGAGGCCACAGGGTGAGGCCTGCAAGGCCCACAAGGCTCACGCCTCCCCCTCTCTGCCCCCTCTCAGCTCCTTCACATCTTCTCTTCATTTTTTTTTTTGTTTTCCCCTTCTTAAATATGTTATCGCAGAGGCGTTATCACGGAACATTCTGCTACCAATCGGCTTGGCCTTGGCCAGCAGCAGGTCTGCCCTAGGCCCGACCGAGTCCACTGAACAAAGAGGAGCAACTTCTAGCAGTTTCCTACAGAAGCTACCACCTTAGCCCCGCTCCCCCCGCCCCACCACTAAACAAAACAGAACAAGTACATAAGGGTGAAACGCAAGTGCTAAACTGATTTTGAAGGACTGGGATAAATGTCAGAGGTGTTGTAAGCTTTTGATAGCATTCCCTAGACTGAGGATAATTGCTGATGCATTCAATCTTCTCTACTCTGTCTTGTCCTCACTGTTTCCCTTTTTTGTAGGCTTATGAATACATCATTGTGTGATGGGAATGACCTGCCTTCTTCAAGATGATCCATCTGAAAGCCAAACTTTTTGCTACTGTTGCTCTTTTTTCCACAAAAACCACAGAAACTGGAACCAAGGGAAAAGCTCACCCATAGCTACTTCTATCAGTGAAGGACTGCAGCATGCAGTAAGGAATGTGGCATACCATTGACACAGGCATTTGTTTGAAAAATTTGCATTTCCCACTTGGGGCCACTTCAGAGCTCTGGCACAGAGAGAATATGTTGTTAAGAGTGCTACGGCATGACTCCATCTCTGGTTAGTTTAATGTATCGAAGAGATTTAGGACAGTAATAGCATAATTTTGCAAAGAGTGAATGACTTCCGATTCCCAGCAGCTGATTTTACACCATGGAAAAGGTTCAGCACCTCCTGCAGTTTTTGTTTCCTGATCTTCCCTGCCATAAGACCTACGGGTGTAATCCATGGTTCTCTCGCAAGCTGTGTGCTGTGGCTGCAGGCAGCAGTGTGTGGCCTGGTTCTCAACTGAGGACAGCTCTGGGAGCCTGGAGAGGCAACCCTGATCCTGCAGCAGAAATCCATGGGAGAAGTTAGACACCAGTTCTTATGGTGGAGTCCTCTGGATTTGCTCAGCACATTTCAGCCATCTGTCAACCATCTGGAAATCCATAGTAGTACTGGAAACAGATGTGCTTTCATGGAGAAAAGAGAAGCACAGGAGTAACAGGAAAGTTCTGTTTTCCCAGAGAGGTGGTAGATGCCCCATCCCTGGAGACATTCAAGGCCAGGTTGGACGGGGCTCTGAGCAACCTTATCTAGTTGGAGATGTCCCTGCTCCTTGCAGGGTGGTTGGACTAGATGACCTTTAAAGGTCCCTTCCAATCCAAACTGTTCCATGATTCTGTGATTTTATGGGCATGGACATTTCTTGGCATAGAGATGGGTATTTAGCAGACCGCAGCACATGATGGTACATCACATCACCACAAATGTTACACCTTCCTCTAGGTTTCTGGTTGTTTCTTTAACTTCACTTTAGTCATCAAACCTATCTGTAAAGAATAATCAGCACAACCAAACCTACCGCCTACAAATATTCCTACATGCCATCCCAGTCTCATGAGAAAGATAAAATAAATAATGCTTTCAGATCAAATTGCCAGTTTGAACACATTACAGAATGCAAGGATTTATATAAAAGTAGCCTCATGTTAATAAGTGAGAACTTGATTATCTAAGATTGCTTTACACCTGTAATAAAAGTGTCTGCAAGCAGTAACAGTAGAATGTTTTATTTTTAATTGGTTTTGATTATTGAATCATTATGGACAATGTGAGCCTTGAAATACATTAAGAGGAAAAAGGGAGACTTAGGAAATTTGAAAGTTGATTATTTGGATATTAAAAATGAACAGAAAGAATTTCCAGATTTTTAGTTTCAGATAATAAAATATTAGTGTTTCCACAGCTTCAGAATTTTTTCAGTCGTTTAGATTTTTTGAAATGTATTCATAAGGTTTGCAAGAAAGATGTACAGACACTCTGACAAAGGTGAAACTTGTTTTTTAAAACTCATCATCTTATAAAATTGAAAACCAAAGTTTTCTATGTGCCAAAGCAGAATATATCTTCTCTGAGAACATGGGATTAAGGAAAAAAGAACTATTTCTTTGGCTTATACTTTGAATCTACTGGCACATGCTTTTACTCTATACTTTCTTGGCCAAGGGTCTCAATTATAAGGACTTTGGAATGTTTATGTTACCCAGCATTGTAGGGAGTTCCTGAAATGCTCTTTACATTCACTTACTGACCCAAGTGGATCCAGATCTTCAGGCAAGTAAGAATTAGTCCCTTGCCTAAGTTTCTGGCAATGTAATGAACTAACACCTTAATCATACAATTTGCTTTCTAAGATGTTTACTCCTTGTTTGCCTGAGTGTTCCAGTTAGTTTCTTTTAAGAATTTAAAATTATGCTCCTCCACAATCTGAAATTTGTTGTACTTAATCAGAGCAATACTACCAAAGCAGAGCTATGCAATCTCTTTGTACAGCAAAGTGTATAGGCCCAGAAAAGAACAGACAGCACCCATAACAAGGGACGCCAAAGAAAGGAATTCCTTAAAAATTTGTTCTAAAGCATTAATACGGGCACCAGACTTAAAAACAGAATCAGGTAATCTGGATTAATAAATTCCTACTCTGCCTTGTCTGAGTATCTCCCTTCAACGCTAATATTTTTTTTCCATTAATAATCCAAAGCTACCAAAGTTTCAATGCAAAATTTTACAAAACAATCATCAATCTTCACTTCTATTTGTTAAGATATCAATATCAAATGGCAAAAAGCAAGATGGTAGTTAGAATAAAATTATTTTTGAAGCTCAGGATCTTTCATCTTGCCAACGTTAAAAACACTTTGGAACTAAATACAAACACTTTCCAGATGTGCAAACTTCTGAAATAATGCTGAAAACAAGTGTTTGATCCATAATATGGTTCGTTTATTTTAGCATGCTTCATTAATTTCCCAAAGATTTTTCAAAACAGGATGTGTAAGCCTACCTTTTTTTTAACTTCAGACTATCATTCCTTTCCCAGAAAAAGCTAAAATCCACAAAGTCGAAGCAGTCCTTTTATCTACTGACTTTTGTTCAGTATTTAGGCCAACTATTTAAGCATTTTTTCTTTCATTTTCATCGTCCTTCATGCTGATGCTCAATCACTTACAATAGAGAGTCTTCAGAAGATTTCCACTGCTATCCCTGAAATGTTAAGATCTATTTTTCCGTTACTCTTTTAGATTTTATTTCCTTGGATGTTTGTATTATAAAGAATCCCTCACTTTCTCCCAGCTTTCCCAGTATTTTTGTAAACCTCAGATTTAAAATCTTGACCCTTAGCAACTCTCCATTTTTAAAATGGAGACAATATGGGGGCTAGAACTGTCACGGCTAAAACTAAGCAACTTTGCTTATTTTAGTGGGTAGCTTTTTGATTAAGGATCAGTATCCAGAAACTGCCACTGACTTCACTGGAGCCCCATTTTGGATGGATAGCAGCTTGTGGGAAGCCACAAAACAAGCGGAGCAGAGCAAAACCAAGAGACTGAGACAGAGAGGAAACAGCAGAAAGAAATAGAGGAGTGGCGTGGGGAAAAGTTTATATTTACTGCAACATCTTATTTTTTTTTTCTGAACATAGATTAAACCTAGAAATTCCAAGACACTAATTTTCTCTAATGTCAAGCAAATTGCTTGAGAGCAGTTGAAACCTGCTGAGAAAATGTGTTTTTCTATTATCATCTCTATGGTGTATCAGAGTACAAGAGCTACTGTTTAAGTCAAGAGGCATTTCCTCCACAGGCTGTGTGGGTGTCCCCCTGGGAGGAGAGGGGCCACAGCAGCGTGCTGAGGGACTGGCTTCCCATCCCTGCCCAGCTCTGCGAGAGGTCATGTTGTCCCCTGGTCCCCGTGTGAAGCAAAGGCTCTCGGCTCCTGCTCTCCCCAGTCATCATATGAAGCAAGGGACAGAGCTACCAAAGCATGAAAAGGTCAAGCAGAAGCTCAGGGGCATAGAGCGGAGTGTCCATCTTCCACACATGTGTGCACACTCACATGTGCCTATTAGAAACTGCAGGACCCATGGCTCAGGTAGATGGTGATAGAAGTGGGCTGTCGAGCATTTCGCGCTCTGCTGCCTGTCTGGCAGCTAATGCTGTGACTGCTAAGCAGAGGACCGAAAGTCCTGTGCAGCAGACACTCAGCAGCACCACCTCCAGCATTTGAGAAGTGAACGTAGGTACTGCAAGAAGGAAAGGGAGAAACCTGTCTTGCACTTCTTGTTCTTTACACATCTCACAACAAGCCATTTCCTAATCTAGCTTTTTGCTTTTAACTCTCCATCTCCAATCTTACAAGTGTAAATGGTAAAGAACAGCAAATTACTTTTCACAAGTCTCAATATTTAACCAGTCCATGCCACGGTCTAATAGACAAGTCATTTATTAGCTGCCAAAACTCCCATGGATGGCAATGACAATCAACCACATATTTAAATAAGACCCATCAGCTCTCTTCTTGTACTACACTATACAGAATTGAAGGATTAAATTCCTGCTCCTAAGTTCACAAAAAACCCAAAAGAGGCATGAAGTAAAGGTTTGTCCCTTTCCTTCAGAAGCAAATCCTTCCCTTGTTCACCCAAAATGCAGAATATGAGAGCTGTGGGGAAAAAAAAGAAACCTCCAAAATTTTTCACAGAAAAATGGATTCACTTGACATGACTTCTCTTATTTTTCCATGTAAAAACCAAAGACCAACTTTGCAATGAAAATCATGCACTGGGCATTGTCCATGACCTTGCCAAATGCAATGAGTTTCTTAGTAAAACTCCCAAACAAAGCTACAGATGGCATAAGACACATGATCCAGTATATCCTTCTAGTTTATCACAATTTACATAGGATTATTAACAAAGAGCAAAAACACATTAGTAAGAAAGGAGATAATACATTTAAGGTAATAAAGAAGAAAGCCTACTGTGAAAATGTTCCCAGCAAAGAGAACAAGGCAACATCAAAATGTATTTGAGAATGGGAGAGAGAACTTTACTCCCTTTTGCTCCCCACTTCAGATTTGCAGCTAAATTTACAGAACTAAAAAGATACCTGTTTCTCACTTCCCTATCATCAATGCAGCAGTTTTCTTAAACTCTTCTTAAATGCTGGTGGTTTACTCTCTCTCATTGAAAAAATAAAATACAAGCTAACACCAGGTTTTAGATTCCAATGGTTTGCCTATGCTCTTTGCAGGTTTTTTCTAGTAACATTCAAGGTTCACTATGCTCTGGGAAGAAATGCAAAATGCTGCGTAATGGAGAGGATAACTATCAGGGAAGATGCACCAAGAGAAATGATCACCACCTGCCAAGGCAGAGCGCACATAACAAATGCCCCGATCAAATGCGTGCAGGTACCTAATCTGTTGGAGGGGTTCCTTTTGAAGAGGGCTCGCAGCAGGCTCTGGGCTTCTATGCTCAAGAACTGCGGCATTCCCAGCTTGGCTCTGAAAGAACACAACACTTGAAAAGAAAATAGATTT
This sequence comes from Chlamydotis macqueenii, assembly GCF_036417535.1. NCBI lineage: Eukaryota > Metazoa > Chordata > Aves > Otidiformes > Otididae > Chlamydotis > Chlamydotis macqueenii. The sequence continues at coordinate 101,213,613 of NC_141558.1, read as the reverse complement.
TTCAAAGATTTTCTTCATCCCACTGTGGAATTGCAGTAGTCAGGACAGCCAGACACATGAATTTGATGACCAAAGGCTACCTAAGCATAATGCAATACAGAGTGGGGACCTGATCTTGTTCTGTAGAAGTTAAAGAAGGTTTTACCACTGGCTTCCCTAGAGGTAGAGTAGATCTAATGAATCTCATAACACCTTTTGCAACCTAAATAGATAATTTTCCTACAGAATTTTTTTTCACTTTCTTGGCTTGCTGGAATAAATTTGGGAATCAAGAGGAGTTTAAACAAATAAACAAAACTTCATGAAAATAATTATACTAAACCACATATTGATTGAAGAGAATAAAACTTTTCCCTTGGTGATTCACTGCTACAGAGAAAAAATGTAATATTGCGCAAAGATAAGCTTCAAATACTTATGTCTGCACTTAACATTAAATGAATGGGAAATCTGCAAAGGAAAATATTTGAAACTTGACAACAACAAAACATAAGCTGTCCTGCAGACTGTTCCCACTTTTGTGTGGATAATAACATTCTTTATTACAGAAAGTAAGGTATATTTCTTTTGTAAGGCCCCCTCAGTAATTCACTTCCTACTATTTATTGTGAAGGCAATTTTAGAGTCACATGCAGGCGTCAGCTGTTCGTGCCTTACCAAATTCACGCCTTGCATAGCGGTAAGAAACACATTATGCACTTTAATATTCTTTATCCTTCATACACTTAGGACCTATAGGCTGCCTGGAGGGTACAGTTAACTCACAGTTAGAGGAATGAAAGTGCTTTCGGTACTCACTTGAGAATGAGCGCCATTGTTTCTTTTCTGTCTTTTCCCTGAAAGGGTAACGATCCCGTCAGCATCTCAAACTGTGGAGAAACAATAAAATGGTAAATCAAATGAGCACCGAGATGGTCTGCATAGCTGATAGACACCACATGCACCTTCTATAGCCAACACAAGTGAAAATTTGAGGAAAAGAAATGGTCCAGCAAGCTGTACTTTCGAAAAAAATGACACAGCAAGTCTGGATTATGCACAACGTGAAGGACCAACATGACTGTTTTGTTCAAGAGTTTTGTTACGAATTGTTTACACTGATACTTGGGGTCAAGTTCTGGTATGTTTGAGAATAAATGTCATATATGCTGTTTCCTCCAGCATCCATTTTATGTCCAATGCAGGACATGATATATTGTCTTGAAGGACCCTTAGACTGAATGGGTATGGCTGTTCTTAAGTGTTTGGCATGGACTGTGGTGCAAGGAAAATGGGTTCAACATGCCACTCCCCATCTTTTTTTTGCTTGAGTTGAACCACCTTTCTGATTGTGTATTTGCACCACTCAGAGATGCCACTGCTATGCTTCGCAGGAGAAACATGCGCAAAGTAAATTTGACAGAAATTTTGTGTTTGTAACAAAAAATCCCCACAGACACAGCCAAAGAAGCTTGCCTAATAAGGATTCGATACCAGGCCTTTCACGCAGCTCTTGCCACCGTGTTTCATGGGGGTATAAGTGGCAGCTGGTTCCTCTGACTAACGGATGATGAAGGTTATGCATCACCAAACACAAAGACACCAAGAACGCAGCCTGGGCCACAGCACTCAGCCTGGGCACAAAGGAGGACAATGTCCACCGAGCGTAAGGAGATCTGTCAATTGCTTAGGTCTGTGACTCAAGCTTTGCATCTTTTCTACTATAATAAGTACCTACTAATTAATATTCATAGCTAAAATTAAATATCTGTTGAGGCAGGACAGACTCTGCAACCCTTATGTAGTTTTTGTACCTTATCACACAAATAACTTCACTGCCCTCAGGAAGAATATTTGTGCAAAAAAATGATCCTTTCATTACCAAAATCCATGTCAGGCTGCCCCACAGCCTAACTCTTCCCTTTTCCTGCATGAAATATAGCCTTACCATAAGAAAAAATGTAAGAAAATGTAAGGAAACTGTGACTGTGAAATTGTTATGCTAGTTTTGGGAGAAGGGCAGAGGAGACGTTTAGAAGTGCCAGGTAACTAATTGACTATAATTAATTGAAAGATTAAGCTGTATTAGTTACAAATAACCTCAAGGCAATAAAACACATAGTAGAAACAAGGAAAAAAACACTTTTAAAAAGTGTTTATGACTGACAAATATAAGCAAGATTTGGAAAACACAAATGTGTTAACTCCCTCCTTGGCCTATGAGAGTCGAGAAGAGCTGCCTGGTAGAGCCAGAGGAAAGCAGCTCATCTTCTAGGGAGAAACATGACAAGGGAGAATTTCTAAAACTGTCTAAATGACATTGGAGCTCAAGCATAATTTTCAAAGTAATTCCGACTTACTAGAGCCTTAGTCCTGACAGAAGTGTCCAGATCTACTGAGGATGAGGGATAGAGAACATTGCTTTTCAGGGCAGCAGCAGAAGTGGCACGTACTGTACCAAACCCTTCTCACGATTTCTAAAGAGTTTACATTCAGGGTAAGTACCTAATGTTCACTTACGCTTGCTCATGTTACTTTGTTGTTATAATAAATCTAATTTAACAGCACTACCAATGACTGCTACAGCTCATTTATTTTTGTAGAAATGGGCTTGACACTGCTGATGCAGATGATACAGATACAAGCAACTGCTTGGCCAGTGACTATGTGGAAGATGATGACTGCAGTTCCCACCCACCACAATGTCACAGAAAGATCTGCAGATGCATCGTGGCTGCAAGGGGTCAAGAAACTTTAAGAAATTCAGATGTAGTGTCCAAGAGCAAAGGATGGAAGGAATGAAAAGAGAAATTTAAGTTGCAGGAGGGAGCAGGGGAAATGACCGTCCTGGAGGCTACAGGGAATATTTAGTGCACTGCTCTAATGGCTAGCACCTTGTTGCCACATGTCTCCAATTACGCAGATCTAATGTTGAGATTAATTCAGATTCAGAAGAAATGCACTTAACATCACTATTTAAAGTGAAAGGCAGCTAAATGAGTTAAATGTACCAGAGCTTTTTATTTCAATGAACTCGACTAAGCAGCAGCTGGAAGAAAACACTGGTTTCTCAATTACAGTCCTGATTAAATCTGCTTAAGGTTAAAAATGAAACAACAAGAGTGAAGAAAAAAATATCAATTGAAATAGTTCATCTCATCAGTTAAAGCTACTGCTTTACCACACAACCTGTTTTTCTGCCTTTTTTTTTTTTTAAAAAATAAATCTTCCTGAACCTAAACACGCAAACAGAAGTGAGTACTTGCTGCTACCACTCTTGCACATAAATACAGAGTTGTATGGGTCACAGCAGGTTGACAAGGAGCTGAACCTAGATGTGAAGAAACTCTGTAGTATTTTTGGCTATTAAAGCAGACTCTATAGTTTTGCTGGGAGACTCAGTTTTCATTCTCCCCACTTCCCCACCTGCATAAACCATCTGTTTGCTCCTTGCCTCCCAATCATTCCCTCCCTAGTTATTCTGGAGGGCCACCTTCTATTAGCCAGTGCTTCAGAAGGCCAGGCCTCCTTCCAACCTTGAGTTCCCTTCTATACCAATATTCATCAAGAAAAGCAAATATTCCCTGTTTCAGTTCAGCTACCTATAAAGAACTAAAGCTTGATGGGAAGTGGCTTCTGGAGTCACCTAATCCAGCCCCTGCTTCGGTCTCTACATACTCTGCAGTGCTTCCTTTCTCTAATTTTCAGGGTAATCTCCAGTTTCAGTAGGCAAAACATCAGCACTGGAGAGCCCAGAAGATTTACATGTAGAAAGACCTTGGGGAAGAGGGTCACATTTCCTGAGGGAACGGATTCAAAAGTGACTCTGGTAGGTCATTGAGAAAGATGATGAATGAGAAAAAATCCACTGCCTGAGGTAATTGCCAGATGAATCTTCCTAGCAGATGAAGGAGAGCAGATTGTGCAAATTACTTCAGCCCAAGTCTGCTGAAGTATTGTGAGCCTAGGATAAAACTCAGGGTACAAAGAAACTTGATACCTCTCAGTTTTGGAGAGTAGAAAGAGACACTCTTGTCAGAATGGCCACGTTCCTCTCTCTCAACACTTCCAGTCATGTTCCAGGCAGCTGGGAGCTGGTCAGCCACTCGGTTTTACCATTTGTAAAATGCATTAAGTATTTTCATTATTAGCCAGGTGTGAACCATAATGAATCAGTGTTTGCAGAGGGTTTGAACACCTTCACATAGCAGCTAGTATAAATATTCAAAATACTGTTCATAGTCTTGCACTAGAAATAAAACAAGTGTTACGATCGGATTTTATAAAAGAAGATCATATTGCTTTAAGGTCTCGTATTAATTTTTCCAGTGCCACTGTACCATTACTACAAAATTACTACAGAGCTGACTACTTTGTCTGGATACCAAAGGAATATTTTCTTTTCTTGTGAAGGTTTCACTACTTACACATTCACTACACTGCTGACAAATATAAACCCATTTCTTTTTATTTGAGACTGCCTACTGAGTCATCACACCCCTTCTTTCTCTAATTATAGTCCTCTCTCTGCTCACATGACTCTCAAAGGGGTACAGTGTTTTTTTCCTGAACTGAAACACAAACAACATCCATGAGGTCTGCGGCCTTGTAAATCAGCTGGTACGTCGAGCTACAAAACCACTGCTTTGAGAGGCCTTCCAAGAGACTTGTGTGTGTTATATGATGCAGACCAGTTTATCTGGGCTTCAAAGATGGCAGTGGGGGCATCAAGGCTCTTGTAGCGTAGCTGAAAAGGCATTATCACATACACAACTTCTAAACAATTTAAGTCAATCGCTTGTTCATACAGATCTCTTGATGTGAAGCTTTTGTAGAATATGTCCTATCCAAAATCTCCAATGCAACGAGTAAGATGCAAGAAGGCAGAAAACTAAATCTGTTCAGTCATGAAAAATCACATAAATTCACTGGCACAAAATTTTAATCAGGTCCCAGCAGTTGTCATCACATACTAAATGAGAGGCAGGTACTGTCCTCTGGAACACTTGGAATGGGTGAATTTCAAGATTTGTGTAACTATACCCATGGACACATACTAAGTTACCATAAAAGGGTTCAAACAAACTGAGCAGCAAACGAACCGAGCAGATAACCATTTTAGTTCTGTCGCCTGTGTCAAAGACTTAGCTGGTGGTAAGTGAAGTTTTACTGTTGTTGATAGTAAAACTCCTACTGAATAACAATTAAGAAAATAATTAATAACATAATTAGTAAGTCAAGACCAGAGTTTAGTTTTTTTCACATAGGTTTGTTTTGATATTAATAATGACAACATGCCACATTAAAGGTTGCCTTCGAGGATCATTCAAGGTTCAAACGGATTGGTGGCCATAGGAGATAAGGATGTTCCACTCCTTTTAAATTCAGGTAATAAATTACAATATTTACTCAGATGGCACTATGTCGTCTTTGGATCATTATTTGACTAATAAGCATTTTCAATTAATGACTTTCCCCTGCAACACTGTATCAAATTCTTTATTATAATGGAGGTACATGAGATCCACTTCATTTACTTTGTTTAGAAAAAGATGGCTATTTTACCAAGTAAAACATCAAATTAATCTAGCATCACTGATTTTTTGTAAAGTCATGTTGCATTTTAACTAAATTTTCATTGATTTCCATGTATAAAAAATGAATTAGCACAGTTTCTTATATTGACTCCATTTAAACTACCTCCAAAACAGCTTGCAGGACTCTTAAAACTTAAGCAACAGTGGGAAAATTGCAACTTTTATATAGTTAATCCAATGCAAAGACATGTAGGAAAAAGATTAATTCCTAACTATTCCTCTGTGCCAACTGATACATTTGTGTCTGTTTCTGGTGATTTTGCCACTGTGAAAAGCAGTAATTTTAAAACTGTTTCACATATATAATTTAAAAACTATCTTCAGCATGCACTCAGGACAAAGCAAACATCTCAAACTAGTTATAATCAAGACACAACAAAATAGTACAGAAGAACAAGAAATATTTCTGTGCAGGAGAAATATTCATAGCTCATGGTGACCAACTGAGACAGCAAAGGATTGTGCAAAGGAAGAGAGAGAATCTGGGGCCAAATGCTCCTCATATGCTGCCAGGAGCAGCTAGTTCCCTATCGCTGATGCAATGAAAATGTTCAAGCAATCATTACACATCTATTTTTCTATCAGCCCTTAATTGCTGAATGTGGTACTTTTTATTTGAGGGATCTGATCGCTCCTACAGCCACCCCTCCAGCAAACACACACAACTTTTCCATTACCATGAGTACGCCAAAAGACCACCAGTCAGCACTCTGCGTGTGTCCTCGTCGGTTGACCACCTCTGGGGCCATATACTCTATTGTCCCACAGAATGAATATGCTCTCTTGTCATGGTCGATGGCTTCTTTACTCAGACCAAAATCTAAATAAAATGAAACAAAAAAGACTTGTAGGGTCTTATTTACATTTTTGGTCACTTAAACTGTTCCAACAAAACACACCAACCAGCCGATGAAGTACGCCTGTGGCAGAAGGGCACAGGCATGCGTGTGCTGAAGCCCTGCCTATGTGGAGTGTCTGGCTGGCAGTTGTTAATATGTCTTGAAAGTAGGTGTACGGCCCAAAGCAGGAGAGAGAGTTTAAATAAGCAGAAATACAAAGTTCATGTTTGGTGAAAACAATACTGATAAGGATTCTTGTTCAGATAACCAAAGCATTAGGAATAATAACCCCAGATGGACATGAGTGAAAAGAATGGCCAGACAGCATCGCCAGGGTGGCAACTGGATGTCCTTCCAGGTGCCCGCTACACTGCTATAATTCAGAGAACTTAATCCGGTGTAAGCAGTTATACTGGAAGCATCCTTCCATCCCCAGTAGCAGGCAGCCAAGCCTGCGCACTTCATGTCAGTCAGGAGTACAGTCTTACCAAGAAAACACTATGTTATCCATATGCTGTGCTTGACAAATTGCCAGAGAAGAGAACCCCAGTATCCAAATGTCGTAGTTCAGCCCCAATGGGGACCAGACTACGCAGTCTCTCTCTCACTCCCCCCACTCTCCCAGAGAATAGGAGGAGATTTGACAAACAAAAGAAAACCAGAAAAAAAAAAAACCAAACACGTGGGTTAAGACTGAACAAAAAGTAAATTTAACAGTAATGACAGAAGAAAACAAGACAGTGATGGAACACAAATACAGTACAATAGCTCACAACAGATCTCCACATCCAGTCTCTTCCAAGTAGCAGGGGGCCTCCCTTCAGCACCCTCCTCACTTATATACTGAGCATGATGTCAGATGGGATGGAATAGCCCTTTGGCTAATTTGGGTAAATTAACCCCAGCTGTTAGCTAATTAGTTAACTATCCCAGCCATAGGGGCTACCAGCTTCAGTTCTCCACCCAGCTCAGGTAAATATTAACTCTATCCTGGCCAGAACCAGGACACCAAACTTTTCTGGCTTCTGAGTTTTTGTAAGCAAATTCTTTTCAAGCAAAGACCAAGATGCATGGAACATAGTGCTGAAAAAAAATAATCGTAGACATTAAGTTTTTTGTTCTCGCATACCTGTTATCTTAATGTGGCCCTCTTCATCAAGAAGAATGCTGTAAAGCAAAAAGCAAATATTCATTAAGCAGGCACAGACTGCAGTTAACAAATATGAATAAAACATGTTTAAGGAGATCCACAAGACTCAAATACCTGTGTAAACAAACCCTCAGTGGATTATATGCCTCCAGAAAGAAAAATGATCCTCAGAGGTCTCTCTAATTTAACGTCTGAAGCATGCATGGCCTGTGGCACTTGCACACGGAGCCTCCTCCTTACTGAGCTCAGAAGGAACAGTGTCTTCAAAGGCAACAACTACTGGGTATCTGCTTCTAGCAGGAGAAGGAGCTACAGCTTTTCTGCTCTTCTCATAATAACAAAGGAAAGCACACAAATAATCAAGGCTTGGACTCAGTGGACCTACAATTATCTCCAAAGGTAGATAGGTACATGCTGAAGTAATGAAAGTGATTGTAGAGTACAATGACTAGTCCCAGCCCAACTACATGGATCTCAGCCCCTGCTAATTTATTCTGTCTGGAAGCATAAATTAAAATTCAGCCTGGAAGCCAAGTTCAAGCATTCTCACGTTTGCCACCTGCTAACATATTTTATTCTCACAAAGGCACTCCAACATTTCTGTGAGGAAAATGACTGTAATTTGCAAAAAGCATTGCTAGTTTTTGTGGAAACAAGGAGGAACACTGAAACCAAAAAATAAGGATTTTGGTAACTTTTATGCCTATAAATACTGACACAGTAATAAGGGTGGTGTTTCTTCAGTTCTAGTTAGATTTAGTATATTTCTCTTTCCAAAATGGTCTAGTGAGGTGTCGGCTATTTTTATATTTCCCTTCTCTCAGCGAGTCACTTAATCCATTTATTCAGGAAGAAAATAAGACAGAAGGGAAACTAACACATTTGGGATATACTTTTGTGAAAGGTTGTTGCTGTACTGAAACATAATTGAAAAGAGTCTTCTGTCATTCGTTTATGTGTTTAGAACAGGCTGTTATTGTATAATTCATCAAATAAAGGCCAGCAGCCGAATCACTACTATCTGTTCAATAATTAAAGCTTTTTCTTCTCTATAAAAGCTTTTTTACCTCTATTCTTTCTCCCCAGATTTCTTCAAGAGGCATAATTTTTAAGTACTAGCCTATAGCAGGCACTTTTAAATGTATTTTTGTGACTACAATCCCTGAATGAGAGGCTTGTGCTTCAGAAGAGAACAGAGTAGAACACCTGCCAGCATGGAAGTGTGAACATACGAACTCCACAGACTTGACTCTGGAAAAACAGAAAGGGGGAATACAGCTCACAGAAATCACCCCAAATTTTGCCCACACCCAGGAAAACCCCTGTGAATAAAAATGCGATTCAAAGGGTGTGGGATTTTCCCCGGAAACATTGATTTTATATTTCATAGAATCATAGAATGGTTAGGGTTGGAAGGGACCCTCAAAGGTCATCCAGTCCAACCTCCCTGCAAGGAGCAGGGACATCTTTGACTAGATCAGGTTGCTCAGAGCCTCATCCAAACTGGCCTTGAATGTTTCCAGGGATGGTGTGATTTCATCGATTTCATATGGAAAATTCATGCTGCTTTTATATACGTGTACTATACGGTTTTCACACCTTTGCCCTCTTTAGAAGGTTCATACCTTACTTTCATTAAAGGGATGGAGGCAAACCAACCCAGCTATCAGACTCATAACACTGTCTTGGGTTAAATAAGCCTGAAGCATACAACAGGCTTTCTCACACTGAAAGTTTGTATGAGCAGAAAAATGAACGGATCCTGGTTTCCTATGGATGTGCATCCTGTATTCCTTAAAAGCTTGGTCTACAGTTCCCTCCTCTGTCTCGTGCCTGCTCATCACCCTTACACCATGCCCTCAGCTACCTGCAGCTTTCCCCGTGGGCGCTGCCAGCAGCCTTTGGTCAGCTGGGTGTTTCCATATTTGCCATCTGCCAACACATGTAACACTACCGTTATGAACTGAAAATTACATTCAAGATAAAAAGAAAATAATACGCTAACAGTGAGAAAAAGATAAGTGTTGCGCTGAATTAGCTTTGAGTGACATTAAGACGCAAAGAACAATGTACCTGCCTGTAAGCATCCGGATTACAACAGACAAACGGTTTTCCTTTGACTGTGGAAGCAAACTTACTCTCTGATCATACCTTCTGTCTTCTCTTTTTATCTTTATCACTTTACAGTCCCTTTTTATCCCACACTGTCAGTAGTAGAAAATCTATTGTGACAATCACAATTACTCTAGCTATGATTTGCAGGATCAGCTAATTTGAAATAAGTTAGTATTACTTTACAGAAGGGAAAAAAAGAACCAGAAGTTGTAAACGTGATTCAGGCCTGAGAAAAATACAAGTAAAAATTTTTTTACAACAAGGGTGGTGAACACTGGCACAGGTTGCCCAGAGAGGTGCTGGAAGCCCCATCCCTGGAAACATTCAAGGCCAGGTTGGATGAGGTTCTGAGCAACCTGATCTGCTTGGAGATGTCCCTGCTCCTTGCAGGGGGGTTGGACTAGATGACCTTTGAAGGTTTCTTCCAACCCTAACCATTCTATGATTCTATGAAAATCTTTTTTCTAAACCAATGTTTTGAAATTATAAAAAAAAAAAAAGTAGTAGACTACTTTTAAATGTTAAACTAAGCTATAATCCCATTGAGTGATAACCTTTCACTACAAGATTTTTCCATTTTGTTTGCTCTGTTTAATATTTGAGTGTGTTTACAGGATACTATCACTGTCAACAAATTCTTTATTTCAGAACAATAACATTGTAGCCTCAGAATCATCCCATAAACATTCAAACTGCTTTCATTGACCTCAGTTTAAAAGTACGCATTGAGAAAATAAAGGCTGGAAATCTCCACAGTATGGACTGGGAAAAAAGTAGCAGTGGAACAGCACACTCCAAGTTACAGGAGAAGCTCATAGTAAAGCTAGGACTGCAAACTCCTTAGCAGTTTTTTTTTTGCTGCAATTTTAGCATAGGGATAAAAAGCCTTTGTTATTAGTTGCTGACATTATTTTACGGTGACTCTTGTATCAAGGCCATAGCAATTCTCTTCTTTTTCTCTCTACTTTTAGTTTTGAGCCATGTCTTTTAGGCTTCACTTTTAACTCCAATATACCCAAATCATTGTGAACTTCTGCCAAATCTATTAAAGCTGGAACTCTGGGAGGGTTTTTTTTATTATTAAAGTTTCTTTCTGAGTCAGCTCAGTTGTGCCAAAAATTCAGCATACACTTTAGGTTTTTTAGAAATTGTAGCAAAAATTTTAGTTTGGAAAGAAAACCTGAAACTTCATAGTGTTTCATTTCATTGCAGGCTTTGTTATGAAAGTACCAGAGTGAAGTATTTAAATATCTCCTAAAGAGATGAAGATTCTCAATAACTGTCCACCTTTTGTGGCATTTCAGTGTTTGCATGACTCCATACTATCTCACCCTGCTGAACAGTCTTACACCAAACTCATCTCTGCTGTAGCTTCATTGACTGCTTACTTTGATGGAAGATGATGGTAATTTTCCACCAAAAGCCTCTGTCCTTTACTGTTTCTCAGAGAAGCTACATTCATGAACGAATTGCCACGGTTTACAACATGCTGCATTAAGGAACAGTGGTTTGGGGTTTTTTAAATACAGTTCAACAATTCAGGATTTGGTATATGAGCAGTTGTATGAGCTGTCCCTTGTACAGACAGCCGAGGGCATTACAGCATAAACCACTTCTTGTCAAAGTCCCTATGACAGAACTGTATCAAGGTGCATCTGGGTACCTGGAGATAGAAAGTGCAAAAATAAACAAAAAAAAAGTCCGTGTGTTTTCAAAAGGCAGAGTTACTTCTAAGTCACTTACCCTTAAACCACAGCATAAGAAATAATGTATACATTATATACTACTTTATAGTAAGTTCCCATTTTTCTATTTCAGTATATTTACCATATTTAATAGCTTGATCCTGCAGTTCTTAAACAGAAACATGCCTCATCATGTAAGTAACTCCACCAGTTTCCATGTGATTGAACAGCAGCTTGTTCCACAAGGGATGACACTGAAACCACCAAGACAACTCAAGGAGAAGAATTTAGATGTAACAATTTAAGGGAAGAAGCATCGGCTTGTTCTAAACAAGACTTTAACCAGAAAACTCAATTGCTTGCCTTTCTGAAGTACAGCTAACAGCTCCCAGAGTATGTATTCTGGTAGCACTTAAAATTAATTCATAGCTTTGAATTGTTAATATGGATTTTTGCTCAGGGAATCTTAAAAAAACGTTGAACCTTAAATTTTAATGTACTGAGCGTTCTTTCAAGTGGTCTGAACAGCACTCTTTTCTAACAAGTCTTCTTTGACATAAACAATTCTGATGAAGTTCATCTTAGGATACTTACAGAGCTGACTGAAGCAATCTCAAACCTATTAGCAGCTACTTTTGGGAGCTTCTGGAGGACAGCAAAAACACTGAACAATGAAAAGTCAAATGCAGTGCCTATCTTTTAACAAAGGAGGAGTGAGAAAATTAGGAAATTACAAGCTAATTAATTTATCTCCAGTTCTGCAAATCTGAGAGAGTAAACCTTGTGCTCCAATCAGACTGGTAATGCTTCTCCTGAAGATGTGGCTGGTATTCTGCACGTTGCACTTCAAAGGAGATACAGATCAAGAGAAATCTAAGGGGATGAATGAGAGTGACTGAATGCCTAGAAAGACTGACTGGTGAAGAAGAGCTTGGTAGTTGGATTGTTTAGGGTACAGAAGAGGGTCTGAGGCCATGGATGTGCTTCGCAGTCCCCCAAGGCTGCTGCTGAGAGCAGAACGAGCAGGTTGGCGGGGTCTAGGAGGACAGGCCAAAGAGCAATGGCCTGCAACTACAGGAAAGAAATTTCAAAAGAGCTACTAGGAGCAACTTTCTAGATGTACAATTGGTGGAGCACTGCCAAGAGGCCTCCTGTGGAGTCCATGGAGTTTCCGACTAGCTGTTTTAAGACTAGGTTAGCAACACATCTGTAATGGCCTTGATATATTTGACCCTGTCCAGAGGCAAGGGGAGGATGAGAACACTCTGGGATGGTCCTAATTTTCTTTTATTGTCTTATTTAGAGAACTATCCCTTACCAGATGTAACTTTAAAATATAGCACTTTTTCCCTTCAGAATGAGTATTTTTTTTCTGCTATAACTTTTTTTTTTTACTCTAAACTTAAAGTTTCAGTGAAATCATAGGCTGTCACATTCTGCTGTCCTAGGCATGGATACACATAGACTTTGCACTTACAAATCTATTTTTAAAGGATATGGTTTTCAGTCAAACAAGTACTTTGATTTATCCCCAGGTATGAACTTCAGTTATACCAGTCTGGGTCATTCACAGAATCACAGAATCATAGAATGGTTGGGGTTGGAAGGGACCTTCAAAGGTCATCTAGTCCAACCTCCCTGCAAGGAGCAGGGACATCCCCAACTAGATCAGGTTGCTCTGAGCCTCATCCAGCCTGGCCTTGAATGTTTCCAGGGATGGGGCATCCACCACCTCTCTGGGCAACCTGTTCCAGTGTCCTACAACTCGCATTGTAAAAATTTTTTTCCTAATATCCAATCTAAATCTACCTCCCTCTATTTTAAAACCATTACCCCTCATCCTATCACAACAGGCCCTGCTGAACAACCTCTCCCCATCTTTCTTGTAGGCTCCCTTGAGGTACTGGAAGACCGCTATCAGGTCTCCCTGGAGCCTCCTCTTCTCCAGGCTGAACAGCCCCAACTCTCTCAGCCTGTCCTCATAGGAAAGGTGCTCCAGCCCTTTTATCATCTTTGTGGCCCTCCTCTGGACCTTCTCCAACTGGTCCATGTCCTTCTTATGTCCAGAACTGGACACAGTACTCCAGGTGGAGTCTCACCAAGGCAGAGTTGAGGGGGAGAATCACCTCCCTCGACCTGCTGGCCACGCTCCTCTTGATGCAGCCCAGGATGTTGTTGGCCTTCTGCGCCGCAAGGGCGCATTGCCTGCTCATGTTGAGCTTCTCGTCCACCAGCACTCCCAAGTCCTTCTCCTCAGGGCTGCTCTCGATCCATTCTTCGCTCAGCCTGTATTTGTGCCTGGGATTGCCATGACCCAGGTGCAGGACCTTGCACTTGGCCTGGTTGAACTTCATGAGGTTGGCACGGGCCCACCTCTCCAGCCTGTCAAGGTCCCTCTGGATGGTATCCCTCCCTTCCAGCGTGTCGACGGCACCACACAGCTTGGTGTCATCGGTGAATTTGCTGAGGGTGCACTCTATCCCACTGTCCATGTCACCGACAAAGATGTTGAACAGGGCCGGGCCCAGCACGGACCCCTGAGGGACGCCACTCGTGACCGGTGTCCACTTGGACACTGAGCTGTTGACCACCACTCTCTGAGTGGAGCCATCCAGCCAACTCCTTATCCACCGAGTGGTCCGTCCATCAAACCCATGCCTCTCAAGTTTAGAGAGAAGGATGTCGTGCGGGACTGTGTCAAAAGCTTTGCACAAGTCCAGGTAGATGATATCCATTGCTCGTCCCTTGTCCACCGATGCTGTCACCCCGTCATAGAAGGCCACCAAATTGGTCAGGCATGATCTGCCCTTGGTGAAGCCATGTTGGCTGTCACCAACCACCTCCTTGCTCTCCATGCGCCTTAGCATGGTTTCCAGGAGAATCTGCTCCATGACCTTGCCAGGCACAGAGGTGAGGCTGACCGGCCTGTAGTTGCCCGGGTCCTCCTTGTTCCCCTTTTTAAAAATGGGAGTTCCCTTTCCTGTACAACAATAGTTACCTTTATGTAAAGTAGTTGTATCCAGATTCAACTGTATCACTGGTATCTATTTAACTATACATCAAAGACCATAAACTATACATTGAAAAGTTAGGAAATACCAGAATGAGGGCTGCAACCTTAACTTTACCCAGAGATCTCACTGCATAAAGGTCTTTAGTTACATGATGATATTTTTTGTTTTCTTCCAGAGAACTCTTGTCTCAGTTGGCAGAAAGATAATGCCTGGGGATTGTAGCAGAGTAGTACAGTGAAGGGGCTGGCTGGCTGGCCTCAGGACAGATCCAAATGCACAGAGAACTGGGTTCCATCTCTGTCTTTTTGACATGTTTCTATGTGACAATGGCAAATCGGTGACACCTTCCTTTCTCAGGTGAGCTCTGATTTCTCAGTTCACTGATCCGTGATTTGAGACACGGTAGTTTGGTCTGCAGAAATTTTAAGCGCTCCCACTTGCAACAGAAGTCAGTGAGACACGTGCTTTGAAACACAAGGTGACACAGAATGCTGAGAACTCTGAAAAATCAAGCTCTCAGTATCTCAAACACAGTGAATAGTTTTGACATGCACTTAATTTTCTCCTTGGTTTCTAACTTCTCCTAAAGCAAAAAATTATGGTATGTGCCTATAAATGTAACAGCACCGTGACTTATATTTGAATATACAGGGTCGTGTTTGGATACCTTCTAATAGCAGCTTCGTATATCATGTCTTAGCTTGAAAAATAGCTTCACCTAACACTAGAAAGAAAAGTAGTGTATGATTCATACTAACATTCACTAGTAACAAAGCTTAAAACTGAAAACCTATAATTGGAATTATTCTCTTATGTATATGCTTGCTGATGCTAAATGAATAACATAGTGATTCAGAAGGAAGTTGAAACTGAAGAGCTGCTGGCAGACAACGCAACAGCATGTGGCAGTGGCAGCAATGGTGTGACCACGGTGTACCTCCATTTCATATCAGTAACAAACTGGTACCTTTCTCCTTCCAGATGTTTAATTTGGAGTATGACTTCCTATATTTGCCAAAGACTCTGGTTTTCAGTTTTGGCTGCACAAGCAGGCAAGACTGAAAATTTCAGTCACCTGCGAAACAGCCTTTAGCTCAAAGGGCTGAGAGCTCTTGTTACATACATCTGTATGAATTCATAGAGTACTACTAGTATTATTTTTGTAACCAAAACATAAAATGGAATTTAAAGTTTAAATCACATAGTACTGTATTGTAGATAAATAGTTGCCTCCCCTTCAACTTCTCACCTACAAAGTCCACCTTCCATCACTTTTGGTCTTTTAAGTGTGAAAGCAACAGCACTCCATTTTAAAGAAAGGCCAGCATATTTTTGAATTTCATATCACAGAAGGAAAAGGCTGCTCTGCTGTTATACTTTGGAAATGTAATCAATGTACATACTTTGGAAATGTAATCAAACAGACTGACCTCAGTGGTCACCTTTTTTAAATGATGGCAACCATTACATTAAAAAGGCTGGAAACTTTGAAATGTTGCAGCTTGTTTTATTGAAGCTGGCCCAGAAGATGGATGCAAAGCACCAGCCAAGTGGCATGTAATAAAAACAATATCATGTCACTCTCAGTGATAGAACTGAGGGTGTCATTTAGTCTACTGATGTACTTCAAAGGAAAAGAGAAAGGAAAATGCTCCATAACACAACATTCAGAATAGAAAATAGCTGCAAATATAAATGAGAATAATTATTCAGAAAATATTTTGGTCATTAATAGAAGTGTTTTTAAAATCCTGATTATCATGTCTCTTGTGAGCTAATATGCACACTCGTTTTCAGAGATGCTAATTTGCCTTAAGCAATGTCCACAGTAAAACTGAACGATGCCATGACATATTCCATATGAGCTGGAGTTGCTCTGCATGGTTTATGCCACATCAAGGCGAAGGTCAGACTAAATGATGCAAATGGAGAACAGTGCTACTGTCAAAGGCACAGAGACCTGAATCCTGCACTGAGATCATCCAAGTAAACCGAAGGGCAGGTACACAGAGCTCCCATCATAGTGGAGCACAGTCAAATATTTGGCCTCATACTAAAATGATATGACAAGAAGACCCTACTGCTGATGGTGAGGGTCTCATGTAGAGTGTCACATACAAGAAAGAAGGCAGAGCCTCTGGCACATTTTGACTTACTAGCATGACAAGAAGCAGAAGCAACCTAAAAGCTCATATATTTATCTTTCCATTTGCTCTTTCTTATTAACTTACTTTTCTGGTTTTAGATCCCTGTAAATAATTCCAAGACCATGGAGGTGGTCTAATGCCAAGGCCAGCTCAGCTAAGTAGAACTTGACATCCTCTTCTGTAAACATCACCTAGAGAGAAAGAAGAGAAGAACATATCTATTTATTGGACAGTGGTGGGCTGGCTTGTGTTAAACAGACATGGGGAGGAGATTGTCTAACTTGGGAATGCTTGAAGGACGAACATATCAGGTTCAATTTTCCATAATTTGTCTGAGTTCACATTAACAACTCTTACCAGATTCTACTTATAGGGACGTCTTCAACTAGATCAGGTTGCTCAGATATTGGATACACAAGTGTAAATACTATACATGACAGAAGTGAAATAAGTCAGCTGAATACAAATGTATATGTCATATGCAAATGTAAATATCTACAGTAGAAGTTGCTGAGCTTATTTTTAAAACTAAGTCTCTGCTCTTGGAAAGGGGCAGCCACTGTACTTGAGTGCTCTGAGAAGCTGCAGAGGGATAAGAACAAAAGAGATGATTCGGAGAACAGATGTCATATAATTTAATTAAGAATATCGCTGCAAAGGCTAGAAAGAAAAAAAAGATACACAAGCAAAAATTCTGACTAAAATGTAGTTAGTCTAAACACACAAAAAATAATTAATTATCAAAATAAATTTAAACTATTTCTAAGATTTAAAATAAATAATGTAGGCAAGAGATTAAATCAATAGAATCAGAGAGAATCTAACCTTTAAAGATATACCTAGTTAAAGTCAGATGTCTCAGAAAGACAGAGCAAGAGACAAGCTTTGCATGCATGCGTGCTGTGGTATATGGGATCTGACTGAAAGTCCACTGAAATCAATATGGTTGGACCAAGTCCACAGTCAACAAATTGCAAGCAGTACAAGTTTTCCCATCACATCTTCCCTTGTGATACCTTGCCACTAAACAGTTGCAAGTATAGGTAGATGAGATGAGCTGCAAACACTGAAAACAGAAGTACGTGAAAGGACTGCCAAGTTAAGAGGACTCATTCTTGACAGTGTAAAGCAGAGAAGCCAGCAGATTGCATTGGAAAAGCTTTGGGGAAAATGTGAAGTTTTAAAGAAGTACAAAATCGGAGATGTTATCTTTCACTTTTGAGTTCCCTCATTGTGCAGAATGTCCTCTGAGGCAAGAACCACTTTTTCTCTCTTCTGTCATGAAATGGGACAAGCCCTTGCTCAGTCAGCATGTTGCCTTGCTAACAAAGCCTGACTCCACAACAAACAGCAGAAGGGTATTTTTATTTTCTTTAATCTTTTTCCTCATATTAAAAATAACTGCTACCACATACTAAGTATTTATATGAGTATAATTACTCAGCAGTGTAATTAATCTGTTGCTAATGCTTTCTCATATTAGCAAACAAGCCTTGAAACCTCCCAAGCTGGGCCACACAGAGCAGCCTGCAGCATGTCACTGAACCAGGAACTGGATGGGAAAAAAAAAGCTAGGGAGCTTTTGAATAAAAGTACTGTTTTTACAGCTTTTTTAGTCAATCAGTAACTCCCCAAACCAAGAGGAGCAAACAGAGCTTCCCCTCAAGATGGTATATGAAACATCCCAATTTTATATTTAAAGATCATGTGTTAGGTGGTTTCCTGCACCCCTGTCCCCACAGCCTGGAAAGAGACCAAGGGCTGGGGACGTCAAGTTGGTGACAGAGAGAGCCAGGGCGCAGACCAGCTCCTGGGGGTGGCAGGGCTGCCTCACCGGAGCCTCCTGTCCTGAGGCTAAATGCAGGAGGATGCACTGCTTCCAACAACACAGACAGGTGACTTGAGAAGGCATTTGGAGATGCAGGCAAGTGCTAAATGAACGTACAAAACCTGCCACTACCATTCCCTATGGGCATTAGTTAAGCTCAGCTTTGGAGCATTGCCTGGTTGCCTTTTTCTCCAGCAGCAGCATCTCCCCAGGGTAGGAGCTGCGGAGGATGGGGAACAGATGGGAGCCCAGGGAGGTGACAGAAGCAGCAGCTGTCCCCAGGTAGGCAGGAGAAGAGCCAGTGAGGGCTGTGACAGCCACCCTCCAAGCTCCAAAGTGGCACGTGGCCTCCGACCTGCTCCCAGAAGCTGCTGCAGGAGATGGCTCTTTCCCTGCTCACTAGCTGATGACCCGCTGCCTGCTGCAGGAGTTGACCTCTGATCTATGGCCACCACCTTCCACTGTTGGAAGTAGTGTTTTTCCAGCAGTTCTGTGCCTGTGTCCAGGGAAAAATGTATCGGGGGTTGATTTCCCCAACTGCTTCTTATCACATCCAAGATACATTTTGTGAGCAATGAGTCTAGGGCTATTTTGCTATGGGAATGGCTTACTACTGGTGCAGTTTTCTACAACTGCGATGCTTACATGCTATCTGCTGCTTTACCTATAGCATAATTCAAATGCAATTACTAAGAATACACTTAAAGGTGCAAGATGATACAGCTCTATTAGACACATATAGCAGAATATATTCCCAAGGCCATTTTTCATTCTCACCAACTTCATCCGAGTTCTGGAAATCTAGGACAGTCTTTCATTTCCAAAGTTACAAACCATCAGCTTACCTCTTTGGAGAGTCTTGTGAAAAGGTCCCCTCCCCGCAGGAAATCTAGTATTAGATACAACTTTCCCTCTGTTTGAAATGCTGCATAAGAAAAGGACGAAGATGTTGGAAGTTTGAATCAAGATAAAGTCTCTAAAGAATTAATCTTGTTGACTAGCAGCGTATCATTCATGCCATTAGCTTCTCTATCACTTCAGCACTTTGTGAATAGAATAAATTAATTTCTGTGTAGAACCAAGCAATCGAGCATAGAATATGGGAAAAAATGGTATAAATCGAGAGACAATAATGCATTACTAATATATTCTTTTCCATGCTAAGCACCTATGAATTAATATTGCTTTCCATTGCACAAGGTACCAGGAGTCACTGCGGCCTAGACATAGAGAGAAGCTCCCAGGTTTGTGGGAGAGAAGAGCCCACGCTATCCAAAAGGTCCTCAGAAGACCTTTTACAGTAACAAGGAGCCCCCTCAGGGAGCTGGTGAGGTGGCGGAAGGCAACTCCAGCAAGACATCACATTCATATACACATATATACAAATTTGAACTGGTGCTGATTATTTAGCACCATTTTAGCACCATTTAGCACTGATTATTTAGCACTATTTTGTTTAGATTTCTGGTTTTCTAAATGATACCTGACAGCAGGTGAGGGGGTTGGCACAGATGTATACTCACCAGCTACCTCACCAGCACAATCTATCAGGTTAGACTTTATAACAAATGTATTTCGATGGAGGAATGGCTAAAACCTACTTAGACTGAAATTCTCCTTTAGCATAAGTGAAGAATTTCACACAAGTAACCTCTATGATTTTGGTAGAGACAGAGTCATAAGTAGGCAAGGGGTATCTGTATGAGATTATAACACACCTAGTTACAGTTCCCCAACCAATTTAAGAACAAACATAAATTGTATTTTATTATAGTTACCATAATGAAGCTTGACTATGAAAGGATGATTCACTTCTGCCAAAATATCTCTCTCCATTTTTGATCGTACCCGATCGCGAACTATAAAGAAAGAACAATAAGAACAGCGACATATTAAGAGGAAGCACAGTCATGGGATACAGTACTGGAATGAGGTTCAGGCAATTTAGATTCAACTTCTCACACTGATGATGGCTTGTGGTGGAACCTTTGGCAAATCATGCCACTCTCTAGCACCCCCTTCTTCTGTCTGTCTTGTCTATGCAAAATGGAAGGTGCGATGAGATCCTCTGGAGAGAACTGCCCTAACTAAAAGCCCTACAATATTACAAACAACAGAAGGCGATTATGGTTTTCAGAAGAGAATGTTAATGTGAAAATTAAGACTGTATAAAATTAATAACTCTATCTCATTTAAGATTAAACAGAACGTACCAGTCCCAGAGCTTGTCAGGTTAGCTTTGTGCAAATTAATTTTTTGGATTGTGCTGATCCTAGCAGAATTTATGAGATATCACTGAATAGCACTCTCTGGAAGTAATTTATATAAAATATTTTAAGCTTCCAATAAACCACCCAGGTGATCAGTAATAAAGAAAAAAAGACTGATTAAATATAGTAAAAAACTATTTTTATGTGTAGAGATAAATTATTCTGTGATAGCAGCAAGAAAAACACTTTTTTTTTGTGTGGTTGAGACGAGTAGAGAGTAAGAGACAAAATAGTTACAGAGGTGAGGTTCAAACTAATCAAAATTGATGCTGAAGACTTCATAGCAAGCATATTTTGCAGAATATTCAGACATTGAGGAGGATTCAGTCCCAACATTATCATCTTTTCATCTTACAGGTTCATTTTTCAATCACAATTTTACTAAATCCACAATGAAAGCATTGAAATTATCTTCTTCTTTCTCTGTGTTACACAATGCCAATATGCTTTTCAGCTGAATGCATCTACAAGGAATGTTATGAGACTATTTTAGGTGGTAAATCCTGAGAACTCAGTGAGATTCTGTCATCGCCTGCATGTGTTGTGGATCTGCTGAGAAGCTGAGTACTCTCAGCACCCAAGCAATAAACATACCATAATGAAATCACATATTCTGTTGCTGTACGTCAAAAATTGATGCACAGAACCAGTTGATCTGAAATCCAAGTGGATCCAAGTGGATTTCTTGCTATTTTGCTGCTTTACCTAGGTCAATGGCAACATATGCTTTACTAGCTCGCTCAACCTCAGCTGCCTTTTGGCCAACAATCAAAACAAAGGGAATCTCCAAATCTTGATCTTATCTCATGAGTGAAAATCACACATTGTACACTCATAAAATGCTTAACCTACAAGAAGGCAGAGTATTTCTCACGCTGTAGATCAGCAATGCTGCCAGGCAGGAATCCTCATTGGACAGGTGGGCATTGCTGAGCTCTCTTACATGGGACGCTTCCCATCAGGCTTGGTTAGATAGCCTAACAAAGCGCCTCTCTGCGCTTGCACTGCAGAGACGTACAAACAGGCTGGCAGAAAGGCAGCGCACCCTCCCATCCCCATCATTTCAACTTCTGGACAGGTAAAAGCACAGCTGTGTGGCCGGGTGCTTCGCTGAAGCCCCCCGCCCTGTGCCTTGCTTGCTGTGGTGGTGGTAACAGGCTGTGGACCTGTCAGGGTGCCGTGTCACCCTCCTCCCCACATGTACACAGCAGGCACAGCAACACTGAAGAAAAGGCTATGTCACCACAGAAGACAGCCTCATTCTCCGGAGTCATCACCCTGTAACCACTCTGAACCCAGTCTCCTCCAAAGCTGCTCTAATCACCACCTTCGCAGGGGCTGCTGAAAAAGATAACGGAAACCTGTAATCAGGATTACAGCTTGGCATGTGAGTTGGTGACCTGCCCTCCCCACCTTCCAGCTCAAATATTGCCTGACTTAAAAGCTCTGAAGGCAGAAGCTATATAGGCCCAGATTTTTAATCAGTCCTATCGCAAAAATACATATTAATCGTATTCTCTAGAAAGGCAAATCCACTTGCTTTCTCCCATTTTATTTTTCTTACAAGGTTACTTCCATATGCCTGGGTCCTGCCTGATTTTAAGCTCCAAAGTAGCCCCCCTAGAGATACCTACCTGCTTGCACCAACTTACATACTGTGGAGCACTGTCAGACTTAGTTATTGTACCATATGCTGCACATCCATTGTCATGATACTTAATAAATATGCAAAGTTAAATCTCTTCTCCTTTGTGGTTTCTTATTAATTCTGTCACAGATGGAGGGAAGATTTATTTTCTCTTATTGCAGATACAGCTGGAAATAGGAATTCCCTTGCTCTTCTTCCCTCTTGTATTTTTGGGACTGGGGCAATGTGGGTCCAATACGTATCATGAAAGCTTTTAAGAAGAGATGGCACTTCAACATAACATTTCAACAGCATGAGGCTCTGGCTCCATCTGACTCCTCTGTCACCTTCTAGATAAGGTGAGTAGGAAAGTATCTCTCTTCTGCACTTCTGAGAATTTTTTCTAGTGTTCAGTGGCCCCAGTCTGCTCCAGTGAGGAAGTCTCCCTTCTAGTTCTCACATCCTGACAGTCAGATAATTAGATTAATTTGCTCAAGAATGATGTGAATTAGTTCTGGGTGCTTATTCAGCCTGCTAGATCCTGGCTATGGAGATACTCCTTCAGCAGCATGGGGAAAGATGGACAGGGTCTGAAGAGCTGCTGCAGTGCCAGGGGTGATGAGGCCTGAACATTAAAGATACTTTAACGCAGGTGACCAAGCAAACCTGTGTGCCTTTGCTTAGTCTTGTTTGGGAATTAGCGAACATGTACCACCATGAATTTCTCCATTCATTTCCAAAATGACTGGATCTCTGACAAAGACCTGTTTCTATGGATTCCTTTCTCTTATGGTCTTATCAAAGAGCTACAACAAGAACACTGGAGCTCAGGAGGCTCAGGGAGGATGACCGAGTGGCTCAGTTCAGCACTGCTCAGCACAGGGCTGAGCAGAAAACATAACCTGGAGCAACGAGCATAAAGTCAGGAAGATTGTTTGCATGATCTTGGACAAATTAGATATCGCTGAAATAATCCCTGGCGTCATGAGACAGAAGAGACCAGACTGGTGAAGCCTGTAACAGCAGAGGAAGCACCTGCTACCCTGAAATAAAAACAGTTCCTGTTTCCAGGTATTAATGCAGTATGAAAGAGAAGTGGAGGCAGCTGAGGATACATGCAAATAAATAGAGCTCATCCACTCCTGTCTAGCTCTGATTGTCAAAGAGGAGGATGTTACTGCTTACTTTATTTAACTCTGAATGTTTAAGGAGAGGGTTTTATTTAAGGTATAAATTTTTACTTCTTGGGATGTTTTAATTTTAATAACTGTAAAGTGCAGAAGGGAAAGAGGAAAAGTATATTCAGCACATCTTCCAAGGAGAGAAAAAAGTTCCTTCTCAATAACAGACAAGCTGTATATTTTCTGAATAAGAAAATAAAACTGTAATCTTGCTTCCCTCCCTGAAGCTGTGATGGTATCAACTTTGGTCAAGATTTAAATATGGAAATATAAATTAAATTTCAGCTGATGAACTTCTTGTCTCTGTCTCACTTAAAAACTAAGAGTCAGTGCAACCTGAGCTATGTACACTGTCAGGTAGTGATGATCTAGGGACATCCCTTGATGTAGATGCAGTGACACTGTACCACTTCAGCAGGATGTCGAGCCAACACAATAAGAACTTTAATTAGTGAAACTATGGTCTACAGGAGCTGTAAAGGGGGAGTTTATAGAAGAGATACTAATTTATTCACTGTAATACTGATTAAAATTTATAGCTAATTCACCATAAGGGGAAAGTAACTTGTCATATATCTAGCAACTGGATAGATGAGCTGAAGTCAGAGCTGTGTGAAGTTAAACACCGTTCAGCCACAGGTTTCAGTGGAGACAGAGTATTCCTTCTGGGACCTCTCTGGCCCAGGAATAACTTCCAGACATTTTTATTTAATAGTACCCTTCTCACTGCTGCCCAAAATAATTCTTAGTTCTACTAGAAGAAAATTATCCTGAAGCTATCTTCTAAATTGCTATGTAATACTTTGCTGGTCTTTTCTCTCTCTTCAGACTTACCTGGAGTTAAAGCTGATGTTTCTACTCCAAGAGAAGTAATTTTCAATTTAACCTGCAGCGCAGTTTTGGTTTTTGCATAGAGATTGGGTGTTACAAAGCATAAGAGTTTTACCTACAGCCTTGTACAGGTTAACAAATTAAAATTGGTATTAATTCCATTTTCAAACGTCAAATAAAAAGAAAATAGCTTTTCCTTCTGCCCTCCTTCCTGGGCTGAAAACCCCCTGGTGCCCTGCATGTGTCCCACAGCACGCTTCCCTTGGTGCCAGCTGGATGCTGTCAGGGCGTGGACACTTTCTGTTAGCGCTCCCGTGACTGATACCATTTTCCACTTATGGCTTTCCTCTTTAAAATGTTTTGTAAAGAAAGATCCAGCAAGGGAGCGCATATTACGACATCTTAATGGACTGCCTTAGCTAAGGACACTGGGCTGCCAATAAGACTTGATAAACAGCAAAATCCTCAATGCAGTGAAGTCCATCTTTGACTCACCCACGGAGGAACCACAGTATGGTCTGTCAGTACTAAAAGAGAGGAGTTGAGATTTGAGGAGTCTATGAGGAAGAACAGCATGGAGAAAAGGAGCATGCCTGCCTCCATCCTGCCTGTTCTGGGGATCAGCAACGGTGCAGGGAGCCGGGCTTTGGCTGCCCCTGCAGAGGGAATGGAGATGCATGTGATATACTCTGACTTCCTCCACAGATGCCAAACTTTGGTGTTGCTCTCACCTCTGTCGGTCAACAGCACGGGGAGCCAGAGTCTCATGGGTGAAATATTTTCTGTATATGTTAGCACATCCAGCAGAATTCTGTTTTGCTCATGACCACAGTTGTTTGCATGTTCATGCCCTGTGAACGTCTCTGACTCACTGCCGCAGCCTCCCAAACATAAGCAAAGAACTTGGATGCCTCAATACACTTCCAGAAATAATTAAATGACTTCTAGTCTAAATCCTGTTTTAAAAAGCAGGTGGAGATACATTTTGTGAGCTCTGCAGGGCATCTAAAGCTGAAGACAGTTCTACTACTTTTCACTAGCCCTAAAGTGACAACTCTCATGTTTTGTAAGTTGGTGTTAGGTGCCTAGATTCTTTTGTAAAGCTAGTCCCAGTGTGAATACCTGCTAGCTGCCTTGAGGCACAGGAGGAGGCTGGTCCCTCCCCAGAGTCCCCTGGAGGCGGCTCAGGGCAGGACCTGGTGCTCTGGTTGCCTCTCTCAGTGGGCCAGTCTCTCTCTACTGATTTTGGAGGCAATCTTCTTGGTGTCACCAGGCTGAAATCGGCATTTGAAAGTTTTTTTTTTTTTTTTGGAACTAGGAATGAGTTGTCAGATGATGGCTGTGGTGCCTCAGTGACTTGTCCTTATGGCTTTTTGCCTTTTTTGACAATTTTACTCAAAGTGCTGCTTAGGCCCTGACCTGCAACACCAGAGAGAGAAACCCCACTGCGTGTCTGACACCAGCGACTGCCCCTTACAGAAAGCTGTTCCTGCAGGAAGATACACACAGAAAAAAATTCAAATAATGTTAAAGGTTTCACAACCTGCTCAGAGATGTTTGGCAAAAAGCATTATTGATTACAAACGATTTGCCTGTACCTACCTTTCAAAATGACCTTTCGGTAAGAAATGTCGCTGCTCAGCCAGGAGCCGAGCACTAATTAACTAACAAAGCAAGAACAGGGAGAGTCTGAAACTCTGTTAACTTAATTAAATCACAATCAAAAAATACTAGTAGAAGAGAAATAAATCTGTGAATAAAAGGATGGATTTAAATTTCATCCACTGCACTCCTCACTTCCCTAAACCTCAGCACCGTGCCTTGAGTTACACAAGGGCAAAATATAACTCAGATTCAGGACATGCATACATGCAACTCAATTTCAGATTCTCCATATAGCACTGGAACATGCCAGTGAACAAGAGAAAATAAAATATATTCATAAAACTATACGCAACATCCTTTACAGTACTATTTCTGTTATTTCCGTCTGCTTTTAATGCTGCCCATTGTAGACAAAAGCAGAGAGCTAGATTCTAATTTCAAATCCACACTGTGTACGTCTGGAAGAAAAAGTACTTGTGTAGTGACTAATTACCAGAGAAATGGAGAAACACAGGCTTTCCAAAAAAAAAAGTTCATGATCTGCCTTCAGTGGCTTTGCTTGGAAATACTATTTGCATGACTGTGTTTCTGCTCCACACAGTATTACACCCAAATCTTCTCAAGAGCAGCCTTTCATGTTGTACCTTGTCAGCGGAGCATTATTAGAACACAAAGGCGAACAGCAAAGTGTTCTGTTGACACCTGAATGTAGAAGTAGACCGATAATGTCATGTAGGGATTTTATGCACATTTCTTTTGAAATGCATACAATTTCATGAAGGGTATTTTTCTGCAAGAAAGCTCCTCAGTGCCCCAAATATGGAGCCTTTTAGAGATGGGGAAAGAGCCATTAAAACCAGAGCTTTACCACTCAGCCTCAGCCTGCTGCGGCAAAGGAAAAAACAGATTCACAGAGCAGAAAACACTCCTTTGTAGAAGGGTGCTTTGAAAAATCAATACGAATGCAGGCTGGTTTTTAGGAGTCTAGGGTCTGGAGGAGGTCATTATATCTCCCCCTCCCCTCCTTTTTCCCCGCTTTTACATCAAATAACACATTCGGCTTTAAAGAAATCAAAGACTTTCCTTTGTTTGTTTGTTTTTCTTTTTTTTTTTAAAGTAGCTTGGATGCTTCAATGTTGACATTTGGAAAAACAGATGTCTCTAAATCAATCCTAAACTTTTAATATTGAGCTTCCATTTATATTATTTATCACCTAGTCATTATTCTCTCAAAATGTTTGGAAAAGTTAATTAACTCTCACACTATCTCTCTGCAGTACTTCTGCTCAATTTTCCAACAAGGAGAATTAAAGGACAGATGGATGAAGTCTAATGCTACAGAAAAAAAATCATATAGGAGTTGTCAGGAGTAAACATGGGTTTCTAGAACATACTAATTCTGCTGAAAACAAATCCTCAGAGCAGTGACCTGAGCTCTCCCGGCGTTTTCCTGATGCCCTTGCCCAGCGAGGAGCAGCCTGGTGGGCTGCGGGTGCTGCTCGGTGGGCTCCCTCCTGCCCAGTGGAGCCTCTGGCAGCTGTGACCTCCCACCATTTTCCTACTGGGACACCAACTTGGATCTCTCTCCCTGGCCAAAATATCTCACAGACATTGCAGGAGCTTAAGTGTGTTTTAGATTTTTGGCTGAAATTAGCCGGTGGGTTCAACCCCATCATTAGAGAAGCACTGACTGACAGACCAGCTGGATGATCACATAAACCTTATGTCATTATGCAGAGGCGAAATTTCAATTTTTGTGTGTTTTTAAATAGAGCTGGACCAACTGAATATACACAGATGTGCTCGTGCAGAGCTCCCAGGTGAACCCATTCCCGCTGCGAGGTCTGTGAGCTGCAGATGTGCAATGATATCCAATAAGCCAAATCCTATGGTGATGTACAACAGCAACAAAGTCAGAATTACAACCCTTACAACCACATAAATCAGTTCTAACCAACATCATTAAAAACAAACTGAAAAAATGGCTCAGTGAAGAGCAGAGAAAGCTGCCATTTGCTTGCATGGAACTTCCTCCAAAATGCCAAAACCTACAGCTGGAAATGCATCTGTCCACAACTTTCGCAAAACGGAAAGCCTTCAACACCTCTGAGTAGCTGTATTTGGATCTTTTTTTTTTTTCTGATGCAAAGCATGTTTTATTGAAATGTATTTACCTTAGTGAATGAGATATCCTGTCAAATGATCTATGAAGTGATATATTTGTTTCTTGAATTCTACTGTAACATACTCCTATTTTTATTATATTTGCTTCAGTTGAACAGATGTATAATCATTATTATTACTATTGCAGTCAATAGCAACAATTTCAATATTAATTCTTACTGACAGGCAATAATTACCTATGCTCTAGGAATGGCCATAATTTCAAAATGACAAACAAATAAGAGGGCTGGCCTTAGAATTCAGAGGTCCCACCACTCATCAGTAGCTCTGGAAATTATAATGACCTGAAGGGAGAAACTGGTGGCTGTTTTGCAATATATAGCTTTGCAATAAAGAAAAGTTGCTTAAAATGCTTATGAGACAGTTGGCCCTTTCTCCTATCACAAAATCGATATTTATAATTTAGTTCCAACCCACAGGAGTCCAACAGAGAAAAGATATACTAGTGCATATAGTCCTCAGCCCTACTGTTAAATACAGTCCAAAGAGGGATGAATTTTCTCCATCAAACTTCTCTCTTCTCCCCTGTCAGACTCTAATTCCCTTGCAGCTTCTGCCCCGCTGCAGCGCTGGCTACCTGGCATGCAGCTGGGATGGGAGAGGCAGCACAGAGCCTCACGTTCCATACCTGGGGGTCATTCCAGTACCAAAGGAGCGTTCGCCTTGTCTTTGCTATTGTGATGTTGCTAAGTCAACAGAAGCAATGAAGAAATTGTTTTTCTCTTGTCCTGCTTGAGGTGGACATGATCCAGATGTCCAGGAGCTGCTGGGTTTCTCAGGGTAATGAGTCTCACCGCTTGCCTTTTAAGCTTGAAGCCCAGTGTGGTTTACTCAATTGTTGCTAGTCTTTGCTCTAGTAAAACACACCTGCTTTGTGGATTTTATAGGCAGTGCTGAATAAAGTTTGCAGATTACTTTACTGTGGAAGTGTGAAAACTGTCTGTGCTTTGGTATTCACCACAAATACATTCTGCAGCGTATCATCAAAGGCAAAAATACAGCTTTTACTATCGAAAGGTATTGGGAGCGACCACTGTCTCAGTGCTGAAAACGCAAAGACATTATTCCCTCTTACGCCAGCCTTCTACAGAATTTTTTTTTCCCTTATTTAGTCTCTCTAGGCCTAAATAGCCTGTTATACTGAAAGAGAAGTTTCTTCTACTTTAGGATCTTTGAGCAGCTATGAATTCACTTGCAGAGTCTGGCAGAGGTGGAAGGGGGTGAGGGTGATGCTCGGGACACCGAGGGCAAAGTGCCTCTGCATGAGAGCGGTTTAAAGCCCACCCGAATCCCCTCTATTTTGTTATATGAGCCTCTATTATTTTGTCTAATAGCACAGTATACAACCTTTTGCCTGGTCCAGTTGGGATGTTTATTGACAAGACCAACAATCTTTTATACAATATTAAGTGAGAATTCCTGGAAGGAGCAGAAATGTGGTATTATCCTCTGAGGAGAATGTACGTACTGGGATGCTGTCATTTGCCACCAGGGCAGTTTTGCTCACAGACTGAACTAATCCTGGTAAATGTTTGCTTAAAACTTGTAATTTTGGACATTTTCAAAGATGTTTTTGCTGTGGCTTTTGCTCTGAATTGGAACAAAAAGTCTAAATTCAGCAAGTTTTGCCAAAATTGAATTGTGAAAAATTGTTTTGCGTCTACCAAAGTACGGTTTTGTTAAGGAGTTTAGTTTATTTTTGATTTATTATTTCTTAAACACTAATTATAACATACAACTATAAAATAATTTTTTAAAATATATACAACCAAACCAGAGCATTCTGCTGAAATGCTTACTACCAATGTTTTTTCAAGTGAAAGATGGCGAGAGACCCTTCAGTAGGGCCTGTTGTGACAGGATTAGGGCTAATGGTCTCAAAATAGAGGGAGGTAGATTTAGATTGGATATTAGGAAAAAGTTTTTTACACTGAGGGTTGTAGAACACTGGCACAGGTTGCCCAGAGAGGTGGTGGATGCCCCATCCCTGGAAACATTCAAGGCCAGGTTGGATGAGGCTCTGAGCAACCTGACCTAGTCGGGGATGTCCCTGCTCCTTGCAGGGGAGTTGGACTGGATGACCTTTGAAGGTCCCTTCCAACCCAAACCATTCTGTGATTCTATGATTTCACTCAACAGTCCCTGTTTCTGCAGATAGAAACTCTACCAGAAGTGGTACACTGAACCTTTTCTTTATCAATTGTAATGCATATTCAGAAGATGGAATAATAAAGAGGATTCATGGGTGCTTCAGGAAAAATACGTTCACCGAGCCCACCAGGAATTTTTAAAACAGAACTCCTGTGTCTTCCAAGTGTGGGGTAAACATACAAATGTATGAAGTAATGTTTTTTGACTGACCTAATTGGAGAGCGGTTTGCCAGCTTAGTTCTCATACGGGCAATGCAAGGCAGTGGCTGGATGGTGAGAACTGCCTTTCTCAGAAGGGAGGGTTTGGACAGATCAGTCACGGAGCACGAGGCAAATGTTGACATTCACCCCAAGCTACGCAGCAGCCCTGGCCACCACCACACTAGGCTGACTTCTTACTCTAAACACTTCTTCCATTAGTTTGCTTGGATGTGGTAAACACGGAGCCAATCCAATCTGACTTGCTCTAACAAAATATTCTCTACAAGCGTTTCAGTTACTGAATTCCAAATATTTTGGTTTGTGAGATGAGTAACTAGTATATTTAAGGCATCACTGCAGAAGAAGCTGGGATAGTGGCTTATCATCCAAAACTGAGGACACTCAGTTGATTTAGGAGATACGAAGCAGCTTCTATTTGTAAACCATGCAGGATGAGGTTTATCAGGTTGCCTGCAACTCAGCCCTCTGAGTTACTTGCGCACAAAATAGATGGGAATTTAGAACTCAAACATTTCAAGAAAATTGTGGTGTTTAATGTCAACATTCAGGCAAACCAAACCTTTGCTCTGCCCAGGCTCTGACATGCTACACAGACAGGCTTAATATAGCTTGGTTGATATGTTTGCCTCATAAAAATAAATGAGCATCTGCGAGACGGCTGTCTGTCACTGAAGAAGCCTCCAGTCCCATCAGCAAGCAGAGCGTGCAGTCAAGGCAAGGTCACTTCCTGAATTAGAGCATAAGGAAAAGCCTGGTCTCGTGTCGTTACTGACACACTAAATAAAGCTTTGCAACCAGCAAGCCTTGGCCACACAAAAAAAAAAAAAACCCAAGAAAAAATGGCTGATCTAGCATTTTCTCCTGCGAGGAGAGAAACGCAATGCTCAAACAATAGCAAATTATTTTTCAGCCTGGACTCCACTACCGTATAGGGAGTCTTGTGGAAGATATGACTAAGTTCAGAGAGTCTCTGGGTGAAATCATGGCCCTAAAACAGTCAGTAGTAAAACTGCTATTGACATTAATAGGATCTCACCATCTACATCCCAGTCCCTGTATACAGTTCTGAAAATATACATAGCTGCTTGACCTCTAAAAGAATACCTAACTGAAGAGGAAATCTTTTTTTCCTATGTCACTGGGTAACTGCCAAGAGCTAAACATAAACAGTACTAAGCAATTACTGAAGGGAGATAGGAGGACAGCAGATAAATATTTAAAGGATATAAACATGAAGGACAGAGAAGACTTATTTATCAAAGTGAAAGCAAATAAAAGAATATAAATAGGAGGTAAATGAAACAGAAAAAAAGGAGGAAATGCAGGCTGTGTTGGGCAAACTGTAAATGGATGAACCCCTATGGAGCACAGCGAAGGGTTGTGATTGGAGCCTCATCCCTTGACACATTTTAAAACAAAACTGAACAGAAAAAGTTAAATAATGATTTAGTAAAAAACCAGCCTGCCCTGGCTGCAGGGGAATAAGACTGTATCTTTCATTATGTGCTACTTTGCTGCAGTGACTCCACCTCAATAGAGCATGCTTTTAAAAAAAAATAAAAAATTTCACTACTGTGCACAAGTATTTGGAAGACTGACTGAAACAGCATTTGTACCAGGATTAATGCCTATAAGAAGTCAGAAAATTCCAGCAAAGTGGAAAAACCCCAGAAACTAAAAATTCATCTTGAGAATGAACCTGAAAACCCCGTGAAGAACAACCATGAACAGTTTAGCTTCCACACAGCACTTTTAATCCTGAGATCTCAGATCAAATAGCCTTACCAAGAGCCTTGGATCGCTATGGCTGTTACTCTGTAGGTGACAACTGGGGGTAATGCAGAGGTGTAACCCAGCTCCCCCGGGGCCACCAGCCCTGTGGCAGCCCTTCCAGTGACTGCTCTGCAAACCATACTCCCTCGCACACAGAGTGCAAACTTTCAGGCTTCCTCAAAGCTTTGCTTTGGAATTTGCTTGCTTTGTTCTGCTTGTGAAAAAGTTGCTCTCAATTTATGTCATGTGATAAATTCTCTATAGCAAACAAAAACCCAAGTGTTTCATAACAGCACAGCGGGGTTTCTGCACATTTGTAATGAAGATGAATGTAAGGAGTCCTCTGGCACTGGCAAATCTCATGGCAAGGTCAAGTCCTACGCCTCATGAGCACCTTCTTTTTGCTCCAACAGTCTCACCTATAGCCACCCTTCAAACCCCTTCCATCCCCGCCCCGGCGGCATGGCTGAGCAGCCTCGCTTCTGCTGTTTCCCTTCTCTACCAAGAGAAGCCACCGAGCATCTTCTCTGCCAGCGCTGGAGCCGAGCAACCCTCTTCCCTCACAGCCCCCTCTCAGGTCCCAAGCAGAATGGGGATGGAGGAGGGGGGATGCTCTGGAGGAGCCAGCAGACAACTATTACCTGCTTCCTGAAGTTGCAGAGAAGCCTAGCTCTGGCCCTGTCACTCCCACCACAAAGCTCATTCTTCCCCTTGAAATGATACCTGGAGCAAGTGCTGCCCACCATCCATGACCCTCTCTCCTCTTGGTTCTCCACTTCTCCACTTGCGGTTTTGCCCTTCCAGTTGCCATTCCCTTGGCCCCACACAGCAGATCACATCTCCAAGCCTGCCGCTACCCCTGATACTTGGCTTGAGGGGATGGCAGCTTTCTGCTGCCCTAGAAAGCTGCTCTCAGGAATCTGGGGACCACTAGCCCACCTGGGGACAGCTGAGGGTCTTCTGGAAAAAGAGGATGTCTGGATTTCAGTAGGTTGGAAAGTCAGCTAAATGAAGGCTGTGCATTTAGTGGGATGATCTAGGAAAAGCCTCTTGGCTTCCTTGGTACCAAGGTCAAAATGTGCTGCTTAAGAAACCATATTCTGCATAAAAGTCTGCTCCTGGGGGCTTGCTGGATCTACTGCAAAGCCACTGGCTATTTTCTTGAAGAGAGAGGGGGCACAAGCTGAGGGGCCCATCCTTTTCACTTTATGGGGAAAGTATTCTAGGAGACAGAGATAGAGGGTAAAGGTGACCCAATTGTGGGGAACACCATGTAAAAACAGAAATAAAAAAGTCTTTCTAAAGGTACATTTGAAAATATTTCTTTCTTATTGTAATAGGCAAGGGTTAAGTTAGTATTTGCATCTGTTTACATCCTACCTAGATGTACGAAATGAATATTTAAATTGTATAGCTTACTGAATCCATAATGAAGACAAAATTGAATGGATCAGCATTGACAAAATCTATATACAAAACCTATACAGCAGCACAATCCCATAAACCTGAAACTCCCTCTGAGCATGAAAGGCAGCGCTGATGATGACAATTGCCCACTAACTGCCACCTATGTCATAGCACAAGCGAAGTCTGAAAGACGACCAGGGACACAGTACAATTATCTGAGCAATTCAGGCGTTGCCCAAATTTACAAAAATAATCTACCACTGCTGAGAAAACGTCAGTTAAATTACTGCACCATGGAAACCTCTCAAGTGTGTCAATTACAGTCGCATGCAGATAGAAAATGCTGTAGACAAAACAGAAAGGAAAGATTGTTGATGCTGATTGCTGGTCTCTCTTTGAACATCATCAAAACACCCAACTTGGAGCAAATGCTGCAGCCATGAGGAAGTCGTAAATGACATGTGTAACTCACATGAAGAGTATAAAAACACAGAGAATAATTTAGTTTCTGTTGAAACAAATCCCAGATGGTAGTCTCCCACACTGCCCCATCTAACTTTTATGGAGAGCCAGCTGAGTGCTAGCACACCTCCAGCAGCAGTTGTGAACAGAACACCTGGCCAGCTGTTTGGTGGAGGTTTACAAGCGATCCAAGTGCAATGTTGGGAGGCAAAGTTTCATCAGCACAACTGACCCCCTAACCTCTGCCGTCACTCTGACTTAAAATGGCATAAATTGGCAGTGTTAACCTCTCTGTTAATCTGTCCTTGTGTTTCAAAGAAAATAACGTTTTTTTTTTTCTGTTGTATTCTGGGATGCAACTCCCAGAGGATGCTTATGAATTTGGTTTCCAACCAACTATAAATGCACTGCAGTTGCAGGCAGCTGAAAATGGTTAAATGGCAATTATGTTGGATGCTCCAACTGGTGCAACTTATTCAGCGAGCAGAACAAACAAATGCTTTTCATATAGATAATGGATTTGTACCACAGCCAAAGACTTGCAGAGTCCATCAGGGAGGTTAAAAATCCCAGGATATTTAGCTATTGTATTTCCAGTTTAGCTTTTCACTACAGCTACAAATTTATGCAAAAGTGCAGTTGATTCATAGCTCTGATTATTCCACATAGTCAATGCATTACACAGAAGAGACATTTCCTAACTACTTCTTGTTTTGGATTTTTTAGCCATTAAATTCCATAATGCAGCAGATTGCACTTAAGTGGGGAGGAGTGTTAATAACAACTCCATTAATATCTGAATATTACTTTTCATAAGGACATCGAGCACTCTGAAGAGGAGGCTGGCATAATTAGGTTAACATTACAGGTATGGAGATTGAGAAGAGGAACAGCAGTAACAGTAGCTGGTTTACATTCACATAGCAGGCTGGCAGCAGAGATGCGAGCAGAGCCAAAGTCTTGTAACTCCTCAACTGAAGTACCAACTCCTATACCAGACACAGCCTGCCATAAAAGAACAGACTACATGACGTAAATTCAAAGGAGATGAAGACTAAAAGCATTTGAGGCTGGATTTGCCAATAGAGCAATTTTTATCTTCCTGTAATTCATGCAGCCTTGTGGTACCAACAGCAAGCTCTTGGGCGTCAGGCGGGATCAAAAGGCTCCCGGTGGCTCATTCACGCGCTGTGCAGCTGACTCGATGAGTCGTCAGCAATAGCTTCTCTTTTTCAGCTGTGGTTTTCTTAAAACTAGAAGCATTGTAAGCAAACAGAAAGCTTAGAATGCCTCTTAAAGAAAGTGCAAGATAAACAAGGCGCAAAAAATGTCAAGCCCCAAGACCACGTCAAAACAGCAACTTTATCTAGTCGGGGATGTCTCTGCTCCTTGCAGGGGGATTGGTCTAGATGACCTTTGAAGGTCCCTTCCAACTCTAACCATTCTATGATTCTATGATTCTAAAAGAAAACCAGACCTTCACATGAAGATTCCCATTTGGCCTACAGGGTGCCAGCCAGGAAGGCAGAAGGAAAAGTGCAGTAGGCAAGATAAAACAGTGACCTCGTTTGTTATCACTGGTAGAGCCTGACTGGCCTGAGGATGTCCTGACCACTGACTTTCTGCTTAATTCTGAAGCTAAACACATGAGAGAAGTGGAATGGAGGTTGACAGCTGCAGGCAGCCATGAGCAACTGAAACTATCCTCCGGAAATGCTGCTGTCTCGAGCAGCAATGAGAAGAAGAGCTGTATTACAGATCCTTCTACCCAAGGGCTGGCTTTTCCTAGGAACTTTCTCTGAATGGGACTCCCTAAAGGAACAAACATTCAACATCTCATGGCCACTCTGCTGTCTTTGGAGCAGGACATTTTTATCTGTTGCATTAAAAAAAAAAACCCTGAATTTTCAACAATCTGCTTGGTAGAGCAGGGATACTGCTACTACTTCTGTCCTAACAAAGCATTCACAGAGGACCTGAGATCTGGAACATGCAACCAGAGCAGATCACATTTATACACTCGGACTTACCTAGTGTATGACTAAATCATCTTCTAAAGCAGGAATCTAGAAAAAAAGAACCCTGAGGAAGGAAACGAAGATGAAAGATTCTCAGCCTACAGAAGATTGAAGCTAAACATGATAACAATCTTCAAGATGTGGAAGAAAACTGCAGAAAGGAAACTGTTTTCAGTGGAGAGGATGTGATCTAACAGCCTCAGCTGTGGTAAGGCAGATATGGGACAGATGTTAGGAAGCATTTTGTAATAGCAGAGATAGAGACAGTCTAAGAATGAGTTAGACAAACATCTGTCAGGAACAACACAAGAGCATAGCTGTGCCACCCTAGATCAGAGGTGGGTTGCAGGACTTCTTCAGGTGCCTTCCAGTCGATGTGTTAGCAGCAGTGCAAGGCACGGGGTGCCCTCCAAGAGTCCCACACCGGTGGGTTTACCTGTTGCAGACCCAGGCAGGGACACTAGGCAGGCTTCTAGAGCAGAACCACTGAGCCTCTGTGGTTGTCCTGGGGACCAGCCAGTCCTCACTCCCAGGTGCTTGGCCCATGCAGAGCACTGCACACAGCCAGAAGTGCCTGTCTCGCTCCAGACTCGTTCACTTAGCTGAAGCTTCACATCGCTTTTCATAGACCTGTTCCAATTAAACTGAGCTGTGGTTTTCTCCCTCTCTCTCTGTGCTTCCCAGCTATTGCTGGTGAGGGATGTGAGGGCTGACCAAAGCCACTGCACCTCCCAATCCTTTCCTGGTAAAAGTGATTTTTCTCCAGATAAAATGGAATTGCACTACATTTGTCAAACAGGATAAACATTTCACTCATGGCTTCAGGACAACTGTCCGTGTAGTCTCTCCATTCCTGAAACTACACCAAAAGCAACTAACAGCAATCTGCTGCTTGACAATAAAAAATATCAAATCTGATCTTTTTTGTAAAGTGACAACCAATTTGGGAATAACTGCAAATAGCTGTCATTAGTTATACAGTGCAATTAATACAACAAAAAAAGGAATGATCCAAGGGAAAGCAAGCAGTAGTGAAAGCCCTTGATCATGTCTACCACAGGGACTTTGAAGAATGAGTTTGGGTTTGAAAGCCTTTTACTGATGGCACTTACAGGAGCTACAGTTTCAAGTGTTTCCATTTCTACTTATTCACTGGGTCAAGCACAGCAGGATCAATCAAAACTTTACAGAAGTAGATGGCAAACTGACTGAAAATTACAAAGCAATTTGGAAATTTGCTTTTTACTATCAAAAAAAAAAATTAGTATGATGGACTAGTCATTCTTAAAAAAACCCAGCCACCCTTCCTTGACCGGCTGGAATAGCTGGGGGACATATTCAAGTGCAACCTGCAAGAGCTGCTGCTTTTTTAGAAACTGTAAAAAAGCCATTTTTTCCATATTTCGTTGACAGAAGAGTGTGACGCAAATAACATTTAGAACAAACTTGTATAATTTGATCACAGGTGAAGAACATATCCTTTTTGCCAAAGAAATCAGCGGGCTTTTCAGTGCTCTCTCCCTCTGACTTCAGATTTGAATCTCCTTTGTGCTCTCTAGGGAACCATCATGTGAATACCTGAATAAAGCAACACTTTCAGCTGCTGCTAATGGTGCCCATGTAACTGCTCAAGGATTAGAAGCTAAGGGTGTGGGCACATTAACTTACTAAAAGATGGAAAAAAAATAAGAGAACTCTATGTTGTACCTGGTGAAAAACAGAAACACAGGTGCACTCAATGTCTTCACAGCAACGTCTGAAGCTCTGGCTTAAATCTATGACTGCACTAGCAAGCAGTGTGGTGCAGCCAGCAATCCACAGAAAGTAACACTGGGTGCTGGGACCTGAAGTTGCCCCGCACTTGATGTCACCCTTTGGTCCCATGGCCTGAATGCCCATGAGAGGCTGGAGGGCACTTGGTGTGCCTCTGGTTTAGTGTCATCAGGAGGGAACCTAGACTGTGTCCTCCAAAACTGCTGTGCCCGGCAAACCATGGCAGAGCAAACGGGGATGACAGTAAGGATTGCTTCAAAAGCCCGCTCTGCGCCAAAGCACCAACGCTGTTGGATGTTAGAACTCCTGTCACAGTTTGTGCTACATCACGGAACTTCTCATGGAGAAAGTTTGGGCTGGACTGTGAGTCCTGTCCTGTGCTCTCTTTGGGGAGAATAAAACAAAGCTATTTCAGGCAGCAACGTACTAAGCTGCTGAAGCTGCATTCCAAATGAACATACAGCTATGCAGTGAGCTATATTTTGACATTACTGTATGTTCTGTAATAGGAGAGTTGTACTGGAACAAATGCGTGAACATGAAAGGACTGGGCGATATCGCTGCATTTACCTACAGCGCGTATGACAAGTGCAGAAGTGTGTGCTCCTATGTGAATTAGTCTGGCTGAATGATGGGGAGAAAGATAGGGAGATTGATTATAATTTTTACCAGTATTTAGTCAAAGACTTAATAATTCTTTCTTCCTTAGGACAATAGAAAGATCTTGCTTTCTAGCAATTTGAGCAACACTTTTAAAAAGGGGACCCTTTATGGAACTCAATAGCCAACATTTTCATGAAGAGAAAGCTGAATTTTCTTTGACATTTAGGAAGAACTCCATGAGGAACAACAGAATTTTGTGTAAAAACAAAGTACCCAAAATGCTCCCTCAGGACAAAGCAGAGGGCATTTTTAATATCCAGAGTTCATTTTTTGATCATTTAAGAGTGGGAATTTTTCCCTCATAACAGGATCTTCATAATGCGTTTGGCATTGTGAAAAGTGTATAAATTAATCAGGACTTCATACAATGAGAAGTCTCATGTGGCTTGAATAGAAATAGAGAATAAAATCTTTAAGTGATGCATGCTCACTTTATATTTATAGGTAAAAGTTTTCCCTTCTCACCTAAACTCTGTACAGAATCACAAAAAAGTATTAAGTATCTAACTCAGAAGTTACAATCTCAATGAATAGACGTCAATGCTCTTTAGCAAACCCTATGAAAATACACTTCCAGCAATACCCTTTGTCATTTTTGACCTGTCTAGTCTGCGATATATTCAGGCTGGGATATTTGATAATATTTGCTGACACACAATGTGCTAATTGCCTAACTACGGTTCACTTTCTTTATAATATATGAACACATTATTCTCTACAGCCCATTAGAAACAACCTAAATGAACTGTACTGTACCCTTTCCTCCTTCAGAAAGCAAGCCCCACGTGAGCTGACTTGTTCGGGGAGGAATAAAGAGGTTGTCTCATGCAAGAAGCCTTGCAAAGGCACTGTGAAGCCACAGCCTGATGCTGACCTCTAAGCACTGAGAGTTGAAAATGTTCTAGTTTCATTTTTAAACTTCCCACAGGAGGAAGGGAAGTTGTGCTTCCTTGGATGACAGCTACTAATACCAGCTTGCTCCTAAATTGTAATGGGTAAGGTTGGCACATTCTGCAGCTCAGCACAAAGCTGGAGATCTTCTTGACTCGTGGACCATAAAGCTTGCATGCGAGCGGGCAACGTCCAGATGGTGACCCAAGAGCATTGCTATGTGGCTGAGCACATATCAACTATGCTGACCTTCACATTCTAGAGCCACTTGTGAAATATAGAGAGGAATAAAATGTTACTGTGTTTGTGAACATAAAAGTTGCTATTTCCTTCCCAGATTTTCCTCTCCCCATTGAAAATTTAGTGTACAGCTATTTGTGGAGAGGGACAAGTCTATGTCGCAGTTGGATCTTTAAGGGCACTTCTATGTCCACCAATGGTTTTTCTGAGCTCAGAGCCCTGACATTTGGACAGTTACAGTTCTCAAAGTAAAGAAGCGATATGAATGCAGCAGTTCCCAAGGATGCAGAGCATGCAGTCTTTCCTCTGAATAGCAAGGAGACTTCTGCTGGGGGTCTGGACTCAGAGGAAACCGAATGTGTGGTCAGAACTTCCCTAGGGAATTGTTTAGAAGAGGGTAATAAGAGGCCCAGGAGGATATTAAAAAGATTGAAGAACACTTTAAGAAAAGATAACAAGCAAAAAACTAAGGGGTCAACCTGGGTAGATAACAGGGTATCTCACCAAACACAGGGGCCAAAAGGGATAGGATAAGACATCTTGAAAGCCTAGGCACCAAAGAGCTAGGTTTAACTGAGGTGAAGGCTCTTTCTAAGTTCTGTCTTATAATGTTAAATTGTCCTTAGATTGTTGTGTGTTATTGGATTTCCGTTCCCTTCAGACCAGAGGGAATCCACAGGAGTTCAGTGTCTTAGATCTAAGTACCACAGTCATCTCACAGAAACTAAGTTGCATACGGAGAGAACAAGAAGCTGCTTCAGTTGGTGTTCAAGCCAGGAAGCCACTGCTACAATTTTATCAACGGTTTAGATGGAAATCACAGTCCAGCTGGTGACATCTAAGTTAGCTGTTCACTTTATAATTTATTATAATGAAGATTATCGATCTAATGTTCCCGAGAACACCACAAGCTCTCTGTGACTCAGTAAAGCTGTTCTCACCACTTAGTGTGTCTATAAGCGTCATACACACTCAGTACAACCTTAAACCCATAAAGCCTACTGGCTTAGACTGAGGGGATAATGAACTGCAAAGCACTTCAGGGCTTTCGACAAAAGAGATTATCATTTCCAAACCCCGTAAGCAGAAACAGGTAGACTTCCTCAGTTCAGGGTCAAATAGCTTCCAGTGCTGAGATTTACACAGCCCATTGCGAACAAGATGGGCAGATGCAAACTGCTCCCTCACGACCCATCACATAACTTTTGCTAGATCATCACTGTAATATTTACAAGGTTCATAAACATTATACCAGTGAATTATGGTTTCATGCTACCTTCTGTAAGGTTGCACATCTCCTGGAGGGATGGGTCTTTGACTATCAAGCTCCTTATATTCCAGCACAGCAAT
Source organism: Chlamydotis macqueenii (assembly GCF_036417535.1). Classification (NCBI taxonomy): domain Eukaryota; kingdom Metazoa; phylum Chordata; class Aves; order Otidiformes; family Otididae; genus Chlamydotis; species Chlamydotis macqueenii. Next base: position 101,172,611 of record NC_141558.1, on the reverse strand, counting down.
CTGTTGAGGATTTATAGGCACTTTATGGGTGTGTAATGAGGCTTACACTGCCAGTGATCTTAACAGCTCTTGTTCGCGGAATCCTGAAGCACATTCAGTAAAGCCGACGGAACCTGAGACACCTTGAGAGAAATACTGAGTGAATCACAATAATCAGCCTGCCCTTTCCCCCTCTCTCAGCTTTGCTGGTGAACACAGGGCAGACAAACACACAGAATAAACAGTCCTTATTTTCTCTCTGTTTCCTCAGTCTCACAGTGCATTCAGGCCAGGCAGTCAAGACTCACAGATATACATCTAAAAGTTTGTAAACATATAGATCAACTATATTATCTTTCAATTTTTTAATCTAAAAATATTATTTTCAAGGAAAAAAAAAAGGTAGAGTGTAGTGAAGACAAGAAAGCAACATTTTAAGATGGTATTTGAGAGTATTTACTAATGACATTCTAAATGGCAAAAATCTCACTCTTGGAAGTGTTTACGTGCCTAAATGTCTCTAAGTACCTGGACCTCCCCAACAAGGGTTTGTATTTGCAATGGCAGGTATTAGAGTATTGTCATTTAATAAACAGTGTTTCAAAGTCAGAGGAGTTAGAGTTACACATACATGCAGCCTTGAATCTGATGTATTTGCCATCTGGCACCTAACAGACATCATACTCTCAAACGTTTTAGACAAAGTTTTCCTAAAATTGATAATTAGAATGAAATGCTTCTCTAGTTTCTTCAGGAAGTTCTCTGCTTTAAAAATCAGATACCCACAAGCTCCTGCAAAAGGAAATGAGGCATGAAGGAAAGAAACCTGTCTGTGATGCTCTCATTCACAAATGAGAGGAGCAGTGGCATTCTTGCTTTCACGGATCCATGCAGGTCCTTATTCAGATATACTCTACATTTAATATAAACCTCCATGAAGTAAAGATTTATTTCATTTTCACAAATGTTTGTGTGTACAGCATGTATCGCTGCAAAGTTCTACAATCTAAACCAGAATACTTTGGAGTCTAATTCTCCCTTCTCAGCAGGAGTGGTTCTGCTGTTCAGCAGATCCTTTTCAAGCTTAAATCTACAAATGCAATTGATCTACAAAGCCTCTTTTGTATCAAACAACTTTTTGAGCTGTAAATGCTTGAAGAGTGCTGCTACTGCTTTCAGTACCATTCTTATACCACCCTTTCCTGTTGCTGAAGTTGGGGTCATGCTAACAAGGGAAAGAGACAGGAGACAGCAAACTCACCAGAGGAAGCACTGTTTCATCTTTCTGCTTCATCCTACACATTACCAGCCAGCCACAGCCAGAATCAGGCTCCTGGGATAGGAAACCTTTCAGCAGGACGCATTATGGTTGCTCTTCAGAGCAAGATACAAAGCTATTTTTAACCCATCATTTAACTTCCTCATATTCTTATTTATCCAGGTTTTAATTCTTCAGACTAACCCTTAAAAGAAAAGAACAGTTTTGCTACCCTCTCCTCTTTTCTTTTCTTTCTTATTTCTCCATTTTATGTGTTTTGCAAATTTGTTTCGCTAAAGAAAATAACTGCTATGATATTTAGGGCTGTGTGGCCATGTCTATGGCACTGGAACCAAGAGCTTTGACTTTCGTGCTCCATGCTGTACTGTGCAGTACAGGATAGGAAGCAAAATAATTCAGAATTTTTTCTTGTAGGATGCCTTTTGTCAGTAAATATTGAATGTGGTCCTAACAAGTACTTACGGCTTTGCTCCCATTACTTGACACAGTAATAAATACTTCACGTTGGAGTGACTTCCAGACTTTTTGAGTATAGGTAGACAGCAACAATCCAGCACTCTCACTTACAAGATGAAATTAAGCTGTCAGAAATATTATCCCTGTACCAAAAGTTACATGGAAGCTCACTGACAGGAATCCTCATTGTTGCTCTTCTCACTTACCCTGTGCCAATAGGGTTTCACCTTCATTTTTGTACTTCAAGTTAAGTAGCTGTCAAGTTTAATTTATTTGTAGAAAATAGTACAGACACATTAGTTCCTACCGATGTGCTGGTTACCTTGAGATTAATGGGAAATTCGGAGCTACCAGTCAGAGGGGTAAGTAGCCTGAATGGGGGAGAAATGCAATCCAGCAGAACCACAAAACAGCCTCAACTTTTGTACCTTGTAACCCACGCTTGAGAAAACAGTAAATAGCCTGCTGTAATGTGCAAGGGAGGAGCAAAGCAGTGGTTCTGTACTATAACGAACCAAGGAACTGCAAGCATAGAGGTGCCTGCTCTTGACAAAACAGAAATTTGATGGAATGCTTTGGGTAGTTTGAAATCACCATCTAAATTTTGAGATTTCCTAAGATACTGCCGTAATACAGGGTTGTTTTTTTTTTTTCCCCAGAAATCTAATATCACACATTTAGCTATTGAATATTAAGTAATAACAATCGTGTCTGGGGATGCAGAAGAAACCCTCCCCCTCTCCAAAGCTCTTTCTGCTCAACACACCTCAGAGTTATACAGAAAAAGAGAGAATACCCAATTTTCACCTTAACTGAAAAGTTCTGGGTTGTCAAAAAAAAACCAGAAACAAGCCTCTGGTATGCGTTGACGCGAGACCAGTCATACACTCCTTCCTCAGACACCATGTCCGGCAAGAGATGGCTTTCCCCAGTGGGGAAGGCTCCGAGAGCTGAATTCAGCTCAGTTTGGGCACTTCATGGTCCTGCTCTTGGTTGAGAAGTCAGAGAACCACTCTATTATACATATCATGTACACAGGCCTGACCTTTCACTTTTTAAGCATTACGTACAGTATTATTTAAGTCGTTATTTACACCATGCTGTCCTACCAGAACAAATTTTCCCATCTACATTCCAGACAAAAAGATCAGCACACCAGCATCACATCAGACTAACATTTCTTTGAAAAGGCCTTCTTAGGGGAAAGGAGTGTGTAAACACCTGGTTTGCCACTTCTCCATTTTGACCAGTGCTCAGAAGAGGTGTTGTGTCTGCTTACTACCACCTGCTGTAACTCTACCTTGCAATTACTGGCAGCTTCATTCTTCTTTTTTGCTCCCCAAATTGAGGCATGCTAAAGCAATTTGGATTTTTAAGTCATCAGAACTATCTCAAAATGATCTCTCTTCACATTAGGTTAGAAATTTAGGCACTATACTGCATGGTGCAAATCCACATTGCTCAAGAAAGAGTGAAATAGCTGCTCTGGGCCAAATGAATGCTCTCCACCTTATCTGATAAAAGTGTCAGGATTTTGAGGGGAAAAACAGAGTAGAGAGCTAGGTCTAGAAAACAAGATGATGACTGGGTCTTCCTAAGTCTATGGAGAAACAAATAGTAAGGACTTCAGCTGAAACCAAACTTAACTCTGTTTGCTTTTCAGTTCTGTGCTTTACTAGAAATTTCTTTGTGGTCTGAGTGAGGCTGTAGCAGCCCATGGCCCCAGAAGAGGATGACCAGCTTTAAACTACAGTCACTCGACTCCAGCCTGCTACAGACCATGCCCTGAGCGGTCATGAGCTAGGAAACAGCATGATCTCAACAACCTCAGAATGACTCCTCACACTTGAAAATACACTCCTCCCATGAATTTTCAGGTGTACAGTGAGAAGCACCAGCCAGAAGGCCTTTCTGCCCAGAAGGAGCCATGTTTTACTTGAGCAATACCCTTATTTAAAAATACTTACTTCAGTTTACTTCAACAATAGAAAGATACTGCCACTATGATAAAAAATAATATGCCCAACAGAAATCCTACAGATAACGCCAAGAAGGTGAAGAAAACATGCAGCTGGAAAGCTCCCAATCCCTGTACAGGTAACATTTTTTTTTGTATGTTTTTTTTAGAACATTCACTGCAGCAAGGCTAAATTTTGGAGGGTAGCAGACATGTTTGTGCATTCTTATATACTATAAGACAGCAACAATGCAAAAAAATGGCAAGAAAAGTAAATGATGAAGTAGCACAAAAGTAGAAACTGCATCCACTGTCCCAATCCTTACCTTTCAGAGTTGCCTTCTTAAGTACCTTCATGGCATAAAGCTGACCCGCATCAGATCCTTTGATCTTCCTCACTAGAAATACCTGTAAAAAGCAGATATCTTGTGTAGATGAGTACTGAACTTCTAGTTATAAGCCTTGCTGCATTTGATAGAGAAATAGATACTACAGTTCAGGAAAGCAAATGAAAATTAGGTGAAAGTAATTAATCTGTATTTCACGTGCAAATGGTTGAGCTAGCTCTGGAAATCTTCAGTTTTAAGCCTTTACCGCCTCACAAAGAAAGTATGTTCAACATTATTAATTGCCCTTATACATTCGATTAAAGATGGGCAAATAGTCAGAATCTGTGTGCACACGTCTTCAATATTCTGACCAGCTTTACATGAAAAAAAGTTATGTCTAAGTTGTGCTTAAGAATGTGCAGTATCTTAAAATTATTACAAAAAAATTATGGAGAAAAAACAGCTTGGTCTATTTTATACTGTAAGTCATGAATGGTGACTTGCTTAAGATGTAGCTGAAGCAAAAAGTCCATACAGCTGAAAATCTGTTTGCGCCTACTTAACAAAAAGTAGGACTATTTTGATTAACAAATAGTTTATTATAACACAGACCATTTTCCCTATTACAGTCTCCTATGCTACATCTTCTGACAGTGTACATTTGTAATTGAAATCAAACAAAATTGTAGCTAAAATATTTTTTTTAATTTTACTCCATGCCATTATTTCTTCTCTGCCTCTGAGTGCATCTGAGTACTGGACAGGTAATGAGCAAAGGAATCCGTAATCTAGCTTGCTCTTTATAAGATAAGACTTTCAGTGTTTTAATAATTGAAAATAAAATAAACAAATCTTTTAGCTGATTCCCAGGACTCTGTCTGCTGAGGTCAGAAATACCAGACAACAGTGTCTCTTTTTTTTTTTTTTTTAAATTTCAGCACTTGTGTTACTGGACAGAAGCAGAAGTAAAGCTAAATGCAGAAAGCCCACATACATAGGTTATACTTATAAACAAATAAATTAACAAAGGCTAGGTGAAATAATGTAACAAATGAATGTATAGTTGGATTACAAAAATTGGTGGCAATTATTTTATTAATTGCCTATTCAGGAACCACACAGCTTTGTTAACTGTCTCCACCCAAAATATAAAAAGCCAAAAAAAGAAAGGAGGAAGTCTGTTTCTAGCACATTATTTGCAAGTTAAAAGACTCTTCCTCCTGAAAAAAAAAAAGTGTAAACAGATTATGATTTTCTTTAATGCTCTTTAAGGAAAGGCTTGTGCGGAGTGAGAAAAACAACTACCAACCAGGCAGAGAAGCTGAGGAATAAAAAAAGAAAGGGTAAATTCTCTCTGAATCCTTAACCGGGGCTTTTACATCCAAGCATGGATGGAACCAAGCATGTTGTAGCATCACAGCTACAACACTTCTACAGTATGATCTGATACTTTTTTTGGTGAAACTTCCCTCCTCAACATGTTTCCTGTGCATGTGAGATATGCACAGTTCCTCAGCCCAGTTGCCCTGGCTAGTGGAGCTTGTGCCCATCTCCTGTTTCCTAATTCAATGAACACACAAGTACCTCTGGTGCTCACAACCATAGGAACAAATGATGAAATCTGGATGCAACGGGAACACGTAAGACTTTCTGAAGTGTTTTTCATTAACATTCATGATAAATTAAGCTCAGCTGCTCCAGCATTAACAGGAAGTCAATTCATTTAGAAGTTCTCTAGACAGAGAAATGTTGGGATATTTTTCTCTCCAGCTCAAGTAAAAGATGTAATTTTTGCATCACATTGAAAGGGGGGAGAATGTCAAAAGCAAGCTTGCCCAGACACTAGATTTTCAGCTGTGTTATTATTCTGTAAAAATGGTTATGGAATCTTTATCCAAAAAAACAAAACCCCAAACGCTTAAGATAATTATTTTAAGCTGTACCACACGTAGAACAGCACAGCATGTTATGAAAACATCTGCAGAAATACTAGGCTGCAGTTCTAGAAATATCTTATCTGCCATGGAATCTTGCAAAGCTTGTAGCACCTGTATTACTGTAATAAGCAAAAATATCAGTTTATGTTACTAGTCACTAGTCAGCTGTTCCCTGCAGCATGGGATAGGGCACTTGTCTGCATTCCCTCCAAAACAGATGAGTCAAGAACACCATGTGCTGTTTCAGAGGACATCAAAATAATCACCAAACCAAAAAGGAAACAGAACAAATGAAAATGCAGTGTATTGCAAAATGATGTTGTCCTCCTGATTATTCTTAAAGGTAAAGTTACATTGTTCTTGAAATCACTAAGTGGTCCTGGAGTGCTTACTTGACTGGTTCTATTATCTCTACCATACCAGTTTGCCAGAATATTACAGGCATGTGGCTGAGCATGACTTTTAAATTTTTTAGGTTGATATGCATGCAAATACCCTCAGGTTATTAATACCTGAACTAGCAAAACTCCCTTAGCTGGAGCAATGGGTCTATCACCCAAATCCCAACCTAGAAAGCTAAGCAAGTGCTGCGACTTTAAAGAGTGTGGAGAGCACTCCAACACCAAAGGCATCTTCTCTAATCCTGCATGAAATTATTTAAGTCTCAGGTGAACAATTTGAAAACCAACTGGTTTGCATCCCCAGAGACTTATGGATTTGAACCATTAGCTCAAATACCAAAGTGATGAAAATTTATGTATTTAGGTGGTTGGGGACTGCATAAGAAACACATAGAAGACTTCCCTCCCCTGTGTCTTTGTTACTCTGGGGAGTTTACTGGCCTGTTTCGCATATAACATGGCAAGTGATTGGTAATCACACACAGTTCCAAAGAGGTATGATGTCTGCACTCACACTCTGATCCCTCAGTGAATTGGGTGTAGTATGTCCCAGAAATCAGATCTCCTTTTGGGAAGTGGTAGCAGAGATGAGACATTTTGCTTATAAAATGTCTACAGCTAGAAGATAAACTCAGACAGTTAATAAGAAAATACATCAGTACAATCTAAGATAGTCAGTGAACCATTTCTAAACTGTTTACTGCCTGAATCTGAAAACTGGTCATTCTGCCTCCATTACTTGTGCAAAAGAGATTTTCTTCTCTGGTTCTTCTCCTTCTTCTATTGAGTCATACAGTAAATCTAACTTTGAGTTGTTTGATTTTTCCAATTTCTTTAATATTTAAAACTCAAATATCCTTACTGTGCTCTCAAGAAATTATCTAGATCAAAACTTGGTAGTGAATGCTAATTTTCCTGATATCTCTCAGGACACTTCTAACAGACCTGTTTATCGACATAATTCTAGAATAGTTAGGAAGTTGATAAATACTCTCAACATAGCTTCTTTCAGGAATAAAACTAAAGACTCTGATTCATCGTCAGGGCACTCAGCTTTGTGCTGGGTACCTCAGCAACTTTTAGGTATAAGTCAGCTCCTCAAGTTAGCCAGAACGATCCAGCATTGAACTGAAGACTTGGAAATACTTTTTTAAAACTCCACAAAATAATACACTTAAAATAATAATGACTTCCATGACTAGTTTAAATTAGGCTAACTGTTCCACAGTCTTCATAGTTTCAAAGTCTTATTTATTTAAACCATGGAAAGAGTTTACACATGAATTGATGACTCCTCTTTTCTTTCCATCTTTCCTTCCTATTCTCATTTCTGACTGACACATCCTATTTAAGAAAAAATGTCTTTGGGATTAAAAAAAGCCTTGGACTTAAGATAAAAATGTTGTTTCTCCACAAATTATCTTGTGGTCATATAGGTAGCTTTTTTTTTCCTCCATGCTCTTGCCACAACAATTCCTCTCTTCAGCACTGGTGTTTGACTCCAGGATCCTCTCAGCAAAGCGTATGAGCCTGAGCGTGAGCTAAAGACCAGCCTGGGACTTTGAAATGTGCTTGAGATCACATTTGCCCTTGGTGGGAATTGGGCAGCTAACTTTTTAAGCCTTTGAATGTTCCTGTTTACATCCCCCAACTAAGCAGCAGCGGCACACTCATCTCCCTGGTGCGCAGGAGAGAAAGAGGGGGTAGGGGTCTAATTTCACAAATAGTGATGCTCATTAATGCTTACTTGTGCTTATTAGTCTAGGTCCAGAGCGATAAACACTATTTCCTGAACTATTTTGCATACAAGAATCCAGCTAAAGGACAAAAGTGTTATTAAAATGAAAATAAAAGGGGTTTGGGTTTGCTTATCTACCTTTACAATATAATTTCTATACAGACAATGCTACCAGTGTAAATGAACTCAGAGAAAGGACATGACATTTTCAATGTTGCTCTAGGTGATTAGATGGCATTAAAAATTACCTTTCCATATGAACCTTGTCCTAATACTTTCAGCAGCTCAAACTGAGAAGGATCTGCTTTTTCAAAACCTTCCTTCACATGATGACTGATGTCTATTTCCTTCACGATACCTTCTTCCTGCAAAGGAAACAACAAAAAACCAAAATCCCCAAATCAGAGCTGTTATCCTAAGGAAACATATTGTTTATGATAATCTCATCTTCTATTATGCTACAATCATTTATGAAATTTTGAAAATAGACACAGATGCTTGTCCAAGTATTCCACATGTCTGTTACTGGCTAGGGAGGGTAATGCCAGGACATCCAGGCTTGCTGCTTCTGTTTATTGAGCCTCAAGGTATGGCCAAGTAAGACAGAATCTGCAAGCTGAAACACAGAAGTACACTGTAGAGCTTGGTGTGCCTGTCACAGACCTTGCTAACAGAGTGGCATATACTCAAATCTGTACTATAGAGGCTCCAGCACCCTTCTTTCCACGCACTTTCTCATTCTCCCTCAAAGCATTGTGTAAATCCATCTTAAAAAGCTCCCTTAGTCTGAAGCAATAATTCTTCTTATGAGTAGGCAATACAGAAAAGGCATTGCTAAAAGCAGGTCTACCCTATTTACCTCAAAGAATGGAAAATTACTACCAGTAATCTTCTAAATAGAAAACATATTAATAATTTAGATGGGAAAATGGAGTGGTGGTGGGAGGAAGAATGACACACACTTTCTTGCTTGCAGGAATTAGCTTTAAATGCTTTGGGTTTTCCAGGTTCTTTTGTTAAAATGTTTCCACTGTCAATAGATGCACATTCCTCAAAGACACCAGTTGAACTAGGACTTCTTATCTCACAAGCTGCAACATATCATATGGCATTTGTTTTAGTTGTTTGGTTTATGTTACTATGGCATGTTCTTCTAAAAAGAGAGCAACTGGGTCATGTGGGACCCAGAGGGACTACATAGAGTTTACAGCAACCCAGAAAGTCATTGAGCCAAAAAGAAACCTGGAAGAAAGGACCTGTTCTTCAAGGACACAGTGGTGAGGACAGATAATATTTACATGCTTTTTTACTTCTGTCACGTTTTGTATACCTACATTTGAGCTTTTTTTTTCCTATTGAAACTATTTGTTCTAACTTCTCTACAACTAAAATATGGATTTTGAATACAAAACATTTTTGTTTCATCTCCCAGGTCAAAGGGAATTACTAATTTAGGAATAGGTTTGAATATTTCTGCACACAGCAGAAATAATTAGAATCTCATAAATATTATTTTTACATGCAATTTTCCTGCAATTGTCCCTTTCTCCCCCCAAAAAATCTTGATAAAAACTAGAAATATAACATTTGTTTCCCATTCTTAAAAAATAACATGGAGAAAATAGAAATAACATCCTAAAATGAAAATGCGTTCACAAAAGCATTTGGCCAAAACACATTCATTTACTAAACAAGAATAAATTTGATTCCCTTCTCCTCTAGAAAAATTGTTATCACTTTCCACCAGCTGCAATTCACCTGATGCATGGCTAGCATTACCTGGAATGCTCTCTGTACTGTAGCTTCATCCCTCCTCTTCCCTACCCTACCTCTTTATGCTTATGTGCTTTGGAACAGGGACCACATCCTCTTCTTGGATTGGAAAGCTTCCTCTACTTTGTGCATGCTACCAGAATAATGGAAAATAACCATCTGACAGCAACTCGTTTTTCTGATCGTAATTCCTCTAGTTTAAGTTTTGCCTGAAAGGAAATGCTTGAAACCAATGACCAGTTTTCACATTTAAAGTTTTCTAGGTACGTAACTGACAGGATCTCTCCTCTCATTTTTCTGGCTTTAATTGGTGTAGGAAATAGTGCATCTTTCCAATACTAAAAATATTAATTTTTTCAATTTTTTTTTCTAGATGAGAGAAACAATAGTTCACTGATACAAATTTGATACCCTGTATTAGCTGTTTCCTAAGGAAGCCAGGAATTACCTACATGCCGTTACCAAAGGCTCCACCAAGTTCTGAAGTGATGAGCTTTCATACTGAGGGACGTGCATCTTCAGGTTAACTGCCTGCAGCTGAGACACTTGCACACTGCTAAGAACATTATTTTGAGCTTAGCCCACCCTGCTACACCACAGCTTAGGTAAAGTATCTGGGCTGCAGTGCTCACCACCCATCTTGTTCAGCTGTAGAGCCAGGCTCCTGAATGACCTCTACACCAGACCTCTCATGCTTGGCAGTTTGCTCTCCGTTGAGCACAGGTAGATTTTGGGAGGACTGGCTTTTGCAGGCCAGTCTCTGTGTGTGGAGACCTGACAACTATCATATGATGAAAAAAGAGCATGATGTTTTCTCAAGTCAGGCCAGCTTGAAGGCACGTAGTCACCATATCACGATTTTGCCCATCTCTGTTTTGCACAGAAGCACAGCACAGCAAGGACCATCCACTGCAACCAGGTGAAGCAGTATGTGGATCTGAATTTTGAAATGTATTCGACAGACAAAGCTCTGCAACAAGGTATCTATCCCCACTTTTATGTACACCAGATATCTTCCTCAGATATACTTATCCTTTGAGCTGACACCTTGATCTCAAAAACTGTGTATGGGATCTATAGCAAACAGTAAACCCCTTTTTATATTTCAGTCAGATTATATTTCAACGCGAACCATGGAGTCACTTCAGCTACATTTGCAAGTTTAAATGATGAGTGAGTTTCAATTTGTCCATTCATATTAGTCATCAAAGTCACAGGCCTACAACCTTAAGCACATTTCTCATCACATTATTAAATTTAATATAAGCTCTTTAGGTTCATGAAATGTGTTCAGTTACAGGAATATACTGGAACTATTAAAGTAATGATAATTCAGCTTGCTGGAAGAATACTTTAAAAATTTTAGTGTTCCCAGAGAACCTGCATCTTTAATTAAACTCTTAGGAAAGATTATTTAAAAAGAATAGGATCAAACACAAGACCTAGCAGTGGTTATCAGTGAAGCACAGATTTAAGAGATGGAAAAAAATCTGTTACATTATATGACTTCATAGGAATATAAAAACGTTGATTAGAAGGGGCTTCTGTAGGTCATCTAGTCCAATGCTGCTGCCCAAAATATCACTGGCACTTGATCAGGCTAGCTGGTTTTTGTCCACTGTGGTTCTCAGCATCTCAAACAATGAGGCTTAAGCCACTTCCTATGAAAGAGTCTTCTCTTTCGATTTGCCTAGTTCAGAAATACCCACAGTCATGCTGAGCTGCCTGCTCCATGGGTCTTTAGGAGGAAGCAGGATATTTTTCCAGGAAGGTAGGATTTCCTGTGTATTTCCTGTGGTTTCCTCACAAGAAAGGGGCAGCAAAGCAGCATTGAAGAAAAGGATGCCAGACAGCTCTTTTTTTTTCACTGACAGTCACTACAGTGGCCTTACTTGTGGGCTGTCCAAGAGATGGATAGTATTTTAGCTGGTATGACAAATCCACTTCCCACTGGAGCGAGAAGCCCAACTGTCAGTAACTGAGACTGAAGATGGACACAGCCCCTTAAAGTAAATGTACACCAATGTGTTGGCACACATGCAGCCATTTCCCTGGCACAAATTTCTAGATTCTTATTACTTATTGTGCTGCATGAATTCTGGAATGACTTCTGTTTGCTTTTTGGTTTTTGTTTTTTTTTTGGTTTGTTTTACCTTATCAGAAAAGACAACAGAACAAGTTTTATGGTTCCCTTTTAATATTCCTACTTATTTGGGATTTTCCCCTATCATTTACGTCTTTTGAAGTCTCTCTGTATAAAACTAAGATGGAACATGGCACAATTTTTCTCAGGTACTGATGATCGGAGTGAAAACCAAACTATAAGAGCACAAGCATTGTGGGCAGATCTCCCAGCTATTTTTGCTCTGAATTGCAACTTAGGGACATCTCTAACCGGGACTTTTTTCACTGTTACAGTAAGTGCAGCAAATCTGCACTAGGAATTTGTATGACAACAATAAAACTGAAGCAAGAGACCCACAATACGGATGAGCCCTGGACTTCTGTGCACACTGAAGAAGCTGCTTTGATGGAAAGGACTTAACTCTGGAAACAAAAAATACAAGCAAACCTCCAAAATGGTTTTGATCAGTGAAACTGGTGGAGTCAAAAATGAATGTTCCACAGTTTCGTCTTGCAACAGCTGTGCACAACAGCCCAGGCTCTTGCTCCCTGCTGACTTGTCCCGACACTGCATTAGCAGGAATGCTTGACTTGATGGAGCTTGATCTTTTGTAAACGTCTCTAAATATTTATGTTTGCACAAAAAGCATCATCTTGTGACAAAATTGAGATGGATGTTCTTGGCAGCTTGAGGAAAGCACATGGTAGAGCAGCACAGACTAGGAGCGGGAGGGCAATGAACTGGAATACACAATGAAAGAGGAACGGAGAGTGCTTCTCTGTGCTAGTACAAGAAAGATCTATTCAGGACCTGATTCTACATTGCATTATTCAGTTAGCAGATTCCTCCAAAGCCCCTCAAATTGGCAGAAGTTTTGGACAAGCAAGTAACCCAGTATTTGAATGGAAGGATCATTTTTATCTCCTTTCTTTTGGGATATAGGAGGAGAGAGCCTCTGTTCTTGCCCTGTGGCTGTGGATGGCACAGACACATCTGTTTTGGTGCTTCCCGGAGGCAGCTGCTCCCTGTAGCACTGATCTCAGCTCAATTCCAACATTTCCTCATGCAGATCTTGGAGAAAGAGATGCACTAACACTCAGTGGCTGCCAGAGAGCAACCACAGGAAACTCTTCCAACTGCAACAATACTTCCCAACTCACTGTCACACATCTGAGTAGGACTGGGAAGCATAGGGGTACAGACCTAGGAATAGGGTAGAAAGTCACGCAAAAGGGCAGGCCTTCCTGGCAGGCCTTTTCTCTTTGGCTCCACAGCCTCTTAGCAAACATACTTCCTAGGAAACAGAGAGGTTTAACCTCTTTTGGAGCTTTGTCTGGCTTCTCCCCAACAGGTTTCTGAAGAAGAGCAAAGGTAATCCTCAAATCCAGAGACCATCTTAATTATGCTCTATATATTTCAACAACACGTAAAACTTCCTCACCTAGACTTCCTGAAACAGTCCAAAACATCTAGAGAGGGTGTAATTCCAGAGTTTTAGTGATGGACAATTTTGTGCAACTGTATTACATGGAAAAAAGTTATGGTGCTGATGTAAGATGATTATTGTTTTGCAAAATCAGTAGGACAGGATTCCTACTTTTATTCCTTTCCTGGCCATCTCCCCACTAGCACAAGATCAAGGCTGCCATGCAGGTATGGCTGTAAGGAAGGGTTAACTTCATTTTCCAATAAACATAAGTGCAGTTTTGATGTGCAAGTTCTCCAGTCTTCAGATACATTGGGCTTTCATACTTTAGGAATTGAGGTCAAGGAAGAAATAAATTAAAGTGCAGCAAGAGGAAATAACAATGTAGACTCTAAAGAGAATTGCTGTTTGAGAGAATCATCATTCATCTATAGCATATGCTCAAGATACAGACTCTGTTTCATTACCAGTCTTATCACTTGGCAGGTTACCACCTAATATAAACCCAAATCACAACTATTTAATTTTCAAGTACCACAGGCAGCACAACATTCCAAAATAATACAGTTCATAAGGAAAGCATGTTTAAAACTATGATATGGGAATAGTTAGGTCAGGATATGTCCTGAAGAAGATGAGGCCAGGTTTCCACCTCTGTTTCACAGTTTCTAATCTGGTTCAACCCACAGGAGAGTAATTTTTGACAAGACATAATAGGGTATTCAAATGCTGCCTAGTACAGGAAATGAGTTGCTGGCCTGTGTTCAGTTCTTTGAGGACAAAGTATCCACATTCAAAAATAAAAAAAAAGTATAGGAGCATTTTCATTGGCCTCTTCCAAAGCCGGTCTCCAGCAGCTGGAGTAAAATTTGAAAAACAAATCTTACATTTTAAATGGTTTGTAATCCAAGTTCTGGCTTCTGTTGTGGTCTGGATAGATGTAACTGAACAATAATACCATAAATGGGTCTGGTTGTTTTGTCCTCTACAATCAAATTAACATTTGCTTTAGCAACAGTAGACTGGACTTGTTGAGCCCTTAGAGAAGTATGTGGAACTCACAGTGAATTCACTGGACCTTGTGCCAGGTCTGCATTTGGCCTTCAAGCATAAGGTTATCTACCCTCTCAAAAGGTCATATAGGGTTAAATAATTGTCCTGGTTTCTGCTAGAATGGAGCTAATTTTCTTCCCAGTAGCTGCTGTGTTTTGGATTTAGTACGGGATTTGCTATACAAAGAATGTTGATCATACACTAGCATTATTAGTTGTTGCTAAAGTAACCAAGGATTTTTTTCAGCTTCCCAGGTTTTGCTAATGTGCGGATGCAAGAAGCTGGGAGAGGTATAGCCAGTACAGTTGACCCAAATTGGCCAAAGGAAGTATTCCATGCCATAAATGTCATGCTCAGTATATAAGCAGGAGTTAGCCAGTGGGCTTGCTCTCTTTTTTTTTTTTCCCTCTCACTGCTCGGGATGTCTCCAGGGTCCCTTTTTAGTCTCGTTCCATGATAGCTGCTCAAGATGGGCTGTACTGGTGGGTCATTTGGGTGGCAAGTTGTGCATCATTTGTTTTGTATATTTTGTTAAACCTATATATTATATTATTATCAAGATTTATATGTGTTATTATCTCTTCCTTTGCTATCCTAGTAAACTGTCTTTATCTCAACTAACGAGTTTTCTTTTCTTCCCGATTCTCTCCCCCATTCCCTCGGGAGGGAGAGCGGGCGGCTGTGTAGTATGAGACTGTTGACTGGGGCTAAAGCACAACAATAATACAAAATAACTTTTAGAGAAGTTGCTATTTCTTTCCCAGACCTTTCACAAACGTGAATAGCAAGTGTTATCTTCCATACGGAATCCCACCAGGCAGGTCAAAATCTAGTGGAAAACAAAATTCTGAGAGCAATTTCTGTGGAGTGCAACACTATCAGTTCCTGTTAATTCCAGCAGACGTTTTTTTACCTTTTATGCTCTCTTTAGCACCCTTCTCCAGTTCTAACTTTTTTCCTGCATTTTAGTATTTCTTCTCCCTAATGCATGTCTCTACAGATGAGGTTCAGCTGAAATAAAATAAACTAAATGTGAAGAGAGGAATCACAAGGGGCAAAAACAGTGAATACAACCTGCTGGATAAATTGGTGAAGTCCTGGGTGAAGCTGGAAGTTTGAGTATTCGGGAGATTTGTGTTCAATCTTTTGTGCTACCAGATTTCCTGTGTATCTTTGATGAATCACTTAGGGTTGGACTCAGTTAAATAAATCTATAGTACAGGAAACAATATTTTGAATTAGTTGTCTAGCCTTACTTTATAGTCAATAGAGAGAAGCAGGCACTTCATGATTAAAAGAGATCAGATGAAGTCACATCCTAAAGTGCACATTTCTCTCTGCTGACTATGAAGAATGACTAAGATCACTTGCTGGGCTGGCTGGGGGCTTCTGCAGTTGCATGAGATGAATTCATGTTTACTGTAAAATTTTGAAAAACATTTTAAATAGAATAGTATGGTGGTCAGATTTTTAATGGCATTACAAGAGACACATCTGCAGATACATGCCCTGGAAATTTTAACAGAACTTCTATTGAAATTAAATGTTTTTCAAAAGAACTTCGACACTTGAAACATTCAGGCATTTTAAAAAAATACTCTAAGGTGTCAGGAGTAATCTAGGTATCAGGATTTTGCAGCTTTGGTTAATTAGGCATTATTTCTACTTCCTCTCCCACCTGAAAAATAGGGATAGCTGCTTTTTGTGATCTTATGGGAGTACTGTGAGAATTAACACAGAAAAAAATATGAAATTGTCTCATACTGCAGTAACAGATAGACAAACCATCTGAAATGCATCCAGTAATACATAATTCAGGTGGCCTATAACCGGATTCTCCTTTAGCTCAGATTGAGGCATCTTGATCTTGAAGACTGGTGCTCTTTATCTGATAATTGTAGCGTCTTTACAGACTCAGTTCCTGACTAGGACAAATACATACACCACCACAACTGTGAAGATGCATGAAGAGAACCATCTTCCCGTTTCAAAGTACAGATACAGATGAAGTGAACAGAGATGCCAATTCTTGATCTAACTTCCAACTCTAGACTGAAATCATTAGCCAGAGTAATCTAATTTTTGTGTTAATTCTGGTGCAAACTGCAAAGGTTTATGTGGAGTGGTGAGTAGAAAGAGCTCCTAAAACCCCCTACTGAAGCAAAGGGTTAAAAAAAGCATAACAAAAGCAAACTATTTGGTTATGAGAAAATACAAACAGTTGGCCAGCCTTATTCAAACAGCAGCACTCTACAAATACTCAAATACATTTGCGAACTTTAACAGAAACAGTCTCAAAATTAGTCACACCATTAAAGGAGGAAGAACTCCACTGTATTGCTCTAGATCTACAATATATAAGAGCAGGGACGTTTTCATCAGCATCCTACTTTGCATGGTTTACAGGTGTGCCTTTGGCCTTTACATCTCAGAAGAGCTGTAAGGTTCAACTACTGATTGTTTCTGTTGGTGAACCGGCAAAAGAATAATATCTGCTGCTCATTCACCAAGGAAATAACTGCAAGTAAGTCTTGATCCAGTGCCTAGAAGAAACTTTTGTTACTCTTAGAAGGATAAATATTCCTGTTTCCTTAGGATGATGCTATGTTGCCACTAAACAGAGTTATGAAGACTACCTGCAACAGCAGGGGACAATATACATCACTGCATTTTATTTTTCACCCTCCACTATAGCTCAAGTCCTGCTCGTGGGTCAATAACATACCCTGTGCACTCTGGTCTAAACTGCTCGCAAGCTCTCTGTGAGGGGCTTGGGTGGCTCCTGCTGGAGACCCTTCCCAGCGGTGCCAAGACCTCCCACCGCTGCAGCCTGCTCACCAGAGCTGCCTGGCAGTTGCTGCAGCATGCTAGCCCTCATGGGGAAGTTCTTACTACAGTCCCAATGCGATGGCAACCTGTCACTCATGCGCTTCTGTTATAGGGTGCAGACAGCCCCCATATGCCTCTGTGTCCCAGCTTTCCATCTGTAAAATGCAAGCGAGGCCGTCTTCCTTTTTACACGGGTTACTGGAGTATAAGGGCACTGGAAAGACTATGAAATGCTCAGATGCTATGATATTAGGCTCAGATAAGAAGGAAGGCAGACAAAAAAGTCTGTCTGTTCAGGATACTGTTCAAGAAATACACTTACTGAAGGGCTCCAGTTCCCTTATTGCTGTACTCAGCTGCTTCATAAACTAGAAAAAAAAAGTGCCTGATGTTTTACTAGTGCATTTGAATGTGAACTAAAAACCCCAGCTGCACTAGGAAGATAAACTGCTTAAGCAAAACGTATTTGCAACCATTTCCTCATCGTTACTCAAGTGATCCAAATAAAACACTGCTCACCATAGCAGTGTAAATGGCACCACAGCACAGCAAGTAGAAAACAGTGTAACAAAGTCCTGGTGTATTTGCATGGTGATTTTAAAGAACTGAATAATCTTTAATATGCATATTTAAGGAAAAAATGCCAGATTTCACCTCAAACTGTGGGGCTGAGTGGACAGAAGGCTGTAATAAGAGACAATCACATTACTGAAGTGTTGGATTAGTCAGTTTACCAGTCTACTGTTTAAAAATCATTTGTAGGGCTTGGTAACTATCATTTTCTCTCCAAGAGGAATACTAGCCTGCTAGCAGATTTTGCATCCTTCTATTAATTAAATTAAGCATCAGCTGAGGGTTCAACCAGCCTGTACTTCACCAACTAGAACATTGTTGCTGTTATGTTAGGAAAAAACGTGTTGCAGTGAGGTTCATTATCCCAGTGGCATTTTACAGGCAGAGTATTAACAGGGAAAAAGACCAATGTGACTTCATTATGGAATCAAGGCAAATACAAATTAGTTCTAATGCTACTGTTCACTGCTTGGAGCGTCAGTGAAGGCACTGAAGGAAAGAGGGTGATGAAGCTGAATCTGGCAGAGAGAAGATGACAAAAGGGAAAGTCTACAGAGAAAATATGACAAGATTTAGCAACAACATGGACAGAGGAATAAGATGTGGAGGGCAGAGAGAAAAGGGGGTATCAAAAAGGACAGTGGACTTACAGGACAAGAGCAACTGTGGTTTGTGCCTATGCCAACAGAGAAGTAAATCGAGAGAAGACTGGGAGAAATTTGTATTGACTTTGCAAACTATCATAACTGTAATATGAAACAACTTGAAACGCAACTTTTGTCCCTTTTATACAGCTGCTTAATCCCATTTAAATGCCTAGCAGCCTACCTGGGTTGAAGAGAAAGAGTGCAGACATACTCGTACATACTGGAGCGATCCGATGGGGAAGTGGGTAAGCAGCCCTGGTATGCTCAGAACCACTCCCAGAAGAAAGGGCGAGAGTACAATGGGGACCAGGCTTTGCTGCACAGCTAGCTCCGGGCCCTGGGGGTCCCCTACCCAGTAACTCAGGTGGGCTGCCAAAACACGAATGAATGCTGTGGATCTAGGCTCTGCTTATTTATGTAGACTCTGGCTTTAGTTCTCTAACTTAGACAAAAAAAAAAAAGCACAGATAAAATAAAAAAATAACTTACACGAAGTACATGACAATACCTCATCTCATGCTGGGCTCCAGTTTCACAGACAAATATTTAACAAGGGATACTAGAACTGCATATTTATCTCTTCAGCTGTGTACTTTTTATTACGTCCATGGCTGAGACCCAGGTCATTATTTGCAGAAGTACGTATTTCAGTGCCTAAGGACTGTTACCATGCACAAGTACCTGTCTAAACAGACTTTTCACTCGCCTACTAGACATCTGGCCCAGAAAAAGGCCCATTACATTTTGTGGTTTTGTGTACTACTAAAAAGCCTCCAGTTTAGTTCATGTCCCTCAAAGATTCACATGATGGATCTCCAAGGAATGAGCTGCTAACTGATTTTACACATTCTCTTTTCTGTGAAGGTTAAAATTGTTTACAATTACAATGTTATACAGCACTAACCAGCAGCATATATTATGTATATACACTGCACTGAAAAGATGTGTATTTTAGGAATGAGAATAAACATAATGCAGAAATCCATCTGGATGCAAAGGAACACCTTTGCAGCACTGTTTGGAAGACTCTGTCTCATTTCAAAGAGGTCAAACTGCTGCACCAGGCTTGCCCTTTTGCAGAGATTTCCAATGTATAATGTGTTTTTGTATATCAAGAGTGCATGTGTAGTGAGTTTGATAGTTCTCAGCTGATTGGGGTCTTGATGAGGTTATCATGACAGCGTCACAGCTGTAAAAATAAAAAGATTTGTATATAACATTGTAATGCCAAATTCCTAAATATCACCAGACAAATATTAAAAATTTCAATTATTATTTATAAAACAACTATATATTTCCAGGGCAGCCTTTGACCCACCTTTTCACTAAGCATTTTCTACAGTCTCCACCAGACAATGTGAGATGCTCTCATTGTTTCATCTTTCTGGCCTGATGCATACTTGCACCAACTACTGCAACATCCTTCTGCAGGGAAGCTTTTACCCTGCCTTACTGCTGCCATGATCTGCCACCAAGATTTCAGAGAAATCAAGGCTCCCCTTGGACATGAAACTGGAAGCAAAACCACAACGCTGTGTCAGACATCATGCCAAACTTTCACACTCAGGGAAGCTTCAACAAATACAAGAAAACATCAATTTCTTCAGTCTCCTAATTTATAATGCGTTTTTCTCTTTAGCACAATTCTTGCAGTATTTGGCCCGTTAGGTCCCCTGACATCAGTTAAGAGACTGCCAAGCCAACTTAAACCAGCCCAACCGCAATGCTCATCACTACGCGCCTGCAGACTGCGGGACGTGGCTTTCGGCTGCCCAGCAGCTTTTTCACTCTGTCACAGCCATGTAAAGGGATGTTTACATAAAGCGCTCTTGGTTCTCATCTTCAGCTGCTTTACTCACAAAAGCCCTATTGAAAACAAAGGTACATGATGACGAAGGCAGCGGAAAGGAGCTCTTTTTGTTTAATCCATTTCTGTGCAGAAGCCTCTAGGGTTTTAAAGTACTGAGGATACAAGTTTTAGAGCAAATTCACTGCTCTAGCCTCCATTCTATAAGTATTTTTTTTTTAATGCATATGCAAACATGCAGAAGGTCAAACTGAGATTACCAAGTTCCTGGCAGGTATTTTTCATTGACCTATGGCTATTTCAAAATTTTCCTTTTCTGGCTGAAAACTGTTATAATAAATCCACATGGGATCTTAGCATGTAGAGGGTTTTTTTTTTTTTTTAAATAAAGGATGACCCAAATGGCTTTACTGAAAATTATTATTGGCCTAGACTCATACACACTTTCCTGACAACATACGGCACATTTTCAGGGTGAAATAATGACAAAAAGAGATTTGCTATGAAGCTCAGTGGTTCTGTGTTGTAAGCAGCAAACCCAGGTTCCTGATCTATTCGGCCTGCCAGCCTTGGCAGATATGTGGGACAGTCTCCTAGCCCACTAAGGCGACCCAATCTCAAAGGGTAAGTGGACTCTGCAGTCCCCCTTTGCTGCACACTGTACACGGACAAGGTGGAGAGAGAAGACCAACCCATATCTACTCTCCGATCATAAGGAGAGATTTGCTCACAAGTGATTACAGAACCACACCTACAGAAAGATCACAGATAGAGGGCTTTATTATCTTTGAGCCACCAACAGAAAGGCGCATAGTGCAGCTTCATGACGTCTCCCATAAACGTATCCCCACAAGCTGGAGGAGTTAAAGGGTGCACAGTAAACCGTGCAAGATTGTTCCTATGCTTAGAGCAGCCACAAAGCTGTTTGGGACTCCTGGAAGAGGCTAACCTTCCATTCAGAGAAAACTGAATGGGCACAGACTAAAGAAGTTCTTCTTAGTCTACTTTTAATGTTAATTTCAATTATAGCTTCAGTTAGTAACCTGAACAAAGACAAATGAATGGCAAAATACAATGCCGCACTTCACACATGCATAATACATTTTTTTATTATCAAGCTAAGAAAAGAAAATTCTTTTTGATGCTCTATATGGTGGACCCTATCACACCAATAGTCAAAATCACCAGCTGGCTCCACCAGGCTGCTATGCCAGTGAAGGTCGTAACGGAGCTGGGAGACAAAATTCTGAAGATGAAAGTGATGCACCAGAACAATCACCGAGGTTTTTTTTTTGCCACACAAAAAATCGGAAGCCCACTTGAACTCAGTAATCCTGTACGAAACACAGGACATCAAGCAACAGCTATTCCTGTTCCTTTACAGATACAGCATTTACTGTGCTCCTCAACGAATCCTAGGCAATTATGTCTGCAGTAGCTGCTAGCCTTTATACTGAGTTTTATTTTACAACCCTAGACAACTAACCATATCTGCACCACTTGTTACTATATTAATGTTTTATAAATAATAACATAAAGACAACTGAATGGTAAGTGAAGTAATTCAACCATTCCATAACAACAGGAAGCTAAAATTAATAATATGGACAAAGGAAAACTAGACAATACAATCAGGAGACGACAAGTGAAAGCCAAAGACGAAAGCTGAAACCACACAAAAGTTTTACTTCAGAGAATTGCTTAATCAAACACACAAGTACAGTGCTCATTTGTTTTTCCCATTTGCCCTGTCACAAACAATGAGCAACGCCACAGTTTTTCCAAGAAGCCATGGGAGGTAAACTTTCTGTAATTTAAGTCAATACCATAAGGAAAAAATTCTTTAATTTAAAACACAGAAAAAAACTGATTATGAATTTGCCACAAATGTTACATTGTTTGTATTAAAATTATTTACATTTAAAACTGTTCTTTTTCATTGCTGACTACACAGCAGGGTCTCGCGGTGCCAAAGCAGAGTTCCAGTTTGCTTTGTTAAATGCTCAGTTTTCTCAAAAACATTATTTTTGACTGTGATTTTTCTGATTGTTTCCAATGTTGGAAATATTTCTTTACCCACAAAGGCTGAGTAAATTAACATCTGCTATCCTTGAACTTTATCCAGACCTTATAACTGAAAATTTTTGCACAGGGCAGTATGAAAATCATCAGTCCTCCTAAAAGTCCTTATGCTTGTGAAGATACACATGGATGTTATCAGTGAGCTTGCATTAAGCTACGTTACTGGATCCATCTGAAAAGTAAAGTAACATCAGAATTCCAGCCCTGCACAGGTGCAGTATCTAAGCTTCCAGACACATGAAGTACTAAGTAAAGCTGGGTGACAGAAAACACTGCTGCATAAACAGTCTTCAATTGGAGGTAAGCGTAAAGAGAAGTAAAAATTCCCATCAGTTTCTCAATTCTGTAACTACTTTTATGCCAGCAGTCTGTAACTGAATGTTTTAAGGACACTGAATGTTGATTAGGTGCATTTGTAACCGATATTCCTGGAACTGCAGAGCAGAAGAGTGATCTAAGCCATTTTTCTCACTGTTAAGGGTACTGAAAATAGAGTCAGCCTTTTCTACGCAGGCTGCAAGTTGACCTACAGTGACATATATCAAACATGGTAAGTATTACAGGAAATGCACAATGTTATTTCCAACTATTAACAAGAAAAAAAAAAGGATATATAGAGTAAGATCAGAGGATAACGATTTGTATTTTTTATAAAAGTTCATCTAAAGAATCTATCACATACTAAACAGTGCCTATCAGCCAAGGTAGGTGCTGAACATCTCTCCCTCAGTAGTCACCAATGAAAGGCACGTAATCCCCTGCAGTATTTTCTTCACCAACAAAGCAGTGAACCGGGTTCCCCCTTGCCCTACCTGTAAACTCCATCTTCCTTCTAGTCATCCCATCCCAAAAATTTGGGTTGAAAGCTGAGTCTGGGAGAGGGCTGAGAAGAGCAGCAGGTCTGGGCTGGGTGGCAGCCAGGGTGGGATGCAGCTGTAGGTCCCCATGAGCCACGCTGGCATCATGAAGGGCACGATGGGGAGCTGTATGGAGCCTCTTGGTCCATTGGCAGCTCCCCAGCTCTGGAGAGGCATCACCTTAAATAGATCTCCAGGTGCTCTGTGCTCTGAAAGTTGTAACCAGTCCCTTAAATCCCGGCCTGAAACTGAGCTGCAGGCGAGCGAGGTTTCAGTTCACATAACATATGCCACCCTGGAGAAGTGGCATTAATGAAAGTAGCCAGGACGTGTTGTAATTGCGGTCAGCTCTGAGAGAGACGTAAGGGAAAACATGGGGCACGTTACAGCAGCGCAGCCTTGAAGCGATGATGGAAGGGTCTGGGTTGTGAAGAGTCACACTAAATGAAGCTGACATAACCTCCCAGCCTGCTGCAGCCGCACAACTGCTCAACACTGCAGGGTAATCCCTTGGCTGTTATAAATGCCACAGAAATCCTGAGCAAAGGCAACAAACAGGTTTGTAACCTGGGTGAACACTGCAGACAGGTACCAGGGGAGCTCTCAGACTTGGTCTCACAACCACCTCCCAACCCACTCTTGGACTTGGGGAAAACCAGTAACACTGCTGGTCAAAACTGGGGCCATTCCCCACCTTTTTATCCATGCATGGAATCTGCAAGCCCTAAACCAAGCCTGTTATAATTGTCTACCTACACTAATTAGCCAATTATGCGAGTCTGGAAACATGTGTATCAAACCTAAATCATATTATGGATAAAGTCAGGAGCAATAAACCTAATGACAGCATGAAAGATTCAAGTTAAACATCAGGAAAATCCTTCGCTGGCAAGGGCAGAGAAACACCAGAACAGATGTCACTTAACATGCAACCAGCTTGTATGCTACCTCACTTCAACTGTCTCTTTTTTGTTTTATCCTACATGATATTACGCTCTTTTTTTGTGTGTGTTTTTTGAGTGCCCACAGTGTGCGCACATGGTTGTAAAAATAATAAATACTATTAACAAATGGTGGCTATTACAAGATTTACAGGAGATATTCAGGATCCACCTTATGAATACAGGGCCCAATTCTAAAAAAAAAAAATTCTCACTTTCTTAATAGTCATAATTCTTATTTATGCTTTTAGCTCCATCACCAGCAATGTAAGTAGATGTTTAAGAAACTGCTCTTGTAATAGTTTTGCAGAATCAGGCCCTAAAAACAGAGGATACAGATGGTGAACACAAGATGCACATTGAGTGAAAACAACACTCATTTTCCATGGTGGCAGAATGCCAATTAGTTAGAGCCTGCTGACGATGGTACGAGAAGAGGAGGAACTGTCATGCACACGTGCCAAATTTACTCATTTAAAAAGTGAATTGGGCATCACCGTCTGTTACAGCTAATCAACAAAATGAGATAAGTGGGGCAACAAATTATACCCCTTTTAATCAACTAGCACTGTCATTCTCTTTGTAAACAGGGAGAGTTTCTAAATTTGCTTTCGGTAAGTCTGAAGCAGTAAAAGAAGATGGAAACATCCTGTTAACAAATTACTGGCTCAATTCAAAGACCATCAAAGGACTTTCTACAGAGTTTAGAGCAGAATCAAAATACATAAATAGCATCACTCCATGAAGGAAAGTCAAGGATGAAAAGCAGATTCATCACTTGTGTTTTAAAAAGTTATTTGAGAAAAGAAAAATTATTAGATCCTGATTGTTGAAAAGCACACAAATGAGTTTTTCCAACAGTGTGACTATGCTATACTGATGAAAGCATAAAGGTTTGAAGAATTAGGCTTTTCCTTTACTTGCTGCTTGGCTGCATCAGTCCAGACAACAGCCAGCTAGGCTGTGTTATTTCACATGCTTTTTGTAAAGGGGAGTAGAAGGAAAACCCAGAATTCCACCAGCTTATCTCCATCAGAATGTAAGTCTTCTCTGAAAAAGATAAATACCACCAACTCTTTTTATATTCAGAAGGTGGCACCTAGACCACATAATCCTGATATGAATCTTCAAGGGGGAATTCCCAGTGCTCCTGGTACACCATCCCAGCCAGAAGAGCTCCAGCACTGTACCCATTTACATTTTAGAACTGCTCAGTGTGAAAGAGCTCAGTTCTAGAACAACAATCATAAACCAACTGAATTAAAAGTAATTGCTGGAAATGGTCTAAGTATTTAAAGAAACTTTTCCTGAAGTAATACAGGTCTGAACACATGACAAATTAAACACACCCCCCATATATACAGAAAATGGCTATGAAAATCTAGGTTATCATCAAGGTTTAAAAGCTCCTTGCACAGGATGCCAGAAGATGTTGCAGCCTCTACAAAAATCTTTCTATAATACAGATCTTTATCAAATCCAGTAATTCAAAACTAATTTAACCAAAAGCAAAATGAGAAGCTGCACAGTTCATCTGGTTTACAAAAGCCTCAGAGCCTTCAGTAATCCAGTTAAAAAGAAGCCTACTTGACTACAGAAGGTGAATACACAGCCTTTGCTTATAAACACACAAGGTAATTGCCTGAGGAACAGCCTGGCATTGCATTAGTACTGCAATGTCCCTTCATTTCTGCTTTCCCTCTCTGTGAGGAGGGAAATTAAATTATCTTCATAGTTTCTGCTGCCATTGAAAAATACTTCAACAATCCAAATACAGGCTCTACTCCACTGACTGCTAATGCCAAAGGCCCCCAAACCACTTACTCTGACAGAAGGCGAGTTTTACAATCTGTAGCTGCATCTATAAAGCAACGAAAAACTGATGGTTTCCTTTTGACTGTCACAGAAAGGGCTGCTTTGTACGTTTCTTTCCTCAGGAAACCCATTGCTATAATTTTCCATTAGAGAGTTTCTATATTCCTTTGTTGCTAAAGTGACTGCAATGTTGGCCTAATTTGGGTCATCAAAAATCTAGGATTAATCACATACCTAAAAACAAACAAAAAAATTGCTACATAAATTTACTTGCTCGATTATCTGTAACTATTTCTATCAAATACTATGCAGCATTCTCCAAAATGTTAAAACACACAGGCTGTAACTTCTGTATTTTTCCATCTATAACAAATTAAAAAAAAAAAAAGAGTAATCTACATTTCATTTTTCTGTATTGTTATTACCAATAGCATACGCACTGTGAACATCATCCATTGTAGGATGTCAAAGTAACCACAGAAACATTAATCTAGTCTCAGAAAACCCTGCAAGTTGGGTACGCATTAACCTCAGATGCTGTGAGGTTAAGCTGCTTGCCTGTGGTCACACGGTGAACTTGACAGGACCAGGAATAAAGCCCAAATTTCCTGATTCCCCGGCCCTATCACCAGACGACACTGATGTAATTGCTAAGTTTTAATTTAATGGTCTGTACCGTCTCCTGAGTTTGCAACAGCAGGTATTAATGTTTTACTTCAGGTTCAAGAGCGCAAAGCACACTAAAAGCTGATTTTAGTGTAACAGAAATGAAATGGCCCATCTCAAAACACCGCGGTGCTTAGAGCATGCTAATACCTACAGAACTGTATGGAAATTGGCTACTCATGTCATCAGAGCTGGCAATCCAGTGCTTGGATCAGCTTGCAGAGGGCTGGCTGGGAGGTTTTTGCACAACTCCTGTATGTCAGGCAGTTGTAACCTCGACCCTCCCCTTGTAGGCACGGCTCCATTGAAATGCCGCAATAAGAGGTCAGTCCCATTAGATTTTACAGATCTTCAGAGTCTGCTGGCTAGGTGGGATAGGTTGCCAGTGTGTGCTGGCAGGGGGTTACCTACCCTGCACTCAAAGCATGTTCTGTTTTCCAAAAGATCAAACAGCAGCTTATTAGAGGAGCTGTTATAGGATTCAACTGTCTGTTCCTCAGTCCCATTTCTGCTGTTAGGAGTGTGTGCCCAAAACCTTTCTTTGGAGGAACCCCACATTCTCTTTTTTTCAGAGGTCCCAAGAGCCCCCAAATGTGGAAAGCCAAGATGAGCTGCAGGTACCCAGCCTCTGGGTACAAGTCATAGAAGAAGCATGGAGAAGCATGCATGCTTCAGACCACCATACAGGTGGTCAATCCTTTCTGTGTCGGGAAACCAGCACTCACCCAAAACCAAAGTATACCATTCCAGAAAGTCTTGCTACATGCAAAATACAATTTAAAAAATTATTTTTAGCTTCATTGTCTTCCCTATGCCTTCATCTGACTGTCCCTTTCCCATCTTTTCATTAAAAATTTTCCCAACTTGCACACTTTATTGGTCTTTCAGCTCTTACTGGTCCTAGCCATCTCATGGATTAAGGATCATCTGCTCAAATAATTAGAAAATAAGCGATTAACAAATCAGAGAATAGTCATTACCTGTAGATATTCTGAAAATAGCCATCTCCACAAATCCAACAGACACAGCCATCAATTATAGCAATTCTAGAGGTAGACAGCATTTGCATAGAAAGAGTATTTTAACCTTGTAAGTGGAACCCACACTGAAATAATTTTCTCTATTTCCAAAAATGTCAATTCCAGTATTTTAGGAAATAATCATCGAAAATGGTGCTTGCAATGTCACTAAATGTAGATTGTGTCATGCTTCTAGTGATTAACCAATTCTAGAATAAGTGACTACTTAGCACAAGGGAAAGAAAGTCAAAAACATTTAGCCAGTTAACAGCTTCAGCTCTCACTGACAACCACCTCTCTTCATGAATTTCTGGAACTGCTTGCATGTACAATGGCATACATGTGTTTAGTATCAGAGCCGGAGGCATCCAGTTACCTCAGTTACTTGGATAATGCTAAAATAAAGACATGCTTTCTTGAAGAACTTCAGTTCAACTGTAACATAAGAACACTTTTTAACCCCTAATAGACTTAATCTTGTTTCATTTTTAATTTGAAGAATTTACTTATTGGAAAGGATACTGTACTCAACTAAGAATCTGTTGGAAGTTTTATTTAACTATCTTGGATTTTGTTAAAAGTTCACTTTATAAATATATAAAACTAGAATTAGATTTTTTTTTTTTTAATCAAGAATGTTTTGGGAACAGTTTTTGAGCTAGGGTTTTACAACAGATCTTTAAAAGATGCTGTAAAAATTCATTTTCCCCTCATTTTTTAAAATTCTATTTTGATCTTAGTTTGAAGGTAAATTTAAAAAAACTAAGATGCTGCTTTTCAAGAACACCCCGAGACAAAAATTGAAAAGTTATATACAAAAAGCATGACGCAGTTTTCAAGCAAAAATTCTGGGAAAGTATTTATAAAATTAAAGTAACTTTTGAAAACTGTTATAAACATTATGATTTGGCAACTTTAAAAAAAATTCCAACTAGTTGAATAAAAAAAAAGTCTGCATAGAAAGTCATGTTGGTTAGGTATCTGTAATTTAAATTAGGTTTTGTAGTAGTAAACATACCAGAGTAACAGGAGGAGACGTGGAGAAGGCTGAGATGCAAGGCATACACGCACACATACGCAGCCCTGTTGTTACCTCAAATGACACCATTTCATGGCATCTCTCTCTATACAGGGAACAGCACAGGACAGACCAATTCTCAGAGTAGAAAAATAAGCCTGGATGAACCACTTGCCCTGCCAGAGAGCAGGCTGGTCATGCTGCTGGAGACACCTGAGGCCTCACGGTGTCACCTGGATCGTGTCGGTGACTGAACATTTGTCCTGGGAAAGAGGGAGTTTACTGTGTGACCCTGTATGCAGCCACCTACCAGCTGAGGAAAGCCCTGCGGTCAGAGACACCTTGTATGGACTTTAAAAAGGGGAAATCTTCAAGACCTCAGTAACTTTCAAATTATTGGAAAATTTTGTGACAGCAGCCTGGATGTGCCAACGTGCCCATTTGAAATAAGCGAAATACACTGACCACAGTGCAACACACTCAGGAGTTGCTGCACTCATAAAGCCGTATCCAGGGATTTTCCCACAGAATTGATGAGGGGTCAACAGCCACTGCAGAAAGCACGGGCACTCTCCTTTCTCCCCAGGACTGAACATGAGAGAGTGGAGCAGACTCAGAGCCTCCTCGTCCCCAGCTGAACGAGCTGATCAGAGCCATGGGATGACTGCCGGGGGTGGTGGGACCACGCTCAGCTCACTTGTCTTCAGTCAAGCAGAACATCCCTTTCTGAGCTGTTTGCTCCCTCCTGGGCAGGGGCAAGCCCTGCTCGCGCAGTAGAGTGCCTTTCAAGAAAAACTAAAGTGAGCTGTAAAGGGCAAATGCATACAAGGGGTGCCATCTGGCAACAACTTAAGGAACTTGACGCAGAGTGACTTAAAAAAAAACAAACCCATTCATTGACCTAACCACTGCCATAAAACCCCTGTGTAAAAGCAGTTAAGAGCACTATCTCTCCCAGCCTGAGGTGCTGCTGACTGATCACTGCAAGCAGAACAATATTCATGTTACGCAATGTCTCACATTAGGCCTAAAATAAATAAAATCCGGACTTGCATTTTGACAGCAACGTGAGCCAGACAAAGCTTGTGCTGCTGGGTAAAACCCCTGAGCTCCTTGCCATTGTCGTGGAGAACTGGGATGGGCAGGAGGTGAGCAGAGGCTGCCTTGGCCACAGGAGCCCTGGGAGGTGCAGGCCATGCCTGGGAGATGCACAGACCTCCCACCAGGCCTCAAGAGACAGGTCCTCCACGGTCCAACCCACAGCGTAGGCTCTCCACAGTAAGAAAAGTCCAGCACTCTCAGGGAATTAAGGCCTGAACTGAAGCCACCTGAAGTCTATCAATGACTTCAATGCATTTTCAGTGAGACCATGGTAGCACTCTTTGCAGGAGTTAAGATCTCTGAGTCTCTGATCACTACCCACCTTCTTCTTCGGATTCCTCAGCTCATAGTAAACCTGCATCGTCCCTGACTTTTAAGGACTACAGAAACCAAAGATGAACACATTAATTAATTATGTGTGGGAATTGTTTACATTTGCACCAGGGTATGTTCAGACTGGATGTCAGGAAGCATTTCTTTACTGAGACGGCCGTCAAACACTGTAACAGGCTTCCTAGAGAGGTGGTCGATGCCCCAAGCCGGTCAATGTTTAAGAGGCATTTGGACAATGCAGTTAATAACATGCTGTAACTTCTGGTCAGCTCTGAGTTGGTCAGGAAGTTGGACTAGATGATTGTTGTAGGTCACTTCCAATTGAAATAAACTAGTCTATTCTAATCCATTTCACAGACCAGGTGTTTTCCAAACAATCCCGAAGACTGAGGAGATGGCAAGCAGACGTTCTGCCACTTATGCTTATCCTCACCACAAAATCCAGTGACCACACTTACGCGGAATACAAAAAGCAATTCACAGAATTCACCAACCCTTGAAATCCACTGAAACAATTTACTCCTAAACATACTACTTTCATGGTTTTTTGCTTATTCTTGTTTAAGTTTCCTCATTAAGTATGACAACTTGCCATGTGCAGCCTCTGTAACCGTTACGGCAGTCTGTGCTGGGGAGCTTGTGGTCCAGCCTGGTTTAGCGGGTGCTGTTGCCTTGGTATCACAGAACCTTCCCCATCAGCAACAAACCTGCTCTCCTCTCACAGTTTGCCGTGAAGAGCAGCATTCCACTCCCAAAGTGTTGTCATTCTCCCTATCCCTTGAATCAGAATAACTCCAATTCCAGATAATTACACTGCCAATTAGCAGAGCTCATTAGTGGAAATACTGTCATTTTCAGAAGCACCCACAATGGCTTTCTCAGGGAAAACTCCACCTTCGAAAACAGATATCAAGGCCAGCACCAAGTGAAGCCTATGGTACATTCCCCCATGTAAGTCTTCAACTCTCAGTCACAGTCAACACGTGGTTAAGATCCCTCTAAGAAAAGAGCTTTAGCAGGTCAAGGGAGGTGATTCTCCCCCTCTACTCTGCTCTGGTGAGACCCCACCTGGAGTACTGTGTCCAGTTCTGGAGCCCCCAACATAAGAAGGACATGGACCAGTTGGAGAAGGCCCAGAGGAGGGACACGAAGATGATAAAAGGGCTGGAGCACCTCTCCTATAAGGATAGGCTGAGAGAGTTGGGGCTGTTCAGCCTGGAGAAGAGGAGACTCTGGGGAGACCTGATAGCGGTCTTCCAGTACCTCAAGGGGGCCTACAGGAAAGATGGGGAGAGACTGTTCAGTAGGGCCTGTTGCAATAGGACGAGGGGTAATGGTTTTAAAATAGAGGGAGGTAGGTTTAGATTAGATATTAGGAAAAAATTTTTCCAGTGAGGGTTGTAGAACACTGGAACAGGTTGCCCAGAAAGCTAGTGGAAGCCCTATCCCTGGAAACGTTCAAGGCCAGGCTGGATGAGGCTCTGAGCAACCTGATCTAGTTGGGGATGTCCCTGCTCCTTGCAGGGGGGTTGGACTAGATGAAGGTCCCTTCCAACCCTAACCATTCTATGATTCTAAATGGATGAAGTTAGGTGACTTTGGTATAGAAAGGAATCTGACATAACACTGGTTTCTATGCAGTAGAGACCTGGTAGTATTACTTAGGCTTCTTATTTTTCCTATGAGTAATATAATGTGCAGAAAATAATATACGAACAGATAGCAAGGCATAATACACATCTGAAGAAAATTATTTTCTATGTTTTGTTACAAGTATAGTTATACAAAGTTCACCATGCTGTAATACTTTGGTTTTACCTGTTGTAGTCAATCACTAGCAAACTGATCCACCTTTACTCGCAGCAGAATTAAAGATTTTGGTAACTTTTCAGTAAGGTAACATTCAAATAACACACAAACATCAATTTCATATTACCTTTCCCTATAGGGATTTGAATTTAAGACCAAAAGAAAAAAAAAAGTCTAATTAAAAAACTTCCACTAAGTTTTAAAAGCTCTATACAGTTACTTCAGATGATTGCTCATAAATTCAATAAAGCCCTAAAGATTACTCATGTCTACCAGTGTTATCATCAAGAGGAAAGCAACTTTCTTTTTTCTCTTACAGAGAAAATGGACTTTTATTATGCTGCTAATCACACCTACACATTGAGTACCCATCAGTGTTAGAAGCTGAAAGCTATGAGCAAGTTTTCTCATTTTTAGAAGACAATAATATTTTCTGATTGCTCACTCAGGCTTTAGAACCAGGGATATGATTTTCCTAATAGCATCTATTAGTTCAATATTAAGTGTCTTTAAGATCTTGTAAAGTGTCTTTTTACTTAAAATTACACCCAATCTCAAATATACATTGAATAAGAATTTCTAATTGCAACTGAAATTTCCAGAATGGAATCTGACATATAAAATCCACAGTGTTAGGGATCATTCGTCTGGGTCACTATCATTTCTAACATGAAATTAAATTCACTGCTGAAAACTTCTGTTGCACAGACCATAAACATATTAAAGAAATTAGAAGATTTAACAGATTTCCCATAGCACTAGAATAAAAATGTTAACATTTAAACCTGCAATTTTCATGATAGATAAAATTAAGAGGAAGAGAACTTTGCTTTTTAGACCTGTACGATGCCCCTTAACCATTTACAGTCCTTGGCCTCATTTTTCACCTGCAAATGTTGGCATAAAACATTGTGCAGCAAGCAGCTACCACTCCCAGAGGAAATTCCTCAAATATCTCCAAAATTTGTTCTTGATATTTACTACTGACATTCCTTACACACTGTCATAAACACTAGGTGACTTTCAAAAGTCATCAAGACTGAAAGAACTTCACTTGTAAAGCAAAACAGTCCTCATGCTCTTCTGCAGCTGTGGCAGCCCTCAATAGCATCACATGTAGCCTTAACATGTCGAGCAAGCCTCTGATGAGAACAATGTTAAGATGCAGAGCGTACAAATGAAAACATTTTGTTTCCATATTCTTGACCATCTACCCTTTCCTGTGAAAACTACCCAAACCTGCCCCAGATATAATTTTTTCTTTACTGAGGTTTTCATCTTCTTCTTCATTCTCTAATGGTCAAGTATGCAAGTTTTCTCCACATCTGGTTTACTATTTTCGTTTTTGTGTCATGTCCTTTGTGTTCTGGTAAAACGTCAAGATTTAGTTAAGTAGGAAGTGACATAGAGGATGAATTACTGACAGGATTAACATTTCACTAGTAAAAAATAAGAAGTATATCAAACACCTACTTTATGGGGGAAAAAAAGGAAAGGAAAACAAAACTTAAGGTTATTGGCTGCTGAGCACGTTGCTTTTTAGTTTGCTCTGTTTTAGCTCATCATTTCATTGTACTCCCATCTGCCATTGCGTCTGTCTGCCTTGTTTTATCCTCCACAGTCTCACATGTGCCTGGCAAGGGTCCCATGTTGTCCCCCTGTGGAGCACCAGAGTAGAGGACCACGGCTCCTGGCCAGGGATGCTGTTTGTTTTGGTGATACGTACAATAAGCAATGACAATGCTGGAAAACTCCACTTGCATTTGATGTAACTAGTGCCTCTTAGCCTCCTGTGTTTCTATTTGTCTTCTGTCCCTAAGCAAAATCTTCCCCTAACTCTACACTGTCAGAGTGCAGCTGAGGAACAGGAAGGGAGAAGGATCCCTACAAGGAACCTGGGAGGCTGGAGAACTTCTTGCTTATTCCCATAAAATGTCCTGGGCATCCCGCTGGTGTTTTGCCAGGCCCCTGTTCATAGGAATATGACCCCATCACTGCGCTGAATTATTTAGCTTGCTTAGGAGTTCACTGGGAGCTGATCATCCACCTATCATGACCCATCTAAAACTGGAAAATGGTCATGCACGTTTTAAAAATAGTCTGTTTATCACACCATATATATTGATTATTTTTTTGGAAACACTCCAAGAGCCAGCATTCTGGAAGTCAATCTAAAATAAATATGACCTGAATTTATCCAGTACAGGTTGGATGAAGCCTTGTTACTAGGCACCTAGCTTTTTTTTATTCCCCATCCCAAACTGCATACATGTAAACAATATATAACTGTCTACATATTAATAACACAGCCTCCTGGCAATTATGAATTATTAAACAGAATTTTAATGTGGCTTATTTCACAGGCGTGCATTGGTATTTGGAAAATTTCAGTTCCCATTTCCCAAGTATTGAAATGCCTTTCAAAATCCTGAAGCTGTACCGCTAAAGTGGCCTGGTGTATGCACTGAACTAACGCCAGCCATCTACCTGAGACCTGCCAGGAAGAGAAACAAATGCTGTCAGGCAGTAAAAAAGACTGCGGAAAGTTGAAGCATAAACAAAACTATGATTGAAAACACCAGGAAAGAGAAGATGCAGATCTGCAGCCCTGATGCTAATAAAGCTCTGTCGCACAACCTCAGCATCTGGCAGCAATCCCACTACAGCAAATTTTACCTGACTGAAACTGGGGTGGGGAAGACACGGTTGGCTTTGGAACCAAGTTTCAGATCATTCAGTGCTTGAGAAAGGCTGTCAAACTTTGATTTCCATGTAAAGGCAGCTGATTACTAATTATTGTGTAAATTAATTGCTTCTCAGGGTTGATTGCAGCCACTATTTACTGCTACAGCCTGAAGAAGTCAGGTTCTTCTGTTTGGTATTTGAACATATTTACAGCTTCCAGAAGCAGAAAGAACATGTTTAATTTTCAGCAGTCTGCCTCAATGTCTCTTCCTCACTGGAATGAACTATGGATACTATTGTCACACATTTCTTGTACATTATACACCTGCTTCAGTACTGTTGCTTATGAATAATAAGGATGAAATGTCAGGCAAAGAACAGATAGTCTCTGAAAGACGAAGGGAATATAACTTTGGAATAACTGGGTTTTTTTTTTGCAATAAATAATTTGTAATAACTTATTACAGGACATACATTTTATGGAACATAAAACTAGAAGCATGAAGTATTGTTACCTTTTGGTAACTTAAGATTAAAAGGTTGTTCTTAATTCCCTCTTTCTTGCCTGAATCTCAGACCCCATGGTCAACCCAGCTCTTTGGACCTCCCTAAAGGGCATCTGAAGTGTGGGGCATTCTGCTGTGAAACCGGCATGGCTCTGTTTCAGTTCTGCTTTGACTTCCCTCTTGCTCACAAATATGACAAAGATGAGTGTCATCTGTTTTATAAACGAGATCCAGGTAGCAGTACTATGCTGCCGAGAGACTAGGAGGACGACGCTGTGATGTGAGAAGCCCTAATGCAGCTGTGTTGGCAGGAGCAGCTCCATCATCTCCGCATGCCGCCATACAGCTAGAAAATGTTCAACCCTTGTAAAATACCTCGTAGGTAACAACACACTCTGTTCTCCTCTGCCCAAAACTGCACTCTGACACAGCAAGCAGCATAAAGGTTTGTCTGTGGCTTCGTGAGCTGTAAGCATCATTTTTAGCAAAAATGAGAGCAGCATCAACAGAGGCGCAATATCCTCCCCTTCCACTACATGTTCTGCATCATGTCTTCTATTCCAGGAGTGGGAAAAAAAGGAGATACTCCATAGAGAGACCACTAGATAGATGGAAATTACTCTAATAAGGGAGAGTTTTCCATGAGGATTTCCATTTGCCTTCCACATACACTACATACATGTTGTATGAAGCAAAGAACCTTGCTAGAGTGGAGTATCCAGCCCACTATATTTTAAAATGTTGGTAAATTGAAAATGGATTATGTCCCTTCTCTCTGCTCCTTCCTCCTCCTGTCCCCCTACTCACCATGAATATATTTTTGAAGAAAAGAATACACCCACTACTTGAGCAGATTCTAAGTATTTCACAGATTATGCATATAAGGAGGAAATAATAATACATAATTTCAGCAAATCTGCAGTGCTCCATGCCTGTGGAAAAAACTGCAAGAATTTTAGCAATACAAGCACTTGGACAGGAGCTAACCTTCCCCTGTGAAGCAGGGACCAAAGTGCAGCAATGGCTGAGACCTGCTGTGAATAATTAATGACATTTTTTTCAAGCAGTGACTTATGCCTGAATTCCTAAAAGAAATAGTCTACTTAAACTGGTTTATTAAAGCTCTATACCAAGGAAAATCCACACTCTGTTTAATGGAGCAATCTGACCAATTTGGGATGCATTTTCCCTCTCTAGTTTTTTAAGTGCTATTCAAACCCATAGAGCGCATAATTAAATCAAGGATGGCTAAAATATCTCTCTTGCTTAAATTACTATATATTTGCCTAATTAGCAATTACAACCCACTGTTGCCACAGATGTTTGCTGAGTAATACCTCTGTTCCCCTGTAGGCTTGAGCACAACTACAGAAAGTAATAACACACAAACCCCACTGCAGTTAGATGCTTAACGAGCACTGTGGATAAATCAAAAAGACGGTCACAACTTCAAAGGAACCAGAGCTTTAATTTACAGGGCAGAGATTAGCAATATAATTAATGAGAATTATAACAAAGCAAAGGAGAGAAATCGCTGAAATCCTCTAACCATGCAGCTTTGGGAGAAGCAAACAAATAAATTCCTAACCAGAGCCAAATGTTGTCTAAACCGCTTTATTGGTGCATTGTGCTTCTGATCTGTGATCCACTCCCTTCCCTCCCTGCCAGCCTCCTGTTAAAAAGAAAGAAAGATTTCACACCAATTCCACACTTCGGAACAAGATTTCAGGGAGCATTTCTTTTCCTGCGATGTAGGGAACAAGCAATGATAGGATCAGATAAAAGCACATAATGAGATTAAGTCTCATTTAAAAACCCCTCTTGCGCTTCAAAGGCGCTAACTCTATTAGAGGTAAGACTGAGAACGGTACGTACACTGACAAACACAACACAGTCACCGTGCAGAAGAGAGCCTACACTGCAGAAACTGCATTTATTGCCACAAAGCAAACAGTCACATCAAATGGCAAACCACTTTCCTGAAGCACATGGATTTTATGGGACGAGACAGGACAATATTGGACAGGGATGTGCCTTGCATCGAAAGGGTTTCTAAACAGCTAAGTGTGAAACATCTTCACATTCAAAGGATGCACCTGTAACACTCAGCATAAGTAATTGCTTTTTTTTTTTTTGCAACAAGCGCCTGGTAGGCAGCAGCTCAGAGCACTCACTTGCCACAAACCACTTCTCTAATAACTCGTCTCCGGGCGTAGCCACGTGTTACGGATACTGGATTTCAGTCCCAGAGGCATCACAGGGAAGGCTGCAGACCTATCACTGCCCCTGAGCACACGCGCAATGCTCACCGCCACCTCCTGCATCCCACCCATCTGCTGAGACTGATGCACCCCACTCTGTGGTGTCTCAAGGGTCTCCTAGGGACTGGAATTTCTGGCTTTGAAACGCAGAAACTAAAGGAAAAACATGCCTGACCTTTAAGAGAAGACAGAGAAAACCGCTTGCAAAACTTTTGCAGGAAACACAAATTCAATTTTATTAAATATGACTTCTAAAAGGAAAGAGAAATAAAGATATTTAAATACAAATTCAGATTATTACAGGAACTACTAGGAATTCAAAGATTAAATAATTACATTGAAAGAAATCAAGTAACTTATTGAAAATTAGATGCAAGTCTGAATAAAAATATATTAATATACCTTTAACAGTAGCACTGACAAGTGAAGAAATTCAACAAATTCAGTGATGTATAGGTCACTCAAATAAATTATATGCAC
Source organism: Chlamydotis macqueenii (assembly GCF_036417535.1). NCBI lineage: Eukaryota > Metazoa > Chordata > Aves > Otidiformes > Otididae > Chlamydotis > Chlamydotis macqueenii. Next base: position 101,134,729 of record NC_141558.1, on the reverse strand, counting down.
CTTTTTTGAACAAAAATGTTTATACATTTGCTAACTTCATTACATTAATCATATAAATCATATAAATATCTTTATAGACAGGTATGTGAAGCTATAAAAATAATCACACTTCGTATCAACTTGTCAATTATTAATTTATTTTGTTTTCCTTTGTGAAGGATATAATTACTGTTTTTATCAGCAAAATTCTTAAATTTCTGTAGAAATATTTGATGCATAACACATACTTTAATTTTTGTTCCAAAGTTTTTCCTACAAAATTCTTTAGTTAGAATAACTAATCCTCTAATGGACAATGTTCATCCTCATATTGTGAAGATGACTGATAAAATTATTTATTAGCAATGAATCCTTAAGTGTTCAGTGCCATCCAGGTGAAATTTAGCTAGAGACTGACACTAATCCTAAACCAGATTTTCTAGCCAGCCTCTACTCTGCCAGCATGGAAAAGCTACAGGTGGCAGAATGAAGGAACACAACCATACCAGATAGGAACATTCCTTTCTAAGGACAACTTAAAAATAAATTTCTCATACAGATTTATGACTAAATTGGGTGTTAGGCAGAAGAAATATAAAATAAGACAAAACAAAACACTGCCTGGTGTGGAGTATTGCTGAAAATACAGTGTTTCCAAGGAAGCCAGCTCTGAGGCCAGACAGGGTTGCAGACTGGAAGGGGGATGATGTCGAGGGCGCTGCTGTAGGCAAGGGGACATTTTTGGTAAATTCTGCTCTCCCTTTCCCAGTGTCAGCTTCTCAGCTCCTCTTTACGTTCAGTGCCATTTCTGATGGTACATTTTTTTTCCCAGGGATCTGAGTATAAACAAAAATCATTGTCTACAAGGATGTTTCTATTTCCTAATTAACACTATTGCACTGTTTCCTTCATGCAACTCTGGAAATGTAAAAAGGCCTTGCAGCAGGAATATATTACACATATTCTCAGTACGGGTACCTTCAAACTGCAACAGCAACAAACACAGGATTCAAGACCCAGTGTCTAAACTACACCAATTTCCATATGATATTGATAAGACTGTTTTGTTCTTAACATCTATCTTAACAATTTCATTGCTTACAGGGTATAGGAGCACAGCATAAAAAACATCACCTTTCACTCTAAAATTAACACAACACTCCCATGGATTATGCAACAGTACTTAAATCCAGGCAGATTTTTTTTTCAGAGCTGTGTTTGCAAGCAGCCATCCATGGATTCATCAATACCATTATTTTAACAGAAGCTTAAATAGCAATCAATACTTATTTCATGACTCATTTTTATACAGGTAAACTTTCTATTTTTATTTCACCTATGTGTAAAAGTCTGCCACCAAAATATTCTATAATGACAAAGAAATACTCCAGTTGGATGGTCACCACCATCATGCTGTACAGGCAGGGTCCAAAAAGGTCCCCAGAACCTTTTTCCAACAAACCCTGGGGCACCACTTAGCATCCAACACAGCAACAGAGCTAAACCCTCCTGGCAATAGACCAGAAGATAAAGCCAGTTTTAGTGCCACCTTTCTCCAGAATATCCAACCTATCACCCACCAACCCCACAAACAGCGTGTTGGGGAAACCTTCTGAACCCTCACTGAAGCTCTGCCCCTTTTGAGGGCATAACCCCAGGCATGCAGCACAGAAAAGTCAGACCAAAGAGCCAAATCTCAGCACACTAAATTAGATTCAGTTACAGAAAATATTTTCAGCATATCTATGGAGACTGGTAGCAAGACTTTTACAGCACAATTTGGCCATCAGAATTTATAACCAGGAAAATGTTTGATCCAAATTAATACAATGGCCATTTATTTTAATAGCATTGCATGCAGAAAATATACAACCAGTACTAGTGTATTTTCAGAAATGCTAAGTTAGCTGCTTCTCAGATTATAACAGTAATTCACATTACAACAGAATTAAAATCCGTTCAGCTATAAAAATGAGGCAAAAACACATCTGTCATTAGGAACTCTATCTTCATCCACTTAGGAAAGCCTCTTTCCCTGACAAGACTTCCATGAATGGTTTTCTCTGCCTCGAGGGTTGGAAAGTCAGTCAGTTTACCAAAAATACCCTCAGATCTATAGATATAAATATGCACAGACAGAGCTATTATGATTTTTCTGAGCCTAGCAGTCTAACACCAGGGAAGGCAATGCAGTCCATTCCTAAGAACTAGGAGAGGCAAATTTGTTTGGCCACTGTTGTAGAACAGGAACAGCTTGCAATGTGGCAGTATTTTTTTGCCACATCTGGAGGCATTTTCTGCTAAAGCCAGCTGAGTGGTAAAGCTCAGAAAACTATGACATTTATAGTCACACTCAGAAAAGGCAAACCCTTCTGCGTCTGTGCTCCAGTGCTGAACAACTGCTGTTCTCACTACTGGTGTAAAGAACTGCTAGCCAAAGTTGGCTGCAAGAGTCCTTTTCTCAAGGGAAAGAAGTCCTTTAGTCAGGAAGACTCCCTTCCCTTTCAGAAAAGAGGACTGTGTGGCTCTCTGTCCCAGGGGCAGCTTTGCCAAGTGGACAGGTAGGCTAAGGCTGAAGTAGAAGAGCTCAGGCTATGAAGAACACCCACAAAGTGGAAAGTCCTACGAGAGACCACATTAAGCAACCAACATAACTAAGATGAGACATAGTGTCATGAGGACCAGTAGCTTAGCTGCAGGGCCCCAGTATCCAGCAGCAAAATAGATACAAGCTAAACCTGGGATGGCTGTAGAGCCTCAAGAATTGAAACACCCTTTCCAGGGTGACAACTGGCCCACCAGACAAGCTTCTCTGAGGTGGACAATGAACAGGGAGCAGAGCAAACGGAAAGAGAAGCAAATATCTAAGTCTTCTGCCTTACATCTTATATGATTTTGGTGGGTGCAGCTGGTACTTGGGCTTTTTACAGCCTCGCAGCAGGAAACAAAACTTTTCTTCTGAAAGAGGAGCCCAGAAGGGAGGTGGCCTCAAGACAGTTCACAGTGAGATCAGGTCTGACATACAGGGCAGCAGCAGTGGCCATGAAAAAGAAGTAGCAGCAGCAAAGAAACAGAGGGGTAAGATGGGTGTAGGACCCGAGGGACCTAGAGGTGAGGTTGGAGAGGAATGCCAAGAGAAAGCTTGGCATTGGGAAGGTGGTGCTGGTGGGCAGGGATTTGGGACTGGGAGAGAAAATAGGGAGCAGAAATACCTGGGAGAGATGTACAACAGATGAGGGGTGTGTGGCTCAACTGGAAGGGTATTTGGGGCAGAGTAAGGACTACTTAGTAAGGACTCCTCTTTGTCTTTTGGTTTTGTAGAGGGCTGATGCAATGGGCTTTGGATCTGTGACCCAGGCTGTCTGGCAGAAGTGAGGAATTTTTTTTTATTGCAGAAGTCCAGACAGGTGATTTGGACACCACTGTCATGCCTACATCAACCCACCCTTCAGCATTAACCTGTAATTAATATAAAGCAGCTGAGCTGGGGATTGTACAAAGCTAAGTTGCAGGCCTTAAGAAGATTGTACTGCCGAGTCTATGGTCTCTCACCTTCCTCTCCATACTCTATGGCAGCACAAGTAATGAATAATACTGGGTGCCTGCACCAAAACACCTGGTCTTGACTTTCTGAGATGCCGAATACTTATGGACCCTGCTCAGTCTGGGTTGTGACTGATTACCTGCTCTGAAAACTGACACCTCTCCTTGAGAGCACCCCTAACCAGGGACTTTTGAAAACATTAGCTCCACAGCAACCTTCCAAAACTGACAGAGGGACTGTGGCCAAAGGATATCAATCAAGCTGAGCTAAATTACGATTAGGACTATTGTACGATAGAATAAGATTTAGAGGGAGAAAGCATATTCCTCAGGCATCAGTTAAAAAAACCTCACTTAAATAATGTGCTTTTTGCTGCATACAACAAAACATAATTCATCCTGCAATCTCAGCAGCTTGCGTTAAACTGAAGCAGTCACAGCTGACCTTCCTCAGTCACTCTGACAAGTCTATATTAGTTGTCCTCATTACATAAAGACAATCAATCAGAAATTGGAGAACAATGGCCTTATGAGGGTTCATAAAAATTGAATGCAAATCCTCTGTGCCACTCAGTCAGGGACAAGTTATTCCCAGAGCTACAGACACACGTCTGTGCCAAAATAAACGGTTTGTGGTTTTTTTTTTTCTTTCCTGAGTAGGGTCTGGGCCCAAGAGAGGGAGCTTGCTGATCACCTCAGGAGAGAGAACTTACAGAAAACTACTCGCGGTTTCCCCATTCAGTGGGACTCCTTCATCTTCTCTTACTATTGTGGCACAGAACAGGAAAGATATTTATACATGTAGCAGCTGTAAATTACTTTTTTTTTTTTTACACTCTAGTATTACCCTGATGTACACACTCTAAGCCAAAAAAAAAAAAAAAAAAGCTAATTTATACACAAATTCCATTTCAGCAAGCTCCTCGTTACTAATTGGGATTATCGGGAAGGGACTCAGACAAAGGACCCCTCCACTTTCCATCCTCCAGAACTTCCTCCTTTATGACTAGGCAGGCTGGCTCCACATCACTGACTTCTAATGCAGAAAGTAGAGAGTATCGCTGTCACACATGATTGAAACAAGCTAATACCTTCAATTTTCAAGGGAGATATGGAGCAGGAAAACAATTATCAAGGAAGAAATGAGATCCTGGGTGCTTAAGTCATACAGGTCTGCTAGAGGTCACCAGAGTTGCAGTTTCTCATATATCTTCAGAAGAAGAAATATGAGGTCTTGTTCAAAATAGTAATGGGCTGCTGCATATAATCTTTGGAAGTCCAGATGCCTGTTAGAAAAGTCAATAGCTGATAGTCAGGGACCCTGTTTGATATACATGAAAAGCAGCTGTTCCTAATATACTTAGTTAACCTGACACCATCAAGCTTATTTTCGGTCATTGCTGGGTCAACTCCCATTTCTTCCTCCTGCCACAACCCTACACATTCCCTTCCCCAGATAAAAACCTCACGGGTCCAAATTCCAGATGGCCTTCATGAAACTTTACATTACCTAAATATAGTTTTATTGGTATTTTTTTGTTTTCGCCCAACCCCACCTACAGATTTAAATCAAGATCCAAGCGTTGCTTTTGGTCCTTACTTAATTGGACAAAACCTCAACATCTAAACAGAAAAACAGTGTCATTCTGCATCCCCCTTAATGGGATTTTCTCCTCTTGCTGTACTTTAAAGGTGAAAGTAGTTTTCAGAGGCTAAAACACTAGAAACTAAAGTTTTCCAGTGATTAACAAAACTTAGAGTACTCTATCTTCTACTGTTCTTTCTGTTGAACTCATCTTTGCCTGAGAGGTATTAATAAAAATAGACCATATTTGACAATTTTGTCTGCTTTGGCCAAACAGCTTAACCAGGGTACTTCACTAGGTGCTCCTGGAATTCATCTAAGTAATTCAAATACCACAGGCAAAACATTCCCAAACTTTTGATGTTGCACACTGCATCTGTTAGCTTCTAGATCTTCCTCCACAATCACAGATAAATATATTTACACATCAGTGCTTCACATTTCTACAAGGTAATCCAGAGCAAGCACAATCAGTTGACGAAACATTAGTCTTATTTTCACTCCCAAATGATGATAAAAAAGTTAATACAGAAACCATTTTGCATATATAAAAAGACATCAATATTGTATTTGGATCTGAAAGCCAAACAAGCCCTGTGACATTTAAGAACTAGCACCCAAGTAAAGCACTACATTTCACATTAAGAAAAAATAAAAACCCCTCACAACCTTGAAGACATTCAAAGTCTCCAATGTGTTCTCCCGTCAGCTTCCACGGAAGACATATGTTGCTGACCTGTTAAATTCTGAGTCCTCTGTTGTAAAACAATCCCAAAATATAAAAACAAAACCTCACCTGTATTGAGGGGGAGTCATATGGAGCTCCTGAATTCAGGACCTCCAAGAGTTAACACTGACTTGGTTCCAGGCCTCCGCCTTGGACTAGGAAATTACACCTCATACAATGCTGTCAGGCAAGTTTTGTTTACACACTGTATCTGCAAATGTAATATTAACATAGACTGAATAATCCACATAGGTGTATAGTATCCACAGACACATTTCTACACAGTCAAAGACAAGACAGTAAGATTTTCCAGACTTAACAGTTCCACGGCAAGGATACTTATAATACCTCCTGCCTTTTGCACTTAGAAGCAAAGATAATTAGGGTAATGTCAGCAAGATAGTTTGAATTACTAATGCGAGGTACACATACTCACAAAAGCATTTGTCAAGTCAATCCATTAAATGATCCAGCATTTTGATGATAAAGATCTCAAAAACTTCATTTTATGAAGTAGCAGCTTCATCCTCTAAGAAAAATCTTTTCACAAAATGTCATATGTGTTCACGGTCTCACAGATCGCTCACCACTTTCCAGGAGTGTGGGGAGGTGGGGAAAGAGAAAGCAATACGTTGTGCAATGTGGTACTTGTAGCCAAGCAAATATAAAATACATTTGACAACTCACTATGTGGAGATACTGCTGCTACTGTCAAATCTATCTTTAAATATGTGCTTAAATAAGGGATCTAGAATCTGTTTCAAATGCTTGCTGAAGTCCACGGGACTCTCTCTGTTATTAATTGCTAGGAGCACTCAAGCTCATACACAAGAAATAGAAGCAGGTACATTACACTGAATGACAAAACATATCTTTAAACTGGTCCTTAACACATCTGCTCACTGCACCAGCATTATTCTCAGGAAAGATGCAAATCACAGCGAAGCCTCCCAGTATGGGTGATACACAAACACATTCTCACAGCCTCTTTCAATAGGACCAACAGACAGTGTGGTCTAGGACATAGTTTAAGCCTTGACTTTCATGACTTCCACAGTTCGACGGTTTTAAAATAACATGTGCCTTCTGTTATGTTGAAATTACTCGTTGTATCTCAAAATGTGACCAGGTGGAAATCTGCAGCTGGAAAGGTTAAATAAAAAGGAGGGAAGAAAGGTTTTGGAATTGTGGCTCCAGAGGCGATGTTGAAACTGAGTGACTAATGCCTAGACTTCTGCTGCACTGAAGATTTTCAGAAGGTTGTACGTACTTTAATCCAGCAGAAATAATGCTGTTTAAAAAAAAACCTAGGAAGCTATAAGCACATACTTTAAATATAGCCATGCATTTGAGTTCAAAGCAGAGATTTTTTTTTGACAGATTCTACATCTTCGAGAAAGAGGGAAAGAATGGCAATAATGAGATTTTAAATATCTTAAGACTTTTGGTCTTAAAGATTGTACCCATTTTAATTCAATGTTGGAAAGATAGCCTTTGGAAGCAGTTTCACAGCAGGAACAGAACTATTCTAGGTAACAGTAGGTAACCCTAATTAAACTCCACTTGAGCATTTCAACTTGAAGACAAGCAAGAAGGCCAAGCCCCCAACTCCCAGTTTGCCCGCTAGGTAGTTTTCCCTAAGATTTATGCAGCAGCTGGCCATCTGCTTAACTCCCCTCATTTAGCTGACACTAATTTCTAATCTGGATTTTCATTCTCCTTAAAGATTTCATTTAAAAAAAAATGCCTAAAAGTACTTCCAACTAAAGTCAGAACATGAAAATAAAATGTAAATATTATACACACTGATAGATATGTGTTATATAGCATGCTTTAAAAGCTCCAAGTTTTGCATGGAGTTAAGGACTACAGTGATTTTTGCCCATGCCTGCCCTGCACCAGCCCCAGCTGAAGTATGACAGTTCTCCTTCATTCCGATTTGAACAACTGATCATTAACTGCATCAGGATGTGATAGCACATGGCACATAATTTGGATTAATTCTGGAGAGACGGTACTTTGGTTGCAAGGATAATTCTGCTCTTTGATCACACCCCCTCTGCAAACCGGGCTTTGTGCCTTCAGATGGACAAATCTGATTCTTCACCTCCTGGACTGTACGCTCTTCTGCACCTCTGGGCTGCAGGAGCAGGTCCACCTGGGTCACCAGCTCCTTCCTTTAAGAGACTGTGATCGGTACGGAAAAGAGTGGAGAAACAGCCTTCCTGAAACTGAGCTGTTTCATCGTAACAGCAGGAATACAAACCAAGCAGCTTATGCATATACCTCTCTCATCCGGATGTGAAACACTGCAAACATGTATGAACCTGGTGAATATACGATATGAACATATGGTGATATATGAACAGGTGATTGATCACCTAAAGAACTTGAAGCCCTTTAGAGAAGAGTCACATGTAGGCTAGAATCAAAACCGACATTTTTCGTTACAAGGTTGCGCTCGCAAGAGCTTTTTACAAAAACACAGGAAGAGGTCAGAAAATGAGGTGGAACAGGAGGAGTTAGACAAAATATTTTTTTTGAAAACTAGAAGTCTCAAAAGCTTTTGAAAGATGTAGGGTAGAGGCATGGGTCTGCATGCAATTTTTGTTACTTTTTCTATTCTGCATGTTCACGCATGGCTCTTTCTGAACGCACAATGCACTACCTGCTCTGTGTCCCTCATGGCTGAGCTTCCCTCCAGCAGCACAAGGACAGGTGTCCTGGCAACAGCACCCAAAAAAAAGGAGTCTCTTTAGTTGTAACCCTCCTCAGGAAGGCTAGACCATTTTAGCTGCTTTACTGTAAGGCTAATTTTACTGGCCTGCATTCTGCTATAGTCCTCACAGTCTACTGAAAGAGAAAAAAAAAAAAAACAACCCTGCATGATCTACTCTGGCAATTATTTAAAATATTTATTCCTATCTAAGAGGAGCAAAGAATGAATGGTAAATACTAGTTTTAAGATGATACTGTGAAGGATATTTAAGTTGCTAGCATGTAATAGGACAAAAAAAAAAAAATTCATCCTTCTGTTTTCCCGTTCCCTGTATGAGAAGAACTCATTCACTGGATATCTGGTTCTGGAAATAGTTTTCCCTTTGATACCGGACTGATACTGGAAATAGTTTTCATTCCTGTAACTTACTTCCCTGCCCTTGCTGGCTTCCTTTTTCTCTCCCCTACTGCTTCTGCTGTCTTCCAAGGTTCGTTAGAGTACAGTGGAATTTGGGCATGTTCTTCAACAGTATTTTGACAAACGCAAATCAAAAACCATCTCAAGTCCTCTTTTGTTTTTCTGGCCTCACATTCTTCCTTTAGATGGACTGATACCAGAAGCAAATACTGATTAATTTGCCTGCCACTCTCCTATTGGTTATATACCTCCTTTTTTTTTTTTTTAATACTGAAACAGACAATTTTTTCTGTGTATGTTTTATCCAGGAGACAGAAGTTTTACTGTTCCCTGCAGCCAGGCTCAACTCTGCTCTCGACTGCAGACAGATCTGTTTAATCATGCCTTTCCCCTAACCCAACTCCACATTGTCATTATCACCCTGCAGTCCTATAGGAAAAAGTCCATGTGATGTATTCTCTTTACTGAATTACCAGATGAACTATTTTAAGAAAAATGAGTCACAGGAGATATATCAGAAAAGAAAGAAAAAATCAGATATAGCGTACAATGGCTTATATAAATATAATGGCCAGGATTTTCAATAGAGTTAGCTGATTCCTGTGGGTCGTCTGTAAATTCCAGGCAACATGTCTACTTACTGTACTGCTTCATACTTTTACTGCTTCAAATTTGCTAGTTTCCATTATCTTTCATATATCTTTCAAAAACGCTTTGTAGGAAAATAAACCATCTTATCAACGTCCTCAATTGAAAACCTAATAAAAATAACTAAAGCCAAATATATTTTACAAATATTTGCCTGCCCATCAACCCACACATGAAATTTAAAGAGTTTTACACATACATATTTGATTCAAACCACCAGAGTAAGTGAATCCCCATAACCGCTCCCGATGTCAAGGCTCAAACTACATTAATTTCCTCAATTTAATGCAGTGTGATGAAAAACTGCTGTAGGTTTATTCAATAATATACCTGTTGACCTCTTTCATCCAAAGAACAGCTAATATTTATGACCACTTTTACTGGAAGAAGGGAATTGATGGAATCAGGTACTTTATGCAATCCTTTCTACAAAGCAAGGGCAGCCACAGAAAAGGAGAAACTGCCTTTGATCCCAGGCGCAAGACCATGGCCAGCAAGTACTATCTACCAAGACGTTCCCCTGAGGCCACGCAGAAAGCACAATCCAGCTTCTGAGGTGTCTCCTCTGTGGGCGCCTGTGTTATTCACCTCTTCTCACACACCATTTCATTAAGCTTTATTCATTCCCCTGAGTTTAGGCAAACGATCTCAGACTGCTTTGCTTTGCCTGTAGTTCTGTTAGTCTTATTGTTTTACCTATGAGCTCTGTGAAGGACCTTCTTGGCTTGCCTTTGCCCTAGATGAACAGTAAGTGTTAAATCAGTCTCAGCAGGATTTTACCCAAGCCTTCATCGAGTGCACACTTGAAATCTTCATGGTGTGGCTCCACTGCCACATAGCACTGGGCACCACTACATTTCCAATCTGCATTTTGAGATACTACGAAAAGTTAAGGCCAACTGAAAGCTGACACAAATCCTCAGCCAAAACTCCAAACCTCCAGCCAAATTTTGCTCACTTGGTAAAAATGAATTGAAATTTTTGTGTTCCTGAGATCATATCATGTTTCAACTAAAATTTGCTTTTTTGAGGTAAGGTGGTGGTTGCTTCAGTTAATTAGAGGGGTTAACCCAATACATTCTGAAGGAATACCTGCAATTTACTTGCCTGCAGAAGGGGCAATAAAGTCAGTCTGTCTTCCATGACAGTTGACTAAGCATTTGCACACCGGAGACTGGCTCTTTGGGTATGTCCCTCGTTGAGCATTTTGGTAAGAAACTGTTCATATGTACTTGCACCATGCTTTAGCTCCAGTGTGAGCACAGCAGGAACTTCACATATTTGAAATGTTCCAAGTGGAACATTTTGAAGCAATTTGCAGTAATTTGAAGTTCAAGGGGACAACTCATCTGCATAAAGTTTCTTGTGTGTCTGAAGTATTTGCAAGTATGGAGAGCTTTTGTTTTAAAAGTCAGAAAGTACACGCTCTGTACTTGAAATGCATCTGAATTCTGACTTTGATTTGACAAAAATTATTTTATTGGATACTTCTGGTATCTGCACTACTTATTTAGAACTATACAATGTTCATTGCTCTATTCTAGTTCCCTGGCTACTGTGACAAATTTGAATAGATTTTTTGCACTACAAGCAGATTTTTCAAGAAGCTATACAGAAAAGGTATTCAAATTTTGTAATATGTGAAGTGAATCGACAAAAGGCAACAATTTAAAAGTTCCTCCTCCCTTTAAAAACAGAAACTGAAGCACTACTCATGTAAACACTTATGCACATGATTGATTAAATATAAGTGTGCCTACTCATCTGCTGCATCTGCCTAAGTGTCTGCAGGATATGGGCCTAATTCCCAGTTTCCTTTTAATTCACTCATATTTCCAATGCACGCTTTGGAACAAAAATAAGTAACTCCAGTCACTCACAGCACAGCAAACTTCCAAATCACTCTACAAACAATTACATGACAATTAGGGACATAAGGACATAGGGACATAACATGCAGCTAAACTGAGACTCCAGCTTGGGACCCGAAAAGCATGAACCACGTTATTGCAAGCGCTTTGCCAGAGTCATTAATCCTGTCTCTATACAGGATTGTGCAGCCCTGTGCTGATGATTTATAGTGTTCTTGAGACTCCAGCTAGTATATGAACATGGCAACAAACTGTGCTTTCTGCTATACATGCCTGGAAATATTTATCACCGTCTTGCAATAAGATGCCTGACTCCCAAGTCCTCATCCACACCCTTAACAAGAAAGCAAAAAATTGTAAAATATGAATCCTAGTTGCAACAAAACAAAGCCCTTGGATTTAGTAAAAAACATGTTCAGAGGTACCCTGTGTTATTTCACCAAAAGCCTTTTTTTTTCTGTTCCACTGAAGTAAAAATGTGTTATCTTTTAAATGTTATTTTTTATATGTATCCAAGTTAATTTTCCAGCCTCACTGAAGAAAGCAATCAATTGCAAACCAAATAGTGGAAAAGCACATGACAGTATACTGTTCCATAAAAGGAAATGAAGCAAGATTTTAAAATACAAATTTGATAAAAGGAAAGAAAATGTACTGGAGAAACAGTTCCACTATTCTGCCTAATTTTGTATATTTGAGAACCAGAAATATTCAGCACACCAAGATGTCCTGCGGTCCACATGGGTGAGGCACAGCTCAGCAATTCTGACAAAGAATATCCCTTGTTCCTCTAAGTAAACTGCTAAAAATCACTACTAAAATCAACATTTAAAAAAATTAAGTAAATACAGTGATTCTAATTCTGCCATCAGTTCCCAAGGGGCACCTCCCATTAATCATTCTCATCTATGGAACAGACGAGCAAAGAGCTGAGGTACTTTCTTTCCATGACCTTTTACTATTCATGCGATGGAGCAGATAAAGAATTCCAGTGACGTAAGAGGAAACCAAAGGCACTTTCCTCTCCAGTTTTATGAATATGCTTGTCCAGTGGTTCACAGTTGGTTTTTGTTGTTTCATCTTTCTGCTCTTGCCCACATAAAAGACCTGTATTTCTACTTTTTTTTTTTTTAATAATTTGCCTCCTGATGCTGAAGATAACAATTTTATTCATTGTCTGGAAGTTCTCTTGACCATTGCATTGAAGAGCCACTAACAAAGGATGAAAAATTCGTCCAAATTTTGCACTCTGGCTACTGTTTCTCTGTGATTGTGAGTAATTGCTGCCACCTTAGATGTGCTGTTGGCAATGCAGTACAAACCTCCACAGGCCTTATTTCATTTGTAAGCCCAGATAGCAGTCACAAAGAACAAAAACATTATGACAGGGTTCACCATCATCATACGATATTCCTTCAGAAGAGGACTGTTAACAAGATTAATAAGATGCTGTCTATCCTGAACCCTCTGAAATAAAATTGCAGTGCCTTCAAGCTCTGAGGAAGGGTTTAAAAAAAAAAAAAAAAAAAAAAAAAAAAAGAAGAAGAAGAAAGAAAAAAGAAAACCTCCAGGTGTTTATGGGCAGCTGCCTCAAGGTGTGAAGCGTTCTGTTTGTAGTTGTCACACCGTAAGCAGCTGTTTTTTCATCAGACCATGGTGCGGAGGGACAGTAACAACATGCAAGAAGGGAAACAGAAGAAAACAAGAAATTGAGAAAACAACTCAAATAGTTTTAGCATTTACAAGAGATTTTTTTTCCTGCTGCAGCTGCAGAGTATCTGTGAGGACCAAACCAAAATCCACCTTTCCCAATACAGAAATGGCGACATTTAGGGGGAGATGCAAGACTGTGACCTGAAGAGGTCAAGGCTAAAAAATTGACTGGTCAGATATTAATTTCTCAAAAATATCAGAAGCAAACTAAGCTGTGTAAATGACTTATGCTCTGCAATTAATTCCTCGTAAATGTGTGTGTTAAATGCTACTACCACATATCATATGATCGACAGGAATACAACTGGGTATAAAAACTGAATTACTATCTTGTCTTGTTTCTATTAGATCTGAAGTGCATTGGTAAAGTAACAAAGGGATGCTTGATTCTGCTGTTCATAAACAAAAAGACTTATTGGTTCCCAAAGCTGCAAAGCTATTGGTTTTCCTCCCCACACTAAATTCCTCCAAGAATTGAAGGCAATGGTCACTGTTGGTAAGGTTTGGTAAACCTCTGCGAACAGCTGATGTGAGCTAAGTCAACTTGCAGCGGTTGAACATCCTCCTCCTCCTCTGCTAGACACTCAGGTCAATTCAAAATGTCCTGACATTCACCCATCACTCCCAGAAATTTGGGACAGGTCAAGTAGCAGGTCCACCTCACTGCTGTAGCTGACGCAGTTCTTCAGTGGCCTTTGCATACCTGACATTTTGCAAGACAGACAAAAAGCCCCCAAGGCAAAAAGCTCATTTTCTAACTGCACGTATACCTGGTGTAAGAACAGCTCCTGCTCAAGTAATCCATCGACTTGTGCAAGCTTTAACAGGCGAGACGCAGGCTGCCTCCTCTCCATTTTTCACTTGGCCATGCTGGTTTTTTTTGGTTAGCACACAAGATTCAGCCTGCTAACCTGGGCACGTGCAAGTCAGTTTACACATTTGTACCAGGTCTCCTTTGTCCTGGATTCACTGAAGATGCTGCTTTTGTGCGTCCAGTGTCTGCACACACAGCAACTGTTTGTCTGAGGTCACCTTTTTTTTTTTTTTAAAAGACAGATGATAACTCCAGCTGTAAAAGGCATTACAAAGATGGGACTGAGAGAATACGCCAAGAAAGAGATGAAGAATGGAAAGGAAATTGCAACAGTAGGAATCTCCTGCACTTTCCAGCATATTCTACAGCTACATTTCCACCCAACTCTTTCAAAGAACAACAGGTTGCCTGAAGGTTATTGTTTCTTTGAAAATCAAATTTCTTTGATTGTCTGCTCCACAGACTGCTGCCCTTTTCACATTTCCCAAGTGATGGAGTAAATATGTCATTCTGTCATGGCAGTTTTGGATTGCGCTGCTACTCATATGTCTATCGGAACCACTATGCTGGGAAGCAGTCAGATGTGACATGTCACTCAGAAAATTCAATTTTAAAATGTCTTTTCTTGCTTGCAGTTCTTCAAAAAAGGACAAGAGGAAAAAAAAACCCCACATAGCAGAAAACAATGGGCTTTATTACTGATTAAAAGACTGTAAAATGCATATTCACCAAGCAAATCCCTCTACTCAATGAATCATGACAATTATTATTGAGGAAATATCTGTTTCTAGTAATACAAGGAAGAAAGTAGAGGCTTGCAGGTAGTATCTGATATTTCAGGACTCAGATGTTCCCAAACATATTTTTAGAGTTAGTTTATCTGATTTTTAATACTTGCAGTCAGGCATACATCTTTAAGGTAAGCGGAGAATCATTTTAACTACCAAAGGAACCTGTCAATAGGAATTACTATCATGGTTTTCATTGCAATTTTTGCCACTTGTTCTAGGAATTTATTACTTTTCCTTAGGGTGGAAGGCATGAGGTAGCCCATGAGTTGCATTCCTTCCTTGTGATCACCTAGGGGAACTCCACCATTGCACATCGATGCAGACATCACAGCAAAGCACACGAGAACCAGAGGTAAAGTACTCCTGGATGAAAAGCTTGGGCTCGAAAATACATTGCCAGAGGGAATGAGGTCAAGTGGAATGAGACCATCCCTAAGGCACATTATAAGACTTTCTCAGGCACCTTTTTCATCACAATTTGTACCCACTCCCTAGAAATGCCTTTCCATCTGAGGACAGCAGAAAAGTAGAAGGCTCCCAGCACACTTTATCATGAAGGCATAATTCACGAGCCAAGTGCTTAGAGGCATACCTTTGACATGCTGCATGAAAACCCTTGAACAACTAGAGAAAGAGGAGAAAAAGAACACTGGGATTGCACAAGAAGATGTAAATCCCTTCTGTCAACCTCCCTTTTTTAACTGCTTCCAAAATTCAATAGCATTTACATTCAGGTTTATTGCCAAAATAAATGCTCCAACTCTAGTTTTCTACTACCTTGCCAAAAAGAATCTTAAGAGGTTTAAGGTCAGGCTGTGTGCCTACTGAAACTTGGGATGCACTGATCAAGGAGAGTTCCAGAAATTTTCTGTCATCTGTTGTCCCTCAGTTGCATGACATGATATCAACCTGGGCATGGGTATCCCATGGCTAGGGATAGGCTCTGGGGCTGAGAGACAGACTGTATCTCTTCAACCTCATGACATAAATAAATTTAGGAGTAGAGCTGATGAGGGGAGACTGCTGCTTTACATCTGCCTGTTTCCCTACAACAACCTCTCAAATATCTTTCATCCTCCATTACCCCACCTCACTGGAAGTCATTGTATGGATGATAAGAAGCTTGCATGTCACACAGGCAGCCTCCCTGCCATTAACACTGTGTGCCTCCACACAAGAAGGACCTAACAGAAAGAGAGAAATCAGGAGTGGTGAATGCACAGGGGACCATGCAGAAGGTGGTGGAGGAAGAAGACACAGCAGAGAAGACAGCCTGAGGTCACAAAAAAAAAAACTGGGATGAAGTAGTGGGTGGTGGTGAGAAGTAAGAGCTGCAGGATGTGCAGACCAACAATCTTTTTCGTTCTGAGAGCCAGAGAGCATTATTTAAGAGGAAGCTCATTCACTTCCCTGAAATAGTCAAAATTTTTGCAAAGAGCCAGTCACAACTAAAACACATAGCGCTGTATTATTCATAAGCATTTTAGCAGTCTTTGCCTGTGCTTGCTTGGCGATTGTCATGTGTATGACAAATGCAGCAGGGTAACCTCTGTATTCTTTTCCCAGTGTGCCATAAGCTGTATCATTAATAATAAGCGTGTAAATAGCACTACAAGGTCACACATTGCTTTTCATAGTAAAACGTATTTCCTATCTCCCACTCACCAAAGAGCATAAATACAATTCAGATGATACATCCCAAAATAGGTTCTATCAAATTCTACAATATGATAGAGAAAGAAACTGTTTTGCCTTTCTCACAAACTGCTCAATGAGTTGTATTTGGCCCATGGCCATGGTTCCATACCTTCACTGCCCTGCTTGGACTCCTTCCAGCGGGTCTAAGGGAAACTGAGCTTCAGCTCCCGTGTGCCCCTCAGTTTCCCTCGTGCGCTCCTCCTCACAACACACCCACGGACCTGGGGTAGCAGGAAAATGCCAAAGACCCCAGCTGGAGACACTGCCATTAAAGCCTTTGAGCCTTAACCAGGCTCAGTCCCAGAAGTAAAAATACAAGTAGAATTAGCATAAACTGCTTCAACAGAGACCAGCATAGGAAATGTATTTAAGAAGGCAGAATCTCACACTCTGCCTTGAGGTAAGTACAGATATTCAACTCCAGCTTGCTGCATTTTAAATAATGAACCAGGCCAACCCTCCTATTTCTAAGATAAACTTATTCACACTCCTTAAGACTTACAGCCTTTTAATCAGGCACCATAACTGGAAACAGCCATATTTTGTCCCAAGTATAATATGAAATTCCATTAATTTCTGCATGCTGGAGCTCAGTTATCGTTCAGGTTTGCTAGATAAATTTCTGAGCTGTGTACAGATTACCATGGAAATTTAAACCAAACTGCTCCACTCCTCAAGGGGAAAGTATATTTCTACCCTATCTCGACTATTCTCTGAAAACAAAATGAGGAAGAAATTATATTCTAACCTCAGGAGAGATTTTTACTAAGCTAAACCTACCAAAACTAGTTTTGTCTCCTGCTGCCGCTTAGTGTCAATAAATACTTCAGGGGCAACACCCCCCCAACTCCCAAAGTTGTATCGGTAGTTTCATTGTTTAGATATCTGTAGACTGGAGGTTATTTTTACTACATCCTGTCAACAGCGAGGGGACAAAACAGCCAGGAAGAGGATGCATTAGGCTTTTACATTAACTGGTGGTAAAACCAGAGCACAAGACAGCCTAAGCTGGACATTCGCTTGCTGACACAAGTGTGCTGTGTATTCCTGATTTGTTTTTCCACATTAATGCCTAGTTCACATAACACTATAGATCCCACAATCTTACTGACCTCAAGCTGAAAGGACGAGAATCACAGTTTGCTAAATGTGCTGGGGAAGGTTTAGGAATACCCAGCCCACGCTGCTTACAGCAGCCCTGAATCCCTTGCCTGGACAGCCCAGCGGACAACTGCACTGTAACCTGTAATCCCAACAGAAAATGGGTTGTCTGCGTACAGCGCGTGCTTGTAGAAAAAAAACCTCATTCTTCTGACTTATAGTTGGAAATGTTACTCCATACCACTGTTCAATTTACTATCAGATGCTTATTGACTTGCATCCAGCTGGAAATGCACAATTATAAGTGCAGGACTGCGAGCGTGCATCTGTAGGTTGCTATTGCTGTTTTATAGAGTTTGTGGTACTACACAGATACAAAAGCAAGGAAAAAGTTCCCTTTCTCCCCTGTTTTTTTCTCCTATTACTTTTTCTCTATTTTTCCCCTATTACTTTTATATTCCATGTTAAATGGAGCATTACCTCAGCAAGTATCTTTGGCTTAGGTCCTGAAAATATATGTTATAATTTTAAAGTCAAGACCTAAATTTTCTGCTGAAGGTCTTGCTTAAACATCCCATCAAGTGAAGTAATATTAAAATACATTTTTAAAGTCAATAGAACTTGTTTTGAAAGGATTAGCATTATTTTTCAGAGCTATGGCAGTAATTTCAATAAACGAAATAATTATTGAAGAATTAAATAAGGGACCTTTTTTTTTGTACACGTCTTTAATGCTTTGTAGCAATAAACCCACACAAATGTTTTTTTTCATTCAAGGCCAGGTTGGATGAGCCTCTGAGCAACCTGATCTGGTTGGAGATGTCCCTGCTCCTTGCAGGGGGGTTGGACTGGATGGCCTTTAAAGGTCCCTTCCAAGCCAAACCATTCTGTGATTTTATGTTTTTGTCTCTAGTCCCACATACTCTACAGAAATTAACACAGCATTTTTTTTTAAATTGGCATGGACCTTTTTTTTTCCTCAATATCTAGTGACCTTGACAAATGAACATTTAAATCTCTGGGCCATTTTTTTTCCAATAAAATTAACACAATGGACTCTGATTGTAAAGAAAAAAAAAACCAGAATCTGCTGGCTTAGATTCAGTCCAAGCTTAGGGGAAGGCAAAGTACATAAACCATGTAAAAAGTAAAGTATAAATGAGATTTTAAGAATTATTAGCATTTCTGTATTACAGAATAATAAAAACATGATCTAGAAAAAACATATGGAAAATAACCTAGTAACATCATGCTAGTGCCAGATCACAATCATAGCCCTGTGTGCATGCAGCGGATGTTGTGAAGGGCAGGTTCTTCTTTTAGTAAAGCACTTATACAAAATCTTAAATGGCAGGTTGCCTATGATGCTCTACTGAGTGCACTACAAAACAGCAAAATCTAACTTGGAAAAGATGTTATTGAAAATGGGAAATGAAGTTTGCTGGGCTTATGCCACTAGCATTTTAGGTTTGATCTACAACATCAAGCTTTTGCTGGCCTAGCTTTGTTATTTGTGAACATGAAAAAGAAATGTTGCCTGGAGCACAGCTGCAACTTTGACCAGCCACGGTCCTTCTGTTGGGTTTGCTTCCCTCTGTCAGGGAGATGTTTTATTGCATTCTCCTGTAATGCTTCACATGCAAGTTGCATGGTCTTTGTTGGACTTTGTTATGCTGGACAAGGGGGGAACCTGTGGATTGTCTATCACTCACAGGATTTCCAGCCAAAAACTGGACATGCCAGAGGATATTAGCTTTCCTCAGCTCAAACTCTGCATCTACAGCCGGCGGAGTTACCAGTTGTGATTCACCACTGTGCACCTCAGGGAGTGGGGAGGGAGGCAAAATTTGCAGAGTACAAAACCAGCTGGCAGGAACAGCTGCTGAAGCAGTCAAACCAGGGGTGTTTTTTCCAGACATCCAGCGCTCTATATGCTTCTGACAAGAGTTTCTCAGTCTTATGTTGACTGCTTGTTCGCTCCAACCCTCTCCGCACCCTTGTTTCTCTGCCTTTTACTTCACTGTGCCTTTTTTCCTCCTCTCTGCAGTGTTCCTCTCTCCTCCCATTTTAGATTTAGTTCTAGGTGAGCCTTCCTCCCTTCCAGAAGCACTGCATCTTCATCAGTCTGAGTTCTGCTGAACTTCCTCTCTCTGATAAAAGACCTAATATGTAGAGTTGCAAAAATGCAGAGCTCCATTAGCAATATGTGACAATAAGATTTATTTATATTTGTAGAAACTATATTCTTGACCATTTACCTTCTTGGTAACTCATGGTTACTTTTCTAACAGATTACACATACATAACTAACACTGTCGTTAAGGATGCTCTTCAACAGAAACCGCCAATTAATACTATGGTAGAAAATAATCCAAATTCTTAGATAATCTCCTTAATTAAAAACAGTCACAAAACAATTCGGAGTCTGCAGCAGGTCCCCAGGTCTAAAGGACCAGCGGCGTATTTCTGATCGGCACTGGATGGGTCCAGCATTCTGCAGCCCTCCCTGCACTGTTCCTCCTGCCAGGGGCACCTTGGCATTACTGGGGACAGAAGGGGTAAGATTTGTGGTCTTTTATTGCTGTGCTCTAAGCAGTGTAATATTTTCAAATGGTAAAGTATCTGCTCTGATAGATCTGAAATCAAAAAATAAAACCAAAATCTTGCAGGTGGGCCCATAGAGAAGCATATGGAGTGGAGCTAGTCTCCAGTATTTTGAAGACAATTGAATAAACAGTGTACAGTGCCTTTGCTCACCATAATTTTCTACTGTAATATAGACACAATTACTGGTTCTTCCTCAACATAAAACAGTATTTCTGGACAGTTAGACCAAAAAAAAAGTAAACAAAAAAAAATCTGACTACGCGTATCTTTGATTTCACAGCTTAAGTAATTACAAGAGCAAGAGAATGGTTTAGACATCAGGCTATGTTAACAGTGATCTTTACAAATGTTCCTGCTGTCAGAGAACTTAATTTTACCAGCTTCTGTGTCCTTATGTATGGATTGTGGCAACATTAAAATACTCTAAGACTGAAAAGTCACAAAATATCAAAATTAATAAGCTTCTTATGATCACTTCCTGAAAAACTAAAGCTTGAGGTACTTGGGTGAAACAGTTAAAAAGTACAAAGACCTTTGCTTCAATCCTGCAAAGGGCTGTGCATGTAAGATACAGTCTCACCAAAGATGACACACCTTTCCACAATCACATGAATAGCAGGCTTAAGTCTTCAGTGCTTTAAGTCTAAGCAAAATACTCATACAGATATGTTTGGTTTGTAAAAAGGATATTAACTGCAAAACAATATTTTTCTAAAGAGGTTGGTGAATTTTTTTTTCAATGTAAAATAAAACCAACTAAATTATTCCTCATTTTAGAACAGAAGATGTAAATAGTTTCGTATTATAAAATGTTATTAACAGTGCTGCTTGCCTAATTTCCAGAAAACTATGCCTCTTAAAGCTTTTCTATAATGACGGTAATTTTTTCTCATACTTGCTCAGACAAGAAAAATTTCCCTCAAATGAACATATGTCTCACTTCAAGAATAAAAGATAGGATGAAGAGTGTTTCTAAACATTAAATGGGACATAGAATGGCTATTTTCTGTCACTATTTTTTTGCAAATGTGTTTCTAAACAAGAAATATGAGTGATTGCAAACATAAACAGAAGAGAAAGCAAAATAGTAAAAAATTGCTTGGCAATATAAAAAGCCCCATGTAATCATCTCCGTTCAAAAAAAAAAAAAAGATCATCAGCAACTAAGAGTTCAGCCTGTGCAGATTTGTTGGAAGCATGCTGGGGAAGAGACGGACAGACAGCATGCACTTGTAGAGAAGCCACTTGAGCACAGAAAGAAGCACCAGGAGGTTTTGACTCCGGCTCTAATTTACCCAGGGCATCCTACCACGAATGACCTGAGGGTCCAACCATCAGGGATTGGCAGATTTAGCAACAGCCATCCAAATATGTTTTTGCTTCCCACCATTTGCTCCATCTGCCTTGGAGATGACTGCCCCTGACCAAGGCAGGAAGATGTCTCAAGTAACACCTCACTACAATAGCATGCCAAACCACGAGAAATAAATAATGTTTATGTTCTCTTTAATACAAAGCCTAACCATCCCTGCCCTCTGCTCTGCCAAAGCCCGGGAGGAGGTGGCTGCAGTACCCAGCACTGTTCTGCTGACCAGCTTGTGATCAAGGCAGCAGACACTTGCAAAATAAACAAGGTTTCAAGTCTGGTTAGGCCCCTGTTTTCTGGTCATGCTAACCTACTTCATTACTGGCGATTCTAGGGAGCAGAGGGATGTTTTGTCCACCTCCTTTCTCCCTTATACCAGTTACATCATGGGTAAATAAATATTTTTTTTTTTTTTTAGATCAACACTGTTGTTCATTCTTAAGCCTCCTTCTCTCCCCCTCCAGATTTCCTCTAGGCCCTACACCATCTGTCCAAGCAATCCTCCTCTTTATGCACACTGTTGCATTCTATTCCTTCTCTGTCTGTGATCTATATTTAGTTGTTTTCCTGTTTATGCACCCCTCCAGAGAGGGGTATTGTTGAATGTGACTAGTCAGGAAGAGAAACAATGCGGTTAGAGCACAAATCCTTTCAGAACAGTAATTGGAATGAGAAGCTGTACAGGACTGGGTAGGATATAAAACTTCTTTCCTAAGATTAATCAGAAACAGAGATCTGAATATAAATCCATAAAACCCCTTAAAGTAGCCTCATCAAAGCCAAAGAGCACCTAAATAGGGGAAGAAACAAAGTCAAGGAAACACACGTAAACTTTTTTCTTTTTTTTGATACTGTGATTTTTTTTTTGGTTTTGGGGGGTTATTTTTGGGGAGTTTTTTTTGTTGGGGGGGGGGGTGTTCCCATAAATAAGATTTAAAAAATTGGGTTTGGAAACCTTACAATATGAGTGTCCCTGCCTTTGCTCAAACTACCAGCAGCCCCTGAAATGCTAATCCAGAGTTCAGTGATGAAAGCCCTGGGAAAAGTGTACTTGAAGACTGGGGAGTTGAGTATTGGTTGGTTCAGAGACACTTAAAGTGTCTTCAGCAGAGAAGTAGTAAGCACAAAGCAGGTTCTCAAGAAGTTTGCTGCAGCACAAGTGAAATCAGGACAGATGAGAATGCATGGGCCCACCATTGGTGGGACAGTGAAGACCAGCAATCCAGTGTCCACGCCATTGGGAGTGTCTGGTCTGAGGGACATTTGCACAGCAAATAAATAGAGTGTTTCCCATCTTCAAGTTTCTTCCAATAAGTAGCTTGTGGAGCTAGGGATTGGTTGTAAAATACAACACACAGACACTAATACTGGGGAAGCTTGATAGTGTGGGTATTCTCCATTAGAGCTATTTATCATGGTGAAATCATAGAATCATAGAATGGTTAGAGTTGGAAGGGACCTTCAAAGGTCATCTAGACCAACCCCCCTGCAAGGAGCAGGGACATCCCTGACTAGATCAGGTTGCTCATGAGGCCCTTTGGTGGGGAACACAGAAATGTGATCTGGATCAAAAGAAATGTCTGGATTTCTGCTTAGGACTTTTACCATTACAATCATGCAAACAATTTTGATTATCATACAGAATCAATAACGCTGATAGTCTTTAACATTATGCTAGTAAATGCATTGGCAGCACAAGAAGCTAAGAGGGATGACTGGGTGCAAGTGGTTGGTTTCCCTGGTATCACTAACTATGAAAGCAAAAGCTGGAGGACTTCGTAAAACATCCCAGACATTTGAAAAATTCACAAAAAGTATGTGACTAGTGATTTCACATTTAATTTTTCTGGATAAAAAACTGTCCATCGCTACTAGATGGTGCACAGTGTGGATGGAAAAAAAATGCCTGTGTGATGGTAAGAACATCTCTCGGTACTTAAGACTTAAAGATGAAAGTGGATCTGCCCTCAATGGCTAGCAGACATTACCTGACCAAAGAGGGTCCACAGCCTTTGCTGCAGCACCAGAAGGGAGGACAAAGGGAAAGGCTATAGAGTGGAAATGAAGGCAACAGAAGGATCACAGGAGTTTCAAGGAAAGGATGCTTGCAGCATGGCGTGCTCTGCTGAGCTTGTTTGCTTCAGCTAGTGGCAAGAATGAGTGCTTAAAAGATATTTAAACAAGGGAAGGGAAGTGGCTTAGTCTACAGGACGGGCTTCGGCTGGCCTCTGGTTCATGCAAGGTAAAAGTGAAACAGAAGATGCATCTGAAGCAAGTGGGGAAAAGATTATTTCATTAGCAGCACTTTTCAGAGGGCAGGAAAAGCCTCGTAAGGACCAAAAGGGAAAAGCCTACACCTGTGGGGACAGGAGATTATCTAACAGTATGGCTTGATGATGAGAACAAAATCAAAGGAATAAGGTCAGAAATTGTTCGGTCATGCCTGGAAAAATCACTTTAAGAGGAGTGAAGATCCGGAAAGGGAGAAACAATTTTTAAAACAAGTTACACGATACCAATTTTGATGAGGGATAATCTGTTAATCTGTTTGGTGTCCAGCAAAACTAAACAAACCTGCACTGAGTCAATGAGAGGTTGTGTATGGTATTATGAGATCAAACTCTAATCCTCTTAGTAGCATTTTCTACAGAAAACCTGCCATACTATATGGCAGATTTATATTCACAGTCACCTGCATTATTCACATAAATGCTACATACACACACACAGAATGTGGCCGTAGTTACCACATATTCCTTATATATCATATGTTCTGAATCCAGTTCAGAAACTGTCCTAAAACAGAGCAAAAATACCACTAAGCATTATCTGTCTGTGAACAACAGAACAGACTGTCTGATAAAAAGATGTGCATAATCTGGTTAGTATAAAACATTTGTTATACATGCCCACATAAGTCCCTGATTCCCCTGTACGCATTAATGTCTCATGTAATTCAGAGGCAAAACATAAGGAGGCTGTACAAAACAGGTCAGTTTCAACTCCAGGTTGTGGGGCACAGGTATACAGACAGAGCTTGGCTAAGAAATTTAGCAGGTCCACAGTGTCACCATGCAGAAATCTTGCTTTGCAACTTATATATCTTGCAATCATCAGAAAATGACAAAATTTTCTATATTGACCCACTTGACCATTCAGCATGCAAATGAGACATCAAACTATTTAAGTAATTTGATAGTGTATAAATACAATCACACCCAATTTTGTAGTTATTATTATAATACGTTATTTTAAGGAGAGCACAAGTGAAAAACAACATCCTTCCCAGGCTTGCCTGCTCCAAAGATTCCTGCCTGAGGACTCCTCAACTGCACACTCCAAAGTCCCTCTCACTAGATAGTATAAATATCCACTTTTATACTGTGAAATTAATTATTCATGTCAGCAAAGCCAATATCAGCTAGCAAGATAGGATGTTTCAAGCAAACACTGATGCTCTAATTACAATCCTGTAAGAAGCATTCTAAAACCTTCTGAGTTATGGTACTATGATAATTTTTCTGATGAATTCTTACTTTGGCAGCCTGCGCTTTCCATTAGCACCTATAGGATTGTTAAAATAATTCTACTGATAAATCAGTCATTTGATGTTCAGTTCTGTGAGATTTTTTCTCCATAAATTATAGTACATTGCCTCTTTTCCCCTTTCTCAGTACACCATATTATAAGTAGCGTCAAACATCTTTAATATATTTCAACACAAATATGATCACTGGATTCCAAAGAGAAAAACAGCCAGCATCATGCTATGTTGCCTCCCTCTTCTATCAAAAGCATCTCAGTAACCCTCACAAAATACTGATACTAGTTACTTCTTCTGCCTTACCCATCAGATTAGAAGTAGGAATTGCTAAAATGAAAAAGCAAGCTTATTTCATAGTATGGTAAAAATATTAGTAAAAGACCATACTATTACAATAAATAATAATTATTGAGGACTATAGCATTTCAAAGCCCAAATATTTATACCAGTAAACAGACTGATCCACTTGTTTCTGCAGCAAATCCAAATATACTGCTCACCAAAAAATCCAAGCTTGCTTCTTGGCATTGAGGTATAGGAATTGTTCTGCAAACAGTGCAGTGACGAATTCCAGTTTCTTGTCAAGCCATCCCCCCTCTCTCCTGCCCTTCTCCCCTGTTCCTTCATTTTGTGGTAGCAGTGGTGTCTCTTTGTCTATCCCCCTCTTTTCATTACTCTAACATGAACATTATGTATTTTAGAACACAATTCTTCTGTCTATCGCTGTTGAATTTGACAATGCTTTCAAAGCAAATGGCCAGAAAGGGGGGCGGACAGGGGGTTCTGTGTGTATAAAGCCTCATTTCTTTAGGAAACTAGGCTAAAAATGAGTCCAAAGCAACAAGTCAGTTTTTCAGTAATTTCTTGAGTTCACACACAGGCCATCCCATTCAGATGACTACACTATAGACACGCAGCGCACTGACAGATCACAGTTTTGGAAAAGTAGATGAGAAACAAAGTAAGACGCGACAGTTTGGTTTGCATACAAGGAAACTGGCCTCGGTTGGGCTAACAGAATGCCTCATCTGTCCACTGCTGGTTGGGAACCTCAGTAGCTCAGAATTGGCTTAGCTGGGTTTTATTCAATGAAAATAGATAGATAAAGAAAAATTTTCCATGAATATAACACTTTTAGTGCACAGACATAAATATCAAAGTGTCTGCAGCCTACAACTAGACTGTTTCTTTCTCCTAAGCCTTGAAGATTTTGTCAATTTAGGAGAAAAGAACAAGACGCTACCTAAGATCCAGTTAGGCAACAGTTAGAATTAGACTAAAAAAAAAAGAGAGATTCCAGGTTTAACAATCTCAGTACAATTTTAGAGGCAAACTGTATAGAATACTGTGATTTCAAATCCAGATGTCTTGTCATCCTACACTTTAACCTCCAGCTCAAGCAGATTTAGCCTGCAGGTTCACAGCCTCGGCCAGGGGTTAGCTCTCCTTTACACATCCAATTATGAGGACACCAGTTTTGTGCTAGCCCAGAAGTTGGTGACAATTTAAGATGCACTTAAATAGAAGGCAACATTTGTTTGGTGTGGTCCTTGTCAGCAACCTGAGGCCACCAACCAGGAGGCAGAGAAGAAGCCAGGGAGGTTTACCTAGAGAGCAGGTTGTTAACGCATTCTGTTATGCCTCGTGTTTTGGCAGGGAGGAAGGAACATTGCTGTATCAACAACAACAACGCCAGTCTGGCAATACGTTAAGTGTCACAACAAAAGCAATACAAGTTTTCTTCTGATTCAGATTCAATTACAATTCCAAGGGGAAGAAAGCGCAATTTGATTTGCTTTTCCTTTTGCTTTGAATTGCGTAGGTTTGCACCGGTTCAGGCTTTATAGCACTGTAAATTTTAAAGGAGAAGTAGCCCTTAGCTACCAAGGTAAGGCGCTTTGAATGGAAGATCTTTTTGTCCCAAGTGCTTAAATTAATGCAGGCTAGTTTGAAATTTGTCATTAAAAATCCAAGATGAACAACTACACAAGTGTACTCCTTCCAGCAAGTTGAAATGGATGATGACCGAGCAGAAACCAAGCAAAGCCATCACGCTTTGCCTGATTTCACATATCTGAAATGACAACGGACCAAAGTTGGCAGCTGATTTTCACTTTGAGGTTTTGTTCAAAGTACAAAAGAAAACCCAGAGGGTGAAAACACCCAGGCAAAACAGGAACAAAAGTTGATATGTAAAGCAAAAGGGTAACGCGGGTATCTTTACATCACTATTTTCTAAGATATTGTAGGTACCATAGTAACTGTGCTTTAAAAACAGAGTATGGTGCTGTGAAACTGGTACTATATAGAGCGAAAATCCCAGACAGATGTTCGTGCTCAGTTGGAAGCAGAGCTGAGTCATAGGTATGAAACCCCCAACAACACATGCCTGAGTCTGTGATGCAAGGAGACTCTCTAGGAGTTTTTGTCCTTGCTCTCCTGGAAAGAGAAACCATCACAAGACATTTAAACCATGGAAAGCCAGAATACAGAGCCATTTGAAGACAAATAGGTAAGCACTATGGTATATGAGGGAGGGGGACATTTCTGAGATATGTAGTGAGTACTGGATTTGGGATTTGCTTTGGAGCTGTCTGACCATGGCCCAGCCTCGGAGCCAAGTGTCTCCTCTTAATCAGCGCTTCCTCAAACAGAGCTTTGTTTTTAGTGACGACTCCCGAGTTACCCCAGTAAACTTTCCCCAGGATGGAAAGTACCAAAACAGAGGCAGTACAAGAAAAGCAAAAAAAACCATGTGATTCCCATTGTCTGAGTCTAAAGCGTAAATTAAAAAGGCTGAATCAGATGAATAATAGGGCAAGGGAGAAAGAAAAAGCAGAACTATTACCTTACAAGGGAAACATCTGAGAAGGCAAAGTGAGAGTTTCTGTAGGCACCAGGAGCCAACAGCCTGGTCTCAAGGGCACAGTTTCCATGAGTGCAGAGCTCAGCATTTCCGTGGTCCAGCTGTGGGACTCTACGTGCCAGTACGCAGCACGGTCAAATCCTCAACCCTTATTTAGGAGAAGGAAGAAAAGTCTGAAGACAAGGATAAAGAATCATATCCCAGGAGGGCAGAACAACTTAATTTATTCTCTTCAGTAACTGGAAAATGGGGAGTTGATGTGCCTTCCTGAAGAGAGATACAAAATCCCAGACAACGACAGCTCTCTGATCACCAGAAAGATAAATGAGTGCTCGTGGATCATAGTGGTAACTCCATGGAGAGAGCTCTGTTCTTCTTTCTGTCTCAGTCACACCAGCAAAAGCATTTAAAAAGCAGAGGGAAAAGGGTAAACTTTCTCTTGGCTGTGGTGTGTACAATATGTTGGATGTTTTATAAGTTCCAGCTTCCCTGGGAATGCGTTATAAATGCCATGGTTGTGCACGTGGAAAACAACGAGGATGAGTGGACAAGCACAAAAGAAGAGGCAGAGAAAAAACGCTAAACTGATCAATAAAAGAACAAGTGGTCAAGAGGGGAAGCAAAGGACTGATCTACTTTTTTCAAAAAGAAGGCTCTTCAAAAAGCTCTGGCTTTGAAATGACCCAGATTGTCTGCATTAGAAAATATTACATTTTTAATCCACTTATTTGACATGCATTACAAGAAAGAGGGAAATATTAAATAAAAAACTTAAGACTTTCCTTACAACTCCAGGGAGAAAATTCCATACGGAGAAAGATGTCCAAAAATAACTCCTCCTATCACAAATGTCTGCCTGGTATAGCATTTCTTTCAATACAAACATTACTCAAATGAATTTTATGGCTTCTTTTGTAAGCCTGTTACAGGAGAAAACACTTTTAAACCAAGCCGGGGAAGAACAGGTAGTTGGCACCATTCACATCATTATCTTTTCCTACACAAACAATACGATTATAGGTAACTTACACTCTTTCAGAGAGGATTATCAATTTTCAAAGTTAAATTGCCATGTCAACTTTACCCTGATGTTCACAGAGAATATTTTCAAAAAGACAATTGGGATAAAATGAGTATCTTTTGGCAGATAATCACTGTAGCTGGTATATTATTTGGGAGTGACAGTCCTCAGAACTGTTAATGGTATTCCTTCTAAGGTCCCATATGGGTTTTCCTGTCTGGGAAAAATGAGAAATATATTTGCTAGATTACAAAATTCCTATTGAGTAGGCTTTTAGAAATTAATTTTATACCATCAGGGAAAAGATGCCATTAGATATTTTTTTCAGCAGATAACCTTTCAGAGAGAAGTAAACACAGGTTTAATTTCTCTGCTGTGCAAGAAGGGATGCTATAGCATCAATGGCATTAACAGCCGTAGGAAGGGAGAATAGGACATCTGGATGCTGCCATATCTGCACTGGGTGAACAGAGGGAAGTAGATGAGTAAATATTATCTACACTTACTCTGGAAGTGTAGTAATTCCTGCTACCCACCATCTTTTGCCGCTGGATACGTTATGATGTGACATTCACTGTTTCACAAAAATGTGGGGAAAAAAATGCAGGTGCGTTTGAAGTATGCTTTTAGTAAGGATTCTTCAATTTTGCAAAGATCAAAAAAAAATTGAAATCACAGGGGAAAAAAATTTCTCAGTTACAGATCATGGGAAACTGGTTTCTCTCTAGCTTTGGTAACACTGATGATTTTTTTTTTCTCATATCAGTTCACAGTTAACATGGTACACACAACTGTCTTTTTTTCAGACCTGAGCTAATGCTCCAAAAGTGCTCATCCTTATGATGTAAAGGCTTGAGTTAGCCACCAAACTGAGGATAATGTAGACTGAAAGGTTTTAAAGAAGAAAGTAAACTCTCTCTTCACTCCCCCTCAGCTTAGTTGGACTCAGCTCCTGCTTTAATAGCTTTATATGTTTTCTGCTTTACAACTGGTAAAACTTCTCCCTGGACAAAGAAGGCTTCAATAATGAAAATGAAGAATGAAGCAGTTTTATTGCCTCAGACTGGCAGGCATCATAAACCCAGACAATTCCGCAATGCTAGAGAGACTGCGAGGGGTGAGCTGATGCCTGCTTTAGTGAGGGCTTTCCTACCTTTACACCACACAGCGCCTTTTCTGTGTGGATTCACACAACACACTTCCACCCACTCTTGAGTAAGGCTAAACATGTGGTCCTCCTTAGGAAGGAGAAGTTGAAGACAAGTTGACAGAATGCAGAAGTAAGAGCTAAGATTAACTACCACACTTTCCTTTCCTCCTTTTGTGCCTGTTTCACTGGTTGGCACATACAGAGAAGAAGGTAACTCCCAAGGCTACGACAATCTAAAAAACAAGGACAGATACATCATCTCCAGAAAGGCATATATTCTTTCAAATTAAGGCAGTGCAATGTGTTTGAAATCAGCTGTAAAATGCCAATGCTTTAAAATGCCTTTGTATTGCCATCACATGAAAACCATTCACATTTTGAAAATGTCTTGGTTTAGCTATCTTGGTAGTAGTGCTGATTTAATGAAATGTTAAGGAGTTCCCTTTGGAAGAAAAATTAGTGATTTTACTTGCTAGGAAAAAGCTTCAGCTCTTTTCAACATAATGAAATGTTATTAAAAAACTTTTGAAGTATGTACTATTTAACATCTGCACTTAATTAGTAATCAAAAATTCAAATTCAGTGATATGAAATGGTCTTGAATTGTGTCATGGAAAGAATCTAATATAAAGCCTTGCTTTCAGATTATAGTTCAGTAATAATTGCAAAGTATGATCACATAGGAATAAAGTAGATACTATGCAGCAGGGTTTAAGATATTTAGACAGATGACTTAAAAATGAATGTAATTACAATATTTAATTGCTGTCCTAGGCATTTTCTAGTTGCAGAGATTGTCCTGTACAGAAAAGGCTGGTGTGAAGATGTGCTGAGGCTGAAGTTAAAGGCAAAGATATCTGCCCTAGTCACAGGACCAGTAATTGCCCTCAGTGGGAAAGCAGAGAGCACAAAGTTGAACTGCTGCAGGATTTTTTTTGTTACTCACTAGCAAAACAACAGAAATTTCCACTAAAAGAAAAAACTCTCCCCCCAACAAAAAAAAAACCCACAAATATCCACACAAGCTTTTTACTTATTTGTCAGGAAAACTGCTTGTATAAGCATATGTTATCGAGGTTTTCTTTCGTACCATTTATCAGTGCTGGCCACTTTACATATAAATTACATAGCACAGTTAGTCCTCCGTCCAAACGCGGGACCAAAGTACTGATTTCTGCGATGATCAGGCTTGAGAAATCCCAAGAACACACCCTATCTCTCCAGAGCATTACCACCCCAAAAAAAAAGGCTTAATCCCAAAGCACGTTCTATAATACATAGATCTTTCAAACCAATAGGTTTGAACTTCTTCAAACATTGTTGAGCATTTTTCAACAGTTCTCACCACCACCAAATTCATTCACTTGTTATGGCATACAGCAGCCTGTGCCATACCACTAGCTGAAGGGATTATTGGATTCCTTCTCTCCTAGGAACAGGAACATGGTAAAGCTTTGAGTCTGGAATACATCTATGTGTTAATTTGTATATGGAAACGTCTAAGGCTCGGTCTTGCAAATAATAATAGAAAAGACTTAGACTTAGAAATTCAGCATGGAGTCAAGTTTTCTTTCTAGTTTTTAAGGCCAACCTTTAATATTCCTCTGGAACATAAATTAATTTTTTAATTATGCTTAAATATTATTTCATTATTTGTAGTAGAAACAGTAGCTTGTATTAAATTCTGTAGTCTTTAAACTAAATTTCCCTATAAACTTTAAAAAATGTCTAAGAATACTGGTTTTCTCTTTGTTGAGTTATACAGAACTTTAAAAAAAGTACAACATAAAATCTCAGACCCTGAACGTATATACATGTGCATAAAACATATTCCACATGTTTACACAAAATGAGAGAAAAAAAAATCTTTTTTCCTGCTTACCATCACTCTCAGCTCACTGCTATGTTTTACTCACAATGTACAGCAGGAACTGACACCACCTGGCACTTGGATCTCCCTAAAGAAGCCCCACATTGCAGCACTGAGCTGACATTGTTCTGTTGGGCATCACAAGAGGGTACCACAAACTTGTCTGGAGGGTGATACTTCTGAGAACAAGCAGGACCAGGTAGCCTCTGTTGTGTAACAACAGGTAAAGGTGAATTTTATAGATGAAAACCACACACTCAGTTCCCCCCCTTGTAAAGCCTTTAGTTTATTTATAACAGCTCCTGAAAAGAACTGTTTACTCCCTCCTGCCAGTCACACACAGGTCCAAATTTGGCCCTGTGAGAAAGAGGCATGACACCCTTTAATGACACTTGAAGTTTATATGAGCTCATTTATTTAGGTTTCATAAGATATCTGGCATTCAGCTGATTACTACCCTTACTTACCATCTGAAAGCATGCTAGCAGCCTGTACCTCCCCTTCTTGCCCGTGCACTGCTACACAATGCCTAATAGTATCACTGCAATCTGACAAAAAGGGTTTCCTCATTGGAAACTTCGCAGTTTTGTCAGAATGGTTTGCACCTCCAGTATCCCTGAACTCCTGGTGCTCAGTGAGAAGAGAGCTCTAGCCTCTCCCGCATCCCACAGTAAAAGCAGCTCTGCTGAAATACTGGTACTTGCAGCACCAAGATATGACAGCTAAAGGATGGCTGCTCGCTTCAAAGTCTTCCAAAGCCATGCTGTGGCTGCCCCATCACCATGCATGCACCCACTGTGGGAACCTGCATCCCAAACTGTTTGCTTGCGAGGCACCACTCTGTGTGCGAGTGGTAGCTGTGCTGCAAGGACCCTGAATAGATGTATTGCTTGCTTCCTTACACATCCTTGGTCAGGAAGCTATTTTCCAGGCAGATTCAGTGGCCCGCTCATTCTTTTCCATTTCCTGAGACTTTGTTCTCCAGGAAACACAATTCTGCCCTGTCAGAGCTGACGGTATCACAAACACACACGCATATAGAAAGAGAGAGTGTGTCCCGAGTGCAGAACTAACTGCTGCTTCTCTGCAGTACTTTGAGTCTGTCTTAACAGCAAATACTTCTGCAGAATCATTGCAGACCTGGGACTGTAAGTCTTGTTAAGTGAACAAAAGGAACTGACTAGCAAGTATTCATGTGGAAAGTATTCCCAGTTGAGTAACTGGTAGGTAAACATAAGGAGTTTTTTTTGTTCTGATTTCTGTCTTGCTTAAATAGTTTCAGTTACCTGTGAGGACACAAATGCAAAAAGCACACACAGAAGGAGTTTTCTCCTAAGACTAGCAGAAAAAGGGATGAATCAAATGCTACTGATAATAAAAATAGGTGCAGGAAAGCTCAGTCCTCTGAATACAGACTTTTTGTGCCACAGGGTCAGACATGAGCTAAAACCTAGAATAAAATTACACATCTTCCACTTGCATAAAACCAAGTTACTCCAAATTACTGCTAGGTGGGGGCTTAGCTGCCCACAGGTCCCAACCAGTCTGCCAAGTTCAGCTCCTGTCCTCCTGAACACCTGCGCACAGATGCTCCAGGCTCAGGGAACCAGGGCATTACCTGCCCCGCAGAGACAGTGGAGAGGCACTGGCCTCTCCATTTCATTCATTTAGTCATTGGTTCGTGATCATGCCCAAACATTTGTTCACCATACCATTGTGCCATCACCAGTCACATAAGGTACGCATGTGCGTGTCCTGGCAGCTAACTGGACAGGACCCATCCCAAACGAAGACTTCAGTCATATGAGGAGATCAAGCCCCTGTTCGACGCCCAAACATGCAGGTACCCTGGCTATGTGACCAAAGTCTGTGTTTAGTCGTGTGACGTGTGTCAGAATTCATCTGACATCAGAGCCTATGGATAGAGTCCGTCAGCTCTGGACTGGATGCCAAATACCGTCAGATCAAGGCATTATGCAGGCATTTAGATAGTGGAAATGGAGCATAAAATCACACCTTAGATTGGTCTTTGACAGGCTAGGGTCCTTTGAAATAAGTTTTTTTTTTTTTACAAGGGATCATTAGCATCGAAAAGAAAGGAAGAGCTTTTCCCTAACCATGTTGTTGTGACTGGCACAAGGTCTTGCTCCTGGAAGTCCCTAACTTTCAGAAAGGACGAAAGTAATTTTTTTCCCACCTTACAGAAAGGACTGAGGAAAGGGGACCTGAAAAGATTTCAAATGCATAAAAATGCTGCTGCAAAAAGGAAACAAGCTCTTTTTCACCATTATAATGGGCATGACAGGAAGATGCATGCTTAAATTGCCATAAGAAATACTTGTGTTAGACATCAGAAAAGCTCTCAGACGCTAAGGCTAAAGTTGCAAAATATATCTCCTGTGGAGGTTATGGGCATTTACCTTTGGAGGCCTTTAAGAAGAGGTCAGAAAAACATCTTTGGTGGAATAGTTTAGATACAGGTAATGATGCCTGAGGAGGAGAAGAGGGAGTTCAGATTAAGGTTTTTTAGATCCCTCCCAGATCTATTTTTCTATGATTTTTCTGTGGACAAGTTATGCCTACATCTACCTGCTTAATTTTCCATTTCTGTAGCTCAGCAGTTAATTTGAAGCTCATAGGGAGGAGCACATAGCAGGTCTGAGGCGCAAGAGACTGTTTATTTCAGATCAAGTCAGAAGTATTTGGGGAATTGGAGAGCCGATTTCTTTACTATGAATGTGTACACATGTGGGTAAGCTCTTACCACCAAACTCCATGTAAGTAGGTAGAATTGTATCAAAGGACTTGAATAATCACCATAATTTTCATTTTACAAATGGGGAATGCAGGGCGCAGAGGTCTGAACCATCTGTAATGACACAGCAAGTTCTCAAAATGAGCCTGAAAAATAGGATTTCCTGGCTCCTCAAGTGACCTGATGGTCTACAGGTTCCTTCTGCTTTCCCTCCCCTGCCCTGCCCTCCCTTCCCCACAGCAAAGCCATGCAAAACTACCAGAATTGCAGCATTTCCTCATCAAAGTCTTGCCTGCAGCTGGGGGAAGTGGGACCACAATAGTGTCGGTAACTTCTGCTGTAACCAGAACACACATCACAAAGATGATCATTACCGGGGGGGGGGGGGGTGGAACAAACCAAACTAAAGTTGCCTCAGGCCTTGCACCTTGCAGAGCTGACCCTGGGCTGATAATCCCCATCTCCAGACTTTAACTTGCTTCTTTCTGCCTAACCTTTGATGGAAAGAATACATTCCTCTACCAAATGGTTATCTATAAAAACAAAAAAGAGAAGATAGAATAGCAGACATACTGCTGGCAGAGAACAGAACTGTCCTCCGTACAAGCACAGAAGCGTTCACAAGTGTTTGCAAGCGAAGGGCTGCTCCAGCCCACTGTGCAAAAGGAGCAGCCCAGCTCAGCGTTTGCTGGCCACTTTCCCAAGGCTGCTGTAACTTAAGCCGGTAGGAAATCAGAATGGGAGCCTGAGATTAGAACTGAAAATCTCTCATAACAAAATATTATAAAGCCAGTGCCAGTCCTTCTGCACTATTTGCTACCAGAGTCCATAGGCTTGCTTCCATCTCCTTCCATCCCAAGGAGGATCCACACTGGAATCACCCACAGGAGGTCCTGCCTCTCACAGCTGACTACGCTGAGACACACCAGGCTCCACATTAATTTTGAGTTAATTTGCAGGAACCCTGTTAGGCTCTGAGCCTCATACAAACCGACAAGCAGAATTTGGATTCACCATTACCAGTAAGACAAAACAAGAATTAAAAGAATTAAAGAATAACAAATTAAAAATACATCAGGAATGCAAAAGTCAAAAGCATCTCCCAAAAGAATCAAGGGCAATGTTTTAATTGATCATTTCATTAAAAAAAAAAAAAAAAGCAAGAAAAGCTTCTGCGTCACTGGAATAAATATAATCAAATTCTTTGCATGCTTAGGTCCTTCCCTAGCTTATTCAAACGGCATATTTAACTTTTGATTTATAAATCAAGGGATATTGCTCACTGCCATAAGATGCATTCCAGTGAGGCTCAAAGTCTTTAGCAGATCCACACTGCGTGTACTTTTTCCTGATGGTTTCACATTCATGTTCATCAACACTCAGCAAGAACCATAAACAAAGCCCTGCTCTTGGATGCGCATATGCAGTTCCCATTGACTTCACGGGATTTTCAGCTGGCTTCAGAAAGAACTCTGTGTGCACACCGAAGGGCAAAACTTGGCTCTGCACATTTAAGAAAATTACTTCACTAGATACCTTATAAACGAAGGGCAATACAGGCCATACTGAAAAATAATATAAACTGAAAACTCTAAAGTGTAGCCAAATAAGTTCAAATTTCCACCAGGTTTTCCCAGAATAATAAAAAAGGGCACACATCTTAGGTAAGATTAAACAAAACCTCTGTAATATCTCATTCACCAGAGTGTGCTCTGCCTCCTTTAGCAGGACAAAGTGTGAAACCCTGCTATCTACATCAGGCAATGATCTTCTTGTCTCAGACAGAGCAATGATATTGGCATATGGAATGATTAAGTAAAGGTCAAGTTACAAGCTGTGATTTGCTAAGTCATTTTCTGCATCTGTATCCCTGCTCTGTAAGTTGTGAAGCTCATGGCAAGTGAATTTAAAGCGTAGTAGAATACTACAGCAGAAAAAGCAATTAATCCTATAATATTAGTGACTAATATGATATTATTTTGGATCTAATAGTGGTATTTTAAAGATATCAAATGCTTGAATTCATGAGTATCTGTCTTAAACCCTTCAACTCCCTTTGTCACCTGGCCAAAAGAATACCACAACAAAAAACCCACATAACCTAGGAACAACAGTCTCCTTCCAAATTTGAAATGACATCTAGCAACACATAACTTCTGCCAGGTGCATTAGCTAACACACACTAAGCCAGGCAGTGCCACATGTATTTTCTTCCAATTTCTTCCCTTTATTATACTTTTACTCATTCCATGATGTAATAACCCATGCCTTTTACCACCTCTTTAAAAATATCTACCCATTAGGATGAAGAATATTATGACTTCTAAAAATCCAGCTACCAACAGGCTTCCTTGCACTTTCTGTTTGACTGACAAGCACTCATGAGCCTGCAATTACAAATTTATACACAGAAGTACTCAGGGATGGAAATCACAGAGGGGTCTTGATGTTTGTTTTTTTTCCCAACTAAGCAGGAGCATCTCTGATGATTTTCACACTTAAAAAGCAGAACAGATTTTATGAATCATTTTTTCTTCCTAGTTGGAACAACCCCTATTCCCTGTTGCATTATAATACTGAGTCACTATGCACAAAGTTGGTCGTTACTGCCAGGTCAAGGGAGAGAGGAGGAAGTGGACAAAATGCTCTGAACTTACATGTGTGACAGGATACAGATCGGGTTGCTTCTTGAGGCAAATTATTTAAAATCAGAAAAAAAAAAATCATTACAAGACAACTCACGTAAGGGAAAACTATTTCATAGATATTAGAAAAGTCCAGTAAATCTAATGCAATAATGATGATCAAAGGGATTGTTAACTTTTTTTTTTAATGAATCAGGAGTCTGGACTGTTACAAATGCTGAGTCGTACTAGTCATTTGCACTAGATTACTCAGTAGGTTGAATAACGAATAATTAGTGTGGCAACTATAGTACTGTCAAATGAATAGTTATGAGGTCTGGTAGGCTCTGCTCCCTCAAAATCACCTCCTCTCCTAAAAATGCCTGATGCTGGCAGCCTGTGAAGACACTCAACTACCTCAGAACTCCTTCACCTAACTCCAGGTCTGCTTTCTGTTGGCTCTGATGGAGCATGAGCTTAGTGAATTTACAGCGTGTTACAAGGAACATCTATTTCAGCATAGCCTTCGCATTTCTGGGTTCAGAACGGGGAAAGGAAGGATTTCCTCCCTCTCTCCTCAGTCCTAGATGGACAGGGCTAGGGCAAAGAGGGAGCCTTGACAACTTTTGTTTATTAGTTTGTTTTAAATGCATAGCATAACTATTCGATGAGTGAAATAAAATTAGGTACCTTACACGATCATTTTTCAAGAAAGCTGATTTTAAAGAGTTAAGAAAGAAAAAAACCCAACAAAACACACCGTCCAAACCTCTACTTTTCTGCGTGTCCTGTTTAAGCAATGACACATGAAGAACTTTATGTTCAAACAATTACCTGGTTCTTTAAATAGGACACTAAGGGAATAACATTTTAAAATGTATTCACACAGCATGAGATTAATCCTCCTCCTGGGAATACCGGTGCAAATGAGAGTAACTCCTCGGAGGTCAATTGAAGTACACCAGCACAAAACAAATGTGAGGCAGAGGAGAATCAGGACCCATCTATCTATATTTTAATGCAGAGGTTGCAGATCATCTGCAATGATAAAATGAACAACATAAATATAACTGACATCTATTCAATTGATCTCACATCCTGCTGACTGTTCACAGCTCCAAATATAGGGCTGAAGAACAATGGTTTGAGGAAGGGAGGCAGAAATCCTGGTTCTAACCCATTCACGCGTTCCAGTCTGCTAATACCTCCAACTTAAACTGCCTTCATCTCCCCACACTGCTAAATTGTTGTAGGTTTAATTTGACGTTGTCCCCCCCGCCTCGCTTCTGGAGAACAACTTCTCCTTACAACAAAATATTAAAAAAATATACCAGGATGCATGGGAGAGAAGATAAATGCAAATATCTGTGCAAGCATGAGAACCTATGAACAAATAAGCAAGAAAATCCCTATATAACATACCATATATATCAAAGGCACTAGCAAATTGATTAATTATTTGGAAATCTGGCACTGAGAAAGAATGGTATGCCTGCAGAGGAGGAAAACTAAAATATGAGGCTATTGCAAAATATGGTGTCATTTGTGCTAATTTAAGTGGATCTGTGATTATTTCCTACAACTTCATGATGTCCTGCACCAGCTTCCTCCTCCCCTGCCAGGTTGATAAAAGGATCCTTAGCAACACACTGAATGTATTATGCAAGATATTGAATACTACCGAGAAAAAGCACTGAATTACGCTGAAACAAAGAACATCAGGTGCAAGCATCACCCACCTCCAGGGAAAGATCACCTTTAACTATTTGTCACGTCAGTAAGCGCAGGCATTCTCTTGTATCTCTGTTACCAGCACCTAACGACATTTCCTACATTTAACAAAGTTAAGGCAAATTTTACCTCAAATCTACTGAGGCTTGAGCTCTTTGACCGAGACTTCTTGCGGAGATAGACTGAGAAGAACCGACGCACTGTGAACTTCTTCATGTTCATGTCCATCGCCCCGTCCCAGCTCTGGCGCGGAGCACGAAGGAGCTGCGACGCCGCCGGAGAAAGCTAGCGCATCCCGGTTGCCCTCTATTTATATCCACAGGCAGGAGATCCTCGGAAGCCTCTGTTTCTGTTCATCCAGCCAGGCACAGCTAGACGCGCAAGGGGGACACTGCCGGAGCCATGGGATCCTGCTGCTGGCAGTTGGGAGTGTAAAGGCGTTATACTCCTCCTCGCTTTCCACTGTTTACGTTTCTGTGCGGCGAGCCGAACTCTCTCGCCGCTCCCTCTCTTCCTCCTCCTCGCCTTAGGTCCTACTACACCCAATCAGGCTCTGCTTTGGCTGCATGCATAATCGGCTCCGGCAGATGACAGCTCCTGCGTCCCAGGCGTAGCAGGTTTGAGATAAAGATGAGATGTGCCTATGGCTTTGCACTCCCCCCTTCTCCTCGCAGTCAGGCTCTTTCAATTTCCTGGTTTCCGAATCACATGGGGAATAGGCACATGCTGCACTTCTGTTTTTAGCTCGGAATTTCAACGCCGCTATAATTACTGAGGGCTATGGTGGCCAGAGCCGAGAAGAAATCAGCCCCTGCACGAAAGTCTCTCCTGGGAGGAGGCTGAAAGACGCCATCAACCCACTGCTGGGGCAGAAGGGTCTGAACCTCCTTTTATTCTGGGGAGTATGCAAAACAACAGTGTGTGTGTGTGCGTGTCCCCCTCCCGAAATCTAAAAGCTTGAAATCCTGTTCGCAAATTACCCACCCGCTTCACATTCAGATACCTAATGCTGGCACAGCTCTGAAAATAGAACGCACAATGCGCACGGTAAGTATTGCTATTCTTATTGTACTATAGCAGGGAGCCACAGCCCCTTCTCAGAGGTTAAACATGTACATCTATTTACGGGCTGTAATCTGGAGCTGCTCGCTATACTACAAGCACGCAGACTTACAGCTGCACTCCCACCTCCCCAACATAATCGCATTTTTCAGCTTTTCTTCAAAAACTAATGAATCTCAGCGTGATCCAGAGACTAAAGAGCTTTCTCCGCCTGCCGCAACAGCTCGGGCTGCACATCCTTGGCAGCCTTTCCCCTCTGACTACCAAGGAGCACCCCAGACATGCCTTTCTCCCATAACCCCATATGGAAAGTGAATGACTCTGATGACTTATTAATGACTCAGATAAATAAGCCCAGAGAGAGCTGACAATGCCGCAGCCTGAGAAGACTCTCGGAGGTTAAACGACAATATCACTCCAGTCAATCTGCTCTAAAAGAGAGAAACACGTTTTGCTTTAATTGCATGTCTGGACTCTGCCATGAACTATGTTGGCTGGTCATGCCTGTCACTCCCTGCTTTGTTCGCAGGTTCTCTGTCCCTCTCTTCTGTCTAAAGCTCACCACAGTCTATGTGTATCTGGAAAATAATAAAAAAAAAAAAAAAAAAAAACAAGAAAAAAAAAGGTAAGACTATTTTAGCATTTATGTTTTCATTAAGAAGGATGTCAGATGGGAGCGGCTACCCTCAGAGCTGGGCTCTGTAATCTCCTACAGCCTCTGACACTCCTGTGCCTGGACCACTGCTGTCTGCCCCAGCCTAAGACAACTGCAGCACGCTGGCAGTCTCCTTCATCCCTTTCTCTTCTCGGTGCCTTCTTCTCATCGCCTCTCTAATTTTCTTGTTTCACAACAAAAGCCTACCTTCTGGGGTTGCTTTCAAGGCGCTGCCCCGGTGTAAGCCATAAAAACCTTGGAGCCCTTTGCCACTACAGTTGTGTTGGTTCCTGGCAAAAAAAATCGTGGAGCAGAGACAACTGTCCCAGCAAAAACTAAGCTGTCTATAGGTACACCAAAACCTTTCTCAGAAGCAAAACTAAACAGGTAAAAAAGCAATTTCCTTGATATAACTGTCAAACTGCTTCTTTCTGTGCCGTGCCTCCTGCCTGGAAAAAAAAAGTGTCCTGACAGGAGTTAGGCTAGGCTTCCTGCTGACAAAGGCTTTTGGCAGCCACACACATTCTTACCTTTGTAAGCCACTTGAGCTTTAAATAGCAATCAGACAAGACCAGGGTAACTCCCTGAACCCTTCCCAACACAGTTACAACACATTCCTACCTGGACACTGACATCTTTATTCATGCAGAGGAGATGGTAATTTCCCAGCTTGTAATACGCAGGGTACCACTCCGCTCTACATAATAAGCAGTATATGAGAGGCTGTTACTACTTACATGAGCAGATTTATCACAGCCTTCCCATCCCATTGTGTGCATAGTACTTTAACATACAAGGACACACAACCACCATTAAATGTACCACCCTCTAATAAACTTCCAGGAAGATTACACAGACTATGACTTAATATCTAACTATCAGGTGTATTTACTACATTCAGAATTTTGTTCTTTACTACAAAATGAAAAAAAAAATCATCAGTTAAAATATACTGCAACTTACTGTGACCATCAGAGCAAAATCTAGCCTCTGATGCTAAATATTAGACTAACACGACAGCACACCTAGGCTAGGAGGTAAGTCTTCCCTTACACCCCTGCCAAGACACAGGCATAGAATTAGGCATGATCTCCTTGCTTTCTTACTGCACTTTCAGCCAGGTCATTATGGATTAAATACAGAAGGACAAACAACCACCAGTGCCAGGACACTGCTCTTCAATGGCTGGACAGCAGAGCAATAGAGATACTGCAGAGGGTATCTGCAAAAAGCAAAAGCAACTGAGTTGCAAAAGCATGCATAAAAAAAAAAAAAAAGAGCACTTTAAACTAAACTATCTAACCAGATAGATACCTGAAAAGCAAATTCTTCTACAGTTGCCTTCACATGGCATGCTTCAAGGCATGGAACTTAACTGCTTCAGAAAAACAGATGAGAAGAGGCTCCAAAAACATTAACTCAAACTTTCAGCTAGTCAGACAATATCCAGTTTTCCCAATGACACTAATAAAAAGGTGCGAGCAAAAGAGTATATTAGATTAATTTGGAACATTCATCTTTATAAACATATGACTCTCAAATCAACCTACAAGGTGAAAAATTCATTGCATTTAGAAATTCACAGCTGTAAATTATTTATTAGCTCCCCTCTGAGCAATTTTAACTGCTGAGCAACTTGATGGAAAAATAAGTCCACTAAATGTCTCTGACAAGAATAAACAACAATGCTAGTGAAGGGGCATATGATGCATTGGCATCGGCTGGTAATACTCTGTATTCTGAATTAAACTTTTTAAAACTAGAATCATATTTACTGTAACATAAAATAAATACAAGACTGTGGCTGTTCCTGCTCCCAGTGAAGTTGATAGCAAAATACAGTTTACTTCAACTAGAAAACTGCTTAAAAATACAAGCAAGCAAAAAAAAAAAGCCCAAAATCAGGATTCAAGATAAAACTCTCCCATAGAAGACACTTGAAATTAGCTATTACGCAGCTCAGGTTCCAATTTTTAAAAGATAAATAGAGAGTTCCCAATTAATATCCAATGACAGACAAAGGTATTTTCCCCACATGTACAGATGGACCACACCAAGCACAGCAACAGACTGAAAGACCCAGACTTAGGAAATTCACACGAGGCAGTGAAACACAGAACCCAGTGGCCGATGCTAGATGAATCATCAGTTTCTAAAGAAACAAAATAACTTAAGCTAATTGTTTGCATGAAGGAACACACAAGTCCAAGACATCTACCACAAACCACAGGCTGGATGATAAAACTACTGAGGGAA
Organism: Chlamydotis macqueenii; assembly: GCF_036417535.1. Taxonomy (NCBI): domain Eukaryota; kingdom Metazoa; phylum Chordata; class Aves; order Otidiformes; family Otididae; genus Chlamydotis; species Chlamydotis macqueenii. The sequence continues at coordinate 101,091,616 of NC_141558.1, read as the reverse complement.
ATTTTATATTACTATATTACACAGCATGTCGGGCTCTATTTCCAAAATGAACCTTCCAACTTTTATATATGAATCAACAATTTATGAGCAGAATGACTCTGCTACTTCAGCAAATATAGAGATCACTGTAAAAGTAAAAACATAGGAGTTGAAAGGATCTTCCTTGCATGCACAATCAGCATTACCTATCCTTCCTCAATAAGTTCATCAGAAAAACAGAAAAAATCCAGAGAGAAGTAAGAAAGCATCAGGGGCACAGACACCAAAGACTGAACAAATAAGATCAGCAGAACATGGCGTGCAGAGAAAGGGAAAATGAGACTCTGTCATAACAGAGGCCCAAGAGACAATGCTACAGAAGAGGTGAATTGCACAATACCATTTATGCACTCATTAAAGAAAATCAGGAGCAAGAGCAGATGTTTCCAAGAGACATCAATGAGCAGAATAAGAAACACTTTCCCCCAGGTGATTAGATGGTACATGACTCTTTCAGTGATTGCTGTTTCCTGATCTTGAATGCTGGACAAATTTCCATATGGCTTTTGTTCCTCAGCGAACAAGTAAAGTGGTTATTTTTCTTAGTTATGTTTCTTTAAAAAAAAAAAAAAGATGATGGGCTTTGCCTAAATAAATGTCTGGGCTTTGATCTCATTAAATCAGCGTACCAACGTGGGTCCCAGCCTTTCCAGCTGCCTTACCTTGTCCAGTTTAGCATGCCATTTACTTGACTGGAGCTTCCTCTCTCTCAAAAAAAGGGATATGCTGCCCTGCCAGCACTGTGGAATACGCGCAGCAGCTTGCCATCTCAAACATGCTTCTCACCAGCGGTCATGAGTGATCAGCAACATTGGCTGGATGTGGATGTGAGGCAATAGGGAGGAAAGAAAGCGCTTATTCTCTCTTCCTTCACCTCCTCCTGGCTCCTATTGATGTATCACAAACTTAGTACTTTTCAGCCTTTTCCATACATGAACTATGAGAAATTTCCAATGCAGGTGCAAGGCCCCTTCAGTCATTTTGCATACTAAAATCACTGCTCAGAAGGAAGAAGAAAGCAGAGTCATACATCATGTCTCACTGCGTCCAATGAAGAAGCAAGACGCAGACTCCTCGGCCACAGTCTTCTCTGCTCCAAGGAGCAATGTAACAGACCTGCACTACCTGTTTGATCTTGTACTTGTAGTCTTAAGGCCTTGGGAGTCTGAGCAAGGACAGATGTCTCATACTCACACATCTTTAATTCCATAATTGCTAAAAGCATTGTCCACCACACTGGCAATTATATGAGTGGTGACAAGTATATATACAAGTGCAGCAATCACAGAAGAGAATTACTTGCTTTGAGAAGATCAGTTTTGCTCAGTACAGTGATATTCGGACAAGTGGATTCCATTCAACAGCTTTAAATGTTCTTAAAACTGGGCAAAGTCAGTTCTTGGTAGATTTGAAACCAATATTTTGCAGGGATACAAATAGCTTAGATGGAAAGTCTTCTGTATTTTTCTCTGTAATAGACTACTTCAGCAGATGAGATTAAAGGAAATTACTTGGTGGCACTGAGAAGGAGAATCATCTCTGTATGTCTTGCTGGTGCAGAAGAGGTTGTTTTCCTGCAGTTGCCTAAAAATCTACATCCTTAGTCCTTCCTAAATACCCAATAATCACATGATGGTAGTGTAACTTCCAGAGATATCAAATGGGGAGCACTATGGGGACATATAGCTTCTTCTTATTTGTGCAAGGAGAACTGAGACTGACACAGAAATAAGAGCTGCAGGACAAGGTAACAATATTTGATGGAGTTTTCAGCACATGACAGACACTTTAACTCTCACAAAAGTATCTTCTGTTAGTGCTTGAGCGTCAGATTGGCGAATCTCACAACTGCTGTATTGACTGCTCCCATGTCTGCTTTGCTACTTACAGACTCACACGAATATGCCACAGCATCACTGGCCACATACATGTCAGTTGGCTGTGGACTACTTGTAGGATAGAGATCAGGTCAGCTAGCAATCTGCATTGAAAACAGGCCAGAAAGTGTCAACTTCAATTGTTTTTTTTTCTTTTTATTGATGTCACTAAATTTTACTTTCTTGGCTGATATTGTATACTTGTCTTGCTGGATTTTGGTGGCTTAGACAAAAGTATAAGGCAAAGAACCCCAAAACCTTCTCTCCTTTATATTGTGTAAGCTTCTGCTCCAACATGGTTGAAGGAGTTTGCTGCAGATCCAATTCTGCTTTCTTGCCTTTGGATAATAAGCAGAAAATCATACTGCTCTCCTATAATGGACTAGAAGTTTTCTAGAAAGACGGATGCTACTTGATAACTGAAGTATGAACAGTCTTATCACATGAATATTTATGAATATCCACATTGAATGAACATTATACAATACAAAATTGGATGGAAAAATTCCATTACGCGCAGCATATGTTTACTGTTTATTCAGACTAGCTATGAACAATACTAAAAAGGAATACTTTCATTAGACATCTGCTAATATGGCAAATTTACCTTGATAGGTGTATGATATATTTCAGAGCCTAACTGAAGAAATAATGCACTTACTGAAACCCTCATTTTAACTTCTAATACTCATTGGCAGACCAAACTGACACTGTGCTAAGCAGAAAAGCCAGCCCGCTGTTTGCCCTTGAAATCCTGGGAAAGAAAAGTGTAGAATGGGACTTATGGACTTTTATTCAGGAACATATCAATTTTAGGTAAAATTTTTCCCTTCTATTAGCTAACAAAACAACACACCAAAGTACAAAAACAAACTAGGCAGACAAAAAGCATCGTATTTAGTTGAGCTGAGAGACCTGAATTAATATCCTTCTTCTGTATCTGAAACTATTTTATATGACCTCAAAGAACCTTAAACTTTCTATGTCTGGCTCCAGGGCACATACAAAACTCAGCCATATCCTGATGCACTATTAGAATGGGGGCACAGATTGCACTGTTTTTCTCTTACTCTTTCTTACTGGCACCTCATGTCCCTAGTGAAGAAAATCCAGGTATTTTAAGCCAGAAAGGAACCAGAGTACGCTCCCATGAGATTCTTGATTTTGACAAGTGAGTGTGTAAGCTCAGAACACTAAAGGTTTGCACCAGCACTGCACCAGTCACGTCTCTCTTTCAAATGTCTTTTTACAAAATGGGGCTGAAGCACTGTGCCACTGCATGAGAGCTCTTTCAGAGTAAACATAATGATCATTATTATGTGCTCCTAGCCAAAATTCCAGTTTAGGCTTGGCAGATATTTGCTAGGTTTGTTTACAGAAACAGATTAACTGTGAGTAATGTCAAAAAATAATAAACCGATGAGACATGCAAATTTACCTTGGTAGGCATTACATCTTGCAGGGCAAATGGCATAGGGGATATTTTCAAAATGTATTACACAACTAACACTCACTGAAAATCAGGCTTAAGGTTGTATGAACACTTACTCCATGTTAGACGCCACAAAAATGAGATTCATAAATAAACCAACCCAGTAGTCACTCTTGAAATCTTTAGCATTGGTTTCCTTCTTGTTGGACTTGTATTTCTTTTTGGACAAATTTTGAAGGACGGCTTTAAATTACTGTAATAACAGTACTTAACTCCAGATTACAAGCACGTTTTCCTGTTTATTTTTGAAATAGAAGCTAAAGATACAAGCAGAGAAAAAAAAAAAAGTCTGAAGTGTTGTGTTAACGCCCCCTCTTTCTGCCTCTAATACAGCTACACAGGAAGTGTGAAACTGAAAAAAAAAAATGCAAAATCACTTTAACCTTCAAAAAAATTAGATCATAGAATCATAGAATGGTTAGGGTTGGAAGGGACCTTCAAAGGTCATCTAGTCCAACCCCCCTGCAAGGAGCAGGGACATCCCCAACTAGATCAGGTTGCTCAGCCTGGCCTTGAATGTTTCCAGGGATGGGGCCTCCACCACCTCTCTGGGCAACCTGTTCCAGTGCTCTACAACCCTCACTGGAAAAAAATTTTTCCTAATATCTAATCTAAATCTACCTCCCTCTATTTTAAAACTATTACCCCTTGTCCTATTGCAACAGGCCCTACTGAACAGCCTCTCCCCATCTTTCCTGTAGGCCCCCTTGAGGTACTGGGAGACCGCTATCAGGTCTCCCCGGAGCCTCCTCTTCTCCAGGCTGAACAGCCCCAACTCTCTCAGCCTGTCCTCATAAGAGAGGTGCTCCAGCCCTTTTATCATCTTTGTGGCCCTCCTCTGGACCTTCTCCAACTGGTCCATGTCCTTCTTATGTTGGGGGCTCCAGAGCTGGATGCAGTACTCCAGGTGGGGTGTCACCAGAGCAGAGTAGAGGGGGAGAATCACCTCCCTCGACCTGCTGGCCACGCTCCTCTTGATGCAGCCCAGGATGTGGTTGGCCTTCTGGGCTGCAAGGGTGCATTGCCTGCTCATGTTGAGCTTCTCGTCCACCAGCACTCCCAAGTCCTTCTCCTCAGGGCTGCTCTCAATCCATTCCCCACCCAGCCTGTATTTGTGCCTGGGATTGCCATGACCCAGGTGCAGGACCTTACACTTAGCCTGGTTGAACTTCATGAGGTTCGCACGGGCCCACCTCTCCAGCCTGTCAAGGTACCTCTGAATGGCATCCCTCCCTTCCAGCGTGTCAACAGCACCACACAGCTTGGTGTCATCAGCAAACTTGCTGAGGGTGCACTCTATCCCACTGTCCATGTCGCCGACAAAGATGTTGAACAGACAGAAGGTCCAAAAACATAAGAAGCAACATGAGTGAGAAGGAATCAGAAAAGGACTATGTCTGTCATGGAGCAACACTTAGGCTGGTAAAGAAAGACAGAGAAATTATTTTAGCAGCGTGACTAATTTTTGCAGCATTATTTGGCATTTCCTGGCACATCTGGCTTTAAAATCTCTTGGCTTCTGAAGTCATGATGATCCATAAGAAATATCAGATTTCACTGAAGAATAGAACTGGTTGCCCTGGTTCAGTTAACTCGCTGCAAGATGGGGCAGCCATAAGAGATGCTGGAAAACAGGAACTGAAATAATTTCTTCATGGGAAGAAGGAGTGGAGCTAACGTCACCCGTTACTCACAGGGCCCGTGACAGGTTTGGAGGCTGTGTGGAGGTTTTTTGCATTTTAGACAAAATATCTTGGTTTCTAAGAGGGATATCATTAGTCCTGGCATAAGCCATCACTTGTGGCCTCACTCTGCCATCTCCAGGCCACCATTTCCTTCTTCCTCTCTGTCGGCACAAGTATTCACACAGCTACAGGATTAACCAAACTGGAGAGCCGGTCCAAGTTAAAATTGGGCCAAAAAACACTCCAGAACATTAATTTTAAACCAGATCAGTTCCCTGACCTGGTGCACTGTGTGGCTATACAAATATCTGTGTCAACTCAGTGTTTGTTCCTGTGATGGGGGCAGGAACGCGTGCTTACGAGGAGGCTCTGCCCCTTTCATTGGCAGGTTATATTGGGTTACGCCACTATAAACTGCCTACTTCCCAGGTACAGAAGTGGCACGCTGCTGCTGCCTGGCCCAGCAGAACGGAAATCACTGAGATAGGCACATCAAACTATCCTTTAGATCGTAGTGAATGTTAAGAGAAAAGAGCATTTTTAGATGTCCTGAAGGGTTTCTCTCTCTGCTAAAACTAGCAGAATTGAATTGGCTAAAAACAGACAAGACCTGGAATCATGCATTGCCATTATATGCTTTTCAAAACATTGAATCTATTAATGACTCTCAGCTTGTTTAAAAGGAAAAAGATCCCAAATGGTGGAAGAGAGTAACCTGTAGTTACGGTGATAAGTCCACCTTGGTGGAAAGTCAAGAACCCTACTGGAGTTGAACGAGTTCCCTGTTATTGCAGAAGCTCAACCACTGGGGGAGTACTGCAGAACTAAAACCGCAGGTTACAGAGGTGTTAACTGCCTCCACACTGACTGAGTTTCTGAAGAATATTTTCCAGCATGTTATCTGATCTAATGTTCCGTGGCTGCTAATAGTTTCCTTGTCGGGCTATTTTGTGTTCTCTTACATATGTATAAGTGCACGCACAAACACAAACTTCTTGCAAACCTCTGTACGTAACTAGTATTTATGCTAGTATATGCAGAACCTGAGCAGAGGTAAAGGTGCTACAGGTCTGGAACATCAGTGTGAATACAAATGGCATGACCTATGCTCTGCAGTTTGGATGTGTATGATGCACATTGCTCAGTGAATTTGAGAACCACTATCAAATGCAACACGGATGCAACATACAAATTGCTCAAACTCTTATAAACTCGGTTTAATGCCTTCAAAAAGTCAGCACACAGTTAAGTTTCCAGTACTTGCTGCTCCCCTTGGGAGGCTGTCTAGAAACTCACATTCCTACTCACTCACTGTAGTGCCTGGCGTAAATGTGCCATAGCCAACTTTAAAACCTTTGCTCCTATGCCAGCACCTTTCTTTAACTGAAGGGTAATTATATCTCCTCCTAGTCAAACAATGTGTGTCCCAATAGACAACCTTGACTTGTTCATGTCTATATTCATCTTCCATATAGATGCCATAAACAGAAGAGGTTTTATCAGAGCCTCAGTAGTAGCATTACTTAGAATTTCTTAATCACAGGAAGTTCAAGGTTTTCTTCAATTTTTCCAAGACCATTTTAGATTTTGGTTCACTGTTGCCCTGTAACTAACAGAAGACAAAAACAGTCTTCCTTGGTGGTGTACTCTGTCCACGGTTTCTACACCTGTTGTGTTCTCAATGGAGGGAGACAGAAAGCTCTGGGATTCCCTCTCTGGATCTCTGAGGTGTACAGGGCAAGAGTGACTATCTACCTTCTGGAATGCCTTTACACTGACTGCAAATGGAGCCCAGACAATTATCTTTGATAATTTGATAACCTAACTATAGGCAGCTAGAGTGAGACAAATTCCTTCTTTCAGTACCTGATTTGTCACAGTGACTTACAAACTTTCATTCTACTTTTAGTACTACAGAAACGAGCATCAATCAACTTTTCCTGTGCAAAGATGCAGTTTTCTGTTGTTGGCACTTTCTAATTTTATGCTATCAGCAGATTTCATCTTCTTTTTCTTAGCTGTAGTTTGATGCTATTTATAAAAATATTAAACCAGAACAGTCTGAAGATCTCTCCTTCAAGAAGTCTGACAGCAATGCCTTTCTGATGTTGAAGATGTTTCTCCAGGCAGTGTAGTCCTCGCTTTCATTTCACGAAATTTCTATTCTTTCACTTAGGGGACAGGAAGGCTGAAAATTGCATACCATGCTCAATAAAGGCTGAGAAGTATTTCAAATCACCCAAAATGTAACTTTTAAAGTAGTATTGTTTTAAAAGACAGTTTTAAGATTTTGGGGTTTTGACCAAATCTTTAACACTCCTGGAGCTAGAACTACCACTATAACCAAAGTGGTGTTAATTATTTGCAATATTAATGGCATAAAATCTAACTTGTAACTAAGTCTAAGGCTCCTTCCTTTACTTCATGCATGCTGGGAGGTGGTTCTACTGGACCTGTGAAGACTTTTTACAATTCCAAAGCAACACTTCTTCCTATGAATTACTTCATATGCTGGCCTGACTCAGGAAAAAAGCATGCTTATATCTCAGACTACTTTAAGCACAGAGTATGAACACACATCTGCTTTTTCCAATGCTCATTCAACAGGTGAAAATGTCAAGCAGTAGTTAGAAAAAAGAAGTACCTTTTTCTAACCTCCTAGAAGAGGTAGGAGGATGAGACCAACTTTTGGAAAAAGGGTTGACAGAATGAAAGCAAATCAGGCACTCAACAACCTTTTTGTCTAGAGACCTTTCACATGTTTCTCTCTCCCAGTTCCCTTTATGCGAGAGTTCCAAATCATAACTTACATTCTCAGACACATGACAGATAAAAAAAAAGTAGTGGAGGACAAAGAAAAGTTTGTTATGCTGCCAATTTGGGAAGCACATTTTAAAAAAATGAAGTTGCTTGATAATGCTAGTTCTTGTTCTGTGGAGCTGCAGAGTCACTCTCCCTTACCATAGAGCATTGGACCAGTTGTATCGAGCCATAGGTTCTTAGATCCTTCATTACAAAGGGAAGGATTTCAAGGCAGGGAAAGAAAGAAAAAGAGAGAGAGAGAGAGAAAGGACTCTCTCAAATTCAGAATGCAGGCATTGCAGCAGAAAAACCATCCCCCTTTTCTTCCTTCACGGTTCCCCCAGGGCAGGAACCCACTTTATAATCCTGCACTGAAGTCATTAGTTAGCTGTATTATCACACCAGCTGAGTATTCTGACCTTTTCATACAACTGAATTCTTTTATCAGGTCTTGAATTTTATGGAACATTATGGGCTTATTCATATTTTTCTGTCTCTTGGAATCATCAGAGGTCAAAATCAACCTTGGTCTTATGCCTTAACAGTGCATTTATTCCCTTGATAAACAAGCATTTATTTTAATCATACCATTTCCTCAGAATTTATTAATGCTTGTTTTGGTGACAACTTCAACATGGCTGTGAGAAATTTCCCCCTCAGAACCACTAATGCATAATCTGAATTTTACCGTAACCTTGATTTGAGTTTTGTTTCTTGAGGCTTTTTATCTGAAAAAGAATGAAGCTAAGCAATCATGGACTAAATACCACCATCAAGTATCTTTTAGATAAATGTACTGTTCTTAAATCACTTTTAAAACTTTGAAGTTTTAAAGCCTGTGGCTCAGTAGAGCACGATGACTTGGAGATGGCGAAAATTTAGCGTTTCCTAAAAAATATGCATAACTTGGCAGACAAAAAGACATTCTCAAAATATCCTGCGGAGTTTCAGAAAAACTCAGAACATTTCTTAAATGGCTTCCACATTCAATATTTTGAATTATTTCATCATAGCAGGATATAATACAAAGTATGTAGATGGGAGTAGAAAGGGACCTCTGCAGCTCCCTATAAGCCCAGTCTCTTGCTCAAAAAGCAGGGCCATCATCAGCACTAGTGCAGGTCAGCTGTGACTTTTTCTAGCTAAGTCTTTTTTTTTTTTTCTAGCTAACATCTGCAGATGAAGATTCCACAATATTGCTGGGCAACCTACTCCAATGCTGCTCTGCTTCTAGGGGAAGAAGTTTTTCCTGATCTCCAAACTGAGCCTCCCTTGCTAGCACTTGCAGCGACTGACCACAGCTGTTTTGCCTGGTGTTAAGAAAAGTTTGGCACCTTCATGTTCTAACCATCCTTCACGTAGATGTGGACTGCTTTTACATCACCTTTTAGCATCTTCTTTACTAAAGTATGCAAACCCAGCTCCCTCAACTTCTTGTAAATAGTGTGGTTCAGGACCTGGCCATCTTGGTGGCCCTTTCCAGTTTTTCAACAACCCTCTTGACTTAGGTCTCCCCAAAATGGGCAGTATAAGATAAGATACATTTATGAGTAAGAAGAAACTGTGACCCACAGTTATTTTTTTATTTTGAAAATATATATTTTTTCACAACACTTGTCAACAGCAGGGATGCATATGTTGTGACTAGTATAATGAAATAATAAAATGTCATTATTTATATTTTAGTGAGTTGCTTTAATATATGCACACTTCAAAAGTTTAAATCATATTTAAATTCAAAATTTAAACGCGAAGTCATTGCATCTGTTCTTTGCAAGAACTGCCATCAAAATTGAAGTTTAAAAATTCAGATTTTAATTACTTCTGTATTTCTTATTTTAAAATATATAAGCTATTTTATTTTACAAAGGCATTTAGCTAGTTTTATCTATCATTTTCCTTTGAATATGCGTTTTTTTTTTTTTTGCCAGATTGCATGATTCTCATAGAATTGAAGCAGCCCAAATCTTTCTTATCTCCAAGCACCTGAGCATCAGAACTCAAACATACACTGCTATGGCTACTAGCAACAGCAGCATTGCTTTCTCCATGCAACATTGCTCTATTAAAACAGACATAAAGCAATTGCTCCTGAACTAGAGGAGCTGGTTGCTAACCAGGTTATTGTTGCTAACCTTTATGCATTCATGATAAGCAATAAAGTTCTAGAAATACTACTTACATTATTTAAATTAGTCACCAAGGATACATGGGATTTATTGTACTAATCAGATTAAAGTTCCTTACAACTCAGTAAGAAGTATCTTTAATTGACCAATAATTAATAATGAATTTTTAAAAAATAAATTAAAAAGACACAATTCACCTAGCCATTCACATAACAGACACTGGACATGATGGCATGTATTCTTGAAACTTGTGTGCATTCATGTATAACCTGAGGAATAATTCAGGATTTTCTTTTATTTCGGTTGCACAACTTGAAAACAGTTTTGAAATAAATTGCCCTTCTCTCAGTAATTTCTCAACAAAATGGGCGCTTGCTGCTGACCTCTTCTGACAGCAAGCTCACTGTGTTTCCTTGGATAAGATCTCAATTTAGCGTCCTTTAACAAGAATTTTCCTACACTTATGTGATTGTACAAATGATACAGCACGACAGTTGTTTTCTGTGTTGTGATTTTGAGGACACTATTGTTCAGGTTAGATAATGCCAATTTCTTCACTAAATCCTGGCACGTTTCTAGACATTTTAATGTTTGGGGTTTTCTTCTGGACTTTTCTTATTTCCTCTGTAATTATTTTCTCAGATAACGTATGTGGGATATTAGGCTCTACAGAGGCACTACTGCACATCCTTCTACAAACCCCTTCCCAAACACCCTACCTTTTCAACTGTTGGTGTGCACAGAGTGGACGCAGCCACTGTGTCACTCAGTTTCTTTGATCCTTTTCCTAAGCATGTGCCAGGCCTCCCATCGGCAAAATGACATGTGCCTCCTGTTAACAGGAGAATATGAAATTGATGGAATGCTCCTATTTCAGTTTTTCTGTTTACAAATATCCTTGTTGTTGTTGTTGTTTTGAATTACAGTACCACACAGGCATTGTTCTAGTTACCTTCATCACCCAAAATACGTTACGTTTTCTAAACTACTGGCACTTAGCCTCTCAAATCTCAGTAAAGTAATGCTAGTAACTTCTGCTAATCATACTGCCCTCCCTGTCTAGTGAAAACAAAATCAACGTCATCTTTACTGTCCTCCCAGTCTGACTTAACTTCTGTAGCCATAGGAAGATATCAGCAAAAAGTAATCCCTTTAAGAGACACAAAGGGAGAAAAGGAAGAAAAGATACCTGAAAAATTCACATATCCCTGGAAAGAGAAAGAAACACTTGTGAACTATAGCATGGAGATTTGGCGAATATAGATTGGAAAATCAAAGAGCAACATATATACATATATCTGATGCTGGCAGCTACCAAATGGCTCACACTGGGTATGCAGCTGCCCTAAACCTTCAGAGACCAAAAGGTCATTGCCTGACCCGGTCAGACCCTTTACGCTTAGTGGGAAATGCATTCCTCACAAACAGCATCCTTTCCACTGTATTATCTCGAAATCCACGGGCACACAATACATTATTTTCATATATATTAAATGCTGACTGTTGAATTCATATCCAGATGGGTTTGAATTCTTCAAAAGATCAGAGATAATTGGCTGCTAGAGCTAATACGCACTGCCTATGTGGAAAACTTGCTATTATCAGCTCAAATCTACTATTTACAATTTCTAGGTGTGGAAAATTGATATTTTTTTTTCTTTTCTCCCCTACCTATTATCAGACTCAGTAACTTGTCTTTTAGGGAGATCATGAAGCCACATTGAATGTCTTCCAGTCATTGGCATGTTGCAAATCTTTGTTCTCAACCTAAACATAGATGATTTGTTCTCCTTCATTGCTTTTATTTGCCTCTCAAATCTAGCACATTTTCTGATGGTATATTGGCTGAAAACGAGCCTAAAGCTCATAAAAGAAGATGTCAAAGCCCATGTCAGCTGCGATATCCAGGTATTTTAGGGAACCTTTATATCCTTCTTGGCGAGTTTGGAGGCAAATTCCATGCCCTTATTTTCCAATGGCAACTTTGCTTTTTGGTGTTCTTTGGCAGGCAAAACCCACAAACAGCTTTTCCAGAATTTTAAAAATAATTGAGATAATTAAAAGCTAATAGACTTTAGCTTAGAGGGTTGCAAAGAATAGTCTGTCATTGTTCAGACAGCCCTGTAATAGAGCACCTTGTTAATTAGAGATGATTCACAGATGACTTGCAAGAGATTCTGGTAGTTCTGAACAGCAATGATATTTTCGTATTGAGCTCTTATCTACTTAGAAGTAATAAAGCTTTAACTTTAATTAAAAGGAAAGCTCCTTTTTTTTTTAAGCCTGTAGGTCCAAGCAACACTGAAGTACAGAAAATTAGCATGCCTTTTAGTAATTTTCCATATTTAGAGTTCTGCACTTTATGGTTTTGCTTTCATAATGTTCCCTACCAGAGGACATCTAAGCACCTGAATAGCAACTGTTTATGAGAAGGCAATATTATTGCTATTCTAAATGGAGAAGCAGGCAATGAGGTGGGAAACTGTTTGCTCAAGGCCTCTCAGCAAGACTGTAACAGAGTTAAGAGCAGAATTGGGTCCATCTTAAATACACTGAATCATAGAATGGTTTGGGTTGGAAAAGACCTTAAAAATAATCTAGTTCAAACCCCTCTTGCTCGGGAGCCTGCAGTGGATTGGTCCAAGGAGCAGAGGAGGTACCCTACACACACAGATTTTCTGCTGGTTTAGCTCCTGAACTGGCCCCTGAGGGTTTGAATGAGCTTCAGTACCTAAGCAAAGGAGAGATGATGGGAGCATGCAGGAGCAGAATAGCAAGTCTGCAGCCTTGGAGCTCAAATCACTCGTGGGTGCACTGTGCTTATGCAGGGTGGAGGTCCAGAGCAAGGCCTGGACACACACACACCCAGACTAGGACCGATGGCAAGCTCTCTTATCCGTTCTGTCACCGTGTCGCTTTACTCATGAGCCTGGGAAGCTTCAAAACATTTCTGAGCTCAAGGGTTGCCTAGCTTTACGTGACAGAAAGGGATATTAGTTACCGCATTCAAGACACTTGATAGTAAGAGATTTGTTTAGTAGTTGATATAGGCAATGACACAACACCTCCTCCCCTCTTTTTGAAAAGAGGGGGCAAAGTGCAACCTGCATCCAGCAATGGCATTATGCTTTCTGAAAGTTCACCATAAAATTGCTAAGATTTCTTGCCATTAAATCGATTTGCAGGACTCAATATTGTGAATTATTATGAAAACAGTAACACTAATTGATTAAAAAAACCAAAGAAACCCCCAAACCAAATCCCTCTCAGTCTCCACATCCAGTAGATTGAGTATGCAAAAAAAACCCGAAACAAACTCACTTGCAGATTTACATCTCCAATTAAACTAAGCAGAAAGAGAAGAGAGTACATATAACACAAATGCAAATATTTAGCCTTTTTTCTTCTCTTTAGGAATCATAGCAAGTATATACAAGCATGTTTCTTTTTAATTGAATAGAGGGAAATATACGCAAGCAGCATTTTGGTCAGGAACGGATTACTCATCTGCAAAAAGCTACCTGCATCATTCAGCGTTCTCAGGATCAAGACCTTTTTTACAGTCAGCTCTTCAGAGAAGACGCATGTTCCCCTACATAAGCATTAAGCATACATTAGGTGCTTGACTAACACAAAAGTAACAGTGCAAAAATCAATAATTACTGCATCTTAATTTGAGGAACTAAAACATTTTGTAAAATATAGAAACAGACACTCAAAAACAATGCAGAAAAGCACAGATAAAGAAATCAGAACCTTTAATTATTTCAAATATAGGAAAATAGTAACAGATTATTTAATAACTACATGCTCCAGCAATTTGCATTTCATATAACTGGTTTCATTGTATATCTAATAATATGATGTTAAATATAATAGCCTGAACTTATCTTTTCTTCACTCACCAGAATAGCTGTTGATTATGCTTTCAAATGCTTTTTTGTCTCCTTCATTAATCTGAGTTTCACCAGATCACAAATTAAAGAAAAATCTCTCTTCAACATAAGTTTGCAGCCAGCTGACTATAATTGACGGAAGTCTAAGATAATGAAAGCACGCTTGTTTGTATGTAAGTTGTACTCAGCTCTCAAGCACAACTAATGCACACCTGATGTTAAATAAACAGCAAAATCACTACCATATTTTTCATTTATCAAGGAAAGTTTTCATTATACTTTTAATTGAAGACTTCCCTTTTTTAGGGAAAAGTTCAAGTGGCCAAAAAAAAATAAAAAACCAAAAACCGAAACCCCACAAATTGCTATGCCCTTTAAAAAGTATTTTTTTTCCGACAGATGCTTCCACAGATAAGTTTTTAATATAAAATGCAACTGACAATTCAGCTTCATTATAAACATTCCTCCAAAAGCACTCCATTTGTTTTAGATGCAATAAGCTTGTACTTTGGAAAATAAGTAGCCATAAGTACCATCACATTAAGTCTATAAAAATCTTGAGTAAAGTTGAGATGAAGTTCCAAAACATTACCTTTCCTCCCCAAATCTCTTTATGTGACCAAAAAATGCAGGGTAATAACTCTACCATAACAGACTCATTATACATAAATACTTCTATTAACCGATATGGTTCTTAGGATTTTCTGTCACTACATCTGTCAGCTCACACGTTTGTCAGGGGATGGTGAAGAGACTCTAATATACATTTTTGAAATAATTATTTTTCGCAGGATTTTTACTTTTCTTGTCTTTTTAGCATATAACTGCTTCCTCATACAGCACATACATGCACCTGATCTCCATCTTATCCGAGAACATGCAGTGCCACTCTAGCTTAGGTGCCAGCCTTGTGCCACCCCAACATACAGCTCATAACAGTTCCTAAGGAACTTTCTTGACAACCCAGGCCCTAAAGGTTGAACACTCAGAAGAGTTTAGGTTTGAAAAAGGTCCCTTTTATAGTTATCTTTTGATTAACATTTTTTTTAAATTATTTTTTGAGAAACCCTTTGAGAGATCCGACTTTTATCCATATTATCTGTTCCATAATCTTTCCCAGGCCTAGGTAGGATGCTGCTCATGTACTTTGTAATGAGTCTTCCCAGAGCAGTCATAAAACAACAGACAACATGACCCACATCTACAACTCCTTACTTTCTCTGCTTCTAAGCACAGATTTTTGCAACCCATCAGCACCCTCCTTTCCACATGTATAATTTTGCTTTTCTAAAGAAAAGCCACTTCAGTGAGGCATGTGAAAGACCTTATTGCTATTGCCTTCACAAGAAGTCTGTTTTTTTTCTGTAAAGGATCCATGATATTAAAGGCTCCTCCTTTAGTAGAAGTTTCTGCCCAGTGATACAGATATAGAATCATAGAATCATAGAATGGTTAGAGTTGGAAGGGACCTTCAAAGGTCATCTAGTCCAACCTCCCTGCAAGGAGCAGGGACATCCCCAACCAGATCAGGTTGCTCAGAGCCTCATCCAGCCTGGCCTTGAATGTTTCCAGGGATGAGGCTTCCACCACCTCTCTGGGCAATCTGTTCCAGTGTTCTACAACCCTCATTGTAAAAAATTTTTTCCTAATATCCAATCTAAATCTACCCCCCTCTATTTTAAAACCATTACCCCATGTCCTATCGCAACAGGCCCTACTGAACAGCCTCTCCCCATCTTTCTTGTAGGCCCCCTTGAGGTACTGAAAGACCACTATAAGGTCTCCCCAGCCAGATGTGTTTCAACAGCAACAGCTGAACACATAAAAATTAAACAAAGGAGGATATCAAACCGAATAATGAAAGGCTACTTTTTAATTTCAGCCCAGATAATTGATAAGAACATAAGTAAAGGAAGAGCTGCTTATTAGAATGTGTGTGCTTTTGGTGTTTTGGTTTGTACACACCTGGTCTGAAAAACTTAATTAGACCAGCATACAGCTGCCACACTTGCTATTTGGGTGATACCGTTACGTGTTAGCATAACGCCAACAATTTTTTCAAAGATAAATTCTTAAGTGCTGCAGCTGCTTTCATTTTTCACCAATGCTAATTAGCACTATGAAGAAATCAGAATGCTACTGGAATCTGTGAGGCTGGATGAATCAAAAGTACGTATGAGCAGAATTAGCTCTACATTTTGCACTCCGAGCACGCTGCCAGATGGGCAGAGTTGTGCTAAGTAGATAACTTTGTGTGCAGCCTACTTGAAACCCAAATTGGCTGGTGCAGTGGAGGGCCATTCACTGACCAGGGATTGGCATGCAGGTAAGGGGAGCAGGGGAGCAGTAATATTACTCATTTTGTTTCTAAACAATCAACATGTTTATGTTTATTTGATGTTATCTTCACTACCTGGAAAGCCATGCACAATACACCTCTTTGCCCTGCAATCTCAAAAGGTCCACTGCACCCAGAATTTGAGTTAAATCAATGTTTCAGATTTTCATTGCTCTCAAATTAAATCAGGCTTTCAGGTAAAGCAATGCTCTAATTCTCTGCCAACAGCAGTCTCTATAAATTCCCTGGTCTGGAATGACAATTCTTATTTGAAGCATTTTTCCCTCTCCCCTATAAACTAGAGAAGTTTGACAGGTGTTAATCACTGGACTTAGTCTTCACAAATGACCACAAAGAAAAGCACTAATATATTCCCAGCTCAGAAAACAGGGCATGAGTTTGCAGAGACAGAAGATGTACAAGGTGCAGGACAAGTTATGCTTGTGTTCAGAAGTGAAAAAATCCTCCTGGAACTCAGCACAGCCAGCAAGCCTCTACACAAAGGCTCTAGCTTTCTTGTAGTTTCTAGTACTTTTATGAAAAAAAAAAAAATCAAAACAGATCACAAAAAGCAAATAGCATAAGGTTTTTCCTCCATGATTTACATGCTTGTCAACAGAGTAGTTCCAAGCAATTCAGTCATCCTCAAACGTTTATCAGTCTCATTTGATTACATTGCTAATCCCAACAAGGATTAGCACCCACTCAGTAGGTCAAACTGATTTCTTCTCCATGCCACAGCTTTCAGGAGCTCCACAGCAGCTCAGTCAGTTGCACATTCTGGTAGAGAAGCATTCAGGAGAGTAGGTTTTGTATTAGCCACTAAAAGCACTTCAGTTTTTATTTTCATTACTGATTTTATTCTCTCATTTCATTTCATGCATCTCAAGGAGGGAACAGGAGAGCAGTAAGGAATAGGAAGGGGCTGCAGAGAGATGAAGAATTAACTGCACAGAGTTATTAAACTTTGTGCCACTGATTTCTGCTCCAGAATGAAACTCCAAAATTCCATTTTCCTTTTAAAAAAAAGATTAAACCAGAATTTTAAAAAAGAGGAGTGCAAACACATTTACACAGAAATGTCAGAATATAATATTTTATCCTGCCTTTTTTTAAAACAAAACCTGAGAACTGGTTACTAAGAATCTTTCTTATCATACTCTTTGCTATTTTTCCTGCAATAATTTCTTAGTAAGAAAAACAAATGTAAATTTTGTTCCTATAGAATGACACAGATGACCTTGTAACACTCATGAAAGAGAGCAAAATGTTCCACATAAATCTTTGCAGGACTGAGTCCTGTATTGCTGTAATTTATTTGTAATTCCCTAAAACAGTATGCAGATGACATAGCAGATTTATACACTCATCATCTGAAATGACAGCTGATGCTATTATGGAGACATTCAGAATCAAACCAGGGTTAGTACTCAGTCCCCTATCATCAGATCTCACAGATTTATGTGCTTCCCTGCTTGCAGATTTAGGAGATGATCCTAAATTGCACTTATTCCCTTTGCACCTCAGTTTTCATACAGAAGAAATTCACATGCACAGTCAATGAGCTGTGTGACGTTCAGGGAAGTTGGTCTGTAAGTGTCTTCATAAAACTCACTTACAACATCCGAGTGCTTTTCAGCACCTCTTGGGTTTAGCCCCTTCCCTGATCAAAGCCCCTTTTCAGCCATGGCTGTTCATCAAGGAAAAGTAGTAGATGACATCACCTACAGCTGAGCAAATTTCACTCCCATCTGAAGTCTCCCCTCATTAAAATAACACAGGGCAGAAGATTATAATTAATAGAATCATTATCTGTAACTACAACCTCCCTTGACCTGCCATGTCACCACAAAGAGACCTAAAAGTGGATAAAACTATAATTTGCACTAACTTGTATCTCCTCCTCCATACCTCCAGAACAAAGGGAAGGGGCCACAATGCCAATAGGTGTAGTCCCAGCACTTGCACAGACAAAGATCCTTTCTACTTGACTCTTGGAAATGAAAACTGACCCATTTAAAACATTTGATGAGTTTTCTGCTACATTATTAATTCCCACAGCTGTGACAGAACATTTGGTCCTGTGTTGGGCCAAGAAAGATTGAACTGCTTAGCTGCCATCTGTGCCTTCGAAAGTGCCATGCGGTGCCTTTATCCCAGATACTTTTGTATACGTGCAAATGAGTGCATATTGTTTTGAAGTGCAAAAAACTGGTTAATACCAACAGCAAGGGGTTACAATTTAAAAAGATAATTTGTCTTTGAAAAATTTCTTAATATCCTCCCTGATTATTCAGAAATCTAATGAGGAATCCTCTCTGAGGAGTGCGAGAGACTGCATAATGTGCTTCTCAAAAGTTTCATCATATCAAAGAAAGAAGTAGTATTAAAAAATGCAACAGAGCCAAAACCTAAGTTATTGATTAATTGCAGACATTTAAAAGAGATATGTGGGTAATATGGATCAATAGATTCAAGTCTAAAGCTGGCACACCATAAAGGCTGCATTTTGGTTTTGAACACAACAGTTTGGAGATATATCCCATTCAGATGATGAATACTGGTAAAGACTGATAGCATCTCTAAAACATTATAATTGCTTTGTATATTAATCACATGTATATTTAAAAACCTGTCTATATGATTTCAATAGGTGACCCTCACCCTTTTTTTTAAACCCCAGATGACAGAGAGATTGTGACCTTGAAAAATTTATATGAAACAATTCTCAACACTGAATGAGATTTGTCACCTTGGGCTATGTTCTACATTGTGTCCGATATCTATTCAAGTTAAAGCAACACAAAATGAATATAACTTATTTTGCATATTACTAAGTTTTATTCATAGTAGAATGATATCGTCATTGTTTCATAGCAATGACAACTTCTAACACAAGGAAATTATGTAATACAGTTGTATCAGAATTTGTGTAAGAATGCATGAGGATTCACTCTTATTTTCATCTTAAATAACATATTAGTCACAAACGGTGTTAACATGAGCTGTTAATAACATGTTTTGTATTCAAACAGGCTCACGGGCAAAATCAAACCAAAGAGAGAAAAAGACTACTTTAACCAGTTGTGTGACAATTAGACTCTGGAAAGTCTGACCTCACTGAGTTTTGGGCTACAGCAAAACACAAAGATTTGGCCTCACCAAAGCCTTCGGCACAAGATCAATAGCTACTAGAATAGAACAGTGTGCTGGAACAATGTCTGCATTTGACTCTGTGCACGCTGGCCTATCTTGCTGAGTTGCAGATGATGAGACATAAAACGCCAGACCCCAGCACGGGTATCAAGACATGGAAGCTGCTTCTCTGCTTTTAAACCCTGCTCACAGCTGCCCAGGCTCCTGACAGACCCCCCAGCCTTTCCTTCCAAGTCCTATTCTCGGTGACACTAAACTCCAACAAATTCTTTCAAAGCAGAGACAATCCCAGAGCACATGAAACAGAGAAGAAAGGCTCAGATCACACGTCTGCCATTACCATGACATATAGGCATCGCCTTGACTGTATCGAAGAGCATGCCACACAGCCTAGTCCCCATTCTGAAGGGCTATGAGGGCAGGGAGCAGCAAAAAAAAGTACCTCAATGGCCGCAGAGCGCTGAGTCCCACCTGAGCTCTGTCCCCAGCTGTCAGCTCCAAGCAGGAGGATCTGCCCCTCCTTACTCTGAAAATACCATCACATGCTGTAATTTTGTACCATATAAGGCCAAAGCAAAATTTAATCCAAGTTGATTTCTTCTCTAAGTTGATGGATACAGATTAATCTTCTCTGACGGCAGGCAATAAATTGCTGGTACTCCAGATATATTTTATTTTTCAGAGCCTTGTAATTTAATGACAGAATCAGAGGTGACATGGCTGGAAGAACAGGGAGCTCATTAACAACCATCAACATGCAGTATACAATATACTATCTTCAAATTTGTCATTTGCACCGCAGCTCAGTCACGCTCCTTTAGTACTAGTCAGCTAATGAAAAGTACAGCAGCTTGGATATTTTGACAGAGAAAGAAATGAAGCAGTGAATTACATTGGCAGTGGCAGCAATGCAGAGCCATTGAATGAGGAGGAGGAAGGAGATTATGCTGCCCCACACAGTAACAATGGTTAGAGGTGAAAATAAGTTTGCTCAAATGCCAGCGCTGGCTGGAAGGACTCATGACCTCATGAAGATGACAGCAGTGACCCTCTGCAAACCGAGAGGTAGGAACTGAAACTGCGGAATCTGGTTTGGTTTGCTCACTCTCGCCTTTTTTCTTCAACGCCTCTTAAGGAGAATAATGCCCTCCTAACTTTAATACATAAAAGTTTCTACTGAAAATAAACTATTGTTCCAGAACTTGGCTGGGTCAGGTAATACTTGGGACCTAATAACTCGTACAAGAAATTTTCAGATAGCCAAAGCCCAGACAGCACGTATTACGTACCTGGCAGAGCTCCAGGGATATTTTACAGGACAAAGACCATCAGGCTCCTCGGGACTCCACAGCCTCACTCAAGGTAAGGCTAGCTACAGCACGTGACAGGTCCCAGGGAATCAGAGCTTTTGACTTTACCTATTTTGGATCATTTCTTCCCACTCTACAGGATTCAGCTTGCTCAGCAAACCAAATGCACGCCCCAGTGCTGGCCAGCTGACCTTACACTGTTATTAGAAATATTATCAATCTGTATGGAGCACAGATCTAGGGCTAAAGACTACAAAGCAAGAGGGGACTGAGTAAAATGTAGCCAGAATCTATGCTAAAATGCAGCACGTACTATCCTAGAATGTAATACGCAGCCAGGACCTACAATAAAATCCTTTTAACTGGTCAAAAAAGAAAAGTATGGTGCTAGCAGATAGCATCCGATGTCTTTAAATTTCATTATGAGGCATAATGAATCCAGCTCCTATCCACAGCAAGTGGAAATTCAAAGACAAACTACAATTTGACAGTTTTAGGCCTGTTCACCCCTTATTGTTTCTAATAGGATGAAAATAATAGC
Source organism: Chlamydotis macqueenii (assembly GCF_036417535.1). Taxonomy (NCBI): domain Eukaryota; kingdom Metazoa; phylum Chordata; class Aves; order Otidiformes; family Otididae; genus Chlamydotis; species Chlamydotis macqueenii. Next base: position 101,070,351 of record NC_141558.1, on the reverse strand, counting down.
TTAAACCAAAATTTGCCTCAAGGACTCTGATCTCTTCTTCAAAGAAATCAAACAGGAAAGGAAATAACTCTTAAGTCCTATTAAATACATACTGAAAAAGCATTTTCAAATCACCTTTCTCAAGAGTTTCAAGTAACTTCCACATTGTGGATTATGACATAAATTTATTTCTCTGTGTATTTACTTCCTCTGACACCAAGTCAAATTAAAAAAAAAAAATCTAAAGAGTCAGGCCAGAGGGCTCAGACTGTGAACGACATTGTGCATGGCAGTCAAAATGAAGATTTGCTGCTTGGGAAGTGAGAAGAATAATTTTCTATCTGGGTCATGCAGGGGTTTGCGGTGATTGCCCTATCCATAGCGACCCACAGATGAGTGCACAGCATGCATTGGAACAAGCACTAATGGAAGCGGCCGACCCAGCTGAGAGTAACGAGAGCTGACTGGTCCGACGCACAGCGATTGACTGGCAGAGCCCCAGAACAATTGATGGAGCTCAGAAGTAAATATGCAATGTTGTGGCTTGGTACTTAACACAAAAGTGGTGCCTACATTATGAATACAGACCTCTCCCTCTGCCAACTACTTCATTCATGAAACTGTAAATGAAGACAGGCACTAATACAGTAAACACTCTACTAGAGACACATTATTTATGAAAGTAGTAGCATTTAGAATAGAATTAAGACCTACCTTTTAAAATGCAGTTCTAGAAAGTCAAAAAGTTACTTTGACAGAACACTTTAAAAATTTTTGCCACTGAACAGTGATTGTTTTCTCAGATTGAAAAAGATTACATGAAATATTTTCTGAAACTTGCTTTGCAATTTTAAGCAGTGCAAAATGGATCTTGCATAGCTGGCTATCTAGATGTACACTAGGCTGGAAACATGCATACATTTCACTGTCATCCCTCTAACCCTGATACACATACACCAAATCAGTTTATAAATCCACTGTGCAGATTAAATACAACATGTTAAATAGTTCTTCCTGGGTGTATTTGGACAACTGATTTTTCAAGAATGTGTACTCTAAATTGACATATGAGAACAAGAGTCATATTTGTCAGAATGAAACACTAAGACATTCACAAAGAAAAGGCAGGTTACAAAGACAGTAAAGCTCCCATTCTCCAGTTAACTAAGGTTTACTGAGTTGGGGAGGGGGATGAGGAAGGAATTTTTGACAATTTTCAGGGGAAAATAGTTTTCTTCAAAAGAAACCAAGCTAACACAAAGAATCCCACCCCAAACCAGCAAATTTTTTGTTACTTGGAATATCTCTACCCCATCAAAACATGTGTTTTCCTACTGGAATATATGCTATTCAGTTATGCATCTTTCCACAAAAAAAAAATATTTAGAACAGACAACTCTCTAGCAAGTCAAATAATTAAAGCTTCCACTATTAATTTAAGGAAAAAAGATGCCAACTAGAAAGTTATGGAACTGAAAACTAATCAATCTCCTAGATCTATGCAATACTTCAGGAAAGCAGACTTCGACCTCTTCAGGGACCTGATGGGCCAAGTGCCATGGGAGGCGGCCCTGGAGGGAAGAGGGGCCCAGGAAAGTTGGTCCACAGTCAAGGAGCACCTCCTCCAAGCTCAGCAGAGGTGCATCCCGATGGAAAACAAGTCGGGCAAAAAGGCCAGGAGGCCGGCATGGATGAGCAAGGAGCTCCTGGACCAACTGAAAGTGAAGAGGAAAGCCTATAGAGGGTGGAAGCAGAGAGAGGTAGCGCAGGATGATTACAAAGAGGCTGTGTGAGTAGCCAGGAATTGGGTGAGGAAGGCTAACGCCCTAATGGAATTGAGTCTGGCCAGGGATATAAAAAACAATAAGAAAAGCTTCTATAGGTATGTAGGGGACAAAAGAAAGTCCAGGGTAAATGTAGGCCCCCTCCGGAAGGAAACCAGTGTCCTGGTTACCCAGGACATGGAGAAGGCTGAGGTTCTCAATGACTTTTTTGCCTCAGTCTTCACCAACAAGAGTTCCTGTCCCACCGCCCAAGCTGTAGAAGGTGCAAGCAGGGACTGTGAGGATGAAAAACCGCCCATTGTACTCAAAGAGCAGGTTCGGGATCATCTGACGAACCTGAAGGTGCACAAGTCCATGGGACCTGATGAGATCCATCTGCGGGTCCTGAGGGAACTGGTGGATGAAGTTGCCAAGCCACTGGCTATCGTATTTGAGAAATCGTGGCGGTCTGGTGAGGTCCCCGATGACTGGAAGAGAGGGAACATAACCCCAATTTTTAAAAAGGGGAATAAGGAAGGCCCAGGTAACTACAGGCCGGTCAGCCTCACCTCTGTGCCTGGCAAGGTCATGGAGCAGATTCTCCTGGAAACCATGCTAAGGCACATGGAGAGCAAGGAGGTGGTTGGTGACAGCCAACATGGCTTCACCAAGGGCAGATCATGCCTGACCAATTTGGTGGCCTTCTATGACGGGGTGACGGCATCGGTGGACAAGGGAGGAGCAACGGATATCATCTACCTGGACTTGTGCAAAGCTTTTGACACTGTCCCGCATGACATCCTTCTCTCTAAACTAGAGAGACATGGGTTTGATGGACGGACCACTCGGTGGATAAGGAGTTGGCTGGATGGCCACACTCAGAGAGTGGTGGTCAACGGATCAATGTCCATGTGGAGACCGGTCACGAGTGGCGTCCCTCAGGGGTCCGTGCTGGGCCCGGCCCTGTTCAACATCTTTGTCGGTGACATGGACAGTGGGATAGAGTGCACCCTCAGCAAGTTCGCCGATGACACCAAGTTGTGTGGTGCCGTCGACACGCTGGAAGGGAGGGATGCCATCCAGAGGGACCTTGACAGGCTGGAGAGGTGGGCCCGTGCCAACCTCATGAAGTTCAACCAGGCCAAGTGTAAGGTCCTGCACCTGGGTCATGGCAATCCCAGGCACAAATACAGGCTGGGCGGAAAATGGATTGAGACCAGCCCTGAGGAGAAGGACTTGGGAGTGCTGGTGGACGAGAAGCTCAACATGCAATGCGCCCTTGCAGCCCAGAAGGCCAACCGCATCCTGGGCTGCATCAAGAGAAGCGTGGCCAGCAGGTCGAGGGAGGTGATTCTCCCCCTCTACTCTGCTCTGGTGACACCCCACCTGGAGTACTGTGTCCATTTCTGGAGCCCCCAACACAAGAAGGACATGGACCAGTTGGAGAAGGTCCAGAGGAGGGCCACGAAGATGATCAGAGGGCTGGAGCACCTCTTTTATGAGGACAGGCTGAGAGAGTTGGGGCTGTTCAGCCTGCAGAAGAGGAGGCTCCGGGGAGACCTGATAGTGGTCTTCCAGTACCTCAAGGGAGCCTACAAGAAAGATGGGGAAAGGCTGTTTAGTAGGGCCTGTTGCGATAGGACAAGAGGTAATGGTTTTAAAATAGAGGGAGGTAGATTTAGATTGGATATTACGAAAAAATTTTTTACGATGCAAGTTATAGAACACTGGAACAGGTTGCCCAGAAAGGTGGTGGAGGCCCCATCCCTGGAAACGTTCAAGGCCAGGCTGGATGAGGCTCTGAGCAACCTGATCTAGTTGGGGATGTCCCTGCTCCTTGCAGGGGGGTTGGACTAGATGACCTTTGAATGTCCCTTCCAAACCCTAACCATTCTATGATTCTATTCTATGATTCTATCATTATGGGCAAACTATCTTTTATTTCAGGTAGAATTTGGCTTGAGTAAATGTGCTTTTGTGGCTACAAGCTTTATTCCAATAGGAATGTGTAAGCCTACTGCTTACAGCAAATGGAAATTCACACATTGCAAATACCAGCTTTTTGGACTGTCCTGCCCTTAAACCAACGCAGAAGGAAACAGATCTCTCCTGGTGCCCCTTTATCGTCTGGCACGTGTTTCCTACAGGCTGGGCCACTGCAAGGTAGATAGCAGCTCAGGGTGGCCATTGCTATCCTTCTCCAGCATAGATGAGCAGAAAAACGACCAGGACTGGCTGAAATAGAGTAGACAACTTAAAGCATTTTTCATACTTTTCACAAAAAGCAAGAAACTTTTCTGGGAGCAGATCTACACTGTGCAAGAAAAAAAAAAAAAGATACACTTTGAACTGAGGTCGAAATTAAAACTACCTTGACTATTTCTGAAGGTGTAAGCTGCATTTTCACATACCTAAAATGAGAATTTTCTAATCTAACCCCTGGCACACATCTGTTGAGTGCAAGATCTGAGGAAGGAAGTTAGGGCTTTCTCATTTCCTGAGGCTGCAGGCTCCCCCAGCAGACCCTGTGCAGCCCTCTTCTCACATCTGGGGAAAAGCAACAAGAATACACATTAGCGAAATGATGGAAGTCTCCGTGCCACCAGGGTGCAATCTCCAGCTAGCTAGAACATTGGCCACCACCAAACTCATCTATGCCACATCTAGTGGCACTGAGGAAAGCAGGCACCCTAGGAAGGAGGCTGGAGATAGTAGACACCACATATATACAAGTCGATTTGAATAGCGGAAGGCAGATATTGTTTTCTTGTTGAGTTTCTAAAAATCATTAAGACAACTTTTCTTTATGACCAATCTGAGGGAAGTAAAAAAAAAAAAAAAAACACCCAAACAAAAACCACAGAGCAGTCTGCCTTCCATAACTACATTCCTATGAGAAGGCAGAAGCTGAATGGTGTCTGCCAGTTTGTCTTTCCAAGTTGCTGCCTCTTTCTGCTCATCTCAATTACCTGCTTGAAGCACAGGGCTTAGGTTAAGTGAACCTGTGATGTCACCAGGAATCAGGTGACAGCTGGTGCAATTAGATGAACCCAATCAACACAGGAGGAACAGGGATCTGGGTCACAGCCTTGGCAGACTAATGACTACGTATCCCCGCAAGGTCATCTGCCAGAAACCGTATCTCAGCAGCTTGTTGCAATTTTGCTGCTGGCCTGCTTTGCTCTGGAGCAGCGAAGTGAAAACATGCCATGCTAAGAGTGTAACTGAATGACTCAATTTGCTACTACATTTGAATATTTATGTCACTTAATGGACTTCTTGGAAAATTAAGCTGATGTTCAAGTCCCATTTGGTAGATTAAGACAGAAACCTAACGGATCTCTAAAGATTTTCTTAGGACATGGCACAATGCTTTCAAAACACAGAATTCTTCTAAGCAAGTATCCATTGTGATGTTTTCTTATGCCACTGATGCGATATCAAGCCAATTTATATTTTTACATTTGAGAAATATAATAGCAAGTTGTTTGCGTTTATACTTTTGCTGCTATCAACTCTTCACCTCCTTTACTTTCTCAAGTTCAGAAAAGCAAATAGCCTGACTAGAAATGTAAAACTTCTTCAACTTTATATAGACTGCACTAGCTTGAAAAAGTCTCAAAACTGCATTGCTCTACCTGAGGAGTCCTAGGAAAGGGGGTCCTGACAACTCCTGGGGAGTCAAGGCTGCTATCACTGCTGGGTGCATAAGACACCAAGAGCACCGAGACCTGCCATCTGTAGCTCTGAAACACAGAGGTACAGGAAGGAAGACCCAAATGCAACAGTCTGAGGAGCATACACAAAAAGAAAGACAAAAGCTAAGTGCTTTCCAGGCCACGCTTCAGAACCAGATTGGCAAGAGAGGCACAGAGATGGTGGCCTGGCTAAGCAGATGGTGTTCTCCCAGCACAGCCTTCCATCTGCTAGCACGTTCAAAACAGACTAAGACAGGAATTACAGGACTTTTATTATAAACAACATTTTTAATACTCTCTGAAAAATATTTATTTGATTCCAAGTTCACATTGATGATCTTAGGCTACATAGCCCCAGAACTGCTCAGGAGTGGGTGAAAGGATGAGCTGGGACAGCAGATTGCTTCTTTTGGTGTGCAAAGTCACAGCTAGCACACCAGCTGCGGAAGGAATTTCAGCTGCTAAGAAAACAAAATCATTCTGTTGCTGCTGTTTCCTTTAAAAGAAATGCTAGGTACCTAGACACACGTATGCATATTGATCAGATATCTAGCTAATATGCATTTTTAAATAGTTGGTGCTTTGTTTTGTTTTGTTTTTTAATCAGGGAGGTTTCTGCAGTTGGAATCTATCATGGACAGCTTGTTCTTTACATAGTACCTCCTGATCGTTGCTTCCTCAGAAGCAAAATGACTAATGAAGATTTGCACAGGGATGGTGCCACAGACATAACTAACAGAGTCTGTGACACAGGTTCAGCATGGGACCTCTGTAGTACTTTTTTTGTTTTTATTCAATTGCAATTATTTTTCTACGCTTATGCTAACAAAATTGTTTAAAAAAATATCCAAGCCCCAATAAACAGTACTATTTAGTTCAATACATTTTCTGCAACGTTATGATGCATGCTATGATGCATGTTGACGAAGTAAGATCATGCCATCTATGAAGGGCAGGATGATCATCTCTTGGAGAGCAGCTGACTGTTACTGGGAACACAGCTGAGCAGACACTGGGCAACATCTGAGAAGAGCACGTGTCACCCTCTCCCACATCCTTGAAAAAGCATCTCTAACAAAAGCACAAGCTGCTGTGGGTTAAATTCTTGGGGAGATGCTATAAAAGTTTCTCATTTCTGACCATCCTCTGACTATCGTTACCCATCAAAGCTGCTGCAGCATTCAAGGCAGTGCAGCTGCCGGCTCTCCAGCCTTGCTGCTGCCAAGAATCCCCAGGGAAAGGCATGGGGCAGCAAGGCTGTGCGCACAGCTTCCCGCCAGGCCAGGGCAGCACCCACCTGCTGTGCCAAGAGCTAAGGGTAGCGCACAGAATCAAAATGAGATAAAAGAAATTTTATTTTCCTTTTCTACTTATTTAGAATCATAGAATGGTTTGGGTTGCAAGGGACCTTTAAAGGTCATCTAGTCCAACCCCCCTGCAAGGAGCAGGGACATCTCCAACCTGATCAGGTTGCTCAGAGAGCTAAGAAATAGCTAAAAGAGAATTAAAATGTACAAAAGCAAAAAGAAACTAATTGTGATGGTGATAATGGAATATTGTGGAGGATCACGTGTAGCAGAACTAGAGGCAATATGACAAAATTAACCACAAATATTTAGGCTCCATATAAGAACAAACTTTTCAACAATAAAACTTTAGCAAAATATTTTTTAAATATGTCAATAACATGGCTTTGGAATATTTTACACCGAATTATACCTGCTTGAATCATTAAAACCTTTAGAAAATCCTGCTTTGACAAAGATACAAATGACAGAAATAAAAGGCATTTTTAAATTCCAGTTGGTATGCATTTGTTTTTCTGGCTGAGACAGCACTGAAAGTCGCTGGAAAGCCATTAAACAACAGTAGCCATTTCATAAATCAACTGCTTTACACTAACATTGTTTACTAAATAATATCTTAAGGGACTCTTTAAATTTGCATCTCAGAATCAATGCAATATGCAAGGACTGCAGTATTTGTTCATGGCTTTTCCCGTAGTTAATTCTGTCATTCAACTACCTTCAGTATTCAGGAATGGCAAAACTTAAGTCAGAATTTAAAAAGATGTTGGAAAAGTCATCCATGTTTATACAAATGGCTTGTAAATTGAAGACTTTTTGTAAAACCTAGAAACATATTTTAGAGTACCAAACCTCATGAATACATTAAGTTACAGCTCAAAACAAGTAGCAGTTCAACTTTTCCCTTGCAAAACACTTCTGCACCCCTTTGGAGTCTCTGCAATATGTAACATTTGGAAGCAGATGAAACACTATGTAGGAAAAAGGAAATTTTTTTTTTTTTTAAAGATAATGGTGAAGAAAAGCCACCTGAGAAAGAGCACTGAAACAGCAGCCGTCCTCACTGATGCCTGGATGTCCATTCAAACAAGAGCAACAGAGAACTATTTTAATAGTAACCCTGGATACAGTTCAGAATTTCTCTTAAGCATGAAAAAGCACAAACATCTAAATAATTTTGAGGGCCAGATATCACCCTAAATCTGGGCTGCGTAGCACCTTTAACCACACCCAATTCTACTGAAATACAGATTATTCCCTGTACAGAGAAGTAGGTCACAGCAGAGGAAAAATGGGAGGGTGAAGGGACAGAGAGAATCAAGTCTAGAGTAACCTAAGGCTCATAAAGTTCCTCTTCGCAAATCCTCAAACGGGCTCCCTTTTTCGTCACAGAGGGAAATTATCTGCAAGGGGGGAAAAACGTGAGCACAGTGACCTAAAATGTTTCTGCACTTTACTGGTTTTGTTAGTACTAAATGGCAATGTCTCATCTACAGCCATTGTCTCCATTGTCTCAATGCCGTAGATTAATAACGGCAAAGAACAGATAGCAATTGCCATAAAATGTCAGCATTTACAAAGTGGTAGCACACGGATTTGTACACTTGGTCCCATTTTAAGAAATCAGAAACAATTTGGTACCTTGGACTGTAACTGTCAGTGGTGCATAAGTATCAAAACTGACAAATGACTACGATATAACTATTTGTCTCCTTGTGAAGGCTGAGGAGCTCAGCTTACGCTCAGTCCAGCATATACACTACTTTTCTTTTTTGCCTTCAAATTCTCTACAGGCTGAGTACATGCTATCACAGACAAGTGAAAGGGGAGAAAGGCAGTGGAAATCACTGGGAACTATGAAAAATGTGCTGGTGAACAACAGACATGCACAGTTATGGATGAAGTTCCTGTGAGCTGCTATCAAACACTGAAACACGGTACAAAGCTTACCAAAGTAATGGCGTTGTTCTCTTGCTGTATGACCAGTTCAGAGATGAAGCTGTTTTCTGATGCAAATTCCACTAACAGATGGTTTGTTTCAAGAGTCTAGTGATAAAATTGTACAGATATCTTAACACTCACGCAACTTTAAACAAATTAGGTTGGGCAGTGCCTTCTTCGTAGAAAATTACCAAGAACTATGACTTAGGACTAAAGCACTTCTATTTCAAGCAAGTTTGTAGATGACATATGAATTCCCCTGAACTTTAACCACAGATGTTTGATTGTTTTTGCATAATAAATTAATGGTTAAAAGATTAAGTCATGCCTAAATAAAAGGAAAGTGTTTTTAAACTGGGCAAAGCCTTCCCAGTTGCTTTATTCTTCTGGTTAGCTTTAAGGGACACATCTGAAAGCATACCAGCCAGGACAGAGGGCAGCCAACACATTCCTTGAGTCATGCAGCCTCACTTGTACTAGATCATGATGAGTGCCTCAAGGCAGTGAATGTGAACTACCAACAGATCATGTAAAATGTGCCCAGAAGGTACCATCCAACATTCATTTCATATAAACTGACACGCCAAAAGGAATGTGAGTGATTGACTTACTCTTCTGTTCTACATAGTCAACAGTTCTTAAGAGGAATGATACAAAGCTAACCAAGCTTGACGGCAGACTGAGCGGTCCCAGCACGACATCCAGCAAAAAGGTGCAGTTGAGGGTCAGCACTGATACACTCAAGGCTTCTAGAGAACAGCCTAAAGAATGAGAATGCTGGCACGAAACACTAAAGCTTGGGGGTCTTATCAATGGCGACTTAAGGCAGTTAATCCATGGAAAAGTACGTAGGTTATCACAAATGCTGTATGGCACAAAGGAATGTCATTTATTCTCTCCCCCTGTCAGGCATTGGATGCTCCCCATGTACCTTCTATGCTTGTTGCTCTAAATCATGAAATCTGCCTCTGCAGACTACAACTACTCAGATGCTAGCATTTCCTTCCCAGTATCGTATTTTGTAGCAATAATGGCTTTGTTGCTACCACTGCACAGTATTTTAATGCAATGTGAAGTATTCTCAAGTGAACATTGACTCGTTTTACCTGGACTTCAAAGGGCATCATTGCACCTATTTTTAAAAAGGGTAGGAAGGAGGACCCTGGGAACTACCGACCTGTCAGCCTCACCTCTGTGCCTGGGAAGATCATGGAACAGATCCTCCCAGAAGCTATGCTGAGGCACATGCAGGACAGGGAGGTGGTTCAAGACAGCCAGCATGGCTTCACCAAGGGCAAGTCGTGCCTGACCAACCTAGTGGCCTTTTATGATGGAGCGACTACATCAGTGGACAAGGGAAGAGCTACAGATGTCATCAACCTGGACCTCTGTAAGGCCTTTGACATCATTCCCCACAACATCCTTCTCTCTAAATTGGAGAGATATGGATTCGATGAGTGGACTGTTTGGTGGATGAGGAATTGGTTGGATGGTCACATCCAGAGTGTAGTGGTCAATGGCTCCATGTCCAGATAAAGGTCAGTGACATGCACTGTCCCTCAGGAGTCCGTATTGGGATCAGTGCTGTTTAATATCTTCATCGATAACAGACAGCAGGATCAAGCGCACCCTCAGGAAGTTTGCAGATCACACCAAGCTGAGTGGTGTGGTTGACATGCCTGAGGGACACAATGCCATCCAGAGGGACCCAGACAAGCTCAAGAAATGGGCCCATGTGAACCTCATGAGGTTCAACAAGGCCAAGTGCAAGGTCCTGCACCTGGGTTGAGGCAATCCCTAGTATCAACACAGGCTGAAGGGACTGAGAGCAGCCCTGCTGAGGAGGACGTGGGGGTACTGGTGGATAAAAAGAAGGTTAAAAACTGATCTCTCTGTGTTACTGATTAATCTTTACACTTAGGTATTTTTATATATACACATGCTAACATAGGAAGTCAATTTGCTATGGAGACAACAAAATCTGCCAAACGTCTCAGAGGCGAGAATCATTAATTCCACATAACAGACAATAGCCCTTGAATAGAGCAGACTGCAAACTTGCCACGGTAACCATTGCCTGGTAGGAAGTGGACTTTGGAAGCAGACAAATTACAGTTTTAATGAAGAACAACGACAAGGGGTTTAGAGGTAAAGGCGCTTTCCCATTTTTCTACTTGCACAAACCAAAGGAAATATACGATTTTCTGTAAAAAGGAAATTAACTAATTGGCAATTAGCAAAAATCTCTATGGACCCTACTCGTCTCCTCAGGACCAGGAGTACAAGGATGAGAGTGGAATAGTGTCAAAAAAGGCAAAAAAAAAAAAATGAATACAAATTTAATTTTGTGTTTAGGAAGCTGTTACTGCAATCCTTTTACTCCTTTGTGTAGAAGACATTCTGAAAAGATTTAAAGTCCAATGGTTAACTTATAATCTTACTTTTTTTATTATAACATTTTGTTCTCCTGGGTGTTTGTCCTCTGCTGTTTCACCTTGCTTTTTGACTTGAAAATATGCCCATATTTTCTCTTACATAATAGTAATTGAGCTAATAGAGTGACATATAGAAATATATTTCCTCCCTGAAGGTTTCAAGATGCACCGAGTGTCAAGATAGAAAATACGTTAATGGATTGCCACACAATTAAAAATTAAGGTAATTTCAGGTAACACAGGACAACAACTGAACAACAAAATAAAAGGTAAAAGGATCTGGAATGCAAGAGGCAGAATATAGTCATCTATTGAAATGAAAATCAGAGGGAAAATTATGTAGACAAGCATGTAATGACCCAGGCTGAAAGGTGGCCAAGATACTGAGTCAACACAGCTTTACTTTTGCAGAAACAAATGGGTTGGATGCCGAGTTAATATTTGCATGCAAAAAGTACAGGATTCATCAGAAATGCAGTGGGTCACTGGTTAAGCAGAGATCGGGGAAAAAAATAACATGCTGTTCTTGATTCTAAGTAATTTTCCACCCCAACTGTACTCTGCCTGATCAGGCTTACCCTAAGCAAACCAATGATGGTACAGAAAAAAAAAGGAAGGAAAAAAAAAAAAAAAGAAGATAAAGTTACACCACAGAGAATTTGTTGTAAAGTGTTTACAGTTCTGAGACTGGTTGTAGATGAGTAAGACGGGGAAAAGTTTTCCAGGGAAAAGCTCTGTGAAGTTTCCACATAAAGAAAAGTAAATATTTTAGGCATGATTCTGTTCTCCTTCTTGCAAATCAGGAGGAGTAACTCCACCAAAGACAACCCTGTAAAACTTATGCAAGAAGGCTCACTGTGAGCTGAGATTAATGATTATGAATGCACTAAGGAAAAGTTACTATCTCCTATCAAATTACATTTTTTACAGCTGTAAGATAAAAGGTGTTTTCAGAGAAGTGCTACCAAATACCATATGCATTGCTTCAATCTATACCAATGGATTTTTAGCAGTAACATTAACTGGATGCAGACAGTTGCTTCAGGTGTTACCTGACACAGGGAATATGCCACCAGTCTCTAGAGAGAACAACCTAGATGGTTGCGCAGCAGATCACGTACTCCCAGTCAGGGCTTCCAGCTGCAGGTACAGTACGTGCCAGTAGCTTGACTACATATTGCAGAACTGGAAAATCTGATGAGCCAGAATTAGTGACCGAGAAAAATGTTCCCTTTCCCTCCTTGACCTGTAAACCCTGCTGTTTTTTTTTTCTTTTGACTAGACTTCCTACCTAGTCTACGCTTCAAATATCATGCTCAGATTTTCACTGTGGAAAAAAACAGCAGATGAAAGAATTGCCGTACAGTAACTCCGAGCAGCAGAGAACAGGCAGCTTTACTACTTCAGGAATTTTCTGCAGCTGTACTAAAGGGCATTATTATGAAGATGAACTGCCTAAAATGTGATAACATCCAACAGCAGCCTGTAGCAGTTGCCCAAAAAGGAGGGCAGAGCTTGAACGTATCAATATTTCCTGAATATCTTCCCAGCACTGGGCTGTGGGTCAGAGAATTCCTGAACCAAAAGTAGTCTTTATACTCAGCAGCCAGTTATCGTTTCTATGCCATTAGTTTGTTCAGTCCCATCTGAACCCATATATGCTATTAGCATCTGGTAGCAAGGAGTTCCACAACTTAATTACACAGACCATGAAGCAGTAGCTCATTTCGTTGCTTTAAAGGCAGCCCTGACCAGTTTCATTTGGTAGCCCCATCCTCTTGCATTAGGAGAGAAGTTTGACCAGCCTCTGCTCACCTTCTCACAAGTACCATGATTCGGTAGGTTTCAATCACAGTTCCCTCAAGTGGTTTAATTTTCAAGTTGAAGAGTTCTTGATTATTTAGTTTTTCCTCACACAGAAGTTTTTCCACGTCTTTGATTATCTTAATTACTTTTCTTTGTACTGTTCTTGTAACTGTACCAACCATGTCTGAAATGCAGGAGGACTAAAGACGCACGTAGTATTACAAACACGGGTGCACCATACAAGTCTACAATGGTATAATGACACTCGTTTTGTTTTCTGCTTTTCTCTAATAATTCATAGCAGTCAATTGTGTTTTACATAGCTACCGAGCACTGTGCTGACATTTTCATGGAACTGTAATAATCCCAGCATTTTTTTTTTTTTTTGGGGGGGGGGGGGGGGGATTGGCAGTAGTCAATCCAGGGCCAATCATTGTGTATATCAAGCTAAGATTATTTTTCCCCACCTAACAGTTTACATTTTTCTGTACTGAATGTCATCTGTCATTTTATTGCATGAACAGTGTTGCAAGGTCCTGCTGTTTCCTCATCATCATCCCTTCTCTAATTACGCTGAGTAACATACCACCACTAAACTCATGGTTTCCCTCGTCTCTCCCTTTCCAGACTATTTATAAATGGCACAGGTCCCGGTAGTAACTTCCCTACCCTGAGAAAGCTTAGTATTTAATTCGCTGCTTTTCCTCATTTTCCAAATATCTCTTCCTCAATGAGAGGATCCTTTTATCACTACTACAACTACCGAGCTTTCTTTGTAGCCTCTGACAGACATATCACATGGGTCTCCCCACATTTCAGGCTATAACAATAAATTCTTAAGTCCTAAAAACTGTCTGTGTCTCTTCTCCGTACATTAACTCAAGTAAGATTCTTCCACCGCAAAACTTCCACCAAACAGACAATTTTAAACCATTATCCTCTCAAGGGACAACCTCTAGTCATACTGTGTCTGAAGCATTAAGAGCTATTTGCAAGATTTTCTCATCATTTATCCCTGAAGAGGTAATTGTATTAGCTTTATCTCTTAAATTCATGCTATTAAAGGAGAAAAAATATTCTGCTAACTGCAGGAAAAAAAAAAAAACAACTAACAAATGGATCTTAGAATCAGCATTCCATGTAATTTCTCAGTTGTTCCCAATATCTTGTTTCAGAGGTTTTTTCTCCTTTTAGCCATCAAGTAATCACTAGTTGAACTGGATTAGCATTAACTTCCAGCATGGAGAGGAAAACTGTTAGCTGTACAGCTGTTTTCTGTACCTTGCCCAAAAATAGGATCTTCTTAACTGTTTGTATTACGTAGCATCTGGGAGTCCTAACCATGGATCAAGATTTTACTGTGCTGCCTGCTGCAGAGCACAAAAGAATCAGCTTTGCTGATCTTAACTAGGCCAAGAAGACTTAATCCCATGATCAGGATGAGCCGCTCCCCACACTTCATGCTGCCTGGACTTGCGTGCGTGAAATCAGAGCAATACCAGCAGCTTGACTGCAGAAACCGCAAGATGACATTGCACATGGGGGAGAGGTAGCAGAGAGACTAGTTGTTTGAGAAACACTGCCTTTCTGGAAATAAACACTCATAGCCAGTACAGTGAGCACTTTGGCTTAGAGAACTCAGCCATGCTCCTGTAACATTTGCCATTCTCCTCATGTGAAGTGTAGGAAGCACTGCAGATACCAATGTTGTCATACCCTTTCTTTACTGAATTCAAACCTAGGACATTTTTGTTGGCTGTGGTAGTTGGCACGCAGGACACTAGTTCGGCAGATTTGTAGACAAAGTCAAAATGAAAATTTAATTCCTCACTTCTATAACAGACTTTTAGATAAATCAGGTTTCTGAATCCAGTAATGGAAAAATACAAAAAAAAGTTGAATGGACTGAGGATTGTATGTTTAGGACTGGTAATAATAATTGATCAGGCACTGGGACAGGCTGCCAAAGGAAGTCTTGGAGTCACCATCCCTGGAGGTGTTTAAAGAACGTGTAGACATGGCACTTCAGGACATGGTTTAGCAGGCATGGTGGTGTTAGGTTGACGGTTGGACTTTATGATCTTGGAGGTCTTTTCCAACCTTAAAGATTCTACAATGATGAAACATACAGTAGGCGAATATGCATGTTTTCCATTGGGCTTTCTTCTATGTGTGTACTAAATCTGTCTTGTGGCCATCTGAGCAATACAGACAGATAAAATCTATACCAAAATGTTTACCATCAAGTTTTCTGGTTTTTTTTTTGTTTTGTTTGTCTGTTTTTAATTGCTCACAGTGCCACTAAGTAAGCATGTTTGCTATAAACAGTATGCAAACCCCACAGTGTTCCACTGACATGAATTTTTGCTTGTGAGCAGGATGCAGGAACATACGGTTTGCTTCTGTACTGGAAAAAAAAATCTCTTCTGCAGAAAATTCCAAGACAAACATTTTAAATGACAGTTTTCTTTGCAAAAATGAGATTATTTTGCCCTCAAGGTAGCTGAAGGGCAAATTTTAAGCCCTCAGTCTTAAATGGATTTTGAGTATTCAAAGCTGACCCACATACAGCCTTATCTATACAAAGGCATCCTCACAGCAGCTCAGTACTGTATGTTTCCAGACTGTCAGGACCAGCAGTTGAGGCTTGTTAGCTCCAGCAGCTGTTTTCAAAAACCAGTGAATTTCTCTAAGCTGGCTTAAGCTGATCTATCACTGCAAGTGGCTGCGGGAACTTGAGGGCTGTGTACGCTCAGCATCCCACCATCACCACCATTGTGAGTAAACTGATACTGACAGCGGTACATTTTTTGTATTAAAAATAAAATAAAATAAATATTTTAAGGCAGGCAAAGCCTAGGCATGGTGGAGAGGCAAGTATGAAAAGGACAAACTACTACATTTTCCAGTAGAGAGATTGTGCTCATTTTTACTATTTTTCCCTCGGGCAGTGAACTAGGGGCAGCTTGGTAGGTTGGTGAGTTGAGGTGACAGCAGTTAATTGATTTTCAAAATAGATCTCTCTCTAAAATAACAAAGCATCCTTGCATGGACTTTAACATGTGCTGGAGCATAAGAATGCTCTGACCGTCCCTCGTTGCCAACACAGGGATATCTATCCTTGCAAATCCTTTGCAGAGAAATTGGATACTTGGTATCAGGGAGGCACAGAAGTCAGTTGTCTTAATGGGATATTAAGCATCTTAAATCACTGGTAATGTTGCCAGGGAAAGCAAAGAACTAACTGAATTTTTTAATGACTTATGAGAATTGCGGTGTGAACACACATCCTGGCACAACAGTTTAAACAAACATTCAGTTAGACAGCATGAACAGGATCTTTCCAGCACACCACTGAAGAAACAAATTTTGTTTCCAAAAGCTTATCAGTAAAATATTTAAGAAATTCAGTTTATAAAATAGTTGAAATGCATTTAACCATCACCAACACATGAAGTCCATTTACCTCATGATGAAAAAACTGGTACTTCTGAGGTGGTACATATATTCTAAGTTCAAGCTGTCTTTCATTTCATTATCAGAATATTTCTCTCACATAAAACTACGTAGTTTCCACAAGGAAAATCCACAAGTCTATCCCTGTTTTCCTGCAGGAAAACAGAAAGTAATATTGTAATTAATGTACAACTTTTTATAACAATAACTTAAAGTAAATTTTACAATTCTTCAGCAAATATTACACACATAAACAAGAAAATATAGGCTACAACAATAACTTTTATATGGCTAAAGTGAAAACCAGAGATAAGAATTTCAAAAAATGGCTTCAAGTTAACAGTTGATAACTGAAAGCCCAAAAGGTAAAAAAAAATACCTTGAAGACTTAAGCATCTTGTGATAACTACAATTATTCCACAGTATAGCTAGAAATTTAGAAAGACTTTTCCAAACAAAATTAAATAAAAAAGGAAGGAATACATTTCTGATGTTACTTTGGTCGCAGCAAGAAAAATAAAGCAAGACTGGATGATAAGAAGTTAGGATAAAAAAAAACATGTAAAAAAAAGCCTAGAGAGATACAGATTGAAAGGTAAAAATTAGTCCAAAAGAGACTAAAGGGATGTTTTTTAAAGCAGTATCAGCAGTCCTGTCCAATGTACAAGCAGAAAGATTCTCAGTAAAGAACAAGTACAAAGAAAAAGAAACATTCAAGATATGCCTACATTGTCTTAAACAGATCAAGCCTGAAAGATGGACAAGATCTGGTGATAAAGATCTTCTGACAGTCTGACATTGATTTAAAAGCTTCAAAGTGTCAGAAATGACAAAAGTGAATAAATAAAAAAAGGGAAAACTGGTTAGAGACCATTCGGTAAACAAATGGCAAATACTCCATTAGTCATCTCTCATGCTTATAAAAAGAATATGGAAAGTACAAAAGACTCCCATGCAACCAAAGAAAGGCTCAGAAGCAGGTATTTCAGATGATGATTGTCAGCCTCAACATCTAGCAAAAACCTGTATTATTTTCAGCACTGGGGAGGGGAGGAAACAAAAATCAAAAGCAATTTCCTTCTGCAGCCTTGTCAAGAAGCAAGTAGGTTTCCAGACCAGAAAGCACCAAACAGATTTTAAACCAGTATCAAGTGGCTGTTCCTATTTTACAGAACTAATGTGAAGTGACAAGCACCATTCATGAAAAATATTAGAGATTTCCAAAAAGCTTTTGATAGCAATTGTGCTGTCAGAATATCCAGTTGTTTGTAATGGTAACTGGAATAAGACCAGAATGTATAGTATTCCCATTACTGTTAAAACTGGTGACTGGGGTGCAACAAAATTAGCTGCAGTGATCAACTGAGAATTTTCTTGGAGAAATGGTACATTTGGATGATTTTCATTTCACTTCCCAAGTGGAAGAAACAGACCAGTTATTATCAGACACAGCAAAATATATTGTTCACTTTATGGATAGGGAAGGCAAAACCTATGGCTATTAATTATTCCAAACCAATCCCACAGCAAAGAGGGGAATATCAATAAGTTTATACCATTTTACCTTTTTAGGAAGTTGGAGCTATGATGATGGTTAAACCGTCCTAGAATTCAAGCAATGAAAACCAAGCCAGGAAGTGGCTTTTATAAACTTGTAAAAGTTTGGAGAGGGGGATAAAACAGAAGCATCAATCAAAATTGATAATAAATACAAATTTTCAGTCATGTTATGAGGTCTGTTCTCCTTGCCTGGAGCAGAGTCACAGAACTCCATAACAGCATTTGATAAAAGACATCAGCTCATTTAAAAGACCTTATGGGAGACCTCCAGAATCCCTTCAACAGACACACAATCTCAGGTATTGTAGGCTGAGCACGCAAACATAAAATATTCAAGGAGGAAGTGACAGATGTTGTTAGCATATGCTTTAAGAATTGTATCATTCCAACTTCAAGTGATAACCTGAAGACTGAGGGAAAGCAAAAAGGAGAGCTAGAATAGTAACACAGGGTGAGAGGTGCATCTCCAGTTAATTGACGTAAAGAGAAAATTATGGACCATGACGTTAGAGAAACTGTTTGGTTCTCTGGCCCAAAGGCGCAGGAATAGAAACAACTCCCATCCAAAACTTCAAAACATCTCAAATGAGGATGTTGACACACAGGGCACCAGACAGTTTAGTGTTAGAATGAAAACAAGACAAAAATTTACCTTACCACTGAATATCAATCTGCCTATGGTAGTGAATACAGGCTTCACTTTAGTGCTTCCAATTACTGAACATCAGATAGAGCAGTTAAGCCGAACAACACTTCTTTGGTCTTTGTCTCCGAATGCCAAAAAGAGCTGCCAAAAAGAGTAAGAAGGGGCTGCCGCAGAAGGAGCCATCTACTGTTTCTCTATTGGAGTCAGAGGGCTGCTCCAGTTGAGTCTGGCGCAGTGTCACAGGCTTGCTTAGGTGAGAGAAACAGAGCCTATTTTAGGATGAGTCACTGGCACCAGGCAACACAATGGATTTTTTTATTAAAAAAACAGAGGTTCTGGAGCAGAGACAGTTTGCAGTTAAGGACAGCAACCGTTTTGATTTGGAAAATCAATATGCAACGCATTCTGACAGGAATGTAACTCTGCCCCTTCCCTCATAGAAAGTACGGAGCAAAACTAGTCGCAGACAACCAAAGCAGGTAACAGAATAGATAACTTCATAGACAGATTCAGCAATTTAAAATAAGTATTGGACAACTAAAGCACAATTGTGCATGAGAAGGGTTATATAAGCTACTAAATGCCAAAGCCAGCAATTACTGCAGGAGCACTTACCCTCTTATTTTCTAAGGCATGACACAGATTACTTGGTCGTACACAAACAATGAGCCTTTAAAGAAGCCAAAAAGATTTTTCTGTGAAGCCATGTTCTGCTCAAAATACTATCAGGGGTTAACACAATTTGGAGCTTGTGTTGTTACCGACTGTGCTGTACACAGTCCCATCCCATTTTGGAGAGAAGCTCTCCACTCTTTCCAAGGAACAAACACAGTCGAGAGTTCGGGCAGCACAAGCTACTCCGCAATGTCTCGCCAATACTCTTTCTGATCCATCCTGGTGGGTAGAGAACATCTGGACGGGAACCCATATCAGGACTGTCTGGGGCCTGTCTGCGGAGAGCGCCAGCAGGCACGCAGGCCGACACCACGTCCGGTGCAAGGAGGAAGCTTGTCACATCCTATTAAAGGCAGATCGGTTGCAACATTTCCTAGATATTCGAGTTTTGTTTTCCTAAAGGAACTGCTGCTAAATATGCAGAATCTATTATAAACACAGGGCTACGGCTTTTCCATAACTGTGATGTCAGGAGAAAGAAAAATGTGTAAACACTTGGAGAAATCAAGACACAAATACAGGCCAATGCAAACATCATGTTTCCCATTGTCTCCTTTTCCTATCAGCACCAGGAGTGACTTTCATTATGTATTATCATAAATCATAATATTAACAAATTAATGATTCCAGAAGTCATTTAGTACTGGGAAATATTTTTTTTTCTTTTCTTTTTTTTTTTTTAATTTCTTTTGCAGTTATCCTTAACAGAGCTATGTGAGAGGAAACTCTTACAAAAAGTGTTAAGGATTTCTTTTTCTCTTGTTCTTCATCCAGAGAAACCCCAAACCACCTAAAAATTCTTATGAAAATCTAGACAAGCTTTTTCTGAAACAATCCACAATCTAAGCAGACACAGCCTCACTGGAGATCTGAAATGCCATAATTCAAATCCCAGCTCAGGCTAAGGCATACCAGGAATGAGCGGATCTCCTACAGCCTAAGTGAGTGTGCTAATTACCAACCTCACTGCTATTCTCAGGTGAGCCGTTCTCAATTATTCTACTGGAGTAACCCCATCTTGCATAACTAATTACACATTCACAGGACTAACAAGGCTGTTTTTCTAAGCCCACTGGTTATAGGATTCATCTCAAGTTGTGAAAGATCCAGATTCAATTAGTATTTTAATTACTTACATAAAGAAGAACTGTTTTCACAAGAGAGACTGAAATCGTAACACCCCAAAAACTGCCTCAAGGTTAAGACATTCATATAGGACATGAGTGACAATTTCAAGCTCTCAGCCTGAACTACATTCATGGGACTTAAGTATGTGACATTGTGTGTGCTCTGTCGGGGTAGGTGCACCCGTCTGGATGCCAGAAACTTTCTCTGCTGAGAAGGGAAATTTTGATGTTGACAGACTGTCCTAGATGTAGCTACAACTATGAAGTATACATACATATATACATATATATATATATGCACACATGTATGTTTATATGTATGAACAGTAGCATTCCCTAAATTCTTTTTTAGAACTGAATAAACAGTAAGAAAAATATTATTTTAAACAAACAACAGAAACAACACATATGCCAACAGAGCGCCTAATAATTATTTCAGGCACAAAGGTCTCATCTACAGTGGATATGTAGCAACTTGGATTAAGTAGGCCATGAAGACCATTCTTTCTATAAGATATTGGCAGAGGAGTCTGGAACTCCTGTTCCTCCAGAACCGAATCTTGGTTTCTCAACAAATACTTGGTATGTGGAGATGTAAATTAATTTATGTAAGATATATAGGTACATACATATATAAAATATGTGCATGAGTATTAAATTAATATATGTACGCTATATATGGTGTTCTTAACCTGTTAAAGTTGGTTACGCTATAGGGTTATTCATAGCTTATATGGCTCACTCGGCATATAGTATACACAGACAGTTCAAGGTAGCCTAGTCTTTCCATCTATGGCCAGCTTATGCCTTTTAGATAAAATAACTGGAACCAAGCAACATTTTAGCCAGGAAATTTTCAGAATGTGATTCCAATTCAATTTGCTCTTAATATTTCAGAATTTTCACTTAGGAAAATAAGAATCATTTTTGTTTCAAGAAGTTTGTACTTCAAAGTATTGATATTCTTCTAAAGAATCATGTTTCACGTTTAATGTCTTTTATGAACATTTCTGATGGCTTGAATGTTCTGGGGACAAAAGCAATTATTGAAGCTTTGGAACTTCCCCAGAGGACATGAGCTGCATTTGGCAACCAGTTCAGTAATTTCTCAAAGGGGAATTACTCTGGACACCTTGTGTCGATTTAATCAATCCTCTGGAGCTCAACATTTTCAGCCCAAATCTTTAAAAAAAAAATTACCACTCAATGGCATGTTTAGCTGCCTCTGTTCCTAAGGAACCTATAAATGGAAGTGGCATTGGTACTCATGACTCATATACGTTGGCAGCACTGTGTGGGCAATTCAGCACAGCATGTTCCCACCCCAAGACTCACCTACCTGGCTGGAACCTGTTTTCACTTTCATTTATCTCCTTCTGAATAAAATTAATATTTGCATCCCATCTCTTAACAAAACGAAGACATGAAAGTAACAGGATTCAAATAACATGCATTTGATATTTACAGATTATCAACACCTTATCTTTATTGAGGCTCTGAAAACATAGTAATAAAGACTGTTTCCCTGACTCAGAGCCCATCAAGTTTTACGAGCATGGTCATGACTTTCCTGGATCTGATAGCCATAATATTCATTCAGAAACTACTTGTCTGATCCTTTCAACAACTCAAAGTTTTGCCTATTCCTCTTATGTTTTTTTTTTTCAAATACTATTTTAATAAAAACTATATATTTTAGAATTATGTCCTTTTTAATTTAGTGTCTGGTTCTTCACTTCACCCTCCCTTTTCTAATAACACATCAAGAAATTAACTTCATCAAGTTTTCCTATCCTGCATTACTTGTCCCTTATCCAATGGCAAGTAATGCTGGACAAGTAAGACTCATTACAGGATACCTCAGAAGCGAAGATATCTGTTTTGAATTGCTTTTATCCGGTATGCATTTTTTATTGTTTGTCTGAGTAGATCCTCATTCTGCAGCTGGAGCTATAGGTGTCCATATTGATCTCTGAGCAAGAAAAAAAAAAAACCAAACAAACCAATGTTATTTGGGTTCCTGCAATATTGAAACTGTGGTAAGCAGTTCTCAGACTTTTATCAGGTCTCTTCTTCCTCCCAAGTCCTCTCAGCAGTCACAGGGTAACTCCCATTCCTGTCTCTGCTCCTCTGTTGTTACAGATTTGCCGTCATTTACAATCAAACTAGTCCTGCTCAGCTCCTTGACGCTAACTCCTACATCCCTCTGAAGGGCCACAAGGCGAATAGCTTTACTTGAGCATCAGCAGAACCTTTGCAAAAAAACTCTTCAGGGGAGGGAGTTGTGAAGACCTCTGCAAGGAAAACCCTCAAATAGAGTCTGCCAATTAAAACATCTACTCCCTGGAACACCAACATAGACAAGTGGGTGAGTACAGAGGAAGGCTCCAAGACTGACTTTTGAACAAAATGAGCAGACATTATTCACCTTGAAGAGCTTGGATTGGAGTGGGTGATGAACAGGGACTCCATAACACGTCCACTTTTTTTTGGCTACAGAATTGTGACGTGGTCAAAAAAAAGCAACCTAATCTAGTCAAAATTTGCCAAATTAAAGATTGGTTGATAAGATAAGACCAAAATATGAGCAACAAATCTACAAATTTATGTAGAATAGGAAAAGTCTAACAAGAACAGTGAAAAGAACACAAACCCACACTATGCTATTGAAGATTGCTGAGATGCGATACAAAAACAGGAGACCAAAATATCTTCCTTGCAGAAAGGATTTTGGCTAAACACAGTTCCTGGCCTGAAGCCTCTTTTGCTGACAATTTTGTACTCTCTTTTCTGAGTAGAGCAAATCCAGGAGATCACAGGGGTAACTTTGGTGCTAACTAAGAAAACAGGTGTGGGAATCTTCCCCACCTTCCATGATATTGCATTCTGGGTTTTTTCTCTTCTTTCCTTTCCATTGCAGTCTCAGTCACTGAATGAACTGGAACATCGGTAATGTGCAACAATTTAAAAACCACCACCCTTCCAATCCTCGAAAATCCTTATCCAGATACCCACAAACAAGTTGTTAATACAGCCAAATTCCACTAGGAATACAGATAATGACAAAGAAAGGAAGAAAGTAAAAACCCTGAAGAAATGGTAACAAGTACAAGAAAAATTTCCTTTCAGCAGTCACAGGAAATTGAAAAAGAGAGGAGCTGTGGTTTAATTGAGAAGATAGAGCTCTCAGGCATATGGGTCTCTGGAGAAATAAGAGACATCCTATTGAATGAAGTTCCAACTGTTCCAGGAAAGAGCATCAATATTCATTTCCAACTCTAAAGGCCCAGGCCCATCTTCAACCTCAGGAGAACAAAATTCCTGAAATTCAAGTTCACTGTGAGCAAGAGACAACACCAAATCTGGTAGGCTGCTTGCTCCACCCACTGCTACAGAGCCACGATGTGTGCTGGAAGGCAGCTTTGGTTGTCACGGTAAGTGGTTGAGACAAATAAGCTGGCTAGAGACAGGCTAAATGGTATATTCAGAACACACCGGGTGTGAAGGACTGCCAAAGTTAGTTGATCCTGCTGCTTAATACTTCCCCAACCTATTCCAGCTATCCTGTATCCTCTTGTACTAACAGCTGCTAAACAATGCTCTCCCATATTCCTTTCTGCTCTCTCATAAAATCCACAGAAAGGCTGCATAAAGAAACAATTAATAAATATTTTTGCCAAGAAGGATGAACCACCATTAACTAGTAACTTATTTAAATAGAGGAAAAATAGGTTATGGATCCTATGGAACCAGATCTTCAAGCGGTTTGAAATGCCTTGCTCCTTCACGAATGATTTGCAGACCTGGTCTGCTACATGCTGACCAACAGCAGAAATTTGCCTTTGCTCTCATATACACTCTGGCTTCCAAGGACAACTTATCTCATGTCTTTTGTTATACTGAAGCCTTTTAGTAAGAGGCTGAATAGGAGCAGATGGGGTGAGGGGAAGAGGAAAGGAAGGCAAGAAATATCTTTTATCCCCAAACTAAACTGCGATAAAGATTTCAGTACAACAATATTTGCCTCAAGAAAGCAGTTTATTCAGCTGCTCAGGAAAGAGACTCAAATACTTTCTGATAATGCTTTTTCCTAATGGTGCTGGTGAGTCAGAAGCAGCACATACCATGGAGCCACCGAATGCTTGAAGACATTCTGTTGAGGGGGGGAAGCTCTAGTTTTTAACATTTCTCCACTACCGGCAATCAAAAATAAATACCTAGAAGGAATTCTCCTCCAGCTGTACAGATTAATCTGAGGAAAACCAGGCTGTTTCTGTGGACAGGACACTAGCTTGTTTCTCAGGGAGCCCAAGTTCAACCCGTTGCTCTGCCACAGGCTCCTTTGTAAGCCATCAGGAAGTCCCTTGGGCATGCCCGATGTGGGGCAATTCCAACAGCTTCTATCCTCAGACTCTAACAAAAAAAAACCACTACAAATCTTTGCAAATCAGGAGAAAGTGATCTACAGTCCCTAATGATTCATCCAACAAGGGGTTGGCTGTGGCACCACTGTCAACAGCACCTATTCTTGTGGGAGAACTGAAGCATTTATTCTTGAGCTCTGCTGTGCCAAAACATCTTTGACAGTAACACCTCTAGCAATATCTAAAAGTATTCTGGGACACAAGACCTCTCTCGTATTTCTTGGGAGGAATTTATGAGAGTTTAAGCAATGAGACCACAGATCAAGTGGTATCTACTTAGACCCTTTACCACGTTCTTCTCATAAGCGTAAAAGACTAAGAAAGTTAAAAGCTTTGATGTAGTTGCTAGGACTAGTTTAGTTTTTGTGCATATTACATTATGTTTAATTTGGCCAATAGAATCAATAGATTTTTGGTAACCTCACTTGTCAAAGCTGAAAAAGCATAAAAGCATCACAGCAACAGGTCTGGTGCAATTTGAGAGAAAATACAACAGATATTGCAAACAGTATAGCATAACCATGCAATCAACTTATGTCACATCTTCATGTTAAAAGCTTAGTATAGCATACAACACTGATCACTCACCAGGCCCATATTGTAAAGATATGCTATTGAAGAGGGCCTGAAAGTGTCTCCTCTTCATTTTATATTACATAAGTTGACATATAGGATTCATGAATCATCTCTGCCATACCCCCGCATTGTTAAAAATATTTTTTTCTTAAATACAATTCCTATGTTAATCTAACTTCTTTCTCAGACAAAATACACAAATGAATTTGTTAGGGAAGAAAATGCCAAATGGAATACAGTGTATGTTAAAAGTGTCAACAAACAGGTCTGCTGCTGTTACAGGGCAGGGCTACAGCACTGTTTAATATTTAGAATGATAGTTCCTTTTCAGCCACTTTCAACTTCAGTAGACACTGCCAAGGGAACTTTCCCTCCAAACAGTCTTTTGTAGGGAAGTTGCTATTAAGAAAGTTCAGTTCATTTATGAAAATTTTTCCAAGAGTGCTTTTATTTCCACATCTATGCCATCATTTCTTCATCTTCAAGGTCCAGAACAGCTCTATCTCACAGCACTGTTTTTGCTAAAGCACTCCAGATTCTAACAATGCACAGTGTATAAAAGCACCTGAAGGCAATTAACAATGTGATTGATCTTCAGAGCAGGTAACAGTAACATGTGGTACGTTCAACCCTTCCACCGTATGTTGGAAGAGGGTGAAAGAAAAGTCAACACACAGTAATTAACTGAACACTCTCAATTCTATTCAATTAATAAGGCACTTCCAAAAAAGTGTGTAAATTTCTGTGACGGTGTAATTAAATGCAGCATCAGATCACATAGTCACAAGTATTCAAAAATCACAAGTTTGTCTTTTTAACCCTAACCTTTTTAATGTTTTAGCTTAGAACAGTACAATTACTTATTTCAGGGGTCTTTTTGTAACTAAAATGGAATTTGACAACATTTTAAGTTGTGGTTATTGCTGAGTTCATTTGACGTTAATCTTACTCTGCAGTTTGAAACCAGGGGCAGAATATCTTCAGTCTTCTAAGTAGAATTTGTTCAGACCATTTCATTTTGGGGGCAGTTTCCCCTACTACTTTTTTTGTAAAGTGAATTCTTCCAGAATGGGTTGAAGGCTATGACTCTTACCTAGATTGTGGGAGGAGCTAGGTTGTTGATTGATGCTGCTCTGCATCAAGGGCTTCTCCATCTAAGTGCATTTGATGAACATTTCTGTATGTCTCCACCTCTTTCCAGTGTAAGCCAAAACAAAATGTTAAAACCTGCCTGCATGCGTGAGCAGAATACTTGTTTTTCTGGTGAGACCCTCTGCAAAACCCTCTCTCTGCCTGTACTCTGAGTCCTGTGAGGTGCCCTAACATAGATGTGGCTATGGCATGCACGAGCTCTTTAGAGGCTGTGAATTACATCTGCTCAGGGCAGACCTACTCAAGGCTTCAGTTGCCTTGTTCTAAGTCTCCCAACGTTCCTTTTCCATTTATCATTTAATTAAATCACCAATAATTTAATTTTGTAAGTGAAGTTGAAAAAAATTACTATGAAAGGCCAAAGTTAAAAGATACTGAAGACCAATTTCACTGACTGAGAGTCTAGTAATTGAAGTCTAACAATTCTTCCTTACTCCAGCAGAGTCTGTGAAGAAATATGCTACCAATGGCTTTTGGCTGCCTGCCGAAGCCTCAGTCATTCTGACGTGTATAGCAAGACGACTGCCGACTTAGTGTCAATACAACATATCCATGATCTTCCAAGTCACTCTTAAGCAGCAATGTTATTGGCCAGACACTTACCTACCAAAAGTAAAATGAAAAAGAAAAGAGAAGGCTTCAGCGGGGAAGGTACTCGGCGGAATGAAAAACTCTTGTCTGCTTTCTTTTCCTGTACTCTTTTCAACAACCAGACAACAACTTTCTCCCTGACATGAGGGATTTGCTGAACATTCACAGAAGACATTATCCAGATGTTCCGCACTGGCTGTAACTCAGGTGGGATACACTAGTTCTGTCTGTCCATACTATGGCTGGGAAGCTGAAACAATACCTAGACAATGTGTGTGAGCTTCCCTCACCACAACTGCTGTTCACTTCATGGGAATCAACCTCAAGATGCTGGAAACGCATGAAACTGGCTAGTCTCTCAACAGTTTACACACTTAAAGGGAACAAAACATACTAAGGTGTTGCAAAAATAATCCATAAAAGTATTTTTACTGCATGTCTTTAAGGATCCTCTTAATTCATATCTGGAAAAACAGCTCTGGCTTTGAGATAATGACTAAAGTTCCTAGATCTTAAAATCCGGGCCGGGGGGGGAATCCATCTTTGTTTTGACCAGATATATGGATCATTCAAAAGGTTGTAATACACTTGCCTTATTCATAAGGATGCTGCATAGCTTAACTACGGCTTTTGAAGCTCTTTGTGCCTTCAGAGAAATCACATAAAGCATAATTATCCTTAGGACAAATACCCCTGAACAAAAGAACAGAATAAAAATCAAAACAAGGCAAAACCAATACACTTAAAATCCAGATTATATTACAACTCAGGTTCACATTAACAGAAAATGTAGACACACGTAACATATCAGATCTGTGGGTTATTTATATATATATATATATATATATATATATATATATATATATATATATATAGTGCTAGAAAGATTAAAACAAATTAAAATTTAGGAAACTATTTAATCCTGGGTGTAAGTCTACCAACTTCAATGCAGTTGCAGCAGGGTCAGATTTGGCTCAGAACATTAACTGAAGCATTGAAAGACTGAGATTGCTCAGAAATTTAAAATTAATTTGAATGTAATTTAAATTGAATAAGTTTGAAAGTCTTACTGTGTAAGACTTTCTGGGTAGTGGAAAAATATAATGGATTTCATTCCGATCCCTCTGAAATAATTTTATTTTACATTAAGTTTCACTAATGTGAACACCACTATTTCTTGTTCCTCCTCATGTAAGCAAGATCAGAATCAGGCTCCAAGTTTCTTCCCATCTGGTCAGAGACCCCGCAAGTCAGCCAGCTGTTGCTCCCTGAAAAAAAACTGAAATCAATGCAGTAAAAAGCTACTAGCATGCTAATCTGGACTGAAACAGACTGCAATGAGAATCCTGAACCAAAACAAACAACAGCTAATGAGGCATTGTTATCTGCATCTTATGTGGCTTTGCTTCATTAAATACTTGCACGCTCAGGACAGATGTTTTTCAGGACTTAGAAAAACTTCACTTCCTTCAGCTATGCAAGCTGAGAAACAGCTAAGTATTTTTTCCTCAAGATAAGATCCATTGAATTACACTTCAGCTTATAAGTCACATAAATTAAACTACAGCCAGAATGTTGGATAAGTCCTCACAAACCCACAAGATTTATCTGTATTATCTGTATTTCATACTTTTCAATTATTCACTCATAGTACAGTATATTGGTAAATAGCTGTAATCAGAAAAAAGGAACAAAATTTAAAATCCCAGTGTTTTCCTCTAGATCTGTTTCCAGTATGAGAACTACATTTGTCAAGATAATTTGTGACTGAATTCCTCCAAGATACAATAGGAGATGTAAGAGTAATAAATCTAAAGATAGATGTATTCCTTCTCTACATTATCAGGGAAAAAATTGTATTTCAAGCATTTTTCCTGAAAAGCACTTCAGTCTACTATTACTCACAGCAATCACAACTGACTTGTACACCCCTCAGCACTGATTTTTTGGCTGACTGTAGCTACCTCATTCTCTCCTGCATACTAGAAAGGTGTTGTAAATATATTCACTAGTCTTGTCAGGTAAGGCCTCCTTTATCAGCCCTTAGAAAAGCACACAGTGGAAAAGAGCTTGAACTCCCAGAAATTACAGTATTATTTCACAAGCGCTCCCCATTTTACTTGAAAATGGAGTCTCCCTACTTGTCCCTGTACCAGGAATTGTTTGGGATGTCCTCCCCCAGCCAAACAGGTTCATTCAGTGATCTCTAGTTTAAGCCACAATTTTACTAGATTTATTGTGCAAAGTGAGACATGCAACACCAACCCCTCCATCCCACCAGAATTGGGCAGGGAGACCTCTTTTCCCATCAGCTCTCCACAGCATGTGTACGCCAGGCTAAAGAGTAAGACAGCAGCTATTTATCCAGGCTGCTTGTCTTTGCCACCATCCACATCCAGCTGGTTGCAGCATCCAGCCCTGGCACCGTGCGATTATGACATAATATATCTTGTAAAAGCACCTCAAAGGCAAGAGGAGCACACGTGTCAAAGATATAAACAGATGTATACTGAAGGAAACAAGTTATACCCCTGAAGGACATAAAAATCTTTATGGATTGGAAAAAAAAAAAAGTTTTTTCTAAATCCTGTCTTCTCTTTCTGCCATCAGATTCATGCTGTATCATACACCGCGCCAGATACACTGTCAGGACTTAAAAGAAAATGAGGAATGTAAAAAACCACATAGTTAAACTGCAGTTTGTTTCCTAGAGTGAAGATCTGTCTCCCCTGTTGCTTGTTTTGAAAATAAATAGCACAACCTATAGCACTTTTCTTGGGAGATAATTGCATAAGTTTATAGGCATCACTGTTACACAATGATTAGTTTCAAATTTTCTTAGCTTAATTTGATTTGCATTTTCCTTCCTTACCATTCCTTGGAAAACCTGAGGTGCACCTCCTTCCTTTCCACATGTGCCACAAAGGAGCCTTGACCAGTGCTTTACACCAAGTCACACAAACATTGTCTCTATAATTAAAGGGGTTAATTTAAAGGATTTTAACTAAGGACTAATAAAAGCTTGAAAAAAAATAACCAGATTATTATAGAACTAGGAGAAGAATCGCTGCCTAGAATAAAGGCTGTAAACACATATGGTTAATGCATCAATACTTGTATTAAAATAAAGCATGAATAAGTTATTTATAGCAATTAAAAGGTTAGGGTATCATTGACAGGTTTATAAGTAAGCTGAGACATTAGGCCATAGCTAATGTTGGGAGCAGGTAGGAAAACTGCAATGATATTCAGAGTGGATTGTTTTCCTAGTAATTTGTGTATCCCTCAGACCACAGTATATTTACTGGGAATAATCAATGGCAGAAAAAGCATATCACTTTCTTGGTAAAGAGGTTTCATTAGGTAAAATTAAAAAATAGCAAAGAAAATTATTTTGTGCGTAGATGTTTTATTTCCCTCTGGTCTTCGTGAATGTACAGTAAACCTGAAGAGGTGACACTCAGTCCCACACACTGTTCCTGAGATGCGTATGTGATCATGAACGCAGGACTGATCGCCCTGGATGTTTTCTGGTACAAGAAGCTTGTCTGTGATTCTTCAAAGCATTTTGATTTTTTAAGACAAAGCTTTAGTAGAAAGTAGCACAACATTCTATCGTAACAGATGCTCTGGAAGCACCTCAGGCATGCTGATAACCTAACTAAACCCCTCTAAATAGAAACATCCCAGAGTTCCCGCAAAGAAATTGCTAGATTTGTTCCTGTGTTGTACAGTTGGCTATGTACCCACATTTCATCCAGTGGTAACCCTGTTCCACTTCATACACACTACTTAACCACAATATCGTGAACTCTTTTGATAAATCTTTGACAAACACATTTAAAACCCTACAATGCTAGAAAATTTTTTACCTGACAAGCAGGTGAAAGGGGAGATATTCTCTGCATCTTCCTCCTGAATTGTTTTTAAGTAGTTACAGACAGGTATCTTCATCCTGCAAAGCACTTACTTTTCTCAGCAATCACAGTTCTGGCTGTGAAAGGGCAGCTAGCTATAAAACCCTGACCAGCTTCCCCTGCCCTTAACCCACTTATTTCAGTTCTAAAGAGGGGAGGGAATGCTCCCAGTCATCCAGTCATTAATAAAGAAAAAAAAAAAGCCAATGAAACAGATATCAGATTCAACATGTGATACTGGTCAAGCTACCTACACTCTCCTAGCTATGCTGTCTTTTGGAAGGTGAAAACAGTGTAATTTTCCAAACCCAGACAAACAGACAGGTAGTAGCTCAGTGTAACTGCATTTCTCACTCTGGCCTCCAAGTAGCCCAGGAGTACACGGATGCTTAAACACATTTATACACATAAACCATTCAAAAATTCTTGGGTGACAAAAGCCAGGGAAGTGCCAAAAAGAGCTCTTATAAAAAGGCAATAGGAACATACTGCAAGAATCTACTTCCCTCAGCAAATAACTGCCTTATTTATATACACAAGGATAAATCCAAAAATCAATGCACAAAAACAAGTCAGGCTCTGCTTTTTATGAATTAATTAGCGATCAGACCAATAGAAAGGGGCAGAGCAGCTGCAGGTTTGCTTGATTCCTTGCACCGTGTCTCTCTGTAGTTTGTTCCAGTATTTGGCAAATGCCACGCATGGTACCAGCTTGCAAGGAGGTGCCTCAGGGTGACCCTTCCTAGAGACACAAGAGGCAATACCCAGCGCAGAGGCTAATCTTGGCATAAGGACAGGGAAAAAGTGACAGCCAGAACAAAAAGGGAACGGAGCCAAGTCTAGGCATCTGAGTCACCCGCTTGGGCATCAGTTCCATGGCGCAAGCCACAGGCAATGGCACACAGCTCATACAGAGAGGCTGGCTAGAAATCCTTACAAATCTTAAAGAAAAAAAAAAAAACATACAAAACCCTTTTACAAAATGTTTTGCTAGGAGAAGAATATGATACAGGAAGTAATTCACTTCTTTAAGTACAATCACTCAGTTACCTGGGCATTCTAGTCTTTGCTCTTGGACTAAACTGATGAAGCAACTTCTGTTCTCAGTCACACAAGCGTAGGCCTGGAATAAATCCATGGCTTTCAGTGGGGTTATGATTTACACTAGTGTGAATGAAAGTAAAAACTAACCTTCTGTTAAGACAAAGATCTCTGAACCAATATGAATCTCTGTACCAGTGCCAAATCCCAAATTTCTGATTTTTTTTTTCCACATCTTTAAATCAAGTATCTGCAAAGCTTTTTGTGCTGCTTAGACAAAACCATGCCTGAAGCAGAAGTGACAGGAATTCTACATGTTGACAGACTCCAAACTCTTCCAAATCTGTACTCTCTGTTCTGCTACAGTAGACTTATACCAAATATTCTTAAGGAAAGAAGGAAGGAAAAGAGACTACACAAATATCACCCAACTTCCCCCACACACCTGAAAATACTCAGATCTGCTCAGCAACAGAAATGCCACCAAGAGCCAGGACTCTGAAATATTTTATAAACTGTCCAGCACTAGACAAGGATTGAACTCTGATGTTCTCTACACCTCTGAACTTTATATAAATGGAACAACTCTACCCTGCCTCTCAAGTCCTGGCAACGTATATTAAATTTGCTGAGGTCTCTTTCTCCCTACTGCAGCAGCAGGAAAGGCATCAGCTTGGGCTTCAAGAAGCCTGGACTCAATTCCCTCCCAGTCACCAACTACCTGTGCAACACTGAGAACCCACCGTTTGCCTGTTCCTTACCAGTAACATCTCATCCTTATCTCAGAAAGGTGTATACCTGCCTAAATAATAGGGGATGGGAGCATCTAAAATAACACAAATGTCTATAGCCTAATTCTATGATTGTCAGAGACATTTTTTTTTAATTTTCTGTACTTTCTAAATAGAAATTATTTTTGGAAATGTCTGGAGGGGAAGAGGAAAATACTTCAACACGACAGGCAAAATGTTTCATTTTAGATGAAGCTATTCCCTTAAGCTTTCGTGACTTTATTCTTTTGATAAATTTGAAACATATCACAGGTAAAACTAGAAACTTTACAGGGAATTCAGTGTCTTTTTTTTTTTCCACCTCAAAATCACATCTAAAGGGCCTTCCTCAAAAATACAAAAAAAAAAAAAAAAAAAAAATGTATCTCTTGGCAAGCTCAGGTATATTATTTTTGCTGGTGAGCTGTTTATTGCAAAGACTGTGAAAGAGGCAGCATTAAAATTAAGCTTATTACAATCTTAACTTGTATCAGTTATGACTTGCTCCATAAATTACCTAATTAAAAATGCATGTAAATGTGTCTTGAGAGAATTGTAAATAATTTTAAATGGACCAGAAGAGCCACAGGGAGCATTGCTCTCATCTCAAGTTCAGTGCTATTACTCATGCAACGCCAAGTGCTAAATACTCTGAACAATTCTTATTTTGGCAATGGTTTTAAACAGCATATTCTATCTGAAGTCTCCTGCGTAACCAGTGGTGTAGATAAACTGCAGCTGCTGCATAAATCAACCAAAAGAAAGAAATTACTTTGCTGCTGAAACTTTTGCCAGCTCAGCAGCAACAGGTAGCACAGGCAGCCCCTCTGCATTCCGGTTTTGCTGAAACAGGGCAGGCAGGGCAATGCCCCCTGCACATACACCTAGCTTCTCCAAGATGCCAGGGAGAACCACACAGACCTTAGCAGCTAGTTGGCTTTTTCTTTCTTTTAAAAAGGCTCATTTAAAAAAAAAAAAAAGTGTAGAAATTCAAATTAATTCCTTCATTCTTTGCTTTGTAATTTTTCTTCTCATTTTCTGGCTAGAAATTTTGCCTCTTTCAGACCTGAAGGAGTTTTTTTTCTAAAGGCTACGACGCCCTGCAGTGGGACAGCACGTTATTTTTAGGGACAGATATTAAAAAACAGATGGTCTTTAACCAACAGTGGGTGCATAGAAACAATTTATCAGGAAAATATCAAGGTGTGTTTACCAGTGACAACTTCAAAAGGGCTATGTACTACTTGAGCTCACAAATTGTGGTCCAGCCTTGGGACAAATGACATCAGGCTGCTTTTCTTCCTTCTTAAAAAAAAACAAAACCCAAAAAAACCAAAACAAAACACTGCTCCAGGCCAGCAATAGCTCTCTGTCCTTTTACTGCACTAGACTTGCATGTGGAGATTATACATTTGGAAGACTTAACCCCCAGAGCAGGGCAACAGTTTTATTTCCCCTTCAATCTCTGACTCCAGCAGATCTTTGACTGTAAATACTACCTTCTCTGGTAGAATACCACTGTTCCTCTGGTAGATTGCCCCATGCCTCAAGAGAGAATAAGCATACTTCATAAATCACTCCAGTATGGTATAAAATCATTATCATTCTTCAAAGCCCACGCACTACAAAGTGGACACTTCTGTGATACCTCTGTGGGATCACAGCCCAGATCTCAAACCTATTGTCTGCTGGAGGCCACCAAAGTTCCTAGTTCCTTACACAATTTAAGCCTGTTCTAAGAAATCTCTTGACTATAATTAACATAGGTGCTAGATTGCTGGTTAACTCCCCCAGCTCAAGATTCTTCTTCCCACAGTAATACTTCTTCACACTTGTTTGGTGCCTAAACACATCGCCTCCATAGCTCTGACTTAAGCCTCTGGGCATTGCCACAGTACAAACAACGGTTTAGTATATTAATTTATTTCATTTTAATGATTGCAACATGACATTTGCTTCCCTGGAACACATTCTTTCCCCAGGAAACACCTACTGTAGATTTTGTTGCAGAGGCAGGGAGCAAGAAAGTTGTTATCTTGTTAATGTAAAGGGCAAATAGGAAAAAAAAAAAAAAGGACAAACTAACTTTTAGAGAAGTATTATCCTTTTACTTGATGAAAAAACCACATCCTAGTCCAAATTCTGTATATCAAGCACTGCAAACAGATATCAAGAACCACCATGTTGTGATAATTAGTCCTCAATCTGTGTTTTAAAGTGTTGGCAACCTAGATGGATTAGAAAAATGAAAGCCTTAAATGAACTGCAGTGACAGAAGATCTGACCCCGGAAGTTATACCTGCCCTAATGCCCTCCTATGCACTTACACACATGATCACTTCCATGTATTTTCCACCTACATGGCCATGGACTGCTACCCATAGACTGGAGTCAAATTTAGTTATGATTTATTTAAAAAACAAAAGCTTTATTTGAGGATGAATGTCTTGCTAGCAGCATTAGCACTTATTGTCACTGTTGAAACCAACAGTTCAGATCTTTTTTACAGACAACCGTACACATAAGAAAAGTAGGGTAGGATATAAAGCGCAGTTGCCTTGCTGTGTAGTACAGTCAGGCACAGCACTGCGTCTAGAAACCATTACAAATGTATGTAGCACAGACACGGCTTCTCAGCAACATCCCTCAGTGGCAACCCAAGACAAATTGTCTTCCCGTAGAAATTATATATTATTAGGCATCGAACTTTTCCACCAAAATTTGGTAGGCAATTCTGAAAGCTGTGACACATGTAACACTTTGGCAAACTCTATAAGGGCAATTCGCAAGCCTGTGCTGCACCCAGGGGACTGAGGAAGCCCATTCTACAAATAGATGCTTATCTTGCATCTCCCCAACCTTTTCCCTGAGACTCCAATTCAATATAGCTTTAAACAAGTTCCCACACCACACACTGGCTCTGCCCCCTGCGATACCCCCACATCTCTCCTTTAATTCCCTCCCAAGTGCCGGCTGGCTCAGCCCTGACTGAGGGGGACAGGCGACCGCCGCAAGCACGCATACAGCCCTTTCCTCTCTGCCAAGGCCGTGGCTTGGGTGTCACCATGTGCACCTCCTCTGTTATCCACACCCCCCAGAAACACTTCCTTACCTCGACCTGAGGAATGCTTTCTTGACAAAACATTTGTGTGAAAAGTTTTGATTCTGAGAAGTCATTATTCACTGAAGCCAACCAAAATAGAGATATACCCCCAACAAGCATGAGGAGTTGGGAATTTGCTAACAAACTCAACTCCAGTAGAAATTGTTATTCTTAAACTCAATAATAAATGTAAACTGTGTTTTGAACACAGTAAGTCATGCCTTTTATCAACATTTATTTAGATTTTTTTTGTTGGGAATAATTTTTTTCCTTTTTTATCCATTACTTCATAGTTCATTCTTTAAGGAACTAAATCATCCACACAGAACAGCTCAATAATGTCCAAAGTTCAAATAACAGAAAAGATTTATTTCCAATCTGTTATTGTCAGAAACAAACATATACAGGAGCCATTCTCATAAGATTTCAAAGACCTACAAAATCATTGTCTAAAGTATCTCAGTGCCGCCCTTCTGAAGCAGATATGCATGTGCTCATAAATAAGCTGAAGCCTTAAGACAACAGACAACCAAATCCACATGTAAAATCAGTATTACTCTCCAAAACAAAGTCTTGACTCCTGTTTCCATACTGAATGTCATCTGTCCATAACGAAGGACTTTTAGACTTGAAACAAGCAGATTACATTTGACTAGGTATTTAAATAAAAGCTGGGAGCTGTTTAAAGTTTAAAATTAAATGTTAATGAAAAGCATTTCAAGGTGCTTAATTGCTAGACTAAAAAAAAAAATTACTCAAGTTACTACAAGTACATCTTTGGCAGGAAACAAGAAGTTCTGGGTCTTCTGTGGAGAAATTTAGAGAATGGGCAGTACAAACATCAAGTGGATAGAGGGTACTACAGACAATAGATTACATGAAGAACAGTCACCACTGCATAGAGAAAGGGTGTGACTCAGAGATTTAGATGGGAATTTCTGAAACTCGTATTCTTGCTCCTGCTACTCATCTGCAATGACAATTTTACCTCTGCAAACAGAGCTCTATGTTTTAGATGAATGTAGAAAAGTCAGAAGTCTCAGGAAGTATGAAACAACAGCTAGAGAATATCTTAACAGACATATTTCCCTTTCTGATAAACTCAATAAAATGAGCTCTTCAAGGAGGTATCATGACATCACGACTATAGAACATATTAGATCCTCCAAGGTGCTTTTACCTGAGTGGAGGAGGATACATCAAGAAACAACTGCAGAAGTCAGAGCACGTTTACACTTGCACATTACCAGTAAGGCAAAGAAGTTTTTGAGTAAGAGTTGCTAGACACAGGAACAAACTGCTGAAAGACGCAAGGAATGCATCTGTCCTCTGAAGCCTTTCAGTGAAGCCTGGCTGCATTCTGGATGCTCTCTGGCAAGTACAAGTTGCAGGCTCTGTGTCGGATGACTGACGGATAACCAGACAGCCAGCATAATACAGAGTAGGAGCTCACTCTGGGCTCACACTCTGAGAACATGTAAAGTAGGAAGAAGCAGAATAACTTAGAGAAAAGGGCCAATTCTCAGAATATGCTAAATCACAGGAGATGCAATTTGGGATAATTTGCTGAGTGACTGGCACCAGTGATGAGCAGGGAATTCAATACAGTTCTGTGGTTTTTCTACTCTTCATTCGTGACACACTTGCTGCTCCTGGAACTTTACATGGTTTCAGAGCCATTCAGTGGTCAAACAATATACTGCAACTCAATGTGTTTTTAAAAACTGACAACGTAACTGTATCAGATACCTCATAGCATAGTGAAAGCTATGAAACATAAACGAAGAACTAAGAAAATGTTCTGTGTCTGTTTTCTAACATGACATTTTGTTCAGCAGTACACCAAAGTAAAATATTTTAGAAGAGCAAGTATCATCTCTCCCACATGTAAAGATATGCATTTGTTCAACTGTTGCAAAATAAGAATTTGTTATCAATGGCTTTGGAACAACTTTGACTGCCAGCAGTATCTGGAAACCGCAGTCCTGGACCAGCATTCTCTTGTGCCAAAGATTTTATGACTATGACAGCTACATTATTCGCAACAATGCCACTTTGTATTACTGAATCAATCAAATAAAGATGTCTCTGTCCTGAAACTATGTCTTCCTAGCGTTCAGCTCGTACTCATACAAAAATTCCCACCTTGCAGTTTAACACCAGGAGCTGAGGACAGACTCATCTGTAACGAGATGGACACCTCTTTGGATTTCTCAACAGCTTGTAAGAATTTTAGCATTAAGATTCTGTCAAGTTTGTAAAGCCGTGCTGCTTATGCATGTATTCAAAGCAATATTAACATTGTGTTACTTTAATAGTCGTCTGTATTCCATGGTTTATATTTTCAATAAATTTATTTTAAAATCCTGGCAGGACAGGAGGAGAGGTGGCAATTAACCTGCAACTTGTGACAGCCCCAGCGCCTGGAAGGGACATGGGAAAGCCCCATCCAGCTCCCTCCTTGCCTTGTGCCTTCAGCCTCCTCAGCTGCTTAACACGGAAGTTCAGAAAGGGGAGGCTTGGCTCCCAGAAATCACGAGGCTCACTCACAAACAATGAGGGCTTCTGGAATCGATTAATATTGAGCTCTTTTTATTTTACTTCAAGCTTTTCAGGCTGTACCGCACGCACCTGATTCACACTTTCAAGGCTTCTACTAGAACAGTAAGTAGAAGTTTTGGTTGAAAAAGACAAATTAAAACCACATTTCTAATGGATTAGCACAATTCTAGCAGCAGAAGTTTTAAAGGTAATGCTAGAAAACATGACAATGAACAATAAGGTAAAGAGCTACATTGGTAAGCTCACACTTGTAAGCCAGACAGCTTAGTAGGAGCAGAAAAGCTACTCTAAAGTAAAACTATTGGGTTGCCAGTGGGGCCAGATCACAAGGATCTTGGTAGCCTGCTCTGGAGACAAGCAGAGGAACCGTGTGAGACTCAAGAGAGTGACAAGTTGTGCCAGGAGCAAGGCTTGACCCTGATGGCAACAGATCTGATGGCACAGAACAGTGGGTTTGTGAATTAGAAGGCAACTTTTGAGAAGTCAGTGTGTCTTGAATTACAGAAAGGACACAAGAAAGCTGAAGAAAGATTAAAAGGTGAGAAACAATACATCAAACTGGATGTGCATATTAGCTGGAAAATGAAGCTGCATAAAAGCCAAAGGTTGCACATTCTTGCACATGTGCATTTTTCTACCTTTCAAGTCTGTAAATTGAGAATAAGCCTTCTTTCTAAAGAAATATGCTGTGGTTTGATCAAAGTTTTTTAGTCTCTGTGTAGAATTGCTCAGATAAACTCTATAGCCTCAGGTATGCAGGCAGGCATTTATTTCCATTTGTTCCTAAAACTTGCTAACCTTTCTCCTCTGTTCATTTCAATTGCTTCAAGTGTAGAATTAGCACCTGAGGTTGTAATCAGTGTATTTAGGTATTTACAATATTGGTTTCAAGGGGTGTTTTTTTAATGGTAAATTCCTGCCTGATCATCCTTCAAATCTTTTGAGTTTTTAAATTTACACCTTTTCTCCATTTCACAAGCAGTCAGCATTGGCATATATTTACCTAAGACATGCTTTAAAAACACCAGATGATTAGCTGCCTGTTTGGACACGTGTTCTGAACTTCCAGTCATCCCATCCCTTCCCACTCCTCACATCACCGAGATCCTGCTCCTACTGCAGGCAGCTGGCAATAGATGAATTGCAGCACAAGACAGCTGCATGTCATCCTGCAGAAGTCTGGAAATACCAGCTCACATTTTTTATTTCCCAGGGACCCAAACAGATCAGACAAAGACTGACATGCTTCACTACAGAGTTTTAATGATCTGACAGAAGAATGAGACAGGTGAATTCAGTATAGTGGGAGAAAAACCAATGGAGATTTGTTGTTATCCGTTTTCCTTCCTCCAGCCAAAGGCTCTCTTGTGTGAGGCTGCCACACTGCACCTCCTACCAACAGGTATCAAAGACAAGGCTGGAGGAAAGGTTAAGCTGATTTAAAAGAAACACGAGCCAGTTTTTCACAAGTGCAGACTTAATAGCACATTCACCAGCTACAGTTCAGCATACAGGTAGAAGCTTGGATGCCTATTGTATAAACAGTTGATATGTGAATTTAAGGTCATCTCAGCCCACTCTTCACAAGAGCTGCATCCAGAATAAACACTTCTTGGGCACCTGAAAGATGGGTTTAGACAAGAAACTGCTTCCATACAAAAAAGTCCCTTTGACCCAGGTCCTAAACATGAAGATAGCAAATCTACATTAAATTACAGTACCTGCAAGCCTCAAGCTGTGTCCTCATGTACAGCACACCTGCCTCCCTCAGAGCTGGATGGGGCATTCATCAGGGAAAACACCAGCTGCACGCAGACCCAGCAGCAGCCCCGCCTCCCCCCAGACCACTCTGAGCAGAGGGGACCACAGCAGCCAGGCAGCCAGCGCCCCAGTGACACAGATCAGTGACAGGAGGCTTCCCAGGAGGATGAAGGCAGTGCTACAAGGACAGCTACGCGTGATCCCAGCACAGGCTGAGGGCACGCTGTCCGCATGCCTGAGGGGCTTGGCTTGCAGGTGATGTTCTGGAATATGCCAGCAATCCCACACGTGCTTTGGCGGGTGCAGCAAGAACACAGCCAAGAGGCCTCCCAGAGCAAACACTTCCTGCTGCTGAACATGGAAATTTAACTTATATTTTAACTCAAAACAGTGAAATAGGAGTGTGACTTCTACTGTCAAACGTTGTACGAAACTGCAGCAGTAATAGGGGGGAAAGATTTGTTTTATTTTCTGAAGGGAACTCCTTGCATGTGTTGACAGATTGCTTGACTTCACCTAAACAATTCAGATGGTGATATACAAAACAATTTGAAAAATTTCAGGTACAAAATAGCCTGTTGACCAACACCATACACAATCGGCAAGGAGAACAGGTGATGAGAGCCGACTTTTTTTCTTTCTTTCTATGGCACCCCTAGGAAGGAATGCTTTTTAAAATAGCTTGCCTGAAATAAAGTATCAAACAACATACGGCATAAGTGTCAATTACTTCTGATTCAAACTCACAAATGCTGCCAATCTTAGTTTGTGGATCAATACGGGTCTGAAAGGCAGCTATTACAGAGCAAATGGTAGGATTAAGGTAGCAGCAAGAAGGGATCAATTTCTAGTTATCTTACAGCAGGTAATACTAAACCAAAATTTATAATGAATATGATTTTGCAACCCATAAAGACGACTCCTCCTTGAGGACTGAGAGATAGATAGCTGTGGTTTCAAGCACAGCTGTTATAGCAAAACTATTAACATAAAAATGGTTACTTTCAAAAACAGGGAATATAGACCTCTTGTGTGGGTGCATTTCTGCCACAGAAGAAGTCTCATGCCATTTTAAAATCAGAACAAAGCCATGTCAAGCTGAGAAAAAATGTGAGTGGAGGGAGAGGGGGAGGAAAGAACTTTTCTGCCCTTCGGGGTAGAGTCAGCTCTGCAGCAGATCACTACAGTACACACTGAACAGAAGCCGTACCTAACAGCAATGAACTTAAATTGCAACAGCAGGGACCTTCATTAAAAGCTCTTCAAAAAGGCTGCACTAGTTACATCTCCCTCAGGCTTGTAATTAGAACCATCCCAGCGAGTCAGGAGAGCCTCATGTGATTATCAGATATGATGGAGGCACAAGAGCAAGAGGATACCCTGGGTCAGACCAACTACGCCAGCATCTGCCTCAGAGGTGCTAGTACAATGCGCTCGGGGAAGCAGCATGACGAACAGGACAAGTATGTAAAGATTTTTCTGCCTTTTCCACCCCCAGCCTCTAAAAACAGGCGTTTAACTGATTGCCCAAACCAGCAGTAGCTTTGGCATACACTAATTTAACTTGAGGGCACTGCTAAGCGTTCTTATAGGTGTAGCTAGGCACATTCATTTTAGGGTCCTTCAGAATGTTCCATGTCACGAAACGCTTACACAGCTTTTCTAGCAGAAAAGTTGGTGAAACCTGGAGTCTTTCAAAACCAGCTGTCAAAAGTAAGGGGCTTGTAAAGAGGAAGGCTGTACAAAGCACCAATGCTACTAGATACAATAGTGTTCCAGAGTCGTCAACCATGTCATCATGAACTTTAGGTGTTTGGCAGTTGCTGCATCTCTACCTTTGAAAAAACTTGTGTTCATAAAAGACCATTTATCATCAGTGCTGTGTATCACTACTGCCACTCACAGTCTAAAAACATGTATCACCACCAATGGGAAAATGGATCTAGAACTTCAACACTTAGATTAGCATTTCATAAGTTTCAAGTAAAAACTGCTAGCCAGCGAGAAACACATTACACTAAAATAAATAACCATACCAAAACTTTTATAGAACAAGAGAAGAGATGCCTCATTGTCTTTAACAGTTACCATAGACACTCTTTAGCTTGTCAAGTACATCAGATAACAAAATTATTGTAGTGGGGATTTGCCAGAATTTTTTGATAGTTCTGACTCACAGTTGTGATTTGAGAAGTCAGAAAAAAAATCACTAGGAAAAATATTGAGCTCAACTGAGTTTTAAACAGGAAATTTAACTTGGAAAAACAAATAACCAAAGATTATCTGAAAAAAGGTAATTTTTTTAAGTTATTGATAATATGTTATTCTGTTCCACATACCTGTTTTTCCACAGTGCTATCAGCAGCATAATATATCTAAACTTCTCTGTATTTCCAAGACACCATGAAAGAAACGATCGCTCATGTTTGATTTGGAAGTTATATCAACTCTCTCTGGAAGCTGAATACTGACATCTGTAAAAGATTTAAGTTCCCATTGTAGCCAAGGTCTTTTTTCATACATTGTTCAAATATAGAGAAACGGAACCATTTTTTTAAAATTAAATTTACAAGCTACATTTAAGGGGGAAACTATCACTGATTCTTGGTATAACAACAATGATTCTTAGCATAAGCACTATAAAGAAAAGAAATAAAAAAATATTTTGCCAAAATCACTGAAAAGTACTGCTTTCCTGCTAAGAAATACAGCATTCAGGATTTTTATGTAAAAATGATATAACAGTGAGACTACACCAAGATACTGTAGGAGTTCCCAGCATTCAGTTCTACTGGACACAACCTGAATCCCCACTCCACCTGGCAGCAGGCTTCACTCTGTTAATGCCACTCAAATTCCTCAGTCTTTATTAGGACAATTTCTATTCAAAGTCTTATTTGGCCCTCAGGAAATCAATATTGTCTAGGATTGTCACATCCCATATCTCCAGGAGGTGCAGCTGCTGAGAACCAGTGAATATCAAACAAGCTGGAAAGTTTTAATATACTTCATTTCTGGGGTGGCTCCTCTGGTCTGGCAAGTACAAAAGTAAGAGAGGAGGAAATTGGAAAAAGAAAAACAATGCTTTTTTTTTTTTTAAATCTGATTTGGCTTTTTTATTCTACATTAAATTGTCAGATATTTGTTTCGGGTCATCAAGCTTAGGCATTGAAGAAAGAAGACTGTCCTCTCCCTGTCACATTTGGTAAAGCAAGCATCCTGACTGAGGCTATCAGATGAGCCTCTACTCATCCCGCGTGTGATAATCTACACAGGAGAAACAGGG
Source organism: Chlamydotis macqueenii (assembly GCF_036417535.1). Classification (NCBI taxonomy): domain Eukaryota; kingdom Metazoa; phylum Chordata; class Aves; order Otidiformes; family Otididae; genus Chlamydotis; species Chlamydotis macqueenii. Next base: position 101,026,775 of record NC_141558.1, on the reverse strand, counting down.
ACACGTTCTTTGGTCTTGTCTGTGGAGTCCCTTACCCTGGCCAAGTGGGCTCAAACAACAGCCCAGGTAGAAAACACTGACCTGCACTGAGGTTGTCAGCTCAGCAAGGGGTACAAGGCATAGTAGAACCTGGTCTGTAATCATCTTTGCTTCCTGTATTCAAAGAATTATCTTCTTGTCCTCTGGATGAGGGCAGATGCATGAATGCAAGTTCTTATGCACAGTATGCATTCAGACTCTCTACAGCATCACGGAGCTGGCAACGATCTTCAGCCAGTCATGCCCTCTGAAACTCATGGGTCCTCCCTAGCTTTCCCAGAATATTCTCATGATTGTGGATAATACTGAATGAAAATCCCTCTGACAACATACAAATTACAGTACTCTTTATACACCTTCTTTCTGACAAGAGAAACACTAGAATAAAGCTATGAAGTCATCCACTACTTCAATAGTTGAAGCACATAAAAGGAACATTTTAATAGCTCACTGTGTAAATTCAAACAGCCTGGGGAGAATAAGATACTAGCTTTGTTTAACAATATTTTCCTAAAAAAATTTTGAATTAGAGTACTTGAATAATTAGTGTTCCCATGAAATCATTCCAAAAAAGTATTGCCACAAAAGTAATTTTCCAGGTTAATATTACAATCCTCCATCATCCTATTGAGTTCGTCTCTCACAAATTGGTTAATGTATTCAATAGATGTTTGTTAATTATAAAGCACATGATATGAGCAACCTGTATGAAAAAAAAAAGTCATTGTTTTGGCTTAGAGAAAGTAAGGTTTAGATGAAGGTTTGTGATTAAGTTTGTAGCCAAAATGAAATTCCTCAGAATGGTTGTATATTTAATCAGAGAGAGAAAAGTCTTAGCTTATTTATGAAGCGGTAATAAAATAGATGTAGTATAACTGAAGAAAAGAGATGGCAAACTTAACAGTGAAATGCTGAAGTGCAAATAATGTTAATTGTATTAGATATGCTGTTGGTGTCTCAAAAATGTTGATGCATTATAATGGAAGCTTAAAAGTAACTTATCCCCAAACAAATACAACATGGTTTCAAGGAAACATCAAAAAAAAAAAAGCAGAGTATTGATACAGTTCACAGTGTTTAAGAAAATTATCTGAGAGATAAAATTGTGACTTTCAAAAAGGAGCAAATTTTCACAGATAAAAGAGGGGATATAAACACAGCCTGACTGCAGTTTTCTGTATTCTCCCTCATGACCTTTTGCTTGTTAATGAAGTAAAAACAATCTGGTTCTGTGACATTATGCAGTCCCTATTTTAGCAGCTGTATCACAAAATAATTCTAGGACAAAAGAACAGCAATTCCTACTTTTTACTTTGATTAAAGAATGTGGAAGAAGAATTCTGAAAGGAGCAGTGATGGTTAATAGGTTTATTACATTCTGAGCATCTATGGTAATAGAAGCAAGTTAGTTCAAAATCAATCCACTCATAAATGAATCAACAACATCACAGTACTTTTCAGTAAATAACTTTTTCTACTCATCAGTGAAAAGCTGCTTCTGGCAGCTGAATGGTAAAGTGAACTGAGTTAGAACTGTTCAAGAGAATGAGATAGAAGACAATTTCATAATTTTTATTTTGTGTCATCACACATACTTGAAAGGTTTAGTTAGCACAGAGGATAGGTTGAAATGTAAAGTTAAAGAGGGAATCATTTCAGAAAGAGTCTCTGCATAGAAGTGTCCGGTTTATTTAAAATACGTGTACCAATGTTCATTGTCATACATGCTTATTCCAGTAGTACAAATCTGAAAACCAAGAAATATTTACCTTTTTCCTAGAATCTCTCTACTGTTGGCACTTCAAATCCACTTTTTCTCTTCTCAGTTTAAATACCTGTGTTAGCCAAATATCATATTCCTTTGTGTTTACTCAGCACTCCGCTAGCTCAGAACTTTTCACAGAGATAGCTCCCCAAGAAAAACAGGTTTTCAAAATAAATTACAAAAGCACCACTGTTTTATGCTGAAGGCATCCTAAGTAAGAAAGGACATAAAAGTGAGTCCCACCACACACTTTGCTGACAGAGATTGATGAATTCTTGGAACAAGAGCACAGAAAACAAATATAAAAGTCAGATATGAAGGCTGTCATTTCCCAACAGCAAAGCACTAAGCTCCAAAGCACTTGTTCCTTGTAGAGGAAGACTACAGCGATTCCAAGAAATAAGAGCTTGCCCTGCAAATGAAGAAAACTAGGGTGAAAAGGGGGAGAACATGCAAAGCTCTCAGCTAGAACTCTGTCCTATAAAACTGGCAAGAGAAACAGTTCTTCTGGACTTCTCTCATCACTGAGCAGGGCTTGGCTTTGCTATGGGGAGTGAGATCAAGTCCATGAAGCTTGGAAGAAGAATTAAGTGGCTTATGAAACCCTCAAAAATTCAACAATGGAAAGAAAGATAATCTCAAGACATAATATTTTGGTTTATGTTAAAAGTAAAACCTCCACAACTTCCAGTTTCCATTGGCTTACAGTTTCCGTTAGCTGGACAGTAGCTGTGTTTAGAAAACAGTCTACCTAAGCAATACTTTCAGCTCTGCATAGTTTTATAGTATTATCTATTTTTTTCCGTAAATAACATCTTTTACACAAATTAATCTTATAGCACACTTCAATCAAATTGTATTCACTGTTCACCATCTCTCTGATGGCCTAGATCCCCAGCTGCAATACTTCAGTGTCACCCTTTCGATTTATGCAAGCCACAGATTGTATGTATGTGAACATTTTCACTCCAGCTGCTGCACTGCCATGCCTGAAGTGGAAAATTGTAGAGTGTTCAGCCATCTCCTGCACTGCTCAGATCAGTAACTGAAAAATTGTTCCACCAAGATGACTCTGCAAAGAGAATTCCCAGAATAAACAAGTCAACGACATCATTATGTGCATGAACAATCTAGACATCAAGCCACTTGCTAATTTTGCATAACACTCGTTAGCTGCTAAAAAAAGGAGATAAATGTATACAAGTTGTGAGGGAACAGTTCTGTCCAGGTTAGCCTGTGGAAAACAAACTACCATCTTATTGCTAAGAAAGACAGGGATGCACTAATTACAACACAGCATTCATTCCATGAGATTAGAAAACATCGATTCATCTGCTCCCATTGCTATACCTGCATAGTTTTATTTAAGAACAGTAATCAGATTATGAAGCAAATCCTCCCATCATCCACAATAATTCATGTTGGTTTGGATCACCTAGCAATTTTGGTGTGTGTATACCATATTCCTCCAGAGAAAACTAAACTGTAATGTCTTCTCTAGCTACACACAAAACATGTTTCAATCTCCAAGGGGAACATAAGCACTCAAAGAAGTGTCCAGGTCCTTTGGACCACACTAAAACTACTGATTTCCTTTGATACTTGTCTAGAACTGCATAAAGAGGGACATAAAGTCAGAAGTGCCAACACTGCAAAATTTTCATTACCATTTCTTTCACAAAGATTTAGCTGTAATAAGCTGGTATTAACACTACCTGTGAAAGTGTCTAGAAATATTAATCAGATAGGAGGACAGTGTCTTTTACAATGGTGTGTGGCCAGCAGGTCGAGGGAGGTGATTCTCCCCCTCTACTCTGCTCTGGTGACACCCCACCTGGAGTACTGCATCCAGCTCTGGAGCCCCCAACATAAGAAGGACATGGACCAGTTGGAGAAGGTCCAGAGGAGGGCCACAAAGATGATCAGAGGGCTGGAGCACCTCTCTTATGAGGAGAGGCTGAGAGAGTTGGGGCTGTTCATCCTGGAGAAGAGGAGGCTCCAGGGAGACCTTCTAGAAGTCTCCCAGTACCTCAAGGGGGCCTACAGGAAAGATGGAGAGAGGCTGTTCAGTAGGGCCTGTTGCAACAGGATGAGGGGTAATGGTTTTAAAATAGAGGGGGGTAGATTTAGATTGGATATTAGGAAAAAATTTTTTACAATGAGGGTGGTGGAACACCAGAACAAGTTGCCCAGAGAGGTGGTAGATGCCACGTCCCTGGAAACATTCAAGGCCAGGCTGGATGAGGCTCTGAGCAACCTGATCTAGTGGGGGATGTCCCTGCTCCTCGCAGGGGGGTTGGACTAGATGACCTTTGAAGGTCCCTTCCAACCCTAACCATTCTATGATTAAGCCCAAACTAAGAGCTGTTAAATAGCGCAACATCTATTAAGAGGGTGGCCATGAATGACAGCCACCCTCTTAAACCAATATGAATTAGGCTGCCTTACACTCATTTTATCTGCTATCTGTAGTAACTTATTAGATTCCTGGAAGTTTACTCAGCAAATATTTAATGTTATCGGTCATCATTAAATAGATCGGTTACATTAACCTTGTACGTCAGGTGAGCAACATGCTTGGAAAGCTTGTCATCAGCTCTGGTCATTAATACCTCAAACCCTTAACAACTACTCTATACATCACAAGCCCAGGGTCAGGGAGTTAATAACACATATTATCAGCATTCTCAACCATGCAATTGAGAGAGAAGAAAAGCATAGTAATGGAGAGAGATAGAAGGAGCTGACGTTCTAATAAATTAAGGGTGAAGTAGACTATGGGAGAATTGCAGAAGCTATTTAACTGCATCAGAACTAGCACTGTTGAGATTTATAACAAACATTCTATGTATGTGAACCTCAATAGCAAACAAAATAGATGAGTTAGCAGTATGGGGAAGTAAGTGGAGAAGTAGTCTTTGGAGTAGATTGAAAAGGCTGCAATCATATATGTTTGGAGACATATTCTGATCCTCTTAGTCTACCAGCAGCTACTAATTGGAACATTAATCTCTAAATTCATAGGAATAGCTGGACATACTTCTTTCTGCTTATGGGACTCATATCCTGTAATAATATTGCTGTAGGCCCTCCTATATTTTTCATATGGCACTGTGTTTCATCATTCAGTTTTTTAAGTCTTCCACCTCACCTCCGCATCTAAGGTATTGATTATGGGAAAGTTGTAGGAATTTTTCAATGAAAAAAAGTGTGAGGTTTATGTATTTAATAAAACAAAGTAAGAAAAGCTGAAGTGCTTTCCACTGTCTTTCTCCCATATCATACCACTTGCTTTTGATCTTTATTTTATTTTCACACATTAACGTACATCAAATAGATCCTCAAAAATGGCTTAACTCAAATCATGAGACTTGAGTCTTCTGCAAGCAAGAAAAATATATATATATATATATATATATATCTATTATAAAAGAAAAAACAGTTTTTAGGGCAACTGGACCGAAATAACTGATACATGTGTAGATGCCATAAGCACATTCATTCTTAGTTTTTGAAAAAAGGAAGCAATACAGACTTAAAAGCTCCTCTAGATTTGATATTAAATCCTGTAAGTCTGCACAACTTGGTATCTTGAGTTTGGCTTGGATCAAGACTGCTCTATGTACATCCACATGCTGTAAAAGGCAATAGTGATCAGTTAATAGAAAGAACATCCTAAATCACTAGTCCCACATAAAAGTGTAAACAAGCTCTCAGACTGTTAGAAGTGTACAGCATGGAACCATTTTTCCTCATACAACTGAATTCCAGTACAATAAACACAAAAAAGAACCAAAACAAAACCCCCCTCACCTCTACAAACAAATCTTATAGCAGGGCTAGTTGCTTCCCAGGTAAATATCAACAACCACAGAGGAAAATCATGAACTAAGCAAGACTTACTAAGTTAGTTTTACACTTTGGATAAGAATAAATAGACTAATATACTTTGAGATTTGGGGTTTTATTTTCCTTCCTTTTTATATTTGACTTAAGCTCTTGATAAGTCTAGAAAGGCCAGTGATTAATAGCCATGGTCTTTCCTGATAGGTTAATTGTTACCAGAAACAAAGTCCTTAAGTCAGGTGATTTGGCAAAAACATGAGTCATCGCAAATTATTCACACATACAAGATCAATCCTTTTTCTTTTTTTTTTTTTAAAGTCCTGCTCTTGACTTTCTCAATAAGACATTATAATTTATATCATATTTAGATAGCAATCCCTCCAAGTGAATAAAATTAGTTAATTATCTTTAAGTACAAGGTTTCATTTCATCTAGTTTAATATACTAAAGCTCAAACAATCAGAAGTCCAGAATGAGACCATGAGAACAACAGTGAACTGAAAAAAAAAAAATCTAATTAGCAGTGCTGTTGTGGACAATGCTGCATTGATTTGTTTTAGTATTAATGCTAGGGTGGTTTTCTTCCCCCCTCCTCCCTCACCCCCGGCCCCCCTCCCCCCCACCCCCGGCCCCCCTCCCTTAAAAACAGCTAAATCATTCATGCCTGCTCTCACTGTTGATGAGGTAGTCAGGTGGATTAAATAGTGCACCATCTGTCTGTCTGAACAAGTTGTGGTGGTAATGCTGCTAAAGCTTAGGAGGAGCTATTTGCACAGAAATCAGTGTTGCAAAGAGTAAATAAAAGCTTATGAAGTTAAACTGTAAACAAAGCAGATTTTCAATTAAACTGTATTCTTAATGAAGCACGTGATATTTCAACTTTCCTCATATCTACCCCTTCTTCATTTTCCAGTGTCACAGATTCAAGACTGCTTTGAGTTACATCTCCATCTTTTGAAAACAAGACTCACTTAGTATTAAACCTGGAGGATGAGTGAAGGAAGAATGATACGTACATGTAACAAGAAAGATCAACTAGGCATAACTGAGACATCCTTTACTCTAAGCTGAGGGTTTGGATTTTTCGGCTTGTTTGTTTTAAGAAATACTTTAAGTGGCAGGGGTGTAAAAGGAGAGGAAAAGAATGAGAGGAAACCATGATAGGTCATGTAATGGTCCTTTGAGTAGAGAGCGCATTATTAATCTTTGGTAGAGCACATTAAAGCTGAAGTAAATAGCCCCAACACGTAACTTGTAAAGAGAGATGATGAACATGGGGGTGTTAATTTGCTTTTTCCCAGCAAGTCAGGAATTTTCTTGTTTTCAATGTCTCTATTCCTGATTAAACACAATCTAAATAAACCTGCGATCATTCGGAAAAACATGTTACCATCCAATGTAAGTTTCTTGAGGAAACCTAAGGCAGAGGACAAAAGCATGATAAGGACACTTCAAATTTAAAGACACTTTTATTTTGGTCAAAGAGAAAAAATCATGTGCAATGCAGTTTCTGGAAACCATCAGTGGGCTCCAAGGAAGGCTGAACATCATGCTTATGACTACACTCCACATACTGGTTTTGGTGCCATCCAAAAGGATTACCCACAAACACATAGATTAGTAGGAGCTTAAAAGGAATTAACGGATTTTACATGTTTTCGTACTCATCCTTCATTCAATTCGGTTAATGTGAAACATTATCCTATTGCTGACCTCCAACTGTCTACAGCTATGGGTCACTTTCAGTTTGCTTTTCAGTTACTTGTGAAGGTCTAGAAACTTTAAGTGGTTTTCGCTAGTAATAAAAGGTCCAAATCTGCTCCATTTGGAGAGTCTTCTCAAACAGGCAGACTGTTATTTTACCTTCTACATTAAGTTATATAATACAGTTTGAGCAAAATAAACTTCATGCCCAAATTACGCGGTATTTCAGATTATGCTAGTCTCTATGTAACAGCACTTTGAAGACTAAACTTCATCACAAGCACTTTTCCCTCATCTGTAACATCACTTTATCTTGAGTTACAAGAGAGAGTATCTTTTTTTTTTTCCCCTTTCACAAGCCTTTCACTAAGAACATAAGAAGAAAATTAAAAAATCACTCATCTGTAAATACTGGTTCTCAAATCGGCTTGTGGGATTCCAGAATAAACTTCTTAATTAAAAATACATGTATACAGATCCTTCTAGAAGGACGCAAGTCAGGAGGGCTTGTAGAGCAATAGCGACCAAAAGCACCAGCTTCCCTTCTTCTCTGTTTGCATCCTGCCTGGGCATCTGCACATGAGAAAGGAGAGCTCACGGTCAGAGGGCTACATGAACAGCCACCACCTATTGAGCTCCTCACAGCTGCTTACAGATGCTTCCTCCCGCCCTCCTTTTCACTTTCCCTGAAAGAGACATCCATCCCCTCAAGTCACTCCGCTCTCTTTTTCCAGCTTGGTCCACTGAAGACTGTTGCAAAGATCTCTCCTTTCCGCCTTTTCCTCCCACTTCTATGTCTATTTGAACAGACACAGTCACCCATGTCTCTGATAGCTCTTCTGCCACATTCTCACTGTCTTCTCCACCTTCTCTCTGACAGTCTTTAAATTAATTTCTATAGACTCTACCTATTTCCGTGAGAGGCGCTGCTGCTCAGCGAGCCTGAGTGAGGAGGCTTCTCCTCACCCCCCTTGGCAAGCATACAAAAAAGTCATTAGCCTGGTTTGAGGCCAGTTTGCTCAGCTATATCAGGCCACAGTGCCCCATGCTGTCAGGGAAACGATGGCCAAAACCAGGACTCGGGCATGTTTTATTCAGCAGGCTCTTTGCGTTTTGCACCTTTTCTGTCCAGGAGGCTGGTTGCTAATGCAACCTTGCTAGCTTCAGAACTGTTTGAGGGGAACATCTGTTATGCTCTTTCAACCTCTCTCCTAAAGGCTGGCACTGAACCACTGAACAGCTTTCATGTTCACATACGTGCACGCAGCATACTGAGTAACTACTATTCATTACTGCTAGTATTGAATAAGTGGTTGGATCAGATGTTAACAGGTAAACAAGAGATTTCCGACCCCACCCAGCATCCACCCTGATTAGAAAAAGAAACCAGCACACTGAAGTCTAATGGGAGAGCTGGTGAAATACTCATGACAGGTTGCTACTTATTGCCTAGTAACACAAGAAGCTTGTGTAAAGTTTCCATCAGGGACTACGACTATACATTTACTTTCTTCTTTTCTCTATGGTAGTCTAAAAGTTGAGATTTTATCGTCACACTGAATCTATGTTCTCCTATCAAAAGATGTTGACAGTGTGAAAATGGAATGTTTACAACAATTTTCTGGAAACACCAACATTCAACAACTTTGACACCTTGTCTCATTTTGTATTTCCCTAGTAACTGATGGAAGTGCCTTACATTTCATGATTACTCAAAATTGATTAATATTGTGAGTAAAAGCTTTAAGTTTTGAATACTGAGCATGAAATATTAGGAAAACTTCACTTTCCATTTCTTCTTAACAAAGTTGTGTACATAGCAGACTGAGGAGGAGGAAAATCTGAAAATGCTTTACAAATGTAATGTTTCTTGTTAAATACAGACCGGTGTTACTCAATTCAGTAATCAGCTCCCCAGGCAAGCTCTTCCCCAAAATAATTCAAAGGAGAGGTGAGAGATCCTACCATCTTTCTTTACTTTCTTTTAAATTAAATAACTACATAACCTTAATAATATCAGCTTGTGCCCCTTTCCTTAACCTCTCCATCCCATATTGTCATCTCTTCCACTGCAACTTGCCAAAAATTATATTCTAAGCTTTTCAACACAGAGACTTGACAAGGACCAGCTGCACCTGTCATGCACTGAAATAATAAAAGCCAACAGCAAGCAGTTATTGCTGTCAAATTTTTAATAGAAGGTACGCAATCAACTCCAACAGCTTTATCATCTCCAACAGTTGACTATTTGCCTCCTCAGATATGTTTAGTAATAGGAGGACACTGGCAGCAAGTCTGTTTAGCAACTAGGGAAAAATCATAGGTTTTGTTAGCTTGGATTTACTTAAGCAGGCAAACAAACACAGCTGCATAGCCATCTGTAGAAGCAGGGTTTGTCTTTGAATTAAGAAGGTTGCTTTCTGCACTTGAGTTTTTCTTTCTTGCTACAGGCAGATATTAAGTTGGAGAGTTTAGTTGCAACCTTTAATAGGACAAGGTTATTTAAAAAATGGTATTTTGATGTAAAATTAAATGTGATAAACTAGAAGGCCAATCAAGATTAAAAGAGTTAAACCTGCACCCTCTATTCCAACAAACAAGAAGGCAAGACCAAAACAAGGAAAACTTTCTTAGGTTTACCACTATTTCTTCTACAATTTCTTTTTAATTAAGAGTTCTCTTACTAGCATCTTCAGGTATCTTAGAGGTTTTGTATCATTCAGTGATTAATGCAGCTTATTGTTACCCCAAAAGCTGAAATAATGAAGTGACATACTTGTCAAAATCTGAAGCACTAGAAAATTGTTGGACTTCCATTGAAAATAAAGGAACTTTTAAGAGTTGTTAGAGTTTTGGGGTTTTTTTTTCTAATTGGTTTTCTCCCCCTACCCTCACCATTACTGCTGCTATGTATTTTCTTCATCTACAAGGGTTGTTTTCATAACTAGATATTGTCCCCCAGGTACATTAGAGTTGTTAGTTCTCTCCCAGATAAATTAGGGTACTTGCAGTCCCATACTGTAAGGCAATTCAGACAAATCAATAGTAGAGGTTCAATTTTCAATGAAGAATTCTACTTACTCACAATATTGCTTATGACTGCATAAATACACAGGTACACAAGGCCATGGCAATCCACAGCTCTTCAAATTGATATGCACTTTTACTTTTTACGCATTTGTGAATAGCCATAGCCATATGCATTTGTGAATAGCACAACCATACACTTCCTATCATCTCCTGTTAAACAAAAATAACTGACATTCCCTGAAGCAGTAAACATTTAAAATATATATATATTTTTAGACATTTCTAGTCAGTTTTCCTCCTTATTGCAATAATTGTTAGTCTTGTACTAAGATTACCGTCTGCCCCACCACATTCAGAAGTGAGACACAGTGGATGGCTTCTCACATTAACTAGCTGTTCTTTGGGGAGGAGGCAACAAAAGAACAAAAAGGGCTCCCATGGCTGCAAGATCCTGATTTTAAGAGCTGAACAACACATTCTGTTAAAGCCTCCAGAGATAATTCCCTTGAGATGAAATTTCAGTACATATTAATTTTCCTTTTTATTGAAAAGCTTAGGGAAGAACCAGAGTGTCTGTAGCAGTTGCCACAGCCTTTTCAGTCTATGTTAATGCACCTTTATTTTCCAGACTTAGAGGTTGCTTGTATTTGAGCAAGCAGCTGAGAAGGCTTTTTTTTTTTTAAGTCAGGCTTTGTTTTCTCTCTGAGGGAGGAGGAAAACAGTATGAATATCAAGGGGACAGGATAGGAAGGGAAGAATAAAAGAGAATAAGATCCTATCAACATCCTGTCATAAAGAAACAGAATGTTTGCTTGCTGCATCAGGTTCCACAGAAGTACAGTACCAACACCTTACAGCTAATGTTTAAGAACTACATCAAATGAGTAAGCTCTTATATGAGCTTTACTTTGAAAATCTAGATTCAGTTCCCATTTTTGTGGCTTAAATGGCTCACAACAATATATTCATATTAGTTATAAAGCAAAGAACACCCAAAAGAATTTTAAACCAGTTTGGAATGAGAGTAACTTTCATACAGAAGAATTGCTTTTTTTTTTTATATATAAGTCTATCATTTGGCTTGTAGAGGCTTATTTCAAAACATCAAGCAATGGATTAAAAAGAGCAGAAAAATGATCACTTAGAAAAGAAATATACATTAAAATGCCTGTAGTGGGGCAGTTTTTCAGAAGTGAGAAGTGTAGCACAGCATAATAGAGAAGGGAATAAATCATCTAGCACAGAAATAAAACCACGAAGGCAAATCCAAATTCCAAAGACAAACAAGTAAAAACCCACAATAACGTCCATTCATTGGTCCTTTGTTATTTAACTACAACAGTCAGAAAAATTGTGGTGGTGAGCAAATCGTATCGTATAGGAGCAGCATGGCTCCTGATACAGTTTGCTTCTGAAAGGAGAGTGGAGGAATATCTGAATCCTGAAAGCTGTGAGCAAAGCGAGAAACTTGAATATAAAATTTTATGGTAAAAGAAGAGAAAGCTAACCACAGTTCAAGCTGACAACATGCATTATATTTCTTTGATAACATTTCCACCTGTCTATTGCATTCTAGTATTGTAATACAGAAAGCCGCTGGTAATCCATTTTAATACTCACTTCCTTGTGAGGTGGCCACTAGAGACACATCAAGATTTGCTTTTCTTTCAACACTGCCTACTTGCCTTTAAGATTTAAAGATTACATAAACATCCCTGACTTCAATACAATAATTAAAAATTAAGAGACACACTTTAACTTTCTGTACCCTAATCCTAACGTGCACCCCAGCCCACAAACTGAGATCTTGCTGAGCATGACCCAATACCTACATGAAAGAAGCTTCAGTATTTGCTCTGGTAATAGTACCATTCTCACCAACCTGTGAGCAGAGCTGAAGGGAAATAGTTTCCTGTGGAAAAGAATTCAGTTTCCAATTGGCCAGAAAGTTGTTTTTCTTTTAAGGATATGTCACAGTGGGCTAACTTTACTCTAGTCAAAGGCTGAAACAACATAATTAAAACCAAAATTTATTAAGGGAGGGGGGAATCAGATTAAAATATGTAGTCTGTGTTGTAAATATCATTTAACTATCACCAAGAATTCAGAGGAGAAAGGGTGCATCCTGGATTAGAACTAGTATAACAATAGTATTACATTTCTTTTACATATTCCACTCCAGCCTTGCCTTTTGTGGACTGTTTGTCTGACACAGGTCTTCCCTAAAGAACTTAATGTTTGCACTTGACCCAGAAATATGACTTCCATACAGAGCATCACTTGAGATCTAATGTGGACCTCACAGCCACATCTTATCATTCCTCACCTCCAAGGGTACTGGTCCAGTCTTAGAAAAACAGCACACAGTACTTTCTTAGAAAGTATACTAAATCCTAGTTTATATACTATGTTACAAAATGTACTATCAGTAAGGGTTTCTAGTGTTTTTCATGGAATATTGCTCTGCTTGGTACAGACGACCAGTTAGAGAGGAAATACAGACATGCCAATCGGGGAGCTGAAAATTAAGATACATCCAAGTTACTTCTTCAGGTTAAATTAGGTAGTGCTGATCCAATACAACTGCTAGTAAGAAATAGGTACAGTATCTCTACACCTACACAACTAGACTGTGGATTTATTACTCTAATGAAAAAAAAAAAAAGTGGTGTAGATGCTTGTATTTCCTCCAAGACTCACTCAGTCTGGTAGCCTGCATCAAACTTAAAACAAGTGAGAAAAAGCCCAAGGAAAGGAAGACAGTTATGCCTGCGTGGTATCTGGAAATGTATAGGAAGGTACCTTCTTTGCATGACTCATACCTTCCTTTGTATAGTAGTTCCAGAAGTCACCGAGAAAAGATTCCTGCCAAGCTTGCAGTTTTTACTTCCTGAGAGTTTGAAAGCTGAATGCTTGCATGTTTCTCTCTTTTAAAAATAATTTCTAAAGGTCAGCAGTGACTGCTGGAAGAAGATGCTGCATCACCCTGGAAAGCTACAAAAAAATGGAACATGTCAGTGCTGATAGCTACTGAACTCGGTATGACAAGCAAGAAAATACAGTTGCATGTGCAGAAATATATATGGGATATACCTGCTGCACTCATATTTGATACCCGTGTTTAAGGGGATGCAATTAAAGAAATGGAAAACTGCACTACTTAAAGCACAAAGGCAAAGACTGGCAAAACAGAGAGAAAAATTAACTTGGCCTGAATGACATTGGTAACACTGGAGCAGCCACTTACAGGAAGGATGAGTTGTGGCTGCAGCAGAAGGTGCACAGCATGCGTGCTTTGCTGTTAGCTAAAGCACTGAATCTTGAATACAGACAAAACAAATGAGAAATTACTCCAAAACAAGGCAAAGAATACAGGCATGATGCTGGATGACAGGAGACAACCTGAGTATGTAGCAAAGAAAGAGGATACAGTCATTTAGGTGAAGAAAAAGGAGTTCCATTTTTCAAAACTGCATTATTTGAATGTAATGCAAGAAGAATCTGCAATACACTTGACAGAAGAGGTTTCCATAATGAGCCACTAGCTGGTCCTTAAGGGGAAGTAAGTGAAGAAATTGAGGTTTAAGAAGATGCCTTAGAATTCAGCAGGAGAGTCAAGTTTCTCCTTAACAAGAAATCCAAATAAACTTTTTTTTCCTGCAAAATAGACTACATCTTCGTAGCAATACTTCAGTACTAGAATTATGGTAAGAGAAAGTTGTTTGGACTTAAACAGAAATTTAGCTAAAGCTAGAATCCTACAGCATCTCTGTGTTCACTGTACACCAAAAGAGCAACACATAGCAAGACTAAACCTTACAACATTCAGAGGACCTGACTTAGAATGCATTCTAGAGAATGCTGCTTACATTGTATTCCCAAATTTAATGCAGGGAAGAGACACTGAAATATAAATAGAGAGTTGAGAAAAAGGGGAAGCCTTTGCAACAAGAACACCACAGCTTCACGGTTTTGCCCATATGTCCCACTTCAGAAAAGTACAAACAAACACAGGCTAAAAGTAGAGGATGTTATGGCCCAGGATGCAGATAAATTCAGCCAAAATAACAGAACAAAGCAACATCCAAATATTCTCACTTGCAGCCCACTACCCTAACCCTTGCCTCTCATTTGGGTTTCCACTGTTACAAAAATAGATTAACTTAACATAGCTTTTTTTTTTGCGAGACCAATTACTCTACTGTTTGTGCATCCCAAAATTCCTGCATAAGCACAAAGGCATCATGGTATTTAAGGGTCTGAGCTTTCAGGTACATTGCCAGCTACTCTGGGTAGACAATTGCTGTTAAAGACTGCAACAATTGGACTTGCATTTCGGTAGAAGTAGCCGAACTCCTGGCTACACCCTAGTTACAGACAATACTCAAATTATATTGTACATCGTAACAGATATACACAAACCTGCAGGCTTTTCTTTATTTTTTAATTTCTGGATGTTCACTTTCCTCTCCCACAATATTTATCTAGCTTACATCTAATAACGTATATAATTATTTTTTAAGTGCAGATGAGCAAGATGATTATGCTTAAATACCATGCAAGTAGTTGAAGTTCCTTCTCCTCTTCCCTCACCAGTCTCCCCTGTTTAGCCAACAAGTCCTGTGAATATCAGTGTAGACTATGGTACAAATTTAGAGATCCTTCAATTTCTGAGGGATGTACAGAGCTAGGTAAAATTACAGAGATACTTAAGAAATACATTAACATTAAGAACACAAAGAAAAAAGTTGAAGCCTCTATCAGAGTAATTCTGTGGTTTATACAATCTACTCTCCTCAGGTGCAACATTAGGAGGCTCAAGAATTTAAATTCTCTAGTGTTGTTTCAAGTACCATTAAAATAATGAAGGTCTTCCTGGCACCACAGTAAAAGGATCAGGAAAGAAAGTGGGCTGTTAACTCATAGCCAGTGACAAATCAAGGCACTGAAACTTTAAAGTTTTTGTCATAAAATTCCTTATATACAACCACCACCGAATTAGAATAGAGACTGTAATCCTAAGGTTTAAAAAGAAAACTAGCAGAGGAAGCAGAACAAGTAAGAGGACTCCAAGTCAACTAAGAACATTTATACTGTCCCGGCATTAATAAACCTTTAAGTCTATTTTCATATGAATTCATAATTCACTGTGCTATGCTATTAGCAGATTATTGCTTTCTAAAACTGAAGACTATTTGCTAAATAAGATAAAGATAAATAAAGAGAGATAGAGT
The DNA here is from genome assembly GCF_036417535.1 of Chlamydotis macqueenii. Classification (NCBI taxonomy): domain Eukaryota; kingdom Metazoa; phylum Chordata; class Aves; order Otidiformes; family Otididae; genus Chlamydotis; species Chlamydotis macqueenii. Next base: position 101,011,157 of record NC_141558.1, on the reverse strand, counting down.
ATCATAGACTGGAAGAAATGGAAGAAATATGTCAGAAAGTCAGCCAGGCAATGGAACAATGACAAATTAAAGAAAAAAAAAAAAAAAAGCACATTACTACTGCTGTTCAAGATACCTGTGAAGGAAATTGTGGTGTTCAAAGGAAAGCAACTTGCTCACACAAGATACTAATGAATTGCTTCTTGTGGTGGTTTAGCCCAGATCACCACACAGTTTCTTATTCACCCTCCCCCGACCCAGTGGGACGGGGGAGAGAAATTGGGAAGAAAGGAAAACTCGTGGGTTGAGATAAAAACAGTTTACTAAAAATACTAAAAACTACAAAGCTAACAGGATATAAGGATATTTATATATACAAAATATACGAAATGAACAATGTACAATTTCTCACCACCCGATGTCCGAATGACCGACGCAGCCCGTCCTGAGCAGCAATCACAGGAACGACACCGAGCAGCAAGCAAAAGAGGGGAGAGCAAGCTAGCAAGGTAGAGGGAATGATGCCAGCAAGCAAGAGAGAAGAAAAGAATGCCAAGGGTGCCCAAATGGATACCCGACAAGAATATCCGAAAAGAAAAGGAATACCAGAAAATGATGCCCCCTCCCATGGGCAACCCCCACTTATATACTGAGCATGACATTTATGGCATGGAATACTCTCTTTGGCCAGTTTGGATCAATTATTCTGTCTGTCTTTTGCCCAGCTTTCCGTATCTGCACATTAACGAGACTTGGAAAGCCAGACAGTGTCCTTGGTCTCATTAACAACAACTCGTATCATCAGAATGTTTTTATCAACATTCTTCACACACTAAATCCAAAACACACCGGCTACTGAGAAGAAAATTAACTCCATCCCTGCTGAAACCAGGACACTTCTGAAGCTGATAATTCATTCTCCTCTTTAAAATATATTATTAATGTTGCAGTTCAGCAAAGGATAAGTAATCTGAATGACAACAGCACGCAAAGGACTTACAGGTACACGCCCTGACAGATAGATTTCCACACAGGGAAAAGTACCTGTTTAGAACCACTGAGCATCAAGCCATTTAGAAGAAAGTTCTGATTTTCAGAATAAGAAACTGATATTTCTCATCACAAGGTCTACTTAAAACAAAGGATCTAGCATACTACCTGTGCAGAAAATTAGAGCCGACTAAAGCCAACATTATGAACTGAGAATGCTGCCGAACTCGTGAAGAAACATGCCCTCCCTTGAAGGCATAAGCACGTGACATAGTTCAGCCCCACTCAGGACCAGGCTACACAGTCTCTCGCTCACTCCTCCCACCCCTTAGTGGGACAGGAAGGAAAATTGGTAAAGAAAAGGCAGCAAAACTCGTGGGTTGAGATGAAACAAAAAAAAAATTTAAGAGAAATAACAGAAGAAAACAAAACAGAGATGGAAAACAATTAAAATACAATAGCTCACAGCAAATCCCAATGGCCAGCTTCCTCCCAAGTAGCAGGAGCCTCCCCTCAGCCCCCTCACTGATACACTGAGCATGGTGTCCCATGGGATGGAACAGCCCTTGGGCCAGTTTGGGTAAACTGTCCCAGCTCTTGGCTAATGAGTAACCTATCCCAGCTGTGTCCCCCGGCCACAGATGCCACCAGCTCCCCTTCCTCTCCCAGCTCAGGTGAAAGTTAACTCTATCCTAGCCAGAACCAGAATAGCAAAACTAAGCAAAAAAGTGTCTCAAGAAAAATTGCTCAATAAATCAGAAGACTAACAACCCTAAAAAACCCATCATGATCTCTGAATAAAGAATTATAAATCTGTATTTCCATACAGTTAGAGCATTAGAGAGGAGACTAAATATTTCAAGCATCTTTCATATAAACATAACTTTCTGCCTCAGACTCCTCTGCCAAGACTATCTATGTCCCAATCATTTGAAGATGACTTTTCTAGTAAGAGTCTCCAAGCTGTAATACGTTTTGCTTTTTTGAGAGGCAATACAAAGGTAGTACAGAAAATAAATAAATAAATTAATGAAGTGCAGGATAAGTGGGAGGAACAGACATCAACTATTTCATACTGGCTTTGTCTCCACAAAGGCTGCTGAGCTACCACCTTTGCAGACAAACTCCACTCCCCTGTGCCACATTTCCACAGCAAGCACAGAAGCCCCACAGAATACAGGAATGACTCGAAACTGACTCAGTTTCCTGAACACCAAGCCTGAGCATTTCTGCTCCTTCACTATGCTCCTTTCAACTGCCTCCTCAGCACAAGTCCCCACTAGCCCTGAGTGAAGTGTTACTGGAGTGGACAGCATGGAACTGCTCACAGAGAGAATTCATGGGTGCACTAAAAGCTAGGGCATGTACAGCGCACAGCCAAGCTATGGGAGCAGCAATCCTTAACAGTATATGGATTGCTATTACCTCTGGCCTTTGTATCCTTTGGAGCGACAGAGGGGAAGCTCTTCAGTTGTAGGGCTACTCTGAAAGAGCTACCACAGGTGCAGAGTTAGGCCCAACACGCTACAGGCAAAAAGGTATCAGCTACGCTGAATTCTGCGCAGCACCCTCTGCAACAAATCATGTCTCAGCATTATGTGCCACATCAGCTGAGTGTGGTGCAAAGCTGCAGTAACTTGACCTGAAGATCATCACAGCTGAGTCATGAACAGAAACAAAACAAACAAGCTTTCTTTACAGAAAACCACATACCGCTCCCCTTCCCAAGAAAAAACCCAACAACTCTAGAAAGATATGGAGAAAGTAGACTTGATCTGGAAGCAGTGTTTGCTGTTTTGCAGAGATACATCCAGCAACTCCAGTACAGTTACACTTGACAACTGCACTGTTCTACGAGCACAAAGTAGTCACATTTTTCCATTGTTCTAACACACATGGACTGAGTAAACTGGGGAGAAAAACAGTTCATATGCAGCAGTTTCCTGAGCCCTGTACTTTCATCCGATGTCATGCGTAAGCATTTGGAAGATCCTTTCAGAAGACAGTTACATGCCTACCATGGGAGTACTGTAGCATTCGGGGACAATTTCCTCTGATTGTGCAGCTGCGCAGAGCACATTAGCCCTTTTCAAACTGCTAATTCCTCATCTCTTCCATGTTCTCTTATTTGAGATTCAAAGCACATTCAGTAAGCCTCAAAGAGAATCAATTTTGCTTTAGAAAGCAAACACATATCCATCTTCCTGCACCTTTGCTAGTAAAAGTTAACTAGCCTGTTCCCTTGGGAGCATGCAAAAGGCAACAGAGTATGGCCAGGAGTCAGCTGCTCAGGGCGCTCCTTTCCAAAACTCAGAAAAGATTTGTTATCTAAAGGTCTTAAAACACTCCAGCGTTTGCCCCAACACACAGCATACATGGACATATTTGAAGCCTCGAGGTATCTTCCAGATGCTAGTGGCAAGATCCTAGAGAACGAAGTACCAGCATTTGCCTCCAGCCAAAAGAAAGATACTTAGGGTGAAGACTTTAATGAACTGACAGTGGATTAGTCATACCATCTCTTTAAAGACACTACACAATATCAAGCAGTGTGTTACTGAAGGAGAGAAATGTGTCAGCAAAGGAGAAGAGGAAAGAGAAAGCTGTAATGTACCGTATCTCTCCCCCTGCTTTTAAATTTTTTGTTTCTGCATTTCAAAAGCTAGCTGCACAGTACAGAGAACTACACAACACTGGAAAGTCTCCTGGAAGAGTGAAGCCTTGCATTTTCTGCACACTCAGCACCAGGCCCTCAGGCCATAGTTGTTATAGCAACTGGTCTTCAAAGATCTTACTATTGCCCTGCGCTCCAGAAGGATTTGCAGAGAACATTTAAATATTACTCTGACAGACACCTACATAAGACAGAGGTTAGTGTATATAAACATGTGACAACATACACAATCGTTTTCTGTCAATTTTCTTTTGTTCAATCTTACAATGGTGTTTCAGATCTTCCTCTTTACATACCAATTCTTTAAACAAGATAATAATTAGAAGATAAACTTAGTAGACATATTAGACTAACAGCAGCAAGTAAATTCACAGCAGTTTTATGAAGGTTAGTGTCAAAATCCCCATTCCTTTCTTCAGTCCCTGTCAGTGCTTCTTCCCATCTTGAAGCCCTAGCCCACTCCTCAAACTCTATTCCACAGCCTTCCCAGTCCTACCGGAATGAGCCTGTCAGTGAAAAGTCACCTACCACTGTAGACTCATAAGCTTGAGGAGACAGATCAAGCAGTCCTTCGTCTTCAGCCAGGGAAGCAAAAGCACTGTCCACCGAGAGCATGCCCAGGTCCACGCACAGCCAAGTCCTGCTCTCCCCAGCTATTCTGGGAAGGTGATGGTGGGTCAAGGCCAGGAGAGATGCCTTGTGGAGCAGGGCAAGGCTTCCAGACAGGCTGGCAGCACTGCCTGAGCTGTGCTGCAAGCAAAGAACACAGAGCAGTTGCGACAGGCTGAAAGCAGAAATCTCCTGGTAGCAGTTACAGTCCCCAGGGTGTTTTCTCAGCCAAAACAATACAGCTTTTGTCAAAGAGCTACCAAGGTCCGTCTCACACTTGATCAACCTCTTATTGAAGCACTAAGATAGTATTAGGCTCCAGGAGGTCAGCAGGTACATCTAGGAGGTGGGAATTTGCTGTCACTTCCACAGGTCTTCCTGGGTTGCTATCAAGTTTTGGGGTTTTGGTTCGGTTGGTTTGTTTGATTTTTTTTTTCCCCCACTTTGCTTGTTTCCTTGTTTAAACAAGGAAAGCCTGATAGTAAAAAGCCATAGAGCAGCCCTATCCAGTATTTGGGCTCAAGAAAATATAGGGAGTTTCCAGAAATTCAGGGAGTTTTCACATTACATATAAATCTGTTGCACATAGCTACTGCTATGTCAACCCTAAACCTCCCATCCTCTCATTAGGGCTTCATGACAGTTTAAAAGTAATCCATTTTTCCTCCACTTCGAATATAGGAATAAAGAGTTTCTTGTCCGTATGCATCTCTGTTGTTCCTAGACCTTGAAATGATTGCCACACCAGCAAATGACAGCCAACACAACTCCACCCAGGCGGCACTGATGCGCATTCACAACATACAATAGATTTGGCTTAATCTTCTTTTGCATCACACCTGCAGTCCAGTTACACAACTCATGAATAGCAGTAGCTGTCCCACTGATGTGGTAGAAGGGTGTGTGTAGGTAGACATTTTTGAGCTGTGCTCACAGAATTAGGCATCACATTACTGAAGATTCTAAAGTTGGTTAAGGGGTGCAGCAGAGAGGACAGTCCCCCAACAGCAGAATTGTGTTCTCCCTCAGAATTCTTGCTCCCGTACCACTGCCTGTTGAATTTGCTGACACACCCCCCTCACAGAATTATGCTTCAATTGCTTCTATTTCTGCCAAATCAAGTATTTAGACTGAAGTTTACCATGCCAGAAGACTGCCTCACGATCAATTCTTTTGCAAACTTTCAAGCTTGACTGGTTCAGCTATTTCTGAGAATAAGATGGGAAGAAAAATATGTATGTTGCTTAGCTCAAAAACAAACCTTTCCCCACTTCCCCCTAATAAAGCACTCCTTTGCAACTCTGACATCAATACAGAGGGCAGAAATACGTACAAGTCTTGTTGCATGTGGGAAGAACAGAATATGATCCTGTAAATGTAAAGGTTAACTGCCAGTGTAGTTTTGAAAATTATCATTAAGCAATTTAAGTTCAAAAGTGCTTTATATTCAACCTTAATATTCTTTTTATATGGGAACACAATTTTTTAGTTGTAACTTGCAAAAACACACGTAGTGTTTTACATACAATTGAATTTCATTATTAATATACATAGCCCAGCTACAACCACTGCTTCACTCATAATTCTGTTGCTTTCCTTTTAAAAGCCTTTGCCTTCACCTGAAGTAAAAGTTCCCTTCTTTTGTGAGCAATCTACTTCATTCCATGTTGGCACTTAACAAGAACTGAACACAGTACTTAAGCTACAGGAAACAGATTCAGAAGCACACTTGTCTTGTCAGCACCTTATTAAATTTAAGCAACTTGCATGCTTTAAAAAGCTTCCCTTGCAACATTTCAAAATAGACTACCAACAAAATGCACAGTTGCATCCTCTGCCACTCGTGCTGCAGTAACAACATGGGAACCAAAAGCACAAAGAGCCCTAATTCCTGCAAGCCTCATGCAGGAAGGTCTAAGACTTGCCTTTTGAAACTGCAGTAGTAAGTATTTTTAAGTGACCAGGAATGAACAAAAGTGAGGGGCCTAGACTGCTCCTGCTTGCACTTTTTCAGCTTTGCCAGAAATAACATCCAGCTGTTTCTGCTTTCTTAGAAAGCAGCTGCTTCAAGAGTTAGTCTGTCAGTGGTTTCTCTGTATGCAATCACTTGCTCAAAGGGGCTTGCCTAACCATTATCTGTTCTGGACTTCAGGGGATCTAGATTATTACACATAATTACATACTTTCTAGAGTACAATTTTCAGCAAGGTTCCTTCTAAAGACTTCTATGAACTTGCAGCTAATACTGCATGTTCAAAAGATTACAGTTATTCCTTAACATCAATTCACAGCTGGGAAATAATATAGAATTGAGATCAACTCCAGGCATAAACAAAGCAAGCAGTTGCCTAGAGAAACACTCATGTATGTGGCAAAGCAGTCTTCCCCCATGCCCAATCTTACCTATACCACAGCCCAAGAGAGAGGCAGATGGATGTTGCCTCAAAATGCAGGGTAGGGATCACAGGGCAGCAGCTGGCCCCACATATGCAGAAGTGACAAACAGAGCACACTCCAACCTGCCCCATCCCTCAGGTCCCCCCACAGCTGGAGCAGTAACACAAGACCAGCTTTTCAGAGCTCTGCCTCTGACCTGGTGTCCCAGCTCCAACCTACTCTCCCCTTGCCGTACGGGGAAGGCTTCTTTCATACTTAGAGTCACCTTGTCACCCTCATACCCAGTCAGCAGCTTCTCTGGCTCCAGATCACAACAGCTACAGGCAGCTGAACAATCTAAGGCAGCGTAGGCCTCAGACTAATGCTACATTCGTTAGCATTTACTTATGAGATAAAGCAACATTCAACAGTGGTCATGATGGGCCAACATCAGACATGAAATCAGAGCCCTCATGAACCAAACACCTAGGTCTTTGCATGCTGAGCCAAGGAGGTTGGCTCCAGCTGACAGCTGAGCCAACCTGTACCTTCTCTGTGCCAGACACATGAAAACCCCTCCGTATATACACATCTCCCACACTTCTAGTGGGTTTAGACAACAAAATACAAGAGAAACTCCACAAATGAATCCTCATGCCTTCCACGCTCTCCAACATATTTGGAGAGGCCTATACTCATCTTTCCCTAACAACGTCCCAGGCATGACAGAAGCAGATTACTTGCCATATGAGGCACATTTCAATACCTTAATACACAGGCCCTGCAGTAGTCATGTAGTAATATACAAGTCAAACAGCATTAAAATTCCCCATGCTCCTGAGGGCTGACCCTGTACTGACCAATGTCATCACTGAGGACAGGAACTGTGACACTGAATATTACAGGAGGTATGTGCATGTGAGGGGAGATGACTTGAAAACCTTTCCTTTCTGAAGGATTCCAGGCCCCCACCTAAAATGGACAGGCAGCAACACCAAGACATAGCAATCCCTCAACTCAAGAAGCTGCCTAGGTCCCTCAGAACACAATAGACAACAAGCATGCATCTGACAAAGAAAGCTAATCTTATAGACAGGTGCATGAAATATATTGCTGTATATAAAACATGAAAAAAACCACCAGAAACATCATAAAGATCACAAAATACCTTGCCCATATGTATGACTCACATATGTGTCAATGTACAGAAAGACATCTAAGCGGTCTGCACTGTCAGATTCCTTTGGTGCTCTGTATCTTTTCGTTCTTGTCTCCTTTGTATCAGTGACTTAGTCATACATTCCCCAAGGACAGAAGCGTCTTTTGGTGGCAATGGGAAAAGGCAGACATTTATCACAAGCTATAACAGAGCAATATTCTGCCAATACTGTTGTCATTACCAAATCATTTTTCACAGCATTGGAAAAAAAAAAATCCTCCCTTTTAATGCTACAAAGAGCATACACATTTCCATAAATCATACAATCAGCATTTACAGCACCAGATCCCTATAAAAGAGTGCATCAGCTGAAGGCTTAATTTGTTTTGCTTAAGTACTTTTCTCCTATTAGCAGAGATTACATCTTGCTCTTAAGCAGTGAAACTCTACATTATCCGTTTTTAATAAAACCTATTTTCCTCTGCCAGAATGCCATTCAAATCAAAATGCTCTTCACTAGCTTTTTATTTTCCTGATGACTCAATTACTGAATTATAGTTTACTACAAGCAATGATTTTCATATCAATTCTTTAAATCAAACAGCTTATATGATGTTGAATTTTCTATGCGTACGGATTTCATAAAGCCTCCTAGTTCTGTGTTATTACATCACGGGAAAAACATCTCTCTGTGCCTTTGCATGACTGTTTCAGACAAAGCTTTTGCAAGAAACTGAGTTGCACAGATAAATTTACATGGAAGGACACTCCCATAAGTTAAGCTGTAGTCCTTTCTTTGGTCAGACAACAGTATGCAACAAAGTTATTAAAAGCAGCGTTACCAACTTTTTTTTTGCTGGGCCTGAAAAGAGTTCTTTTAGGAACCACTGAGTAATATTGTGAGCTTGAAACACAACATGCCAGTTTACAGTCACTTGGTGCAAAGTCATGTTTTCAACACAGCCATTAGAGACTTAACTCTGAAACCACCCCTTCATGTACACAAATAGAATCATTCACTTGTCTAAGAGCTGCTGGTGCCTACACAAATAGCAACCTGAGTAACATCTGGTAAGGTGTTTGACTGCTGCTTCAGTACATAGCATTGAAGGGTAAGCTCCGAAGGAGACCTTCACTGCACTAGTTAAATTCAACATCATTCTTCAGTTGATACTTCTTCCCAGAAAACACAGGACCATCTTAAGGTCTGATCTACCTACTTAAAGGATCTTGTCAGTTTGAGGTATTCTTTCTTATGCAAAGTTACAAACATCTTCCTTCAGCTACTTCATTGCACCAACATCTGAACAATATTCAAGTAGGCTAGCTAGCAGGTAGACTGTTGTAAAGTTATATTCACAAAAGTAAGAAGGGAGCTATGGGTCCTTTTCAAAACTTACTTCAAAAAGATATTGCTGTGACAGTAGCCTCATAAGTAAAGGAAGAAATCATTAGCTGAACTCTGTATCTGACTGTCACAGAAGAAAAATCCAGAAGTTATCTATTAATTCTTCCCAGCTACCACTCAAAGACATACTTCACCTAATTCATCTTCCAATTATTGGAGATTACTTTTTTCCTTTTTTAACTACAACATTATCTGCTTGCATGCAACAGTCATTAAAATTAAGAAGAAAGGGAAAAAATTCCCAATACTAACTAGGTATGGTATAATCAGGTAATCTGGGATTGCATAGGCTATTGATTCCTGTGACTTAAATCAAAGCACAAGACCAGTCTGAGTCAAGTTTCTGTCCTAATATGTTCATGCATTCACTTCAGGCCAAGGTATGCACGTGTAGCAGAGGGCAGGATCTAGCCACTTCTTCTTCTGTGGTGCCTCGTTTTCCTAGCAATTAGAAAAACGCCTCTACAAACTGAACCAGCATATAGCTCTTAGAAGGACTGCAGACTTTTTCATCAATTTTGTTTCACACATTACCAGAAATAAAAACATAGTTTATTGAAAATACTCCCACCACCTCCAGAGAAATAACACGAGCCATCAACACAGGCAAGTACATGAATCCTATTTGATATCTCTGTTGTGTAGCACCGAATAGACATATATTTTTATGAGAGAGCAAGTTGCTTTGGGAGTCCCAAGACTATCAATGACCTAATGCTGTTTGTACATTAAATTATGCTCCTCACCTTCTTGGTTGCACCCATCTTCTTATTATTACTTCAATTGCATACATTTTCAGCAACTACATTAAAATCAAATCTAGCATAATTTATCTTTCTCTTGCACTTTAACCCATATTAATCAAATGGGTGCTTTCAGTCCCATATGCAAGAGTACAGCAGAAAATCTACAGTTACTATTATATTCCAGTAGAATTACGACCATTTGCTCAGATATTGCCAGCAGTAAGGAGTATGTACTCCAGCAAAAGGGAAAATTCTTTTCAGCCAACATAAGAAACCCCAAAAAGTCAGTTCAACAGCATAACTGTGATGTCAATGTTTAAATGCTGGAAATTTACTGCAGAGTTAAGAGGTACAGCCAACCATCTGCGTCTGTGAAGGTGCCAATAATCAGTGAACTGTGCGCCAGATTCTAACTTGCACTGAAACACAACTGTCTTCTAACTAAAACAATTTTAAAGGGATACAAGAGAACACAACCAAGTTGAATATTTTATTTTGAAGCAGCACATTACAGATATCAGTATGGAATCCCACACACATGAAATTATTCTGCATGGTGAAAACAAAACTCCAATTGACTACAACTGACAGAGCCCTGTGCTAAAATTGAGATGCTCTACAGAATAAACAGACTGTACTTCTAATCAAGCACTAATAAACTGTATGTAAGAGTAGCCAAGATGAGAAGGAAGGGGAGGAAAAAACCCGACATATACATATATTTTCATAACTTACAAGATAAAGGTTTATATGTTGCCAAAAGAGAATCCATAGATAATGGAGACATTAAAGAATGCTATTTCATATACCTAGTTATCACAGCACTCAATACCTAGCTTAATAAAAAAAATATGATCTACGGGTAGTTTTAAACAGAGTTTACCTGAAAGTATATCATATTTTCTATTAGATGTCTTCATATCTCTACTGAGTTACAAGGGTATATTTGAAAACAGAGTACATATGTACAGCCTAGATGTAAAATAGACGCACATCATCTTTTAACACTAACTTTTTTAGAATAAGCACCAGTCTACAAGCAGCCTTCTCTCTTGCACTGCAAAAAACCTCAAAGCACTAAGATTGCTTGACAGATTCAGAATATATGGTGCCACCGAGTCAAGGAGCAAGGTTAAAAGGCAGCGTAACACAACAGGGTGACACAACCTGCGAACTGCAGCTATAATCAAACTAACCCACATAGCACACTGCTCGAGCACGGTTTTGGAGATTTTCATTGTATCCCAAACCACAAGCCAAGAACAACATTACATTGAAAGAACAGTTTGAGGCATCTCGATGCAAAGAAATCACAAGGCTGACTGCACAAAAACAATGCAATTGTAAAACTTTGTCACCAACCTAGTTAAAGCAAGCAAAGCGAAAAAAAAAAAAAAAAAGCCTTTTACCTTTTTGAGGAAAAATTTCTGTAATTTCTTATGAGGCAGCTTTATCATCTTTTTTTCAGCATTCAGCATACGGGCCAGACTCTGTAAGTACTTGAGCCATTCTGCAGGGGTTTGACACCTTTTCCCTTCTCTATTAACTCGCTGCAGCCAGCTTAGCTCAACGCGTCACCAGACGCCAGCCCAGCCCAGCAACAGATTAAAAGGCAAGAGCTAGGCTGGATCTCATCTTTGCCTCAAACGAGGAAGCTATTTACAGACAGTCCAGCTCCAGACAAAGCCTACAGCCGTGTTGCAGCACAAGGAGGAAGGGAACATGTAGGAAGTCTGCATCTCTCCCTAAAAAAGCCTGCAAAGTTAAAAAAGGTGCTCCTCCAGAGGCAAGAATTCACAGGAGAATCAAAGAGGCGCCGAGACACTCGGTATCTCACTGATCCTTTCAAACCTCGTGCTATAGAAGAAACTCTTTCAATGCTCAGGACTGTAAAACCTACCCGGCATTGCCTGCTGAGTGCCATTTGCCACCGCGCACCTGTTAATTGTACACATTGTGTGTGACTCAGCCGAGCGCAGGAAAGAGTCTGTCATTTATGTTTTCTTTAAATCACTTGGAGACTTGTTTCCTTTGAATAGTTTTCAGAAAAATCTCTATGAAGAAAGAGATTACACACAAAGATGTTATATACAGATACGCACAGCAGTATTTATAAAGTGTACCCATGCTGAAGTTGATTGAATGCCACAGGAGCCAGAAATCATGGGCGTGTTGCTGCCTTCCCTTTGCAAACCTGCAAGCAAAGCTCAGCCCCAGATTTGGAAAGACAGGGCTCAGCAGCATGTCAGTGATACCACATCTCCTGGGCCACTGGTGTCCTAAACCAGCAAGGTGCTGTAGAACAACCTGATCTGAAACAGTATGCCCTCCCAATTATGCCAATGGGATCATCTCCATATTTAAGAATGGAGCACACACTGAAGCAGCTAATTGAATCAGTTTGAAATCACTTCATGATTACGCTGCCTCCCTGACCAGTACTGTAGTGCCTGACAAGTCAGTGTGTGTGAGGATACACTGAAGTGTATTATGAAGGGAATTTCTTCAAAACACTAAGTGTCAGTCACTCCCAAATCTCCATCTCTTGTTTTTATACTATAAATATTGTTTCACACAAGCTGCCTCTCAAATCTGTAATAGTCCATCTCTACTTGTATCATGTTTCTGCATCGTTCCCTTACCTATGTTTGTTCTTCTGCCTTCTTGCTGTCTCATTCTTCAGGAGCTTAAGTACCACAAACATTCTCAAGCGTCCCTGCAAAGTTTCATTCCAATGGAGGCACATGTACTTCTCCTCCAGCAAGTGGCAAGGTCTAGGGCAAGCCAAGGAAACTGGAGGTTTGAAGTTAAGCTCAGACATAGCTGCAGAGGTTTGTATTTAAGGGAAGGTCAAATGTGACAGGCAAATAACAGCTGCAGCAAAATACAGAAACAAACTCTGAGAGCTGATGCCACTGTGGACCAATGAGAAAGTCCAAGTCCTACTGAAAAGGCACACTGACAATGTCACAGAATGGAAGTGCAACCTGTGTCAAAGTATTTATTGGTCATGAGAAAAATACAGACCAGGACAGTCACTGAGGTAAACCAACAGCTGAAGGTAAGCAGTAGATCTGGTGAAAACATTTAGAAGATATTTTGGCCATCAGGTGCTCAGTCTTGAAGACAAGTTTTCTGGGAAGCATCCCGCCCCAGGAGGGTATCTATCAAGAGAGCCCCAAGAAGATGATTCTAAGTGTCGTTTCAAGAAATGGTTCCAAAACTGGCAGCTGAGGAACCTGAGCAGTGAGATAGGGGCTGTCTTTGGTGTGTTACATGCTTGAAGCCTTTAGGTGCAATTTAGACAAAAAGAACACTTCTTAGAAAAGTTTCACTGTGCACTGTGTAAGATGGAGAAGAACCCAAGATATCTGTAAAAATAGATTGGTGAAAGCACCATGAAAGTCCCCCATACACATAGAGCAGGAATGTAAGTTGCAACCCTAGTAGCTTTCTCAATAGTTTATTTTTAAAAGGGTAAGCTTGATTTTGAAACTTGGAGCCCTTCAAGATATACAGTTTAAAAAGCCTGCAATTATTGGGTATGCATTATCAAGAAGCATATTACTTTTAATTTAAAACTAAATTCTTACTCCAGTTCACCAGGATTTGCATCATTTCTTAGTATCTCGTGTTCCACCTAGGAGCTTACCAGAGCCAAAGAGCACTTAGAATTTCATTTCTTCATAATGGAATTATTTGGCTGCATTTTTATTTCTGCACTCACATCCATAAAGGATGCAAGGTTTTCCTCTACATACACAAACTAAAAATAATTCAGACTACTTCCTCTCTTTGAGATGACACGTCATCATCCCAGCCTCTAGATTCACTTAGTTCTTTAAAGTGTAGCTCAAGCAAAATAACTAGATTTAAGCTGGAAGTACCATACAGACATTCTTTTATGCCTTCTGATACATAACCAGTTTTCAGAAAATAGCTACATTACAGAAAAGGTAGCCTTTCAGCTATAATTCTGATTTTCTGGTTGTTTTCTTTTAATCAAGAAAAACATTGAGGACTGAAGACATACTTTAGCGTTATTTTTAGGTATTTATGTATGTCTGAAAACATTCTGAGTTCTGTTATGATTACTATGGTAGATAATTACGTTTTGTTAAATGTGACAATCAATAGACCTAACCCATTCAGTCTCTCCTTATTCACAATCCTTTCAGCTAAATACAACATTCAAAGTCCCTGAAACTCCATGTAACTTCTTTACATCCAGGCACTGCTACTCGCCCTTTTTGAGGCTGTTTGCTGTTTTGTGCTGTACAGGCTTTGCTTGGGCAATTTAAATGAAAGATGCTTCATTCACTGGTGAATGCTTGCCAGATCTTTCTGACCTAACCAATAAAAGAAACACTGCATTTTTTTCTAATAAAGTATTTTTTATTTTTGTTCATGAACTACACATTCCTTAGCAGGTCTGCTCCCAAATACCAACTCTTATGGGAAAGATGGCATTAGCATCTCAAGAGAAGATAGCTAGCCATCAGTAAAGTTCAGGAGGCTAAAGAAGGAATAAAGTACTCTGTAGCTGTATTTAGTTTCGTGTATTTAGCATCTATTAAAATAGTTAATATTAAAGAAAAAAATCTGAGTTATATTTGTCTTTAAGTATAGTGTTACTCTTCACTGGAACTAGTATTAAATATATTTATTTTTCTACACCTCTCTAAGTTTCCTTTCTACTTTCCTTAATACCCAAAATCTGAAAACATAAAACACCTTCTTGCTTTAACTCACACAGGTAAAAAGGAAGCGTAAGAGCACAATTTGAAAAAATAACATTAAACTGTATTATCAGTAATTCTAACAGAATGTCAGTCCCTGTAGCTGACAATCTTCCATTTTACCTCCTGTTTTGATTTACAAATTCACAAAATGCCAGGAGAATTGCTTAATGCAAGCCAGTTTCTTCCTTGGTTTGCGGACCCACTGCAAAAATTGTCAACAAATTTGTAAATATTGGATCAAATCCAGCAGCATTTGTTTGTGCTTAGAAATGGGAATGAAATAATTTCTCAATATTAATTATTCCCTTTAAGAGCAGCAGCTTCTACTGTGCAACTCCTGGTTACCTTGGCACTACACATCTATACTGGGAACATACGCTCAGGCCCTGATTCTCAAAGGGAAGGTCCACCTGCTCCACTGTCAGCCATAGTCTTCCCATCTGACACAGAAGCCCAGTTCCTGACATAAAGCCCTTGTAAGCAAGGAGAGGAATTTTCCCCAGTGTTTGGCCTCTGGACCAAGCCATGACAGCAGCAGCAAAAATTGCTGCTTTAGGACTGAAGTTCCCTTTCTTACGGCCCTCCCAGCAAACCCATAGCAAGAACAGCATAGCAACTACTGACAGACACGCTGCCATTGGGATCCAAAGGTCTTTTCTCACAGTGCTATCGATGTACTCAAAAAAAAAAAAAAAAAAAAAAGGAAACTGAAGTTTTTGTGAAGTTTTCCCCCTCAATTATTTGAGATCAATACACAGTGGAGTGGATTCTTCCCTTTATGGTGCAAAAAGGATTTCTCTTACACCCCAGACAACAGGCTAGTGCAAATCTATTCAAGAGAATGTGGGCTACACAGGAAAGGAACTGATGCTGCTCTCTTATAGATCCTTAATAACTTAGATCAAGAAATATTCCAGCATGACTGCCTGTTTTCAGGCTATTTTCCTGGAACAGGTACTTTAAAAAAAAAGTAAACTGAGTATATTTGATCAGGAAGCTTGGATTGGAGAAAAACTTTTTTCCTCTCCCCTCTCACTCCTCAGAAGGCTGGAGATATGAGACATCTTTTTATTTTCCTCCTCTGTCCTGACACACCAATTCCAGCTCTCCAAGAGCCACCTTGAGAGAGAAGTGAGGAAGCAGAGCACAGGAGATCCTGCCTGTTTTCTGGACGGCATTAAATAAGTGGTAACAAATCAAAAGCATTGACCTTGGAAAACAGAACTCTGCTCCCCTTCCAAAATAACCAATGCCAAAAATCCACAGTAGTTTGGGCTTGGAAGTGGCCACTACAGGCAGCAGCATTTGTATGTGATTTTTCCCTCCCATTCTAATTAGCAAAAATCACTGTCTGGCAGACCCTGCTCAAGTTGTTAAAACAACTCTCATGTAAAGCCCTCTCCCCTCACACTTTCCCAAACACCCAACACAAAGGCACTTTCCTGGGGGACTGATACCAGGGACTACTGCAATAAAATCAAGGAAATAAGCTTCCTCACAGAACTCCCTTTGTCTCCCTGCTGCCCTATGGACCCCTGCGTTACCCTTTGAGACTCTCAATCAAGAAACAACTGCATCACCTCTATACCAGAAACACAAAAAATTACCTCTGCAATTAAAACAGAAAAAGAAACATGGCTACATCATACTTGGAAAACTTCTAGATGTAGAAGTACTATAAAGGGAAATGAGAACCACTTCTTAAGAAAAAAGAAGCCTATTTTATGTCTCAAAACTTGCTATACCCCAAAGCTTAAGGAGTCTTATGATCAAGGTTTTTAAGATACTCTCTCCACATTCTCCTGTGAATTTGGACACTATGATCAAGGTTTGATACAGACTTTTATTTCTCCTCTTTATTAGAGAGATTTCTGAGGCTAAAAAAGAGCTCCATGTAGTTTCTCTACATCTGTATAAATGCAAGCCAGCTTCAAGTCTCTATTTACAAGCCTTTTTAAGCAATATCAGTACACAGCAGTTATTGAAAGATGCTTAGTTTAGCCATTTGCAGATCTTTCCAATAGCCAAGAGCTTTTTCAGATTTCACACTACCTACCAATAATTCATACTTTTTTTTTTTGTATTCTGAGGAAAAATAAAACCAGGTTATCCTTAAGAGATGCCTTATGATTCATGGCCCTGCGGAAATTTTGTCTGCTTTTAACTAAGCTTCAGTTATTTAGGACTTTACACTGTGCATACTGGTTGCAAAACAGTGACCCTACCATATTTCTCATATAGTCAAGGTCTATACTTAAGTTTGGAAGAACACAAAGAGGGCACCTCTACATATGTGCCAATGCAGGTGATGGGGTTAAGAAGTGCAGGGAGGGGGAATAAGTATGTCCATAAGTTTTCCCTGTCCTATCACATGCAGCTCTGTGGCCATTTCTCACAGTCTACCTTTTGCTTCACAAATACACTACTGGAAACATCCCTTGCAGAAGGCAGGGGAAGAAAATGGAAGCCATGAACAGAGCAATGGGTTAACAAAAGGCTACAAGCTATAATCACATCCTTAACACCACACTTCTCTACATACACGCATATTTTGTCTGATTACCAGAAGTCAAACACATATTTGAAGATGATCCCCAATCACATTTTAGTTTGTGCTTTCTACTGCATTCATTGGTGAAAACAAAAGGAAATTACAAATTCTGACCCTATTCTCAGTATATTACAATGTAGTAATTGGCTCTTATTTCAGAAATACCACTACATGTTCTCTAGTGATCAAATTAGGCACTGATTACCTAATCACTACTAATTAGGTAAGATTCATAACACTGTACACCAGAGTAGAAATGACTTGCATCTGGAAACCTAATTCAGTGCTCCGAATAAATGTTGTTCACATCAAAAAGTCATCTTGTAGAATAGCCAGAGTCAGTAGATTTTTTTTTTCCATCTAAATGAAGCTTTATGCTTTCAAATACATCAAAACCAAAGAAGTTTTATCAAAAAGCATGATCATACCATAGCTCATGAAGTTGTAATGTGATTTAGGTGGCAAGACACTGCCAGTCATACTGTGACAGCTCAGTCTTGACTGCACTATGACTTTTCAACCCTGAAACTGAAATCAGTGCTTCTTTGTAAAGGTCCAGTATCATGGGATGATGCTCCAGAGAAGGACCCTCAGGGAAGTAATTCATGGACGGGATCACATGCCTAGCAAACTTTCAAAGGCATTTAATTTCTGAGAAGTACACACCTTGCAAATGCTTGCACCTAGGACCTTGACATTTAAAGAACTGCCTCTGAACAGAAATGAGACCCAAAAATACTAAATCTTTCCTTATATAGAAAGAACATTATGAATTAGCCAACATTTTAAAGGAGTTTCACTCCTCACCCACAATGATGAGACTGTAACAAAGGTCCACCTGCCACAGGGGCATCAAAATAAACAGCTGTACTTCCCAGACAAGGCTGCATACAGATTGCTGAGCTCTGAAGAATCCAGCCGGCAGTACCTCAAGGGAAGCTGACAGATCCAAAGCCCAGATCTGCCCTTGATAGGCTCTGCTCTCCTGATGACCCAGCTCTGGGGTGCCACAAAACAGTATGGTTCTGCAGTTACTGTCTTACCAAGATCAGGATGCACCATGCCTAGCAGGTAAGTATCAGACCCCCAGTTAGCAGACTAACTCTTTGCATTGGGAAATGCAAGGGTCACAATGGTCCCTTCAGGAAGAAGGTTTCTGGAGGTTTTTTAGGGGGTTTGGTTTTGGTTGTGGTATTTTTTTTACTCTCACCTATTTCTTTTCTTTTTTTTTTTTTTCTTTATTTTAAGATTCAGTGTGACATAAGCTCTCTCTAGATGAAAGATCTCTTTGAAAGACTGAAAGTTGCAATTCAGCAACTTCAACAGCAATTTCAAACATTTTTTTTTATCCATAGATGTAATACAGTTAAGTTGCCATTTGGGGAATCTTGATAGTTAATTTCCATCATAATCTTACAGATAGAGCTAATTAAAAGAAGGTTAAATCCAGCATTTTTGCAAGACAGACAGACCACTGTCATTAGGATGGACATGAAAACATGCCAACAGGTAATACTTATGTCAATGAAGACACAGTGCTGTATGCTCAAGCTCTGATCATAGATAAAGCTTTCTATAACAGTTGTGACCAAGGACTACTTAAATTGAGTTTTTGGGCTTGAGCTTTAAACACCATGTACTTTTCTTATGAGCTATTATTTTCATTGCAATTTCAAGCTGACTGATAGGACTGCCTGGAAAGTGAGAACCTCATTTGCAAAATATATTGCAGTTTTGACATTTCCTTTTCTTTCACTTTGGGATAGGATTAATCTTTCATTTATTTTTTTTTTATTTACTTATTTTTAATAAAAACACAATAGTTCCAAAACCTGAAGTGAGAGCTGTGTTAGAAGCATCTGGAGAAAATAACCTCAGAAGTACAAGGTCAAATCTCCACCTTCCCACCAGTACGCTGGTTCTGACCTCGTAGAAGAGATGCAATGTACGGGCACCCAAGGAAAGCAGGGCTTTAAGGAGACACAGTGCTTGGCACAAATGTTTCTGCTTTCAGATTCAAGTTTTAGTCATAAATCTGACAGTGTCCTGAAGGGATGGGCAGAGGAAGGTGGAAAGAAAAACATAAAAAAAAAAAAGTAAAATTGCTGCAGGAGAAGAAAATCATCATTTAGTTCTGGCTGCTACCTAAAATTGCACAGGGTTTCTTGGCTTTGAGATATTTTGTCATATATTTGTGGTAGATACGTAACTTCGAGATATACCGTTAATATGCCATGTTGCTAAGTTATTATTGGCCTACAAACTAACACTTGTAACAGCTAGGGAAAGTCAGATTTTGAACACAGATTCTTAACTTCTCCTGACCTTTGCAACAGGCAGAGAAAATCCAAGTGAACCATCCAGGTGGTTAAACTGATATGGGAACAGATAATCTTTTAGACCATGTACTGTTCTTACTACAGCCACCACTGGAAGGATGCACTGGCATTGTGGGTAATTCCGTAGCACAGAGAACCAGGAAAGCCTATTGTTCAAAGTGAATGCCTCAGATTCAGAGTTGCAGCTCAGCATATATTTAGAGTACTCTCTTGGGCATCTTTTTTTTTTTGACAGTCTAATTATTTTGAGATTACAGATTATCTAAAAGCATATATTTTCAGAGTTACAAAACCAATTTATTATGTAGGTGACCCTTATGCCTTGCTCATAGCCGTACACAATGTAGAAACACAAGTGATAGATGGCTTCAGCCAGACACTTAAAAGAAAAACAGAGCCCACAACTGAAAATGTGTCACATTTTTCCTTCAGGACAAAATACGTACTTAGTTCTGTTCTCTTCATTTATTAGCATTCATTTGAATCTACCTGCATCTTAATTTACTTTGTGATTCTTCCACATTTTTGATATACGTATAGGAAAGACAAAGTTTAAAGTTGTCTCTTAAGTTGATTGATCTTCACTTCTCCGCACAAAAACAAAACACACAAACCAAAAGAAACATCTCATATTTGTTTCATCTTTAACTGAAGACATTTAATATTCTTCCCATCACCTCATAAATTTATCTCAATTTCTCTAGCAGTTTTCCAACAACTATTTGGTCTCAATAACCATGTCTCACTATGCTTTTTTGCGGGTGAAGTGACTGGAACTGAACACAGGGTTCCAAACAAGAAAAATCAGCAGTGGCACAGCTCTGCTGTTACAGCCGATTCATTTCCTCCTGCCTGTGGTACCTCCCATGTACTTCACAAGCAGGAGGAGGGTTGATGTTCCAAAGCCCATGTTCTGCACCTCCCACAGGTACACACAGTGGCACAATAGCTGGCACAAGGTGATACCTGCATACTGTTAAGCACTTTGAAAGTGATTTATGGAAATAGCTGTGCTACTGGGTTTTTTAAAAATGTTTTCCTGTTCACCTTCAGTGCTTTTTAATCTCCTGATTAAAGATGCAATTATCCTTCCAATGTGACATTTTGTGGATGTACCAAAGTGTGATTGCAGAATATAACATCACTATGACAACATACAAGTTCTTTGCTCATAAGTTAAAAAAGCTTCCCATGATGTTTGTTATTGTCTCATTATTTCATGTAAGTTAGTGCAATTTTTCCTCTTTGTTATAATGCCAATAAATTTGGTGGTGGATGATAGCCTACAGTAAAACAATACCTACCAAATAAACAAAGTTACCTGAAAATAAAGTGCAAGGAAATTAATGCTTGGAAAACTCACAGCTTCTCCTAGGTGTTTAACCTTTCAAGGATGGCAGGGGATCCAGAATTTTAAAAGCAACAAGGCAGCAGAAGCCCCAGAATCATCCAGTATTGACAGAGTTATATTTACAACACACAGTTAAACCCAAATCAGGAAGAGAGCAATAAATTAAGCTGCAGTTTGATTTAGGGCAGCAGCAAGATCTCTTTGAGTAAGGATTAACTAATGCAGGACTATTCACACTGAACAGCAAAAACGCAGTAACCTTCAGCTAAATCTGATATATTTTCAGATAATAAATTAGTTTATACAGAATTTTGCACTGTGTTTATCTTTCAGAATTTCTGTACAGACAAGTACCTGAAGAACTGTAATTACAGAGCAAATTTGATAATTCTTAAATTGAGAAACCAGTACATCTATGGCCATGATTTTATAGAAGTTTTGCCTCTCAAATTTTTGCTTATCTACAAAATTAAGAAAGAATTTTGAAACAGGATTTCAAAAGCTATATTGATTAATAGCAAACATGCATTACATTTGGATGGAGGGAACTAGAGAACCATCCGTATGTTGTGTAGTTAGCCAAGTTGTAGGATGCTTTACTTACAAGGTGATTAGCAGAAGATATTTTAGTTTTGACTCCTAAATGGCAGATTCTATGTTTAGGCTGAGGTCACTCAACTTCAACAAAACCAAAAATAAACTCCTAATAGCTCAATGCAATACAGCATCACATTTTAAAGGGCAATATCATACCAGGACAACAAAATCAAGGGGTTAAAGAATGAAGGAAAAAAAAATCATATACTTTAATAGATAAAGATGCTAGAACTAGAAGAGGTTTGAATCTTAAGTAACAAAGAAAAGCTGCACCAGAGACCTGTGATTTCTAGGGGCTTGTGAAACAATTTCTACACTGTACAGAGTCCCTCCATTCATAGATCCAACAGATAATCGGATATGGAGAATTCTTAGAGAGCTGATTTGGATTGAAAGATTAAAATTCTGGCAGAAGCCTCATAATTTTGTGAGCTAACATTAGAAGATACAAATATGATCAAGTACTATAACAACTCTTGTCTAACATGAGCCATGAACTTTCATCCGCTTGTGCCCATCTGAAGCCAAATAACTGGAGTTTGGGTAAAGCCTATCTTCTGGAAAGGAATTCAGCTCTGACTTGAAAGCTTCAAGAGAAGGACAAGCTCCCTTCCCAGCTGTAGGTTCAGTGATTAGCCATCCCCACTTCTAAAAATCTGGCAGTGGTTTCTAGCTTTTTTTTTTCCCTGCTACTGGGGCTAGGGAGTGGGTAAAGCTTAAGTGTGCAGTAAAGGCTTTTCACACCAGCATTTCCCAACTACCGGCAAATGTGATTCACCAAACTGCATGCAGCACTTTCAGACCAGCTCTTTTCATTACAAAAAAAAAAAAAAAAAAAGAAGCTTAAATGGGTATTCGAAGAAACAAAAAGAAAACTGCATCCTAAAATGAGTGAAGAGCTACTCAAATTCTCCCATAATGATAAATTCTTAACTGATAAAAATCCTTTTTCTAAACGAGACAGACCTCTAGTGCTGGAAGCAGTTACTGCAAGCGTAACAAGTTCACTCATTCCCCCAGAATAACTCTATTGCTCTAGTTATAGGTTATAGCTATGCACGGCAACTCGGGCTGTCGTTGCAGCCGAGGTGGCTTGTCGGCAGAGGCAGCCATGCACAGGGACACGAGGTGAGGAGTTCCTCCCCACGGGCCATCTGATGGAAACCAACGTGCCCAGAACCTCACAATGAGCTAGCCTTCCTGGCACTGCTGTTACTGCTTACAATAAGGTGCTGTAGTTGTAAGCAACGGGCTTAAAAGATGGAATAGCTGAAACTAAGAAATGTGAGCAGAGTAAGATGAACGCATATGCCGCAAATATCAAAATGCCTCACTGTGGCCCTGCTTTAGGCTGACCTGAACCGTGCTGTATGATATGGACTGATACACATGACCCAGCCGGGTACAGCGCTCCAACTCTGTCAAAATTTAAACTGACAGCTTCACTCACCAGTTACCTAGTGCCAGCCTCCCTGTCAGATCTGTACGCTGCACCACAGTTACTGTGGCCTGCAACACTGCTATATCCCTCTGACGATGACCCAAGCACTGTGCAAAAGTTTATGTAATCTATTTAATTCGGTTAAGAAACAACTAGCACTTCTCTTGTGCCTTCCCTTTAAACAGCAGACTATGATTTAAGAAGAAACACAGAAAGGATCCTTCCTCACTTTTTAAAGCCAGAACAGAGGGGAAAATAGATGCTAAAATCTTGACTCTTAGCATCATTTAAATTGGAAGCAATATCTAGAGGTCATCTTGGGCAACTTCATGCTCAAAGGAGAAGCCACTTCCAAGTCAGAATGGACTCAGACTCTGTGGCAGAAACAGGATAATTATGGGTTGCAGTTTGTTTTGGGGGCAGGATTTGGGGGGGGAAAGGGGGGTAGGGTTCTTCTAATACTTGGCTGGCGTATGGCTGTGCAGAGAATTGAGACAAAATCTTGCTACAATAAAGTAAATAATTATAGCTATGATACTTATTCTCTAAGATGCACCTCAGTGTTATCATCTGCAACAGGCTTATGCCACATCCAGTTTATTAGGGTATAAGGACACAATACACATCACAAAGTAGTTTAAAAACAGGTATACAAAATTTATCTGGAAGCTCTGCAATAGTTTAACTTCAAGACTAGAAACACTTAGTTGCCATGGTTAAGTTTCAGCCTGCTTTGAGTTTATTTCAACCTAAGTCCTGGTCTCTTCTCTTCAAGACACTCAGTTACCACTAATTAAAAAGGCACAGTATTGCATCAGTCTCAGTAGCACAAGCATCATTACCAATGCCCAAAGTACGACGGTAACATGACTGAGGCAGTTCCACCTGTAGAACAGAGGGTGAATATCTGCATTATATAAGGCAGACATTATGTCTTTGATGGCCTAAACTCAGACAGCCAAGGAAGGAAGACCCCAGTAATAACAAGGGACCACAATTTCCAAAATATCATACTCCCAAGGCTGCACTGTTCACTACAACAGTTCTTCTAGCTGCTAGAAAGCTCACATGTACTCCTTGGTCATCTATCTGATGTCTGAACGGGTAACTTGATAAATATCAAAAGCTTTGCAACATCCTAAGTTTAAAGTCAGTTTTACTGAACATCACAGGAGCTTCAAAAGCTGGCTGTTACGTTTTACTGAACCCACAGTAGATGTCAGCATGGCCCACGGTCGAGCAGGGCTCAGCCAGCCCAGGCACCCACCCAAAACAGGCATTCCTGATGTGCTGCAACTGTGCCTTCCTCCGAGGCAAATAAGATTCACGCTTGCATAGCACTCGAGTAACAAGGATAAAAACTGCTTTTTGTTCTCAGGGACAGATATTAAGAAACTACATGTTTTGTCTTTAAAATGTACTGTCTCTCAAAGCTGAGCTAGTCTTGTAACTAGATCAAAGAAAGGTTAAAAAACAGGTCCACAACTGCAATAAGTGCAATCTCGTTTCTGCAGGGAAACAAAGAAGCTGGCAGACTTCTGTACTTATTTTGGGGAACATAAAAATTCCCAGCAGTTCCCCAGGTAAGTCAAAATTGTTCAGCAAGAAGCAGAACTAACAAAGCCTGTTTCTCAACAGATTTATGGCTGTTGTTCCTCAGATTGCTTTCTTCTTCTTGGCTTTTTGGACAGGGACATCACATACAGGTTTCCTAGCCTGCTTATCTCATTGAAGAGCACATACTGGCTTGCAGCCAGTAGTCCTGTTTTTTCTTCCCTTGGTAGGGGCACTGCTTTGAGTCTCTCATCTCTGCTCATTTGTCAACTTTCACAAAACCTTTGAGAATAGAGGTTCAAGTGCTAACCTCTTTCAAGTCTACTGAAGCTGGTTATAGTATTCAAGAGTTACTATTGGGGATGTATCATCAGTACGATTGTAAGTGTTGCTTCCCTAGGAACAGGCTAAAGACCTAGTCAGGTCTATCAGCCTCAGCATCCTTCCACAACAAACTGCTGCATAATTGCTTGCTTACAGGTCGAAGTCTCAAGAGTATGGGAGTTTTCAGTACAATTCTTTAAAATGAGACATATCTTTGTCCCCATGGCAACAGACTGCAGGCATGTCCACACTGCAGTTAGAAGATGTGACTGCAGTTTATTTGCTAGCCTCAGTCTAGCTAGTTCAAGAAAATAAAACAGTACATCCAAAGTAGTATGGGTTAGGGTGTTCAGTACACACTCATTGGCTTAAAGCTCATGCCACCATCCCTTAACTACTCCTGGTACTGAACCACATACATCAGATATGTACATACATCATGTTATCTGATGTTATTTCAGTGTGCATTTTACAGAAGTGTGATATATTCAAATAACTTTTAAAAGATATACATTGTGTGTCTGCCATATTCTCCCCCCCAAAAAACCCAGTCACTTCGTATGTTTATGACTAACAGACACAAGACAGGAGAAAGAATGCTTCCCATGTGACAGATGAGGTACCCAGACCTTTTGCTTCAGTTGGCTCTTTTGCCTATGGATGGTTTCAGGCATCATGTTATGCTAAAACTCTCATTGGCCTGAGTAAGAACATGTCTTAATTCATCTCATCAGGCTAATATTAAAAAACTTAAATATCTGCTTTGCTTAAACAAATTCATCTCTACTCATCACATAACACTAAGCCCGGTAGCCCTTTGAATTTCTATGTTGCACAACAGCAACTCATGGTGATCCAATTTCTCCCATGAGCACTCAGATCTCTGGGGTTTAGGCCGTTTTTATGTTTAAGCTACCTCAGCCTTACTTTTCAAATTAGGCAGAAGACCAGGGCGGGGAAAGCTGATGTATCAAAACACCTTTGTATACAGCTGGTACCATCTTCAGTCACTGAATATTTTTGCTGCTTCACATTGGCTGAACTGCATCCCAATAGCAAAGAGCCCTCAGCCCCTGCAAGACACTCACCCAGGGGGTCCATTATGCCTGTTCCATATCTTCAAGCAACGAAGAAAGCTGATCCTGGTCTCCCATATCTGCGTTCTTGTGAGAATTGGAGAAGTCACACAGGAAGCTCTTTCGCTTCTACTTTAACAGATTTAGTCTACTATTTATGTTGCCGTATATTAAGTAAAAGTGTTTCAGAAACAAGGAGAAAAAAAATTGTTTGTTTCAGTCTTGAAGATATTGTTTTAATTACAGTAACTTGTCATATGCAACATGCATATAGATTTTGGTGCCCTGATCAGCAGTTACCTAACTCTCCATAAAGAGCGTGCCAAACTCTTGACTTTTTCTAGCCTCGTAAGGACAATGCTTTTCTCACCAGATCAAAAAAACTTACTGTTCTTCAAATCTGCATATAAAACTTTGCACACCAAGGCAAGTCTCTTTTCCGCAGGGAAGAAGTCTCTCCAAAGAACAGCAACATCTCTCCCCTAATAAGCTGCAGCACACACACAGTCTTCAGCCATGAGTGTCGTCAAAAAAAAAAAAATCTATTCAGATCCAGAAACAGTGCCTAGGCCAGATACTGAAAGTCTAAAGGGTTTTTGCTGTTGATGAGGTCATAAGCAATGAGACCTCTTCTCTACAAGAAGCTATATGCTCCCAACTCCCATAAGCAAATCTTCCACTATTTTATATCTTTAAATTTCTCGAGTCATGAGATCAGGTGAAATTCCAGTTTTTATAATATTTTCTGAAAACTTTTAACTTGTTTGCCTGTGAAAAGCAAATTGTCAGTGCTCCATTACATGATCTTACTTTACTTTTGCAGAGAAACCAAATATAGTTTCAACAATGCAAGTTACTGACCCTAAAGTCAAATGACCAAGAGCAGTATGTTTGGCCATTGCATAATGCCCCAGCATAGTTTTAGAAGAAGTAAGAGCTAAGAGAAACCACTTAGTAACAGCTGCCGCACTTTTTCCACGACATCTCCAGATGATCTGGCAGCAAATCAATAGTAGCAAAGAATTTCAGAGAGTTTCTCTGTCCACTGTGAAGAAGACAGATGAAGCCCAAGTTCACTCTGTCAGCTGCAAACAACATTTCAGACATTAATCACCCTGCAGCTGCCACAGAGGAGGCATCCAGCACATGTATTCTCTCCTGCAAACAAATGAACAGGATTTGCAGGTGCTCTCCATGCTCCAGAAGGTCTTTTATTACTATGAAAAGAACATACTAACCCAAAGTAGATTTCCTCTTTGAAGCGGCACAAGCCATTATATCCAGACAGCTAGGGAAAACAGTCCTACACTGCTTCTCCTGCAGTCAGCATCTCCCATGTATGGGGCTCGTGGTGTCATTAAATACTTCCCTCAGCTGACAGCCAGGGATACGGAGCTGCTGCATCTCAGAAATAAACTCTTCCAACTCACATGGGGTGTATCTACATTATCATAGAACAGTTTGGGTTGGAAGGGACCTTTAAAGGTCATCTAGTTGAACCCCCCTGCAAGGAGCAAGGATCCCATGCAAGGATCTCCAACCAGATCAGGTTGCTTAGAGCCCTGTCCAACCTGGCCTTGAATGTTTCCAGGTATAGGGCATCCATTGCCTCTCTGGGCAACCTGTTCCAGTGTTCCACCACCTTAATTGTAAAAAAAAAATATTGAAGAATTTTAAAAGGGCAGGAAGAGCAAGCTAGGCAGAGCAATATTTTAATGGTCCATTTCTCTCCCAGGGCCTGGGAGTGATCTTATTCCAGCTGTACCTCTGAAATACTGTAGCTCTGCTCAACAGGAAGGATCAGCAGCTCTGCTGCAATTAGCCTGCATAAGCACACTGGAAATATTTGGTCTGCACACAGATGTTTCTTGCTGGACAGCTTGACATGTAAGCAAGTGTATAGCTGGCTTTCTATCAATAAAGCTGAAGGCTAAAGCCTTCAGCAAGGGCAAGGATTATTGTGCCAGGAATAAATTACCAAGTTTAAGAGGAGGTTCTGTAGATTGACATACAGCAACAAACTCTCTCCTTTAATATCTACAGCAGAGAAAAATTTAACTTGGCTAATCCAGAAGCACCTTTATCTCATATTCATAACTGAGTCATAAGCCAAGCCAGCTGGAAGGAAGGCTCACAAGTGTTCACTGATACTCACAATGGTTTAAGTCACCAGATAGTACCATTTGTTTTGTCCACTTGGTGTCCATAAATATGCTTGCAATGCACTTTGAAAGGCCACCAAGGTACTAATGTAGATACAATGAAGTAGTTGTAATGCCTTGAAGGCAACACAAAGACAACTATGCAGGAATATTTAGAGATCAGTCACAACAGTGAATTATCAGCAAGTTAAGAGATAAGTAGTTATTCTATATGGAAGCTGAACTTGAAGTTTCTTTTCTCCCAATTCAGACATTTTAGCTAGTTTTCTATTCTTTGCCACAGTTAGAGCTTGAAGTCTTCAGGTTCTTAAAGCTACATTTACAAAAAAAAAATATTATTGCAGAACTAAAGAGTTAGAGACGTCAAAGTGAGGATCCAGGAGTCACGATGTTAGAAACACTCCTGGCTGATCTCCTGATCTCTATGAGAACTCCTGCTTTCCTGTCTGAAAGGAAGCAAGTTTTCAAATTCCTGTTTCAAATCCAGGGAAGTCCTATGGTTCCAGGGACATGATTGTATAAGCTTCACCTAGACATCAGTGAGCACAAAGTAAACAAATTTTTTTTTTGTTTGCACACTAAGTATACACCCATTAGTCTTGGGTATTTTTAAGTTATTAAATATTCTTTTTACACAGTTACTTCAAGGCTGACAGTATGTACAACAAATATCCCACCCACCTCCCCGCCCAAAGCCAATTTTTACTTCAAAGTTGGCTCTGAGAGCCAAAAAGGTGTGCAAGTCTGCCAGCTACACGCAGCATGACAAACCATATTTCAGGAAAATGACTCAGTAAGTTCAAAATGTTTTACACATTTAATTAAGCTTCACACTAACTCCAGTTGGCACACAGGAGTATGAATCATGGAAACTAGATCACAGGAACAAACTCAAAGCAGTGCAAAAATTTAAGTGCTTACTCTTGGAGCTCAACAATTATTTACTACAGCAGGAATACAAAGAAACATCCTGCTTCATATGCAGGTATACTGTGGATAGGAAGTTAAAAAAGGAAAGAAGAAATTCAAAAATTAAAGCACTGGTCAGTGTAGCATCTGTGCTAGCGGAGGCATTGCCTTCAAGCCCTCTTCTCATCCTCAGTATGTTGTCAACTGATACTGCAACACTTACCTGTTGCTTTCCCTTTAGTGTCTTCTAGAAAGTTATCCTCAAGAAAGGATGGCACAACAAGGCCAAAGGAAGAGGTTAAGTCATTGGCACAAAGTTTTGCATCATCACTGTGCAGTCACTGCTTTTACTCAATGGTTACATATCATAAAACGCTGCAGTATCCTGAGCTTCTTTACTTAACAGGAATGCATCTTAAGATGCAATACTGTGCTAAACTACTAGTAAAAGAGAGTAAACCTGCACAGCACAGTCCTGGTGCCAAAATAAAAAAATATTATACAAGTATGTACATCGTCCTGTTGTTCATGGATTGCCCATTCCCACTGCTGACAGTCACCTGAAGTAAATAAGAATACAGAGGACAGACCTCTAACATCTGAGGTCCCACAAGCCCACAGAAAAAAAATATGCAACAGATATTTAGTTTAGAAGGACCCACAGAACATCTGTAACATGCTGAGCTATAAACCACTTCCCATCATGCCCTAGAAAATTTGGGAGCAATCGCAACTTAAACAAACATATATATGAAGCACTAGTTTGTTGCAAGGAAACAGAAGTACCATCATCGTCCTTTGCTCTCTCTCACAGTTCAAAGTGTCTGAAGTAGTTTGCAGTGCTCTGTGTATCCTCTTTACCGGCATTGTGTTGATCTGCAGGATGACTAGCTTTCCATGTTGACAAAGGGGCCCCGAGTTCAGGGGCACTCCAGAACGTGAAGAGATGGAAGCTGAAATACCTCCACACTTGCTACCTGCACCCACGCTCAAGTTACAGGGTGGGCACAGTCCAGGCAATATTCACACCTGTTCTAGTGGAGAGCACTAACATTTCTCACGCTGTTCCTGTTTCTTTTCCATTGTGCTGGTAGTAAGACTACTCTCTTAAAGAAAGGATCAGTACAGGGATGGAAATGACAGGAAGGCTACAACATAGCACTGCATCCCTCTTCCCAACAGGACAACAGAAGCAGTGACTGCCAAAGAGGCAAAGACCTCTACATACACTACCCTTAGCCAGCAAGCCTTATATATTGCTGCACATAAGCAAAAATTGTCGGTCTCTTACTAACACCAGGGAATGGTGGTGTGCATTGCCACTAATGCTGAACAGTTTGGGGGTTTTTTTTGTTGGGTTTTTTTTAGTTTTTTTTTTTTTAAAAGAGGCTGTTTTCTTTCAGCATCTTGGAGAACAGCACCTCAGAAACTCAGTGTGCTCCAGTCTTGCCTCTGCATTGTTTACATGGTGTCCAACCATGGCTTCAGCATCTTCTCACTGTGTCCGTTTCCACCACTCAGCTGCGACTGCAGCTCCATGCCATGCAGCTGTCCTGAAGAAGGAATTTCAACCCTCTTCTCCTGTCACCACAGCATAGATAACAGTTTTGTTTACTCCAGAGATCAACAATTTTTCAGCTACTGGATGACAACCCCCAGAGCAAAGGCTTTTCTCCTTCTCTCTCAAACCAGACCACAAACATGACCTTCACACAAAAAGTTAGGATTTATCACTACTGTGATTTCAGCCAGTGCAAAATTGTACAACTGAGGGCATAGGACCCACAGAACAAAGACAAGAGAAGATTATAGGTCCCCATTACAGCAGTGTATTAGGTCCTCCACAGGCACGCTTGGAGTTGCTTCCTTTGTCAACTTAAAGCCATTATGAAACATCCTGGCAGACGCAGTTAGTCAGAGAGCAATAGGGGTAGATGTGTGGCTCAGATAACATTTGTGGCAGCAGCAATACTGACTTTCAAGACTTGTTCCACTAACACATGTTAAGCTTCAGGCAGGCACACCTGCTCTGTAGAAGAGGAGATAAGTCCTTCAGCCATTCCTACACTACAAGTCCGAACAATATAAAAGTCTTCAGCACAGCAATCAGTACTGAACAATCAGAGAGCAAAATATTTCATGCAGCCTTAACACACACCAGATTCAAACCAGTAAATAAGAAGAGAAAGGCCATCACCTTGTCACAGTAAGATCTTCCATGAGATATGCGTCAAGCCTGGCTATCAAGTCATTTATTTGGCATTGTGCTTTACTGCTTAATTATTTGTTGGCTATTGTATTTAGATGTTTAAAGGATTTGATCACTTACCTTAGTTTGCTTTTGTAAACAGCTAACTACACACTGCAAGCTGACAAACACCATTTAGATCTCTAATCCGTGTTGATCTCCCATGCACTCAAGACTGTCACCCACAGAAATGAATCAATATCTGCAACAAGATTGCTTCTCATATACCATTTCCAGAATAAATCTCTACCTGTGAAACTAGAGGCGTGTGTCAAGTTTCAGAGTCACATCCCCCCCATCCCACACCAATTGTGATAAAACCATATACCAGGCTGGGAAAACTGACAGCAGGAAATTCACGAGGATGAAGTAATTAGATACTTAAGTAAACCCAGATGCACACCATATTCTCCTGCCCTAACAGATCTTCTGACTCCATTCTCTCAGTAAGAGGTGCGCTCTGGACCTAGTGCAGGCATACAGCAACCCTACCAAATTGAAAGGAAATGCATACTCCTTCAGTTTCCCCCTAGAAGTTAACAGCATTTTATGTATTAGGCCTAGGTATTCATCTTTGACATGATGTTCTCCAAGTATTTGGTTGCTAACAGCACAAGAGATCATTTAGGCATCTGTGGAAAACTTAGACAGTTGTTTGAGAAGGAAGCCCAAGCACACTTCTGTGTGAATCCAACTACTGAGCACCCAGCCCTGCTAGGATGGAGCTCTAACCTTGCTTGGCACCCACAGGACCAAGGAACCAAGGCAACTTCCGGATCACACAGCACACTGGCAAGCAGGACAGACCAAAGGAGGCTGCCCTAGGAAGACTTCTCTCTGGATAGACTCCATCATCCCCACTTCTGCGGTGCTGCTGCAGGACAGGCTTTAGACAGACCCCACCTGAGAGGCTCGCTGTGTCAGGTGCAGCCAGGAACACTGTGGTTTGGAAGCTGGGAAGTGCTAAGCATCACCTTGCTCTAGCTTTGATTTTAGGAACAGAAGTTAGTGCTATAGTTTGTAGCACAGCCCTCAGGCACACTATGGGATGTGGAAATTCACAGGTACACTTTTGTATAAGTCAGACAGTTTTCAGATGACAGATGCTCAGAGAAGGCTCGTTGACATAACCAAGGCCCTACCTTTGGGGTTTAATTCCTTTGTATCAGCTCCCTTTATAGGAAGGGTGAGTCACAACATTTAGTCTTCTTAAAAAAAAAAAGAGTAAAGCAAATTGTGTTAAAAGGTGCTGTAACATGTACTGTAGAAGAAGTCTCAAGACTGTTTATCACAATATAAGACTTTTTATAGGAAAATGCAGAAGATGATGTAAATTAACAGGTGTTTATTAGCACATACTGGGAAGCAATCCATTCAAATAACATAGCTGATATGCTCTTGTACATGAGACTCTAGCAGTACTGTACTGCTCATTGTTCTGTTTGGCATCTTTCGTTCCATAAGAAGTAATACTAAATATATTAGGATTACCTTCTCACCACAGTTGAAAATTGCAAATTGGACTAAAAAGGTTAAAAAGTTTTAGATTAGTAAATGTGTAGAACCCCCCCAGTTCTTGATTACTAGAGGTGAGAACTGTGGTCGCTACCATGTACAACAAAACGATTGGGCTATTTATTCAAGTACCTAAATATGAATAAATATGCTTAAACACCACACTTAAAACTGAAGGCACCACGAGAAACAAGACATAAATGAAAGGCATAGACTGTACTTCAGTCATCCATCATACACAACTGCAAATTAGTATACGTTATGCTTTTCCTCCCCTTTTGTTTTTGAAAGAAGAATCTTAGACCAGACTAAAATAACCTAGTAATCACTCTAATTACTGACTTGACATAAACCTAGCAATTAAAAAGGGGAGAAAACAGCTACAAAATTAAGACTAAAAAAGCAATCGGGAAATCCAAGCCCATTTTAGATCTAAGCATGTTCAGAATTTGTCATTTACTAAGCTCCTCGCTCACATTCAGAATAAACATGTTTAGAAGACTTTAGGTTTTAGCTTCATATAATTATGAAGAAGTCATTTGATCATATCTATACTTCAAGAAACTTGATATTTCTTGATACGCAAGAAGTTATATAGATGCTGGATCAAAGTTTTGAACAGTTGGGAAGTTACAGTTAGCTTCATACAGGCAATACTGCACAAATTCCCACATGCAACCCATCAGATCTCTATATTCAGCCCCCCACTTTTCTGGTGTTGATGCAATCCTCTGTCTTCCATAAATTCATGTTTATCAACATGAATTTCCTGGCCTCCTGCCAGGAGGTTTGTGAAACCTTGAGTGTAACAAACATGCACACATACTGATCAGATGTCCTACAAACCTGCAGAAAATTTGGGTTTGACTCATTTGTTCAAATGCAGCCAAACTCATTTATTACCCAAACCTCCCTTTCTAGTCAACAGGGAAAAACTAGTCAGGTCTTGGATTAAATAAATTGTGCCCTGAAGTATGTAACTACTTAGAAACAGAAGCTTAATTCTTGACATCTACAATGACAACATGATAATTCTTCAGTGTCTAACCACATTTGAGATTTTTTTTTTTTTGTTCACAAAAAAATGGTACATGGTAGAGGTGCCTTCTGATTTTGCCCATCAAATCTTTGGAAGACAACAGAGGAAGGCTTTTTCTTCCAAAACGGCAGAGCTCATCTTGCTTTTTCTTTGGAGAAAGTTATCTATAAACCTTGGAAGTAGCAGGAAAGGAGAGAAGAGGATTCAAAGAAAGAATTCTTACTTCAACTCAAACACTGTGCTCTCAGGAGCAAACCATACAGTGAGCAATAAAACTAGAGTAAGCCAGGAAATTAAAAACAACAAAACAAAACACCCAAAGAATTGACTTTCAGCTCATTGTAATGAAGAAAAAAATTGATTTCTGCACATCTATGTGTAAGTTGTAGTTTGTTTCCCCATTGGAAAAAAAAAATACAGCTCTCGAGGAGGCGCCATACTCATCACAGAAACAATTCATCCTCGACTCTAGGGTCTGCCGAGTGACTCATCTCTCCTGATGACACAATCAGCTCACAGCCAGCGCACTCCCTGGGGCACCAACTGCCATTATGGAACACGTTTGTTTTCATGAGGGCACAGTTTTCCACAGATGAACCTTCATTTGTCTTAAGTAATAACCCTTGTTCAAAATCAAGCAGCCTAATTCTGTGAGGTGTTTTACACCTTGCACATACTTTATCAGAACTTCTTTTCCCCATTCAGCGTGACATTTGCTGAGTAGTGACAGCTACAGTTCCGTCTGCAAAGTTTATTTTAAAACCTTCTGAACACATATATTACTATGCATCCAAGTGCCTGTCTGATTGAGTAAATCAGAGTTGGTCATTTTGCTGACCACTTAGGAAAAAAATTTGGCTGGTTAGCAGTTTGTTCAATAGCTGAACTCTGCAAACTTAAAATAAAATTTTAAAAAGAGTACAGACTGTGTGTGTATATGTATGAAAACATATACACCAATATGAATAACCAAGGAACTTCAGCCATTTTTTTGTTATTCGTAACTTCCTGCCCCTGGACAAGCTTGTGTTCTGTGATCATTCCTGACAACCAAAACACACAAATCAAAGCAGCAGAGAAGTTCACAGTTATTCTGGTTTTTAGATCCTCAGCATACATATTAACCCATGACCTGCAAGTTTAACTTCAGAGATACAGGTTGGTTTTTTTTTTTTTTTTGCTTTGCTGAGCAGTTATCATGATAGCTTTTAAAAGTCATCCACAACATACATTAGTTCTCATAATAGGTTGAGCAGTTCATGCTAGGTGTATTGGGACCTTTGATCAACTGAAGTGGGAAGCAGGAGGAAAGGTTCATAATCTCAGACAAACTGGTGAAGTATTAATGAAATAAGTGGACAGTGAGATGGATCAAGACCTGAACTGCTGTATTCAAAATGCTGTGATCAGCACAAAGTCCAGCTGGAGACCAGTCATCAGGGGCATATCCCAGGAGCCAATTCTGGATCCAGTGTGGTTTAACATCTTCATTAATGACTTGGATAATTGGATAGAGCACAAACTCTGCAAGTTTTTAGATGTCAGAAGATAGGGAGGAGTAGCTGATACACCGGACAGTTGTGCTGCTGTCCAGGGGGATCTCTGCTGACAGGAGAAATTGGCCAACGGGATTACCCTGAAACTTGAAGCTAAATGCAAGGTCCTGCACCTAGGGAGGAATAACCCTATGCACAGCTACAGGCTGGGGGCTAAACAGCTGGAAGTAATCTTTGCAGAAAAGGACCTGGAGGTCCTACTGGACAAGTTGAACATAAGCCAGCAATGCACCCTTTTGGCAAGGAGAGTTGGCCACACCCCAGGCTGTATTAGAAAGGGTGTTACCAGCAGGTCAAAGGAGGTGATCCTTCCCTTTTACTCAGCACTGCTGAAACATCTCGAGTGGTGTCCTATTATAGGCTTCCCAGTTCACAAAAGACATGAACATATTAAAGCGAGTCCAGGAAAAGTGAACAACTACAGAAATTAAGGGATGAGAGGATCTGACCTAAAAGGGAAGTCAGAGAGCTGGAACTGTTGCCCCCGAAGAAGATAATGCAGGGAGCAGAGAAGGAATGGAGAGTGGATCTTACTCAGATGCATAAATACCTGAAGGGAGGAAGTAAAGACAGAGTCAGACTCTTCTCAATGGTATCCAGTGAAGTGATGAGAGGCAGTGGGTACACACCAAGACACAGAAAACTATTTAAACACACACAAGAAAAATATTTTTGCTCTAAGGTTGATAAAGCACTACAACAGGCTGCCCAGAATGGTTGTGGAATCCATTCAAGACCCAACTGAACACAGTCCCAAAGCACCTTCCTGCAGCTGACCCTGCTCTGAGCAAAGTGGGGAGGGCTGGACTAGATGATCTCCAGAGGTGCCATCGGTTTGCTATGATGCCATGAGCATTTATCATTGCCTTGATAACAGCAGCACTAGAGCAACAAATATAAGATTTTCACTGCTATGGAGGTTTTGTACTTTCCTCACCGTGATAATTCAATACAGTCTTTTCTTCAGCCTCTAAATGCTATCACAGTAGCTGTTATTACCATTAGTTATAAAAGCTTGATCATTCACTGAAGATCCAATAAATTCGTATCTTCTACAGACAGTGGCAAAGCCTGCAATGCATGCTTGTCGTGAGACTACGCATACAACAGCCACCTTCACTCCCTCCAATTTTAGTATTCACATTGTAACGAGAGTACACAGTATCAGCATAAGTTACACATCCTTTGGAAACTTTGCACAGGAGTTAACAGTAAGCCTAGGTCCAGCCATTTGCAGTTTTGCCATGCAATTTTCAAAGAGCAAAACTCAAGAGGATTTACCCAGTTTACTTCAGATTCAATATCAACACTTCCACCACATCTCTCCTCTGCTTTCCCAAGAGCCCCATGCAAGCCTTCAATCAGAGCATACAAATTCTCTTCGAAGTGTAAACCAGCTCAAAGTAATGTTACAGTCTAGCTTCTGAATGCTATAATTTCAAAGTGCTGTGAGCTGTATTGCACACATGCTCACTATTTTAGAAAGATGTGACAGAATTTTGCTGCCAACTGTACCTCTCAGGATTTAGATAGAATGTCAGTGATTAACTTAAACCCAGACCAGACCATAAGGCACATTACCCTTCTTTAAGTATGTTTGGGCCTCTAATGATCGCATGTGGTCAAACCTCATTCCCTATCAAGAAAGGCCAGTTTACCAAAAAGAATCACTTTATGGAAAAGCTGCATCCCACAAGCCTAAGCAAGAACCTCTGCAGTAGTTTGAAGTTCTCTCTTAAGGAAATTCCCATCAGCTAACCTACTTGCCTTTGCAGCAGGACAAACAGGGCCCATGGCTTTGGGACAACCTCCTAGGGCAGCACCCTGATGACAGCAACCCTGAGTAATCTAGGTGACAATTCTAGAGCAGAGCTGACACACACCGCTCTAGGACCAAGATGTGCCTTGGAAACACTTGCTGTATCCAACAATCTTGTTAATTTATGCCACCCAAGACATTTAAAAAACTTTTCCATCAACAGCAAGACCAGACCTCAAAAAAGAAAAAATTCAAGAGGTGTAGTTTTTATAATGCATTTTGCCACCATCTTGTTTCTCCATACTTTACACAAGACAGGAGAAGCAGGGGTCCAGTGTAGCCTAAAGCAGGTTGTTTACAAGAACATGCTTTGAGCAAAGACGATCCATTGCATTACATAATTTCAATTTACCCCCTAAGTCATGCTTTAATGTCTCCTGAAGAAAAAAAAAAAAAAAAAAAGGGGGCTTTCGGCACAGTACAGCTACCAGTAAGAAAGTCACCAGATTAGTAGGTTCTTTTCCTACAACATGGCAGGATGCAAGCTTCATAGAAATAGGACAGGCTTGTAGACCAAGGCAGCAAAAGGCTGAAATAACAGGACAGCAGCAGAGTAGGAGTGAAAAAAAACCAGTCAGTTTTTCTTATTGTATTTTTCTGTAGTACTATGTAATGAAGGCACACAGAGGAAAGTTGAGTGAAGGGTGAGAGTGCTTCTACCCTGGACAGTGATATGTCACTGCCAATTATTTGTTAGTGGTCACTGTGTGCGTGTTTTATAACACACAAGTACAGCAGGTTTTTCAATCAGACATAAATGCGTCTTCCCTCTTGGCATACAGACACTGCAATTGCCTTGCTGAGGCAGGAGTAGACATACAGAGAGCTAAACACAATTACAGATACCAAATTGCAAATTGTAATACTTGCAGCAGTAAAGACATCAGAAAATGACAGAACACAGGACTGAGGTTTCTGTCTAAGCAGTCATTACATGCATTTTTCTGACATTTAAAACTTAAGAATTATAAGATGCATCCTTAATGAAAATTAACTAGTTTTACATTACTTCAGGAAATGAAGGCTACCCCCCCCAAAAAAAAAAGCTAAAACCCAAACCCATAAATTAGAAATTTAATTTTCAGCAATATCCTCAGAGATTATGTGATGAGCCCAGTTACCTGTACTTAATCTCAGCCTCAAGCTTTTTTGAAGAGTAATTTAGGGCTGTCATTTTGAGAAATGGAAAAGGAGGGAAAAAAAACACATTTGGAAGTTACGTGCATTTTACAGATGTCTAAACTAAGCCTTCTTCCTTCTTTCTGTCATTAGGTGAGTTAAAACTATTCTTTTAACACCGTAGAAAATAACAAACAACCTTACCCTTGTTTAGTTTTCAGAGCATCAAAAAGATAAATTTGAAGTTTCAAGGACTAAGAGATACTGGGAAGCTTAGCGTGTTCCAAGGTGGCTATTTAGACAAGTGACTTTGCAGTCTCCCTTCAGTGCTGAAGAGATTCAGTCTCCTTCACTTTGAGATCAGGAGATGCCCAACAATCTTTCAAGCACACCTTGGTTTACTCTACACAAACCAGCAGCACCTGGTGCTGACACCTGGGGCAAGCAGCAGCCACTTTCACAGTTAAAGCTTTGCCTCAGCTCATCATAATAGCTAGTATTAATTTGTTCTCATCTGCTTTGTCTCTTCAGATAACCTTTTATCTCTTCTATTTGTCATTTAAATACTTTGAGGCAAGACTTGTGTTTTTCTATAGGTTTGGTTTTTTTTTTTTTTAATTAGCACAATAGTATAATGCTACAATAATCCAAACAACAGATTAACTTGAAGGAAAGAGTTAGCTCAGTCTTGTTTTGGATGAAGAGCCAGCCTAGTGGACAAGTGAACGAATAAAAAAAGATATATGGAGTTAATTCATAGAGTACAATATACCAGCACTCTTACAACGACAGCTACTCTTTCTGAGATAATTACATCTTCTCTGCAGCAAATCCATACATCTCAAGAAGTTTTGTGTTCTTTTGTGGAAAACCAGCACAAAGATAATATCCGTAAAATAAAATTCCCTAACCTCTAGTTGAACAAGTCTATTCTTTTTCACCTGACCTTGTAGTAAGGGGGGAGGGGAGGAGGAAACCCCACACAAACGTTTTATCCCATCTTCAGGGCTAGAAGCATGTGAAGAATTAGTACCAGAGACATTTTGTTTCCGTGAAGACAGAAGATCATATATATGATGATTTACTAACATTTGTGTAATCCATGAATAAACAGATTTACCTCTTTTACGGGCTCTTCATCCAGGGCGGCATCTTCCACCACAGGCTAGGGAAACAGCGGGGAGAAGAGAGGAAGAGTCTTGTAAATATATGTTATTGAGAGTGTTTCTTGCTGAGAAGAGACTATATATATATATATATATATATATATATATAGGACCAAACCTATACATAGGACCACATTTTCTAAACACTTGATTCATTTAAATATTGTCATTTAATGGGTACTCAGCTGAAATACACTAAGTGATGAACCCTTTGGAAAACCAGTGGAAAGATTACATAGAGCTTGATCACACAGCCCTTCCTCAGGAAAATATTCCCAAGGCAGTAATTCACTACACATCCACCCAGCTTGGGAGGGATCAATAACTTTGCCTACCCGCAAAGAAATCTTAGATCCAACAAATATCTCAATTTTCCTGCTTACTTGTCAGACAGAATTAATGACCTCCTGAGTCAACAGGTGAAAGAAGCCAGATTTTGCTCCAATATTCCTTTATACAAACATAATATAAAACATGCCCTCAATGCACTCTTCCTTATCAAGAAATTGATTTACTATAAATGCTGTCTCTAATATCTGCAAGTCATTCACCTAAGTCATGCGCAGGCACTCATAAATGCCTCTGTTTTAAAAGGATTTCTGGCATTAAGGAAGGGAAGGAGAAAGAGGTCCGTACGCATAGAAAAATGAAACTCCCTCCCTCCTTGTCTACTGTGAAAAGGTTCCGTGAAAAAGAACAACTTGCAGACAATCATGAAAACAGTTTATCCCACACAGATTCAGAGCCCCTGACAGCTCCCTCGAAGCAGTTGTGCTTCAGCTGCATCCATATCAAAGACCAAAGGTCATCACTGTTTGACTAGCTGACTGGTCTTCACAGACAATAGCCCACAAGAAAGAAAATTAATTTCCATGTACCTTAACTAGATTTGAGCAAACGGCACTTTAGGAAGTCTATTACAGCGTGATTTGAAAGGGCTATAGCATATCTTTAGTGTGCTTACAGATAGCAATAAAAAGTTAAATGGTGTTCTCTCTGTTGTTCTCACCTAAGCTGCAAGAGTTCATGGCTGTAACTCCTTAACCATCTATAAACTTTTTGTAAGTGAAACCTTAGCAAGAGCGATAGAACAGTGTAGCTCACTAGCTATGGTATTCCTTAAAGCAGGAAATGCAAAAAAACACGAAACACCCAATTAACTAGCTTTGTAATGGGTCAGTTACACTTGGTAAGGAGACCCACATGGTTTCTTCTGGGGAAAAAAAAAAAGTCTAAATGGTCCTCTTCCAACAGAGGAAGTGACAATATATTGTCCCAAGCAATGGACACTGGGGCTTAGTGCAGGAGCTTATCCTATGATCTGGGTTTTTTTCCTAGAAATTGGTGGCAGAAAAAGCAATCTGAGCAATAAATGAAGTGTTTTCCATCTGGGGCAGAAAGGAAAATACTGGACACATGCAAAACAAACTGATTTTAAATGGAAGGGAGTGAGCGAGCATGTACACACACTTTGAATATTGTGGTCAACAGAAAGGCACACTTGAGGGGGGAAGCATCATTTCTATGATATTCAGCAGCAAACTGTCCACCATAAGTATACTTATACAAGTCTTCCCACTGGGAATGGGACTTTACAAGGTGTCTCTACTCTGCTCTCATTAGCCCCTATTTGGAGTACTGTGTTCAGCTCTGGAGCCCCCAGTGCAAGAAGGTTGTGGACCTATTGGAGTGAGTTCAGAGGAACATGAAGATGATCAGAGGGCTGGAGCACCTCTCCTATGAGGACAGGCTGAGAGAGTTGGGGCTGTTCAGCCTGAAGAAGAGAAGGCTCCGGGGAGACCTTATAGCGGCCTTCCAGTACCTCAAGGGGGCCTACAAGAAAGATGGGGAGAGACTGTTCAGTAGGGCCTGTTGTGATAGGACGAGGGGTATATGCTCTGAATCGAAAGAGGATAGATTCAGATTTAAGGAAGAATTTCTTTACTGTGAGGGTGGTGAGGTACTGGAAAAGGCTGCCCAGAGAAGCTGTGGACACCCTATCCCTAAAAGCGTTCAAGGCCAGGTTGGATGGGGCTTTGAGCGACCTGGTCTAGGGTAAGGGCTGGAACAAGATGGCCTTTAAAGGTCCCTTCCAACCCAAACCATTCTATGATTCTATGTCAGCTGACAAGTTAAAAATGAGGAGCAATTTCCCAGATATAACCTGTTTGTTAGCACTCAGATTCCTTGTATCACGCAAAATGGAGCGAGTGTCAGCACTCGGAAGTGAAATACACAATATAAACCTCTGCAAGGCCTCCAGACTCATTCTTAGCCCAGGGACTCCAGAAGGAGCTATGCTGGTATAACACATTATAGTATCACTTCTGCCATATTCTTCAAATACATCAACTAACACTCTGTATTAAACCCTTTTCCACAGTTCAGCAACTCCTCTTTCAAGACAAGTGTTTTGTGTTTTTTGTAACCTGGCTGCCTATGTTGTGCTCCCCTCTGTCCCTCTCCCCAAAACCCTGTTACAGTACTCCAATCAAAGAACCAGAGGGTGGGTGGATGTGTTACAAAATAAACAGAAAGCTCCTACATCCCACAGGTTTCACTAACCTATTTCTATCACCTGTTACCAATACATATCCTGGGCTAGAAACAGCTGCCCAGAAATTATTAGTTTTTATTGCACTACTTAAAAGCCCCAGAAATACTCTGGAATTCACTATGCCTATTACTGCACAAAAAGATGATACCTTTCTTGACACAAGACAACCTTAAATTGCAAGTAATGAAAACTCTACGAGACAAATCATGAGCATGTAAAACAGCACCCAGATAGTTATCACAGCATTGTGTTTCCAGCGCGATCCCAAAAGCTCAGTCTGATGCTTAGAGGTAATGGACAAGGATCTGACTTTAATTTTGTGCTGACGCTAAAAAAAAAACCAAACCACAACAAAAAACACCTCAAGGAAGCTCAGGGATCAAAACAGAAGTGAGAAGCACGGACCTGTCTGAGCCTCAGATGAGGAAATCGCACACCTCATGCTCAGAGGTGAGCCTAGGTCCTACTCAGCCTGCTTTGCGGGTTTCCATCTCTTTTACAGGCTCCTTCCCTTTCGGCCACCCCAAATCCCCGGAGGACGGTCCCGACCCACGCTCGGTGCGGGAGCGGGGCAAGGAGGGCAGCCCGCAGCCGGCTCTCCCGGGACACCCCCGCCCCAAACAACTCCGGGTGGAGGCGGGGGGTGGGGGCAACAGGTTTCCCACAGCCTCGCCGCTCTCCCTGCTCCCAGTAGCGACGCATCCCCATCACAACCCCACGTCGCGCGGTTTTGGGGCAGCACAGAGCTGGTTTCCCCGGCGGGAAAGCGGGGTCGCCCACGTCCCCCTCACCCGCTCACCTCCGTCTCCATGGGCTCCACCTCGATCCCTTTCCA
Source organism: Chlamydotis macqueenii (assembly GCF_036417535.1). Classification (NCBI taxonomy): domain Eukaryota; kingdom Metazoa; phylum Chordata; class Aves; order Otidiformes; family Otididae; genus Chlamydotis; species Chlamydotis macqueenii. The sequence goes on along the minus strand of NC_141558.1, from coordinate 100,968,316 downwards.
TAGCTCCAGCAAGTGGGCGATCGGCATGCTGGGCGACGCTAGCCAGAAGCCGGGGTCAAGCAGGAGGAAAGCGCGGCGGCCGCCGAGGAAAGCGAGGGAGGAGGAGGCGGAGGAGGGAGGGAGGAAGGCGTCAGTCGACGCTCAGCCCGGGCCCCTCCACCCGCAGGCGCGGCCGCTCCGCAAAGCCCTGGCTCCACAGAGCCCCGCCGCCCCGTCCAGTCCCCCTCGGCTGCCTCCCTGGCTGGTTTTTAAGCGAAGGGGGGAAAGTTGATCCCGAGGATGCTGCGGATGCTGCTATGGCAACGGCAGTGCCCCCCCCCCCCCCCCGCAGCAGCGGGGAGGGGGCGGCTGCGGCCTGGGTGACCCCAGCCTGGAAGGGGAGAAGGGGGTACAGGGAGGGGGTGAAGGAGGAGATGAAAATTCTTTTAACTGGCAATTCTCCCCTCCTGCCCTGATTCAAAACATTGGTATCTTGACAGGGAATGTAGTAACAGAAGGATATCTAAAGTTTACCCAGCCCAATATTATTCCATTCTTAAAGCCATTTATCTTGCTTATAATTTATTTTCTTTTTTTTTTTATTTCTATACTATGAATCCTGTATTAACATCTGCCTATTCAGATGCCATTTCCTCCTCCTTTAGCTCTCACAGACTACGACAACCTCACTGTAATGGCCATGACACATTGCACCGCACACCCATCTCCAGAGACCATGACTTACACAGATGTTGATTCTTATTCTCCTCAAACTGAGGTTAAAAGATGCATGTTACCTTGTTCAGGCAGCTTTGTTTTGTTCTGAAGGGTGTTACTGTTAAATAAAGTCACTGCTCTTCAAAGAGCCATTTTGAAAAAATATTTTATGTGCAATGTGAGTTTTTCTTCTCTTCCACGGTCAAAAAGCCACCATTTATTTCCATAGCAGCATTGCTGTACAAATTCAGAGCAAGTTTTAGCGAACACACACTCTTCTGCCAATCTACAAAAGAACATTCAAGCAGTATTCCTCCTCCAGTCCCATCTCAGCTCCCTCAAACAATTTAACATAAGCTGTCTGGTAAGTCTAAATGGCAGGCAGGGTTAGGAGAGAGTCTCAAATTCACTGACCATAACAAAGAAGAAAAAACACCCCACCAACCAGACCTCAACCAGAGCCACGCAATCAGATACTGCTGCAAGGACTCAGTCTTGTACTTCTGTGGTAGAATACAAACACTTTTCTTGACATCTGTGCCAACACTGAACTAACAACTTGTAACACCAATTATGCAGCTTCATCTGCTTTACAGATTGAGCAATTAAATATCTAGATTACTGGCTTTACTCACCACTCTCAAAAAAGTGTAGTGGGAGGCCTGTCAATCACTAACAGACAAGTACCTGAAATCAGAGGCTACAGTATCTGGCTGCTGCGCACTCCCTGGCTCTTCAGCTCTGTCCCCAGCAACATGAGGCAGGAGCAGATGTAGTTACTACCTTGATCCTGTGGAACATAAAGGCAGAAAACACGCAAGGGAGCAGACAGAAGTTCAAAGCAGTTCGTCTCTGAGGACACACAAGAGATCTTGTCAGAGAAAGAATAGTTATGGCTTTTTTTCCTAGAAAAGATTAGTTAATTGCATTCACAGTTTAGTAGAAGTAATATTTGCAGATATGCTAACTAGGCCAAGAACTGCAAGAAGATTAATTCAACTTGTTTCAAGAGTATAAAAGCATTTTTTATCTCCTGTGTAACAAAGCACTAGACTACTTACATGGTGATTTTTAATCTATTTTTACCTGTCTCCTGAGTACTATCTAATGGCTGGTGCCAGATGCAGAGTGGGGGGATTAGACACATCAATATTCTGCTGTGTTATGGTAGCTCCTACACCAGGTGGAGATACGTAAGCAAGAAGAAAATTCCTTAAGAGCATTGTCTCTAAATTGTATAAGATACTTTACACCAATAACTTACACCTCTACTGCCTTCTGGAAAAGGCAAACATTATTTTCCCATTTGATGCACAGAAGGGAAGAAGTGCAGAGAAGTATTATTTTCTGTCAGTAGCTCAACACGCTTCTCAGCTCATTACTTCAGTGCTAAGTTTAACATAATCACCACCTCGTGCTGAACGTGGCTGAAACACATGCTACTGACAGAGCAGAAGCCAGCAAAAAACCTCCCTCCTTTAATGGCATTCCCAAGGTCTCCCTCTGCATTTAAATGCCTCTTTCTGCTTGCCACAGTGTAACTGTCACCTATTACCAGACTGGCCACACTACCACACCAGCATCACCTCCCCAGTCAGGCTTCCACCCAAGGGAAGCCTCCTTTCCTGCAGAGTTTTTTAGCTGAAGACTGACACTTAACTGTCTGTTTGGCTGCAGCACCATGCCAACAGAACTTAAACTTCACATTCAGTGCTTCCCAGGCACACAACAGCTACAGGGAACATTATATTAAATGATGGATTACCCCAAGTGCCAGCACTGAGAAAAGGTCAGGTCTCTGAAGTGCCAAGAGCATTGTAGAATGGAGGAGAAAGAACATGCTAGGGGCAAAGAAGCAACAGTGCCCTGTGTCTTTCAGATGTTGCACTAAAGAATGTCTAGCCATTTGAGTGGATCACCTATCTGATGACATTTTTGGCTGCCAAAGGGCTCCTGGAAAGCCTTCAGTGCTCAACTACAATGGGCCCAACCACTGATCATCCCTTGGTCTCCAAGGCAATCAGACTGCACAATGAGATGTGTGCTAAAGTTTCAAAGGTTGCTTAAGAGAGAAGAACAAAATATGAGCCAAGTATTAGTAATATTTCCTGCAGATTACTTCAATCTCCCAAGGCATTAAAAAAGTTTCTTTGGTCTTTTCCAATGATTTCTGCTATGTACTGCAACCAGAAAGTATGGACCTCCTGAAGCAGAACAAGTTCTGCCCTGCAGCGCTTACATATACAGATATTTCAAGCAAGAAGCCAACATTTAGCTTATTCTGTAGAATACTTGTACCTATAGGACATGAACATATATTGTCCTTTCCAATACAGAGGCACAGATCTGGGAGAACCACAGAAAAACCAAATCACATTCAAAGAATACTCCAAAATACATCATTTGGCATAAACTGGAGGAAAACAACACAGAAGACCTGCTGATGGAGACCCTTCAGCTAAAGGATTGGTCAATCCCCTGTGACAAAGGCAACACTGCTGTCAGCACACAGTGGCAGAAGGCAATGCATACACAGACCGTGCACAAGCAGAACCTCAACAGCAAGTGAAGATGTCTGAGCACACCCCAGTGATCATGTTACATTCGCACAGTCCAGTATCTGTCATGTGTCCATCAACAGCCTCTCTTGTTTACCAAGAAATGCAGCCTTCTGGCAGGGAAGTAGAAAGCAAGACCATAGTCCCATATTATCCTCAGTCTGTCACTATACCACTCCAAGTATGGAAGAAATATGCTGTGCAAGACTAGTTTCCTATAATCTATGCAATCAAGCCTGTACTAGATGGATTAAATCTGTAGTGGATGGCTAAGTGCCAAATGCTAGAAATTATAGAATCATAGGATAGTTTAGGTTGGAAAGGACCTTCAAGGCTATCTAGTCCAACCCCCCTGCAAGAAGCAGGGACATCTCCAACCAGATCAGGTTGCTCAGAGCCCCATCCAACCTGGCCTTGAATGTTTTCAGGGATGGGGCATCCACCACCTCTCTGGGCAACCTGTTCCAGTGTTCCACCACTCATAATAAACTAGTAAAAATAGAGCAGATTTTAAACTGCACAGGAACCATGCATCATTCTTTGATGGAGTGAAGTCTGTTGCCTATGCTTTCTTGGTTTTACACTAAAGTTACCAAAAGCTACTCTTCCTGATTGAAGGCAAGCAAACAAACAAAATCCCCCTCACTACTTTTTCTCCCTGAGAGCAGATGTTGAAATGCTTTAAGCTCATTACTAAAACAACATAACTACATTTCCTCAGCAGAAGCTGTCTCTGTTCAGTGCCTCAGCATTAACTACTTCAAGTTCAGCACTTGGATGCTCCCCCATCACTTGTGCAGAACATGGAGAGAATCACAAAAACACACCTACACATTGCTAAGTGTGCAAGGCACAGGGAATGTTGCTTACTCCAACACAAAATGTTAAAATAATTTACCTTTTATAGTTGCGAAGTACATGCCTGGTTATCCCCAAGTAGCACAGAGAAAAATAAGGCATTCAGTATCAAATTAGCACACATCTGTCCCCTGTGAAGCTCAAGGCAGATATGATTTTAATTCAAAAATGTTAAGCTTTGTCTCCTGAAATATGAAATGCTCAATGCTGGAGAGAAGGTCAGCTTAATTCTTAACCTTTGCAATGCTCTGGCTTCCCCATCTGTATTTGATGGGAAGGTCTGGACTGAACAGTAAAATGAATGCTTAGAGAGTGACAATGGTAAACGGGCTCTTTCAGTTTAAAGGGTGCAACAGACTGGTATTACCAAACTGGCTTGGTGACCCTGCAGAACAGGGATGAAGGCTGCTAGGAGCTGTAGAAAAAGGAACATTTTTCACATTAATCCTTGTTAATTACTGCATTAAGGTTACAGGTACTTGGAACATCCTACATTAATCAATTCTTAATACTGCTGAACAGTTAGATAATAGAAGAATTTGGAAGAATTACCTTGGAAAACAGAAAACCTAGGTCAGATATCTGCAGCAGACCAACCTCCTTCAGCACAGACATGGCTCAGCCAATGTCCCCAACAGGGCTGGCTGGCTAGCACAGCAGGAGCCACTGTGCTCCTGCACCATGCCATCAGTTTAGTTGAGGCACAGTGTTGGGCATGGCCTCAGTCTGTGCACACTGGGGTTCATCAGCCAGTGCAGAAGACTGAAAGCAACACCAAGTGGCATCATATGATACCAGCCAAGGCCTGCCTCAGCTGTACACTCCACTTGAGTGCCACCTACACTAAACCAGGTGGTGACTGCTTTCTCCACAAGCAATTTGGAGATCTGCATCACACTTGCACTGATGGGCCCACACAGCTGGAAAGCCTGAGCTGATTTGCTGCCAATTCGCCCAACATCCAAAGCTTGTTAGCTTCCTTGCCATGTGAGACATTCACCACTTGCAGAACTGGACTGTCAAACACAGGAGAGTCCTATCTAGTAGAAATTTAAGGGACTCCCGTGGCAAAGATGCTGACTTTCAGAAGCATTCAGCCAAGTAATCTCTTGCACAGCAATCCCCTATGCAAGCTTCTGGGATATTCCCCATTATGCTGAAGAGAACAGCTCAAGCCAGGCTGGATCAAGGCTTCTCAGCAGCTGCAGCACAGCTCGAACATTTACTGCAGCCAAAGTGAGGGGATGGGAAGGGAAGCAGCCCACAGGGCACAAGGGAAAGAGACAGTAGCTGCAACCTAACCTCTCCAACTGCTTAAACTCTTACTTACCAAAACAAACAGGAACAGCTTTCCTACCTCAATCGGGCCATGCAGAAAGGAAGCAAAGATCAATTTGGGGCAACAAGATAATAAGGCAACAAGTCTGCATCTTATCAGTGTGGATGTGGCTGCACTGAAACAAGGTTAGAGCATCTGTTCTACTCCAGCATACACAGAGGGAATTGAGCCCAAGTAGTAAGTTTAGGTCTTTGTTAACCTTCACTGATGGAACAGAATACTCTTGCACAGTCAGCAGTTACATTTAGAAGTACAAGCAAATAATCAACCTAATTACATAACAACATTATTATTTCAAATACATAACAAGATTGTTTGGGTGACAGAATGCTCAGGAATTAAGTTTTCCATATATACTTCTGAAATGCAGAAATATGGAATTGACAACTAAAAAAATTACAGAAAGAAAATTGAGAAAGTAGCCTAGGAAACGTTGTGATAGCAGAGAAGGTAGGATTGCCTAGAAATATACAGAGAAATATCAGGACACTGCAAGCAACATTTCTCAAGTATAAGTCAACAAGGGTTACATTAATGTGACAGAAGACTACACACTGAGTCATAGAAACCCACACAGTAATTTACCCAATAACTGAGACACAGACACTTTAGGTGACTGAAGACAAGCGTACCAGCTCACTTTCAGGCACGCTTTCATTTAGATCCTGCTAAAGATGCTTTCTACTTAATCACATCAACATAAAATAACTTTAGATTATAGTGCTCCTAAAAGAATATCCATTTTTCAATCAACGTTAGGGAAAGTAGCAATGTGTCAACAAAAAAAAAAAAAAATAGAGTATGTTATATTCACTACCTGCCAATTTTCCTTTTAGTGTGTCTACTCAGACAAAAGAAACTCATCCAACCTTTACCAGACACAAGCTTTTCAGCAACTGTGATGATATTTGCAGGAACAGTGGAGAAACAAAAAAAAAAAAAAAAAAAAATCACTCATTCAAAAGACTCATACAGAGCCCTTCCGGCTTTGGCAGAGTTGGTGAAGCCGCTACCTTGAGTGGAGGGAAGACCAGGACATGGGAGGGTTTCGTTCTCCATTTACTTTGGAGGCTTGTGCATGCTGGTTGGTTTTCACTCTGTAAACTCATGATCTCGCCCACTCAGAATAGAAGCAAATGCAGCACCAGAGAAGTAATAGTGACATACTTCATCTTCACAAATTCCTCTTTGAGGGGTCTAATCTACAGTCAGGAAACTAATAAAATCCATTCAAAGTAAACAGCACCAATCCTCTACTGTTACAGAGGCTTTGCAACATCAAGTGTCCATAGCTTCAAAGGGACTTATTACCTCTCAAACAGAACACATGACATTGCAATCAATAAAGACTGCAGAAAGCAGACACATAAAATAAATAGGAAATCAAGAATTTAAAGATTTTCTAATCCAAAAATGAATATGCAGTATGCTTTCTTCCTCTTCAACCAGTTAGCATGTATTTTTTTTTAAATTACCTTAGCTTGAACAAGAGAAAGTAAAATAGTTGCTAAATATTGCAGACCTTATGTAGCCCATTCCTGAAAAAAAAAAAAAAAAAAACCAAACCCAAAAAACTCCATACTAAGAACAGTTGGGTTTTTTTTGAGTGAATGTCTTCAGTGTTTTGAATCTTAAACACATAGAAGTAACAGTTTCTGTAGGATTTTTGTTTTTCAGATGTGTCACATGCTGTATTTTGATTACTTTTTCCAAATGAATACCACAGTAGCTGCTTATTTTTACAGGCAAATACATGAGATGGCTGAGGTACAGCCTTGAATATCTAAGCTCAAGAAATGAAGTCTATTACAGATGATGATTGAAGGCTTTTTAGAGCACAGCCCAACCTGCATCTATCAACTGTGCAATTCCGGGAAGAATTCCCCCTCATTGCTGCAGTTGCTATTAGCGAAGGCGAGAGCAGGGGGAAGAGCTAGGGACAGAAAGCCATAAACCAGAGCTACAATCCTGTCACGCTGTGAGAGTGAACAGAAAACCAAACTACACAGCACAGCTGTGTACCACCCCCACATAACTCACATTTCTTTTGGGAAAAAGATAAAAAGGCAAAAAAAAAAAAAAAAAAAGCAGTTTGATGGGCAAGTTAGAAGCACACTACGCATGGGACCAAACCATTTGTCACCTGCACTGCCACCAGCACAGACGTCAGCTGCAACATAGCAACTCTTGCCAAGGCAGACATTACAGATCAAGTGTTTCCCATGACGATTATCACTGAGAAGAGTTACACGCCCAAACTAGAACTCCTACCTACCCACAGGACAAGGACAAACGAGGCTGGGACCAAGGTGCCCATGGGTGAGCCAGTCACACCACACAAGCCAGCCTCCCTCCCCACAGCACAACAGCAGGATGACCCAGACAGAAGCAGCAGGCCCGTATGCACAGGGCATACATTTTCCACACCAACTTCTTTTTTTTTAGCCATGAATAAGCACATACCTTCCTACCTCTAGATACCTTTCTTCCTCCCCTTGAAAACCAATGACTAAACAGAGCTGCTCAAAGACACTTTCTTACCTTCTCAGGTCACAGTGCAACAGCTCCAGGAGCCCCTGTTGACGGTGCACCATGATACCTACCATGCAGGCAACGCTGCTGCCCCAGAGCACTGCCTCCATACACAGAAACAACACAGGCTACAGAAGAGACCACAGCCAGCAAAGCAGAAACAACTCTTGTGCTCCCAGCCTGCACTAATTTATAGCTCCTCATTAGTGTAGTGAGGGCCACCTGCTCCTAGGCTCCAGTTAGAGAGCAAAGTACCCACGGTGTTAGCGCTCGGGGCCCCGCACTAGTTAGTTCTGAGCTGGAGTTTTCCAGGAACAAAGTTTCCTGCTAAGGTTGGGGCAGGTGCTTCCCTGCTGCCTCAGTAGTGCTTGACCTCTCGTGGTCCCTCTTGCTGCGGGCCGGCCGCACGTCCTCCCCCAGCACAAGGGCAGAGAGCGTTTGTAGGGGGAGAAACACAGAGCGCAGGCACCCAGGCAGTCTGGAATCGGGCCCGTGGGGGTGTCAGTCAGATGTGCACTAGCTCACTGCTGTTTTGATTCAGATGAGCCTTAAATTATAGTAATAGTAACTTAGAGTGATGTTTTGTTGCTAACAATAATTACTGAGAGAAAGAGGGTACAACAGAATAAATCCCAGCTAGTAAAACAATCTGATGTTCTGAGTTACATATTTCTTGGGTTGCCTTGTATCACCTGTTTGCTGTCTTGCTATCTATAGAGTGTGAAAAGCTCTGGTACAAGTATAGATTAATATGTTTGTTCTAACATTATTTTCCAACCTAAATTATTCCCTTTTTTTGACTAAACAAAATTAAGCCGACAGAAGAATTTTATATTTGGCTTATGTTTGATGTCCTCTCATAAATTATTATTTCCATGTTCTGCTTCAAGAACCATTATATGTCACTAGCTTTCTTTTGCATTTCTCAAAAAAAAAAAACCAACAAAAAAACAAAGCACAATTTGTGAAGCACGGCATGACAAGCAAAAGCCTACCAAAGTTGCTATATGAGCATTGATCAATAAAAGCTTACTTGTATTAGAAAGAAAAACAGTTGTTCTGCAAGAATAGCAGAATTTATTATCATAAATTACTTTTAAGGCCACTTCCAAGAAAAGTTCAAGGTCTTACACACAGGAGATTAAATGAACCTGACCATCAACTGGCCAAAGGCTAAAAAAAGGAGACACAAATTAGACCAGAGCTGTAGCCGTTCCATAGCAATATTCAACTGGAGAATGCAAGGCAGTGGCGACCACAGGCAAACTAAAGGTCTTAGCTTTGGCTGTGCAAATGAGGCACGATTTTCCTTGCAAAGAGCAGAATTCTGCAAGAGCAGTCATGCTTCTAGATTCCAAACCAAAGCTCCCTTGGCCTCATTAGAGCCATTCAAACAGACACAACGGGATATGTTGCAGGCTCTGAGCTGCTGTTACCCACTAGACCTGCAATTTGCTTTTGAGATTTAGCAAGCTTGTATAAAAGCAAAGTCATCGCAGAAAGAATAAAAACAAAAGGTTCAAGTTTAGCTGGATTGTAGAGGCTCTCAGTCCATTCAAATCTGGAACAGTTTGGTAACAGTCCCTCATAGCATTTCCGTCTATCCCCAATAAGCATTAAAACAAAACACAAGGGATAATTCCTCCCTCGTTCCCCAACTTCATTTAACATATTCACACTCATGTTCACTCTCTCACAAGTCTAATATGTCCCACTCTAGCTTCATTATGCCTATCTGGATTTTCAGGGTTTAATGAACTCCTACATAGAACGATTGCCTTCCGCTGATTTTTTGAGGCTAAAATTGGGAACTAACCAAAATGTTCAGCCTTTTAGCTAACCTGAACTATCCATATGAATGCCACTGGTAAGGATTTTAGGGCCTTTATAACACTGGCAGAATTCCTGTGCACCTTATCACAGGAACTCCTCATCCAAACAGCTCTTCTCGGCAGCAAATATCCCCTTGGCCTTCTCCAGCAGCAGGCTGCACCCATCCCTTTTGCATACAGCCTTTGACTGGATTGAGCCCGTACTTTCCACCTGTCTGGGCTGTGCACGTTGAACTGGCATGTAAAAGGACACCGCATGAACCTGCTTTCACCTTCACACCTCCCAGGTGCCTGCCAGGCATGGGGGTATCATGTCTGATACCTCCTGGAACAAGGGTGCAATCCCATGGCCATGGAGCCTATTGCTGCAAAGTTTTTCAATGAGATGAGTTGAGTCTTTTTCCATCCTTCCAATGATAAAGCATTCTTAAGTTTTCTGGAAGCAATTATCGAGTTCAGTGAAGGTGAACCGGCTTCTGAATTATTTGCGTTGTAGAATGACATCCCTTGTAAGATTAAAAAAAAATAAAAAAGCACAGAAAGGCAGAAAAATAATGTTCACCTGTAACAAAATAATTATGAAATAATGAGCCTCTAGATTAGTTGACATGTATCTCTTACTGCATCTACAGTGCTTAATCTCAGCACTTTTTTACCCCATACCTCATTCTTTTATATGAAAATGTCTTCTAGGAAGCAAACAAGAAGAAGTGCATTGCAGGATTTGCCTTTCCTTTCAAGCACTGCAGATCTGCTGCCACCTCTTTGCCCTGGAGACGCTTTACCCACACTTCCTACTCTCCACACCTTGCTGAAAAAGCTGCCTAACCTTTCATAAAACATCTGAAAATTCACCAAGGAGTAGCTAAGAGGTAATTCATGACTGTATTTAGTGTCTCAGACATTTAGTAGGTGGATAGGAGTCAGAATACCCAGTCCTGTTAGCGAAGACTGTGCAAAGGAAAACAGCAATACAAGCAGTTGATGCAATCCAAACCAGGCTGTTCTAACAGGTGATGAACTCCCATGAGTGGTGGGAGTCCATCCCACCTTTTGGGATAGGCAAAAAAGGGAACTAAAGGAAGGATCCCTGCCTCCTGAGTGAGTATTTAGCTCTTTAACTAAAACTGTGTCACCTCCTAGGGGATTTCTTAGTATTTAGTTGCTTTTTTACATATAATTTCCTTATATCTTACATCTTTATAAGAGTATTTTTACTTTTCCAAGGCATGCTTCCACCTGGCATTCACTGAAGTATTTTTTCATCAGTCTGCATCAGAGGTATTGCTCTGTCTCACACATCCTCAGGCTTCTTAGCAAAGTTGTCCCAATTTAAGTCTTTGTTTAACTTTCCTAAGTAGTAGCAGAAGTATCACACAATATTACTTTATGGTAAAAGTAGGATTAGATCCTACCTATCTTGGCCTTGAAAATGAGCTTTAAGACCAAATAAGACCATAGGATCAGAGCATATTGGAACTACAAAGGTTGCAAAATGGGGTTAACTGCATAGAGGGTAAGCAGGAATTTCTGTCAAGTTAAGAAGGATTCTTAAATCCACTGTTCAAAGCCAAGCATGTGAAAGTGCTATGTAAGTCATCTTTGTCCAAGCTGAAATCAGTGTCCGTGTTCTCAGGATCTGGACTGGTTTTACAGATGCACAACCTTTCCTAGTAGCATTACAATAGATCAAAGGAAAATTATGCTTAGAGATTCTCAAAAGCTTTTAAATTTAAGGATTTGCCTGAGGACTTTATAAACAGGGCTTGAAACTGAAGGTCAGAAGTTCCTTATCAGATGATTTAGCATTTTCAGTGTCAGCCAGAAATACAGCAAGGAAAATGCAGTCAGTTTTAATGACTTGCTTGACTTCATACAGACCCTAACATCACTGCAATCACAAAGCTAATTAGAATTCTTTTTTTTCTGTGTAAACAAGTCTGTGTCTTGCACAGATTCCCTCAAATGCTGCAACATTTTAGTATAAATGTTTTGTATCATTACAGAAAAAAACAGATTTGTTAAAAAGTCTTTCTACATTCTAGAAGTTTTTATAATATGAACAGAGACTCATATATTTGCTGGAGGGACTGTTCTGATGTATGAATCATTACACTGAGAAAGCCATTTAGGTACAGATTGTTATTGTCTTAAAGATCTTTTTTTGTTAATTAAATTTTAGCTTGAAAAAATAAGTGCTACTAACTTAATAAAAAACTCATGTCCTACTTCCTTCCTGTTGTACCTGATATTCTGTGCCAATCATTGAAAAAGTAGGAAGCCCTGTGTCCTTGCCCATAAATCTATAGGAGAAGACAATATTAGAGGGACTAGAATTACTCTGCAGATGGCATAAACCCAATTATAAAATTACTGGACACAGTCTGTTGTGCTGTAATTGCACAGATACAATGTAGAGTGAAATACAGCCCTTTTCTCTTTCCAAATAAGCAACAATGAATTTTTCAGAAATTGATTTTATCTAATTTCCCTGGGGCTCATTAAAAAGAATTACGCTTAACGTTTTGGGTTTTTTTTTTTTAATTTTGATTGGGGATTGTTGTTTGGCATATAGGTAGATGGAAACTAGGCAAAGAATGAGAATTAAAAGGAGTTCAATTTTACCCACAGCCACCAGAAATCCGTAACCTACTTTCCTGGGTATTCCTACCTTTCTATCTCTTCTCCTCCCTTTTCCTTCTTTACGATTGCTATTTTGACAATTGACCTATAGTTAATTACATGGAAATGTTATTTCGCAATGGTTTCCACAACAATTCTGCAACACTTAATATTTGGATACATGTTCTTAGGCACCTTCTTCAATAAAATTGAAACACGTGTGGTTCTTCAGTATCTCTAATTTATCCTCCAATTCTAACACCATAATGATGGCTGGCCTGTGTATTGTCTAATGTGGAAAATGTTGTATCTGCTGTAGCTACTTTAATAGTGAACCTGAATAATTTCAGCTTTTAAATTGTTCATAAGAAGTAGTTTTATCTTAGAATTTGCTGTTTTCCAACCCCTGCGTTCCTCCCTCACATTTAAAACATGATGTTTTAAATACTTTCTTTTACTGCTTCTGCTAAAAGTATTCCTAAACATGCTTCCACTGCTTAAATGGCTTAAGTAACAGCTGGCTTAAATGTTCTAGAAATAATTATACACCTATCATTTCCATAGGTCACCAATAATAAGTCCTGTATGTATCTCCGAATCTTCATTCAGTTCAGTTAATTAGGGTTTGGAAAATGTTGTTTTCTCATGTCAGGATATTCTGACTTGAGTAATTACTGGTACAATTTCCACTCTAATTTCACCAATCTCATTATAAGCAATAAAAACGCCTCACAACAGCCTGTTGAAAGAAAAAAAAAAAAGTATTATCCTTGTTGAGTAGCATATAAGAAGGTGGCATATGAGACATTGTATTATTTTCAAACAGTGTCTTAATCACCTGTCTGTTATTGCTGGAGAGGCAAAGGCTTACGTGAATAATTGTGTTATCTCAGTATCACTAAAACCAGACAAATGTCATTTATGACATCCTAAATAATTTGCAAAACATTTTTACAAGTTTTGCTGCAATTTTCCTTGAGACATTACTGTGATACAGTTGACTAGAAGTTTCTTACATAAAGCAATTTAAACTATTTCTGTGACTGTATTATCTTGCAATATATGACCAAGTAGCTAAAAGTCACATAGCAGAAAAAAAAAAACCCAGGCAAACAGCTGCTCTGACTTAGATATATACGTAATTACTAGACCTCTCAGACAGCATCCTCCAAACAGTTTTAACAGAGACGATTTTCCTCCTTCAGCTCCTGCTCTGCTTGGTTCCAGCCAGAGCAATCCGTTCCTGATCAAAACATACAAACTCCACCTTAGATCACCAGTGGAGTCAAGTAACCACTTTAGGTTTGACCCAGCCTGTTCATCGTGCTCATGCTTACTTCACAAAATGAGCAAAGAGCTATTAAAATGTTCTTGTTTGCTTACTTCTTTCTCTCTGGATCTAATTGACTGGATTAATACCTGTGAATCTGCTACCTGTTTTCAAACCTCTGACACTCAAAGACCTAGCATCAGAAGGAAAATATCCACCAGGAAGACTGGCATTTTCTGACCCGTCCCTCCTAGTTGCAAAGCACTCTCTTGCCTCACAACAGCTCTCAAGCTGCAGAATTTATTTCAAAGAAAACCTCTTGCAAAACTCCAGGGAAGACAGCCTATGCGTACATCAGGCTTTGCAGCCTCTAGGTAGGATCTCAGGTTTTGGGAGAGCTCGATACAAGAGCTTACTCTACTTGCAAAGAAGGAAAGCTTTTCACTCCTGAGTAACCCAAATGTAGCAGAACAGAAATCTGCAGCAGTGTCTCCCACAGGGCAGCACACTTTGTGAGGTTTAGGAAAGTTTTCTGAGGGGCCAGTGTTCTTAGTTGGGGAGTATTTTATAGAAACAGGTTCTTTGGGATGACATACAGCACAGCTTTCCACCGGCTCCAGTTCACAAGGTTTTCAAGGACAGCAAAAATTCATCTCCACATGGGCAACGCACATTGTCTGGGGGACATTAAAGTCTTCTTAGAAGTGTTTCAAAATGAATCTGATTTGCCTTGATGTTAAAAGCTGGTACATTTTGAACTCAGATGTGTGGCACTTTATTTTCAGACTCCATTTCTCCTGATTTTACTTGTAAACCAGCACCTGTAGGAACAAAACATTATTATTTATAACTCCACTCTCTGTCATAAACCAACCTTCTGCCAAATCCCTTACAATACTATGCAACAAAACAGAGCGACCGATGTTGCAAATCTAATTTTACCTAATACATGCAGCACTAAATGAGGTTCTGGTCATGGCTGGTTTTACTTCTCTGCATAAACTGCAGCAAGTCGCTTGGTCCTTTGGTTTCTTCCCCTCTTCTGTACAAACCAGAATAAGGCAGCAAATGTAAAAGGGGCAGAAGTTCAGATTAGAAGCACAAGTAAACTCAGAACTTCAGAACTGAGTCTGAAATGCTGATGCTCTGATCCAGCAACAGAATAAAGCACAGCTCTGCATTGTGATATTCTTGGCACTGCAAGTATCTTGGCTGCATTAGGAACGCTTTCTGGTGGTTGCTGAAGTCTAGGAAAGGCTCACTGGGAAATAAAATTCTGACTTGCAGAAAATGGTTGGCTTGGGAAGTTGTTCTTCCAGGACAGAACTGAAAATGTAGTCAATGACCACAGCATGAACAACTGAGATTCAGAAATGTTCTGGATGAGTCCTGGAACAAATTGGCTCTTTATCCAACTTGGACACGGTTGGCACGCCAGCTGGTTTGATCATCTCCTCTTCTGACCAAAGCCCACTTTTCACCTGACAAACTGTAAAAGATTTCTCAAAACTAAAATGCTTCCCAAAAAAGCACAACTAGCAGAATCTGGGACTGCTTATTGTCTCATATAAATGACACCAACTGTACAATTTTCTCTGTTTTATAAACTGCCCTGAAATGCTTCTGAGAGAAGATCACATGGCAGTTAATTCCAGGAAATATATAAAGTCTAGAGTAAAATTTGGTAATAAAGTCTCTGGCACAGTCAGGTTGCATCAAAGCATGCTCACTATCTCAGGGTCTTTATATTGAATTCTTTGTGTGGAATAAAGAAAATGAAGACAAAATTGCTCCCTTCTTCCTATGGAAATGTAACTAATTTTCTAAAGCAAAACTATTTAATCAACATGCTTTTCTCTGCAAACCTTTCTGCTCTGAATACAAATTCCAGTTGTCTTGGAATACCAAGGTCTCTTAATGAAACTGAAGTTGATGGTGACATTTCAGAGAATGTTCATGTAAATATCTTCACAAAGAGTGAGAACAAAACACAGCCCCTCAGTCTAAATATGAATAATGCCAAATAACCTGGAAGGGAAACATGCTGTTACTGAAAGCAGGGAGTTAAATGAGGAGCTTTACTGTAAGTCATGTGTGATACAAAGGTTATTGATTAGCAGAGTCTGACTGTGATTTGTTCAATTGATAATAAAACTGTGATCTTAAAGCAATAGAAGCCCTTAGGGCTATAGCTGCAGCCAATAGCATTGGGCTCCTGTGCTGTAAAAAAATAAAATGTTAAGCAAGTTTCTGAAGAGCAACCTCAGCCTAATTTTCTTTCTCTGAATCTATTAATGATACTACTTAGTATTTCACTCTGAAATCCCTGACTAAAAGAAAATAATTTTATTCCAGTTCCTCTGCTACAATGTATTAGTATTACGCCAATATTGGTAATTGGCTTTCAGCAGCCTTATTACAGCTTAGGCAATCTTGTAAAAAAGATAAATATAGTACAAGACTTACAGAGATGGGTGGAATTGAAATCATCAAAAACTGCAATCATAAAAAAATTGAATCTATGTGTATTTAACTAAGTGTACTTTGTATTACATCACTGAGCTCTAAATTACTGGAAAGTACCAACATTTTCCAAGTTAAGCAAACATGACAAACTAAGCAGATCAAATATTACTTTTTATTGCTTTTTTTTTGGTTTATGTTTTTGTTTTCTCGCCAAGGTACTGGAAATCACTGGCTGCTGAATCAGTTCCTATTGCATTATCTAAAGTAAAGCTTTCTCCCACTCTAGTCATCACAGAGGCAAAGACTTAAAATAGATTGCTAAGAAGTTGCTAGTATAAGATGTATGTGCCACACTCACTATCTAATTCCACAATGACCAATGATGACACAGGGCAGCTGGATTACCACAAAACATTAGGATTGGAAAAAGATCTCATTAGAAGTTCTTCATAAAGAAGGAAGTACTTTTACAGAATATAAAGCAGCTTTTTCTTTCAAAATAGCTAGTAAAATATTCTTTTGAGAAACCGTGATAAATGTCTGCAATTTAAGTTCATGTAATTTCTCCCTGATTGACTGTAATGAGTCTCCATTTGTCTTGTAAACGGGATACTTAACCACTGTGTTCTAAATGACATCAGGTTATTACAGTGTTCAGTATTTCTAAAATGAAAACTTATTAACTGGCTGATTTGCAAGCCTGAAGGGACTTCAGAATCTGTATTAAATAATACATTATTTATACTTCAGGATTATGGAATTGGCTCCATCTGGTTCTCTGTGTCTTATAAAACAAGCTGCCAGTAATTAAAATTTCCACCACTGACCACTGGTGGCTTCCAGCAGAATTCAGCTGAAGAAGGTGAAATGCACAGAAACGCTGCTTATTAAATTTCAAAAGACGGATGAGGAAAGGCCTGTGTGCTTCTTCTGAGATTTGAGGGAATGTAGGCATGCAAATAATAAAATCTGATCTTGGCAAACTCTGGTTCATCTGGCACCTCGTCCTGTAAGGTCCTCACTCTCACCATTTCATTCTGAGGTTCCCCAAGCACTTGGAGATGTGCTGCTGAGGATGGCGCATCTGGGTGGGAAGTTCAGCACCCAATGCCCTCCTGTCTGGCCAGGTCACTCCTTCACGTATCAGTCCTTGGAGCGGCTTCCTAAGAGCCCATGACACTTACACGAATAGGATGAAGTTCTTTGCAAAAGAGAACAGCCATTGTGTTTAACATGGCGCTGAAAGTGCCAGTGCTGTTTGTTTGCAGGACCCACCAACAAATGAAGCAGTCGTCGAGCCACAGAAGAGGAGGTCCCTTGTACTCTCCCCTTGGCAGGGTAAAACAGGGACACAGACTTCTTTTCCCCACTGAGCATCTAAACCACCAGACTGGGAGCTGCTTTGCGTAGGGCCTCCACCAAGTCTCTCCTTGTGAAGCTGTGAAGAAAACTGGTTGCAATTGCTTAAAGTGGGGAGAAATCCCAGGTTCTCATCCCTGCTGCAAAATCTGCTTGTACGTTTTCTCCAGAGGCCATTTGTTGCAGCAGAAACCTCTCCTGGGTAACTGGAGGACTATGGCTGTGCCGTATGACCCAGCAATGTGTATTTACAATAACCAGTGCTATGCAGGCTCCTGCCTGTATCTGGTTTATCTCAAAAGGCTGAGGGAGGGCTGCCCCAGTGCAGCTGCACATGGCCCCTTGCCATCCTGGGAAGGACTCAGATTTAAGGCTCAGTCCAACTACTGCATTAATCATCCCTCTGCAGCACCACATCGTTCCCACCTTGTAAACACAAGTTGCTCAGCTGCTAAAACCAGGGTTTCCACTCAGCTGTAGGGACTAGATGTTCCAATTGCCTCCAAAAGCCATGATATTTTTAAGCGTTTAGGCTTAAAATAGTGTCAAGGTTAGGGAGGACAAAATGCCCCTCTGCAGGCAGCAAGTGCATGGAAGTCCTACTTAATTTCTGTGTGACTTCAAATTATCATCAGATTTCAAGCTGAATTTCACTCCCAGGGGGATAGTGGCAAAGCTAAGTAAGAAAACAGGCACTGATTTCCTTGTTCTCCCATCTGCCCAGACAGACCAGGCTACCCATGCCGTGTTTCTGTTTAAGTAATTGTGGAGGCCCCAGACTGTTAACTGATTTAATGAATATCCATTTTTGCCATCTCTTTTAATTCATTTTTTGAGACATTGTTCTTGGTCAGGTGTGACAGCAAGCCTGTTAATCAGCCAGACATGCCAAAAAACTGGTGCCAAAGGGATAACAAATAAAGAATTAAAAGCTATCCATCAATATGTCTACCTTCCTCCAGACCTCCAGTGATCCTTGCAGTCAGAATCTCTCAAAACAAAAATAGAGAGGGGAAAAAAGGGGGACTGCAAGACAGGGACTTGGACTGCAAGATGGGGACTGGGGGAGCAAAGTCTCTCCCACTGTAAGAGAAGATCAGGTTTGTGACCACCTGAGGAACCTGAACATACGTAAGTCTATGAGATACATCCCAGAGTCCTGAGGGAATTGGCTGATGTAGTTGCCAAGCCACTCTCCATATTTGCAAAGTCATGGCAGTCGGGTGAAGTCCCTGGTGACTGGAAAAAGGGAAACATTGCAGTCCTTTTTCAAAAGGGTAGAAGGGAGGATCCTGGGAACTACCGACCTATCAGCCTCACCTCTGTGCCTGGGAAGATCATGGAACAGATCCTCCCAGAAGCTATGCTGAGGCACATGCAGGACAGGGAGGTGGTTCAAGACAGCCAGCATGGCTTCACCAAGGGCAAGTCCTGCCTGACCAACCTAGTGGCCTTTTATGATGGAGCGACTACATCAGTGGACAAGGGAAGGGCTACGGATGTGGTCTACCTGGACTTCTGTAAGGCTTTTAACATGGTCCCCCACAACATTGGAGAGATATGGATTTGATGGGTGGACTGTTCAGTGGATGAGGAATTGGTTGGATGGTCGCATCCAGAGGGTAGTGGTCAACGGCTGCATGTCCAGATATAGGTCGGTGACAAGGCCTGTCCCTCAGGGGTCCATATTGGGACCAGTACTATTTAATACCTTCATCAGTGACACAGACAGTGGGATCGAGTTTGCAGATGACACCAAGCTGAGTGCTGTGGTCAGCACGCTGGAGGGAAGGGACCTGGACAAGCTCGAGAAGTGGGCCCATGTGAACCTCATGAGGTTCAACAAGGCCAAGTGCAAGGTCCTGCACCCAGATCGGGGCAACCCCCGGTATCAATACAGGCTGGGGGATGAAGGGATTGAGTGCAGCCCTGCCGAGAAAGGCTTGGGGGTATTGGTGGATGAAAAGTTGGATGTGAGCTGTCAATATGCACTCACAGTCCAGAAGGCCAATTGTATCAAGGGCTGCATCAAAAGAAGCACGATCAACAGGCTGAGGGAGGTGATTCTGCCCCTCTACTCTCCTCTGGTGAGACCCACCTGGAGTACTATGTCCAGTTCTGGAGCTCTCACCTCCTAAGCAGGACACAGACTTGTTGGAGCAGGTCCAGAGCAGGGCCATAAAGATGATCAGAGAGCTAGAGCACCTCTCCTATAAAGAAATGCAGAGAGAGTTGGGGCTGTTCAGCCTGGACAAGAGAAGGCTCCAGAGAGATCTTCTTGTGGCCCTTCAGTACATAAAGGGGACCTACAGCAAAGACGGGGAGAAACTCTTCAGCAGAGCCTGTAGAGATAGGACAAGGGGTAATGGTTTTAAACTAAAAGAGGGTAGATTTAGTCCAGATATAAGGAAGAAATTTTTTACAATGAAGGTGGTGAAACACTAGAACAGGTTGCCCAGAGAGGTGGTTGATGCCCCACCCCTGAAAACATTCAAGGCCAGGCTGAATGGGGCTCTGAGCAACCTGATCTGGTTGGAGATGTCCCTGACAGGGGGGTTGGACTAGATGGCTCTTAAAAGTCCCTTCCAACCCCAACCATTCTATGATCCTATGAAAAAACCAGGTATTTATTTGGAGTGTATTTTGTCAATGAGATTTAAGATATTTTTTTTTTTGCTACAATATCTGTGCCTTCATGAATGGTTCGGTTACTCTGCAAGATCAAAGAGCACAGTCCATTCATCTCTCAGGTCATTGAGGATAATGAAGAGAATTGAAGAGAAAGAAACACGAGGCACTGGAAATGAAAGTGTAGTTTGTGTCCCACAACTATTTTGTTACAATGATCATCCTGCAGCAGGCTTCAGAAATGTCAAGCTACTTATTGAATCCCACAGAAATGAAGACTGAAATCTCTTAAGATATCCACGGGTTGGAGGATAAATAAAGCATGGCCAGCTGCTGTGTATAAAACATCTACCTCAGTAGGATATCAGCATCGTAAGCTCTGAACATCTGAGAGACCAGGAGACGGGAAAGCAGCTCCCACTTCACTCATGAGTCAGCCTGCCTCCTGGCTAAGAAATCCTTGGCAAATGCATGCCCCAGGCACTTGGCAAATACCTGCAAAACAGGGTTTGTGAGAAGGGATAGTCCCTGCACAATATTCTTTTGAACAAAACCTGCAACAGCTGGCACTGGGAACTGATAGTGCAAGTCATCTGGACACACGTAGCCTTCACGACCACAACCTAAGGTATGAAATCTTGGTAAGGGAGATGGATCTGTGGAAGGCTGATGGGCTAAAATGACAGCACTCAGAAAATGTGACAGCTCTCCCAGCCCCTGCTGAAATTAAGCACAGCTTCTCCACCCTCAGCTGAGTACTTTGTATAGAGAGAAGCCTAGAGAAGCCTCTCTCCAAAACTGACAGTAGCAAGTTTTACTCAACAATACTAAGCAGAAGTGATCTGATGGCAGGTACCTGCTGGGATGCGTCCCACTTGTTTATAGAGATTGCAATTATTACAGGATAACTGCTGTGCTTTTAGTTCCTGCTAATTTTGTTTTGGCTCGTCTTCTCTAATTTACATGCAGAGCACAAGTCTCTAATGCACACAACAATTGTGTGAGTTCTAGAAAAATCTTAAGCGAAGAGTTTGTTTTCTGGTAAGTGAGGCTGTACTCAGAAAGTATTTCATAAAGACAGCACCATGGCATTCTTCGGCTTGCTTAAGATTTTTCTATCACCTGTTTAAGAATTTTCTTCTCAAATATGGTCACTTTACCTTCTTTTTAATAAAAAGATGACTGAAACATCAGGCCTTCAAACTGAGCACTGTGGCTGAAGGTCAGCGCTGTGCTTTCCATGTGGAAGATATGGATAGGGTCCATACCACCAATCTGAGGGCATGGTTAGGCTTGTCTGCTCCTGAGGTCCATCTAACCCTCACCCGATCTGTGATGCTCCAGTGTACTTTAGGGTAAGGAATAATGAAGACCATAGCCCACAAACATAAAATAATCTGTCTCCCACACCAGATCTCATTTAATGTGTATTCTCCAAAGCACAATAAATTGAAATTCCTTCTAAAATTAATTATTTATATCAACTCTGGGTGATCTACAGCAACTTTGTCGAGAAGGGAATACTTACATGCAGGAAGGGAAGACATGCAGTGAACCTTGTGAAGGAAGCTGCCTGAGCAGCAAGTCTGAATTTTGAATAAATACAACATTCTTCACCATGGATTGCTCCATTCTTGGGAAAGCAACTTGCAAAGTCCTGATGTTTTCCCTTTCCATCATCAGCACCATCATAAGCCAGCAATAATACTGTTAGCAGCACTGTTAACCTCCTATGGCCTTGGCTTAGTGGTTCTTAGAGCCAGATCCAAACAGAGCTCAGCTGCCTGAAGCGCAACCACACCAGAACTGAGGTGCCCAAATTCAAGAACTCATCCCTGTGAAAATCCCCCTTCCCCACTGTAAAGGCCAGCACCTGCTGCTTTGCTGCTGTAGATACCAAGGCTGCCCACATTTGCGGGACCTGACTTGCAGTGTATTGACCTCCCGCGTGAGCACCAGCCACCGCTTTATTCCTTCTGATGGGCAGCGGCTAGGGTCAGCAGCACAGCCCAGCGCTTGCCAGCCGCTGAGGATGCAGAGTGGAGACACTACAGAAGCCTGTGCCATCTCCATTTCAGCCTGCGGAGGTAGCTTTGCCTATCAGCTGGGCAACAGCAATCGGTTGCTGCCTCCACCAAGAACAGGAGCGATGGGGAGAAGTCCCCTCTGCCTCTCCCATCTCCTGTTCCTGTTGGCAGTGGTACATCAGCTGGCTGCTGGTAAGGAGAGACAGATGTAGCCTTGTGTATGCCTTCTGTACGTAGATGTAGCACAACATACACGCACATGGGTAGCTACCTAAAGAAACCAAGTAGAAGCTGTGTTTTTCAATCTTGTATTCCCCCCCTGCACCGTAAACCTGGCTGAAGCTGGGCTCCTGTGCAGCAGGCAGAAACAGAAAGAACAAGAGAGAGAAAAGAACCTGCCCATGGACTAGGAAGAGGGGCTGTTCTTGGAAAGGCGACAGCCAGCCTGTGCTCTAACCTACACGCCAAGGGACACTTATGCACTTTGCAAGAGAGAGCATACGGAGAGCAAAGGGTATAAACAAGCTAAGTTCCTTTGTGGAGTTCACTAGTGTTTTAAAGCACCGAGCCTGCACAAACAACCCCCCTGCTTGGATCTAGTTAATTTATTTAATGATGCAGAAAAGCATATAGCTGACATCTTCCCCAGGCTGTGCTGAATCTTCAAGGCTGATAGATTTTATTCTGCTTAGGGAAGAGAGTGCCACTTTTCAGAACTGAAGCAAATTTTAGGGCTCCCAATTGTTTACCTCTTATATTTAAATTGTGTTAATCCAATCCTTGAAATTATATACAATCAGACGAAAAGCAGTTGCCAAGGGTGGCAACTAGCTGTGAGCCATTGCTAGAAAGAACATAAAAGGCTGGACACGATCTTTGGTCTCAACCAGTGCCACTTCTGTGTCACTTTCTTGTAAAGTACATATTTGCGGTTGTTGGCTTTGCTTGAATTAATGGATTACACTTGAACTGCAGAGAACTCATACTGTATATTTTGTCTCCCTAAGCATTATTTGGCATTATAAAAGAAAATGCAATTTATACTGCAATTAAAAAAAAAATAATCAGGCTATTGCTCTGAGCTTTCATAAAGCACATGTCGGCACAAGAATCAATGCTATCATTGCTTCCAAGCTTGAGCTTTTCTTCTAGCTGTGAAGAGGACCAAGGAATTAAAATAACAGCAGAAAAACAGGCAAAGCTCAACAGTCACTCATTTGGCAGTACAGCATATTGCTGTGGATTTCATGGAATTTTTTATAGTGCACCTGCTCATCCAAGGTGGCAATATTTATAGCGAGATTTTGAGAAGTCTATTGTTCTAATTAAGGACTGTGTTCATTACCAAACTGGTGACTGAAAAGCACTGATGAAGATGTTTGTGAGATGGTCTGATGGTAGTTACCAACCTCTGTTTCCACCTCCCTCACTGCTGATTAGCTTAACAAGCAAAGACATGGCACTGCACTCTGAGAACTTTGAAAGCAAAAGGAGAACATGGGACTTCATCAAAGGACAGAAAAATCCAAACCATTAAAAAAATAGCACAAGTTTGAGGAAAAGGTGAACCTTGCCTCTTGAAAAAAACAAAAAAAAACCAAAACACCAAACCCAAAACAAACTTACAATGGGAATAGTAAATAAATGTTCATTCTAAGTTGTTTGCACTCTATGTAGTCCACTCAAAATCTGTTCACCTAAGTGCTATTTGAAAGAGTAGGACAGAGTGTTAAAAGTACATAAGCCTTGGGCTGCTGCTTTGCAGAAAAATGTGGTTTTCCCAACAAGTATTTGTTTTCTTTAGACTAAGATAATTTTTGTAATTAGAAGGAAAAAAAAATATTAGTGATCTCAAAGAGATTCCACAAAAAAAACCCCTACAATTTAGTCTTTTCAAGCATTTTAGTTCAGCCTCCCTACTTTTTCTTGCCTAGAAGTTGATGGCAGAGATGGATGAACAAAGAATTGTGATTCATTGGTCATGTCTCTGGTCATGCTCAACATGAACTGAACATGCCACGGCTAGTATAAAAATACTACATCTGATTACCATTAGTACACTAACGTAGTATTAATATACGTTAGTATATTCCCTGTCTCAGGAAGGAAGACAAATTTTGAAAGAGAATCCCTTGCTCTACTGAAACACAGATATAACAAAGTTCAGATCATACTCATTTTGTAGCTGTTAAAATAAATAAATATCTGAGTTTGTAAAGAAAGGACTAAAAAATGGACAGTATTTGAAATGGCAAGGTAACAGAGCCTTAAATGAAATGTGGTAGAGGAACAGGGAAAGTAACACATGAGAGCAAATGTGAATGGTTTCTAAATCCCAAAAGACTTAACAAATTTGTTCTTAATACTGCATTTCACATTTTCACAGCAACATTATTTTAACAGATGGTTCCTTGAGCCATAATTGTCTTTCTTTGAAAGACAATTTGAGACACTTATATCAACACAGCACTGTGCAGAGAATGTAATCCAAATGTGGTCCCCTTTGGAAACATCCAACTTTGTGGAGAGTTAATAATTATTATGGGATAGAGATGCACTATTGCTAACGTGTGCTTTTCACTGAAAATCCTGTAGTATTATTTCCTGTTTCATTTACAGAAAGTTATTACATGGAACAAAGTGATTACATGACAATCTCATTTTTAAATAAAAGTGTGGACACCTGCACTTGTGTGGTAACGCTAAATGCTCAAATACAACAAAAAAATTAACAACAACATAGTTCTAGGGCCTAATGTTTTCCTGTATGAGCAAGTAAGTTCTAAGATTGGTTGTTCTTCAAGACTGTATGGAGCTACTGCAGCAAAATCAATCAAAGAACAGGTAAAGCTACAAATACAGTCTTCCTGCAGCCCTTTTAGCAGAAGTGCCAAAGCCTGGTTAACATAATTTCATTCACTAAGAAGTTAGGCAAAAGTTGGCATCTTTGGTCCACCGTGATCTCTGAGTGAGGAAAGGTTTAATGCCTCAGAGGACACGGCCTCTGTCCAGCACTTCTGGAGGGCAAATTTAAGTAAGGCAGTGGGTATTACATCTAGGAAAGGACCTCTATACAGGTTGTCAAGTTCTTTTTGTTGATATTTTCTTCTCAAGAAATTGTAATCTCATCTCAGAGAGACAAGCATCCTTTCAAAACAGAGAATGACTTAACTTCCCTCAGTCACTGGCAAAACTGAAAAGTGGTTGAAGTGGCAGACTTAACTGCAAATGAAACTAACAAGTCAGAGTTCTCTTGTGAACACTGATTCAAACTATAAGCAAGCCAAAAAGTCCAGGCAAAGCTGTAAAACAGATTCTCATCCCATCAATATCAGAGCAACAATTCAATACTTAAGCTTGTGTAACCAATATTATATATGGACCATTGTCCTTTAATGGCAAAAGAAACATGTTTTCCAGCAGAAATCATCACAGTATGGACAGGGCTTTGCAATATTGCTAAGTCAAGACTGCTTTCCAAGGTATAATGTTTAAGAGCTTGTTTTTTGTTGCTATTTAAAAAGTTTTGCAGCCTCTTATGTCTTCATTTGTGATCTTGGACCTCTGAAGGATAATAGGTTGGCAGAGTATCATCGCAGACAGACAGCTCCTCTGTTCCATGTTCCAAGTCAGCCTGCATTGGGCTGGATTCACCCTCCAGCGCCGTGCAGTTTCTCAGCTGCAGTTCTTTGGTGAAGCAGAATTCAATCTGACCAATTGTTTGTGCTTCTTCACCCTAGAAACGTAAGGGATGAGATCAGCTTGAGGAAAATCAATCCATTATTCAGATATACTTATCTATAGAATGTAGCTCTGCTTATTTGTTATTTGACACTTGAAAAATGTGAAAGAGACAGGTACCAGAGGCATCCATTCTGAACAGCTTATAGTACATACTTATCTTTAAGGAGCAAGCAGTCAAGAAAACACATTTCAACAACGTAATTCAGTAACAATTTGGGGAATCTGCCTAACTACTAAGTCTCATTATGAAATGCTGTGACACGGATTATCTTAGCATTTACCAAATCTGCACAGTACTCAGAAGCTGTTCACCTTAATGATGAGCTCTGGCTGAACTCTGTGAATACTGAAGAGTAAGTGTGACCTAAAAGCCACCTTTCACCAACTAACTCTTTTGTAGTGTGATGGGAATTGAGGCAATGAAAATTCTCAAAAAAGGAGAAAAGAAATTTGGTTTTAAAACAGCTTTTACTGAAAATAATACAGAAGCAAGCTCTCAAAAGTAGCAGAAATGTCATTTTTGGATTAAAGGACTGACTAGGAAGAAAAATATTAACCATGAATAAGGCAAGCAGACATGGAAGCCTTTCATGTGGGGAAGAAGATTACATGAAAATCTTTCCAAGTGCTCAGATGTGGCAAAAGGCATGTAGAAAAAAAAATTAGTTTTGAAACCACTATGCAGGACAGAAGTACATGTACAAGACAAAAGTAAGTGTCGTGAGGAGTTCTTTGTTGTTGGTTTAGTTTGGTTTTGAGGATTTTTTTGGTTGTGGGGGTTTTTTAGTTTGGTTTTGGTTTTTTTGTTGTGTATGGGTTTGGGATTTTTCTTGCTGTTTTCTTTTGGTTTTGTTTTTGGCTTTTGTTGTTGGGGGTTTTTTTTGTTTGTTTTTTTTTTAAAGGAACCTAAGAACACAGCAAGTGTGTAATACATTTTAAGCATAACAGTACCCCCATAATGCACTTGAGGCATCGACACGCTGGAACTCTGAAAATGGCTATCTTTAAATAACTGGGGTGTACTTTTTCCTTTCTATTACGCATCAGCTTCAGCTGTTAAGCACAGGAGACTCGAGCTATAAATTACTTTCACATAATTTGAGCAGTATCCCAATTGTACTAAAAGCAATGGCAGAACTACAGTGAACAGAGCTAGAAACTGGGATTTGTGTTACCTCTGTACTACTTAAACATCAAGAGGTGAGTGTGCAACCCACATTCATCTCAATCTTGTGTTGCTTAAAGTAACGTTAAAATACATTTTTAAAATAATTGTTACTTCCAATTCTTTTTCATGTGAAGAAACATCTGAGCGTAAAAACTTCAGAGCACTAGTAAAGCAAATGAGCTGACAACACAAAAGCTATTAAACTCCAACAGCAACTGTATCTTGGCAAGTTTTCATAAAATTGTCATCTGTGTACGGGCAATAACTCTGTCGTGTTTTGCAGCAAACCAATTTTATCAAGCTGAGATAATAAGGAACCATTTGTAAGAGGGCAAGCTGTCTTGTGGGTTTGTTTTGTTGGGTTTTTTCTTAAATAAAAGCAGAGTAACCTAGCTGAAAAAGGAAAGAAACAGCTATGCAGCCTACCCATGTAATTGTTCAGAATACTATTATGTTCCTTCAAAGGCATTTATGGTTCAGATATGGTGACCTGTATTTTACGCTATAACACACTGTCTCCATGTATCACATTCTCTACTGCATCGTGATTCACAGTACAATCGTTGGCAAGAAAAAGTAGAAAGAATGGAAATTTTAGACACTGTTGGCTCCAAAGGAAAGACTGTAGTCATCCTGAACCACAGTGAAGCTCAAAATGCTTTTTTGCACCTCTTTAGGTAGGGAGTTTTGAGAACAACCTCAGAGTTAAGCCTCTGAGTTGCTTCATTTCTGAAGGATTCTGTCCAATGAGTAACTTTTTCATGCAGAACACGTGCCATGCTCAGCGAACGGAAGACTGCTGTTGATAGGCAGTACTCTTGTCAAGGTCAACAGTCACTGGCTCCATTCAGCTCACTCTTGTTAGTTCTAGTAATCTGCTATACGGCAATTAAGCTTTAGCAAGAGCAGTGGAAAGTACTCAGCTACAGCAGTAGCTCTAGCAGGGTAGTTACATCATTCATGCAACAGATGCAGGTTCAAATATTTTAAGAGAAAGAGACTTTTAAAACCCAGTGCTCCCACTTTCTGGGTAAGCACACTAACAGCAAAGTTACTAGGAATGGACACTTCCTCCACTAACAATATTTCCGCATTAAAAAAAAGGCTGTGGCAACAGTAACATAAGTTGAACTCAGTGGTAACAGTTTTTATGAACAGCAGCAGCAATGTCTTTATGAACTCCACTCCAAGAATCGAGCAATATCTGATCTGCAAAGAGGAACACCCAGAGCTATGTTTCACCATGCTGAAGATTTTTCACTATTTTTGCTTTTATTTTTAGATAAAAAGTGCTCTTTAAAAAAAAAAAAAAAAAGTTTTTTGTTTCGGGGGCTTTGGGAAGTGTGTGTTTGTTTGGGGTTTTTACCTCTTCTGGAGGAAGACATTGGATCTTTGGCGTTACACCATAAAATCCTGTAAGAACTTCCTTTATGGCAGTCATCTGAAAAATTAAAAAAGCTTATAGAAATTAATAAGTCACTAGCACATCTTCCAACAGCTCTCACACTTGCTAAGCTCACAAAAACTTCTAAATAAAGTACAACCTTAAAGAACTATATAATTAAAAGAAGATCACTTATTCTCTAGAAATTACTTGACTCCTGCTGGAAAAAAGTACACGTACTTTTTTTTTTTTTTGGTTTTATAAAAGATTGCCTCTTACCTGGTAATATGAACTGCTTGGCTTTATCCCAGCTTTCAGGAGACAACTGAAACAAAGATAAAATAGTTTTCCATGCTTCCTGTATGCAAACAGAACTTCATCATATCCATTAAGTAAATGGATAATCTTAATGAGGACTTGGCAAGCATTATAGCGATGGGGAGCAAGGGAAACTTGTCTTCCATCCTCTGCCAGGCCTAGGAAAGGTTCTCCTTTTCTGAAAGGCTGCTTCCCATCCAACTCAGCAGGGTCAGGAAGAACTCGCTCCCCCACCTTCAACTAAGAAGCTGGGAGAGCCAAGTCTTCAGACACAGCTCAGGCAAAGGGCAATACTACTGTTACTTGCTGGACCTTCAGAATGTTCCACTGAGTGCCAGGTAG
Organism: Chlamydotis macqueenii; assembly: GCF_036417535.1. NCBI lineage: Eukaryota > Metazoa > Chordata > Aves > Otidiformes > Otididae > Chlamydotis > Chlamydotis macqueenii. Next base: position 100,939,173 of record NC_141558.1, on the reverse strand, counting down.
GACATGCAGTCTAACTGCAGCCTTTCCCCTACCTTCAGCTATACCCCTGTGCTCTGGCCACCAGGAGGGGACAGAGGCAGACTTATCAGGCTGCTCTAGGTACCCTCATGCTCTAACACAGGGAGCTTGCTGTGGTGACAGGTGCACAGCACATTGGGAGAGTGACATGGTGTGCAGATCTGGATCAACATCAGCATCAGGGTAGAAATGTTTCCTGGTGAATATGTTTTTGAAGAGAAAAGGCTGTTCATGTAAGAGAAACAAGGTAACTCTCAAGAATCTCTAGCCTATATAGCACTTCCTTTCGATTCAGTCCTGTGGGAAGTCCACACTTCCAAGTTGACAAGACTCAGGACACAATAGATGGTGAGTCTCTAAGTTCCAGCTTCTTCCGCAAGTTCAGCATCTTGCAGGATTAATCCATGACTGCTGATAACACTTAACCCTTCAAGGTCAGGCTCTGCACAGGGGAGATTTAACCCAGTTGACTAAAGGACTAGCTGTTTGTCATAGTCATTTGACACTGGATATAAGGAGGCCAATAAAATAGATCATCTTCTGTCATTCTTACAGGAGCCTGCATGATGTCCTCTTTTTAATAATTTCCTTTTTGAAAACAATCTTTTAATCACTAACACTATTTTTTCTCACTCAAGTATAAATGAAGTACAATGACAACATTAGCAGTCTTTATTCTTTTCAGTAAAGTTTAAATTAATTATGTGCATTTTTCCAGTGGAGAATATGCTCTGAGCAATTAATTTCAACAGGTTTCAGTCTCTTTTTTGGTGTTACACATGCCAACACAGAGTCACATAATTGGTCACTGTGCCATCTGTAAAATGTTTTAGTCATACCATCACAGCTATTTAGGCAATTGACTTATCAGACATTATTAACACTACACAAGACATGCTTTCAAGCACTGTGTTTAGAAAAATCTGATTACGTTTTACAAGAGAACTACAAAAATAAGAGGGGGGATGGCAGAAAGACATATTTCCTTTGTGCATATAAAAAGTGAATGAGACTTTGTTAGGAAATTGCTTGGACAAGACATTGACAGACCATGAGCAGGAATTTTTTTCTTTTTTTTTTTTTTTTCCAAAGAGATGTTTCTAGATACAGAAGAAGTTATTTCCTCTCTCAGATACTGTTGTCTTACACAGAGAGACAATTCACAGTCAACAAATCCAAGTCAAACATTCTCCCATGCATACCAAGCACTGATCAGGAAAGGATTCTGGCCTTCTAGAATTCACCTGCAGCCAGAACATGTACATACAGTGCTTGGACAAACCACAACATTCCCATCAAGATTTTGTATACGCAACAGCCAGTGCTTTGGAATCATGAGGAGGAATCAGCCCTCAGGACAAAGCAAGAGTGTCACATCGGGGTTGTTTGAAAGGACAGCTGAGGGTTGCCTACAGCAACTGAACATCACCCTTCAGGACATCCTCTCTCACTGTTACCTCTCAGCTTTTTCCCAGAATGTTGTGCATGATTTTGCCTGCAGCTTGTCCTTCCCTCTGAACAGAGCAGTCTTTTCTAAAAACAAATGTCTGGGCCTCAGTATGACACAGAAGTTTGGGGGTTTTTGTCACTTGATTTAGAAGTTTACAGGTACCAGAGCTTTTGGAAGTGTGATATAGCCGATACAGGTTTTCAGAGTTTTCTGGCTCACATGGTCGAAGATGATGCATGAAGAACACTGCTGACTTACCAGACTCTGAAGCGACCAGAGACATGCTTCTCAGAGTAGATAACCCTTCTTCTGAACTCCAGTTTATGCTAATACTCATTTCCCCTCTGCCATCAGATTTTTAGACCTTTTTCTTAGAATAGATTTGAAACTTCTAGAAACTATTTGAAATAAGAGGCAGACCACCGAGTTTATTTACGTACCTGTTAAGATCAACGCGTTGGTAGAGTTCTAAGGTCTTACCAAAGTATTTCTTCTGAGAATTAAGGATCTGAAGTGTGGCTGCGCAAGTGCCATGTTTCTCCCACTCATGTTTCCTATGGGAGGAAAGCAAAATTTAAGTTTTAAAAAACTTTATTTGCAGATATACGTGCTGCACAAGCTAGCCAATATACTTAAATTAAGTATCTAAAAGCCTACATGTATGAAGTAGGACACTGCACTCAAAAAATACTGCACATGCAAAAAGCAAAACCAAAAAAGATCACTCCCACCATTTCAATTACAGCCACATCTATATTTTTTTTTTTAGCAGAATCAGTTACCAAGAGATTTTGGACCTATTAGGAGAGTAAGGAAGAAACCAAAGAAGTCCCTCATTACAGTCTGTTACAGCAGACTACGAAAAAAATTCTTTCAGATGATGTATTGAAGACTTATAAATGAGCTGGCCTTAACATTAGCAGCTGCAAGACACTTTTCACATTAATCTAAGAGCTGTAGAAAATAAAGGGGAGGATGGTCTAACGGTTCAGATACTATTAAGGACCTGGGACATTCAGAATCAGTATTCTGTTTTCCTATGAATTTGTGCAAAAGTCATTTATAGCTCAGCCCTTCACCTGTTATCTCACCAAAGGGCTGATACCCTTCTCTCCTGTCCCCCCCACCACTATCAGCCATCTTTTTAAGACTGGACATTGTAAGGTGAGGAGAAAAGATAGATACCAATGTGGAATAAACCACTACTTCATTCCAAAGCTGACCAAAATAACTTTGTGTCAAAAGAATGTGACAAAACTTTATTAAGATAAAAGCGCTGTTAGGGTGTTTTGTTAGATTAAGTTAGCCCAAACAGTTAGGGTGTTTGGTTTTTTAGCTATCTCCTTTGAATCAGCTTGTTTTTGAAATAACTAAATGAAGGAATTTATGAAATAAATATGTATAATGCTCTTACAATACAGATGTCAGTCGTGTATGACAAATAAAGGTTTGGAGGTCAGAATGGTTAAGAATTTGCCTAGAAAATGCGTGTTTCTGAATTTATATAAGTTTTAGTGGAGTCTTTTATGTCAAATATACTTTGAAAGCACTAAAAAATTTTCACAACTGAAGAGACTACCCCTTGTTTTTGGTGGAACAGTGAAGCTGCACAAGCTGCCAAGATAAGACTGTTGTCTCAACTTCTACTTTGGCCTGTGGCAGTACCTTCATAGGTCTGCTCGCAAGCCTTGCTTCTATTCCTCCATCAAGTCTTTTAATATCACAAAACAAGAGTGCAGAAGAAACCAATTCCTGCAATTTTATGGCAGATAAACTCAAATAGGACAAAAACTGGGGCAAAGCTCAAAATATATTTATATAAATTCTTAAGTCTATTGAAAGACTAAACAGTACAATCATTAATAAGACTACTTGTGGATTTGAGACGGCGGGGGCAGTTTTTTTCTTTCCTTCTTTCCTTTCAAATTTTCACAAGCCACTTGTATTAAGTCAGTATCAATTCAACAGATGTGCACAAAATGTTATCTAATCACAAATTCCTGCCACTGCCACAGCATTCCCTGACCTTACGATGCCTTAAGAACCTCATGGAAAAGCAGAGAAGCACAAGGACAACTATTATTCACTTGAAAGCCTGCCTTTGAATTGTCCGTTCACATTAAAAACTTCAGGTTCTTCTTAAGGAGTTAAAACACTTTAAAAGAAGTTGTTTCTACCTGAGAAATTCGTACACTACTTCTGAACAGAGAATGACTAAAGCAACTGTGGCATCAAGAGATTTGAGGCAGGAGAGAAGATGCGTTACTGGAAGATTTTCATTACACATTCCCAAATTTAGCCCTGTAGAATTCTCATCTGGGCTGTAACACTCAACTTGACTGCATGTCAAGTGACTTGTTTACCGCCCGAACGAGTCCACTTCACATGGGCCAAACAGCAGATTTCCCAACAAGGGATCCAAAATCACTGATGAGAAAAAGAAGACCGTAGTTTTAAAGAAAATGGAAGCTCTTTTAGGGCTAAATTTAGCAAGAGACATTGAGCAGTTAGCTTGGACCAGAAGCAGACAATAGTCACATCCAAAGGACTACTGGAACAGCAGTAAGCTGGAGGCAAGGCTTTGCATGTAGGATGACAATTTTTCTTCAGAGAATTTATGCATGCATTTGTGTAAAACTAATGGCAAAGTGTTGCACCTATCTTTTGAAGGCTTTCAGAAGTACTTGTATTTAAGCGTCCTGCTGTTTCCAGAAAGATGGCAGAAACAGAGTGCCAAAGATGTGATGGTGCTCAACAAGCATATTATTGCTAACATGGGACTGCAATGGAGTGGTTTGGTCCAGCTGCCACTGGTCACAGGTCCCAGGCAATGGGGATCTCAAGTGAAAATACACAGTGCTACCCAAAGACTGTGTCCATGCATCATCAGCCGCAGCAAGCCAAGAATACAGCAGGCCCAAGTTTTTTAATCAGTCCTGTGAGCTTCCAGAATGGAGAGCTACTTTACAGAGTCACTACAAAACAACTACTGAAACTTTAAGATGACACTCTTGACAGTGTTACTTTACTGCGCAGCACAGCCATGTGAAAAAAACATAATGATGCAGGTAGAGCTAATTCTGACCATTCAGCACAGACACATGGAATTTCACCTTCACCTCTTCCATTGAAATGCAAACTGAAGCAGTTAAGAAATGAAGGAGCTGCTGGTACCAGGGAATAACATAAACCAATTTGTTTAGAAAGAAAAATAATTGATGTCTCAATGTTATTCACTGAGACATATTATCCTTCACCTAGACCGAAACAAGACAAAGTAATTCTACTTGAGCCTCAGCTCACAGCTGTGTGGCATGTGGATACAGAACACAGCTGCCTGTATTCATGAAGGCCACTCATCCTTCTGTGGATCCTCCTACCCATGAGCTACGCAGTAGCACAGAGCACATAGGCTAGCCGTCAAGAACTTTGCTGAACATTTTTTCTCCCTTGTATGACACAAGTACTTTGGCAGGCACACAGGAGTGGGGCTTACAGCACTAGATTGGGTTCCATGATATAATTCATCCCTCTCTACCATTTTCTCTATGGTGCTGCTAAGAATAAATGTCACGCTTGCAAACCGCAAAGCTAAGTCCTACAAATGAAGTCTCAGGGGGCTGCAGAAATGCAAAGGAATGAAATCGGTATTGAGCCTCAAAGAGATCTTGCTTCCTGTTATGTACAAGGACAGAATTCCCCCAAGCACAAAGTCATGCAGATGTGACAGACAAAGTCGGGAGCCGATCAGGCAGGTCCAAGGATTACAGAAACCACCCAGCTCAAAGACTGGCTCATTATTAGGGTAGGAACAAAGAAGGTCTGTAAAGCACAGCTGCAAATGCTGCCTACATGTAGAAGATTAGGTATATCTAGCCATCCTATAGGCCAAACACTGATTCCTTCTTCTGTATCACATGTATAAACTGATCCTGAAGGGAATCTTCTTGGTCTAGAAATCTTTACTTGATAAAAAAAAATTAACTAGTATAAAAGCAATGGTTTCAGTTAATAAATTCTGAGGTACAAAGCACACACAACCCTTTGTCCTGTATTAAGGCATTCTATCCTGTTCAATTCAAACTCTTGGGTGGCAATTGTCACAGTTCCTAAGTTAACAAGGCGAACGGAGATGCACAGTTATCTTTACAGAAGCACTTGTAGCCATCAAAAAGTCAGCAGGAAGATTCCTTACCTTCCCTTTCAAGCCAGGGCTACAGTTAGAGGTAAAGCCAGGAAGAAACATACTACACAGTTATAGCAGTCTTGGAAAAACCCAGATGTGATATGCTAAGATAATTCAATATCCATTTCGCTTGTCACTGCTCATGCTCTTTACCCAATTAAAATACCTTTAATTTACAACAGTGAAAATTGTGAATAGTCAGTTTTACTTTCAGATTCTTATTTCTGCTGTGTCAGGATTTTTACATTATAGAGAATTTATATTTATTTATTTATTTTTAAGTACAATGTTTAACTGAAGGGAGACATACAATAGGATCTTATTGGTTTTCAGTTGGCTTAAAAGCTTGCATTTACAAAATCTGCAGTTAGAGCTGCCAACTACAGTGCACTTGTCACCTTACTGAAAGGGGATGAATTACTCTGTCAATCAAAATATTAGTGTTATAATCTGACTTTCGTATTGCTTTTATGGTATTTCTTATTATATTGAAATAAGTGCTATTTACTAGCCTTGAACTGAAATAGAAAAGGTTTTGATTGTATCTGTTCATACCTGCTACCTACCACAAAATCTCTGCTAGTAAATAAGGATTGGTGTACACCTGTTTTCATGAACAGTTAGGTGGTCAGGGCATGCCAGGTGCTAGATTTATGACACATTTTTCTTATTCTAATTTCAGGAAAAGTTGAAGGTGGCATAAACTTGCACTACCACAGGAAGAAGCAGTCATGCTCTCCCCAGCACAGTGCAAGAACACAGGAGAAGAGGGAGGAAAAAGTGAGACCACCACTTTTGACAGTTACAAGTCCAGGTTGCCGTAAGACACTGGTGGAACCAGATTAAGACTCTGAGGACAAGTGTCTTAGACTTGTGTTTGCTCTACAGAAAAGAGATGCACATTCCCTTCAAAGCTTTTCCCTAGTGACACAGGGAGGAAATAGTCATCCAATCCAGAGGGAAACTTATGGGCACTTATAGCTGAGACAGCTTTAAATGCTACTGCTTCTAGCTATGTGCTCTGCTTCTTATCTTATGTTACCACTTTCACTGAAGATCTGGAAGAACAAATTGCACATCCATACCTTAGCTGATGCAGCTCATGGCTCAGCAAATTAACTTGAATAGCTATTGATTTTAGTTTAAAATAATGCACTCAAACTGAAGCCTGTGCAAATTCAAGTACCACCTATACCGCTCATGTGTCTGATTATTCACAAGTAAAGAGAAATATAGAGAAGGAAAACAGTACTGTTGTCAGGGGAGATCACAATCTCCCCCTCCTCTCCATGAGCCAAGTAGGTTAATCTCTCTGATTTTAGGCTGCTAGGAAAGTAAGTAAAAAGAGAGAATTCTGTACAGAAGCATCTAGGATGATACAATGCATCCTATTTTTCCATTTGCTCCTCTGTGAGAAAGCCCAAAAGAGAAGGTCTCTCAAGGCAAGCAATGCAGCGAAGCTAACCAGGAAGAAAGGCCTGGAAGCTGCTCTTGCAGCTAGCTGTGACATCCCAGGAGTGCTACCACTATTCAGATTTCATGTGTCACCAGCAGCTACTTCTCCTCCCAGGGGGCAAAGGGAGGAAACACATTGTCTCTCTCTCTTTCATCAAGTTTCATTTCTCCAAAACCTCTGCAATAGCCTTCTCCAACAGCTGCATTTTGCAGGTGCTCTATCCAGAAAACAGATTTATTTTGTACAAGAGACTCACAAGACACATCGCTTTCAGTAGCCTCCTGGAAACTGCTGCTCGCGCACAACATCTCACCTGAAGAACTACTAACTCTGACATATTTTTTTCATAAAATAATAATTGAAAATACTTTTTAGTTTGGTTTTTTTTGTACTCACCAGAACTGAGTGCGATTCAGAGACGAATGAAGCACGTCAGGCCAATAGAGTTTCATGTCTGACATAAGATCCTAAAAATATCACAATTAATAAATGCACCTACAGTATTGAAAAGCTATTTCTTACACAATCCACATACATTGATACATTTTCTAGAACTGAAGCCTCATTTTTCAACATCCCCAACTGAAACATTTCCTTGCAGAAAAAGAAAAGGTCTTCTCCCCCAAAATTCCAAAAATGCTGTTGTTGGATGTAACAGGTAGGTACAACTCTCTAAATATCTGAATGTACTAATACTGGCACATTGCCTCAAAGCAAGATTTTCCTTCAACTGTCCGTGCAGAAGTTGTTCAATCATTCAGCTTTTCAGATTTGTCGTCTCCAGCCTCCTACCCCTGTTTACAGCACATTTGAATGAAACACAGAAATTCTTTTATTTAAAAAAAAAAAAAAAAAAAAAAAGACTGTAAAAAAAAGACATGGACTGACTGTAACCTCTTTTTCACAGGTACTTTTTGCCACTGCAGATCCACTGCCTATGCTCTCTAGATTTTTTTTTTTTTTTTTAAGGAGGATGTGGCTGAATGAGTCAAACCGCATGTGTACAAAATCAAGTAAGAACAGCTGCTAATGATCACAAGCACTACAACTTCAAGTAGTACCAGAAGCAGCTAATGAATTTGCAGAATCCTTAAAAGAACATACGTCTCATTATCAGCTACAGATTTTGCACACAGGTTGTGCAAAACTAATCACATTCAGCTCTGCTTGGTATGACTGTTTTTGCTCTAAATAAATACCTTAATCTCGGTGACGTTGAAATGCCAGGTCCTATTACAGTCTTCAGTTTTGTCAGGCCTAAGGAAGCAAAATAAAAGCGAAAAAAGATATCTCCTGACTCACTAATAATAACGAAGACCATTCTATTCTATATCATTACCCTGAATTTTAAATATGTAAGAATATAGCTAGAGATTTTATTTTAAAATGCAAATAACCCATCAGCATCTAAAGTGTTACAGAAGCAGAAATGCAAGACATCAATTATGTCCAAAATATTTCCCACAGCTCTCCATTAGGCCCTCCAGACCCTCTCACTCTCTGTAAATAACATACAGGGGGAGTAAATGAAGATTCTGCAAGTATCACCAAGATACTCACTGGAAATCTAGACATAATACTGGTCACCTTTGCAGGACACACAGCTTAACAAACTCCTGTACCGAATTTTTCCAAGTATTTGGCAGGAAAATCTTTGAATTGCTGCCACTGCACCAATTCCAGGAAGTTGATTCCTTTGAAGTAACTTAGTTTTTCCTGTACTTTTGCAATATTTGTGCTGAGCTGAGATACTTAAAGCCACAAGCTGTCACGAGACATTAACAAATTGTGTACTCAAGGAGAAAAAAACAGGGAAAACCATAGTTCCTTTTCTGTTTGAAAACTTTACTGATCTTATAAGTGGATGCATAAGATACAGAAGCATATGTCAGTTTTATATCAAACCATAGGGTATTGATTACCAACACAATGAAGGCTTTTATTTCAAGGAATCATAAAAACAGATAATTAAGCCCTCAAAAAAAAAAAAACAACCAAAACATTAAACATTTGATTTTCTTTCCTGGCTGAAACCAAAACATGATGATCATACCACAGTCCATGGATTGTCCAGTACTCTGGAGGGTCTTGACAATCATTAGCACTCCTCTGTGGATAACAAAAATACAGAATATTCGTTATATGTGTCCAGGGATAATGGTTTAGAGGAAAAAATAAAAGCTTATTCACTGGTGTTCCAAGGCTCTAGGGAGACATGAGAACTTTTGCTTGCCCAAATCAGGAACTGGTGAACTCCAGTTACTTGAAGCTGTCACAGATTGTGCCACTTAGCAGAGACCAAGTGGCATTAAAATTTTGAAGCAGATCAAGCGAATATCAGGGGATATCCTGAACACACAGTGTAAAAAAAAAAAAAAAAAGAAGACAAAAGAGAGCTTCAGAGGTAACAGAAAGTAGCCTGATCCATGCTAAATGAATGGAGATAAATCTGCCTTTATCATATTCCAGGTGGCAGCTCTCTGAGCAAAGATCTGATGATGAGAAAAAGACAGACTGCAGAGCCATTAAAATAAAAAACATCAACATAAACTATAATATTAGACAATCACACAACCATCTTTAAGCATTTAGTAGTAGTTTTGTTGTTTTACTAAAAATGAAAAATACAAATAAGGGATTAAACAGGTTGCTTATTCCAAGTAAAATGGTTAGAATATATTTTTAAAGTATTTTGACTTGAGGGACAAGGAAATGGAGAGAAGAGCAAAGATTACATACATCACTATAAAATAAAAGCCCCCTGTCAAAACTTTTGATAATGCAGGAGAAATAGCCTACATGTTAATTACTGTTTAGAACAAAGTACATATTCCTGAACAAAACAGAACAAAAAATCCATGTTCACACATCACAGAATACCATTACCGTATTTTCTTTGATTATTCTGCTTAGTAATTATGGCTCTTTTTAGAAAACACTTTTCGCCATTCAATAAACACCTTCTCAGACTTTCTTTGCCCATAATAATAGCTTCCCTTTCCAGCTCTGCACCCTGTCTTAATTATGCCAAGATTCCTTTTATGTGATGCCAAAGCAAGAGCAGAATGTAGACAAGAACAGACGCTGTAATCTCACTAGCTGCCTTCCACATACCACAAACTAATGGCAGCACAACTGCAAGCTCTGCAAGACTTTCTTGTTCTGTGCCCGTTTCCTTCCTCTCCTCTCTTGCCACCAATAATAGAAGCAATTAAACCCAGCAATAGCTTTTTTCCCCCGACAGGAATATTTTCAACAAACACACACTGCAAACACCTACACAATATTGCTCCTGTCACGACAGAATCTTTGTGAAGCTGAAAGAGGTCAGCTATCTAGCCCAAAATACAGCAAGTTAACAGCCAGCAGCTAATGCACCATCCCCTGAAAAACAACCTGACAGCTCAGTAGCTTGCTCAATTGAGGGTGCTAAGAGGAAGAGTGCAATAGTGCTCCTTATTCAGTCTTCAACCACAGTTCTCAGACTGCGCGATCTCATAATCAAACCAATCAAATTAACCATACAAGATCTATAACAATGAGAAAAGTGCCAGGGAGCCTTTACAGCTCCCGCCATGCTGAGAGGGAATGCTGCAGCAGAGAGATTAGCCAGTTTGTAACAGCAAGACATCAGACAAAATCTGGCTGCTAGAAGCGTAGGAGCTTTTTTTCACCTCTGATATGCCAAAAAAGTAAAACACCATAAAACTATCACAGAAGCGTTACCTGTAGAGCTGCCCAAGTAACAAAGCCCTTGGTATAGCAGCTTGTACATAGGAGAGGGTAGCGCTACTGGGTCATATACAGATACTCCAAGTTTAAATAAAAAGTCAGGTTCCAGGAAGTGAAATATTTAATTCTGCTCTCACTTTCAAGCACCTTGTTTAAGTAGGCCATCTGTTTAATTAAGATCAACTTTAAATGTTATTTTGTAATGAAACATCACAAATGCTATGAAAAATCCTTGCTTTTGAAACTGCGGAGAGAGTTCACCTTTTCAATTTCTCTCTCCCAATCAGTCTGTCATTATTCCCCTTCCTCCTTCTCCCCACTCCCCGGGGTAAAACTAATTAATGAATGAACAAAATTCATAAGGTTGCTGAAAAAATTTGGGAGGGAAATAAAACAAATTTACTTCTTATCGAACACCTCTAGTATGAGCTGATAAGCTAAAATCTTTCATGTGTTTATCCTTACAGAAGATAAAGATCCACAAAAATATTTAAACCGTACCTTATTCACACAGAAGTTGGAGGCACAGATTAAGAATTATCTTACGAGTTACACAGACATTTAGGAAAAAACTTCATTTTGTTACAAAATAGCATATGTCAAGAGCTGGACTCACTTAGACATACCTGGCATAATATACAAAGAAATAAAGCTATCCCTTTATCTAAGGAACTTTTTGATCTAATGATAGACCACAATAGTACACTACCTTCACCTTAGTCACTTTAATTCTTTCTATATTATGTGACTACTTCTATTCCTACAAAAAAAAAAAGAAGAAAAAAATAGTGTTTCTATTCTTCCTTTAAGCCTTTGCTATAAAATTATTGCCAAAGCCTATTCAGTTGTCCTTTGTTTTGATTCAATCAGCACATATGTGCAGTAAAAAGCAGATCACAGCAGGGTTTAGTACCCATTTCTGTATCGTCCTTCCCATTTTCAACAGGGGAGGAACTGAACAGCCTACAAACTTGCACTGGATTTTCCCCATTTCACAAGGAAACACCCACAGAAGACTGTAACTTTCTGCCATCTCCAAGATGCAAAAGCTGCAATAATATTTCTCTTTTTAAGTTCCGGAATTTAAGATCTTCATAACTCCATTAAAAGGGAGGGGGAAAATCCCTCTTCCTGTCCCTGAATTGCTGCTATGTCCACCTAACAGGATTCACGTTAATTTGTGACCAGAAAGTTTAAGTGTGACATGAATTAGCGACATGAAGTTCAATAAATTGCACCAGAGGCACATTTTATTAAGGGAACATTAAATTCATAATCACTCGAAGCCTGTGAATTTAGCACGGATGTCTTTGTAGAAGATACAGTCACTTTAGGTCAATTACACAGTACTGAACTTCTAATCACACAATAAGAATATCTCACTTTCTCCTTCACCCTTTCACTGCAGCGGTCAGAAGTTAAGTCCTGGGATGATTACTGCTTCCATGATACTCACTATTTTATCTTAATAGGTTAGTTTATAAGATATGATAACAAAACACTTACTTTCCAGTTTAATTGTGCTGATCACACTCAGTATTAAGAAGCACCAGCCGAACACATACAGTTTAAAGCACAGAAAGAGCTGGGAGATGCGTACTCTCAAATTTCCGGCATGCTGAACTGTGCCCACTGAACTCTAAAAAAGGCCTTTCAGGCCTTCAAAAGCCTGAAAAACTCTTTGAACAGATATGCAAAACAGGTAGGAATTAACATGTAGGTTATCCACACACCTATCAAGAAATAATCAGGTTCCTTTATGTAGGAAACATAAACTAGTAAGTACTTGCACAATAATGTTATAATGAGATTTGCAGTTTCCTTCACCTAGCTATTTTTCCTTTCAACATCACATCAACAATTTTAAACTGAAGAATGATATTAAAAATATTTCCTCCCTGAAATAGACTCATTGGAGCGAGTCCAGAAGAGGCCACGAAGATGATCAGAGGGCTGGAGCACCTCTCCTATGAGGACAGGCTGAGAGAGCTGGGGCTGTTCAACCTGAAGAAAGAAGACTCCAGGGAGACTTTATAGCGGCCTTCCAGTACCTAAAGGGGGCCCACAGGAAAGACTGGGAGAAACTCTTCAGTAGGGTCTATCGTGATAGGATGAGGGGTAATGGTTCTAAAAAAAATGGTTCTAAAATAGAGAGAAGAAGATTCAGACTTGATATAAGGAAAAAAAATTTTTACGCTGAGGGTGGTGGAACACTGGCACAGGTTGCCCAGAGAGGTGGTGGATGCCCCATCCCTGGAAACATTCAATGCCAGGTTGGACGGGGCTCTGAGAAACCTGATCTATGATTCTGTGAAATAAGATAGTGATCATATATAAAAACACTTAAAATGCAGAAGAATCTACATACTTAAAAAAAAAAGCCCACAGCTGAATTTGGGAACTCCTCTTACATTAACATTAGCAAAAAGAAAGCTTTTATGGGAATACAGTTGAGATTCTGTTTCATGCGACTCAGTGATGTGAAACTGGGCAAAAAGTCACTTAATATGATTTTAATTTCACTTTTTCTTCACTCATCTTCATTCTGCTTCTGTCCACCTCTTACTACAGAAGATCGTAAGTGTAAGAAAGGCTACATTTTCTGATGCTTAATATTGTCAATTATTCATTATCATGTCACTGTAAGCTTATGAAGGTTATTTGTCAATTTACCAATAGCACTGTGCTGAAATTAACAGTAGTAGCCAGCACAAACGTACAGTAGGAAAACTGGTTGGTAGGGCTTTTTTGTTTGGTTGTTTTGTGAGGTGTTTTAGTTTGCTTTTTTATTTTCTTAATTGTTTGCGTCTCATTCACATAAGCAGAGGTTTGCACCGCCACTGACACTGAATGCCCACTCATGCCAGGCACTACAAACTCCTGAACACCAACATCTCTGCTTAAAGTTAGTAACAGTGATGTTTACTCCACGGAAAACGAGACATAAATTGCAACAGATCTGCCCTTATTCCCCTTTAAAACCAGGCAAACAAACAAAAAATAGAACAGTGATGACACCTTGGTCTCGGTTAAGCAGATTTGAGTTTTGTTATTAATACTTTCCCTCCACATTTAACTAATGTAAAGTACATCTACTTCCTCTCAGAAATTTAGGCAGTATGTGACTTTAGCTGCTACTGCTTTTATATCTATTTCCAGAAATAGGAATGAGAAATAAAGAAGTATCTAAAGCACAAAAAATAAGACTCTAAGATTGTAAGAAATAAACTTAAGTCTCCCAGAATCAGGACCTTTTTGGCTCCAAAGACATTTGCCCAAAACTGAAGCTTCTCTATTATCCAGAAGATTCTTCATCCTTGTGTCAGTAAATCTGATCATATCTTCCATTTTGAAGTACAGTGTACTTTTAACTTACCTCTATGAAAAGAGGTTATCAAGTATTTCCAGCACAGGAAAAACATTCTACTTATCAGATGGTAGTAGGCAGGAACTAGGTAGTAGGCAAAAGCAAGCAGTACCTCTCTTAGCTGTGCTTTTGACAGACTTACGTTGGAAGACTGGGTTCATTTTTGGTTCCCACCCCTCAAATACAGAAATGCTCAGACACCTGCCGTAACAGCTTTATAGGTCTCTTTTTTCCTGAATGAATCTGTGCTTGATGACTTATCATGAAAACACTGGAGCCAACATTACCAAGCTAAAACTTGTTGTGCAGCAGACAGTTCAAGTACTAATCTGCTACCTTCAGCCAGACAAGGTAGGCAAGTCTTACAGTCTAGTGAAAGTCTAGGATTAAGTTTACAACTAACGAGACATCACAAAATACGCAACAAGCAATTAAGGCTTAGCGTACAGCATGTCCTACATTGACTACTGTATCTGTAACACAACACAATCCTGTCTTGTTTACGGCTACTCTGGAGTGCAAGGGAAGCACCAAAAGTTGCACCAAGATCAGCGGAAACCTTTATAAAGATCTAAGGGCATAAGCAAGATTAAACGTTTGATGGGCTTTGTTCATTCTGTTTTCAAACATTTTCAAACTTTTCTAAGGCTACCTTTATCAGTGAATAAAGTGAATAAAACACAAAAAACTCACCTTACATACAGTCACTGGCCATTGATGAGCAAGAAACAGCTTTTTCCAGGTATGAGGGTGGTTGTCACTGGAGAAAGACAGACAAACCTGTTTTTCCTCAAGCATTTTAAAAAGAGGAACATCTTCAGCCAGTAACACAATTCTTACTAGCACAATGCATTAATTTTAGAGCTGGTTGTTTATAGCTTTTATCACAATATTTGAGAACTCCAAACACAGCAGGACCAAACTAACAAAACATACATAAACAACATATTTAGAAACCTGCTAATACCCCCCCATGGTTAAACAAATTCAACTCAGGGCATCCTATCTACACATGCTTTCCATTTCTTAAATATAGAAGAAACGTTGTTCTGGTTTATATTTAGGAGAGTGCTTACTGGCAAGCTTTTACAACAATATTTTTTTTTTAAAGATATTTTTGTTTAGGATGTTAAGAATCTTCTAATTCTTCTTGATAGGTACATTAGCTGAGAAGAAAGTATATAACATTCTCGGATCTGTAACTACCCTTCCAAAAAAGAAAGACTACAACCACCCACAAGCCATGTAGTTGACACTGCAGGAGACGCAATTGATCTTGCAAATATCCCCAACCGTTTAGATTAAAAAAAAAAAAGAAATCATAAAAAAAATAAAGTAGAAAACATACAAACATTAAATTTGAAAAATGCTTACTATAAATGAAGAAATTTTAAAACATTATAAATAATCAAACTGTGACACAGTCATAAGGTTACCTAAGGAAGAACTAAAGGAGGAATATCCCGTATTTTACAAAAGCACTTGTGTTTCAAAGCCTCCTAAAATAAAGGGATCTATAACTCACAGAGGCATCAGTATTATCTTATTCCTACACGGGGGGAGCCGGAAGCTTAAAAATGCTGTTCAGAAAATGTTGGAAGCCTGTATCATGTCTTTGCCACTTCTACTGTCTTTCCCAACAGTTTGGAGCAGATCTATTCTGGATAAACTAGAAGTAGATAAAAAAACCTGTTGCTTCAGACCCTACAGCAAATATATTTAGCAATTAAGCAACCACACTAAGTGATTAACTAGAACAGCAAGTGGGAAAACCTAATCAACCGAAAAAAAAAAAACCTGTAAATTGTTCAAACTGGCAGTGCTACATGCAGTACTGTCAAAATGAACTGTTATTCTCTGGAAGCTAACAGACACATGTCCTTTGTTAGTGCTTGCCAGAGGTTATGGAAAAAATATATCAGAAAGCTAATTCTTCTCAACCTGAGGAAGTACGGATGTTCTCATGTTACATAATTTCTCAGTTTTTTCCTCTAGTTTTGCTAGTTTGCAATGGTCACACTGCAACATTCTTAGGCATTCACATGTATCTGTGGTTTTTAAATAATTTAGCAGAATAGCTCTGGAATAAAACAGGCATAGCCACAATGAAAACTACTAACGCTTCTAACTG
Organism: Chlamydotis macqueenii; assembly: GCF_036417535.1. Taxonomy (NCBI): domain Eukaryota; kingdom Metazoa; phylum Chordata; class Aves; order Otidiformes; family Otididae; genus Chlamydotis; species Chlamydotis macqueenii. The sequence goes on along the minus strand of NC_141558.1, from coordinate 100,922,833 downwards.
ATCTTTGCTGCTGCTGTGGAAACCTGAATAGAAGAATTCCCCAATACTGCAGATCAGTTAGTTTCCTTGCTTAAAAAAAAAATGTAACTTAGAAAAATACCATCTTTCATCTGTATTTGAAATAGCAGCTGAACTTCTGCAACAATAATCATCCCAAAACAAGTTCTCCTAGAACACACTTTTTGGCTAAGGATAGGTTAGAAAATTTTGGTTATTAAATAGACTAAGTTTTAGAAACTTAAGCTCAGAACTGGAATCCAAGGAAAGCCATTTTCAATACCTATCAAGCTTCAGGGACATCTCCCCTTTTTTTGAGCTAAGTTATCCTGCTCTGTGCAGTTCAGCATTGTGCCTCTAGAGCTGCCTGGCACTGATACAGCCCCAGCTGGGAAGCTGTCTGAAAAGGAATTTAAAATTATAGAAACCAAGAAAATAGCAAAAATAGCAAGAAAATAGATATATTTTAAAAGTACTGAGTGTAACAGTTGGTAAAATCCATGCCACAGGGATGACTTCCGTTTTTTGTTATAGGTCCCAAAATTATTTCTGATTTTTGTCATTACTACAATTAGAAGGCTAAATGATTCATTTAAAACAAGATTGCTAAGTTTTTAAGTGCAATGAATGTAATCTAAGTTTACTTCCTTTTTCACGCTGACACATTAACAGATGTAAAGCTTTTCTTAGGCGTGACCCCCATTCCGCCATTTAATGGAGGTAAATGAGATGCCTCATTTTACCAGTCATCTAAAGGAATAATAACACATCAAAAAAAGCACATACTAAAATAAAGTTGCACTCATTAGAAGTTAAACTATTCTACTCCGCACTTAAGAAAGAACTTGTCAGATTTCTTTTTAAAGCATAACTTACCTTTGAGTGAGTTTATCTGAAGTACACCAACAACACAATGACATAGAAAACCAAGCCAGAATCCAATAGTGCAGCCTCGTAGGCTTCATGTTGTTAATCAAATAGCTGTAAAAAGATGTTAAAAGAAGAACTCTGTTACTTATCCAATGCACTAAATTGCAAGTGTTAAAATACAGAAAAACACAACTGTCTCAGAAACAGCAGGTAATATCAACTCTAGACTAGAGTTACAACCATGGGTAAAAAGCGGATCTCTGAAGGCTGTGCCCAGTTCCCCAGCTTGTACGCTAATTTTCATAAACTAATAGCATCAAGGATGAGATCACAGTTTCCTTTTTTGTCTTTACTTGCACACAGTCCCAATAGGGCCACTTTCCAATAAACACAGATACGTAAATCTTCTATGCAACCATACTTTGTGTAATATAAGTCTTTACTTGTGGTCAGCTGAAATGCCCAGACTGATTCATTAAAGAAACTTCACACTTAACACTGAATATTCATGTTGGATTGACCAAGGCTGATATTAGAAACTCACTGGAAGTGAAGTATGATGTCAAAGGATGAAATTCTCTCTAAATGCCAGTTGACTACTAAACTGATGTTTAAAAAATTGCTGCTAAAACCAGGTTAGTTTCTGTTCTTGTTATAAACCCGAGACAGCCTTATGAAACCATGCACAATCTGCCCACTACCTCATGAACACTAGAAATCAGGGGTGGAAAGGAAAAAAAAAAAAAAAAAAAAAATCAACTTTCACCAACAGGAGGACTTTCACTTGGCACAGGTCAAAAAACCCCCGTTGCCTCCTGTATCTGCCAGCCATTTCACAGCGTTTTGAATGATGCCAGGAATAGATGTGCACGCATACGTTTACACGCAATTATTAATGCCTCACCAAACCTACTTTCCAGCTTTCTCACACGTGTAACCGATGTGCCCCTTCGATGATCGCTCATTACACAAATCATATCCTTTTTTTTCTATGAAGGTTTTAAAACTCATCCTTTCTTCTCACAGTCAAATAAAGCCTGTTTTGTTACCAGGAAAGACACTGCTGATCCAGCCATTAAGGCTAACTGGAGGAGATTCCGTGTGATTCTGACCCACGGCTCACTACAAACAAGAGCCCGTTTCCCCACCGTTACCGCAGGGCTCTGGAGCCTGCGGGTCCCCCCAGAAGCCCTGCCTCGCAGTTCTGCAAACGCCGTGGCAGAGCTGACAGATGCAGAAGGCAGCCTCCCAGCTTGCAAAGTGTGTCGAGATTTCAAAACTGGTGAGGGGTTTGGGCAACAACTGTAACAGCTAACCAGCTAGATTTATCACAAGATTTTGCTAAGTTGTGAAGAAACTACAGACTTTAAGCTATTCATCTATTTCATACGTTAATATCTCCAGGCAAGATAAGCACCCAAAAAAAAAAAATTTGGAGTGAGCTACTTGTATACAAAAGCAATCAATAATGTAGACAAAATCATTATCAAAAGCTATCTAATAAAAGATGTACATCTTGTATTAAATAAATTGATATATTCACATAATAAAAAAAAAAATCACAACTAAGTAATTAACTGCCAGGTATGCATTTCCCCAAGAGTTCAAGAGTTCTGCTTTTAAAATTCTCTCAAGCCTCATCACTTGAACAACAGGAATTAATGATGTGAGATTCAGCCTTACAGACCTGTTTATGGTTTCATCTACTGTTATTTTCAACTGATAATCAACCAAGCAAGACTTTCTTTTTCTGCATGATGAACTACCTACCCAAGATAAAACACTGAGAGATGTAAGGAGTCTTCATGTAAGATTCTGCTCTATCTATAAAAAGCACATTTCTTCAGAGAGCAGAAAGTACCACTTAAAGACAGTAATGTCACACACTATCACCAAGAAAGGCTGCACTGTACAAGGGTCTGGGAAAAAAACTCTTAAGGAAGTAGGTTATGGAAGAAAAATAAGCCAGCAAGCACTACGGCATTTCTTTTGCAAACTGGTGTGACTTCAGACGGCAGGCGCAATGAAACATTTTTTTTTTTTCCAGTGACTAAGTTGCAAAAGAGCATAAAGGTAATTATCTGTCTTTCTCGTTGGACTCTTACATTTGATCAAATAAACAGAAACAGAACAGGGCTTCAAAAAATGCTGCTATCAGAGCAGTGTACTTGATTTATTCTGCATATTGATTTGCCCCCTGAAACGGGAGCATAGTGACCACAGAGACAGTAAGCAGATCTGAAAGCCCCCAACCCGTAACCTTGCGTAAAAAATTGCCCTTTTTTTTTCCACTGATAAACAATACATAAACTCTCTGCCTAAGGTTTTAGCTCACAAGACAATATTGCAGCTACCATGACAGACTGAGTGATTTACTCAAATTGACCTTTTATTTGTCTGTGACACTGATGGTGGGAGGTGAAAAGCGCACCAGTCTCGCCTGAAAAGCACCCAGATGATGCACATTTGAGGAAACACACTTCCAAATTAACAACTAAGAGGTATGAAGCACATATACTTGCCTCTGTTTACTAAAAATTACACTGGATTACTAATTCCACAAATACAAGAAACAAGAGATTAACAAATCTTATGCCAATTCTACTCTAATAAGAAGAAATGAGGATTTCATATTATGAAAGTTAGTTATAAAAAAGTCATGTTTCAAAAGACTTCATAACAAATAAAACTTAAAACTTCAAAATGAAACATGCACAGATACATAAAATCATTATTTCAAACTAGGCTATTGACTCATTTTCACTATAGATAAAATTCAAAATAGTAAGAATAGCTTTGGGATGACTCTTGGTTTACTATACATGGATATGAATGCACAACGCTTGTGTGTGTGTGTGCTAGTAACAAAGTCAGGACAAGGTCACTTTCAGCTGTCAGCATTGTCCAATGCTGGTATCAAAATTACCTGCCCAGGCTGATCAAGGACTAGGGAGAACTTGCAATAAGCAGTGATGATTTTTTTCTTTAACACATTTACTATCATTTGAATTCTAATATACCATCCTGAGGGGACTGCCAATACAGCATATGCTGCTTTTTTTTTTTTTCTTTTAACAACTAGCTTGAGTAATAAACCACACAGCTATATAAAACTTCCTGGTTTCCACTTTAGCTCAGGCATATAGACTCAGAACAAAGGAGAGGCTGCAGAAGAGCACTTAAGCATGAGTGAGAGGACTCCCCTGGCTAACAGCACAGCACCCACACAGCTAAGCGTCTGCAACAACGGCCAGAGATGAGAATTAGGACAGCTAGTCTGGCATCTAAAAGCACAAAAATGAACACCCAGGTTTTGGTGCCATCTCAGACAAGGCAACGCACACTACCCCTGCCACAAGACAGCCAAGTTACAAAACTGTGCGCCAGAAGCATTCACTGAATTTATAACAATGCTCTTCGTTCGGGCAACTTTCACCTCCACAGCCCGCTCCCAGCTAACCACTCAGCCCAAGCCCAGGCGCGGGCCTAAGTAACTACAAAAAGCACTTTCAAGACTTTTCAGATGCAATACTTCCGTCCATTGACACAGCAAACTTTTTCACCGGACTTTCTCACTGCTGCTCTCACAGAGCTCAATTCAAAGCAGAACTTGCGCGGCAGTGGTTTTGGGGTGAGTTTGATGCTGCGCTCGGCCCTTCCACTGGCGTCCTGGGGAAGTCCCAAGGACAGTGGCACCTTGCTCTCCTCACACACAAGATTTACTTTCCATAAAGTGCTTGCTCCTGATAAACAATCACCATATTTTACTACAAGGGTATTTTTATAAGTCACAAAGAATGCAGCAGAGCAGAAAACCCTAAGCAGGGCACCGAAGTTGATGACAAGCGTACAAAGCAAACATAAACAGAGTTTTTACAACTCTGGGAAACACTGCAGTTTCTTTGGCTGTCTTTTGATTTGCTTCACAGGGAATTTAAGGCACAAGAAATGAAAACCGACAGGATCTGAGCCCTTACCAGCCCTGCAAACCCCACCTAACTTCCTGCAGGTCAGCAGTCTCACTGGAGGCACCGGGCACCTAAGCTCGCACCGAGCACCGCGGGCCGGCCCAACGCTACCTGCCTCCCGCCGGGTCGCGCAGCCACCGGCGGGTCAACGGGCGGGCAGAGGGACGGGGCTTCCAGGCCTCACCTCCGCCGCCGACCCGAGACCTCGCCTCAGCTCAGCCCGCCGCTGCCTGGCCCAGCCCAGGGCCCGCCAGCCCGCGTTACCTCCCGCCCGCTCCGCCGGGCCTCTGTCTATGGCCGGGCGCAGCACCGCACACGGACGCGCTGCCGGCGGGCCTGGCCTCCTACAGCCCCCGCCTCGGAAGAGGAGGCAGCAGGCGGGACGGACGGACCGGAGCCTTGGCCCAGCCGCCGCCCGCGTCTCCGCCCTCCCTGGCCCCTCCGCAAGGCCGCAGGGGTCCGGCCCCGCCTCCCGCCGGCAGCGGCTGCCCAGGGACGTTCGGCGGTGCGGCCGGTACCTCGGTGCCGTCCCGGACTGCCTGTACCGGGCGGCGATCGCGCTCCTCGGCTCCCAACCCCTGTTGGAGCGAGAGAGGGCCCGTGTGCGCGCGGGTCAGGCGGGAGGGAACCGTTTGCGTGCATGGTTTTGCTCCTCCTGATGTTTTGGTTGGTTCTTCGTTAGCATATTCTGGGTTTTCATTATTGGGCTTTCCTACTGAAAATTGGTGCAGCACAGAGGTTTTCAAGAGTACAATAAGGCCACTCCAAATTTAAAATTTTTAAGTAATTACTCAAATAGCGAATAGGAGACTATTGACTAAAGCAAGCGCGGCAAGGGGAACAGAGGAATGCTGACACACGCGTCTGTGGCCTGCTTCTCCAAAATAATGGGGGAAGTTTGAAATGGTAACACTGGTGTTTGGAAACAATAGGAAGTTTTTGAGGAAGAAACAACTCGAAGGGATGAGTCACAAGTATCCCAGGCAGGACTTTGTTCATGTGTTCTCAACGCTATGGTAAACCATGAAACAGATTCCAACACCTCTTTCTCTGCTGATGCATGAATCACGAATATAAAGCGTGATTATTAATTATTATTGTAGAGTTTTGAACTGGAGGGGGTATGTCACAACCATCCTCTTTTAACGCACTTGAGAAATATGTGGGCAGATCTGCTTCCACAAGCAAAACAACATTTGTTTTTAACAGATTTGTTAGTCTGTGTAATAAGGTCTTTCTTTAAAGTTACAGCATTATTCACTGGCAAGGTTTTTTTAAATTATGTTTACACATTTATACAGTAAGAAGGACGATGAGGCAAAACTAACCTCTTTGCCCATCTTTCTATGGCAATATGAAAATATCCTAGGTGGAATGAGTGACCACCTGCTGTTGTCTCTGACAGTGTCCGAGAAGTATCAAAAGTTTCAGAAATTGTGTTAAAGAGTTAAAAATAGTGAAGCTCTCCAGATCCTAGTGTTCAGCACTGCTCCTCCTCCTCCTTCCCCTGCTGCTGAGGGCATCACCCCTCCATCTGGCACTGCAGTCTTTGTTACTGGCCATAAGCAGTCAGTAGACACCAACACAGAGTTATTATCTCAGCCTTGGATTTTACCTTTGTCTGCAGACTATGGGGGAAAAGTATGGCACGTACAGTCTTGCTTGGAAGGTCTTGTGCTCTGCTGTCTGTCCTGTTTTGAGGTGCCATAGAGATTTACACTCTGAGGCTGCCGAATTAACTCTTGGTGCTCTGTGAAAACTAAGCCCAAACACAAGTTTCCCATTAAGGTGTTTTTAAAGAGAGATTCAAACTTGCTCTAAAATGATGTAGGCTCTTAAGGTATCAGAACAAAGACACTCTATTTTCATGTCATTATTTCATTACAAAATAGTGCATGTTAATGGAGGCTGTTATTAAAAAGGATGTTTTTGATGAATATGAGAAAGGTAGACAATATAGAGCTACTTTGGATAACTATCTCCTTAAGACTTTACATTTAGTATTTATCTATGTACTGGAAACAAGAGAATTGTTAATAAATCAATAATGTAAAATCAAACATTGTATCAGATGCGGATGCCGTCAACTATGTTGAGAAAGAAATCCAAGTTCTATTTTCACTGTTTTCAACCATTTTATATTAAGATTGGGAAATGTTCCACTCTTCACAAGTTCATTACTTCAGTAATGTGAACAGCTGTTGTTGCAACCTGTTTGAAGAATAAAAACAATCATAATTAAGACTGCTTTCTCAAATAATCATTTGTGAAAAAAAACCCCACATTCATCTTTCATCAGTAGTTGGCAGACAGGCCATCTTAATACAACTCAGAATATTGGGGATTGTTGACAAGCATATGTAAATATCCAGGTTTGTAAGATGTAAAGTGGTGCCAAAACTGTATTTAATATTTACTGCCTGGAATTTAGTATTTCTTCTATGTTCTGACACTTGGTTATATTAAAAGAAAGAATTAGGCACTTTGGCCAGTTTGAGCTGTACTTTATGCCACTGGTAGCCTCCACTGACTTTGGTGGAATTATGCACAATATAAGAGACTGTTCATTAGGGGTAAGACAGAAAGAATTTACCCCATAAGTCATAATAAGAGGACAATAAATTAATATGCATGAATATCTGCATAGAGGCCTTGGAAGCTGTTGAGACCTTTGACATTTCATGAAGTACGGCAACATCCTCACTCAGATACGAGATCTGCCGTAGCCATTCCCCCAGTCAACAGACTGGCTGTCCAGTTTGAAACTCCGTATCTGACCCACATCCGTGTCCTGCATGATGACATGAGCACATACCAACAAGCTTAGAATACTCTTCTGAACTGGGATAAAACTAAAAAGTACTGAAGTGCTTTCCTGAACTAGAGCCTCAATCACCAATCTAGAGTTGACTTGGATTTTTAATACTCTAAATAATTAATTCTGAGAAATAGTTGGTCTCCTGAATCTGAGAAGCATTGTAATGAAAAATAATAGACCTCATTTTGGGAATTTCTCGTTACAATTACTATGATCTTTTATTTCAGGATTGACTTTTCTCTCCTAATTGCTCCCTATTAACACTCGTGACACTATGACTAGAAATTGGTGGAAAACTGAGGGAATGTCAGAAGATTTGAAAAGTTTCTTTTAAATTTTTCCTGAAAATATCACTTTCCTCACAAATTTCTGAACAAATGTAGTTGTATCTTAGATTTTTATGTATTTATATGCTGAAATGTGTTGCCTGAAAAAAAAAACAACCCAAAATTAGGTTGTCATGAGTCATCTTTAAAGATTTTATATGAAACACTTCAGAAGAATACATTTTTCCAGCTTCCAACAGTTTACATTTAGATTGGGATTTAAAAGTCAAGATAGAGACTTTCAAATTTTGTTTCCTAAACACAACGTGTTGTTTTGCTTTGATCATTCCCATTGCACAAATAGAACACACAAATGTAGCTAGACTTTATTGTTAATTGTGTGTTAATAAGACATTTACAATACTCTAAGCAGATGCCCAAATTTTGGAATGTACGTAATTTTCCGTGTCCTAATTTTAAGTTAATGGACTTGGTCTATGCCTGATTTTGAAAGCTTAAATTTTACTTAAATTGTTTTAAAAGCAATACCACTATGGCTTTTTTTTTTTTTTTTTTTTTTAAGAATGCAGTGTTAGTTTTACAGAATCTTTTTAAAGCTGTAGCGGGTTTCCCATAAAAACACATCCTCTTATTTCACATTCACATTGCTGTACAAACAGTAAAAATAATTTTGGTTTATCTTTTACACTGAGTTTCTGTGATTTTCGAAAAGGTAGACTTGGGAATTACATACATGCAAAATGACATTTCCTTCAAACATGAGGTGGTTTGAGACAGTACAGTGGATGGATAAGAAGTTGGACTATCAGGATGCTTTGCTGCCCTCTAGGTGATGAATGTGTAGCTGAGTAATATTGTGGTATTTTGCAGAGCTCAGAAAAGGTTGTCTGTAGACTGAATTAAAAATATTCTGCATGTATTTGAAAGCAGGAATCCAGTGCTACTGAAATGCTGAAATTAATTTTACATATTATAAACTATCTTCTAAGTCTACTGATTTTTTTCCTCTGCTTTGCAGTCTCTGTCAAGTATTTTGTCAAGTGGGTTTTGTCTTTCCATTAAGTTTGGAGATTTAGTGGAAAAGTGAAAATGGTAACAGTAATATCAGACATTATGTTTTTGCATTTATGATTTGTTTCTGATAGGGCTTTGAAAAATTATATAGAAACTATTACTGTCTTGCTTAAGAAATGCAATGTTGTGGGTTTACTTTAACACAATTTTGTATGAAAGTGAAAGACTGCTAATGTTTCCAAACTTCAGGACTTCAAACATGATCAGAGGTCTGGAGCACCTCTCCTGTGAGGACAGGCTGAGAGAGCTGGGGCTGTTCATCCTGGAGAAGAGAGGGCTCCAGAGACACCTTACTGTCACTTTTCAGTTCCTAGAAGGGGGCTTATAAGAAAGACGGGGAGAAACATTTTAGCAGGGCCTGTGGTGATAGAACAAGGGGTAATGGTTTTAAGCTTTTAGGGTAGATTTAGCCTAGATATAATGAAGAAAATTTTTACACTGAGGGTGGTGGAACACTGGAACAGGTTGCCCAGAGAGGTGGTTGATGCCCCATCGCTGGAAACGTTCAAGGCCAGGCTGGATGGGGCTCTGAGCAACCTGATCTAGTTGAGGATGTCCCTGCTTCTTGCAGGGAGCTGGGACTAGATGACCTTTAAAGGTCCCTTCCAACCCTAAGTATTCTATGATTCTATAAAATGCAGTGCTATATTTTTTGAGTGGCTATAGAAACAGGCTCAGACATCCAGCAGTACCTCCAACAGAGGCAGGGTAGCAGGAATGAAACCTGCCCTCGCAGGCTTGACTGAGTGTGGGGGGCATCGCTGAAGAATTAGTGCCACCTACTGCATGTTTTTGAAAATCAACTTCCAGCGATGCCTGATCCCATCGAGGAGGCATACTTGCTCGCTTTGAATATTCATAGCTTCTGAAATTCTTAATCATACCAGTTCTCTTTAAGGAAAATCATAGAAAGTTCCTAATGAAAAAAAAAGGCCTGAAGGCAACATGCAGTGCTGCAAATGAAGCCTTACAACTTACAAAGCCTTTTTTGAAGGGACAGTAACGTTGGAGCCTGCCACACCTGCAACACTGCCCTACGCTTTTAATGTAACAAACATGCTTGCGACCAAACAAGGGCCCTAGAAGCCCTTGTTAATGTTAATGCTCTTTGACGCCGGGTGCCCTTGTACACAGCAGAGCAGGCAGGTGCAGTGGCATAGGCCTCAGCTGGGGCCTGCAGCCGTTTCCCCAGAGGAGAGACACTGCTGCTGGAAGAAGCTCAGTTCCAGAGAGGAAGTTGTTCCCTCCTTAAACCCATTTCAGTGCCTCCACTCCCGCCTCGCTTTAGGGAGCACGAATACAGAGCAGGGGTAGCCGCAGAGTGTGGGAGGGAGTGGGTTGGTTTAGCGTCCGTTGGGTTTAGCCGTTAATGCTCCCTCCCCTCCCCTCGCTTTAAACTTCCCGCCCGCCCCGCTGCTGATTTGCTGCCGCAGTTTCCAGGCGCTGCGGGACGGCTGAGGCCCCGGGCGGCCGTGGCCTCGCTGCGTCCTGTTTTCCGGCAGCTACCGAGGGTGGCTGCCGCCCTGCCGCGCCTCGGTTCGCCGGGCCCGCTGCTGGGTTGGCGCCTCCCCCGTCGGCGGAGGCGAATCTGCCGACTTCGTCCTATCGCTAGCGCAGTTTGGGCGGTTGTCAGGGAGAAACAAGATGGCGGCGGAGGAGGACACAGAGCTGCGGGACCTGCTGGTGCAGACGCTGGAGAGCAGCGGGGTGCTCAATAAGATTAAGGTGGGGAGAAGGAGAGCCTCTCGTCCCCGCGCACATCGCTCAGCGTGGAGAGGGGGAGCGATGGCTGGCGCCGGCGGCGGTTAACGGCTCCGCGGAGCGCCGGGAGGGAGGAGCTGAGGCTTCGCGAGCTTCGTCCCCTCTCACTGCCGCTTCCAGCCGGTGTTCCCGGCTCGGGCCCTCTCTCGGCGTCGCGGCCTGGCGGTCGCGCCCCCGTGGTGCTCCGAGGCTCGGCGAGAAGCCGAGTCCAGCGCCTGCCTTTGCGCGGTAGAGCTGCTGCGTGCTCGCCGCGGAGCTGAGGGCCCGAGGCCTGACCGCCGCATGAGGTCTGCCCGGCGGCCGCGGGAGCTGCGAGATCGCACCGGCGGCGAGAGGGAGGGGAGCTCTCGCCGCCGCAGGGAGCCCGGTGCCCGGCTGTGCGGTGTTTCCTTCGCAGATAATCATGTGGCCGCAAGAGCTCTCTTGCTGCTACCCAAACCCGCTGGAAGCATTCAGCCGCTGAGTGGCCTGAAACAGGGTGGACAGTTTTTCTCTGCCTTGTTACAAAAAAGCCCCTGTTTAAAATTTCAAGCCAGAGTCCTTGAGGGTTTAAACATTGTTCTTTTTGAGGGTGTGACTCCTCCAGCTGTGACTTGGAGGCTTACTAAACCTGAAAACTCTGGGGGTGCTGCCTGACTTCAGAGAACAAATAGTGCTACGTTAAGAAATCGTGTAGAAGATAGCGTTGCAGGGGAGTGTATGCTACTTACAGGCCTTTGGTGTAGCTTGAGCTTGTGTCGGAAAGGATATGAAAATTGGTTCCACGGATTCTTTTTCACATTAGAAGCTTCCAGCTGTAACTGTTGTGTGTAGCAGAGAGCCATACAGATATGGAAATGTAAGACCTGCTGGATACGCTTTCAAGCTAGAGGAGAAATGAAGTTTGGTTTTCAGATCAAGGATGGTGGCATTTATCCAGTGTTTTATTTTAAGCATTCAAGAGGTGGATGATCATTGCTGGTGTTTCAGGAACAGTTCAACAAATGAAGGTGGTATTAACCTTCAGGAAGTGAGAGCATCTTTCACGTGTGAAAACGGACTCCACAATCTATAAGATTGTAAAGTAGGTTTGTTTATTTAGTGCTGGGCAGCACGTGGGGAGGGGAGGCGTAGTCCCACCAAAACCGTGCACACCTGATGCAGTAGCTCACTTTAAATTTATACAACCAAGTGTTACATATACATAAAGTTTGGCAATACGCCTATACATATGCGTAACCTATCCCTGCTTCGTATTAAAATTAGTCCCAAGGGGTCATTTTCATAAACTCCTCCCGTCTGCGCTTGCGCAGTGCCCTCCTGGTGGTCGTGGGGATGAAGGTAGGTGACTCCTCTTTGTCACCGCTAGTAACCTTTTGTTCTTGCGCAAACTCAGTTATCCCTTGGCTTTTTTATTCAAGCTGCAGGGTCGGTTTTAGCCGGTTCTTGAAGCTACTCCCTAGTCTTTACCAGGAACTGTCTTTCCTGAAGAATTGCAAGACTTTCTGCTTCAGATAGTTTGCACAATGGTTAGCAAATCGTTAAGCAAGTGGTTAGCAAAACATTAAGCGCTATTTATCAACTTGATTCCTTAGTATGCACAGCAATAATTAATCAATGCCATATCTACTAAAATTTATTTAACTCCTTCTCTCATCTTTATGAGAGACTTTGAAGTCCACTGGATTTGGGGCTAGCTGTCATACTTTTCAACAAAATAGTATTATTAGAAATGTCTTGGTTTTGCATTTCAAATGGATAATCCTTATTTAAATTCCATAAGTAGATAAAGATTCTAGCTCATATAACTGTATTTTGAATAGGGAGACCTCTTCCTAGTTAACTGTTAAATAGGCCTTCTGGGCCACCTGTTAACTGCTCATGTAGTGTTAACCAATAAAAGTATGGTGATAATAAAATGATAATTAAAAAAAAATCACAAGCCAATTAGGTCACATTGAGCATGTGAGCTGTAGTTTCTTAATTCCTGCCTTTGTATGGTATGGAAGTTTTTGTACTATGATTGCCAGTTCATTAAGTTTTGTTTTATTATGATTTTTACTATTCTATAATGCTAAAAGTGTGTATTATCCAATATGGCATAGGGTATCCTTAAGGCAACGTAGCAACGGACTTACAAAAATAAAAACTGCAGCCTACTTACTGGGTTATGTCTCTAACACTAGGAGTTACTGTTTAATAATTGGCATGCTTATGGTTAAGGCTGCTCATTTGAGTTCATGGTGTATCTTGGCTGTAAACCTTAATTAGCACATGACTTTGGTTGTCTGTTAATTGATAGTATTACTGACTTAAAGAATTTGTGGTTTAGTACCTGACAAAAAGCCCTTTGTGTTCCAGAAGAATTAAGGTTGAAGATGTCTTCTGTCCTGGTGTAGCTACAATCAGCAATCGACTACCACACAGCTGCTCAGTCACCCTCCCCAGAGGATGGGGGAGAGAATCGGGAAGAAAAGAGAAGTGGGTTAAGATAGAGACAATTTTCTAGGATAGCAAAGGGAAAGATAATTATATTATAATGATAATAGAAAAATCAATAGTAAGACTAATAATAAGTTAAAGAAAAACCAAAACAAACAAAAAACCTGAATGGTGCACAATTTCTTACCAGCCATAGAGCCTGTCTCAAGTAGCAATCACGGAACAGAAAAAAAACTGTAAGTGATCCCAGAACAATTCCGAACAGTGACAGAAAGAGAGCCAGGCCACTGGTCCACCCCCCACTTAAGTACTGAGCATGATGTTTATGGCATGGAATATTCTCTTTGGCCAGTTTGGGTCTGGCTATATCCCTCCTAGCTTGCTGTACCCGCACATTAGCGAAACCTGGGAAGCCAGACAGTGTCTTTGGTCACTTTAGCAACAGCTAACATCGGTGTGTTTCTCTATGTTCTTCATATATGAAATCCAAAACATATCAGCTGCTGAGAGGAAAATTAACTCTATCCCAGCTGAAACAGGATATCTTCTTAAATCATCACCTTTTAATTGCACCATACATTAAAAAAAAATTGCCATCATCCTTTCATTAAAATAAATTAAGCATAGCTGTGATCAGTAGTGTTTCTTTATTTATTGTGTGTCGGTATTTTTAAATTATGTGATAGAACTGGATGAATATTTACATATTATCAAAACAATTGTTTATTTTACACTTCAGAGTGAGTACCGACTTTTTTCCAAGATGAATGAGGCTAGAAAGCTAATTATGATAATGTGTTTGAGATTTATTGAAGTAGGTATGTTAAAGAAAATTATATGATCAACCTATAGCTGAGTTGCTATGAAGCACTACGATTAAAGACAGGTCTGGAAGGATTAAAATTCAAGGAGAATTATTTCAGTGGATAGAATGTATCAGGCTATCAGTATATTTTGTAACATAATTACTGCATTTTTAGGAAAACTTACTGTGATGCCTTTGTTATCTAGTATAACATGATTTTATAATGTGTTACATTTTACTAGTATATTTTTATTTTGAGATTAATTTGTAGGACACATTGGTGTTGATTAAACTTGTTTAGCTAAAAGAAAACATTACTTGTATGACATTTTAAATATCTGTTGATTTTTTTTAAAAAATTTGCCTTAGACTTTGAACAATGGAGTATTTAATGAAGTCATATTGTGAAAACTGGAAGATGTGCAAATATGTTTGCCACTTACAGTTGAGTATTTCCTGTCTTTAAGCTGCAGTGTGTGTTTATTTGTGTAATTAATCATTGGAATTAATCTGATGAATAAGACTTTCTAATGAATTCTGTAAACATATAGAATATAACTGTGGATATTTGTACTTTAGTGAAAATTATCACTGATACTATGTGATGCATGCTGTACAAATAGAGATGTTCTGTCTCGGAGAGAGTGTGATCTTTCTCTGCTAGGGAAGCTGTCATTATTAGAGCAAGAAGAGCTATTATGCTTCTTACTGTGTCCTTTATTATCTTACTTTGGTTTGTATCTTTAATCTCTTTCATTCTGGAAAAATAAGTTTCTGACACCTGAATTTTGCATCTTCTCTGGAACTTGCTGTTGCGACAAATATGAGAGAGGTTAGCATCACTAAATCGTATATTTAGTAATGCTTGTGGCTGATGTTCTTACTAATTTCTTGCTAATTTGATTCAAAACCTAGACAGCTGAGCTGTTGTTAGAATAAAAATACTATTTTTAAATTGGATTGTTAACTGTGTATGCATAGGTCAGTTAAAATTGTTCTATTTGCTTTTTCATCCTCATTCCATATAGTATAATGAAAAATGCTTTTAAGTATCTTTGCATTTGCACCATCTTTGTTATGGTGAGTATGCTGCACACTACAGTGTAATCTCCTGTTTTCTGCATCTTGTGTGGTTTGTTTGTTTAAAGCAGTTCATATCAGAAAGTCAACTTCTTTCTTGAAATCAAGGAGAATCATTACTTTTTTTTTGTGTAACATCTATTTCTTATTTTTATAATTTAAATAAAATATAACCATTTATAATGATTTCTGATTAACTAACTGAAATTTAATATCTAAATGTCAGTATGGTCCTCTTAACATTGTGGATGTATTCCACCTTTAGGAACATGAGAATGAGAACTGCTTGTGATGTGCAGGCTAATAAGCACATGATAAATGTAGCTGCAGGTATTTAGAGTTTATGATGTCTAGGTGTACGCTACTTCCTTTGTAGTATGACTTCTTCATATTTCTTTTTCTGGCATTCTTCTTTCATTTACACTTCCAGCAAGTTTAACTTTCTTTGCCAATTAAGACTGCTAAGCTGAAGTTTTCCACTGAAGTGGACAAAAAATGGTCTTGCAAACTACCTTAGTAGTCCTGCTCAAGGATGAGCACCGTGCAGGCTTCACAGATGGAGAGTGGTGTGGAGGGTATGCAGTGACATTGGTAGTGAAGTTGCTGTTTACAGTTTGACACCAGTTTTGGATTGGGATGCATATAAAGTGATACAGCCTTTTAGCCTGATGCATGCAGGGTTTTACCCTGGGGTGATCACCAGTGGTCACACTGCTTAACGCTATGCCAGTCTTACTCTGTATCTACTGAGGTATATGACAATCATTTTGGAGTTAGGAAGTGGAGATGCTGAAAGTTGTCTGGGAAGGTGCTCAAGTGCCACTAAATTTTACATAATCAAGAGATTGTTTATGCTTGCGCATGTGTGGGGTTGTTTCATAGCACTGGAGCAGATGGTAGTTACACATGCCTGTGCTTTGCCTGGAGGACCTGTAAACATTTTATCTCGGCAGCAATGGATTCTTTTACCTTGCAGAATCTTATGGATTACTTTAAAAATTTCACTGCCCTAAACATATATTTAACCACACCATCCACTTATGCATGTGTTAGTAACAGTTTGTGAATGAAAGCTTATAGGAGAGTTTTGCACATCCAGCCGACCTGTTGTAGATCTCTGCAGTGAATGTCTCCCTCACTGATACTTGCTGAACTTGTCTACCCCTTCCTTCTTAGGGAATGCACCGAGTATGTGTCTTCAAAAACGATATGCGTTCAGCTACTTTAGCAGGTTGAGAAGGGTGTTAGCACGTGCATTTGGCAAGCTGAAATTTATATTGTGCTTTCTGCTAATGGATCTTTGACGAAAAAAAAATCCTAGGACTTCCTCTGCAAAAACTGCAGGACTTGGAGTTTGTAGAAATGAGACTGAAAAGTGCATGAAACGGACAGCAAGGCTATGTCAAGCTAGAGACAATGTCATACTCAACTGTACTACGTTGAAATTAAAGTGACTGCTTTTTGATCTAGTATTCCACAGCATATTGAGATCAGTGTTGTAAAACTATTGCTTGTTCATCTAAAATACTGCCTCAGGAGTAGACAGTATGAAACAAGTTGTTAGGTAAAGATAATTTTGCCCACGTCTCTCTGGAAGGGTGTTTGCAAGTGAATTGGGTAGCTATGCAAAGGAGACCAGTGAGCAACAAGTAAGCCATATTCAGTTTGTGCTTAGTGCCTGTTATAAGAAGTCATCTTGGTCACTGATCTGCCTGCATGCTTTGAGGCATAGAAATGAGTTTGAAGTCCCTAAGTGTTTTCCTATTGGAAAACAATGTCTCAAGTTTTGTACTAGGACAGTAAGCTCTCTTGTTTAAGTGCCGGAGAAATGCGTTCCAGTGCCATAAAAGACAAATGCCACAACTGAAGAAAACTCCAGGGGCATGCTACGTACCTATGTGTTGGACTCTGTAAGTGGGAAGTAGTTAATAGGCTACAGGTCATCCTTCAGTCCTGGACAGTCTGTCTTATCCTTTTACTTTTCCTCCAGTGTCTGGATGAAAGCTGCTGTGGGTGACTTTTACAAGCGTGCTGGATCAGATTAATAACCTAGTTAAGGTAGGTGCTTGTTACCTTAATGGTAAGAGATGCCAGATCAGACTGGCATTTTTGAGATGCCAACTAAAAAATATGTTTGGGAAGCTCTTGAGATGGTAAGAACTGTTTTCCCCTTTCACAGGGAACTGCAGACTGAGGGAGCAGTTTTCCTGTACAGTATTCCAGATGCATGCAAAAGGCTCTGTATTTAGAACATGATAAACTTATCTAGTCTCTGAAGAGAGATACTACAGCCCAGTGCAGAAAAGACACTTTCAAGGACTACGGGCTTCTGATTTACAGTGCAACAGCAATCGACAAGAGACAGTAGTGTCTGAGTACATCAGATGCCTGGGAGGAAAAGGGGAAGTGTGCTTTTGTTTCAGAATACTGACCCAGACATTTCCCCACTGAGTACAGACAGCATTTGTAATATACAATGTTAGCCTTACTCATTTTAGCTAAGTGAAATCATTGGTATGAGCTCTTGCCTGATAAAACTTCTTAGGGGTAGAAGGCAATGGGCACCTTCCACAGAGTGAGAAAGGAGCCTGTGGGTTTGGTGGGTGCAAGAGTGATAGATAAACACTGTCACCTTACTTGTCAACGTCTGGCTGTTATTGGCATGACCCATGTTCCTATGAGTGAGGAAGCTGAATATCAAGCTTTGGTCTGCTTTACTGCTAGTCTGTGAGCAAAATTCTTCAAAATTATATTTGGATTATGTTGAAAACTGCTAGCAGAATGAGGCAGTGTGGAATAGGGGGATAGCAAGAAGAGATTGTAATAACAGATAGGCTGGTGCTAAAAGGTACGAGGGCAAAGACAAATGCAAACTGTTCATGCTTGTTTAAAACAAAAAAAAAAAAGAGAGAGGAGAAGAATAATGTATAAATGGATTAATCCGTGCAGTTATATAAGCCTCCATATCTGCTGGTGGGAGCAAATTGCTGTGACCATACCTGATGATGGTGGTCTCAGTCTCTGGTGTTCAAATCCTGTGATCTGTCTCAGGTCCTGAAAAGCCTGTGTGACATTGTCCATCCTATTGTGTAGTATGACTCATCTCCTTGTCTTGGGGGACTTTTCCTTTGACCTCAGCTTTGTTATTGTTGCTTTTTACTTTTTCCTCATGAACTTGAGAACTACTGCTTTAACCTCACAGAGATTTAGGTGTGTGGCTCCATGCCTAAATTTATCGAGATGGTATTTTGAGAATACCTTACTATGACCTGAGCAGTATTCACCTCAAAGGACGAAGACCAGTGTGTTGGAATGGTGTAAACCTTCCTTGTGGAAATACTACAGGAGTTCTTAACTTCAAACTTATTGTTTATCTGTGGAAAGGCTGTACAGTGGTAGTCTAGATGACGCAGGTAGGCCAAAGGGAGATGTACTAAATACCACTGGCATTATCTTCTGATGAGGTCCTCACCTGTTGTAGTTCAGCCCCAATCAGGACCAGACTACGCAGTCTGTCTCTCACACCCGTCCACCCTCTGAGAGAATAGAGGGAGATAGTATAAGCAAAAATGGCTCAAGGTTTGAGATAAGGACGGGGAGAAATCCTTAAAGTTACCATCACGGGCAAAACAGACTCGACTTGGGGGAAAAATACTCATTTATTTCTAAAACTAGCAGGATAATGAGACAGGGAACAAGATAACCTCCGCCCACCCCTCCCTCTTCCTGGGTTTATCATTCTCCACTACCTTCCCCCGCACCCCTGAGCGGCACAGGGGGGAGAGGGATGGGGGTCGCGGTCAGTTCATCACACTGCTTCATGGTCGGGGGAAGAACTCACATTCCTCCCCTGCTCCTTCATGGGGTCCATCCCACGAGCTACAGTCCTTCAAACTGCTCTGGCGTGGGTCATCTCTTCCACGGGGTGCAGTCTCTCCAGAACGGCTGCCCCAGAGGGCCCTCCACGGGCCACAGCCTCCTTCAGGTATCCACCTCCTCCGGTGTGGGGTCCTCCACGGGCTGCAGGTGGATCTCTGCTCCTCCATGGACCTCCATGGGCTGCAGGAGGACAACCTGCTCCACCATGTTCTTCACCACAGGCAGGGGAATCTTGGCCAGGAGCCACATTACTCCTCCCCCTCCTTCTTCACTGACCTTGGCGTCTGCAGCCATTCGTTGCACAAGAAAAATTCTTCACAACAGGCTGGCAGATGCCTCTCAGGATCTTTTTACATCTCATTCACATCTCATCTCCTCTCCGCTGCTTGCAGCTGTGCTGGGCCGAGTTGGGCCCAGTCAGCTGCCCAGCGGGAGGCCAGAGGGTGAGGCCTGCAAGGCCTACAAGGCTCGCGGCTCCCCGTCTCTGCCCCCGCTCAGCTTCTTCACATCTTCTTTCCTTTTTTTTTTTTTTTTTTTTTCTTCCTGTTTTCCCCTTCTTAAATATGTTATCGCAGAGGCATTGTCATGGAACATTCTGCTACCAATTGGTTCGGCCTTGGCCAGCAGCGGGTCTGTCCTAGGCCCGGCCGAGTCCACTGAACAAAGGGGAGCAACTTCTAGCAGTTTCCTACAGAAGCTGCCACCTTAGGCCCCCCCTCACCAAACAAAACCAGAACATCACCTTAACTATATTGGACACTAATGGAAGTATAAGGTGAACTTGCTATTGATGGCAAATGTCAACATCTGGGAGAAGCTGACACTGTTGTTAAATAGATGAGAAAAGGAAAAAAAGCACCTCAGTCCATATTTAAAAGCCATTGGGTTGGACCTAGAGAAATAGAGCAGGCAAACAATCTCAGTTATGTGAAAAGGAATTACAGGTGTGAAATTATTGCATAATCTCAAATGGACTCTGGATCAGCTGGTGTAAAGGCAACTGCTTTCAGACAACTTTGTTCTACAATCTCATGTTCCAGACCCTTAAGGGGGTTTATCCCTACCCACATGTAATGGCTGGTGTCTTTTACTTTGAACAGTTGTAATAGCCAGTCTGTTTCACAAATTTTTAAATATTTAAATTAATGGATTGTAAGAGGATTTACTGATTGAATGCTGTACCTCAGCACCTGCAAAAAAAATTTAATTGAAGTGTCAGTATGGCCATTGCATACAATTGTGGTAAGCATTTTACACTTTTGATGGGAAGTCTTTTTAACTTTTTTAACTTTTTGTTCTTTAAAAAGATGTCCAAAGAGTCTTATGATTAAAAAGGAAGTGTTTATTTTTCCCATGAAAGGATATTATTTTTTGTGGTACAGAACAGTTAGTAATCCATGTTTAATTACGTTTCATAATATACATGAGAAAATCCAGGCATTCTTCATATTGTTCTTAGTTATAGAAATCAGCCTTTCTTTAAAAGCTAGCTGCTTTCTTTGCTAGTGAGAAAACTGGCATACAGAGCAGCACTGTCTTATAGTTTATTACTGCGGTGTTATGTATCAGCTATTTCAAGGTGTCAGATTAAGAGTTGATTAAAATGGCGAACTACTTTATGAAGTGTTGTCCATTTGATATGTTCAATGAAAAAGTAGGCTAGACTTAAGCTTAAATATTCAAAATAGTCTTTAGAAGAGTTCTGATCCTTGATATTAAGATATTCAAATTCAGTTAGATAAAAACCTCACTACAGGAATATTTGAATAACTGGAATCATGCTTTCTTTTCCTTGAGAAGTTCTGTTTCTTCAAGTGTGATGTGACAAGAAATCATAGGGATTTGTATATCTTAACATTAACTTTTAAAAATATGTTACCACAAGCTATTTGTTCATGTTTCATGAATGAATTGTAGATGAAGAGTAACTCTTTCAAGGCTGCCTGAAAGACCTGGATTTTTAACTCTCAGAAGAAACTAGTAGGAGATAATGTAGGTAATTTGTAGGTAATCTTTCTGTGTATGAAGAAATAATTTGGAAAGTCTTGTATCAAATCTAGCCTCCCACCTTGTTATTTTCAGACTGAAAACTCTCCTTTTTCAGCTCCAAGTTCCATTGCCTGTAATCTTAAGTGTCTTAATTGCACTGATGTAGATTACAATCGATGTCAAGTTGCTTGAAGAGAAACAAATAGCTGCTAAGCTACTTGCTGTCTCTTTGCATTCTATTTGCATAGGGAAAACTGTGCTTGTAAAAATGCAGTTTTTGTGTTTTATTTGGCAGGCAGAGTTGCGAGCAGCTGTTTTCTTGGCATTAGAAGAACAAGAGAAAGTAGAGGTAAGAGAACCTTAAAAAATAAATTTAAAAAAATAAATTGGCAGCCTGATAGTTCTTCATGTAGAATTAAATATAATAGCGTTAATGTTTTCTGTTTGTAAAAATGTAAAAAGAGAAAGTTATGTATTACTGCGTAAGAGTGTGATGCTTAAAGAACACAGGACTATCAGGTTGTTTCCTGATGTTTAGAAATAGGAATTGTTACATAGTCTTTTGAAACTGTAGGTTTAAGTAACTATCTCTACTGGTTTTATATTGCCTCTGTCCAATTGACCAGAATAACTAAAGTTTTTTTTGCATGAAATATACTTAAAAAAAAATCATCTAGTTGATTGATAAAGATTTTATCAAATTTGAATAATGTCTCTTGAAATGTAAAATACTATAGTGAATTTTTTGACAAGTGTATTGTGAAAGCAATTTAATGCAGTAACGTGCTGAGTATGCTAATGCTTTTAGTATTTCTCATAAGGATGTTGTAGGCTTACTTCAGGATAATTTGCTTATATTTAAAGAAGAATTCTGAATTAAGAGATGCACTATGTACTGATACCTTGACAATATAATAACGTGAAGGGTATGTGATATTAACATGATTAAGTAACAATACTGCTGTGGTATGCACATACTGGTTTTGTGAACCCTATTACTACTGGCATTGCCTCGTTACCTGTGTCTTTCCGTTTCCTAGAACTAAAGGGGACAGTGTGCTGCATGTCCAGACTCTGAAAAGAGAGGAATGAAAAACTGTCCTGTTCCTCTGCTGGTTAGATGTTTGTGCTTTTTCTGGGAAACTTCATAACTGAAACAGATACTATTATGACATTAGTAAGGGGGGAAGTAGTTACTCTATGGTATGAGATTCCGTATTCCAGAAATCTATATAAGATTGCTGAAGAAGACATAGTGGAAGAATCACGGAACAGTGCAGTCTCCCATGGGAAGCTTCAGCATGTTATGGAATACCCGGAGAACAACCTCCAAGACTATCTGGAGAATAAGAGGGCCGAGGAGAGGCTTTCTCCAGTTGATCTCAGCTCATCCTTTTTTCAAATGTAAAAATAAATGTATCATGATATTTTAACTTTACACTGGAGAGACGCTGAAAATATATTAATACTTATCACTCCTCCAAATTCCTAAATATTAAGCAAGATATATTTCTCTTTTCTTGTGCAGTGCTTTCTTGTGTGTGTTAGCATTTATGACTATAGTGATAAATGTCTATAATAGATTCTTTTTTTCGAATTAGGTTCTTATCCAGGATATTTTGATGTGTTAGGAATGACATTTAAATTTGATTTGAAAAATCCCTGAACAATTTTGACAAACACAAACCTAATGTGTTGATTTATCTCTGTTTAAAAATTCAGGTTGAAGAGGGCAAATCTAACAAGGGAGAAAAAACATTTTCATAATATCTTTGATTTATCTTTCATAATATCTTTTCATAATATCTTATTTTAATTAATAGAAGATCAGTATTGATTTGTGAACCATTAATTAGCACAGTCCACACTCTGTCAAGATGATTTTTAAATTCCCTTTTTTTTTTTTTTTTTAAAAGTGAGACTGAATTTCCTTGAACAAGTGTGACACTATATTAGAGGAGCAACTTGGGAAGTGAACTGCTTAACTTACCTTTTTAATCATTAAGTAAACAAAAATCAGTATGCTTTAAGAATTTTGGTGGAATTACTCTATCTCTGTAGCTTTTATAATAATAATACTGAGACAATTTTGATTTGCCTAAGTAAATGTATGACTCTGCAGCTTTTACTTTTAGGCAGTAGAATTAATATAAAGGTAGATTTTGAAGAAGTGAATTACATGTGCCAGGCATCATTGTGGAACAGCGTGCACCAAAACACCAACTTGCTGTGGTTTTCAATTTTTTGCTGGTAAGAGAATGATGGCATTAATTACTGTTTGGTTTTTGCTTTTTGACAGAACAAAACACCTCTGGTAAATGAAAGCTTGAAAAGTTTTTTAAATACAAAAGATGGTAAGTTCTTTTAGTATACTTCTCAAACTAATAAAAATAGGGAACAAAAGATTAAATCCTTGAATCTTTTATTAACAGTACATTCTTTATGACATAAAGGATACTTTTGTTCCTGTCAAGTGTCATAATTGCTATTAATTCAGGTTATGATTCAGTCTATGATTTTTTAAGTTAATATTGCTGAGGTGTTTTTAACTGAGGTGACTAATGCATTTAAATTAGTATTTTGTGATGAGTTACAATTATGCTGACTTAAAGTCATTCTAGACCAACAGAAACAGTAACCAGTGAAAACTCACCGTAGAGGTACGGCAGTAAATGCACATATAGGCAAAATGCCACAATGATGTCTTTAAAACAGCTGAATAGTTTAAAAAGATAATCTTACACCTGAATTTTGTAAGCAATCTCTACGCTCCTGCAGTATTGCCCATTTACGTAATTTTGATACGATGTCTGAGTTAGAAATTAGAGAATTGGTATACAAATTAGCTATGTGGTGATAGTTTGCTGAATGTCTAAGTGATATTTGTAGGAGTATTGAGTCAATGTAGATGTTTATACTGAAGCCATGTTAAATCTTTGAAGTAAGAACTGTTTGCATCTAGTGTATTTTTACTCTTCTTATTTCCTTTTTAGGTCGCTTGGTAGCAGGTCTTGTTGCAGAATTTCTACGGTTTTTCAATCTGGATTTTACATTGGCTGTTTTTCAGCCAGAATCAAGCACAGTAAGATATACTAGTTTTATTTGTATGCTATGGTGATTGGAGTGCATGGCAATGAATACAGAAGCTATAGTAGATTTGTATAAGCCACTTGCTTGTGTTTATTCTAAATAATTTTTTATATTTGATCTGTAAAAGTTACTTATTGCCATAAAGACATGTATTAGGAAAGTGAGCTAATATGAGTGAGTATTCCCTTTATGAAAGATCAATACTTGATAATATGTTAATTTTGAATTAACAAATTAATTGTTTTTGTGAAATCCTATAACAGTATATACAACTGAATACTGCAACATTTTTGGCAAGAGTTTTACTATGTCATGATATTAAGTTAGTATTGTTATATATGTGAAAATTAAAATAATGTCAGTAATACATTCTGAGAGAAGTTTCAGTGAAATAAAGGACTCCGTGAAGTTGCACATGACAAAAAGTGATCAAATAGAATAGTTAAGTTGGAAGGGACCTACGATGTTCATTTAGCCCAACTGATTGCTTTTAGGGTTTTGATATTGAGTTAGAGGTTTTTCATCATGTTTGGCCCTTTGTCTCTGCCGTAGTTCAGCCCCAATCGTGACCAGGCTACGCAGTCTCTCTCACTCCCCCCACCCTCCAAGAGAATAGGGGGAGATGATATAAGGAAAAACGGCTCGAGGTTTGAGATAAGGACAAAGGTTTTAACAATAGATTGAGTTTGAAACAGTTCCATTTGACTGAAGTATTTCTCTTTACATTGCAAATACTAATTTTTATTGCTAATGACAATTTAAACAGGTAATTTATTAAAAATCCACCTTTGTTAAATCAATTAATTGACTTCTGTTTCTCAGAAGTTCATGAGTTGTTTTTTGGGGTTTTTTTGGGGACTTAATCAAGGAGAATCCTGCACACCCTTATCCTTTGAATATCCTTAGCTGCCTTTATTGCACTAGGACACATCTGTACAAAGATTCCTGTTCATACTGCCAAATAAAAATAGTCATGCTTTCTGTACTGTTGCCACTCACTCTTGGGAGCAGTGCTTCCTTTGCATTGTAAAGGCATCACATGCTCTTTGAAACACCCCCTTCCTTTTTCCAGTAAAAGTCTTTTTCACCTATTACAGTGCTTATATGAAATTTGGCCAAAGTTAAGCAGGTCGGCCAAGACTGTAGTGTACAGTGCTGAAAGATTTTACTTTTTCTTCCTCTACTAGCCCCGGTCTCTGAGCAGTCTGTATTGTCTCTATCCTCCATGTTTCACTGTGCTTGACTAGTGGCGGCTTACTTCAGTATTTGCTTGACTAGTGTTTTAGTAGGAAGTGTCACTAAGTAATCATAACAGTTCGAGATGAACTGGTGCCCTTTGCAGTATTGCCATTCTGAGATTATGCTAACCAATTTGGGTTTGCTGCAGCATTCTGCTTCTGCTATAATGTGAAGTTCAGTTTTTAAAAGTGTATTTTTCTTTAATTTTTTTTCCTGACAGTTTCTTTTGGCTGATATTGAATTACTTTTATCCCTGTTGCTGTCCAAACCTATATGTTTAAAAAGTGAAACAGACTGAAAGTAAATGTTGACCTATGCTGGTGTACTTCTGTGTAGAATAGAATAGTGAATGGGGACTCTCCATCTGTGAATTTGCCGGAACCGCTGGCTAGGTGTCCTAGGATCCACTCTTAAATGTGATAGGCTAAAGTAACTTGGCCATATAAATCCTTAAATGCTGAAGCATGCCGATGATGAATACTTGCACATTTAAAACAACTTTGGGTGGTCTGTGATAAGTTCAGGTACAGATCAGAGGTAAATCATGTGATAGGCTGTCATTACTTTAGTCCACATGCAATAAGAAGTCTTAAAAAAAAAACAACCTGTTTAGTCAAAATATTGCTGTGTTTAAGACCAAAAAGCTTTAGGTGCTTATGTTACAAAATAGTGTTTTATAATAGTTATTCCTGTGTTATTTTAAAAAATGTTTTGTTGTTGTTGTTTGGTTTTTTTTGCCCAGCTAAATGGCCTTGATGGTCGAGAAAGTTTAGCTCGAGATTTGGGAATTATAGAAGCAGAAGGTACTGTGGGTGGTCCCTTGTTGCTGGAGGTTGTTAGAAAATGTCAGCAGAAGAAGATTTCAGGCAGCGGAGAAGTAAGTAGGGTTAACACACAATTTCTTTCTTTCTTTGTAATTATTTATGTTTTAATTTCAATGATGAAAAATAAACGTAAATTTAAGAGCATTTGGCTACAGTTGTAGTATTATACTGTTTCAGATCTTCTTTATAATCAGTATAATAGAAATGCCTTCAACATAACTTATCAGAAAACAATGCTGAAAGATAAAGATCATGACTATTCTGTTACTTTCAATGCTGCCCTAGTAATCTTTACTAATATTCTGCTACAACATAGTAATACAGACTGAACCCAGGTGAAGGACACAAAACACTATGTCACTTATTTTCTAATTTCTAATGTAGTTTAACACTTTTACCTGTACCTATTTTCTTTAGCATACTTCTAACTTTAGTATGACGTGAAAAGCCTGGAATTGATTTTGGTAAAACCTTTAAAGCTGTTCTGAAAACATATGTATTGAAAACAATATATATGAAAATATTGATCTACCTGAAGGCAATGACAGTCATATTTTAATGGACTATATAGTTAAGTTGTTAATCAGATGAATGAAATCCAATCAATAGCATTTGATTAGTCTATCGTGATTGTGGCTTGAAAGAAAATTGTCTGTACCCAAGATGCATTCAGTGCCCCAATGAAAGCTTAAATTCAAAAGCAGTTGTGACAGACTTTGTGACATAGCATCATGGTGTCACAGTTTGCATACTGTGTGAATGAGGAAGATAGCCTTGTTTCTTGTTGGATGGTATTATGACCAAACTCAATATATTTTTAATAAGTGTTTATGTGAAACTCCTTAGGTGGCTCCAGTTCTAAGTGACAGCCTGTGCCCCACATCAAAATCATCTGATGGAAGATCAAGTACACACCCTATACCACATAAGGTAAGATTGTCTATTTTTAATGAAAAAGCTATGTAACATACATGAGAAATAAATGAGAGAACTCCTATGAAACTCTGGATATGATGTCATTTACTTAAATGACCTGCAAAGTCCTGTACCTTTCCAACCAGGTAGGTGACAGTGCATACATAGTCTCTGTGAGACACAGACAGGTTGGAGCTAATTTGTCTGTTTATTGGGCAGCTAGCTGATTGCTGCTTGGAATTGAAAAGGTTTTAGGAAACAACTGTTTTTGTGTCTGAGTCTGTGGCTTTCTTTTCTCTGTTGCTTCCTGTTAGCACAAAATCTGTATGAACTGACATCTTCCAGGCCTCTAATGCTCCTCTACATTTGACTGGAACTGATCAACAGGTTGAGAATTATAGGAAAGTGTAGGGCACAGACAGGAGCACGATCACTTAAGCCTCTTTTCCACAAGAAAACAGCTCTGCACTGCATGCAGTTTAAAAAAAAAAAAACAAAACCAAACCAAAACAACAACAACAAAAAAAAACAATTAAAAAAACCAAAACCCAAAAAACCCAACTCTCATTCAAGTACTAAAGTTTGTTCAAACTATTGATGATCACATAAATTTTATTAGCTTTTTTCCAGATTACTGGAAATAACTTAGAAGCTTTCCAACTCACTAATGAAAGCTGAGAAATATAACATAGCATGATTTTTGTTTTTAGCTTATTCATTTGGGGAGAGGGAGTGGTAATGATAAAAGAAAATAAAATGAAAACTCAGTTTGCATCTGCTTCATTTTATTCCAGTTCTTTAGTTTTTTTGCCATGCAAAACCAGACAACTAGACAATTTGAAAAGCAAGATTAATTTCAAGATTAAGTTGCTTTATTAATTGCTGGGCTTGTTGATAGTATCTTAAAAACTGATATTGCTGTAACTGACCTTTGAATAGTAGTTCTAATAACTTCTGACCTGCTTTAGGAGAAGATGATTTGTGGTTGGCACCAGCTTTTAAAACAAAAAAAAAAAAGGCACTTACAAGATCTAAATACTGATTAAATATCACTGTAAATACTGTTGCTTCATACCTGAGTCCCTACTTTTGTCTTAAGGTGGTTCTAGATTAGCTAAGAAGAACTCCTGATCTTAAGTTAGAAGTCATAAATACTCCATTCCCCCTGCATGTACCACCTTTCATCTTCAGGGTTTAATTACTTTATTTGAAATAAGCAGGTCAGAAAGAGAAGAGCTAAGTGTTTGTTATATGACTTTTCCCCAGGAGAAGAATATTTGTCTAGAGGAGGAAAAAAGTAGTTCCAGTAAGTAGCTTGTAAATTGAACCAGGTTTCATATGAGTTTTTCTGGGTATGTGTGGACATGTCTCGAGGATGGTCCACCCTCTGTCTGGTATGAATCTTATTCCTTTATCTGTTCTTGACAGAGATTTTGCAATGCACTTAGGCGGGGAGGTTTTTTTGTGGTTTTTTTTTTTTTGTTTTTTTGGTTTTTTTGTGGTTTGTTGTGGGTTTTGTTTTGTTTTAACTTCTACCCATTTTGCAGTGGCTGAACTTAGCCAGCCATTCCAAAATACATTAGTTAGAGGAAGACAGACAGACACAACCACAGAGGAGTATAATATTTTAGGATCTGTTTCATTATGAAACTAGATTGATAAGAATGAGGTCGAAGTTATGCCTGAAAGTCTGCTTTAGAGAAAGTGTCATGGAGTTGTTAAAGTCATTTCTGTTGTTTAAAATTATAGCAAGATGCCAGTCTTAGTTCTTTTATCACAACTTTGGACCTGTACAAAACACGAACACTTGTACCCGGCTAAAATAGTGCTGTCCAAACTGGGTAGAAAATAAATACAGCCGTGTCTGAATAATTTCCAAAGATTAGTGCTATTTTCCAGAGGTGATACTGTATTGCAACTTGTTGTGTTCTTCTCTGTGTTGAGATTGTCAGATTTATTTTTCAGGCTGCTATTAACTATTTAGATATACTAGATGGTGCATGCAAAAGCTTCTCGTCTTGACTGACTTCAGCTTAATAATAGTGATTGTGATTGCTCCAGTGGATAGTGTTTTTTTCTAAAATGTTTATATACATAATCTCCAATAAGTATTTGTACACAAGAAAGTGATTTTGAAGTTTATTCTAAGGTCTAAGTTTGAGAGAAACTTTCAGATAGGATTTTTTAATTCTGAGCAAGAAGTATTTTAAGTGTGGTAAAAGATAATTCATTGAACCATACTTCCTTTTTTAAGGAGACTTGTGCATTGTCAGAACACCACAGAGCTGAATATTTATGGTGTGCAGCAGCAGCCAAGGTGGTGATAAGAACACTTTCTGATGTGATGAGGTTGCAGGTAGAATATAATTTCCAATAAGTTGAAATTTATGATCAGGCTTTTTATATTCTTTATAGCCATCTTCTATGACAAGCAAATCATAATTCCATGGCAGTGGGAAACAGATGAACATATTCTGGAAATGCTTTTCTGAATTTATTGCCAAGTCTTCTGTGGAAATATATTTGTCTCGGAAACGGGAGAAAATTGGTTTTCGTATGGATGTTTCCTTGTGGAAACAGCAGCAGCTGTTGGTTGGACTACATAGTCCTCTAAGAATAAGTAGCAGATATCTTAATGGGACTACAGTTATTAGAATTTTTTTTTTCCTAGTTCTCTCTGTCCTTGGCAAAGGCAGGATTGGAGAATATTCTGCCTGTGCAACATGAAGTAAAAATAACACAAAAGGAGGAAATTTTAGCCAGTCCCAGCTGGAGCAAGATGGAAGTTACCTGAACGGTCTAGACTTCATAGTTGAAACTTGAGATTTTTCCGGTGGTTTTTTAGCAAGCCTGTGAGCTGAACTGGCTCTGACTATGACTTGGCAACTAGTAATGCAACATAGAAGGGAGTGTGCTAGGAGAGCCCAAGACCACAGCTCCTGGCAGCAGCAAAGAATTAAACTGGTTTACTTGCAAATGTGAAACTGCACTCTTAACTTATCTTAACACCATTAGTCTGAAACCCAAGGTAGGCATGTTGCTCTTTGAACCCTTAGCCTTTCAAATCACTGCAATTTGAAAGTAGTTATTTCACTTCAGCAAAAATTTACAATACATTCAAGCAAAGGCCATCTGTTCTGCTTCTAGTTTCTCAGATGAGATAGCAGCAGCTCATTCCCTCAGAGCCCAGAACAGAAAAGTAGCTGTAATTTCTCTTTTACTGCAGTCAGGATATCACTAAGCTCTTAATTTTCAACAAAAATTCTGATCCTCTAGGATAGGAAATTAAATATTGTTGCAACTACCGCTTACAGGTATAAGTACTTTTTCTTGCCCTAGAAGGAACTGAGCTGCTGCCAGCAATTGAATGTGCTCCTGTTACTGAGATAAAATGACCTGAGTGGGCCTTTTCAACTTTCATGGGCTACAGCTTGAAAATTTTACTTCAGCCTTCTGAAGTTAATAACTGATAAAGAAATACTTGGAACAGTGCAGCCTACATACTGGTTATCTGGATTTTAAACAATACTGTTGATTTTGTTTCAAAACTGTTGCTATTCTTACTGTGCAGGAAGGAAATTAGTGAAATAATGGATCTTTTGACTGTCTTAATTTTAATAAGTCTAAGGGAAGATAAAGATTGCAGTACTGCTTGCTAGGTAGCAAGATGCTATTGTTTAACAATAAAAATGTGTTTCTTCACAACAACTTGGTTATCTAGGTAAATTTGACTATTGTTCTTTGGGCCACAAAGTTTGGCAATACTACTTGGTCTCAAGGTTAGCAACGTTAGTCCTTACAAGCTTGAGTATCTGTAGGACTGAGCCATACGCGTGATACAAAGACTGAAAGTTATGTATTTTTCTAGTGTCTGTGTCATTTTTGGTTTTAGTATTTGGAGGGAGAAAGTGTAATTAACTGCAGTCATTTTATGCTTTCTTCTTTAAAACCTAATATTATATTGCAGAGACTAACATTTAATATGGAAGTTACAGTAATCTGGATGGGTTTAAACTGATCTCTTTTGAAGACAATGGCTGTAGCTAACAGCATTTGTTTATAGATGAGTTGCAAAATAACACTAGTAAAACATCATGTAACTGTCATACTGCAAACCAACCTGGTCCCCCTGTATCCAAAGCTCTGAGGTAAGAATCAGTCTGTATGTAGATTTCTTTATTTGATGACCAACATCTTTTGAAGTTGGTTGCTTTTATAATAAAGGTGATCTAGGTAGCAAAGCAATGCAGAGGATGGGGAAAAAAAGTTTTAATGGCAGCAACAATAAAGAACACTTCATTTTTAAAGTGAAAAAACAACTTTTCTCTTGTGTGATTCCTGATGATACCAATAAATTAGTGAGAAGTACTAATAAATTTGAGGTAACTTTTTAAACAGTGATGGTAGGTGTTTATAATAAATTTTGTTTTTATATTACCACTTACAGTATTATAAGACACAAATCCAGTTTATATGGGTTTTCTTCAAGAGAATTACTTATTCATTTCGGTGAGGGCTTTTTTCTTTATCTTTTAAGGCTGCTGAAACCACTCAAAGTGATACAAGTGTCTCATCAGGGGAAGCAAGTAAAAGAAGTATTCATTTTCTGCCTAATGAAACAAAACTAGATCCTCAACTAGAAAACAAAGACTTAAATACCAAAGAAAAAAGTGATCCAGGTGCGGATGAAGACGATATAGAAGGAGATTCTTTTTTTGATGATCCTATACCCAAACCAGAAAGGACTTATGGCTGGTAAGTAACATGGATGTTCTTCAGTATGTTTGCAGACCTTTGAGAGCTAGCTGGTGTTTGATTATTCACACTTTGTAAATGTGAATGTTTAGATCTCTTCTGGAACATTTTGTTCCAGATGATTCTATTCTATGAAATGCACAGTGTCATCTGGGATCTCCTGGATATACCATGAGTGGAAAAACCTGTATCACTTGAAGGTGCATCAGTTAGACTATGTAATGTCCCCAACCTATTTATTTGGAATGAACATGGATAAGGCACAGACGTTGGCGTTTCTTCTCACTGCAGAGGTGATCAGTGCTAAGGGAAGTGGACAGGGACAGGGCTTTAGATATCTGTATGGATTTGTAAGGAGTACAAAAAAATCCAGTGAGTGTGTAAACTGGCTCCATAAACCATAAGCATAGTAAGGGAAGTTTTCTCACAGCTGAGAGTATCCTCCTCACATTGCAGCACCTCTTGCATGCAGCTCTATGTTTTCAGCCAAGTGTTGTTATTTCTGCATATGTCAACTTTGCAGACACTTCTGAAAGGCATACTTTATGGAGCCTGATGACTGAAGAATACAGTTTGAAACAAGAACCAGTGACTGAACTATACAACAGCTTGGTTATAAAACTGAAAAACCTATCTTTGTGTTATCATCTTGAGTTATTTTGAAGCTTAGTTTAGACCTCTACTGAGAAATGCTGCAACATCATTTCACGGTGTTCTTTTGTAACTAACTGTAACTGAGCTGACTCTGAGTCTTTTGCTTCTACCCTCCTGGCAGCTCCTCTAGAGGAGAAAAAGAACATATCCTTCAGGTGAAATCCCATTGTGGTATGTTGTGCTGGTGTGCTTGTATTCCTAAGGGATGAGTAAGTAGGAGAGGGGCTAGCATCGCTTGGTGTGCGAAAAGGTAAATCCCTTATAGGAGCTTTGCCCATTTCTGTAAGAAGGGTGCATTAGGGAGGAAGGGAGCAAGTAGCTACTGAAGACAGAGTAGAGATGGTCCAAGCTCTCATTGCTCCTAAGTCTTTGACCCATTGTTCAAAACTTTGAATGTGTTTTAAGATGTGATGGCATACATGATATTTTGGTGATACAGATTCAATGAATGATTCAAATGTTATCCATTATTAATAAGAATGGAATCACAGTAACGAACAGTTCTGGTAATACAAAATGTGAAAATCTTATCTTTAATAGTGTTTCTCCATCCTTTACTTGCAAGTAGTAATTGAACTCAACACTTTAAATATATGAATGGAATAGGTAGTAGCCAAGTGAGCTTTAACATGATGATGAGATCTATCTTGCTATATCTGAGAGGTTTTCATTCTGTGAACTGACTACTTTTAAGACTGGTAGTTTCATCAGTCATAATCTTTTAGTTGTGAACTAAACTATTTTAAATATTGATTTATATCTAAATCTTTCTTCATTTGTCTGCATTTCAATCATAATGAAAGATCCCTCGATTAAAAATAGTCATGCTGATGAAGGTGCAGGACCTCTATTTGAAAGAAAGCAGGCAGAAGTCTCTGTGTAGGTGAGAAAGTGGCTTTCTTAGTGAATGTCTTGCTTGACACTTGTGCCAGTAAACTGCCTACTGTTTTTAAGATTGCAGAATGAATAGTGCTGTAAAAATTGCTGGTCTAGTTTCATGACAGTTTAGTAAATAACAAAAAAGAAAGTCGCTGCACATGTTTTACAACTCTCTGGGCTACTTATTTATTTTTTTTTCTTGTTTTAGGAAAACTGAAGCTAATAAAGCAGGAGGTCTAGAATCCCTTTCTGATGCACCACCTCTAAAAAGTGGGTTAAGCTCCCTGACTGGTGCACCTTCACTAAAGGAGCCTGATAGTAAGTTTTCACATGTTTTTGTGCTTTGATGAATGTAGGAGGTATTTCCCATAATGTAATAAGTTATCTATGCATTTAGATGCAAATGTAATTAAGTAGGCTGTATGTGGCCCCCTTATGGTTGTAATGTGCTTCATAGTAATACTTTTTTCACAGAGTGATTGTGTACTATTTTTGATATATTATGCTACCATTGGAATTTGTTATGTTTTGGAGCATGAAATACTTAACTATACTCTTTTTTTCCATGTATAAAGTAGTTTTCAGGAGTATAAAATTCTACTGCACAGTTTTTAAATGAAATTAACGTACTCTTTTTTTATTATCTTACATGATTTGCACAAGTTCTTCAGGGATGTTTGCTTTCATGTTGTAAAACCTTATCCTGAATACTGGGAGAGCATCCTTGTTTGCTACTCATGTTTTTAAATGTTAGCAGAGTTCAGACTGGAAAATTGGATATAGTATTACTGTACTGTACTATAAAAGTATATAAGATTATTGTATCTCATTTGGGGCAGCCTCTGTTATCAATATGGACTGGGGGATGAAGGGATTGAGAAGGGCTGAGGGTACTGGTGGATGAAAAACTGGACATGAGCTGATATGTGCTCACAGCCCAGAAGGGCAACTGTGTTCTGGGCTGCATCAAGAGAAGTGTGGCCAGCAGGTCAAGGGAGGTGATTCTGCCGCTCTATTCCACTCTCTTGAGACCCCACCTGGAGTACTGTGTCCAGCTCTGGAGCCCCCAACATAAGGAAGACATGAATCAGTTGGAGCAAGCCCAGAGAAGGGGCTGGAGCACCTCTCCTGTGAGGACAGGCTGAGAGAGTTGGGGTTGTTCAGCCTGGAGAAGAGAAGGCTCTGGAGAGACCTTACTGTTGCTTTTTAGTACCCCAAGGGGGCTTATAAGAAAGACAGGAAGAAACTTTTTAGCAGGGCCTGTAGTGATAAACAAGGGGTAACCCAAACTGTTCTATGATTCTGTGTTTAAGTGGGATCTTATTAAAGAATCACAAGCTAAATTTCTGTTATAAATGCTTTTGTTTTGTTACAGTTTTGAATAGAAACTCTGTTTTGAAAGACCTGCGGTTGGTGAATGCAAAACTGGGATCACTAGAATTAGGCAAGTAACTGCTAGACATGAGTAAGCTCTGATGTTTTTAACTGTAAGTTCTGGCCCACCTTCTTAGAGGAGTCAGAGAAACTGAAATATATGTATTAAACTGAAGTCTTCAAATTTTACTTCTGTCACTCTATGTAATGCCATTGTGGAACTTACTGGAGTTAAGAGCAAGATCTGATCAAAAGGAATGGAGAAAAGTGAAAACTGGTGTCTTGTGTGTGGAATAGTATTTTACACATGTAGAAAAAATTAGGTTAATTCTATGCACACATTTGTTAATGCCCAGTGATAAACTTTGTTGTCTAGGCCAGAAAAAGATAGACAAGTCTTACTGTTTTTCAGTGGCATATTTAGTTGCCCTCCACACCTTTGAAAGTAGCCTTGTAAGCTTTCGGAGCAATATGAAGATGATATGATATAAGAAGTATCAGCTCTCTCTCAAAACAGCTGCCAAGTATTTAAATTTTGTCTTTAGCAATGTAGTCAACATGGTGAAAATATATGTTTAATTTCAGAACAGTTTGTGTAAAAAAGAGAAACAGAAATGCAGCTTCTTTTCCTACTCTTCACAAGTCATTTAACTTACTCCCGCTTATGCTGGCCATCAAACTATGTATTTTGGCACAGGAATAGATTTTTTTTTTTTTTTTTTTTTGCATTACCTGAAGAGAAAACTTGTTTGATTAATACCTTTTAAAATTATTTAGGAAATGGAGATGACGATGAGTATGCTGATGACTTCAACAGGTAAGAGAAGGATGATCTTGCAGTGGCATAGTATTTAATGCATTATAAGCACATCCCCTGGCATATTTTGAATTATTTCATAATATTTCAGCTAGTCCCTAGCGCTGGAGTCTGTCAATATCTCTGAATTCCTTTAAACTTCAGTTTGCTGGTTTAACACATATAGTTACAACTTTTAAAAGAGATCCCTTTTGTGTTGAGTGTAATGAGTTCCTTAAAAACCTGGTGCTAACTTTAAGATAAGTTGTTGCTTTTCTGTGGAAGAGTTTGGTTTTGTTTTTTTCCTGAACCATGAACATAAAAACCTGCAGTCTTTTAGCACTTTTAATTAATACAATTAGACAATGAATATGGTATGCACTGAAATATTCAACTAAAAAATAAATCATTGTGAGTAGTCAGTAATAAATATTTTAACAGCCTCCTCCTTACAATGTGAAGGTATTGGTGTTGTAAACTACAGGATTGAGGCCTAAGTATCAGTATTTATCATGGCTTCATCTAGGTAGAAGGTCTTTAATTGTTATGAGTTTTTAAGTAACTTCATATTTAACTTGCTAGGCAGGGAAATCCAAGTCAAATGTCAGGTATAAAGCGAATGGCATACCTGGATGTTAGAAAAGAAAGTCTTTTCTATGTTTATGGTTTTCTTTCTCTTCAG
Organism: Chlamydotis macqueenii; assembly: GCF_036417535.1. Classification (NCBI taxonomy): domain Eukaryota; kingdom Metazoa; phylum Chordata; class Aves; order Otidiformes; family Otididae; genus Chlamydotis; species Chlamydotis macqueenii. Next base: position 100,886,676 of record NC_141558.1, on the reverse strand, counting down.
TGCTAGTCATCGCTCAGAAAAAAGTGATATCAGTATTGGTGAAGAAATAGATGACATTTCTGTGGAAACAGAAGAATCAAACACCAGTGATAAAGTATGATTCTTTAAATATTCTTCTTGACATTCTTCTGATTTTTGTCTTAACTTTTCTTAACCTTCTGTGAAGGAATATGCCATTATCATAGGTTCCAAGTAATGGCACCAAAAAAACTGTTGTGGGGTTGGTTTTTTTTTTTTTGTTTTTGTTTTTTAATCAGTATAGCATCTAACTTGGCAGGAAAAAAACACAGAACATAACAAATAATAAAACCTTGACATGTATACTTTTTTTGGTGCCACAATTCACTGTCTGTTTCTAGGCATGTAGAATGTATTTGAGACTGATTTAGTATCCAGCGTAGGAATATCTTATCCCTGTATATCAAGATCTGTCTGAGCTCCTAAAGGAGTTGAAATCTCATTGAAAGAGCTTGAGGCCAAAAGGATGGGATGCTATATGAAGGACTACAAGAAATAATACGTAGTGTTTCTATGATTTGTGAGTTTACAATCTCATTTATTTTGTAGCTTGAAGGCATCACGCAAGACCTTACCAATTCTCAGTTAAGTGATGTTGCTGACTACCTAGAAGATGTGGCATAGAACTGGGCAGCAAAAGTGTTTCATTGTGCTGGACTAGAAGACTGCTGTGGACTGTTAATTTCAGACAATCACTTTTTGCTGGAATGTCCACTCCCTATTTGTGCCTTGTGTTTCAAAAAGACTGTAGGTGGAGACGGCTTTTAAATATTCTCACCAAGAACTAAATGAAATAGTGTGTTGTCATTTGAGTCCCATAGATTTATTTTCTTCATTGGTTCAGCCAAACCTGTTACAGCAGGAGGTGGATTTTCCAAGCAGAATGTCCATTGCTGGCAGTGGACATAGTAAAACAAACAAACAAACCTATCGATAACAGAACATCTACAGAGAAGCATGTGGCTTTATAATGAACTTGCACTGTTATTTTAACAGTCTGATTTTTTTAAAAAGATAACCAAAGGAAGAACCTTCAGAGATAGTAGTTCAACTCACGCTTCTTTTAACACAGTTTTGTCAAGTCAGCATGTAGTACATACTTATGGTAGCTCTAGCCACAATACTTAATTGCTCCAGACTTACTTGAAACCGCTCCTTCAGACTCTTCTGAAAGTTGGGCTTATTTTTTAAAGATATATCAAGTTGAGAGTATCTAAACTCTCAAATAAGAGTATAGCTAAATTTAGGAGCTAAATTTAGCACTGCTCTTAACTCTGAATATTCTTGTTTAAAAATGTTTGTCAGACCATTGATGTTAAGACTTAAGCTCTTTTTATATATAATTTCATCAATGTTATCTGTTGGTAAATCACGAAAAGTAATTTTGTAAGGATCCACAAATCATTAACTAAATCTTACTGTTTTTTGTGAAGTTTTAAGTCTGGTAATGGTTTGTGGAGGGCTCTTCACGTGCTATAAGCTCACTTTCATTCTTGAAAATCCCTGTTACATAAAAGAGTGCTGAAAAGTGAAACCACTAACCTTCTGTTTTTCATATTCTGACTGCTGTGCAGAATTAAATCCAAATATTTAAAAATAGCATACCGAAGACATTATGGACACTAAATACTAGCTAAGAGCAAATTCATATTTTCATTATACTTTTGCGAAGCAGGGTCAATAACGGAAACATTGACAGTTCTTTAATGATACTGTTCTACATGGCGCTGCTATAGTATATAGGTCATGGACATTTGTAATACTGAAACTTCAAAATGTGCACTTTCTGAACATGGTGAACACATTTGGAAAATCTACATGTAAGTGAATATAAATAACTTTTTTTAGGCTTTGTAATTTTTTTTTTTCAGGAACACTGTTGACCTCTTATCAGTGGTCACCACAGTGGAAGTAGCATGCTAAACTAAAGCCATTGGTTAAGCATATAGAGCTGCTACTAGCATTGGATGCTGACTTAAATCCCTCTTTGCACTGGGCCAGCAGGCATGGATCAGTGCTGGGAAGTTAGGCTTGTACAGTTCATAAATGAGAGGAGAGAGGAAAAGTGTGCCTTTTATTTATGTGCACCCCAAAATAGCCAGCAAAAAAAAGCATCAGAATATTTAGTCATGGTATTAACTTCTAACTTTGTGCCATATTGTAGCAGCTGAACACAGAGGATATTTTTTTCACCCCAAAAAATCAGTGTGCCATAAACTTCAAATAGCAACAATGCTGTAACATATGATATGTCCTGTGTAAAAATTCCTTTGAGTATGGGGGAACCTGTGCCTCAAGATAATGTGTGTGAAAAGTTTGTTTTGGACTTTTTTTTTAAGAGCAGCAACAGCATGTCAGAAGGAAATAAAATTCCACTTAAATACCTGGGAACAATTGATTTCTGGCATTCATTTTTAAAGCGTATGGAATAATGTAGAGACAGTTCTTGCTTTTTTTACATGTCTTGAGAAAATATGATATTCTGTTAGCTGTAGGATATGTGACACTTTCTCATACCAAAAGAAGCAAAAATGTCATTAAATGATTTCTAATTGCATTTGAAGATGTGGCCTTTTAAATAACTAATTAGATATTAAGTGTTAATATAACTTCTGTTAACAGCAAAGTTCTGTTATGTTTAGGAGTTAATCAGAGACCTTGCACTTTGGCTCTAGTTTAAGGAAATGCCAGAAAGCGGTAAGTCTCCATGCTGTTCCTCCTGTGGGCTTTTATTGGATTGTGTATAATAATTCAAATTGCAAAATAAAGCTATTGTGCTGGCTAAATTGTACTTTTGAGACTTCTTGAATAAAAAATATTAACATTTAGGAAATTCAGGAAGCGCTGTGGGTTTTGGGGAGTTTTCTTGAAAAGTATTTTTTTGCAGAGTTAGTCTAGTCTGCAATTGAGAATGTGTGTGCTCAGGTTCTTTCTTAGCCCAAAGGATCTTGCAATTTCTGATGGTGAATCCTAAAGTCTGATTAAGACCAGACTGAGTAGGGTTACTGGATATCAGTCTGAGTTGTCAGATGGTTTATGATTCAACAGACAAAGGGGGGGGGAAATCCAATCTTGAGTGGAAAAATTTTGTCTTGTTTACCACTGTTAGTTACTTAAATGAGTGACAAGCTAAACTCTCTTGAATGCTTGTTTTGCTGCGCACTTCAACCCGTGCTGTTTGGTGTTTTACATTGGGCTTCTTCCTAAAGAACCTAATGCAGATGAATACTCAACCTCATCTGTCTGTTAGGGCTCTAGAGTTGTTAATTCTGTCTTAGAAGATGGGAATGTTCCTGTCTAAGTGTTCTTCTGTACTGGTTCTGCCTTTTCCGAGACGTCTCTGTGAACAGAGAAGTAGGTGTCTGAGGGGCGCACTTATGACTGATCTGTGCAGTTTTGCACCAGGTAGGTCTGCTTAGAATCATACTTTTTTTTTTGTTAAACACTTGGACTCTAAGTTGTTTAAAAATCCTGTGATTTCCAGAAGTAAAAAATCAAGGACTAAGATATGGCTGACAGTTCCATACCATTAATATGGCTGTGGTAATGAGGATGGATTATAAAAACTATGCTTGTCTTTTTTGCAGTGAAGTTACTGTATTCCACTGTTCGTTCTTTTTTTTTTTTTTTTTTTTTTTTTTTTTTAAAGCAAGGTGAGAAACCACAGCACATATGACCAAATATTTTTCTCGTAAGTGATGTTTTCCCCAACTGTAATGAAACCACTCTGAGTTTTAGACTGGTTTAATTTATCTAGCTCTTGGAACAACTTAAAACACTTTTGTAAGTGACAAGGTGATTGGGTGATAATGATACAGAAGTGTTTTACTACTTTGTTTACCTTTTTAGTACAGTAACTATCACTGATGAAATGCTTTCTACAAAGCTCAGCCTTCTCTTCTGGAAAGCATGCATCCATGGATATTTCAGAGGTAAAGCATAACAAGATTCTAGTTTTAGCATTGTCTAGGCAGCAGGAATTAAATCTCATCAAGATTACTACAGTGCTTTGTGTTCATTTCAGAAAATGCCAGACGCATCTCTTTGTAGGTCTGTTTGGTTTGATGCCTTCCTTGTAAGGTAGAGCCAAGAGAGAAGTTGCACTGAATTCTAAGAGATTCCATTTTGGTAGATTAGTAAGTGATCTTGTTCATCTTGAAGCTAAATGCTCTACAGACTATATATAATGAATGCAGTATTGCAAAAATATAACTTGCAACATGACTGTTTTGATCTCTAAAAAAAAAAAAAACAGTGGAAAAAAAAGCCAGGAACTGGCCTATTCAAGGTCACTGAGTTACCCGGAGATCGAACCTCTGACAGAACTGCAGTTAACATCAGAAAGTGTAAGTTCCTTTGTTTACATATCATAACCAGTACTAAATTCTCCTAATAAAAATTAGAAAGGAGAAAAAAAGCCCTAAAGCCCAATGACGTCTAGCATACAGTTTCTGGGTTTTGACTACTGGAGTACTAAAACTTGTGGCTGCTGTGGTTTTACTTATTTTTCAGTACAGGATAATAGGAAAAATGCATTTAGCCGTTCTTGCATGTACAGTATGTCACTTCTTTGGAATATGTTCATAATGTCTTTAAAGCCAATCGTACTTCTAAACTTCTTCTGTAACTTTTTCCAAATCACTTATTTTTAATATTTCTGGGGGCAAAATGTAAGTGTATGCCTTGCTGTTCAGAGAAGTGCCACAAAGTATTCTCTCCCAAGCCTCAAAATTAATTGCCTCATTCAGCTATGTCCATTGTACCTTTTGCAAAAAAATGCTCAATGCTCAACGGTGGACCTCTAAGCACAGAAAGAGAATGGAACTTCATTCTTTTTTACTAGTGCAGTCTTCAGGCATTGTCTTGGAACAGTAGAGGATCATATCAAAGTTGAACATATAATTAAAAAGTTATTTTGGGGAACACTTGCTTTGTTCAATGAACTGTTTCCTTTTAGTGTTGATGTTTCTTGCCTAACTGTTTCATTTAACCTCGGGGTGTAGGAGAAAAAATGCAGACCTGATACTTATGAGCTGAATGAACTGCAGCTGGGAACAAAAAACAGTATGAGTTGCACCCTGAGCAGGAAATCTCATGAGGCCAAAGCAGGTGTGTGTTGGGTTTCTGTGTCCTGTTCTGTTCTGTTCCCTGTCTGTGGGGAAGCAGCCAGCCCAGGGTGAGCTGGCCTTTGTAAGGTGGCAGACATGCAGCTAAGAACCAAGAGATTGAGAAGGTGCCTACTGAGATCGGGGGAGCAGAACAGGCTGGTGTTCATCTTCTTTCTTAATACCTAAGGACCACTGTGACCAGCTTGTGCAAACAGGAATGTGTTAGTGGAAGAGAGTGAAGGCCATAGATGGTGCTCGAGAGCACTACAGGATATGATGGTGACAAAATACAGTCCTTAGCACTAGCCAGAGCAACCACCACAGCATACTGGAGACCTCAACCCAGACACAACCTGGGGGAGGATGTGGCTGTCCAGATGCAGGCTGCAGGGAGTGGTGCCTGGAGCTTCTCAGATGTTGGGGGTGACAGCAGCCCCACCTGCAGGAGCTGTGCTCTGGTCAGGTCACTGAGCTGCCAGCTGAAGTGGTTGGATGGCATCAGGAATGCCAACAGGAGGGTGAAGGTACTTTGTGGCCATTGTAAAAGCAAGAACCCCAATCCCCTATTGCATGGAACGAGGGGAAGGCCAGAGGCAATGTTTAACCAAGGGAGAGCTGGGATTCCCAAGGAAGGAAAAACCAAAGCTTTATCCAGCTGCAGATGCTTACTGAGAGAACTGTAGAGCCCTGACAAGACAGGGAGTGAGTCTTTTTGGGGGGTGCATCTAGCCATGCTGTTGAAGCCCGTGAGACTATTGGTTTTGTGTAGGAGTAGGACGGGGGCTACAGTGGCAGCTTCTGTGAGAAGCTGCTGGAAGTGTCTCGTTTGTTCAGTGAATTTGGCTGGCTGCAGGGCAGCCCTACCACTGGCCAGGGCCAAGTCAGTCAGTGACAGTGGTATTGCCTCTGTGATAACATACTTAAGAAAGGGAAAAAGGAAAAAAGTTCAAGCAGAGAGGGGGAGGTGTGAGCCTTGTGGGCCTTGCAGCCCTCAGCCTCTGGCCTGCTGCTGTGTGGCTGTATGGGCCTGACTTGGCTCAGCCTGGCTGACAGCAGTGGAGAGGAGATGTAAAAAGAACCTGAGAGGCATCTGTCTGAGCCTGTTGTGAATTTCTTGTGAGAGGAGCGGCTGCAAATGCCAAGGTCAGTGAAGAAGGAGGGGGAGGAGTAATGTTGCTCCTGGCCAGAATTCCCCTGCAGCCTGTGGTGCAGCCCAAGGCGAAGCAGGTTGTCCCCCTGCAGCCCATGGAGGAGCAGAGATCCACCTGCAGCCCATGGAGGACCCCATGTCGGGGCAGGCAGATGCCTGAAGGAGGCTGTGACCTGTGGAGGGCCCACTGGGGCAGCCATTCTGGAAGGACTGCACCCCATGGAAAAGGACCCTGCACCAGAGCAGCCTGTGAAGGACTGCAGTCTATGGGAGGGACCCTGCGCTGGAGCAGGGGAGGAACCTGAGGAGTTCTTTCCCGGAGGAGGAAGGAGCAGCAGAAAACAACATGTGATGAACAGACCACAACCCCCATTGCCTCTTCCTCCCCTGTGCTGCTTGCGGAGGGCAAGGAGGTAGAGATAATTTGAAATGAAGTTAAGCCTGGGAAGACAGAGGCTGCGGGGAAGTTGGTTTTGTTGTCTCTCTCCTTCTCCTACTTTGGTTTTATTATTAATAACAAATTGAAATTGTTTTCCCCAGGTCAAGTCTGTTTTGCCTGTAATGGTAACTTGGATGATCTTTCCCTGTCCTTATCGCAAAACTTGAGCTTTTTGTTATATCATCTCTCCGCCATTCCCTCGGAGGGTGAGGAGATTGTGTGAGAGGCTGTGTAGCTTGGTTGCAAGCTGGGCCAAACCCTGCTGGAGGCTGAAAGAAAGTGACAGGTAACAGTAGTCAAGGACTTCCTTCTGTGAAGTGATGAAGGCAGTGACCCTGGCCATTAGACCTGTTTGTTCCTTGCCTGCGCCCATATCTGGTATGTTCCTGGTGTCATGGGCAGGGCTTTGGGTTTTTTATGGCTATGGAACCATTTTTGAGGAATGAAGTCTGCTAGGAAAAGACAGGATGCACCTGATGAAGATTATCTTTACTGCCAGTGTTACTAACCTTGTGAAGAGTTTAAATGAGGTTGTTGGGTGTGGACACCAAAGCCTACAGGTATGCAGGAGCTGAAGGGAGCACACGCAGGACAGTGTGAGGGAGTGACATCCCTTGCTGCAAGAAATCAGAGTGACTGGGATCATCTGAGGTTCTTTTCCACAACCAAATGTGCAACGGAGTAAACAAGAGAAAGAGGAAGTCTGTGCAGTCACAAAGCTGTGACCTTGCTGGGACAGCAGGAACATGGTGAAATAGCTTGCATGCCTGGAGTGGTGCAATGGATGGACACAGGCTTAACAAGCAGGCAGGAAAGAGAAATGGAGTTGGGGGGGAGGTCTACAGAGAAGTCATCTGCATCTGCAGAGCATAAATGGAATAGAAAAAGCCCTGATGACAGGCCTGCTGAGAGTTTGTCATCATGGCTAAAGGGGAGGCCAACAAAGGGGGTATTGCAATAGGCACCTGCAACAGACCACTTGATCAAGAAAAGGAAGAGAATGAAGCCTGCCTTAAACAATCTGAAGTCTCCTCATTGCATGCTGTGGTTTTCATGGGGATTTTTAACCACCTCCAATTTGCAGGAAGAGCAACACAACAGAACACAAACAAGCCAGGAGGCTTAGAGTGTGTCAGGAACTGTCTTTTACTTGAGTGCTGGACAGGATGGAGGAGGGATACTCTAGATCTGCCACCCAGGAATAAGGAAGACGTGCTGAGATGCAATAGTCAATGGCAACCTTGACTACAGTGACCATGAGATGACAGTTAAAAGTCCAGGGAGCAGAGAGGAAGACAAGTAGCAAAATAATAGTCTTGAACTTCAGGGAAGTTAACTCTATCTTGTTCAGGGCTCTGTTTGGCAGGAGCCCATGGGAGGCCGCCCTGAGGGGTACAGGGGCCAGAGCTGGGTGCCTTTCAAAAGGATTCCTTCCACTGTGTGAAACAATGCATAGGCACAGCAGGAGGACAGACATGCTGACTGGAAAACTCCTTGCTCAGCTCAAATGCAAAAAAATTGTATGGAAGCTGGAAGCGTGAATGGGCTACAAGGGATGACTATGGACCTGCACAGGCATACTGGAATGGTGCAAGGGATATCAAAACTTGCCTGGAGCATGGGATATGAAGGCAACAAGAAGGATTTCTGCAAGTGGGACATCAGTAAAAGGAGAATTAAAGAAAATGTGGGCCTGCTGCTGAATGTAGTGGGTGATCTAGTGATGAAGGTAAAGGAAAAAAAGACTGAGGTGCTCTTTCTTCACCTGCCTCTCTACTGGCAAGGTCTGCTCTCAGGCTTCTTTGAAAGGTTGTGGTGACTAAGGGACATTCCTGATGACTTGAAAAAGGAAAATGTTGTGTCTAGCTTTTAAAAAGGTGAGAAAGAAGATCCAGAAAGCTACAGATCAGTCAGCCTCACCACAGTCCCAGAACATTTGATGCAAGTCCTCTCAGCCATTTCTGAGTACCTGAAAGAAAATAAGGTGACTGAGAACAGCCAGCATGGTTTTATGAAGGGCAAATTGTGTCTGACCAATGTGATCACCTTCTACTGTGAGGTGATAGGCTCTGGGGGCAACAGTAGATGTTCTTTGTCTTTAGCCAAAGTCTCCTAAAGCATCCATGTAGCCAAACTGTGGACAGATGGGCTGAGTAAAAAGTAGCTTTGCAGAAAAGGGCCTAGGGACAGCTCTGAAAGGTGAAAGCTCTGAAGAGTTGTCAGCCTGCTGACTAGGCTCATGTAGCCAAAAGGCTGAGGGAAGTCGTTCTTCCCCTTATATCCCTTTCCCTGTGAGACTGTACCTGGAGTGTTGTGTTCAGTTTGGGCTCTCGGTACAAGAGATGCCAACAAAATAGAGTTCAGTGGAGGAGCCAGAGGACAGTGATGGGGCTGGAGCAAGGGACCTATGGAGAGCTGGGGCTGTTCTGCCTGAAGAAGAGAAGGTGAAAGTGAGTGGTTAAGCTGTGGTCTTCCATGCTTATGGGAGGATGTATGGGAAACAGACCTAGATTCTTCCTGGAAGCACCCAGTGAAAGGACTGCAGTCAACAGTCAAATTGCATCAAGAGAAATTCCAGCTGCCTACATGGAATAAAAAGAAATCACCAGGAGCATGGTCCCAGGACTAGAGCAGGTGCCTAGAGAGGTTGGGAATTCTCCATCCTTGGAAATTTTCAAAACTCAATGGACAGACCCAGAGCAACCTGATATAGCTCTGAAGTCGGGTCTGCTTTGAGCAGGAGGCTGGACCTCCAGAGAGCCCTTTCAACCTAAATTATTCCACGATTCTCCTGAAATGGACCTTTATATGGAAGATGAGTTGTTATGGGGGTAGACAGACTCCACCTGGCTGCCTCTGTGTGTGCAAACTACCTTGTTTGCATGTAGAAAAAGTTTTGCTACAGTTTGTTGATGCAGATGTTCATGTACATGCAAACTGTGCTACAGAGAAAGGCCAGCGTCTATAAACATAGTAGTTTAACATCACTCTACTACGAGGTTTAAAACCTTATGCCTAGAAGGAATCTCTTACAAAATGTGAACTTAGAACATAATTGGATCGTGCACTGTGCAAGTAGCTGCAGCTGATCCTTACACTTGGATCTATGTTTAAAAACAAGCCATAAAGTTTCTAAAAGTTGTTTTTTTCAGTTTCTTAGCAGCTTTAATTGTTTTGTTTCAATTACTCTGTGCTAGGGGGAAACCACAACAGTTACAAGGTACTAAAATCAGGTCACTCGCACAGTTCCCCTGTAAAAGTATCACATGCATCTTCATAGCAAGAAAGGTGCTTCAGCGTTTTTTGCTCTGAAACGGAAAAGCTTCCACCTCATGCTCACAATGTGATCTGTTTTGGCTGACACATGTCCTTCAGGGCATGCTGCAAGGGACGCTATTGGGAAAGGTACGGCATGTGGCAGAGCTACGGTTCCAGTTACATTTTTGGCTTAGGTGATCGTGGCAGAGTCGCTTTTAAATTGATGTTCATGTTCTGTTTTAGGCAAATTCTGGTGGTTTGTGTTAGGTTATGTGATTAAAAGCTCATCTCCGCAAATGGAAAGGCGGACAGAGGAACAAGGTAACTCCTGGAGGCCCAGCTACCGCTACTGGGGGCTACTCTGGTCCTGCAGCTCCCTTCCTGAGGCGTGGGGCTGTGAGAGCTCCGAAACGCTGCTGGAAAATGCTGTGCAAGGAGAGGGGAGGGTGCAGTCCCCACTTACTTTTACGTAGGTGAATGTTAGATTATGGGATAAAGGCTCATTTCTGTGAGCACAGAGGAGCAAGGGTGAGGGGGCCCCAATACCCAACTGGAGCCCCCAAAGCCTCCTGTCCCAGGAGAGAAGCCAGCCCATAGTCTCCCAGGCAAGCCCCCAGGTCACCTCACAGGCTGAGGGACCTACAGAGGCATGGGCTCACCGTGGGATGCTGGGGAGGATCTTTTGGAGAGTGCAGAAGTCCTATTCCAGGATATTTAGGGTCAAGACCAAAAGGGGGACAAGGGAGTGATCACAGTGGTCTGGAGGAACAAGTGTGAGCAAACAGAGGGAAAAGAGAATAAAAGGGACGAGGTGTGTGCTAACAGACTGCTGGTCAGCAGCTTCTCCAGCTGTGCCTGCCCCTGCCCAGTGCCATCTGTCCTGACTCCACCCTCAGCACTGTTTCCAATCCTTTCTAAACATGAATAAAGAGACTGAAAACAATCTAAGTGCTTCTGGATTGTGGATGAATTAGGGATTAATTTAGGCAAAATCTTGAAGGATCCGTTTTGAGGAAATGTATGTGGCATTTTCCTACCTAAGAAATGTTTTACAGAGCTGGGTTTTAACCTAAAATTATTCTGGCACCCTTTGTGAGAAAAGGTACCTTTACAGTGGTAAGTGTCTCAAATGAGTGGCTGACATTCTGACTAATGTTTTCTTTGTCTCGTTTCAGCTGCAAAGTAGGAGGACTGTGCTCTGCTTATTAAAAGGAAACCAATAAAACTGAAAGATAAGTAATTAAAAAAATTCCAAGCAAACCAAGAGGGAATTATAAAATGTTAGTTTTATTTTTCAGAGACTAAAGGGATCCTGGCAATTAGAATTATGTACATTTAAACTTCATAGACTAACACACATTGATGGGAGAAATACTAAATTTAGAAAAATTCTTTAAGGAATAAATTGTAGATTTAAGCAACAGATGCTGCCATAACAAAGTAAGCCCTGCCTCAGCTATTGTTCAGTGTAGCACTGCAAAGCTGATATTCCTCTGTTACACTCAGCTGGTAGGCTAAGTTAATTAGACCCTAAATGAAATTTTAAATTAGGCACCTGAACCAGAAGCTGTTAAACAAAACTATGAGAGAGTCTGAATTTTGAGCAGGTTTTTGCACTGCAGCTCCCTTTAAGGTGTGGTTACAGATATGGGAAGGTGCTGACATTAGAAATCTGAGGTTCCCAGAGAGAAACAAGACAAATTCTCATGGCCTTCTTCCATGAAAGAGAAATTAAAATTAATGAATAAGATTTATTCTCTTCCCCTAATTTCTCTTTTTAGTAAGTATGTGCCAATGCAATGGTACTTAATTTGAAGGAATTGAAAGTACCAGTCAAAAAAATGAATGCATTGGGGCCATAGCTCTTGTCTAACCTGAGAAGCTAAGGTAGAATAAACCAGTGTGATGTTAATGCACAGTAGCTCTTCTGCACTGTTTCCTTGCATGCATACTCATTTTGTGTTAAATATCAACATGAATTAAGCTAAACTGTGGAAAGTTACAGAGGAGTCCAGAGAGGTGCTATAAATATGAGCAGAAATGAATGCCAAGTGCCACTTTGAAACAACCCAAAGCACAGTGAAGCTGAAAAGGCAATGGGTGGTAGCAGAGAGCAAGTTATGTAAAACTGATTGAAACGGTAAAAGCGTCTGCAGCCAGCGTGAGAGCCGTGGCTCTTGTGGTGCAGGAAACTCCCTTCGCGTTGCCGAAGGGACGGCTGAAGCTGTGCTGCCTTCCCTGGGGCATGTGGCCGTGGTCTTGATAGTGATGCAGATACCTGCTTGGGCCATTTAGAGAAGGGAGCAGCAGTTGTGGGGATTAATTTGAGTGAAAAAAATAAAGTCTGAAGAAATAGCAGCACAGTAGAGACGCACTGTGAGGAGCACTCTGGTTTTGAAGCAGAAATTCAGAATCCTGTTTGTAACCAAAAATTTAGAGGGTGGATGTCCCCGGTGTTGTAGGAGACGTGCTAGAAAATGTTTGTTGGGAAAAGATGAAGAATTGCGCGCCTGTAGTAGCTCATGTAGACTATATGATCTCATAGCTTTAGCCCACTTTTTTGTGTAACAGACACACCTGTAACCCAGCAGCTCTAGGAGTGCACAAAGCAGGCAGGGCTTATTTGCAGAGCAAACCATGTAAAGAGCTGTTCTGCCTATGAAACGCACCCTTTTTAGGGGCAGCTCCACCACTGACATTTACTCTCCTCTCTCCCTTTGATGGTGGGAGCAGAACCGCAGTGGCCCTCTTCCTGCGCTGCAGTATGTTCACCACCGCCGCCAGCAGCAGCCAGCCCCGCTCCACCTTGGGCTTTGCCTCTACCGAGCAGCTCCGGTTTGGATGCAATTCAGAAAGGGGTGCCTAAGAGAGAGGGGGCTGTGTCTTCCTTTGTCCCTTTGTTGAAGAGTAGCATTTAAGGTTAGGTTCAGGATGAGGGCCATGTGGGAGTTAGAAAGCATACAAGTTAGAGAGCCATGCACCTCATTCAAGACTTACTCTGTAGTTGACCATTGACCATTCCCACTCCTTCACAGCACAGGTTTTGTACCAAAGGATTGAATCTCTGCAGCACAGCTACAAACCTGAAAGAAAAATGAGGTCACAAATATAGGCCAATTACCCATGCATCATGGAACAGGAAATCTTGCAGAACAGCCTTATTTTTTTTTGTCTTTTTCATTTTCTAATCTCCCAGTGTGGTTTGCTCTTGTGGTCTTTGAGTTTAAAACAAAGGATGCATCCTGACTCATGCTGTTGTGTAACAATGTTGGTACTGATCACTAAGGATCTGTTGGTCATGGGAAGCAAATTGAAGAACGTCCAGATGCGTGGTCCTTTGCAATAAATACCATCTATACATTTTCTTGTCACTACAGCGTTTTTGCTCAGGTCAGCTGTTTTTTCCTCTCCACAGTAGAACTGAATTCTGCTGAAGGATTGTTTAATTGCTACTTAATCCTCCCTGTGCTGCCTTGAGGGGTTGGGGAGGAGAAATGAAACAAACTTTCAACAAGCAGGAACATAAAATTGCACAATCAGAAATTTGTATCTAGTCTCAGGCACAGAAAGGAAGAACGAAGGATAGTGGAGGATCCTCTGCTGTGTATTTGGAGACTGAAGACCCAGTGGTGAGGCAGTGTGGGACCAGTGCTGAAGGCCTGGCAGAGAACAGTGAGGCACGCTTGGGCTGCCTGCTGCAGAGCCTTCCTCGCTCTCAGAGTTGTACAGTGGTGTTAGCAAGAGCTCGGGGTATTCTTCCTTTGCGTTAGTTTGGTGGGTCGTGAAAAGGCAAAAACCGCTGTTCTCAGCAATGCCCTCTGCATTCAGAAGTCCTGAGGCCTCACAGACTGGGAACTCAGCCATGCTAAGCCCATCATAGGTAGCCACAGGGTGGTGGCTTAAAAAGTCCCTTGACTGATAGTTTCAAGCTCCTTCCCTTTGCATATGGTCTGTTTCCTCTTCAGTTTCTTTTCTAAATTTTCTCACCTCCTTTGTTGCCTTTATTCCTTTGTATCTCCGGCTGGATCCTTCTCCCTCTGTTGCTGTCCCCGCATTGCCCCCTGCTCATCCCATCTCCTCCTCAGCTCCCGTTTTTTCTTGGTTTCTGCAGAATGACACTGCAAACCTGACTGACAGCTCTGCTCCCAGCACCAGGAGAAATTACTTTTGTCCGAACACAGTCCAAGGAATGGCCATCTAGCCTTAATAGCATTGACCTCTGTCTCCCAAGATATGTTCACAGGTCTGCCATGGGCTTCACAGGTGACTCTGGCTAAGCTGCTTAATATTTCTGTGTGCCAAATCCTCAACTGCAAGATGTGGCTGGATGGACTGGCAGTTTGTCAGGCCGTACAGCTCGTGAAGTTCATTACATCCCCAAGCACCGCTAGTGCCCACATGGATTTCCTCCTGTGCTCGTCCAGTCACCCTCTTTCTCTCTGTCCAGGGACAATGGCCTGTGGTTACAACTCAGTGACTCTTGTCTGAAAGACGAGATGGTTTGCAGCTAGCCCAGTTTCTGTCTGGGATAGGTCTGAGGAGACAGCAACACTACTGCTCAGAAGGAAATGAAACCCACCTTGATAGCCTTTAGAGCAATTCATAGAGGAGAAAGTGAGATACAACAGGCTCTTGATGGGAGTAAAGACAGTTCAACATACTTCTGTAGGTGGGTGGGAGGTCTGACTAGTGTTTCTACTGGTCTTCTCAGAGTCCTGGAAGAAAACCCTTGAATTGCCTTCAACTCAAGCAGAAGATTTTATTTCCCCCTAAGAACACTACAGTTGTGAAGAGTTCAACAGGGAAGGCCTGCACTTTTGGTGGCACATTAAAGCCGTAGTGGGGCAGGAGGAGATGAGGGAACCAGGCAGACTGAAAGCTTAAACCTTCAAGAGGGGCTGCTAAGCAGAATTGGGCACCCCAGAGATGTGTTTAGAAGTCCTAATGCAGGGACGGTGCTTCAGACTCTAGTTTCAAGTTTAAGCATTTGAGTGGGATAGGGACAGAAGAGATCCACCGTGAGAGAGCAGGCTGGCAACTACCCCAGGAAGAAGCTGCTGCTTATAAGAGCTTCAAAGCCTCAACATGAGTTGGATGCTAAGGTACTCTAACACAGATTGAAAACCACACTGGGCCTTGCAGGACTGCAGAAAGAGAGAAGATGAAAGATGTTTAACATAGGATGTTATCATCTCAGACAAAACGAGATAAAGTTGGAGGCAGTGAGCAATCTCTGCATTTATGACTATTAAAAGAAACAAGTCTGATTCTAGTCTACTCAAATGGTTAGAAAAATGAGATTTTAACTTCATCAAAACTCACCTGAAGCCCTCTCCAAAGCAAAGCAAAGCACCCTTAGTATACAGCTTATAGCAAACTGAACTCTCTCAAAGCTTCTTTCTTCTTTATTCAAATAGCAGCTTTTTATTAAACATACGATCAGAGGGTGCTTTTAAGAATAAGACCGTGTGCTGCCGCAGTGAGGTGGCATCTTCCACAGTAGGAGCTCAAAATAACTTTTAACACAAATCTCCTGTTGCTTCTAAAAATCTTTCAGTCTAACGTTCTGTCTTGCCTTTTACAGTCTTTGTTGCACTCAGCTGCGGCAGAAAAGGTAAATTAGTGTAAAGAAAAGTTACTTCAAAGTCATAAAAAAATCTTCAGGGAGAACTGTGAAAATATTGGCTTTTCCCACACACCTTTTGTTGCAGACTGGAATGGCCTCACACTTACATTCTGTTTCACTTAACCAGGTGGGATCTACATTACGTGCTTTGGCACGGCCTCCCCCTCCCCCTCACCCTTCGCAGACAGGGTAGCACATCTGAGCAGAGGGGTAGATTCTGTAGTTCAGCCTTTCCCTTACCTACCACCATCTTGCACTGAGAAGTGTCTACCTGAGTAGTAGACTGAAACCTCGCAGCTGGCTCACACGATGAGGAACCCACAAGGAGATAAATTACTAGCACAATACCATAATGTAACAAGAATTTAGTTTTTGAGTCATTAATCCTGCAATCAGTTCCACTTCTGTAGAGCTGGGGGAACTTCTGAATTCTGACATGTAGCTCACAGTTATCAGGCAGTAGCATCTCAGTAACACAGGACATGAATCTAGTAATTGCGGTGTAGCTCCTTTTATAGTTACTCTTCAGTAATACCATTAAGTGAGGCATCGCAGTGCAAGCTCTTTTGTTGTATTTGTTTGGATTAAATTTTTTAAGCAGCCCCACATTATTACTTCAGGTCTTCCAGGAACCTTCTGGCTGAGCTCAGCTGGTAGGAGTCCATCCCTTTCTCCAGCACAGATGAGGCATAGTGTTTATTGTGTCAAATTATTGGGAAAATTACAGCAAAATTCTTGTATTAGTGTAAGCCGCTTGCATGTTTTAGCACCACTGAAATATTAACAGCAAGGATTCTTTCACAAGGTTACAAGCTAGCTGTCCTGGTTTTGTGTAATGGGGGGTGGGTACGGTGGCAGCTTCTGTGAGAACCTGCTGGAAGTTTCCCCTTTGTCTGGTGGACTCGGCTGGCTGCAGGGCAGACCTGCCACTGGCCAGGGCCGAGCCAATTGGTGACAGTGATAACATCTCTGTGATAATGTATTTAAGAAGGGAAGAATAATTTTAAAAGGGGTGTGAAGAAGCAGACGCAGAGGCAGAGGGGGAGGCCTTGTGGGCCTTGCAGGCCTCACCCTCTGGCCTCCGGGCAGCCGACAGGGCCCGACTCGGCCCGGCCCTGCTGCAAGAAGTGGAGAGGAGATGAGATGGATGATGTGAAGAGATCCTGAGAGGCGTCTGCCAGCCAGTTGTGAAGAATTTATTGTGAGAGGAACAGCTGCAGATGCCAAGGTCAGTGAACAAGAGGTGTAACGCGGCTCCTGGCCAGAATTCCCCTGCAGCCTGTGGTGACGACCATGGTGGAGCAGGCTGTCCCCCTGCAGCCCATGGAGGTCCACAGAGGGGCAGAGATCCACCTGCAGCCCAGGGAGGACCCTACGTCAGGGCAGGTGGATGACTGAAGGAGGCTGTGGCCCGAGGAGGGCAGCTGGTTCCTGAGGGACTGCACCCCGTGGAAAAGGACCCCAGGTCGGAGCAGTTCACAAAGGACTGTGGCCCCTGGGAGGGACCCTGCGCTGGAGCAGAGGAGGAATGTGAGGAATTTTTCCCTGGAGGAAGAAGGAGCAGCAGAAAACAACACATGATGAACTGACCGTAACTCCTATTCCATGTTCCTTCCTTGTGCCACTTGCAGGAGGGAGGGAAGAAGGTAGAGATAATTTGAAATGAAGTTAAGCCTGGGAAGACAGAGGCTGGGGGGAAGTTGGTTTTGTTGTCTCTCTCCTTATCCTACTTTGGTTTTATTATTAATAATAAATTGAAATCTTTTTCCCCAGGTCAAGTCTGTTTTGCCTGTAATGGTAACTTGGATGATCTCTCTCTGTCCTTATCTCAAACCTCAATCTTTTTGTTATATCATCTCTCCACCATTCCCTCAGAGGGTGAGGAGAGTGTGTGAGAGGCTGCGTAGCTTGGTTCCCAGCAGGGCTAAACTAGGACACGAGCCTATGCTAAAGGTGATGTGGATTAGTCTGGTTGAATAGACCTGGACAGTCTGAAAGGGAACAAACCCCTCTAGTCCTGCCACCTCCATTTGCTGTGGAAAGTGGCATGACATCCTTGTCTTTATCAGCCATGTAGACTGAGACCTAGAAGTCCCCTTCCTACTTGGCTGAGAATGGTGATGACAGCAAAGCGGATTTTCTCTCCGTCCTTGCAAGAGACAAAAGCTTGCATCACATAACACCTGTATTTGCCACGTTGGATGGGGCTCTGAGCAACATGATCTAGTTGAAGATGTCCCTGCTCCTTGCAGGGGGGTTGGACTAGATGATCTTTAAAAGTCCTTTCCAACCCAAACTCTTCTCTGACTCTGTGATTCTATGTCAAAATGGAGAAAGGAAAATAAACCCCTGGATATTCCCTGGCTGACCGTAGGTTGCTGTGTGAACTTGGATTTGAGGAACACACCCCACTGTGGAGCTGAGTGATGAAGATATCCTCGCAGACCTGGCTTGGCAGTGAATGCCAGTCTTGAGGTCAATGTAATAGAAACTTCTTTCTGTTGGACAGGCAGAAGGGGGCTCTTGAAAGATCGGCTGCTCTATGTGCCAGCCACAGCAGGGCAGCCCAGTCGTGACTGGCACACACAACACATTGTATCCTGCCAGGAAGACATCATTGTCCCTCCAGAACTAGGCCAGGGTGAGGCTTAGGGGATCCTCTCCAGACTTCACATGTCACTGTGGGTTAGTGTGGACATACCTCACGTGTGTGGGTCAGACCTTCCCTCTTTCTTGGAGGTGGGAAGGACAATTCCCACCAAGGAGAACCCCTTTTCCACATGCGGAAGGAGGGGAGGCAAGGCTGACTTGACTCTATTTAGGATCAAGGTCTGGGCTCTTCCCACTGGCTTTCATCTGACCCCTGAAGGAGTTGGTTCTGTTTAGTAAACAAAGGAGAAATTCCTCACTTGAAAAAAAACAACAAACCAACAAAGAAAGAGGAATAACAATTTTCTGTTGTTTTGGCAAGCTAAGCTAGCCACTTGGAGAGAAAGGCAGTTGCCAGAGCCAGGAGAAGGTAAGGGACTGCTGCCGGTATCAGCTGATGCATTGGCTCGACTCTCTCTTGAAACCTGACTGAAAAACACCTTTGGGACTGCTCATGCATTTAGAAGTAGGCAGAGGTCTGAACATCTCACTAGACTGAGGCTTTCCCTGATTCAGAAGGGCCTGCAGAGTCAGTGCTCCTACGCTAAATGAAATGCAGTGGTTAGCGGTGGATGTGGTGACTCCGTACCTTCACTTCATACTGACATTGGGAAGTCAAGGAATGGATTACACAAACTTCATGTAACTGTCATGGCTTTGGGAAACTGATTTCAGTTTTGAATTCTGGTTTTATATATTTGATATTAAAAGGCAGTCTGCTAAACCGTTCTTGTGATGTGTGCCTTGAGAGTCAGGGCACTTAGTCCTGGGACTTGGGACTGAACAGGGAGCGGATACGCTTGGGGCAAATGGACAAAAGATGCAGAGGAGCAGCATCTCGGCTTTGATGACTGCTAGCAGGTAGAAAGGAACAACTGGCTGGGCCAGGTCTCATCTCAGCATTTCTGCTAGCAGTGGTCAGAGGTATTTTGGGGAGAAACTGAGCTTCAAAATACGAAAAGGAATACTGTGCCTGTGAAGTAATGAAAGAACATGACTGCTCACTCAAATACTCCCAGCGGAGGCATGATCCTGACTCCAACACAGACTGATAAAATCAGTTGAATGTGGATAGAAAGAATGTTTTGAGGATGAAAGAAAGATATCCATCAGATGGTCCTCTCTAAAGGGAGGGACTATACTGGAGCATGTTAAGATTGGTTCCTCCCTGTTCCTCTTTGTAGGAGGAAGCAGACAGAGCCAAGACTGCTTTGCATGAAGCCACAGAGAACAGTCATGGGGAGCAACTGCAGAGCCTGGTGAGGGCATCCCTGCAAGCGTCTAGGTGGAGAGTCCTGGGACAGGCGCTAAAGCGCCATCCATGAGTGATGGACCAATGCAAATTTAGATGTCTGCCAACCCTGGTCAACAAAGTGGGAGGAAGCTGCAGTGAAGCAGGAAGTGGTTAATATCAGCACACTTTCCCAAATCTCAATGGTGGAGGCAACCAAAACATCCTGGGGAGGAGGGAACACGGGCAGATATTGGTTGCTAGCTTTCTCAAATATGTCCTCGCAGACACTCATAGAATCATAGAATGGTTAGGGTTGGAAGGGACCTTCAAAGGTCATCTAGTCCAATCCCCCTGCAAGGAGCAGGGACATCCCTGACTAGGTCAGGTTGCTCAGAGCCTCATCCAGCCTGGCCTTGAACGTTTCCAGAGATGGGGCCTCCACCACCTTTCTGGGCAACCTGTTCCAGTGTTCTATAACTCGCATCGTAAAAAATTTTTTCCTAATTTCTAATCTAAATCTACCCCCCTCTATTTTAAAACCATTACCTCTTGTCCTATCGCAACAGGCCCTACTAAACAGCCTTTCCCCATCTTTCTTGTAGGCCCCCTTGAGGTACTGGAAGACCGCTATCAGGTCTCCCCGGAGCCTCCTCTTCTGCAGGCTGAACAGAAGAGGAGGCTCCGGGGAGACCTGATAGCGGTCTTCATACTCATACTCATACTTCATACTCATACTTTTTCCCTGCAGTAAAGAACACATCTGCACTGCACAACACAAGACCATGAAGAGATGAGTAAGGTGCCTGGGCAGGCATCAAAACCAGCCTAGCTTGGAGCAAGACAAATGGATCCTTTGGGGGCTGTACTGGATCTGGCCCCTGAGCTATCTGGCACAGCTTTGCACTGGGTAAGGAAGATATACTGAAAGACTTGTTAAAAAGTCTTGGACTTGCTGCAGATGAAGAAGTTTCCTTGCCAAGGCCAAGAGCCATAACCAAGCTCTAAATTCAGATCAATGCCAGAATGCCTGCGTAACCGAATCTGGCCCCTTGTGCTGCCAGTGCCACCTGGCAGGAGGGTCGTACCTGGATATCTGGGCTAATCATCAACTGTTCTTCACTATCCAGCCTGTTGCCCTATAGTATCATTTCAGTAGATTTAGCTGTGCTGCACGATTCTCCAATGTACCTGCACCACAGTGTTACCAGGTGCCTGTTTTAGTGAGGACTAGCTTATATTTATGGAAACAAATTCATCATCTCTCAGGAATGGGATGTAAGGACATGCTTGCATTCTCTGCTCAACACAGAATTAATCAACTGCAGTTGCTGACTTGCTGCTCCTGTGAGGAAATGATCAGTGATGTGCCTCTTGTTACTTCTTTGGTTTCTTCTTTTCTTTTTTTTTTTACCACCTCTATAATCACAGTGGAAAAATCAATTTTATCAAAGCACTAACCACCAGTAGGTGACTGCATGCATGAAGACCTAGAGATCGAATGATAACAGCAGTTGCCCACTCTTAGAAGGGAAGTGAAAGGTAAACTATTTGCTGCAATATGAATTCAGAGAGCTGTGTTCGCTGTTCACTGAGAGGATCCTGTGTCAGGAACTGCTTTTCCTGTGATCTGCTTGGCACAGCACCCCAATGTGTATTTACTTTCCCTCCTAATCCACATGGAAATTCATGGGTATGCTCAAGTCTCTAAAGGGACAGACCTACCTAGCTTCTGTTGATGCAGTAAGAGTTAAGTGCCCAATACATTTCAAGCTTATTAAAAGCAGAATGATTTAAACACGTGCTTGATTATCTCACTGATCCACATGTGTCCATAGAGCGGATCTGTGATTAGGACACAACCTCCTTCCCACATCAGTCTGCACAAGTGGTGTCTCAGTGGCAGCTGTTTAGGAACAGTAATTTCCGCTGTGCAGAAGACTTGGAAGGTGATTGTCCTCCTTGCAGAGCAATCTCTTGTGGGAGTTTTTCTCTGAGTTGCCTCAGATGGCTGGTGTGGTTAGTGATTACAGCCTGCAGTATGGTGTAGAAGAAAAACAAGGGAGTCATTGTCTCATCAAAGTGGCCAGCCAATCCCTCCAATTTGTCTTTATGACTGGGAAAATCACAACCCATAAGCTGAAAAGCACACACTGCATCTTGGTCCACACAGGCTGAAAGAAATCTTCCTTCAGTTGTATCCAACCAGCCCAGGGACTGCATACCATGCAGGCACAATTTCATTCTTCCATTTCAGCACTTGTGGTTTCAAGTGGGAGCCAGGATCCCAGATGCCTTAAAATTTCCATACTAAACAATCAATTGCATCGTTAGGTATATAAGCACCAGGAGCCATGAAGGCTACTGCTGTGGAAAGAGAGGTGACTGGGGCATTCCATGGTATGGGTCTCTTGTAAAAACAGTCATATAAGGAAAGTACAACTCTAAAAAGAAATCAGGTCAATGAACTAAACATACTCAGGTTGAAATGTCAGTGCCTGGGAGTAGAGACTGATGACAGGCTTTGAGAAATTACTTTGGTAGTTATTTCAATGAGATATGAAACAGAGAGTGAGTGACTGAGCAAGCAACAAGAAAAAACGTTACCACAGCGGGTATGGTTTAACTACAGCATCAAAAACATAGAAATTATGTCAGTGACTGCATATTTAACTCAGCTTATCTCTTTGCCTTATGTTTGCAGCATTTCTGATGTGGAAACGCACTTGCCCTCTACAGCCTAATGTAAATTAGTCATGAATTAGCAGGCAATTCAGCAGAACTTTCTTGCAGGGGACCATTTACTTCAAAAGGCAGCAATTATGTGGAAATATTTTGCAATATTTTCTCTTCTTGGTAGTGATAAATTTAATTTTTAAAAAATCAAATCAACTTCAGCAATAATCTGGTTTTAAGCCTTTCAGTGTAGCTGCTATGTTAAGCTTGGTCTCATAATGACATATTGTCTAAGTGTTGCAGTAACGTGAGCTTGATTTCATGGATTCGTTGACTCAGATGGAATCAAAGAATGTTGGATTAAGTACTTCTGATTTGTAAATCTCCACTGGGCGGAGGGAGACACACAGGAATAATACCACTTTCCTGCTCCATGACCTCAGAAAGGACATTTACAATGAAAGCAATCTCTTCCTATTGAGGAAAAGAAAACATCTGAGTGATGCTCAACTGTGTGCAGAGCATTGCGCAGGTGGTGGAGAATAAGGGATAAGGACTCACGTTACACTCGCTTTCTTGGGATTTCAGGAACAAACATATATTTTCTGGTCCATATAATAGTTTTTTGAGGGCAGAGAAGGTAGATAAGTGAGATTACAAGCGCTTGGCACCTTTATTTAATTGCCCCTTGCAATACAAGGACTATATAATTTTGTTCATGACTGTATAGGTTCATTACTTCTGGAATAACCTTGGGAGATGCTTTCACCAGAAATTGTTCTTAAACCTCCTTAAGATAAGCAGCTGAAGGGCAATAGTAGGAAACAGACTAAATACAACATAATTCAGGTAAAAGTTCTTAAATTAAAGGAGTATAACTGATAGGAAATTGTCTGAAGTTGTTTCTTAATGGAAACAAGCATGATTTTAATAACCCAAATTTTTCCTCCAGAATGCCTTTAGCTATCCTAGAAACATTTTGATGAAAAATCTAAATGTGTTAACTGGAAAATGCTGCTCTTATGTCTCATGAGAGCTGTTATTCCTTATGAATTCCAATCCTTTTCCTGTCTAGGCTTCTGTGAGACCTTAGACTGTGGAATGACATTACTCATTGCCTACTTTCTCTATCCAAAGCTAGGAAACATAGTCTGATTCGTAAGCTCACACTACAAAAGGGAATAAAAGCATAAACAACCATACAATAACTCACTTGTGCATCTTGATGCTTTTGTCAAACTGGCATTTTTGTTATACAACCTTCCATCAAAAATATGACAATTTTTTTGTCTAACTGTTGTTTTCATCAACATTTTCTCCAAGAAAATAAAATATTTTTAACCAGCTTTTCTGGAGCCAGTGATTATCAATGGGAGAATACACTTACTGCTCTTCACGCTTCTTTCTGGAAGCCAGGCCAGCTAGGAGCTAGGCTGGTTCTAAGAAGTGATGCTGCAGTGAAGCAGAGCAGTCCTCTGAGTATGACTGTGCTCCTCCTCCAGAAATTCCATGTTCGGGCTGAGAAAAAAACACCTCCGAATCTTTGCCATTTTCACATGACCAGCAAAGTATTTCCCATATTTTTTTTTTAGTCTCCCTCTATTGTCAAACTAAATAGCAAGTGCATTGGTTGAAGAAAACTGGTGGATTGTGAGGTTTTACAAATGAAATGGTATGTCTCGGGCTAGAGGCTAGAACTAAATGCTGCTGATGCAGTCTCTCTCCTTCCCAAGTGCTCTGTTTATAACCTTTATTCATTTAATCTCCTGAGTCCTATTTGCTCCGCTGGCAAAAACCCTATAGAAGGCCTTTAGGAGGGCTCCGTCTCCTCTAGCTGGTTGGACAGAGGTGATCAAATAACTAAAACATTGATGGATGTCAGTGCTGGGATCATGTTATTTCAGTCCCTGACACCTCCAAATGCATGAGGAGGGCTGTGTCTGACACAAGGGGGTAGACGTAATCAGATGGGAGTGAGGCAGAAAATATGAACAAAAAAGATCAAAGGGGAAGAAAGTGAGTGGTACTACAAAATGTAATGCTGGAGAGAAATAATGAAGAAAACAAGAGATGGAAAGAAGAGAAATCTAGAAAAGCTGAACAAAGAAATAAGGAGAATAAAAAACTAAATACAGAAATAACAAAACCAGAGAAAGCATGTTTGACAGGGAGTGGAAAGCCAGATGCAAACAAAAGAAGGAAAGTTTGAAAGAATGAATGAGAAAAAATATATTGACAATATAGGATGGTAATGTTAAAATATAATTAAATAGCTAATACAATCAACCTGAATATGAATATATATAGTTTACGTTTTGTAGTCCAAAAGAATGATGGAGAGGCCAGAACCTCAGCTAATGGGTAGATTTCTGAATCAGATTAGACTGAATGAACATTAAAGCAGGATGGAACAGCGTGGGGTGTGTGTGCTGTTTGTCTTTTAGAACTAAAAAAAACCCCAACATCCCCAGTCATTCCAGAAGAAACATGGGGATTCTGGAATAACTCAGATGGTGGTTTTGTTTTCCTTATCTTACAGTATTTTCTTTCCTTAATTAGTGGTGGCAGAAAACTAACATGTGGTGAGATTTGACAAACCACAATAACCATATTAGCTAAACGAGAGTAGATTTCCTTTCAGAGCCAGAGCTCTAACATATGAACAAAAACTAACTACATGTGGGGGCTTCATTTGCATAACATGCAGATGTTCAAATGGTTGTCTTTAAAAGAAAAAAAAAATCTTGCCACTTGCAGCAGTGTGAAGGTGAAGCACAAAGCATCTGCAAAGAAGGCTGCCTGGGCTTCATAACTGGGTCAAAAGAAAACGTGCTGTGGAGGTAAGTTGGGCTACTTACCTTTTATTAACTTTGGCTTTCACCTACTTCGACCTAATTCTTCACCTTCTGAAAGACTGTTATTAATGCTGAATATTGAATATATTCCAGAAGAAAAGCAGGAGATACATTTAAATTAGGAAACACCTGAATACAAAACAAGATGAGCAATAATTTTTGTAATGAATAAGGCTAAAATTCTAAATTATATTTTAATTAACCATTAAAATTCTGATTTATCTTTTAATTACTCTCATTCCATGAAATAGTGTTGATAATATTCAGCTGTTTCACAGGCTGATCTGTTAGTCTTCCAAAACTAGGCTGTTGTCTGAGGGAGATGCTGGAAGCTGTTACTAACAGCAGAAGAGCTTGCTTGAATATGGACTGCAATCATCATGGACTTGGTTGGTTATTTGAAGTAACATCCATTTTTGTATTACGGAGGGAGTACGAAATGCCATGAGATAGATTTGTCTTTGTGGAAAGAAGTTTGCTTTCCAAGAGGCAGATCCATCTCTTCAGTCTCAGAGTTATGAGAAAGAAGCGCTTAAAAGGCTCACAGTGACATGGTGCACAATGAAATACTGGCAAATCACTTTACTAACATAGAACGTGCTCCTACTCTGATTTTGCTGGTTTTAACAAGATTTGAGCTCATGTTTCAAAATGTCAGCCACTCTGAGCAGGAATCAGTGATTTGTTTCAGACAGCAGTTAGACAGAAAGTGAGTTTTCCGTAAACAGGATCTGGGCTGTCATATATAGCTATGTTCTTACAGAAAGTATATGTGCCTCATCTTACCGGCAGTAAATGTTCCTTGCAGCACTAGAGGGACAAGAGATTTAAAAATGAAGCTTGTATATTCTTTCCAAGAAAGTCCAGAAAATACATTATGAGCCTCATGTGAAGGCCAAATCAAGTTAATTAGATTATTTCTATTGCTACATTTTGGCATGCAACTAACAGCAAGTTAGCAAAACAGTACAAAAATGTAGTTAAAAAAAAAAGTAAAAGCCCCTTGGAAGGGGCTTAGCAAAGGTTAAAAGGGTGACCTGAAAACTTGTGAAATTTTAATGATGGAAATTGTTATGAATTATGAAATAAACAGTACAATGAAAAGTACTTCACTGTTGTGATTAAGGATGTCTTGAAAGATTCTCAAGGTCTGGGCACTTTGCCAATCATCTTAATGTAGAAAACCAAACTACAGTGCAGTTGTTTAGCACCCTCCATGCACTGTTGCTCGTGCACCCTCCCCACTCACACCCCTGCCTCCGTACTGCCCTCTCACACTGACCAACAGCTCAGCTCTCCTTGCTCGTCTTCGTAGCCCAATTAAAACATAGCTGTCCTTCAGCAACTGCTGCAAGCCACTGAATCCAGGCTGCTTCAGACAGTTAAGATACACTGCTGAGCACCGTTTCCTATGAGGACAGGCTGAGAGAGTTGGGGCTGCTCAGCCTGGAGAAGAGGAGGCTCTGGGGAGACCTGATAGCGGTCTTCCAGTACCTCAAGGGGGACTACAAGAAAGATGGGGAGAGGCTGTTCAGTAGGGCCTGTTGTGATAGGACGAGGGGTAATGGTTTTAAAATAGAGGGAGGTAGATTTAGATTGGATATTAGGAAAAAATTTTTACACTGAGGGTTGTGGAACACTGGAACAGGTGTGTTCCAGTGTTCTACAGAGAGGTGGTGGAAGCCCCATCTCTGGAAACATTCAAGGCCAGGCTGGATGAGGCTCTGAGTAACCTGATCTAGTGGGGGATGTCCCTGCTCCTTGCAGGGGGGTTGGACTAGATGACCTTTGAAGGTCCCTTCCAACTCTAACCATTCTATGATTCTATGACCGCTAAGAATACAAGAACTGTCCCACAGACCAAAGGTCCATTCACTCTGGTTCTCTGACTGCAGCTGCTAGCTTGAATTATCAGTAGACATTTAAAATGGAGATAAACTTAGTTGCCTGCTACAATCGTTTCTCTTGGCCTTCTATCTTTACCTCTTCTTCGCTGCACTAAAGCTCACACGTCTTCTTCCCTCCATGTAACTGAACCTTACCAAACCAGCAGTAACAATCAAAACACTGTGTCCACATACACGCACAGGCAGAGGAAAAAACGAGCCTCACCATTCTGGGTTTTAAAGTATCTCTGTGTTGTTCTATGCAAATATGTTGGGATTTTGTCATAGCTGAAATCAAGATCTTGGATCCTACGAAAATCAGCCATTGAGAAAATGAAATGTGCCTGCTTAAATGATTATGAACCATTATGACATAATACTTTAAATCTGCCAAGCCACATTTTGACACCATGGAGTGTTTTTGTAAGTGGAGCATTGTTAGTGGAGAGCAGTGCTGTACTTAAGCTGCTAGGGAGCCACTGCTGTTGGGATACGCTCAGTTTTGAAAAACAGGCGAGCATGTCATCCATCATCCTGCATTTTATTTAGATTTAGTGTTCTATTAATTTAATCATACCTTACCAGGCGGCCTATATTAATGCCATTTGGTCTCTCTAATGAGATCACCAGCTGCAACTGAATGTTCACACACACAATTTATATAATAGGATGTGTGAAGGTGTTTTTTTACTAGTTTTTGTTTTTCCCACTAAGGCAAACTTCCAAGTTGTCATCAGAAACTAAGGTCTGGAAAATAAATGTTTATAGCTTTTAAAATGCAGGAATTGTGAAAGGAAATACTTTCATGTCTAGTTCCAAGTAACTTTAACAACAGACCAGAAGAGCATGTGCAAAACCAGCAAATGTTTATGCCAAACAGGCAAATACAATTACATTTTCCTTCTTTACCTTGGCATTTGCATATTTTGTGTTAGCAGATCAGGCAAAACATTTGGGTAATATGCACCTTGACATACACGAGATTATTATTATATTTTTTTTTTTCTATAGAAAACAGCTATTATTCAATTGAGTAATTAACACTTGTCTACGTTTGCAGTTCCAGTGTAAGTGATCTTTGTGATTTAAATGACTGACAATCAAACTACTCATCTCCATGGCAGTAAGTGCACCCTTTGCAAAAATAGAGCATCATTCAGGATGTATTCGTGACTAGCTTGATTATTTAAAAAATACTATCATTACATAGGTAGCCTAATTAGTAAATGACTTGCCTCCAGCACAGATAAGGTTAAATATTTTCCCTTACGTAAAAAAAGCAGGTTGTTGCTATTGCTTGTCAGGAGGAAGTGGTGATTATTTCAATTTAACTCTGTACCTTTAACTAATGCTGCTATTTCTTGTTTTTCGAATTAAAGTGTACTCTGGTTGAGGCTGTTGGTAAATGCGCTTAAGGTAGCCACAAAAGAATGCAACAGAATCACACATCCTCTTTCATCTGATCTTCAGACAATTTCTAAATCTGGTAAGTACTAAAATAAAATAGGTAATCTATAATGTATATATGTGTGATGAACATATTAAAGCAAACACATAAGTAGGAGTGTACTTACAATGGTGGGCAATGCTTTAAAAATACTCATTGATTCCCTCCAAGTACTGAGAATTTTTTTCCTTATAGAAATCTGTCTTTTTTTCCTTAGGTCTCTCTTTATTCATTGTCTTTTGCTGGTAGAACTCAAATGATGTATTTGTACTTAAGATTGTAGTTTATTCAGACTTTTGAGTACTCACATGTTGCTTTCATAGTGAAAAGAAATATGATAATGTGGATAAAAGTGAAAAATAGTAAGCTCAAAAATGCAAGGCTTATGTATTTAATATGTAGAACATAAGTATGTTTGTGTGCACATGCATAGACATGTGCCCGTATGTAGTATATAAACAATGTTAGAAGGCACACACATCCCCTTATATATATGGAAAATTATTTTTCATAATCACCTAATACACTATTGCTAAACAAAGCCGTAAATATGCAGATTATAAATTATAAAGGTGCCTATTGAAACACTGTTAGAAAGATTTAAATTGAAAAGAATATCATGTTTATAGAAGTTCTGTTTCAACTTCCTTTGCAGCCAGTGCATCTTCTTAATAACTTCAGTGAATGCTATTTCAAATTCAGAAAAGGAAATCAGCTCTACAGATTTAAATCAGATCCTAAATCTGATCTCTACAATTCTGGTTTCAGTCTGAGTCTTTCTTTACTGCTCTTGTACCAACCATCCTCGAGAAGCTTTACCTGGACTGTGGAAGTCCTTTTCCGACTAAATGTGTGACTGGTGCTGCCTTTGTGAAATTCCTGTAGCATCAGGGAGAGTACGCAGCTCTCCCTGATGCTACGGAATGCAGATGCTACAGATGCAGAGAGTATGAGTGGTTGTTCCCTACAGGCTATCTGCTGAGCTCTTCTTCGGATTACAGAGCCCTTCTTCAGTGCTAATTTAAAGACATCTCCTTTCCTAGCCCTCCTTGCAGGCTGTAGGAAACATCCGTGCCCCCTTTCTTCTAAATGCCTTCACCTCGTCTTCTTCCTTCTACATGTTTGAGAGTGGCTTTGGCTAAGTGGAACGAAGAATGACTGTTTGATAGAGAATATACGCTCTCAGGCTCTCTTTGTATATTTTAACCATGTATATCCTAGAAAGATATGAATGACAGATACCTAGAAATATTTCTACCAATAATAAAATACCAGTTTCTAAAATAATAACCTAGACAGATGCCCCTTCAGTGCTGTCTAACTGAAGAGTTACTGTAGTTGCAGCCAAGGGCAAAGGGCAATAGAAACACCAAGCAAGGGCTAAGTGTCTGGCTGGATGGGGTAAAGAGGGTAAGGCAGCAGATGGAGACCAGAGTTTCTCAAAGATGGGGTGGGGACCACAGCCCCGTATGAACTGTACAACTTACCTGCTTGCCTTATACATCTTCACGCTTCTGAGAGACACTTTAAATTGTTTAAAGCTTGCTTCAGAAGGTGTTCAAGCACTTTCAGGCTGTCATATTCCTGTAGCTTCTAAGAATTAGCTTTGAAAAGCCAGCAGAGGAAGCTGGAGAGGAGGTTAAAGATTTATTTAAAGGACAGGAAAGCCAGAGAAGCTCTGATACTTAAGCACATCATATAGCATGGATCTTTACCCATCTGCATCCCTCTGTCATGAGCCAGCCTGCCCACATGAGTCAGAGAGAGTCTCATCCTCATGATGCTTTTGGAACGTGTTCAGTCTTTTCCCTCCCCCAGCTTTGCAGTTATATCTGGACTGCATCTGCCCTACTTTTACAGATGATTTGTCTCTCTCTCTTTCAAAATTCAGGTAATTCCCAAACAGGAAGGATTTGTTTATTTAAACTTAAAGTTGACCTATGCACAGTTCCTAATTAGCAGCACAACTAACAAAAAGCAGAGAAACTCTACATGAAACTGCCATTCACAGCTTTAGCAAATATGGGACCAAATGTCATCCAGTCCCTGCAATTACTGCCTTGCTGGTATGCGCCCTTCTCACACAGCAGCTAATGGGAAGAAGAGGAGGACTGAACACATGCAGGGGAATGCTGAGGACTCCTGCCTGTGGTTTCCTGTGTGAGGTTAAACAAGTCATTTAAGCCCAGCTTTGCACACGTGGCCACCAATGGCATGTTCCCCATTTTATGTGGGTGACTTTAGACTCTGTGGTGTGATTTGCAGAAGTTTGTGCCTCACTGCAACCAGAATCAATGGATTTAATCCTTTACATATGCTCTTAATAGTGGTGTTAGAGGGGTACAGGTGTCTCAAACTGAACATCTCGAGTGGATACTTACTGTATCCACTTACTGTATCCACTCAGGGCTCAGGTTCCTTCCCTGTAAAATAAAGGTAATAACATCTCATCACCACAGGGTGTTGTGCAAATTAATTAATTACCATTTGTAAAATATTTAGGTATCACAGTGACAAAGAAAATAAATTATTTTCATAGAGTGCAGCCTATAACACAAAGATCTGCACACTGAACAAAGATTAACCAACACTAGTGCTCAGTCTTTTCCTATGTTGTGTGCTATCCTTTGCACTATAAGAAGCAATTATCCTAGCACTCTTAATTTCATAGAATCATAGAATCATAGAATCATATGGTTGGATGGGACCTATAAGATCATCTAGTCCAACCGTCTTCCCACTACCATTGCTGCCACAGCTACTAAACCATATCTTGTAGCTTCTCATCAAGCCGCCTCTTGAACACTGCCAGGGACGGCGACTCCACCACCTCCCTGGGCAGGCCATTCCAGTGCCTGACCACTCTTTGGGAGAAAAAGTTTTTCCTCACGTCCAATCTAAACCCCCTCTGGTACAACTTGTGGCCATTTCTTCGGGTCCTGCTTGTTGCCTGGGAGAAGAGGCCAAACCCCTGCTCATCACAACTTGCCTTCAGGAAGCTATAGAGTGCAATGAGGTCTCCCCATGAGCCTCCTCTTCTCCAGACTAAACAATCCCAACTCTCTCAGCCGCTCCTCATAAGACTTGTGCTCCAGACCCCTCACCAGCTTTGTTGCCCTTCTCTGGACACGTTCCAGGGCTTCAATGTCTTTCTTGTAGTGAGGGGCCCAAAACTGAACACAATACTCGAGGTGCGGCCTCACCAGTGCCGAATACAGGGGGATGATTACCTCCCTGCTCCTGCTGGCCACAGTATTTCTAATGCAGGCCAGGATGCATTTACCTCACCAGTGTAATAAAGAAGGGCAAGTAATGTGATGTTAAAAGCACTGAAACACACTGATAAAATGCCAGAGTGAAAAAAAAAAGATGTTAAAGTGCCGTGTTACTGTTATGGAACATAATAAGGTAGTGCTGTTTATTTGTTCCCTATTTCCCTGAATACACTAATCACCATTGTCATGCAGAATTTCTGAAAGTAGGATTTAATTTACTCTGATTTTTTTTTTGTAGTGCAAAGTCAATGTGAATCAAGTCACATATTCTCATATATCATTTATTAGCTCTATGAATAAATACTCCGTATGTAAGATTGTGATCTTAGTGATACTGATACAAACCATCCACTTTCCACAACTGCACATTGTGCTGCAGAGATGTGTGATTTGTTGAGATGCTCCTGTGTGTTGTTGATATAGTTGAAGTGATGAGATTATTCTTTGAATTAATGTTTTATTTCCAATTGTCTTTTTCTACTTGTTCACATTTCTTGTGCTGGTTTCCCAATCCAATCTACTTCATTTTATTTTCAGAAATCCTTGGGGAAAGCATTTTGAAGTTCTTCTCAACATATTTTTCTTTCTGAGAAGTGGACTGCCAAAATGAATTTTGTAAGTACTAAATTGATAAACTTTATTAGTACATTAATAAAGCAATGTATCTGGAAGTCTCAGCTCTTTGAGGCTACTGGTCCAAGTGCCCTAATCTCAGGAGTGATTAGCTGAAGAGGTGTTTCTGACAGCAGAGTTCATTGTGAAAGCACACAGTTTATTTGGCTTGCACTCTCCTAAAGCAACTACAGGTTTGGTGTTTGTGGTGCAGGTAACTGTGCCTCAGGCTAGCCATCCTGGATTGCCTGTCTAGCTGGAGTGGAGAGAAGACACTCCTGGGCTTGACTGAGCCAAGCTACATTAGTATGAAATGTATAACATGCTAGAATGGCCTATTCCCCTGCCTTGATGGTAAAGGAATTCTAGACGTCTGCTTCAAATTCAGACCTTTACACTACAGAGTCTTCTGTGACAGCAGACTAATCCTTTCTACCTAATATATTTAAAGATGGGAAACCTTTGGGCTATCCAGAAATATAATCTCCACGTTCATATTTTAATTAATAATAATTTGTTGTGGTTTAACTAAATACCACACAGCTATCTGCCCAATCAAGCCCCAGGGTGATGGAGGAGAGAACTGGAAAAAAAGATAAAACTCGTGGGTTGAGATAAAGAGAGTTTAATAGGACAGAAAAGGAAGAAATAATATAATAATAGCAACAACAACAATACAAAACAAGTTATGCACAATGCAATTGCTCACAATCTGCTGACCAATGCCCAGCCAGTCCCTGAGCAGCAGTCGCCGTCCCCTGGCCAACTCCCCCCAGTTGAAATACTGAGCATGGTGTCATATGATATGGAATATCCCTTTGGCCAGTTGGGGTCAGCTATCCTGGCTGTGCCCCCTCCCAGCTTCTTGTGCACCTTCAGCCTTCTTGTTGGCAGGGCATGAAAGGCTGAAAAGTCCTTGACTTAGGGTAAGCACTGCTTAGCAACAACTAAAACATCAGTGTGCTATCAATCAACATTATTCTCATACTAAATCCAAAACACACCACTATACCAGCTACTAGGAAGAAAACTCTATCCCAGCTGAAACCAGGACAAGATTTTATGAAATTCTCTAGTTAGTTCTTACAAGTTCCTCTGCAGTGTTAAATACATCTGTAATTGGGGTGTGTGGTGGGTGGAAACAGTGTAAAACACGTAGCGTTGGAGGAAACAACAGTGCTGTGGACTGTCTTGAGATGAGCTTGATATAGACTTGAAGTTGAGGTGTGGGAAGGACTGGATAGAAGTATTACAGTTATCGTAAGGGAAATGCCGCTTCCATTCAAATCAGCAAGCCATATAATACTTGCATATTAATTTTTGAAAGATTTGACTTTGTTATCTATCATCTTTCTGCTATATAGAAATCAGAGATTAACACCAATGTGTTAACTGATGATCTTCTCTTTTTACAGACAGAGCCTCATCCCACAGATTATCCATATTATTCAGACTATGCTTCTCTAATCACACAACCTTGTTCTAAGTTGGAAGTCAGGAACTTCACAAAAGCGTTTCTACCAGTTGCATACTCGTTGATTTGTATCATCGGCCTAGTTGGTAACATCTTCGTAGTGATGACGTTTGCTCTATATGAAAGAACCAAGTCCATGACGGATGTGTACCTCTTCAACATGGCCATAGCAGACATACTGTTTGTTCTCACTCTCCCACTGTGGGCAGTGAACTATGCTGCTGACGAATGGATTTTTGGTGATTTCATTTGCAAAATGAGCAGAGGTATCTACGCAATCAACTTCAGTTGTGGCATGCTGCTTTTGGCCTTCATCAGTGTGGACCGGTACATTGCTATCGTACAGGCAACAAAGTCCTTTAAACTCAGGGCAAGAACGCTTGCATATAGTAAACTCATTTGTTTGGTCGTGTGGGTATCATCAATTTTAATCTCTAGTTCCTCTTTTCTATACAGTGAAAGTTACAGCTTCTCCATCAATGAAACCAAAAAGATTTGCGATCACAGATTTGACAGAATGTCAGAAAGCACGATGCTGAAATCACTGCTGCTGTTTCTACAAGTTGGATTTGGATTTTTTATACCTTTCATATTCATGATTTTTTGCTATACATTCATTGTCAAATCCTTACAACAAGCTCAGAATTCCAAAAGAAACAAAGCAATCCGTGTGATCGTATTAATTGTAGCTGTTTTCCTAGTTTGCCAGGTACCTTATAACATTGTTCTTCTTGTGACAGCCATAAATATGGGGAAGATAGACAAATCTTGTGACAATGACAAGATAATGGCCTATGTGAAGTACACCACTGAAGCCATAGCATTTTTACACTGTTGTGTGAACCCTGTGCTCTATGCATTCATTGGAGTGAAGTTCAGAAGTTATTTTGTGAAGATAATGAAGGACCTGTGGTGCATGAGATACAAGAAATACAATAAACGTAGTTCAAGGACAAACTCTGATATTTGTCATTCAAGACAGACTAGTGAAATTCTGACTGACAATGGATCTTCTTTTACTATATAATACAAATTGAACAATGTTATTCCTGAAGGACTCTTCTCACCGTGCAACCCAAACCAGTGTCACTGTGCCTGTGACAGCAAGTCATCTGGGCTTCTCTGCATCTCTAAGGGACATAATCTACAACTCCTTTCAAGAAAAGAGTAAAGAGAATAACACTGTCCTGTGGAAAACTGAAATCTTACTCACCTCTCTTAAGACTTACTCGCTTCTGAAGTGCACTCTCTTAGAATTAGCAGGAAAGTGAAGTTTACAGAGGAACTTGCTTTGTTTTCTAAGGAAAAATTGAATCTCATCTGTCCTGTATCACTGAAATATCCTCAAAGTACTAAGTAAATGAATCAGGTTATGTCCAGGTTCAGTTTACTTGCATTTTTGCTGTTTCTGCTGTTTCATTTACTTCTACCTGGAAATCTTACTTAAATGTAGGTCTCCACTCTCCTTTTGTTGCAGACAGGTTGTGCTGTGATAATACTAACCTAAAGAGACGACATTTTGAGCAAAGCATGGCAAGGAAAGCAAATAGAGAAATGAAGAAACAGGATCAAGGCTGCTGATATAGCTGGACTTAGGTGTTAGGTCTCATAAATCTTTGCCCAGTTCTAGACTCCATCTGCTCATTGGGAGTTGCTTACACCAAGGCTGAGACTGGTCAAAGCCAACAGTGATATGTCTACTAAAGAGAATATTAGAAAAAAATAAAATTATTGATTAAAGAGAACACTGAAATATCCACAGAAAGGTTTTCTGACATCTCCTGCTTTTATCTTCTGAACAGAGAATGGAGCTTTGTTTGAGAGATTCTCTTCATTTGGCACAGGATCCAGATGCTGGAATCCGTCAAAGCTGATAATCTGGTGAACATCTCTTTGTGACAAGTTGTTTTTTTCTAGGTGAAATTCACATGCCACTTTTTAAAAGGCGACAAACTGTACAGAACTGCAATTATTTCAATACTTTTTGTTGGAACTTTATCCATGACAAAACATGATATGTTTCTTGGTATTTAGCTACCATTAGCAAAGTTTCCTTAGGAATGGATTTACTAGCACAAGCATGCATAGATGAAATGTACTTTATTTGCTTCAGAAATTATTAAGAACTATATCTAAAAACAAGACCAGAATCTGACTTAATTCAGCCAGAATTTTTACTGAGTCAGTATTTGACTCACTATGAATATAAGAATATTTATAATAAATGCAATTACTTTTACCCAGCCATGACTTTTCAGCAAGCCCTCAGTGGATCTTCTGCTCATTCAGCATGCTTCACCACACTGTAGCAGTCATGGTGGGATGGTGATGTAGGCAGGGGCAGGAGCTGAAGGACAGAGGGGCAGGATGGAGGAGAGAAGAGGAGCACCACAGTTCGCAGTCTGCTGAAGTACCTGCCAGTCCTCTGCAGTTCTGCTGCAAAGGGAGCATGAGCCATGACGGTGTCTGGATTTGCTGTTGTGTGGGACATTACACTCCTACGGATGTGTAAATTAATGCAATTTGCAGCTTGCTTTTTACCTTGGTTGTTTTTTTTCCTAAGTTCATGGCTGAAGAGACAGTGGAGCTTGGATCACTAACCGCATCGTTCAGTGGCAATGCAAAGGGCTAAGAAGGACAGTGCTGGAGTTGAAGCTTGCTTCATGAAGGGCACTGATATGGCACGACACGAAACTAGTCATGGCTTTGCTGGTGCGATCCATCCTTGTTCACAGCGCAGTGTGAGGTTTTTAAATATCAATGCCAAGTGTGATGAAGATTGCATATATTTGTCATGACTGAATAGCAACTTAGGCAAGAATATGATGCAAAATTCTGTAAATGGAGATGCATGCATTTGCTGTATATAGCACTGATGATTTTCTGGAAGAGAATACAACAAATAAAAAATGTAACTGAAAAGGAAAAACACCCCTCAGATGTAAAAGTTTCTTGCTACATGTACTGCCTTGAAACATTCTCTTATTCAGTGTAAATTCTACCATATCTGAACGACATAGCGCCTCCCCCTCAGAGGCTGCCTGAGGGAGTGTGCTCTAGCGTGGGAAGTCCACAACTGAAGCCCACCGAGTGGTATGGTGGCTCTTGGGCAGAGCCCCACAGGGCTCAAAACCATACCCCCAGCCTCCTGCCAGCCCTGCTGCCATGCCTGCGTTGGCCTGCAGCCACTGAACAACCCAAACGTGCCCCAATGGCCGCCGGGGTGGGGTTGGGGGGCGAGATGGTGGCCAAGGGGCAGTCGCTGACCCTGTCACTGTCACCATCCCACTGGAGGGGGCTCACTGACAGACCCCGGGCA
Source organism: Chlamydotis macqueenii (assembly GCF_036417535.1). Taxonomy (NCBI): domain Eukaryota; kingdom Metazoa; phylum Chordata; class Aves; order Otidiformes; family Otididae; genus Chlamydotis; species Chlamydotis macqueenii. The sequence goes on along the minus strand of NC_141558.1, from coordinate 100,849,653 downwards.
GAGAGGGAGGGCACTTGGTCAGGGCAAGTGAGCCATAGCCTTTGTGAAGTGGTTCCTCATCCTCCCTTGGGGGTGAGGGAGGAGGGGGAAGAGAACAAAGCTTGTCTGGCAGGCTGGGGCCTTCCCCAGGGAGAGGGTCCCACCAGGCTGCCTTGCAGGTCGTCAGCCCCTGGTAACCGTGAGGGAACCTGGCAAGTTGGAATCTGGTGAGTTGGAAATGGCAGCGGTGGGACATCTGCCTCAGGCTTCTGTCTTATGGGAGGGAAAAATGAAAATTTTAACTGGAAATTACTTTGAAAAGTAGAAAACATACCCATGGTTGTTGTCAGTGACAGGTGTCACACACTGTGTGTGTGTGAGACCAAAACGGTGCTTGGGGTATGAATTGTGCTGATGTTAGGGTCTTGTGAAAAATCCCACTTGAGGTACAGTGGAAATCTTGATTGCCATGAGTGACTGCCCTGTCTCTGGGAGAAACAGGGATGAAGGCTGGGATGTGTTTCCAAGGGGCTGCGGAGCAGGCAGAACCTCAGCTCCGATCTGTGGGGCACTGGCTTTCTTCTCAAATTTTGAGGGCAATTACAGAACGCAAGTATGGGATATTAAAGATTTAATTTACATGCAATACATTCTTACCATTTTTTGTGAAATCTACTACTATGTAAAAGAGCAAGACCAGTTCAGAGCAAAAGCAATGGCGGGGAACCCCACTGCTCAATTTTCAACAGCAGGCAGCCGTAGTGGCAGGCTGGCCAGCGGATGTTGCTGGCAGGCTCTCAGATATTCTATCTTTCCTTCAGTGACCATGTCAGAAGGACTGACAGGTGAGCTGAAGTGGGTGTTAGGAGTTTAGGACATGAAAAGAACACAGATTTGCAGGAACTTGGATGTTACATTCACTATGGAGTAACTTTTAACTTTTTGGAGCTTGCTATGGAGGCTGGTTTTTACTAAAATATTTTAATTTTGTGGTAGCTGTGCAGTACACTGCATAGCAAAAGCATGGTGAAGTTTTATTTTTTGTTGAATGTATTCCATGTGTTACTTTTGAAGAAAAAAAAAAGACTTGTTTTTATCTAGGTCCTCACTTCCTACCATATTTAAAGAGAGAAGGATACATACTGTGCTGCATCATGTACGCACAGGAGATGCGGCTGATAAGCTTTGAGAAGACAATTCATGTCCTCCAGCAGCTTGGGGCTGGGGCTGGTTTGTGGTATTGGCTGCATGTACAAGGCCTCTGCTTGTTGGTGAGCTCCATTTTGCTTTTGGTGGCTCTGAGGCAGCCCTGCTCAACGCCTTCCGTTCAAGCAGCTCAGAAGCAGGTAGGTCATCAGTGCACGGTGTTTAAAATAAAGCCATAATATCTCAGTGCAGACAGCCTGAAGCTAAATCTGTTTTCTGACATGTATAATCTTGAAAATGGACCTAATTTATTAATCATCTCCCCATAAAATGTGACAACTTTCTTCACATGGTATTTAAATTTCATGTGCTATCTTTTCTATTTATGTATTAATTTTCTTAGAAGAGTGATCACTATAAGCTAGTGAATTTGCAAAAGAGTCACAGTGGACAGAGGAGATCAAAGTCATTTGGGCCTTGCTACCAGCAAGGAAAGGCAGAGGAAAGAAAACAAAAATTACGTACAAAGACAGATAACAGTTGGAGACAATGAATAGAAACTGAAGATAAATAGGAACAAACAGTCTAGAGAGGAACATTTTTGTGATGGAAGGTTAATAATAATAACAAAGTACATAACACGTATAACTTTGATTTTATCATTTAAACCAAACTCTGATTTGGATCTTTGGAAGGCAGTCTTGTTGACTAGAACTGTGAAAATTTGGGGGATTTTTTCTTCCAAAGTCACAAGAAGATGGTACTTGAAGCTTTCAGAATTTGAATCTATTTAAAAAAAATAGTTTTAGATTAAGTGAAAATGATAACATTTTCAAAACGGCAGAACAGTTTGTCTCATGAAACATCTAAAATGTTTTCACATTTCCGGCTAGTTTTCAGATACTATAATAAAAGCCAAGGAAATTATTTCGCAAAACCACTGAAAGAAGCTCATAACCTCTTTTCTTATGCTGCTGCCAAGCAATCAGGGTATTCCCTCCTGCAACCTCCTGTGTAAGAGCTACCACCTCCTGCCACCACTTGTGGGTTAGGAGCTCATACCCTCTTTGTCTATGTGAAGTACAGCTCCAAAAACAAGGAAAAAAAAGGAGGATGTTTCACCATCAATTTGTACTATACCAATAGCTCTTAATTCTCTTCTGGGCGGTGTAGTTGCAGGTCCCTCAGGCTGAAGAGGGAATTAAATGACATCTCTTCTACTGTGGGTGAATGACTTGAGACCTGGTGGTAACGATGTGACCACTGAAGAAGGAGCTGTTCCCTGGGCAGCTTTGAGCATAGTTAAGTTCCTTTTACGACAAGTTCCTTAAAACAAATTCTCTGGTTTTGTTTGAATGAACTCCATTATCTAACCTGAGTTGAAAAGTGCCTGAGTTTTATTTATTCAGGAATGCAAAACCTACTCATTAAAACGTTATTGTGATGGCGAAAGTTCTTATCCACCAAGTCAGGATTCCTTTCCCTACAAATTGAAAAATCCGTTGCTTGTACAATTTTCTAGCTGATATCCATAGCTACTTTTCTTTGGATTGATGGTATTCTGTAACCCAACTGTAAATCCTGATGCACCATTCATACTTTTAATGAAATAATCTTCCATTTATTTTCTTTGCATTTTTATTAGAAATACATACTGAATTACTGCATTATTAATTTGATCTGTACATAAAACTGAGCTAAGCCAGTCAAATTAGTATTCTTCTATCAAAATTTTTAAAGCTCTTATTCAGTATTAGTATAGCTTTGTCATTCCTAAACATGTATTTAAGTTAACACACACTAATGTAATAAAACATATTTAATCTGCAGCAACTTGAATCTATCTATAAACTTGTGATTCACTGAGGATTAGGGGAAGTAGAAAACACTCGGCTCCTTCCATAAGAAACAACGGCTGAATATCGAGGTCAAAGCAGAAAATATCTGTGATCTTGATTTTCTCCAACTGAAGCTCTGATGCTTCAGTACAAAACATGGCAGCTTTATTTGTGAAGAATTTGTGCTTAGTTCTCTCTAGTGGTCAGGAATTATAATGGAATCAATTACCAGAAAATTGGTGATAGTTTTTGTTTCTTAGCCTGGACTGGTTTATCCAGCTTTGGTTTTGTTCTGATTTCGTGTCCCATTTCTGAAAAACTTTTACAGAAATATGGAGCCATTAAAGTAGTTACCACTGGATCTCTGCTTGCTGGCCTTGATTTTCTTTGCTCATCTTTTGCTAGTTTTAACCTATGAATTTCTGGTAGGTATCAAATCAAGTTTTGCTTCTAGTCAGTGTATTTTGTTATTATTTTTTGCTAGTATCAAGTACATTTTTATAAAAACAGTTTCTCTGCTCTGTATTCCATTACAAAAAAAAAAAAAAAAAAAACCAGAATGGAAGAGAAAAGGCAATACCAAGATACAGAAAATGTATCTATTTATTAGCATGCATGAATGACGTGTATTTATGGTAGATGGATGGATTTCTAAGAGATACTAATTTGTGAAAGTTAAAATAGTCTTATTAATGTATCCTAGGTGAATTATAATGCATTGTAATAATCTGTCTCATAAAATTTTAATAGAAAAATGTAAACACTTTTGTATTTATTTTTCTGATTCAAAACAGATTCAGCTCATAACAACAGTGGTAAAAATAGTACTGTTTTCAGAGGCTTTTTCCAGTTTATGGTATTTTCAGACCAGTGGATATATATGTTGGGTTTATACTTCAAAGACAACTGCCTTTGGACAGTATCAGCAGGGATGCAAATAGTCAAAACAGAGATTGAAGAGCCTGGTGTACCTTTTAGGTAGTAGTTAAGTTGGCATGAACACAGTGTTTGTTAATGAAGGTATTATGTACTCTGGGATTTTCCTAAAACCAGGATTTTTTTTAGCAGACTCATCAATGCACAAAACATTTTCTATTTTGTTTTCATTAACCTCTCTTGTACTTGTCTCAGCCTGCATGCAACTGAATTCATTACAAAATACTTTTAACGGCTGTTACACTCAAAAGTTTTCTTCCCTCTCAAGTTTTCTATACTTTATTTTGTAGATTATATACATTATTCTATAGATTATTTGGGGGCATAGCTTGATATTGGCTAAGGTTTAAAAAGTTACCTTCCTTTGGAAGGTTACTGGTGTTCCTCAGCTGAGTCACGATAACTTTCAATAACCTGAAAGCCCAGCTTATACATGTGAATAAAACACTGCTAAAAGGTGTGAGCATGTCGTAGTTTAGCCTCACTTGGGACCAAGCTATGCAGTCTCTCACTCCCTCCTTCAACCCTCCAAAGGAATAGGGAGAGATAATACAAGAAAAAAGGCTCAAGGTTTGAGATAAGGACAGGGAGAGATCACTAAAGTTACTGTTACGGGCAAAACAGACTCAACTCGGGGAAAACTATTTGTTTATTATTAAAACCAAAGCAGGATAATAAGGAAGAGAATAAAAACAACTTTCTCCCACCCCTCCCTCTTCCCAAGCCTAACTTAATTTCAATTATCTCTACCACCTTCCACCCCCACGAGTGGCACAGGGGCGAATAGGGAATGGGGGTTATGGTCACTTTATGCCGTTCCTTCCTCGTTGGGGGAAGAACTCCTCACATTCCGCCCCTGCTCCACCACGGGGTCCCTCCCAGGGGCTACAGTCCTTTGTGAAACTGCTCTGGTACAGGGTCCTTTTCCACCGGATGCAGTCCCTCTGGAACGGCTGCCCCAGCAGGCCCTCCATGGGCCACAGCCTCCTTCAGGCCTCCACCTGCCCCGGTGTGGGGTCCTCCACTGGTTGCAGGTGGATCTCTGCTCCTCCATGGGCCTCCATGGGCTACAGGGGGACAACCTGCTCCACCATGGTCATCACCACAGGCTGCAGGGGAATCTTGGCCAGGAGCCGCATTACTCCTCCCTCTCCTTCTTCACTGACCTTGGCGTCTGCAGCCGTTCCTCTCACAAGAAGTTCTTCACAACAGGCTGGCAGATGCCTCTCAGGATCCTTTTTACATCTTATTCACTTCTCATCTCCTCTCCGCTTCTTGCAGCCGGGCCAGGCTGAGTCGGGCCCAGTCGGCCGCCCAGCGGGAGGCCAGAGGGTGAGGCCTGCAAGGCCCACAAGGCTCGCGCCTCCCCCTCTCTGCCCCCTGTGTCTGCTTCTTTCCATCTTCTTCCTTTTTAATTTTTTTTTGTTTGTTTTCCCCTTCTTAAATACATTACTGCAGAGGCGTTATCACGGAACATTCTGCTACCAATTGGCTCGCCCTTGGCCAGCAGCAGACCCGGCCGAGTCCACTGAACAAAAGGGAGCAACTTCTAGCAGTTTCCTACAGCAGCTACCACCGCAGCCCCCCTTCACTAAACAAAGCCAACACAATATTGAAGGATAATTTCTTATGCATTTCAGAGTCTGGCAGCCAGACCAATTTCTAATATTCACTAAGATTGAAAATGCTCAAGAGATTTAATTAAAGACTAAGTTTTGACACAGCACAGGCAAAAAGAAATTATTGGCAGAAAATATAAAAGAGTTCGGTACTTTGCTGCTCTATTATATAGTGTGTGATCTCTGATAAGGTAATGGTTATTTGGTATGGAACATAGTGAAATAAGGTGGAGGTTTTTTTGTTTGGCCTTTAAGTAAAAATCTATTTTTGTGTAAAAATTACTCCCGAATAGTTCTTAATTTCAGAAATGTTCATAGCAGTTTTATGTAAATTTTATGCATTCAAAACAAAAGCTAAAGTAAACAATTTTAAGTAAAAAGGGAGAAGAACATAAAATAAAGGCAAAGAAAGGGTCCAATGTGGACTAAAGTACAAAATCCAAGTTACAGTCATTCTTTGAGCTTTGTAAAGGCCCTCACAGCAAACCACAAACCAAATAGCTCTTTGAAGGATTCTGCTTGGACACTGTGGTTGTAAAGAGTCTATGAGCTTTCTGTCAGTTCCTTTGATCATCTGAGAAAAAATATTGTTTACTGTTGGGGCTATAAAATCAGGTTTTTGGGAAACCTTCTTGACTCCAGTTTCTCTGCTGACTTCTACACCACAAGAGAACTTTTGGGAATGCAGTTATCAGAAATTAATACTCCTCAAAATCTGCTTCCTCATACAAAGGCAACTAACATGCCTAGGACATAGGCAAACTATGGATACTCCAGAGTGCCTGATAAAGTCTTGGGTATCTCCAGCAGGTAACTGAAGCATACAGGAATCTTGTTAGACATGGACTAGTTCATATCCTTCTTGCCTCAGGACAGGAGTCAAAGCATCCAAGTAGACGGAAAGGATAAAAAAAAGCTACCACATGACAGTGCAGGGTATGAGATCTGACAGCTGCAAACATACTGGGTAATGTTTTTAGCATGCGTTTGTATATGATCCTTCCCATGGACCTTAATATCCCATAGAACCAGTCTTGAGAAAAATCTCATGGGGAAAATCCTAAAAGGAAACATCAGCTGTTGTAGGATCTGACATCAACTGAGACACACTCATATTTACAGGGTTCTGGTTGCAGAGAGGTTTATGCTCCCAGATGCGCAGATATTGATGGCCGCCATCAGATGCATCTTGTTTGGGTGGGGAAGCTTATCCGGAAGAATTGTGCACAAAAACAACTTACAGTGAGATTTTAAAATATCTTTACTTACTTAGGAGCCAAAGGTCCAGCTGTCAAAATAGCACTGCTCATGGAAATCGGTCTTGCAAAGTAGGGGTCAAGGACACCTGGCAGAAACTCAGTTTTGTTGGTGTAAGCTGTATCCACCTTATTGCTGTTATAGTGTAACTCCATTGGCAAAGTGCCCTTCTTGTGAACTTTGCTCAAGGTAGGCTGGTAATTCCAACTGGAAAAGTGGATGTCACGGTATAAACAGACTAGGTCAATGATGTGGTATCACCTACTTCAGAAATAGAGCAGTGCTCCAATTCAGAAACTCTCTGCAAATCATTGCTGCTGTCTTTTCGACACGAGTGTGGAGGCTTGGGTGTATTTGGAAACTGTTTGGGCTTTTCACCAGTCTGAGTTTAGTAGCCAGTAGGGTATACAAAAATGCCACTGTTCATTGATTAGGAATTTTTGAAGTTTCACATTTAATATCATAACATGTTGTGAGACACTGATACTATCTAAAACATCCCTTAAGATTACTTCAGAGATCATGTGTTTCTCTTAGGTGTAGAATTATTTTCATTGTTACATTTTTAAAAATCATCTGGGTGCTTGGATCTCTTTGTCTGTTTGCTCACTCAGAATAGCACAACATTTCCCTCTGGTGGTTAAAACCCGTACAAATGGTCCAAAAGCTTAATCAGACGATTTAAAAAAACAAAAGGAAAATTTACAAATAATAACTTCTCATTGCCATCTCCAGTAGGGAGACACTTAGGGAACTGCTCCAAGGTTTACGAAAATCCTTCTCCCAGAAGTCTTTCAGTGCTAGGGGACGAGGGCTCCCCCCGGGTGCCCCAGTCACAGACAGGTCTCGCAGGGCTGCGAGACTGGCTCAGAGGCTTTGGCTGAGGCCTGCAGGCCTGAGTGCCTGTGGTTAACTTCCTAATGCTATTTTGGGGCACCTTATCAAAACTGTTGGGGCTTTCAGTTAGAGTTCTACTTGTTTTCAAGGGAATTTGTGAGGATTTAGCAGTTTTAAAGATCAGGTCACATATGCGTATGCATACTGACTTTATGCATGCAGTTAACACAGCAAGTGCTCTAAAAATACATGGGTGGAAGGTTCTGTGAAAGTGCAAGGTACTTTACATACTTATTTTGCCTTATATTTATTAGGAAACTACCTGGGATAAAACATGTTCATCTTTATAATAGTTTTTTAATTTAAAAATCTGCTGAAACAGAGAATCCCTGCAAAACACTTCACAAGACAATCATCAGCCTGTACCGCGCTTCCTTGTTTGCTGCTACTGGCTGCCAAAACGCTCTGTGCAAAGGTATTTCTACCTCACAGGGAGCGGCTTTGACTGCTTCGGCCATATTTACCGAGAAACTACTTTGTTGCCCGAGAGGGGGAGGTTCCGTTTGTCTTTGACCAAGTGGTGCTGTGGCTGAGAGCTTCTGTGTACTCACGAGTTCCCTGGCAATCCACAGCAATGAGAAAGCAAACATTGAAAAGGGTCATGATAGAGCAAGTTTTAGTGATTAGTTTCTTGTCCAAACTGTAGTCAGCTACCAGCCTAGGCAGTGTTAACTTTTATAAACAAATTATTTCTTAGCTTTGAAACCTCATACATTAAGAATATACCTCCCCTCCTTTCTGAGATGGTAATATTTTAAGCTGATGAAGCAAATCAACTATGTTGGACAGTTATTGGATTTTCTTCTTATTTTTAATGGGATAAAAGCTAACACTGTCAAGTTAGTCACTCAGAGACCTCCTTATCAGTGTTAAGGTTTGAACATCTTTTCCTTGCTGATGATTTCAGGTAGGTTTCCTCACAAAGTCCAGTTCTTCATAGTTCTTTACCTGCTGGGCAGTGAGTGTGGTGCCTAAAGCAAAGTATGTGTTTGGAGAGATTGGTCAAATGTCACCTGTTTCCAGATCCCGCCATTCTTAGTCTTCAGATCATATTGCTTTAATTTGTGTTTTGGAGAAAGCATAAGCAGGACATGGAGTCTTCATGCACCTGGTACAAAATGGAATGTCAGTGGGACATGCCACTAACAGCCTTTAGTACTGAGAGTAACCTTCATGCTGGCAGCTGCTGACTGCTCAGCATTTGAACTTTGTACCCTATGAACTTTGTACCTAAGTGATTTTGTGGGTATATGTTGTTTCTTTGCTTTAAAACCAAAACAAAACAAAAAACCAAACCCCAACCAACTTGCATATAGTGTTATACTCAGAAAAATGACTAGCATGTTGAACTTTTAGCTCCACTTGAGTTCAACCTGAAGTGGGGATCTGTAGCAGAAGCAAATTATCATATCCTGTGCGATACTAGGATACAATCAATACTGCTTTTGACAGCAGAGGAACAGGGAGACTTGGGAATTTGGTGTTGCCTCTTAGATTTTGTAGAGAATTGCAATATAGTCATGGGCTCTACTGTTTTCTTTAAATGTGATTTCTTAGCCCATCCTTTCTGATCTGTCCCTGTCCAGCCTTTGCCTTCACTACACCTGCTTCCTTTTTTGTTTTTTTTTTCACTCCTACTGAAAATCCATTCTGTAGGGTTCTTATTTTCACACACAAGCATCTACCCAGACAGCCTGGACTTCTGTTGTTTTAGGTTTGTAGATTTCTAAAATGTTTCCAGTGGAACTCTAGATTACTCTAAAGGGAGTTTAAGCCTGCAAACAACATAACGTTTCCTAGCTACAGATGATGGATCTGTCAAAGCAGGTATCGAACCTGCGTGTGTATACATCTTACGCAAACCACTCACATTAAAGTAGGAAGAAGGCATTAAATAATTTTCTTGTGAGTGAATTAAGTTCTTGGAGACTCCGCATTTCTCAAAGAGTGCAAATAAACTACCTCTGAATCCTCCTGTAGCAGACAAGATAGGGGTGCTCACTAGCTTCAGCTGCTGAAATATACCCCTCCACCCCATTTTTCTTAAGGTAAGTCTCAGAATGGAGCGCAGTACCTGAAGAGGGGAAGTAGAATGTTTGTGTTGTGCAGCTGTCTCAGTCATACTGGTCTCAGGGAGAACGGATGCAAGCTGTAGTGGTGTTATTCTATCATTTGAAAAAAGCATTCTTCTGAGCTACTTAAATATCAGGCAGTTTTCTAGTGATGTTTTTGTTTGGGTTTTTTTCACATGCCATTTGTTTTCTCCTGTTTCCTCCTGTTATCTTGATCCCCTGCTTTCTGCAGTCATCTTTGGACATTAAGCACTTTCTCTGCATTTAAAGACTGAAGATTTAGCTCAAAGGCAACGTCAAGACACTTTGGCAAATGCTTCTAGTGGTGAAGGGGGGTTGGTTTTTATTGTAATAGAGTCTGATATCTGTTTGTGTTTGTCTGAAACTTTAGAATTTAATAGTGAGAGAGCAGGGATTACATCTAAGGCATTTTAGCTGGCAGAAACATTGTGGTGTCACAGATTTTTTTTTGTATTGTATGTATCCTAACAGTATTTTATATATTTATATATACTTCTCTATATTTAAAAATATAAATAAATACATATGTATGTTTTACAATTTCTGAAGTCAGAAGGTACTCTACCTCCAGCCTGGGCTTAGAAAAAAAACCATATCTTCAATGAAAAAAAAAATGATGATGAAGACAATCACAGGATTTACTATGTCAGCATGACACCTCTGTTCATGGTGGTTTTTATTGCACACCCCTAACATGGATTTTGGAAAGCAGGACATGGAAGCACATGCTTTTAAGGAGGAAGACCATATGTCACAGCAGACTGCGAGTGACCTGGCAAGCAAGATACTGTCTTCCAATATAATAACTGAGAAGGTCATGCCTTCTTCATCCCCAGGTTGGGTTTACAACATGAATGAGCCCTCTGGCAAGCAGTGTCCACTTTCATACAGCTCAGAAGCCAGTGGTATGATGGGCAACAGTAGTGACTCAGCAGATAACGTGGGCCATGACCAAGCTTTTCAGCATGCAAGGCAATTATGTTATTTGGCCAGCTCTGATTTTTTTCCTCAAAAGTTGGCTTCTGGTGTAACCCAGGCTGGAATTCATGATGCAAGTGACACGTTGGAAATGTTCACTCCTCCTTTGCTCCCTGCCTCAGAGCCTGGGATGAACCATTGTGCTTCCATCTACAAAATCATGGAACAGGTTAGTTTGTTTTAAATAATCACTGAATGTATAACTGCATGTTACTGATTTCTGGTAGTTGCACAGCCTCTTCAGGGAAAAAGGGATGATAGCTTTTTTGTCTGTCTATAGGTAGGAAGCTCTACTGGCAAGCATTGGGAAGTGCATATAACCCTGTGTTTGATTATTGCTCTAATGCATCCATGAAATAAGATGCTTTTCCAAAGAGACTATTAATCAATTTTTCTCTTATTCCTCTTGTTGGATAGTTACTTCTGTCTCCTTCCCTCTGGTGAAAAAGATTGCATGTTCTGGCTCTGTGTTCTCATGTGTGTAATGTTTGTGAGGCATGTTCATGTTCTTATTGCTGTACATCTTCCTATCAGTCCTCTTCTCATCCTCCATTTCCTTTTTTAGCTTTTTTCCATTTCTGACTTTTTCTCTTCTTCTTAGTTTTGACAAAGAGATGATCAGGAGTTACTCCACAGTATCTCTTCCACTGAGTGCTCCAAGTGCTTCTTATAAGATAGTAAAAACCACAGCACTTTAGTTGCACATTGTAAAGAAGCTCATGTTTCCAATACAGTTGAATTTATTACTTAGGATGTGTCTATGCTGGTAGTTCTCAACCCTTTCTCCACTGTTAGTCTATAATAATTTTAGCCTTTTTTTATAATATAAAATAAAAATCAGATATAAATTGATGCTAACAGGGCTGCATCATCTGCCTCTTGCCCTAAGCCCACCTCACCTCAAGGCTTCTTTTCTTATTACTGTTGGTACCAGAAACATTGAGAAATGTAGTTTGATACTAGATTTTCCTGGTATTTTCAGACTCCAGGGCAGCAGGACCAGGTGATGAGGCAGCATATGGAGCAGCTGCAAAGGCTGGTGGCTGAACAACAGAAAATCATTGCACTTTACAGCCGAGGTACTTGGGGAATCCCTCCTGATGCTGCAGCACCCTTGCCTGCTGATGCTTGTGCTCCAGCAGTGAAATTCAGCAGCTCCTTAAAGAAAGAGAAGGTTTGATGGCTGTTTTCAGTGGCTGAGAGCTCTTCCTCTGGCAGTTGGGCTAAAACATTTGTTTCTTTACACACATTATGCACAAGCTGTAAACTCCAGATAACATTGCTTTCCATTTTTGTACACTAAAATTCCAGGAGAAATATGAGGAGGAATTCTTTATCTTTAATAATAGATCTCTTGTACAGTCTCTTGTACAGACTTCTATTGAAATAGGGATTTGAATGGTACTGCAGAAAAATGATAGTATAGTGGTGAGCATTACAGAAAAGCTGAAATATCCTTTTTTTTCCTGTACCTCGATATGAAAGTTACAGATTATACAGAGACAAAAGGAGAGGATTCATAGAATGGTTTTGGTTGGGAGGGACCTTAAAGATCATTTAGTTACAACCCCCATGCCCTGGGCCAGGTCGCTCAAAGCCCCATCCAACCTGGCCTTGAACACTTCCATGGATGAGGCATCCACAACTTCTCTGGGCAACCTGTTCCAGTGCCTCACCACCCTCTCAGTAAAGATTTTCTTCCTCATGTCTAATCTAAATCTACCCTGTTGCAATTTAAAGCTACTACCCCTCATCATATCACTACATGCCTTTGTCAAAAATCCCACTCCAGCTTTCTTGTTGGCCCCCTTTAGGTACTGGAAGGCCACTGTAAGGTATCCCTGGAGCCTTCTCTTCTTCAGGCTGGACAACCCCAGCTCTCTCAGCTGGTTCTCACAGGAGAGGTGCTCCAGCCCTCTGATCATCTTCATGGCAAGGGCTTCCACCTCCACAGTGCCCATTAAAAGCCTGACTTTCTCCAGCTTAGATTGTCTGCTTGTGTTGTGGAGACCTTTCTGAGCTTCCTGATGATGCCAGCAGCACAAAGCAAAATGAGACTGAAAGGAACCAGAAACTTGAGAAACTTGAGAAAGAACACAATGTAACTTCTGTTTGAAGGTCTCATTTTCAAACCTGATGCTCTGTGACAATCAGCTTTTTTTCAGCTGGGGAGATAAGCAGGATCTCAATCATCAACCCTGCAGCCAGAAACCAAGCCACACCAGCAGTGACACCAGCAGGTCTGGCTGTCATTGTACCGATTTTCCTGATGGAGCTATGCCACTGCGAAATAGCTGTCAAGAAACACTGCTGTATACCAGGGACACAGCTTGAGAAAGAAACAGAATTAAGACTGTGGCTGGGTAAATGAAATCTTCATGATCCTGTGCTTTTTGCCTCAGAGGAAGGTCTGGTTGAAATGGCAGGCAAATGCTCAGCAAGCTGTCTGCAATGACCAGGCTTAACAAGTACACATTCTGCAGCTTCCAAGTTTTCCAATCAGAGCAGAATGTCCACAGAGCAATGATGTTGCTCATTAATCCCTGACAAAATGCTACAATTGCCAAGATGCTTGTTGTTACTTCCACCGGTGTGCTATGAGCAGAACAGTTAGGCTGCACCACTTTCTTCAGGTTCTCAGGAAGGACTGAACAGTGTGAGAGGGAAAGTGCCCTGGGTCCTGCTACGCTTCATCATACAGACTTCTCTTCCCCTGCTTCAGTGCTGTAAATCATTTGACACTTTTCTGAAGTACAGTTTGTATCATGGACTCAAGACCATATGTGCAGTTTGAGCTTCAGGTTGTCATTTTAATGTCTCACAGTAACACAGACGGAAGTGGCTCTGCCCAGCTGCCATCTTTGTGGTTACAGAATCTGTCCAGAAGTAGCATGTTGGGCTTTTTTTTTTTTTCTGAGTCTGTACCAGACGGGATTTGAATCCACTGATCAGCCTTCTGCCAAAAAAATGCCTTAACTGCAGGATGAGGCAATTTCAGTCGCAGGGAGTCTCTGTTCTTCTTGTTGAAGTCAGGTGACAGGATAGAAAGGAATCATGATGTGGAGAAAGAAAATAAGAAGCCAGTCTAATTTTGTCATCTTACAAGGGGCTTCTTTCCTGGAAGCAGTAAGCCTGGCCTCTGGTCCCTAAGCAGAACTGCTTATGTCTTTTCCACTTGGAAGTCTTCTAATAAAAGATGTAACCATCCGTCCAGAGCTAAAAGGAAAACCTTGCCCTCCTTTGCATCGAGGGGTGCCTCAGAGATACTTTGCGACACTTTCACCTGCTAAGGGACTTAAGGAGGCCCAGGGGTAATGTGTGTTTTATGTGCTCAGGAGTACTATGTAAATTCTCTTTAATTCAGCATCCCTGTAGTGTAGGATAATTTTGGTTATGACTGATGGTTGTGGCAAGCACATTTTACAATTTAAATAAAATAACAAAAGCAGAATTTGATTATTTCACTCTGAACATGCAAACCACCAGGGAACATGAAAGCAACGCTGGTTTTGTGTGATACCAGTATAGCAAAACATTTCTAGTTTGGTGCAAAATATTTGTCTTAAACTTCTCTAATTTTTCTTCTCTGGTAATTATTTTTAGGCTTTTCCGTTTCTCCTGGGATACCTTCCCACCTAGTAGCCATGATGCCACCCCTTCCCTGCTTTCCAGCTACTTTCGTTCCTGTCCAGTTCCCGTCAGAGAATTCTTCCCAAGTTGAAAGCCCGGAGTGCATACAGACCTCTCCCTTGGCAATGCACTCTGCTCAGCAAAGCAGATCCCCGCTGTCTGTGCCAAACGAGAGCAGTTCGGAAATCTCAGGAGAGCACCAGCAGCTTTCAGATTCAGGTGGGTAAAAAACACTGGAAATCTGAAGCTAAGGCTATTTTCAAATCCTGTGAATTTTTGTCCTTGCTAGTGATTGTTACTGATATTACTGCAAGGCAGGGGAAGGTGCTTTGTTTTTATGGTGAGTTGTCAAACTTGATTTTTTCACTTTTTGGATCACAACCATCCTGCTTCTGATACTGACAGAGAAACTGGACCTTGTAGATGTAAATGGAGCAGAAAGTCATTAAGTTGGAAAAGCTAAGTTCTATGAAGTAGGAAGTATGTTATATTTAAGGGAAGAAGCATAAAAAGTAGAAAATTGATAGCGCTTCCAAAGGTGAGAGAACATGTTTCCTTAGCTAAGAAAGCCTGCTCTTCATCAGCAGTCTTGGTGTTTCTCACATCATTGATATGGAGTTGCATCGTGGAGGAAAAACAATATGTAAGCTGCTACTTGGCATCTCCTCTTTCCTACTCTTTGCCAGCCTTGTCTTCTGTGGAAAGATACCAAAGGGTGAGAAAGAAGAAAGAGTGATTTGCAAGAAATCAAATGTTGATTTCAAAATGGGAGGAACAGGAATAAAAAGAAGTGTGAATGAAACCTCTTAAAGGGGAATAGGATGTAAATCAGACCTGCATCCTGGATTCCCTTGAACTTTTATAGCAAGACCTGACTGTGATGCAGTGAGACAGTCTTGTAGTACAACTGAAACTTCAATTTTATATTTTTCAAGCCAGCGCAGGGCCAGTACTCTCACTGAAAGAGTCTGGTCTCCTTCTTGTGCCTAGCACTATTGTTTTCAGCTGAACCTAGGTCAGTTGCCCAGAGAGCTTCAGAAAATTTCTGCCAGCACAAATGGGGGAGGGCGAATGTGGACAACAGGAACCTGAGAGCAAGAACATGTGAGGACAGGGGGAGGTATGACTGCTTATTTTTGACAGCAGCACTGACATAGACCTTCTTCAAGTGTGTGTGAAACTAAGGCTTGAAAGTGCAGAGGCCTTAGAACATCAGGTTAACACCTGACTTGAAGCTGGTCAGTGCAGTTGCCTTTGAGATATGCTTCAACTGAATGTGTGCTTGAGGACTGGGCTGACCCGAGGCCTTGCTGACTGTTGTGAAGAGTATGGGTTATGCAAACATAAACATGATTGTGCCAACAGCGTGTGTAACACTTCACATTCTTGTTTAAAGGGATAAGCACAGAGCCGTTGCAGCAGCGTACTGGGAGCCTCACAAAGAAACTTTCCAGACAAGATGCTCAAGAAGAGAACAGAAAAGAAAACAAAGGTGAGTTACACAGCTGCTTGGACATATTATTCTTGCCTTGCACTGGGAAGCGGTATTTGAAAATTACTCTGCTCGGGCTCCTCTCCTATTAGAGCGTTCTGGAGACAGCATAGCCCCACATATGAGACTGTGAGGAGGGACATGTGTTCTGCGTCCTTTGCTTCTGCCAACCTGCTGTGTCACCTCTGGCTTCTCAAATGAATTCTGGTGCGAGGCAAGTGAGAAGATTGCAGAAACAGCACTGCTTGTCTGCTGTTGGACTGGAGATTTTTGGTGTGTAGCAGAAAATGGCTAAGTGAAGGATCTAAAGCTTTTGTATCCTTGTTGTTGGACCAGAAAGTCCTTTCAGTGTGTTGCAAAGGACTTGAGTAGCACTGGGTGCATTAATGTGATGAAGTCAGCTATGTAGTTCCTGGCTACAGCAACAGTGTGTATTATGAGTGAGGCAGTGAAGGCTTTTAGCTCCAGTTGACAGGCCTAACTTGAGCTAAAAGAGCAAGTCTCCATTATCTGACATTTAGAAAAAAGTTTAATTGAAGTGAGAGCCTTCTTGTAATGAGCATAGCCAGTAAGCTTCAAAAGGAAGATATATAAATTTGCACTTTTGTGAAATACAAGAGTAAATGCCTGATTAGAAAATCTCATGCATACAAATACTGCTTGTTAAACTGTTTGATGAACTGGTCACATAATTACAGACACATGAGTAGTTCAGTACTGTCTAGCAAAGTGTCTCCACTGCAATATTCTGCAGTAAACACATTAACACAGTGTCGTAGCTCAGCCCCGATCAGGACCAGACTACGCAGTCTCTCTCTCGCTCCCCCCACCCTCCGAGAGAATAGGAGGAGATGATATAAGAAAAATGGCTCAAGGTTTGAGATAAGGACGGGGAGAAATCCTTAAAGTTACCATCACGGGCAAAACAGACTCGACTTGGGGAAAACTATTCATTTATTTCTAAAATTAGCAGGAGAATGAGACAGGGAACAAGATAACCTCCCCCCACCCCTCCCGCTTCCCAGGCTTAACATTATCTCTACTACCTTCCCCTCCCGAGCGGCACGGGGGGGAAAAGGGAATGGGGGTCGCGGTCAGTTCACCACGTGTTGTTTTACGCTGCTGTATCATCGTCGGGGGAAGAACTCCTCGCATTCCTCCTCTGCTCCAGCGTGGGGTCCCTCCCACGGGCCACAGTCCTTCGTGGAACTGCTCCGGCGTGGGTCATCTCTTCCACGGGGTGCAGTCCCTCTAGAACAGCTGTCCCAGCGGGCCCTCCACGGGCCACAGCCTCCTTCACACATCCTCCTGCCCCAGTGTGGGGTCCTCCACGGGCTGCAGGTGGATCTCTGCCCCTCCGTGGACCTCCATGGGCTGCAGGGGGACAACCCGCTCCACCATGGTCTTCACCACGAGTTGCAGAGGAATCTTGGCCAGAAGCCATGTTACTCCTCCCCCTCCTTCTTCACTGACCTTGGCGTCTGCAGCCGTTCCTCACAACAGGCTGGCAGACGCCTCTCAGGATCCTTTTTACATCTTATTCACTTCTCATCTCCTCTCCACTTCTTGCAGCCAGGCCGGGCCAAGTTGGGCCCAGTCGGCTGCCTGGCGGGAGGCCAGAGGGTGAGGCCTGCAAGGCCCATGAGGCTCGCACCTCCCCCTCTCTGCCCCCCGCTCAGCTGCTTCACATCTTCTCCTTCTCCTCTTTTTTTCCTGTTTTCCCCTTCTTAAATACGTTATCGCAGAGGCGTTATCATGGGACATTCTGCTACCAATTGGCTTGGCCCTGGCCAGCAGCAGGTCCGCCCTAGGCCCGGCCGAGTCCACTGAACAAAGGGGAGCGACTTCTAGCAGTTTCCTACAGAAGCTACCACCTTAGGCCCCCCCTCGCTAACAAAACCAGAACACACAGCATTACAAATCTCTAGAGGCAGGGAGTACAAATTATACCATTTTTCCTTTCCTTATTTCCAGGAACTAGACTTGAGCATCAGGAGCCTCTTTTTTTTTTTCCATGAGTAGCATCCTTCCATCTACTTAATTCAAATTAATTCCATTAAGTATTTTCAAAAATCAAAACCTTGCATATGTTCTTGAAAATATAAAAATTTCTAGTTTATGATGTTTATTTTTCATTTATTCATTCTATAAGGGCTTTGTTTTCACTGATCTTTTTCCTGATGCCTAGATAACAGTCAATTAAAAGAAAGGAGTTTCCCTGAAACTTTTTCTACTGTCAAAGAAGAACAAAGAGAACAAGTAAAGGAGGAGATTTCTCCATCGCTCTTCAGCATAGAAGGGAAGATGAAGATTAGAAACACAGAAGACAGGTGAGAAATTATCTTAGTCAAGCTACAAAAGCATGTTTTCCATTGTACACATACTGTATGTGTTATATTTGCAACATAAAGGCTCTTTCCTTTGCTTCAGAGTGGCAGGTATGCATGGCCAGAGATTGGACAGGTCTAGGGACTGCAGTTGATCTGCTTCTATAGAATAGGATGCTGGTTTAGCCAGTTTAAATGAACTGGGTTTGCAACTCTGATCTTAAAAGGATAGAAATAAGGCAAAAGTTGGCAGGAGAGATAACATCTTTTGTTATGCTGTCATTTCTTCTGCAGTGGCCACCAGTTTGTGATTGCAGCATCAGTCTGAGCAGCTGATTTATTCTTCTACTTGCTCTGCCTCTTCAGCTGTGCCAAGACCAATTTTTATGTGCCTGTATAGCGAACAGGTCAGCAGAGTTAAAATTATATGGAGAGAGGAGAAATGTAACTTTTAGATTGGGTCAGTTATCTCATCTGGTTCATCACGCCATTGTAAAAGGAATTGTACCAACACACTGAGGGGGTGCTTATGGCTAGGCAAGAATAGTTAGGTTGGCATTAGTGATGGAAGAAATGCTCGTAGAGTTGTTCCCTTTCCTCAGCTGATGCAGATAGAAGCAGCAGCTTTTTTGGCACAACAAGTCTTCCATCAAGTATAAACAGAAGCCGCAAATTTCTAGGCAAGTACAGACTGAAAGTAATTGTCATGAGTGTGTTTTAGTGCGTTAACCATGTGGGAGCTGGGCAGAGAAGGAAGACGGGGATCTCCAAAGCAGAAAGCTGGAAAGATGTGGCAGGACCTTAAGCACTTCTGGGCAAGTAGGCCTGTCCACATAGGCACACTGCCACATCAGCAGTGAGCTTCTGAAATCCATCTCCCAGTCAACCCCACTTGCTGTGCTTTGGTTCACGTTGTGGTCTTAGCATGAACTGGATGAAACTACAGCACAGAATGTACTCCAGCTTTTTGTGATACTTTTGCTATGAGACCAGGCTATAGATGGTTTGAAGTAAACCTCTCTGAAACACGTACTGTCTAATGTTTAGACCTCAGCAACAACAGTTTTGGTCTACAAATCTAAACCTATTAGACCATGTTGTGTGCTAATAGACAGAGCTAGACAGACAAATGAACAGATTATCTGTTAATGGAGGTGGGGTACAGAAGGAACAGTAATGTGCTGTGTAACCAGTACCTCTATTAAACCCAAGATTTTTAAATATTCAGTAGAGATTATTAGTAGGAGCCTAAATTAAGGCTCTAAGTACATTTTCAATGAAATAAGATATGTTAATGTATGCTGTATTACGCTTCATTTTAAGTCAGTGTTCAATTTGTCCCTTCACAACGTTATTTTTCTCCTGTGTCATCATCACCAGCTGATTCAAACCACTCTGTCAGACAGATACTGAGTGCTTTGTGATTGAACCAGCTCTAGTCTGGAAAAAATGCCTGAAGTATTTTTCCTTTTGACTACTTTTTATTTTCAAGGAGAGACTGATACCAGCCAAAAAAATGTTACTTGCTAAAAGCATAATTAATATTTAGTCTAGACAGGATGTTTTAAAGTGAGACTTAGGTGTCACATAATAGTGGGCTTTTTACTAACATGCTTCACATTTGAAAAAAAATTGGAGAGAACATTTCATTCTAAACTCATCAGCTCCAGGAGAATTATTGGAAGAAAACTAGCTGGAGAACCTGACAGATAAGTATCTTCTTGTTTCTTGCCTAGGCCAATTACACCAGCAATTGGTATTGGACAGAAGACTTCTGATGAATTTGTTGAAGAACAACTTAAAGGAGACAATCATCTCACAGAAAAACAGCAGAAGGAGAAGCAGGTACTGTGCCATTGATGCATTCACTTTGTTTCTGACAAGTTCTCATGGACTTGAGTATTGTGTGGGCTCTGTTTTGGGTCATTGCATGGCAGCACATTTTTCCCCAAAGTAAAAAAAACCTGTATTACTCAGTCAGTTATATTCCCCAGTTTCCCACTGGATTCTTCTATTTCCACATACTTTCTGGGTCATAGTTTGCGCCCAAGTCTCAACATACTTAGCTAACTTAGACCTGAGGTCCATGAAATCTCTCATATGCCACTGAGAGAATGGGACCATTTCCAAATACAGTTTTTTTATATGAGGGTCAAGTACAGTACTACTGTTCTGCTTTTTGCCTTATGCGCAGTTTGAGATGAGTTTATGTCTGACACCTCTAGGTGTCAGACTCAGCATTTTGTTAGGCTTTTTGACTTGGAAGATGAACATTTCATCCCTCAGGAATTTTCTCTATGTCTCCCTGGCAAAATAACATCTCAAACTGATGTATTTAAATATTTGTGTGTCACATTGTAAAAAACACTCAAACTTCCTTTAAAAAGAAAGAAAGAACTTTTCTCAGCTTCTATCATATAAACACTTAGCACTGTCTTAATCATCCGACTCTACTAATGAATTAATGGAAGCATCACAGAGCGACTAATTCTAAAAGTTCTTGTACCTTCCCTGTAGTCTCGAGGCTGTTACTTACACCCTCAGTTATCCTCAGACAGTGTCTTTAAGACTTCTGATGTCTCAGTTTTTTCAATTATCATAAATACTTTCCTTTCTGGAGCATGATTCTCAGACTGTGATTGTCAGCATTTTGATGTTTTTTTCAGAGCAAGGCTAAAGTGACACCTCGGAAGGCTTTTCTGAAACGAAAAGAAGGTGTGGCAAGGCTTGAAAAAAATAAACAGAAGCTCTTAAAAGACAGCACGCATTCCAGAAGAGCTGCTTTGGACTGCTGGGGTAATTTCTCCCAGCCTGGCCAGGTGGATAGAGGAATACTGCAGCCAGGGGAACGCTCTCAGTTAAATCTGGAGGTCAGTAGCTCCATGCAGATCGGTACACATGAAAAAAAAGCAGACTGTGCTTTAGCTGAGTGGGAGATAAAGGCTCAAACTGACTGTAAAGCAAAAGTAGTTGAGCAAAGTGCAGAAGAAAAAGAAGTGATTGGGAGAGATGAAGATGCGAAGGAAAATCCTGTTGACTCACCACAGAGAAGGTGGCCTGAAAACCTGAAACCATGTCCTGAAACAGTAAGAGAAATGAACCTACAAGTACAGCAGGAAAGGGATTCTCCAGGGCAAGCAGGTGGAACTGATGGAAGACCTGTGGAGGGTATCCTGCAAAAGGACCTAGGTAGGGTAGATCAGCCTCTGAAGGGTCATCTCACAGAGGAAGCAAAACCTCCCTTGGAAGTCCTGCAAAAGCATTCTCTGCTTCCGGATTTAGAAACAGGTCGCATCAAAGAGGCAGAGGGGAGTGCAGGCCCTGCATTCACACAGGGCCAGAAGTGGGTTCAGGTATGCCCACAAGAACTTGTTTCACGGAGCCAGAGCCCAGAAAGCAAAAGACAAATCCATACTGGGTTTAAGATTGTCAATGGTAAGATTGTAAAAATTGCACATAGCTCACCTGAGGCTGTGGAGAAGGGAAGCTCATCCTTAGCCTTGCAGCAGGAGTGGCAAAGGAAGGGGACAGCTGCCTCGAAGTGGCATGTTGCATCCCTGTCCTGTGAGTCAAGCTGCGTGTCCTCCAACAGTGATGATGAGCCCAAATCTCACCATGCTCAGCATCCCTCCCAGCACGGGCTTCAGGGAGTAGATTATACTGACGGACACTTGGATCTCTCTGACGGTGATTATGCTAGTGATGAGCCTAGTGGAAGTGAAAAAACGTCTGTTAAAAAGTACAGCAGATCACCCCCAAAGAAACAAGATATTCAAGTGATCTTAAGACAACAAGGTCTCTCCTGCAGCACAAGTAGCAGTGATTCCAGTACTGGGGCTGTCAGGCTGAAAGGGAGCAAGGCTCATGCTTCTCCTCAGCAGTCCCTATTTCATCTCACAAGATCGAAAAGGAGAGAGCATGAGCCTGAATCAAAGAATGAGAATAGGGCCAGGAGTGTTAAAAACCTAGATCTGCCATCCTCAGCAATGGCTGGTGAGGCTCCTGCTTGCAAGATTAAAGAAACCCCTGCAGTGGAGGTACCACAGAAAAAAATGTTTACAGACACATTAGGTAAGAGCTACTCAAGTTTTTATTTACATTTATTTTCCACAGGCGAAAAAAAATTCTCTTGGATTTATGATTCATTCTGTGTGTGCTCCCTAGGTATATGCCCACCTCTGTCAGTATTTCTCCATCCTAAACTGGAAAAAAAAAAGAGAAGAGAGGTTTATCTGCAAGCCCCTTGTTATGCTTTGCTCTCCATTGTCACTAGCCATTTTTTCCTAAGTCCGTTGCTTGAGGTGGACTTCCAGGTGCAGACTTTTGAACCCCTTAAGATGCGTGAGAGGTTCAGTGAGTCCCTGCAGTCAATGCTAGAGTTTGCTTCATGTTCCTCCTAATGCCCTCTTGACAGTGAGATGTTCATATTTTGTAATTACCCTCCTCAGAGATAATATGACTTTAAAAAAGGTGGGCAAAATGAATTCTCAAATTTGCATTTCTTGTTCCTAAGACACAGAGAGCGTCACATCAGTGGAAAATGATGATTTCCTAAGAACATCTTCACTCAGTTTGTCCTGAATGCAGTCTCAGTTCTTTGATCAACCAGTCTTTCTAGCCTTTTGGACCAGTGATCTTATTAAATAGTACCCTGCTTGAGCAGGATTTAGTAATTTTTATTAAACTGGTTCTTGACTTTTCTTCTCTCTTATTTTCCACTGAAGGACTTGCCCCATATTAAGTCCTCATCCCAAACCCGTTGACAGTCTCTTTGTGTAGGGTCAGTCAAAATCCATTGTCCTGCCTGCAGTAATTGCCAGGGCAGAAATATTCACTTCTGATGGCTCTCAGTTGCTCTGTCACAACTTGCTAAGCATACTCTACTCCATGTCAGGTTGCTATTAAAAAATAATTCCTTGAGGCCTCTTTGAAACTTATATTCAAAATAAGGTGGAACTATCATGTGGCAATCACATTCCTGAAAAGGAATTCAGCTACTAACATCAATATATCCCCTAATCCCTTTCACTTATTTTGATTTGTTTGGCTTGGCTTGCACCACTAAGAGCTATGCTGAGAATGGAATACTTGCATAATTAGGCAAAGATATATTAATTCTGTTTGATTGATAAAGCAATAAAGCTTACTAGCCTTATGCAGTCTGTGGTTTTAAATACATAGAGAGGGTTCGTAAATATTCACGAAGTTCTGTGTACTAACATAGATGTCTGTATAGGAGAAACCCAGAACATCCTTACCAGAGGATTAGAGACTGGTGTTTATCATGGAGGAACTCCTGCACTGACTAGGGTGAAACAAGAACAAGAGAAAGCAATGCATTGTCGCAGGTAAATCTGTATACACCAGAAATTGATCTGTGTCTGCAGTAAGGCAAATATTTCCTTTAGGGTCCTTAAAAAATCAGGCTGCTAAATTCTTACTTATTAGCTAGCTTCTTTTTGAGGGCATCTGTGTTACCTCAGAACTGAAACGCTTATTTAGCTGTCTAGGTTAAAAGTAAAGCACCTAACTGAAGGGAGGCAAAACACTGGTGCATTTTGGGTCTTAAATTGAGTAATGCCGAAAGCTTTTTATAAGTTGTCAAACACCTTCAGATTACACTGAAGTCAGAACTCAGGATAATTTGTTTTATGGCATCAGGCCTCTGATGGAGTAAAGGATAAACTTCTCATATCACATTCACGTCAGAGTAGCCCGTATTTCTGAAGTTAATAAAAAGGGTAGAGCATATGTCAATGCCAACAGCATTGTTATTTCAGGAATATCTGTCTTCAGACTAGATGGAGAGCGCATTTGGTACCACATAGATGAAGAACTTGAAAATTCAAGAGAGTTGCTTTTGTACTTTGTAATTATTAAATGCTGAAAATGGTTTTGGTTTTGTTTTGTTTTACATCTCCATTGAAGGAAAATAATTCCTTACCACAAAATCCCTGCAAGAAATAAGTTTTGAAACAATTGAGTTTGGAATGGAAGTGCCTTCAAAACTGTAACTAATTACAGATTATACAAATGCCTCTAATAAAAATTGAGCATGCTTACAGTCAAATCAAATATATATTTTTAATGTGATGAAATCTGTTAGAAATTACTAGGTCCCATCTACTGAAAACACAGGAGAGATTCTTTTCCTCTTTGCACTTCAAGCCTAATTCTTAACTAGTGACAAATTAGCATAATTTATTGATTTGGAATTTTATTCTAATATATAATACAAAGTAAGAAATTATTTTTTACATCTGCTTGCCCATTCCTCTTGATTTAAAGACCTTGAGGTTAGTGCCAAAGGATATTTCTGAATTACATTCATCAGTTTGTATAATTTCCTCCTATAGCTATCTTTCAGTAAAATGCTTTCACTGTCTTAAAAATAAATGTTTTCATTAAAGATGCTTCTTGTTTGCTTCCGATATATTGGAAGATGAGCTCTGGCTGACTGTGACAGATGTTTCAGATGTGAATATTTATGGGATCTGGCAGTTCATAAAACTACTAATGAAATTAGGTACTGCTTTTACTTTTATGGGTGTAAATTTTGGCTGTGGAATGATGTACTGGTGCAGAATTACTGCAGTGCACTCCTTGCCAGCACTGCATTCTCTGCGGGCTGACAGCGCTGCCTCACAGATTACATGGGTTTGATTTTTTCATAATAGTGCAGGTTTTTAAAAGAGCTTTCCATGGATTTATTCGTGTCATTAGCCATAGTAGCCCCTAGCATTTCCGCACGGATTTTTATCTGAAAATGCCTGCCTAGTATAATGTGTTCATCTTTTCACTCACTTTTTCTAAATTATGAGCTAAAACTAATTGTGAAAGGCAGTTTATTCTCCTTGACTGTGTTGGTCCTGTGATAACTTATGCAATCCGAGAATCTGTATTGTATTTTTACAATACAATATCCAAATTTTACAATACAAAAATAAATAAATAAATAATTGTATTTTTCAACCAGTAACCCTATTAGGAACACAAGATGGCCACCCATTGATAGCACTTCACTTGTGCCATGTTGACAACTTGTGCTTGCTGCAAGCAATGAAAATCCTTTTGAGAACAGCACGACATGCCTGGACCTGCCCAGTCTTATCCATTCTTTCGTTTCCAGGCACTTTGTTTTCAGACCTTTGCAGGCACAAATAATATAGGCAAGAGGGTGAAAACCATTGGGATGTAGCACATTGTGTGTCTCTGGTGCTTAATGGAGCCTGGAGAGTGCTCAAGGCAGCAGCCTGTGGCTCGACCCTTGCAGCACTGAGGTAGTTGTTGCTGGCTCTTGGCATCAGTCAGAGGATTCAGTGGGGTTATTTCCTTGTTCTGTCAAGAAGGACAGCTTGCTTGCCATTTTTAATACATAATTTCCTTGTAGTATTGAATCTGCACTCATTCTGGACCAACAACAGCAGCCAACGTGTTTGAGGGTTTCTTTCCCATCTCCATTTCACGGACTTTTTCTTGGAAAAAAAAGACTTTTGCTTCATGTATGTTTTTGCCTCACAGCCAGCCTGCTGCGATGTGCCTCATGCAGAAGTACATCTGGGACTATTGCAAGAATTTGACTTACCACAGTGTGCTTAGCCTTTTCTTCTGTATTTTATGTCTGTGTTGTGCACCTAGCTCCTATTTGCAATTTATAGCTGGGGTATGAATGGATTGTCAGAGGCTCCAAAGAAGTATTGTGCGTGCTCCTGGTGTCTTTCATTACTACATTTCTGCAGGCCAGGGTCTGTTTTCTAGCCTTGAGGCAAAGAGGCACAGCAGAACATGTCCATATGACTAACCTGTCTTACCCTGCAGACCATGGTGGCTACATCTGAGCTATCTGCTGGACATGATCCCTGGTCTACACTAACCTCCAAAACTTGCCCGACATGGCCTAGCACAGAGCTGGATGGCCGATGCCAAGACCAGAGGTCAGGCTAGCAATATAGAGCTCTGGACAATTGCACCCTTGGGTTTATGCTCCAGCTCTGATTAGTTTATTTGTACAGATGTAACTTGTGTGCAGTTCTAAAGAGGTTGATAGGAGCTGAGATGTTGGAAGGAATAGCTACCTGGCTTTTATTTTACATGAGCGCAAGAAACTTAAGACAGTACTGTTCAGTCTTCAGTGGTAGATGTTATATATAGCTCTCGCGTCTTGCTTTTGTTCTAGTACCTTTTATTTCAAGGCAGCTGGCCTGGATATGGAACAGTGGTAGGCTGAACATAATCGTGCAGGGGCTATATTTGCTAATTTAACTGTATTAATGTGAGGAGAATGAATACTTCTATTGACTATTGCTGAGACTTTTTTTTTGGCATGCATTTAACCACAATGTTAGACAGGCTTATTTAGGATTGAAAACAACAGTAACAAAAATTGATAATGAATTGGAAAGAGCAGCATGATATCGGTAGTTCGTTTATCTCTTAGTGTCTGAGAACTTTCATATTTTGCTGCTGAAGTGCTAAACTCCATTAGTGAGAGGAAACTAGGAGACCATGGCTGCCTCTTGTAGCTCTTGTTGCTTTTCGAGTAACAGTGATGGCCAGATGGTGGCTGTAGGTCATGAAGTGAGCTGAAGCAGGAAGCTAACAAATAATTTAATATCTTATTACAAATGAACAAAGCAGCTGGATCATAGTTACACAAATATACTTTGTTTAAGGATATATAAAGATTTACACTCTTCCCCTCTTGCTGAGCTTTTAAGTGCACTTTCAGACCACTCATGCCTTGAGATATTGAGTTCAAAGGCAAAATCTCTTTTGGGTGCTGAGCTCCCACATCTAACTCTTGGGCTGTGTTTACCTATGGGAAGTAAAGTACTTTATCCCCTTTCACTTAGGTCCATGGCTGTTCTGATTTGTGGGAATGACTGAGCTGCTGGAAATACAGCTCAGTCTGCAGCCTTGCATGATGAAGTGCTTCATAGGTGCAATGCCAGGGAACAAGATGTGCCTTCTGCAAGTCTGCCCCAGTTTAGGTATCTCTCAGAATAGGAAATATGTTTAAAAGCCTCTAAGTTCAGGGCCACTACATTGTCAATTTCAATACGAATTGTTTCCATCTGCTCAGTAGAACACATTTTGCAGCTGAATGCATGCGTGAGTGTTCCCAGTGATGAAGGACCTCCATTTTGACAAGTGCTGATAATTTGTTGGCACTCCCAGCAGTATCAGCATATAGGAGATATGCCCAAGCCCTCCAAAAATCATGCTCAGAGAAGGCACATCTAGAGACAGTCCTTCGTTATAGTCTTTACGCCAACCTCATACTCTTTGTTTACCTTCTGAACAGAACACAAATGGATCAGCTTAAGACTATCAAGAGCCAGAAGCTGACTCACCCTTTGGAATGCAATAAAGATGAGATTCACCCACTGCAGAACCATAGCAAGTTCAAAGGAACAGCTAGACTCACTGGAGAAAATGTGAAATCAGAAGAAATACAAGTAAGCTGTCTTCTGTAGAACAAACATGCAGTTCTTATCAATTAATATCCTTCCATGCAGGCATCTTACAGTAATACGTGAATCCTTCCATTTGTCACCAATGGCCAATTATTCGTGCTATTTCTTGAGGACAGTTGTGTGTACAGTAAAGATTTTTTATGTTAATAGGACATTGCTTTGATTTGTGTTGTAAATGTACATTCAACTTTATACAAGAAAAAAAACAAGTTGTGCCTTCTATTTCGTAAGGAAGGCTGAGAGGTTCCTATGTTCCTTGTACTCCCATGTACTGGTTTTCCCAGATCTGAGCTGGCTCTTGAAAAATTCCCAACTCCTGCCATAGTGGGCTTTACATCTTTTTGATATAAAGAGCCACTGTGCCAGTGGCACAGAGTTTTTGGCCATTGTTCTCTATTCTCACCCCTGAGCTGGGAGTTTATGGATTTTTTTGACCTTTGGCATTGAGGTATTTGAATAATATCTAGCTGTGTATCTAACAACCTAAGCTGCCTAATAACATCCCTGAGTTATTTCTTGTAAGTTCCTTTAGGGGATTCTATCTGTTTGAATCCTCTGTTTCAGCCTCTTTAGTGATAAAGTAATCTCTGAATACCTGTGGCTATTACCCCTATTAAAAACAACTAGTCATAATATGACTTTAAGTAATTTTCTAGAAGAGTTACTGATAAAGAGAACAGAAAAATAGTGAGCCATATGAGACAGTGATAAAGGAGACAAGGGCAGCTAAAAGCTATATTTTTATAAGATAAAAGAGTATAAAATGTTAATGCTCAGAAATGTCTGGAACAATGTTCTGTTGCAAAATGATGTCTAAACCAAACTGATATGTTTGACAGCAGACTGACAATTTCAATTATTTTCTTGACCAGAAAAGTTTCAGAAAAAAAATGAAACTGTCAAGATAGCACTTTGATCAAACTTTCTCTACTTTCTTTATTTTTCATTTCTACATTTTTTAAATACGTACTTTTGTATCATAAACTTAGTGAATGTTTTCTCTGCTCATGTTCCATATTTCTCTGGAGGTAACATTTACAACAGGAAATAATTAACTATTTCAGTTAGGTTATTTTAGTATTTTCAATACAAATATTTTGAATATCCTCTCTGCACAATATTTTGAAAGATCAGCTTTATTTCCACCCAGGATTGTAAAAAATTGGTTAGCATTTCTGCCAGGGAATAACTGAGTTTCCTAACTAGGTCTAGCTCTAGAGATGAAGTTTAATACAATTGTTTTAATCTTTTGTTCCCACCTGATAACATAATAAGTGCAGATTCAAAAAGATTTGTTTTCCACAAAACAATTACAAAACACTTTGAGAGACTTATCTGTATGATTCCCAACTGTAGAAGTCTGCTTCTTTTTGAAAGTGACTGATGGATGTGCCGAGTTCTAACCAGGCAGATCACAGCAAAGAAAGGATGGTGATGAGGACACAAGTGGGCAGATACACAAATGAAGGGAAAGTAGGAAAGGGTTGTGTGCGACAATTGGTTGACTACAGAGCAACCTGCACATTTCTAACTTAACTCCACCAACATTGTATTTGCAGTATCCAGCATGAGTGCTTTGAAGGAAGAGGACTCAGTGTTGGCATCAGCATGGGTTAGGGAAGGAGAAGGGAGTAGGAAAAAATAATGGAGATGTATATATACGGAAAAGTAATCTGCAAAATACACCAAATTTCACTCCTTTCATTTTTCTGAACTCAGTTGAAAATTATGTCTTTGCAATCTCTTGCTGTTTGTAAGGGCCATTTAACTAAGGATGTGCCCTTGACACTACATGAAGATCTGATGAACTGACATTTTTGCCATTAAAATATGCTTTGTATCCTTGCCTTTAAAAAAAAAAAAAATCCACATTTAATGGTGTTTATTTGCATAATTAGTTTGGATTTCCTGATTTTCCTTCACAAAACAAGGATTTATCTCTGCTCACTTTGTAACAGTTGGTTTGTTGTAAGTATAGGAGTTTGCAGGGTAGTGGGGTTTTTGTTTGGGTTTTTTTGTGTTGTTTTGTGGGGGTTTTTTAAAGAAATTATTTCAAATGTGTTCTTTTTTTTTTTATTGAAGACCTGTATACTGTAGACCTTTAAGCAGAACAAAAGACTCCCTTCTGGGTGTATAAGGTGGGCGTGCCTATTCCAGAGCAGGCAATGACATGCATACTATTTTTCTACTGGTAG
Organism: Chlamydotis macqueenii; assembly: GCF_036417535.1. Taxonomy (NCBI): domain Eukaryota; kingdom Metazoa; phylum Chordata; class Aves; order Otidiformes; family Otididae; genus Chlamydotis; species Chlamydotis macqueenii. The sequence continues at coordinate 100,819,790 of NC_141558.1, read as the reverse complement.
GTATTAAAACAGCAAATTGTGGGACTGCAGGAGGAGTTCAAGAGAAATGAGTCCTGCTGGCATGCTGCCTACAGCAAGCTGAGAGACCAGGTTGAGATGCTAACCAGGCTGAACATAGAGCTTCGAGATGAGCTCAGAATTTCAGAACCTCAGAGGTGGAAAGCAGAAAAAAACCCAGAAGCTGTGAATTTCACGGACAGAAAATCAGAGACCCTGGTACTGGAAGATATTACTTGTTTAATTGTGTCTGAAAAATTCAGGCATAGTTTTCCTTTGGAACTAGCATGTGTGAATACTCTTCCTCCACTCCTGCCATGCTTTAGCCTGAAGAGGAGTAAGTCAGCTCTGTAGTAAGCCATGTTAAAATATACTCTTTGTGTGGTCCTCTTCTGCTTAGCCTTAGTTACCCATCAGGTGGGTACCTCTACAAGGTGATACAGCCAACCTATCTCAGACACTCATATCAGGGCTGATGTCTCCCTCCACTAACTAGGGAGGGAGTCTAGATAACTAATTTTCATTCAGTGCCTAAATTAAGACAAGTAAAGACTCCTGAATTTAATTCCAGTATTTATATTTATAATGTCATGTAGCTTTTTAATAAAACAGCTCTTCAACCAGATGCAGGCTGTTTTCTAATAATAGACATAGTGGGACCTTTTATTAAATCTCATTTCAGTTCTTATTTTGCACTGTAAACTTTCTAGGAAGAAAACACTGTCAGTGGCCTGCCTTATCATGGCATAAGTTGGACTCTTGAATAGGACTTCCATTGGGGTGGAGCAGGAAAGGCAATCAAGGTGGAAAATACAGTGGGGTAGTGTAAATGTCTCTGGTGATCTCCTGAAATCAAAGAAGTTTAGTCATAGGTTAACAGGTTCTATTGCTCTTTCTCATTCAGTATCCCGTTTGTTTAATATGCTTGTAGGATGACTTGCTACCTTACTATATAACTAAGTAACTTCATTTAAGGGAGTTAAAGGAAGGGAGAGGAATAAAGTTAGCCACTTCTTACACAGGAGATGGCAAATCTTGGTGAAATTAAATGATGCAGACTAAAATTCAAAAGACATAAGTCTGGTTTGAGTGGGTCATTTCATCTCCCTGTGTATTCAAGGTAGAAAAATATGTGCCTTTAGAGAGGGATCAATTTAATCCTATGTGTGTCAAGACGACTAGAACAGGTAATTATCTTCTAGATGGTGCAGTCTGGTGAGATAAAACCTACTCCTCCACAGAGTGGCGGAACCTAGGAGAAAATAAAATTGAGCCATTTACTCCTACGTATTTCCCTAATTTGCAAATCTAACTTCTAGTAATGTATCTTTAAAAGATGTTAGAACCACCAATTAACCTGTCCTTTGCTTTATGGAATGAAGAAGTTTTGATCTCTCCTTTTATTTGATTTTAATGTACTTGTTAATGAGATTTTTCACCTAACACTATTAAGTTCCATTGAAAACATCATTTCAAGTTACATTTCACTTTCTTTTCAATTTTCCCAAACCTACCTGTTGATATGACTATTCCTTGTATAGATCATGAAGGTAAAAAAAAAATCTGAGTCACTTGTATAGAATGAAAAAATATAAAAATTCTAACAAAAGCAATGATAAGAAAAAACTAATTTACTTCTATTGTAGGCCAGGTTTCTGTATTATCTCTACTGCTTTGGGATATTCAGTGATGTAGAACTACTGCTCAAGCCACTAAATTTTTTGTTGTCTGAAAGTAATATTAGGATGCTGTACATAAGGATGCTAAGACGCCATATACAAGGATTGTTGTGTTTGGGGAGTTTCAGACCCTAGCAGAAAAAGATGTTATAATTTTTTATTACAACAGAAAACCAGATGGCTTTGAGGGTTGTTTGATTTTACTAGCTGTGACTTGAACTTAAAATTATATATTTATAACAAATTCTCCATTAGGTTGCAGAAGCTATTCTGCGAGGGACAGCATCTTCATCAAAACAAGAAGAAAGATCACAGAGAGATAATCACAAGAGCCATGGCATCTCTCACGTGGGGCCGAAGACATCTATGCAGAAACACTGCTTTAAAGATGTGAATATAAAAGTATGCATGCCTATTGCCAATAGTCACTTTTCCACAATTTCAAATATTTATTTCAGAGCATGTTCTTTGGAATCAAAATTTGTGAAAATGAAAATCTCTGGTCATGTTTTCTTGCAGTGGGTTTGTGCTGTCATTCAGTACAACTCTACTTGTAGTTTTTATTCTGGTTTTGCAGTAGCAGAAGACAAATTTTTTCTTTTTCCATTTATAAACCTAACTGAATTGCCTTTGCCTGTTGTTTGCAGATATGCTCTGAATTCATTGTACCTGCTACTTCACAGATTGGTTTTATAGGGAACTACCCTACCTTGCCTCAGCAAAGCATAAACCCAGTATTTTGCCATTACTTACCAATAAGTACTAGTGGCTTTCTGCCTTATAAAGTCAGTGGGAAAATCACTTAGCTTTTAATGAGTTGTGACAATTTAACTGGTATTTCTGTGACTGCTCCTCCACAGCCAGCTTGCAAGTTTCTCACACATCTCGCTGTTTAGAATATATAGATATCTACATATCTTGTCGTGCTTTTCTTTCTCTTGACTTTGTATTTCTTGCTTCTTATTATGAGCATCTTGATTATTGCAAGTCCCTTTTCTTCCTTTTGCTCACATTTAGCTGAAATCTGTGCTTTGTTCAAGTGAACGGTCTCTCTGAAATTCCTCTTACCTACTGGAAACTAATGTCCTGATTCCATTGGCTAGAGCAAATCTAAGCTCAGATTAGTCAACACGCCACTCTCTCTGCCTGTTTAGGGACTGAAATGAAATGTAAAACATGTCAGATGAGAAAGGAGGCAACTATTCCACTGTAGTGATCATGACAGCATGTGACTTGAAAGTCACTAGACAGTGGCTTTAGTGAATCCTGCATTGTGCCAGATGTGAACAGAGATAATGATAAGAACAACTCTGAACTGAATACACTCAAAAGAGCAGAATCAGTCTGTGAAACAGTAGCTTTAAATAGGATGCAGATACTATGTGCCTGCCTTCAGGACTGGCTATATTTCTAAGCAATGTGTGCTGTTTGTAAGTCTGAAGGTGGAGGGCTTAGCTGCAGGAAATTGTTTTATTTGTTCTATACTGATGTTAGGTCTCCCCAGTCCCTTCTACAGCTGGAATCTCTCCATTCCTCTGTGCTGTGGTGGACAGAATTACAAGCCAAACAAGTAATGTGAGATATAATATCTGCAGTTAAAGTAGCCAGTAAAATAAAAAAAATATCTTTGATAACTTACCCTGGAAATTTTCAAGGTATGAAAGAGTTTGTTTCATCTGAACATCTCAAGCGCTCCTGCAAAATAAGGAAAAAGCAGAAACATTTGTTCTACATAGAGATTCCCTAAGACCCATTTGAGTTAATTTTTCTCCTCTGGCTCACAGCCATGTGCAAAAAAACCCTGTGGCTTCAGCAACAGTTCTGAGAAGGGGGAAGTTGAGGACAGCAGACTTTTGGGCTCATCATTATCTGAGCTTTCACTATCCAGCCAACACTGGATCCAGTCCAACTGAAATCCAGCACAAGCATGAGCTAGACTGGTGGGCATAGTGCCCAGACGTCCTGAGTGAACTCTGAAATGTGTGATAGAGACACACGTTCTGTACTGATCTGATGGCTGAAGGCAGCCTTGCAGAGAATAGAACAGCTGCTGATTATTTGAATCTAGAGTTGAAGGCTCAGGTAAATGGAACATTAAACAGAAGTGCAAAATCTGTGTCGTAGCGATAGATCTGAACATGGTGACTCACTTGTGTTTCCTTTGTATTTCAGCTGTCTTGCTAGCAGGTACATGCTTTCCCTCAAAGATTCTCTGAATCTGGACAATTCTTAATTGCTTCTTCTGTCAGAATTGGGAAACTGTGCATGGGAACATATCAAAGTGAATGGGATAACCCTAAGCAACAGACACAGAGAGGCATGCCATAAGATATTTAGGTTAAAGCTAGCTAGGACTCGTGAGTTTCATCAGCTGTAAGCAAGAAGGCACACACACACACATAATTCTCTGTTTGGGGGTCTTGTCTTGTTTCCTACATTTCTGTCTACTTGGACAATGATGCAAGTCCAGGGGATCCAAGGTGCATAGTGTGAGGCTGACAGCAGCTTTTACAATGGCATATGGAGCAAGCTGGAGCACCTTTACTGACACTGTTCTGCATGAAGAACTGAATTGGTTGTTCTTTAGATACATTGTGAACAAAACTCACCATGCTCATGAAAACACCTCTTTCTCTCTGGTTTCATCTTGCTCCTTCACTATGTGGGAAACAAGACAAGACCCCAAATAGAGAATTATGTGTGTGTGTGTATGCCACATACACAAATAAAAATTTTTTTGAAAGTTTTAAACACTTAATGATGCACCTGTTGTAGAAAGCTTTTTAATGCTATTTGAAGATGTTTATGCCAACTTACTAGAAATGTATTCAAACCTTTCAGGCAATGAAAAGCTCTGTGCAAAGAGATGATCCTTTGAGATTGGTGAAAAAGGAACATCAAGAAAAGAAACCATCTAACTGCTCCCTTGGCAGAAGCACAACGCTGACTGGCAGGAGAACATCTCACCAGGGAAGACTGACACCTTTTGAATCAGAAAAAGTAAGTCAGTAGTAAAGTCTGTTTAGACTGCCTTTATTTTCTTTTTGCCTTATTGTTCAGATGTCAGGGTGTCTCCATTTTGCTTCAGGTTGTACATCAACCCTCTCTTACTGGGAAAAGAACAGATGGTAGGAAATCACCTGGAGCTGTCTCACATCTGAGTGGTGGTTTTAAGGAGCCTAACTATGTAGAAGGTAAGATCTGTGGGAACTTTCTGCTTGCTAAAAGTGGTTTGTAAATGACTTGGAGACATTGGTCCCCAATTCTTGGCTCTCAGGCAACATGTTGTCACTAAAACTTTCCTATGATTCTTAGAAGAATTATGAAATTTATATTTTACAAGAGAGGGAGAGCAGATTGTGCTGTTGCCTGCTTACTCACTGAGTTTGTTGTCCTGGAAGCCCAGAAGGTGGGAGAATGGATGTGGCCTGTGCTTCACTTTGGTCCAGGACAAAGCATCTTTGGGAAGATGGACAAGCTGTTAGCAAACATTATTGGTATAAGAAGCAATGTGTTGCAAGAATCTGAGAGCTAGCATCTTTTAAAAAACTTCTGAGATGGAAACACGTGATTCAGCAATTTCACATTATTTCAATGACTCCTTTTACTTTGTTTTTTCTTACAGGCAGGTCTTTGCCCATTTCAGATAGCTCAGAAGACATGCCCCTCTCACATAACCACAGCAATGGCACTTGCAGCTTTGCACTCTGCAGTAACAATGAAGAAACAGAGGTATTTCACGATGTAACTCTATAAAATAATTCAGTGAGTCTGTGGTCTTAGTTTTCATATACAGCATGCTAACTCCCATTTAGCTGGGAACAATACTCTCCTGGCTTTATCTTCTTGCCTTTACTTATGATAAGTACACTTCTGCAATGGCTTACAAATCATATTGTAGATTTCTTTATCAAGAAATTGCTGCACAACTGTTGGACATTAATAGATTTATGTTGCTAGTTAACATTTTAATTTTGGCTCAGGAAGAAGAGACTCTTAATTTTAAAAAGACAGAAAAATTGCTAAAACCTCATGTCGTAGTTCAGCCCCAATCGGGACCACACTACGCAGTCTCTCTCCCGCTCCCCCCACCCTCCGAGAGAATAGGGGGAGATGATATAAGGAAAAACGGCTCGAGGTTTGAGATAAGGACAGGGAAGAAATCCTTGAAGTTACAGTCACAGGCAAAACAGACTTGACTTGGGGAAAAATATTCATTTATTTCTAAAACTAGCAGGGGAACAAGATAACCTCCCCCCACCCCTCCCTCTTCCCGGGCTTAACATTATCTCTACTACCTTCCCCCCTCAAGCGGCACAGGGGGGAAAAGGGAATGGGGGTCGCGGTCAGTTCATCACGCGTTGTTTTACGCTGCTGCTTCATTGTCAGGGGAAGAACTCCTCGCATTCCTCCCCTGCTCCTTCGTGGGGTCCCACCCATATGCCATAGTCCTTCGTGAAACTGCTCCGGCGTGGGTCATCTCTTCCACGGGGTGCAGTCCCTCCAGAACAGCTGCCCCAGAGGGCCCTCCACAGGCCACAGCTTCCTTCAGGCCTCCACCTGCTCCAGCATGGGGTCCTCCACGGGCTGCAGGTGAATCTCTGCTCCTCCGTGGACCTCCATGGGCTACAGGGGGACAACCTGCTCCACCATGGTTATCACCACAGGCTGCAGGGGAATCTTGGCCAGGAGCCATATTACTCCTCCCCCTCCTTCTGAACTGACCTTGGTGTCTGCAGCCGTTCCTCACAACAGGCTGGCAGACGCCTCTCAGGATCCTTTTTACATCTTATTCACTTCTCATCTCCTCTCCACTTCTTGCAGCCGGGCTGGGCCGAGTTGGGCCCAGTCGGCTGCCTGGCGGGAGGCCAGAGGGTGAGGCCTGCAAGGCCCATGAGGCTCGCACCTCCCCCTCTCTGCCCCCCGCTCAGCTGCTTCACATCTTCTCCTCCTCCTCTTTTTTTCCTGTTTTCCCCTACTTAAATACGTTATTGCAGAGGCGTTATCATGGGACATTCTGCTACCCATCGGCTTGGCCTTGGCCAGCAGCGGGTCCGCCCTAGACCCAGCCGAGTCCACTGAACAAAGGGGAGCGACTTCTAGCAGTTTCCTACAGAAGCTACCACCTTAGGCCCCCCCTCACCAAATAAAACCAGAACACCTCAAAATAAAGTGGCTTTTGTGACCACACACAGATGAAAATCTTCCATTCCCATTTCCTATGCTATGCAGCAGATACAGAGCTTTAGGGATGGATCTGGCAACTTCAAATACTGTGTTTACAGCTTTTCACTGGAGCATATCATTGCTCTGTGGGGAGCAGTACTCCCTGTTCCTTTGGATCCCATAATTCAAAATACACCACATCTTCAAACAGTAATTAACATTAGTTAGCAACTGTTCTGGATGCTATGTGCCAGATGTCAATTAATTTAAGGCTCCTTTATGCTGCCAGACAGTGCAAAGAGCACTCATTGTAATAGTAAATTGCATGTGTAACATCCTGAATAGCTCCAAGTCACATAGTTAGCATTACCTACAGCTAAGAATCCCATAATTTGTTTTGGAAGGCTGAATCTAGCTAATATAGGTACCTTTCTTTGCAAATTGGTAACCCAATATTCAGAGATAGTTGTTCTTGTGTTTATTCTCCTAATTCTCTATAGTGCAGAGATGCACTCTTGTCTCCTCATATTTGGACTTTCTCTATGCTATGTTTTGCTTCGCAAACTGAAGTGAACTGGAGTTAATGTGTAACATTTCTAGTTATGACTGAAAGATCAACATGCATTACAAATGCCAGGTAACGCCAGAAAGAAGGGCAGCCTTCCTCTGTGTGTGTGAAAGTAAATATGGTTGTAACACAGTTGATTAAAATTAATGAAAATATTTTAAAAACATTTCTGTTCATATAACACTGACTGTGATGTTTTCATAATATAGCCTCCAAAATCAATATTATCTAGAAGGTCAATGTTACATCAAGAAAGAAGAAAAAGTGAGGAAGAGGTGCAGGAAAAAATAGAGTATCGTGATGGAAAGGTGAGATAAAATAGGATGCAAAAATACTTAAAGAGATCACCAATAGGACTGCAGTATAGACGGGAATAATTGCTTCAAGTAGCCATAGACAATTATGTCTCCAATTAAGTGTCTGTTCCTTAAAGGAGAACTGAAGTGTAAAGTTCACACCACGAATGGTAGGAAATACATATAGCTGATGGGCTGGAAAGCAAGTAACCAAATTATTTTCTTATCTCCCACAGGGATTTGCTCTATGTCTTTCACCAAGTCCTTTTTGTTTCTGTTACCTCATTTGTGTGCTGAGAGGCACAATATGCTTACCATTAGAAATGAAAATGTGCTACTAGTGTAGCGATGGTGTTTTGTAGTGCAAGGCTAAAGGCCATTCTTTTTTTTTCCCTTGGAAGTGATTCTATTGGCAGTGAGCTGTGCCAGCTGGACACCACTTGTGGGAGAAGTCTTTATACACAGCTGGCTACATCTGGAGTAGCGTCAGTGGTGTTGTGCTTGATGCAGCCTGTCCAGTTTGCTCAAGCCATCTGTCAAAATCCCCAGCAATTCCCAGCTGGATGTTGAGATTGCTTCCAGCTACCCTTTGTCCTGAGGCCTGTAGCTCAGCGTGGCAGCTGGTTTGGACCCTTTTCTGGAAATCTCTGTCTTCCAGGAGGGGATAACTGGGCAATTCTTGCAGGCTTCCCATTGTGTCCCTGCGCTCCTTTGCCACCAAACTGGATAATTCATTCCTGAGTGACCATGTTACCTTTCCTGCACAGTACCTCAGAAATGATCTTGAAAGGCTGATTCCGTAGATGAGTCTAGGTATTGGAAATTTGGTGCATTGCTGTTGGGAAAGGTTGTCAGCAAGGTGACCAGGTGAGCTGGTGCTAGTTGCACTGCTGATAGACAAGCACTCTTTCCAACACTGTCGCTGCTCAACTGGGCCAGATCTGAACTCAGTCCCAGATGTTTCTTCAATTACACTGCTCCAAGCAGGCTTATTCCATTAAAACATTTCCTTCATATTGACTGAGGGTAACCTATGGCCAATTACAGTTGTCAATTCTGGGTAAGGTTTTTGGTTAGATAAAGACAGCAATTTAGTTTCTGTGTCTGTTCAGTTTTGGGCTTCTCTTCTCACCCTGCCAATTCAGACATTGATTAATGACGCTTTCCAGTGAGCAGTCATAGAAATGGCTTTTGCAATATAACAGTTGTTCAGGAAACACTGCTTTGAGATGCCAATTCTTTTATAGCTAATGCTGAGATGGGCTTTGTGAAAGCTTCTACTAATCACAGCTCTCTCTTGCAGAAGTAGAAAATATCTGTTATTTTGATCGTCCAAGGAAAAATAATTTTGAAAAAAAGTTGACTCTGACATTTTTACCACTGGATTTTATTCATAAAATTGAACGGTGATCTGGACTTTCTTGTGCAAGAGAGAGAGGTCAAAATGGCAACTGATGCCTTTAGAAAGCATTAACTGTCATTTAAACCACATGGAACTTATTGTAGTGATGCCTTTTGTCACAAGTAGATGTAAGAACATCTTTCCATTACTAACTAGTAATTTTGAAATAAAATAATTTCTAAAAAACTAAAATCTTGCCCTCAGTAATTGTTACAATGCCTGTTTGGGGAAATACTGCATTTCTCTTCTCTCAAGCATATCTATTCCGTTTGGTTTTGGTTGGTTGTTTTGGTTTTTTTTTTTTTTTGGTTGGGAGGTATTCCCTTTTTATGGAGAGTCTTATCAAATTGGAACCATATGGAAGAGCTATAGTGCCCCTTCTGCTTGTCTTCTTTCGTGGACTTCACCAAATTTATTATATCATGAGATTTTATATATGCTGAACAGAACCAGCTGCAACAGTAATTTCAGAAAAATTGATTAACCAGGGGCTATGGTAGGTATGAAGGTTTCTTTGACCAATGTACTGTTAGTAGAAGAGCACACTGATGACATTATTGCCCCCTGTTGTTAAGAAGTCTTCAGCAATTTTGATAATCTCTGTATACAGCCACATTTAATCCTGTAGTACTGAATGTCTCTACAGGCACACGTTACTTGGAGTAAAATGATTGTTAACCTATGTCAGCAGTCTGTGTTAATACATCGAGTTAAATCATTTTGGTTCACACACTCTAGAACTGTGGCCTCCTGAGTGGCTTGTGTGGAATGTGTACCAGCATATATGAAATTCGTACAGACGGTAACTCACGGAAGTTGGTCAAGGAAAAAGGGGAATGGCTTCCCTATTGCATGGGAATAGGGAAGCCATTGTTGCATGTGTTGCATGCCTTACCTCACTTAACAGAAAAACAAGGTGGTGGGGTGGAAACTTGGGCCAAGTACAAGAAATTAGGTCCTTTTGTGAAAAGAAAATTACTTTTTGTCTCTTTTACACACAAATGAGGCAAAAATAATGTACCTGTGCTGCACAGACAGCTTTTGAAATAGAAAGCCATAGCGTGACTTACTTCAAGCTCCAATTTAATTGGAAGGCAGTGCAATGTTATTAATTTCCTTTAACTTAATTTACATTAGATGCTCTATATGTTTGAAGGTAGAAGAGGTGCTTACTGATGGACGTCGAATCATCACTTTCCGCAACGGTACTAAAAAAGAGATCAGTGCTGATAAAAAGATGACTACGATTAGCTTTTTCAATGGAGATGTAAAGAAGATCATGCCAGATCAGAGAGTGGTGTGTAATTTTTCTTTTTTCTTTATGGAAAATTACATGATTCAGCGATTTTCCAACAAGGTCCTACCATTTATCTTGATCTGTCAATGCTGGGAGAAATTGATGAGAAAGGGTGTGTTGGTTTAACAACCCGAAGCAGTGAGACTGCTTCATGTACAACGACAAAAGTGGAAAGAGATGAAGGTAACAGTGAAAGGAACAAATGGGTACTTGGCCAAGCAGATTAAAGGAGACTGAAAGAAGGCAAAGGGCAGGGGCAAGCATCTGAAACAAGGACTGTTTTTTATACATTTCTAGCATAGGTAGCACAAGGGGTTCTTCCCTCTTGGTATCAAATAGATATAAATAGTTAATAATAATGTGAGCTCGAGTGGAAATAAGTGAGGAGGCCTTGTCAAATGTGGGACCATTTTAAATTAATAGTGCATAGATGGGAGCCAAAGCAAAGAGGTGGGAAGAATACTTTCATGCACACACTGTTCTCTTTTATGCTACAGAGATTAAAGTAGCAACATCTAGACACAGCCATAAGGAGGGGGATGAATAAGAGGAAGGAACAGAAATGCAAATATAGCTACTTTTATGGATGGCAGATACAGAAAATGACCTTGAAATGACTTTTTAAAGACAGCTTATTTTTAAGCACATTGTTATGGTTGAATCTACTTATGCAAATATTATGAACATGCTGCAAACACTTCACTCTCCTTCCAGATTTATTTTTACGCAGATGCACAGACAACCCACACTGCTTATCCAGATGGCCTGGAGGTGCTGCAGTTCCCTAATAATCAGATAGGTATGCAAGAGCTCATAAACATGAACTGTATGTCCAGGCAGGTTTCTGTTATGAAAGTGTCGTCTGATTCCGACTCCAGCAGACTGAGTTTTTTTGTTTCAATTCGGATTGTCTCTGCATTTGACTTCCAGTATGTTCCATCACTTTACTGCTCAGTTTTGACCTACAAAGCAAAGATAATAATGGGATGTTCTAATTTTGACTATCTGATTATTTGATTCTGTAATTTCTTCAGCAGTATGCTGGATATAACTTCCATCCTCACTACAATGTCAAAAAAAATCTTATCTAGCTCTGTGCAAAGCAACATGAAAGAATACTAGACAAACTTTTTACATCTTCTTTTCCACAGAAAAACATTATCCTGATGGCACACAAGAAATTGTGTTCCCAGATCACACAGTGAAATGCCTCTATAGTGACGGATTCAAGGAAACTTTTTTCCCAGATGGTACAATAGTAAAAGTAGAAAAGTAAGTCTCATGTTAATGACAGGAACCAGGCATTGGGCACAGGTACAATGATACTGGCATTTAAAACTAGTTGAATTCTGAATGGCTGGGAAATTTCCAGATGAAAGGAGAAAGGATTTGTAAGATGAGGGTTTTGCTACAAAGAGGAACCAAAAATTGCTCACCTCCACTTGGATGATAGGTGACCATTTATCACTGGCAAAGTGATAAATATGAAATATTCCTTATTTAGTTCCACCTACTTTACACTTACTTTGTACATCTGACCAGGGTTGCTGGGAGATCATCAGTTGTCTCTGTTAACAATGTGGATACTAAACAGCTCAGGATGAGGACTCCTGAGGTCTATTCCTAGCTTTTTGGCTCCCTTTCTGACCTTGGGCAAGGCATTTCATGTATTATTTCTCTATTCATCCATGTAAAATGAGGAAAAACAACAATAGGACTTTCTTACACATGCTTTTTCTAGGCATAGGGAGGATGCTGTTGCAAATGATAGGAACTGCTTAGAAAATGCCTTGAGATCCTCGCATGAAGAAGTTGTGTAAAATGCAGATCTCGCCATCCATTAGGTATTATACTCTGTACTGAAGTACCTTTGTATTGAAATCTTACTGTGAGATCAGATCTCTAAATGTCATTCCATGTAAATTCTGAGGTTAATTATAACCTATCTGAGAAAGTTTCCACTTGACATTATTTTCCACTGTGTCACATTAGACAGCTCAGTGAGACAGGTTAATAACAGGTTAACATAACTTCATTCACTGCTCTTTCTTTCAGGAATGGAGATAAAACAGTGATATTCAGTAATGGCCAAAAGGAGATTCACACCGCACAGTTCAAGAGGCGGGAGTACCCAGATGGCAGTGTGAAAACTGTGTACTGCAATGGCAGACAGGAAACCAAGTACTCCACTGGACGAGTCCAAATCAAAGAGGAGGAGAGTAGTATCACCCTAGATAAGAAGTGATCCCTCCCCTCAAAGGGCTGCACTGTACGTAAGTAGCTCAACCCATTTTCTTGGCAGGTCAGAACTGTTAGGAATATTTAAGACTTGTGGAAATGAATGGCTGGATCACTGATCACACGTTCCCTTGTTTTTCTGCTAGTTGATTACAAAACTTACTACAATTAAGGGGCATGGAATAAGAACCTCAAATCCATAAACCTTTTGAATTTCAGTCAGTGCTACCTTATGCTGACTAAAACAAATCTACATGTTTGGTTTTTTTTTAAAATCAGTTAACCATCACAAAAAATGTGGAAGTGATTAATGTTTTCAGTTTGGTTGGGTTCTTTGGAGCAGAAGTTCTCAGCATGTATCAGGCCTTATCGTGAGCTGTAGGTTAGACCAAAAACTGAGCAGGAGTTGAGTCAACAGTCACAGCTCTGGATATCCCTTCCAACCTAAATTATTCAATAACAATATGATCATAATCTGTCTCATGCATTTGCAGACAAAATTCAATGTTTATTCCATCCTGGTCATTATTCCAGATGAAACAGCCCTTTCTTCTTCCTCCAGCCTCCCTTGTCTTGCTTTGTTTTTTAATTAACCTCTCCCACTACTGCATTTATTCTTCCAGTAGTGCAAAAATATTTCTGGTCAGTGAATCTCTCCAGCTTTAAGCCTCTTTGGATTCCACTTGATACCTAGGGGCATTAATCATTTATTAGATGCTGCTTTCAACAGCCTTCCTCATAGACTGCCTGTCCATCATCTGTCTTGAATTTTTCCAAAGTGCTGAAGCATTTCCTCTGTAGAGCTCAGCTCATTACCTGCCCATTGACTGGGAAGACAATTATCTCCTTATGCCCTTCAAATTCCCGTAGCAACAAACACACTTTCATAGCATGCTGCTTTAGCCTTTTCTCCCACCAAAGTGCAAAAGAATCACAAGATTATGGAATTGCTCTTTCTTCTCTTCAGCTTCCAGTGGGTCAGACTATCAACAAATCACCATTCAAATTACAGAGCATCTTCGGAAGAAACAGATTGAATAGAGCAAGAAGCATTGGTAATATTGATCATAGATGTGCTTCAGTTTATGAATTTAATTGTGATGCTGTAAGCATCCACGTAGTTTGATGTCAGCTACTGTGATAATAAAATTGCATTGTTTTTCCCTTACTCTTGTATAACAAAAGAACAATTTAAAAACTTGTGTTTTTTCACTATTGAAATATTGAATATATTTTATGTGTTTTGTAAAAGGAAACTCTAATTAAAAGAAATCCAAGAGACAATTCTTTTCCACGTGTTTCACTAAGAATTTCAGTTCAGCTGCCTTATGCTGACCAAAACAAATCTATGTTGATTTTTTTTCTCAATTAAGCATCATGAAAAAAGTGAATGTGATTAATGTTTTCAGTTTGGCTGGGAAACTAGATGTGATACTAATGTTTTCTAAAGGACCACTGTTTCTATTCTCAGGAATTCCTCTTAAAAAAAAAGGTCCCTGTTCTCTAGTTAATATTTTAACATCCTCTTTGTTTCTATAGTAATACAGAAAACAGGCCTTGTTTCCAGCTTTTGCCTTAAGTCGCCGTTTGCCGTTCAATAATCCGTGTATATAATAACTTCTAATTATAAATTATATAAGGAACAATTTTGTTTGTGTGCTACTTGCTCCTTCCTTCATTAAGCACTCTTGACTGTACTTGCAGGAACATTCTGATGCTGGAATAATTAAGCCTGTGATCCTGCACAGGTAACACATGGGGGATAAGCATAAGGCAGTCTCTAAAACTGTGCAGGCACACATTCATGTGTGCAAACACGTTGCTGATGCATGCAGTCACCTTGCTGATGCATGCAGTCACCCTGTTAGCTCCCGCTTACAGGGACATTGCAACGGTACGTAAGTATGGGCCTCCTTCTACTTTCTGGCAAATCAACAGCAAGACTTCCATTGGTGAAATCAAAGTGTGAGACTGCTGAGGATTTCACAGTACTTTTGCCAACCTGTGTCTGGCCACCGTTTTTACCAAGACATGTTTTTGAGTGATATTTTATAGTACAATAGCAAAGAGATTATTGAAATAAGGGGCACTAATTTGGGTTGAAAAGGAGGAGACAGTAAAACATCTACATAAATGGCAAGTTCTGTCAGGTATGTTACAACTGGGAGTCCTTCACAGACCAGTTATGACACCTGCCATGTTATTTTTCGCAGGACGATTCTCACACTGAATCTCTTTTGCCTTCCACTTGCGTTAGTTAACTAGAAGTAGTAATGGCTCTACCAACTATAGTTCATAGTTGTAGGAACACAAATAATCCAAATAGCAGTACCCATACCTACTTTACTATGGTTTTTGTCCTAGAGGATTTATAGTGAACAAATTTTTATTAATCCTTCAGGGAGATGGAACACAGTTTGGAACCCCCACTTCTTGTCGTTTCACAGGTTTTCTGGCATTAGCAGAAGCACGCTACAGCCAGCATTTGACTTAAATTTTGATTCAAATTTAGAATAAGCTGTGGCTTTGAGTTACTTCCATTCAAACAGTGGGGGTACCAAAGACGTACAAGGGAAGGCTAGTATTTTGACCATCATCTCAAATGCTTCAGTTCAGTATTTTTCCATGCCCAGCTGATCACAAAAGTCTTATTGCAAGCAAAACAAAGCTGCCTAACCACTGTACCCATGAGGTGGCTAACGCAGAGTCTGTGAGAGAGAGGTTTGATCTGGTCTTCTGTACGTGTTATTTGTGGTTTATATTCTACCCTCTGAAACAAATTTCTCTCTTACCTTGGGAAGCCTAATTATTTCTTTATTAAGAGTTTATCTGAAACAAAACACTGGGGCAGTATGTAGATTTTTTAAAAACTGCTTTCCATGAGAATGCCTACAGAATCCTGCTGGTCATGAAATGAAAGTTATTTCATACTGTTGTTTCATACAATGCAAAGTTAATTTCTGGAAATGAATGTCAGGAAGCTTACTGGATTCTTAAAAAAATCATAGTTTTGTGGCATTCATATTACCGGCATCTTTGTAAACTGTGTATGTTGAATGCTCCCTGGTGTAAAGGGATTGGTTTTTCAAGTGATAAAGCCCCCTTAGTTAGGAATAGAAAAGAAGCAAAGATCACTGAGAAAAATAATTTTAAAAGACTGGCATTTCTGAGAATGTTTTGAGAAATGCAATTCTCCATTTTTATTCTGGAATTACTTTAATATTTTAAGAACTACGTTAAAAAATTAGTCAGTACTTTAATTTTAAAAATAATGTCTCATGATAATTGTTAAATTACAATTTTTAAACTGTGTATTGCTTGAGATATCTCTCTCTCTAATACACTTCAACGTACCTCTACCTCCTTCAAGCTACAGTTAAATAGCAGAAGTTAAATAGCCTACCCTTTTCTTTCCGTTCTGCTGTTTTGACGGTAACTGTTTGCTCACTAATTTGTTTATTTCCTTTATGATGCTCTTTACATCAGTCCCATCCCTGGAAGCTTGAAGTGCAGCTTCATTGAAAGGAAAAATAAGGACAAAACCTCCTACTCGGGGGAAAGGCCTCTGGTCTTTATCAGAGAGGAAATAGGGGCATGTGGTTAACTCATAGTTGCAGAAATCAGGTGTAGGTAACCAGTGGTTGAGTTGGGCAGACTTGTGGGGAGAACGCCCAGCTTCGGAAAGTTGTTTAATTTCAGCTTCAGCTTTTGCTTGGGAGGGTATTTTTGGCACGTTCATCCTTTCCCGCAGCTGAGAGGTCAGTGTTTTTTTTGGATGTGCTCTGGCAGTTTTGCTGGTCAGAGTAGCCACCTTATGAATCGATCCTCTTGTAGCCTGCATAGCAGGTTGTACAGAAGAAGCAGAAGGACATTTAGCCACTTTTTGGCAAGTGAATAAGCCAGGAATCTCCCCAGTGGCACTCTTACCAGCTCTGCTCCAGGGCACCCGCCTTCTGCCAGCCTTTATCCCAGCCATTTGGTTTTGCCTGAAAGTGTCAATCTGCTTGTAGTTCAGCAGTTCAACAACATCGTGAAGAAGTTTTCTTTTCACAGTGTCATCAATGGAACAGTCTAAACACAAGGCTGGGTTGTAGTTGACTTCTAAAAGCCATGGCTTGAATTTGTCATCAATCAGGATGTCAAAGCCAAAGAGCTCAAAACAATTGGAAGCCACTGGCAAGGGAGTTACAGCAAGCAGGGTGAGAATCACTATGTTGTTGATCTTCTGCCAGAGGAGCATGTCATCAACCCCAAATATTCGAAGGTAAGAACGAAATTTGCTGAATGTCCATTTGCAGCCACAGCCAATCCCTTCTTTATATTTTTTATATGAAACTCCGTATTTGTTGATGCTGGTGTTTGTTAGGTGGGCATAGACGTTGTCCAGAGAACTGAGGTCAAACTTTTCAGTGGCAAACCTCACCAGTCCTTCTTCATAAGCGTAAATGGTGAGGGGGCAAAAACTGGTGACACACACATAGAGGCGCAGATCCATTTTATATCCTGAAATGAGCAAGGGGTTGCTAATGTACTTCTGCACAACGACTGCACAGTCATATACTAAGTCTTTAATATCTTGGAAAATGAGTATGCCCCTTCCACGGGAAAGATCCACAGGCTTGCAAATCCAGTAGCTAGGTCTTCTGCCTACTGACTGTCTCTCCTTGCTGTACTCTGCTACAAATTTGACATAGTCATTGGGCATGATGAATGCCACTGGACTAAATTCATACAGAGCTGATCCATATGCTCCTTTCATACGTTTCAGATGCCTTGCTAAGTAGTCTTTTCTGGTGATTCGGACAGCTTCTGGGTAGTGGTTGAGCCTCTGCCATGGTTTAACGCTGTGGTGGTCTGTCATACGGAAAGGTGAGTTCCGCCAGTACAGGTTCCAGTCTGCGTCATCTCGCTCCTTTTTGTCAAATTCAGTCCAGCCACGTTCCAGCAAAACCTCACGGACTATTGCAGGGGCATTCTCATGGAGACGGAACACCAAAGGCCTCAAGATACCTCTTGTATCATAGTCATCTGCCATCATTTCCATTTTACTAGCTGAAAAAAAAAACAAAATTGCCAGGCAGGAAACAATGAAATTAATGCCACAGATTGTGCTAGCAGTTGTCACCCTTACTGTATTCTTAATGTCTGTCACTGTCAACATATTCTGAAAGCATGCTGCCCCTGTGTGTTTCTACGATCCACAACTGAGAAGTCAAAGGCTGTGTTTAAGCTGAAAAAATATGTAAAAGGGTATCAATTCCAGATAGTTGTTAATGCTGTTAAGGCAGCAGAAAGCTTTGATTGTTCCAAAGTTATATGTCTCCACAGTTTATTTACTTTTTCTTTGAGGTAACTTACTACAGCAGTAGCTGTCTCAAAGCTTTTGTAATTCTTGGATGCTTAGAATTTTTTTTTTTTGTTTTTTTGTTTTTTGCAACTGCCTTCAGCATAACGGCCGTAACTTCGCCTAGTAAGACCTGCTGTGCACTGCTGCATTACTGAGACATTCTGCTAACTTAGCATGCGGCCCTGCTCTGAGCAAACTCTCTTGGTTAAGATTACAAAACCCAATGCAAAACTGATGGTAGGACTGTAGGAAAATGCCTATTGATTCCAATGCTCTTTTCCTCCTCTGACATACGCTGATTTAACTCACTGATAATCTTTTGCTATTCCTCCAGTGAGGTTCTCCCCAGTTCCTGAAGAGCAGGGCACACTCTTGTCTCATCACTTTCAAGACAATAATGCTCCATATAAATGTAGGTAGATTCTGAATGAAATACCATTTTCCACTATCTACAGTGGTCCCCATCAATTTTTATGGGTAAGAAATGCATTTTGAGTTATTTTGGGCATAGCAATTGTCATATAAACACTTCATGAAGTGTGCTCTTCCCTCCCCAGCTATTTCATTATATACAAGACTCAAACATTTGTCCTACTGGCCGGTGGCATAGTGGACAAAAAGTCCCATGGACCTGTAGATTTGAGAGTGTTGCTGTTTCTCTCAGTTTTAATTTCCTAAAATCCTGAGGATTAGACTCCATGCTTGGAACAGAGAGTGTCTTAGACAAGAGAAGAGTGTTTGTCCTGAGGACCATTCTGACACAGCATTAACGTACTAACCTCTACCTCCTCTCCAAAAGTAGCAAGCAAAAGAAATACAAAGTGAGTGGGACATAGGCTAAACAAGACTCCTTCACATCCTATTAACAGAGTGACATCCGTGCTCTTTCTTTTCTGACCGAGTTTTAGACTCCAGAATGAGTAGCCTCTGCCTTCCAAACAACTACAGAAACCAAGGGAACATGTCACACCTGGAAGTACTCAATGCAATGTGCAACTGCCTTTTGTGTGGAAAAATTACAGTTTGTTGAAAGGGAAAGTCTTTTCAAAGAACAAAAGTAATCTTTTACCAGATTTTCTATCTCACTTGAATTTCCTTGTTTTGAAATCAAAAGAATATCTTATTTTCTTTTTTTTTTAACTACAAACTTTGCAAGACACAAACCAGTTTAAGATTCTCATTATTTTATTTCAATGTGAAAAAAATCAAAAATTCTTGCAGGATGAAAAAAACACCTTTCTCCCTCCACTCTGACATCTGGTGACTCTCTCGTATGATGTACCTGTCTTGGCTGTCCAATGCACTCTGCTGCTGCTAACAGGCTCTGAGGGGTAACCACAACGCAGTCACAGAGTTCTTCTACAGGCAACGTTCTGGAGTATGTAACAAGCACGTTACAATGCAGAGAGCAAAACCAGGAGAGTCTCAATGGGGGCTTGATGGGAGGAGGGCTTTAGAGAAGGGTCCAGGAGGTGTTTTGGGGAGGCTAGGAAGCAGGGCAGTGGTGTTAGAAGTATATGGCTACTGTACCATAGGACTGTAATGTGTACATTAAAAATAGCCCTGGACTATCTTCTATCCTGTAGTGAGGGAATCGTTGCCTAGAAATGAAAGGATATGAAGCAAGCTTTGGTCCAGGATGTGAGGAATAAGGGTCCTACTGGAGAGGGACTTTAGGCCTCATTAATAGGCTGAGATTATAGCCAAAATTTGAATTTCTGTATATGATGACTTTCTGTATTCCAAAGTAATATGTAATTCTTTATTCCAATAGTAATATGTATAGTAATATATTTAGTGATGTTTTACAGTCAGACTTGCACTTCCATCTCAGGTTTAACCTAGCATTGGAAGGAAGCAAGATCTAAACTGCACAGAGATTATTTCTCTGAATCTCCTCAGAGAACAAAGGTTCCCTCCCTGTAGAGACTGCAGTGGAATTCTCCTTAGTGAGAGCTTTTCTTGGGTGAGGGGTTTAGAGGGAACAGGAGAGGAACATGATAGAGTACGTACTGAAGTGCAGCGATGATGTAATAGGACTTACATAAAATACCACGTAGGGGAAAGTAGTCTTGCTGTGTCTCTTGCCACCGGTGCTTCTTTTCAGACTCCAGGAAGTTGGAGCCTTGCTGCTGAACTTGCACACAAACTTAACGTGGTGGTCCCAAAAAAATGTTTGTTATCTTTGCCTCCACGTTCTTTCCTGGGAGTTCTTTTTCCTATTAAACAGCACTATGTCGCATGCTAAAATAAAACCAGAATACTAAACAAGTTTTGTAGTAGCTAGTTCAAATCCTTGAGCATAGACTGTTAAATTAAGAAAAAAATATGTAATTGAAAGTAGCCACATGAAGCATTTGGGTGAGTCAACTTACAGACTGTAGTTAGCTTTGTCTTTTCTGCACTGCTCAACATTGGTACTAGGAGTGTTTCAGTGAAAGGCACTGTTGTATCTGAATCCACATAAATCATGCCATCACAGTCTCTGCTAGGTAATCATAAACTAAGCTATTAGTAATGTCTGAACAATGAAGCTTTCTTTGGTGGTTTCTTCATGTCAGCTTGTATTAGTGGAACATCTTTCGTACCTCTGGCATTCAGGGAATAGTTTACAGGAAACTGGCTCACCAAGCTTAGATATAACAAATGTCAGCTTCAAATTCCCTGGTAATTAAGTGTAAAGAAAATTAAACATTTTAACTAACAAAGAACACCTACCTGCTTTTAAGGAAGTTGTATCACATATAAGCAGAAGCTCTTGAAGTGCAATTATGAAGCAGTAACTCCAGGATTAGCCATTGGTCTAAATCAATGAACACAAATTTCACTCACTTGACTCTATAAATGTGTGCCCAGATGAAGGCCCATCTCTTCATTAGCCTGCATTCCCAGAGGGCTTTGGGTTCAGCCCATTCCTTAGTAACTTGGAAACCCACCTGTGTGTTTGCCAACATTCTTCCACAACGCAAAAGCAGCTACAGCTGTCTCTGACCACGCTGAAGTTTCACACCTATGTACTGCTACTGCTGACCGGCACCCAGCAGCAGAGACCTCTACCCTGAGGAGGGCAGGACGCTGTCATCTGTGGCCTCACGACTCTGGAGGCTGCACACTTGTGCAGATGCCGCGGTGGCAGACCCCGTGACAGCCTCCGCGGCGAGGCACTCACGCGAACTCGGGCTTCGTGCTGGCCATGGCTGCGTCCAGCTGCTCGGTTGTACACCTGTGAGAGGAAACAGGGTCCCTAACGGTTAGGCATTGCGAGCGTGTGTTTGCCGAGTTAATGCAGAATGTCTCTGTGTAATTGAACTCGGCAGACTGACTCGCAGTCTTTCCTATCATCGTTAAGCCCTCACAGATCATAACCCGGGGTCTGGAAGCTGCCCACCGTGGGATGTAGTTTCAGAAACAACCATTTTGATTATTTCTTGAGGCACTGGTTTCTGTTTGGCACGCCATCAAGGCGCCGGGCTGCTGGCCCTCTCTGCGAACACCGCCCGGCGCGGCCTGCCCGCCGTGAGGCGCCGCAAACAAACGCCGCTGAGGGCGGCGGAGGGAGGCCGAGCTGGTGCGCACCGCGCTCGTATCAGCGACAGCGTTAGGATTTACCAGCCGCGGCCGCTGGTTATGCGGGGGTGGGGGCCCGGCAGAGCTCCCCACCTCGCCCCGCCGCACCTCCTACCTGAGCCTGCCCTGCTCTCCGCCCGCGCCGCTGCAAGCCCCGCCGCCCGCTCCGGCCCGTCCCCGCCCGCAGCAGCCGGCCGAGAGGCGGGCGGGCGGGCGGGCGGAGGCCGTTGCTTGGCGATGGGAAAGCGGGAAGGGAAAAGAGCGGGGGCTCCGGGGCCTCCCACCGGGCGAGGCCGGCAGTGCAGCTGGCAGACGTCGGCCGTTTACCCGGCCTGGCTCAGCTCTTCCCTCGTTGGGGCTGTTCGTTGTTTTAGCCAGCTGCTGCCTTTTTACCCGAGCCGGCCGGGGACGAGGCACACCCAGGGCACCCGGAAGGGAGAAAACCCGTTACCTGCGGCCCGCCCTTCTCCCGTGTCGCTCCTCACCCGCGGCCCCGGCTCCGGGGCATCGCTTCTCCCTGACGGGTGGGAGTAGGCCGGCTCAGCCCCACCACCTGCCCAGGGCCAACCTCCATCCTCACAGGCCGTACAGGGCCGTACGCACGTATCTGGGGAGCTGCCGATGCCGGTTGACGCCCTGCGCGTCTCCCACCTCCTGTGCCTGCATCTGGGACCCTCCAGCTGCTTGGACCTTTGGCTCATGCCGTAGGACACCATGATGTTATGGGCCTGAAGAGAGCAATTACTTAATGCATCAGTATGAATTACTTGAAGCTGACTATCTCAGGATCCAGATGAATGCTGTAATTCACAGGCTCCCCAACACCTACATCCTCAACAGAGATTCATGTATGACCCAGCCTCAGTCCCTGAAGTCTCTGGGAGAAATGGCTCAGCTGTCCTTCATCAGGGCCTCTCTTCCTCCTTCTTCAGGGCCTCCTGTCCACCTCCGTAGGTAGCAGGTCACACGGTGTCCTCATTGCCCACATTGTCCAATGGTTCTCTTGTGTGAAGGCCTGACTCTCATCCTACACCCCTAGAAATCCACAGTTTGGGACTGAGGATACCAGAGAACATAGGGCATTCAGCACTCGCCTAGTTGCTCCCTCAGTCCCTCCACCAATGGGATGCAGGAGAGAATTAGAAGAGTAAAAGTGATAAAACTCCTGCTTTGAGATAAAGATAGTTTAATAGGTGAAGCAAAACTGCGAATGGAAGCAAAGCAAAATAAGGAATTCATTCACTACTTCCCATCAGTGGGCAGGTATCCACACACTTCCTGGAAAACAGGACCTCAGCATGTGTAGTGGTTGCTTGGGAAGACAAATGCCATAACCAGGAAAATCCTCACTTCCTCCTCCTCCTCTCTCTTGAGCTTTTATTGCTGAGTATGACATTGTGTAATATGGGACATCCCTTTGGTAAGTCTGTCTCAGCTGTCCAGGTTGCATCATCTCCCAACCTACTCACTGGGGAGGTGGAGTGGGAAAAAGAGAAAACTTGGACACCGTGCAAACACTGTTCAGCAACAGCCAAAACACTGGTATGTTATCAACACTGTTTTAGTCACAAAATCCAAAACACAACACCATATGAGCTGCTATGAAGAAAATTAACTCCATCACAGCCAGACCTAGCACAGGAGGAAAGAGAAAAACTTTTCAAGCTGTGCTCTGAGGGAGAGATTACTTTTTTGTTCTGAGGCTGCGTACATCATCACCTGTAGTGAGATTTTGATTTCTGTGTTGGGTTGTTACAAATAAACAATAAAAGGTTACATTCATACAGATTGGATTTTCACTGACATTCATCTCAAAAATCCTCTTTGCTTTACTTGCTGTTGAACATTGCTGTGTGCAAGAGAATCAGAGGCCGATTCGGAGATGTGTTTCACTGTCTGTTATCCAGATGAAACCAAGTTTCTGTATCAGATGAAAGCAGAGCACGGTGAGAATCAGCAGCAGCCTAGCAAATCCATCTGTAATCTCTGGGCAGCTGGGAGGCTGTCAGGATTCTGCAGCCACAGTAGTTTTACCATTTGTGTTTCCCACAGAGAGATTAACAGCATGCCTTTGAGCTGACAGGGCAAAGGCACAAGAAAGGTGGATGTGTGAGGGAGCCCACCTGTCACCTTCCTTTCTGCAGGACATAATGAACTTTGCTTAATTGTATGAGACCTGGAAATGAAGCTTATCATATGAAAAGCCGTGAAGCAACACAGATGAAGTTCAGAGGGGAGTCTAGATGCTTGGGAAGAAGAAATGTTAGAGAGATAGTAAAGTATCATGAAAGGTATTGTTATTTAAAAGCCCTAACAATTTGGGGATTTTTTTCCACAGAAATTGTATTCTTGATTTCTATCATGTGGTCACACCATATGGTGCCTCATCCTGTTACGGTTAATAGCTGAGAACAAGTAGTTTCAAATGTTAACTCTGTGGCATGAAGCAACTTAACTAGCTATGTAGTTTATTTCCAGGAGCAACACTAATCTTGGAGCTAAACAACATTTATCTTAAATTTCTTTTATGCTTCAATTTCTTTTATGATGCAGATGCATCACACAGAGGATCTGATCATATTGTCATTACCAGTAATGATCATGATATCTGTACAGTGGTTTCTCATCAAGACATAGGGGCATTGCCCAGTAATTGCACTGTAGCATTCTTCTCCTTGCAGTAAAACCACAAAAATCCAGATCTGGAAAAAAATGTAGAATGGACAAAACTAAACAGAAGTTGAAGTGAGATGAGGGAAATCCTCATCTGAGCCACTGCTTGATGCATATAGGTCTCAAGGAGATATTGCAGCATAAGCCCATTCTTTTCTCCTTCTCACTCTATGCCTTTCAATGTTATCTGCATCCTCTGCATGGCTAGGTTCCCCAAGTAACATGCCCTGGCTTATCTTGAAAACAACTCTGCCCATGGATGGGAAAGTTCATCATGATGGAAGTATTTGGTCATGTGGAAGGCATCTGTTTTGGGAGAAAGCTGCTGTAAATCATGATGGAAAAACAGGGGGACAGGAAAACCAAAAGGGAAAGAGTTCTGGGACAAAGGGATGACATGGGCAGAAACACAGTTGTCTGCTGACCTAAGACAAGTTGGTGGACTCAGTGGTTAGCAGATTTTGTGGTGTTCAGATATGAACTGTACATATAGCCAGTTTATAACTTGATATTATTTACAGCAAGTGTTAAAGAATGCAGGATAAGAACAATATAAGTCTTTATAATTAGTGGTTCCATGAAATGATCTATGTTGCCTGCCATCAATGATGATGTATGTTGCCAGCAATGAAACTGAGCAACCCTGGTTGCTGTCATCTTCTGATTTTGCGTGTGGGCTTTTCAGGTTTGATTGTAAAGCTGTGATACTAGATTTGATCCACAGATACAAAAATGTGAGGACTTTAAGAGTCTTGTTTACATTTATTAAGACTTTATTAATTAAAATGAAGAGAAAACATTCAGTTGGTCATCCATATGAAAGGGTGAGGTCAGATAATCTTCCCTTATAAAGCTGAGATGTCAAAACAGATTTTTACTCGTAAGACATTTGTTTTATACTGGCCTTCAAATCTGTCCCTTTACTGTCTTTCTGGAGAGTGTATATGTTGGAACACCCTTGGAAACATGCCTGTAGGAGCCGACCAGCTTGCTTTGCCATTGCTCTGACCCTGTTGGGTTACATGTGTGTTTCCTGGGTGGGAGATCCTACGTTTTCCTTCTTTGTAGTAGTAGGTGTCCCAGGGGAGCTCTTAGCTTTGAGATATTCAACTGCTCCATACGTCACCATAGACAATACAAGCACAGACAGTAAAATGTACAGTTTGATGTAGACTTGCAATTTGGTGCTATAACCAAAGGCAATGACAAATCCAAGTGATTCCCAGAGACGGTAATTTGCAAAGGCAGCCTCCTTGTGTTTCTCAAATAAAATGCCGTAGAGTCCTAGAAGGAAGGAGAGACACAGCTTGTGAAGGTTAAGTCTTCAACCATGTGTTTTCTGCAAAGGGAATAAATAGACCACAATGGGGAAAATAGACCCTCCCTTGTAAATGTCAGAGAAAGGAAAATACAAAGCTTCGTCTTAAAACATTTTTGTGCTCCTGTGAATTGTTATAAGTGAAATAACAGAGCAAAAATTACAAAATAGAGAGTATCAGAGGAAAAAAAAAGAAAGAAAAAGGGAGGAAGGAAGAAAAGATGGACGTGAGATGGCAGGAAGTTTATTTTTCAAACTATCAGCCATAAAAAGGAAGGTTCTTGCACTGACAAGTGAGTAAGTAAGGAGGAAGAGGAGATGGCCAGAAATGGCCCTTGACACTGTAGGGTCTCCATGCACAACTATTGATAAAGTTATACCAAGTCCTTACAGGCTTTCACAGAACAGACGGTTTTGTCTAGGGACAACATGGCCCTTAGGGACCAAGTTGTGCTTTCAGTGTGGGGTAGAAAGGATCAAGGAACCATAGGGACCTCCCTGCTGCCATCCTTCACCATTTCTGTGGGGAACTTGCACGGACCCTGCATGCACTACCTACCTGTTCTTCAAACCATTTCTTTTGCTCACCTGAGAACATGCAGAGGCTGTTAATGTAAAATGCATGTCCATGGTTTTCACCAGAACTTGGTCTCAGGGAGTCCCCAGGTGAGGCTCGCATGACGTTGCCGATGGCAGCAGTGAGTACCATTCATATTTGCCAAGTTAAGAAAAACAAATTGACCCAAAACACTCAAATCAGAAAGTTGAGGAGAGCACTACGATTGGGCTTAGATTTAATATGCAAAGGAGATTTGTCTCTCTAAGATAACCAGGTTTCTGAATTTTCAGCTTCTGGATGGGTTGACAAAAATAATATCCTTGATGCGTACAAAACCTCTGGGCAGCAACTGGAAAATTTGCTTGTCATAGAGACTTAGTTAAACTGGTCATTCTAATGCAGTCGTGTTCACTGGGAAGCTTCCACTGAATTCAATTGGCTCCACACTCACAACTGGTAGTCAGGGAGGGATTCCCAGCTTCCAAGTCTGGCTGGTCAGGCACACAGGGAAAGGGAGAGAGCTTGCTTTCCTCTGGGTGCTGAGCTAGCATCAGTGGCGATAAAGAAGTGGGTGTTCCCGCTGGCTCAGCTGTGGTGTGCAGGGAGGGAAGGGGAGGAATGCAATGAACCTTGACTCTTCTCATCCACTTCTCTAACGACATATCTGTTTGAAATATGCACATTCAGCCAAAAGGCACAGAGGAGTACAAAGCTCTCTAGAAGTCCAGGTAGGCTCAACTAACCCTTCAGTTTTGTTAAGAAGGGGGAAACATCATCTGTATGTAAAAATTCACTGCTTCCTGATGACTATAAGAGGACATTTACTGAATGTTTCAATTTAGACACGATGGAAAACCTGGACAAGTGCATCACAAGATGTACTTAGTTCATTAAACTGCCTGAGTGTAGTGTAGTGTGAATTATTTTCTACTCCTTCATAGTTTTGCCTAATAAATGAACAAGTACAAGTTGCTCATGTGACTTTGCTGATATGCCCTGTGTTATCTTCTGAAAAGCGATTAGTGAGGAGAAGGTTTCTGATGTTGTGGCAATTCTATGTGTAAAGATTCTAGCTTTCAGCCATTTTTTCCTATTTTCCCTTGCTGTTTTGAAGCTTTCTTTTTCAATCAAAGCAATGGGAGAATTGAGTGGCAATCTAGTCCAAGGTTCAGCTATAGGAAGGATTGACTGGGCAGGAAAGTTCTCATTTCCCAGATGCATATGTTGTGTTAGTGACCAGTTACACAGGAGCACAATGGTGTTTTTGCCTCAGAACTAAACGTTTGTCCTTATCACAAACACTGTTGAGTGCAGTGTGGTGCAACTTGCAAGTTGCAAGTTGCCTGACCTGCTGAGCTGGCTGACTGGAGAGCCTGCTAGCTCTGAATTCTTGCAGCTCACTTCCATGGAAGTTATTCTCCCTGTTTACTACTGCCTGTTTTCCCACTCCTTCCCTTGATACTAGTAGGCATGGGTATATAACAGGACTACTGGAAATCATCTCAGTCCAAGTTTATACATTTTCCAGACTGATTCATATCCTTTCGAAAGAAGCATGTCAACCTGGAAAGAATTTTATTTTACTGTAGTCTACCCAATAGCTCTGTGCTACTCAATTGTTAGCTCCAAGTGCAGTTAGTGCCAAGGGGGCAATAATAGCAGCTGTGCTCAGATTAGATAAGAGAGGGCACTACACACTCTGAAATGAAGCAGTTTTCACTGGAAATTAATGAAAATGTCCACACATGCACACAAACATGTTAGGAAACCTTTATAAGACAAAGCGACTCATCTACTGTGAGCCTATATATCCTCTAGAGGGAACTGCAGCCTTAACTATCCACAGCAGGCCAAAGCAAGCCGTATTCGATTACCATAGAATGCCTTAAGCGTGCAGCACAATGCTATTGTATTTATTCAGTGGTTAATCCACTGAGGCGCAAGCAGCAGTCATGGGAGCTTGCCAAAGGAAGGACCTTAGTCCCCAGTGCTGTTTTAGTGGGCTTATCTCACCTCAGCCTTTGGAGCTGGGGGTTTCTCATGTGATGTGTATCTGTATAAAACTGATAAAGGGGAAAAAAGATTTATTTAGTCCTAAACAGGCATGTCAAACTGAAGATCCTGTTCTTCAGTTGCAGCATTATAGAGTAATGTCACTGCACCTCTCTGTTAAGGTTTCACGTCCTCACTCTGTGTTTTAGTGTGACAATGTGATAAAGCAAACTCTGTATAATTTTATAACTGGGACCTGCGGAACAGCTGAAGAAGGTACAGACAAAAAAAAAAGATACCGTGCAAGCATAAGGAGCATTTTGTTTTTTCCCCAGCTAACACAAATGTGAAATTTCCACGAGTACCCTGCAGGAATCTGGGAACGGAGATGACCTGTTACAGTGCTGTAATAGAGGTCAGTTTTGTCACAGTGCTCTGAGATGTCACTTGCCGTCAAGTAAGCATGAAGCATTGCCCACCGTCTATGCCTCATCGGGGGTTTGGGAACTGCAGCCACTTTGCACCCACATTCTCTGACACTTAGATCCTCTGTACTTACCCCTTTTTTTTCCTAATGAGGGCATCAGGTCCATCTTTGTCAGGCATGCAGGGACCTGACTGAGGAGATTCCTTCTCAAAGGAATCATGTACATAATAATAATGCAAATAAATAGCTATGTAAATCTCTGAAGAGAGGGTGCAAAGAGGACAAAGCCAGGCTCTTTTCAGTAGTGTCCAAGAAAAGTGGACAAGAGGCAGTGGGCACAAACTGAAACACAGGAGGTTCTCTCTGAACATCAGGGAAAAAATTTTCACTGTGAGAGTGACTGAGCATTGGCACCAGTTGCCCAGAGAAAGTGTGGAGTCTCCCTCCCTGGAGATATTCAGAACCTGACTGGAGATGGTCCTGGGTAACTGGCTTTGCCTGAGTGGCCCTGCTTGCACAAGGGAGTTGGACCAGATGACATCCAGAGTTCCCTTCCAACCTCAGCCTTTCTGTGATCCTGAAAGAAGCCAAGTGTCTAAGGGCAAGGCTTTCTGGAAAAGAGAAAAGCAGGATAAAGGGCAGATCCTTTATTCCAGTGGGAGACTAAGATACGGTTCTCGAGTGTTAGGAAGAAAACTGATGAACATTCAGGAAGACTGTGGCTGAAGAGGCAGGAAATGAATGAACAGCTTTACATCAGAGAGAGCAAATCCTCACTGATCCTGTCCTTCCATGAACCTGAACAATGAGAGCACTGATTTAAAATTGCACCAAAGGCACACGGCTGTAGGTTGGGATAAGATAAGATGAGAGTAGATGAGAGTGTGTCCCTTGATGTATGTACTAGCTCTCCTCTAAGGGATATCAGCTAGAGCTGCTGGAGGGACAGAGAAGTCCAGCTCCTCACTTCCTTGTGTGTAGAGGCGGAGACTCTACATGTGCTTGGAAGGAGATCACTGTCACTGCCGGGCAAAGGTCTGTGGTGTTTTCCCTTTGGCTTCCTAGGAGGAACATGACCATTTATCCAGTGGGTGAAATCATCTAAGCTACAGAAACAACCAGAGGGACTAGACAGAAGGAGGCCAGGGCACATAACCTGATGTGGGCCCAGATGAGTTCGTTCTGTCACATGCTTATTCCTATGACATCTGCCAAATATGAATTTGAGACAGAGGAAAAAAATATTGACGAAATAAGTGGCAAAATACAGAAGCAGATAGGAGAGCATTTAACTGTCTTACTGACCCAGGATATGGCATTTGTTTAAAAAGAGTGTGACTGACAGTCATGAGCAGACTTTACTTCAAATCACCACAAGACTATAGCTCTTTCTTGCCCTCTGCAGCATTTTAGAGCCTGTCTTTAGTCTCTATAAGACAACTTCCTCTGGTCTTGTTTAAGGGATAAGTTTAAATAATCCCTTACGTAAGTCGGTTTGTATCAGCCTATTATCTGAACTGTCAGCACATAATAATTGCACTGTATCACAAAGCAGAAGAACATAAAAGATTATAAGAACAACTGTAACGCGTCAGATAAGTTCAATTGTATACTTCCAGTAACAGACTCCTAGGATAAGGGTGTAAGAAATGAGGCAGATACACAGAGATCTTTCCCCACAATGCCCTCCTGGCTCTGGCAATCAAAGACATAGGGACTTTCTGAGTTGGAGATTATCTCTGGACCATCAGGCTCTAATAGCTCCCAAGAACATTTTCCCCTGAAGTGATGTAATTCCAGCTTTAAAACATATACATTTTTGGCAATAAATTCCATACTTTGATTATGCTATGCATGAAAAAAAAGCATTTCTTTTGATTTTTATGAAGCTGCCTGCCTGATAACTTTACTTGGTGCCACTAGTTCTGTTATTAAGAAAAACAGTGAATTTCTAATCACCTTCTCCATACTATTAGTGATCTTACTGGCTGCTTTCCTTACTTATCACTTGCCCAGGCTAAAGTGTTCTAGTTTGTTAGTCTTCCTTCAAGTGGAAGTCTCCCATGACTCTGCTCCTTTTCATTGCCTTCTTATACCTTATCACATTTGATTATTATTTTTGAAATAGAGAAATCAGGACTGCATGGATTTACTTGGTTGCATAACGTTGCTCTCTGTGGTTTTCTCCTTTGATTTTTTTCCTAATAACTCCTGACAGCCAATTTGCTTCTTTTCTTGCTAAGCTTTGAGTTGATTTTTTATCCAGAGTGCTCTCCTTTATTGCAAAAGACAAAGTGTATCATTTTTCTGAGTTTTCTAATTTTCTTGGAATATCCATTGTCATCTTCTGCAGTGTTCTTCTCTCTTCATCTTGGAAAAAGTTGTTTAATGAGTATTTCACTTTCTTATTCACAACCTGTTCTTATTTCTTCTACTTTCCAATGAGCTAGTGTAGAATCATAGAATCATTTAGGCCAGAAAGGACCTTTAAGATCATCAAGTCCAACCATTAACCTAGCACTGCCAAGTCCACCAATAAACCATGTCCCTAAGTGCCACATCTACATGTCTTTTAAATATCTCCAGGGATTATGACTCAACCACTTCCCTGGGCAGCCTATTCCAATGCTTGACAACCCTTTCAGTGAAGAAATTTTTCTAAACTTCCCCTGACACAACTTGAGGCCATTTCCTCTTGTCCTATCACTTGTTACCTGGGAGAAGAGACCGACATCCACCTCACTACAACCTCCCTTCAGGTAGTTGTAGAGAGCAATGAGGTCTCCCCTCAGCTTCCTTTTCTCTAGACTAAACAACCCCAGTTCCCTCAGCCGCTCCTCATGAGACTTGTGCTCTACACCCTTCACCAGCTTTATTGCCATTCTTTGGACATGCTCCAGCACCTCAATGTCCTTCTTGTAGTGAGGGGCCCAAAACTGAACACAGCATTCGAGATGCCGCCTCACCAGTGTCGAGTACAGGGGGATGATCACTTCCCAACTCTTGCTGGCCACACTGTTCCTGATACAAGCCAGGATGCTGTTGGCCTTCTTGGCCGCTTGGGCACACTGCAGGCTCATGTTCAGCTGGCTATCAACCAACATCCCCAGATTCTTTTTCGCCAGGAGGCTTTCCAGTCGCTCTTCCCCAAACCTGTAATGTTGCATGGGGTCATTGTCACCAAAGTGCAGGACCTGGCACTGAGCCTTGTTGAACCTCATACAATTCCTACCCTCAAGCAGATCAACACTCCCACCAAACTTGGTGTCATCTGCAAACTTACTGAGGGTACACGCAATCCTCTTGTCCAGATCATTGATAAAGATGTTAAACAGAACTGGCCCCAGTACTGAGCCCAATTGTGTCAGGACGTTATCTTGCATGCACTCCAGAAACCTCCTGGACTGTTTCCTCTCCACTGTGTTGTATTTCCAGCAGATGTCTGGTAAGCTGAAGTCCCCCATGAGAACAAGGGCTAGTGATTGTGAGACTTCTCCCAGCTGCTTATAGAATATTTCATCTGACTCTTCATCCTGGTTGGGTGATCTATAACAGACTCCCACCATGATATCTGCCTTCTTGGCCTTCCCCCTGATTCGTACCCATAAACACTGAACCTTATCATCATGATCATCAAACTCTAGACAATCAAAACACTTGCTAACATACAGGGCTACCCCACCACCTCTCCTTCCTTGCCTATTCCTTCTGAAGAGTTTATAGCCATCCATTGCTGCACTCCAGTTGTGTGAGGCACACCACCATGTTTTCATGATTGCAACTATATAATATTTTTCCCACCACACAATGGCTTCCAGCTCCTCCTGTTTGTTGCCTGTGATGCATGCATTGACGTAGGTGCACTTCAGTTGGGCTGATGGTCTTGCCACCTTTTTAGGGGAAGAAGCCCTAATTCCTATGTGACCATTCTCAGGTGCTCCTGTGGTTTCTAACACATCAATAACCCTTGTGTCTTCACTGCCACATGATTCTCCATCCCCTACCTCCACTGATATGGCAGATCGAAGGACCTTGCTAGCACACCATCCCTCAAACATTGGCATGCTGCCCACAAGCTTATCTTTAGTGAGCCCAGTTTTATCCCTTTGTCTTCAAATCTAGTTTAAAGGTCTTTCTATGAGCCCTGCTAACTTCTGTGCAAAGATCCTTTTCCCTCTTTGAGACAGGTGTACCCTGTCTGTCGCCAGGAGGCCTGGTGTCGTGTAAACCAACCCATGATCAAAAAACCCAAAATTCTGCTGCTGACACTAGGCTCAGAGCCAGGTATTGATCTGCTGGCTCTTCCTATTTGTTTCCTCATTATTCCCTGCAAGTGGAAGGATAGATAAGAACACTACTTGTGTTCCTGATCCCTTAACCAGTCTTTCCAAGGCCCTGAAGGCTCTCTTGATTGCCCTCGGACTCCTTGTTGCACCTTCATCACTGCCTACTTGAAAAATCAATAATGGATAGTAATCTGCGTGCCATAGGAAGCTTTCTCTTCACATCTTTAGCCTGGGCCCCAGGGACGCAGCAGACTTCCCTAAGAAGAGGGTCCGGTCTGCCTGTCGGGCCTTTTGTTCACCTCAGAAGAGTCTCCTAAGACAATGATCTGTCTGTTTTTCTTTACAGTTTTGATGCAAGACATAGACCGACTTAACCTCAGTGACATCTCCAAGATAGATGAACCATCATTCTCGTCATTGTTCATTCCACTTACAGAGCCTCATACCTATTATGCAAGGGCACCTGGGAAGGTAGGGTGGTCATAGAGGAGACGTGCCTGCTGCGCTGGGCAGGAACTTGTTGCCATTGCCCCCTGTCCCTTGAGTCACTGCATTCAGACAGGCCGAGAGAGGACAGGGAATCCTCCCTGTCATGTGCCCAGGGAAGGTAGGGTGCAGTTTCAGTAGTCTATCCCTCTCTCAGACTCTCTGGTGCTCCTCAATATACTCGCCCTTTCCCAGAGCTCTGTCACTAAGCGGAGGAGTTCCTCTCCCTGGACACATCTCCCAGGGGTGTGCTCACTGCTGCTGTCCCAGGCTGGTGTAAGAGCAGGGCAAACACACGCCCTGCAGCCTGGCACCTGGCTGGCAGCGTGTTCCCAGTGGAGCTCTGCCTGGGAAGCTGTGTCCATCGTGGCAGAAACGTATTTCTTTTAGATGCTGTCTTAAAGCCATTATCATTTTTATGCACGTATTGTTTTATAAATAGAAACATGCAGATTTTGGTATCTCAAGAGAATTAATTTCATTGTCACCAGGACTTACCATTAGTTTGTGTCTGCCAAATGGCATCAGATAGGCCCCAAAGAGCAGGGAATACAAAAAACACAGCAAGCTGCTTGGGATGAGGTTTCCACAGCAGTAGTGCTATTATACAGGCGGCGTTTGTAACTGTGGCTATTGATTTAGAAAGAAAGAGGAGAAATACAAATGCGATTACAAACAAAACAGGTAGTGGTGGATAGAACTTTGAAATTCTTCCCCTGAGTAGAGCACAACGCAATTTAAAAATCTTTCTGGTTCATTGAGATTTGTGCTGACTGAGTTGACATCACGTGAAATACAAGACAATGCAGTCCTTTGACAGGCTTCAATTAATAATTCTGAGCAGTGTCCTGAGCTGAGAGATCCTTGGAGCCGATACGGCTGTTAGCCCGAAGGACAAGAACCGCCACTGAGTAGGAGAAGGGGCTGCCAAAAGACTTACAGTCACCATGTGATTCATGTGGGAAGCTCCAGGAAACACCCTTCTGCCCTCCTTACCTAGTCCTTAAACGTAGCTTTCCTTTCAGGCCAGAGGAGACAGTTTAGGATATCTAGAGGGTCTGGCAACTTTTTGTCTTTCTTTTTAAAAGCAGAATGTGAGTGACTCACTGATTCCTCCCCCCACCCACCCCGCACAGGCACACCTTTATAGGCTGAGTACAAAGACCATTAAACAAAACTGAGAGGTTCAGAGGTCTGTCATTACTAACACTACAGATTTTAAAAATTATTATTATCTGGGATTATTTTTTAAATCTAAAATGAGTTTCATAGAGTGAGACATACATCTAGGACAGATATGTACAGAAGAATCTGAACTAATGACTGTAGCATAAAGGACTCTAAATTTCTTCTTCCTTGCCCAGGTTTAACATTTCCTGTGGAGGAAATGCCTAGAGTGTCTAGATGCACATTGACTCAGTCAGTGATGTTTCTAATAATATAGGTTACTGTGCAGTGGAAGTAAGGCATCAGTACATTTCAGTATGAATGGCTTAGTGGATACAGGGACACAAATAAATATTTCTTCATATTTTTCTCCCTCCATTACTCTGTTACTCTTTGGAACAGTGTT
Source organism: Chlamydotis macqueenii (assembly GCF_036417535.1). Taxonomy (NCBI): domain Eukaryota; kingdom Metazoa; phylum Chordata; class Aves; order Otidiformes; family Otididae; genus Chlamydotis; species Chlamydotis macqueenii. The sequence goes on along the minus strand of NC_141558.1, from coordinate 100,784,919 downwards.
CTCTGGAGAGAAAGATGTTCTTAAGTATACGAATCTCTTCTCATGCCAACCTGAAAATTACTGTCCCGTACAGAGGCCCTCAAATTATTCTAACCTGGCACAGTGGCATATGACTCCTTCTTTATTTTTCTCCCTATAGAGCAAGTAGTGAAAAGGACACTGGGCCAACCTTTAAAAATTTTCCTGAAATTCCCAGGCCGGTTGCTGAAATGTCCAAATTCACTGTCTCCTGAGATTCAAGTCAATGGTGTATCTCACAATGTTCTCAGTTCCTCTCACGCCATAAAGGTGAGCAGGTTTCACCCCAATGGAGAAATCCTTCTCAGGTATAGTGTAGGCCTCAACTTCTGTGTTGTAAGATCATTTCTCACCAGTTGCACTAGAGCTGTGAAACATCAAGCTGTGGGGCACTTTCTGAGTAGACAGCACCCTCAAAAGCAGGGTGAACTACACCACCAGGAAAATGATGTAAAGCGATGACCTCAATGAGGTGGTTAACTGTGCTGACTCTCTCTCATGAATGAAGTTTGCCTCCAGATTGACTTTGGTTTTAATTGATAGTCGACAGTGAGCTCTCCCTTTGTAGTGCACGCAAAGGGGCCAGCACTGGATTTGATATATTACATGAGGTGACCGGTCCTTCAGTTGACCTTTACATACCTAATGCAAACAGAAGTTTTCTACCCGTGAACTGAGAGATCTTTCCAAAGAGCAGAGAGCAGAGGGAATTTACAGCTGAAAAGCAGATCATCACGTAACCAACATAATGTATGCCCAGGACACAGGTCACATACGTCTGGAAGAAAAGAGACAGTGGCAACACATTTTCTTCAGTGAAAATATGCAGCTACGGTTCAAGGGTCTTAGTCTGAGTATTTGGTAAACAGCCAGCATGGACGAGATCAAAGGAGCACAGCTACAGAATTTGCTGACAGGTCCCTGGTGTATTGACATAGTTGGCCTTCAGCAGTGATATTGCTAACGTAGTTCCCAATCAGACTGGTGCCATGCAAACAGAGCAGTAGCAAGCAGAGGAAATCAGAGCACTGCTTCCTGTGCAAATAAAACTTCTGGAAGTGGCACTAGGAATTTTCTGCCCTTCCCTATGTAGCCCAAGAGATGAAAATTGACAATCAATCAGCACTGTAGTTATTACAGATCAGTTCCCAAGAAATGAAGAGGATCTCACCTATAAGAGTGTACAGCTCACGGAGGTGGCCATGGAGTGCCCCTTTGAATCCATTCAAACACAGCAGCAAATGCACTTTTCTGTCTGCTTATATGCAAGGTTTGAAAGCTTAAGTGTCAAATAAGCAGCTCAAGAAGTTTGCTCCCTTCTTTTGGAGGCTTTCTCAATGACTATCTGGAGAATACACCTGCTGTGTGTCTAGGTTTGTAGAGAAACTGGGGGAGCAGAGGTGGTTCTGATAATTTCAGTCCATCAGGGTTTGAACCTGTTGCACTAGTGACTGGTGAGGGCTTTCAGCTAGCCATGTTAAGGGTTTGCCCTCTTACCATAAAAGTTCTCAAAATAAAATACGTGGTTTGTGTGCTGACTTGCACTTATACAGACTGTAGGGAAACCAGAAGGAAGGAAGGTATAAAAGCTTTGCAGACTCCTGGCTTTTCTCCCAATTTGTTATTTACAACAAGCTGAAGAGTTTGAACCTGTAGCTGTCTGCTGTGGCCTCCACTGGTGAGTTAAGCTCTCTACAGTGTTCTTTTTAAGGGCGATCCAAGGGGCGTATTTACTGCTGGCCTCTCCTATTTGAAGATGTCACTCAGAGTTCATTCAAGTAGAAATAAGCAGTAATTTAGAAACCACAAATCAGCACTGAAAACGTCTTCATTTAACAAGTAAATATAGATCAGATGCGGCAGTAAGACAAAAAGGCACAGAAAACAATCAGACAGAAATAGGTTTTCATTGTCATCCACACCTTTGTGTAGTCACCAGAAAGAAATCCCTGTTCAAACCCACTGTACATTGTCAGAGGGATTAGAAGACACTGCCTTTTATCTTTAAGATGCTGGAAAGTTGCTAGGAACGTAGACCAAAAGGATGGTGTCTCTAGTGTTTCTTTCTCAGTCTCTGCTTGGTCAGATTTGATCTGGTCCAGAAATATAACAATCAGCAACACAGCTAGCACACCACTAGCTGCAAAAACAAAACAAAGAGTTCATGAAAAAATGAGGAATGCTGGAAGAATGATGGGAAGTCACTTGCTGCTGTTGTTGTTCTGACTTGGTGCTTGGCTCTCTGTGGGATGTTTTGGCAGATGCATCTGATTCCGCTGCCATGTAAAGGCCATTTCTGTGTAAACAAGGCCTGATCTACATTCACATCTTCTGCATGCGGCTGCGTACCTCGCTAATCCCCTCAGCTTAACTGTGACTGGGCTGTTGTGACAGTCGCCGGGCCAGCTGCATGGCCGCTGAGGGTGATCGCTCACCCTTCCAGGGCAAGCCAGGGGTCGCAAGGATGGGAAGCTGGCCAGAAAAAGCTCCCTCAGGAGCTATCAAAAGGCTTTAAATCAACACAAGAGAGGAGTATTCCCTTCCAGTGCCAAGATTTTAATGGCTAGGGGGGATCTTGCTTCAAGTGCATGGAAAGAAAAATAAAGGGCTAGAAGTAGAACTGCTGTCTTGGATCCCAGTATATCTTGCCTATTTTTTTGTCTTTTTCTTTTTTTTTTTTTGTTAGAGTGGAGCAATACTTTGAGTACAGAATATATGCTATTTTAAATATGATAGTGAGCAACTCTGCATGGCTTGAAAAAGATGGGTTACAGCTTTGAACCTCTAATTTCCTAGCAGAAGCAGCATATGAAAGAATACATGAGGAAGTTAATCAGAAAATGATCATGTATGTTTTGGTCTAGGTTTGTAGCTTGTGGAGTGAATCATTCTGATTTTGTTCATGTTGTCAAGAAGATAACTGTGGCTCATCATATACATGAAGCAGCCACAGGTTGGGAACTGATTGCTTCGTTACAGATACAAGGCTGTATCTGATGTTTGCTCTCTTACTGGTGTTGACTACAAATCCATCCATGGAAACAAGTGGAGTTACAGAGTAAGAAAACCAGGCACCCCTTCCCAGCCATGTTGCCTGTTTAACATGCTCCTATGCTACTACGTATGGGCATGCTCTTTTCTGTGAACTTTTAATGTCCAAATATATTAGCAGATTTACAGTAAATTGCCATCATTTTTAATTGCTTATTATTTCTCATTCATGTCTCCTAGAATGAATTTGTATTCTCCAGTGTACTGGTTCTCCACTGTGGCTGAGGTGTGACCCTTCGTAATCTTAGTCATTGCCGGTTCTGCCAGGGTGTTTATCAGTGCTTACGGACTGATTGAAGGACTTACATGGGTGGGAGGAGAACATCCACGTTTACAGGACAAATATTCTAACAAATATGTCAAGTGAATCAAGAGCAATTATAGGAGGTAAGTAACTGCATGCCTTAGAAGTGGTTGGTATGAACATAAATAGAAATATCCACAGTCCTCAAGAAAACTAAACAACAAAATACTTATTCGTTATTGTCTCCACCCAAGCTGGGCAAAATATGTATTCAGAAACCAAATAGGAGTCATTTTAAAAATGTCCATGAATGAAATATTTAGCTATTTGGTTTCCCTCGAGGTAGGAAAAGACATATCTTTTATTAAGAGCTTGAAAGAAAAATGAAACCCTACTGACCTGGGGTCAGGAGACAGCAGGGTTGCATTCATTTTGCATGAGCAAAGCCTAAGGGAGTGCTGTATATGTTAGTCATCAAATTTAAATTTAAACTTGTGAGCCAAACTTGCCTTTAGCAGAAAGACATGAGCTCCAGTACACTGTGGAAGGGAAGTGGGGGGATATTACTTGCATTTTCTCACCAACTAGGAACAGAGGTTGGGGAAGGAGAGAGGGTTTGCTGTGACGTACTTGTCTGGTGAGGGCTCATGCTGACCAGATCACAGTGTCTCTGTTTGAGAATATGACAAATTCTGTGCATCTGTCTCAGCCTAGAGAGCAGTGTGCAGAGATTGCAAACAACAGAGCTAAAGTGACATACTGCCTTGTCAGATACTTCCCCTTTATCCAGAGAAGAACTTGTTTCGAGATGGGTACTTTTTGAATTTTCCTCAATGAATGAATCTTGGCATATTTTTTGTATTTCCAATTTTGATGGCATCAGCCTTCCCTCTCTTTGATTCCTTTCTAGCCCTGTGCAAGGAAGATATATAGCAGCTGTAGTTACTAAATGGGAGATGTGCCAATTCACCTAGTGCTTCTTTTCATCTTTGCCTTTCACACTAAGGTATTATGATTCAAGCATCACAGCTGAGAATTTACTGAAGTTGTAAAATCTCAGCAGGGATCGAAAAACCTTCCCCCAGATGATTGCATGTTCTGGGAGGCGTGGTTCAGATCCACCTCTAATTACAGTGCAGTTTTGTGCTAAAGCTGTTTTACACATGGTAGGACATCAGCCAGTTCTGGTAGACATCTCCAGATGACTAGAAGTTGATGAGTTCAGGTACCACTAGCTGGGCTGCTCTTAGCATTTTGGACCTCTGCATGCATATGTAATTCTGCCCAATGCCATCAGTAACTAGTTAACTATTGCTGATCCTCAAGACAGTGAATTTAAAACCATCTCATGCATAACTGGATAAACTGCTGCAATCCTCTAATTGCAGTGTGGGCATACTTTTGATTCTAGTCTATAGGGCAACGTTGACTTTGGGTGGCACCATACTGGGCTTCAGCTTTATTCCAGATGAAAAATGTGAAGAATGTCTTGCTTCTTTAGAAAAAAAATCATACGGCACTGGCATAAAACACTTGAAACTATTTATGAAGGAGTTGTTTACAGCTCTCACATATCTTATTTCCTTTTAGCAAATTGGATTGAAGGAGGAAGTTGGAAACTTAATCTGCAAAGTCATGCTAGGTTTCACAAGTAGTAGGGTCCCCGTCAGTGCTATTCATTAGGGGTTGTGTAGATTACTTACCAGTGTAGATCCCTAGCAGAGTGTAGATTAAGGAGTTGGAAGGTTCTGCTAACCCAGTGGTGTTAGTGGTATCGGTCATGCAGTCATATGCTCCACAGCATGCCAGATTTTCTTCTGAGATTTCCACTAATTCAGTAAGAACCAAAAGAAAGGCAGGACAGGGGAGAGATCAGATGAGTGTGTGCTATATGAAAGGATATAAGGAGAAGGGAATCCAGCACTCAGTGACTGGTCCTGGTTTCAAATCCTTCCAGATTAGAGATGTTTAACCTCAGAATACCATTTAACACACAAAAATTTGGTTTAACAGAAACAGTTGCTCAAGACAGAACACTGAATTGATGGTTACATGGAGACATGGACTGAAGCCAGAGGCTGAAATCTGAATCCAAGCTCAATTTGCAGTATTTAAAGTTCCAGTATGTATCCATACCTCTTATTCATAATAGCTCACAAGACAGGTCAGTTCACATCACCACCAAACTGATGGACCTCCATTCTTACAGCCAGAGCACATTATCTCTCTCCAAGTAATTTCTGTATACGTTACAGGAATGGAAACCACCTTGAGACATCTTTTTGCTTTATAAATTCAAATTACAATTACTCACTACTGCAGTCTTCAAAGAAAACATCTTTTCCTGGCTTTATGACTTTATTACTGGCTTTATTACTCTTCGAGAACATACTTGAAATCAGAACAGTTTTGCTTTTTTCTATCCCATCAGTGTTGTGCTGGGCATATGTCAAAGCCACACACATGTGTGTACCCATGCACCCTGTGTGCCACCATGACACCATGCCCACTTCCTGCAGTATCCTTTCTGTAAAGAAAAAATACTAACCCAAAGTGTGAGCCTGAACAAGCTGTGTAGTGGGGAAGGATGATCAAAGCCCCATACAATTATTTCAATGCTTTCGCTGCAGAATTTGTCACTGGTCCACGCATAATAAAGGACAATACTGTGTACCATGGCTGGTTCCTTAAACATTATTTGATCTGTAATTTTTCAGTTAGGGCTATTGTGTAACTACTTTTAGTGTGGTTTTCCCTATTGCTTCCAATCAAAGCTGCTGCAATGTGAATCAGCTGTTTAACTAGCTTCATAAACAACTTTAGGTTCAACATCAGATAAAACTTAATAACATAAAGAAAATAATTACCTTATTATAGCCAGTGGCTACCACTACATAGTTTTGAACAAACAGACCCTCAGCAAAATTACCATATGCAAAAGGTGAGTCACACCAGTAACGCGTGGAAGTGTGTAAAACAAGTTTTATATCTGTTCATGTATCATCTGAAGATGAAGATGCACACACAATTAATGGTATGGAAGCCACAAGGGAGGGTTTGCTCTGTTCCTCTGGAAATATGGTTGCAATATTGATGAGTGAGAAAGGGTGACTCTTGTAAATTACATTGATTGCTGTCTTCTATTGTAATATTACCTCATGGTGTAGCTTGCCTTGCTGTGTCTGGATGCAGTGATGCAAGCAATATGTCAATTGTATGTATGCATTTGAATTTTATGCATTTTGATTCTGCAGATACATACCATATCTTTCCAACCACTCAGTGAAATATATATGGACAATATGGATGGATAACTTTGCTGCACTGTCAGAGGAGAGGAAAACAAGTGAGTGACTGGAGATCCTTGCCCCCTCACCCACTATGAAACTACCTCTAGGTTAAAGCTGAGTCTCACTGAGAAGATACAGTTGGGAAGCTTATGGTGTGACTGCTCATCGCTGTTGTGAGATATGCAAGGCCTTTGGCTTTCAGAGCTGTTCACAGCACAGCTCCCAGGAGCACAGCATTTCCTGAAATCCAATGTAACTGTTCAAAAAATAAGTAAAAGAGTTTCTTTGGAATTGAGAGGAACATCCTCAGATGTAAATCTAGGAGGGGATTTACAAGACAAAAAAAAAAAAAAAAGTATTTTAATCTTCTTATTAATATGATATGTGCTGTGAGGCAGGGGAGAGTGAAATGGTTGCAGTCTGTGCACACCCCACAGCTGCACCACAGCCTGTGCCCTGCAAATGAAATGAGAACAAAGAGTCCCTCCTGAGACATCGTGTGGCTCAGTGATCAGGTCAGCAGGGCTCTGTTGCACTTGATACAGACCTTTAGCATTCTGCTTTGATGGTGTTTCATCTATAGTTGCTTGGGTTTAAAGGAAGCATGGTTCTCCATAAGTATCCACCTTGTGACAACTACTTTGCCATAAACCCAAAGATCCAAAGATTAAAACCTGACGCCAGCTCCCTGACATTTACTTTTAACCTAATACCTGTTTGAGTGCTCTCCAGAGGAGATACTGTTTAACTGCTACTGGGAAGAGAGGTAACGTATTGCTATTAATAGCAGCAGTCTATATGGAAAACTTTTTCCATGTCCATCCTACTCTTACTTTGACAGGATAGGGAACGCACAGGAGACTGAAATGATAATACACTGTAGCACTTTGAATCTCTAAGGTGGCATTAAAATATTAATTTATTTTCATAACTGCCCTTTTAAAGCTTACACCAATTAAAAGCACAGGAAATGAGGGCAGCACTGTCGAGTGATTTCTTCAAGCTACATCGGCATCTGCTGTCTGAGCCTGAAATACAGCAGAGGAGCCCTGGCATGCAGACTCCTGCCAACAGCTACTTCTATTTCTTCTTGACAAGTCCGTGAAGCACTCATTTTCAGAAAGCACCAGCATCAGCTTGACTTACCTTGAATGTTTAACAACAAATTAATCCAGTGCTACAAGCTTTGCGAAAAGGCTGCTTCAGTGTTTTGCCTTTTGTTTCAGTCTACTTTAAATGGAAGTCAGATGTGAAAGCCTGTCGCTGCCAGCAACCTATCTGTGCTTTACAACACGAGGGTGGAATTTGAAAGGAATTCAATAGACATCTATTTTTGAGCTAGTTGTCTGAACTCTCTTTATAGCTGATGAAGAGTTGATAGAAAATAGACATTTCCAGGGAGCACTTTAGCCCATCCATTTCAGACATCTACCTTCAGATGAGCTAAATCACATCTGAAGTGCCCGTTTCTACTGACTATGAAGGCAATTGAGGATCAGTAGCTCAGCTACAGAAATCTACCTTTTAACTATCTAGAACTAGCTGATGTTTATGGAAAGAAGTGCCAAGATTTTAAAATATATTTTACCTTTGTTGGAAGCTTGGCTAAATATCAAGGATGAGATAAGATTTCCCCAGATGCCAGAGGACTGAAGTATCAGAAAGAAGACCCCAAAGTATTGGTTGATAATGTCTTTCCCATTTTTTCCTGCTTTCTCAGCATATGAATTGCCAGCAGTGGTGAGGTAAGTGCATTTGGCAGACCACAGTGGTGCTCCTCCTAAGCCCAGGATCACAGAGGTAGGGATTAGTGTGTACCTGCCAAAGAACACTTTATTTAGCATAGTTACCATCCATTAGCATAACAACCATTTGCCCACAGATCCAGAGGCAAAAATAGACATCAAAGAAATAGATTTATCCTTTGTGTGATTCAATAAATCTACTCCATGAAACCAAGAAAGGGCACTCTTACGAAGTTTAGGATGTGCAAGCACTCCCAGCTGTGCCCAGGGGCTAGATCTAGGCTGGTCTGGCTAGGTCTGTGTTCATGTGCCCTGTCTTCTCGTAACTGAGATTTACATTGCATCTGCCCTTCAGAAGATGGATTGCAAGAACTTTCCTCCACAGAGTTGCATCTCCTGTCACTGGAGAACAGAGTTAAATTGTTCATCCACCTCTGAAAGCGCAAGGCAGGAGCTGGCCTCCTCCTATGGTCCTCTGCTCCCAAAGCCACTGATTGGAAGACAGCCTTCCCTTCAATCTTTTAAAAAACAGTACTCAAAGTCATTTGGATTTTAAATGAAACTTCTGATATTTTTTTTTTCTGAAGGGAAATTTCTGCTACATACATAAGTTAGATAAGCAGCTTCACGTGGCCAGGTGGATGCATTCATTCTGACTTTTTGCAGAGTTTCACCTTTCTGCTTCATCTGTTACCTGTTTCTTGCAGGTAACACCTTTTGCATCCGACTTTCAAATCCGCAGCACAGAGGTGGAGTAGGAATTAAGAAGAAAAAGAAGAAAGAACTTTGCCCTTACTGATTTTGTTCAAACACAATAGACAAGGTTAAAGTATTTAAATTGTACCAGCTAGCGTAGAAGTTCCCTAGGGAGAACGCGATGTAGCAGCACATAGAGCCTGCGATGGTCCACTTGCAGCCCAGCTTCTTTATTAGGATTGGAGGGAGGAACATGGACGATAAGATGAGTGCAGCATAAAGAACGCTTAGGGAAGCAACGCCCAGGCCTTCTTCTGAGTGGAGACTGCTCTGCATGGACAAGAACAGTGGTTGAGACAAATTTTATCACAGGCATATGTTACTATGGTGTACAGAGAGTGGCTTCAGGCAGAAACAGAGAGACATGGAAGCTGGGTCTGGGTATTACTGTCTCCTTTCCCCAAAGCATTCCGATTACGAATTTATGGTTTTCCTCACAATGATAGCTCATTTGTAAAAATATGATACAGAACCAGGTAAAGACTGCTCAGATTCAAAGCTTTGGTAAGTCAGACTTTATTTAATGTAATTCATTTGAGTTTCTCTTTGAAAGCAAGCTGAATGAAGGATAACCTCTATTCTTGGCCTTCTCTTTTTGTCTTAGGCAGGAATATCCTCAGATCTGCATCGCAAGGCTTGACTTAGCAACAGTGGCAGATTCTGTGCTTTAAACTACAGGTCTGATGATTTCTAAATTGCTCAGAGATCAAGGTCCAAATATCCTAATGTGCTCATAGCAGCTCTTTGTAGTTGGAAGTAATTGATTCACTCACATTTTCACAAGGTTTTCATAAGTTTTTACTGATCTACCCAGGTTTTATGATTTTATGTTCAAAATCGTTTTCTTATCTTGATACTGTAAAAGTTGCAATGAGAAGGTCAAGATGCTGCTTATCAACATTTTCCTGTTAGTTTCCATTGAAAACTTAGGTGATCTGGTATGATTTTGGAAGAGGGGAACGGGTGCAGGGGGAGTAGCACCAGAGAGCGCGGCAGGAGAGCGAGGCTGCTGGTAGCTGCACGAAACACTTCCAAGCCCTGCGGTGACTGCATGAAGGACCAAGGTGGTAGCGGCATGGCTGCCTTGGTGAGAGGCAGGCATCACAACAGTGAGGTGAGGAGGTTCTCTGTTGAGCAGGGTCAGTGTATCTGAGAACTGGAATGGTTGTTTTGTAAAAAGGCAGAGAGGCTGCCTGATCACTGAGGTCCTATTTCTGAAACACCATACGTCTGGTATTGTCAGCTACAGCTTCCAAAAACTAGGAACCAGGCCTCCCAAATAATTGTTAGTGGTGGAGGGGTTTATTTGGGGGGGGGGATTTTGAAATAAATGATGCAAATTTTTAGTATACAATACTGTATACAATAACAAAATTATAGCAATTTAGAGATCTTCAAAACAAACTCTTTCCAGAAATGGAATTTGTTTTCCATTTTGCAATATAGGATTTATGTATGTTTTCGAGAAAAATTTCGGAGAAATTTAGTTTTCATTCAAACAGCTTTTGTTAATCTAAAGAACATTTGTCTGACACAAATGTTCAAACTGTTTGAGAAGTACCAGAATAAAATAGCTAGTAAATGCTACGGATCTGGGTGACCTTGGTGCATTAACCTGCACCAAGTTGATGTCCTAACCCACTTAAAAAAAAAAGAAGTTGTGCATCCCTTCCTCATAGAAACTGTGGAAAGGCCAGCTGTCCTGCCAGCCAGTGGGAGATGCTCCACTTACCTGTAGACTTTGGAGTCCTCCGTAAGCAGTGAAGAGAAGTAAAAATCCGAAAGAAATGACCAGAACATTCTTAAGATTCCTTTCCATGTTGATTCATACAAGACAAAAGTCTGCTGGTGCACAGAGCTGATCCAATTATTCCATGGGATGCTTTGAGTTGGAGAAAAACAGCTTATGTTTTGTTGGAAGAGGTCACTTACCACTGCATTTGTAGAGGAAAGAGTTGTTAATTATTTGAGGATTGGCCAGTGAACTTTATTTTTTCTGATACTGAAAACTCCTGAGGGAGTTGTTACTCATTCACCTGTTGCGACTGGGGCACTAATGAGCAGTCCCAAAGGACATCTGTCAGGTTTTATTGGATAACTATGTAGGTCACTTGCAACACTTGGACTGATTTTAGTATTGCAGCATTGCAATTGTACAATATATGGCTCTCTCCTATCACTAGCAGAGAAGGAAAAAATTACAAGCAGTGAAATGCCTCTCCGGCCATAAAGGGCAAAGATTAAAAGATCGTACTGAGGTCTGTGTTAGGCATATTGCTTAACTAGGGCTACAAAAGAGATATAGTTTGTGTTACAGTGGTGTCTGCATACACCAGCTCTACAGCTGGGCAGCGTAGCAAACAAAGGTTGCCTATTGCTTGGCAAGTGGGAGAGTCTTCATCTGTGGTGAACACTGTGGCTTTGGTGTTTCAACTTTACCAAGTCATACTTATGAAAATCATTTTCCCCCATCTGTCCCATCAACTCTGACGCCAATAGGAAACATGGATTTAGCAGATAAATCAAAAAAGCAACTTCACCTCCTTTGGCCCCTGAGAAAAAACAGCCTTTGTGGGCTGTACCTTACCTTGGTGCTGCCCAGCTCAAGGAGTGAAAACTTTCCCCCTGGCCAGCCAACCCTGCCGTGTTTGCCCCTGCTTTCCCCCATTTTCAGAGCCTGCCTTTGGGAAGTTGCATTGCCTGTTTGCTCCTGACACACTGGCCATCCTGCAAGTGCTGACTGAGCTTTTGAGTATTCCCCTTCTGAGCACACCAGGTCCTCTCTGCCCCTAGGCCTGGCAGGACAAACAGACCATCTGCAGACCCTTTCTGCAGCTGTAGCAGAGGAGGGATTTCCACTTGGGAGCAAAGTGGAATTAAAAAGTGCCCATGCTAGAAGGCAAACTTATTCGAGCAGCGGTGGTCTTGTAGGGTGTCCGTAGTGTCTAGTGGGAATGCACAGCTAAGACTTGGCCTAAATCCCACTAGATGGCACAATTTTGCTTCCCACGGGGACATTCGAGGGTGAGGGGAGAAAGCTTTGATACATTAATTCATTTAGTACATTAAAGAGGTCACAGCTAGTTTCTACTTTGGAGAAAATTCCAGTATGTGCCTTTTCATTTTCTTCTTTTGTCTTATAATCTTCTTGAATGAAATAATGCCAAAAACATAATCTTTTAATTCTCTGTCGTTAATGGTACTTCTATATTGCAAGTCTAGATAGTGAAATACTGGCTTTTTATTTTACAGACTACTATGCTCAGCATGCAAACGCTTTCGATTAGATCACAATGCTACTCTTGTTTTGCAGTGTTCGTAATCCTCTGCAAGGCTTATAAACCAAACCAGTGGTGCTTTTTCCAGTCTTTTTAGCTTTATGGACCCTTGCAATTTTCAGCTGAAGAAATGTCAGAAGAAATTTTCACCTGGTGATAACACGTTTGTTTCTGGTATGGACCCCTTAGAAATAATCTGCAAAATTCTAGGGTTTTGAGATGACAGGTTTAAAACCACTGGAAAAATGAGTGAGAAAATGTAAGAATAATGTTTATCCTAAACAAAAGTGTAATTACCACCTGCTCTGGCAGAGGCAAGAACCAAGGAGAGTGCAAAGCTCACTCAGTTATAAAAGCCTTTATTTTAGTGCTCTTTCTTGATGTTAGCAGTAATAACGACACAGCTTTAAAAAAAGCCAGCATTAACTGGATGCTATTTTTAAAATGCAGTGTTGGATAGGTTATCTGGTCAGCACTTCTGCTCTGGAGGAATTCTTAACTGCTGGTTCAATCATGTCCTCTCAGCAGCAAATGTTGGAGAGCAAATGGGGGATGGTGGGTTTTGTTGTGGAGGATTTTTTGTCTTCTTTCAACTGATCAAAGACATTTTGGCCTGTTCCACATCCCTCACCCAGAGTTTTGGGTTATCCAACTGCCTGGTCCTGAGCCCCTCCTTAAGGAATGTGCAGAGTCTTTACCAAGGAGATCTGATAAGGCTGAGGAGGCTTCCTTTGGTACCAGGCAGCTGGTGGTTCTGGCAGGCCTGCTGTGTATCACCCTTGACACCTGTTTCATTCTTTCTGCCAGTTTGAGATTAAGTGAGCCTCAGGAGCTGTGCGCTGAATTTTGGGCTTGGCTTTCACACAGGAGATTGTAGCCACCCCACTGAAATGTCTTGGAGAGCACAATCACAAAAGTGGGAGATAGAAGAGGCTGGTTACATTCATGACTCCATCCCACAGCCTGTCACATTTGTTTTCCTGTGTTTATTTTCTCAGTGTAAATGAGGGCAGCCTTTGCTTAAAAGATTATAGCACCAGAGGCTAATCTTTGGGATTTTTTCTCTCTTATAATTTCTCTATTTACTCTTTGCTGGTTAAATGTACTGTTTAGACAGTTACTTTAACAACAACAACGAAATAAAAACCGCAACACCCAGAATACTCACCATAGGATTTTCTGTCTTAGGAGGCTTTTAATTGATTAGCTCCTTGGTCATACACAGTATCCCTTGAGTCTCTCTATAGAAAGGATGAGGGTTACCAGCTGGCCAATGGTTTGGCCAGCCACATAATATGGGCAAGTGTTGCAAGAGCTGTTCTCAGAGCTGGCCCTAACTGGCACTGGTCTCCAAGGAGGTGACCCTGAGCAGGAGTTGCAGAGGACATGTGCTTGCCCATGGTTGTCTCCAAACGCAAGGATGGGGAGAGGGGAGAGTGGAGGCAGAGTCTGCGTATTCCCACTTGGAGAAATGAAGCTGATTCCTGCCCTTTTTCCTTGGTGAAGGCATTGCAGATGTACTAGAGGGGAACAACAGGACTGAGCCTGTTGTCCCGAGCCCTTAGTATAGTCTTGTGCTGGAGCTCGTAACTGTGGCAAAGACATGGTCCTTCTTGGTAAGCTACAGAGATCTACCTGGCTCACACTCCAAGTCAGCTGAACCCATGCTGCTGCTCTTTAATCCATCCTGTTGGACACATGAGCCCTGAATTGTCTCTCCAGAGACTACTGTGGGGCAGTCAGGAGCCTCCTGTGACTAAGCTACCGCCATCCCAAATGCTCACCTTCTGGGGCTGTCACACAGAAGACACTCTTTATGGGCTGTAGTAAGTGCCCTGAGGAAAAAAATTAGTTCTCCAGAGAGTGGGGTACCTGTAAAACATAAGGCAACATTAAATGATTGAGAGATGAAAAATCTTTCACAGTTTGCAGCTGGCATAGGAAGGCATGGCTGATTCCGATTCCTAGGAGATGCCCAAGCATGTCTAACTCTACTTAGCCTATCCTGACATACCTACAGTGTTGCCACCTGCCAGACCAACTTCTTCAATTTTATTAGGCCCTTCAGAAACAAAAATTAAAATTCAGCACTGCTTGGTCCAGGCTGCCTATATGGCATTTCCTTTTGTACTGTTAAAGCCTGTCCATGTTGCTCTGTTCTTCCCCTCTTCCTTCACCACTGTTGGTGCCCTGCTGATTTTGGAGTTGAGGCAGCAATGGCTAAATGTGACGCACATGCCTTGCGAAGCCCAGCCATTCCTGACAGGGGGTTGGTGATTTTAGGAGTTTACCTTACTGAGGGTTAAGCTCACCCATGTCCTGAGGGCTGTGCTCAAATCTGCAAATGTCACATGGGATCTGACTTCTCTCGGTGTTTGTGAGGTTGTGCCAATGCCATGCTGGTGAGTGCTGGTTGGGAGCGGAAAGGGCTGAGGTGGTTACCTGTGGTTGGCAGCCTTAGAAAATATGGGCTATTGTATGTTGAGAAAGGGTCAGAACTCAGATATGGAGTTCATCATACTGGGCTGACCAGAGCAAGCAGTAAAAGCTGTTTTCTCCTGGGAAGGGGGTGGGAAGGGAGTTGCCAGTCAGTGAACTCATTTTGCCTACAAAGTCAGAGGAAAATAGTTTTTGTTGTGCCAAGGGCTCCAGCAGTGTGAGTTGCTCCTGTTTACCTCTAAAGGTCTAAACATCTCCCCCTCCTCCAGCATTTCAACTCTTATTTCCAAATTTTCTGTATTTCCCTTCTCTCCTTTCAAATGCTGCTCCTTTTCCATCATGCAATATATCTACTGATATTGTCCTTCCATTTGTTCTCCCAAGACCCGTCTAGGTGCACGGCTGTGTAGATATCAGTATGCCACTTCTGTCTGAATCCTACCTGCTGACGTCCTCTGTCTTTCTCTGGAGGCATCAAACTGTCCATCTCAATCTTCCTTTATGTCCTTGATGTATGCTGTCCTTCCTTACTGCTTTGCTGTTCCCTAGCCATTACCCTGACTTCATCTCTCTACTTCTCCCTCTTTACCTCATCTCCTGAGTGCCAATAGACTTTTACTTCTGAAGGGAGTCACCTGAAAACTGCTGATTGCGTTCCCATCTCACAGGTTGTTACAGTACTTCTAGCCTTGCTGGCTGTAAGGTCCCTCTCCCTCCTCCCTCAACACTGCTCTTCATATCTCATGAAGCCCTTTTCCCGCTCCACTGCCTATCCCTTAAGGAAGAGGAGGAGGGACACCTTGTCTTCTGGACTGGGAGCCAGCTTATGGTAGAAGGGGGACCAAACAGAAAGAGCAGAGAGGGTGCAGGCCATAGGCTTGAATGAAGTTGTGACTTTTCTATCAGGAGGACCATGTCGGAGACTTTCCCCACAGGACACTTGTCTGCTCTGCTGAATCCAGGTGTCCAAGTAACAAATATTGTCTCTATAGTAAAGGCAGGACTCAATTTAAGTTAGGATGATGTGATGCCAGTCCAGGCTAATTCATAAATTTTTATGAGCCAGAGAAATAGTTCCTTTAAGTGTTGGATTTATAGATGTTACTCACCTCCTGAGATTTTAATCTCTCTTGGCTGGAGCTTTCAATCGGTGAAGGTATCTATGAGGCTGTTCACAGATACTCATTCTAGTCTAGGGAGAGATTCAAGCATTCTGAAGGTAAGCCCTTGCCCTGTGTAGCAGCCAACCCCTCTGCAGAGGACAGCTAAGGAGATCAGCCTCTCCGTGCTGACAGCTGCCCATGAACAAACCCCTGTTTCCCACTGGAGTTGTCTTGCATTCATTCTCTTGTAAAAAAGTGCTTTCATCTGGTTCAGACTCAGCCTATTCACATTTTACCTTTTTAAAACTGTTGCCTGAGCACTGACATTGTACATGTGCCTAGCCCTGTATTTTGGATGTTTCCAAATAGCTGGAGTAAACCCATTTCTAATCTTAAACAAGCGACTGTGACTCAGTTGGTAGGACTTACCACCCTGCTAAGATAAACATGCTGCTGTTGTGATCTGTGCTTTTATAATGAAGGGGTGGGGAGGCAGATCCCGCATATGAACAATAGACTTTTGTATGGCAGCAGCTCAGAAGTCTTAAGAGACATTTACTGGAAACTGCTTGACTGCATACTGGTTGTTCACATGACCATGCATCAGAAATTCCTTGCACACACCCATGGTGCAGGCTGTGAGGATAAGAGTCTGTCAGCAACTCAAACCATGTACTTTCACCTTTCCTTTTTGGTTCAGAGGTGTCTGCTCATGTTATTAAAGTCTATTATCAGGCTAGCACCAAAAAAAAGTGTCTGTAATGCTCATCCAGGAAGCCCCTGCTTTTGAAAAGCTGTCACAAAGATAGCCTGGAGTAGACATTCTGAGATGACGTGGTTCTCACTCTCCAGTGCCTTCTGTCTTTCCTTTGTTCATTTGTTGAGCCCATGGCTGGAGACTGCCATAAGAGGAATATTTACCAGCTATTTACCACTCACTTGCCATAGAGGTAAATATCTACTGCAAATAAAAGGAAAAGGTAGTGTTGGCCTCTTCCTCTGTAAGCCTTGCTGCCCCTCGCCTGTGCTTTCTGGCACTGAATGTACTACAATCCCCTAGAGGAGCAGGAGCTACCAAGCTGCAGAAGTGCAAGCAGGGGCTCTTGATGCTGAAACATAAAAAAAAGGGGCTGTTCTATGTTCTATGCAGGCTGGTGTGCAGTATGGCATGAGAGAAAGGAGTTGTTATGGGAAAAAAAAAAAATATGGGAATTAATGAGAATAGGCTATTTTGTTGTTATTTTCTGATGTAAATTTTGATCATAAAACTTCTTCTTTATCCCAGTAGATATCACCAAGTGTCTGTGGCAGGTGATTACCTGTTTTACCTGGCCTTTTCTGTGACACAAAATGTGGGGAAGGTCCATAACCTTCCCCTGCAGCAACAGAGAGTCTCCCCCAGGCCTGAGCAACAGACTCCTTCCCTCCCCCCAGTATCAGTAAATCATGCAGCCATCCAGGACACTGTTTCTCTACCAGCCGTCTCTGACAGTTTTCCTCCTGTCCACAGCCCTGCCTCCTCCCACACACATCCCTCCAACTGCAGGCCCATTAATCTGTGTCTTCTTGCATTCAATCAAATCAAATTACCTTTTCAAGTGGCTTCCTGTACTTTGAAATTATGGAGCTACGATAGACCTCCCTGGAAACATGTACCGGAGTCCAGCTGCGAACGTCTTGATGGTTGCTGCTCTGAACAAGTGTCACATTTCCTGTCTGTTTTAAGGAGTTTAGCAAGCCCGCTCTGTATTTCTAATCTTGCACTGATCTTTAAGGAAACTGGCTCAGTATGCTTGTGAGAGTTGCAAAACTCTTATCCCATCCTTGTTTGGAAACTCCTCTTCATTTTATCAGTCCTTATGTAAACCTTGAACCAAGAAGCAAACAATATTTAGGAAGACAGGACACATACAACTCCACCTCTTGCTTATCATCTGAAATAAGAGTAATTACTATTTCACTTGCATTTGTGCTTGCATATTCATTTCTCGTGAGCTGTTAATATTCTACCAAAATGCTCCTGCCTCCAGAGGAGTGCTGAGATTGCTGATCAGAGTCACTTCATCTGTTTCACGGAAGCCATTCCATAACTTCAGGATGGTGAGAACTATCAGCCACCCCCACCATGGTATGGTGGGCACATAGTGGAGACCTGAAGGTGAAAAGTGACAGTCTGTTAGCACTGGTTCCTTGGTCATTTAGCAGTAGCACAGGAAGAGTCACTACATACAGATAGTTTCAGCCTGGATTGTATCTCTGGGAAGTCATGCTTGTTTTTTTTTTTTTCTATTAAGAGTCACTCAGAGAGTCTGTTCCAGGATCCACTGCAACCAATGGAAGAGTACTGACTTTGGCAACAGTAGCTTCAGTCCTTCATATGCTGGTGGATGGATGTCCTTGGCTTTCCCACATGAGAGCGTTAAAACTTGGTGAAGTCAGATTAAGCAGAAAGCTAAAGACTTCCGAGCATTGTAGGAAACTCTGGAGAGAGGTGTAGGAAAAAGTGTCAGAGCAGCAGGCAGGAAATTTAGAAGCAATACCTAGTTCCTAACAGACTGCTAACTTTAACAGGCTCTCTGTGAGAAAAGGCATTTCCATTCTGTTTGCTAAATTCCCTAAGGCCAACAGACAAACGAGAGTGGACTAAATATGTCTGTGGCTACCTTAAAAAAATTAAATATGCTTAACTTTCAGAAATTACAAAAAAAAAATATGCTAAATGTGGATTCTTCCATGTCAGCCCTCTGGAGATATAGTAGTTTTAATTATTCAGCATTAAAGACTGACTTAATTAAGTTTTATCTTAAACATTTTCTTCCAGAAATAGTGTTTTAAGTGATTGTAAGTGTTTTCTTAAACAGACCGATAGAAAGAATACCAAGTACACTACAGAAAATCTCAGTGCCTTTTCATTCTGAGATCTCTGCTCTGCAGGGGAGGAGAAGAAAATTAGGGAGTAAAATTGCATCACGTGGAGAAGGAGCACCAGGGAGTTTACTGCAGCAGTTAGAGAATAGCAGACAAACCAGTGACCTGTTTTTCTGATTATCAAAACCTTAAAAAATCAAACTCTTCGCATCTTCTTTTCATGATCAGAGGCAGAAGAGACACATTCACAGCTTTCTATTACAGGACCAGAACATGCATGACAAGGCTTTCAATAAACATAGAAAATCATAGAATCATAGATTCATAGAATCATAGAATGGTTTGGGTTGGAAGGGACCTTCAAAGGTCATCTAGTCCAACCCCCCTGCAAGGACCAGGGACACCTCCAACCAGAACAGGTTGCTCAGAGCCCCATCCAACCTGGCCTTGAGTGTTTCCAGGGATGGGGCTTCCACCACCTCTCTGGGCAACCTGTTGCAGTGTTCTACCACCCTCAGCGTAAAAAAAATTCTTCCTTATATCAAGTCTAAATGTTGTTCCCAGTTTTCTTGTAGGCTCCCTTTAGGTACTGGAAGGCCGTTATGAGGTCTCCCCAGAGCCTTCTCTTCTCCAGGCTGAACAGCCCCAACTTTCTTAGCCTGTCCTCAGAGGAGAGGCGCTCCAGCCCTCTGATAATTTTTGTAGCCCTCCTCTGGACTCGCTCCAACAGGTTTTTCCTGTACTGAGGACTCCAGAGCTGGACAGAGCACTCTGGGTGGGGTCTCACCAGAATTAATGGTAATAAATTTTGATTTTCAGCACAAATGATTCTGGATTTGCACATAAATATGTCCAATTCTTTCTGATACCTGCAGGTCTCTTAAGCTGAACTTGTGTTGATTCTTGAAGCTATTTTAAACTATGGCCCCTGGGAACAGCTCTGGTGCCTTTGACCAGCCAGGGATTTATGAGCTGCAGGGTACACAGACTATTTCCCAAGAAGGCCCTTCTACAATGGAGAGGAATGGTAAAGACAAAGTGAGATTTCAGTATGAATCTATCTGTTCATGGTAGATTTGGCTCGAACAGGGGCTGTAAGGAGACATGGTTTGGTACTTCATGATGAAGGCTATATATATATATATATAAACCTAGCTGTCTGCTGTGCAGAATCCCTCTGCAGATATGAAAGCCCAGCCAGGAGGAGTCATCTGTTTCTTACCCTTTGCATTGCTATTGGAGAACCACCAGGATCTTAATACCAGGGGCTGAAAGCATTCAGGGCTTGGTTTTGCAATGAGTGAAGCTCAGGACTGTGGTTTAGGATGCAAGTATTCTTTTACAAGTCAAGGTCCTGATATGGGCTTTTAATTAATTATACTTTTAAATTTTCCTCCCTTCTATTGAAGTTTTAGGTGTAGGTGCAGAATTCCAAAAGAGAACAGCTTCTGCTGAGACAGAGCTCTTTGGCAGCATAAGTAACTCAGACCTCAGAGAAATAGATTAAATATTGCAGCCTAAAGAGTTTGCTGGAATTACAATTCAATATGGGTAAAAGTCCTTTCATTTCAGCTTTTTAAACAGAAGCACAGCTCTCCTAAAGATGTAATCTACGAGGCATGTCAAAGGTTTTTGACATTTGAAATTATAGCTCTAGTACTGCAGAGAGGCTGTCAATTTGTAGCTTTGTGCTTTTTCTCACTCTAAATGTGAGTAATTTCTTTTGGCCCTCAGTACATCACCAGTATATTGTTGTTTGTGGAGCTGCTTGGATTTAGTAGATGAGAATCAATAAATGAGCCATTTACTGACTGTGAAATTGACTTTTATAATTGAGAGACTGCTGAAAATGTATGTATATCTGAAGGAAGCAAAAATCAAGCTGCGTTATATTGTATGTTTGCTGCAGATCTGAAAGAAGTAGGTTGGTCCTTTTGGATAAAAGTCACAGAATCACATAAATGTTGGATGGAAGGGACCACTGGATGTCACCTACTCCAGCCTCCCACTCCAAGCAGTGCTGCCACCAGCACTAAGTCAGATCAGCCAGGATTTTGTATAGATCAGGTCTTGAAAAACTTCCAAGGATGGAGCTTGCACAGCCTTTCTGGTAGCCTGTTCCCATCCTCTGCTACCCTCCCAGTGAGGAAGTGTTTTCCTTTGTGCAATGCAAAAGTGATCATTCATAGTTTCTGCTTATTTTCAATTTTATGTCCATATTCTTCTGTTAGGAGATAAAAAAAGTCCCACCTGCACAAACTTCAAAGGAAAAGGGGAGGGAAACTTCTTTCCGATATCAGAAACCAGACATCTCAGCGACTCAACGCAGTTAATCATCTAGGCTCCCTAAATGCACTGTCTCTTAATGGAGAAGCAGTGCCACTCCCAGATGGAGATTCAGAGGGACCATGCTAGGTACTGGCCAGGATGAAGGGCCTTCTGCTACTTCATCACTGAAGGCAGTGGGATTGTTCATGAAATCAGCTGGCACTTAAGGGTATGGAGTCAGAGTGTTTTCTGCCCATTGGTGCAATAGACTGAATCATTACTGAAACATAAGCGGAAAAACTGATATGAGGCCTGGAACAACATAACCTGGGCTGAAGTTAGTGTTCCTATTCCAAGGACTACAGCAACATTTATCTGCGATGAAATAATACTGGACAGTGGGAATTTCCTGCGGACAGCTCTACTGATGGATCTTACTCCTCAGGCGGGAAGCCCAGTTGCTGAGACTTTTTGTAGTGATGCATGTGACCAATGTATTCAGCTGCTAGATGCTTATGGAGAGAGCCTGTTATTTCACAGACTGCTTGGGTACCTTATGTAGCCTTACACAGTGAGTAGTACAGAGTGGCCTCATAGAGAAAGGAGTAGCTGGTCTTCAGAATCCATTGTGAAAGTTATGACAAGTAGATGGTAATATAAGGACTTGCTAGAAATTACTATAGTGCAAAATGAAGCTAATGGTCACAAATCTTGCCTTAGTCTTCATTCTGGTTTTATACCTTGAGTCTTTTTGCAGGTAATGGGCTAGCACAAATCACTGGGTTTAAATAGCTTGTTCTTTGGAGAACTGAGAATTTGGATCTAGATATAGAGTCAGAATATCTATTGTTATTTTTTGTGGAGTTATATACTTTTCCTACAGAGTAGCCACTAGGTCTTTTTTTCTTGAGTGCAGCATTCTGATGCTCAAAATGCTACGGGACTGTAAGAAATCAGCAGCACTGTTTGACTTGCTGCTCAGGTTTGATGCACTCTTTCTGTCTGCTTGAACTCTTTCCATCAGATCAGTTCATAGGTATTGCACTTATTTGACACCTTGCCTCAGTAACTTCCCTGGACTTGCTCAGCATACCAGTTTTCCTCAGTGATTCTTCCACATCTATTCAGAGGCTGAGAGTCTCACCTATGTCATGGCTGATCTTTCTTTTACCCTGCTTATCGTATCTTCTTCCCTCTACATTCTGAGCCATGAATTGATAAAAAGAGAAGCTGAACATAGCAGATATAGTTGACCTGTCAACTTGAAGCTGGAAATCTGCTCCTTCAGCATTTGACTCTGTTTAACAAAAACCAGGCATGGCGAATTATCAAAGGGAGTTCTGCCTCAGACTTTTGGCTTTACCCTAAGAACTAGCTGTGAAGACCTATTTAGTATCATTAAGCATGTAAAATGAAAAAAAAAAAGCGAAAAAAAAGCTGCCTTCCAAAGGCTCAAAGGCTCCCTTAGAAGTGTGTTGTCAGAGGCTTCATAAAAAAGGAAGCCAGACATCACGTTGAAAGATGCAACGTCAATGTGAAGATCCATACGGGTCAACGCAGCTTCAAAAGGATGGGGACGGGGGTAATGTGTGGGTACTGTATCATGGCACTCTGTGTTTGTATGCACTTACTACTTTTGGCAACTAATACAGAGAACTCTTTACAAACTAGGTCTATACCAATCAAGTGACCTAATTTTCATGTAATTTAGATGAGATATTGAGTTTAAAAGCCAAGGTAGGAATTTGACAATTTGGTAACATGAAATACCAGCTTGTTTGTGTGTGGCTAATAAAATTGTACTATATTTAGAAAAGAGGCAATCGAATAACATTTTTGGGTTCTGTTGTTCTGAAGGATAGAGAATGTGGACAGCAAGGAGAAAAGTTGAAAGAGAAAAAGAAAGGTGGAATGCGACTTAAAGAACACCTCTAGTTCTTCCACCTGTCCTACAGCAGGACCATGTCTACTTAGGTCATTTCTTAAACATTTGTCTAATCTCTTCCTAAAGATACCCAAGTAAAGAGGTGGTATGGACCTCCCTTGGCAATCTATTTCAGACCTTTTACTCTTACAAGCTTATTTGAATATATAACTTGAGTCATTCTTGCTTCTGTAGGAACCAGTTACTGGGGCCTCACAAATGCCAGGCAGAATAGGGAGGTAACTATGTCCTACCAGTGACACTTCTATCTGTAAAGTCTTGGATGCCACTTACATAATCATCTTCAGTTCTAGTCCTGTTTTACTTGTGGTCTCTTCCAGTGTCACATCTTCTGCAGATGTAGTCAGCTCCTTCTCTATTCAGGCCTCCAGATCATGAGTGAAATTAGTAAGCATGACTAGATCCAGGATAGATACCTACAACACCTCACTCAGCATCTCTTTCCACTCCATTAATGAACCAGGGTATGTAGCCGCTGACTGTAGGTCTCTGTGGGTTTGCAAAAAACCTGCACTAGTTTCATCAACTCTCTAGCTTGCTTATGAAAATGTCACGAGAACCAGGGGCAGGAACATAACAAAATAAAGACGAGTGACTCCTACTGCTTTTCCTCTAGCTACAAACCTGTCACCCACTATAGGAAGGAAATTCTATTGGTGTGACATATTTTTTTTTTCCTTAACAAATCCGTTCAGGCTGCTACTTATTTCTGTTTTCCCTTCAACAAATATTTTGTAACAAATAGATCTACTTTTTCTTTCTTTTTTTTTTACTTTTTTTTTTTTCTCCCCAGGAATTGAAGTTTTAGTGACAATCATGCAAATTTTCATGCATTTTTCCATCACTTTTTAAAGACAGAGGTGATCTTCACTCTTTCCCTGTCTACAGGAAAAACTTTCTATACTGGAAAGAGAGATGGTAATGTGCAAATTTAAGGACAGGTAGCTACACGCACAGGTGGGAAGAGCTGGCTTTGTAGAACAAACTATTTGAAATAAAGGTTGTTGGAAAATCACTTAATAGACCTGTATATTGGAGAATGAAAAGAAGTACTAAAAGCACTTCTTGTCATGAGATATCAGTGCTGAATTGGGAATATAGAAGTTACTGTTCTTGATGTTGGCAAACACAACTTCATCTAGAAAAAAAACGGATTTTATTTTTGCTTGTTTAAGCATAATTTCTCTCTTCTTATCAGGACAATCAAGTCTCAGAAAACTCTGACAAGGCAGTTTAGTCTCTCTGAGTTTCCAGATGAGCCTTTGAAAAGCAGTTTTGTCTGCATTGAAAAGATGCGCAAGATCCCCACAATCCAACCTTTGACAAAATGCATGTGTTAGCTGTAACAGCAAATCCTCTTTTCCTCCTTGGCAGGTTATAGTTTTCCATTTGTTTCCTTGGTTTTGCACCATATAGTCTTTCAGGTGTTATTATGTATTTACACCACACAGCCACCCTCCAAGGAGAGCTGCAGGGAGCTTGTGTGGAGGAACTCCCCAGAGTCAGTGCTGCGAAAGGAGCTACAAAACTTCCGTGTTCTGTGTTGTTCATTTCCAAGCACTGAGGGCCCAGCTTCCCTCTGGGCACAAGGACGCTTTGGGCCAGAGGGAATCTAACATGGTCAAAGCACTGAAGCTGGGCAGCCGTGTCTTGGCATAGCATCATCAATGCTGTCTCAAATACATCCTCATGCAGACTGCCCCTCTGTAAGAACAGGTATCTGTAAGAACAAGTATCTATATATCTGTTGCATTGGGCAGTCCTGCCTACCTAGGCAGCATTTGACCTTTACTCATTTGCAGGAAAGTAGTCACTCAAACAAGGTGAATGTATTTGTTTGTTCTATGCAAAAGGAGAACTTCAACTATCAAAAGAGTGTTTAAAGCCCAGTACTAAAGGAAAAAAAATTACTGTATGGCTTCTGCCTATCCTTGTTTTTCCCCAAAAGAGTGGTGAATGCTCTACAAATAATGGCGCTCATCAATACTCAAGGTCTACTTTATAAGCAAACAAAATACAAATGTTCTCTTCATCCCACACATAAACTTTAAAACCTTCTGGGAATTACACACAGTTATCTTTCTCTTATGCTTGCTCAGATGCTCCCTGATGTAAGTTTTTACTGATTGCCTAGAACATCCTTTTGCACAGACCTGCACACACATTTGGAGTGTTCGTGATATGCAACCCAGGAAATCCAGTGAGTTTTAATTAAGTGGGTTGAAAATCACCAAATGCACAAAGTTATACGTGGTGCTTCCTCTCTTTTCTTCTTAAAAGCTAATTGACAGGAAGCTGTGTTGCTGGCTGATGAGCTATTACTGTCTGTGGAGAGGCACTGTTTTCAGAGTGAAGTCTTAGGGATTCCAGTAAGTTTGTATTAAGAGGAGAAGAATCCAGAATTGTCTCAGTCTCAAAGGTCTCATCTGTACTGATGTGAACCAGTGTACTTTCACTAAAGTCAGTGAGTCTAGGCTGATTTACAATAGCTGAGTGTTACTGCCTGTATGTAACTGATCTGTGGGGTGTGGGTTTTTTTCTGCCTGATTGGAAAGCCAGAGTACATTAATGAGACAGTATGAATTGCTGAATTGCCTGAAAAGGCAGGTATGTCTTCTCAGAAGTTTCTGCCTTGCTGATGAGTGCGAAGGAGTATCGTGTTGGTAGTCTATCAAAAAACGATTCCAAGAGTAAACAGTCCTCTCCTCTTACATTTGACAAGGAAACACAGAACAGGACAAACTGCATATTATAAACCCTTTTTTTTTATTTCTAGGGAATTAGAAGCAGATTCACAGAAGAATGTAAGGCTTTGCAACTTGCAATGCATCACTCTTACGGTGCTTGGCAGAGGAGACCTAGAGCTGGTCTCTGTTCCATGTTTTGCTATTTCATATTAAGCAATACCTAGGATAAAATACAGGATCCAGTATCCAGTCTGCCTTTTTCCTTTTTCCCCACAGAGTGAATACTTATGTCACTGGATTACAGAATCATTCATATGCTTACTGCTTGTCCCTCACCTAATGCATCTTCTGGTCTTTTTGGAAAGTGGAAGAGGCAGAGGTGGATCACATAGCCTGTAAGCCAGCCGGCTGGGCACCCTTCTTGCAGGAGGTGAGAGAAACGGGCTTGAGTCTCTGCAGAAAGAAGAGGGAACTGAATTTGTTTCACACAGTCAGTCCTACAGAGGTGTATTAGGCACATTTCAACGTACATGGGTAAAGTCTCTCTGAGGAGATGCTCTACAGGAAGCATCCCCTAGCCTCCTGTTGCTAATTACAGGTGTAATCTACTAAATGCAGCCATCTCGGAAGTGATACTATTTAAAGAACTTTAAGACTCTCTAGCTCTAGAAGGTACTGTGTAAAATCAGATGCTATCCTGGTTTACATAGACTGTGCTCAATTACCTGTGAACTTCATTGGCTGTTGGGTGGGACTTAAGTTTTAAAGATTCCTGGTATCCTTTTATGGATGGATGATTTGGAATCTTAAATGATAGCTGCTTCTTTTTTACTTTGCTTGACTACTTGACATTTAAGTGCTGAGCTATCATATATTTGAGTGTTGTGAACTGGGATTACTTTTTTTTTCCTTCCTAAAACCCCCAGAACTTCAATGTGCTGAATTAGAGGAAGAGTGAGGTCAACACAGAAAAAAACCCAAACCCCATCCTTTGCAATCCCAGTCAACCACACTGAAGAAAAAGGCAAGATGGGGGAACAGGGGGAGGGAAGGAGTCAGGGGAGGGAAGAGAGTCTGTTAGACAGAAAGAGACAAAGACAACAAACCAAAGGATGAGAAGTCATGTGCTTGCTATCTACAAATAAACACACTACAGAAGGAGATTTATGTAGGGTAAAGGACAAAGGTGGTGTAAGATCAAATAATGATGAGGTAGCCACAGTTAAATAGAGGCTGCATATAAGCAAGCTGTCAAACCATCAGAGGAAAGATATTATGGGGTGTCTATCAGAAAAATTGACCTGAGAGAAGCCAAGATAATTTAAAAAATAATTGTATCAATTTATGGGAGTGACAAATGGCACCTGTCAGACTGAATTCAGTAACCCAAGATGTCCTGCTTAGTCCTGTAAAAGGGTTGTTTCTTGCTATTTTTCTGGGAGGCTTATTTTCTCCTATGATGGTAGTAGCTTACAAAATATACATTCTGATTGTTGTTCAAGTTGGAAACCAAAATATTCAGGTTCAGGGTATGTTATTCACTCAGGAGTGCACATTCATGCTGGAGGATACTGTTCTAGCAGCTGATAAGCTGGAGGAGAGACTGTACTGCTTTCAGCCCCAGCCTGTCTGAAACAATTTTTCAGTGTCCTCCATTCCCTGTGCTCATGAAATCACAAAGACAATGCTACCAATTCTATTCAAAATTATAATCAGAACCCTTGCTGTTACTGCTAACATCATTTTGTCTTCAAGATAGTAAGACTTCAAGAATCAGAAGGAAAGGATGTCATTTGGCACTTGGTTTTGGAGATACAATCTTCACTTTTTATAGTTATGAGGATAATACCTCACTGTGTATTTTAAAAATGAGAGCTGAGATCCTTGTACATAATTCTAGAAACTGGGACTTCACAAAAATACCAAATAACATGAGAGAGAGGGGAAAAAAAGCCTCCATCAGCATGCCACTTCTTTTTCCAGACAAAAACATAAAACAAGCCAACCTCTCCAGAATGTATTCTGGTGACATGAGTATTTTTATAACCCACTCTTCCTAGCAGTGGGTATGAAGAACAAAGCAGCGACATAGAGGTGCGATGTGAGAGGAATACTGGCTTGTTGTAGGAGCGGGGTCAGGAAGGGCATAAGGGTGAGAGGTTTCCATGTGCAATCTCCATTCCTGGAGGCTTCCAGCTCTGACTTTGCCCAGGCAGGCAGAAGAGGAGGGACTATCCTTTGAGCTAAATAAGGAAAACTTGGCTGCTGGAAGAAGCGACAGGAAGCAGAAAAGTTTTGGAGACCCATCTATGACTTTAAATACTTGTTTTTAGCAAATCAGGCCCAACTGCCACCAGTGAAACTTGGAAACAAGAGCATTTCTACTTAAGAGCAGCCAGGCCAGGCTGACACTCCCCAGCTACTCGTAGTGATAAAAGTAGCAATGCTGGAAGCCCCTCAGTTCTCAACATCGTGTTCCAGTTAACAAACATCAGCCTGACGCTCCTGACGCTGTCCAAAGAACCAGGGAGCCTGAACACAAAGTTACGTGGTCAATTACTCAAACATGACATTGCAAGACTTCTTGACCTTTCAAAATTGGAATGAATTTGCCAAACAGGAGAGTAGGAATGAAGCAGAACAAGTAATTCCAAAACGCTCTGGGTCTAATCGGCCAATGCCTTGCACCTCCAGCCTCATTTCTGGTCTCACAGCAGAGTAATTTATGAGTGTCATCAGATTTCCAGGGGTGAGAGCAGAATCCTACGCAACCTGCTCCGCCACTTCTGCTTGCGTGAATTAGAAGAATGTGGTGTTTTATCCCCATTTTACGCTGACAGAAGTGTGTGTCCCTGTGTACTTCTGGCAAGTACCTGTCCCGGTTGGGTTATGAACTGAATGTTCATTGCGTATGACTGATGCACGAAAGCAAAGACATAAGTTCAGGCCTCAGGTCCCTCTGCCCCACCATGTGGTTTCTGATTGTGCCATAGGCAGAGGCATGGGGAGGAAGAAGGTTGGGGCAAGAGCATACCATGCTCCTTTCTTCCAATATCTAGTTGTTTTCAGGTTATTTTCCAGAGTCTGACACAGTACTCTTTCATAACTCTTAGCTGATCTCAAGTGCTTCGGGTCTCTTGGCCGCCAAAATTACAAAAAAGTACTTTTGGCACCCCTAACCGTATCAGCATAGTGATGAAGTTTTGTCTGTTTCATTCTCTACCTCTTTCCTAGTAATTCCTAATACCTGATTTACTTTTGTAACTGCTACCCCAGCACTGGGCTCATAAAATACACATGGAGGAAAACTGATGGCTGGGTGGCACAGATTTACTTTCATGTTCTTTGAGGTTACCTGGTCCCCCTTCAGGCTTTCCCCTGAGGCACCCTGGGCACTGAAACTGATCCCCCGTGCCAGGTCAGAGCAGTGACTCAGTAGGAAGGGTGCTGCTTGGTGCGTTACCAGCAGTGGTATGAATAACACCATGATCAGGCAGGGGGTTTCCTAGGGGAAACGTCCTCCCTCACATTGTTGGTGTGTCAGCCCTTCTCTGAATTCCTCAAACTTAAGGAAGTTGTCTGTATCAGAGGGCTGGAGCACCTTTCCTGTGAGGACAGGCTGAGAGAGTTGGGGCTGTTCAACCTGGAGAAGAGAAGGCTCCAGGGAGACCTTATAGCGGCTTTCCAGTACCTAAAAGGGTCTTATAAGAAAAATGAGGAGAAATTTTAGCAGGGCCTGTTGTAATAGGATGAGGGTAATGGTTTTAAAATAGAAGGAAGCAGATTCAGACTTGATGTAAGGAAAAAAAAAATTGCAATGAGAGTGGTGGAACACTGGCACAGGTTGCCCAGAGAGGTGGTGGATGCCCCATCCCTGGAAACATTCAAGGCCAGGCTGGACAGGGCTCTGAGCAACCTGATCCGGTCAAAGATGTCCCTGCTTCTTGCAGGGGGGTTGGACTGGATGACCTTTGTCCCTTCCAACCCAAACTGTTCTATGATTCTATATAATGTATGGTAGTGGGAGATTACATTTGCGTTTTCCCAGGGAAAAATAAAAAATAAAGTTAAAAATCATACAAAACCTGGAGATGGATTTATATTGAAAAAAAAAAGAAAAAACAGGCCTGGGCGCTAATTTGGGAAGATTTGAACTGGATGCTCAGACTGGCTTCTACTTTAAACGAGCACAGTGAACATTAGATCCAAAGCCAGTGAAAACTTGTGTCTAAATGCAGATGTGAACTGTGTGGCTTGAATTTTTGTCTGCAGGAAATCAGTTTTATTTAAGTAATACAGTAGCCTTCTACTTAGGCATTCGGTGAAAGGGACAGTAGCAGGGTACAGTGGGGACAGTCCCTTTTTAATTGCCTGGAAAAATCTTGTTGCTGACAAATCCGTTAAAGCAATAGCTTCCCCTTAAGCCTGTTAATGTTCAATGATATGGGTACTTCTGTGTATTTACTGACCATATCTTTGCTGTGAAAGGTCATCATTGGCACTGCACCTTTTGGACTGAGGGGAAGTGTGTACAAGTGGAGCATTCAACGCTGTGGTCAGCGGCATGACTGGAGAACACTCAGCCTTTCCGGACCTGCTGCTGTTCACACGCTGCACTGACATTGTGCAGCTCCTAATATTTTGCTGCCCTAGGCAACCACTTGTTACGCTTTTGTGCTGCAAAGCCAGTCTGCCATGGAAACACTTCCAGCCCACCAGCAACCGCTGTGCCATTAAGTCATTACAGAGATGTTAAAAACGTGGATTGCAGAAGTATCCACTGGGACCTGAAACATGAAGTACTGTATTGCTTTGAGCTGGGAGTGCCTTCACTCTTGTTCATGCCAGCACAGCCTGGGGCCAGTTCCTCTCTATCACCTGAGGAACTGTCACCTCATCCTCTGTATCACATTTATGCCATAGCAGGTAGAATCATGCACCCAAACCCTGATTTAATCATTGATGACTTTCATGAAAAGCAGTACTAAATGCTGCATAAGCCAGCAGAGTGACCACCCCGATGCCACCAGCCGCTGCCCAGAAACCCAGCTGCATGAACTGCTGTCCTCAGAACGTCCGGGCAATGTGTATGAGCTGTCACTGCAAGGTGGGCTGTGACACAGCAGCATTGTTTCGTAGGACTGAAAGTCTTGCTCGTGAGCAGCAGCGGAAGGATGATGGGGGTTTGTCCCACTGGTTCCGCACACATGCAACTCGTGGCCCTTTAAAGCCATCGCGTCTGACCTCAGTGGCTCAACACAAGGGACACCAACGAAACAGGAAATACCGCAGCGCCACACAGTTGTTTCCAAGCAAGAGGGTTTCTGGTAGAGAGCCAGGTGCTGCTACCCCGGCTCACACGGCAGCCGATGGAGTTGTGCAGGGGCCAGGTGCTGCTCTCAGGTGGATGTGTGTCAGAAGCTGGCCTCTCCTCCTGCAAACCGAAATAGGCTGCATGTCTCCGTGAGCTGAGGTCTGCTATTCCACTTGTGCGCAGGATATACAGTACATCTGGAATAATTAATTTCTTGGCCTATTGTTACTCTCTTGTGGATCAGATGTTTGCTGCTTCTGAAGCCTGTTGACTGTATTCAATATCTCTTCCTGTTTAACTTCGTTGTTCCGGCCTCCTACTTTTTTTTTTAGGGCCTGTCTTTTCATTTTCCCCTTGAACTAGAGAATTTGCCTGAAGTGTGGATGAGTCACAGATACAGTATTTCCTCTTCTCTGAAGCATATTTACATTTTTGAGGAATTACAGCTGACAGCGATCAACCGTACATTCCAAAATACCCTTTCAGGGAGGAGAAGGGAGGAACAATGAAGCTGAGATCAGCCTGAAAGGTAAATGACTGAAAGAGGGAGAGAGAGGGAAGTAAGAGACAGAGAACCTTAGAAGGGTAGCCTGGTTCAGTGTTTGATGGTGGTGCCTCAACTGATAACATTCCTGTAATTAGAGACACTCTGTCATACCTGTCAGCAGCCATTCGAGCATATTGCGGGCAGCTCTAAATACAAATATCAGAAGCAAAAGGGGTAAATATCCAGAAAGTAAATTAATTTCCTCTGTTCCTCACCCAGCATTTCCTGAAGTGAGGGAAGATTAGTTTATAATGGAGTGTACAAGATGCTGCCAAACCTGCATTACCCCATCAAAGCCATTGTATTGGTTTTAGTGGGATAGAGTTAATTTTCTTCTTTGTAGCTTGTACGGGGCTATGTTTTGGATTTGTGATAAAAACACTGATCCCCCAGTGCTGATAACACAGGGATGTTTTAGTTACTGCTGAGCAGTGCTTACACAGCACCAAGGTCTTTTCTGCTTCTCGTGCTGCCCTGGCAGAGTGGGCTGAGAGTGCACAAGGAGTTGGGAGGAGACACAGGTGGGACACCTGACCCCAAGTGACCAAAGGGATATCCCATACCATATGTTGTCATTCTCAGCTATAAAAATCGTAGGGAAAGGTCTTCCAGGGCTGCTGTTGCTTGGGGACTGGTGGCTGGACATTGATTGGCTGGTGGTGAGCAGTTTGGGAGGTTTTTTTGCTTGGGTTTTTTTTCTTGTTTGTTTGTTTTTTCTTAGTTTTACTTTTCTTTGTTTCCTTTTTTTTTACTTATTAAACTGTCTTTATCTCATCCCATGAGTTTTCTAACTTTTGCCCTTCCTGTTACCCTCCCCATCCTCCTGGAGCCAGGGGGAAGTGAGCGAGCGGTTGTGTGGTGCTTAGCTGCCTCCCTGGGCCAACCCACAACAGCCACACAGCTCCAGAGGAGTTCCATGCTGTGGCTTTCATGTGGTGAATTACAGTCATGTATTTTTAAGGTCTTGCATTTTTATCTCAGAGGTCAACTGAAAATGGAGATTCCCAGCTTGTCTTGTATCCCAAGCTATTTCCTAAAGCAGCTCTTGTGGTTTTGTTTCTCACATTTCAGCGGGATTTTTTATTGGAGTTTTTGATGTTGTTTTTTTTTTTTTTGCATAAAGCTGTAACAAATATTCACTTCATAAGGAATTCTTCTACTGAGGTTATTAAGGGCTAAAGTTTAAAGGGCTACTATAACCTCTATCTTTTCATCCCAAAATCATAAGGCTGTGTAGGGTGTAATGATGGGAGTCCTATCTATGAGCATCAGAGTGAAAATCAGGTTTCTCATATGCAATCATTGACCAGTCAGGCTAATTCCAACTATCTCTGTGTATCACAGTACCTTACATAAAAGCCCATCGAGCGCTCATCCGTGGTAGAGAGTATTTGTGTAACGATTAGTGATGGCACACTGCAGTCAGCTGGAGCCCCAGAAAGGGTCATCCTGACCTTCAGTCATGACTGGAAGATCATGTTACAATCTCACTGCACTGAGTAAGTTATTCCAGAAAATCTTTTGTAACTTCAGCACAAGGTAGGCTCCATAGCTGGTCTTTTCGTAGAAAGGAGTCTGCTCTTTGCATCTGCCTCTGTGAGATTTTACTGCACAGCTGAAGGGTGCAAGTAGGAAGATGCAATGTGCATAACCATCCTGATTTCTGGTTATCTCCTCATTCCCAGTGTCCTGCCTTGTCTCACCTGACAGTAAACAAAATGGTATCAATTGTTCTTGCTACTTCCAGGCAGTGTGCGGGACTGACAGGTCAGGAGAGTGCCAGCACTCAGATGCTTCCTTGTGGAGGCTGGTCCCCTGAAGGTTTGCTTGGTGGGAGACAGTCTGGAGTGGGAAGGAAAGGACAACAAGGAGACTGAGATACTCATTATCCATTACAAAATCCTTCTGTGTACTTGCTTATTTGTCTGAAGATCTGCTGATAAATCTTAGAATATTGAGAAAAAACAGTAATGGAATGAGAAACACTGACTATTTTTTGGGTTTTGGTATAGAGAGAGCCTTATTTCCCAAATCTGTATTGGG
Source organism: Chlamydotis macqueenii (assembly GCF_036417535.1). NCBI lineage: Eukaryota > Metazoa > Chordata > Aves > Otidiformes > Otididae > Chlamydotis > Chlamydotis macqueenii. Next base: position 100,751,323 of record NC_141558.1, on the reverse strand, counting down.
TGAGATATTTCACTCCAGTTAATGATCTGTCCCTCAATTCCTCAAGGACTATCTCCCCCTTCTTGCAGTTCTGGGTAAAGCATGAGCCTTTCTTTTCTCCACATTTCTCAAAGACATTCCCATGACGACAGGCATTAAGGCAATTTAGATGGCCTTCCAGCCCTTATGTGTGAGGAGCAAGCTGGTTTAATATGATTACTGCAAAATGGGTAGAGCTACCTGAATAATGTTCAAATGGGATCTTGCTATCTGTGAACACAAGTGGTCCCCAAGCATAGTCAATGAAGGTGGTACCACTCTGCTAACAGCAGATAGCAAGATGTTTGAAGGACAGACTAAGGATCTGACTAAATAGATACAAGATGGAGGCTTCCAAACTACTTGTACCAGGGAAAATATTGTCTGTGAAGTTTGCATGGCCATTTGCTCAGTGTCATTTTTTACTGTGAAGAAAAAGCACAGGTGCTTTGAACCTAACCCTGGCTGCTGCTGTAAGTATCTGGCAGATGAGTTATATTAATAAATGCCCAGTGATATCTTCACTGCTGTTGCAATCATTCCCTGATGGTATTTGGAATTTCACTTTGTTTGCTAAATGGGATGCTATTTACTCAGCTATCCAGTTCATCACCACTACTTTACTTTAACGTGGATGAGTGTGTCAGCCATGGCAGGGCTAATGAAAGATATGGGACCCACAGTCTTAGAAATGTAAGAGGTGGAGCTCCAGCACGACATGTCCTTCCTGATAGTCACTTGCCCAAAACATTGGGAGGAAGGAAAGGGGGGCTACTGTCTGACCCAGTGAGTCCCTGCTATTGGGAAAGTCCCTCTGGACAATGTGTCATCAGTGTCATTTAGAAGAGTGCTTGAGTTCAGAGCTGACTAAGGAACAAGGGGACTCCTTCTGCTGAGCATGCCATTTCTTGGAGAAGGCTGAGGGCAACCTGTTGTTTTTGAACATAATTCACTTCCCAATAGCTTGCCCATTCCTAGGCAGTTTTGCAGAAAATCTTAAGACTAGCCTGACAGCAGTGACTGTGGTACAGGCCTTGAAGATCAACTCAATGCTTTCAAACTTCAGCCAGCCAGACATCTAGGTGTCTCACTACCGTGGATTAGCCAACTCAAATTCACTCCCCAAGCTGTGTATTCTGACAGCTCTTCTTCCATGAAAGTATGAGGAGACTAACTGCTAGAGCTCACTGTTAATACTAATTCACCATACACCTCTGCCTTTTCCTTTCTTCAAAATATATCCATGACCATTCGTGGGCCCCCATGGCAGTGTTGATTTTTTCCCCAGCACTTAGCAATCTAAAGTAAAATCCATAACCTCTGTTCTAGAGCCAGCAATAGTCAAAGCACAAGTGAGTGCCAGCTATCAGCTTTTCAACCACTTCTGCCCATACTCTTGTTCAAAGTGTCTCTTGGTAATACAGTAGCACCCAGTGTCTTATCTACGCTTCATTTCCTTCTTGACAATGCTGGAGATATAATGTCGGGATTTTTAAAGAAGATAAATCCAGTGTAGCCAAGGGCGATGAGTTTTTCTCCTGGGATTTAAACCAAGAGGACCTACTACTGCCAGTTACGGTTGTCATGCTAGAGTAACTTGATATAAATCACTGGGGTTACAGATAGTGCAAACCATCTGAGAGAGGAAAGAGGCATAGGACTCTCCAGTTTGCAAAGTCTTTGCTGTGACCAGTTGTCCATTGCCTTTGTTGTTGCACTTGCCTTAGTTCTGTGAATACCAGCAAAGTGGTGGGATATGAAGGAGAGGACTCTGCTACTCTGAGATGCGAGAAGTGGAGCTGGAGCAAAGGCTCATGCAATGCCATACAGCAAGGCTCAAGGTAAAGATAATCATGTCAGCATGTAGGAATTTTCAGTGACGGCAGAGGTGCTGACTGGGTTTACTTTCAGGAACTGAGAAGGCCAAGATAAAAACAGGCTTCAGAGTACCCTGTTTCATTGCTGCTTTCAACCTCCTTCATGTTGATGTCTCTGTGGCCTGTACCGCTAGTTTCTGCTGCCCTGATCCTTTGGAGAACATTATGCCTTCTACAAGAGGACGCATCAGGAGGCTCAGCAGCTAGGATAAGCTTGTATACTTGACATTGCTTTGGATGACACCTTGCCAAGAGACAGCATTTGCCGTTGTATTCCATCTGGCCTTGTAAGAAGTGCCACCATGACAGCTGATTTTCCCGATTCTGCCAATACCTTTTGAAGGACTTGATTGTATTGAGGGATCAGCTTACAATCCAGTCAGTTCTTGCTTTTACATTAACATTTTACCTGTGATGCAGTGATGTTCTGCAATTGTTGATCAGATGTATAGTAGGATTCTTTACAAAGTCGTCTCAAGAGATGTCAATATGGCTCCCTTTTTTAGGGCTGCCATTTCTCACACCCATATATGTGTATGTCTGCGTCTATATACAATCCTGAATGAATTCCCAATGAAGGTGTACTTGGATACTAGGGGACAGCCTCCAAAAAATGCCTCAATATTTTGGAACAACTTTTGAAGTGTTAAATTTTGTTTCCACTCTGCTTTGGAATAACTTCAAAGATTTTTAATGGAAAAGATAAAGTTTTCAGTTCTGGTTCAAGAAATGGCTAAAATCCACCTTAAAGCTTTGAGACATTCTGTTACAAACTTAATAACAATCAGTATATTTTGGTGAAACATTTTAGCTTTGACTTAATCAGCATTTTTTCTGGAATGGCTGAAAGCTGAAAATGTCCCTATTAGTTGTGCACATCAATCAAGGTATCTTTATCTTTAAGATGCCTATTTACTCTGTGTATTTGTTATGAGCTTAGAGATCACAAAGATGGTTAAATGGTTTAACACTCCAGATTGAAGGACTTTTTGAACTTCCTGCTCTGCACAGATTCTATTCTTCCCTTTCAAGTGGAAAAATTAAAGCTGTGATTAACAAATGTACATTTGAAATTGGGAGATCTCCCTACAGACTGCAGAGGTTGCTTTATTCAGGAAATGTTGTTTCCAGGAATTGAATATAGTGATATAATTTATAGCTGCTCAGCCACAAGTTTGCACAAATCAGACATAATGCTCCTGATTAGTTGGATTTTCTGTTTATCACAACACCACAATCTTCAGGCCAAATATGATAATTCCCTTTTTATTCACAGCCTTCCAGGAGGCAAAAGGCTTCTGAGAACTGGAATTGCTTGGCTTCCCACATCACTGCCAGTCGGATGGGCTACCCTTCATGTTGCAGCATTTGTCATGGTTTGCCCAGCACTGCATGTCCCATCGCTGAATCAGCTGTCCCGTGGTCCTGGGACACATGCAGCATGTGCAGGTCCCACACATGCATGACAGTTGTTTGGTGCTGTTCTCTGTTTGAAAGACACAAATATATATCTTTTAAATGTGAATTGGGAAAGTAATTCCTAGATTGTAAGAGCTGGCTTTTGTAGATGATTCCAGGATTGATTTGTGGTTTGGTGGTTGGGGTTTTTGAATTTTTTTTCCCCAGCATTTAATGCCCTCAGGTAATATAATCCCCATGCAAAACTACATTGCTTTGGAACAGGTCTGGTTAGCTGCAGTGAAGCAGAACACTGATATGATAGTCTATTATTGTTACATTCTATGTTTTAAAGCACTAGCATTGTGTTTTGCATTGACTGAGACACAGGAGATAATGGGCAGCCTGTTGACTGTCTCTGAGCTCATTGCTCAGAGATTGGGATGGGAGAGGGTGCTCTGTTCAGTTCCTCACATAACATCGCAGCAGTCTTGGCTGCTGAGCTCTGTAGCTCCATCCCCATGTCATAGGTACAGATGTCAAGGCCATCCCTGGATTTGTCAAGTCCTCAGTCATTTCCATTCTGCAGAAGGGAAGAAATTAAGCTGAAAAGTGAGAGCTCTGGAATTTTTCCTATTGTTAAGAAAGTAACATTGTGTAAAGTGCTCTGATACATGGTTTTGTAGTCCCAAAATACAAAGCATTAGTAGAAACCTAAACAGAAAGCCTGATTTTCACGCAGAAGCAAAGTAACACAAAGTTTGTGCAGATGCTCAGGAGTAAGCAAGCTGCCTTCCCAGGACCAAGGCTGCCCTCCAGCCTTGCAGGAGACAAGCAATTTTGATGCTGGTGGAGCAGGTGAAGTGGTGAGAGTGCCAGCAGCACACCTTCCTCACTGTGCAGCTTGGTGCCCTGCTCCTTCCCACTGCCTGGCTCTCACCGAGATTCCTGGAAGAGGAGAGGACTCCCTGGTTCGCTTATTGGGAGCAAGTGGCAGTCATGTCTAAGCTACAGCACTGAAAAATAATCGGGTGACATCAGCCTTTTTTCAAAGCAGGGAGGGAAGAGATAAGGAAAAGAAAAGGTGGGTGCATGGGAAAGTTTGCTGGCATGTGTAGAAAAGGTGGAACTCAGTTCCAGCAAGGAAGTAAACTAAGATGTATAACATTCCCTGTAACATTTCATTTTCCTATTCAGGCAGGGCCTTTTTGAAGTCAGTGGGAATCTTTCCACTGCTTTCAGGGGATTTTGGATCAGGCCCATCCAATTGTTTGGGTTGCTGACATATATCTGGCCCTTTACCTGTTGTTTTTAATGAATACTGCACGAGAAAAGCATTGATGTCCCCTCTACACAGAAAGCACCTAATGTGTTGTAGCTGCAGCCTCATGTGTCGAAGCAAAGAGATGGACCCAGCAGCCCACTGTTTATTTACCCATACTAGTTCTGAGTTTACTTCAGCAAAGGAATTTCTGCCGAGAACGTGGCTGTGACACGGTCCACTGGAAGCTGGACGATGGGAAGAAATGATCTGTCCTGCGAGCAAGGGCTGCTTTGGAGCCGGCTGCCACGCTGGGAGCAGAGGTATGGCCTAACCCTACACCTTTGCAGTATGGGCTCCTTTTCAGCACGGGACAGCTTTGGCATGGGGCTCTGCTCTGTGCCAAGCAGAGGGTTAGGGGGTTTGTGTGGTTTGGGGTGGGGTTGTGCTGGTCTTTAGCTTAGAGATCACAACTCTTCAGAAAAAAAAAAAAAAAAAGAGCTGCTCTACAAACTCAGAAAAATGCCATCCTTTTCTCTGTCCATCTACAGAGGGGAAAAGAGAGAAACAGCGAGGAGATTCTCGCAGAGTAGGTTAGCAGAAAGTTCAAGCCTGCTCGTTCCCATCACACTGCCTCTTTGCAGTTTTCCAGGCAGGACTTTATGATTCTGAGTATCCTGGGGAAAAAAAAAATAGTATTGGAATCCTATTAATTCTTTTAAAAACGAAACAAATAACTGAATTTTTATTTTTAATGGCAAGAAACAACTGAGAGGACCAATGTCTATCTAAACATAGAATCAGTCAGCGCTTTAGTGCGCCCAAAGTTAGAAGTGAACTTTTGTTTTTCCTTAAAGTCAAAAAAGCCACTGAATGTGCCAGGTGGGTGTCGCTGGTCTGCTGCTCCAGACTCTCTGTTGCTAAAGCACTGTGCTGCAGTGCTGTCCTACAAATTGATTCTTCTGGCTTTGCCATGTCCACAGTTTGGAATTTTTCATGCTGGTATTTTTGTGTGTCCTTTCTGAGATGCTATTACTTCAGATTTTACTAGATGCTACTGAGTTCAGGCCAGTCCAGCAGCCACTGAAGTAAAAAGACTATTTTTCTTTGGATGGGTCCACAGTTCTGACAAAACACAGGAGACTGGTGTCATGAGTGGGGAAACCTGCTATGACTTCATAGGACTTCTGGGTAAAGAGTATGGAACTGTTTTTTATGAAGTGCTTAGCTGTGTGGTGAGTCAAGCAGCATACCCTTTCCTCTCACAAGAGGTGAAAGAACAAACAAACTTATAGGACTAATGCTTGTGCTGTGACTGGGACAGGCTAAGGACAGCACCAGACGGACAGGACAAGAAGAGAAGCCTTTGCCTCTAGAGTGGAGATGCTCAGTTCCTTAGAAGAGACTCCAGGGAAAGCCGCATGTAGGAGAAGGACTAAATTGCTTAAAAGGTATGAGATAACCTCAATAAGCACCAAGGGCCGCTGAGAATTTCATACAGGTATCCTTATTTTGAATAACTGCAAGGGCCACCTCTGATCTCAGGAGGGCCACAAGCAGGCTGAACAAAGGTCTCTTCTCCAGGATGGCCTGTACACCACCAGCTAAAGAAGGATACCAGAAGTGAAGGACGATACTGTTGCAGCAACCTCTGTGCACTCTCACAGGAAGCTCAGCATCCAACAGAAGTACATTGAATGCCCAGCAAGGAATTTCTACTGAGGTGGTCACAGCTCTGCTGGGGAGCATAACGTAGGAGTGATGAATGTGCATTAGGCACGGCCCGCCAGTAATGCAGATGGGTAGCCGAGTTAAGGAGCAATATTTCCATCAACGCTCATACGTCACCACGTACAGGGTGCGTAGCCAGACAGGCACCTCTTCAACTATCCTGCTGCTTGGCTTCTGAGCCAAAAGGTTGTGGCAGAGAAGGAAAAATTTGCAGATGCCTTTTGGTGTAGTATCTATCTAGCAGTTTTAATGCATTCACCTCTGAGCACACAATTTCCAGCCACGGCACTATGAGTTCTTGTCGCTCACAAGGTGTGGTTGTGTTTTGCAAGTAACCTTGTGCTGGCTGGCTGAAATATGACCCCGCAGCATTTAGAAAAATAATACCGTACAAGTTGTAGTGTTTTCCTCATACTCCTGGGTATCGGTTAGCTGCAAGGCTGCCAAAGGACATTCCACAGTCAGAGGAAATGGAGTGTAGGTGGGCAGCCCAGAGCCCAAGTGCATACTTTATAAACTCTCAGTTGTTATACTTACTTATAAGGGTAAATCACGCAATAATCACCCTATTGTCAAATTCACTTTTGGGTGTGTTATGTTTTTTCTTTTAACTCTAATTTAATGTAAAAGTTGCCAATATTTTCCAGAAGTTGAATTTCAGAAAGTTGAAAAAAATGAAGTAAAGCTAGCTAGCTGACACACTTACATGTATGTAAATACTACTTTAGTTGTGCACTATTTTGTTTTTTAAAGTGCCAAAAAAAATATTTTTAAATATTTTTGTATCATCTGAGGCTGAGGGATTCTGTCAGAAAAAGGGGGCTTGGACATCCCTCTTATCTGATGCCAACTGGTCATCTTTCAGTATTAGATGGGCCTTTGGTGCTGGAGAAAAAGTGGCTTTCTAACTGGACACCATCACCAGCCAGATAAGTAGGCAGTCACTCTCAGGAGGCATATATAAAGTGCGTATATATATATATATATATATACAGTGCATATACAAAATATTTTGCCCCCAAGGATTAACCCAGTTTGGCACAAGATAGAAATTATTGGCATTTTATTATGCCTGTGTCAAGTTTTTAAAGCAGAGAGCCTTTTCCAAGAGACCTCCTAAGGCAATGTCTGGGGCAATCAACATTGTTTATGACCAACTGCAAGTGACTGGCCTGTGACAGCTGCCTCCAGTCTGTGTGGTGCTCTACACAACCAGTGGACTCTGTGGGGTTTGCTGATGCCACAGGTGAGTGGCCCTGGGAAGAGCTCCTCAGAGACTGTGACGGAGCTGTGTGAGTCTTCAGCATCCCTTTGCCCAATACTCATGCTAGTCCTTTTCCAGTACTTGCTATTCATATTGCACACAAGAAAGCCCTGTCCCCTAGAGCAATCAGTCCCAAGGAGGGTCTTCTGCCACAGGATCCTCAGGCTTCTGTTTCCTCTGGGTTTGTCTCTTGTGGCATTTCAGGCAGGGGAAGGGTGGAGCGATGCCTTGGTCAGGGATGTCTTCCAGCTCTTTTCCTATGATGGAAGAATTTTAACTTGGCCTCTGAGGCGACCAAGGTCTTGCTGAGCCCATTGCAGGCTGAGTCTCCATGAGTCATGGGCCAGCACCAGCTGACACATCTCCTCCAGCTGGCAGGAAACAGCTTCTAGGCAGAGAGGCAGAAATAGGAGAATAAAAGTAGTATCAACAATGATAGTCCTCTCTTTTCCCTTGGTTACTTCTTGGATCAACCTATTTTAAAAGTTATTAAGATCCTGACAGCGTAAATAAGAAGAAACCCGTTTCATTTAAATTATGTTAGGAATTCATTCTCTACTTCAGAGCCATTCTCCTTGCTCTCTGCTTTGTCCTGAAAAGTCAAGCCTCTACTCGCACTGCACAGTCTCCATGTAGCCCTACTTCATCTTTTTTTTTTTTTCTTTCTGAAATACACCCCCAAGGGAGCAGAAAGGCTACATAAATGCTACCTGGCTCAGAGACAAGCTGATAAAAATGGGTGCCCTTCTCAGCTGTGTACCATTCTCCATTTGTAGAAGTACTGGCCCAGAGGTGACTCAGTGATTTCACTGCTGGAATCAAGTGTCTTGCAGGCAACACTAATGCTGTGGAGTAGGGAGCTGATGGCCTTTTTTGCTGAAGATAAAAATAATTTCTGATAAGTGTAATGCAGTTATTGCTAAGAAGGAGACAATCGTTGTATTGTGCCCATGAGCAGCACAGCAGGCCTTGACTACACATCAGAGTCCCTTGAGGTCTGCCAATATTGGCTTGGCAACCCCATATCCATCTCTGGGTACTTTCTAGGCCTGTCTCCCCTTCATTTCCTTCTAGTGCTCAGGGGCCATATCAGCAGGTGGGGACTATTGTCAGAAGAAAATACCCTTCATTTTTTGTGACTCAGCCTGCCTTCTCCCTAGGGAAGCCGAGGAACATGCCAGGTGGTGTCTTCTGGATGTTGGCTTAGGCATCCGGGGCTTCCCAGACCTGTGCAGTCACAGAGCATTTCCTGACATTGTTCACTGAAGCGGCTATTTGTTTCATCATTTTTTTCACCGAAACCACCTTTTCCCACTGCTCGTGCAAACCGTATTATTCTTGTGGAGGCTGCATTGCAGGGGTTCAGTGACCCATGCATAAATTAGCTTTTGTACCAAAATGCTGAAATTACTGTTTTGCAATTTGAAATGAGCAGTTCAGCAAAAACGCTCAACATTATCAGTTGTTGTTTGTATTTCTTTCCTTTGGAACAGGAATGAATGTAGCAGTTGTGATAAATAAGACGGTATTACTCATGCCTTGCACTGCTAACTAATCTGAATCTCAGCTGAGTGTTTTTTCCCTGCAGGATAGATATTGCCATCTCGCTGGCCAATTTGCAGCTTGAGTATTGCATTTTGCTTATTACTTCTCCCCATGGATTCAAGTTGATGTCCTTTGCTTGCCCCCATCCAGGCAGTGCTGTGAGTCATTACATTTTGGGTTTGCCTGCCGCACAGTGCCCAGCAAAGCTGAATCGGGTAGGACTCTGTCCATACTACTGAAGCTAATAAAAGCTTTTTCATTAACATTAATGAGAGTTCAATCTTCTTTTGCTATGCTGCTACACATCCTGAATTTCTGCTGGTTTTCAGCAGGACCAAGTGGCACAAAGCCACTCCAGCGCAGCCCAAAATTTTGCACCTAGCTCCCACTGACATGCACTGGAGTAAGACACATGGTAGCTTTTAAAGGTCTTGGCCTTAGAATTGTAATGCATTCTGGGAATTTGATATTTGGTACTTAGTCACCTCAGCAGCTTTTGTTGTCCAGTACAGTGTACCTGAGTGACCAGAACAAGCCACTTCAAAGAAAGGTGCAAAAAATCCCTCCGTCCCATGTTAGGTGGTTGTGGGATAATTGCTGCTAGTGCTTCTTCCAACCCATCATATTTTATAGCTCGCTGAAGCTCACAGATATACATATCTTCTAAAACTCTCACATCACTTTTAAGAAATAATGTTTCTGGTGCTGGATGTTCTTGTTTTCTGTGTCTGATCTTTTTGTCTCTGAGATGTTTGTGGGGCCATTAAGTTGTGCCACTGAAACGTGTCCCACTGAAAAAACGCTTGCTGCTGGCACAAAGCACAAATGTATTCCTCTGATCTCAAAGCGATCAGTACTGGCACAGCCCAACAAGAAAAGTGAGGGTTGTTGAATGGTGAGCAGAGAAGTTTTTATGGAATCATGTTTCAATTTCAGTCTTCCATGAGGTGACTCAAAAACAGGGAGCAGAGTTGAGGAAGACCTCTTGCCTGTGTCCTTTTAAATAAATGCAATTTAGTTTATTTTTCCCCCTCATGTAATAATCATGGGCTACTTCTGCTGTGCTTGCTAAGCATGTTCACTCTGCACCAGATGAAGCTTACCTATTAGTGCAGCTTGCACTAGAGATGATTCAGTGCGGCTGAATCCCAGTTTTTTGCTCGTTTTGTGGCACACTGCTCATTAGCCAAGGTGAATGATGTTGTCTCTGTGTAGAAGAACAGTGCTAGTGCTGTCTCATTTTCAGTTTGTATCTCATTACAGACATCCAGTTTCTGTGGTCACTGAGTTTCCCCTTGTTGCTTGTTAGCTTTCCTCTTAGTGTTATCTCCTCATCTTTCAAGGATTCAAGAGTCACCTCTGCAGGGCAAAGGATCTCAGGAGGCAGACTGTTTTGCTGAGGGAAAAGCACACACATAGTTTAGCATTTAATGAGCAGACTGAAGAGGTGCATTTAAATCAGCACTTAGGGCTGAAGACGTATGGAGAAAGAAAGAAAATATTGTCATCAACGGCAAAAGAAGTTACAGGAAATAAGGACAGGAGGATACTATGCTGCAGACATAGAGCTAAAATGCTTAGGTTTTCTCGTAGGTCAGATCCAGTTTATGAAACACTGCAAAAATCTCTTGTACAGCTGTTGCTGAATGCAGGTGTGATAGAGAGCTGAGACGAGGTATGGCTGTTCCCTCCTCATGTAACGGACATATGAGGCTGTGTTGGGGTGGGGGAGATATTTCCTGCAGGATAATGAAGTGAGAGAGGCACTGCAGCTACAGCCTCACACCAAGCAGCTGATGTCCAGGATTTGGACTTGTTGTTCCTCCTTCTCACTGTGTTATCTTAGTCTCCCTGCCAATGGCCTGATGCCATTCCCATGCTAATAAATGTCCATTATTTCTTCCCATGCCATCCCCTACTTGGACCCAGCTTTTTAACCCTTTGAGAATCCCATTTCTGGAAGCTCTTTCCTATATCAACATCTCCCAATTTCTTTCTGCACTGAGGCTATCATAGCCAACTTTTCTGTGAGGAGGCAGTTGTGATGTAGTTTAGCTTCTTTTGTGTAGAAGGGCCAAAAACACTAATGCTGTTGTTTGCCTTTCTAAAGGGTCCCTGACCATCAGAAGCTGAGAGCTCAAGCATTTCTGGAAAGCAGGTTCCACTAAGGGGTGTCAAGTGGGTCATCCACAAAGTGATGTGCTCCAAATTCAAGTGCATGCTTTGCCCCTTGCTAAACAAACTGACTTCACTGCTTCCCTTCACTCTTCATTTGTTCTCTCACCTTCCTTTGCAGAGTCCTTTTCTTCCTCCGTATGTCTTTTCTTGGTCTTGCCAACTAGATGTCTGCACAGCATCTTCCTTCCCCTGAGCATTATTTTCTCCTGATAGCTTGCACACATTTTGATTCCCTCAGCCTCGGTGTGTTAGTTCTTATCTCATTGCTTGGCCAAAAAATATTCATCTTTTTCCTCTAAATGTTCTCGTCTTGGTCATGACTGACAGTATACCGACTCTGGTTTCTGCAGGAGGCTTTGTTTCCTCTCCTCCTCCCACAGCAGAGACAGTTTTTGCAATTCTTCAAAACGAAAGTTTTAAATACCTGTAGATGTTCCAGGGATCAGACTCTGTGACCTTCAGCTCTTATTCACAGTATTCCCCTGTAGGAACAATTACTCTTGAACATATAAAATTTAACTTAAACATGGACCCAAATCAAGTGTGGTACCTGCACATCTGTGCAGGTTGAGCGATGACCAGTTTCTGAGCTGATCAGGGTATTGTGCCTAGGTCCATCCCCACCATGAGCTGATCCAGATCTGCTGATTCAGAAACCTGTAGTTACTGGGATACATCAAAATCAGGATCCCATTCTGAATTTTAGAGGCTAGGTGTGTTTCTTCTTGGGCAGCTGGAAGCAAGTAAAATTTCAGGTGATCCAGCTTTATCCTGCACACTCATTCTTCTCCACTCTTTCTGCAGCATGGAGAAACCAAATCCCTTTCTGGACTCAGGAATAAGGATCAAGTAAAGTGGTAACTTAACAGGAAGGAAGAGAGAGTTGGCTGTTTGTATTCTCCAGTTGCTGCCATCTTTCAGGTGGCTTTTTATAGACCCCTGTGACTCAGACAGGCTGGAGCATCCTTGAACTAGCAAATGGCTGCCCCTGCAGAGGAAGCAACCATGGAAAGGCAGAGTCCTTTTATGTAACAGGGCCCCTGGGAGCAGATGGACAAGAATTTACACCAATGTGCAATTATGCTATTTCAATATCAGTGAACACTTTGAAGAGCATCCTCACCATGCTGTGTTGCTTAGCAAACAGGAGTTAAGGCAAGTTGTTATTGCCAATAGTAATGCTACATTCATGTTGCAAAACCACTGCAGTGGAGATGAGTGAGGAAAACTGTCCAAAATGTCTTTTCTTCTGGGCGGGGAGAAAGGGAAGGGGCAAAGAAGAAATCCCTGTACAATGAAAGACATATTTTACCAAGCTAACTACAGAACAGAAAGAAAATAGACATTAAAATGCCTACCATAATGTACATTTGATAAAAAACCAAGGAAAGTTCAAAATAACTTTTCAAGTTAATTGAACAGAAGTGTGGGTTCTTTTTTTTTCCTCTACAAAGACTTTTCAATCTCTTGCATTTGAATATTCTCACAATGTACTGTACAAAACCAGTGTATCTCCTGCCTTTAAGGAGAAGGGCTATTGAGCTCCACACTTAGGATAGGATTTCTTTAAGTTTATGTTCACTCCGCTCTTATCGCTGGAGACTTTCTGGACTTTCATCTATGTGTCTGGGTGCACTGAAGTAGATGTGCCGCGAATAGGGAACGTGCTCCCACTTCTCCTTTTGTTTCTTCCTGATTGGATTGAAGCTGAGAGCTGTGTAAACTGGCAGAGGATTTTTATTCCCCCACTGCCCTTGGCAGGGTGGGCTTATACTAGAAAAATAGCCAAGCTATGTATCTCTGGTCTTCCACTGTAACTCCTGTTGAGATAAAGAAAAGCAATTAAATTGGAGGACATCTCAAAAGTAAGTAATATCTCCATGGCTCCCGGCCCCAGAGGCTCCATATGGACTCACCCAACTGGGCATCTGTGGAGTTTTGGCTCTAGTTCAAGAGGCACAACTCTATTCACATGAATGTTTCCGGGTCTCCATTTCTGCCCCATCCACCCCCACAAGCCATCCCAGTACCCATGTCCATAAAATTTTAACCCTGGCTTGCTGCAGATGAAAAGTGGCCACCAGCCCCAGCAGGTCAATATAATCCTCTAATAAAACATCCACTGGTATTGGCAAGAAAGCCCTTAGGGAATATATCTTCTGGAAAGACAACAATTAAAAGAGATGGTTGGGGTAATTGTGCTTGATTGAAGGGAGAAATACTTTTTCTAGCAGAAAAATGAGCACTTAAAAATGTTCGGCCAGCTGAGGACAATTATCCGGCTAGTGATGCACAAGTACAGACAGCAGTTAATCCATTTTAAATCACTCTCGCTGTCAGGAGAGTGACTGGAAAACACTACCAGGCTGGCTCTTGCTCTGGGCGCAGTCAGGGTGACTTCGGTGACGGTTGGGACCAGGCTTGTTGGGTCCAACCCCTCTTCCTTGCTGTGACTACTCACCAAGTGTTTTCAGTTGGTAACAAGGTGCTTCCTTCCTCCTTCCAAACCTGCCTGGGGCCTGAGTGTGAAGAAGGGAATTATTCTCTCCCTCCCAAATTGTTCCCTGTAATACACAGTCTGCTTCCAAGGTTTAGCTGACAATGCTCTGTTGTTTTGGGAGCCCACCCCATATACTGACTGCCTACCGTGGCGGCACCAGCCCCAACACGAGAAGCTGTTCTTCCCATCAAAGAAAATACACAGGCGTGACTGAAATGCACGCTGAATACACAGCTGAGGAAAACAAAGCCATTTCTGTGATCTTTTCCCTCACCAATGTGTTTTAAATACTAAGTCACAAAATATTTTTTTTTCTCTTGGTTGCACTAGGATGATGAAAGGAGAGCGAGCTGGTTTGTGAGTGATACAAAGTGACAGTTTTCTAAATTTACACAGAAGCCATCAGAACTAGTCCATCCTGGGGTTTGTCTGCAGCAGGAACCAAACCACTTGCTTGGATTTCCTTTAACTTGCATGAGTAAAACACTTCAAACTCGCTTATGTGTTACAAAAGAGGGAAGGGAAGAAAAAAGCCTGAGCGCTGGCACGCTTCCTCTCCACCCGCTTTTCCCTGTAACTGTGAAGATCTGAATTCAGATGCTCGTTTGCACCAGCACAACAAAGAGAGAGAAGCCTCCCAGTTTTGTCTCGTTTAAGGAGAATTACAAACCACCGAAGCGCTGCCACAGAGTACCACATGCAAGCATTACCTCATCACCACACAGTGTTATTGGCTGGAGATAACTGGAGGTGGGGTGCTGGTGCCTACCCCGCAGCGAGCGCTGGATTTTCTCATTAGCTCTTTCTCTTTCTTTCAAAACAACTGACCCTTTTAATAGATGTCACTGACAGGGATAGCCCGCCTTTGTGGAAGGGTCTAATAGAATCTGGGAGGAGCAGCACAAACGTGATCATAAAGAGATTGAATGAGATCAATAGAAACAATTTTACAGTAAATAAATAACTCTTTAAATGCAATAAGCAGTTGTATATTCAATATGGCAGTTTTAACCATCCTTTTAAAATTGCTATTAAATCCCACAAAACAGCTATAAAAATTATGTAGTCATTATAATCCATAGGGCTTCTTGATTTTTATTTTTTTGTATTAAGTCTCTGTATGCTTCCTAAGGCTAAATCATGTCATTTTTACTCAGGACCACCCTCTGTCACTGGCTTTCAGAAAAGTCCTCATTGATTGCAGTGAGCATGAAAAGCCTGGTGATGACATTACTCACCTCTTGTGAGGACCTGGCTTCTCAGTCATTGAGAACGTATTGCCCCGTCGAAGGCACCAGGAAATTAGGATTTCAGTTCTAAGAGAAATCCCAGAATACTTTCTAGGGGAGAAAGTTATCTCTTCTTTTACAGACAAGGAAAGCAACAGCAGTTTAAATCACCTGCTAATGTGATAGCTGCATGAAAGTGGCAGAATTGAGACTGGAGGCATTGTGTGAATTCAGGCAATAGTCTTCCCACTGACCTTGGTTTTCACTTAGATCTCACTTCTGTGAAATTCCTTTTGGCAGAAAAGCAATTCAATGTAAATTAAGCAAGGATCTCAAGGTTTATCTCTTGATGAATAACGTGGCCAGGTGCAGACCCACTTCCAAGACCCTCTTCAGCATCTGTGCCATACCATGTGCACTGCGAACGGCCTTTAATCCTTTATTTCCTTTATGGTGGTTATTAACAGGGGACTGAATTCTTTCTCTCTTTGTCTCTCTGATGTTGTTTCCTTTGTTTCCTTTTAGGAGCAGCACAAGGGGATAGAGAGCAGACAAACTGCATTATCCTGGTAATTAACTATCTCAGCGATACAGTGGCACCACGGCAGTGGTAATGCTGTGTAACAATTTGCATACATTAGTTTTCAAGTCCCAGAAAAGCAATTTCTGTAGCATTTAAGAGGAAAATAAGGAGGTAAAAAGGGAGGGAAGAAGGGTTGAGCTGGGGTAAGTATATGATTTTAATTCAGAATTTTATTTGAAGAAATAGAATGAGTGAAGCTCTGGAAGTGCTTGGAGCCTTGTTAATGTGGATGCAATTATTCCTAAAGCAGTTAGTTGACAGTGCTGATCCATTTTGGAGAGATACTCAGCACCTTTAGGACCCACTGATTTCAACCAGCACTGTGGGTACAGACTGTCCCAGCTGTAAGTGACACTGTGGCCCTGCATGTGCTGTGCTTGTGATGCTGTGCGGGCACTGCTCCCTCCCAGCATGTCTGACTTCAGTTCCTGTGAGAAAAAGAGCTCTGAGCAAAACAGAACCCCCCCAAAACCTGTCATCGTATCAGATGATCATGTACTAGCAGTGTTTCCATCAGAGAGACAGGAGCTATGGCAGTGAAAATTTATCTGTTGCTGCCAAAATCCTTTGCATTCTGGGCTCCTTTACACATCAGGGCTGTTAGAAGAGATGGAAATATCCTCCCAGACATTAAGAGGAGGTAGGGGCTCTCGGATCTGGGGTACAATGAAGTAGTCCATTGCAGGGGCTGGTTGGAGGTGGGAAAGAGACTCAACCTGCGGCCACCATGTGCTGTGGCTGCCAGGTCTCTGCTGCCCCTGAGGTCCAGGTAGGGGTTGAGCTTTGGCAGAGAAAAAAATAAAGCTCCTACAGAGGCAAAACCAAAAGCCCTGTCTTCCTTTGATCTAAGCCACTACATGGTGGTAGTGATGCCAGGAGTGGTGCTGCACTGTGGTTATCCCAGCACACCTTTGAGCCCAGTTTGGTTGAAGCAATTGGATGTGAAAGAGGGGTCCGTGGTCTGGCAGGCAGCAGAGGAGGGGGTACCCTGAGCTAGTTTCAGATGGGTGGCAATCTGCAAGCTCTGTGTTAACTTTACAGATATTTCTTCACTGTGACCTGGCAGCATGTGACCCTTAAATTATCTTCCTGTTCTTTTTCATTATTTTCTCTGTGACTTTGGGAAAATTACTTAATATTTGTGTGCCTGAATTTACCCATCCATAATTTGGGTGTATTAATTAAACAGCTTCCTTAGAGGGACGTTGTGAGGTTTAATGAATTCATGCTTGCAAAATAATTTCAAATTTCAGATTAAAACCACTAGAGAAGTGCAAAACATGTTATAATTAAAACAGAGAGGATACAAAATAATCATAATCAAAAGGCCCTGAAGCTGCTGATCACTCTAAAGAGGAATATTTGTACTTGAAGTTACTAATAAAAATATCAATCATTGTGTTGCAAAGAAAGGTGTTTTAGCTACGTAGCATTTGTTAATACTATGTTATTTGTTACTCTGCTTAGTGTTTCCCTTTCTTCACACAGAAAGAAAAATCTGTTAAACTGATTTAGTCTGGATTTGTATCAAAAGAAGATCAGCATTGTGCCCAAAAATATGTCAGAAGAGCGTAAAGCCCTGGCATGCTTGTTGGTATGGCTAGCTTTACTTGCAGCAGAAGTCTATAGGGTGGCTCACCACGCATAATGAAATCCACGCAGAGTACCAAATCCTTGAAAAGGAAACAGAACTTGTGTAGCACATGCCAAAGCCTTTTCAGCTACAGTAGATTTCATTATGTAACACAGAAAACACAGGGATTAGTGTGACCTTATGCACCTTCATAAAACAAAGGTCATCTTTGCGCATGGCCAGCCAAGAGCTGAGGAGAGGAAGGCAATGACTCTTGTGAGGTATTTCAGAGAAAGCTTTTGGAGAAGAACAAAACCACAGGAGACCAGACAAGAACAGAATTCACATTCTGTTCATCAAGACACAATCGTTTGGTATCTTGATCCAAACGCCAAACATTTTTGGATCCCAAAAGCAAGACCAAGACTGTTGAAGGTTTACAGCAATTGGTTCAACTGTAAACCTTATAAACCACAATCCTTACTGTGCAGCTTCCAAGGCCTGTGTCCACCCCTCCATAACAAGGGAGGAGCTGATGACTTGGCAAGGGAGGTACCTGCCAGGAGGTCAGTGCAAGCTGTTAGCTTTGGGAGGAGGCATAGGAGATGATCTGCCTTACAGATGGGGACAAGTCCTCAGACAATTGCAATGGTCATTGGTTTCTGTGCTTCATGTACAGGTAATACCAAATGAAGGGCTCTGCAATCTTTTAAATAAAGATGGCTTTCATGTTACGTGGCTACTTACGCATGCTCTGTCTTCAGAGGTCAACGCTGAATTAGAGGAGGAGAGATAAGAGAGTATTTTAACTATTCAGAAGTGTAAGCGCTTAAGTTGGACTTTAAATTTCAGTTTCCTAGGCATAGTTGTGAAACTTGGCTCTCACAAGGGTAAAAAATTAAACATTTTTAATGTACTGATTTTGTTTTCATGGAGCTATACTTGATCCCTCCTGAGATGAAATGGGCATTTGTCTTGGCATGGGAGAATCTCAGAAGCTGCCTGTTCTAGGCATGACAAGCCTAAAGGGCCCCTGGGCAACCATCAGGATCCTGGTTGACACCAGCCTCTTGAGTTTTGAGAGCTCGCTGACCTCAGCTTCCCATTTTGCAGCTGGGGAATTCAAGCAGTGCTGGTCTTGGGACAACGAACATACAAAGCCTTGTTCCTGTAAGCCAATTCCTGATTCATCCTCAGACGATGAGCTCCCAGAAAAGCAGATCACTCAGAGAGTCCAGTTTAGGGAGGACTGTAAATGCTGTATAGCTCTTAACATCCTTGGACATTGTATATTGATGATGTATACATTTTAGGGAATTAGGAGAGAATGAGAAAGAAAGGGATAATTTGTATCTATTGAAAAGACAAAACGGGAAATGTGGGAAGTATTCCAGCCCTCTGCCACAAAAATACCTTAATGTATTAGTCATCTGTGTGATTGCAACATGTTCTGACAGTTCTGATGCCAAATATGTGACTGAAATACTGAGGAAAGCCAAGTGTCAATAGTCTTTCTAGCAATGAGCGACACCCCGGACACATTCTTTGAAAAAGCCCTTTTTGTGTTAGATAGGTTGGGGTCCAAATGTTTACAAACCCAAACATTCAGTCTACTCGCCCTCTGGGAAGCATTTCTGGGTCTGACAACGGCTGCATTTCTAGAGTGGTACAGAAAGCCTCAGCCTTGGTGTTGGGAAGGTAAATGTGTGGGTGCCTTCACTCAGAACAACTTCACAAAATAAGAAGTTTCCTTAGTCCCGTGGGCAGATGTGACCCAGCTGTGGAGGTGGGATCACGTTACATGAAGTACTTCATGCCTTCAGACAACTGGTCTGGTCCAGGGGAAAGGAGGAGTATTTTTCCCATTAAATCTGTTCTTGCCTAGTGTATTTCAGATATTTAGCACTCAGATTTCTTCTCTTCTTGTGACATGGACAGATACTGAAAAAAAAGGGGTGTGGCAACTGGATATCACTCTTCACTTAAATTTTTCAAAGTATATTGCACAGGTGAGAAAATGCTAATTTCCCCTGTTCTCACAAATGTAAGGGGTATAAAGCCAAGACACAGGTACTGCAGGTGGCTGAAGAGAGTGATGGAAGAAGTGGGAACAAGGTCCCCATGTTCTCCGTCTCCAGGAGTGTCCCTAGCTCAGAAGAGCAGGTGAGGGCTGACAAATTAGCTGGAGACAGCGGTGTAATCATGGGCTCTCATCTTGCTCCCCTGTTGGAGTCCAGTTTTGTGCCAAAGGAGGGAACTTTGGAAAGGGCTTCTAAGTACATTACATTACAAGGAGAAGCAATCAGAAATATCTCTGTAGTGGAAAATATAGTTCTTGTTTAGAGCAATCTGAATTATTAGAGGGTTTATTGCTCACTACGTTGGATTTTTACCTCTTTTTAGCATTTCAGGTTGTCAATAAAGCACTTAAGTATATACAAATATGCTGACTGTGGGGTGTTAAACCAAAAAGGACCACGAAAAATCCTGGGTTTCACTTCCTCCATGTTAGAGGCCACTAAGCTTCATCCAGTTTCTTGCGTACTGATTTCAGTAACTTTTGCTTAGCTAATGCAAACGTGATCCCAGTTCGAGGATGTCAAAGATGCAGGAGTTGTCATTTTCTTTTGCAGTTTATTCCATGACTTTGTGTCTCTTACTGGAAGGACTAGAGATGAGCTTGGTAAGACGAAGAACTGAAAATAAGGTTTATTTATACCTCTGAAACTGCGTAGCTTTATGTTTGGCCATTCAGTCTAGAGGTTTGCTAGCTGCTTGTTTATCCTAGGGAAATAATTTCTATGTACTTTGTCAAATAACTTCTTGATGTTTGTCCTTTATCTTGACTTCCTTGTTCTAAGGAAGCTGAGCTTCTTCATTCTCCCACTGTAACACATTTTCTCTGGCTGATGGAAAACTCTTCTGGGTCCTTTCTGCCTCCCTTTCAATTTTCAAATATCTTTTTAAAAACTTAGATAACAGATTTATCTGTGGTATTCCAGCATTGGTCTTGCCAGTCTCATACTCTCATAAAATTGTTTGTCTGCTCACTCCTCCTCTGTTCAGACAATCCTCTCTTCTTGTACAGGGTCAAGAGCCATGGAAATGAAAGCGAAAATTCCTTTTTCTAGTTCCAAGTATAGCTAATTGTTTGGAATTGTGTGGTGGTGTGGATTTCTCAAAGCAGAACATGAAAATATACTAGATGATAGGAAAGGAAACAGGACAAGAGCCTGAAAACAGCCAACTGTTCTAGAATAGCTCTGAGAATAGCTCGTTTCCCATATCTCTAAACCTATTCTTAGGCTAGTCATTTACTGGATGAACTCTCAGTGTACTGCTCTCGACACTGTCTCGGTTAAGGAGGTCTAAGTGAAGTCTGGATAAAACACAGTCTGCCCCTGTCGCAGCTCTGTGCTTTCTGTGTCTGCATCTCTATTGGGATTTACATTCATGAGCATGTCACTGCTCAGCTGCTGGTTGCTCCAGTTATCCCATCTTTCATCTTCTCACTGAGCTGTGAAGAATATGGGTGGAGCCTTTCTTTTCACTTGAAGGAGATGTTGAGCCATGAGTGTGTCTGTATTACTAATTTTATGACGACTTCACATAAAACTGAACACTATTATTTTATCACACTGACAGTGATCCACCTATATTGCTCTTCTACGTATGAATAACAAAGAACTCCAGTTTAGGATTAGAAACAAGAGCTACAAGCAGATGTTTGAAGACACATTTTCAAAAAGTTGGATTTCTTCGGTCTGAAAATGAAACTGGCCAAACAGATATCGATCAATCAAATTTTCTGCAGAAATTTTGGAGAACCCTTGAGACTCTGGCAACTTCCTTGAGGTGCTGTCGTAGTTCAGCCCCAATCTGCACCAGACTACGCAGTCTCTCTCTCACTCCCCCCACCCTCCGAGAGAGTAGAGGGAGATAATATAAGAAAAAACAGCTCGAGGTTTGAGATAAGGACAGGGAGAAAATCCTTAAAGTTACCGTTATGGGCAAAACAGACTCGACTTGGGGAAAACTATTCATTTATTACTAAAAACAGCAGGGCAAAGAGACAGTGAATGAGATAACCTCCTCCCACCCCTCCCGCTTCCCGGGCTTAACGTTATCTTTACCACCTTCTCCCACCCCGAGCGGCACATGGGGGAGAGGGAATGGGGGTCGCGGTCAGTTCATCACGCATTGTTTTACGCCACTGCTTCATGGTTTGGGGAAGAACTCCTCACATTCCTCCCCTGCTCTGTTGTGGGGTTCCACCCATACACCACAGTCCCTCCTGAAACTGCTCTGGCGTGGGTCATCTCTTCCACAGGGTACAGTCCCTCCAGAACAGCTGTCCCAGCAGGCCCTCCACGGGCCACAGCCGCCTTCAGGCATCCACCTCCTCCGGTGTGGGGTCCTTCACGGGCTTCAAGTGGATCTCTGCTCCTCCGTGGACCTCCATGGGCTGCAGGGGGACAACCTGCTCCACCATGGTCGTCACCACAGGCTGCAGGGGAATCTTGGCCAGGAGCCACATTACTCCTCCCCCTCCTTCTTCACTGACCTTGGCATCCGCAGCCATTCCTCTCACAAGAAAAGTTCTTCACAACAGGCTGGCAGACGCCTCTCAGAATCTCTTCACATCATCCATCTCATCTCCTCTCCACTTCTTGCAGCTGTGCTGGGCTGAATTGGGCCCAGTCGGCCTCCTGGCAAGAAGCCAGAGGGTGAGGCCTGCAAGGCCCATGAGGCCTGTGCCTCCCCCTCTCTGCCTCTGCCTCTGCCCCCGCTCAGCTTCTTCACATCTTCTCTCCTCTCTTTTTTTTTTTTCTGTTTTCCCCTTCTTAAATACGTTATCGCAGCGGCGTTATCATGGGACATTCTGCTACCAATTGGCTTGGCCTTGGCCAGCAGGGGGTCCGCTCTAGGCCCGGCTGAGTCCACTGAACAAAGGGGAGTGACTTCTAGCAGTTTCCCACAGAAGCTGCCACCTTAGGCCCCCCCTCACTAAACAAATCCACAACAGGTGCTTAAAGAGAAGCAGAGCTCTTCTGAGTATCTAGCCAATAAACCCCAGAGCCAGTGAAGCAGAGAATTTCATAACTTAATGAAAAGTGGGGTAAAACAAAGATGATTTATGAAAAAACATCAGAACAAGGCAAAATTCTGTAAGTCTGAAATTGAGTGCATACCCAATTATGAAATTTTACTTTTATAACAGGCCAGTGGATTTTTTATAATAGGTCAGTATACTTCCTGCCACTGCAGTTAATACAAAAGAATCCAGGGAAAAGCAGGGCTGGAATCTCTTTAACTGCTCATTTTTATATCTATATGGATTTTGCTTTTTTTTTAATTTTTTAATAATTTTCAAGTCTGAGCAAAACATAGTTGCAATACAAGTGAAATTGAAGAGTTCTAGCTAACTTTTCTTGTCCTCCAATTTTACTGATTCTTTGCGAACTCCCTAGCACTTGTTTCTCTAGAGCAAGAGAATGAGGGCTATGAGCCAAGCAGGCTATTATTTGTTACAGTCTGTAGTGGGAGTGATGGCAGCTGTTGATAGTAGTTTTTCATTAACAGTTAAGTAAAGCCAATAAATGTTGTAATGCGCTGCACATTGGCAGATGGTGAGCTACAGAAAGAGTTTCTACCTCAACCAATGCTCCATGTTCATCTTCACTTTGAAACAAACATCTAAATGGAAAAGAGTTTTAAAAAGGACCACCTGTTCAGCCACCTTATTCCCACATAACTTTTCTATTTCTGGAAATGTAGGCCAAATACAAACTGCTAGGATGAAATGGACTGCTTGCCACCAAAAGGAGAAGAAGATATTCCTTTCCACTGACAATTTGGCTCCTACCTACAGCACACTTTCTAGCCCATGTTATGCTCTTTTTCTTTGCAGAATTGAGTAGGTGCCTAGGCCTGGAATAAAGCACCAGCCCATGCTGAAGCTCAAACTTTTACAGCTTTCTTTTCCAGAATCAGTAGTGTAGGTTAGGGTAGAAATGCTCTTTCCACACTGTTCTTTTGTCTCACTTGGCATTTCTCCTGAAAACTTGCTCATGTTCCTCATGAGTTATCTTTATGCTCAGATTTTATCATAGGCAAAAGGTGGCCTCATGCAGAGAAGCCCGAGCCTGGCTGTTTGAAGTGGAAAAATCTGAAGGGAAAAAAAGTAATATTTGCTTCTTGAATTTCAGCGATATTAACCTCTAGGAAAACTTCTCTTTTTCTACCAGCATCCCTTTCTACAAGGTCTATGATTACTGGCAGAAAGTTCTTGCTGGAACCAGCAACTGCACTACTTTGGATACTGTCATGGTGACTACAGCACAGGATCTAGAGAGATGTCGTAAGTGGTTTCCCAGGCATTTTGTAGTATCTTGCATATCTAATGATGGTAATGCACTTCTAGCATTGTCATTTTTATATTGAAGAGAAAAGAATATAAATAATTGATTGGACCAGAATTACAAAACCTTTAAGTAGTTCCCTAGTCTGCTAGTGGTTCCTGCTGTATTCTGAGTCAGGAGCTCGTGAAAACAACAGTGAATGCATAGGCCCTCCCTGCCAGTAAACAGGTTATTTGTTGCCTGAAGCATCAGTGCAGTTTCTGTAGATTATTGCTGTTTTATAGTGAGAATGATGCAGCACCATATTTCCAAGTGAATGCCCAAACTTCATGAGTCATAGCTGTGCTCTGAAGGGAGGGACAGAAACTCATTTTTGGTTTATCTGTACAGCAATGCCTAGAAAGTTAAAGCAAGACAATAAAAAATATAAAGGCAAAGTTTGGTAAATTTGCTGATGCCCATGTGAAAAAGTAACCTAGTGCTGAAAAGTAAGTTGGATTACTGTAGTTTAATCCGTGTGCTTCAAGAGAGCTGCTACTCCAGCAATGGCTGGTAACAGCAGGTGTACTTCCCATGTCCCGGTTGCCTCATTGCTATTGTTTGGTGAGGTCCTGACATTTATAGAAAAAACACTCTAAACAGCAATCCAACCAAAAGGCATTGCATAAACTCTCTGCAATACAGCAAACTCCTCTCAGCAGGATCACTAGTGCGAAAGGTGCAGTTGGATGTAGGATGCTGTAACTGGCATTCTGCCTTGAGGACTAAACCGAAAATGTTCTGTTCTCCCTCAGTCTCTTGCTGCAGGAGAAGCAGCTGGGAGAGCAGCTGCTTGTAATGAAGGCACTGTACAAGCTGGAAATATGTGGACCACTACATTGTATGCCACTTCTCCTTCATCCAGCCACTGGGAAGGCATACCTCTTTGCAAACGCTAATTTCCATCCTTAAACCATCAGTCATGACTTATGGTACTTTGTATACCTATGAAATGGTGGATTGCCATGGCTGTTAGGGAAAAATCAGTAGCAAAATGTTCAATGATCACATTTTTAAGACCAAATAATGAAAACATCAGCATTTTTCTAATGAGGTGAACCTGTGGAAGCTTTTGTGGACACAGCTTGAACCTGCACAATCAACAGAGTACACATTGATCTAGCTGTGACTCTCCTTTAGATACAGATCTTAAATGTGTGAGAAAAATACGCAGAGACAAAACCTTATTTTTGGACGACACTGCGGTCTGTTACAAAGTGAAGAGACATCAATGTCATGGAAACTTTATTATTGTTCCCAGTGGATGAAATCCTCTTTATCGCCAGCATTCTTGATGTACTTCTTTACACAAAAAGAACATAAACTGTACTTGTTTATTGTTTTCTATGAGGAAAGTCAATGAGAAAACAGAAGAGTTTTGCACAGGGGAGACTGCAATGAATATTTTTCCTCCCAAGTGGTTGCAGCAACACTGAGAGAAGAACAGTGCCTGCCTTTGCATGTAATTACAAACAAAATGTCTGAAATCCCAAATCAAAAGGGACCTCACACAGATGCTTTCAGCATCTCTTTGGGAGCTACCTAGGCTGCACGTACAAGTGGTTACGAGTATCTGCATTCAAACCTCAGATCTCTGGCTGCAGCTCGGGATGCTATATAGGTGGGTCTGATCCATAGCACTTGGACCTAGACCAGAGGTCAGCCCCAGCCAGCAGAAACATCCCCATCTTTGATTCAGGTCTAGACTTCTCACTCATTTTAAATTTAAGAAACACTGAAAGTTCTACCAAATTCCAATAGAATTACACTTTCACCTCATCTCTAAAAAACTCGTTATGACTGACATTGGTGGAATGGTTCTTAAGGAAGGATTATCCTCCCCTGAGACAGTGTTGCTTCCTTCTACTGTGAAGCTTGTGGTCTCCTCCCCACTGGGAACTTCTCTGTTAAATCTAGGAATTAGCACCAGACACCCTCAGGGGTTTTGCAAGCTCTCCCCAGCCTCTGCCAAGTGTCCAGCCCTGCGCCAGGGGAACAGTACCCATCTGACCAGGTGCGTGAAGCCAGTAGATGCTATGACCTCTGCCAGAGCAGCCATCGGCTCACAGCCTCCCGCCATGTGGAAGGAGGTGTGCTGGTCTGAGCTCACGGCAGAGCTTTCAGCTTTATAAAGCTCCCCAGTGCAATTCCTCTTTGCTGGCTTTTGATTTGGCTTGGAGTGATGGGGGGAAGGGGTTATCTTGCTTTTTGTTTCCTCAGCTGGGTACTTCCAGTGTGTCATTTTCTTCTGCGCATCTTAGGTCTCCAATCAGGAGCATTTATGATAGCACATTATGTAAATATTAAAGACAATTGCAGAGCTTTAATTAAAGCCAACTTTGTTTCTTTTCCCCCCCCCTCCCTCACTCCTCTCGATTTAGTCGGGAACACAATAAACTTAATCAGCTGCCCCAAATTATGCATGCATTAGCCCGTGAGATTCAGCAAGGCCAGGCTTTTCAAGGACAAAGAAATATACTGAGCTCCAGCATCTCACTTTGTTTTCTCCAGCCATCTTTTGTGGTGTGTCATGGGAAAAATTCTAATGAGCCTCTCTGTGTTGCTGGAGAAATGCCTGTCAGGCGCAAGCCAGTTGCTCTCTCTGCTCCTTATTCTCCAGGTACAAATTTTCTGTTACCCTGTCCTCTTGTGAGGAAGCAAAGTTGCATCAGGATAGACTGGATGGGCACTGGCTGATCATAATTGACAACAATTTTGCTTTTCTGGAGTTGATTTTCCTCCCTTCTCACACAACTTTAAGCTTTTTGGCACTGCAGCATGCTGACGAACACATGCTAGTTCGCATCTATAAAATAGTTTCTCTGTGTCTACTTTCATTGTGCATGGATTTGATTGTGCTTGTCACATAGTATTTTTTTAAAATCTGCTATAAAGCTGAGGATGTTTTACGAAGTCTTCTGCTTCTAGGGAAATTTCTGGCACAGCAGAGATACAGAAGAATTTGCTAACCCTCCCTCCCTGTAAATCTTCCAGCTAGCAAAGCTGCTCAAACTAACAAAGCTTCAGGAGGGAGATACACACTGTCCTTCTGACTTATCTTTAGGAGAGAGGTTGCAGGCTGACTTGTCTTTTTTTCTAATTATTTTTTCTTTTTTGCCTTATCTCTCTGGTGTGGGTTTAAAGACAAAATGATTTTCATCTCCAGGTCCGAGTTCTTTTTTGCTGCAACCCACACGGCTCTGCTTCGTGCTCCCTGATGTGCTTCAGATTAGCCTGGTTCTGCGACTCTGGACAAATTAATTGTTTCCTGACACTGGGGTTGTGAATCGGCTGCGTGCCCGTGTGCGTGCGCACACAGGGAGGAGGAGGAGGAGGAATAAGGAGGGGACAAGGAGAGGGGGCAGCTGGGGGATGCGGCCGTGCTGTCCCACTGGAGCGGTGGCTGGGCTGCTGGAGCCGCCTGGAAGCATGAGCTGGGTGCTCTGGGATCTGTGTGCACGTCCCTGAGCTCAGACGTCATTTTGAGCATGTGCTGCGTGGTAGTGGCAGGAAGCTGCTTTGACCAAGTGGTTGTGGATTCTTGTTTGCTCATTGACAGAATAATAACTTGCTGCTCTTTGTATTAGGGAAAAAAACCCTGACAATGCAGCCTTCTGGAAATATTTTTGCTTGTTTATGTCAGTGCGGCAGTCTCGATTTAAGAAGGCAAAACAAAAATAGCAATGTCTTCTGGTCTTTGGCTGGCTTGCTTGCCAGCCTGCCACATCTTGTTTAACAATAGACAGGCTCAGCGTGTGCCGAGAAAGCATCGAGAGGAAATGAGGGCATAATCTGAAGCATGACATCATCCCAGCTACTGAACCAGCACGCATGCTTAATTCCTCCAGCTCAAAGACAGATATTTACATATCTAAATTGAAGCCATTTCCCGTGATTGGAATGAAATCTATACCATCTAACACCTTTCCTGTGATATTCCCACCATTTTTGAGAAAATAAATACCTCAGTTTTGGTTTGACCTTTGTAAACTGCTGTGAGGAAGATGTTCCTCTAGCACGGCCCTCTGCCCGCTGGTGAGGAAGGTGGGAATGCTCCTCCTCTGAGGTGCAGGGAACCGGCCAAAAGCAGGACCTTTCCAAGAGACCATGTCAAGCACAGAGTTTGGCTCCAGAGCAGCTCAAGGCAGAATGGAAAAAAAAAAATCTTTCTTTGATATCTATTCAAATCAGCTTGTGCCCATGGAGGTGAACTCAGAGAGGCTCCCCAGGCAAAGCTGAGAATTTATCGGAATTCTATTGTGTCCCATTCAAGTTTTGTTTTCACAGCCAGAAAGGTGTTAATTTTAGTGTAGATTAGCCCACTTTAATTTCCCAAGGCCAATTAGGTGTCAGATGTGTCCCACTAGCTTATTTACCTACCTAAGAAAAAAAAAAATCTCAGGTGCCTAGGCCCTACAGGGATTTTAAGTGATGTAGATGTGGCTTCCTAATTATTTCCTGCTAACAATACTGGCCTTCCTAGTGAAGACACAATCTTAGTTTTTTTACTGCCTCAACCAAACAAGAATATACTATGAATATACTAATTGCTGACAGCCAATGGATTTATTCTTTTGGCTGCATTGTAGTGAATTTTAGCTGCACCTTAAGACCCAATTTTCTGAGCCCATAAAATCTCTGTTCATTTGGATACGTGTTCCCCTTCCTTTGCTATAATATACCAAGGTATATTACACTTCTCAGCAGAAAATGCTGGCAAATGAGAATGAGCAGGGAAGGGAATTTTCAATGAGAAGAGAGTTGAACTATTAAAAATACCAAGACTAAGATGATGTTAAACATGGTGAGTATGAAATTTTGTTTTAATTTACCTGATAAGTGACTTTCTTCCTCTTAAGCCTAGAACAAATAAGAGTACAACAGCTAATAAGTCTTTTGACAATCTCACCTCCAGGTTTTAAGGATCTACCATTCGGCATTTACGTTTAATCTTCTGTTTTGGAGGAAATGTACCCTTTGGTCTGGCTGGCTGTCTTCTTTTTATGGAGTGATCTCCAGAATTCAGTTGTAAAGAAAAGAAAGTAAGTCTTGCTCAGTAATAAAGTTGCAAACGTTCTGCCTTTTAGATCTTGGCAATGCCTGCTTGCCTGTTGTGTAATGTATTAAACTGTTATTTGTTTGGGGTTTTAGTGCTCGGCTCTCACCAGCAGGACTAATGCAATGAAAACCCAAAGGATTTGACTTTGTTGTGATAAGCCGAAGTCTCCACTGAAGGAAATGAAATGCATTTCCTGAATCCCTGGACAAAAGTTACCGCAATAGCTTTAGTGCTGTTTTGTTAAAAGAAGCTTATTGAAATAATGCAATGGAGAATTGTCCGGGGTCCTGCTGCACAGTTAGAGGGTAAAAGTCCTCTGCATGCTACTAAACAACCAGTCTGCTGAGCAGGTCTTCAGTATCCCAGGTGAAGCTAATAGGAAGCAGCTGCCTCACAGGGAGAATACAACACTGCAGGTGTGAAGGGCGACCAGTGGTCTGAGCACACAGGGCTATAGAGAAAGAAAAAAAATGTTCTCTTCTGTGTGTATGAAAGGAAGGAGGAGAACAGGTTGTTGTGTGGCAGCTGAATCCAGCTGAAACCAGTTTAGAGGAAGGACAAAGATGGTTTAGAAAAACAGCAAGGTAAATGTCAGGTCTGCCACGTGCAGGGTTTTGCAGGGGATCACTGAATAACAAACAATGATGCACCAGGTACAAGAAGGCATCTATACAGTTAATATTAACTTTGATATATATGGTTTATAAAATAAGATGACAATCATAAAAGCTTGTAACTTGCAGAAAAGCCCTCCTGGATGGGAGGAGTAGGGTAGCAGAAGGACTGTAAGAGATGTGTAACAACATGATCACTCTGCTCACAAGGTGTAGATTAGCTGGTGAGGGAAAGAAGAGAAGAAGGAGAAAGGAAAAGTGTTTGAGGCATTCCAGCAGTTCTTGTTACTTTCTAATATCAAGCTGATGTCATGTCAAGGACCGATGGTTTTCAGACTAAAAAGAGCATCCCTGGATAACTGCAGATGGAAGTCAAGATTTCTAGGGGGCAGTAACCAATTTGAGCACTCAAATATGTTTATATTTTATATTTTGCAAATATAAACGATCTTTGTAAAAAGTAAAAGTCTGAAAGGCACTTGTAGAAAACAAAGAACTGAGCATCAAGATTGTCTGTCTTGTCACTTTGATATCATTCCTGTTGAGAAACTACAACTACAGGCCTCAAAGACTGCCTTTCCACATCCAGAGAGTTTCATTGTTGGCTAAGCTTTTTAGGTTTCTGGTTCACAGGTACCGTATATGTATGCTGAGTAACTTAGCTGAACAGTTGGGTCATCAATATTTAAATCAGAGACCTTTATAAATAACCCATCAGATTTCCACACACAGCTTTGCTAAGCTTACAGTTATGACATCCACCACAAGCCCCAAGAGCTCGCCTTTGGAAACAGTTGATGGAGGCAAGTTTCTGCTTGGAAGAGAAAAACCCTAACAATCTTTATTGGCATTTATGTCTGTAAAACCTGCCTTCAGAATTACTCTGCTGTGTCACTGCTGTGCTGTATTGTTTTCAATTGTCATTTGGCTGTTTGGGATAAATGAAAATGAGCTAGTCAATGAAAAGGCTCCCTGGGTTTTAATGTTGTCAGTAAAAATGAGAAAATTACCTTCTGTTATCACAGGATATCCCAAACCAATACATGAGTTGCTTATCATCATAGAGAATAAATAATGTATTCAATTTATTTCATGATTTTATATAAGCTGTTAAGCAGCTTTTCTTCGCCAAATGATTTGTGATCTGTTAGTATCACTTGTTTTTTTTTTCTTGCTGGGAATTGTTATTACAAAGCTGCAGTGCTTCTTTTGGAAGAAGGGATGCAAAGGGTAGCACCAGTGTAAATCCAGAGTGGATTATTTGAAGGCAGTGGCATTGTGCTACCCATAACTGAGCCTTGCTTCTCGGAGTTTTTTCAGTGATGCTAAGGTGAAACTTGCGTGTGTGGTGTGACATCTTTGCTGCCTTTCTCTCCCAGCATTGAAGCCCGTGTGCTAATTCCTGATGACTGCAGCAGGACCTCCTGCTGTGTGCAAAGCTGATCAACCTTGCCTGCCCTTCCTGTGGACTTCTGTTGACAGCCAGCCAAGGAACTCGGACGCTTACTGTGGAAATGGGGTGGAGGATGGGGAAAGAAGGGAAGAGCTCCCTAAGGGTAACCCTAAGCTGGGGGGGACCCATCTTGCTAGACTATCTCTCTGCTGATGGAGAGAAGGGGCCCCTTTTTTTTTCTGAATACTCTCTGAAAACCTGATTTCAGGCACTGAGGAGTGTGCCCTGAGGGAGGCTGTTGGAAGGACAGTGTGCTTCCCGGAGTTGCAGCCACTTGACCAGTGCTTGTCTCTGCCCACTGAACCTTCACACTGACTGTGTTGTGGGCTGGTTTTGGTAGGCATCCCAGCAAGAGGGGGTTTTAAAGAGGGATTAAAACTCCGTAGACGTTTGTAGGGAACTCCTCACAGGCAACAACCTGAAGAGGAAAGAGAAATGCTGCTTCAGGATATCTGCTTCCTCCTGTTGCGTCTCCATGGCTCGCAGAACAGAGGGACGTCACGTATGTGTCGTGTGAAGCCACGGCAGCCTTGTGCTCTGCCATGGGGAAGGAGCCTGCGGTTTGGGAGACAGAGGAATTGAGCCTCCTGACAGGCAGGATCCTCAGGAAACAGTGAACTTCACCATAATTGTCTCAATGAGATCTTTGATGAAGTGAGTGAGGATAATGATAACTTTGACATTTTGAGGAACCCTTCTCGCTCCTGGCAGCATTCCTGCTGACAGCAGAGACACTCCTCAGAGCAGATATTGTAAACAACAAACACACGGAGCTGCGTGCCTCACTGAGGATTTATCCCTTCAGAGGAAAGGATCATACACAGCTGGTGTGCACCGCGGCAAATAATAGTATCACAAGCAAAAAATGAACTTTCAGCTGAAGTAGCTTTGATCACTGCTGATTGCTGTGATGTTAAATGTTGCTTGCCCTAGATCGGGAGCAGCCAACCTTCCAGAGCCTGACAGGTAAGAAAATAAAATCTGTAAAGTCAGAGAATCACAGGTTTTATAAACTACTCATTTTAGCAGTTGGCAGGTATTTTTAGCATAAAAACTAAAACAGATATGCTATGCAGAATCAAATACATATGACTTATTCTTTCATCACCTTAATAAGAGCCCAAACATGCATTTTAGTATGTTGTACTTGCTTGTCTTAGTAGTATATCCATGTCTTATTATTAAAAATAGTTATAACAGTAATTATGAAATTTTGCATAGAAGGCAGCCAGTTCTGACCTCAGTGGCTACAACTCTACCAGCAAGGAAACCAGGCCAGGGCTCCTTCTCCAGCCCTGACAGCGAGTGGCACAGCTTGCAATCATATGAGTAAGCTATCTTCCTCCCAAAACAAAGTAACCTCCTCAACACTGCCTATCGTCAAAAATCCCCAGCACCAAAACGTGCCCTGGCATTGCCTGGGACAGTTGGCACAGGCTAAAACTGTGCCAATGAGCACACCAAGAGTTAAACAGTGCAGTTGCTCAGGTGCCAACTTCTGGACCCGTGCCCTGGCCTGTTTCAGTTTGCTGCTGCAGTTGTAGCTGCTGTGACGTACAGTGCTGTTTATGTCCTGCGGTGATTTTCCAGAGAGGTGCCTTGTGTCTTGCTGTGCACGCATAAAGATTTGCAAAATGCAACTCCTTTTTGTGGTGGCCCCATGATAAATAAAAGAGCCCTCAGAAAAGTTATACTCCCTTGGCTAGCTCGTTTGCATCCTTTGCACAGCAGCTCCCCAGTGCTTCGGTTGCTCCTTCCCCGGCTGCCATGCGGTGGGTGCTGCGTGCCAGCAGAGCTGCTTGCCCCGCACAGCCCAGTCAGCCCACCAGCTGGTCCCAGTATGGACTGGTGGGCTGGACAGGCAGACATGGAAAGGGACACCTGATACACCAAAGAACTGTGAGCTGCTTGGGAGGTACGTTTTAGGCAGGCACTGGTTTAGCCTGGTTCGCATCTACTCTTTGAAAACCATATCATGTGAAGTGGGGTGCAGAAAGCCAAAAAGCAGCACGCTCTCTGCCTGTGGAGGACTTTCTCTCACTGTGTTTACCTAACCTGACCATTGTCTTCATTCAAATTACTTTCTTCATGTTTTATAGAAACTGCCCAGTAAGGTCTAAGGAACAGCTCCGAGATTTTCTAAGGGATGGATTAGGCACAATCCACGTCAGGCTTAGCTGTTTGCTTCAGTCATGCCCATTGCAGGGGGCAAGAACCCTTGGCAGGTGCATCTGGGTAGCATTGCAGCAGAAGCTCTCCGAGCACTTCCCATTGCAACAGCATCCAAGAGGCTGATGGATGAGTTTAGCAACTCCTGAAAAACAAACTGATTTTATAGAAGCTGCAGTCCAACTCCGTGGCTTAGAGCCACTGATGAGGACGTGATTCAGAGGGCTGTTTGAACAGGTACAAAGTAGGTTCTCTGCCAGTTCGAATCTGTATCTCTAATCGGTTGGGGAGAAAAGGAACTTCTGCTTCCGATCAAGTTAATGAACTCTCGTACTGTGCTGGCTGGAGCAGACAAGGGGATACAGATATAGACTGGAGTCTGTATTTTCTGTGTGCTGTACAAATATTGCAGCATGTTGTATGAGAAACATGCAACTCTGAGACCAATATGCAGGATTTGTCATTCATTTCTTTTCAAAGGACAATTAATAGTGACTTTAACAAAAATGGAGTGTGGGTGCCAGCTCTCACTTTGTAGCACAGCATATGCACATCTTCAGTCAGTTTAATTACTGCAGTGGTAGTACTGAGGCTTGCAAGAAAGCCTCCACCAGCATTTTGCCAGTGGAAAATCCTGCAGAACCTTGATTTTTGCTGAGCTATTTGGAGTTTACCGAAAACTTAAATTCAGTGGAAAAACCAAAAACTTTTCTGTTCTCCACTGAGACTTGATTGTTTGATAGTAAAAGCAAGCCCAGCAAAGAACCAGGGAAGTGAGAAATTCCAGTTAAAGAACTTAGGCCTGACCGTGGCTTTTTTTTTTTTTTCCTTTTCCAAGAAACAGAAGACCGTGTCCTTGTCAGGTGACTTCAATGCATCTTGCTCAGGGCTGATTAGAAGGCTATTCCAGGAAACTCTGGCTAAATTACAGAACAAAGTTTTGTATGTCATCCTGCGAGACTTCTCCTAATTTGCTGACACCTCTTCCCTCTGTACTGAACCACTGCTCCTCATAGCCCTCGAAAACACCACTGACACATGTGGTGCCTTCAAGCTGAGGGGATGAAAGCACAGTGGGTGGAGAAATGGTAAAACAGGGGAGGCAAAAGTTCTTTCAGTGAGATGTTAGATTTCAGGCTTTCAGCAATTTCATAGACTGCTGATTGCCAAGAATGCTCACAGTTTTGAGTCACTTTTCCTTTTTATACTGACTGAAGATGTAATGTTGCAAAGTCTTAAGCTTCACTGAGAAATGACCTTTTATTCCTTGGACCTTCAAGTCGACTTCTAAAATTAGATGTTTTCTTTCAGGTAATAGAGTCCAGAAATGATGGTAATCTGTTTTTTAAAGACATTTATTTTTGTTATACTTGAATCTTAATCAGGGAATTGTATTTAAGCTATTAAACCTTCAGTTTTTCCCTTCCTTTGAAAGCAATAGTGATTATGGGGAAAAGACCATCCTCTTGGGTGCTTTTTAAGAGCTTTATTTTTATGATAAAGTCTTGAAATGGCAGTGGCAGGAAGCAAGGAAATATGGTCTAATATCAAGACAATACTGCTGTCTTGGAAGGCTTATAAATCTGTGTTTCTCCATCCACAAACTGTATGTACTCCAGTAAGGAGGAAATCTGAGAGGGAAGAAAAATGTCTATGTGAGAGTGTGTCTGTGTGTAAAACTGCGCATAAGACAAGCTTAGAAAATCCTTCTAGATAAAATTTTCAAAATAATTTTTCTTCCTTTTTCCAGTACAGGAAGGCATACAGCAACTTCTTGCAACTTTCACTTAGACATTGACACTCTCACCTCTTCAGACTGAACTGGAGATGAGCTGTGTGACCGAGTCTTTGTGTAGATGACAGTAACACAGATTGGTTTAGACACTGCAAGTACAGATGTGGGAATCACAAGTTAAAATGTGTGCCTCTGACTCCTGAAAGATCTGAAAGAGGATGTCTGCTGTGCCTGTGCTTTAGGCTAAGGAAGAGAATGTCTATTAGTGGGGCTGATCTTTCCTTTCTTGAGCAGCCACCAAAGGGGACAAAATCACAAATTCCTGCCTATGTCCTACTCCACATGGCTTGGTGAGGCTGTACATACCCAGCAGTCATTATATGTACACAAATCTGCATTACTGATCAAGACAAGGTATATGTGTTTAACACTGTAGCAAACAACTGGAAAACTCTTGTCTTTGGTGGTGCTAAATATGTCCTGGCTCCTGAGGAGGGCTAGAAGCTGTAGAAGGAAGACCAAGCATGATGCTACTAGACAGAGTGAGCTGTTGGTGGCATGGTGGAATGGTGAAAGCTAAAGAAGGGGTTGGTTCAGTAGTTGCACAGAAAAATAGAAGGGTAAATAATTTTGACTGGAATAAAATGTTGGTTGTAATTTTGGTATACTTTCACGGTACACTTCACAGTATTTTTATTTCTAAATTCACATCAGCACCACCAGAGATACTATTAGCTGTTGAGGCTCGTGGAGGCATCAAAGGTAAAGGGAGACAATAACAGAAAACACTTCTCTGTAGCCACTTTTGATACAGAAAAGGAAAAGGACGGAAGACTACTGGTAAATATAGAAGAGGGCAGAAGAGGAAGAAAAACCATATGCAGCCGGGAAGGGAATAGAATGGCCTTTCCAAAAGATCTGATCTTAAAGAATAGCTCAGAGTGATGAGGAGAGTAGAGCAGGAGGCAGCATGAGGATGCATTATTGTTCTGGTCGGAACCTTGTTTACAATAATATCACCTAAAATTCAGTGAATTTGTGTTAGAGACCTTTGCAAAGGCTGTGTGTTATATGTTTCCACTTAATACATGGGCTTTGAAGAGGTAATTAAAAAAGATTCTCATGGAGCTCGGCTGCTCATCCCCATTCTGCACATCCATTCCCTGTGGATGTACAGTGCAACTGTTTGCCTGGCCGCCCGGAGAGCAAATCCACCTGAAGACTAACCTGTGGAGTACAGTTTCAGCCAGATCCGTTTCCTAGTCTCTCAGTGTCTGAGCTGGCTTTTGACAGTTTAGAGCATACATCCTTGTGCACCTAATATCCTGATCATACGCAACGCACCCAGCAAGGCAGGGAAAGCTGGTGGTGAGGATGTGCCTGCTTCTGGGGTGGTAATGAAGCAGAAGCGGTGGGCAGGCAGCTGGAGGTGGCATTGTCCCAAACTTTCCTTCCAAGATTTGCCACAGGAGCCCTAATATATAGTGTACAGTATAAGATGCAGCAAAAGAAACATTAAAAATTGTGAAAAATAGAGTCATGAGTGGGAAAATGTTATCAAGGACTCATACTCACATGATTTTTTTTTTAGTAACTCCTTTATCCCTTGAGATTTACTCTAAAAGCTGTGGTTTTCCTCTCTGCACTGGGGATAGCATTGCTTTTATTTGGTATTATAAATGATATATTTTTACTCTCCAGAGCAAGTGGAGTACAGTCCTTTTCCCTGAACCAAGTGTGGTTCTCTCCTTGCTAGATGGATTGTTATTTTGATTCCATTCAGCTAACATTATACATACTTCACAGGGTTTTGTTCTCCTTTAAAATTTGTGGGACTGAGATTAGTTTGTTATTCGCATATAATATAAGCTGACAGGAGCCGTAATACAGGAGTACGATTACACAGAATAATTCATAATTTTTTTTCTTCTAGGCAAACACGTGTTTGGAAAGTATGTTTGTTTGCAAGGATGGCTGTCTTTGTTCAGTCCATAGCAAACCTGGACCATTAGGGAGTTTTAGGGTGTAGAGGGTTCAGACAGCTGCTGTGGTCATTTTCAGAGTCCAGATGTACAGCAGAGAAGTCCCTTTTCTTTCTGCTGAATATACTAAGAAAAATATTTTATTAGAAGGGAGAGCCACATACTAGAAATAGGAAAATGTTACTTACAGGAATGAACAAAGGAAGGCGATGCTGGCTTTAAACCCTGACTTTGTGGTCTCCTTTCTTACTCTGAAAAAATATCTGTACTCTCAGAAGGGATTGGAGGCATCAAATATTTTATAAAGCTAATTCAAAATGAGTCAAGGCAAAAAACCCTACAAGCGCAAACCAAGAACCAGAAAAATAAATTTAACTTCTTGGACAGAAAAACGGCCAGATTCAGTGTGACAAAAACTAGAGATTAAAAGATGTTAAGTGATGATGATCATTTTAAGGGGAGTGAGGAAGAGAAAGACTTTTAAAATGAAGTCTAAATACTTATTTTCTCTGTTCTCCAAATGTTTCTACTTTGCATTTTGAAATGGTGCTTTCTTCTGAAGTCCACCTAATCTTAATTTTCTAAGAAGTAAAATGAATCACTTAATTTATTTATTTTTTTTTTTGTCTAACCAGTCATCTGAAAAAACCGGTTATATTTACAGTTCTGTTTGAAATGATGAAATGCAAATGCATCCTTCCCTGTAAGGGCTGTGTGCTCAAGATCCTTCCACCCTTCCGCAGCGCTGCTCTTACATCAGCAGAAAAATGGCCTGTTCAGGCACAGGGAAAACCCTTCCAGTGGTGAGAATTAATGTTATGTGTGCTGCGGAATGCTTGGACTTGCTAGTTACATTCAGTACAAGGGCATTGTCTACAGAAATTGAGTATGGATTTCCTATATCAGTGTTGTGGGTGCATTTATTCACAATCTAACTTGAAACTTCTCTAGCGGCTTGATAATTATTTTTATCTACTCAGTGACCTCATCTCTTCGTTGCTGCCAAATAAAAACCAAAAAGTGTCTGAACTTTTGCTTGTAAAAAACAGGGATGATGAGTTTTCCATCTAGGCTTTGTAGATGCTCATCCCCTTGTGAACTGTCACTTCAGAATCTCATAGTTATTGCTGAAAATAAAATTTGTAAATCGCATTTTAAAGGTTCTTGTCAGATATAGTGCACTTTTCTTTCAAATTTTATCTCCACATACCTCTTTTAGCTCAGTTTAGACTTATATAAGGCACTTGAGGTTGAAGTACCTCAGTGCATTTGGATGGACTCTGATGTAGGTCCTCCTGGGTTTTTCAGAGGTTACAGAAATCCAGATTTTTTTATTTTTTATTTTTTATTTTCCTCCAGAAAAGGTGCTGATGCCATGCCTCCTTTATAGCACTTGAGACCAGGGAATAAGATGCAGTCATTTAGTGTGTGCACGTCACCTTGCATTCCCCCAGCCAGCGAATCCTGTAAGGCACTGAGAACACTTGGAAATTTTCCTCAGGGGAGAAGAGAGATGGGAGGGAGGGAGGCAGGCAAAGAGTGAGTAGGAGGAATTTTGGGCTCCTTGGACAGAGTTAAAGACACTC
The DNA here is from genome assembly GCF_036417535.1 of Chlamydotis macqueenii. Lineage (NCBI taxonomy): Eukaryota > Metazoa > Chordata > Aves > Otidiformes > Otididae > Chlamydotis > Chlamydotis macqueenii. The sequence goes on along the minus strand of NC_141558.1, from coordinate 100,713,167 downwards.
TGCTGCCAAACAGTCCTTACCCTTGCTGTGGATTGCCTTCGTCTCAAGGTGCAACATCCACACCTGGATTCTGGCTCTTCTTGGTTTCCCTCTTTGGAGGTGTTTGCATAGGAAGAAAAAGCCCCTTGAGAGAAGCTGTCTGAAGGGCACTAGGAAAGGAGAAAAAGGAACTTCCACCACTAAAAAGGAAGCCCCAGTCATGACATGAGAGGCTTCATATCAGGAAGGCCTACATGTTAGCTGTATTACGCTGCTTATCCCAGTCACTGGTGCTTGTTCAGATAATTAACTTCTGCAGAGCCAAGAAGACAACAGAAATAGAACTGCATATGGTGAAGCCTCAGCTAGGATAAGGATTAAATGAAGGTTCAACGAACCACTTAGCAATGAACGCTATGGCACTTCATTGGGAGCAAAATATGGGTGGAACAGACAAGGGCTGGGCACATTATCATTTCTGGCACTAGGTTAATTGCATTGCTGATACTCCACAAACCGCTGACAGAGCAGAGTCGGCTTCTTGCTGGACTCTGCCCTTGTTGATGCCAGAAGGGAAAGTCTGGTTCCCACCTCTTTAAAAGCCTTGCTGAGTGAAGGAGATCACTGGCAAATGATTGGGAAAACATGCAGGAGAGCCGTCTAAGTGCACGTGAGGGGAGATTCTTCATCAAATAAATGGTAGAGGTAGCGCTGGGGGTTAGGCAGGATTATTCAAGAGTGTGGGTGAAAGGGGATGAAGGAAATCATTGCCATGCAGGGAAGCATCCTTCAGAGGCACGTGCACTGCTATAACACCACCTTCACCAAGCTGCACTAGAATTATGGTGGTTCCTCTTTTGCCAAGTTTACCCTTGCACGCAGCCGGGGATGGCTATCTACGGTGGCTGCCAAGCATACGCTAAGGGAGGTGCATGCCAAAGCTAAGAATTTAGGTAGGGCATTTCTAAGGCTGCTAATGAGAATGTGGTACCTTATTCCTTCATCAAGACAACTCAGTTTGCTTTCTGAAAATCAGCCACCAGGTATTTGTAGGGTAGTCAAACCTCTAAGGAGCAACACATGAGCTAAAGAGAGTTTTTTACTCTATCTTGTCAATCACCCAGAAAATCAGAAAGCAGCTTTGCTTTCCCTGCTGCTGAGCCACAGATTGGCATCGTTTTATTTCAGCTAACACTGCCTGATTTTGTTACCGTGCCAAGTAACTAAAATATGAATACCTCTGGGCAGCAGAGAGAATAACAGAAGTTCCTATCCTGGAAAGTGTGATGTTAAATTATACAGTTATAGAACCTAGGATTTGAACCCTTTAGTTCCCAAGTCCCATTGGTCCCCAGAGTTGGATAAATCTCACTGTTTTCAGTAGTAGCCTGACTCAGACCCCCTTTGCAGTCATTCTGCTGATAGTAATGAGACTTCACTGCAACAAACTATGGTAGGAAAATTTTTTATGGGCAATCCATCTGCCAGGGCGGAAGAGCATCTGTGAAGACCATGGTGAAAAAGGCACGCATTACTTGCAAAATTCAGATGGAGCAAGAAGTACCACTCAGCTGTTTGGACCACATGGATGAAACACAAGGCAGAGCTAAGTGCTCCGAAGAAGGGTCAGTCCATGGGAGAGTCTGAACCACTCACACCAAGGCAAAGGGGGAAGTGAGTGACTCAGGCTTCTGGGAAATTTGAAGGGATTTGGGCTTGGACCAAAACCAAGTGCCAAGCTGCCTTGAACTTTGGACTGTTCAGATTCCAATCTGGATCTGAGCTAAGCAGCTCAAGCCTTTTTCTTACAAAGAGATCTATTTCGCATGCCATATAAAATTGTATTCACCTGATTTAGTATCTAAGAACACAGTTCTCCTTTAAAGTGTGTTTTTGTGGAGTTCATTTTATGGGCTGATGTATATGGAAATCATGTTATAAAATATACATATAGAAATGCCCCACAGGGTATTATTTTTTTTTTTACAGGCACTTTAATGATGTCAAGGATTAGATCTGTCTCCAGCTCTGCCAAACACAGAAGTGAAACCTCTTTACAGTCAGGAAAAAAGTATTTTGGCACAAGGGTCTTACAGAGATCACCTGAGACCAGATGAAAAGTGGCAGGTGATAGCCCTGTGAGTGAAAATAGTATAACCTCCCTCTCTCGTTAAAAAGCAGAATTAATTACCTGCTTTAAAACACACACACACATACACACACACAGAAACAGCGCGTCCTCTGCGAGCAAGGAAAGAATCAATTTGAGCTGTCAGGTAACAAGGTGATCCTTTTGCATTCCTTTTCAGTTTAAAATCACAGGTTGTGTTTAAAGCTAACTCCCATGTTCTCCTCTATCTGAAAATAACTCTTTGAAAGGTAGAAATTAAGAAGGTTGGCACTATTTATCTAGCTAACTGTGTACTAATTTGTTAGATTACAACAGGCTTATAGTTTTGGAAGGAGAAGAGAAAGTCTAGAAAACGGGTGAGATCCACCCTGGATAATGTCCTGATAAAATATACAGCCAGGCATCGAATAACAATTTTTTTTAACTATTTATTTATTTATTTATTTGAACACTTGAGGAAGTTGAGTCATGGAAGAACTGTAGATACCATAGCATCTTGCATGGAAGCAATTGAACCTGCAGGAGATCAAAACATCATCGTGTCTCTGTAGTAAGTCCTGAATATCCTCTATTCAGTGCCTTGAAGTGGCATTTATAACAGTACAAAATGTGTATGAAGTACTACTGAGGTGGTGATGTGGGTGTTTTTCACCAGCCTCAAAAGGAGTCCCTGTAGAAGATGGCAAGCATGGCAAATAAGGCCTGGGGATATTAAGAAGCTTGTCAGGCAGCAGTCACTAATACACTGGGAACAGAATTTGCAATGATAAAACACTGTGGTTTAGCTACTAAAAGTGCTCCTTTAACATCTTCCCATGTTGAGGAAAGTGGGGAGAATTGAAAGAGAGGGCCAGTTTCTAGCGCAGGGGCCTGCATGTGTGAGTGTCTGTGGCATCTGGTGGGGCTACAGTGGATCTGCCTTTCTAGCTACACTGAGATGCAGAGGCAATAAAACGAGGTTTATTAATTTGGCAGTGGCCAGAAAGGTCGTGACAGACTCCAATGTCCACGTGGTCTCTGCAGGAATTTGGGACGGTTCAGATGTGTGGATCTTGCTCACGCCCCGTCTGAAGGAGCACTTTAACTCAGAAAGCTGAATCCTGCTGTCTAAATTTTGATTAATTTGTGAGTTTAATCTGCTTTTATTGTTCACACCTTTCCCTTCCTGCCTGTGTATACATGTTGAAACACAGCACTTCTTTGATTGTGATGATTTTCCTCTCCAACCACTGTTTATTCACTTACTTTGAAGTACAGAATTGGAAAACAGCTGACTGCAAGGCTGCAGGAGTAAATACTGCATTGCACAATAAAGTGAAAAGTAACTGGAATTAAAAAAAAAATCCCACCCTGAGCCTTTGCTGGATGGTGCTTGGGAACAAGAGTTTGTTTCTACACCGTGCAGCTGGTGTTTGACATGTCCTGGGGAAGGTCGGCACGCACTTTCAATTAATGTACAGGTGCTACATTTGCCTTTTCCTGACCCTGCCTGGGTTTCAAATCTGCCTTAATCCCTCCTTAGAGAGAGCAGTATAGCAGCAATAATCACTTAATTTGTGCCCACCCACAAGTGACCACAGGGGAAGTATACAAGAAAAAAAATTCTCTTGCTTTCATTGGGGAGTATGAAAGGAGATTATGTTACACAAGAAAAGAGAGGATGAGAATGAGAGATATGCATATTTTTTTTTCCATATTGGGGCTAGGGTATCCTCCAGGCAATTATTTCAATAGCCAGGGGTATTTGGGTATGTATGGCTGACAGGGGAAAACAGAGACTTCGCAAACTTCACTGTACAGAAGGAAAAAGGTTTTTCTAACATTTCTAAAGCTTGTTATTTGGCATTTTGAAATGCATCTTACATGCGGTTTGCACCAACTGCAGTCAGAAATAGCAAAGTTTCACCTGACAAATCTCTTGTAGCAAAAGCCAGAACCCTAAGCTTTCGGCCACTTTCTTTGCTTCTCTTTTCCCTGACCTGTAAAGCCTCCAAAGGGCATTTTCTGGAAACATATTTTTTCTTCTGATTTCATTTGTCAGAATGAAATCTTCCAGGTAACTCTAAAAGTGAAGACAGCATTTACCAGTATACTGCATTGCTCATCTGATGGCTTTCTACGTAACTGGAAAGATATTCTAAAATACTGGGCATTTCCTATTTTACAGGTGAAGGGCATTACATACTACTCACTGTTATTTCCTGACTGGTTTATTTTTCCTTTTTTTTTTTTTTTTTTGTTCTTAATAATAGCTGCTTTAAAAAAAAAAAAGTTATTTGCAGATATTATTTTTTTTTCTGTCAGAGTCTTGCTCTGGCATCACCAATTTGGAAAGCAGCTGCAGCTTAAAAAGCAATCATTTGCAATGACACTGGGACACAGAGAGAATTTTAAAATGTGCCTTTAGTGGAGATTACTACATCAAAAAAAAAAAAGATAGAAAAAAAAACATTGAAGCAAAGAGCCACTTACCTTTTCAAGTTTCACACCAAATGTGTCCTTGACAAATGCGTGGAGGGTAGCTACAAAAGAAAAAGTTACCTTAGCATAGGAAGAACTACGATGCTAGAAACAAGAGATGCAGCCACTGCACTGCAGGCACTTACGAGGGAAATGGGCGAATGGTGTTTAGGACCAGCTGTTTCCATGGGCAAGTTGTCCTTGCGGTCCTCCATGGAAAGAAGTGAAAGGGCACCTGGGAAAATGTGTTAGCCCAGTACCCGTGTCTGGGCCAAAAATCTGATCACTTTCACCTGCCAGAGCCACTACAAGGTTTCTCGTGTGAGTATGCCTTGCCCATAGGTAATTTCCTAAAGAGACATCATATTTGGGAAGACCTATTTCATGCAATGTCATGTTGAGTGATTGCCCCAGAGGTGGTGGTGGAGGACATGGAATGGGAAGGAGCAGAAGGAACAAGAACAAACTCTTATGCTCCCCTTGCTTAGAGGAAAACTGGGAGGGGACATCTAGGGTAATTCTCCTCCATGGGTTCAGGAGTGGGACTGTCCTTCACACTTTTTTACCAGGCAATCTAGCTAGATTATCCTTCTCCATCTCCATATATTTTGTTTTATTTTCAGACTTATCAGGGAGCAGACGAAGGTCACAGACCACAAGAAGAGTACTAGAGATTTCTCAGTCCAGCCCCTTTGCTTTCCTTCTCTCATGTATTGTGTATTCCTATTTTATTTTAGAATAAGGTTCATGGAGTTGGCTCAAGACAGCAATCAGCTAGCAGAGCACAGTATGAAAACTATCCCAAAGGGTCTCTGAGGGACAACGCTGCATCCAGGAAAGTGCCAAAAAGCCTTGGAACAATGGCCACAAACAGCTGCAGTGGATTTCTGCCACCTCGATGTTTCTCTGTAGATGAAGAGAAGCTGAAAAGGGAGTAACTATTACTGTGACCTTGCTTGTGGCTCAAATGTCATAGAATCCTAATTTTTATTTAAGAGGGGCCAATTTCACTGAGATTTTAATTGGAAGAGGCTGTGATGCAATGGAGCAGAAATTAACCCACAGAATGTATAATTCATCTCATTTCCAAAGATTTTTATTGCTGGTCCCTTAGGCCCTAAGCACACCCCAGTCTGTGTCTGGGATAAGAAATACCTGATTTCTCTTGTCTCTCATCAAATTAGACTAGCACAGCCAGTACTTAGAGGATTGCCAATCCCCAGAAAAATCTGTGTGTGGTCCCTATTTCAGCTCAGAAAAAAAATCAAATATTGTCAGACAAAAATACATAAGGTTATCTTAGTCCAGGCTCATATACCCCTATTTTCTTAAGGTGGAATTTTTCCACCTACTTTGTTATGCATCTGGAAATAGGAAAAGCTGTATAAAAATGCATTTCCATTGCCCATCCATACATGCCCCATACCACCTAGGAGACAACTATGTATTACTCCTGGGATGAAGTAGCAATTTCCATCTTTCCTCCCAAGCTATGTCATATGAGTGCTTTCTCCAAGGATTCCTTTCCAAAAGTACCTTTCCAAGGCTGCCACCTTTTCTGTGGACCCGTTATCAGCATGAAAAGGTGCGTGACTGTGCAGGGTGCAAGTCTTCCCTTGGCCCTGCCGCACTCTTACGTGAGTGGAACAGCAGGCCTGTCCAAGAGGACATAAGTGAGATCTTCAGTTCTCATTGTGTTCATTCAACTCATCATTCTTGTTTACTTCCATTTTTAAAAAAATAATATTTATAAAATAGCTTTATCCAAGCCTGATGATGTATCTGTCCATCCTTCTCTACTCTGTTTTCTTGACCCAGAGAAGAACTTACTGTGCTGATACCTCCAGCCTTAGCATGGAGGCTGAGATGCTGGAGCAGGCTGTCCCTGCTCCCCTTGTGCCACAGCCCTTTCTGGTACGTCCTTGGTCCCTCTGTGTCTGCAATAATAATCCTTGCCTCTGTCCTTGCCTATCCAGTACGTTGTAGGCCACATGGAGACAAATTTTGCTTATAACACTCTAGTTCTAGCAGCAATGGAGCTGAAACACCTAATAGTGCAGGACATGAAGGAGAGCAGAGTGAATGTAAAATGCTTGGCTCTTGGGATTCGGTGCAGAGGCTTCTCCTGATATCCTGATGTCCTGACATCCTGGAGGTCCTAACAGTGGGAGGGAAATCTTTCTAGGAGAAATTTGCATAACAGAAACATGTTGACACTTCAGCGCTTTAGGTCATGGGTGGAATATCTCAGGCACGACCCCTCTGCCCATTGCAGCAGCATTACTGCTGCTGTGTGAGGCTGGAGTCTGCAGGCATGGAAAGCACATCTCGGCTTTTTGAAGGAAGATTTAATCCGTGTACTTGGCTGCAGCCTGCTCTTATTTTCCCAAGCTTAGTTTGAAATATAGAATCAAACCTCTAAAGCTGAAAAAGGCATAAAGCTGAAAAAGAAGTCAAATCTGGCCATGCACCTTCCTATTTCAGCCACCTCTCTCTAGCAGCAAAGCTCTTGCACTCAATCAGCCCAGCCTAAGTCATCCCGTAATTGTTTTCTTCCTGGACTCGCTTTCTCACTGTTTCTTCTCAGCTCTACATTCATCTGTGTTGATCAGTCAATTAGATGTTCAGCGAAGCTCTCCACCACTCATTTGACTTCACGCTCTTACACACCGTGCTCGTGCTTGTAAAAACTGCTAACGAGTCCAAGCTGATGTTTAGGACAGCCAGTAAACATGTCCTTGCTAGTGACTGATGAGGGGTGTTTCTGCACAGGCTAATGAATGCACATATTGAGATGGAGGCGTTTTATCACGTCAAGCTTTACACCACTTCCCCTGGGATAAATTTTAGAGATGCAGTAAGATTTTTACAACACCTGAAAAGACTTAGGTACTAAAAGGTAGATATAAACACCCTTTCGTTTTACAAATATGGTGTGCAATCAGTGGTCAGTGGAGTTCAAAATAACCTCTTTAAAGGATCTTGCCCTTTAGCTGCAGAAATATAAGTTAAACCCTGAAGAGTGTAGAAATAAAATACACGACGTGGTAAGAATTTAAAATGGAAAAACTTAGGTATGTTATAGTTGGTTGCTCATTCCTATAAGCTTAATTCAGCTCTTCTTTCAAAAGAGGTCTGTAGATAAAATCAAAGCTTGTACATTGTCATTTTAATTCATTTCATATCATTGTGTTATATGGTGTTATTTTCATAGTGATCAGAACTAGTTGACAATTAATTTAAATCACTAGTGTAATTTAATCTTTTGCAGTTACTCCTAACTTTCTCAAATATATTATTTTGTAAGTCTCTAAGTAATGGAAATTTCTTGAGCCTGTCCCATTTGCCACCTAGACAGTGCAGACTCTGGAACAGATTACCACTTAAGCCACGGCCACCTAAATTACATGGAAGTATAATTAATGAGCAGCTTTAATGTCCTTTGTACTGCCAGGGCAATGAAAAGTTAGCCTTTCTAGAACTGAATCAGCCAAATTCTGCTCTACTTTTCCTGTACAGCTGAAGTACATGGGAGGTAAATTTCTGAAGCCGATTACAAAATTTAGTCCAAGACCTGAGCAATCATTGACTAATCTGGGAGAAACATAGTGGGCTATTGATGTTTGAAGGTCTCATTTACCTTTTGGGCTAATATAATGATTTGCCTTTAATGGATTAATTTCTGATTTATACTCCTGTATCCAAGAGAAGAGTCTATTTCCAAGGCAGAAGGGAAGTTTGTTATGACAAATAACTAGTGAAATTTTCAAAATTCTCTAAGCATTAATTAACCCACAACTTCAAACCAGAAGTATTTCCTGCACTGTGGTTTCTAGGACTTTCTCCAATGTTATTTTAAAGATCTCAAATGGCTTTTGCCTGTTCCCACGAGCAACTCTTGTGCCATCTTAAAGATGACACTGCAAGATTCTGTGGCTGCTTCCTTTAGAATGTTCCTTCTCCCGGTCTCATCACGTTTGGAGGCACTGTGGAAAAGGGGTGATTCCCCAGCTGTTGTCCACAGCTCTCAGGCGGGATGTGGTGGGTGCGGGCTGTCCTGGGGCATTACACCCCCAGGCTGTCTGGCTGCGGTAGCATGCCACCCAACCACATAGAGGGCTCTCTAGCTGACTCTGCTGCCCTTGGCTTTGGAGGGGAAAATAGATTCGGGGAGCCCTAGCCAGAACAGCAGAAGTGGCTTGGAAAGACAAGTCAGATCTCTGAAAATCAGGAAGAAAAAGAACCCACTGCTGAAGTTCTAGAAAGCAAATTGTGGGGCATGGGCTGGCCATGCACAGGTAATGCAAATGGCAGGTTTTTGCCTGGAATGAGCCAAAGTGGAGTGCCCCAGCACCTGGAAGAAGACATCGTGAACTGCCTTGCAGAGAAACAAGGTGTGCCCTGTCCTCTGACTGGTACTTCTGAGAGGCACCATCTCCCACTTTGTTGCTATATCCCACTTAAACTTTACTTTGGGAAAGAAATACAACTGCTGGGTGCACACCCATGGAAGTTTCCCACCTCCGGCACGTGTGGTGGACTGGCAGCATTAGTCCTTCTATGAATGTTTTGCTAGAAGACGGGAGCTGATGTACGCTTCAAGTACAACATGTCTTATAACCTCTGGAGGAGATGCTATTTGACTGAGGTGTTTCCAGACTTTTGCACCAAATTCTGCTCTCATTTACACCTCTCCTCTGACATTACTGTTACTCCTACAGCAGCTTTAAAAGTCTGTCTTTCACCTGCCTATTGCTATTTTATCAGTATTCAGTGCAGGGCAACCTTCACTTACTGTGTGAGTTAAGAGCCTTCTGAGGCAACCTCATGCCTGTGTCACCACCCTTAGTGAGGAGGTTTGCCCTTCATTAGTTATTGCTCTTGGATCTCCCCAGGTAGCAGAGCCAAGGGAAAGAAGAAGAAGGAGACCCCTTGGAGGAGTTACCCACAGTTTACACTTATGTGCCGCTAAGAGACATGTCCATCCTGTTGAGTTTTAATGGATGTAGCTATTCTGTCTATAGATCTCCGCACCCAGACAGAGCACTTCAAACAATGCAAAAGTCTTTGGTCATGTTCAGTCTATTCCTACAAACATATGCAGGATAAAATATCCCCAACTAAAACTATCCAAGAGCTTCAGACAGTCCAGCTACTTCTACCACACAGATGCGCTTTTAAACCCACTCCTGAAAACCCTCCTTCGTCAGGGTTGAAATTCTCCCCCTTTAAGAGCCAATTAAGCACTTTGCCAGTGACTTCAGTAGGGGACAGATCTCTACCCAGATTTTCCTCCTTTGCTTTACCATCTTCCTACACTCCCGGGCTCCTTGTACCACTTTGTTCCACTCCCCATCACACACTTCATTCCTTTTTTTCTCCTCGATTGACAAACAACTATTTCTGGCAGGCAGCAGAAGTGGCAGAGGATGCTCGCTAATATCCTTGCCAGATGATGTTTCCATACAAGTGGGCCAGTGTCGTGACTAGCACCATCGTTCTGGGGGATACTGTGCCCTCATTCATGACAACAATCAGGCTCTCAAAATCCCTCACATAGAATAGCTGGCAAGAGTATCCTGTTATCTCTCTTTTTTGACTGTCTTAGCTGGTACACGCTACTCTGCCTCATGCACTCTGCGCACTGGATACAGCCATGTGAAGATTTCAATTTAGTTCTTCAATTGCTTTTTCTGCTGGGTCTGATCTAATTGTTCTCAGGATGCATAGCTGGCACTTCAAGTGGTAACGGGAAGACCTAGAAAATGCTTTTGAGCTTTAAAATCTCCTTAGAACAGATTCTTCCCCTTCCAAAAAATTTGCTAAGCTTCTAAAACTTGTAAAAATAATTGGTTGATGTGGGAGAAAAATCAGATTGCAATACTAATGTGCTAAAATTCAATCACTGCACACATCATGGCACCACTTCAATAGATACAGCTTAGCAAGTATTAGATTTACAGCCATGTTTTTGCCAGCTTGGTCTGCAGAGTTAAATTCTTCAGCAGTCCTCAGGACTTTCCTGGACTTTTCTCAGCCAGATAGATATCATCTACCTCCCTTTCCAATCCTAATAGCCTCCCAATGTTGGTCCCCTTCTCTGGCTGGCTGTCTTTGCCTCCTTTGGCATTTGGATCTTAGTCCTTCTTTCCATTTTCCCTGAAAATTTTGGCTCGACCACTGCTTGAAAGACAGAGGGGAAAAAAAGAATTTTCAAGGAATTGTCCTAAAAATCGATTGGTGGACCTTCAGAAAACTTAGCCTAATAGGTCATTGAAGTCCAAGTGTTGCAGAGGTAGGTGTGGTTTTTGAGGACTGACAACTCCTGATTAACATCTTGCATGAGTCCCAGTTCTCAGAAGATATGGGCTAACAGGGCTGGCTTTTACTTATCATGTTTGATTCCATGGTGTCTCCAAACTGGTGATCCAAACACTTTGTTTGCTGGCTCTGGTTCAGTCTCTGTTCCTTGTTTTGGCAGGACTGGCAGTATTTTATAAGGCAAACTACGAAGTAGGCAGAATTTAGATCACTGTTGTCATTCCCAGATTGTTTCTGTTTTCCGGGTCGGTATGGCAAGTTAATCTATTTATTTTGGTACAAAGAGCAATTATGGAGGTACCGTGAGCTCCTAGTTAGACCACTTCAGTGTTTCCCTGGGACCAGCTATAACTGTTTCAGATAATTTGCGTGTGTAATGGGTGTAATTAAATACACAACTCTTAGCAGCTATTTTTTATACCTGACAGATCTTTCAACTGTGCCAATTTAGGAGGCACAATATGTGCTGTACCTCTGGCAGGAGTTAGCAATAAATCTCCAGGGAAACTCCCTGGACACATAGTGCATAAAAATCTCAGTCTAGTCATGGACAATTGACATGTTCAAAGGTACGATGCTGCTGTGACGACCTTTAGTTGAGACTCGATGTGATGAAATCAGGAATGTACAACTTAAAAGGAAGATAACAATTTCCAATACGTAAGTATGGAAGGATGCCTTAAAGTGTGATTAATGTGGCATCCCATTAGCTTTAAGTACTACGGAACATCTGGCATATTTCCCCCTTGACTGCAAATTTCTGAGCATGGGTGTTATGTCATCTTACAGTATTCATTTTCGCCCCGTCTCTATAAATCATCTCAGCAATTGTTGTTCATGTGAAAGTAATTATATACATGCACTTGATTAAATTAGGTTTCATCTAGAACAGTTTTTTTTATATGGGCATTTCCCTTCCAAGAATAACTCAGAGGAACTGATGCATTAGGTTTGTGCTATATGACGGCAATCAGAGTCCCTCAGCACTGCAAAGCCAGTATATTTCAGCACACCTAGGGCCCACATGCTGTACTTGGCATCGATCCACTGGTCTCGTCTCACATAGGTACCTGAGCAAAATTTAGTTCATGGAGACAGCCAGATTACTGAAATTTTAACGAAGTTCTGAGAGCTGGCATTACTCGTACAAGATTTGCTGATTTGTATGACCCTTGGAGGATTCATCTTCTGAAAAGTCAATCCGAGAATGGCAACGACCAGACTACACGGCACAGTGACCTTGGGCTCTCTCTTCTGTTACCACATCTTGGGTGCTTTAACACTGAGCAGATCGGGTCCAAGTGTTAAGAGGATAAAGTCAGAGTGATTAGGGATTTGTCCCATGACTTTAGCTAAACAAGGGGATCCTAAACAAGGATCCCCTTGAACGCCTTGAAAACCCTCATGAATTACAGACATAACTGTGCACACCAACACACACTTTTGAAATGTTAATTTTTTCAATGTCTCACAGTTAATTAAACAAAACAAAATAACCCTCCACTTCGAGGAAGGTAGAAGCATGGGTTAGGCTCTTTATGACTTTCCCCAGCTCCTGCCCTTCAAGTGCAGAGCAGAACTATACCTGGTGGCAGCCACAATGGGGGCAAGGGGTGGCTCTCCATCCTTACAGTCCTTTTCTGACCATGCTCAGCCTCCAGCCCTGGATGATGCACTGCGGTTATTCACCCTGGAGCATTACAGAACAAACTTCTTGGAAATACTTACCACTGAAAGTGTGTCCCTCGTTCTCTCCCCATCAGTGTTTTGAAGAGTGAAAGAAGGAAATGCCTTTTATACGGGGTTGATCACACACAGCTCTTAACCACCCACTCTCCTTTCTTCAGCATGAGCTCTGTTGCTGTTGCAGGCTGACCTGACTTCACTTGAGTGCTAGACAAATCTCAGCGTGCGAGAGTTTATATTCGAGCAACATGCCCGAGGGAATATGAGGTGGAAGGAGGAGAGGAGATGAACGGATCAAACCTAGGATACGTTACCACCAGTCCCTTGCGGCACACGCTAGAGCAAGAGTGAGAGAAGGCAGGAGCATGGGGAAGGGAAAGGGGCTCCTTCTCTCCGCGGGCACCTGAAGTGACTAGTGCTCTGTTATATTCACAGAGTGGCAATGGTTGTGAGCAGAAAACAGCCCACACTAGGTATTTTGGGGTGGATTCTTTTTGAAATTTGAGAAGCTAGCTCTGACCATCTCATGCCAAGGGTACTTCTAAATGTGAGCTGTTCTTGGAGTGCCTGAGTTGCAGGTTGTTCCTTCACACGGGCATGTGGTAGGATTTCCCATTGAAAATCCAACTGCTCTGTCCTCCTCAAGGTTTCAGGAACTCAGACCACGCAAAATTCGTCCAGAGAGGAGCTACCCATCCCACAGAGCAACTCGCAGGCCTTGGCAATGTGATGCAACAAAAATGGTTGAGGAACACATCACAGATAAACATAGATCCTCTGGAGCCTCTGTTCCCTGTCCTCTCTGGGCTTACTCTGCGTCTCAGCTTCTTATCCAAAAAGTGAGGAAAATGGCTGTCTCCCAGCTGTGCTTACAGCATGCATTTCAAACCTGTCCTGTGCTCTGGGTACCAATTAAGTACATACATTAATATGCACCCAAGCAGAGCGACTCTTGGTTTCTTTCTTTTCTTTTTTCCTATAACTGGAATCAATGGAAATACCCTGATTTATGTTGTCTGTGTATCATACCACTTTAAATAAGAGATGCAATCTTTGGTATCCCTCAAATTCAAGTAGACCCTATAAAATTCCACTGAATAGATTCTTTGCTCCAGAGGAGGAACTGTCCTGCAGACCCTGAGAGAGATTTTCTTATTCTGTAAGTCATTTTATACAAATCAAGATCTACTATCAAAGTGTAATTAAATCCTGGTGAGTTAGGGGAGATAACGGTTGAGATGAATTACATGTTTGGAATCCTCAATTAACCTTTTGATCCCTAGATCATCGAGAGCAGGTCACACACACCCAACGAAAATACAGCACCTGCATCCCAAAAAGTCATCAGAAGTCCTATGAATAGGATACAAGAGCAAACGTTGTAAGAAGTTAGATTTAGATAAGCATGCATACGTTTGGCTGCTTATCTGAAATGCATCCAAATGACTGCAGCCTACAAACCTTTTAAGAATCGGCTTTTTAAGGTAAGTCGCACTAGCTTTTTGGTTTGGTTGGTCAAAAAGGGAAAAATAAGAAATAATTCCATATTGGGAAAAGGCTTAATGAGGAAATGAAGTAGAATTTTTTATGATCACCTCAGATTTGCCCTACATAAATTTATTTTTTCAAAATAACTTCTTTAGAAGACAGAATGTGTTATAACAGAGCCAGTTAAGGCCGGGATTTTCACTTAGTCAGCACTGGTGCACACAAACCTCTTCTATTAAAATACATTTTCAAAACTACAAAGTGATGCACTTGTATTGGGAAATACCCTAATTAAAATAATCCACATGGTTTCAGTTCATCCCATTCAGAGTAGATTTTTGTGGCAATCCACAACTCTCCAGTGCCATACAGCCCATGTTGCGCTCACTGCGCCTCAGCCCCTGGACGTGATGGATGGTGCTCACTTAGGAAGAAGCTGTGCAAGACATCACCGCTTCGATGTTCAATGTGCGGTCCCACACCTTATTTACCACACACCACTGCGGGAAGAATCATTCGTTTCTTCATGAGCCTTCCTGTGGGCTTTGCAATCAGACAGTGAGTTGTTTCACAGACATTTAGAAATAACCTCTCACAATAACTCTTAGAAGTGAAAAGCAATTTATCCACTTTCTACATGTGAGGAATATGAAGCAAAGAAAGATGAAGGTGAAAGCACATTTCCCATGGATGACAATTGCAGCTTTAAGTGTTCAGCACTTCTGCCAATCATACTGAAGGGTTTTCAGACAGAAATCAGAAAACTGAGAGCAAACAGTCCCTAACCCTGTCACAGTAGGGGTTTGGGGCATAAGGGAGGGTGCCTGCTCCATTTTTCTCTGTGAAAAATGCAGATTTGAAACAGCAACATTTTTATGCATAGTGTTTGCTGTGCTGTTGATTTTGAATGTGACAATCACTTGGTTGCGACTTTTATAATCTCAAAAGGCTAGTTTTTATTTCAATCAGAAATCTTTCTTTAAATTTATTAGGAAACATTAAGTAAATGTTAAACTCAAATGAAAAAAAAAAAATTAGTCACTATGCCTGTTGACAGCTGTGTGTGAAAAGTCTGGTTGAAGGGACTAGGTCAGCATCACACCGAGGTCCCGGATTTGAGGGGGCTGGAATTTTCCACAGCAGCCCTCAGCTGCCTTCAGTTTGTATTCCTCCTAGTACCCTGCCTCACTGGGAACAGCTTTTCCAGCTTTCTCAGCCAATGATGGCATTCAGCTAGGGTAATGGGCATGCTGCTGGCTCACCCAGGATCCTGCTCCTCAAGGTGGATGAATCCCCTGAAACTCATTGCAGTTTCCTGTTGGCCCTCACCCTAGATGTTGGTCCCCTGAAAACCAAAGCAGATGAGAAGTAGGAGCACATGCAGAGCAGCATCTCACCAAGATCCTGCACTGGACTGTGGCTGAGTCATGCCCCAGAAGCACACCCAGATCCCCTCATTCCAATGAGCATCTGCTGCCCTGATATAAAAAGGGACAAATTACCTGATCCTCCAGGCCATAAATTGTGTGAGTTCAGTAGGGAGGGGTGCCTTGTCCCCACTCCTCTGCCAATATGCTGATTATGGCAGCTGCCTAAGTGGAGACTCTGCTTGCACAAAATTGGCCTTTTAAACTTTGAAACCAGTTCAGGAGAGTTGGGCAGAGCTTTGTTCCTCTCTACAGCAGAGGGCATGTTTGTTTGCAAGATGCTGCCCTGGTGCCAGTATTTCACACAGCGAGTGATGGGACCGGGAAATAAATATGGGAGAGAAAATGAAAGTTGCCAAGATGAGGCATTTTCTTCAGAAGTTGAAGACTGGGTTCATACATTTCAGAGCACTCTGTCACTTTGTTCCCAGACAAGAAAAATTCCAGGAGAAGGATGGTTACTCTTCCTTTGGCAAACCTTCCTCCTCCCCAGAACGATCCCTCTGCAGAGGCCCCATCTCTGTTAGAATAGGTGAGGTATGTTGGCACTTACTGTGGGAGGTTAATATTTGAAAACAAAACCAGGCAGACTTTGTTCCCAGAAATCAGCGCTGTTGGCAACATGCATGCTCATTCAAGGCAGCTGCAAAATAAACCCCGTTCCTGGTAGCTGTTGTTACTATGAGAATGTGAAATCTGCTTATCCACCACAGACAGGAGAGCTGTTACTGGAACATTTGTGCTAAAAACCAACGCGTACTCACTGTGGCGGCATTAGCAATGCTGCCTGCACAGGCTATTCCTAAATATAGTTTAGTCTTTTTCAGGATGAGCTCTGATTCATTATATGAATGTAAAGCTCCATGGATGCTAATCAAAACACATAAAATCAAAACATCATCCTTTTACTTGAAAGATGCTACATGTTTTACTACTTCGCAGAGTTTTTGAAGTCGGGAAGCTCTGCAGCACCATGAAGGTGCGATGAGCTCCAGCCGCTCACTGAGCTGCGTCACAGCGTAACTGCGAGGAAAACACGGCACATCCACCCCCAGGGTCACTTTGTTGTCTGATTGGCAGCACTCCTGGGATAAATTTGCCCTAGTGAGTTTAAACAGACTCCTAATTGTGAGTCAGGATAGGAATGGATGCAGAGGGGCCCCCAGACTGAGCGTGTTGCTATCCTGGAAAACGCCATAGCACAACATGATATTGTCCTTCGGTGCAATTTCCAAGTATTGCACCTCAAAGAGAAGATTCAGCAGCATAAAGTGGATTTGTTTCCATATGCAAGTAACTGAATATTGCCCGCCCTTGATGAATATACAGAGGATATAATGCATGGCAATACAGCACGGTATTATGTGAGATGATTCACACCTAGGAAATGTTCTAACTATCTTCTCTCTTTCCTGTATGATTTTGCATCAAGTCGAGTCACTGCAAGCAGCTCAACAGATCTGCAAGTCGAGCAGGCAGGGGAAGCAGAAAAGCAAACATACATTAATAACTCTGGTAATGCCCCCATTAATGTCTGTCACTGCCAATCTCTAGCTCCCTGCAATCATCAAACATCTGATGGGATGAGCGATAGCCCAGTGCCCTGCAGCCAGAAGCCTTCCTCTGAAAAGCAGTGAGGCAAACCTGGTACATCTGAAGGGAATTAATGGCAAATTGATGGCAGCCAGGCAATATTGAAGCAGCAGCCGGAACAGCTGTTGCTGATGTTCTCCTGTTTGAATCCATTCTGTCATCCTGCCTAAACCATGCACAGGCTGCCAATGCATCCTGCACATGCAGAAAACTGACCGCTTTGCCTTGGCTGGCTTGTTGGCGGTGGGTTCTTTGTCTTGAGCCATTGCCTTGGTTTTTTTTGAGGCTTGCTTTGATTAAGCTGGTAGTTGGCTTTAATATCAGCTTATTATCCTCTCTTTTGTCTCCTCATTTTAGGGTATAGTAAAAGCTAGACGTAATCCTTTGGCACAACAGGGTTTAATTTTGTCCCCCCTCTGTTTCACACCTCTAAAGTAGTAGTGAAATGGAAAGGAGAGAGCAAGGCTTAGTCGAGCCACGCAAAAACTTCCTGCCCCTCAGCTCACAGCAAGACACTTCTTGGGGGAGGATACAGCTGTCTAATCCTATCAACAGAGCTACACTTAATGATCCATAGAAAAATGAAAAAAAAAATTAAGAGCAGATTAAAAGGTTTAATGAGTTACATGGGGACAATGTTTTATCAGGAGAGGAGAGGCAAGGGGCAGCTCCAGCCATCCACCCACACGTTCCTTCACTCTTCCTCTGTTCAGGGAATTGTCTCGTTATGCAGAAACTGCTTTCATGAAGTCAATGTGTTCACTGGGCTGAAAAGAATTGCCTTCCTCACCACTTTCCTCAAAAGAGCAGGACCAGTGCTTTTCTCTCACGCTTAGGCTGTGTAAATCCAAAATTACTCCACAGAAGGTAATTGAGCTTTATGGATATAGGGAAATAGGCTAAAGTAATTCAGCAGTGATGATCACATCATCCTGGAAATTGATACAGGAGCAAGGCTGACTACAAAAATCTAATTGCTAAAGTGCAATAAATGTGATGATGTAGAACAGATATGAAAATATCGGTGGTTAAATGTACAATTTTGGTAGCAGAACACAGATTGTTTTGCATCCCACTGAAACCTCAGCTGATATATAGGAGGCTTCATGACAAGGCCTACGGGGAATTTTATAGAGAGTTGAAAGTGGATTTTAGTTCCTTGTAGAACAGTGCCCTGATTTTGGAGGTTAGCCTAATTGTCTAGGGCTCCATGTGTTTATGCAGCAACATAATATCATACTGTATCTCTTGGACCGATGCCAATAACACAAAAACTTTTCTGTTAGATTTGTGATTATTGTTTACATTATGATGCTCCTAGAGAGCCCATGGCTGGGTCAGGGTCCCGCTGTCTTAGGCAATATGGAAAATTGTAGTAAATGACCATCCTTGCTCTCAGAATCTTTATATCCAAAATTATACTGTATTTTCAAGTTATATTTTATGACAGTGTATTGATGTATTACTTTTCATCTTAAAGACTCTGTAAGCACTTCTCATTACACGGTATAGTCACAGTGCACAGTAGAAGAGTGCAAGTGCTAAATATTTACTGTGCAGTACAACAGTGAAGACATTTTAGCTCAAGACAGATGAGTGAATGTTTTACTTAGGGCGAGTGCTAAGGGAGAATGAATGTGTCCATACAACCCAAACAAGAGCAGAGTGTTTAACGTCTTGCTTGAAAGATTCATGGGTAATAAACTACACAGTTTCTGGCTTCTTCCTACAAATATGGAAATGATCCTCCTTGGGTATGAACATTAGCTGCTGCAGTCATGCATCTGCTTGGCCAGCGTAGCCGAGGAGCATCCCATTCATCCATTTCCCTCTGCCGCTGCCTGACTACATCACCTCACTGCTAACACTGCTGAAGTTAAACAACCCTCTGCACTACCAGTCCAACTCCCTGCTCAGTGGTTTACGTAACTGTGCTTGCAAAAATTGGCTTAAAATGCTTTGTAAGCTGAGCCTTTCAAGGGCTATTACGTAGCTCGCTGGTAACATTCTGTATTAGAGCAAAACAGCTCTCCTTGCAATAGGACTGACAGGGTTTTGTTATTTTTGTTCCCTGTGTCTTGAAAATGGGATGAAAAAGCCCCAAACAGTCATTGTAGGTGCCACACACAACTGGTATGAAAGTGCAGCACTGCTGACACTAATGGCATCATTTTCTCAGTTGAGAAGAAAACACGGGCACTGAGCTGAAAGGCATTTGAGCTGAGTGGATAATTTTGTTAGTAGCGATACTGCCCGTGGAATCTGCAGTATTGGTTACAAGGGTCTTCAGCAGAAGATGGAGTTTGCCTTTCACGTTCTGTTTCTCCCAGAGTGGAGCAAGAAGAAGAATCTGGATTCAGTGTTTTGCTGGAATATTTATGGATGATAAATAGGTAGAGTTTAGGTTCACACCTCTTATGGAGCTGGTGTGAGGGTGTTCTACTCCAGGCCTTAAGTGCCTGGTGTTTATGATAAATGTGACATGGCCATGCACACGTGGCCATGTGCATGAAGATTTCCACAACCTCTGCTCTCTTCTGTCTCCTGCCCATCTTCTCTGCTGATCCCATCATGTTCTCTAGCAGAAATGCTGATAATGTTACTCTCAACTAGATATATGTAAAATGATTATAAAAGATCCATGAATTTGTGAGTGCAAGGGACATGTTTAAGGAGCAGCCATCACAGACCTGACATTTGCTATGTCTACATATGGATTAAATGTTAGTGAAATAAAGAGTCTGAATTACAATAATTGTACAGCCTATGAGGAACAGTGCAATCTCAAGTGTTCATAGCATCTCACTTTCTGTTCATTTGCCTTATCTTCTCCAAATATACAATATCAGGGTCCACCATTAGGGAAAGAAAATAATCAGCATGTCAGATTTATCACACTACTTTTTAATGTAATGATTTAATGTATTGCTCCTTAAGTGTTTAATTTCCTTATTAACCATCAACACCATGTAGTGCTCTATATAACATGGCAAAGCACAGCTGGTTTTCAAAGAGTTTAAAGAGTTAATGGGGGGGGTAGAAAGAACAAGGTGAAAAAACTTGAAAGAGTAATAATTGTACTTAGTTTAAATGTAACTTCCATGATTTTGTGCCTTCCCTTTATGCATTAGGCATATTCTGTTGTGACTTAAGTGTGGTTTTGAGTGACCGTGAATAACTCTGATGGCCTTCTGACAGAGTAAAGTGTCAGGAGAGGGTGGAAGTTATGATCTCTGTGTGCAGAGCTACCAGAACTACCAAAGCAGCAAGCTCATATTTCCCAGTCATCCTGCACAGGGGTCAAAATAATTGAGACAGAGGTGCAATGGCATGGCTGGGAGAGGGAACAGGAGGAGAAAGATTTGCTAAAGTTTGATCTGACAGTGCAAGACAAGTGATAACCTCAGTTCTTTAATCTCCAGTCTTTAATTTTCTCTCTGTCGTGTCTCATACTGATGGTCTTTCCATTCCTTTCCTTGATCTTGTTGCTGCAACAACAACATTTAGATGCAATTAATTATTCCTGTCTGTTTGTTTGCCATGTGGATCAGCTCTTCGTTCAGGGACTATGCAAGTGTGTGACCTCAGGACTGCATTTACAACACTGGAATTTTGAAAACATGATGGTGATCACACATCATTTGGGCTCCAGCTGACATCAGCTCTGCGTTCCAACAGGAGACCAGGTCATACCATGCTCTCAGTGCACTTGGGTGAGAAATGGTTTACCTCTTCCATGATAAATGTTAAAAATCTTAATTTTTCCTCCTATATGTCAGACCAAAATTTATCATTTCTGATTCAAGACAGACTCCCTTATTGGGATCCACAAGTCGAAGACATTCATCTGGGATGGTGGGACTCCAGGTTCATAGCTCCTATGCATTTCATATTGGTTGTGATGATTACAACTAAAACTTGCTTTTGGGTCTATCCTAAACCAGGTGCTATGCTACTGACTACCCTGGCAGAAAATGCCCTGACTTACTTTCCTGATGAAATGTCGGAAACAGTGAATTTTGGCAGCAGTGAGCACTGGGGTCAAAGAGCTGGGCAAGTATAAAAAACATTTAATAAAAAAAAATTCCTGAAAACAAAAAGCATCATATTCTTTAAAGTAGTTACATATTAAAAGATTCTAAATGTTGATATTGCAGGTACTGTTTTCCCTCAAAGACCTCTATTTGAGCAGATGAGCTTGGCTCTGCACTTACAATGATGTAATTCAAGTAAAATGTCCCATTGTACCAGCAGCCACTGTAATTAAAAGATCCCATTTTCTTCGTCAGATCTGGACCAGATGGGCTGGAACAATATCCATTCTACATCCGGCAAATGCTTTCCATGCAAAAGGTGGGCCCACATACTCTTCTGACCCGTATACTGCCAGTTCAGTCCTGATCTCATCCCACATGCCTGCATTTCCAGCTCTTTACAAAAACCTTGAGCTAAGCCTTTCCTTCTTTGAAGGAGTAATTAGCTCCCAATAGGGAGGAAGTCCATCCTGCAATACATTGTTGGTTTTTTTCTTATTTTTTTTAGCAGGTACAGCTGTTTTTCAGTCTGATTGAAATGTTGTAAATGGCCCTTCACTCAGAGAACTTTCTCAGCAGGAGGTAAGGCAGCCAAGCCTTGACTGTTTGCTTTAAATCCTTTTGCCTGACTCTGCTTAATTGTTTTGGAGTTGTTGGCAATTGTCTTTGTTGCTATGTAATTTTTGGTTAATGTTGACCCAGCAGCTTCCGAGTTAGCCTCATTGCCCAACACCAAGGAAACCAAGCAGACTGGTGAGAGGAGCTCCAGAGATGCTCCTCCTGCAAGAACAAGCCCATTATGGCTTTCAGTCAAAAAGTCAGAGTTTGGACTCTGACGAATGTCAGAGTTTGGACTCTGCTTTGCTATTTTTCTTTTAGACAACTGGTTTGAATTCAATCTACAGAGAGCATGAGTAAAAATGACTAGCATTTGAAGGCTTCTCAGTGGCCTGTGAGGTTGAAGGATCTTGCCCTGCTGACAATAAATAGATATCCTTGGTTTTAAAGTTGCTGCTGTAATTTCCACCCTTTGTTGATAAATTCAGCAGAAAGGCCAATGCTGAACAGATGTGAAGATCAAACTGACTCCAGTGAATGATGGCAGATGGATGCTGGTACAGTGTCACTTTTGATGCTGGAGCTGTATCCTCAATAAATGGAAGACTGCCGAAGTAATCTCCCATGACACTTGAATTCATGTCAGTTATTTCATTGAGATGTTTAATGTGCAGTACAGAGATGGAAGCACAGTTTTCCTTTAGCCTTTCTCCATCGAGGACAAAAATGCAAGGAGAGATGGTTCATGGTGACACTGGCAGATCTCTCCCTGCGTGGGGAAAGGCCCTCCCCAAAGAGACCAGTTGAGAGGGAAATAACTGGAAGAGGAAGCAGCATGCCTGCTGCGCAGACACAGCCGTTAGACAGACCTGTTCATGCTTCCTTTTCAATTGACTTTTTAGTTAAGATTTAATGTCTATTTAATAGACATTGTTGGGATGTAAGAAAAAAAATCCAGACACTTTGGATGTTTGTCAGTGACCATGGAGGTCTTTCTAGCCCTGTTCCAGTTACAAAAAGAGAAAATCGTGTCTTACACTGCATAAGCAATGCGTGTGCCTCCCAGGATGGGTATTTAAAAGAGTTTTCACTTGGTGCTCAGGCTCACGATAGAGTTGTGGCAGTTCCAGAAATTTCTATACACTGGCCTGTTCGTACTTTCTTTGTCTGCTCCAAATGGGAGTCTGAGCAATTTAACTTGAATGTCTCTTTGCAATTACCGTCGCTCAGTTGATGCTGCCAGTTGATAAGTTGCTGCACTTTGTCTTTATGTCTCAGCCTTCAAGGGTGGTAAAACTGCATCAGATACTTAGATGACCTGCTTTGAGGAGTTTATAGCTCCATTATATTCTACCTAGCAAAAATACCTAGGTATTACAGGGGGCTTCAAGGTATAGTTTTATGCAGAGAGGTGAATGAGGCATCAGGGCAAAATTCTCCTTCAGTGTATCATTAGTAGTGGCAGAAGCCAAGAATATGCATTCAGGGATAAACAGGCTCTATGCTGGATGGAACTGGCTTTTTGTGTGCTCCTGGTAATTAGGACACCTGCAAATGATTTTAAATCCAATGAATTACAGGAGAAGATAAAAACCCCAGTTATTATTGGTCTGTTGCCACAAGGGATGACTTTAGAAGGATAGGCTAAAGGATGTTATTTTTTCTCTGTAAAGCAAAGTATGTCTATAAAGTATGATATCCTGCTATGATCTAGTTGATGCTCTTGCCTCTAAAAGTTGGTAATGCACCCAATAAAATTACAGACTTTGACACTGTTTAGCACTTAGCTTATGTTGGGACATCCAACTTACTGATCAGACCACTCCACTCTATACTTTGTTAATTATCTTTCATTTCTCTCCCTCTACATTGCAAGCAAACAGATGAGGAATTATGGGAGCAAGGATGGTGTACAGTTTTATTACCTATTATGACTAGTTGTGTTGTGCTTCCTGAAATTATTGTTCCTTCCACTATACATGAAAACGATTCACCAAATAGAATTGCAAACTGAAGCACTAAAGGGCTGTAGCTGAGACATTTAGGATCCAACTTTTATTTTTGAAGGCTTTTACAAATCCTGAAGAGCCACTAATAACTTCATGGGCAATCTCAGTGCCACAACGGTAAAAGCACCAGTAATTGGACTTTGTGACTTCCATCCATCAGCAGGATAATTCTCTAAAACCCCCCGCTCCAAGTACCATATTTCCATGCATGAAGCCTGCATGCACCTAATGATGACACCTCGTCTGTGGAGCTCCAAACTGCAGAGTGCAGTGGGGCTTGAGTAAACATAAGGCCTGTACTGTCATTTATGAAAGAAAACCAGGAGGAAGAGGAGGGAAAGGGGCTGCTCCATAAGCAAACACACCATATGCATGCCCAATGCCTCCGGATTCACAGCCGGTGGAGGCCATGCTTTTGGCTACCCCACCTCCACCTCGGGAGGACCTGATGCTCCTGGATATGCTCCTGCATAATGAGCAAGGGGCTAGAAACTGGTGTCTCTGGTTTTATTCCTCTGTGACAGTCCCCGCTGGGCAAGCACTTTATGTTCCGTGGGGGTATCTATAGGAAACCCTTGGGAAAGAAGATAAGAGCGCAGTGTTTCTTTTATCCCCAGAACCAGCACAATAGAGGCAGCAGTGATGCACAACTTCCCTTGCGGGGGCTTTGTTATTCAGCCACCTGAAGGCATCAGGGGGCAGATCTGACTCCACGCTGCTGCTCGGTGAAAATCCCACTGGAGTTTAGCAGAAAAAGGCAATGTTCTACGCTATTTTTTCAGATCTTCCGAAGAAGCGATTTCTTCTACAGGGCTGTTCAAAGTTGCCCAGAGTGATACATTTAAAGCCCTTGATATCCGCCCTCTGCCAAAAAAATAGTGCTAAATGGTGGTGGCAAGGTTTTTGTGCCAGGCTCTGTTCAGAAGAATCTTGGCCACTGGCTTAGTTTTGCTCACATCTCTGTCACATGCTGTGGGTATCAAAAAATGCCAGCACTGAACCTATTGAAAGAGGCAAACAACCCCAGGCCAGTCCTGCTCATGGTGAAGTTGATGATACAGCCACTGTGAACAGAACTGGAAGAAGGAACTCTATAAAAAAAAATAATCAAGCCATATGAGTGTAATGGGAAATCTAAGTTAAAAAGGGGAAGGAGTTCTTCTGTAGACATTGAAAACTGTAAAGTACATCTCTTTTTTGCAGGCTGGTGATGGCAGAGAAATGCTCTGTGACCTGGGGACTAAATAAAGTGTCGCCAGGCTTCCAAATCCAGCAAAGCTAGCCAGTAAAAACTTAGTGTTTTCAGAAAATGTCTCTTCATGTAATTGAATGTATTTCCTCCAAACCCTTTTCATGGCAAATCAGTATTGGCATATAAACCAGCTAGCACATTAATAAATCATAAAAAGCTTACCAGATTGTGTCTGAATATGTAATTTACCTTCTCTGGTAAGATTAGATAAGTGAGGAGTAAATCTTCAAAAAAATGAAGTACTGAAAGAGATTATTTTTTAAATTACTCCTTTTATACCCTGATTTTAAAAATGACTCCTTCTGTGCTCTTCATGCATTAGAAAATGTGAGGGGTCAAGTCTGAATTGCTCTGTTCATTGTATTGGCATTAGCTCCCATGACTTACAGCATGGATCCAAGTTTGTATATTTATAATACAAGATTGAAACATTACAATTACAATTTCAAATTATATCTATAATCATATTCAAAACTTCAGAGTGCTTTCCAATGAAACATGAATGTGTTACATAAGTTGAATTCCTGAAGCTACAATATCAGGCATCATAAATACTAGCACAAAAAAAAAAAAAAAATCCCCCAATTGTACTGTATTCTGGAAACCAAATTTTAATTATGGACAGATGCCAATCCTAGAGCTGTCAGCCTGCCTGTGAGCACTGAATTTGCAGTGAGGTGTTTAGATGATGACATTATTTTAACTGATACATACTGAAATACTGTCTTGATGTTATTGGACCAAAGTCAGTCTTGCCTTTGAATCTACTTAATTCAGGCCAGTCTTTGGGTACTTCTCACAATCTAGCACAACTGAGAAATGAAATCTTGAGTAGATAAGGGGGCTATGGTCCACAGCAGTAGTTGTAGGATGTGGGCACTGGGCACCAGCAGCAGTGATGGAGAGACGGTGACTTCTGGTCTCACTGTCTGGCCAAAGGCAATCCCTATGTCCCTCTCTTCTGCTAGAGGCAGGAAATACAGGTGGCATTCAATATTTTATGCATATAGAAAGCTATTTTCAAAAGAGGAAGGACTTCTTTTGTCCTGTTTTCAAAACCTGTTTGAACGTGGTCCCGCAGTTAGACTTGGTAAGTCATGAGATCCCTTGTACCTTGAAGAGACTGCCAGAAAGGCAAAGGAATCAAGTGAGAAAATATCAGCTAGTGGAAAAATAATTTCAAAGTAGCTGTGAAAGTGAAGCAAACAAGGAAAGGAAGAACAAATGGAAGTGTGTGTACAGCCTCTGTACTGCCAAGAGCATCTGCCTACCTAAAT
Source organism: Chlamydotis macqueenii (assembly GCF_036417535.1). Lineage (NCBI taxonomy): Eukaryota > Metazoa > Chordata > Aves > Otidiformes > Otididae > Chlamydotis > Chlamydotis macqueenii. The sequence goes on along the minus strand of NC_141558.1, from coordinate 100,686,952 downwards.
TGAGAGATAATGTTTGACCCCGACGCATAGCATCGTGCTCTCCTTAACTTGAAGCATATTTTGATTTACCCCACCCCAAAGGAGAATGTGTGGGTTTAAATTACAAGATGGGAATAGGTTCATGAACTCAGGCAGGTTTTATAAAGAGGCCATGAGGTTAACAAAACTCCACGGGGCTCAACCATCCCTTGTACAAACATCAGCTAATTGACAGTGACATGTTTCTCTCACTTCTCATCCCGCTCCCAGAAGGAGACTCTCAGGGCTTGGAGCAAGATGCCTTCCCCCGTCAGCTCAGCTGCTCGGGGGGTTAATCACCACATCCACCGAGTAATGCCTGGAGGTGGCTGGCCATGGAAAGGTGATATTATAGTGTAAGGTGCTGAGCAGAAACAAAGAGATGATGAAAAGCTCATTCCTCTGGGACTGTTAGGGCTGTGCTTTTGGTGAGCAAAAAGCCTCTCGGCCCACTATTAGCTAGAGAGGGGAACTTTTGTAAAGGAGTAAGGCAAGGGTACTGTTCTGGTGTCACCTGAACCTGAAGTGGCCCCCAAAACTGCTTTTGTCCCGTGGACTCTGCTCATCAGCCCTGCCAAGTTTTGTCTCACAGATCCCCACTGCCCTGCTCTCTGCACCCTCTCTTCTTTGTCTTGACCTGCTTACTGTCAAGGAAAGGCAGCAAGCACTAAAGCAGCCCACATGCTCATTTAGAAACGCTCAGGCATTTGGTCTCAAAGATAACATCAGATCTCATTAAACCCACACTCCGAGCAAATGTTTTCCTTCAGCCCACTTGTCAGTTTTAGGATGACAGAAGCACATCTTTCAAGTTTCTTGGTAATCCCAGTGAGATAACATGTGCTGGAGCAGGGGTGGCAGGGGATTTGCAACCCAACACCAGCATGCTTGCTGTTCTTTGAAGAGTGAGCTGTTTTGCTGCAGTGTTTAGAGAAGGAGAAACACATCCCTGCAACTAGTGACAACCCTTGACACCGTCAGGCTCCCAAGTCAGACGGCTTTCTCTTTTCCAGATGCTGCAAGGATAGCTCGGTCACACAGACACACATCCGTGACTTCTGGATCCCTGCTTTTCCCCAGACCGGCTCTAATGGAGCTGGAAAGCAGTGTGTTGTGCAGTTGGTTAATTTGGTTAAACATTTAACAAACTCTCTCTTCGTGATTGCAGCTGTTCCTTGCTGGTCAAATCCCGCAGGCCCTTCGCAGGCCCTTTGCAGGCCCTTCGCAGGCCCTTCGCAGGCAATGCATTCACAGATTTCACGCAGCACTCAGTCTGCACTGGAAATACAGGATTCAACCCATTATTTACAGGCAAGCTTCTAAGTGTCTCTATCTCGTGACAAAGACAGATGCTATTTGACCTTTACTGACTCACTGATATGAGCAAAAAGTATCATTCAGAAAAGCAAGTGAGTCATTTTCTCTTGGCATTTTCCTTTTCTTTCCCCCCAAAAAAACATTTTTAAAGACCCTGGAAGTGAAATGCAGAAGCATGTCATCTTTGCAGAAGACCCCATGGGGCTATAATGTGGCTTTTGCAAAATGGCTAAGCTGCCCAGGGTGCTAACTGGAAGTACTTCAAAGAAAGCCCGACCTACAGAACTTCCCCCCAAACTGCCCTTTGAAAGATTAGACCTCCTGAAAGTACTCTGCCTGGGTCACACACACAGTGAGTCCAAAGCCTCTGCTTGCTCTTGGCTTACAAAAATCAAAAGTCAACAAATTCTTGATCCTCAGCCTATATTTTGCCTTTTTCTTTTGCCTCCTGTACTCCTAATTGAGGCCTCAAGCATTACAATAAATACTTCTAAATCAGGATTCATTGCCTGTAAAAGATCTGTAGACTGCTATACGCTTCATTTAGGGAACATGTAGCCGAGCTAGAAGTACTTTTTCTTATTATTCTTCTATTTATACTTCATTTAGGAAACACATAGCTGAACTATACATATTTATTCATATTATTTTATTCCCACGAGGGCTCTGGTTTAGTAAGATAACAGAGCACCTGCCTAACATTAGACAGGCCAGTATTTCATTCAAAACCAATTGGACTCCTGAGCTTAAGGACCCTGCTAATCAATGCATCAATAGCCACTTCCAGTCCTAAATCTTCCTATCTTGGTCTTGCCAGAATTTTTTCCAGTCAGTATTGTGCTTTTCTTTTCTCCAGGAACCAAAGGCAGGGAGTGCCAGGGGCAGTCACACAGCAAAGGCAGACTTTCTTGCTAGGGACCTGAGACTTTCACTAACACGACTGAAATCACAATGGTCTTTTCTGCAGACCTTCATCTGGTAAGCTTGTAAATAACAGAATATAATTCAGGGTTTCCTACAGGTTGCTTTAGCATTATCGCTGCTCATATTTCTCCCAGGCATTGAGAGTGCTTTATTTTTTCCCAGATAAATTGATACGATAAAACAGCAGTTGTGACTTGAATACAAGAATGCATTGTCCAGAATAGATAGAAGGAAAAATGTGTATGGTAAGCTAGCAAGTAATGAGTGTCAATGGTGTCATAAACTGGAGAAACATGAAAGATAAAGGCATGGATAAAATGAACTTGCTTTGATAAAGTCATTTGGAGAAAGAATAGCAGAAGAGGCTTTGTAGGTTAGTCTTCCACATCCACATCAGATCTCTAAGCTCTGAGTTGGAATACGAATCTCTGCACTATTAAAGTGAGAACTATTAAACATGCACAGCATCATTATACAAATGTTATCTTTCCAGCTACAGACTGCAGAGCTAATCATTTGAAGTCTGGTTATTCCTAGAATGACAACCAAAAACTTTCATAATCAAAAATGTAATCAGGAGAAAATGATGACATTTTATATGCAGTTTTGATAACTAGTGAAGATATTACAGACAAGCTTCTCTTCGAAAATAAGTGTGGAGCAACTAGTCACAACATACTCATTAAACAGAGGAGAAATGAATACATACTGGAGGTTTGTTTTTTTTTTTCCAGTGCAAACTCTGAGAAATGTGTGGAAATGAGTTAGCAAAGCCAAGCAGCCTGGACAGCTCAGGGACTTAAACGTAAAAGTTTGTTGTTTCCTTAAACCAGGAGTTCAAAACCTTTGATAATTTGCAGCCTCAGCAAAGGGAAAACAAACACTTGGAAAGATGTCTGAACTTAACTGGCCTAATGACTTCGTAAAAGAGAGTGTTAAGAATTAGACATGATTGTGCAAAGAGTAGAAAAACAAATGTAAGCAGTTCCTTTCCCAGTTTACAGTTCTTCTATGGAAAAGAACTGGTCTGATTTAGTGTTTCTATGGATGATATTGGTTCAAAATGAATCAGTACAAAACAGAGCAAGTACTGATGAAATTTGCAGGTGACCCAAAACTAAGGACACTGCAAATATAATGGAGGATCCAGATGTAACACAGAGAGATGTAGATGCCCTTCAGAATAATAATAGCAAAATGGGCTGAAATTCACTGGTACAAAGTACTGGAAATTAATAACAAGAATTTTTATCCTGACACAGAGGTTCATCACTTGGGAATGATAACAGGAGAAGCCTGCATAATGAAGAGGTTAAAAAGTTAAATTTCATCTTATATCTCTCTAAGTAAGGTATTTCCAATAGATTTAGGAAAATATGAATGCCAGACTGCAAGATGCTGATACCTTATCTGGAATATCTGCAGTATTCTGGAAGCCAGACTTGAGGGACTACAGGTTCAAGCAGAAGGTTGTACAGAAAAGGGTTACTAGAATGAGCAGAGAAATGAAGGTCTCATCTTACAGAAAGAGAACTAGAAGAACTTTGCTTGTTTGCTTTGCTAAATTAAGCCTGAGAGTGATAAGATTGCTTTCCATAAGGAAGTAAACAGAAGGGAAACGAGCTGGGAGCGAACAATACTGGCACAAGAACAAATGTGTATAAATTATCCATGAATAAATTGAGGAGGAAAATCAGAAGATTTCTATTCATCAGAAGAGTGAGGTTCTGCATCTGTCTTCTGGTAGGAATAATTAAAACAAAGAATCTCAGCAGCTTTCAAACACAGTGAATGGGAATACAGTGCTGGTCGTCCTATCAGCAGAATAAAGTCAGAAGCCCGAAAGCCCCTTTCTTGTTTGATATTCTGACTTCTGCTCACATAGCAGAGAGCAGAGGTGCTCTTGGGATATTTTCAAAAACTTATTATAGATAAGGAACCAAATATGAAGGAATGTTAAGGTGAAAATTAAACTCAAGCCCATTTACCTGTGTTGGGTATTACTCCCCTGCAAAGAAAATTACTGATTTACTTGGATGCATTTATTTCTTGTTCCATTTTGTTCACTGTGAGCAGTCATTGCTGTAGATTCAAGGGGACAGTGGGCAGACTGTCTTGCTCCATTGTGACAGCATTTCACTATTAGATGGGTAGTATAAACCAGGTTGCTTGCTTTGCGATCGCAGCCTGTGAGGAGCAGAGCTGTCATGGTTTCAGATCTCGCACCAAGAGAGCCCCTTAAGATAAATCATTTAAGGTTTCTTACCACTGGAGTTGTCTGCAGGAACGAGAGATTATTTTTTTTTGTGTTGCTGCCCAGCCATTTGTGCCTGGGCACCCACCAGGCGTTTTCACTCCACCAGACATTTTTACCCTGGTCCTTTCTGCGGACTTCCCAGGAGTCTGGCTCTCCCCCGGTGTTGTGGGTGCTGCCTGACAGCCTTGGCACCTGCATGAAGAAGACAGTCTGAGTGAGGAGAAAGACAGTCGTCCCCAGGAGGGAGGGAGAATCACCTCTCTGTGAGGAAGAGTGCCTTGCTTAGGAAATGAACATTTCTCCCAGGTAGAAATGTGTGGATGACTTCACTAGCAATTCTTTTATTTTTTTTTTCTTGTTTAGTGAAACAAAATCAAGTTATTTGCTTTTTAATAGTCACTGAATTGAAGAGAAAAAACAGTTTGATTCAAATTATAGGTTTCATGTAGGAAATCCTTGCAGATTTTTGACAATGAAGGAAGCTGGAAAATAAAATACTGCCTTTCCAGGGGACATCACTCATGAGCGAGTGAGTGGAGCAGTAAGGTAAGAACTAGGCACAGAGGATATGAACTGAATTCCCAGTCTGTTGTCTTGGACACAAATCTTGGATATCCCATCCAAGTTCTCTTAGCTCTGGGCACAGGCACAGGAGTATGTTTCTCATTTATAAACAATCACACTCTGCAAAACTGTTAAATACAAATTAGAAGAAAGGAGAGCTTGAGTGATTTGGTAGCCTGATGGCTCAAGCAGTGGGAACAGCTGGACACTAGTCTTTGCTCCAATTAGTGCTTACCCACATAAACAAATAAAATATTTGTACCAGGAGATGCTGAAAAGACTTTTTTTTTTTTGTTAGACCTCTGTATAGCTCAGCTGCTAGGGCACTTCCCTGAAAAATAGGGGTTGGGAAGCCTGAGTTCAGCTTCTGTCTACCTCCTGGCAGAAAATGGGTTTGAATGACGATCTCCTCTACCCTTGCTGGGTCTGCTGACACCCAAGCAGCCAGAGGAAAGCCACCCGTGCCTTGTCAGTTTTGCAAATCCACCCTTCAACCTAGCTTCAAAATCAAAGCAGCTCCTTCCAGAAGTGCCAAAGCAAGCCAGTGTGCATCTCAGCATCTTTGTATTTTGATCCAAACTATTGAAGGCAAACTGAATTCACAGATATTTTCAACCGTTCCATTTGCTGGTCTGAGGAATAATTTTTTTTTTTTTTTCAGTGAAATAGCGCATTTACCACAAACGTTTGCCAAGCTCCAGTCTCCTTTTTTTGAATGAAAAGTCCTTTCCTGGTCAGGCCTGCCCTTCTTCCAAGCTTGCATCCCCCCTGCTCCGCTGCTGTGTCTTGTGGGCTGCCTTTGCTTGCACCAAGCCTTTTGTTTGTTATCTGACTGTGGATCCAGAGCTGATGTTCTTTTTCTCTCCATCTCAAAAGCGTGTTGTGCAAAGGCAGCACTGTGCTGACAAATTAACAGGGGAAAATAGCATTATTTAAGCACAAACATCTCAAACTTTTGTCATGGTGCTCTATAAATACAACACAATAGCATACAGTGTCTGCTCGGATCAAATGTTTGCAATGAAAGGATGTCTGCGAATCTATTTAAAGGGGATTAAGATTTTAGCTGGCTAGATTCTGGGTCATTGGTTTAACGTCTATATTATTCAATACTGTAGTATCTGTCTGCTAGACAGATTGCTTTAACATCTATCCTACGGCATACTGTGCTAATTATGCTTCCCATCCTCTGCAAGGCATTTTCAGATCCAGGCACGAAAAGTGCTGTACGAGTGGCTGCTCTGCCGATGACACTTTGTTAGCTGCCTGGCTCTCCCCTCCCACACCCCCTAGCCCCCCGAGCAACATGCACGCATCCACGTACTCAGCTCCTTTGTGAAGTCCTTGTAGGCACATCCCTCTAACAAGCCATATTTTCGCTCGCCACGCTAAACTGTCAGAGGATACAGCAGCAGCCAGCAGCAGCAGTACTACAGGCTGTTATTAGAACAGCATGAGTAAAAACATATCTAGAACTGGCCCAATAATTTTATTTTTGTTTTAAGGGCCAATGAGAAAATCAAGGGGGAGAGGATGGTGTAGGAAAGGGAATTGTTTTGTGTCAGAATATTTCAATCAACCAAGTATTTTTTGACCTGAAACTGAGTGTTTTGTGTGTTCAGATTATTTATTTCCTTGCTTTCTCTTTTCAGCTGTGGGTTGATTTAAAAGAGAGGAAAAAAAAAAAAAAAAGCCAGACAGTTTAGTGCTGGGAACACCAGAACAGATTTGGTCTGCTGGTGGAGGCTGCCCTCCTCACTGGAGGTGTGGGGGCAAATCTGCATTTGTCAGATGCAAACTCGATTCAACGCCTTCCCCCCCTCCGTACATACACACTTGCGAAGGCTTCATTTTCCAGCAAATATACTGCCCACTGAAAACACCCCAGCTCTACCTTTGCCAGCCTCTTTGCATTTCCCAGCCCTGTTTTGTGAAGATGAGAGGCAGCTGTGCCTGCAACCAGCATCCAGGAGCTTTGTCTGCTGCTACAGAAGCCCCCTCCCCGCTCTGCTCCTGCCCCCCTGAGATTTGCCCAGCAGAAAGGCGTGCTCCGCTGTCCACACAGTGCAGAAACAACAGACCTGTGATGACAGAAGTGTGATAAATAGAGAATAATGTGTCCTGCTAGACAGAATAATGAGATTACATATGAGCTGCCATATCACATCAATTAAACCATTGGCCCTTTTAGTCTGGCAAATCCATCCTGCCACAGTGATCAGAGCTTCGGGGAGAGAGCAAGAGGGCAGGACTGATGTAACCTGCTTAAAATAACCCACAGGCTCCCGCTGCTGCATCCTCAGGCAGGACGGGTCCAGGTCTGGCACAGGGTGGGAGGGTGCCCACCAAGGCAGCCCAGCAGCAGGCAAGGCTTACAGCTGCAACAGGGCCATCAGCAGTGACAACTTTGGGGTCTCTGCCCCAAAAGGAGAGCAGTAGGGGGGCAGATGGCCCCAACCAGCTGCTTTTGTGGGTTGCAGAGATCCTGGAGCCATATGTGGCAGCAGCCCAGGCGGCATGTTCTTGCCCCTCAGCCTGCATCTCCTGGCTCCACTGATGGGAGCATTCATCCCTCCTAGGTGACAGCTGACAATGTCCTGAGTGCTCACGAGGTCCCATCTCGCTGTGACAACTTAAGTGCACACAACATGCAATTGCATGGCCCGCTTTCCACCATGACACAGCTCTTTCCCATGGAAGACACAGTGCCTGCCTGTCACGGGAAGTACCGAGAGGCAGAGCGAAGCACTCAGCAGAAAATGTCCTGATCCCTCATGCTGCTGCCCCACCAGAGCTCTCCTGATGCCTTCTCAGGCAGCAGCCCCAGCTGCTAATGCAAGGAGAGGAGGACCTTGCTCTACAGGGTGACCATGTCCTCAGAGATGTGTTCTTCTCACAGAGAGACTGTGGGTTTCATTAGGCGGGTTTTGGCTATTCACTCAAGTAGCTAAGTAACGTACTGTCTTTCAACACTGCTGTTGTCATGAGCTAGTCATGTACATGGTCTGAGAAAGGGTTGGAATATAGGCCGCTGAGATTAGTTTTGTTTATCGAGCAATATCAATCTCCATGAAATCAGGACTGATTGTTCTCCATCTGACTTATGTTGGATGAGCACACCTGAACTGCACTGACTGTCCCCCAGGTACCCACCCTGGCAATAGCACAGATGTCAAACCTTCCTGCCCTTTCTCCAGCTGTTTCCCTATCTTTTTCAGTCTTATGGCTGGATTAACCGATACCTAAGAAGGGATGTCGCCGAGAGACTACCTAGCCTCATACGGCCCAGACTATTATCCACTACTGGTGTTTCATGTGGGTGCCAGCAACACAGCTGGCAGCAGCCTGAGAAACATCAAAAGGGATTTCAGGGCCCTGGGTACAACAGTCAAAGACTCTGGGGCGCAGGTGGTATTCTCATCGATCCTCCCGTTCGAAGGGCAGGGGCCTGAAAGGGGCAGACGTATTTGGCAGGTTAACTCGTGGCTCAGGGAGTGGTGCTACAGCCAGGGCTTTGGGTATCTAGACCACGGGGCGTGCTTTGAGAAGCCCGGGCTGCTAGGGACGGATGGTGTGCACCTAACCGAAAAGGGGAAGAGTGTGCTTGGACAAAGACTTGCCAGGCTTGTCCGGAGGGCTTTAAACTACTGTTGCTGGGGGAGGGGGAGCACAGTTCAGCCCACTGCTGTCAGCATGGTGCCAGTGCCAGCACCGAGGGTCCAGAAGCTGAGGAAGGATCTCGGGTATGTGCAAATGAACTTAAACTGCGGTCCAAAAGAACTCCTGTCGCTCCAGCCAGCAAGTCGGCTTTGTTGGGCACCCAGCTGAAGTGTCTCTATAGCAATGCACGCAGCATGGAAAATAAACAGGAAGAGCTGGAGATGCATGCACACGAGCAGGGCTACGACCTCGTTGGCATCACGGAGAACGTGGTGGGATGACACATACGACTGGAGCGTCAACTTGGAGGGGTATAGGCTTTTTAGAAAGGACAGGAAGGGGAGATGAGGAGGGGGTGTCGCTCTCTACGTCAGCAACCGGCTGGAACTCTGCCTGGGGATGGAGGAGGAGCTGACAGAGAGCTTATGGGTCATGATTAGAGGATGGGGACGGACAGGGGACGTTACAGTGGGGGTCTGTTACAGGCCGCCTGGCCAGGAGGACAGAGCAAACGAGGCGTTCTATAGCCAGATAGGAGCAGCCTCACAGTCACAAGCCCTGGTCCTCATGGGGGACTTCAACCACCCTGACATCTGTTGGAGAGACAACACGGCAGGGCACAGGCAGTCCAGGAAGTTCCTGGAATGCGTGGAGGATAACTGCCTCCTGCAGGCGATAGAGGAGCTGACAAGGAGGGGTGCCATGCTCAAACTTGTGCTCACCAACAGGGAGGGACTGGTGGGGGATGTGAAACTAAAGGACAGCCTTGGCTGCAGCGAACACAACACGGTGGAGTTCAAGATCCACGGGGCAGCAAGGAAACTACACGGCAAGCTCTCAGCCCTAGAATTCAAGAAGGTGGACTTTGGCCTCTTCAGGGACCTGATGGGCAAAGTGTCAAGGGAGGTAGCCCTGGAGGGAAGAGGGCCCAGGAAAGTTGGTCCACAGTCAAGGAGCACCTCCTCCAAGCTCAGCAGAGGTGCATCCCGATGAAGAACAAACCGAACAAAAAGGCCAGGAGGCCTGCATGGATGAGCAAGGAGCTCCTGGACCAACTGAAAGTGAAGAGGAAAGCCTATAGAGGGTGGAAGCGGAGACAGGTAGCCTGGGAGGACTACAAAGAGGCTGTGCAAGTGGCCAGGGATTGGGTGAGGAAGGCTAAAGCCCTGACGGAATTGAATCTGGCCAGGGATATAAGCAACAAGAAAAGCTTCTATAGGTATGTAGGGGACAAAAGAAAGTCCAAGGAGAATGTAGGCCCCCTCCAGAAGGAAACTGGTGTCCTGGTTACCTGGGACATGGAGAAGGCTGAGGTACTCAATGACTTTTTTGCCTCAGTCTTCACCGATAAGGGCTCTTGTCTCACCACCCAAGCTGTGGAAGGTACAAGCAGGGACTGCAAGGATGAAGAACCGCCCACTGTACTTGAAGAGCAGGTTTGGGAACATCTGAAGAACTTGAAGGTGCACAAGTCCATGGGACCTGATGAGATCCATCCGCGGGTCCTGAGGGAACTGGCGGATGAAGTTGCCAAGCCACTGGCCATCATATTTGAGAAATCGTGGCGGTCTGGTGAGGTCCCCGCTGACTGGAAGAGAGGGAACATAACCCCCATTTTTAAAAAGGGGAACAAGGAGAACCCGGGCAACTACAGGCCGGTCAGCCTCACCTCTGTGCCTGGCAAGGTCATGGAGCAGATTCTCCTGGAAACCATGCTAAGGCACATGGAGAGCAAGGAGGTGGTTGGTGACAGCCAACATGGCTTCACCAAGGGCAGATCCTGCCTGACCAACTTGGTGGCCTTCTGTGACGGGGTGACAGCATCGGTGGACAAGGGACGAGCAACGGATATCATCTACCTGGACTTGTGCAAAGCTTTTGACACTGTCCCGCACGACATCCTTCTCTCTAAACTAGAGAGACATGGGTTTGATGGACGGACCACTCGGTGGATAAGGAGTTGGCTGGATGGCCGCACTCAGAGAGTGGTGGTCAACTGCTCCATGTCCAAATGGAGACCAGTCATGAGTGGCTTCCCTCAAGGGTCCGTGTTGGGCCTGGCCGTGTTCAACATCTTTGTCGGCGACATGGACAGTGGGATAGAGTGCACCCTCAGCAAATTCGCCGACGACACCAAGCTGTGTGGTGCCGTCAACAGGCTGGAAGGGAGGGATGCCATTCAGAGGTACCTTGACAGGCTGGAGAGGTGGGCCCATGCCAATCTCATGAAGTTCAGCCAGGCCAAGTGCAAGGTCCTGCACCTGGGTTGTGGCAATCCCAGGCACAAATACAGGCTGGGCGGAGAATGGATCGAGAGCAGCCCTGAGGAGAAGGACTTGGGAGTGCTGGTGGAGGAGAAGCTCAACATGAGCCAGCAATGCGCTCTTGCGGCCCAGAAGGCCAACCACATCCTGGGCTGCATCAAGAGGAGCGTGGCCAGCAGGTCTCCCCCTCTACTCTGCCCTGGTGAGACCCCACCTGGAGTACTGTGTCCAGTTCTGGAGCCCCCAACATAAGAAGGACATGAACCAGTTGGAGAGGGTCCAGAGGAGGGCCATGAAGATGATAAGAGGGCTGGAGCACCTTTCCTATGAGGACAGGCTGAGAGAGTTGGGGCTGTTCAGCCTGGAGAAGAGGAGGCTCCGGGGAGACCTGATAGCGGTCTTCCAGTACCTCAAGGGGGCCTACAAGAAAGATGGGGAGAGGCTGTTCAGTAGGGCCTGTTGTGATAGGATGAGGGGGAATGGTTTTAAAATAGAGGGAGGTAGATTTACATTGGAAGTTAGGAAAAATTTTTTTACAATGCGAGTTATAGAACACTGGAACAGGTTGCCCAGAGAGGTGGTAGAAGCCCCAATCCCTGGAAACATTCAAGGCCAGGCTGGATGAGGCTCTGAGCAACCTGATCTAGTCGGGGATGTCCCTGGTCCTTGCAGGGGGGTTGGACTAGATGACCTTTGAAGGTCCCTTCCAACTCTAACCATTCTATCATTCTATCATTCTAAGACACAAGCTCCACATGATGCTTTCCCTGGGGTTCAAGTGCTTTTAGTGTCTCTTACCCATGCAAGTCCACTGGTGACTCCTGGGGTAAGCTGCTGCACCAAATCTCTCCACAAAACTTGCCTTCTTATCCCATCTGCTGTGAACTACCGCCAGCTGAAGGGCTTAGGAAGAAGTGAGCAAAGGAAAAAAAACCAGTAGTGTCAGCAGAACTGGTCAAAACCTCCAGCAGATTTGATGGGGTGTCTCCAGAGAGACCGCGTGAGACCAACCCCTACATCATACCTGGACTACCTACACCATAATGTGCAGTTCTCTATGCTTTGGCCATAAAGCAGGTGCCCATGACTGGCTTCTCCACTGTGATTGTGAGTACACTGGCCATCAAGGTCCCCCTCCCAAGGGAGACGTGGGGCCTGGCCCCTCTGCCCATGCTTTCAGGCAGAAGTGGGTGTTCAGCAGTCAGGGGCAGAGGAGCAGAAAGCAGAGGGGAACGAGGATTATGCAGAAGATTAAGCAGCAGAAAAAGAGTTGGAGTATAAACTGAGTGGAAGTGACCTACAGCAAAGGGCAAGAGAAGAAAGATAAAGAGAATCAAAGATAATTCCTAAAGGAAAGGGAAGATGAAAAGATCTGGTGTCTCAAAGAGAGAAAAGCATTCTGGTCACGTACAGTACTATTTCTCAGGTGGGTTGGCTGGTGCCAGGGACAAAACTCTCACTCCCTGATGCAAGGTGTAACTGAGCAAAGGTTACAGCTACAAGGCAAAGAGGCAGAAATGACATTGGTTTCTAAGCCAAGGTTTTTCACTACCCGAAATGGCAGCACTACTTTAAAAATTCAGTATTTTCTCTGTTGTTTTTTTAAACACAGTTCATACAGAGTTTGAAAGGCAACTACTGATTACAACAAAAACAGAATTACAATGGGTTATCTTTTACCTGGTGAGGGATGGTGCAATGGAGGGAATGAAAAAATGCAGTGATTGCTGCCTGGAGGTTTGGGGCATCCCAGTTTGCAGAAAGATATCCCATTAATATCAGAAGGTAAGAAAGGCTATTTGGGTCAGATCAAAATTTTGCCTGCTTACTCTGTCTCTAACAGCAGCCCACAGCAATGCTGTGGAAAACAGTGTCAAGAGTGGGCCAGCAAGCAGCCATCATTCCCCAGCATGTGTCTTCAGCAAATAAAGTAAAAAATACTTCTGCTGGGGCAGCTCGTAATATCATTGTTTTTATACTGTCACGTAACTCAAGAAAAGTGAAGCCAGGGGCTGTGAAGTGGTGAGGACCTATGACTGCTTCAAGGGAGCCTGGGAGTGGAAATTTGGGAAGTCCTCCCAGCTGGGCTGGGGGTTCAGCCCCTCCAAAGGGTACCTCTGAGCATCACCTCTGCTGGTAATTGATGTCTGAGAAGTTGTATTAGTGTAGGAAAACATGTGTTTTCCAGCATATCTCATATGGTGGGAAAAAAAAGGTGTTTTAGGCTAGGAGTTTGCTGGTGTAGAAAAAGGCTGTGTCTTAAAAGTGGTCTGTGTCTGGAGGATAGGCAGAGCTGGTGAGTGGTGGTGGTGGCTATGGGATGTGAGCTCCTGGGCTGGTGCAGCATCAAGGACAGGAGTCCTCCTCAAGACTCAAATCAGCTAGCAAATATTTTTCTTCCCCTTTGGCAACCAGAGGGGCTCTGCAATATTTAAGTGCCCAGCAGGAGCAGAAATGAAAGGCTGAGTCACACGCTGGGCCCCATGCACGGCGAGCAGAGGCTTCAGGGAAGATGCCTTCAGTGCACCTTGCAACAGCCTCCCTCTGATGAACCTTCAAAAGGATTCGGCTCCCCTCAAGCTGGTAATGCTTGCACAGTTTCAAAACAGACCACCTATAAGTTAATGAAGGAAGCCAGTGGAAAAATGTTGGCAAGAGGTAACAGATGCATCTGAAAAGCCATGCCTCCCCCCAAAAAAATTTGTTTAGGAGTGGGGAAGAAAAGGTCTTCAGTTAATTCAGTGTTGTGCATCAAGTTGAAAATGCCTATGACATTTTGGAAATGTCGACAGCTTGGGGAAATGAAGCAACTTGCCATGATCTCTGAGTCCTGCTTGTCCCAGCAGGGATCGAAGCAAAGGCCCCGTAACATCACTGGAATTGTTAATACCTCCGCTCTGCAAAGGAACTAGCATGCTGGGCGGCAGCATGTGCCGAGGCATTGGCTGTTTGGGAGGACTGGGCTTGGAGGCACATGAAGGAGACCTCTCGTATGGCGAAAGCTCATATCCCAGCGGCATCACATCTCGGAGGAAGGGGAACTGGAAGGACTGCTATTGCACCACTGCCAGCCCTGGGTGCTCATACCCGGCTGCTCTGCACAGGGAAAAGAAAGAGCTGATACTGAACAAGAAGCTAAGAAATGTGTTTATTTTTGCTCCAGGTCTAAGGCTTACTGCCTAGGGGATAACATGTGAACTATTCTTTGATGAAATGGTTGTGTGGATGGATGTGTCTACATCAGGACTCTGCCTTGCTTCACTCTGAGTCATGCTGCAGGGAGGCCTGACTGAAGATGGGCCCAGGCCATGTTGTTCAGATGCAAATCTGAATGGATTTATAGCTGTTCAAAACATTTGAGGAGAGCACAGATTTTTTTTAGCTCAAGGCTTTGTTCTGAGGGAAAGACTCACGGCTTTTCATGGTGAACCAGCACGCCTCGGGGCTGGCAGGTAGTACAGGCTTTTTGTGGAGGAACTTGCAGGAGCAGAGGCAGGGGCAGCTCTGGGCTCAGCCTGGCAGCAGAGAAGGAAGGTCCCAGGCCTGGGAGGGAGCCAGCCCAGCCCTCCTTGCATGGGCCAGGTAGCTTCCATAGGCAGTGAGTTGTGGTGTTTAAGGAGCCCTGATGCAGGATGAGGGGCATCCTGTGAGTCCCAGCTGGCCTGGGCCTTTGCCTGGGGTGAGGGGGCTCAGCTGGGCTGGGAGAGCCGCAGCTTCAAGCTCCTCGCCTGCCTGGTGCAGGTCTGGGACCTGGGTCTGTTACGTTGCAGCAAGTCAATCTTTCCATTATCTGAGCAGGTCTACAGTGAAGATTGGCTTTGAAAGTGGGGTTTCTAAATAAAAAAAAAAAGTCTTTCAGAAGACACCTGCAACTGGGTACTCAGCAGGCTTGCCCAGGAGAGGACAGGGCACTCTCACTACCCTAAGCTGGGTCTGCAGCTCTTATGCTAATAAACAAGCCACTCAACCCAGCCTTTCCTTCACTTCTTCTTTTTGACAGATCTGTGTGCTTTGCGTGCCGGGCAGGGCTGGCAGAGACCTGGGGTATTCCCACTCCACCGAGCCAGGAGCCAGCCATGGCAACCCCGTGCTGCACACAGCTGGCATCCGAAGCTGGAGCCCTCGGGGAAAGGAGAAACTGCAGTTGACAGCACTGGTTTATTTTGGGGGAGGCTTTCTCCGTTCGGAGCCTGAGACAGGCAGTGTTTTGAATGATGCATAATAATGGTGTTGAAGCCATCGGGGCAAATTCCTTCCTTGCTGTAAGAAAGGAGTTGTGAAATCCTGCTTCTAAATTTAGGGGAAAATTTTTATGTTAGCTAGAGTTTCTCGGTGAGCACGTTATAAATGATTGCCCAAGCTCTGAGCAGAATAAGCAGTGACATTAAAAAAGTCAAATGACTGCTGTGTGCTATCTGTCCCTACCTGACCTCCTTAAAAATCTTTCTGAGAAATACAAAAAGTTGGGGAATGCATCCAGGCCTTCAACAAAACACTGCAGAAATGAAACTGAATGGAGACACCACCTCATTCCCAGGCCCCTGTGACACCCTACCATCTCCTCTCTTTTGGGATGCCTCCCAGTTAGAGAGACAGCTGTGACCCTGTTAGCTGTACAGGCTTGATGCCACCCGACAGGATGCATGTCCAGAGAAGTGCCCTTACCTCCTGCTGTGGCTGCTGGGCACTGAAGAGGATGCTCAGGATGTCCGCAGCAGCGCTGAAGCTGGGCCAGAGGGACCCTCTGCTTGCTTGACTAGGGGAGAGAGCAGAGAGAAACCCACTGGTACCTGTGTGACCCCAATGGAGCTGCCTGGAGCTCGGAGACATCCTTCAGCAAGGCACCATGTTCAGTGACAGCTGCTGCAAAGGGCCTAGGAATTAGTCTGTTGTAGAAAGTTGTTTCAATATCTGTTATTTTCATTTGGTCGTGTGATCTGATGCAGCAGTCAAGATGGGCTGGGTCACACCCATAAGCCATAGGCAGTTCACACTAACAGGAGGATGGGATAAAAGCACATTAAGACATTTTTTTTTCCATTTGATAGTTCTGAAGTTCTTTTTTTTTCAAGAATAATTTTTATAACACTAGAGTTAAAACCACCTTAGCCTAAAACTATTGACTTCTAAGAT
The DNA here is from genome assembly GCF_036417535.1 of Chlamydotis macqueenii. Classification (NCBI taxonomy): domain Eukaryota; kingdom Metazoa; phylum Chordata; class Aves; order Otidiformes; family Otididae; genus Chlamydotis; species Chlamydotis macqueenii. The sequence goes on along the minus strand of NC_141558.1, from coordinate 100,670,815 downwards.
CATGCTTTACCTAGCAGTCTTTTTTAATAGTATGTGGATTTATACTAGCCTGCTATGTTTCCCATTTGGAGCAGTTAGGATTTTAATATCATTAGCTTAATATTTAGTCAGAATGTGTATTTTATGATCCTAATAAAAACTAATTACAGTGACGCACTCATCTCATAAGTCACAATGTGTCAGTCCTTCAAGACATTACACATACCACTACTGGGCTTGAGGAAAACTAGACATGATAAAATGCAGCACCACACCAAACCACAGAATAGGTAAAAAACTGAACCTTACACTCAAATGAGAGACATTTTAGTGACTGACCTTTTGGTGTTGAAGCCTTTGCATATATTGGGAAGAGTATGCTATACAGTCCACACTTAGAATCATAGAATCGTAGAATGGTTAGGGTTGGAAGGGACCTTCAAAGGTCATCTAGTCCAACCCCCAACCACTTCTATATTCTTTTGTGTTTTGGGACCAATTTAAACTCATTCTAGGCAGAAATAAGATTTTACCTTGTTTTACCTCTGTTCTCTACCTCTCCTCCTCTCACATCATGTCTCTGGTGCCCTACTCCCATCCCCTTCCCAGGCCAAAACACTGGCTACCCTCTCTGCCCTGGGAGGGAGGTTTTGCAGCTGGACAGGTTCCATACGAGGGTCCAGCTTTGCCCTGCGCACTGCTGCTGTGGAGAAGGAAAGAAGTCACCAGGCACACTTATGAGGGGCTTTTCGCTAGGTTTTACTGTGACTGCATTATAAGTCAACAGAATCAGTAATTGCCTTTCATTCCAGAAGTAGATGGCCTCAGAAATTACCCCAAAAAGGCCTTGAATCAGTAAACAGCAATTACATGATCTCTCTTTGAGGGAGAGGGTGATGTCATGGTAATTTTGAATAAATAAAAGCACTTGAAAATTATAAGAGCCCAAGCAATTTTACACTGTCATCCTTTCAGATTTGACTATTCATATGTTGCGTTTCAGCTCATTACAGCTGCTTCACAGGCAGCTGACTGCAAAGATTTGTGTCTTTTGCCTCGTCCCTGCCCGCCCCCCCCCCGCCCCCCCATCTGTGCCCCTGCCTTTCTCCCAGGCATCTTGCCTGGCTTTCACCCTCTGCCTGCCTGAACCCTCCCATGACACCCCCAATTCCCAGTCTTCCTTTTTCTGGCAGGCTTGCACCTCTTCAAGCAGGCAGCAGGCAGTTGCCCCAGCACAGCCAGTCTCTGTCGCGTGGGCTGTGGATGCCATTTCTGGTTGCCACTTGGATCTCCTCTGCGTGCCTCCATCTTCCCCCCCAGCCCATGCCTCTCACTATGCCCATGGTGCTCCCGCACCCCTGCGTTTCCCCCATCTTGGCACATCCTGGCCCACGTAGACGACTAACCCAACTATCCACCTAGGAAATCACTCCCCGCTTTCCTAAACTCCTTCAGATCCCCAACAAAACTGCCCATCTGTCCCCTCCTCATTTCAGTCTTCTGCTAAAGGGAGACACGTCAATGTGAGCCTCTTTGGTAATTCATTTCTCCATGACCGTATCGCTATCCTTTGACCACGACAGCTAAATTTCTTGATTGCTCATAGATTATGTAGTTGGATGTGATTGCTGTGACCATCTGGTCTGATCTGCACTACGGTTTAAGCCACAGGTCTTTTCTGAATTATTTCCTGCTGTCTTTTCTATATATAAACATTCAAAAATGCCGACTTTTAGCTTGTTCTTTCTGATGATGGAGCAGCCACCACAAGTGTTAGCTGTTTGCTTCTCAGTTTGCTGCTTACTATTAAAAATACATGCTTTATTTCTAGACTGAATTTGTCAGCTTCAACTTCCAGCTGTTAGATCCAGTTACATCTTTATCTGAAGAGTCCTCTTTCCCATTTCTGTTCCTCAAATAGAGGCTATGATTAATTCATCTCTTAAACTTTGCTTTGTTAAAATTAACCCTCTGAGCTCCCTTTCTGCTGTGTTTTCCAGTCTCTGGCTTGCTCTGAAGTACCTTTAACTGAATCCTATTATTCTTGCACTGAATGGGCCACAGAAGGGTACAGTAATATAACTGTCTAATCGTAATTTTTATTCTGTATATTGAAAGACAATGTTTACTCTTCTACACCGCAGCAACAGCTTGGGAAAGTTGTTCCCCCTCCTCAGGGAATATATGCTACTATACACAAGAGTGATCCAGCAACCACAGAGAGAAAACTTTTTATCTTTGCCCTTGCAAGATACAAATCACCTTGAGGACTTGAGATACGTATCAGTGATGTATCCTGCTTCCCTTCTTGGTCCCGCACTGTTACCTAAACTACAGGTGAAAAAGTTTTCAATGCTGTTTTCTATGATCATTCAATACATCATCATTTCCAACTAATTTTTAAATAAACAATTACTCTGTAAATATGACCTGTGCTCTTTTCTCCTAGGTGTAGGAATTTATAGCTGGTAATACTTCAGCAGGTATTTTTTCCCTTGCATCCAGCTTACAAGTGATCCAAATCAGTCTCCAGTTATCACGTTTCCAGAGTTTTTACTGTCTCATAAACTTTGTGAGGGATTATTCTACATTTCCTTCCAGATCGGTGGCAATTATTTGGAATGGCATATGTACAAAAGCTAAGCTTCATGGAACATCTGCAAAACCAGGCCTCTTTGTAAATGATTTCCCATTTACAACTATATTTTCAGATCTCCAAGTTAACTAGATTCTCATCTCTCTCATCTGCTATAAGGATTTTGTGCCTTTCCAGCTTCTTACTCAACATGTCAAGAGGTACCAACCCAAACATCTTTCAGAATACTGTTATTTCAACCCTATTCTGTCTCAGTCAAGCTTGGAATTTAACCGATTTCTAAAAAATAAATCACATTCTTTTAATGTAATTTTATTATGTCAAAACCTGTGTCAGTTTCTACTAATTGTATCTCTCTTCTTCTTTTCTTTAGGAAATGAAATGCTCTACCACCTATGTGATTATTCTGCAAAGCATCATTTCAGTTTCACGGTGCTGGTACCATGGAATCATCTCCTTCACCTTTTTAAATATTGCCATCTCATTGGCTTCCTGCCAGTGCCCCGGAACTTCCCGGTGTTTCAAGATGCATTGAAAATTAACATTACTGATGCAGAGAGCCATTCATCAGCTCTTCTGAAGCTGTTGATTACAAGTTTTTCAGGTTTTTATAAGCCTAGCAAGAGCAGCTGCAGTTTAGCACTATCCTTGGTTACATTTGAAATAGAAGGTGTTCTACACTCCTTAGAAAATCAGTGTGGGGTCTGCCTTTTTCCCAAATACATAGCAGATACATCTATTTAATGGCATTTTTGCATTCCTTCTAGTGCTGGGAAAGGGCAGTGGTTAAGATTCCTTAAAATCTCTGCCTTTTTGTCATTGGTACTCTCTTTCTAAAGGGGCCAACCTGCAGAAATGGCAGAATTTATTTGGCTAGAAATCTGGCAGGTACATGCTCGCTCGTGAGGGACAATGGTATATATATCTCATTCTAATTAAGTCACTGATCAGCTTCACTCTAAAGTTCAGATCATTCCAATTCGTATCAAGAAACCACTGATTTTGATTCACCCATTAATTTTTTGAAAGAAATTTCTAGTGGCAAGTAAAAAAGGTGAAGCAAGAATACAATTTCTTTTTCCAAGGGATTTTTCTGAAATGTTCCTTTTTTTTGAAAACCATGTTGTTGGCCTGCCACTGAACCTTCATTCATCTATATTGTATGTTCTGCATGTGCATACAGTACAATAGTGGCAAGTATTAAATATTAATCTTTTCTGCAAAGGAAAGCTATCTGAAAATCTTTGCTTAAATCTTTGCTCCGCTTAAAGCTTGCACTGGCTCAAAATGAAAAGTGAAGACTAATATAGCATGTAGCACCACTGTCACTCTCAGATACAACAGATGTTAAACTCATAGAAGGCAAAAAAAAAAATACAACGCTTTCTTTTAAGTGGTTTCTGAATCATTCTGAAGTATTGGAGCATATGTTCCCATTAGGAGCAGCCTAAGTCACAGAACAGTCTTTGCTTATGGAAGGTTCACATCTGAACTGCTGGGCCATTTGGATTAAATTGCGTTTAGCTGTTTAGCAGAGCCAATGAAGCTGCTAAGGGAGTTGCTAAAAATCTTTATTGCAGTAGGAGTTTGCTCCGCTGTGTGTTTAAATCACTAGCATCAAACTTCTCACACCACTCATAGGAACAGGCCTGGTTAAAAGCAGCGATGGATAATGGATTTAATGAACGACTACTCCAGCTGAGAATAGCTATTTGGTTGCCTAATAGCCGTCACACATTTGTTAAACTAGACTTGTGAGCCATAAGGATTTTCAGCTCTGTGATGAGTAGTAGGATTCAGCAATCTAGAGATATTGCTGGAAAAAAAAACAACCCTTGATTTTTTAATATGGGTGAAGAATTTTTACTCAGCTTTTCAAAAAGAATATTCATGGTAAGGTGCGCAACAGAACTGGAAATTTCACAAGTTGAGAGGCAATGATAAAAGAGCAGATAGCAATGGAAAACCTGTGCAGCCTGACGTGTAGCTCTAATGACAGCTCAAACACTCGCGATTGTGGCAGAAGTGCGTGCCTGCACACCTATATACTCTATTAGCATTTTAATTTTATTCTCTCTTCATGTTGGACTTCCACATAGAAACCCCAGCTGCAACCACTCTGTGTGCTACATGCACACAGACACAATTGGAGATAAACTCTGCCATGATGCCAGCTGGACTGAAAAGGCAAGAGGTGAGGAGAGGAGAGGAGATGCCTCATGATGAAAGAGAGGAGAGAATCCACCCCGTTTGGCTCACCTCCCCAGGCAGGAGCAGGAGCTGTGCTGCTCAGTGCTGAGTGGCAATGAATGAAACAGATGATTACCAGGCTGCCAGAATTCCTTGGGAAAAGAGCTCTTGCAGAATACAAAGAGAAAATCTGACTGAGCAGAACATTTTTTTTTTTTCATTTTTATTTCAGAAGTGTCCAGCAGAGCGAGTCTCCCCTCTGTGGTTTTTATGCTGTGTGACAATGTAAATGTTTACTACCTTTCCTGATCATCACCTGCCACTCCATTAAATGGTCTGAGTTTTACAATATGTGATGTTTATGGGAACATGAAACTATGTGCCTCAGTGGCTTTATGCTCATCCTGCACTGACAGGCAGTGGCCTGAGATAAAAAAATAAGTTCAACAGAAAAGTGTCTGTCAGAGAGCAAAGGCTTAGCCTGGGAGTCTCGGGCTCCCTTTGAACCTTGTGCTGTGGAACTGCATCTGACAAGAGGAGACCCAGACACACATGGCAATGGAGAAAATGGAGGCATCAAACTTTCAGACTTGGAGCACAGCATTTGATGGGGCAGGGCTCATCTCTGCCCTAACAGTGACATTAGTGCAGACCTCCCAGAGCCAGAACAGGCAGGAGTACTCCTAGGGACATGCTCTTTGGGAGTGACAGCTAGACATATAAGGTCACTGAGGTACCAAATGCCATAGAAGTGCAAGATGAGAGACATAAAGATGTGTGGTGAGAGAGGATGCATCAAAATGAGAAGCAACTTAGAGGCATGATGATTTTTGTAAATTAAATTTTCACTCGGTTGTAGTGGTGGTGAAGAAATTTCACATCAACCTCAAAGCCAAGTGGCAATTTCCCAGTACGGGAGAGTTAGAGGCCTTCGCTCAGCCTTGTGCTCCAACCATCGGGATCATCATTCTAGGCTACACTTGTTTATGCAATGAGTGCTGCTCTCCAGGCATCCAGGTCCTGTTCCTGCAGTCTGGCAGTGCCCGCTTGACTTTCCAAGGAGTGTTTCTTAAGGCATTTTCTCATGTGGATAACCACGTAACCACTTGATGACCAACTGTGTACTGATCTGTAGATACTCACACTGGAAAACGCTGGCCTTTGGGCCTCATGTTCTCTCTAAGAATGAAATGTTATTTAGTCTGTCGCACAACTGTGGGGCTGAATATCTGCACGCATTCTCAATATTTGAAAATCTGCAGTTTGCAATATTGCAAGACTTGCAAGATCTGCAAATACCCTAGATGCTGAAGAGCTGAGATGGTTATACTACTATTTAAAATGCTGAAGCACATAGGGCTGCACAGGCTCCTACAGCCTATTTCAAAAGCCTCAATGCTCTGTACCCCAGACTTGCTGCAAATTAAATGTGAAGGGCTATGAACGTGAGCGGGTTAAGGCATCATGTAGTGCTGCTGTGGAGATAGCCGCTATTTATCATTGCCTCCCACTGTGAGGTTGGAATAGGCAGCCTGAATGTCACATATACTGTATTTATAATGCTGTTTTAAGGTCATCTCCATGTACAGATGCTCTAGACAGAGGAATTGATAAGTATAGATGTGTCTGTTGCAAGGCACTAAATAGATTTGAGATGATTATATTGTAAAACCCATATTTCAGCCAGAAACACTGCTGCAGTCACTCCATTCCTGGCAACCTTCCAGTCACCAACAGCTGGCAATTAACACTTACACAAAGATGCCCAAACTTTGCCCAGCCAAAGGCTTTGGTGGCCACTTGCCAGGAGCTTTAGGGCTGCACCTATTTTACATAAAATGGAGCAGATTGTGCCTGATTTAATCTTTCCTACAGAGCTATGGCCCACAAAGGCTTTTGCTTCTGGTGTGCTTTGCTGTACCCTGATCAAACCATTGCCCCATTGTGGAATTCAATGGGCCACATTTAGCCTCAAGGTTGTATTCTGGTTTTCCATGAATTATGTTAACTGCTGACATAGCCCACAAAGCCTTTCAGTCCACGTGTGGAAAAGCAGCAGTTAATCACATCTCTTTGTATGTGAAAAGGGGAAGAGACTTTGCCAAAATATAATACAAGTTCTGATGATACAACTTTAATAGTAACTACAAACAGACTGCTTGTCTTTTGCGCTGAGCATTATGCAAGAGAGAAAGTTTCTGACCTGAAAATGTGCAGACTCATTATAAGGCAAGGAAAGAGAAATTAGACCCATACAACTCCTTCAGAAGAAGAAGCCTGAGGAAGAGAAGATGCCAGTCAATGTGAAAGACAGATGGCAACTTCAGTCCCCACCTGGAAGAGGAAGGGATGATGCCTTCTTGGACTGCCCTCGAGCTTGGTGATCATGAGGATCATGAGGCTGGGTTCACCCTCTCAGGCTGGAGAAGGATTGAACCCATGGCTCCTGCTGACTGCATGGGTGGCGTATTGCTCTTCCCCTGTGTGAAGTGAGGTGTGGCCGCTCAGCCCCAGCCATATTTTTTCAGAAAAGACTGGCACTCCTCCTCCCTCCCCCAGCTGTCCTGTTGGAAGCAATGCTTAGCTATCTAACACAAATGAGAATTACAGGCTGTGAATCCTGGTCTGACGGATTTACTTCCCTGCAGTCTAGAAATAGATGACTGAGCTCCTAAGAGGGCATGATTTAAGAGGCAACCTTTTCCTCAGCGTGTCCCGCTGGCTAGCCCAGACACCTCCTGCTTGCTGTGCAGGCTGCTGGGGGATGCCTACATCCCTGCTGGCTCTGCACTGGGACCAAATTCCCAAGGGCTAGGGACCCCATGCAGGGTAGGAGTCTGAGCTTGGCAACCCCAGCCTCTCTTTGTGGGGTTACAAAATCCAGCACTGTGCACGGGGGTATGCCCAGAATCGCAGCTATGATGTTTAGGAGAGGCTGGATGTTCAGGAACGCTCACTGGACTCCTGCTTGGTTTGGCTGATAATGCCGTCATCCAGCTGTGCTTCTGCACACAGGCACTTCACCCATGTTGTCTTTTCCTTCTTCCTCTGCTATGCTGAAATATATACAGACACCATATTCAGTGCCAATAAATGTAAATTAGTGCATAAGGGAGAGTGCACAAACTCAATTCTGTGTGCCTTCCAATTGACTGCAAACTATTTTTACATTTCAGGAGCGAGATCTCGAGGACAGAAGAGAGAGTGCTCCTGAAACAGCAGCTTAATATTTGGAGAGGTCAAGGAAGCAAATAGAGCATAAGGAACTAGAAGGAAAGGGAAGAGATAAGAAATCATAATCCATTATTATTATCCTGAATAAATCCAGGGTGCACTTGCATTTTTTAAACTGTGTGCACATCTGATGGCCCTATCAGCCATGGCAGAGCAGGGAGGGTTGCAGTAAGGGAACCTGAGATGATCCAGTGTATGGAAGGGATGGCTGAAGAGATGTTAAACACAAGAGGAACCCCTAGCCTAGAAAAGGGGTGGTTGCAGGGGGAACGTTACAGAAATCTGTAAAATCATCAGGTCATTCAAATGGGTCCTCTGTGGAACTTGTCACTTCATGATGTCCTTGATAATAAAGCTTTCCTGTTAGATTTAAAAAAAAAAAATAGACTAATTAATGGAAGGTGATTCTGCTGTGGGTTACAAAACACAAGGATACCACTTGTCACTCCTGAAGTCTTCAAGGTGCAGGTCATTGGAGACGAGGACAAGAAATCAAGGGTCCAGCTCTGTACATCTGTCCACATCTGTCCTGTTCTTGTGTTTTTTTTCTCTGAGCCTTCCTTGCTAGGAGTTGTGATACTAACAGCAACAAACACAGAGCTGAGCCCAGTTTATAAGAAGTCTCCAATTCTCTTTTGCCTTTACTGAAAAGGCTCCAAAGGGGGAAAAAAAAGTGTCAGCCCAGACAGCTGCTTGCATCTCTTCCTGCATAATGGAAGAGATTACTCTTCAGACATATTCACCTTGGCTCGGATGTGTTGGCCTTGTGCATTGTTTTCTAAGGTGGATACTTTGTAAAATGCTTCTTCATACAAGCATTTCACATTATTTTCTTTCTTCCCTCTTTGTATTCCTTGCAACAGTGAAATATTTACATGCAGCTTGCAAAGGTTCCCACACAAGCTTACCAAGACCAGAGCCTCCATGCCCTGAGAGGCAGGGATTTAGGATAGGAAGATAAAGAGTGTGACAGCCATTTATTTTATTCCCATATGCAAGCACACGTTAGCATGTGTTAAGACTAGCAGTGCCTCAGTCGGGTCCTTGCTGCAGTGCAGGTGATATTTATTTGTGTGACGGCTCCCTCTGTGCATTGGTGGACCTGAACCTGTACCTCGGTGTGAGGAGCACTCCCCGCTGCCAGCATGCCCAGGGCACCTTCCCAGTACCAGGCAGAAAGCTCATACCTGAGCACTAGCAGCTCTGGGCATTAAAACCTCATCTCCCTGCTCGCAGCAGGACACCCAAAATACCTCTGGGTATTATATGGGCCAGGTACGGGCCTTTTGTGACCAGCACTATCCGAGGTGAAGAAAAACTCACAGAGTCGGGTAGAAGGAGATTTTTATCTCCTGTGAATCAGTGTGTTGGTGGAAGGAAAAGGAATATTTTAATGAATTATTCACTACCCCTCTACCCTCTGGAACGAGCTAAGGAGTGGAGATAGGCTTCCTGCTGAACAGGTTGAAAAGAACGCTGTTTTTCAGAAGGCCTGAGCCACCTTTCTGCTTAGCACGAGTAATTCAACGCTGGGATGTGCATTAAAAGGGTAGTGGTAAAAGGTGGGGGAGAAAAGTTAGTTGCTAGCAGTGCACATCTTAAAAGAAAATAGCAACCAGATGATGATGCAGAGGGGAAAAAATGTTGGACAGAAATCCCCACAGCTTCACATGCAGTAATTATTTCACCAATAGCTGGATGAAAATGCATCACCTTATCCTGATGGAGGGCAAAAAATCTTCCAAGGGCTCCATTCTTCTAGGAAAACTGATTTTCCCAGTGTGTAACAGAGTCCTATTTGCACCATGACTGCTTGGGACAAGCTGAGGGCAGCAGTGGCTGCGCTGCAGGGTGGGAAGGGTGTCACGGGGGGGACTCGGGGAGCTGAATTCCTGGAGCAGAGACAGACTGCACAGGCTCAACCTTTTGTACCGAACTGTCACAGTGATCTAATTACTGGAAGTGAAGTGTGTGACATCTGGAGAAGTGCCCGAGTTTCAAAGTGACTTCGGCAGCCAGTGAACCATAGCCTGCACCAGCTCACGACTGCTGCGCACACCTACCTACCCACCAGCCACCACCGTGCCAGGGAGGAGGAGCTGCTTTATCCTCTGAGCATCTTAACAGCTGCAAACACAAGTTGGGTCACCAGCCAGCAGGCCGGGTGTTGCTTTCAGCTGAAGACATAGTGTATCAACGTTTGTAATGAAAAACAACATCTCCTGCAGGATTTTCCCGTGTGCTCCAGTGAGGAGGTATTAACTAATGAAGGGCACGCGTTCTGGTGTGATGTGGCTGCCGACACCTTCCGCGGAGCCAGGAGTGAGACGTTATGAGGGTTTCTCAAAGTTACAGGCGATAATTTCCACAACTTTCAGAAAAGGTATTGCACTCACCATGAGGTAACCCTCTTCTGGATCTCATTAGGGTGGGTGAAGATGAAATAATCGCTTGTCTGGAAGCGCTGGTTGCCTAGGGATCAGCGATCATGACCTGGTTGCATTCACTGTGGGCAAACAAAAGATGGTCGCAGTCTGGTTCTTCAAAAGGGCACATTTCCCAAAGTTAAAGAAAATGACCAGTGAAATTAATTGGGAGGAAAAGTGTAAAGAGAGACACACGAGTCCTTTAAGAGAACTAATTAGCTGGCCGGGGAGACACAGTTTCACACTTCAGAGATAGGAGAGCTCTGACTAACAGACCTTCTTGGCTCGTCTGCAAAGAGAATGCGATTAGAAATAACAAAGCAATATGCCACACATGGAAAATATATAGCAAGGGATACAAACAAGTAGCTATTTAAAGCACAAGACAAAGGGACAATAGGAAGAATCAGAAATATATTAGAAACAAACGGAAGCGTAGATTAGATTTCGATCATTTGCTACATAGGGATGGTAAAATTGTTAGTAATAATGTGGAAAAAGCAAAAAGGGAAACAAACAGTCTGCGGGGGAAAAAGCAGAGAATGGATACATATTATATGAAGCTGAGTCATATAACAGAGTTGTCAGGTGTTGTGTCAACATTTTTTAGCAGTTCTAGTACTAAAACTTTGGAGAGTGTGAAAAAAGAAGCCACAGAAATTATTGGAAGGCTTACGTACCAGGGTTATTTGATTGCAAAATATTTTATCCTTTTGCAGGCACTAAAATGATCTTTATTCTGGCAGCAAACAGTAAAACATGAACCAAGGGCTGGAAGCTGAGTCCAAAGTGTGTATTTTTAACAGCGAGGGTAATTAACCATTGAGAGAACTAAGAAAATCGGTGCCCCTCTGGAAGGCATGTTTTGGCCACAGCCACGTTTGCCAATTCAGTGCCTGGGCAACACTCACTTGTGATTTAATGAAAATAAAGGTTGTTTGGAGGCTGGTGGGTGAAAGGAGATTGCCAGGTCCCAGCAAAGCATCACAGAGGAAATAATTTTTTCCAGGAGCAGAGGGAGGGTGGGTCATGGGGCACGGGTGTGGAGGGTGACCTAAGGGTCTCCCTGTGCCCAGAGCAGAGCTCCCAAAACTATGAGGTCTGTGAGATCAGAGAAAAAACAGCTTTCCCTGAGAAACACAGGACCTCAAAGCTCAAGGTAAATTGGAAGGGCATCAATACCTGTTTTACAAAGTGCGTGTTTCTTTCAGTAGCACCTAGTGTCTAGACACTGAGAAAGGAAATATTCTTTTAAGGAGGAAAAAAAATGTCCTGGCTGTGATTTAGCTAATTGCAAAATGCAGCGGGGAGCTGGCTGGGGACAGGTCGGTGCCAGAGCTCTCCTTGCATGTTCTGAAACCTCAACCTTCCTGTCAAAGGCTTGATGATACCAACACCTTCCTGATTGTAGCCAGGTTGTAAAGATTTGGGCTTGGGTGATACGCAGTCTTGTTGGGTACAAAAAGCACGCTTACTCCCACTGCTAAACCAACAAGGCACTGAAAACATTTCCTTCTTCTTGATGAGGAAACAGGGCACAAATGGACTCCAGCCTTTAAATATTTATTATCATCTCCAACAAATGCATGTATTAAACAGGGGCATTGTATGCTCACCATGATCCATTATGAAATGTGGGTTTTGTACCCCAGGCATGCAAGCAGGCTATGAAAACCCATCATAGTCCTGCCCCTGAGTTGGGTAGGGGACAGGAGCAGCTCCACTCTGGGCAGTACTGCCAGTAAACTGCACACTCCGTCCGTAGGCCATGATTTTAACAACAGCCACATCAAAATTAAGAAACAAACACACCATCTATTTGCATTTTAGGAGAAGAAGAGGAGAAAGAGCCTGATCTAAATGACATTGATGTTCCTGGGAGCTTTTCTAGTCAATTAAGTTGGAAGCGGATAAGGCACAAGAACAAACAGAGAATGCAAAATACGAAGTCTTCAGCTGAATGAAAGGGGAAACCTGATAAGGAAAAGCAGAGGGTGAAGCATATTAAGCACTCTGCAGTGTGGAAAAAATAGACTGCTAGTTAGCCAATGGGAGCATGCAAATTTTTCATTTTGTAATGGTTTTGTAATAGTATTTTGTCATTTTATATTAAAGTGTATTTTCACATGAAAGAAGCATTATATAGTGATGTAGAAATATAGAAAAAATAAAGTGACTACCACTTCTAAAACAGGAACCCAGCACAGCAAAGCTATCTCACAAATGACCACGGAGCAGGGCCAACAATTGCCAGTGTTTGGAGTGGATCCAGTCTCACTGTGGTCTTGGGCACAGAAATGTGAAAGCATGCCATTAAAAAATGTGAAGAATGGAATTATAACCTTTGCTCTCCCGCTCTCTGCAATGCTTAGGGAAGGAAGATGAAAACCTGTCATCGGTTTTGCATGCTTACAAAGATAGGCTTCTACTCAGGGTATTATTTGCTCCAGCCTCTAGCTCTGATTTCTAAAGCAGAAAAGGTTTAGTGCCCTGCCATTGAAAGTGTTGAACAGGTTACAGTACAGCAGTGGATCAGAACACTGCATAGCTTCGAAACACAAAATGTCAACACAGTTCGTAATATTTTCCTATACTGACTGCAACCGAAGAGTGCTTTGCAAACCTGTATGCCTCAATTATTATTAGCAAATTATCAAAGCCCTTGCTTTACAGATGGGTTACTGACTCCTAGGAAAAGGAAGGCCACAAGTACAGAAACTAATAATCTGATGGTGACTTGCAGTCCTTTGTTCTAATTGCTGAATCATGGTTCCTACTAACGGGTGCAGTACGTGGCTTGATGCTGTCAATGGTCCTGTAATTAGGAAGGTGTGCAATATCCTGGAAAATGGCCACACCTTCTCTGAAGAGATTCCTCTCAGGGGTGTCACTGGATTTAATTTACATCATTTGAAATCACCCTGAGCCCAGCCTGAACTTGAGCCCACAGATACCTTCATCTGCAGACCTTCAGCAGTTACTCTCATCAGTCATTGCAGTAGAAGCTACGTCCACGCAAGGATGTCGGCACTTGGCTTGTGATAAGATGCAGCAAGGAAGTAAAATGAGGTGCAGTTATTGGCTGATAATAGGGCTCTTGACAATATATAACTGTGGTGCAACTAAATGAAATATGTTCTGTGAGAACGGGCTACTGTCCAGCAGTTAATGTAAATGTTTTTGAAGTGCTGGTAGACCTGGTCTATAAAATACCCAAAGCCTGTGCAAGGAATGTTAATCTATACTGGCCTCCAGGAGAAAAAAAAAAAAGATATGTAAAGACTAGGAACATTTTATGACTGTGGGAGGAAAAACTGTGTTTTGCCAATATTGTTTCCTAGATTGAGAGCAGTCTGTGCTGCCTCCATAGTTTTCTTCAAACTCTCAGACTCAGCTGCTCCTTCTCAACACTGAATCTGTCACCTCAGGTCAATCCAACATCCACCTTATCATGCTGAGCCCTGTTTAAAAGGGCTCATCAGGGTGTGCTGATGAATTATTTTCTTGCGCAGGGCTGTAATGCCTGCAGTAATCTCCCTCTGTTTTGTCGGTGTGATTACTGCAACGTGTGCATCCTGACATACATTAATAATGGTTCATGTGTGAACACTGGATCCCTAAAAAGAGTGTATAGCTGCATATTCTTCATCAAGTTAAGCCCATATGGAACCAGTGATCACGGAGGCCTTGAACTGCATGAAAACAGACACATTTGCTCTGGCAGGAGAGGGTCTTTCCCTGAGGATCAATGATCACATCCAAGAGTGAGAAGACTTTGTTTCTTCCAGCCTCTTCCAAATTAAATTAGTAAATTTGAAGTCAGGCTAGACAACATTGCTAATACACTCAGACAGCTGCTTTCCCTGGAGTGGGATCACCATCAGTAAAAAGAAGTCAAGTGAAGTTTCAGGTTTAGTATGCAAGATTTTGTTTCATAAAAAGGAATTGAAAAAAGCAAAAATGTTCCAACTATTGCAATTATGCCACAAAACTTGTGTTTCTAAAACTGCATAGAATCTGCAATACTGTCAGCTGCTCTCTCCAACTAGGGTAAACTGAAAGACTTGGAGTGCTAGTCTCCTCTGTATCTGGCATAGCTGGCATAGCTTCATTGACTGCAGCAATTATCCCTGATTGACATCTAAGTGAATTAGAAACGTGCACTGCACATCTTAACTGCACATGAATTATTGCATTGTACTAAGCAACAAACTTGGAAAGCCCTTTTTTTTCATCCCGTGAACCTTTTCGGTGTTTCTTGAACAGCTTTAGACCATGAACTGAATTTATAAAATCCCATACATGATGTCCCATCAGCTGTTGCAGCATGCAATTAGCTTATTTCATCTGAGGTGTCATCTTATTTTGCGAGAAAGTGTTATCTAAGTCGATTTTGGCCCTTTTTTTTTTTTTTTTTAGTTTTCTTTTACTTTCTGGATGTGTGCAACCTCTGGAAACATCTGAAAATGAGCACTATGGGCAGACAGTCACAACCCCACGGTCGTGATCACCATGTGTTGTGGATCTCATGAGTTCAGAGGCCTACAGCTTTTTTCCTCTGGAACTGAGCACCAAGTCATACATGTCAGGGCCAACTGCATGCTCATAAGCTGTGTGTCCCTGTGTCTATAGAGAGAGGCTGATGCTCTGGACAAAATATGGCAACCCTATACGTGGCAGCCATGGTGTGACAGTAGTTTCCACCACCAGCAGGTCCCAGCTGCAGAGCAGAGAGATCTGGGGTCTGAGAGAAGGAACCAGCTCTCCTACACAGCAGAGCAAACTCGACATTAGCTGGAATGGTGGCTCTCTCCAGAGTCCATCCCCACACATAGGATCTTCCCCTTGGGCTGGGAGGGGGCCGCAAGCTTAAGTCAATTGGCCAGTGGAGCCCCACCTCTGGCAATAGTCCCAGCATCCAGCCATGGAACACTAATCTCTTCCTCCAGCCTGGCTGGTAACACTTCCCGTCATCCCACACTGTTGCATGGCTAAACACAGGGCTAACTCTCCAGGACAGACCTGGGAAACTCCTGCACCCAGGAACCCTTGGCAGGGTGTGAGGGCCTCATTGCCAAGCTGTGACAAGAGAGCTGGAGCTTGAGGTGGCATCTGCCCTACCACAGGTGCAGCACCAGGTGGTGCCAGGCTCCTCTGCCATCCCCAGCACTGGCCCGTCTGCCTGTGCTGCTCCTTGCAAGAGGGCTGGCAAAGGTGAGGAAAACCCTTTGCAGATGCAGGTGTTGCACTTCTCCCAGCACTTTTGGGTGGCCTTGCCAGCTTCTGCTCCGCTGGATCCCCCAGGCGCAATCTGCCGTCATCTCAGGTGCTGAGGTCCTGCTCAGCAGCTAGACTCCTTGCCTAGGGCCTGAGCTTTGCCCCTGTATAGGATATCTTCTGTATTTCTCTTCTTGGTGAAATAAAAGGTGTTTGTTATTTTGCTGTTTTCAATCTGACCCATAATTTATGATAGACCATAGACAGTTCGACTGGGCCCTTAGGATGTCTGAAACCTTTATGGTAAAGAAAATAAGTCAAACCTATCAGACTGCCCTGTGAGGAACTTAAAATAAGCCACACTGATTTGAAGAAATGTATTTAAACAACAAAAGAAAATTTAACCTATGGGATTCTTTTTCTTTTTTTTTTTATAAATCAAAAATATTTTTTTAAGTATTGTGAACTTGGGAAAAAAAAATCAGTTTATTTTTAAGTAGAGAATAAGAAAAAAAATTCATGCATTTCCTTCTGGTCTTTTTAAAGATTCTGATGTTCATTCTGAAATACAGTTTTAAATTAAAAACTCATCTCATTTTAAAAGGATTAAGTCAAACAAAGATTAAATAGGCCAAGATGAAGCTTTTGCCTCATAACAAAAGTAAAGAATATATTTCCAGTACAAACAAAGTAATTTTTTAGAATTTTACTTGACAAAAATCCCTGAACCTTTTCCATATGCTATCAGCTGAATTAATTTTTTTCCTCTTCCTCTTTGTTTTTTCAATGATGAAACTGAAAAAAAAACCCCAGATATTTGCTGAGCTGTACTGAACAGGGCAGTGCATACGTTGCTTTTTTTTTCTTTTTACCCGTGTACCTAGCAGAAAGGCATGGATTAAACACAGGTCCTTTTCTCTGATTTTACATAATCCTCACTCACGCACAATCTCCATTATTTCTACAGGATATTACTCTGGATTAGGAAAGTAGGAGTCCACACAGCAGGACCAATGGTTGAAAGAAGCTTTTGAAGCTGAAAATGTTGACAGTGTTCTGGACCATTTTCAGACCTTCTTTCACAATATGTCTGTGGAGCCATCATCTCACAAAAAGGTTTTTGTGTTTTATACCTAGAGGTGCCACTCGAATCAGTGACGCTACCCAGGGAGAAGCTGAGATGTTTTTAAAGTGACGTGGACATGTATTTTAATATGACCTACATAGAAAAGAGGAACTAAACGACAGAAGTGGCATGCTGAAAGGTCTTGTTCAAATGGAGTTTTCTCTCTTTGGGGAGAAACATTTTAAGGTATTTACTTCTTTAAGATATTATGATGAAGAGTTCAGTTTGGGGAAATGTGCCAGCCAACTTTGGTTTCTAAATAAAATTTCAGTCCTTGTGACTTCAGCTGCACAGATCTACGTCTGAATAACAGGCCCCAACACACTGCGCAACCCAAATGGAAATATATTCAAAGCTGACAGTTCTTGCTAGTTTACAGCCACAGGCTTGTCAGATTGGCCTTGAAATCTGACCCAAGCACACTCAAAATTCATCCCAAGTTCTCCTAACGCTGCCTGATGAATTTTGCCTGGCAGCAGGTTTTGTTACAAGGGGATTTCTTGAAGTATGAGAAGTAGCTCCAAGCCATCTCAATAACAGTAATTATTTCAATGTTTCCTGGATGCAAGATAGAAGCCAGGCCCTTGGAACTGTGCAAAAAAAATTAGTAATTTTGTGTCAAGTCAGCATGAAAATGCTTTGGATTTCTCACAGAAAGCAGCTTTGTGTAAAATATGTTTAAGACTCAATGAAATACTTTGTTCAGTCCAAAACAAAATGTTTTGTTTCATGCACGGGGATTTTTATTGTTGCAAAACGAATGTGGGTCAGTCCTGCTTAGCAAATCTTGTTTCAAAAGATGACAGAATAACTTCCCTTACTTTCCCAGACCTTATAATGGGAGGGGAAGGTGGGAGGTGTGTGTGAAACGTCAACAAATTTTACTTCATTTGTAAATAGTTTCATTTCATCTGAAACTGTTTATCTTTTCTACCAAACTGTTTCAGGTAGCTCTATTTGGAGACAATATGAGGTGTAAGGACTCATCATTCTTCCAGTTGCAACAAAGCCACATCACTGGTGGCCCTGTGGGGCCTGTGGATGATGCGCATGTGGTAGACATGCAGGAGGACTGCTAATTGCTTGAATAAAGCTGGTCTGCTGTGGTTTGTGTTGAAATGAATGAGCAGCTTTGAAAGGCTTGTGGTGCAAGGAAAGAAGAGCAAGTTCTCTTAGGGCTTCCTCGTATGGGTCTCATGGACGCCATGGACTCATTCCTACAGAGGCTGATAGGGGAATGAGTATCTAAGGAACGAAGGACAACCTCAGGCTTTGCTATTTTTGTTTTGCTCACAATGGACTAGACCTTATTTCAGGCTAAAAATCTGGCCATGAGAAGCTCACTGTGTCAAGGTCAGATGTAAACAACCACATGAGATTTCTCTGTCAGGTTTATGAAGTATCAGTAGCATTTCTTGGGTGTTATTTAAACAGCTAGCTACCTTCTTAGCAGATGAATTTAGCAAGGCACCTCCTACGTGGCAGAACTGCAGCAGAAAATACAAATCTGCCCTCCTTTCAGGTTGAAGGGGCTTTTGAAACATATTTAGCTCAAGCAGCTGCACTCTGGTAGGGAAGGAGGACAGAGCGTCGTGGACCACACCTCTCCTTGGGGCAGGACGGTTGGAGGCAGCTGATCAGGAGTCAGCTCGTGGCCAGTGACCAAGTCCCCCACAAAGCCACAAAAGTCCCTGCTCTCAGACTGAGGAGCTTCAGTTTCGCCCCATTGCATTGAGATGAGCCAAGGCACGCAGCTGGTGCAAAGCAACGCGTGTTCAGCTTTATTTCCTGAGTTTGCTGACCCGCATCTTTACAAATTTATTTACATATAAATGTAATACTGGTACTAAGAAGAATCAGATAAAAGTCTCTCAAAGGTTCATAGTAAACAACATCTCTACCTTTTTTTCCAATGATTTATTAAGCATGGTTTCTGCAGCTTTTTAAGCATCCTGGAAGGCTCCGAGGTTGACAAGAGAAAGGGCTGAAAACCAATTCTACTAGAATCTATTCTTGTCTTTCTCTAATGGCTTATAGATCTTGCTATTTCCATAAATGCTCTTTGAAGGGAAACTATGTGGGATTTTAATAGCTTTTTGAGTTCATGTGGGTGTCACTTGCTTTGATGCATGCCAGGTACAAAACAACAGCATGACTGAAGGCAACAATCAATGGGGTTTAAGGTGAATGGCAAGCAATTTGTTTAGGAATACACCTGTCTTGGGGTTATTGCACCCCAAACACAGCAGAGGCATTGACCCACCACTCTTTTGTGTCTAAGGAAAACTCTCTTCATTGCATGCTAAAGATGCGTTACGTTTTTGTAAGTAAGATATTTTTGCCCATTGGTGACATGTTACTTATTACCTCAAGCTTAAAAGGAGTGCTTGGGGGCAGTGATTGTACTCAAATCTAACTTGCAGCCAGATTTTCACAAGCATTTTAACAAGAAAAGGTTTTCTGGAGTTATCTGGCTGAAGGACAGAAAAGATCCGGCAGTGTTTTACTGTTGCAATATTCAAGATAAACCTGAGTTGTAACACATGTGGGAGAAGCTCTAAGGCAAAATCATGTTGCGAATGATTCTTGAAGAATATTCTGTGAGAAGATAACTAGGTTAAGGTTTCTCTTTCAGTCTGCTTTCTGGCAGTGAGGGATTTCAGCTGTTATTTGCAGCCTGTCCCTCTGCAGTACCCCACCAGTGACTGTAGCCTACCCCCAGCCCACCCGTACCCGCCATCCCACCAGGCAATGCTGCACCGTATACCCACTTCTTCCAGCCTGGGTGTGTCCACGTGTGTTAACGCCCCTGCACAAAACACATCTGTTATTTAAACTAAGGCTTATTATTTCATCTTTCATATCACATCTGTGGGCCAGGTCTTTCAGGACTGTGCAAAACAGCAGTGCAAAACCAGCTGGTGCCTACGGTCTACAGAGAGCTGGATGCTCCAGCTCCCTGACACAGAAGGTGAAACTTTGGGAGAAATACTGTCTTGCTAAAGTTACTATTTTTGTTGAAACATATCCTCCCCTATTAGGTTTCCATGTATCAGGAACATCCAGACTCTGGTTGACAGCCTCAGTAGTTTCAAAGTATCCTGCAACGCTTTTGTCTTTATCAAGGGGTTAGAAGTAACTAGATCGGGAGGGTGTATGTCCCTAACAGGACAAACAGAACAAATGGGAGTGAGAGGGAGAGTACCCTTTACTGCTGAATGCGCGTAGCCAGGCTAGGCTTTAAAGGTGGGTACAAGTAGCCACCAAGAAAAGAATTGTTGCAGTCTCAAAGAGCAAATTTTTGAGTCCATTGTTGTGATTACCTACTAAATATAATTCATTTATAAATGTAACAAATGGAGAAACCTACATAGCCTGATACGCAGAAGTGTAAAATGCCAGATCAGATCAAAGCGCTGAGCCAAAACGAGGGATTTCTACCTGTGTTGGAAGGGAAATGTGCCTTATTGCTCTTCAATAAGAATCAAGAAATGTTGCTTTTTTTTTTACACAAGGTTTCTGACTGTAAGGGGTATACCGGGAAGAGAAATATATGTAATTGGTTTGGGGCTACCTACAGAGACAATCTTGAAGTTCATTTTGACTAGCAAATTATGTGAATATTTAATCTTCACAGACTATTGCTAAAAAAACCAACCAAACAAACAAACAAAACTGATTTATTTATTTTTTTTTTTACAGAGGAGAAAAAGTATTTTGACCCATTTAGAGCAGGTGGCCCAGCTGTTACTGTGTCCATTGGAGGATGGAAAAATGCTGTTAACTAGAAGAATTAACTAACTAAATTTGGGCTGTGATTTATGACTTTTGACAACAGTCCTAAACAAAGATAACATGGCATACAACCAAGTTGAACTGATTGATCCATTAGTAACCCAGACCTCTTGACCCAGGGAGAAGAGTTGATTATATGGAGAAGATACTGAAGAAGATGCTAAAAGGTAGCCCAGTGATTACATCAGCACTGACATCCTTTCCAGCGCATCCTGAGAAGATGTGAACTTTGTCTTTTTTACTTGATAGCTTTTTCATGCAGGTAGCACCCAATACATCCTGCTCCTGTTTACCTGTTATAATAGATGACACTGGATTCCTGCTTTATCATTTATTCTCATGAGGCTCTGTACTGCCTGCTTGAATTTCAGTTGCTGAGATGATTACTGGTCCTTGCTCTCTGCTGGAGCTGAGAATTGAATACTGCCAGGAAAAATCAGCTCCATATTTCATTTCCAATTCCCTATTTATTTTAATATCCCTTGCATGCCACCCCATTCACAGTTTAATCATGCCATGGTTCTGCTGGCTTGAAGGGAAGAGAGGAGCGAAGAGCAGCCTAGTTGTGAACAGGTGATGGGCAGAAAACCCTTAGAGGAAAGAAATGTGTTGCTTTTTGTCTGTTTTGTGACAGCTGTGTGGATTCTGAGCTCAGAGCACGTAGGTTGTTTTTACCACGCTCACCACAGCTTATGTCTGAAGGCTCTGCATGTGCAGGACTTTGGGTGAGCTGCCCCGGTGGCTTGGCTCGCCAGAGCACCAGAGGAAAGCTGCAGGGTGAGGCCAGGCACGACAAGGCCTGTTGTCATGTGGTATGACACAAATTCATTCCACAGGCCCAAACTTGTGTGGCTTTGACACTCAGCTTCAGCCGGGAGACAGCAGAAGTCCTGTGAAGAGGCATGTGTGGTGGGTTGGCCTTGGCTGGACACCAGGTGCCCACCAAGCCACTCTATCACTCCCCTCCTCAGCAGGACAGAGAGGGAAGAAAATAAGATTAAAAGAAACTCGTGGGTCAAGATAAAGGCAGTTTAATAAAGCAAAAGCAACAGTCGTGCATGGAAGGAAAGCAAAACAAAATATTTATCTTCTACTTCCCATCAGCAGGCGATGTCCAGACATTTCCTGGGAAGTAGGGCTTCACTACGCATAGCGGTTGCTCCGGAAGACAAACATCATAATAATGAATGCACCCACCCCGTCCTCCTTTCTCTTAGCTTTTATTGCTGAGCAGATGTCATATGTTATGGAATATCCCTTTGGTCAGTCTGGGTCAGCTGTCCTGGCTGTGTCCCCTCCCAAGATCTTGCCCACCCCTAGCCTACTGGTGAGGGGGGAATGTTGGAGAAACAGCCTTGATGCTGTGCGAGCACTGCTCAGCGGTAGCCAAAATGCTGGTGTGTTGTAAACACTTTCCTAGCTACCAGTACAAAGCACAGCACTAGGAAGGCTGCTATGGGGAAAATTAACTCCCTTTCAGCCAGACCCAATACAGCGTGAGAAAAAAATGAGTAAGCATTGGCTGCTGCATTAAGGAGAAGTGCACTGAGGTGCCATTAGGTGTGTCCCCTCCTTACAAAAGGAAAATTTCCAAGAGATAAAGCTGAGACTGTGATGGGCTGGGACAGAGTTTGGAAACAGGGAGGCCAGTCACTGCATTGTGGGGAGGTGCCCGCAGACAGCACTTGTCTCTGACGGGTGGCGTTTACACGGGGAGCCCTGGACAGTAGAGTTGCTAACCTAGAGCTGGTCAGTCAGCATCATACCAAACAACTCCAGGTGACTCTTGTGCCTGGATCCTTACAGCTGCAGGGAAGAAGGGAATTGAAGCCTCTGTCCTCCTTCTTCAGCATCTGCAATACCCACTTGAGGATGACACCCAAGCTGGGATAGGGCTGAGCAAAGCTGAACAGTTCCTGGCGAGAGCACATTAATTTTGCTATTGGTATGCATACTTTAGAGAAGTACATTGGCTTGGACGACTTCATTATTGAGGAAGAGTCTTTTTTTTTGGTTTTTGGTCCTTCTTTATCCCTTATACATAAGCAGCAGTTTGGCTTCCTGTTTGGAAAGTTTTTGACCTTTTAATTTTCATGAAGTCCCACCCGTACTTGGGAACTTGCAAGGAAACTCTGGGGATGAAAGGTGCAGATGGCCAGAAGGACCCATACCCGAGATGGGAAGCGTTGGTCGAGCCCTGCTGCGAGTATTTGTCCTTGCCTCCAGCTGTCTCCACAGCAGGACCTGGCTGCAACAGCAAGCCCTGCACATGTGCTTTTCACAACAAACATGTCCATTTTGTACCAGCAACAAAAAGTCCATCAGAACATAACAGCCTGTTGTCACTCTTGGTCACTGTGGCAAAGCTTAACTGATGGGCCAAGAGGGGAAAAGCTCCATTTTCTGTGCTCAAAGTTGGGCTTAGCGCAGGCCATGGAGGGGTCTGTGTTAGCTGCTGCAATGACACGTCCCATTGCAATAGCTCTGAAGAAACTCTGGCAAAGATCCTGCAGATGAACTGCTCCTCTGCTGGTGTTTGCTGCCGCTGACCTGTGTGCAGCATCAATCACAGGTGCCAGCCACTAGACGAAAGGGCAGATTTGCAAGACAGGTCCATGGTGGATGGAGTCAGTATGAATTACTGACAGGGTCCACAAACTGATGGTTTGACTGATGCGGAGATGAGTGGCATTTATTAGAAGCTCTGGAATAGAGACCAAAGTGATTCCCTAATACAGAAGTTTCCCAGCCCTAGGTTTAGGCAGGCCTTGGCGATTCTGCTTTCATCTCCTCTTGTTCCCTGCTCCACTTCCCCCTCCTGGCAGCAACGTGCAGCTCCCAAAGCCTTGGGTGGGGATGAAATGGAGGGAGGAGATAGGCCATCACCTACATGGCGATGCTGCACCTTTTGGTCCCTTACTCTTATCCCCTGTTGCCTCTGTGGCAGTGCTGCTGATGAGCAGTGGGTTGGCTGGCGAGACCTGAGGCTGGGACTGTTTGGAAGGATGGAGAATAGGGCTTTGCTGTGGGAGGTGGGCTTGCTTCTGCCCCAGGCTGGAAACCCAGCAGAGGTTCATTCTTTCCTTCCTCTCCTCTTGCCAAAGGCAGACACCAAGCTCCTCTTGGGAGCTGCAAATGAGTATAATTTGATCCAGGGCCCCAAGCGAGCAGCGGTATGCTTGGCTTAAGGCTGTCCCCGTTATGGCAAGAGGCAGGCATCTGGGATCAGTGGATGGATGATCCAATCTTGTGTGGAAATCTCATTGTGTGTAGCCACAGTGCTCCGCTTGGCTGTAATAAAAAGTAATTTGATCAAATATTTTTGGACATTTTTCTTCTGTTAGAGTAATTGTTCTCTGTGTGCCAGCCACAGGAGTCCTTGCACCTCTCTGCTTCTGCAGTGGCTGGGACTGGCTTCTCACAGTCGTCTTCCTGTGGATACTAGAGAGGCTCCTCCATCAGCAACTGCTGCGTTTATGCAGCATGTAATAGAGGAGAGAAAGGTCCCCTTCTTTTTCAAGGTGCACAGGAGTTAATTAACGTCCAAATCTTAAAACAGAACATATGCAAATAAAGGAAACCTGAAAATACTTCTTCCACCTGTTCTTGTTCACTTGGGAGTACAGAATTCCCTCTGCTCGCTTCATATTTAAACTCTGGGATAAATTAAACATAAGCAAGCTATGAAGTGACGTTCAGCTACTTCACCATACTCTTCCTTAGTGGTTTCATGAGGGGAAGACAAAACTACGCCTCACTTAAAATCACCATAAACACTTGTAATATTGCAGATGAACCTAATTTTTTTTTAAAGAATTAATAAGACACTATAAGACATCTATTTTGTGAAGGTGCAGAGTTTGGGCTGGCTGCCATAGAACGCTTCTTAAATTAAGGTTTAGATTTTTGCCTGCAGCTTTTTTTCTGCCCAGCCAAAATGAGTGCACTCCCCAAAAAAAGGGTGGCCTATGGTGCAGAGTGATCATTCCTAATTGCATGTTGATAGGCAAGGAGCACAAGATGTACCGCGTCCCTGCTCTTGCACCTGGTCTCTGCAAAACAAAAAGCTTGAGTTGCTTATTATTTCTCAGAGAAGTTTGCTTTTTTTTCCCAGAGAGAAAATAATTTATGGTCTAACTGGTCTGTGCACTAAATCCAAGTAACGAGGATCCAGCCAGAGATTCCTATTAAAGGGTTAGTATCCATCATAATTGGCTGATGGGATGTTTTGAAACTCCATTAATCACAGCGCTGGCAGCAAGCAAATTAGAAACTCTGTGTTCTGCCGCTGACTTCCCATTTCACCGAGTGAGTTAAACACAAAGCATGTGTTACTGGCATCAGCGATTTCAAAAGTGGGTGTTTCTCTGGATGTAAACGGTACTTAATAATGTTCCACCTTTGACTGAAACTAAGGCACGCCCTGCCATGAGGTTCTCATCGTCTAATTACACTTACTCAATCTGAACTCAGTGGTATCGTGCAACTCGGGCTGGGTCTACTTGCCAGATTAACTCTTCAGCTTGTCTCGGCAGAAAAGCCGTACCCCAGGAAAGCGGAGCCGCCTGGCAGGGCGCTGGGATGGGACAGGCTGAGCTGGCCACTCCGCCTGCCCCACAGCTGCTGCCTTCTCAGCTGTGCCCCTCTATTTTCCCACCCCTCACAGCTGTTGTGGAGAAAGGGGAGGTCCATCACTTGCAGCAGCCCTGTGTTTCATGCAGACCTGATAGGAGCAGCACCACAGGACCAATGCACGCTTGATGCTGGTTGCTCCAGTGACAGCCCTTGAGCATCATGTCTTGAGTTTATCCACAAAAGCAAAAGCAAAATGAGGTAAAAGCCTCTTGCCAGTTCTTGCAGGACATTTTCTATAGATAAGACACCAGCCTGTGCTCCAGGCTTGCTCCAGTCACAGTCTCTGTTCTCAGGCCCTCAGCAGCTTTCTGTACAAACACTTCCCAGGGACCATTTCTGGACTCTGAAGCCAACTGAAGTGCCACAGTTTGTTGCTTGCACCGCTAAATTTTCTCAGTCCCCAAAACAGGGTGGATCATCTCTGGCTTATGCTCTCCCTGGCTGTTGCCTGCCTGGGAGCTGGCTGGTACAGGCCAAAATTGTGTCAGTCAGCATGCAGCAGTACGGACAGTCAGGGGCTGGAGCCAGCGCTTGTGCCCTGATCCTGCTTTGTCATCTGGTGTAGATGCAGCCAGCAGTGGGTTCTTTACCAGCCTTGGTACTTGTGCAGCTGCAGTGATGCTTCCCCAGGGATGGGTACGCAAAAGAGGCGGGGGCAGAGGTAGTGCCCTCTCCTGTGGTGCGGGATGAGACTCTGGTACTCAGCTTCACTTTGTTTTGCTTTTGTAACCGTAACCTAAAAACTCTCCAGGGTGAAGGTATGGAAGGGTACAGGCACAGCTCTTCTCAGCTCTATCCCCAAATATTCAAGAGGTGCCTTGGGCACACTGCTCGGAGCTGCACTCCTGCCGGCAGACAAAAGAAAAAGTGCTCCTAATCCAGTTACTCCCACACAGGTTGCCAATAGTCCTTCAAGAAAGTTCTACTCTTGCTCTCAAGGCTTTTTTTTCCAGTAGTTTGAGATGCTGGAGAGGAGAGAAAAGCCAAAAAGAGAACAGTGCATGTCTCATGACCATGGATGACACTTTAGCTGATAAGGCTGTCTGCTCTGCTGTTCATCTTGTATTTCAGCTGTTATTTATGAAGCTAATGAAAACCATGGTGCATGCAGCGAGCAGGCAGATTCTCCGGGGATTTCCTTCCCTCTTAATGGTTCTCTGTGAGTAAATGCCTTGTCACTGAAAGCCCCCATGTTCTGGCACACAGGAGGAGAGTGTCTCGCCTGCCACGCACAGCGGTGCTGCTGGCAGTGTATGAAATAAGGCAGCACACAGCAAGCGTAGCCTTCCGCCTCTGTTTCCATCCCCTAAGGAGGGAAAGATCTTGACAGAAAGGTGCGAGGCTGGAGAGCTGTCCCTTTTGGATCGTTTCAGTTTTAGCCACATAATCACCATAATAATGCATAATAATTACATCTTGCATCTTTCATCTCTATATTTCAGCAGAAGTTATGAAGGTTTAATTAAACATATCTCATAAATACCTTTTGGGGCAGGTTGACATTCAGATGATGTCCTGTTTCATGAGGCATTTGCAGGGATGTATAATCACAGGGAAAATCAGCCCTGCAGAGCAGCAGAGGAGTGGCCCCAGCTAAGCCAAGGCAGTCTGGTCTGTACACAGCCTCATCTGCCCCGCAGACCCCAAACCGGTGTAGCTGTGTGCCCAGTGTGGCGGGTAGCCTGCATCTCTGAAAGTGTCATCCCTCAAAGCAGAGGCCAAACTCTGCTTCCCTCATGATACACTGCAGCTGCTGCCCTGGCACGGACCGGGTGCTGTCTGACACTGGTGGGATTTTCAAAGGTGCAGGGAGCGGAGCGTCAGGGACTGACTGCAAGGCCAGGCAAGTGACCTGCCAAGCCCACTGTGCCTCTGAGGCTCATTGGAGCATGCTGGCCAAGTGTAGCAACAAAGGTGCCTCTTCTGCAGGATTAAGACCCCCACCTTAAATGGCAAACCATCCATCAGCCTTTCTTTTTTCCTGTCACGCACTTGTCTGCAGCAATTTTCAAGCCCTTGTGACAAAGGACTGTCACTGCTGTCACTTTTGTGTCTCTCTTGTTTTTAACCTCTCAGTTGAAAAACAGTTGTTGCTGTCCTCATTTCCACTGCCTGGGAAGGTACCATAACCTCTCCCAAGAAAACTCCTTTGCTTGGCATTCACGGTGTCCACACTGGAGAAGAGCAGGGCATCGGACAGCAGGTTTGTATTGGGATGGCTAAGCACAAGAGACAGGCCTAATTTGTATCCTCCAGAGAGAGAAAGATCCAGTGCTGTTTTTTGATTTATTTTTCCTGCAAGTTCATACGCATTACAAGAAAGGAGAGCTCATGTCAAATATTTGTTGTCATTTTTAATATGAAAGAACTAATGAGCCCACTTTGCCATCTGCGCCGTAGTGTGCAGTGAGTGTGCAGAGAGTCAGCTTGCTCATTACGCGGATCACCGGGGTATAAAGGGCTCAGAGGAGGTGGCGGGGCTGCCTTGCCTTCCCGGGCACATGCAGAACCTTATTGGTGCGCACTGCAAAAGTGCCCAGGGCTTTATTTAAATCAAGAATGTACCGCATCCACTTCAGCAAGGGCTCAGCTGCAGCAGGTAGGTAGTCGACCAAAGACAGCGCTTTAATTAGCATATGATGAAAATTAAGCTCTGATGCCTCTCAACCCCTAGCCATGGGCTGGCAACCATGATACTCAGAGAAACCTGCTGCAAAGAAACTGGGAACTTGCAGCAGCAGAGAAGAATTTTACTCTTACGGGTAAACATGTAATGCAATGAGGACAGAACAATGAAACAGAGCTAATGGCATGCAGAAATCATGGGAACAGTGACACAGGAGTCATTAATTGTGTGATTATGTGGATAACGAGCAAGAGAGACAAAACATTCATTTCCAAACCCGAAGATTTATGATAAGGGATGCGCATAGGTGGGCAGTATATTAAGGAAGAAATCCTACCTGAGAAAACCCCTGAGATTAAATTTCCGGGGAGATCTCAGGGCATCTGCACGTGGAAGTTTCAGCACCGACAGATGCCCATTCCCACAACCCCAATATGAGCCACAGCCTTCCCTATAATCTTCCTTCTTCCTATCTCATTGACAATACAAAATTATTTTAATCTATCTAGGAAGTTCCACTCATTTTAATTCCAAATAATCCACAGATATAAAGGTAATCAATATTACTATCCATATTAAACCATTTTGAACTGTACAGAGTTCTATTATTGTGTATGAGACAACAAATTTATCTACTGGCCATCTGTGATAAGGCAATCGTGCTAAACACTGCTCACAGGAAACTCAGGGCTTATTTCTTAATCTTCTGACCTCCAATGTGTTTTGGTCACCTTATTTCCTGTATCATAACTAAACCTAAGGTGGGAAAATACTGTTTATGTATTTATTCCTGTTTTGCTAAACTACCATTTACATCAAACTTCTAAAGCCACCTTTCCTTGTATTTAGTAAACAAGTATCTTAACAGGTTGAATCTCTCTTGTGTGTTTAATATACCATAGCCTACTGCAACTGTTAAGATTAAATCATGTTTGCAGACAGCAACAGAAGACATTTCCTCACTAGAGTCAAAACCACTGGTAGGACAAAAATCAGAGCAACACCATTTTACAGACTGAGTCAGAGGTGCTGGCTGTGCCCTGTGCTCTGGAAGAGCCATCTCAAGCAGCCGTGCCCCACTGCCAGCTGCCTCTTCAGCAGCTGATTGCCTGGGGGACACGCCTGAAGGTGCCTTGCCCTGCTAGGCAGGCACTTCTGTCCAGAGTCTCGTGGGCTCCCAAGGGCCTCCTGCAATGCCCCAAGCCAATGTTTTTACCACCATACTGGCAGTTTTTGAGATCAGCTACCACACCCAGCGCTTTACTCTTTCCAAACCTACCTCTGAATGCAAATTTTTCACACAAACACACAGGAACAACCAAGCCCAGGAAATACAACAGAAGCATTTGAGCTGACATCCTGCTCCTTGTTTTACCAGCGCTTGAAAACAGCATTTCTGAGATTCATCCTTATAATCTGAAGCAAGATTATGTTGAGCAATGGCTGGGCTCTCCAATCATGACAGCAACGCTTGTTTCCTTCTCTTCCAATAAGAAAATGCACATTTTAAGAAGGAAACCAAACCCCATACAACATGCTTTGTACTTAGCGTCTTTTCAGACACTCCTACGCCAGGGTGTCTGTGTCATGCCTCTGTTAGACAGTATTGCAGGGCAATGAGTGGATCTGCTGGTCCGAACTGTCGATGCTGAGCATCAAGTGATCACATCAGACATCCCGATGCCTTTACATTAGATGAGGCAGGGACCCACTGACACTGGTAGTGGGAGTGCATCTTACTGTTTAGTTTCATCTGAAAGAAGTCTCATGTGCCCTGAGACCTCTCTGCAATGTAAACCACGGAGCAGGCAGCAGCCATGATCAGGAGATTTGCTTCAAATCATGTGACTGACCTCAATTAGAATATTTAGGAGGACACATCTGTAGATTTAGGCTAAAGCTGGATCTAAACTTGGACTTGGGCCCATCTCCGATTTGAATGTTCAGAGGCCTAGAGCAAGAAGAAAGCCTCAGAAACTGTGTGACTAGTGTTTTTATAGTACTCATGAGATTTACTGAAATGTAATGAGCTTTCAAAAAATTTTAGCAAAACATACCAGCTCTTTCCTTTTTTTGTGGACCTACTAGACAGGCTTGCTACCTGCTCCCTTCAGTATGAATACCTGGGCTCTGCGTTTGGTTCAACCACCTCATGGAGCTGGGCCGGACCTGTGTTTAGTGGGCAGAGAGGTTTGGTCAGAGCTCCCTGTATGACTGCCATGTGCACTCTTACAGCTTCTTTGCTTTCCACCAGGGCACGGAGTAACTTGACAGATTTTACGGATCCCCAGTATTTCTGTTATTGCCCTTTTAATGGATTCCAGCTATTAATTTGAAATTGGATCTGCCTCATCTTAACTCTACTCCTATACATTTAAAGTGTACTTCAAAGTTTATTAATGAGCTTCAGTAGCCTTAATAAACCCAGGCTGTGCCATAATTACAAATGTCTAAATCACTCACTCTGAGTAGTTCAGATCTTCACTCAAGTGCAGATACTCAGAGGCATACTGCTGCTTACGGATGCAACCACACACGTTCATGCTCGTTTCTAGGGCTGCTCTTACAGTACTTACAGACAGAATGAACTCTGAGCCATGGAGTTGTTTTAGTGGAAACACAGATGAAATCATCTTTCACCTCCAGGTCACCAGCGTGATTCCATCAGAAAACAGCACTGCTGACTGAAAGTTTTCAGTCGGACACTGAGAGCTTAAGAAACCCCATGATCTCAGCACAGCTGTTAATAGAAAGCAAACCTAGCACTAACTCATGTCGTTTTTGGCAGCCGCAGCAGAAAGGCCAAACTCTCAAATCAGCATGGGGGCTGCACGGCTCTTTCAGCCTGGAGGTGGCTCGACAGTGGGCAGTGCATTATCCTGGCAGGGTGGAGATCGGAAAAACTTGTATGGCAACCCTTTGGACTATCCCTGGGTTAAGAGGAGGTCACTTTTCATCTCATTCCATAGGCTCTCTATTTATAGAGAAAGAAAAATATAGGAAAATGTGGCCAAAAGAGCCACTTGAAACTTTTATTAGAACAACCCGAATTCTGAGATAAGGGTTTGAACCTCCTGGGCCTGGATCTGAAACTTATTCATTTAATTCAATCTGTGTTCAGGTAGAAATTCCCAGTGACTTGACTAGGAACTGTGTCTCTTCAAGAGCTAAGGACTTTAAAAAGTCTTCAGAGTTTGGACACTTCACCGCAAATTTTGCCTTCACATTTTGCTGATAAGGTGCCTGAGACACTTTCTCTCATTCATTCTGCTGATGTGCAAAAAGTATTCCTCTTCTTTGGACAAATCCATCCAAAATCTTCTGCTTGAAAATCAGGGCAAAAATTAAATGTTGATTCCTCTGCATACCTGTGCTGGGCAGAAGAACAGAGATCAACTGCTTCTGCTGCTCACAGAAGTGTAAAAATGTAAAGCTACCAGTTTGTAACGATGATGCAGGCACAGTGTGCAATTCCAGCCTCTCCAAGAGTCTGCACAAGGTGTAGGTGCCAGCAGTTTTCTTCAACTGGCTGAATGGAAAGGTGAAAACAAATGTGACAACCCTTCCCTGCCAAGGGAGGGAATGTAAGGATTAGAGAGATGCATTATTCATCAGCGAGTTTATTTTCATGACACATTCAGATGCAGGCACCCAGTTATCACAAAGCTGACAAAACGAAGGGCACTAGAACTGGAAAGAAAGGAGCCTGCAAAGAGGTCAGTGAGAAGGACTAGAAGAGCTAAAACTACAGAGTTAGGGAGTAAGATGGGAGTCAAGGTGTATAAGAACTCAAATGAGATTTTTTTCAGCACCAGAATGAGGAAGGACTAATTTCTTACAGATGTGCAGCTCAAGGCTGGCAATACCCTTGGGTAGCTAACATGCAAGCCACTGAATATTTTTGTCTTCAAAATAAATTTTTCAGCACTTATAAGGGTCCTTTCTAAAGTGTAGTCACTGATAGCTATGAGTGAGCTTAGACTCAGGACTCTTGTCTTTTTCTCAGAAGTTTGTTTCCATAAAACCTGTGAAAACTTAGTATTTTAATCTGCTAAATATGGTTGAAACTGGCCAATCAGTTCAAAAGTCTGTGGAGACACACACACACATACACACAAAACAAGGCATAGCCTACGCCTTGTTTCCAAAGGAAATTAGGTTAAAAAAATTCAGGATGTTAAAATGAAAATCCTAACTCATGAAGCAACCAAGGTCTTTGGTTTCCCTGTTGGAACATAGGATTGGAGATATCTTGGCCGTGCCCTGAGCCAGGCCAGCTTTTTGGTTGCTTCATTCCTTGGCCCAGAACAGGCCTCACTCAGGCAGCCATTCCCATCACGTGGCTAATAATGTGCAGCTGAGTTTATTTGGGCTTCATACCTTAAAGGAAGCTCTTTTACATCTTAAGAGAGGGAGAGACTTTGTGTGTGAAGCTAGGAGAGTGGAGGGGTTGCTTAATGGCTAACCTGTTTGATCAATGTGAGTTGTACCATGAACACATTGTTTGGGGAACTCTTTTGGAGGGAATGCTGCAAACAACTTCTGAAAGACTGAGCTTTAATGTGGGTTAAGGCCTCTGTAAGAGGGAGGGGTTGGTATTCATGGGTGAGCCTGTAATGAATGTGTCTGTCTGATGCTGGCCTTGTTGAAGGCCAATTCAGAAGATGAATAACTTTTGTTAAAGTGAATGGCAATGTAATTGCTTCCTGAGGAAAACTGTTTGTGTGGGTGGTGGGAAGGGTGGAGGTGCTGATCTCAAATAGGGCAAGCAAATGGTAGCTCTGCTCTGTTGTCCAATCCAACAGGCTTGCAATGAAGTTAAGAAAGGGAGTGACTGGGCTGGCTTCTGTTCTGAAGCTTCCCAACAGTCAGAAACAATACAATAAAGACTACCTAAAGTAGGTAGTCTTCAAATGTGATGGTTAGTCTCCAGTGCTTAGGCCACCTGCAACTGCAGAAAGGTTAGGAGGTGGCAAGGCAAGGGGAAAAAGTGCATGAATGATGTCTTAGGGCAGCTGATTTAGAAGGGTTCACAAGGCGTTGTCTGTTCATTGACCCAGCAGGTACTCAGTGTTCACTGACTGAGGGAAGTGATAGCAATACGTGCAGCAGGCAGTAACACCATGCTGTGGTTGGGTGTCTCTTTATCTGTGTAGTCCCTTGCTGACCCCAGGCAGCCAGAACAAGTCACTAATACATTTTCTTTATTGGCTTTTGGTGTTGACTTACACCGGAGGAGTTAAAGTCATAGTAGCAGCTTCGTGCTTTAATGTGCCTTCCTTTCTTATTAGTAAATGTATAAATGAGGCACAAAAACTGTAGGATTATTCTTAGCTGCTTCTCCCAGCAAACTGGCTCTACCAACCCAATATTACTTCCTCCTGCACCTCCTTCTCCTCCACTTTTTTTTTTCTAACCCACCTAGATAATTTTAAAGCCAAGATGAAGGAAAGATGCTCAAGTGGCCATCTGTGGGAAGGGAACTGTAATTTATGGAAGACTTACCTTACGCAATGCAGGGTTCGTTTGGGGTGTTTTTAGCTTCCCCCATGGGTGACTATCAAGGGCAAATGGAAAATACTTTCCCTGCAGTGAGTTGTTCCCCTGCTCCACCATCCTGAGTGAGTTTTGCTCATCTCCTTTGCTTTCAGTCACTTCTGGGCTTGGGAGCTCCTTGCTAGGAAATCCATAAAATCTTAGAATGGTTTGGGCTGGAAGGGACCTTAAGGATCATCTAGTTCAAATCCCCCTGCCCTGGGCAGGAACACCTTCCACTAGACCAGGCTGCTCAAAGCCCCATTCAACTTGGCCTTGAATGTTTCCGGGGCTGGGGCATCCACAACTTCTCTGGGCAACATGTTCCCGTGCCTGACCACCCTCACCGAAAATAATTTTTTCCTTATATCTAATATAAATCTACCCTCTTGCAGTTTAAAGTCATTACCCTTTCTCCTGTCACTACATACCCTTGTCAAAAGTCCCTCCCTCTCCTTCTTGCAGGCCCCCTTTAGGTACTGGAAGGCCACTATAAGGTCTCCCTTGAGTCTCCTCTTCCCTAGGCTGAACAGCCCCAACTCTCTCAGTCTGTCCTCCTAGGAGAGGTGCTTCAGCCCTCTGATCATCTTCATGGCCCTCCTCTGGACTCCCTCCAACAGGTCCATGTTCTTCTTAGGTTGGGGGCTCCAGAGCTGGACACAGTACTCTAGGTGGGGTCTCACCAGGGCAGAGTAGAGGGGGAGAATCATCTCCCTCTACCTGCTGGCCACATTTCTTTTGATGCAGCCCCGGATGCGTCTGTTATGGCAGTACTTCTTTTGGACTGTTTTCTACCGGACTGTTTTCTTCCCTGCCATTTTGGGAAAAATGCTAAGTAAATAGGCCTCAAGTAGAGTCCAGCTCATGCAAGGGCTGGCAACTCTGATAACCATGCTCGCTCTCATGACTCGTAAGCAGAACGCCTCCCTCTACATGTTGTGCAGTCATTTCCACTGCAGCCCTGGGAGAGTAAAATCTCTGCCATGTTAGTCTGCAAGGTGCCTATCGACACATGCACTGAAGTGTATGTCAGGCAAGGGTGATGCTGAGTGACAGGACCAGGGAAATTGGAAGACATTTTGAGGAAAATCTGTAGGAAATAGGGGGCAGTCGTCTTGCTGCAGCTCCTGGGAATGCACTGGAATGGAAAACTTCTGTCTGGTGCAGGCAGGGCTGGGCAAGGCAGGGAAGGTATGTCCACACCACGCGCTGCTGCTCCAGAGCTGTAAGCAGCAAAGCCATCCAGAGTGATGCTGTGCCCATGCTGCTGAGGTCAATGGACCAAGAAGCCCTTATGTGGCTGCATTGCTCTCAGCACCCAGGATGCTGTCCCCACCCAGCACTTCCTGGCTCACGCTGCTGGCGTGCTCCAGAAAAGGTAAAATCAGGAGGGCTCAGTCAGATCCTCAGTCCTCAGAAGCCTCAACTCATCACAATGAAAACAAAAGGTGGTGCAGTCTTCATCCTCTTATCTCCAGCAATAACAGCTCTTTCAAGATATGCATGAAGCTTCAGGGTGCTGGCTAAATCAGTCCTTTCTCTCCTCCACTTCTCTCTAGGTTTTAACTACGCCCATGTCTGAGATTATTGTAGGTGAGTACCCTGCGACAATGACTCCCTAGCAGCTTGTTAACCAGTGAAAGGCCATAGCAGCCCACAGTATGGAGGTATTTGGAGAGGGGTGGAAGCATGGCTGGCAAAAAAGCCCCTAGGTTGTCTCCACCAACAACATGTTTTGGGAGGCTCAGAAGAAGCAAAAGGAGGATCGGCTTCGTATGGTGCCTGGGTAAGGTATATAACACAGCCATACACTGTAAGCCTCTGGCATCTAGTACATGAGTCCAAAAAACAATCTGAAAAACCTAGGGGGAAGGGATGATGGGGGAAATCCAAAGAAATTACTTTGAGTTCTGGAAATCCCAGAGCCTCAAACTGAGTTTGAAGTAATATGCACAGAAAATAGCTCTGCTTGTCTTGTTCCTATCTAGGTATCTGCAACTGCTGTGTAAGATACTGGCTGGCTATTGTTATGTTATTTTTTATGTAAATACAGCTGCCTTTGAATGGCAAAATCCACAAAAAGAAGGTGACAGCCTAGATACACTGGGTTGTTTCTGTTTTCCCAAGGTATTGAGAATTTGAGCCAGAGGAGGGAGAAAAGCTGAGCTTTGCTTTGCCCTGCATATGTAATTGCCGGGTATAGAAACCGAATGAAAAGAACCAGTGCAGGAGTTCAAAAGGATTAGCAATCTTCAATGCTACTTACAGTGAACCACAAAATGCTGAAAACTTGGCACAATCTCACCAGAACAGTACATCTCTGACTCTCCTGGAGGAAACCTCCTGGCCTGTCTAAGATCAAATCCTGGAAATTCCTGTGTGCTTAACAAACAGGTCTGATCACAACGTGCCATCTTGCTTGTTCAGAGGGTGTTGGAGATAGGGAGTGGTAAGTACTGGAGTCATTGGGGTGTAATAATGTGCCTGGCATTCGCAGGGGGCTGATGCTGCAGCCATTCCCCTTTCTCCAAGCATCCAGGCAAGGGCTGGACTGTGGTCCAGCCCCGCCACATCATGCAAGTGGTCTGGCAGTCTGCGTGTCCCCGATGAACACCTGGCACAGCTGTCAGGCTTGCACCCAGGGCCCCAGGGAAGCTGCTGTCTCATAGCTGAAATAGTCTTGGACCCTCCTCTTGTAAATACCAAAGCAGCATGTGTAAAGAGATTGGGATGTGCGTGGTCTGATCTACATACCACCATAGAAAGACAAGGAGAAGCTTCAGATTGGTCTTAGTTTAATGGAAGTTTGAGACATCTGAGGAAGGGTCAAATCCAGAAAATTATGTCTAGAAATGTAACTGTGCCAATTTTTTCAAAGTTGTAATCTGCTAATTTCAGCCTGAAGATACCCAGCTTTCTGAACTGAGGGCTAGAGTTAGGCTGGGCATATAGTGTTGGGCTGATACATCCCATCCCATCTGTTGTGCTCTCTGCTGCCTTTGAGAGGTGGATAAGGAAACTGGCAGAATTCTTCCAGACTGAAAGAAAGAAAGAAAAGTTTAAAATGGAGGTACAGAGCAAGAAGATTCTTTATCTGTACCATATTTGTAATCTCTAGATGATCCTATTACTGCTTGCACAAAAGCAGCAGGCTGGTGTGCCATATTACCACAGCAGAGGTATGGGAGCTGAACCATCAGCTGTCACAGCAGAATTATTTTGTAGTTTCTCTGAGACCACAGGCTCTTCAGTGCTCCCTCTGGTTGTTTCTGGGGCCAATTAAGTAGTCCTAATGCATGCTCAGGTGAAGTGAGGAGATAGAGGAAAGGGGGTGATATGATGAGAAGAGCAAAGATCAAAACCAGCTCTGAAACCCGCCCCTGCCCCAAAGAGAAGACCAGTTATCCAGGCTGAGTTGCGGCAGGTCCTCAGGAGGCTGGAGGAGAGGTCACGGCAGCTCACGGCTGAAGCCTGAGTAATCTCAGAAGCAATTCCTTCATCAGTTAACTGCATTATCTGTAAATGAGGTATCTCGTACAAGGCTTGTAGAACATGCTGGGGTTTGTGTTAATCAGCTATGGCGCACATCTCATCCTGCCTGTAAAGACTAGTTTTAACAATAATATATATCATTAAAGCAGTTGACATATTCTGTGTTTTGTAGGATGTTTGCTGCCATACAGCCATAATATATTTATCAGAAGGGAGCATATTGTTTGTGTAGCTTCTCTTCTACACTAAAGCACTGTTCCTGACACTTAATGCCTAAACCCATTTTGTCTGCATCAAATTTCTCAGTGATTCATTTCTCTGCAGCCCATAGAGGAACCAGGACATAAAGCACCAGGCTGTGGAGGATGCTAAAATGGAGCTGCACAAGAAGACCTCCTGCAGTAAGTCTTTCATGACTTTTCCTTGGACATCTCAGCTGGATGAAGAGGGGTTGAATGCTTTGCTTGTGCTCTCCAAAATAGGTATTCTGAAGTCTT
The DNA here is from genome assembly GCF_036417535.1 of Chlamydotis macqueenii. Lineage (NCBI taxonomy): Eukaryota > Metazoa > Chordata > Aves > Otidiformes > Otididae > Chlamydotis > Chlamydotis macqueenii. The sequence continues at coordinate 100,633,467 of NC_141558.1, read as the reverse complement.
GTCCCATCTCATGGGGCTGCTTGAAGACCAGCTTCTTAATCTTTGGAAGAAGCTTTATAAAAATGTTAAGGTCTTTTGACTAAAGGCCCTGCAGGTATAAGGTATTACTATGATGCTACGTAGTCATAGAGATTTAATTGAAGGCATTTAACTGCAGTAGCTGTAAAATAATTGAAATTATACTTGACCTCCTCTTTGGAGCAATGCTTTTAGATAGATTAACAAGGTAGGTAATGCTTAAATTCTTTGTGCCTTTCCTGGGGTTTTCTCCAATACATTTAATGGGGTTTTCACAATGCAGCCAGATTGGCAGGTATACGGAATTCTAATAATTATGTTCCTTAAATTCCTCGAACTTCTTTGCAGCTGAGTATCTCGAGGATCAACATAAACATGATAAAAACTGTCTGTAAATTACGTTCTCTGGAATGACATACAGAGAATCTGGCCTGAAAAATAAAAATAAAAAAAAAATCAAAGGAGAGGTGATTTTTCCAGTAAATGAGAGCCAAGAGAGAGTCCCAATAGACTCTTGCTGAGAGTCCCTGCATATGCATGTTTACAGGTTACTTATTCAGTCACGGGTGTAGAAATTCATGTGGTCTCCCAACTTAAAAATTAATAATGGGCCAACCAAAGAGGCTTGTTAATTTAGTCTAGATGCTAATCTGAACTTTGGTTGAACCTACTTGCTCAAGTAATCTACCCAGCAATCTTCTGGAGAAGAGAGTTTTTCTCATGTAGAGCCAGCTTAACAAAAATGTAAGCTAACCTCTAGCTGAGACAGTTATGGAGAAGAAATTTTCCCTGGGAGCAATTTGTGCAGGCATGTGTGGAAGAGGAAGCAGGCACCTAAACAGTCTCTCTTTATTAGGGGAGTTCCTTGTCTGGTCCCCTGTGTCGGGGAAGCACCTGATCACAAGCACGTCCCACAGCAAAAGCGGGTGCTGAGGTGCCTCCTTTCTCCTGGAGCTTCTGCTTGTGCACTTCAGCTTCACTTGGGTTAGACAGTAACTGAGCAGGGATTTGTGCTTAGACCACCTGTGCCTTGCTCAGTCTCACTGACGTGCCTTTTAGTGAGTCTAACTTAGTTCCCCAAAGCGATCCAGAGTCACCTCCTTGTCCGAGGACAAATCGCACTAGATGGAAGTGCTGGGGTGGCCGAGGCCAGGAGCTGGTCCTTGTGCCCCAAACCTTCCTTCCCTGCCAGTCTCTGTGCTCCTCCTCAAGCGGCAGGTAAAGCAAGGAAGGGTTTCTGGGCTTGCCCAGCGTCACGTAGGAGATTTGGCCAAAGCCTGTGTCAGACCAGAATCCCAGCCCTGTGTGTCTCCTACAGAAACATTATTCCTTTGCTGTACAAATAATAAACCGAGCTCTTGCAGTGTAGCCCTGTAGGTTACAGGTGAAACTCCCTTTGATGGCAACACCACTCACCAGGCAGGGTCAGAACAACCTACTTTGAGAACTAATCACAGACAATATGACAGGTGTCACCCCTCCCCAGTGTTAAGGGTGGTGGAGTAATTTCCTGATGCATTCTTGAAATACTTCTGATGAATTTTGCAAAGACCTGTTTAAATAAAAAAGTAGATACACTTTTCCTTAAGTTTTGCAGAGGGGTCATGATTATTTTTACTCTCAGTTATAAGTCTAAGAATAATCCCTTGTTCCATCATCCTTGGCAGGAAGGGAAGCAATGTACCGGCTTCAGAGACTAGAGATTTACCTGTTTATTTTGAAATAAATGTTTATCTGTGCTATTCCTGACAGAGCATCAGCTTTCCTGTTCCGTCCTTAACCATTTACCGTAGGAGGGTCATGCACTTTTGTCCTAGTTAACTCAAGTCCTGCAACCATCTAAGTTTGTGACATTTTATTTCATTTTTTTTTTAGGTCAGACCAGCCTTATGTGACTACTTCAGTAAATATGCAGTTGACTGAAAGCCACTCATCTTCATGTATAACAAGGCGTGTGAGGCAATGGGAGTTGTTCAGTTGTTTGCCCAGTATTTCTTGTGAAGTCGTTATTGCTTTTCTCCTGCTGTCCACACTCGGGGCCAAGCATTGCCTTGTTCCTGACTTGCAAAACGAAAGGAAACAGAGGACAGTAAGGGCAGGGGAATGAGTCTTTCCTCATGCCTCTGGCACCGAGCCACAGCACAGGCTTTGTGCTGTATCATGGTTGTGCGCAAGGAAGACGGTAATCAGCTCTATTCCTGGCCCTGTCACAGGCTCTGGGGACCTATTTCCCGGCTGCCTGGAAACTCACGAGTTCACTGTCACCCTTCTCTAGCGGAGGTAGCGACGGTAACATCCCAAGGTGCCATTTCACTGCACGCTCTACGTGAGCGATGTTCCCGTGAAATGAAAGCACCCAGCTCTCCTTTCTGGCACACTGCTGTGTGCATGGCCTTTTACATGGTGGAGCTTTCAAGTCTGCTGGTATTTTTTATGTACCCTTTGCTGGAGAAGACTTTGATTGTCTGATAAAACTATGGACAGAGCCTGTACAAACAGGTGTACTTTAAAGGTGCATGCTTGAGCAGATGGCAAACAGTCAGGGAAGGAGAAACTACTTGGTTAGACTCAATTTGATGAGTTGTAAATTTTGCTCCCTTTACAGTGGTTAACAGGAATGATCTACATGTTTCTTTCTTCCTCTGCCTTTTCCTGCCTGAGGCTTTTTCTCCCTCCACTCCAGCAACTCACTGCTGAACTCAGTGCCACTTTCCAGGAACGATGTAGTCGGTGAGCATTTCTCCAGCATAGCACGGCAGCGTTTCTGCCTCGCTCCTGCCCTTCTGCTGTGCCTGCTCGCTGGCACCTCAACCTTCGAGCGATGTTCATGCTCTCCTGTCTGCTGAGAGAGTGGTGGTAAGCCACTCTGTGGGACTTGGAGCAAGCGAGGGGCTGTGCCCAACATCATTTCACACCACACAAGAGCCAAGAGAGAAAGATTCCCTGTTCTGGAAAAAGAGTAAGGGTTAGGAAGTGTTCCCTGCTTCTGCTTGGGGTAAAATGAAAAGCTCTCCAGGTATCTTCCCTTCCTAGGACGAGGCAGGAGCCTGCTGGCTGGGGCATTAGCTGGGGATGCAGGAGACACGCACGAATCATCTGCATATGTGATTCACAGGCTGGAGCTTGGCATTACCACATCTAAGGCAAGTGCCCTAAACACTGAATTTCTTCTGCAGTGGCTGAATTTCATTTTGACCTTGTTTCAACCTTGTTCAACATGGCCCCATCGCAGATCTGTTGTTTTGATGAATGCTGTTAAACAAACCTTACTGAATTTCCTGAGGGATCGGTGTCTCCGCAATGGACCACAGTCTGTCATCTACCACATCTTTTGTGGTCTTTGCTCCTCAGCTCTCATGAGTAAAAGGCAGCAAGAAGTAGCCTCTTTCTCCAAAGTTGTAGTATATAAAGTAAGAAGAAGCACCAAACCTGCTGATGTTTAACTAATTGGGGAGCACAGTTATCTTTTATTTTCTTTTATTTTTTAGTAAAAAGAAATAAAACAAATCCCTGCTCCAACTGTGACTGAATTTCAAGTGTATGCAGTAGGTCAATGGCTTTTCTGGAAAGAATTACCCATATCAGTTAGGGTCTGCGCTAGCTTTAACTGAATTGCTTGAAACAGCGTTCCCATAATCTAAATTTAGACTTCAAAATACAGCTAAAAATGCTTGGTGGCCGAATGAATAGCTAGCCAGTCCTCCTACAGGATCCTGTCTCTGAAAAGGAAACTGCATACAAGCACTAATACCGCACCTCAAAAACTCATTCAACTGCAAGCTTGGTCAGCTTCAATCTGGCTTAAATTGGCTTTGGCTATTTTGTTTCCCTTGTCTATTTGTCTCTAAGGCCATTTTTTAAGCTGCAAAATATTACAAGATATTTTGTTGTGAAGTGATTTTTAGTTTTGGCTTAGGTAATGACAGCTATAGAGAGATGATAGTATTATGCAAAACATGAGTGCATAAAGTATTTGGCAAGGAAAAAGCAATGTTTAACCATCTTTCTGTCTCTTCCTTCCCATCTTAAATTTTAATACATATCCTATATATAAATTCCTCTACAGTAATAAAGAACTAGCTATAATAAGGAGTGGCATATGTTAATGTATAAGGTAAGAGTTATTTCTTTCCTTGATTATTGTGGGAATATACTTAAGCATAAAGTAGAAAGCAGAGATGTATATTGCAAGCAACATGGCACTCGCCTCTGCAGAAATTCAACAGCTAAAACCAAAATGAAAGGGAACAGACATATCAGCTGCTTAGATTCACTAGTTTCATTCCTTACATGCTCTTCAGTAAGTTTCCAAAGAAATGTGGGCTTGGATTTCTGTGAAATTTATCTTGCTAAGATTATGCAGGAGGTTGGAAAGGAAGGAAGGATGAAAATCAGAGTTCACCCACAAAATAACTTTCCTTCCCCACCTCCCCCAACCCCTGCCCCCCCCCCCCACCTCCCCACACACAGCAACACGAGATATCAGTGCCACAAGGTCATGCAGATAACTGCAATAATATCTGCTGTGTCTCGGGAACTTGGCTCCTCTCAGAGAGAGGGTGATAAATTAGACCTTGTCAAAATTCCATTAATGGAAAACTCCAACACTGCTAAATCTGGAACCGGGGCAGTAAACTCCAGAATTTCCCAGAAAAAACAAGTTCTGGAATTAAGTTTTTCCAAAGTGAAATACTTCTCCCTGGCTGGATTCTGCATATTGTTTGGGATATTTCTGCATTTGTTTGGGATTTTTTTTCTCCTTAAAAAATCAACCTGAACAACAACTTGTGCCCAGTATCTGGGAACTTGAAACTCTGTAATCCCTGGACTGAGCTGGCTCTAAAAGTTTCCAGGCTCCCTAAAGTGCAGCTGTGAGTCTGAAATTCCTGAGTGAGACATGTCTGTGGTGGAGCCACCATGAAACCAGGTACTCTAGAAGCATGGCTTCTCCATCAGCCTGGCCCATGGACTAGCAGCAAACCTGATGAAGCGGTGTTTAGTCAACAGAACTGCCTCAAAACTGAGCAACTACTACAAAATCTTTTTAGTTTTGATTTGTCAGATTGGAAAATTCCTGGCCAAATATAGTTTAGATCTTTCCACAACTTCTTGCTTAGTCCATGGAGTTCAATTCACATGGCCAGGACTTACATGTCTTTTGGGTTCTTGATGTCCTTCTTAGAGGGTTTTGTTTCTTTTGTGTGTTAAGTCCTACTTTGCACAGTCCACCCCCATCCTTGAAATGTGGATTTACAGCATGAACCCCTTCTTTTTGGCAGGCTTTGGCTTGTTCCTTGCTGGGATAGACATTCTCCTACTTGGCGTTACTGAGAAATTGAGGCTTGGGATGTATATGGGAAAGGGATAACATGGTTATTTCAGTGGACGATTGTGAGGGCTTAAAACCCATTGGTGCCTTTGATTAGATGAAGTGTAAATGTCAGTAGCACTGGTAATTCCTGCTCCCACCAAGAAATCAACTGTTCCTTCTCCATTCAGTCTCAGGATCTATTCCGAGCACTGCCCAACATTACCGTGATCCAGAGCATCATGCCTTACTGTGTCCTTCTTGAAATGACAATAAACTGAAGAATAGTATTTGTGTTAATTATATATATATATTTTTTTCCTAAATTAGCCAGCAAGGTACCACCATAATAGAAAAATGATACAGCACTTCTTGGACTAGGGCCCAGTGCTTTCTCTGATGGTAAATCAACAGAAATGCATCAATGCTGAAATTACAGTGGAAAACATCTCTAAATATTCCTGTAAATTAGCCCTATTGGCAGTCATTTTGCCAAGTCAGTTTTAGGTCAGGTTCAAAATGTTGCACTAGACAGTGATATTTGGATCTGTGAAATTGGGGTTCCTAGATCTATTCAACAAATAGGTAAACAACAGTTGCTAGATCCAGATTCAAATAAAACAGCTTTTTCTGGTAAAAAAAAAAGCTTTCCCGTGTAAATGGTGATATGAAATGCGATGAGTTACATTAGTTGTCCCAGCCAGCTTTCATTAATGATCTGCAATTAACATCTGTCCATATGAAATATGACTTTATACTTGTGGCATCTCCGTAAGCCACTTAAAAGTTTGATTCAAATCCCATGACATTCAGAAAGACATAGGCCAGGACATAGAATGGCCAAAAGAGAGAATTAAAAAAAAAAAACCAGTGTTTCAACTGCCAGCCAAGAGGCAGCAGCTCAAGTACAACAAATTGGGTACAGTCTCTCAGAGCCCACACAGGCAAGCCCCAGAGGAGCAAAGATGCATGGAGAGGGGTGATGCTAGGCCATGCGGCACCATCTTGGAGAGCAGTGCCAGGGCAGCTGGAGACACGGTGTCCCCCCATCCCTCGACAGATGCTGGGGTGCTCACATGCTGCCTCTCTGCAGAAGGTGTGAGCAGTTCGGTCTCCCCAGGGCTGCTCCGCCTGTGTCTGCCCAGCCAAGGCAAAATCCCCAGGAGCGCTCACGCTCTCCTCCTGGTCACTGCGGCTTTGCACGCTCAGCCCTCACCCTCTTCCTCCAACAAAAGGCTGTATTTACCCCTACTGCTCCCATCTGGCTGTCAGCAATTAATCTCCACGCCTCTAACTGCAGCACATTGTGTGATAATTTGTTATGTTAATCCCATGTGTCAGTGAGCCACTTAAAGGCTTCCTGGGATGCAGTTCCTTGATTCTCTTTTGGAATAAAACCTGTTTTCCAGTGATGCATATAAAGAAACAGCCACATTCTCTGGCTTTTAGATACACAAGGCTAAAGTTTGGTTGCTCCCGCGCCTATAGCACTATCTTCTTACCTAGTTTCAAAATTGGGAATAATAACAATTAAGGGGACCTAGATTTGAATCTGCAAGCTCCCCTTCCTCTTTTAAATGCAAATCCCTAGGGCAGAGGCACTAAGGAACTAAACATATTTACACTCTTACAAGCTACTCTGTGAGCAGCAGAGCCAAGGAAGCCTTGGGTGGTGTTTCGGATCATCCAGCAAGACCCAAATGTTGCTGGGGGGTGTGACGGATGGCAGGCAGACAGAAGGGGAGTCAGTGAAATCAAATGACACGTCCTTTTCTTGTGAAAGTGAGCTGGGACCCCTCTCACCACATGCAGCAAAATCAGTCACCTTGCATTATCAAACTTGGATACTGTTCCTCACCCCCTCAATTTTCCCTCTTAATGGGGTTGTGGGGAGGATGGAGGCAGTTTATAAGATGGCCTGTTCTGGTTGTAGGGGTCAGAGAGATTTAGGACAGATAAACCAATATGGTCTGAAACCAGGGAGTTTTCCTGGCATGGATGGGAAGAGCTTGTTGCTGCTCTTGGCATGTGTCCCACAAAGGCAAGGCCTCAGTCTCCCGCCAAGGCACAGCAGATGAGAACAGGATGGTGGTGCTAACCCACCTCCTGAGCACACACTTTGGATTTAAAAAAGGAGGCGAGGGAGGGAGTCCTGAATGCATATAGAGAGCAGTTTGTCCTTGGTCCCTGGCAGCCAGTGCCTCCAAGCTGGAGATACACGGCCTGGGAGGGAAGCAGCTTGAGCTGCTGCTGACTCTGGTGCCCTGTGGCCACCAAGGACTGCTGGAGACCCTGGAACACTTTTCCCAAGCACTCGGCCCCTCTGAAGTTCTTAAATTAGGCTTCACCAGCTCTCAGTGGCCCGAGTGAATATCACTGAGGATCTGGAGTGAAACACAGGCAGCGTGTCTCCTAGAGATAAAACAGGCTCCCCTGAAGCCCGCAGCAAGTCATGGATGTCCTTCAGCTGTGTCAGCAGCTCTATGTCACAGCTAACAGTGGTTTTTCTTTTGGTTCTCCAGGTAGCTGAATCCCACCCTGCTCAGGCTCATGACTGAGTGAAAAAAAAATGGAAAAAAAATGATGAAGATAGTCCAGGCGATTTTATTTCCTTTTTTTTTTTTTAGGTTTTTCTCTCTCTCCTTTCAAAATATCAACTTAGCTAGAATTCATTTTCAAACAAATTGGGAACATTTGATTGCTGAAATGATGGTTCAATTTTTCTCCTTTTCTTTCTAACCAGATTAGATGGGCCATGTTCTGCCTGAATGGACAAACATTTTCAAGTGCTCCAAACTTGCCCTTTTTCCTCTTTTTAATTGAATGAAATATTTCTCTGGCATAGTGTTATCTGAATCCAGCTAAGCAATATAATTCACTTGCTTCATCTAGCCATTGGCATAAAGACACAGTTAAGGATCTCCGTGCAACTGCCTCTGTGTTTTTGTTTTTAAATTGAGGTTTTTTCCTTAAGGCTATTGCAGCATTGATATTCCTCAGACAAGGAAGAATTGCATGAAGGACTACAAAAACCTGAGCAATTGCAGGAGGAGCTGTGGGCTGAATAATATGCTCCAAAGATGTTCTTTAAAGTCATAAGGATAGCATGTTTTTGACTCAGAATGAGGAATGGGTTTTCCAAAAGCACAAAGCTTGGGCCCAAAAGGTGAAGTCCAGACAATTAAAATAACAGGGCTCCAGGCTTTCCTGCAATCAGCCAGCAACTTCAACTCTTCCTGCTTTTAGCTTAATGTCAAGCTTCCCCACCAAGTGTTTACATGTGACTCTGCTAGTCAGGCAAACACAGAGCCTGCAAATGAAAGAGCAGCATCCCTGCTATCAGTGTCTAGCACAATAAATCCGGTCTGTCCACTTCAAACGGCTCTAGGTCTGCTTTCCCAGCCTTCCTCCTTGCCTCCTCCCTGCTGCTTCTCAAACCTAATGCGAAAGCAATAACGGCCTATTCCTTAAGGCATCCTTACTTAGCATGTTGTCCCTCCAAACCAAAGCACCACTTCCCTGGCTTTGTTTTTAAACCAGCAATAACCAGGGAACAGAAGGGCTGGTTAATCCCCCAGAAAGGCTGTGTGCCTGGAAGGGACACAGAGCTGAGGATACAGAGTGAGCTCAGGGTGGCTCCCTGTCCGGCCTTGCCTCCAGGCATCAAAGACCAAGAGTCCACCCACACAAACAGGGGTCCTTCTGTGCCCTGGAGTCAGGTGGTTGCTTGAATGAAAACCGTGGACCTGATGATGAGCTGAAAAGAGGGTTTTTCTTACATTTTTGCAAGAAACAGAAGTCACCAAGACATTTCAGAACATGTTGTAAAAGGACCAGTACAAGCCCGCTGTGGATTTCTTGGTGTCCAGCATTTGTAAATACTGCTGACGATGCATGCTCTAATTTATGAAGACAGCCAAGATTAGATGGTTTTGGCATTCTGAATGCTATCTAGACTTTTCTGGCTTTCATGCATGAGAACTTGAAGGCTTGGATCAAAACTTCAAGAGGTCAGCAAAAAGCCATAAACCTACACACATCAATAGATGGAAATGAAGTAATAACTTGTAATGATGCTGAGTATTGCAAGATCTTCCAATCAACAGCTCAAAGAGTGTGCTGGAAGGAAGAGATGTTTCAGGGATGAATCTTGAGATGGGAACACAGATGGAAACCTGACTTCCAGGATCACGAAAATGTTTGTCTGCCCAGGACTCAGTCCTGACTGACCCTTCTTGTTTGCTTTTTCTCCCATATCATGATTTTATTGCTTTTATGGAGCAGATTTCAGAGGAGTCTGACACTGCCTCATTGGGAAAGCAGGAAGATTTATGCTGAGCTTATTGCAGGCAGCGGTTACGATTTCATTATAGAACACTGAGATTGTAATTTTGTGTGCTTATGCAGAATGTTTAATGCACACATTAAGCTAGATGCATTTTATTTCTGTTTGTATAGCAGCCTAAATAACATAACAGTATGATACGCTTGTTTATTTGGCATTAAAGCTCAGATTTGGTGCTTAAGCATCTTGCCCAAGTGGGGGGCCATGCTGTGATTTAATGGTTCAAATAAGAGTCTTGTTAGCGATCAAAACTCCTGGATCTGTAAATTCAGAAGATTTTCAAACTGGTGGGAAACAATACTCTACAGCACAGTAACCTTGCTGACCTTTCAAAGCCAAAAGACAGTGACTTTAATGAGGCCTGCAGATACTATCACAGTTTTCACGTCAGGTCAGACTACAGGCAGATAATGTGAAGGTTATGGGGTGAATTGTACAATTTTGATGGTGGAGTTTTCTGGCACAAACATAAACTCTTCAGAAAACTTAGATTTCTCCTACTAGTTTCATGAACGTTTATTTTACTTCCCTTCATATTACTTGAAGATGTATTCCTCCGGTTTAAAATTGATTTTCAGCAAAAAGCAAATATCAAAACTCTTATTTCCTTCCAAAGTTTACTCAGATGTTCGAGCTCATGTGCTTTTGGAAACGGTAGGACTGTATTGGTATTAATAAAACAGCTCCTAATTGGGCTCAGGAAATACAGCACCCAGAAAAGATTCAACTTTTGATAGCTTGTATTTTTATAACCCATTAGTCTAAGATTATATTTTGTAATGTTGAGTTTGTCTCTAAAAAAGATCCTTGCATTAGGAAGACTTCAGTTTTAAGAAAAGAAGTTCATTCAGTATTATGGGAAAAAGCATATAACAGGCAAAGTAGATTCTTACTGTGCGCTGGCTGCGTGTTCAAGCACCAAGGTTACTGAAATCCCCGAGCTGAAGGCTCCGCGCTCTTCCCTTCCCCCTGGCTATGCAGTGGTAAAGGACAGTACTGACTGCAATAAATTAAAATTAAAAAAGGTTGGACAAGGGATCCCTCTACCCTCTCTCCTTCAGACAGGCTGCCCTGAAGGATCAGTAGAAAAGTCAGCATCTGAGGACTACAGAAATTTAACTATTTAATGGAAAGAACTATTTCAAACTGATGACCTCAGCAGGATTAAACTGATCTAGCAGGAAAAAAAAAAAAAGTTTTTGGCAATAGCCAATGTTTCTTCTTCCCCTCAGTCATTTGTATGAAGAACAGCTGTTGACAACTGGTTCTCCCTGAAGTACATACCTCAGGACATACTGGAGGTGGCTGTTCTAGCTTCAAGGCCCACGGTTTAGCTAAAGCTTAACTGTTCTGTCAACTGTTTCAGAAAGGCGTGTTTCCTTTTTTAAATTACAAGGTTGGTGTTATTTAAATATCTTGCATGTATATTTTTCTCTTGCTTACCTTTAGGCTGATTTCACCATCACTTGTTGTGAGTAATGCTCAACAGCCACCTGCAAGACGCAGAGAGTTACCCACTTCCCAGGACTTTGCGGTTTGCTTTAAAATCTAGGCACTGGTTATTTAGGCTGTGAGACACTTCCAGACCTGTAAGCTTACCTGACAGCTCTCTGTAGACTGCTCACTGTTCTTGTCCGAGCTATGCTCACTTCACAGCACAGCTTTGAGTCCCCAAAGGGCTGTTTTCAGCACAGTTGCTTCTGCCTTGCTGTGACCCACAGCACTCTCATCCAGCCCTACTTTTTTTGTGACCTGAAACTTGAAGGAATGGTTGTATATCACCCTCAACAGCAGTAGGGACGCTGGGAAAATACTCAGGATCCCCAAAGCATTCGTTCCTGTTTAACCTTGTTCTGCGTGGGGAGGGAGTAGAGGTGCAACCCGTTCTGCAGGATGCTCTTATTCTGCTGTCAGGAGATGCCTGCTGGTTTTTCCCCTCTGGACAAAATCAGGCTAGGATCATTTAGACAACATTACTGATTTGATAACGAGTTCTCTTACTTCTCCGCTACCCCTTTCCTCCTTTTGTATGAAGAGTGGTGTTCAGCCCAGCTGACGGTACCTAGCAGTCTCATTTCTGGGGCAAACATCTCATGGTGGGGCTTGTCACCTTATAAGAGTACAGGGTGATTATAACACAAAGGACTTCCAGCCTACTCATCCCCATCGTTTCATTTGCCCCTCACGACTCAGCTGTCCAGCTCAGGAAATGGAGGCTGTGCATACGCATAAGTAGATGGTACCTAAGGGCATGCACATCATGCAATTTGAGGAGGATGTCAGGATGCCATCTGTGCCCAAAGCTCAGCTTCCCCATGCTCCTGAGCCTGGTCCATGACAGCAATGTGGGTTTTCTCCTGTGATTCAAACTATGACTTACAGCTTCTGTGTGGTTTCAGCTCCCTAAGCTCCTATTATATTATGCAGCATATATAGCTCTTACCTTAATGTGATGAAGTTACTGGGTAACTTTATTTTTGTGATTAGGTTTTACACTCACTTACAAGCTTTTAATTACTGAATTCCCCACATAGTTCTTTAATTCAATTTGTTTTGACTTCTTGGTTAGCAGGGAAATAAAAGAAAGGTGAAATCTGTATTATGCCACTATATCCTGACACTTAAGTCTGAGGAAGAGGTCTTGGCAGCAGTGAGCCAGGGCACGTGGGCTGAGCTGGGAGAGGGTGGCAGGACAAGAGCATCGGTCTCCATGAAGAAGACAGAGTAGTTCACCTTCTCAGAGGAGAAGGCTTTGACACTCCTGCTGCCCACCCAGTGAAACTGATTTCTTAGCCCTAGAGACCCATTATTTGCACTTTTTTTTCCCAGAAAGCAGAGGATTGACACTGAAGTTTTTGCCATCCCTCCCATCCCATTGCCACCACAGGCAGCTCTCGCTGTGCTCTAACTGCAAACACGTGCCCCATAAGCACGGCCCGGTGCAAACCTGCCATACCAGTCAGAGCTGTGGGGCAAGGGACCACAGGAAAATATAGGCCCCTGAGACATGGAGAACGAGGAGAGCTTGCTGGTGTTATACAATAACCACCCCCAGCTATTTGGGGAGCTAATAGTTGGCTTCCCCTGGATGACAGCCGATGCGCCCGTCCAGCGACATCTGTGCTGGTGGATGTTTGGGATTCCACAAGGAATATTTGATCCTTGTCCAGCCAACCAGGATGCCTATGCATCTGCTTGGAGTATTGGCACCACAAGGTGCCAGATTAATGATTAGAGAGATTAAAATCTACATGTGCAACCTGGGTTTTGCCAGTGAAATCTCCACTTGACTCTTCCAGCTGACCTGAACATGAGTCCAAAGGGCCATTTCTAAGGGTCAAGCAAGTCCAGAGGGCCATACCTAAGGGTTGAGCTGCTGATTGGCCTGTAGGTTGTTCAGCCCTTGGCTTTTCTGCTGAGATCACCAACAAGATAACACTCAGTGCTGGCTGACCTTAGGCTCTGTCCTAAACTGAACTGGCTATGCCAATTTTACTTTCATAGATACTTGATGCAAGGTGCCAGAAAAACCCCAGGGAGGACACCACTAGCAGCAAGAGGAGAGTTTGGCTTTTTGTGCAAGTCCTTAATGTGAAAAAAAAACAAAAAACCAGCCAAACAGCCTCATTAATCTTGGTTTTATGACAGGAAAGTTTTCCAAGCTTTGGCAAAGGGTGGAGGGACAGAGGACAGGCCAAGGGTAATTGCCCCCTAAGGGTAAGCTGGAAGACACAGCTTGACCATTGTCACAGTCTTTGGAACTGGATGTGTAGTCAGTCGTGACTACTTGGTGAGGTGAGGATCGTTTGCCGGCTGCTTCTGCTGGGATCTTGTTTGCTTTGCACTGGTGATTCACCAGACAGCAATTGCAATGAGTCTGATAATGAGGGGGGGGGGGGCGGGGAGGCGCTGATAGGAGCAGAGGAGCTATTATCATTATTCCTACTAAGATTTTCTGAAATTAGTTGTTTGAATAGGAATGGGCATTCATGTGGGTACACTTCATTTCATGTCAATAGGGATTGACAGGAATTCCACCCTTGTCATACAAGGATGCCCTATTATTGACAGGCTTTTGTATGTTATTTCTTTCCTGAGAATTTCAAACCCAGAAAACTGCTTGACATCTGGTGATGTCAAATTCATTTTTAAAAAAATGGGTCTAGACCATACAGTTTCAGTAAAAATCTATCTTTAAACATAAATAAGTTTGTTTTCCAGATTGTCCTATCAGGATCTAAACTAATTTCAGTTCTTCCTTAGTGTTCCTGTGAATTCTGAACATCTGAAATGGTTTCAGTATATACTACAACTTAATTCTTTTTTTTTTATACAGGCATAAGAAGTATGAATAATGAATTGAAAGAATTGGAAATATTCTTAAAATTAATATTAACTCTGGTTCCCCAAATATTGTCCTAAGTCCTCCCCTAAGGAACAGAGAAAATATTCCAACTCCACATGATGGAAAAGCTTTAACGCAGAGAACTCTCCACAGGACTGTTTGCATTTTGTAGTGTGTTTTAAACATATGGACAGGGCAGACTGTTAATTATTTCTTCTCCTTTTGGCTCAGTTCCACATACAACTCAGCAAAAGCAGAGCTCTCCAGCCTATTCAATGGACAATAAATGACTCTGCCTTTGCTGAGTGCTGAATAAAGATGATGAAAGGGTGTTGTGACTAGCTCTCCAGGCACTTGTTGGCCCACAAAAAAACATCCTTGCCCCTTCTTCCCTCAGCTGCTCCATCTTGCTCCTTCCATGTTAGCTCAGGGTGGGGAAACACTTTGAGAAGAGATAGTTTAATGATCCTAGACATGATGTTGGAAAAGGCTATTCAACAGGGCAAGGGGAAAGTCCTTGCAACTAGTGGGACCATGTCCTTAAATGCTGCTGGATGCAATTAGAGTGCAACGTGACGTGACCAGAAGGGCATCTGCAGCTTCTGAGGAAGACATACAGGAAAATTTAATTGCAAGAGTTTGAGACATTTGAGGACCTGTCCTGCTGCCTCTGTCGCCTCTGGCTGCTCCTTGGTTCTTCAGCACAGGCCCAGCTGCAGCAGCAGCAGCAGTGGCACTGCGGTCGCCAGGCACGGACTGGGAGGCTGCAGAAGAAGCATCTGTCTGCTCCCTGAACTAGGCTACTCTGCACCATGTCTGCAGTGGATAGTAGGTAATTTCAAATAATAATAGTAATATCTGTAGTGGAAGGGGCGGTAATATCAAAAACCACCAAAGGTGAACTCCTCTGGCATAGCCCTGGGGATGCCCTTGCCCGGGGGCGAGTTGTCTCCCACAAAGGAGCAGTGTTCGTGCCGGTCATTCCCAGCTTGTCCTCCCCATGGTGTGTCTCTGGCAATCATTTCTACACTCTCCATTTCCATTCTCCCAGCAGGGCATGGTGTGTGCTGCTGCAGGCTGGTGCTTAGATTTGCGTCCGGGGACCAGCTAATGCATCTACTCTTACCGCTAGGTCCTAAAATTTGATGAATTACTATGATGTTTGTTCTGTTAGCAACACTTTTATTCTGTTGCAAACATTTTTCAAATATAGTGGGGATAAAGTCTCTGCCTGATATCGTTTCTAGTCTGAACATGTAGCTATAACCTGGAGAAAACAAAAAAAGAGCAGAAATAAAGTGTTAGAGTGATGGTTTTAAGATGACATAAAGGAATGCTTACGGGTTTTTGTGCTTGTGACTGGGATGAGAATACATCAAGAAGGAGGGGAGAGCCGCAGATTATGGAGCTATTACTCGTTATTAATTATATATTTTGCACCATTACAACCACTCTGGGATCTAAATGTACCTTGCAACCAACAAAAAATTAAGCTGCACAACGGCCCTTTGATGTGAATCCTGGATGACCGAGGTTTATGTACCCCTGGCCAGGATAGACTTTGCTTTGCCTTCAAAGAAGTGTGGGGAAGGTTAACACCAAGTTTAACTTTATTGTCCAAATTAGATGTATTACCCTGCCCTTAGATGCCCTTCCCTCTCATCCTTTCAGCAGATCTGGTCATTTTTTTTCTAGACTGAGCCCCTGCTGATGTGCCTGTACCCATTGCTGTTACCTGTCAGGTACCCTGGCACACTGATAGCAGGTTTCCAAGGGTCTCCTTGTGCCCAGAGAGACAGGACCATATCTGATAGCTGTGGGCACCCCAAGACCCTCCTGCCACCCCCCAAGAAAGATTGCATCGGCCATGATGAGCTGGCACCATGCCCCACCAGGAGCTAACGGCCGAGCCCCAGGACTCTGCTGGAGCGGTGCCCATCACAGCCCTGGGGCCCTCTCTGTTCCCCCAGCACCACTGGGCAGAAGGAGCAGGCTGGCTTCAGCTGCACTGAGTCACCCACTTTCCCTTCAGAAACAAATCCCTCGCTTTGCCCAAGGATCTTGGAGAGCACACAAAGCATTTCCCAACTTGGATTGCGGCAATGCTAATGGGGTTTATTGAATGTGTCAATCTTCTCATCTTCCCTCCCCTTCCTCTTCCTGCAGAATTTCAGTGCGAAGTAGCAAACGAGTGGGGTTTAGGACTGGGTTCCCCTTCCCCTCCCTGCCAGGGCTCCCTGCAAGGCGGCCTGTGGCCTCCCTGCACTGGGTAGGTCACGGCTCAGCTGGGTACCACACAGCACAGCTGGGATGCCTGCCAGAGTGGGACGCAGATGGGGAAGCACTTGCAGCATCATGCCCTCAAATCATTACAGCCAGACAGGCTGGTGATTCGCAGTCCAGCTCTTCACTGCGCTTTAGCATCTCAGCCCTCATGAGATTTCAAAAGAAAATAAAAATCCAAAGCCAGAGCGCTGGCAAGCGAAGCTGGCAGTGCTGAACAGCTGCCCGGCACTCTACAGTGCCGTCCCTTCCTCCAGCCGCCGCAAGCTGATGTGCCAGTCTCATTTTGATGCAGCCTGTGTTCTGACTTTGCCTTTATTTTTCCCCATGTTTTTACCCTGAGGCAGAATTCAGCTCTCATGCACAAGGCTGTGCTCTCTCCCTCCCGGTGCCCAGAGCTCCCAGTGACAGGGTGCAGCAGTCAGCCCCGGGACGGCTGTTGCCATCCCCGTCGAGAGACCATGAGCAAAGTGGCTTCCAGATATGCAGAGATTTGGATCAGCAACAAAAATGTATAAATGCAAGACTGCACGCATATTCATTTGGAATACTGATTAGATCCAGAAATAACGGGATAGAGTAGCCAGATATTTTTGGGAAGCCAGCATTTTGTATCATTTATTATTCCTCAGCTAGCTTGATCTGGAACAGGAACAGACCGAATGCTTGAGTATCATGCTGTCACATACTGGTAGTGTTTGTGTCAGAGGTTTTGCCTTAGGATCTACAAACAATTTGGCAAGTAACCCGGCTGGCTAAGCCTGACCTTTTGCTAAAAGGCAGGCTGGGGAGTACCACTAAAGGGATCAGAGTATGAGTGAGGGATGCTGTTCTTGTTTCTCTACAGTGCTTCGGCTGCACAGTCCTGACGCTGGGAACTGTAAATACCATTTTAATGGTATTTCTACAGTTGTTAGGCCTGGCCAGTGCAAAAGCATCAGTGAAAAAAGGAGCATTGTGAGACCTCCACAAAAGCCTTCTGCAAGTTTAAGATGGGGAGACTTAAACAGGAGACTCTAGTCCAGTGAAGGGAATACCCAGGAACAGGAGCCCTCGCTCAGTGTGCACCCCACAAACTCATTGGGAGGGAGGCATCACTGGAGAGCCAGCATGCCTGATGCAGACCGGTGGGCAAGGGCACCAGAGGTTGGAGATCTTGGAGAGCAGTAACAGCACACACGCAAAAGTACCCAGAGCCAACTACAAGAAAAGGCTAGGTCATTAACTCCACTCACTCACCTGCCAGTATAATGTTGAGTCAGGAAAAGAGGTTGAGATCCATGGAAGAAGTTCTCCATGGAAGGATTTACCTGCTAAAACAATGGTACGTGTAAAGGCAATACCTGAAAAGGCCTGGTCTCAATGAAAGATTGCCAGACAGTTGACCTCTCCCAGGGCTTTGCCTTTGCCCTCCCTCCTTGCACAGCTCCCCATACACACTCTGTTCCTCACTAGGTCTTTCCGAGGGTTATCCTTTATCTGCCTCTGCGCCAGCTTTTGCAGAGCCCACCCAGGGCAAGGCTGACATGTCAGTTATTATTATCGCCTGCTGGAAGCAAGGGATGTGGAGGACTTTGCTATTTTTATCCAGAGCTTCTCACTCTGCAAACAGCTTTCTCACCTCTCATAAAAGTGCCATTGGATGAGCACCAGTATTGCTGTGACACCAGGTCATCTCATTGTGTCAGTCCCAAACTCTTAGGATGTCCTGGTGAGAAAAAAGGGTGATTGCTCTGAGCTGAGGTTGGTTTGTGGTCCTGTGGTGCAAGTCACTGGAGACAAAACTACTCTTAGTTTCCTTTTTAATGTCTTTTCTGTAAAAAAGGAAAGACGTTGGTGAACAGCAAAAGAAAAATGTTCACAGACTAAAGAAAAGCAAGGTGATGCACTCTTGGATGTAATTATTTATGTGATCTTAGTCTGAGTAGTTTCTATCCTCTGTAAGACTCCAGTTAACTGGAAGAAAATCCATCAAAGTCCACCCAAATAAATTAGTGGCTTCGTGTGTTATGATGTATGTGCACTGCAGTATGCTTGTAGGGGCCAGTGTCCCAGTCAATACTTCACTAGACACTCTTGTAATTAAACCATCACCTGTACTTCAGAAAGTTTCAGATATAAAGTCCCAGTCTTGCAAACTTCAAGATGGTAATTTTCCAGTCAAAGCTGGGAGGAGGGCAGTGAGGCCTGTCAGATGTCTGTCCTGAACACAGTTGTTACCCTGTGAAGGTTAAATGATACCACCAGCATCTCATCCCGCTGCCTCTGATTTCTCCAGAGCAGGGAACAGCTGTTGGATAAAGCAAACTGTAGGAGACACCTAAGAGGGGAAGACAGCAGGGAAGGGAAGCAGCAGAGCCCTTGGCTGTGTGTGAAGGCAAGGCAAGAGATGAATCCTGCAATGTGTACTTTGGTCATTGTAACAGTACATGCATTTCATTTACTATATTTAGAATATTTTTACTTTTTACTCTGATCCAGTTGGCTGTAAAAATACAGTACTGGTGCATAAGACAGGTCACGAGCGTGTAGTGTAAAAGGAAAAGAGATGCTGCTCCTGGCATCCTTGATAAAGACTGGGCTTAGAGGAGAAAGCAGAGTGCCATGGAAGAGATTCTAGTGTCATTATCTACCTGAAGTCTTCCAGAAGCACATGAAAGTTATTTCAGCCAATGTGGTACTAAGATTTATCACCACAGATTGTGATTTTCATTCTGCGTAGAAGATTTGCTTTTGACAATACACATTAGGTAAAAGGGTGTAAAATCAATCTTAAGAAGAGATTTTTATCAGTGTAGTCTTAATGATACAGAATACACTTAATGATACACTTGGGGACTGGGCATTTGAAACAGCATGTGCAGGCACCTCACATTACAAAACTCTGGAAGAGGAATTGAAGTGAGTGGGATGCATAAATACATCTTCTCAGATTCCTTTTCCAGGCAGCTGGACTGGCCTAGAACAGGACTTTCAAACTCTGCAATCATATCTACATCTTTCATTCCTGCAGGAGGCTGGCAGATTAACACATGCAATACAGACTCTTCTGTCATAATAGAAAAACGTTTATACAGGTTTTGCAATGAAGATATGATAAAGCTTTAAGAGAGCTGTACAATTTTATGCTAATCCTTGGCAGGCAGATCAATATCAAGGTAAAAGACATAATGTTTTTGCAAAAGGAGGGATCAGCACGGATGGACTCAGATGAGAGACAAGGCTACAATCAAGTTGCCAGGTGATGCCTGTAGCACAAAATCAAACAAGGAAAGATTTCTTTTTGCAGGCATGGTAAGCTTGTTTCTGTTCTTCAGGAGCCATCAATGTTAAAGCTGGAAGAGTCACATTTGATCATCTGACCTATCTGAATTGTTTAGCACATCAGGTCTCTGAGTAGCTTATTGCTCAGTGTTGCTGCATGGAAATTTATGTTCCCTGGAGTACACTCATATACACTTATGGACATCATTAAAAAATTAAATAACATTTAATCATGTATCTCATGCAGAATTCATCAGCAACAGAGGATATTTCACTGAGTAGGTTTTCCCCTGCTGTACATCAGTACACAGTAGTAGAATGAAATATAATAAGATGAGAAGGCATATCTAATTTGGAGAGAGCACAGCAATTGAAAACGATGGTTTCTCGACTAAAAACAATTGGATTTTGTAGACATGCCCAGAAACTGTTATATATTTGTGTCCTTGAAAAATATATTGATGGGATTACTGACTGGTCACAGCTCGTAAATGAAGAATATCTCTGATCTACTTCACAGAGAAAAGGAGGGAGCAGAAAGGGGGCCTACGGGTAGGACCTGGTGCGGTGGAGGGACTCCATGTGTTGTGTGATTGCGTAGCCTAGCTCAACAAACGCAGCAACGAGAAGAGGGTCACAGTGTAATATTGGCCTTGACACAACAGACTAATTTTGTAGACACAGCAGATTATTTTTCTGTAGCCCTGGGCTACTCCTCTCCCTCCCTTCAAGAAATCCTGCCCAGGCTGCCTGCAGTCACTGACCTGCGTGTGAGAAATTGCCAAGAGAAACGCGGGGAGTGAAGGACAAGGAGCAGCTGGTTGGGCTGGGAGGAGGAGGAGGAGGAGGAGAAGGGTGAGCGAGTGGGCTGGCGGCAGCAGGATCTCAGAGCTGGTCTTTGGGCAGGAAGGAAGGGAGCTGTGACCATCTCTGCCCCGGGGTATGGCGGGGCTGGGTGCTCAGTGCCTGCCAGGCATTCTCACACTAGCCCTGCTTGCTTGACAAGTCAAAAGCCACCTCTTAAAAATTCCCCAGCCCTGCGAGCCCTACAAGGTCGCTGAATGTGAAGCAGGTAATACAGCCATTTCCATCACTGTCAGGGCCGAGACAAGG
Source organism: Chlamydotis macqueenii (assembly GCF_036417535.1). Classification (NCBI taxonomy): domain Eukaryota; kingdom Metazoa; phylum Chordata; class Aves; order Otidiformes; family Otididae; genus Chlamydotis; species Chlamydotis macqueenii. Next base: position 100,612,791 of record NC_141558.1, on the reverse strand, counting down.
CTGAAGTGCTGCTTAACTCCAGTTTGCCCTGCAGAGCCGCGCCAGCCAAAGAGAAGTGGGCTGGGTGCTGCTCCTTTTGTTCCTGAGCAAATACTTCCAAGATCCCGTCAGATACACATCTGCAAACACAGTTACACATCCATCACCAGCAGCCTAATTGGAAAAGAGCAGCACAGGTGTGTGAGAGAAGCACCTGTAGCCTGCACAATATTTTTTCACTAGCTTCAGCAAATACAATTCTCCATTTTCCGTGGGAGCAGCTGGGTCGAGCACTGAAATGTTCTCCCTCCCATACAAGCACTTTCAGGAGAGTTAAACACTTTGAATTTAGAGCCCAATAAATCTGGGCTTATGTGAGCAGGCCCTCTTCTTCAGCATACAAATTTTGTTCAAATGAGGAAAAATAAAAGGAATTTGGACTTTTTCCAGATTTTGCAGATGTCAGACAAATTTTCTCTCCCTAGACAACTTCACACTGACTCCAAAGTCATTGTGTACACACACACACATTCTCTTACACCAGCTATGCACAATGCAGATCTTCTGTGGCCATGCTGCCCAACTGACCTCTTCTTCCTCAGCAAATCCCATGTGTTGCAGACACCTCTGGTTTACCACAATTCATAAAAGCTCTATAGGCTCAGTTTGTACCAAACTCCATAGAGATGTTATATATTGGTGCGGGAAAAGTGCTAGAGGTCTGAGATATCTAACAGACTCTGCACATGTATTTTGTACCCTCACTCCCATCTGGGACTCCCTACCTGCAGATACAGGGGCCATTAGCGAGTAGCCTGACGAAATTACAAGTACACGCTACACATCCTATTCGACACAGCCCCATGTTAGCTGAGGGCAAGTGCAAGCAGCCGTGCAATCCCCCAGCCTCCACTGGCTCATGCACCCCATGGCTCACCACACGCACAGGGGTACTGCAAGGGACTCTGCGCAAATCTGCAGCTCATGTTGCCAGCATCAGCAAGCACACTCATTTCCCGAGATCTGCAAACTGGAGATGGTAACTGCTCATAAATTGAATGCTTACTTAATTTCCGCCACCCTTTTGGTTGAAAAGAAAAGGCAAAAGCAAACCAAACAGTGCTAAGTGTATTATGATGGAGTTAGCTAATTGAGCTCTTTGGCAACTTCAGAGGTACACAACTGCACAGCCTTGGTGGTGGTGTGTAATCACGTATTTGCGCAACAATGCGAGGCAGCAGAAGGCTACCTGGATAGGAACTTAGTTACGGGTCTCATTCCATCAGTGAGAAACTTGTTTGGTACTCCCTCATAACTCCAGGATTTTAAATAACGCCTTCCAAACTCACTTTCTTTTCCAAGGAGGCCTGTTTCTGACACCACCAGTGTGCTTTCCAGCAAGGCTTTGCCCCCAAAAGTCCTTGGTCAGTTGCTACAGACACAAGCACAATCTTGGGATGCATTGGGCTTGCTGCTTAGTAATGATTGTACTAAATAAGGCCCTGGGTTGGTAACTGCCCCAGCACAGCTGGACCCCTAAGGCTCCGTAAGGACCACGGATTATGTTTTGCCACAAAGCATCACCGTCATGACCGGGGCATCCAAATTCAAGAATTCACCAACTAATCTTACAAAAAACCCCAAGTCGTCTGATAAAAGAAAAATGTGCTTTTCCTGGTCCTTGTTCTGTCAACTCAGAAAGCAGCTGAATGAAGGACCTGCTCTGCTGGCTGCAAATTTCCATGCCTAGCTTTTAGGGGGAAGACGTATTTTCACCCAGAGAGTGATGGGTGAGCAAAACCAAGATGTTTACGAGGAAGTACATGTTGCCATTTTAAATATCAGAGCTAATGAGGGGAAAGCTATCAATTAGATTTACACAGAAACAAAGTTTGTACAGGCAAGAGATGCCAAATTCTGGCACTTGACAATGAAAAACTCTTACTGTAGGGGCATCCAGGGTCCCCCCAAGTGAAGCTGTGTTCAAAATCTGAGCCATCCCTTGACCTCCTCTTTGAAAGCAGCCGCTATTTGCATCGCTGGCTGAAGAGTGTGGATCTGAAAAACACTGAACACTGGAGAGTCCAAACGTCAGGATTAACATCAAGATTTCTGCTAGTCTGAAGCCTGGATGTGTCACTGTTCTCAAGCTCGTTGAGCAGCCAGAGAATTGCCATGGCCTTGTTGACTCCGTTTTGGGAAAACAACAGCAATAGCTGGGTTTCAGAACCACTTTTCCCCTAAGCATTCAATCTACCTTTGCTCTTCACATAGGGTGTAGAGGGCACAAGTCATTTTATTATTTTTATTTCCAAATGAGCTCTTCTAGGTGTGTCTCCCACCCTTTTTAAATGGGAGTGTTATGTCTTGCAGCTGAGCAGCTATCTAGATTTTGTTGGGTTTTTTTCTGGTTGTTCGTGCCCATGGCATCTCAGCCTGAGCACAAGGCTCAGCCAGAGAGAATGACCTCCCTGCTGTTTATTCTCCCTGCAATGCCTCCAGTGGGTCTGAAAGCAGTGAAAAATTGTAAATGTAGGATGAGCATGTGGGGAATGGATACAACTGGAACTGAGGAGCAGAAGCTAATAGAGAAGATAAAGGAGAACAGGCTCAGAAAAGGCCTTGCTCACTTTCGAGGCTGTGAGGGACCGGGTTTTCTAGTCTGTCTCCGGCCCCTGAAAGATAAATGGCTTTCCATCAGCGTGGGCAGGATCTCCCACCAGGAGAGCCCATCCTGGCTGCCCTCTGGGGAGGCTGCAGCCCTCCTGGAGAGGACGGGAGAGACAAGGTCCCAGCACACCTTGTGACTCTCAGCCTGTTGTCATCCATCAGGGTGCTGGGCAGACTTGCTGGGCAAGTTCGGCAGCTCATGCGGCTTCCCATAAGATAATAGATAATTGCAGCTGGATTGTTATGCGATGAGCAGGTTAGATAACAAGACTATTAAGCACTGTTTCATCACCACCTCCAAACCAGTATACCAGGTACTTCCTCTAAAAATACTGTTTCAGCCCAAATATAATAGATGTATGTATTCTAAACTCCATCTGCTGTTACAGTGTTTAATTCATGGGAAAAATGGTCAGTGTTAGATTTGACAGCTCAGGTGTAAGTAATCATATAGTAGGATCTGTTAATTACCTGGAAAAAAAAGTAAGAGGTAAACAGTTTCTTTGTATTTTCAGTCTGGTCAGATTCAGTAATGATTTTTCCAAGCCTTCAAGCCAATTTCCTTAACGTTTTCCACATAATGCATTAAGGCTCCCATTCAGCAAGAAACATAAACACAGGCATAATCCCAATGTAATAGTCAGCAGCTGCTGGTATTAATTTAAGATTAATACCTTGCTGAAAGAGGGCCCGAGAGACCTAGGAGCAGTGATGCTCAGTAGATTCATCTCATAATCATAAAATAGTTCAGGTTGGAAGGGACCTTTAAAGGCCATCTAGTCCAATGCCCTGCAAGGAGCAGGGACATCTCCAACCAGAAAAGGTTTCTCAGAGCCCTGTCCAACCTGGCTTTGAACGTTTCCAGGGATGGGGCATCCTCTTTGGGCAACTTGTGCCAGTGTTCCACCGCCCTCATTATAAAAAAAGTTTTCCTTATGTCCAGTCTTGGCAAGGGGAAGCAGTGGCAGGTCCCTCTTCGCAGCATGCTGCTTTGTACTTCAGGTGAAATCCCACCTGCCCGAGATTGGCGGGCAGCTTTAGGGAATGTCGTGTGGTCTGGAGGGTCTGCTCCCCCTCTGCAGCTCCTGTGCATCCCTGCTGTCATCCTGGTAGCACTGAGGATAACAAGAGCTGGAAATCACTATTTCAAAGCCAGTTTTAATCTCAAATCCCCAGCACCCTTCTGTGGCTTTTGGAAGATCAAACTGTATCCTGCCTCAGAGGAAACAAGAGGGAGACACAGGGAGGTCGCATCAGGGGCAGCCTGGGGACCCACGCCAGGATCTCCTGGCCACTCACCCTGGCCCACAGCCATGCAGCTTCATGTTTCCCCTCACTCTGCCATTGTGCAGCATCCAGGGCAGGACCTTCTGGGAGTGATCATGAGGGTGCAGCTCTGCCATGCCACAAATAGGTCTTGTATAGGGTGGGGGTCGTGTTAGGCAACGTAGAAAAGGCTGTGCTGCTGTGCGGTACCCACATTGCCGCGGCGGTTGCACCCGGGTGCAATACCTGGGCACAAGGAGCACTCTGGCAGCATACCCTGCCACTACCTATTGTCTCCCAAATTGCTGGCAAGGTGACAAAGGGATTATTATGGGCTTAGATAAAATACATAGGCCACCAAGATAATCGTCTTTGATTAGATCATACACTCTGCCAAAAACATCCTTACAGCATAGCTAGCCAAAAGACTGGAAAGCCATAGTTTCATTTGTGGAAAACCTTCAGAAACATCTGGGATCTGGTCCATCTTTGAGTTTTGCCAGCAGTGTGGAAAGTCAGCAGAGCAAACTGCTGCAGCTCGGTTAGCCGATGCCCTGTGGCACTCTGCTAAGGGGAAATTACTTTTGTTGATATGGTTTGTTTCATTTTGGGACTTGCCAGAGAGCTTTTTTTTGCCACATGTCCCTAGGATAGACTGTGAAAAAAAAGCCAGCATCCACCTTTCAAGGACAGAAATGATTCCATAAGACATTTTAATCTCAGTATAGGTCTGCTGGATTATTATCACTTATAATTACTTCTCGACATGCTGCGACATTCCCTGCTGGCAACCTCTTTTTCATCTGCAAAAACACTGAAAAGTTGTAAGAAGCCGGAAGGCATGCCAAGACATCTGTAGGAAGGTTGCTAGTGCAGACAAGGAACATGTGTCCCACCTGGGAGGTTTGCTGTGTTTAAGCCAGACCCATTTTGTCTGCATTATATCCTCTCCAGGGGTATAGCTATGGCAGCAGTACGGTGTTCTGTTTCAGCACGAGCTTTAACTCTTGAACTTTTGATGATAATATCTATTTTGAACCCTAACACATTTTTCACCATGAGTTGGTGAAACAATTAACTAACTGAGAAAAAGTGCTTTGAATCCAATCCTGTAAGTAATTTTCATTTTTAGTGGTTTGCCCTGCTTGTCGTTCCACATATCTAAACACCCTCTGAATCTGGACCAGTTTGTGGCTTCCTGTGTCCTAACACCCAGCACATCAGTTACACGGAGCATTTTGTACCAATTGAGCCTAACACCAAACATATGCACCACGCTGAACCAGCTGAATTGAAACGTTGTGATAAACAAGCTGACATGTGAAAGCCACCGCTTGCCAAATACCCCACTAGCCTTAGGGGAAAGCGTGCCGGGCTGCAAAAGGGCAGAGCAGAGTCTGAGACCTGTTTAAATTCCTGCGCAGTTCTTCACTCATTACGGACTTACGCCACACACCTCACCAAGAGGAGAGCTTGAGAAGAACCACGTTCTATACTTCAGCAATGGTTTTGGTGGTGTAAGGCCAATTGCTTCCCCAGAGGCACAGAAGCTGCCAGGCCCACGTGCTAACTTGCAGATAGATATGCAGAAGCACATGATGGAGTCAATCTTAAGGCTTTGCAACAGAAAATAGGGTTGTTTTTTTTTTCTGAATTTGGGGGTGAACTCTGATTTTTATTATCTGGTAGAGAGGAGTGCATGCTTATGAAATGCTGGAAGGTGGAGAGGAGGACTTTGTCCTCCACTATTTCTTCCCATCCTTTCACAGGATTAGATGACCAGAGCGTGTCCTACCTCACACTTAGCTGCTGTGAACTATTTGTTGTCACCTAAGACAGAAATTAAACTAAACTAACATTAACTACCTTTTCCTGTTAATCTAAATAGCAGCTCACCTCCTTCTAATGCAGAATGTGTTTTCCTCCCTCTTTGCTGCTCCCCAAAGGCAGTGGTCACGTTCTACCTTCACCGTGGTTCTGCTGCTACCAGGATCAGCCTGGGCCTGCTGAGACATCCTTACACATCCTTATGCCATTTCTAATGGCATATGCATGAAACTTGCCCTTTTAAAATCAGACTTATGCAGGAAAGCACACTTTTCAATGTCACAGTGAATTCTCCAAGATATTTAATGTCAAGGCAGGCCAGTCTGCCTAATATGAGCTCTAATTGCCACTCTAACTCTTCTTCTGTTCCTCACCTGCATCCCCTTTCTTGCCTGAGACAGTATCAATAACAAAAATGTTTTCTATCTTTACATCAGTTCATTGAGTAGGATAAGGGGGTACACTCAGCAGCAGCAGTAATATAAAGGTTTGGAGTGCAGAGTTTGACCCAGGTATTGTTCACCCAGTCTGTGATGCAACACTCATTAATACCCTCTCTGTATCTGCCAGATCGTCTGGCAGTACAAGTTTAATCCAGATCAGAAACAAGCCCTCAACTGCATTTCTATTGGGTTAGTAATTGTGTACTCTAAGGAGTCTGTGCCAGCTTGCGCCATCATCATCACCTGGCAGCCCTGGTGTTGCATCTGCCCTCTTTTTTTTGATTGCCTTTGTATGACTGAGGAACGTTGTCCCAGTTGCCTTGAGAGTATGTTTGGAGGTTGCATCACAAGGGACCAGCCTCCAGTTTTAAGGACAGCTCTCATGTGTTTCTAATGGGGTCCTGCAAAAGGTACTCAGGAGAAGCTCAGCACTATGGCCAGCAAGATACTTCCAAATCCCATTAAGCAGCAGGATTAATCCATACCTAGCTGCATCCTTACACCTGGCAGAGCTGCTTCACATAGATCCTGCTGTCTAAGTTAAATTTCCTGATCCTTTGCTTGCGGGTGAATAGGGCCAGCCTAAGTATTACGGAAAGGGTTATCTACTACCACACACTGCCACTTTGCTTTGGTGTGGAAACTGGACATCCAGCAAGATAACTTTGGAGCTGATTTATGCTACCTAGAAGAGCCTCTGCCCACACCATCTGCAGGGGATGAGCACAAATGGAGAGTGTGGCAGGCTTTGCTAGTATGGGTGGAACCTTTGAGAAGAGGCAGATGCCCACCCTTTGCATCTCTCTGTCCTTCTCTGTTCTGTGCCAGGACCTTGTGGATCACCATGGATGGTGATTGCTAGTTTGTTCTGCTGGCCTGACAGGCTACACAACACTTGGGTTTCCACAACTCTCACCTGGTCAAAGCATGCAAAACCAGCAAGTATGCTCCTGTTACAGAGAGCAGTGAGGTAAATGGAGATAGTGTACTGCTGGTGGTCTCTCAAACTCTTGACCCTCCTTCCTTTTCAGAAGAGGTCAACCACCTCTACAGAAACAGGGTAAGAGATGCTCTCACAAAGCATCAGTATCCTGTTCAAGGACTGTGCTTATGTCCCAACTTGTAATGCAGTCCAACTCCTTTGCCCCAAGAGGAGCGAAACACTTAGTAGCACACAGTATTGTTGTTGGCTTTTTGTACGGCCATCTGAGAACATTAATCCAAAAGGGCCTGTACAAGGTGCTGAAAAAATTGTGTGGGACCATATGACAGATTATTCCATAGGTTTCCAGTGACAGCCAAGTGCTTGACATGTCCATGCTAGTACCTGCACTTGGGTCCAGTTAGGACACGTGGAAGGTGGATTCTGCCTCTGCAAGTGTAGACAGAGCAGTGGAGCTACACTCCCAATGCTGTGCACGGGTGAGTCCAGGCACTAACAGGACTGGACATTGAGGCACATTGGTAGCAGGCAAGGAAAAGTCTGAGCACAGTTCACAACTGATGAGTGTGCAAATAGAAGAGGGAGTCCCTGGGTCCAAACTTACTTACAGAGCAGCACAGCAGTAGCCAGAGACCATGCCCTTGCCGTGTAGGCGGCAAGAGAAGACTATGGGAGGTCCAGTCAAAGGCCCAGAGACAATAAGCCTTGCGTATCTGCTGGGAAAATGTTATCAAACATTAGCATATCTGAATCAGTAGAGACTCTTTAGACTGAAAAATAGATTAATGTCCTGTGGCTGTTATGTTTTTGACAGAGTGCCAGGTGCCGAAACTTTAATTTCTGGACTTGCAGAACCATGGCCCAAGGGCAATCCAAAATAACTGATTTGGACCCTTTGCATGTAAATAAACTTCTGTTTTACAAGGAGAGATCAGACACTCCACCCCTCTAAAACTCCAAAATATAAGCAAAATGCCGTAATAGAAATGTTCAACATGAAACAGAAATTAATCTAAATGCTAAGACTAGGCGATTTGATATTAATATGGAAACTTAGAAAAGGCTAGGAGATAAAAAGCTGCTACAGCTGATTAGTAGGAAGAACCAAGTGTCTTCTCACCATCCTTTTTTATTTTGGGTGTTTTTCAGAAATAACTCATCAGATCATGTATTTAAATGTCAGAAGAAGGCTTCATATCATTCCTCCCACCTCAAAAAAAGGAAGAAAATGGACAAGGAAGGGATGCTGGTAGGATTTGCAAGTTCATCCCTGAGCTGCTGTAGTATAGTTTCACCATTGTGCTGATTACTGAAGGCTGAATCACCGATAAGTCAATGGCCCTTGCCAAGAACTGCAAATGTTCCAGCCACCATGCGAACAAAAGTATGCAACAAAAGCTTATGTCCAACTCTTTGGGTAACAGCATACTTTGAGTAGGGGAAAGGGGACTTAAGAAATGATTTTTCTTCCATGGATTTTCCACTGAGTACTATTAAATACAAATACACCTCCTCTGTCTCATGGAAATCCAGAGTCAGAAATCACTGGAAGATGGGGCAGCATTCCAAGAATCATAGAAAATATCAAGGCAAGCCGTGTTCCTGCACTCTCCCTAGGCACCCTGTCCAAGGCAACATATCGGGCTATGGTGACCCCTGATCTGACCCAGTGTGGCTGCTCTTCTCTCCTTGAAGCAAGGAAATAGAATTAATTTCAATTTGAGGCATCTTTCATTACCTTTATCCTAGTAGGGAGTCTGGTCTCATTTATCATCTCTGAAACAATCAAGACACTCTACATCAGCCTTGCATGTAGCCCAACGCCTGGCAGAAATCAAGAACATTTGTGCTAGCCAGCAACATGCGGGGTTTTCCAACTCAGTCCAGAATAAATCAGCTTTTCACATTGACATTTGCCCATACATTTCTGAGTATTCTTTCCTGGCTTGATTATCCTCAAAAATTTAGGTTATCTTTACTTTGCTATGGATCTTTCATCAGTCATCACCCTTCCATTTCACTCCACTCCTTGCACACTTGCACAAAAGATGGAGTCAGGCTGCAGCTGCGAGGCTGCCATCTTCCCAGCTGCAGGAGGTTTTAGGAGCAGAAAATCAACTGGCACACCCGGCGTGAACGTGTCAGAAACTTCAGTGATATTTAATTAAACAGATGGACTAGAAGTGTGCCCTTAAAAAAAACAGAACAAAACAAAACTACACAACAAAAAAAACCCCACCTAAGCAAACTTGTCAAGCTGGTATTGAATAATAAAACCAAGCCATCCTTCAGAAAAACAAGTGTTCAGAAATCTAAGTGAATATTCCATTCAGGGAATGAGGACATTGAAATGATGAAACCAGTCACCTTTCAAGCTAATAAGACAGAGGTAAGAAAGGATTCAAAAAAGAAAAACAGAAAGAAATGGAGAAGAGGGACAGCTTGCCAGCATCCAGTTAGGCCAGCCTGTTTTACTGGCTATCTGAAAAAATTTAGCAGGGCATCTAGACATAAAAGGCTGGTATTTGCCATTTTGGGAGGTGGGAGTTGGCAGTCTTATTCTACATACTTCAAATGGACTTTGTTGGGAAGAGAGAGATATATATACCTCTCAGAGCTTTCTCCAAGGCAGCTCAATGCTCTAATCAGCACTTAGATAATTCTTGCCCTGCCTATTTTAGTATATTTAATCTAGAAAGGTGTTAACACACCAGGGCTTTGTAATAATTTCCATTTTTTTTCCGACAATTGTAAAAGATATGCCTCAGTGAAGTCAACAAAAAAATGGCATCCTGTAGATCAAACCACGAGCAAGACACAATATGCCAAGAACATTAGCGCTTAAAGCCTGGAAAAGGGACATTTCAAAACTGTCTCCCTCTCTTTAAAATGCATAGATGGATTGCTGCCTGGTGTCTTTTGAGATCACTTCTTGGGATGGGATGTGCCAGCTGGGATTTTTACTGGGAACAAGTTTATTTCTGGAGAAGTTGTAAGATAGAAAATTGGCCTGAAAACTAACTTCAAGTACACAGTGGCTTCTGCTACTCTATAACGTTTAGGCTATTTATCTTACAGCAAGCAATAAAGCAACTGCTGGAAGCAAACAGCAAAGCAGGTCAATGAATCAGGTTATAGTCACTTTCTTTTGCACATTTTTTACACAAAAGAAGAGTTAATTCTGAAATCCCTGGATTTTTTTTTTTAGAAAAGATTTCCACAACAGCTAAGAAATACTCATTTCAGAAGACACCTTGGTGCCAGCTCAACTGCACTATGATGTCCCCTGGAATGGCTTTCATGTTTCCATGTGAAGCTTGTGTTTGAAGTAACATTTTACTATATATATATATATGTATGAATATATATTATTTATATTGTGTATGTATACATAGATATTAAAAGAGTTTATATTTTAGCACCCTTTGGTCTGCTTATAAAACTTCATCACTGACAAATTTTGCAGCAAGCTTCTGCCCACTGGTTCTGCAAAGGCTGTTCCTGCTCAGGGAGGACAGGGGCTAAGAGAATTAAAAAATGCAGAATGTCCTCAGGGGCTCACTCCCAGCCATAATTCATGCAGTTTGCTGCAAGTAGAGATGTGAGTAATGTTCCCCATCTTGGCTCCACTCCAGAGAGTAATGACTTTCAGTTTTCATTCTATCCTGACTTAGGTTTCGAACACGGGGAAAGCTGAGAGGAAGGTTTCATTTAACTAGTTCCCAGCTCATTGAAAGATTTGGAAAACAGTCTCTTCACCAAAAAATATGGGTTTTTTTCTAATCTGGCTAGCCCAAACTTGGGTACAACCCTAAATTTGAGTCATTTCACATTCTTTCTTAGAGTATGTATTTTTTGTCTTCATTAACAACGTGCAAAGTTAATAAATATTCTGAGGAAGAGTAGAATGTAAATGTAAATGTAAATGTAAATGTAAGTGCCACTGCCCTGTGCATTTACATGTGTGTATATACACATGCACATATATGTGCACTATGAGTATATATATGTGTGTGTGTGTATATACATATATATACACAAAAACCCCCAAGGTAAATAATAAGCGTGGCAGTATACTCGAGAGTATACAAACCCCTAGCTCTTACACTGGAGAAATAAAACACAACAAAGCCAAATCTGCACAGTAATTTATATCACAGAGTGCAATTAAAAATAATATTTGCTTCCCATCCATTATAAGAGACTTATGTTAGTAAAAAGGATTAAAAAATAGCATTTCACCACCCACATCTGAATCTTTATATATTTGTTAGCCATACGGTAATATTGGCAAAACAAAACAAATCAAAAGGGATATCTTCTGAATAAGACTCAAAGGTGAACACAATTCTGCAGCCAAGCAAAATTGCCAGCACAGGCTTCCCCGTCATTCCCGGAATAAGCGAGGTGTGAGGAAAATTCCAGTTCAGGCAAGGTCATAATGAATTCTCCCTCCACAAATTACACCGTGATTTTAAAAGAAGGGAAAATAATCTGCGCCCTCCTCTTGACTGCGCCTGCAGTATTAAGAGGGCGCCGCGGGTGACGGTCTCCCAGAACACAGATCCTCGCAGGCGGTAAGCAGGTTTTCTCTGGCTCATTCGAACAGCCCGAGTTCATACCACAGAAAGTCAAACCGAGGATTACGAGAAGACCTAAGGAAAACAACCAGCTAGTCTGTCTAAAATTGATCCTGCAGCCTGGATAATTGTAGTGCTGTAATAAATAGGCTGCTTTGTTTTCTCATCCAGACTTCGTCTCCACTGCAAGCTTTGTTGAGCTTTCTGCTATTGCAAGCTTACAAGATTTGCTCTCCTGCTGGCCCCCATTTGCTTTATTCCTTTGTATGCAGCAAACTACCAGTAAAATGTTAATACACTGACTGTAGAAAATGTGCAAAATCCAAATAGGGGCAGGTGAGACTGCCTTGATCACTGCATATCATAGTAAAGAGCCAGAATAATTTAATTGAATGTGATAAGCACGTAAGTCCCAATTTTCCCGACAATCGCGTATCCTGTGTTTCAACTTTTCTTTTCTTCTTTTAATATTCTTTTAGGTAAAAAAGTTATTTCTATCAGATCCACAATGGGTGGGTAAGATTGATAAAATATAACATACCATTCACAAAAGTACCAGGCTTTACTTTTATTGAAAAATTTAGTAGTGGTGTGTAATAAAAAGCATTCTCCCTTTGTGGAGGTGGAGAACAGCTAGTAATGTTCCAGAAGGCCTCTTTTTTCTGTACTCCTCCTGCATTTTAAGAAGAGGTGACATCCGCTGTCGCCTGCTTCTCAGTTTTGATTGAAGCTAACAGACACGGGTAAGAATTCAAGCCTGCATAAATCTGATTCCACGTTGCAAGGTTTGTGTACATCCTCGGCTTCTCGCTAAGGTACAGGAGCTGCCCCTGAATACAAAGTTGGTGTCCTAAGTAATTACTGTCAATACAGCTGCTTTGCACATGCTAATTATGTTTTATTTACTTTATTTTTATTGTGATTGTTCGGGGGCTTTTTTAATGCTATAAAATATGCTGGTCGCATAGCATCATCACCTAAACATTCCCAAAATGATCTTACCTTTTGGAAGTTCCTAATTCTGCAGTGCTGGTCCCATTACCTTAGCACTATTTTTCACCAGTCTTTCCATTTTAACCAAACTGTCACTGGCTCTATCTGGACCTGAAACCAGCCTCTCTGGGGTCTTTCCACACTGGGCAGCACACGGAGGCACAGGTTTTCACACCAAATACCCTGCCGCTATATATGAACCTCCTTCACACGCTAATGAGGGTTCGTCTCTATCCACCTATGCTGTGGTGCAGGAGCATGTCAAGCTTTGATTTTGAGCACGTCCCATCTGGCTGCACTCAGGTTGCATTCACAGAGCCCAGGGCCCCTCTTCCCGCAACTCAAAACCCCCCCAAAACTGCACCTCCAGGGGCTCTCTGCAACCCTTCTCACCCAAATATCTCTTATTTGGCAGACTTCTTTAAGGCGCGTCCAGGAAACCTTATCTTTGAGCCAGAAAGCACTGATGAAACCAGGAAATTAAGGGGATGAGAGCATGAAATGAACGGCCTGTCAATAAAACCACTCTTGGCCCCTGCCCTTTCCCAGCCTCGGCGCAGGCCAGCCTGCCCGTTTTATTTGCATAGAAGGCGAAAAATGCTCTTGTGCCAGGGGTCAGCACAGAGCCTATAGATCATTTAACACCTTGGGCTGGCCTTCTGGGCAGGGGTGAATTTTGCTCAGCCAGCATCTTCATTATCTTGAAGCAATCTCCAACCTCTTGGGTTCCGTGCCATGTGGAAAAATACCTCTGCTGGGAGAAAGAAACCCTCCCTGTTTATCTGAAAGGTCTGGACTGGATGGAATTTTCTTTCTTCTCTTAAAATTATCCAGATGATATATGTTGCATTGTAATTTTGATCTATGTCTGTTAAAGTTCTACTTCTTCTCCCACCAGAGTCTGTGGCTAACACTCCCTTAATTGCGGGGAAGCAGGCCCTTGAGCCAGAGGGAGTTAGACCTCCGTGGAAAGAAAAGCAACTATAAAAAAATTCTAACTTCATATCTATGGTAATAAAAGAGAAGTGCTCAGATAAAAACAAATTAAAAGAATGTGAAAGCTTCAGGTCTGTAGGCAGTTTATGGAGAATGAATACGTTGTGCCTTTAACACTCTCTGTTTTAAATGTTAGACTAGGAAATCAAAGTTTGATCCAATAATAAATCAGCTGGTTAGCACAAAATCTGACACATTTGAAATCTGGCTTCACAAAAATGTCATTCATTGATTCTGTATTGAGAGACTGCCTAGTCTGTCAAACACCTTCAAGTAGGTCATCTTTTAGGGATTAGTCTAAGTTGCTATCTGTTGACATTTCACATGTGACATCATAAGCTTCTTAAAATGAATGAAATTCTGTTTCTTTTTCTTTTTTAAGGCAAATGATGGCTGAAATCTTGCAAGGCAGAAGAATTTGCAAAACTGGCTAGTGATTTTGGCTGCCTTGTATTTGGAGTATCCACTTCAATAGAATATAAAGAGCCCATTTGTCAGGAACTGAGTGTTTTGGTTTTTTTTTTTCTGAAAATTGGACCTTCTCCTTCAAACTGGAACTCGAAACATGAAAGTTGTAGAAATGAATAGCATACTCTGAAAATTCCTAGCCATCATCTTCCAGTTGATGATGTATTGCTCTATTATTTGTCAGAAGATGGCCAGTTAGGATGGTGGATGTGAGTTTGATCCTCTAACTTTCAGTATCAGTTCTGCTACCAATTCCTGGTGTGCCCTTGAGCAAGTCACCTGTGTTAGGCTTCTCGGACGTGCTCATTGCTGGCCTCATCCCTTGGGTGCTACAGTCCACTTTGAAATGGTCCATGAAGCTTCCTGTGCCTCAGCCTTACTGCCTGCACGACTGATGCTGCTGTTGCAGAGGAGCACGATGACTGTGAGTATGGCACCATCCACACGTAAAAAAGACCAGTGAGACCTACACAGGAGGACTGTGAGGCATTGTAATACACAGATGTTTCTTTTCCAGATCATGTTTCAATAACTGAACAAAATAACAAGAATTTGTCTGAGCAGGGCTTCCTAATGGAGCAGCAGAAAAGCATGGAGGGGCTGTAGCTTCTTTGGGTGGCTCCTTTCCTCTTTGCCCCGAGGCAGCCATGGGCTCTGCTGTTGAGGACAGTGAGAGAAGCAGAACCACACCGGTAACTGAGGCTGCTCCCTGCTAGCAGTAAGAGGAAGACAGGACAAATTATTGGTTTATCATGAATGAGACTAATAACTCATCCGAATGCATTAAATTAAAATGACAGCCATTATACGAGAATGTTTATTTCTACTGTAGTGAAGCAGCACCATTTTATTTTGTGTTCCAACTACTTAAAGCTGTTGTGTGGGCCATCTTGAACACACTCAAGGAAAATATCCTTATGGAATGATTTTCTTTTGAACATTAACTGGAGAAGAAAGCTAGTATGAATAACGGTGCACTAAGGACACTATTTATAAATGTCATTTATTTATACATCCTTTGTATATTTGTATATTCATTGAGACCTTAATTTCTCAAGAAACTTATCTCTGTATCTTATTTACTTGTCTGGAGTGGCTTCCCCTTTCATACCAGTAAACTAAACATATAATTGTTTAGAAACTCTACAGACTTGCCAAAATATGAACTCATGCACATGGAAGGGGGCAGAAGTTCAGATTTCAATCTGGCCGTGTAGGGCGGCACGTGCTGTCCTAAGCTGCTCTAGTGAAGTTGTTCATCTTAGTTGCTCTCCAGAGGCTCTCTTACTGGGAGAGAAAAAAGATTTGACTGCCAAGAAGGACAATGCTGTCTGCAGAGATGTATCAAGGCTGTAATAGAAAAAACAGAATATTTATTTTTTTTTCTTCTTTCTCCCTCTGTTCTGAGGGACTCTGGAAGAGAATATACTGGAAAAAAAAAAGGTAACTCTCTGCAGGGCCGTATTTTCCACTCAGGGCCATGCTCTGGCCTTTCAACTGATGGTGCTGGGCCACTGATTGCTCCTTTCTGTTTTCTCTCTTTGCCACTGTCACGGAGTCCCGAATTCCTGGGTCACAGCCTTCTCCTTTTCTTCTGTGCTTCTGCAGTGTCTCATCCACCAAGCAGCTGTAACCAGGATCACAGTCTGCTTTATTGACACGTAAGTATTTTGTTGCACCTTAAACATAACTCATGAGCAATATACCATCACACAGGTCCACAGTGGGACAGGACACAACACTCCAGTTCTTCTTCCTTGGGCACACATGCAAAGGGCTAGTCACCAACTATGGATTCAAGGAGAAACTATTTTTTTTTCTCCAAAAGCAATAAAAATGTTTGTTACCAGCTGTATGGAGCGGTTTTCTGTTTTGATCAAGTTGCTCAAAATGCCAAAGCACGCTGCTGACCCAGACTCAGCCGGAGCAGGTGGCGAGGCGGAAACGCTGTGAGCTGGGGTCTTGAGAAGCTGTGCAGCAGCAGCTGTTCTGTGCAGCTTCAAGGGTACGTCACAATAAAGAGCATTACAGCATCTTAGAGCCTGACGGCGCAGCTTCTTTGCCACAGACAGTTCAGCGCTCAGGCAGCATTTCTCAACACTTCAGAAGGCAACAAGCTAAAGGCAAGCACTCCTGTGAGCGTGCACAAGATGCAAAGGAGCCACGCAATGTGAATGGCACACAAGAAGAGCTCAAGCCAGCCTTCACCCACCCCAGCATCTGGATGAGCTGGAATAGGGCATTGCAAGGAAAGCACGCCGTGAAGAGATTGCTGTGCCTCCCTTCTGCAGAGGTTTGCTCTTCTCCAGGGCACGGCCGTGTGTTTTGGTTCATAGGGCAAATTGCTCATCGGATTGAGCTTTCTTCCTCTTCTTGGATGACATATCCCATCCCTTTTTCATGCATTATGGGGCACGGTACATCTGGCAAGGCTTGGTGCACAGAGGGCTCGGAGGAGGTGGGTGCACCTTGCTCAGCTGCCTGCCCGTGGGCCAGCAGCAGGCAAACCCCACAGCATGGAAGTACTGGCTGGGAGGAGGACAGGATGGCATAGGATGCAGGGTTGCTATTGCCATGGTCTATAAAATGTGTGTCTTTCTGGCACTTCTTGG
The DNA here is from genome assembly GCF_036417535.1 of Chlamydotis macqueenii. Lineage (NCBI taxonomy): Eukaryota > Metazoa > Chordata > Aves > Otidiformes > Otididae > Chlamydotis > Chlamydotis macqueenii. The sequence goes on along the minus strand of NC_141558.1, from coordinate 100,596,014 downwards.
GAGACAGCACAACAGACACGCATATGCCACCTAGCACACTTCTGGGAGCATGGCAGGAATCCAGTGGAGCTACAGATTAAAGCTAAAACGGGATAGGATATCATCGCTCATTTCAAAGATGTGTATCAAGCACTCAGGTCAGGCCCTTTGGGTAAAATTTGTGACTAAAAAAAAATTATGTGGAAGATTTTGTAATTTTTCTCGTATTAATGATGACCTGTATTTTATCTTGATCAGTAGATATTTCATCTCAGACTAACTCTGTCCTCCCTGTGTACTATGAGAGACTCCTAGATCCAAACTCAGAAGGAGACCTGGAGAATGCATGCCAGCACTTTTAGGGAAGAGCTGGGGGCATAATGCAGTTACAAGGAAATCCAGGCTGTGCTTTCTTGGCCAGTGTCAGTTTGATTGATTTTATATGGAACATCTGAACATTTTTTTGTGGGCCAGAGTAGCAAAAAAAGGCAGTTGCAATGCTCTGCAGATATACTGGGAGGGGTGGAGGAGAGTCGCTAAATTCCAGCCATGATCCAGCCATTTATCAGAGCTACTTCTTTGCCACAAAGCACTCCAGCCTCTCAGCTGCCAATACCTTCCGGAGGGAGAAAGCTGTATGGGCAGCACTCGGCCTTCCTCCTCAAGGCGTGGCACGAATTCAAAGTGCATCTGAAATCTGATAGAGAATCTCCATGAGGATCCCGACAGCCATTCTGATTTTACACCTCTTTGATGTGCAGAAGCACTCTATCAGCACGCTTCCTCTCCTGTGCATCTGTGACTTCCATACACACGCATGTCCATGGCTCTTCTAGGAGCAGGCCACCAAGAGGGCAATGCACGTGTTAGCTGTCTGCTATTTGAATTATTCCCCATCTTCCAATTCTGCATTGCTATTGATTGAGTGCTGGCTGGCTGACTCTAACAGATAGCTTGTTCACTTCCTTTAATCGATTGCAAGTTCATCATTCTTTGCCCAGTACCCTTTGCAGATTGCTATTAATTGCCATTTACTTATTTCACATTACTATTTATTGCTATCTTCCTTCCCACCAACTTTTCTCTTTCCCTCTCCTGTCCTTTTTGCCTCCCCTTTGCCCCCTCTATCTGCTAGTGTTTCTCCTTTTCCTCCTGTCCTACATCATGAACCTGGTTTTTGCCATAGTCTTGGTGAAATTTGTGCCTGCCACAACCTCCTGTCTCGCTGCCACCAGTCCTTGTCCTCTCCGTCTTCTGTTCCAGAACGGCCCCTCCTCACCCCCTGCCCCTTCCCCTCAGCAGCTCCCAGGAGGAGGAGGAACAGACGGGCTGGCACCCAGCACAGCCCAGGGGACCACAAGGACCTGAGCCCACATCTGGGTGATGCGCAGGCCTGATCTCTTCCCTGGGGGCTGCTCAGGAGATGGGCAAGTCACAGTGCTCCAGATGAAGGAGATGAGAGTGAGAAGAGTTAAAAGCAGGCTTTCCTACAGCACAAGGAATAAGACAGCAGCAGCATGCTGGTGGGTACCCGTTACACCTGCTGAGAGCAGTAAGTCTTTAGTATGTCCTGCCATGCTTGACACAAGCCCAGCCAGAGAGCACCGCCTCAGACCCATCTGCCCATATGCCCATCTGCCTTCCGCACTGCTCACCAGCATGCGGGAAGAGGAACCCCCTCACAGCAGGGTACAGCTACCAAGAGCCGAAGATTGAGAGAGGGATGCTGGGGACAGCGTGTTCAAACATGACCCAGAACTTCATGCATTTCACGGATCAGCATTGCAGAGGTTTGTGCACCTCCTTGCCCACCTTCTCCCTCCCAGGCGTGCTTGGTATCCCAGCGTGCATACCCTTCCTAGGCGGGGGCCAGCCCCACAGCAACGTCCTGTGTGGACATTATTTCACAGGCAGGGGGAAAGGGAGCAGGTAACTGTTTGAGACACCCTCAGCGCTCCCCTTTGGCTCCTGCCCAGGCCCAGTCACATTGCAGACCTCAAAGGAAGGCTACCAGGGACACTCAGAATGCTCGACAAAAATCATCTTAAAAAGGCTCATTTTAATAACTCCAAGCCTTGTACTCCTGTACATCTTAGAAGGAGCGCTATTGCTCTCCAATCTGAACCTTTAAAAATAGTCTGTGTTTTGAAATCATCATCGTGCAGATCATCCTTTACTGGAGGGCTGAGAGCAAGGTGTGAAAAAAAAGAGCAGACAAGAATCTGGAATCAAAGGCAGGGAAGTACTTTGAGACATGTCGATAAGAAGTGCTATACGGATGCCACATCAAAAACACTGGCAGATTTCCATCTAATCTGTTCCTCCTCCTGGATGCATTCATCTTTCAATGCAGTGCTTCATCCATACCATCCCTGTGACTGTGATGGCGCCTTTCCAGAAGATCGCATTCTGACCAGAGGTACGCAGATCTAGCCACCTTCCCTGCTCATCTGAATCCAGCAAGGTCAGGTCTTTGGTCCCTGGCCTGTGCAGGGATGGTGCAGATGGTATGTGGAGTGCCTCTAGCTCAAGCCCACACACATTTTACTTCTCCTTTTGATGAAAGTAGACCAGATTGAAATTCACTTCTCTTGGAGAACCTTAAAGATGTCAGTTCCAGGAAAGGCAACCAATTCACAAGCCTCAAGCAAATACCTGCGGGTGACCGAAGAGAGAGCTGAGAGCTTTCCTCTGGCTGTGGACACTGCACGTGGTAACATGCAGCTGCAAGACAATGCTTGGGTCATTTTTTTAAATTTAAAAAATGAAGCTGTTCCTTTCCACCTAGCACATGCCAGAAAAAGCACAAATGAAGAGCACTGCTTTCAGTTCATTTGCTGGACAAATGACATCTAATGAAGAAATGGCAGAGGGAGGGAAGTGCAAAAGGGAAAACTGTGAGAGGCCACAAGGCAGGTGTTGGGGTGATCTGTGAGCAACAGGGGAAGAGCAAAAAGCCTCCCTGCACCAACCCATGGGGGTTCCCAGCACAGGAGGGGATGGTGGGATGCCCAAAGGGCTGCTCAGGCTGAGCAGGTCCCGCTTGTTCAAGTGGAGGGGCCGATGCAGGTGGCAGCTGGCCGGGGACCACTGCGGCTCACAGGCACTGCCGAGTGGACCCAGTGGGCTCCAGTGCGTCGCTGATGAATTTGGCCATCATCCTTCTGTGAGCAGCAGGCAAAGGGTAATAAGGGAACTGAAAACTCATCTTTGAAACTCATCTCTCCGTTCTGACAAATTAGGTTTGATCAAAACATGATTCATCATTCCTATTGTTTAACATTAGGGGGGAGATGCAAAATTCTCCAGAGAGCAAAGACATACAGTCGAGTTCAGATGTGATACAAAGGAGCTTTAAATTAATCTTCCTTTATCTTTATTTTTATCTTCCTTTAAGTGAAGAAGATCATTACTTTTTAAATTTTTTTACTCGAACTTGTAGAATTTATGCTTTGAACAGGAGAGGACATGTCGGCCATAAACAAAAGATGGTTTGTGGATGTTTGTTTGTATTTGACAGCTGTCTTCCAACAGGTAATCAGATTAAATAAATGTTGTGCCTGCTAACACTACAAGAGAGCTGACAATTACTTACAGGAAGATGTGACACTGTTGGTTTTGATGGTTTCCCCTGTGGTTTTTACTTCTCCTTTTGGTGAAAGTGATGCAACTGTGATTTCTCTCATTTCCACCCTCTTCAGAATTTGTGAAAGAATCCTGCCTGTGTTTCTTTTTATATCAGCATCTTCCTTTTGCTATCAATTCAGAAGTAAATCCAGTTGTTCAAAGCAGTGAAGGCTAAAATGAAACATAGCTGGAAAACAGCATTTCTCTCAACCAGATTTTTATGCATAAAATCACCGAGTCATAGAATGACAAAAGAGAGGGTGAAAGGAACCTCTGGGAACCTTCTAGTCCCTCCCTGCTGCTCAAAGCAGCTGACATATGGGGACCAAAAAATAGGAGTGTTAGGAGTGTGCTCTGCCTGTCACTTCAGTGAAATGCATGCAACAATTTCTGTAAAATACTAACACTTTCTTAGTGCATCTAATGAACAGTCCATGTTTAGATATTTTGGAATACAGATGGTATTCAGAATTCGTAAAGCGAGCCAGAACCACTCCTCTAGTCTTCATCCCAGAAATTAGCAACAAAAATATAAAATCAAATGAATACTTCTATACTCACATCCCAAATTACAGGTTTTTGACATAACTGCATGCCAATGTAAAAGTACTGAGTACTTTTCCTTTAAGCAGAATGCAGTGCATTGTTTTTGTGCTTGCAAGCCCTTGGCTGTGTGAAGAGTTCTGTCTTTTCATAGTTTCATAACTGCCAATTTATTATACGCATAGGAGATGCACACTCTCCATCAACGTCTAGATAAAAGGAGCAAGCACAGTGATGCTTATGAACAAATGCGCAAAGATAGCTGCATCCAGCGTTTCGCTATGGGGACACTTGGCAGCAGCACACTGACGTTGGGTACCACCTTGTTCAGCGCGTGGTCTGTTTGTGTCCTATTCTGAGTCACCAACCCTTTTCCATGCTCTCTCTAGGCAATCAAGCCTTAAAACTTCGGTTTATATGCAAGGAAACATGCAACACCCTGGTTTTAGCCACCTGAATGCTACTGGATCTAGCTCTTCATGTCTATCTAGTCCTGTGCTACATCGCACTGAGGGAGCTGAGGCCACAAACATACGTGTGCTTGTGCTCACACACGGCTCTGCCTGTGCGAGCAAGGGGAAGTGTTCCAAGCTCATTCACTTTTGGGTATAGGCGGTCTGCAGGAAGGCTCCCTCTCCAAACAGGGTCTTTCTCATTTAATCTAGCAGCTGCAGACTTACCTCCACACTCTTTCTTCAGGTTAAGATTCATTGAGGTCTTTGGTTCATGTTCACCTCACATCCTAATTCACTGGGAGAGTTTCTTACCCTCTAATTTCTTGCCACCTCTCTGCAAGCTGTCACCATTCACACAGCAGAGTCAGGACAAGGGGCCTCAGCCTCTGGTTTACAGGTGGACTGCCCTGGGGAATAACACCAGAAACAATGATGATCTAGATGTCTTCCTCATGCCGGCCGTACCTGGCCCTGTGCTACTCGTGAATCAGGTCTGAGTTTCTGTGATTTCCAATTGAGCAGTGGAAAGCAAATCCTCACCGGTTTTGCTTTGCTCAAGACATCCCGTTGTGAATGGCACATTCATATTTCATATCCTGCATTTCATATCCCTGCGTGTTTTTTCTCCTTCTTGAAGTGTATACGCTGTAGCTTGTTCTGAGACAGAAACTCCAAACCCTCACCGGTTTTGGTTTGCTCGAGACATCCCGTTGTGAATGGCAGCAGCGGAGGGACTGCTGCACGAGCAGCTCAGGCATTTGCATGGCAAACAGGACAGCAGAAGCAGTGAGGAAAAAACTTTGTCAGTCACACCAAGGTAAGCGGCTAAGCCACCCCATCCATCCGTGCTGGTCCCCAGTGATTTCACTGCCATGTCAATGGACACATAAACAGGCTGCTGGGATGCTTTGGGCAAATTTCAACTAAATGCAGAACATTTTAAATTTAAATATTTTAAATGAGAGCTTTTCACTCTTCTTAATCAGCTTTAAAATGACAACTAAGCTCAACCAGCACAACTCAGTAGGTGGGAAAGTCCTAGGAAATTGGATGGGGATCAGGAAAGCTGGTCAGGTGTTCAGGTTGACCAGCTGACAGCCTCATAGGTCCTGAGTGCTGCAAGAAATGAAACTTAGTACCTACTCTATCCATTAATTCAAACACTTAAATGACAAAATTAAATATTGTTATAATCTAATATAATTAATTTAGAATTAATTACAATTGTCATACCAAAGCCTCAATATTATACAGGAACTTAGTCAAATTACTTCAAAAATAATTAGTCCTTATGCATTTTAAAAATAATCTAAGAAGAGGGATGTCCTCTGTTTGGAAAAAAAAAAATTTACCAAAACCTGGCAAGTTGTGATTGAAAATGTTAACCTTCTTTGTGCTGAAATAAAACTACTGTCTGACAATCTGATTGTCTCAGGGATGGTTATTAAAGCTTTCTTCTTAGAATTATGTTGCTGAATAGCTGAGTACTTAAACAGACAGCCTGCTCTGCTGCTTTGGAAAATTACATTGGCAACCTTGAAAATCTAGTTGTTACCTTTCCCTGCCTCCACACTCACAGATGTTTATCAATTTGATAAGAAGTTTGAAAACTGTATTTACCAAGGACTGTAGATAATTGATTGTTTTCAGACTTGTAAACATACAATACACTTAAAAAATAATTTTATAAAATAATATTTGAACTTATCTAAATTGAGTCTACATATGACGATATGCATTCATTCAATATGCCTGCTTTCATGCATAAGATTAAGGAACATTAAAAGACCACAGCATTTCACAGCATTAAAGAACAGAGGAAAAAAAAAAGATTAATAAGTTTCTGAAGATAGCTAGAGCTTGAAAATGCCTTAGCTCTTTCAGGTTTCTGGATTTGTAGAAAGCAGAACGTAGGATTGCAGCCAATAAGCCAGATGGTGATCTGCCGGGCATCACATCTCTTGAAGACACTTTTGCTCCGTTCAAGATAACTAGTCACATGTTGGTAGGGGGTACTTTTTAGTGCTGTGACTTTTCTCTGCCCAAGGTGGATTGCCACAGAGATTTTAGAACATTAGTTTTCCTTATCTGTTTTAGGGCTGTTCTTTTGGCTTTCCAGAGCATCTGTCCAAAGTCTTTGGACAAATCCAGTATAAGGCCTATCTTGACATTATGCAAGTTACCAAAAACTTTCAGGTCAACTCCCTAACTAACATCATCTTTTAAGAATTCTACTTTAAAAAGTAATTTAAATACAGTCAGTGTTTTGGTTCCCACAGTGCCTCCCTACCCCAAATATATACAAAATCCATAGACAGAAGACCATTTTTTAGGAAACTGGCATGGTCTTATCTGGCTGAAAGGTCTTGAGATAACATTGTGTCACCAATTTAGAGAAAGTTCAGCATAAAAATAGAAGTCACTACTCAAAAAGGAACCATGATAAACACTAATCACCAAGCATTTGCCTATCAGCTATATTTTGCATGGTTACTCTAAAATATGTTTCACTATGATGATTTTTTTTTTTCTCAGAAACAGCTGATATACAACACAAAATCATACCCAAAAATGAGCTCCAAGTCAGGTTGTTTGTTGACTGGAACTTTCATCTTGCAAGGGAAAAGCTATTCAGGAATGAAATTCATGTAAAGCACTAAACTGCATATACCAAATTTGCATTCCTTAAACTGCTCTTCCCATGCAGGAAATCTGGGCTTCACAGCTCCCTGCTGTTGGTAGCAGAGAACGGCTCTGAAATACATAACAAATGCTGTAGAAGTTTCTTCCCTTGTGTTATTTTCACTGGGAACCGCATTAATAAGAATGTTACCATCTCCCAGCAACATTGTCAGTGGAAGATATCATTATTTACATGAATTCACGTAGATGTTTACATCATTCTGTCCTGGAGATAACCGCCTTCACATGCCATAGCAAGCCACCTTTTGTCTGAAGTCAGAGCAAGCAGAAGAAAACAAACATTGTGTTGGTGAAGGTGATTAACAAGACATAAAACATTACACCTGTGAGGACTCCTGGAAGAGAAAAGAAGCATAAATGCCAACTAATTCTTTGTGTGTCCTGAAAAACAGAGCTCATCCGTGCTGCTGGCAGGACTGCCGTGCCACAGGTACTCTCATAGGGAAACTCTTCCTGTGACTGACTCTCTACAGGGCACGTTTTGTCCTTTATCCATGAGAAGAAGAGAATAGCAAACAGGAAAAACCCATTCACAAACTGCCAAAATTGAGAAGGACCAACTCTGCAGGCTGCAGAAGCAGATTATCACAGAGGCACCGTTGAGAGCTACAACTCAGAGATGGTTTCAAAGCTGTGATACTTTCCCCTACAATTGCTTAGAAACCATTCTTATTCCTTTGGTCTCTGCCCTGGCACAGTTCTGTCATCACCTCTATCTCTGCCCATGCCTCTTTGGTTCTTTCTCTTTTTATATGCTTTACCTTGCATTTCTTGCCCGCACTACTGCTTGTCCTTCTGTACCACACTTCTAATTCTTTATTCTTTACACGTATGTTTCTTCTTTCTCTCATCTTTTGCGGTTCCGGTCACCCTGCCCATTCTCCTGCATACCAGAAGGCTTGGGGATGGGGTATTTGATATTCCAGGGGTCTGGTAGCCCAGAAGGCTCTGCAAAGGGCTGTTACCACGGTCACAATGGAGGGAAGCCTGGGCTGATGGACAACTGCTGGAGCTCATTATCCTATCTATGTGAGCTTCCACACCTGGCTGAGCTACAATTCCTATAGCAATACAGAGGGAACATGAGTATTGTATAAGGACCCAGCTTTACCTACAGATGTATTGGCACCAGGAGCAGCACTCGTCAGGAATCAGCAGACTCTGGGTCACTCAATTGTATTTCTTTACATTAATCTCATGACAAACACTGGGGATTAAAACGTGCATTCATACATTTTTAGTTACACAGCCACACACATATAATTACAGCCAAATATTAAAATTCTTATGTATCCATGATTTCACACTGACTTTGCACTCTATTTATATCGCTACAAAAGAGGCTTTAAAAAATTCACCAGATTTTCAGCAAATCAGTGCAGCTCCACTGAAGTGCGTTGCCTTGACTTTGGCGTGAATGAAATTCAGACCTGAAGCACCGAAGGCACACTGACTTGTGCCAGCTAAAAATCTGAACAAAAAAAACCCTCATAAAACAACTAATGTATTTATCTCCTCGTATCAAAACAAGCTTGGGTGAAAGCAAGCCAATGAGTCTATCTGTATATATACTACTTTCCATGGGACTGCCAAAAAACCCTTTTGTTTAGGAGATTTGACTGACATATGAAATTCTCCATGGGAATCAAACACAGAACTGTTAAAACTGCCTCTCTGCTGCTAATGACTTCTTCTGGTTCTCATCCATATGACTGAGGTTTCTTATCCAATAGCTAGAGTCAGGGTAATATTATGCATTGGTAAAGTAATTACTTTTGTTGAACTTAGTAACAAAGTAAAGGGCTGATTTCTTCCTGTCTAAAGGACAGACCTATTTGTATTCAGTTTGCATTGTCTTTCTTTAAAGCTCTTTAAGAAAATGCATTCTTTTAGTAGGGAGCTATAAAGTGGATTTAAGCCGCCACAACGTAAAGGGCAAATTGCCAGCACTGCTGACACACATGAGTATATAATCTGAGTAACCCTTAAAATGCTTGAGTCCCGCAATCTATTCTTGCTGGCATGACAGCGTTGTGGACTTTGCTACTAGCTCCTCTTCCAGACATCTTCCATCACTCCTCCCTCCGGCGTAGCCTGAAGGTCTAGCATCTCATGTCTGCTTGGTGCCTAAACCAGAGCTTTTTTCTTTGCTTGTAACACAACTTTTACTGAGTAAGTCACAACAGAGTGGTGGGGCCGGTTGATCGGAGAAGGGTGCAAGTGGAGCCACTGCTGAGATTCAAACACGCTCTCGTTGACCTCCCTCTGTAATAAAACTCTCCACCCGTGAGCAGCACGCCTCAGGAACAGACTGTGAGTGGGGAGGTCCTCATGCACGGTCCTTTCTGGGAGAATCTGATGACAGACAGGTGACACGCTGAGGCTGCTGCTGATGCCGCTGAGCATGGAAAATGCATGTGCACGTTCCCTCCACCCTCTTCACAGTCCCTAAGTCATGGGAGCCACTTGGACCAGCTCTTGCCTAGGTCCCTGGACATATCCAGGGTACTTGACAGGTATTCAGCCCAGGGTGGCATCCACGGGTTCTGCTCAGGGACAGGTAGGAATAGCTGCATTTACTAACACCTCTCACACAAGACAGCCAAGAGCAGCATGACAGGTACCTACGGGAGGCATAGTGGGTGAGCGGGTAGGAAGGAGAAGGAGGAGTCAGGAGCCTGCCTCCTCTTTCTGCTTCGTCGATTCATTCAGCATCTGCTTCCTCTTCTGTAAATTGGGAGTTTCTAAGTTCACTCCCAGTTTTGATAGCTGGATGAAAAGAGGTGATGCACATTATGATTAATTTTCATATCTTAATCTTCCCAAGTAGCTATTAGGCTTGCTCATGATTTTGAAAAGCTCTGTCAAAGAGAAAGTCAGGCTGAGATCATGGTCTGACTCCTTCCCCAGCTCTGGAAAGATTCAGTAGTCAGTGGATACTGAACCTTCTCATGCGGCAGGTTTATATCCTGCTCTTTGAGGTATGGCAGTTTCAAAAACGTAGGCAAACTCACCGGTTGGGCACGTCAGAGGAGAGGAGTATTCCCACAAGGGAACTTGCCTGCTTGACTTGGATATTCAAATTTTGTCAGACACGATCTCCCTCTGTGGTAGGCCAATTTCCTTCTGCCTAAGAAGCAGCACAGGCATTTGCTCAGGAAAATGGCATCATTAGGTACTTAACCAGAGGAACAAGGTGGGTGCCAAAGCAAAGTCAGATTGGAGCACAGCCATGAAAACACCAAGCTGTGGAGGATCTGTCACGGCACGACACAAGTCTCCGGTGCACACAGCTGTGTCTTCTCCCCTTCCTCACGGCTCATGTACAGGTGTGCCGTGCTCATCCTAAAGGAAAACACACTATGATAAAAGTGATGTATTTGTCAACTTCAGCTTTTACCCAGCACTCTCTCCTGAGGAACGGCCACCGGAGGGATATTTGCTGGGCTCCTCTGCTCGCTCCCGCCCTGCAGCCCTGTGGAGGCCAGAGACAGGCACTGTGTGAACAGCAGAAACGGTGACCGAAGACCCTCGCTCCGGGGCTGGTGTGGGAGTTTCCACACACTGGCTGCGGGGTCTGGCACATGATGAGACACAAGGCACTCGGTATGGAAAGGATTTCCCATCATTGCTTCAAAATTAAGGAAGAGAAGCATTTCCAGGGGTGGATTCAGAACAGGGAGGTGAGGATCCTGCCCTGAAGTGCCCTCTGCGAGAGCCTCTCTTTCTAACGACAGAGAAGCCGCAGTGAGCGTGGCTTTCCTGCGGTAAAGGCCGCCTCTGTGATCATCTTGTTATCAGCTGGAGAAGTCCTTGAAGACGCTAATCAAGGCCTGACTTCATCTAAATAACTGTAGTCAGGAAAGATATGTAAGCATACGCGTAACTTTGCATGAGCTGAGTTATATCCTTAGTAAAGAGGAACTTAGTCTTCCTAGAAGGGGCAAGGCAAGGCAAAGAAAGGAAAGGCAAAGAAAGGCAAGGAAACAAACTGAAAGGAAAGGAAAGGAAAGGAAGAAGGAAGGAAGAAATAAGAACAGGAACAATGGAAAAGGTAGAGTGGGAAGGGGGACTTCCTTCTAAAATGGACAACCTTTTATTTTATTCTGCTCTTGTCCCTTCTCTGTGTATCTGTTACATGTTCAACACTGCTTTTGTTTTATCGCTGCACAGTAAGTGTGCCAAATCCCTTTGCAAAAAGCCTTGAACCACAAATGAGGCTCAATTTTGGTTTTGCTATGGTCAATAGGAAATCCATTGACATCAGTGGCTAAGGATCATGGCTTTGCTTGAAAAACACTAAATCGGTAGAGGAAAGGTCATTTTAATCTGTTAGGCTGTGTTCTTAACTACTTAATTCAGTTTGGGTCTGGTGTAATTCTATTTTTCCAGCTCTGGTGCGAAACCTGGAATAACCCTTTTAAATCTCCTGTACAGTTAATTCAACAGGCTGGGCAGCTGCAGTCTCTTTAAGATGTTCCTTAAGGAAAATAATTATATTTAAAAGGAATAATAATTTCTGAAGACTTTTTTTTTCCTCTGCTCAGTGTAATGGAGCCCTTTGGGCTCAAGACTTTATTTGTATGAGACAGTATTAAATTATTATTTTCTTTAAATCTGTTTCAATTTCTTACCCTTGCTGAAAAGCTAGGGGCTGCAACACTGGTATGTCTGCTTTCCAGGAACAAACGCAAATAACTGGGACTTTGGAAGATCTTGTGAATACTTCTGAAATCACATTTCCCTGTGTATTTTTTCTCCTTCTTGAAGGGTATATGCTGTAGCTTGTTCTGAGACAGAAACTCCAGAAAAGGCCATTGAGCAAAGCTACGGATCGCAGGAATTTTTACCAATGACAGTCCTCTCTGACCTGCAGTAACACTCCTACTGTGTTTCACAAGTAACGGAACAGTCTATAATCCTTTACAAAAGAAGAGTTATCATACATATACACAGTCTTCAAAGGCATTGCAAGCAATCTGTGATTCACTGAAAACAACCACCACTGCTTTCTGTAAGGGTCTCTTAGCATTTTCTCCATAAGCAACTCATCAGATCATTAGGGCTGAGCTTTAGACCATCCCCGACGTAACTTAACACATCAGTTCTTGGCTTAAAAGCACGACATGGGAAAAGTCTCGATAGGATAAGTACGGCCTGATTTATGCAGACCTAACCTCTGTGCAGGAGGCCCTGAAGGACTCTGTGAGTGCTCCAACTCCTACAGCCAGAAAGACTAATTGCTGTTCTGCTGGATGCTAGTATCCCCTTTCAGAAATGTCAAGGTATGCTTGCAAGTGCAGTGAACAGCCTTAGTGCTTATTTCCGAGGTAGAAAAAGTGTGTTACAGTGAAAGAGAGGGTTATCTGTTCAGCTAGTTAAAAAGAAGAAGATAAAGTGGTATCTTTATAAACCAGCAGGTAAGATACGAGTGTCTTAAAAGGGAGAAAATATGAAGTACCAAAGGGCTATTGAACGAAACAGGGAAGTGTGACAAGAGCTAGTGCCTGGAAGCTGAATTTGGACACATTGAACACGGCACACTTTTCAGCAGCGAGGATGATTAACGGCTGGAACAAACCCCGCGAGGTCCTTTATCCTCTGCCTCTTGCCATCTTCAGTTCAAGTCTTTAGGAAAGATAGGACTTCACCCAATGTAAGCCACTGAACTAATCCAAAGACTGGCTGAATCAAATTTTACGGTTTGTATTAAACAAGCCAGAACAGATCTGCTGCTCATTCTGCCCTATAATATACCGGAATATAGATGAGGATTTCCATTGCTCCCTCTGCACTGGGGCACTTGTGTCACGGCTTGCGCCCGCAGCAGGACATTTTATATTATGTCTCCCTCGCAGATCATGATTTCTCAGCCCACTGCCAATCAAAAGTTACAGTGAGAAGGAGCTGTAATCTCACCGCGCTGCCTTCTCACATGACGGTAATTCTGAAGGTCAGATTAGGGTCAACAACCATGAGGAAATCCAGCATAGGCTGGGGATTTCAAAACACCCTACTCAAGCTGAAGTGCCTGTGTCTTGGGCAGACGACCCTGCCCTAGCTTTAAAACGCAATATAGCCCTGCTAGCAGAGGCCCACCAGACTGAGCCCTTGACTCAGCAGCGTGTTCAGTAGGGTTTGCTGAGCTCCCTGCTGCCATGACGTCCTCACTAGTGGTCCCCAAAGCCAATTTTGCAGCACCACATAAATACATTGCAGCAAGTGCAACGTGCCCAGAGCACGGCCGATGGCCGCCATGCTTTGGGGCCAGGGCCAAGCAGGCAGAGCCTCCGGTAGGGAAAACCCACGGCCTAGCAGGATATCCCAATATTGGAACAGCGCCTCCAGGCTCTGGTGATTTGTTACATTAAGCAGTTTTTGATCCGTCTGCCATAACCACGTCAGGTGAAGTTTTTTTTTTTTTTGTGGAGCCCTTCTGTAGAATTCCCATACTCGGATAGCTGCTATTGGAAGGCAAAGGACACATTTTTCATGCCTTGTGGTCTAAATTTCTAAATGAAGATTCAAAGGTGCCTTTGATGGCTGGGAATTTACAGCATTTTGGAAAACAGGTCATTAATCTAGGTGCCTATTTCTGTGCATGTGTTTCTAACTTTAGTCAGAGAGAGTGAAAGCGGTGATCTTCCCATTTTGAAATGTAGAACTAATATGATTCAGGAGATCCTTCACCCAGAGGGCTGTGCTCCTCCATGATCTTTGTGTACAATGATCTTTTAATTCTTGATTTCTGATTTGATTGCCCTGCAGTGCTGGATCTGGATAACCTTCCTTGGGATATATGCCTTGGAAACCATACTTTGTTTATGTCAGATCTACTCACAAACTGTTTATGATTTGGTTTTTTGGGTTTTTTTTTTTTTTTTTTTGGTTTGGTAACATCTAAATGCACTTTTACAATGTAAGGACAAATTTTGCACCAAGAAAACCTGTGTATGGGAAAGTTTGTCTGGGAGGTGTTGACCCTGAAGGTTGATCCAAGGTAGACCATGCCATCTTTAGGATTTGCTTAAATATATCCCATAGTGCCTTGCTGGGTAACATTAAGTAAGGACACTCTTACACATTTCTTAAATTACCTATGAGGCTGTATGTTGTGCACAGCAGGGTCACTAACACCACGCGCTAGCTGCCATTGTGTCAGCCTGCCCGTGCTGCCAGGAGATGTTATGGTTTTTCCATTCCCTGTTACTGTACAAAATTGCACTCATGGGAGAAGGAGCCAAGGATGCAAGGTGCTGATGATGATTGTAGCAGGGTCCAGTAGTCACACTTGCTCTCCAGCGAGCTTTAAAACTTATCATGCAGTGATGCATCTTGCCCCTACCATTTTGAGCTGTGCTAACTGCTGCACACATGCACAAGAAGATGGTCCCTGCTTCAAAGTAATACGCAGATCTCAGCACATACTGAAACACAGTAAGGAGGAAAGGAATATAATAACCAGACAGAAAGGTAAAAGATATGGAAAACATGGTAAAAATGTGAAGCTTGTGGTTAGCATCACAAGCAGAGGTCAAAGCACGCCACATGCCTTATCCATAGGTTGGTAGCTCACAAGCTTCATGACTGTAGCGAATTTAGAAGGATCTGAAGGAGGTACCTTTGTGATTTTGGCTGGGTCTCTTCACACAACCAAGGAGTGGCATGGGATGAAAGGTGACAGTGATTGAGGAAAAAATGCATAACCTGGTATTAAAGGTTGGTCTCAGAGAAGAGTCAGGGCTCAGTTATTTGAAAGCATAATTACCAAGTTTTCCTACAGATCAAGTATTCCTCACAGGTGCGGTGTCGAGCACAGACATCCCAGCCAGCTGTCTAGGAGGTGAGGCAGGAGAGAATTTCACATAGACATGTTTAGCCATCTGACAAGGACGGGCTTTTAAGTGCAGCCCAGGTACCTCCATTTCACGTTCTGCAATGTAAATATACTGCCTGACATGCCCCCCACCCCCAGGTATTCCCTTCTTCACCCAGCTGTGCAGGACTGAGCTGTGACATCCGTAAACTGAAAAAGAGGTGCTTCACTGAGTTTGATGTGGTGGGTTTAATGCAGGTGGAGGAACTTCTAATCTTTGCATGAATGAGATGACCAACACAGTTGTATCATGCCTGATACAAAAAATGGCATTGTTGGATCAAGCAATGGTGGGCTTGGAAGCAAAGACCATGCCACAATCAAAAGACTGAAGCTTTGAAGAAGCTGAGGGATGGCAGCATTTCTCTCGGGGGGGGATTAATCTCACTTGTCTGTAGCCATCTAAAAGTTAGGGTTTAATCCTGTCACAAGATAGGTGTCAATCGCCTTCTGGAAACGTCTGCTTCTCTCCACTGCCTACAGACGGAGTCCACACTCACCCTCTCCGTCTAATTTTTAGACAATTCAGGTTAGGTAAAATAAATCCACTGCAGGTTTCTCCAGAGAGGTTTCCAGATGTTTTCTGTTGCTTTTCACTCCTATATACAAACCTCATTTCTATTCTATTACTTGCTCTGGCCAAAGGCCTCGAGAACGCAGAAGCATTACTAAGGAAAAGTTGCCAAAGGAAGGATTGGCCTTTTTTGCTGAGCAGGCACTTTCATTTCACTGGCTTACACCAACGTTTTCACTTACAAGCTTCCTGAAATATTTGTTTTTGAGGCTAAAGCTGTCCACATAGAGGACTTACACATGTTATATGATTTAAAAGAACAGCGACTGTTGGAGCAACTAATTGAATACTCATTGCAGTCTTAGCTCAGTGGCAAGATATTTTTAAGTGAAAATCCTTTTGGTACTTTCAGAGTGGTTCTAAAAAAGTTAAACAAAACCAAAAGGCAATAGCATGCTGACTCATTTTACTTCCAAATCAAACTTTTCTAACAAAAACTGCTCAGATACGGCCAAACAACTTCTGCTCATATGTGAATTGTATGTACGAGTTAAAATCATTCTGTGTGAAAACATTAAAATGAATGCTCTTTTAGTTTTCTACACAATGTATGCTTTGAATGGCGTGATTTTTTTTAGTCAAGTAATTATAGGGTGGAGAGAATGCGTGGCCAATGGCAGCGGGTTAATTACAAGACCAAACATCCATTACATCTTGCTCAAAGAGCCTTGAAATGATGACATGTTGTTTTAACTAATAGCCTAGTGTGGACCACAGGTTGGAGAGCTACCCTCAACTTAAAATAAATTTATAACTTCTATCTAAGCATCTTTACCATTTTTACAAATAATGCTATATCCCACAGAGAGCTTAGCTAAATTTCTAGAGACAGAAGATGTCAGTTTATTTAGACTGTCCACTTGGCAATTTTATATAGACTCCATTTCCTCCTTTCCCTTCTTATGGTCAGCCAATTTCTCATCTTCTTTCAAAACACAGCAGTTCGGAAGAAAATACTTTAAAGTAGGGATCTGTGATTAAAACAAAAAACTATCAGAAAGGTTTTGTGGTACCTGAAGCAGCTCTGAACTTTGTTTTAACTGACTGCATTTCAAATTGCATCGGACAAGGCCAGGAGAGATCATCTGATAATCTAACGTGTATACCAGCAATGAAATTTCTCCTCTATGTTGAGAACAGCACACCCTGTGTAAAAAAGCGTTTTGCAGAGAAACACTCAGTGTTCATATGAGGATGAATCCAGGAAGATTTCAGTATCAGGCTGATTGCAAACCTCTAACTGGGACCTGACCCTCTTCCTGTGAGACAGAGACTCCTGATTTCCAGGAGCTGTTCACCTGAAGACAAACATACATCTTGCTGAAGTCAATGCAAACGCTCACGTGCTCCAAGACCGTCAAACTCTCGTCCACTTTTTTGAATGCAGAATAAAGAAAGGATGGAAGCTATGCATGCTCTGAACCTACAAACACAGCTATGCCTGAGCACCTTGTCTGGGCAGAGGACCCTGCCTTGAAGCCAGCTGCACAAGAAGAGCTTCCAGGCCCTTTTTCCACTGCTAAATGGTCCACTGGACCATTTCAGCATCCAGATCCACTCCTTTGTGTCCAACCATCTGTAAGTTAAATTGTTAGCACGTCCAGCTATGAACCAGGTAGTTCACTAAACAACTCCTGGGCATAGACTTGGAATCAGCAGGTACCAGGGACCACCCCAGCAGGCAATTTGCATGCAGCCACCCGGTTTTAGAGCTAAACCAATTGAACACCATCGAGGTGGCCAGGCTAGGTCAGTTGGCTGTAGGGCTAGAGAAAGGCCCTTACACTGTTTAGTTATTAGTACAAATATAACTTAAGGGATCTTAACCCAAGAAGCGTTTACCAAAAAATTACTTTGAAAGACCTTCTATACATAATAAAAATTAAGCATCTTCCTTAAGGGGATTTTCTTGACAGTTTTTGTAATTCATCAATATACGAACCAAAAGTAAGATAAATTTATTAAGATAGCTGCCATTTATACAGTTTTGTGCTTCCCTCTCCCTAAAAATAGAGCAAGGATAATTGAACTGAAAAACTAAAGATTTCCAAAACCCCATTACATAACTTGCCACACTTGTCCTGTTTTCCCTTCTACTTCCCCCCCCCCCTTACTTATTTTTTAAAGAGGTCAAGGTTATTAAATATGAGCTCCTACATTCATACAGTAAGAAAGGCAGGCTCTAAACACACAGTAAAGACTTTTCATGCAGCATGAATTTGCCCACGTAGCCTATATGTACAGTGTTTGTTTACCAATTAGGCTGTGAAATTGATACTTTGATGTACACAGTGCATGCAATTCATGCAGGTGAGATAATGGTGCAATGAAAAACTTCTTTTCTCTCCCTGACTCATGTGTGTTTATAGTGTCCAAAGCTGCAATCCTTATTCCAGCTAATTTATTTACCTCAGTGGGTGTGCCGCCTATGTAAGGACTGCAGTTTGATGACCCAGGTCTGCAATGTTAATGTTGCTCTAATATAAGCTTTTGCATTGCGTTATGCAAAATTACAGCTCCGATACTTCTGCTCCAGAAAAGCAGGCACACATGGGAAGCCATGGGAAGGGTTACTTTAATAATTTCAGTCTTACCTATGAATTTATAACTTCCAATAGTGTGCTGATTTATACAGCGTGGCACTATCCATCAGATGCATGCTGCCTCAGAAAATTAATGCTGCGTTCTGGCAACCATATGGGCAGCTGGCGAGCGGCCAGGAGACCAGCAGAGCACGACCCTACCTTCATGCAAACCTTCCCTTCGCAAGAGAAGTGTTTGCATGAACTGCACCGGCTGAGGAGCAGAAATAAAGGGATCCTGTACGTTGTTGTTGCTTATGACCATCAGGTCCCCCAGGGATAGATGTACGTCGCTATGATTAACGAGAGAAGCTGCTCAGGCACGACCCCCTCGCGGCAGGTAACCACACAGGCACCGCACTTGATGTCTTGGGGAAGGGAGAGGATTGCAAAGGCCTCCTTATATATCTGTGTTCCTGCTTTATGGATCTCTCTTCCAGTTCTTGCTCTCACCTGTGACAAAATTTAGCTTGCAAGTTCTACGGGAAAGGGCATTTATCTTATTTGTCCTGTAAAACGCATATTACACTTTGAGTGCTGAAAAAACAATCACAATAATGGCTTACAGTAGCTTAGTTATCTTAAGCACTTTAAAAAAAAAACAAAACAAAACATTGTTCAGTCAGGAAGAAGTACAAAACATTTTTCATTATCACTTGCAAGTAAAGCAGTTTTTGTTCCCCATTCTTTTGCTTCTCTCACACTATTATTTCTTACCAAGTATGAGATCATTTATAGAGTTAAATCTAACTCTGCCACCAGCTTCAGTAGGGATACCGATAGGAATGCTGGGCTGAACCGGAAACTCCTCAAATAGGATTCTATCTTCTCACTATGCAAATTATAAAAATCTCAGAGAGAATACAGAGGAAAATTTCATTTAATGGTTTCAAGTAACTTTACGTAATGCCTTAAATGGAAGATGCCTTGATGATTGCTCAAACACACAATCCTGTTCATAACTTATTTTATGTGTATAATGCTTTCCATTCATAAATATTGCCTGAAATTATTTTACAACTGTTCACAGAAATCATGTCACTCGCTAGGCTTTACAGCAGCTGTTTTACTTCCCATTGCAATATCCCTAAGAAAAAAATAGGGCTTGAAAGTGAAGCAGCACACATTTTCCACTGTAAACGAGCTGGTACGCTGTAATTTCATGCTTTAGCTCTCTGCACACTAGCTTTTCCAAGGAGATCAGGGCTTATGCTTTATCTCCCACAGTACAATCTCCATACGCATTCTGTCCTGCTGGTTCACTCAGACAGCGAAATTCTTGTCTACACTATGATTTTTCTTAAACTCTGATGTTATACTAAAGCTGCTGACGTTTGACTGTTGATGGCAACAACTTGCTCTGCAGGTAGAAGCAGGCCTGGTTTCTTTCAGTGGTGCTTCAGCACTGTCCAGCTCAGTGCAGAGCTAACCAGCAGCGTGGTGGCTGCCGGTATCTGACCATAGCAGCATTTCTATCGCTCCTGCCGCTACAGAGACACACTGTCGTGACTTGGGGTTTCTGAGAAATTACATGCAGACATTATTAGCCTGCTCCAATTCTGCTCAGTTTGAAGGGTTTGTTTGTATCCAGACTGCAGTCTAGCTACAGTTTAGAAATGCTGACTAGCTGTAGTTAAAATAGAAACAAATTCACAGCTGATTATATACACCACGTGGGTACAGCACAGTGATAACTTTATTCCTGGTGCTCCTCGGCATTTGGAAACCCAGGCGTCCCAGCAATGCTAAATCGACTACTTTGAGTAGCCAGTTTTCCCAGAGCAACGGCCTCCTTTCCCCAGGAAAAACAATTTTATCTGTGCAGCTTGTAATAGCAAAATCGTGATCTTCCCTGTACCTCAAAGCCTCCTTCCTAATCTTGAAGTAATACAGCTGCTTTTTCTTATCCTGTGTCCTGAACAACCCTATTTCACCACTATCCAGATAGAGCCAAGCATCCAGATCAGCACACCACTCTGCAAATGTCATCTGTGACAGAGCACGGCAGCTATCTCCCTGGGTTGGGGACTATTGCATCACAGATTTTACACGGTTTCTCAATCTTTGCAGGCACTGCCAGAACACCCAAAGTTATCTGGAAGCACTCTCTCGGTATGGAAAGAAATCCAGCATCATTTTTTTTCCTTTTATGTAAGAAGAGTTACGCTTGTTTGGTTTTTTTTTTTTCCTTCTTCTCTCTACAATTTACTTCTAAAAGGAATATAGTATAATTTTAGGCTTATGATATTACAAGAACTTTTGCGTCATGTCTCCCCTCCCCACTTCTCCAAGGGCTCTCAGGAGGGCTTTCAACACCTTCCGGAGTTTGGGACCTGAGAAATAGGATCTCTTCCATCCTTGAAGCTGTAAAGCTCTAATATGGCACAGTTACAGATGTAGGGCAAAAGTATAACTGACCTTCACCTGTAAAACCAGAACTGCTAGTACTTATACAGGAGCTATACTGCTGGATAAAAACAATAATTTAATTGCTTAATGTAGACAAGGCCTCAGAGGAATCTCCTTCTTCAAATAACCCAGCCAATCAAAACTTCATCAGCAAAACCCACTCATTTGAACTCCCTCAGCAAAGAGGAACTTGAAATATTTTGCCAGGTACACTACAAAGAAACAGTATTTCCCCTTTTTTAACCACTTGAAGAAACCAAAAAAGATACACGCTCGGGTAACCCAGTTCAAATATGATTGTTCAAGGACTAAGTTTCAGAGGATGCCCAATGCAAAACAAACACGACCGCTGAAGTATCAGGGCGCATTACTTCAGCAGGTTAAAAAACAAAGCCAAGCCCCCAGAGCTGTACTGGATTCCAGAGTCTACACAATGGGCGATGCCTCTTGCAGCCAGCAGATATATTTTGCAAGAAACCACCTATAAATTACATATCTAAAAACCACTAAAACGTATCTGACACTTTAACCCCATCTCAGGTTCATCTCAAGCTGCGGAAATTCTGTCAATACAGTCTTTTTAGACAATTCCTTTTTCTGAAAATGCTCCATAAACATTATTAAACCCAGCAGCGGCCGGGGAAGTGGCGGAGCGGTATTCTCCTCGTTCTAGCAGGGAAAAGCTGAGGCACAGAGAGGCTGGGCGAGGGGCTGGAGCCCGCGGGGTGAGTGGGCCGCACCCCTCCGCTCCGGCCTTGACCTGGTCTCCCCCACGCCCCGACCGTGCGCCCTGACCGCTGCCCGCGGGCAGGGAGGGGATCGGGAGGGAGGGAGGGCTGGGAAGCGGGGGCACTCCCGCCCGCTCCGGCGCGGGGAGGCCACGGCGGGGCCGCGCCAGCCTCCGCCCGCAGGGTCTTTGTTCCCGCGGCCGCGGCGGCCCAGGCCCTTTGTTGCTTCAAGCGCCCGACCGCGGGCCTCGGAGGGCAGCCCGACCTCCCGCTACCGGTGAGGGGCCTCCCGCCGGCACCCACCCACCCACCCCTGCCCCTCCCCGCCTGCCCCCCGCCGCGCCAACGGCCGCCGCCGGTCCCCGGCGGCCGCCCCTCCCCCCGCGCCCGTTCACGGCGCAGAGGCACTCGCCGCACCTGCACGCGCCCCGCCCCGGGCCCCGGACCCCTCCCAGCGCCGAGGGGATCGGGAGGGAGGGAAGGAGGGGGCGCCCTCCTGAGGCGCGCGGCCGCCACCGGGAGGTGACGGCCGGCGGGAGCGCGCGCGCGCGCGCGTCTCGGGGAGGAGGGCGGGCTGGCGGCCGGGCGGGGGCGCGCACGGGACGGTGTGTGAGGGAGGGCGATACCGGGGCGGAGAAAGGCGGCAGCGGCGGCTTCGCTCGGCTCAGGGCAGGCGAGCGGCGACAGACGCTGCCGAGCCGGGAGACGCGGCGGCCGCCGTCCGCCGACTTGGGGCATCCTTCCTCCTCCTCTTCCTCCTCCCCGCCCTTCCCCCTTTTCTTTCTTTCTTTCCTTCCCCGCTGTCCGCCGGGGCCGATCGCTATCGGCGGCGCGATCCCGGGGCGTTTCCGCCGTGCCGGCAGCGGCTGAGGGGAGAGCCGGCCCCTCCCCTCCCGTTCCAGCCGGGACTGAGGGACCCCCCCCGTCCCCGCCTCCTCCCCTCGCCGGGGCTCGGTGGAGAGGGCCCGGCCCCGGCTCGGCTCCCCGGCGGCGGGCTCGGCGAGGATGTCGGGCGGCGGCGGCGGCAGCAGCCGGGAGGAGGAACGGCGCAAACTCGCCGACATCATCAACCACTGGAACGCGAACCGGCTGGACCTGTTCGAGATCAGCGACCCCACCGAGGTGAGCGACCCCAACGCGGACTACCCCCCCTCCCTGCCGCTAGCCGCCACTTGGCCCGCCCCCCCCCCCCGCCCCGCTCCGGGCCGCCCGGGAGGTGAGACACCGCGCCCGGGCCAGGCCGCGTCCGCCTCCGCCCCGCCGCCCGCGGTCAGACGGGCCCCCCTGGCCGCCGGGGCTCGGGCACAGGCCCTCCCCCTGCTCTCCGTTAATGCGTGGCCGGGGAGCGAGTGCCGGGCCCCTCGCCGTGCCCGGAGTGGCTCGGGTGAAGGCAGGTTGAGGCGGCCGGGGAGAGAAAGGGAGCGCCGGGCCAGGGCCCTCCCCTCCCGCCGGCACACGCCGGCCCGACCCTGCGGGACGGACGGCTCCCAGGCAGGAAGCCCGCTGGGAGCGGGAGGTGGCGAAAGGGGGCGGGCACGGGCGCTAATACAGCAGCTCCCCCCCCCCCCACCCCCGACCCCGAAACGGGTGACCGCTGTGGGCATTTTTTTTTTTTTTTTTTGTTTGGCTGTGGGGGCCACTGGTGCAGTCTGCGGGGCGTGAGGGACGGAGCGCGGTGGCTCGCTGTGTCCGGAGGCTGCCGGCCTGCAGCGCAGGGTAAACAGCAGCAGCAGGTTCGGAGCCCTGAGTTCACATGTTGTACCGGAAAAACACAGCGGGTCACTTCTTCCTAATGAAATGGGTGTTTCTGATACCGAGAGAGGCTGGATTTTACCCCCCCCCCCCCTTAAAAAAATAAAAAAGTCATAGTCAAACCACACCCTACCGCTACCCCTTGTCATGTTCCCTTTGGCTGCTGAGTGCTGTGCGTCCGCTTTGAAAGCGGCGAGGAGGAGGAGGGGGAGGGCTGGGGAGGCAGGTTACTGCCCTGTTTGTGTCTGAAGGCCCGCTCCCTGCGCGGGGGGTGGAGGCTGGCGGTGTGCGGGTTCCCGGGGAAAAGGAGGAAATTCACACTTGTTCTTGGCCTGGCCCCTGTCCTGGCTGTTGATTAACAGAAGCCTCAGAGAAATCACGTTGGTTTGGTCTTGGAGCTTGCTCCTGTTTCTGCACCCAGGTGCTGGCTGCACGCGTCGCCACGAAGAAGTCTGGAAAGCACTTCTGAGATGTTTTCAGTCTGTGATAGTTTGAAAAGAATTGCTTTGAGTATTTTCAGTTCTGCTCCTTGCAAACTAATTCTTGAACGCCAAGATGAGGGAGTTTCTGTGATTATTTCCTACATCTTGCAATATTTACCATAATTAGAGCTCCTTGTTTGTATTGCTGAGGTTTTAACAGTATCGCTCTTGGCTGACAGTCACTTGTTCAAAAAGTAGGCTGGTGCTAACATGAAGGAGCCTTCATGATTGTGTTTGAGAACATAGCACAGCCTTTCTGGAATTGCAGGTGGACTGCTAACTCTGTGGCTTGTTTTTTTTTGTCTGACTAGTGCATTTATTCATTCCCAACACATTCTAACTCTAACCTATTTTTTTCATATTTATGGCAGATTGTGCTTCTGTAGTTTTGTTAGTGAGGAGTTTAAAAAGTCTTTCTGGTTTTTAGGTCATCATAATTAACTAGACTTTGCATGAAAGCTACCAGCTTCGTTACAGTTACTATGAAATGAAATAGTAATTTTACTTGCATTAGCTGCACACTTCTGCAGTTTAAGGGGTTAAACCTGTATAGGAACATCGTTACCACTGTAAACGATGACATTTATTTCAGTTGAACTACTGATAATAAAAAATTAAGTATATGCGTATCTCTGAACATCTGAGCTTTTTAGGCTACTAGTTCTGAAAATGTTTGATAAGACTGCAGGTGCGTTTACAACAAACTGGCAGTAGGTAACAGTTCTCTAGATAAAGTATATTTTCCTTCCAGGTAATTACGAATACAAATGGCTGCATTTTTATTCACTGTTACCCTGAGCTGACCGAAATTTGGCAATATTTTCAGCCCAGATGATTGTGTGATTCACATGTGTACTATTTATCAGCTTAAATGAAAGCCCTTTTACTAGACTGCTTGAGAGCTGACAATCCTCTATTGTTTTCCCCGTTTTTCCAGGCTCAGCTTGACATAAGGCGTGTCTTGCTTATTGTAGGGTCTGCTGCAAGTGTGGCATCTGTGAAGGTGCAATAACTTGGGTATGACTTCGGGTTGTGCCTGAGCTGGGTTCAACTGGATCTCTTACGCTGTTCAGACATGGTCATTGGCCCGCTGGGTTAACTTTGGAGCTAGCACGTGCTGGTACATCACCCTGGAGCTTCTTGTTTGTATATCATGTTTAGAATATCGAGACTTGATGCCTTACAGTGATTCTCCAGGCATTCCATCAGTGTAAACAATCTGGTTTAAGTCTTTTAACTTTCCGATCTAGAGAGAGTAGGAATTTCCAGGGGAGATAATCGCTTCCTTAATAGTAGGGTTTCAGGGAGGTTTATATATTCAGAAAAGAAAAGGAAAAGTGAAATCTAGTGTAAATTGACTGGAGTTCTGACAGTGTAGCTTAGGCAGTGACAGTGAAAGGTACTCATGTGTGACCTACTGATGTAGCTCTGTGTTAGTTTGAAAGGTCTAATTCTTTGGTGAGACGAGTGCTCTAAGTCTATTGGGTCCTCATCGCTTTAATGGGCAGTGTAAAATGTGACTTGGTTTTGAATGTAGGGAGTAGTATTTTGAAAGTAGTTTAAATGTGTGGGGTTTTTGTTTTTTTTTTTGTTTTGTTTTGTTTTTTTTCAGAAAAGTGTTCATGAAATGAACCAGTTTGAATTCCTGTTAGTATTTATTTAACGGTGTAGACTAGTCATAAGAGACTAGAGATCAGCTTATCTACTTTCCTCTTTTGAGAGTTAGGCACAAATTATTTCTTAAAAGTATATTGCCTGTAAGATATTGAAGAGCCTTAGGGCTCTGTTGCGTTCTGTTACTAACTTTTTCCTAGCTTGTTGTGTCATAGGAACAGTTACCTGAGTCATTCAGTGCCACTTTTCCCTAGCAAAACAGAGATGAAGGGAAGTTTCTGTTCCATGCTTAAAGTTGAGTATTCCTCTGTTTTTATCCTGTATGAGGAAGACTGAAGACTTCTTGGGAATGAGGGTTTCATATCTTCACTTGGGCTTTCACTGAAGTCACTTGTCAACTCATGCTTGAGAGCAAGGTGGTAATTTTACTTTTGCTAGGTATTTGCCTATTCTAACACTTGTTACTGTTCTGAGAAATCTGTTAATAGTTTGCATTGTTTTAATTTTGAAGTTTTGGTTTTGTTTTTTTTTTTTGTTCAGAAAGTAGCTGAGAGAAGCTCTGTGGCTTGAGAATCTTATAAATGAACAAAACCAAAACTCTTTTAAAAAAAATTCTAACAGCCAGTACTATGTAAATTCTAACTTTATCAGGAGTGATGCTAGGTACAGACCTTTGCTGAATATGTCTGTAATACTGGTACTAATTTAAACTTGAATAAGCTTTACTGCCTCTACTTTAGAAGATGAGGCAGCTACTCGCTTTTGTGAGTCTAAACTGGCAGGTTTTGGGGAAATGTGGGGTGAGCCATGTTTTTGTTTGCAGATAAATAAACAATCAGATTCAAAGTTAAACAGTATGTTAACCCTTTTCTTTAAATCTCGTTCCCCTTTCGATTCCACTTTCCCCTTGCCTTTGTTCCAGATATTACCAGGTTTTTGGATGCTATTTGGCTTCCTTTTCCTTTTTTCTTTTTTTTTTTTTTTTCCTTCCCCTTGGCCAAGGATAGAAAGACAGTAAGAGACTTAGACCTTTTGCAGTAGGAGATAAATTGATGTTTTGATCTTGATTTAAGTCTTGGATGATAATAGTACCCAATGTTTTCAAAAAGGAATGAGTTTGAATTAATGATTTGGTAACAGGTGCATAGAGTTGTTCAGAAACTTGTCAATAAAAATGATTTGCATTTATACACTTTTTTTTTTTTCAATGAAAGTGCTTACTGGAATTAAGTGAGTAATTACATAAAATAACTGTATATGGGTGTTTTGGAAGAGAGCAAAGAATGCAAAGGCACTGTAGACTACTGTGTTTATCACTGTCAGGTACAATAAATATAAATCCTCCTGAAGACATTTAAGATTTCTTGGTTTAAGATGCCATATGTGAACTGGGTGTCATAATTATTGTTGATCTTGGTGACAGAATAAGGTTTAATCTTTGAGGTATGCTTTGGTAACTGTATATGAGAGGAGGAGAAGTGCTGTGTTTTTTCTGAACATGGTTTGCAGGTTAGGAATGTGAACTGCATTTAGTTTTTTGAGACAGACACTTTTAGAACAGGTGAGAGGTTTTTTACTAATTACCCAAGGGCTTGGGAGTTGTTGTCAGAAACATTGGTGTGTTGTACGTTTGTTTTCCGATGGAGAAATCTGTTCGAAACTGATCTACTATATCTACATATATAAACAAAAGTAGAAAGGTCTCATCAAAAAGCTTAGAGAAATAATATGTTTTGCATTAAGAATAACTTCTAATACACTGTTTAATTTTTAAATGGCTGTAGCTTAAAAAAAATGAGGAATTTGGAAGGTCTTTATGGATATTTAATTTTTTTTTTTTTACTGTTTGAAACAACTTGTGTAGGCTTAGCAACAAGGTATTAGGAATAACTCTTCAGAGTTAGGGTGGGGTTTTTTGCTTGGTGTGGTTTTTGTTTTGTTGTTTTTTTTTTTTTTTATTGACTTCCTCGTGTTCTGGTGGTGTATATGTTTGGTCTAGTCAGTATGCTTTAAATTATTTTCACTGGCTTTAAATACAAATAGGCAATCTATTTAGGGAAAATGTTGCACAGTACACTGGATGATAGGATATTTCAAGTTGATGCAATTTTTGTCTTTATTCTTTGGGTTCAGATCTGGTTCTGGTTCATTAAGTGTCATAGGGAAGACATATATGACATAAGTTTGTAGTCTTTTCAAAGCAGTTGTGTAAGCTTGTTATTTAAATCTAGTGAAAGCAATAAGTATTAGGAATCTGCAGGGTGTTTAAAACCTAGAAGATTCCTATCTGCATGGTTGCTCACTTGTAGGCTTTTGAAAATCTGGCTCCGAGACTTCTTTTAAAAGGACTCGTGTTATTAAAATTGGGATTACCAGTGACTGTGCGCATTGCATTACGGGTGATACTAATAGTGGAAGTGCGAGTCTAAATTACATCTAAATGGTAGAAGGCTTGTGCCTTCTCCACGCGTTGGATTCCACAGGTTTCAGTAGTTTTAACTAGTGCAACTTTGCAAACCATATAGATCTCAGGAAGCTGATAATATGTCTGAAAATACTGTATTTTTAAGTTTGCCAAACCTGTGATAGGGAAAATAAATTATCTTTGCAACAAATGTTTAAGCTAATATTTAGACAGCCTGGAAAGGTGTCTTGGAATCTTTAAGGGCTGGTGCCTGTGCTTTTTAGTCAGTAGAATATTTTTCAATGATTACTACCACTAAACAGACACAGCTCAAGAGGAGGTAAAACAGCGAAGCATTAGTTGGATGCTACTGATTTCTAACTGCAGCTTACTGAGTCTGTTGAGTTCTAGCTCTGCATTGAAATGGCTGGAGAAAAGAAGTCAGAGACACAAGCCTGCTCATTTGCATCAGAAGGACTATTTGGAGACCAGTTTTCCTCTAACTGAGTAAAAGTGAATAGTCTGTCTTTACAAATGAAATGTAATCACTACAATCTAGAGAGCAATAAGAAGTTTGAATTAAGATCTTGACCACAGTCTACAGGCAACATAATGTCATGAAAATATTTCTAGGAAAGAAGCTTTATGCTGTGCTTTTAATATTTCTTATGTAAGTTGTTTCTTGAGTTAGTGGCTAATTAGGTCCATACAATTCAGACATACTGGCTTTAAGAATTCCCTCCTGATGTGTGAATCATTTCCCTGCCTAAAATGCCATTGATGACTTTTATTTTTCGGTTGAAAAAAAACCCCTAGTCCTCTGGACATGTTAGGGATTTACTTTGTTTGCACAAGTGTGTTGTGTTTCTCTTTAAAAAAGGTTAAACCAGAATGAATGGAACATGTATTAATGATTTTTTGAGGAAAAGCTTGCTTTCTAACTCATAAAATTTTGCCTTTGTCTGTAATGCTTTTGACATCTAAATGGGTTGAGAAAAAGTAAAACTTAGCTGGAAGGTGTTAAAAGTTGAAATAAATTTGTGATAAGGATGTAGACCATAAGAAACTACTCTGAATTTATCTTTGTGTCGATGTTTTTTTTTAAAAGTTGCATTGTTACAAATGAAGGGAAAGAGATTGTGGCTATGCAAAATTCAGAGTGTTGCGTAAAGAATAACTTCTGGTTTTAACCAGCAGTTCTGAGGAAGGTGGAATTGAAAATCACAGTGTGAAGTAATAAACTGAATTTTATTATAAACTTAAGTGAAATCAAATCTAGTAGATATTCCAGATGAGTAATCGAGTATTTGCTCTGTCTTTCAAAATGAACTTCATGCTAATGGAAGCCTCTTCTGAAGTGTATTTGAGTAAAGCACTACTTAGGTAATTCTTGATTTTTGGAGGAAAAATATTTACATACAAAATATATCTTCAGTGATGCTCATTTCAGTGAATTGAAATGTATGGGAATTTCCTTTTAGCTTGTGAAAAGGCCTGTCTGTTAATTTCTGCTATTAGGGTTGTTAAGTTGATTTTGGAAGTCTTTTTTCCTCACAACATAATTTTTACCTTAAAAAATCAGCTGCTAGCAGTTAAATGCAATAACATTTTAGGACCATAGTTTTTTTTAAACTGGATGTAAAATCAACATATGAATTATTTCAGTAAGTGTTAAGCAACGTATTCACATCAATTATGTTTAAGTGGCAGAGTTGAAGGTAAGTGGTCCACATGTTGCTTTAGGTCTAGCTCCTGGCAGAGTTAAGAATTGCCACGTAACAACTGTCTGCTGCCTGGTTTTGTACATCAAGATCTCAAA
This sequence comes from Chlamydotis macqueenii, assembly GCF_036417535.1. NCBI lineage: Eukaryota > Metazoa > Chordata > Aves > Otidiformes > Otididae > Chlamydotis > Chlamydotis macqueenii. The sequence continues at coordinate 100,566,467 of NC_141558.1, read as the reverse complement.
TGGTAAATAGTGTTGAATGCACATCTCCTTGGAAACTTTTTGAGGTTTGTGTAAAAAGAGAGCACAATACATTTCTCTTTCTGGATGGAATGAAGATCACTAAAAGTGAAAATGCTCAAGGACCATTGCCTTTGCTAATTTATTGGGTTTTCTGTGTGCTCTTTTCTCTCCCTTCTTCGTTTCCTTACCACCTTCCATGCTCCTCTCTTGTTTTCGAGGAAGGAAATGTAAACTGTACTGATTCACGTAAAGATATTCCTTTCATTTTAATTACTTGCTAAGCAATCAATAATGTAGAAATTGAAGCTAAAATTTACAGTAAGAACACTAATTTTTAGCATTTAATTCAGTTCAGTGGCCTCTGTAGAGGAAATATTTGTATCTTTCCCAAGTTGTTGCTCAGTGTTTTTTGTAGTCAAGATGTGTATTAGAGTGAGCTTTTTCTTTGTCTTGGTTTATCTTTATGACTAAGAGGCTTAGAAATGTTCTTTAGCTAACTGTTTTTTTGCTTTCAGTTAATGTTACCAGGATAAACCAAACTAGGTATTGGGTAGTTCTTCTGCATAACTTAGATCGTAATTCTAGTTAAATACTCATTTCCCCCTCCTACTTCTCCTTCCCTCCCTCCGCCTCGTCTTTAATTGTGGGTAAAAATTACTCTTCTGTAACTGTCCCTGTCTAGAAGTTTGATAATTCAAGAATCCAAGATGAAACAGGAGGCAACAGAGATACAACTCTGTAGTAGTAGTTCAAGTCTAGCAGTAACACTGAAGCTGTCTTCCTGGACCGTATTGTGCCTTGTGAGCTTCTGCGTAATGAACAAATGCATAAGGTCGCAACATAACTTTTTGCAGTGAGAAGAATTTTCCGTGTGATTAGTGGTCCTCAGTCATTAAATTGCAATTCTGCCTTTCATTGCTGTCTAGTTTGGTTCTCTAGTAAGACGGAAAAATCTTTGACATGAAGTCCAATGTTCATTGCTTCTTTTTTTTGTTTGTTTGTTTTATTCAGTACTCACCTGTTTTGCTGCTACCTTCTTATTCTAGGTGACTTTTACTTTTTCTCTGTTAGGTACGTATAATTTGCTAAAACCGTTTTGTGTAATACTTCAGGATTATGGCCATCTACTTCTGTTACAGGCTTTAGCCTCAAGGTTATCAGCCGATTAGTATTATCATATGTTATATTTCATTACATTTTCTACAGCTGCTTTCTTTCCTTGTATGCTCACCTGTAGGTTAGACCCTATGCTCAGATCATCTTCTAGCCCAGATCTTCTTACAAGGGAGCCATTCCTCTGATACTACCTTCATTCTTGTCTCCTTGTGAAGAAGCCATCTGTCTAGATACTGCTTTCTTCATTTCTCTCCACACTGAGCAGGACAAGACACTTTGTTGCCCTGATCTGTCTTGGACAATTTTACTTTTAGAAAGGTCGTTAGATTTTGAATCCTGAAAGACCTGGAAAAAAGTCCTAGGGCTAGGGTTGTCATCTAGAAGATCAATATAGAGTGTTAGTTGTAAATACAAATTGGACACTGGGAAATGGAAATAATGCTCTGATACACATATTTCTAATCTGTTTTTCAGTTTTGCCCTATGAGTGAGTCTGTTAATAGAGTTCATGACTGTACTGATGCAATTGTGTATACTCCTCTTCTGTAAGTTTGTCCATGTAATCTGTTACAGTCAAGAGCAGAAATTACACATCCTTAATTTTGCAAGTTTTAAGCTTTTTTAGATGGTGCTTGGTATATCTTAAGAGTAATTATCAATGGATTTCTAATTTTACTCATGTATTCCAAGATTCTTTTCAAGGACATTAGAAAACCTGCTGGCTTGCAATGTAATTGGAAGTTGAGTATCTGTTTGAATATATTGAATATGTGACTCCTAATGCCAGGTCAACTCTTGGGTAAATATCCTGGAATGGATTTTGTGTAATACAGCACTAGTTGCTATAGGGCGATGGCAGACTGAAACAGAAGTGATGTTGTATGTTGATGGCTCCAGGGTGGGGTGATTTTTTTTTTGTTTGTTCATTGTTTTTATTGCTACTTTGATACGTTGTACTCTTTTGTAACTAAGGAATATGAAAGCTCTCACAATAACTTAATACCTAGTACTTGATTTATAGTTTCTTGATGAACTGTTTTAAGGCTTGCCCTTGGTGAATTGTGCCCCAGGGCATGGCTGAATTTCTGGTCTACTCTGTAGTGAAAGCACCTTTATAGTGGGGAAAAAGTGAAAGAATGAGTTGTCTGGCAACCATATTTATTTGGCCAACCAAGTATGTTGCCCATAGCAGTATCTATGAACTAAAATTTCAGTGCCTAGATTTCTAAAGCACCCGCAAACTGTTTAGTAGAACTTTCTCCTGTCAGATGAGTCTTGTCAGTCCACACGTGAATGTTTTCTTGCAGGCAGATGCACAACTGCATTGCAGTGTCGTGCTTTTACATATGTATTGTATTGCACCCAAAACCCAGTGGAAGATCAGAATCCCCCTTCTTAATGAAGATTAGTGGCTGTTGCGTAGCCTCTGGTTGTGCGAAAGAGTTCAAACAAAGAAACCCTCCCCCAGTGTCTGCAGTAACAAAAGGTCTCCTTCCCTCTGCCCTCCCAGAAGGTGCTCTACTTTGAGTAATACATCAGCTTGAAATTAAAAACTGCCCTTTAACCATTGTATTGTTCTCAGTTTTAGTAAAAACAATTATTCTGTGTTCTCTACTTAAAAATGATCAGGACAATGCTGTCTGTGATGCAGGGTCCTCCTGGACAGGAAAATGTTTATGTGGAAACGGACTAAATCTTACTCAGTTGTGTTTTAGAAAGCATTGGGTTGATAAAATAGCCTTTACATTATAATTTCTTTTATGTTAAGAAATCTGGAGACATATGTCTTGTATTCACCTTTCGTATATAGTTCGATAAAATTACTGCATTCGGATCATATCCAGGCATTGCATACTTGTAGAATGGTGAGTGTTTTATTAGGAAATATGTAAGTAATTTCCATTTAAAGTGATAGCTTTACTGAGCATGAATACTACTCATTTTCAACGTAGACAGAATGGAAGTTTTAAAAGACTTCTTTAATACTTTCTGTATTTATTCTGGCTATTGAAAGGGTAGAGGAGATTGTTTTCATATCTGGAAAAGGAAAATAATTTGAAACTTGTGATGGAAAGATGATGTTTACTGATGAAAACATTGCTCAATCCTGCTAATTGATTTTGGTGGATTGCCTGTTATGTCTAGTGTTTGCTGTGTAAACTAGCAAGGAAACTCAAAAGTGGAATTACTTAAGATTATTGCATTTTGTGATCTAATTCTTTAGCTTTGTTAAAGCCTTAAAAAAAAAAAGCCAAACAACTGTTTCCTTCTTCAAAAATTGGTGAAATGCTCTAACAAAGCCTTGCTTTGTTTTGTGTAAGAGATGTATTGGAATACTTCTGATAAAGTCTCCAGAAATACTGAAATTGTATCTAGTATTACAAGAGAGTTTTAGTTGTTGCCATAGCACAACAAGGACTATTTCAATAAATTCAGCTGCTATGCTTGTGACAAACTGTTTTCAGGCAAGTAAGGATTGATGTGTAGTCTACAAAAAGAAAAAAAAAAAAGAGAACAATGAAGTAATTTTATGCATTGACTTTTGGCATATTCACTGAAGCCATCTACAAGCATCTAAAGACCTAACCATCCCAAAGAGGAAGTCCTCAAGGTATGATACTGACTCAGTATCTTGAATATGAGTAGTTCTGAAGGAGTTACTAATTCGTCTTTCTGGAAATAAATTGCAGTCTGTTACAAACTCCAGAATACTTTTATTTTCACTCCTTCTCACCAGCATTAAGATTAATCGTGAACTCAGAAAATCGGTGCATGAAATTTCTGAGAGATAAGCCAAATTTGAAAAATTTGCCTTCTCAAAGTAATCTTCATTCATCTTGAGTGATGTCAGCAGAAAACTTGGACAGCATTGTGCAAACACGAGACAGTCATGTTTTGTGCAAAGTATTCTACAGTACTCTGACAGTACTAGTCTGAAGCTTGTAAAAGCCTATTGGAACTCCGTGCTTACCCTAAGAGTCCATCTTCGGTGTTCCACATTTGTATCCAGGTCTTTAAGCATCTTTGTGTGTATGGGAGCTCATAATTATCCATGTATATAATTATAAATGCACTAATCTGGTTCTCTCCGTAAACCTGCCTACATAGAACCCTTCTGTTCCACATTTCCCCTCCACACTCTCTGCCCCCAAAATCCACAACCCTAAACATGACACCTCAGTCTTCTACTTAGAGTGAAAAATGCCAATTAGAACAGTCTTAAGGTGTGTTTGTCCTCTTGCATAGGCTTCAGAAAGACCCGGGGAGCATGACTTCATGATTATCCAGCTTTGTCAATAGCTTTCCATGAGGTTACTGATCAGCCAGTCCTCTAGCATATGCCACGTGGACTTTGGAGTTTGGAACAGCCAGACCATTGCTATCAGGCCTCATTTTAACCAGCTAGTACCTGTGCTCATGGTGGCTTGCCACTGTTACTGCTGTAACAGTGAGGTTTTCTTCTAAGAAACTGGGGAGAAAAGTTGTTTATTTCTTGCTTGCTGCACTATTATAACTGTAGATATGTTTTCCTTGTTTTGGAGAAGATTCCTTCTTCTAATGTGCTTTCAGCTTGAGTGTCTTCTATTTTGGGTACCTGCCAGGTAGAGACAGAATGAGTTTTCTGGATTAACCTTGCACTGAATTCCTCAGCTGCTGAGAAGAAAATCTTGCACCAAGGGGGAAAAATTCCTTCCTAACTGCCTTAGAGGTGCTTAGGATCATACTCACAGCAGGTAGAGCTAAATTTAGCCAAATCCTGAGGATAAACAGAGTATTTCTTTATGGTGCAAAATGACCAAGGCAATTGTTCTGATCTCTGATACACGTCTTTTTCCTAGTTGCAACTCCCTCCCTTCCAAGGTAAACCACGACGTTATCAGTAGTAGTAGAAGTCTGCAAGCAGAGTGAGATACCAGCGTATTTCTGGTACTTTTATACCCTTAATTTCTGAAGTAGAATATTGGAAGAGCACCATTCTTTGGCATGACCGATAGATGTTTAAGTAATCTGAAGCTTTTTCCACCTCAGCAGCTGTAAAAGAGGATGAATAGTTTCACATGTACATATATACTCTGTTCTGCAGCCACTTCTTCACCCACCTCTCAGCACTTTTGGGACACTGAAAGAAAGCTGGCAGCTTTCATCCTGTAGCTACCATCTGATTACCATCATAGGGTTTGTCTTCTGCGGTGCAGAACTGTCCATCTTTGATTGTCTTCCAGCTCTACAGTGTTGATGACAGCAAAGGACAGCAATGGGGTTTTTTTTCTACTGCTAATGCTTAGCAGTTGCTTTGAGCTGATCCTTACCAATTCTACAGCATCCAGAAGTACTGAATAGTAGCAGTTAAATTTGTGTGTTGATATTTACTGTGGCTTTCAAAAACTTTGGCCAGCCCTTTCTCTGCCTTATCCTCCACCTCCGATGTCCTTCTTACTTAAATCTCATTAAATGTTGACAACATTTTAATTGGTGCTTAGTTTATTTAAAAAAATTATTTCCATATTTACGTATGTGAAATCTATGTCAAATGGAAAAATATTTTGACAAGTTTGTTTTGCTAAAGTTTACTGCATTTGTTGGAAAAAGCCATTTACTTGCTATAAACAAGTGCACTTTTCCAGCCCCCCCCCCTTTTTTTTTTTATATATTACTGAGCTTTCCTGTTTATATATGCCAGTACAAAATAACATGGTAGTCTGATTTTTTCCTTACATTGACTACCAATTTATGTAATGAGCAATTTTGAGTCTAATTCTTGAAAGCAGGCAATGCTCAATCAAAAATGTCTGGAAACAATAATATTACTTGATTTTTTTTTTTTCTTTCTTCCCCCCCCCCGCCCCTTAGAGTGCTTCTGCAAGATAATATTAATCAAGATGAGATTTAGATCATACATAACATCTACTTATGTATAGTTGTAGCCTCTTCTTAAACTGTCTTGTGTTTATTTAAAAGACATCTAGCATTCTTGCTTTGTTATAATGTCTCGAGGACAGTGGGGTGAGAAAACAGCGATGCAGATACATTAGTAATGTCTTGAAAACTGTGTTGTAAATTTGCTTACTACAGAGCCAGAAAGAGAAGCCAAATTTTTATGCATGTGTGCAGTTTGCTATTCGCTGGGTCATGCTAATTTGAGATTTCACTTTATAAAATATAGGGCAAGGGGGAGTTACTCACACTTAGGATGTCATATACCACCACCACCCCACCCCCGGTTTAAGTCTTAAGATTCTTGATTTGTATGGTATAGCAAAGAAAACATACTTCTCACTGTATGCAGGTACCGAATAGAGAAGAGAGGCAATGTATCTTCATAGAAAACTTGAATCATTTTAATCTTTGGGTGTATTTTTTTTTGTTTGTTTCAAAAATACTTAAATATTGCATCTACATGAGACTGCCTCATTTCAGTAAATAGGTAACTTAAGTTTTAAGCTTTATAAATAACTTAACTTTTCCACATGTGTAACTTTCTGGTATTCAAACTGCTAGGAATCTTACAAGCTGCTAACTAAGACAAGTGTATATGTTTTATTAACATTATTAAAGTGAATACTGAATACAGAAGAAATTCAAAATCCTCAAATACTTTTTACTGTTGCCTAATCCTAGAGAAAGCTTGCTTCTCATTGTGGGTAATAATAAAAAATCCACAGCACAGATAATATAGTGTTAACTAAGAATATATGAAATGTGCATGTTTTTTTTGTCTGTTTTATGTCTTGTTTTGTTTGGTTTTTTATATCCGTATAAATAAGGCTGGAAAAGTTTACTTTCCTCAGTAGTAGAGAAACAAACCAGTAGCCAGTACACAGATCACACTGGGAGAGTAATGGTTGTTAATTAAACAAGAGGAAAAGAGGCTGGACACTCCTCCTGTTTTTTAGATCACGTTCTACTTCTGTATACTGCAGTCCTTGCTTCTTGACAGTTGTGGGTTGGTTTTTGTTTTTTTTTTTTTTTTTCCAAGTCATGCTTGTATGTTCTTATGACATACTCCCTCATTAATGAGAGGATAGAGCTGTCTTTTGGTGTAACTTTTCAGCTGATTTACTGCAGAGATTCTTTGGGTAATATCACCAGTTAAAGCCTAAATTGTTTCATGGTGAGTCAGAATGTAGTTGAAATCTTCCATGGCAGTGTCACCTATGCCTTCATTAATTATGTTTTAATATCTGAGTAAGCCAAACCAAGTTACTAAATGCTTTTGTAATCTGAGCCTGTTTAAACTCGAAATATTCCTGTTCGCAGTTAATCATCTGCATTAATGTTTGTATTGTAACTTGTCCTTGGTACATGTGCCACTGAAATGACAGGCCCTTGATAATAAAATTAAGGTTGTTTGATAGAGTTGTATTTTGGAGCAAGAAAATGCCTGAAAGTAGGCAAACAATTCATTTTCTGGTAGTTTTTTGCAGTCTAGTGATGACAAATGGAAGGTGGGGATTTTTAGTTTGAGTTAACTAAACACACAAGCCGTGTCACTGGCTGCTAAACTGCCTACTGGGCGGAAGCACAGGACTTGCTGAGAATAAGAATTCACGCGCAATACGCTGGCAAACACTTTCTTCTGGTGATTCCTGATTCACACAGCTGCCGAGACCGGTTTTGTTAACCAGTGCTACATGACAAAACCAGTACTTTGTTGTCTTCTAGAAGAAATCCTTAAAATAGAGCTGGTAGTGCCTTTTAAGACATAACTCCTTTTGTAATCAAATGTGCCATGTGAAGGGTGAACTGAGCACGTTCATGGGTGGGTTCCCCAGTGCAAAGTTACTTTCCTGCCTGGGGAAGTGCTTTTCACTTTGTGAAAAGTGAGAATTTTTACTACATTTAGAAAAGATGATGTAAGTCTTTTCCATATATCTGAGGCAGATTATAAAAAACTTAAGTACTGTGAATTGTAAAATAAATTTTTCTTAAATATATTGATTGAAAGGCTTAGATCGTTTTATTTTTCAGACTGAAAAGCATTTCAAGCATTTTTTTCCTAAAGCTGAAGTGTATTTCAGAGGGTTGGAATTTTTCAAGTAGTGAACAAATTTTAGTAAAAAAAAAAATAAAAAAAATAAATTACCTTGTTTTAATAAAAATATATCTGGCTTGATTAGTGTCAAAATCTACTCCTTGAGATCACTTTCTTCGTGAAAGAAGCAGAAAACTTTCATTGCTTAGTTGTGTAAACCTTACTGATGATGAAGAGTGGGTAGCCTGTGGCACAGGGAGGAGTTGCATGTCTACGCTCGGTAGTTCTTGAGCACAGCTTAAAAATTAATGGATGCTGGAATTACCATTTCTGACTCTGATGTTGCAAATTAGTCCATTTCACTTTATTAGTGTGAGTCTGTCCAAACAGAACAGCTTGCAAAATGGTGACGTGTATCCTTGTAGAGAAAATTAGGCTTGCTCCTTTTTGTTGTTCAGCAGAACCTCTGAAAAAATTGGCTTTGGGGAAAAGATGTTCTATTTCTGTTTGTTTAGCGTTTTGAGACATTATATAGCTTAAAATTTTAGGCTGAAGAGCTTTTGTGGAGATGAGGTCATTGGAAATTAGCAACTTGAGAGGGAAGAATGTTTATAGTTGGTCCAGACTACTGTATAGTTTCTTCATGTATCTCCATTTGTAAAGGCCCAAATATCTTTTTTTTTTTTTTACTGTATGCCAGTTTGATTTCAGGACAAAAGACTAAAAATGTGATTCCTGTCTTCTACAATTAGTCAAACTAATTAGTCAATTTCATTATTCCCAATTTCTGCTGTATATGATTTTAATTAAATAAGAATATTAATAATTTACTGAACTGTTACATTTGGGTGCTGAAACGCACGCTGTCTCTAGGATATGTACTTGAAAGGTATGAATCAAAAAGATGAACAAAACCAACTATTCCTCTCTGCTTGATGTCAAAAACCTCAGAGCTAGTTTTCTTAGTTCTTGAGTGCTCAGGTAGCTCACTTAGTATTAAGAAACAGCTTATTTAATTATTGCATTAACTAATTTGGAAAGAAACTGATACAAATTCCTTTGATAGTTGCCCTTATGCTTTCTGTATTGAGAATTTCCAAAGTTCTGACAATGACAACCATATTTTTTATAGTGCTGAAATAGACTTATCCATGTGATTTTGTGGACATACGTATCTTTCAGATATTTAGTGATTACCTGACCACAACTACTAAATATTAAGTTGCCCTTACAATGGCAAGGTGATCCATGTGTTAAAAGTAGTGTTGGTGACGTGATTAACTCTGCTGTCTGTGGAGGGGCAGTCCTCCCAACTGCTTTGGGTATCCAGATTACAGTTTGGGAACAACTCATTATTGGCAGATAGAAGCCATGTAGGTTTTACAATGAATTATTGTTAGTCTGATACTCTCAGCAGGAGTGAATATTTACCTGAGAATTTTTTATCATGAAATCATTCATGGTGATTAGGAAAATCTTCATTTTTAGGGTGGTTTATTTCTAGAACCAGTGCTATGAGAAATTCACACGATGCAGATCCTAGACCTGTATCATATAAACAGTCTCCCCATTGTCATACAGCTGTAACTGTACAGTGGCATGCAGAAAATAGGACCATGATGTTTTTCTATTGTTACATACAACTTACTAGCTACATACTGGTGTGTCAGCTAAATTAAGCTCAGAAAATAAGATCTCCAGTCTGCAAATTGAAGTTAAGGAGAGATTTGGAGTTGAATTGGGTACCTAGTGTTTTGAGATTGATAAGATGAACCACAAGTGCATTTTTTTTTCCTTAGAATAAGACTATTAGCCTTTTTCCAAAAGTGTGCTGGAGGAAGGCCGATCCTCTGTTTTGTGGATTTTGGGCTTTTTATTTCATTTTTGTTTTTTTGTTCACAAGAACAGTGAAACAAAGAGACTTCTCTCTGTGTCTGAAGTTCAGATACTGTTTGGGCCTCTTTCTCTCCTCCTGCCCCCTATGTATACACTGGTATGAAGTGAATGACTGAAGAGCTTGAAACAAGGCAGTTAATGTAATTAGACCTGTGTTTCTTCATTCTTCTCTTGATCTCTCTTCTGTCTTGGTCTACCCCACTTTCCTTTCATTCCCACTTTCTGAGTTTGTTTTCTTCTGATGTTCTGTTCTGCTTTGTGGTGTTCTCCTCAAACCCAAGTTGTACTGCTGTGGTTAGCATGTGATTATTATCAATAATAATAATAGTAATATTTCCACCCACTCTTGCCCCCCTGTGCCCCACATACCCTGTAGCAACGAGAGAATAGCAACAAATTGGTATTGATGGTGGAGAATCACTTTCCCTGTTGAACTCAGATGTTTGTCTGGAACTTCAGAACTGAACTGTGTTAAAAAGTAACGTATACAACCTAGGGAAATATCACCAGTTTGAGGATACAGGGAGAGTGGGGAATATTTAATTCGGTTTTTTTTAAAGCCTCTTCTTCCAAGACCTTGCTTTAAATTTCTGTGTTTGTCTTGCTTTTTCTGATGTTTCATTGCTTTTTGGTTGTATAATCTTTCTTGAAGAATGAACAGGACTTACATGTTAAAAGAATCATTCTGAAAATTCCTGGTGACCTGTTTGTTATAAAGTATCACTTTGTATTCTTAGAGGAGAAATGAGTTAAAGGCTAGTTTTACTATGCTGCACTGGTGTATAGAATAAGAAAGCTTATTTTAGAGCCCCTGTACAGTGGTTCACCTGCTAATACTTGAAAAAATATTTTCAAGCTTACAGTTCACTTTGTCTGTATTAAAAGTGAAATCATTATGCAGTTCACTAACTACAAATGTGTTCTGCAAAATAAAAATTTCAGATGTCAGTGAATAGTCAAGTAGTGGAACAGGTTGCACAGGGAAGTTGTGCAGTTTCTGTCCATGGAGGTTTTTAAGACCGGACTTGGTAAAGCTGCAAACAGCCTGATCTGACCTCAAAGATGACCCTTCTTTCAGCAGGAGGCTGAATTGGAAACTCCTGAGGTCCCTTCCTTGCTGAATTATCCTGTGAACATAGATGGATCAATGGGGTGTGTGTGTGCCCATTCCAGTTTATTTTCATCTGAGATGGATTTCATTCCATTACCTGGAGATACTACTCTTGATACATGAACCACTTATGTAGGATTTACTGTCTCTAACCTCTACCAGTTGGACTCATACCTGAAGAGAAATTTACAAATGTTAGGCTGCTACTTAAACTACTTCATTGAGCTTTTTTTTGTACCTTCTTTTGTCATGGCCTTTCTTGTGACATACAAATTGAGACATCTTAGTATCAGAACTCTTCTGTTGGTCTTGTCCTCTGTTAGTCTGTGCTGGGAGGTCAACTTGTGTGAACTATGGATATCTGCCTGCCTGGTGTAATACTTTGTGTTTTCTGTAGGAGAACAGTCATGGAAATTCAATTAGCTTGTCCTCCATAGATGTTTAAATAAGATCACAGGATGCTTTGGTTTGGAAGAGACCTCAGGAGGTTTCTAGTCCAACTTCCTGCTCAAAGCAAGGTCAGCCCTGAGGCCCCGCAGGGCTTTCCCCAGTAAGGTCGTATAAACCCCTAAGGACATTGTACTACAACCTCTGGCACCCTCCTCCACTGCTTGACTGTCCTAATGGTGAAAAAGCTTTTCCTTACATCCGGTTTAAAGGCCTCTATTGTTTCAATTTATGTCTGTTGTTTCTTATCCTCCCACCATGTACTAGTGGGAAGATCCTTGCTGCATCCTCTCGATGGCTTCCTTGTAGATACTGTGGGCTGTTTTGTAGGTCTCCCCAAAGCCATCTCGTCTCCAGGAGGAACAAACCCAGTTCCTTCTGTCTCTACTTGTAAGACGGTTCTCCAGCCTCCTGACAGTCTTGTCACCCTCTGCCTAACTTCAGTTTGTCTCTGTCCCTCCTGTGTTGGCAACCCAAAACTGGACTGGTAGGTAGAGGATAATCATTTTACTTGATCTAAAGCCTGTATTTTTCCTTTCAATACAGCTTAGGATGATGTTGACCTTCTTTGCTGCCAAGGCATGCTTCTGAATAATCTTCAACTTGCTGTCCGCCAAGATCCCCAGGTCCTTTTGACCAGAGATGCTCCCCAGCTGGTCATTCTTAAGCCTGTGTTGTTGCAAGACATTATCACTTTAGAGGCAGGACTTGCATTTGTCCTTGTTGAATTCCATGGAATTAAAAACCAGCACAAAACCCACTCAAAAACCCCAACAAGAACCAAAGTTAAAAAAAAAAACAAACCCAGAACAAAACCAAACAAACAAAAAAAAACCCCAGACAACAAAACCCAAACCCCTACCTTGTAGAACATCCTTTGGCAAAAAATTTGGAGATGTGCTTGAGTGCTTTGAATATTGAAATACTTAGATCCTTTTTGAAGTTGAGCAGAGCAATCTTCTACCTCTGTCCTACCCAACTTTTATGACTTGAAGTACCTTAATGTTTCAGGATCACTTCATGTGTTCTTTGACTTAAACATACATTGAAGAAGCATACTTTGTTTATATGATAGATTGTGAGGCGAAATCGGATGGGGTCCTAATATTGCAGGACAAGAAGTGATTGTAAATTGTCTAAATTCCACTCAGTTTTGTTCCCATTTTCTGCTCCTGTGTTTCCTTCTTCTCTGGGTCATGCACCTGTATCAGTAACTGGAATAGATACTTGACAGTGAGCGAATTATGCTGGATACTTTTGTTGAGATGTGTTTATTGCAAATAGTATTTGCTTTCACTCCTGATTATTATTAGCTGTATAATACTGTATTTTGTGCAGTACAATGTGTTGACTACTTGAATTCTTCATACTGAACCTCACGTTCTTTGTGTTTTGAATTCTGCCATTGTGATATGGGTCTCTGTGTGATGCACAGTGCTTGGGGAAAGTGGCAACTGCTGAGCATTTGTGATGTTTGGAGACAAAGTGTTTTATCTATGAAATGTTAATTTTAACCACAGAAAAGTCTTTTTTTTTCATGGTATTAGAGCTTCAAAACATCTTGTGTAGTTGGTTAGATATGGAGATTAGGTCAATTGCATGGAAATACAGCTATGCTGGTAGTGTAACATTTTTGGTGTAAGAAATGCTGAAATACTAGTTTGAAGGTAGACTATAATCTTATCTGGCCACAGATGTTTACTATTACTATTTGTTGCTTCAATAAAGCATTTTTACCATTAAAATTTAAATTACTACTTTGAAACCAGAGTAGTAGTAATCCATTAATTCTGTAAATGTTCCAAGGCCAGTATTATCATAGCAGGAATTTAAAACCAAAATAAGCCAAGCAAGCAAAATCCCAAAACCTCAACATTAAATTTTATATATTTATATTAAATTTAAACAAAGCTTTAAATCACCTTTCATGCATGCTATATTGGAATGTATTTTGGTGCAAACTTGCTATCCATTCTTAAGTAGCTAAGTTACCACTTCAGCTGATAAACCCCTGTCCAGATGTTTGGTCTTGGATTTCCACCTAAAAACCATGGTTAAAAAGGCTTATTGCACACTCTGGGAAGTCGGTACGTCAGGACTGGTTTGTCCCAGAAGTTCAGAGATCACAATCTGGAGTTCCTCAAGAAAAATACCCTTCCAGAAGTCTTCTTTCATAAATGGAAGCTGTTCAGCTGAAGACAGCGGCAGCAGTGTGCAGTGGAGAGAGACTGCCTATTTTACGACAATCTGAAGCCTTAATGTTGAATGAGCAAACTCTTGAAGGAGCTATTGAGTTGTGTTCTGCAAGATCTGTAACCATCTGCTCTCTCAGTTCTAGGAATGAAGCTACTGCCTAGTCTAAGCAATGTACAAATACAGAAATGCATGGTTTATTTTTAAGTGCATTATTCCAGACTAGGGGTGGATAGAAAGGGTGAGGAGGAAAGCAGTAATGTGAAGGCTGTTTATGTGATGTTTATGTGATGATTAAACATTCAGCTTTTCAGTTATCTTTTGTGTTGTTCATATCTCCTCCCAACTCAACACACCCAGTCTTGTAACTGGTGACCTGACCGACTTGCCCTCTGAAACTTCCTCAGTCTGCGGTAAGCAACTGGTGGCAGCCCTTTGTGAAACAAGGAGCAAGTCACTAGAAAATGATGGGGCAGTATTGGTTTAGTTGCTGATCTGTTTGGAGTAGATTTGTTCTGATGCTTAAATGAGAAGTGAGCAAGTGACTCTGACTACTTAAAATTTTGAGCCCTTAATGAACTGAATCAATCCCACATTTATCTTTCAACCCCTCATTATGACTAAAAGTGAAGCCAGATTCGTATCTTACCTAGTATTGCAACAAAATGATAATTCAAGATGCTTTATGTCATTTCAAAGTAGTAATGAAGTATCAGTGTTTATGAGTGGGAAAAGAGCTGCCTTGCTACTCTTTGGAAATTAGAAATTTTTCATAAACGTGAATAGTCTTGCATAGAACACTTAATTTAATTACAGACTCACCCTCAAAATATTTGAGAGGGTAAGATCAACAATTATAAAATAGTAACTCAAACTTTTTTAAACTTGGGCATGTATCTCATCTCCATTGTTTGCAAAATTAATGGTGATTTCTGACTGAATTCCTTTTGACAAGAAGTTGCTAAAGTTGGACTTTATGCTTGTACCACATGATACCTTCTTCTAGGTTAGTTACTCTGCTATGAAGAGAACTGCAAAGGAAATGAGGAGCTTCCTATGTAATCAAGTGGTCAACTGCTGTTTCCTCTCTTGGGAATTGCGCCGGCCATTACTCACAGCCGCTGTATTTGCATTGTTATCCTGAGCATGGAATAAGAGACTCTGAAGCAGTAAGACGGAAGGAGAAAATACAGTGCCATGGCTGAAATAACTGCAGTTATGTAAAGAGAGTTGTTTTAATGATTATTTGGTGGCACAATTAAATGTTACTTTTAGCAGGTTTAATTGAGCTTTTTAAAACATGTTTAACCCACCCTGTATCTGGACTGACTTTCTTAATTGTGACCACTTCCTCAAATCTCATTTTCTTCTAATAATTTTGCTTACTTTCCTCTCCTGGTCCATTTTGTTGAAATGATGCTGCTGTGATCTCTGCAGGATGTCAGAGACACTCAGGACTGTAAAACTCCGTCAGTGTTTGTGTGGGGACAGCATCCGATGTAGTGTTTTACAGAAGGTCTTTCGGCACCGCTGAGTAATTCCTTCACCATTTGTGTCATTCCTACTTCAACTGAACTCTTGTCAGTATTTTTTTTTTAATGCCCAGGACTTGAAAAATATTTCAGAGGCTAGTTGTTAGCAGCCAGTGATTGTAGCTCTAATGTACTCAGTGGTTCCTGATGTTTTGGGGAAAATGTTATTTCTAGTTGAAAATAACATCACCTTGGTATTTGATAACTTCTGTTATTATTTAGTTGTTGAAATAATACAAAGCTGTATTTATTTTTATGCAGTGCCACTCTTAGACATTAGATGCTATGTCCTCTAGTATTAGAACAAAAATGACTTCTGTCTGGCTCAGTTAAGTGATATACTAATTGAAATATGGCCTTATTTTATTTTAATAGCCTTTCTTAGTCATTTTACACGGAGTTTCAAATATTGTATTACTTTAATAATGTTTTGTTTGTTGAGCCTTAGACAAGTGAGACATATTTAGATAGGGATGACAAAATATCTCAATTCCCATAGTCAGTCAATTTATTACCACTAGATGCTGTTAAAGTTAGCCTCTCACATACTCCGGTTGCTTGGGGTTCTGGACCCGCAGAGGTGTTCCTTGCTTCTGTAAATTATTGTTCTTGGTTTTATTTTTTGAATGCCAATAACTACACAAGGGAAAAGTAGGAGGATGAGATTTCATGTTTATAGGTTGGGCTAGTAAATGGCTTCGTAGCAGCAAGAGGGCTCCCCTCACCCCTTCTTCAATTGAGCGGTTTTTTGTGGTTTGTTTTTTTTTTTTTTTCTTAATCCTTCCTTTATGCTGGCATTGTGTTTTATGTGACTCCATGGTGAAGTTCTTAACAAAGCTGGGGGACTAGGATTAATTCTCCTTGGGCTTTTCTCTCTGAACCAGCTCATTAGAGTTCACCTAAATGCTTGTGTTGAAGGAATTGAAATGACGTGTAGCTGGAGGGGGGGAAGGCAGGGAAAGGGAAAGCCCCTTCAGATGCAACTCCTAGTTGCCATTGGATTAGCTTCATGTCAGTGGCCGTGAGGGAGAGTATGACAAAGAGGACACATGAGAGTAATTCTTGTCGTGAGTAACCTTCCAGTAATCAGCAATTAGGGACTTTCAGGGAATTTATTTCTAGTGAATAGTACATTCCATGTCCTGTTCTAATAATAAGAACATAGAAGTTGCATGAAAGAATAAAGTGTTTGGGTATAGGGATTTTCTTGCTAAATGACCCTGTTTACAGAGCAAGACCTTTCAGCCAATGAACCTGCTTCCAGTCTGGCAAAACAGACAGGATTGTAGACTGGGAGCGAGTGTAGAACTCCCTAGGAGAAAAGGAAACTGGTAGGTAACTGGAAGGTAAAATGCAGCTTCACCAGAAGAAGGGATGCCAGGTCGAGTACAAAGCATTAAAATGTATTGTTATGTTGATTACCTACACGATATCTTCTCTTTCAAATCTAACAATAAACAGAGTAGTGAGGGAGTAAAATCAGAACCAAAGCAATATTTTGATTGTGTGAGTACCTTAGTAAGAAATCTGTTCATAAGTTTAGGACTCCTTTGAACTAGCTTTTGTGTTACAATGGAGGAATTTGTTTGTGGTATGAGAATAGTCAAAGCTTCAGAAAACAGTGAGTGCAAAATCACCATCGGTCTGAAGATCCTGCAGGTGACGTTTCTGCAGAGAAAGCCCTTTTTAAACCTGTCAGCAGTTGTTTTTAAATGCAACTGACTGAAGCTGAGTGTCATTCACCAAGCTTAGTGCTTGATGAAATTGTTGCCAAAGATGATACAATAGGGTTAAGTAGGATTTGCAGAGAGAAGACTATCGACAGCTAAATTTTACTGAAGTATTACAAGTACTGTAAAAAAATTTTTTTTTTCCAAGCTATCTGTCCCCTTAGTAGTCCTGTCAACCAACATTAAGATAACTAATGTCATTAATAAGCTGCTTCGTACGTTTTAAGAAATTACCTGATTCCTTTAAATAAATAAATAAACAAGTCATTGAAATCTGTAATTTCGGGAGGGATTTTTGAGTGCCAGAATTTGAAAAACCCCATTTTTGGACTCTCTCTCTCCCCTTTGGAAGTTGCAATGTGTACCCAGTATTTATTTTGAATGTTCAAAAAGGTTACAGTTAATGCTTCTAATTGTGTCTAAAACTGTGTGGCATTTTCATGTGTAGATTTGGCTACCTGTTTTGGTTGTATCTGTAGTAAGTGAATATCCTTTTTCTGGATGTATGATAGAAGTAACTAGAAGCCTGTCTTAGCTTTTTGTGTGTGTGTGTACGTGCTCAAGGTGAAGCACTGTGGTCGTGCACCTTCGGCTGTAACACAGCTGATCTCGCTGAATTTCAATCAACAGTGCAGATTTTGGATTTGGATTTTGTTTGCAGAACTGGTAGTGTAGATGTTGATTATTATGTATGGTTGTTTTCTTTTGTTCTTAAAAGGAAGATGGGAAGGTAAATATTTTGGGTAGAGAGGAAAATAATAATAGTTCAAAAAGACATCCTTCTCTCTGTTTCCATAGTACTTGTTACAACAAAATTGCATTTTAGGCTTGAAATTTACATCTTGAAATGGTATTATTCCTTCAAACCTGTTTGGCTAACCTCATTTACTTGGAAAAATAACTTTCTGAAATCCAATCAAATGTTGGATTTGAATCAATGTGATCTGGAATGTATGAATTTAATGATTGTAGACCGAATTCCAAGACAATGTGACAATAATTGTACAACTGGAACGAATTTAAATGTTGCCCATGAGTGTCTCTTGAGGTAGTAAAATGGGTAATAAGGTTAATGAAGCTGGCAACAGTCCGGTGCAATTCCTGTGCTATCACATGGCTTTTTGGCAAGATCTTGACCTGCTGTAAAACCTTTAGCAATGTCAATTTGGCAGTGAGCTCTTAACACTGCTGTAAACAAGAGAACACATATTGAGAGAGGTTTTCTTGCATTTGGGACCCCTTTCTTCCCAAATTTACTTGCACAGTAATCCCTTGTAGGCCTGTCTATTTTACATTTTGCCAGATAGCATCCTCTTGCATTTTGCTTGGCTGTGTAATTCCTTATATCCCTAGCTACCCTAAGGTGTCCCAGAAAAGAAGTAAATATTTTCCTCCTTTTAAAATGTTTTTAAAGTGGGTTCACTTCATCTCAGAGGATGGAGCGGGACATTTGGGAACTGGATCTAGTCAAGAAGAATAGATTTTGTGTTAAGGTAAAGGTCTAAGCACTTTTTGGTGTTGTGTGGGTTTTTGATTTTTCTTTTTCGTTGTTTGGTTTTGAGGGGGTGTTTTTTTTGGTTGGTTTTTTTTTCTTTTTTTTTTTTTCTTTTTTGGTAAAGTCTTGAGTTTTTTCCAAGTGGATTCTCTGCCGCAGTTTGTCTACTCCAGGAGAATCAGGTGCTTGTTTCCTGTTAGGCTTGTTAGCATTCCTACTTTAAACTCCTGACTAATTAGCCTGGTTGCCAGAGCTCTTGCATGCCGAGTATCAGATAGCACCCGCGTTTTTCTAGTTCAGTCGGTGCAGCTGCGTGTCTTAACCCTGTGTGGTGCGGATTCCAGCTCGTCCCACGGCAGTGAGAAGCCAGTGTAACATAATCAAGTTTTATCATTGCAGAGTAGAAGTTGGGCCAGTTTTTCCTGGCTGTGTCAGTGGAAAAATAAATATGATAGGACCCCTTGTTGTATTATGTAAAAATGACTCTGTTTTAATGTCTTATTTTGATATTGTGTTGCCTGATGCTAAAGGCTGGTACTAAAATAGTGAAAATGCAGTACTGATTGCAAGAAGTTATTTCGAACAGCTGTTTATTTAAAGGACTGTTGCTATCATGCTTTTTGTCATGTAATGAGAGTTTATTTGCTGTGTTTCCAGTATACAGGGTATACTGAGAGCAAATAAAAATGAATACTGTGTCAGGTGGATGCTGGGTGGTTGAAGTGGGGATGGCTTCTGAGCTGCTCTTTGTTATCCCTTGGTGTCAGCCTACCAGTGGGTACCAGCTTGTCAAATTTTATTTTTTAATTAATCCATTGTTTATTAGATTGAACCTTCAGCCTATGTCAGGAATGCGAAGTTGCCACAGTAAGCAATCAGACAGAGACAAGACATCAGATCTAGTTACTACTATGAAGAGAGGGGCTGTAGTGTGTGTACTTCTGGACGCTAGATAGTCCACACAGGAGGGAAATGTTAGGAATAATGTGGTTTGTGCCACCTATAATAAATCTATGTGATCAGCTTTGGGAAGGACAGCCATAAGAAAACTAGACTTTGAGTTTGCTGGTGGAAATGCTTATTTCAATAGTACAGCTTTCTGTGGTAGGTATATTGGCATTTGCTCTAGTGATATCTGTTACTTCTTGAGGTGAAAATTCTCTTTCCAGTTTTTACCAGTTTCACTGATTAATTTAGCAACTACTGGTACTGACATTTTTTATGGATTTAAGATTATTCTTAACAGTAAGTTTCTCTATCAAAGTTTAATTATACAGGAAACAATCTTTTAAAATTGTAGATAATTTGTCACATAACTCCAGTATCCAATAACTCCTGCAATATGCCTGTTCTGGAAATGCTCTTAAGACTACAGTATTCTAAACTTCAGTTTGTGACTTTAAAAATTTGTGTATTTTTCTAAATGCCATGTGTTTGTGAAATAAGTCCTTAAAATATTTGACAGATTTGCCATTTCTGTAGCAGGCCACAATTTCCACTTAGCTCATTGGGACTGTCAGTCTCTGCTAGGACACAGTTCCACACTATCAGATAGTGTCAGCATCTTCAAGAGAAACATTTTTTTTTATGACTATGCTACTGTGTAGATGAGCTAGAACTACTTTTCCCTTGAAAAGTATCCATTCAGATCTTCACTTCTTACGTACAACATTCAAATGTTCCTTTGAAAACCTGCTTGCCTCTAGCTTTAAAATTCCTCTTTGAAGGCAGGATTATCACTATGTGTAGAAACGCCTTATTGCTGCGCTGTTACACTCTTAACTGTTCCTTCAGAAATGTGTAAACATTGCATGAGAAAGCAGAAATAAAATTAAGTGTTGCCAGGGTGCTGTCGAGTCAACCAGACGCTCTGAGGATACCGCGCTGCTGAGCAGGTCTGAAAGCAGGAGCAGTCAGAGATTAGGCTGGCTGGATGAGGTAGCTGCTGGCTGCTGCGTTTTTGCTCCCTTCTGTGGTGTGGTGCTTGTCTGACCTGTGCAAAGACTTCACAGCACGGCATGCCAGCATAGCCTGAAACAAAAAAAAAAGTACCTACTGGCTTATAATGCTGTAAAGTCCCTGTGCAGGGTCAGGTATGTGCTGATGATGCTAGTGCAAAAGTGGGAATAAATTGTCTAGCTTGGCAGAGGTTGCTGTTTCATGGTTCCTTCAAGTTAATACAGGGTGCCAGCAGAAGGAGAGTTTAATCCAACTGCTAGCACTGACAGTTTCTTCCTCATGAGTGGAGGGAGGGGAAAAAAAAAAACCTTCTGAGTTAGTTAACCTGATTCACGTTGCTGTACAGCTGGTGCCTGGCATAAGGGAGGAGGTGGGAATAAGTGTCTTGGTATGAGGAAGGACTATCTGCAGTAGCTGGAATTTCTTCTGCTTTGAAGTGGCTAAAAGTGAGTAAGGGTGGTCTGTTTTGTAGCCTGATTGGATGCCGGAAAGATGCTTAAATACAGGGGTTGCAGCTCTGCAGATTGTTGGCGGGTAGCAATGCCAACAAAAAAAAAATCAGACTTCCACTGCTTGAACTCTCATTCTTCCCCTTACAGTTTTCCTGTTGTGTTTAGGTGTGAGGTAATGTAATGATGTGTTCCCCTTCCTCCAAATCAGACTGTTTAAAAGGAACAACAGTCTTTAACGAAATAAGTAATAAGAATTCATGTTAAATAAATCTTTTTTAAAAACATATCTGAAAGAAGCTGTGGTGGATTGTCTGTGCTTCTGATCTTTCTTCTCTGAGTTTCCTGGAGTTGTTTGTAAGCATTCAGTTCTTGGTTCTGCAGCAGTGACAGGCTGTAGGTAGACAATAGAAAGGTAAGCGATGTATTCTTGAGGACCATCACTGTTTGTTACTTTTGCTCTTGCGTTCAAGTGTGTCATGACTAATTGAAAGTAAGCTTTGTTTTGGTTTTGACAGGCTTTTTTTACCTGGTTTCAAATACAATTGTACTCTGCCTGTATGTCTGTTTTGTTGTGTGTCAGTTACTTTCTCTTTTTTTTTTTTTTTTTTTTCTTCTTTCCTGTCACGTCACCGCCTTCAAGCAGTTTTCCAAATACTTTTTTTTTTTAACTTTTAGGGCATGTTTTTGAAGTATCTGTTGACGAGACTACCAGTTCCTCAATGTTGTGGTGCTGGGAGAGTCACTGAATGACTGTTGCATCAGCATCAATATGGTTTATAAAGGGGAGTCTGATTTAATCTCTTCTAGCTTTATTTGTTGCATTCTGATTTTAAGCAGTCTAGTTAAATGGATGCTTAAATAGTTTCAGAACTGTGGTAGTGCTCATTGTTGAAAATAATTTTTTCAGTTAACTTGTAGCTTTTATTTTGTAAAAACAAGTGACACTTCCGCTGGCTAATTGTGAAAGGTTGAATGATGCTGACCACTGCAGCTCAACGAAAAGCATCCTGCAGGTGGCAGACAGTTGCTGTATGTTGCAAGTGCTGTTACAATTTCGCCAGTCACTTACTGTAGGTTTGAAAGTTAGAGTTAGAAGGTTAAGCCTGTAATGCTTTTGGGGAGCACACCTGGCAGATTTTTGTTCATTTTTAATGGTAGCTGCTTCTGGAGTCCTAAAACTTGCTTGAAGACACTTCATGTTGCCTGTGTAACAATCTCTTTTGTAGAAGGTTATGAAAACTTAAGTGTTTTCGGAGTGAAGCATGGTTGATAGCTGCCTACCAAGTCTGGTGGTTTTGGTAAAATACAATTCTGAAAACAACTTTTTGGTTTTGTTTTGAAGTAAGTAGGACATATTTTGGTTCATCTACCTTGTGTAGGTGAGTCTGTTCTGAAGCTTAATTTTTTGAACTATGAGGTGTAATTCACCAGGAAAATATTCAAGATTGCAGTAAAGTTTGTTTCATCCCAAGAGTTATTCTATTAATCAGTCTTGCTATGTGGGCAGATAGGTAAATGGAAGTAGGGAGAATGCCAATAAGGTATACAGTAGAATATTTGCATCAGTGATAATTCAAGGTTCTCACGGACATTCAAGCTGCATTTATGAAAGTAAATCCTTTTTTAGGGTGTATGCTAGTTATATTTATAGACCTGAATTTTGGCCTTAGTTTATTTGTGTAACATTTGTAATATACAGCACTGGGTTTTGCGTTTACTTCATTGCGTTACATTTATATTACAAAAATGTTTGTAATACCTTTGTTTTTTTCATCTTGAGGCTTTGTTTCATGGCAGGGCTGGTTCCTAAGATGTACTTTCGTTCAGGAAAGTAAGGAGAGGATTTAATCTAGTTATGTTCCTTCTGTTGTGGGTTATTGATAATTCTCTCTGATGGAAAACTCAGCTGTTGGTCCTGCTTCTGTGAACATTACATTGTGCATAAATTGTTGTGGCAGAATGAGTTATTCTGTAGTGGAAAGTCTTTGTTGATCCAAGTGTCAAAGGTTTGGAAGAGGAAATAAAGCTGATGAAAATTATTTTTATAGGAGCTGTTTTTTCATCTCTTTTGTTCTTCCTCTGTTCTCTTGGAACCATTTAGGGTATTCTGTCATTAATCCTGAAGCTGCACTTTTTGAAAGTGTCTGAAAAACTGTAGCTTAGCAAGAACATTGCTTTTCTATACTACATGGAAAACAGTTTATAGCAGTTAACAGGATTTTTTTTTTTAAAAGACAATTTGGAATTCCTTTTTAGTAGTTTGCTGTAGACTTTGTGTATGAAAATAGTCTATTCTAGTTACAAGTTGAGAATTTACTGTTGGGAATGTGTGTTAGAAACCTGACCCTTATGTAATTTCAGTGCTTACTCCCTTTAGTGATTTAATATGCTTGAGGTTTAAAATCTTGTAGGAATTCTTTTTTAAAATATTAATACATTCATTAGAATTGCACAGATTTGTTGTATACATAATGACTTTTGGAGAGGCAAAGGAAGCAATTCTGTTTTACTCTGTAGACTGACGATGGATCAGGTACAAAGGCGTTATGTGAATGTTTCAGAATATCCTGCAGTAATACTGTTTTTATGCTGACCTGTTACATTGATTGTGACTTGAATTCGTTTAAAAGCAACTTATGTTTGCTTTAATTCTAATTGCTGCACTGTAGATTGGTTTTATTGTGATTTATATTCTATTAGCAAAACTCCTGAGCAACAAGTACATGTACTTGAATAATAATTGCAAATTAGTTAGGAGTTAGTCTTCTGTAGGTTTTTGCCTGTAGAATTTGGATGGGGCAGGGAGAAAGATGTGACATTCTTAATGCTGGTTTTTGGTATTTTCTAGATGCAGTCATGCAGAACGCTACTTGCAAGGCAAACAGCGTTATCAATGAAGCTGAAAGATCAAAGATAGACTTTTGGAGGGGTTACAGACCGTGATTTCTGAAGGGAAACTTGTGTGTTCTGTAGTGCTCAAGATTGAATGGTTTACAAAATGGGTAGTGTGCAATTTGCTTAAGTATTGAAGTGTGTGTTGCTTTGTGATTGATACGGGTGGGATAGTAGATAGCCTGTAAGTATTCTGTGCTTGGCTTGTGGGAATGGTGATCCTGATCTTATTCATTGCTGTGCTCTACATATTGGGATAATACCCTCTCATTACCTCCTCTGACACTTCAAAGGAGGGGTTTCCTTTCTTATACGTGGGCACAGCTGTGGATTACCGCTCCTAGATATTATTGCTTTGTTTGCAGAAGCCTCTCTGATTCTTCAGGAAGTCCAAGTTTCCCTGCTACGAATCCTATTGTGTCACATTGCAGGCTTTTTCCAAACCTCACTTACAGCACAGTCTTTCTGTCTCTTTCTACTTGTTTTTCATATTCTTTCTTGACTATGTTGTTCTTGTGTAAAAAGAATGAGACGACTGGAAGAAGGAGAGCTGGTTTTCTGTGGGGATTTTCAAATAACAAAAGTACTAAATACCTCTGTCTTCTGTAACTGTTAACACGTTTTGTGTGTGTATGTAACCAGCCTCCATAATCGGAGATGGAAGCTTGAGATAGTCTTCTCTGCCTCTTTTACTTATTTGCACTTCTGTATAACACAACTTCAAATGAGTTATCTTGATTATTACTGATTACTGCTTTAAAGCAGAAGTACCTACTTGATAGTAAGTGTGAGCTAGATTTAAAGATCAAACCGTTTCGAGAAGCAGGATCACTTTGCTGAAGCTTCATGGAAAACTTTGATGATCATTGATTTGCAAACTTATATGTCACATTTTCAGTTTTAAATGTGACTTAAGTGATCTGTGTGGCTCTGTTCCGTATTAAAGTTTGTTTGCTTCCTGCTCTTTGTAGTGCTCTTTCGGTTGATGATGTTCTGAGGTCATTCAGGCGGATATCAGAGGAGGATGATAGCACTGAAAATGCAGATGTTTTCCAAGAATATTTCATCAAAACCTTTAACAAGATCTTGTAGAATTTTGAAGTCTTTTCATATTGTGGAAGTATTGTTTCCAGTGTGCCATTCTGATGTTTTTGTGTGTTTTTATTTTCTTGTTCTAAAGACACACTTTTGGAATATGTAACCTGTTGGTTTTGGATCAGTTACTGCCTGTCATTGACTATATGCAGAAAGTTATAACTAAGTTCTTGAAGTACTTTTATCATCTCTTCTTCTACCTAATGAAGAGATGATACTTTTTTTGGTGAAACCAAGAAGCAATGGTTATCTGCCAATTTTTTTTTGTGTGTATGTTGGAACCTTATTCTGAGTAAGACATACTTT
This sequence comes from Chlamydotis macqueenii, assembly GCF_036417535.1. NCBI lineage: Eukaryota > Metazoa > Chordata > Aves > Otidiformes > Otididae > Chlamydotis > Chlamydotis macqueenii. The sequence continues at coordinate 100,541,270 of NC_141558.1, read as the reverse complement.
TGGAAAGTAATGTAAGTTTTTTTCTGATAGTGATGGAAAAGAATAATTAGGCTTTATATTTAAGGAAAATGGCCTTTATGATTTGAAAGGCTTAAAAAGAACTGACTTTTGCTAGGTGCTCTTTGAAATACATCGTGCAGTCTAGGTGATTAGAATTTAAATTTTGTGAAAATTGACTGTACTTGTTTAGCTGAAGACTGTTCTGTTTCCCCACAGTCCTGCATAAGGAGCCGTGGACTTGCACAGTGTATGTATAAAGTATCTAAAATGTGATTAGATGAGAAAGCTAAAATTGCTTGTGATGCATATAAACTCCTGAGAACAACTTAAAAGAGCATTCATACACTTAAATAATGAGTCTGAAATCCAGAAAACGTTTTGACTACTTCTTGGTAATTTATAAACAGCAGTTCTTATCTTTAGAGGGAGATGATTTGAAGAGATTTAGAAATGTTTCGGGAGATTTCTCCACTTACAAGTGTATCTGCTTGGTTTAGGACACGTGATTTTTGTTCTTTAGCCTCTTGACACAAGTTCATGTTGCAAACTGCAGTGAACATACATGACAGTCTTGACAAAGACATTCAGAAATGAATGAGTTTGAGGATGAAATGTACCTGTGAAAAACGAACACTTCAATGCAGAGTTAGAGTAGAGAGTGGAAATTTAAGTGTGGTGCCTACCTTATTGTCTTGGTGTGAATTGTGACATTGGTCGCTGTATGTGTTTGTTATTGATCTACTAAGGATATGACCAGAAAGTTAGATGTGGCTTGAACTGGAGATCTGTGTATATACACACACACACTTATACGTTTGATACATAATAATAATAATAATAAAGACTGGGAGACTGCTGGGGGTTTTTTTTCTTTTGTGGTCTCCTACTTTCATGATTTTTGCAATGTGAAACCGTGAACCAATTACTTCCGTATCACCGAACACTTGTATTTGAATACGGTAATACTCTAGCAATGCCCAAAGGAACAGTTTTGAACTTGGTGGAAATGAAACATTAAACTAACTAGAGCTTTATATTGGGAAGTAATAGGCCAGTGTGATGCAGTTGTGCAGTCTCTCTCTCTCTCTCCCCTTGTTTTTTTTTTGTTTGTTTGGTTGGTTTTTTTTGGTTTTTTTTGTTTTTTTTTGTTTTTAATGGACAACTTTGGAAAATTGAGCAGGGTTGGGGGATGGAGGAGACATGGACTGTGGGAACCCAGCTTGAGGAGCTGCCGTAGAAGATGGTGGGGGGAACAGGCAGCCAGTGGTTGATGCATTCAGTTGTTTCCGCATCCAGATTGTCAAAGCAATATAACAGAACTTAATGAGCTCCTCTGAAGAACAGTCACTTCTTTTCTAAAAGGAAAAGAAAACTTGCTTTATACTAACATCGTATCTTGAGTATTCAGAATGCAGTTTGTCACCTCTCTGTTTTGTTAGTGTCTGGAAGTATAAATAAATTTTAACATTAAAACTTTAAATAGTAATAATAGCATGTGATAGAATCATAGAATGGTTTGGGTTGGAAGAGACCTTTAAAGGTCATGTCGTCCAGCCCTCTGCAAGCAGCAGGGACATCTTCAACCAGATCAGGTTGAAGAGCCCCGTCCAACCTGGCCTTCAACACTTCCAGGGATGGGGCATCTACCACCTCTCTGGGCAACCTGTTCCAGTGTTCCACCACCCTCATTGTAAAAAAGTTTTTCCTTATATCTATGCTGAATCTACCTTCATCTATTTTAAAACCACGATCCCTTGTCCTGTCACAACAGGCCCTGCTGAAGAGTTTTTCCCAGTCTTTCCTGTAGGCCTCCTTTAGGTACTGGAAGGCTACTATAAGGTCTCCCCAGAGCCTTCTCTTCTCCAGGCGAAACAGCCCCAGCTCTCTCAGCCTGTCCTCACAGGAGAAGTGCTACAGCATCAGTCTCTATATAAAGATATGTAATTAGAGACAAGAAATGAAGTGGACAGCTGTGGGAGCACCACTTTAGGCTCAGAAAGATTAATTCTGTGAATTCTTAGGATAACAACAGAGAATAAAACAAAATCATACATTGTTTAGGTCCGTGGTGCATTTGCATTTGACTGCTGTATTGGCACTGGCTTGGGTGAGCGCCCTGAGAAGAACAGTGTTTGCTTCTGTGTACATCTAAGTGGCTGAGATGTTTGTCTTAGTGTAGGTTATAACATTTTGGTTTTTTCCTTTTCCTTTTCTTTTTTTTTTTTTTGTGTGAAGGTCTTCTAAATGATAGAGTAGCTTCAATAAATATATCTTTTTTTACTCTTCAAAGGAACTTTGTGATGTGTTTTGTGTGATCAGATGTAGTACTGGAAAGGGCTGTGTTTAGCATGAAGTCTACCACGCTACCTTTGACACCTGAGGATATACCTATTTCAAACCCTTTGGAAAGTGGAGACAGGAGCAATTATTCTTAAACTGTAGAGTAAACTTCTCAATGTCAAGTAGAACACGCGAATCTTCTTGATTCCCCCTGAGTGCAGGGCTGCATGAGTGCTGGGATTTAAGCAAGGGACAAGAGTTGGCTGTGTGGAGACCGCTGGGGAACTAAAGGTTAAATTTGGAATTGGTGTTTGGACCAGTAATGGAATTGCATGAGTAGCCAGTATCTTTCTGCAGTTTGGTAGACTGAAGTGGAGAACAGGACTGATGGCTAAGGAAAATGTTTGAGTATGTGAATATACAGTAGTTTGAACACATCAATGTTGCAACTGTGGTGTAGCCACCTGGTTTACAGTTGCAGTCCCTTTCTTCCCTCCCTTTCATTTTGTATTGGTACCAGAGCTTTTCTTCCCTCGCAGAGTGTTTAGGGAGCTGTACCAAAGACTTTCTGAAAACATACAATAAAACAGACAAATGATTTAGCTTCCTGAGCATGTCTTTTCTGGGACAAGCAGGTGCCAACATAAGAGGGAGGAGCACATGAAGAGGGAGAAAGAGGAGAGAAAAGATGATGTAGACAGAAAGCTGTTCTCATTGAGACACATGACTGTTTCTTGAGCCTATTTAACCTGCACTCCTACAGCCATGGGATACAAGAGCCTGCTCTGGGTAACAAAATATATTGAGATCAGTCTGAAGATGCATTTCTGGGTTTAAAGAAAAAAAAAAATTATTAATTGTACTTCAGATAAACCCAACAACAGCTGTAAATTTGAATTCTTAAAGATTCAAGTTATAAATAGTACCAGTAATACAGAATACTTAATTTATTTTTGCAAAATATCCTTATTTTTTCAAGTTTATAATGTTCTAGTTAGTAAATTCTACTGTCCACAAAATTTTGAAAACCAGTGAGCTATTTGAATGTCTTATACTTTAATAACACATTTCTAACTAATGAATAATAAAAGAACTCTAACCTTATAACTGTTAGCCAGCATTCAGATTTGTATTTTTATTTCTTTACAGGATCTAGAGTTTCATGGAGTAATGAGATTCTACTTTCAAGACAAAGCAGCAGGAAATTTTGCAACAAAATGTATCCGTGTCTCCAGTACTGCCACAACTCAAGATGTGATAGAAACTCTTGCAGAGAAGTTTCGACCAGACATGCGAATGTTGTCATCCCCTAAATACTCACTCTACGAGGTGCACGTCAGCGGAGGTTAGTATTTTTCCACATGCATCCATACCACCTTCCTATCCACTACCAGCCGAAATACCTTCAGGTTTGCCCCCAGCTTCTGAACCACATAAGACTTGGTGTTTTTCTTCCTAAGCACATTGCGACCAATTGATAGGTGAAGAAGTGGTATTTCGAAATTTAAGTTTGCATATCAAGCCTGTAGTTTATGTAAGTTTTGATTAAGATCTCTTAAATGCTGTATTTGTCATCTTGTTAATTTGTTGACATTTGTGAGAGAGTTGCTATTTTTAGGACTAATAGGTAAAGACAAAATTTCTAAGGGGAGAATAGGAGTGTTAAATTGGAGCACTTAAAAGTACATGCTCAGTTCTTTGATGCTGTGGGCTTTTGATAGGTAGCCTTATAATGCACGTTCCTTTACTGCTAAACTGGGGGAAGTTCAACATAGTATTGTTTGAAGCCATGGTCTTTCTTGAGCGGATCCTTTCATGTTACCTGTGAAGAGCTTAGATATCTAAATAGCCTTTTGATGCCTATTGGATTTGTCTCCCCAGCTCAGCTCAGTAGAAAGCTTCAGGTTGAAAGGTGGTAGCATGTGTGGTGGTGTTGGAGATAGGAATAGGAGAAACTAGCTTTTTGTCTTGCTTTTTCTTTTTTGTGCTTCGGAAGGTTACACAAGTGGTTTAACTACCTTAAATTCTGCTTTTGAAAGACTGAAAATAATATAATTTGAGATAGAGAATGGAAATCTATTCAAATATGTGTCACTTTTCATGGTCTACAAATGATGACTTGATATGAATTATATGGGATTAGGGAAAAGTGCATGTATCATCACTAAATTAAGCAATGAATAGTTTTGTGTTTTTTCTGCTTTAGGTTTCTTTAAAAATCTGGTAGCATTGTACCTGTAGTCAAAATGAAATGGCTTCCTTTGCAGAGCAAGTTCCTGATGTTTAAAACCTGGCTCATAAGAGAGGAGCTCATAGGAGTGTTTCTCCTTGAATAAAATGTAACTGCAAAGACGATGTCTTGCTATGTATATGTACTGTCTCCTACTTCTAGAAGGGAGCTCAAACGGCAAAACTTGTTTAATTTTTTAAACCACTCATATTTTTTCATATATTTGAAATAAATATACTATACTAGACAAAACTTTATTTACTGTATGTGCAAAATGGATTTTTAAAATATATATTTCATAATCTGGTTTATTTATGTGCAGTCTTTCCAGAATAGTAGCTCTTTGGCCACAATCAGGCCGGTTAAATTTAAAATAAGGAAAATGAATATTTGGAAGTCTGGTAAAATTAGAAAGTTTGAAACATTGTAACTGTGGATGTGACTTCTCCTGAGTGATAATCTTACGTTCCCAGACCTCAGTTCTGACAGAGGAGGTATGCAGGACTATTTTATGTGGACCTTTAGCTTATATAGATAGAGGGAATACACTTAGGCTGCTTGCTGGAAAGGGGGCGTATTTTTACCTCCACAGACTTTCTCTCCCTATACCTAACAGGGAAACATCAAGTGATGTTGTACTGCTTAGCAAAGGTTTTGTGTTTTTAAGAGCATAACTTGTTTCTTAATATCTTTGCTCTTGAGGTGGCAAGTAACTTACTGCTTTTCACTTTTTTTGAAGAAGAAAGAAGATTAGATGTAGATGAGAAGCCTCTTGTTGTACAGTTGAACTGGAACAAAGATGATCGAGAGGGAAGATTTGTTCTCAAGAATGAAAATGATACGCTTCCTCCAAAGGTGAGTCTTGAAGGAATGTGCTACTGGTGACAGCAATTTTGAAATGTGTGAGACTTGCTTATATAGGAAAACAGAATTTCTGTTTTTCTAATTCCTGAAAAAAAACCTGCTGTTGCTGACTTTTGATATCTAGAGCAAGTCTTTTAAAATACTTAAAATGCATGTTTGCAACACAATTTTGTGGCCTTTCAGATGGCTTGTGACAGTTTGATCCATGTAGCTGTCTACTACTGGAGCATGTAATGCCCAGAGAACTTAGAGCTTGCTTTGTTCTAATATGATGAATTAAAATTTTCCTCAAATAATACATGATGCCAAACACCTAGGAGGTAATCCCACCTCTTGCAGAGCCTTTGATGCCAGAGGGAGTTAAAAAACTGAAAACTGTTAACTCCCTAGGTAACATTCTGTTTCTTAACAAAACTGATGGCAGACTATTTCCTTTAGGGGAGAATTTTTTTCCTTCCAAATACAAGATGAGGGACATGTGAACATCAGCTATACAAAAGCTTTTTTTTTTTTTTTTGTATTAGTCATTTAAACATTAAATTAGCTCAGACTTTGGCTCCTGAAGTCATGTATATGTGTCTATATATATTATATCTAGCTTGGATACTTATAGCTATGGAAAACATGCCGTTCAATGTGGGCTATTTTCAGACAAGTTTTTTGTCTTGAGCTGAGCACTAAATTTCTCTTGCTTTTGGCATGAGAGCTTGTTAATTTTAAAGGTGCTTTGGGTATAGGTACATGAGCTATTAATACACTACACTTTTGACTACAGGATACATCCATGTTAGAGATGGGAAGAGAAAATTAATAATGTCTTACACGACATCTACCAGACTTGCTATTCCTATTCTTTGAATTAAGTAGTCTTCAATTTTCCTTCGCGGGGTTCTTCACTTCCTGATAGAAGCAGAAAAACCGTCGTCTTCTTTCTCTCGTCTTCTGTTATTTTCTCTACAGAAGACAAATGAGCCTAGGATTACAGGTATCTTGTGTATGCAAGGAGCAGGAATTGGAGAAGAGAACACTGGAAGGACAACTCGGAAAAATACACTATAGGGGAAATGTCCTCTATAATATTTTCCCTTCTACAGTTTATTCTTATCTGGTGCTCCAACATAGTTGTCTTGAGAACAGATTAAGTGCAGTGTTGTGGTGTTTTTACCAGGAGGCAGAAATTTGTTTTGCAGCCTTCAGCCTATAATCTTTGATGTCAGTAGATAGTAGGCATTATTCAAGTAAAATTCTGCTGTTTCTTCGCTTTCTTGAGTACAAGGTGCTTAATCAGTTTGTACCTGCTTTGGAATATGAAATTATTTTTGCCTTCTTTGTTATTCTAGAGAGTATTAGGCCTATCCCTCTCTAATGCAGTGTTGTTGCCTGGAGTATTGTTTATGTGTTAGTGATACTATGTCTTAATCAGACTGGAAAGTTAAAACCAATACTAACTTTTCACTGGACTAAAAATGATGGAAGTTGTTTTTAACTCATTTATTTCAGAAGGCCCAGAGTAATGGCCCTGAAAAACAAGAAAAAGAGGGAGTAATTCAGAATTTCAAACGAACTCTCTCAAAAAAAGAAAAAAAAGAAAAAAAGAGACGTGAAAAGGAGGCGTTGCGACAAGCATCAGATAAAGATGATAGACTTCTTCATGGGGATGATATGTAAGTGTTTTAAACTTTGCCAGTTCACGTAGCCTGCATCTTAGTTTATAGGAGTCCCATTCTCTACCAGTTCAGTTGTCGTTTCTTTCAAAAGTAAGTAGTTGACATGGGTGCAAATAACAATAAAGCAAAATATATTATAGTTTGTATGTACATTTTGTCACAAGGTTTGTTTTTAAACCATGAAATAAGGTTTTTTCCACCTCTTTGTCCTTGTGCAGAAGTTGACACACGCTTGGTGACATAGACTTTCCCCATTGTGTTTATTTTTGAGTATTTACTCTAGAGCAGGTTTTTTCCTCTCCTTATGTTTGATTGTTCTGTCTTTTGCCAAAAAAATAGTATGTGTAGGTGTTTGCATTTGACTTACCACCTGACTATCAGTTTGTTTTTCTCTGAGATGTATTTTGGTAGCCAGTCATCTTGGTGGTTCTGCTCTTGCTCACAAATTAACTGCACCTTATTCATTGAGACAGGGCAAGACATACATTAATCCTTGTACAGAAACCTAGAGCACAATAGTCAGGCATGAGTAACTGTATGTGGAAGTGGAAAGCTGAGAAAGGTCTATATTAAATTAAACTTTGTCACTGTACCAGATTCTGTATATTTTATGTGTAATAGAACAGAAAGAAAAATAATTAATGTTGGATTTTTAACATAGTCAGAATGAAAATGAATTATGAAAACTTATTAATTGATAACAGATTCTCAGAGGTGAAATAAATTAGTTGACTTGTTGACATGTATTAGAGGATATAGCTGCTTAGCTCTATTTTTTTTTAAATATTTTTTTTTTTAGTTCATGATTGGTTTTCATATGTGTAATATGGCTTTGCATGGATATGTTTGCCATGTGCTCAGATGTCAACATGATCTCTCCAGTATTCTGTGCCATTACTTAACTTGATCTTATTTTTTAAAAAATTAAAACAGAATAGTATTTAAGTGCATTAGCAAAAGAAAAAGCTTGAGCTGCAAGCACATACTAACACTGCTTCCCCATGATTTGCAATTTTATAATGAGAGGTAGAAGGCTTCATTTTTTTCTTTGAAAACTAGCAATCATAAGTAATTAAGTTGGTGATTGTCTGTTTCAGATGAACATGGGTACGTGAAGAGTGTTAAGTGAGGTTCGTGTAGAAACCTTCTTACAGTAACTTAATTGATCTCCTGTGTGTATGCATTCTACTTGCCTTTTATCCTTTCTGAAGTGATGAGGATATGTGTATTTTAAGCTATTAATGACAATTTTTTTCTTTTTTATTTAAAATAACTTGGCAGTGAGAATTCTCGCCTTGCAGCAGAGGTTTACAAAGATATGCCTGAGACCAGCTTCACTCGCACAATATCCAATCCTGAGGTGGTTATGAAACGACGGCGACAGCAAAAACTGGAGAAGAGAATGCAGGAATTTCGCAGTTCTGATGGCAGACCAGACTCAGGTACTTAGATTTCTTCAGGTTAAGTAAACTGTATACTGAGAGTATTTTTAAGGCTAGTAAATGCTGTAAATTCAACTTAAGTTCTGCTTTCTCTGACATATTTTTGTACTTCATGGCTAATTTATCTATGAATAAAGGATTTGTAGAGGTAAGATTCTACAGGAGTGTGTTCTGTGATGAGTGTGAGTCAAAGCTTTCAGTAATGGGCAAAGTGATGGGAGAGAATGTACTTATTAATCTTGCTATCAGTGCTAAACCAGGAGAGAAGCAAGGACAGAATTAGACTTACTAAACTGACAAAGTGAGCAAGTCTTCTGAAATAAATGTCATTCATTTTACTAAGAACAAACTGAATGACCTGAATGTAAAAATGCAGTCAGTAGCACAAATACAAGATGGCAAGGAGTGATTGTTCAGGACTGCACAAAGGGTTCTGTTATCTTGTGAATAACAGTGATCAAATATTTTATATTCTTGCGGGTAGGGATAAAGATCACAGTGGTTATATGAACATCAGCATTGAATGAACAAATGAAGCAATGTTAGTACTGGTAAAATCTTTGATGTGTTCTGTACACAGAAGAGTAGTGAAGAAGGAGTTAAAGGAGTAGAAAACATCACCTGTGAGGGAAATCTTAAATGGGCTTTTTAAAGACCTGGACAGGCTGGAGAGGTGGGCCCTTGTGAACCTCAAACTTCAACAAGGCCAAGTGCAAGATCCTGCACATGGGTCAGGGCAATCCCAGGCACAAATACAGGCTGGGCGGAGAATGGATTGAGAGCAGCCCTGAGGAGAAGGGCTTGGGTGTGCTGGTGGACGAGAAGCTCAACATGAGCCAGCAATGCGTGCCTGCAGCCCAGAAAGCCAACTGCATCCTGGGCCGCATCAAAAGGAGCGTGGCCAGCAGGTCGAGGGAGGCCATTCTGCCCCTCTGCTCTCGTGAGACCCCACCTGGAATACTGCGTCCAGCTCTTCTCAGTTCTTCATCCAGTCATTGTCACTGTTTCGTTTTCACTTCAGGTAATACAAGAATAGTGAAGCACTGGGGAAAAGACTTGCTTAGAGAAATTAGGACAGCATCACTTGAGGCTTTTACCAATGGCAGAAGAAATTTATTTCAGGAATATTGTGTAACTTCTCTTGTATTAGTGGATTGACTGAACAATTTTTGAAGGAGTTTGTTCTTCTGTTCCGTTAGAAATGTAATAAATGTCTGTCTTTTTATTCTCTGGTAGTATTGTTAATTAAATTTTGTTTCCAAGGTGGGACACTTAGAATTTATGCAGACAGTTTAAAACCAAATATACCATACAAGACAATCCTGCTGTCCACTACGGATACTGCTGACTTTGCAGTTGTTGAAGCACTGGAAAAATATGGTCTGGAGAAGGAAAATCCCAAGGATTATTGTATTGCTCGTGTAAGTGGAGTTACTAAGTCACAATCTTCTCATGCTTCATATTTTATATTTTTTTTTTCCTTGCAGTAGCTTTAGAGCTTTTTAAAATCTACATCTTCCAAGCTTACTAAATTATTGCTTGCTACATAGATAAACGCTAATAATGAAGGTAACATATTTCTCTGTTTGGCACTGTGGTTTTATACCACTAAATGTGCTTATGGTTCACAGATGTATAAACTAATAGTTAATCCTGCAGATACCTGCATTTGTGCTGTTTGTGCACAAAACTGTTCCTCTGAGCCGAGTGTCTGCTCAGAGGCAAAAGTTGCCGAATTCAAACTCCAATATAAAAGGTATATGTTATATGCTGTTACCTTACGCCTTTCAGTGGTATCTTACCCTCATTACGCACCAGAAGAGGTTGAACATTTAAGTGAAACCTACACTTATTTTTATAATATAATTATTTTAGGAGTTCTAAATGAATTGTATGGAATTGTTGTTTATTAGAGGTATAACTTTGTCAAAAAGTCCCACGGGCAGTGCCAATTAAAGGTTACAAACTTCTGTCCATATGATCTTCTGAAGGAGAATAGTGAGATTTGAAAACATTCGATCCTTGTTTGAGTCCAGTCTTTGATTACATTTCTGGCTATTATTTGTCTACTAAACATGTATTTATTGCTCCTTACAACTATGAAAGAAAGGGAAAAATATTTGTGTCTTATGTTTTGTACACTCTTCCCCTGTCCCTTCTCCAGTGCTTAAAGTGCCACTGGAAAACAGTAAGGAAGCCTATAGAATTTGCTATTCCCCGCACTTTATAGGTGCCCTGAAGAATGTGGTTACGTCTTTGATGTTAAAGTTGCTTTCCAGTTTGTTTTTTATGATATCTTTGAGTAACCTTAATGTCAAGTTTTGCTGTGCCTATTGTCATTGTTATAATGAGCTGGGAACTGACATGTTGCTCTGATGTTGTTCTAATTAGTAATAAGGAAACTGTATGGTGATAGTGCTTTTGTAGTTTCCTAAAGTGAACTAATCTTACTTTTTATTGTTTCAACACTTTGTCTTAGTTCTAGGCCTATTTTAATGAAGTTATCCTTGTTTTAATTAGCTTGGAATTGGAGTCCCAACTGTTAACATTAATTTTACCTAACTGCAGTAAAATTTTATACTGATTTTTGTTACAGAGGGGAATAGTTTTGTGAGTAATAGGGACTTTTTCATGACAGAGCATATTAAAAATTGATTCTCAATTTTGACTGTGAAGTGTTTTCTACATCTATTTTAAATTATGACAATTATTTTTATATTCTGGGTTCTACGAATGAAATTTATGATTATTAGTCATTGATGAATAAATTATAGATTGCAATGACTTTATGATAATTTGTATATGCTCTTGAATGCCATTATGAGGAAGCAGAGTATGTTCTTCCTAATTATTTGTTATTAATTTGTTTCAGTTCATTGGTTGTCAACTGACAACGTGTTTCCGGGTTTTACCCATCTTTATTTCCTACACTGTTGCAGAAATCAGGGAAGTGTCTGCGCCTGATCTCAGCAGTCAGTATGGACTCAAATTCATTAAAGGATATTTAGCTGCATCTTCTGTTTTTCAAAATGAAAGCAAGTCTCTATCAATGAGCAAAAACCCAGTCAATAATATGAACTTGTTCCCATGTTTTTCCATTACTCTAAAGCGTAGGAATTTCAGCTTTGTGGGCTACAAATGGGGCAGCATTCACCTAAAACATAGAGATGTTTTCTAAAATGACTTCATCACAACTAGAAGCCTTCTGGCCTGCATAAGCTTGTGTCTTTCCCCAGGCTGGGTCATGCACTTTAATTTTAAAGTGAGGTATGTCTGAGTTGTCAGCTCACACTTCCTGAGAAACAGGAGGAATGGTAGCTGGCAGGGAGGACTAAGGGATAATACTTTTGTGATCCCTCTTCTCTAATGTCTCTAGTTTACCATTGCTGCTGCTAAGCCCAGTGCCAAGTACAGATGCTCATCCAAGTTCCAAGGCAGAAGTAATATCAGGGTCGAGTAGTAGCACCTATGTATTTATATCTCATCAGTCCTCTAACTTCGCTGCATTTGGATTTTCTTTGGTTTGTTCCCCAGCCCAGTATTGGTCAGCCCGTGGTGTGCATGCTTGTAGTTCTGTGCTGTAAGGAGTTACCTTCAAGTGTCAAGGGCTTCGGAATTTAAAAATGGTTGCGTGTTGAATAAGGCTTTTGAAACAGTGTTACTTTAGTTAGCCTGTCCAAATTACCCTGTAGGTATAATTGATTTTAAAATCTGAGATGTGAAGTAGAAAAGAGTGGTTTGGCAAGATAAGGTTTGCGTGTAGATGTGTTTCTGTTTCCCTTTGGTTTATACATTTTAATGTTTTCCTTGTTTCATAATATCTTGTCTATTTGAAAACCTAATTAAAAATAATTTAATTAGTCCTATATTTAGCCAGATTTTGCATAGAAAATGTTTTAGGGAAAGACCAATGACTCCATTACATACTTTTCATCTTAACTGTACTTGTTTCCTGCTTGGAAGAAGATGAAGGGATGTTTAGGATGGATCTGTGAGAACTTGGTTAGGACTGAAATGGATGTGGAGAGGAGGCGACAACTGAGAGTGGAAAGCCTCTTGAGCGCTGAAGAGTAGCAAGCAGTAGTTGGCTTGCTTCAGAAAGTGTTACCTAGGTCATAGTTCAGAGATGGGAATAATTTTGAGTAGTTTGTTTAAAACAGAGCTGTCTATGAATTTAGATAACGTTGCTAGGATCACAGGTGAGGGAATAAAATGTATTTTATTTTATTTTTTAATTCAACTTTGGAAGATCTGCCTTTTATTTAGAAGATATTCGCACACTGTAATGCTGCCTGTCATTGTGTTTTATGCTTCATTGCTGTGGGGAGCAGTAATGCCAATGTGCATGAAATCACGGGCTGTGTGTCCTTTAGAGTCAGAACTCACGAATCAAGGTTTCCCTCTGCCTCTGCCCTGTAAGGATATAGCTGTGAAAGGTAGGAACAGTCCGTGGTTCTCTTCCCAAAGTATATTTAGTTTGGGTTCTTCCTTAAATCTAGATAGCATGAAGCAATTGTGTGAAATGCTCCAGTTGTGCTCTTAGTCTCTGTGTAGACCAGGTAAAGGGTGGGTAAGAGAAGGATGCACGAGGTATCACAACATTCTCTTTGACGGCTCTTCTTACCACTTCTGAGGGTACTTGCATGTTGCGTTAGCAGAATGGCATTAGCAAAATGAAAGGCTGATTCTGCCGTGTGAGATAATAAAGGAAACTTCCATTTTATTCTTTTAACTATCACCTCCAAAGCTGATTTCCACCCCCCTCCCTTAGCCATTGAGAAATTGGAATAATTCTGTTTACTGGAAGTCTTGTTACTTTCAGTGTAACTTGCTTTCCTTTGCTTTTTAAATGTATCTGGTGTTCTGGGAAGTGTGATTTAACTATAACAAGAGGCAAGAGAGACAGTTAGAAAGTTTTGGAAAGAAAAATGCATTTCAAATTAACTCTCTTGCTTTATCTCTTTTTATAAACAAACAAAAAATCAGAAGATATACCCTTGAATCCTCTGTTCTAATTGTCCACTAACAGCTTTGAAAACTGATAATAGTTCTTTTCTAGGTCATGCTGCCTCCTGGTGCTCAGCACTCTGATGATAAAGGTGCTAAGGAAACTATTCTTGATGATGATGAGTGTCCACTGCAGATATTCAGGGAGTGGCCTAGTGATAAAGGTATGTCTAAAAAGCTTTAAGAGGTTTTTGTGTCTTGGGTATTATAAGCCATGGTGTGAACCCACTATGACATAAGAAATTTGAACATGTATTTTAAAGTGTTTTGTTTTCAGACACTTCTAATACTAAGTGCTTTTAGTTATTTACTATTTCATTCAGCACTGTTTATAGTAATACATCTTTAGACAGCAGAAAGGTTTTACATTTTATCCTAAAGTTTCTAAATTATCCATTGTGTAGAAGTATGCTATTAATCTTTTAAATCGTTTTAACTTCAAAATAACTGCATAAAGCGTTGTCAGGAGCGTAGTAAGCTGAAAGTAATCTTATGGAACACTTACAAATTAATAGATGTTGGATGTCTGCTTGTTCACTGATAGTGAGACTCAAAGGATGTATAATACTGTGTTTTAGGAATACTAGTCTTTCAGTTGAAAAGACGGCCTCCTGATTATGTCCCAAAGAAATCCAAGAAAATAACTGATGGAAAGCCATTAAAAGGGAAGGAAAGAGTTGACGGGTCTGGCTATGGCTCTTGCCTTCCTCCTGAGAAACTGCCGTACCTGGTAGAATTAAGCCCAGGTAAGAATTCCGGTTTTCTAATAATCTAAGTTATATTATTACATAGTCATTTAAATTAAAAAAAAAAATAAGACTTGCATTGGAAGTACAAGAATGTCTGTTGGTAGTGTAAGTGAATGCCACATCAGTTGTTCTGATGTCAGATTTTGAATTGGAGCTATCTAGAGGTAGATCTGTGTATTGCTGTAATATCAAAATTTTAGTAGCAAATGTTTGGAGGAAAAGAAGGGGTGAAATGATTGACTAAGACTTCATCACTATTAGCATGGTTTCAAGTGTGAAATTTTAAGTGTTTCAGAAACAAATCATTCAGTCTTCAACTTTGTTTGGATTTGGGGGTTTAAAACTTGATAATAAGTAAAATAGTTTAAGATGTCATCTTATGATTTAGGGTGGAAATTAGAAAGCACTACTTGAATGTGATTTGGTTTGGTTTATGTTCACATTTACTGTAGCATACCTAGCAAGATATATTTGACAGTGCTGTAGTACATAAAAACCACATTTTTAGAAGGACAAGAACATGAATTTTTAAATCAGACTTGCATACTAAATGTTTTTCAGCCTGTATGGAACCTTCAAATAACTACTAAGGCTGGTTTTTTTTTTGTGTGGGTGGGTTTTGGTTTTTTTTGTTTGTTTGTTTTGTTTTTTGGCATCATTAAAACTCTCTGAGCTGCATTGTAATTTATAATTAATTTTATGATCTAGGAACAGCCAGAGGACCTTAATTGTTTGTAGCAAAACAACTGATGAAACACATACAACTTCTACTCTTAGTTTCTGTTGTCTTCATGTTTAAAGATTTGGATATGGACTTGGTTTTTGGTGATGTAGATATTTGTAGCTTTTTTTCCTATTAAGTGTAACTTGGGTACACTCAGGTATCCAAACAAGGGATTTACAATTTCAAGTCTGGTTGCTGAAAACTTTGACCGGAATTGCAAACAAAAGGTTAAATTCGTAGTCAAATAGTGTGCAGTGGTTTGGGTTTTTGTTTGCTTTTGGGTTTTTTTTTTTTGTTTTAAAAAGCCAAACAGATTAAATTAGCAGTAAACGATATGTCAAGTGTTTTTTATGTTGTGTTCTATACATGAGGTTTGATGTACATATTAATCTTTTGTGTTCTTTTAATAGTACTTTCAATTTCTTTTCGTGTGCTCTAAACTCTTACTCTGTGGAGCCTAGTTGCTTTATTATTAAAATATCATGCTTGGGCAGTGGAGCAAGACATCCATTAACAGAGAGAGGAAAACCAATCCGAAATGCCACAGGTGGCAGCGCTGTGTACTAAGCCTTTGCACATTGCCTGTGGGACTGACCTATTGTTCGTGTTCTAATAGCTTTTGTTGTCACTTTTCTAAACAATAAGGATTGTTTCATTCAGTAGCTTTGTAGTACTGATGTCTTTTTATTATATGCAGTTTCAAAAGTTGAAAGAGTTTGATGCACTTAAGCCTTATAAATTGAATAAGTGTTTTCTGGCTACATTTTCACCCTTTCCTGTCTTTTCTTTTCCTGCCCTCTTCCGCATGTTCTGCATGGTATCTGTCCTGCTGGTGCTGCCTTCACCTGGGTCCTCTGCATGTGTTTCTAACCCCAGGGAGAAGGAATCACTTTGCCTACTACAACTATCACACTTACGAAGGTAACGCTATATTTAATACTGTTCTCTCATTAGTCACTAAAAACATTGCTGGCTGTAAATCTTCTGTTTCTTTTTGACAAATTAAAGGCTATCTTGCCTATCTTACTTTTTTCCAAGGGACTGCTTCTTTGAAGTAGTTACCTGTCTTGTCAGTTGCCATTTAATCATCTATCTGTGAAGAAACATCAAATAGATCATCAGTGTGCTACCAAAGAGTTCAACCTTCCAGCTAAGGTTGACAACTAAATTTCATAGAGTGGTTTACAAGCAGTGGTGTGGTACAAAGAAAAATGTTCTTTGATCCATCTACTTGCAGAATTCATAGTTAAAAACTATGGTAAATGGTGTGATGCTTAATTGTGCTTTTCAATGTTTGACCGCATTGATGCAGTGGATGAAATCCCTGGTGATTTTCAGGTGAACCGGTGTTGGACCCCCTGGTAAGGTGACCTTGCTTTCTGCTGTGTGGTGTTCCATTGCCTCCTTTGGTATTTCTTCTGCCTGGTTTGTGATGTTCTCTAACATAAACAGTGTACATCAAAGAGATTTAGCCACATTAGGCAGTAAAGTCTTGTTTAGTTTTATCTGTAGCATTTGAAATTGATAACCTAACCTAGAAATCATTATGGATCTTTAGTTCTCCTTGGAGTTTAGAGTAAGGTGCAGATATGTCCTGGTTTGGCCAAATAGATAAGAATACAAAGCCACTTTCTTCTTCATCGTGAAATGTCTACCAAAATACCTTCTCCTTAGGGTTTTAGCATCTGTTTCTTCATTTTGTTTTCTAGACTGCTATAAAAGCACTATATGTCTGTCAGTGTTGCTCATCCTTTCATGTCTGTGAAACAGAATACTGGGGTTTAAATAACTCTGTTCAAACTTATGCTCCCAATGCTCAACTCCTTGATTAATTCAGATTTCCATTTCGTTAATATAATTAATGTAGAGAGCAGAAAAGTTCCGCAGAGTGTGCTGAACTGGTGAGCATAGACAAGCTCTGCAGGAAAACCTCGCCATTGAGTAGAAAGCTTGAAATTTGGTTACATCTCACTGGAAAAAAAAAATAGAATTTCTTAAATCTTTATCTCAGAGCATGAAGAAGAAGTCTAGTACTCTAGAGTCCAGTCTGTCTCTTTGGAACAATACATTTCAAGATACTTGTATTATAGAAATAACTCTTGTGGAAGTGTCCTTCTGTCAAAACACTAGCCGTTTATATTCTTGCAGAAGAACCTGGCAAATTTCATTTTCATGCCCTGTGCAATTGCACAAATTCAGTGAGTTTGCTGCTGGAAGTATGTCCTGTTTTTCTGCTTCTCCACAGCTGCTGACATTGCTAGTTGTATGACTGTTCTATAGACTGACATACTGCAGATTCTGCACAGTATGGTAGAGGATGTACCTCAGTAGCTTGTGGCTGGTAACGTGGGAGTCAGCAATGGTCTCTGTCTTCCAAGTCATGTAAATGAACCAGTAAACTGAGATGAATCTGATAGTAAGAGAAATAGACTGGATTGACTGAAGTGAGATAAGGCAGCACTTTGAATAGCTGATACTGTCTATGTTATCTGTGAATATGGCTATTCATGAGTTCAGAGATGTTACTAACTTCAGTTGTTGAATCATAATATTTAATGGCTGAGAAAAACGACAAAAAGTCATTTTTAAGGATTTGAGCCTCTAAAACTTATCCTGCAAGCCTGAAATTATAAAGCATTTAAAAAAAAAAAAAAAAAAAAAGACAAACCTCAAGGCTTTTCTCCCAGCCTCATCACAAAAAAAAAAGCAACCCTGAGCTGTAGAATTGACAGCAATGAGAGATGCTGAGAACATGCAGATATAACAACTTGGAAATAATAATTACAGGAAGTTGGTGAAGCTTGAAAGCCTTTGCCAGAGTGATTTCACTCACCAACCCTCTTTCTGAGAACAGAACTGCAGTGTGGTACGTGGTAATTCTTTTACACGTTAGTTTGAAGGAGCTTTGTTGTCTGTCACATTCCTTACTGAACCTTCCTTTACCAAAACCGTTTACTCTTGACTCTTTCTGCTGGAAGTGCCGTCTTGTTTGAAATTTAATAGCAGAATTATCTCCTGAACTCGACATGATTCAAATCTGTCCAACCAATCTCTTAAACTTCTTATTGGCTAAACTCTCTTAGCACTCAGGAACTTGTGCAGGAAATCTACTACTTTTGAAATGTGGATTTAAGTAATTTTTAAGGAAATAGGTACAGTCCCTTGTGTGGAAGTTTTTGTTCCACTTCAAGCTTCCTTGTTTTCTCTGATTTGATCTTCATCATTTGGTTTAGTCTGGCTTTAAGTCTGTACTATTTCCCAGCCTTGTTTCAAGCACTGGATTAGCAAAATTAATTGGAATTATCTCTGAGACAGTGTAGGGTTCATTGTTTGGTGGTGAAGTAATGCATTTAGAATATATATCCATGATGGGAGGCCTGTGTTGTCTTTTTACGTTCATCAAAAATGTGCATTTGTATTGTGAAACACTGAGCTGATGTGCTTACAGTAACTGTTCGCTTCTGTTTACTACACGGGTTTTTTAATAACACTGCTATTTAAAGTGTGAATGTTTACTCGCAACTGCTTAGACTCAGTCATGAAATCGACTTGTATTGCATCCGTAGCATGGAAAGTGATAGAAAACCACAGTTTTCACAGGTTTTACATAACCTATTTCACTGTTGACTGATGCCCACCTTTTTGAGAACTTTGACCTTTCACATTTCTGAATTAAAAGAAAATTATTGTGGTGTCAGTTAAAAACCCTAGCCATATTATTATCTTTTTTTTTTTTCTTTCCCCCTCACGATTTCTGGGCCTTAGGTTTTATTACTTGGATCGTTTTATTGCCTTTCTGAACCATCAGAAATCTTTAAAGTTTGGTCCGTAGAGACTAAGAACAGCCTTCTTGGACTGTCACAGTTTGGGGAGCAGCGACTTTGCTGTGGGTATGGTAATCTGTATCCCGCTGCAGTGAGTTATGAGGAATGCATTCCAAACAACATTTCGGCAAGCTTCCAGCTGTTGAAAAACAGGAAATACAAACCTTTATGCTGTAGTATAATGCAACCTTCCTTCCCTCCTGCATCCCTCTGCTAGAACAAAAGGGCCTTTCATCCTTTTTAGAATTTGTAGTAATTCTCTTCAAGATTAAGATACCTTTTACTGTAGAAATTGGCTTTTACTGATGGATGATTTCTTATGTGCTCCAAATAATTTTCAGTAAGTCTTTGAATTTTTCTTCTTTTCCTGGGAAGAAAAAAAGTGTTTGTATCTAGTGCTGTGGTTTTAAAGTAAGTTTTTTCTTGTTACATTGGACAATCTGGAGAAGCAAAACAGTCTTAATTTGCCTCAGCAGAAACATTCTGATACTTAAATATATTTCTTATGTATAAGCACATTTTACATTACATGCATCTATATTGTGGATATACGATGGTGTGAGGTAAATATTAGCAGGAACTTAGCACTTGTGAATAATCATTCAATACCGAAGTCAGAAATGAGATCTAGAAGTTAAAAATCAACACTTGAAAAGCATAATATTTTATTATTTATCTTAAAGAATATTTCAGAAATATATAGGAATATTTTAAACTATTTTTAATTTTTTTTTCTTTTTAAGATGTCAAATGAAGAAGTGCAGGGTAGGGGGAATTGTGTTTAGTAAAGGAGTGAAATCACTAGACTATAAAGCCTATTCTCTGATCTGTATATAAAGGGCTTAGGAGAAAGTGCCATAAGAAATTAAGAACGAAAGCCCTAGATAACTAGCCCTGACTTTTATGCCACTGACTCGTGAAATTCCAGTATTTTTCCATGTTGAATAAGGGTCCTTGCTTCCAAACTGAATCTTGTATCTTTTGGGTGCCAGTTCTATCAAACTGGAATGTGGGTAGGAGGAGGAAAAGTTTGACTTTTGGATTCATAAAGAAATAAATGAAGGAGCTAATCTAGGTTTTGATGTGTAAGTTATGGGGAGACATAAAAAAAAATTCAGAGAATTGGAGATAAGTAATGCTGGGAGTTCATAATTAGATTTATGGAAGTTCTGTTTATATTGACTTTTATTTAAAATTTGAAGATGACAGTATCAGTGTATGTGCCATGGCTTTAATAGTCTCTAATGCTTTTGGGGGATGACTTGAAATCACTGTTCATGTCAATAAGTAAGACATTTTTTGTCTTGCAGCCTCGCTTTTTTACATGCTCCCCTTGGAGAAGAAATTTGAGATGAGTTAGAAGTGACAGTATTAGTTTAGTATCTGATAGTATTTATAGTTGTAGTGTTTTCTGGGAAGCAAGGAGGATTTATGGGTATGCCAAAACTTGCCTGTGAAGGCAGCAGCTAAATCCTGTGCTGCATCCAGCGTATCTTGCAAAATTTTATTCTGTTTGGACAATATGTTCTTCTGGGCCAAGGAGTAAGACAAACTTTATCTTTGACCTCATTTTCTACGAGATGAAAATGTAGGTCAATGGGACTATAAGGATAAGACCAGAAGTGCTACGACTAAAGCTGTCATAGGTAAACATTTTTTAAGTTTCTTGTTTAATATCACCCTATTTCAGTATCTGGTGAATAGGAAACAGTTTGGCATGTTGGCCACCTGACAGTAGATGTTGCTGATAATCTGTACTTTTAGTAAGATCAGTAAATACTACTATTAGAGATCTACAGATACCTTATTTTCTAGAGTTTTAAACCCATATTGGTATATGTGCTTAAACTACAAAGAAAATAGAGACAGTTTTTCAAAGTGTGTTCAGAATAGTATTCTTGATTACTTTGTTCTTTGCGCTTGTATAAAACATCCACTCTGAGCGGGCTCTGTCTACTTGCAATGTTTTTACACTATGATGAACAACTAAGTTCCCAACAAATCTTGAAGGAATGTCACTCAGTTGTTGGTTTTTTTTTTGTTTTTTTTTTTTTTTGGTGAACATTGCTACTCTGAACTAAGTTGCAATAATATAGAAATATTGTGTGAGTATTTGAACTTTAATAACTTGCGAATCAATATTTGTTACTTGCTGTACAGATGGTTCTGACTCCAGAGATAAGCCAAAGCTCTATCGTCTACAATTAAGTGTCACTGAAGTTGGAACTGAAAAGTTTGATGATAATTCCATTCAGGTATGGAAAAAAAGCAGACTCAGATGACAGAACTGATCTGATATCTGGTCAGTTGTGTGTAATTGTGCAAGCTAGTAAAATATTCAGTGAATACCTTTCAAAGCTAGACGGGTAAAATATTGCTGCAATTTCATGTTAG
This sequence comes from Chlamydotis macqueenii, assembly GCF_036417535.1. Taxonomy (NCBI): domain Eukaryota; kingdom Metazoa; phylum Chordata; class Aves; order Otidiformes; family Otididae; genus Chlamydotis; species Chlamydotis macqueenii. The sequence continues at coordinate 100,520,089 of NC_141558.1, read as the reverse complement.
TGGTCATAACTCTGTTTTATTTTATTTCCTCTCTCTTGCTTTAAGAGGAAAGTAAGAGTTTCATTATTTAAAATGAGATATTCTTTTTCATGACTGGATCAAATGGTCTGTATCAGTGTTACCGTAACTGCTTAATGGCTTTCAGATCCTAGTCTCAAGCCCTTTGAGTGAGGTAGGATTTCTTAAATGTATAAAGCAACTATAGTTGTATGAAGTTCATGCCAAGGAGTCTCTTACAGCACCCTGGGTCCACGTCAGTGCATTTAGTTGTCTTGTAAATACTTCATTGTGAGATTTCACATCAAAACAGCAAGTGGAAGAAAACAGTTCTGAACAGCATGTGACCAAAAAAGTGAAAAGCTTTTAAGGGATTTCTTCTGTGCATTCTAGTTAAATGTATGTTTCATTATCTCTGTTGCAAAGAAAACTGAAGTGAAACTCAACTGTTGTTACTACCACCCATATATATTAAGTTCATAAGCAAGCAAAGTTAAGATACTAGTCTGTTAATAGGATAAGCTGCAGCTCAATGTCTTTTTTTTTTTTTTTTTTTTTTTTCCCTGCTGTTGCATAATTTAGTTTATTCCATGTTAATTAATTCTATTTCCAGTTATTTGGTCCAGGAATTCAGCCTCATCATTGTGACCTCACTAATATGGATGGAGTCGTTACTGTAACCCCAAGAAGCATTGATGCTGAAACCTACGTGGAAGGTCAACGTATTTCAGAAACCACTATGCTACAAAGTGGAATGAAGGTTCAGTTTGGGTCATCTCATGTATTTAAGTTTGTAGATCCCACTCAGGACCATATTATTCCAAAAAGAGCTATTGATGCAAGTCTTATGGTCAAAGGTCCAAGACACAAAACTGGGTGAGTAAAATTTGTTTTCTTCCCACTGAGGTGAAGGGAGGAGCCTTGGAAATAATAGAGAATGAGAGCATTATAAATGGCCTATGACTAGAGTATGACTTCAAATGAGTTCTGAGTAGCTGCTTTTAAGTGTTAAATATATAATAACTATTTTAGTACTTGAGCTCCACCTTGTGATTTTTTTTAGGATTAGCAAGTGTTCTTTTCACTATGAAGTATTCAGACAAGTTTTCCTGATGCTCACTTCTATGTTAAAAACACTGGAATGCCTTATTTTAATCTATTACTAAGTACATCCAACCTCCAGGAACAGTAAAGAAGTCGCTGAATGTTTTCAGAGAGCCTGTTTTTTGTTGTTTTTTTTTTTTGTTTTTTTTTTTTTTCTCAGATAGTGACTTTTAAAATTCCACTAGAAGGATTGGGAAATTAAGTAGGGTAGTCACAAAATGAGACTGTCAAGACAGGGAACTAAATGTCTCAATATAGAAGCTGCTTTTTATAGTGTGATTACTTGTGTAATCACATCACATAAGTAATGTATTATTTACTGTGTTGCAAGGGCTAACAGTCCAGAAGTCCATCTTGTTTCTCTTTATATTCATATTTTTTATAGATGCATAATAAAAATACTAATTATACATTTAATGACTTCTAGCGAGGGGCTCAGACGCTCTGCTCAGTGGCTATAGAAATATTCAGGAGAAACAATCCTAAAATCAAACTGTGTAGTATGAGAAAAAATAACATCATATCTTCCATCCTGTCTGGGTCCAAGTGAGGCTACTACTGTAGTAGAATGTGGTTTAGAAAAGAAGCAAATTGGCTTGGAGATGAATGAGAGGAAAAACACCTAGGAAAAAAGGCTCTCTGACTAATCTATGGAGTTAATATAGATGTGTACTTTAACAGTTATGATTTTTTCTCCTCTTTATTCTAATGCGGAGGTACATTGTGTGCTTGCTGTGGGACCTGTCTGCAGGAAGACCTGCAGTCATTTAGCTGTCATGTAATAATATTTCTGCTTAAATCCTGAGTTCATTCTGCATTGAGCCTGCAGATCAATAAACAAATGCTCTCACAGGTTTACGTAGTCAACTGCAAAGCACAGTACTACTGCAGAGCTTTACCTGCAGAATCTTTGGCAACGGGCTATTGCAGCTTGAACAATCAAATATTTTTTCAAATCTTTAGAATAAGCAGATCATAAAATGCATTACTATGAATTAGGAATTTTTAGTGAATTAAGAATATATTCACTGAATGTATTATGAATATAGTACTGAAGAGCTCAGCAAAAAATTGTAGCAATTCTACTACAGTGAATACAATTCCTTGAACGTATTTTAATGTGTTTTTATATTGAAATTGTTTATGTGTCTATTTTCTCACTTGGCTGGGAAAAAAATCTAACTAAGAATCTGAATTTCCGAAGGAAATTATCTGTGTAAATAGTTGTAGTGTTTGTATATAACGAATTGATACAGTGTTTTAAAAAGTGAATATTAACTGAACTCATGGTATACCTCTTGAATTTTAATTTACTAATTTTAGCTACTCTCTTCTTTGTGTATTAAATTTTTAAGAAAACAATTTCTAAAAAGTACTTAAATGTTGTCTTGCTTTTAGAGCTGTTCAGGAAACCACGTTTGATCTGGAAGGAGATGTTCATAGTGGAACAGCATTACCAGCAAGCAAGGTATTAATTATGACTAAATGAGCAATAAACAATGCAAGATCATGTGTAAGTTAGGTCAAAATTATAACATCAGTAGTATTTGGTACAGTGCGTCCAGTTCATCATTCTCCCTAGCCATTTCCTATTGTGAGAGGGCGTGGATATCCTGTAAATTTCCACCCCGCTCCCTGCCCCTGCCAAAACTGTTCTGTTTAAGTTTGCACTAGCTTTTGGCATGCTTTCCCTGCCAACAATAGTATCGTTTTTAGAGAGGATAATTCCTTAAGCTTGGATGAGTTTCTTCCCAAACTGGCCTATTGAAGGCAGATTACATGCAGGTAGAGATTCATATTAGAAATGATACATCATTCTCTCACGTATGTAGCATATGAGTGTTGTCATATGCCATAGGTAAATAAATGTTTTATATAAAATGTGAAAGGGTGTTCAGTTTTAAACTTTTAAAATTTAATGGATGTGACTTTTGACTTCAGTAGAGCTCCTGTATACACACTGACTAAACAAACTTTCTCTACAGTCATCATTATAAACATTTTATGAGGTGATAATCTTTTCTTGCTTTCTTTCTGTTAATAAATTCTGTGGCAGAGTGGCATTTTTTAAGGGCAAACAAAAAGAGTACAATGACAGAATGGTTAATGCCTTTCTTGGTGCTATGATCATGTACCTCTGATGAAATGAGAGAATGCATTATTTCAGCAGTCTGAAATGTAGTAGTCCTCTCAGAAATGCATTTCCTTTTATGTTTTAGTACTACTATTATAAAATTGGAATACTTGTAAAGAAATTTAGAGATATTCACGTGGCCATGTAGGTGTTAATAATACTCTGATAGCTTTTGAATATATTCATTAGTCTTATGGTTTTTTTTTCTTACCACAGACTTCTGATTCAGGTTTTTTCCTTTCTTTGTAACTTTGTTTTTGAAAATGCTTTCTTTTATCTTAGATGCGTTCTTTGCCTCTGATAGGAATTTGTTTAGTGACATTTTGGAAGGAAAAAAAACCAGACAACTTTGTAAACTATTAAAATGCCTCCAAAATGCTCAGAATTGAAGTTTCTAACATTATTATATAGCGTACCTCATATTCTTTTCAGACTCATTAGAAAAATCCTTTCAGTGAACCTAGGGAAGCTTGGGAAAATTTAATTACATTTTTTGAATTATACTGTTTGAGAATGTGCATGACATCCTGTTAAATCACTGGTGAATCACTTGTTTTCTAATAGTTGCTCTCATGAGTTTGCTTTTCTGTTTGGAAAAGAGGTAACAATACCTTTCATTAAAGTTCTCTAAGACCTGGTGATGAGTAGTGATTCATGGATTGGCACTCCACTACTGAAAAAAATATTTTATTCAGACTCTTGTTTTGAGATGTACTTTTTGGTAGGTTTTCTTGCGTTAAAGCAAATTATTTAGTCCTAAAAATTTCTTAGGAAATGCGGAAATCCTTCAAATTTTACTGATGTTTTGTTCTCAACTGTTTATACTGAAAAATAACTGCTACATATTTTGCTGCTTAAATCAACATGTTTTTCCCCTTCCTGATAGGTTTTAATGTAATTTGAAATCGTAAATTAAAAGCTTCCTATTAAGCAGCTTGTGATGCTGAAAGAAAACAAACTGAACTGTACACTAAAAGTAGCATAGTTTGAATTGCCACTTGTCTTGAAAAATGATGTACTGTCTAGCAGGTCAAACTTCCCATAATAACAGGATAAATTATGACATGGATCAATAATAATAAGTACTTGGAGCTATTGTAGAAGCAGAGCAGGGGAGCATAGCCAGTTTTAAATCTGTTAATGTGTTTAACTTTGTCTCTTAGCGAAAGTTTTCATTAACAATTCATTCTTACTTTGTATTGACGAGTATGCAAGTTTGACATTTTCATTGTATGTTCTTGCAATGCGCTGGCCATTGTCATCTTTTGAATTGCCAGTGTACTCTTCCATGCTTTGTTGTGGTGAAAACACCTGCTGAGCTGCTGGATTCTGTGCTGTACTGTTCTCTTCTGTTTACCCATCTCTTTTCAAGCCTCAAATTGATACTTCATTTTAATAGTGCCAGGCACAATTACTGGCTAATCCAGTGTTTGCATGCTAAGCACCTGTCCTGCTGTTTTGAATTAGAGCACTGGCAGACTTGATGGTGACAGGACATCATCAGCATCTAGCACAGCTGAACGAGGCATGGTGAAGCCGATGATTAGAATAGAGCAGCAGCAAGATTACCGCAGACAGGAAAGCAGGTAGGAAATGTGTAATCTATTACTTCTTATAATGGAAAAAAATGGATACATTTTCCTGATAGATCAAGCAGTGTGTTAAAATATTTTAAACTACCTGATTTTCCCTATTGAACCTTTGAGATCTCAGTCCAAGTAAAACCCAGGATTGGCAACTAAAGCAAAAAAACTTCAGAATATAAAAAATAAAACTATTCTTTTGCTTCAGTATTCTGTTATTTGTAGTTCTCTATTTGTAAAGCCGAGCTGATAGCCATGTGACACCCTTGTTGATTTGTGGTTGGGCATGTCGTACAAAATGCCTTTAATAACAAAAGTACAATTACTTGAAATTTTCATTTGTCAGTGGCAAGGTGGTGCAATTTTCTCTGGAGAGGAAAATAAACGGGTTATTTCTATTTCTGCAGTAGTGTTGTTGGCAAGTCTTTTGAGCAAGAATTTTAGCTACCTCTGAATGCTTATCCGGTAAAGTTATATAATTTATAAATATATAGAACGCTTCCATCTTGATTTTTGCTTTCATGATATAGTGGCTGTTATTAGGTAGATAAATGATGTTCCACTTTCCCCATAGACCCTTACTGATACTACTCAGTAACTGTATAAACAATCTGGGTGACAGGATTGAATGCATCGTCACCAAGTTTGTGGATAATACCAAACGTAGAGGACAGCAAATAAGCCACAAAGAAGAGCCACTGTTCAGAGAGACCTATGCAGCAAGAATTGTGTGAAGTTTAACAGAAGTAAATGTGTCTTAAACATGAGAGAGAAAATGCCAAGAGCAATGTAGGCTGAAGTCTGACTGTTTGCATTGTAGCTCTGCTGAAAAGAACATAGTCTTTGTGTACAGCAAGCTAAACTTGGGTCAACAGCATATCCTTGCAGCAGCGAAGGTAAACTGTGTCCTGGGCTGCATCAGCAAGAACACAGGCAGCAGATTAAGGGATGTGATTATCCCCCTTTACTTGTCTCTTGTTAAGGCACACCTGGAATACTGTGTCCAGTTTCGGTGCCCTCAGTTCAAGAGAGAGATTGAAAAACTGGCAACAGACCTGTGAAGGGACATCTCCACCAAGATGATTAGAGAATTCTCAATATACTAAGAAAGATTGAAGGGATTGGGATTTTTCAGTCTAGAGAGAAGGCTCACGGTAGATCTAATTGCAATCTTCCAGTACCTAAAAGGGCAGTTGTAGAGAAGATGGAGCTGCTGTCGTCACAAGGATGCTTGTTGACAGGTGAAAAGCCTATGAGGAGAAATTGCTTTGAGGAAAAGTTGTCTGGCTGTAGGGACTGAGGAGGAGGAATCTTCACTGTGACACCATGTGAACATTGAGATATATTGCCCAGAGAACTGGTAGAATTTCCCTCACTGGAAGTTTTCAAGATTCTACTTGACAAGGCTCTGAATAACCCTGGATAAAGCCCTGCTTTCAACAGAAGGTTGGAGCACGTGATCTCTAGAGGATCTCTAGGCTTCTGTGCAGTTTGTTTTTTCTCTGGAGTCCGATGTCTTGATCAGTTCTGATAAAAAGAACATATTTATGAAAAGAATGACTGGCTACCTAGAGTTGGCATTACATGGCCTTGATTAGAGAAGGTGGGTCTTATCAAAGTGTGTAAGTACCTGATGGGAAGAACTTTTTTACCATGAGAGTGACTGAACACTGGAACAGATTGCCGAGAGGGTATGGAGTCTCCATCCTTGAAGATGCTTACGACCTGACTGGACGAGGTCATGAGGATCTTGCTCTAGTTGACCCTTTTTTTGAACAGAGAAGTTGGACCAGATGATCTCCAGAGATTCTATGAAAAGAATTCTTTTCAAATTTTAAGGAAAATGCAAGATTGTATTGCTGTCTATGTAAGTCAGCTTTTAAATTTGGATGAACTGCTATGATAAATGGATGAAAGGTAAGGTAAGTGTGCTGCAGGGTTGAAAAGGGCAGTGATTCAGGTTGCAAAGCTTCTAGTATGACGTTTCTAGAACCTTTAGGTGGATTTATTATTCACTAGACAGAAAACAGAGTTCAGAGATGTGAGTGGTAGGAAAAAAAACGGCAGAAAATTGTGCTTCCGCCTGAACTGAATTCTTGGTGTTCTAGTGTTTTGTACCAGAGACATCTTTTTAAATGCTTTCAGTGAAGTTCCGGTAGAATACAACTCAATTCTACTCTGCACACTCTTGTCAGAGTGCCTGGGCATCTTGAGTGTCTTTTTCAGAACTATTTTTATTAAGGTTGCTGAAGGTTTAACTCCGCCTTGTTGAATTACTTCTGTTTTAACTGTAATTTCCCTCTGTTAAAAGATAAACAAAACTTCTTTGTGAACTTTTTATAGCCTGTCAGAAGTTCTTGAGGCTTCTACTGTCAGTATTTCTTGAGTTCTAGCTGTACATTTGTAGGTGTATGAATATTATTGAATTTCTGTATTTCTGCCTTTCAGCAAGAGCACTTGTTATAAAGAGGATTATCTTGTGCTATAGTTGTATATATCAAAATACAGAGGCTTCTGTGAGCTGCATCTTGGCTTTACTTTGTTTTTTTAAAAACTTTTAAAATTCTGAAGAATTCTGAAGAGAATACACCTGCTAGTCTTACTGTTATTATACACGGGGTTTTTTTTCACCTTGATACTTGCTTGCAGAAAGTGTTTTTAAAGAGGCATCCAAATTACATTTAGATTTGTGATAGCTAAAACCACAGATATCTTTATCACCGGCGTTGAAATTGGTATTTTATTTCTGTGTATATCTTGTTTATGTATAGTATAGTATGTGTTGTGTGATTACATTGAGAGCTATTTGTCTAAATAAATCATTCTATCACATGTTCTTTCTCAGGTGTATTCACTGTATTGAGATAAACACATTATCAAAGTCGGGCTGTCAAATTAGGAAATGCCAGGCAATGAGTTTCTCAAGTAAACTGAATTCTTCCCCTTTGTGGATGTGTTTTGTGGATCTTCATTTATACTTCCTCTGGGATACTCAGGTCTCATTTTGTAAACTCTAAGGACAGAAATCATGGAATAAAATAACTTTTTGTGTTACTTTGAAGAACCAAGAAACCTTCATTGAGCAATTCCAGGTTCTTGTTACAGTACGCCTAATCCACCTCTGTACTAAGTGTCCTTGTCTGTTCTTTTTGTGTGTGTTCCTTACTGCTGTTCACAGATGAGTAATAAGGCAAATAGGACTTTCTCTCAGTCACTCACTGAATGGATTGAAGACTAAAGATTAGAACTTGGCTGCCTTATTTTTTCATCTCTAGTGTCTAGAAAAAAAATAGTTGACATCTGAGAGCATAACTCAAATTTACTTATTAGGTATAGTTGTTCTCATTGAAATGTGATTCTGTGAAATAAAAGATGATGTCTGTTTAGTTAAGGATTGTGATCATACATCCTTGTTATCTAACTGACTTCAATTAGCATAAGCAATCATATAATAAAAAAAGAAAAAAAAAACTTTTTTTTTTGCCTTGGATACCCTTCAGGAGTTCTTAAAAGTGTGTTTGGTGGGAAATTAGAATAGTGATATATGAGTGATGTTAATGTAATGCAGACACCTCATTCCTAGTTTTAACATGCCTTACAAAACTTATTTATAGTTAGTGTGCTGGCTAAAACAACCACACAAGGACAGAATATTTTAATTTTTTATGCAGTTTATCACAGACAATTAATCTAGGAGAATACAGAAATATCTGGAGAATGCATTATTTTTAAAGGAATTTTGTAGTGTAGTATTACCTGACACTGTACTTAGAGAGGAGGCAACCCCCAATCAATATTTTATGGCCTTGCTAGAGCTACTCTAACTAGACTTTCAGACTGGTTTAGCTCAGAGAACTTGGTCACCATAGAGAGGATTTTTCTAAAAAAAAATCAACAGCACAAAGACAATATATACTTAAAATGTATCCAGTAACAAAGCAGGTTAGTTAGCTGCTATTGTATCAGAAGCACAGAGAGTTATTTTAGCTTACATTTCCAATTTGCAAAAATTAATTAGAGAGTATTTATTTTGTATGTGCAGAAAATGGTACGTTACTTCAAGGAAATTCGTATTATGGTAGCTAAATTGACTTACTGCATCTATTCCTAGAGAACTAATTTACAGGTAAAACTTAATCAACATTTTTTAAAAGAAGTCTTTCCTCTTCCAACTTCATATTAATTTCTCTCTTAAGGCAAATTTCCAAAATTCTGTAAGCAATCTTGCACGACTCTATCAGTTCTTATCTCTTGTGCCACTTTCCCTTCAATTGGAGGGAAGACTGAGAATCCCATTCCTTCCTCTGTGCTGAAAGGGATTACCATCTTTTTGTTCTAAAGAGAATGAAATAAATCATCAGATAAATCTGTCACTGGTTTACCAGCCAGTTTGTGGAAAGATTTCTTTGTCTTATTACCATTCCTATAATGACAGATTGAAAATTTCTCTCAAGTTGTCACTGTAGTTCTATTACGATTATGCTATGTGAGTATTAGTTATCCTTCTACAGAAGTAATTAAGTTCTTGGTGAAGATGATGCACTTGTGACAGTGTGGAGGTAGGGAGAAATTAGTTCATCCTAGATTTATAGCAATAAAAACAGAGGAAATGCTACAATTTACACACTGAGTGCTTTTCGTAAAGAGCTCATTGCTGTCATGTTTGAAATGTAACTGAACTGGCAGAAGCTCGTGTACGTATTGCCCTGCTGTGCCTGCTGTTTCTTAACTTCCAGCTCCCCAGAACTTCATTTTGCTGAGCTCTGTTTATAATAAAGCATTATCTAGACGGCTGAGTTGATAACAGAGTTCTCAGTTGGTTTAAGTTTTTGCAAGTTTAAAAAACAAAACAAAACAAAAAACCCCACCAAAACTCAAAGATACTCTCATTTTTTTTTGATTGAATATGCTAAAATTTAACTAGATCTTTTGACTTCAGCCTTCAAAGTTATCTTGTGGATTTTTACTAAAGGAGAGAGGACACTGAAGGCCTTTATTCATCTATCTCTGGTTTGGTGTATAACTAAAATTTCTCAGGAGAATGAGGCTTATATAATCATATTACATTCCTTTCTTTATCAAAGTTGCTGGGTAAAGTAGAAAGCTACCTATTGTGTTACATGTGGTTAAAAATGGCTATTGCATGCACCAGATGTTAAGCTTTTACATATTTCCTAAAAATAGGTGCTTAACTACAGAGCCTGAACAGCTCAATTTATGCTTTTGCTTAAGGGAGGAATGAAATACATGCTTAACCTTTTGTATACACCAGAAAATCAATTTTCTGTTCATTTTTCTTTTCTGTGAATTCTCTGATAGGTACTGATAAGAAAGAGCACTGCAGGCAGTTTAAGTGAGGACATAGTTCTGGGGCTCGTGGAATTACTGCTGTTTCCTAACATAGCATAGCAACAGCCAGGTGAGGGTAGGGGCTAGATTTTACCTTTTTCCCCCTCCTCACCAGAAGAAAGAACAGAGAAGTTGACCAAGTTCGCATCAATTTTGGGGACATTAAAGATAGCAAAGTACCTTTGTTGTAACAGAGCTGATGTTTCAGGTGACTTTTCACTTTCTTTCATGTGGCCATGAATAATTTGTTACTTGAATCTTGTCAATGGCAGATGGCAAACTGCTCCTATCAGTCTGCCATACAGGTCAGCAAAGGATGTTCATTAATATCACAGACTCCAGAGTTCAAGTCTGTATTTTGATCTGTTGTGTTGCAGGCAAATATAGCTTGAATGATTCTAGAGGAAAGGTAAAAATAGGATCATTTTGGAGAAGGATGTTGTGTCAGCATTTGGAACTGGTGTATTTGGAGAAATGTGTCATTTTACAGTGGAATTAATATCATCCATCTGGATTGTTAGTTTCAATTTTTGTCTTTTTATTTATTTATTTATTTTTTTTTTTAGATCTCAGGATACCCATGGACCTGAACTGATACTACCTGCCAGTATTGAATTCAGGGAAAGCTGTGAGTAAATTGTGAAGTTGTAACACTAACCTGTTGTCATGTTTTTCTGTAGTGTAATATTTCAGCCAGTTTGAAAACTTAAGGATAACTTAAGTAAACATAGAAAAGAATAATGAGTAAACGGATGATAGCTTATCCAGTAATGTATTTTGTTGGAGAGGATGAACAGACACTTTGGGTATTGAAGCAGATTCATGCATATCTAATTCTAATCGCTTCTCAATTCTTTATCTTCAGATATTCAAATTTAACTGTGAAAAAATATCCCATCTCCTCAACAATACATTGAATTCATTCTCTTCTATACAGTTCTCTGTGCCTTGGATTATAGACTACATCTTGGTTAAAATCTGTTTAATATAAAATCTGATTAAATTTGCATTTAGAATTTTATTTTTTGTTATCTTAGTCCTTGGGTTTTTTTTTAAGGTCTCAGATCTGGTAGAAAAATACAATACTAGCCATTGTCTAGGCTTCAGATCTTTGAAACTAAATAGATTTGTGAGCAAGCAAAGAGAGATTTTTATTAGTATAAAATTCCCTGTAATGAGGGAGCTTTATAGGAGTAGAATGGACAAGAGCAAACCTGCATTTTCCTGTTCCCTTGAAGATGCAAATTTTTAGCAAAGAGATAGGAAGCAGTACAGAAATGTTTCCTGATGATCAGATCTTCTAGCTTTATATAGAAATGTGTTGTTATTGTGCCTAAGGAACTGTAGTACATAATAAACAACTTAGAGTTCCAATTCCTGTAAGTTGCACCCCTCTCCATGTCTCTTCCTCCAAAAAGAAACCTTCTATGCCTCAAGTTATTAGATTGCTTTATTTCTTTTTTTTTCTGTCTTTGGCTTTATGACGTGTTTTTTTTCTCTTTCTCTACAGCTGAAGATGCCTTCTTATCTGCCATTATAAATTACACAAATAGCTCGACAGTTCATTTTAAGCTGTCACCTACATATGTTTTGTATATGACATGTCGGTATGTATTGTCAAGCCAGTACAGACCTGACATCACTCCTACTGAGCGCACTCACAAAGTCATTGCAATAGTCAACAAGATGGTGAACATGATGGAAGGAGTTATACAGGTGAGTTTCTCTGCAAAAACATGTCAAAAGAATGAAATGCATCTTGTTAGAGTATCTGGTAACCTTTTTAATATTTTTCTTGGTGTTTAACCAACTATTGTTAAGGGTCAGACTAATACCTGCATTGGTTGCCCATATGAAGGTTTGCTTTTGTGTCAATGAATAATGTGAGTGGTAAGAAACTCCTGAGCAGTGTGGGAGGTTAAGGAGGGACTGTTGCTCGGAAGATATGTGTTCTGACAAGAAGTTACTCTTCTGTTCTCTAGCAGGTAAGGTCTTTGCAAGCATTTCTGGCTGTGAGCTCTTGTAAAACAAGTTGGATGTGTTAAAGAATATCATATAGGCAGCAGTTGTTTGCGCTGATCAATGCTTGAAGGGAATATATTAAAAATAAACATTACTTGTAAAAGTAACAGGATGAAAATTTAAAACTTCTCTAACCAAAAAAATGGTAATAAAACTGGACTTTTTTAACCAACCTGACAGAATTGCTTTACAAAGAGCAACAGAATTTCTCAAATGTTCCAACATCATCTATGTAGTCTGATGCTATTGCTGTTATATGTGCAAGACTTCTACAGAAGCACCGGGGAGTTCTGTTTTGTGTAGGAATGCAGGATAAGATCCACTGGGTTGTCTGTGAAATCAGACAATACCTTGCATTGTGTAACTGTTGATAAAATGTAATGGTTATTTTCTGAAAAAGGAGTGCTAGTTCAGGTATCCTCATTAATTATTGTAACTTCTTTGTCTGCAGTTTTTTCCTCAGAGGAAAAATTGAAATATATTTCTATATTTATTAAAACACATAGTTTGCAAAAGGTACTGCCGTAGTAGCCTGTATAGAGCAAGAACCCTGCTGTGCTATGCACTGTACAAGCATAACAAACACATCAGTCCTGCTTGAGAGAATTTACGATGCAAGTGTTACACAACAGGTTGTTTAAGGGAGTAGAGGAAAGAAAAGAACAAGAGAGTGGCATGAAAGTCACAGCAAACAAAAACTGTTCAGCTTTTGTTCAAGTTTTGCAAAGATTTAAGTGAAGTTTTCAGTAGGGAGAATGTTATAATTAGACAGGTCTGTAAACAGTTACAGCAAACTCCTGCCTTTCACAAGAAAGAATGGGAGAATGCCAGTGTTTAATACAGTTTACAGTAAGAAAACAAAGACTAGCCTTTTGTGTACGTTCTGAAGCTGAGGAGAGGCTTGAAAGTTGGTTTGAATGTGAAGTGAAGAACCTAATACATTGCTTTGAGTCTTGATGCCATAGTAAATGGATATTTTATAAAATTGAAGTGGTATCAGAAGTTAAATATTCAGGTTCTGCTATTAAAAATAAAATCTGACTGTGGAAGAGCAAATTTGTTAAAGTCAGAGAGGAGACTGTAGCAGTAGTGGAGAACATGAAATGCGAAGAGCCAGAACATAAACAATAAGTAAGTCTATTATTCTATGAATTTAGTTGTGAGAATGGAAAGGAAACAATGAAAGGGTAGACTTTAAATATAACCTGGACGTTACAGGGCTGAATCAAAGAAAGTCAGTTGGTTTGTATAACTAATGTAAACTAGTAACAATGAACCCAAAAGGACTTGAGGTGACAGAGACTGGTACAGTGGGAAAGCAAAGAAAGATGTTATCTAGTTGCAAGAAATAAACTGTTGAAAGTTGGAGGTTGAAAAAAAACTAGGAGGAGATTCTTCCAAATGTCATGCTGAAGAAGCTGGAGGAAAGGGAGAATTACAAATGTGATGAAAGGGTAGAAATTCAGTGAATTTGAAGGTTAATAGGCTGGAGACAAATAATTGCATCAATTCTAAAGCTTGACCAGGAAAATGTCATTAGCTTGGACCTGTCTTAGTGTAGTATAAACAGTATTAGCTAAGTCGAATTACTTAATCTAAGCTGTAGAATGAGTGGTTATATTGATGACTGTTACAGTTAAACTAGCATGTAATAATTCACTGTATTACAATAGCTTTTTTTTGTGTGTCTGGACTGTAAAGCATGCCTGCTCTTAAAGGAATCTGAGGGTATGAAAGATAGAGAAGTCACGTGGGAGGCAAGGGGAGAGAGGCACCCAAAACAGAAGTAGAAGAAGGTGCAGAAACTCTTGTGCTGTACTGTGGGAGTAAAATAAATTGTTTAGATCCTCATTTTGCCTGCCTAGATTGTAAGGAGACTTCATAGCTTTCTGAAGTTGCTCAGGAAGTACTTGCTAACAAATTAAGTCTGTGACCTTCTGTAATCTTTGCATTAGTATATGCAAATATTATAGAAGACTTCATATGAGATAAGGATAAAATTGAAGAGAGCTATGAGGAGGCTCAGTGCTTTCAAGAAAAATCTAGGAATAGAAACTTAATTCATATAAAAGAGCCATTTTTTTTTTTTTTTGTATCCTGATCCTTTTTTCAAATCATTCTATGACATTTCTGATCCTCTGCAAATTTTAACATTTGTTTGTAGAAGGAGCATCTCCTTTCTGTGCCAACACATCTTCAGTCAGTTCAGAGTGCCTTGGTTGGAAAGTGGGAAGAGACAAAAAAGCAGTGGCAACTTGGTTTTTTTTGAGCTCTAACTAGTATTATAATAGTAACAGCAAATGACATGTCAAATTTTTTTGCATCTAAGATCCCTGTGTTGCAGGTGGGGGAGTGTAGTCTAAATAGAAAGCCAAAAAGAGTTAAGTAAGAGCTCGGTTTTAAATAATCAGACAAATGTATCTGATGGAGCTTTTTGTTTTCTTAACTCAGTGTAGCTTTTATGTACCAATGTTTAAGCAGCTTAGTATTTAATTTGACTCTCTTTTGTTGTTTAAAACTATCTTTTTGTTCTTTAATTGAAAAGCCATGTATTAAATATATTCTAGGTGGGTTTTGTTTGTTTGTTTTTTTTTTTTTCCTGGTGGTGACTTTCTATCCCGCTTTGTGTTTGTTTGTACATTGTCTTCATTGCAGCAGTGTAGGCAAATAGCTCCCTGGATCTGTTACTTGTATGAGTAGTTACCCCTTTGCCTGCAAGAAGTTCTGCGGGGTTTCTGTGGTGCACTGAGCATGGAATAACCAACTAGTCTGGGATGCCAACTGGTAAAGGGCATTCCCTGAATTAATTGTGACATCTGGGCACTTCGGTTCTTAGCTGTTGTGCTACTAGCCTATTAGCAGAATTCATTTATTAAAAGGGGCTCAGCTGCATTGTAGCTACCGATTAATGCATCTGTGTATAACTGTGAGCGTAAGTGTTGTACCTTCATATTTAGTGTTTGATTTCTAAAGCTATCATGATTGTTCACAAGTTTCTTTCTTCTATTCTGTTTGATTTCCTTCGTCCGTTTTTCTCCAGGAGGTAGACCAGGTTGATCAGGTAGGATATATTGCTGGGAACTGATCCTAGCTATGTTGGCTTAGCTCAGTTTCTCATGCTGCTTCCATATCAAAATACAATACTCAAACAGCTGGACTTGACCGGTTCATAACACTCATTCAGCAACTGGAACATGCAGTACTAAAATCCTTTTTTGACTTTGCAACTTTTACGGCATTCCATAATTTCTGCTTAACGCACTTCAATGTGGATATGAAATGACCAAAGTTCTTTTTCTTCCCTTTATTTTCTTTTTTTGTTGTTTGTGGTTCCTATTCTTTGGATTTCATCTGAGGTTGCCTGGCCTGGCATTTGTGGTCGGGAGATGGTGAGATAGATCAGTACTTGATACTGAATCACCTGGTGTCAAAAGCCAGTGAGCGCAGTATCAGGGTGGCAGTGGGCAGTAGTGAACATGCGCTTGAATGTGCACAGATTACCAGATACTGCATTCCGCTAAGCTCTTAGCGCTATGTAAGTAGATGCTTATGCCGTGGCTTTATTGATATGGCTATTGGCAATTTAGCAGAATTTTGTATGTTCAGTGAATGTGTTAAAATTGAACTTAACCAGTTACAGCAATTGCAATATTACACATAAACATTTTGCAAATATCTGGTATCTGAGATATGTTTGGTGAAATGGGGAAAGGTACTGGTCTATCTTTTGGAGCCTTTTTAAGCTGCCATGCTTTATAGAAAACTATTTCCACATGTTATTTCTTGCTTCTTTCTACTTGCAGAAACAGAAGAATATTGCTGGGGCACTTGCCTTTTGGATGGCAAATGCGTCTGAATTACTGAATTTCATAAAGCAAGACCGAGATCTCAGCCGAATTACTGTGGATGCGCAAGATGTTTTGGCACACTTGGTTCAGATGGCATTCAAGTAAGGTTATCAAACTTCTGTTTCACTTAACATATTCTAAAAACCAGAGAAACAAATTTTAGACATAGCAATAATGCCTTTTGTATATTTTTAAATATCTGACAGGAGGACTTATAAGAGAGGCTAGACTTACTTCTTTAGACAGATATTTAGATTTATGAGTATGGGTCACTGGGCTCTGCAAGAAGTTTCACGTGTTAGCTGTTCTTGTGATAGCTGAGACTGCAAATGAAAATTTTAGGGAACTATTTCTTTAATTTAGTTTGTGTTGATTGCTTTCTCTTAATTTAAGGTTTTTATGGAGATGTGAGCAAAGGTTATTTTTGCTGTTAATATACAAATACATAAGCTTAAATATTTGTAGGTCTCTAAAGTAATTAACCTTACACTCTTTAAGGGCTTCTAATTATATTAAGAATCTGCTCCTTTTATAACTCTTATAAATAGCAATTTGCACAGTGGGGTTTTATGCACAATTAAAAACATAATGACAGGTTTTGGCCTGGAGTAAAATCAACCTATGCTAGTCAACTCGGGCAATTGCAGTACTGGTTAAAAGAAAAATTGAATGTAGTGTCCAATGGGAAGAGAAGTCCTCCAAGGAAAGGGTCCTCAAACAAAAATAACAACATTGAATGAGCACAGTACTAATCAACAATAAAGGCTTGACTTGTGTACATATTAAGATTTCCCCTCCCCTGCCCTAAGCCAGTATTGAACAAGTTTTTCTCAGCAAATTTGTGCCTCTGAAACTAATGTTTAGAGAAGTGCCAGTGTACCTTGGGAGACTCATACCTGGCCTTCCCCCACTTGTAGGGTGTCTGTTTTAAATACAGTCTTTCATATTTCTGTGATAGCATGGAATATCATCTTTCCTCTTCTTATACTGTAACAGGATTGTGAGACCTAACCATGCTTAGCTGTTTAGCTTTAAGGGGGGCTGTATTGCTCTAAAGAGCAGCATATAGTATGTGAATGTGGTTTGTAAAATCTTGTCATTGCTTTCTGGACTTTTGAAAGGTGTCAGTGAAGCACCAAACCACTTTGTGTGTACTCCCACATATTTTTTTTTTTTTTCCTGTTGGTGAATTGTGGGAAAATAGGGTATAGCAAGTAGCTATTCAGACGAAGTTTTTCAATTTTTTTTTTTTTTTTTAGCACCTCTAAATTACTAACTGTTAATGAAGCTATGCCATTTTTGCCACAGGTTAGTGTTTTGGATTAGTGTCTGGAAACAACTCTTTCCTACTTCAATTTGCTAGAAAGTCATTAAAGACAGAATATTTCTGTGGCTAGGAGGGAATGGCACTGTATTTTTCCCTGTACATGATGAGCAGGCTGGGTGCAAAATCCATTCTGAATTTCAGTTGTGTGTGAATTCTCCCCTAAGTACACTGTGACATGGAAGATTTAAATGGATATATGAAACTTTTGTAGAACAGAACTGTGGAATATATATTTAGAAGACAAATGAAAAAGCACAACAGAAGCATGAAAAGAAAGAAATCTGCTGTGAAAATATTATTTGATGGTAACAACTGGCATGCACCAGAATTGCTTGAAATTGCCATGGCTTTTATTTTCTCGCAATTTAGGGTATTTCATTACAAATGTTGCCAGTGAAACAAGACAGGAGAGGTGTAAAAAGCCATGAAATGTTTTCCTTTGTATATGTGATTACAATTTGATTCCTGTTTAGTTTCAGTTCTTAACAGAAAATGTATAAACGAATTGTCAAAAAGAGTGTTTAAAATGTTTTATTATTAGAAGAGAGAGAATACTAGAACAGGCTTTTCATGTCACTGTAGTTAAAGGCAAGAAAAATACAAGAATACAAAAATTGTTTACACAGAACACTAGAGCTGTTTTGGGATCTTGTGCATTGGGTCAGAATAGGAGAATTAGTTTGGTTTTGTTTTTTTTTTTTAATTCTACTCTTAGTAGATTTTAAAAAGGAGAAAAGTGTATTTCTGTTTGGAAAAAAAATAGTTTTTGCAATCTTACAGAACCAAAGTATGGTCTGACAGCATCTCTTTATGTAGTATACGACCTTTGCTTACAAGTGTGGTAGCGATACTGCATTAAATTGGCTGTATTTGTTCCCTGACCACCTAATTTTTTTTCCTAGCATTTCTAGGAAAGATATGGGAGAACTGGTCTCTCTCAAAGTATTATTTGGTTCCCTGTAGTCACATACGTAACACTGTGATTTCAGGAATCTTGTACTTTGACAGATCTCTTTTCCTTAGAAGCATTCATAATGAACACATGTAGGATTTTAAATTTTTTCTTTTTTTTCCCCCCCCATTTCCCTTCTAGGTACCTGGTTCATTGTCTGCAGTCAGAGCTTAATAATTACATGCCAGCATTCCTTGATGATCCAGAGGAAAATAATCCTCAAAGGCCTAAAATAGGTTAGACTACTTGATCTTTTCTTATGTCTTCTAAGCTATACAATTAATTAGTAATAAACAGAATTTTTCTTAACAGTGATATGACATTTATAAGTTGCCCTAACCTGTGTGTAATTGTTTGAATCAATTTTGTATGGATGAAAAGAAAGAACAGTAGGGACATTCAGATTACCTGTATGGGGTTTGCAAATCATGGAATAATTTAGTTTCGAGGGAATCCAGTGTTTTCCTTAAGGCAGGTACAACTGAATCAGGTTGTTCAGAGTATTGCCCAGCTGAATTTTTAATTTCCACTGAGGGATGGAGATCCTACAACATACTTGAGTAACTTATTCCATTGTTTGACCATTCTTATGGTGAAAATACTTTTCCTATATCTGACTGGAATTTCCCTGTTGCAATTTTTGTGTGTGTTTGTCTGTTGTTCTGTGCTGTCACCGTGCGCCTTTGAGAGCAATCTTGTTCTGAACCCTCCCATTAAATAGATGAAGACAGCAATAAGCTGTGCCCTTAGCCTTCTCTTGCCCCAGGATGAACCAAATCCACTCCTCTGTCCCTCTTTTATGTCCTTTTCCTCCAATCCACTAATAATCTTGGTGGCTCTCTGCTGAATTTGCTCCATTAAATTGGTATCTTCCTTGTGCTGGGAGGTCTAAAACTGGAACTGGTGTCAGTCGTCTCACAAATGCTGAATGTGTAGGAGGGACTGCTTCCCTCTCTTCTACTAGCTTCACTGCTGCTAACTTAAGCTTAGTATGCAACTGGCTACCTTTCAAGCAAGGGCACGCTGCTTAATCACATTCAGCTTCATTTACCAGGATCTCAACATCATTTTCAACAGGTCTGCTTTCTGTCCAAACGGCCCTTAGCTTATACTGTTGCATAGACTTTTCCTTTCTCAGATGCAGGTTTTGGCAGTTGCCTTTGAACTTTCTGAAGTTCTGTCAGCCCATTTCTCCAGCCTACTGAGGCCCTTCTGAAAAATACTGCTGCCCTTCAGTGTATCAATATTTCCCCCCTCAGCTTGGTATCATCTGTGAATTTGCTGAGAATGCACTCCATCCAGTCACTTAGGTCATTAATAAAGTCATTCAACAGTATCAGTCTCAGCCTCAATCCATGAGGGAAGCCACTAATAGCTGACTGCAAACTGGACTTCGTATGTACAAATCCACCAAGTCCAGTGGTCTAGCCAGTTCTCTACCTACATTATCTACTTATCCAGTCCTTATCTCAGCAATTTCACTATAAGGATGCTGCGGGAGACTCTGGCAAAGTACTTTCCCAGGTAGTAAAGTTAAGCTGAGTGGCCTTGTAGACTCATGTCAGGGATCCCTGCCACGATACTTTAAATATGATAGTGCTTTGCAGCAATGTCATCCTTCCTGGGCTGTTTCTGTCCATCAGAGCGTTCTGGTCATGTGTGCTATCCCACTATGCCTGTAATCTCAGCTCAGTGACTGTGTTCAGACTTCCGCCGCCTCTTGTTGTTTTCCATGCTGAACACGTTCATGTGCATGCCTCTGAGATAGGACTCCCTGTTCTGCTTTTCATGGGGAAAGTGTGAGAGCCTCTTACATGATGTAGCCTGATGACTAAAGGAGAAAATGGAAAACTGGAAAATGTTCAAGTTTTGAAGGGATTAACCAGGGATAGGTTAGGAAGAGTTAAGAAGATGGTGGCATTCTGAATAATTGACATAAAGATCTGCAGAGCTATTAAGTGCAGTCATTCTGTTCAACTACAAAGAGTATTTATACAAAATTCATACATACTTTCTGGTCTTTTGGGTATTAAGCCTCCTGCAATTGCTTTTTTCCTGCACTGAACATTGAAGGAAGAATATAAATATATACTGGTTTGGTTTTAGTGCCCTATACTGTAAGAGAGAGAACTTTCTGGAACACGAACCCTGAAAAAGTCGCAAACTGATACAGGAATAAAGGCACATGATGTTCATTATTTCAGTTATTTTTGAGCTGCTTTATAGATTCCTGTCCTATAACACACAGATTTTTTTTTTTTTTTTTTTTCAGTCACAATCCTGTGTTTCAATGATAAAGAAATTAATTTGGTGATCTCTTCAATAGAGATTTCAGATGAAAGTATTGCTTTAAAAGAAGGCTTGGAGATAAATGTTCTACTTGCATTTATATATTCCACCAGAAAGCACATAAGGATGAACAGGAAGACTCTATTGCTCCTTACATAATATTGCAGTGAACTAATGGGCAAAAGGAAATTTTAATAATATTTTTAAAAAGAATATGTAAACAGGAGATGCATTCTGCAGTTTAAGTACCTCATGGAATGCAAATAGTTTTTGCTGAAATTTTTTAATACAATTTGTTTTTTAACTGCAACGAGCTGCGGAATAATTGCAATATGCATTTGAAACAGTAGAGTATAAAGTTTTAATCTTGTTATTAAAAATAACGGAAATTATTAAAAATAACTTGTTATTAAAAATAACGGAAAATTAGTTTACTCAAAGGAGGACATGATTTAAGTGTCAGATACAACCGATGATATAGTTGTGTACTAAATATTTCCTCAGAAGATTTTATTTTAATTTCAGGAGTTCAAAAACTTATTTCAGCTCTCAGTTTAATGTTGCTTCATCTTCAAAACCATGAAACAGTAAATTTATTTCTGAAAGTGTGTGTAAATTAAATACATATAGGTTCCACCTAGTGTTCACCAAATTGAGTTAGATGTCAATTGTACATTGCAATATGTGAATGTGATTTACTTTTTTGTTTTATCTCTGTAGATGATGTGCTGCATACATTGACTGGAGCTATGTCCCTCTTGCGACGATGTAGAGTGAATGCTGCTCTGACTATACAGCTCTTCTCCCAGCTGTTTCATTTTATCAACATGTGGCTTTTTAACAGATTAGTTACAGCCCCAGATTCAGGGTTGTGTTCACATTATTGGGGGGCTATTGTTCGTCAGCAGTTGGGCCATATTGAAGCCTGGGCAGAAAAACAAGGTTTGGAATTGGCTGCTGATTGCCACTTGAGCAGAATAGTGCAGGTGAGTGTGTTTATTTCTGATTAACACTTTTTGAATAATTGTATATTCAAAGAGAATATCTTTATATTCTGTATTCCTAGAGAGTAGCATATGGACAAGTGTAGTTTGTGTGAACCAGTCCTGGAACACTGAGGTAGCATGCAAAGGCATAAAATTTGTTTTCAGCAGCATTACTATTTAAGTTACAAGTTAAATTAATAATTGTTTTAGCCAACATGCTGTTCAGTTTAGTTTATAAGACTGAACTACAACTATGCTGAATAGAGACAAGAAAAGTAGCTGAAAAATTGGTATGCCTCATTTAGGATAGATTCAGTATTAATTAGTCAGGAGATATATTTATTGGTTGTTTTGGGGATATTTATGTTGCTTCTGCAACAAGTCTGGCTTCTTGCTTTGTCTTTTCCCATCTCTCAGCTAAAGAAAACTCAGAAACAAAGCTTAAGGTTTCATTCTAGTTTGGATTTGTCTCCTATGACTTTTTTTTTTTTTTTTTTTCCCCTCTCCTAGGCAACCACATTGCTTACCATGGACAAATATTCACATGCAGATGTTCCAAATATTAACAGTACTTGCTTTAAGCTGAATTCTCTGCAGCTACAGGCTTTGTTGCAGAATTATCACTGTGCTCCGGATGAACCACTCATCCCAACAGTAAGTCTCTTCTGTCACTTACTGTGCTGTTTAACGTACTTGAGCAATATAGACTTAAAGTGAAAATACTGGCTGAGAGTAGCTGATTGTTGATTGTTTTGGAATTGTTAAGAGAAGAGTTAGAATGGGCAATCTGCTCTCCATACAATTAAAAGTATTGGTGATACCAGCCTGTGTCTGGCCACCAACTTTGGTGGGTGTACTTCACTGCAACTCGAGCGGGATATTACCAAAAATCTCTCCTACATCACGTTGGAACGTAAGGTAACACTGCATGTTGATCATACTCAGAGGTGTCACTGCACCATTTGTAGATGAAATCCAGTGAGGCAGTAGAGGAGAGGTGCACAGAGCACTCCCGAAAGCTAGTTCTATGTATAACCACAAGGAACAAAGACTGAAATTTTGACTGCAGAAATCAAATGGAAGAAGCAGGAACACTAAGGTTTTTTACTTGTAAAAATGCATGAATCTTGATCTTCATAGAAGCCACGGACAGATTTGTCCTTTGATGGACATGTATGTAAGAGAGAGAGAGAGTAGTGTTGTTTTCAGAACTGTTTTTATCTTGATATTTAACATATAAATGATGATTCTAAGTTTTATCCATGGGAAACATCTTTTTGGCAAAAGTCAAATGAGGTTTTGTGTTCCTTGTAGAATTGTAGTCATGTGGATGAAAACTCTTAAGGTAAATCCTCATTACAGAATAGTTGACTGATTTCAAAAATCTAAAAGATTAAGATAATCTGTTATTTATGTGACTGAGTGCATTGTCTACAAAGTCTAATAACTTTGGATACATCTGTTTATTAAATCAAAGATATTAATACAATGGTTGTGAAGGTGTTAAGGGGTAGTTGTAGCTTAGATATATTTTTATATCTTGACTACCAAACCAAAAAGTCTTTTGCTGAACAATGTAGCTTATATTTCCTGTTTACACATAGGTAGAAATCCAGTTTACTGTTATTGTTCTTTAGGGACCTCCAAAGAAATACAGTGCTAGATTTGACAGATCTTCTTTGTGTCAGAGAGAGGATTATAATATGGCTAGTTTGTCCTGTTGCAGTGAAGTGGTATTTGGGACTTCTTTGCTCTTTGCTATGAAAAACACTTGCACTCAAACTCTTACTTACTGCTGCCAAATCAGAAAAATTTCAAGACTTGGAATTTGTTCAGAGGAATATAAAATGTATTGACTTCTACATACTTTAGTTTGATGTAATTCTTTTCAAAATTAGCACCTTTTATGGTAAAAAGGCCCTTCTCAAAGAGCACTTCCAAAGACAGACTGAATTTATCCAGCTTCCCCCTGGAAATTTGTTGAAAATGAACGTTCAGATGAGAACACTTACATGGTGTTGTCTCAACTGTGTTCTGTGCTGTGCTCCAGTAATAAAACTGTTCTATCAGGCTTACAGGTTCTGAGTTGCATGTTAACATAACTGGCATGAGATTAAGACCAAACTTGGTCTTGGGAGCCAAGTAGAAGTTGTAGGAGACTGGAAATCACATCTGAATCTTTGGTAAAGCAAATACTTGTAGTAAAGGAATCTATATATTTGTAGGAGCCTCACATAAATTAATGGTAGTAATTCTGTCTTGATGCCAGTAAAATCATACGTGTCTGGGGTGAGCTCTCTTCCAGAAAGAATGCTGGTTAACTAGAGGTAAAGATACTTTTTTAAGTATTGATGCTGCCTGCTCCTTCAGATGTAGCAATGAGTCAGACCTGGGGTGATTTCTCGGTTCCTAAGGCAGAGCATGCAGCTTGGAAGAGACTGAGTGCTCAGAGAATTGCTACTTACACCTTTCTAAAAAGTTGCCTGTAACTTTTTTTTTTTTAATTTTACTTCACAACTGCATACTTTCATGCTAAAACTCCAGCCAGGCCAGCCTAAGGCATAAATGGTAACAGAAAAATGGAGGAACTGCTTGAGGAGAGAGAGAGAAGAGCCTTTCCATTATGCACGCTTTCAAATAATTTGGGATAAATAGAAGTGTGTAGAAACAGAAAGTGCTACTTGGACCTCTACTTTTTGTGAAGTTGTAAGAAATCTTATTTTTGTTAACTTAAGAATTAATTTTCCTCAGTTCATACAGTATAGTAACAGATACGCAAGGTTGTGCACCTGGGTCGGGGCAACCTCTGGTATCAATAGAGGCTGGAGGATGAAGGGATAGAGACCAGCCCTGAGGAGAAGGATTTAGGGGTACTGGTGGATGAAAAGCTGAACATGAGCCAGCAGTGTGCGCTCACAGCCCAGAAAGCCAGCTGCATCCTGGGCTGCGTCAAAAGAAGTGTGGCCAGCAGGTCAAGGGAGATTATTCTCCCTGTCTGCTTCACTCCAGTAGACTGGAGTACTGCATCCAGCTCTGGAGCCCCCAACATAAGAAGGATGTGGACCTATTGGAGGGAGTCCAGAGGAGGTCCACAAAGATGATGAGGAGAGGGCTGGAGCACCTCTGCTATGAGGACAGGCTGAGAGAGTTGGGGCCGTTCAGCCTGGAGAAGTGAAGGCTTCAGGGAGACCTTATAGCAGCCTTCCAGTACCTCAAGGAGGCCTTCAGGAAAGACAAGGACAAACTTTTTAGCAAGGCCCGTTGTGATAGAACAAGGGGTAATAGCTTTAAACTCAAAGAGAGTAGATTCAGACTATACAGAAGGAAGACTTTTTTACAGTGATGGTGGTGAAGCACTGGCACAGGTTGCCCAGAGAGGTGGTGGATGCCCCATCCCTGGAAACGTTCAAGGCCAGATTGGATGGGGCTCTGAGCAACCTGATCTGGTTGGAGATGTCCCTGTTCCTTGCAGGGGAGTTGGACTAGGTGAGGCCCCTTCCAACTCAAACTATTCTATGATTCTATATCCTATTGAAATCTTACAGATATCTCTAAAATGTAGAAGGAAGACTACTGTGTGCTACATGCAACCACAGTAGCTACACTGTGAAAAGTACACTGGTTTCTTAGAGCTTTTTTTTTATATTAAGCAGAACAATTGTGCACCGAATGTAAAACTTAAGTTATCCGCTGCACTTGAGTGATACTGCTCTTGTGCTGCGTGCTATTGTGCTACAGTGCTATTTGAAAAAGCAGATACCTATCTTAAGGGATTCTTCACATTATACTGAGCTCCCAGGAAATGTAGAATTGAATTAGTTCCCTAGAACTTCCAAACTATAGAACTATATATGGCATTGGTCCTCCGTGGGCATATGTGTCGTGATGGAGCTGAAAATCCTGGTTTGCACAAGTAGTCTATTTCTCTTCTATATATTTAGTCTTACAGAAGTATATATACACTCAACAAAGTGTCAAAAATTTTAAAGCTGCCTGTGATTCCACCTCTGCATGTGCATGTTCTCTGCTATATATTTTTAAATGCAGTCCTCATATCAAGTAAAAACATGCACCACAAGTTTTGAAAATACTGAAGTAAAAGTAAATGCTTGTGTTATATTTGCTATCTATGTAATCTATGGGTTTTAATCAACTAAAACAGTGCAGTGTACTAACTGCACATAGCGGAGCTCAAGGAGTTTTCTATCTGATAATGTATTTTCCAAATTCCTTTTTCTTGCAGTCTTAGTATTTTCCTGTTAATTTTTTTCCTTAATGAAAATTATCCCTTTGTAGTAACAATATATTTCTGTCTTTTGTCCAGGAATTGATAGAGAATGTAGTAACTGTTGCAGAAAATACGGCTGATGAACTTGCTCGCAGCGATGGCCGAGAAGTCCAGCTGGAAGAGGATCCTGACTTACAGCTGCCTTTTCTTTTACCAGAAGATGGCTATTCCTGCGATGTTGTCAGAAATGTTCCAAGTGGTTTACAAGAATTTTTAGATCCACTCTGTCAGAGAGGTTAGTTCTTCTGTTGTCCTACAATTATCTTCTTTCTTTGATGTAGTGAACACAGAATGCAAAATATATTTTAGTTAAATGTAAACCACTTTATTTTTCTTTATGTATGTTTTAATCTCTTTATACTGTGTTCTTCAAGGGTTTACTTTTGCAACCCATAAAAAGTATGCAGAATTTTTTTAATCTTTACCCTTTCTCTCTGTCCCTTTCATTCACTTCCAAGGTTCTGAGTAAGCAGTGCTGAGTTACTAGTGCCTACTGAAACTTTGTTTTGCCTTTGCTCCAGAGCGTTTTTGGATTTAGGTGACAGAGCAGGAAAAATTTACATAAATGTAAATTTAGCAATATTTCAGCAATTTCAGTCAAGTTCCTTTTAGAGCTAATGTGAATTAAATAGTTAAGTAACTTTTTTTTTTACTCATCAGCTGCTTCCATGTAATGTTAAAAAACTGTGAGCATAAATAGTTCTTCTAATGTTCATCAACACCAGAATGTATGGTTTGGGCATTGGTAGTCAAAAAAAATTTCAGATGAGTACAGATGTGTTTGGGTGAAAGCGACCTTGAGAAAGTAAAGCAGGGGATCTGTCAGAGCATTTACAGTGAAAGAACAAATTATGATCCTTATCTTGTGCTACACAACTTAATTTGAAGCCTTTTTGTTACATAATTTCTTAATAATTTTCTGCTTGAAAAGCAACTGTTTAAAAATTTCCATAGGAGTATCATAGTAGGTAGGACAGCAGAGGAGGCTATCAACAAAGCGGACTTACTCTATCCTACAGTGAAGTTTTGCAGTTGTTGGTTACGACTTAGTTTATAGCAAAGCCATATTCTTGCATTTTAAAAAAAAAGTAGGAAACTGTTTTGAAAGTACAGTGAGTTACAGAGGGTGTAGTCTTGAAACTAAAGAATAGTAGATTTTTTTTTAATTAGTAAGTATAATTCATTTGCCATACGAATGTCTGTATGGTTATTATAAGTAAGACCTTTTTAATGCATACGTTCAAAATTTTACTCTTTAAGTGTCCCTTAAATTATGCTGAGGAACTGGTTTGCAGTAAATTAGTGTAAACTGAATTGCTGAAAGATGGTCTTTGTGAGGAAAAGAATCTCATCTGTTTGGATGGAGTGATTTGTAATTTGACTGTAATGTGGAGTCTCATGGTCCGTGATTTGGGAGCAAATGTTGGATACCTCTCAGCTGCTGTGGCTCCTTTTTTTCAAAAGTTTAGGAATTGCTCAACAGAGAATAAATCAAACAACAGCTCACTTTTAATTGTATAGTTGCATTTTAAAAAGTAGCGAGTCCAGATGAAGCTTCACCTCTGCCAAATCTATGCTGAGACTGGTTAGCTTGACTCTCTGCAAAGCAGAAGATTTCTGTGGTGCCATCTTATTCAGGGTTCTGCTAGTTTGTACTCTGAAAGATGACTTGATATTTCATGTCTCTTTTTTGAGCCTGATTGGTACAAGCAATATTTTGCAGCCCAAGAGTTTTCTATGAGCTTGTACTGTTTTTAAATACATACGTTTCTCAGAAGCTGCAGCTATAGGACTGTAAAATTTTGTAGATACCATAAAACTGCAGTGAAGCACACATAATGGCATCTAAGATGCAAGATTCAACATATTGAATATAAAAGGATAAATACTGCTATTTGGTATTTCCTTGTGGCAGATTATTTGATTTTAATTAAGCTATTTTAAAAAATACCATAACTGTGTTGATGTCACTTTCTCTTTTAGGTTTTTGTAGATTAACACCTCATCCGCGGTCACCAGGCACATGGACAATATACTTTGAAGGTGCAGACTATGAAAGTCACCTGTCACATGAGAATGCTGAGCTAGTAAGTGTTGATTCAGTGAATAATTGTCAAAACTAATATCTTGGCAAGCTGTTGTGTTTTGGTTTTTTTTGTAATGAGTTTTAATCCTTAGTAGGAAGAACATGTAGTTCATCAGTGACTTGGTGAATTTGAGGAACTATTTGCACGTTTTTGTAAGTCAGTATTTTTCTAGACTGTTACTGATATAATTTTCATGTAAGCAATCTTTGTCATGTTACCTCACCCTGGAGGTAAACAGTGAAGAAATTACTTTTAAATAAAGGCAAAAATATATATGGACATGCATTTGTAAATAACTTGTAATGTGAATGGAGCTGCAGGCTGCTTTTATTTATATAACTGGCAGTTACCAACTAAATGTTCAGTATTAAGTTGTAATCTGGTACTTTTTTTTCCTGCTAGATTTTCAGGAAAAATTCATTAGTTTTCCTTGTCATTATATTTACTGAAGAAGAGTTTCACTTCAGTGTGAAGTGTCTTTTTTTTCTGTTGTAGGATTTTGTTTTGTTTTGTGATAAGTTTTTTTGTTGCTGTGGTTGTTTTGTGGTTTTTGGGGAGGGGGGTTTGTTTTGTTTTGTTTGTTTTTTTTTTTTCTTAATGTGATAACCAAGAACATCAAAGTTACAGAGCAACTGGTTTTGGAAAGATGGTGGCTTTATGTGAAGTAATTTTTAGAGACACTAAACAGAAATAGCTTCATATTTATAATTAGTATTTCAATGAAATCAAGAAGGCCAACATGAAACTAGAATTATGTTACTAAGGCCTTCTGTGAAAAATACTTGCCCCTTACTATTCAAAGGGATTTGAAAGCTTCATTTACTCTGTTCAGAACCCGACATTTGTTAGATGACGTTATGCAGCGTTGCAGCTGTGGCCTAAAGAATGTGTTTATAGACACTGGTAAGCCAGGCTCTGCAGGCTTGGTATCTTGGTAAACTGGCATTTGACTGAGGAAAATATAGCAGAGCTATATAGCTCTTCCTTCCTGGTTGCTCTAAAGAAATGCATTTTTCAGAGCTAGTAGAGACAAAAAATCGTCTGAAGTTCTGCTAGGTACTTGCTGTTCCTTATACTAAGAAAAAGTTAAAGTAGAGTTCTGGCCAGTCTTCCTTAAAAAGCCTTGATAAAGAAATGCAGCCTAAGTGGATGCATGGAAATTAATACCACGTAGGGTTGTTCAAATAACCTGATCTAATAATTCTTCTCTTTGTTGCATGTATGTTAATTGAATGTGCTAAGCTGGAGACTTCTAAAAGTCTTTAGTCTTGGTGTCTGAGCAGTGCTCTAAATGCCAGTTCACAAATCGCCTTTTTGTGCAACATCTACGTAATCTAAATACTAGGTAAATGGTCCATTTTATAGCTGTGAGGTTGTTTGGTTTGTTTTGGTTTTTTTTTTCTTTTCCCTTCCCCTCCCAATTCCCCCTCCCCAAGCCAAAAACTGTTCTCATAATTCTGCTCCTCTTGGTAGTCTAGGCAGTTCTCAAATTTTCACTGAAAAATTTATTTTATTCTTAGACCAAGAGAGAAATTCAGTATAGACTAATGGCAAAGTTATGTTGCTAGTGGCTTACCTTTTCCAATGTGTATGGTTTTTGTTGAATTGGTTTAATGTTTCTATTTAAATTAATGGAAAAAAGTCTAAATAAAGTAGGAACAGATTCTGTTCTTCTGCTATCGTTGGCACAGGAGTGCTAGAATACTCCTAGCTTAAAAACTGCTTGGTTTTCTAATACTTGAACTTAATCAAAAAGTGTTAACATTTTTTTTTTAATTCATTTCTTTTGCTTATATTTTTACTTTGTCATGGGTCTTATGGAACTTGCAGTTAGCAGGTTTCATATGAATACAAGCTAGGGTGCTTTCTTCAGCTAGTGAAGACTGATGGCAACTTTTTGAGTAGAGGGAATTGGCAATGTTGCAAAGAAGTAAAAACATCGCTGAACATGTTTAGGGGCTCGGACTGTATTTGAGATAGTTTTCAGAAGTTAAAATTTTTGGAACTTTCTTTCAAGGCTTTAACTCTGCCTTTGAAATTAGTTGGCCTCTTAATATCTTCACAGAACTACTATCTTCTGGATGCAGCACTGAAAACTGAGCTCTGTGTAGATCCCCCTCACATTTCTAGTAGGGGCCTACTGAGTCTGAACTTTAGGTTTCATTAAAAGTTGCTGTGGTTTTATAGACCATTTACATTTCAAATTGTGAATCATTAATAATCTCTTCACTGAATTAGAGAAGGAGAAACAGTGAGTAGACTTCAAAGCTTCAGCAGTGTTCACAACATAGGTGTAGTACTTGGTAATGTGAATCCACGTTAATTAAATGTTGGAGATTCTACCTTTAAAATGGAGTTACAGACATTTAGGATGCAAGATCTTCTGCTACACTAACAGCGTAGATGAACTATTTTGCGCAGTAATTTTCCTAGCCTGGCAGTGAATATTAACTCTTAGTCTCTTTTCTTCTTTCCCCTTCCCTGTTTGATAGGCTCAGCCTTTGAGGAAAGAACCTGAAATTATCACTGTAACACTGAAAAAACAAAATGGAATGGGCCTGAGCATTGTTGCTGCCAAGGTATGGAAGTCAGTTTGTGTAAGTGTTATTTAAAAAAGTGGGGTGTGGGTTTTTTTTGTTTTTGATTTGGGTTTTTTTTGGTTGGTTTTTTCTGTTTGTTTGTTTGGGTTTTATTTTGGTTTTGTTTTTTTTTTTTTGTTTTTTAATCAGCCTGCTGTGGAAAATGTTAATGGAAAAATCTATTTCCTTTAAGTTTGTTGTGCACATCATGTTGATCATACTTTTAGTCTGGCTAGGGAATGTTTCTGTAAAATGCACAGATGTGATGAGGAAGCATAATATGGATATAGTTACTATGACATTTAAGTTATGTCTACTACAGGCTTATTCATTTTTCAGAACCAAAAACTGGCAGTGTTATTAAATGGAATTAATAAACAGGCTTATTTACCACCTCTGCTGAAAGGTAGTGGAATTATCTAGGAAAGAAAAGCAGTAAATATAAAGAATAAAATGTGTGTATTATTTTTTAATTTGATGAATACGTAAAATAATATAAATATATACATTAAAGTTTGTATTCTTTCTGCTGTGAAGACAACACCTTATCTTTTTCACAGTGTACGGATGCATGTATGAGTTCAGTTTTGCTTCTTTATAGTGGAGAGCTGCAGCATATTAAGTAGCTTGGTGAAGGAGGGTACGCCTCTTGCCCTGACTTGCCGAAGTTGTGGGTGTATGCTGCTCTTAATAGCACTAGATAGTAATGTATAGAATGCGCGTACGACTCCAGCCACCAGATGGAGGACTCCACTAGTTGATCGGTTTTGCTTTATTAACTGGATCACATAGCAGATACAGTCTTTGGAGTTTTAAGCTTGTTATAAATTATGCAATGGTGATATCTGAAAGTCCTTGTAATTATGTGGTGTACAACAGATAAAACAAGTCTTCCCTAATGTCTCTTTATTATATAGTATGTAAAACTTCAGAATGCTGTAGTCCTCCTTGGCACTTAGTGCATGGGCTGAAAACATTGTTGTTTTACTGCTTTTAAGTTATCTCACACAGTTAATTGCCTCTAAACAACAGTATTTTTTTTTTCTACATATTTGCTCATTTCATAGTCTGTTCTTGCATGGTATTGGCTTTATTTCTGACATCTGTAGAGGAATACCAAGAGTCAGGAGTATGTTGCTAACAATCAGCAGTCGTGGAGGAAACTATTCAGGATTTGAAAAATGTAACTCAGTATTGTGCTCTTATTTTGGTGGAATGGGTTAATAATTTGAGAAGCAAATACTAGATCTTGAGATACGCCACATTAAATATGTATCAGATTTCTGATTGCAATCTGCATTTCTATTGAATATTTCAAAATGTGTGGTGGAAATTATTTTTTTTTCACTTTAAACTTTGAAATCTGATTTCTCATATGGAAGCAGGATATAACGGGGGGAAAGTTTTTTTCTTTTTCAGTAGAGTTGGCTGGCTTCTATACGTTGTTTTAACAGCTGACACTCTTACTTTCCATTAGCAGTGTGTAACAGTGCTAATGGTCAGTGTATAACCTTGATTTGAAAGTTTTTTTACAAATTATTTAACCAATTTCATGATTTCTTTAACGTGATCAGTGATGAAAGCAGCAGTCTTCATCTCAGCACAGTTGCAGAAACACTCACTAGTTCAGGCAGTGATTGCGTTACATCTTACTGCAGTATTGGAATTCTGATTTTAAAACGGTTCTATCTTAAATCTTGATCTGAAATAAGCAAAAGGCAGATTTTTATTTCAGTTTCAGTGTACGTAGAATAGAAAGTTTTGCTTAATTTGAAGTCAGCACAATCTTTATTGGATAGAAATGATCATTTCACATTAAGTGTTGAAACAAGTTGCTGTAGTAGTTAAGTAGGATTATTTTCAAGGGGTTATTTCAAGGGGTTCTAAGTTGCTTATTCTAAGTAATTAATAGCATGTTTTTTCCCATAATAGGCTTCATAAAAACAACAGAGTAAGGAGGAATACCCTGGCATTAATTTTCTCAGTCTGGCCAGAGCAGAACAGAGTAGATAATTGAGTGAGTGTGACTGAGAAGGTAGCAATAGTGGGTGGATTTTTTATCATGTTGACTTTTACTAATAATTTGTCGGACAGGTCTCAAGTCATTTATCTTTTACCAACATAAAAATTAAAATTCTCATTTTTTTCTTTGAGGAAAGCAGAGGAAGAAGTCCAGTAGACTATTTGTTAAAATTTTCTAAACAGCAACTGGATAAAATACTGAAATGTGATGAAAATAGTGTGAGAATAGATTTAGGTTTTTCAAACTTTTTAAATAGTAAAAAGGTTGGCTATCAAATGCTCATGTGAAAGAAAGCACCTTATAGTTGAAGAAATGAAAACTCATGTTTATTTTCAGAAGTACACAGTTACTGCTGCCATGCACAGCCACTTTGACGGCTGACCCAATCACATTTCTTGAACTATTGGTTTCTAGAGTGCTTCAGAAGTCCTGCAATAAAAGAAAATGCAGCTTTGCTTAGGAAAGCAGTTGGTTTTTTTTTTTTTTTTTCCCTGTGATGTAACAAAATAGTTGCTCTCAGTAATGTGCTGTGAGAATGCCTTTGCATGTCAATGCTGACCTGCCTTTCTTGTTAAGTCTTAAGCTCCTCATCCTTATCACTGGCTTTGGATGAAGTTGGTTAAAATGCAGGTGGCTGATATTCTAGAGATGGATGAAACAGGCAGATTCTCAGAGATCATAGAGAAAAATAATTCCTACTGACTACTTTTCTTCCTTCTACCCATTGCAAAAAAAATCTACATTCTCCTAGTAATCTGTGCTCATCTCTGAAGAAACATCTAACAAATTTATCATTTGATAATTCTTTGAGTTTTTATTAGTTTACAGGATTTTGAAATAAAGTCTGTGGCAATTAAGAGTTTTTAATGGGAACATTAGATAATGTACCTTACCTAACCCTTCCACACCAGACGTTCTTAATTACCAGGTGATTGTCACACCTTCTCTGCTACAATCTAAAAAGATAACTGGAGTTGAAGCTAAGGTTATGCAAGCAGAGAAGTGATGGAACTTGCATTGAAGTGCTCTGCACCTGCTTATTCTTAAGATGCATGGTTTCAGTTTGTGATACTAGGCGATTGCAAAGACATTAACATTAATGTAGAAACCAAAGGAGGTGAGTCAAGGAGTATATTAAAGTATTAAGTCCCTGGAGAACCATGTATTTGATCCTCTCCACATAATGACAGGTAAAATGTTTAAGTGCATTACTTCTAATGAAACAAAATATGAGTAGCTGTGAAATAGAAGTTTTACAGGCCTGCCAGGAGTGTTGGAAATGCTGTACATCACCTGGTTCACCTCACTTTGCTGTAAGGGTATTTTCCTTTGAGCAGCCATCTAGTAAGCATGTATGCTATATGCGTACATACCAGAGAAAACAAGTTAAGTTATGAAACAACTGGTAGCTGCCAGAGCACCGTAAACAGCATTCTGTTTGTTTGGGTTTTGTTTTGGATTTTAAATTGGGAAAATATCTAACAGCATTTCTTGAACTGACTGCTTTATACAGGTTTTTATTTTTATTTAAAGTTAAATTGCATAGCTTCAGATGTGACCCCAAAAGGTAACTTATTGTTCTACCCTTTTGTAGGTGTTGTATGTTTTCTTACAGTAATACTCCTGCAGCTTTATTAGCAGCAGCTTTTGTAATAGGTGTATGGAAATGCAGTTGTAGGAGTGGTCGGGCATCGGGAACAGTATTGCTTTTTGAGGTTGTGTGCAGAATTTGGTTGCTCTAACCCTGAAAGATGTTTTGATGTTAAAAGCTGCCTGACTCCCAGCCACATTGCGGTTAAGTTTTTATGAAATCCAGATGATTTGGAAGCAGCGTGTGCATGCAGTTTACTTTAAAAATATATCGCTTTTTGGGGGCTTTTGCATGTGACTTCTTAGCCATCTGTGGGCCAGCACATTACTTCCTGTTTAATTTGGAGGTTTTTTGTCTTTTGTACAAAAGGGCTCCCTTTTTGTTTTTTGGGTTTTTGTTTTTTTTTTTTCCCTCACAGTTTTCAAAGTTTTAATAAAGCCTCTAAAGTAAATGGCAGTCAGAACAGCATAACTGATTACGTAAGAGTCTGAATATTGTATTGGTTATAGCTGGTGTTGATAAACGCTACACTGTGTCATAGCATCCAGCTCCGCGTTATCTTGATGGGTATCTCGAGAAGCCAGCAGACTAGAGCCGTGGTTGCTGTTGAGGGCTGAAAGAGAAGTGGAGAATTGTTTTTTTTCTTTCAAGGATCTGTAGTCCCCGAGATCAAAATGTGGTTTTCTGTTGTTGGAAGAACAGAATCCATGGTAAGTCTGTTCAGGTTTCTGTTGGGACTGTTTTTCTCTGAAGTTTTAAATACTATCCCTGTACTTTTTCCTGCTCTCTTGCTTGTTTAAACCTGCCAGTAGTTATTTGTTCGTGTAGCAACAATGTAATACAGCATGCAGTTAAATATAGTCAGTTGTTAGTAGCTAACTTTCTAAAATCTAGAAAGAAAAAACTAATTTTTTAGCTTGTTCTTCATATGCACTTCTCAAATTTGTGGAAGTGACTATTAATATTTAAAGTTTCAGGTGTGATAACTACTGTTTTACTGTGGCAGAGCATGAATAACATGACCTGTTATCTCTTTACTTGTCATATTAGTTGGCTTTAATCCAGGTTCATCTAAAAGTCTGTTTTTCCCCATACAAAATCTTAGTAGAATAATTAAAATTGATGTCCCAAACAGTATGTATAAGATTTTTAATACTCTGTAGACCCTTCTGAAAAGACCAGCACTTGCAAATACATTGCAGTTAGGATACCTTATGTTCAACACATTCATAGAGTAGAGCATTTAAATTCTGTTTAGATTGCTACTGCACAAAAGAAAGGATTCACATTTTCTGCAAGAACTATAGAGCAGGTTTTGTTGATTAATCTTCACATGCTGGTTATATTTATTAGTATGCTACAATTAGTTCTTTAAAGTATGGCACGCTTCTACTTCTTACTCAGTCATTACTATAACAGAAAAAGTTGCCTTAAAATATATACAAGCAACTTAAAATACATATGTATATATCATTGCTGGCATATAAATCAGAGTGTATTTTCTACGGGTTTTTTAACAGATGGTCAGATTAAATATCTTCATAGCACTTGCTAAAATAGGATGAGATGGTGATGAGGTGTTTCTCTTTTAACAGAGGCATGTCAAACACTGGGTGTGACAGTTCATCAATAAATATTCTGGGGAAGGGGCTTAGTTTTCTAAACACAAGTGTGTGGCATCTTAACCATAAAAAATTTTTATTATTTGGCAACCTTGTTTGTTCTTAAGGTTTAATTAAATCAATCTAAATTGCATTATTTTTTTAACTGTTCCTCATAATTTCGTATTTAACAGTCAATTTAAGGTGTTAAATTTAATGAGGGTTTGAGACTATCAGGAATATAAATTTCGGTGTGAAATTTTTCTGAAAGTTTGGTCTACAGATATCTTGTAGGTGATCTATGCAGAAGGAACAGACTTTAATATTCATTTAATTTTTTTTTCCAAAATTGAAAATTAGGTTTATAGTACTGATAATATAATATACAAATTTGATTCTCTCTACTCAGCATTTGCAAATATAGACAATTGATGGGATTTTTTTTTTTAATTTGTTAGCTCTTTACTTGTGTTACATGTCCTAAGTTGTCTTAAGGTTTCAGATACCTCACTATCTGAAGTCCTGTTGTGTCTGTGATTTCTAAGTATTTAAGGAAAATTTTTGCCCTTTCCACCTAGCATAAATTAATTGAAATGTTTGAGTAAGAAGATTTAGAAGTTGTTTTTTTCAATGTTCAATTCTAATTCACATCAGCAGTCTGAACTACTGATGTTGCCTTAACAGGATACTTAGGAGGAATTAAAAAGTAAAAATGTAATATTTAATTGTCCCTTCCAGCACAGATTTCTCAGTCTCACAGGAATAAGATAGTACATAAGTTGCCAGTTTAGTCTTCATCGTGAACAAATAACTAGTGATGTGTTAGCAATTCACCTGTGTCTTGTTGATTCATAACTTCCAGTGAGGTTTTTGGTTACATTTTGGTACCTTGTAGATGTTCTATAAAACTTTGCTAATGCTTTCATATGCTGTGTAAAAACTAAAGCTTATGCTAGCACAGCATGACTTTTCTTCTCAGTAGCTGTGAAACCACAGCTCTGCTCAAGTAGAGTGTTTTTGTCTTTTTTATTCTCTTGTATTTAGACTGATACTGCACATGGGTCACCCAGACATTTGTATTTAATGCCTTTTTGGAGCAAAGTGGGTTTTACAATTCATGTGCCAGTTCCTCCTTGCACTAATACGTTCTGTATGCAGGCACTTTTCTAGGAAGCCTGTGAAAGTTACAGTGCAAATATGCTTCAGCTAGAATTCGTCTACCAGACTTCATTTAATTCTGGCATTTGAATAACTTCCAAAATTGTTTTTGGATACATGTTAATACAGCATTATAATTTCAAGTTTTTACTCCTATTAATGAAAAAGAATTTCAGAAGTTAACAAGTTCTGTGTAGACTTTTTCCTGCATGAATAATGTTCTGTTGGAGTAGAAATTTAAGTGCTTAACAGTATGTGATAGTGCACACCCTGATACTGGGTGAAGTTGTATCCATCTGAAACTGCAGAACAGCGTTATGTGGAAGATTGTGCTGTAAGGTTTTTTCTGGTTATAATTTGTCCTTAGCTATAGAGCCAAGAGCCATTTTGTTGAAAAAGCACAGAGATACAGGGTGATTTTTTTTCCAAAATAGGTTGCCTGGTATGTCTTGCCTGCGAAGTCCTATCCACAAGCCTAATTAAGCTGAAGCAGAGTTCAGAGTTGCCTTAACAGGGAAGAGTGTCACAGAATCTGTGATACAACTTGTACATTGCTCCATAACTCTGAGTAGCCCTTAGTGTGTCACTGCTCATAGCGTATTTAAAGCAAACGTACGTTAAAAAGTTAACCCTTGTTTGGGAAAATAGAGCTCAAGCAATATATTTTCTTGAGCTCAACAAAAAAAGATTTTTTCCATTGAAACAAAAAAGAAATGGAATCAAACAGGCTCATGTTTTTAATTTCATGTGTTAAAAATTAAGAGTGCTTTAACGCATTGAGTCTGCATGAATCTTAAGTTGCAGATTTATAGTAATAAAAGAGGTGTCCTTTCCAGGAAGGTTAGGAAAGACTAATGAATAAAACTGGCTTAGTCTTTTATGAGTGTCGTTTATGAGGCATTTTCACTTTACTTACTAATCCTGTTTCATGAGAGCAAGAGTAAAGCAGAGTTAAGTAGGAACTGTTGCATACTTTATTCTAGTCTCAGAATGAGACTTTAGGCCAGTTGCTTTTTTAGTTGCTTTGATTTTCATCAAAGAAGATTTGAAAAGCACTCAATTTGCAGAGCATGAGAGGAATCACCTTTTACAAATTGATGTACTTCTGTCTAGCACAGAAGACATTACAGCTATTTGTGTCAGCATACCTGCTTTCCATGTTTATCTAATTGCCTTATTAAGATTTCTGAATACCATAATTGAGTGGTTGGTTGTTCTTTTTTTTTCTAAAAAAAAAAAAAAAAAAAAAAAGACTACATATGCACAAGACTACAGTACTGCATATTTTATTAATGCTATTTCAAAACACCCGGAATTCTTTGGTCTTTTACCTTCTGGGGAAGCACGCTTTAGGAATATAGAAGGTGTATGCACTTGCTTGATTTGCGTGCAAGTCAATCTTAATTACGAACTTTCTTTTATAAAAAGAAACAGGTAACCCTTACTCCATTAACAAGAACAACAAAACTCTTCAGCCCTTTCTCTTTCTTCCTTTTGAGGCTATTTCTAAATAGAGCTTCTGGATGTGCTGGATGTAAAGTTTCTAGGTTGTCAGATGCTTTAGAGTCCTGTGACTTTGTACTCCTTGCAGTCTAGCTTTTTTTTTTTTTTTCTCTGAATAGTAAGACGCTCATTTTTCATCTGTTTTCCCAACCATTGCAAGTTAAAGCTACAACAGAATTGTTCATAGATGTTAAATGCTTGATGTTTCCTTGGCTGTGAATAATGTTGGCACCGAAGTTTGAATCTCCACTGCCTGTTTTGTTTAATTGGATATGTTTTGTGCACGTATGACTGTAGTTTGTCCAACACAAAAAATGTTTGGTTTTTCCCCTGTAGAGGAGAATTTGGGAGGGGAAAGCAGAAGTTTACATATGTGGAGCATGGGTCAGTTTTAAATTCTTTTAAAGTCAGGACACAACGTGACTCATAGCACTGTAGCCACAAGGAATAGACCAGTTTTACATATAGTAGGCTGGTTCACCTCATTTATATTTGGAAATTACATAGGGCATGCTATGAAATATTTTATCTAACAATGACAGGTT
Organism: Chlamydotis macqueenii; assembly: GCF_036417535.1. Classification (NCBI taxonomy): domain Eukaryota; kingdom Metazoa; phylum Chordata; class Aves; order Otidiformes; family Otididae; genus Chlamydotis; species Chlamydotis macqueenii. The sequence continues at coordinate 100,481,123 of NC_141558.1, read as the reverse complement.
TCCAAAATCTCTACATTGATGTTGAGGTGGCTGAGGCCTTTGCTTCCTCTGACAAAGTGAGTTTTTTCTGATCGTCAAGTCTAGAGAAGTTTACCCTCACTGGAGGTGGGACCAGTAGCTACAAGGTTGGTCTTTCTCCTTCCTCTGGGCTGATGGCAAGTAGTACAAAGAGTCATACTCATAGTATGTTTGGTACATAAAGCAGATAAATATGTATTCATCTGGATACAACCTACAAAATGCACGCAGCTTTAGGGAATGTGAGTGTTTGGGTCATCAGAAACCTTTGCTTTTGCCTCCGGAGAGTACATTTGTAAACCAGCCACATAGTTTAGTAAACTGGTAATCTTTAAAATGCTTACAAGCTTGGATTATTTAAATGCTTCTGGACTAATTATTTGTCAGGGAGGTCAGACTGAGACTTGATTATGTTGCATAAACTTGCCTTTAAGGATGTTTATAAAACTTAGACATCTTCTGTGTAAACTTAAGAGTCTGGAATCAGAGAATTAGCCTTGATAAAAATCAGTAAAATCTACTCTGGGCGTAGGCAGATAAAAGATTCCAGGCCTGATGGCTGGTATCAGGCTTGTTAGCTACATTTCTGTCTTGTTTTGTTTAAAGAAATTTTAGTTGCAGAGATTCATTCTGGTTTAAACTGTTTTGTTTTTATAAAATACGATACAACAGAAGCTTAACAGACAAGACCAACTTGGGGAAACAGTGTCATCCTTGAAATGTTATAAGGGATACTAGGTCCTAATATTTCAGCAAGGTATGTTTGTGTATGTATATATATACACATATATGTGATATCTGTATTATTAAAATTAAATATTTTAAAATATTTGCATAATTATGCAATCTCCAGTGGTTTATGTGAACCATTGGAGTGTTTTGACAAGTAGTCTTGGTATCTGAAGCCACTGAAATTGGAATATTACTTTAAAAAGATTGGTAATCTGACACTTTTTTGTGGATTCAGTTGAAGTATAATTGGAAAGTGAAGGATACCTTCAGTTCAGGATTACTTTTTCATACTACTTTCTACGTGAAGCTTGAAACTATTTGAATATTCATGTATTTAAGACAGAACTCTTCAAATCAGTATTGAAAGGTCATTATGAAGACTTTCTTGCATTTTGTGAAAATGATTAGTTTTCAGTACATGTAACATTTTTAAAAAACTTCTTATTGAAGTGTTTGTTTTTTTTTTTTTTCTTTAATCAAACATGATTCTGCCAGTCTTTATTGGAAGCTGTTCATCACTCCATTTTTATTGGAGTGATAAACAAAGCTAAACAGGTATGGGCAAATGATGGTTCAGAACAAGTAATGACAAGACCTTACTATTAATTGTCTGAAGCATTACCGGTTCGGTTAGGTACCGTACCTGCAGATATGTTTTGGAGATGCATAGTTTTTCCTTAATTACTTAATACTACAGTTTTGCTGCTACAATTCCTAACAACTGGAGGAGTGTTTTAATAATAGTTTTAATCAGTTTAATTCTAAGGATGGGTATTGAAATAACTAGGTCTTCCTACAGACCTACTAAAACTGCAAGAATATTACTAACTTCACAGAAAGTACAGCTAGTTTGTGATCCACCTAAGCTAGTTCTGGGGCATGGTGTTTGAGGGTGGGAGTAGATTAACTACTAAGGGGTTATCACCTCGTCAACGGATGGACCTTCATTCCACTTTGATACCTTTACACTGGGGTACTGGTGGGGCTGCACAGTGGAGTGGCTCAGCCCCTCCAGCGCATCACACCGGTGGCAGCAGGTCCACACACGGCATGGCATAGCAAGGGTGTCTTGCCTGGGAACCCAGCTGTGTGTTGATGCTCACTAGAAGGAGCTCCCTGTTCTTCCCACCATGCTGTTATGGCTGCTTGTCCTGGCAAGTATCAAATGGGAAGGAGGAGCCAGCGGGATTTCTTATGCCTGCTTTTAATGCTTCTGTGGTGACTGAATCACCAGCTCATGGGCTAGCTGTGATGTTGCCATTAGGAAGACTTTACCTGATGTTCCTGTTCTTCAAACTCCTGCGTTATATATGTTGGGCTATATAGCACGCACCGATTTATGTATGTGAGCCAAAGTTTCCTGTGTGGGCTGCTGACAAGGAAGTCTTATAAAACCCATCTTGTGACATAGCAAGATTAGCAATAAAATCTGTTCTCCTTAAATATTTTGTTTAATTCTGTAATTTTTATTAATTCATTACTACTGTAGTCCTGTACATCCTAAATATCACAGTCTTCTGATGTGTGAGTAGTTGTTTCTTTTTTTCAGATCAGTGTAGTTTACCTTGTTGTTTTTACTCCATAGAAGTGGCTGTAATATTTTTCTTTTTCATGCTGCCTCGTCTATTTCTGTAGTTCTCATAGTAAGTTTTGAAGCAAATGCCGGATTTTGGGCTTGGAAAATGATGCTAACTGTAAGAACAAGTATGGACTGCTGTACACTGATGTGTTGCTTGATAGATGACCCAGATGATAAGCAGGTGTGATGGGAAATGACTTGTTTCTTGTTCAGCTGTCTCAGAAGCTGATGTTAGATTGCATTAACCAACTCGGTTGACTCTTTGGCTTCGTTAACATGACAGAATTTTTGTAGTCAAGCAGAGAATCGTACTAGGCTTAAAAGGGGCAAATACCCACTTAGACAACAGGTATGAAATCTTTGCTTACCTTTGTCTGCCATAAGTCATAGTTAGCTGAGCATATTGTTGTAATTTTTTATTTTGACAAATTATATGCATGATTGACTTTGTTGTATTTTATCAACTTTGTTTTCCTTACATCCTCCTGCTCTCAGTGAATTTCCACATTTTTTTGAGGTTGTAGTCTGTGTGACTTGAAGAGTGGAAATCCCGTAAAAAAAACCTTAAGATTTGGAGAGTTTGTTACTTTCTTCACCTTTTAAGTATTCTTTTAATGAGGGAACATCTAGTGTTGGACTCCTTATTTTTCTTTTTCTTTCCCACTGTGTCAGTGCCATGATTCTTAAATGTAGTGTATCAGCATTCTAGAAATTGAAGTTAGGCTGACCAGAAGTGCCAAAATTGCTCTTTAAGGATTGCCATAGTTGCATGAGTTTTCAGAACTTTTATAATCTTTCAGGCCCCTCAGGACAGGCATTCAGTCAATTATTTGTTTGTTTATTCAGTAAATTCTTTACTAAATTCCTTTATATCTGGTGATATGTCCTGGGATACTTGCTTATGTTTTATTAGTTGTCTTACTGCTTATTCAGAAGACATTTAGAAATAAAAGTTTACAGAGTTTTTGTTACTTCTTAAATTCCTGATATAAGTACTTAACAAGTACTTTTTTTTTAAGCAATAGGGAATGTATATTTATAAAACCATATATCTCTAATATATCAATCTTATTTATATTATATGTGTAATTAAAAAAAATTAAAAGTAGTTGTCTCTCAGGTGAGATTTTAACCTTGACCCTTTTTTGTTGGCTCCAGTCTGTCTGAATTCATTAACCCAAGAGATAAGAGTTTTTTGAAAGAGCTGAAAGCTCTTGCTGAAGTTCCGTCTGGTTAACTGTGCTTTGCTCCGCAGTCTTTGGTCGTCTTCTGAGATTCAGTTCTGTTGATAGTGTAAATGTATTGGGGTTTTGGGTTTTTTGCTTCCATGTGGTGGAGAAATGATAGAACTGTGAAACAAATTATAACTATATTTATTATAACTATAACTACTACTATTTTTTCTCTTACATGTGTAAGCTACTTCCTTCTTATTCATTAAATTATAGTGTTTTGGGGCTGAATTACAATATTTATGTATTTTACAGTGTTGGGGAGCCGAATTGCAGTATTCATTTCATGTCCAGACTTTGTATGCAGAAGATTGTGTCAATTCTTATGTAGGGTCTACATAGACGTTTGAGTAGGTCCCCTGTCAACTCAGCTACAAATTACCAGAAAAATAAGTATTTCTTATTTAAATAATACATTGGAATGTAGCTGAACATTGTTGACCCATGCTTACACTAAACTAGGGCCTAATGAGTACCACTTCAATAATTTGAAGTTTTCATTTAATTTCAAAAGAAAAGTTAAACTTGTATGGACTGTGCCTTCAATGGCCTATGAACAGTACTGATGTGACCTCCCAACAATCATCATAATTGACATGTGTAATAAACTTAACAAGCCTCTCTGTGTTTCATTTCCTTGCTTTTCTTTGTATCCTCAGGTTGTCATTTTAGACTCTGTCTTGTAAAATTTTTCAGAACATTTTTTTGTTCTGTGATAAGAGCTATTCAAAATTAGGCTACTGTGACAAAAATAAAGCTAATTCTCGTTTCTGAAAGCTTACCTGTCTTTTGTATGTGCGCCACACAGCTGCAATAAAAACAGATCTAAGGGAAACAGAACTTGTGATAAGTCTTAATTGCTGGATTTATTGATAGCATTTCATACATCAGTGTTTTGCTTATCTTCTTGACTTGTAGCTCCTTTTATTAGTACTCTCTTTCTTAGAGAAGGACTCATTGTTTATTTACTTTTTACAAGGTGATCTGGTCACTTAAACAAATATTTTCCCACACATTCTCTTTTTCATTTAGATTTAGGATAAAGACTTGAGTTACCATTCTAAACAGACTTCTGTATGCAGAAGTATCCTGTGTTTGCCTTTACCTTCCAAGTAGGATTAGAAGATCTATTAAAATTCCGCCTAAATACAAGACAATGTTCCACATTGTTGTAGAATGCACAGGTCCTGCAGCAAGCTATAAGTCACTGCAAATTCATTTTTCTCATACTGTGACTAAATTTAAGTGCATGCCAAATTTGCAAGGGCAGTATGTTAACATCTTTAAACTTTTTCTCGTTTAGAACATTAAATTACTTCTTACGAATAAGATGATAAAAATCCAAACCCTTCATACAGATGTTGCATCTCATGCAAATACATGGCTTCTTTCTGAGAACAACACTTAATTGTTTTCCTCAGTTTCCCATGTGTTGGCTATGTGCATCTATCTTAAAGATTAATAAACTCAAGCATGGAGAAGATTATTTTCAGGGCTCTTTTGATGTTTTTACTCAGAGAGCTAATTAAGCTTCCTGGGACATTTTTATCCCATTATATAATTATATCAGTGAAGGTGTTCTGATTTTTCTAACAGGATGTATTTACTTCAACTCCAGATATGCTATTCATCTCCATCCCTTGCTAAAGTTATGATTATTTGAACTTTTTATGTTTAGGATGGGAATGGGTGGACCTTGGCAAAGCTGGGAAGTGTCTTTTGAGTGCATTTGGCATGCAGGCTATAAAAAGCTCAAAATGATGATGAACTTCAAATGTTCATAACTTTCTCCCTCGCCATGTATAGTTTGCTTCTCTGTGTGGGGATCTGTATCTGTGGCTTGTTTGGTTTTACAATTGTTTTCAGAGTCAGCTTCCACGAGAATACTATTCCTCTGCAGACACTGCTCAGAGCTGCTCGACCAGTCAATAGGTGATCTATAACAGAATTTGGGAATTTGAAACGGTTTAAATATTGGGTTAAAAATCACACTATTCACCAAATAGTGGAGTCTCAGGCTGCAGCAGAGAAACACTGATTGTTTTATGTCATGCTGTTTTAACCCATTTGGGAATTACTTGGGCAGTTTTTAAATGAAATATTATCTGTTAGGTCAAACTCCATTGTTTTGGGTTTTTTTAATTGCTCATTAAAAAAAAGACTTTGCTGCTGGAAGTTCACAGGTGTGGTGCAAACATGGGTAAATTGTTCATGTGTTGACAAGATGAACAATTCCTGGCTCTTATTTTCCTTCTTAAAGAAGGCTTTTGGGTTTCTAGCAGTAAAAAGCCCAGTTCTGGATCTGATGTGAAAAGCCTAGGTGACGTTTGTCCTATATATTCACAGCCTCTGATTTTGCATTTGTTACCACAGGTGCACAGATGCTGTAACCTGAAAAAGTGGCAGAACAGCTTAACAAGAATAATGTCACCCTCCCTTATTGATCCGGGAGCCTCCTAGCAACCTCCCTTTCCAGTATGACTATAAACAGTTATGCTGTTCATAAGCAGTGCAGTTGCTAATTTGGAAGCAATAAAGAAGTAGCAGTAGATTTCTGGTGTCTTCCAGTTACACATCGTGAAAATTTTCCTTAAGTTGTTACTTAAGGGAAAGGATTTACCAATTTTTTCCTTTAAAGGGTACTACCATTTCACTTTTTGCTAGGATTATGGGAAAACATTGCTCCAAGTGTGAAAGAAAAAAGGTAGATTGGTAGCACGAGAGCATTTGCTACTATAGATGAGGCTTTTTTTTTTTCTTTTAGAATTTTCTACATTACATTATTTTTTGAAAAATACTTGTAAAGGTTTTGAGGATTTTATAATTGGCTATATATATGTTTGAGAAAATGTGCTATAGGTTAATCTTGGGGGAATGAACCATCTTTTTATGCTTCCTTGATTCTTGCTTTCCATAAGCATCTAACTTCTCTACAATTGTGGCTTTCTGTTCGAACTAACAGCTTTAGATACACGTGCTTTCATTACTCAGGACTGGAGAATATTAAGTGAACTGAAAAGAACGTTTGCTGTATTACTGTTATTGATACACACATGTCATTGCTCTCTTTTTTGTTTGTAGGGGAATAGTTTGTTACATTGACCTTCACATTCCTTTGAAAGAAAAGCAGGTTAATAAGCAGTTTACAAAGAAACCTGTTTTATTGTAATGTCAGTAAATGACAAGAGAAAAATCTGTGGTGTGTATGAGAATTTAGCTCAATTTGGAGTTCAGTATGCATGTCTAACGACATATTAACATCCTTTTTGTGTCCTAATAACTGTACATTTCCTTCTAATGCAGTCTTCTGGAAAGTGGAACTGAAGCAAAATTAATTCTATTTCAATATAAATTAAGAATTTAGATTCAAATTACTTTAAGGCTTAGGGTAAAAGTTGAAGGAAGATGATGAGTTAACTTTGAGGGTGCTTACTGAGAGGTCTTCCCAAGTATAAGTGAGAGGACAAGCATGTTGTGAGAAAACTTTAAATGGCATGTGAAGTAGGCAGGGAAGGAACTCATTTGTCCTCATAATATGTGGGTAGATGTGGTAGCTGATAAAGATTATTTTTATGTAATCTGAATGGAGATTTATTTTTAAATCATTTTTTATGCTTTCAAAAGTCATCACTTTTGTATTGCGAGATGACTTGGAGCTAACACATCTGCTCATAACTTCTCTTAAAAGAACAGGAAAGGGATTCACAAACTGTACAGGCTTCATAAAAGCATTAAAAAAGAAGGAACAAACTGTAAAATGTCAACTCCTTTAAATCCTAATGAAAAATTTTACTGTAAGGCTTAGAATATAAGAACAATCATACTCACAGCAAAAATCCATTTGATCTGGTATCCGGCAGCTGTGGGGTATTTAGCCAAAGAAGATAAAACATGTATAAGATGGTTCCTCCTAGTTTTTAGCTTTCTGTCATATCAGAATTTCCTTCAGAATATATTATATCTGTATCATTTTTTCTGAAAGCTCTTTAAGGGCTGTACCATGAATCTGTGATCTTTCATGTGCATGTTTACAGTTTGGCATCTACAGCAGTCTTGTTCCTGGCAGTTCCAAATTTAATTATGAAAACCTATGGAAAATGTTCTCTTTTTTGTTTGGTTTTTTACTTTTTAAAATATCCTAGCTGAATAAGCTGAATAAGAAAGCTTTGTCTGTTAGCTGTTTAGAGAGATGGTAAATAATCCAGTCTTTGCCACTCGTAATGCCATAGACGTTCGTTTCCTTGATTGCTGCTAAGCTGAGGAGTTCATGTCTATTTAGTTGGTTCTCTCAAGGAAGCTATTCGTGTTTCTCTTAATCCTTGTTATATTCTGAGCCTTAGAATAATCAGAATTATAAACAGTTTACTAAATGTGAACCTTTTAGATGTTTGGTGACCTTGGTGGTTTCTGATCCATTTGTTCTTTTCTGTTAGTTCTTTTGGCTTCTACATACTTGAGCTGATATGTGAAGATAGCTCTGAAAACGGTGACTAAACAGATCTTTCTCAAGGAGTTAAAGCCAATTTTGAAACTATTATATAGGTGTTTGTACAATTGCAAATGTTCACCTCATCACTACCTGCAAACCAATGCACACATCATGGGCTTAAACAGAAGGGGTTAACTTTATTTAATGCACACTAGTAATTGTAATCAAGCATAAGATAGGTGATGTGTATGGATATAGCGTGTCTAATGTAATTTATGAGTAGCAAAGTCACAATCTCAAAATTGCTCGATTAATACGTGCGCTGTTTAAAGTGGCAGTGCTTTTCCAAAGGCTTGCTGTTTTTTACCTAATCTTTGACTCTATTAGGCAGAACTTTGGTTTACTGGACCCAGGCGGGGATGAGATTCTTGCTAGCAACCTTTTGAATTTAGGACTGAATAAAGGCAGCATCAATCCCAAGTGGCTTCAGGGTGTATAAACCAAATCATCATAATTTTCAGTTCCCAACAAGGTGGTAACTGGTTCTGCCAATAATGCTCTAATGGGGACCTGTCCCTTACAAAGTTGGAGCATTTCTTCACATTTGGACCAATGAAATAAGTTTTCCCCATGTTATTGCTCCAGTGTTCAGCATCTTGTGATCTTTCCCCAACCTTTGGTTTTAACTTAACTGAGAAATTTTCTATGTGGCAAATTTAGTTACATTATTGTTTGCCCTTTTTCTGGAGCACTTTTATGTGCATGGTGAACAGCATATTCAGTTAGGGCTTCTCTGATAAGTTTCGTTCCTTGTGAAAACTAATAACTTCAATACTGTTGTTGAGCCAACTATTAATATACAAGGGCAAGTTTCTTTTTATGCTATGTCACCTATATCTTGGTAAGAGATCTTGCCACGTGTGTCCTGGAAGCCTAGGTGTTCTGTCAACCAGATCATCCTTCCCTGTGTGCTTCTTGGTTGTTTGGGGGGGGGAGGCAGATTTGTGAAGCACGGTTTCATTTTTCATTACATTTATCTAGCTGTCTTCTGACATGTCTTTCTCATAACTGTAACAAATTTTTCTGGTATAAAGTTAAAAATATTTTGCAGTTACCTTGGTATTTCTTTAGAGCCCTTTAAAAACCAACCAAACAAAAAAAAAAACCACAAATTTTTTTTCATTGACGTCATATTCTTTCCAGACAAAGAAAGTGTCCTTACTTCAGTTATTTATTACTTTTTTTTTTCCTTTTTTCTTTAAGTACAGCTTAAGCAATTATTATGAAAAACATGGACATGTAGAATGTTAATCTGGAATCATGGGACTCAAAGTAATTCCTTTTCTGTGGCTTTTGAGTAAACATTTGGGATTAAGTCAAGATTTAATGAATAAAAATTAGGTTCTTCACCTGCTTAGAAAACGAGCGGTAACAGTAGCTTTTGAATAATCTTCACCTTTATTTTTGTTTTACTTGATTATACTGGTGGGAGCAATGAATGCTTTTGTTGCCAAAAGAAGGCGGGGGGTGGGGGCGGAGAGTTGGAAATGCTGGGTGTCGAAAAAGGAGGAGGAGGTTGCATATTCAATATCAAAGCAACTTGGGGAGTAATGTTAGAGAACGAAATTCCATTAAAAACTGTGCTCTGAAAACTTAGCGTTCTTCTACCAAGTGACTTGCAGAGTAAAAAGGCACAGTTTGCTATAGTAGATAATGAAGTCACAAGTGATTGCCTTACATTGCAAGTGACAACTTAAAGGTTTGTGATACTAACATTTTGACTGACCTGTGTGGTGTCGTGTAAATTTGAGCATGTGGATGACGCAACAGCATGGCTTGAATAGACGCTCATGTTCTCTTGTCTTGGATCTGTTGGATGGCTAGCAATAAGCTCACTGTTAACAGTCCTTTTAAAATTTAGCAGGATACTTTGAGGCAGATGTTTTATGAACAAAACTGCATGGTTTTGCAGTAGACTGAAATATTGACTCTGTCAGCTCTGAAAGTCTTAGTAATTATAATGTCTACTTTACTTGTTAATTGTACAACTAAAGCATTGTTTGTTCCTTTATACTGGCTCCTTTATGGCCCTAATGAATGTAAAAAGCATTTCTATTCCTTTTTCTTGTAATCTGCAATTTTCCTTGTTTCATTTGGGTATTAGCAAGGGAAACAGTGCAGTCTTTTGGAATATAATATGTAGAGGTATAAAAGTAATAACATGCATGTAAAAGTGCAAATAAGTATTTCTTATTAGAAGGGGATTAGGAGAAACTTCTAAAGTATATGTTTTAGTTAATGTATTACTTTCCTTATTCAAGCTTGCATTAAGACCAAATATTCTTTGCTTCTAACAATGCTTGCAGGTTCAGTAGGCCTAATATTAAAATTTTCTTTTTACTTTAATTGAATATAACTCTTTTCTGTTTTGTTTTGGTTTGGTTTTTTTCCAGATTGGGAATATATAAAAGTAATGAGAATTTAGAGGTTTACCTAGCCATGTAAAATTCTTATTAACACTTGTGGAATGCTTAAGACATCAAATATTATAAATGTAATGAATTAATGCCTCTTTCTCTGTAGGGTGCTGGTCAAGACAAACTTGGAATATACGTCAAGTCTGTTGTGAAAGGAGGTGCTGCAGATGTGGTTAGTAATATTATTAAATATCAGAAGTTCAAAGGTAGAAGAATCCTTCGGAAATGCTTTAAAATCCTTTATTTACTAGTATGTATGAATAACTGTTTTAATTTAGACCATGTTATTATTCGTGTATGAATTTTTTTCCTCTCTTATGTAATTAGGATGGTCGTCTGGCTGCAGGGGATCAGTTGCTCAGTGTGGATGGTCGAAGTTTGGTAGGCCTGTCCCAGGAAAGGTATGGAATGCTTTCCTTGGGTCTCTTTACATGAAGAAAATGTGACAGTAATAATTTACTGAAAAGAGCTGAAGCGTGTGTTTTTACATGTTAGGCTTTGTCTTGGCTTTTTATAACTGCTTATGAATAACCTTAGGAACAAGTTCAACTGTTCATGTAGTATTGTCTGTACATGATACGGGTTATCTTTATAGAAGGGATTGTATTACACATTTGGGTTTTGGTTTTGAGCAAACTTTATTTAGCTCTAATTTTAAATATTTTGGCTTCTGTCCTTTAACTGAAGAAACTGAAAAAAGTATTTGCCTGTAGGTGTTGCCTGTTTAGTAAGCATGTCTTCTAGTGATCATCTTCTAATTTTTCTTCTAGGTGATTTTAAGTATTTATCAGAAAAAGAATGTCTTTTTTGTCAAACAAAAGATTGCTAGAATAAATGTGGGAAATCATGACATACAAAGTGATGATAAGGACAACTAAGTAATACAGTGCCCAACTTTATTGTGTTTTATTTGCTTTGGCTTTTATTGCAGGGCAGCAGAACTTATGACTAGGACAGGTTCTGTAGTAACGCTAGAAGTAGCAAAACAAGGAGCAATTTACCATGGTCTGGCAACTCTGCTTAATCAGCCATCACCAATGATGCAAAGAGGTAAAAATGCTAATATTATTTATGTCGATAACAGCTTTATAATTCTTAGAATGCAGAAAATAAAATAATTCACAGTAGCTTGCCAAGTATTACCAAAATACTAAATCAGAAAAGAAACGTAATTGCACAGAAAATAAGCATTTCCTTCCTTATCAAAAGTTCATCTGTTTTTAAATACTGTTTGAAATTATGCTAGTCCAATCATTAATAAATGTTTTGCATATGTACCTTTTCAAAAACTAAGTGATGCACTTAAACACAGTTCTGATTTGAAGTAATTTTTATATTAACAAATAGAATGTAATTAATCCAAAGGGCATTAACCTTCAATGGCTTTTCTGTCCCTTTCATAAAAGCTTCTCTCCTCCTCTCAGAATATGGCTTCCTTGTAACCAGAGAGTGCAATGTAATTAACTAAGAGAGAAATAAATGGAAACAGAAGCCCCTGGAACATATTTGGCCACTGAATTTTTTTTTTTTTAAACTAAAAATATTGAAATGTGTCATCTTAAGTTTCTGTGTTTGATCATGGGAACTTTATCATATTCTATCATTTGATATTTTATCATCCTACTTCAGTGGATGATACTCCAAAAGACATATTTAATTATTATTTTAAAATGTTATAAAGGACGTTATTTTGTAAAGGAAGATCTCTTCTACATATACGGTAGTACTACAGTATAGAAAAGAATGGGTTAAAAGAATAAATCCTCATTATCACAGTTTACAACAACATCCCAGATGCCATATGCCTCTGAGAGTCAGCAAGAGACTTTGCAGTAAATCACAGTTGGCTTTTCCAAATATTGTGGTACCTTTTCAAAAGCTTTTTTGAAGCATACAAATCAAAGGAATTCCATATAGTTGATACAAGAGTGGGATTGTGTATCTGAATAAGTAAATATTTTTTAAATTTAGCATTTGCTTTACTAGGAACTCATTTTTTAATTATACAAGCAAGGTAGCTCTGGCTGGAAAAAGAATATGCTAGACAGTAGTTAATATAAGTGAAAGGGGGAAAATACATATCCAACTGTTACAGTTTCTGACCGCCGTGGCTCAGGTAAACCTCGACCAAAGAGTGAAGGTTTTGAGCTGTACAATAACTCCACTCAAAATGGGTCACCTGAGAGCCCTCAGCTGCCGTGGACAGAGTACAGTGAACCAAAGAAGCTGCCAGGGGATGAGAGGTTAATGAAGAACAGAGCTGATCATCGCTCCAGTCCCAATGTAGCAAGTAAGTAAGATTATCCTTCTTTTAGGGGTAGATGCCTCCTCCACTAGTTTTAGAGGCTGTTGAATTCAAAAAGAGTGTTTATTTTTAAAGATGGATTAAGTTTAATATGCTAACGTAGTAGTAATGGTAACATTTGGAGCAAGCCTCTTGTTAGAACTATTCAATGGAAAAATCAGTTACTTTGTGAATACTATTGTTTTAAGTTCTGTAAATTATTATTAACAGTCATGTAAATGCTTCCTTTAACTTTCCAACAGATCAGCCTCCAAGCCCTGGGGGAAAGAATGCTTATGCATCTGGAACTACCACCAAAATAACCTCAGTCTCTACTGGAAATCTTTGTACAGAGGTCAGAAGTGGCAAGCAAAATGCTGGCTATTAAACTTTCCTTAGCTTTCAATAGCATCAGTGTGCTTGAATAAAACCAGTGTGTTACCTAACTATTTGAACATAATGCTGGTGCTAGTGACAGGGTGGGAGTTTTGCTTATTAGAGCTAATGAAGGATTGAGACAGCTTTGAATTATTTTTATTAAATTTTATTCATTAAACTGTTCTTGTAATTTCTTGGGTTTGTGCAATATTGCATACTTTCTTTTAGACCATAAAAATATGAGTCTTAACCACAATTTATGTTTGATACTGGACAACTTCTTTATGTCCTGTTCCAGACAAAAAAAAGCTCTTATCAGCCAAAAGAAAGCATTTGAAAAGTTCATGTTTACAATAATATTCTGTACAGATCTGTGTGATTAGAAAATTCTACCTTATGTTCTTCCTACCTTTTTCAGGAACAGAATTTGCCCCCACGACCTGAAGCTTATCCCATCCCAACACAGACCTATACTAGAGAGTATTTCACATTCCCAGCTTCAAAGTCCCAGGATCGAATGGGTCCAGCTCAGAGTCAGTGGCCAAATTATGAAGAAAAACCACAGGTCCAGGCAGACAGTAATCATTCAATCAATACTACAATGCAGGTGAGAAGTAATTTCTTTCAATATAAGAAAGAAAGAAAAAAAAAAAAAGACAAAAAAAAAAAGACTGCTGGAGACATTTTTGCAGAACAGTCAACTCTCTCTAATCTCTGAGCTGTTGAGGACAAACTGTACCACAGGGGGAGAACAATTGCGCTTTTGCCAAGATTGGCTTGGGTTCAGAAATCCTACTCTTCCTCTTTTTTTTTGGTTTTGTTTTGTTTTCCCCTCCCTAGAATTTATGTTACCACGTTCTGCAGACCTGTCATCTGGGATGTTTTAATCCCCCGTTAGAGGTAATGGGGTGTAGATGGTAGTGTTTGTCTTGTAAAACGTGTTGTGGTTTTCTGAAAAGCAAACTAAATCTTTCACTCTTCCAAGAAGGTTTACATGGAAGGTTTATGTTTCTTTGCCTGCCAGGTGCATTGTTTAAGTGACAAAGTGAAGTATTAAAAATGAAATAAAACAGTACTTTGAGACCTATCCAAAGTCTTCACTGAAATGCATTCTGTGCTCCCAGTTAAAAAATAAATTCGTTACATGTATTATCAAAGTGCAGATGCTTCTTAACCTGAAATGAATTTATGCACAAGGTACCTTTATAGATTAAAAAAATAAATGTTGTTCTGCTCTTTGTAAATGAGAACTTTACTCAAATCCATACAGGAAATTAAATATAGATCTACTAAATCCAGTCACTGGATCATCTTTTTCTGTAATCCACCAAAGACTTAAAAATATATGTAGAGAAAATCTGGGTTTTTTGCTATTTCTTAATTTGTAATAAAAGCAGAGCCTTACACCAGACTCAGTATGTTTTTATTTTTGGAATAGCAATGTCATATAAATTAGTGGGGGTTTTTTTGTTGTTTTTTGTTTTTTGGTTTTTTTTTTTTTTAGTATTATAGCTATCAAATCTTAATTACTCCTTAAGTAGGAGGGTAATTTTGAAGGAGAATGTTGCAAATTAAATGACTGTGGCAAATAGCTATGGAAATATTTTGCTGAATTTCTGTGCTTAACTCCTTCACCTTTTGTGATTTCATCTCACCTAATCTTAGTTGCATAGTTAACATCTAGGTCCTCTCTGTAGACGATGGGATGGGGCGAGGCCACTATCTCCAGAGAATGTTTCCTACCCATTTGTCTTAATGGGATGAATTGCTGCCTGGACATGCATCTCTGTCCTGCTTAAGACAAGCTTGAGTAGCTTTTAGACGAGGTGGTTACAACTGGTGAGATGAACCCCATCTGTTCAGGCTGTTGATAGATACAGTATTTGAGTTAGGGTCTTAAGGCTGAATGCAGTGCAGGAAAGCATTTTCATAAAGCAAATGGCTATAACCTCTAGCTCCCTACAAGCATTGAAAGCGTATGCAACTTTTCACTGCCATATAATAGTTCTTTTAAGTTGAAAATTAGAGGAAAAGAGACTGACAAAAAAATAAAAAAAATCCTTGAAATTTTTACAGTGAGAATTTGGCTTTTTTAAAACAAAAAAAAGCTTTCTTAAGCTACTGACTAATGTGAAATGCCTGTTTTCTGAAGGCATTAGCAAACTGTTCAGCTAGGTGCATCTTTACAGCAAATGTAAAACAAATAGCTGTGTGTTCAGCTCTGCTGGACTAATAGAGCATAAAGAATACCCTCGTTCATCTCAAAGAAGGCATTCTTTAGAGGTCATGATTAAGGTCATTGATGGAGGAAAAAGAAAAGGAGTTTGCTTTCTTAGTCTTCTCCCAGTTGTTGATAATTGGTACATTATATGTTCAGTGCTTAGTAGTTCCTAACATTCAAAGTATGAATATTTACTTCAAGAAAACCATTAATAGATTTGACAAGCCCAGTTTATGGTCCAGTATTCTTTTTCAGGAGGTTGTACAGTGCAGTCAGACCCTCGGCTTGTATAAAAAAAGATTTGGTGTTTGATGCACTAAAAAAACGACAAGAGCGCAGACCAGTATACCCATGCCCCAGGAGCAGGTAGAATTAGACCTGACTGCCCAGATTTCATACCCGTGAGTGACACTGTAGTAATGAGAGCTTCCTGCATGTTTTCTCGCCTGTTAATGGAGGAGAGTAGGCAGCAGCTCCTTTGTCTCTTCCTCAGCAGCCTTTCTGTTTGCCTTCCCAATAGGAAAAATGCTCAGTCAAGCCAGCTGAAGGCTGAATGGAGCTGGTACGCCTGAGCTGCTGTTCCAAGCTGCCAGGACTCACATGTGGGGGAGGGATGCTCACATGTCAGGGATAGTCCTGAGAAATTGTGCAAGCTGGAGAGGTTTTCAGCTTAAGCTCCATTTTGCATTCATCCATCCTCCCAGTCCAGGTTTCCAGGCGTTTCAGAGGTTGCAAAGTCTTTCATGACTTGGATGAGTTAAAAAGACTGAGAAGAATATTTTATTGTTGGTTTTGTGAAACTTAACTGGATATGGAAATGCTGAAATTCACTGAAAATAATGACCTTCAGTAATAAGAATGTGGTTTGTGAGCCATTTTCAAATATGTTTTAATACAGATGGACTATGAAATACATGCCTTGTTTAATTTTTTCTAGCGTGTGGCTCGTTCCCAGGAAGAACTCAGAGATAAAGTTTTCCAGCCAGAGAGGAATCGTTTGGAAGTTGTTATACGGAAGGATGTAGAGTACATTGATCGGAAATCAGACAGCGATCAGTGGATTAATTCATCTGTGGATTCTAGCACATCTAGCCAAGAACACCTGAACCATTCATCCAAACCGGTCTCGCCTGGTTCTTGTTTAACTAAAAGTGGACCTGGCCGTTGGAAAACTCCAGCTACTAGTCAGCCAACTCCAGTGGCCATTTCCCAGCCCATCAGAACAGATCTTCCTCCTCCACCACCGCCTCCTCCAGTGCATTATGCAGCTGAATTTGATGAACTACAAATGGATTTGCCTCTGCCCCCCCCACCTCCTCCAAATCAGATAGGAGCACAAGCATCTTCCCAGGTAGCTGCTGCCGAGCGTAAAAAAAGAGAAGAGCATCAAAGGTGGTATGAAAAGGAAAAGGCACGTTTGGAAGAAGAACGAGAAAGGAAACGTCGTGAGCAAGAGAGAAAACTGGGCCAAATGCGTTCTCAGCCACTAATTCCTGCTCAGCCTGTGGTTCCTCCTGTTTCCCTTCAGCAAGTGAAATCAGAAAAACCTTCAACTTTGCAGAGGTCTCAAGAAACAGTCATTCGAGAGTTACAGCCCCAGCAGCAGCCTCGGACTATTGAGCGGAGAGATCTGCAGTACATTACTATCAGCAAGGAAGAACTGTCCTCTAGTGATAGCCTCTCTCCAGACCCCTGGAAACGGGATGCTAAGGAGAAACTGGAGAAGCAGCAACAGATGCACATTGTGGACATGCTGAGTAAAGAGATTCAGGAACTTCAGAACAAGCCTGATCGTACAGCAGAAGAAAATGACCGCCTGCGCAAACTCATGCTTGAGTGGCAGTTCCAAAAGCGACTTCAAGAATCAAAGCAAAAGGATGAAGATGATGATGAAGAGGAGGATGATGATGTGGATACTATGCTCATCATGCAGCGACTGGAGGCAGAAAGAAGAGCAAGGGTAAAAGGGCATAATCTTTTCTAGAAAAAAGTATTGTAAATATGTATTTTGTTGGGTTATCTGGCTTTGTCAGAGTATTTTGATGTTCTTAGAGGGTAAAGGAGGATGAAGCTTTCTTAAATACCTTGAATTTTAAAATTGCTAACTTACAGTGACTTCACCAGTTAAGTGATGTATTATGAAAATGTCACAGCTACCTGTTACAGAATGACAGCTTACAGTCAAATTTACTTTTCTGGTTGTGGGGAAAGAAATTCCCTTTGGATAAAGGGATTTTGCTGTGTACCTGGAGTAGGATTAGAAGGTTAAATATGGCAGGAATTTGCTTAGAGGAAGGTAAGCAAAAACCCTTGAAATTATGAAAGTCTCTAGGAGAAGCAGAAACAAAAATGGTGGGAGTTTTGCCCCAATATATTTACCTCTAAGAGTTCTTAGTTATGGTCTTGGACCTAACAGAACACAGACACTGAGTGCGTGCTGTTTCCAGGGAACAGCGAACTGAACTGAGATTCCACCTTGCTGGTCTGCTCCAAGTAAAGGCTGGGGTATAAGGCAGCTGTACCTCTACCTTTACCACCACCTCAGTGGTAACCCCAGCAGTGCTGGGGGGAAGCATTAGGTTGAGCTGTGTGGTTTTGGGTGTTGTAACAACTAATACACCCTGGCTAGGGCTCCAGCTCATACAGCCTTGGATTTTGCATGGTGTCCAGTTTAATCATTATCTGACAAGATTTGCTTACCTTAGTTTCAGTACTGTGAAAGCCCATAATACATGTAATAAGTGAATAGAACTAAGATGAAGTTTTTATCACTTTGCTGGTGGCTGTTGTCTCTCAGAATCTGTTATTACTGAGAAACAGTTTCTATAGAAAAACTTGTTTTTCTTTTCTGAATAACAGCACGGATACCAAAGTTACGTACCAATAGCTATGCTTTGACAGGCTTAAAAACTAGCTCTGTAATATGCTGAGTATCTTCTGTTTGTTTATCTTGAAAAGTCAACTTAATCCTGTGATAAGCAATTTTTAATTCTTGATAAATGTTTGGACGTGCTTATTTTGACATTCAGAAATACCTATTGCCTTGAGTAGTATTTGAGTTCAGGATTCTTTTGGCAGCTTAATTTCCTTAACTCGCTCTTGTCATATTCGCTGCAGTCTGCATTGCTTTCCCTTTTTCTTGTGGCTAACTTTATTACTGTGTAAAACAATAATATATCTTTGGCAAACAGGTTGCGTTAAAGCCCAGCATCGCTAACGTGTAATTTGTAGCACATAGGCAGTTACCTGTGGGCATAAAAAACCCCATGTAAAACTGCCATTTTTACAAACAGTGTCTTTAAAACTTTACTCTAGCAAGGCTAAAAAAGCCATGTGTCATTAATAGAAAGCCAGTTGTATTGCATGACATTACATCAGTCTTCTCTGCAAGTGCTGGATTTAAAATACTATTTGTGCATAAAGTTCTTCCAGCATTTTGGAAAGTTTTGAAACTAAAAAATAACAGTTGTTCTGAACTGATGTAATGTTTGCATTTTGGTTATATTTCACTGTCTATACCACTAGAGATGCAGTAAGTAGCATCTCTGGAGAAATACTGAGGTTTTGAATGAGTCAAACCAATGCTGATAAGAATTTTGGATTATTTTATTGTTTTCATTTCTGTATTTCAGGATTATGTCAATTCAGTTCCTCGTTTTAAAGCAGCTGACTTAACAAATAAAAGAAAATGCTTTTGAAATAGCACAAGTCTAACCTATCTTTATTTTCACTGCATCTTTCTTTTTTTCCCCTTTCTTACTACCTGCAGCAGACTGCTGTGCCAGCAATCTCTGTTCTAGATTTGGTATGTTTGTTTCCTTCTCTTCAATATCTCTTTCCTGTTTCAATTCCTGATACTATTAATAACCACCTTATATGCTTTGGATGATGATTTTGGCATCTTTTGAGTGTTCAAAAATCATTGTGATACAATAAGCAGTAAGTTTACTGTAAGCATGCATTTGAATGTTTCCAGATGTGGTGACTGCTTTCCCTGTGTTTCTCTCCTTTTAGATGTTGTGTTCTGCTTGCAGGCTTGATTTGTTTGTTGTAGCAGTGGTCTAATATGAAACTCTGTATGTGATGTTTTGTGCAATCGTGTTTATAAAATCTTACTAATAACTTAGAATGAACAGGCTGTGAGGTAAGATGTCCTCCTTTCCCTTCCCCGTCCCTGCAGTTTTTAAGAGCTCTAGCAACACCATTCCTTTCCAATTCAAAGTCAAATTGTCCTGAGAGCCTAATACTACAGCACACTGTTTCGGCACAGTGCTGAAACGCTGTTGTTTACAGGTGTTACAATCTTCTCATTAAAGTAAAAATGGATTCTAAACTCAGAAATTACCCCTGAACTAATATTTCCAAGTAGGTCACATAAACATGCAATTATTAAATTACCATATAATTTCAGTTTCAATTGGTTAATACCATTTTCTTGCATCCGAAACATGACAGGCTTTCAAATTGGAGTAGTAACTGCTACGACTCCACCTAATTCTCTATTTTATTGCTCTCATTGGAAATAGGTACATGGAAAAAGAGTTACGTAGCCTTCTAGAGAAGAAATACATCCCCTTCAAAGTGTATTTCTGTATAATTAGTATACCAATTTGAAAGAAAGGTAATGCTTGCAAGTTCTATTAGTATAATTAACTTGTGCTGCTGGAAAAAAAACTGTAAAGGTGTCTGTTCAAAGTATGGATTTGGATATTCAACACCAATTAAAAAAATATATCACCTTTTATAATGCATTCTTCAGATAACTTCGTAAGGTGTTAGGTTTGTATCAGTGGTACAGGAGCATTAAGCAGTTGACAGCAGTGGAACAGGTGAAGCGTGTCAGCTTTCGGAATTAATGGACAAGCCAGAAGGCATGGATTTTTTCAGGCTTAGTATCTATCAATATTTTTTCTTATTACTGCTCCTGTATTTTTTTTTTTTTTTTTGCTTAAGCCTTGGTCCCCAGAGCTGCGACTGGATAGATAAGGTACTTTGCCAAGCAGGCTGTAAACTTCTGGATCTTTCTGCGACAGGAGGTTGTGAAGGTAGACAGTATCATCAGCTTTAAAAATGGATTAGACAAATTCATAGACATCACGCCTGTAAACAGCTACTCAAAGGATTACACAGGGCTGTACCAGCTGACATCTCTAGTACCATGCTGAATGCTGAGGAGATGCTAGAAGAAATGGCCAGGCTTAGGTGCAGCTCTTCTTGCCATGGTCAGAGACAGAATACTGTGCTAGATGGATCCATGGCCTGAATCAGTGGAGGATTTACTATGTTCATAAATTTACCTTTAAAAAAAGAAAGCAAGCTAATTCTGAAATAGATGATGTTGAACGCTATACCGAGCAAATACCTATTTTTCCTAACTTGGTAATTTTCATACTGTTCACATGACTTTCTGGGCATAGTTGCATCTATCCTTCATGTACTCAAGAAATTTGTAGTTTCTAGAGGGGAAAAAAAATACATTTTAGAATGGTCCATGCTTTTTTCTGTATGTCTGACATGAGAATTGGTGATAGCTGTTCTGCTAACTCAAAGGCTGGTGAAAGGTGATGAATAGTTAATGCATTAATTGTCAACTTGGCTAGTGTTTGTCTTTAATGCCCTGGGCTACTAACAGATCTGACCTAGCTTTTAGTTTTCATAAATAAATAGGTATAAATTTGAAGTTCTTCTGGAACTTCTTTTAAAGCATTCTAAGCAGTGCTTGGGGAAATTAATTTTGTCTGGAATCTAAGACCTCCTGGGTGCCAGCCAGTCCTATAAATATCTTAACATTTCTGATAAGGAGCCAATGGGCTGATCCGTTATAAGGAGCAATAGCTTAGAAGAAAGATGGCCTTTCTTGCCCTCCTCTAGGTAGGAATAGTGCTGCAAGTGTCATGTTGGCGATAGGGGACAGAGTTGTGCGTCTGAGCAAACCGTTGGCACTTTAAGTAGAGCTGGGACAAAGCAAGGGGAAAGAATTAGTGCTTTGTGCTTAGCTGCTTTGCTCAGTTACAGCTGGGAGAGTGCTCTTCTCTGTCACTGGCTCTATGGATCAGCTGTTTCTGCTGAAACATGCTGCTTTGGAGGAACCCTGGAAGTACAGCAAATAACATGAAAACATTATTTTTAACTAGAGAAGAAGTATTGAATCCAGATATTCAACCTGAGAATCTAATAGCCCTCTTACTAGAAACGGGACGTGAAGCTGGCTTTCCTTAGCATCTTGAAAGTTACGGAGTTCGGTTTGAGCTGGGTACTGTTGTACGCACTCAAAGACAAATGCCTTTGAGCACTCTGGCGTGCCTCGCCATCCCACCGCTCCCTGCCTTGGTCTGGGAGTGCTCCAGAGTTACTAATCGTAAAGAAATGAAATGTCGCTCTGTAATAGTTGCTCTATTCCATTTTGTACCTTATGTATAAATGTTTGCCTTTTTACAAGGCAAAATGTTTACAATAGACTCTGACCTGGATACAGTTGTCTTTGCAATCATTATGGTTCAGATGTTGACAACAGTTCCAAGGTGGGAACCCTGCCCAGTTTTCCCATCTTTCTTTAGTTAAGCTCACAAGAAAATAGAACTACCCCTTTAATTTTGTGTGAAATATTTTCTTCTTTAAATGCATTTCAATGGGAATATTTGCTACTAAGCAAAAAGGCATCCATGCTGTAACGTGGGATCAGTAGCTGCTATGTTCAGAGGTTTTTGTTTTGTTTTTTTTTTTTTCCTAAATGCAGTTGGGACAGCATCAAGGAGTTTTCCTGTATTTTTTTTCACTGTGCAGTTTTTGCCCCTTTTTTTTTTTTTTTTAAGAGGAAATTGCTTCTCTTCTGTAACCGCTTTTGAATTACTAGCTGTCTTTCCTTTTGACAGCAATATTATGTCTTTTACTAAAATATAGTGTATTTTTAATAACCAAGACAAGAAGAGGTCTTAATCCAAGCAGGGAGTTGGCTAGCTACTTTATTCCCTTCTCTGCTGTATATATTGAGCTTGATCTCTATGTCATTTTCAGTTAGCAATTACAAAAGTTTTAGCCCTAAATAAGGGGAATTTATTTGGAGGTAGCATCCTCTAGTATACATTTGCCAAATTCCTGCCCAAATGAAATTAATTTTGTTTGTTAGCTTTCATGCTCAAAATTCATGGTTTTTAACACTTCAAATTAGAGGTGTTTTCACTTCAATTAGTCTTTTTAGCTGCTTGAAGATGTAGAAGGCAAATGTTTTCAAAATTACCTGTTGTACAAGGCCGTGAAATACCCATAACACAAATACTGCATGAACAGTGAGGGGGAAATAATGACCAGAAAATTATTCCACCCTAAAAAAAGTTCGTTTATAGAATTGATTGGAAAATTGACTAAAAAACCTAATTGCTTTTTAAAGCACATTTATTGTTAATTAATTGGAGAGAGATATACCTACCTGAAGATTGTCCTCACAAAGTCTATGAAAACTAAATTTCTCTTAATATATCATTATTGCTTCGTCTTGCAAGCCTTTCTCTGTAAATGAAACTGGATTGTAAAAACAAATCCAGGAGCAGAGAAGTGTCGGTGTTACTGGCAGCTTACAGGAAGATAACACCAATCAGTATCAGGGAGAGGGTTGGGGGAAATCACTTTAAAACATATGCTACAGTAAGAAATAACACAGCATGTAGTCCAGTTAATTTCTGTTTGTGAATGTTATTGTGCCAGTGAATATTCCTGTCCATCAAGGAGCTAGGTACTGTTAGCTTTAGAGAATCATGCAGAGTTTGGATTGTTGCTCAGTTTTCTTACCTGTGCAGTGTTTATCATAAACATATATAAACTAGTATTGCTTGCTGGACATCCGTTGTTCACGTGAGCTACTTCATCTCTGTAGTCAAAGATTTCTTTGCCTCACTCTCTGCTTTTTCCAAAACACATCTGTTGCAGATAGAGTGGGAGATTTTATTTATCTCCTGAGACTATTTGCAGACTTGCTGAATGAGCCTGTTACTTTAAGTGGATTGACCCTTTGACTAATGAGTCATGATTTTTCCGGTGCTTAAATACTAATCCAAAATGAAAAACCAATTGGCTGCTGGAGCTGTGGACTGTTGGTTCCAAGTATTTAATTTCACTTTACTGTACCTATGAGACTATGATTGCTGAAGCTGTCTGGAACGTGAGTCACCTCAGTCTTCTGCTAGGGGTTCATATATGACTGCTAAAAATGTCTCCCTGTGTGTTTTGTGCTTTTATGTATGTAGTTCTGTGCATCTCTTTTGTTGTTGTTCAGTTTTTGGGTTTTGGGTTTTTTTTTGTTTGTTGGTTTGGTTTGGTTTTTTGCTTAAGGTATTTTAGGAAACCAGTGTAACAAAGTGTACCTACTTTTAGCAGGTGGAATTTGTATTGATTTATCTGTGTATAGCATTTTCTACTGAATTAGTTATTTTTAGATGCAAATACTCACATTACTTCTTTTTTTTTTTTTTTTTTTTTTTTACACCCATCTTATCCACACGAGTGACAAAATAATTAAAGATGTGTCTCTGTGTTAGTTACAGGATGAAGAACGCAGACGGCAGCAACAGTTGGAAGAAATGCGCAAGCGAGAAGCAGAAGACAGAGCAAGGCAGGAGGAAGAGCGCCGACAGCAAGAGGAGGAGCGGACTAGAAGAGAGGCTGAAGAAAAGGTTGTGGTCTTCTGAGTGCTGCAGGGGTTCTTGCAGGCCTCTCCTCTTTAGCTTGGCCAGTAACAGCTCAGTGTTGGGTCAGCAGGGGTTAAACACGCTAGCCCTAGTGATAATGGTCATGGCCCAAGGCTTCAGTTTATCCAATATAAACCAAAAAATAATTAAAAAAATATCCCATTTGTGGTGCCCAGAGTTGACTGGTATTGCAGAAGTAGTACCATAGGCACCAGCTGAAGATTTTTAGCAGTGGCAAGGGCTTGCCTTCAGAGCCTTTTCTGAAAGTTACAGCAGAAATCAGTTACGTCCTGGTTTCCTTCAGCCCCCAACATGACTTGCCTACCTTCTTCGTTATAATGGCTGAGCTAGTGGTGTTGGGTTTTGCTGCATCTCAGGGACAGTACCTAAATATTTTTGCAGTAATGGTTTTACGCAGAGAGAGAGAGAAAAGAATAGGAAATATAGTGGAGTGGAGATGAGTACTCTATATAGTCTTTCATGTTTGGACCATAGGAGGAAAAGGAATTGGTTTCTAGAAAGGAAGTAAATAATTTCAGAAGATAAGTCACTGTGCAATAAAACAGATTATAAAAATTCAGGCTCATAGGTTCCTTCCAAACATTGTAGATGAATTTGTGAAGCCTTATTGTTCAAAACTGGAAGACAGACCACCTCATCTGACTCTTAGCATGTTCATTAAGACCCTCTTCGTCCTAGAGAAAGAAAAATTACTTTTGTTCCAATTGAAGACTTGCATGTTAGTAGCACTGACTTCAGGATGGAGAAAGAGGGCTAGCTTTTAGTGTTGAAAGAAATATTTTATTGGAAGAGTGAG
The DNA here is from genome assembly GCF_036417535.1 of Chlamydotis macqueenii. NCBI lineage: Eukaryota > Metazoa > Chordata > Aves > Otidiformes > Otididae > Chlamydotis > Chlamydotis macqueenii. Next base: position 100,456,275 of record NC_141558.1, on the reverse strand, counting down.
CAAATATATTTAAAAAAAAAAAACAAACAGCCCTTAGATATATTCACGTTGTTAATTTGTTTTGTTGGATTGTTTTCAAGCTCTGTTAGATTGTTTTCCATAAGCAGCATGGGTTGATGTGTAGAAGAAAGTTAACCTGGGGATAGTGGTAGATGAGAAGTGAGGAAGGTGTATCTGGACTGAGGAAAGTATTTTAAAAATATACCATAGGAAGTTAAAAAAACAAAAAAAAAAAGGCAGCCGAAAGAAACAACCAAGGCTTTCTTAATTTCTGACAATGATGCAGCCGAATGACATTTGGATCACACACTTGAAAGGGTTTCCACTGGTGGATCTTGACTGAGACACTTGTACGCATACCAACTCAGAACTCAGTACCATCTGACCACTAAAGTGGTTTTAGAGAGTAGTACAAAGAGATTAGTTTCATGTCTTTGCTCTAGATGAGCAAGATCAGAATTACTTATTACAATAACCGATACAGTGTTAAGCAAGTAAGGGGGATTTTTTTTTAAAGACATGGATTAAAACCAGAAGAGTAATTGTTCAAAATATTATATATTTCCAGCAGAAGTTATACTATGCTTAGACAAAAGGGTTTTTGTTACATGCAGTTTCCAAATACACATTTTAATTTGTTATCAAAAAAACTACTGAATAGACCCTTGTATTAGTTTACAATGTGGCTTAGACAAGAGCTGAACAGAATTAAATGCTGTTTAGTTTAAAACAGTAAAAATCTTTTAAACGGGGAAAAATACATAGAAGATATTTCATGGCCTTTTAAATGGTCAATAGCCTCATATAAATGTCATCAGCATAGTTTTTTTTTTTAATTTGTTTTTTACAAATGTTTTTAAAAACTAGTTATTTGAGATCTGTTTTGATTTCTATGCAAAAGTAGTTTTCCTGGTATTTACACTAGAAACTTTGTTAGGAGTCATCTATTCCAAGGCTCTGTTGATTAATTTACATCATAAAAGCATGCAGCAAAATTACAAAGTTCCTTTTTTAAGATGGTAGTTAATTCTAGTTATTTCCCTCTCCCACAGATTCTTTACAGCTTTAGTAAGTCTACCCCTTATTAATTGTAGTTACATTTTGAGTCAATAAATGCGGGAATTGCCCATAGTGCACACAGGCAGCTGCCTTAGTTACCAGAGGCAGTGGTAAATCTGGAAAAAACAGCAACCCTGTGTTACAGGATGATTGCTATTTTTTTAAATAGCAGTAAATATTCTTTGTATCAGAGTCCATATAGATGTCCTTCTTATTGCCAGAAAATAAAATTTAAAAAAAATGTTTGTAGCTTGGTGATGAAAAACTTAAATTTCTCTTAGAATGAAATGTCTGTCTTTCTGACCACTGTGTTTCTGTTTCCTCTGGACTTACAGAGGCGACAGGAAGAGGAGTATTACAGTCGCTTAGAAGCTGAAAGGCGCAGGCAGCACGATGAAGCAGAACGAAGATTACTGGAACCTGACGAGCCTGGTCTGTACAGACCTCCGCTTCCACGGGAATATGAACTCCCATCCCCAACCCCTTCATCTAACGCTCCTCCTCCCCCACCTCAGCGAAACACCTCTTACCTCAAAACACAGGTCCTCTCCCCTGACACGATTTATACTGCCAAGTTTGTTGCATACAATGATGATGATGAGGAGGAGGAGGATTCCAATCTAGCAGGTCAGGATAAGTACTCCAGCACAAGAAAATCTTATGGTGACTTTCCTCCTGCCACCCTTAAGCCACAGCAGCCCTCCCGCCAGCCTCGCCCAGTTTCAGATGGCCTCTTTCTTTCCAACTCATTCCAGTCATCTGCAGTCAATGCCAACAGTACTACTGCCAAAAAAAGCCAGCCCCTGCCCCCACCAAACAAACCGAGTTTTATCCAGGCCAGCAGCTCTAAAGGTAGACACTGTGAAATCAATCCTCTCTACAGAACTATCCTCATGTTTTCAACTCTGGTGCTGTAGATTGAATCGCTTACTTTTTGATTTTTTTTTTTTTCCCACTTAATCACTGTTTTCACTATGGTGATCTAACTTAAATCCTGATATTAATACAAATCCTCCGATTTTTAATTGTTTTGATCTCTCAAATTTCCTTGTTCCTTACCCAAGCTCTTCAAAATCAAAAATTCCATCTTTCACACAACGAATCAGAAATGATTTTAACTGTCACTCAACCAATTCAAAGTACTGTTGGTTTTGGCTTTCATCCTGTATCTTTCAGTGATTTGTTTTGTATGACTGACCACTGGTTACTCAGGGCATCTGGAAGTGCACCTTTCTTGAACATAGGAGACCTTTTCCTAATGGGTTCATGGACAGAGCTTATCTTCTGCTTTCTTTATTGGTACCAGGGTTCTCTCTCTTAATAGTGTGTGCAAATGGCTTTAAAAATGACTTTGGTAGACGTAGTTCTTAAATATACAAGCACCAAGAGACATACAGGACATGCAGTTAGTTTCAGGTGTCAGGCACCATTCCTGTACTTCCGCTTGGTACAGTGCCATTTTCTTGCTAAGAGAGACAAAAATCTAAATTTCATCTTAGTGCTTTTTGCCTTAATCATGCTCTCCTCTTCTGCACCCCTGTATTTCTTTGTCTCCTCATCTTGTTTCTTTTATAACTCCAAGTGGGCAGCCATAGTGGAGTTTAATTTCAAGTAGAGCTCCAGCTGCCAGTCGCTTCAGCACCATGTTTTATCTACAGAGTACTAGTTTAGCTATACTCATGAATTTAAAGCTAATTCAGTCCAAAGTTCCACACTAATTTTTTTTTAAACTCCAGTCTGTGTAGATATCACTGTAATAAATTTGCAGTTTATTAATAAAATATTTTTGTCTTTAAATAGCAGCATCTGACAACACTTCCCCTACATTTATTTTCTTCTTCTGTATTCTTCTGAAGGGAATGGTGGCCGTGACGTTCCCCTAGTTTATTCTTTTTACTTATTCTGGAAGTCAACAAATGTTTGATAACCAACTCCAGCCGATCAGATCATCCTTCTAAAATGCCAAGGGTAGCAAGTCACCTGAGACAGCAAGGGGAGGGTGTTTATGCTGGCTTCTAGCCGAATGGTTAACTTGTTTACTGGATTCAAGTCAAATGTGGAAGGCTACAGTATGGTGTATCCCTGATCACCTTTTTAGCCATCTAACGAATTATGAAAATAACTTTCTTTAATCAGAGGTGTGATGTGCCCTGGTCATAGGGAGCATACGAGCCTCAGAATAGGTTCATCTATCAGAAGCACTTCTAATCCAGCTGCGGTAGTGTGTGAATCTGAGTTAGGATATGTATGAGGCCATACAGGTACGTGATACTCTGAGCTTCCTGTCTGCATCCTTTTCAATTAAGGCTCAAGTCATCATTTTTCAGCAAGGCATCCTTTCCTTTGCAGAGCAAACTAGCTTCTGCTACAGCTGGACCGCGTTCAGTGCTGAAGAGAAGCTCTGTACAGCATTCTGTAGTTCTAATATTGCTGAAGGGACAGTAGCTTAGCTCGGTTATAATTACTGTCCAACTGATACAGTTGATGCTTTGCAGTGTCACTGTTTGGGGTCAGTCAGCACCCAAGGTGCATAAAAAGTATCCATACTGATACTCGTTTAAAGGAAAAAAAAAAACCACCAAACCTTTCTTTACCCTGGTGTTGGCTATGAGATCTCATGATGCAGTAGCCCCTATGGGTCCTGCAAGCCCATCTGTCACTGCTATCTGGCTCTGTCATAGCTTCCAAATCTTAAAGGAAGGTGAGAGAAAATTTTAGCTTTTCAGTGTGTTGTCATTAGACTGGAGTATAAGTAGACACACTCTACACTACCTGCTATGTGCTACCATTACAGTGCCAGTAATTCAAATTTTCCCTCCTACAATGCTGAGAGTCCACTGATAAACCCACAACCAGTGATCCCAAATCATGGTTTTTTTTATCAGGAAGACTCTAGCTTTTGAGCAGCTTATATTAAACAGAATTGCTGAGTTAAAATAAGATTAAAGAAAGACAGGAAATAAGCGGGAAAGATTCTCTTCAAGCACCATGATTATCTATGTTGTCAGCTTACTCTTAGGAATATTCTGAAATGGCAGTCTTCTGACATGAAGTTTTTGTACTGTGTCTGTACTGAATTTTTGTTCTTTTAAAGGACTTCCTTTTTCTAGAAATTCTCATTTTATACTGATTATAATAGAGCATAAAGCGTGCCTTCCATCACAGCACGTAGGCTTGCAAAGGCCCTTGCTTCCCTCCCTTATTTGGCACTTGGAAGGCTGTACAGGTAATGAATGAAGTAACTCTAGAACCATTAGTCACAAGTTGTCACCACCACTCTTCCTGCCTCCCATCATCCACAACCCAGAAGGCCATTTCATATGTAATTGCATATCCCAAGCCTGCTTTCTCTTAATTTTAATGGAAAAATGAATCTCAGGGAAGTGAAACGTTCAGTGATATTTTTGGTGTGTGTGCACGTTTGTTTTTCCTGGAAAACAATGAGAAGGACAACCTACAAAGATTTGGTTAGGGTTTTGGTAACCTTTAAGGAATATTGTAGTATGATGCTTCGCCTTTAATAACCTAATTCATAAACCATACAACTAATTCTGAATACTCTTATTTCATAATTTTTAAAATAGCCATGAGAACAGGTTAACTTCACCTGATTGCTCAAGCTTCTATGAAGACTGCCTGCGTAACGTACAAAGCCGTTTGCACAAAATGCAGAATTCACTGTGCAGTTTACCATCTCCCATCTCGCTGACTCTCTTACATTCCTGTCCTTTACAGCTCTCTTCTGTTCTGAGTGTTAACTCTAGTAAACCACGCTTCTGCAAATTTTGCTCTCGTACCTTCTTCCACTGGGTCTGTATTTTAAGACCATTGGGTCTGTGAAGTAACCAAGGAAGAAGCCAGCACCCAAATCAGAACTACTGTGCTAAAGCAGGTGGAAGTGTGAACCACAGCATGTGGATCCAGACTTTTCCAAGTAGGGAAGATAATACTTTAATGCCTGAAGGGAAAAAAAATCTTCATGTGCGTGGCATACCTAGTGTGATTTGGTCTGCTACAAATTTTTGGTGGAAAAAATTTAGCCTACAACACGCTAGCTAAATTTGCTTGTGTGTTCCAGCTTCATGTATCTCTTTTATTGAATATTTATGAGAAGTTGCATATACCAGTGGAAGAAGCAAACATTTCCTTCTTTACCAAAGAAGGTTCACAAGACATAACATGTACAATATTGAGACCAGAACTGTCTGAAGGCAAATCTGAGTATTGTGCTGACTCTTACTTTTACTCTTTTCCTGACAGTTATTAAGAGAATATGGTCTTAAATACAGATTAAATTTTAAAATTTTTTTTATTGGAAAGAAAAGGTTTTGTCTTGTGGCCTTTAGAAATAATTAATATAATGTGTAAAACGTGTGTGTTATATCAGCATAAACTAAAGGTGCAGTGCTGCAAGATACCGGCTTGAAATTTAAATTTAAGGGGGTGTGGGGGGAAGGGGGCATTTTCTGAGTGATACAGTTTACTTAATCAGACTAAACAGAGACAAATGTTCTGACTCTGCTGAATGGCAAAGATGGTACATACTAATCTCAGCTTACTTTTAGCCTTAGAAAGAGAGCAGCTGCAGCTAACTTATTTCCTGTGGAGCTTGTTACAGGATAATGAAGTGTGCTGCTCTTTCGTCAGTCTCCCTGAATGACTTCTAATGTCTGTCTTACAGTAAGCCATAATAAGATAAAGCCCATGATTTGATATGTGCTGGATAAACTAAACAAAATGTGTTCTGACTCAAAATTAGAAATAAAAAAATTACAGCTGTTTTGAGGGGGTCTGCAATTTAGTAGTACTTGTTTTAGATATTCTAGAGGTCAGGTGACCCTCTAAATTTATTTCTGATTCTAGTTTGGGATTATTTCTTGAAAGAAGCACTGCACCTTTTTAAAGAAATACAATCTAAAATTTCTGTGTTGTAACTGAAATCCTTCAACTTACTTTTTCTTTTGCATAAGGAATAAATTCATACACTGGATCTACAGGAGCAGCTGTTGGGGCACATGAAGTTTACCGGGATCCAAGAGACAAAAGATCTAAAAGGTGACAAGCAGGACTCTGTTAAGTTCTATACACCTATATATTGGCTAGCTTCTGCAATGTTTTCTATTGTTGTATCTCTGTGGGCTATTCAACACTTCCGCAGTTGGCTCTGGAGTATCTTGGGTCACTGTAAGATACAAGTAAGTTCTCCACAGATCTTTAAGTGATCTGAAGTACTGCTTCCCAGCAGCAATTTCAGTGCTACAACTGAATAAACTCTGTAAATCACTGTAAATTAACAGCTTCAACTGTTCTAGGGTGTATTTGTAAATCTGAACAGTACCTCTCAAGTGTGATTCTTACCAAATTTGTAATAAGCATAAATAATACAGACTGTATCTTATATGTGAGTGGCAAGCTTTACTGTGTTGCGTACTGAAGATATGACTGGGCTGGGCTAGGATTCTGTAGAAGCTGTTAGCCCAGTTCCTGTGTTTTAAAATGTAGTGAATGATTCAGCGGAGTGCAGAGCAGAGACCTCTTGGAGCTAAAAGTGAAACCTCTTCTGATCAAGAAATTGAAATAGATATTAAAGCTGTATTATATGAGAGTTAATCACATATGTAAAGTATTGTTACAGCTACAACTAAGAATGATTTGAGATCTTCACTGTGATGGTCAAAAACACATAAATACAAACAGATGGTTTGCTACAAGGGTAAGAGATAAGTGCAAGACTTCAGGCAGCAATTGCGCTTGGAAGCTTTGCCAGTATAGAATAAAATACAGAGGTGTTGCAGCTGCTATGCTGTACCTCAGTACTAGAAGCTTTCTTTACCAAGACACAATTCCAGCGCTTTTTCCTAGACACGTGCCACCACAGAAAGGCTTGGTTTAGCCGTAACAGCAATGCTGTGCTAATATAGACAGAGCCTTAGTTTACACCTGCACTTATTGCCAAGCACTTTCATTCATGTTCACGTGGCAGAGATGGCTCATGAGCCATTAATTTGTCTTATGTGACAGCACAGTGTCAGAATTAAAGGTACATGTGGGGAACAAAACCTTGCAGAATACTAAATGGAGAATCTTTTGCTGTAGTCAAAAAAGCTACCGGTCAGTACATGGTCACTAAGAATTACTATGTTTAAGGATATTGTAGATAAGAGTTGTAACACAGACTTTTTTTTCCCTTTCCAGTCAAGATACAGATTTACCTGGAGCACCAGAAAATTTGACGTTCAGGGAACGCCAGCGACTTTTTTCACAGGGTCAGGATGTATCCAATAAAGTAAAAGCTTCTAGGAAACTAATGGAACTGGAAAATGAGTTGAACACAAAATAAGATTAAAGCACCTTATCAGATGTAACTGAAGATCTCTAAATTGAGGGATTGAGATGGGGGGCACACTACTAATGAACAGAAAATGAATGTTTTCTGAAAGGAGTGACTTTGATTCCTCTGTATCTAAGACTGTTAATTAAGATTTAGAGATGTTGCAATAGCAAGAAAACTGATTACTTTGCCAGGAGCTTGTGGTTTATACAATGAAAGCACTGTAAAATTTTAAAGATATGAATCACGTGAAGGTAACTTTTTTTTTTTCCTTTCTGTTTTGGGGGTTAAGTTCATGTGCACCAGACCAAGTAGCACTTGTCAAAGATAAGTTCTGTTTCCTGGTGTTTTACAGACACACTTTTTTTTTAGCTGCTGAGCAGAGAGAGTGAGAATAGCTTGAACTGCCTAAACTAAACTGTGCACTAGAAATTAGTATTTTAGGTTGTTTGACAAGAAGCCAGTGTCTGGGCCACCTGAAATAAGACTCGTATATACAAGTTTGACATACTGTATGGTGTTCATACAATGATCAGCATATCAATACAGATCTTACCATTACTTAGTAGTGGAATAACACACATTCTGTATGTAGAACCTTGGAATAAAAACATTTCTAGTCCTGCGTATTTGTTGGGTCTAAAAATGGTTGTGAAATAATTTATCTGTAGTTATGGAAAAGTCTCTATGTTGATGCATCTCCACTAAATGTGCTTCAGACTTTCAAAAATGTGAAGAATAAAACCTTTGGATAATTGTTTTAATAAAAATTACATAAGCAATAGGTAGTAGGCTACACTAGTGGCCCTTCATCAGCTTAGGACCAAAATGTTAGGAATGTGTTAAAGGTGAGGAGAAATGATTCCATTTCCAAGGTGAGCAGAACAGATACATATGTTTTCTGAGAAAGGTAGATGAGAAATTATTAGGCAATTAGCAAGGAGCAGTATTGATAAGTCTGCTATTATCAGTTCAGCAGTATCTTTTTTTTTCTTTTTTTTTTTTTTTTTCCTATGGAGAAGTGAACTGGCATGTTGGCGTAAGGCATCAAATACAATAACTGCTGGCTGGGAGTGGGAACGTTAGTAAGGTCGCTAACAGAGCTGGTGTGCTGGCAACAAACCATCTCCGCTCACCCTGAGAAAGCAGTACTAGCGAGCTCTTCTTTGTTCTAGCTGACTTTACTGACATCCTGTTACTGTTGTACTGAAAAGCTTTTTGGCAGTTCAAGCTATTTTTTCACACTGTAATAGCCTTATTTAATTTTAAATTGTTAATCTTTTTTTCCTCCCACTATTTCTTCAGCTGTGCGTATGTGGCTGATGATGTTGGGAATAAGGACCTCATCAGAGTTTTTCTCATTGTGTGATGTTAAGACAATATATATTGTGATTCCAAACAAATTTTCTATTCGACAAAGCCCTTTACTGGCTTTAGATGATTTTTTTTTTCCTGTATCATATTGTTCTCTTATAAATATATATTTAGGGAATTGTGCACACTTCCAAATACAAAGGGGTAGACTTTCACTGCCTTAGGAAAGAAATCACTTTTAATAAGAGTTGTATGATAAATAAATGCAAGTTAATGAAAATTGGAGTGTAAATATTTTTTACGTATTTCAGGTTTCTTATTTGAAAGTGTGCTTTTACCGTTTCACCTGTTAAATATGAAGTAGAAGATTAAACTGGTTCAAAGTGTTAATGAAGGATCTGCATGCTTGCTATGTCTGTTAATCAGGAAAAGCAAGCCTCTCCCAATTTATCTTGAGAACACTAGCAGCCTTACAGTGACAAATTTTTCTTAAGGAAAAAATACTTATGCTGTGGCTGAATTACTGTTGCTGCTAGAATCTGAAAAAGGCTTAGCAAAAAAAATACCTATAACCTTCAGTTGAGTGGATTTGGCCGCTATTGGGCATTCAGGTCAAGTGTGAATATGTGTAAAAGTGCTTTTCATATTTGTCTGTGCATTATTATGAAAAACATCAAAACTGCTGTAGTTTCCCATTTCTACTGTATTTCACTTGCAACCTATTTTTAATAAAGTTTGTATTGTATTTAACTTTGCATTAAATGTTTTTTGTACTGTTTGTTATTTGATTCTGCATTCATAACAACATTGTCATAAACCAAAGGGGCTCTTGTTACTATGTTTTGCCTTACCTGTCATTTTAAAATATATTTACAAGCAAAGTCAGTGTGTCTCATAATGAATAGATGAAAACCTCAAATTAACTTTACATGGCGAATCAACAAAAGAGGCTGATTCTCATTGTTCCGAGAGGAGTTCTTGCCTGATGTTCAATATCTGTAGATACTGAAAGAAGATGTGATTTTTTTATAGCTTAACCAGCAACTTAAGAAATAGTAAATATTGGCAGGGTCAGTTACACAGGCTAGTCATACTGTATTTGTATCCTCCTCAACTGCAAAGTTGTATTTCTAACAGCAAAGAGGAACCTGGAATGCAGCTTCTTTTGGAAAAGTAAATAGTATTACAGCCAGAGTCTCCATTGTGATTGCTGTAGTTGAAAAGGCATTCGATCTCTTTATTTTGAACACAAAGACAGGATAACTTTTTCAAATCTGTGGAAAAAAAAAATCAGTTTGAGCGACCAGGAAGTTTGGGAGGGTAGACTCAAATTCAGTGTGTAGTCTTGAATGAAGGTTGTGTTAAAGGACTTGGGAATGGTGGTGCTCCTCTTTTATCCTTGGACTGGTAAGGTCAGATGACTTGACTCTTGATGGGAGACAGCAGTTGAAGCTCTCCTTGGGTGGGGGTGAAGGGAGGAACTGAAGTGCTGTAGATGCCTTCTGCTGTAGCTGAATGTTCATGAGTCGGGATTGTGAGCCAACTATGTCTTTTCCCAGGTGAGTACCTTAATCTGAGTTGTGGGGTCTGCATTCTGGAATTTTCAAAATCACTAATGACATTCTGGATATTAGAGATGTCTTGTAAAGGCAGGGAAGAAGCTAAAGGAACCACAGAAAGCCAGTTCTCTTCAGTATGTTGCAAGGAAATGACTGCCAGGACCTCAAGGCGTAGCTGAGGGGAATCTTTTGCCCATATTTTGAGTCTGTAGCTTTTGACTGTGAGAACAGCCTAAAGAAAAAGAACTTTTAATTTTGAATATAGAATGTGTAGTCTAGAAGAAAAAGGAAACAATCCATTGTTCTTCCGCATGCTAGTCCCTCAGTCTAAGCAAGAGCAAAGAACCAGGACAAGCAAAAAGTTATTTATTTGATGAAGCTACAGTTGTTGCAGCTGTGAACCGAGTCATTGAAATCTTTATTTCCAGATTAAAGTCGACCAGGGGTTGCGAGGGCGGAGCTGTGTAATAGGCGACAGGGGTAACGCGTTTTCAGTGGGAATCCAAGTACTGAGCTGTGCCTTGCACAGATCAGGTCAGGTTTGCTAAGTGAGCACGCTGGTACGATGCAGTTGAATAGGGCAGCATCTGCTTTGCTTTAGGGACATGAGTTGTCATCCTTAGGAGCACAGCTCTTGATATTTTAATTAATGATGACCCTTATGGTGATAACTGTGTGAAATTATATTTGCATATGCAGCCAGGTCTGCTGCTCCCAGCAAAGACTCTTTAATTATTTTAAACCTCTGTCAAATTCTCCTTTCTGTACCTACCATCCATGTACACAGCTTTTCAACGGCTTTTGCGTACTGCTCGTACTACAGTCTTGCTGGTGATTGAGGAAAAGGCAGGGAAATTAAGAACTTTTACTGAAATCATAAATGATACGTGATCATTCAGATTGCTGTTTGTTGGTCACACACTGAGTACACAAGCAGCAGAATAAACAAGACTGTTCTTTACCTCCTAATTAGATAACATGCAAAATTGTAACAAAAATAGGGATGGTAAAAAATGAGCTTCATCACAAATAGTCTTAAAACACACATAGTAACTCATGTATTTGATAATAAGAATGGGAAAACATTTGGCTCTTCCTCCTGTTTTATCAAATGATCCCACTGCCTCAGACGGTCAGTTAGCAGCTGTGTGGCACAGAAGGCCAAGCCTCACAGATGAAAAATTCAGAGCCAGCTGACTTCTTCTCCAGCTGCAACGGCAGGTAAACTCCCTAAGGAGACCAAAGACACACAGTTACTAAAGCAAATGTGTTGCTAAAAATGTGGAATTAAATATTTACAGCTTCACTGGATAATGTTTTAGGAGGTTCAAAAAATGTGTGCAATACAGCAGCCTCAATTTACTGGCTGCTGAGTGTGGCAAATGTGCTCTAGTACGGGCAATAGAAAATCTGAAGGCGTACTGCAGTGAATTTCTCCATGTTTGGCACAGGAGGGACAGGAACCTTTCTCTTGGTATTTTTCCCAAGTGCTTTTCCACCCATTTTGTTTCTTGTTACTGCCTTTGGGAATGCTGTAATGGATAATTGTATTGGAGCACTGAAGCTGGGACCTCATAAGTCTTGTTGGTTCCACTACTGTGCTTAATGTGAAATGCATCAGAAGTATTCAAAACAATGCTTAATTAGTAGTATCCTCAGATTTATAATCCACCACAGTGTTTCAGTGATGCTAAAATTAATAAAGTAAAATGTGGATTTAGGCAATTTCATTAAATTTCCGGCCCTCCAGTGCCCCAGAAGGATCTGTAATAAGGCAGAGCTCTGCATTTCCAGGGGAAAGACAGGATCAAGTTGGTAGAAGTTTGGGAAAAGAAAAAAAAGATTCTTCAAAGCAGAGAATCGGTGTAGAAAGGGATGCCTTGTAGCATTTCCAGAGGATTTTATATTTGTTTCTTGCCCAGATCTCACTGACAGACTGTTTTGTTCCCTGCCCATCAAGCAACTTCTCCTGAGCTTTGGAAATAGAAGATCCCGAAAGAGAATTTCTCCTCTTATGGTGAGTCACAGATCATATTGTGATTTTTTTTTTTTTCTTACTTTTTTTTTGGCGGAGGTGATTGGGGGTGGGGGGATATACATGGGAATGGTGCTTTCAGTACACTTCCAAGTGTACACAGAGAAATTACTAAATAAGAGCAGTCCAGGGGTGATCAGTGTTAGGTTACTGGTTCAAAGTCAGTGATAATAAATTGTCTTCTCTGTTACGGCCTACAGAAACCAGATTCTTAATCTCTTTCATAGTCTGTAAAACCCACAGCAGGGGAGAGATCAACTATTATACTTCAGAGATGATGTTTCTGAGATAAAGCTGAATTTTGTTGGAAAACAACATTGTTCTGACCTGATTGCTGCTGCAGGATAAGCATTATGTATAAAAATCACAGCTCAGTGTCAAGAACTGAGTCACTCCCTGCCCCAAGCTACTGAAATATTCTCCCCAAAATAGTTGATGTTGATAAAATCCTGTCTGCCTTAGTGCCAACATCTCTTGACATCTCCTCAGTGTTGCAGTACTGCTGAGGGGCTTCCAGACAGTTTGGGTTTGTTTTTTTTTTTTTTAACTGAGGATAGAGTTCATGGGAGGAAGTTGCAGTATCATGGAAGACAGTTGATAGAGCTGCACAGAGATGTTTGGTTTGGTCTGTGAGAGATGGGCTGCATCTGTGTTCCTCTGCAAAGGATTGCTATCCCTCTTGTGCCAATCATGGGGAGATTCACTGCGGTATGCCTTTGGATTTTCTGCTGCCTGTATAATAGCACGTTCACCGCGTTCAGTAGACAGTAACTTGAGACTGCTGTTTTGCAGAACTGGATTCCTCTCTAATTATGATGTTGGCTTCAGTTTCTCAAAAAAAAAAAAAAAAAAACCCTGTAGTGCAAACATAGTGTTAATTCCCACTTCCAAGAAGTTGACATGTTTGTATCTGGCACACTTTCATATTTAGTAGCCAAATAGTATTCAGACTGCTTTCAAGTTAGTCTTTCAGTGGAACACAGTAGAGCATTAAGTAGTATTACTAAGGTATGAGACCTCCAGCCATAGCCTGAACAAATAGCTCCTGCATTGGGCAGCCTCTTAGGACTCCCACACCAGCTGGACCTATAAGCTTTGCCGGTCTCCTAAGATTAGCCCTAAGCACTGGCTTTGTTCAGAGTTACTGCATAGTTGGGGTTGGAAGAGAGCTCTGGGTATCACCTAGCCCAGGGTCAAACCAAGGTCAGCTACTGCCGGTTGCCCAGGGCTGTGTCTAGTTGGGTTTTGAGTATCTCCAAGCATGGACACTCCACAGCCACTCTGGGCAACTTGTGCCAGTGTTTTACTACCCTCAGACTAGAAAAAATAAAAAAAAAATTTAAAAAATCAATTATTTTAGGTTTAGAGGGAGTGCCCTGTGTCTCAGTTTGTGCCTATTGCCTCCTGTCCTGTCACTGGGCACCACGGAGGAGAGTCTGGGTCTGTCTTTGTTACACTCTCCCATCAGGTATTACGCACATTGACCAGATCCCCCTCAGCCGCCTTTCCTCCAGGCTGACCGACCCCCACCACGCCCTGTGGAACAGATGTTCCTATCCCTTAATCTTCTTTGTGGCTTCAGCACACAGCTCCAGACCAGCTGCTCAGGGGAGAAATCCCGCAGCCACCATGGGAGCTCTACACTCTGCCCCCCTCCTCGCCCTTTGCTGCGGTGGCTGCTCAACCTGAACGCATGGGCCCTGCTCCCCCAGACCCAGGAACTGGCGCCCTGAGGGCAAATCTCCCACCAGCCTTGGGAGCTCCAGGCTTCCCTCCTCTCCCTGCCTTCCCTACCCTACTCCCCGGCCTCTGAGGTCACTTATCCCAGGTGACGCTGCAGAGGGCGGGATGCCTCCAGCCCCTACTTACAGCACCCTTGTTAATGGCTCAGTTAATGGCGGTGTGGGGCGAGGAGCAGCTCTGCTGTAGCCGCGCCCCGTCCGCCCTTCCGGGAGAGGATTGGCGGGCCTCGCTGCCACTCACGGGCGCGGGAGGCTGACTGACAGGCGCTTGCTGCTGGGAGGGGAGGAGGCGGGTACAGTCACCATGGCAGCCGGGCAGACGCCCCAGCTGCGTTTCTCATTGGCCAATTTAAATCCCCCGGTGGCGGCGGGGGGGGGGTGTGGGGGCCGAGCGAGGCCCCGATCCGCCTCGGCGCGGGAGCGGGGAGGACGAGATGCGGTCGCGGAGCGGGATCGACCTGGGCTCCGTGTGGGCGCAGCGCCTTCGGCAGCTGGAGCAGCGGCTGCGAGTGAGCTCCGCGGCGGCGGGAACGGCGGGGCGGGGCGGGCGCCGGGGCGAGAGCTGCCCTGGCCCAGCCCCAGCCCGGCCTCCGTGGCGACGGCGGGGCGGGTCACGTGGGGGCGGTGCGGCGGCGCGGCCTTGCCCCGGCGCTCCCGGCTCCGGCCTTTTTCTGTTCAAAACGGGCTTAAAATTTCGGCGATAACTCGGAACGCGGCAGCCTGCGGGGATTCAGCAGGCGGCCCGGTGCGGGGGAGAGGCGGCTGGGGCTGGGTCAGAACCGCGGGTGCGGAGCTGCCGTCGGGCTCCCCAGCCCCGCTGCAGGGCGGGCAGGCGGGGACCGGTCCGGCTGCCGTCCATCCCCGACAGTGCAGCCTTGGGAAAGGAAATTGATGTGGCCGTCTATAAATAAATAAAACAGCACTTCTTTAAGGACCACAGGTCTGGAATAATGGCAGGAGACGGTTTTGTAAAGCAAAGCAGGAAAAATTTTGTACGTGTGTGTTTCCACCCAAGCAAGCACAATGACTGAAAGTATAGGAAATAAAGGAATATTAAGAGTTTATCCTAATTTTCATGTGCTTGCAGACAAATATTGCACTGAGGAGACTGGGGGTAGGTAGCCTTTTGGTTTTGAAAGGCAGAGAAACAGAGGAACGTAATAAAACTGTTACAATGAAATGATGTTCTTCAGACTCATGTTTATTTCATTTTTACTGTTGTGGTTTTGGGTGGGTTTTCTTCCTTAGACCAAAGAAGAAAGAATAGTTGTCCTGGAGACTGAAAATGCTGCTCTTCATCTAAAACTTGCAGAGGTAACTGTTGTTTGTTTTTCCAAAAAGAATGCTTAGGAAAATAGAAAAAAAAAAAAAGACACTGGAATCTGCCTTCCTGTTTTCAGATTTTGCACTCTTAAATATGCAATATTGCAGGGATAACATTTGTCTAAAAGACAAGGATAGGTTTTGAAGGAATACTTCTAAGACATAATTAGGACGATCTTTTAAATAGGACTATTCATTGGGTGCAAGAAAGACCCTTCATTACAAGTAAGCTTACCAAAGATGCACTATCGCGTCTCTTCATGGCATTAGTAGAGTGACAGTTGGCTAGAAAAGGCCAGGTGCTGTTGCAGAAGTCAGTCACTGAGCACACAGCAGCAACTGGATGCCCTTGTTTCCTTACATCCTTCTACAGAAGGGTATGTTGTTCCTAGACCATTATTGAAACAAGGAGCAGCCTGTGATAATGTTTGGGGTCTTCAAAGGTGGGATTTCAGAGACTTACCGAATTTTGAATGTTGATCTACACCACTAGATCAGAGCCACCTGTGAGTATTAGTTGTGATAGAGACTGTTGGCCAAGAGTTTCTAATCCGGGCTGAAACATTAAATGGCTGGATGACCTGAGGAAAGCCATTTGCCCTCCTTGGGGGTTTGTTAATACCTGTGGATAAAAGTGGGTTTAACGTTTTTCAAAGCCTGACTGAAAGCAGATGGTACATCTGAAATTAGTTTTGCTAGCTATACAGAGGAATACCGTAATTGATTCTGAGAAAATGTGCCTATTGTTTTTGTGCTACTTTATAATATTTACAAAAAACCTTAAGTATTTCAGCTGTGGGGTTTTTTTTTGTTTTGTTTTGGTTTTTTTTTGCTTGCACAAACACAAGAAAGAAATTATTTCAGTCACTAAGGTGCCTCAGATGTAGGAAGTAGTTATCTGAGTATTCAATAATGAAGTGTTGTTTTCCAAATACAGCACTGTTTCAATTTATTGCAAACCATGATAGAAGATACGAGCACCTACAGACACAGGAGGAGCATGGCAGTATTACCACCATCAGTCAGAAACAATGTCATATGATTTGTGGAAATACTCTGCAATTAACCTTTCACTGATGTTTCTATTCAGGCAGTTATTTACACATATACATACACATAAGACTTTCGCTTCTCCTTGGTTAATTTGCCCCAGCAGTCTAAACACATGAGTTGAACTGATGTGAAATACTTTTACCTTAATTGAAGAGTCTCTATTTAAAAGAATACTAACTTTAATTAGATTAATTTAAGGTTGTGCAATGTTGCAGCCTATCTCCCAATATTTCACTAGCTATGCTGGTTAAAAAAAAAAACTACTGCCCTCAGCTATCAGTGACTGACCCTTCAGATCTGCCGGTGGAGCTGCCTGAATGATTGAGCTGTAACAAGTTCAGTCACAATGACCAGGGTTAACAGAGGTCTCATTCTTAACTTGTAAAAGCTAATTGGGTTCGTTTTGGCTGAAGTGAGTTAGGAAGAGTTGGAGACAAACTTATGAGGGCAGCCATAATTTAGGATTTGCAGTGTAAATGTTTGTCTATAGGTTGCATCAGTCTAATAAAAACATTATCTCTTGCTATAGACCTTCCCTGGCTTTTATCCTTAAGACAACCTCAAGTATGAGCACTGACAATGTTTTCTGCAGCGCAGTATATTATTATCCTAGCAGCATATTGTTATTGAACATAAGAAGTCAGATTCTTTCTGACATGTAGACATGTTTTTGCCTGTTTGGAAATATGTTTATCTGCCTGTGTGCCCCTTGCTTTTTTTTTGCAATCCGTGAGGTCCCAGTCCTGCTGCCTTCCATACATAAAGCCAAGTCTGCCAGAATGGCTCCAGTTGCAGAACTGAGACTTCACTTTGGAGAACACTATTAAGTAGTTCCGCTTCACTTCTATTTATAATAAAGCTGACTATAAAAAGTTTTATAGTCAGTTTTTTGCTTCTCATGCCTGAGCACTAATTTGCAAGTTCTGGGTTTATGAATGACTGATGAATGCTAAAACTATTTTAATGGAGACAACCTCAAAACCAGGGCAGCATTTGCAATAAAGATGAACTTGATAGTGAAAGCGATAAGAGGTAAATTGCAATGAAAGTAGATTTGACCATTCCACTTTTATTGTCCATGTTGAGAAAAAATGAAGGAGTGCAGATGGTGGAAAAAACATTAGATGTTAGAAGTAGGTTTTACCTAGCTTAAGCTTATTTAACAATAAGGCTTGAGTACTGCAATTGTTTATATATATGCTTACCTTTTCACATGTGATTAGAGATACTAATTCTGGTGTGCTACTTATATGCATTTTTGTAAGCACATTTGTAAATATTGCATCTGAGTAACACAAATAAAAGAATTGGTATAGATTCTTCTGTATAGAATTGGTCTCAATTTCTGGGAGATTAAAGCCAGTAACAAAAAAATGAGTCTTTAAAAAATAAAGTCTTCCTGATATTTCTTTCCCATATCAGAACTTTTTATATTAGCGCCAAGGTGTATAGCTGTGCAGGACCTCAGGTTGCATTTGTAAGTAGAAGATGCGTGCTTTGTGAAGGTGAGGAAGCCACATGAAAAGTTCACTTTAGATAAGTGAAGCACTTTTCTTGGAAAATATAATCTTTCTTTATTCTAACACCTCCAGAACATTGTATTGTTGTTCTTGGAGATGTCATCTATAGTTAAACTGCAATTAAATGTTTACTTTTTACCTATCATTATCAGATGATTGGAATTAAATCAAACCCATTATGTGAGTGGATGTATCTCTTTCATGTCATTGCACTCTGTATGCTCTGTTAGTTTAAATAACAGGGAATTGCAGTCGTAGAATTTATGACCTAAATAAAGTAGGAACCAAGTCTGCGCTAGAGGCAAGTGCATTGCAAAAATAAGGAAAGAGGCTATTAGTACTGGTTAAGGAACGATAGATGTCAACAGGTTGCAGGGGAAAGTAGGTGAAGAAGTTGCAGCTTGTGTTAAGCACCGGGACTGTCAGTAAATGATGAAAATGCAGTTTTTTAGTATCATACAGATTCTGTCATATTGCAGCATTTCACAAGTACTCTATAGAGATTTCTTTTTTTGTGTTCTTGCTTGTAAATATTTAAAGTTGCACTATTTCTATTTTCCTTTTGTTTTCATAATTTAAAAAAAAAATTGGCCATAAAAATTGCTTCAGCATAATAGGTAATTTTAGATTATTAGAAAGCATTCTTGTCCACATCATTTGAAAATTGCTTTGGTTGCTTTGATCGCTGAAGACCCAGCTTAGTGCTTTATTGGTACAATTCTGCCCCATTGCAACTCCCCTGAATGTAATGGAGTCGGTGTTGGCAGGAAGCTGCAGCAATGAACACTAAGTTGGGGGCTGCGTATTACCAGCCTCTTCAGGACTTTAGCAGGTAACACGGGTGTATGTGTGTCCTCATTCTGCTTCATGTCCTTTCAGAGAGCTTTCTGCAGTAAATGTAGTTACTGGAAAACACCTAAACCAGCTATGAAACCAGCCCCTTTCCCTAAGTGAAGGCATAGTTTTAACCATTTAGATCCACCTCAAGCATAAGTAACAAGTTTTCAGGTATTGCAAAAGCATTTTAGTAATCTGATGCTGAGGTTTGCCACCCTAAGGAAGTAGAATGTTGTGATGTTAGCCGGTTACCTAGAGGTGATCCTTCACCTGACTCAGAAAATGGTAAAAGCAAAGAAATTATGTATTTACAACATCACATGTAATCAGACAGTTGAGTTACAAATGTTTACAGGGACAAAATGCAACAGAAAACATGAGTGCTTTAAAATTATTTTTAAGTTATTTTTTTTTTTTTTTAAATAGTATCAAGGGTTGGCTGGAAGAAGCACTAATGAAGTATTGCAGCTCTACTCTGCTCATGGCCAGCAGCAGAAATTGCAGAGGAGTTCTGTTTTAACCCAGCTGCATGGAACAGTAAAGGTAAAGACATTTAGTAATAATGTAGGCATAATGTATGCCCTAAACATTTACATGCTTATCAAATATATTAAAACCGAGAAAATAGTCAGATATGAACCTGATTTATGGCTTTACTGTATTCACAGTCATGCTTGCAGTGAAATGTAGCAATGCCTGAGTTAGCTTAAAATTTAATAAAAAATAACAATTGTGATATACTTTAACCAGATAGGCAGGTCATTTAAAAAAGCATTGGGGAGCTCCACTGATTTCACAAAGAGTTCTGCTCTGGCAGATCTCACAAGCGGGAGTAGTTTGCTGAATGCTGACTCAGGTTGTCTTAGTTTTGCGTCAAAGAGACTGGAACAGTTCTCCCAGTACCAGTGCCATAATATTTTCCTTTGCTGAAGTACTTATTCCGTAAGTTACTCCACGGAATAGTGAGTTCCTTTTAAGAATGCTAACAAATGTCAGCTTTTCTCAGGACAGCACTGAATGCCTGCATAAAATGACTGAGAGAAATCTGATTCTTAACAGGCAGAAGGACGTAGTTTAATTGTAGCAGTGTTGGACTAGATGATCATTGTAGGTCACTTCCAACTGAACTATTCTGTCTATTCTAATTACAGTGATTCTGCTCAGTAAATTTTGTGATGGTCTTTTACATTTTAGGTTAGCTAGAATGGCAGAACTGCTTGTGATGCAATACCAGTAGATTGAGATGGCTTGCTATCAGACATCTATGAATGTTAGGAGAGAGTAAAGCCCTCCAAATGTAAATCTAGATTAATATTAATCCTATACCTGTTATTAAAAAAAAAAAAGTATTTCTTCCCAGGTATATTCTTTGGCTTTTGAGAGTGAGAAAAGCAGTGATTTTCTCCTTTCAGATTATTGTTTTATGATTGAAACTAGTTGATTCATTTAAGGTCAGTACCACAGTTGGAAAAATAAAAAGTGTCACAGAATATGTGACACTTTGTACCAGGCTGACTAATGAAACATCACAGTGTCTCTGTGAGCTAAAGTATTGTTAAGTTTATCTTGCAGATGGCAGATGGCTTTACATGTTCTAAGTTGCAAGACTTAGATGCCAAGAAGCCTACTCATCCTAAAATCGGATCAATTTGGTTTTACTTTATTTGGACTTCTAAGTGAATATAAGATGCTCTTATAAACATTTAAAAGTCTCATCTTGTACATTATGCTGAATTATATCTGTAATACAAATACTTTTTCTGAACAATTAAGGTTTCTGGTCTTTTCAACATACATCTGTTCTCATAGGAAGGCATAGAACTGGCTTATTTAAGAAATTACTGAGTGAAGCTTAGCGAACACCTGATCAAAGTGTGGAAAATGAATGCAGTAAGGATAGATGGGTCACAATTTTTCATTGTTAATTCTGGATATGTCTTATAAGGGGACAGAACATGCAGACGCTCACACACACTTTGTTTAATGAAACAAGAAAGATCCTTTGTTATACCTGAAGTTTGTGTATCATCAAAGTATTTACCATAAGACGGTAAGGATCTGTAAAGTCTTGCTGAAGCCTTTAGGAAATGACATTGCTGAATGTTTTGCAGGATCCTTCTCTAAACATGCTGAAAGATGTACTCCTGAAGACTCCCCTTCATCAAGTAGAGCGTTCTTCCTCACTGTGATATCTCACTGTGTGTTCTGCTTATATTGGTTCTTCTTTAACTGCTGGTTTTGTTTCTTTATAATGTATTTTTTCTTCTTTCTGAGAAGAGGCTTAAGCAAGACCTGAAGAGCCTCCATTCATTTGCTCTTGAGCTTTCAAAAGACTTTCAGCGTCAAAGCAAGACTTATCTTTACCACATTTTGACAGCAGTCCAAGGGATACAGCTGCAAAATGAAGCAATGCAAAGTAAGGCTCATTGCACTTACATTCCAAACATGGAACGTCAACATGTCAGTGTTAAATGTTAGTAACGTTGAAAGGTTGAGTTCGATTTTTCAGAAACGTGTCACTGAAACTGTAGCATTTGTTTTTTGTTTGATGTTAGATCATCAAGGACTTCTGAAGTGTTAGAAAGAGTACAAATAACTCTGCAGAGGCTATGACTGATAATTTGGATTTAGCTTTTGTGTTGATTGCAGCTGCTACTAGACTGCTGAGTTGGCTCAGCTGTAACATTTTTAATCTGAAGTTCTCAGGCTTGTTATCTTGACTGTTTTAGAATAGCTGAATAAAGAACGTGTTGTTTTAGCTGAAATTTGTCTTCTTTTGGCTGTACCAGAAAAGGACTCAGGTGTTTTCAGAGATTTCTGAAAATACAGTCTGAAATTAGGACAGATTGTTTTTTTAACATTTTTGTGTATTTACAGAGAAAATTTTAATTCCAAATCAAAACCAGTTCCACTTGCTAGACTGTAGATAATAACACCATATGGACTACTGTTTCGGAATTCAGGTCCTTCCTTGTTCATGTACATATAAAGCAGACCCTGCAGTGCAGTGGCACTCTCTGCCCTCATCACTGAGGACTAAGTGCATTGGTCCTACACCTGGATCTCTTAGCATGGATCTCTGCACCTGCTTTCAATATTGATTCTGGTGGAGCTCTTACCAGGCTGGAGAAGCACATGGCAAATACGGAGCTTATATTGTTTGAAGCTTAGCAGCCTGATGAACTAACAACCAATACACAAATTTATAATCAGAGTCTCTGGGTGATGCTCTGATATTCATGTGTTGCCATTTAAAAGGTACCCTTTTCTCCTGATTTACTTTTTGGTTGAACTACTTAATTTTGGGACTGATTTGATTCTGATGGGACTACTCATGTCAATAGCAACAAACAGCGTTCTCAGTGATGGGCGTTTGCAGAACTTGTTCCTGTATGTTACATACTAACTTATGATTAAAATTGATTTGATTACCATGTTATCCATGTAGAGAAAATACTCAAGTTGTCTTTAAAATGAAAAGAAAAAGTGGAAAATTAACCCTAGATAAAGATGAATGTCCCCCTTATTGAAGCAAGGGGGAAAATGAATGGGCAGGAGATAGGATTTGACACTTGAGCTGTTGTTGTGTAAATAAATAGTAAAAATTCCTTATGAGGGCTTGCAAGTTCCTGTTGACATGTTCTCAATTTGCACTTTGTGGTGCATTGTTCTATGAAATCATAATGAGGAGAAGCTTCCTTGCCTATAACAATATAGTGTGTTGGTACTTAGGTGGATAACATCAGTTTTTAATTTGGCCATTTTTCAGTTTTATCAAATGTTTTAGATGGAGATTCTATTGTTGAGGTTAAATATGACAGTCATAATTGCCATCCTTAGATTACATGTAATCTTTTGTAAACAGGAAGCCCAAAGTATGTCTTCTGGAGGCAATGTATGTTATCAGTTTAATCCTAAAATACAGATAAAAAATGAGGGAGAGAATTCTAGCAGAAACATTCAAGTAGGTTAATTTCAAGGCTGTAGTTGACATACAGCAAACTATAAAGCTTTCTTGTAATAACTGAGTAGTCCATTGCTTGGAAATATTTATTCACAGTCTGAAAACCAGACTATTGCCATCTTTCCCACTGACATTTAAATAGCAGTAAGTCATAAAAGAGAGAAGTCCCCATTATTCTTTTATTATACGCCTGTTCCCCTGGTAAACAAAGCCGCTATAATTTTAGCAAAAAAATACTGGCAAAATAAATCTAGCAAAAAAATGATGCTTCTGAGGCAGATGAAGTAATTAAGCAGATTTCTGGAAAGGCAGGAATTTTGAAAAATTTACGATTACTTTTTAGACTGCTTCACCACGCAGGTATTATCAGAAAGAGGAAATTACAGTATCTGTCCATGCAGAATATATTTTCAGAAAGGGGAAATCACTGTTCTCATTGCTTGGCAAAGTGGTGGGTACTAAAGAGCAAAATCTGTCCAAGTGACTATGTGACAGAGGAGCTGCTGCAGGTTACTGACTTATTTTGTGCAAGCTGCTACAGCCCAGTGACTTAGATAGCCTCCAAGTGACTTAGATAGCCTTTGTCGTTCCAGAACACTTTATCTATGGGGTGGAGAAGAGGAAAAATTGGGTAAGGAGCTTATTTCCCACTTTGCCTATATGCTAGCACTTATGTGCTGTGCTCCTCTTGGAGAAAGCTGAGCTCTGCACTGTATTGATGACTTCTGCTTGTGGAACGTGAATTACCATCATCTTTTACCCTCAACGCGACAGCAGAGTCTCACCAGCTCAGCTGCCTTTGGAAAGCCTTTTCTTCTTAGCGTAGAGTAGGGGAGGAGGAGAGGGACCTTTGATCCAGCAACAGAAATATTGCAGCAGCCCAAATAATAATGTTATAGCTCAGGATATAAAATACAGCAGAATGAAAAATTACTTTTGGAATTAGTCTATTACATCATAGCTGCGTATCCTAGAAGGCATGGTCAGATTGACCTCCTTTTAAAATTGGAATCTAGTGTGGAAAGAAACATTAAAAACCCTAGGGAACTATGAGGATGGCTGCACGTGCTTATCTGCGCCGGGCTGTGGCTGGTGCTAGGTTGTGCTGCTGCTGTTGTTCACGTGCTCCTCGTGGAGCTTTCCCTTGTGCTGGCAAACTGTTGTGTGAGCACACACAAAACTGATCAGGGAGCTGATCCAGGACAGAAATTACTCAGCAAGGAGGATTGCTTTTAGACCTCCACGTGACCGTGGAAGCAGTTGTGTGAGGACAGCAGAAGGTCTGGTGCAGCACTGAATGGGAGGGAGTGAAAAGCTCCTTAACCAGGACTGTCAACTAAAGAAACGTTACAGTCCTGAAGGTATTTGCAAGCCGTCACTCTTCTGCAACTGTTAGTCTGGTTATTGATGAAGATCCTAACTGTGCTCAGTGATGTTTAAACAGAAAAATCAGCATTCCCAGCTCCCAGAAATTTTCTGTATAAGTTAATGAGATAGGCAAAGCATGAGGCAAAGGGATGCCTCTAACAGCTGCAGGCATGCAGTGACGACTTCTCTTGAATAATGAAGAGTGGGTTATTAGTATTTTAGAACAGATGCGCCCAGTGGCTGCCCCTAGGTTATAGATGAAAACATAACTTCTGAATAGCTTGCAGCTGATGCCAATCAGAAAAGGAAGAAAATGTTGAATACATGTTTTTATTTATAACTATAGAGGTCCACTGTCAGAAAAATTAAAAGTACAGAAATAATTAATGCACTAGGAAATTTCGTAGAATCATAGAATCATAGAATCACATGGTTGGATGGGACCTATAAGATCATCTAGTCCAACCGTCTTCCCATAACCATTGCTGCCACAGCTACTAAACCATATCTTGTAGCTCCTCATCAAGCCGCCTCTTGAACACTGCCAGGGACGGCGACTCCACCACCTCCCTGTGCAGGCCATTCCAGTGCCTGACCGCTCTTTGGGAGAAAAAGTTTTTCCTCACGAAAAAATTTTTCCTTTGCTCTGTGGAGCTTCTATTCAAGAAGTTTTTCTATGCTGTACATAAAGCTTTACAGAAGATGGACATTAAAACTGATGCTTCACTTTTACAAATATTAAAATATCATCTGCTAGATGCAACAACTTGACTAATTTTCTAGGGATCCCAGTCCTGGTGTAAAGTTAGGAAGCCCCAAAGTTTATTTATGTTTTCACAGTCATCTTCACCATAGGAGGGCTAGTTAGAAAAAAGAAAAAAATAAATAGTAATTAGAGCCTAAGTTAACTGAAATTGTCCAGTAGGCTTCTCACAGTCCTCACGAAGAGACCACTTAAATATTAAAACAAACTTGTAATTTTTTTTTCTTCTTTCAAGAATGGAAGAGTACCCTTAGCACCTATTGCTTAACTTGACTGCTTATTCAAGAGACTTCAAGAACTGAAAGTTTGTGTGTACATGCATTGATAAATTAAGATACTTATTATGGAGATTACTTAAGTAATCAGTGGAGTCCAACCTTGTATTTTCAAAAATACTGTATGATTAGTGGGCAGTGAATGTAAGAGTCACTTTTGACAATTTATTGTAACATATTTACAAGTGATTCTCCAAACCAAGACACACTTCTGTTCCTCCACATGCAGGATGCAATAAAAGGATTTTTCTTCATGAAACTCCTAGACTTTGATTCCCCAGCTATTAATGTTTCCCCAGTCATGTTTCCCCTGCATTCCTGCACTTGTGGAGGAGCATTATGAGCTGGAGTTAAGCAGCATGGGTATTACAAAAACAAGATCTGAGAAATCTCTAGTATAGACAAATGTCCCTTGAAATCATCTGATTTTTAGTCTATGCCAGAGAGCATAAATCATGTGTGTGACATGCTGAGATTTTAAGTCTGTTCCTTTCTCTGTAAGGTAGCACACACTGAGGCTGGTGGCCATCGTGCTACTCAGCTCTCAGACCATAGTTTTGACTGCTTGCTTGCTACTCTACATCTTCAAACCACTCAATAATTTCTGGGGAGATTGATATCCCACTGGAGTTCCTAAAAGCTTGCTTTGTGCACAAGTTTAGAGTCACATTATGTGCCTTCTGGGCTGTATGTCTGTTTTAGGCCTGCTCAGTGTTAATGTAATTGGGCTGAAATAAAACCATTTGTGAAGTTAGAAGGCTTTTATAATGACCCATATTGCTCTCCTCAGTTTTGTAAAGGAGAGACTCCCTGGGGTTCAAAAGATCAATCTTTTTTATGCAATCCTACCCATCAAGCGAGTGCACCTATCTTAAAGCGGAACCTTATAGCTGTTTTACAGGATTAGTAGCATTGTAAATGAGGCTGAGGATAAATGATAGGGTTTAACTTCTTGTAAAGTTAGCTGGCATGAATCTAATAATCTACAAATACAGCATGAGCCTTGCAAGTAACAGCCCCATCCAGAAGGAGGTTGGTTCAAGTTTACATTTCAGGCTTCGCTGTCAGATAACTAAACTGACACATTTGAACTGCCTTTAAATATCTTGTCTTTTTGATTGTTTTTCAAGATTTCACATGTGTATCTGTGGTAATTATCTGTAACTTCGCCTAGTCATTTCGTAGGAAGAAGTATGATGGTATTTTTCAGAGGTGTCTAGTAAATCAGGAACTAACCCTCCTAATTTAAGTTGGTAGAAGTTTAAAAGGTTTATGCTTAAATTTAATGAGGTGCTACTGGAAAATTCATTTTGTAAAGTAAAGAATTTAGTTCTTTGAAACAGCTTTCTTCTTCCAGTGTTTCAGATAAAAGCTTTTGATCTTGAACAGTCTCTACAAGAGGTGACAGAGAGATATGAGAAAGAAAAGCAAAAGAGGAGAGCTCTACATAACAGCTTAGTTGTAAGTATCTTTAATGACAGAACATTTTCTTATTTTGTTGGAATTATGCCCATAATTTCCTCACCAATAAAACTAATGAATATACTTTTCATGGATGTATCACTTCCCCCAGCTGTCTATATACAATGCATTTCTTTGCTGAGGCACATTTGTCTTGCAATAAGCCCCAGCCCATTTTTTTTACACAAGCATCTTCTGAATGCACTCCTGGAGCATATTGCACTAAGGCCTATCCTCCATTCTGAATGGTGAACAAAACTTGAGTTTCTTCATCCTCTTCTCTAAATTTGCAGCTTCTGAAATTGTTTTAGAATTCTTAAAATTATTAACTTGAAATTGCAAGGTAGTCATCTTTTATTTTTCCAGATACACCTAGCTGTATTCTGCTGAGCCATTACTGATGGCTTGGGATTATTTTTTTCCTTTTTGTACTTCAACTTTACTCTTCCGGCCCACCCCCCTAAATGACTAGTTTTGGATTGCCTGATTCAGGACTTGATTTTTAGAAACACAAGCCGCATTCAAACCAAATTCTTTTAAGTTTTTCTATATATCTGGGAAAATGAAGGTCTTTGTTAAAAAGTACTTACCTTCCAAACTGTGCCTTGTGTTGCAGTTTACTGAAAAGATGTTCCCCATGGCAGTGGGGAGTTAATGCCAGTGGTCACTAGCCAACATAGGCAAGCTGTTTTCACTAATACAAAACAAGAACCGACCACCAATAAAAAGGAAGGAAAAACACCAGGTTAGATAAACTGAAGTATGAAACAGCCCACAGAGAAAAATCAGTTACTGACTTTTTAGTCATGTATGAACAGACAGCGGAGAGGAAAAGGTACAAAACTTTTTATATTCCATATCTTCCTCGGGGCTGGTGGAAGAGAAATGGACTATGTAATCTTGTCTGTTGAGTTAATACCAATATCTGAAGAAACTCAAGTAAAGAGGAAGGGGACTGAAGAAGGGAAAATGGCTCAGATTGAAAGCCTTTTTTTTTCCCTATATAGGCTGGAGAAGGCTACATCTTTCTGGGGTTCTGAAGAGCTCATACTTTTTCAAGTACTTTCTCCTAACTTCTCAAGGCAAATTATATTGATACGATATTTCCCTCCCCAGAGTCTAAGGCTGCGATATTGTAAACTCCTGTAAACACGTTCATGTCTGCTTCACAAATTCCGGTGTGTTTGTCCTCTCCAGTCATTTTTATTAAATACATTTTAATATTCTGATACTAGGAACTGAGAGGAAATATCAGAGTCCACTGCAGGATCCGACCATTACTCCCTTTTGATACTGCTGCTGGACATTCGATACTACAAGACAGGTAATTTATTTTGGCTGTGTTAGATCTTACCTGACTCATAATTAATATACAGAGAAAGCAAGTTACATGTATGTGAGAAAAATTGTATTCTTGATTTTTCTGTTTTTATGTGTTTGGGGAGACAATGATGGTATCATAAAAATTAATTGCTGTTTCCTTTTCTTTCTCCTGCTAAATTGACTTTAGCCAATATCACTCCCTTGTCTGAAGTATGTCCACCTGAATAGAAAGCCATAGCTTTTCTGCCAAGCCAGGATTATCCCAGGCTTGGCAGAAGTAACACAGCTGCAATCACTTTAGAGTATATTCACTATCCTGTACAAATTCTGGGATACAGTAATGTAATAGCTCTCAGAAGCTGTGAGTAGAGAAACACACTCAGCGTTACAGTTGTTTTGTAATGCCATAGAACAGATTTGCTCTCAGCACGAACACGGGTAATTCTATGTCAGTATAATTTGGCTCTGCATCTCTAATTTATAATACACTTACTGTAAATGAAGTGTCAAAACATTCCAAGATCCAAAAGGAAAAGAGGGATTAGATGCAAGTATGTGCTATAACAAGCTGAATTCTCCACAGATGACTAACATGAAAGAAAGTAGGGATTGAAACATACACAAACAAAGAAAGAAGGGGAAAACCAGGTGGGTGGCTAGAAACCAGTAATATTATTATTTGCCCTATCAGTAAATAACTGATTTGGGGCTTTATTTTACTTCTGCTGGCTAGTAATTCTACAAGAGTACATTCAGTGTTTTAAAGTTTATTAATTTTTGGCAAATCTTAAAAAAAAATAGAATTGTTTTAATTGAAGCGACATCAAAAATAGCAGACAAGGAATTTCAAGGAGCCTGAAGGGAGAAACTTGCACTAACCTGTGCTTGACATACCTGGGAAGGAACCCGCTCACTCACCAGTTTTGTTGCTGTATGGAACAGTGCAATCAGGTCCTGAACTGCAGTGAATTGGACTGGGCCAAACAAACAATCATTAAGACTAACTTTTGCTAATACATCAAAAAGTAATTTAAATAAAAAAAACCTTAGTTGTAAAACTAAGGATCAATTCTCAAAACACTTACACACATGAATGAGTTTATACACTTCAGCAAGCCCAGTCAGTTTTTGGACTATTTATGGATGCAAGACGAGGGACAAATACCTAAAAAGAGGGTGGTTTTCACTTTAATGTTCTAAAGTTAAAATCTCCTGTTACAAGCTCATGTTACAATCTCAGAACGATAGAATGGTTCACATGTGAATTAGTCTTAATCGAGTTTGTTCTAAATTTATTTTTAAGGAGATTATTTTGCTTGATTGCATTTTAATTTGTTTTTTATTCACAATTAACTGTGGTGTTAGAATGTACATGGGGTACAATAATAATGGCAATTCTGAAAAGTACTTTTCAGAAAATGTGTAGTTCAGAGACATTTAGAGCATTGACTTTCCTCAGCTAAATGGAACATCTATGGTTTGAAAGGTACCTTTTTCCCCCTATTGGCTCTCTTTTTTTCTTACAGGCAAAGAAACTTTTCAGAAAAAGTGGCATACGCAGCTGATGACGTGAGTATTTGATGGTGAAATTCAAAAGCACGTTCACAGATACTAGCAAGGTGAAACAAGAGGGACATGTGAACTATGGGTTTAAAAAGAAATGAGGTACTTTCTTGTCAATCAGTGCCCAGCTTTGATCACCCATGGGTGCAAGAGCAGGTGATTTGTGCTATTTTCATTCTGACTCTTTGTAGTAGTAATAGCGTGGAGCTTCTGCTGGTGCAGTCATCCATGAACCAGAGGTTGCGTGTTTGCAGTAGTCAAACCCCTGCAGACTTCCTGCAGTCAGTCCCTTTTAGACATTTGTATTTACTCTAACTATTTCTAAAATTATGCCAGGCTTTTGTCATTTTATTACTGCAACACAACTAATGCATTAGGAGAGAAATAAGATATCTCACAAACCACAACAGTGTATGTGGTACTGCAGTCAAGCATGTTAAAGTGTCCTGGCTTGGATCCATCCGAGGAAAGAGAAAGAACATTGAGGTTGCAAATCCAGATGACATTCCAGCATTAATTGAGACCATTACCAAGATATAAAATTTAAAAGGGCACGGTAGTGTGAGCTAGGGTCAAAGTATTAACTTGGGTTGTAATTTTCTTAGCCGCCATAGTTCTTAGTTGGCTCCTCACTGTTACTTACACGGTGATTAGCCAAATTCTCTTCTATAGTATAGTGCTTAAAATATTGCTGAAGTGACCTACAGTACATTATGCATTTAAATCTCCCAAATTATAGCTTCATTAGGCAGATCTCCATTGCAAAAAGTGGATACTTAGAGACAGAGAGAGCGATGCAATTAGGCAACAAATAGAGCACGTGAAGAGTCATCTAAGAAATAATAAATATGTCAGGAGATAAAACACAGCAATCTGTAATGGTAGATGTAGTATTCTGGATGCCATGACCCATTTATTGTACTATAAAAATGCCATGACCATTTCTGACCTGTTAAATTTTATTGCATGAAGATGACATTAGATAATACTTAGGTTTTGGATTATTTCATAGAGATATCTGATATATTACAGTATCTATATGTTTACAGGCACAGCAGTGTCTGCTTGCTTATGCCAATTTATGAGTTTTAGTTTGTATGAAACAGTGACCTGGTAAACTTCAATATGCTAAGCTGTTCCCATGTTTAAAAGTCCTTATGAAATATTCCAGGAAAATCAATGTACGCATGGACTTGATTGTAAACTGAAATTTGCCAGATACTATCTTCCTGGTTTTGGAAAATACAACATCATTGACTTCAAATGTTCTATTGGTTTGCCTTGACATTTATTTGGTTAAAATGCGTTCTAGTTTTTGTCAAGCATCGTAAGCCTTTGTGTTAGTTTCTTAATATGAATATTTTTTAAAGAAAAAAAATATTTTTGTTTAAAGTATCCGAGTTTATGAGGGAGGATAAAAGTACAACTGACTTTTTACAAAAAGCAGTCAATTTAGACTAATCTAACAAAAGTAAAGGAAAACAATGTTTATTGCCTGCTTTTGACATCTGAAGGTGTCATACTTGTGGCTAGAATAAATATGGAATTTTCAGATAAAATTATGGGGCTTGAATTTGTTGTTGAGCCTTTAGTTGCAAAGCTCCTATTTCTGGAAACAAGTTAACCATTTTCCAGACAAGTATTTATGATTTAAATGAAATTTTACATCAAGGTGAAGGAAGACTTTCTGTGATAGAGGTGCTGAGTTTATTAGTTTTGCTTTTTAAATCATGGCTATCTTTCCAGATTTTCCCCTGAAAACACTTTATATGTGTAACATAACTAGGGAGTTTTCTGCCATGATCATTTATAGAGGTAATGTGGGTTAGAAAGCAGAGCTGCTTTTGAGAACCACAGTCACAACACAGTTCAGCGTACATACTGGAAAGTACGGTTGGATCTTCTGGACAAACTTCAGCTTGACATTGTTCCTGGATTGGACTGGAGCTCTAGTAATATGCTGATCTATCTCATCTATGCTACAACTTTCTCATGTTATAACGAGAATCGGGATAACATCTGTCTCGTAGTGACAGACCACAACAGAAATTGCAGTATAAAGTGGCTTTGCTTCTCTTCTGCCAGGAGCTGTAGTAAGGCTTCCTTCAAACTGTCTGTAGATAGGCAGAACTGACACTTGGATAAAATGGTTGTGTATTTTTCTGTGAGACTGAAGCTGAATTCCATTTAGTCTTTGAGTGTTTTTTCTTCTGTTTATTTAGAGATCCATATCATTCTTCAAAAGACATACGTAATGTTTTCTATAATCTTGCTCATCATTATTCTGATGAGGATGTCAGACACTGTGTGAGGGTAGTCAAACACAGGAACAGATTGCCCAGACATGGTGTGGAATCTCCATCTTTGGAGATACTCAAAACCTGACTGGATGTGGTCCTGGGCAACCTGCTGTAGCTGACCCTGCTCTGAGCAGGGTGTTGGCCTCGACAGACTCTGTAAGTCCCTTCCTGCCTCAACCATTCTGTAATTCTGGTCTAGAATCCCACTTGCTGCTTTTCTGTAATTTCATCTGTCTGTGGCAGGGTGTGCTGTGTGCGCATAGGTGTCATGAACATAGGTGTCATGTTGGAACGAGTAGCTGTTTTTACCCAGATTCATACCACCAAATGTAGATGCTTCAGCGAGGAGCCTAATCACTCCAGACTCCCACTGCTTGTGGCTGAAGAAAAGCAGCCACCTCCAGAGGGAAAGTAATTCACCTAAGATCTGAATTAAACTTTAAATATGTTTGTTTCTCTCCACAACTCTGTAGGCACCTGAGGCACCTGCCCTAGCCTAATACCCAAAGTGATGTTTGAATCCAGCTTCCTTTGTCACAGAGAAAAGAAACTGCCTCTATGTGACTAATTCCTTTCAAATCATTTTGAGAAGGTTTTCACTTGTGAGTAGTTGAGAAAAAGGGGATGGCAAAGAGGCTGCTCTGAGGATCAGGGAAGGTGCAAGATTCTGCTGTTTCTTCAAGATAGGACTGGGAAAGCATGAATTAACACAGCCAAGTCCCCCCTACTTTTCTTGGGAGATAGTTTTGTAATAGATCAGATGGATGTAGCTATAGCAGTTGGAGACATTATAGCTCCCCAGTTCCTTATCACCATCCCCAGCTAGAGATTTCTTCCACTAGTGCTTACCCAGGGGGGGAATCTTTTAAGCTGTCTGTGTCAGCCTCAGTGCTGTGTCAGCTTGTTGCACTGAAGTTGACAGTGAAACAAAGAGGAGCAGTCGCAGTCTCCTTTACATTGGCTCTGCCTTGGAGCAGTAGTCTTGGGAAAGGGAGCACAGCCTTCAGCAGATATGCAGTAATAAGCAATAAAAAATGATAATTATCACAGCTGGATTCTGTGATCATGTCTATATCCACTATTTCATATAATTAATTTAAAATTATTTCTCTGCCTTACTGAATTTCTCTTACTGAACTGCTCCCCAGGCTTGGAGAGTCAGGCTTGGGTGTCAGAATAGATTGTGAATATTTATGAACTATCCTTTTGTCATTTCCATCATTCATATTGCCCTGAAAGAACTCCGATTGGCAGTATTCTGTGACTCTGGGGTGAAAAAAAGGTTCTTCAGTGTTCATGTGAGACAGCTGTATGGATTTCACAAGCATTATTGACAGGGAAACCTGATTAAATTCTGTAGGCCAGCAGCCATGGTGGATATGTGAGGCCATGCTGATGTCCTGAGAAAGGAAGGTCATTACTAATGTTCATATGAAACTTCTGCCTATTAACAAAGCTTTTGTTTCTATGTTATGCAAATAGAGTTTTTTTCTGTCCAATTTCTCACCTTAGGGAATGCTAGTCTGCAAGCAAATTTGATATCTCAATCAGAAATGTGTTCCATAACTCTGTATCCTATTCCTTTTTTTTTTTTTTTTTCCTTCCCCCAGAGCCTTTTGGTTACTGATCCTATTAGAATTTCTTTGTCAGGTCATTTTATAGGAAAGTGTTGTACTCACATCTCTACTGCTGCCAGACTTTCCAGTACTGGGATGGGTAACATAGGTAACATACGGGTAACATTCTGTAGAGTCAGTGTTGTCATCGTTAGGCTGATAACGATACATTGGCCTTCTCCAACGAGGAAGAAATACTTGTAAACTCAAACCAAGAAATTTGACTTTTATTAGCCATTTGCATGCTGGACATACTGTTATGCAATCATTATTCACTCAGCTCTTTATTGAGTTCATTCTGTGGCAATACTCATTTGAAGGCCATGAGTTCAGCACTCCAAGCTACTTGTCTGAAGCACAGTAGGAATTTCAGCGCTCCCATCAAATACAGTAATGGAACCACAGGTTAGTAAGCTAGGAAACCTTCTTGAATTAGAGGAAATATTTTGTGCGCTAGTGAGCTTCCACCCAAATTGTCATAAACCACCACATTTTTTTTCTTTACTTTTCTCTGCAATTAAGCAACATATGCTATGAGGAGCAAAAGGACACAGAAGTTGCTATGTAAGGCATGCCAGACTGCCATGATTACACTCTGGTAATAGTTTAAAGTGCTCCTTACATATCTGTCAGACTTACAAAACTACTATATAATCCATCTGGAAAGCAGATTCTGCTAAGAACTCATGGAATTTTACCAATTGCAGTTCTTTCTCACAGTTGTGGACTAGCGTGATGTTCTATGAAATGTGCATCTTCTGCTCCGTTCTAGGCACAAATATACACGAAATCAATCTGAAAAGGCACTGTGAAAACTGGTCAGTAATAAAAAAGGGCTCTCTGCCATTTTTTTCTACCTATGGTGGCAGTTAGGGAGGTTGGGTTTACTTGCTTGTGGTTTTCTAGGCACATAAGAAGTTCAGGTAAAGATTTGGATCTTTGTTGTGAACTTAAGTGCATATATTTTGTGTTGGTTGTTCTTGAATAATCTGAATGTGTTTTGAGATCCTTTCTTGTGGTCTTGCTAGTTCACTGCAGTGTACAGGCTCTAAAGCCTCATGTGTTGGTGACTGTTGGAGCAGGGCCTTGGACTTCATGATCCTTAATTACTTCTGTCACTTGGAACACTAGAAATGATAAATATTCTGTGTCTGTGTGTGCGCCTATATTAACTATAAGTATTTTGTTTTTCTCTTAGGAAACTGTCCTTGTAAAGTGTAGCCGTCCTGGTCATGCATCAATAAACAAGACTTTTCACTTTGAGAGGTGGGTAGTCCTGTAGCAATCTGGGTTGCTGGAAGATTTGGTATAGTGAAGGCTAATTTTTTTAAGTAGGCACTGGTTAGAAGGTGATGTTCTTTTTTTTAATTATTATTTATGTGATATTTATGTTCTTCCCAGGACAGAATAATGCACTTCAGGATATAGATGACACACTTAGTCTTCCCTCTCAGTGAAGACTACTGATATGCCTCGGCTTAAAACCTGTGTGTAGCGACTTATTTGACCCTCTTCATAGTCTGAGTAGCTCTTGTGATCCTTGCAACATGTTGTGAGACAGCAAAATGTTATCCACATTTTCAAGGAAAGGACTTGAGGTGGATTGTGTGACTTCAGCATTAGACATACAGCATGACTGAGCCAGAAACTGGACTGAGGACTTGACTCAATGTTCAGCCATGCTACTTTTAACTTAGAGTGGCCTGAAGATAGACAGTACAGTAGACTAGTAGCATGTAAATCAATGCTTCCCAAGGGACAGGCTATAGTGTGACCACTTTCCTTATTTGATGCTCAAGAATCCACATAGATGAGAGAGATTTTTGAATGCACCAGCTGTAATAAGGGTTTTAATTGGTATTTGTGCCTTATGAGACACCGGAGAGTCAGTCTGCAAGACAGAAAACTGCAAGGAGTCAGGCTGAAAGGTGCTTTATGTTTCTTCAGAATGGAGCTGACCTGAACTTCTGAAAACAGAAATGAAGAGTTAAATTAATAAAACTTATGTCTCTGTAAATGAAGAAATATAAAATTTTACCCCATGCCTTTTTTTCCGAATGCAAACTTTGCATCTGTACATCGCAATGTCTCATATAGTAGGATCTCTACCCTGAACCATGCATCAAAACACTCTGGAAACAGAACACATGAAGACAATTTCATGCTTCCTTGCTTGAAGGCAAAACTTGATTTAAAGTCAGGTGTATCCAACATGAATTATCTGTCCTTGTTTAAACTCCAGGTCTGAGCCTTTTCAGTCTGAACTGCTGTAGGTTTGCTAAACATTGCCAGTCATTCACCCTTTCCTCAAAACATCCTTCTTGGATGCTGCCTCTTCCTACTCATGAAGACCGCAGACTGCTGTTGTTGAGGCCACCAAATAACTGAAAGTCCTGAGATAATGCAAATCTTGACCCGATAGGTTATAGGAGTCCCTTGATACAAGGCATATGCGATCTCTCAAGGTACATGGCTTCCTTGCACGTCTGCTAAGCTACTCGAAGTAATTCCTTTCGCCCTCCAGCTATACCTAACACAGCCATACCAGTTGAAGTAAATGCAGAATAATGCTGGAATTCAGCTCTGCAGAGCAACACAGTTAATGGTATTGACACAGGACTCCAGAGGTGCTGTGACTCTGGACATGTGGTGTAGATCCTGTTAATCAGGAAAAGGGTTAAAAAAATGTAAATCCCCCAAAGAATGCAGTTCTTGGGGAATGTTTTTTCAGTGTCCCAGCACAGCTCTTTTTTATAAACAGAAGAGCATATGGTTCTTATGAACTCAAAATGTTTATTTTTTTAACAAAGTTTTATGGAACTAATAAATGTCAAAATATTTTATTTCAGCTCAGGAAGAAAATTCCAGCTTTCAGCATGTTATGCTTTTATAATTTTATTGGCAAATCAGTTAGCAAAATAAAAAAGAAGCTCAGAATTTTCAAGGTGAAATTAACATTAATCGCTACACAGGGATAAAACTGTCATCATTCTGGTAAAAACACTTGGGCTTATAGAAAGAGATTCTCTGAATTTGCTGCATCTTTCAAGGTCTCAGATAGCTAATTAAGTGGGTGTCCATGCTTCAGCCAGTGCTGTGATTACGGCGTAGCATAACCTAGTTCAAGCCATCTTTAAACTACTTCATTTGGGTACTGGTAGCATTTGAACCACAGCAGCTAAGTAGTGGCAGTAAAACCCTGTTAGGAAGTTGAGTAAATATTTGGAGTAGTTACTGTAACATGGAGCCCCATGCCTTTCCTCTGAACAGCTACCAGAACCTGAGCTTGACGTAGTTAGCTATGGCTGTACTACTTTTCAGGGCAAAGAGACTACTAAGACTGGTTGATTCTAGCCCTGGTTGTGATCGATAGCAATCTGTTTGCTTTATTAGACAGCAAAACCCATCAACAGCAAGTGAAGACAGTATGAATATTCTCATCTCTAAAATACCTTTTAAGTTATTCTTTTAATGTGGTAGCTCTGAGGTGTTTTGATGTGTTAAGAAAAAAAAAATCATTTCAATACATACTGTTAGAGGTCTAGTTGGTTAAGATGGAGGACTTGATGCTAATGAATATTTCATTGATTGCAGATGATAAATGAAGCAGAGAAAAGTGCATGGAAGTGCTTTTGCTGTCTTATATTGACCTTGCAGATTTGATGTTCAAAGTTTACTGAAGCATACCCATGTATGCATGCGAAGCAAGGATGGAGTATTGCTATTCAGTTTCTGTGTCCTCCCAGTATGAACTGTGCCACATCTCTGCATATTTGTCGGTTTCCCAGTGTAGTATGACAGCACATCAGTGGAATGGCAAGACAAGCATCCATCAAGCCAGACAAGTGCTCCTTTCCTGATTAAAGAGAGTACATTTTCATGCAACTTACAATTAGACTGTGGAACACATGGCCACAGGATGTTACTCCAGGCCAAGAATTCAGCAAGATGCAAAAAGAAACTGAATACTGATTCTAATAATATTTTTTTGAAACAGAGATTCAACTTATATTTCAGTTTTGAGGCCAGTTTACTGCTTTTAAGGATTAGGATGAGACACACAAATTATTGTTTCTCCAGCCACCATACTGTTTCTTGCTCGTTCCTGTGACTTTTGTCAGGAACAAAACACTGAACTAAGTGAGTTGGCTCTAATTCTGTATCTGTTTATCAGTGATCCCTCTGTACAGTCTTATTTATGGAGAACATGAATACAAAATCTATATTTGTGCAGGCTGTAGACTGTAGTGGCCAGATCCTGGTCAAACATACAAAGAAGCCTGAGGAAATGTTACAGAGGACTCTAAACTACTAAAACTGTAGTATCGTATACAAGCTGTGGAATACTGGTAAGTGAAGTGTGCTATTATACTATGTACACAGGGAAGTAGCTCTGCTTTGTAATGTTTGCTGCTACCAAAATTCCTGTTTCTAATTAGTTGTTTTGCTATAAGCTATAAAGAACACACTTCACTCTTTGGAAAACAGCTAAACAAAACAAAACAGAATCACAACAGAAAGATATAAGCAAAGGAAGCTTTTTCGAAAGATAAACATTCATACCTCAAATACTTAAGTGTGGCTAATGACATTCATGTTTCAGATTCTGTTCATCTTGTATAACAGTACTTGCTGCAGGCTGTAATCTTGTGGAGGACACGTTTTTGGTGTGCTAGAGAAGAAATGAATTAGTTAGGATGTCCACAGTTTATGATCAGAATTTCCTCCCTTTGATGATTTCCTATTTTCAGGTCTTGATTTTATGTTGTACAAACATGATAGTTGAAAGGGTTGGAGGAAAAACTTTTTTTTTTAAGATCCCTTTGTTAGCTTTTTTTTCCCCTTGAATTTGAAAAAAAGCATGCAGTTGTTTCAGACATCATTGTTCTGGCCCAACGATTGTACTGTCATTGCTCTTTTCTAAGAGGCAGAATAACTCATTCAACTTAATTGTCTTTCATTCTGTTTAAAAATTAGTCTGAAATCCACATTGCAATGTAAAACAAAGTCTTCTGAGTAAGAAGTGTTTATTTCAGAGTAGATAGTTCAACAGGGTTGGGGATGGAAATACCTTAGGCTGATGCTGCCCACAAAGACTGTGCATCTTGAAACATGACCCTCAGGGGCCTTCTGATTTCTGCTGTGCCACAGACTCTTCTGAGACAAGTCCCAAGGCAAGTTTGCAGCCTCTGTACCTCTTTCATTTTTTTTTTTTTCCAAATCTTATCCGCATCTAAAGGGAAGCACAACCTGAACACTCCCTTCCTTAGTGTAACACAAATGAGACGCAGGCAGCAGGGATATTTCACGGTTTGGTAGGCGGGAGAAAGTAACGTGGATCTAGTACAGCCTGAAAAAAGACTCCATCTACCAGAGAGGTGGGCAGAAAGATTAGGATGAGCTCAGGGATCCAGAGGTGTACACCTGCGGGTTGTTCCTTCCAGCACAGACAACTGTTCCCAAAAAGTGGGCAAGAACCTTGGAGTTCTAATTTTCAGTTCCCTGACAGAAATGTCAGCAGATCACAAGTTTTATGCTACTGGCCTACATTTTCCCTACTTTGTATAATTGTATTGTGACAACATATTTATATTTTTTTATTCAGTTAATCATTGCACTTTGCTCCTCAGAGTTTACAGTGCTTCGGAGTCTCAAGACACAGTATTTGCAGACGTGTCCCCTTTGCTAACATCTCTCCTGGATGGGTAAGTTAAAAGGTGGCAGTAAGAAAGTTAAAGGGCAATAAACTACTGAAATCCAGCAATTAAAAAAAACCAACAAACTTATTAGTGTCAATCCTGTCAAGTTTTGTGGCTTTGCAGTTGCATTTTCCTGTTTTCTTTCTACACAACACCAAGCGAATGTTATTTCCCCATATGAACAGTGAAAACACTGTTTACAAATCTTAGCAGACCAGACAAATTTGGGGAAAAAAAAAATTAGTTTTTCTTCTCTGGTCTCTTTCTGGCAAACTTAAGCATTGCTTCTAATGGAGGATACTATCTTTTTTTTGTGTGTGTGTTTTGGTAGGTTATGTTTTATAACGGTTTTCCAGTTGTAGGCACAGTATGATACAGCTTTTCCAACAGTGTATTCACATATGAAAGGCCTGCCAGGGCCACTCTGATCATCTCTTCAGTTTTCGTGCACAGCACAGGCCATAGGAGGTGATACAATCAGTTCCTGGTTGAACCAGAACTGAGCATCCTCAGTCGCAGTTCTAACGGTCCTTCAGGCACTGGGGTTAAAAGAGAATTCTGATTTGAATACAAAACTGATCAGTAACCACCACTAACAAATATGTGTAATTACTTCTAGCCACTGAAGTTCACAAAGGGTGATTCTTCATTTATACGAGAGCCAACTTAAGCTACTCTGGCGAAGCTTTGAAGTGCACATTGTTATAACCCTTGAGGCTTGAACTGAGATTTATGTAGAACTTCCCTTCTCCTTCCTCACCCTCACTCTAATTCCACTCAATTATACACAGTGGTTGTAGAGCTGTCATGGATCTTCCCCTCCCTGTAGAGGGAAAGCCAGTCCCTTTCCATCCGCAGTGGCACAACTGAACAGTGGCAATCCTTGTTGCTGGCAATCTGCACACTGAAGTTTCCAAGTCTCCGTTTCTTAAAAGCAACCTAGAAGGGCCATATCGGGATGTTGTGGATATTGGGAAATCCCAGCCATCTCTTTACACATGCCACAGCCCAAGGGCTACCTGGGCTAACAAAGTCCTATATGGCCCATACGGCATTATTCTAGTTTACCAAGGATGAGTAACCAGTTTCCATAGCTAAGCAACCTAGGGACGACTAGGTTGGAGGAGTTTGAAGAAGTCCTTATAACCACTGTTTTCTCCTTCTGCTTTTCCTTTTGCAATGAACCTAAGTTCGCTTTGGCTCGATACGTTGCCTGTGTATCTTCAGACATATCTGATCTCTACCTTCATCTACTCTCTTCCCACTTTCTAATTTCCACATTGAGACAATCCTGTCCTAAAAGCTAAGATTTCTATATTCAGTTAGGAAATGTTCTGTTATTGAAAACAGGAGAGTTGTCTTGTTCTTCCAGAAGTGCCATTTAAACAGAAGCAGATTTTCAGGGAAGGCGAGGCTGTGCGTACAAGCCGTGTTTCTCAGCAGCCTTCCCCCTGTAAATGGGAAACAGACATACTTCATCTGAACCTTGAACCTTTTCGCTGCTCCTGATTGTTTTAGTCTGGGCTCCAAAGTGGTCTGTAACAACTTTTAGCTTAAGTAGAACAGAGTGGTCAACTCCTTTTCTTTATTTTTTCTTTATTTTTCCTTCTTAATGAATTGTTTCATTTTTCAGTATAAATATACAGGAAGAAAAGATTGTCTCATATGCAAAATAGTCAAAGTATAGCAGGCTTCAAAGTTTACAGTTAGCCATACAGGGCCAGCAAGGGAGTAAGATAACATTTATTTCCTTTACAGCACTGTAAAATCAAACTTGTTTATTTATTTTAAAGAAGTATACATTTCTCCTCCTTTGATTTCCTATAACAGTGTTCTCTCCTAGTGACAACTTTGCCATACTAAACACCCACACTCTTCAGGAGAAAAACTGTTAGTATTCTAGCTTGACAGTAAGAACTTTTGCAACAAGAATATAACTAATGAAGGAGACTGAAGAAGGAGAAATGTTAGGGCACACAGGTGAATCATAATCCAGAGTTTTCAGATTGCTCTATTGGAAACACTTATGTTGGAACCAGAACACCAACCCCGTAAACTAGGTAAATATAAACTAGTCTGCTGCTTGTCTTGTTGGAATACCCAACAATTCATTCTCTTCTGTGCCTGCTTAGGTAATACTCCTTTGGATAGTTTGAGCTCATTTGCGCTTACTGACATACTGTTTTGGCTTCGGCAGAGAAGTTATCATTGACTGATACCTGATTTGCATCTCCATCTTCAATGCTACAAGCACCCCTCTACTTTGCTTCTAATTGTATCATCTGTATCTTGTCAGAACTATTTTGTCCGTGATGCTTACTTTCTAACAAGTAGCAATTAAGGAAAATTTGAATAGCTGCACTATATGAAATTTTGAGACTTCTAAAAATACTTCCATTCTGTTTTTCCTAAGGAAAGCTACTACTTGCAAACTTCTGCCTCCCTTTTTGGTTCCAAAGATCTCTCTGGTTTTGAAGCAGGGCTAGAAGGCTTGATAAGCTACGGACTGGTGAGGCAGTGTGCATTAAGCATGGAATTGTGACAATTGCTTATTGTTAGCCTAGCTGAAAACAACCAAAATTAGTGGGAGCTTTTCCACTGACATAAATGCACGTAGAATTGTGTCAGCAGTAAACACTTAAGAGAAATCCCTTGTTTCAGGTTTACAGCCCTAATTTCTAGCACATTTCATTTTGCTGTAGTGCTCTTTATTTTCAGTTACAGTTATCTCATGTCCTTTACTTCATCAAATCTATGACTAGACTTCTATTTTATATTCGGCATCCTGAAATGTGGAGGGAACTTGCTATAGGTTCACCAACTGCAACTTTGACTTTGTATCCCCAGAAGGGATACCTAGGTATTTGCTGTATTGCTTATCAGCCCACATTTATTTCTAACAAGAGAAAGCTTTCTAAATAATCCCCCAAAAACAATTGCTTTTAGAATGTTTAAT
Source organism: Chlamydotis macqueenii (assembly GCF_036417535.1). Taxonomy (NCBI): domain Eukaryota; kingdom Metazoa; phylum Chordata; class Aves; order Otidiformes; family Otididae; genus Chlamydotis; species Chlamydotis macqueenii. Next base: position 100,414,214 of record NC_141558.1, on the reverse strand, counting down.
ATGCAAAAGAATTACTGCAAATATATTTCTCTGCAAAGGCCATATAAGTATTTCATGACTTGAAACCATAAATTTAAACCAATTAGATGAAGGGTGTTCATTGAAATTGGCTGGCATGTGCTTGAAACAACATTTTTTTATATGAAGAAAAGCATCGGATAACCAAAAGCAGCTGTTCAGGTCTGCCCACGGAGGAGGTATTAGCTTAGGCAGTGAAATTTTACTCCCTGGCAGAACAGGAGCAAGCTCATTCTTGCAAATCTCTAGAAGAACAGAAATTTCAGCGTACTGCAAAGCGCTCGCTGTGTATGGAGGTTCTGCTAATGCTGTGTCTCTGAACAAACAAGATAGAGGGAAGGAGCCATCCTGTCAGCATACCTGCATGTCTTCCAAGAGTTTTTGCTGGCACGGTTCTGTGGTCAACGCCAAGGTGCTGGCAGGTGCTGCAGAGCAGACGTAGCCGAGCGGGGCCTGACCTTCAGCTGCATGGTACAGTACTGGTCCTCCATACAAAGTAGTGCTGTGGCGGGATGCATTCGTATCCGCCCACTCGTTTTGCTTCAGATGCTGACTTTGATCCGACTGTGTTAGAAACACACTTTCTGGATAGGATTCATACATCTAAATGCAGATCCCTGCGGCACAGACAGCCACAACAGAGCTCACAGCTGTGGAGTTTTAAAATTATTTTCAGTGCAGAGAAACAGGCATTTTCAGAGTTCTGCTCATTAGACTTATTTTACATGTCTACTGGAGAAGATGATGAATTGTGTTCCACAGGTGCCTGTACCTTACAGTGACATTGTACGTTTTCACCGCCTACAAGTCCCCACCAGGGCAGTTCCTACCACCTTTATTCCACAGTAGTCTTTGTGTGCGTGCTCATACTGAACAAATGCATTTGGTTTAAAATTTGTGCCTCTTATTATTAGGGCTGCCTTATCTTTTCCAGTCACTGAGGGCTATGACTGATGAGCCTGCCTGAAAAAAAAAGATTACGAGAGCGGAAGAGTTTACAGTTCCCAGCTGTTAAGATCTTAGTGCTGTGGTTTGCAGCATAGCACCGTAAGACAAATCAAACCCAGCAATGGTTTACTTTTAAAATGCTGTACTGTAAACTGCAGTGCTACAGGAGCTGATTAACAAGCAGCTCAGTAGTGCACGAACTGGAAGTTGGGCAGGCAGGAGGTCTAACCTCATCAGTCATTCCAAGCTAAGCATCCCTTAAATGCTGCATAAAAGCCTCCCTTCAACTCTGCTTAAAAAGTAAAATCTGTTTAGGCGATGTTTTGAGCAGTACTTTAATTTCTGTCAGATTTTGAGATCTCCAGAAATAAATCTGTAGGGGCAGTGTATTTATTTTTTTATTTCAGTTTGTGTGTCCAAATTGTTTGGGGTTTGACTTGCCACCTAGCAAACACATTTGGTAATGGTAAAACAAATGAAGGCCCTTTTAATTTTCAGGTACAATGTGTGTATCATGGCTTACGGGCAAACTGGAAGTGGGAAGACATACACAATGTTGGGACCACAGTTAGAGGATAACTTGGCATTCTCCATAGAAGATGAATCAGAACTTGGAATTATTCCTCGAGCTACCCAAGAAGTGTTCAGGTAACAACCAAGTAAAGGCTCATGTCAGTGACAGTCACCTTAAACTTTATAGAAAAGATGAAGAAATGTTTGTTATGTATTTATCATTACATATTTCAGTTTCACAATGGTTAATATTTATAGCTTCTCTAACTGCCATTCGATATTTCAGTTTTGATATAGCTTTCTAGTCTCTCTCCTGCTTAGTCTGATCTTCTAAGAAAATAAGATTATACAATCTTGCTGTGTGTTAACACAGTGTGCTGTGTCTGTCTTTCAGACTCCTAATTAACTTTTGAATATGTTTCAACCATAGTTGTGGAAGCCCAAAAGATAATTAAGTTTTTACAAGTTTTGTGAAAATTGACAGTTGGAATAGATGAAGAGGATCCAGATTAGAACCCAGTCCCCAAGAAGAATGATAGAACTTTTACCCACGATCTGTTCTTGCTTTGAGAATTCTTAGATTATTTTTTTTTTTGGTTGAACCTAGTGCACGATTTGAACTCATGCACTGCTGTGTGACAATAGAAGAGCCATTAGAGGTTTTTCCAGCTAAGCCTGTTTTTTTTTTTCAGAATGGTGTAAGATAAATCAAAGATCCAATTTTGTACTAGAATAACTGTGTCTAACTCTAAATACGCTCCTGCATAGACAAGCCCTTAATTTATGAATTTTTCTGAGGCTGTGGACAGATAACCTCTTACAGATCTAGCTGGGCAGTTTACCATCTCTGCCTGTTCATTGCTTGCACTTTGTCAGAGTTTATCATACCTTAAGCTCTGAATGCAATAACATCCAGCAAAGAAATGGTATTAAAAAATCTTGAGGCAAGAGGAAGGCTAGCAGAGAAAAACAATTTAAGCTGGCACAGCTGTTTGGAAAATGAAGTTTTATTTACTGCTTCACATATAATTTAACTGTATATTCTGATTCTTCAGCTTCACATTAGTGTGTGGATGAGGCAAAGCCACAGCTGTGGATATTTAATAAGCACTTTTATCAGATTGTAATCAGATTACAATTAAAGAATAGATCTTTATTTACAGATTGTTCACTTGGGGTTTGACTTCAACTTTTTTTTTTGGGGTTTTTTTCTTCTTTTTTTTTTCTTCTATTTTTATTCTCCAGGCTTATTTCAGAAAAGCCACCAGGAAGCTACTGGGTTGAGGTTTCTGTTGTAGAAGTGTATAATAATGAAATTTTTGATCTTCTGGCCAAAGACAGTTGTGGAAAAGTATTTGGCGTCAAACGGGATGTTGTCACAACCAGAGAAGGAAAGAGTGATGTTCCATTGCTTACACATGAGTAAGTACACGATTTGAATCCTCACCCTCCGACCATGATGTGGTGTCCATGCAATGTATGGTTGTCACTAAATTTCATTATAGGTACCAGTTATTGCTTCTAAACAATGAATCCTCGCCGTATGCAAAAGAACGGTTCTCGCTGTTTCCATTAGCTCTGTCTATTAGACTGCAGTTGGCTGCGAATGTCAAAATGCGTTCAGAGATAACAGTACAATTAGTTTGGGTTATACTCCTGTGTTAAGTGCTTTCCACTGAGAATGCCTGAAGATAGCTGTGTATTTAGTTGTTGCTGGATCTAGGGCACCTTGTCAGCTGTAAGAAAAGAAGGGGTAACCCAGACACAAATCACTTTCCTTTCAGTCTTACCAAATTATAAAATTTACAGATGTACTTCTTGTAGATTTTTAAGCAGCTGTAGAGTGTTCTCTTTCCCTATACACATTTGAGTTTTAAAAAGTACTTTAGAAAGAATAAGATTCAAAGTGATCTTTTAATATAAATACCCATCTTACACTGCTTGGTATTCTGTTTTCATAGCTGGAGGCATTAAAGTGGGAATTGATATGCTGGCATTTGAACCCATAGCTCTTGAAAAACTAAAAGCTAAGAAGTAGCTAAGCTTCTACTCATTCAGTTTTAAGATATATACCTTCTTAGCTTTGGTATACAGTAAGTTTGTATTTACACATCTTGATGGTGTAGGGAGAGCTAAGGTATTTAAGGCTACAGCTATACTTATTTTAATGCCTTCTTGTACTTACTAGGCATTACAAAGGATTGTTCTGGTACACGTGGGAATGATTCTTGGTGTTATGTATGTGTAGTATACAAAGCAAATGTGTTACACTTTCTTATATATAAAACACTTGGCTAATTAGATGGTAAAAATCACACATTCATAACAATTCATCCATTAGCAAGAGTGAATCTGTTTCAGATGCTTCATTTTAGAAATGGCTATGTTGTTTATGCTGGTATTAAATCAACATTAGCAAAAAAAAAAAATATGACAAGCAGTACTAGTGGCACCACAGAGGTGATGCTACCCAGTGAAATTAAGCTACTGGACATCTCTCCCTGTGAGAGCCTAGCACATGAACAGATGCCAGAAGGGAACATTTCTGCTTGTGCACTACAGAGAGGAAGAAAAATGTTCTGCTCCTTGGGCAAATGATGTTTGTGAAAAGAAACATCTTGCCCTATTGAAATGTTTAGCATACTATTATAGTGGTGTTATGTTTCTGGGGGAAACATTATGGTTTTCTTCACTTCTCTATAATAGTGCTTGTCATGGTCTAATCTCTACTTTTCCAGGAGGAATTAGCAGTCAGATATGAAAAGCATCCCTCCCTCCCCCAATTAAAATAAAACGTACCCTCAGCGGAAATAATTGAAGGCAGTATTTTTGTCTTGTGGGACTTAGTCAGTAAGCAGACTAGTAGTTGTTTATTTATGTGAGTTTATGCTATTGCCAGAAAGCCTTGATAAAAATACAAGAATGTACTGGAGGGTTGCGCAAACATACTTTTATTCTACCTAGTTATAGACAGTTATTGACTTGTATTTTCTAGCCATTGAATTGCCCATAGAAAAGTGGAACCCCAGAGAAATTGTGAAGTGGCTTTCCTAACTAAGGGAGCTATATAACTCTCTTTCTATGAAATAATAATCACTGCAATATTCTAAGAAGGATTCACATTTGTACCTGGGATATGCTTGCTCTTCAGTCTTGAGGTTAAATGATTTCCAGAGAAATTCTGCATCCTTGATTGCACTCTGCATGCTCCGTAAGTGTGTGGAATGAATTAAAAATGACTGGAGCTTGAAGCAATGAATCCTTTTTCCCTCTCTGTCTGCATTATGCTGACTGGTTCCTCTCAGTCTCTGCTCTTGGATTTCCCCAACTGTGGCTCCACTCAAACTTTTAGCATCTGGTTAAGGTTCTGCTGGTCAAGGGTGAAGGTTCTGGTCAAGGGAATGAAAAACTCCTTTGGAAGAGGTTGTGAGCAGAGCCTAACCTATGTGTGCTGAATCTTTCTTGAAGGAGCTGATCTTTTTCCTTTGACTAGAGAAGAAAGGAGCCATATAACTTAGAAAATGAAGATGGGTGCATATAGTGTGTGTATGATGGGAGTTGAACTTTTCCTGCTTCATCAGAAGCTCCAAGTAATTTTTAATTATGGTATTTCAGTAACCAAGATGCTGGCCTGGTTTCATTCCTGAAAAATGTCTACTCCCTTTCCCAAGGGAGCTTTGCATAGTTAGTGGGTGACCCATCTATTTCCCTAGGCTTTGGGGAAGGGAGAGGTGATATGTAGCTGGACTTGTGCCTTAGAGACAAGAACTAGAATCTGCAATAAGGTTTCATCTGTCCTTCTAGTTAATAAAATGGCTGCTCTGTTTATTTCTGTAAATTATAATTTATGGTAAGGGAACCTGGCGCCTTGAACTAAGCACCTCTTAAAAACCACTTATCTCAATCAATTGATAAATACTCAATTCCAATGCAAATATAAATAATAATATGGACTTGTATCTCAATTACAATGCAAGCAATGAAAAAAGTCCAATTCATAAACAGGTTATATTAATAATTACACAGAAAGGTTAATAAGAAAAAGCAAACCTAAACAAAGCAAGGGAACCATTGAATGAGGCCACCCAGCTGCCCGAAATCTAAAGTAAACAGCTGGTGCTTTGAATAAAAACACATCCTCATTTGTGATAATATTTAATCTAGAATATATTGGCCTGCTGGGTCTCACTGGCTTCTCCATATATCCATTAAAGTACAGTAGTCTCTTTCCTGCTAGCATGTACATCTTACTGAATCGCAAAAACCTCAGTCTCTTTCTTCTTTTACGGCTTGGTTGACTTTGGAGAACATTCAGCATCAAATTTTTAACCTAACCACAACAGGGCTTCTCTTTGTAGAATGTGGTCCTGGAACGTGCGGAACATACAGCATGATAAAGTCATAGAGATTATACTAAAAAATTATTACTGTCAGTCCTGCTGAGAAGCTACTGTGCTAAGCTTGCAGCACGGTGCTGGGGATGCTTTTTACCTCCAAAGTCAACTGCAGTTTCCCAGTAGGTGACCAGCACTGACAGCTTACCCCGAGGCCCATCTTCTTCTGCCAATGCTAGTTAGAAGACAGCAGCTTTTAGCACTGACCCCTTGCCAGTGCACAGCAGCAGCTTGCAGAAGTCAATTGCCTGGTGCTACATCCTAGTGAAGGCTGCTTGCCTCTCAGGCTGGCCAGCCCTGGCTGACCGGCTTATTGGAAGATAGCATTCGAAACTCAGGAAGGCAGGATCTCCCTCCTTGGACCTGAGGCAATAGTCAGATCACCGCCATGTGAGGCTCTGCCTTCTCTGACAGTAAGAACTAAAGCCACTGCTTTGCTGCTGGTGCCAGGTCAAACAAGCAGGGAGACGTTACCAGCGGATGCAGAGAGGCAGAGATATTACAGGGAAGGCCAGCACGCGCGGCTCAGGATTGATCGGTGAAGTCTACAGGGATCATTTAGCTCTTTCAGCCCTGCTTACGCAGGGAACTGCTTTTAGGTGGCTGCTTCTCTCAGGTGTCTATAAGCACGGTGTGACTAGGTGTTATTCAGTTCTTCAGATGCCCTTGCTTTATTTTCAGAGGGAATTGTTTTAGCTGGGTATAGCTCTTTTGTCTCTAAACTCTTTAAGTACAACTGCTCTTAGCATAAAATAAGTGTGTGCCCAGTGTGACTTTCACTGAAATTGGCCAAATCTAAGTCATGCCTTTTATCACGTGCTTGCTTTTGCTCACTGCAGCAATGTGGAACCAAGCCTGTAGCCTGTCAGGAGAGTTACTAATGGTTCTGGTGTTACAGGGCATTCAGTAACCAGGCTGTGATATGCAGTCATAATAATTTATACCCTCATCTAGAAACTAATGTTTAGGTGATGTAACCTGACTGATTATTGAAGAAGACAATGCAGTGAACAGAAAGGGTAGGTGATCTTACCTCATTTGTTTTAAACATTGCAAACCTGGGGGAAATCAGAGTGGTTTTTTCTTTAATTAATCAGTTTATTTCACTTTCAAGGTTTTTGCCCTTTGATTGGTCATATTTGCAGTATTTCCTTTAACTAGAAAAGAAAACAGATAGTATGAGATAAAATGTTCTATAGAAACTTATGCCTGTGTATTTTGACACTGCGCTAGAGTCCCCTGGAATTGAACTTTTTTCCCAAGGATTCTGGATTTAATTCCAAATGCAAAATATTATTTCCAAAGGCCCAGAGAAATTTCTTCTTTTTTTTTTCCTAATTCTGTACCTCCCAAAGAACAGGAGCTACCTTAACATTAACTGGACAACTCCACTTCTGTAAGACCAGAGATTCCAGGAATGTCTAAATCTCTGTCTTTTCTTCCGACGTGTGGAGATGTAGAAATTTCAGTCACTTCTAGAGCAGATCTACAGTACCTATAGACCTGCAAGGCTGGCTGGCCCTTTCTTCAGCACTTTCAGTTCCACATCACAGCTTTTATCTTGAATTTTCATCTTGGACTATATCCCATCTGAAAAAGTCTATATACAGCTGTTTGTGCAGCTCAAAACTAAGATTAGTATAAGGAGTTAGAGGAGCAGGGAAGTGGAAATGCTCAAATTCACGTGTAAGTTGTGAGCTTTCTCATGTGATTTTTACTGAGAGTCAGTTAAATCTTCTGCTTGTTTCTTTACTTCATAGGACTATTGAAAATGCATCTGAATTTTTGCATCTAGTCAACAAAGGCCTACAGCTGAGAGTCAGGCATCCAACCCTGGTGCACGCTCATTCCTCTCGTTCTCATCTGGTAGTTACATTGACCATAACCACAATTGTCTCTGGCGATAACTTTGGTAAGTAGGATGTTACTAAAATACATCCAGAGCCAGTTGATTTTCAAAAAATAGTGTGGCTTGAGAGATTTTCATATTGTTTTTTCCTTCTTTTTCCAATGTTTAATATACTCCCTCAGTTCTTTTCCACTGTTTAACGTCTTAAATAACAGACCTCTTTTTGATATTTGAATGCTACTGAAACTTTCACTTTCACTAAAACTTTTATTTTTCTTTACATGTCTTGACTTACAGAGTTCTTGAAGTTTCATAGCATGAAACAACAAATGAAAGGATAGGTATAAGATAAGATATAGATAAGGTATCAATAAGATAGATACTCAAATAGAGTAGTTAAATCACTTTGTATGACATCTCATATAATTATTCATGCTAAATTTGTGATAAAACTACCTAACAATGCATTTTAGGGAACATTATATGCTTTTGGGTGAGAATGAATTTAATGGATGTTTTTGCAGGGCAACGGGAAAAAATAGTTCTGAGTCTCTTGAACTGTTAATAATAGGCCACTGTAGAAACAGGCAACATAGTTGTCTTATTTACTATGGCAAAACCTGCATTTCTACTTTTCATTACCACACTTACCAGTTTATTGCTTTAGGAATAACTTCAGCTTTTGGGAGTTAACTTTGTTTTCTTTTGCTCATGCTGTATTTAGGCTCTCTGCTTCTAGTACTGTGGTCCATCTCCTTCATACTCTGCAACAACAATATGGTTTTAGAAAGTGGAAAATATTTAACATTTTTTTTCCCTTAGATTGCTATCAGAAATTAAACCGACAATATTAGCAAAACAGAACAAACAGTGCCCACACTTACCTGTGGGCTCTGCCAAAAGACACAGTTACTTTGCAAGTTGCAGCTCGAACATTCCAGATGTCAGTTCTAGCCAGTTCCAGATTCTTGTCAATCAGACAGATGTTACTTTTCAAAACACAGTGTTTGCACTGCTAGCATACCAGCCATCTTGTCCAGTCCAGACTTCCCTTTGCCATTTCCCTTTGCAGTCACCGTACTACGCCATGGTGTCTGGCAGGAAAGCTCCACAGAATGTCCAATTTATGTTGAATGCAGACTCGGGCTTTCAGCTCATAGTGCCTGGATGAAGACGTGTGATATGGGCAGGTAGAGCAGCACTGCTCGTGGGACCTTGCTACAGCAGTGTGACAGCACATTCTGTCTTGTTTAAAAGAAGAAATTCCTGATGTAAAAGCTAGGTGCAATTGTCAAATATCTCAGCACCAGAGATCTAAGTCACTAAATAAAAAGTTGTAAAGTCTGTGATGAGTTCTGCACCTAAAGCCAAGGTTTACAAGCCAGCACTACTTCAGGTCTTTTAGCATTTTGTTTCAGTAATATCTGTTGTTTGAGGAGAGCAGTTTCTTAATTTCTTTGTCTCAAACTGAAGAGCAGCAAGAACACTTATATTTACACTGTATGGCCTGAAGCTATTTAGTCTGTGTAAACCAGCACAGCTTCTCCGTCTACACTGTGAACAGCTACGTCGGGTATTAACAACAGCAACCTGGCTGGAGAGGAACAGAGCTCTGCAGCCCCATTCAGTCTGCAGCTCGGAAATTTGTACTATTGCAACAAGGCTCTTTAAGTCCCTAAGAGAGTCTATTGCCTCTATTATCTGTAGTAGAGTGTGTGCCTTTTATTCTTTTATGTCTTTCACAGACAGAGATGGATGAAAACCAAAACACCGAAGAAAAAATGCAAAACTGCCTTGGGAAAGCCTTTTTGCATATACTTCTGCTAAGTTAATGTCAAAGCAGCTTTCCCAGAGAATCGATCTTCCTCTTCCTTCCCAGCAGAAAGTGGAAGCCAGATGCTGCTGCTGAGGAAGAGGAAGGGTATGAAGCAGTCTAGCACAGATACAGAACTACCAGGAGTAGTAGTAGGTAACCAACCTGAACAAGTAGAAGTAACGCTATTGAGCTCATCATCTGGAGATGCAGCAGTGGCATATGAGGGCTGAAGGAAGTCTAGAGGGAACAGCAGCAAAAGACAAAATAGAAGAGGCAGGATGAACTTTATTTTTGCCAGAGCACCAGCAGGTGATGTTTCAAATACATAGAAACAGCCTTCAGAGCTTACTGTTCCCAAACATTCAAAATCTCACCTCGGTTGCAGTCAATCTAAAACATGAAAAAATATCCTTTAAAGTCTTTACTGGAGTCCTGTTTCTTGTTTTCTGGATAGAGGTGTGAACGATGGGGACAGTAGATACAACAGAACCTACACCCAAGTTTCGTTAACAACTAGCATGATCGGTTTGATGAACAAAACCTTAAGTAAGATAGAAAAAGTCATTCAGCCTGCCTGTGCCTTTGATTCTGACTTGTATATTGCTTCTGTAGAATAGCCTAAACGAGCAGATACTGTACTTCCACTGTTGATGCCCGTTTCTCCCCATCTCAATTTCCCGTGTCAGTAGGAGGCTCCCCTTTGTTTGTTTTTTCCAGGTAATTCATGGGAAGATGAGCGAAGCAGTCAGAGACTAAATAAAGAGGTTTCCTGCACCTTTCCACAAAAAATGAGAGACAGTAAATCCACCTCTTCTTCCAGAGCCTCTTCACCAGCACAACTTGAAGCCAGTGAGAAACTGAAGCAAGTCAAAACTAGATTGCAGCTGGTGGATCTGGCTGGTAGCGAGTGTGTCGGTAAGCGAACGTGTCTGTTTATGGGCCTGGGTCCTCCCAGATCTAGGCCTTTACCTCTTTCTGTAGGGATATGTGCTACCTTGCTTTCACACAGGGAGTGGTTTAAACCCACAGATTCTGACATAGACAAAATGTGTCGGCCTGATTGTTCCAGTTTTACACTGGTACATTTTAACTGAAAATCCGACTGCATAAGCCTAAAATAAGCCCAGGGCGGTTACCCATATCATAGGTATAGTATTTGTTCAGACTGGTTTTATTAGGCTTGTTTTTCTACTTTGAAAATTAGCATGTCTTTGTACAGAAATGTTTAAAGTGTATAAATTATTTAAATATTACAAATATCTGTAATAATTGATATCACCATGTGTGGGTTTTTCTGCCCTATTGTGGAAAAAATCTTGGAGGAAGTTAGTGTTGAAAAGATAATATTGTTTTCATTGTTTCTTCAAAGCATTTTCCTCCTCCCCCCTCCTCTGTGCACACAATAATTTCAAAAACTTGATTATTTCCTAAAGGACAAGCTTTCTTACCAAGAAAAGCCATGCAGCCAAATGTACCATTCCAGAAATAATGTTTTGAAAACTGAACCAGTATTATGAAAGACTCTTTTACTTTACTGCCAAGAATTCTTCTTGTTGCTCACTGTTAAACTTTTGTTCTACAGAGAAACCTAATATAATACATTATTTTTTTTCATTTGCTCTAAGTGCTGGAAACTGGTAAACGTGTAATTGAGCAACAGTCTGTGTGTTCGTTCCTTCAGTTCAACCAGGACAAACATTTTCTTAGTTTGGGGCTCGATGGCCCAGATCCTCCAGTGAAGCCCAGAAGAACCGTGCTTCCTTTGATCGGTGTTAGATGTGGCCCAGCACATACAGCAGACTAACCTCTGCCGTCAGCTACACTGGCAGAGATTTGAAGATGCTGGACTTGTTCTGATGAAAGTTAGGGCAGCTGTTAACTCGAAACTGTTTTAAAATGTGGACAAATCAAAGTGAGCAGCAGTAGCAAGCGTCTCACACACTTCAAATGTACATCAGCACCCAGTCTTGTTAGCTCCACGGCCATCCTGGATCATTTACTGCACCTACTACCTAAGTGGTCCCTTTTTAGCAAACTAGGTTTCAGTTTGAAAACTCAGCTAAATGCTTTGTGGAAGTTCACCTGACCAAATTTAGATTATCAGCAGTGTACCCCCTCACCTATTTGCAGTTTTCTGCTTGAGGGTGATATCCATTGTCTCAGGAGTCCACCTTCACTGACTATAAAAGAAGCCCGGGGATGGCTGTACCCCAATAAAGTTAGTCTGAGATACATCCTGTCTCAGATTATTGACACCTCTGGCAGGGTCTTCCAAACTGTTATGCTCTGTGCTTCTCTGCAAAGAGAGTCAACCATTCCAGCTCCATCCTCTCCCACAGTCACATTTCTTCAGCCCTCACTGTCCAGACTCCTGGGTTGTTTTTTTTTTCTTTCTGTTACTGTGCCTTTTCACTCTAGCCTCTTGAACACCTCTCTTGTTCTCCCAGTTGGAAAAATACTGGCCTAAAGGGAAAACAAGATCCCTAGCTTCTCTCTGTACAGCCTCTTTGTCTCTCTAGAGAAGGGACAGAAGGCAGTTAAGGAAATGGTTGGCCCCTTCTGACCATCCCGCTACCATTAGCTCTGCCTAGCATGGGTCATGCAACTGATTGCAGATGCATCTGTAGCCTCATCCACTATCCTGAAGAAAGGCTGAATTTGGATAACGTGATGCTACTTGCTGATACTAACAGCAAGTTTCTCTTCCCCAAATGCCAGGGGTGAGGACAGGATGAATTAATTACTCTTAACTGCACAGTGATTCAGACTGATCATAGAGTTGAGCTTGCAGCACCTCTTGAAATTTGTGCAACTTCATTTGTAGACCAAAGCTTTCTGGTGTTGCTCAAGGGCAGCATAGCTACATACCACCATGCTGGGTGGATGTAGAAGGGTGTAGTTTTCCTGTATCGATTTCCTTACAGCAAATCATATCACAAAGAACAGCACCTTACAGACTTCGATGAACATAAACCCCTCACACTTACGGCTGCTGTACAGTTATGCTTCTGCCAACTTACGCCATCAGTCTCATTCCAGTTCTTCCTAAGGGATACAGACAGGGCAGTTAACTATTATAAAAAATGGTAGAATGCAACAGGCTTCTCTCTGGAGACACTGTGGAATGAAGTTTTCAAAAGCAGTGTTGTCTTGTCTGATCTAATGGTGTTCCTACTTTCTCAGTTCTGTAATAACTATGGAGCCAAGATGCATTGTGCAGCTGAAGAGAACAACTTTAACATGAGATACTTCAGACCATCTGCAGGCACTGAACCTTCTTTAACCTTCCTTCAAAGAGTAGAAATACTGAAAAATGTTTTGGCAGTCTGGAGTAAACAATTATTGCATTGTGCTTTTGGCATGGGCGGACTGGAAGTCATGGTTCAGAATTTGTGTTCAAAAATGCATTACAAGTAGATGATACAGCAACAGAATTTTTCTCAATTACAACGGAAGCAGCTTTGCTTAGTCTTACCATTGCCTTTTTCTACACTATACTAGGTATGTCTGGAGTGACAGGTGACGCCCTGAGAGAGACATCGTTTATTAACCGCAGCTTGTCTGCCCTAGCAGACGTTCTTGGAGCAATAGCAGAACAGCGATCTCATGTACCATATCGAAACAGCAAGCTTACGCATCTGCTTCAGGACTCCTTAGGTGAGTGATTTTTCTGACTTTTTGACAGTATAAATTTCTTTTCCCAGTCTTTCCCCTCCTTTGTTGTGTAAAAGTAGAGGATGATCTTGTACTCCTCCCAAGTATGTGGGCCTCTATTCCAAGACTCTGGCTTTGGAGCAGTGTGAGTACACAATGAGAGTGCTCGGCTCCTCCTGAATTTGGCTAAACTTTGCTGTTTCTAAGGTTCAGTTTAGGAATACACTTGAAATAATTACAACATTTCTAACAGGATCATGTAAGGGGTAATAATTGCATTTCACTGTTTTTTCATGTCAGGTACAGTTTACAACTTAAGCTTCAATCCGTATTACTACAGGGTGTAGTCACATATTTGCACTTTCCTTAACGTTGTGCCCTGTAGCACTAAGACAAAGGCAGGAGACAGAACACATGCATGGTACTGTGCTACAAGTTCTTTTTGTGTTTGGGTCACCTCATCTTCTCTAGCTCCTCATCTATGCAGAAATAGTTTTACAGCAAGTGTAATTCCTGCAGTAATGTCAGATTTCATTCATTTCATCGATGTAGTATATCAGTCCATTTTTCTTCAGCCAGAAAGCATCAGCCCTTTAGTCTCCAGTTCAAGGCGCTGACAGTGACTGAGGTAACAGTTCTTCAGAGCTCCTGAGAGACTACTAATTTTTGCTTCAATTTTGAATTTCACCTAGCGCTGGAGTTCCCACTGTGAAAAAGGAAGCCCAAAGAAAGGAGTTTAGGAGCTATGTTTTATGGGCACTGAGCCTAGTTTTAGCCATGCCTAGTGTATTACTTGGGCGACACGGTTTATGTGAAGCATTTTCCTTATTTGTTTAATCATTCTCTGTGAACTTCTAATAGGTCTGGTTTGCTTTATTGTCACACAAATAATCCATTTTGCCATTACCCCAAATTTACCAACATTGGACAAAACTTAATGAAGTGCCCAGACCCAAAACATACATGCAGACTAATGGATGAAGCTATAAGGGGGCAAAAATCTACATTACAAATTGCGAAACATTTCTTCTACTGGGGCAAATATCATATTAGTAGACATAGACTTCCCTTGAAGGAGCTGTCTGTTTTCAACAGCCCTCTTCACATACAGTCTTCTGCTTCATAAAAGTGATGGTAGCCTAAGCTCATGGTTATGTAGATCAATACATTACCAGTGTATAACTTAACTGAAAATAATGAGGTTAAATAAGTACGTTTTGTCTTTTTCCTGCTTTTAGGAGGTGAGGCTAAACTGCTGGTGATGCTGTGCATCTCTCCTGGCCAGAAGTACTTAACAGAATCAATGCAGTCTCTGGGATTTGGAAGTCGTGCTCGGCAAGTTCAGAGAGGACAAGTCAAGAAAAAAAATTTCCCAGTGCAGAGTAAAGCAAAATAAAACCTAAGACTCCTGTGGATTAAAGTATTATTAATGAGTTCCTCAGACTGAAATGTATATTGTTGTCCTAAAGCTATTCTTTTAGATATCAACTGCCAGATAAAATAAACAATCCTCAACATGGCATTAGTAAGCCATAAACCTGCTGATAATGTTCTTGCTCCAAAGATAATAGCGAGTATTGACAACAGCTACCAACCATGGCAGAATGGCATAGAAATAAATCAGGCTTTTTTAGGAAAGCTACATCAAAGCATGGTTTTAGTGATGCGTTTCCTTTGGGCAAGCAGAACTAAGTCAACAGAGCCCTGATTTAGGATGGCTCGCTTCTGAAAGGCCAAGGGTGCAATTCTGTTTTCTCAGTGGAAGACAAGAATCTAACTATCATTTCAGTGCTTCAAAGCAGCAAGTAAAATACTTCCCTTCAGCTTAGATTAAAATGAGACGCATCGTCGCGGCTTGCTCTTCTGTCTAGCACGCATGGGGTCATTCCTAATGTACTATCCACAGGTAGGAGTGTAAAGGAACCCATCAACTGTATTGAATGGCGTTCTGTTCTCTGGTTTTAGGGAGGAAATAATGGCACTAGTGAGATGGAAAAAAGGAATAAGGCTATATCTGTTATCCCTCTGGAATGTAGCTTAGGAAGCAAATAAGTGATTGTACAACTTCTTGAAAATAGATTCAGGTTAAATGGTTGGAGTGAATCTCAACATCTCAACTCTGCTGAGTTCACTAAGACTACAACTTTGCCTGTTTTGGGGTTGTGTTGTTTTTTGTTTGTTTTTTTTTTTCTTCTCCATAAGCGCTGAAAGGCCCTGAACTACAGATCCTAATGGCCAATGGGACCTAACTTGCACAACTGTTTTAGTAGTAGTCTGGCCTGCTGTTTCACTTGCTTTTCTGAAGCAAGTTAACCACATCACAACCTTGAAGACGTGCCTGTGCATTAGAAAAGGATAACTACATGCATGAATAAAACACCAAAAACCCAGCTTGATGATATGATGCTGGTCTTCTTCAAGAGGCTTTCACCCTCTTACACCAATGTTGAGACATCATGCAGGGTTTGTGAATGAAGTTACACTGGGAGAAGTTTCAAGGAAATCTAAGCAATATTAGCGATGAGAAGTAGTTCTGAGATGAGTAGCTGGGTTTAAATAATATCAGATGTGTTTTATGCACTGCATTATTGCTCAGCAGAGGCCTCAGGATCTACTCTGAATATTTACCTCCAGCAATCACTCTGACTCTAGACTGGGAGAGAGGTCATTGGTAGGTCACTGCAAGAGGGCTTGCATTGCAGTGGCCTGCCCAAAAGGCTGGAGTTTATAGTACTCCAAGTCACTTAACCTTCACAGGCATAAATATTTATCCAGAGATTATATAGCATACTATTATTGGAATTTCACCCTTGAATACATAACAGCTGCTGTGTTGCATGAAGTGCTCTGGTGCTCAGAACATTAGCATCGCAACCAGAGAGCTGCAATAATACTTGTTCTCCTAAATAATGTCAATGAGGTAAAAATGCCTTAACTTTACCTCAATCCAACAGTAATAGATGGGTAGGAAAAGAGTCTGGAGACAGGACCTTACGAAGCCTGACTGGTCACTAAAGCAACCTCAGGTGAGAAAGTGTCAGAGCGAGGAACGTTAGCCTGTTGAATGAAATGCGGGAGAAGACAGCTTCAAGCTCGCCTTAGTCTCATGACAGCTAGGCTACTACAGCAGCCCAGATTAGAGCCCTGAAAGAGGTTAAGTGACAAGGGAGGGCTAGCTGATTCCACCAGCATCTTTAAGTAAGTTCCTCAAATATTTTTAAGGATTTGGCATTTCCTAAGTGGCACATAGAAATGTAACTTTTCTGGAGCTGCTCTTCAAAACCTGGCATTTATTTACAATCTGTGTGGCAGGGAAAACGCAGCAATACGTTAAAGCTGAGAAAGAAACCCCTCAAATACCAGAAAATACCAAAAGTTTAAGTTTCTACAGGAACATTAACTCTGCCAAATTGTGCATATGCAGCATTCCCTAGTCCTGTTTTCCTTGTCAGTGTAGCGTATCACTTGGTGTTTGCCCTACACAATGAAGTGTACAGGATATGCAGGGCAGCAAAGTTAATATTTTGCTCTAAGAAATTCCAGTTTTGGAATTTCCTGGGCTATAGAGACGTGATTGCTCAATCCCAGCATCACATGTGATGCGCTGAAGGAGAGAAGGGTAACAGTTGTAAGGGTGAAATGGATTTACTCTGGCATTGAAGCTGAATTGTCTTCTGCCCAAAGATTCCCTCAGAGCTGCTAAAGGAGAGGCAGGGATCTTCAGACATGTAGCAAGTGTCCTGAGGAGCAAGGAAAACAGCACGAGCTAGGCCCTATACTTCTCTACTGGATTTTTTTTAAGTTTTAAGATGTTTTATGCTTTGAAATAACAGCTATGTTAGAAAAGTAGGTGTCACAGATACTCACAGAGCTGACTTCAAGGTTTCCTTTGTAGGCTAAAGCCTATCCTGGTAAACCAGTCCTCATCGTCTTAACGCTGTAAAGCTGAAAAACACATACCGGACTAGAAGAAAGAGTGAAAGTGTTCTAACAAATGCAGACAGGAGGTCACAAAAGCACCAGGAAAAAGGTGGTTGTTTTTAAGACAGACCGGGTACTCTATTTGCTAATACAGCTTTGCTCTTTGGGAGGGCAGGGGTGCAAGCAAATGAGAGTGAAAACTACACCAGTCAGGAGAAAATCCTTTCAGTGAAGGCCACGAGTATGTAACCCAGAGCTCAGCTGGTCACTTGGGGCACTGAAGCAAGAGCACTGTCAACTCTGCTGAACTGGGTGAGTGGGTCACTGGTTTGGAGGAAATGCTGCTCAGTATGGGGCGGGGCGGGGGGATCCTCTCTCCTATCCACAATCAGCATGCCTTGGTGGCAGTCAACGTGTTGACCTTTCACTGCTGGGCTCTCATTCCCCTTCCCCAGGTCCTCAGTTTCACCTGTGACAGCTGAGCCAGTGCTCAGCTACCTCACACCTTCCACCGTCCCCTGCTAGCTGTAGGAAAGAGGCATCCCTCCACACAGCGACGCAAGGCACCACAAACCCCAGCTACT
Source organism: Chlamydotis macqueenii (assembly GCF_036417535.1). Classification (NCBI taxonomy): domain Eukaryota; kingdom Metazoa; phylum Chordata; class Aves; order Otidiformes; family Otididae; genus Chlamydotis; species Chlamydotis macqueenii. Next base: position 100,396,517 of record NC_141558.1, on the reverse strand, counting down.
CCTTGGACTGGCCTTCAGGTGCCCCTCTCACATTTATTCTGCCTTATTCCTTGCCCTGCAGATGAGCCGAGCAAACCATTTTAGCAACAGGAGCTATGAGCCTCCCCCTTCTCCTCAAACTCCCTACTCACTATTGAAACCATAGCAAACACAAGAGAACTTGGTCTTGTGGATACTTTGGTATTCAGCATCCTGGTTTAGTGTCAAGTTGGCCAAGGAGCCAAGGGCGTGAAGCCTGACCCACACAGCAACTGCCTGGGAGGCCCAGGGGCTGGTATTCATGCCAATGTACCCCAAGCACCTTAGGTAAGAGTGGAAGCTGCTTCCACTCTGCAAGCACCCCTTACCCCTGGGCACCCTACTCACATATCCTCTAACCCACGGGCCAAACACCCTCCCACAACACAGACAATTTTGATCCAGTTCCAAGACAAAGGATTTGAGCTCATGTCTCAGCCCGCACAGGTGAACGCTCTGGCTTGTAGGACATCTAGCAGGGTCAGGGAAAATGGGACTCTACCAGACCAGTCTCCAAGTCCTAATAGCAGCGAGTGCTCGTCTAGGGTAAAACACAGAGATATGCGTACACATAGACCTACAAAAAGTTAGGGGAAGTCTAAACACACCCAGAATCAGACAATAGCCTTCAAGGTACAAGTCCAAAATTTGGCCCAACACTACAGATTGGTGCCCACATTTCTCTGTGAATTTATCATTACAGATGGAATTTATCAGTTCCGGGTCTTGGTTCCCTTTGCAGCCAAGGGAAAGGGATTAACAGGATAGATCCACTTTCAGCAGGTACCTCTGCCTCCCTCATCTAACACGAAAGCCCCAGCTCTCAGTTTGCCACAGCAAGTCTTCCTCACCATCCTGGAGTACTCTTACCACAGAATCACAGAATGATTTGGGTTGGAAAGGACCTTAAAGATCATCTAGTTCCAACCCCCGTGCCATGGGCAGGAACACCTTCCACTAGGTCACTCAGAGCCCCATCCAACCTGGCCTTGGATGTAGATGTAGACATCTACAACTTTTCTGGGCAACCTGTTCCAGTGCCTCACCACCCTCACAGTAAAGAATTTCTTCCTTATATCTACTCTAAATCCACTCTCTTTCGGTTTAAAGCCATTATCCCTTGTCCTGTCACTACCAGCCCTTGTCAAAAGTCCTTCCCCATCTTTCCTGTAGGCCCCCTTGAGGTACTGGAAGGCTGCTATAACATCTCCCGGAGCCTTCTCTTCTCCAGGCTGAGCAGCCCGAACTCTCTCAGACTGCCCTCATGGGAGAGCAGAGCCCAAGGAAGCGATATGATCCACGATTGCTTAACAGTGCTGCATTTCACCATTGGGTTAAAAAAAAAGCAGTAATTAAACCAGCCAGCTCCTTTGGCCCACTCTTAAACAAAACCTTGACCTATGCTGACGTTTGAAAACCATATATCTAATTTCCACATGTGGCTTCATGCCTTGGCAGCAGCCACACCACAAAGAGAGACTTCTCTTGGTTTTAGCCAGGCTAGGAAAACCATAATTAGCATTGGAAGGTTCACAAAAATGTTTAATTTGTTATTAAATTGCCGATTCCATTTTACGAAGCACTTTTCCAAATCTCCGCAGAAGACGAGGCACAGGCAGAATGAAGTGGTTATTGGGGAAGGATTTCAGCTCCTGCTGTGGGTAAGCAGTTGCAAGCTGAGGGGCTTGCAAGCCCCTTGCAAGCAGAGGAAGGGGCAGCAGCGTCTGCTCATAGAAGAGCAGACTGGCGCAGAGTGCAGGAATGCCAAAGGTACCGCAGCCTTTCACAAAACCAGCTTGGCGTCTGATCAGTGACACGAACCATAGCCCCAGCCAGACAAAATTGCAAGCCACACGCCATATAAAAGAGGACACGGGGTGATCTAATTGAAGGGCACAAGTGAGGGGAAACATTGCCTACAATTCTTTTCTCTTACATCCATTTTTATCAAGTCAGGTTTTATCTTGCAATGCATTTGCCCCTTTTAATTTCATTTGTATAAAGGGAGACAAAAAAAAAAATCTAAGCTAAAATCTGAGCCTTCTTGAAGCCATGCAAGAATCTCCAGGGAGGCTGAGGAAGTGGACAGCTGCATTCGGTTTCGTTTATTTGAATTCATCTTTAATAAGTGGCAAGGTGCCTATGGTCCTGACTAAGGACGGCAACGCCTCCAAACAACAAGCATCCGAAAGTTGCGTTGAACTATTCTTTAGTGACATTTAGAAGTGAGCATTTCACAGCAGGCCCCTGGGGGCAGGGAGAGCGAACGCAGCAAGCGGATGGGCCACTGCAGTTCTCGAAAGGTTTCAGCTTGCACTTGGTAAGAGGCTGGTGCCCATGGCTGCAAAGGCACACGGGCACCATTCATTTCGGGTGTAACCTACAGCCTCCTTGACAGCGCTGGTACGTGGCAGGAACTGCTGCACAGAGAGTCCTGAAGCCACCGGGTAATGCATCTTTGTTTTCTACTGCAGGCCCCTCTCTGAGCTCTTGGGCTATGAGAGCATTTTCAAGAGATTATCTTAATCACTCCCTTACTTCATGACAACACACACTTTCACCTGTGTTTTTACCCAAGATCTCAGATTTAAAAAAAAAAAAAAAAAATAGGATGGCCCCTCTTCTACACACCCAAGAGTTTGAATCATAGAATGGTTTGGGTTGGAAGGGACCTTCAAAGGCCATTTAGTCCAACCCCCCTGCAAGGAGCAGGGACATCTCCAACCAGATCAGGTTGCTCAGAGCCTCATCCAGCCTGGCCTTGAATGTTTCCAGGGATGGAGCATCCACCACCTTTCTGAGCAACCTGTTCCAGTGTTCTACAACCCTCACTGTAAAAAATTTCTTCCTTATATCTAGTATTGAAAGGCCACAATAAGGTCTCCCCAGAGCCTTCTGTTCTCCAGGCTGAACAGCCCCAACTCTGTCGGCCTGTCCTCATAGGAGACGTGCTCTATTCCCTCTGATCATTTTTGTGGCCCTTCCTAGGACTTGCCTCAACAGGTTCATGCCTTTCCTATGCTGAGGGCTCCAGAACTGGACACAGTACTCCAGGTGGGGTCTCACGAGAGCAGAGCAGAATAGAGGGACAGAATCACCTTCCTTGCCACATTTCTTTTGATGCAGCCCAGGACAGGGTTGGCCTTCTGGGCTGTGAGCGCACATTGCCAGCTCATGTTCAGCTTTTCATCTACCAATACCCCCAGGTCCTTCTCAGCAGGGCTGGTCTCAATCCCTTCATCCCCCAGCCTGTATGGATTCATTGGTTGCCCTAACCCAGGTGCAGGACCTTGCATGTGGCCTTGTTGAACCTCATGAGGTTCGCATAGCTCCACTTCTCAAGCTCAAGATTGATCAGACAAAGCATTTGGAAGAGGAGTCCCAAAATCAATACTTGATTGACGTGATGCAGTACTCCAAATTCATCTCTTGTTTGTTCAGTACATGACACATCTCTAATGACTTGGAGATTGCAGCAGAAAACCTGCTGAAATGCTTAAATGGTCAAGCGACCAGAAACATTCAAACGGGACCTAAATTCAGCATCAAAATAAGAGACTTGCAGTGCTCCAGGACAAGTTTTTAGCATCAGCTTTGATGGAAACAACAAGGGTGAAAAAAAATCCATAGTTATCAAACTTCAGGAACACGGGTTTTGCATCTCTTATCTACAGACTGCAGGAGGGACCACAGGTAAGCTGAGTTATCACCCCCTTGTTCTTCCAGCTCCTCCAGGTTCATGCTTGCAAGTGTCTCCTCCAACACGTGTCCTCTCTAGCCCTTTTTCTGTGACATGAAATTACTGTCCTGGCTGGGATGAGTCACTGCCCAGCAGTTCATTCAAAGGCAAGCACCAGAAGGAGTGGTTTTCCCTCTCATATTCCTCTGGACTTTACTAATCAGTTCTGTCCCTCTTCTAAGCAAAAATAAAAACAAAACAACAAAAAACAAAACCCATTCCACTACTATAAAAAGCTTTGGAAGTCATACCAGAAGTTTTGAAGGTCTAAGAAACAGAAGATGATACTTCCTCCCTCACTTCAGATGTCTGGGTTTTTAACAGCATGAGCCTCCTCCACCTCTTTCTGAGCACGCGCACACAGACTCTGCCCACGACGTGCTCTGAGCTGGCATTTGGAATAACACAAGCTCCAGGTTAAACCCACAACCAGCTTCAGAAATGCAAGCATTTTGCAGAACAGCTGACACATTAGGAAGCAGCTCTTCTTTATGCTTTAGCTACAGGCCTTGGATACTTCCAGCCCTACATGCTTTGGCCAGGTAGCACCACTCCAAAGTCTGTAAAGACCTTCTTCTTTCCCTGGTTCTTCTCCTGAGAAGGGAGCTGATTTCCTGTGCCTTGATTGCCCTCCTCTGTAGTACCCCACCACCTGGATCTGCTACCAGCTGCAGCAAGGTAAACACCTGAGCCACCAGGAACCCTTTCTTGCCCCTGCCCTTTGGCAGAAGAGAGCAGCTTAGGGACACCAAAAACCACCTTATGTTTCTGCACACCTGGGATGCCACTGCTGAAGTGGCTGTCCCTACTGTCACCGTGCCTCGTGGGGCTCTGCGTTTTATCCGCACACCCTCTGCATGGGGAGAAATGGTACTTGGAGCTTTGTGGGCACCTGCATGGAGTTAGAGAGGCAGCTCTGAGACTGCAGGATGGCATCAACAAAGCAGGGTCAGAGTGGTGCTAGCAGCAGTCTAAGGCAGCAGCTTTGGGGACTCTTTAAAGCTTATTAACCTTAAAGGTGCTGGGTTGTCTGAAAGCTCAGCCCATGCTCTGGCAACGTCCTTGGGAAAGGCAGCCTTCAAGAGCTCCTAGCCTCCTCCGTTTATTCTGAAAACAGGATAAAATCAGCATCGTGGCTGTAGAGCTCTCCCTTAGCATGCTAGCCCTATATTTTTCAGCAGTAATTCTGCTTTGGCTCTCAAAGTTTGAGTTGAAGCAGATTGGAAAGCAATGGTTTGTACCCTCTCTATTATTTGCAGTGGAAATGTTAAGCAAAATTGTACCCAGCTGCTCCCACAGCAAACCCTGCCGCTCATCCGCTGCTGCAGGACGTGGCTAGCTGAATGCCAGTGCTGGCAGCCGGGCTGGGCTGGGACTGGCCAGGGGCACAGCCGCTCCAGAGGAAAGTCCCAAGTTTGCACCCCCGGCCTCAAGGCATTTCCTCGGTGTGAGTTTGGATCTAGACGTTCAAAACCACACCCATACTTGGGGCTCTCATTATTGCCCTTCTGGGACGGGCCCTTTGAGCGGTCCTGTTGCCAAATTTTCCCTTCAGCTAGGTAGCCTGGGAAGGGTTCCTTGTTTTTCTTGCTACAAGCTGTGAGCATTATGCAAAAGTGTGATTCAGGGAGCTGGGGCTTGAAAAAGAAAAGCTAGTGTACTGCAACACCTGCAGAAATGCAGTCAAAGCTGGCAATACTGATATTGTCCCCCCGGCCCCAGGTGCCTCACCTGCCTTAATGCACCCACTCTGGTGACTGGTGTCCTTCTTGACATCCCAAGAATGGGACCTCCCAAAAATGCATCTCGTAACCCATTAGCACTTCCACAGAGGGATTATGGGAGCCCTCTGTTCATCTCTGACTAAAAAGACCATAGGCAGAAAGTTTCCGTTAGCCACAGGAAGATCATATGGGCAGAAACCCCTCCCTGACCCCAGCAGCAGCTACGTGTGGCAGAGGAGAGGGCAGGGGCATTGGTGGTGTTGCTGGTCCTGCAAACACAGAGAGCTCAGGATCCACTTTGGAAGACGCTGCAGACAAAAGCCAGGCCAGCTTACCGTGCCTCCTCCATGCACACAGCAAGCAATTTAACCCTAAATACAGGCATGCAGCCCACAAGCCAGACAAGAAGGATTTCAATACCACCGCCAGGAACAACAACAAACTGTGCCACAGACCTAATTTCTAGTGGTGGGTAAGCGTGGATGCCTCAGAAAAGGGCAAAAAAATCTCCTCGCTCTCATCGCCTGAACTTAGGCATTGAGGACAGAAAAGTACCTGGCTTCTTACAGTGCTTGTTTTTGCTCAGGGATCTCCATCCTGATAGACGGAGTTCTTTCGAATGCACTTGGGTCTGAGATGGTGCGGAGGGGAGGGTAACCCCGAAGCAGAAGAGTGGGGGTTCCTATCTGACTCCCTTGGTCAGAGAGCGAGCCACATTCAAAGCTTCATTTTCTAGAAGGGTGGGGTCATGGCTGTGGGAATCGGTCACTGCTGCCACGATCATCAAATGACCCAGACTATTTGTCAGCTGGTCATAGCAAAGAGGCCAAGTACTTTCTGCGGTTAATGCAAACTAATTTTTCCTACACTAAATGCTCTGCTGTCGCTGAAGTATTCAGTGGTATTTTCCACATGGTGGGTTCAGACTTAAGGCTTCTAGCACATGCCATGTCCAATTATCTCATTGCATATTGGGAACAGCAGTGATTGGAGAAAGAAAAATAAAGATTGGTATAAATCGATTTATGAGATTTAAAATAAAAATGCGAGGCTGATATTTCCAGGAATAAAAATAAAGCAGAATTTTAAAATACCACAGCTATGCTCTTCAATAGCTCATATTCAGCTGCCCCTGCAGTCTACTAGAAAGGATAAATACAATTTTTGCTCCTTATATCTCTGCAGTAGAACAACAGACTTCCAATGCAAAGGTTGCTCTCTGCATCTTACTTTACTAAATAAAAATCTCCTCCTTCCAGAGCCAAGTTCAGGGGCTGGAAGGACAGACTCAGCCAGTGCCTGGCTGACCAGCAGCAAGAAAAAAGCAGCACGGCCACAGGCTGGAGCGTGCCCCAGAGAAACAAGCTGCAGGGACACATTATGTATCAGCAAAGGAGGGGTGGGAACTACTTTGAGGTGGGTTTACTTTAGAAAATGTTGTTGAGATGCTACCCAAGGGGAGGTCACAAAGGTGGAGCTGGGCTGTGAGAAGTGGCCATAGGCAACTGATTGCAACAGTGTGCAAATATAATTTAAAATTAAGTATGGAATTAAAAATTCAGTCTGTGTGATTTCCTGGGTGGGGCTGGGGAAATACTCAGTGATGCTGCTCTGATGCCTGCCGAGGTTCTCTGGAAAGGGTGCTTGCCCCGAGAGGAGGCTGTTCGACGATGAAAGAAAAATAGCTTCACTGAGCGGTACCCAAGGCTCTTCTACACCCATCCTGCCTCCAGCGATGCCCCATGCACCATACCAAAGGCACCCACAGCCACAGAGCAGGCACACAGCTGCACTACAACCGTCCATGCCTCTGGCTGTATTGCATTGAATGGGTTTGTCTTCCATAAACCGAATTGTTAGAGGGTCGGTTTTTTTTTGAGCTAGCATCAACATTTCACACCTAGAGCATCCCGTGCCAAGGATTCCCAGGGACTAGGAAGCAGCAGCTCCGTCCCCAATGCAGTTTGGGTGTACGACCCTCCGTGCAGGAACCAGGCCCGAGAGATGCTGCTCCGCTGACCCGGGACCACTTCATAGTTTTTGCACGGGATTCAGCGAGCGCCTGATGGCCGCTGCCAGCCTCTCTTGCTCAGCTACCGACTTCCCGGCGGGCTGGCCTACGCGGGCTTTCGGGGCCGCTCCCGTTTCGTGGCCGGCCGCGCCTCCGTGCCCCGGGGGTCGTTCGGTCTCTGGCGATGAGCTGACGGAAGCTTCCCCAAGGGACGCGGCCCCCGGCACCACTCGGGCCCAGCCGCCACCCGCGGCGGGAGAAGGCAGCGTGGGGCGGCCGGTTGCCAGCACCCGGCCCCGGCCCCGGCCCCGGCCCCGGCCCGCCCAGAGCCTCGGCCGCCGCGTTCCTCGGGCGCCGCCCCGCGCCCCGGCCCGGCACTACCGACACCCGGCCCGGGCCAGGCCCCGGCCCCGAGGGCCGGGTTTGCCCCGGGCGTTTCCGTACGGCTGTCGCCCCACATGGGCCCCGCAACCTCGGTGCCGCGTTGTTAATAGAAGGGGGAAGAAACGGTGCCCGCCGGGAGAGCGGGAGCAGCAGCAGGCGAGGCGGTGAGGCCTCGGGACAGGCCCGGGGCCAGGTTTCCCCTCGGCCGTTCCCAGGCTTCTCAGGGAGCGACGCCGCGGGCAGCTTTCCGTGCCTCGGCTCATCCCGCTGCCGCCGAGGGCCTAGGAGCAGCCTGGAGGGAACATGTTCGTTCCCTTCCTCCTCCCCTCCCCGCAGCTGGTGGGCCTCCGGGAGAGACAGGAAGGCAGGGGCCTGGCCTTGGGCACCACCAGCCTGGGAAGACACCCACGGAACGGGCAGGCGCCATCATGGGGGTGCAGGCAGCTGTAGGGGCACAGGAGCCAGGGGCAGCGGCAAGGAGAGCTGCCAGGAGAAGCCTGGACAGCCTGACCAGGAGACAGCATAACCCAGCGGGGGAAGTGCCATCGCTGGAAGGCAAGGAGCTGCAGCAGGGGGCTCACCTAACACTGTGAGGCTTTATGATCAGTTCTTGCTCAAACGTGTTGAGGCTCTTAAAACACCATGTCAGCCTTAAGTGTCTTGGGCCTTACTGCCAAGAACTCCACTGAAGACCTGCTCTCACTTCACCCAAAATACCTGGGGTATTTTAAAACACCCCTTCCTCATCAGCTTTAGACCTTACCTCCATGCAGCTCCCACACTTGGCATGCCTCAACACTGATCAGGTGTGGTAGCAGCATTACCCCCATCCCACGCTGTATCACTTCAGTGAACCCACACATTATTCGCTGGTGCCACAAGAAGTCCCGTCTTCAGAGACAGACTCATCCTCTATATTCTCAGCAGCAGCACACTCTAGCAGGCAAGAAAGAAACAAAGAGAAGTGACAAAGCCCTTCAGTTAGATTAAATAATAGGCAACTATTAAATCATTTTACTTCCACAGAAAGCTCCATCTGTAACCAAACCATTTCCTGCCAGCATTTGCAAACAGAAGCCCCAGGAGTCTCTGAAGTCCTTCAAAATTTATATATGGGAAACACAACAGGTACTGGACAAAAATATGAACCATAAGATAGGAAATCGTAAGAACAGGGGTAACACTACAGTATCAAAGTACTTTTTTTTTTTTCCTCTCTCAACACTAGCTTTAGTGGTCCATAACATATCCAGAGAAAAGGAAAAAAAAATTTACAAGGGAACCCTAGTCAGCAAGCTTCTTTCAGAGGAGAGGAGATGAGAGTGGTTATACTATGACACTCCTTCATAGATTTATGTCCCAAGAAAAGCAGAACTTTCCTTTATCCACGCCAGACACCAGGCCAACAGGTTAGGTGACACGGCAGAGCACCCTTCAGCAGCACTTTGCATCACGTGGGCTGGTGTCCTCAGATGCAGCCCCCGGGAAGATGCTGACAGGATCTCTCTACACCCTCGGGAGTTCACACGCTCTGTTTTCTTGCCTAACCACCACAAGCAGCTTAACTCGTTTCTTGGGTTAGATTCGGCAACCTGCTTGACTGGGTCCTCAGTGCCTGACAGAGGCCCCTTTGGACAGGGTGCTACTGAGAGTGGCAGGGAGGAAAAGGCTGCAGGGCCTCTGGGTTTGCCAGCACAGGCTGAGCTCGCATGGGTTACAGTTGGGCAGCAAATTCATTTCTACAACTTATCTCAAATGGAAGATGTCACTGACAAGCACCTCTTGTGGTGGGGGGGGGGGGGGGGGGGGAAAGAGAGAGACACAATTACCTTTTTCTATCCATACTTTATTGCAGGTGTACATATAATTATTTATATTTTATTTTAAACAAGAAATTCCTTTCATGGAAAGGAGAAACTTTTACCATTAAAATAGAGTGATTATAGCACAAGTATTTTACAAATATGTACAAATATTGGCAGCTAGTTTCTAACATCAGCTGATAAATGCTTACACATTACCCTCTACCAAACTAGTCAAAACCAAAAATAACAAGAGATCTTCTAAAGCTGAAGACAAACAAAAAATAAGTCTATTACTAACAGGAATATTTTTTTTCATATGAATACAAAAACTTGCATAATAGATATTCACAGTGCTTGTAAGATATTAATTTTTTTCTCAGTCTACACACAAGTGTCTGGTCTCCCCTTCATATGCATACGTAACTTAGAGTGCTGGAGGGAGCTGCGTAGACCACAGAGAGAAGACTGTCAGACCTGGAGAGTTTGCTTCCCCACCAGCCATGAATAAATACAAGAAACCTCCATGTGCATACAAGGCAATGGATGCTCATGCAAAAGCCAATGACATTGTTTTTCAGGCATTGATGTATTTTTTTTAAGCCAGTGACAGCAGGATGACAGCATTTTGCCAATTCCATTGAATGCTTGGTAACTGCAAAAAGAAAATACCAAGCTGCTTGGTGGCAATAAAGACTTCAGTAAGGTGGTTAGGCTGAAGCAGGTATGAATGTGATTGTCTTTGAGACAAGCATGCATGGAGGTAAGCATGTGCTGCACACGTGTGTTTTATGACACTTTTCCAAACAACTGCACCCACTGAATTTTGAGCTTTTTTCCTGTTAACAACCATTGCCAGAACCACAAGTAACTGTACAGCTGCACGCATGGGAGAACAGTGGTTTAGCAGGCCTGTCACTCAAGACTTCCCCACCTTTTCTATGGACAGAGGGGCACTGCTGCAGTGAAAGCCATCCCTCCAGCTCCATGGCAGCTGCAAGAACAAGGCTGCTCCCTGCAGCATGGCCACTGGCCTCCTGGATCCTGGCCATGCCCATCTCCCATGGCTTATGGCCAAAGAAGCCCCAGGTAACAGGGAGTGACCGACAGTGGGCGGCTCGACTGGACTGTTCACAAGCAGCCAGATGTCCTTTACCCATTTAGATCCATTTAAGAGAGTTTATTTTGGGTGCAGTAAACATACCTTGAGTACTCTGTAAAGGCATTTTGGCTTTGCTTGGAAGAAGGGAAAAGAGGTTATGGTGAACACACAGCAGCTCCTAGTTGTTCATTACAAAAACAAAGAACAGTGTGATCAAAGAGGGCACGGTCAATTAAGTCGTGGCTACAGTGAGCTTGTCCCCATCATTCCTTCCTCAAACACACAGCTAGGGTTTGGTGCTGGATTCATCTCAGAGGATGTACAGCCACTGATGCCACGTCAGTAAATGCAGATGCACCTGGATGCTCTGTCTCTACACCACACTCACTTGCATAGAAATAGTTAAGATGACAGACTTCATGGATTTGCTATTTTAACAGTTTATGGGAACGCAATTTACCAGATAACTGCTAAGCCTGCAAGCCCACCGTCAAAGCAGCAGCTCGAACCGTCCTCGTCACGGTCTGGCTGCCTTCCTTTCCTGAATTTGGCTATCTGTAGCTTTTGAGTGATCAACACAGCACAACACACATCTCCTCAACCAGCAGAACAACAACAGTCTGCTGCTAGAGTTTGCCAGAAAGTGATTAGCTTCCACCTGCAAGGTTGTCAAAACCTGGGCACAGATTACACATGCCTTTACAGGGAATCGATGAGGGGAGGAGGTACTGGGGGAAGATAGGGAAGGAAATCAAACAAACATGTTTATTTGGATATAAAAAGGTAGCAGAATGTTTTTCACACCAAATGCTTGAATCGAACAGCATAATTGTAATTATTTTCCTAGTGATAGCCAGCTCCACCACTCCAAATCACCAAACAAGTACCCTTGGTTTGGCACACAAACACCCAGCGCTTCCACCATCACCAGCCCTGCAGCATCACACACATTTGCATGACCTATCCATGACTAAGTTGGACACAGTCACTCTGTCTGCCTTTCCAAAGCAACTTTCTCCAGTCCATACTTGCCTCCTAAGCAGAGGAAAAATGTCTAAGGAACAGTTTTATTAAAAAGAAAGAAAAGAGCAACATAAAAGTATGATTCAAAGTAAAGGGTGGTCATGCCTGGACAGATTTTCCAGTCACACTCCTGTCTTCGAGAGCCAGTTAATTAATGCTTTTAACTTTTCTTCTGTACTCTCAAAAGCAGCAGAGTCATTTGTTTTATCTCCTCCCCCATCTCCCCAAGGATATAAGCATCTTTGTGCCAATCTGCATCATGGCAGTAGCAGACAGCTGAGAGAGTTCCATTTGTTGCATTAAAGGAAAAAAAAAAAGAAAAAAAGAACACATGTTGTATTTGGCTGGATGCTTACAACAAAACAAAACAACAACAAAAGAGAAATAAACAACTGGCAGAGGAGGTCTTGCTCCCAGTAAAGCAAATAGGCAACTCGTGTTCATTACAACAGGAACAGGCTAAACACTTCCATATACAGACCTCCAGATGTGCTCAGCCTGTATCCTGGCCTGACAGCTGTTGGCAGTGTTACAGCAGCACAAACTCAAGACAACCAAACTATCTGTACACCAGCATTAACATAAATGGACCACAAAAGAAAGGCAGGAAGATAAACTGACATAGACTTTAACTTTCTTTGTGATAAATCCATTTAGACACAGTGTTTGCTTTACTAGCTCAGCATCAGTTTTGGTCCGCCGTTTTTGGTTTTTATGTTGGTTGTGTCACTGCTAATGGCACAGGCCACTTCCATTTTCTGCTCGGACAGACGCTTCAAATGCCAACGTTAAGTGCTACACTCCAGTTGCTTTGCCCTGTGGTCAGGTCTGCAGAAGTGATGCCACTTACTGATTATGGAGCTGAATAACAAAGCCGTGCACAATCTCCTGCAAGAACCAGAGTGACATCACACGTGTTAATGAGGTATATATTTCCATGATGAGCTGTTTCCTGGTATGGAAGAGCTCCAATCTCATTACACCACAAACTCCTCTGGGAGCTGGTCCTCTCCCAGAAGATCCAAGGAGAGGCAGTTCATGGATCGCTTCCCGTAAAGGGCAGACTTGGTTTTGCAGTCCGCTGTGGAATAGACGCAGCCGTAGATAGACAGCTTGTCCTCCAGGCTGCAGCCAAACGTGTAGCTGTGGGATGTGTCCGAAGACAGCGTGGCACTTAGTGGTGGGTGCTGGTGCTTGTAAAGGCGGATGTCATCCAAACTCTGGCTGTGCTGATCTGTGCAGCTCCTGCTTTTAGGCGATCTGACCTGCCAGTTCAGTAAGACACACACAAATAAAACCGATGAGCTCACACCCAGCCTATGGATGCAGGCCATGCATGCTACAAGTTTTCCAAAATTGTTCTTCCACTCCTTCAGAACAGCCCCACCAGCCTTCTGAAGGATGTTGGCTTAATGAAGAAGCTGTGAACCATTAAGAAATTACAAGTGCATTAAGCTGCCTTGCCATGTTGAGCCAGATCCTGATCTCTCTGCACTGTCTCCTCAGTGTCCAGTACAACGGACAAAACACTTGACAGGTATGGACACCTGAATGACCTGACACTTCTTGGCAGATCCATGCGGTCATCCTCAAATAGACAAAGCGCACATAACAAAGTATTACCCCAACTGCTTGAACACACTGAGTTAGTGAAAGTCTAATAAGCTGAAAGGAAGGTTCAGAAGGCAACCACACAAACTAGTAAGTTACGATGTCCAAAATTCACTAAGTGCAACATACAGTTTCATCTACATAACATTGTTCAGCAATGAAGAAAACAGAAGTGACAAACCAGCAGTAATTCCCAGAGGCAGCACCTTGCAACACAAGCTGTAGTGACCTGGCCTCTGTGGAGGAATTACTGACCATCTGAGACCTTCCTACTTGTGTTTTCTTACTCGGTCTCTTCATAATCAGCTTTTAAATGCTAATATTAAGGCTGATTTCAGGAATATGTAACTTTTAAACCAAGACACTTCTGTTGGCAACCCAGAAAACTTCCTCCCAGTATCACGCCTCTCACCTCCATGGGATGGGAATTAAACAGCTACTCTGAAGGAAACCCTGCGCTGCCTCAGCTGCACTCCCAGAAACCAGCAGACGCTGTATGGTCTGGTCAACACTGAGGAAACCCAGTCCTGCAGCATTTGGTTACATGGCCACAGAAGGATAGTGTTGGTTTGTTGGAGGCTTTTTGTGGGTTTGGTTTTTTTGTTTGTTTGTTTTTGTTTTGTTTTTTTTTTTAAAAGATGCACCAAATATTTCACGCACTGAAGTGGCAGCAAGGTCTTTGCAACTGCTTAAACAGTCCTGTGTTGGTCAGAAACATTCTTATAAAACAGATGCCTCCTGATCAATTAATAGCATAAGCATGTGTTGGTAAAAGCATTAACATAAAAACATTACTTTAAGCAAGAGTAAAGTATTCGCTGCCTTGCGCTCTTAAGTCATTCCACTCATACAGGAATAAGTTCATTATGATTTGTACTGCACAGTCTTCAGCTTTGAAAAAAAATAACCAAGATTTACATAAAATCTCCTATAGCACTTAATGGACTATTCTGCTGATAAATGAACATTTCTTATCACTTTTGATTGAGTCCAGAAAGAAGCATGAAAATAGAATTAAAAAATCCTAAGAAGTGATTGAAGTCCTTGCTCAGAAAAATTCAAGGAGTAAAGGGGAAAGTTATGAACACATTTTAAGAAATTTTTCAGCATATAAGGCTAGTTTGGATTCAGAGAGAGAAGAAATGGTGGAGGCTTGTTTCTTATTTTTAAAAAAGACCAAACCATATGATGTTTCTACCCCAGGGAGATACAGCTATATTTTGAAAAGAAATATTTTTTGGCCTTAGAAAGACATTTAAATAAGCTTTTCCCAAACACAACTTATGATATGACATATTTTACCATATATAGTTGCCTTTTCTCACGGGTTTGATGAAAAGAAAGCATTGACAACAAAGACTTCAACACACACATAGGATAATCACACAAATGATAGTAAATAGATCTCGTACATCTGGTTTTCCTCTGATGTGAGCTCCTTCTGGCTTCAGGAGCAGGAAGATGATCAAGTTTGCAACCCACATCCAAACTGCATGGATGGTCTTGGCTCTATATTGCACTGAAAATTTGCAAGTGGTTTATTTTCCATTTCCCATCTGGAAGGCTAAGGCAGACAATAGCTGGCTTGCAAGATTTCCATGCAGATTGCTCCAAACCTCTCTATACTATTCCAGGCCCAAACATTGCTCTCATCCTAGTCCTGATAGCAGCAGCCAGCCAACAGCTGGTTTTGGTTACACCATTTAAAAATCAGTCAAATCCAGACCAATGAAGTTCACCTGATTTACAGCTGTCTCCATTACACTAGGCCCATTACACTAGGTTCAGTGCCCGCACACAGACCCTCCTGCCGAGCGCCCCACCTTACCTGGTGAAGGGATTCCACGCTTTGACCTCTCATTTTTATTAGCGTGACTTGCACCACAGACAGCGATTCCTGATTTGTAGCTGCAAAGGAGAAGAAGAAAGTGAAAAGCGTTGCAGGTTTGAGGTTTTGTGGGCTGGGGAAAAGGGAAGTTGTTCTCACAGGCCATGTTCAAGCAGTGCTATTCTATATACATCAGTAAGCACCCTTAATGCTCTGGGAGTTTTGTTCACAAGTACTCCTTTTTGCCCCTAAGGATCAATGTTTAAAAACTCTCAAGAAAACAGCTTCTCAGCAACTTGTCCCACATTCACCCATCTTGCTTTGCTATAAAGGCGGTACATCTTACGGCCAGATAGCTCCTGCGTGACCCCATTGCCTTGCATTCCCTGTATCGCAAGCCACAAAACTCTACCTATTAATTCCAGCGACTAGCCCCTTAATCTGTGGTTGAACCTCTTGGCTGTTTTGTGGTATACAAGATTTTAAAGCAAATTCTTTCACTACAACAGGTTTACCTCAGTTATCTTTTTGTCATTAACCGATTATAAATTTGGCAAATTTGTAAAAGACAGACCTTGAGGAGCACAGAGGAGAGCAGCACTGTATAATATAGGGTGCTAGCCTTTAACCTCTAGGTTAGATGACTTCAAATCCTGTTGCAGTGGGGCAGTAAGTAGCACTGGCAGGTGTTTGGAAGAAGATACAGCTTTCTTAGATCTGTCAGATTATGCCCGGCTTGCCAAACATATCTTCCTGTTGCTAGAGCCTAGAGAAAAGCACTGAGCAGTAGCAGAAAGCCATCTCACCTTGGCAGCTAGCAGCATCTAGAGGAAGAGATTCAACAGATTCTCCCACAGTAGCCTTCTCTAACTGGTCTCCCTCTAAAGGCTCATCTACAGGCACCT
Source organism: Chlamydotis macqueenii (assembly GCF_036417535.1). Taxonomy (NCBI): domain Eukaryota; kingdom Metazoa; phylum Chordata; class Aves; order Otidiformes; family Otididae; genus Chlamydotis; species Chlamydotis macqueenii. The sequence goes on along the minus strand of NC_141558.1, from coordinate 100,380,370 downwards.
CCTCTGGCTCATCTACTGCCAGCTCAAGCTCTAGGAGGAAGAGAGCAGCAGGAGAAGGGTTAGCATTACGCTTCTGCTCCAAGCTGCTTCACATTCTCTTACTCCCCGTTCTCCTGCAGGAGAAGGCAAGAGCAAACTTAGAAGCTGCTCCGCATCTTTAAGCTCTTTACCATCGTCCTGAGAGTCGTCTTCAGCCCGCCCTTTGCTGCCACTGTCAATGCCAGAGCTACCGTAGCTGATGGTTGAGCTGCAGGATTTCTCTTTCCTGTGCACCCGGTCGATGCTGAAGGGCTCATCCACTGACATTTCCACTGACACCCGGTGCCTGGAGTCAGCCTCGATGCCCGACGTGTGAGAGCTGCTGTGACTGCCCGTGGACTGGCGCGAGAGACGGTTATCCCTCCGGCTGCCCCCGCTGCTCCCGCTGCCACGCGAGTTCTTATCGCATGGGTCCAGGTCCATGTCTAGTGTGTCACTGATATAGGACTCCCGGTAGCGCTTCTTCTCTGAGGAAGAAAGACAATAGAAACCAGTGGGAACTTTAAGCAAGACTGAAGGAAAGGTGGCAAAAATAATCAGTAAGTTCTGGGACTGGCACAACCCGACAATTAATAAACAAATACTGAAGCTACTGAATATTACAGAGATAGTTCTTTTTTAATTTTGTTTGCTCAAAAGATACTAGGATCCCCAGCTGGTTGTAAAAGAATTAGTCAGCCATACTTGCAGTAAACCCAGCATCTCCTGAATCAGAAGAGGCAGATTGAAGCAGTTATGATACAGAAAATAGTAGCTTCCAGAATGAAGGAAAGATCAAAAAAAGGGAATTACTTGGCTAAACTAAGTGGTCTGTCTTTAAAAACAGAGTGCATGGATTGTTTCTCAGAACAGTCACCAATGTGTGGAAACAGTTAAGAACAGGATCATCATGGCTGGCATTTATTAATGATTTATTAATTATTTCTCTCATGCCCTGTTACCTGAAGAGAGGTGTGCTGAAGGCAGTCAAGAAATCCATGGGACACTAGTTGACACAAAACAACCTAGGGCCTTTTGCCCACACATGTTTTATTAGTGACCTTTTGTACAGGTGACGTGTGGCACGTGCTACTGGTTGTGCCCACACAGCTCAAGGCCACTTCTGTAACCCCACTGAAGGGAAAGACAGAAATAACCAAGCTAGATGAGACCGAGGGTCACCTTGCACTGTACACCAATTCCACACAACCAGCAATCACCACTTCAGAGATGGATGTAAGCTCCTTAGAGTTAGTTGAGATGGGCAAAACAAAGAAGCAAGTTTCTTCCTGACTTCTCCCTGGAAGGAGTCAGCCTGCGTCCTCAGACAAGAGACCGAATACTGCTGGCTGACTTCTGCTGACCTTGAAGGTAATGATACAAGGCTTGCAAACCCCAGAGAAGACAGAAGTGTGAATACAGAATTCAGATAACAGCAGCCAGGAAAGAAGCAGATGAGGGGAAAAAGCATTCAGGAGAAGGCTAGAGGAAAGGGGACACAATCCTCCAAAAGAAGACGTATGCATTAAAAACAGTCACCGGGGAGAGGCAGGCTGAAAAGTTCTAGCAGATTCAGCTTGCAGAACTGGAAAATGGAAGGGGGCAAGCCGAGAGGTGATAAAATGACTGAAGTTTGCCTAGAAGAATTCCAGGGACTGTCAGAATTCAAATCACTGTTCCTACAGAGAGGGGACCCCATCAGAAAAGACAAATCTAGGAGTCCTGATCTGCTCTTAGGCTGTTTCTGGTACCTGCAACTCCTAGCTCTTAACTGTCAGACCCTATAGACTAAATTGTATGCAGTGTTTAGTAAAGGGCACTAAGATATTAAGACACAGGCTCACAACGTGTACTGCTGCTTGAACACAAGATGATCTTATTCCAATGGAAAGCTTTTTATTTGAAAGGACTTCCGCTCAGAAGTGTCTCTCAAATGTGCAGAACTTAGCAGCACAGAGGATCTCGTCTTACTCAAAGGGAGGTATTCCCCCTCTACTGCTTTCACACACACTTTCTGATCACAGTCTAGCAACATGGGAGCCACTTTCCAGCAACTGACTTGAAACAGATCTAACACCTCTATTTCTCTCACCGGCTTCCTGACAAGGCAGAAACACCATTAACTAGACAGAGAGCAGCCACTGTGAAGCAACAGCAGAGTATTAACATGCTGTACTCTTCCCCTTCCCAAGGCACTTGCTCTTCTGTCACGTACCTTCAGCCTCCTCCAGTTTTTGGATTTGCTTCAACACTGGCTGGATGTTCAGAAAAAGCCGATGGCTGTTGCTAAGGAGCTGCAGCAAGTGCCGTGACCTGAAGGGGCAACCCGTGTAGTAAACCAGTTTCCGTGCAGAGGGCAAACCGTCTGGCTGGATCTCAAATTTTTTCCCCTGCGTAAAGAGGAGAGATCCCATGGAAATGAACAAGAGCATGTTTTCAGCCACACAGCTACCAGAGATAGCTCAGCCTCATGCATACATACAAGTGACAGGGCTTGACATGAAAGAGCGGGCAAGCCGACAGCTTTGCCAGCTCCCAGGTTGGCAGCCCGCTGCCAGATGGCCTCCGTTCCGTCATACTCACCAGAAATGCCAGCTTCCCGATGTGCGACCAGGGAAAGTCGTAGAGGAGCTGGCGAACATGATTCACCTCCTGCAACACATCAAACTCAGAGTGACACAGGGACTGGCAGGTACAGGGTGGAGTCAGCGATGTGCAAAGAATTTGCAAACAACCAAGAATTTGAGATATGTGGAGCCTGGCGCTCGCAGGGGAAGCAGAGAAGCTGTGGTTGGGGGGAGGACAGGGGAGCTGGGCAGAGTTAATGCTACACCAGAAGGCTTTCACGGCAGTCTGTTACCTGATAGATGTGCATTCCTCTCAGGGTCAGGCCCAGGATAACTGTTGGGCGATCCTCTTTCTTATCCTAAAAGAACAGAAGAGCCTGGAGTCAAAGGTTAATCTACAAAGACCACACTCTTGTTCTGGCACCTACTGCAGGAGAGGTAGCAGGACTGCTCATCAGGCAGATGCCATCAGCTCATTTGGTTTTGTGTTTGTAAAGTGCACCTTGCCTTGTTGACCCCTGAAATATCTACACTTAAAATCCCCTCATGCTGAGTGTCTCAAGCATTTCACCAGCAAATGCCCTAGCTGCCCTGGACAGGGAATCCTGTAGCTTTGAGGGAATGGACAATTACTGCTCTCAGAGGTACCTTGTAACCTCTCATACTGCCACACGCTGTCTCTGCTATCCCCACGAACATGCACCAGTCTTGGTCTCCAGGTGACAAAGCCCAAACCAGAAGGGATGCCTGTCCCCTTCTCCTTGCCCTGACACTGCTGTTCCCATCCAGGGATTTGTTGTGCCTTAGGTGTCCCTTGGCTGGGAGAGAGCTAATCAATATCCAGAGTTACGAGGACTTTCCTTCTAACCTTTTGATCTCAATGGTGGGAGCAAGTGGTTTTAAATGTTTGTGGCTGGGTTAGAATATTGCCTTGTTTTTCCTCATGCTGTATCTTGGTATGACAGACTTGGTTTCTAATGAGATTCCTTTGCTTGAAGACCGAAAAAATATCATAAACTAGTTTTTTCAGTCTCTCCTGTCACGGCAGAGTTAGGGAGGGGAACACAAACTTTTCTTGCTAGGAGGAGCAGGAGGAAGAAAATTTGGGGGTAAAAATTTACAGGCTCACAGACCTCAAACTTTACATCAAAACTTCCTCTCCTCATCTGGCTTGTCAAGACGCAAGACTTATGCCATCACATTACCTCACTCTTTGCCCCTGGTACCATCCATGGCTCCAGTTTAAAGTCACTAAGAAATGCTTTCTGGCTCCTAAGGCCAAAAAGCTTTGTAAATCAGTATTGGTCTGGAGGAGATATACAAGGCTCATTGTTGTGTTTACTTTCAGACTTCTCCACCTCAGCAGCCATGAGGAGGGTGTAAGACAAAAGTGACTGCTTTTGAAATCTCAGGGCAGCCAGCACATGGACACCTTCACCTGGTACTCCTGTGTGCTTGATTGTGAGCTTTGTGACCCAGATGTCACCTCGGTGGAAGATATCTCATCTCGTGATGAGATAATCGTGTCACAAGGCAGGAAGAGCAGCACATTGTGCATCAGGCAACACATGAAGGAGTTAGCAATGCATAAAATGTAAGTTCAAGTCAGACAGGAATTTGGATGTTAAGAGCAACCAATTTCACAGCCCCATTGCTTTCAGATAGAAATTGTATCGTGTCCTGCCAGCTGGATTTCTTACGGCATTCAAGTGTAACCAACCCTCTTACAGGGTTAACAGCATTACCATTAACAGGATTAGAATCAAAACAGAGAGGACAGAGGAGAGGTAGGGGGAGCACCCATGGTTTTTGATGAAACTAAGCCTGGACTACAGACCAAACTGGAACTTATTTCCTCCAGAAAATGCATGTTTCTCCAGTAATGAGAGCTGTTAGATCTGGTCAGAGCATACAGATACCTCCCAGACATAATTCCCACTAACACAACCAACCAAGAAGTCTGACAAAGTGCAGTATCTCCGTTTGGAAAACGAGGTCTAAGCCATTCCTAATTGCATGAGCAGGTTTCACTCAAATGAGTGGAACAGAAAACTTTTCTTTAGTCCTATTTCTAGACCTGAACTCTCTTAGCATGTGAAAATGAAGTGCATTCTGTTTAAGCAGGCTTGGGTGAGGAGTCTAAGACTCAGGGACAATCCAGGAATCTAAAAACTGACGTACAGCTGAAAAAACACCAACCACTCTGACAGGGTTGGAGGGGAAAGAGGGTAAGAAAGTTGGGATGACTCAGTGTCACCTTCAGTTATTACATGGCATTTCTGTGAAAGCTGGCTGATCTCTTGTCACTATTTCAATGGACTGCAATAAAAAAACCTTCTCAGCGACTGCCCTGGTGCGAGTCTACTGACAGGCAGGGCCAAAAATGAAGTTTTGCCATTCCTGTGGCCAGTTTCTCAGCCAAGGAACAAAACTACATTCCAGCTATACCTGTACACTGGCAACAGATTTGTTTGTGGGGACAGGCCTCCTTGGCTGAACATTTTACACTTGTTTGGCCTCTCTGAATCAGAGGCAACGGTCCCTCAAATAAACAGAAAGTGAAAAATGCAATGGTGCACCCAATTAATGACGGGAAAGAAGTTCAAAATAAGCAGCTCTTTGTTTAACCTTCTGCAGCCTGTAGAAGTGGACGGGAACATCTTCCAGCAGACAGGACTCCTTAATGAACTTCAGCACCGCTTCCTTAGTGCTCAGCCCCTGCTGTTCTCGGTGCATCTCTGGAGCATGTTTCAAGATGTAGTCACTCCCCCTCTTCGCAATTATCTAAACCACAAGGAAAACAAACAGGTCAGCAACTCTTCAGCGATCCCAATGGGAGGCAGCTGTGATCAACAGCAAAGCAGAGACTGGAGGTGGAGGAGGTTCATACAGTCCCTTAAGATGTCAGTCCACGTTCAGCTCTACCTCCCTGGAGGATAAGCATTGAAAACAGCCCAGATGATACCGATGTCTCCAAACAGATGCTCCAAAATCAAAACAGACCAAGACTACAAAGATCGTGTCAGCTCTTTTCATTTTTAAGTACTGGAATTAGGTTTCCTAACTCTTGGCATCCATAAATGCTTATGGGCAGATAACAAACACTGCTCTGCATCCCAACACAATCAACAGCAACATCTCCAAACACTGCAGAAATGCTAAGTGGTCCTTTTAAGACCAGAAACTACACATTAGGCTTATTTAGCATTTCCATCCTCAAAGGAGCGGATAACACTATCTTAAGGTATTTTGTATCTGTCAGGAGTCGTTGGCAGGCACGTGGCATTACAAAAACCCACACTGGGCCTTTTGCTCTTGCCCTGCAAAGAGTGCCCAGTTCCCATGTTTGCCTACGTGCCCTCTCCCTAGAAGGCTACAGGGCAGCCCGGCCCCCTCCCATGCCAGACTGGCCCCTTTTGTGCTGCGAGCAGCAGTGACAGATAAGAGGGGTGTTGGCTGAATTCACTTCACAAAATCCCCCACCACTGGGGGCACTTAAAGCCAGATCCCACCAGGTACACAAGAACATCCTGCCAGGAACAACTTGCCTTGGCTCAAAATAACCAGACCCCATCACCACCCAGTTCCCACTTCCATTTTAAATTAAGTTCCTCATTTACTCTGCGCAGTAACACCTTTGCCCTCCTCTGCATGACCTTCCCATGAGGAAGGCTACGCTCGGTGGAGAACAACATCGATGCCACAAGCTGTGCAATGTCAGCAGAAAGAGACACGCCAGCTCCACAGTTCAAAGCCGGGCTGATCACCCTGGGGCAGCATCGCCTCTCCTCGCTAGCACAAGGCTGGGGCAGCCCTCGGCCAAATGATCTCAAGCATGTGCTGCTGGAGGAAGAGACTGTGTTGGAGGAAATCACTCAGTATCTCCCCACGGGAGCCCGAAGGCAGGGAGAGAAGCGTCCCCATGCCTGCCAGATTTTGCTCTTTGTAATGATGTAATAAATCACCCACATACTTGCGTGGGGTTGTGGCTCAGTGCAGGTGAGCCACGCTTTGCCTTGGCCTTTGCAATGTTTGCCAGATGAGCAATAGTCTGTGATAAGACTTTTAATTGCCCCAGAAATGGCACGCATGAGACTCACCTTGTCCAGCCCTTTGTTAGCTACCTCCTGCCAGGCACCCCATAGCAAGAAACAGCAAGAAGGCCCGTTGTCTGGGAGAAAGGCGCAATTCTGCCCAGCAAGGCAGGCAGGCTGGGACTTGTGTGGAAAGGAGACTACCAGCCTTGCCTCCCCAGTGCAACCCCTGCCAGGGTCCCCCAAAGCAGGGGACAGTGCCACTCTTCAGGGGAGACAAAACTCGCCTGGGAGAAAACAGCCAACTAGCAGAGGCATCTGGGCTTTTTGATAGCTACCCCAAGGCGTGGGCTGGGCTAGCATCTGCTGGCACAGAGAAGGGGGCTCCAGGACTAAATCAGATTGCAGAGGAGGGTCTGCCCAAGTCCCAGGGAACATCCTGCTACAGAAGCTGTTACAGTGCCATGTCTGTAACAAAGCCAGCTTCCCTTTCGATTTTTATGGACACTGAAGTGTTTATCAGCAGTTTTCTTGACATTTTACCTCTTGGCTTTCTAAGCTGTAAGTCGAGAAGGGCACAAGCGCATGTGCATATGCTTATAAACAAACATGCAAACCCATTTCCAGGCCCTTCCCTTTTCTCTTGCTGCAACTGAGAGAGAGATTAATGACAAAGCAAGCACCAGAGGCACTGCACAGCAGTACTGCCCCTTAAGGCTTCAGGTCTATCCATCCCAGAGGTAAGCATTACAGACATGGGAACAAACAAAGGGCAATGGACTTGGCTTCGCAGCTCTGAGGCTTTTTATAGACCTTTAGTTGTGCAGATCTTGCTGATGTATCATTGCAAACACACAACCCTTTAAGCCATAGAAGAACTAAACAAATACAGCCGCACTGTCAGAGTTATTTGTTTGACACCAACACATTCCCTCACACACACTGCCCACTGCACAGATGAGTGAGCCCAGGAGGAACAGACACCTACATCAAGTGGAAAGAGAGGAGATACCTCCTGAGGGAAATCAGGGTGACGCTTTACCACTCTGCCTGATCATTGCAGTGGGATTTGATAAAGTTGTGTGGCTGCAGTTAGGTACCACCTTGACACAGCTCCTGCTGCATGAGCAATTTGTTGACAGAAAGATCCTCCCAAACTTACCCATTGTGGGAAATAAGCCTGAGGTTCAAAATATTTGCCAGTATGGACCTTCTCCCTGTAGTTGCCCAAGTCTGCCTGTAAGCTGTAGGCAGCCAGCAAGAAGTAGATTTCTTCTTTGTGATTGCACCGAGACATAAGTACTTGCTCTTTGAGATGGCAGTAGTAGAGCTGTCGTGCCACCTTATCACTGCAAGACACAAAGGCAAATTTACTTGAAGAAAAGAAAGTTCAGGCCCAGATAAAGCCCCTCAAATGTATCTTCCTTCTGAGAGGAGGGATTAAACTTTGACATCCCTGCTGTGTGCCAATGCCACCCTGATATAGTTATGTGCGCATAGGGAGCACGAAGCCAAGATCAAGGTCTTCTCCCACTAAGTGTTGTACAAACATGAGATATGATAGCATCTGTCTTGAGGAACATGATATGGAAGAAGTTAAGGCAGAAGGTAGATGAAAGAAAAATCTGTTTTGGAGACTGACTGCATCAAGCACTTCTGTTTCTCTGGAAAGCCTGTAGCAGTCAGGAGAGTCAACTCCCTTGAATCCCAGTCCTGTTTCTTGCACACCTGTCCTCCTTTCCCCTCTAAACCTGGCACTGCTTTTTCATTTCACCTTGCCTTAGGCTCAAGGTACTTTTCAACAGCTAGTTCTCTGCAAGGTAGATCAAAAGGCACAGGAGCCTTGGGCTTGTTTTTGTCTTCTTCCTCAAGCTGCTAAACAGGGATAGTCTGATAAGGCATAACCACCACGAAGCATTGATAACCCACACATCTCCAGCTGCAAGAGCTCAAGGGAAGCAGTCTGCTGATGTGTACATGTAGATGAGGTGCTGGACACCACAATCTGCTCATAACAGTGTGTGGACAGTTTGAAAGGGCCATGTAACTACCTCTGCATGGCTCCACAAACCTCTCCCATTAAATTACTAGTGCAAGAGAAAGTTTTCTTGCGATGCTAAAGGATATTTACATCAGGGGTGGGAGAATGATATGCAATCTCCCAGGTACCTGAAAGCAAAACTAAATAAAAAACACTGAACAGCCAAACAGACTCCAGATGAAAGACTCCCCTGTATCCAAAGTGAAACACTATGGAGAGAGAGGAGAAAGAAAAAAAAAAAAAAAGCACCAAGCTTTGTTCAAGACAAGAACAAACGCTGAAAATTTGGTAAAGATTTTAATCCACTCGAATGATCCCGGCTCTTGGCTTGCCCTGGAGTCACAGTCACGCCAGAAGTGCTGATGCAAATTAACTCTGGCAGTTGTTCATTTTTAACTACCTCATCCTTTGTTCCGTACCATGGGCGAGGGCGGTGGTGTTTTGAGTGCAGCCCATACTCCCTGTGAATGGACTACACTCAAATGCAAAACTAACTTATGAAGTAATTTCTTTTGTCCATTTACAAAAGTTTCCAGGAGCAGACTGCACAGAGCACTGCTCAGATACAAAAAAACAGAACCAAAATTATGGAGCAAGTGTTCTGGAGTATAAACAGCTACTTTTGGTATATTCATCTGATGCTTTCCATACAACCAGAAGACACAAGTAAAAGAGTGTTAATTGTATTTTGATACTGCTGTCATTCAACCTGCTCTCTAAACACAGCTGGAAAAGCAGTCACAGTTTTCCTAAGAATAAGAAGTATGATTCAGGGGGAAAACATTCACGGCTTGGTGAGGAAGTCTGTGAAGGTTTAAAAAAAAAAAAAAAAAAATTCAAGTGGATTTTTAAAGCTTATTTTTGCGAGCTCACAGAGATGAGCTTAACAAAGAAACGTTATTTTTCTTGGCTTTCAAGAACACAGTGAATAATCCAAAACACAGTAACTACCACAGAAGGGAACTTACCTTATTACTCTTCCATTTTCTACGTAGTATTGTACTCGAAAGAATGCAACAAAAGGAGGGCTGAATTTCTCTGTTCCCTACAGCAGAGGCAGAAGATATGTTAAATAACATTCAGTATCCAAAATCCCTGTTACCCCATCTGGTAACATTCTCTTCTCCCAGGCTCGCTCCCCATACTGCTTTTCCTTTTCTACTCTTAGCAAGTTTTTAGGGGGATCTGTCTTGAAGGCTGACAACAATGAAGCATCATCAAATATTTAGACAGGCTGAACAGCAAAACATCTTAGTGAGGTTTTGGATGGCAGGGGGGGGATGAGCAGGTATAAAAGAGCCCAGCCTGGCCCAGAGTTACCCAGCTCAGCACCTGGCAGCGCGGCAGACGTGTTAGTGCTGAACGCAGCGGGTTTAGCACGGCCTCCCTCAAAGCACCAGGCAAGGCCGCAGGGCAGCGTGCCAAGCTGGCACCGCGGCGGCGTTTCCAGGGCACTCCTAGGAGTAACCAGCTATCTCTGCGCCTCACCGCATCACTCAGCGGGGATGCACACGCTGCTGCGGTCAGCATTTACTGTCCCAGGCTGAGGTGCACGAGCCTGACATTAACTCCTCGCCTCTTGTTTGGCAGGGCTAATGTTTACTCACACCTTCCTGCAGCAACAGACCAAAAGGAGACATTGATGTCTGCTTCACACTGAAGACATCTGTTAGAAGAAAGCCAGCAAGAGTTCTGCTGGTTTTTGTAACTACAGCCTACCTTTCAGACTTACAGGCTTGTTGAAACAGGAGGGGAAAAAAAAAGAAGAAAGAATAAGAAAAGGAACATCTTATCTTACTAGCTCATTCTCTCATCTTTCCTACTTTGACACTTGCTTCTTTAATGTTCATACAGGTAACTTTGCTCACAAGTGCAGTTTCAAGGCTTTACTGGTCAGACCCATCTCACTTGGACAAGGTTCATGGCATGCTGTGCACATCTGACGCAGACAGCAACTTCTTGATCATCATGCAAATATTTACATTTTATTTCTGGAACTTGTTCATAGCCACTCTGTTTTATCAGCTGGGCTGGGCTTTCCACCTGAAACCTCTTCATAGGAATGAAATCCCTGTCTGCTAACCCAGTCTCATAGCCTAACTCCTCTCAGACTTCAGTACTGCCAATGGCAACTCATTGAGCCTTTTATGATTCACCTCACACCAGAGATTTGACACTTATCCTGACTTTAAAAGTGTTGCAAGAATTCAGCCTCAAAGTAACCACAAAACATACCCCATCCCGAGGTGACCAGAAACACTTGCCTTGGGAAATCCTCACTGGCTGGACAGGCAGCCCTCCACAGGACTGGCAGCTGTCTTTGAAGTAACCCGCACTTGTTTGGGAAAAGCAAAATATGGGACAAGAGAGATCCCTGAACCTCACTAGTCATCTGCAAACTTCTCTAAGCAGCAGAAACTGCAAGCGTGCCTACTCTGCAAAAGAAAACCCTTAAGGAAGGTGGGAAAAGTCATAATGAGCTAATTAAGATATCTAAATGTAATTGCATACTACACTTTGTTCTAGACTGCAGCTCCTCTAATAATGACACACACAAACAGGCATTGTCATGTCTGAATGACCGGCACTAAACAATTACATAGGCTTGTCTTTGTTGCACATAGCTTCTCCTTCCCTTGACAGGGCTGGCTAGCCTTAAAGAACTAAGACTCTGAAAGAACAAAATATCCTTCCGCTCGCTCCGCTGTCCTTTTACATGTACTCTGAAGAGTCACAGCTCCAGCCCTCTCCCTCATATCAAGTTCAAGTCACAAAAGGTCGTTTTAGGCTGTTTTGCTTAAGGGTAATGATGAGGTCTCCAAACTCTTCACAAGCTTAGCTAAGTTCAAAAGAAAAACTGACCAACTGACCTGCTCCGCTCCTGCAGCAGCTAAGCAGCAACCACTTGGCTGCTATTATTCAGGCAAAGTTGAGTAAGGGGCTGATTTAATCTTTTAATTAATTGTACAACCATGCACAAGTCACTGCATCTTGATACTGAACAGCATTCTGTAGACCACCTTCAAGAAATGCTTTATGGACCTTAGTTTAAGAGCTTTCATTTTACTAAGCAGGCCAATACCAAAGCAGCAGCCTCTGAAATTAAACATGTCTTACTTTGGTGGTCTCTTTCTTCCATTCCTTTGAAAAGTATTTGCTAAGCTTCTGCTCCAGGTCTATAAAAACATATTCATTATCTGGAAGACAAGAGGGAAAAGCATTTAACGTTAAAGAATTAGAAATTCTTATTCATTAAGTACTTACATGACTATACAAGTTATTTCCAAGCAATATACTTTAAAACAAAACTGACCAGGGAAGACACAGGGCAGAGAAAAGACAGGGAAATGAGTCTCTTAAGTACGTGTTCTACTCCAGACAGTATGGAAGGAAGGTCAGCTATGCCTTGATTCAAGAGATGCCGAGCTACAGTTTTCCAAACATATTATCCAGAAATGCAGAATTCTTACTTTATAAGCAAGAAGCCAGTTAGAGAAGGAAAATACCATCTTACCAAGCTAACTGCACTGTCAGTTTAGCAGATTAATTTTTTTTTTAATTATTATTAAACAAGCAAGCCCTACCCAAACTTCCAATATGCCATCATGTAGCATCATGGTCCAACATGGCATAAGCAAGTGGACAGAGTCAGGTATATGACAGGTTCCATCCTCTACATGTTAATGGAATCTTCTGAAATGGTAAGAAGGAAGAGGACCAAACCCAAACGGCCTCCTCAGAAGGTCTGGCATCTCCTGCCTACACCCAACTCCTTTCATAGAGCAAAAACATGAATGAAAGGAAGGGAAAACTGGCCTGCCTCAAAGGACCAGGACTTGCTCTCCACCCAGGTGGAGGACAGCCTAAGCAGCAAGCACATTGTCTTGAAAGAGCTCTGTGCCGCTTTCAAAGCCAATGTTTTGTTAACACTGCTTACCAATTATCAAATCCAAACACCTCAACCAGTGAAAGATTTTTCCCTGAGCCTTCTCAAGTCTCTTAGAAAAAAAAAAAAAAAAAAGACCTGATAGGTGTTTCAGGCTTCAGCAGCAATGCCAGCTGAGCACATTCACCTGAGTAGTCCCTCTACTCTTTGGTCTTGCACAGGAAAGTGTTTTGACAGGTGACATAAGTGCCAAGTTGAAGAGCTTGTTCCTTAGACATGAAAGGAGTAGGAAAAAAAGTGGTGAGGGAAAAAGGAAAAAAAAAAAAAAGCCCTTCACAAAACAACCTTCTGCCCCTGAAGACCAGCCTGAACTTCCAAGCTTTGGCTTTTGCTTCCTGATGCCAAACAAAAAAAAAAAAAAAAAAAAAAAAAAAAAAAAGAGGAGAACAGAGGTGATTTTTTTCTAATGGTGATTTACAACCAAATGAGAGCCTGCACTTGTGTCTGTACAGCAGATGAAGGACTGGTAGAGGCCAGCATTAGAGCAGGTATTCAAGGGGGCTCTCGGCTACCTCGTCGCCATCCTCCCAGAGCATTCCAGCTCCTTACAGAGGCTGATACAGCAAATAGCTTCTCTCCAAGCTTTTAAAAAACAAGCAATCAAAACAACCCCCCATCGCCATCTCCTTCATCTCCTACCTCAAATGAGAGAAACCACACCTGCTGCTAGCCAGAATTGGTCCACACACCACACTAACAGGAAGCCTTATGTAAAATACCAGTACCACTGGACGCAAATAAAGAGGACAATCCCAAAAAAGTCTTGTTTCCATGTCTGTGGTCTTTCCTGCATTGCACTGATTGCAGCTGTAATTTTAATATAATTACACTGCTGTTTACCTTGTTGCTTGACATGTCACATACATATACAACATAGTATTTAACAGCACCGTTGAAATTGCTGTACAGAGATCCTGAAAATTTTAGTGGTGAGAATTACAGTGCTGTAGCACTTCAGTGTAAAGAAGTTATTTTGCTATTTTGACAAGGAGAGGAAGAGGTTTTAGCACCACAGAGACTGTATCTTGTACCTGCCTCTTCACTTATGCCAGCAAGACAGGGCGGCTGGGGGGCTACCCTGGCCCCAACCCTTGCTTCTCCAAGTCCATTAAGATCAGGTAGTGCTGCCCTGAAAAGGCTGACAGAAATCCCAGTCAGTGAGAGCAATGGGTTTGGTCCGTCTCTTGGAGTTCTCTCTGTTCTTTGTCAGCTGCCAAGCTGATAAGCATCTCTCTGTAAAGCTTTTCTTAAAAAGTTAAGAAAGCTAACTTAGGAAAAGCTTAAAAAGCTCATTTAGGAAGGAATTGCACAGCAAGAGACAGGAGTGGGATAACACAAGCAAGATACTCAGTCTCTCTCCGGGCTTCAGCAGTCCCAGGGCAGGAGATTTGCTCCACTACAGGCTCCCACAGTGGTACTGGGGCTGCTCCTGAGGGCACAGCGGTGTTGGGCAAAGTCGGTATGGGTTCGGCCAGCACCACAGTGCTTAGCTGCCATCTTGTAAAGAGGGTAGGAAACCCGCATGGCTGTAACAAGCTGTGGGGTCAGTTTTCCCTTCTCACTCAGGAACCATCCCATGCTCAGAGGTGTTTAGGGAAACACGTGAATTATTCCTCAGCGGCGAGGGAAAGATGGCAACAGCAAGTGTAGTGACATGTCCTGAGCCATCCCATCACACACAGATACCGGGACAGAAAGGGGAAAAAGGATGACAGAGCAGTTCCACTGTAGTAAAGCCATTTGTTACCCACACCCCACAGCCCCTATTTACCTCTGTCGTGTTAATTAGGATAGAGAGATGATTCTGGGAGGGCCTAGATGCCAAGCCTGAGGACTCCAGGTCATTATCATGCTTATTGAAAGGTGCACATAAACTCCAAGAATAAGCCAGGCTGAAGGAGGAGGACACCCCGATGTACCAGCTCTCCCGGTGGGGGTCCTGCTCCTCCTCAGCCCAGCCCAGCATCCTCCCGTCCTCCCTCCCCTGCAAGAATGCAGTGCTGCATTCCTGCCTTAATGAAGTTAATATTGCTGGAATGTCAACCTGCAGTATAAGCCTCCATCTACAAAAACAAAGAGATATTTCCCTCCCCAGCCCTATATGGGTTGTGAGGTTTTTTTCCTTAAACTGGATTAGCGGGAAAACCTAGAGATCTTTTGCCAGATGCTGAAACTGTCTCTGGTTTGAAAACAAGCATCTCTTACAGAGATAAGGGCACCAAATTGCAGCACCTCAGAGCAGTGCTGTAAAGGACAGTGTAGAAATGCGTAAAGTGTCGCCTTTCCAGGGAAGTACATGTCTGATCCAAACAGGGCTGGATATCAGCAGGTACAAACTGTCGTTGCTCCACTGGCTTCAGCTGAAGGAGAGCAGCTGAAAGGTACTAAGAGGCTGGCTTAGAGGCACACGCATGCAAAATACCCCCACATCCACCAGCAGCTACTGACCCTGCGCTCCTGAATCTTGTCTCAGCACTGGCAGTGAGCTTAAAAATATATCGTATCAGCTTCTCTAAAAAGATTCCCTCATGTATCTGTGTACAGACACCACATCTGGCACAACACACCACTGCACTGCAACCCCAAGAAACGAATCTAGTTTGCGGTAATGCAATTTACACATTTCTCCCAATTTCAGCTTTTAAGCTTTTTTTTTTTTTCCCCAAATGAAACGGCAAGTTTGTGCTGTAAAAACTTCACTTCAAATTAAGCAGTCACCAGAAATGCAAACATTCAAGTGCTCCTACCCTGCAAAATTAGCTTGGCATATTTACATATTTAAGCAAATATAGGACACACATTGTTGCAAAAAAGAAATAATGGGCCAGGTCTCTAATCAAAAAAAGAGTGACACAGTTCCAGTGAGTGATGCAGATTTACAATAGGCATTATTAACACTGCAGGGAAAACAGGAATAGAAAATGATGGCTGTAATACAGGGTCAAATTAGTTCTGAGTCACTGTTACTCTAAAAGCCATTATTCTGCATTAACCAGTGCCTCCCCATTTCATTTTTTACAAAAGGTAAGCTCCTTGCAGAAAAGGTAAGTAATGGTGAATGCCAATAACCTGTTCCCCTCCTGCGCCCACTTTGGGCTAGCAGCACTGAGAAATTCCAAGAGGCAAGTCCTGTCCTATCAAGAGGCAGAGCTCTGGCTCCGCTGGCAGCCAGGAAAGTCCCATTAACTCCTTTGGTTGAGTCAAGCATATTTTAATATTATAACTATTCGGACAGTCCAAAAGATTAGGATTCAAATAAAATATGAATTAGGGCAAAGCCAAACTTCCACATAGCAAGCATTTTCTGCCTTAAAGAGAAGAGGAAAAAACTTGTCCTTGGCTATAGCACTTAATTTCTCCCAGATGCTGTAAGAAGCCTTGTTGGAACACGACTATTTCCCTTGAGAGGCAACAGGAAAGAGACTGGGAGTAGAAGAGAGGGATGCTGGGCTTAGGGGAGAGCTAAAGCTTGAAAAAATCCAACGCTTAAACATACCTGACTACGCATGCCATAGAGCTCATGTAACCTGCTTAGCTTCCCTGAATATCAGTATGGCTTTTTTTGTTTGTTTGTTTATTGAAGAAGAGAAGGCTACACAGGCTTTTTGCCTGTGCTGTTCTCCAGGCTTCCAAGTGCTGGTGTCTTGGGAACATCAAGAAGCAATTCATAAAGGAAATGCAACTATCCAAGCAGATATTTGAGGAAGGAGAAGCTGAAGCATGGATAGTGGGAAAGGACTGGCATGTAGAAATTATCTAAGGGTGTTTTGGAGAACTTCTATTGTCACCTGTCTTCTTAAGAGACCCTTTGTTGAAACAGATAGCCACATAATATAGAAATAACATTGTAGCATATTCCATCCATGAATCACAGAATGGTTAGGGTTGGAAGGGATCTTTAAAGGCCATCTAGTCCAACCCCCCTGCAAGGAGCAGGGACATCTCCAACCAGATCAGGTTGCTCAGAGCCCCGTCCAGCCTGGCCTTGAACGTTTCCAGGGATGGGGCCTCCACCACCTCTCCGGGCAACCTGTGCCAGTGTTCCACCACCTCCAGTGTAAAAAATTTCTTCCTTATATCAAGTCTAAATCTACCTCCCTCTATTTTAAAACCATTACCCCATGTCCTATCACAACAGGTCCTGCTAAAAAGCTTCTCCCATCTTTCTTATAACCCCCCTTTAAGTTCTGAAAAGTGACAATAAGGTCTCCCTGGAGCCTTCTCTTCTCCAGGCTGAACTTCAGTACTGGAAGATACACAGACACAGAAGAGTTAACTGGAGACAGAGTGGTCTTGGCAGAGTTAATCACCAAGCTCCTTGGCTAAGCAGGAAAGTAAGGAGGACTGGGAGGCATGGGTCTGGCATGGTGAGCAGCCATAGCTGTAACAACTGAACAATGATCTTCAAGGCAGGGGAGCCAAAGCAAAAGCATTTGGCTTTGTTAGAAAGCCAACCTGACTAACTGGTAAGACACACAGAGATGGTGGCAAGGTGTAGGAGCTGCAGGCTTGCTCCTTCCCCAATGAAGGCTTCCATCTGCTTGGGTCATGCAAGTTTTACTCCTAGAAAGGAGAAGCTCAAGATTCAGGATCGCAGGGATCCGGGTTATAACAACAAAGGAGGCCTGGCTGTTCTTTGTCTGCTGACAATCAGTTTTGGTTTAGAAGATCGAACTGTATCACTGCATACACTTTCTGATAACAAGAGGGAAATCTCCCACAGGGCACTAGATAAGGTTGACCCGGCAGGAGCGGCTGCAATGTAAGACCCGGCTGCTGAAGCCTATGGAGCCAGCTTGAACCTGGCAGGGTTGCAAGGTCTTTCACCGAGTAAACTACAAGGAAAAAAAAGCACTTCAGCAGCAGCAGAACACAAGGTATAGCCTGCTCAATGATCTGTGACAAAACTAGAAGAGCAACATGTCCCAAGCTTTGTGCCAGTGCGGCTTCCCAGTAATACACACTCTTTAAGAAACTTAAGTTTTAAAGAAGTTGTTGATCACTTATAGATGCAAGCTTTTTCCCCCCCTAAATACAATTGGCTGAAGTGGTTTTCATCTTGAGAATAAAAAAAACTCAAGAACAAAAGGGGTGAAAAATTCTGTCCTGCCACCATTCCTGTTACATTAAGTGCTGAAGCTTGTCCTCGACATCTGCAACAGTCAGAAGTGAAGGCAACGAATGCTGGAAGACACGCTCCAAGACCTACAGCTTAAATCTCACAGCATTCATGGCTTGCAGTTTGCATGGTGCTTAGTCGTACTGTTTTCATTTTTGCCACACTTAGGGGTTAAATTTCTGTTTATGATTAAGAAGCCCAACCTCTCCCTCTCACACACATACTTACTATAAGAGCAGCTGAGCATTAGTCTATCTGTACAGTGTCTGCAGGTCAAATGGGCTCCTAATCCAGATAATCCACCCAGTGTGATTGGTTACAGTGCTGTAGAAGTCCCTGAATTTTCATTCTCTTGCCACTGCTGACAGTCAGGGTTTTGTTGACAAATTAGTAGCAAGGTATTGGATGCAGGTAGATTAGAATACCTTGTTCTGCATGTGGCAGCATCAGACTGCCAAAAAGAAATACACATTAAGAAACTGGGAAATACACCCTTATTAAAACAGGGCAGTTGCTTCTTAGAAAAAAATGACATCTCAGAGCTGCAGCACAGATTAGTGAAAGCACAATGCAGAAGAAGAATACTTTGGTCTGAAACACAGAGGCTTCCTCTCCAGTTTTTGGACATCTAACCTACCTTGCCTCGCCTTCCCTTCGCAGCCTCTGCAGGACATACACCAGCTTGCCGCCTGGCCAAGGAAGCCGACTTAAGTACCCACAAGACAACCCCGGGCAATGCAAAACTCACCCAGGCCTCCCCACAACCTGACTGGAGTGCTTCCTTTTCTTGAGATGATAGCTTGCAGTGAGACCAAAAATCCACAAAAAGCAGGCAATGCCATAAAGCTACTTCCAGACACCAGAGATGGAGAGTGCTATGTTTGCAAGAGAAGCAAGACCTCACTTACCACTGGCAGCACGAGAGATGATCACCAGTTTGTTGGCCAAAACAAAGTGCAGGAAAAATCAAGTTGAGGAACAGAAAACAAAAGATTTCCTTTGCTACAGCTCTACAATAATAAACCGGTAGCTATTTTAAAAACAAAACCCCCAAAACCCACCCCACAGGACTCCAGTTTGCAGCTTACTGGACTTTCACAGACTAAAGGTAGGGACCAGAGGAAGCAACAACAAACCGACCAGGTTTGCTCCCTCTCTGGAGAGCTGGCTGCTGCCTTCCCGGTGGCTGTAGGCATTCAGGCTGAGCAGCTCACCACTGACACTTTTCTGTTGTCTAGCCCCAGCAGTGCCTTAAACAGAGGCACAAACAAAACCAAATCTCCTCCTCATCCAAAATCCTGATGCCTGCCTGAGTGGTGGAGGGAGATGGCTGTCTGGAGGAGTGGGGTGAGCACGCAGAGCCTTCAATTAAGCAGCTTTACAAACTGAGCCACAGCAAGCAGAAGTGAGGAATAGTCAGGAAAATAAAACAAAAAAGAGAGGTTAATTGAGGCTACTGGGCTTCTGCAACTCTTTTCCTTGATATTTTTCTAAGAGCTTTGCAAAGAATAAGCTTCTCTAAAAAGGAAGAGTGTTTTTGTGAAGTGACAAGAAGATTGTTTATGCTTAAAGCTATTGGCAATATCCAATCGCTTTAGACATAGACAATGGGGTAGATATACTGCATTTCCAACAGGCTGAGAGGCGTCTGCCACAACAGAGTATTTTGGAGCCAGAGGCCCTGTGCTTGACAAGAACTGCTCCACGCAAAAAGTGGGAGGGAAAGAAAGAGCAGGGTATAGAAAATATGAAACAAGAAAGATATAAAGGGGAAAAAAGTTAAAGAAACACCAGGAGAACAGGAGAAGAGTATCTAATTTAAATAAAATGGGAATTAAATTACCCTGTCTTACAGGGGAGGACTGGAGCTCGAATTTCACCTGACGTCCCACAAGTGGAATACGCAAGAACTGGTGCTATAAAAAGGCTGCAGAGGGGGGACTCACAGGAACACAATCGATTTGTGGAAAACGGTAAGAGCATTCAGGTCCTCCTCACATAAAAATACCTGCGCTGGTTTAAACGCACAGATATATTTGTTAGCTACTGGTTTAGTTACGCTGATGGAATCTCTTGGAGACTCTACAAACCTTACAGAGATAAGCAGCTTACTCCAGTCTTAATTTGAGTGTTAGGCTCAATAAAGCAAACGTTCTTAGAGAATGACAGCAGAAAGGAAATGAGACAAGTAATCTTAAAATAAACTAATTTATCGTACATACTCATAAGGCAAAAGAAACCTTATTGAGAAGGATTCATAAAAGACATGAAACAATATCTAGAGTTGCAGCAGTAAATAACACACTTGAGAAAATTTTGGAGGGAAGATGACTCTTTTCCATGCTTTTGGAAATGTGGGGAGGCAGGATAAGGAGGACAACAGATCCATTTCTAATTAGCAAGAGCTAGCGGGGGGTGTGTGTGTGCCAATGTACACACCATCCTAGAAATGTAATATCTCCTATCAGTTTGCTCCCTTAAGGCATCATCTTACACCGTTCCCTGGTCAGTACTAAGCTGTATGACCAAGCAGACTGGACTTCAACTCACAGACTAAGAAGTTTTGTATTTCCCATGCGATATTTCCAAACCCAGTGTCCCCCACATATGCATTTAGTCTCCTCAAATCATTTGAGCTTCCTCCCCCTGGTGTCGCATTCTTCGCGTGTGACTTCAGAAGATGAGTAACACTTTCAGCCCCAAAGTCCTTTCAAAATTCACCTCCTGTTCAACTACTGACAGTTTTGAATTCAGTGACAAATACGTTAGCTAGCAACTCTACTACAGGAGAGAAAGAAAACCCCACAAAGAGGTGGAACGCAAGAACAAAGGAGGAGAACAAAAGCCCCCTCCCTTCTCCCAATTTGTCTGCCCACATACCAAAGATCAAAAGAGCTCCGAGAAGCCTGTGCATAATCTACATACTTTGTGACCTTATTACAATCAAATTCCCCGCAGGCACGGCCGCTGTGTATATATGCACACACTGTAAATACACAAGCGGGTCTGTGGACGTTTGCCAAGTTATTTGCTCTGTGCATTGAGTTTGCTTACTTTTAACAATGCTGAGGCCAAAGAAGTGAGGCTCTTTAATCTTCACTAAATCACAAACTTGCTGAAAGAGCTCCTGTCCAGTGGCTTTGACCTGAAAGAAACAACCAATCCAACATTACAGATGGCTCACACACCTGGATGGAGCAATTCTCCTCCTTTACATTGGCCAATACAATTTTGGGTACCACAGCAAAGAAATCCCCACAGAACAAGCTTTGTTTTCAGTATTATAATTGCTATTATCACAGAATAATAATCAACATGTCATTCTCCCTCCTTCACAGTGCAAAGTGGCTCAGCTCAGTAAGGCATGAATTTAAAGTTTCCTACCTCTTGGTATTGTTGTATAAGAATTTGGAGCACTGCTGGAGCCCTAGTTTTATGCAGTACCTACCAGGCTATTTATAGGTGCTCTTACAGAAAGTGTGTTTATAATCACAGAAATGAAAATACTAATCTCTTGCAGAATTTTTTTTGAGAGGTTACGAGAAAAAAACAAAACAAAACAAAAACTTTCATTCAGGAAAACTAAAAACAAAAGCACAAACAAACAAATTGCATGGTTTTAGCAGAAATAGCTTGTGGGTTAGCAATGAGGTTGCTCTATACCCCCCACACAGAAGAGCTTGTTCTGTCCCCTGCTGACTTCTGGTCACACAGCAGTTAACATCTTCAACTTCTGAGGCTGTCAGCAATGGCCTATGAGCTCACACCCATTCCTGTGCCACACTGAGACCTTCCCATGCCCTTGTCCCCCGTAACGCTGTGCATGCCGCGAGGAAGCACTGGGGAAGCAGAGACACCAGCATACGCTCCCACGGGGAACCAGAGGCTGGGTAGAATTTGCAGGCACCATGCAGGGTAGGAGCGCGCCGCGGCCCTGCGGCACAGCTACCGGATGCTTTTCTCCAGCTGGGCTGCTTGGTGCACAGGCTCCCCCAGCAAGAGCGCGATTCTGGCTACCTGCATGTGCAGGCTTGGGTGTGTACTATAAAAAAATCCCCAATAAATGTCCTCCCACCTTTAGCCTCACATCCCCCTGCACCACCCCAGGAGCACAGACAGACAGAGAACCTCAGGCACAAACAAAACTCCCCAAGCCCCTAACCCTCAGAGGCATAGGGGATGGAGTTTTGAGCCAGAGCAGGTGGGGAAAGCAGAACACCATCAACACAGACAAGCTCAGCTCAGCCCTAACTGCTATCAGCCGCCCCTGCAAAATGGGCCAGAAACTCTGAATTTTGTTACACCACTGCTGGACGATGCAGCTTAGGAGCAGCAAGAGGAGGACCAGCCTTCGAGGGGGGACAGTGCAGTGCTACCTTCACAGTGGCAAAGTCACCTACTGAACTGTCCTCCAAACTGATCACCGCCATTAAACTAATCACCACCATAATTCTTCAAACCCTTTTAGCACAGGCATGCCACACTCCCCAGAAACCGGCTGCGCTCCCCTCCCTGCCCCAGGATGTACCATGTCACTAGACATGGACAATGGGAAACTGGAGGTCATTTAAGTACTCATTTTCTTCTACTTGACAAGGTATCACTAGCCAGCCACTCACTACTGCTTTATCAGGAGCTTTGAAACCAGAGCTACACCAGTACACGCGCACGTGTACATATATGAGCTTTGGGAGGGAAGGAAGTAGTGCACAGTTCTGATAGGACCCAAGACCACATCTGGGTGTTATTAGGGGTCTCCATGCAAGACTGCGCCTTTACGGTCTCACACCTAAATGCATTATTTGCTCAGCCGCCAAGAACATGGAGTTGGAAGGGAAAGCTGGGCATGGATCTGCCTCGTTTCTCAAGGAAGCAAGCCCTGACCACGTTCTCCTACCTGCGAAGGACTCGGTAAGGAAGAGGTGACCTGCCCCTAACCAGAATAGTTACAGGCATACGAGAGTCACTGGCAGAAGAGGACCCTAAGTAAAAGCTGTATGATTAGATGAATTTTGTAAGTGGCATGCTTTCACACCTAAGGGAAGAAAAACCTGCTTTAAGATAGTTCTAGGGAACGGAGCACTTCAATGTTTTGTGACACTCAGTGCTAAAGCAGTGATTTAATCAGATTTCTTGCACAGCAGGTATGTGAGCTACCACCTTGTCCGTTCTCCTTTTGGCATTTCCCTTCTGTATCAAGTTTTACTTCCAGCCTTCGAGGCTACGCAATACCGATTACACTTGCTGTTCCCTCCTCCTGCCTTCCCCTCTGCTCAAAGCAGCCAACATTTCCCTTTGCACTTTTCATCTGTGTGCTTTTCCTTGGCCTTTCCTCCCTTTGCCTACGGTTCCTGTGCCAGGCTCCATCCCAGACACACCATGAACCATTCCTTCCGCTGACACTCAGCTTTGCCCCCTGATAGACTCAGGGCATTTTTACACACAAAATGTAAAGTGAAGGCCAAAGTGAAAATGAGTGCAAGTGTACAGAAGGTAACTGCTACCCCAGGGTCATTTTGTGTGTAAATATTCACACGTATTGGTTACCTATCTCAGTTATTCTTGGTCCATATGCATTAAAACATAATCTCTCCAGCTCACAGAACAACTGAAAGACTTCAGACCTACGCTTGCCATTTACCAACACACAAGACCTCAACAGACTTCCTCCCCTCCAAAAATTTCTGCTCACACTCCCACCCTTTCTCCAGCAGCTAGGCAAGGAGTAACATCTGCTGTGGGTGCTTCTGAACTACCCAAACACAGGCAGAGTGGCTGCCTGCTCTGCACCCCTTGTTGGCAGCTGGACCTCCGCTAGCCTAGGTCTCTCTCCTTTATTCAGCTGCTACCACCCCAGAAAATTTTCAGAAACCTAGCCATAAAAACTAGTTGGTACTGATCAACTGGTTCAAAACCATCAGGGAGATAAACCGCAATGCTGGCAGATAAACAAAACTGAACACCACTCTGAGACCTTTGGTGCAAGTGATACAATTTTTAGTTGGACCATGCTGGCTCACAACCTGCTTAAGCTCCCTGGTGCTCATACTGCATCTCCTCACTGGGGCTGCCTGGAGCAAGGCAGTTTGCTTTGCTCTGTGCTCTGTTGTCTGCCCTTCCCAGCAGAAGCCTCCCACTTTGCCTTGCCGTCCTCGGGGCGGGTGGTGAGCTACAGCACTCACTAGTTCTCCTCACTGCTCCTCTTCTCCTCGTGTTTACAGCTGGTGCTGAGAAGATAGTTTTCCTCCTCACCATCCCCTCAAAATCATCTATACATTCAGAAAAGTGGACACTAAAGTTAATTAAGAGATACCAAATTATGAAGGAAGATACTTTAAAACGGCGCCTGCTCTTCTCTCCTCAACAGCACAGTAATGGGCATAAGACAAATCCATTTTAAAGAGCAGGCTTCAATCTACATGTGACCACATAAAACATATATAGGTGAACTCTTATCTGGACAGGTGGAATTTATATGGGAGAGGGGAGAAAGGAATTACCTGCATAAACACTGTGCTTATCACAGGAAGGATCTGTAATTTATTCTGCTGGAAGGACAATGATTCCTACCTGCCTCACTGAGCTGCAAGCTTGTTTAGTATTTGCATTCCACACTGAAGAGGTTAAAAGGCTTTGGAAATCTTAAGTAGTGGCTTTATTATTCTAATAAATGCGCAGAGTATCATCTGTGGTTGTGCTAATTAAATTTAGGTTCTACTAACATCACTGGAAAATCGCCTTGATGTTCCCTTAAAAAAAAAAAAAAAAAAAAAAAAAAAGAAAAAAAAGAAAAGATTGCTCCAGCTGCAAAAACTTTATTTTTGTTGTTGTTTTGAAGGGGTGCTGTGGTAAAGACAGAAGCCAAATGAAAAGCTGGTTTTGATGACTTGCCCAGCTGTAACAGGTCATGTTTCACTCTCTATGCAATTAGGACACAACTGTGCATTGAGACTCATGTTTTAGCCCAGACAGCTATAGCTATTCCCTTTCATGCACAGGCATCTCCATGCACATACATTCCCAACCTCCCAGCCACCAAAGCAAGGGACAGCAAAAGCCAAGAAGGAAAATGTCTTTAAAAAAAGGGCTGCCGAGGGGTGCCATGGAAAGGACCCCTCTGCACGACCAGATGGCGATGCTCAAGGCACCCCAGCTCTTTGGAGGGGCAGCAGGGAGGAATGGGGGAGACACAGCACCTTCCCTCCGTCCCTGCCAGCACTCCATGCAAAAGACCACAGCTTAGGCTTTATTAAGCTGCGGCAGCCTGGGGCGCCTCACAGTAATGTTCTAAACACAAGTTATAGTTTTCGCTGCCTGCCCAGGTGAGCGTGCACAAGGCAGCCCTGGCTCACACCCCTGCCCAAACAGCCAGGCGCAGGTAAGGGCTCATCCCATCCATGTACCCAGGAGCCCCCGTGGCCCACTGCCCACCTCCCTGAGAAACCTCACTCCCACAGACCTGAGGGGAGCCACCTACCAGGGCCAAAGCTGGAGAAGCAAGACCAGAAAGTGTTTCAGGGGTGTCTCACACAGCCTGCACTCACCTCACACCAGGCCAAACCAAATGGTGATGGCTGAGCCCATTCAGGCCTTCAACCCTGCTTCCCTCGCGGGGGAGGGCACCCCACTCCAAGGACAATAAACTGCAGGTATCCAGGATTTACCACATGGTCTAAGTTCTGCCTAAACTTAATATGATGGAGCATGACCCAGCGGTGGAGGAACAGCCACTCGCCCAGCTCAGGCACTGGGTACGGTGCGGAGCAGCGACGGCATCAGCCCTGCTGGCACGCCGCCCTCCTGCACGCCAGTCCGCACCTTCCCGGTGGCCGGGCAGGCCCCACTATCTCAGATCTTTAGCCTCCCTGATAAAAGCCATAAGAAGGTGAGATTTAGGGTCAGTCGTAACAGACCATTACCCCAGCCCGAACACCTGCCACTGAGAACTTAATTAAATGATCATTTTGTGGCTTGCACCAAAGCCAGCAGATTGCAAAAGCCTTCTGGGGCGGTAGATGGGCTGGGTTTGAACTGGTGACCTAGAAGCGCAGCGCCCCAGATTTTGCTGTTAAAGCCTTGCTCCATCCAGCCCTCGTGGCTGTTCAGTTAACGATGCCACACTTTAGCATAGCAGGTAGGAAAATTCCTACATGGATTTTGAAGATTAGCACGCATACTTTCCAAAGCCACCCTTTCAATCAAGTGCTTAAAACAACAGTTCACCTCAACTGTCTTCTCCCCCTCCCTATCCCCGGGGGGAAGGGGAGAACCCAAATCCCACACCCAAACCAAAGCAAAACCTCCCCAGCCCACACACGACTGCGTGCACACGCTCACAAGAGAGCACTTATCTTTGAGGCTAGCTGAACGTGAAGTGCCTCTGTCAGCTCAGTTTCTCACAAGTTCAAGGAGCAGGCGGCGTTGCACAAAGAGGCACCGTGCCGTGGTGGACACCGTGCCGTGCCGGGCTGCCAGCTGACCCGGCTCTGCTGTCGCTCGTGCACACAGACGTAGGCGTTTGAAGCGGCGATCAAAGGAATGAAGCAACTTACCTCTAGTTTGTGTGTGTACAAGTACTCCAAGGAGGGAGAAAAACCCACAATGGTTGTTTACTCTGCCTTAGAGTCTTTTAAGGTATCTGCAGACTATCAAAACCAAAAATAGCTAAAACACCAGAGCAAACAGTCATGTGTTGGGCATGCTTGCTAAGTCATAAGGCATTTTGTGTTCAATTTTAAAAATAGTTGGCTTATTACTAGTGGCAAAACCACTCAGACATAATAAAACAGGAATAATAACAGAAAAAGAGCAGAGGGGACCTCCCATCCAAAACCACAACCGGGACTTTTAAGTAGTTCTGCAAATGAGTTGAAGCTGCCCAATTAGAAAATGGAGCACCAATTACCCTAAGCCGGCTAATAGCCTTTTGGTCAGCAGACCTGCACCAGGATTTTGGGAGAACAATGGGAGCTAACAAAACTGAACCGCAGCAACGCTGCGACCTCCCAGCCCCGCTCCCGGCCACTCACCCCGACAGCTAGGCTGAGCTGCTCCCGGGTGGGCAGGAAGACGCAGACGCTCCGGCTCTCCGGCTGCATCCTGCTGGCCAGCAGCGCCCTGCTCATGGTGGGCAGCTCCACGGGGGATAGGGTCTCCTCTCTGGGTGAGCGTCAGGCTGCCTTCATCCACGCACCTGCTGAGAAGGTGAGAGCATCAGTGCCACGCTTCTGTCGGCGCCGGGAGCGGCACGCATTTGACAGGATGTTTTCCTCCTTGCTGTTTTAAAAAACAAAACAAAACAAAACCAACCACCACACACTCATTCATTTTACAGCGCCATGGTCAACGTTTCCACAAGCATCGCATCACTAACCAGGCAGAGTCAACCTTTAAATAGCCCATGAGTCCCAGGGGAGTGCGATAAAGCAATTGGGCCTCCTTAGAGTGACAAACCAGACTCCAGATTGAGACGCACATAAGTGATACAGCAGATGACACCACAGACGGCTTCCTGAAAATGCTCACAAGGGAGGGGAGACCGCACCGTCCTTCCACCGAGTACCCCCCTCCTGCCCAAAGCGGAGGTTTCAATGTGTCATTGCAGAGGACTTCTGAGGTGTCTTGGCTCTCTCTCCGCTGCTAGTCCCTGGGAAACGGCTGAACCCAAATCCTCTACACCTCAGCTCAAAGAAGGAAGCGGAAACATGGAACCTCACAAGGCTGGGTCGCTGTTTCATACTTCTTGTGAGACCAGCACTGGCAGCCTCTTCCCAAGGGCTGAGCCCAAGCTGCACAAGCATAGAATCACAGAATGGTTTGGGTTGGAAGGGATCTTTAAAGGTCATCTAGTCCAACCCCCCTGCAAGAAGCGGGGACATCTCAAACCCGATCAGGTTGCTCAGAGCCTCATCCAATCTGGCCTTAGAGCTGAACTTATGATAATAACAGAAATAAGAGAGAAATTCAATTTATGTCCAAAAGCACGGTAGCCAACAGCAATTGCTCAGCAATTTGTGGTATTTTAAGGCCCTCTCTGCTCACACGCTCTCCAGGGCGAGGAAGCATCCTGCGGCACCCAATTAATATGGTAGGAAGGGGAGAGGCTCCTCGAGGGTAGGCTAGGGACGAACGCCAGCAGAAACCTGAACCAGTGATGGGGTCCACTCCATCCCCGTGGAAGATTTGATGCAAGTCAGCAAACCCTGAACAAAGTCACCCTGGCATGTCTCTGTCCCACCAGCAACATCGGGACACCCGTCACTGGTGCAACAAAAGAGGTGCTGCTGGCTGACGCCTGCCCACGAAGAGCCCACACCCCAGGGACAGGCACATAGCCACCCCACCAAGGGCAGCCAGATGCACCAGCTCCGCCAGCGCTGCCCTCTCCTACCACCCACTCACTGACGCTGGGGTCTCTCCGGGAGACGAGCTGTGAAGGGATGCAAGGGCTTTTCCTTCACCCTCCAAAATGGATTTAAGGATGAGGGATCACAAGCAGCAAGGAAGCAGGTCATGTTATGCTAACACACATGACATACATACCCATATATCTATGTGCACGGGCGCATTACGTGTAAGTTTTAAAAGCATTTTGGTATTTAAAATCATGTTTGACCTGTTTCAGGGCAAAATACAGTGGAATCAAACTCTCGGGTAGATGGGCAAAAGCAAACTGTCACAGGAAAACAAAGTACAGTACAGAAAAAAAAACCCCTCAGATTTACTCCTCTCAATTCTGTGCTCAAACATTTTTTTTTTTTTAAATCAAACACAATAAAAAGATCTGTAAGTGTTCTTTTGCAAGTACAAAAGCTGTTCCATGCATCCCCTTCCCTGAGCTGGCATATACAATGCCGCTTAATAAAGCATTTTTTGATACAAGTTTTTTTATGTAGACCCTCTCTTATGAGACAGAAGTACATTAAAAAATGCATTTATTGTATTAATAAAAAGACTAGCAAATGCTATTATTTTTACTTTTTTTTCAAAATTGGAATTTAATTAAACAAGAACTAGGAGCTTTAAAAAGGAGATTGCTATAAGCAAGCAGGAAAGACATATATGACTTCCTTAGACAGGTGAAAGCGTCTATTAAATGAAGTATTAAGAGAAAAACTCTGATTTATCCTCTCTTATCGATATAATTATACTGATGAGCTCTCTTAGGCTCCAGGCTACGCACTACTAACAGCTGTATATAAATTACAGATGTCTACAGAATGACTCGAGGGCAACAGGTCACCATCGTTATTGCCAGCTGATGTCATACGCGCCGTAAACTTTATCAACAGCGTAAAGATCTTGGAGTATGGGCTCAGCCTTTCCAATACAAGGAAATGTCTTAATTGTCAAACCGCTGCCCTGGCCAGTGCACGTTCCCACTCACAAGGGGAGATCACGTTCAGTGAAGACGTTCACGCGGCTCGTAAGAGCTGAAAACGAGACAAAGAAACAACTGTGGAAAAATGTGTGCACACAATTTTCTGTAGATAACCAGAGAAACTGAATCTGGCTTCCCCAGAGCCTCTATAAAACAAAGCTTCTGGAAAGCTTTTCCTCTGGTCTCACACCTGCTACGTCCCTTTGAATTTTTTAGGGGAACAACTGTCTCGGGAGCAGAGGAAGGGAGAAAGGACAGGGAGAAGGTGTTTTTCTTCTTAAATTGTAAAACAAATGAGCTTGTGGACCCCGCCACAGCAGGTAAGAGGTTAAAGAAGCGATGTCCTTAATCTGAAGGGGGAGGTCAAACACAAGCCCAGCTCAGCCTTCTCTTCTTTAGAGGTATGTTTGAATGTGATAAAAGTAATGAATCATTAACTTCCTAGCACTGCATGTTTACACTTTTTTTTAAAAAAAAAGAAAAGTTGTGAGTCAAGAGTAACTGCCCAATGAAAACAAGTGGCCAGAAGGGCTGCTCTTACTTAAACGTACACAATTTCAGACTGCCCATATGCCATTCTTTTGTTCACCACAGATTCCAACCTCTTAACCTCAATTAAACCCTAAAAGCTCCAGCAAATGCACTGCAGATGAATTAATAAAAGCCCAAGTCAATCATCGGCCTCTGGGACACCCTACAGGTTGTTTGGTTTTGTTGTTTTTGGTTTGTTTTGGTTTGTTTTTAAATAACATCACTTCATGTTTCAGCTCCCGGAGGAGTACATTTTGAGATGTCATTGCTTGGTCAAAGACCCCGCAGTCTATCAATGAAACAGCCAACGGCACTATTTATTTGTATTCTTCTGGTACCAGTCAGGAGGCTTGTTAGTGCCCAGAGTGATGGCACAGCTTATGTAGCACTGTTTATTTTACCTAAACACACATGCAGCAAAGCTTTGGAAAACACGCTTGTCATCAGTTTCGAGCCTCCTCTGATTAAGCAGCCCAAACACGGCCAAAAACTCATTAAGAAAAACCCTAATCGTTACCTCCTCTCTCCACAGCCCCTCGAGCTGCCTCCCAGCACCGGAGCAGAACCTCAGCATTTGCTGGGTCACAGCAGGAATTGCTGAGGTTTGCCCCAGCAAGAGGGATAAGAGCGGCCAAGCCCTTCGAGGGAGGAAGAGGAGGAGGAACAAGGAGACTCTTTGCTTCGGATATTGGTGGGATGGCCAGCTATACTACCTCACGCAGCCCATATACACAACAGGCTGAGGATGACCTCCCACCTCTGAATTTGGGGCCTCACTGTAAGCAGGTCTCATCCAAACAACACGCAGGCTCGCCTAGCCGCATGAGAGCCGCTGTATTTTACACATCAGCTTGTGGGACCACGGCAAATTGGGTCCCAATCCTGATTTCAGCCTCTAGGTACTGCCACAGCCACATCTCAAGGGGATAAAGCAGATAAATGAACGCGCAATCACCTACCAACTCAAAGCAGCGAAATAGAACAAAGTCCTCCTCTACAGAGAATAAAGCACAGGTAATTCTGTGCTTCTCTCAAAAACACCTGGAATTGTGCTTTATAAGGTTTATTACAACAAAACATCTCAGGAAAGCTGGTGTTGCTAGAGCTGACAGAAAATGAAGATTGAGCATCTTCCTGATGAAACCTTACCAAAGTGGCCCTATGAAGTCCCATCAAAAATTGTCCAGAAAGGTTAAGACTCTTCTCAATGTATTCCAGACATCTATCCAGAGATGCCTTCAGCTTCTAAGACAACTAGACTCCTAGGCTGCCATTTCACAATCAGCTTAAGCAGCTTTAATCAAGGCAGTCCTGCAGCAAGACAGACAGACAACTGCCTGGAAAACATCCTGCCCTTGGCAGCAACCCCACCCTTGGGCCGCCTCGTACTCACGATGAAATGCGGCCTTGAAACTGAGAACCTCCCTCACCTTCCAGGGATTTTGTCCCCTCAGAGACACACTGTAGGGCACCAGTACTATCTGCAAAACAGAGCAATAAAGAGCCTGAGTAAAAGGTGCCATGATGCCATACATTAACCTTTCCCAGCAACTTCAAGACCCCATCCACCTCCTTTGACTATCTCTTGAGATGATGAAAATTTCTCTGGAAAGACACATCAGTCAAGAGGGAGGGGGAAAAAAAGTTGCGTGTCAGGGCAGAAAACAAGACTGAAGCCAATTAGCTTTATGTCACAGCAGCAGACGATGTGAAAAGTGCCACGTGCAACCAACAGCCAGGGCAACTAGGTCATGTCCTGCAGCAAATTCCCAGAAGGACATTGACTTTTCAAATGCATCTGCCTCAGCATCGCTCCAGGATGAGCACATGTTCAAGGGCAAGGATGCCACAAGGAGGTAAGGCATGAAATTGGTGTCCACATGCTGCTTTTGGGATAGAATCCACACCTGCCTTCTAACACTGAGCACTGCTTCAGCAGGAAGCTCCTATCCAAAGCCATCAAACGAGGAATACCAAGACACCTCCCAATCACTTCGGTGCTCGGAAGGACTGGATCCCAGAACCGATGCAGCTCAGCTATGGGACAGATGCCACACTGGCAGCAAAGACAATTGCCTTTCAGTCCATGGGTGTGGGAGATGCAACTGCAGCAGACCTTCTGCATCTGCTAGCAACACCTGTTAGATCTGAGTGCAGTCCTCTTGCAGGGATGGGATGAGGGCCTGGCTCCAAATTTCCTTTAGGATTTTCAAAAGGTACAATGGGATATGCCTCCAAAAACTTCAGGGCTGTGGAGCCCTAGTAGACTTAGCCATCACCCTGTACTTTTTGGGACAGATGGGGAAATCACTGAGCATTGGTCTTAGATACCAACCAGCATCCTTTTTCTTTTCTTCCCGTACAAGCAGCACTCCCTGGTGACACTGAGTTTTAACAATAGAGAAGAAAATGCTTTCTCGTTAGTCTTCATCGCAGGATTAGACACGGCTCTTAGGCATGACTGCTCACACTCCACCTTCGTGCTGCGAAGTTTCCCTGCCTCAAGTCAGGCAGCAGGAGCGAGCGCTAGAACACGAAATGTGCTCTTGAGTTTGTAACTCTTCTGCTTTGCACTTCCTACAATGTGGCCTGCATGCTCAGGTAGAAGGGCTCTCCCAAAATTCCCTGGCACATCCATTCCTAATCCGTGACCACACCACTATGCTACTTTCTGCAGACTGCTCTAGTCCTTAAACTCAAAGGCAAGGGACAACTTTCATACCCAGGGACAGTAGCGTTCTCCAACAGCCAGGTTAAGAGTAACACACATGTTTTTGGGCATGCACCAGACCTGACTGCTGCTAACCAGTCCTCAAGGAGAGGAAGGTGGCTTAGCTGAGGACAGAGCACCAAGGGAGGTGTTCCTGCAGTGGTGGCAGGACCATGCAGACTGGCAGCACAATGCTTCCATCTGGCTCTCCCATGTGATGAGAAAAGCTCCTCAGCATTTTGCTCCCTATGAGGAGAGCCCAGCATGAATCACCTGGGCTTAATCCTTCCCTAAAACCAAAATTGAATTCAGGAGCCTTTTGAGAGAAACAGACAATAAGTATTAAAGGCTCCAGGCAAAAAGGGATGAATTAGGATCTCACAGGGACCACATTTTTCCACCACTTCCAAGTGACAGAAAGTGCCTTTGAATTTTTGTACAAAAAAAAAAAATCATGCAGCCTTTTAAAACACATTATTTCATCATATGCATATGCAAAACTTAGCAATGTACATGCTGTAAACAATACCCAAACAGTAAAGCTTGCAGCTAGAGCACGCACCTCCTTTCCAGCGTTCCTTTTTCCTAGTAATACAGGGAGACCAACGGATCAACTGATCCTGCCTTTTCATTGACTAGTAAAAGCAGTAGCACATAACCTATCATGTCTGACTACCAGCGTGAAGTTTCTCATTACAATGAATTTGTTTACCTCTGCATAATCTATTAATGGACTCGTTTATTGAATACCAATTGCTTATAGGGCTTCCTCACACCTCATAAATCAAGGACATTAATTGAAGTTTATGAGTAAGTAGCAATTAAAGTATCGATTGGCCTAGGTAAATGCAGAAGCGTAAGAAGGAACCAGTGAAATATGGGACATAGTGTGAGCCAGTGTCCATTACACCGTGCATAAAGCATGTGCAAAGGATGCCCGCTCGGAAGCACAGAGCTGTTTGCTCACTGGGTGACCAAGACTTCATCTCATGAGATCTTGCAAAGACTAAGGGAAGTGAATTGCTTGAATCGCCATTCAGTAACAGCAAGCTTGCCTCCACTCAAACATGGGGCCACTTCCCTTTCGAGACGGACCCTTACAGAAAGCTTATTCATGGGCATACATATGCAGAGCCAGGAGTGCAGTAAAGAAAATGCCACATCTGGTATCTCAGTGTGAAGGACAGCAACAGAAGACGCTCCAGTGTTCACCCTGTGTACTTCTGCCAAGCACTGCAATCTTTAGATTCTGCCAAGTAGTGCACCCTAAAGACTGTTCATCTTTTGTATCTATGGGAAATAGGAGAGGCAAAGCAATGTCTTTACAATCAGGGAGCGAGGCTTCCAACCCTGCCACTGTTAACTGTCATGAAGCTTAGGAAGTGCTGGGAGAGCAGCAGCAAGACCTGGTCTCCACTAGCAACTCAAGAGAGAAGCATCTTTCTGTATCGTGCAAATTGCAAATGTGTGAGGTCTCATGACTCAAAAGCCTATCAGTTAATTCTCCAAATGAAAACATATTCCTTTTTTTAAAGTCTACCAAGGCTATAAACAGGATTTCTCCCAAGCAGATCTATTATACTCTTGCCTTAAGCACAACAGCTGAGAGACACTCTTCCACAAGACTGTCTCTGCAGAAATTATTCCACGGGGATGGTATTTTTATATTTGAGCTGGGCTGGAATAAACTGGAACAGATCACCAAGCCTCCTGAAACATTTTGCAGAGCTGTCAAAAAAAGCATGAATAACCTCTTCCTTCATTTTCTATTCTTACCAAGATCTCGTAACAGTTCCAGAAGCAAAAAACTATGAAATCTTTATTAAAACAAAAGGCAACATTATAACTGCATAGGCCATACCTGCAGTTGCAGGACAAATAAGAACAGACATGCTTCTACCAATGTATCATGTAACAAATTCTTCTGAGCAGGAATAGTTTTACTACCAGGTAAAGAGAAAAAAAAAACAAAAAAAAACCCAAAAAACTGGCTTGCTTCCCCAGAGGAAAGAGAAAGTCCACTGCTGATCTCATGGCATTTGAGTCACTAAATATTCAGACCAACTAGCCAGCTTCTGCATCCATCTGCTGCTAACTTTTTCCCCCTGAAGTGTACAGCTAGTCCTGAGCAGAGAGGAATATCAATTAATGTAAAGTGGAGGGATTTCCAGAAAGAATAGATAAAACTCCACCTACAACACAGCTTGCTTCTGTTACAAGTGTGAAAACGCTGATCTGCCAATACCTTGACAAAATTAACACAAACAGCAGGGTCTTTACGATTAGATGCAGCTTCAGAGACAGCACACAGTACTGCCAGACTTCAGCAAAGTGACGGGGAAACAGGACACACAGTCCCAAAAAAAAAAAAAAAAAAACAACCAAACACCCCCCCCCCCCCAAAAAGAAAAAAAACAAAACAAAAAAACCACCACAGAACAAAAATAGATTTACAGAGTGGTGTATTTTTGAGGTGATGCTGAATTTTGCAAAAAGAGGAAACAGAGTAAAAAAACCCCAAAAAAGTAAGCATAAGAAATGGTTTAACAATAAGTAAAGAACTTCCTCCTGCCATTCTCCAAGGAACAGCTCCTCGTTCATCAGAGGACTTCTTTTGGGCTGAGATCACCATTAGTTCACGCTCAGTTCCTAACTACACACAATGAACTAAGGTACCACCGCTAAACAAGATAGGCGAGGAGCAGTGCAGCAGCACAGGACTTTCTGCAAGAAAAGAAGAGGTGTAACCCTGGAGCACAGCAGGCATGCAAGTAATTTACATTATCTTGCATTGGGCAAGGACTTGGTTAGGAAAGCTGAGACAGAGACAACCACTGAGTTGACACACTTTTTACCTGCAGTGTTGGGAACAGAAAAGAGTGCTGTAGCTTTAAAGCATTATCAACTTTGGTTATTTAAAAAAAAAAAACAAACCAAACAAACAAACAAAAAAACCCCCATGAAATGGCATGGCCCTTGCCTGCTAACAAAAATATTCCTTTACCAAAAAAAGACTTAAATCAGAAAAACACATGTAAATACTTTTTTCTTTTAATGTTTTCAGATTTTTTGTTTCAGGAAAAAAAAAGTGACACAAATTTATTTATCACTGGTGCCTATCCCAGTTTAGCAGGTTTATATAAAAATCTAGTTAACAACAACAAGTAATCCCTAGGGGAAAAAAACCTGTCCGAAGAGCACAGACAGTATTTTTCCTAAGCCACTGAAAAGAATCACTACAGCTCATGTTCTTCAATAGCATTTTCTAGAATTATTTTTGCTTATACTTGTCTTACCCTTTTTCTGTTTCCCCCTCCACCTTTTTTTTTCTTAAGGTGATCTCTGCAAGAAAACTTGCCCCCCTTTCAGATTCCTTTTTCTTCTGACTTGGCATTCCTCATCCGAAGCCAAAACACTGGCTCCTACACAGACTCTCAGCATCCCCAGTGCTGAAAACATAGCACTTTGATTAAGAGTGCACAACAATTAAATGGGAGGACTAAACAACAGTGAGGCCAAGGCATTCTGTTGTCATTCCAAGTTTTCCAGGAACAAAATAAAAAAAAAATAAAAAAAAAAAGATAAGAGCTAAACAAATGAATGGGAAATCAATGTTTGAAAAGTTGTTTTGTTTTATTTCTTAAAAAAAAAAATACTCCAGAGATCATCAGAGCTAGAAATACATCCTCATTATTTTCTCTGGGAAAGTGCCCTATGCTTTTGAAGTATTTACGGCCAAGGCCTGGGCATCACGGCAGTTCTCTGAAGTAGGGACAAGGTTCAGACAGCACGTTACAGTTTCCTGGTGCGGTGGAAAAAAACAGATATGCATTTTAAATACCACTGGAGAGTTAACCTGAGAGCCCGTCACTGCTGAGCAGCAGGAGAAACATCTCTGATGCAGAGGACGACGATTTCTCAGCACAGGAAACTCCGAGCCTTTCCCTGTAAATCAGTACCAGGAAAGAATTCAAGAGGTGGAGAGACAGTGAAGTGCAGAGACTTTTTCCTTCTCCTGTGCACTTCTACCTGCTGGCACACTCATCTCCTTCACCATCCTTTCCCGAGCTGGCAGATAAAAGTCTGTCACTGTCCGTCACCGCAGTCAGACCACCCAGACCAGCCCTGCGGGATGCCTCCAAACAGCCCCTCGGCCCTTGGGCTGCTGAGGAGGGGGTGGCAGCAGGCACCTGAGGAGGTCAAGGTGCTGGGCTATCTGTCCCGCGTGGCCCACGCTGTCTGAGGTGCGACAGCGTGCCAGGACCTGCACTCCGTGGGCCTCGAAGCTGTCTGGCATCACCTGGATGTGGCTGTGTCACTGTCCCTCGGCACCCGTGAGACAGGTGGTGGCCAACCAAGTGCTAACTGGGAAGCGTCCCAGACCCGTGCCATCTTCATGTCCCTCTGGGATGTGGCCGGCTGCCATGGGCTGTGCCGGAGGTATCTCTTATCACGCAGACGGGAGTATCGCTGAGCCGGGGAACGCGCCCCGGCATCACCTCATCTTCCAACGCCGGCCAGACCCACCGGTGGCAGAGGACGACGGCGAGGGATGAAGGAGTCACCACGACTCCAGAACTCTCCCAGAGCCCCATTCCCTCCTGACTCCCAGCCGCCTCCTTCCCCGCCCTCGCTGCCCACGGGAGCGGCTCACGGACACCCGCGGCCTCAGCCCCGCACTCACTGCTGCCGCGAAGGCAAAATTCGTCATAAAGCTAAAAACGGCTGGAGCGCTCCGGCCAAAACTCAGACCTCCCTTTGCTGGCGAAGTTGCGGATCTACTTTCGCGGCCACCAACCTATGGCCAGACCGACACGCGAGAACGGAGCCTCCCGTGGGCACCAGACACCTTTCCGAGCGCGGAGGGCTCGTTCACTCACCCCTCGCCGGTCCCTCCCGTCCCAAACCCCGCCCGCAGCCGCCCCGTCCCCGTGGGCTGCCCTCGGGGCACCGCTCCCCGCAGCCGACGGGGGCAGGTGCCGCTCACCCCTCCCCGTACTCGGGACCCGGCACCCGTCCTTTGTCCGCCGGTAGCTCACCGGGGCCGCGCCCCCGCTGCCAGAGGAGCCTCGGCGGGAGCGCCAGGACCTCCCGGCGGCGGACCCCGAGCCGAGCCGAGCCGAGCCGAGCCGAGCCGAGCCGAGCCGAGCCGAGCCGAGCCGAGCCGCGCCGCGCCGCCCGCGCACGTACCGCGAAGTGGCCCCGGTCGCGGGGCTCCGCCGTCCTCTCCGGGCCAGCATCCAGCGCTCGCCGAGCCGAGCGAGGCAGCGTCCCGGGCGGGGCGGGTGGGGGGCGCACGCCGGTGCCCTGGGGGAGGAGCGGGGCTGGGGGCGGGGTCGGGCGGGGCGGGACACGCCCCCTCCCCACCTCCGCGACCGCACGCCGACACCGGCGGCGGACCCGCGCGGCGTTCCCCCGCCCCTCCACACACACCGCGCCGCAGCCTCAGGCGATTGGCGGAGCCGGGCAAAGAGTGGGCGGGGCGGGCCAGCGGCGGGACCTCGGGTTGGCGAGCGTGGCCGTCAATCCACGCGGCGGCGGCTGGCCCTGAGGGGCGCGGGGGTCTCGGTTGGTTGTTGCGGGCTGTCCCGGCCGGTGACGCCCGGGGAGGGGGGGAAGGGGGGGGCGGTGGGACTGGCGGTGTGTGTGCTGGGGGGACCCCAATGGGTTGAGGTGGGGGGACCCCGCGTGTGGGCGAGTGCAGCCTGCGTGGGAACTGGGATGGCATCAAGGTGTGAGGGGAGCGGGTGGGAGGGCTTTCCTACCGCGGTGCGTTACTCTGCGGGAAAAGAGGTGAAATTTGCCAGGAGGGAGCACAAGAGCGAGCCCAACATAACCAACATGACAGGATGAGGGAATCAGGGCATCAGGTCGCCTGTCCTTGCTCCCGGGTTTTTCTCTGTTTTAGGTTGGACACGAAACTGGATAAAATCTCAGCCTTGCCGGCGTGGATGACAACTTACCGCTGCCTCGTCCCAGCTGGGCTGTAGTAGTGAGGCTGCTCTGTGAGCACAGGGAACATCTCATTGCCAACCCTTTCTCTTCCCACAGCAGCCTTCTGAGAGAAAATACTGGCATCTTGCTCATTGTCTGAGCAAATGTGTGGGCACCTGATTTCAGGGATGGTTCCAGGGCTGTGGGTCCTACCTGGACAGAAGTCACCCTCACTGACCAAGGTTAAGCCCTTCATAGTTTGTCTTTTCATTAAGCCTGGGCTGATTTATACAGTTACCTTCTCAGGACGCCAGCTGTTTCTAATGCTGTTCGGAGGTGCCTAATGTGTTGTTTCATGGACAGCTGAGCTGGAATGACGGCTCCCCTCTGCCCACTGTCCTCTCCTTTTTACTCCTTCCCATCTTCAGTCTTCTATCTCCTTCACTGGTTTTACTCATGGCTGTAGCATCTTCCTTGTGCCAGTGCCGCTGCACTTCAGATAGCTAAGCTGGTTAAACTCACTAAAGGGACAGAAAATTCCAGCTTTTTTTTTTTTTTTTTTTTTGCTGCAAGAGTGGTCTGTCATGTTGATGAGATTGTTTCGTGGAGCGGTCCAGCCAGTGCTGGAGTCAGCATCTTGTAATATCATCAGCTATGTTTCCTCAATTAGTTTCCAGCACGGATTGCAGGATTGAATGCAAGGGCAGGGAATCTGGTGCCCAAGTGTAGGCTCTGTTCTTGAACTTGTTCTTTTTTAACCTGCCCCATACCATGCGTGAAGCCTGCAGCAGAGCCAACACGGTGGACTTGCTGTCACATCCTGACAGCTGGTGGAGAACTCGAAATGTTAGCAAACAGCTCTGAGCACTTGCTGCATGCTTCTGGGTTTTGATCATTTGAAAAAGAAAATGTTAAAGTTGCTTAGAAACTCATAGCTTGGCTTTATGTGTAGCTATCACAGGAGCAAAGGAGCGCGTCTAGGCTGTTGAGACAGGGATGTGCTTCATGGTACGCCACGTTAGCCTGCTGTCCTTGTCATTCCCACCAGAGGCCTTAGGGCTTTCAACTTAGGACTGTGTTCCTTCCCACATAACCTGAGCAGGAGGGTGAGGAAAGCGTAGGTTGTGTATGGCCAAGGTTCCCAGTGTAGCCATGGTCAGAATGGAATATATTCTGTCAGGTATGGTTAGCTTAATTAGAAGTACAGTAATTATCCTGCATAGCTGGTCTCCTAGGATTGGTAGACTTTGTGTATCACCCTAGAGAAAACAAACTTTATTTTTTGAGAAACATCAGAAGTGCAGGAACATGGAGATAGTGTTAGCTTGTTTGTTTTTGAAGGAGACATCAAAGTGTTGGAGGCTGAAGATATCTATGTTCCAAGGAAATACTGCTGCCTGTTTTCAAAGCCTCAACTCCAGCTCTCCTTCTTGCAGTGCAGATAAGCACTTTTATCCAGCTTGCTCTGTAAACTCGAAGCTGGAGAGGGGGATTTGTGGAACGGTTCTTATAAATCAGTGTCTTGATTCAGAAAATTCAGAAAATAGAGCTCCTTCTGTAAGCGTATGTCTCGTGCAGAGTCATGCTGAAGTCAGAGGGACCCCATGCAAAAGTAGAAGTTTGCATAAGCAGGTGTCTTTGCTCATGGTCTTGTCTGTATTGCATGTAGACAAAAAGATTTCACACTGCAAGAGGGAAAGCTGAGTTTTTCCTTCATGATCTTGGAAAAGTATCCCTTTCTTTTCCTTACAGTAATTTTAGCAATGCGTATAGGAGATAATTTTGTTGCTGCTATTTATTATCTAGTTCAGAAGCAGCACCTAAGCTTGGAGGGAAATGGGTTGTTTGTAGAGTCTAGAAACAAAAGGAGTTTTCACTAATGATCTCGGGGAGCCGAGGCTGGCTTCAAGCTGTTCAAGTCATGAGAGGATGACTCAGAAGTCAGAAATTTGAGGCATTCTTATGTCCAGCATTTAATCAACAGGCAAAGCGTTGGGAGGTAAGCAGAGGAAATCAATGGCAAATCAAAGAAGAATAGGTCAGCTATTCATTAGAGAAAGGATTGATCTCAGGGATATTAACAGAAAGGAGAGCATGAAATGAATCCTAAAGAAAGTTTGAACTAGCTGTGGCTGCAGTGAGCTGACAGTCAGGGAGCCTTAAAAAAAAATACTTAAAATACTTGGCTGTCTTGCGTGAAAGGTTGTTTGCAGAACTCTGTGTTCTCCATTTAAATTGGTCAGATTTATCCAGCTGCACATGTTACGGAGACCTTCAAACCATAATGCAGTTCTTGCAGGAGAATAATTATTTGTATGTGTTTGTCATTGTGTACAGTCATCATATGTATGACACATGAAATTATAAAAATCTGCTTTCTATTAGCCTACATGCTGAAGAAAAATCTTATTTTGTGATGTTTTCAGTGCATGTTAGAGCCTGATTTTGCTGGCTCTTGCCTTATTCCTAGAAAATAAATCATAGCTTCAATG
This sequence comes from Chlamydotis macqueenii, assembly GCF_036417535.1. Classification (NCBI taxonomy): domain Eukaryota; kingdom Metazoa; phylum Chordata; class Aves; order Otidiformes; family Otididae; genus Chlamydotis; species Chlamydotis macqueenii. Next base: position 100,339,598 of record NC_141558.1, on the reverse strand, counting down.
GGACTGTTCATCAGACTAGGGCTTTCTTGATTAGCATGTTGTGAAATCAGGTTTAATTTTGGGCTCTGGGATAGGGAATTGATTTTTTTTTTTACCTGTAAAATATCAAATTTATCTACAATAGCATGCAAGCAATAGAAAATACTTATGAAGCTGCAGGGTGACTTATATGCTAATAACAGTATTGGTTACATTATTAGTAATAATTAGTCATTATTATACCAAAAGCTGTGTACAAGGTATAGATATAATTGATGAGGTGTGAGACACCAGTTTACATTAAATTAAAATCAAATGCTTGTTGTGATGATCACCGACCACATTGTGCTGCAAGTGAGGCCCAAGTGCAGCTCTGGAGCCATAAACCGCTTGTGGGCAACTGAGGTATGGCTCCTGTGCCAGGGATGTGCCGTGCGACTGCGGGGACAGAGGAGACATTGCATTATACCCTGCTGTGCCTGGTGCCTTGTACGCACTGTCTGTTACATCTTTCATCCCAGAGGATCCTGATGTGCGTCCTCTGTAAGTTTTTTGGTTGAAACGGAGACACCTTGAGGTAGTAAGGGAACAGCTGCTTAACGTGTCTCCGTCAAAAACTCTGGAAAACCATGTGGGGAATCTGGGTAGGGAGAATGGATTCATAAATCAAATTTGGCCCTAGAGCACAGAGGCTGTAACTCTTACTCTTGGCAGAATGTCCATGGGACCATATTTGCTAAAAAGGTCATAAGCTTCATTTTACTTCTAAAGCAAATCAGAGAAATAAGAATCTTTCAGTAACACTAAATCATTCAACATCATTATAGGCTCTGACCAATTTCCCAGGGCCCTTGGTTTCAACATTTCCTAACCAAAGCTGTAATCAAGCCCAAACCTGTATTCATTACACAGCCGCCTGAGCTCACAGCTAGTTGCGGCGTAGCCGCTGGCTGTGAGGAGTTCAAATCGCATTCTCTCTGGCAGGAGCCATCTGACGTATATTTGCCTATACAGGTGCTCTGGCAAGTTGGTGTCTGTAGCTAAATACACACAAAGTGTATATGCTGCTGGCATGAGTTCCCTTCCGGGGCCTCAGTAATGCCACTTCCACGTAGTTCATCGAGTAGAACGTAATAGATCTACAACAGCTCTTCCCCAATGGGGTTTCTCGGTGTTTGATACCATAATGACATAGGAGTTGTCTGCTTATTTAACTGCACACTGCAATTTGCACTGTGAAGTTTTGGTTGCTTTCAAATCACTTTCAAACCATGCCAGAGCGGTTAAATCCCTGCCCAGGGTTTCTCAGCGCTTATCATGTGTATTTAGGCTTCAGTCAAACGCTAAAATAATTATGTGTCCTCTGCATGGCAAACATATACACACATTGTCATTCACTGCTTAATAAATAAAAAAAAAAATCTTTCCTGCTGTCTGTTCCCTGCATGTTTTCGTCTCTGAGTTCCTAAGGACAACAACAACCCTGCCAAAGCCATGCGTCCCGAAGGAGTGAATGGCCTCTGCTGTCTCTGATGATGTGTTTCACAAGGGCTTGTCTCTTGGTTTTATTTTCTCTCAGGTATGTGTTTATTTTTGCCCTGATTAGAAATATTTTCTGCAGTATTTTTTTTATCTTTTTTTTTTCCTTTTTCTCTCTAGCTTACTTAAATATTTTTAATCCAAAAGGAAAAATAACACTGCTAGATGATGGGGAAGGGTAGGTTTTGGTCACAAAAACTAACTGACTTTTGAAATATTTGGAATGGTATTCCCTGGTTACACTTTTTTTTTTTATATCAAATGCAGATTTTATTTTTCATCTGAATTTCTGTGTTTTACCTTTTTCATATTTTTATCTGCATTTCTGTATTCTTCCCCAGATCAAAGCATCTGCAATTACAAAGCATTGGAGTATTAATAAAGAGGCAGTAGAACCAGGACAGATTCTTCTACAAAAGCACAGGGATTTTTCGTGCAAAAGTGTTGCCCTTTGCTGTATTTTGAAAATGTTCTATCTGTTCTCTCTGATTCACCCCCCAGCAGATCGGGATGTGGAAGAAATGTAACTGTGGCTGCTGGGGTCCCTGCCTGGGGAGTGCTTTGCGCCTTCACACAAAAGGAGAGCTGGTGTTTCTGGGGGGGGAAATGGGGAGGGGGCCTGGAGTGCATGGGGAGGGAAACGTGCCTGGGAGCAGCTCCGCAAGCTCCAAAATCCTACGTGCAGGAAACAATTGGCTGAACAGAGGCTTGCAAATTCTCTACCTCCTGCTACCAGGCAGCATTGCAGATTCCCCTGCCTCGGGAAATCTTGTGCCTGGATGAGAAAACACTGTAAAAAGTGGAAAGAAAGCAAAAAATGAGGATAAAATATTTCAAATTTAAGGGAATAGAATAAATACCCTTATATACTGTGTCGTCCTGCTTCTTAAATGATAAATGGGGGATGAAAGGGAAAAAGGGGCCACATTTAGGCTGAACACTTCCATGAAGTAATGGCACAAAGACAAGATGAATTTAGCCTGTAAAATCTATTTCTACCATTATCATTGCCGACCTAAGCCTATTCACAGATAACTACAGCCAAGTGCTTACCCTGCTCTTACTCATCTGTTTTTCCCTCTTGCCTATGTAGTAAATGCATGAGTTCTGTATTAACACAGGTGAGCTGTGTCAAAGCAGCAGGAGCTTTGAAATTTGGCAGCAAGAATGGTATATAATATGATAGTGAAGAACCTGTGAAATCTGTAAAGAAAGGGTTGTAAAAATGACAACTAGAAGTCAGTTATGTTCCAGCAAATTAAGATCTTAGAGTGAAATAATTTGAATTTACAACAATGTCAATGCAAATGGAGGTCAAACGTAGTCACTGGTGAAAGCATGTTTCTAATTTTTGCATTGCTTGGAGCAAACCAGTTCCAAACATGAAGAAAAGGCATTGCTTGTACCTGACTTTAAAAGCTATTAAAATTCACAAAAAGTTAGCTTCTGCTGTACTGTGTGCACATCTCCTGCATGCATAAATTCCATAATATTCTTCTTCTCTCCAGCATGTTCTGGATAAAATTACTAAGGTGTGTAGGTCCCGTCCGCTTCCTTTCTTATCACGTTAGCTGGGCACTGAACAAGGGGTTTGGATGAATTCCCAGCTCCTGATTCCTCTCCTGCTGAGAAAGATCCCTGGGAACAGTGCTACGATACTGGCCCATGCAGGAGGTGACCTTAGGAAAAGTCCCTAAAATACGGGGTTTATTCCATCCACAGAGCATGTTTTGAAATGAATTAATAAAAGAGGCAACTAAGACTCCCCTCATTGCTGGCAAATCCTTTCTGAGGGTTGGGTGAGTGCCCCGGGGTGGAGTTAGTCAGGCTTTGCTCTCGCCTCTGAAAATGGGGGTCAGGGCTAAAGGTGCTCCACACAGCCCCCCTCTTACTTACAGATAGGGCTCTGTCTCTACCCATCACAATTAGCACCGCTCTGGTCAGAGGCTCTGTTGCCTGGAATAATGGCTCCTGCCTATTTGTGTTTTTGCCTTGGCTCTAGAAGGGATGATGGGTCTTTTAGTGCCCGAACAAAACAATTGACTCAGAATTGAATGTTTCAACCTGTCATTCTCCAGGAAGAAAAAAAGTCTTTTTTCCTGAAAAAAAAATATCAGAGCTGATTTGAAAGCTTGTATCAAGAAATATAATCACATTTCACCAAACTACAATAGTTTCAGAAGCTGCCTGAAGGTGTTAAAATGTCTGCTGTAACTCCTTGTTAAAGTATGTCTGAATTGAAAGCTATTTAATCACATTATAAACATTTCATCAAGTTATAAAAAAAAACCAAGGTATCTTATAAAAAGCCCTGAGCACTTGAAACTCCCTTGTAAATAAAGAATGTGGCTGTGAAATACAATCTTTGGTGGGATTGGTTTCTATCCTTTAGAAAGGATATTACTTCAAGACAGGCAAAGACAAAGCAAAAGCTGGAGATGAAGAGTGGGATGTGGAGAAAAGCCTAAAGTAATAAAAAATGTACATACAGGGGTTACTAATCTGCAGTGACTGCAAGCATGTCTCACTGTCTTCAGTTCTGAATAAATCATGCTATCTATACCAAGGTTATCTCCTTTTGTCATCATGCATCAAGTAAAGATGAGAAACACAAGTCAGCATGGTTCACTTAAAGTTGCTTCCAAAATGTATTTAAAAACTTTAAAAGACAAGAAGTGTTCTCTAACTCTGTCTATATCAATTATGTCCCATAAAAACTGTTACTGCTATTGATTATTTTTAATTTTCTAGTTCAAAGTTGAGTGTTGAGTTTTGGTTGTTTTGTTGTTTGTTTTTTTTTTTTTCTAGGGGAAGATGTCCACAGCCTCTTGGAAATGATCTCATAAAAAACTGAGTCCTAATATTTAAAAATAGCTGGTTCCTTCCATTAAAATGACAGAGGAAATACTCATCTCGTAGCAGTAAAATGTCGGATGTAGAAAGCCAGCTCAGAGTCCCTGCACTAACAGGTATAAAGCACTTTCAGATACCTACAGCAATTTTGCTATCTAGCTATTTAGCTCTTTGCCCGGCAAGCTCACCTCGCTGAAACAGAAAATAGTACTTCCAAAATAATTCGGTCCTGATCACCTCATTTTACTTCTTCCATTGTCATAGTTCAGCCCCAATCGGGACCAGACTACGCAGTCTCTCTCTCATTCCCCCCACCCTCCAAGAGAATAGGGGGAGATAATGTAAGAAAAACGGCTCGAGGTTTGAGATAAGGACAGGGAGAAAATCCTTAAAGTTACTGTTACGGGCAAAGCAGACTTGACTTGGGGAAAACTATTCATTTATTACTAAAACTAGCAGGATAATGAGACAGAGAATGAGATAACCTCCCTCCATCCCTCCCTCTTCCCGAGCTTAACATTATCTCTACTACCTTCCCCCTCCGAGTGGCACAGGGGGAAGAGGGAATGGGGGTTGCGGTCAGTTCATCACGCGTTGTTTTACACCGCTGCTTCATAGTTGGGGGAAGAACTCCTCACATTCCTCCCCTGCTCCATTGTGGGGTCCCACCCATACACCACAGTCCTTCCTGAAACTGCTCTGGCATGGGTCATCTCTTCCACGGGGTGCAGTCCCTCCAGAACGGCTGCCCCAGTGGGCCCTCCATGGGCCACAGCTGCCTTCAGGCATCCACCTTCCCGGGTGTGGGGTCCTTCATGGGCTGCAGGTGGATCTTTGCTCCTCTGTGGACCTCCATGGGCTGCAGGGGGACAACCTGCTTCACCATGGTCATCACCACAGGCTGCTGGGGAATCTTGGCCAGGAGCCGCATTACTCCTTCCCCTCCTTCTGAACTGACCTTGGTGTCTGCAGCTGTTCCTCTCACAGGAAAAGTTCTTCATAGCAGGCTGGCAGACGCCTCTCAGAATCTCTTCACATCATCCATCTCATCTCCTCTCCACTTCTTGCAGCCGGGCCAGGCCGAGTTGGGCCCAGTCGGCTGCCTGGCGAGAGGCCAGAGGGTGAGGCCTGCAAGGCCCATGAGGCCTGCGCCCCCCCCGCCCTCTGCCTCTGGCCCCGCTTAGCTGCTTCACATCTTCTCTTCTCTCTTTTTTTTTCTGTTTTCCCCTTCTTAAATACGTTATCACAGAAGCATTATCACGGAACATTCTGCTACCAATTGGCTCGGCCTTGGCCAGCAGCGGGTCCGCCCTAGGCCTGGCCGAGTCCACTGAACAAAGGGGAGCGACTTCTAGCAGTTTCCTACAGAAGCTGCCACCTTAGGCCCCCCCTCACTAAACAAAACCACAACATCCATAAATACCTATGTCCATGCATCCAGGCATGTCCTACATCTCAAAGAAAGAAGGGAGCTTCGCTGACACTGTTGTACTGGAGATGCCCATTGCTCTTCTGTGTTGTCCACACGTGACCTGACAGCAGGGATGTCATGACCTTCTGAGAAGGCAAACAGATAGCACAGCTCACTGCTGACCGTGTCGCTGCCATGTGGTCTAAGCATTGCTCCTGGGTGGCAAGGGGGCAAATTCCGGCTATCTGTGTTTAAGGCACCTAATTTATGGTATGGTTTCAGGTTACAGATAAGCTGGTCCAGCCAAAAGGAATGCTCTGCTCCTCTTCCTCTCTCTGCCATACACTTCTGCTGCTTCTCTGGTGTGCAGCCTAGTGATCATACAGCTGCAAGGTGAATCGGTCCATTTGGCCAACCCCAGAAGATTAATCTTTTGGAAAAATTGAACTTTTTTTATCACTCTGAGCCAGCTGAATTGAAGCACCTTTCTCCTATAGAATATGGGAGGGATGGCTAGGATGCTGCAGTTGGAACCTTTCAGTGGCAAACCACCTTTTCAGCAGAAATCCACGGTTTCTAAAACATCAAGTTGCACCTAAGCCACAGAAAGAAAAGGTGTAAATCTCTGGGTAATTGCATGCTTGGTAGATCTGGTGTGAGGCAGGAGAGGGGGAGTGGATGGCCAGCGTAACTGCAGTTGGGAGGTTAGTCTGTGTTCCTGACAAGGTCAACAGAGATGCTACTTAGCAGAGGGGATTCTCAAAGTTTTCATACTGTGCATCTTCTCTTCTGGAAGAGTTTTGAGGCTCCATTATATCCACCTTTTACAGTGTACATTCTCTTTCCCCCTCCCCTGGATGGGTCACATCAACCAGTTTGAGAAGGAAATCAAAAACCCTACCTCTGGCTGGCCCTGGAAGCTTCTCTCCCTTATGTGACTGTACAGGTTGCCTCACCTAAAATTAGGCAGCATAGATAGCTCTCAGTAGTCCAGGTCTGTATTACTCTGTGTGCACCTGACTTCAATGATGTGAATGAATTTGGGCATGTATATAAGACCTCAGTGATTGTAGATCTGAACCTTAAGTATTTGGTCTGCACTGCTAACAAGGAAAATTTGGAGTTTCTTGGTTAATTGTAGGTGGGATGACAGAGATGTTTGGATATGAAACCCTGTCCATGACATCTTTGAGTTCCTGACAGGGATATGGAGAGCAAAAAGAAGCTTGCCTGAGTCCAAGAAAATATGCTAAGGCACATATACATTTGGATAAGACTTGGGGCTGTCGACAGCACTTGCAGGTGCTTGCAAGGACTATAAGGTTAGAGATCTCATTGTTGAGTCTGAATACTTTGATTTCCAGAACTCCCCCTGCATGGGGCACAAGTCTGCATGAGGACAGGTAGATCTTTTACTGAAATTGTCAGCTGATGTTAATTTATGAAAGGTAAATACTGCACCATCACTGTAGGTGCTCAAGCAAAGTGCAACCCCCTCTTTGTTGGGACGTAAGCTAAATGGCATAATCTGTCCTGTATTAACCTACCCGTAGTCTTACATGAGGATAAACTGATGAATGAAGCCAAATGCGATGAGATAGTGAACAAAAACAATGTCAAGATTTATTTTCGTTTACTCAGTAGCCCAGGAATGAGAGCTGTGGTGGTTGCGGTGATGAGCCGGAGGAATGCTACTGGTATTGAGAGCTCTTTGCTGTGTCACACATTCCTGTATTTTGCAGTCACATTACGACCCAGAGGAATTAGCCTCAGGAAAGCTCAGAGTTTATTTCAGGTGGGTAAATTCTGTTTTCTGGTCTTTTGGTCAGTGGTGGGAAACATTCATAGCGATTGAAGAGAAGATCAACGGGCTAGATAAGAATTTGTTATCTTCCAGATGGCAGGTTATGAAAGCAGGGAAGAGGGCTGCCTCTGTCAGGTGTAGGCTAGGAATGACGAAGAAATTTAACTCCCTTCCAAAAATGTTAACCATATTGTTCATGCTCAGCAGTAAGGGGGCCTGTGGCTGCTGTGAGATTAACCCTGTGACCCTGACAAGAGTTTAGACCAGCCTGTCAAGAGCATTATGCTTGAAGGCAGTAATCGTCCTTTAGCAGAAGAACAGTTACTTTGCCTGCTTTCTGCTGCCCACCTATGGGCTGCATTTTGGCTGCAGCACCACCTTTAGGAAATGGCGTGTAGTTTAATCATTAACAGTGGATTCCTAAAGGCTGTGCACAGCCTCGGGGTGGCTTAATTCACCCTTAAAATGTAGCCCAATGTAAAAATGTATTTATCTGGTAAATAATGATTTTCTGTAGGGCTGTTACGGGGATGGTAGTAGTCTGTAAATTATTTCAGAGCATGTAAGTATTTCTATTAAAGGAATTTGGGAAAGTTTGAGCTTAAATTTCCAAACAGACTTAAAAGCTAAGTTTTTAGAATGGTTGTGCTTCTATTTATGGCCATCGATTTTGGATCAGGCTGCTGATACATCCTGTGAAAGACACTGATCTGAAGAGTTGCAGCATTGAAATCATTGCAGCCTCGGTGGTCCAGAGAAGTGCTATTAGGGGGCTGTAACAGCTCATACAGCTGTAAAACGTGAGTGAGCTTTTGGGGCCAGGAGCTCTTCAATAGGTTTGCAGAGAGTCATCAGTTGCTCCTGAGTGCTCAGCTTCCATAGCTTCGTTGTGGCTATGGAAGAGTTGTGGCTGCTCTGCCAAGTCTCCCAACAAAAGCTGCAATTGTAATCATTGCCCAGGGTTGTGGTGTTTTCACATTCTCTGTTGAGAAGTTCTCTGTAGGATAAAGTGTGAAGCGATTTCGCATCTCGTTCAGTAGGCTGATTCACTGCAGTATTGCTCTGTGGTGGTTCAAATACTCTCTCATGACCCTATCATAGTGTGTATTTGCAATAAATATGCACTGAACACTTGTGAACAAGAAAATAACTAATAGAGGCAACAGGAGATATGCATTGTGGTCATAAAAAAAACCCCAATATCAAAATAGATGACAAGCATTTTTTAAAACAAGAAACATTCCTTTAGTAATATTATTTCATATGGAAACCCCTGCAGAAAACTTGTAGCCACAGCAGACTGCTTACACAGTTTCCTGCAAACATCTGCATCCTTATTGCATCCACTTGTCCAACTTTTAGTCTTTCTGTCCCCACATGCTTGAGGATGTTGAGAGTGACATTTGGGAACATCATGATCTAACACACCTTATGCTTGGTTTTTTAATAACTTGTAGTTTAACCCCAGTCAGCCATCAAGTACCACGCAGCTGCTCGCTCACCTTCTCTCCCCCAGGGGGATGGGAGAGAGAATCAGGAATAAAGGAAAACTCATGGGTTGAGATTAAGACAATTTACTGGGATAGCAAAGGAAGGTATAATATCTACATATTAATAATAATAATAAAAAATAAAATACAAGGATAATAAAATATACAAAATGAACGACACATAATTTCTCACCACCTGATGACCCAGAGACGGATACAGCCCATTCTGAGCAGCAATCATTGGACAAAACCAAAAGTTATCCTGGAACGATCCCAAGCAGCGAGAGAAAAGAATGAGAGAGCTGCCCACCAGCCAACCCCCACTTACATACAGGGCGTGACGTTTATGGCATGGAATACTTCCTTTGGCCAGTTTGGGTCAACTGTACTGGCTGTACCCCTCCTAGCTTCTTACATCTGCACATTAGCAAAATCTGGGAAGCTGAAAATGTCCTTAGTTTCTTTAGCAACAACTAACGTCAGTGTATTATCAACATTCTTTGCATACCAAATCCCATACTAAATCCAAAACACAGCAGCTACTGGGAAGAAAATTGTCTCCATCCCAGCCGAAGCCAGGACAATAACACAAAGGAGAAAGACAAAGGATGTAATTTCTACTTCTCAGGAGCACTGTGGCTGTTCATACTACTAAAGCAATCTGGAAGCACAAACTCCTACTATTGCTGGCTGCTTATACCCTAGGATAAGCTAAAACAGTGGTATCCCTCTAAGCTACCCTATCTCAGTTTCCACACCAGCCACTTCGAGGTGCTTGTTTTGTCCCTGTGTTAATTTTGATGGAGATGCTATCACCTGCTTTTTGCAATCAACAGATGCTGTCATCGTGATCATAATAGGGCACATTCAGCTGCAATCTCCCTTGGGACTGGTGAGTATCTCTCTCCTAGCCTTTCAGGACAAAAAGCTTCAGCAAAGCCATTCATCTCAGGGCAGAGGCATTACACCACAGGGGGAGGTGCGGAGTTTTTAATGCATGAAGTCACTGCCATTCACAGTGAACTAATGAAAACACTGTCTTTAGCTATGTTTAAAATCCCTTGGATGCCTGTGTGTGTGCCTGCACACTGAGAGACCGACGAATGATACTGTGAGGTCTTTGATACCTTTTTCAATGAGGCTAATTGTCTCTGCATAATTTTTGGACAAGCCTGCAATAATGATGTTTGGTTGCTGTGCGGGATTAGCATGTTTAGCAATAGGACAAGGAGAAAAAGGGAGAGGTGGCATCCAGTACCTAGGTGATGGGCCCAGATCAGTGACATGCATCTGAATGAGACATGCCTATTTAACCCTAGAATCATTTTTCTAGCTAATCATGGAATGCGCATGACATTTGTTATTTCTGACATTATAATGCATCCATTCACAGTACTAGAACTGCTAAGCTGTTCCCACTGAAAGTAATGGGAGCTTTGTATAACCTGAAGGGAAGCAGGATGAGGTCTCACTAGGGCAGGTCAGAAAGTTTCTCTGCTCAGCGTCATTTTTAGGGAGCTGGATAACTGAAGCAGAAGCCCTGCTACTGCAGTTTTGGTAGGGACGCATAGGTAGAATTCAGGTTATATGCTTTGCTTTCATCTCTATTTCCACATTATAAGGTTGTTTTAAGAGTATCTTTGAATTTGTTGGCTTTCAAGCATGTATTTGTTTGCTGCTTTACTTGATTTTGCTTTACTTTTATTACAGAGAACACTGTAATTTAGTTTTCATTCCTGTCAGGAGCACTGTGTGATCATGAAATCACCTTCCCGTATGGCAGGTAAGCTAGGAGGCTGGAGGAGGAACCTTGGCCCTCCTGAAATCAGGAGACGTTATTCCATCTGCATGCATCATCTTCTTGTCCCAGTTTTGTCACTGACAGTGATGTATGACCAAAATACTAGCCCTTTTGAGTGTTGATTTTACACTGGCTAAAACCATCACTGCTGCACTTGACTTGCCTGCCTCTCAGAAGAGCTACAGGAAATGTCTGAGGTCATTTGACAAGGTTCTAGTACCGAAAGATGGAAAGAATCATGCCCCAAATTGTTCGACATTTAACTCACTGATGCCTATGTGCATCTTCTGGCACCCTATGTATCTTTGAAAAACTGGGCCACTGTGTTCTAGAACAAGGTGTCAGTACTAAAGGACTCCACAGTCTGCAAATAGGTGTGGAACTGGGATGCCTTTAGTTCCCAGGCAGGAATATTCTCAGTCCTAGTCGGAGTTATACATTGGTTTGCTGTTGCCCTACCAAAGGGCACTGTAAAGATTGTTTTGAACACTGCATATTTTCTGCTTGTCTTTTTAAAAATACCCTTTGAAATACCTCCCCCAATTTCTTGTTGAGAACAAAAACTAGGCTTATAGAACAGGCACATTTCTGTTGTTTGTCAATCAATCTGGCACGTGAGTGGTCTGATGCTGAGATTTTCATTAAGCTCATGGTGGGGTTAAGGAATTGATCAGTCTCCAGAATGCTCTGATGTATTCTATTTCTGCACTTTATGTAACTGAATTTAGACAGCCATCTAATAAATGGATATTAAATGTAACAATAACATTACTCTCTCTTTTTGAAGCTGGTGGAAAACTTCCAGTTCCCCTCCCAGTCTTCATTACCTGTAGAACCCAGCAAAGCTTCAGGGACAAGAATAACGTTATTTTAGCATTTACGCAGTGTTAGGTCTGTATCAAGTCATGGCTCCCGGGAGCCTAAGCCTCTAATCAATATGAAGCCATATCTCTCGAGGATACAGTGCTGTAGAATTGGTTGAATTATTGAAGAGGATGGGTAAGAATTGAGCCATGTCCATAGTCGGGATATGAATCTGAGAGGACAAATCTTCTTTCTTACTCTGCAGCGCTCTCTTCAGTCCCATACCCAAGCATCAAGAAAGAGAAATATTCAGAAAAAAGCCTCCTGACTGTATCCCAGAGGTCCAGGTGGGGACACGTGGGTGAGTGAGTTGGGCTGGCCTACTGATAGCAAAACTCTGGTCCTGTCTACCGCAGAGCTCCTGCCACGCTTGGGCCAGGGCCGCGGCCACGGTAGCAGTGATAACGGCAAGGTGGGAGAGTAGGAGAAATATGGTGGTGCAAGGTGCAGGCCTGAGCCAGGCCACCTTAGTGGGAGTCCGCCAGCCCGCCCTTTGAAGTCAGGGAACAGTTTCTAAGTGCCATTTGTGCCCCTGGCTTAGTTTGCATACACGGCATTACATCACCCCACAAAGCCGCCTTCAGCCCGAGCCCGCACAATGGTGGGGGCTGGCGGGGCTCCATGGGGGGCTAACAGTTGCCCTGGGAACGCCGCATTCCAGCATCAGCTGCTAATGTGCAAAGCATGCGGCTGGGGGCTGGCCCGAGTGGAGCATGGGAACATTCTTGCATACTTTATGAGGCAGAAACAAACCGACTTTCAACAAAACAACAGCCAGGCGTAATCCCCCCTCCCGCCCCCAACCCAACCCCTCGCCCCACTGCCTTCGCCTGCCCCTCTGAAATCAAAACGCTCCGGACCTTTGTGTGAGGGCTGGGAGGTTCATACTCTGGGGTATTTTGCCAGTAAAACAAACTGAAGATATGTTCTGATCCAAGACTCAATTTTCCACGTCTCGGGAAATGAATGGCCTTAGTGTTCAATGTCTTAAGTGTAATTTCATACAGTCTTTTCGGTCGGCACATCCAGGCAGTCTGGGCCGGGCTCTCACATGGAAGGTTAACACCTGGGACAAGCGGTGCACCAGCTGACCTAACATCACAAAACAACCGTCTGTCTTTCTCAAGCCTTCTTTCTCTCTTTTTCTGCCCTGGCAGCTTCAAGCTCAGAATAATAGCACCGCAGCATTACTCTGCTGCCCCCAGAGCCCCTGTTCACGCTGAAACATCTCGCTTATTTACCACAAGGTGGTGGTTCTGGAGACCACCACAAGGCTTTTGTGGGGGAAAAAGCGAGACCAAGGAAGGCGAAATGGTGCTGAGGACAACTTCTTACCGCGGGGTTTAGTAAGTGTGAGTGCACCAGTATGTGTGAGTGTGGGCTTCTCACCTTATCCCCTCTTATGGGCAGAGCTGGCTTCAGCATGGCAAAACTGGTTCATCTTTGATTAAGAAGAGGCTAAACAGTAACTTCATTGAGGAAGTAATTCAAGGCACGGCCCCCATGTCTCTGTAGCACGTTGATGAAGCAGAAGGATCAGTGGTGTGGAGATCCCGTTGGTGGGATGCATTAGCAAGTCCACGTTTAATACTGTTCATGGTCCTCTAATCACACAAGGTGTCCACATGCAGCAGAGTTACTTGTGTTTCTTCTTCTACACATAAAAAAACATGCAGCATCACCCGCATAAGGCAAGCTGCAGTTGCACAAGGCAGCTCACATCTTTTCTCAGGGGCTTTTGGCGAGGAGTAGAGCACTGAAGTACTCCAGACCCTGCTCTGTGTTTGCTCCATAAAGCATCTTTTGGAGAAGTTGACGGGCAGGGTTTGTGTAGCTGGTTTGCAGTTGTTGACCGTTGGGGCTGCAGGTCCAGTCTGCCAGTGACAATGGTTCTCAGATGCTGCAACTCAGTACCCCTTGATGTGACTACTGGAAATGAATGTGGTGATAGGCCTTTGCCTGCTAGTAATCTAGTAAACAGTATTTCTTCCTGAACCAGGACTTTAAGAGGTAGCTACTGCTGCAGCAGCACATGGCAAACTCTTTGAAGGAACATCAGTTTCAAATCTCTCTGTCTCATCTGTGCTGTGCTGGTGCTAATAGCTGCATGCTGTACACAAGGCTCTTTTAACGAAAGATCTGAGAAAAGATTTGCTTTTGTCTCCCCAGCTTGCTTACTTTGTAAACATGATGTTATGCGGTGTCAGTTCAGCTATTCCCCTCCCCCCTGCAGTCTTATTCTGGAGATTCTTTATATCTTGCTTTCACACAGCATTTGAGGAGAGAAATTACTGTGCCATATGCCTGTGAAACTGTCACAGTTAGTCAGTGGGCTGGCTAGTAGATACAGCACTTACTGCTGCTTGAAACTTATTTTTTTAAAACTCCGGTAGCATGAGGATGCAGCATTTTTAATCTACTGAGAGCCCTAAAGCTGGATTTACAACATCATCAAACTATGGCCTGGATTCTTCTTGGCGCCCTGAATAACCTGGAATGCATCTGTAGTAAATCCCTTTCATCTCTAGTTCAGTGCTTTCCAACCATGTTGGTCATGACTGAATACTGCTGTTGCTCCTCGCCTTCTGACACATCTTTTCATCCAGTTGCTCCTCAGTTGAGTGGTCGCACATGTCTTTGCAGGCTGCCTTCCCCACGATGGAAGGATTCCTGAGCTCTGAGAGGCCAAGCGTGGCCGTTTGCAGCAGTACACAGATGTCCTACAAGAAGTCTGGAAGCAGTCCAGCGATATTCACACTGTACTGAATTTGAGTTAATGGTTTCAGATGTCTCTGTGTCGTGTTCCCCCTCGTATCTGATTCTGTTCCCATGGGTGAAAACAGACCCAAAGTCTGTCTTGTGGTGTTCACTGCCCAAAGGAACAGACCAAGTAGCATGTAAGGTGAGCCAGTCCTCCAGGACCCTCTGACCCTGGGCACCTGCAGCCTTGAGGATTTATCCTGTTCAAAGTTTCCAGCTGCCGGTCCCGTTCCCGGCCTCCTTAAGATGTCTCTACACCACCACCTAAGCCACAATCAGGAAAAACGTGGTGTCTTTCAAAGAAGCAGTGTGTGTTTGCATTAAGCAAAAGGAACACCTGGAGACATCTGCCTGAGTGTTACCATCAGGCAAAATCTGCTCCGAAGCCAAACGAGAGGGAAACATACTGAAGAACACATTTTCTCCACAAAACGCCTTTCTGGTGAGCACCCTTCACCAGCGACTGTGAAAGCACACTGGGATTTTCTGCTGGAGGTCCTTCTGTTCACCACGGGCTTTTTGACTGTTCATTGCTGCAAGAACAGCTGCTACTGTTCAGAGCTGACCTGTGCAGCCCACCCCAGGGCTGGAGCTGGCGGCTGCAGCGGCTGTTGCATTCGTGAGGTCCAACTTTGGCTGCAGTGCTGCAGGGAGCAGTGCCGGACAGCCCAGAGAAAGCCCACTAAAATTTAGAAGCAAAATGTAGTGCAATTTAGCAAAATTTAGAAGTTGCTTTCTTAACCCTGTAAATGAACTGCTCCGGTCCCAGCATTTCTCTGCATGGAGAGATTGGGCTGGGCCATCGCTGAGCTGTTTGCTTTATGGGAAAGTTATCACTAAGGGACTCGGCAGTGGGCTGAAGGGCTGAGTAAAGGAGGCAATCCCACCAGTTCTGGGAGAAATACCACTCCACTCCATCAGTGAGGGTAAATGCACCATTGCTGTGAACACTGCACAAGCACATCCCTTCTTGGCAAATAAAAGTCCATCTTTATCGCGCTCTTTGGAATTTTGTAGCATTTAAATCTCCAGTTCACAAAGCTGATATTCCTGCGCCGCTGACTAAAGTAAATCCAAACCAGATCTTGTTTGGCTTTCCCAGGCCTCGGTAGTCCCCGAAAAGTGTTTTTATTTTTTTAAGTATTAGGCACGTGCATGGGAAAGAATTTTGTTAGTTCAGCTCGACCACTCCCTAGGAGTTTTCTTGACTCTCCCATCATCTCCTTACCCTCAGGCTGCTCATACCTTTCAGCAGATCTCACTACTGGACTCAGGAGCTCTCCTCTCCCTTCCCTGCCTCTCAGTGCGGATCCCAGCCCTGCTACGACAGCTGGGCACCCACCTCCGGCACCGAGCTGGGAGGACCCGTGGCCTTTCACAGGGAGGGGTCTGCATTTTTCAAGGGCAGAGACTGTATGGGTGTAAAAGCCAGTACAAAGTTTGTACATTAGTTAGAGCCCAAACAGATTTCAGATGCGATTTCCACCAATATGTAATTAATATATAAAACTTGTGCCGGCCTTCTGTGTATTAGTGAAATCCGTTGCTTGCCCTTTATTCAAACCCATGGGGTTTTTTTGCTTCTTCTGTATCTTATCTGAATAACAACAAGGCAGTGTAATGCTTTTCTTTGGCTAAACAGCAAGGTGACCACACTGTGTTTCACACCATGTGAATCTTTTTTCCCCAGTTTGTGAATACTGAGTGGTAGGTGAGCCGCAATGGAAGGGGCAGGCAGATCAGTGCAAATGGGAAATAAAGAGCATTCAACAGTCAAGAACATTCAGGGTTAAAGCTATCAAATACTTTTGGAGCAGAAGGGCCAAAATGTTGTTCAGCAGTTTCTTAAGGTCTGCACAAATTTAATCTACTGAAATTGGTTGTGAATAATGCAAGAAGAGATGCTGTAGGCAAACAGAATATTGCAAGCCAATTCCTTCCTATTTGTATTTAATACTGTTCATATTACTCGAACGATATGCCTCAGTTCAGCAGAAAACATCATGCTGAGATTTCTCCTAGGTTCCATTAGCTTGTCAGTCACCAGACAGGAAGCCACAAGCTGCCCTCAGTCGTGCTGTTCTTTGTTGGAGTTGGCTGGGTTCACAACATGGGCACAAAGATGAGGCAACCCTCTTTTGTTGAACATGTCCAGGTGCTCTTTGCTCACCAGACTCCTGCTGTGACTTTATCTTTTGTTAGCTGGAAGCCTGAGCTCTCACAAGGCTGAGCTGATCAGGTCAGGCAGAACAAAGAATAAATCATAGAATCATAGAATCATAGAATGGTTAGGGTTGGAAGGGACCTTCAAAGGTCATCTAGTCCAACCCCCCTGCAAGGAGCAGGGACATCCCTGACTAGATCAGGTTGCTCAGAGCCTCATCCAGCCTGGCCTTGAACATTTCCAGAGATGGGGCCTCCACCACCTTTCTGGGCAACCTGTTCCAGTGTTCTATAACTCGCATCGTAAAAATTTTTTTCCTAATTTCTAATCTAAATCTACCCGCCTCTATTTTAAAACCATTACCTCTCGTCCTATCGCAACAGGCCCTACTAAACAGCCTTTCCCCATCTTTCTTGTAGGCCCCCTTGAGGTACTGGAAGACCGCTATCAGGTCTCCCCGGAGCCTCCTCTTCTGCAGGCTGAACAGCCCCAACTCTCTCAGCCTGTCAGAGTGGGTGAAGCGATGAGATGCAAGGGAGGGTGGAAGAGCTGGTGGGTCTGTTGAAACTCTGGTCCTCTGGCGTCACCAGGGCAGCATCTGGATGATTATTTGTGAAGGGTGAAAGGCAGCAAAGAAAGAAAATGTAAAGTGATGTGGTGTTACTGACAAATCAGTCTCACAGAATTTTTACTTACTTTAGTTTATTGCTGATTAACAGAAGCTTCTAATCACTGATTTGGATACTGAGAAGAAGAAAACATGAACAATTAAACAAACACTTGAGTAATCTGCTTTCTTTACTCTCCCCCAGGTGCAACTTCAGTTAAATACCTCCATCCTTCCTCGTCTCACCTCCCTGTGTTTTTGCTGTGGGTTACATTAAGTATCTGAAGAGGTTTGGGCTGTGTATGTAATGGCTTTGGTCTGCTGCTCTTCCATGCTTCTTACTGGGGTTCCTTCACTCATCTGACATTCTTACTGGTTTTCCTTGCTTTTTTTGCGCTTCTTACTGCGTTTGCCTGATGGTTGCAGTCCCTCAGGGTTGTTCCCCCCCTGGCGCTGGCCACCCACAGCCACAGTCCCACAGGGATGTCCTTGCCCAATGTGGGTTGCCTCTTTTGACACGGAGCTCCTTCTTCCAAGAGTGCACCTCCAGATCCATGTCTCCACAGCTGTCTTTCACTCCGTCTGTCTCCCTACGAGTGTCCCTTGCATGTCTCCTGCCTGCAACAGCTGCTGGTCTTCCTGAAATGTGTCTGAGCCAGGGTGCTGTGGGATCCTCTGCCTAGCTGCAGCTCTGGTGTGTGATGGTCACCCACACTGGTTTCAGAGGTGGCTGGACTCAGCTGTGGGTGGCACTCGGCAGTTCATGGCTTTTCCTCCACACAAGTCCCCGCCACAGCCCTCGCTGCTGAAACCCAGCCTTGCGTGTCCCACGCATGGGGAAATATATCTCAAGTGAGACTGAGAGATAAGAAAACTATTTTTTTCAGGGAGTGGGCAGACAGTTGAAAAGGGATGTAGCATGCAAGGAAGACATGGGAGGAGTGAAGCTGAAATTCATCTCTCCTTGTACAGATAAACCTTTACTCCTTCTTGTGCAATACAAGAATATTCAGTGAAATGGAAAAATGGCACTCTGAAAAGGTGACCCTAAAACTCCTACTGTAAAGTAAAAGGCTTATTGAGGGAATAATGAAGAGCAGGAAGGAGATCGCTTCCTCCCAGTGATGGACTGCCTTTTCCTGCCTGTTTTTATTTTCTATGCATTTACTATACTGATGTGGACACCAAGGAGCCTACTGCAAAGGATCCTACTGCCATATCCCATTTACGTTTGCCTCGTGTAAGGGATGAAAAGGTAAAGAGCACCTTGGCCCTGCTGCAGGAATCCCAGGCATCCCTGCCCCGATCTCCACCTTCTTTTGTGGAGAGACGGCCAAGGGTGCTCATGGCCCTGAGGGGAAGGACAGGGAGGATCCATCACAGGCTTGGTCGGAACTTTTAGTACCTCACCTGAGTGAACAGGCATGACCTGTCCTCATAGTAAATGTCCTACATGTATGTTGGAAGGGCCAAGGTCTCCAGTGGAGTTGTAATGTGCTGAGTTTGCTCAGGTATGACAGATCATTGTGAGAAGTTGCAGACCAGCAATACCTTCTGTGGTTGTGAAGGAAATGAAGGATCAGGCACATGTAAGGAGCTACAAAAACACACACAAAAAAAGCAAATCAAAACGCTTGAGTTCTGTCAGACAGAGAGAGAAATAGGACTGCAGGTGTGAAAAGGGGGAGAGGGAAGAACGAGCTTTGTTGCTGTGGCCAAAGTCCTGATTTTCCAGAGCAGAATTCCTCTCTAGGACTGCAGGACCTGTAGGGAAAGCTGGCACAGGATCAGTACCCTCCTGGAGTGGGAGCGTTTGACCAGATTCCTCAAAACAACTCTAGAAAGCAATTTGGTTCCTACAGGTCTCCATCCATGCATGAAAGGCAGAGTATTGACCGTGAAGCGGCTACAGCAATCCCAGCCAATATGGTAGAGGGTTGTTGCAGTAAGACTTCCAGTAATCGCTACTTCGCTCTCACTATTTTATCACTCTCATGTCAGTTTCTGATAAATAGTCCATGCCAGCCTAAAAGCCTTTCCTACATCACAGAATTGCTTTTCCCTTTTATTTTTATGAATAATGTAAGAAGTTGTCTATGTATGCCATAAAAGTAATGGAGTGAGAGAACGATGTTGTTACCTAGGCTGTAAATCATCCTGGGGATCCTGATGTAATCACCTACCTCTCAGACTCCCCTTCCAGGGTTTCTGATATAATCAGAGGGCCTGGAGTTGCTCTGTCGCTGCCTGGTACAACCTAACTATGCCTCGTCGTGATTTGTTTGGTATAAAACCAGTCTGCCGCAGTGCAAAGCTGCGGACCATAAGCCCAAGATGCCGTTGCATGTTGTGGTGGAAACAGAAAACACAAAGCCCCAGAGAGCCTGGCAGAGCCCTAGGATTGGCTTTCCATGAGCTCTGGTCTCTGCAGGCACCTCTGATGCAAAAATCAGAAATGCCCGAGGAGGCTGGGTGCTTAGCTTGGGCTGGAAACAGCATTGCAAGCTGAGCCTTTAGCACATGTACCCATGAAAGCCAAGGCTTCCCTCACTCTCAGCTGGGGAAGGATAGCATCACACAAATTTATCTTTGTAATTTCTCTTTTTTTATACCTCGTAGATTTAGTCTTCTGCTCTTAATAGGATTCTTCTGTTTCTTCCCTCAGGTAACAAAATATGTGATCGCGGATAAGATTTACCTAGCTTTTGCTCTCTAAAAGTTAAGCACTTAGTCTGTGCTACTTGTCTGCCTTACTTTTTAATCAAAGAAGACAAAAGCCTCCTCCAGAGGGCAACTGACCCTATGCTAAAGTAGATGTCTAATGTATGTGGGAAGAAATGTCCTTCTGAGGTGCCTTTAACTTTACCTCCACTGACTGTAGATGAAGCTCTCGGATAAGTAGATTAACATCCAAATTTTAGATGGCTAAGGAACTATTGATGCCTGGAGAAACGCAGACGCTGCTTTTCATACTCTGAGGAAGCCACAAGGCCATCCCTCCATCTTTTTATACATGCCACCTTTACAGGCTTTTGTGAGGATGGAAGGAAAATGGCAGCGGAGGCGAAGGGCGTTCCCAGAGCCTGGCCTGTACCGCAGGCATCTTGCTGGGTGAATCGATGACTTTTATGAAACTGAAAGAGGTGGTAAAACAGCATGGATCACACACCACACCAGCAGGCTGAATTAATTTGAAAAATGAGGTGCAAGATGATGACAGCTTGCAGCTAGTCCTGCTCTACACACAGTTTGGCTAGGGATGCTGCTATTCTGTAGGAAGCAAATAGATGAAGGATAAGATGTATGGAGCAATTGCTAGTGGCCTGGAGCTGAAGGGTACTTAGGGATATGGTAGCACTTTAAACCAAGTATTTCACCTTGTATAAAGCATTTCCTTCATGCCTTGTGCTTAGTATTATCAAAACTTCTTCAGTTTGTGAAGTTTAAAAAGGCAGCGTGACTCAGCTCGTTTTTAAAGATATTTGTCTAAAGTTTAAATTTTGTAGAGGTGGAGGAAAACATTTATTTTTATAGTTGCAGACCTCAAAGACAACCAAGTGAGTTTTTCTTGCTGCTTCATTATGATTCATACTTTATCAGTAGAGCTGAAGAGAGTCACAACTGTTCCTGGCTGTGCTGAAGAGAATATCTGTTGCAAAAAGCCTGGAGTGCGATCTGTATATTATTTATATATTCACATACTTAAGTAGAGTTGTAGGTAAGCTCTAATGAATTAAAGAAATACCTGTGGTTTGACCACTGGGAATGCGGTGAATGTCCGTACACTTCTCTCCCTATCCTTCTCTGCGTTCAACTTACACGCCAACCTCTTCTTGCCTCACACCAAGAGGTAAGTACTGAGACACAGATCCTGTTTAACAGAGAAGTTTCAAGGCTTTATTTTTCCCCATCTTTTGTTTGTTCTTCAAAGCCCAAGATTAAAGCCTCCAGCAGAAGTTGTCTGCTGTGCTCAGCCTCGGTACCTGTTTGGTGAGGTCAGGACTACGTGCGTTTGGGAGCAGAGCTGTTGGCACTGACGTCTCGCCAGCAGCAAATGGCTCTGTCCCAAGCCAGATGAATGCAAGAGACTTCGGTGCGGCTGTGAGATGACCCCTGGGTGAATTCCTGCCTTGCTCAGTCTGTGGAAAATCTCATTGATGGCAGAGGGGCCTGAAAGAGCCCACGAAAGCCCAGTGAAGACCCATGGGTCATAGCCGTTCTCACAAATTAAAGATTCCCAGGGATGTCTTCTGCCCCTGCAGCTGATGAGCACAGTCTGGAGATGCCCAAACTGCTCAACTTCTTCCCTCCAAAACAGGGGAGGGCTCTCAAACTGAGTCCCAGAAGTTGCCTGGCAGTGTGCTTATGGACCTCGGCTGGTCCCTGCCAAGGGCTCACCGTGCCGGCCTCTGGTGCCTGACCAGTGCCGGCAGGTAGAGCTGCAGTGCCAAGCTCTGCACTGGTGTCAACGTAGCTTGACTGAACAGCTGAAATTTTAAAATAGTAACAAAGCAGGCAAAAAGACATGTAATAAAAACACCCCAGTAACTCTCAGGTTTTCTTTGGAAATGATCAAATAGTAGACCAGATGACTAATTTGGGATACTGAAGCTCTGGTTGCCTTTGCCCAGAATTGAGCTCCTTTGCTACTGGTGATGCTTCAAAACTGCTTACACAGTGTGGTGAAGCACACGACTTTCAAGAGTATTTAAATGGCAAATCCTTGGAGCCTCACTGACTTTATGGGTTTGTTAAACTGATTGTTATTTGGACTGGAGTTATCTGAGCTGCTTGTCACCTGGGAACTGTGAAAGCTTGACACTCCTGTTACTCACATTGCGATAGTTTTTCAGATACCAAGCAGTATAAATATCATGAAGCTAGAGCCAGAACAGTCATTGCATCCGGCTTATGTTATTTACTCAGCATTGCTGCACGTTAATGAAGCACGTGGGAAAAAAGCCCAAACCCATATTTTGTTCATTTTGGGTAACCCATCATTTGCTCTGGCCTCAGGCACCGAGCCTGCAGTCCAGTCTGCTGTTTGCTTTCTGTTTTGGTCTGGGGAGCCTCTTGTGCCTAGCCCATTTGTCAGGTGAGCCCTGATGCTGCTTCTCCTCAAGGTGGATGTGACACTCACGTTACCCAGCCCCACTTTCCAGCCCACAGGAAGACAGTGAGGATGTCTGCTTGATGCGAAGTTTTTAATAAATTCATTTTTAACCCCCTCTTTTTTTTTTTTTTTTTGAGACTACACACTTGTTTCTGTAGAAACAGATTTCGGAGCAAGTTAGTTTCAAGGGCTGGTGCACAACGTGCTGTGCCTCCAGTTTTGAGATGGTGTAGATGCTCAGTTGGGAGCAGGAGGAGGATGAGAGCAGAGTCTGAATGTGCTTGTCAGGAGGAGCCAAATGGGGAGTGAAACTTGGCTTCGAGCTTTAAATGTCCTGTTATGTCTGGGGATGGGCTGAGGCTTATGGCCGGGCAGGGCAGGGCTGTCGGGAGCTGGAGACTAGCCCTGCTGCAGCATCGCTGGGGCAGGGGCTGATGGCCCCAGGGGGCTGACCTGGGGTCCTGGGCCATGGGCAGGGCAGGGCAGGGGGAGCCCCAGGGAGGCCTTGGTTACACATGGCCTCTTCCCAGATGCAGCTGCAGGACCACAACCAAAATAAAAGTAACTTTAAAATATTAAGATGTTAGGAAAGTCACACAATTTAGAAGCCAGAGATGGGGATGGCTTTCATCCTGAGCTGCTGAGGAAATTCCACTATTAAATCCCTCTGGGAGTCTTACAGGTGGAAGATGTGGTCACCCACAGACTTCAGCTCAGTCTAAGGAGCTCAGAAAGATGTGCAAAGGAAGCTCAGATCTGAATTTTGTCATAATTACAGTCTTCCTTTTCTTTTACTTTTTAAAAGCACAGGTGAAGATACAAATATTTTTCCAGTGCCTTCACTGAAGGCTTTTCTGTTTGCTTCTCTCCACAACTCTCTGTATTTCTGTCTGGCACATTTCACATGGAACAAAACTCTCCGGGGCTGCCGTGGAAGAGGAGGAGAGAAAAAAGTAGTTTCTCGTGAATGAGGAGAGATGGCTGACAGGTGGTGAGATCTGTGTGAGCGAGGACTGGGCTTTGTAAACCCATGAGCCGACAAGCTGCCCCGATGCGAGCGTGCGGCTCCACATGTGTGCCTGTGCATGCTCTCAAGGATGAGGACGTACAGACTCAGGAGCACACCGTGTCTTTGGTGCCATCCTGGCTTCTCACACAGGTCTCCCCTGTCTCCACTCCCACAGATGTCTACCCAGGACAGGCACAAATGCTTTTTCTGCCTACAAAGGCTCACAAGAAGAAGCAGGGCAGCCAAACATCCCACCTTCCCCCCGTGCCCATGCCCAGGCCCACTCTATGCTTGCCTGCTGGGGGTTAACAGCATCATGCCAGGGGCAACCCCAGGCTCTGGTAGCACTGCACGGGGGTGACAGCCCCCTGGGCAGTCCTGGTAAATCCACTTATGACATCAGTACTTAAAAGCTCTAATGCATATCCAGTTTTGTCAGGAAATCTGTGATTAAAATTAGAGAGAGAAAGTGCAGATTTGGTGGTATAGCCATGCCTGCATAGGAGCTCTCGGCCAGCTCAGTTGTGTCTGTCAGGGAACACCACTCTTCACACCCTTGAGAGATGTTAGCTTTGCCAAGCAGAAGTCTGTGCTGTAGACCTGTCCTTGCTCTGTCCTTCATGTTTGAAATGTGCTCTGAGAACAACAGGTATTTTTCACACAAGATAAGAAAGTAGAGGAGGAGACTGAAACAACGGCCGGTTGTTTTCCACTCAGGACAGCATTGTTCAGCAGGTGTATCTTATTTGTATTTTTATCACATCACTTCTCAAATGTATGTGTCCTACTCACAATATCTCAGGAAAAAAGAGAAGAGGAGAACTTGGAAGAAAGAAGGTTTGGAGTCACATAACCTGTTCAACTATGAGACTGGACAGCTCAGATCCTGCACCACCAACCCTCTTCTCACCAAGAAACTTCCCAGCTTTGAATGAGCAACGGGCAGACAAACCGCACTGCATCACTGGGGTCAGCAGAGAGCATCCCACAGCTGTGCTCCAGCCTTGGCAATGGACAGTGCACAACTGGTACCGGCAAGGATGAGCGCTGGAGCAAACACACCGCTCATTGTCTCTGTGAGCACTGTTCCGTGTTTCAGTAACTGGCAGACCGACAAGAGGAGATATAGAAATCCCAATTACTGTGTTTTGCCTTTGCTGTCTGTGCTGTGTACCTGATATCCATTTCAACTATTGGAGGTGGAGGGAAGGAAGAGGAAGATAATAAGAAATAAAGAAGTGTAATAAAACTCCAAGCAAGTGTATTACTGAAAGAGAACAGGGAAAGCATAGCCATCTTGGGTACAATAAATCTTATCGCTAAATACTTTCAGCGCTTTCTCACAATAACAGATCCCTTGGAGAGACTTAAACTAGACTAGCTAGTTAGGGAGCTAAAGTCCTCATTTGAAATCAGCTCTCAAAACCAGAGCTAAAGACTTGTCTCTATTAAAATTCAACTGAACCTTGCTAGGCAATAACAGGCATCTCCAGGGTGACTCTGTAGGCGTGCATTTCCAAGAGTGCTATAAACAGGAGAAGGTTAGAATGGAAGAGCCCCTGATGGTGTTAGTATGCTGGCACAGACAGAGCTATGGGCAGTCTGAGGCTAACACTTGTCAGCCTTTGAGAGCAAAACATATGTATATACTTTTAAAGACAAAAAAATAAAGAAAGGAAACATGATTCTATGATTCTATGATTTAATAGATATAGTCCCATGCTTCCCTGATACTAATTCTGATACAGAATACGTTGCCTAGCTTATATGTACACATCAGTAATGCTCAAGGCGTGCCTGTGTCTGGTTAGAAGTTGTGACCATTCCTATTCCAGTAAAAAACTTGAAGAAAAACAATGGAGAAGATTAAACAGGAGAGCCAGCACACCACTGTACCAGGAGAAACAATCTCTGCTGCAATCACATAGAGCCCAGATGTGGGATCTGGGCTGAATCTGACCTCGGGAGCCCAAATTCATCACTCCCATCAGCACTAGCAAAGGCACCTAATGAAGCTGTTCCTAGCTCCAACTGTCTGCTCCCACTTTTGCTAGGGAGCATCCCTCCCTCCAGGCCAGTGGCAGGACAGATGCTGTATTTGCTCCTTAGCAGGCATTGCTGTCTATTTTCATAATGATTGACTGAATTAATGTATTAAATTAATGTTTGAGTGGCAAAGGTCAGCAGAGAACAGGCCACCTATTCTACCAGCTCTGCTTCAGTGGGAACATCGATCTCTTAAGAGATTGGGACAGGCACCGACAGCTTGTATTTTCATATCTGATGGAGACTATCTGAATTAGAGTGCTGGGATGAAGCCAGTATGGGAAGCATTGCTCTTTACATGTGATCACAGCAGTGGGACAGGGAAACAACTACAAGCGGTTACATCCTGAACTATAGCAGCTTTATCTGACAACGACTGCAGATCAGAGCTGTAAGTCCCACTACAGGCAATGCATATTTTGCCATAGGCTTTAACTGAGATATGGGTAAGACTCAAGAGATGTGGCTTTTGAATGTTTCAAAAGACTATCCGTCTCAAAATATCCCCCCAAAAAAGGAAAATCGAATGTGCTTAGTAGCTTTTTTTTTTTTTTCCAGGAATGAGAAAACTGCATCAGGTGCCACTGGTGCTGGCTTGTGTGGGGGCTTTAGTTGATTTGCAGGTAAAAGACATACAGTTCTCTTTTACAACTACGTAAGAAGTTTGTAAAATGTCTATTTGAGGCTTGGGAGGACCTATTGCCATCTATTATGGGATGTCATAAGATCATAGTACTGGTTACTTTTCCACCACTCTTCCCCTCACACCTCTGTAGGCATTAACATCTCAAGAACTGTTCTAGCCCTAGGATCTGTGAGGAAATTCTCCCCATCAAATGTAATGGTTTCAGAGGTTAGTGAGCTACAGCAGCATACGCTCTGAGGCACAGGACACCTGCTGAAATGGTACTTGCACTAATGTCTCTAATTCACCTACCTGATCATCATGAACACCGTAGGAAGACTGGTTTATTCCATGCACAAATAGACGTCTTTGTTCAATTTTTGTACAACCTCTCTGCATGGCACGTACATTTGCAGCTACTGTGTGAGCACCTTGTGCAAACGACATGGCTGGCTTGGTAAAACAAACACAGCAACTCTTTTCTATATCCTAGTGTAGCTTTATTTTACTAACATTTGTCATGGCTTAATAAAGACATATCTGATTGATTATGGAGTAGGGTTGACCAGGAACCTTAAAACATTACCTCCTACCCCGACAACACAGGCTGCTGAATGAAGCCGAATGACTAAAATCAGATGTGTTGAAAGATAAATCCTTAACATTTTGTGGGAGACAGAGAGAGTTGCTATTGGCCTCCAGAAATCAAAAGCAAACACTCTGCATTTTGTTGCAACAGCAAAATCTATCTGGTGGGCCTTCCAGTGCTGTGTGGCTACCGCCCAAAGGGCTCTGCTCATGGGTTCTAGCTGCCTGGCGTGAAAGTAGCTCGCTCAGACTTAAAACCAGCAGATTTGTTCAAAGATTACATCTTTGCATGCAAAATGGTGTGAGGCTTTTTTCCCCAGAGAGAGCTGGAACTCAAAAGTTTGGAGCAATAATGCACAAGGGCGGCATGGTTCAAGTGTGCTTGATCTGTTTTTTTGCCCTTCCTTAGGCAAGATGAGTTAGTTCAATAACAAACTTCATTATCATCGCAACTTGGCAGCCAAATATGCTAGAGGTATACTTATTTGTTAAATAAATACAAGAAGTACGCTTCACTGATTCACCACACCCACATGAAGCTCTGAATAATTACAGGCTTGTTGCCAGACAAGCTAGGGTTGTTGGTTTGTTTGGGTTTTTTTTTGCAAACACAGGTCTTATTCATAAGTCATAAATAACTGGTTTTGGTGGAGGAGATAAGTTCTCACAGAAATGCTAAATTATTGTTCTGAGTGGACTTCTGCAACCAGAAGCAGGGTTGTATTTAATAGTTGCTAATAGTCATTCACTGCTAAACCTCAAAAGTTAAATTTTCTACCAGATACAAAACAGACTAAGAAAGCAGAGCATTATGTAGAGTAGGGATACTCTCTCCAACCATCAATTTAAGAAAATTTGGCTTCAGTCATTTAAAAATGTCTATTATAGGTGCCAAACTTATATACAATTCAGTGCGTCTAGCTCCTGTCTAAGAAACTCTCATTTATGTCTTGGATGGCACATTTTGCCATCTAGGAATGTATCAGTCCAAAATGGTGGAGTTCTGACTTTGAGTATCTTCATGTTCCAGTGGCTCTCAGTGATCAGCGGTCTGTCTTGCTCTCTTGCCTAATTTTGTGGAGCCTTTGAAGGGCAGTATGATTACAATGCTTTGCTGCTGACTGCATCCCCTCCTTAGAAAAGTTGAAGTGGATGAGTGCGAGTCACTGCCCTTTAGACCTGGTCACTTCCTGGCATAGGGGGAGAATAGTAAGGGGAGTCAAATCTCCACAGGTTCCTAGCTGGCGTCTTCCACCACATTTACACAAAAACTAAGAAAGGGAAGGATTACTTGCTCTAAGTATCCTTTCCTGGTTAATGTTTTTAGTTGCATCTCAAGCTGGTCCTATTGACCTGTCGGCAGTAAAAGACTCAACTACCAGCAGAGCACCAAACGTCACGTGGCCACACTGCACTGGAAATTACAAACAGCTAGTGGCCAAAAAACTGGTTAAAAGGTATTGTATGCATCTAGTAGACACTTTCAGCTTGCTTACCCCCTACTTCTAACAAATCTGCAGGAATGAGACCTTGTGGCAAGAATGGGAGAAGGAACGTGTTGTACATTGCTTGGAAGAACTCATGGTGGGCATGCAGTGCTGACCAGGTACCCTCTATGCTGTGAGACTGCTGCTGGGAATTGCAGAAATATCCACCCAGTTCTGCTGTTTTATGCTCACTTTCTACCTTTCATTGCTCTTGTTTGGAAAAATTCAGCCAAATAACAGAAGTCTTGGCAATTCTCTATCAATGCCATGTGGTCTATGCAGGTCTGCCCACATATAGTAATGCTGGTGGGAATAACTAAGGCTAACAAGCCTAGCAGCTAACTAACAGGGTGGGACAGAATATTTCTCTCTCAGATTTTTCTCCCCACAATAAATGGCCCCTTTGGGAATCAAAGGGGTCATTTATTATCTCTTAATCCTTTTTACTCTTCCATGACATTTTTGCTTGTTCTCCTATTAACCTATTTCCCCATTTTGATAACAAAGGCACATAAAATATGTCACAACATTTTGCAGTATTAATGTATTTTCTGCACATGTTGTCACTTTTTCTTACAACTCTGCTAAGGATGGATGCACTGTGCAGTGAGTCTGAGTCTCATAAGCATTTTCTTCTGCCTCCATATCTGGATTCTCTTGTTTTAGAAGCTCTCCAGGCTTTTTGATAGGGATTTATTCCTCCTGTAGTTTCATTATTCTGAGTCTACTCACTCTGACATTTCACTATGGTAAGTGAGAAAAGGCTGTCACTACTGTACAACAACTATTGTTCCACACACCCTTTATCTCTAGCTGATTTATATTTCTAGAAGTTGAAGCAAGGAAGAACGGTTGCAACAATGCGTGAGGAACAATAGCATCCTCTGTCTTACAGAGAGAGGCCAGATCACAGTCAAGAGACTTGGAGGTAAGCCACCCACTAGATTAGAGTTGCAAAGTCTGCAGTAGGTTGAATGGGAGAGGTGGAGGGGAAGCTGTGAAGAAATCTTTTTCAAAACTTTTAATGCGTGGCATTTTTGTGGCTTTCCCTCTCCAGGAGCTGATATTGCTAATCCCTCTCTAAATAGTGTTTGAACACCGCTGTCCTCAGGGGTCCACCCGTCTCCCAGCTCCACCTCCTTATTCCCTGCTCCTTTGTTTATGCATCCTGGTCTAAATCCTTATGGGATTGATAAGGAAAATAACTGCCTTGGCATTGCACACTGTGGCACCAGAATGGTTGCCGAAGTTGATTAACATTGGTCAAAGAATATTTTAGGTTGACGAATTACTTACCAGGCTCTGCAAGTTAGGGAGAGGAAGCTTACACAAGAAAAGAAGGTATTATTTTTCACTCCCTTGAGTGAAATTGGTCCAGGGAAGCTTTTCCAGAGGGAGACACTGGAAAAGACTGGAAAATAGAGTGCTGTAACAGAGTAACTGTTCCCAGATTAGCAAGGGCCCTTCTTTTTGAAGGAAGGGCTGGGGAAGACTGATCATAACCCATGGAGATATCCAGCTCTTGGAGATTAGAGATTTGCGGAGTGATATAATTATTCTGCTGCTGGAAGTGATCTTTTCCCAAAGGGACAGGGGTTCCTCATTGCGCGTGGGCTAACACAGCTTTGCTGGAGTTAGTGGAGCTGACCCCAGCTGAAGATGAGGCTTAAAGGCTGCAGTCTCAAAATCTCCTCTGATTTTTTTTTCATGTTGCTTTTTATTTCCTAGAGGAAATTCAGTCCTCAAGAGGATCTAAACACTGTGGTGATATAAATAACCTTGAAATTTTAACAGGATGTGATGATCCTTCTTTTGATACACTTGAGAGATCATTAACCAAATATGCATTGTCCACATTCAGCAGAGAATAGTCACAAAAGAAATAAATGGATTACCAATTATTTGCTTTTTATCATCATTTTACTGCTTTTTACAAGTTTTGTTTACTAAGTGGAAACATCCTAAGTATGTTAATATTTAGAAGGTACAACAGCATTATGGAAATTAGACAAGTCAGATAATAAATATGTTTGTTTTGTGATAACCAGTGGAGGCACATTGTGTAGGTGAGAAGAGTGCTCTTCAAGACAGGATATGGGCATCTCTACAGATTTACTGAAGGAGTGGCCAGATGCTGGACCACTCTTAGCTGTAAAGATGGTTAAAGGTACAGATTCATTTGAGTTTCCTTTTATTTTATAGCCTCACTCAACCAAGTGATAAGACAGCAAATAGCATATTGTGCATACATCTCACTGGCAAACAACATGGGGTAAAGTCAGTCAATAAAGCTCATTGTACCTGGACAACCTGGTTAAAAGCATCATTAGCCATTTGTCAGGACTACTCCTGCTTCAATCAACAAACACAGCCACTAGATATATCACACTTGGACTTTTCCAAAGTTTGGGGTTAGATCTGGCCTTTCAAATGAAAACTGCAGGCCTCTTTCAAATAAACAAAAGCAAGTTGGCTTTCACTGTCTGCAGATGTGTGCCCCACAGAGGTAGGCACCCTCGTCAAAACCAATGCCAATAACAACAGTGATGTTAACAATATCAGTACTAACATGTTGAAATGTGGACTAACAGACCCCTAAGCAAACAGCTACTCTAGTCAGATGAGTTTGTACAGGATGTGGGTTTATTTACAACGGGGAGCCAGGTCCAGACATTGCTAACCACTTTTGAAACAGTCCGCACTTGAGGTAAGCTGCCATTTTTCTCTCTCCTATGTGAAAATGGAGGGGCTGATCATGGATAATAAGACTGTTGAGTCTCAACAGTGAGTGTTTTGGAAGAGATATGGCCCCTGTCTCCTTCAGGGGATGCCAGGTCTTCAGCCAGAGGTTGGGAAGAGAATGCAGCATGTCTGCCTGCTGAGGTCTCCCACAGGCTCCTGTTTCCTTCAGGCTTGGCTTCAACCACATAATCTGTTTAAGGAGTTGAAGAGGAGGGATGACACAGAGAAGGAAAGCAGTGCTAAAGTGGAGATGCTATCAACAGCACCAGATAAAGTCACCTCCTGCTCTGGGAGGCAGCCCAACTGCATATTTTCAGACTTTGCCTGCACCAGGGGTCGGCTGCTGCCACCTTTCCCTTGCAGGAGAATCCTGGCCCCTTTCCCTTCCATGGTCGACTGACGCGCTGGGAAACGATCCAGCCGCGCAAGCGTCTAACACAGGCTGCTGCTCTGGCTGTCACAGCTCTCGTGGATGGGGACACGGGAGGAAAACGGGGTCTGCTGGCCTTCTGCCAGGCAGCTGGGGCTGCCGCTGGCTCTGCCTCGGAGGCCAGAGGAAATTTTAAATAAATATTCCGTTCAGGAGGGCAAATGCCAAGGCTCAGATTTAATGGCAATATTAATCCCAGAGGAAAGCGCGCATCATGCGGGGCTCTCACGATGAGATGCAGACTTCTGAAGATGTCTCTTAATGACATTATTTATATTTCTTTTTCACTGCTGTGGTAGCTCCCAGGAGCTGTGAACCAAGTGCCTCTTAACCTTGGGACTCTATAAACAGAGGCTAAAAGAGTGATCCCGCTCCGGAAAGCTTTCTTTCTTTGGCAAGCTGACATTTGAGCTGATACTGTTTTACTTAAATTGAGCTAGTAAAATATATGGCGAGTGCCTGTTTTTCCAGCTGGGTGCGTACCTGTCTCTCTCTGTGCTTTGCTTGGCCACATTTCTTTCACTTTTATGCACTGGGGCATTCCTTGTATGGCTTCATCATTTCAATTTTAAAGCATGTGCTCTGATACAGTCATCCCTGATAGTCACTTAATTTACTGTAAATAAAAATTAAAAAAAAAACAGGAAAAAATGATGCTTTTTTTCCCCCAGTTTTCCTGACTTTATTTTATCATGTTAGGAGCTTTCTGATAGGGAGAATGATGGTCTATGAAGTGAGGTATAAAAAACTCTGAGCCCTGCTCAGCACAGTCCCTGTCCTAACTTGAAATGTGGCAAAAATGAGGAGTTTGTAGAGTGTCTTATTCTAACTGGACACATCTTGCTTTGTACAATGGGCATCTGGCAGGTTCTAGTCTGCTTTCCACATTGTTCAGCACTAATTTTTCCTTCTACACACAGTAAAAGATATGAACACAAATAAGAGGCACCTTCTGCTTTGGTCAATATTACATCCAAGTGTAATTTAATACTCCTTGGGGGAA
Organism: Chlamydotis macqueenii; assembly: GCF_036417535.1. Taxonomy (NCBI): domain Eukaryota; kingdom Metazoa; phylum Chordata; class Aves; order Otidiformes; family Otididae; genus Chlamydotis; species Chlamydotis macqueenii. The sequence goes on along the minus strand of NC_141558.1, from coordinate 100,307,283 downwards.
CAAAAAGCCGCACAATTTTGATGAAATTAAGTTCCTTGTCTATATAAATTGTGGTGGCTGGAAACACCATTGTCACTAATAGAGACAGCTCATGGATAAAAGGTATTTTATTTCTCCCAGAGTTTTTTATGTACAGAATTGCTGTAGCCTAGTTTGGCTTGTTAAAGTTAACCTGGAATTGGTGCTTTAGACGCTAGGCTCTAAATTAGTGGTTTGGCAGCTGTTCCACGAGTCTCTGAGCAGCACTTGTAGCCCAGCTGATGCTTTTGGAAGTAGAGCTGGGGCCAAGTGTTAAAGGCAGGAACTGTTTGGGCAGTCCTGGACAAGCCAGACCCTCCTGGTGATATGAGGGACTTCCAGCAGCAGGTCTGTGAGGACCACTGTTGTCCTGCCCACCTACCTCCACACATCTTTGCCCTCCCCACTGGTGTTTCTCTGCCCCTTTGGTGGGTTAGCTTAGAGACCTGAACAGGCTAAAAAATAACCCCAGAAATAAAGGCAAATAGTCTGCAGCTGGTTAAGATCCCTCAGCAGATGGCAACTGGCAGTGTGGCCTCATGATGGAGGAACAGCGAAAGCAAGCCTGTGACAGAGAGAGGGATTACCTCAAGGTGGATTTGTATCAGCCCCAGGTGCTGCACTTAGAGACCCAGGGCAGGGATGAGAAATACGGAGAAGAAAGACCCAGCATGGGTTGGAAATGTGAATCCTAATTTAACTACCTGTGGAATGGAAATTCATCTGGCTGTTGTCAGCACTACCTCAGTAATACGTGTGATGCAGTCAGCTCTTCATGAATTTTTTGGGCTGGTAAAAAAAGGTGACTGAGAGGGAAATACAATAAAAACATAAAGCAGCACGAGTCATATGGAACAGAGAACAATTATTTACCTACTAATTACTCTAGGCACTAACAGGCATCCACTGAAATTATCAGGTAGCGAATTAAAAGGAAATGGAGAGAAATACTTTTTCTCACCATGCAGAACTAAACTGGTTGGATGAGAGTGATGGAACTCAGACATTCGGAGTCACAGAGAGTTGCTCCATACACCAAGCTACACTAGTCAAGCCTGGAGGACACCCACCATCAAAAGATGAGAATTATGAAATGATGCTCATTAAGTAGGTGGTCACAATTTGCATGTTCAGAGGAAAATATATGCCCTAGGGCAAAAATGATAGGAAAAAATCTTTATAGATCATAGCATGCTTTAGCTCAGAGAGGGTCTTGGAGGTCATCTGGTCCAACTCCTGCTCAAAGCAGGGCCATCTGTGATGCTAGATTAGATTGTTATATGATCGAGTAATTTCAGTATCCATCTAGTATTCACAAAGAAGCTGGTCTAGGTGTACATGATCTGCTCTTGTTCTTTCTTTTCTTACTTTTGAGTGCTTGACTTGTTAAGAATGTTCTTCCAGTGTGCTAAAGGAATATTTCCTGGTGCTAGCCTTGCAGAGATGGTTGGGTAGTTTGATGTGTAAGAGTTGCAACTTGTCCTGGCAATTATAAACCCCACCTGCAATTATTTTTAGGCATAAAAGGGTAAGCTAGCTTTAAAAAGCGTGTCTTAAGAGCTGTATGAATCCAGCAAAATTGCAACATTGCCGTGAAGAAATGTGCTGAGGCATGTGAGGCTTGGGCAGATTTGGTCTGCTGACAAGCTGAATCTTGAGTGGCACCATCTTAGTGAACCAATTAAATAACGGGCGCTAGTTTCCTAAGGCTATGACCCAAGGGAATTTTGCATTGTTCAGCTGAAAGTTGGAATTAGTGAGTCAAAGTCTTCCCTGAATTACACTAGTTAAACAGTGACCTCAGCTTTTTTACTCCAGATTTCCATTGAACAAACTGCAGGGCCCTATACTGCAAATGTGCAGTAGAAGGCGTTAACTTTCCATCCACTTTTGGAATCAAACCTTTCTCATTTTTTTTTTCTGAAATAAAGTAGCTATGGCATGTTTCAAGAAAAAAAGTTTAATTGGGAATAAAAAGGGAAAATGAAGGGAGAGGAAAGCCTTCATGAAGGAATTCAAACTTTCCTAAGGATTTCCTATGGATTCATAAACAAGCAGGAAGGTAAAATAAGATGTAAACTTACAGCTCAGTCTCTGATCTAGGTTTGGGTTTACAGGGCAAGGATTGGGGGTGTGTGTGAAAGGCTACACCTCATCTGTCAGAAGCACTGACTGGAACAGTGGGTGACACCTTCACAGATATATGGCAGGTAGCCTACATTCCCCTGGGTGCTCTGGGAGCTCCAAAACTCTCCTCCGCTGGCTGTCTGCGTATGCTCTGGGACCCTCAGGTCTTTGCAAGGCCGTCTGCTGCAGCAGGAAAGAAGGATAGCTTGGGGAAGGACTGCAGTGAGCACAGCCTGGTAGTGCAGAACAAATAAATGAGATGAAACCAAAGGAACCAGGAGGCAAGAGAGAGATGGGTCAACACAAATTGTCTGTGGAAAACAACGCTTGTATGTACAGTATATGAGCTGTGCAAGGCCGCGGAGTAATGAAGTGCAAACAGCAAAAGGAAACTTTACAGCTTCACATAGTCCAGGACAAACCAGTGCCTCCTTAATGGCAAGAGTGGCATGGTCATAATTCAGACTGCAGGAAGGGGATTCTCAGAGGGGTACCCACTGAAAATCTGTGATCAGGTGTCTGGGAAAACTTATATGCTATGTTGAGGCCACAAACCCATAGCGAGGCCACTATTGGTACAGGATTCACATGATTGAGCAGTAAATCACATGACGGGAAGATGCTTCCCTATGAGGACTCACAAAGCAATGACAATACTGAATCAGGAGTGCAGATAAGGAAGGGTTTAATGGCAAAAGCAAAGGAGGGATATTTTCCTGCCAGAGCTCCTCCACTGCTGTGAGCTGTATGTAATCCACTATTGCCTTCTAACGTGCTAGGCTTTGATGGGCTGTGTGACCAAGATGCTGCTTTCCCCCGGGGAATGCAGCCTCAGGGAATGACAGCCCACAGTAGAAGCCAAGAGACCACCACTCCCTGGCCAAGCAGCAAATGGGAGCAGAGAAGCCAAAGAATGGAGTCTACAGATCAGTGAGAAGGTCAGAGTCCCACTGACTAACAGCCCAGTGAGGCAAAAAGAAAGGCAGGAGCCCCAGTGAAACACAGATCATGTGAGATAGCAAGGGACTGAGGACAATGGTGACAATAAGATCAGTAAAGTGGTGGAGTCTGACAGCTAGAAACTTGGAAAAGGTCTAGAATATGAAGAACTTTAAGTCATCTGCTGATGGAGAAGAGCCACAAGCAAGGTAGATGGCTGGACCCTGCCTAGCAGAGGGAAAGCAGCTGGAAGACAAAACATCAAAACAAGAAGTGGGTTCAGTGAGCATCCCAGGGTTGTGGGGCCCATCTTTCTCCAGTGGGAGTTCACTGAAACACATGTCCTGAGGAAGAGTTACAGATCAGGAAAATCCTGGAACAGTGAGTCAGAAAACGCTTGAGCAGTACATGGAAAATAAGACTTGGAGGAAGTTCACCAGAGGATGGAGAAGGAGGAATTTGGATGCAGCAGCGCTGTGCTTGTTTCTGCACATGAGGTCCCAGGCTACAAGGATAAAATGTTAGTGGGAATCACCAAGCCACTCAGGTTTCACTGCTGGGAAAGCTTCATTTTGAAGGCCACCACCCAGCAGGTGACACAGCAGCACGCTGTTACTGAAGATGGTGCTGGCCTCCAGACCTGTGCCCTGCTTGGTTCCTGCTTTTGCCACAAATGTAAAAAAAAAAAAAAAAGGCTACTAACCAGTCTAGATTCTTCCCCTGAGGCTTTTGGTTTTTACCTCTGTGCCTCTGCTGGGGAAAAAAAAAAAAAAAAAAAAAAAAAAAAAAGAGAGCGAGAGAAAATAGATGTTATAATTATGATATCATTAGCTTTGACACCAGCAAGAAAAGGACTGCCCTAGTGCTGGTGTCCTACACAGGCTGCCTGGTGGTTTCAGGACATGACTGGGTGATCTCCCCGTCTCGCGTGGAGCGGCTTTTCCGCGTGTCCGGGAGCGGCTGGCCGTCTGCGGGGCCGCAGTGCCCTCTCCTGGCCTGCGCCGTCCTCTGCCGGGGCGGGGGGGCTTCTGCTCCTTCACATCATCAAACCTGATGTGACGGGCAAAAAAACCCTGTCCTGGTAAATATTTGATTACAGGAGGGCCGGAAAGCTTTGCTGCATGTCCACAATGAGACCGTCAATTAATTTTTTTTTTCCTTGAAATGCTGCGGTTATTTTCCTTTCACTAGCACACTTCCTTGGAGAAAACGTATTTTGGTTTCTCTGACAGAGTTCACAGAAATGCCATGTGAATTCGGTTTGTAGATTAAGAGGAGATGGAATGTGTGCCAGATTTCTCCAAGATCTATCCTTTTTTTTGGTTTCAGAATTTTATTCAGCTGTGTCAGTTCCCTGTTAACCCTGGGTTTGGACACAGGTGTTCTTCTACGTTTCAGGTCCAATGAGATCCTAGTAAGACAGAAGGAGTCCTTCATAAATTATGTTAGTGTGCTGGAGCTGTTTTTTTTTTAATCCTGCTTTGTGTAATTCCCTGTCCTGGTTTCGGCTGGGATGGAGATAATTTTCTTCTCAGTAGCTGCTGTGTTTTGGATTTAGTATGGGATTTGGTGAAGAATGTTGATAATACACTGATGTTATTAGCTGTTGCTAAGAGATCAAGGACTTTTTCAGCTTCCCAGGTTTTTCTGCTGTGCAGATGCAAGAAGCTGGGAGGGGTATAGCCAGTACAGTTGATGCAAATTCGCCAAAGAAAGTGTTCCATGCCATAGACATCACAATCGATACATAAGGGGGGTTGGCCATGGGCAGCTCCCTCACTTTTTGTCTCGCTGCTCAGGATTGTTCCGAGATTGCTCTTGATTCTGTTCTATGATCACTGTTTGGGACGGGCTGTATCAGTCATTGGGTTTTCAGGTGGTGAGAGATTGTACATTGTTCATTTTGTATATTTTGTTCTATTATTATTATTATCATTATTAATAAATATAATTATTATTATCTCTTCCTTTGCTATCCTAGTAAACTGTATTTGTCTCCACCTATGAGTTTTCCTTTCTTTCCAGTTCTCTCCTCCATGTCCCTGGGGAGGGGAAGGGGGAGTGAGCGGCTGTGTGGTGCTTAGTTACTGACTGAGTTTAAACCAACATTCCCCCATTTTTATCATAATTGAAGAAGTAGAAGTTAGTCCACCTGGGAAAGAGCTCCAGGGCACTGCCCAATTCTCTGCTCATATACATTAATTCCAGCCTTGTTTGTCACTGGGATGGACCTTTTGTGGTTACAGGTCCAATCTCCTGTGACTGCAGGCAACCGTGACCACGTAGTTGCTTTCCTTCGCTCTTGTGTTCAGAGAGGTCTGGAGTGGTTAGGGTAAATGTCCCTGAGAAAGCAATACTTCAAAGCTGAGTAAACTGATAAGCTGGGGAATTTATTTGCCCAGAGTTGTGAGTTTTGATTTATTTGCCTCTACTGAACATACTGAACCCAACTGACTGATTTTTGTCAAATAATTTCAACAGTGCGGGATAGTTGTTGAACAAAACCCACCCCTCACACTGGTTTAAGAAATACATTATTTGAAGTCTCACCCTTCCCCAGGACTTGGTCTGCATTGTTTAGGTTTTACTGTACCGGATGATATGAAGAGCTTCGTTATTTAGGGTCATGGATTTCTGTACTGTAAATTGCTGTAAATTGACACATCCTCTCCTGCCTTTCATTTAAAATGTATCCCAAGTGAAGGAGTATTGAGTACTAGTGCTGGGCACTGATTTATGTCATCACTGGATCTTTCTAGGAAGCACAAGCTCTGCAAGGTGGTACTTTTGGGTCTAGGGGTCTGATTGCTACCGGTATGCATGTGTGCAGCAATGCCTCCTACAGAATGCTTTCAGCTCTGTCCTCAACTAAACAGAGAATTCAAATCCCAAATCTTTTGTGTGCTGCTGGATAAAATCGTCTAAAAGTGAGGTGATTCATATTGAATCAGTTTAAGCCATAGCTCTGCTTGGAATATCTCAGACTTTGAACTATGTTTGCAGATGTTTGAATTTCTGCAAGCCTCTTGAGGGGACCTGAGCCAGCCTGTACATTTTTCTGACTGCAAGTTTTAGGAGCTAATATATTTTTAATGTCACTTTTATACATACTATAATGGCCTTGCCATAGAGTACTTTTACTGAAACAAACGAACAAAAAAAAACCCAGCCCAAGTGCTACATGGAGTTCAAATTCTGAATGCTTCACAGAAAAGTTGGGAATGGCTGCTCCCTGTTCCTTCAGCTGCCCACACAAAATCATTTTCTATGCCATTGCTGGTGTTCCTAGCAACTCTAATCAGAACATCTGAAAAGTATTTGAACACAACAGTTATACCCATGTGTCATGAGTGGACAGGTGGAATATCCTTTTGAAAGCAGCTTTTCTGATGATCCGAGTCTCACTGTGTCAGCATTTTGAATCCATAAAAGCCAGCCTCAGTGGAATTTCCACTCACTGCATTTTCCAACCCTGAGGCTTGCTCCACATCTCAGAGCTTGACAAGTAGAAATATTTTGATTTAAAGGTCTAATTGCTAAAATGAGCTCAAAATGCTTAGATGGGTAGAATCCTTAGCCTTGATACAGTTTTACAAAGATGTAGGTAATACATTTCAGGTATTTTAGTGGCTAGGTTTAATTGTTATTGTGTATTTTTGTGTGCAGGAGCATGAGTGAGTTCTGGCCAATTTCACCTCTAAGCCCACCTTCTTCTCCTAGGTTTGTCGCTAGCACGTATCTAGGGATCCTACATACTTCTGTATCCTTTATAGCTAGAAGACTGTGATTTTTCCTCCTGAGTGAGGATTAAAACATCATTGTAAAGTACGTTTAGCAAAATAACAAGTAACTGTGTCCAGTCTCTATCTGTGTGTGTGGTGGCTGGGATCCAGCAAGGGAGAGCTGGATCACTTTGGTTGTGTGAGTGTAGTTAGATAAGTGTCAGGATAGAAAGCAGTCCTGGTCGAGTCAAAACACAGCTCTGCCTAACTGGTGTATTCTGATTCCATAAGACTTGCAAATGGGAAACAGAAGCCAATATTATGACCAAAATGTGTCATAACTCTTGCTGCCTCTGTTGGATACATGATCTTAGTAATTGCTTAATGCATTAGGCTGTCCCAGGCTGTGTTCTGCAAGGAGGGAGTGCTTGGGCATCTGTTGCCATCTCCTTCCCATGGTGGTTGTGCACAGTGGGATGGAGAACCTGGTCTTCTTTGTAGCAGGGGTTTCCAAAAACTAACATGTTGATGAATTGCTGGTGAAGCCCCTGTTTGATGACTGGACTTAGTGCTTTATTTGTGGCAGCATGTTATTCTTTGAGAACCTCACTCTGGGTTCTGCTGGGTGCTGGAGATGATTGTTGATAAGGGGAATTTAAAAAATGGATCTGTGTTAATGAGCCATTTAAAATACTGTAAAATACTCTTATTGTGCTTCCTGCCACTTGAGGCACTGGTGTGTACAGGTTAAACAGGACAGGGGGTGATGAAGGCTATGTTTTTTATTGACATTCATATATAAAGACTTACATTGCTCAGTTGAGATTTCTGTGCTTCTCAGTCATGTAGACCTCTGGAGCAATTATTTCTAAATCCTTGATACTTCATAGTGGCTAAGCCTAGGATGATCCTGAACAACAGATTGGAGAAAGAAAAAAAATAGTTTAGGGAAAAAGGGAAGAAATTAAAAGGAAGAAGGGATAAGGTGGGCAAACTTTGGTGGAGGTGGGGGAAAATGGAAAAGCAGTATTTGTATTGAGATAAAACATAAAATGGAGCTAGAAAGCTCTTAGCAGATGGTTGATATTGTTGATTTAATCCTATGTGACACATTGGTCCATGTATTTATGCAGCAGTGTAATACAGTCTCTTGCTAAACAAAAAAAAAACAAAAACCCTAGAGTTTAAATGCTGTGCTTTTGTTAATGAACTGCTCTATCATATGACTCATTTAGGCAAACACATTAAAATTATTTTAACGCCAATTTTATAATGTCAGTTAACTGGCTACACTGAAGACTTCTAAACTGTGACTGCTTGACTGAGCTGACCACTCAAAACCTATAAAGCTCAGTGTGGTGATCTGCACTAGTCTGAGTCATGGCTTGAAGCTGCCGTCACTCATCCACATCATCCAGCCTTCTTCAGGTCATTTGCCTTAGCCTCACACACGTCATATAGCATGCTCATTTGTATGCAACAGGGCAGAATTATCAAGGCTCCTGCAGGAAAAGGGAGCTGAAATCTTCCTATATTCACAGGTCTTCCTTCTTTGGTCAGAATGAAACTCAGTCCTTCCTATCAAGATTCAGCTTTGGCTCCAAGTCAATTCCTCAAGCATTTCCTAGGGAAATATTGTCATGTGAAGCATGAACAGGAGTGTCGACTGAGACTCCACAAATGGAAGATGACTGATGGTGTGCGATTATTCCTGCTCAAAGGATACACTGGGTAGAAGTTGCATTTTCTGTCTAGTTAAGTCTTTGCTGGACCTATCTTGTAGGAGAGCAGCAGAAGATGCTAGAATGGTGAAATGGCGGAAGGAGTTTCTCCCACATAGCCAACCTACAACGCTACTCTGATTTAGAAATGCCTTGAGGTGCAGTTGGAGCTGAGAACTTACTAATTCTTTGGCTTAATGCTTAGTGCTGAGGGCAGACATTAATGCAAATCTCATGGAAGTCAACAGAATCTGCACAGGTTGAATGCAGACCACAGTTGTGTATTAAGCCACTGGTCACGTGCATACCGCATCACAGACAAAATGAAGACGGTAAGCAACTCTCTCATATGGACGTGCCTATGGTAGGTGGGAAAACCAACAGAATGGAAGATAGATGTTCCAGTTTGCTCATTTGCAGAGATTTCCGATCTGCCTTTTGGCACTCTTAGTGACCGAACTGGTTCAACGGGCAGGATTTCAGCTCAGCTCAGAGAATATAATAAAAGAATCTGTATCTGTCAAGGCATTTTATTTCCAAAAGGCTGCTCTGAATCAATAGGCTGGGGATAACAGCCTTGAAGAAGACTAGCTGGTGCAAGGGTTGTTTTGATAGTTACGAATTCAATACTCAGGCTCATGAACTTCTCCCTCAGCAAAACTTTGACTCAAAGCTTAAATATTCCTGGTGACTGGAATGGTAGACCCCAGAAATGGGGAGGGAGGGAGTCATGAGGGGAGGGAGGGAGCAGACAAAAGGCCATGGGTCACAGCAGGGAGTGTACAATGCCAGCAGGATTAAATTTCCCTAGACCTGTTGCAGTCACTTTCCTTGATCCCGTGGGATCCTTTGTGGATCACAGAGCAGAGCACAGCACATTGTGGCCAAGCAAACCTCAACTGTCTCTCCCTACCAGAACAGGTCACTGTATTGTTTTTTCAGCTGTTCTTCTCTTCCTTTCATGTGTGTTACAGACTGGGGAGTGCTACTGAGAACACTGCTGAGTAAAAGTATGAAAAAGTCATCGGAAGAGAGGTGTCATTATTTCCTAAGTGTGGTAAGTGGAGGATGAAATTAAGTTAAAATAGCACATCTTGCTTTGATCTTCCTTGTGAATTATCAACCTCATTACTCAGGAAACTGGACTATTTCTGACTAAGAAAGACTTCACTATGAAGAAAACTACAGATGACATATGCGTAACAGTTTGTCAAGACCTCAGCGGCTGAGAAGACAGATAAGAGGCTGGACAACTTTTCTCCCCAAGGGTGCTGGTTCCAATCCAGATGTTGGCGTAGGTGAATCTCCCAAGTGTAGACCAGCATGTGTTCCTGATGATACTTCACTTGCTTCTGTTAAGTGATATGATGGTTTCACTCCTGTCTCTGGATGACACCCCCAGGCACAAAATAGAGGCTTTTTCTATGTCAGTGTCAGCACAGAAAATGGTAGCTGGGATAATCTGCGACTTTCAGCCATTGTACAGTTCCCACAAGTCAGCGTAGCAGCTGAGACAGAAGTTGCCAGCACCATTTCCAAGTGCTTTGGAAAGGGAGGTGCTGATTTATTTGATACCTTCTATAAGTCCTAAAGACGAATAAAGGAAGGAAAGCTACAGGGGTAGCTGGTGCTTATAGCAAAGAGGTCATTCTGCTGTAACATGGATTTGGGTAGAGTTGGGCCTTCAAACTGACAACAGGTGAAGGAAGGATGTGCTTGCAGCTGATGGCCCTGTCTCCAGCTGAACAAACTCCTATGAGTTAATTCTGAGAGTTCTTGCCAACAGCCTTGTTTTCATTGCAACATTTGCTCAGAGCAGAAAGAAAAATGTGATAAACAGCATAAAAACTGTCCGAAGTATACAAGTGCATTTCATGCTAGCAGGAGATCAAGCTAACTTTTCCTTTCTCTAGAAGCGTTCTGGAAGACATCCAGCAGCCTTTCATTTCAGCAATTATATATCTGCTCTTGCAGACATTTGTATTCTAATGGCTCTTTAGCTTTTTTTTTTTTTTTGTTAAACTAATGATATTGCTGGGTATATATTTAATTGACCCTTCAGGGCATTAAACTAACTGTCGGAACACTTAGGAAAAGCAGCCAAGTCTGACATTGTGTTGTAAAATAGGGGAACTTGCCAGAGCCTGGACACAGAAGCCTTGTCTGTGAGAGCTTGACCAAAGCACAAGCAGAAACTTGATAGCTGGAGAAATACCCTGTTGTTAATGGGCATGTAAATTGAGGAACCACTGCGAGATTAAGTATCAGGTACTGTTACACCCTGCTGCACTAGGACATCTTTTTCGTTCAAAGACCTATTTATATTAGAGCCCTTTACCAGGCCTGAGCTGAATGTATAGATGCAGACCCTCTCTACGTAAAAGGAGGCCTTTATTTTCTCCTAGCGAAAGAGAGGTTTGCTGGTGACCTTTGCTGGCCCTGGCTCCCACCTCTTCCCAGGGCTCTCCTCAAGCAACCAAGTGACCGTTTGAAGTTGGGGAGACCAGCAACAAGGGGAATTTGTATTTGGTTCCACTGAGGCTTAATGAGACCTTTATTATCGCTTGTCGCTGCCTCTACTGATGCTGGAGCTCAGAGATTTTTTTTTTAAACAGATCAAGGCACTTTTAAAACTCTTACCCCAAGGCAAATTGGCCACTTTGTCTGATCACAGCCTCTGCACTGATATAAAGGTCCATCTGCGAGATTGCACAGACAGCTCTTGTAAAAGCCCTGCTGACCTTCCTATGTGCTCCAAATGTGTACTTAGTATTAGTCAATAGCTTCTCAGCTGCTAAGTTTTTTTAGGGCTCTGTGCGTGTCTCTCTCTTACACACCATAAGGGCAACATGCATTCTTTGAAACAGCTAAGTAGCTTTTAGCAAGATATTGGAAAAGTGAGGTGGTAATAATAGCTGCAGAGTGGCCTTCCTTGTCAGCCAAAGTGCTATGGAAAGGATCTCAGCATTTTACACCATGCAACTGCTGTGTTTGGAATAGGAGGGCTTATAAACCTTGAGGTGCTAAGTCTGCAGTAAAACTGTACAAATAAGTGATTTGCAGTTTACTGGCTGTGCTAAAAAAAAAAATCCAATCCAGGAAAACAAACAACTTACATTCAGCTGACTTGAAAAAAAATTGAAAGCAAACAAGTATTTTTGTATAATTTTCAATATTATTTTTATCTTTAGCAAGCAAGAAAGCAGTTTACATACATTCTGTAACAAAGTTGTTTTGAAATAAAAGGCAAAATAATGGTTTTGGAAAGTCAGTTCGCAATTATAGGAGCTAAGACTACTGGGCGTTCATAGTTGCATAATAATAACAACAGTAATAGTGCGAGCTTGTATATCACTTCTCATTTTCCAGTGGGTGGATCAGTATTTGCTGGAATTTTGTTTAATAACACTGAAAAAATATTCTGGTCATGGTACATTGCTTTGAGAGAAATGGTTTTGATTTTACATTTTGCATTCTTTTTCACTCAGATGTGTTTAAAACTCCATGGTACACTGAGACTGCACGTTTTCACAGAGCTAGGCATGTCGCTTGCTTTTGCAAGCCTGTATTTGGAATATAATTAAGTCTCCAAGTAATTCAGAAAGTTTTTTTCCAACACATCCATTTACAGAAGGAAAAAGAAAACTGTAAAATAATTTTCACACATCAACAACCAAAATAAAAGAATAAACATTCAAATTGTGTGAAATACTGAAAACCATCATGGAGGCACTATGGATCAGCAAGTTAGTGGGCAATAGCTCTCATACACATCTGCTGTGTATTTTGGTGTCTTTTCTTGATGTATGAATTCCCTTTTTGCTAATAATTTCCCATTTGTAAAATGCTTTGAGGTCTATTTAAAAGTGTATGAAGCCGGGCCATTATATCTTGTGATCATTGCAGACAGAGTTACTGCAAGTGACACATACTTTTGCTATTTTGGAACCCAAAAGCCCTGTATCACCTGCCTTCAAGGAGTACCAAAAGTGCCACCTTCTTCCTGGAAAGGCTTTGCTGTGAGGACAGTTAAATACCAGCTGAAGCATTGCAGGCATACCACAAGCTTTACCTTCCTGTGGGTGTTGGCATTGAGCTATGCTTTGGTGTAAAGTACATGAACTAATGCATATAAAAACAACGGGGCAGTTGCTTTCTCTTCTTGGCCTGATTTTTTTTTTTAAATCCTATATCGTTTTAAGATTGTAAATGAAAGCAAATGACAGCCCAAGCTGTTGCTTTTTGAAGCTCAATCTGCAGCTTGTTGCTGTGGGTTTTTTTTCTCTCGTGAGAAGGCTCTCGTTACAGTAGGACATCTGTCCAGCTAGAGAGTCCTGGTGCCTTGGGCAGCCTGAAACATTTTGGAGTTTGGACCTTTACACATGGGGTAAATTAAAACTGCTTTGTGGAGCAAAAGCAGTTCCTGTGTTGTCCTGTGATCTGAGTGACCCTTGGCTGGGATCTTTCATCCTCAGGAAGGGGCACCATTGCTGTCGTTTGGTGGAATAACCTATTTGATTTATACCAGGAAGCCTGATTTCAAAAGCAAAACAGCACATTAAAAATGAGTGAATTAATACAAACCTTTCACACTTTTTTTTTTTTAAACAAACAAACCCTTTCTTCCATCTCTCTGTGGCCTAAGCAGTGTTGTGTCTGTACCACAGGGTAGAGCAGCTGTTGTCATTGGGAAGCAATTACCCCTCCAGCTATGAGGGCAAGGTCCCCCTCAGCCCTCCTGGGGCCATGAGTGGTGAAGGAGCAGAGTGAATAACTCCTCCTTTTCCAAATATGCCTAATGAATGCCATACATTACAGAAAATACAAATAAATAAATATGCATATAAAAATTATATATATATATAAAATCAGCCAAAATTTCAGGTGTTGTGCTTAGTGGGCATAGCGTTACTTGTGTGGGGCTGTAATGGTCTATAGGTTTTTAATGGTGAAGAAGTGTCAGAAGATGTGGGATTTGTGTGAACTTGTAAGTAGATCTGATTCCTAATTCATTGCCTGCTTTTGGAGGTTTTTAAAGTCTTGACAGGCATCTTTTGCTGTTTTCAACCATCTAAATAACTTTGAAAACCTTCTCCCTGATGTCTGGGAAAGGCTGAGGGTACGTGGAGGACTGGCAGCTGCATTGCCAGGACTGGTGCTCTGCTGTCTCAAGGAGAGGTAGCAGAAAAGCACCCTTATTTCGCTCTGTATTTGCATTATTTTCCTGTCAATGTCTGTTTTATTTTTCCGAGTATAAGAGTACTCCCAGCGAGTAGCAGGCAGGAAATATTTGTAATTCTCTCAAGTTATCAGAAACCTGGAGGAGTTAGGCTGGGTAATGGGGACAGGGAAAAGACATTTGCTTTCCAGTGAAGAGTGACATGATGATCGTTCCAGCAGTGGCTGAGTTCTCAGATGCGGGGGGACCTGCTGTGGCTGCTTCAGGAGAAGACGTCTCCTCAAGGCAGGGTGCTGCTGACGAAGTCTGACACCTCCCTCCCGCTCCGCGGCTCCGTGCACAAGGTGGTCATCTGCACTGGTGCTGCTCTGCAGAGGCAGGGGAGAGCTACCCTGTGGGGTGGGAGTGAGGAGGAGAAGGGACTAACTCAGAGATGACTTCACGGATATAGATCTGGGGTTTTCCCACAAAAGGGTATAGGGATCCCTGTAGCTTGGGTGTGGTGTTGGGGTACCTTCTCATAAGGTTTGCCAGTCACGGTGGGTAACTGAGGATGGTAACACATGAGAGTGACAGGTCCATTTCTCCATTGCAGTGCGGTTCCTGGCAAGGGAACCTCTAAAGTCCTGGCTGAAACAGGATTTTGTTTAACAGTCAAAAAGCCTCAGCAGTAGGTTTATGGATATTTTCAGCAGTAACCAATGAGCACATAAGTGGCTAAGGGGAACTCTGATGCCCTAGCTAAAAAATCTGAATGAGAGCTGAAATAGCCATTAAGTTATTCTTTTATTTCTGTTCATGGTGAGACAACAAATAGATCTGGAATTCTTTCAGTGTGTTTGCGAATCAGAATAATTCACTGGATTTCTTCAATTAATTGACTCTGCAAATCTTTGCACGTTCACAATAGCACAGTTGCACATCACAATTCATGCTGCGATAGTTAATAGATACAAGATCCTGCCGAGTATGAAATCCTGTCTTTAGTGAAGCCAAGCAGGAGTTTTGACATTAATTTAATCGAGACTAGGACTGAATTCTGATGCAGTCCAATCGAAGCCTTCTTTATACTCGCGTATTCGTAGCAGAGATGAAGTTGAAATACATGTGTTGACTGTGTAATACGTGCAGCCAGGTTTATTTGAAAGAGAAGTCAAACATCTGCGCCGCATTGGTTGATTAGTGAATGTTAAGAACTTGCATATAAATCAGTAAATTTTAAGATTAACCCTCCATCCCTGCTAACACATCAATGTAGACATTTTCGTTGAACTGCACATTGCTGACAAGGTTTGGCAGATGGTGAATGATTTTGCTCTTCATGAATATTTTTCAATGGCTGATTGACTGCTGACAGGCACTTTTCCTTTAGACAACAAAGTCAATTTTCCCTCTCATTGTATTTATGGAGTCATTGCTCTCCTCGTTTCCAAATATGACAAGGGTTTTCATGGTCTGGACCGTCCCAAAAAGCAGAGCATGGGGAAGCTCGCACTCACATGCATACTTGTGAGCTTTGCAGGGCTGGGGCACCTTGCATGGCATCCTGGACTTGTGGCTATCGGGAATCACCGCAATATGAAGAGCCAGTGATGAAAATGCCAATGATGAAAACCTGGCCGTTTTCTTATTTACCCAGCCCAGGACCGATGCTGTTGGGCTTTGCACCAGGAGATGGCAGGGTCGTGCTGTTCATGCAGACTTTACCAGCCCTGGTGACTGATCCCATGCCTTTCTAGGATGGGATTTTAAGGCTCTCCCAGGAGCTACCGTGTCTTGTTTAAAACGTATCAAGCCTCTGACTGGCATTCATGGAAAATACACTGTATGTGCTCAGCAGTTCATTTGAAGAGCTATCACTCTTGACTTGAGATTGACCTGAATTAAGTCCCCCAGATTCAACCAACCTCAAGCTTTATGAAAGTGCAGAAGGACAGAAATGTCAATTTAGACTTTATTTTCTACAGACACTTCTGTTCGGCTCCTTGTTCCTCAGACACCTAGAAAACTGTGTAATAAGTGATTCCAACCCAACTATTCTATCTGACCTTTTCTGCCCCCTCCTGCCTCCCTGTGGGTTTTCTTTTATTAATTATACTCTGAAAGTGAGTTTGATTTTTTACTCTTTTTTTTTTTCCTGTTGTACTCATCTTCAGCACAGTTCATTCAGTCTTTCAAGCTCAGGAACACAGAGGGATGATAGTTTCACACATGGCACAGAGAGGGAATTCTTAACCTGTTCTACCTACTAAGCCCACAGTCTCATTCAGCAGTCACAAAATCATACAAAGAAAATGTCACTACCTGTTGCTATAAAGGGAAAAGCCTGCTTTGTTTGGCTCAAGGAAAAAATACAAGGCAATTTGTGCTGACCTCTTGGTAAACAGAATAACCTTCCACTGCTAAATTTTATAGTCTTACTCAAAGAAATGAGTTATGCATGGCACTGACTTTCCAACCGCAGACTAAGTGTGAGGCTTGTGGTAGGGGATTTTTGGACCCGTTTTGGCAAATGTCTGAGGCCGTGCAAGTTACCTGGAAAGCTGGATTTTCTCTACTCTGTTATGTGTGCATAAAGGGGATTGCCAGAAAAATTTAATTGCATTTTGAAGGAAATTGTTAATCATAGTAATAGCAGTAGCAGTGATTAATTGATCAGGCAGGAAGCAATGTGCCTGATCCATGACAGTCACTGGAAATGAGGTACTTTTTAGTCAGTGGCAACTTCTTGCCTAAAGTCTGGGAGACCACAGTCTCTGCCACCTCTGTGGAGAGTGCCCAGGCCAGCACTTGTGCCTGCAGAGCCCATCCATCTCCTAGTGCTAACTCATTCCTGCCTGCCTCCACTTGTGTTGGTACAGTGTTTCAGCAAGAGAAAACTCAGGTTCCCTAGCCAACCCATCCCACTGCCAGCCCAGCTCCTGCTGCCGTGTGTGCTCTCGCTGCCTGCCTGCACTGTGCCGGAGAGCTTATGGGGAGAAGTCCATGGCATCTGTCCTGGCCCAAAATATGCCTGGGCATTGTTTAGAGGGAGCCAAAACCATGCCAGAAGCTAGGCTAACTTTTTCATGTTACTGAGGGCACAAGCAGCGGAACAGGGTGAATGGCAGAGCTGCACTGAGAGAGAAGCATCCTCAAATTTCTCTGCAATTCCCTCCCTTTCCCTCCTCCTCAGTGCTGGAGGGCTTTAGTGGTGACGGCTGTTTCATACTTTGGCTGTACAGCAGCTGCATGGACAGCACAACACCGTTTGGACAAGAACAACGAGTGGGCAGCGTTAAGTCTCTCTTTGTCAAGAGCCCTGGGCTGTTGTTACAGTACACACTCTGACTCCAGCACGATTCATCGGGCACAAGCAGGACTTTAGACCCGAGCAGCACCCATAATTTATAGCTGTCACCTTTATATTATCCTCCTGATGGAGCCCCAGTGCCCAGAACTGCTCCAAGCCATGCTATGTTACGGCGGCTATGATTTTGTCAGATTAAACAGGGAGCATGGCTGAACTCCTCTGTAGTGGGACAGAGACCAGGGAAAGAGATCTGTGTCAATGTCAAAAGCAAATGGGTACCCTAGCTTGAAGACTGTTTTGAAACAACTTGCCCAGTCAGGCTTAGTCTGGTGCCACCAAAGGCATTGCCCCTCCGCCATCATCCTCAAAGTAACCTATTCACAACATGGGGAAAAAAAATTATTTTCAAGCAAATTTTCTCATATCAAAGATCCTCTCTGAAAGCTCCTATGTAAAATAGTGCTTTGGTACCATGAGACTTAGATAAACTGTCCATAGTTATGACTATCTTGTTTCTGAGATACTGTTTGAGATGTTTTGAAAAACCCGTAATTCACTGCTTTTTGTACCCAGTCCGCGTCAGGAAGGGAATGAGGTTAGTGTCCATTGCTTGACATATTTGTGCTGACACACAAAGAAGCAAAGAAGGGGACCGTGTTCCACACTAGGCCTGGAAATCAGTTCATTAACATAATCTCTGACTTTTCTTCTCAGCTGCCATTTCTTTTGTTCTGGTGTAGATCCCTTTTTGTCAGCTTGTTCCCATCTCATTCAGAAGACCAGCTGGTCTCTGTGCTTCTGAAAAGGGCCTTGTGGTGTTCTCCAGTAATTACTCAGCACACCCTTGCATACAGCTCAGAACGGCGTTGCTCTGGTCATCGGTAAGACACATTTGACAAACTGGGGGAAGTTTTGGAGTTACTGCAGCATGCAGAGGCAGACTGCTTTTACTTGGTTGCCTGATCATTTTATAAATGCTTCCAGTCAAATGAATAAGAGAAGTCTTTGTATGTGGAGGTTTGAACGGGCAAAGGTAACTAAACAAGGAGCTGCGCTCTTCATCCCTTGGGAGCATTTAGCAGCCGTCTCTTCTGCAGCCCAGAGGAGGTCACAGCAGGTGGCTTATCAGCACAGGCTCACCTGGCAATGTGCTGGGTCATACACCACTCATGACAGTCCGTGAGTGAGAAGGAGTGTTATAAACATACCCTGTAGACTTGCTTAAGCATCATAAAGTTATTTTTCCAAACAACTTCTCAAGTCTTTTAAGTTTGTTTTCTTCTCTTAAAGATTTTTTTTTTTTTTTTCCCCCTGAGATTTGGAAGGCTAGGGCTGCACTGTCTCATGTAACCATATGAAAGCTGGAGTGACTGTCCTAGGAAAAATGTTGCATGAGCTGGCTACACTCTCTATGTAGAATATAGATATGGATGGAAAGGCCAGGTCAGCTTGAGGACTGGCAGTGTCAAGCACAGAGAAAAGCTGGGTGTTGTGAGCAGTGCAGAGCATCCCTTTGGTAAGGGACAAGCAGTGGTGGGGCAGCCAGTGGCATTAGGAGGAAGAGAACCCTGTTACAGGACTATAAACCCAGGGTCAAGTGCTTCCTAAATCTTACAGGATTGAAACTTGCATTTTCTCCCTCACAGGAGAAAATCCTGGCAAACAACTTTTGGAGCAATTTGAGGTAAGGACTATCCCCTTGCCTCTGTTGAAGCTATTGCACACTAAAATACTTCAAAAAGTCCAGACCTAATTCCTTTCCAAGACACAAAGCTTATGCCAAGCCCTTTCCCTTTGAATTTCTGGTGACTAACCTAAGCAGCTCCTTGGCTTGCTGCATGGCTGCTGTGAATCAAATTAGTTGCCTGTACTGTCCATGAGCCTAAATCCAAAATTTGCTGCCTGGTTTCCTTCATACATTCCCCTCAGAAGTATTTCTTTCCTCCAGTCATTGCCAGGCTATCTCCAGAGCTGCTGCCAGTGGGACGTTCATTCAGAGCCTACTCCCTCGCTCCTCGTGCCTGGGGTTCAGGAGAGAGATGGGGAGTAAAGAAGCAGTTGCGTTCAACAAGTGGTTTCAGCCCTATTGGGTTCAGGTTTTGCTTTCCTTTTGGAAGTCGTCCAGGACGTTTGAAGTCCCCTGCGTGAGGAGATGAAGCCCTGGCCTTGGGCTGCTTGCTGAGTGATTATACCAGACCTGCAGATCCCAGGAAACTTGGGGCTTTGGGGCACTGCATGCCAATGGGCTGTGGGGGGATCAGGGCTGCGAGCCCGACACGCGACATGTCCCCCAGTGGGACTCTACCAATGTGGGATGGTCTCCATGAAACGTCTGTTCTTCAGTGCCTTCACTGGCATGCTGGTAAAGCAAAAAGAGGTCCTTTTCGGACTACTTCTGTAAGGCAGGTCTGGGAAGCTGCTAAAATCCTTCTGGCTGCACAAGGGAGTTTTGGTGCTAATCTGGCAATATATCATTTCTCTCATAAACTCCTGTCTTCCATGTCCTCCTTGGCTGTTTTCCTCCATTCTCCACTGTAGCCAAAATGTCACTTAATTTTGATAGATTAGGAGCTGCCACTTCCAAGCACTGTCTGGAAAAAATTACTTCAACAGCCAAAGAACCTCTCACACAGCTGCTGGAAACATTACCTTCCAGCAACCTCAGAAGAAACTCGAAATAGCAGATGTGCCCATGGTGCAGCCTAAAGGCAGAAAGTAACCCATGATGTCCAGGAGCATGGCCCAGGGCTGCCTTCCTACTGACTGGAGTCTGGGAACGCAGGTCTGGTGGTACTGCAGGGCTTCCATGGCAGACAGAGGTGAGCGAGACTATCTGCTGGTTGGGAAGACAGGAGATACTGTGCCTGCCTCTATTTAAAACTAATAACTTTTGAAGTTATTTAGAGAATGATTGCTGCCTATGAGCACCCCCTGTGCATAGTAAAGAAGCAGGTAGCAACACAGATAAGATTGTACCAAGTTTCCCAGTTTTTTACTTAGAAATTCTTTTTCACCACACAGCCGTCCCTTCAAAAACAGACCTTTGCGTTTCTTGAAATGGACCCACAGCTTGGGCCATTTGCTTGACAATTTAAGAGTAGTCATTTCCCTGTACTATTATGAGGATTTCAATTTTGGAAACTACACTGTTCATGAAAGCATTTGAATGTGTGGGATGAGATTCATCAGACCACCTTCGTGACACAGGAACACGGGTCTGCAGTCCTGCCTCAATAGACAGTTCTCTCCTGTGTTTCACATTAAGCACGCGCTAAAGTCTCATCCCATCTGCATGCTGACAGCAGGGAAAAGACCAGTGTGGCTAATCTCTGCCAGATTCAAAAGGAGATACTGGGTCTACTTCTGCCCCAGACACTAAGCCATGAATCCCAAGATGAAGCATCAAACACAAGTCAATAGGTGCGAAGGACCAAGAGTACCAAGGAGAATTTCTTGACAGAGAGTGTACGATAGTTAGTCTTCCCAGAAGAGCAGATGGAGGCATCAGGAAATGACAGAAGAGTGGAAAGGAGAAACAACAAAGTTTGACTGGGAAAGGTGATCTTAAGTCCCACTCACATAAAGAAGAGGAAGCACATGCTTTAGTGCTTTCTTGGATAACATCCAGAAAGTCTTACAAACATGCAGCTAATGTAGAATAGTCAAGATCTGTTCTGCTTTAATTTTGGTATACCATGTTTAAATTAGTGTGCTAGCTTGCGGCAAGTATATGCTTTGTAATTTAGTTTCAAAACGACATTATCTTTCCTGAGAAAGAGATTTTAAAAATGAGTTGGTTATACTTAAGAAACTCAACTTTATTGACAAAGATGGTTTCTGTTAATGAAAGACTAAACTGGATGCCTGAAGAATGAAAGGAATATAAACCATATGCTGTTATGTTTGGTGCATTAAAAATGATTCTTCTCTCTACTGGATTCCCCGGCGTTGTTTTCAGCCTGGAGGTAGTATATGTATTTTGTTTTGTGGTTTAGCACTAGATAACCCAATTAGGTGCAAGTTGGAAGAACTGAATGTTCTTGGTCCACTTGGAACTGTCTTTCTGCTGAAAAACAGAGGAGATGATTAGTTCTGAATGTCTTATTCTTCACAAGTCAAATCATAAAACTAGAATAGTTGCTTTACAAGGTTGAAACTTGCTCTGTTTTGCAACTTTTCCGTATTTTCACAGAAATTTAAGGAATGTATCAAGCCTAGAGTGCATCCTTTTTGAATAAAGCGCATCTTGTACTTCACACTGGAGGTTTCAGTATTCTTTTCACAGAAGGCTGCAAACCACTCTTTGGAAAGAGATTTTGTATTGCTTTCAGCAGTTGCCTATTTACGAGAAGTTGAAGACATTCAACAAACTGCATGAACATGTATCTCATAAACAATTTTAATACCTTCATTTTAGGATCTTTGAATTTAACAACAAATGTTGGCCTTGGCTTCAAGAACCACCATCCTTTGAAAGCTAAATTATCAGATGCAGGGACTACATATGGTTACAATAAAAAGAAGCATTCACAAAGATTATTGTAAGTAAAAGCATACCATTCAGATTGAAGCTATTCTTATTCTTGTTGGTATTTATGAGAGTTTGGACAAGTGATGGGTAGTTATGCATATGTTTATGAATCACAGACAAATCTTGTATTTTGGTAGGAAAAACAATGTCTTTATACTGTTTGTATTCCAAGTGCATTATATGTCCTTCAGCTCTAGAAAGGCTTTGAGCAATTGCACTGGGAAGATTGCTGTCTCCAGTATAATATAATCTTGACTGCCTCAGTTAAATTCAACATTGTGTTTCTTGTAAAGCTTGTAATAAGTGTAATTCTGTTTCTGTTGGAGATAATGGGAGTATTGTCAACAACTTCAATGAGAATTTTTATGTATGTTAATGGAACAATTGAACTCACTTTGGCACAGATAACTACCATGTCCCCTTCCTCCCAGTGAAGTACCTCATTTAGATTCTCAGCATCCAAGCTGCCCTGGTGAGGTTTGCAGGCTCCATCTTGCATGCCTCTAAAGAACAGTAGGACATTAAAAGGAGGAATGAATAAGCTCATCCATATGGGAAAGCATACCTATATGAAAAGTTGGTAACGTCCAGAACTGGAATAAAGAAAGCTGTGTTTACCTGCAGCTGTGTCACTGCCTTTGGATGAATCCCTTCTGCTTTGTCAAATGCTGCTTGGGAGATGAAGAAGTTTGCATTGTCCCAAACAGTCACAAACACCCTTGCTTATCCAGATCTAGTCTACTTTCATTTTCTAGCATGTCTGATGCATCTACAGAGGGAAGATTATAGTGTGTTGATAGGGACATTCTGAGTCTTGGATGCACTGAAATTACCTTTGAAATCCTTGCTTTTGTGTTTGTCTTCTAGCCTTTTGATGCTGATGTACTTGAAGATCTTCAGGATTTGTGTTATTGTGTGATATTTTTCACTTTTCTGACTTGCAGACGATCACTCCGCCTGTATCTGCAACAGGAACTTGAAAGGCTCGTCACATGGACATGAGCACTGTTTTCTGATGACTCCCCCAAGCAACCACAAGCTTCTTCAGGGAGGTGTCTCCACTGGTTTCAGTGGGAAAGTGGGGCACAAGGACTGCTGGAGAAGGCCTCTTATAGATTAATCTTTTGTCTGTACTTTAAAATGAGGTATATAACAATGACTTCTGTTCTCATTGGTCTTTGTTGAGGATTTGATCTCCCTTTTCTGACTCAGTGTGAACTGCATCTTAGCTGGGTAGTTTTGGGCTTCTCTGCTAATCTTTCCAATATATTCCTTAGTGCTGCAGATGAGTGTTGCCAGCTCAGGTTTCAGGCTCTTGGCTCTACCCAGGGTTCCTTTGTGAATCAGGGTGTTACACCTGCTTGTATCATCACCTCATCAATGCCTTTAATCTTCTGAAATGAATTTAACATGAAGGCACACCGTACAACTGGAGCATGCCTTTTGTATTCCTTAAGAAACAAAACAAAAGCCAAGTAACATCAAATAAGTAGAGCTTGTGATGCTTCTGCTGTGGTGTCCACGCATCCACTTTCTAAGCTGATTTGGCCTATACTAAGAAGTACAATGACTGCCAACAGCTGCACGTACTATACCTATTACACCTACCACAGCATTTGTGAAAATCTACAAAAAAGCTAGAACACTTTTCTTCTATCCATCCTTGCTTCCTTGCTTTTTCTCTCTCTCACCCATGGCGTATATCTAAGGAACATCACGCCAGAGCTAGCTGTGGGACCAAAGTATGTGCTACACAGAAGTAAGCTGAGCTGAGAAGATCTGAGCTTAAGTCTTAAGTTTCCAAATATAAAAGAAGAAACCATTTTGTCAACTAGAGAAAGTGTTGTACTCCATCAATGACATGATGCCAACAGCTGAACAAGGGACTTACACCTGCCCCCATCCATGTATGTGTGCACTGCAAAGGCATTTCTCTTATGGAGCTTGCAGTAAATCCATCAGAGGCTGCTTTTAGGGAGAATTTTTTCCCTCACAACCACCTTCACAAAGATGTTTTCTTATAAGCCACAGTCATGAAGACACAGTTCTGCTGAACAGGCAAATACATTAAATACTATCCATTCTTTTAAAATATGTTATTTTTATTTAGAGCACTGCTTTGTTTTGCTTATGAACCTCAAAGAAAACAACTGTGTATGCAAAGACATTTTCAGAGTGGTTAACCTAGCTAAGTAAAATCAGCAGAAGGCAAATTGTCATAAGAAAGTGTCTTTGTTCAGCTGAGTAATTGAATCAGGTGGTATATGCTTGGCAGTGATGTTCCCAGCTTCCAAAATACAGAGTGCAACAGTCATCCCTCCAACTGCAAGCAACTTATAGATGGAGAACTACTTGTGTTTTCACTCATTTTCTAGTTGTTTTGAATGCAGAATAGCAAGTGCAAACAAAGGGAGCATTTTGTGATTTGATTTGCCTCCAAACAGCACTACCAAGTGACCATACCTTTTCAGCCTAAACTAGTCTTCAGGTGCCAGCAGTCAAGGTGGTGTCCATGCATGATTTTCTGAATAATAAAGGTACTAATATTGGCATTTAATATCACCCAGTGCCAACACGAGATAACTGTATAGTTGAGTAGAACTATCAAGCAGCCTAACCCTTGAAATTATTTATTTCTATTTCAGAGCAACTGATCCTAATCTAATTAAATAATAAATGAGATGTCTCAAATAGTGAATCTGATTAGATTTTTATTAAAGGGCATAATACCTGTTCCTCTTTGGCAGCATCTCCTTCCCCATTGGCAGCATCAGTCTCGGGTTAAATAGACTTCTGAATCACATGATCGCAATTTAACTTTGATGCACTGATGCATAGGTGACAATACAGTTCCTAGTACAGAAGTAGAATCTTTTAGAGGAAGCTGCAGAATTACTAAAGCTTTCTTGGCTCAGTTTTTCTGCTCTAAATGTTAACTGCTTTCCTCACTTCAGTAATTGTGTTTATTTGTGTTTGGATATTTTTAGCTGCATGGGCTTGTAACAGAAGATAAAAGATGATAAATAATGGGTTTGGACTGAACAAAGGAAATAACTCCTGGCATTGACATTCACCTGTGTTCTGGTATCCAGACTAACCATCAGAGTAACCTCTGTTAAAGGAGGAGGTCATATATTCCGTTACAATTTATAGCAGAAAATTCTAATAGTGTTCCTAGGATGTTGTATTTGAGAGTGGTTAAATAAAACAGGCTTATGTGAGGAAAGCAGAAAAAGAGTTATTATACTTTTTCCAGATACAATAAATTTTTATTTAAGACTTTTACTCAAAGTCAGTTTCTGCTGTTCTATTTCCCACTATAGACCTAAGCCAGAAACAGAATTTAGCCTTTAACTTGCTCCCATTTGAGAGGCCAGAATCTATAGTGACAGGTACATTTGGGGTCCACCTGTCCTCTTTACAAGGAACTCCCATCAGTGATGTCTTCCACGGCCCCTGACGTAGGCATGTTTGGGGCTTAGAGTTGCTATGACGATTGGGGCAATCTGCAATACAGCCCAGTCCTCCCACTGCAGCTGCGACACCACTGTTCTACCACCCCCAGATCATTAATGATGCCCTGGACAAATAGAGCAAGTTGTTTGCTTAGTTGCAGATTAAACTCTAAATATTCCTCTGACATAAGTTTGTTTTACATACAAATTCTAAATTGCTTTTCCTTTGCATGAGTACGATTAGCTTAGGAAACAAGTGTTGGTCTAAAAGTGTCTATAGCAAAATACTAACATACAGAAGTGACAAGGTGAAGAACATATTTTTTTTAACCAGAACTTTTAAATAAATTCTGAAGAGTCTTCTCAAGCCCAATGACTTTTCGTTGTCATAAGCTTTGGCTAGAAAAAAAATGACACTTTCCAAAATAGTCCCTCAGCCATTGTCTTTTTTTTTTCCCTTCACCTAAAAACATAGCTCATGATTTTAAATGTATTAATATGTGTGTGTAAACGTGGACTTGGAATTGTAAACATTTATGCATTAACCATTTAACTATATCACTTTTTCTTGCTGCTACCCTTTGAGGTTGCTTGTTGAAATTCAAAGGATTTGACAAATGTGGGGATTGTGGGTCCATTTTAGGAAAAACTGTCTGTGACATATGTGGTCCTGTACAGTTTTTATTTTAACACAACGTAGGAAGATGAAAGCAAGGATAACAGTAAATAAAACACCTTTTCTTCTTCAGCCACAGACTATGCAGTTTCATAACAGTTGTTTCTAAATATTGCAGAAACTCTGTGGTGGCATGTTAAAAATCCCACAGAGAAGCAATCTCCTCAGTTAACAAACAAAAAGCACTGGGTGCTGAAGCAGGGGAGTTTGGTTCCTGTGCCGCATACCTGGTAATACCCTTGCTCTGAGGTGGAGAGTCAGGGTCTTACAAACTCAGGAGCTGTATCTCTGGATAGCAGTATTTTTGTTTTTAACAACTCTCTGAATGGATTGGCAATTACCCAAGTACTTGCGTGTTGCGGTGGTGTGAACCTGTTTAATGTTTCTTTCCAGAATCACTCATGGGCCCAGCTGGAAGAGACAGGAGCCCTTGGGGTCAGAAGGCCTCCAAGCAGCAATCCTTACCTACTAAGACATGTGGACAGCAGCATCCTTCCCTGAGGTACCAGGGAAGAACAGCTGATGCGTGAGCAAGGGAGAGCCCAGGAGAACTGAGAAAAGAGCAGACTACCCAGCTCCTTCTTTGGGCTGAGATGAAGGGGTAAGATAGATAGAATTACTGAAGCTGTTACTAGGTTATTATTTTTATGATCTCTAGCAGCAGATAATCAGGGTTAGAGGTGAAAAGCTCAGTGAGTAATTAGCTGTCTCCTGAGATACGCAGGCTCTGGCCCTCCTGAGTTTTGTAGTTCTTAAGAATTATAACCTTTCTTGCCCAATAAGATGAAAATTCAGATAATTAATCTCTGCAGAAAAGCATTAGGGGAGCAAAGTCATCCTACAGCCCTTGACTTTCAGGATCCAAAGCAACACATTCTCCATGTCCTTACTCAAGGGGCTACTTTAAAAGTCTTAATATTTTGAGGAAGTAATGCTACTCAATGACAGTTTTAAAATGAAAATCTCTTTCTGAAAACAAATGTATGAGTAAAAGGAAGTAGGATAGGTCTTGGAGAGAGTGATCCCTGAGGTTGATCAGTGCATATAACAACAAAGCAACTTTCTTCCTCCTTTCCCAAGCCAATAGTATTTTTACTTTTTTTTTTTTTTGATGGCAGAGACTTTGGCCTGTAAAGAAAGATAGTTGATTTTTCTTTTCTTTACTCTAAATTTGATTTATACCCAGACCTACATCTGGTCTAACTTGCATATGTACAGAAGCTCCTATCTCTTCCCTCAGTGCTTCCTTCACAGATGTCTTTCTTGCTACGCTTCCTCATTGCATAAAAAATATAGGAGGTTTTGGTACTTCTGTTTGTTGTTTGAGACATGATAAGTAGTCATTAAAAGATGCCTTTAAGTGACCTAGCAATAAAACCTAGCAATATTTCATAAGCATTAAAAACAAGCTTTTAGACAAACATTGTAATTCTCCTCAATGCAGTCCATGAGTTAGCTACAAAACCAGCTTCACTTTCCTGCAAAAATTTCATCAAATAAGTAGCATTTGCGATGTGCTGGGAAGGCCATGACTGCTGGATATTCTAGAGAAACAGGGAGTGCATGTTTCCCTGATGGGACACTCTCCTTATTCCCTTTCAGTCCACGGAATATCCATCTTGAAGTTTTGCTAACTGAAGCTATGGCCATCTGTCTGAAAGGGTGCATGCCTTTCTTCTGCTGCTTCTGTCCTCACTCTTCCCACTCCTCTTTCCATATTTACTTACAAACACTTCTCTGACGACTTCTTTGCTCTTCATGTGGCTGGCATTTATAGCCTGTCTCTATTACTCCTCAGTATCTTTCTTTTTCAGCTTTGGCTCCTGTACCCCTCCACTTTGTCTCTTTCTAGGACATTTTTCCCCACATCTCATGGCAATGGCATGTCTGATCCTGCCCCTCTCGGTGAACTTGTGCTACTATTCCATCCATGGGAGAGTAGAGGGGTGAAATTGCTTGGGAGATCAGAGTTTGCTGATGCTTTTACCCCTAGTAGAATAGAAAGCCAAAGGAATTACAGTTCACGACACAAACTTTAGCAGATGAGTCAAAGGAATAGGGGAAATAATACAGATAGAGAAGTCAGTGACTGAACGGACACTGGAGACATCCCCTCATATACAACAGCACCATGTTTACACAAAAACCTTTCAGTGCACTACTGGCACCTGGAGCATCCGTAGAAGGGTTTCTTATCAGTATCTATTTTAGCACTGTATCATAGTAGAATTTTTTGTTTGCCTGACCCAAATGAGCCAAAAAAAAAAAAAAAAAAGGAAAAAACCAGTTTGTATTTACCTGAAACAAAATGTGTTTAGTTTTCTCAGGGAACTGAAATCAAAGCAAAAGGAAACCACCCAGGTAGGACCAACATACTTTTTTCATTCCTAAATAATACATTTAGTGTAATGTTTAGGCTTGGAGGTTGAAGTGTAGAAAGGAAAATACTTTTCCTAGTCTGTATAAAATATTATGTGTTTTTGCACTTTTGAAATGGATAGGTCAAGATAAATTGTTCAGATTTTTTTTTCCCAATCCTTCTCAGGTTTTGTTTTGTTTTGCGTTGCGTATGGATATCCCTGAAACAATATTTTTCAGGAAATTGACTATTCTCTGCAAAAACCCTTCCCCTAGCTCTTTCAGTAGAACATAAGTGTCATATCCTCCCAACTCACTATCCTGTTAAAGCCTGACCCGTGAACAATGCCATGTCCTTCAGTGTGACCGTGTGCTTGAAAGGGGGCTGCAGATTTAAATCAGGCAATTTAATGTTTCCAATTATAGGAAATGTATTTGGAAGGATGCCAAAATGCTAAATAGCTTGATAAAAAAGAAAGGTTCTTTGTTTCAATTATTTCTTATTGCACGACATGCTTCCCTTGCCACCACTTAATTAGAGACGAGAACTCCACAGGAGATCCTGTTCTTTATTAATTTATTTTAAAGTTATTAACTCTACTTGCAACAACAATACCAAAGCTTGAATTCCATGGCAAGCCCTGGATAAGGAAAGACAGTCCAGTGGGTTATGCCATTAGCGTAGGACTGGAGAGGAGCGGCTATCATCCCCACTCCTGACAAAGCCTCCTTGTGCGATCACATCGCTGGGACCCAGATGACTAGAGGTGTTTCATTTTGTTCCTGTGGAAAATTATGCTAGTCAGGAATCTTGGGTGATCTGATGCTTTGTCTTTCTCTGTACAGATTTCTGCTTTTGCAAGGGCTTGAGGATAGCTATCTGAAGAAATGCTTAGTGATTATTTAAAAAGTCCTGAAAGAAAGGTAACACGTTGGGCTTCACGAGCACACTTTGTTTCGCTTTGTAGCAGCTTGTGGGAATGGGCTTAACTTTCCACCCTGTTGGATATCAAACCTTTGGCCAGGTGGTAAGCAAACGCAGAGGGAAAGGGCCCTGTTCTTTTCTGTAGCTTCTACGCCCTTCCTGGTATGGGAATTGATGGGAATGGTAACTGGAACCTGAGATCAGGATTTTTAGCCTATTCAGTACAATTCTAGTTTAAAAAGGGGCCTTATGAGCTAACGAGGCAGAGGAGTTTGCTACTCCCCTAAGGATTATGGAGTTTAAAGGGTCACAGCTTCTTGTAGCAACTACCTGATGACATTTGGAGCTTAACGCTTTGCCAACAAAATGTAGGTGAGATAAGAAAAAGAGCACACAGCAAAACTTACAAACCAATTAGTCAGCATTGTAACAAGTCACTTCGCAAATGAAGACACAAACAGAAATGTTTATATTGGGGATTTGTCTAGCCCTTTGAGCTATCTTGTTTCTGGTTTAAAATACTTGGGTTTACTCATGGAAATATTCTGCTTGCAACAGCACTGGGTTAAATACAATAGAACAACATGTTAAATTGTTTGTTTGTATAATGACTTGTGGGACAGGTCCTCACTCGGTGCAATTTGACAGGGATTACATGAGCTCAAGAGCTGTTGCTACATAATTAGTTGTCAACTAATTTGTTCTAAGGCAGGGTCACATGAAGAAAATTTTCACTAGGGATAACTACTGAAATTAGTATTTTACTGCTTGTGTTATTACACTGCCGGCATTTGCATTTTTCCTTGGAGCACGTGCTATTGAACTTTATAAACCACAGCATCCTCATTACTCTGTGGGTCTGGATGTATACGTTGCTGCCTAAGGCATCTGTAACACAACCGTCTGTCTGTCTTGCACTACTTTACTGCATAACATACTAAATTATTCCAGGAAAAAGCATAGCCTGTGTTGGTCATATAACAGTATTGCAAAGAACGGTCAGATGAAAGCTGATGGAGCTAGGTTGAGCAAACCTGGCCATACCTACACCATGCCAACGTGTTGGACTACCCCAGAGGTCACAGCATTAGTTCAGGCTCAGAATTTCTTCCTTGCCCTGCTCCAGAACTTACTCAAAAACTTCTCTGGAGTACTCTCCGTTAACCAAGTTTGGCCCTGGCGGAAGGCTAGGCCACAGTGTAGGCTCAGCCCTTTTCAGAGATGCTGAATAACTGCAGAGCTTGCAGGTTCCGAGGGTGCTCGCTACCTTTGAGATGGAACTCCATCCAAGTAAGCCGCTTATGCCAAGGAGCCAAGACTGACACTCTTAAGGCCTCTACTGGTCTAGGTGCATTCAGCTTGTGTACCTAGGGTTAAATCTAACACAGAGCTCCTTGTCTTCAAGGAAAGAAAAACAGAAACTTGGTTTTCAAAGGCCGGTTGCTACAGAAATGGCAATATCGTCAGAAATCCAGAAGCGCTGGACCTAGATTTCAATTAAATAGCCATCATTATAAAATATTACATTGGTCTCTTGTATTTACATGCAACAATTGCATTTCATTATTTTTACTAACCATCCAGTAGTTACAAAAACTCATTTATGACCACTTAACAGCCAGACTCTTAATATTTGCAGCGCAATTAGCCTGAAGCAGTCTTGAATAATGTCCTGTTTACAACTGAAGTAATAAACCAAGAGCACCAGGGGACAGAAAGGCTAATTAAAGGGGACAATTGGAGAAACAATCCAGTGTTGGATGGCTGGAAACATGCTATCATTGTTCCTGTATGGGGTAGATTTATGGTAAAGGTGATTAAACCTTGAAAGTATTTGGTTTCTTTTGGCATGTCTGTTTGGACTCACTGGACCTGATTCTCATTTACAGCCAGACTTCTTTACACTTCCAGTGGTGGTATAAAAAGTCTTTAGGAGAATATTTACTGCCAAAGTGGTCTAAAGTGGGCCTAGCGCAAAAGGGCAGTAAAAATCAGACTGGACAAAAAACTTCAGAGGAACAGTTTTCCTACCCCTAGGTCCTCAGTATTTAATAAAGGCAATGGGATCTTAGGGAATTAGTATCACTGATGTATAATGAACACAGACTGACTGTATCCAGATACGTTGTGTAATTGCTACTAACATTCAAACCCTCCTAAAGTCTGCTGGAGTACTTGGCCACCACTCATAAACTGAATTGGGCAGCAGTGATTAGGGGACTCTTGTCATGCTTCCAAAATCTGCTTTTTATTGGGAAAACTATTCACTGAGTCTCTGCCACATGCTTACTCATTAAGAACACAGATTTCTAGTTCTATGTGTGGGCTCTTAACGATGCTGCGCTAAAAATCGAGATACTGGAAGCACAGGACATTTTAAGACGTTTGTCACCAAGTTTGGTGTTTCCTGTGTTCAAGCTTAACTCCGCAAACTGGAAAGCCGAGCGTATTTTTCTGCTTAACTTTCTAAACAAAAGCTGGTCTCTTCTGATCATGTGAGTCTGTCGTAGTTCAGCCCCAATCGGGACCAGACTACGCAGTCTCTCTCTCACTCCCCCCACCTTCCGAGAGAACAGGGAGAGAAAATATAAGGAAAAACGGCTCAAGGTTTGAGATAAGGGCAGGGAGAAATCCTTAAAGTTACCGTCACGGGCAAAACAGACTCGACTTGGGGAAAACTATTCATTTATTACTAAAACTAGCAGGATAATGAGACAGAGAACAAGATAACCTCCATCCACCCCTCCCTCTTCCCAAGCTTAACATTATCTCTACTACCATCCCCCCCCGAGTGGCACAGGGGGGGAAGAGGGAATGGGGGTTGCAGTCAGTTCATCACACGTTGTTTTACACCGCTGCTTCATGGTCGGGGGAAGAACTCCTCACATTCCTCCCCTGCTCCATCGTGGGGTCCCTCCCACGGGCCACAGTCCTTCGTGGAACTGCTCCGGCATGGGTCATCTCTTCCACGGGTGCAATCCCTCTAGAACAGCTGTCCCAGCGGGCCCTCCACTGGCCAGAGCTGCCTTCAGGCATCCACCTCCCCCAGTACGGGGTCCTTCACGTGCTCCAAGTGGATCTCTGCTCCTCCGTGGCCCTCCATGGGCTGCAGGGGGACAACCTGCTCCACCATGGTCATCACCACAGGCTGCAGGGGAATCTTGGCCAGGAGCCGCATTACTCCTCCCCCTCCTTCTCCATTGACCTTGGCGTCTGCAGCCATTCCTCACAACAGGCTGGCAGATGTCTCTCAGGATCTTTTTTTACATCTTATTCACTTCTCATTTCCTTTCCATTCCTTGCAGCTGGGCCGGGCCGAGTCGGGCCCAGTCGGTTGCCTGGCGAGAGGCCAGAGGGTGAGGCCTGCAAGGCCCATGAGGCCTGCGCCTCCCGCTCTGCACCTCTGCCCCTGCTCAGCTTCTTCATATCTTCTCTTATCTTTTTTTTTCTGTTTTCCACTTCTTAAATACGTTATCGCAGAGGTGTTATCACGGGACATTCTGCTACCAATCGGCTCGGCCTTGGCCAGCAGTGGGTCCGCCCTAGGCCTAGCCAAGTCCCCTGAACAAAGGGGAGCGACTTCTAGCAGTTTCCTACAGAAGCTACCACCTTAGGCGCCCCCCTATTAAACAAAACCATGACAGAGTCTAAGAGCTTTAGCTTTCTTTCCTAAATATAGGAAGATTTGTGACAGAAATGCAAGAGTTGATAATGCTGGAAGTTTGAGACCAGAAGTGTAGCTTTATTCATGGACCATGCAAGTACACTGTCCTTTCATGCATAATATCTCTTTCCCCTCCCCCCCATGCTTAATTTTATTAATTAGATGTGATGTAGAAGATGGGCACCAACTCCTCTCTTGTGCAGGTCAGCCTTACACCAGGTTCATGGTAATGGGAGAGTATTATATCGGAAATGGTCATGTTGAAAGAGATTTATAGATAATGATCAGACCCAAATTGACTATAAATTCTCAGTATAATTTTTTTCCATAATAAGTCAATGTTCTTTTAAGTAAGTTAAATACAGGAAAATGACTTCTTAAAGGGCAGGAGAAGTCATATTATTTATTCATAACTTAACAGTAAGAACTGTATAATTTTTAAAAGAATGTTTAAATGACAGAAAGTTGAAATGAGCAAGGGAAGCTAGGAAGTAGCCTGTCTTCTGAGGAAACTGGATTGCAGAATTTATACATTGCTCGTGATGAATCTTGTTCCCAAAGTCTGTCCTGCCCAGGGTCTTTGGATCTGGGAATCATCTTACAATATTTATTGGTCTTGCAGTTCCAATTCCCTGCTTGTCAGTAGTGCAAGTGCTGAAGAGTTGTGGGTTTGAGTGAAACTCACTGGTAAGGGCAGCTTGTTAAAAATGATTCCCATGATACAGTCCTCTGTTTACTTTCAATATCAAGGTGATAAAGAAGCTGCTTAAATAGGGCAGGACGTTATGGGAAATGCCTCACCTTAGAGGCTTGCAAATTGCCTCTACATAATCATGCCCTTTTTTTTTTTAAATTATTTTTTAAATGAAACCCTGTGCCAGCTGTGCCTGAGGAAGGCTCATGAAAAACCACCAGAGGGACAACTGTTTAAAAATAATTTAGAAATTGAACAATTCACAAGAAATGGCAGAAATGGCATGAAGTGCTCACAGTACCAGGCTTAGATGGATAGTTGGCAAAACTTCACAGGTGATGGCGTCTTCTGGGGACTCGATCCTATAAATTAGGAGAGGATTTTATTGCAGGCTAGATTTACGAATGTCATATTTATGTCAGAGAGGGAAAGGAGAGAAGAAAGATTTTTAAAACTTCATTTAAACATTTCTTGTAAAAAAAAATCTCATTAATTTTTATCTTTATAAGCCAGTTGACAAATCAATAGAGAGCAAAAGTAACTATTTTAGGATTTTTGAGAAGGACACTTGCATCTTCTTTTCTTTTGATATTTACATTCATTTCCCTGTTTCTGAAAACCCCTAGGGCTAGGATTTTTAGAGATTCTTCTCTACACATAAATGTCTGGGCTTATTCAGCTCTTCGTACAGTTCTTTGCATCCCAGGATTTGCTAGGTATTCATGTACGGTAACAGTATTGAATCACAGTATTTATAAAGAGATATGGGATATTCAGGAAATAAGTAATAGGCTCCGGATATTTTCACCTTGAAATCCCTGTGGAGAAACCAAATTTTGAGTGACAGATGAAAGTGTTGGCACTTGTAACCCTCAAACTCCTGAAATACTGCAATTTTCATGTAATGAGTCCCTTTCCCTCATCTTCCCCAAGGCTGGACTTCAACCATAGCGTCTCTGGATCTTGAAATATAAGTCTTTGAAAATTGCAATGCACTGGTTAACTTCCTCCATCCCCTTAGAGAAAATAAGAGATCCAGTTGATAAACCATGTGGCTATACAGTCTAGCTGCTCAGGAAGGACAGGAAGCTGCATTGTCTTCAGGCCTGTAGCCCACAGATGAGCCATTGAGCTGTTTTGGCCCTTTGGGTGTGTTCACTGAGGGGATTTGAGTCTCAGGAGACTGTCATCCCCATCAGCATTCCTCTATATGACAAGGACTCTGCTACAAGGAGAGGGAAGGAGGTTGGTAGCCCTCCCACTCCTCCTCACAGTCAGCAGGTCAAGCTCCTTCCCTTTGGAAGGCATTTCTCCCCTTGCCTTGCTTCAGTGGAGACAGAGGCAGGGACAGATGTCCCTTATGATCTAGAGCTCATAGTTGCTGTTCCTGTGCACGGGAAGCATGGTGTGGGCTCCATGGTGGTGATTACCTCTCCTTTGTATACCCTCCATGAATGATCAGCTGGGAAGCAGTCTCAGACCCACCATGGCTGTACATCTCATTCCCTCCAGGCACCTAAGGCTAGTGCTGCTCTTTTATATCCAGAAGAAATGGTCTTTGCTTTCTTCTCGAGGCCCGTAGGGAGACACAGAAGCCATATGGAGATGGCTTTTCTTGGCCCCTGGAGTGTGAATATTTACTGGTTGCAGCTTAACCAGTTGACATTTGCCAACAAGCGGTAGTTGAAGTTTTTTTAGGTGCTTGGAAGTGTCTTAAAGGGTTGCCCACCAACTCCCTGTTATATGCCATAGGGCTGAAATTAGGGCTTTAACAACTTCAAACCCTACTGAATTTTCAGGATAAAATCCTTCCTGCAGCAGAGGCTGGGATGTGCCCGTCCAAATGGCCTCTCCGCATGCAGCACACAAGCAACAGCAGTGCCATTGCCTCCCTGCCACAGAGCAGGACTGCCGCGTTCTGCTTTCTCTGCTAGCAGCAGAAGCCGCCAGTGCTGTTCACCAGGGAAAATCTGACCTGCGAGGAGCAGTGTCTATGCAATTATACAGTACATCAGCATGTATGCCCATAAAGACATTTATGATTTATGTCAGTGCAAGGGATAGCAAGGTAGGTATAATTAGGCCAATAAGAGAAGATCCACCTGGGGTGTGGAGGATTGTCTAACGCTGCCAATCCCAAGGGGTTGCAATGACATACTAGTCCAGGTCCAAACACGCTTTAATCACTCCATCTTTATTATATGGCAAACAAACTCTCATGCTAAAGCAGAGAAAAAACATACAAATACGTAAGCCCTGTGGCTGGCAGCTCCTGAGGGAGCTCCTGATCTCTCAGTCTCATCCGAGGAGTCAGAAGAAGTGGGGGTAAGGACCAAGGAGATGCATTTATAGATGCTCTCCTGGGTTCCTGTTGCAATGCACATGGAGCCATGTGGATCTACTCCTTCAGTGTCAAACTGATCAGCCAACAAAGCCCAGTGGTGGAAAAAAGGGTCTTGGGTAAGAGCAAGAAGGTGCCACTGCTGCGATCAAGCACTTTCCTGGAGGATTTCCACGTTCTTCCATCCTCCCTTTCCTCCCTACCCCAAAGCTCATGTCTGTGGGAGGGCTATAACAGCTCTGCTGTTATGTCAGCCTCTGGCTTATAACTATACTCTCTGGTTACTCATTTCGGTTCTCATTCTGGCTTTTTCCACCAGTGGCTTGCCAGGCCCTTACATTTGGCCATCAAAGTGGGCAAAGCCTACAGATGAGCTTTGCCATCACAGTCAGGATGGTTGCAGGCACTTATCTGAGCAGATGTCACCTCAGCCACAGCTTTCAGTGCTGGTATAGACAAGATCTCTGGGGGCAAATGGAGCCCGCAGAACAGCAGAGATTAGCAGCAGTGGTGAATCAGCTCTTGCCAACCTTTTCCTTCTATTGTCAGTCATTAAGCTGAAGTATCCATTGCTGAATTAAGTGGTGGACTTGAAGACTAGGGCCAGGGAGCCTCTCCAGAGACAGAGTACAGCCCTGCCCAAGTGCCTTTCAGGGCCTGGGAAAGTGCCACCCACTGATGACAAACTGTGAGAAGATTTAGTGGATAGAGAAAGTGATGTGACAGAGGTATATTTGTCAGTGTGATGCTTGCACTGGTGGGCAGGAAAGGAGCTGTTAGATGTAGTGGCTGCAAATTAGGAGAAAGAGAAAGGGAAAAAAAGCATTTTGGTAGTTCCTGCTGTGGATAAGTTGTTGCTGTATTTTTTCCATATGGTCACGAACTTCCCATGTTTCCTAATAATCTTCTCCCTGTACTGTTCCCTTATATTCAGGGGACCATCACTCTTAGTGGTCCCAGGCAAGGGGAATGCTTTTCACACAGTCTGATGTGGCATAGTGGTAGAGCTGTCCTATAGCCCATTGTAAACCTGTATGCTGAGCCTTCTTCAGGTAAAAAAGCACAAAAATAACCAATCCATCTTGAAAATTCTGGATGCAATATCTAAGATCTTACAGTCTGAACAAACTAACTGGAGATAAGGTAGGAGAACAGGGACGTAACATTAAAGAAATGCCATTTATTATGATAAATTACTTAGCAGTAATTTAAGGTATTGAAGTATTATCATAGAAATAAACACTTGATGAAAGTAGAACGAGTGCCTGAGGTAATGAAGATTTATGGATTCCTGCTTGAACCACAAGGATTTAGACCAGGATGGGAATGAAAAAAAAAACAAATGAAGTGAAGATCACTTTTGAAAGAAACTAAAAAGGAACTAACCCCTGCCTAACCAAAGGGAAACAGCAGCTGCCAGGGTTGGGAAGGCTTTTCTGCTTACAGACATTATTTTTCTAATCAGAATAAATTGCTCATCAGAAAAGGCCAATTGTTGCCCCATTTGATCTGTTGATATCAGAATGGTGGTGGTGGTGAGAATGGTCATGAAAGAAACACAAAGCTGAGTAAGAGAACTGTAGTGTCAAGATGTCACTGAAGGAGTACTGGGAGCACCTACATCCAGATGTGAGGGATTCTCATGAGAGAAAATTGTAGCTCAGACGGACGTTGTGCAAGTATTGTATTTTTTTCACAGTGACAGTGAGCCACAGATCAAAGCAGATACTGTTATGGGGGAGAGCAAGGTCACAACAAACAAAATAAATGCCAGTAATGCAACCAAATCAAGTACAAAAATGAGGACTTTTCTGGCTTGCTACCTAACTGACCTGGTGAGTTGCAAATCTGCAAAACAAAACTGGTCTTCAGAATAACTGGAAATACTTTTAAAGATCTTACCTATCTGCATTAGATAATGCACGTTGCATACATACTTAGGATAGATTGATTCACTGAAAAAAAATGGGTAAATAATACTAAATAATTCCTTTAGGATGAAATTTTTCACTTTGCTATGTGACTACATAAGTCCCAGATACTATTCAAATTCTTCATTGTCCCTGAAATAAGATTAAAGAGGCTGTCAACCATTCACAGGCAGGACCCTCATCCTTGCAGGATTATTTGAATGCATACACATGGAGACTACTGAGGCAAGTAAACACAGTAACCACGTTAAGCACATTTGCTTGAGAGGAAGGTAATAAAGTGCCATAGGTGTATTTCTTAGTAAGGAAGATCTGTGTGGAAAGGGCTAATATATAGTGTGCATCTGTACAGAGCTTAGTAAAGGGAGCCTGTGATCATGACTGATTCCTCCCAGCATGACCTAAATGATCGTATTTGTGTCACATGGGCAGATATATAACAGTTCATTGTCAGTACTAACTGCAGGGGTTGCACAAGCTTGGCTGCAGCTCCAGAAATGGCATGGAGAACCAGACTCTGCTGTGCCCTCTAGCTGAGATGATGCTTGATATCGTATTGGGAAGTTGAGCTGCTTGTGGAACAGGAGTAAGATTGGGTGCATAATTATTTTTCTCCTTGCTTACCACTCTGGTGGATAGTGAGCTATTTCATCTCAGCACCCAGAATGTTCCCAAAATATTACCTATCATTTATCATGAAGGACTTTCATCACTTCCCACAGAGACGTGGTTTCAGGGTCCTTCTCCCCAGTCACGAGCATCTTTATGACAGTTACAGGAACAACTTATCTGTTGCCACTAGTATTGGGATGTGAGGGCGATCTGGCTGCGACATCTGTCACCCCATTGATCGCCAGGGTTGATTCGGCCGATCTGGTTGGCTAGGCGGGTGTCCCCTTCCTCCCTCACTGCTCCGTATGTATCCCTCCCGAAGCTGCGCGCTCGGTCGAAGAGGACGACCTTCCCCGTTTATTTTTCCATGCTCGACCTTGTGCTCACCAACAGGGAGGGGCTGGTGGGGGATGTGAAACTAAAGGACAGCCTTGGCTGCAGCGACCATGACATGGTGGAGTTCAAGATCCACGGGGCAGCAAGGAAACTACACGGCAAGCTCTCTGCCCTAGACTTCAGGAAGGCGGACTTTGGCCTCTTCAGGGACCTGGTGGGCCAAGTGCCATGGGAGGCGGCCCTGGAGGGAAGAGGGGCCCAGGAAAGTTGGTCCATATTCAAGGAGCACCTCCTCCAAGCTCAGCAGAGGTGCATCCCGATGAAAAACAAGTCGGGCAAAAAGGCCAGGAGGCCGGCGTGGATGAGCAAGGAGCTCCTGGACCAACTGAAAGTGAAAAAGGAAGCCTATAGAGGGTGGAAGTGGGGACAGGTAGCCTGGGAGGACT
This sequence comes from Chlamydotis macqueenii, assembly GCF_036417535.1. Classification (NCBI taxonomy): domain Eukaryota; kingdom Metazoa; phylum Chordata; class Aves; order Otidiformes; family Otididae; genus Chlamydotis; species Chlamydotis macqueenii. Next base: position 100,268,316 of record NC_141558.1, on the reverse strand, counting down.
ACAAAGAGGCTGTGCAAGTGGCCAGGGATAAGGTAAGGAAGGCCAAAGCCCTGGCAGAACTGAATCTGGCCAGGGATATAAAATGTAACAAGAAAAGCTTTTATAGGTACGTAGGGGACAAAAGAAAGTCCAGGGAAAATGTAGGCCCCCTCCAGAAGGGAACTGGTGTCCTGGTTACCCAGGACATGGAGAAGGCTGAGGTACTCAATGACTTTTTTGCCTCAGTCTTCACCGACAAGAGTTCCTGTCCCACCGCCCAAGCTGTGGAAGGCACAAGCAGGGACTGCGAAGATGAAGAACTGCCCACTGTACTTGAAGAGCAGGTTCGGGAACATCTGAGGAACTTGAAGGTGCACAAATCCATGGGACCTGATGAGATCCATCCGCGGGTCCTGAGGGAACTGGCGGATGAAGTTGCCAAGCCACTGGCTATCGTATTTGAGAAGTCGTGGCAGTCTGGTGAGATCCCCGATGACTGGAAGAGAGGGAACATAACCCCCATGTTTAAAAAGGGGAATAAGGAAGGCCCAGGTAACTACAGGCCGGTCAGCCTCACCTCTGTGCCTGGCAAGGTCATGGAGCAGATTCTCCTGGAAACCATGCTAAGGCACATGGAGAGCAAGGAGGTGGTTGGTGACAGCCAACATGGCTTCACCAAGGGCAGATCATGCCTGACCAATTTGGTGGCCTTCTATGACGGGGTGACAGCATCGGTGGACAAGGGACAAGCAACTGACATCATCTACCTGGACTTGTGCAAAGCTTTTGACACTGTCCCGCACGACATCCTTCTCTCTAAACTAGAGAGACATGGGTTTGATGGACGGACCACTCGGTGGATAAGGAGTTGGCTGGATGGCCGCACTCAGAGAGTGGTGGTCAACGGCTCAATGTCTATGTGGAGACCGGTCACAAGTGGCATCCCTTAGGGGTCCGTGCTGGGCCTGGCCCTGTTCAACATCTTTGTCGGCGACATGGACAGTGGGATAGAGTGCACCCTCAGCAAGTTCGCCGAAGACACCAAGCTGTGTGGTGTTGTCAGCACGCTGGAAGGGAGGGATGCCATCCAGAGGGACCTTGACAGGCTGGAGAGGTGGGCCCGTGCCAACCTCATGAAGTTCAACCAGGCCAAGTGCAAGGTCCTGCACCTGGGTCATGGCAATCCCAGGCACAAATACAGGCTGGGCGGGGAATGGATTGAGAGCAGCCCTGAGGAGAAGGACTTGGGAGTGCTGGTGGATGAGAAGCTTAACATGAGCAGGCAATGCGCCCTTGCGGCCCAGAAGGCCAACCGCATCCTGGGCTGCATCAAGAGAAGCGTGGTCAGCAGGTCGAGGGAGGTGATTCTCACCCTCTACTCTGCCCTGGTGAGACCCCACCTGGAGTACTGTGTCCAGTTCTGGAGCCCCCGACACAAGAAGGACATGGACCAGTTGGAGAAGGTCCAGAGGAGGGCCACAAAGATGATAAAAGGGCTGGAGCACCTCTCTTATGAGGACAGGCTGAGGGAGTTGGGGCTGTTCAGCCTGGAGAAGAGGAGGCTCTGGGGAGACCTGATAGCGGTCTTCCAGTACCTCAAGGGGGCCTACAAGAAAGATGGGGAAAGGCTGTTTAGTAGGGCCTGTTGCGATAGGATGAGAGGTAATGGTTTTAAAATAGAGGCGGGTAGATTTAGATTAGAAATTAGGAAAAAATTTTTTACGATGCTAGTTATAGAACACTGGAACAGGTTGCCCAGAAAGGTGGTGGAGGCCGCATCCCTGGAAACGTTCAAGGCCAGGCTGGATGAGGCTCTGAGCAACCTGATCTAGTCAGGGATGTCCCTGCTCCTTGCAGGGGGGTTGGACTAGATGACCTTTGAAGGTCCCTTCCAACCCTAACCATTCTATGATTCTATGATTCTATGATTAGTTAGAATATCAGTTTGACTCAGTGAGACAATAAACATGCAGAACCAGCTCCAAACAGGAGGTAGTCAAGGATATGGTTGGGTGGTATAAGCTATTAGTAACAGGAGAACCCAGTGCATTGTTTCAGAGTCTGGGCACTTAGCTCAGGCCACGGCTGACCCAAACAAAGCAGGTGATACTTTGTTCATGCTGGTGTCCTTCTAACCCACCAGATGCTGTTCTCTTGTGGGGAGGAGCCTAGAAGTCTGATGCTCTCCCTTGAGCACTTTCAGTGGGGGGACTACTGTGCCTGTAGTGTTTCCTGCTTGACAGTGCAACAATCAGTCTGCTACAGTCTCATGGCTATTGCGTTGGACTGGTGCTGTGAACTTTGATTTCATAGCCCGTTGTAAAAACTTAATGGTTTTAGCAGATGTCATATTAGTGGCAATATTAAACATTTTCACTATTATCTACCAATTTTATTTTTTTTTCAGTGGAGGCTATTCTGACTGGGTCAAGTTTATTGTTTGCTTAATCCTGCAGCCCCAGGCTTTCACTGGGGAGTAGATGCCTTGGTGCTTTCACCTTCTGGACGTTCAGATCTAGGCACGAGTGAGCAGTAGAGATATTTCTGACAGATGGGTCTAAGGCCAGATACTTCAGCTCAGCTTCTTTCTTCCTCTTTCAGAGGCAGCCTATAATGGATAACAAATGAAGGAGGGCACGGTAGGACAAGGGGACTTGAGTTGCTTCCTGGATACCTTAATCCTATGTCTCACCTTCCCGTGGTGCTATAGCCACTACCCAGGGTGTTTCACTGGGAGTTCGAATGATGCTGAGGCTATAGCAGAGAAGAGTGGAACGGGAGATGGAGTGGCAGATAAACCTGTCTCTGGCTGTCCTCCACAGCTCCGGTGACCTCTGTGGTGTTCCTGCAAGGTCTGTGGGGCAAACTGTGAACTCTGCATTGAGCCATGCTATGCTGGGGTGATGTGGGCACCAGCCTCAGCGCACAGCCCGTGCACAGAGGAAGGTTCAATTCAACTGCCTGTTAAGGTAAATGAATTAACTAGATAATTCCTGGCACAGAGTGGGAAGGATCCAAGAGTCTTTTTGTTACTTTCTTTGGCCCAATGTAGGAGAAACTCCAATTCAGCACTCCTGAGGCGATCAGACAGGTTTTCTGCAGCTGTTTCTGCATAGCGAACAGATTGATTTCCTTAAACAAACCCAGAAATGCTTCAGCCTTTAGGCCAATCTTTTTTGAACTCAGATGCCTACAGTTACACTCTTCAGTCTGAACTGAGATACTTAAAATTAAGTCAGTTATTTCAGTCATATATGTGCTAATCAAAAGTGGAGACAAGCCCAGAATTGGAAGAATCCTCCAAGGAAGTGCAGTGGAAACAAGTCTGGACAATTGATTAATATGGAAAAGCTGGCATATAGAAACGAGAACCGGATTTTTATAACACCCACTGCTTAAGTTTTTATTTTTCAAGCTTCATAAACAGAAGAATTTTCCTCTGAAGGGAAATTTGAGTTAAAATATGCACTAAATATCAGCTACATTTGTTTTCAACATGGTCATATATTCTATGTATGGTATATTCAGACATACGTGAGTTCTTTTATTACACTGTTAGTTTATGACAGGTACATATTTTGTACATTGTGCCAGGATGTAACGTCATCACTCATGAATTCTTTAGCTTTATTTAAAAAACCTGGTTGGGTTCCCTGGCTGAACCCTGGACCTGGCCCATCCCCTTACCATGCCTGGGGCTGCCCATGGTCCCTGTTACCAGCTCTGGCTCTGCCCCCATGTTCAGCCCCCGGGGGATGGTCCCCATGGGTAAGTGCATGGCCCATGCCAGAGTCGCCTCTTGTCCCAGCTCATCCATCTTGCAGGAACAGTTGCTGCTGACTGACAGACATGAGAAAGACGAGTAGCACCATGACAGTTTATTGGATCCACCGATGGAGTAGGTGTATGGTCTGCCTTGGTCTCCATCCCTGTTAGTGTACATAATCCTTCAAGGAAAGTCATCTCCTCCTGGGTGCATTGGGCTCCTTCCAAACAGTGGATTACAAGGGCGGATACTCAGAAACCCTAAAAATCAGGCCCTGGTTTTAGTGGGTACATGTGGATGATGCACTTGTAACACAGCCTTTCTGGTCACTTTGAAAAAGAGCTGATCTGCCTTATTCTGCACCGAGGTGGATTATTAGTTTTGATGTAATGTAGAAACACCCTGCTGGGAAAGTCCAGCCAAAAATAAAGTCATGCATCTGTGGCCTTCCTTTTAGTTCCCAGCCAGCCTTCATTGTTGGGCTGACCTAATCATGCCCACTGGCTTCTTAAATTAGCTTTGTGGATCTAAAAGACGCTGTGCTTGTTCAGAGAGCATTTTAAATTGAGCTAAGTTGTAATTACCTGATGTAAAACTCTCTCAGGTAGAAAGAGTGTATATATTCAGTGGTATGTACGTATCTGAAAGTATGCAAAATGAACCCACAAATTTGTCCACTACAAGAAGAATCATGTTGCTTAAACTGTTGATTACATATAATTAGGATTTAAAAGATATATAGAGGGAAAGGCAAATGAGCTAGGAACTCAGCTTGGATTGAAATTACTCATTGCTTTCAGTATTTTCACAGCAACCATCAGTTGTCAAGGGCTACTTTATTTTTTTTTTATTTAAATGCTCAATCAGACGTGAGAATTTTTTTAACTAGATTAGATTATGGCAACACATCTCCCTCAATGTGGTCTTGTCCATGCAGAACCAATTAGTACATCATTTCACCACAGCTAGTGAGACCCAGAGGAGGGTGTGGATGTGTGAAGAGAGGGGGGAAAGGGAAAGCAGATGTGGTTTGGAGATTTTTTTCCATCTGATTTTCAAAGTAATTTCCCACCACCCTAATTCTACTCCCACTGCCGTCAATTGGAGCTCTGCCACAGATTGCAGTAGGAGTAGTGCTAGGTCAATGTATGACCCTTTTGAAACCACATCCTCATTTGTTACGTAAATGAAAGCTCCGTGAAACATTTTTGCTCACTGTGATAGTTTTTGAAATTGAAATCTGCCAGGGATGAAGGAACACTATTGATTTAGAAGTGGACAACACAAGTCTCAGCATAGGTATCTTCTGGAGTTGCACCTTCAGATTCTGGGGTTTGTTTTTCGATGTGAAGAGTTGTGGGGTTCATGCCACATCACCAGGGCCCTTCTCTCAGAGGGATGAGAGATCACAAGCCCTTCATTCTGTGACATGCTGAGGTCAGAAGACTTCAGAAAACCAGAAGAAAGTCAGAGTATGTGCTGGTGACTGGCTAGATTGAGGCTGTAAGTGATCCTTTGTGCCAGAAACCTCTACTGAGCCATGCCAGGCCATGCTTGGGAATGGGTGAGCTTTCTTTTCTCCCAGCTAGCATAGGCTCCCTCACTGGAAGTCAGAGAGGGAGATTTTTAATTCCTTCTGCTTTGGTTTTGTTCTGTGGGAGGGGAATGTGGCACTGCAGGAGGATGAAGGAGGATGAGTCTGCTGGGTAAGAAAGCCAGGTAGCCCTCTTTGCTTTCTTTGAGACAGAGGTATTTTGCCAGGGAAGACAGGACTGTTCAGAACCCTCCTTAACTAATTTTCGTACCCAGTGGTATTATGACTTCCTTCCCAAGTCCACAGGGTAGAACAATAAGTGCCACTGGGAGTTCTGTGACAGTGCAGCTTCCTAAGGATATACTCAATGCACACCTTGTATTAAGGCTTGACTCAGAAATGCAACCCTTGCGTGTTCCTTGGGCTTGTTATGCACAAGTGCAGGCAAATGTGAAGATCAAATTACTAAATTTCCTGACTACTTCTTGGTTAAAGAGGTGGTTTTATGTGTGTGTATATATATAATATAAACATATACGTATATGTCGTGTGGCCACTGGTGAAAGTTTTTGAACTGTTGCCCTGAATTTCTACATTTTATGTAACACTGTTTTCATCTATGAAAGTTTTTAAAGTTTTGGGGGTTTTGCTGTACTATAATTTGCTCAGTGAGATACAGCTTCTTGCACTGATGAGAACTTTTATCTGTGAGTACTTTGTGAGGAGTATTTCTTTCCATAAATTAATGAATAGAAAAGAGTTACATTTACAGGAAAGAGAGAAAATGCCTTGTATCACAAATGTGATAGAGAAATTCCATTATTAAGGGGAAAAAGATCCCTCAAGCCGTGTTGTCCATGAACAAAAAACCTAAACAGAAGGCTTACTAGCACATGTTTTTGAAAACCTCAAGCACACTGTATAAATGACAGGTATTATCCACCCTGAAAAATCTCCTAGCTTTAGAGTTTAACCCAACACTCACTGAAATCAGTGAAATTATTTTTTTTGGGCTTTAGCCCAGACTCTTACTATGGCAGCAGACACTTTCAAACAGATGTAAAAAGTATCCTGTAGTGAGTCTGGGACTCACAGTTTTGCACTCTCTGTCAGCCCTGATCCCTACTCTCAAGGAGAGGAAATCATTTAGACCCACCACAGCTTAGTTCTCTTATCTGTAGTACTGTGTCACTAAAAGCATAATTCCTTGACATTAATTAATAATCACTGTGAGATCCTCAAGCAGAAGATGTTATAGAAGTGCAGAGTATAATTTTATTTCAAGGCACAGAAGAATTTATAGAGAAATAGGTGGAAGGATTTAATGTGTTCTGCTCAAAACTGAGTTTTCCCACAGATGCTTCCTTGGAAACAGGACTTCAGAAGTACTAAAAGAAATATTAAACTCAGTGCTCTGTGGCCATGTCACAGTGTTGGGTATTGAAAAGAAGAGCTGGAGAAGCCAGAGTTTTGCCCAAGGAGAGACTGTTTATCTACACTGAGACTTGAAAACTAATTTATTATTATTGAGGTGCTCTGTACGACAAGAATATGTGACAATTATAGGGCACTGTACATAGTTTGAATTAGGCAAGGTTGTGTTTGCTCCTACAGCTCATTTGTCTGAACATTCTAGAATGCTGTTTTTGAAGAAGAAAACTCTCTTTAAGTGATTGATTTAAGAGATTGCTCTGTCCATTTTGGGGTACATGGGAACCCGACATGTGGAAAAACATTTCAGTCTGAAAATTTCCTCCAGCATGTCTAGGTGATATACTAATTTGCATGCCAAGTTAATACATGATGTCTCAATAGTGAATGGCTTCAGAAGTTTGAAAGACAGCATGTAATTCTACTAGGTCCTAGCTTTGGAGTCCATATGGTAATTGGTGGGTTCTTTCTCTCAGGTTTTAAGGACATGGATGAAGTTTCTGGTAAACAGAATAAAATCTGTGGAAGTTTCTAAACAATATTCTTGAAATAACATTGCCATACGTTGAGAGGCAGACAGTGTTTGCTGATATCTAGCACTTTCTGCAGTGAATCACAGATATCAGACAGAAATTACCTTGCATATTGTCAGGTCCTTTTCCATGCTGCCATGTCTCTTGTTGCTAGGTCTTAATGATATTTCTCTAGGTCTCTGACCAGTCTAGTGCCCGGATAAAGACATTGGAGACCGTAGTGCTGAGAGTCAGAAAATCACTGTGAATATATACAACAATTAGTGTTTCATGGTGTTACTTTGCACCAGTTCATTAAGTATGGACATCTTAATCTTTTCCACAGGTGCATATTAGACTTTTTAGGTGGCTTGTTTCTGCCCTGTTATAATTTCTACCTCAAATGACGGCGCTTGCTTTGTGGGTGTGCACACACTGGAAATTACGGTAGAAACTATAGGACTGACTAGTACAGATGGGTTTTTCTCTCCTGCAGGGTCACCTACTGTATGTCTATGGGAGGTAAGCCCCTGGAGCTGGCCACATGTTGCTTCTGGAAGGCACTGGACAGGCAGGGTAAGGAGCTCGGCTCAGTCATGGGCCGTCAAGAGCTTAATGAAGATGTAGCACAGAAACAAATCAGGCCATCACAATCTGTTTTGTATTGATCCACTTTCAAGCCTTGACAACAAGGACATGCCAGAGATGGGCAGGGCTGTGTTCATGATGTTCTCAGCTTTGGGAGCTCTCTGATGCTGCTGTGTTGATAGACAATCTGCAAATAAGATCTGCAGTTTTTGGATGGGGTGGTTTATTCCCTGTTCGTGTCATACTCTGGAGGTGTCCCAAATAAATGAGACATGATGGTAGATGAAAACCACTATTTCTCCCCTCTTTCTGAGTGGTTACGTTTGTGTTTCTGGGAGCACAGCAGAAAGTCTCACACAGATGCTTAGATACTTACGTCATTTTAAAAGTATTTTGAATACATCCTCAACTTTTCCCCTTTTTTTCTAAGCAAGGAACAACAGCTTTAAAAAGAGTCACATTTTTGGTTTTTTTTTAAAAGTACAAGTGGAAAAAAAAAGAAAGGTAAAAGCTATTGGAAGAAAGAAGCACCAGTGCATAATCACACTCTGGCCTTCACATGGGGCTGTTTAATTAATTACCATTTACTCTTACCAGTTCATTTCTACACAAAGATTTTCTTTTGTTAGCTCTAGGCAGGATATGCACCTGAGCGGAAATTTGTGTGAAAGAGGCTAAACCTGTAAACATCACTTCCATCCTAACTGGGAGCACATGCATTATTATAAAACAACTTTAATTATAGGTAACTTAAAAAAAAAGATACCATCACTTCAACAGCAACTACTGTGTACCGAACAAGATGAAACTCAACCTGTTGCAACCAAAACAAACAGGCCATCACAAGGTACTAAGGTTTTGAAATGTGGTGCTTTACTTAAGAAGGAACTGCTGGAAACTTTGATACCAAAAAAGCATTTTCTGGGTTACTCACCAAACCCAAAAATTTTTAAAGGGTCTGGGGACTAATGAGTCCCTATCTTATTATACCAATAATATGAATCTCTTAAAAAAACCTGCAACTGTTTAATGCTTTTCCCTCAGCTCACAAGCCAGAGAGTCTTATCTCAAAGCCAAAATCCTGGAAGCCCAAGGAAGCTAAGGTTCAGTTGCACTTCCTTGCTGTTATTTATTACCTTCTGTTGTAAGAGTGCTGACTTTCCCTAGTGATAGACCGGGTCCCACGCTGCGCTAAGTGATGTGTGGGCAGCAGGAGAAGGCCCTCTCCACCCTATGGGTTTAGAGTGTAACTTGAAGCAGAAGGCAATGGACAGGGTCATCAAAACCGGGGGGGCAAAAGCAAAAATAAGATGAACGAGCCATAGTGTGATCATGTGGGCAACTAATTAACCAGATGAGTGTAGAGTAAATGCGTACGTGCACTATAAATGTAATGGGCACAGACAGCTCTGATCAAAATCAGTAGCTGTACTTAGAAATCAGTGGAAAGAACCACAGCATGGCTTCAGTTTGCCCTGGCTAATTTTGTGAATCCCAAGGCATAGTTTTAAGGGGCTTTGGTAGTGTTACACCAAACTTAACTTTGGTCCTTAAAGCTTGCTAGTCTATTTAAAAAAACTCCACTGACTGCATTGCAACACGTTTTTGATTTAGGTAAATGAACATCAAGATTTAAAAAGCACCAGGGAAATGTGTGATGCCTGCAAGACTTAGGAAGATTTCTTTGTTTTTTTTCACTGCCCTGTTCAGTTGGCTATGTGCCTGGCAGGGAACTGAGAGTTGAGAACTGGCATTGGGAATAGTTTGCATCAACAGAGGATGCTGTTATATATATATATATATATATATGCTCAATAGTGGCAAGTAAGCCAGTTCCACTCCTAAGCTGAAAGCCTTTGAGGGAGGTTGGAAGGGAACTTGTCAATCCTGTGTAGCACCTTGAATAATGGGTCCAAATCTAACATTTTTACTACAAAGAATTGAGTGTCCTGTGAGGGCATGAACTAAAATGTGATGATACTGGCACATGCTTGTCGTGCTTATGCTCAAAGCAAGAGGCACAGACTTTTTGCCTTGGAAATTACAAACCTGGATGGGAGTATTTGTGCAGGAGCAGCGAGGGCCAGCCCCTATACGGGCTGTCAGGGCACAACCTGTCAGCGAGGTTTGTCCCACTGCCCCAGCAGCTGCAGGGCAGCCAGTGGTCCTGAACATCAGCACATTTGTGGTGATGATGGGGCAGGGCTGAGGTGCAGGTGGGAAGTCAGTCTGTGGGTCAGGGTGAGTGAGGTACACGGCCATATATAAGCATGTTTGCAGTGTAGCTCAGGAAGCACTAAGGGTGAAGTGAGCTAAAATTGACTCCGAAGCAAGTGGAGAAAAGCTCTGACAACCCTTCTCACAGCCGTCCCTCACACAGCTCTTCTCTGTGCAGCTTGATCAGAGATCCCTGAGCTGCACTGTCCCAGGACCAGGCAGGAGCACAGGAGGGCAGAAGAGTGTGCTCAGGGCTTTTAGGATGGGATTTTTAGGAAGAGAATGAGCACATGTTGGTTCTGCTGAAAAAAAGAAAATCAATGTGCACGGAATCCCTCATTTTAAAACCTCATTTTAACCTCCAAACCCAATAATTTATGCCTATGTTTATTTACCGTCGCATTATGTTTTATAGGCCAGGTTTATTTTAAATACAGCTTCTGCAAATTCATGCATAAGGAATTAAGTTAGCACTTTATGTCTATCTTGTTTAATTTCCTTCACCTTTGCTTAAACAATTTGCCAAATTTGCTGCAGAGAAATTGATGCCTTTCCGGGTGCTCAACTTCCATTTACTGGTGGGCCTATCAACCCTGCTGTGGTCAATACTGTTGATCTTTAACTCTTTCTCCCTCTCCTGTGGGCTTGTAACAAGCCCTCACATGAGCTAAGCAGTAGCTTTGGTCTTTCTGGTGCCCATGGATGGCAGGCTGCAGCACAGAACTGGCTCTTCTCAGAAGAAGGTACGCTGCTGGCAGGTTTGACCTTGCTGGACCATTCCAGAGCAGCGGGATGAAGTGTGGAAATCCCATTTGGTAGGGCACACACACCTGTAGGCTCTTTGGATCCATCCTCTGCCTCTTTTTTTTCTCTTTCTGTATCTATTCTTTGTTTTTGTTCTTTTTTGTCCTTTGTTAGAGGAAGGTGACAGTTGTGCGCATTTTGTAATGGCTATACAGCTCAGAAGTGAAATAAGCAGTCGAGGGAGGGGTGTGATGCTGTGAAACATGTTCACTCTCTGAAGCAGTTTCACCACAGATTAATTTTCCTTTTATATCAAATAACCTGCATTTTGATTTCATGGCTTTGTGTGCAGAAGCAAGTCCATGCATGCTGTGGGACACACAGGATCACAGTAATCACTGGATCCAATCCATTTCTCAGTGGCATTATCCTGAGAATGAGCTTTGCACACAGTATGTAGGACAAACACCAGCTATGTGTCTGTGTTTCAGTAACAACTGGAACAAGCAAGCCCACATATCGATCCCTCTAGATCTCACTGATTTTAGTCTCTATGCTCTGTGACTGTGTACTTAATTGTGGGTCTATTGATTTGGTGACAACTGTTCAGGTGACTTGTCTGAAGAGTGGAGATAAAACCATTCTAAGACACATTTGCCTTTTTTCCTTTTTCTGTTTATATCCAATATTTATGTCTATAACAGCCACCTCTGCTGATCACACACCAGTTGCAGTTGCTTTAATGGGCTGCAGGGAAGGGAATTCTAAATATACTATTTATCAAGTTGATATTTTCCCTTTAATAAATGTTCCTGTTACGCTGCAAATCTTATACAGCTCATTGGATTTACCCTTCTTCAATTAGCAATCAAGCCTCTCCATATGCATGAGTGTTGCAAATCAATACCCACTGAGGCAATTGCTCTTTATTGTGATAAAAATAAAATAACTCTGCCAGAGAAGGAAGTAGCTGTAGGAGTTCGTTTTAAAAGAGTCATATGCAAGTGGAAGAGGCAGATGACTGGAGACTAGCTAGCAGCCTGTGTGTTAACAAAACTCAGGTGAGCCCACTCTGATGGGTTTTGGTGCTGGACAAGCCCACTGCGTGTACCAGAAGGTCATATGGGAGCACATTGACGAGGACTGGTGCCATCTGCACAAACAAAACTTACTGCAGCCCTCAATTCCTCCTATGACCCTGCTGCAGCTGTTGCTATATTTCTTCCATGGACAAAACTCAGCAAGACCTTACTTTCCAAAATGCAGCTCTCTTCAAGCTTAGGTGTGCTGAACAAATTCCTGATTCAAGATTTCACAAGAAAGATTCTTTCAATTTCAAAACCACATATTTAATTCAGGTCTCTTTTTCCAGATGATAGATATAAAACTGCCAGTGTTTCTGTCTCCCTGTACTTTAGAGTCAAGGTCCACATTTCTCAGTCCCATTTGTTTAACTAGGAAGTGTGTTACCTCTTCTAGACTAATCAGAAAGCAGCAATCCATTTCTCGGAGAAGCTTGAATCTTGTCCTGATTAGTGCCTTGGTCTTGCTTATATTAAATGTTTCAATGTGTTTGATTAACTCTCTCTTTTATAAGTGATGGCAAAGCAGAGTGATCACCTACCTGCCTTTCAGAGTGGGATTATAATGGATATCCCTTGGAATTCATGAAACTGCTATGCCTGATCACGGCTGGCCAAGCTGGCCGATATACTCTACTCTCCTTGTGCTTTTATCACACAGAATAAGATAAATCATGTAAGGTTTGTGAATTTCTTGGCTGGATCTGTTGAATATTTAACTCTTGCCAGTGAACTCCCTAACTTTCTCTGGATTCCGGGGTATTAAATAGGAGTAAACACATGGGTGTTCAAAGGCTTTCCCTTCCCTTTGCGGCTCTTCCCATGTTGTTCCTAACAGGAGATGAAAAGGAGAGGGCAAAGATTGCTCTGTCCCAACACGCATTCGTGCTAATGAAATAATTACCTTACAATGTGGCTTAGTATGGAGTAATTGTAAAAGAAAGCTGCTTGGCAGCGTGTCTTGGGGCAAGCTGCTTCCGTGATGTTTCCACTCCTTCACCCAGGGAGAAGCCCCGCAGGAGGGATAGGATTATGAAATCCTGCATGCTTTGGAAGTCCCGTCACTGGGCTTTGCACAGGGTGGTGCTAGTGTGTGCTTTTCAAGCCTGTAGTTCCTTTCACAAATTTGCCAAACTTAAGGAGTGGCCAGTGGTCCATCTTCTTCAGCAGGTAAATATCCATTAAAATGCTTAGCTTGTCTCATACAAAACATCTCCAAATCCATACATTTTTTGGCAGTCTCCGAATGGATGACAGAGATTGAGCTATTCCCTTGTACACTTTAAAAATGAGTTGCTCCAGAGGAAGCAGAGAATTGATGGCAAGGCTGCAGAGGGAAGCCTAGCACATCATATATGCTAGGGGACTGACGATCTGAAAACCAACAATCTTCAGGCACAACAGCGTCAAACTGGAAAGAATAGACTAGGAGGCAGCCCAAATGTCACCTCACTGTTCATCAGACCCATCTACTGATCCCCTCATTGGTGTAATTAATGGTCGTGTGTGGGTCAGATTTCCTGAATTTTCCGTAACAGCAGAGACTTAGTGGAGCAGAGTGTTCTGATCTTACTGTAGGCTTTGTGAAGGCACATTTATAATGATGACGAGTGAACTGATCAGGAATGAGTGTCCTATTAGTTTATGAATTCTGAAAGGCTTATAAATCGCAGCACCACAAGCCAGGAAAACTGCTTATTAGACATGCAAATCCCTCAGACAATGCTATAAAGCATAGGATACTTGGCAAATGCTGTATCTCTTGTCCTGAAGAATCTTGCAGCTGCTAGTCGTGAGAAAAATGTTCTGCAGCTCCAGGAAAAGAATTGTCCCTTAGAAGTAGGAGATTATAATCACAGAGAGAGGAAATATTAATGTAGCCTGATCTATCAGGAACTCAGGCTCCCAAATTTACTTATGTATTTGAAAAATAGGAGTGGCGTTGAAGGAAAAATTGACAGGTCTGCAGAAAACTTGGCCCTGATTATTCTGCCTCAGTGCAAAGCTTTGTAAGATGCAAACAAAAAAATTAAAAATCAAGATGGTAAGAGGCATGGTGGGGATACACAGTCCAGGGCTTGTCTACATGGAAGCTTGTCCGGCTTAATTGTTCAGACACTTTTTTCCAGCACAGCTCCAGATACGATCACTCTTATCCCATTCAGGTTAAGCAGCTGAAAGTGCAATAGTTATAAAAAAATGAACTTTTTTTTTTTTTTATACTGGACTTGTTCGATTTTCATGAGGCTTGTCTGCTTGCTCACTTGGCCTGTCTGTCTAAAGATTTGTCAGACCTCTGTGCCATGACAAGATTTGAGTTTACGGTCCAATTCCAAAGGAAGTCTCCAAGATACCTAATTTGTCCAGATTTTATTAAAAATAGAGGCTTGGTGAAATAGTGCCCCAGCAAAGACTTGGTTTGTCTGTGCAGGGCTTTGTCACCAGTATTGGTCTTGTATAGCCCTACCACATCTTTGTGGAAGAGGTTTTGTCAGGGGACTCCAGTGGGCTGCAGCTGCAGTGGGGCCAGGGTGCTGCTCCTTGCCGACCCCCAGCCCACAACTGGCCCCATGGTGTTGCTGCCACTTGGATGGGGCTGCAGCCTCCTTGGATGCTTGTGGGCAGAGCTGAAGGCTACTAGATGTGAGTCATTGAAAACCCAACCAACAGCTTATTTTCAGCACAAGCAGTTCTAGTGATATCACCATCACAAAGTATTGTCCACCCAAAGACCTCAATTTTTTTTTTTTAAAAAAGCATCCATAATAGTAAAAAAACCAGCTTGCAAGATGCAATCGATCTGTGTGAGGTGAGGGGAAAAGAGAGCAGGTCTTCGACCTCCAGCCTCATGACATGAGCCAGAACCAAGCTGCTTTGTGCTGTGAAGAAATCATTCAGTCTGGCGGGTGCGATTCCCTGTTAGAAGAGTGCATCTCTCTGGAGCGCCTGATATGGTTCACTCTGAAACCAAAATACAGCATTAGATGGGTCATTAATCTTATTCAGTGTGACTGTTCCCGTCCCTCAGCTTTCTGTATATCTGCTTCATTAGTGGGTTTCAAATCTTCTGAAGATAACTGTAGGGAGCAGTCTACTAGGTTTAGTGGAGTAATAACTTGATATATTATGAAGAATTCCACACTTTTGCAAGGCACACTGGATGTAAGAGGAGGCATCTGCTGTAGTTCTTTCCCCAGCATGAAAATTTTAGAGGTCATGTATTGTGTATCAGAGCTTGAAAGTGTACTTTTTTAAAGAATGAGGCTATTCTTTACCTTCTCACTCCTTTTTTCTTTTTTTTTTTTTTTTTAAAGTTGAAAAGAGTTTTTTTTTTTGTAAAGACCTGGAGTCATTCCAAGGTAAGGAAGTGTTGGTTAGTACAAACAAAAAAAATCATGGTTTCCTTCTGCATGTATGTTTTTCTACAAAGAAAAAAAATCTATCACTAATGAGTAATGAAAGATGAACCTGAAATGAATCAGCACATTTCTACTGAAGATCCAGATGGGCCGGAAGATCTGTTTAACGTAACCAGCAATGAAAGTGCCCATTGTCTCTGTGCTCCAATATTGACATAATATAATTTCCTTTAGTCTTTCAGGTCCTGGAAATGCCAACATAAAAGTCAATATTTAACACTGAGTTTGTATAGGAGTTCCCTGCCTTCACTGGTCTCCGCTGCCTTCTCTTTCTCCAGACTTGATAAGGGCTGCTCAGGTGCCATTGACCTTATTGGAGAGCCCCCAATGAAATACTAGCCCTCTACATTCGTGTAATCATCCCTTCAATCAGTCTTCAGCACAGTAAAAGAGCTACACTACTTATTTAGACTTCTAAATTTGAGCTTAGTTTTAGATGCTCATTAATTTCACCCATGCTGTCACCATATCCTTCCAGTCCCAACAGCACACCAGCTGAGGAACTGTACGTGACAGTCCAGCTCATGAGAGAACCAAGAGAGCCGAGCTGGCTGGTGCATTCAAAGCTGCAGGCAGAGCCTCAGGGCTGCATCTGCTGACAGCAGCCAGGGCACTCAGCAAGGCTGCCAGATTTTTATGACAAAAGTATGTAAAAGTCCTGGGTCATTGCTCAGGCATGGAAGCTGGCCAATTTATCAGGCAAGTATGGTGTTCAGGCACAGCGCTGCAGGAAAACAAATGATGGAACTAAGCTACAGATCTGCCCTATGCAATTCCTCTGGTAGTAAGGGATTGGCACATGACGTCCCGCACAAAGAGAAATTCATGCTGGTTTTTCCTTCTCTTCCCAAATGGATGCTGAGAAATTTGTGCTGTGGTCAACCATAATCCCATACCCTGTCCAAAACAGTCACCTTGGTCACTGCTAATGCCAAAGAGCTGTAGAAAGAGCCTGGCAGTGATGTTGTGAACATATATTTCAATGATTACATGGGTTCAATATCAATTAAAGTACTAAGATCTGATGGCAAATCCAGTCCTTTTAAGAACAAAAGACACTCCAGAAATCATGGCAGTCCGGTGAGGTTCCCACTGGCTGGAAAATGGGAAACATAACCCCCATTTTTAAAAAGGGAGACAAGGAAGACCCAGCTTTTTGACAGGTGGCAGCTGAGGACTGCAGAGGTCTGGTCCAGCACATGATGTTCAGAGAATATTTCAAAATAAATAGACTCAGTATAAATAAACTGATGAAGTTTATTTTCTTTTTCTCAACCATGCTTCTGTTCACCTTTTTTTTTCTTAGACACTGAAATGTACACTAGATATGAGGATAGTGAATAAAAATCTCTCACTGGTATTCAAAAGAGAATTTTACCTTCACTGTGTCTGAGCCTTACTTTGCTATATTGTTCATATAAATATTTACTGAAAATACATTTTAGGATCTCAAAACAGATTTGTTTAACTTCTACAAATCTTGTATTTAAAAAAAAAAAGAAAAAAGAATGGCATTAAAATCAAGATATTAGAATTGTGTTTGCAAATCAGAGCTTAAATTTTCTTCTCTTGAAACTGAAAATTAGTAGAAAATATACATTAAATAGATTTTTAACTCTGCAATTGCTACCATACTAAATTTTATACACAGCATAAATGAACCACCAGGTCCATAAAGGAGTGAATTGTGACTATCCAGTGCTGAAAGGAATATATAGAGAAAAAAAATTGTGAGCTAATGGACCACTCAAATTTTTTAAAACATTAGACCAATTTGTAAAATTTAATACTTCTCATTTTAGTTTGTTTTTAGTAGTTACAAAAAGGAGTAAAAACTAAATTAATCATTTGCATGATTGTACTTTTGGTTAATTTTCTATTGTTCCTGGTGTGGTAGGACTTTTAATCCTCAGCCGTGAATCAGCATCCATTTTATGAGGGACTGTCCAAGTAAGGGGAATCAGTCCTTGCCCAGAGTGCTTGGAAGTCTGAGTGTCTGAGAGCTGATGTTAGACAGGAATAAGGAATCAATAAAAGAAGATAAGGAAATAATAAAAGAACAATTTCTAGTGAAAGCAAAACTTTAGAAGCAGACTAACTGGAGGAGCTACAGTGAGTTAAATATTAACCATATGCATATATTAACCCAAAGACTGGCTGTCATAGGTCCTGAGGATGTTGAAAATTCGGGGAAACATCTGAGCTTGGGCTCATGTGACCAACTGGAACCAAAAGATAACGCAAGAAGCTGTCCCCTGAACAGGTTAATCCTGGAGGAGGTGCATGAGGATGTGGAGCAGATTTGTGTCTGGCTTATGCTTTCTGGACACATTTAATTTACTAATATAGACATGGCCTTTGGTTCTTTCTGTGAATGCCTGTCTGAACTGACCTGAGTAGTGACTGATGCTTTCCTGTTCATGCTTCAGATTTGGCACATCTTCCAGACCTGGCATTGCCTCTCCAGACACCCCCCTTTCCTCTCAGTGCACTGAGTAGCTGGTAGAATAATTTTTAGTCTCAGAAAAGATTAGCCTGTCCATACAAAGGATGAATCGATATTGACAGAAGTTTTCTGTTATCAAGTCAGCGTGGCTGCTGTATGTGTCCTGAGAAATGAGGGGACCATCTGCTTTTCCTACTCAGAGGGTGTCAGTGACTTTTGTTCAAGAGCATGAGAAATCTCTGCCTATGATAGGCCATCACAGTAGTACCTGTCATACCACTGCCCAAGGACCAACAGATTCGGCCAACATTACTACTTTTATACTGGTTGAGGAAAGCCCTCTTGGATTGACAGATGGTACCCACACGTCCTTCTTGTCAGCGGCCCAATAGTCAACTTAGAGTCAGATAGTTGCTTCACATAGCAGACATTAGGAGGACAAATATGTAGCCTATATTGGTGATCCAGTGGGAAATAGTATATACAGTAGACTACATGTGGGTGTCAGTGTTTGGGTGTTGTGAGAACATGCACGGCACATTTTGGACATGACGGATCATCATCCAAGAAAACATTATCAAGCAAGTCTGGTTAATCATGAAAAAAATACACCTCTGAACTCAATTAGTGCATAGATTGCGTGTTGGCCAACCATCTCTGTTGTTTCAAGGTGCTTAATACAGCAATGTTGACTAAAGTGGCATTCAGCCCCACCACTCTTTTGCTTCCCCACTCCAGTCTTACTGGAAGTGGGCATGAACCCAAGTGGGAAGGAAAAAGAGTAAAAAGGGTAGTAGGAAGGAGTGGAGACATTTCAAAGCAACCCAAAGATTAAAAATTAGACAACTGGGAGACCAAGGGATGACACGATACAAGGATACAGGGGGAGCTCAGAGAAGAGACTACGTAAGATAAAGGATGTAGCTGGAAGAAATATAAGGAAACACTGAGTGCACTCATTGGAGAGGTCACACAGAGACCCAAAAGGATGACCAACGAAATCCGAGGGCAACTCATATGAGGCCTGGCTAGAGAGAATGAAAGACCTGGCCTTAGGAGGTGAGGGATGTGAGTGAAGTTCACACAGGATCAAAGAGGATAAAAGGCATAGCTGGGGGGTAGGAGGAAGATGGATTGATTGAAGGAGCTTGCAAAAGGGTGAGCAGTCATGAGATGAGAAAAACTGATAAACAATTGAGATGATTGGTATTTTTCTTCAATCATTACTGTAGGAAAATAACTGATGAATAGTTTTCAATATCTTCTTTCATCTAATACACTCTGTCTTTTACAAATTTTTAGTTGTGGTGGAAAAACATTTGAGTTGGGCAAACAAGTTTTGCACAACACTTTGGATAGTTTTGGCCATTATTTTAATGATGGATCTTGGAGTTTATGTTGAGGACTCCCTTGAGTATATTCATTATTCACTCAATATATTTCCATAGCTCAATTATCTGTTGTCAATATTCATAGTCCAGTGCCACCAATGCCAAGAGGTTATTGTGAACCTTGTTATTAAGTAATTTGCATAAATCTTCAGTTGAAGAAACCAGACGATTGTAAGATCATTCAGTAAAAACCTGCAGTTTTCCCAGCTGTGGAGATTTTTTTTTTTTAAAAGACTTGTAAAATGTTAGCAATAAAAAGAAATTGCATTGCTTTAAATATTTTGGTATTTGGAAGACATTAGTCAATATTTAAGCCGATATTTAGTATTTAACACAACACAAATTTAAAAATCCTCTTTTGCACATATTTACACAGTGGATTTTGCACTTTGTATTCAGTAAATGTTAGTAGCCATAAAATTTAAGAGCATGAATCTTTATCTGAAAGGTAACCAAACATGGCAAAACCGATTTGAGCAAAGGTCAGAACAATGTTCCTGTCTGTTTGATAAAAAATCTTTAAAATGTTTGTTCATAAGATATTTGAACTAAAAATGTTATTCAATTTCAGCAAAGGGGTCTGCATCTTATTTAGGTTGGCCACTCAGAACTGAGCAACTCAGCTTGATATTAAAATGTCCACAGTCAATTAGGTAGGGAAACTGAGGGACAGGGTGGATGATGTACACAAGAGTAGGAGAAGTTCTGTGGAAATGAGATACCTAAAAATAAATCTGAATTTGAATCCTGTGGTTCAGGCTCCACTGGCATTTACAAATGCAGTCAAGTGTCAATTTAAAAAAGGAGCAGATGAGCAAAATAACTCAGAGAAGAGGGAATCCGTCAAGCAGATTCAGCCCAGCCATGTGAACCCGGCTTTGCTGCTCTCCCAGTCCAGCTGGCTTGCTGCCTGCACGCGCAATCTGACTAATCTGCTTCCTGAGCGGTCTGCTGCTGCTTGTGAAGCTGTTTCTTAAAATAATAGCTGACCTAATTACATAGCATGGATCTTTACCTTAAATGTATATGGTGACTGTGTATACGAAACGCATACTGGATATTTTGGAAGCCAGTACCTATATCTGACATAATTTCATTTCACATCTCAGCCCATCTTCTTTCACAAAGTACAATTAAAGTAGATGTGTATTTATGCAACAAACATTACAACACAGATTTAGAAAACAGACAGTATTAAACTGATTGCTTTTCACTAGTAGTCACTGAGGAAGTGGGTAAAGGGGGTGGAATAGTGATAGTGTCATTATCCGGATTTAATAACTTCTCTGACATAGGGTAGAAAGTTCCTAGACAGGTAAAGCTGCCTGTGCAGGAATACCACAGAGCAGATACATGCTTTAATTGCTGTCTTCATTATGTAGCCTGCTGGGTTTTAGATCAGACTAATTAATAATTGTGAAGTTGTCAGACATTGTATGGATTCTCATGATCTGGAGTCTGTTCAGCTCAGACTTTCCCTTATATATTCCTCATCCTGGGGCTTGTGTTGGAGCATTTGTTGCAGAATTGATTTTAAATGCTGCTGGAAACGCAATGAACTTTCTTAAAAATGTCAACATTTTTATTTAGAGTGTTTGAATTTAAAGGTACTTAAACAGGTTGCATCTGTATTTTCACAATGACAATTCAGATTTTAATTTTAAAATGGTATTTTGCAAATGAAGTTGAACAAGTGTTATTAAGAGATAGAAGAAAAGAAATTAAATATTACAAGGTGGTTCAATACTCTGAAAATGAACTTAGTTTAGTCAAACAGAATGTCTTTCACTGACCCAAATGATTTTTTTCTTCTTTTAACAATCCTCTCAAAGTTCTATATTACATTACCATAAGACATTCCTTCCACAGATTTTTTTTTCTTTGTTCGACTCTCAATTAAAAGACCAAAGACTTTATTTGTCTAAGATAGTCTACCTCTGATGTTCCCTAGGTTTTCCACCCTCCTTGACCTTATGCACTTTGCTAAATCTGAAAAGATCACAAACTGACAATGGCAAAATGATACAGCTGGAGGCTATAGTTAGCTGTTGGCATGATAGACACTGTGATGGGCAACAAATGTATGTGGAGATCTATGTGCAGAAGGAACACAAGAAAAGTCTCTTGAGTATCGTTTCCTCATGAGTTTTGTCCTTCCTCCATATGACAGGTGACAAAACCGGTGCAGGGCCACCTTACACCCCCAAAATGTGGAAGGATGAGAAAACAGTGAAATCTGTGTATCATGAAAAATAACTTGAGGATAATGGCATTTCCACAAGTAAAGAAGCAAACAAAACCCAGGAGCTCCAGAGAAAATGTTTTTGGGGGGATGAGTTTGTCTCATAGGACTACGTTAGAATGTGCACAGCTGATCCTACCCATCAGCCAAGTCAATGGTGGGTCCCCGCAGGAGAGTCATCAGTGCTGCTTGTCTGCAGCTCCGGTGCCTGCTGTGCGTGCACACAAGGTGGGATTAGATATTTCCTTATGAGCTTCACAGGTAATTAATTCTCTGCTGGAGCCCTGGGGAGGAATAAATTTTGCCCTACCATTTGATAGTAGGGAGCAGAAAAGGCCTAATTTCAGTCCATTCCCCGTGGTAGGAAATGAGTTCTCTTTCCTCAGACGACTGTTGGCTCACATCAGTGTTGCACTCGCAAGGTTGCCAAAGTGGGAGAGAAAATGCAGGCTAGGACATAGCTACTAAATGTTGCTGAACCTCTTAAGCAAGTACGAAAAAAACCCAAACAAAACAAAACTCAAATCAGAAGCATTGTTTCTGGCTACTGATTTAGCCTGTCTTCCAGTCTTGTAATCTGGACTGACTTCTCATGACCTTCTCACAGATTAAAGCCCCAGGAAGGGAGTGGGGGGAGTTGGAAGGGTCAGATTATGTTTTTTTCCCACAATTACAATAGATTAGTCCACTCCAAGGGGATAGTTCCTAGCTTTTCCATGGTAAATACGTTTGATACGAAAGAATAGAGGGTTTATCCCGCGTTTATAATGTATAACTTAAATGCACTATTCCAGTGGTTCCAAGATTATATTATCCGTAAATACGCTCAGTATACTGTGCCTAGCAATAATCTGAACATATGTGAAACTACTCAAACCTCTGCTTCCTCAATATGTTATCCCAAAGATGATTTAAATGTGATGTTTAGTGGTGAAAAAGCATCAGAACTACCTGATCTGGTCTTCAAAGGTAGATATATATTCAAAAGTTTTACTTGTGAGTTTTTAAAAGGTTTTTCTGTTAACGATACAAGCAACTAACACGTTTTCTGGACAGCACAGTAGTTCATACGTTTATGAGGTTTATATTTATTCTTGTCAAAGGGGCTAGACAGCATCTAGGTTTTTCTTTCCCTCTCTGAAGGAGCTTCCCAGCTCAGTAAAGCACTTGGGCATGTAACTTAGGTCCCTGAGTTGAACTTGATTTCAGTGAGATTTGGAGACAAGCTTAAATTGTCTACTGAACTGAGGATTTTACAGGGGGCAGAAGACATACTGAGGTGACGCAGCAGCAGGACACAATCACTGCCAATAGTTGTATAACACTGAGGATGTGTGTAGCTGTATTGATGTCAGGCAATACAATGGGAAGCTAAATGGGATGCCAAATGTGTATCAGCTTCTCCTGCATTTGCATGCTATGGAGGTGTGTTGATGTAGAGCAGTATATTTTGCCATAACTTTAAAAACTCTTTGCTGCCATGCACTCACTGCTCACTCAGTGTCTGAGGAACTGCTGAACTCCGTACAGTTAACCAAGCTCCTCACAGTTAACTTCCAGCTTTGCTCCAGGCGATTAATCAAAAATAATCTGGGAAATTTCAGCAAGCCACTCTGCACCACTTGATGAACTTTGTTAAAGAGAACCACCTCAAATGAAGAGATTTTAGTGAAAGTTTGGGGTTTAGGGTTGTTTTTTTTTTTTTTTTTTTGCTTTCTGCTGAGGCAAGATTTTTTTTCCCCAGTGTGCACTTTTAATCACATTGTCCATGCTATTTAAAATGACGTGGACTTCCCACGTTTCCCTCAAGAGGCTATTCCATAGTCTAATAGATCTGGCCCTTCCATTTTGTTCCAGTTGACATTGAGCCAATTTTTTCTTTTTTACTACTTCAACCCAATGCTGCTAGCTATGCCTTACACTGAATAGTCTCTTGGCTGTTTTATGTTCCAAAAAGAATTTATTGTCCTCCTTCTTTTTCATTTAGCCATGCTAAACATATTTAACTCCTATCATCTCTTTTCATGAGTTGCCTTCAATCCTTTAAGATCTTTTAATTTCACTTCACTGAGTTCTCTCCCAAACTTAAGTGTTTCTTAAGTCGTTCCCTGTTTCTAAACTTCCTCTCACCTTATGTGCTGCTGATATCCATAACAGTCTATGAGCTGTGGCATCGCCCGTGATCACTGCTTAAAGACAATAGATGTCCTCACTCCGCTGCCTATTTCTGTGTTATTGAGTACTGTGATAAAAAAATAAATGCACTGTAATATATAGAGCCTAGTGTACAATTGCTTAGACAAGATCCTGAAGTGCTACTCCTAGCATAGCTGGTCATTAACATCTCCCACATTACAAAGACATTTTTATCTATCTTTTCCTTTCCAGAGCACGCACTTGAGTTACAAAGAAGCCCATTCTTTTCCTTTCCCTTGACATAAGCATTTAAATGTCTTAGTCATCTGTCTTTCCTCCCATAAACTGGTGAGAAAATGCTAGATAGCTTTTCATTTGTACAACTGTAAGCAGTCCAGTATCTGAACATGTTTGACACATTTTTAATAAGAAGAGCTGCCTCGTCCAAACCTGAAGGTCCACCTCACCAAGCAGCCCACCTCTGAAGGTGGCCTAAGCTGTCAGAATCAAAGAAGCTGATTTAGAAGCAACATAACAGCAGTGGTGGTGGTGTTTTGGTGTAAAATCATCGTAAGTGCAGAGGAAGAAGGAAGGCAGTATTATTTTATGATAATAAATTTTTAATAGGAGGCCAACATTTAAATGAGCCCAAAATCTAAGCCTTGGATGTGATCACTGCTGGTGCAGTGGAGAGATGTGAAGGGGAAAGCTTGAACAACTGTTAACTGTACTTTTTTTTTCTGTCCAAACATAAGACACTACCCAGTTTCTAGGACTTCCCAGAGAATCAGTGTGTTCAAGGCAGAACGTTTCTACATTCCTAGTGTCTGATCAGTAGAGAATTCAGTGTCTTGTGTCCCTCCCAGATTTCTCTTTCCATCAGCAGTTTGCAGGGCCTAACTAGCTTTGTGGCTGTGGGTGCTGCTGCAGCTGGGCCCTGTTCCTTTCACCGGGGCTCTGCAGCGGGGATGACTCTGCAGAGACACAGCCCTGCTGCTGGATTAGCCACCCTTCGACACCCTGATCCTGCTTTTTCTTTAAAAAAAAAGCATCCCAGAGGCCTGAAACAGTTCAGCGGGTCAATGCAACAACAGGGAAAATAAAGGGCCTCATGGGTGTCCGGATCCCGTGATGTATGGCAATGTGGTTACCAGCTGATCAAACAGCCATGTATTGCTGAGGGCAAGAAGCAGGGAGATGGCAGGCATCTTGTCACCAGCCTCTTGTCCCAGCTTCTGGCTGACCCTCCCCAGGACAGAGCCAGAATTAGGGCAGCTGGGGAGCCAGGAGGGTGTGAGAGTCCCTGCCTTTGACTGGATATTCAGCCTGCCCTTTGTGATCTGCCCTGAAACCCTTTTTCAGCTTTTTCTTTCGTGGAAGTGTCAGAGGGGCAGCCTGAGCGGTAGGTGAAACGAGAGGCCAGAGGAGCAGCCTCGCATGCCCTCTGCTACCCCAGGGATGGGGGTCTCCTCCGGGAGAGGGGGTCAGAGGGTGCCCGCCAAAACAGGACAGACTGCAGGGAGTCTCTGGGACAAAGGGGATGGCATCAGGGATCACCGGTCCTTAAAACCTGACACACTGGGAGATGCAGGGAGACGAGCCATGCATTGCATCTGTGCCCTTGCCAGCTGGTGTCCTCTGGAAGGAACATATTTTTTGAATTAGTGATGGTCTTCACTGACAACGCTCGGAGTAGCAGGGGGCTACCATAGACCTCCACCCCTCTCAAAACGTTGAGCAGACAAGGTGCAGGGCTGCTTCAGCTGGGGAAGGAAATCCCTTGCTGATAGTTGTCCAAGGAGGTGGGAGTGGGGATGGGACAGCTGCTAGGGCTGTGGTCCCCAGTGCTGATGTCAAGGCCAACCCATCCCTCACCACCTGGGCAGGGAAAAAATCGTCCTCTATGCTGCGGGTGATAAAGGAAAGGGTAAACGGATTTAGGGGAGAAAGGGGACAAAATGCCTGTGAGAGCAAGAAAAAAACTGTTTGATTGTAAAAGTGATGTAAGGGTAAAGCAATTCTGCTGGAGAAGCAGTTGCACCCTATCTTTAGTGGGAAGTGTGGAGCGGAAGTGGCTAAAGAGGAGTGGTGTCGTTCAAGGATTTGAGCCTAAGATAAAAAGATAGTGTTTCCTCAGTACCTTCAGTATGCCCTTGTTCAGTGCTTCCCTATATTTACTGCAGGAAATACCTCCAGTATCTCCAAGAGTGAGGTTATCTGACTGCAAACACTTATTTCGTCATCTAAGTAGCTTGCACCAGGGTAGAAAATAGGTAAAGTTATATTGGCCCCTCAGTCCCCAAGGGCCTGATTTAGGTTTGCTAACAGATTCAGTTCTGTGCACCTTTGCATTGCTTACCCCTTTGCTGGTGATCCCAAGTACCACCGGGAGTCACCGAAATCCCTGCTCTGCTCACTTCCTTTCCACACTGTAAAGTTTTAATGAATCAATTACTTTTAGGAGAGACCTAACTATCATTGCTTTTGAGTGGCTTCCACCTTCAGCCTTATCACACAGCCCTTGAAATACTGCCTTTTTGTTCCAAACCTCTTTACTACGGGGCAAAAACGCATGAGAAGAGCAGTAGCGCCCAAGTGGCTTAAAGAGCTGCATCTTTAGCAAAGTGTTTTAGGAAGCGCAGATGGCTTTAACCTGTAGCTAGCTGCTGAACACACAGGCCTGGTGTATAAAACCTCTGCAAGCTGGAGACATCAGTCAGAGAAGGGCACACAATCGAGTACAGTGCGCAGTGCAGCTGTCCCAGGCTAACAGCTCACCACGGTGCCCACAACGACTGGTGCAGCGATGGTCGAATGCTTTGGTGCAGAGCCCTGGTGAGGGATAAGTGCAGTGTTGACAGATGCCATTGTGGCAGGAACACGTCTCCACTCGTTATGCCTCAGACTTGAATTGAAAATTCCTTTCCCTTCTCTTCAAACATACATCTAAAACACTAAAACACCAGAACACCAACCGGGTCTTGGGGGATAGCTACTTTATTCTGAGAAATGTCACCCCAGCATAGTGTTGATTGTGACATAAGAAATATCCTAATGACTCTAATAGCAGCATTGTTTGATCTGCACTTTTTAATGGGTAGGAAAGGATCCTGCTCAGAGTTCTCTGCAGCAAGACAAGTTGTAATATCTATTTATTACAAATGTGTACAAAATGCCAATAATGCACCATACCCACTAGAAAAAAAAAAAAGAGGAGAATCTCTCTGGTCTTACAGGCAAATTGAGAACAAAGTATTTATCAAAAAAATTAATGATTGAACAGTGCTGTTAAATTTCTGCCTTTTATTTCATAAACAAAACGCAGAGAGCAGTAACAGTTTACAGTTCAGGAAGGACACAGCTATCCCCTGTGCTGACAACCACTTATGCTCTATTTAACACGTGGAATTTAAGTGGTGCAGAAAGTACACTTGGCCAGGAATTGCTGTCTGAAAGCCTTTGCACAGGAAAAATGCATTTACTGCCAAAACTTAGTTTTCAGTAGGAAATTTCTTAGTATTCTGCAGAGTCATAGGCTTTCCTCCTGTTCTGTAATTAGACATCAAAGGAAAGCTTGTCATATAAATTAAAAGATACCGATTGAGATCCTTTGAAAAAAGCAGCATGCTGTATATAAATAATTAGTCATATTTCTGTTTATTTTAATCTCATGATTGTACCATTGAAAGCCATTGTTAAGCACGCAGTCTGAAATTGGAAAGACTCCTATTAACTTTCACAGGCTTTGGGATAGGCTCCAGCGCTTAACAGGTTGTGCGGGTGAAGTAACACCCGTCATCTGCATTACTTGCATTTGTCCACGACTAGATTGGACAGGTTATGTTTATTTTGCTTTATATGTGGTGACAGGGTAAAAATCAACGGCCTTTACTGTGTGGGAGGTCAGAGTGGCTTAATTATGCCTCCCAGATTTGTGGTCAATGTGTTTACAGATTAGCGTAGGGTACGCACACGGGATGGAGGAGTCCGGAAGACCCTTGTCAGGGAAGAGATGCTGGTTAGGGCTGGAGGCACATGACACATGATCAGTTTTCTCCTGTTTTCTTCCCCAGCTTTGCAATAGGAAATCCTGAATCAAGGAGATGTAGTGACCATCTAGTAACTTGTATGACCTGAGGCATACTTGCTTGTGTAAGAGAGAGTTTGCACAAAGCAAATGTCACTTCAGACCCAGCAGCAACAGAAAGAAGAGATATAGGTCTAGGAGTGACATGTTTGGGGATGAATCCGTGTGCACTCTGGCAAGGGCTGTCTCGGTGCCTACCTGGCCACTTTTCCCACTCTCTAGGAAGAAATAAGCTCAGGCTAGTGGTAAAGGCAGAGATGGCAATTCAGGACCTTTATAGCCTAACCGTTGCTATTTCGGGGTTCATTTGCTTAACCTCTGTTGGAATAGGAAGATCAACAGCAAAAATGGTTGAGAACAAAAAAAAATGTAAAAGAAGGGACAGTGCTTAACTAGTAATCAGGGGTGTGGTAACTGGAGGCAGATAAAGTAAAATACTACAGGCAATGCCTAAGTCCTAGGTATTGTTATCAAGACTATTTTCCTTTTAAAAAGATTGTCTAACAAAGATACAGCTTAAAGTATAATCACCTACTTTGCTATGACTGAATACATCAGTTAACAGAATCCTGGCTGCATTACTGAAACCCTTCAGACACTATTTTTTGCTGTTATTAGTATTTGGCATTTAATTGATGTCAATTGTTCACACAGTTCAGTGCTGGGTGTTTGATGTACGTGGTTTAAAAAAAAAGAAAACTATAGAATACTCTGTTCATAACTGACACTCCTACGCAGAAGATGATAATAGAGGCTTTTTCCTGATACTTTGCCTTTCTTTCACCTTGTCACCTAACCAAGATCAACAGAACAAAGTCAAAATTAAAGGTAGCAAAAGGAAAGTTTCTGTTCTGCTTGAATTTTATCTAGGAAGACTATCTTAAGCCCTCATGAAAAAAGTAAAACAGTACAAATATCAATGTGTTTGCTCAGTCACTTACAATTACAGAAAGTGGCTCCTAAATACCCTTTGATATTTCTTGATATTTATTTGTATTACAGTAGCAGTGGGAGACCAGAGCCCTATTTTTATTTAGCCCTGAAGAAAAATCAACAGAAAAGCAGGGCAAAGTCTGTTTCTACTAAAAATGCTTCTAATACAAGCCTCATCCCGGAGGCAACAGATGAATGCAACAGCAAGCTGCAGGGTATTTTTATTTGCAGAGATCACATCCCCTTTTTAGATGGTGTCCATACTCCTTACAATCTTATTGACTGACCAGTTGTCAACAGTGGATTCTCCAGAGTGTTTGCTCATTTAAGGATTTCTCCATTTACCAGCACTTTTAAAACAAAAGGATTTCAAAAGCTCACTCACTGTCCTGATTCTTCCACAAATTCTTCTAGGCCAGACGGATTTGCAAAAACCTAGTACACCGAGTTCCCTGTATCTGTGGGCCCAGAGCAGTGCAAACTGACTATTATCAACACCAGAATCAGGTTCTCTTGGAGTGTTTTTGACTGTAAGAATAATTAGTTAATTCTATGAATGAGTTTTTAAATGAAATATTAATCTAGCCAGTTTCTTACCAATCTCACAGTAAAAATGTTTGAAAGAGGAATGCTACATGTAAGAAGCAGTGGAAATCAGGGTTCCACCCATCAGCATTCATTTGCTGTGATTTACCTGACGCAGCGGGCAGCTCCTTAGGACTTCCCTGCAAGGATATGCATCAACCACACTATGTGTGGTCTATGGTCAACTCTCTGTTTGGGAGCCACAGGAGAGCTCCCTTGTAGTTGATTCTGACCCTTACTTCCCTTCCCAAGAGAGCATCTTCCAAAACATAGGCTAGAGTACTCCAGTCAGCCTATGGGCTTTGCTCTCAGATGGTTATTCTACATTAAGCTATACTCAGCATAGGCTCAACTAACCCAGGTAACTCTGCAAACCAGGTCACTCCGTGATGCTGCCCTGCCCTTGGCTATATTTAACCAGTGTTTGCAGTCTCTGGGGGTTTTATCAGCCAGACTTTTGCCACAGAGCCTGGATTTGAAGGTTGTGACTTTCCCAGGCATGAAATCTGGATGAAGTCACTGTTTTTGAAAAGCCAAGAGCTTTCTTGTGCTTGATGGCCTGAGGCACTTGGGTAGGTGTAAAGGGAGATAGCTTTAAATAACATCTTTGGGCTTGAGTTGTTGCAGGACAACTTATTTTACCTTCTGCTGTCTCTCCATGCTGCTGCAACAACATATTGGTACCTCAGGCACCTAATGCTGATTTATTCTGTATAAGACTCAGAAGGTGGCTGTCAAGAGCAAGGGATGTACTAGTTGCAACCTGGCTTCAATCTGTGGTGAGAGCATAATGAATCCTTAACAGCAGGGCAAAGCAGTGCTTTGAAGGTGCTGCTGGACCATGGTCACCCACCCTACGCGTTATGCTCAGAGGTGCCCAGAAGTGCGAGGTACTGCAGTTGTGCTTCCATCTCTTTGCCTCTTTTTTCACGTCAGGCTTTCAGATAGGCTGGCGTTTATTTCCCTTTGGTGACTCAAGCCCTGCAGAGCAAGGATATGCTCTCTTCTGTGATGGGATCCTTATCCTGCACGGGCCTTTAGGCATTGTCATAGTAAAGACAATTTTACTCTTTCCTGTGTAGCAATGCAAATAAGGGAGGGCAAATGCAGTCCCTCCTTGCTGAAGGAGGCCAGATGATGATTAGCAGTGACACTCACCCCATGAACGCATGTGAGAGACCAGTGGACTGATGCCCCTCTCCCATCTGTTTGCTCCACACACATGCGTACATATATCTCTTGTTATTTTTAGTATAGGTTGAAAAAAGGAGGTAGAAATACATCAAAAATTACACAGGTACACTTTGAGATTTGAACTGGGTTTATGCTTCCAATGCCTATTCAACCCCAGGCTTAGCTTAGCTGCTTTCCAACCTGCAGTTCAGGTTCCCATTTGGTGCCAGGGTGGCCCTGCAAGAGCTGAGGCTTGTTGTAAATGATGGTCTTTATACTTTGTTCTACATTTGCACAAAGAGAAGTCAAAAGGCACAGCACAGAAGCACAAAAAATGAGATGGTCTTTTGTACTTTCAAAGGGAGTGGAAGTTGAAACGATTCACAATAAGGGGTGACTCACTGGGATTTTCAGAACTGGTCCTCATGGATGGGTGCAAACAGGTCCAAGTTCCTTTGCTCTGACTACGTCTGGTTCAGAAACCACGGAGCTGTGCTAACGCTGTGCTTGGGTTGACTTGCCTTGCTGAGAAGCTAATACAGTTGTGTGACTTTTGAACCAAAGCTGGCTTATGGCCAACCAGCCTGGAGCACAGGCAGAGTGAGCTCACGTTGGCCTGCATCCACCCACGGAGAGAGGGCCGTAAAGGGTGCGTTGAACACAACTGCAAGGGTACTGTTTCTAGGTATTCAAGGCCTTAACAAGCATCACACTTATGAACTAGGACTTTGGGTTTGCCTTGACCAGAAAGAATAAGTTAGGCGTGGGATGTTCCATGGAACATGAACTGGAGGCAATGGAGGAAAAGAGGACACTTGAATTTCTGAAGCACTTTGAAAACCTGTGGTAAACCCTTTTTAAGTAAGGCTTATTAAATGACAGTGATACCTAGCAGCAGATACAATCTTGTTAAAGTTTTAAATAGTCTTAATTTTTCCAAAATTAACTCCAAATAAGTTTCAGAATTGTTTTGTTTTCTTCCACTGTCTTCTGCTTTTGTTTCTCTACCTCATGCCAAAGATTAGGATTTTAACTGGAGTTTCAAACATTTCAAAATCTGTCACTTAAGTCTTTGTATAATCAAGCAGATTAGACAGAGCCTATTTGTATATACCCAGACAGCAATTTCTGCTTCCTATAGTTCTACATCACAAAAAAGAAATGCAAAGGAATAATTACTTTCCATATCATGTTAGCTTTAATAAAGCAGACAAAGAACAAATTGGCATATTTTTCCTAGGACTTTTTCCATTATTTAGCCATAATCTCTTTTGCAATAATGAAGTTCCTCTCAAAATACTAAAGTATGATTAGGTCGTGAAATTTGAATCCAATTAAAGAAGATCCTGTGCCGAAAGCATGCATCACTGTCATGAGACCACCAATCAAATTTCAAAAAAATGAATGCTTTAAAAAGTGGTATCAATTTACTGTCAATTTTTCATCTAGTCCAAATACATTAGCCTTGTAAATTCAGAGATACTTCTTAAAACCTCTCCTAAGTGGGAAAATGAAGTTGATTTCAAAAGTGAAAAACAGTAAGGTTATAATAACAAATTCTCCTTTAAAATTTACAAAGCATTAATAAAACAACAACACTGCCTCAGTTTGGACACAGGCACCTAAAAAATTGTCCTCTTGCAGGGTGAGGAGTGTCACATTTCTTGTGTGCAAAGTACACCAAGATGCAAAGATGGCTTAGGGGCATGATCCTGCTGCTTGCATTAGAGTTCTGAAATTCAGAACAAATAGAAATGTGGGAAGTCCTGGTTTTGAAGGATTTCTGAGATGTTTTGGCCCAGATGAGAAGTCAATGACTTTTTAGTATAAAGACTCCCCCAGATCTCCCTTGTTTCAAGGTAGATTTTCACCCTTGCTGTCAGATCTTCTTTTCCTAGTTGCTCAAAATTTCTGGCTCTGCAGTTTGATTGAATGGTAGCTTCTAATGGTCACAAAGTAAAATACATTCATGAGCGTAGACAGTCCTTCTGTGTCAGACTTCAGACCTATAGTCCATTATTTTTGTCTGGGATGCTGGGCTGTGTTTGAATCAACATGTAACAAATCTCTCTGAAATGCTATGGTATCGTAATAGAAGGCATCTTGGCAATGGCCATTGTCCTGTGCTATAAAGAGCAACATCCTTAACCTCACAATACTTTTTATTCCATCTAATGCAGACAAACTTTATCTTTATGAACATTAAGATTCTTTCCTGAACTCTGTTAAAGCTTTGGACACATGATGAGGCCTTGAAGTAGCAAGTGTCTATAGTAAATGTCTTCTAGGGAGTCCAGTCTATTTGCATGTTGATTTTTTAAGTCCTTTCAGTCTTGATTTACTTATGAAGGGCAAGCACACATAGCAATGGTTCTGAAACATTCATTTGTTTACTGCCTCTATCATGTCCACTATACATCTCTTAAAACTAAAGACTTTCACACTTCTCAAACTCACATCTTGGCCAGGCTGTCTTAATTTTCTCCCAAAAAAAAAAGCTCCCAAAAGCTTTTTTGAAATGCTGAACAGAACAGGATGTTCACAGTGAGTGTTTACATTCTCACAACAGAAGCATGTTTTCAGCATTGTATTATGGCAACACAGTATATTATTTATTAACTAGACTGCAGATGAGGACTGATCAGAGACACTGTTCCCATGAGTACTGGAACAGGTTTCCAACCTCTCCATCATCCCATGCTAATTAGATTTTAGCAGAGCTAGTTGTGATTCTACCATGTAGCTGGTATTAAAATGAATGCTTTATGTACATATATGAAAAGAATGTAACTCGTTATCCATCCACGCACCATCAGGAATATCCTTTACATCACTGGATTGCATTGACTTTCTGAAGTCCATGTCATGTCTTTCAAAGGTTGGACTTACCTATGTTTCTGAGACTTGTCTGAACAATGGTTAGCAAATTCAGGGTATTCCATTGTATATATAAATATGTCAATACCTCCTTCAAGCAGCTGTGACAAGCATTATAGGTCATAATAAGCACTTTACATTTGAGATCAGGCATACAGTTTAACAGTAATAATAGCAGGACTCCATTGTCTTTTTCTGGGTTAAGCCAGGATTTGGTCCTGGGTGTTGGAACAGGGCAAAAGGATGGCAGAGCAGCAACCTTTAAGAAGGTCTGTTGTTAGCCACACAGGGCAGCTGAAGCTGCCCAAAAATGTACCGCTTGCTTGCAGAGCATTCCTGGGTGTATTCTGGAGAGCTGAATTTACCCTACATGGACAACACCACCATTAGTATGGAAGAAAAGCAAACAGGCTCAGATAAAGAGGGAACAGGTCCTAGACATGGAGCTCCAGCTTTTCCTAAAATTCTTGTCAGTGAAAGGGACAGTCTCCATCCAATATGGCTAAAAAATCATGCTTTGTAGGTTGCTATAGTAGCCGAGCTCCCAACAGGCACCATGAACAACTAAGAGCTAAGGGCTGACAATGTACTTAGGGCCAGTCTTTGAAGATTAAGATTAGGCAGCGGCTGCCTTGCAGGGAAGACAAACAGTGGAGAGTGCCTCTGGAAGTGTGCCACTTCCGCTGGCACATCTTCTGCTCTGCTCCCAGACAGCTTCTGGCATGTGACCAGAGAGCCACCTCCAAGGTCTGCTGCTCCAGGAGCTGGCAGAAGCACAGGCAGGTGGCACAGCACTTCACCCAGGTCTGCTCAAGCGCCTCAAGCACATCAAGGGCTCGCTCCCTTAACACACTGGTGGACGCAGGTGGAAAGCACCCTGACAGAGGTACGGAGATCTCTCTCCCCTCATGTATAAGATTCTTCCCCTGAATGTGTATTATTTTACCTGTTATATGTTAATATGATGGTTGCATGGCCTTCATCACTGAAAAACTACACAAAGTCGATTGAGAAAAAAATTCAGAGTTAATCTGAAATTCATAACCAGACCCATCAAGATGAATTTAAAAAACCCAGGACACCTGATATAAACCCATAGGAGTTTTATTGCCCCAGCATCTGCCTGCTTGTTCTAACATCTCTTGCATTCACTGTGCAGATCTCTGGCCTGCCTGTCCACGAGTTAAGCCTCTGCAGCCCTGAAAGCGGCTCTGCTCCTGGCCTCAGTATCTCCTGGTCAGTCTGGCACAAACTTTATACTCTGCCATATTCTCCGGCAGCACTGAAAATATTAGACAGGACCAAGAAAAGATGATCCACAACTCTGTTTTACCTTGTGAGATAAGTTATTCTAATGAAAAATTTCTAGACCGCCTCTAGAAATTTCTCCCTTGTAATGTCTGCCTTGACTGTAAAGGAGATGTGACTGTGCTGCTGTAGTTGTTGGCTCTGTAACTGGGAAACAGTGGAGTCTCGTTTGGCCATGGGATAGTGTCATACAGAACCCTGAAAAAAAGGGACATTTACAGGGTGAAAACATTTCTAGGAGAACATCTATGTGTGTCAGGCCTTTTCTTCTTACCTCCCATCATAATTCACCCATCAGTTCAACAGGATGACCAAAAACCATGTATATAAGGGCTGGTGATTTAAAAAAGCATATGTTTACAGGGGACTGTCAGGGCACTGAGGATGTACTCAAGGGTATAATGAGTAACTTTATTTTCTTCTATACTGCTGAAGGAAAGGTTGCAACTGCACTTACAAACAGCAAAGAGCTATATGGGAAGTGACGTGTCGCTGAATAAATCAACTCTAGTTGTACAGCTGCCACCAGTCCAGCCAAATATCAATATTACATGGTAACTCTCAGAGAAATGTTGTTAGGATTGAAGTGGGCAGAAATGACAAAATACAATAGAATAGGCAACAGTAGTTTTCTCTGGCATAGCAAGAAGTGAATTTTGTGCCTGATTTCTGGTTGATAAAAGCATGTAGTGTGTCTGGTAACAAAGCAGGGAGCTGCCACACGTTACTAGTTGTATGATTAAGTGCCTGAGCTTCCAAAGTTGTGTTCAGTAGGAAAGCTGGCATTAAAAAAGCTGAAACGAAGGATACACTACAGCAACCATAGGACAAGCACAGAATATGAGACCTCCTCAGTCCCGAGCTCCTATATGTGGTTTTATGAAGTGGGGGACAAAATGATAACGGATGAGAAGGCGACAGCAGGGCAAGAAGCATGACATTGAAAGGAGCAGGCAGAGCCACAACATGCTTCAGCAGGCACTCAAAGGGAATGAAGAGTCCGAGGCATGCAATAGGGATGGTACAATGCAATCACATAAAAAGCAGTCCTCGGTCAGATTAGATGTACCTATCTCCAGCGTGGCCAGCAGGAGCCATGAGCACAGGTAAGAAGATAACAAGCATCTGCAGTTTGCCCTTCACTGTCCCCCAATCTCCAGCTATTGTCATCTCAGGGACTTCCAGGGTTTGATTCACAGCACCCTCCTGAGCTGTTCATCCCACAAACTCTTGGGAAGCAGGGAACCTGGTCCACTATACAGGCGTATTCTTCTTTAGTTCTATAGTAATTATTTGCCTGTCTTAAGTTATCATCATAGGTACCATTTAAATTTAGATTTAACTGATAACTTCATATTCTTCTCTGGTTTTGTGTATGTACCATAATGTCTACAGCTAACAATAGTTAATATAGATATGCATATATACTTATGGATATAAATATATATTATGAAGTAACTAATTTTAAAATGCCATTAAGTTCCTTGAACCGCCTATTACTAAGTTAAAAAAAAAGTAAGAAGAAAAAAAAACCAAATAACATTCAAGACTCAAACTAAACATAGCCAAAGATGTCAGAATTTGAAATCTTATCCTGAACACGCATTTCTCTGAGAGTACCGAGCTGAGGAGACTCAGAGAATGCCAACTAAAATTATTGCTATTTGCATAATGCAATATTGAATACATTTACATTACAGACAATTACTATTGTTACAGAATGCAAGATATTATTCAATAATATCCAGTAGCACAGTCCTGTGTAAAGGAGGATTTTAATTTCCTTGGGAGGGTGAATCTATTGATTTTTCAGGTTTGCTTGTCATTACTAAGAAATCAAAGTTTTATAAGACTCTCAGTGTATCCTTTTTCTTACATTGATTTGCTCTTTTCTGTAAGCAAGGAAGATGTGCAACATTTTTAAAACCCTTTCTCTCCATATTCTCATTACTGAATAAAAAATTAACTTTGTGGATTAAATTTACAGAAATGAGGCAAAGAAACATAACACATCTCATTGTAGAAGATGGGTACTTCAGTTCAAAGCGTCTCCTTCCTGAGTGGATTCAACAAGTTTACAAAGTCACGGAGCATTTATGTTCAAAGACTCTTCTTTTAGGAATATCATGTCTCTGAGGGTACTTGATGGCATTTGGAAGAAATGCAATTTCAATGAGCAGAATTTCAGCAAAGTGGTCTGGCAGAAAGAGATCACAATGGGTTTGCCCATGAAATGGCCAGAAAATGTCACCAAGAGACAAAACCAGAATATTATCTATGGGTTCATTTGTGCTGATGTATCAGAAAAATCTCCCTGTAACAGTGTAAAATATCTATAAATTAAATGCAGTGCCCCTTTCCAGAATCTGTGCTTAGGCAAATGAAAGGAATTAGAATATATATTTTAAAATTTATATTATTTCTGGAAAAGAAGATCCCATTTTTCTACACACAGAATATAATAGGATGCTGATACGAACAGCAGTAAGTTAAAATTTTATGGCATCTCCAGTCACTGATTAAATTCTCATCTGAAAGGTGTTGGGTCAGCAGTAAATGGGGCCATTTTCAACCCTGAGAGAGCCAATGTCAACCTGACATTAAGAAAGAAGAGCAGGCAAAGAAACAGTCGCAGAGATCAGCTGAGAAAGGCTTTCTCGAACTAAAGAAAGAATGGCTCATTTATAATGCACGAAGCCCCTTGGCCTTCATTAAAGGATAAGTATGCTGTCTTGGATACTGTCTTACCTCACCCCAACATCTGAAGTTCTTGGTTTTGGAAAATGTCCAGATGAAGGTCATAACTATGTGAAAGAGTAAAAAGGGACTGTGACAATGCCTTTGAGGTGGTAACTTGTTCAGTCTACGAGATGTGTAAAGGGAATCCAGTTGGGATATACAAGCACCTGTGAGAGAAGTAAACACTAAAATGTCCTGAAAGTGACATAAAGTGCCGCCACCGCAAAGCCCATGGTGCGTGTGTGTGTGCAGTCAGCAATGAAGGTGACCGAGGGTGGAGGAATCTGCTCTGACAGGAAAACAATACCAGGAAAAGAGATGCACAACAGGGATGTGTGTTAAAAAGCACTTGTTGGCTGTTACATGTGTCCTTGCAGATGCATTTCAAGGTGAAAATCTCTGAGTAACGTCTGGCTAGCCAGTCGTTTTTGCTGCTTGACTGGTCATTGCAAGGTAGAGGGTACGGAAAAGACAAAAAGAAAATGTGGAAGCTCACTGTTTTGAGCCAAATCTGTGAATCCTTATTCAAGAAAAATCCAAGGAGGTCAAAACTGAATGTTCCCATCTCCTTTCTATCATAGTCAGCCATGAAATATAATTCAACTTACAAGCACATCAAAGGAGTTTTTATACTGCTTTGGTAACTTCATCGCTGTGTACAATATGAAATCAGCTGAGCTATGCTGAGGGGTGATGGAGAGGGAGGTAAGTTGAATTAGAGAAAAAGACACTAGACGTAACTGCCAGGCAGTTACAGACAAATCCTGTAGTTAAGGAAGAAAATGTTCAATTGGTTATTGAGAAGAATTTTTCAACTTCCAATTGACTGTGTATGGACATTGCATTGAATGCATGGGATTTTCCGGGAATTTTTATACATAAATGCATAAATGACAGAAGGGAATCAGGCAGGATAGGAGTTAAATTCTTATATTGACAAGCTGAAACTAATGTGACTAGAAATATAATCATCTATGAATGTAGAAGATCTTGTAAAAGAAGTTGTTAAGCTTCTAAAAAACCCAAGCATTAAAATAAATTGCTAAACTGCAGTCCTGGAGAGTAGAGAATTTAAAATTGAAATTTGTGGGATATTTGGAGCAGTAATAGACTAATGAGCCTTCAGTGGGAGGCATGCTATTTTAAGTAGCTGTTATAAAACCACCTAGATGAAAATCAGATGATTACACAGACAGTGCTCATTTATGCCAAAGGAAAACCTTGTTTCCAACTATAAGGATTCATTAAAGTGTCAACAAATTGGTAGGTAAAGAAGCACTGGCAGATATAATTATTCAGATTTTTCTTAAAGTCCCTCAAAGAGGCTATTAAAGAAAACCAGGCACCTAGAAGGTGAAAGGTAATGTTCTGCTGTGCAGTGGAAAATGGACTGGGAGACAGCACATACAAAGGATAAAGAGCCAGCTTTCATCTAGGAATGAGGTTAATAGTGAAGTGTTTGCAATGTATCTGCTGGAACTGAAGCTGCTTATTAATAATCCGATGGCAGGGCAAAGTAACAAAATCTGCAGGTGATGCTAAGTGATTTAGATCTGTTAAGACATGCAGACATGACAAAACTAAGCCATGGGGCAATGTATCATGAGTTTGATTCTTGTTCTGATTTTCTTTTTCTTTGTTTGCTATAAGCAAAGTCATAAGTATTAAAAGAAATAATGAAATTCCTTGCAGCACCGGACTGTATTCTAAATGAAATGATAACACTTTCAGAGCAAGATTTGCAAGTTATTACAGATGGTCTGGAAGAAACCCGTGCTTAATACCAATGAAAGCAAAAGTGTTTTGATGGTATTAAGAAAGCGGCAGCAAGAGTGAGCCGAATGCTACAAGGCTCTCGTATCTCAGACCTCATCATCCCCTCACTTTTAATGATGTTTACAGTTGTCGTTGGCCAGTTCTCATCAAAATGTAGCGAGGGAAAAAAATCGGTTCCTCCTAAAGAGCAACAGATATGATCTCCAACAAGGAAATCTTTCCAGATACTAAGGAAGATCAATGAAGGCGTTAATAAGAAGGAACAGAAGCTGAGGCTTGTGAGAAATAAAGGAATGCTCATCAGTTTTTAGTACAGCTTTAATACAAGAAAGAGAAGAATCTGTTAAACAGTAACAGTTCTGAAATAGAAAAACAGCTATTCATGCACAGTATGTAATGAACTTGCAGAAATTGCTGCGGAAAATATTGTTAACGCAAACAGTTCAAGAAGACTGTCAAACTGAATAACAAGTGTATCATCAATACTCAGAATAAATGGATGAAAATTTGGAAGAATGGCATTTTTACAACAGTGCTGACTCTGAGACATGAGCTAGCCACCATGCTAACTCCTGTCTGGTGTTAGGAAAATTATTTCCACTATAAAACTTTTTCATATCCTTGTACAATACGTAGTTATGGCTGCAGTGGGGGACACATTTTGTCATGCATCTTTATTGCACTTTTTTTTCTCCTCCATTAAAAGAATCAGAGGCCTGTGGTACCCTCCAGCCTTGGAGATCTATATTTTTATTTAATTATTTCAGAAACAATATAAGGCAGCAATTGACCCTCATCGATGTTCAAAAGTTGTGCAGTAAATATGTCGTCTGAATAGCAGTCAAGCTGTCATCTGCTTCCTTTGTAGAGGTAATTTTGGAAAGACTGAATGATACTTAATATGGGAACATTATTTCTACTGTGGTACTATTAGCAGTAACCTAGAATTAAATGAGAAGGAAAAGAAGTATAGAGATGCTTCAAAGAGAAGTAGAAGAGTGTATCTGTTCTGAAGATACAAAATTAATATAAAGGTCAATAGGATGAAGATGAGACCTTTGGAAATTAAGGAACCTTGTATTTATGGATTATCACAAATTCCCATTAACAATCCAGTAAGCTGTTCTTTCTGCCTTCCTTCCCCTTCTTTACACTTCTTCCACTGCTGCCTGGTGTCTTCTCTGCACATTCAGATTCCAACCATGTTTTTGTGGATCTTGCATAGAAAATAAGTGCCATTGTTGTCATCCTCAAATCTATTTATCTGTCTGAACTTATCATTGATTTACAGAAACTGAATCTGAACTCCTATTTTGTTAAAATAAGAGACCTATCTTAAAGATATACCTTATCAGAATGTATGGAGAAAATTAAAATTAAAATGTCATTCATTATTTCTGTACAGACTATACTGCATTTTACACTCC
Organism: Chlamydotis macqueenii; assembly: GCF_036417535.1. NCBI lineage: Eukaryota > Metazoa > Chordata > Aves > Otidiformes > Otididae > Chlamydotis > Chlamydotis macqueenii. The sequence continues at coordinate 100,227,924 of NC_141558.1, read as the reverse complement.
AAACCAGGTGCCTTTGGAGAGATGTCAAGAGGAATAAGAACATACAGTACTGGTCCAGGTATTTCTTGTGTTGGGCTTCTGTTTGGAGATCCTTTCTCCACCCTTCTCAGTGGAGAGGCTGGTGCATCCCTGCAGGAGAGGCTGCTCTGGATGGTGTCACTCCACTTGCCAGGCTCTGCCCTGGCTCTGCAGCCAGTCGAGCCTCCTGGACAAAACTCATGCCTGGCATGAGGTGGGGACAGCCCCAGGACCCTGCAGGACTTTGCTCCCTCTCTCTGCAGTATCAGTACCATTTTAAGGCATTTATAAACTGAAGTGGGCATTTATAAACTGATCGAGGGGTATTTATAAACTGAGGTGAATATTGCCCTTCTCTGAACATACAGTAATGAAGGCAAGGGGGAGAAGACATAGAAGTTTACATCAAGATAAACACCTCCGACCAAATAACCTGTCAAATAAGGGAATGTTGTTCTGAGTGCCTAGGTCACACATGGCTAAGCCCCGCCCCCTTCCAAGGACAGGTCAGGGCACACCTCACCTCTCCCTCTTCTTTCCCTTCTCACTAGCACACCGTCCCCATGCTGAGGAACCCTACTGTGCCTGGGGTACAAGGGGACGGCAGTGAGCTCCGATCTTCCCTTGTGCTGCTGAGTGGCCAGCAGCAGCACAGGATCCCGTGGAGCATCCCAGCGAGATCCTTGCCCTCCATCTAGTTCAAGTGATTGCAATTCAGGAGATCCCCGAATAGGCACAATGCACTCATTGTTTTCCATTAATTAGAGCTGTTTCACTGCTTTCTGAAACCTAAATGGAGAGCAGACTAAGGGAAATGTGTTTGGGATTCCTAAGGAAAACGTGGTTTTGAGCGGGTGTGCTGGGTGCGCACTTGAGCCACACCCTTATTCTCTCCCCGTCTCTGAGTTTTCCGCTGGAGACCTCACCTAATGCTTCATTTCGCACAAAGATTGCTCTGAAGCTGTTAACGGGCACAGCCTGCCTGGAGGAGTACCAGGCCTTGGGGATGCTGTGTCAGAGGCCATGGCCCCTGCGGCCAGGGCAGCGGAAGGGAAAACCTGCTAGATATTTCCGTTCACAAGCCCTCACTCTCCCAAGATGCCTCCAGGATCCCGTGCTCCACAGAAAAGTGAGCTCTGATCTCGGGAAGCAAGGCAAGGATACAGCTCTGAGCACTCTCCTGACTCGGTTTTGATTTGTCTGCTGAGCAACCATCAGACTCCGTTCAGCTGAAGCCAGCTGTATGGGTATTTATAAGCAGGCTTTTAAAAACAAAAAGCTTTTCTATAAATGGCTATACTGAACATTGAAATGCCTACAAGGACCTTTGAAGGTACCAAATGGCGCAGGATGATAGCATCATCCAGCAATACCTGCCTGCAGATTCTTTGTGTTTTTCAAACCTGCTCATTACACCTATTTAGATGTGAGGCAGCCAGACAGGTTCAGATGTCACCGACAGACCATCAGTAGGGAATGTGGGTGGGAGGAGGAGCAAGATCCATCTCCTGGACTTCAGCAGGGTTTTAACATTTTAATGACCATTAGAGGAGGTAGTGTCACATTCTGAACTGTGGTAAATTAGGACAGTTCTGCATATTTCCAAAGAGTTAGGACAATTTATACCATCTGCCTGGTTTTATACTGGCTGAAGATGTAAGGTGGGGCTGTAATTCAATAAAAACAACACAAATTTTGCTGTTGAGGTCAATGGGATCCCACCTTTAAGACTTTAAAGCATCCTGGTAGCACAGAATTTATTTCAATGTGCAATTTTCTTCTTCCTATGGAGTTTTTGTTTCTTTGATGTTATATCTGAAGTGCTAGAAGAAACCTGCAGGGAGCAGAAAAATTGAAATTTGGAGTTTGGTGTATTTTCATCTTCTCATGATGACAGAAAAGTCACTGTGGGGAAAATCAGTAGAATTCTGCAACCCAGATGAAAACTAAATCACTTTTCTGAGTTAAAGGGTTTGGCTTTTCTGGCAAAACTTCCAGGGAACAGACTGCTGACTGGAGAATCAGAGTTCTTTCCTAAAATACCAGAGATTACGATTGCCTTTTGTGTTAGAAGCTCGCTAGCACTGAGGCTCTGGAGAGAATTAAACTGAACCTAGCTGATCAATACACAGAGGTTATGCAATCATGTTGTCTTCTGGGTGGGGGAAATACTTCGATCCATCATTGTTCAGCTTCATTCTTCAGTGAATTAACATCTCAAATGACTGTTCAGGTCACAGAGGTTCAAGTCGCTAAGGCAGAAGCAGCTTTGCCTCTTGAGGACTATCAGGCAGCAGTAAATAAAGGGGTTTGTTTAATGTTTAAAAGAGCGTACTAATGGACAATTAGCCGGGGCCTTTGGGAGTAGTTTTCAAATCCACAAAAAAGCGAAACTTCAAACACTCGGCCAACTCTGCCATCCTAGGGCTGGGATTTGGGTTAACACCACAGTACACATTTTAGAAAGGCAGAGGGGATGGTGACGGTAACCCGTGATTTCTAACAGCTTCTGATGGGAAGCAGTGGAAAAAAAAGGTTGCAGGTGTCTTGAAACGAGAACAGATAATCTTAAGCAAAGTAAAGTTTGCAGGGTGAGAAAACTAGACCAAAGTATTTGCTCCAAGCTTCAGACTTTGACTAATTTGTATCCTTAGTCATCACGGCTGTGATGTTACTGCTTGTAATACAGACGACGTGGGAAGAAACACCAGGTCATCTGGTGCAATGAAATTGATGCCATACTTTGGGTGCTGTTAAACTCTTTGGAGAGAGTAGACCATATTTTAAAGAACATGGCTCGCATTTATTCAATTTCTTACAGTGGCTTGAGAAAAAGCCACACAATTATTCCATATGTTGGCTACAGCATCCTGGCTGTGAATAATTAAATTGAAAAGGAGTAAATGTAATTTTAGAGCAACAGCTGAATTTTGAGGCATTTCAGTGAAATTCTGGCCCTGATAGGACTGCTTTTCACTGTGTCCAAATCCAGGTGATAGCCTCACTGCTGAAGTGAAAAGAGAAGGGAAAAAAAAATAGATGGCACGTACTCAAAAAAAGCAACTATATTGTAAGTTATTTAATTTTGAGTTTTAAGTTTCTTGCATAGGTCAGGTTATTGGAGTTTGTAGCTCTATTGTAGAAATTCACCCTGCTTCTGAAATGAGCTTCTCCAACTTCGTAGGATGCTTCATTTAAAAGCAATCTTTCTACAGTGCCATTGCCCCCTCAGTCACAGGCAGTGAGTGGAACAGTTGTTCCTCACTTTTGAGAAGTAATATTTTGTGTTGGTTTCCTAGTCAATTGATTGATGCTTCGTAAGTCTATAAGCAGCAGCTGAAGTCCTCCAACGTGAGAGACTGCTGAAGAACCCTGGAGAGAGATGACTAAGTATAAACATATCAGGAATTTAAAAAAAAAAAAAAAAACAAACAAATTAAGTAACTAGTAATCAACTAAATTGTAGATTTTGTGTCATAAATGTCAAATAATTTCTCAATTTTCTGATCTGCAAGTGGGTTACTTGTTTCTGTGATGAAATTGAGTGGAAAAAAAAAAAAAAAAGAGGATAAATATATTTTCTTAGAGAGGAGGCGGGAGACTGAAACAATCCAAGCAGTCAAGATTACCTTTGTGAACCTTCCAGTGAAACATATGAGAAAAATAATTTCAATAAAGGACTAAATTAGTCCTAAAACTGATTAGAGACAACGTCCTTCCAAATTAGGTTTGGCAGATGTCTGAGACATTCATTAGACCAGCAGTCTGTCAAAAGAAATCTTAAAAGAATTCTTAAACATCTTCTGCTGATACCATCATGTCAATAAATTATTCGGCTTTGCAAAGCAAGGCATCCAGTGTTGTCTGTCAGTATAGTAGCTCCTAATTAGCAATTTTACTTTCTCCTTTGTTGCCATTTCCAAGATCATACACAACTTTTGAGACTAAGTAAGTACCCTGTTACAGTGTAGAATGCAGTAACAAGTTAACATTTTCCAGACATTAGGTCAGTTCTTGCTTTCTGTACACAACTAGACCTAACTGAATTCCTCACCTGAATTAGACCAGATGTCAATAAAATAGTCTTCCCAGCCAGCTACAGAAATGCAACTGGTAGAACATTTCCTGAGAAGTCTGAATTTATTAAGTCAAGTAAATAAGCCAGTTTCCAGAAAAAACTAGCTCACACTCTGCATTGACAAGGCCTGGAGTTGTGTCTACATAAAATGGGCTGCAAGTATGTTCCCATTATGTCCATGTCAAACCTGACCAAATGCCAAATAAAATCAAGGTGAAGTCATAGAATCATAGAATGGTTTGGGTTGGAAGGGACCTTTAAAGGTCATCAAGTCCAACCCCCCTGCAAGGAGCAGGGACATCTCCAACTCCATCAAGGTTGCTCAGCACCCTGTCCAACCTGACCTTGAATGTTTCCAGGGATGGGGCATCCACCACCTCTCTGGGCAACCTGTTCCAGTGTTCCACCACCCTCATCATAAAAAAAAATTCTTCCTTATGTCTAATTTAAATCTACCTTCTTTTAGTTTACAACCATTATTCCTTGGTCTATTGCTACAGGCCCTGCTATAATCTTTGTCCTTATTTTTCCTGTCAGTCCTGGTTAGATACTGGAAGGCTGCTAGAAGGTCTCCCTGGAGCCTTCTCTTCTCCAGGTTGAACAGCCCCAACTCTCTGTCTGTCCTCGTAGGAGAGGTAAAAACATAATTGTCGAATAGGAAAAGTTATAGTACATGTTGATGACATTATTTGAATGTGTCTTATCAGATATTTTTCTTCTGTATTTACCAATAAAAGATAATGATTATTACTGCACTTTCTGCAGTACAGATGCTACAGTAGAAACACGATGTGTTTAGTCCTCTCCAGAATCAAGGACACATGCTCTGTGAAAGTGCAAGTTTTTCCTATCTGTAAACATCTTTGATATCTAAGGATAAAAAAAAGAGAATCATAAACTAAATATTCTCATTGTTGAAAGGATTAAATTCTCAATTAAAAGATTATTCAGTACAATAAAACATCTGAAACTGCTTCATCTAAAACCCTCTGTAGGCATCTGTAATTTTACTGGATCTGTGTCTGATGCTGGAATTAATTTCTAGTTTGTCAAAATACCTGTGAAATCAGATTCCTTATTGAATCTGTAGCCATGTTTTCAAAGGAACAAAGTTTTAAAAATGTTTATTCTGCAAGTATTTGAGTAGATATACTAGTTGTGAATTCCTCTGGATGTTGTATCTGACCTTACAGCGACATTATAGCTGCTGTTACACCAGTACTTAAGGGGCTGTATCACATGTGACGGTAACACAGCAGCCATGGCCAGTTGTGCAGCCATTCCTGACACTCTGCAAATCAGGCAAAGGGTGGAACTCAGCTCTGAAATTTTATAGGTACGACAGATTGATTTACGTCTGATAGATACGTAGCTTGGGACAGCGGTAGTGATTGCAGCCTCAGTGATCCTGTCCCCCACCTCCCTTCCTCATCCTTCTCCAGGTCTGTGTCCCTCCCAGTCACTAAATGCCAGGAGTGGTGCCGTGCCCCAAGTGAAGCCTCCAGTCTGGTCCAGATGAAAACCTGAGAGGAGTCTGTTGGCAGCAGGAAGGCAGGATGAGGATACTACAGGTTAGGTAATGCTGTGGCCCATGAGGGCACAGCAAGCACCAGAAATGTTTGTCACCAGTAATCTCTGATGTTCTCCGCTTCATTATCCTTTGGTGGGGAGAGTGATGGACGTGTGCTGCTGTCATGAACTTCTCAGCTGCCACAGCACTTACAGGATGCAATGCATCCTTTCTTGTCTAACACTTTATTTTTTATAATCCACTCTAACTATCATTTAATCAGAACAAAACAGTGAATAGTAACATAGGCAGGAGCAGAGCAGATGTTTGGAAAAAGGTTTTTCTTCTAATGAGCTGTGGCTGTGCCTCAGACACTCAACACATAATTTTTCATTCTCTCTTTTTTTTTGATTTGGTGGTAGCCAGGTGCAAATGGATGCCTCACATCTATAGAACTTCTAACCCTCTCTCTTGGCCTATAAGAGCCTTTTCTAGGCTGAAAATTAATTTTTATTCCAAGTGTGACTTGAAGCTTCTGAGGGAGACCATATCACCCCTCTGCTCACTGCTGTGCCCTGGAGACAGAAGAAGCACCTGGTTAAAAGAGCAGTCAGCCTAACTCAAAGCCCATGGGTGAATAACAACAGAGAAGCAAAACCTACAAGACATTTCTGGGGAATCTAGTAAGCAAGAGATCAGCAAACCAACCACTGTATTATTGTTACAGCTTATGTAGACTTTTAACAGCAAAGTTAATTCAGTGTCTGATGCTTAAAACAGCAAAAGACAGTTTAAAATTAGTTCCTTTTCAAAGAACTAGTGTTTAAAGTATTAATAATAGTTAAAATTAAGTAGTAAGGATGTTCAGTGCCCTCGCAGCCTTAGAAAATTCTCATCTCCCACCTGGAATGTTATGGGAAATAAAAGCTGTTTGGACTCTAAGGAATGCTATGATTAAAACTGAGGTGACAAACTGGAGTTACAAACTAGAAGTGATAGTCCCAGCACACACAACACCTTCAGCCAAGGGCTTAGCTGGCCTACAGGCATGCAACTCAGTTAATGGCTTTATCACTCTTTTACACCTGATAATTTGCCTTTTTATGTAGCTATGTACTTTACACATTCAAAGAGTACTTGAGCATTAAGGAAGTTTGCCAGTTTGGAGAGTTTCCAATTCCACCATTAACTTGCTTCATTAACACTTCCTCCCTTTATTCCTGATCTGATCCCAGTGTCTACTTTCTATCTTGTAAGTACTTTCTCAAAATGCATCCCTAACTTCAGTTATTTTTGCCTCACAGTACAACCTGTGAGCCAGCATTATCCCTATCACATACATGCAGGATGAGGGACAAACACATCAAAATAATCTGCCCAGAGTCATCCTGCTGCCTCAGACCCAGCAGCAAGCTTGAAGCCCCAGGCACAGGGGTGAGCCAGAGAGGGTTAGCGTTTTGCGTTTTAAGAGCCTCCAACCGTAGGCTCTGAGGAAGAAGAAGGATCCAGGCTAAACCACTTCACAGTGGAGAAAACAGACCAGTTCTTTGCTCTCCCTGATTTCTGAAGTGACGCATGGACAATCAGCTAGATCCTCTGTGGCCGCCTCTGTTGTAGGATGTGTAGGAGAAGGCTGTGCAGATCAGTGCCTGCTGCCCATCCTTTAACTGCTGCAATACCAAATGGTATGAAATGGGCTGAGGGTGACGGTAATACCTGCAAGCTCCTCAGTTGTTCTGCCACAGTTTACCCTCTGTCTCCAGGATTATAATCTGTCCCAGATCAAGGCTGCATTATACCAGTAACAGTCTTGCAAGTCCACAGCTTGCCTGAGTCCTCATCCCTCCAACACTTGGAAGAGAGAAGAAAAACTGTTTTTAGGGCTGCAAGTCTAGAATGTCTTGTAAGAAAAACTCTCTACTCCCTCAAGTCTTGAGATCAAGTCTTTTTTTTTTTCCTGAATCATTTACAAATTAATCACAGCGGAGAGTACTACACAACTTAGAAAGCCTCTGTATGTGTAATTCACAGAAGACAGGTTAATATTTCAGTACTCTGCATCAAGAACAACTGTGGAGTAGTGTATAAAACAGGCAACACCTCACTTTTTTCCAAAGATATATCTGCTGATGAGCACAACAGAAGCAAACTCATTCTCTGATGTTTGGAGCTGCGTCAAAGAGAGGTCATAGAATCACAAATGGTTTGGGTTGGAAGAGACCTTAAAGATCATCTTGTTCCAGTACCCCTGCCCTGGGCAGGGACACCTCCCACTAGACCAGGTTGCTCAGAGTCCCATCCAATCTGGCCTTGAACACTCCCAGGGATGGAGCATCCACAACTTCTCTGGGCAACCTGTTCCAGTGCCTCACCACCCTCATAGTGAAGAAAGCTGATGAGTAGAATCACAATTTCAGATGATAAAACTTGCTTAAGTTGCTGGTTTTACAGAAGGTTTTGTCCTTCTTTTTCCCTGTCGCAGAAGCACAACTACCCAGTGACAACTGGGAGTGAAGCAGTGGTCTGAAGCAGTAGAGTCATACAACCTGGGTGAGGTACCTAGGGCAGTGATCAGTCATCTGCTTCCTGGCTGCAAGCTTGTCTCTCTACCAGGTCAGCACCAGGCTGGGTAAACCTGTCCCAAAGGTTGGGTTTTGCTTATTGTCAGCATTACTACGCAGGACTTGTACAGTTAATGAGGAGGCTTGCAGGGAAGCATGTTACTCGTTATGAGCCTTTCCCTTTAGTTGAATACATTTGTTTAATCCTGAGGGATACAGTCAGTCACTGAAAAATCTAATATATGAGATTTGACTTTAAGAATACAGCACCACGTTCAGTAAATTCCAGCCAGGTGTATTTGCCTACTTTTCATTCACTGTTCCCCGTGAGATTTCTCTTTCATATTTTCCGCAAGCAAAAACTTGAGGGATAGTTTACTATATTGCTCTAATGTACCTTTCAGGGTAAGCTTGAACTAATTTGATCATCACAAACCAGGAAACATTTCTCAGAACTTAGACAGACTTCAGTGCAAGAAGAATGTTATGGAAAAAAAACCAAAAAGCCCACAATGCAGACTTTAAACCTGCAGCTGGCCTGACGGAAGAAGGCTATTGAGACATATCTTGAACACTTTTCCATGTGCACTGGGCATCAGTCAATGGTGTTTAATTGTTCCTTCTGCTACCACAATGTTTATTCTCTGGATAATTATCACAGACTTTTTGTGTTTTAGATCTGTTTACCTTCACAATCTACTGACAAGATGACAGAAAAGAGTATACTTACTCGTTTTTGTTCAGAGGTGTATTGATTTCTAAACAATTTATTTGATAGCTGACAGTTTCTGCCCAGAGCTTGGTGTAGATGATGTGTAAAGATCAACTGCTGACTGCTGGACTGCTATTTATTTTTAAAGTCTACCACATAAAACCATCCATGACTCACAATTAGGGATTTCCAAAAAGCAAGACTTTTCATTCTGAAAAACAACGTGGGTCAGATGTTTATGTGAGGAAACTGATTAAAACATAGTTAGAATAAGAAAACAAAAGGGCAAACCATGCCAGTTTGACACTTGGTCTCAAGCAAGACTGAATTGTTATTAGTTAGTTATTACCTGTGCAAATACATAGTTTTCTCCTTGTATTTATATGCTAGATTTTATTCTTACATGAAGGACCACTTAAGCTCCAAACTGAGACTGGAGCCTCAGGCTACGTGCCCCTGAATATATATGGCAATAAGAATATGGTCTAGCTCTTGTACTGGAATAGCTCAATACTTGGACCCTCATTTCATGCTTCATCAAAGAAGAGGCAAAGTTTACAATACAGACAAGAATCAAACCCGCATCTCTCAATCTTGGTCCATATTGATCATCCTGACAGACTTTTCCCTTTCTAGCTTCTTGACATGCAGAAGTTGAGGCCAGGGATCTCTTCCATCCCTAGACAAGCATCTTCCTCAGGGAGTTCCTTGGTTGTGGCTCAGATAAGCCAATCCCACCAGAGACTTGCTGTGATTAAAAGGGGAGGGTTTTTTTTCCTCTATTCCTTGCTCCTCGGCTCTTCATATCACACAGTGTAGTAAATTCAGAGCTAGAGGCATGCTGTTGTAACCTTGCTTGTGCTATGGCTGTGCACCAAAACCACACAAAGAACAATCAAAAGTGTGTGTGGAGGGACTCTGCTTCCCAGGTGCACGTAGATGGATCTGTTCTGCACTCCCAGTCTTCTGTGACTGGGAGTGAACAATTTAAATAGTAACACTTACAGAAGAAATAGGCAAACAGCTTTTTGTCACTGGTGTTCCATTTTCAGAAATAAAGGTACTATGGTAAAGTGCTGACATGAAACACTGCTTATGTTGCTCATTCCTGGAGTACCTTCCAGGGCAGTAACCGTAATGAGGGAGAATTAAGCCTACACGTGGTTTGCAGTGACCCAGTTTCATCTTATGCCTCTAATGAGAATTCTTCACAAGACGATTTTTGAATGAAGTGCTAAAATCAGTACTTACACATCACACTTTTTAATCCTGAGAGCTTTGGTGTGCTTAGAAGACAAGTCAGTCATTTATCTTTACACTACCTGAGTACCTGGTGCATTGAGAGTTCACATGAAGTGCATTAACATTCAGCATTAACCCTTCCAAAGATGAGAATCACGCCAGTTTTGCACAGTGTCATTGCTGACAGAGAATGGTGTCCTCTTCGTGTGCATTAGCAGCTCTTACCCAGTGAAAACAAAACACCTGTAGCACTGCTCAAACAACCCAGCGGCCAGGTGATTTTGCCTAGCTGTCTTGGGCCTTCTCCTTGCTCCCTCTTTTGTTCTAAGAAACACTGAAAATAGAGCCCTCCTGCTCTTTTCAGTTCACATAGAGCCCGGGGACGGCTCTAACAATTTGACACCGTGAACAGTTGAGTTACATCACCCAGGAGTGTCCCCTGGCACTGTTTAATCTACTGGTATAGGCATAGCCCAAGTCTCTCATTGAGGGCAGACCTTGAAAAGTAGCCTCGCTGTAACTGGTAAGCTCTGAGCAGGATGGAGTGCTGCGGTACCTGTGGGTTGAGGGGATGCCCTCTGCCATTCCTGGGCTGATCTCCTGGGCATTGAAAGCATTCACTGGTTGTTTCCACTGTAGAAAAGTGCTGGCTAAAGCTTTCAACACACACACAAGATGCCATGTCTTCTGGCATCTCTTCTTTCATTTTCACCCTTTGTGAATAGGAGCTTTTCTTGAAGCTGATAGCTCTGTCCAGAAAGACTCATAGGGTTGGTAGAAGATAAATGTGCCCGAGAATCCTTTTTTTTTCTGGTTCCTGATAATGGCAAAATTCGCACTGATGCGAATGAACTTCTAATGCTGTAGATTTACTGTACATTCTTAATCCCAATTGCCCCAAGGCAAGGATGTCCTCATGCATGTTCTCAATTTCCTAACAAAAAACCCTTTTTCTGATTTAAAAGGAAAAGTCTGTAAGGAATGACTTGAACCGACTCACTGAAGAGAACATTTTTCGTGGCTTTCATGCAGATCCAAGTTCTGAAAGCACTACGCTAGTTTTTTATTAATACTCAGCTCTCACTTTTATCAATCTAATCTCCAGTACCAAAGCTCATCTGCAAACTATTAGCATCTCACCTTTGGAGCTCAGATCGGCACATCTGTTGCTTATAAGTGGGGTTTGATACCAGTGAGAGATGACTCCATCATCCACCAGATTTATCATTTTAAGGGGGACAAAACATGGGCAGCTGAATATGCTGTTAGAAAGTGTGCATGTGCCTTAAGTAAATAGACCTCTCTTTGAATTTTCTATTGGTCTTGAGACAAATGAAATAAAAATAATGGCCTTTAATTGCTACCAGTAAATCTCCATGCACTGCTGTTGTCAAGGTGGGCAGATATTATAAATTCAATGCTTCTGAAAGGGGTATACTGGAAACAAAATAATTTTTCTTTCATCTTTTTGGTCATTGATTTCAATTCCTTCTACTTTTAGAAGCATTGCAAGCACTTGTGTAGACACACTTGACAGAGGTTGATTAGCTGAAGTCTTTTGTTTATGAACGTGCTTGCTATTTTGTGGCCAAATGTCAGCTTGCTCCACCCAGGCTTCAACTTGGAACATTAGCTGAGCCTGGTTAGAGATGCCCAGTCTCACAGTGAGACTTTCCAGTCCTAGCTCACTGTGCTACCAGCGTTTTAACACTTCTGCTCAGCCCCCAGCCCTGGCAGCTCTCACTCACCCCTGGCTGCAGGAAAAACTGTAGACGATAAAAAATTTGGCTGTAAAATTTACCTAGCTTCAACAACTGGGCAACACCAGATACAGGATGACAGTGAAAATCACTGAAGAGCTTGCTTGCAAATTATTGACTGAACTTGTTCTGCATGAAAAGGTACTCAAGTAATGTTTTATGGATTTCCACATAGAAGAAATAGAGGCTGTTTTCAGACAATTTGTTAGAAGAAGCAGCTACAATTGTTAAAGCAACTATTGCAAATACAGCATTAGCAGTACAATAAAACATCCTTAGTCCTTTCAGAAGCGGTGAAGTCAAGAGAAATTAAGACAAAAACAGGAAAAGAGCTAATTTGGGCATATGGTGAAGATGTATGGCTTTTGTTTAGTCAAAATCTCTCTCTGCTGTAGGAAAGTAGTACTCTGAGGTACAGGAATATGCAGTATATAGTTTGTACATGCACCCATGAACCGCCAAACCCTCAACTTCTTCCCTGCTTCAGTGATTAGAAGATAGATAAAATGGATATTCATATTCAGACTTCAGTGGTGTCTATTCCAGGGACTGACTGACTAGAGACCAAAGAATGTCTGTGGCAACATATTTCTCTTATCTGCTTGCCCTGATGTGCATGAGTGTGCACTCGAGAGCTCTCTATTGTGTCTAGTATGCTAAGCATCCTAAGAAAAATATAATTTGCCCTTGAAAACCTTGTCTTGTTTATAAACAAAGGTACAGAGGAAAAAATAAATTGTGAGAATTGCAACAAGTATAACTATTGAGGATGCTGTAGCGTAAGTACCCAACGCAGAGCTGTCACGGCCTTGTGCAAGCTGAGTTAGCACAATGTCTTCTTTCATTCATGAAAAGAAGTAAACTTAGGTACCTCAGGTATTGCTGTTCAGTAACAGATTAGTTTGCAATATAAAATAAATGCAGATCCAAGGATGTTTTGTTCTGAATGCTCCCATCATGCTTTCACTTTACTTCTCTTTTCACTACAATATATTCCTTTTACTTGCCATTACAGATGAATGAAAGCTCAGTTGTCAGCACAGGAGTTACCTCTGGTGAAGGAAACATGCTCAGAATAGAAGTATTGTGCCACCAGCTGTGTTAAATTGCTGCCTTTAAGCCATTGCGGGACAATTCAAGCCTGCTTGTAAAATAGATAGCAGGAAGGCATGTGTGTTGCCAAGGAAACCCGCGTCTGCAAGTTTATTGTATAAATAACACCAGAGTGGGGAAGATGTCGCTAACAGAAGAGTGGTGAAAAATGAAGTGCCTGGCATATCTCTGCAACTGGGGGATTGTTGGCAGCAGAAGCAGTGAAACAGCATCACCAGTTCAAGGAGCTGACCTTTCTTCAGCTGGGGAAAGCGAGGAAAGTAGGTCCATCTTTCAGAAGTGACTGGGGAAGCAAATAGAGGCTGGAGGGTAGAAATATGACCATGACAGGAAACCCATGCACCATGGGGTGGAGAAGGCCCAGATCTACACAACAGAAGTGGCAGATGAGGTCTGTGATGAGGGTTATAGTGCCACACAGGGAAGGAAATGCACAGTAATGCATCAAGCTTTGGGACAGACTCAAAACCAAGAGCAACACACTTATGTTCTCCAAAGATTATCTACATGTATCTTCTCTAAGGTTTGTGGACAAGATGCTACCAGAATTCAAAGCAAAGCAGTGGGCAATGAATTCTACTCACTACAGCAAGTCACACATATGCCATGACAACATGACTGTGTGCCAAAAGTTTGTTTCTTCCTCTAGACCTTACGGATGGTGTCTGTAATCCATCAGTAGCTTCAACAGTCATTAGTGAAGTGGTCACATGAGCTTTCATCCATTTTACATGCTTTACTGCGTTGTGGCTGGAACTCGAGCACTGCAGTGCTATGAAAAGTACAGTTGGGGTGGTGGGGTCTAGCAGAGAAAGCAAAGGGCTTACAGCTCAGGAGAAGGGCTGATTTCCTTCCTGCCAGTGACAGGAGTAGGTCGTTTCACCTCCTCACACGTTACAAGCCTCATTCAGTAAAATGGGATAACATTGCTTTATCTGTAAAGCAGTTTGAGCTATGGGTCAGAAGAGTGCTCTATAAGAGTTAACAGTACTATTAACTTCAAGCATCTGTGTAAAGAGCAGATCAGTGCATACGCATGAGTACTCCAAAGCAGATGAGCAGCAAAAGTACCCACTGGGCTGTGACACCTGGCATGATCCAAGATGTGCCTTCACAGTGACCAGAAAGAGCTTGCTGACCTGGACTCCTTCTTTCTGATTGCAGATGGTTACAGCAAAGCCAGACTGGATGGGATGCAGCAAGCACTTGGCACTTGGGATCATTGCTGTTTGCCTCAGGCAACTGGCTTTGGCCACTGAGGGAGCATGGCATCACTACTAACTGAACTGTCTGCTCAGGTCTGCCAGCTACTGCTTGCTCTTAGTGAAAATCTACTGCCCTTCTATTTTGATGACCTGCCAGATTCCATGACATCTGGCTATCATGGATGATGGACATCCAACAGTCCTGGACTGATGAACACAGCCTGTGTGACGTGGTGTTGCTCTGACAAGCCTGCTTGGTTGTTCTCTTGTGGAGTGTCATGTCACCACTGAGCAGAAAGGCTCAGGAAAGGGAAGAAACGAGTCTGGTCTGCATCTCAGTCCTTAACGAGAATGTAGCCATGAACTGTGATCACAATTCAAGCCCCAAGATATTTGTCCTCATTGCAATTCATATTATTTAATATTCATATTTATATATATATATATTTAAACTCAACAAATGCTTCCCATTTTCTTCTCTGTTACTTTTTTATACCATAAGAGTTCACAGTTGCAATCACTCATCTAACATCCTTGTGTGAGGGTTGTCAGCCCCTTTGGAAGCATTGCATAGCTAGACCTTAGCTCGGGAAAATCTCCTCAATTGTGGAAGGGCTACTGCGATCCACCCTAAAAAATTTGCAGGACTGGACCCATGGTGCCACCTGCGCAAACAAACACAAATATTGCAAAACTAAGGCCAGGCATTTGGAAACATCTGTCAAATGGCTCAAACCAAGATAGGAAACATCTGTGTTAACAGAAGTGGTCCAAAATACATTCTCCCATTCAGGAACTTCATCAGGTCTCCTGAAAGTCCATGGCAAATGAATCAGCCTTTGAGGTATTTTCCTTTTGGAAGCTGCCATGCACTATCCAGTGTCATCAAGTTTAGTGCTTATACAACAGCATTTCCTTGAACTGGAAGTCACAGTTGCTGGATTTATGATACAATTTCATGAACTAGGTAAGCTTCAGAACATATTTTAAAGAGATTTAGGGAGAAAAATAATCTCTCATTCTTGATTCATTAAATGAGTGAATTACTAACAGTATCTTTCTGCAATAAGTTGTTTTAATTTTTCAATTAAGCTGAAAATCATTAATCCAATTTTACCCAAAGGAATGAACACCTCAAGTCAGCATCTGTTTTAAAAGAAAGATTTCAGAATCAGTTATTTTTGCCAAAAGAGATGGCTTTTTTTCCACTTTCAGACGTGCCATTCACTCATAGGTATAAGATGGAGAAACTAGAATGAAACAGTCACTGTAATTAAAAGTATATATCATTGCCAGAGGAGGACTTGGAGGACTCCTTCCCTTTCCAGACTCTGTCCCTGTTTTGACAGAATACTTATGGCTAGGTGACACTCTATACTATTCCATCCACATCTCCGGAATTTTAATAAATAGATAGTTTGTTCCATTTCATTCTAGTCCTCAATACTGTCAGACTCTGTAAAGTATTAAGTTGAACTTCACTTATAAATCCTATGTTCTTTAATGTTAGACTGACCTGTTCCTTTAACTCAGATCCATTTTCCTGTCTCTATACAGGTAATAAATATCAGTTTTACAGGAAGACTGCTTTTATCTAGTAATTTATAGACAGATAGAACTTTAAGCTTTGGTTAGTTCAGGATTCCTCTGATGAAAATATAGTAGAATAATTCTCAGTGAAGAAGGTAGTAGGTCTGATATACTTGCTGGGCACTGAAAAATCAAGGATTTCTTTTTCATTTTTAGTATGATGAAAAGAAATAATTTTTTTTTGTTGCAATTTATGTAGATTCCTGCTTCATGAGAATTGTAATATTTCAGACAAATAATCACCCTTCATTTCCCTATAAAACACACTCCGCTTTTTAATATGAATTTTGGTAAAGTTTCAGGTATTCCATTCCGAGCAATACGAAAGCTTGACATTTCACGTTTTCTCCCCTAAATGAATGATTCATAGTTACTTCCTCTAACACCAGCAAACCTGTTAAAAGCTGAGCTTTCAGACTCTATTATGAATTGTGTCCCTGCTCTGGTGATTGCTCTGAGTGGTAAAGTGCAGCCTGATTTATGATACAGGATTGGTAGTCAGGAAAGCAGGATGCTCAGTGAGACGCTGGTCATGCTCTACCCTGTTTTGTTGTTGATCTGAGTGGGACTAGGACTTTGCCTCTATTTCAACCCTAAGTTTCAGCTGAATTCATGGAAAGGGTTCTGATGGATTAACATGGCTAAGGTGGAATTTAGGTACCTGGACTCAAGGGACTTGTAGCCAAAACTGCCGCTCCATCCTAGAGTACTTTGGCTGCAGAAATGGAAACGGCACTGTGTGCTTAAATCCCCGCTACTGAGGTATTTTTCACTCCTGCTGTGCAAATCATCCAATTTACATGGCGTATCTGTATTGCTGGAGTTGTGAAGAAGAATAGGAAGACTTTGTCCCTTCTCCCAGTGTGTTTAGCATTGATTGTGGTACACACAAACAATGACCCGGGTGAAGAGTGCAGTAGAATACCTATACATGAAGAAGACAACTTATTTCATGTTGGCTTTGTTTTGTGTTTGGTTGTTTTCAGAGGCTACGTGTTCTAACAGGGGATAAATATAAAATAAAATGCTGCTAGTGGGATTCATGGAGTGACATCAGTTATTCATGATATGTTTTCATTTTCTCCTGACATTCTGTATGCTGAAAAACACCATCCTGAAGTTAAAAAAAAAAATTCAAATACTCTTTGTGGAAAGGAAGAGGGAAGGCAAAATTATTAGATACGCAAACAAAGCCCTAATAAATTCTTAAGGACTCTCTTTACCAAAGAGCATTACAAAACATGAAGAGATCAGTCCTGTGGTGTGCTGACTGCCAGAGCTCTCCTCCACCAAAGAGGCATAGTCAAATTCTTATTTTCTTTGTGCAGTCAATCTTTGTATCATTTCTGGAAAGCATTCTCAAGTGCATCTCTAAAAATTATTTCAGGCAGCTGCCCCAGCTTTCCTTTGCCTCTTACGGCTTGTGCTGGCACATTAGCCTGCTTGCCTTCAGAATTGAAAGGCCAAAAGTCCACAGAATAAACTGCAGATGAGGCAGACTAATTGGTCTCAAGATCGAAACATATGGCTTCTTTCAGGATCTTGACTTTTTAAATACTTGTTTAAAGTAAACATTTGCAATTCCTCATGAAAGGCACTTTCCTCCCTGAATCCTCTTGACCCTCAGTGACCTTTCTTACCAACAGCACATTGCTTTACCCCTGGGGATGATTAAATCTTGAGAAGCTTTTTTTTCTTTTCTTCTTTTATCCTTCACATTTGTCTCCGAGGACTAACTTAAGAACTGGCTCGAAGAAAGCTAACCTGGGTCAGAAGGACAGAAACACACCAGACACCCACCTGAGCATCCCACATGGGTGTCTGAGACTGAGATCGGAGGGGAAGGAAGCTGCGGTTGATGCATGTCATCGCAGCAGTTTGTATTCAAAAAAATGGACCACAAAAAAAATGATCACCGAACACTGACTCAGCAAAGCTAAGTTTTCAAGCTCATCTTTGAACTGGAAGGCAGCTGGAATGCCTTGTGTCCCAGGGATGGAGGGGGAGCACAGGGAGAGAAAGGTGGCCTGAGGCAAAATCATGGCTGAGACAAGACATTTTAGAAATATGGCCTGTGGCTGTTGTCTCCTCTGACAGAAAAAGGATGAAAAATGTGATTGACTCCAGGCTGTAATCGCTGGTGAAGGCAAGGAAACCTTCCTAGTTTGCCTCCAGGGTGTTGGTACAGGAAAGCTGATTGAAGTCTCTCTGAAGTCACTTTATTAATAATTTCTGTTCTGGGCTTGAAAGCACTCCCAAGCCCTCGTATAATTGTCAGGCAGTGCCAGAACTTGTGCGAGGGCCAGACATCACACAGCCACTTGTGCCCCAGCACAGAGGGTCCAATGCTTGCTAACAGGACCAGGAGGAGTTGTTGTCCCACTCCGGGAAACAATTATTCCAGCCTTTCTTTTCACTCTTGTTTGCTGAAAAGCTAGGAAGAAGATTAGTTCTTGTAAAGCACTTCATTTTCAAAAGCTCTGCTGCCTAATGCCTCTGTCTGTCCAGTTAGTTGTCAGCCTGCTCCTCCCATCTTCAACCTACAAACAGACATGTGCCTGCAGGGCTGCAGCATGTGGTGGGCAGCATCCACTGTCCCAAGAGGCACAGAGGCGGCAGGAGCATCCCTGTGTCCCTGGTCCCTGTATGCGGACGGGCAAGAGTTGTGGAAACAATGAGACACAGCGGTGCCCTGCAGAAAGCCACACGGAGAAGCAGGCTGGCAAATGGACTGGACACCACGCCATTGCAGTTTGCAATGCCCTGTGCAACACTGTGGTGCTTCATGCCTGACACCATAGGAAATAACTAGCCCTGTACCTCCCTCCATATAGGAGGAACAATCTGTTTCTAGCTTGTGTAACTCAAGATTCAGGGAAGGTACTTGGCTTGTTCTGTTGCATCTCTGCTAAGTGCTTTAAACACTGTGCTATGAAGACACAGTTTTCTGAGCTCATTAATTTTTATTTATTCTTGAAGAGTGGACTTACTTCAAAGGAAGAGCTCACCTCTGACTCCCACAGCCTAAATGTTACATCTCTCACCAGATCTGTCTGCTAGCCCCTTTCTGAGCCAGGTGAAATAGGGCGTTAAAGCTGGGCCTCCTAGAATGCAGGAGAGTGCCCTAAGCTAGGGAGGGAAAACAGTGAAAACAGCTGCTTTGTCATTAGGAGCCCTCCAAGAAGATGAAGTAGAGCATGTCCTTCAAGGAACAGACAGGGGAAAGCAGAGTCTGAGCATCCCTCCAGGCCTTAGGCATTCTCTGGTCTCTGCACAGCTTGGTGGTGTCAGAATGTAACTTGTCCGTGTCCATGGACAAAGTCTCAGGTGTTTTTAGGTGCATTTAGGTGTCAATTGGTCATCCAGCATCTGAGCAGATGTCTAAATCTGGATCCAACAGAGATGGTGATTTAAGGCATCAAAGCAACTTTTTTTTTTGTGGACCTATTCTTTCATAGTAGTGAGCAGGTGTGTTTTTCTTATAGACGCATATACTCATTTCTATTCTCTCTCATTTTGAAGTAATCCTGTTTGTGAGTCCTGGTTTAGCAAAGAAATTTTTACATTAAAAATTGTATTTGTAGAAGCGGGGATAGTCTTACACAACATTGCTGATACAGGGAGAGTTTAAATGCATGTGTCACTTTAAATTGATTTAGTTTTCAGAAAAATACTATTTAGATGCTTATTTGTTTAATCAAGGACTAATTTGGAGATAGTTCAGTGAGTAATGTCTTATCGTAGGATTTAGAGCTAGAGATGGAACCCATATTTATCAGACTACTTCAGGATGTTCTCCAGTACCTCATTTCTCCTCAACCTATAAAATTAGGGATTCTCTCCCAGCTGTGTCCGAGGTACAACTGAACCAGAGGCCTAGATACGATGTAACCAATCTGATATCATACAGGCTTTTAGCTGACCTTAAATGCAAGAATCAGTGCAAAGTAGGCTGGCTGAAGAAGACGATTGAAGAGCATGACCAAACATGAGGGCTTGCTGTGGCTTAACTGAGTGTCTTTATCAGCTTATTTGTCAGTTTCTTTGATAAGCAATGTCTCAAATTTGGTGCATATGGCCACACAAACTGGCAAATGTTATGTCAAATGCGTTCAACCTCATGTGCCAGCAGGCTGCACAGCCATTTCACAGGGAGCATTTCTTCACAGAGCTGAATGTACACAGGCCTATGCTTATCAGCTATCTTTGCTGATGAAGTTAACCCCTCAAATACCTTTTTTTTCCCTTAAAGGATCCAGTCTGATTACGTTACCTCAAACATAGAACAACAAGCACATGTAGAACAATGTTTGTTGGAGGTTACGTCTGTTGCTATAAACCTGAAAATAGAAAGGTTAGTATTTAAAACTTTCTAAGGTATGCAAAAGTTTACAGCTGGCATACTGTACTGCTGAAAATTAATCACTGGAAAGTAGGAGATAAATGTCAGCACTATCTGCGTAAATGATAGAATGAGACACATATGGAGAACTGCAAGTCCCAAGAGGGAGGCCCAGGATTTTAATATTAAAGAGTTGTGCACTGAGCAAGAAAAAAAAATGTTCATCTATAAATTTTATCTTGCATTAACATAGCTCCTGGAACTAGGTGGGGAAATCTTTCTCCTGCTCGCTGATAATGAGCCCCCACGGTTCTCATTTTCAGTGCAGGTGAGATGGAGATATGCATAAACTTGTCTCTGACTATATGTAGACTGGGGATCTGTCTTAATCCTTTATCTGCATGTTGGTTTGGCTGGAGTGTGCTGTAACTCACTCACTGAGTAGGGTTTCCTACTCAGACATTTGGGAGACTTGTGCATGCCCAAGCCTGGGCAAGGAGCCCAGAACATCCTCCCATAGCCTTGCAGGGTCTTCAGGGAGGAAGCTACGGAAGAGCTACAAGCAGGAAGAACATCCTGGAGCTCTACAGGGCAGTACGTGAGAGAGTTACTATCCTGAAGGTTTTTACAGAAAAGACTGCAGTTTCAATCCGAATGGAGGTTGCATTACTCATTCAAATATTGAGGCTGCCACTCTGTTGGATAAAGAAGTTTCAAAAGTAAATTACAAACTACTTTGGAAGTAAGATATTAAAGATGTGCAAAGAGACTTCTTCATCTAAGTCATGTCTTTAGGTGCAGATAAGAAATTCCTTCTTCCCCACTCCCACCTCAAACCTCATCATGAATCCTTAGCAAAAACAACTCTCCCAGTCTCCCAAGAGGTGAGGCAACTCCCTGCACTCCACCCTCCTTTCTCCTCCAGCACAGACTAAAAGCTGAGGATTGAAATACCACAGAAAGGGCTGCTCTTTATACCGTCATTGCAACAATCACACGGGGTTTGCAGATGTCATGACTACAAGTACCCTCAGGAGCAAGAACGCTGATGTCCACTTGTTTGCAGAGTGACTAGACCTGATAATTTGACCACAAGTTTGGCGTTGCTTTCACAGCAGTTCCTTTCATCACATGGCTGTGTGGACATTTCACTTCTACATGCAAGGTGGTGAGTGCCAACAAGCATCAGTATCCACTGTTAACACCTACAGGAGGATGTTTGACCAGAAGTCAAACTGATGGCACTTCATAAGCCCCCTGGAATCCTGTCACACGAATCCTGCATGTTTCAAAGCCCCCCGGGCAGCTGAACCGGCTTTGGAAAGCTCAGCTTCACCCCACTTGCTAGCAGTGTCATTAACATATTTACACACATATTCTTAAATCATATGGTTGAGGTCATGTTGAACAAGGAGGAGCGCACCCACCTCTGCGGCTGTCCCTCTGCCACCAGGCTGTCCCGTGGTCAGACGCCTGACCTTTAAGCGAATTCTTTTTAATCGCAGAGGACCATGCTGGGAGGGGGCTGTCCTGAGTCGTGTCAGACACATACACATAATTTCCCTGATATAATTTGGCACCACAATATAAACAAAAGACACATTTCATGGAAAAGGCATGAGGCACACCCTGACCCAGTTGCCCTGCACACTCGCCACCCGGGATAAGAAAAGGCTGCATAGCTAGACTGCTTTCATTAGCTGAAGTAAACACCACTTTAGTGAAAGTAGGAGGGAGACATACCCGCTATCGAAATACCTGAGTCCTTTTTGAAATGGAGGTCTTTCAAATGTTTGCTGCCTTTTTTCCTAAGACCCTGCTACCCTGGGCAGTAGCAGTGCCACCCAGCACCCCTCCATTTTCTCATGAAGGAGATTTTGAATGGATTGGTTCAGATTCTCTCTGGGGGAATGTACCTCATGGAGAAGACAAAAAGCAAAGTTACATTTATAACCTGAGACTATTTTATTTCAGTGTTAAAAAAACTTCTCCTTGTTCAGTTTTAAAATTGATCCTGTACAGTTTTCCCTTTGTCTCAGCTTTTTCATCTCTCTTAAAAGAGCTGGAAAGTGAAACATATTTTGGCTATTCTGATAATCAGAGAATCAACATATGAAGAAGCCTGGTATTTCTCCAAAGAGCGTATCACCCATAGCTCAAGGGCTGATTCCTCAGCTGAGGGAGACATGTCTGGGAGCTGCCACCTCACCTTTCATTGCCCTTTGAAATTCCAGCCCCTGCTGTTGTCTGCACCACTGACTGCAGCCCATGAACCTATATACAGCATGGGATAAATGGGATTAGCAGGAATACTCACCACCTCCCACTTTTTTTTTTTTTAAACTAAGGTGGGAAGAGCATGCACAGGATCCTGAGCCCATGCCATGCGAAGCTGATGCAAAGCCAATGATCTTGCTGCCTTCTCCAGCAGCAGCACTAACTAGGGCCTCACCAGAAATTATGAGCTTTTACTCTGATTTTCTCACTGGTAGTCTGTGAAAGGAGCGCATCTGTAGAAGTTTTCCCAGCAGCCCGTGGTGGCTGTTGCCGTAGCTGAGCTGATGGCTCTGAAGGGTGCAGCGTGGCTGAGCTGGCCACAGCTGGCACTGGCTCAAGTCTTTGACCAGGCAAGGGTGGGTTTCGCCACAGCGAGGACAGGGATGGGACACGGAAGAGCAGGATGTTTCCCAGCCTTGGAGCTGTGCTCCGCTCCGCTCCCAGCAAGCAGAGAGGCTGCTATGGATTTCTGAGCTGAGCAACAGCACAACTTTGCTCTTGGATGCTTTTTCCAGCTGACAGGGTCGGTTGTCGTTTTAAGTCACGGGTCTTCTCCCACTATATTCACATGTTTTCCACTCATTTACATTTAGGAAGCATCTGTTTCTGGATAAGTGAATATACAAAGCTCTGCTTTGATATTCTGGCCATCTGCAGGCCAATATCATCCCTAGTTATGCACAAATGGCATAGCTGCCTTCTGCCATGTCCTGAGCTGACCCTGGCTTCCCTCTGCTCATTTATGCTACATTCTCAGTCAATATCAGCAGGAATGAGTTCAAAGGAACATGAAAGGTACATTTACAAGGCATCTTTTCTGGGAGGTAGAAGCCTCCATAACCTGAAACTGCAGAGATGCTGACAGGATGCTGCTGGATGCAAGTGATCACCTCAAATTGTTCACATGGATGCTGCTGGATGCAAGCAGGGCACCCCAAATTGTTCACATCCCTGTGGAATGACAGGTTATTAGATGCAGGCCCGGAGCTGTGTTAATGCCACTGTGCAGCATTGATCTGGATTGTAGCGTGGATGCAATGAATCTTCTGTCAGCCAAACACTGTGAAGATGCCTCAGGGCATTTCCTTTCTAAAACAGGAGGGATAATACCTCCTCGATAATTAGGATGTTGTATAGCAAAGTTTGCAAGGCGCTCAGCTGTGGTTGTAATTGGAAGCCACATAGATATCAGCATGAATATTTCAGGTAGGTAGATTACAAGGCGATGATTGACTTTGTGAGCTTTTACCTTAGTTTGACTGTTCTCTAAATGAGAAGAATTAAAGAGCTTTGCTGCTGAAAGTTTGCAAAACCATTAATCTCACAAGTAAAGATCTGTCTTGCTACAGCTAAAGGAAAGCAATAGAAACTGTGTAATGACTGATTTCACCAGTACAAGCACAAGATATTACTGTGTGCAACTGGCAGCAAAATTCAGCATTGTGAAGGGATCAAGGGGAGAAGGTGTGAATATAAAGCAGATAAAACCTAGACCACTAAGGCTGTGTAATGCAAATTCATGCACATGAAATATGTGATGCGGTGAATAGCCAGCTGAGAATTTCAGCCATCATTTGATAAGCCTTGAGTGGTTCTAAATAAAGTGAAATGGGAGAACAGAGCCAACATTTTGTGGCCATATTTCAGATCAGCTTCTCTCTCTATATATATACATTTTAAAAAAATCATTACTGTTACTATCTAGAAAGAGAAGAATGGAGGGTGATTTTATGCTCTCCACAGAGATGAGAAGGATTTTGGCTGAGGACGTTAACTACCCACAGTTGTTTTAAACTTGCTTTTGACCTATCTGTTCATCACTGCACCCTCAGCACTGTAACATGGCCTGCTTTGGTTCTTTTTACAGGTTTACATAGCACAAGAAGGCCACACACTGCAAAGTGACCTCAGCAAATAGCTTTGCAGATTCATGTTCCACTTTTCTGCCTGCAGTCAGACACTGGTAACCACAATTTAACCTTTCAGGGCAGTTTCACAGTTTGCAAAACTCAGATGGCTGCAAAAGTGATTTATCTGAGCAATAAACACATTTTTGACATTCATAGGCGGTTGCAGCTGTTGAGTCAGGCAGCTGTTTTCAAAACTATGGTCAGCCCCTGGTCCATGCTGTCTCCCCAAAATGCATCCATCCCTTCCCTGGGAGAGGCTGGTCACCATGAGTCCAAGCCTAACTGGGAAGCCTGATATGCACAGATGCCATTGCCTGAGCCAGTGCCCCGGTCCTGTTAGGCTCGCTGGTGTAAATTCAGACACTGGTGACAGGGGATGATGCAATAGCAAATCACGGCTGCATCACACGGCTCCAGCAACACGAGGCATCATTGCGGTCGTGTCAGGAAACGTGAGCCTGTCCTATAAAACTGCCTGTTATAGCGCAGCATGGGGTGTATGAGGGAAACAGCTTAAGGCCCTCCTTTCCTTGCCACTGACTTGCTTTGAAAGGTAGGAAGAGGAAGAAAAGGCAATGCATTACATAACAACTGAAATACTGACCTTGCATAGGTTTACATACAATCTTAACTAGGTATACTAGTCTGCCTTGACCTCCAAATGTGATCTTAGAAACACTTTAGCAGCTATGTAAGAGTTTATCATCGATGCAGGAAAGTCTCCTTCCTTGTGTGTTTTAAAAGATAACCACGCTATTGATCAAGGCTTTTTTTTTATAAGACTTTCACAGTTGGGCTTTTTCAAAGAAAGCTGAGGGACCGACCAAATCTCAGAAACAATCGCCCTAAGCCTTTAAACAAAAGAGCAATATTGACACAAGGACACGTATGTATAAACCAGGTAAGTAACGATAAGGGGGTAGCCAGGGGGGAACAGCTTTGCGTGGAAGTAGCAGGGGGAAACATTGCACTGTGCTAGGGGATGATGTGATGGTGGTGGCTGCAACAGCCAGGGACTGGACTTCAAATCCAGGGAAGACTGCCCTGCTCCTGTGAGATTGCTCTGTAAGTAACTTGGAATTCCACACACAATTTTTTACCAGCATGAGGCCTTAGCCTGCCCAGTCTTCACGCCTCTGAGTCTTCTGTGTACAGAGAGGGAAAGAAATAGGAAAGAACTTTATTTCTTTAAAAGCTTTTGTTTATCATAAGAAAGATAAATAACCCAATGTATATATTCAGTCTCAAACTGGTCTGGTAGGTTGGTTTGAGGTATAGAGAACTAATATTACATTTGTTTAAATGAAGGGTAGAAGAACGCAATTGCAATTTCTGCTCATTAGACATCTGTAGCAGAGGGGAAAAAAAGGAAAGTAAGTACATATAAAACATGTAAATTCCCAAGAAGAAGAATGAAAGAAGTGTCACCACAGGACATAGCTGTTGTGCTCCCTCCCAACAAGCTCTCTGGGTGCAGATCACAGACTTTTCAAGGTCTGAGGCCATTACTGAAGGTAGCCTGAATATATCAGGAACACTTCTCATTTTTATAAACTGTTAATAACTGGCTACACTCTCACAGGGTATGCCAGGCACATTAAATTTTGCTATAAATTGCAGGAGTTTTCTTGTGCCCTGAGCACCTAAATAGTCCCAAGGAGGAAGATGAGAGTCATCCATGGTCAGTGAGGGCAGAAATTTTTGCATCCGTGTGGGTCAGCTTAGAAAGCATTATTAAAAACAAGCATGTAATATGGTGTTTTAATTGTAAGTGTTCCTGAGGGTAAAAGCCTTTCAAAACCCACAGACAACTCCATTAATGAGATAGGATGCAAAGGAAACACAGTACTGCTGTAAAATGCACTGCACGCTCCCTCCGAGTGACCAACTCCTCTGAAGAGCAGCTGAGCCTAGCCCCATTGAGGTACAGCCAAAACAATCATCTGCCCAAAGACAACAACCACCTTAGGCAAGAAAACTATGCTCAAGCCAGAGAAAAGAGTTTATATGGATGCCAGCAGAGCTGCAAGTCTGCAGTCAGGATCAAGGAAGGGTACAAATGCCAAGAAAGAGCAGAGAAGTGAGTTGACCTTGCGCATTACAACAGTACTTTGTCTGGCCTGTACTTGGATTTGACAACTTCTCTCCTCATCATAAATGATGATGGCACTTTTTTTTCCCCCCCCACTGGAAAACACCAGCTTATCAAAACAGAATTTCTGTTGTAACACACTCATTTTAGCTAAATTTCTTCAGGACACCAGTTACAGAAAAGCATTTCCAGATCAAACAGGGAAGGGGGGAGAAACACTTCAGAAAAGTGGAATGCCCAGGAGTGATAGTGTTCACCTTGGCCAAGAGCAGAGTGGTTCAGTGGATTAAATTACCCCAAACCAGCAACTATTGGTCTTTACCCTGGGCTTGAGTACCCTCTGGTGCAGCATGTGGCTGGCCAGGAGGAGAGGCAACACACAAACACCAGAGCACTGTTAACATCTTTGATCAAGCACACCTCATTACTTAATTTACTTCAGGAAGGACAAAGACAAATTAAATTGAAGAAGGGGCAGCCCATGCCATGGATAGGTTCCAGGCTTCAGGGAAGGGCAGAGACACAGCAATAGTGTGCCTGCTCTACGCCTTTCTCAGATTCTTCAACAACTCCTTCACAGTCAGTATTTCCCTAGCAAATGAGAGCAGCCTCGTGTAGCCTTCTCCAAAATATTTGGCTCCAGAGGTAACCTTAGACAACTGAGCTGCAGGAGGAGGATTGCAGCCAGGGAACGCAAAATAAGTGAGGTTATTTGTTTACAGAAGAAAAGCATCACACTGGTCCGGGAGAGGAATTTCAGAAAGAGTCATCTTGGGCACGAGTCTCTTGTGACCCTCAGGACAGCCTAGCACAGATGTCTTGCTACACTAGATCAAGAAAAAAAGAAAGAAGAAAAAAGGAGAGGAGTGTGAATTTAATATTATATTAGTCAACTATAATAGTTTATTCCAAATTCAGAAGCCCTATCTAGCGTAACAATCACAAATATCTCTTGATAGGCCCAGTCAAAACCCATATTCTGCCTTTTTGGTCCTTACCTATTTCCTTTCAACTGCCTAATGGCTTTCTCTCAAAAGGTGTGACAACATCTTTCCTTCCTACTTCAAAACCCGCTTTTGGTTTATCAGTTAATAATTTACTAGGAGCCTCAGGTAGTTCGCCTTTGTAAAAAATGCATGGGCAATCCCACCTGTAAATCAGCTCCAGCATTGTTACACCTGCACCTCATCATTAAATTACGTTATAGCTGGTAAAGATCCTGACTGCTGCACCCTTGCTTCATCAGCACTTATTAAAATATCTGCCTTCATTTGGAGGGATCCAAAAGGACTCGAAACACTGAAGTTACTTTTGCACCAGGACAGGGAAAGCAGGCCAAAAATTGTTTGAAGCCTCTCTGCTTTTGCAGCTCATGCTTGGAGGATCCACCCTGTTTACAGGGAAAGTAGACCCTGGTGTATTTACCATCAAAGGGCCATTTACCACCATGGCCCTTGCCAGGCCATGCGGATGAGAGGTGAGGCTGTACTCTTGTATCATATACCTATGAAAAGGGAGGGCTGAAGCTGAGGCATCCTGCTTGGTGAGATCTTGAAGGTCTTCAACACTGGGAGTAAAAGAAGCCAATTTCCAGAGCAAGTTTCCAGCCATGCTTACTTAGTAGTTCTGGTGTCCCCTAAGGTGCTTAAATCCTACTGGGAACACACAAAAAATGGTTTCCTGTGTAAACAGTGATGGGGCAACGTGAATCTGTTGGACAGCTGAAAAGAAATAGGTAAGGATAGGCCAGGGCAGGTAAGGAAATGGGTGAAGATGGTCGTAGGTTGTAGGTAAGGCCTATTCTTTTGTGACAGTTGCTGCCATTTGAGCATTAATTTTTTTGAAGGCCAAGTCCTCTGTTCCGCAAAATTGACGTACTGATACTGATTTAGTTGTTTGTTTGCATATCTTTTCCTGAGGCAGATCAAGCGCTTTCATTTCAAGCTGAAATTTCATTTAATGATAGAATTACTGGCTTGGGTAAGTTTTACAGAAACACAATCACAAAGGCTGTTCTTCATGCAGTACTTTTTGTAGGAAGCTTAACTCTTACTATCACATACTATCCATCACTGAAAGGCCAGTTACAGGAAATTATGTAAGAAAAATCTTATTTACTTGACTTATACATTTAAAGAGTAGAGGCAAAACATAAAAAAAATGAAGCCAAATTCACATGCAACTTTGCTGAGACAAAGATTTTGGTATGAAATATACAATTTGAATGCTCTAGACATTCTGTTTTTCTTCATGATTACATGAAACACTTCCTCCCCTGTGTCCATTACCTGGGGAGAGCAAGCTTTGAGTAAATAAACAAAATTTAGTTTATGTCTATAAACTTGCCTTACATATACAAATACTTTGAAAGCTATGAATAATCTTATACAAATTTTGCATGTATATATATGTACATATAACTGTTCCAAACTAAAAAATGAGTGATGGCTCTGGCCCAGGATGGACAGTATATCTAGATGAGAGTTTCCGTGTTTAGTAAAAGCTTTTCTCTGTCAAGTTGATTTAAAAACTGCAGCTGCTGTTTGAAGCTGCTGTATTTCTTGGAACTCATTATAATCCCAATAGGGTGTTTTATATTTGAACAACAGCAGTGCATTCTAATTTTTTTTTTGTGCTCACGTGATTTTCTGACTATTACACAGAACATAACAGATTTTTGATAGAATTTGGAACCTGTAAAAAAGGACAGATGTCTCAAAGAACTTTGCAGGTTGCATGCGTCACACTTTTAAATTTCCTTAATAAAGTATATTTCTGTGCAATACTCCCATGAAAGCCAGATTTTTTAATGGTCTGAGTTGGTAGAGCTCCAGATTAGTTACACCTGTCTCCTAGATGATGTGTAAGCCCTGAACTAGATTTGTAAAGGTTCTTTTATGTAAATTCACTTTTTTTTTTTTTTTGTGGCTATTCCTTTTGCAGGTCATTATGAAAGAAAAAAAAATGTGTGACTGGTTTTTTATTTTGACAAGTTCTAGGATAAAACATTTTCTTTCCTTCCCTCCTACCATGTATCTTTTTTTACCAGGTGTAATATACTAATTGATATCTTCATGAAATTTTCCTGTTATTTCTCCTCAGTCCTGTTTTTTATGCCTTTTCCCTTTATTTACACCCCCCCATACACACATTTTACTTACACTTTTTTTCACAGCACAAGTGTAATGCAGCGAGAGGAAAAGGAAAAGAAAATGAAGCCCATTACTTTCTGTAAAAAAGCCCCACTCAGGCCCAGACATCTGACAAATATTTAAGCTTTCACAAAATAAGAGGCTCTTTAAAGATAGAATTACAGTTTGCATCATCTACATTTTGTCATACACAAGATTCAGTAGATCCTGTTGCCACAGCTGATAGACAAGAGAAGCCATAATGCCGCACATGAGCTAGTAACATAGAACTGTTCTGACAGATGTAGCCTTAAATTGCATTTTTAATGTACTCAAATAAGCTATCCATAATTTGGATTAGCATTGCTATCCCCTGACTGATTCATGATTAGTATGTGTGGGCTTTAATATCGCTTAGGAGAAGGATGAAGTGACCCTAATTGTATCCAGCTTGTCCATTTAAGCGTTTGATTTTTTTTTCTAAAAGAGTTGTTTGTATAAATAACACATCTCAATAACGGGGAGCTGATCTCGTTCTGGTTAAGTTTCTTTTAAATGTGGTGTAAATTACAGTTTCAGTTATTCATGTCTCTTGTAGAACTGTACTTCAAAACATTTCACATTAAAACTAATAGAGATGAGGAGGCAATGAGTGAAAAAGTAGGAAATTTGGTCCTGAAACCTTATTTATATGCATTAGAATAATTACTCCAGCATGTAGAAGTGTTTCTTTCTCTTTGAGCTAAATATTTTCTTTTCCAGATCACTGTTAAAGCAAACAGAATATGTATGTTTTTGATCTTATTGTTGATTAAGAAAACCCTCCTAAAACCCTGAACCAGACCTCAGAAGCATCATTGTGCAGCGACAAAAGCTTTTTATTGCTAATTGTAAAAGCAGGGCAGTCTCCAGCAGAGAGTTGCTGGGTCGCTGACTGATGCCTTGACAGATAACAGACAATCAGTGCAACACTCCAAGATTCCCGGTGGAAAAACAAAAGACGCTTAATTTACGAACAACAACCAGGCATCCACTTAGAAATACCATTATGCACTGGAAAAGACTCTGTGCCACACAGACATACAATGAGCTTGCTGCAAAATAGGGAAAGAGCTGGGTTTGTCTGTCAGTGGGCAAATAACGAAGGAATGGCCATGACACTCATTAAAAGACCTGAACCTTTTTTTCCCAGCTTGGGTGGGGCTGTCTGGTGTTTGCACAGTAGGTCTCGGTGGCGCTGCAGAGGTGAACTGTGTCTGCTTGGACTTATTTTAAGGTATTTTCGATCCTCTGCTTGTCAAAATGGGACTGTCGGTGATTTCAGTCATCTGCCACACTGGAATGGGAGAGCGGCAGCACATAAAGCTACTGGGGGAATTCAGAGATGAGACATGAGCTATTGGGACGTTGGGGACACAGAACAAAAGTCCAGCGATTAATGGGGTTTCTCAAGCTTCCTTCCCAGTAGCTTATTACAGACAGGCTGCAGCTGAGATTTTTTTTTCCTTTGAATTTAAATCTCCCACCAAATGCGCTGCAGAAGTGTTGAGTATGAAATACAGAATTGTGTCATCAGCAAAGGGCAAGTTTTCCTGGAGCAGCCAGGCAGATCTAAGTTTGTTATGTTTGCTTACCCCGTAACAGCCTCTTTTCACCCCTCATCAAATCCTTGTTGTTGCTGTTGCTATTATTACATGGATGCTCACTGGGATGGCATGAACACGCTACCCACGGGCAAGACCCTGCAGAGGCAGATGCAGGCAGAGAGGCAGAGGGGGCCTCTGCCCCACAGCACCCACCATGTGTGGCAGAAGGGCTCAGGCAGATGCCGGGGAAATGTGTGAGAAAAGCTGAGGATGTCAAAAGATTTGGCAAACAGCTGAGGGAGGCTGGGATCTACAAGTCTTTCAGAGCAGGAGCAGGCTAGCTCATAGTGCATGGGGAACCCTGGGTAGGGCAGGGCTATCACAGCAGCCGTGAAAATGCAGAGTCTCTGTGTACAGCAGTTTAGCTGCTGCCATTTGTTTTATTAGGTCTTTTGCTTTCAATGCCACTCCAGCCTCTCCAGACCCTGTTGTCTCAGTGAGTGCTGACGTTCGGTGTGGAGAAGTTTGCTAGTTGTGGCTGTATTTGTGGTTACAGAGCATGGGAAGAGGAAGAGATGGATGAAGCCCATTTGTATATACAAAATATAAAACTTATTTACAGTTACGTGAATTACAGAAGGACTTGCTCCCCTGCCTGCTGACTATGTGACTAAAGTGACACGTGGTCTGCCAGTACTGCATGGAGTGCTATGATGGAGGCTGGCATATCCAACAGCTTGTAATGAGACCAAAGGTAGGGTGGTCCAGACATGGGAAAGGGGCTGTGTTGGGAAAATAAATCTAGCAGACCCTTGGCATGAAATCACTGCAGCTGGGAAAGCTCTGGAGGGGAAGAACAGGGGCTTGACCAACAGATATCTGAAAAGCTATATCGGGAATAATGCGATGATAAATTACTGACTGGGTTGAGGTTTGGTTATTCCAGGCATTCTGTGTCTGGTGCGATGGCAAAACTGACCAACAAACTGCTCCTCCCCAGTCATCTCTCACAAGCACGTGCAGTTTCTTTACTGAGATTTAGATGGTCTGCTGGATACTCAGGAGAAACATCAGTTTTTGGACACCGAGCCACAGGCAGTGACCTTTTGACCATGTTTGGTGGTTTTAACACTGTGCTGGAATGTACACTGAACAAAGACGGCAGTTTCTATGAAAACAGGTGCATTTGAAATGGTCAACCAAATACAGACTGCTGAACAAAATGGAAATGCTGCCGAGATTCCTGCCAGACCCCCTGGGAGGGGAGCTTTCAGTTTAGACCAGAGGAAGCTATCTCTTGCATAAGATACAGTTAAGTCCTGTGGCACCCTATAGCTGAATGACCTGCCATCAAAAGCAACCCTTCTCCTCTGGCATGCAGGAAAACTGGCCCTTCCCATTCATATGTACACTAAGAGCTCATGGAGCTTTCCCGGAACTTGCTCTGGAGTTTGTTGTTATTTTGGGGTTTTTTCAACTCTCAAACAATATCTGAATTACATTCCAGAGCTGAAACAAACACAGCAGTGCAACTGTCCAAGCTATTCAGCAATTTCCTTTACGAGTTACGAAAGCGCACCTCTTACTAAAGGAAAAAGAATGTGCGTTACCTTTATTCAGCCCACCCAATGGAGCATCCTGCTGGGAAAATCCCTGTCTCTGGGGCCATAAGCTTTACCCCTTTAAACAACTTCTCTTCAAAGTTTGCCTTTTGTTTTTACTGTAAACTACCTAGGAAAGGCACAAGGCTTCAAAACCAGAATATCTGTCCATGCCTGAGTAGAAACAGTATATTTACTTACATGTTTAGTTACCAGCAAAGGAAATGAGCAGTACTTCATGTTTATAGTCCCTTTTTCATGTGGATGTTTGTGTTAGGAGTTCTGGCTTCATTACATGAAATTGTGTGCTTAGGCAAATCTACAAAAGTTTGATGGCTTGGTTCCGCCAAGAGTAACATTGGTTACTGCAAACATTATGTGAAGCAGGTCAGAAATATGAAGGAATTAGAATAGTCGTAGTTGTGGAGAGCTGCCTGTGGAACAGGCACTTTTTCTGTTGATAGAGTATATCTGGGACGAGCAGGCATCCAGGCTACCAAAACACACTTTCTGTTTCCACTGAACAGTTTTATACAAGTGGAGAACGAAGCTTTGGTCATGCCTTGGATTTTAGTTTGACGAAGCTGGAAATTTATTTTTTATCAGGGTTTTTTTATTTGTTTTTTTTTTGTTTTTTGTTTTTTGTTTTTTTTTTTTTTTACCCTGCATTACAGATTGTTTGGTCATTTAACTGTCATTCAGAGAGAAAGTCTCTTTTACCTTTTTTTTTTTTTTTTTTTTCCCTATGGAAAGAATGGAAGTTTTCCTTCCTTTGTCTTTGGAACAGTATAAAGTCATATGAAAACCAGCCATTTTAAAAATCAACTGAGCTTTGCAAAGCCTGTGAAAACCAGTTATGTGTATATTCCTTTTGATTTGATATAAGTGGTTATGTAAGGTGCACAGGAATGGTAATCTGGCTTCTTTGATTCTTAAACAGAACAGTAAACCAATTCTTAAACAGATTCTTGAACAGAGCAGTAACTAAAGCCCAAAAGAAAGAGGGATACAGCGTTACATGCTAGTGTCTGAAAAGGTAAATGCTGCAACTTTCCAGATATTATTAGATCTTACGGCATTTTTGCAAGTCTGTTCAAGCTTTGTCCTCTGGAGTAAAAAAATTATTCATCATCTCTGCAGAAGAAGAAGAAAGAAAAGCATAAGTCTAAGGGATTTTTAATGTAACAATTTTTGATTGATAGATTCCTATTTTATGTCTTTATTCCTAGATTAATCTGAGGTTTGGATATAATTTACAACAACACATACTCTGTGCTGTGTATGTGCTGTGGCTTGCCCATACTTGTACCATCTGTAATCTTATGTGCTGTGCGTACTCTGAAACTTATTATCAAGCATTGCCGGTACCATCTAAAATAACTTCTTTATAAAAAACCAAAATATATTAATCGCCTTTCATTTCTTTGAACAATTCCTTAGATATTTCAATGTCAGCCATACACAGTCAAAAGCAGCTACCCACACCCTCAGACATCAAAAGTCTCTAATCTGATGCTGCTTATTCGAAAGTCGGGTATTGCTGACTGAGTCATTTGGGCTCCTTACAGTCAGTGTTTCCCGAAACAATTCAGCCCACCTATCTGGGAGACCGTGCTTGGAATGAGGTAATTTCCCTGCTGACGGCGATGCTACTGGCACTCCAGTGGCAATACAAGGTGCCTAGGACACTGGTTTAGCCCAGATTCCTAAATTTTAGATGCCTTAAGACAGACGTAATGAATTCCATCCTCAATGCATTGATGTTCCCTTTAAAGGCATTGGAAGGGACTTCTTCCCCTAGCTCACTGGGAAATTTTAAAATTGCTTTGTGATCTAAGGATTGCTTTCCTCTTAAAACAGAAATAGAGTATAAGAAATAGAATAAAAGATAATAGACTCTAAAGCTCAAAAAGATTACAGGAGGATTTAGTATGATCTCCTGCACATTACAAGCCACAGACTACAGATGAGATGATAGAGAAAGATTTTTGGTTTGGGTTTTTTTTTTTTTTCTCAGGATAACAACATCGAAAAAGGTGCTTTTAAGGAAATAATGGAATAACATCCATTGAAGACAAATTCCTGGCAAGATACAATTTCACTTTATAATCTTTCTAATGTTTAACTGGAAAAAGCATTATATTCTTCTAGAGATTTTGTTTCATCTGGCTTGAGCTCACAAATGCTTAGTGACATGCTAGAGGTGAGTTTAAAATCCGGAGATAGTTTTGGCTCCGAGTGTTTTGGGGAAGATTTAATTCTCTATTTGCTTCCTTAAACGTAGTTTTATAACTCCTCAGATTAATGTTCAAAGCAAACCGTGATCATTATCCAGAGATTTTTATTAAAGGAAGAACAGAATGTCTGCTTTCAGGAAGCCAAGTAAACCACAGACAGGAGGCTCAGTCTCTCAAACAGAGACCTTTAGCTTTACGGGAACAAGATGCTTTTCTTACGGGTGTTTGAGTAAATGAAAGCAATTAAAACTGATGTACCATTGTGCAGCCATGTGGGCCTAAGAGAAAATGAAGGTGTTATATATTACAAGAGATACTTTATTTGTTGTATTTGCGCTGTGGATTTCTCTTAGCAATATGTGTCTAGTGAAGATAGTAATTATCCTAGCTACCTTCCTTTAAAGTCTTGTATAGGTCTTTGTACTTACAGTATACACAGTATATACTTACATACATAGTATAGTCTTTATAGTCTGGATGCAGACCTGCCCGCCTTATACCTGGAAAGCTGATGTGACTGGAATCCATAGGGAAATACAAACAGTGGCCCTTTGTTGCCAACCACATTATCACCCTGAGTTTTGTTACAAAGCGCAGTTTTCTTAAGGGCAATTTGCGCTCAAATGGGTCTTGGAATCTGCAAGAAATAGCACTCTCCATTAGAGAATCGGGCAGTATAACTTTATATTTAGAACAAGGCCGTTCAGGAAGCAAAGCCTGCTGTGATAAAGGAAACTGCGGGTCTTGTCTCTGCTTCCCAGCATGTGTTGGGACAAACGCAGACCAAAAGTCGTGGAGCCCAGCTTCCACAGGGCACGCTCGTACCTCAGCAGGATGGGATGGCCAGCTCGGAAAAGTCAGGGAAAGCATCATGTAAAGGGGAAGGTGGGAGAAATTAGCTCTGTAATTATATTATCTAATTATAGGCAGTGGTATAGAGAAGACTTTTTATGAAAATAGCCGTATTTTGTTTCTATTCATTCTCATGGCTGTCTGTGGAGCCTTCGGCACACACCAACCACACAGCGCTTGATCTTCCTCCAAATTGTAAAGGTGAAAATAATGTGCACTTGTGCCAGGGAGTTGAACTGATGTGGTGAGTGAGGACACTGAGGGGTTGGGGTGGTGTGGTGAGTGGGGTCATTCACCCCTGCATAATGTGGGCCCAACATGCATGGTGTCAGGTTAGTGTGGAAGTGTCTGGTTGCACCTGAAAAAAAGATGGTGGATGGTATATTTGTGGCCCTTTTTTGTTTTGATTTCTAACCCAGGCTGCATCCTTCTTTGCAATAACTTCTCTTGCTCTCTAGGGCAATTAACCCCAAATATCCCCAAATTACATACCCCAGAGAGATACGAACGAACACGAACCATGAGAGTGCATTTCTGCAGGCTGGTTGTGAACGATGGCCAAACATTTTGTTGTTAAAAGTTCTCTGCATGCTCTGAGGTTAATCTTTGTAATTTGAGGAGTTTTCTGAGAAAGAGAGGAATTTCTCTGGAACTGCTCTCCTGCCAGTGGGAGGAAGGCTCCTGGCTGCAGACGCGGGACACAGCAGCCAGGGAAATGATGGAGGCTGGGTGGAGTGCAGAGGGTGCAGGATAAGCCCGGTGGGAAGGTAAGTAACCCCCAGGCAGCTGGAACCACAGGCTGGGCTTGGGAGGGGGCCTTCAGCTGTGGATGATGAAAACACATTTGGGATACTTGGCTTGTAACCCTGGCACGTTTCTGTGGCACATACACCTCCCTGACAACCACACTGATGTTACTTAATGTGGGAGGCTGCTGCGATTATATACTAACCACAGTGCTAGGAAATTATTAACCTTCCTATAATGGTAGAGCTTTAAAGTGCCCTTTTTTATCACTCTCCCTGCCTATCTTGAAGCCTGTTTCAGTCCTCTGTACTTATTTAACACCATCTGTGGAAAGCTTCTCCTCTTGATTTGCAGTAACTTATCATCAGACTGTGAAATTGTTTTTTCTCATCTCAACTCCCCTGGAATTCTTCCTATTTCTGGATTTACAGATTCCTTGTTCTGAAATCCTCTTCATCTCAGGCACCTAGGGGACAATATGTGGTTTTTCAGCCTTTTTTGATTTGTGAGCTCCTAAAAATTTGAAATTAAAGTTCATACTGTGGTACAGTGTAGTTAAGCCTGCTGGCATTAGGCTTACTATTCAAAGTTACCTTTCTCTGACCCCCTAGAAGCAACCTGCACACTATAAATAGTGGTTATAAAGCTGCGGTGGTAGGCAGACAAGTATGATATCAATTCCAATGCCCCAGTGACAACAAAGGAGACCCAGGATACAAACACAGAATATAAATGTAGTGTGAAGAACTAGAAAAGCCTTGCTACAATCATACTCATTTTATTAGAGCTACTTTGTACATATGCAATATATGCGTACTTTTCTGGGGAGAGGGAGAAAAAGGGGCAGAATTTTCTAATAGATAGTTATGAGTACACTTCAGATGATTCAGAATTCAGGTGCGAATTGAGTAAGCACATATGAAGCTTCCCTGAACATCTTGGTTTAACAAAATACATCATGGAATTATTTTCAAGAAATTAAACTCGCTCCAAAGTCCGATTTGATAGAACCACCCCCAAGCTCATTAGCTCAGTAGGTGTGACTAAAACAAAAAGGGGAAATGTTCACAGCGTTAATTTTAATTAGCAGCATCTTATTCTCAGTACCTCTCCAGTACTGAGACCTATTTTCTTTGGAAAATATAGTCGGTGACAAGATGTAGTGTAGCCCAAAATTGTTTCCGCTTTGCTTCCAAAGTGATGTCTGTGGATGTAATCATATCCACCCACACAGTGAACTGCCTCTTCCCAAATATCTGTGTATACATCTAATGCTATGAAGACATATGGCAAATTTCCATTCCAAGAAACAACTTCAGGTGAAATTCTCAGCAATCAGTAGCTGATAAGCACCCTGTTCTTCCACAAATGCCACAGTGAAATAGCAATATTGTGATGTCATAGCAAGATGTGATGGTGTTATGCATAGAAGGATGGCGAACAACACAGTTAATGTGCACGCTTAGTATATAATCAGGAAAATCTCCCCTTTGCAAATAATTTCTGTTCATGTAGCCCTTGGTCATAAATTGCATCTGAGATAAGAAACTGTTTAATTCCGATGATCTCAGCATGGGAGACTTTGGGTATGCCCTACCCATTAACTTCTTCCACTTTCTTGCAGTTGAACAGGTTAAAAATGGTTTCTGCATTGTATGTTTAAGATACAACCAATTTTCACCCGGAATGTGACCGTCTGCTCTTGCCCTTTTGCATGTCCAAGTGCATCAAGCTAAGGTCAAGTCAGATGACTCTCCTAATGAAAAGCATGAAAATGAACTTCTTTTTTGATTTTATTCTTTAGAGAATGTTGAGTAGAAAATGGGAAAAAGGCATAAAAAGCCATACTACTGGCATTTTCTGCCAAATTCTGTATACCTAGACAGTGGTCAAACTCAAAGACTGCTTTCATAATTGAACTTCTAGGCTTTCATTAGTGAATGAGCTAATAATATTAGAATTTATTTTATTTGTATTTTAGCACTGAGTGGTTCAGACAAAGTCTTGAACTTTTATATGTTAAATAGTAAAGCTTTTGTCAATGCTACAACTCGTTGTGTGGGTGCAAGTTTTATTTCTATATTCCCGCTGAAGGATAATTCCTGTTGTCTCAAGAGTCAATGTGTCCATACCATTCCATCTTGGAAACTGTACAAGAGTTTGGCAGAGTCTTAAATGTAATTACGCATTGAGTGACTTAGAATCTTTAGCTTTTTAGACTCACTCTTGGGACACTAGGAATGGAGAGAAAATATTGTATGTAAATGCAGGAGCTGAAGTTTGCAGTGGCGCATATTTCTGAGTATCTTGTTAACCTGACATTTCAATCTTGGATGCTGAATATAAGCTGCCCAGAATGATTTGACAGAGCTTTTGAGCACATCCAACTGCTCAAGTCTCCTTCTGAAACTGAGATTCTTCATCTGCGGCTTGTAAGTTTGTAGTTTGGGTTCAACATCGCCTGGGCAACTGTGTCTGGTTAATTTGATCTGTGGGCTTTCTCCTCTCTTGGTTTGTAGCTTTACAGGATCACCAGACTTCTAATACTCTTTCAATTTGTGTTTTGAAAACCAGAATAAATACGAAATGCCATCACTGTGCAAAGCCCTAACCATCTCCCCTGCTTCACCACTAACACAGATGTGGCACAGCAGTGGGATTCTCCCCAGGCAAACCAGCCCATAAACAGTTACTTCCACATCCTGCAGCTCAATCAAGAATGAAAGCAAGGTCTGAAATCCTCCTTATCTTCCATCTGTCACACCAATCATCCCACTTGCTGACATTTTGAGAACAGCATGAGGGGGATAAATGAATCTGTGGGGTAGCTCCTATGACTTCCCAGGAATTGAGTGATGGGTGAATTTGCTGCACTGCATCCCTAGTTATGAATGCTGAGCCAGGAAAAGAGAAGAAAAACACTAGAATCAATATATCAAAAAAATCGATATTAGCTAACAATAGGCTTCATTATAATGATAACATATGGAATTAATAGACTTGATGGTGGCTGGATTTCTGCTCATTTAAGCTGTTATTCTGCTGATGTTCTGCATTGCAGTATAATTAGACATACCGCAATGGTTTTAAACCTGAGGGGTTTAAAAATAGCCCTTAGATGAGCATTTTCCTGCTGATTGCTCTTCACCTGTAACTGTCTGTACAGAGTAGCAGCTAATGGTGGAATCCCAGATCTCCTTCACATCCATATAAGATACGAGGGACTCTGCCTCAATGCTGTATTGGTGTCACTGTACGTTTGTATTCCTCACAGGCGAGTTTCAGACATAGGACTCCTTGTTTTCCAGATTAACAGATGTTCTTTCCTTTATACGGGCATTCAGGCTGCTCATCTCAGGGCAGCTTCATGGAGAGCGGGTTCAGCGAGGGGGACTGAGTTCATGGTTAGGAAGCAATAGGCTCTAGAGCTCTCTACAGGAGCCAACGGGTTTGCCACCGTGCGGAGGGCAGAGGGGCTGATGTAGTTAAAAGCTGAACTGCTCTCTTCTGCTGAACATAGCTGGGGTGATCCCTTCAGCCTCAGGATGGCTGAGGAGGGCTCAAAAGCAGCTTGAAAATAAAGATGCTTCTATTGCTTCAGGGTAGCAACTGGGCAGTCCTTCCCCAGCATGCTGTTGTCCCGTTCCCTGTCAGAGACAGCGGTCACAGATGTCTTCTTTTGCTGCACACTTCCTTTGAGGAATCTTTGCCTAACTGGGGATTTTGCACTTGGTAGCCTGGAAGGACTGGACTGGGGAGCTCCCTGACCTTGTAGCTCAGAAGTGATTGGCCTGGTAAAGCCTGTGACTATTTCAAGTGCAGCATCCAAATCTCAGCACTGGGGCTGGGTTAGAGTCCCAGCAGCAATAAAGAAGCTAGCAAAGGCTGCTGGGGCTGGAACTGCCAGAGCCCACTGGTGCTACGCTCAGCCTGCCTCGTCTGGTGGGCAGTTGCTCGCTTCCCGAAGAGCCGCTGCTGCCTTTCAGCTGCTCCTAGAAGACCTCTTGCCTTCAGCTCTCACCCCTTCAGAGCTTCAGACGAGGATGGGTAAGCAAACAAAAAACTGATTCCAGTAAAGCTTAAAACGTCCACTGGACTCAAGTTCACCAGCATGAGAATGATCCATAGCTACTTTTGAGACTTACCACATGATAACTGCCTTTCTTTTGACCAGTGCCCTGCCCCACCAGAAATAATTTCAAACGCAGGTTTGGTCTGAAGGACGGTGTCTTCAACAAAACATCAGTTCTCTGATTCTATCCCAGAGTTCAGGTACTAGATACGGACTTGAAAATCTAAGATTGTGTCAAGGCCAAGGCAGCTAGTAATCATCCAGTTCCAAAATTATTAGAGCAATAAAAGGAATAACGAAGTTTTTAAAAATTACAATTCTGATCTGTTCTGTAAATTGCTTTTTGAGTTTCCTTAATTCCCTTTCTACTCTTTTTTTTTTTTTTTTTTCCCTTTTTTTTTTTCTGTTCCTTTGTGGCTCAGGAGCAATTTGCTCCTACACAGAGGTGTAAATGCCTGCCTTTGACAGAAGGAAACTGCTGATCTGGTGCAGAGATTTCAGCAGTGGATGATTTTGCTTCACTCAGCTTGGAGGGATGCTGACAGATGTTAGCTCCTGCACAGAGCTGTTCTGAAACAGCCCTCAGATCTATACATTTGCTAATCAAGTCACAGTGAAAGTGCTAAACTTCTCACTCCTAAAGTATATCAGGTTTGGTGCTAGACTTCTAATTGAATCACCGACTGACATTTTTTCCATTCTCTTAAGCCTTTATAGTACAAGATGCTGCAAGGCAAAAAGATTTTGTGGATTCCTTCCTGAAGGGGAAACTAGTTAAGATTTCTATTTTGACCACAAGTAAAGCTGAGCATCCCTTATTCTCACTACGATGCTTCATATGGAGCTGAAAGCTGTTTTTAGGATATTTAGTATGTAAATATAAAATAACAGTGCATCGGAGTACTTATTTATATTAATAGATTTTAAATACGTTTCAGATCTGTTTGCTTAGGAGGCAGGTATTCCTGGGTGCTGTCAGCAGAGCTAGCCCATGGTCTCTGATGGACAGAGCACCGACCCGCCTCACACTCGTACCCTGTTGTTATCAAAATTCTCAGTGTAAATGCCAACAAAATGTACTAATTTCTAACAGTGTACTGAACTACAATCATACGTTTGGTGCCAGTATAGCTGGACTATCAGCCACCTGAGTCTCCTGCCCTGCTTTGCACTGTCCTATTCTTCCCTCCAGAGCTCTGGTCCCAATGCAGTTTCTGTTTCCACAGAGGAAGGCAGTGTTCCCAAAGGGCAGGGCTAGGGAGAAGGTTCCACGTCCTGGAGTAAGGAGGGATGGGTGGCACCACCCATTCTGCCTTCCCCAGAAAGTCACATCAATGCATCACTGCATATGGTGACACCTCAACACTTAACAGCAGGTTCTCTGCATTGCTGGGATTCTCCAGCACCACAGGTTTCCCCTGGATGAAGTGTGGGCACATAATCATATTTCTGTCAAATTAGCCAAGGCATAGGAAGATGATGTTTGTGCCAGCTTTATGCTTTTATGTTGGCTTTATGCTGGCTCTGGGAGGAGAAACGTTACCTGACCTGGCAGAAAGTGTGAGCTGTAGAGGGAGTGATACCTAACCTGGCATAAAACCTGTCAGTAGAAAATTAAGTCATCATTTTTCTTTATTTGAATTGGCAGTGAGTTCATTCTGGATCAGCACTTTCATCATGTGTCTGGCAACATTTCTGAAGGAGTATTAACAGCCCTAAAGCAGGATTTACTGAGTTGTGGGACCACAAACTTACTGTTTGAGCTTACTCTGATAAAAAGGCAGGGAGCTACTGGGTGGCGGTTTTTAGCAGGTTTCAGAACACTCCTACCCAAAGCAATTTTCTAGTTAGGAACAATTTCCTCCCCCACAAAAAAAAACACCCTCAAAATTCCTGTCTAACCAATAAACCCCACCCCAATACAGAAAACCCATGGATTAAAGGTTCATGTGTAACTTCTGACACACTCTCTCAAATGAAACCTTTTGTGTAAACGGCAAAAAGAATCCTTTTGTGGTGCAGAAAGTCAACAAGGCATAAATCACTATTTTGTTTGTTCTGTTGCTAGACATGCTGAACAAAAAACCCACCACCAGACCTGTGAAATTCTCCCATTAATCCTACTGGAGTGATTACATCCAATACTCTTGGGACTATGAAAAAAATGTTTAAACATATTCCACTGAGCAGGATGTAGTATTTTCCTCATTACAGTAAGGACAGTGTTATGCGCTAGGTTAAATACTTTAATTAAATGACTTTATGTAACATTTCCTTTTCTCTACCTCATTTTCCAAAAATGATTGAAAATAAGAGTGGTTTAAAAACATAACGTACCTTCCAAAGAATAGAAGGCATTGGCTAAAAGTTTAGTCTTTCAGTGTCTCTGTTTGCTAATGAATCCTTGGAGTAAACAAGCACTCTTTTACCCAGTTTCTGCAAAGCACTTGCCTTTTGTTTCAGACCCAGTACACTCGCCTGAATGAGGTAATGCTTACATCTCCTAGGCCAGGAATGTATTCAGATTGGGCACTGAAACAGGGTAGAAGGATAATACCTGCTCTTTGGTAAACACAGGGTGAACTTCAGCTCAGCTTCCAGATTGCTGTGCTCAGAGGAAAGAATTAAGACTGCTTGTCTGAACACAAAAAAAATCACTTCATCAGTTTAGCAACTGATTCAAAGCTTCACATGGGTGCCCTCGCATGCATTCAAAACACATTATGTGCATGTAAATATGTTTTAAATTAAGAGTGTCTTGTGACAAAATTGCATTAATTTAAATGAATCAGTTAAACACTACTCTGTTCTCAATACAAACACTATTTTTAAATTCACTCATTTAGAAGCAGGTGCCAAAGCAGGCTTCGTGAGGTAGTGGGTGAAAGGACCTTGGTTCTGACTGAGCTATAGCAACTCTAAAAAATAAAAAAGAACCCCTCTGCACAGTGCTCATGAAAACACAGATCTGTTTCACCAAAGAAAGCTCCTCTGCATTCCTGATGTGACATCAGAGTTGAGAATAATTTTCTTTAGACACCAAAGTCAGACAAGCACAATTTTCAGAAGTACATTAAATAGTATTTATTGAGTTAGCAATTTCAGGGGCAAAGCTGTAATCTCAGTCCCAGCTATTCACATACTGTGGCGCTGCGCCCTCACGTTCCTTCACCCATTCAACAAATGAACAATAACATGGAACATCATAAAGAGGGGGTTCGAAAAAAAAAAAACAAAAACAAAACCAAACCCTATACTCTCAGTTTTGAAAACAGGAAACAAACTGAACAAAGTCTTGTTCTCATTCACAAATACATTTGCCTTCTTGATTAAACATAGTATGTTTTTACAGAAGAACAGACTCATCCTCCTGATGTTTGGGAAAAGGTATGGGACGGTTGATCTGAAAGAAAGTAAAACTATGGAGAGCACTGAGAGCTTTTCCAAATGAGCAGTGACAGCTGGATGGTTAATGAAGACTTCAGACTGCAAAGAATTTCTCACAAGATGGAGGGATCCTACCAAATATCCAGTCAGGAAGAGTGCCTCTTCTTGGGAAGCCTTTGTGGCTGGGACTGATTCTGTGGGAGTATATGGTCATACACCACCAAGAGCTTGCCTGTAAAATCTTATAGCAGAGGTTGTTTTCATTTTCACCATGGCGACCCTTCTGCATAGTAAAAAAACACATCACACAATATACACAGATCCATATTTACAGAATAAATGGCAAAAGAGGAAATTAGATACAGTGACATTTATGTCCAGGCATTAACAAACAAGATCTCTTCTGTTGATTCAGGGGTTATTCACAGTTCGTTTAAGCAGGTCCTTTTCTCTGCACATGGC
The DNA here is from genome assembly GCF_036417535.1 of Chlamydotis macqueenii. Lineage (NCBI taxonomy): Eukaryota > Metazoa > Chordata > Aves > Otidiformes > Otididae > Chlamydotis > Chlamydotis macqueenii. The sequence continues at coordinate 100,183,439 of NC_141558.1, read as the reverse complement.
TTCTCTTGTTTTGTAAATGAGAGCCACCAGGAGGTCTCACTGTAAGAAACAGATGCTTGCTCTGCCTTAAACCATTGTCATGACCTTCAGAGAGGTAGGTTGGAATCTTCTAATCTTCTTCTTTAATGCCTTTGAAGCTTTGATACGACAGATTTTGGGCACTGGAGGAAGAGGCTTGGAAGAGGCCTGGACATTCCCCGATTGTCTGACGGAATCTTCAGGCCAAATCAGCTCATTTTCATCCCCCTCATCGTAGTCAAGGGTAAGACTGCTACTGTTACTGCTGCCATCCGAATCACTTTCACTGGACTCACTGTCCCCAAAACGGTTAGTTGTGAAATCGCTGACCTCCCCTTCGCTGGTCTCTGCGATGGTCGAGTGAAAGAGGGAAGGGCACTCTGCAGAGTACTCGGAGTGATCTGACTCGCTTTTGGCATCAGCTCTGCGGCGCTGACTCTTGGAGCGAGCCCTCATACTGACGGTGCGCAGGACACCAGCTCTACTTGCTGGCTGCCTTGGGGCTCCTAGGCCAAAGCTGCTAGAGAGGCTGGTCAGGTGGGCCTTGGCAGAGATCTCCACTGTGGACTGCCACTTGCGTTGCTTCTTCTTGTTGGCTGTGTCTGCACAAGCTGATTCGATGGAATACAGTGCATTGGCAGAGCCTCTGTAGAGCTCTGGCCTGGATGGCACAGTGGGGAGCCTGACTGGCACAGGGAAAAGGCTAGACTCCGAGCACGACCTGCCAGTCACGTCACCAGAATACGAAGGTCTCCGCACAAGGCTCTTCACTCCGTGTGGTCTTTGGGGCTGATTCCACTCAGCAGGCAGCCTGGCAGCCCCATGGGACCCTCTCATCTTCTCCAGGCACAAGGCTTGCTTCCCAGGCCGCAGTACCTTTTCACTGTTCCTCCTCTTTATCTTCACTGCCTTTGTTTTGGAGCTGGCAAACTTGACCCGGACTTGGTGGGATTCTGCAGGGACGAACTGAGCATGAACAAACTCACTTCGTGCCACTCGCTCCTGACCGCCAGCGTTAGCCAATTTGGCATTGCCACATTTTTTGAGCGGCAGCTTTCTGAGTGGGATGGCTTTAGCATTCCAGGTGCCCGGGCTGGAGTCCTCCTGGCACAGCTGCGAATAGGATGAACTGTGCTCCACGCTGCTCTCTGTTGCTTCTGCCAGAGGAGAGCCCCTTGCTGCTGACTTGGCAGGGTAACAACTATTCACAGCTGATGGCTCTGTGTCAGGCCGAGTGGACGGCTGTTCTTCATTCACACAGCGCATGGTCTCCTGCTGCTTGGCACATTCCCCCTCCGGCACCTCTCTCTCCAGCTTCCCGTCAGCTTTGTTACTTTCCAGGGAACTTGCTTGTTTTTCCAGCTGGCTACTGCTGCTGTTAATTTTCACTCCACCAGCACTGGGGGTTATAATGAGTCTCTGGTGCATTGTGGCTGGCTGGCTCTTTGTTGAAACCCACTCACTGGCATCAGCCCGATTGTTCCCTTTGCATCTCGTCAGCTGCAGTAATTTATTGATGTAGCCCCCTGGCTTGGCCTCAGCAGTTGCCCTAGTCCTAATCAAGCTGGGACCTGTCACACTAGGCATGGGTTTGCAGGGAGGAGCCTGGAGGTCTGCTTCTGGGGATGTCCCCACCAGGGAGAAAAGGGGACTTTGTAAAGCAACTGCATGAAGGGGGCTTGGGTAAGGATACACATCAATGCCATTCTTGGAGACCAAGTCGTTCTGGAATTTGGGGTCCACACTGAGCAAGTGCATGTCTCCGGCATGGCACAGAGGCAACATGGATTTGGGATCTGTCTCTTTCTGAAATCTAGTGTCTGCTGGAATGAGTCTTTCCAAGTCACCTACACAGTGGATGAAAATAAATAATCTAATTAAATCATACACAATTACACTCAAACTGGCTTATGCTAAAAGTGCTATTTCAGAGGAATGTGCTAGCTTTTATTAAATCAGTAGCATGAATGAACAAAATAGTTTCAGTCCTCCAAGATCACTGAATTACTTCAAGGCTTTTATTCACCTAACCGTAACAGAGATTAGAATGCCTTTTAATGCCAATAAAGCTCTTGCCTTTGCAGGAAATTTAAACTGTGCTGCTTGGATGAAAGTAAATCTGTGCATATATAAAAGCGTTCCAGAATGTCACAGACTAACAGGAACCCAACCAACTAAACAAAAATAAGGGATTATTTTTATTTCTTAGCAGGCATAAAAAGTAAATCCAACAATCAGAAAGCCTGAAGCTGAATGTCATGTAAAATCATCCAATACAACAGATAAGAGTTTTGAATGCTTTCCCTCCAGGATAAGATAAAGACTTCCTCTGAATATATGACTATAACTCAGAAATTGCTGAAATTTCCAGCATGCAGAGTTAATGGCATTTTTTTTTAAAGTGGTTAAATTTGAATTCCAGCTTTTCCGTCAATGCTTTTGTAACACGTGTCTTGGAAAGATCTATAGTACTCAACCAGCTGCTTTAAGAGGACTTAAGCAGACACTAGGTTATAGCGTTTCTTAACCTCTTAAATGCTGGAAGCTGTAGTTATTTATTGTTTTGCATTTTGCTTTAGCAAGGCATTGGTAAATAGAAGCACTCAATGCACACAGGAGAGCCATTAAAACTCACATATCCCATAGACCAGAGTGACATGATTCTACTTTTCCTTGACCCCAAATCCAGTGAAACCTCCTAACTGGATCTCTCATTTCATTTGATAACAACATTACCAGCCTCATGCCTTTGTCAAGTAAGTAACTTCTTATTAATTCCAGAAATAAGTTTTCAGAGGTTTTAATAAAAGTCAGAAAATCAGGAATGCCGTAATTGTATGTGTGGGTTTTTTAACAGTCCACCTTAAGGATATATAAGTATGGACTGAAGAACCTTTACTTTGACAGAGAAAAAAATCCAAGGGTAACTACTGAGGCAGATGGGAGGCTCAGTTCCTAAAGATGGCACTTACGGCCACCGATTCAGATCTTTTAAATTTTGGAGTACTGTCAAGGTTCCTGTAAGTTACACTTGATGGCTGCACCTTCACCTCAGGAGCATCTCCTGTGCGCTGAGAGGAGCAAGAATGTTTCACTCAGACAAGTCATCTCATAGAGCACTATGGTGCTGTGCTTACTCTGGTACCAAGAGTACTGGAACCATCTGCAGTTAGCTTGGATTTCTCTGTAGAACAGTGCAGACTTCAGTGCCAACAAATCCTCAGCTAAGTGATTTCCTGGCTGCTTCACGCTACCAGGAAACTCAGCCATCAAATCCAACCACATATTTCACTTACGGTGACTATTTCTGTCCTGTGACAGTAAGCTTTTGAAAGACTCATAACTTGACATTGTCTGCAGTGTCCTACCTAAGGCACTTACTAACCTTCTACAGCAAAGGTTAGGATGATGATTTCTCAAACAACCTATTTTCATAATGAAAACTCTTTAGGAAATTGTTGGCAGTGTGTAGTGGTGCTCCCCTATGCAAACAAACCAGGAAGATGTCAAAAGAATGCTGTGCTTGTGGTGTCTCAGCAAGCTTTCTGCTTGCCACTGAAAGAAAAGGCAATAGGTTTGTACCAGCACAGGTAACAAACTAAAAGAAGGAAAAGACACGTTCCTTCTCCTCTCCAAATGATGCTCTTCTGAAGTAACATCTCGCCTCACTTCCTGCAATGTGGTCAACTTTGTGAGAATTGTTTCTTCAAGACTACACCCACTACTACTCCACTATTTATGTTCCTCACACTGAAGGAAGTAAAAGGGTGTAGCCAAGGAAGAAGGGAAGTGGTACTAGAAAAAGGAAGGAGGGCTGAAGGAGGTCTGTAGCCTCACTCCTGCACCCCTATTTAACATCAGCTGTCCCTTTTACTGCTAGTCTATCTCCAAATCCAAAAAACCGTAAAGCCCCTGGCATCTTAGCAAAATGTTGCAAGGGAGGAAAGTTTCTGATAGAACACAAAGTCTGTAATCTGAACATGGAAGCCACAGATCATTAAACTCAGCTCCATCCCAACCTCTGAGAAGCCTGGAGAAGGCTTTGCTTTTATCCTATAATTTACCATCATCGCTTCAGATGTGTCTGTACAGATAGGTACAGAACAGGTGGGTCTTTGCTTCTCTCCCAAGCAAGCCAGAGATGAGCTAGCTCAGGTCAAGAAGCTGTGGGAATGACTCCAGAGTGACACGGTACTTGAAATGATGTTCTGTATGACTTCCCTGTTTCTATAATGGGACTGTCACACATCTGGCTGGGTCACCACATGAACTGCACTAACACAAGGTTGCTCTGAGGTCAAGGAAGGACCCAAAATAAGAAGTGATATGATGCCACTTCAGAGATGGGTAAACAAGAGATTTGGAATATTAATGGACTTGTCTACTTTCTCTAAAGGTACGATGCAAATTCATGGTTGATCCACTATTAGGCTCATGACTGGTCCCTAGATAGTCAATAAACCTTTAGTGTTTGTTTTCCCCAACCACACATAATAAATTATGAAAAAGAGTATTGTCTGAGTCCACACTAATTTGAATAAACAGGGCAAAGTACTATACTAATTTTAAAACAGATTGAGAAAACCAGCACTAAGTCTGGGAGTGCCTCTTTCTCCTTAGATTTCTGTAAAATCTTTCTCAGTAAAATGCATCACCTCTAATTTCGAATTCACCTTACATTTTTCATGCATCCCTGCACCTTCATTCAAAGTATTTCAAATACTGCAATTTTTCTGATTTCACAAGCAGGTAAATTAAAAATATCTTAACATTCATTACAATTTTATCTCATGCACTTAAACATTTTTCCATTTCTAAATATATATGTCCTCGTATTCATTATTGTTTAAAAGTTTAAATTGTTTAAATCTGTGTATGTAGACAAGTGAAAGCTGGAGAGTAAACAGTTTGGCTCTGTGTGCTATATATTGATTTCACATTGGTATATTAGGTTCTAAAAGTAATAGTCAGGATCCTGCCTTTCTCTTGAACAAGTATCCAGTTCTGCAGCTGATTACCTGTGGAAACTGGCCTCGGTCGAGACCTGGTAGGAGTCCCAGAAATGTCTATGCTAGCCGTAATCCGACATCCATCGCTGACATAGGTTCCCTGCTGTTGGAAGCTGGTGGTGTGCACAGTAGTTTCATCTGCAGACTTGGGTCGGTAGTCAAACACACTGAGCCTTGCTTTAGGGTGTTGTGAGCTGGGCAAGAGACTGGTATGGGAGGAGGAGATGGACTCACTGTACACAGAGGTACAAGAATTGGAGAGTGAGCAAGAACCACCGTCGCTCAGGTCATAGAAGCCTGTAGAGTTAAAATAAATAGGAAAATATTTCTTATTTACAGTAACTAAACATGCTCTGTAGAAGAAAAATGCAGAGAATAAAATAAGTCTTCACTTGCTATGTGCCACAGGCCTAAATTTATGATCATTTATTTGGGTATCTTCAGCAGAGGATTACTCTGATTCAACCACTTTTTATTGGGCTTCTGCATACGTACTTGGGCCCTGAGCCAGCCTGGCACGCACATGCATGCTTCGTTCTGAGGGTGGGATGAGGTGAAGTGCAGCACCATCACACCCAGTTCTTCACTGGAGAACGTCTTTGGGGACTATTATGCAACTGGTGTAAAATAGGGCCATCTCACGCTGTTGTAGCTTGTGCTAGGTGCATACAAGCACAGCTTGGATGGGAAAGTACAGTAAAACTAGCATGCGATCAGAGCTGCCAAGTCTATGATAGCTGGAACGTCTAAGGGCAGAGAACGGAGGCTGTCTTGCCTCTCCATGTCTTGCGATCATTGTCAATTAATCATGGAAGTATTAAAAAAAAGGCTCTGTATAAATTCAAGATAGGAATTTTTACTATTCCTCTTTATATAAAGCCAACAGAAAAGGAAACTGTTTCCTTTTGAATTGTGTGTATGTGCCTAGGTGCACAACTCCTGAACTTAAACGCTCAACAGAAACTTGCACTGTTTATACTCACTCCAAATACCAGGCTGCAAATTCAATGCTGTAAATAAAAATAAAATTATTTCCTTGTCTCACTGAAGACTGAAGGCTTTTCAAGATTCTGCTTAAAAAGAAGTATTTCCATTGTCCTAGACTCAATAATAAACTGGTTTTAACAGACATCCTAGCTATAAAAGTCTGCAGTACAGCGTGCTCTGTGAATAAGACCAGAAACCTGAAACTCAATGTCTTTCTGTCCATGAGAGCTTTAGTCAGCAAACTGCTGGAGTGGTTTTTCTTAGTGTCTTTTAATAGAGCTGCTTAATTTTTATACAAATGATCAAACATTCATTTGGCCAGAGCACTGCCATCACAGTGGTAGTGATCTTCAAAGCCTTAGTGAGGTTCAGGACCCTTCCTGGATTCAAGCAGAGCATTGACATGGATGTTGGTTTCCTTCACTTCTAGTAAGTACTCTAGCCACTTTGCCAATGGTCATTCTGCATTGGACAAGGTAATTCATTAATAAATCTGTCTCCTCCTCTTTCCATTGTGGTTAAAAAGTCCATTAAAAAAAAATCCAGAAAAAAATAGTGTTTGAGTGAATAAGTATTTTCCAGCTAAATCAACTCTGCAGGAAAATTGTGAGTGTGCTCTCTGCCAGATGACTACACAGCCATGTGTAGTGCCCTCAGCCATGGGGCACTATTTCTGACCAAACAATACAGAGAGTTTTTAGCAGATGACACCCTTCGGTTCTTCCAGCACCGCACCCCCAGGAATAAATGACCAAGTGCACATTACCTGAGCTGGGACGGCTGTCACTATCCAAATATTCACTGGAGGTCTTACTGACGTCCAATTTCAGCTCACTTATTCGCTGGTCTAGCTGATCCAGGTGGCTTTTCAAGCCGACATCCTGTCTCCTCAAACGAGACTAATTCACACGTCAAGGGAAGAAAGAGGAAATGAAGAATAATCACAGTTAGAATCTCAGCAGCAATGCATGAATTGAAGCCATCTGTGCTGGATGGATTCTGCCCACATGAAGTGTTTTGCTTAGCTAGGGACTGTTGCAACTGGCTTTCTGCAATGAGACTGACATAATGGACAAGTACGAAACATTCTGTTTCTCGGTATATATTGCCTTCTGCCCAGCTGAACACATTCTCAAAACTCTTTGTATTGAACATACTTCCCTTAACCTTCGGGGTTTTTGTTACATGTATGGCAGGAACTGTATCTCTAAAGACAATGGCAATTGTTTAACTAATTAACATATTAATATATGTACAGTGTTTTGCTATACACTGCCTCTGAGTAGAAGATGAGAGAAATGTTATGGCTTGTCTGCATGAATTCTAAGATGCCTCCTGATGGAAGGACGCCGCTGTATGTAAAGGCATCTTACTGCCACACAAAGTAAAGGCAGCATACTCGCTTCTGCAAAACCCTTGGCTTTGATGACATCTCTTTATAGTTGAAAGGGTACACTGCACAAATTGTGACATCTATTTAGCTGAAAGTTTTCCTTGTATGTCTCATGGCTAGGTATTTACACACATTTTATGCAAGGAGAAGGCAGCATTTGAATTCTGCTGTGAAAATTACCGTTTAAAATAAATGGTGTCCTAAGCTTGTGAATAAACCTTCAGGAGGCAGCAACGTGGTCCTCTGCCTACTGCAATCACTGGCCAGGCTGATTTGAGGCAACAGCTCCTGCAGTTGCTCCCCGAGTATTTATGTCATCAGCATAGTGAGGCAGATGGCCAGGTCTTCAGTACCAGCCAAAGAACCACGGTTGGCTTCTGTCACAAACTTCTCACAGGGCACTTGGCAAATTATCTAGGCCTAGTTGCTATTTAGGCAGCTTCTAATTATATCTCACCTCACCATCCATCCAACAGAACTGTACAGAAAGGTGGTCTCTTTAAGTTAGTTGTAAAATTGTGCTCACAGCCCTTGAGGGGACATTTTTCCATTCAGTAATGGCAAGAAAAACATGACTAAGATTCCTCTTTATGTGTATGTTTCAGATTTTAAAAGATAAGTGACAGTTCTAGCAGCATTTCCAACCCCAAATATGAAAAAATATAACCAGAGTCCCTTGTACTAATTAAAGTATCTGCAAAATTACATGACATGCAGAAAATCAAAATCGGTATGTACACATTTTTGACTCCACTTTCCTTGTGTTACAATTATTTAGCTTTTAATATTTGCATTTTTAGGTTTCTCCATAGTTATAAATCCTAAAAGCAATGAAAACTAAGACCACTAAATGATTAGAAACGGACATTTAAGAAATACAGAAAAAAGACAGATATCTTGAGTCTCACAAGGCAACTTTTACGCCTGGTGATGCTGCTGAGAAGAATAAAAAGGAATTTCTAGCATGTTTTTATAGAGAACTGGAGGAACATAAAAGACATAAGAAATAAAGCCCTTTTTTTGTTAGTGTCACACTTCTAGAAAGGTTTAAGCTCAAGAGGTTCATTACTGCTTCCTAAGAAAACCCATGGTGATTTTCCCTCTTCCTGTTTAACATAAACGAAAAGGAAGGGAAGGATTGGATAATAAAGGAGATTTTCTATCCCGTTTGAATGATGAATGTATTACCTCCTCAGTACTTCTTTATTTCCTTTGTGGTGAAAAAGCAAAAACATGCCATGCCTCCTTCAGTCCCATCTACTCAGGAAATCACAAAGTTTTGTTTTCACGGCTGGAATTAATTGCTTAATGATTAATGTTTTGCCAGCCAATCCCTCAGTCTGTGGTTTCTGATTAATGACAGAGAGGCCACAAGGCTCTCAGGTATTCACAGATTATTTATTATACCTCCAGGTTCTGTCTGCGCTTTCACAGCATTTTAACCAACATATATGATTTACATCATCATTTTTAACCCTTTTATGGTGTCTCACACTATTGGGTTTTCATCTTTCTGGCAGACTTCGTAGCTTTGATTTTTCAGTTAACTCCTTCTGCCCTCCAAGAAGAGAAACAGTCCTCAAACCATTTGGATAACGATCACTTTTCCGGTTGTTATTGCTCTAATAACCATGCCAAGCAGCACCCAGAACAATAAACTTTAAACACACTCTTTCTCAATTCACAACATGAATTTTACATGAGATAAAACCTTGCAGGTGAAACCATCTGTTTGCTTTGGGCAATGCAGCTGTGAAGACTTCTGTACACTGCACAATGCAGGACCAGACTTTCCAAATCAACTTGTTCAATCAATAGCCTACAGTTTTTGGGAGACAAATCTGGGATATTGTCATATCATTCATTTTTCAGAAGGAAGAACACTCTCTGAAAAGCAAAGTCCTTTAAGTCAACAGAAATTGGCACCCTAAATCAAGGCATCAAAACCCACTGGTCATACTTGATGACTCTTCTCAACTACAAATCTCTTCACTTGAGTTAAAGGCGAGAGGTGACATTTATTGGTTGTAGATTACCACCCGATAATTTTATCAATCCAACTGTATTTTGGAATGGACAAAAGATAGCATTAATCTAATCTAGTTTTGCACATCCAAAATCCATTCACCCTTGGGTCTTTTTGTAACTGATGGTGCAAAGCAGCCAGTTTCAGAGGAAAATGAATCTCACCTGTCCCAGATCCTTATTCTACAGTGAGCTGAATTCCTTCTGGAAGGACTTCTTTTTCTCAGTTGGCAAAAACTTCGAGTTAGTTTAATATTTAAAAAAATATAAAATCCTTATTTTAAAATATGTTTTCTTCTATTTAAAACTATCTAAAGGGGAAAAAATCTGTGCAAAATGCAGGGTATGAAGTGGGTTTTCTTTTTTCTGCAGTATAATGTGTCCCTTCTCGCATTTTTATAACATCATAAGCCACCTGAAAGCTTGCAAAACAAAATCATCAGACTCAAATTAAACCAACCAATTTTTATAAATACGTTCTCTGAGGAAACAGCCGAGAAACTACTGGATGCTGCAGCCTTAGATATCCATCTGCTTTGACAGTGAAAGTATCACAGTGACTGTCTGTCTTTGTATTAGTCTGAATTTGTATCTCTTCTTTTTCCTCTAGGTCACCATGATACAGTTTGGCCAAGAGACTAGTTTAGCACCTTTGCGATCACTGACAGTAGATGGCATTACTTAACTCTGCTTCTCCTCCACTACAGAGAGTTGATCCCGCGTGGATCGCAGTAACTTGCAGCTGCTAGAAGATTAGGATGCTGCAGTAGCATCCACATGCAGTCCCTACAGTATTTGATGGCTTTGCTCCACCCATCCCTACTAATGGCACTTGACTCCTTAAGGGTACTGCTTCTGCTCTTCTGTTTGTCATCTTACCATCACAGGACAAGCCTACCTTGGCTCTTATCTGCCTCGTTTCCATTGCTGAGATGCCTTGAGCCAGCTGTAGCTGACATAGCTTCCCCAGTTTAGGTTGCAAGGACCAAACTTTTTATGAATTAAACAACCATGCTAAAGCCCAGGGCTACAGCCCTACTTGAAACTTGGATCAAGATAGACTGCAAGGCAGAGCTACATTCACATTGTTAATGAGTTTCTCAATCTGAAAGCTTATAGAGGAACGATCACATACTCTATCGTCCATGGGCCAATAAAAACAATGATGAAGACATAACACTCCTTGAGCAATGCTGTGCTTTGCATTTTCTGTTGTTTTTCGTTTTAACTTAATTTCCTGCAATCATGAACAGAATTTTCGAGGGTTTTGAGTGTGATACACTACTCACGAGTCACTGAGAAACAGTTTTCAGACGGTGGTCGCTGAGTTCCTAGATCTGTGGGCTACTTCTAATAGGACTGTGAAAAGCCTGCTTTCAACTGGGTTTACTTTGCTATTAAGCAGCTTTCAGGTATGCACCTCTCCTGAAATACATGCCTGCAACTTGCAGGGGAAAAAAAACCCATAAAGGTACCAGGTACAGCAGTCTGAAAAGCAGCCATGGGTCAATTGGAAGAGCTTTGTATCAGTACTTCAAGCATTTGCACAACTGCATTTTTGCTGAAGAACCTGCCTCTGGATTTATGTAGTTCCGAGTCATCCCTCTCAAACTTTATCAACACTTCCCTCCCAGGCACCCCCAGAAGACAAGTTTCCCATAATTGCACTGGCACCTACTGGTGAAATCCGTCCCTCTCCTGCAGTGTGCTGAGTTACTATCACCCTCCTGACTCCTGTATTTCTAAGGGCAGCAATTAAAGGCCATTTTTTTTTCTTCAGTTTTAATGGCTAGGCTTCTTTCACATCACTGGAAAGCCTTGCAAGGTGCCAGTAAGGTCCTGAGAAGCTAAGCTTCTATTTTCATATTTTATTTGAGAAATACATAAACAAATGAATCATTAAAGCACAACAGCTGACATTAAAAAAGAACAGTCACTATGGTCAGAGGTCATGGGGTATTTCTGTTAACCCAGTGGCCCCTGACAGGCAATAAATGCCTTCAATTCTTTCATTTAGTTAAAAAAAAAAAAAAAAGAAAAAGAAAATAAAGTAGAGCCATTAGTTAAAATTATAAATGACAGGTAATCAAGTGGTTGGCAGCCCGCTTATCCTGCTTTTTTTTTTTTTTTACTTTAATCAAGATATGCCTGCTGTTGTGTTTCCACGTGCAGTGGCTAGGTTCCCTTGAAGGTTAAAGCCAATTTTATTCTGAGATGCTGTCTGATAAAGCTGCCTATGCAGAGCGAATAACCGCGCTGTTTTCACACCTGATTGATAACGGACGGCCAGGCCTTGCAGCGGTACAGGGAGGGAAAGGGCTCTGAATTAAGTCTGAGTTTACTGAAGTGTGTAATTGCCCATACTAGGGATTAAAGCCCTTTACCCTTTGATTGTTGTCTCACCTACAAAACTCGTTTCAGTCGAATTTTTTTTTTTTTCTTCTTCTCACGGCTGGCGTGAGACCTCAAGCACAAGGCCTGGCATTCAGTTAGCCTTCTCTTTTGATCATGCAACCCGTGGCAAGAACAAAGTGCTCTCTGCCCACGAACCCCTTTCCCGGGGGATTGACTCCCACCGGCAGACCACCGTGCCAGGCACACGAGGGTGTACACGCACACGGGTGTACATCGAAGCCCTGAGCGCTCAGCCCTGGCGTGTCTTTTGATCTCCCACTCCAACGGCCGCTGCAACGGCGAGCCCAGCGCTCCCAAGCCTCGGCACAGGTATTACTGGAGTTAATCATCTCCTACTCCGCGGCTCCCATGAATAAGCAACGCCGGATAACAACTTCTCCTCCGAGCTGCTCGGGGCACAGGGCCCGCTCTCAACGCGTTTCGGGCCCATGCAGACACCCGCAGGTGAGCCCCGCCTGAGGAAAACGCGCGACCGTTATAACGGCTGCAGCTGGGGCGCCCCAGCGACCGCATCCCCCGGGCCCCGCCTGCTCCCCGCCGCCCGCCCGCCCTCGCACCACAGGACCCCCACCCCCCGGTCCCCGGGGATAGCGGGGTGCCCTGTCCCGTCCCTTACCAGCTGCTCCTTCAGTGCGGTGAGGGTGGCCTCCAGCCGTTGCTCCTTGCCGCGGGCGGACAGGGGCTGCTCTTCTCCGCCAGCCGACGGCCGCTGCGGCATGGCCAGGGCGGCCCGCACCAGCTCCCGCTGCTTCTCCCGCAGCACCTGGAGCTCCTGCAGGCCAGCCAGGGCCGCCTGCAGCCTTTCGCCCACCCGGCCGCGATCCCAGCCGCCCGCCCGCGGGGCGCCTAGCAGCATCGTTAACGCTGAGCCGCGACCCCGGCCATGGCAGTGGGGCGGCGGGGAGGCGGCGGGGCTGCTCCCGCCCCGAGCCGTGCCTACGGCCAAGGCCGCCCGCCCCGCTCCGCGCCCGGCACCGGAGCGAGTGAAGCGCGACCGCAGCAGCTCCTGCGGTTTTGGAGGAGAGGTGGGGACGGGGGAGGGTAGAGGGGGAGGGAAGGGAAGAGGGCTGCGGGCAGCGCAGGGGCCACCTCTCGGGGTGGATACGGGCGGAGAGGAGCCAGTGCCCCGCCGCTCCCCCCCACCCCCCCCGGGGGCGGCTCCTGCCCGCCCCTGCCCCGGGGGCAGCGCTCGCCTCGTCCCCCGCCCCGGCGGTGAGGGAGGACGGGGAGCGCGTCTTCCGTCCCTCCCTTCCCCGGGAGAGGCGGCGGGCTGAGTAGGCAGCACCCAGCACCGGGGCGGGGAGCGCCCGTCCCGGCCGGGAGCAAGCTGCGGGGATGCTGCGGAGACAGGACCCGAGCCCGCCGTCGTGCTGCAGCTGCCCGCAAGTGACAATGATGGGAGGATGCGGGGCAGCGAGCGCTCGCAGGTGTAACGTGTCCCTCACAAAAATATGGGGCTTCTAACTCTATCCCTTCCCCGCTTTGCCGGGTGTTTCCTTGTCAGGCACGGGCACAGCATTGGCACTCCTCGTCTTGCTCTCTGGAAACCAACCCAACCGGGATCTCATCACAGAAGTACGCTTTCTCATACTGAATTGTTGATCGTCACTTTGGAAGCAAGGCAGAGACCTGTTTTGTGAGGTCAAGGCATGGCTCAGCCCCCCAGAAGGTAATTTGCTTTAAATGGAACTTAAAAACACAGTTGGTCATGGTCGTGCTGTTGCCACCAATAAATGCTGGTGTTTAAAGCTCCCAAGATGGACAGCAGCAGCTTCTTAGGAGGTTAGCAGGCAGCAAAGCCAGCATGTGTAATCTGTAGTGATGCAGATGGGGAGAAGAAGCCCTGATATCAAGAATCTGGTGAACACGGTGGAGACCATGCTACAGGAGACTAATTTTCTGCTGCCTACACTGAAATAGGAAGCATTTGGATCCCACAGATCCTGAGATCACTGTGTGCCACACTCAAGAGACTGGAACAGTTTCAAGAAGCGTGTATGATTCTCCATGAAGCAGTGAGCACATACACAACCCATCTGTCCACGGTTATCTTCTGTTCACCCTGTGGCATATCTTTAAAAGCTAGCATACTTTAATTTGGATGATGCTTGACTTTGTGCTGGGATGCATGAGTTGGGTGAGCAGGAACCAGTTGCTCTGTCATCTGTTCTTCAAGTTGCCTTCTTTCAACACCATGTGTGGGTGGCCGTTTCCGCTGCTGAGGCTGCAGCCAGCCTAGCTTTCCCTGTAGCGGTCCCTAGCTGTAGGAATGTCAGAAGCGCTACAGTAATGTCAAATCCAGCTCTTTGTTGGGGGGCCAAATTATTCATGTGTTTGTTCACCAAGCCCTGTTCAACACATTATTTGATAGTCGCAGTAGGACCAAGCCTTGCTTTCAGCATGTCACTTGCAACAGTTTTGGTGTGGCTTGAAGATTTGAGAGCAAGATTTGCCCTGCAGAGTAGAACTATGTCAGAAGGGTCAAGAGAGGTCCTCTTCTGACAAGTTGTGCACAAATATTCACAAATGTCTCCAGCTGCAGATGGAACTGCAGGAACAGGAATGAGTGACGGTCACAGCACTACAGTGCTTAGTTAAAGCGTGTATGACATCATCTAAGACATGTTTTGTTTTTTTTTCTCTCTCTTTAATGATTATACCTCTGATCTTCCTTCCCATTCATCGTGCTGAACTTCCCTGTGCAGAGCAGTGCCTCGGTGCCAGGATGACTGAACTCTTCATCTACCAGGTCAAAAGAAAACTAAGTTCAAAACTGAGATGCTCTTGAAGGTGTTGACAAAAGACAGCATGAAACACTGTCACCTCTCAGGTGGAAGGTGGCAATCAACTGTTAGCATGCGGCGTGTGGCAAGAATCTTGCAAAATGCCATTGCGGGTATGAGGAGCTGGAGTGTTTTGGTAAATCACTTGGCTTGGCACTTGTTAAAACAGACATACAGCACAGTTCTTATTTTATTCAAACCGTGTTCTAACATGACCAAATAGGAGTCACCGACACAAATACCAGTTAGTATATACTTGCTAGGAGAACTAGATAATATAATGTCATATATCTATCTTTTTTTTTTTCTCCTTCCTTTACAAGGAACTGTTATCCCTTGCTCTTTGTTCTTCCTCTTCTTTCATCTTTTTATCTTTTTGTACATTAAATCTCAAATATTACAGCAGTATCTTTATTCTAATCAGCTTCCTGATTATCCCCACTGTTGTACTGATTACTTACTTCCCCAGAACCCTTGTGATGTCACTTAATCTTTTCAGATGACTCAACAAATAGCTTGTGTTTTCCGATTTCTAGGGGAGAGAGTAAAAGGTGCGAATCGCCCCCAAATTTAAAACTATGAGGTTATGTGGGGGAGTGGTAGCAGTAAAGGTGAAAGCTTAATGCCAGGGACTTATAAAACTTCTGCTATTCTTAATAACTGTTAGAGCATGATGTTTGATATTGATGCTGTGTAAAGTTTTACTACACTTCAAGAATGACTTTTTAAAAAGGGAAAAGTCCATAGGTAACACCTCATTTTGCTGCCTCTCTTTAGTACACTGAATCCAAATGCTGAAATGTAGCTTGCACTTTTCAGGAAACGGGAGGTTTGTCTTTTCGCTTATGTTACTTTAATTCCATTAATTTCAAATATCTTATTCTTGATTTATGCAGGAGTCGTAATAAGATTTCTGTTTTCCACCAATGGATGCTGTGGCAAATTAAATTTTGTGAAAAAGGTGTAGTAAAGAAACGATATGGTTGCAAAATTAGACACCAAAACAGTAGGAAATAAAACAATTTGTCTACATAACCTTATTTTAGGTCCTGGTCTGTATGATGTGATCTCACAGTGTTATTCTAAGGTCTACTCCTCAGGAAATGTATAGAATGAAAGGTGGGTGATCAGTGGGCAACTGCTCAACATCCTTTATCCTCATGCTCTAGCCTGTGCCTTGTTTACTGCAGATCATTAAAGCTGTGCACTGCTGATAGAATTTCCTTTTGCTTTTAAAAAATATGTTTAGTATTCTAGCTTTTAAGTGCCTTACGTTATGAACGAATAATGTCTTTACAGCATCCTAAAAGTTATAAAGATGGTTTTGTTTTCTAGGAGGGAGCCTGAGGCCCTGAGTTTCATTTCAGTGATGCTCACTCATTTGAGGTGCCCATTGGAGATGCCTTTGGCCTAATTTTTCAGTCTACTTAGTATTATACAGTTAATATATATTTATTTTATTGTGCCAAGCAGCGTTCCCTTTGACTTCAGTTGCAGTTCTGAGCACTCAGCACTCTGGTAAATCGAATACTGGGCATTTTAATTTGAATCCCTAGGAAAATGAGGAACACAATTAGTGCTCCTCATATGGAGCCAGCTTGGGTGTGCCTGCACCTGTGGTAGAGAAATGCCCTCATAGCCTCATAAAGTACCAGAGAGGAGGCAGGTGTTATTTACTCTGTTTGGCAGATGGAGATGTACAAAGAGGTTAACCCTTTGACGCAGGATTGAACAGGAAATCTGTGGTAGGACTTGAAAGTGAAGCCAAACCATTCATGTGACCACAGAAATGACTTTACTCCCTGTTTTGTGGATGCATATTAGCCAGTTTGTGTGGGACTAATGTTAAGGGTAGGACAATTTGTATTGACCTCCAGATGTGTTTAAAAGAACAGCAGTTGAGTGTTTGCTTTGGATGAAGTCCAGAGTACACAAAATGCTTTGATATACCAGACAACTTCAAGAGCTAAATTGCAGTTTGCTTCCCACGTTTGCTTATGCTTTGTTGTGAAAAATAATCCAGACTTTTTTGGTAACATTACCCTGTGGAGGTGCATGGAGTCTCCCCACATAGGCTTCAGCCTGTGTCTATTTTAGTTGTGTCTTTAGCCTGTACTGACATTGCCATGTGTAGCACTAGTTGAGGACGAATCTCTTTGTTTAGGACTATCTCTTGACATGACAGAAACTCAGTACATGCACTAGCATCCTTACTTTGGCAGCCAGCCTCTCTGTCCTCTGTGTTGTCCTGTTGTTCCCGGGAGCTCCACAAGCCTCTTGCCATCGATCCCTCTGAAGGTCTCCTACAGAGGTACCGCCTAAGGGAATCTTCTGAGTTGCTGATGTCAGGCAGATGTTTGGGAGCTTAGTTGGAGTATGCAGAGCAGTCACATGTGGATTAAGCCAAGCCTAACATGAGCCATTATCCTGCTCAAGATAAGCCAAAGTGCAGTTCTCATGCCTGTCACTCTTGTTCGTTGTATGCCCAGGAAGATGTGTACTAAGCATATCTTTTTATGTAAAGAGACTGAGGCACTTCTTGGCAGCACAGGGTTCTCCTGCAACGCAGGGTAGAGCCTTTGCCGTTTTTTGGAAATGTTAAGTTCAACCATTAAGAATATTCTGAAAGTGGATTAAACCCTTATGTTGCCCGCACTGGGTAGAGTTGGTTCTGCACTAGCACTGTTTGACAGATAATGCATAGTATTGTATGTCCGTCTGTGAGGTGACTGTAAGTAAATTGCCATCATCCAGGCATTTCGTCTAATTAGCAGAGCAGCTGCCTTTGAAAACATTCTTCTTAAGGACTCATGTCTCGAGGATTACTTTATTTAATTAGAAAGAAATAAATCACTGGTGAGAAGGTCTCTTCCTAGTTCAGAGATTTGATTTGAATTGAAAAAAAAATGACTTTTTGAACTGTAGCTTACATGGTAAAGGATAGGGAGAAGGAAGTGAGAGTGCAGCTGACAGATCCAGCTTCTGCTGCAAAACCAGATCTGAGTTGATGGAGGTCTTTAGAAGGAGGAATCTTATAAAAAAAACCAAGTAAAATCCTGCCTTGAGCTACTAGGGATTAGGAGATGTCCATCTGTTTTTGTGATTATTTCTGTTTATTTTTCGCAGCCTTGCAGATTGATTCTCTTGTGACACTCCCAGCACAACGGTGGGGGTTGGATGGAAGGGAGGAAACTTTGCTCAGGGCTGTTAACAAGCTTAACATGAAAGTGCTCGTTCTTGTCTCTTTTCAGTTTATGCCCTCCAACTGAAATCTTTGTAAACAAAAGCCCTTATTTTGGACCATGTGAAAATATGTGCATATCCATAAATCTGTGGATAGATAGGCAAACTAGGGGCTGGAGGAAATGGGACACATGAGCAACTGTTGCACAGATGGGCACTCAGGAAATCACAGAACATGCAGGAAACTGAGAAAGTGGTGGGGACCAGAAATCCAGATAGGCAGAAAGAGTGGCAAACAGTAGCCAGGATGAGCCTGGGGACAGAAGCCTGAGAGTTAAGCCAGAAAATAGAGTTAAGGGCATCGGTATTCAGAAAGAATGGGAGATGTGGGAACCTAATAGAGAATGGAAAAAAGGTGATACAGTTTGGTGTGGCTATAATGGCTTCTTGCCAAGGATCTTGAAAGCATTGCCATCCTAAATTAACAGGGAAGAAGTTGAAGGACAAAGAAATCATTTGAACTGCAAGAGGTCTGAGTTTACAAGAGATCGTAACCAGAGGTGTCTGGTGGACACATGTGGTGAGTACGGTTGGCGTGGGGCCAGCGCTCAGACAGTCGCTACACCTTCATGTGTTCACGGACACAAAGTTGTGTAAGACTCTTTGGAAATAAAGGTAAATTTTAATTTGGCTTCTCTAAGAATAAGATGCCAAGTGTGGATGCTGGGTGCTTCTGCCATGAGATGGACAGATCTAAAGGGAGGAGCTGGACCAGAAGGCTGTCCCACAGAGACAGGGGTACAGCAGGTTTTGAAAAGGAGCTATCAGTAACTTGCTGCTGAGAGGGGCAGCAGCCCTTGCCCTTCACTTCTAAACCTCATCTTTGTTCTGATGGAAGGAGCCAGGTTGGCTGCTTGGGCTGGGACACAGGCAAAGAGGAAACGAAGTATGGTCATTCTGCTGCCCCTGCGGGTTAGGCCTGTTTGTCCACACCAGCACTACCTTCTTTTACAAGTAGTGGTCTTGCTTATTGTCATTGTGATGAAAATTCAGAACTGACTACTAGTCAATTCTGATATTAGTCCCTAATTCTCTCTCACAGCCTCCCTCCTTTCCATATTTCCTCCCACCAATTATAGCTTGTATTTTTTTTCCCAGCAGAATTTAACTTTCTTCCTGTCTTCCTGATTTGTGTTGGCTCTGCAGCAATATTTTTTCTGCCCTCATTATTATTCATAATGCTTAGCAAGTTCACATCACCTAGAGATTTCATTACAATATTGTTTAACAGCCTCTTCATGATTGTTAATGTCGAACGTGCATTTCAGCAATATTGCTGAAGTTCCAGACACTTCTCCCAGTTTGGTCCTTCCTGTTCATTATTGCTTTTCCTTTACTTCATTACCATTCAACAGCTTTTCTATATAGGTGATCATTTTTGCATATCCAAACTGCCACCTTTTCTGTTTGTATGCCAGATTACTCCAAGTGACTTGTAATCCCTCATTCCAGGGTCTGCTCTCATTCTTACATGTGCAGCTTATTTTTACTTATGGCCTTTTCTGCTAATATTGGAAATATTTTTGGAAATATTTTTGGATTGCACAGCAGTCTTCTAAAAATGTTTAGAGTCACAATCTTTGCTGTTTTGTTGATTTAATCACTTATTATTTTTATTTTCCTCTAGTCCAAGAGATCCCAATTTTCTTCTTTCACTTGTCCAACATTCATAAGAAATGAGTCCATCAAAGCCTTTAAAGTTACACCAGTCAGAGAATTGTGGTTCCATTGTTTTGTATTTCACACATTGTAGACTTCACATCAGATTCTTAACTAGCATTTGCTCGTGGATTTGTCTTTTCACCTTTGTGTGTGTGCGTGTAGCTCTCTACAATCTTTCTATTTTCAAAGTTCTAGAATTCTCTGAAAAACAAAGCAAAACCTAGTGTGTGTAAGGTCTGAGCCTATTTCTTTGAAAATAGAAATCTCTGTCCTACTAGAGGATTCCAATTATTAACTCTGAAGTCTTATAAAGGAAGGGCACTACTTTTTTTTTTTCTGGACAGATGTAGCTTAAAGTTTAGTTCCTGCAAAACAACCTGAAATAGTTTTTCCAATGAGAATAAAAAACAATGCCAGGAAAAAGAGGGAGAAAAAAAAAGGGTCCTTTCATGGCAATGTATCCACAAGCATAGTTAAGGATGGGAAAAGTTTTCAGGACATATCGTTAGAAAGCCCCAAGGCACCCATTCATCAAGATATGTAAACACTGACCTAACTCTAAATAGGTGAGTGGTCCCACTGAAGTAAAAAGCATTACTTCTATGCTTAAAATTAGGCACATGCTTTAATATCTTGCTAAACTGAAGCCTAAACACTCAGTAATTTTAATCTTGCCAAATACTTCAACTTCTGTGTCAGGGCGTTCAGAACAACATATCTTTTGTTAAAAGTTGTTAGCCTGAGGATATCCAGGAGGAAACTGGAAAGAAAGAAGAATTCCTCTTGCAGTTTCACAGCATGCTGATTTAGCTGGCGTTTGTATTTATTTGCACTGGAGATCTGTGCAGGTAGTGGGGGTTAGACTGCAATGCAGAGGATGGCATGGCAATGTACTTTTATTGACTAACAGGCATTGAACGCATTCAGATAATGCACCCTTAGCTTGCTGGGTGTGCGCAGACCTGCTTCTTTTGGATTCTTCCACAAGAAGCAGAAGAAACAAGCCAACAACCTGCTGACTTGTGAGGAGTGTGATTTTATTGGGCAGCATGCTTTAAAATGCGTTCTCTTTTCTAGGAAAGGTGAAATGGGGTAGATAGTTTGCTCCGTTGACCTGAACGGTTAGTGGGGATATTTTTGCGAGTTTTGTGAACTAATAAGGTTTATATGATGGTGTATAAGAATCACACTGAGCACTGTGGAGGCTGGGAAATATTTCCACTTAAATGACTTTTTTTTTAGAAAGTACAGATGCGTGTATCCTCACAGCAGCACATCAATATCAGCAACATCTGAGATGGGAGAAGCAGCCTTGTGAAATCCGTTGTTTCATTCTGATAATGTTAAATCCTTTCTTTTCGCTGGGATGGAAGTGTATGAAAACCCATATACTGAACCCTGTGTTTCAACCATTGCTTTGCCTCTGTTTGTAAGAGGGAGCAAACATACACAAAACACGCCTTGGGGAGCATGCTTTCCTGCTGAGTCTACCCTGAAAGAATTAATCACAGAGCTTCAGTTGTGTCTCCATTTCCCAAAGCTGGGGCCTATCTGGGCCCCATAGCTAGGTCAGTGATAAAACCATAGCAGAGATTGCTTCAGCCCTATAAACTGGCAAAATTTACTGGTGTACAACATACTACTGTAGTATTACTAAATGCATCAGTGGAGCAATATTATGGCAAACTTTTCTCATGAATAAAGCCTTTGCTGCATTTTTTTCATGTCTAAAAAGAGCAGTGGCAGACTGAAATAGTGACATTTATTTATTTTTCACTTCTTTCTTTCCTGTGAAAGTTAACTAAGCTAGCTACTGAATAAAATTGAATTACTTTACAGACAATGGTTCTTTGCTCTTAGGCATATTGCAGAAGAAGAGCTGTGCTGGCAGGAAGATGGTGCTCATTCTGTGATATTGTATTTTCAGTAAGTTGTGCAACACCAGCAGGTTTACAGAACTCCAGTTGCATATCAGTACCAACAGTGTTTTACACACTTTGCCATTTGCATGTAGGGTCTGCTGAATTCATCACCCTCTTTGCAGCAGGGTGGTGATCGGGGCAGTTATAAGTCATTAGCGAGCTGTTGGAAAACAAATGGAAAACTTACAAGCATGCTGGAACACTGACTGTGTGCTCAGCACTGGGATGGGCTAAAACACATATTGCACATTCCGGGATGGGGAAGATGAATGGGAGATGCATAGCTGATCTCTAATTCCTCTGCTACTGAGGCTGTGGAGTTTGTGCTTTGTTTAACGTTTCTGTTCACAGGGTTTTTTTTTTGTGTGTGAATTTGCTGTGAACAAACACACACATATATACACTATTTATGTCCTAACTTTGCCATGTCATCCTCTCTACAACGTATTCCTCTTCAGCAAATTTGTTTTTATTATTTTTATTATTTATGAAGATTATTTGATTATGTTCTTAATTGTTTTTTTTATTAGACTAGTTTGATTGCAAAGTACATTCCCATGTGAACGCCTGGGAAAACAGAGGATAGGAAATTGTAGCTAGAGCTTTTTATAAAATACCATGTTCTTGAAAGCATGTGAAGTATTATAAATTAATATCAACACCCCATGTCCAACTACTTAATCATAATTTGACTGCAAAAAGACATATAACACAGTTAATTGGACATGAGATGACATGGCATTGTGTGAGATACGTACTACTATGTTCTGTACATACTACTGTACATAACGTCTCATCCCTTACCACAGGAGACCCACATGGCCTCATTCTCTTTCCACATGTCTTTCTGAGGTAAGAATGTGAGCATACAAGCCATCTTTTACTTGTCTTGCTGTCCTTTTGGCTGCAAGATACCAGGTGCTCTTCCCACCCGTGCCAGGCTATAAAATAAGCATCCTGAGTCTCACCTGCTGCTGAATGTTCTTATACTCAGCTTCAGCGGTGTTCTGCAGGGCTTGCTTGAATGGACAGGAGTAGAGGAGCTTACAGAATTGACAGAGGCCAACAGGGTGCTGGCTTAAATCTGTGTCAAGACGGAGACAGCAGAGGAATTCTCCCAAAGGATGCCACTCTCTAATTCCTGGAGAAGCTCAAGTAACACTAGAGTGTATTTCAGTTATGGCACTGCTTGAAAATTTTGCGTGGCAATGACTCAGTACTCCCTACATATAAATTATCTCTCTGTTAAAGCTATTGAGCCAAGTCAACTTTAAGCGTGCCTGAATCCAGCTTGAAAAATGGCCAGGGAGTTAAGCTTGGTCTGAGCCTGACCTATTGCTTGTAAAAGTCTCCTGTGATTGATAATAGGTTTTCTGGACAACAGACATGCTGCCATTGGGAGTGGGTGCAGCACAACTGCAGAAATTGCTAACGCTCTTGTTCCGCTGACTGAGATAATGGTGCTTTGGTGTTGTGGGTACGTGTGTTCTCTGAAATACCAATGCCAAAGAGTTGGCGGAAGAATTTCAGAGGAGCGTTTACCCCTCACTTGGGGGCTTTTGTAATTATTATGTTTATACAACACTGTAGACCATGATGCACTGGTACACAGGTACTGCCAAATGTATTGGTGTGAGAACCAGAAGAGCAAAGCACTGCCATAAGGTAAGCATGACTTTTAGGACAGCGAGGGGCAGGCATTTCTACGTCTCAGTCAAAGCTTTGCCTGACTGCCTGCCCTGCTACGTTAAGTTAACCTGAAGCTTGGAGAGGGGATTTGAAGAAGCAGCATCTATTTGAAAGTGTTTCCACAGCTAGATATTTAAGAATGATTTTAGGAAAAAAATCAGTAACACCATCAGGAATCCTGAATGACATAGAGAGAAATAAAGGAAATCAGAAGTCACTTAAGGGTTTAACTGAATGTCCAAAAATCATCCAGGTCATGTTTGGATTTGGTGGCTTGTCCTTCTCCTGTCTGCGTCTGTTTGCTCTTCATCTCTCAAATCTGATATTCTTCAGTCTGAGGAGAGACTGTTCTCACTGACCGTGGGAGCACTGTGCCATTTTTGGAGGTCTGGAGCGAGCTGCTACATCCAGAGATACTCCTTCAAGTCCTAGCAGGACTGTGTGTGTGCCATTGTGTTGGTGTCCCTGAGCATTTTCGTGCCTCAGTGCTGCTCTGACACAGCCATGCTGTTTGTCATGTGTGGTGCTAGCTCATCGCCCCGCGCCATGTCTTGGGGTGTCCCCCGAGAGCAGGTGCAAGCCTGCCTGCGGGATGGCGTAGTGCTCTCACATCCGTGCCTTCTGCAGCAGCTTTAGAGTAAAGCAGGATCAAGTAGAACAGACTCTTCTTCTTCCCTTTTACTGAGCTGAAATTATCCATTGGGTCATTTCCATTCCTGCTTCCCATATTCTTCTTCCCTGCTGTGTTGATAGGTTTTCTCTCTCTTCTGTATAGATATGGTTCTTCAAGAGCTCCTTCTCAACAAAGTAGATATGTGGTCCCAGTGCAGAAACCCTTACCCAGAATTTGCCTTGCAAAGTTGGAGAAGTTAGTGTCCAAACCCGTGTCAGCAGCAAGGTAGATTTATTTTGCCCTACTCTTCTGACCTTAAGTAAGACACTAGTGCTTTTAAAAATCTTGCTAGGTATGCCAAAAGCCTAAGACTGGCCCTCTCCAAACATCAGTGTGGATCAAGTTTTCTCCATTCTCTCTTCCAAAACAGAGACGGCTGCTATCCTCATTGCTACCATGAAGAACATCTGCCATCTGTTATCAAGAGTCTGAAACCTTAGCTAGCAGCTACCCCGCTGGATGTTTTTAATACCTGTAAAATAACACCGATGCACCAGCTGCAGTACAGATTAAGGATGAACACAGAAACGCTTGCAAAAACCAAAGCATCTCTGCACGTGTGGGCACCCAAAGAAATATTTCATCTTCACAGAACAGGATGTTTTAAATTAGATGCTCAAATCTCCTTCCCTGCAAGCAAATTCTTGTGTAAATCCTGCAAAGCTCTTCCTAGAGAAAATTTGGAAGGCTGGATTTGCTCTGTGTACATTTTCTGTTTGCTAATCAGTGTATTCCATTGAAGATCCGTCCTGGCTAAAAGACAGTAATCCGCCCCTCCCAGGACATCAAATTAAGGTAGCAACAGGAAGTCTTTGTCTTTCTAGTCCTCTGGAAGCAATGTTGAAATAAATTAAATTATCTCTTCTCTCCACCATGTAAGGTGAAATGCAGAGGAGATGGCAGGCATTGCTGTGCTATTCTATGACAGATTTGGGATGAGGTTCTGATTATCCCCTGGATGAATGTGGGAAAATGAGGAAAGAAGATGAGACTCATGAGGGTGTCATGGAGTAGGAGATGCTCACTTCCCTTTCTAACATTGCTGAAGAAAATGAAGGTGGGACAAAAAGACACACTTTGCTGTCTTGCCGGCTAAGAAGAGAACTGTCTCAGACAAACCCTCAGAGCCTTCAAGGACACCAGCTGAATCACACAGCAGGTTTTCTGCAGAACAGTCGCAGTGCATCTTCAGCCATCCTTTTTCCAGCATGCAGAGCAGCATCTTGCCCCTTGCCATGGTGAAGGTGATGGTGACAGTCAGAAGTTGAAAAGTGTTGGTTTCCTGCTGGAAAATGGGCCACCTCAGTTTGAAATGCTTTATTCCTACCCCAAAGAACACTCCCCACCTGATGCTGATATGAAGTCAATATTTGCACACAAGGCTGGACTCAGAACAAGTGTTTGGTGGATTGGATGTATTTTTTTTTTTGCAGAACTCCTGCATCCTTGGTGTTTGTCTTCAGACTTGTCACTTTGTCTGTCTTGGGCACACTAGGAGCCCTCTAAAACAGCACAGCCATGAGATGTGACCCCCAGTCACGTGCTCTGGGTGCGCACCTCTGCAGGAGGGATAAGAGTTGCTTCCCTGTGTAACTGGTTTCTGGGCTAAGTTCTCCAATGAAGGCAGTCATTTCTGGTATGTGAGCTCTAAGGCTGACAGTGCTATGCTTCTCACTGGATTCAAAGTGGATGTTACGCACGTGGCTCTCAGGGCTTATACCCACAACCCCTCTGCTTTTGGCTTTCCACCTGCGTGTGTGTATGTAGTGTGGTTTCTGAGAGGGTATAGTACCTCTGCTAACAGAAAGCAGAACCTTTAATAACCTCTGGGGTTTTATAATCCTCTTTCATTTCCTTTTAAATTAATCCAGGCCTATCTTGCTGTGACATCTGAAGAGCTTTGCCTAAATATACATAAATATGATTAGATTACAAGGTACTTCAAAGATGTCCCACCTTCAGCTGTTTGTGAGCTGCTTAGAAATAGTGGAACTATGTGGCAATTGGCAAAATTCTTATCTCAAGCAGGACTTTTCCCTTTGGCTGAAATTCCAGGATGCGCCCGAAACTCCAGAGCTCTTGTGTGCAATGTAGTCATGTTAGCAGCAAATCTGGAGATTTTAAAAATTTGTCCTATTTTGACATGGTGGCTATGCTCCGTGCATTTTATACATAAAAGGCCATGATGCTGTAGACCGGAAGGTTGGGAATATAATAAATACCATAAGCGCAGTAAGACTCTGATCCTGCTGCCACAAAAATGCTATATGTGGGGTTTTAATCCTCCCAGGATTTCAGTGTCAGCAGAATCCACCCCAAAGACGTGGGAGTGCCTCACCTTACCACTACTATTTCTTCTCCCAAGATCAAAGTTACCATCACTCCCCGCTTCCCCTGGGGGAGTTGCAACAAGGCTGTTGAAATGCTTCACAGGGAACTACTCAGTGAGGAGAAAACTACAAACCAACCAACCAACCAACCAACCAACCAAAGAGACTAAAGGAAGCAGAACCCCTAAGAAGCAATACAAGAGTAGAGTGACCAGTCAGTTGGCTTCAGAACCAATCCACCAACCATCTTATTTCCTCTAAGGTCAGACACCACGCTCAGCATTGCCTGTCAGCCCTCCCGGAGGCACCCCACAGCTATGTTTTTTCATTGTATCTCTGTATGATTGAAAACTATGGACCTTAGAAATTTTTCCTTCATGAAATAAAAGGAGGAGAGGATGGAGTTTTTGCTGCGTGAAGCCTGGCCCGCTTTCCAGTGTGTGCTGTTGTGTCAGCACCAGTAGCTGCTGAGGAACACGGAGATGGAGGCTAAAGTCTACGTAATGGAGAGGGCACATGGGTAAGGTGCAGTCTTGGAAGACATATCTCTTGTTTTTAAACTGAGGTTATTATTTGCTGATGGGAAGATGCTAGTTCATGCTTTGATCTTCTTTTGCGTGGTCCAGAGTGACATCTAATGGCATAGTACCAGACTGCACCATGTCTGAGGAGAGCTAAGTGGACAAAAAGCTGTAGTTGCCAACCATTTATCAAGTAAGGTAAATTCTGTCAGGGGTGAAAAAACAAGTAGACTTAATTAAACGAAACTATAACACTCTGTTTATAGCCATAATACCTGAATAAAGCTGGGAAAGTTATGTAAAGTTAAGAAGTGTCAGAGTTAAGCTGCGTGCAAAAATGTAAAGTATTTCACATAATGTGTTAGATTAATGAAATATCAGTGAGTTTAAACAATATGAAAGGAGAAAGTCAGGGCAATATTCCAGAAAGGAGCCAATCCCAAATATTGTATTTTGAGTTTGATGTGATGTAAATCTTTCATATATATCTGCTTTGATAAAAAATGGCAAGATCCTACAAAATTGTTTTGACAGAAACAGCATATTCTAATAAAAGATGCTCCATCAAATGTTTTCAACCAGTGCTGTGTTATGACATCATTGTTTTGAACTATGCAAATTGTATATCAGAGATCTATCCAATCTTACCAACGTGGAAATAGACTTCTATATGCCTTATGAATTTCCTTTTAGGCACCAGTAAAAGCAATTTTGCACCATTAATTAGTGTTGTAAGAAAAATACTTTCTGTGTTGTGCTCAAGTGTAGGAGGCTGACATTTAAAATATGTAATCCCAAATAAAGGATAACAGTAGCAAGAAAATCTTTGGAAATATTCAAGCTAACTTTTTAGGGAAAGAGCAGTTTTCCTGTTTACCATAAATTGATTGAGTCTTATTTGAGTAATGGACATTGAATGATATTCCACTTAGAATAGTTTCAGAATTGCCAAATTAAAAGGAAATATCTAACTATTATATCTATATACATACATGTGTATAAAACACAGTTTGTAGGTTGTGCATAGTACGCCTATAGAGTGTCAATATCTAAAAAGCATTAAGAGCACACACAGTTGTATGGTAAGTTTTTCATCTCTGGTTTGAATCCATAAAGAAAAACCACATCTTCTAGTGCTTAAGACATGTAAATAACTGTTCACTTTGGTTCTGCCCTTAGGAAGGCTGAGCAGCATATGGTGGACGCCGGGAGAAGGTAACGTGTGTTTTGTATCTGTTTAGTCATGGCTTGCTTGTAGCACATTCCTCCTGTGATCCTCTAGACTTGCAAATTCATGATAAATATAATTTATCAAGGAAAAAGGAATGAGTTTTTGCCTTTTGAAAAGAGATTTCTAAAAGGCATTTATATTCTTTTCAAAGGATTTTTCTCTTTACAAGTTTTTACATTAGGAAATTGAGTTTCTAGCTACCTTTTTGCTTAGAAGACTTTATAGAGTGATTGAGATGGTATCATGCTTGTGATAATGGAGACGCAGTACCAGAAAATGCTTTTTGCACAACACTAAATTCAGCAGAGGAACTCATTGCTACAGGATGCTGTGGAGACTAAAGTTCACATAGCTAGGCAAAAGAAGATAGGAAAAATTATGAAGAATTTGTCCACTGGTGGCTGTTAAATGTAGCTGGAGTGCATCCATCACCTCAGGAACTCACAGCTGCTGATTGTTGGAGAGCTAGCTGGTGTATGAGCAAGGGAAATGATTACTCTCTGTGCCATTACATATATTTTTTTCCCTTAACATCCAGTATTAGTTACTGTTAGAAATGCATTTCAGCTAGCTGCACTTTTGCTCTCTCCTTTATGGCTGTTCTAATTGCTGATATTTTGTTACATGACACTCCAGTAACAGCTTTCCCTTGGATGTTTGTTATTTTTTTTTCCTCCCGTTAGAAACAATGAGCTGAACATAAACAATTTTTTTTTTTTTTTCTGAAGTGTCAAGTATATTAATTCAGACTGGAAAAGCGTTTGCTTATCTTAATCAAAGTGTGAGTAGGTTGTAATTTTAAAGGTAAGTTTAAAGGTAAGTTGGTTACTGTTATGGCCATGTCACCTTAAATCAATATCCAATGTCTTCTTAGAAAACTGTTAAGTTGTAATGGTTTTGGTAGCCTCAAGCTTCACTTTGCTGTATATTGATTGTGCTTAGAAGGGGCTTTCAGCTGAACATCTCTAGCCTTCAGGCAAGATGCCTTTCTCTCACAAAGCATTTGGTATCTAGCAGCTGGAGGTGACATTTTTAGACACTGGTCCTTTCTTCAGCTCTGAGGAAGGTGCTTAATTATATACCATTTCACATCCAGGAAGTAGCCTGGGAATGCATGGACTACTCTGTAGGCTCTCTTTGTGGAAATATAAAGAATGTTATCTTTTCATTGTGTTGGCTTCTTAAAGACCCCGTTCCATCTCTGTGGAAAATCAGTACACTATTTGGGGATAAAAATTATTAGAAACAAGGCATATTTTTTAAAGCTGAAGTAATTAAGCATTGGAACATTTTAAAACCAAGGGGATATTAAAGGGTTGGAAATAATTTGGTGAAATCCTGAATAGGCTGTGACCTATTGGAGGTCAATCTGACTGTGATAGTAGGAGGGAAAAGAAAGTGAAAAAATGTGAGATGGGGTTCTGAGCCGACTGTGATGCCTCAGGAACAAGACCATAATCTATATTTCTATGAAAACATCTAATCGGTGCTCTGTGCAATCAAAAAAAATGTGTGAGTTGAATGTGAAGATCTGTGGAAGACAGTAGATGGCGCGAAGATGTCAGACAACCTCCCAAGTTTTCTTTCAGGTTAGGGATCAGACTCCAAAAAGTTTTAGAGTGAGCATGACAAGAAGAAAATTATCCAAACAGGTATGTATTAGTTTTATTGCTCAAAATCCAACAAGGATCATGTGTGGGAAGAAATGAAAGAAATGAAATGCTATCTGCTAAAATATTTTGATTACAATATTTTGCAAACATTACACCCACACCTACATCTTTGTAGCTTTTTCCAGTGTGATGATTTTTAGCTGCTGTGTCCTTCAAGTTTGGACTTTTCCCACTCTGCCTTGAGATGAAACAAAGCCTTCAGAGCTTTCCAAAATAATCAATAAACTACCATGCAGTGCTTCCGCACACCCAGGCTATAGGACAGACATATTTAACTGTGTTGTTTCTGATCCCCCCCATATCCTTATTCCAGACTCTACCCTGTTTGAGGGGTTGGCAACTGCTCCTTATGCTGCTGCTCTGAGGTAGGAAGCTCTTGGTGGAGCGCAGGGGAGTAGTGGATATACTGTCTGAAGGGCTTTTCTGGGGTGTGGGAGGTAGAAAAGGGCTTA
The DNA here is from genome assembly GCF_036417535.1 of Chlamydotis macqueenii. Classification (NCBI taxonomy): domain Eukaryota; kingdom Metazoa; phylum Chordata; class Aves; order Otidiformes; family Otididae; genus Chlamydotis; species Chlamydotis macqueenii. The sequence continues at coordinate 100,153,413 of NC_141558.1, read as the reverse complement.
TGTGGTGGTGGTGAGTGAGGGAAATCAGGGAGAAAGTGCATCAGGAACTAAGTGACAGTGAGGAAGACAAGCTTCAAGAGTGTTGAACATGCTGGGCTGCAGACAGGCATGGGAAGGAGAGGGGCTGGAAGAAGCAGGTGCCTGCCTGGTGCATTGACAGAGGAACTGGGTAACAGCTGGAAGCAGTCAGAGATTGTTTGATAAAACAAATTTTATTTGAAAACTAACAATTTTTCAAATGGAAACATTTTCTAATAATGTATTGGCTTCAACAAACTTCTGGTAAAGTGCAGGTAGTTTCTTCCCACCTACCTGGAGGCAAACTCGACCTTCTGGAATTATGGATGTTGGACAGCCCTGCTATCCAGCCATTTCCAGAGCTTTTAGGCTCCTTCTTATCATATCCACAATATGCCATTGCTTGTTTTCAGCCTCCTTTACACTGCCTAATGGAGGTCTGTAAAAAGGCTCTATAACCAGCACTAACCCAAGCTGGTGCCTCCACCTGAGAATGTGATGCTGTGCCAAAATCATTAGCACAGGATCACATCTGAGGTGATAAATCCACCTGTCGGTTCTCCTGCTTACACAGCTGGTCAGGGAGTCACTGCACCCTGCTCCGTTAAGTGAGACAGATGTCTTGCTCAGCATTTGCTGACAGCTGTTTGCGCAGCCACATGCAAACAGTACAAGGGTAGGACTTGTGTTACTGCCAGCGCTCCTGATACGGGGTCAAAATCATATGAATTTGTTGCAAATTCTCAGAACTATCCACAGTTTATTAGCATTATCTTTATAAACATGCACCACAAGTTTTTTACGTAATTGTTGAGAAATGAATAGCCTAACTACCCCTTTATATCACTGCTTGCACAGACTTACACAGCCATAGAAAAAAAGGAAATGGCCAACAATAAGTTCATTGACCTTCTGGACAAGGTTATAACTGCCCCTGATAATCTGTCTAGAGAGAAGCTGATGTTCTCCTTCCAGGAGAGTTCTGTACCCTGCTGTGATAGGCAGTTAGAAATTTTTAAAGCTCTTAAGTCCTTTGAAGTCAGGAATGATGATGTGTTATTAGCAGAATATCCTAAATATGGTGAATATGCCAGTTTTCTCAGCTTCAAGTGAAGGTATTATAAAATGATTGGAAAGTATTTGAAAAGAAATGGAATGGAAAGGAGTGGCATGAAAAATGAAATTAAATGAAATACAATTAAAACCAAATCTTTATCTGCTGCTAGGTGAATGCTAATTAGAAGCACGTACAACGAACTTGTGTGTGTGTTTGGATAATGTACTTTCTTTAATTCATGATTAAGGTAATGCAAAGGAAAAAACAAGCAATAAAAAGTCAATGTGGCCAAAGCAGTCTTAGACTGACCTCCACACCATCATGGTGTATGTGGTACTCAGTGACTTTTTCCTCTTTCCACTTATTATGTTCCAAGTCCACCCAGCTCCTCCACTGAAGGGGGAGAGCTTTGAGGTTGGAATGGGTGTGAGGGACATGGCCATCGAAGAGTTCAAGTCTTCTTTTTCACTACACCCATCATTTGCCAGGGCCATGTCAGGAATAGTTTTCTCAGGCAGCTGCAGCTGTTCATCTTTCCTTCGTACCGGATTCCTGGGCAGGAAGCACTGGAACAGTGGTGATCAGGTAACATTGCTGTGGGCTGTGAGTGTAAGATATTGAGATGTCACCACTATCCTCGAGACAGTTATTTCCCCATGGTTTGTGTCAGAGATCCTCACTGGGATTTTATTATTAATTAGTGGTCAGAGGTGAATAAGTTTATCTGCCAAATTTAGACTTAAATAAGGAATATAAAAGCCTCTTCGTGATATTTATTTCAACAAAGGATTTTACTCTCTGTTGTAATTTTTTTTTCATTGACATTACATGGTTTTGTTTTAAATAGAGCTTGCACTTAGTTTTTCTGAAACAATTAGAAGGAAATGTGAATAATTTGGCTCTTTGCAATCAACAGTTTGCTGTATGCGATATTTAAAAACTGGGAAGCATACAGAATTACCTTTACTTTAGTTACAAGCACATCCATCCTCAAAGAATCAGCCAGTGCTGCCTCACAAGCACTGTCACAGAACTGCCAAATAAGAGGGGAGAGTAACTAAAGACCAGTGCAGTAATGTTCAGAAATATGTCTTGAAAACTGCACTTTGGTGAAATAAAAGTAGAAGTAGGTGACTGTGACTGCTGCTGGCCATTCAGTTCAAAGCAAATTGTTGGTCTTAACATGGAAAACTGGGTAAAATTCCATGTTCTGTATATGTGGTCAGATCAGATACATGATTGTTCCTTTGAACTTCAAAAGAAATCTCTATTTTGGATACTGGTGGAACAAGATTAATTGTGGAAATACTTTCTGCAGAAAATGGGTAGGGAACAGGGAGTCTCCGTACAAATAAATTGACTTGATAAGAACAAGAGAGAATAAAGTGTACGTCCAGCAGTGGAAGGTTTGGGAGGAAATTGAGGGCAGGGCTACACTAAATGCAGTCAGGGAGATAGTTTTCATTGAGTGGCAGAGCTATCCTGCTTATGTACCCATGCACGTGGACCCATATGCTGCTGAATTTTGTGTTGTGGACTTAAAAATTTAATCTCCCTGGGTGCAGGGTTGTCTGCCCTGTGCTTCGTTGCACCCCGCGATCTGCTCCAAAGATGTCTGCTTGAAGAATTTCCCAGCATTTCTCTCCTTGGTGATGGCTGCTGCTGGTTTTCCTGTGCGAAGGCAAAGTTTAACTGTGTATACACGTAATTGGCTCCACAAAGAGCACTGTGCAGTTTTGGAATCCGGTGGATAAGATACTTTATAAAATTAACTTGGGAGATGTTGGCGTTGTTTAATGCAAGTGACAAAAAAAAAGTGGTGAACCAGAACTATTATTGCTCACGTTTTGAATAAAATTTTTCAATAACAATTGTCACTTTGCACATAATGAAACTTTTACAGTACTGATTATGAATGAGAAGCCATAATTCTCCCCATTAAAAGCAGCTGTTAGGACAAGCGCACACAAGTGTAGAAGGCAACTATTTCATTTCAAAATGGTTATCTGATTGGCGTGGAGAGCATTATTCACCCTTTGAAGTACCTGTAGAAATGGAGTCTTCTTGAAATGTCATGTAACAAAAGGACGTTTTCAAATACTATCGCTGACATAATGCAACTTTAAAATTAATATTAAACAATAACTTGCACAGATTGTTAGGTAACAACACAAATATTAATCATCTTTTTCCTCATTAAGAAAACAAAATCAAGACGTCGGGTATTAACAAAGGTGAAAATATGGATTATCCAGTGTGACATAAAACTAGAAGAACAAGTTTTTTAAAAAAAAACACAGAGAAAGCCAAGTGTCCAATCAGATGTACCCTTCTATATTTTTTCTCTCCAGGAAAAAAAAAAAAAAAGTTTCTTAGTATAATACTGTAATTATGAATTTGTACACCTAAAGGGGTTAAGAAAATACAATAGTAAAAGTAATACAAAATAATTCTGATTATAAAATATTTGTATGAGTGGGGAAGATTATGTAGTCCATAAAATGGGAAATTCACATTTCTCTGTTTTCTTTTAAGGGAGTTTTTCACCTATTTCACAGAATCATAGAATGCTCAGAGTTGGAAGGGACCTTCAAAGATCATCTAGTCTAACCCCCCTGCAAGAAGCAGGGACATCCCCCACTAGATCAGGTTGCTCAGAGCCTCATCCAACCTGGCCTTGAACATTTCCAGAGATGGGGCATCCACCACTTCTCTGAGCAACCTGTTCCAGTGTTCTACAACTCGCATTGTAAAAATTTTTTTCCTAATTTCCAATCTAAATCTACCCCCCTCTATTTTAAAACCATTACCCCTCATCCTATCACAACAGGCCCTACTAAACAGCCTCTCCCCATCTTTCCTGTAGGCCCCCTTGAGGTACTGGAAGACCGCTATCAGGTCTCCCCAGAGCCTCCTCTTCTGCAGGCTGAACAGCCCCAACTCTCTCAGCCTGTCCTCATAGGAAAGGTGCTCCAGCCCTCTGATCATCTTTGTGGCCCTCCTCTGGACCTTCTCCAACTGGTCCATGTCCTTCTTGTGTCGGGGGCTCCAGAACTGGACACAGTATTCCAGGTGGGGTCTCACCAGGGCAGAGTAGAGGGGGAGAATCACCTCCCTCAACCTGCTGGCCACGCTCCTCTTGATGCAGCCCAGGATGTGGTTGGCCTTCTGGGCTGCAAGGGTGCATTGCCTGCTCATGTTGAGCTTCTCGTCCACCAGCACTCCCAAGTCCTTCTCCTCAGGCCTGGTCTCAATCCATTTTCCGCCCAGCCTGTATTTATGCCTGGGATTGCCATGACCCAGGTGCAGGACCTTGCACTTGGCCTGGTTGAACTTCATGAGGTTGGCACGGGCCCACCTCTCCAGCCTGTCAAGGTCCCTCTGGATGGCATCCCTCCCTTCCAGCATGCTGACAACACCACACAGCTTGGTGTCATCGGCGAACTTGCTGAGGGTGCACTCTATCCTACTGTCCATGTCGCCGACAAAGATATTGAACAGGTCTGGGCCCAACATGGACCCCTGAGGGACGCCACTCATGACCGGTCTCCACATAGACATTGAGCCGTTGACCACCACTCTCTGAGTGCGGCCATCCAGCGAACTCCTTATCCACCGAGTGGTCTGTCCATCAAACCCATGCCTCTCTAGTTTGAAGAGAAGGATGTTGTGAGGGACAGTGTCAAAAGCTTTGCACAAGTCCAGGTAGATGATATTCGTTACTCATCCCTTGTCCATCGATGCTGTCACCTCGTCATAGAAGGACACCAAATTGGTCAGGCACAATCTGCCCTTGGTGAAGCCATGTTGGCTGTCACCAACCACCTCCTTGCTTATCATGTGCCTTAGCATGGTTTCCAGGAGAATCTGCTCCATGACTTTGCCAGGCACAGAGGTGACGCTGACCAGCCTGTAGTTGCCTGGGTCCTCCTTGTTCCCCTTTTTAAAAATTGGGGTTATGTTCCCTCTCTTCCAGTCATCGGGGACCTCACCAGACCGCCCTGATTTCTCAGATATGATGGTCAGTGTCTTGGCAAGTTCATCCGCCAGTTCCCTCAGGACCTGCGGATGGATCTCATCAGGTCCCATGGACTTGTGCACCTTCAAGTTCCTCAGATGTTCCCAAACCTGCTCTTCAAGTACAGTGGGCGGTTCTTCATCTTCGCAGTCCCTGCTTGTGCCCAAGTCCACAGCTTGGGTGGTGAGACAAGAGCCCGGTGAAGACTGAGGCAAAAAAGTCATTGAGTACCTCAGCCTTCTCTATGTCCCGGGTAACAAGGACACTGGTTTCCTTCTGGAGGGGGCCTACATTCTCCTTGGACTTTCTTTTGTCCCCTACATACCTATAGAAGCTTTTCTTGTTGCTTTTTATATCCCTGGCCAGATTCAATTCCGTCAGGGCTTTAGCCTTCCTCACCCGATCCCTGGCCACTTGCACAGCCTCTTTGTAGTCCTCCCAGGCTACCTGTCTCCGCTTCCACCCTCTATAGGCTTTCCTCTTCACTTTCAGTTGGTCCAGGAGCTCCTTGCTTATCCATGCAGGCCTCCTAGCCTTTTTGCCTGACTTGTTCTTCATTAGGATGCACCTCTGCTGAGCTTGGAGGAGGTGCTCCTTGACTTGGACCAACTTTCCTGGGCCCCTCTTCCCTCCAGGGCCCCCTCCCATGGCACTTTGCTCATCAGGTCCCTGAAGAGGCCGAAGTCCGCCTTCTTGAAGTCTAGGGCAGAGAGCTTGCCGTGTAGTTTCCTTGCTGCCCCGTGGATCTTGAACTCCGCCGTGTCGTGGTCACTGCAGCCAAGGCTGTCCTTTAGTTTCACATCCCCCACCAGCCCCTCCCTGTTGGTGAGCACAAGGTTGAGCATGGCACCCCTCCTTGTTGGCTCCTCTATCGCCTGCAGGAGGAAGTTATTGTCCACACAATCCAGGAACCTCCTGGACTGCCTGTGCCAACCTCCTGGACTGCCTGTGCCTATTTCTTTGGGCTTTTCCAAAATCTTTCTTCTGGTGTTCTACATGTAATAACTTCAGTTGTCAGCAAAACGAGTGAGGCTGTTCTTTGGGTCTCATGCTATGCCTCTTGGCATGATAACTAAGTGTCTTCCAAAAGGAGAAATAGATGAGGTAACTAATAACAGTTGTTTTAGGGTTTTTCCCATAACCATCTGGAGAGGAAATGTTGGGTGTGTGCTGATTATAAAGAAAATCCGTATGCTAAACAGCACAACGCACATGTGAACATAAAAATAACAACCCCCAGATATTTGACTGGTGTCCTTATGTGAAATTTAAAGAAAAAAAATCTAGCTTTCAGGCTTGAGTACAATGAGAGCTCTGCGACGTAGAGGAAAGGACTCAGGGGTTGATGCAATTGTAACAGTCAGTTTTAGAGCTCTGAAAGGTATTTTCTGTTTGACAGCTTGTACCATGATTCCCATGTGAGACCACGGGGCATATGAACATGTCACTGTGGAAATCTATCTTATGGTGTTAATTTTTGATTTAATTATTTTTGAAAATTATTCTTCTTCCATTTGATGATCCTGCTCTTCAGGAGTCTCAAAATGTTGGATCTGAACCTGCTTTACCAGACTTGTGTAGAGGAGGAAAGACCAGAAACAGTTCTCCATTGGAGAAAACAGCAGCAGGTACAGAAATGTAATGTTAGCCAGAACACTGTGTCATAGTGTAGCAAGAAATTAAGAAGAATAGAAAATAGAAATAATAATGCAAAAATCGGTAACTTTAATGTATGACATTGTCTTCAAAGACATCCTACCTTTGACAAAACATCTGACTTATCTTTGAAAATGTCTGCAAAGTAATGTTCTCCTCTGTTGCATAGAGCCACCACTGTTAATAATGCAAAAATCAGCCTCCCTGTGTGTTCGATACAGTGTGGAAAGTTCACTGATCAGAAGTTCATTAATTCCAAAGAAGGGCAAGTGCTCATATCAGGTACTTACGTGTAGCTGTGCTGCACAGCAGGAAGAAACTTCTCAGCAGATGCAAGCATTATCAGAGTAAATGTCCAATCTGTGAGCTTCAGCATGATTGAATCCATTGCAAAGACTCAAAATCTATTCCACTGTTGTCCACATTTATTTTCCCTTCTTTTCTTCCACCCCCCCCCCCCGCCTCTCCTCCCCTATTCATCCATCTTTCAAACTGTTTGCAACAGTTATTTTTGAGAGGGATTAGAAATGTATGCTCCGAGTAGCAACTGCCAAGATAATTCTTCCTTCTACCATTTTTTTCATACTTTTTTCATAATTTCTTCTTTCTGCATTTATACAGAAAAAATGCCAGATATTTTTCTTTTCCCTTTGGAAACTCTTCAAAATTTCAGCACGAGGTGATGCAGTTGCCCAGTGGTGGGGTTTTTAAAAGCCATTTCTTACCTGTTTCACAGAATGACTGCATTTTCCACGTATTGTAGGACATAGTTGCAATAGATGCAAGGAAAAACAGAGAGGTGACAGGTGAAAAAATGCAATATGAAGAACAGACAGAGTATTCATATCTTGAACTGGGAGATCCAGGGAAGTTCCACCTTATTACAAGCGCTCTGCCTTTCCTTGAACCTCCTCATCCGCTACACCACCAAGAGTGAAAGCTACTTTTGCACTCCTTGAGCACAAATTACAGCAACTGTGCTCCTTTGCTAACCCTGAGACAGGCTGATGGTGGTGGCTGAAGGCTCTTTAGCCAGAGACGTGCTTTTGAGTGATTAATGGCGATTCTGTTCCACAAGTGTGCCAAGAGACATTGGTACTTCAGGGAGGCAATTCATGGGACTCATTTTAGTTGTCTGTTTCAGGATGAGAAGAATGAAGCCCTAGCAGTGATTATATCTCTTCACTGACTATAATGGTTTTGTATTGGATCACCATATAAAGTGGGATAAACTTTTGGCCTTAGGGCAAAAATGATAAAAAAAATAAGAATGCAAAGAAGCTAAAATCCTTTACTTAATGCTGAAAGAGTTATGTTTTTCACAAATGTTTTGTCCTCTATTTTCCTCAATAGCAGCTTCAGGGCAATAATGGGCTCGAACAAAATAATTCAACTGATTTGCTTTCCAGAATGCAGTGCAGTCAGTGAAAGGATTCTAAGCCTGATTGTTTCAGCAGGGTCTAATAAAATTATTCATTTCCCACAAAAATACATTCATTAGAATTCATTAGAATTTTATCTTTGGGACCAGGTAATATTCTCAGTTCTATTCAATTTCACTTCTTTTTAAAATCAAAGTGCCTGAAAATTTCTCTAACATCATAGTCCTCAGTATGGAGGACAGAAGGTAGATCTGCCCTCTCAGAATACAAGATTCATGTCATGCATCATCCATAATCTGCTTTTTTCTTTCAGGTATCAGCAGTATAGCTGATGAGAACTTTTCTGAGGAAACTAAGTTTGATCAGAAAATACTCTGAAATGCTCCAGAGCAGTCTTACAATAACAGTATTTGCCCTGTATCTTTGCATACAAATTCACCAATACCATGTCATTAGTTTTATTTCAAACTATTCTTATGTTCCAAACTGGGTCTCATAAAGGAAATATATGTACATTTAGTGGTGCTCATTCTATACCTTCTATAAATACCAAGTCATTCTGCAGGGACTCATGGCAGTAAGACTACCAGTCTTACAGCCACTAAGCAATAAGATAGTGTTCATTCCATGATATTTCAAGTATGCTTTATATGTATCATATGGCAAAGATCTGGTCTGGGAAATCTCTGTCCTTGGTGATATTCAAAAGCCATCTGGACACAGTCCTGGGCAACCTGCTCTGGGTGACTCCTTTGAGCTGCGGAGTTGGACTAAATGACCACCAGGGGTCTTCTCCAACCTCAAACGCTGTGTTTCTGTGATACTGAGTGGGCAAGGGTGGCTAACGAGAATCTCCTCTATTGAATGTCCTTAAATATCTGCCATAACAAAAAGACTGTGTCACTGCTCCCATATTGCTTCAACCTGGCTATTTCAGCAGCTGAACTGTTGAAATAAAGTCTCTCTTTTGATGTTAAGAACCAAGTATGTGACAGGAGATTTTACTTCTGATTGGATTGCAACTTTGCCCAACATTAGCAGGAGACAGGACTCAGCTCTTCTGCTCCTGGCTGCACCCATGCTCTGTAGTGATCTGGGCTTTTATGCAATTCTCTGTGTTCAATAGCAAATAATGAGGTGAAATTTCTACTCCTTACTCCAGTGATGTATTCAGCTCAACTACCTATACCTGTAAGGCAACAGTGGGCTGGTGGTAGCTGTGGTTTCCATTCTGGTAATTTTGTATCATTTATATAATAAGTAATGATAACGTTTTCTGTAGAGGAAAATTTTTATGTTATTTTACTCTTTCAATCATGCAGAAGAAAATACAACTGGATAAAACCCACATGAATTGTATCATGCCTATTAAAGCTCTAACTAAGGCAATGCTTGAGCCATGACTTCAGTAATTAAGTCCTAATCATAATAGCTGTAAAAAGAGGGGAAGAAACTGTTTTCCCAACCATTTTTTCTTAAAAAAGTGACAAGGTCATTTTAATTCAAATTCTCATAAAAATATAGCCTTTGGCAACAAGTCAAATTCTTAGCCTGAAAGGCTTTGGGATGATTGACAGAATTGACATGATTCATTCTTCATAAGATAATATTAAACTGTACTCACAGACCCTACAAGTACATACATCTGGAGTAGGCTAAATCTCTCCACTTTTAAGTATAGTTGTCAGCTAAGCAAACGGAAGGGTGACACAAAAGTCTTAAAACTGATCCTTTCACCAATTGTAACCTGAGAATGAGCTTAACTGTGTACTTTAAACAAACATTGCATAATACAACATACATTGAAGCTCAAACCATATTAAATCAGATTTTTATTTATCCATTACAGGATAAATATTAATTCTGGCTAGACTTCTGTGACATAACGCCAAATTAAAATGAAGTCCTTCAAGAATATGAGACCCTAATGTCCCATCCTAGAATGGACCAAAGTTGCATTTAGCTGTGTGTCCTATGTACAGGTGTGGCCAACAGAAGATGACAAGACAATAGTATGGGAATGGTACAACATATAATGGTAATTCCATAAAATAACTTCCCACTCTCCAACAATCTGTGACCTAAGGACATCCTGAATCTGAAAGTACTTGTATTTAACAGCCCTCTGAGAATTTATCTTTCGTGAGGTTGTTGCTGGACTTTGAAAGCTCCTTAGCCTTCAGTACCACAGTGTCCTGCAACAGGGTTTTACCTGAACTGCTTAGATACTTTTAGGATGAACTAAGAGCTATGGCTATTCGTGCTTCTAGTTCCTCATTTATGTTACACTGGGAATGACAAAATTCCAGTCTAAGTAGTTAGCTCACCATTTAAAATACTTATGTATGGACCATTGTTTAAAGAATGTAAATGTTTTAGTTTACCTTTGGGATCAAAGTACTGCTGATACACTTCCCCTATCTTTGTATATCAGACTTGCCAGCACCTTTCCATGCCAAGTATTGCCTAAGTGGCGATAAAATGTTGACTGGTTCATGGAATGGTTTGGCTTGGAAGGGGCCTTTAAAGATCATCTAGTCCAAATCCCAAGTTTTTCCAGCTGATCTTCCTTTTCGGTGAAAGGCAGACATCTGAAAAAGCACAATATGCACTTTTCTTGGAGCCCATTGATCTGCTCCCTTTATCACATTGAGTCCATTGGTCTTGTGCTCAGTGACACTGCGATGAGAGTCCAGTCTATCAGCCATCAAATCTCTTTTCAGGGCCCTGACAACATACTGATATTGCTGCTGCATTCCCTGCTGTCTTTTGGACCCTCTATACCTCAATCTGCATACCCAGGCCAAAGCTCTGGTGTTGCTGAAGACAGCCATGTTATCATGTTCACTTATAGTCAAAATAAGATGCTTAATTGCTCTTAATTATGTCACGTCTAATGAACATAGGCCAGAGACCATGTTAACAATGATGGAATCAGAAGAAATACGTGAAGATGCAGGTTGCATGTTAGCTGTCGTTTGAGTCATCATTAAAAACAAATAGATTCCTTTATATTTTCTCTGGAGTCTATTTATTTCTCAGTGAGGTCAATGAGACAATTTTAAATGACCCAGCTACAGGTAGTTCATGCTCTTTTTCTGCAAAGGGCTAGGGAGGGAGGAAAACTAGTTTTTCTGTAGGCTTCAGCAATATTTTAAATGCCACAGACCAAGCATATTTCTGGGTACTATTCAACAGCTCTGCAACTGTGAATTTCCACACTTGAAAATATTTCCTTTTGTTTCTCTAATGAGATGTCACTGGTACTCCTCATGCACCATTTTATACATTACATGCAAAACATTTCCTAAAGTCTTCAAAGCAATTCTGCTCTTCACGCTTCCAGATACAAATTGGTTTGGACAAATATTAACTGACTTCGAATCATAGAATCACAGAATGGTTAGGGTTGGAAGGGACCTTCAAAGGTCATCTAGTCCAACCCCCATGCAAGGAGCAGGGACATCCCCGACTAGATCAGGTTGCTCAGAGCCTCATCCAAACTGGCCTTGAACGTTTCCAGGGATGGGGCTTCCACCACCTCTCTGGGCAACCTGTTCCAGTGTTCTACAACCCTCAGTGTAAAAATTTTTTCCTAATATCCAATCTAAATCTACCCCCCTCTATTTTAAAACCATTACTCCTTGTCCTATCACAACAGGCCCTACTAAACAGCCTTTCCCCATCTTTCTTGTAGGCCCCCTTGAGGTACTGGAAGACCGCTATCAGGTCTCCCCGGAGCCTCCTCTTCTCCAGGCTGAACAGCCCCAACTCTCTCAGCCTGTCCTCATAGGAAAGGTGCTCCAGCCCTCTGATCAACTTTGTGGCCCTCCTCTCCAACTGGTCTTATGTTGGGGGCTCCAGAACTGGACACAGTACTCCAGGTGGGGTCTCACCAGGGCAGAGTAGAGGGGGAGAATCACCTCCCTTGATCTGCTTGCCACGCTCCTCTTGATGCTGCCCAGGATGCGGTTGGCCTTCTGGGCTGCAAAGGCACATTGCCCGTTCGTGTTAAGCTTCTTATTCAATATAACTTCCAAGTCCTTGTCTCAATCCATTCCCCGCCCAGCCTGTATTTGTGCCTGGGACTGCGATGACCCAGGTGTAGGACCTTGCACTTGGCTTGGTTGAACCTCATGAGGTTGGCACGGGCCCACCTCTCCAGCCTGTCAAGGTCCCTCTGGATGGCATCCCTCCCTTCCAGCGTGTCGACGGCACCACACAGCTTGGTGTCATCGGCGAACTTGCTGAGGGTGCACTCTATCCCACTGTCCAGGTCACCGACAAAGATGTTGAATAGGGCCGGGTGCAACACGACCCCTGAGGGACACCACTTGTCACTGGTCTCCACTTGGACGTTGAGCCATTGACCACCACTCTCTGAGTGCAGCCATCCAACCAATTCCTTGATTGCAACAGTTGCAAAGAAACCAATAAAAATGAAGCAAATAATCAGGAAGATGTGCCAGAAGAATTTCCTTACCTGAAACAGGATATCCTGAGAAAGACAAGGTGGCCACTAGAGCTTATATGTCATTTCTCAACTGAACATGTGACACTAGAAATGTGTCCTTATAGAGGAAGGATTACGGACAACTGCAGGGATTCCCTTACCAAAATAAATCCATATAGCACTGTAAGAAGAAAAAGGACTGTGTGAGATACTTTCCAAAATTCGGTCCGATTTTATTCCATAGAGGTTACAAAGGAGACATTTCATGCAAAGGTAAACAAGAAGACTCTGTAACACAAGAAGAAATGCTGGAGATAGTCCCATAAAGAACTTCTGTTGCACTTCCAACAAGCCAATTTAATTTGCCACTGCCCTGCTGCTTTCTAACACACAACATTTACTTGTTAACAGCAAATACGTATGTTTATTTGCTTTCCAAGGTGTCCTGCTTCTGGCTAGGATAGAGTTAACATTCACCTGAGCTGGGAGGGCAACTGGACCTGGTGGCCCCTATGGCTGGGGCACACAGGTGGGATAGGTTACTCATTAGCCAACAGCTGGGGTGGTTTACCCAAACTGGCCCAAGGGCTGTTCCATCCCATGTGACACCATGCTCATTGTATCAGTGAGGAGGGGGCTGAGGGGAGGCTCCTGCTACTTGGGAGGAAACTGGGCATCAGGATCTGCTGTGAGCTATTGTACTGTAATTGTTTTCCATCACTGTTTTGTTTCCTTCTGTTATTCTCTTTTTTTTTTCTCTTACCCCCCTCCCCCATCTCAACCCATGGGTTTTGCCTTCTTTTTACCAATTCTCCTCCCTGCCCCACAGGAGAGTGGGGAGACTGGGCAAGAGACTGTGTAGCTTGGTCTTGACTACGGCTAAACTATAACACAAAGTTGTTTTTTTTTTTCTGTAAGGAGGTGCTGCATCTGTATGACTAGTTCAGGTTTCTGTGCACTGTCTGGCTAATATGCTTTATTGCAGATGCAGAAGGACAATCCCCAGGCACAGGTGGACAGCTCAGTCCCCATGTGTGGAGACCCTGCCGTAGGAGCTGCTCATAAGGAAGTTAGGTACAGATGGTGCTGGTCAAAACTTCAACTATTGTATGTCAGAGCTCACATCCTTGCTCAGGACTTTTGGAGGTATTCCCTTTCCCCCTGTCTTTCTGCATTGTTGCAACTTTTCTCCTTTACTATTTAATCTCAGCTTCTTCCTTCTCCTGTTCCCTCTCTCCACGTAGTCTCAACAGGCTCCTTCGTTTTGACTCTGAAAGGATGCATCATTCTCACCTCCACCAGCAAGATCCTACCCATTACTTTTAGATTTCTCTCATCACCTAAGGAAGAAAGATGAACTCATACTTTGACATGGATCAGAGGACAATTTTTCTCCATAAACAATCATTTAGGAGCTTTTAGGTTAGGATGACTAAAACAGACAGTATTTGGTCCCAGGAAAAAGCTTAACAATGTCTCCTCTCCCAGCTGAAATTTTTGATAAGTCTTTTAGAATCATAGAATCATAGAATCATAGAATGGTTAGGGTTGGAAGGGAACTTCAAAGGTCATCTAGTCCAACCCCCCTGCAAGAAGCAGGGACATCCCCCACTAGGTCAGGTTGCTCAGAGCCTCATCCAGCCTGGCCTTGAACATTTCCAGGGATGGGGCCTCCACCACCTTTCTGGGCAACCTGTTCCAGTGTTCTATAACTCGCATTGTAAAAAATTTTTTCCTAATTTCTAATCTAAATCTACCCGCCTCTATTTTAAAACCATTACCTCTCGTCCTATCGCAACAGGCCCTGCTAATCAGCCTTTCCCCATCTTTCTTGTAGGCCCCCTTGAGGTACTGGAAGACCGCTATCAGGTCTCCCTGGAGCCTCCTCTTCTGCAGGCTGAACAGCCCCAACTCTCTCAGCCTGTCCTCATAAGAGAGGTGCTCCAGCCCTTTTATCATCTTCGTGGGCCTCCTCTGGACCTTCTCCAACTGGTCCATGTCCTTCTTGTGCTGGGGGCAAGGGGTTTGAAAATACTAAGGTTATTTTAATTATACTTCTACTTTCTCTCTTCTCTGAATTTTATTGATGCAGGTCAAGAAAATAGTAGCTGTGTGCATCGTTGTCTTTCCTTTGACATCCCTGTGGTGTGAAAAGAGATACCCTGAGAGTTTGAAGGCTAGAGAGAGGAAATGCTGTGTTTCCTTGGATATAATCCAGTACATGACTTTTTTTCCTAACAGAATGTATGCTTAGGAGTGCAAAAACAACTTGAATTTTTTTTTTTGTTCAATCTGAATGAAATGATGTACAGAGGAGTGGTTTCCAGTGTGTGAAGAAGACACCTAAGGCCACTCATGGGACGTTAGGTGATACTCTCTTCTGTAAAGGTGAAGCCATTCTGAAGACACTGTTCTCAGCCTTCCTATGGTGAGGTGTGCTATTCCCAGCTTCATTGGCAGAATTTTCCTTCCATAAATATCAGCTGAATATTCACAGTGTACAAATGGTGAAAAATGCAGTAGATTTCCTAGCTTTAAGGGTTATTTCAGGACTGTCTTACAACTGGCTCGGCACACAGCTTTTTGGACACCTTTCCTCTTTTAAACCTGTGTGCGTCTGACTCAGTTAACCTGAGATGGGGAGAGCCAGACTGTTGGTGATATGGTATGAGATCTTTCCTCGTTTCTGGCTAAAGAGATATTAGAGATCAGGCAACAGTGTGATGGAGCTTGTCCAGCCATTGAGACCATTAAGTCCTTCATCCAAAGAGACATTCGCTTTTTTTTTCCTTTGAAAATCTATGGGAGCTTTTTGGGAAGCAAATGGCTTTCTGGAAGGAAAATCATAGAATCATAGAATGGTTTGGGTTGGAAGGAACCTTTAAAGGTCATCTAGTCCAACCCCCAAATGTTTGGTCATTTCTGAGTGTCCGTACCATCTTATACTGAAGCAGCTCTAGAATTACAGTCTTCATGGCAGGAATAACTAAGCAGCTAGTGAATTGTTCTTGAAATGCGGTTTTCATCCAGCTGGTGTATGAAGGTGAACAAAAACCGAGGCCGGTTATCTTTATTTCACCCATGTAACAAGCCAGGAGTCAGTCTGTGGCTATTCACTCATCCCTGCCCCAAGACTGGCGCCATCTATGGGATAATTGAAGCAGAAAGCTGGCCACAGACTGACCTCACCCGGTGGATCTCTGCGGGCTAGCAGAACTGCTCACATTTGGAAAGGAATGAAACCTAGTAATAGTTTTAAAAAGCAAGGAACAACACCTCACTTACCATATAGAGGGATATAAATAATACTTCCTGGGCAAATAAATATGCTGAATACTAAAACTTGTGCATTACATCTTACAGCATCAATAAGGGGTCTTTGTAGGTGGTGTTAGCAACTGGAGAAATCTTTTTGTGGAAAAGCATGGATTGGAAATGGAGGAAATGTACAAGGAATGCTTAGCAGCACCCCCTCCACGTTAAAATATTGTAAAATAATAATAAATAAAAGTATATTTGCAATAAAAGTATTGCAAAGCCTGAGAGATAAAACAGAGCTGTTAAAGCAATCATTTCCTGAACTCTGCTCAGGAGTGCAGCTGCATGATACACAGGACAAAAGTCAATGTTGCAGATAAGTGTTGTAACAGTCAGACTACAGCTGCCTTTATAGCGATTGCAGTGTATATCAGATGTTAATGCTAAATGGAAGACCTTTGGCATACTGAGAAGTTGTTCATTTACTGAACCGTATTAGAACTAATGGCGTACAGAGCAATCTCACAGTGTCACTTCACAATATGCCTTCTTAAAGGAATATTCTATTTGGGATGAGTCTTGGCTCTGACTATGGAGGTCTGCGGAGGTCTGCTCGGGGTGTTAGCCTCTGTGACTTTCATGGGAGCTCGGAGGAAACTTCCCAGCTGAACTGTAGCTGCTCTTCCCCAAGCACACCCTGCCTGAGCACAGCGAGGCTTGTAACAGCTAGTTGTGCCGTGAAGTTGACATGCTGACCCAAAGGATGCCTCTGTGTTCACCTGCTTTTCTGAGGCCACAGTCAATATGCATTGAGTGAAGGAGCATCTCCTCAGCCTTGTGCACCTGACAGGACTCAAAATGCCCCGTGTTCATGCAGTGACTGAGCCAGTACCATTTTCCTCAGACCCAAATGAAAGGGTCTGAGACAGACTTTTGTTTTTTTCTTTTTTTTTTTTCTCCCCTGCTACTTGTTGCTGCAGACCATGACAGGAGAAGGCTCTGAGCATGAATATGGGAACTCTGTCTTGCCTGTTCTCCCAGGAATCCTTTTCTCCTCCTAGTTCCCAAGCCACAAGGGAAGAAAATTGCATAGTTCAAACATGGACAGAGCAAATACTGAACTTAGAAATAAAAAAAAAAAAGTAGGATTTAAAATATTTTTTAAGCCTCCAGACTAAGAGAGAGTGCTTCCAATGCACTTATGCAAGCTTTCTTCTGCAATAGTCAGTTCCACACATAGCAGACGACTGCTTTTGCCTCCTGCTCTCTGCAGGTGTTGCATTAACATTTCTGTGGAGTAAATACAGCCTGTGAATCAACTAATTAAAGAAAAGCATGAACATTTATTAATACAAGAGTGCCTTAAGACATAAAAGCTACTGTCTCTCTCATGGGGGCATTTCATCAGAGCAGCTTTTCCCCTCTTTTCAAAGCAATATTCTCCATTTCTCTGCCACTCTGCAATTCTCCAACCTGATAGTAATCATGTTTGGGGGGAAGGATATTTTCTGCATTTCTGCCACTTTTCTCCCACAGCTTCCTTTCATTCAGTATGTATCACCTTAACTGGGGATCACTCTACTCTTTTCCAAGTCAGCAGCTCCAAAGGTCAGTAGGAACTCAACTGGGAAGAAAAGTAAGTGTGGGGTTTAAACCCTAATGAGTGAATTGGCAATTTCCACAATATGGTCTGGTCTGTGTATAATAACACCTTCAGTTCAATCTGAAATTTCTTGTATGGTTTAGTAATCATTCTTATTCTGGGTCTCATTCAGGTAAAATCAATTTATAACCTTAAGCCTGAAGGATGTCATTGATTCACTGAGGAATAGGGTGATCCAGCGTGGTAGGCTGACCTTGGCTGGATGCCCACCAAGCCACTCTATCACTCCCATCCTCAGCAGGACATGGGAGGGAGAAAATAAGATGGGAAAAAAGCTTCGTGGGTCACAATAAAAGCAGTTTAATAAAGCAAAAGCAAAGACTGTGTGCAGAAGCAAAGGAAAACAAAAGATTTATTCCCTACTTCCCACCAGCAGGTGATGTCCAGCCACTTCCTGGGAAGTAGGGCTTCAGTATGCATAGCAGTTGCTCCAGAAGACAAACATCATCATAACGAATTGACCCCACCCCCTCCTCCTTTCTCTTAGCTTTTATTGCTGAGCAGATATAATACGGTATGGAATATCCCTTTGGTCAGTCTGGGTCAGCTGTCCTGGCTGTGTCCCCTCCCAAGATCTTGCCCACCCCCAGCCTACTGGGGAGGGGGAATGTTGGAGAGGCAGCCTTGATGCTGTGCAAGCATTGCTCAGCAGTAACCAAAACACTGGTGTCTTATCAGCACCTTTGTATCTACCAGTACAAAGCACAGCACTGTGAGGGCTGCTGTGGGGAAAATTAACTCCATCTCAGCCAGACCCAATACAGCCAGCAAAGCTAGGCTTGGTGGCCTCACCCCTTTCTGTAGGGATCTGAGGATGCCAATTACCAAACAGCTTCTGCTCCTGATCACAAGACAGAGACTAAGTGTGGGAACAGCAGTGGAACGAATCAAGAGTGAAAAATAATTTACTGACTTGGCACTCTACACTAGCAGGAGCTTTTTTTGTTGCCTTGCCACATTGACTTTTAAATCCCGGCAATTCTGACAAAGTCTGGAGTTACAGCTACTTTAAAATTGCTATTAAAAATGGGAAACATAATTTTCAAGACATATGGTGAGAGAGATTTGGAAGTGGACCAGTCCCAGGTGTCTACCCTATCTTATTATCATGAAGAACTCCACCATCTCTGGCTGGAGGTAGTGGGGGAGACAAAGGAAGGGCTGGAGGAGTGAGCTTCAGAAGTTCCTGAATGGTACCCGTGGTATATCAAGGGAAATACCATCCATTTAAAAATACTTTAAATCAGAATGGTAAAAGCTGCAGGTATTTAGGAGTTTTGACATCAATTATCTGTGTTCACTCTTCAAAGGCAGCAACTGTGGGGTTACTGTGATGTGGAACAGCCATAACTTTTTGGTAGAAAAACATTTAAGTAAGATAAATTACTCACCTGAAAATAAAAAAAAAGCCCACAGAACTTTTGCCTTTTCTGAGCCACATATTTTGTGGACAGATTAGTAAGTCTGGTGAGCTGTGCTACTGCTGACTATTTTATCAAGTTTGGATGTCAAATCCCTTCATCTTTACACAATGAAGCACATCTCTCCGTATAGGGAATGGACTTGACCTAGGGAATGTATAAACGAAGATGACAGCTCAGGAATTGTGTTAGGATCAAAAAGGAGAGTGGTGAAGATGAAGGAGCCTTGAGACTAAGAAAGAAATAGGGTGAAATAGAAAGAAGGAGAAGCTTTCATGTTTTTGTATGTGTTTTTCCTGGGATCAAAGAGGACTGTGTATTTTGATTAACTCTAAGCTATAAAAGTTCCTCAGATTGGAGATTTGAGGGGACAATTGTCCAGTATCAGGTACACCAAGTGAGATAGGAGTTTACCTTTCACCTCTAGGAATGAATCTGGAGGTATTGAATGGAATCTAGTTACGTAAGATGACAGCCAAGTAGTCTTGCTAGAGCTGAAAAAAAGCAATTGGCAAAATGAATCAAACCTCCTGACCATAAGGAAAAAAAGGAAGAGAAAATTCTTGAGGGGATTAAAAAAAGGTTGTGTATGTTTTGGTTTTTTTTTTTCTTTTAATGGACCAAGAGTGTAAGAAAATGGTAGAATGTGCTAAAAGGAGGATGGGGAGAAACTTGACATTTGGTCTGTGGTGAAAGCTCTTCAGCAGAGTCCCTCAGCAGAAAGCAGCAGAGCACTCCCAGGAGGCAGGCCAAGGGCTGAGCAGCCACAGAAATGGTCTCACTGCTTGGCTCCGGGGTTAATCTGCAATCTGGCTAACCTGCCCGTAGATAGTTGTGAGCTGGGTATTTCTAGGAAGAGATGCTCAAATTATTGTTTCCCTGTCTATTCCCTTACATCAACTCATCTTTCCTGTACCCTCATCTCCATACCCTACGAGGGTAGGAGGGTATGGGTACGTCTTCCTCCCATGTCCTAACTTTGCTTCCAGCAGTACACACTGCAGCCCTTGTCCTTCTCCACAACACACCACATGGAGCTCAGTCAGCTTGCTTAGTCCTTCGGAGGGCAACAGGAGGTGAAAGAAAGTGGTAGATCATGGGCCAAGAGTAAATAGGTTGTTACTGGTGGTGCCCATGTTGGCCTGGTAGCCAGCTAGTCAGCATGCGAATTGGCCCACAGGCCATTAGCTGGCAGTTCTTCTTTAAACTTTCTACAGGATTAATTTACAGTGTCACGACTGGAACTCAAAAGAATCCATGGAGAAACATGTCTTAAAAACATCAGAAAAACACTCTAGTTCTTTCTGTATGACTTTCCAGTCCTAATACTACAATACTTGAATAAAACTAAATCTCTTTGATAAGTTAAGTGAAAAAAAACCAGTTAAAGTGAGATCTTCAGACAAGGAAATAAATTATCCTCTTTCTGTGAAAATACACACCTTTAACTTTATGCTTAAGATCTAAGCTGCACGCTTCCAGGTCCTGTAGGAATACATCCTCTAATGTCTTGTATGTTCTACTGAGCAAGCTGTGTTTGCTTTGATAATCCTGATTCATGCGCTCAAATTCATATACTGAAAATTAAATAGCTTTTTTTTTTTTTTTTTTTTGCAAAGAATATGACAGGACTAATTTTTTTTTTTTTTGGCATCTGGATAATCTGGTTCAAGATACCAGTTCAATCAGCTTTATTAAGCATGCTTTACATTTGCATTTCATATTTGGTCTCATTTGTTTTGCCACATTACACTTTGTTTGTATGACATAATTACTTCTGCACTAAAGGCTCCTGAGCTTTGACTATTTCAGGGGCATAGACCATAAGGGGATTAATGACAGGTTTGCAGGACATTTAGTACATTAGCAAGAATCAGAAAGTCCTCCATAACATCAGTAGAGTGTTTGGTGACATCCTTCTTTGCTCCTTCCTTCCTGTTTCTTCCCCTTCCTCTTTTAGAGTCAGGTTCTACAGATGCACAGTGAGAAAACAGGTGACTTCTTGAGGTCACTGGCCTCATTATAGTCTCATTGTATAATATTATATATTAATATATTTGTATATTAATATATACAAAATACACAAAATGAACAACATACAATTTCTCACCACCTCATGTCCGAATGACAGACGCAGCCCAAGCAGTGATCACGGGAACGACACCGAGCAGCAAGCAAAGGGGGGAGAGAAAGCTAGCAAGGTATAGGGAACCATGCCAGCAAGCAAGAGAGAAACACAGGATGCCAAGGGTGCCCGAATGGGTGCCAGAATGGAATGGATGACCAAATGGAATGGGTGCCCCCTCCCATAGGCAACCCCCAATTATATACTGAGCATGAACTTTATGGCATAGAATACTCTCTTTGGCTAGTTTGGGTCAATTATTCTGTCTGTCTTTCACCCAGCTTCCTGCATCTGCACATTAACGAGACTTTAATGAGACTTTAACAAGACTTGGAAAGCCAGACAGTGTCCTTGATCTCATTAACAACAACTCGTATCATGAGAGTGTTTTTATCAACATTCTTCACATACGAAATCCAAAACACACCAGCTACTGAGAGGAAAATTAACTCCATCCCTGCCAAAACCAGGACATCCCTACAGGGCTACATGGATTTATTTTGGTAAGGGAAGTTGTCCATAGTCCTTCCTCTGTAAGGACATATTTCATGTGTCACATGTTCAGTTGAGAAATGACATATAAATTTCTGTGGCCACCTTGTATTTCTCAGGATATCCTGTTTCAGGTAAGGAAATTCTTCTGGCACATCTTTCTGATTATTTGCTTCATTTTTATTGGTTTCTTTGCAACTGTTGCAATTATGGCAGTTAATGTTTGTCCAAATCAATTTGTATCTTGAAGCATGAAGAGCAGAATTGCTTTGAAGGCTCTAGGAAATGTTTTGCATGTAATGTATAAAATGGTGCATGAGGGGTACCGGTGACATCTCGTTAGAGAAACAAAAGGAAATATTTTCAAGTGTAGAAATTCACAGTTGCAGAGCTATTGAATAGTACCCAGAAATATGCTTGGTCTGTGGCATTTAAAATATTGCTGAAGACTACAGAAAAAAAAAAAAAACCAACAAAAAAACAACTAGTTGAGACCTTTTCTGCTCTGGCAGGATAAAAGGATGACCTATTTTACTGGCCTTGTATCAAACCATAAAATAGGAGGAGATTAAAATGTTGATCATTGTTCCAAACAAGACAAGACGGTTTTAAGAAGGACATTGACCAAGTACATCATGGGGTAAAAAGAGTTATTTAGTTGGATTGCATAGGAATATTAGTAAAAGCCATGAGGAAATGCCTTGGGTTTGCCTCAAATTAAGTTCTCTAGCCAATCCTGTTCCTTATCTGCCAAAATTCATCCTGGCTCAAACTCACCCCAGCCTAACTCCAGGTCAGTGGAATAATCACAAGCTTGAACTTTCTCTGTTGTCAAATCCAGTATTTATACAAGCAGGTGTAAGTCATTCCAACTTTAAAGCACTCAAGTAAGGACCTTTAATAGCAAAGTTAGTGGTGGTATGAATGCAGCATGAATGAGACGTGTCTGAAGGCACCAGGAGAAACAACAGAACAAGGGATAAGAGGATGACCCGTATGGATAAGGAGGGAGACTGTTCACAGCAAAGAAACTGAGGAGTGTGTTCCTTATGTTAAGCCCAAGACGTCTGTCCTCTGATCACAACTTGTCAGCAGAAGACCCTGGACTATGACAACAGGATGGTGGCAACAAGATTACGGCACGCAGCAGACTTGTCTAACATTTATAGAGGCTGAAGTAAGCAAAATTTGAGACCAAAAGCATCACACTGAACTAGTGGTCACCCCCTGTGGGGTAAAATAGAGCTGTCCAAAAACTAGTGTGTCACCACCAATCAAGAACCACCCAAGATACATGATAAAAACTCAATTTATCCTTCGTATGAAAGTATACAGCTATGAGAGAATGAATGCAAATAGACAGAATAAACTCAGAGTTTCCTTTCTCATTCTTCTCAGATAAAAGCTGAAATAAGTATCTCATAGCTCTAAATGCAACACCATAATTACATTAGTGATAGCAATTACAATTGTTGTTGTTGTTACTGTTGTTATTGGCTAAGATTGTTATTATTGTTAAAGATGGCTTGTGTCAGGACTTTCAAATACTCTACTTTTGAATCCATTCATTTTTTTTTTTTAATTTTAAGTATTATTTATAGCATTCCTATTTCTTTGCAAAACTCTGCATTTCTACATGTCCAGGCAGAAATAACCAGATTCAGATCACAGAATCATAGGATCATAGAATGGTTAGGGTTGGAAGGGACCTTCAAAGGTCATCTAGACAAACCCCCCCCACAACATCCCCCTACTAGATCAGGTTGGTCAGAGCCTCATCCAGCCTGGCCTTGAAAGTTTCCAGGGATGGGGCATCCACCACCTCTCTGGGCAACCTGTTCCTGTGTTCTACAACCTTCAGTCTAAAAAACTTTTTCCTAATATCCAATCTAAATCTACCTCCCTCTATTGTAAAACCATTACCCCTCATCCTATCACAACAGAGAATTTCCAGTTATGGAAATTAATTAATTTCAGTGTTTAAGTATTAATTAAAGTTAAAGCTTAATGGTAGGCACCTATGTAAATCAAGAATGAACAGAGGGAACAGCACAAAGGAATTCCAGCTGCCCCAGCCAGCAAGTCTGCTTCATCAGAAGTCCAACTTAAATGCCTCTATGCAAACACAGGTAGCATGGGGAATAAAGAGAAGTAAGATGCTTGCACACCTGCAGGGCTATGATCTTATTGGCTTCACAGAGATGTGGTGGGATGGGTCCTATGACTGGAGCACTGGGACAGAGGGATATAGGCTCTTTAGGAAGGACAGGCAGGGGAGACGAGTAGGGGGTGTCACCTTCTATGTCAGCAACCGGCTGGAGTGCATGGACCTCTGCCTGGGGATGGATGAGGACCTGACAAAGAGCTTATGGGACAAGATTAAAGGGAGGCCACGGACAGGCAATATTACAGTGGGAGTCTGCTACAGGCCACCTGACAAGGAAGACCAAGTGGATGAGGCCCTCTATAGACAGGAGCTGCCTCACAGTCACAAGCCCTGGTCCTTGTAAGGAATACATTTTTTTACCATGAGGGTGGTAGAACACTGGAACAGGTTGCCCAGAGAGGTGGTAGGTGGTCCATCCCTGGAAATATTCAAGGCCAGGTTGGACGGTGTTGGATACCTGGAGTATCAGGGGCACTTAGTGAACAATCCAGACTGAATGGAATTGTTATGTTTGTGAGCAGCAGGCCTCAAGGACATTGCTGAAGCCTCTTGTGAGAAAGTAATGAAGCCGCCTGTGAGAAAGTACTGAAGCCACCTGTGAGAAAATAATGAGGCCGCCTGTAAGAAAGTAATGAAGCTTCCTGTGAGAAAGTAAATGAAGCAACCTTGAGAAGAAGGAAAACAGCTGGCATACGTGACTGGGGGCTGAACGTGAAGCGGGGTGCAGGTGGAGAGAATCGTGCGGGTGAACAAAGAGAATTAACGAATCATATTTTAGCTAAGAGCGCGTGCATGATATAGTTAGCAAATTAGTAGAGAGCTTGCGCATGATATGGAACTAGAAGGGCTATATTAACCAGGATGTATCAACAGTAAATTGGCATTTGCTTGATCATATTGGTCATGTGCAGTGTCCGTGACTTCCGCGTCAGCAGGATGGGGCTCTGAGAAACCTGATCTAGTTAAAGATGTCCCTGCTTCTTGCAGGGCAGTTGGACCAGATGGCCATTCCAACCCAAACTATTCTATGATTCTATGATTTTATGAATGCTAACTGTAGTTTTGGGGTAAGAGTGCTCTGCTGGCATTAATGGTGGGAAACATCATCTTCTATATTCACTACATTTCCTTTTATTTTATGGCTGGAGCATGGAAAACATGAAAGCAGTTCTTGGAAGTGGCACGTAGGTGCATAGATTAAGGAGTCTCTTCAAACACAAGAAGATGACGTTAAATTAATCATTTTGCTTTTTACTAATGTTTATACAGGTAGAACGACGGTCTTCAGCAGAACAAGTGAAAATTTATATGATATTAAAAATAAAATCTTTTGGTGTTTTTGTAATACAAAGAGAGAGCTATTCATGGTTATACTGTCGTAGTTCAGCCCCAACGGGGACCAGACTACGCAGTCTCTCTCTCACTCCCCCCCACTCTCCGAGAGAATAGGAGGAGATTTGACAAACAAAAGAAAACCAGGAAAAAAAAAAACCAAACACACGGGTTGAGATTGAACAAAAAATAAATTTAACAGTAATGACAGAAGAAAACAATAGAGTGATGGAACACAAATACAGTATAATAGCTCACAACAGATCTCCACATCCAGTCTCTTCCAACTAGGAGGACCTCCCTTCAGCACCCTCCTCACTTATATACTGAGCATGATGTCAGATGGGATGGAATAGCCCTTTGGCTAATTTGGGTAAATTAACCCCAGCTGTTAGCTAATTAGTTAACTATCCCAGCCATAGGGGCTACCAGCTTCAGTTCTCCACCCAGCTCAGGTAAATATTAACTCTATCCTGGCCAGAACCAGGACATATACATAACTCAGCACTTTTCAAGCTATATCTGGAGTACAGTCCAGTTCTGGTTACCATAATTCAAGAAAGAACCGATCAAGAAAGAACAGACTGGAGGGAGTCCAAAGGAGGGCCACAAAGTTGGGAAGGCTGAGGGAGGACATTATCACAGTATTCCAGTACTTAGAGGGCAGCTACAGAGAGGACAGAGGCTCTCTATTCACACGGAGCCACATGGAGAAGACTTGGGGCAATGGGTACAAGTTGCACAGAGAGGTTTTGTCTCAGTATACTGTTTGTATACTGATACTGTTTGTAATTAACTAAGGTTGTGTCAGATCTGTATTTTTGCTACTGATCTTTTCTGTGAAGACATTACCTGATTTGAAACACTTTGGAAAAAAAAAAATTCTACACACTAAATAATTGTAAGTAGTTTAGAAACACTAAGAGAAAAGAGTAATTTCCTTCCAGGTGACAGCTGCTGAAACAGGGCTGTTAAGTTTATCTGAATATGGTCAGTTGACATCTTATTCAGCAAATTAGTGTAGCCAAAGCAAGCCAGAGATCTCACCTTTAAAACAGAAGCCCACTATTCATCATTGCCACTGCAAAGGCTGCTGCAATGGGATTATTACAATAATTCTAAGATACTTGGATCATTTGGTCTAATTTTCTTGTATATAGCATTCAGATTATATGAGAGTGCATTGGAATGCTCTTTCTTTAGCCACATTTCATTATTCTTCAGGCTTTGCAGTACATGTCATACTTTAACTTTGTTCCCAGTTTAGTGCCTGCCAGATGTTCTTCAAATACTTTGTCCATTTTCTCATTCTGATCTTCACTGAAAAGATTCTTCCAGTCACTTACACCACCTTCAAAGAAGCAAAGACACTTTTGAAAAACAAGAAATTTTATTATTTTTTATTCTAGAGATCTGTCATCCTTGTTCCATTGTACACTAAATGGAGTTGTTCCACTTTGCAAGATAAAACTTCATTCATTTTTGCACCAATATCATTTTGTGAAGTCAAAGGACACACAGATCTGTGAAACTGCTATAATGCAAAATAACATAGGGTAAAGGAACAAACTGCATCCTCCTCTTCAAGTGAGTGTGTCCGAAAAAAAAAGCAGCCTAAAGTCCTGTTTCCCTGCAGCTTTTTACTCCAGTCAGTTATGACTGATAAGGTGGAGGATCATGAAGGGTTGATTAAGAATCATCTGTCAGGAGGCAGAGCTGGGCTTCTGCTCACTTGGCAGCTTGAGTTTTTATCTGGTGACTTCTTTAATGTAAAATGCAGAAACCGATTTTGACAGCCAAAGTGGTCCTCTCATGTCTGTGTCCCCTACACTACACTGCAAAAGTAGTTCCCTTTTGTTTCCCCTTCTCTATGTACCTGACTCTTGCATGCTTGGCTTACTTCTCACCTATGGGGGGGTTGGCAGTGGCCCTTTCAGGAGATCCTGCACTCTCCTAAAAAGTGTGATCATGCCACTCAGGCTGAGTTTGGCTTAGTTTTGCCAGCATTAGAGTTAAGCATCTAATGGCTGAAGAATCAGTGATCTTGGTGTAGAGGTGGAGAGGAGTTCAGACACGTGACAATCCCTCCTTGCTGCCAGAGGAAGGCGGCCTCTAAAATTTGCTTTGTGCTGTTGCTTCTCCTGTACTGGCTGCAGCCTGCCTGCTGCCAGGGCATTGCTGAGTCTCTTCCTCACCAGTGCTTCGTGACTACTCCTCTCAAGCACAACAGTGATAATGTGCTTGATACAAATCTGTAAAGCTAGTCTGTGTGCAAAAAAGAAGCAAATAATGGGTGACCCAAGTTCTTGAGAGTGAGACATTTCTAACTCTGGAGCTTCCTACCTTTGCGAAAGAGAACATTGCCAAATGTCCCATGGGTCTTCAATGAGTTGTTCTTCATTGACTGGAAGCTGCTCCTCTCTACCACACTCTGAAGCTCTTCCTCAGTCAGGGAAATCCCAAAGAAATCAGCTATGTTTTTCACACCCAGGACCCGATTCTGAAAAGCGGAATGCAACATACCACATGACACTCAAACAAATGACACTGCTTTCTAAGGTGTTTGCACTTCCCTACATCTCTCTTCTGGTTGCATGTATACCATATTCATAGAGTTCAGTAGGACTGGAGCAGTATATAGTGTTTCTCTTCTCCGTAATTATTTCAGAGGAGATACGAGCTGTCTTCCTATAGATCACAACAGAATGTACGTGATTTACAGTTGAGCAAAACCTACACTGATGAATCAGAGAATCACAATATAGTTTGGGTTGGAAGCGACCTTCAAAGGTCATCTGGTCCAATCCCTCTGCAAGAAGCAGGGACACCTCCAAGCAGATCACGCTGCTCAGAGCCCTGTCCAACCTTGAATGTTTCCAGGGATGGGGCATCACCACCTCTCTGGGCAACCTGTGCCAGTGTTCCACCACTGTGTAGTATGTATTCACTGTGTACTGAATATATAAAAGCTCCCTCCAAAAAATTAACTGGGGATTTTTATTTACAGTGATTTGGGCTTATATCACAGCTAAAGATAAAACAAGAGTCATTTTCACAAATACATTTTTTAAAAGCTTTTACGTTTGATTTTCATCTCTCCTTCCCTTAAAACAAGACTCTATCTTATACGGTATCATGCAGCTTGAATACACTACATTAATATAACGGTTAATTAGTTTAGGAACAAATGCACTTTGAATTATAAAATATGTGTAACTATTGGTAGTCTCACCTCTTTCAGCTCTTCGTAAGTTATTGTCATAACATTTTCATCATTAGCATATTTGTTCCATTGGGAAAGATATTCAAAGTAGCATCCCCAGGGCACTAAATAAAACAAAAAAAAAATTCTAAGAAGAAGCATAAATGAAGATTAGACAAGCTCCTTATGAAATAAGCCAATTTTTACTCCCGAAGTTGATCCCTCAGCTATGGGCAATATTAATCATTTCTATGCCAGAGTTTACACCCTTTTGTGCCTATTATGGAGTTTTGCTCCAGGCTGTTTAGGCACATGTACATGTCTCAGGCGTATGATACAATTTATGAGTCGGTATGGCAAAACATGTTAGTATTTCAAGACAGATATGAGTCCACTGAAGAGCTATTGGTACTCAAACCATCTTGCAGACTCCCATAACCTAGCTTAAAACCTTCTTTAACCCTCCCTTCTGCTGGCCATGTGATATGCCAAAATGAAGAATTTATGCAATTTTGAACTAGTGGGATTATTTTCTTTCTTTTTCAGAGCACTGCTTAGTCCACATCAGTCCTCTGGTCCAATTTGGCATGTAGGTGTTCAGAATCTGCACGGGCACAAGATTATGGACATTAGAGAGAAGGGGTGAAGTGAATCCAAGATAGTGATGAGGAGAAACTGCTTCTTCCAGAGGAAATACCAGTGTGTGCAAGTTAAAGTAGTTTGTGGAAGTGCAGGTTTGATGAGGAGTTATCCTCAGGCAGTAAGAAAAGCACTGTAAGCTTTAGTTCAAATTTCTAACTTTCTGTCTTTAATCTCTGCTTTTGTACTGTAAACCAAAAAAAAAAAATCCTGGTGAAGTTGATTTACAAAGTGCAAGGGTTTTAGGCAAAGTCAAAGCATTTAATAATTGACACAGATGGAAGAATTTACTGTACATTTCTTTGTCATGAAAGCTGTGAAGAAATCATCCCAGGTCTCATAGGAGGGAAGAGTAGAAACACCATTGCAAAAATGGTAAAAAGATGTAGCTACATCTTTTGGATTGCGAATCAGCAACAATATCTGGAAAAAAAAAATTAAAATATTTTATTTCTAGAGAAAGACATAACAGACGGTAGTATGAAGAAAACAATAATTTGCTTTATAACTGCAGTTTGGGGAATTTCTAATATCTTGTATACTACTTGCAGAAGTAGCAATTTCTTTCCAAATTCAGAAGGTGAAATATTTCACTTTGCTTCAGTACCTTATGAAGACTATTGCCTATAATTATTAAAATATCTTTTACAGATTAATCAAATTAATTATGCAGAATCTAAGTATATTTTGCTCAATACAAGCATCGTTCAGCATTTAGGTAGTGGGGAAAAATCAGACAACTACAAATTCTCTCTGAAACTTGACACACTGAAGCCCTCACTTCCGACAACATCACAAAATGCCTCCCATAGCATACTGTATGTCAAAATACATTTTACTGATGGAGGATTTGTATCTCCCCATCTCGCTTGTGGAGGACACAATGATGTTAATAAGGATGAACTAAGATTGTGAGATGAACAGCAGTTCTTGAACTGGCATGTAGAAATGGCCAGGCTAAACACTTATTAAGTATAAGAGTATTTCTGAAGCAGAAAAAATACTAAATTGGCTAAAAAAAAAAAAAAATCTGTTGGAGTGTTTGCTTACAAGACATTAAAATCAGCACTCACCTTGGCTTTATTTTTGAAGATAGACTTGGGAAGATATTCAGGACGCAGAAGAGTTAACATAAGTCTTCGAGAAGGTAATTTATTCATTCGCTTTAAGAATTGGAAGGAGGAAAGTGGATGGTTTAATTAATAATTAAGTATTCTTTTCCATCAGCCTATGATAAAATATTGCCTTGCTCAATGTATCAACTTGTCCGACCATATCCTGCCTGATTCCCTTAACTTTGATCTTCATCGATACATCTGGTTGGCTATTGATCAACATGTTATTCTTCATCGAGTCACCAGAAGTCCTTATTCTTTGTGAATGTTATCCTAGGATCCTAGTGGACTGATCTCAGTAGCTCTAGTATTCAAAAGCCCCTGAGGATGTGTATTTGAAACAAGATCATCCATTGCTACTTCTCCTCAGTGATAATGAATTTAACATGGCCCTTGTGGCCCAGAAGGCCAACCACATCCTGGGCTACATCAAGAGAAGCGTGGCCAGCAGGCCAAGGGAGGTGATTCTCCCCTTCTACTCTGCCCTGGTGAGACCCCACCTGGAGTACTGTGTCCAGTTCTGGAGCCCCCAACATAAGAGGGACATGGACCAGTTGGAGAAGGTCCAGAGGAGGGCCACGAAGATGATAAGAGGGCCGGAGCACCTTTCCTATGAGGACAGGCTGAGAAAGTTGGGGCTGTTCAGCCTGGAGAAGAGGAGGCTCTGGGGAGACCTGATAGCGGTCTTCCAGTACCTCAAGGGGGCCTACAAGAAAGATGGGGAAAGGCTGTTTAGTAGGGCCTGTTGTGATAGGACGAGGGGTAATGGTTTTAAAATAGAGGGAGGTAGATTTAGGTTAGATTTTAGGAAAAATTTTTTTACACCGAAGGTTGTAGAGAACTGGAACAGGTTGCCCAGAGAGGTGGTTGATGCCCCATCCCTGGAAACGTTCAAGGCCAGTTTGGATGAGGCTCTGAGCAACCTGATCTAGTTGGGGATGTCCCTGCTCCTTGCATGGGGGTTGGACTAGATGACCTTTGAAGGTCCCTTCCAACCCAAACCATTCTATGATTCTATGATTCTATGATTCTATTTTCTGTTAGACAAGGATTAAACCTAAAGGTAAGGTGCAGATTCTAACTCGGGCTATGTAAATGCTGAAGAATCTCAAGGAGAGAGAGAAGAGGTAAGGAGGAAGAGCTAGTAGAAGAGATAAAAGCCATTCTTTCAGTATTTGACATTTCATTAAACTCTTCTTAAAGACAAAACATTCTATATTGAATGTCTGCAGTTATTGCGTACCTAATGAGTATGTGCTCTTCTCAAGCCCTCTGAAGTGTCCACTGATCCCTCAGCATTTGGCAATATGAATGAGAATCATCCTGACCAGAGGATATATAGGACCATCCATATACAGAGAAGTAGGAGACTTCTTATCGAAGAGAGGAGTATTTCACACACCATATATTCAGTATTTGAAGCACAAAATTTTGACAACTTTCATAGATATTCTGTGCCCACCTCATATTTCTCAGTATCACCAATTTCAAGGTAGGGGAATTCTTCTAGTTCTTCATCATTCACGCTGCTTTCTTTATTCTGCATTTTCTTTTCAAATATGGCTAGCAGATCACTTAAGATTTGACGTAACCAGTTTGTGCCTGAAAGAGGAAAAGATACAGAATTGTTTGTAAAACCTTTAGAATAAACAGAAATGGATTTAGCAGGAAAGCCAAGAGATAGCTAGCACTACCAGGTGAGTTGCATGGTCTCCTTTCATGTGATACAATCACAGCTGAGTATCTGGACAATCGCCTCTCAGGAACCTTTGTTCTTTATAAGGACACATTTTTGTAACTCAAATGTCTCAGTACATCATAAATTAACTTGTATATTCTTAATTAACTTGTACATTGTTAATTAACTAATAAAGGAGAAGAACTGCTAAGATGCAAATTGGAAAGCGTGCGTTAATGTAATAATTTTTAATGGTCCGAAACATAAGGGCAATTGGGGTGGTAAGTCCGTACCCCAAAATCTAGTATATTGTATATGTTTTCTGACATGCTGCACAGAATTATCTTGGGAGGAAAGATCTGAAACTTGTGCTATATGTGTTCTTTTTCTTGACAAAGGGCAAAAATTCTCTTAAGTGACATTTCCTATATGCATTTATTGTATTTCTATTCACAACATTTTAAAAAGTCTGTAGAGAATTTCCTTCTTTACTTTACCATTTTCTGACTTCTGGACACTGAGCTCCTACATCTTTGTCACTACAGTCTTATTAACTGTGTTCTGGTGCATAGCATTCCTTAAAAAAGAAAACATAAAAAAGCAAAAACTTTACAATCCTGTGAACTGTGACTATACGCTGTAAGACACTGTGAATGCAACTGCTGCAGAAGAGAAATAGCTACAGTAAAATGGATATGAGACACACCTAATCCAAACCTGAGGCTCTGATAGGGCCTGTATAGGGTGCTTTCAGGCGGGAGGAGCAAAGATGCAGGATAAACTCACAACCATAGCAAAGATGTTCTCTTGATTTCCCAATAGCTAAGGATCAGTATGATCACTTCAAGTGTTACAAAAATAATTTTTTATAATTATGGATTTCAGATATTCTTGATATCTATGTGAAATTAACTAAAGAATATGCAGCACCAAAAGCTCCATTCTGTGTAAAAATACAAAACTATTAACTTTAGAGATACAAATGTGAGAGCAGACCCTGCAGTATCCAGAGATCTAGTTACCTCTGGTTTAAGAACTGTGTTCTCTCTAGTATGTGCTTTTAACTTCACAATTATAAAAAGTAAAAATTAAAAAAAAATTACATGCTATAGAAAATATCAGATCTCTTTTTCCAGTCATTTGAAAAATTCCCTATATAACACTTCATAATTAACTTTATTGTGCTTTTTTGAGAAAGAAATTAGCTCTTCAGAATTTTGTGAACATTCTAAATATTGTTATTTACTATAACATATATTATAATATGTATTATATATGTGTGTGTTTAGCACAAACCTACTTATTTGTCATTACATAACTTTAGTTATGAAGAAATCAAACTATATTCACCAGATTTAGGATATCCTGCCAAAATGATATCATCACTTCTGGCTTCAAGGGACTCCATGGCTCTGAATACTTCAGGACTGCAAAAAGTAACAGGGTAGAGAACCCCCTTGTAAGAAAAAAGCAGTTCGTCACGATCCATTGTGTCAGCAGTAGCTAATGCATTATCTATCACTTCAGTAAATTTTTTCCTGGACTTCTCCATTCTTCTCTCTTTCTCACACGCAGGCTGTCTCGCAGTGTGAAATGGCCTGCAGGAAAAGAGAGCCACAGATTATCCTTCAGCAGGGGGTGACCAATAATTTACCACTCCCTGAAACAGTAAACAAATACGCAACTCCAGTCAAAGTCCTCAAGTCAATTGAACCTTTTGAAATCAACAGAAGTTGTATGTAAGCAACCAAAAAAACCAAAAAAATGCAATTGCATTCCAGGTTAAAGGGCTTAAGTAACTTCAAAATACCATGCCAAGAAATTTGTGATCACTGCACTGAGTTTATCAACAAAACAGATCAAAATAGAACAACGTGAATTGCAGGCTGGAGTTTAAACACCACAATCACATTCCTCATGGCAGTTCTCCTCTTTCCAGTACTCACTCTGCTGGGATATTTTTTGGTTATATGACTCATCTTTCTCACCAAAATGGGATCAAACATGTTGGGATTGGGAGAAATTGTTCACTGTGCTAGTGACAGAGCTGTGGACCGTCCCATGAGGGTGGCCAACTGCTCCCTCCAGCTGGTGCCCAGGAGGACAACGTGGACGAGCACACTCTTTGGCCGTTGTTCGGACTGCAGTACAGAGTTCTGCCTTTCTGGCGGTTACACAGAAATGTCTCATTTATACATGTTCTTCCCTTAATGGGCTCAATCATTGTTTAACAACTGATCAGTCATTACTGAGCTAGTAATAATATCGCCTCAACTACCATGATTAGCATTTATAATGCACTTCAGCTGATGCGCTTCTGACTCCACTGACCTCAATAGAAAGAAATGCAGTTAGGCCCAAGTTTCATATTCCCATCCTCTGGCAAGAGGATGGGTCACAAGGAATAAGAACTCAGTTTCCCCAAAGAATTCAAGCCAAGCATTTAAATACTATTCTTTCCTATCTCCAACTTTTGAGCGCTGCCTGTTGGGCACTGGAAGCAGGAGGACCAGTGCATACCTGTATGGTTTTGCCAGTTCCTCACCCTGAGGTATTCACACGTGGTCCCTCAGGCGCATCGCAGTGCTCGCAGGATAACCTAGCCCTACATTTTTATCATCAATTTTGTTCAGTCCATGGAAATATTTTTCTTTTCCCTTCATCTCCTCTTTTCTGTAAAACTATGTCAGTATAGAAAGACGACCTATGTGTAGGCACCACCTGAACCAAGCGGACATCATGTGACTCCTCCTTGACCCATTTGTTGAATGAGATCTGTGCCAAAGCGCAGCCAGTTGACACCACCTGCATCACTTCATGATGTTAGATAAAAAATGCTGTTCCATGAAACAGCATCTTTGCTGATTCTTGAAGTGTCACTCTAGCAAAACAAAGAAGCAGCTTGCCTTACTTTTTTTCCTTTACCTGCCCTTGGCATAAAACTGTCATAGAATGAAAATGTGTTTAACTGATATTTTTACCTGCTGATGAAAAAAAAAGGGGTTGACATTCCCCATGCATTCCCTAAGGAGGGAAAAAGGGAAAAAATGGTATGCAATTTAGTAATGTATCTCATGCAATATCATAGTGTTGGAATAGGATTTCATTCGTACACTTCCCTCATCACAGAACAGTCCAAAGAAACTTTGACAGAGAAAATCCAGACGATTTCCAGTGTATTTTTGCCAGAGAGGACAGTCAGGCCAATTATTCGTTGGAGACATGTTTTCTCCTTAGGAACTCAAAAAAACCAGCATTGGTGGAGAAAAACCAATTAGAAGACATAAATAAGGAGAAGGGATTTTGAGGGGAGTTAAATTTTTTGGGGAAAAAAAAAGAAAAAAAGCAGGATCAAGATTTAGTAATGTGAGCCTTTAATACCGCCATCTGCCACAGCACCTGAGCCAGGAGATGGGAGGAGCGTACCTTGCACCTTGGACATTGCACAAGAAGACCCTATGATCCTGCCAAATGCTGAACCCAAAGACTGATGGGAAACATCAGTTGATTTAAAGTTCCTAAGAAGTGGCTTCAAAAACATGGAGATTAAAAACAGATTAAAGGATTTTATAATCCCCAAATTAATAATATCTGTTGTTCAAGCCACCACAATGCCTCTAAAGGTTTCTGACTTTCCATACTTATCAGACCTGGTCCCTCCTAATCGTGGAGCTTTGCAGAAAGAGACTGGTGACCTTGTCTGTGATAGCATTAGACGCTGCCAGCTGACACTTGCCTGGTGGACTGATCTGCTTCTGCATATCCATTCCCTGTTAAAAACAACAAAGTAGTACCCTTAAAACTTGTGCTCTCAGGTGGTAAACGAGAAGAAGTGGGTTTCTATAACTATTCTATGATCTGCATTAATCCCAGTAAAACTCTGGAGAAGACTTCCATAAATTAGTTCTCCCAAATAACCTCATAAGATTTAAAATGCATCCAGTAAGATTGATGCATTCATGAATATATCCTCAAATCCCCCTGATCATTCATCTGCATATATATAAAAAAAACCCAACAACCTCAAAGTGGGGGCATCCCCTGGGATCCTATGAATGAGTCCATGAGACGTAGGGCTTAAAGTAGACTTGGCTTTACAACGTAAATGCAATATGTGGCATTATTCCCTTTGAATAATTTCACATGTGCTTAATCATGGTGGAGTCAAAGCCCCCAGATAGAGACCAGGATGGTAGGATGTCTTAGGTTATGTGGTAAAATCTTGTCTGCACACTCACAAAGGAGCCCAGAAAAAGAATGGAAGTGGAGCCCAAACAATACCCTGCCCAGATACTCCCAGGTATGTCACAGAAGCTATCACCTCATCAAAGGCCTGATCACACAAGCCCAGAGAAGCACAGGGAGACAAAGGCAGACAGGAACCCAAGCTAAGGAATCAGACAAAGGGACAACTTGTCTAAGCCCCTTCTTGGGCTGTCCCAAGTGAGCTCCAGCCTCAGTGTCCTGCTGTGAAGATGACCCAGCAAGATGGTCAGTGCTGGAGCACCTTTTGAAGACTGGCAGAGGCTGCTGCCTGGGGGTATAGGCACATTAAGAAATGCAGAGGAAGAGCCTTTCATGATTGCACAGAACTTATTATGTCAGGAGTACATGACAGGTGTGAGACAATTGCCACAAAACAAATTATTTACCAGTCTGCATGACACTATTGTTATTTACTTAAAAAATACTGAAACAGAGATGGAAAAAATAATTAATCCTCAGTAGATGATCCGGGCTCATTTTCTTGACTAGTCTAAAAAAGCTGTTTGAGCTGTGGTCCAATCTGTTTTAAAATTTTCTAGGATCCTCCTTGTTCTTTTATTTTCCTGCTTAATTGTAGTCTTCTTTGTGACAGTCACCTTCCCTGACCAGGTCAAAGCTGGTCACAGCACCAGATTAGACTATTCCTTGCCTACAGAAGTATAACCAGTCCTGTCTTTCCACTACCCCAAATTTCCCACGTCTCTTCTAAACTCTCCTCTCATAGCTTTTTTTCTGCCTCAGCTTTGCTGTCTCTGGAGAGTTTCCACTCTCTTAATCCCCTCTCTGGAACAAGGTAGGAAATAAGCAATTTTCCACAGCTTTCATCATCTCTACTCATGCATTGGCTAGTTGCCAAAGTACAGATGCAAACCTTAACTGCCCTCTCCCTCCTGTTAATAACTCCACTAGGTAATAAGAAAGAACAGGCTGACAGTTGGTGTTGCTCAGCCTGGAGAAGAGAAGGCTCCGGGGAGACCTTATTGCAACCTTCCAGTACCTAAAGGGGGCCTACAAGAAAGCTGGAAAGGGACTAATTACAAGGGTATGTAGTGACAGGACAAGGAGTAATAGCTGTAAACTGAAAGAGGATGGATTTAGATCAGATACCAGGAAGAAATTTTTCACTATGAGGGTGGTGAGGCACTGGAACACGTTGCCCAGAGAAGCCGTGGAAGGCCTGTGCCTGGAAGTGTTCAAGGCCAGGCTGCATGGGGCTGTGAGCAGCCTGGTCTAGTGGAAGGTGTCCCTGCCCAGGCCAGCGGTGGTGGAACGAGACGACCTTTAAGGTCCCTTCCAGCCTGAACCATTCTATGATTCTATGAACGTGCCAGTAAATACAGAGAGTTTCATGACACACAATGCTGGAGAAATCACCTTCTTATACTAATCTGGAGATGTCAGCTTTATGTCAACAGACTCCTCAAACCATCGCCAAAAGAGAGTTATTTCCTTGCTTGTTTGTTTTACCTGATCTTTCCCAACCATATTGGAGAAAATAATTTTAAGAGTTGGAGGTCTCTGACTGGAACGTTGTTACCAAATAAATGTGCAGATGGAGGAGTTGGGCCAGTGACCTCAGGAAGTCACCTGTTTTCTCACTGTGCATCTGTAGAACCTGACTCTAAAAGAGGAAGGGGAAGAAACAGGAAGGAAGCAGCAAAGAAGGATGTCACCAAACACTCTACTGATGTTATGGAGGACTTTCTGATTCTTGTTAATGTACTAAATGTCCTGCAAACCTGTCATTAATCCCCTTATGGTCTATGCCCCTGAAATAGTCAAAGCTCAGGAGCCTTTAGTGCAGAAGTAATTATGTCATACAAAGTGTAATGTGGCAAAACAAATGAGACCAAATATGAAATGCAAATGTAAAGTATGCCTAATAAAGCTGATTGAACAGGTATCCTGAACCAGATTATCCAGATGCCAAAAAAAAAAAAAAATTAGTCCTGTCATATTCTTTGCAAAAAAAAAAAAAACAAACCGAAACTATTTAATTTTCAGTATATGAATTTGAGCGCACGAATCAGGATTATCAAAGCAAACACAGCTTGCTCAGTAGAACATACAAGACATCAGAGGATGTATTCCTACAGGACCTGGAAGCATGCAGCTTAGATCTTAAGCATAAAGTTAAAGGTGTGTATTTTCACAGAAAGAGGATAATTTATTTCCTTGTCTGAAGATCTCACTTTAACTGGTTTTTTTTCACTTAACTTATCAAAAAGATTTAGTTTTATTCAAGTATTGTAGTATTAGGACTGGAAAGTCATACAGAAAGAACTAGAGTGTTTTTCTCTGATGTTTTTAAGACATGTTTCTCCATGGATTCTTTTGAGTTCCAGTCGTGACACTGTAAATTAATCCTGTAGAAAGTTTAAAGAAGAACTGCCAGCTAATGGCCTGTGGGCCAATTCGCATGCTGACTAGCTGGCTACCAGGCCAACATGGGCACCACCAGTAACAACCTATTTACTCTTGGCCCATGATCTACCACTTTCTTTCACCTCCTGTTGCCCTCCGAAGGACTAAGCAAGCTGACTGAGCTCCATGTGGTGTGTTGTGGAGAAGGACAAGGGCTGCAGTGTGTACTGCTGGAAGCAAAGTTAGGACATGGGAGGAAGACGTACCCATACCCTCCTACCCTCGTAGGGTATGGAGATGAGGGTACAGGAAAGATGAGTTGATGTAAGGGAATAGACAGGGAAACAATAATTTGAGCATCTCTTCCTAGAAATACCCAGCTCACAACTATCTACGGGCAGGTTAGCCAGATTGCAGATTAACCCCGGAGCCAAG
Source organism: Chlamydotis macqueenii (assembly GCF_036417535.1). NCBI lineage: Eukaryota > Metazoa > Chordata > Aves > Otidiformes > Otididae > Chlamydotis > Chlamydotis macqueenii. The sequence goes on along the minus strand of NC_141558.1, from coordinate 100,114,672 downwards.
CAGTGAGACCATTTCTGTGGCTGCTCAGCCCTTGGCCTGCCTCCTGGGAGTGCTCTGCTGCTTTCTGCTGAGGGACTCTGCTGAAGAGCTTTCACCACAGACCAAATGTCAAGTTTCTCCCCATCCTCCTTTTAGCACATTCTACCATTTTCTTACACTCTTGGTCCATTAAAAGAAAAAAAAAAACCAAAACATACACAACCTTTTTTTAATCCCCTCAAGAATTTTCTCTTCCTTTTTTTCCTTATGGTCAGGAGGTTTGATTCATTTTGCCAATTGCTTTTTTTCAGCTCTAGCAAGACTACTTGGCTGTCATCTTACGTAACTAGATTCCATTCAATACCTCCAGATTCATTCCTAGAGGTGAAAGGTAAACTCCTATCTCACTTGGTGTACCTGATACTGGACAATTGTCCCCTCAAATCTCCAATCTGAGGAACTTTTATAGCTTAGAGTTAATCAAAATACACAGTCCTCTTTGATCCCAGGAAAAACACATACAAAAACATGAAAGCTTCTCCTTCTTTCTATTTCACCCTATTTCTTTCTTAGTCTCAAGGCTCCTTCATCTTCACCACTCTCCTTTTTGATCCTAACACAATTCCTGAGCTGTCATCTTCGTTTATACATTCCCTAGGTCAAGTCCATTCCCTATACGGAGAGATGTGCTTCATTGTGTAAAGATGAAGGGATTTGACATCCAAACTTGATAAAATAGTCAGCAGTAGCACAGCTCACCAGACTTACTAATCTGTCCACAAAATATGTGGCTCAGAAAAGGCAAAAGTTCTGTGGGCTTTTTTTTTATTTTCAGGTGAGTAATTTATCTTACTTAAATCTTTTTCTACCAAAAAGTTATGGCTGTTCCACATCACAGTAACCCCACAGTTGCTGCCTTTGAAGAGTGAACACAGATAATTGATGTCAAAACTCCTAAATACCTGCAGCTTTTACCATTCTGATTTAAAGTATTTTTAAATGGATGGTATTTCCCTTGATATACCACGGGTACCATTCAGGAACTTCTGAAGCTCGCTCCTCCAGCCCTTCCTTTGTCTCCCCCACTACCTCCAGCCAGAGATGGTGGAGTTCTTCATGATAATAAGATAGGGTAGACACCTGGGACTGGTCCACTTCCAAATCTCTCTCACCATATGTCTTGAAAATTATGTTTCCCATTTTTAATAGCAATTTTAAAGTAGCTGTAACTCCAGACTTTGTCAGAATTGCCGGGATTTAAAAGTCAATGTGGCAAGGTAACAAAAAAAGCTCCTGCTAGTGTAGAGTGCCAAGTCAGTAAATTATTTTTCACTCTTGATTCGTTCCACTGCTGTTCCCACACTTAGTCTCTGTCTTGTGATCAGGAGCAGAAGCTGTTTGGTAATTGGCATCCTCAGATCCCTACAGAAAGGGGTGAGGCCACCAAGCCTAGCTTTGCTGGCTGTATTGGGTCTGGCTGAGATGGAGTTAATTTTCCCCACAGCAGCCCTCACAGTGCTGTGCTTTGTACTGGTAGATACAAAGGTGCTGATAAGACACCAGTGTTTTGGCTACTGCTGAGCAATGCTTGCACAGCATCAAGGCTGCCTCTCCAACATTCCCCCTCCCCAGTAGGCTGGGGGTGGGCAAGATCTTGGGAGGGGACACAGCCAGGACAGCTGACCCAGACTGACCAAAGGGATATTCCATACCGTATTATATCTGCTCAGCAATAAAAGCTAAGAGAAAGGAGGAGGGGGTGGGGTCAATTCGTTATGATGATGTTTGTCTTCTGGAGCAACTGCTATGCATACTGAAGCCCTACTTCCCAGGAAGTGGCTGGACATCACCTGCTGGTGGGAAGTAGGGAATAAATCTTTTGTTTTCCTTTGCTTCTGCACACAGTCTTTGCTTTTGCTTTATTAAACTGCTTTTATTGTGACCCACGAAGCTTTTTTCCCATCTTGTTTTCTCCCTCCCATGTCCTGCTGAGGATGGGAGTGATAGAGTGGCTTGGTGGGCATCCAGCCAAGGTCAGCCTACCACGCTGGATCACCCTATTCCTCAGTGAATCAATGACATCCTTCAGGCTTAAGGTTATAAATTGATTTTACCTGAATGAGACCCAGAATAAGAATGATTACTAAACCATACAAGAAATTTCAGATTGAACTGAAGGTGTTATTATACACAGACCAGACCATATTGTGGAAATTGCCAATTCACTCATTAGGGTTTAAACCCCACACTTACTTTTCTTCCCAGTTGAGTTCCTACTGACCTTTGGAGCTGCTGACTTGGAAAAGAGTAGAGTGATCCCCAGTTAAAGTGATACATACTGAATGAAAGGAAGCTGTGGGAGAAAAGTGGCAGAAATGCAGAAAATATCCTTCCCCCCAAACATCATTACTATCAGGTTGGAGAATTGCAGAGTGGCAGAGAAATGGAGAATATTGCTTTGAAAAGAGGGGAAAAGCTGCTCTGATGAAATGCCCCCATGAGAGAGACAGTAGCTTTTATGTCTTAAGGCACTCTTATATTAATAAATGTTCATGCTTTTCTTTAATTAGTTGATTCACAGGCTGTATTTACTCCACAGAAATGTTAATGCAACACCTGCAGAGAGCAGGAGGCAAAAGCAGTCGTCTGCTATGTGTGGAACTGACTATTGCAGAAGAAAGCTTGCATAAGTGCATTGGAAGCACTCTCTCTTAGTCTGGAGGCTTAAAAAATATTCTAAATCCTACTTTTTTTTTTTATTTCTAAGTTCAGTATTTGCTCTGTCCATGTTTGAACTATGCAATTTTCTTCCCTCGTGGCTTGGGAACTAGGAGGAGAAAAGGATTCCTGGGAGAACAGGCAAGACAGAGTTCCCATATTCATGCTCAGAGCCTTCTCCTGTCATGGTCTGCAGCAACAAGTAGCAGGGGAAAAAAAAAAAAAAAAAAAAGAAAAAAACAAAAGTCTGTCTCAGACCCTTTCATCTGGGTCTGAGGAAAATGGTACTGGCTCAGTCACTGCATGAGCACGGGACATTTTGAGTCCTGTCAGGTGCACAAGGCTGAGGAGATGCTCCTTCACTCAATGCATATTGACTGTGGCCTCAGAAAAGCAGGTGAACACAGAGGCATCCTTTGGGTCAGCATGTCAACTTCACGGCACAACTAGCTGTTACAAGCCTTGCTGTGCTCAGGCAGGGTGTGCTTGGGGAAGAGCAGCTACAGTTCAGCTGGGAAGTTTCCTCCGAGCTCCCATGAAAGTCACAGAGGCTAACACCCCGAGCAGACCTCCGCAGACCTCCATAGTCAGAGCCAAGACTCATCCCAAATAGAATATTCCTTTAAGAAGGCATATTGTGAAGTGACACTGTGAGATTGCTCTGTACGCCATTAGTTCTAATACGGTTCAGTAAATGAACAACTTCTCAGTATGCCAAAGGTCTTCCATTTAGCATTAACATCTCATATACACTGCAATCGCTATAAAGGCAGCTGTAGTCTGACTGTTACAACACTTATCTGCAACATTGACTTTTGTCCTGTGTATCATGCAGCTGCACTCCTGAGCAGAGTTCAGGAAATGATTGCTTTAACAGCTCTGTTTTATCTCTCAGGCTTTGCAATACTTTTATTGCAAATATACTTTTATTTATTATTATTTTATAATATTTTAACGTGGAGGGGGTGCTGCTAAGCATTCCTTGTACATTTCCTCCATTTCCAATCCATGCTTTTCCACAAAAAGATTCCTCCAGTTGCTAACACCACCTACAAAGACCCCTTATTGATGCTGTAAGATGTAATGCACAAGTTTTAGTATTCAGCATATTTATTTGCCCAGGAAGTATTATTTATATCCCTCTATATGGTAAGTGAGGTGTTGTTCCTTGCTTTTTAAAACTATTACTAGGTTTCATTCCTTTCCAAATGTGAGCAGTTCTGCTCGCCTGCAGAGATCCACCGGGTGAGGTCAGTCTGTGGCCAGCTTTCTGCTTCAATTATCCCATAGATGGCGCCAGTCTTGGGGCAGGGATGAGTGAATAGCCACAGACTGACTCCTGGCTTGTTACATGGGTGAAATAAAGATAACCGGCCTCGGTTTTTGTTCACCTTCATACACCAGCTGGATGAAAACTGCATTTCAAGAACAATTCACTAGCTGCTTAGTTATTCCTGCCATGAAGACTGTAATTCTAGAGCTGCTTCAATATGGTACGGACACTCAGAAATGACCAAACATTTGGGGGTTGGACTAGATGACCTTTAAAGGTCCCTTCCAACCCAAACCATTCTATGATTCTATGATTTTCCTTCCAGAAAGCCATTTGCTTCCCAAAAAGCTCCCATAGATTTTCAAAGGAAAAAAAAAGCAGATGTCTCTTTGGATGAAGGACTTAATGGTCTCAATGGCTGGACAAGCTCCATCACACTGTTGCCTGATCTCTAATATCTCTTTAGCCAGAAACGAGGAAAGATCTCATACCATATCACCAACAGTCTGGCTCTCCCCATCTCAGGTTAACTGAGTCAGATGCACACATGTTTAAAAGAGGAAAGGTGTCCAAAAAGCTGTGTGCCGAGCCAGTTGTAAGACAGTCCTGAAATAACCCTTAAAGCTAGGAAATCTACTGCATTTTTCACCATTTGTACACTGTGAATATTCAGCTGATATTTATGGAAGGAAAATTCTGCCAATGAAGCCGGGAATAGCACACCTCACCATAGGAAGGCTGAGAACAGTGTCTTCAGAATGGCTTCACCTTTACAGAAGAGAGTATCACCTAACGTCCCATGAGTGGCCTTAGGTGTCTTCTTCACACATTGGAAACCACTCCTCTGTACATCATTTCATTCAGATTGAACAAAAAAAAAAATTCAAGTTGTTTTTGCACTCCTAAGCATACATTCTGTTAGGAAAAAGAGTCATGTACTGGATAATATCCAAGGAAACACAGCATTTCCTCTCTCTAGCCTTCAAACTCTCAGGGTATCTCTTTTCACACCACAGGGATGTCAAAGGAAAGACAACGATGCACACAGCTACTATTTTCTTGACCTGCATCAATAAAATTCAGAGAAGAGAGAAAGTAGAAGTATAATTAAAATAACCTTAGTATTTTCAAACCCCCTGCTGATGCAAAGGGTTTCAAAAGGCTTATCAAAAATTTCAGCTGGGAGAGGAGACATTGTTAAGCTTTTTCCTGGGACCAAATACTGTCTGTTTTAGTCATCCTAACCTAAAAGCTCCTAAATGATTGTTTATGGAGAAAAATTGTCCTCTGATCCATGTCAAAGTATGAGTTCATCTTTCTTCCTTAGGTGATGATAGAAATCTAAAAGTAATGGGTAGGATCTTGCTGGTGGAGGTGAAAATGATGCATCCTTTCAGAGTCAAAACGAAGGAGCCTGTTGAGACTACGTGGAGAGAGGGAACAGGAGAAGGAAGAAGCTGAGATTAAATAGTAAAGGAGAAAAGTTGCAACAATGCAGAAAGACAGGGGGAAAGGGAATACCTCCAAAAGTCCTGAGCAAGGATGTGAGCTCTGACATACAATAGTTGAAGTTTTGACCAGCACCATCTGTACCTAACTTCCTTATGAGCAGCTCCTACAGCAGGGTCTCCACACATGGGGACTGAGCTGTCCACCTGTGCCTGGGGATTGTCCTTCTGCATCTGCAATAAAGCATATTAGCCAGACAGTGCACAGAAACCTGAACTAGTCATACAGATGCAGCACCTCCTTACAGAAAAAAAAAACAACTTTGTGTTATAGTTTAGCCGTAGTCAAGACCAAGCTACACAGCCTCTTGCCCAGTCTCCCCACTCTCCTGTGGGGCAGGGAGGAGAATTGGTAAAAAGAAGGCAAAACCCATGGGTTGAGATGGGGGAGGGGGGTAAGAGAAAAAAAAAAGAGAATAACAGAAGGAAACAAAACAGTGATGGAAAACAATTACAGTACAATAGCTCACAGCAGATCCTGATGCCCAGTTTCCTCCCAAGTAGCAGGAGCCTCCCCTCAGCCCCCTCCTCACTGATACAATGAGCATGGTGTCACATGGGATGGAACAGCCCTTGGGCCAGTTTGGGTAAACCACCCCAGCTGTTGGCTAATGAGTAACCTATCCCACCTGTGTGCCCCAGCCATAGGGGCCACCAGGTCCGGTTGCCCTCCCAGCTCAGGTGAATGTTAACTCTATCCTAGCCAGAAGCAGGACACTTTGGAAAGCAAATAAATATACGTATTTGCTGTTAACAAGTAAATGTTGTGTGTTAGAAAGCAGCAGGGCAGTGGCAAATTAAATTGGCTTGTTGGAAGTGCAACAGAAGTTCTTTATGGGACTATCTCCAGCATTTCTTCTTGTGTTACATAGTCTTTTTGTTTACCTTTGCATGAAATGTCTCCTTTGTAACCTCTATGGAATAAAATTGGACCGAATTTTGGAAAGTATCTCACACAGTCCGTCCAAATCCTTTTCTCCCTTGTCCTGGTTTTGGCAGGGATGGAGTTAATTCTTCTCTCAGTACTGGCCTGACTCCTGCACATTTATTTGGTAATAACGTTCCAGTCAGAGACGTCCAAATCTTAAAATTATTTTCTCCAATATGGTTGGGAAAGATCAGGTAAAACAAACAAGCAAGGAAATAACTCTCTTTTGGCGATGGTTTGAGGAGTCTGTTGACCTAAAGCTGACATCTCCAGATTAGTATAAGAAGATGATTTCTCCAGCATTGTGTGTCATGAAACTCTCTGTATTTACTGGCACGTTCATAGAATCATAGAATGGTTCAGGCTGGAAGGGACCTTAAAGGTCATCTCGTTCCACCACCGCTGGCCTGGGCAGGGACACCTTCCACTAGACCAGGCTGCTCAAAGCCCCATGCAGCCTGGCCTTGAACACTTCCAGGCACAGGCCTTCCACGGCTTCTCTGGGCAACGTGTTCCAGTGCCTCACCACCCTCATAGTGAAAAATTTCTTCCTGGTATCTGATCTAAATCCATCCTCTTTCAGTTTACAGCTATTACTCCTTGTCCTGTCACTACATACCCTTGTAATTAGTCCCTTTCCAGCTTTCTTGTAGGCCCCCTTTAGGTACTGGAAGGTTGCAATAAGGTCTCCCCGGAGCCTTCTCTTCTCCAGGCTGAGCAACACCAACTGTCAGCCTGTTCTTTCTTATTACCTAGTGGAGTTATTAACAGGAGGGAGAGGGCAGTTAAGGTTTGCATCTGTACTTTGGCAACTAGCCAATGCATGAGTAGAGATGATGAAAGCTGTGGAAAATTGCTTATTTCCTACCTTGTTCCAGAGAGGGGATTAAGAGAGTGGAAACTCTCCAGAGACAGCAAAGCTGAGGCAGAAAAAAAGCTATGAGAGGAGAGTTTAGAAGAGACGTGGGAAATTTGGGGTAGTGGAAAGACAGGACTGGTTATACTTCTGTAGGCAAGGAATAGTCTAATCTGGTGCTGTGACCAGCTTTGACCTGGTCAGGGAAGGTGACTGTCACAAAGAAGACTACAATTAAGCAGGAAAATAAAAGAACAAGGAGGATCCTAGAAAATTTTAAAACAGATTGGACCACAGCTCAAACAGCTTTTTTAGACTAGTCAAGAAAATGAGCCCGGATCATCTACTGAGGATTAATTATTTTTTCCATCTCTGTTTCAGTATTTTTTAAGTAAATAACAATAGTGTCATGCAGACTGGTAAATAATTTGTTTTGTGGCAATTGTCTCACACCTGTCATGTACTCCTGACATAATAAGTTCTGTGCAATCATGAAAGGCTCTTCCTCTGCATTTCTTAATGTGCCTATACCCCCAGGCAGCAGCCTCTGCCAGTCTTCAAAAGGTGCTCCAGCACTGACCATCTTGCTGGGTCATCTTCACAGCAGGACACTGAGGCTGGAGCTCACTTGGGACAGCCCAAGAAGGGGCTTAGACAAGTTGTCCCTTTGTCTGATTCCTTAGCTTGGGTTCCTGTCTGCCTTTGTCTCCCTGTGCTTCTCTGGGCTTGTGTGATCAGGCCTTTGACGAGGTGATAGCTTCTGTGACATGCCTGGGAGTATCTGGGCAGGGTATTGTTTGGGCTCCACTTCCATTCTTTTTCTGGGCTCCTTTGTGAGTGTGCAGACAAGATTTTACCACATAACCTAAGACATCCTACCATCCTGGTCTCTATCTGGGGGCTTTGACTCCACCATGATTAAGCACATGTGAAATTATTCAAAGGGAATAATGCCACATATTGCATTTACGTTGTAAAGCCAAGTCTACTTTAAGCCCTGCGTCTCATGGACTCATTCATAGGATCCCAGGGGATGCCCCCACTTTGAGGTTGTTGGGTTTTTTTTATATATATGCAGATGAATGATCAGGGGGATTTGAGGATATATTCATGAATGCATCAATCTTACTGGATGCATTTTAAATCTTATGAGGTTATTTGGGAGAACTAATTTATGGAAGTCTTCTCCAGAGTTTTACTGGGATTAATGCAGATCATAGAATAGTTATAGAAACCCACTTCTTCTCGTTTACCACCTGAGAGCACAAGTTTTAAGGGTACTACTTTGTTGTTTTTAACAGGGAATGGATATGCAGAAGCAGATCAGTCCACCAGGCAAGTGTCAGCTGGCAGCGTCTAATGCTATCACAGACAAGGTCACCAGTCTCTTTCTGCAAAGCTCCACGATTAGGAGGGACCAGGTCTGATAAGTATGGAAAGTCAGAAACCTTTAGAGGCATTGTGGTGGCTTGAACAACAGATATTATTAATTTGGGGATTATAAAATCCTTTAATCTGTTTTTAATCTCCATGTTTTTGAAGCCACTTCTTAGGAACTTTAAATCAACTGATGTTTCCCATCAGTCTTTGGGTTCAGCATTTGGCAGGATCATAGGGTCTTCTTGTGCAATGTCCAAGGTGCAAGGTACGCTCCTCCCATCTCCTGGCTCAGGTGCTGTGGCAGATGGCGGTATTAAAGGCTCACATTACTAAATCTTGATCCTGCTTTTTTTCTTTTTTTTTCCCCAAAAAATTTAACTCCCCTCAAAATCCCTTCTCCTTATTTATGTCTTCTAATTGGTTTTTCTCCACCAATGCTGGTTTTTTTGAGTTCCTAAGGAGAAAACATGTCTCCAACGAATAATTGGCCTGACTGTCCTCTCTGGCAAAAATACACTGGAAATCGTCTGGATTTTCTCTGTCAAAGTTTCTTTGGACTGTTCTGTGATGAGGGAAGTGTACGAATGAAATCCTATTCCAACACTATGATATTGCATGAGATACATTACTAAATTGCATACCATTTTTTCCCTTTTTCCCTCCTTAGGGAATGCATGGGGAATGTCAACCCCTTTTTTTTTCATCAGCAGGTAAAAATATCAGTTAAACACATTTTCATTCTATGACAGTTTTATGCCAAGGGCAGGTAAAGGAAAAAAAGTAAGGCAAGCTGCTTCTTTGTTTTGCTAGAGTGACACTTCAAGAATCAGCAAAGATGCTGTTTCATGGAACAGCATTTTTTATCTAACATCATGAAGTGATGCAGGTGGTGTCAACTGGCTGCGCTTTGGCACAGATCTCATTCAACAAATGGGTCAAGGAGGAGTCACATGATGTCCGCTTGGTTCAGGTGGTGCCTACACATAGGTCGTCTTTCTATACTGACATAGTTTTACAGAAAAGAGGAGATGAAGGGAAAAGAAAAATATTTCCATGGACTGAACAAAATTGATGATAAAAATGTAGGGCTAGGTTATCCTGCGAGCACTGCGATGCACCTGAGGGACCACGTGTGAATACCTCAGGGTGAGGAACTGGCAAAACCATACAGGTATGCACTGGTCCTCCTGCTTCCAGTGCCCAACAGGCAGCGCTCAAAAGTTGGAGATAGGAAAGAATAGTATTTAAATGCTTGGCTTGAATTCTTTGGGGAAACTGAGTTCTTATTCCTTGTGACCCATCCTCTTGCCAGAGGATGGGAATATGAAACTTGGGCCTAACTGCATTTCTTTCTATTAGGTCAGTGGAGTCAGAAGCGCATCAGCTGAAGTGCATTATAAATGCTAATCATGGTAGTTGAGGCGATATTATTACTAGCTCAGTAATGACTGATCAGTTGTTAAACAATGATTGAGCTCATTAAGGGAAGAACATGTATAAATGAGACATTTCTGTGTAACCACCAGAAAGGCAGAACTCTGTACTGCAGTCCAAACAACGGCCAAAGAGTGTGCTCGTCCACGTTGTCCTCCTGGGCACCAGCTGGAGGGAGCAGTTGGCCACGCTCATGGGACGGTCCACAGCTCTGTCACTAGCACAGTGAACAATTTCTCCCAGTCCCAACATGTTTGATCCCATTTTGGTGAGAAAGATGAGTCATACAACCAAAAAATATCCCAGCAGAGTGAGTACTGGAAAGAGGAGAACTGCCATGAGGAATGTGATTGTGGTGTTTAAACTCCAGCCTGCAATTGACGTTGTTCTATTTTGATCTGTTTTGTTGATAAACTCAGTGCAGTGATCACAAATTTCTTGGCATGGTATTTTGAAGTTACTTAAGCCCTTTAACCTGGAATGCAATTGCATTTTTTTTGTTTTTTTGGTTGCTTACATACAACTTTTTTTGATTTCAAAAGGTTCAATTGACTTAAGGACTTTGACTGGAGTTGCATATTTGTTTACTGTTTCGGGGAGTGGTAAATTATTGGTCACCCCCTGCTGAAGGATAATCTGTGGCTCTCTTTTCCTGCAGGCCATTTCACACTGCGAGACAGCCTGCGTGTGAGAAAGAGAGAAGAATGGAGAAGTCCAGGAAAAAATTTACTGAAGTGTTAGATAACGCATTAGCTACTGCTGACACAATGGATCGTGAGGAACTGCTTTTTTCTTACAAGGGGGTTCTCTACCCTGTTACTTTTTGCAGTCCTGAAGTATTCAGAGCCATGGAGTCCCTTGAAGCCAGAAGTGATGATATCATTTTGGCAGGATATCCTAAATCTGGTGAATATAATTTGCTTTCTTCATAACTAAAGTTATGTAGTGACAAATAAGTAGGTTTGTGCTAAATATATATCATATATATAATACATATTATAATATATGTTATAGTAAATAACAATATTTAGAATGTTCACAAAATTCTGAAGAGCTAATTTCTTTCTCAAAAAGCACAACAAAGTTAATTATGAAGATATTATATAGGGAATTTTTCAAATGACTGGAAAAAGAGATCTGATATTATTTTCTTTAGCATGTAATTTTTTTTAATTTTTACTTTTTATAATTGTGAAGTTAAAAGCACATATTAGAGAGAACACAGTTCTTAAACCAGAGGTAACTAGATCTCTGGATACTGCAGCGTCTGCTCTCACATTTGTATCTCTAAAGTTAATAGTTTTGTATTTTTACACAGAATGGAGCTTTTGGTGCCTTCACATGCCATGCTGCATATTCTTTAGTTAATTTCACATAGATATCAAGAATATCTGAAATCCATAATTATAAAAAATTATTTTTGTAACACTTGAAGTGATCATACTGATCCTTAGCTATTGGGAAATCAAGAGAACATCTTTGCTATGGTTGTGAGTTTATCCTGCATCTTTGCTCCTCCTGCCTGAAAGCACCCTATACAGGCCCTATCAGAGCCTCAGGTTTGGATTAGGTGTGTCTCATATCCATTTTACTGTAGCTATTTCTCTTCTGCAGCAGTTGGATTCACAGTGTCTTACAGCAGATAGTCACAGTTCACAGGATTGTAAAGTTTTTGCTTTTTTATAATGTTTTCTTTTTTAAGGAATGCTATGCAGGTTTGGATTAGGTTTCAGATCTTGTTCTGCTCCTGTGCTGAAGTTCTGTGATCCATCTTTCCTCTCAAGATAACCCTGTGCAGCATGTCAGAAAACATATACAATATACTAGATTTTGGGGTACAGACTTACCACCCCAATTGCCCTTATGTTTCGGACCATAAAAAATTATTACATTAACGCACGCTTTCCAATTTGCATCTTAGCAGTTCTTCTCCTTTATTAGTTAATTAACAATGTACAAGTTAATTAAGAATATACAAGTTAATTTATGATGTACTGAGACATTTGAGTTACAGAAATATATCCTTATAAAGAACAAGGGTTCCTGAGAGGCGATTGTCCAGATACTCAGCTGTGATTGTATCACATGAAAGGAGACCATGCAACTCACCTGGTAGTGCTAGCTATCTATTGGCTTTCCTGCTAAATCCATTTCTGTTTACTCTAAAGGTTTTACAAACAATTCTGTATCTTTTCCCCTTTCAGGCACAAACTGGTTAGGTCAAATCTTAAGTGATCTGCTAGCCATATTTGAAAAGAAAATGCAGAATAAAGAAAGCAGCGTGAATGATGAAGAACTAGAAGAATTCCCCTACCTTGAAATTGGTGATACTGAGAAATATGAGGTGGGCACAGAATATATATGAAAGTTGTCAAAATTTTGTGCTTCAAATACTGAATATATGGTGTGTGAAATACTCCTCTCTTCGATAAGAAGTCTCCTACTTCTCTGTATATGGATGGTCCTATATATCCTCTGGTCAGGATGATTCTCATTCTATATTGCCAAATGCTGAGGGATCAATGGACACCTAACCATTCTATGATTCTATGACTTCAGAGCCAAGAGGGTGAGGCCTGCAAGGCCCACAAGGCTCGCACCTCCTCCTCTCTGCCCCCGCTCAGCTCCTTCACATCTCTCTCTTTTTTTTTTTCTACTTTCCCTTCCTTAAATACGTTATCTTAGAGGCATTATCATGGAACATTCTGTCACCAATTGCCTCGGCCTTGGTGTGCAGCGGGTCTGCTCTAGGCCCAGCTGAATCCACTGAACAAAGCGGAGCGATTTCTAGCAGTTTCCTAGAGAAGCTACCACCTTAGCCCCACCCCCTACTAAACAAAACCAGAACAGGAGCACATATTCATTAGGTATGCAATAACTGCAGACATTCAATATAGAATGTTTTGTCTTTAAGAAGAGTTTAATGAAATGTCAAATACTGAAAGAATGGCTTTTATCTCTTCTGCTAGCTCTTCCTTCTTACCTCTTCTCTCTCTCCTTGAGATTCTTCAGCATTTACATAGCCCCTGTTAAAATCTGCACCTTACCTTTAGGTTTAATCCTTGTCTAACAGTACATGTTAAATTCATTAACAATGAAGAGAAGTAGCAATGGATGATCTTGTTTCAAATACACATCCTCAGGGGCTTTTGAATACTAGAGCTACTGAGATTCTAGGATAACATTCATAAAGAATAAGCAGTTCTATTGGACAATAAGTTGATACATTGAGCAAGGCAATATTTTATCATAGGCTAATGGAAAAGAATACTTAAGTATTAACTAAACCATCCACTTTCCTCCTTCCAATTCTTAAAGCGAATGAATAAATTACCTTCTCGAAGACTTATGTTTACTCATCTCCGTCCTGAATATCTTCCCAAGTCTATCTTCAAAAAAAAAGCCAAGGTGAGTGCTGATTTTAATGTCTTGTAAGCAAACACTCCAACAGATTTTTTTTTTTTTTTTTAGGGAATTTAGTATTTTTTCTGCTTCAGAAATACTCTTATACTTAATAAGTGTTTAGCCTGGCCATTTCTACATGCCAGTTCAAGAACTGCTGTTCATCTCACAATCTTAGTTCATCCTTATTAACATCATTGTGTCTTCCACAAGCGAGATGGGGAGATACAAATCCTCCATCAGTAAAATGTATTTTGACATACAGTATGCTATGGGAGGCATTTTGTGATGTTGTCGGAAGTGAGGGCTTCAGTGTGTCAAGTTTCAGAGAGAATTTGTAGTTGTCTGATTTTTCCCCACTACCTAAATGATGAACGATGCTTGTATTGAGCAAAATATACTTAGATTCTGCATAATTAATTTGATTAATCTGTAAAAGATATTTTAATAATTATAGGCAATAGTCTTCATAAGGTACTGAAGCAAAGTGAAATATTTCACCTTCTGAATTTGGAAAGAAATTGCTACTTCTGCAAGTAGTATACAAGATATTAGAAATTCCCCAAACTGCAGTTATAAAGCAAATTATTGTTTTCTTCATACTATAGTCTGTTATGTCTTTCTCTAGAAATAAAATATTTTCGTTTTTCCCAGATATTGTTGCTGATTCGCAATCCAAAAGATGTAGCTACATCTTATTACCATTTCACCAATGGCATTTCTCCGATTCCGTCCTATGAGACCTGGGATGATTTCTTCACAGCTTTCATGACAAAGAAAAGTACAGTATATTCTTCTGTCTCTGTCAATTATTAAATGCTTTGACTTTGCCTAAAACCCTTGCACTTTGTAAATCAACTTCACCAGGATTTTTTTTTTTGGTTTACAGTACAAAAGCAGAGATTAAAGACAGAAAGTTAGAAATTTGAACTAAAGCTTACAGTGCTTTTCTTACTGCCTGAGGATAACTCCTCATCAAACCTGCACTTCCACAAACTACTTTAACTTGCACACACTGGTATTTCCTCTGGAAGAAGCAGTTTCTCCTCATCACTATCTTGGATTCACTTCACCCCTTCTCTCTAATGTCCATAATCTTGTGCCCGTGCAGATTCTGAACACCTACATGCCAAATTGGACCAGAGGACTGATGTGGACTAAGCAGTGCTCTGAAAAAGAAAGAAAATAATCCCACTAGTTCAAAATTGCATAAATTCTTCATTTTGGCATATCACATGGCCAGCAGAAGGGAGGGTTAAAGAAGGTTTTAAGCTAGGTTATGGGAGTCTGCAAGATGGTTTGAGTACCAATAGCTCTTCAGTGGACTCATATCTGTCTTGAAATACTAACATGTTTTGCCATACCGACTCATAAATTGTATCATATGCCTGAGACATGTACATGTGCCTAAACAGCCTGGAGCAAAACTCCATAATAGGCACAAAAGGGTGTAAACTCTGGCATAGAAATGATTAATATTGCCCATAGCTGAGGGATCAACTTCGGGAGTAAAAATTGGCTTATTTCATAAGGAGCTTGTCTAATCTTCATTTATGCTTCTTCTTAGAATTTTTTTTTTGTTTTATTTAGTGCCCTGGGGATGCTACTTTGAATATCTTTCCCAATGGAACAAATATGCTAATGATGAAAATGTTATGACAATAACTTACGAAGAGCTGAAAGAGGTGAGACTACCAATAGTTACACATATTTTATAATTCAAAGTGCATTTGTTCCTAAACTAATTAACCGTTATATTAATGTAGTGTATTCAAGCTGCATGATACCGTATAAGATAGAGTCTTGTTTTAAGGGAAGGAGAGATGAAAATCAAACGTAAAAGCTTTTAAAAAATTTATTTGTGAAAATGACTCTTGTTTTATCTTTAGCTGTGATATAAGCCCAAATCACTGTAAATAAAAAGCCCCAGTTAATTTTTTGGAGGGAGCTTTTATATATTCAGTACACAGTGAATACATACTACACAGTGGTGGAACACTGGCACAGGTTGCCCAGAGAGGTGGTGATGCCCCATCCCTGGAAACATTCAAGGTTGGACGGGGCTCTGAGCAGCGTGATCTGCTTGGAGGTGTCCCTGCTTCTTGCAGAGGGATTGGACCAGATGACCTTTGAAGGTCGCTTCCAACCCAAACTATATTGTGATTCTCTGATTCATCAGTGTAGGTTTTGCTCAACTGTAAATCACGTACATTCTGTTGTGATCTATAGGAAGACAGCTCGTATCTCCTCTGAAATAATTACGGAGAAGAGAAACACTATATACTGCTCCAGTCCTACTGAACTCTATGAATATGGTATACATGCAACCAGAAGAGAGATGTAGGGAAGTGCAAACACCTTAGAAAGCAGTGTCATTTGTTTGAGTGTCATGTGGTATGTTGCATTCCGCTTTTCAGAATCGGGTCCTGGGTGTGAAAAACATAGCTGATTTCTTTGGGATTTCCCTGACTGAGGAAGAGCTTCAGAGTGTGGTAGAGAGGAGCAGCTTCCAGTCAATGAAGAACAACTCATTGAAGACCCATGGGACATTTGGCAATGTTCTCTTTCGCAAAGGTAGGAAGCTCCAGAGTTAGAAATGTCTCACTCTCAAGAACATGGGTCACCCATTATTTGCTTCTTTTTTGCACACAGACTAGTTTTACAGATTTGTATCTAGCACATTATCACTGTTGTGCTTGAGAGGAGTAGTCACGAAGCACTGGTGAGGAAGAGACCCAGCAATGCCCTGGCAGCAGGCAGGCTGCAGCCAGTACAGGAGAAGCAACAGCACAAAGCAAATTTTAGAGGCCGCCTTCCTCTGGCAGCAAGGAGGGATTGTCACGTGTCTGAACTCCTCTCCACCTCTACACCAAGATCACTGATTCTTCAGCCATTAGATGCTTAACTCTAATGCTGGCAAAACTAAGCCAAACTCAGCCTGAGTGGCATGATCACACTTTTTAGGAGAGTGCAGGATCTCCTGAAAGGGCCACTGCCAACCCCCCCATAGGTGAGAAGTAAGCCAAGCATGCAAGAGTCAGGTACATAGAGAAGGGGAAACAAAAGGGAACTACTTTTGCAGTGTAGTGTAGGGGACACAGACATGAGAGGACCACTTTGGCTGTCAAAATCGGTTTCTGCATTTTACATTAAAGAAGTCACCAGATAAAAACTCAAGCTGCCAAGTGAGCAGAAGCCCAGCTCTGCCTCCTGACAGATGATTCTTAATCAACCCTTCATGATCCTCCACCTTATCAGTCATAACTGACTGGAGTAAAAAGCTGCAGGGAAACAGGACTTTAGGCTGCTTTTTTTTTCGGACACACTCACTTGAAGAGGAGGATGCAGTTTGTTCCTTTACCCTATGTTATTTTGCATTATAGCAGTTTCACAGATCTGTATGTCCTTTGACTTCACAAAATGATATTGGTGCAAAAATGAATGAAGTTTTATCTTGCAAAGTGGAACAACTCCATTTAGTGTACAATGGAACAAGGATGACAGATCTCTAGAATAAAAAATAATAAAATTTCTTGTTTTTCAAAAGTGTCTTTGCTTCTTTGAAGGTGGTGTAAGTGACTGGAAGAATCTTTTCAGTGAAGATCAGAATGAGAAAATGGACAAAGTATTTGAAGAACATCTGGCAGGCACTAAACTGGGAACAAAGTTAAAGTATGACATGTACTGCAAAGCCTGAAGAATAATGAAATGTGGCTAAAGAAAGAGCATTCCAATGCACTCTCATATAATCTGAATGCTATATACAAGAAAATTAGACCAAATGATCCAAGTATCTTAGAATTATTGTAATAATCCCATTGCAGCAGCCTTTGCAGTGGCAATGATGAATAGTGGGCTTCTGTTTTAAAGGTGAGATCTCTGGCTTGCTTTGGCTACACTAATTTGCTGAATAAGATGTCAACTGACCATATTCAGATAAACTTAACAGCCCTGTTTCAGCAGCTGTCACCTGGAAGGAAATTACTCTTTTCTCTTTCTAGCCAAACTCAGTCTTTCTAAACTACTTACAATTATTTAGTGTGTAGAATTTTTTTTTTTCCAAAGTGTTTCAAATCAGGTAATGTCTTCACAGAAAAGATCAGTAGCAAAAATACAGATCTGACACAACCTTAGTTAATTACAAACAGTATCAGTATACAAACAGTATACTGAGACAAAACCTCTCCGTGCAACTTGTACCCATTGCCCCAAGTCTTCTCCATGTGGCTCCGTGTGAATAGAGAGCCTCTGTCCTCTTTGTAGCTGCCCTCTAACTACTGGAATACTGTGATGATGTCCTCCCTCAGCCTTCCCAACCTTGTGGCCCTCCTTTGGACTCCCTCCAGTCTGTTCTTTCTTGATCGGTTCTTTCTTGAATTATGGTAACCAGAACTGGACTGTACTCCAGATACGGCTTGAAAAGTGCTGAGTTATGTATAACCATGAATAGTTCTCTCTTTGTATTACAAAAACACCAAAAGATTTTATTTTTAATATCATATAAATTTTCACTTGTTCTACTGAAGACCATCTTTCTACCTGTATAAATGTTAGTAAAAAGCAAAATGATTAATTTAACGTCATCTTCTTGTGTTTGAAGAGACTCCTTAATCTATGCACCTACGTGCCACTTCCAAGAACTGCTTTCATGTTTTCCATGCTCCAGCCATAAAATAAAAGGAAATGTAGTGAATATAGAAGATGATGTTTCCCACCATTAATGCCAGCAGAGCACTCTTACCCCAAAACTACAGTTAGCATTCATAAAAGCATAGAATCATAGAACAGTTTGGGTTGGAATGGCCATCTGGTCCAACTGCCCTGCAAGAAGCAGGGACATCTTTAACTAGATCAGGTTTCTCAGAGCCCCGTCCAACCTGGCCTTGAATGTTTCCAGGGATGGAGCACCTACCACCTCTCTGGGCAACCTGTTCCAGTGTTCTACCACCCTCATTGTAAAAAAAAAAATGTTTTCCTTATATCTAGTCTAAATCTACCTACTTCTACTTTATAACCATTACCCATTGCCCTATTACAGCAGGCCCTGCTGAAGCATTTCTGCCAATCTTTCTTATAAGCCCCCTTGAGGTACTGGAAGGTAACAATAAGGTCTCCCCGGAGCCTTCTCTTCTCCAGGCTGAACAGCTCCAAATCTCTCAGCCTGTCCTCATGGAAGTGCTCCAGCCCTCCAGGTACATGTCCTGCTCCTGTTGGGGGCTCCAGAGCTGGATGCAGTACTCCAGGAGGGGTGTCAGGATAGTGGAATAGAGGGGAAGAATCCCCTCCCTCGCCCTGCTGGTCAAACTTCCACAACAAGGATGTGGTTGTCTGTGCCCTGCTGTGTTATCCCTCCACCAGGTATCAGGGTGGTTGAAGTCCCCCATGAAGACCAGGGCTTGTGACTGTGAGGCAGCTCCTGTCTATAGAGGGCCGCATCCACTTGGTCTTCCTTGTCAGGTGGCCTGTAGTAGACTCCCACTGTAATATCGCCTGACCGTGCCCTCCCTTTAAACTTGGCCCATAAGCTCTTTGTCAGGTCCTCATCCATCCCCAGGCAGAGGTCCATGCACTGCAGCAGGTTGCTGACATAGAGGGTGACACCCCCTCCTCGTCTCCCCTGCCTGTCCTTCCTAAAGAGCCTATATCCCTCTGTCCCAATGCTCCAGTCATAGGACCCATCCCACCACATCTCTGTGAAGCCAATAAGATCATAGCCCTGCAGGTGTGCAAGCATCTTACTTCTCTTTATTGCCCATGCTACCTGTGTTTGCATAGAGGCATTTAAGTTGGACTTCTGATGAAGCAGACTTGCTGGCTGGAGCATCTGGAATTCCTTTCTGCTGTTCCCTCTTGTTGTGGTTTTGTTTAGTGAGGGGGGGCCTAAGGTGGCAGCTTCTGTAGGAAACTGCTAGAAGTCGCTCCCCTTTGTTCAGTGGACTCGGCTGGGCCTAGGGCAGACCCGCTGCTGGCCAAGGCCAAGCTGATTGGTAGCAGAATGTTCCGTGATAACACCTCTGCGATAACGTATTTAAGAAGGGGAAAACAGAAAAAAAAAGAGAAGAGAACATGTAAAGAAGCTGAGCGGGGACAGAGGCGCAGAGGGGGAGGCGCGAGCCTTGTGGGCCTTGCAGGCCTCACCCTCTGGCCTCTCGCCAGGCAACTGACTGGGCCCAACTCGGCCTGGCCCGGCTGCAAGAAGTGGAGAGGAGATGAGATGGATGATGTGAAGAGATTCTGAGAGGCATCTGCCAGCCTGTGGTGGAGAACTTTTCTTGTGAGAGGAACACCTGCAGACACCAAGGTCAGTTCAGAAGGAGGGGGAGGAGTAATGTGGCTCCTGGCCAAGATTCCCCTGCAGCCTGTGGTGACGACCATGGTGGAGCAGGTTGTCCCCCTGCAGCCCATGGAGGTCCACAGAGGAGCAGAGATCCACTTGGAGCCAGTGAAGGACCCCACATCGGGGGAGGTGGATGCCTGAAGGCGGCTGTGGTCTGTGGAGGGCCTGCTGGGGCAGCCATTCTGGAGAGACTGCACCCCATGGAAGAGATGGCCCACGCCGAAGCAGTTTCATGAAGGACTGTGGTGTATGGGTGGGACCCCACAGTGGAGCAGAGGAGGAATGTGAGGAGGTCTTCCCCCGACCATGAAGCAGCGGCATAAAACAACGTATGATGAACTGACCGTGACCCCCATTCCTTCTTCCCCCCTGAGCCGCTCGGGGGGGAGAAGGTAGTAGAGATAATGTTAAGCTTGGGAAGAGGGAGGGATGGATGGAGGTTATCTTGTTCTCTGTCTCATTATCCTGCTGTTTGTAGTAATAAATGAATAGTTTTCCCCAAGTCGAGTCTGTTTTTAATGGTAACTTTAAGGATATTCTCCCTGTCCTTATCTCAAACCTGGAGCCATTTTTTCTTATATTATCTCTCCCTGTTCTCTTGGAGGGTGGGGGGAGTGAGAGAGAGAGAGACTGTGTAGTCTGGCCCCGATCGGGGCTGAACTACGACACCTCTGTTCATTCTTGATTTACATAGGTGCCTACCGTTAAGCTTTAACTTTAATACTTAAACACTGAAATTAATTAATTTCCATAGCTGGAAATTCTCTGAAACTGAAGATACCAAAATTCCTTGAAATGGGCTTTATTGAGAAAAAGGGATTGTCAAGGCTGATGGTGTGAGACTTTACTATATTCAGCTATTTTGTACTGGCGTTGGTATTTGTCACAGTGGACACAGTGTTTCAGACATACGCAGGGACTGACTGCCCTTCAGCCACTTGTTCTGAAAAAATACCAAAATAAGATTCTTTAAGTATTGTTGAATTAAAAGCAGGAAACAAAACCCACCCAATTTATGGATCCATCACCTAAGCAGATAAGAAGTAAAAATAAAAGACACACTAGGAAAGAATAATTTATTCAATGACTTTTTGCTTCATTCATCTGAACCTGGTTATTTCTGCCTGGACATGTAGAAATGCAGAGTTTTGCAAAGAAATAGGAATGCTATAAATAATACTTAAAATATTAGAAAAAAAAATGGATGGATTCGAAAGTAGAGTATTTGAAAATCCTGACACAAGCCATCTTTGAACAACTAGAAATTATCTGTAAGAACCCAGAAAGGTACCAGAGATCTGGTCTACAGTAACAGGAGGATCATACAGAAAACACAGGCAATAATTATTACAGCCTGTGGTTGCAGGTCAGTCTAAATCAGAGAATGCTGCTTAGGGAGGCTGCAGAGAAGATTAATGAAGCATCTGGCAGGGAGAAGACAGGTATACCCAATACTTCAGCAGCACAGGAGGAAGATTAGAAAGTCACATTAAGACCCTTCCAGTTCTGTACTTGTAGGTATCTTGGAGTATGACAGAGTTCTTTCCATGTTCTTAGTGTTTCCCTGCCTGTGTTAATTCTTCTTGCATTAATGTCACCAAATGCTCCAGTTTATGAGACATGAAAGACTCAACCAAGTCTGACTTCCTTACGTGATATTTTTTCTGCAATTAGATACACCAGATTTTAGAGTTACATTCCACATTCTCACTGTCTCAATCCTATTGCAATTTCATGGCAGCTTTTGGGTTTTCAGACACCGATACTGCACAAGAGCTTTTGCTTGTAGTGAGGCTTTCCAGGTACACTGGGCTTTGAGAAGTAAAATGTGAGTAGCACATTTACTTGAGGTAAGAAGGGGACATCATTGATCCTCAAAAACTATTACCCTGGCAACATTTTCAGATAAGAGATTATGTAGGTAGTTGTTACTGAGTCTGGCAAAAATTTCTGCAAAGACAGGGTACTACACTGCTCACAAAGAAAACACAAGATCTATTGGTAATTTTTCAGATAATACTACTACATCACCACTACTCTATTGAAGCAATTAGATTAAAACTAGTTGTAGAACATCTAAACTAAAGTAAACAGTAGACATGATCTTGCTAATCTGATGGAAAACCAGACCATGACCTGTTTCTGAAGTTTATCCTCTCCAGTGTCATCCCAGGGCTATGAATTCGGTCCCTTTCTGCCCTTACAATCTCACCCTGAAGGATGGAGCTGTTTAGAGCAGTAACACATCTAGTGCTGTTGCTCCATTAGAAACACTCTGTGGGTCCTTGCATTCAGTGAGATAATGAGGTGGAAGAGAGGAGGACAGAAAAGGCAAGCTGCTGTGTTAGAAAATGAATGTGTGCAAGGAGACTTGATGGACTCTAACAGCATTTCCATCCAAGGCAGATTTTCCTGTAGATCAATCGAACAGCTCAGAGTTTTCCCTGGGGACCATGTGAGCTGTGCCAAAGTCATACAGCCTGTCTCAAGGTGTCACCTTCTTACCTTGAGACACTGGGCTGCTGGGCAGATAGTGCTGGGACTGACTTCTGACACCCTTAAGACCCATGGTTCACCTGAGCCTCTCCAGATAGGAAGGGCTACTTTGAGCCCTCACCTCTGCAGCTCCTGAGCAGCCTGCCAGGTGGCTGTGACAGCATCGAGTGTGCCACTCATGAGCAGAGATCAAGGTCCAAGGGTTAGAGAACCTGGAGGCAACCATGTCCCCAGTGGCTCAGGTGACAGGTTGTTAGATTTCATGTTGAGGTGTTGTAGTGATCTGCCTCCCTCAGGATTCAGGCAACTGGCTCTGGAAGCAGGAGGAAAAGTTGTTGAAAGGAGGAAAAATGCTGTTTTCTTACTGTTCTTACTCTTCAGTATTGACAAATGGGAGGACGTTTTCCTTTGCAAATCAGAGTAAACATATGGACAGAAAACTGAAAACAATAACCAAACTGGTGGAAGGCATAATATATGAACGGGGTCTCCATTTTTTATGAGTAAAGTGGCACTGCTAGAGGACATATTTCCAATAAAATGGTCTATTTTGATGGTTCTTCATTTTGGAGAGACCAGAAAAGTAATTTTAAATGATTCTTTGTAGGTAATTGTAAGAAATCTTCCAGGTCTTACAGGTATGCTTTTGATTTGACACCTCCTCATGCTTAATAAGTTTGTGTATAGGCTTACTAAGTGTCTAACATCCACTCATGAAGAAAGAGACAAAGATGTGATGCACAGCAGTGTGGAGCTGTGGGTTTGCTATATGGGTAGCGAATGAGACTCATACTGTAGGGCACAAAAGAAAGAAAGAGTGAAAGGCCCCTCCACAGGGTAATTCAGCCTTTCTGTGTTGGATGTCTCTGTTGGGATGACCTCTGGAGATACCTATTTCTCTGTCTCGGTACTCCTTATCTTCTGAAAAGGCATCCGACAGAATGCCAATAGCTCCCCAACCAAGAACAGTTTAACCTGCAGATTAAATTAGAGACATGTGTAGAAAGAAATAGAACTGAAGTCATACAGGTAGAATTTTATTAACATTAATGCAGAACCTAAGTATTAGAGCTTCACATGAAAGTAACCCTCATGTAGGATTTGGTGAAGTAAAATTCTCAAATGCAAGTACTTCATAGTGAGAAATATGGCTTAGGTGGTACTTGTCCTTAGCTCTGAAGATATCACCTGAAGGGATGATGTTACAGCGACTGACTGTAGGACAGAGCCACCTCCTGGAAGGAAGTTGCACGCTTGGATGTGTATCCATTAGTGGAGTCAATAGCAAGCTGGATTGAGATCCACTGTTCACATGTCCACATGCTGGTTGTTCAGTTTGCAAATTGCACTACATTGTTCGCCAGTTAAAAATATTTCAGGCAATATTCTTTATAGATCTTTATTTGGTTTCATTTAACATTTTAAACGCTATTAGTTGTTGCCCCAATAGATTCCCATTCTTAGAATCAGCTGCAGCAAAGACTCTATGTCACTATTGTCAGTCTGCATTTCTGTAATTTCGAACAGAATTAACAGAGTACAGAGTTAATCAGTAACTTGTAGCTGCATTCCTGAGGGAACGCCATATCTGATTTGCTTGTATGTTGCATAAAGTTTTTCTGCATTGTGGAAAAACAGCCTGTATCTGTTTCTTTCAAAAGAGTTCCACACAGATACAACCATGAGCAGAAATAGGGAAAGAATAATTGAAATAGTAGAAAATTCTTTTTCACAGGGTGAAAAGCTTCCCCAAGAAGGCATGCTGTTTTCCCACAGAGGTATTTTATACCCTGCTGTACTTAGCAGCCCGGAAACTTTGGAAGCTCTGAAATCCTTTGAAACCAGGAGTGATGATGTGATTCTAGTAGGCTATCCTAAAACAGGTGAGTGTTGTTTTCTTGATAAGTAGTCAGGTACACAGTGCTGCAATCTGAGTAATATCTCAGAAAAGCTTATGGTGACGTCAGACTTCATAGCATCACAAATTTAAGTTTTAAGACATCTCTGGAGGTCAAACAATACAACCTCCTGCTCAAAGCTGGGGAAAGACCTAACTTTCAAAGTAAAGATTGGTTGCTCAAGGCTTTGTCCAGAAGAATTTTAAAACATTGAGGGTGGAAATTCACCACCCACTGGAAATCTATTACAGTGTTTTCCCACTATAGTGTTTTTTGGAGGGTTGGTTTTTTTTTATTTTGTGTGTTTGTTTGTTTGTTTATACCTATGTAGTCGGATATTACCTTGTCATGATCTGTAATATGCCTCTTTTGTAACTTCCTGGCCAATTTTCAGAAGAGTTGGCTCTGTCTTCATTATAACCTCCAGTAGTGGAAGCCTGCAGTGAGATTTCCCCATGCCTTATTTTTTTCTTCCCTAGCCTGAGCAAACCAAGCTTTTGTATGCATTTCATTTGCTCCAACTGCCAGTGATTTCATGAAATTCAGCAGGATTCTCTCCTGATTCTCAAAATCACTTGTGCTTCAGTGCAGAAACTGCACACAGTATTCAAGTGGTGAACTCACTAGTGTTGGGTAAAGCAAGATAATCACATCCCTTGATATTCTGACGAAACTCTTGCTAATAGAAGAAAGCAAGTTATTACCCTACTGGCTTGTTGTGGATTTGTTTAGTGAGGGGGGGCCTAAGGTGGCAGCTTCTGTAGGAAACTGCTAGATGTTGCTCCCCTTTGTTCAGTGGACTGGGCCAGGCCTAGGGCGGATACACTGCTGGCCAAGGCCGAGCCAATTGGTAGCAGAATGTTCCGTGATAATGCCTCTGCGATAATGTATTTAAGAAGGGGAAAACAAAACAAAAAAAAAAGATAAGAGAAGATGTGAAGAAGCTGAGCAGGGGCAGAGGGGGAGAGGGGGAGACGCAGGCCTCATGGGCCTTGCAGGCCTCACCCTCTGGCCTCTCGCAAGGCAACCGACTGGGCCCGACTCAGCCCAGCCCGGCTGCAAGAAGTGGAGAGGAGATGAGATGGATGATGTGAAGAGATTCTGAGAGGCGTCTGCCAGCCTGTTGTGGAGAACTTTTCTGGTCGGGACCAGACTACGCAGTCTCTCTCTCACTCCCCCACCCTCCAAGAGAATAGGGAGAGATAATATAAGAAAAAACGGCTCGAGGTTTGAAATAAGGACAGGGAGAAAATCCTTAAAGTTACCGTCACGGGCAAAACAGACTTGACTTGGGGAAAACTATTCATTTATTACTACAAACAGCAGGATAATGAGACAGGGAACAAGATAACCTCCCTCCACTCCTCCCGCTTCCCAACCTTAACATTATCTCTACTACCTTCCCCTCCAAGCGGCACAGGGGGAGGAAGAGGAAATGGGGGTTGCGGTCAGTTCATCACATGTTGTTTTACGCTGCTGCTTCATAGTCGGGGGAAGAACTCCTCACATTCCTCCTCTGCTCCACTGTGGGGTCCCACCCATACACCACAGTCCTTCATGAAACTGCTCTGGCATGGGTCATCTCTTCCACGGGGTGCAACCTCTCCAGAACGGCTGCCCCAGCAGGCCCTCCACAGACCACAGCGGCCTTCAGGCATCCACCTCCCCCGATGTGGGGTCCTTCACGGGCTCCAAGTGAATCTGCTCCTCTGTGGACCCCATGGGCTGCAGGGGGACAACCTGCTTCACCATGGTCGTCACCACAGGCTTCAGGGGAATCTTGGCCAGGAGCCACATTACTCCTCCCCCTTCTTCTGAACTGACCTTGGCGTCTGCAGCCGTTTCGTTCCTCTCACAAGAAAAGTTCTCCACAACAGGCTGGCAGACGCCTCTCAGAATCTCTTCACATCATCCATCTCATCTCCTCTCCACTTCTTGCAGCCGGGCTGGGCTGAGTCGGGCCCAGTCAGCCGCCTGGTAAGAGCCCAGAGGGTGAGGCCTGCAAGGCCCATGAGGCCTGCGCCTCCCCCTCTGCGTCTCTGCCCCCGCTCATCATCTTCACATCTTCTCTTATCTTTTTTTTTTGTTTTGTTTTCCCCTTCTTAAATACATTATCGCAGAGGCATTATCACGGAACATTCTGCTACCAATTGGCTCGGCCTTGGCCAGCAGTGTATCCGCCCTAGGCCTGGCCCAGTCCACTGAACAAAGGGGAGCAACTTCTAGCAGTTTCCTACAGAAGCTGCCACCTTAGTCCCCCTCTCACTAAACAAAACCACAACAGCACCACACAACCACTTGCTCATTCCCCTGTGGTGGGTTGGGGGAGAGAAACAGAACAGTGAAAGTGAGAAAAGTCATGGATTAAATAAAGACAGTTTAATACGTAAAGCAAAACCTGTGCATGCAAGTAAAGCAGAATAAGGAATTAATTCACTACTTCCCATCAGCAGGCAGGTGTTCAGCCATCGCCAGGAAAGCAGAGTTCCATCACACGTAACAGTTACTTGGGAAGACAAACTCCATAACTCCCAACAGCCCTCCTTCCTTCTCTTCCTCCCAGCTTTTATTGCTGAGCATGATGTCTTATGGTGTGGAATATCCCCTTGGTCAGCTGAGGTCAGCTGTCTCAGCTGTCCCCCCTCCCAGTTTCTTGTGCACCTTCAGCCCACTTGCTGGTGGAGTGGTGTGAGAAACAGAAAAGGCCTTGAGGCTGTGTAAGCACTGCTCAGCAATAATTAAAACCTTCCTGTATAATCAATACTGCTTTCAGAACAAATCCAAAACACAGCCCCATACCAGCTATTATGAGGAAAATTAACTCTATCACAGCCCAAACCGGCACACTCATCTGTTGACAGCCTAAAGTACAATACAGAGACAAACTGATTCACAAATGTGAACCAGTTTGACAGGATATCCAGGTTGACGTGAAAAAGTGCAGTTCGGAATGGATGTGCTACTGGTGTCTTTATCCTTTCAGGAACCAACTGGCTTGACGAAATGGTGAAGGAATTGGAATCAACAAATGCCAAATATACAGAAGAAGAAATGAAAGAGAGAATAAACGCTGAAAAGAAGCTAAAGACATTTCCTCGTCTAGAATTTGGAGATCCTGGCATATATGAGGTTGGCACGGATTAAAAATATTGGCAATGCTCTTCCTACAGATAGTAATAGCTGAAAAACAATGGCTGATCTCAGAGGTGATGGAGAGTCCAGAGCCTCACCAACTGATATGGTCAGCACAAGTAGAATGTACTATTGGCCCTGGTGTCCCAATGTTGGTGTCAGTGTGCATACAGTGCTGAGGAGCTACAAGGGGCTCAAGACCTAGACTCCGTGGGTTTGATCAGTAACACCTTTCTCTTGGATGTCCTGTCCTTAGGCCTGTCTCTTGTGAAATGGTGCTCTGTGGCAGAGGCTGGCAGAAGCCTATACCACCAATTCACCCCTGTGGGTTTTCCTAGGGGTGAGGTCCTTCTTCTCTGGTCTCACCTTTTCTTATTACCTGCAATTCCTGAACAGACACATGTCACTGAATAAGCTACTTCTGTCCTGACACATTTCTTCCCATTTGCTTTAAAGAGGATGAAGAAACTGCCTTCCAGAAGAATTATACTAACACATCTGCCACCTCATCTCCTGCCCCCATCCGTTCTCCAAAGCACAGCTAAAGTGAGTCTTCTTTTTGTATCACACTGCAAAAGCTTTTTCACTTCAGATTAGCATTCCTCTGAGATGTGAGATGCACGTTCTGCACTTTCACTTGGGCTGTTCAATGCACAGGCACATTTCCATGGTTGAAGAGGCAGAGTGCTGTATGCTGAGGCTGTGAACAAACATCTTCCCTCAGCAGCAGCTTTGCTGACTCAAGAGGTAACTGTCAGTGGGCTTTTTTTTTGCTGGGTGCCAGTGCCCCTTCAGAAAGATGCTTACAGGTTTGTGTCAGAAAACAGCAGGGCAAGCAGTTACTCTATTTGCTTTAACTCACCTCCAAGACCAGAGTATCTGTGGTAAGGTCATCACAGGCTGGGGCTAAGATGGTCTTCAATGCGAATTTTTGCAGAGAGAAGCAGAGGTGCACCCACAGCCTGCTTGTGGGTCTGCTGTTCAGCAGCCTATGAGCTCATTTCTCTGGATTGGAGTTAGCTCAGAGCTGTGTCCCAAGGGTATAAATGAGACGCTTCTTTTCACTCTGAAGCTCACATTAGCCGCAAGTGACCTGCCAAAGCTCTGATTTCTTGCTCAGGAAAGGGAATTAGACCAGCATTGTATGGTCTAGTGGGTGTTACTGGACATGTGATGTGTTCAGAAAATGGCGTTTTGGTCAGTCACCAAATCAGAACCAAATTATCTTCCTCTAGATCCTTGTGCTACTTCGGAACCCCAAAGACACAGCTGTCTCCTATTACCACTTCTACAACAACATGCCAGTGCTGCCATCTTTCGCCTCCTGGGATGAGTACTTTGAAGCCTTCATGAATGGGAAATGTACTTTGCCCTGCATCCTCTGGCATTCCTTCTTACATGAGGGGCATGCACAGGATCCTGTGCATAGGAATCCTCTAACATACCTTACCAAGGCACTCCCAGGACAGACAGACAGGTCCATGTTATGGCTGCAACAGGGAGTACCAGACAATCAAAGTTTCTTTTGTCCCTAACTCTGAACAGAGAGATCATGAGAAAGTTTTAGCTTGGTGTTTCTGTTCCCACAATACAGCTTATGGTTAGGTGCAACCCAGTGGCCAGAGCTGGGGGATCCTGCAGTGACCTCAGCTAAAAGAACAGACATGTTGAGCTGGTCCTCACTTCACCATCCTAGCGCCATGCTTAGAGAACTGTCTGGGCTGATTCCTCTGATTTGGTAAGGGCCTGTTTTGGGGAACACCCTATAAAGCTATATTTCTTCTTTATCTGCAGTGGCCTGGGGATCCTACTTTGACCACTTAGTGGAATGGAACAAATACATCGACCATGAGAGAATCATGATGATAAACTATGAGGAACTCAAAGAGGTGCGGCATCTCACCCAGTTTTTCCTTGATGGGTGCACTGTGTACCCCTCCTGATATGTATGGTTATAGGGAAGAAGAAACTTTTGTGTGAAGCTTGTCTGCCCCTTTAGAAGGGCATGCCTTTCTGAGCTACTCTGTTATGTCTGGTGGAGGCCCATAAGGTTAGGAAGAGGATAGCCTTGTACAGCCTTGCCTCTTAGTGGAAGAAGTCATATCTGGCACAGGAACAGTCACTTCTGAGAGAGAAGAAAATACCTTGAAGCTGAGGCCACCATGTGTGGATTTCCTTTCTGCTAGAGCTCTTAGATTTCCTCAGTGACACTGCAGGAGGCAGCCTCCTCTGCTGGGCTTGCCACCAGATGCTGTTTCCATGCCACAATCACGTTGTCAAGTCTTTTGGTTTCACCTCTGTGCTATGTTCCTTTGGCTAGGACCAGATACTGGGAATGAAAAGGATTGCTGCCTTCTTTGGATTCTCCTTGTCTGAGGAAGATTTTCACAGAATTGCCAAGAAGACTAGTTTCCAAGCTATGAAAGAGAAATCCAACGAAACCCATGGAAAATTTGGGGACATCCTCTTCCGGAAGGGTAAGCCTCTGCAAATGGAGAATCTGCCTTCTAAAGTTTCCTTCTAAGTGGTCCTCCTCACTTAACTGTGAGCTTATTGGGCTGTCTGAGAAGGAATGGTGTGGATGAGGTCTTTCCTGTGGCATCCTGTACAGCAAGCCTCTGCTGTTGGCAGGATTTGGGGGCTGCTTGTGAGAAATACACTGGAGCACCTCAACTGTCCTGACTTAAGGTCCTCAGCCGTTGCTTCCATGTTGCTCTATTTCCCTGTGTGGCCCCAGTTAGTTAGGCAAGTGAGGTGTGAAAGAGGGGACCAACACCAGTGTAAGTTATGCCAACAGTTATGCACCAAATCTGCTTGGGTTGGACAGTTGTTCTTTATAGAGGAGTGGTGGTATGGCCTTTGCTTGGCAGTCAGGTGATGAGGCTGATCCTTTCTTTCTTATCTTTGCTACCTTGCCTCTCCCAGGCAATCAGACCTCTCGGGCATAAATTAGATCCTTCCCACCTCATGTGTGCAATGATTCTGCCCCATTGCTACTTAAGTATTATCCTCTCTCAGGAATGGCTGCTTTCTGTCTTTGATACTTCTTGTTGTACACAGGAGTTGTTGGGAACTGGAAAGACCTCTTCTCTAAAGCTCAGAATGAAGAAATGGACCGAAAATTTGAAGACTGCCTCGGAGGAACAAAGCTGGCAGGAAAGATGAAATATGATGTGTACTGCAAGGCCTGAAAATAAGCAGATGAGCAACATGACAGCAAGTTGTGCCCCAAAGATGATTTTCCAAAGGTGCTTGCTCCCCATGTGTCCTTCTCATGAGAAAAGAGAGAAACCCTGCAGAGATCTGCCTGGTACTTCCAAGCATTTGGGTGGTAATTCTTAGGTGTTTGCTGGGCCTAGGGTGTATGCTTCTCTTGATGGAAACAAATAAAATGTGCACATGCCTCAAGTGAATGCCTGGTGTACTTCCAGGAGGGAGACGATGCACAGGCACCATAGCACCAGTCTGGTGGCTACTTCATGGCCTGAGATGGTGAATGAGGCCCCTGTGGTGCTCAATGGGGGCAAAGGGAACAACACAGGGCCTCTCCTCCTGACATATAGCTGGCTTGACATGGATTTGTGGTGTGGGTCTGAACTCCTAAATGTCTGTGTACAAGGAGAGCATGATAGTCTAGGTTCTGGGTTCTGTTTTAGATCCTGGTATTGACATTTGTACAAGGCCAGAAAGGCCTTTGGCACTTTGGCAAACTCCTCACTTTGGTGTAGGGCGGGACTTCCAGAGCTTTTACTGCCACAAACTCTTAAGTAATGAACTGTGGGAACAGAGAGTGCAGCACAGCTGACTGATATTGAAGAATTTGAGCTATGTCCTTGAACACCACTTGCTCAATAACAAAAAAACCCAGCAATTAGAACAAGATAAGTAAATACCAAAGGCAAAAATAGTAAAGACAACTAAAAATCTATAACCAATCCAAATGAAGCTTAAGGCGCGTGAACAGTATATTGCTACCAATCGAATTAGATGGTTAAGTGTGTGCACTTCGCGTGTAACTGAGAAAAATTATAAAAGACTTAGGCTGACTGACAAGAAAGGTCTCCGGAACACCATCCACGGAGTCCGTGTTTTTACTGCAACAATGAACAACTATATGTTTTCTGGAGTGTTTTACTTCCATTGGCCTCTCTAAGGACAGTTACATAAGTGGCAAGCAGGAAGAACTATGACTTTTGAATGGAAGGATCAAAGGAAAGAAACCCCTTAATGACCCTGTTGCTAAACTATTGAAACTGCACTTGTTCAACAATAAATACATTTGTGCTACACAGGTATGATTTCCACACCATCCTTGCTAGTATAAATGTCCTCGCTACAGCTGTGCAGAACACGCTGCACAACATTTTGTCACAACCACTCTTTTGGAAAAACACAAGAGCTAAGAAAATGTTGACTCTATCTGGCAAAGGGAATTCAGTTCCTTGGAAAAGGGATTCCTCTGACATATTCCCAAACAGATATATCTGCAGGACTCACACACTGAACTAAGTTTAAAAACTGAGCACCAGCAAGCCAAAATCTAGTTAGCAAAACTAGGAAATTGTCAAGGCCTTGTCAAAGCCCTGACTATCTGTGCCCTGCCCCGCAGGGCTCCTCTCACCCTGCCCATGGCCCAGGACCCCATGTCAGCCCCGTGGGGCAGTCAGCCCCTGCCCCAGTGATGCCACAGCAGAGCCAGTCTCCGGCTCCTCATAGCCCTGCACTGTCTGTCCATGGGCCCTGCCAAGCTGGACCCATCCACAGGCCCATGTCCTGGCCATCCTCAGCACATCAGTGTCCCCAGGGAGGTGCCTGATGCCCAGGGCTGGGGCTCCTGTGCTTCTCTCTAGACACTCTGCTCCTGGCTGAGATGGTGGGACTGGGCCTGACTGCCAGGCCCTACTCCATGTCTCCCTGATGGGAACAAGGAGTGTTGAGATTCGGCTCTGATGGGCCACTCACAGCCTGCTTCTCCATCACATTTTAGAATCACAGAATCATAGGATAGTTTAGGTTGGAAGGGACCTTTAAAGGTCATCTAGTCCAACCCCCCTGCAAGGAGCAGGGACATCTCTGACCAGATCAGATTGCTTAGAGCTTCATCCAACCTGGCCTTGAACGTTTCCAGGGATGGGGTGTCAACCACCTCTCTGGGCAACCCGTTCCAGTGCTTCACCACCCTCAGTGTAAAAAATGTCTTCCTTCTATCTAGTCTAAATCTACCCCCCTCTATTTTAAAACCATTAACCCTTGCCCTATCACAACAGGTCCTGTTAAAAAGTTTCTGCCCATCTTTCTTAAAAGCCCCCTGGCACCTTCTCTTCTCCAGCATGAACAGCCCCAACTGTCTCAGGCTGTCCTTGTAGGAGAGGTGCTCCAGCCCTTTTATCATCTTCATGACACTCCTCTGGACTCCCTCCAACAGGTCCATGTCGTTCTTATGTTGGGGGCTCCAGAGCTGGACGCAGTACTCCAGGTGGGGTCTTAGAAGAGCAGAATAGAGGGGGAGAATCACATCCCTCAACTTGCTGGCCACGCTTCTTTTGATGTAGCCCAGGATGTGATTGGTTTTCTGGGCTGCAAACACACATTGCTGGCTCTTGTTGGGCTTCTCATCCACTAGTACCCCCAAGTCCTTTTCCTCTGGGCTGCTCACAATCCATTTTCTGCCCAGCTTGTATTTGTGCTTGAGATTGCTCCAACTCATGTGCAGGACCTTGCACTTGGCCTTACTGAACTTCATGAGGTTTGCATGGGCCCACCTCTTAAGCCTGCCAAGGTCCCTCTGGATGGTATCCCTTCCCTCCAGCGTATCAACCGTGCCACACAGCTTGGTGTTGTTGGCGAACTTGCTGAGAGTGCACTCTATCCCACTGTCCATGTTGCTGACAAAGATGTTAAACAGCAATACTCCAATACTGATCCTTGAGGAATGCCACTCATCACTGGTCTCCACTTGGACATTGAGCCGTTGACCACCTTTGAGTGCAGCCATCCAGCCAATTCCTTATCCACTGAGTGGTCCATCTGTCAAATCCACGTCTCTCCATTTTCTAAACTTCTGTGCAAGGGTTGCCCATGTGAAATTGCTCTGCATGAAGAGTTGTGTTTGTCTCTGGGATTTTCATTCCCAGAAGAGTGGAACTTCATCAAACCCTGGGCTTTCATGCATGAAAAGAGATAAGCCACCATGCCCTATAATTTTGGAATTAGCAACGTTTCCATTTATTCCTTAATACGTGCCCTTTACTATTTCCTACATGGTGATATCAAAAGCTATCTAGATAACAGAAAGCAGTGTGCATCTCAGTGTCAGCAAGGAGTTGAACAAGGGAAAAAGCTTGACCAGAAATGAAGAAACAGTCACTCAAATATTCAAAAGGCCTTTACTAAGATGAAAAGATGGTATCTCAAGATTTATTGTTTTTTTTTTTTCCTGCAAAGGCATTTTGTAACCTAAGGCCTCTTAGCAGCCCAGAAACTTCAGAAGTTCTGAAATACTTTGAAATCAGGTGTGATGATGTGATTTTTACAATTTTGCCTAAAATGGATGAGTCTTTCTTGCTCCACTGCTGCAATCCAGAAGTGTGTGACTGCACATAGCACAGCGATAATGCCCACGACAGGTTAATAATGACTTCAGTCTACTGCGGAGACACAGGAGTAGGGGTTGTTCCACAGAGGAGGGCAGCAGGACTGGTGTTTCTATAGACCTCTTCCACTGCCAGACGCAGGTCACACCTGTGTGCTGGGTGGAGGTTCAGGCACACCTGCTACCCAGACTCTTGGACCTTTTTTCTCTCCCTTCCCATGCCTTTAAATCTTAGCATTTAGAATTACTGGATACTTTCATGTTCTGTCTTAAACACTTAGAGAAATATCTTAACAGATCATCTGAAGAAAAAAAGAGAAGATTATGTTTGAACTGCATTCCATCCACTTCATGCTCAACTTGAAGATGTTTTTCTCAGACAGAAAAGGTATACAATTGTGAGGTCTCATGTAAATATCAAAAGTATTTTAGATATCATCTGACATTAGAGTTGCATCACATCGAATTTCCAACTAATCTTAAAAGAACTGTGTTAGAAAACGCTTTATGTGACCGATTTTAAATGTGATGTGGCCAAGATTCAACCCACTTAATTAGATGGTGTGGTGGTGAGTGATGAGTAAGCTGAGAGAGATGCAGCCTAACTTTCAGCTCAACAGGGACAAAGGGCTTCTGGCTTCTAAAACAACATTTCTCACAGAAATCATGGCAATATGACTTGGAGAGATGAGCTCAGACCCCCCTGCTGGTTAAAAGGCTAAAACTGGATTTGGTCATCAGGAGGTAATGTAATACTTGCACACAAAAAGCTCTGAAAAGCAGTAAAATCCTTGGATGGGATGTAAATTCTTTTAGTCTGTGAAGATTGTTACTTTTCATTGATTCATACAATTTTTAAAAATTTCATTTTCAAAAGTTTATGACTTATATTTCCTTTTGACTAAGTTGACATCCCAGACTGTTTTGCATTTGTTCCTACAGACAGGGTCTTCCGTCTTTTCTGATTTCTGATATCTTATAGTTTCCCAACTGATGTTACCCAACTCTACTTAAAGGATTTCCTTCTCCAGACTTCTCAGTCTATGTATGCTTATGGGTGTACAGGTTGGAAATCTTGGCTATAATAAAACAGCTCCTTTCTAAGATACACAGGTCTTAATATTTTTTCTTTCTCATTTTTTTTTTATTTTTATCTATAGTCCATGGAACAATCTATTTCTAGTAAAATATTTATTTTGCATTTGTTCCCAATCCCATTAAAAAGAATTAAAAAATTCTCTTCCAGAAGAACGTTATCAACTTCACATCCTGCCCCACTAGTGTTTTTTCAAAGCAAGGCTAAGGTGAATCTTCCTTTTGATTTAATCTGAAATTACTGTTATTAATAGCATTTTCATGCAGATTAGTTTTCCACTTCCTGGGTAAAATGTCTTATTCTGAGATTATATGTAGGCTTTAGAGGGGTAATTATACATTTCCAAATGTGAAGTAATAAAGTGCTGTTTACAGAGACTGTACACACGCTCTCTGGCAGCTGCAACTATAATAGCTCCATAGGTTTTTGCTACCTTCAGCTCATCCTTGCCAAAGACAACTGCTCCCTCAAATTTCCTAGGAGAGCTGCTCCCTGGCCTCTTTCATCCCAAATACTTCAAACCAGAATCTCTTTAAACTAACTGTGAAAGGACCTTGAGTTGTCCAAAGCTTAGAGGTGAGCCTACCTGGGCCTTTTGTTTACAGTGGACACACCAATAATCACCCAGAGGGCTGTAAACTTCTAAATGCTACATTTAAGTTCAACTAAACAAGGACAACAAATGTTTAAAATATGGAAACTCATTTTCTTCTAAATGAGAAAATAATAGTATAACAGACCTTTTAAGCAAATCTTCTTTCTCCTCACAGATTTTGTCTCAGTCCAGCAACATTTTGTGGCATTTTGGGTTGCAGCAGGCTCCAAGCAGGCTGAATATTCCTGAGAAATTTGAGCTAGTGGCTGCCCCAAAGGCCAAGCTTACTTCTGACTGTAGTTGTCTGCTCCTTCTTTTGCACGAGCCCTTCTGCTTGTCTAACATCTCCAGCTTTTTGAAGTACCATGAAATACTCACTTTTGGTGGCAGCAAGCTGTCAGATTGTCCCAGCTGTCTTGCACAACCTCACCCCTGGTGCCACTGGGTCTCTAACAAAGAATTTTTCTGTTGCTTCAGAGGCTCGGCTCTGTAATTTTCTGCTTCTTTCATATCTGCCCTTGCTGCAGGCTTCCTGACTGCTAGGTTGTGCACCCACGCTCCAGATGACTCTCACAGCCCAGGGACCCCGACTTCACTCCTTCACCCAGAGTAGAGCAAGCACAGCAAGGCAAACAGGCAAACGCCTGGCTGGCTACTGAAAGGGAACAGGGTAGACACAACACTCTGCACTCACTGACTTTCAGTCTGACATGTTTCTGTAAAGGGAACTTTAGACCTAAAATCCCGTGGCAATCACTTAAGGCTTATGACATTCCCTCCAGTTGTTCTAGCAAGAAACTCATTCATTATTTGAAAAATAACAAATTTATGTCTTTGCTATCAAGAAACAACTTGCTAGCAAAGGTGTACATCCATTATTTTCTTCAAAGAGTATTGACAATTTTAGTAAATGCTAGAAGTATATATTTTTTTTTAGGATTACAGCATTTTTTCCTGTCCAATCAGTTGCATACTTATGGGTTTTTTTTCAGATTAAGATCCAGAACATCAAAGACACAGCCATCTTTTATCTCTACTTCTACTTTTACTTGTACTCCTGGGATAAGTACTTCATAGCTTTATGATTGGGAGAGATGCTTTCTGTTGTCTAGAAAGATATTCTGATTAACAGTGTGTACAGGTAAAATAGTTGTAGCTAAAGTAGCCTAGCTTTTTCGCAATGAACATGAAATTAGATTTTGACCTTGTGTTTGGCAGGTACTCCATTTTCTGACATTGTGGTAGTTATGTGTTTCCACTAGAAAAGTAGTTATACAAACACTTTTTAGCCCTGAATTCACCTAGGTTTTGAAATAATTCTCATGTATTACTTTTAAGGTTCCAAAGAGACAGATGTGGTGTAGTTCCACAGTGAACCTCTCTTAGCCAACAACTGAACCAGCGTTTAACGGCAGGAACTGGTTTTGTCCGAGTCTTGGTGCATTTGGCTTCTTTCCAGCTAATGCCACTGCTGGAACCTGATGAAAAAAGTTGCAGGGGAAGATGACTCTTCAGTGGTTCCTGTGCCCCTCGCTGCCTCTCACCAACTTTCTGATGGTTGGCAGGAAGCACATCTGGAATGCTCAAGTAATGTTTTTTTTTTTTTTTTTTTAATCAGAGAACTGCTCTGCCTGGACTCCAAGGAAAAAGGGAAGGCTGTGGACTGAAACATTGGGACAGGTTGCATGTGGTCCTCAGACTTCCTGTTGGATAGTTTCTAGGCCTTATTTATTGTGGCTATGTAATCACTTACAACCTGTGGAAAGCACAACATCACAGCAATCAGACTAGTGTAATTGCCTGAAGACTTGCTTACATTGATAAAACAAAACCCAAAACACATATTAAAACCATGCTAGTTATTTATGATTCAGTAAAAGTATATTAATGCCCTGGTATCAAAAGAAAAATTTTCACCGGCTAAGACTGGTTTATGGTATGGATAGTTCAATTCATTTTCCTTGCTTGCAATATGGAGAAAATACCAATTACCTAATTTTGAGGCTTTGTTGCTACTATTTGTAAATATTCCAAAGATAAAACATGTTGAGTACTATATCCTGCATAAAATGGAGCAATAAAATTGTTGAGTGGCATTTTTTTGGGGGGAAAAAGGAATAACCTGACAATGAGAAAGACTATTATGATGAAAAAACTCATACTATGTTCAAAAATACAGAGATTAAAGGTTCTGATAGAACATAAATGATGTTAATCATACCACAGACACGCATGCTAAAATATTTGCAGAATTCATTTACAAAGGTTCCTCCACAACTGAAATCTAATAAAGCACTTCTGAGTATCCTCCTACTATACAGAAAATCTTTCTTCCATCTTATTCCTCCATGGTCAGTTTACTGTTGTGAAAACTGAACACAGTCAAGGAGCTGGGAACAACTCAGAATTCAATCTGTTATTCACCCCAGCTAGTGCCAGGACATTATGCTTCCGTGCTCCTCTGTTCCTCAGTCCTTATTTCATAGTCCAGGTCCCACAGTTAAATGCAAACCCAAGGTCATGAAAGGAAGGTAGTGGTGAAGGAGAAGAAACCTTTTCTTCTTTACATAATGTGTCTTTACATTCACTATTACTGAATACTTTTTTCTCTTCAACAGTGGCTTGGGAATTGTACAGACATTTCAATGATGACTATCTAAAGTCAATATGCTATGAGGAATCAGAGGAGATGGGGTTAGTGTTATTTAAAGTAAAGCATATTTCAACTTTTAGTCAGTGTATTACTGAAATAATGTACAACAGGACCCATTAAGATCAGTTCAATGATGCTTCAAAACAGAAATTGTCAGGAAATTGCTGTTCCTGCAAGTGAAATTAAAAGAATATATATTTATGCAATACAGTTGCTGGCTTTTATTGAAACCTGAAACACCAAAACATATTTTCTGAAAAAGCTGGAAAATTTTACATAAAACTTTCTATTCAATCAAAAAGCCCTTTTGTTCTTGGAAAACATTTTGGCAGGTGATCTTACCATACACATTGAAATGTATTTTGGAAGAGTAAAAATTGGGTTTGGATATGACATAATTCTAATCAAGTCCTCTTGCAAAGGAAGAGTTTTGCCAACTTCAAACAAAATGTGCTAAAGAAGCTAGGCTTCACAAACAAAACCATTTTGCCCAGTGCTCTCCATAATAATCCTCAGCACCAAAAATCTGCACATCTACACAGTGTCAAAGGTGTAAATCCCCAGTCTTTCAGCAGAATCAGGACAACTCTTAGAGGTGCACTTTTCATTCTTAAGTTGTCTGGACAATGTCAGCCATGTATTAATAAAGTCAGTGGCCTCATTTTCAAAATTGCAGAGCATTTATTTTCCGTGGGGATCAGTAGATGCTGATAGCTTGGAATAGGTGTTAAAATCAGACCAGCTAACATCATCATAAAGATACATAAGGATATATAAAGATACTTTGGAGGGAAATTTTGACCAATGTGTCAATTTTTTTTTAAAGGTCCAATATATCATCATGGAATTTAAACTGCTTAAGACTAAACTGAAGGGTTAACTGTAAAAGATGTATTTTACAGATTGAATTGAAAACTGCATTGCAGTAACATGAAATATTATACATTTGGCAAAAGTGTTTAAGTACATCTCCCACTGGCCTTACTTCAGATGAAGTGCCTTCTTCACACTTCTAAGTGTCTTCTTCAAAATGTCTAAAATAGATAGGCACTTAGGGGATGCTACTCTGCCATTAGACAGCCTGCTCCCTTAGCTCAACTGGAGCTGGTTCCGTGGGAAGCATGCTTTCTGCTCATGACCGTGTGTTTTCCCAGCACACCAACTCTTACAAATATGGACTCATAAGCTGTGTCAATTACTAGAGTTTCCTGAGAGTTAGTGGTAATGCAGTCTGTCCCATGTGCATTATTTTGTATGGGCAAAAGAGCCTTGCATGGCTGTCCTCTCCTCAGTGGAGCTGGGACCCAAAGACTTTTCACGGCAAGCCCTTTCAGGGAAAAGCCTACAGAAACATTGCTATAACTCTGCCAAAGGTACAGTCAAAATATAATTCCTTTACAAATTCCGTATCAGAATCAGATGCTGGGAATTAGAAGGGTAGGTGAATTCCTTGAATCTCCTTAACTGATGGAGATTGAAGCAGCTGCAAAGAAGACAAGTTCCAAAGAAAGAGAAACCCTCAGAAAACAAAAGACATTTGGGAATATTTTTTTTTCAGAGAAAGTGAGCTGACAATTCTTTGCAGGCAGCTGTAAAAAAATCTGTTCTAGTTCTTAGTACTAAAAATATCTGTCACAATTGTGCTAAGATAGCTCCTGTTATACAGAAAAATGTATGGATGCATTTACAGAATGATGCGAAGTAGCACTGAGCTACCAAAAAGTCAGGTATCCAAGCTAGGCTAGTGGTCTAGGTATCTTCCTAATGGAGAGAGGTAAGTGCTTCCAGTGGAAAGTTAATTACTCCAGTGTCAGACCTCTGTCTTGGTGTTTTACCTTTTGGGGGTACTCATTCTTCCCTGAGACTGTTTTACTCTCTGAGAAAGTCTCATTCAGAAATAAAACAATTTATTTGTCACTTATTGAAGAATAATCTATTGGAGAGTTATGTTATGGGAAAATGGGCCGTATTTTTAAAAAATTTTTATGAATCATAGCTTGTCAGCTGAGCAATATTGATCAATTACTGCACACTCCTCATGATATTAATCCTATGTTTTCCTCACCAAGGCTAAGCAAATGGGTGACCTGCTGTATTTGAGCTCGGCAAAATGAGCTGAAATCTTACGATTTTGTCTATTGGTAAATAAGACACAAAGTTTCTGTGAAGAAAAAAAATTACTTGGATTTTTATATCCTGGTGAGAAATTCCATTAACTTCATGAATGTTAGATTTGTTTTTAGATGAAGCTATATGTGATTTATTAGACATGAAGAAGGATTTAATATCTTGAATTGAGTTTAAGCAAGAATTGAAGTACACAAACATAACATTTTTAATTGTGTAAACCACAGCTCAGGTGCTACCTAACCCTATACAGGTAAAATGACTCCGTTTTTGTCTTTAAGGTCTCTAGATACCCAAACTCTGCTTCAAGACATGTCCAACAACTCTTCTGTCTTAACAGGCTTTGATCTCTGGGGCTTCTTGAAACTATGTACATCTCATTTGAACTTCACAGTTAGATCTCATCTTTCCCTCATACTCAGCACTTTTGGAATAGGAGTGCTCTTTATAAGCCTCCATTTGGGCCTCTCCAGATGGAAGCTGGAGCTCTCAGTTAGCTGAAAATGCTAATAATTTTTACAAACTTTTCACAAAGATAGAGCATGTAATGTTGATTCTTCAGAAGAATATACGGTACAATTAAATACTTACTAATACTGGTCTGCCTACATAAGCCCAAAAGAACGATCTTGGCTTTACTAAATTTTTATTTTTAGCCTGTCACTTTTCAAATGCTTTCTTCACCTCAGAATTACTTGCAGGCTGAATAGCTCACAACAGCTCTTCTGGTAATTGCAACTCTGCTCAAAATTCTTGGCATTGGTCTGAGGAGAAATGTGCCAATCTGGGAAGCAGGGTCTTCTGGTGGCCTGAGGGGAAACATTGGCAGGAGGCTAAGGCACTGTTGGGAAGGCATTTGAAAGCTAATGGCATATGAAATAGTGTATGTGTGTTGGTTAATATAGCACAGCATAATTATCTGTGTTCTCTGCAGAAAGATTAAGGAAAAAAAAAAAAAAATTCCCATTTCTAGCATCTTCTTTTCCCTGAAACTGAGTTTACAGATTTCCTGCAGAAACTTAATTTAAAGGCTACTTGAATCTCTATGACATTATCAAAGCAAGCTTACATTTTACACAGAGATGTGTCTGGGCACAATTTTTCAGCTGCTCCTTGTCTGACATGCTGAAAAGTGGTGGGAAGTTCCACACGGGAGTTCCAGTTTCATCCCATTTAAAGATTATCTGAGTAATATGTACTTGGGGCAGCATCATAAGCCCTCTCTATAGTTACTGGAATCCTATACATACATCCCCTATACATCTTTGTTTTTCCATCTTCCTATGTGCATATTACTGCAACTTAACCTCTAACAACACATCACTTAGAGCAAATCTTATCATTCATGTGCTTATTTTCAACTTCTTATGCAGTATGGACTTGTCCTGCAGCAGCACAGAGTCACTCTTTGACCGGCATACACTAAGATATTTTCAGCTTACCTTTAGAAATGTTCTTGTCTAGTTTTCTGCCATTTGGGGAGGAAGAAAGGAACAGGTGAAACATCCTTCAGGCTTCAG
The DNA here is from genome assembly GCF_036417535.1 of Chlamydotis macqueenii. Taxonomy (NCBI): domain Eukaryota; kingdom Metazoa; phylum Chordata; class Aves; order Otidiformes; family Otididae; genus Chlamydotis; species Chlamydotis macqueenii. The sequence continues at coordinate 100,072,748 of NC_141558.1, read as the reverse complement.
TAGATGGTCGACAATGGCTCCCAGATGTGCACCAGTTCAGGGAAAGTCACTGTTCAGCCTGTATGATATACATGCACACATGTATGGAGCAAAAAGACTGTCAAAGACAAGAAAACTCAGCTGAAGAATCAGCTGAAACATATTAACTCAAGATCCTTTGTTTTGAAATGGGCCTTTTTTGCACCACTGCAAAGCCAATCCTGGTAAACCATCTTTGAAAACACGTAGTGTACATCCAGCTGCATGTGTGCTGTCATCCACTGCAGTGTGCCTGTGCTTCTTTCTACTTTAGGGGCACTTAATCTGTACAGCCTCTGAAAGTCTGCTTGTCGTGCGTGCCCACACTTCTAGCTAGCAGGGTGCAAGAGGAACTTACAGGCAGTATATTCTGAGAGGAAGGACTTGTCCCCTGCCTTAGACACAGAAAATCTCTGCTGCTATAGCATCACTATGCAACGGGCGAGAGAAGTCACCCCAGGACATGTATCTCCCCAGACAATACTGAAAAGTCTTTGGCAAGGGGTTGAATTGTGCTGGAGCTTGTACTGGAGCCAGCTTGATAACTTAATTTTATGCATTTGAAGATGTCACTTGGGACACCCAGCTGGAATCAAAGGCCTGGGAAGACTCTTCTGGCCCCATACGACTGTTTTAACCTGTTCTGCAATCTCACACATGCAGATAGGATGGACCACGCTACCACACGGAACGACTGTGGTACTAATATTTTTTAAAATAGCTTTAAAAATACCTCTGATATTATCTCTCTTTAGCTTTTCCAGGTGGGTTTCATTTTGTTGGTGTTATAACAGCTTATCACTTGAGAGCTTTTATGGTATTAATAAATCAATTTATTAGCAGAGATGGATGGAATATTTAGGCAATATGGTTTTCATTTTATCCTAGTTTTAAAAGACAATGGTACTGACTGAATATAGAAATTATTCATAGAATCTGATAGTGATGAAACTAAGAGGGTTCCCTAAACTAAACAGGAGAATTATAGGAATTATTGTAAACACATAGGAAAATATATCCTCTCCAGAGTTGATTTTATTGAGCTCTGTAACAAGAACAGAATTTCCTATTAAATACTTGCAGAAAAAAAAATCTTTAGGACTTTCTTAAGTTAGTCAAAACATGGAAAAGTGAAAGATTTTTCATCTGTGCTGTTTGTATACAGCTCCCATCAACACTGATGGTAATGAGGGCACAAGCACACTGGGGCAATGGGCCCATTAAAATGGCTAGCCCAAGCTTTCCGTCAGGCAACAGTCATTGAATGCAATGCCCATGACCCTTGTTTCTACTCTACCAATAGACCATACCCATTTGTGTCTCAGGGATCTTCCTTACTGTCAAAAAGGCAGAGGCAGAAGCCTGTAGTGTAGCTTCCAGATCCTTTGATAAGCTGCTGACATTATGATTTCAGTAAAGCCTTGCCTTCACTGTGCTCTAGCAGTAACAAAATAACCCTGTGTAGTTGTCGATGCTGCTAAGAGGCGTTCCTGTCTTCTTAAATCATTTCCTGCAATGTTTCAAAAAGAACACCAGAGGGCAAAAATTTTTAACTGCTTCTAAGAGCCAGGCTAGCAGGAGCGGGGATGCAGAGGCCTGCATGTCCCTTGCCCAGGTGTGAACTGTGTTTTGGGTGAAGCTGATGGGACTGGTGGGGTGGCTTTGCATGGACAGGCATCACCCAGCCTGGTGCTCTGGGCTCCTTCTGCACCATTGCACTGGATACCCATCCTCTTCCTCCTCCTGACCAAACTTGAACCAGATGGTACCTCCCAAAGTAAACAAATGCTTCTTTCTTTATTTAGTGCAAGGGTAATCCATACAAATTGTTAAAAATGCAAAATACAAAAAGTGTTGCAATAAATGTAGTTCCATGGCAAAGGAATCAAGTGATTATGAAAAGGCTTGTTAGATACATCTAGATAAACAATCTGGCTGCTTAAAATATCCTTACCAGGAAAAAAGAAATAAGGAGTACATTTGCCCTTTGAAGTTTTGTCAAGTGTAGCAATCACAGATTGTACTATTTTTACTAACCTCACTAAGTAGTTCACATACCTTTTTTTTTTGCAAATGTTTCCTTTTTTTTTTTTTTTTTCCTCCAAGACAGCTGTGACTAGACAGCACAGCTACTCACCCTTTTGGGTACTCTGAAAAAAAAAAAAATATTGGAGAGGCTTTTGGATACATTCTCCCATTGTCTTTCGTGTTGCAGTGCAACATGTGGGTAGGATTTCCTGTGCCAAAAGAACTGAGAGGACTCTTCTGTGCTATTATTATCACCAAGAATGACTGATTCTGTTGTAGCAGTGGAAAATGTAAAATATCAGCCATGATGCGTCTGATTTTTCGATCGGATACTGGAGGATATATATGAGGAAAAATAGCGGCCACATCTGATTATCCTATATAGCGTTAGATGACAGAAAATGCAGTGCTTTATAAATCTGAACCACCTAAAACAGGGGTTTTCTAGGGGCAAAAGCAGTTTCCTCCAAGTCAGACTTGTACCCTTGGCGGCTGGTGGCTGTCACGCCATAGAAGGAGTCTGCCATTTGTACAGCCCGTTCAGCCAAGAGCTGAGAAAGAACATCATGGATGTCGTTTCATCTCCAGATGTTCTGTGTGACAACTCCTCACTGCAGCTCAAGTGAAGCCCTCTGAGGCCAAAGCATGACGATCTAAAGAAACACTGCCAAAGGTATGAAAATGTTCAATGTATTTTACACAAATTTTAACATTTGTGGTACTCAGTGAAGACTTCATGGAGCTCTGTAAATATTGTTGCATGCAATTAACTTCACAGCATGGGTGCATTATTATCCCTGGTTTACAGCTAGGGAGATTGGCACAGAAAAGATACGCAATTAGTCCTTGAGAAACAAAAATATTTTATGCCCCAGAGGGAAGCAGAACCCAAGCGAGTTAAGCAGTAAACCTGTCCATCTCTTATTTTCCATAACAACATTTTGTGAAACTACTGTTTCTAATTTGGAGGAGATGGCAAACAACAGCTCATGGTTACAAAGTAGTGTTGTGCTTTATAGCAATATAATGAGAAAGGAAACACATTTCATATCAGATCTTATTCTCACAGGTGTCTAATAGCAATTGCCAATTGCAAGCACATAAGGCATAAATTCATGTAATTCATTATTCAGGCTTCAAAAAGGAGGAGATTGTTTTGTAACCTGTGTGGTTCTTTTTAAAAGGATATTTCTCTCTTTTGCCGTCTAGTTTCTGACATTCAATACATTTTTAGCTTTTCTCCACAACCGTTGCAATTAGAAACATCACTATTGTTGAGAATGAAAGCTGAAATCGCTTTCTGAAAGGAGCTAGGTTTTTATGAAAAAGGTGATTTCTATGAGGCTCGTTGTAGCCGCCTGGCTCAGTATCAGCATAAAGTTTTAAAACATCCATCTCTACATGAGCAACATGGAAAAAGAAAGCAAATGGGATCTTTCTGCTGCTCTCAGATCACATAGCTGTTAAGACTTCCAGCTAGGATGTTCAATGTGTATCTCTGGGTTGTGGTCTATTGGTTGTCCATGCTTGAGACATCGCCCAGGTATATGGCAGTCCCTTCTAGCCCTGGCAGACACCAGAGTGCTCAAGGGGCAGTGGTGGCTGTGGAAGAGTAGTTTGACTCTGATATGGCTTTGGGCATGCATTTCTATGCAGGAGGTCCAAGGCTTCCCAGTACCACTGTTTCAATGTAGCCTGAGCTTTGAGGCTATTCTAAAGAAACAGATTTTTTAAAAGAATCATAATAAAATAAAAGTTTTTAAAATTTGTTTGGAAACTTTTGACACCTGAAACTGTGTCAGACATCTATAAATGGATGTGTTGGTCTCTCTTCATGGAAAGGAGTGGTCTCATGGATGTGTTGAGGTGGTTTATCAGTTGAAGGTGAAAGATGCGGAGTATCTGTGTGCTTCACACAGTTGTGTTCAATTTTATTCTTCCTGCAAGGATGAAAAGTGGTGGGGCAGAGTGGTGGGAATTTCTATCTCATTCAAGGTCCATCTCCACACATGCATGGTGGGGGACTGGGCAGCTGGGGCAGGAGGTCCCACAGTCGGGGCCAGGAGGATCATAGCAGTGGTGGATGGGCTCCAGGGCCCTTCTGACACTCCCGAACAGCTGTGATGGGCCAGCAGGCCCCCAGGTGCTTCCCAGTGCCACCACAGGCAAATGGCACCATCTCAAGCTGGCTGAGAGGAGAAGGAGGTTACAAACCCATTAAAGATTTATGGAGCCAGTAGTCAAAGAATGTGGAGCCAAAAAATCCCTCCTGAAGGGCTGAACCTTGTTTCGGATGTGGGTTAGCGTGTGCCCTTCTCACAGTGCTAGGGGTGTGAACAAATGGTCTGAGCACAGGTGAGTTGTACAAACAACATTTGGCAACAGGCAAGCATGGTTGCACCTGTGAAGTTTGGTCAGGTAATGCAAGAGCAGATACTAGGTTCACAATCCATTTGAAGGGATGCTACTCAATTTCTACATACTACTGTATTATTCAAATTTACTAAACTAGTAAACTACCAGTTACACCAATTCTTTAGGGGGAGTTTTGTGGGAAGGAAGAGTTTGTAATTCCAAAAACCAACAGAATCGGAGGAAATAGCACCTAACCATTGGAGATAACATGTTATTGGAGATAACACTAACATTTGTTTCTGTGGAAGGGAAACAGCCAGAGCTTGGTGAGGAAAATGTCTGCAGTCCCACTGGGAAAAGACAATGCCCTGCAGAGTGACTTTCCAGCGCTGGCAGAAAAAGATGCTTGCCATGGGATCTCAGTGGCTATGTGATTTTGCTTACAGGCTACAGTTCTCCTGCCTTACTCATCTTTAGGACACCAGCCAGCTGTTAATCTCAGGAAATGAAGGCGGCAAGCTGTGGCAAGTGGGCTGATTTTGTTTGTGGTGGTTTTTGGAAGAAGAGTAGAGACACTGCTGGTTTTTGCCTGCTCTGGGCGGATTCCCGGTGGCTGGCACAGCGTTGTGTGGCAGCACTGCAGAGAGTGCAGAAACAGGCAGAAGAAAAGTGTGGAAATGTGCGCTCCCAGCTGGAGCGGTGCAAACTTTGGGTTTACTGCATTGAGGGCTGTGGTTGCAAACTCAGCAATGCTTGTGCATCACAGAGATACAGGATGGAGGGGACCAACTGGTTAGTGATGTACTGCTTTTTGTGAGGCTCTTTCTGACCGTCTAGTATCTGACATATACAGTGGCAGTGAAGTCATAATCAAGCACACAGTGAATCCCACTGGAGCTTTGTAAACTACATGATAAACTGAGTTAGAGATACTCCAAATACTTCATTTTGTGTAATTAAAGACCCCTTCAGGTGTGGCAGTCTTTGAAACATATTGGACATTATAAGCCCTGCAGTCAGGGCTTTATACATAGCCATTTGGAAAGCCAGACCTTGGGAATGCTGTTTGAAAAGCCTCCCTAAGCCAGGAGCCCAAATGATGTTTTTATGTTCAGCTGAGATAGGGAACATCCCAGCTGTGTGACAATGCTGCTGTCCCCCCGGTCCCCTCTAGCCCAGCACTGCCTCAGCAGAGACTGTTACACAAATGTTTACATTAAAGGGACCTCCCTCCCCAGCCCAATACACACACAGATGCAGATCCAAACCACTACAGCAGTGAGGTGACTACGTTCACCATCTTGGCACTGTTATTTGGTATTGTGTAACAATGAGAAAATATTCAATACCTGACAAATCAAAAGCACAGGTTGTTCTTGCCTTAAGGATATGAGCACTAGGTGTCACTGTAGTCCAAGGGAAAGGCATCATCCCAAGGGCCCCAGCAATTGCTAGGAAAAAAGTCAGTTTTCTTTTTGCATATGAGAAAACTTAGGTTTTGATGGTGGCAGAGAAATAAAAGAAAAAGACAACCATGCTATGAATACAGATATAAGTATAAATATATAATCTACATTTTATGCGGATAGCATCTTTTATTCAAAAGGGAAACATAATTTGTACAGCAAATTGTGTTGTATTCCAGGATCACTTTCAAGGCCAGGTTGGGTGGGGCTCTGAGCAACATGATCTGGTCAAAGATGTCCCTGCTTTTTGGAGAGAGGTTGGTCTACATGACCTTTAAAGGTCCCTTCCAACCCAAACTATTCTATGATCCTATGATTCTATGATCTTCTTTAGCACACAGTGGTAGAGCCCTGCTCTTGTTTCAGCTGAAGACTGTCATCTTGAAAAGGTCTGCTGTACTGAAACTACTCAATGCTATTTCCATAATTAGCAGCAATTTTAGATAACTGATATATTAATTTCACACAATTTAAAACAAGTGGGAAACAAGACATTAGGGAACACGCAAATGTGAGCACACAGCATCCTAAAACAGCCTATAGGAAAACATCCATACCTCTCCAACACCTCAAATTTCTGTGTTCCCTCATCTTTTTTAGACTTTTTAATCTTTTCTCCCTATTCCTTTCGCTCTACATACTAAATATCCTTATCTCCTCCAGTTTTCCAAACTAAATGGGTTCTTGCAGACGTTGTGAGTGGAAAAATGAGAGTGACAAGTAAAAACACAAATTCATACTCAGAGCCAATGAATCCTTGTATTTCTCCATGTCTGGATTTCATCATTTGCTGATTTGTAATATAGAAGAGTAGCGTGAATGAAAAACAAAGTTCTGGCAATGTTGTTTTTCTTTTCTTTTTCTGTCTTTTAACAAATGATGGCTTCTGTCAAAATAACCCCCCATAAAAACTTACATGGCTCCCTTGTGAGTTCTTCCTATGCCAATTAAATTCAAATGAAATGTAGTGGCTTTTAATTTACTCTTTTTTTTTAATTATTATTTATCAAATGTGTCCAGACAGCCTCTGGCTCCCATTAGAAATTTGAAAATAAAACAGACAGCTTGTTAATCTGTGTCAACTCAGCTCAGAGGCCCCTCCAGAACAAATTAGACATGTTCAACACCACGTCCTCAGGCAAGAGCCTGAGCAGACAGATGAGCCGTGCATCCTGCCCAAAAAATCAACAGACTTGGATACTGGCAAACCAATGGAGGAAATGAAAGTCACAGGTAGACAGACCTCCTATCTAAGGAGGTGAGTAGCTAGGAGGCTTCTCCATGCTGAAATGCCCCTGCTAAGAATGACAGGTAAAAGAATATCCCTGCTGACCTTCTACAAAAAAAAAAGAGAGGAGCTCAGGAGGTAGCTTGGTATCTGCCATGCCTTCTACCAGCAGTGGGCTCAAAGCTGAGTTCTGCAATCACTCACAGATAGGAATCATTTCCACTGAAAATGGGTAGGTAATTATGCATTCAAGGTTCCTTGCAGGGGTGAAGCTCAAAGGATCAGTCTTTTGGTTTTGCAGTTGCAAGGTAAGGATATACATTCATGGTCCTGAGCGAGCTGCTCTTGACCCTTCTACGAGTAGCGGAGAGAATGGATTATAGACATCTAGATGTTCCCTTCACAGCTACACTATGATTCATGAAGTCTTTTCCATTTCTAATTCCTAAGTTCATAGGTTATGTTACAGAGAAAAGACAGAAAAGTTGTGACTCTGGTTGACACCTTTGCAGAGGAGGAAGAACAGTGAATTCGAAGATGTAGTAGGATCAAAGCATTCTAAGAAAAGAATGTGACCTCATGGTGGCCTACCAAATTTGCTCTAGTTTAGTTTAGAAACTTCATCTATTTTCACCCAGCTACTTCAAGCGCAAAGTTATCCTGTTAAGAATGGGTGTTAGCAGGTCAAAGAGCTGCAGACTGATAAATGGAGATTGCCTCAATCAAGCATGACGAGAGGCACTTACATGCCACATGGGCTGCCAACAGGACAATCTATCAACTCTGTAGGTGTCCAGACCACAGCTGAGGTAAGCTGGTAGATGACAGGCAATTATTCATAAACTGTGAATAACAAGATGTGTGACACACAGCTAAAATCATATGATGTCTTTTCTTACTGATGTTGTGAAAAAAAATAGATTTAAAGGTGAGCTGTGGTGAAATGGAAAGTTTTGGGTTGTTGGAACTTTTGGGGGGTTTAACAACTGTGTGCATAATTACTGAGAGAGAAGATCATATAATTAACATGAATTTACCTTAAAATAATGTTTTCAAAAATTGATTGTGCTGTTGTGTGTCAAGGCCTACATTCAGGATCTAGTTCCCTGAGTAAGATGTCTCACAAACAACTTGAAACAGAGTATTTTACTGAATTCTCCTTCTGACATCATTACTGTAGAGTATGAGCATGCTACTTTCTTCTGACTAACTCAGTGGTAGTAAGGTCTACTGTTTCTATGTCAGTTCTCATGTTCTTGGTTATGTTTGGTATCATCACGTCCTCCTCCTTTCTTCTGGTTTCGGTCCTCTACTTTCTCTCTTCTCAGCTTATTTTCTTTCATCTGGTGATGTTCATGTCTTTTCCGTAAACTTCATGTGCTTTCCTTATTTTTCTCCTGTGCTTAAACACAAGCTCTCCTTCATCAGGGCCAATTCTGTAAATATCTGAGTCTTGCTGAATCACTCATTAACATCATCCCCACAGACTTCTCTTGAACAACTGTTTCCAATAGCACATCAGCACATCATGACTGCCAAAGAAGGGAAACAACTGCCACTCAGCAGGCCTAGCAAGACACCAAACACATGTGATGCCATTCCATAACCACAGGACTTGCTATTATTTTGTTTTGATTTCCCCCAGCCACTGGTACTGGACTAGCAACTTCACAAAGAACGGTTATTTTATGGCAGCTAGACAAGCCAGAGAGTCTGAGCTAGTAGCTTTAGAAAGCTGTGATTTGATTTCACCCTGGCCAGCCTGAGAGTCAGTGTCAAAGGACTTCTGCCATGGCACAGGCCCAGGCAAACGGAAGATGTAAGACAGTGATTTCTTAAGAGGAATTGAGCTTTTATAATAAGCTTAGGGACCAGAGGGTGAACAGCAAAGGTTAAAGAGAGCATGTGGAAGGACACTGCGTACTTCTCTTCTAGGGTAACAGGGAAAATATTTGTCTTCTTTCCTCTAGCTTGGAGCTCAACAGAGCTCTCTCCTTTCTTATTAGGTAGGAGATTCATATGATGAATCAAAATATGGAGCTTGATTTTAGCTATAAAGTAGTAATCCAGATGTCGTTCCTGAAAGCATAGTCTCTTTCTAGCCCTCAGCCAGCAGTCACTTGACCACTATCATGCACTATACATGGGAGACTATTTAACCTATGCCTTTTCAACAACATATAGCACAGCAGCTAAGAAGAGAGGATCTAGATGAAGTGGGGTAAGACAGATGTGGTTCTGTAATGGCTTCTTCTCTAAAAGAAGGAAAGAACAAAGCATGTCATGCTAACTTTCCCAAGGAAAAAAAAAAAGACACTGTCATCAGTATTAATCACTTGAGCTAAAATTCAGAGGAAATAAAATTGCAGTCTCAGCACATTCTTCTCTGTAGCTTTCCATAACGGAGAGGTGCTAGAGAGCTCTCCAAACAGAGCAGGCAGTAGCATACATATGTACCATCTTTCCATTGACTACCTGTCAGGAGACACCTCCTTTCAGACCCATCCCTGTCTCTTTTTTCTCTACCCATCAGGTCACCAGACCTATACCTTTGTCTTGCTTATTTGGATCCATTTTAAATAATGCATGGAAGATTTCTTCTGAGGCGCTTGGTCAAGGAAAAAAGTCCAAATAAGACTCATCTAATGTAAATATGGCAGGAACTGTTTAGCTCCCCCTTCTTCATCAAATCGTAGTCCTTCCTAAGAGCCACAAAAGCTTCATTTGTTGTACATGCTCCACCATAAGGCTTCCTCTGCTTTTGCTTATACAGCTTCTATCTGCTGCCTTGTCTTGACATGGTGCTTTGTGATGAGTGCTGCAGGTAGAGGTTAAGAGTGTGTGCCAACTCCATGCTTCTTCCATAGCCAAACACTGTATTCCCAGTGCTCATGATAGACTGAAACTACAGTGATAATAAGGCCTGCATGTGTGTCTCAGGCATGTATGTACACACATCATGGAAAGGCTCTGAAAAAATTCCAGTTAGGTGTCTCCTCTGTCATTCTGTGTTTTTAGACCCTTACTAATTCAAGATTTAAAGTATTTATTGCTGTGGATGTTATCCCCTATTCTCAGATAATCCACAGAAATCTCAAATTTTTTTGCACTGGTACTTTCCCCCAAATACACTTTCTTCAAAATGTGTATTCCATAAATCGCCTATTGGCAATATTTGAGCCTGGTTGTGACAGGCTTGTGGCATCATATGACATCATTTATGTTATCTGGGATTGATCAATAGGAAAGTATTTTCTGCAAGAATTGTTGCATATGCATTTTTTGTGATAGTCTCATGGGAGAATATTCAACCAGCTTTACTAATTTCTATTCTCTGGGCATCCATGCCAGTGAAATGTGATCACTTCAGTGTTTAAGCAAAGACTGAAATGTCAAAAGGAAATAGACAGTATTTCCTTGCAGTTATAGAAGATTCTTGGATTATGTTTTTCAGTTCTGATCTTCTGGAATTTTAAATAGATTCATGAATTTGTATATACCTACAAAGACTAAAATCTCATTTTGGTTGCTCACAGAAATGTAGCTTATCCTCACAGATTTCATTGGAGCTTCAGAGTTCAACTCAGGTTATCAGCACTAGAATCTGAAGGACAGAAATAGGAATGCCATGGGTATTTTAAAGATCGATTGGCTTTCTGCTGAATTCACTAGATGTAGAAAGAAATATGCCAAATATCTCTATATTTTAACCACAAATTTGCATTTTATCATTGCCTCATTCCAATTTGCTTATTTCTTTTCCTTTGTAGAGGCCAAATCACAATTTTCTCTTATAAGAAAAATATACTTCTCATCAGAACCTTTTAAAAGCCATCAAGAGGAAACATTATAATAACAGTGAAAAAATACCTGCTTTGGTTAGAGAATGGACTATCATTTGTGATCAGGATATACATTGAATTATGAACCAAAAAAAAAACAAAGAAGAAAAATTGAATTTGATGTTTTGACTTGAATGTGATAGAAATTTTGTATCCAAGTCAACACATAAGACTCTTGTATTGTTGCCTGTTCACACAATTTAAGCTTCAAAATTTCAAAAGTGAGTGCCCTGCTGAGAAGCTAGAAACTGAGCCATTTGCTAGTCTTAGGCTGAAATATCATCATCATGTTGAGAAGTGTCCACTGTGTGTGCAAGTGCAAATTATTTAATTTCTTCAGGGACACAAATCAGCCAGTGGAGAATAGAAATAGTATCAGATGAATAAGTTTCAAACCAAAGTAACCCAACAGTGAACATTTACAAATTCCTAAACGGAGAACATTTAGTATGTTAACATCGAAAGCAGGAGTGTTAAAATCAGTGGGTACAGCACTTGCCACAAACAACATAGAAGACCATTGTATAAAAGAGTTTAAAAAAAACTATCAGGAATGATTGCTTCAGAAAAAATCTGTGTGATCTATCTCTTTTCCCTCTGCAAGCCAAAGTGAAGGGAAGTGGGAAGTTAGCACAGGGCTATTGCTATCCTTTATACTAAAGACACCCATCCCTTCTTCCTATAGAAGTTCTATTACTAGAGCATGATAACAGCTAATGCACCTATACATTGGATGTTGTATTATTAATGGCCTTGCTAATAGCTGGTGACAGTGAGAGAGTGAATTTCCACAGTTCATAGCCCTTCATAAGACTTCTTCTGGAACATTTCTCTCCACTATCATCACCCAGACTCCCCCTCTGACCTCTTTATCAGTCAGTGAGTGGTACCAGAGGCTTAAGACACATAATCACAGCAATGTGCCCTGTGTGCTCTGCAGAGTGGCACAATGCAGAGGGAAAAATTAGAAAAAAAAACCCATTGCTTAAAAATATACAAGGTCCTGTTTATACTGTGTTAATCACCATGAGGTGATTACATCATTTGATAGCATCATTTAGTTTCACCTTCTCCTTTTGCACTAACTAACTTCACATGAATTTTTGTATTTCATCTTCAAGTGAATCTTCATATTTATAGCTATGCAACCTGATCTAAAATTCACGCCAGTGAAAGTGCTGCCATTGATTTCAGTGGACTTTGGATCAAGTCCTTGTCTACCTTAGAGCTCTGGCTCCCTTGGCTCCTAGTCATGAAACCAGAGGCTGAACCTGGCTTATCAAGGAATATAAAAGTAACATTAAAGGAAAACATTACTGTATTTGCTTCCACTTCTGCCTCCCTTTCAAGAGAAAGAGAAGTAGCTGCTTATTTCAGTACAACTGCAATTAAAGGCAAAATCAACAGCTACAGGTTATAGTTTATTGCAAGCATGCTTTGTGCTCAGAAAACCTTAGAAAATTGAAGCTTTTTGCAATATATTTTTCTCCACAGACCAAGTGGTTGAGTGAACCCTCATTGTTTGTTAAGGATAATGTTACACAGATGTTGCTGAAGCACAGTACTGGCTTTGGGCTACACTTGGTGTCTGCAGAAGCACCTGGAGTCTTCCAGGGCCTTCAAAGCCTTGCACTTGCCCTTTCACATAAATGTCTCTAAACATGGTGACATTGCTGGTGGCTGTAACAGGAAGGGTGGCTGCACCATACTGCTCCAGGTGAGACAGCAGAGGCATCAAATCTCAGTACTCTGTCCCTGGAAATTGCCAAAGCTTCTTTGAGAGACTTTTTTTTTTTTTTTTTTTTTTTACCATTTTCAGTATTTATAGTTACTGTACTTTCATGGAAAGCCTAAAAGCCTAAGTTATAAGGTGGGCAAAACCATCATGAGTATCTCCTCCCTGACACGGGACACTACAAGAGTAATGTCAGTGCTTGATTTTCAATTTCTAGTAACTCGGATTTGAGTTTGCATTTGAGCTGTTCAGAGAGGTTTCAAATACTCCTTCTTTTCAGGACCATCAGGAGTTAGTATTGCATAGCAATTTCCATAATTAAAAGAACAGTGAAGCTATTTTCAACACTTTTTACAGTAGAAGTAACTTCAATCCTTCTGTCACCCTTTTTGGTGCTTTTCAGCCTGCTAAAAGAGCAGTTGAATGAATCACTTAGCATATGTTCAATTTTTAAAATAAGTTCTTAAGGGAATCTTTTGGTTGATTTGCTTCCTTAACAGAAAATATGCATATAATCCTTACTCAAACTCAAAAAAGCTGTTCAATTAGCACAGGGTAAAGAACTACCCTGGTTTGCACAGTATTGCTGAGGGCTGGTCAAAGGGGAAGAATTTATATACTTTTTTCCCCCTTTGTTTTGCTTTGCCTATTAACATCAGTGGTACATTTCAAAAATCTCTGATCAGTGTCTAAGAAAGTAGTCTTAACTATTTTACAGCCACGATTTTAGGCAGTTTAATGCCTTTTATAGACAGCTGTGTGGAGTGCTTCTGGGAATATTCCTGTGCTTGCTGTATCGTTCCATATGGCCTATAGTCCTCACAGGACACTGGACAGATACAACCCTACTAACCCCCAAGCACACCCCTCTGAGGGTGTTATTCTCCCTGCTGCCTAGAATAGGATGATACCATTATTTGCCTTTTTTACTTTGAGACCTTAAAGGTGCAAAAGATATACCACCATACCTGCTTCTATCCTACATGCTGCTCCATCCCTCTTGTAGATCTTGGTCAGTCTTTTCAAGTCTTTCAGCTTTACTGGGAGCCTTGGGAATTTGAGGAGGTACCTTTTCCTTTCGTTTTCTTTCCAGCTTTAAAAGTCAATATACAATGCACTCAGATTAAAGGTAAACAAGACTTAGAAGTTGTTTTGGAAGTGCTAAGGCTGATACTGCCTGGCTCCCCAGTCATATAACTGAAGATGATTCTGATATTTCAGAACTTAGAGGATCCTTTTGCTCTTTCTCTGTCTGACCATCCATGTCTGTCCACCTACTTTAATGAAATTTGGAGGATTTTAATTTTCTCAGAGATGACTATTCCTTTATCAAATTGATCAACTGATTCAAAGAAGATGGGGCAGGAGTTGTGGTGAGACACAACCAGACACATGCAGACCATGATAAATGTCTCATTTCTTTATTAAATCAGAGAGAAAATCAGCTATCGTTATATTTTAAAAGAGTTTGGATTTCTGCAGATTTTGCACGGGCAGCATACAGCTCACTGGGCTGGGCTGTCAGGGGGAAGCCCAAGGTAAATGGTGGTTTTTCAAGCCCACCTTCTCAGTAGCTTCAGGGGGAGACATGGGCAGCTGCTCTCAGCCGGCCCCTCTTTTGCCCCGGACCAGACCTTGCCAGGTGCTGCACAGGCTGGCTCCACTCCAGCAAAGCACTTAAGCACATGCTTAACTTTCAACACGTCAATTACTCATGGAGAAGTCAAGCTTGGAGAAGCTGCTGCTGTAGAGATAGCAGCGAAAAGGAAATGGGGAGGTGGTGACCTTATTGCCTCTCTTTCCCAATGGACTTGTCTGCAGACATCATTCAGGGCCTGGGGTAAAATGATCGCAGAGGCTAATAGGTCAATGACCTGCTACTCTACTGTTGGCCTCGCCTCAACCTTTGCAAAAGAGAGGGGAAGGGAGAGGGGAAGATCTGTACAGTTTGTCAGATGTTATCACGCTTGATAAGACAAAGCTTCGCTTTCAGGAATTTTTCTTTCCTAGTTTGCTATGAAAAAAGATGGCAACCCAGAGATCTGTGATGGCAAAGAGGAAACTCACAATCTTTTGTTCTTGCTCTGCCACTCACAGCTGTGACAGGTTTCCTTTCTCCCTTAAGCTATTCCAATTTCTGGCTCTGCATGTGTCAAAATAAGTTTCCAAAGCAAATCACAAATGCATGGGGTAATTAGAGCTGTCATTTTGATGTAGGGGAAAGCCCTCCCTTTCTCAAGAAGAATACACCTCCTGGTGAACAGCATATTGTAGTGATGATGAATTTGGCATTTGTATCTTTGGGGGTTTTTTTGGGTTTGGATTGTTGTTTGGTTTTGTTTTTTTTTTTTCACTTGAGAGATGGGATAAGGAAAAAGAGAATTGCCTTATGATGCCAGCCCTTCTCTGTTTCAAAAACTCTCGGGAAATGCTGCTAGGAGGTAGACAACTCTGCATGGCCACTGAAATACAGAAAAATGACCCTACAGTCACTTCTTTGGAAATGTGGACATCTAGCAGAATTTAAAGAAAATTCAAAAAACATATATTCAAAAATAACATTCAGAAAAAATTGAAACAAGAAATTGAAAGAGAAGGTCCATTCCATCCACAGCAACATGAAAAACATTTCCTAAATGTTTGGAGGAGTATCTTTAAAAAGTACTGTGACAAACAGGCACACAGCCCAGATCTTCACTCTTCCAGAGACATCCTCAGGGACATATCTGAAGCTCCCTTCACAAGCCTGACACAATAACAACATTCTCACCAGGAATCTATTCTACAGTGTTCTCACAGTTTTTTTTTAATGGGAGCATTTTGTAATAATGGCAACATATATGGAGATAATTATTTAAAAGACTCTTTTTCTTTGTGGGAGTTTAACTGCACACAAAACCAAATTATTTTCCATGCAAGCTGCCCTGCTTAATTTCTGTACTCCTGTTCCATACATGACTCCCTGATGTCTTTAAAGGTACAGCTTGCTCCTCAGTCTTCTCTAGGGCACCTGCGGCATGTCAGCCATAGGAAATGTCAATCAGACTTGGGCCAAAGCTATGTTTTAAATGTGGAAGGAGTGAAAATCACTGGAAAGGTACCTAAAATGCACACTGCAGTATGGGAAGAAGAATGGGCTTTCTAATCGAGATGAAGGACACATTTTCTCTCTTACTGCTGTCTGATTCACTTTCGGTGAGTCATTTGCTTTCAGTGTCTCTGCATCCCCAGCTCCACAGAGGGGTTCACTATGATTCCTTTCTCCCATCTTTCATGCATATTTTGCAATGAGGCATTTTTTTTTTGTGTACCAGGAGGTATTATTGCAAAGCACTGAGCACGGAGAGGGTGCCTCTCTGAGGCGCAGTTTAGTGAAGTGGTTTGCTGGTGACATCAGTTTAAGGACTCCTGCCTGTCCCATCTGCCTGTCCCTGCCTGTGTACTGCAATTCACTGCTCTGTCAGCCATGTCACTCTGCATTTTGCTGAAAGATGCTGAAAGCAGCTCAGGAAACTTATCTAGTTAAAAATAAAGTCAACCCTCACCAACATCATTTCTCATTCAGGTCAATCTACTGATAAGTCCAGTGTGGTCCCATCA
Organism: Chlamydotis macqueenii; assembly: GCF_036417535.1. Classification (NCBI taxonomy): domain Eukaryota; kingdom Metazoa; phylum Chordata; class Aves; order Otidiformes; family Otididae; genus Chlamydotis; species Chlamydotis macqueenii. Next base: position 100,056,476 of record NC_141558.1, on the reverse strand, counting down.
ACAGACCTTAACACAAGCAAGTAGGCTGTGAGATGTAGCAGAGGGGTAGGAAGAAAGACTTTGGAATTTCTTAAATTAGTTTAGCCAGCATTTCATTTCACTGCAGCCTGAATAAAGCTTTTTAGGCTGGAGAAGAAACAAGTATGGTTATATGAGTCTCTGCTGCAACTCCATTATGAAACTTTGCCCTTCTGCGGGATTTCTTTTCAAGTACCACAGCAACTCTTTGCAAACATTAAGTGCTGTGTCCCTACAACACACCTGGCAGGCAGATACAATATCCTCTTATCAGATGGGCAAAAGGAGCCGCACAGTGATCACGACTGGCTCAGCCAGGCAGTGAGAGCCGACGCGAGAGGCAGCAAGGAGCAGAAAATCCTAATTGCTGAACTTGTGTGTTAACGACGAGGTTTCTGCTGAAAACCAGTGGCCACTGATAGAAATTGCTGATACAAAGATGCTTCAAGCAGCAATAAGAATGGGGTGAGGAGTAACAATGATATGATTTGCAGATGGCTTTCATTAAATGGAGTTTTTATTGGATTGAAGGCACAATTTGGAGTCTACAGTAGAACTGCTTGAAATACTTTAATCTTGAAGAGGTTTTTGACCAAATCAAACATTTTGCTGGGAATTTTTCAGCTCCACTGAAATTTCCTGGGGCATTCTTGGTTTGAAACAATAAAGAAAAGTAATTTCAAAATAGTCATGTTAGTTTTATCACTGAAGATGAGACATATTTTATAGAAAATATATGTTTATGCTTCTGGGAATAACTGTTATTTTTGCCAGCTCTTGCCAGAGAAGTTTTGTCATGGATTATCACAAGTGACTGACTAGGTTACAAATACTGTAAAATATGAAATGTTTTTATATATTAAAGCAGTAACAAGAAAATATTTATTCCGATGATGAAACCAGTGATGATTAAGCTTTCCTGAAATAAAGCTTCCTTCATCTTATATTGGTGTTTATCTTCAACCTTTTAAAAATATCCCCATTTTCATAGGAAAAAACCTTGTGGCATTGCTTTGGTTCAGGAGTTTTGGGAGCAGGGGCTTAATAGTAAAATGTTACCCTTTCACTTTTAGTCAAATCCTAACAAGACTCCGTCAAGGCACAAACTACCTTGCTCTGCAATGCACCATCCAAATAAAATTATATAAATGCTCACAACTCTATTTCTTGCTATATTATTGGATGTTAACAAAAATTTTCTGAAGCTTTTCTTTTAGGGGACAAATCCACATAGGTAATTTCATGGGTAGATGCTGAAGTTATAAGTGAACAAGATAAGGAAAAGTCTTCCTTCTTTGAATAATCAAAAGAAGTAAAAGAATTGCCATACGAGGTCTTTGAGCCTATCTATGATTGTTTCAAAAACCAAACCAACTGAAACTTTAGCTGCATTTTTCCTTCTAATTTTCAACTGTTCAAAATTAGCTGTGGACCTCAGGCTTCAGTACACACAGAAACTCAACCCCCACCTAGGCTGAAGCCTCAAAGGCCAGAGAGATGCCTTCTGATTACAGTTCATAAAAAGAAAAAATGTTTATAAGCACGGAAAATAATATCCATATTTCCATAAATAATGAGAACAAGTGGTGAGAGAGGTTAAAGGAAGGGATATAGCTTGCAATTCTAAACCAAAGGAACAAAAATCAAAGCCAACAACCCCCTGAAAGATCCAGAAGTCCCATCAGACCAAAACCAAATGTTTTCAAAATCTGCAAAAACCTTCTGGTGTGAAATAATTTCAAGTTTCAATAAGAGTGCGGTTAGCAACAAACTATAAATTACTGCACACAGAGGTTTCTAACTGGCAAGTGGCAAGCACATGAAGACTGTTTCTCCATACTTTTGGCTTATTTTAATACAATTCTTTAAAGTTGTTCATAAGGAAACAAGATTGTGGTTCTAAGTGCCCTGTGAATGTTGCTACGCAAGTACTCGAGAGATGGAGGCACAGAAGAGCTGCAACCAGAAATCAACTGCATCACCAGGCACCAGAGACACTAAAGAGGTGAGATCCGTGGTCCGTGTGTTGACAATAGGGAAAGCTGTGGCTGGAGGTCACCGCTTACCAGATACAGAGTGTTTCAGCTGCAGAATCGAAGCCAGAGGCAGTCTGCTGCTCACTGAACAGATTTGGTATCTTATCATTGGCAATATTTGGGGAAAGAACCTCTGCTTACTCTCAGCTCTCATCTTACATTGTTTTCTTCACTTTTGTCTCCTTTAGCTTCATCTTGAGAGAAAAGTTACAGAACAGGAGCTGAGTAAATGCCCCTGAGTATGCAGGGATTTGGACAGCCAGATAGTTTTGTAACAGCTGCTGTATTGCTTTATCCTTTACCTTCCAGAAATTCTTTATTCCACAGTCTTTCCACCCACAAAGTAAAAAATTAAACGTATTTGCAATGTGTGCAGCAGTCACTGCTCCAATAGTATTGTGTGAGTCCCTAGCGAGGGTGAACTCTTCCCCAAGATTCACTGATTGCTCCTGGGGACCAGAAGGCTCCTGGCAAAATGTTCTTCATGATCTTCATCTTCTGTGATAACATTTCAGTCACAAGCAGGAAAAGACTTGTCTTCCAGCAGTGGATCCATACCTGATAGTGGCAGGAATGGCAAAAGGTGAATGCATGAAGGGCTGCAATTATCTGCATTATACGAACCTCTGAGCAAAGGACTCTTCCATAAGAGCCCATGAAAGTCTTCCGTAACACCTGGTAAATCAATTTTGAGACACAACCTGTACATCTATATCACTGACACTGTTGTGATTGTCACTTGCTATATGGTGCAGACAGGACAGCATTCAGCACTGTCTAGCCACCTGTGTGTTTAACAGCTTCTTAGCAGATTTTGAAAATTTTACACTGATTCAGGTTTTGTGTGCAGCCAGTGATGTATAGCTGGTCAGAAGTCAGGAAAATCTCACTCCCACATGCTATAGGTGTGACTATATGGTCAGATGTGCCTTTGGGGTGCTAGTAGTCATGGGCAGACATGGCAAAGCCCAGGAACCTGAACCTTGGTTCAACCTCTAGGGACCTTAAGAGGCTGTTCAGAAAGGATTTTACTATTTTGGAATGGGAATTAGCTACAAAGAAAAAAAAAAAAGGATGACTCTGTATGCCGATGCAGAATTAAATGCAGGCAAAGAGGCAAGAGAGAAGGGATACTCCTGAGGAGCATTTGACTGGACTTCTGTATAGGGGACAGAAAATAAATGAGCCAGCTGAACTTGATGTTGGACAACAAATGTTATTCATCTTTTATTAATAAAAGAGGTCTCCCCAGAAAGAAAATTCCCATCTTGGCCTGGTGATGTAGCACTAAGTGGTAACTGATACATGAAATGCCAGAGCTCATAGATCTCTAGTTACACCGGAGTAGACACTCTTTGGGGCTTGTAATTACAGGGAGTTGGCAGACATACAGATTTCATCTTTGAGAGAGAAAAGGACTTTCTGCTCTCCTGCCAACTGGGATGACTAAGCTCGGTGCCAAGTTGGACATACCTTCCAGAGCACTTGCAAAGCAGTGCTTAGTTCTACCTCAGATTCTTTCGCTCTCTGGGTTTCTGAAAATGAACTAATAAAATATTTGTAATGGCACCTGCAGCAGTGAGGCATCTCAGAGAGAAAAGCCAAGTCCTGCCTCCCAACCAGAGGAAGGCACAGTCAAGAAAGAGCAATAGCTCAGGGCTGCGTAGGAGGGAAGCAGGAAAAGTTTCATAATGGCTAGGGCACAAACGCTGGCTCAAAGACAACTGATATTCCCAGGCACTGTCCTGACTGTAAGCAGGAGTCTGCTCTCTGGAGCCATCCTAATGGTATGGATTAAGCACTGATGTCCCATGGGGCAAACATGGTTTCTCAGGCACTCCGTTGAAGGCAAGCTGCCCACGCTGCCAGGGGACATCTGTATAGTTCAGACCTGTAACGACACCTGGAAAGCCAGACTTGCCCTCTGTTGCTCTCTTTAGATTATAGGTGCACATTTTCCCTCTGATTTGTAGTACTGAGATCAACCACATCAAGTCTGGCCTCGGTGATCTATGCTGACTGCCAAGGTGGCAGATGATCAGCTATCTGATATTTAGTTAGACATCTCCACATGAAATATGTAAAATCTGTGGGCAAAAGAGCAGTACTAATACTTTGGGGCCAAACTTTGCTCTCAATGACACCAGAGGAGTGCAACTGAAGTCAATATGATTTACAGGAATTAAGGACAGTACATGGTTTGGTTTTTTTTTTTGTTTTTTTTTTTGTTTGTTTGTTTGGTTGGTTGGTTTTTTTTTGAGATGACATTTAGATTCTAGTTGCAGCTAATAGGGCTGGCCACAGATAAATCTCAAAGAAAAGTAACACTGTTGTTTGTTTTTCTTCCCTAACGCCAATGCCAGCCCCAGTCTAACAAAGCACCCTATAATATTTGCTTAGGCACTGAATCTGTTAGCCTAACTTATTTTTACTGTTTATGCCATGTTTCTGTAAAAATGTGTAAAAAAATTCTGTTAATGCCAAATGTTCTCAAATACTCTTTTTCATAGGCACAGTGTACACTAGGAAGACATTGCAAGTACAGCTGTGCTGGAATTTTTATATCAATAAACCCCTGAGAGGTGGTGTAACTCCCAGCAGCACACTGGTTCCAAGGATGAAATAACACATCCTGGCACATCTGTTGTTTTTTTGCCAATAGAGCTGCAAGGCTTTTTTTTTTTTTTTTTTTTTTTTGTTGCTGAGACACAATACCAGCAAAAGCTTCCCCTGAGAATCCAAGCAGGGACTCCATGCAGCCAGCTGTTTGGGATGCTCACCTGGCATGCAGGAGACAGAGGTGCGCATCCTTGCTCTGCCCAGATCAGCTGCATCAAATCCGAGTCCCCCTGCCAGTGAAACATTTCCCCAACCCTGGCCCTGCTACCTGCCAAAAGATCCCTCTGTCCCTCTGTGCTCATCTGGTAGAGCTGCTCCAGGACAGTTCGATGAGCTGATGGGTTAGGATGGGAGGTGGGACAGCCAGGCGCCAGTCAGGCAACACAGCAGCTCGAAGAAGGGTCTCCTGTACCTCCGGCCAGCTCAAATGCCAGCCTTTTGGCTGGCCTCAGGGACAGAGCTTTCTCTGGTTTTCAGCAGAAATCTTTCCCGACAAGGATTTTGTTGCAACTGATGTGCCTCTGCGAAGAGAATAGCTTTCTAAAAGTTGCTGTTTTCTGACACAAGCACATGTATAATCGTATTTCACTGAAGAATTTCTGATCAGCTCTTGTTGTTAGCTCAGGAAAGGCCAAATGACCTAAGGGTTACAAGGTGCCAGTTACAGATAGTGTTTCACATTCTTTCTTAGAAAAATAGTTATGAAACTACTGGATTTTCTTTCCCTACTTTTTTCTGTATCCCTTCCAATGCAAAATACTTTGTTCTCCCTGTGGAAACCAATCATTTACTAAATATTTAGTGTAATTCATATCTCTGTCTCTCAAGTGGGCCAGTGTTTATGCTTCAAAAGCAAGAATCTTTCTTCTCATGCCATAGTCACTCCATAGAAATAAATACAAACCACAGAACCTGCACAAATCTTTGCTGAGGCACAAAATTTTAAACACCTTATGGATTAATGTTTATGGAGCCTGTCAGAGATTTAAAACCACAATGAGAAAGAAAGGTTTTCTTTAGCTCTGAGAAACGAACTTTTTGTCTAACATCAGCCCTACACTGAAAAAGCCTTGGCAAGTTGTTAGTCTAAGCAGACAGGTCCTTATTCAATTGTTCGTGATGCCTTTCCACTTAATTCTTGCTATAAATTTGCCTCTTTGCCACCCTCTTTACACCGTACCTTGCTGTGCCTCACGAGACACGCAGAGCCAGCAGCTCACCACAAACTCAGCCTAAAGGGAAATGTTAGCAACAAAGACCAGCCTGCCAAAACCCATAAAACTTGCAGCTTTTTGCCTCACTTTAAAACAAAAAAATAATATTGGCTTTTCTCTAAAGTGGTAAAGCAACACATGTCCAAATGAGTTCTTGACATTACACTACAGGATTTTTCAAGGATTTTCAAGAAACCTTTGCACTTATCAACATGTTCTCCAAAATGTACTATTGTTAATTGGTTTAGTACTCAGTAAAAGTAAAAAAAAGAAAACAAAACCAAAACTGGTGGCATGAGGTGCAACCAGTGGCTTTTGGTAAGGCAATGGGAAGTCCATGAAAATCACAGCCCCTGCAATACTGAATAAATCCAAAAGGAAAGAACTGATTAAAAGCAGAAAAGTAGTCAAGTCTATTGCTGTGGTAACCTGCTGCTTCACTGCTGCCACCGTATCTATGAGAACGTACCTGTACTTACCCGCTGGGCAAAACCTGCTCATGAAAACTCTAAACACAAAGAGAAACGGGCATTTTCCCCAAACTGTGGTACTTTTTTTTCTGTAAGGTTTAACTGACCTTCTTGCATTGTTAACATTTCCCTCTTTCTGAAGGGAGCTCAGTGAGAAAAGATGACTCTCAATGGACTAAAAGCCACCACTGCCCATTGTAAAGCAAAATTTGGCTAGGTCAAGCATAGCAATTTTTGCAGAAACCACAGCATGCTGATAATGCCACTTTCCCACTAAAGAAGTGCCTGCTCCTCTGCCTACCCTCAGAAGCACTCGAAAACTGTCAGAGGGCACCTGATGAAGACCTACACCCCTCTACAAGGCCTGTTGGGCAGCCATTCCTGCTCTCCTCCAATTGTAGGGTCTTCCCCATCCTCTTGCTCATGTTTGAGTATTTCAGTCCTGCAGATGAGGCTGTTGTTTGTAGTCATGAGTTATATTTTTCAACCTAACACAGAAGATTTGTTCTGGCTTTCCTTGAACAGTCATTGAGGTCAGAAAGGAGAAAATACACTTTTCTGCCCTATGTACCACTTATAAGGAGGGGATAGGAAGGAATGGGACAAGAGGTGAGGAAGAACTAGTCTACGACCATTTGCTTTCTACTTTCTAATTTCTTAAAAGTCATTAATCTCTGTGCAAGGTGCCACAGTAACAGTTCTGGAGACCATAAGCACTGTGTTTACGTATGAGGCAGGAACGGTGCGGAAAGGGACAAGGGAGGCTGCCTGGCACACTCAGGCGGCTTTGCCTCCATCCTGTCCTGGGTTGATCTCTGTTGACGGTGATGGTGCGGCTCTGGCACTAGGCCCATTTAGGCTTTGGCATCTGGGCTGAGATTGCTCAATGTGGCGAAGGCTTCGCAAACACCTTGTGCCCACAGGCAGCTGGCTTGGGACCACGGACCTTGCTTTATACAGGGCTGAGGAAGAGGCATGAGCACATAATGGTTTTTGGGTTACTACAGGTTTACAAAACTGAAATAGCAAGCTGGTACACAATACAAATGTCAATGTTGGGGACTAGAAATAAGAAATATTCCTGCACTTTACCTAGCTTTTTATTCCACATTGAGGACTGCATGAAATTTCCACTGCTAAAATACCACACTTTTCTTGTGAAAGCAATTCTGTTTAACTACACAACAGATCTCTTCCTACTCTTCTGAAAAGCAGTGCATATGGGAGGCTGAAGTAGCACATCTCTGACAGCTGTCCAGGATCTTCCCAATAAGAAGACTTCCTACTGCATGTGATGTTACTCCAGCTACTCCACTGGCTCTCAGAATAGCATTTTACAGCTAGTATTTCAATTCATGTAATAGCTATTTTCCTGTATGATTTTCACGGTTGGTGTAAATCTAGTTACAAGCATTGGGGATTAATTTATCCCTTCCCAGGCAGAACTCCTCCTGCTGACAATCTGCACACTATGGTTTTTTTCAAGGCTCCGAGAAACATGCAGAATCTCATGGTTGTTTCCAGACGATTAGGCAGCAGACCAAGTTTGTCAGCAACATTTCCAAAAGGCTATTTTTTTTCTCTTTTTTCCCCTCTATCAGTGCTCACATCCTTCTTGCCATCCCAGGTGCTCCTTTAACTGAGGAGCCAGTCAGTGTTTCAGGGTTTGGTCCTCATCCCAACCATGCTGTCCCAAGTTCTGCACTTGAGCGAAAGAGGAGCACCTCTGGCCACAGAGCCGTGGGGATCCAGGAGGGTGATTTAAGGAAAGGTGAGGGAGTGAGTCAGCAGCAATGTGTGTCTCTGCGTTGCAACAAGCAACCTTCTGAGAAGTATAAAGAGCGTGCTGGCACTGGGTCACAGGGAGAGCACAGCAGAACTGTCTCTCTGGCAGATGGGAAAGGTACTGGTGCCCACCCCACAAGACGCAGAGGTTTTTACTTTGTTGTTGTTGTTGCCCTGAAGGATTAAGTCCTCTTCCTCATACTGCCTGCTCACTAAAGTGTGATAAAACTCCACACAGTAAGCTCTAACCATGGAAAATGCAACATGCTGAGACTGGAAAGTCTGACTGAAGGATGATGCTTTTCAAAGCTATGTTTTTCCCAAGGATAACCAGCCACACACAGGCCTGCTCCTCCACAATTCTGACTTGACTTCGACATTCTGTCCCCTTTCTAAAAGGTTGGTTTGATGACTTTATTTTTAATGATGAAATAATGTGTGGGCCTTGGTGTTTTGGGATGAGGGTTTGGCTCACCTGTGTAGCTCTCAGAAAACAGGATCTCAGCCCCTGGTTCCCATAAACACTTATAAAAAATTCCACCCCACATTTCACGTGGCACAGAGCACAGCTCAGCCATCAGCTGCTTGCTCATAGCTGTGCTAAAACAACTGCATGTTGAAGAAGTTTACAAAGACCATTTTCTACTTAAAAAAAAAATAATTAAATGAATGAGTCATTTTTTATTTTTGCTTAAGAAGTCCCACAAACTCCTACTTATCTCTTGGACTCCATCTTTCCTACTACTCACAGCAAACACAAAGAAGTAAGACAGCAGAGGGCTTTATTATTCCTTTAAACTAAACACATGATATGTATGGGATATCACCCATATCAAATATGAAAACCCCTGAACACAGTTTAATGATACCACAAGTATGGTAGAGCTGGAGTCTCAAGTTGCTCTTTGTGATCTTTTAATTCATATTCGCATTACAGCCATGGGAGATGTGCCATTCATGTCACTTCATTGTGATTTAGTATCTTTGTTTATAAGAAGCTAAGTGCTTATCCTTTACAAGAAAAAAAAATAATTACTTCTATTTTGTTATTATTTGCTATAGGCCCAATCGATCTCTACCAGTGACCAGGACTCCTGATGCTCAGGAGTAGTGTAGAAACCTAGGAGTGAAATGTGGGCCCTTGCCATGCAGCACAGAAGTAACTGTTCTTACTGTCTGTAAGTGCTTATACTGTAACTTACTGTCTGTAAGTGCTTATATATTCTGTAAGTATTGCAAACACTGCTTGCTTGACTTGCAATAGTATTTCCCATTATTTTCCCAAACTTTAAAAATTAATCAAGCGTTTGGTATACCCCAAGCGAGGCTGCAGAATGCATTTGCCACTTGAGAAACAGCAAACCTGAAAAGCAGTTGAGAGCACAGGGTCTGCTGGGTAAATCTTTGAAGGAGGGTGCCAGTCTAAGAACTGCATTATCCTCTGCCAAACAACACCTGATCCTGCTAGGAGAATCAGGCTCCTGAATGCTCACGTACCCCAGGCCAAGGAACATGGCTTGGATCTAGTGGTCCGTCCCTCTCGGTGCAGTACTGCACTGAAACCTAAGCAGATTTACTTTCTGTAGCCTTGATAGGTAAGAGCCAGACAATTCTTCCTTTCTCACAGTTAGAATTTCCAAGATCCTTTTTGGAACAACACTGTTGAATTTAATGCGGTACAGTCAACCGTCCACAGGATTTTAAAGCATGCTGCACAATTCTATAGCAGACTGATAATTACCTTTCAATTTTTCTGACACAAAAAGAAAGTATTCATGCTCTAGTAAATTTTGCTGAGTATTTCCTTCGTATTTGGAGCTAGTGCTGTTAAATCATACAGGGTTGCTCCATGAAGCTCATTCATCTAAGCAACATGAGTTGCTTTCTACAACACTTCTGGAAAGACTTGGGGGAAGAGGAGAAAATGTGAGTCTCATTACAACAGTGTAAGTATAGGACATCAGGGAACAGGGGCACAATTCCTAATGTAGCACAGATGAAGTCTGGTCGTGGTCCTGGTGTGAGGTGGCAGCTAGGCCAAAATTGACCTCGACACATGACTTGGAACATGTCTGGCCATCGAGGCTGAGAATAAACCAACCACTGACAAACCACAGCAAGTCATGTAAAATAAAATTTTCCTTCCATGGCATCGATGCAGAGGGAACACTCACGATGTACTGTTGTGAATGGACCCATGAGTTCTTCTGCATATGTCTCCTTTTTAAATGGGAGATCAACACCTTTAAAGAATCCTGATGTGACTCTCGCAGTCCTTTCCCTAGCTATAACAAGAAAAAACATTTCTTTCTCTTTTTATATCCCTTACCTAATGAGACTGGAAGTTCTTGGACGCAGGTAGGTTTCTTACCACCACAGTGGTGATTGGAAGCTCTGCCTGTTAAAATCACCCTGTCTTTTACATTATAAAATACTATTTTCAGTTGCTTAAACTTTTCCAGTTTTTTATCACTTGGTCTCACATTTACCTTCAAAAATATTTTCTTTAGGCTGGATTATCTTCTGGAATGGGGGCAAAGAAAGGGAAGAAGAAATTTTAAGCAACATATTCAAGTCTCTTTTGAGAAAAAAAAAGCTGGGGAAATGACAGTAGACAAAATAATAGTGTATATTTTGGCAAAACATTTTTATTTTAAAACCATAATGCCACCAGTTTCTGAACTCTAGACTTCCTGTTTTGCAGAGTTTTGGCCTTTTGGCTATTGCCAGCTCTGTGGAAATCCACTCAAATTTGACTAAGTTATAAACCCTCAAAAACCTGCAGCTTGCTTTTATTAGATAAATTTATCATCTATTCTGAGCATTGATTTTTTTTTTTTTCCTGAAATGCCAAATCCAAGCTGCTGTGCTGTTTAGTCAATTCTGGCAGATAAACCAAGAGCAATGGGACTGTTTGCCATGAATCTGCACGCTGGCAGTGCACAGGAGGACACTGAGCTGAAGGTGAAGGGGCTGTGGGCTCAGCAAGCTACAAAGAGCGAGGCAGAAGGGAAAGCAGGCATGGGGCTGTAGGGCTGCTTGGTGATGAAGGGGACCCGTACTCGAAATTGGAGACAGACTGGGATGAACTGGCGGAGAAGAAGGAGGACTGGGAAGATGATTCTGGAGAGGTGAGACTGACAGCATGGACAAAGCAATGGGAATGAGAGGTCTGATGACGAGAAAGAGATTAGGTACATGCGGAGAATAACTTTAAGGCATGAAGGAGGCTGAAGTCACGGTCACGAGAAAAAAAAGCTCCTTCTGGCTTTGGCAGAGACACCAACATTGCCAAGTCTCACCACCTCCCAGCTGAGAGGAAAGGGCTGTGAAGCTGGCAAAATGTCCTGTTCTGCATACTGCAGCAAATGGCAATCTGCTGTCTCTGTGGTGTCTGTGTGGTGCAGGGAAAGGTCTCAAACATGCTCTGACCTGCTCAGTGCCATATGAGAGCTTTCTTGTCTTTTCTTTTTCCTATTTAAAAAGCCCAGTAGATATTACAAAGATGGGGAGAAACTCTTTAGCAGGGTCTGTTGTGATAGGATGAGGGATAATGGTTTTAAAATAGAAGGAGGTAGATTCACACTGGATATGAGGAAAAAAAATTTTTACACTGAGGGTGATGGAACTCTGGAACAGGTTGCCCAGAGAGATCGTAGATGCCCTGGCCCTGGAAACATTCAAAGCCAGGTTGAATGGGGCTCTGAGCAACCTGATCTGGTTGGAGATGTCCCTGCTCCTTGCAGGGAGTTTGGACCAAATGACCTTTAAAGGTCCCTTCCAACACAAACTATTCTATGATTCTATGATTCTAAGATTATGGGCCATGCACACACACATGCATGCACCGACTTTGTGTCGGTAACCATGTTGTTTAAAATTAAACTTTGAAAAGCGCATTTTCCGCCCCGGGAAAACAGGGTCCGGCAACCCTCAGCGACCTCCGGCTTCTGCCCCCGCCCGATATCTGACTGCCTGGGCCCTTCCTCCCCGCACCGTGCGGTGCCCGGCGGGCGGCAGGGCCGGGGGTCGGAGCGCACAGGGAGGGGGTCGGGATGCACCGGGAAGAGGTCGGGGCGCACCGGGAAGGGGTTGGGGCGCCTCTCACCTCTCCCTCCCCACCTCCGTTAGCCGCTATTTGTACGTGTTGATTTAGGAGGAGGCGGGGAGAACATGAGCCCGGCGCGGGGAGTAAGCCGGCGTCCCCCCCCCGGGAGCACCGGGGAGGGTTAATCGGCGAGGATCTGTGGGTCTGGGAGGAGAAAGCGGAGGCCGGGCTGGGGAGGGGGGAGGATAAGAGGAGACGGGGAAGCGCGGCTCGGGGAGGTCGCACACCGCCAGCCTCCGCAGCCGCGGCCGGCACCGGAGGGGTGGTGTGTGTGTTGGGAGGCGGGGGTCCTCCCTTCCCGTCCCGATCTTTTCCTCCCGCGTCCCCCGCCACGGAGGGGAAAGAAGGCGACCCCTAGGGTTAGGGAGCGGGCCGCCCGCGGCGACCCCCCCGGCAGTGCCTGCCCGGCGGGAGGGGAGAGGCTGGGGAGCGTCCCCGAGCCGGGGCTGGCTGTGCAGGAGGGAGGGAGGGAGGGACACGGGGAGAGGGACAAGCTCCCTGTACCCCCGTCCCCAAATTTCAAGGGGTGGGGAAAAAGAAAAGAGAGGACCTAAGCGGAGACCTCCCAGCGGGAGCGACTGAACAGGAGCCCAGGCAGGCGTGGCGGGGTGGGGGGGGGGGGGGAGCGACATCCCAAGGAGAGTCCCCCTCCTCCGCTTCCCGGAGCCGCTGCGTCCCCGCCGCTGCCGCCGCCACCTCAGGATGTGGGTGCCGCTGCTGCTGCTGCTGCTGCCGGAGCTGCTCCCCGCCGTGCCGGCCCAGAAGCTCTCTGCCCTCACGGTAAGGCTGCCCCGCCGAGGATGGGCGCCGGGCGAGTCGGTCCCCTCGGGGCGCACCTGGGCGGACCGGTGTGCTCCCCCTCTACGGGGGGCGTCCAGTTACCCCGCGCCCCTCGGCTGCCGGGCCAAAGGGCTGCTCCCCTGTTTGGGCGGAGGATGGAGCCCCCAGCCGAGGTTGAGGGGTGGGGGGGCTCCGCCGAGCCTTGCCCGGCAGCCGGCACCGCCGCCCCGTCGCGTTTTTCTAGGGGAGCGCAGGGCCCGCGGCGGCGGAGTGGAAGTTTTTACCGCGGGTCTCCACAGAGGTTCGTTACTGTCCCTGTTAATGCTTTTATTTTCCCGAAGAGGAATAACGCTGCAGTGAGGTCTGCTTAGTGGGTTGACCGATTTCGCTTTATTTTTAATTATAAAGCGAGGTGAAACGAGCCTCTCTGGCTATTCCAGGCTCCGTGATGCTAAACATGGAACTCTGCGTGGAGATGGGTGAGCCAATTCATTAGGCTTGCTAAATAAGCCATAACCACTTCTCTCTCCCAGACCAGAGGTTTGCAGCTAATAGCTCTGTTCAGTCTTCTCGTTGAGCTTGCAGTGTTTGCAAAGCTATAATTAATGCAATCTGTAGAAATAAAAACATTTTCCTTAAATGTGTTTTTAAACAAGTGCTTGAGTAAACATAACGGGCAGCGAGTACCCCTTTCAAGCTGTTTTTAAGTGTTTTGGTGAGGGCTGTGCCCTTTAGAGTTTATTATGCTGAAGTTCTAGGCAGTTGAAATAGACCCTATTTTTGTCTCAGTCTTTCAGAAAATTTCTGCAAAATACCGAGAGTTGGGTTTTTCCCTTTCTTTTCCTTTCTTTTTATTTTTTTTTTCTTTCTTTTCTTTTTGAGTAGGGGGGATAGGGACAGCTCAAGGAGAAATGGCAGTGGGGGATGGCTAAGCTGTTCATACCTGAAATTCTTCAGAAAAAAAGTTTTGCCTTCTTGTCTAGGTTTTTTTTTTTTTTTGAAATGATTTGTAGATTAGAAGCTGCTAATTGAAAAGGTTAAAAGAATGAGTTTGCTCCATGAATTTTATAATGTGTGGCATTTGAAAGTGTGGGACAGATGATAAAGTCAAGTGATTCTCATCTTTTACTTTTTAAGAACCTCATTTGAAGCACCCTTAGACTGTCAGGTGATATACTCTGTTCTAGTATTGCAGTGTAATTCCAAGTTCACTTTCGCAAACATGTAAACAGAGTTCACAAGAGATAACATGTTATATTCTTTCTTCTGTACATAAAAAGGTTCTGAGTATTAGCATGGAAGTAAACTGGAAATGCTAGAAAAACTTAATTTGTCCAAACGTAAAATAAGAGTGATTTTAACTGCTAAATGGTCTTTAAATGATACGTGACTCAAATGATGCCAAAGCCCTTTGATAGATATTTATAAATCACTGCTGAATGTAACTGTCATTCTGTGAGTGGTTGCCTGCCTCACAAAAGGGAAGAAAAATCTGTCCAAGGGCACTTGGGCAAACTCTTTAAAAATTTAATGTCATAGACTCATGCAGATGTATTTGACTTCACCGTTAGCTGGGAGATGTCTGAAATCCCTCGGTTCCCTCCTTCACCCATCCAGAGTGTGTATTGTTCATTTCTCTACCTTATGGCAGTGTGCATCTTTATGAATAGAAAAGTCAGTCCTGGTGGCATCCCCACCCTGTGCTACCAAAAAGGTAATTGCTTTGGAAACTTTAAGCTTTCAGACCGAATTAAACGTGCACATTTTAGTCAGGGTAGCTAGCCGTGTTAGCAGGGGACTGTAGGTGCCGAGCCCATGCTAGTTCTTCCACTGCCTGTGCTCTTCTTGCAGAGATGGCTAACCCATGTGAATACTAGCCTGCATTAGAAATCCTCCCGTAAAATGGGTAGTGGCACCCGTAGGAAGAAAATAATGCTCTCACACACTCGTGCACATATCCTTTTTACATCTTCCCACGAGACTAAACTTTGAATGAGGCAGGTTTATTTCTACTATTTGTGTACTTCCCTATTTAAACAGAAAAAAAAAAAAAAAAAGCAGTGCTATTACAGCAACAAATACCACAGCACTAAATCATTCTCTACCGTGCAGTCGTTTTGCGTATAGCTCACAGGCTGTGTAACCCCTTGCCACATGCACCTTTCTCAAATATTCTTGGGTAGTATCTGCATAATTAAAAGACAAAAAACAAATGCAGGCTGTGTAGAAAGCCCAAGAAAACGTATGAATTTTTCACCTGCTGTGCCATCGTATGATGACAGACGTTGCCATTTTTTTCTACAGAAGATTTTCTTTTTATTTGTGGTTGGAAGAATAAGAAAGACAGATTGATATTTTCACAAATAACCAGAGGCCGTGGGGACAGAGCAGGTTTCACCTGCACCTTCCATGAAAACTGCAGGATGATCACGGAGAGAGCATGTGCATCCCTGATGGCATTGCACTGGGTACATGCAGCTTGCCAGGTGGTGGCAATATCAGGGGCATAGTCTCCTTAACTGCAGTGGTAAATCTGCCGTAAGATGAACCTTGACAACCTCGTGATAATAAAATTAAAGTTCCCTCTAGCAAAAGCAACTCTTAACATTAAGGTCATTTTTCAAAAGATGACTGTGTGGATCAGAGGTTTTTTCCTTGCCGGAATGTTGAACGGCTCTGAGTTCTAAGCAACAATCTGGATGAACACTGGGCAGGGAGGAGAGTATGAGCATCTGTCTTTATGTTTTTCATCTGTCTAAAGAGATTTCTGGGATGTTTTAACTTTATGTCCTTGCTGGCTCCAGAAGCAGAGCAAGTATGACTTTCAGAGAAGACTTCCAGTAGCTTACAGAGCTGTATCCCCGTGTAATTAGGAATGGTATTTTTGCATTAGATTTCCCTTGAGCAGAAAACCCCACCACAACCACCTGTGCCTACAGTTCAGGTTGATAAGTGATTTTCAGATATTGGAAGCTTTGCAATAGTCCAATAGCAAGAAATTACAGAGTTTTCACACAAATAACACCTCCAAGAGATTTCTGATTGTCTGGCAGTCTTATGTGACTGCAAGTCTACAGGGATTGATGAGCATATGGCTTCCTACAACCTTGATAAGAGCCATCAGGACAATTTCTGGCAGGTGGATGAATCAAAGTAGTCAGCAGGTAGTTGAGATGAGTCAGGCAAACTAGAGCCTGGTCCCCAGGTCCTCATGGCTAATCTAAAGTGAATGTACCAGTGTCGTAACGTGTCCCTCTCTGCCCAAGCTGTGGACCCAGCCAGAACTCACTTCAGTCCCTATCCGTGTGCCAGGATAGAGGAAATGTATGAGGGGTGGGCTGATGCACACCTGAATCTTTATTGAGGAGCCAGGATGTGCACCGAGGTCCAAAAGTTTCAAAGTCCTTGTGGATTCACTGAGGATTAGAGAAAGCCCAAAGCTACTTTGAGTTTGTACCAATCTTGGCCTCTAGTCATCAAAAAATACTCTTTACTAAAGTTGCTCCTGGACTCTTGTCTCCTGAGGGGGAACATATTGCAATAATAGACAAAGTCAGGGGAAACATAACATTCCAGTTCTGAATTGCTAACTGCGCCACAGGGATGCATGGGGAGGAGAGTATTATTTAGTATTATATTTATTGTTATTTCAAATAAACAAACATTGGCAACAGAACAATGGCTTTCCTTCTGGGAAGGTAGGCTGAGCGCTGTCTCATAAGAAACCATGAGATCTGGAGGGACTGTAGCCAATTTGGCTGCTCCTGGTTTTTCCTCCCCTTGTGTCAAATACTAATGTAAAACATTCTTACATTCCAGAAAATATCTTAAGTAGCCTTGTCCTTTTACCTTGTTTATGGAAAGGCAGGTAATAGTCTGCAATTCTTGTAATACGTTGTTGGAACATTTTTGCAGTGCTGTATTCTGCTCTGTGAGATGTACCCATTCTTCCTGGATGTATGAAACCAGTGGGAGCTGAGCATTATTGGCATATTGTATAGGGGAGTAGTCATATCTTGAGGATATAGATAATTTTGTTTTGAAACACAATGTTTTGAAGAAAGCTCATGTTGTTCCTCAAATAAGTAAGTTTACGATCACTGCACTTACCCCTACACTTACTTTGGCATTGTTTATGTTGTATTTTTTGGAACCATCAGCTTGGCTTTTATCTCAGTTGTGGTGTTGTGTGTATGTATGTACTTGTACAAACAATAGGACACAAGTGTTTTTTATTTTAAAATCTTGATGACTTACAGCATACCACAAACTATTTAATTTTATTCTTTCAAAGCCTCGCTGAACCATGTATCCTTCTCAATACAAAATTGATCTTAGATCTTACAAAGGAAGAAAGTTTGCTTGAAATCGCTTCTGGAAATGAACACCTCTGCCTGTTAAAAGTTCCTTTCATCAGAGGCTGAATATTTCAGGGAACAATTGTTTTCTTTTTCTCCCTTGGCACATGCTTTGTGACTATTCAATAGCATTTAATGCGCTGGATAGCTTCCACAGCACTCACCAATATAAGATGGACCACTAAGGTAGTTCAGTAAAGGGAAGCTAAACACAATCAAAGCTTTCCAAGTTAAGGACCCATTTGTATGGCGCCTGCAAACCCAAACATTTGGTAAAGTTACTCTAATTATGACTCAAAAACCAAGACCATAAATAAAACTGTAAGTGGCTCCAGATCCTAACAGCATTGTTACTGCAAATGGGCATTGGTACAACCAAGGGTACATCAGCTCTGAAAATAAAACACTTTCAACAATGCTTCCTTGCAATAAATTCTCAAGACACTTCTCATTAAAGAAACAAAAACAAAACCTGTGAGAGTTATTATTGAAAGAGTCAGCAAAACTTTTGATCAGGGGTTAGAAGTAATGTTTCTGCATGCAGCCAACATAAACTGTACCTTCTAATGAGAAAGACATCACAGAGATGGCAGGTTGACTGCACACCCGTAAGATTTTGAAACTAGAAGCAAAGAGTAGGAGTGAATGTGGGTAGGGAGGGAAGAGCGGGATAGGGGAAAACAAAAAGAAGTAGATCAAGCGTATTTTGACCACTTGTGATGTTTTTGTCCGTCCCCTGCTGCCCACTGAATACCTCGAGGAACAGCCGTGCGTATTCCTTGACAGCTGGCAAACCTCAGGGTTTGGTCCATTTTGAGAAGCCTCCACAGGTTTAGCTGCTCTCCAAAACCTATCTGAACTGTGTTGGTTTGGAAATCGGGCTGCAAATCTTTTAGAGATCTGGCTTGCTCAGGACTTCGCTAGTGTTTCCATTTCTCCAGCCAGACCAGACTCACCACAGGCGCAGCCATTTTGACGGTATTTTGGTACTTCCATTTCCTGTCAGGCCTGAGACCAGGAAGTGCAGAGGCGCCTGAAAATTAAAAACTGAGTAAGAAGGACCTGGGATCAAAGACCTATTTTTGAACAGCAAATGAAGGTCTGAGTTTGGTTCAGGAGTGGCATTTTTTATCTAAAAAAATGCGTATGTTTTTGGGGAAGCTGGAATGGGTGTTATGTTTCACAAAGGAGTTGGAGATTTCCAAATATTTTGTGTTTCTTTAGGATCAAAATGCAAATGCTTCTTAATTTTCTGGCTGATTCAATATTGTCTTTTGAAGTATGTTTTTAGAAAGTTCAGGTGAAAGATTCGCAATGAAGCTCATTTCACAGTGAAGAGTTGGAATGCATTCTTCAGACAGAAGATAGTCAAGATAGTTTTTGACTGTGTGAATACTGCCCTCCCCTCCTCTGCCCATCTACTGTCTTCTACGATAAAATTCTGGTGATGTCAATCATTTTGGTCTCAATGGTCCTGCGTGGTCTCTCAGAATATGCTTCTATGGACATTTCTCTATCCACTTCTGGTTGGTAATTGATAATCACTGCCTTTGTGTTTATCTACAGTGGTAGCTAAAACACTTTCCAGTGCAACACGGGCTTTAAGTCTGAACAGAGGAAGTGCTTTAGGAAAAAACTTACAGTTTATAGTATGCCAATGTTTTACAAAATAATTTATGCCAAAGGAGAAGGAGGGATAACTTAAGATGTAGCAATAAATTGGCCGTAAGCAATACCTAGTAATTCTCTTCAGGAATAGAACTGAGTGGAGAAGAGCAGGTATAGCATAAATAACTGCATATTTTCCCACACTTTTTCGATCTTTGCCTAGCTGCCCCTTTTACTTAGGGAATTAGTCAGATTTACAGCCATTGGTGTAGTGCAATGATGTTCATGGGATACAAGAATACAAACTTCGGTTACGGGGAGGTGAAAATTACCCAGAAGCGTGTGGACTGGTATTTAGATTGGTGTGCTAACACTTAATATCAGAGGGTTTCTTAATATGACTTTACCAAATTATGAATAGTCTTCAAAAAAACAAAGTAAATGTGGTATCACCTCTTACCACAGAACCTGTGAAGTAAGTTTGTGTGGAGTCAGTCCCCCAAACTGAAATTTTAGCCAGTCCGTGCAGAAGAAATTGCCTTGATGAGTTAGTAACAGCCCTTCAGCGAATTTTTTTCCCCTTCCTAATTTATTAGCTTTTAAAAATGACCACTGAGTATTTCATCAGCTGCTGAAAATCCAGGCTAATAGAGAATACATCCTAGAATTCTTGTCAAGACAGAAAGAGAAAACATTTCCTGCAGGCGATCCCTTCCAGCTCTCTCCCTGGCTTGCTCAGTATGCCGCTAGAAAACGCGCTCAAGAATGTTTACCTCATACCTGTCCAAAAGCTAGCTTTTTTCCTTCCTTTACTTTATGCTGCTTGGTCTGTCATTTTCTGAGTCACTGAGTAAGGATCTTTTTTTCTTCTGCATTACCTTAAATTTGTTCTGAGGATGTAATAGTATACTTCCCTGTCTTCTAGGTGTTCATTTCTAAACTGTATACAAATTAGCTGTCATACCTATGCTATAAATCTTTGACTCTCTGTCCTAGAGCACCTAAAGGGTACTTACATGAAAACAAAGAAAAAATCTGTTGCTCTAGAATGCTCTTTCTTTATTTAGGCCATGGCTGCATGCAGTATTTTACAGATTTTTAGGATACAATTGCTGCCATGAGGTGCTTTTGTTCGGGCTGGATTTGTCATGCATTTATCAATATTCTTTATTCAATATTAAAGCAAGATAGTGAATAGGCAGCATAAATGCTCAGGAGAGGGCTGTAGGTTTTTTGAAATGAAAGTCATGTCAGATAAAGAACCATTTCAATGGCAATCGGGATGGACTCACAACGATCCGTGTAGCAAAGCTGCAGTACAGAGAAAACCTGGAGATTGTGGGCATGCGTGGATGTCAGAGAGGGAAGGCAATGACTCAGTTTCATTATCTTTCTCTCACTTTTATCTGGAGTAAAGCGGAGGAGTGGTGCAGTTTAGTCTGAGTAAAAGTCTGCCGTTGAATCTCATTATTGCTTTGAAGGAGAGGGAGAAAGGAGGGTGGCGTTTTGGTGGACGCACAAGCCATTTAACCATATTTTAACCGTAACATGACTACGTGAACAGAAATGCTGTTAAACTGGACCGTGTGTCCTAAAGTATCAGAGAGCACAAAGTGTGTGATCTGCCTGGTATCTAGGTGGTGCAATCTAGGGAATTGATTCCCAAACCTTTTTCTTTGCTAGGTGCTGCTCTTTCCAGTGGCATCTTTCTGCTCATGGTAGAGCTTAGGGTCTGGGACCCCTTTTGGGAGAATACAGGGTAAAAATATGGCATTGACAGCATATCAGAAAGACAGTGATATTATTAAAATGTGATAATCTCTTCTCAGTGAGGCTCACATGTGTGCTGTGCTGGCTGCAGTGCACTTCATCCTGACTTTCTGTAGGCATGCAAACACACTGGGTTCCTATTTGGGACTGCAAGGTGAACCTAATGGTCTTAAAAGGAGAGTTACTATCAGAGTCAGGGCATGTTGAATATGGCTTCCAAACTGGCTCTGGTCCGGTTGCCCCAGTTAATGCATTTGTCCCCGTGTCTGTCTGCATCGGTGAAGAATTATTTAATGCATTTAATCACAGTGTTTGAATCAGTTCTTATGCACTGTAGCATACACATTGAGGCCACTTAGTGCAGCCCAAGGGGTGCCAGTGAAGGTGATGCAGGCTCTGTAAGGTTACATTTGCCATGTGCTGTGGTCACTGTGTGCCACCTTGTTATGCCAGTGGTGCTGTATAGCACTGCTCAGGGCCGGGGAAGGGACTCGTTGTGTGGACTGATGTGCCAGTTTGAGTGAAAAATCACTGTAGCAAATGTCTCTTTTTAAAGTAAAGATTTCTGTCAAATAAATGAAATCAAATAAGTGAAACCTTCTCCCAACGATGCTGCCTTGTATTGGAGGAGAGCACGAATTCTGAAGACATCTTTGTCCCTACAGAAATTAAAAAGAAACTAAAGAAGGCTCTGACTTCACTGTATGTTTATTTAGTAAATTGTCTCTGGTCTGTAGGATGGCTTACTTTTGGGAGCCAGCCATCCAAGACTTCCGAGACATAAAGTAAAAAGCAGAGAGAGGGCTCTACGCAGATTTTTCTCCATTTCTTCTCCTGTTCCGTCCGTTGCAAATACAGCCCGGTGGCATCACTTAGGCAACATCCTCGGGGGCAGGGAGGTCACCTGTCATCTCCTGTGACACTTTAGGGATCCACCACCGGAGGGCGAGCGAGAGCAGCGCCGTCCGCTCCCTCCCCTCTGGGAAGGGCTGAGAGGAGGGGAATCCCTCGTTTCTCGCCTAAATCTGGAGGGGAGGAGGGGGAAAACGGGGGACGTTCATTTTTTTCAACACTTGCCACTCAGTCGCCCGTCGGAAAGGCCCTCGAATGGGAAAAATCTCAAATGGAAAAAAAATCTTGACGGAAACTGGAAAGGTAGAATACAGTTCTCTTAAAAAGTGTCGTTAATGACATGGCTTCCCTCAACATTAATTAATCATTAGCACTGGTGAGAGCTCAGAGCTGGCTGGTGTGGGCAAGAGGGGAAATATGGCCTAACATATGAGCTTCTTTTGACCATGAGACGTCAGGAGGGGTTCAGCCTGCAGAAGGCATATGGCCTATTCATTTCATTGTATGTATCCATACTGTTTCTTTTTGCTGCATTTATTACATGGATTCTTGTGAGCAAGACAAAACAAAGTAGACAATTTATTTTCCACACGGTATTTAATGGGATTATGTTTCAGACTGCGTCCTCCTGGGAAGGCAGTGTTCAAGCATGTCAAATTTTTGATGGATTTCAGCCTAAGTGGATTTAGTTGCAAATCTGAACTTTGTACAGGAGGCTTTATCTTTCCATCTTGTTTCCTCCTTGAAAGGTTCCATAAATTACATTTCTGAGAGAAAGGGAAAGATTTTTTGAAAGAAGTGTTCATTTGGTAAACTGCTCTTCTGTTTAAGTTTCCCCTTTCCAGGTGCTGAATGACTCCGAGAGCAAAAGTTCTGTCATTGCTTGGTGATGGACTTCCATTAGTTTGCAATAAAATTACAAGGCAATATTCATGCACTGATAATTGATTTCTTTCTGAAGGCAAAATGTCAAAAAGCAGAGCTCAAATGTCTATTTGTCTGCACCTAGTGCACTAATTTTCTCCAGTGCAAAATGCATATACAGTGCTGGTCTCCTGAAGGGTCAGTGTTTATGTTCATTAGATGCAAGACCAGGAGAGATGGAAGGCCATTAGAGAGTCAGAGTATTTCCTACTAGATGGCAAAGCCATATCTGATACCAAGATGAGATGGCTTGAATATTGCTGATAGAGAATGGTTTATGCATCTGGGTGGCTGGTGGCAAACTCGCAGAAGCACAGCAGATGCAGCACTGCTGATTTGATAGAGTAGCTGGTGAAATAGTCACAGATTGACAATATATGTAGTACTGACATAAAAGCAAAGAGAAGAGGTAGCAGAAACCCTGCTGATAGCAGCGAGCCCAGAAGAGCTCAAAGCTGACATCCTTTGTGACTTACAGTTTTGACTGGGCTGTCTTTAACCTCTGCAGATTTTGCTCCAACCTTCTCCTTCCCCATACAGTTTATCTTCTTTCCTTAGTACATCTTGTTCCTCAGTGTTTACATGCCCTGCCTATTTATAGACTCTAAGCTCTTTGGGTTTGTAGCATGTTTTGGGCAAAAGAGCCTCATTCTTGGCTGACTCTCTCTGTCTACCTTCATTATCAAGTTCAATAATAAGTAAGAGTAAATCTTGAATGACACCTGCTTACTGACAAGGCTGAACACATATAATGGAGGGTATACAAATAATGGAGCTAATCAGGCAGTTGTGGCCAGAGTCTGGTTCTTTGCATCCTCTGCATAGTACCCAAGCTGGGTACTTTGTACAGACTTTCCTGTTGTGTGGTGGTTTTTTTTTTTTTTTTTTTTTTTTTAATCTAGTCTGCCTTTTGTAAAGAATTAAAGCAATCAATTCAGCACTACAGGAAGAGATGAGCAAAAGGGTCTGTTCCCTGGTCTTGTCATGTTGCTGGCCGAAGGTGATCTGTGTAGTGCAGAGGGCCGAGTGTCATCTGCTTGGTATTTCCTGACTTGTGAGAGCTTAGTGTTTCAAGCTTATCATTGCCCTAAAGCTGGGGTTCCTAGGATGTGGTATGTGTTTCCTCTCATGGTGCAAAACTCTTTCTCCCCTAAAGGAAAAAAAGCCCTGAACCAATGCAGCCAGGTCTTTCCTGCAAAGAATAAATGGAATGTTTGGATGCCTCTTCCTATTTTTGCATGTAGCTTAGCAAAGTGCTGGGAGCTTCTCTAACCACTGCCCTTCCCTACATTTTCTTGAGGGAGAAAAGAAGATAGATCTAGATGCAAGATACTTCCATCCTGTGGGTGCAGACCAAAGAGCTGAGAGCTGTTCTTGCTGTTCACCAGCTCTTGAATGTTCTCTTTTTCTACAGCAGCAGCACCAAGAACCCTCTGGGAAACCTGGCCCAAAGGCTCTCTGGACAACCTCAAAGAGGTGTCAAGCATTATCAAGGAGTATGGATCTTTTTCCTATAGTCTTGTGGGGCTTCAAAATGTTATCCATCAGCTGCAATAAATTCCCTAGATTGCTATCTCCTATCTTAAGACTACCTAGGTCAGTCGTATATATGTATGCAGGGGTGGACTATGTATGTTCCCATGCAATGCTTTTCTTCCTTTTGTTTTCCGGTGATGACTGTTAAACTCTCATAAAAGCTTAAAAGTTCCCTTGGAGTTAATAACCAGAATTTTAGATATTTTTTTTCCCCTGAAGTTTATGCCATTTGATCTGACCACTTTGATCTGAAATTTGTTTGTTTGTTTGTTTTGATCTAAGAAAGGGAATGATGCATAGGAGTTTAGTGTTAGTTTTTATTTGACAAGATTTCAAAGTTGTTAGGTTTTGACAGTGTTGGAGGTGTTGTATTTGGTAGTTGATAAATTTGTGCTATTTAAAGACTGAAAAGAACACCGTCTACCTTCAAATCTGAGATCAGGTCCATTTCAGGAACTGCCTTGGGCAATAGTTGGCTTTATTTTAGTAGCTCTCTTGACTATCACCCTAAATGAGAGAATAGAGAGAGCTTTTACTGCTTGAATTGCTTATTATGACAGGAGCAAAAAGTTAACAGTTTCTTTCCTTGATGCAAAAGTAAATTATTTATTTAAAAACTGCTATCCTGAGTCTTCTGTGCACACCTAGGGCTGAGGAAACTCCAAAGAGAGATTTATTTTACAACCATGTCAGGAAATCGCACTCATTTAACACAAATAAGAAGCGACCAGAAGTCTTCAATGAAATTAGGTGGTTACAAATAGGACTAATCACATGTAAAAACTCACTGTTTCCACCTGACAGCAATTAAACTGGTGTCAGAGATGCAATGAAGTTCCCTCAAGGGGTCTTTGTATAAATGAGTTAAACATCAGAAAGAGAGTGCGTGATGGATGGAAAAGCTTGAGCGAAATGACAAGTCTATCAAAGCTGAAGGGGGTCACAGTTCATACTCTACAGCTATTCTGTGGTATGCAGGATGTCTCTCAGGAAGAGCCCCGTGGCTATCCGCTGTCAGCAACAGCAAAGCAGGTGTGCGAGCGTGTCTGAGAGAGGCAGAAAGAGATGCTTTCTGTTTCTCACAACTGATGTTTCTTGTTTGAATATCGGTCAACACTTTTTAAACCTTTGTGATTTTTTTTTGTTGTTTCTGGTTTCGCTAAAACACTACTGTTTAGTGGAGTGACATTTAGAAGTTGTTAACAAAGTATAATTGGAGCTGATTACTTAATTTTGTATCTGTTCTTGGTGATGGTAAAATGACCTGAGGGCTGCATGTGTCCCATCCATGCATTCTGTGTCCTGCGTTGTTTAAGAAGTGGTGGGATGTGTGCCAGGTGTCTGCAAGGCAGTTCAAATAGTGGGGGAGTGTGGGTGAAGAGAAGTGAGGTGGTTTGCTCCCCTAGTACATCATTTTGAGAGATCAGAAATGATTCTGCCTCACCATGCTGCAGTCCTTCCCAATGAAGAGGGGAGTCACCATCACAGCTTCTGTCCTAGCCCTCTTGAATGTCACTTTGCTTTGGTATGCTCTCATGTGCCTGAGACAGGCACTCAACAGCAGTAATTCTGGAGCTCTCTGATCATGTCATGTGTGCCATGGATAAAGGAGCTGCTGGGGCAGCTGTACATGGGTGCCAGAGGGTTTGTGTGATGGCAATTCAAATATTCCGTACTCTTTCTAAAGGATACATCCAACTTTCTGCACTACATCCTCCTGAATCCAGTGGGAGTTCGATCAAGGCAAAGCTGGACATGTATCTGTCCTCTTGACTCTGGAGCAAGGGAATCTTTATTTACTCTTCTGAAAGGAAAGAAGGAGAATAAACTTGACTGTGGGTCTGTCAGGGCAGGAGCGTGCAGAGAAGCTGGGAGATGATTGCAGTGTCTGAAACCGATACTGTCAATGAGTGTGTTTGAATGTGAAGCCTCAGAGTGGTGATAAAATCTCTGTCAGGCTGTACGTGTCTGACTGTTCATATCCATGCTCCTCGAGTAAAACAGAAGCATGTCGTCAGCTTTTTGTACATACAGGTAGGAGGTGATCAACCAAAGGATGCCGCTGGGCATATATTGTGCAGAGCAATGGCACAAAATCACCTCACCCTACTGTCTGGTACTCTGAGTAGATTTACTTTCTTGAATCAACCTTGTCATCGTATTTGTGCTTCTTACATATTGTCAAATGCATATGACTGCAGAACTTAAAGTTCCTCTGAAGAAGCCACCAATTGGTGAAATAAAATTTGTTAAAATACTATCTGCTTTTCACTTTGCATGGCAAATATAGCTCACTGTCTTGTTAGGAGGTTGATAAGTTGGAGCTAAATTCTACATCCACCAAAACCGTTATTACAAGACTGTCAATCTTTTTTTTTTTTTTTTTTCCTGAAAATCATTATTTTTGATCTTGGCAGCAAGGGGAAAATCTTTCTAAGATACAGCCATTCTTAAATGACATGCTCTATCAAGGCTTCAAAAATGTTCCAGGAGCAAAAGATTGGCTAAAAGATACCTGAAAGAGGTGGAGGCACTGACTCAGGTGAAATAGAAGTGAGCAGAACCTGAAAAAGGCAGCAATCAAGGTCAGCAGAATGTATTAATCCCAGAGGTGCAGAAAGAAAAGAGTGCGAGTCTCACTACTTTTAGTTTTTCTTCTTTTTTTTTTTATTTTTTTTACTTTTTTCAAAAATGGTATGTTTGTTCCAAAAGGGGCTCATTTTTATAAAGTTATTTTCTTACAAGCAAGCTATAAGGCCATCTCTAAAGGTTACATCAGAGTCACATCGTTTGTCTGCATATACAACTGTGTTAAATTAGAGCTAAGGCCATTTATGTGTCTTCTTCATCAACACAGTCATTAAGAAAACTGATGGAATCGGGAGTGCTACGGTGCCTGTTATTCGTTCTGACTGCACTCTATAGGCAAACACACCAAGTGCATTGGTTTCATGAAGCACTTTGTTTTCCAAACTCACCTCTCCATCAGTCCTGCTGCCCCTCTATGGCCTGGAATCCCGCCCGAGCTTGACTGCAATGCATAAGGTGAGGCTCCTGCTGCTTGCCTGCTGTTACCTTGTCTGAGAATCTGCCTTGTTGTCCCAAAGTGTTTGTGCGTTGTGTTAAAACCGCTTCTGAGATTGCATATGAAAGCATGCAATGTAGGAGTTTGTATTTTCAACACCCAGTCCCTGCCTTAGTGACTCTATGATGTATGAAACTAGTTAATGCTGTTATTTTCAGTTAATGTGGCCAGCACTCCATCAGGTCCATTAACTTGAAGCTGTGAATGGTGCTATGAAATGAAGGGGTCAGTCTTTCAGTGTAGGGGTCACTTGCATTGTTGTTGCAGCACATTGATCAGGGTTTTAATCTTCTTCTACCCCAGAGATCTCTGCTGCTCACTGTTTTGCTTTCTCAAACAGCTGTTGACTATATGCTGTCTTTCCGAGAGACTTTTTCCTTCGTCACGCTTCTCATGTCAAAGGTGAACACCATTGCACTATTGCTATTTCATTTTCTAAATTGCATTAGGATCTGTGCCATGGGAATCCACTCAACTATTATGGTGTTGTTCAAATACACTGTAACTTGATTTGAATGCTTGGCAGATTTAGCCTGATGGACTGTGAATCCAGATGTTATCCTTCTGCTCATCACCTAATAAAATACATACCCAGTACTTTGTTACCCTAGGGACAATTTATCAGCGGCACTCAGCTTCATTATGGACGCTTCCCTTACCCCGTGGAAGGAGGCAGCTCTGTCCGGTAGAGAAGTGTGGTTCCACATAGTGTCATTTGGGAATTTGTCTGAGGACCCTTTCCTCCTAGAAAGTGTGTATTAGGGCTTGGGAGCTAGTCCTGAAGCTCTGATAATGACCACATCGCTGACAGTGTGCCTACAATGCCTCTCAGAACCAGAGGAGACCAATTTGGTTCGAAATAAAATGGGCAAATATTTCTGCTTTATTCCTAGGTGACTGATAAATCACTGCTGTGTTTCTGATTGATGGCTGAGACTAAGAACAATCTCACACACGAGGCACAGTTACAGTTGCCCAGTTGTTCCTGTTTATTTATCATCATCTCTGTAAAGCCCAGTTCTTCAGGAGAGGGTGAAAACCGAGTTGGTGAAAAGGATGGCTCCCTCACCTGCTAAGAGAGCATTTCTAAAAGGCCGAAAAGATACCAGCTGTGAGATGGGTTGAAAAAATAGGGAGAGAAGAGTCACATATATCCATATATATTCAAAGGATCAAAAAGGAAAAGCAGAAGAGAAGAATATTTTAATCCATCTAATGCACAAGATAGCCATCTAGCTCCAGGCAATCTAAAGAAAATACTCCTCTCTTGCCCAAGTCATGTGCATGCACGTATTGACTCCTTTGGGTTTTTTTTTTTTTTTTTTGTTTTAAACAGATTTCCTTCTTTTATGGATAGATGGCTTTTCATTATCTGGGATTCAAAAATAATTGTTATCAATAGCAAAACAAGTGAAACCTCTGCTAGCCAATCTGATTAGCTGAATGCGAAAATGTTTTTTTTCTTGATAAGAATTATGTAAGCAAAGCCACAAATAATTAAAATCTATGTTAACATAAAGAGGGAAGGAATGCAGAGTTTTGAGCAAATTTTTAATAAGTTTTTTTTAAAGGCAGTTTGTCTGTGGAATGTTGCATTTTTAAAGAGAACATTTCTTAACAAACAGCTCTTCTGTTTGAAAGTTTTCTATAAACTGTGGATTTTATTGAAACCCTGGGTTTACAGTGCTGATGTTCTTAAAGAGATGGAGAAAGAGTCATTATATTGTACTCTAGAAATGTGTAGTAAAAAGGAGTTTTATTTCCTAAAAGAGTTGACGGAAGATAAAAGTCCAGGAAATTGAGCAATTTTTGAGTAGAAGAGTGTTTTAATTGGAAGAAATTTCAAGCAGCTGTAGTATTTCATACGTAGTGTAACATGGATGCAACTAGTTACTATAGTTATGTGTATAGTTTTTTGGTGCATCAGTAACCATAGTCAAACAGGAGCTAATACAGTTTTATAAGTTTCATGAACGGTGTCCACTTCTGTGAACCTTTTCTAACCTGAAAGGAATTCTGCAAAATTTGCAAGCTCTTCAACTTTTTGACTTAGCTTCTTGTTAGTGATCACACTTATTTCAATATTGAAGACAATACAGCAGTACTCAGTGTTGCCTTTTTTTGCTATTAACTTTTCTCCTTTTGAGAGCTCCTTTACCATTTTTAATATAAGAATATACATTTCTGATAAAAGATTGGGTGATATCAAAGATGTGGCTCATTTGAAAAACGCTCTCTATCAAGCCCTCTGTTCATATCCTCCAATACAGAGTGACAGAAATGTCCAAGTATTTTGCAGATTTTGCTGAATTTTTTTCAGCCTGGAAATAGCCTATAAAACCAAGCTCTGTTCTTGAAACATTTGAAGGCATAATGAATACTGTTTAATTGTGATGTCAATACAGGAAAATCTCTGAAGTACATTTGGAGTATGGGAAAATTGACATTTGAATTTTGAATCATTATTTAGCATGACAAGAGACTGAGATAAGACAGGTCAAGTTGTTTATTGTTACTTTTGCTAACTTTGTTTCTGACCAGACATATTAAAATGGTCCCAGACAGCTGCAGATTTGCTCCTGCAGAAACAGGGAAGAAAAATTAATATCCTTGTAATACTATCATCAAAGACAAACTCTTATAGAATAAAATTGTTTATTTTATTCTCACAGGTTTTTTAATCTGTTTCATACTCACAATCTTTGCATGGCAGATAAGATAATCTATGAAAGTTTAAAGACGTGATTTGGGGGATTTTTCCAAAGATTCATTCTTCAACCATGCCTTTGAAAAATCCCAAGCTATTTCATTTATGTATTTTTAAAGATATATTTGATATTATATAGAAAATTACTTGTTGCATTGGGTAAACAACAGTTCCTTTACATTTATATAATTTGCATGATCTTAGTGTCACAGTAACCTTATCCATATCAAAATCTTTAGTTCCAAAATAGTCCAATCTTATAACTGTCTTCTCTAATTATCCTAATTACTCAATGTCAAAACATCTCTATAACCCAGTCTAAATACGTTTGAATCCAACAGATTAGCACATGTAAGGCTTTTTTTCTCGTATTATTCAATTACAAATGAATTCCCCTTCCTCATTCCAAAGCAAATCATTATACATCTCTCTCGGGGGACCAATTCCTTTCTACTTGAACCACTACAACTGCCAAAAACCTCTTAATAGGGTAAAAATGTAATGTAAAAGGCAAGCGGTCTGTGTTAGTGTCAGGTGCCATGAGGACCAGGGAGTGGGAGTCGTGGGGACTCCCCATGGGCAGCCAGAGCCCGTCCCACGCCCCAGCCTGGAGCAGGGCAGTCGAGGGGGATGAGGGCAGCCCCACCCCGGGCATTGGGCACCTCTGTGGGGATGGGCTGATATAAAGCTGTGAAGTCTCCTGTAGGTTGGGATCTGGATGTGCAGAGCCCATGGTGAAGCTGCAATGCAATGGGAGCAGTGGATCAGGCAGAGGGCAAGCAGCAAAAGTTTGAAGAGCAGCTTCCTTGGAGCCTCTCCCCAGGGACACCAGGAGAAGGGGGCTGCCACAGATGTGCTGTCTCTCCGTTGACCCTGAGCCCAGGCAGCCAAACCTTTATGAGGCATGCTCTTGGGACTCGTACCCAGCAATCCAACATTGCGTTTGAGCGCTACAGTCCAGAAGGCACCCTAAAAATATCTGTATAGTCTGTGAAGTAATTCTTCCAATGAAAAATCCTAGCAATCAGACTTTTGATCTGGAATAAATGACAGAAACCAACTTAAGGGAAGCAGAGGCCAAGCTGTTGTTTCCAGTTTTACAGAAACTGTGTTGGCTGGTGGCAGTGTAAGAACCCCAGTAAACCACCTCTTCATTCTAGCTGGCATTGTGTAGCATTGTACTTTGTGTCATACAGATTTTATAGCTTTAAATTGCTGTGAAATACACAGGCAATAGAGAAGATAAACCTCTGATTTAATCACATATGTTAGGCTGAAGTTCCTTAGTTATTTATGAATGAAGACTTTTCCCTTGGAGAAGGAGAATCACAAACAAGAAGATAAGCACAATACCAAACCTAAGGATCCCATCATCCTCTAAGTCATGAAACCAGACTGAACAGAGAACCTGGGGAAATTAATCCCTATGATGTGAGTGTGAGGAACTATAGAAAAATGCAGACATCTGCAGAGAGGACTGTCTCAGGCAGACTGTGGAAGCAGTGTGCATCCGGCAGCCTTACAGCTCATCACCCGAAGTGTCTAGAGAGCACTAGTCGTCATAGGTTCCCACACCATATTGAATATTTTTGCAAGACAGCAATTACTAGACTGTTGACCACTCATGTTAATATATCTGACATGATAGCCAGCGTGCAGATAAAGTTCCCCCATCCACAGTCTCCTTGGGTGTTAGCTGGAGCAGGCTAGAACAGGAAATTAATAAATTGCTTTCCACGGTGCTTTCCCTGCTTTCCACACCACATAAAATAAAAAGTGCAAATAAATCGTGTGAAAGCTTGGGTAGGCATGTCCATGTCTGTTTGTGTGCTTGCCTGCATACGTGTATATGGGTGAAGGAAGCAGGATGGATGCTTTGTGACTGTTTCTGGGATGAGCAGTTGAATATTGTGCAATTGCTCCTGAGTTGCAGGAGACCACGTAGCTCAGCGTAACCGTGTTATCATGGCACAGTGCCCAAACTGCTATGGCTTTCAGAGCCGTGCAACATATTGAGTAACCATACCCACCTACATCAACACTCATGTGGCAGTGCAGTTCTCCACCAGGCAGTGCAGGGCTGCCATGGGTTACTATGCTTGTAATCATCGCATAACATTTTTCAGTGTTTTCAAATTTCAGAGGACTAAACTGAGTAAGCAAGCTGCAGGTAACTAACAGACATATGACTTGTCGTCAAACATTCAGCCCAGAAATGCCTTGGTGAAATCATATTCTATTATCTTGCAAGGTTTGGTCAGAAATAGCTGTGGGACCACATGAACTGGTCTCATGTTGATGAAAGATCAAATTTCATGCCTTGTATTTGGAGTTATGAAACAAAAGGTGCTTGCCAGCATCAGCTTTTCTGAGGCAACATGAATACTCTGAAGGACACTTCCTCCTCACTGGAGAAAGAAAAAAAGAAACAAGTATTCATTTCTCATTTCTTGCTCTAACAGAAATGATACTTCTACATTTTTATTCTTACTTCACCATATCAGGGTTTTTTCCTGAATTTTAGGAGGAACTTTTACACTGAAAGCATTTGCAAAGTAATTTGTGTTACTGTCATATCTGGCCATAAGGGTGGACAAATCAAACTCAGTTTCAGGATTTGTAGAACATTTTCCATTCATAGTTAATCTCTTTGATCAACTTGAACGAATAAAATAATAGGGAGAATCTTACACTTGTCTTGGAAATTTTCATTGCTGACTGATTTTTTTTTTTTTTTGATGCAGAAGGATTGTTTGACCTTTCTGATGCCTTTCTTGTGGACAGGTATTATGCTTTGTGACTGTTTCTGTGCTGCACAGCTGAGTATTGTGCCAACACTCCTGAGTTGCAGGAGACCACATGTAAGTGTAAGTGTGTTATCATGATGCTAGCTACGAACAGTATTAGCTCATGAAAAGCTTAAAGGTTTTATACAGGAAGTACTTGGTAAGAGCATATGAGGGGATAAAATTGCATCAGTAAGTCCTATCTACCTTGACAATAAATGTATTAACCTTGAGTGATTCATCCAGTTCCTCAGTGAGATTCTCTTTAAGTAGCAGAGATTTTATCACCTTGTTGCAATAGCCTTGTTTTTTATAGTTACAGCTATACCTTTGTATCAACACACACTTTCAGGTGGCATATCAAATAGGGTGTTGATATGGATTTAATGGGGAAAGGGAGGAATAAAACCTATTCCCCATTTGCACCAGTCTCACGTCATTGAGATCTGCCACGGCTGTCAACTAGCTCTCCCTCTCTCTGGCCTTTTTATAGCTGGTGGGGCCAGGGAGCCTGATGCATTAGCTTGGGAGGGGTCTGGGTGAGCTGTTTGTAAAGCTGAGGTGTAGGAAAGGGCTGAGGGGTAGGAAAGGGGCTTGTCTATTAGTGCATGTTTGCGTAAATATTGTATGAGTTCTTGGCTCTCAGTAGTGGCTTTGCATGGTGCTGCTGCTGGCAGAACAGACTGGCTTTTCTCAGGTAGGCTTTCAATGGCTTGTTTCTCTGTGACTAGCAGTTTATATTTGCTGAGGGAACAGCTTATTTTGATACTAGCATCAGTGGATAGTGCTTACTACTTAAATAATCCAAGCAATATTTGATATGTTCTGGTTTCAATTAAGTGTTCAGGCTAGAAACAAAATCTAGTGGAGAGACTGGGTTTACTGAAGGCTGTAATTAAGGTGGTGGTTCTTCTCAAGGTGCCTTTGAGATAATTTTTTTTTGCCTAATAGGAGAGAAGCACATGCCCTCCCTCTGCTCTCCAGAGCTGGAAGCAACCTGGGTACTGCAGCTCTGAACAGGAGTCATCTCCTCTTCCTCCTGCATCTTGCATGCTTTCTGTAGGTGCTGTCTGTGATCTGTTCTACAGCACTATCAAACTGTAATTCAGGAAACAGTTTAACTCATTGGAACTGGGAGAGTCAAAAAAGCATAATGTTCCTATCCCACAGGATCCTTGAAAATACAGATTGATATCTTGTCTGGGAATTAAACTCTCTCCTTGTGATGCCATGCAGTGTTTTTTAGGCTCTTTATTGTGCGGTGGTCTCCCTGAAGAGAATGTCAGTTTTGGTGGCCTCAGTCCCTTCTTTACTGCTGTTACTGTACAAGCATTGAGTAAATATTTCAGCATGTGGCTACAGCCTGAGCCCTTCTTGCTTTGGGCCGCCTGAAGGGAAGGCCTCCCATGCAGTGAGGTTTTAGAGGGGGTACAGCTCCTTCTGTAGAACCATTACAGCCACCTCCGTGCCTTGCCCTGTTCACATCTAACATCTTCAGGGCAAAGATCTCGGTCTAAGTGTGTGAGGTAAGTTTTGTGTGAGGTTGTGAAACTCCTGGACGTGCTGTTTGAGGTTATCTGTATACCCCTGAATGGCAGCAGTGGTGTCAAGGATGCTGCTCAGCTGTGTTGGTTGGTCTAGTTTAACCAGATGGAGGGAGCTGTTGAAATTCTGCTTGTTGGATGTGAAGACGTGCATTAGTTGGAAAGAAGAGTTGAGAAACATACTGTCCTCTCAGGGACGTCCAAACAAAGTGCCTCTTTCAAGCTGTTTTGGCCTAGAGGCAGCAGAAGCCTGTGGCTATCTGGCAGGAACAACTGAGAATTTCTCCATCTCTTTGTCCAGAGGAAACTGATATTCCTCAACCTGCCTTTTTGTTTTAGATAATATGTGAATAAAGCTGTGCTGCCCATGTTGCTCTTCCTCAGAGGGAGGGATGGGATGGAGGAGAGGATTTATTAGGCAGGTAATTGTGTCATTCAATTGAACAACCACCAGGAAAATCTTATATGATGCAGAGGTGAAAAAGACCACCGACTGAGCTGAACCTTAGGATGGACTTGCATGCCATAATATAACTTGGGCACTCAGGGCTTCATAGTTGCTCTCAAAGATGGAATTTTCCCGCACTAGTGCTGTGTGGGATTCGTTCCACAAATACGTAGTTGGAGGACTAAACATCACCCCCCTTTCTGGGGATAGTGGGAAGGGGAGCATGTGAAGAATGATGAAAAGATGTTCCCTAAACCACATAATGGAAAGAATGGAAAAAGGAAGAGTTACAGCTCAAGCCATTATATCCCCCTGTGTATGTTTCTGTGAGTTCACCCAAAATTGCTGTGGACACAGTGCCAATATTCTTGGCTTAAGCTACTGCTGTGTATTTAAGTTACATAGTCCTTGTTGAACACAGGGGTGTCCTGTGTCAGTGAATTCACAGCACATCTTCCAAAAGGGAACTCTGGGAAATTCTGCTGAATGCCAGCCCCCTTACACCCCTCAAGCCCTCTACCTCTTATTTTACTGTTGTGATAAAAGCTGCTGTGTATGTACATTGGATAACATGAATAAAATTATTCCATGTTATAGAAGTGACTCTTTATTCAAATGAAAGTGGTTGCACAGCTGCAACTTGGAAGAGTTTGACCTATAGTATTTACAGATGGGATCATAGTGATGTCTTAGTTACATCTGCTATTTATTTTGTCTTCTGTAAGATGCTGCTGTGTTTAGTGATGGTAGGCAGTGTTCATCAGTGATTGTTCATGTGCCCATATTATTCAGTTAGTAGTGAAACTGTTCAGCTACAAGGATGAAACTAAGATAATTAAGACACTGTAGAAGATCCTATATTGAGTAGGAACTTTCCCCTTAGGAAAAATGTACAATATGCTAAGGTATCTGAGGATGAAACATGCACCTTTCCTGAAACGTGGATGTCTTCAGGAAAGACAGGTAGCACTTTCTGATCTGTACTTGTTTTAGGACTGGGAGAATAAACCCTTCTGAAGGTTGTATTACAAATGGGTCCTTGCAAAAGCTCATCATCCTCTTCCATTTTCTTGTCTGTTAATTATAGAAGAGACCCACATCCAACTGGCTTCTCAAAGCGTGAAGATCTTACCTGTTTGAGAAGAAAGACGCTATTGTTAGGAACACTTTATACTGACTCCTGTAAACTGGATTGAGTTCACTAGTTCAGAAAAGCTATGATTGTGACCATGGATCTCTTCTATTAATAGAATCTAAAAAAGATAAAGCACAGGATAAGTAGTAAATTGTTTCTTAGTCTCATAGGCTGCTAGGAAAATTCCTGAAGCTAAGCATTTTACGGGCCAAAACCCCGTAAAGACTGATATTACCTGGTAACTTTCAACTCCTGGTCTTGGAAAGAAGTGTCCTTAAGTTACAAGTCCTGAAAAAGGGATGTTTATTTGTCTTTTGTTTATCCCAATGAATGTGTCCCATGGACATACTGATCGATCTAGCTAGCGATTTACTCTTTAGTAAGTCAAAGGAACATAAAACACAAGCTGCAAATCTCTGTACCCAGTTCTGGTAGATAGTTGTGTTCCCATTGGGACAATAGCATGGTGTAGGGAAGGTTGTCAACTTACTAGAGTAAAGTGCTGAGGTCTAGAGGATTATTTTCAGTACTGCTGATCTGAATTATGTAACTTGCAAGAAAAAGCAATAGCTACATATGCTGGTGTAGCTTACAATGGCTTGATCCAAAACAAGAACTAAAAGAAACTCTGAAATTAGTTATTTGGAAAAATATTTTTCCAAGTGTATTAAATTATTTCATTTGGACAAATTATCTTCTATAATGACAAATAACCAAAAAGATCACTGACTTTAGAGGTGGGTCTTCTAAGTCTAACAGGTAGCTAGATTGTATAAAACTCTTTTCCATGCAGGGTAACACAGATGGACTATTCCATTTCATTGGTGTGTTTTTGCAGATGGGACACTGACATTTTTGGAAAAATTGTGATTAGTGCCCATCAGTTATTAACATAGCAAGGACTCCAGTTTACTGATGATCTGAGCCACACTGAAAGACCACAGACACTGCTGCTCAGTTGGTTACTGTTAGTTTGCGAATTAATCACTTTTGTTTTTATTCACACAAAAATAATGGAGAGTCTCCTGACTGTGAGAGCGAGCAATCATTACAGACATGCATGGGTTTTCATAATGAATGCTTATCACTCTTAAGTGTGGAAAGAAAATTCCAAGCAGGCAGAGGTCAGAAAAAAATCAAAATCAACTACTTCCAGAAGCCAGTATTTTATCTGTGCGTATTCTCTTAAGATACAGCTGGGCTGACAAATGGTGTCCTGGTCTTCTTGGAAGCAGTTGACATTTTCCCACTTATTTCAGTATTGACTTGAATTTTTTAAACAATCTCCAAGTGTTTCTTGCAGCTGTGAATCAAATGCAGGTGAATTTTCCCACTCCTGCCTAAAAGAAACAAAATTGCTTCCTACTTTGTAACTGTCTGTTTAAGGAAAGATAATTAATCCAGTTTACTGAACTCACTTTCAGGGTCACACAATACCTTTCCTTCCTGCTCCCATAGTAAAAAAATCTTCTTTCCTGGAACCGAACAACAGCAAACCGAATTAACTAAAATCTAATTTTTCTTTTTTTCTTTTCTTGTATTTAATATGTATTTAATATTATATGTATTTAATATTTAATACTTTTCTTGTATTTAATATGAGAACTACAATATGAGCAGTAGTAAAGCAAATTTCCCATGCACTTCCTTGACAATGTGACCTTGACTCAGATATGCTTTAACTGAAATAGTTCAATCTCCAAATTTTTCCAGACTCAGGGTTTTTTTTTTTTTTTGTGAAGTACTCAAAAGGTGACTGTTGCAGGGTATATGATTTGTATTAAAAAAAAAAAAAAACCAACAAAAACAAAAGAATCCCAAACCAACAAAACCAGAACAAAACCACAAAACAAAAAAAAAGCAAAACTACACTGAGAAACTTCTGATTTCACGTGTAAGCTAATTCTGAAGAGATAGGTAAGTATGCAAAAATATGCATGAAAAGACTGATGTATCTAAATCCCCCATTTAAACAAAACCATCAAAACAGTCTTCCCAACTTGCGAAAGCATTGAGTTTGCTGTTACAAAAACAAACAAAAACATCTGGATGTGACAGGTGTTGCAGTGTGGATCACACAGAGGCATTAGAGTTAATTTATGGATGCTTTGAAACAAGTAGAGCTTTAGTAGTTTTCTTCTAATAAATGGTGTCACTGTTGATGTGGAGACTCAGAAAACCATATTTCTGTTCACCCTTTTCATGTTTAGTGCTCAGATGACAGTGAGAGGCATAGCACTACTTGTTTTTTATTAGAATACATAGTTTTGTCATAGTTTTATTTGGGAAATCTGCGTAAATGGCTTAAGCAGCTGGGTAGGAGTGAGTGAGCAAGATATTCTTACACTGGGAAAAGATGAAAGACTGATTAGTTGTGAAGACATTGCATTGAGAAAAAGTCTGGCGTTTAGTAACTGTAAGTACTAACATCCAGCCTAGAGCTTGAATTTTGCATTTTTGTTCTTCATTTCTGCTTGCTGAAGAAGAGGATCTGAAGCTGTCTGAGTACAGTAGTGTGAAAACTCTTCAAATGACTGGATTGTCATAGCTCAGAGTGAAAGGGGAAAGGAAGGCTTATTCTGTGTGTTCCTGACATTTCTGAGTTGTTGGCTCGGTTGTCAGCATGTACCACCTCTGAGAAAAACCCTTCTGTGGCTGGAGTCAGTAGACCTTTAACTTAATTGGAAAGCCCTTTCTCAAACTTGGGATTCCCGGCCTAGACTCTAGGAAAGAAGCTTCTTTCCCACAACTAACAGCATAGTTGACATATTTTGGTTTGGACACTGATTCTCAAGAGTGGGATCATGAGTTCATTTTATTACTGGGTTAATTACTACTTACGCAACCAGTTTCAGGATATATGTTTTAAAAATGCGTATTTTCAAATTCAGAGAAATATTAGCCTATTAGGGAAAGAAGTATTAAGTATGTACCTATTCATAGATGTATAACTCCTCATTAATACTAATGAGTAAATCCTGTAAATCCATCTGATAAACTACTTTTCATTTTTAAAGGCTGAATCTGATTTCTTTTTTGAGTTTTTCTAACTTCAGCTTCAAGTTACTGGATCTTTGCCTTTGCTGGAAGTTAAGGCAGACCCCTTAAATGAGAAAGGTATTTTGCTTGTTTAATACTTTGTATAGTTTGTTTGAATTTCAAATGTTTTCAGAATAGGTAAGTTCTACTTTCTAATGTGTGAGTGATCAATGGCTTGTTCTGTGGAAGGAAATGAGATTGCTGATGTTAATGCCATTAATGATGTTCAATCCTTCCCGCAAATATTTGAGCTAGGAAACAGCTGAGGTTGATGGATAATCTTCATAGAAATACAGTTTTAATTTTAAGCAGAAACTAGTTTTGGAGCCATAACAATTTTTTTATGCTGTGAATTGTTGCATTCTCTTTAGCTGTCCCTACTGCTTAACTCTGGAGTAAGTTCTTCTAATTATCACATATTTGCTGATATAGCAAATTAGTGTTCACATCTGAGTCATGAGCAATGGAAATTATAATTTCAATGGAAGATCAAGTTGGTATTTGCCTGTTAAAGTGTTTATTTTCCATGTTTCTCTTTTGTTCTAGACCAGTATTCATTACTGTTCATGTTCCGCAACTTAATTTACCAGTTACCAGAAAGCCTGTAAAATCCAAAGTAGGTGCTGATCTATGCAGTGTGATATATTAGTTAAAATCACAGCAAAATGTGAAGTGCTACAATTTACATAGACCACAGTCTGAACCAAAATCTTGGATTTAAAACACACCAATCTTGAGGAGGATTTGGATTTAGATCTAAACTCTGTGGTTTGGGTTTTTCTTTAATCACATGGTGTTACAAACATCTATTTCATGTGTCTAAAGTGTCCCAGCTGTGCCGAGTATTTCCTTGAACACATTGGACTTATTTTTACACAGATGTAAATTAGGAGTAACTCTGCTAAAGTCAATGCAACTGGTGCTGGTAGATGATGTGTGAGGAAAGGTCTGTGATTTCCATATGATGTCTCTGTATGCTAATAATATAAAAGTGACGTGTATTCTTTGCATCAGCTTTGGGAAAAACCTGCCTGCAAGTCTTTGCATGTGCCTGAACATCATGCGGATATGCTAGCAAACGAAAAATAAGAGTTGGAGTGGCAACTCTCTACCATGGCCATTTGAGACCCTTCTTTTAAGGCAGGCCTCAGTGCTGTGTCCTCCTTGCTGTCTTCCCCTCATCTCACTGGTTTCTACCACAAATGCCTTCTCTTCACACTTTCTATAACCCTGTCCTGCTGCATGCTGTCAGGGTGCTGGGTATGTCATTATGCCGTTTGCCTCTCACCTTTAAGGCTGTCACTCATCAGCAATTAGGAACCAATATTATAGAAGTATTTGAGGTAAGGAGAATATTAGAGCTGGATCAAGTGTTGATTTCCACTTTGCCTTTCCCTCTTGAGTTACCTGAAGATTTCAACTGAACTTGAGCTGTGAAGAAATGTAAGCTTTTCTTTAGATTGGACGGAGTTTGCAAAAGTCTTATGTTTGTCTCTGTCATTTCCCCCACCTCCACCCCTTCATTATTCTTGCGTGCATATCCAGTTCCAGATTGAAGTGTGACTGTTCTTGTGGTATTTCTTCTCCTGGCCAGAAGCAGGTACTCCTGGAAGCATTGCTGCAGAATCCTTTTATTGAGTGTTCCTGTGTAGTTTTCCAGACTTGCTGAGTCTAATCTTTGTGTGCTTTCAGATTCACACTGGATGAAAATAAATTACTATTCCTTTACTTGTGGCTTTATTTGAATGCCATTGCTATTTTTCCTGTTTCATCAAAGGAGGGGACTTGACTTGTCTATCCTAGTAAAAGTGATCTGACTCACACCATATTATACCAAGAAAGAGAAACTGCCTTACAGATTTTTGTTTTCCAAAGATGATATGTGGTCTATGCACAGCTGCTGTTCCCCTGGAGGAAGATGGTCAAACTTCTCATTGGGAGTTGTTCGTTCTTACCTCTTCTAGCCAAGAACAATATGAAACAGGGTGAATCAAGGGCAAGATCCATGCAGTTACCAATTTGGTAATACTTAGCATGAAAATATAATACAGTAAGGGACCAAGAGAGAAAACAGTGAGGCCCATGAAATGTCACGTTGCATACTTTGTCAGATGGAAGAACCTGGTACTTCAGATAGCTCTGGGCCAGTAGTAAAACAAAATTCAAGAAGATGATTTGATCTACAAGCCTGTCTTCAGCAGAGTGTTTGGTCTTGGCTAAGGAACATACAAATCCTGACACCTCCTTTTAAGTTGCCCTTCAAGTTTGTAACATTGAGGCAGGCAACAATGGGCAATCATAGACTGCCCCCACCCTTGAGTACAGCAGTATTTCAAATCCTGCAGACAGTGTGAATCCTTTAAGGAACAGCAGGGATCTTTTTCTTGTGTACATAAAATGCATGACTACTTAAAGACTTTTGAGAACATACATGAATTTTGTAGTAGTTATCAGTTGTTTTTTCAATCTCTTCAGAGCAGCCTAAACAGATACTGTAGAAAAAACAAGTCTATTTTGACTCTGGTTTTTATGATATCCATGATAAATCATGTATGATTCCTCAGAGATGCGTCATATTCGAACTGGTATCTGTTTATGCCATGCTAGAACACAACGTTATTTTAAAAAGTGTTCAGCTTACATATTCTCATAAACAAAAGGAGGGCAGAAGTGGGGAAAGTGTAAAGGTAAAAGGCAACATACAGGGTGATTGGAGAAACTTGTACAACCCAAAAACTTTAAAGCTAGGCACTTTAATAGTGGTTAGATAGTGGTGTGTGTTCTCATACACCGATAACCAATTCAATTCAAGTTAGGGCTTAAAGGTTTAAATTAGAAGACTGTTCGTTGCTGAGAATCATGTTTCCCCCAGACTTATCACTCACTTTCTCTACTGGAATTTAATGTATGCTTAACAGTAGATAGCTTCTGGATTCTGTCTCCTTTCTGTTGGCAGCAACAGATCACCTGCTTTTTTATCTGGAGTTCAATATTCAGCTTAAAACTTCACATTTGCCTGTACTACTTCTGCAGTGATTGTTAGATGTAGTCTTAAAATTCACTCGTTAAAATTTATACATAGCATTTTTCTCCATTGTAAATAATTCTCTGTCACTTCCAGCATTTAAGTTTTAGTATCTTCTGGGTGTGACTTTACTGTAGACAAAGAACGAGATCTTAGATTCTTGTGGAGGGTTACGTCAACCCTGCTGAAACAGCTTATAGTATCTCTTGAGTGACAAGATTTTTAGACTTAGAAATAGGAGGAAGAAAGAAGAATGTTTAGTAACAGGCAGCAACACTTCATGAAGCTGCATGTGCAATACAGCTGCTGTTGGATATTTGTCTGTTGTTTCTTTGGGTGTTCTGTACACGTGAAAACATGATGTATTTCATTTCCATCTGTACAAGGCGGTTGCATTTTTGAGCTCGAGAGAAAGGAATCATATGATAAATGGAGCTTGCTAAGCCTCTCTGTATTTGCCTTTTCTCAAAGGTTAGAACTGGAACACAGTTGCAAGAAGCAAAGCTTGAACTGGACTTAAGCAGTGAGAGTGAGCTGTTCTTTATCATATTAATTTCAGTTGAGTCATGTCATTTCACCTCCCAAAACTCATGATGGTTGGTTAAGATTATATCCAAACCAGTCATAAGTTACCTATGAATCAGTAACAGAATATTTTGGGCTGGTACACAAAAACATCTCTTGCTCCATATTTAGTTAGCTTAGATCCTCTTGTGGTTCAACAATATTTTACAGAAACAAAACATTCTTAACTTCAAGCAGAGTCCAGTTTCCTTAATAAAACTTCTAGTGCAAGGAGGGCAAAGAGTGTAGCCAATTTACAGCTGCATTCCTCTCAGAGCAGCTATCAGACATAC
This sequence comes from Chlamydotis macqueenii, assembly GCF_036417535.1. Lineage (NCBI taxonomy): Eukaryota > Metazoa > Chordata > Aves > Otidiformes > Otididae > Chlamydotis > Chlamydotis macqueenii. Next base: position 100,013,772 of record NC_141558.1, on the reverse strand, counting down.
GTCTTGCATACTCTATGTTCAGGGCTTTCTGTTATTTATTTTGATTATCTGATAGATGTTGTGATATTAAAAGCATGGTATGCAGCAGATAAATCATTATATCAACTCCTTGTGCGAATCCTCTCTGCTTTTCCAACTGGGAGAAGAAAAGATTAAAGTATTTGAGTATGGAAGCCATGCTAAGGGACATATCCTTCTTTGTTGGAGTATTTGCTATTTTTCTCAGGAAACTTGTAATCTGATTGAAATATTGCCTTTGAGAAGTGCTATGACCAACTTTTAGACAAATTAGTGGTAAGTAGCAATGTTTAGAAAAACCTTGAATAATATATCTGTGCCTTAAGTTTCCTATGGAAACATTAATGTATCACACTTATTTTGTGTTTTGATGGATATGCTAACAATTCTGTCATTGTTTCTACACGTCTGACAGCTACAGCAAAGAAGTATCTGAAAACTGAGGTGTTCCTAAAGCTAAAAAACCCATAACTAAATGAAGCAGTATGCTAAGCTGTCATAGAAAATCCAAGTAATCCATGCTCAGCAGTAAATAAGCCCAAGAGAACTAGAGTGACAGTCAAGTCTGTGGCCTCATTCAGAGCCTGATCTTGTGGTTTTGGCACTTACTTAATGTTTTACTCTTATATTGCATTTTTCATTCAAGGTTTATGAAATGCTTTACAAAGACAAGTAATAATAGTCTGAATTTTTAATTTTTTTTTTTTTTTTTGTGAGGACTAAAGAAGCGCTAGGAGATAAAGTGGTTTGTCTGTGACTTAGTTCATTGTAGGTAGGAAGGGCAAAGTCCTGACTCCAAATATTGCCTTGATTTTTAGGTACACTTAGTTCTTTTAAGGAAGGAACATTGCAGGTATATACCTCTTACAAACCGTGATATTGCTCTGCTCTATTCCTCTCAGGCTCCGAAGTGGGAGAACTATGTGAGACCTTGAATTCATGATTCACCCTGAAAAAGCTAAAAAACCGATCAGTACCACACTGTTTTTCAAAACCTGAGAGAATTAATGGCATGCAGAGCCAAAGTAGCTCAGCCCATGCTTTTTCTTTGGAACATCATCCTAGATCCCATTGAAAATGACCTTCAGCAAAGATTTTTTTTTAAATGGAAACAAAGGAGGCCATAATCTACTTTACAAAGCATTCTCAAATGTTTTTAACAAGAAAATCCACGTGCCAGTTTTGAAGAATTCCTACCGTTTCTTTTGCTATATCCTTACTTTGTTAATGAGCTGGACCTTTTTCAGCCATGACTAAATCTTTTTGTAGGAAAGAACGTTTGGAAGGATGACACATGTGGTTAAAAAGCAGGAATGAGTTTCTGGAGTCTTGAGTTTAATTTCCAGCATTGCCACAGACTTCCTCTGTGACTTTGGACAAGCCACCACATCTCTGTGACTAAATTTACTGGCTGTAAACTGATGCTAGTGGAATTTCTCTTCTTCAGAGGCAAGTTGTGAGGAGAACTTATGTTTAGGTATCAACTGCAGCTACAGAGGACTTAGATTTTTAACTTTCTAAAATGTGTGAATCCAAAAGAAGTATTTAAAGATATGTCCTTTTTCTATGGATGGTCTCCATAACGGGAAAATGCCACAAAGAAGTTGGAGTCATTTGTATCACAAATCTGTGGTACTTTGGCATCTCTTTCTGTCAGACAGCTTCACAGCTGAATTTACGTCCTTACCTGGGAGCCTGAGTCCAAGCCAGTGACAGCAAACCTGTAGCAAATGTGTCAGAATCAACTAATAAGTTGTGGCTTGAGCTGTGGTCTAGGTGGTGGTAGTGATGGACCTCAGGGAACTTTATTAAACCAGAAAGGTGTGTCCCTCAGGTGCTCTAAGATGTGGCCAGGGATATGAGCCTTGTGGGTGACATCCGAAAGGTCAAGTGGTAGACTGTGCAGTGGCAGAAGAATAGCGTAGTTGATGTATCAAAGACAATCTGGGCTAGATCTGATGGTGAACAAATTCTTTAGGTTCCCGGGCCTGCATCTTAACTAGAAGATGGCCTCTCTAGCCGTAAATATGAGCACACTGAATTCACATAAAACCTTAGCTCTTCTGGTTTTGAACAGTTAAAATAGTGAGTTATATTTGCCAACGAGCCTGAAAAATCACATTGTTCATCTTGTCCAAGCCGTATTCATGGCTCAATATGTTTAGACTGACATTTATCTTATTTATCCAGATTGCTTTTTAATGTGGTCAAGCACTGTCCACAGAGAGCATCAGTAGCCTATGGTGGGCAGCTTGTAATTCTGCTTAGGTGCTTGGCCAGCCTCTGCCTAGAGGGAAGGGAGGCAAATGAGCAATTACCCTTGGGGCAGTCACCCAATGCTCCTTTTCCTCAGGCAACAGAGGTCAGAATGCCTTAACAAATGCTGTGGCATTTGCCCTCCCTTCTCTCTGTGAGGCAGAGGGCAAGGAGCAAAGATAAAGCTTTTTAAAAAATGGCTTCACTATTTCTTTTCTTCCTCCCATGCCAAGGAAATTTGGTCAAAATTAGCCATCTCACTGCTGACTTTCCAGGCCACTACACAAAATGGAGAAACAAATCTGTGACTGTGGTTGCTCTCCTTGAGCTCACGAGCACCAAAAGACAAAATACTATTTGCAAGAGCCAGGTCCCAGACTCCGAGAAAGTTGTATACAGAGGAGGAAGAGGATGAGGAATTGGTGGGATGGGTATGTCTATTTGAAGGAGGTGGACTCTATTAGATATTATTCCAAGTGCTATAGTCTGTGCAAAACTGTGTCAGGGAGCTATTTCCAACAGTGAAATAGGCAAATATTTCATAGATGTCACTCCTGTCCATATTTTGTTGGTCAGTTCCACTGCATATATACAGTATCTGTCTCATGGAGTATTATATGCTTCCAACAAATATAATGTGAGAAGATAAGATTCTCTGATTTTTCTAGTATGAGCAGAAGCCACAGATACAAAATATTGCATCAGAGACTTAGGACTCCAGAAATCGTCAGTCTGGGGTTGTAGAAATATGATGTTTAGACAAGTTCTTGGTAAGAGCTGAAACTTTCTTCCACTTTGAGGGGTGTGGGAAAGTCTGATTAAAATGAAATACCTATTCTTTAGAGCTCTGCTTTTTTTTAATCTGTTGTGTTTTCAAAGTACTTGGAAGAGTTTTCTTATCACTAATACAGACTGTCTAAGCTTCCTTAAGTGTGTAAGAATTGGTTCTGATTGCATCCCATTTAAAAAAAAAAATCTCAAAATAATCTGTGATATTTTATTAAAGGATCCCAAATGACTGATATGATGTTCTTCTGTCTGTGATCAGCTCCACTGTGTTTAGAAACAACTTTTTTTTTTTTTTTTTTACATTTGTAGTGCAGTAGTCGTTTTCTAGTGTCGATTCTTCATCCACAATACAGCATGTGTGACTGTCATTACAACTTCTTTGGGAATTTTTTTTTTTTTGGTACAGCACTTACCATGGTGGGGTCTTTGCTCACTGAACTGAAATGAAAACTCTGCAAATTCTTCTTCATCAACCTGTTAGGTTTCTCATCCCTAACAATTCCTTTAGCTGTTGAGAAATTCGCACATAAGGATCCAGAGTGGAAAGGGACTAATGCATTGAACAGCTAGTATGATGATTATTTAACATTCTCTGGTATTGCTGGGTAATCTTTTAGGAGAGATTTAAAAGTTACTGGCCAACTTGTGTGCAGAAAGCAAAGAGCAGCAAGAAAAATGTGTTCTGCTGCAAAGGCAAGAGGCCACTTAAAATGTGACACAGAACTTGGAAAAATTCTTTTTTATTCTGGTAAATTGCCTGTTTTGGACCATGGCTTGTTGACCCTCCCACCCACTTCTAGATACACACAAAATTTTGTTTTTCATATTCAAGGGGTTTTCTTTTGCAAAAGTCCTTGGAATAATTAGAAATAAATGGCTTCCTAATGACTTTTTTTTTCCTTGGAAAACAATGGTTTAAATTAAAGAAGAAATGTTTTTGCCCAACATGCAAACAAACATACAAGAGTTCCATAAAATCCCAAAGTTGAGAGGAAGTAGAACTACCAGTGGTTTGAGATAACCACAGCCAGGTTCTTGTGTCCCTATGGAAAGTGTTTTTTTCTCATTAGACTGGCTTGTTAAACCTTTGTATATTCCAAATGTGTACTAGTTAACTGTTTGCTTTTAGCATGATTTCTCCTTTTAAAGACAATAGTATTTAAACCCAGCAACATGTTGTTTTAAGCTCAACAGCTTAACAAGAGGAAAATCTGCCTCCCAGACTCAGCTGCCTGCCTTCCTTCCAAAAGACTTTGTTTTGAAGAAGCTGATGGCAGTGATAAATGTAAGAGAGTTCGAGGTCTGCAGTTACTGTCAGCAAGTTAGCTTTATGGGTTGGGGATTAGACCTTTGATGTCTTATCGAGTTTCTGCTCTGCGTGAATCAGTTTCTTACTTGATTTAAATTATAAAAAGAAATGCTCTGTGGCGATACTGTCTCATACTGTGTCTTCGTCATTTGAGATGCCCTCCATGTTCTTTAGTTCCCCGGGAAGGGAAGGCAACCAGCCATATGGAGAGTGGCCAGTTGCCTGCTGATCATGATAGGCGTTAAATAGAGTTGCATAGAAATTCAGTTTTAGAAAAGCCCTCTTTAGCTCAGCCTTTCTGTCCCCCTACAAAGGGAGATTGTTCCTTACAAGCCTGTAATGTAGCATCCAGCACTGTTTCACTTTAGCTTTCGAGGGGGTCCCCCTATTCCTTTAATAAATGATTTCCTTTTTACTGAGGTAACGGCTTCTTATGAAGTTGTCTTTTTGACATTCCCCAGTGTAATTGCTTGGGCATGTGGTGAGAGAGCAGAGGTGAGCTGGGAAGGAGGTCTCCCTTTCGTGATTTCAGGGAACGATGAGGATGGCAATACCTCACTCTGGAGATGACTGTTTGAGACCATCTAGAAGCTCATTTTCAGGGTTTTGCATGTCCTGTGTGCCGTACCAGTGGATGAGGAGGTTTATGGCTTTTGTGACAGAGGTTCAACCTAACGCTTCTTATTTTGAGTTACAGGTCATTGCTCTTAGTTTTATTGTTTTAAGCTACCTCAGACACTTTAAGGGTGTGTGTTGATATTCTTTAATCCTAAAATAAGCCCCTCAAATATAGAAATGTTGATTTGGCTTAGATTTTATTTGCATTTTAAAATATCTTTTCAACATTTTAGAAGCCAAAATATTTTTCATGTGAGCAGTCTTTGAAGAAGATTAAAAAGTAAAATGTGTTATTTTCCCAAATTGTAGCTGTGGTTATTAAAGACACCAACCAGGCAGATTAGCTATGTGTGAGGAAACTGGGTAACAGGAGGGTTGTGCTAGCCCACTGATATTCTGAAAGCTGAGTCAATACTCGTGAAAAGCTTAAGTAAATGAGAGGATAATTCAATACATAGACAATGCATCCCACTGTTTCTCTGTTTATTTTCTCCTTGTGTGACTTCTGGCAACTGAGAAGAAACATTATAAATGACATCAACCCGCCAAAGAAAAGATTATGAATAACAATACCACAAGAATAAAGGACATAAACTTACCAGTGACTCAGGAGAAATGCAGAACACTGGTCGCATGATGCATCTAGAAACTAGTGGATTGAAGTACATGCAGAACAGAATGCCTTCAGATTAGAAACTCTTTCAATTTGAGTTTCAGTTTAAAATGGTAGATTGTTTTGTCCCTGGTAACCCAAGGTCCGTTTAGCCATAGGTGTTTTTTGACTCTGTTGAACTCCTATGCTTTGTTGGTGGTACTCTGAAACCAAAAGAAGTAATGCCACTGGACACAGAGAAAGAAAAAAACATATTTACTGAAGAAATAAAAAGACTGAGATATCTCTAATTAGCAGTTGTACGCACATACAAAGGACACCACCTTCTTGAGAAGAGTTGTCATTTTTCTTTACATTTTTAACAGTGCCGCCTTCAGCACTGTACTTAAGACTGTCAGGCTTTCCATCCCGATCTGGAGTTCAATGTTCAAGCAATACATATAGTAATCTGATACCCTACATTTGGGTACCATTTAACTTTTTTGGTGGTGCAAATAAACCAGCTGTTTATGTTAAACTGGAGTTCAAAATAACTGATATAAATCATGTGAAGATTTTTTGATCCCTGAAAAGCGAAGTAAACTATATTCTTGGAAGAAGAAAAAACGTTGCAGTCTATTTGTCCTTGCTCTGGTGCAATTTTATTACTTCTAAATGTCTACAGCATTAAAGGTGTGGGCTATTTTCATCTACAGCAAATACATTAGGCTCAGTTTGCAAAAATGAGTGGTTTTGTGAAATATGGAGTGCTCCTTATCTTGCAAGTGAATTAATGTAGTCAGATAATGGGTGTTTAGTGTCACTGACAGTGTTTATTGTGTCTTGAAAATTAAGACCGTTAGTTCATTTTTAGCTATATGGGATCAATGCCAACAAATTGTTCATATATTGTTTCTGATGCTTAGACTGTGCAGCTTCTGGCATGAGTCATTTGAAGTGGGTGCTTTGTGCTTCCGAAGACTATATGTTATAGGAGCATTCAAATTAATCAGTGAAAAGTCCTTCTGAAAGGGTAGTTCACCAGGGCTGAGTGCTACTCAATAGAAACCCAAACTTGCTCCTATTGAAGTCTGTGTATTTATTTACCTTAGAAGGGGTGGAACCAGATCCCAGAATTAAGCTATTCAGGAGAATAGCCCTTCAAGAGGTATGATTGCACTACCTTGAAGTTTCTTTTCAAGACAAAGCCAAGTGGACAGAAAAAAAGAGATTCGGACCCCTTGTTCTTTTAGTGTTTCATCAGATTTCCTAGTATACTATACTCGGAATGCTTAAATAGCACAGAATGCTCTTTTGCTGTAACTTCCCCTATTCCTCCAGACACCAAAGCAATTAAGTTCATTTTGGATTAAAACGATGGTAAATGGAAGAAAAATCTGCTCAACTGGCACTTTTGAACTGCTTACAGAGTCCATTGCCTCCCTGCCTCCCAACCCTTCTCTAAATTGTTTGCGGTTCCCAACCTCCCCAGCCCTCAAAATAATTCATCTGTAATAGATTAGAAATACTGTCAAGCCACCAAATCACCTGAAATCTCTTTAAGTTGATGAGCTGCTGGGAAGAACTTTTTTTGTGATATGGTAATGATGAAACTTGAGATTGCATGTGTAGTAAATCCATGCCCATCCTTTCTTCAAAGCAGGAAGGAACGTGTATCACTCAGTTTGCTTCAATTTCATCTCAGTCCTACCTAGTTTACATGTTTGTGCAACTGAGCTGTTTTGCCTTTTTTTAGTCATTTGTGCAGCAGCAGTAAAAAATGATGGATGTGCTGGCATTCAGCCTCGCCATCCCTCCATCAATACAGCAAAGTAGAGTTCACTTAAAAAAACAACTGTTAACGCAATAAACATTTAAAAAAATAACATGCCACAGCAAAACATAAAAATCAAAGCACAGTCCTGTTCAATAGTCAGTTTCTGTGCTGGTCATAACAAGAGCAGCAGTCTGTAGTTTTGGCAGTGAGTCTCCAAGAGCTCCACTGCACTCAGAGCACTGAAGGAGTAAAGCACAACACTGTCCTAACTGATAGGTAGTTTGGAGCTGACTTCAGGTGCTGACCCAAGAGGAATTAAAAAAAAACCCAAACAGACACCACCACCACAACAGCAGCAACAAAACCCAATAAAAACCACAACAAACCCAGACCCCACCTTCCCACTCCTTCTTTAGCTGTTTCTTTCAACCATCCTTGCTAAAATTGACATGGAAGGAGGTCTGATGTCATAAGTTACACATGAAGAGTTTTGTGAAATATGATGAGGCGAAGAGGGGGACTGTCCGTGTTCAGAAGTTTAAGAGGGTCCTTTCAATAAAACATCATCTCAGCAGGCATTAGAGACAATTCTCCCTCCTGTGTCCCCTTGCACGTGCACAGACATCTGCTGGAGACCTTTGATAAAGTTGTTTTTGAAACCTAAAGTCCACCTCTGTTTTAGTCATCTGGAACTTTGAATGTTTCTTCCCCTTTGTTTTTCTTTGATGCTATGGGCTGGGTTAATCTCATAGGACTTCAACCATTTACAGGAGAGCTAGTTGATCAGACTCTCCAGTTCATAAAGTGGAAAGGACGTTTCTAGGATATGATCCATCTTATCCTAAGTCAGGTGAATCTTATCCTAAATGTGCCAATTTCTAGTTTCTTTAGTCTGTGCAACTAGCTCCACATTATGAAATCATGATCATGGCTTGCTGCCCTGGAGAGTACTGTGGCTGGAATACTATTTTTTTGGGGGGGGGGGTGTGTGAACAGTGATAAATGAACTTCCAAGAACAAATCTTCATTTTTAGATGTCTGAGATAACTTCACTGGAGTCAGTAGTCTGCCCATTTGTCTGGTAGTGTAACATAATGGGAAGATTCTGATTTACACCAAGAACCTTTACCACTGAGAAGAGACACAGCCATGTTTTGATTATGTTCTTTGTTGTTAAGTGCAAACAGCCTTGCCCACTGTAATAGCAGGAATGGGCACATTTTAGCTCATGAGATTAGTCCTGTGTCTGATGACTTTATTTGTAAATTCTTCCATGCAAGCTTAACTTTAATGGTGATGTCCTGTATGTCTGGACAAGGAAGGAGGTCACAGTTTGAAGTAGACAGCTCTGGGCTTTTCCTGGAACAGTCATGAAGGACTGTTTTGCTTCAGTGGGACAGCACAAGATGAACTAATCTGTTAAAGATAGGTTAAGTATAGCAGTTTTACAGAGTTATCATTTTGAAAGTATCTTTTGGTACTGTTCTGAATAACTCAAAAATAAGGATAAGGAGAACCTAGGTTTACCATACATTTCAGTGCTAGGGTTGAATGCTTTTCCTTGGCATTGGGATGAGAGTAGGGTCTGTTCTGTAAATGTAGCTTCTGCTTCATTCCTTGGCAGAAGAGTGATGAAATAAATATAGAAAAAAGGAGTGATGTTTTAATAAAGCAGATTAACTACGACAGACTAGCTGGTTAGGTATTTAAACATCGTTGCCTTTGTCTGAAATATACATGGGAATATGACTTTATATATTATAGCCTATATGTGTGGATATATATATGCACACGTGCTTATATATGCACACACATATATATATTACTATTGTCTAACTGATTTTCCCATTGTAGATGAGCCTGGAGGGAGCAAAATATTCCTAGCTTGGAGATTTCCACATCTGCCCTTCAGGCAGCTATCAGACAGAAGCAGCGTGGCTACATAAATCACTGTAAATCAGCACGTTTTTCAACAGCACAGAACGCCAAGCGCAGAGCCACTTTAGAGCGTGCTGCTCCATAGTTTGTCTGCAGACCTCCCATGCCAGCAGCAGAGAAGTCAGACCCTTCTATTCAACATCCTACAGTAACCAGATGCAGGGTAAAGAAATTGCCTTTCAAAGCTGTAGTCTACACTTGGCTTTTCCAAGCAAAACAGTGATGTCTAGCATCTATCTTTTCTATTCTGCTTGTTTTTCAGGCCTTTTGGGGCCTCAGCCCCCCAAGATGAAGTGTTCTTGTCTGATTTTACAAGTAGGCTTGAACTTAGTTTCAGATTCTTAGGCAGTAGTTTTCACTTGGACCGGGGGAAGGTTTGTGTATCAGTTATAAGGGCTCCACAGAAAGTAACAGAATAAAAACTTGTGTCAGTATGTTTAAATATCTACTGCCTCACAAAAGAGAATGGAGTTTGTCGTCACGTACAGAAAAGAAGCAATTTCTCAGTCTTCAGCTATAGTAGGAAAACTTACATTAGGGCAAAGTAAAAATAGGTTTAGCATAATTCTGAGTTATGCTTTGTGTACAGCCTGTTTGTGTTAAGGATGTCTCTACAGGACCTCAAGAAAACTTTATTAGAGTTAAGCTGACCCAAAAAAAAAAAAGTTGGGGAGCACTCCCCTGCCTCACTCAGAGTAATTAGGCGGTGGCCCCTGAACAGTGACAATCCACAGCTGTGCTCTGTGTTGTGAAATGTAGAGCAGAGCATTTCCCATTACTGTTTAGAAGACTGTGAGCCAGATTCAATAGCTAATCTTTGCACCTCAGCCTAAATGTGTCTGTCGACAACTTTTCCTGCAATGGAGAGAGATGCCTGCCTCCATGACGAGACTGTAACACTGGTCTCAACTCTTCTGCTTTCTTGCACTTGTAGATTTGGCTTGTAGATGTAATCCAGTTCTTGACTCTCTGGCCATGCACCATTTTTCTCCCAATATACTCTGTCATCTGCTTAGGTGGAAAGACAGTTGCTCTGCAGTATAGATGATGGGATCCCAGATTTATGTGTTGGAAATGCGTAAATGTGCATGTGACTCAGTTTCATCTGAAGACCTTTTCTGCCCTAGCAGTGATGTGGAGGCAGGATGTAGAGCAGAGGGAATGATACTGAATCCCTGCAGAAGAGTGGAGAGTGCAAGTTAAAGAGAAGTTGTGTGTTATAACATAGCAGTGAGCAAGTTTATGGACATGTTATCTTGATAAATGGTTTAATAGCACGGTAGAGAAACCATCAAATGCCTACTCTTGAGATACTGGAAAAACTTTCTCATGGACTGCAACATGTTGCTTGTGGTTGAGGAAATAAGCATCATCCTGACTGTCCACAGCCCAGATGTGGGACCAGTGACAAGAACAAAGCTGAAAGATAGAGCAGAAAACAGAGTTGAAATAATTTTCTCAAGTATAAGCAAGGTTTCAGGTATCTTCATACTCTGACAATTCTGGTGTTACCAGACTCCAGTAACAGAGGAGTGAAAGATCACTGGGACTGCTGATGCTACAGGGGGGCACATTTCAGCCAGTGTTAAGAGCCTTTGGTATGTGAGGTGTGAAGGAGAGTACTGGAACTCCATGATGCCTGAAACACACAACAGTAAATAATATTTTATCAATGCTTGTATCTGTCAGTTGGATACATGCAGTTTATAGTGACTTTTGGTTTTAGTGACAGAGATAAACTTAATAATAAAGAATTTTTCTGATATGGTTCCATTACAATTCTTTTCAGAAATACTACATAAGAATTTAAAGCAATGCCTTCATATAGACTCGTAGGCCCCTTGGAAATTGACTGGTTTAAAGTATAATACTTTGGAAAGGCTGACATAAATTGGAGGCTGTAGAATTTTTTTTTTATTATATTAAAATGTAAAGCAGAAGATAATTTAAAGCTACTCCAGTTGGGGAGTCTTGTCTGTTAATCTGTAGCATAAATTCAAATTTGTACTTGAAAGCAATTTTCTGAAACTTGACTAGGCTGGTTTCTGTGTTATTAGGGGCAGGAACACCTCTCCGTTAAAAGTGGTTTGCTTTTTAATAGTATTTAACCATAATTGTCCAATTTTTACTGGTTGTTCAAAACAGTTCCACCTCAGGTTGACCAACTATTGTTGGCTTCATCTCAGTTGCTACCAGCATTCAACAAAAGTGCTGCTTTAAGCTTGTCCTTCAGTGAATCCCATGTTTTTACAATAACAGATTTGTTTCTAAATGAACTTAAAGACAGAAATAGATGAGCCAGTATTCAGGGTGAGTCACCCTCTGGTCCATCTAGAACCATCTTTCTCTCTGTCTAAACTGTCTTATTTTAATCAAAAGGAATACTTTCATAGCAAAGTACAGGTCTAAGATGTGTATCAGTATGATCCCAGTTTTTGTGTCTCTAACTCCGCTTGTTTCTGTTTATACAAATAGTAAATCCCATGAGAAATCCCACAGCCCTTGCTTATTCCAGCATTTCTATCAGTTTCAAGATATTTATCTATTCCTTTGGCTCCATGTAAGCAAGCAATGGTGATTTGAACTCGTATCATCTTGTGCTGCTGTAGTAAAGATGACAATGGAGTATTTTCCAAATATTAATCAAGTACTTTCTGTCTTTTTTTATATTTGCTAGTCTCTCTTGTATGCTGTCTTTTCTCGCAGTTGCTTGCCTTTTTGTCCTTCCTGCTCTTAAATCCCTCAGTTACACTAGCTTGGTGGAAATTGTTTCAATGTACAACCCAAATTCTCCAGTGAGATTTGGCTAACCAACAAGCTATTCAAGTGGTTTTGTCTCCCGGATATGTCTTCATACTCTGCTTTTCCAGGTTGCTTGAATATCCCTGAACCCATAATTTACTCTAATCTAGTCTAAGGCTTTGAAATAATAAAATACTTAAAACTCTTTGGATAAATGCCCTTTAAAATATAGCTTTATCTGTGAACTATCACACTCTCAAGGAGGTGGATTTTGTTCTTCAGACTATTAAGGGGATTTTCTGTCCACTGTGTTACTGTGGTTTGTCTACTGCGATGAGGCGTACCCATCTTAACTCCTGCAACTCAAAACAGAGAAGATGAGAAAAGTCTGGGAGAAAAATGGAACAGAGGCTAGACTGTTGCTCTGTGTCATTTTTTTTCTGGTGCCTGGGTTCAGTTCCCTGATCTACCACATGATTTTCTGCGGGTCACAAAGCCTTCCTGTGCTTTTGAAAAAATAATTCTCTGCTCAACGGAGATGTTGCGGAGGATGAATTAAGGGTGGCAAAGTGCCTAGCCATTACAGATGGGTAGTCTTATATACACAGAAATGCTGTGCTTAGATCCTTACTTCACAAAATAGGAAGAGAGAGATCACTTGACTTGCCATCACAAAATCCACAGGGGAAATCTGAGGCGGAGCCAGGGACTGGGTCCAATTTTTCTGCAAGAGGCCCCATGTGGACCATTTTTCTTTGAAAAGTCCTTTTCACAGTCCTATCTAGGCCTAAGCCCAGAGTCCTGCAGATGCCTCCCAGGCCAGAAGGAGAGGCTTGGAGGACCTCACTTGGGTCCCCCCGTTGTGCTGCAGCTCATCAGGGTGCCTGGTTGGGCCCTGGAGACCAACATAAATTGGAGATCGTTCAGAATCATGGAAGCCTGTCTTCACTATTGCTCATTTTGCAGGTAAAGGGAGAAGACTTCAGTTTTTCTCCCTTCCCAGTCAACTTAGCTAATTACTAATTTCTGTCATCAAAAGGGATCTGCAAAATAGCACTGAAGGGAGACAGGGAAGGAACATCACTTCCCCACTGCTGGAACTCTATAGCTAAATTTCAGGAATAAAGATTTGTGGTTTGTTTGTGATTTGTGAGTGATTGGCTTTTGAAGCTAATTATTGTTAAAAATGAAAAATTACTCAAAAGCATAGAGAAAAAGAAGCTTTCTTTTTTGTTACTGTGCCACTAAAACATAAGAATTCTGGTCAAAATCCAACCACGTAACTATTATTTTAAAGTGATACCTTTGAGATTGTCTCTCCATTTTCAGGCATAGTCTCCAGAAAGGCATCTGTATTTCCTCACATTAAGTGATAGGAAATGCAAATAGACCACAGTTTAAGTATGAAGATTACGGAGATTTATGACTCTCTTTCTACATATTTTTGTGTAATAAAATGCAGGGAAGCTGTGTCTAGCAAATGTTTTATGAATCTTTTAGCTTGTACCACTTTTTCCTGCTCAAATACTAGTCTTTGTCTCTTTTTTTTTTTTGCTTGGAATTTTCCTTTTATTAGTCTCAGTTTCTAATCTGAAGTTCAAGATTTTCTGTACCTGAGGTTTATGGTGATGTAGTAGCACCAATGATACCAGTGCTTCAGCCGGATGAAGACCTTTTCTCAGGTGCTTCCTAGTGCTTAGGAGAATTATAATCTCCTGGTAGCTGTATGCCTTGCTCAATTTTGAGATTATTCAGAAACAGCAAAATCATAGAGAAATTTGTCTGAGGACTGAGTTCAACTTTGTAGTCCTGCTTTTAGGAGCTCTGAAGTTAAAGTACTATCTTTGGTTTTGGCTGGCATGCAGCAGCATCAGAACCGATTAGTTTTTTGGAAGCATGTTTCAGGGTGAGCAACTCCTGCTTTTCACGGTGCTGAGGATGACACAAAACTCATCAGCCATGCCTGTGATCTTGGAGGTGGAGGGATGAACTTTTTAACCAGGTTCACTGTGGCCTTGTGGCAAAGCTAGAAAGGGCAGCATCTCTTGAAACTCATAATGGGAACAACCTAAATTGCTTCTGTCAGCCACTACCCACTCCCTGTCTTCTGGAGGAGATGAGATTGAATTGCTGATAAAGGGAGAATGTGTGGTGCAATGGGCCGGACTGACAGGGTTTGAGTAGCGGGGGCCTTGCAGGGTTCTCCAGTGTGGGAGGAGGGCACAAACTGCCCTATGCCAGTCCAGAAAAAAATAGTGTAGCCACAGGTGACCCACACTGGTGCAAGGACAGGCCTCAGGGACCCTGGTCTATGGGCAACTCATGCTGGGGCAGGGACACCCCATAGGGATTGCAGCCATGGACAACCTGTGCTAGGGCTGAGAACATGCTCAAATCAGCAGTCAGAAGTTTTTGTTGGTTGGTAAGAAATTAAAAAAAGCTATTTGACTCAAGATCCGACACACAGCCTCGTTCAGGTTTTGTCTTTTCTGTTTGCACATGATGGGGCACTTTGGAATGACAGCTGAGACTCCATCATGCATGTTGTAAGAATGGTATCATTGAAAAAAAAGCAAGCTATAACATTTCCCTCTTCAATCCTGACATCTGTTTTTATAGGCAAGCATATACATAAATACAAATATTTCTACAAAATATGTCTGAAATTTCTGTTTTGCTGAGGAGTCTTTAGATTTTGAATATGAGCATTGCAAGAGTAAATGATCTGTTGTGTTTCATAAGGACCTTCATAAGGTTCTCCTACCTTGCTAATTTTCTCTTCAGGCCTCTTGTACTGAGGCTATTCAACATATTATGGCTTTAATTTTAGATCAGTATGTTAAAAATATTATTTGGATCTTAGAACAGACTTTTCAGATTGTTATTGTAGGCTAGTTAGTGCAGAATTAATAAAATAGACACGTTTCCGTTGCTGTCTCATTTTTGTTGTGAAGAATGTTTCTGCCATCACTGTTTTTGTTCTAAAGACTCCAAGCTTCTGCTTTCAGCTTCATAATGGTTGAAGGAGATTCAGAGATTTCCTAATTGCAATACTGGATTTAGTGTATGTTGTGGCAATGTTGCAATCACAACCATTTCAAAGCAGCAGCTGAATAACCCCAGATTTACTTAATTAACTACTATTTGAATAGGCTAAAAAGACAGAGCTTTTCAGTTTTGGGTAATATTTGCATGTGTTCCCTGGGGAAGGGGACCACAGAGCTGTTTTCACATGGGAATAGCATTCCTACAGCATTTATTTGTCTTTTCTAGTTTTTAAGAGTGGACCAAGACAAAGACAGAGAATGCAGCCTGGACTGTGCAGGTTCCCCTCAGAAATCACTCTGTGCATCTGATGGAAGAACTTTTCTGTCCCGCTGTGAATTTCAACGAGCAAAATGCAAAGACCCTCAGCTCGAAATAGCCTACCGGGGCAACTGCAAAGGTGAGCGAATCAAAGTTTCTCTTGACCGTAATGATAAATAATAGACTTTAAAGAGTTTTTGAAAATATCTGTGTTTTGAAAACTAGGAGTGCTGTACTTGAAGAGTTGTCTAAAAGCAAGTAGGTTGAAATCCATCCTGTTAATTCTATACCATTAGGTTGCATAAAGATAAATTAATCTTTATCCATCAGCAAAAATATGACTCCCCGACCCATTTACACTATAATAAGTCACTATTAAGGAAATTATAAGATGAGGTCCTTGTTCTGAAGGACTATATCATTGGCAGGCTCAGAGTAACTCTCAATATTGTTATCTACAGAGGTTTCTTGTCTATTGCAGTTTGCTATTTTTGAGTTAGAAATGGTCAAATTCAGTCTTGTCTTTCCTAACTGCAATCAGTTAGCTGGGAGGGAAAAGAAAAGGAAAAAAAAAGAAAAAAAATCTGACTGGTTACTGTTGTTTTGATTTGATTTAAAATGTAATCTCCCAACATAAGTATGTAGAAATTGTGGGATTTATTGGGTTTTTTTTTTTATTTAATATAGCTGAAAGCTGTGTAAACCCTCAAATAGTGTTAATTCTGAAATTCAGTGAAACGATTTGTAAAGCTTAGAGCCTTCACAGGCCGTTCTTACCTACATCATCCACTTTTACTTCTGACCTCTGTTTAGAGAAACTGTGCGCCATGTGACCCTAGCATTTCACTTCCAATACTTATAAAGTATTCACTGTTATATCTTTTCACTTTTAGAGTAGCCTTGTCCTAGAGAACACAGTTCCTTACTGAAGTGTAGTGTGATTCCCAACACAATAATCTTTTTGAAATGTAAGAATAGCAGTAGTCATAAAGACTTACTTTCCCTTTCTCTCTGTCCAAAAGAGAGAGGCAGGGGGAAGAAAACCCCAGGGGCCACACCGATTCAACCTCTAGGAGGCAATTTTCCACATCATCTCTCTCCATTAGCTCCAGCAAACCTCTGAAGCATCAAGACTGCTTCAAAGAGACATTCTGTCTCATCTTCTGCTTAGACGAGACACAATGCTCGTTCTTCAGCCCTTTCATAATAAGCCGTTGTATTAGCTGATGGATCTATTTACTTTTGCGAAAAAGGATAACATAATGAAGCTACCTGAGCCAAAGTTTTTGTTACACTCCTGAACAACAGAGATAATTATTGTGCACTTTCTATTTATTCATTTTATACATTACAGCATTATACACTTTTGTGGAAATTAGTTTTACAGAATGTTTTTCTCTATTGCTTTTTCCTCTTACTGTGTTGACTGTCATCTGCAAGAAATTTGTTCCATAAAGATGCATTGCCCTACTGAAGGTGTCCCCAGCAATGCTGGCAAATTTTTCTGCAGTCAACAACTACTGTTTGGAGAAGTGCTCATTTACTGTTTTATTAATGTGTAGTATGTCAGTACAATTGTAGATTTGGGATTGGACACCTTAGGCAGGTTAAGTATTGCTAATAGCATCATGCCCTCATCAACTAATCTTTCAATTAAACGAATGAAAACAGCATTGTAGTATTTAAGTTTTTTTTTCCTTTGATTGGCAATAGACACATGGTTGCCAATAGTATACTTGGTCAATATTGGCAAGAGACTGGTGCTCTTTTAATTTTACATTTTCATCATATTATTCAATCAAAGTAGTCTTAAATTTTGAAGTGACCAATGTCTTTATTATTATCCATGGCTGCAATCATCAGAAATATTTCAAGCTGTGAAAACAAGTTTTAGAGAAGAAAAAGGCAATTTGTTAGCCTAGCTGCAGTTTCAGTTTTAGCATTGCTAGAGCTACTTTTGATAGTCCCATGAAACATTCTGCTGAAAAAGCTAAGGAAGTCCTCAGATTAAGACCTCTTTTGAGCCAGTTGCTTTTGAGTTTTGAAATTTGTTGTTGCAGGTGATGCTTGACCAAAGAGTAGAGGATTGTTTTAGTATGGCTAACCAAAAAGTGACGGTTCCATTTCAGGGCAAGTTTCAAGGTTTCAGAATTTGTTTTTGTTCCGTGTTGGAATGAAAGCAAATCCTTTTGGAAGTGTTCATCTGTCCCCCTAAAACCCAGAGAAAAATAACACATTAAAGCCTTGGCTTTGAAGCAAGTTTTGAGGTTGCTAATGGAGGAAAAAGTGAAAGAAGCATACATGCTTGCACGTGGAAGTTGTGAAGGGAGAAGAGAGATGATTCCTGGTATAGGATTCGCAACTTTAAATCTGTGTCTGATATTCATCCTTCATTGATCAGAAAACACAGTCTTAAGTCTGTGTCTGTCTCCTATTGTCTTCTTCCCAGGTGAAAATCCCTGTTTGCCTCACAAAAATCTTGCCTGAAAATTAAATACTTCCAGGTAGGATTTTAATTAGTTGAAAACATGGTGGCCAGTTTTTTGTTCAATTTAATCTGTTCACTAGAAATCTAAATGCCTTGACAGTTTATGTCAACAACATTTGGGAATAATTTTGAGTCCGTCATTTCTTGTTTATATTCTCTTCTTGTTTCTTAAATAACATTAAGAATACTTGTTCTCTTTCTTAATTTGTTTTTATATGAATATACCAGGCCCATAATTGGAGTATTGGAGACTAATATTCTGAATGTGTTAAGCAAGTGGCTCAGTAATAATATTTGGTATTCTGACATTGTGATCAGTGGAAAAATAAATTCACATGTACAGTCCTGCCAGTATACCTCTACTCTAATATAGAGCTCTTGAAACGTCTCAGCTGAGGTGCTCAGATTTCTTGGCTTCTCTACCAGTACTTCACTGAAATAAGACTTTTCTGATGGCTGGAGGTTTGGTACCAATTGTTGATCACTGTAAAATTGCAACTGCAACTCGCATCACATTTCCTTAGTTGACTGCATCATGCAGCAGCAACCTGGGTTTACAATGAACTCTTAAACTGGACTTGAAACACTTCTTGGGGTGGTCCATACTCGAAATTGCAATGTAAGGAACTTTACATAGAGCGATATTTAATTTGTGAGTGGCTTGGCATTTTTAGGCTGGCTGGCACTCAGAGTCTGTATTCAGTATTTGCAGAGGTGGCCCCAGCAGGGCCTTGCTGCATGGTGAGCACGCAGGGGTAGCCGCCATCACACACAGTACTGTCATTGTTGTTCTATAACTGTGTAGATCCCCTTTCTCTATTGGAAACCCTAGATAGCTCATGTTTAGCTTAATTCATTTATGGTATCTTAAAGAGCCTGGTTGTTTAAAAATGCCATTCTTTTATGGGCTATCATGGACATAACAAAAGGTACTATCCTCTTCACACGATTCACATAAAAAACTGAAGCACATCAAAATATGAGTGGAATTTCCCATGAAGAGGTATTTTACTATTTGCTATTTACTTTCCTTAAAGAGTGAAACACCCAGCATTTGTGTCATTAAAATGAGGCTTTCAGCAATAGTTTGAATTATTAGTACAATGAGTTAATGAATGACTTAAGGACACGCTTGAGTGATTTAAGATGTTATGAAATAAGGTACATTTCCATCCTTGAATAAACATACTGGTATGATTTTCCCTTTGTGAAAAGAAAGGAGGACATCGCTGGCCAGTAGATGTTTTGGGCTTGTAAATTAATTTTGGTCCCATAATTCATAAATCTAAACATCCTTTGAGGAAACGTTACTGTTGTAAGAATGGGGTTGTAAGTGCTGGACATGGTTTCTGAGTGCACACCTTATCCCATATTCCCATGGAGGCTAACCTCACACTCAGGTTTGACAGTGAGCCAGGGGTGAGCTCAGCCTGTGCTCGCAGTGCCTGAGCACGTCCCTTAGACCAGTGTGCAGGCAGGGACATTGGCTTGGCCACTCCACCTGCTGCCTGGAAGGCAGCCGTGTGGGCTGCATTTGGGAGGCAGGATGTGCTCCTGAGGTGTTTCGTTTGGAGAGAAAAAGATGTTAGGGAGCAGGTTTGGTTCTTGTCCTAACTGAAATGAGTGAAAGTGGGACTGGACCAAGGTGTCAGTCTATAAAATAAACCTGAACACACACTGAGAGCTTGCACGGTCTACAGATTGAAAGCAGAACAGTTTTCATTTGTCCTTGTCACCTCTCCTTTTTATCCTCTCCCTTTTCTTTTTTTCTTTGTATTTTACGAGGAAAAAGGAAAAAAAAAACAACAACAAAAAAAAAGGGAGATGCAGTGTTTTTTAATTATTTGGGAAAAAATAATTTAAAATTACAATATATTGAGAAGTGGTATCAGTTTGGGGTTTTTTTTTAAATAAACTTGCTGGGAAAAAAAATGATTACATTGATTATAGTGCAGATTTTTATCTTAAAATACTTTTAGCTAGGAGCTATCTCCTTCTTTTTCGGACATATTTTCTCACTGTAGACACTGTGTTTAATTTGTAGGATGGCTGCAAGTTTCCAGACTGTAATGCTGGCAATCCTGATACAAACACTGTTCAGCCCCAATTGAATTTTGTTTCTGAGCCTTCATTTGTGTTACGTATCAAGCATTTATGTATCAAGCCACTGCAGTAAAGGTGTTAATCAGAGAAACAAAATATTCAACATCTCCGTCAACAAAATGTGTCTACATACAGAAGTTATAATTTATGTAGTCTCTGAAAGCAAGAGGAGTTGGCCTCTGATTATACTTTCTAGTCAGTGTTTAATGAAGTTTTAAGTTAAAGTTTTAAGTATGTTTGGAATATTTTTTTGTGGAATATCCTTTACCCTTTTAAATGTGTCTCCTGGTACATGGAACACAGGACAAATAACAATGAAATAGTATCCGCAATTGGCTGTGGGTGGAATTTATCTCTTTTTAAAATACTAAATTTTTCTTGATAATATTTCTCCATGAAGAGTTTGCCAAAGCCAGACTGCACAGAAACAAGGCATATAAAAGCATTCTTAGGCACAAAAAAAAAGGGTATCTTTTTAGAATCAAATATGCACTACTGTAATTGTATGAAAGTAATCTTTTTTTTTTCATTTTGTGGAGTTTTCATTTCTGCATGTATTTTCAATTTAAGTTTCAGGTTTAACATAAACTGAACATCTTGAAGTGAAGTAGAAACTACTGGTGCTGAAGAAATAATACTGCACTGAAGACTAGGAACTACAAATAGTTGCAGGCCTTCTCAGATTTTCAGTGCAAGAACTCTAAATTGCCTGTATTAAACTTTTCCAAACTATTTATCAAACCTCTGTTCTGCTCAGAAAGGCCAGTCTGGCCATTGGTATGTAAAAAATCAGAAAACTGTAGCTTTAGTTTTTCTTACAAATACTTGATTCAGTTCTAGTCAGACTGTATCTCTCCAAATGTGGCTGTTAGCAAATTGAGAGAAATATTATTGTGCCAAGAAGGAATCCAGCACAGCATTCCTTATTTTATCTTAAAGCTTAGCTATCTAAATTGCTGGGTGGTTGCAAAATGTGGAAAAAAAAAAAGCAAACAACAAAGAAACCCCACACCCCACACTGCCTGCCTCTGTTAGAAGCCAATAGAGGAAAGTTTAAGCTAAGATTGCTGTGCTGTTTTGTTTGAATCCAGAATGCAGCAATAAAAATAAATAGTGAAAGAGTTGGCCAGCCCTTGTCATGAAGCAGCAAGTCTTTCTTTTATGGCTATGTCAGACTAAATGTCTGTGCTGACATCCTTTCCAACCCAAGAGGATAATAATCTCTGCATCTTTGAAACAGAAACTTTGAGCATGTATGGCTTGCTATGTATTTCCTATCACGAGAGGCTACAGTTATTTATATGCTTTGTTGGTAGACATGATCAGTTCTTTGGAATATTAATTGACCTAGGTCAAATAGCATAGGAAATGTTCATGTTATGACTAGTTTATACTGTATAAACCAAATGGTGTCTTGTGCTCTGAATAAAATATTTTTTTTTGTGCTAAATTAACTACAAATTAAGACCATTTGACTTTTGTCATATCACTACCAGTCAGCAAAAGGATATAGCAGTGGGAAAGAAACAAGTAAGTAGAAAAAAATTCTGGTTCATTATTAGGACAATTCAGTAAGTGCTCAGACTTTAAACAGCTTGTTGCACTGTATATTTCTAAATTTAAGGCTAAGTAAGTGTGTATAGGTATTCTGCCATAATGGAGGGGCAATAGGGGAAACCCAGAGAGAAACAGTGAGAGGTATTTGGATTATGTGTGTCTATACTAGGTCTACTTGTTCACATCTGTGTGACTTTAGAAAAGCTTTCTCTATAGTGTAAGAACAGCTAAGTGTGTGTGGAAAGCCCTCAAGGGAACTGTTTCTTCAAATGGTTAAGTTTGACCACTTTGTAAGTAGTTTTAACAAAATGGTAAATGTTTCTGATCTGTTCAGCAGGATATTCTATCTATAATAAAATAACTAAATAAACTGTGGAGTGTATTGAATGCATAAATACATAACAAGCCCGTGTCACAGACAGTAAACTCTTTGAAAGGAAGCAAAGTCTGCTCAGTGTATTTGGGCTGGGAAAGGTGCTTTTATTCTTACTGAAATATATAGCAAACCAAGAAATATTGGATAAACTAAATCAAATCATTTGCAGATTTATCTGTTCTTTTGACAAGCTGTTTACTTTTCCATGAGAGAATCTGGATTAGAACTCCCTGTGGAGCACCAAAGTTGCTGTAAATTCAGTTGTATTAAATGTCACTTTGGAGATGGCATTTACACCCTTGATGTGTTTGTGTCATTGTTTTAAAGATAAACTTGTACTTCGCAGTAATAAACTTCTCTCTGTGTGATATATTATTCAAGGATTTGCCAGCAGTGTTGAAGCTGATGCTTTTTCTTTCTGAAGCTCGGGGTTTTCTCTGCCATACTGTTGGAAATATGGCATAAAATGAGGTTAGTTCCAGGTCAGTCCTGTGCTGTTTGTGAGGCTAATTGTATTTTCAAAATTTTCTTGGGTTGCGATTTCCTATTGACTTCGGTGCTATCTCAGGAAGTCCTGTGCTTCCAGGTGTCACACATGGCAGAATCTGGTTCTGGATCCTGCGGTGATGTACCAGCACCACTTCACACGTGAAAGCCTTCCCTATTGTGTATAAAAGCTTAGCGCAGAATTCAGATGGCTTTATTTTTCACCTATGCCTTCCAGACGCTAGTCTCTTCTGGAAGCCGGAATTGTCACCAGGGCCATTCAGAAAGACCTGACCAAACAGCTACTACTCTGTAATCCCCAGTTATGTGTATTTCTGTCCACTCCCATGCACCCATTTTTGTCTTCAGTTATATACCCCAAGATTTATTTGTCTTCTTACACCTCTAGCTGCCTTTGCAGTCATGCTGCTAAGTCACAGCGGTACAATCAACGTGCTGGCCAACGTACTGTGCTAAAATGCATTGAGCCTTATACCAGCCCAGTTTGACAGCTGATAGAGTCCAAATGAGCTAATTCAAGGTAAACTCATGCATCTTCATGCTCAGTTTCTATGCCAGGAGAATTTTTTTTTCCCAGCAAGCTTCTGGGAAAAAGCCCATTTATCTGGAGTTGAGAGGATAAAGTCTCACTGAGTCAGTCATTGACATAATTCAAAATTACAGCTGGGCATACATATCTGAAAAATTAATTTATCCCATTGTCTGAATGTAGGCAAATAAGGCCTCATTTCAGTCAGCTTTTTCCACATCTTAGAACCAAACAGCTTTTTCACCAGGTCATATACCAGATTCCAGCTTGAGTCTGCTGGCTCCCTTATTGATAACTTAAGCTAGGGAGAGAAGTAAAGTATAGTGGGAATTCTAGTCAGAAACCAGTAACAGTTTCAAGCCCCTTATTTTTCTGCTAGATCGTTCCAAAAGTTTAACAAAAACAGATTTAAAAAAAAAAGCTTTTTTTTTTTTTTTTTTTTTGAGCTAGAAGTCCAGCATAACAACAGTGAAACAATAGTGACTTGTTCCAGTGATGCACAACATCGCACAGTGCTTTTAATCCTTCCAGCACCTTGCAGACCTGGAGTCCTCTCTGCTCGCAGGTTATTTTTCTCCAGTGTGATGCTCTTCACCCCAAAAGAGTTTGACCTGCTTTGGTCAGGGTCCATCATGATCAAAATAAAAGTTGTGGGATTGTTTCTTCTCAGTCTTGATTTCAAAATAATCAAGGTCAATCCTGATCTGGATTAATCCTGTTCTAGATAAAGAGGAAAGTCGAATCTGTATGTAAGGGACTTCACTGGTATCCCCTTAGATGTCAATATTCCTATAAACCTCCTTCTGGCAAGCCACTTAAGCCTAGACTCATCCTACTAATTTGAGATTCATATGAGTCATCTTCATTAGTTACATGTGTGCAAGGTGCACAGAGGGGCCCATAGGCAAGAATTGTCTGGGTGCACTTGCAAGACTTTGCACAGTGAGTTTCAGATTCGTCTTTGCTGAGTTAGTGTGAGCAATGGCCACATGGAAGGTTCATTTCCCTGTGGATTAGGATCTCATCCATCACTGATTTTTGCCTCTTAGGAGCTGCAAGGTTTCCCTGTATCTGTCTCTTGTCTGATACTTTGATGTGAGCTCATGTTTCAGCCTTTCTCCCAATCATGGCAAGAATTAATTTTCTTGTTCTTTCTCAGGTGATATTTTACATAAATGGCTAGCACTTAAATATCTTGGATTCTTCTTTTCCTTTGGAAAATTTGTTTGAAATCGCACAGTAGATTTAGAAGGTATTGCAACCAGGACACAGAGGCAGATGCTCAGATGGTGCAATCTTATACATGTATTATTAAAAATATTATAACTTCTTTTCTCTTCGGGGATGTTGTACTTGGAAGGAATTTAGCTTCTCTGAATTAATAATCTAATGTTCATTATTATTCTGAGAAAGAATGTTTTTCTATGTTTTCTTTTTATCTTGACCACCCTATTACATTTCTTCTACCACATCTCTGTGTCATGGTTATTCCCCAGTGGTAATACCTTGGTGAAATAAAAAAAAAAACAGAACTGGGAATAATATTTTGACTATAGACAGTTTCAGATGCTTAACTTGATAAGAGATCTTCTTCATGGGCTTACTTTGGTTATTCTGAAGCACAGTGATGCCCAATGGCTTTAAAATGTTTCCATGGTTATATAATGCAAAATAAGACTTCAGTCATTAATTTCATATTCCACTAAATTTGGTCATTGTTGGCATGCTTTTATGATAATTCAAATATTGGAGATAATTTACAACCCTTCTGGTACTATACCAGAGACCTTATGTGATGGAATTATATCACTTTTCCTTTTATACATTTAAACCACATGTCATTCTAGAAAAACGAGGACAGAGGTCCAACAAAAGAGTGATTTATTTTCAGTTAAAATACTAGCTACATTAAAACCACATGTTATTAAGTACTGTATAACCAAACTGTGCTCAGAAGAAGGCTTACAACTCCAAAGCTTGCTTAAAATGTTTCTTTTTTTTTTCCCAAAAAACTCTGGCATTAACAGACTTCACCTGAGCTGCACAGTACATTGGCTGTAGTTTTCCCTTGATGAAACAAGTTATTAAAGTCCCAAAGTAAAAATTAATTCAGTTCCTTATTATTTTTTTCTCACATTTCTGGCTTGTTGAACTTTTCTGTCCGTTCTAGGTAACATTGCATCTCTGTGAATATCCCTCCTGAAACAGGATAATATGATCAACGTTGTTAAGGCTGAAACAGTTTTTCAAAGTGAAACAACTTGCATTTTGGGCATTTTACCAACATGAACTCTCATAAAGCTCCTGTGAGAAGAGTAAGCTAATGCACAGAAGTAGTGCACGCAAATCCAAGAGCAGAAGGGAAATCAATATTCGGATTAGAATTAAGGGGCCCCAATTTTGTTTTCAGGATGCAGATGCTGAGGACCGATTTCTGTCCTCATCACGCTATACTTCAACACAAAATTGCCTAGGATTTGAAGAGTATTTTTTTATGCTAATGTTGCTAGGTGAGTTGTCCAAAGCTCAGTGGAGATGACCAGTGAAGGACTCATCTTGTACAAAGGACTTTGGCAGTTGTCCCAAGCTTCCATGCTGGTTCTGTGCATGTCTGTCTGGATGATACTGGCACAGAGACGGTGTCTGGGGGGCTGGAACTTAGCTGGCTCACCTGTATGCTCCTGGGAACTGTTAGATGCCAAAACCCTGCCAAGATATGCTGGTATATAATGGGGAAGTGAAAGAGTTTTTGCCTCACTGTTCAGATTCTGTTCAATGTGCAGCTTGCATGGATGAGAAAGCTTGTCCCCGTGCTTTCTAAGAACAGCACAGACATTCACGAATCCCCACAACATCCCTGACTCATAGGGGATCCCTGGACAATTTTAGACCTAGAAGGGAACTAGCCAATTACTGTCAAACAGCCTTTAAACAAAGCAGGGATCAGAAGCAGCAAACTTCTCTGCCTGTATGCTTGGGATCATTCTAATTCAGATGTTGCAGTCACATCTTGAAGTCATTAATGCTACCTTAAGCTTGCCTGGTATTCTCGTTTCTACTGAAATTGCTTAGCTCAAGCAGATTCTGAAGCATTGATTCTGCATCAGCAACATGCTAAAATTTGTCGTGGCTTTAAACAAAAAAGGTGCAACAGCTTGTGTTATGTGTCTTTTCTCAGCCCTTGGCTACCTAATGGAAATAAAGTATATGTAGTAGAGAATATAATTTATTAGATAATAGAAACTCTGTGGAATTAAAACTGTCTGCTACGTTGTCTTGGATGGAGACCAGTACCAACAGTGGACAAAAAAGGACCATATGGTAGATTTGACTTGTGCCATGTATAAATTGTAAACTGTTACACTAAGTATTAGCATAATATGAATTAAGCATGTCCAAAA
Organism: Chlamydotis macqueenii; assembly: GCF_036417535.1. Classification (NCBI taxonomy): domain Eukaryota; kingdom Metazoa; phylum Chordata; class Aves; order Otidiformes; family Otididae; genus Chlamydotis; species Chlamydotis macqueenii. The sequence continues at coordinate 99,987,466 of NC_141558.1, read as the reverse complement.
TTATTATTAAATCACCTTCTGAACAAGTCCCTATGCTGTACACTATAACTTTTTTTTTTTTTTTTTTTTTGCCAACCTGGTAGGCACACCTGTAGTCACAACTAAGATGACTGCCTAACTGCAGTAAACAGTGTCTAAAATACTCACAGTAGGAAATACAAGGCAGCTGTACTCCTGCCTACTTTGCCTTACCTGAAGCACTAGAAAGCTGGTGCTGCCACCAGCATGGAGAGAATACTGTGGGACACAATATTGCAGTTATTGCTGTGTTAAATTGCTAGGAAAAGCCCTGTTTGGGCTTCTGCCCTTTGGCAGCAGTTGGAGCAGCAAGATTGTCTCTCGAAGCATCTCTCCACCTCATTTTCCAGTTCTGGATTATTGCCCAGAAATTATTATCTTCCATTATTTTTTTTTTCCTAAAAAATAATGCAAATGATCATACATTTTCACTGATTATGATTTGGTTCTCTTTATGTGGGTCTCAGAGCCTTCTTCCGTTTTCTTAATTTAGATTGTCACCTATCCTTTCTTCATTTTGCATCATCCAGCTGACTTGTCTTTTCCCCTTCTCTAGATGTTTCCAGATGTGTGGCTGAGAGGAAGTACACCCAGGAACAAGCTCGCAAGGAATTTCAACAAGTGTTTATCCCAGAATGCAATGATGATGGCACATATAGTCAGGTTGACATTTTTTCATTCAGTATCTTGCATGGCTGGAAAGTCAGAATGTGTGCATTTGCAGAGAATTAAGAAGAGACAAAAGTAATGAAGAGAAATGTAATTTAAAAATGAAATGTGATTTGTGCTAACACTGATGTTAAAAAATGGAAGGAAAATTAATGTTTTGTGTCAAGTCCTTGTTCTTTTTTTCAGAGTTGGCCAGCAAAAGAGCCAAACATTACCGTTGTTCATGTGATACACTCCCTGTTCTTCTAGGCTGAGGCAGCTGAGTCATTCTTGTAGCCCCTGAATACTCATCAGATGGTAAAATGCTTGGAATTTCTGATCTGTTCCAGATCCCAACCAGAAATTTTGTGACCAGAGTCCATAACTTAGTGCTAATGCGTGAATCATACAGGATTCTTCCCTATTCTCAGCTGAATTTCTGCACAAGCATATGGTCTGAGTCTAATTTACTTATGTTAGATCATGGAATTCAGAAGGGACACGGTTAGAAGCTTATCCTGTGATATGTTATCCCAATCAAGATCACCTTCTACCTCCTCTGTACTGCATTTCAGTTGCAGAGTTGTGCAGAAGACAATCCTTCTCGATTTAACCATGGTGAGGGAACCGATATTGGCCTTCAGGAAATACAATGCAATTGATTTCTAAGAGGAATTCCAAGAGTTTCCTTTCTGACAGCTTGGCATACGAATAATGCTGGCAAAAGCACTCTGTCCTGCTCCTTCAGTGGGTGGAACAATATGTTCTCTATGTGGAAAAAAACTTGAGATTGCTTGCTTCAGGAACAGTTTATGTGTCCCTTAAGGAACTTCATTATGAGGTTTTCATAACACCTGCCCCTCACTCTTCTGAAGTAAGGAGTAAACAACCACATATTTCAATAGTTTTCTATTCCATTGGATTCTGAAGGACCTATCACACTTTGCTTGAAATAAACTCTTCTTTATGCTGAAGAATCATATATAGGCCTGAGATTAGGTCCATTATGGTTTCTTGTTCTAACTTTTGCCAATATAGTTTGCTGGACTAGCCTTTTGTGTGTGTCATAAACGCTTGGCATAACAGACATACAGGTCTGACAAACTGCACATGGTTCATGTCATTTCTGACAGGTTCAGTGCCATAGTTACACTGGATACTGCTGGTGCGTCACTCCCAACGGTCGTCCCATCAGTGGTACTGCTGTGGCCCACAAAACTCCCCGGTGCCCAGGTAAGGCATGTTTGGCTGGATGGGTTATGACATTTTCTTATTAACAGTAGAGTTTATCGGTGGCATCTGATTAGACTTAGGGAAAAAAGTCTTCACTGGAAGAGTGGTTCAGCCCAGAAGCAGGTGCTGGCCGAAACTGTGGACTCCCCATCCTTGGGGATTTGGAAAACTCAACTGGATGAGGCTCAGACAAAGTTGATCTAACTTTTAAGCTATCCCTGTCTGACTCCTGAAGTAACTGCCACCCTAAACCTTCGTGTGATTCTATGATCCACCTACTTTATTTGTACTGTGATCTAGCTATTGAAGGGAGTTTCTGCAGTGGATATTTTTATGATATTTATGTGTCAATATATAAAACCATGCAGCTGGCTTGCTGAGATAGTCCTTTATGTTGAAACTCTTGGATGTAAACTCACTGCAAAAAATTTCAGAGGGCTTTGCCTTTTCAATATTTTAAGTATTTAGAGTACAGAAAAAACCCCACCACCTAAAAAAATATGGACTGTGAATGTCCTGATTTGTAACATAACCCAATGAAAGAACTCCCACAGCAAATCCCATGAGTGACTAAATCTAAAGGAGAAATAAAAATTAAATAAAGCATTAAGAACATAATGGAATTATTGTGTATATAAATTAATTGTCAAATCAAACTCCTTGCTATGTGTACTGCCTTTTGTCTTTTGTTGGGACAATTAACAGGTTCACTGTTTTTTAGAAATTTGCTTCTGACCCTATTTCATTGACATTGATAATAAATATAAATTCCCAGTGTTTGAACAGTTACCAGAATTACTATTCACCTTCCTTGGGGCTTACAGAATTGCACAAAAATACTTGAGCTCTAGGTGTTGCATTTTTGTTTGTGCTGCAGCACCATTCTCTGTCAGAGAGTGGAAGGATTAGCTTTTAAAAGCTAACCCTGTAATGTAAATGAAGCGGAAAAAAAATGGATTAGAGACTGAGGGAATTCAGCTGGTCTGATCTACTTCAATCTTTCAAGCACAATACTGATGCTTTTAATAAATAGATGGAGGAAGGAAGAGAACACTGAGAAAGTTTCAACAAATATTGTAAAAAGTTAATTTTACTTTTAAGGTCCATCTTATTTAAATGATTTGCAGAATCTTCCATGCATCTTGCCTGTAGATGATCTTTAGCCAGAAAGTACTCTTAGACTAATCCTTTTGATCCAGTTGTAAAAGTCACTGTGGAATGGCAGCCAATTGTGAAAAATAACATAAAAAGTTCAGAAGCCTTAAAATAGAGAAAAATGTGCATTCATTTTAATGTAATTATTGTTTATAACTGGATCACACCTTCTGAAGACACATGGTTAGGATAGCATTTATGTGCTTCAGTGTATTCCTGAACAGAGGTGCTTTTGCATCTCCAGAACCAGGGTTTCCCTGAAAGGATGCCTTCATTGCTTTCTCTGCAGTATCAATTTGTAGCTTCCTCTTTCTGATGTCTTTCACTGACATCAGCGAAAAAAGGGTTATGCCAGTGCTGAAAGTTCAATGAGTAATTGTTTGGCAGATGTGTCGCAACATATGGCATTATGTTTGGCTCAAAATGTTGCTGAGTTAGTTACTGTACTTTCACTTTTTCTATTTGTATTCAGTATTATCAAGGAGAAGCTGCAGTGTAGTTCCAGGTTAATTAATAGATTAAGATGAGAACAATTCTATCTCTACAGGAACCAAACTGTTCAAAGGTATATTCATGTGCCCAGCAGATAAACTGCCAGACTGCTTCAGCTCATTTTTGGAGGGGTGGGAAGGGAGGTTAGTTTTACAGAAATGCTAAGGAGAAGATGAGAGTAGCACTTGGTTTTAATTTAGTAGCTCAGAGATAGACATACTGCTCCAGGGCCCAGGTGAGTATGCAGAGTCTGATTTTACTCCGTAGAAGATTGTGGGTATTTTCCAATTGTTATGAGATCCTTTGGGATTATCTCTGCACGTTTCCTCCCCTGCTTGTATCGGTGCTCTCATGTTTTACTGCTCACCACTTATCCTTTGTCCCTCAGGAAAGAAGTCCAGCGACAGCAGAGTTTGGAAATAAATTTGAAGTGCTAGGGGATTTTGCACTAGTAGTGGCTAAGGGCTCCGTCTGGAGAAGTCTGGAGAAACCTTCTCATTCAGCAGAGAAGGCAGCTACAGATTTTCTCAGAAAGTTAGGTGCTATAGTAAGGCAAAACTTTGCTCTTATATTGCAGAGTGGAAGCCTGAAGCACAACTGCACCCCTCTTGTATTTCCCAGTATATGTTCAAAATTGCCATCTGTTTAGGATAACAGAGGGGTTTTTTTTTTCCCCCAGGACTGTTGGTGTTTTCCAGATCACCATTGATTCTCTTTTATACTTTTTCATTAGATCCACTATGCACAGAAATTATGATCATAATATTAGTGGATACACTGAAGTTAAGTAGATGTACCCCTGCTTTAACCAGTATTTCAGGGGTGCACTTTCTTCCAACACTTTTGTCCCTAGTCAGTCTAATACATTGTGTGCTTGGCATTGCCTTGCTACGTTTTGATTTTGCAGACAGATCTACTGTAGCAGTGGCATCCTGACATCAGCATGTTTATGTATTTTCACTTGCTTCTGTGTATTCTACAGGCACGAAGCTATAGCTGTTTCAGAGACATTTATGCAAATTTATCCGTTTGCATGTGCCAGACATTTTTATCCCAGGATCACTTTTGCCACCTTTTCCCTTTAGAGCAGAACGTGCACAGACGATCAAGATGGCAGGTAGCGTCAATTGTGAACATGCTTTTGTAATGATTTTCTCATAGGAAATGTGATACTATGGAATGTGAAAATTTCTCTTTTTAATGAAAACGTTTAGTGTTTCTTTTCAATTCTAGGTTAGTTCTTCAGTAACTTCAGATAAGGCTTGAATACATGTTTAATCAACTGTGCTGTTCCTAAATTATGGGATAATTTCGTCCTTTCATTTTCTCCCAGTAGAACCACCTTTCACTTTGGTGAATATCCAGAAATAGGAAAGAAGAGCATGGCAGCCTGGAAGAACTTGGATTTTGATAGAGGAAATATGGAACAGGATTTAGGACGGCCAGTTAGGAGTTTGATTTCTTGATTCTGTTCCCCGTCTGTGCTTCACATTTACTTGCCATAATCACAATATTAAATAGGTGAAACAATCAACCTCCAAGTTTATCTATCTGTTAATATCGGTTAACTGCATAGCATGATGCTTCCTGAAGTTATCACAGGTCCTGAGACAGAAAAGTGTCACTTTTTATATACCTGCAATAACTATATGAGCAATTTTTTTCCTAATTCTTTTGTTCTGGTTTTTCTTATTGAAGCTGTCTTATTTGCTATAGACAAAAGATGTGGAAGGATGAAAGTTATAAGCAGCATTAAAAAAATTCAGGACTCTCCAACTAATTTATATAAAACCTTTGCTTCAGTTACTACATCTTTAACTGAAAGAGGCTCTTTCCATCCTTTCCAGTTATTCCCACACCAACACTTGGTACTGCTAAAACACACATGATAAATCTCAGAATGCCATTCCACTCCGTGGAAAGAATCTCCACTGTTGCTGGAGCAATGGTGAGGAGAGTAAATCAAACACATTCCCATGACAGCATTAAAAAGAAAGCTTCTTAAAAATGATGAATGTCCTCCAATACTTTCACTAAAGAACAGCAGACATAAGAAAGACATTTTTACAACTCCCCATCTCTGTTATCAGCACTGCAGGGAACTGCAGAAATTCCACAGGCGTGGAGTCCTGGGAAATGAGGCAGAAATTGAGAAGCAGGTGTTAAATTGCCATTGGAAAATAAAGTGTTCACCTATTGTAGGGGTTTTGTGCCATACTAACTCTTCTGGGCTTCTGCCAGTGAGATCACAGAGATATGGACACATATTTTATTATTCTGTAAAGTAGTTTTGCTACCTTACAATTAAGATGTCATAGTCATCTTTTAAGGCCAAAACACAAGTGTTTTTAAAAATTCAGAACTCTTCCTATCTGTATAGTATTATCTTCAGATAATATGATGAAAATTAATATATTTGGGAAAGCAATGAACTTTTTTAGTTTACATTATATTGCTTTTGTTAGCTGGGAAAAATATCCATCCTTGAATTATCTAGTTCTTCTGTCCCAATACATAGTACTTTCCCTATAAATACAGAGTCAAAAACACAGATATGTAAAATATAGAACAGCATGTGAAGTTTACTGTCCTATTTCTTGGTATCTGCATTCGGTGATTACATACCAAACATTCTTTAGCAGGAGATCAAAAATCATTATCTACACTGGATAATAGTAGATATTCACCTTCTCTTTTAAAGCCCGGTCCCATATGATCAGAACTACAGAAACTGATATGCAAACCCACAAAACTCACATCAAATTTCCTGGAATATTTATTGTGACTCAGAAGTTGTTAGACTGAAACTGAGCAGAACTGTGGGTTTTGCAATAAACTAGGGTATAAATATTTCTGCATTTTTAAAAAAAATCATCAGAATCAGAAATATATAGATGGCTAAGGAAATGTACAAGCTAGAATGGTACAAAATTCTTCTTGTTCTCCTTGCCCTCTTCCCTTCCTTAAATATAATGATGTGATGATTTGGTTGTTTGTAGTGCACAGAAAACTTGGAAGCTTATTCTATTGCCTAACTTTTACATAAGTTGTAAGTTGCTATTTCTGTTTCTTGCCTAGCTGAAAATGTGAGCATTCATTGTGAGTATTGAAGATACAATTTTCTAAAAACTTGCAAGTGCAACTTCCCATCACTATTTAAGCTAGAAGTACTTTTACCTCAAATATGTTCAGAAAATGGTAGAAAAAACTGATACAAGCTCAATAATTCCTCCTCACATCCAACTTGGGAGACAACAAGAAAAGTTTCTGCTGCAGAAATTGAAAATATCAGGTGAAACTATGTAAAGGGTGCAGATTTCCCTTTGTAGGTAATTCTGTTAATATTTTTGTTAGCTTCCTAAGACTATTTAAAAAAAAAGTTATCCCAGTGAACCTAATTTTCCTAGCATTCATCTAATTTCATAGGGAAATTAGATTCGCTATGATAAAGTTAGCCTTTGTAAATGCTGTTCTCTTCCTGCATCCATGAATTTTGGGTCAAAATTTAGGGTAAAAAAAAGCAAAGCATAGAAAAAATAATTCAGTTCTCCCAGACTGTACATGAATACCATATTGTCATTATTTCTTACCATTTGACATACAGATGAAGGCATCTTGGTGTTGTTGAATTCTGGGAAGTTTTTTCTGCTTTTGGTTTACTGTGTGGAATATTATATAAATTTCACCAATGTGTTAAAATACTTAGGTATAAACTGCATCTTAGGCTCAGTTTATAGTAATGGTTCTGAATGTACATAGAGAGACAACACTGGTGTCAAACTGAGGCTTTATTTAACACTCTGTTTAGTGCAAAGGGGCTCTCCGTGGCAGTTCATCATACATTCCCTATGCTGAGACCTCATTTCTACTCACAAATTGGTGTAAAACTTTAGTGTGGATGAGAGTCAGATTTAAAATCTCAGTATTTGCAAGAAAATTCTAATTATACTCCTGTGCATAAAAATTAAATTGAGAAACTACAGAGTTAATTGTAACTGGATGAAATTTGAGGAAAGATTTGATCACTGGTATTTAGTGCAATTAGAAAACCCTGTAATTTTGTATGCAGTACTTCCTAAAACTGGAACATCTTATCTGAGTTCAAGCTAAACCTCTTATCAAATTCAAGCCAAGCACCAAAAAGCTCATCTCTTCTGGCTAGAATCTGCCTCCTCTGTGGAACAGAGTGAACAACATGGATTGGTATTGCAGTGTCTTTAAAGCAAGCTTTCCCAAGCTCCCTTGACCTTTAAAGGTCATCTAGTCCAACCCCCCTGCAAGGAGCAGGGACATCTCCAACCTGATCTCCAACCTCTGATCAGGTTGCTCAGAGCCCCATCCAACCTGGCCTTGAATGTTTCCAGGGATGGGGCATCAAACCACCTCTCTGGGCAACCTGTTCGAGTGTTCCACCACCCTCATTGTAAAAAAAATCTTTTTCTGATGTCCAGTCTGAATCTACTTCCTTCTGTTTAAAAACCATTACCCCTCATCCTTTCACAACAGGCCCTGCTGAAGGGTTTCTCCCCACCTTTCCTCTAGGCCCCCTTTAGGTACTGGAAGGCTGCTATAAGGTCTCTCCGGAGCCCTCTCTTCTCCAGGTTGAACAGCCCCAACTCTCTCAGCCTGTCCTCATAGGAGAGGTGCTCCAGCCTTGTGATCATACTTCATATGAAGTATTTAAAGCAGAAAGGGGCGTTTTTTAATCTGAGCCAGGAAGGAGCTACAGGCTGAAGAAGCCCCACAGAGCAGCTGAGACCCTTGTGCAAGACTCTGTGTAGGAAGCGTACTGGCCTGCACAAAGAATGGTGAGGGAACCATGGCCCCGAGGGCTGGGTCGATGCATCTTACTGCAGGACCTGTCCTCTCTAGGTCAGTGCAGAGGGGAGACATTGACTCTGCAGCCTGTGAGCACATTCTTTTACTTGTGTCCATGTAGAGTTTAATGTTAGCTCTTTCTCAGGTCCTGCAGTGGCCAAGAAGTAGTGTCTAACAGTAGATTGATGGTACAGAAATGAAGAAATCCAGCAAAGCTAAAATCTTTGGTTTACAAGGGAAGAATTTGCTAGTATTTATTGCTGTAAGAAATAAAAATGAACCATTAAAGCTGAACTGTGTTTCTTAGAAAACATATTAAAAGTGAAAATAATATTTTCTGGTTAATTCTTTTTCCAATTGCAGGTTCAGTGAGTGAGAAGCTGCCACAGAGAGAAGGTGCAGGAAAAACAGGTAAATATCTCAGTTGGCCTTTAAATGGAAACTAAAATAGCTGTGGGATACACCACTGTGATTGTCCGTAGGTTTAAATTATTAAAATATATTCACCATGTATTATATATGCATATATAATATGTATACATGCATATATGCTATTCATTTTACGTCTGCATTGTAGATATTTAGCAAACTTAGTTTAAATGTATATGTATGTATGCATGTGTTTGTCTGTATATGCATAGACATTATATTTTTCTAGTCTGAGCCCTACAGACTTTGTTAATCTGTTCTGTTTGGAAAATAACTGTTCCTCTCATAGCTATACTCTGAAGTATTTTCCCATACTGTTTGCTTGCCCTGGAGGACAGATTATTCTGTCTGTCTGATAAAGACAGCATTCTGCAGTCCCAAAATCTTAGGAACTGGAGTCCTCACTTTATTTCCATGGCAATCAGTGCTTGAGTCATCTTGGACCCAGCACTTTGCTCTATATTGTGATTAATTCATCTGATGGCTTACACTCATGGCCAGATGGTTGTTGTTGTTAGTGATAGATCATGGTGTGTATCTTCCTGGCAGGACAAAATCTGATGCAACTCCAGCATAGCTGGTAGATTTAAATGGGGGAGATGTCAATGCTTTAAACAAAATTGAAGCTTACACTCTCCAAACACTTAAAATAATTTTAAATTCAGCTGAAAATACATACTAAAAGTTACTGTCAGTTACAATGGCATAAATTAATTTTAAAGAAGTTACTCATATTTGTGCTAATGTTAATGACTATCTGTTTGGCCCACTGTTATATAATTGGAATTTTTTTTTTACAGGAACTTTTGCAGCAGTGTAGCATACCCAACGTTTATATAAAGTATTGTGCTGTTAGGTTAAGAAAGTCAGTACTTCTTTAAAGGCTAATCATTACCAAGTACTGGAAAATTTTTCTTCATGTATTTCCAGACGAATTGTGGGTTCCACTAACCTTAAGTTACCCATTTGCTTTAGGTCAGGACTTCTATTTTCAGCTTTGAGCCGAACGGACTATCCCATATATAAAACTTGTCTGAAATATTTTTTTTTTGTGACTATTGTGGCTGAGCTGCTGAACCCTGGATGAACAATCATAGAACAAGGACAATTTATCAAGTCTCCGTTCACATCACATATATTCATGTTTAGAGTGATGTGGTTGCATTTTACTTATGCCCTGTTTTTATTCTCCAGCATAAACCTGCAGTGTGGGGAGCTGCTGACCTGGTTCCCAGCTCTTCTCAGATGTTGCTAACATCCTCTTCCCACCCTTCTTCCAGCCAGTCACTGCTGTGTGCTTTAAATAAAGTAATGTTGTCAGAGGCATCACAACCTACTTAGAGACCATCACAAACTCAGAATCAGTTGTCTGAGTTAGAGAGCTGTGCTTTGGCTTCACAGTCAGTATAGTAAAAACATATTGTAGCTCAGCTTGAAAGGGCATACTGCAAAATCCCCTGCTTATCTTTCCTCTGCATTTTCCTGTGGAATAACCAGGGGTGCCTGATGGGGGTACCTGCCCATATTGTAACCCAGTAAGCTTAGGCAGGTTCACAGTTTTCTCAGTGCTGCAGAGGACGTGCTCCAGACCTTCAGGAGCGATCTTGAGGACTCTACTCAAGAGACAGCGTAGACTTAGCCTGAGACAATCTGTTCTTCTAAGATGTCCCACACAGACTCACAGGAGAAGGTGACCTGGCAGGCTCTATCTGTTGCAGTTGTGTAGCTCACTTTCTCCGGGTATTCCAATACTGAAAGAAAATTTCCAGCTGCAGACTTTGGAGTTCAGGAGCTCTGTTTGCAGTTTTGCATGTTAAATCAAACAGGAATAAAGCTTAAAAGATAATGCCTGATGTATCTTCTCCAGTTCCCTCCTCTATTCAAGGAAAATATTCAGACTGTCTGAAAAGCACACGTGTCAGAGATGGGATCACGTCCCTTTTTTTTTCTGATTCTTAGCTGACTGCAGGACTATGTTCTTGATGACTGAACTCTGATAGAAAACTGAATGGTTTCTGTTTAAATGTATGCACATATGCACTGGTATGCATGCGCCAGCCAGGAAGACGTATGAAGTTAACCTGTAAGATATCTAATTAACATGAACTACTCTACAATTGTGGCTCTCTATTGGATGTTGTTTTGACCAATGAAATGCCAGATGCCTCTTCACTCTAACATAAAAAGTTTTTATGAAAAGATGATGTACCTGACAGAGTGCAAACAGAAAATTAATGCGGTTGTCTTCCTGCAGATTAAGGGTAGTTCAGGAGCTGTTGTAGCTCCTCCCGTTCTGGAGTGAAGTTAATACCTCTTAGATTATACAGCTGTCGTGTACCAAATGTTTGGTTCAGTGATGACCAAAAGCAAACCTCGTTCTTTCTTTTGGGTGGGGGGGACTTGAGGCCAGTTTTATGACTCAACCATGAAACATCTGTTGAGTTGTTTGTTTTGTTTTGGTTTTTTTTTTTAAAAAAAAATTGATAAACAGTTTTAAATGCTACTTGAACAAAGTTCAAGAGGCTAATTTTGATTGGGCGGGTAATTGCTGAAGTTGCAGCCTTATATCTGAATTTCAGGTGATAACCTAAGATTAAACGTGTCACAAACTGAAATTGTGTACCAAAAGATTATTAGGAAAATGTAATTTAAACCCAAAACTGAGTTTCTGGCTGGGCTCTTCATAATATTTACCTACCGTAAGCTACCCTCTGAAATTCTGGGTTTTCTGAATTGCATACTGATGGATAATCTAAATGTATGTCTTGATGCTCAGTACACTGGGATACTTGATGGCCTCTCTGAAGTTAATCAATGGTCTTATTCCACCACCCAGAGGACACCACAAAAATGCTAGCAAAACTAACGAGAAGTGACAGTCTGTTATGGAATTGGAGTAAAGTATCCTGTCGTTACCTGGACATGAAGAATGAGCAGAATAAAAGCATTCTTATAAAGAATTCTTCTTATGCTTTGATCAAAACATTTTGCAGTGAAAATAAGTTTCTATTGCTATTCCTTTGGTTTTATGAAAAGCATGGACGTTAGTGTTCCATGACTGCAAATTTGGTTTTACCTGCTATTGGTATTTACTTGGTATCTGTATTTGCTGTGAACTTGGCTATGACCTCTAGAGAGGAAGGTCTGAGTGCCTCCAAATCCTCTGCGTGATAAGACAGTGCAGATTTACAAAAAAAAAAAAAAAAAAAAAAAATCTGAAAAAAACAATCTGGAAACTATGTTGGTCTGAGATCAGTTGTGAAACTGCAGTAAGTGCTGATAAAACCCTTGCATGGAAGATGCTGTTTATGATGGGACATCTTGGTCTTGGACTTAGCTTCACGCTACCGGAAACAGCAGTGACTGGAAAATATGTACTAGAGAGCGTACTAAGTCGTATTTACCCAATATCTGAAATAATTTTAAGTAACAAAAATGTAGTAAGGTAAAGATAGGCCTTTGGGTACCACTCTTTCTCACAGAACACTAACTTAAATAATTTTTCTATTGAATTTTTCTTTTCCAGCACTACTTCCACTGTGTTTTACTGAACCTAAAATTACTCAGATCCTCTTATAATTTCTCTAAATATTCCTCTGTCTTTTCTTGCAGTAGTGGCTGGCAGTGGATGGATGAAGATGGCTGACCAGAGAATAAGAATTATGCAAACAGTATTCTGGTTCTTTAATCTGTGAATCTTGCTTATAACATCAGCTTGACTGTTAAATAGATCCTGCTCTGCTGTGCTGAAAGAAGCTTTCCCTTCATTTTCAGGTGTCAGCATGTCTGCAGCCACTCATGCACCTCGGACTGCTTTTGCTTTCACAGGTCTTACCCCTTCTGTACATTTATCTAATTATTTCTTTTGATTGGTCGATTATAGGTATCAGCGTGCAGCATTAAAAATGAGGAACTACTGTCCAGGGAGCCACCAGATCACTTCATGCCTCATGAAATACCTTCAATCATTTCATCAGCCATAACCTCGAAAGCCATCCGTTTAAAATCTGTAGTCTGTAGATGTAATATATCTATGCTGTGTAGTACCTATAAATAATATTTAAATTATTGTTTGTTTTACCGGCCGGGGCTATGTGCAAATCATTAGTATCAATCACGTATGTACACTTATTTAGCTTACTCTCATAATTGTAGTCTCCTTGCAAATCTTTTCCATTCTGAATTCAGATGATGCCTCAGCTCCCGCGCTGGAGACTCAGCCTCAAGGTGATGAAGAAGGTGAGCATCAGTAGGAATTTAACAGTGCAGTATTGAACTATGCAGTGTGGACCGTATACCACAATGTCAAATGCTACCTTAGAGTTAGGGAAACTGCTGAAGCAGTTGGAAGAAATTGAAAAAAATTGAAAGCATCTGTACCTTTTTCTAGATGAACACAGCAAACTCAATAGAGTCTTTGCTTACAAGCAATGAATTTTGTGTGCTAGTTCTGAGGTGACGCTGTAGCTGTGGAGTCCAACATTGGCAATTTTAATTGTCACTACTCAGAGCAGAGACAGTTTTTAAACTTCAGCCAGAGTGCAGATTAAAACTGTATGGCCAAATAAGGAGGCCAAAGGTAAATTCCATCCTCAGCATATTGCCTAGTAATATTAAGGTTGATCTTTTTTAAGGCCCGTTTGCCTCTGGGGAAATTCAGCACTCGGTAAACGGAAAGCTCAACACCTGCATGCAATGATAGCCCTGTGTTGTGGCTGCCTTACCACTCACTGCAAATCTCACAGAATCTGGTCAGAAGTTATCCTATATTATGGGTCACACTGGGAGATTTTTATTCTAATTAAACATAATTTTAGTCAAGAAGAATTTATTTCAACCTTTTTATATGAATGGGGTAAGGAAGGAGTTATTCATGCCTTTGCATGAATGAAGCTTTTAAACATTGTAATAGAAACCAGTGTGCCCTTTTCTTTTTTAGATCCATGTATCTTTAAAACTAGCCACTTACTATTCAGCTGCTAATAACTTTTTAAAAAATTGTAACATTTGCAAACTTTGTTCTGTTGTCTTTTTTTTTTTTTTTCCCTAGATATAGCTTCTCGTTATCCTACATTATGGACTGAGCAAGTAAAGAGTAGACAAAACAAAACCAATAAAAGCTCAGGTAAGAACTTACGTTGTCCTTATTTTGCAAAGCTCCTGTGAAGACATACTCTAAGCCTTGTTAAAACTGAATCCATTAAATGGAAAGCCATTTTAATAACCACTACGCTTCCACTGTCATCATGCTCTAGCGACTTAATGATTTGCATTGTGATGATTTTGTAGGCTCATCCATCATACTTTCTTTTTATATGGAAATATTTTTGGCCAGGCTTTACTAGGTGTAAATTGACATTACTCCACTAAAGTCTCTGGCTCACATCTGTTTGCATCTGTGAGTGGATCTGACATTTATTTTTTTTCATCCTTTTTCATTCTCTGCCTCTTTATTATCTACTTGTATTTTCTCTTTTGAGGGTGATGTGTAGCAAGAAGGTGCTTGGAAAATGACAGTGTGTGTTCTATGTGTTTGGCGGTAAGTCTTAGGACACAAACCTGAAAAGGCCCAAACTCTCATCAGAAACCAGCTCAATTAACAGGAAATTGGAAAGAGAGTGTTACCTGCTTTTTGCTACATCAGTTATCTGCTGTTTACAGACTGCTTGCCAGTTTAGTATGAATTAATTATGTTGCCTTTTTAATAATTGTTGAGTTTTGGCTTTACTTTTTTTCACCAGTTGAGCTTTGTAAACCTGGACTAGCAACGTCAGGCAAATATCCTAAGACTCAGGCCTCTAAAATATTCAAAAACATTCAGTGTATTCAGATAGATTTAGTGGACTCTAAGTTTTGATCCTTTCATTACTGTTCCTTCCTTTCAGTGGAGTAAACTTTAGAGGATCTTCTTGAATTTCCTGATTTCTTTTTCTCTGGAAAAGTGTTTAATTTGAAAGGAAACATTAATGACACAAGATATGACTTAGTAAATCACACAAAAGCACACTTCAGATCCAGTGGAAATTGAAGATGTGCTTTAGATTAAGTACTGTGCTTAAGTATTTTATTGAATAGAGGCCCAAAAGGATTTAAAAAGACAAGCAATCACCATAAGAAAGACAGACATATCCTTACTAAGAGGTTTACAGAGTCCTTTATAGAAGCTATTTTTAACATCAAAGCAATAATTATTAATACTTTTTCCTCTCCTTGATGCTCCAGTAGGCACTTAAGGAAAGGACCTTAAACAGAATGTAGACAAGAGTTTGAAGAACACTTTCCGTGATGGAGATTTATTCTGTCATTTGTTTAGTCGATGTTAGCAAGAACAGAATTCCTTTGGGATTTCTGTTGTGTCAAATACGTGTATAGAAATACGACACTTTTAGTAGTGTTTATTTAAGTTTTACAGTGCTAGAGACTAGATCTAATGCAAGAATTCTTGAGTTTGCAGTGCAGCTGCTGGAAGCCAAAGCAAACACACAAAAAATTAGGAAAGACGGGTTTATTACTGGGAACCTGTAACCTCCTGTCAATCTAAAGACGTATTTACAAAGGAAGAGAAACCAGAAGCATAGCCTGCCTGTCTTATAATTGCTAGCCCATGGTACATTAGTGTCAAAAGCATGGCTGGGCTGGAGTTGCTAACAACAGGACTTGCTCACAACTGTATTGCGTACAGGGGATCTCTGGAGGGCTAGCACGTGCTACAGTCTGTGGTGCTGTACCTGGACTGGGAGAAGTAAGTCAGCAGCAGGCACTAAGGAGCCAGATTTGCTTTTATTTGTGGGCATACCTGATGCGCCAGAAGGGACCACTGCTCTCTGCTGTTACTTCTGTTGCATATGTAGTGAAAAATCACTCAAGATGAATCTAGGTGCTAAACCCAGTGTCTTCACCAGTTGTGCGAGGCAGTATCTCTCTTCCAGACACCAAAAATATGATGTATGTAAGTGGCTGTATATTTATAAGTTGTTTTGGTGGCTAAGCATCACTGATATTCAGTAAATAGGTGTTCTAAGGTCTTGAAAAAACTAGGTTAGGTTTTCCTGTTATTAATTTTCAGAGTAGTGCCAAGGCTTTTGAGAACATCCACAGAGAATGAACTGTGTGTTGCTACATGTACCTCAAGTGGGCCTACAAGAAAGATGGGGAGAAACTCTTCAGTAGGGCCTGTTGTGATAGGACGTGGGATAATGGTTTTAAAATAGAGGGAGGTAGATTTAGATTAGATATTAGGAAATTTTTTTTTACAATGAGAGTTGTAGAACACTGGAACAGGTTGCCCAGAGAGGTGGTGGATGCCCCATCCCTGGAAACGTTCAAGGCCAGGCTGGATGAGGCTCTGAGCAACCTGATCTGGTCAGGGATGTCCCTGCTTCTTGCAGGGGGGTTGGACTAGGTGACCTTTGAAGGTCCCTTCCAACCCTAACCATTCTGTGATCTTATGATTCTATGACCTTGTGACTGAATCCACTGGATTGTAAACTAACCACCTTTGGATGCCTAGGATTCAATATAAGGGATGAATACAGATGTCATCTTTACTCAGTTTGCTTAGCAAACTCCGATTCAGACTTGGTCATACAAATACCAGAAAGCTTATTGAAATGTATTTGTCTGAGTAAAATGAGGAGAGTTTATATCAGTGTGTGAACAGTGTTTATAAAACAAAAGATGAAACCCAATTTATTGATAATAGGCTGAATTTTTCTTTGTTGTTCTGTAGTAACTCAAGTGCTTTCAAATAAATTCTTCAGGTGCGAGTAACACTATGATCTAGCCCTGTCTTTAGAAAATAGCTAAAGAAAAATAATAATGCTAAAAATTTTGGGCAAACTCCAAATATCCTGCTTAAAAGCTGACTATTTTAATTTGTATTGCTTTTATTTTTTTTTCTAGTTTTCACCTGAATATATATCCTAATATGTCATGGTCAACAAGTCATGGCCATAAATAAACTTGTCTTGACCTGAGAAATCAGTCTTCTTAGGAGAATGTTTTTGTGAGTTAAGGATTGCAAATGAACACATTAAATTTATTGTAGTCATCCTGAAGTGGTTTGCTTTTGCTACTCTGCAAATGACCTGCCAGTCACAATTAGCCAGTAAAATCAGCATAAGCTTTTAGATTTTGGAAGATAGAAAATAATGGCTCAGGAAATTCTAGTTTATATTAGTTATCCAGTGCTTTCATTTGATTAAATCAGCCTAAATCAATTTAGCACAGAGTAATGGCATTTGGGAGACTTACAGATGCAGGGCGTGAAATTACTGGATTACATATCCATGTTCTATAATGACTTCTAGTGCATATTCTTTTTGTTGGTTCAGAAAAATAAGCCTTTGCTGCTCACTAAAGGCATTTGTAGAGTGGTATTTAACTTATTAGCTTTTGATGACAAAATGTTACTGCTGGAAAAAAAAAACCATCAACACTGGGTCATGTAACAATACCTCTGTTTAGAGTGGTGGATTTGGGTAGAAACATCTCCATTTTAGCTCTTTTTGTATGTTGAAGATAATTTTCACAATTTTTTAAAAAGACTTTTTCTTTTCAGAATTAGAAAAAAAAAGTATGTATTTAGTTGCTAAAATAACACAGTGTTTGCTGAGATTATGTTTTTTACATATGTCTTGGTGCCTTTGCAGGTTTTTTGCAATTTTTTTGTTTCTTTTCGATTTCTTTTTACTACTCACACTCCTCATTTCTTCCTCCATTTCACAGAAAATATTGTGTTTGCCATATCAGATTGACAAAAATAAGAATTATAGCAACAGCTACCAAAAATAAACAGAAATGCATTGAAAACACTGACTGTAGGACTATATGGATTCTAATTAGGACATGAAAATGTAGCAGCCTACATGCTGCTGTCTGTTTGTGAGCTCAGTGTCTAATCCCTTGCTGTAGTTGGTGGAGATGCAATCAGTGTGGTCAGTGGAGCCTAGAGAGCAGCCCACCTCATCGTAAAGCCAACACCTGCACTTGGCCAGCTAACCAGATGTGGTGGGCTGACCCTGGCTGGATGTCAGGTGCCCACCAAAGCCACTCTATTAGTCCCCCTCCTCAGCTGGGTAAGGCAGAGAAAATATAATGAAAGGCTAATGGGTCGACATAAGGGCAGGGAGAGATCACTCAGCAATTGCCATCATGGGCACAACAGACTTGACCTTGGGAAATCAGTTTATTACTAATCAAGTCAGAGTGGGATAATGAGAAATAAAATCTAAATCTTAACACCTTCCCCTGACTCCTCCCTTCTTCTCAGGCTCAACTTTACTCCTGAATTCTGTACCTCCTTCCCCCAAGCAGCACAGGGGGTCGGGGAATGGGCTGGTGTGGGGTCCTCCAGGTGGATCTCTCCCCCTCCATGGGCTTCCATGGGCTGCAGGGGGACAGCCTTGCCTCACCATGGGCTGCACCACGGGCTGCAGGGGAATCACTGCTTCAGCACCTGGAGCACCTCCTCCTCCTCCTTCTTTCCAGACCTTGGTGTCTGTAGGGCTGTTTCTCTCACATATTCTCACACCACTCTTCTAGTTGCTGCTGTGCAGGTTTTTCCTTTTCTTAAATCTGTTGTCCCAGAGGCGCTGGCACCATTGCTGATGGGCCCAGTCTTGGCCAGCGGTGGGTCTGTCTTGGAGCCAGCAGTCGTTGGCTTTATCGGACACCGGGGAAACTACTGTCAGCTTCTCACAGAAGCCACCCCTGTAGCTGCCCCGCTGCCACGCAGACCCAATACACTAAATAATTGGACCACACTGAGTGTGGTGACTGGTTCAGATCTCTAGCTTATATGAAGGTATTTATGCTTTAGATGAACTTTATCCCACCCCAGTGTCAGTTGAAAATCCAGTAGTATTCTTTTAAAGCTTTTGTATTTTGTGAAGACGGGAGGAGAGGTTTTTTTTTGCCTTGAAGAAACTGGATGTTTTGGACTATGTCCTCAGCAGTTGCCAGTTACTGTAGGTTCAGGGCTGGGTGCAACCTTGATGTGGGTGGAGAACACTACATGACAGTGCGGATGCTTTCCCATCACCTAACAGTTTCCTATTGCAGTTCCCTGAGGAGAGCTCAGGTTGAGCTGTAGATCTCTTAGGCTCTCCTTGCTACATCTGCTCTATCAGCAATTTATATCCCCGTGGGATCCTTGGGAACCAAGTGTGACAGTTTTCAGAGGATGTATGCCCTTTTTTGAGTTTGAGGATAGGCAAAGAAGGGTAGTTTAATCCTTTTCACAATGGCCAGTGAAGCTTAGGATTCGTTTTGTTAACTCAAATTTAAGAGCCAAATTTTTCTAATAGTCCATTGTGGGAGCACTTCCATGAAAAATAAATAAGATGAGTTTAACTGGTAATATTGTTGATGTTCAAAACAATTATTGAAGTACAATCTGTACACCACACAAATGAGAATAAAAAATACTCAGTATAAAATTTCATTAATTTTGCAAACACAGTATGCAAAAAGTCATCCATAATCTTGAATATACTTACATATGTGCTTAAGATCTTTAGAAATTCTGGTGATAATATAATTTAAGGTAAAAGAACCAGGGTTAAATAACATGTCATTGGCTAAGACACCATACTGTTCCACATATTTGCTATTCAGTTCTATTCTCTTATTATTAGTGCTTTTCTACTGTGTTTCCTTAAAGACTGAATAGTATCGCAATATTAGCACTAATGATTTATGTTCATTGATCAGTTGTGTAGTTTATTAAATGAGTATTGTAAAGTAATTAAAAAACTGGTGTTTGTTTTGTTGATAATCCGGTATGACTGGCAAAATAGAAGACAGGAAGAAATTGTCACATTTATTTGGACATTACTGAGCTTGACTTTGATTCATGTGTTAAATTTTAAACATATGAAATGAGTAGATGGAAATTTAGGGCCCCTGGCAGTCAATGGCAGAACTCCCAGACAGCGGTTGAACAACCATTCATACTGTGACTACATGCTACTGGTTGACCCAGTTGTTCGCATTTCATCTGGATCAGGCACAGGCACGTGACTTAGTGCTTGTGCCGGGTTCTTGCTTTCTGCCAGCTTTACACTTATATGCTTTAAGCGGATGCTGGAGGACCAGCCGTACAGGATCCAGCATAAGAGTTGGCCCAGGGGAAAGCCGTGTTCTGGCGTAAAGCATGTTGAGGCAGGGTCAGGTTGTCAAAGTTCTTAATACATCTATGCAAAAAGTAGTGGATCATGTGATTAAGAAGACATTTTTTATCCAGAATGAAGAATCCTAAATCAGAATTCATTCCCTGTTCAAACTATGGCTTTAGTGACTTCAAGAATGCCCAGATTTCAGCCACTGTACCTAGATATTCTGGTAATGTAGAATAATCTTCAATTTAATTTTTTACTTTTGCTGTGCACGTATGAAAGGAATACATTGCTTTTTATTTAATTTTCTGACACAACAAGTAATATTTTATTGCTGCCATTTAACTACAGATCATCAGCTTCAAGGCTTTAGAGATCTGTTACAAGATTTTGTCAATAAGCCCCAGAAGGTTTGATCCAACAGGTGTCCATTCTCAAAATGCCATCTGGGAGATCACTGGAGTGCACATACAGTAATGTAGCATAGATTGACTGCAAATGCAAATGAAACAGCTAGTATAACATCTACTGTGAATACGTTCTTAATAGACTACAATAGGGAATTTAAAGTGATAATGTAATTAGCAGCTACATGTCTGTATCTATACCAAATAACTGCTTGCATTTATCTGTCCATATAGTCTGAATCTGCTGGCAAAATGACATAGACTAATGTGACAGAGTGACATTCTAAGATTTCAGTGCAGTTTTTACTGCCTTGTCATCTGACTGCTTTAAAGCATTTGTACCTATGAGTTTTTCTCACATGGAAACTGTGTTGGTTGTCAGTGAGGTTTCTGTTTTGTTAGGTTGTTTTGTTTGTCGGAGGCAGTTGTTCCAGTGGGATCTCTGTGCACTGGTCATTCCCTGAAAGTCACGCTCTTTAAAAGGACCAAGACAAACCTTGTTCTGTACTCCAGTGCTCCTGTTCTTTCCAAACTGAACCTGGCTAATGTCCTCCTGCTATACCTATCCTGGCAAAACTCAGCCCTGAAATTAAAAAAGCCTATACGAAAAAAAACAAAAGCAGCATTTTCTTTCAAAGGAAGTAAATGTAAGATTTTGTGTGTCTGCCCAGTCACATCAATTCTCACAGCTAGTCCTCTCTAAGCATAGGAAAATTACTAACTTACAGACAGGAAAATTAGTAACAGCTTAGTGACTTTGTATTTATTCTCATTAATTGTTGCATTTTCCAGATGTTGCTTTTAATACTCACTGAAGATAAATTACGTGCTGTTGAAGATGTGTGAGCTAGCAAGAAAAAAATGAGATCCAGTTGTATGTTCCCAGTTACATATTAATTACAAATTAATTAGAAGTTTTCTAGAACCATTTTGAATTAGGTTTATTTAGCAATGTGAAGATTTGAGATATTAAAACAGTTATAACAGAAGGAAATCAACATGGATATCATAACAAACTGAGAAAAGAACACAGGGAAGAAGGAGGAGAAAGTATTTAAAAACTTGTTGCCTCCATTTTTCATCAAGGTTTCCTAGTAAGTCGTACGTTGGCCTGCAGAACCCTGACCATCTTCTGTTCTCAAATTTACTTGTATTCAGCATTAGAGGAGGGGCAGATGAGGATTTTAGAGCAGAATATGCACATATGTCCAGAGAGTCCTACTCGCTCTGAATGCATTGCATCTATATTGGATGCTTAGAAATTGAGTTTAAGTAAATATATAAGTAGATTTGTGTAGGAAAATAGTCTGAGTAGGAGTGGTTCTTTAATTGCAAACCACTGAATTACATAGGAAAAACAGTGGGGTTTTTTTCCCCCATTATTACCTCATTTCAGCCCTAAAGACAGTGTTTCCTTCCAACAATTAGTGAAGTATCAGCCACACTTAAAGATGGGATTTGTATTCCCAAACTTCTGTTGTAAATACAGCTGTTAGCTGTAGCTAGAGAACCGCAAGCATGGGAATAAGCTGCTGAGATATAGGCATCTTGTGCCTTCATATGGCCTAAAGGATGTGATATCTGCATGGGCTAGGAGATATGACAGCCTACTGGAGGTCTGTCATGTTCTGGCATGTAAGTTTGATAGTCCAGAGCACCTGAACTGGCATTGGATTGAGCCCTAAGAACCTCAGTTCAAGCCATGAAAGTAGAAGGCAGAACTGTTGATTTTAAATAACTCTTCAAATGTATAAATTGGCTACTAAGTCAACACGTGGATTCTGTCAATGGGCTCAGTCCAGATGGGCAGTCACCCTCTGACAATTTTTGGACAAGTTCAAATCCAGATATTAATAATGTGAACTTTATAGCTTGGGCTCATCTGCAGGTCAATTTCCTACACAAGAAAAGGCATTAGCATTTTTTTCATCACATCTGCAGCTGAACTCTGAATGTTTTCTGATGGCTGCAGATCTGGCTTTTGGGCATTGTCAAATTTGTGGATGCTGGAAGACATCAGCTGATAGAATATTTGTTGTTTGGGCTGTTATCTCAGCAAGTTATGCATAGAAGATAAAGAGAAAAGAATTATGAGGAAGTAAGAAAAACTGATATGGAGGAGGACTGGAAGCTTCCAGGCTAACAATCTTATGGCCTCCTTAGACTCTTTGAATTGGCTGTGGTTGCTCACTCACTAAATGTTCCCTTTAAAGTACCTGAATGAACTCAATTATTTGAAGTGAACTATAATCTGTGATTTGTATTTTACTGTAAAACCAGGATTGTTAAGACACTGTTGAAGAGGGAGATGTGTGAGGCACTGTGATGTCTTATTGTATCTCCTACTGTTTTATTTTTAAATATTTTGAAGAGTAGGGGTAGTTCTCTTTTCTTCTCTTCCTTTTTTTTTTAAATTATTTTTCTGTCAAGAAATGGAGTTGTTGCAAAGTAGTATTCTTCTAGAATACTGATTTCAAGTTACTCCTTGGCAGCTGAAAAACTGATGGCTTTGAAACTGCTGATTATTCACACTGTTAGGGCCAGTCAGTAAATGGTTGACTTAGTTGCTAATGGAGAACTTTGTCTTAATTTTCAGTTCAAATTTTTAATCATATCCTAATCTGGAATTAGCTATTACACAAAGAGAGAACAGTACTCTTCAGCCCCTTCGCCCGTGAAGAAATTCACTCTTCGTACTCTTTAGTGCTCCTGCCTTGCCTTTCCTTGTCTTACCTTACCTTGACTTCACTTGCCTGCCTTGCCTTGCCTGGCCTGTCCTAAATTGGTAAAGGAAAATTACAACTTTCTTTCAGTTCTTTCAGCCTCTTCCAAGAAGATAAAACTTTCCAGACCTCTCCACAGTGCTTGTATACATTCTTAGTTTGTGGGCTGCTGCATCATTCTTACTATAGTACTGTCCTTTAATAATCCTTTTCACAAGCATTTTCATTTATCTTCATTTTAATTTTACATATTAGTTCAAAACGTTTATAAAGATCAAGTGCTGATATTTCCAGTTTTTTCCTCCCACTGCAGGGTAAGATCCTCCCATCCTAAACCGTTAAGAAAATAGAGTTCTGGTTTACATCCAATTGATGTTCTTTATGCTCAGGATGTTCCAGGCTTTTATTGGACCCCCACTATGGGGGAAAAAAAAAAAAAAAAAAAAAAAAAAGAAAATATCTGGTTTATGCAATGTTGATAATTTCTATTTTATTACATGTGTTAAAGTTTGATGCCAAAGGATAGTAATCTTTCCTGACCATTTTTAATTACATCACATTACTTTCTGCTGCAAGTAAATGACACAACAGTCCTGCCTGAAGTTCTCCTTTAGTTTTTAGACGTTCACTCCCCCACCTACCCGCAGCTTTCCACATTTTCCCAGACATCCGATTGCATAATCATAAAAGCATCAATAAGCTTCATAAATCCTAAGAGGGATATCAGGCTAACAGTCTATATTCTAATGACAGATGCAAAAAAAAATAAATCACATAAATCATGTTAGCGCACAGAAACATATTGGACTGGATCATATCTAAAGACATAATCTTTCTGGGAAATAGATAAATCTTCCAGTCAAGACAGTCTGGATCTGTCTATGGATATAGTGTGATTGCTGGGTGGCCTATAGAAAGACAGGTCTTCCAAATTTTGCAGGCAATTAGAAGTCCAGCAGGGTTGACAGTAGTAGCTGTCAGGCATTCCATCATCATCCCAATGACTTTATAGTTAGGATAAAGTATCTGTATTCCATGCAGGGGTGCCTTCCCTTCACTGCCTCCTCCCAGCCAACAACCCTAAAAGTAATGAACGTAGACAGTAACTCTTGCATATATTTGTTGATACAGTAAAGGCAAAAGTTTTCTTGATTCTGATGCACTTTCTTGGGCAAGAGGCCTATGTCAAGTGAGCATATAGAATTAGGCATCTAAATTTGCAAACAGGCATCTAAACAATTGTGCTTTTTTTTTTTTCTGAAATATTAAGAATCCAATACTGCTCTTGAGTCAAGTCAGTAAAAACCTATATTACAAAATGAAAGAAATACCTACAATGTCAGAGAGCTGAGAGACTCATATTTTCAAAACTTCAGTAAATTGGTGGCTATGCTCTTGATCAAGAAGAGAAAACCTGTTTGGAATACAGATGGTAAAGAAAGTTATTCCATCACTCCAAGGATATCCACCAAACTCTCTCCTACATTTTGCAAGATTAAGAACTCCTTACTTTTTCATCTGTGAGCTGATAAAAAGTCTTGAAAATGCTAATGTTAAGAAAATAAAAATTTTGAGGTTTGCTCTTAATTTTAATAGTAGTCTTTCAGTGAGCTGTTCTGGAAAAATTATTCTGGTTTTATATGACAGACTAGACTGTTCTGAGAAAAGCAATTTTCTCTTTCTTCCATGAGTGTAACTCAAATGACCAGCTGTCCACCTTTCCAATAATTGAGTAAGAAGTGTTTTTAAAAAAAACACAGTTATGGCAAAATACTTGTCTGCTACTATCTTATGTGAACTGTGTAATTCTACTGCTTGATCTGGCTGTGTTCTGCACAAAAACCTCTGCTGTTAAAGGAAATATGGACCATGGAAGGACCGGTAGCCATGTAACATGAATCAGCTCTGGTGGCTGGAGTCAAACTTTTACCTCAGTTTCCTGATGTGTACATTTCTGACAGTCTGGATTCATTTCTAGATGCTCCCTAGTAGATCAGGTTATGGGCAGTCACAGTGGTTTAAATTTGGAGGGATTTTTAATGGGATGATTTATCACATACAAATTCCAACTTTCTTGTTTGCCAAACCATCTATCTCTGTATAAACTCCCTGAAAAGATTGACAGCTGTTACAGTTCAAGCATTGCTTAATTATTTGCCCATAAATTCCTAGCTTTTTTCCTTTAATTCCTGAAAAAATTGCCATGTGATGCAGAAACTTTTTGAGGCTTCATCAGCGATGTTAGATTTTTCTATTTGGTACAAAAGCAAGAGAAATTCAACTCCTACAGGGACTTCTGTGGGAGTGAAATTCACTCCAAAACCTGTGTGTTGGCCACGTGTCTACAATGCAGCCATGACATCAGTCCAAGAGTTTACTGCAGTGTCTGCTTTTATGAACTCTTAAGGTCCCAGATTAATACTATCATCTACAAATTCTTTCCCCTAGCTGGCCCTTAATGCAATACACTGGCTTTTCTGTTTGGGACCAGTGTAGTGTCTCCTTTCATGAAAAGCCACAGTAAGGGTCAGAACTGGCACAAGAGAACTTGTTCTAGTCAAATTACATTGCTAAAGTATGTAAAACCACTTTGAGATCTTTTCATCAGCAAGATGCTGTATATACCCCAAGTGTTGTGTTTTTACTGGCTTGCTTTCCTCTTCACTCCACCCTGTCCATCATGCTCTGTCCTCTCATAACAGACTGTTCCAGATAAATCCTAGACCCCATGTTTTCCCTGGACTCTGCACTGTCTAGGAGTAACATTGACTGTTGTTGCCATAACGCACTAGATTTCTGTGTTACTAGAGAAGAAGAAGTGGTTGAAGAGACAGACCACTGTTTTTCATTAAGCTATTTTTAATACCTGTTTTAGTTTAAGAACAGCAGGCCAAGTATCTGCATTCAACCACAAATAAAACTATGCTTAAATAAGATTAAGGCTGTAAATTAAGTTTGAGATCTTAAATTCTCTTGGTGCTTTACAAAACACAACAGAAAAGAGAGGGCAAAGCTCAATATACCAAACTGATTGAAAATGTGCAACCTTCTCTGGAAAAAGTTGACATCTTATGGAGAATGTCTTGAAAAGACAGGCATTTTCGGCTAAAAAAAATGTATTTTCAAGATGAAAATTCAAACAACAACAACAAAAAAGCCTTCAAAAAGCTAAATAGTTTTGGCTCAAAACTAGAGATCTTGATTTTACCATTGTAATGCCTTATGGGACCTGTAATTTTGAAAGTTCATTAGCTCCTTCTTTTTCAGGGGCCAGGGTCCTTAGGCTGACTATACGTGCAGGATATAATGGTCTCCCTTATTTAAAAACTCAGAGGTACCTCAGAAAACTTGTAGGCATCCTGGATTTTGCAGTTCTCTGGGAAGTTCAATACAAAGAAACAACTTGTTTTGAGTTTTTGTTTTGTTCTTATAAAAATCACATTTTTTATGAATAACAAACAGTTTGAATGAAGAACATATTTTCATTTAGAGACGTGGCTTTCCACCAAAGACAATCACAATGAAATTTTTGAGCCAACTCTATTACAGTCATAATAAGCTATGAAAAAAATTTAGATTATCATCAATTAAACTGTTTATTACCTTGTTCCATTGTTTCCCACTAAGTTCTTAATGTTGTTTAAATTTACCACTCTTATTGTTCTTCAGTGAGTAAAGACAACTTCTCAAAATGAAAGTCCTCGATTTGGATGACTGTTTAGATGCAATTTTTGTTGGAGTAGAATGCGTTATAAATGCATGAAGTCCTCAAATGTGGGTGACCTGTAATGCCCTTGAATTGTTTTCCAGTCCATCCAGTTAAATCAGGGCAACAGACTGGTTGGTGCTTGGTCTGGGAGCAGAGGAGTATAAAGTCAAATTAATGCCTCTGGTGTCTCCAAAAGCTGAGATACAATTTTGGCAAGAAAGTAGAAAATAATTCAGGATTGCAAGATCTGTCCAGGTTCAAGTCATAGAAAGGATTGAGTGTCTGCAGCGCTCCCTCTCTGTCATTAGGCCAAATTTTCAGGTCTGTATTCAGGGAAACACTGATTGATGTAAAGGTTGATCCTGTCTGATTGTGTTTAGTAGTCATTTAGTGAATTCATCCCACAGACTCCGTTACAATGCAGACTCTTTGACAGAGTTAGGGATGTGATTAGTTGCCCAAGTTTATGACCATCACACTCTGTCATCGTGCAGTTTGTTCCTCTTTCACAACAGTACTGTGCCCCGTTATTCTGGCTGGCAAGGAGGTAGGGACCCTTTGTGTTGGTTTGCTTACCTAATTGGTTTGGGGAGCAGAAGTGTAAGTAACTTCTGATCTTGGATGTTTCCTCTTGGATTTTCCCCAAACTCCCATGATGTAGTTAAAGCCATTATCTCAATAGCCCTTACTGCCTGAAAATAATGAGATTCATTATTTTCATTGCTCTCCTGTTTGGCTGAATAAAGGCTACATTCTGCCTAGCTTAAGGGACTTACAGTTCTAGTGTTATTGCAGTTAAGCAATTTAAGATCATTTTTAGGACATGATTTTTGGTTCCTTTGAGTTGATACAACAGGGAAGCAGCAAAGCCAAAAAATATTAGTATAAATGTCAGTGGTTTGAAAGGTCACTTCTCCCCCTTTCCCTACCAACATCCCAAGTATGAAACAGTGACTTCTAATGTAGTCACACATCCTGTAGTTCATCCCTTAAACTAAACAGCTCCATATAATAATAGCAAATGACTGTAGGAGGAGATGGTTTCGTTTCAGCAGGCATAAAGCCTCATTTTACACAGAGCACCGTAAATAGGAGAGACTCCTCTGCAGTTCAAAGAGTAATGCCATTGGAAACCTTATTAGGAGAGAGGAGAATCAGGCCTGGAGAGTTTTTTTTAATTTTCTTTTAATTTTCCTCTAAACAGGGACATTAGTGGTACAGAACTGATGATGGTGTTATTGCCTATCTTGGAAACACAGTGCACACTCATTTCTTTAAGTAGCTGGTTTGTGGCAAATCAGTCTGCTGGATCAGTGATAATAGGACAGTCCACCCCAATCCTGCTGCTATTGCATAGCTGTAATTCCTCTCAACTTTAATGGATGCGCTGTCAGCACAAGAGCTTAGCTACTCCACTTGTATTGCCAGCTGAAAGAGTGAACAACGTAATTTCTCTTTATTACTTTTCTCTACAACTCCGTTCTCCCTAGATGAGGTGAAGTGTTTTGCACATTGAAGTCATATTCAGGTCCTTGAAATACTAATGGATACTTTCATTCATGGCTAAGAATATAATATCACATACCTAACCATAGTGCTTGCCTCAGGAATGTCATGGTGCAGTTACCTTTTCAGTACACTTATCAAAATGACTGTGTGTGACTTTTATATGGATCATCCCTTGTCCATAGCAAGGCTAGAGGAAAAATGCCTTACTTAGGATCTTTTTTTCTGCTGTACAATTCAGTGAGAAAGTTTGGGGGTCAGAATACTATCTTTAAGCTTAATTCACCCTTTTTCATACCTGATTTTATTGGAGCCTTATGTAATTTTATCGTAGTCTCTGTTATCTCTAGCATAATTAATCATCCTCACTGTTGGTTGCACACACAGAACTCCCTGTCCTGGTTCCAGTTCTTTCTTTGCAGTCTGCTTTCTTTTGTGTAAATAGCTTATCTTCATTGCATATTTCTCCTTTTTTTTTTTTTTTGCCTAGGTGTTACTCTGCAATCTCAAATGCTGCTGGTTTTGGCTTTTCTTTCAACACTGATTTCTCATCTCTCTATTCTTCCACCTTCTCTTTTTAACTATTGCAGCCAAAAGTCAGGTTGGACGCCAAGGAATAAAGGCTGTAGATCATGCTATAAATTTGCAGGCCGTATTCTGAAAATGCGGTGACTCCAAGAACAAGCTGAGAGTTCTTAGGAACAGCTAGTTGAACAGTGCAATGAACAGGAGAGAGAGTTTGATTCCTAGATTGAGTAAGCATGGAAAGGTGTCATTACCTATCTATGTAGGATTTCAGAGACCGTTCCAGGGGTACCTTGTGGTGTTTATACTGCAGGCTACTGAAGGATACCAAACTCAGGGAGCAACTAGGTGTTTGATCCTGAAGCTAGTGATCTATATGTTCAGCACTAATCCAGTGCTTCTCTGTGTAAGAATGTTTCTGTAGTCAAGGCTGTGAGTATTTGTGGAAGTCCATTTGTATTTTTCAAACAAAACGCAATGCAAGTGCTGTAACATCAACACTGTTAGTCTGTTAGACCAGTGCTATCAGATTCTTGGCCTATATTCTCTGCCAGTTTTACTTCCTCAGGATGTCACTGGGGAGTCTTAAGCAGCCTACAAAGTATTGTATGCGAAAGCATCTGACGTCAGCTGGTGCGGAGAGGCGGTGTGGTTTCATTGCTTACATTGGTGGCCCCTAGCCAGGAACTCCAGGGCTCTAACCCTGGCTCGGCTTCTGGGAGGGCTGGTGCAGTCTAGACAGATCAGTGCAAGCAGAGGCAAATGTTTCGACAGAGAGATGGTTGAGATAGTGTCTAGTACAGGACTGTTGAATACAATAAGGAACTTTACAGACTTATACAGTATAGGACGTGGAAGTGAAGAAAAATATGTTGTACTGACCAGTTGAAATAGTTGCATTTCTCTAAATGAAAAGGCACAACCTGAACCGTTTCAATTTTGCATCTAGACTTCTTGCCTTTTTTTGTTTGTTTGTTTGTTGGTTTCTTTTTTTCAGCCATGTAAATCATGACGCTGGATTTTCACCTTTTTTCCTTGTAACTGATTGACAGCTTCAAAGATTCCTCCCCTTGTTTCTCCAAACCGTACCTGCCATTGCAATAAATATGTACGTAGAACACAAGCGAAAGAGGATGCCCATGACTTTGGTGCAAGGGAGAGTCTGTGTCTTCACCTCCGTGTTATCTTTATCTAAATGAGCCTACCTGTATGAGGCAAACTTTCTGGTACTCAGTGGTACTCGCTATGGGACTGTACTGTAGTTATTCACAGGCATGACCCAAGGCAAGCAGGTTTGTAAATACACAGGCTTTTCCACTGTTCTTCAGCCCGTGTTTGTTCCTGTTGATTGACGAAAACAAGTCCCACTAAAGGCCCTTGTGGACTTCATTAATTATGCCAGTGGTTGATTGGTTTGGCCCAGAATGCTTTATAACAATAGACAGATTTAATCAGCAACAGCTCTGGTTGCAACAACTTCACAACCTCCTGGGAGCATCATACACTGAGCTTCCTTTTGTGTTATTGTCAAGCCATCAAACAACCTTTAATCTTCCCAAATTAAAAAGAAAACAAAGCATACAATGTGTAATACGTAGAAAGAACAACAGAACTGTCTTCACATAAGCGATAATAAAAACGTTTCCTTATTAGGTGACTGAATGCCAACATTGCTGTTTCCTGTGATGCTGGTTATCTAGAAAAGTTAAATATTTAGAATCTGTTTTGTTTGACCAGTTCTGCCAAAAACGGTCCTTTGGATTTTCTCTGTTTGTTGTAGAGAGCTTCAGAATAAGTGAGGCCTGAGGTAGATGTGCATGTGTGTGTGAGAAGACAGGATAGGAGCAGGTCTGAAAGGGTTGAAAATATTTGTGTGAAACAAGCTAAGCAAACACTTTGAAAAGTAACACTTTCTGAAACCTGTTCTTTACTTCGACACACAATGATTTGTTGGGAAATATTTATACAAGGCTTATTCCATTGATACATGTTCTTTGTGTGGTATGTTAAACATTTTAATAATCTTCTGAGCACTTAAAGTAACCATGCATTGTAAAGGATTAAGGATTGTTGGTCACACTTAAAATTCTGATTTTACTGGTTCAAAAAGTCTTTGACTTGGGAACTATGCATCATCTAAGAAGCCTTTAAAATTGTTCTGGATATGCTAGGGACTGACTTTTCTGTTGGTGATCCCTACTGTATATAGTGGAGTGGTTCCAGTTTACAGGAGCAGAAATTGTGGCCTGGGGTTTTCAATACGATAGGGGGTCTTCCATCTTTCAAAACCATAAGGATGTTTCATTATGGTACCATATTTAGCATTATCTACACTTCAGAGAGCTCTTTCTTTTCGAAAACAGAGATAAAAATGGGGTGGAATTAACATGTTTATTTTTAATTCAGATTGCCCTTGTTTTTATCCAAAGTTTGAAGGTAAAGCCAAGCCAAAGATTTGGCTTTGCTCTTGAAACCAAAGCACAAGCTGAGCTGTTTAACCATGGCCATATGAGAAAAGATAAGAAAAAAAAAGAGCTGCATAAAACTATATTAAAAAGTAGTTGGAGCTGAAATAATAGTATTAGAATATTCTTACTGGCTTTTACTCTTCTTTGGCTCATCCTCTTTATTCCACACAAAACTTGTTCAAAATCAGTAAACAGTCTCCTGTCTGAATTTTGTACCTCTCCTGTTACAAATACTGACTCCCTATGTGCTACATAAATGGTGTGTTTTGGATATAATGTGCCGAGGGTGAAAGCATTTAATCTAAGATGAGCCTTTGGATTTGTGCAGGGTTAAAGCAGTGCAGTTACCTTCTGACCAGGCTTCGTGTTCACGTTATTTATCGAATCTCATACTGAGGAGAAGAGAATGCATTTTGGGAGCAGTGTGACTCGACAGATGATAGCATGTTATAGAATTTGCCTCTTGCTCTGTTACAAGACTTTTCATTGTACAGCACAGTTCTTGTGATCACAGACGTGAGCAATTATATGCATGCTCATTTTACACCTGCTTCTTGTCTTCTCTTTTGCAAGATGAAGAAGAGCAAGTCACTATAAAATAGCCAGGTTTTGGTTCATCTGTCATTAGTTAGCTTTTAAAGGTGCAATTAAGTTCTCAGCATTAGTACAATTTTTAAATGTTGGGATTTTTGAAATCAAGTGGGTTTGAAGGGTGCATATCTGAGAGCCCTGGAGGTGGAATCATTCCACTTAGCCACAGAAGAGGCTCTGGGAATGATGGTAGCATAAACTTTTGCATTCTGGCTGTCAAATTAACACTCTCTGAAACACTGAGGAAGAAAGGAGAATTTATGTTTCAACGGCCTGTTTAATCTCTGTATTCCTGTTCCGTGTGAGGGGCAAATCCTTACTGTTCTGTAATGCCCGTTCAGTCTTCTATGAACTAGACAGAGGTGCATATTATATTGACAATTTTCTAACATACTCTGAGACATGTAAGGGGGAACTACCTAAGTGCAAAATAACATTCTCTTATTTTTTAATGTATCTGTGTATTTTTAACCGTGCACCTCGGATCACATTCCCATAAACGAGTCATAAGTCCTCCTGGCTTCTGCAACAGTAGTCAGGGTTCATGTCCTTGTGGTCTGAGATTATTACAGTGAAATCTGAGAGGATATAACAATCAGAAGTCCCACTATGCTTTATTGCTGAGCCTTCCACCAGCGCTGCTGAAGTGTGACACTCTGTGGGACACACATAGATGGGCTGCAGAGCACATGAGCAGGTTGCAAGCCCTGTGAGCAGGGAACTGAGGGAAGCCTGTCTCAGGCTAGAGTTACCCTCCTTTTTCTGTGGAGAAACCATGGCAGAGCATGGCAATACCTACTTTGCTTCTACTTTCCCACGTGAGCAATCAGGTGCCCTGGCAGGGCACAGAGAAGCAATTTCTGTCTCACGTGCCAATGCATGGAGTTGAGATCGCTGCTTTATGGACTGACTGTGCAGCCCATGTTGCAAGCACCACAGCCACAGTAGATGGTGTAATGAAGCAACTGCATGACTTATGCTACAATTACATGAATTATGAAAAAAAAATAGTATATGAATTAAAAAGTTTGCTTGATTCTTGTGTCAATCTTGTTTACATCTTGAGTAAGTGTATATCCAAGGGAGCTGTCTGTAAGGTGGTTGGAAATGAGTAGATACTTAGAAAATAAATTGTAGATGGAGGTCAGCCACCTCAGGCAGGAGTTAAACAATAAGGCTGAAAAACACTGCGTGGTGCCAACAGAATTAGCGGTGTGGACCGGTGGCAGGAACGTGGCACAAACTGCATCCAGCAATGCCACTGTACACCTCTGAAATTAAAATTACTTAGGTGCCTCAGGTCAGGTATCCATAGTCATTTCCCAGCACTGATGTAAGTATCTCAGTTTCCCAAATGGTGAACAGAAACGACTCTTGTTTCAGTGAGGGGAAGCGCTTGGTTGATAAATGTTCCTATAAGCTGGCTGGCTTATTTAAGTGCCAAAGTATTAATTTAGACACCCCAGTTTGCACATTTTGTTTTGTAATTTTTAGTAGAGCTATTCAAACAAATACCCTTACCTGGCAAAGACTTTCATTTTCACAGCTCTATGGAAAAAGTGAACCAGCTTTATTTTCACTTCAAATATTTCTTTAAAAATAAGAGATTTTTCCACCGGCAAAACACTAACATTTGCTGGTCAATATACTCATAAAGCAAGAATGGTAGCTTTGCGCAATTTTGTTTAATGAATGAGCCTTTAGATTGCTATAGCAAACTGACCAGCTAGCCACTGTGTTTGGGAAAAGTTAGTGATTTTCATTTACTGTAATTTTGGATGGTGGCTTTTTTGTTTGGTTGGTTTTGCAGTTTGAATGCTATGGTGCTACTCTGCTTTGGCAGGGTGAGGCAGCCATACCTAGCAATAATAGGAACCAGCATTTCCTCTTACATAGGAAAACCAGTTTTCATCCCATTTGGCAAATAACTGCTTTCAGTTCTGTCCTTGTGGGATGGGGCAGTCTTCTGTGCAATATCCTCTATCATTTTAGGGGTGTCCTGGTTTCAGCTGGGATGAAGCTAATTTTTTTTCCCCATAGCTTCTGTGTTTTGGATTTAGTATGGGATGTAGTATATGAAGAATGTTGATAATACATGGATGTTATTAGTTGTTGCTAAAAAGACCGAGGATTTTTTCAGCTTCTCGGGTTTCACTAATGTGCAGGTGCAAGAATCTGGGAGGGGTATAGCTGGTACAGTTGACTCAAACTGGCCAAAGAAAGTGTTCCATACCATAGATGTCATGCTTAGTATGTAAGTGGCAGTTGTCTGGTAAGCAGCTGTCTCGCTCTTTCTCTCATTGCTTAGGATCATTCTGGGACCACATTCGGTTTTGTTCTGTGATGCTGCTTGAGATGAGTTGTATCGGTTGTTGGGTGGTAAGAAATTGTGCATCATTCGTTTTGTATACTTTATTATCCCCATATTTTATTATTATTATCATTATTAATATACATATTATTATTATATCTTCCTTTGCTATCATAGTTAAATGTCTTTATCTCAATGCATGAGTTTTCCTTTATTCCTGATTCTCTCTCACATCCCCCTGGGGAGAGTGAGTGAGCAGCTGTGTGGTACTTGATTGCTGATTGGGGGTTAAACCATGACACTAAGTTAATAAAAATCAAACAGGAGCACCTGGAGATGATAATCCATCCTTGTTCAGCCTTGTAACTGAGTG
Source organism: Chlamydotis macqueenii (assembly GCF_036417535.1). Taxonomy (NCBI): domain Eukaryota; kingdom Metazoa; phylum Chordata; class Aves; order Otidiformes; family Otididae; genus Chlamydotis; species Chlamydotis macqueenii. Next base: position 99,952,943 of record NC_141558.1, on the reverse strand, counting down.
AATGTCCTCAACTCATTGAGCAAAATGGGATGAGTGACCTCATCTCCTCAGAAGACTAGATGATTTTTCACTTTCTTTTTGAAGCCTGATGCCCTGCAATTGACAGCTGGCTTAAAAGGATTTTTGATTTGTGTTAAGGTTGCATTCAGAGATCCAGCATAGAGGGTGAGGTGTAAACAGTCCTTGGATGAAGTCTGACTAACGTAATCCACTTTGTGAAGGCATGCTATCGTTTTCGCTCACTACTGTGAAAGATTTAACCAAAATGTGCTACTCTTGGTTCATTGTTCTCTCACATTTCATAGATAGTGTAATAAATGTTTGACTCAGGATGTTCAGGCTCGAATGCAAAATGTATCTTTGAAATAAGTCAGATTTATAATCTAATGTATACTATCTTCATGTTTCTCTGTCATTTATGTGCAGCAGGAGCAAATGCTAATACTTAAACATTTAGAGCCAGATTCTATTACACTTGTATGTGAAGAGTAGCTTCTCTGTGAGTTTTCATCAAATCAGCAGACAGATTCCACACTACCGTTTTACTCAATCTAAATAATAATGGCAAAATTGAGATTTACATTTTGTTTAAAAACAGGTAGCTAGTTTCATCCCTTTTAATCTGTACAATGGCAGTGGAAGAACTCAGTGAAGGAAAAAAAGGATTATAAATGAATAACTGAGTAATTTTAATAAGTTATAATTCTATGAGAGGATAAATTTGAATACTTACATAATATTTACAATCTCTTTAACCAAGAAGTTGGGCTAAAAATTAAACAAACAAACAAAATGGTAAATTAGCAGGCTTTTGTCACAAACCAGTTCTTTTTCTTTTACAATGTTGTGGTTACAGTCTTTTTCACAGCATAGTATTTCAAATTAAAAAAGAAAAATAAAGAATTGCAGAGGTATGTGCAAAACCTTCCCTAAACCAGAAACTCTTTTAAAAGTTCCAGTAGACAAGTGTGTTTGGATTTTGGTTAAAGAGCAAGGCATTCTATTTCCATCTGAGATCTTTGTCTTACGGGCTCCCAAACTTTTGCCTATTGGTAGAACCAGAATTTGTGTATTGCAGAAATCTTTATTTGGCTTATAGCCACTTGGCTAGTCAAACCTAGGGTAAAAGCTGAGGAAATCCCAGTGTATACAAGCAGATTAGATTGGCTGTGACCATGTTCTTTTCAGATAAAGCTAAATGGGAGCTGGTGGTCTCTGTGTTCTCGTTTTTTGTTTCAGTGGGCTCAGTGCATTTCCAGATGGTCCTCCTGGTGTATTGCAGTGTCTTTGCATATGAAACCACATAGATAAATGAGAGCATCTGTCTATGATTTATCTTGCTTTGTTCAGTGAAGTACATAAATTAATCTTTGAGGCTGTGTTGAAGCTGTGAGCTTTGTGTTTAGCCAGAATCATCTACCCAAGCTCTAAAAGTGCAAAATAGTGATCAGCTGTACATTGAGAGCACTCTCCAAATGCACACAAGGGGCCTGAAATATTTAGTTCCCACAGGTTTTCACAAACAAGAATAAGTATGGGTAGGAATGTTGCCAGCTTTCTCCAGGCCTTGAGAACCCTCATGCTGATGTGTATCTGAACCTAATGTAAATCAAAACATGTGGCGCCAGATGAGTATTAATACTGTAATTTAGTCCTAGGTTTTGGTTGCCATCTAGATGTTGGGGCTAAGATTGAGTGTTTATTAATGTTACCTATTCCTTACAATCAGTACTTGGTCCATGAGCCAATACGAGGCTTAATTGGAAACATACGTGCATGTGAATATATTCAGCTGTGGCCTGGTGTATTGTCCATTGAATTTGGTGGGTGTTTTCCCATGGATTTCTGCTTGTGGAAGATTGGGCCACAGAAATACTCTTCATTTGATTTAGGTTTTTGAATAGTCTTTAAAAGAAGCGAGTAGCAGGAACAAAGTTGTTGCTGCATTTGTTTGTAGTGTTGAGCTGCACTTGATTTCTGCTAGAGATAAGTTTATTTGAAATGGTCAAGAGAGGGCAGGCAGAAAAATTCTTGTAAGAACAGGGCTTCTTAAGAAAGATTAGCGTAAGATGCCCATACCCTAGCCATAAAGGATAAGAAAATAACTTTGTGTCCATAAAGGGTATAAAGTTGGTGTCTTAAACCACATTATACCACCTCATCTTCCTCTTCAGAGAAGGAACGCTAGAGAAGGTCTAAACACAGGCTGGAAACCTGTGTTTAGAGTATGAAGAGTATGAAGCTGTGGAGTAAAACTTTTCCTTCACTAGAATGAAATAATATAGGGAATTTTTGTCATTTGTATTAGCTGACATGTTTCCTCGGATGCTGTGTTTACAGCAGAAGTAATTTAATCTGAGGGATGAAATTGGTCACCGACAAGTAAAGAACTTGCTAGTTTACTTTGAGGGTGCATGTTTTCTGGAATTAGGAATAACAGGACCTCTGCACTAATGGATCATTTGCTATCCAGTCAACATAAATTCTTCTGCAGGGAGAGCATAGCTTGAATAGAAATTATCCCACTCCCACTGCTTTTCTAAAGTGAACGTTTCGGATATATGTGGAAATACAATTTGGTGTAACGTAAATGGGAATCCATTCAATGAAGTTTGAAGACTATTTGAAAATATAAAAACATATTTTAATCAGTTTCTTCAGGGTCTATGAACCTCACTGGTTCAAAGAGGGTTCATCCTAAGCAAATGGATCAGATTCTTATCCCTGTGAGATGTGAATTTGTTGGAGGGTTGCATGAGTGTCATAGGATGACTATTTATCTATCTCAATTACTTTTGAAATAAACTAGCGTAAAAGTTGTGTAAATTAGTATTTAAAGTGTTCTAAAGGGGTGCCTAAATTAGGCTTAATTAACTACGACAGATGATTTGCATATCATTTTGATTAGCAGAAATTGTCATGCAGTTTAACTCTCTGTATACTGAAATTTGGACATGAATATATTCTGTCTGTATATCCTCTCAGAAACCCAGGGGAAGTGCAGTATTAACTGTCTCTAATGTTACACTGCACTCCACCAGAGCATGCGTATCACTTCTCAGAGTATTTTTGCTCACAGGTTTCTTGTTACCTGCTTTCTAAAGAGGACATTGAGCTTCAAGCCCTAATGAAAGATCCCTTTACCCTGGAAACCAGGCCATCTAAATTGTCCTTTCATGGCCCATTATGGTAATGAGAAAAGGAGGGAGAAGGAACCAAATGAAAACAGAATTTCTTGGAAAGGATTCTGTTTATCATACACATATTGTGGGGTTAAGGAAATTGGAAGGAAATGTTTGTATAGTGGCAGGAAATGTTAAAGTAGCATACAGACGCCTTTGTAATTTTCTGCAGATTTGGCAACTTGTTTCTGTAGAACACACTGAAATTTAGACATGAATACAGCGATTCACATTTAAGCAAAAAAAAAAAAATTGTAATCAAGAAAATTCGATGTGTTGGGAGAAGCTGTGATAAGATGCAGCACAGCTGCCAGAATTTCTGAAACAAGGGGCTAAAATATCTCCTGTTACAAGACGAATGAGATAATTGTCATAACTAAACATATTGTGGTGCTCAGTATCTTAGATATGCTGCAGACAAATGCATGGTTACACGGTTTGTTCAGGTTGACTTTTCCAGAAAAGTCACCTCTTTTCTCCTCCAGGACATCCTTTGGGCAACATTGATTAACAATTTAAATAAAGCATCAGGATGACTAAATGAGTCTTTCATAAATAAGGATTTTTTAATAATAAATAAATTGTAAATTGATAATATAATGCTTTATAATAAGTGTTATACCCTAGTACTATTGAGGTATTTTTCTGTTCATGTAAATTAGCTTGGTTAATTGAAATGTCAACAGGTTTTTTTAGGAGAATTTGTCATTAGCAACAAGAACTAACTCAAGATTTTATACAAAATATGAAGCTTACTCACAGAGTTTGTCATTAGCTGGAGTATCTTTCTCACTGACAGGAGATGCAGCATTTCAGCTGGTTATTTGTGATGGACTATGAAGGCATCTTGAACCAGAACAGGAAAAGTATGTTTAGTAACTGACATTTAAAGTAAAAAAAAAAGGGAAGAAATGGAACAGCAATATGACATCAGAAGAGCAACATACATTACATTTAAAGCAGATTTAAAAAATAATTTTTAATGCTGAGCAAAAGTTTTACTTCATCATCCTTTTTCAGAGTAAGTAGATGGTCATTGGGTGGTACAAAGGCTCTTGGTGTAAAACTGTGCAAAAAGGTTTATTTCCTGACATGACTGAAATTTGTGTGTAGAATGACTAATGCTTATGAACCTGGAGTAAAATACAGTTTTGGGTAGAAACTGCGCGAAGGCTTATCAACCTGAACTTAATGATGCGAGCTGAGCTACACTGTGGCTGGTTAACATGGTAGACTATGTGGAAAGGATTTTCCATCCATATCCAACTACTTTATTGAACCAACACACTTGGAAAAGCACCCCTTTTTTTTCCAGCAAGACAGAGCTGAAGGAACTAAGTGAAATAAAAACAGTGTAAGCATATTCCCTGAAAAGAAGAAGCTGGAGTGGCAGTGCTTTTCTCTTCCCAGAAGGAATGTTATTGTAGTAACACATTCCGTAGAAAGTTTGATGCATTTTAATGATTAAGGTATTTATGCTACTTTTATTGTGCCATAGATCTTTTTCCATACCATTCACTTTATGAACTCCTGGCATCCGTCTGTTATGGTTCCAGATCCCAGTTTTTGTCAGATTGTTTGAACAAACTGTCAGGCATTTTCTAAGTTAATGACATTTATCACTGGTTCTCCTTGCAAATGAACGTTTGTTGACCATGACCCTTCTGACATTACAAAAGCAATTAGTTGCAGCAGGATGGTAGCACTGTGATAAGAGCTCTTAGTCATCACAGGGCTACAATTGCATCTTTCCAGTGCTCCTGTTGTAAATAATTGAAAGAGAAGTTTGAAAGGGAATGAATTATTCCCTCAGAGAGGAAATTACACAGAGGACTAATATTCTACTTCTGGGAAAAGCAGGCAGAATTATAAGTAAGCACTTCAGAGCAGTTTTCCTTTACTTTCTGTAGGAAAGGTGTTCTGTTGAGGAAAACAAATGGGGAAGTAGTAACAGCGGCACAAATGGTCATGTCAGAAGTGTACAAAAGCACTGGACTCTGCAGAAATGACTGTCTTGGGCAGTCACTAAGCAGATTGCCTGATAGGTCACCTGAAGCTCATCAGCCATTGTGTAAGGGAGGAGACTAATAAACTATTCTGCACTTTTGGTGAATAAAGGCTCAGTCATTTGGCACACAGAGAACTGACAGACATAGTTTCTCTCACACTAATTTGTATTTTTTCCAATTTCATAAAAATAATCTACATTTTATCTGACAACTAATTTAGGATTAATGATAAATTCATATTCTTGTTACAATTTCCTATCCATAAGGGAAGAGTATAGAAATTAAAGGTTCCAAGAAGGGGAAACTCCTTCCTGAAAATACCGTAGTTTCTTTTTTATATTTTTTTTTGTCTTGAATGCATGTGCTGATGCTACTTTTCAAAAGCAGACTTTTCATCACTAGAGTCCAGCCAGTAACAGGACTTTTATCTTAGCACTTGTATCTTTTTCATAGACTTCTGCCATTAAGAACATTCCTTTTTATCTTCAAAACTTCCTTTGATTACTGACACTAACTGTCTTGTTTCCAGTATCACCTGCAATGTTAAGTTCCATCACTTTTCTGATTTTCCCTCCTAGAGCCATAAGCCTCATTTGCAACCCTCCTTTGACATCTCTCCCATAATATTGCTTTTCTGTACCTCTGAGACTTAAAATCAGACTATAAGAGAGAAAAAGGATGAGAACAAACCTTGACCTAGTGCAGAAGAGACAAATTTCTAGCTTGAGCAGCAGCCTATAGAAAACCTTGCCTTGGCAAGTTACTCAGGAGAGTAAAGACCATTTATCTAGGTCTGTAATACCTGCTCCTAAATCACCACAGCACGGATGACTGCAGTGGCTCATTACTTCAGTGGTTTTGAGTCAGCAGTGCAGTCCTTCGCTAGTTGTTCCAGTCAGTGGAAACTAGAACTTCCGAGAAATTAGGTGGTGTAGCTTATGCTGATAGCTGAAACAGTCCATATCTGCTTCTGCACTGGGAATTCTCCATCACACCCTCTCCATGCTGTTACATTTTGTCTATCTGGATGACCTGACTTATGTAGTCTCTGTACGCCAAGGTATTTTCTGAACGAAGCTGAGAGCATGAAAATGTATCACTCCTCTGGGTTTAGAAGAGATAATAATACCTGCACATCTGCCAGATTATGTTGCTAGTTACAGGGATGTAAAACGAGAGAAGGTCACGGTAGCTAATGGAATGGTCCCAAGGTTTGTCAGTATGAATGAGAAAAGAATTTAGAGGAGTTTAAAGAGGAGTAATGATTTCCTCCGTCTCGCTGCAGCTGCTTCACCTCATTTGCTCTTTTTTTTTGCTTGATTTTATACAAAACATAAAAAGTGAAAAACTAAGCTAAGTGATGTGTTTTCCAGGGTTGTGATTGCTTGTAACTTGAGAACCATCATAATTCGGATTCACTGAAGGAAAGATTGATTTTGGCTACTCTAAGAGGATGTTGGTGATGGATTTCTAGGTTGTGAAAACCATAGCTATTTCTGTGAAGGTTTTAACATGCAAATAATTAGCTATTTCCCTTTTTCAAAGGAGCCTTTCTGTCCTCGCTACACTGATTCTCGAAGTGCACTTTATTATCTAAAGGCTGGTACTTCAAGAGCTGTTCAATCTCTGATTATGTCAGTGGATAGACCAAGACAAAAACATGCAAAATCAATCAACCAATCAATCAAATACTGTATGATACAAAAAGACAAAGAAAAAAAAAAACACAACCAAAGTCCGTCTGTGCCTTGTAATCAGGTTAGCAAGTGATATCCTGGTTTCTTAAACTTTTTACATGGGTTGGAACAAAATACAGTTTTGGAAACAAGGCCATTGTATAGACAGAATTGTGTGCCATTTAAACGATGAAGGTGTTTAACTTCCTGCCACCTTTTCCCCTGCAACAGAAGTCTTACTGATTTTGGTCATCTGTATTTGCAAGAAGCTGTCAAGAAGCAGTAGCATTCTGGACATAGCTAGTGACTTTCTGTCGGGTTTTGTCTACAATTTGCAAAGCATTTTCTGAACCCTATGGATAAGAGTAAATGAGATTAGACTGAAGCTGAAACTCATTACAAATGCACTAGAAAATCCAGTCAGGATTCAACTTGTTCTTCTGTGGGTTGAACTGTGAAAAATCAAGAACTAAATCCCACTAGAGATTCAGAGAATAAGTACATCACTTGTCTTTAACTGACTTGAAAGAAGAGCAAGTATTACCCACAGATGACTTTTCTTTAACTGAATAAAGTAATCTATTGATCGAAATTCTAGTAACTAGAAATTTTCTTGTCAGTAAATTTTGTGCTTGTAGAGTGCTTGTGGTTATCAGCATTCTTGGTTTTCAAATATTTAATTTTTGTTTACTAGATTAGATTGGGAATTATACAGAAGCTGTTTTATTAACCATCTAAATTTCACATGATAGGAGACTGTCTTTAAAGTTTCTGAAGAAATAATAGCTTGAGTAAACAGTCTGTCCCATTTGTTACCTCTGCAGTGCCACGTATACTAGCTTACTAGTGATCAAAAGTCCTCAGCCACGGTGTTTTTTTACTGATTGATGTGAACTGGCTGGCATTGTCAGGCCCTGGGGTTTCTGCTCTTTTCCTCCTGGTTCATAGTTTCATGTAAAGCCTAGGAATGTGCAGACCTGTAAGCTTTTCTCACATCTAGAAAAGATCCAAGACATATTATTAATGCAGAGATAAAAATGTATTACTTTTTTCTTGTGGGCCCTTGGTCTCCAGAGCAAATGATACATTGCCAATACCACAATCACCAGAAAAGAATGTAGAAGAATTTTCACTATATTAAAAGATTTCTCCAAAACTGGCATGAAAGAGCAGAATATAATCATCTAAATGAATATCTAGACGTATAAGGAATCTTAAGAAGTTGGATTTTTGCTGTTCCCTCTGAAAAGAATCAGTAGTTCAGGGACTGTGGAGTTGGTGAGGATTCTTTTAAGGTGGCAGAGAAAGTGTTTGGTTATTTATAGATTATATCTAGCATAGGAAAGAGGATGTCAATGTGCTGTTAGGACTGTATTATGCAGCAGCTGCATGAAAAGGAAACTAAAGTTCCTAACAGTATGCAACATAAACCAATGTAGCTGGCATTTGAGCTGTAGCAAGCCTCTTCAAATACAATCCTTATATGCAATAAAAGACAGATATAAAAACTGTTTGATAAATTGAGTAGGCCCTTTCCGTATAGCTTCTTCAGTTTTTTTTTCTTTTCCTTCCAAAAGCATCGTCATGTGATCAAGAACTTCAGTCAGCCCTGGAGGAAGCTAAACAGCCCCAGAAAGACAATGTGTTTATTCCAGAGTGTGCCCAGGGCGGCCTCTACAAACCTGTGCAATGCCATCCTTCCACAGGGTACTGCTGGTGTGTTCTGGTGGATACGGGACGTCCCATCCCTGGTACATCAACCAGGTAAGGGAATTCGTGTTCAGTGCTCAAAAGCTGTAGTGAAAAGATGCCTTAGTGTGCATGTACTAGCTTGTAGATTTCTGTTGCTGGTGGAATGATATCATACAGGTTCTTCCACTACGAACTGGAATATTTCTAAGAGCCATCAAAAGTTAAGGCCAGAAGGCCACAGACTCTTTAACTGCAGTGTCACAGGCAGTTTGCTCCCGTAGTCTTCTTTTTTACTTCTATTTTGTGTTGGGAAGCCAAAGCTTGGCGCAGATAATGAATAAGCCCAGAGGAAACTTCACAATCCTTATCCTGAATATAGAAGAATCAAGTAAGATGGTCTATGACAGAAACCACGTCCACCCTCAGAAATGTTTAGTTATTTTTCTAGGAACCTCAGCTATTTCATATGACTGGTTTTGATGGAACAACTGCTTGGGAACCCATAGAGAGGAAATATCATTTTAGTGTGTTATTAATAGAAGCTTGGAGTTCAATCATCTCAGCTGAGCCGGATGCATGGTAAAGAGTTGTGAGCCACATAGAGCAGATGTAGGCAAGGCCAGTATCAGGTTCCAAAGGATGTTATTTAGGCTGGTTATTGAGGTTTGGCCTTCGTAGAAATACTATAAAAGCTCATATAAAGCTGACAGGCTGTATGAGTATCTTGATGCAATCATAAATCTTTTCAAGCTTAAGCAAAAATAATTTTTTATCCTTTGCGTAAGGTTTGTGAAAAAACATTATAAACCATTTCCTGTAAAGTATTATATGCTTGGTGTTTTTCAAATATTCTTCAAGTGCTAATTTACCGATAACTGTTTATACCATAGTCTAGACCATGCCAATTACAGTACGAGCTGAAGTGGTCATAACTTAAAGTTGCTGTTGATCTGCTGTTTCTGGCCAGTTAAGATCCGTAAACTGTCAAAACAAAATAATCCAAATTTGGTCCTGAAACTGTAGGATCAGTACACATGTTGTGTGAGGACCTAGAGATGTCCTCCAGAGATTCCAGAGGCTCCCTTTTCTACTCTTCCTCTGTTTTCCATAGCTAAGTTTGTTCACTATTTCTTGGTTTTAGTGCTAATACTTCTTTGAATTATAGTTTAAATAATTTTGTGGACCCTTACTTCCTATTCTCTTTTCCTGTCACTGGACATCACTGAGAAGAGTCTAACTCCATTTTCTGTATTTTGCCCCCTTTGGATATTTATAGGCATCAATAGGATCCTCCCAGAGGATCCTCTTCCCCAGGCTGAACAGTCCCAGTTCTCTCACCCTTTCCTTTGTATATAAAATACAGTCTCTTAATCATATTCATGGCCGCCTTCTAGACTCACTCCAGTATTTCCATGTCTCTCTTACTCAGAGAGCCCAAAGCTGGACCTAGCTCTCCAAATATGTCTCACCAGTATGAAGAAGAGAGGGGAAGGATCACCTCCCTTGACCTGTTTGCAGTACTCTTCCTAATGCAGCCAAGGAGGCTGCTGGCCTTCTTTGCTGCAAGGGCACATTGCTGTCTCATGCTTAGCTTAGTGTCCCTCAGAAATCCCAGGCCTTTGCCACAGAGTTGCTTTCCAGCTGGTTGGCCCCTATCCAGTGCTGGTGCAGTGAGTTAATCTTCGCCGGGTGTGGGAATTTGGCATTTACCTTTTTTTGAACTTCATGAGATTCCTGTCAGTCCATTTCTCCAGCCTGTTGAGGTCCCTCTGGATGGCAGCACAACCCTCTGGTGTATCAGCCACTCCTCCCAATTTTGTATCATCTGCGAACTTGCTAAAATTGTTCTCTGTCCCAGCATCCTGGTCATTAATGAAGAGATTAAACAATATTGGCTGTAATATTGAACTCTGGGGCAATCCACTGGTGACCAGCTTCCAGCTGGAATTTTTGCTGCTGATCATAACTCTTGGAGACTGGCAGTTCAGCTGGTTTTCAACACACCTCACTGTTCATTTATCTAACCCATACTTCATCAGTTTATCTATGAGAATGTAATCAAAGGCAGTGTCAAAAGCCTTGCTAAAATTAAGATGAACAGTTTCTGCTGCTCTCCACTCATCCACTGAGCAAATAATCTCATTATAAAAGGCTGCAGTCTTGGCCAAGCATGATTTCCTCTTCATAAATCCATGCTGAGTACTCCAAATCATCATCTTCTCCTTCATGTGTTTTTAAATAGCTTCTAGGAGAATTTGCTTTGTCACCTTCCCAGGAATTGAGGTAAGGCTGGCTGGCTTGTTGTTTAACTCCTCCTTGCCCTTCTTGAAGACAGAACTGATATTTGTTTTCGTCGAGTCCCTAGGAATCTCCCCAAGTCACCATGACCTTTCAAGTATAATTTGAGAGTGGTCTCGCAGTGACATCAGCCAGCTCCCTCAGCACTTCTGGGTGCATCCCATGAAGTTCCATTGATTTCTATATGTCCAGTTTGTTCAAACGATCCCTGACTTGACCCTTCTCCACCGAGTGTAAGTCCTCGTTGCTCCAGGGTTTACTAGTGGTCTCAGGGACCTGGGACTCCTAAAAACTGGTTTTACAAGTAAAGACAATGGAGAAGAAGGAATTGAGTACTTCTGCCTTCTTCGTGTCCTTTGTCACAAGGTCCCCTGTCCCACTCAGCAGCAGGCCTACATTTTCCCTAGTCTTTTTGCTGCTGTAAGAAGCATGTAAGAAGGCCTTTTTGTTGCCCTTCATGCTCCTTACCAGATTTAGCTTTCAGGGGCTTTGGCCTTCCTAACGCCATCCCTGCACGTTTGGGCAGTAACTGGATATTCCTCCTATATCACCTGACCCCGCTTTCACCTTTTGTATGCTTCCTTTTTATGTCTGAATTTTGTTAGGTGCTCCTTGTTCATCCATGCAGGCTTCCTGCATCATCCTGCACATCGGGATGAACCATTCATGAAATTGAAGGTGGTGATCCTTGAAAAATCAACCATCTTACTCTCCTGTTCATATTTATAGTGTGCATGCGGTGATTTTACTTTCTACTATCACACCAACTGGAATTCTAGGTCTTCCCAACACCTTGATGAATAACCTATGGATCTAGAATCAGTCTCCATCTTCTTTTTTTCCTCTTTGGTCTGCTGGTCTCTTGTGTTCTGCCGCAACGCAATAACTCAGCTGTGAGAGAAGAGGTGGCAGGGAGTTCTTTCGCTGTGCTGCATGTCTCCAAAGTTGGAAGGCTGGCAAGTTGGATTCAGTCTCATCTGTATGATTTAGACACCAATCTTCCTTTTGCTCACTGAGTGCTCTGTCTGATGACTAATAGTTAAAAGATCAGCTGCTGTGGTCTTGACCGTTTCTAATTTGTTCATCTTTGCTGGACTTACAGGGAATCCGCGATGGAGCTTTGAGGAAGTAATGTTTCATAATATCTGAGCACAGACGGGTAAATAGAGTACTCAATTTTAGGAGTTTCTGATTAAAAGATGGATGAGTGGTGTATTTAGGAATCTATAGTCCTGGTAAACAAGGAGGTGTGATTACTGCCTGGAGTTTAAGAGGAGTGTCTAGACCTCATTTCTAGGAAAGACTTAGGCGGGCTGGAATCTCGTTAATTATTTCTTGATTTTATTTTCATTTTAGTCTGTACTGATAAAATTAAACTTTTTCCCGCTAGCAAGGGGAAGTAATAGCAGATTAGAATACAATGAGAAATATGCAGTTGTCATTTTTTAGTTCTTATAGAAAGGAAAGGGTGAACATGTAAGTCTTACCTAGTTTAAAGAACTAGAGCTTCATGCAAAATGATATATGCTATCTTCCAGCTTTCCACTGCAAAATGCAAATTAGAAGAGCAGCTGTTAAAACTCTGCTGCGGCAACTGATAGCATTAGTAGTCCTGACAGCAAGATGGATGCATTGCATCCTGGAATCTCGTTTCTGCAAATCTGGATCGAATCACAACAGAGGGACAACAGAGAAAGGATAGATAGATCTGGGAAGTTGTTGCAAGAAGAGCTTAGCTTTTTTTGCGTGTTGTTTGTTTTGAATACATTAACAAGGATGAAATGTGTCAAATTGTCAGGCTCTGAATACCACAATAAATAGTAGTCTTATTAAATTAAACTAAACCCCCCAAAAGAAGGGAAGTTATTAATACTCATTAACCTTCTATTTTCCTGTCATCTGAAGCAAAGAGAAAGAATTTGTCGGTGATGGTATTCCAGAATGAAACATATAATTCTAGAGTTAAAATAAAGATATGTGAATGAAGCACCACTCTAGGACATTTAAGACAGTAAAACTCACAAGAAACAGGCGAAGTTGTGGTATAAAGCTGGCTTTCATAAAAGCCTACAGGAAACATCCATTTGACTAAAAGAAGGTAATGCATTTAAAGGGGACAAACCCATTCCCCTGAAAGTCTGTTGATAAGGTCCGTACCAGCTGGCTCCCAATGCCTCCCAGACAACATAGTGTGACCTTGAGCCTTTTTGCTCAGCAGGGCTATAAGTCTGTGTTCTCATATGCTACTTTTTAGCAACTAGGATCATGGGCAAAGTAATGCCCAAGCCGCTTGCACAAGATATTCTAAACTTAAAAAAGAACATAAATCAGCTGCTTCATGAGGAATTCACTGTGGAATTCCTGTGAAACTCTCCATCCTCCACTGCTTTGTACACCTCAGTAAATCTGAGTGCTTCCCAGCAGACTGCTCAGAGGTATAAAGCAGCCTTCATAAGCTCTTGACGACTCTAGAGATACATTCACTGCTAGGGATTCTTTCCCTTTTAAAATTCAAAAGAGTAACTTGGGATGTCTGTTGACTACATTATTTTTAACCTGACAGTGCTCCATTCTGATATGCTATCCCTTTCCCACTCTTTCCCCATGAAAACTGAGGCAAGTGTGTTTTTCTTATCAGTTCTTAGTGTGGCTGTGCCTGTGTGGTAAATTTCTAATGATTCATTTCATCTTTCTTCAGTTGCTTTAAAGAATTAAACATTATCGTTAAACACACAAGACTTCACATATACTCATATATATATTTATAGGGCTTTAATAGATTTCATTTTAATATGATGAACTACATGTGTATATAACAAAAATGTAAGCCCAAAAGGTAGAAGAGTAGAGGCCAAAAAATAAAGTGTAGGCACAGAGCAGTAACAATAACAGAAGAGGACGAGGGAATGCAGAGTCAGGTATCAGATTAATCGAGGACCAGGCTGGTTGCCAGATACTGCATTAGTGAGTATGGCTCAGAGATTTCCCTTTCACTCTTTTCTTGGTTGATTGAAGTGGTCATCCATCAGGTATCTGAATCCAACCCGTGCTATCAAAGCAGCTTCTATGCCTGCCATTCTTTAAGGGAAAAAAGTGCCTGTAGCTCTCCCATGTCCATGAAAGAACACTGTACCTTCTTGCGGCAGCCAAAATTTGATGGGCCAGTGGGCAGTTTCCTTAGATGATGTGGAAATAAATTAAGCACTCAAAGGAAAAAAGGGTTGTGGTTTGTTTGTTTTTTTTTTTTAATTCTGCTTAGTAATTAAGGTCAGAATACTTGGATATTTTTCTTAGGGGTAGTCTGGCCTGCACCCAGGACATAGTCATGATTTAATGCTTTTAAAAATACTATTTTCTTTCAAAAATTTGTATTATTATATTTCAGTTGGACATTTTAGTATGCTACTCAGTAAACATCATTTTGGGGGACTCTAGAATAGGAGAATTTCAGACAGATGAGCAGTTATATATAAATATGAAAGAATGTAGATTCACAGAACAGGTATGTACGTAGACACGAATCATATTACTAGGTGTTTTTAACTGAGAATTGAAACTTTCTCTGAAATGCTACACACTAAATTCTGCAGCTTCAAGCTACTTTAGGAGAATGAGAAAGTAAAATTTCTCTGAGAGAGATTCTGTCAAGCTGAGTGAGAAGCCACCATGCATCAGTAGTGGGACTGTAAGACCCACCATCTTACAGTAGTGGGACTGTAAGAAGAAAGAACAGATTTTGCTAGTAGCATTGTGTAAGTTAATGTTTGTTAGAAGTACAAATAATACAGTTTCTTCTTACCAGCTAGACTAACAAAGTGGCGTTAAGTAAACTCAGACAGCACAGAGGAATCAGAATATTCCAGTAGCAGGTGGAGAATTCAGTCTTTTTCCCAATCCATTTCAAGCTGTTCCAGCCCAATTCCCCTCCCTTCCAGTTCTTCCCTCTTGTTCAAAATGTTAGCTGTTCATGGTTAGCCCTTCTTAGGTAAACTAACATTTTTTTTGGAGAGGATACAGTAGCATATGGCTTTGGAGCTGCAGTAGTAACTAACTATAGTTCTTGCCTTGCTGTGACTTTGAAATTGGTTCTCTGGTGTTTCCCAACATGAGTACTGTGTCAGATGTCAGAATTTGTCATATTGTTTATGACCTTTTGATTTTGTAGGTGGGAACTGGACTTTGGTTTTGGTTTTGTGGGTTTTTTTTAAATTTTTTTTTCAAAATTATTATTATTTTAAATGTATTGCCTTATAGCAATTCCCCACAGTTTTCTCCTTCCTCAGTTTTCTTCCCTGTAGATTTTTAGTTTAATATCAACCCCAGGAGAATAAAGAGGTGCTAGTTTCTTTGAGGTAAGTGGAAAATAGGCAGATGAATTTGCATTGCCCCTTCTGAATGAAAAACAAGCTTATTCCCTGAATAAAAGAAGATACAAGTTTAATTTGGACAACAAAATTGGAAATAAATTATTTCTAAATCAAATTAACCTTGGCTGTTTTTATTCTATCCCTGTTTGTTCTTTAGGTATGAACAACCCAAGTGTGATAACGGTGCCAGAGCTCACCCAACCAAAACAAAGGATTTGTACAAAGGACGCCAGCTTCAAGGTCAGTGAAACAGATACATTTGGTTTCATGCATTCCAATGCTTTGTTTATTCACTGCAATAAATTAGAAAGCACTTTCTTACCCTATATCAAAACAATGTATCATTTAGATATAGCTATATTGATTCGCCACTGACTGAAGTCTTTGACTTTGGGACAGTGGATGTAAATATGGGTCCTGGGTTGTTGTCAGAGAACACAAAGCTCATTTTTCTCAGTAATTTAAAGGCAATCACATTTACTTACTGGAATTATTCCTTGCTTTTGTCAGACCAAAGAAGTCAGCAAATATGTCCAGAATAACTTGGCCCATACTTTATAATCATTACTCTACCAAAATCCATGGGAAATTGGCCTCTATCTTCAAATAAATCTAAAAAAAATGTATAATCTACTTCCTTTTTTTTCCAAGAGTACCCTTGTCGGTTTACCTCAGAGTAATGTTATTTTGTTCTTCTGTGTTGTAGGAACAAACTTTGATGTTTGTTAGATTTTTCATTTCTTCACACTTTTTATAAGCATGTGAGAGATTTTATGCCTGGATAGTTGAGCTGCACAGGAGTCAGCAGACTTGCTTCATTTTTGAAATGACCTTTTAATATGTTTGAATAACTTGAGCTGTAGCAGGTTTACTGGTATTGTACATCTTATGGGGAAATTCTGAATCACCATCAGCTATTGTAAAGAACCAGAAACAAGGAAAAAATGTGGGCATATTTTTGTGCGATTAAAAATATTTCAGTTTAGCCAACCAGAGAAACATTTAGACAATAATTCTGAACTAAACATACCTATTAGTGTTGAAATGCATATTGAATGAAGCACAGATTAATACTCTCTGTTATGAAACAAATCGAATTACAAGGTATAATAAAAAGTAAGAAATATGAATGAGATGTAATTATACTGTATATAGTTATATGTTGTGTTCTACATGGAGAGAAATCAATCATAGGATTAACTGTAAGCTGCTCAGTTACTGTGGCTGTAAAAATTGTAAGTGTGACCAAAGACTTATCTAGCTAGGTATGATGGAACAGACAGACAGGAACAGGACAAGGAAGCATTCAAGTCATTTTAGAGAGCCATATTATTTTTTCTGGGTTTTGTCTAGAACCATGAGTGCAATTCTGATCATCTGTGTTCAGGAAAGTGCTTGGCCAGCAGGTCAAGGGAGGTGATTCTCCCCCTCTACTCTGCCCTGGTGAGACCCCACCTGTAGTACTGTGTCCAGTTCTGGAGCCCCCAACACAAGAAGGACATGGACCAGTTGGAGAAGGTCCAGAGGAGGGCCATGAAGATGATAAAAGGGCTGGAGCACCTCTCTTATGAGGACAGGCTGAGAGAGTTGGGGCTGTTCAGCCTGGAGAAGAGTAGGCTCTGGGGAGACCTGATAGAGGTCTTTCAGTACCTCAAGGGGGCCTACAAGAAAAATGGGGAAAGGCTGTTTAGTAGGGCCTGTTGCAATAGGACGAGAGGTAATGGTTTTAAAATAGAGGGGGGTAGATTTAGATTGGAAATTAGGAAAAAATTTTTTACGATGCGAGTCATAGAACACTGGAACAGGTTGCCCAGAAAGGTGGTGGAGGCCCCATCCCTGGAAACATTCAAGGCCAGGCTGGATGAGGCTCTGAGCAACCTGACCTAGTCAGGGATGTCCCTGCTCCTTGCAGGGGGGTTGGACCCAACACTAACCATTATATGATTCTATGATTCTATGAAAGCAGCTGCTTTCCAAGAGAAAGCAGTCAGCATTTACTTCATTTAGACAAACAGGATAAAGTCCAGAGATTATATTGTTCCTCTGAGACTATGAAGAAGAGAAATTATTTTCCTGTGTGATAATTTTGGCACAAGAAAAATAGATGTGAACTGCCCTGGATTTCACCAGGGGCTGAATGCTCCAAGTGGTTTCCAACTATTAAAGCAGTGAGGCACCAGCCTTCTAAAGGATTAGTAATGGGGCAGATAATCTGGTTCAGTTTTTAGGTAGATCTTGATTACTCTGTGGAAGACACAGTGGGAGACAAGGTCAAATGAATGAGGTACCCACTCCACATTATGGGTTATCACTTAAAATACTGAACATGTGTAGATACTAAGACATTAAAAGCTGATTTACACTAAAAATTCACCTTGGAGCATGATTTTCACAGCTCTTACCAATTTGTCTCCATTTTTCTTTCTTCACAAAACAAAAGTGATAGAGCATGCCTGACTTACAGTTTTGCTGTTTAGCTCCTCAGAGAATTCAGCAAGAACCATATGTGCCACATAAATCCTCAGATATGTGAGAAACTTTGTGGTAAATACACCTCTGTTGACAGTCAGATTGATGATGTTTATCCATCATTTCGTCAGCCAGTATTGCTTACTGAAGTTACTTACTGCTGTTGTAACTTCAGGGAAGCTAGGAGGTATTCCAGGGATAATTTGGGACATATTTTACAGTCCTTACTCCATGAAAGCCAATGGAAAGTTGGCCATCTTCAACAATTTATTTCAAACAGCACTTGGATGGTTACAGACTTGGGTAATTACTTGATTTCATGTGTTTGGTTTTTTGAGTGAAAAGAACTTGCACTCAGAAGAGAGTGTAGCAGAGCACAAGCTGAAGAAACAAGTTTTGCACTAAAAGGTATCACTTGCTGGTCACTCCCACCTTTTGCTAGCTGGAATTTTAGAGGGAGAATGTGCAGGTGAAAGGTTTCAAGTTTTCTGCTTCTTATCCAAACTAGTAGTGCTTTTTTACAGTACAGTAATAAAGATTTATCCAAAGTCAAGATATTTTGCCAGTGAAACAATTAACAAGAACTTTTCATGCTGTAAACTCCTACCTGATAAGTTAGTTTTCATGCAGTTAGGCAACGGTCTTTTGATTTTGTCTTTCTACTTTATGGTATTTTGCACTATGTGAGCTTTAGTCCAACAACTCACTGAAGCAATGTGAGCTCGTATTTATCATAAATTATTATATATGACAGGGATTTGCTCTCCCATATCTTACGTTACTTAATCTTTGACTTCCAAATGCTTTCTATTGTTGTAAAATAAGGCAAATACAAAAATTTTCTAACATTTCATAAATACTTATAGGTTAGCTAGAAAAAGCTTCCTCTTCTACTCTGCAGCGGCATGGAGTAGGTACATGCTTAGGGAGGTAGCGGGGGAAAGAGGTTACTTCACAGATGCAGTTAAGGTGTTAATTTTCTTTCTTTCTCTTAAGGCTCTATCTTTTCTCTCTGTTAACTAGTCTATATTAAATGCTCAAGTCCTGAACTGGCAAATTTCTCTCTTACTGTGCTCTGTTGTAAGCAATATTTCAAAGGCATGTCTGTATGTTGTCTAAATTTAAATACAGCATCTGATTGCTGAGTGGTGCCAGGATTGACTAAAAAATGTTGGTTAATTGTGTACTTACTTTCAAGGAATAATACATTTTTGAATGAGTGAGTTTTGTTGATTTGCAACTTGTACTCACAAAAATGTAGTCCTGGGTGAAACCACTGTGACTGCCTGCCATGTAAAACCAGGAAGATTTTAAAACAATTACTTTACTACTGTGAATGATCTTAAATAGTATAAACCACACTGGTACATCCTACAGTGGATTAAATTGGCATAGTTATGCAGCTATGCTGATTTATATCACCTGAAAATTTGAACCCATTACATGTTAAGTCAAATATTTTTAGGAATAATTTGCAAATAAATCAAGATGCAGTTTTTGGCAAACACTATTATCTTGTTAAGGTTAAACTGTAGAAAGCAAGGGCCCCTTGGCGTCTATGGCAACATTCCCACTGTTTTAAACAGAGCTAAAAATATATCCTCACATCCTAAGGGTAACTTAATATAAAGCATCTGAAATTGAAGGCTAATCTAATGTTTGTAAGAATGACCCAAGCCACTTGTATCTGTAAGATTGGACTGAAAGTTATATAATAATAACTCTTCCCATTAGATTTCTAGTTTTTTTTTTTTTTAATCCAAAGCAATTTTCTGAGGTTACTTGTAGTTTTGATTGTTCTCAGAACTAGTTATTCTGAGATAATGAAAATGAACCCGGAAAGAGTCAAGAGAATGTCACATACTGGGGAAATGGAAGGGGTTTTTACTTTTCTCGTGGTCAGAGCTTTCAAATGTTTGTATTTTGACCTTTTGTTCTCCTCTGTGTTATACAGTAAAATGGAAGCCCTGTGATGAACTGATACATTCTGTAAAGAATCTTGAATGGTTTATTTCAGGCTTTTGGATAACTGGTGCATTAAACAGAAATTCAGTTTTCTACAGAAGCTGGTCAAGAGCATTTAAAAGGGTATCACATGAAGGCTAGTTAAGCTAAAACTATAGTATCCTGGACTGAGGTGTACGTGCCCCTGTATTTTCCTAAAATCATGAGTGGAAATAGGTCAAATTCAGCCAATCATCTGAAGAAATATCAGTTTCTGGAACTGTGTTTTTTCCAAGCTGGATCTGTGGGTGAAGATATTTTCAAGAATTCTGTATATTCACTAGTTTTTAATAATCAGTAAAATATTTTTCAGTGTGCACCCTCAATAGATGTATATTTATTTATGTTATATAGATGTTCTACTGTACTAATATAAATACATTGTAAAACATACCCAAATACAGAAATTTAAAAAGGATTAAATAAAAATGAAATAAGCACAATTTTAGTTTTTTAAAAATATATTTATTAATAGTACAAAAAATATTTTCTTCCTGCACTCCAATTGATTGTCTTATGGACCCCTTAAGGTACATATACCCCACTTTGGAGACCAGTGCCTTAGACAATGGATAAGCTACCTGTTCATAAAGCCTGGTCTTGCCTCTGCTGTAAGCAACCTGGAAGAAAGGGACTTGGATATATAAGAGAGCAAGACATGATAGCATATTGAGACAGTGCCAGACCACTCAGCTAATTTGCCTCAAGGGCAAATCTTTTTCTTATTTAAAAAGTATGCATCAAATGCAAGAAGGCTCTGTTTTAGACTCTGCTGTGTGTGAGGGCTGGATAACCTTTGGATAATCCTTTACACAGTTAAGATTTTTGAATTCTTACTTAACCTGGGAATTTATCTATTTTTCCTGTAATACAATTTTCATTACCAAGACCTGAATTTTGAAAAGTAAGTGGAAAAATTTGAAAAGTATTATGGGGAATGTGATTTTGCTCACACAACATTCTTCAATTAAATGTACCCATTTCTTTTGTGAAGAAAAAAAAATTCAAATGACTAAAAGGCGCACAAACTTGAGAGAGGGACACAATATCAAGCTAGGTTTTCAGACTTTACTGGATTTCTGTGATTTTGTGGCTTTAAGTCAGACCATTAATTTTGTTTATGTTTCTTTGTGGTTTGTTTAAGTTTCTCCTTTTCTTCAGCACAGTATGTTTTTTGAAATTCCTATAGTTGTGATATTTCCTCTCATACAAAAGGGTAATTTGGGAGGGGAAATAAGCTTGAAAATTACAGTGCCTTATAAACTGTAACAGTGATACAATCTACTGACTTGGGTGAATGTACAGATTCAGTGAGTCCATCTACTAAAAGTCCTGACAGTCTCCCTTTTCTGTTTTCTCAAAACAACATAGCTCTTCACTGCTGAATATTTCCTTTTCCTGAAATGCTGATGTCAATTAACCCGGCTAGAATCCAGTAGAATGCATCAGTTGCACTGAAGTTACTTTAGATTTCTACTGGTGAAATAAGATCAGCATTTCACTCCTATTTTTGTCCTTCCTTGCAATCCCACAGCTCTCTGGAAAGCCTCACCTCAGATGCTTCTCATTACAATTTTTGATCCTAGACCATTTCTCCAAAAAGATGAGTATTTCGAGTTTTTGATAGCACCGAGTTAATAAGCATCTGAAAAATTTCCATTTTTAATGTCTAACATTTATTCAGTTACAAAGGAAGGATCCAAATTAGAAAAACTGGCATCTTTACTCAGCCCCTATGAGAGAGATTTTGAATTCTCAGTTTGGACAAGAGTATAGACCACTGCCCCCTCCTCCCAGCAGTCCAAAACTAAAAACCAATGCTTTCCACACAGAGCCTAAGCTGTGCTGGTCACTGTGTTGGTGCTGTGGTGGTCTACAGTTTAAGTCAAGCTAAGAATGTTAAAATATTACTTAATTGGAATGTCTTGATGCATGTCCCTTGTAAAGTCAATTAACTTACTTAATAACAAAAACAAATCTCTTAAAACTCTTCCTTAAATATGGTAGTGTTGAACAACAGCTTGTTTTGTGAGTTCACAGCCTACTAGTGACTGTTCTTAGCTATTGTTTTGTCCTGTGGATCTTCACAAGCTCAGTTTAACCTTGGCATTCAAGTAGTTAATATTTTCTCCTGAAAATCATGCATGAGAGCTGTTTAACTCTTTTGTTTATTTCACATTTGTGTTACTTAAGAGAAACTACAGTATTCTAACTGCCCAATTTTCTTCTATTGTAATGGATTTAATTTACTGTATTTCTGATGGGATGATCCAGCCCTGACCCTAAACAGTTTCTATTTTGTGGAGCAAAACTCATGATTTAAGTTATGGGTGAATTATGTGTGGATAAGTACAGTTTGCTTTTGGTTGTTGGCAGTGCATCCTCTTTTTCCAAAGTTAAAGAGAAATAATTGGAAACGCTCAAACCACGATGATGCAAGACCCACAGCCGTCATATAAAGTATCTTACTTCAAAGGCATCTTTAAAAAAATAGAAAGTGATAGAGGCCTAACTGCTTTTCCTTTTGAGGTATGTTCCATTATATTTTCACAATTGCTCTGCTTTTGACCATGAGCACACCAGTTTTCATAAGGTATCAGACTATTTCTCAGCTACAGTACTGAGGTACCACCACTGGTCTACCTCATCTTGCTTACTGTAGTTTCTCACAGTTCTTCATTTCCTCTGTGTAGTCCGGTACCAGCACTGAGTAGAAAATAATCTTACCTTACTACACATTCTTAAATGTTTGCATAACTAAAATTTGTTTTTTTTAAAAGGTCTCATTTAAGTGATTGAGTATTTCCGGTCATAATGTAGATTATATACATATGACTGCCTTCCCATGGGCTTCAAATTGTTAGGTCAATTGGCATGTAACTTGCTCCACTGAGCTGTGATTTAAAAGGATTATATTTTTGTGATGTGACCATCTTTTTGGCTGCATGAGCTAATATTTAAAATATCCCTTTTTGCTATTGAATCCTAAAGCTCTGAGTTGTCAGCCATTTGAATTTGCTGGCTGCTTTGAATGAGCCTGCGACTATCATCCTGAGGCATATACGACTTTATTTACCAAGAGATACTTGGCAAAAAGGCTCTATACAGAGCAGACCTGCCTAGTTAGGTGTTTGAACTATGACCAGGCAATGTTGGTGCCAAGCCAATGTTGAACCTTCCTAGCATCGATGCCAGAACTGAATAGCTGGGTGGCAAGGATGAAGGAGAGGACCTGCCTGGAGCCTGGCGGAGCCTGCAGGGAGGATAGGAGAGAGGAGGCTCAACAGTGAGGTGCAAAGGCGTGCTGGAGGGCCTGGCTTGCTCCTTCTCAGACCCATAGTGCTAGGGGAGGCAGGGGAATGGCTGCTTCCCCTTCCAAAGTAGTAGCTATCTCCTCCAATGTATGGGGCTGCAGGAGGAAGCTTGACTTTCCAGCCCTCTGCTATCCTTATCAGCTGAATGCCTTTCCAACACCTTAGGCTGCATATAGGTTAGTGACAGCTCGGTGAAGGGCCCGTTCCATTTGTTACAGTCCACATTAATTGTCCTGTGCAGGCAGCCTGAGACAGCGATGGTGAGGGACGCGGACCAGGTGAAGATGTGGATGTCAGAGGAGATCTGCGAGTCCACCATGCAGTGAGGTTAATGCACTGCCAGCACACATGGTGCTGTCTCAGTCAGGGTGCCCACACTGTGACATGAGAGGCTATTTGGATACTGAGTAGTGGTGGCCTGGGGAGGCCGTTGGACTAAGGCCATACTCCTCACAGGTCTGCTGCTCAAATGTCTGTATGAAGAGGGAGATCTATAGCAGTAAAGCCCTATGTTTCCTGAGGCCACTACTATGGCTTCAGAGCTGCTGAACCTCCAAAGAGGACTGTGTCTCTTTAGCCTTCAACAGTTTGCTTGGGCTTTTGGATTTAGTAGTTTCAATGCTATTGTCCTGTTGTCTGGCTACATGATTATATTGTAGTCTCCCAGTGGGCAGTTCTGCTCCAGGGGAAGGAAGGCCTGCAAGTTATTTTTCAAAGCTCTGCAGATCACATTTATTTCCTGCACAGCCTCTTCTGTCTGTCTCCGCTTTCTATCTTTAATTACTAATGGTCTGGCCACAGTTCTTCATATTGCTTTATTTTTGCCTTGATTTGTAGTAATTTCTTAACAAAACAATGTATTCCCCCCAACATAAAGCAGAAATATTATTATCTGCAACAAAAAAAAATGCTCAAGCACGTAAATTAAGAGCTGCTGTAACTTCCAGTTATGTGTGAATTTGTCTAAAAAAATTATGGTGAAAGCATTTGAGCCACTAGTAAAGTGCCAGTGAAAAACACATCTGTCTTGCAAAAGAGAAAAGCTGGCTAATTAGAGGTGATGCTACTGGCTCAGCAATAGCATTTCATTCATTGCACTATTTAATATTAACCTATAATTTTATGTTTACTCTAAAGGGCTATATTAGGACTAATAAACACTGACTTCATTTGCTTCTCAGCATTAAAAAAAGTGCTGGAGGCTATGCCAAAGAATATAAGCTCTATTTCTCGCCTCACTTGTTGCTGTCCTCCCTTTCCTGCCAAATCCCTTGTTAAGTACAGCAGCCTTGCCTGCTCTTCTACTCTGTGCCATTGGGTCCTGCTCTCAGTGGGAGCTGAGAAGGTCCCTGCAGTGGGACACCTGCAGGGGTCCCATGCACAGTAAGGGAACGTTCTCTTGTGTCTGGCTGACTTTCCAGGAGGTTGTCACACAGCAGCTATGCAATCACTGTCTCTGCACCAGCACTCTCCAAATGAGTTTCTGATTGCATTTTTTGTCTTCTGGGCCAAAGAATGATTAAGTGAGAGAACGCTTTCCCACAGAAATGCCTTTTCTAAGTCCTAGTGGACATCAGAAAAGTTTCACTGACCCTCACAAAGCTTGTCTTTTACACCCATCGAGGCTGTAAATATATAGACAAATGCTGCTTCCTGCACAAAACAATCCACAAGGTATTATTCCTTATCCATTCAAGGAAATTACAATTTTGGTAATATTTAAAGGTAGAATAGAGATTTTGATATATAAATACTTAATGAATTCAGCTTCTTATGCTGGAATTATATCTCTGTGTCCCATTGGTATCTGGTTTAGATCAGATCTCTTTCTGTGAGTGCCTTTCTTCATTGACTGTAGAGAGAGAAAATGTGACTAACATTTGGTAGTTGAGTATATTTTGATAGCTCGAGTTAAATGACATAATTCCCACCTTACCTGAACAGATAATTAAAATGAACGGCTGTGGTATTCCACAAGCAGTAGGCTTTGTTTCTGCTGTGGTTGATATTATTCAGCTGAGATTGGACCATGCAGAAATGTTTTTTCTTTCACTGTTCCACTCTGAAGAGCTTTTAGTAGGGAAGTAAGTCTGACAATGCTAATAGGGTATGAGAGCATCTGTTTGAAAAAATGACATTTTCAGAAACTCCTTTATCTCACTTAAGACATTAAATATTGGGAATATTACCTACACTGTGGATATCAGGTCAGGGGGAGAGGAATGACTAATGTCTCCCTGAAACCAGTTTAATCTAATGAAATCTTAAATTTAATTCTCCTTAAACTAGCACTCCATGTAGACTCCTCAGCCCTGCTTACTGATGAAAGCCCCAAGATGCTGTGCATGGACTAATACTCTGTCCTTCAAGGGATTTCTGTTGGTCAGTGTTCAGCTGCTCAAAAGCACGAAGCAGTGAGCCCTCCCTGGGGATAAACAGAGATGCTCTAGAACTGCAAGCTGAGAGCCCTTCCTCTCCACTAAACGTTGTCTTTACTCTGCAGTTATCTTTATTCTTTTTTTTCTAATACCAAAAAGATGAAAGAAATGAATTTGTGTGAAATGTTTTGATGCAGGGATTAGCCTAATCAAACAATCTGAAAGAAAGCACAGAACGATGCATGTTAAAGAGCTTTGTTTCTTTTAGCAAGGGCTTTGAGGAAAAAATATATGTAAGTATTAAGAAAATCAGGATACTTGCTGTCTTTTAAAATAAGTCTGAAGTTTACAATGAAAATACCTCAGACACTTTTAAAGCAACTGCTTTTAAGTACGCGACCACAGATACTGAGGTGTTGTTTATGCCCAGTATAAAATCCTAGCATAAGCAGGGTGAAACTTTGATCACATTGGAACCTAAAAGGGATTAAAATATTTGCCCTCATTGAACAAACTTTGGTACTGTGTTCCTGAAGTTGCTAAGCTTCAAGAAATGCATTTAAAAAACCTTGAAATAATTTCTGGAACAGTGAAGACATTGGAGAGGTATCTCATAATAATTTGGGACCGCTGGATTGCAGGTCTTGGGTGAAAAGTGAAAAAAAAACAACACAGGAAGCGGGGAAGATTGATGTAGAATAAGCTGTGTTTTCTCCCAGAATGCCTGCCATCATTATCATCTCACAATCTGAAAGACAGCATGAAAAACTCTTAGGGCTGAACGGAAAAGGTGAAAACCTTTTAGTCTGCCAGGGCTGTAATCACAATGAAAAATGACACCTGAACCTTATCATGACGGTGAGTGGGAGTCACATAATAAGACACTATTTCTTCTAAAGCGCATGGTATGAGGCTTCTCCTTTTTCATCTGATAGAGTATGAATTGAATAAAAACATGCCATTGATTTGTAAAGCTGTTCTCTGCAAAATAGATATCTTGCTTTGTTGTGTTTTCATACTTGGATACAAGTTCTTCTTGATTATCTGGCAGAAACAGCTCTCATGTTTAATCTGTGGATAGGGAAAAATAAATATTTTCATTTTTGAATGGATGTATATCTGCAGCTATATTTTCAAGAGGGAACAACAATGGTTAGGCATTTATTCATTACATTTAGTCACTTGGAGAAGTTTTCCAGTTTTCAAATAAAATAAGCACTTAGTTCCCAGTGAGTTCAGTGGGATTTCCAGTTTCCAGAAACTTTAAAAATACCCTGTACTGATAATAAACCACCCTAGTAATTTTGTGTATTGTATCAAACAGTAACTTTTTGAAATCCAGGCAGAGTTATGAGGTTAGAGCTTGTGAAAAATTAATCTAGTTAAGACTTCTCACTTCCTAACATTTTTAGTAAGTTAATGTATAATACAGAAATAACATCAGTTTTGGCTGGTGAGTAATGACTGAAAGTGTCAAGCAATGAGTTTAGCTCACTTGCCAAGGAAAGTGAACAAGATACAGTAAAAACTGTTGACACTCTGGTCTCACATCTGCAGATATATTTTTTCTGAAGAAAATATTTTTATTTTAGCCTGCTGCATTAATCTTCCTGTTTACTTACTTTTGAGAAAAAGGCTATCTCTGAAAATCAGAGAGTATATTCAATGCTCACATTTTTTCTAGATGCTAGCGTGGCTTACTTGAGAAGACCAGTGGAACTGGTCACCAATATACGAGGCAATATTAATTGAGCAGAGTTACTATCGGAGTCTCAAAGATAATGCCAGATTATGTTCTCCTAGTCATGTGGGATCAAAGACATGACTGATTATACATGCTGTGTCTTGGTAAGGAAGTGCTACAACCTTGGTGCAGCCACAGATGGAGAATGGCATACCTGCTACTATTAATACGGAGAACATGAGACCAGACATGAGCTTGGGAAATTTCCATGCTTAGTATACTTAATTGTTTGTATCACAACAGTTTATAGTTGTATAGTCTGAGATCCCAGTGTTCTGGGCACTGCAGAATAACAAGAAGATGCCTGGAAAATTTGCAGTCTAGCTGATTCCAGAGCCATTTGGACAATGAGTGGACAGATGCCATCAGTTGAAAAGGCAGTGAAAGTTTCTGCCAATTCCTCAAAGTGTTTCAGTCTGCCAACATGTGTCACCTCCATTTCACACTGGTTGAGCTTAAGCCAGCTGGCTTTCCTCCAGACCCGTTTTTGCATCAGATACTTAGACAGTGGAGAATGCATTTCTCTGGGCTCAGTGAAGAGATGTAGAACAAATATTCTTGTTCACAAAGATGACAGTGTATACAAGACTCTCTGGTTTTTGAATACATTATGTTGTTCCTTGGGTTCAATACAACTTGTGAGCCTCCACAACTAAGAGCCTTCGAGGAGGAAATGAAATTACTCTATACAAATATCTGGGAATTCTT
This sequence comes from Chlamydotis macqueenii, assembly GCF_036417535.1. Classification (NCBI taxonomy): domain Eukaryota; kingdom Metazoa; phylum Chordata; class Aves; order Otidiformes; family Otididae; genus Chlamydotis; species Chlamydotis macqueenii. The sequence goes on along the minus strand of NC_141558.1, from coordinate 99,925,102 downwards.
TCAAAGGATTCAGAATGCTTCACAATATTCAGAAATTTGCTTCTCTGTAGCTCAGCAGGAGTGCTACTGTTCATAGATCCCTGATGTTAGCATATGGCAAAAATCCATGAATAATTTTGGGAAATAAATTATTCGCAAGTTTTGCCATTTATGCTTGTGAAGTTCTTGAATTTGTTTGCTATCTAGAAATGTCTTCTGGTAAAGTCTTTTGCTCTCTAAGTCATCCTCAAGCGATTCATTGTAAATATTCCTAAAATACAATTCGTGACCTGCTGAACCCTGATTCTGCAAACACTTACCCACATTCTTCTTGTGATTAATTCCATTAAAATCCATTCCATTGCATGTGGTTGTAAAGTTAAGCCCAGGCATAAGTGTTTGTAGGACGAAGGTTTAGGTTGGTTCCATAACCCTTGGTATTCTATGCACTATGTAGTCTCTGATTGCTAAATGAGAGGCAGAACCCAGAACCTGTGGAAAGTCAGGAATTTTCAGTCCAGGGGTACTATTCCTGTTCCCTAACTGCAGACTTACATAATCCATCCTTACAAGTCTGAATTTTGAGTTTTTTGAGGACATAATCCAGATTTGCTGGTAGTGATCTAACTTGAAATTCATTTTGGAACACAGTTTAATGCAACGCAAAGGTTATTGAATCAATTTCATTTAAGAATCAGAGTGAATATTCATTGGCTTTTTTTATTATTTATTCATCACTACAGACCCTTCTGTGCTGTGAACATTATAATGGGGAAAAGTACCAATAAGCAAAGGGTTCCTAGCTTTTCTAGCCATCCACAGTTGCAATAGAAAGTGTTTACTAGAGCTGGGCAGATTTGCTTACAGAAAATAAACCTGGAGTTTGAAAAATTTAGCTAGCTCTTTGAAGAGAAGAGCAAAATCTAGGCATAACTATTGACTGGCATACTTAACTATTGAGTTAGCTGTATTATATCTACTATATATCTGGTGGTGAAAGGAATATATTGCATTTTTTGATTTGACACATAAATTGCACTTAGCATTCAGTTCTACAGTCTCACTTGTCATTATTGCCAAGTGTCTCTCATTTTCAACATTTCAAGGAGGAAGGCACCATGAAAAGCTCCATTAATTGTATGTGTGTGTGTGTGTGTGTGTGCATATGTGTGTATATAAATAATCACCAGTGACTAAGAGGAGTTACTCCTTCATGAATGCTGGAGATTTCCATCCCCTTAATTTCAGTTCAGAGAAGTAGTATTTAAATGGTCATGAAACAAGATCCCTGAATCACTGAAAAGAGAAGACTCCTGGTTTTTCATTAAGATATGTAGCACATATTTCCACCCTTGGAAATTTTTCAATGTATCTGGTACTTGATCCATTAGGCTTTGAATGCAGAAACTCGATTTTAAGTTATTTAGAGAAGTATTTTATTAGTTAGAATTTTTATCTCCCCCTGAGATCTGTATAGCTGAATTCACAGTGTCGAAGAAAGAGCTGGAAGGATACAAAAAAAATATTCCTAATAAAATGCTTTAAAATTCTCTAAAATATTTATACAAGGCAGTTTTGGATTCGTTTTTCCCCAGATAACATGTGGTGGTACAGGCTTTGTGAAGGTGCATTGGGGTACAGTTTCTACTGGTGTTTGTTTGGAGTGAGGTACACTTACAATTCCACCACGCCGGAATAATGTGTTTCTGATTTATGAAGATAAAAAGCTTTTATATGATAGCTTATATAGCTGTAAATTTAATTCTGTGTTTATAGTAACATGCACATGTGTACACACAGAGATCCTCTTATGCCTCTGAACTCACTCTCCTATGAAAGGGTCTTAAGCAGGTTCTACTTACAAAAACAGCTCAATAAAGAGTTTTCTCATGTATTGAATTAAACTGAGCCCATTCTGTGAGCTGTATCCTATTTCTGCTCTTTATAATGAACTGTTGTGACATATTTTAAAGAAAGAAATTACAATTTTTCCTTAGCCTCACTCAAGATGACTGTACTATTCAAATATAAGAACACAGTGATTTTACTGTCAGAATTTTGAAATTTGTTAGGTGTCATTTTATTAAGAATAAGAAAAAATAGTAAATGCAAATTATGTCAATACTTCCTCTAATATAGTCCATATTATTATAAAGATAACTGCTTGAAAGTAACTTTGTAATTGACTAGTAAATAGTAGATTATTGGTATGCTTGACAATTACTTGCTCTAAGATTTTAATTTTATTTAATCTGTAAAACTATGTTTCAAATTCTACTTCTAAATCATTGCTTTGAATTGAAAGTTATCTCACTATAACCAGTTGTGTTAGGGTTTAAAGTGGTACAAATGGTCCTGATAACCAGGACAGTATACCTACCAATCCCTACAAAGTGCTCAGTATAAAGTAGAGAACTCAGATATTTTTGTTAGTATTTTTATTGCTTTTTTTTTTTTTTCCACAGAAATGAATGAGATTCAGTAGCAATGGTTGTTAGAAGGTTTCAAGAAGTGTCAGTGATATAATCCAGGTGTCTCCCACAGATACTAACTTTTCCTGGAGAGTGATGCTGGGACCTGGAGCATCGATGTCATGTCTTCTGCTCTCCAAACATCCAAGTGGAGGTTCTTTCCTCTGCTTCTGCTCTCCTGATGCAGAGCAAGGCAGCTCAGATGCTGGACTCTGGAGGGGCTGCAGGAGATGAGGTTGGGGTGACACCAGCTGTGTGCACCCCTGTGCTGACATGAGTTGGGACAATCAACTCTTTCCACATGTGGCAGAGGCCAGCTTGCTCTCTTGCAACTGTGTCTCATCATCTTTCCTCTTAGAAAAGCAGGAAGATTGTTTCAGAAAAAATATGATTGATGCATCTTATGCTGTATGTATTTCAAAGGATTACTTTCTGTGTACAGCATGAGGCCTTTTTTTTCCCCTGGCAAGCCAGGACACTTAGTTAATTAAGAATTTTTAGTGAATATCTCTCTTCCTCCTTAATCGTTTAGTGGAATCCAACTTTTCCTATCTGCTTGTGCAAAGCATACTTCAGTGTAATTAGAACACCAGCTGGGCTGTAGAGGCTGGGATTATTTAAACTACATAAACAGCACCTACAGAGAGTTCATGCTGTGGATGTCATTGACATTGCCATATCGATGTGAACCTAAGTCATGGATAAAAATAATTAATATTAGATATACAATCCCAATGTTAGCTTTTGAAAGGAAGTGTGTTTCTCTGACTGAACTTAGTCTGGTTCCTACTGAATCAAAGGAAGCTAGTCTCTCTTATTAAAAAAAAAAAGACTTTGTTTCCTGAATTACTTTAATTTTTACTGTCTTTTTTTTTATGAAACTCCAATGCTTTCCTATTACAAGCTGAGCTAAGTTTATTTTTTTGCTAACACTAAAATGCCAATCTGTTACGAGCTGCTTGAAATTATGTTCTCTGTTTTGACTGTCCACTTTCTTTGATACAACGCTGATTTCATCCTTTGTCTACTGTGATTCCTTTTCCCTTGTTCTTGCTTCTTGATTAAAAAAAATCAAGGCGAACAGAGCCAAAACATCTGTGTCTCACATGTTCACATGTTTCGTGTCTTCTATGAGCTGTGCCAGATTTATACGTAGCATTTTGTTGACTAGATGTGTTTGTCAATAGGAAAAGTTTAATCCGACAGAGATTACAAAAACCCACCCATTTGAAGTTCCTGTAAAAAACTGATTTCTTAAGATAGGTATTTTGACCCCTGTATTAAGAGGGTGCACAGTTCTCTTGGAGCCAAGCTCATAGTTCAAGGCATGCATCACACAACCTTATAGCAAACTTGGCAACTGAATCAAGGAAAGAGATTAATGTGCAGTGCAGTGGCTGGACATGTACGGTCCAGGAATGAGGCTTCAATTTACAGCTCCCTGTATGGCTTGGTAAAAAAGAAGGCACACTGCTGTCGTGCTGGCATTTCCGATGTTTAGAAAAACAGGGCTCACTGTTCATCACGAGTTGTTTTTACTTTTGAAGTTAATTAATTTCCCTGACATAGGCAGGTGGCCTGGTGAAATTAGCATTATTTGGGAAAGCAGGACTCTTCTGGGAAAGTAAAAACTGTATGGTTTATCCTACAGTGAAACCTTGTTTTGTCAAATTCCTCAGCTGCTTGAGATTTAAGCTTGGAGACCTAGCTAAGCATTCCAGTGAATGCTTTGTTGTTGCCAGTTCTCGTTCATATCTGGCTGTAGGGTATCTTGTGGGCAGGCTTCACTTGATAGTCACTTGGTGTGGAAGGCTGGGGGGGAAGGAGGAATGTGAACAGATACACACTGCTCTGGTTCTTTACAATACGCCCAAGGAAAGTCGCCCTGGGAAGCAAGTCAGAAAACTCTGGTTTATGTGAGAGAAGAGGCATGCATTTCTTATCATAAAACTATTACCTGAATGAGTCTATTAAACCTGAACTCATTCCAAATCAAACCTGGTCTTCTGGAGGAAGGGTGAAAAAAAAACCCCACATTAGACCCACTGGATCTTACTCCAACTGTAATGTTATGCCGTTTTCTTAATTCGGGAAGATTTGACTGATATACAGAAAGTAAGGTCATTGTGGAGGACAGTGAATGTCTTCATGGTGAAGTTTTCCTTCCTTCTGCACTGAATTTCAGAAATTGTTCAACTGTGCAGAAAGAGAAGGGTGCCTTCTATGCTTTATGTCTCAGATGGCACTTGCAAGTGGGCCCGTTTTCAGTCCTAATACTGAGGAATATATTTATTTTTTGAAGTACTTATTTACAATCTATTTTATGTTAAAGTAAGGATTCATACCCTGTGCATAGGCTCAAGTCAAGTTTCCACTCACAGATTTGTTTTCTCTCTCAGTTGTTTAACTTCAGCACTTTCTCTGAGTAACATTTGTAATTTGGAGACAAGTAGGAATTAATCGGGTTAATTTACTTGTAACCAAACCAAAATTTCAACTCCTTCCTTCAACAGCAAAAGATTAATTCCTGAATGCCTTTACCCCCAGTTGCCTTCTTTGTGTTTTATCTTTGTTTACAGATAAAGCAGAATGCTGTCACACAGGACAGATAAAGTGAGGACATTCTATACTCATTATATTTTCAGTAGAGACTACAGATAAATGCTTGTCATAAAAGAAGAGCAATTTATTCTTAAAACATGCCTTGATAGCTAGGCAGTTATATTCTTTTGCTGTGTTTCCTGAGAATGATTTTGTGGCATTAATGGAATCTCTCAAATACTTGAGAGATGAAAAGTGATCCTTTTCATGCAGAAAAAAAAAAAACCTGAAAAACTGAAGGTCACTAAAATTTATTGTAAAACTTGAATTTGGAACTCCCATCCTCTCCTCATGTCTTGATAGATGTTTCTGTCTTTATATATCCATAAAATTCATAGATCGTGTTGATTCTGCTCCAGCAGATCACAGGCATCTGAACAGCCCAAGACACTTAATATTACAGTCTTAAGTCCTTTACTACATCATGTCATTAAGTATAAAGTCCAATGATGTTTTTGAAGGTACTGTGTGAGAACCCCAAGTTCCCTTTCCATTTAAAATTTAGACAATTTAATTAAACCTTTTTAATGTAAAGAAAAAAGGTGACTGAAATGAAGCTTGTACTCTGTGTTGTGAATGGAAGTATAGCTTTCAAATTGAGATAGAACCACTGAAGTACCCTCTGCTTTTAGTTGCCCTTATGAATGATCTTTTTTTTTTTTATTCTCTTTCCCATGATGTCTGAATGTTTGATTTCCTCCAGCTCCCCTATTTTTTCCACTGTGCTCTGAGTTCAGCTTTATCCCACTGGAAATTGTATTGTCTACCCTCTTTACATCTCCTAAGTAAAACATTTATCTTGAATAATACACATGTTAAATGCTCAAGTTTAAATAGAATGGAATTAAAGTTAGAAAATAAAATCCAACAGGCTTAATGAGTTCCCATATCAAACAACAGGCTTCTATTGTGTATACACACTGCTGAAAAAAAAAAAATTTAAACAGTGGCTTATAGTATGGCAGAATGATAAAGTGCTGCTTAAGCATCAGTTCCCACAACTCTCTTGTTTGGTAGAGCTGAAAGCCTTGAGTCCAAAACATGCAAGGCAAAAACTCATTTACTGGGAATTTGACTCTTCAGTGTGCAAAGTGTAGTGGCCTTCATCCAGCACAGCACTGAAGCGCGTGCTTTTCTTTAGGCTCATGAATTCATTTGATCTAGTGAGAGCACTGTTTGTTGACCTACTTGCCAGGCTTTTTGGAAGATATTGGGTGTATTTCTTTACACCCTGCGAGATCAAGCCCTAACTTAAGGAGCAGTCTGATGCTGTTGTTATTTTTCTGAAGAAAATGTTTTAATGTAGCAATAAAAGTGGTTTCTGATGCTCTCTTTGTTCTGAAGAGTTTGCTCACAACAAAAGGAACCCTTTTGTGGACACACAATAGCTCGATGATTAGAGTACTCAGCTGAAGAGGAAGGGACTTAGGTTCAAATCCCTGATCCAAACCAGACAGAGCAGGGAATTGAACCTGACTCTCTAGTGTCAGAGATTAGGATACTCCGCTGGGATAACAGCAAGCCAGGTTTCAACTCCCTGCGCTGTCTGTTTTGGATCAGGCAACTGAGCCTCAGTCTCCCCCATCTCAGCTGTGTGCCCTCATCACCAAGCTATTTGGCCAAGATGAGATTGGATGTTTTGGTTTTATTTAAAAAAAAAAGGGGAAAAAATAAAAGCTCATTCTGCACCAGAGTAAAATCTAACTTACCCAGTCCTGACACTTTCCACATGATGGAATTGTTGTTTCCTGGCCAGGCCTAGAGAGAGCTACTTCATGGTCACATACCGAGAGCACCAGAAGCAATAGGAAGATGTATAAACCCTCTGTCTCTGCAACTGCAGCTGAAGATGCCGAGAGATTCAGTCATGTTATCCACATGGCTTTGGCAGAAGCAGAGAAAACAAAACCACCAGAGCTATCTCAGTGAACTCCAGTTTTACTTGGAGGAGAATGGGGGAGGAAGACTAATATTCTGTCAGTGTTGGTGCTGTTGAGGTGTCTGTGTCAGAACACAGGCTGTCCATGTGAGATCGCTTGAACCTTCAAGCAGCCTTTTTTCCCCAGTGGTTTCCATGCCTTTCTTCTCTCCCTTGGCTTTCTAACTATCTCTAATTTCCATGCTTGTCTCTTCCTTTCACAACCCTCAACATATATTGATGTCCTTCTGCTTCCCACAAATAAATTGTTTTGGCGTAAGATTTGGTCTTTGTGCTGACACACATAGTTGAACCCTGGTGCAAAACCCTCTGTCAGTGTGCTTATATCAGTTGACAGAAATTGATTAGTTTTAACTGTTTATTTTGTCCTTGTAATCCACACACACGTATTGAATTTCCTAATATAATCCCAGGCATTTTTAAAGGTTTAAGGATCTTTTTTTTTCTCATTAGCTTCTCTTCTGCCTTCTGATTTTAACCTATAGACTGTCTATTGATTTTTGACAATCTAGCATGTGAACCCTTTTATAGCCATCTGCAGAGGGCTTAGTTTACTCTAGTCGTATAAAGTTCATGGACTGAAAGTCTGTGTCTGTTGGAATTTGCAGTGTTGGAATTTGCAGTGTTGGATATCTCCAAGTATGGAGCATGGACCTCTCATTTTGAATATGAGTGCTTTACATTCATTCATTTGAGATGGAAAATGACCACTGATTACTAAATCAACATTACAGTATGTATATTTATACCAAAGAAGTATTTACAGAAGAGTTAGAATGGAAATGTAGGATATATGAATTATAATCAGAGTCACTATTTCAGTTCCATGCACCAACAGGCAAGCACTTACCATTGTAAAATGCGTGATTGGAAATCAGGTTGTTATACATGTACAACAGTGACTCAGTTTTGCTGGGTGTAAGCATTTGGGATACTGCTGTTGTACTTTCAGGTTATATTTCCCCATATCCCCCACAATGCCCAGGGCACAAAGAGAAAATGTGATGTCTTGTTTCTGTTTCTTTCCATTTATGCAGGAGCAGACAGTAAGACGCTCGAGAGCCCCTTTTGTGTGTCAGTGTTTGCTGTGTTATCAACAAATGAAATTTCATTACCTGCTCCAGTAGTAGGACAGATATACGCTCCTACAGTTGTGTTCATGTGCTCAGTGTTGCAGCAGTTCAAGTCATGTCAGCCTGTGTATAAAATGGGGTCATGGTTTTTTGCAGACCAAGCCTGACTGGTGGAGGGGTATGATAGGGTGTTTCTTTATGTCTTTGTTTCCCCTTGAGTCCCATGGTCAGTAAGCCTGAGATGATTTTCACTTTACCCTTTTTCCTCAGCCCTATTGGATATTACCTGCTAATACCAAGTCACTGACTCTGGGCAACCTGATTAGCATTAAACTCCACAACATCCGCTGAAGTTGACAGGGTGGGCTTCTGCACAAACACAAGGAAATCAGGCCTTGGCATGGCTGCAGGATATTTCTAGCTGGGTTCCTGACCAAAGGCAGGACGTGCAGCACACGAGAGAAGCAGACCACACTGTACACAATGAAACAAGCATACAGCGTAGTGGTCCAGTGAGGAAACCGTCCTCATAATGCATAATGGGGTGCTATCACGTAATTGGATCTCCCTGCTGTAAAACGACCCAAGGCACTTTGTAATCAAACCGCAGGCTGTAAACTATTTTACATGAAGTCAGCTGCATCGCATCCTTCCTGGCAGACACTTTAGAACCATAATTACATTAATCTCCATCTTCATTTACTCCATTGTGCTTCTGTCATTGCAGGATCTTTGCTACCAAGCACTATGTGTTCATTTCCTCAGTGCTTACTGTAAATTGCAAATTAAGGGTGACATGATTAACTCTGAATTGCCCTGCTTTTTGTGGGATGAAGTCAAGCTCACCATTACTTGAACATTAGTTTCTTGTGGTTTAATGAGGTACACAGTATTATATTTGGCTTAGGAGATCCATTCCAAATAGAAGTGAATTTGCAAGGAGAAGTGATCTGGGTAATGGTGAATTAGGAGTGGACCTTCGTTTTAAAATTAGATGAATAGTGTCTAATTATTAAGGCCTGAGCCTTCAGTCTGTCTTAGTATGCCCACTTCCTTCATCAGGAACTAAGGGTGTTTCATTCTTGCATGGTATTATACCTCATAAAAGTTTCATACTGAGCAAATGTAAGAGTGTATTTATGCTTTTGTGTTAGTCATTTTACAGCTTTTTATTTAGCAAAGGATGAGCCAGTGAGATTTGAAATGATATTTGCAGAGGAAATCTGTCATGCTTAATGGAAAGTGTCCAGCAAGGTAACACAACTGCCAATCCCAAATGAAATACTACATAAAGAGAGTGAGATTTTCATGATGCCAGGTTTCCAAGGACTGGTTCATTCCATAGTGTTCAAGTAATGCTTTAGCAGTTCTTGCTGACTCTTGTTTCACTTCACTTACTTCCAGAATTTCTGTTTTATAAATGTCTTAATCACTGCTCTAAAAACTCATTCTCAGTTAAAATTATATAGTTAGTATTCCAAGAAATAGCCATGCCTGCTTCCCCTTATTTCCAGCTCCCCTCTGTGTTGAAAATCCGATTTCTAAAACTTTCATTTGCCAGTTATGGGAGAGAGATAAAGAAGAATAATCAAATAACACTGATGAAAATTTGTGTCATAATGCTAATTCAGTACTTGCTGGTATCTGTATAAACAAATTAAACTATGGGTAAAGATTCTGATACTTCACCTGACTGTTTGCAATGTAGCTAGATCTTCTGCCTCCTTTCTGCTCCTCCTTTCCCCATCTCCTTTTCCAGCTCATCCTACACCATCCAACAGTCTGCTTTGTGCGCTGGTAGCAGTGACTTAGCTTCGTAACTGGTGGTTCTGCCACTGCTTTCATTTCCAGGATAGAGAGACACCATGTCACTGCATCTGTGGAACTCCCCATTTGTGCTCCTGACTGGAGCCACGGTTCAGGGTTGCTTTGTACCATCTACATTTGGATTAAAAAAAAAAAAAGTGCAGTGTTTCAAAGGTGCATTTGAAAAACTCCATCATGTATGTATGTAATACCCTTTGAGGCACTAAAAGGTATTTTTATGGGGTGCTGGCCTTAAATCTCCATCCATCCAATGTTACGATAGTGTAAGAACCACAGTCTGTAATGAAGGTTCTGCTCTTGTTTCTGAAAACCTGATACTGCTCTGTGGGCCAGGACTCTTCAAAAATAGCTGTCACATAAATGTGTGTTGCTGGACTGACAGTTTCTAACTCAGTTCTGAATTTCCTTTATCTTTTTCCTTTAATGACCACTGGTTCTTAGTATCTGAACAGAGAGCTGCTTTGTGGCTTTAGTTGAGAGTGGATGCTTTTGGGATTTTCAGCTGATACCTCCAATGGTAAAAGTCTCAGTAACAGAAATCCAAAATGGTTAAAATCAACACTAGATTGTAGAAAAGACTGTTTTTCATGCATGTTTCCAAGGAGCAGGCTGCTTAGATTAATTAAGTAATGTGAAAAACATCTCCACTAAGCAAGTCCCCATAGTTCAATTTTTTTCCAGCAGGAGACCAGAATTATGCACCTAATTTCTGAGGTCACTTCCATAATTGCAACAACATACATATTTTGTAATAGCTTTTCCTTTTTAATGGATATTTAAATGGAGGTAATTAAATATGGTTATTTCATACCCATCTCCTGAGAGGAAACATAACAGCATGATGAAAATACAAGTGAATTGGAAGTAATAAATGTCTACTAAAAAGGACTGCATTTTGACTCCCTGAATAATATTGCTTGTTAATTGTTAAGACTCTCAGAGTGATAATGTGGAGATTCAGACACTTACCATACTATATAAAACTGGTTTCCAAAATTATTCAATTTAATAAGCTATTATTGAAAGTGTTACTGCAGTAGAAATACCAGTTGAATATCTCAGGGACAGGCAATCATGAAATATGGTATGTAAAGCAGAAGTATAACCTTTTGAAAATTGGATCCAGTTGCTTTTCTCTTCTGGACTTTTTTGGGACCCCTTTCTAATCCTGAAACTCTTCTCTGTGTGTCCTAATCAGTGGGCTAATCAACTTGTGTCACTGTGCCAACACTTCAGACAAATACATTGTGTTTCTGACAGTGGAGCTGGACCACACGGCTATATTGCAGCTCATGTTAAACATAAGGCAACAAGTTTCTAAAGGTTAGGAGTTTGGATTGACACAGGCTGAACCTAAATGCTCAGGATTTCAGATTCTTCTCAACATACTGAAATGTCTTTGGCCTCCAAAACCGGGGTAGATATTGTTTAGGCAGTGATTTCGTAATAAAAAGGTGTCCAGTTCAGCAGCAAAGGAGCAAGACCTCCTTATCATCTGAGTTTTCAGATCTTTTACCTGTTCCCAGTCAAAATTAGAAAGGTAAGAGTTCACAAGAGAGTGTTATAAAAAGGCAAATAAGGTCCACAAACCTTCTCAAGTTCTGCTTTGGATTTTGGATGGCATCTGGGAGGATTAGAGTGTTCTATCTAGCTTGTTCATCCTTGCCGATTCTCACAGTGACATATCTGAACTGTTAGTGGCAAGAAATTGGCTTCTTCAAACCCTTTCATGGAGGAAAAACCAAACTAAAAAGTAGCAATCAGAAGTTAGTTATTTCACATTGCCTGTGTTATGCTGTGATGTTCTGATTCTCCTTTTCTTGTTCAACAATAATATTACAAGAAATTAAGTAAATGTAACTAACTGCTTTTCCTATCAACAAATGCCCTAGCCTAACTTTATCACTCAGTTGCCTGCAAAAACTGTTTATATCATCATATGTTTTTCTGCTATGAACATTATCCCTTCTTTCCACCACATTTACCCAAAGAATAACAGAGTAGTTTGAGCCTGAATGAACTTACAGAACAGATACATACAGAATTCATCACAAGCAGTTTGACATCATCTGGGAATGTAAGATAGCTGTCTGGGCTTCCTCAGTAGTTAATGGGGAAGAAGAGATTAATTTTAAGGGCGATCCTATCCTATTCTACAAAAAAGTCTAAGGTAGCTGGGATGAATGCCTTCTGAATGAAAGCTCCTTTATGCTGAGCTTAAATAACTGTTATGGGTGAGACACCTCATTTCAGCAGGCTCAAGTTCAAGAAATCCTACTCAATGCACTTTGGTATGATATGAATGCCTGGGATTGAAGGGTAGGGCCTTGAAAGAGCATCCTTTGTTAACTCTTTTGTTCCCCCCCCCCCCGAAATTAGAACAGAAAGATCATTTTAACATAGTAACAAAAATAAAGTTAAATATATGTGGAGAACTGAAATCTGCTTCCTGCCCTTCTCCAGAAATAATACTTCTTCCCTTTAAGATACAGAGATCTGGGACTACAAAGCAATGGATCTGTAGCTCCCTTCCAGCTAACCTCTGTTGTGTTCTACTTTATTATTTCTGAAATTTGGGTAAGCACTGATAAAAGAGAATTTGGCTCTGATTTTAACATAAGTCTTTTAATTGGTAAGAATATTTTAGGGAAAAAAAAAAAGAAAAGAAAAGGAAAAAAAAGGGTAATATCTGAGGCATGTTAACAAGGAGAGATGAGAGTGTCCTCAGCCCCTCTAGGATAGAGACTAAAAGATAGATAATTACTATTCATGAGAGGTTACCAGGAGGTGCAATGAGGGAAAAACTGCAATGAGGCATAAAACCACTGACTCTTTTGAGGCCATGATTTTTAGTCTCCAGCAGAGTTACAAATTTCAGTTCCCAGACTCATCTTTTGAAGGGCCTTTTTGCTGGAATGGGGCTCAGGAAAAGCTCAGGAAGTCCTCCAAAAAATGAGGAGGGCCCTCAGCATACCTAGACAAACACAGACTTATAATTTATATGGATCAACAGAAATAAACTCAGGAACTGTACATATATGTGTGTATAGAACAGAAGTCCAAGAAAAAATATTTTCAATATTTTCCTTGTATTGTCTGCTCTCCCAGCATAACCAGTAGCACTGACAAACATTCTTAAATTATTTTCTCCTATGTACCACTATATTTCAGTGAAGTCAAAGCTGCAAAAAGAGCACAAATAGTTGTCATCATTGTGATTTTTGGCAGAGCAAAACTTATTTATAATCTTCAGAGATGTTTCAGTGGTCATTGTATTTGAGTGTACTGCTAAGCTTGATATTCAAATTAAGAAATAGGGAATAAAAAAGAAGCTAAAGAAGCTTTAGATTTGCTAACTGGAAGTTGTCATGCCTTTAATTACTTGAGTGACTGATTCAAGACAATTTCCTCTGTTGCAGGAAGATTAATGTAAACTCCCTTTTAAAGTGATTAATCTTATCTATTGTATTCACATTTTTACAGAAATGAACAAAATACTTTTCTAGCCATGGCTTCAGGTGTGCTGTAAAATATAATCTTCCAAGATTGACAGTAGTAGATTATTATCAACCGAGCAGGGAGCTCCAAGACTCTTGGGTGCATATTTTAGAAGGTTTATAGCCAACTGCCCCACAGATTTAACTCAAAAAATCCACCCTCTATACTAAAGGTAGATATATTTATAGAGACACATGTGTATATACAAGGTATATAATGTATAATGGCGATTCTTTGATTACCTTTATATTATAGCTGAAATGAGGTGTTTGTATATTCCCGTCATTTGTGGTATGTATTTGTTGGTCTAAGGTTTTCTTTGGGTAAAACTATCCTTAAAGCAAACACTCAACTTTGTGTTACATTTCTAAACCTGTAGGTTAACTCCATGTGGTTTCAACTTCAACCCTTTAACAACAAATTATTATTTATGTAAGCTGTCAAATCCACACAGGACAAGCAGCTGCAGAAGAAGAAACTAAAGCACATAGACTGTAGTGAGAAGCACAAAGCTCCCATAAGAGACTAGTCTTTCGCTTTCTGTATTTAGTCCACTAAGAGTGAATTATTCATTACAATCAAGCTAAAGCTCCCCCAGTCTTGCCATTTCATCCGCAAGTTTGTTGAAAGTTAGAGCTCAGCGTGAAGCCTCTAGAGAATTATTCTGAGTTAATAACACCTGCAAAGAACAGAGATTTCACTGTGAGGTAAATTGCTCTGTGATTGCCCACACATCAGCAAAAATTATAGTTGGGAGAAACTGAATATTTTCTCTGTGTTTAACTGGTGAGGATTTTGTGGGGTGTCACTTTACGTTAAGTAGTAGAGTTGTGATGTAGAATGTTTCACAGCAACCAATTGTGTTTGTTTTAACAGCAAGATTTCTTTTCTATGAGAAGATTTCTATTGCTGCCGGCTGCTATTGCAACTTTATGCAATGCACATTTAGAAACCTTTCTTAATCTTAAGGAAAATTGTCAGAGACAAGGTTTAAAATATGGCATTTTTCCCCTGATTTCTTGTGAAATTAGAAGTTGATACTTTCCCCTACCTAGCTGTGTCTTATAAATAGCAAGCTAAGTCATGATTTTGGTCTCTATGTCTATAGTATATGTACACTCAGCAGCTCCCGGGACAGCGGTGGAAACAACCCAAAGCATACATTCAAGGAATATACTTATACTTCTTTCAGGAATATACTTATAACTAACATGAAAAATTCAGGTGGAGCTCCTAAATCAAATTGGATATTGACATTATTATCTATCCAAAAAAGGACAGAAAAAGGAAAAAAAAGTCAAATTGTCTTGTTTTCCGTATTGCACTGCATTGTTGTACTCTAAGGTATTATTGTCTGCATTTTCCACGAGACCTCTATCAATTCACAACTCACACTTGCAGCAGGATTCAGGATTCTACCTGATGACAGTAACACAACCCCAGCATGAAATGGATAAAGCTTGTATCACTCAAGATAGGTTTATATGGACAGCCTTGGACAGATCTCTTTTTGCCTGTGCTTTGAAGAGAAGCAGGCTCTGGTCCACAGGCCAAGTATCCTTGCTAGCAAGATGTAGTCCTGAGCCCAGCAGGTTACTCAGAGACTTGGTTTCTTGATTCAGGCGGGTTGCCATGCGGACACATTGGATGTGTCTTCTGCATGAGAACTACTTGGGCTTTTCTTGCTCATCTCTGGGCAAATGTGCTTTTGTGACTTGCAAAGTTGCATGGTTTCATTTAAATCAGTGCACTTTACTTTTTTTTTTTTAATTGCATTGTGCAGTTTACTTACATGGTCAGAGTGTCTGAGCCTTACTTATCAGCAAGCTCTTTGCTCTAAAGAATATACTTTCGAATTCGCTGGCAGGAACCTATTGGTATAGTCTTTTGTCCCTCCCTATTAATCTCCTGACACCCTTCTCATTTCTGTGCCTTACAGAGAAAGCTCAAGTACTCAAGTCTCATTGAACTCAAATTTAGGATTATAGTCATAGGTGTTGGGTTGGGGATTTTGTCTTTCTTTTTTTCCAGTTCTAACAGAAAAAAAAAGACTACTTAAAAGCTACGGCAAGAGGAGCATGTCTGGGAGAGTGCATCTGGTTTCAGATGTGTACCTTTAGTGCAGTGGAACTTGCTCCAGTGAGTTCCTGTCATACGCCTTTTGCAGTTACTGGAATAAAATGTCCCTGGTGCCGAATGCAAACACGTAAGAGGCAGGGAACTCATAACTGCACGAATGTGTTAGACAATAATATGTAGTGTGTGCTGCTGCTGTGCATAATAGCTGAGCTATTCTTCCTGCAACACAGCTAAGGGCTAGTATAACACCGATTCATTTCCTTGGATCAACATGAGATGTATTAAAAATAATTTGCTGGGCAAGATGAGGCTTTTCAGGCTCAGGTAATCCTGCTGTCTGCTCCAGACATCGCTGAGAAGTGTAATGAAATAACGAATCCCTGCTGATTGACTAATCTTCCTTTTCCACAACACTTCAAAGCATTTCCCTTTTCACTATAGGAACAGAACTGTGGGTAAGTGGGCCTCCTGCACAGAGTTCTCTGCAAAAGTCCTACTGTGGGCTCCAGCTTCAAGCTTGTGATCTCTATGTCACTGCTCGTGGATCATCCTAGCATTTAACTCAGTTATTACAGGGCTAGGGGAAGACCTGGCATTTGCCTCAGAGCTCTAGGGAAGAGGAGAGGAAGCAGGTGTGTTGTATAAGAAAAGCTCCATGTGTCAACATCCATGCACTTGTCAGATGAATTTGTCTGCTCCAGCTGCACTGCTCTAAGATGGATCTTTCAGAATATATTTATCTGATGTATTTTGTGTCTGAAATGTGTCCATTTCATTCAGAGAAGAGCTTTGTGGCTTAGGGAATGTAATTATGAGAACAATCTAGCATGACCATAGGACCCCACAGAATGAACCAAAGTACCAACTAACTACATCCTATTGGCTAAGTGCCGTGTAGTGTGAGTTAACCCCTGTCGAAGAGAAAAATTAAAGAGGAATGGAGTTGAATGTCATTTTATAGAGAAGAGAAATGGTGCACTGAAAGAATGTGTTTTGAGAAAGCAAATAGTAGTTCAGAAGAACAAAGGTGGAAATCTGAAAGAAGTGTTGTGCTATGGGCTTCTAGACTGTGTTTCAAATGGTTTGTGTCACGTACGGACTTTTGTTGTTTCAAAGCTGTTATTTTGAAAATGTGACACCCATGGAAAAAATATCTTAAAGAAGGAAAATTCATGCCCAAAATTGAAAGAGCGAGACCCAAGGTATGCTAACCAGATTCCCACTTGCTTGAGTTCAAAAGGATGTTTTTCTATTCCTGCTCTATGTTACAGATATGTACCTGAATTTAGATGCTTGTCTTTGAATTATGTTATGAACTTGACCACGGTTTATGGGAATTTGTATATAGGGAGTCATATTTATCTTTAAGTTTGAACTATTGTTGCAATTTAAATGTAAAAAGAGGAAACAAGAAAATAAAAAAATCTGATTTTCTAGGTTGTCCTGGGGCCAAGAAGAATGAGTTCCTGACTAGTGTTTTGGATGCATTGTCCACGGATATGGTGCACGCAGTCTCTGATCCATCATTGTCTTCTAGCCGGTGGGTTTCAGATCCTTTTTGTGTGTCTTTAAAAGGATTCAGGCAGTGGTGAATGAACTGTTGAGGGCTTTGAGAAGCAATTTTTCTGCCTTCACAAAGGGTAAATTTCCAATAAACTTATCTAGAAGAGTTTACTTCAAAGTTACCACTGTGGACTATGTCCACTAAACAGAGATGCACTTGATAGCTGAATTCTCAGCAGCAGCACAGCTTAAAGATTATCTGTAGCTGCTAGTGAAACTGTGTCTCAGTCTTTGTTCTCTTCTCAGGCTTTACTTGATGAGTATATGCTACCTTCCTGATTCATGTTTTGCCTCATTGCTTGTCAAACAAACAAAGGCTATCAACAGTGTCGTAGTTCAGCCCCAACGGGGACCAGACTACGCAGTCTCTCTCTCACTCCCCCCCCCACTCTCCGAGAGAATAGGAGGAGATTTGACAAACAAAAGAAAACCAGGAGAAAAAAAAAAAACAAACACGCAGGTTGAGATTGAACAAAAAGTAAATTTAACAGTAATGACAGAAGAAAACAATAGAGTGATGGAACACAAATACAGTATAATAGCTCACAACAGATCTCCACACCAGTCTCTTCCAACTAGGAGGGCCTCCCTTCAGCACCCTCCTCACTTATATACTGAGCATGATGTCAGATGGGATGGAATAGCCCTTTGGCTAATTTGGGTAAATTAACCCCAGCTGTTAGCTAATTAGTTAACTATCCCAGCCATAGGGGCTACCAGCTTCAGTTCTCCACCCAGCTCAGGTAAATATTAACTCTATCCTGGCCAGAACCAGGACAAACAGTCACAAGTAGAATTAAAAACGCATAAGTGCTGTCAAACTTCTCATGTCAGCAGGCGAGGTGCTTACCATCTGAAGAGGAGACAGCATTTATTATTACAACTTACCCTGTAATTCAATGTGTTAGGTGTTTTATCTCTAAGAGCATCCATCATGGGTTGTAATTGGACCCTAGGTATTTGGCAATGCTAACTGTTGACGTACTTTAGTTGGATGTATTATCCGTTTTCATGTGTCTGCCATCTATGAAACTGTCTTTTTCTCTTTTATTTCTCTCTTTGCTTTTCTCTGTTTTCAGGAAATGAGAAGGGAAAGCACTGTTTTCAGAGTATGGTACTGACCTCAACACAGTTTCAATTAACTAAGAGCAGATTCCATCCTTTAGTGTAAAAGTTAGGATACAGCTCGCCAAAGTGAGCAGAGAGGTTTATGTAACAAAGCATCCGACAGTGATTTAACTATTCACAAGTAAAGGTATGAACTGAGGCTCATGTATCAGAATTAGGACTTAACTCTTGCTTTCTGTTTCAGGGTTTCAGAACCTGATCCGAATCACACTCTGGAAGAGAGAGTGGTCCATTGGTATTTCAAACAGCTAGATAAAAATTCCAGTGGTGACATTGGCAAGAAAGAAATCAAGCCATTTAAGAGATTCCTAAGAAAGAAATCAAAACCCAAAAAATGTGTGAAGAAGTTTGTGGAATACTGTGATGTGAACAATGATAAGTCCTTGTCAGTTCAAGAATTAATGGGCTGCTTGGGAGTAACAAAAGAAGAAGGTAAAGCAGAAACAAAGAAACGCCATAGTAAGAATCTTTTCTAACTATCCTTTTTGCTAGATTCTTCAAAGCTAGCCAAGTTTGATATTTGTATATACCAGAAGTACACAAAATAAAAGAATACACCTGTCTGTAGTTAATGCAGCTGTTGCTTAGAACAGATGGCAGGAAAGCTGCTTCTGTGTAGGCAAATCATCACTTTGGTCCAACAGAATAAAAAACTTCTGTTGATTCTGACCATTAAATGTATAACAGTAGAAGACCTAAGAGGATAAGATAACACTAACATCCATTGAAAAGCTAGTTTAATGTTATTGCAGTACTATGTCCTGAATTAGTGGAAGTATCACACCTGTGCTTTTTGGATTCCTGCTGGGAAGGAAGCACATTGTTGAACTTTCTAATGACTTCTCGTTTCTCAAATATGGTTTAGAGATGCAGTAAGGAATGTGGTTATCTGCCAAACAGGTGGAGCAACTGCTGGTACACAGCAACATTACCTTGCTGCCAAACTGGTAGAAAAGGTATCAACTATCTACAGTGTGTAATGGTCTGTGCAGAGTTCAATCACACAATTCCTGAAAATGGAAAAGATTTTTAAAAAAATTTTGTAAACAACAACAGTAGATCCCTATACTGTAAGAAGTTGTAGAACATGAATATAGGCAAATTGTTTTGTTTGCCTAGAACCTTAAAATGAAGCTATAGGAAATGAAATGCGAGTCAAGTGGGAAATGCAGTCAGAAATAAAATGGTTTCCACAAAACTACTTGTGTTCAAACTTAAAAAGGGTATAATGCAGAAATAAGGAGTAGCTCTACATTGCACTAATAAAATAAATTGTCTATGGGTCACTGAAACAGATCTCTCAAAACAAATGTATCAAAAGTAGAGTTTTATTCTCTGTTTTTTTTGGTGGACCTAACAATAATACCTTGCAATTTTCACTTAGGTGAGGGAGGTGAAAAAACCGTATATGAAGGTGGATGACTGTTGTCATCTTTATGCTATAAATGTGGAAACTGAAATGTAACACCTTCTTTTTTGTTTACACTATTTGGCAGACTAGTGTCTTAAAGTTGAGGCCATTATGGTCACTTCATATGTTAACATCCATTTCAAGACACTTCTGTCCTGCTGCAGCTGGCACTCATTGGTCTTACTGTAGATTAAATTTCAGTCCAAGGACATTCCTCCAGGACATAAAGGAAAGCTATAGCAATACTCAAACCAAGCCTCTGTTTTTCCTGTGCCCGTTTCAGTGAAAAAACCCAAAGATTAGCATTCTCCTGCTTCACATAAGCTGCTTGTTTTAAAAAAAGAAAGTTGTAAAATGCATGAAATGATATGAAGATCACACAAAAAAAAATGTAGTCAATAATAAGCAAATTCATTTTGGGAGGAAAAAATACCTCAGAACTTTTCCATTGAAAAACTAGTGTCATCCAGTTGGAAAAAAATTCTAAGTCAAATCATTTGGTTGCTTTCCTAGAAATACATATTTTTAAATACAAGACAATAACAGTTGCTTTTGTTGGTATATGAGCATTCTGTTTTGTTTCTCCTGTTTGATAATTAAAATTTCCTTCCTGATAATCCTTTCTCTTGCACAAAAGAAATCAATCACCACTTCACTACAGCTAGAGTTGTATTTCTAGGAATAGATGAGACCCTATCACCTGAGATGTGAAAGCTGAGATATGGAGGCTGCTCTGTGTCATTCTCTGTGAGTTCCAGGTGTCTTGTGAGAACCACCTGAAGCAATATAAAAGCTAGAAAAGCCATACTTTCTCAAGGGAGTGCTAGCTTCTGCAGTATTTTTCAAGGTCTAGTTTGGTTCCATTTTGTCCCCGTGTAGCTTGATTGACTAGCAAACTGACATGGAAAATTGCGAGGGTGAGCTCCTCCCTAGCTTCCCAGATTTGCTTGTGAAGTTGAAAGGGCCAGCAGAATCATGTAACTGGTTTTTTTCCTCCTCATTTAGAGCACTGTCATAGAATTTACCACTAAGACTTTTTTTAAAAACCAGTGATAATCTTGTTATTTTGCAGATTAAATGTGAACAATGTCTTTGGCTGGTAGATGTGTTCCTGTGCAATACCTTTAAGCAGAATGAATCCTTTCCGGAGAGTCTGCTTGTCCATGCTTCTTTCCCACCAGGGATAATACACTATATTTACTACTTAAGATTTAATAGATTTGCAGTGCTCAACATTGACTAGATGCAATCTGTCCTAACCAAATGTTGTCTATTAACTGGCAAGAAACGCTGTAATTCAGCTTTCATATAACTCCATGAAAGAAGCAACATCTGTATTGAGGAAAGAAAAAAGCGGATGTTTCAAGGAAAGAACTGAAGTATTTTATCTCATGTATTGACAGCTGTGCAGTTACCCTGCTCTAAACAATACCTTTCCAGAACGAGGGCTTCAGTCCTTGGGGATGCTACATATAACTTGCAAACTGTATTCATAATGTTTTCTTTTCTTCTTTAGCTGCCCCTAAAACCAACACTGAGAGCACTTCATCCAGCAGGCAGGTGAGTACTGAAGAGAGCAAGATCTCCATTCCTGTCTTGCCCAGCTGAAATTCTTGGGCTTTCAGCAGTTACCATTGCAGCTTCAAAGTGCATTCATCTGCCATTCTGCACACTTGCTGGGAAAATACAGAGCATGATCCCAATAAACAAATTTCAACTTTAGTTCCATCTAAGGAAAACTGAATCAATCAATTACAGGTGCAGAGTAAATGTGCATAAATGCAAAGTAGATTGGGCCTGCATGTGGATGTTCCTAGTGAAGTGTAAACTGGCATATATATTAGTGATAATTAGATGAGTGTAAAGGAGCTCTCATATGAGTCTTCTCAATTCCTGAATGACAGCATTGCCCTACACTTTTAAATTTGCACTGCTTTATCTCCATTTACCTTTTGCTTTAACAAAATTCCGTTAACTTTCCTGTGTGTCACACTATAGACACAAACTTACATTAATTGAAATTACTCTTTGTGAACAAAGCCATGTATATCTCATGCCCTGTGAAAACCCCACTGAATTATTATATAGTGGCTTTCAACACCTTTTAAAATCTTAGTGTAGAGAAAAGAGCTGTCACTTTCAAATGCCTTTGCTGACTGAGCAAAATGATGCTGGAGAACTAGGATTTGCTTTAGTCTGCTGATGTATGTTAAAACTAAAATTGGTTAGGTCTGCAGAATGATTGTAGCAAATAAAATGTCAAGTGCCCTGACAACATAATCCATGGTTTGTTTTTGCATCAATTTTCTGCAAAGACTTGATTTTGTTTTTCTGAATAACACCAGTGTATGTCATTCCTGGAGTTTTGGTTACTCAAGGCATTCAAAGCTGCAAAAAGCACAAAAGCAGAACATTTAAATCAAGGAAAGGTACACATTGAAAAGGAGGGACTCAAATGGAAGCTCAGGAAAAAATGTTAAAAAAGAGTTTCTCCTTTGTGTGTGTCTATTTTTATAATCAATAATCCTAAAGAGTCACTTTTCTGGACAACACAGGCACAACTTCCTAGCACTTTTGCATGAGTCTGAAGAAGGACTTCTGAGTTTGCCAGTTATTTGAATGGTCTGCTAAAAAATCAACTTCATACCATTCTTGCCTCACTTTCGTATTAGTGAGAGGAATTAAATTATTAATGCCTACAAAAGCATCAATAAATGATCAATTGTTTTTAAAAGTATTTATGTAAACATATTATAAGAACAACTCAGGTAACCCTGCAGCTGGGAGAATAGGAATTTGGCTAAAAATTTTTGAAACCCATAGTTGCGGCTAATGTCTTCCCATCTATCAGAAAGCTAGATTAATTTGTTAAAAACTGAACCCAGGGTGAACCTCCCCAAAAGCCAAGAGAAATCTTCTTCTCACTGTTGCTAGTCAATTTGTTACTTGCTTTATCTCTGATTTGTTTGATGTTAGGTTCACACTTCCTAAGGGAAGCTCAACATTGGTTGTGGATTCTGCCAGAGACCTCCTACATACCTTTGATGGAATATAAAATATTCTCACAGCTAGAGGGATGCGATAAGTTTCTGTTTGTTTAAACAAATATTTGTGGTCTTAACTTTTCAAGTTCCCCCCACAAATCACTTATGTTTTAAACAAGGCAGCCTGAAAACAATTATCCTGTCAGAACTCAAAGGGGTTATTTTAATTATATAATGGCAATTACTGGCACACGTGCATTACACTTGAAGCATGACGAGCCCTCTCCCCTTTCTTGTAATCTGATCCTGACTTGCAGAATCTGTAATAAAAGTGTCCTAGAGTATGTTTTTTAATTTTGTTCTGTAATTTTGCTGACTCAGCACCAATTATTTTAAAAGCTGTTGCTGACAAATGATAGCCTTAAATTAAGACTGGCTCAGCAAACCATCTGTTGGCAGTTTCATACTCCCAACAATACAAGACTGCAAACGCAGAAGGTGGCTTTCATCACAAAAGTTTTCACTTGAAAGGAAGTTATTGAAAAGACTGGGCTGGGTAGGAGCCACCCAAAGGAAACCACCCATCTAAGAAGGAGGGATCAGATTTGCACCACTCAGGAGGTGGGCACTCGAAAGCTCATTTTCTACTAGTGTATTGTGGCAGTTCAACTATATATATTTTTATATATACTTAGCCATGTATTCCTTAATTTTTTTTTACATGTCTTCATGTCTATATGTGTACATGCACTTAAAAACTTATTGAAAGAAAGCAGATACAGATATATATACTAATATGCTAACTGAATCTCAGCTGTGGTTGCTCTAAATGAGGTCAAACACATGATGGATCTGACTGAACTGGGGTAGTGGCCAGGTATATTTCACTTGCTCAGCTCCACCCTGTCCAACAAACATACCCAACGTGCACACACGCTGTCAATGAGACCCAGAGGGTCTTCTGCAGCCTAGCAAAAAGTTTACAAGGGAACTATAGATTGTTCATAAGACTTTGGCCAGCAGCCCATTCCTTATACATCACATGCCGTAGAAAGGTATATTGCACCAGGGACTTTCCCAGGCAGTTGCTAAAACCATGTGTTTGACAGGTATAAATTTAAAGAGGCCATAGGTAAGAAATAGTAAAGATGTTGCTCCTGCCCTTGTTCATAGATGCCATGAAGGACTAAAAGCAGGGATTATTTTATTCCCCATACATGCTTGTGCAGAACTCTTGTTCTGATAGTAACATGTGGACACTTCTGAAAATTAGAGATGTTTATAATTGGTTACTTGAAAACAGCATTAATAATGCAAATTTTTAAAACTTTCTTTCTTTCAGCAAGTTCCTAAGAAGCAAGGGTGAACAGCTTACTGACCCAAGGCAAGATCTCTTTGACATGTGGGAGATTTCCTCACCAAAAGGCAATAAAAACAACTGTAGTATTTGCACTTTGTACTTAAAAATGTAAATTCACTTTGTAGAAATGAAATATTTAAACAGAATTTTTTTTTTTTAATCTGTGAAAATGTAATGGCTAGTTTTGAAAAATTATCACATACAATGTATGTGTTTTCTTTTGTTGTCTGAAATATGTAAAACATGTTGGAGATGTAAAAGTTTGCATTTAAACAATTTTTTTTTTAAATAGCTTTTTGGCAAACAGTAGCATAGAAACCTGATTCTGTGTATTTTGGTTTCAATAGTATGCCTTGTTTTTCTTAATCAATACTGTCATTTAAGTAGTGTTATGCTGAAAAGTCTACTGTATTCTGAATTTTATCCAAGCAGTGTTGGATGTTTCAGATTTGCAGGACTGAGAAAAGTGTTTAAATTGCTGCGTACTTGGTTTTGCAGTTTTTAGCTGAAGAGGTTTTTCATTGGTGGCAATATTTTATTTCATTTTGGTTTTGTTGTTATTATTATGCTTTCCAAAGATCATGCAATGAGAGTGCAACCACTAATGGATTCAAAACAGTTATTCTACAGTTGGGATACTTGTAGAAAAATGTATCCTTTAATCCATTTTTGAGGTGCCTTCCGTTATAAGGTTTTGGTAGGATTTTTTTTCCCCTGTTTGTTTTCACTTGAGCTATTAATACAGCAAACCAACAAGGAATAAGATGGATTGAAACGTCACTCCTTTCTGCTTCAGCCTGGACCTAAAAGCATGTTTCTGTGGTCACTGCAAAGCAGGAGCAGAGTTTACATGGGTCAAGATTGTAAATCTAACTATAAAGGGACAGGGAAAGCTAAACAGATTGTTCAACCTTTTCTTCCCCTACACCTGGCTGCCCCCATCAACTCTTTGTTTTGCCTTGGGGTCCACTAGAGGTAAAGCTGAACAAATTATGAACAGTTGCCATCAGGAGGGGCTACTCACATCACCCCTGCCTGAGGCTTTTTCCTTGCTGTCTGAAAGAAGTTCTCACAAGTTTTCATAACTTCTATGTCATTTTTCCCCCCAGTGCTTTTTTGTATGTGTGCCTGAGGGGAATAAGAACTTGTGAATGTGAATTTAGATCAGGGGACCCAAGTAAAAAAGGTTCAGTTCTTGAAAAACTGTGAGTTACAAGCAGCTGGGTTGATTGATGCAGTGGTAGATGGGCTGCTGGCATCTAGGAGCTGACATGAGAAAGCAGGAATGTTGCAACAAGCAGTGATTTCATTCTGGTTTGTTTAAATTATATGTGGGATCTGACCTGTGACTAGCTAATCGTAATAGCACCCTGCCTTCAGCTTGTACCTGGAAAAGTCTTTTTGCAAGTAAAAATGTTTCATTTAAATTTCAACATATGCTGAAGTGATAGGAAACACTGCATGTAGTGGAATTGTACCCCCAAAATTGTGTACTCTAAGCTTTGTCAGCAGGAGGAACCAAGATGCAACTGTGTGTTATCTTGTATTTTTGTTTTTAAAAGTATTTTTTATTCTTTTTACTGTTAAACTTTGAATTTAATCTTCTTTATAGATTAAAGATCAGTATGTTATCAAACTATGCTGATGGTTTTTCTTCTGCAACAAAGATAGCCACATTTGGAAGCAGGTACACACTGTGTTTAGTTTACAGGAAACCTCACGACCTCACATTGTGTCCATCTTCTTTTCTTCCCTTTATTGAATTCTGCCCCTTTATTGAATTATCTCTAAGGTTGTTCATACCTTATTCATACCATTGCTTTCTCAAAATCGAGATTTTGAGGCCAGATCCTTTGTTGCTGCTATCTCCATATAGCTTCAACTTGGTCAGCAAATTGCAGTGTGGCATAGATAGAGATCGTACCTTTTTCCCTTGGTATGTGAGCTGCTGGGAAACTTTCAACCCGAGTGGAAACAATGAGGAGAGAGAGGCATACCCTGAGAATACTCAGCATCTGGTTAGGTGGGCACAGTATGGTGAGTAGCAACATTTTGTAAGAAGCATGTAATCCCATCACTGTGAACTTCACAGAAAATATAAATGTAGGCAATCAACTATTTTGCCGTATCCATGGTTTGAAATGGCAGCCCATTTAAACTCAGATGGTGTGTGTGAAGGCAAATTTGGACTAGCCACTTGATTATGTAATGAGTAGCCTTAAATGCTTATCAGAACACAAATGAATGCTATTGGCATTCTCTTAGGTATCCAAAGACTTCTACAACATAGAGCCATTTAATGACTGAAACATGAGGTATTTAATCTTTGTACATATTTCCATGTCATCACATTTATGGTTCATTTCAATTTCCAGCCATTACACCACTGGGCTATAAGCACTACCAAGTTCTCATAGAATTATAGAATCATTACAGTTGGAAAAGACCTCTAAGATCATCAAGTCCAACTGTCAACGCAACACCACCATGCCTACTAACTGGAACTACATAGTTCCAGTTAGAGTCCAGATCTCTAAGTGGAACACACTTGAAAGCCTGCTGAATTCCCCTTGGGATCCTGTATCTCCCATATGTATACAGGATAGTTAAACTCGGATAAATCTTGGCCCTTCTAGTTGTAACCAAGCATGGCCTTGATACCAAGAAGGAATCAATATGGATAGGCCCTTGGGCTTATACTACAGTACCAGTGTTTATTTAGTTCCACAGTAATTAATTAGTTCTAGTTTTTATCCTATTCCATATGCAACAATTTAGTTTCAGTTTTAATTCTGTTCTTATTGAAAGCACAACTTACATGCTGCTTCTCATTGACCAGTATTTGTTCTGTTTCCAGCTCTTGCTGAACAGATTTATTTAGAGTTTTATAAAGCTGTAAGTAGAAGACTATTCAATTTTAAAAATGTGTATGTGTTCAGTGATTTGTCCAGCCTGTTGCAACATCCATTAGTCAACAGGCCACACAATGAGCAATGTTCCATGTTTTGTCAACACTTTGGATAACTTTCTCATCTTGTTCCCAACCCTAGAAGTAGGCCAACTTCATAGTTCGAGTGTTACCAAAATCACTTAATTCTCAGTCTTCTCCCAGTCTGACAAAATGTCTAGCTTTTGGATACTAATTTTGCAGACCTGAGACCTAGATGATTGCTCAGAATGACAATTTTTCTTGCTAATGTCTTTTCTTGCTAAAAAAACCCAGCAGTTCATATGAGCGTAAAGGAGAATATTTAAACTAAATATTGACTGCATATAAAACAAGGAATACACTGTACTTTTCTCATTTGGACCAGGCTTTTGCCCTCCATAAGTGCCATAAGAAAATAGAGAAAGCAGGCTTTCCTAGAAAGCTGGAGGGTGAAACAAAAATATAGATTGCATTATTAAAGACATTTAAGTGTGTCCAAGATTTGATAGATTTAATTAATATTTTCCTTTTACAGTAGTAATAAAAGATGAATTAATAGAGGTTAAGAAATCTTCCCTGGCAAAGATAATTTAGTTGTCCTTTTAAATATTTACACTAGTGTATTATATAAATAGGTAATAGAAACTAGTGTGAAAGAGTCTTTAATGCAGAAAGTGAAAGGTTTATTACTTTTGGTTTTATTAGGATGGCAAATTGATGTCATTTTGGAGTAATTACTTTGACATTTAATAGCAACCAGCTAAGTTTATTGATGTTTGAAACATTAGAATGATTATAGTAAATTACTGATACAAACTGTACTCTTTGTCCCATTTAATTGTGTCAGTTCAAGTTTTATGTGTGGAAATATGCCCTCTGTTTTAAAAGCATAAATAATACATGTTATTTTTTTTTCTTTAGACAAAAGCTCATGTGGAAAGCATTCAGAACAACACATTTCTCTAGAATATCCAGTAGGTGGGGTGACAGGGAGATAAATCTGTTTTTTATCTAGGTTAGCAACAGAAATGTATGCAATATTTTGCCTTTTCTGTGTTCAACTTCCCTATTTCATTATACACTTTGTCCTCTGACTAGTGTCACTGCTGGAATACAAAGTCTATTGGAAGGGAAAATAGTGAAATGAGAGCCCATTCTGTGCATGTGGACTGTCTTTTCCATAAAATACAGTCATCTGAAGCATCCTTTCCCTAGACACTCTTTACTCTTGACATGATTCAGTGCCCAGGATTGCCTGCTTCTTATCAAATACAGAATTCTTCTTTGCACAGGCATGGAATCCATTCTTGGCTAAATGGATACTTTATGAAGAAAATAACTCATAAAAGATTAGCATGGTCTATAAGATTGTAGGTGGAAGACTGCAATTTTGTATTACACCACAGATAAAGGTTTATAAAGATTTATAAAGCCCATTCATTACCTGAAGAACATCCATGAAGATGCCTATATCTATTCTAAGTAGTCAGTCAGGAAAAAAAAAAGTAAAAAAAAAAAAAGTGGTGAATGAAGTTTCCGTTGCGAAACATTATTTTCACTAAAACATGACTGAGCAATTTCATGTGATTGAGGGTTTCCATGAAATTTCACTTTAAAAAGTATTTTTTGGTTTAGTGGTTATTTTTATGTTGAAACTTCTTTTACTTTATCTAAAAAGCATGAAGTGTCAACATTGAAAAGGAGCATTTTAACACCAATTTAATCCCCAAATTAGATGATGTTAAAGGTAGCAACATTCTTGCTCTCCCATCAACTTTTTTTTTAAAAAAAATTGTATTTGTTTGAAAGAGGTCAAGTTTCTGAACATTAATTTTTCATGCTTCATCTGAGTCTCATTTTACAGTCTTTGAGTACCTTGCTATGCCTATATGAGGCAAAGAAATGCTACATTTTCATTTAACAGGACTGGAGCTTGATAAAATGATGGATTTAACACTATATGCACACAGAACATGAATAAAACTGCAGTATGGGTAAGGGTGTTTATACTAGTTTGTATCTGTGCAGCACAGTTGAAGCAGTGTGAATTAGTGACCTGCAGAAATATATAGGGCACTTTTCCAGCTTGGAAAACAAGCCTGCCATGGGACTGAATGCAAACACCCTCAAACTTAAAATAATATCCTAGTGTATCTCTTTTACCAGTCATTTCACTCAAAGGCTGATGCATGCCAAACCCCACTTCAACCACTACCCGAGGAGCAGCTCTAGCTCTGTTGACGTGTAGCTCCCCAGGTAGTCTTCCTGAACCCACAGCTTGGCTTCAATCGTCAGAGATCCCAGGCTGGGATATTGGTGGGACCAAGACCCAGAACAAAGAACACAAGAAAAACCACAATGACAGATATTGTAATTACTCCATCGCTCAGATTTTTTACCCTGGTGGGCTGTGATCCACTGAAAACTCCTGTCCTGTATTATCGATGAAAACCCCTAACTTCTTTCTTCTTAATCCATCAAATCTGTACTCAGAGTGACAGACCGTCGTGCTTCAATTGTGTGGGAGCCAATGCTAGTCTCAGCTAAGGTGCATTTTGGAAATACTGTGACCCCTCAACAGATGCACGTGCTCAGTTAACTCCCACCTAACAATTCCTCTTTCTGCTCGCCACCATATGATAGCGTAGTGTCTGCGCACATCAGCTCTTTAATGCTCTGCAGATGGGAGGTGTGATCCTCTCAGCCTGTAGTGTCTTTCTTTGTGTTGAATACTCAGCATTGATGGAGGAAGCTTGTTCTCTAGCCCATCTCTTGCTATTATCCCAGAAGCCTGAATTGTATTGTTGCTGCTTTACATAGTTTTCAAGAAATATTTTGCAAGACAAAAATATATGAAGGATGAGGTGCTGAAGTGGAAGAAAAGAAATTAATATGCAGTTTAAGACTTAATTAAAAAAGAGAGAAGATAAAATGAAACAGGAACAGGGAGGAGACTAATTAAAGGAGGATCATGGAGAAACCACAGGGGAACTGAGAAGGATGGCCAGAGGTCTGCTAAAGCTACATATGAGGGTGAAGGAGGAGCAGACAAAGAGACAGAACATTTAAGGAAGGAGACATAGCAGGCAGAAATAGGAGGAGATGGTAAAAGGGGAGGAATGACAGAGGAAAGAGAAATGGAAACAAAGGTCAGAAATGGTAAAGACAGAAAGAAACAGAACTGCCCATAAGACTTCCATGAGGAGGAAAAGTCTGAGGAACTGAGGAGAGAAAAAGAACTGAAGTGACCCAGGTAAAAAGGAGACCCCGAATTTCCTCTTCCTGAGCACAGCATCTCACACAGCATCACTTTCTGACCTATACAACAGGTCCAGCCTGCCCTTGGATTGCTTCCCTGACCATACATAAGATCTGAATTTGGTCCTCCATATCCCAGTGGCTCTGGCACTTTGTTCCAAGAGACATTTGTTTTCATGGCCAATCCCACAGCTTCCTTTAGATCCAGGAAGCATAAGCAACATTTAATGAAAATGTGAAAGCAGAAACCAGCATATTTCTAAATTAAGAGCAGATTTGAGCAGGATGAGGAAATCTGAACCACAACAAAGATAAATTTCCTTTTGTATTTCTCATTCAGTAAAGATGCAAGCAAAGTGTAATTAGATTTTTTTTTTTTTTTTTAGTTTTTAATTTCATTTGTTATACCAATAGATCCTCTACAGGCTTGGCTGATACCCTACAGTTTAACATTTTCTTTAATCAACACATTGATGGCAAAGGATTACAAGAGAGTGCTGTTTTCTCATTGTCTTTTTTTGTGGTTGCCTTTATATTCACTCTTGGGGTGGCTAAAAACTAATTACTTAAATACTTTTCGAAATCTTTAATCTAAAGGTTTGTATCTGTGCATGAGAGAGAAAAAGGCAGAGAAAAAGAGTGCAAGAAATATATTCAAGAAAACTTTGGAGTCTATGGAAAATGTCTCAGATTCAGACTAGAACTATTTTCAAGGTAACAAATGTCGCAGTGACCTGATGACAAGAAGTTTGACTTCATTAACCTTGAATAGTCATCTGGAAAATGACTTGGAAAATAGCTAATGACAAGAAAAAACTCACGCTTCAGATTTTCAGTGGTGCAGTAGAGAAGGTAAAAGAACAAGTTCATAACTTGCTGTCCTAATGCAAATAGCAAACTGACATAGGCTGGGACAGCTCTCAGGAGAAGCTGGGAAGGAGCTTTACCTGAGTGCAGTTGGGAGAGAACCAGCTACATGCTCCCTCACAGCTTGAGGGAGAGGGACCAGGTGAAGAGGACGAGACTGACTCTGAGGGTGCCCAGCCAGCCTGTCCTACAACCAGTGCCTGCTGCACTGCTTAAAGTCCAGAGACTTTTAACTGCCCAGAACCTACATCCTGGTGGTAAGCAGCATAGCCAGACCACATTGTGGTTCTCAGGACAATTTCTGCCTGGAAGGCTTTTTCACATTAAGTTGGGCAGTGCAGCTATAAAATGCAAGAAAATGACAGCTGGCACAGATTTCCGGGTTGCTTGCAGTGCATGCAGGGGTGCATGTGGATGTTTGTGAAAGAAAGATTCTTTAAAACTCTGGAGCCTCTGCTCCATTTAACCTTTTTAAAATAGAAAGAAATGTTCATTATCTCCTGAAATCTATGACATGCAACTTCCCACAGCTCAGCGTCCTCTTCACAGTGAGAAACAGGGATCAAAGCATCAGCATGAACCAGAAGTCTCTGTGAGATGATCAAACTGCCACTGATGTTTAGTCAGAAGCATGGAGCATTGTGTCTAACTAGAAGCTAAACACTGGAATGACTACTGAAGCATAGAGACTCAATCATCACATCTCCTGCCCCTGCTCCTTTCCACCCTGCCCTTGCTTTTTTTTTTTCTTTAATTTTCAGCATAACTTTTGATGGATTTAGCTTAAGAAATTGGTCATTACAGCCTGAGCCATAGAAATTAAACAGTAAGTTTCAGAGATATTTTCCCCCATAGGTCTTGTTTTAGTTTGTACTGTTAGTATAAAGGCCTTGTCACAGGGAAGTTGCCAGTCTTCTTACAGACAATAGAAAACACAGTTGCGAGACACCTAACAGGGCATCTCATCCAGCATCAGTATATTCATGATAATGCTTTGCTGATGGTATTTTCACATTTTGCTCTTCATACATGTAGATTATATTTAGCTTCCATCATAATTCTATTAATTGCTACTTTAAAATAAGAAACAACGAGAACAAAAAAAAAATCCATCCATTTTAGGAAAAGCAGAATTAAATTCTGCCAGGGCATTTGTTGTATCACAAAGTTAATTAGTGTTTATCATCTTTTACACACATTTCCATGAGCAAAATCCAGCTTGTGCTGATCTACTACATGGTTGTGTCATGCTACAGGATTTCACAAAAGAGTTTCCCATTGCTTGAGTGTCTGCCATAAATACAGGCGAGCTGACTATTTGCATCCAAGCCACCATGTGGTTGTAGTATATCACAAAACCATGAGATAATTGGATGTGGCTGACAGCCTTTGTTTCGAAGATAGTGAGGAGTTGAATACAAATGATCCAGGTGGAAGTGCAATGGCAAAACTACATGTGGAAACTTGTAAAATGCCTTCCTATGCTATTCTTAACTTGCCTTCTGGTGAACTTTCAACTCAGTGTTTTAAGAACAACTTTTAATAGATAGTGAAGTATGTTACATTTGCTACAGGAAAATGCATACAGATGCTTCTGCATATAAAGATAATGCCCTCTGTCTAATATCCTTTGTGAATTGCCTTCAATAAACACTCAGTGCTGTGGTTAATAGCAAAACCTATGTTTATTCAGTCAACTTAACACACAGGCAGATTTCTGTTCCCACAAAGATCCCTACCTTTCTCTAAAATACTGTGCAGACCAGCTGTGCTGTGGTTCCTGGGAGCATTAAGCCAGTGTTCAAGACCAGAGCCTGGGACTCTAATGAGCATGGTGTGGATTTAAAGAGTAAGCTGGATTTGAGAGGGGAACGGAAGCATCACTTTATCACATCTCGTTGCTGTGAGAATTTACATACAGGTGTTCTCACAGATGAGTCAAGGTGCTCTGAAGTATGGCTATGCCCAGTTCCCTGGAACCAGGGGCTGACAGTGCAGCGGGTGCAGGCTGTGAGCTAAACTGTTTGCGAAGTACTGCTACCGTTTCCCCTTCCATCTCAGCCTACATTGCAGCTAGTGTGTTACTCTGTGATACTCCATTCACTGTGGCATTCCTCCTTATGCTCTTTGCCTTCAAAACCTGTCAGGAGGGTGCTGCTAGATGGGCTAAATGCACATCTGGTTTAGATGCCAGGTTTAAGCGTGGTGCTTGGGTCCACTTCAAACAGAGCTCCAGCGCCGTCGTTTTACATTGTGGCTTTGTGGGCTCAGACATTGAGCAAGACTCCGGACAAGACCCAGCATGAGCCATCCCTACAAACAGTGCCAGGCTCAGAGCAGCCTTCTTCTATCAGACTTAATAAGTATGGGCATGAACAGACAGATGAAACAGATGGGACCTACTCTGTATTGCAGAAGTGCGCAAGGACTGGCTTCCATGAGCAGGGAGGAGAAATGGTCGTTTGCCAGCACTAAGTTAGGGCAACCATTAGATCAACTTTAATTCACACTAAGACCTCAGACAAGGGTATAGTTGGCCTCAAATACAAAGGAATGTATCACTGCTTGTTGGCTGACGTCCTGAATAATGAGGAGTATGTGAATCCAAGATAGGGATTTCAAGAACGAGGCAGTGCTGGTTTTATGGACCAGATATATTTCTTAAGTTTAATTTTATTTTTTTTCTTATGATTGAAGCTAGGATCAAAGTATCTAATGTGTTATCCAGATATCTGTATTAATGTAGTGGTTTAGGCCATCATCAGAAGGAAAAAATGTTGGTCCATGTATTGTGAAAAGTCAGCAAATTGTAAGTTTTAGAGTAAGGGATCTTAAGGAAGTTAAGTGGGGAGCAAGTGCATAATCTAAAATTTAAGAGTCAATCAGCAAATTATGTTAATCCACTATTTTTAAAGTGGATAAAATCTGTCCTGCTGAATAGAGCCACAGAAGTTACATGCAGTGCTTATATTCTAGATGAGTTTCACCATCCTTGTACAAGTCTTCTGAGAACCTGTTTCCAGAAACAGAACAAGGTTGGCTGCCCAGGCTATACACACATCTGTTTCCAGGAGCATGGCAAATCTGCAGTTTGCATCACAAACTGTGTTGCATATGTTCTAGAAAGCCTTGGGCAGTGATTCTGCAGAGAAAAAAAAAAACACAAACAAAAAAAACAAAACCACATTAATATGGTTGTTTTATAATGGTTTTCAGCTTTAATTTAGTTAGCTACTCTAAAAACAGTTTCATATTGAAATTCTCAGCAAAAGTAGAGAGACCGAAGGCTTGTCGTAAAGCTTTTTGACTGCGCAGGATTGTGATGAATTTGTGGTGAATAGCAAACTTGCCCCAAAAAAAGCTACACACAAGTTCTGGTCAGGTTTGACAAAAAGTGTTGGCCATCAGAAGAGAGAAAAAAAAATATTTACAGCAAATAAACATTGGGAAGGATCATTAACTTATGTCTTGGCTAACTTAAAGCAAGTTTTGCTTGTTTGTCTGCCTGACAAGCAAATAACTCACACAGGAGATTCATGTTTGGTTATATTCTCCTCTCATGGTCTGGGAATACAAGATGTATAGCAGCAAGTTCTAGGTAACTTTCCAGATCATGAACTGGGGCTAAACCTGAGATGTTGTGCAAAACACTAGAAATTATTTAAAGAGGATTATGAGTGTAAGAAACACATGGAAAAAGATAAGTGAAGCAGAGACATCGCAGTGAAAATGCATTTTCCTTGCAGGTTTAGAAGTTACACCTGCCAATTCTATTGCTCTGGGCAAAAGGTTGACACTGTCTCTGCTAATCTTTTATCTTCTTAATTTAGTGCTATAATCTACATTTCCAAACATATAGAAACTCCCATGTACTATGGTCACTAAGACCACCAAGCATGGGACATAGTACAGTTAAGTGAAATACTTTCAACACTACACAGAGGGTTCTCTAGATTGGAGTCTAATGTCCTAGTGCCAGTAGATGTGAAAGCAGGTTATATTTTGTGACTTTATAGTAAGCAGTTCCATATACTTCCCCCGACTGGTAACTCAAATATGGATTCAGGTAGTACCATTCTTCATGGAAAAATAGTGAGTGAAATTTGATTCCATTGTAATGTTCTTAGGGTAAATGCTATTTTTTTTTTCATAATCTTGTTATGCAGATATTTTCGAAGTTTCTTGTTAGATCTACATTAATTTAATTTGTCTCAGCTTGTGTTCTCCTTCAGGAGTCCTATTAATTTTCTAATGCAGGGAACAGGACAACAGACTCCTAAAATAGTAGTTTCTAACCTTTTCCAGTTTGTAAATCTATTTTTCTTTTTCCAAAGAGATACTTTCTCTGATTAAGTCAATACAAGCTTCTGATAGGAGATCTTTCTTGACTATGTTTTGTGGATTTCTTAGAAACAGTTCATAGACCATAGGCAGATGCAGTTCACAGTTTGAGACTACCACTGTAGAATACTGGTAGTATGGATAATGCTACTCATGACTCCACTACAATTCATTTTCATCTGCTAATGCTTAATCTCGCACCTTGGAAAAGAATCAGTTCTGCCATATGGTCTATTGGAAAATCTGATTTCTCCCAGTTTGGACATTAACTGATACTGCAGCCTGGTAAATTTGGTGGCTTGTGTTTTGGTATCTGTAGCAGCACTACTGATTGCCTAGATTACATTGTGCTTGTATGTCATTTTGAATCTATCTCTGGTCACATGTAATGAAATGAAGAATTACTCAGAGCTCTAGAGACCAACCACTTTATCAAATAACATCACTGCAGATCCCAAACACAGAGATGTGCAAAACAAATATCACCAGGTCCCTCTGTATTTCTTCATATTTGCTGAAAGTTTGTCATAGCCAAATGTTTATGTAGTAATTATGTAGGCAGGATGTAGGGAAAACTTTCCTTATGCTTCTGTGGAGACAAAATTTTACTTCTTAAATAGAGGCCTGTCTATCCCTGAAGATATTCACTCACTCAGCCAGAATGCTGAGCCTGGAGCAGCAGGGAGGGTGAGTGAGGGTCTGTGTAGTGAGCAGTGAGATTGAGTGAGGGTCTATGTAGATCCCGATGGCAGGAAGTCAGATGGTGGATTATGTGGTTCTTCTTGTCTTTCACATCTTGTGAATTTCAAAGTAAA
The DNA here is from genome assembly GCF_036417535.1 of Chlamydotis macqueenii. Lineage (NCBI taxonomy): Eukaryota > Metazoa > Chordata > Aves > Otidiformes > Otididae > Chlamydotis > Chlamydotis macqueenii. The sequence continues at coordinate 99,888,979 of NC_141558.1, read as the reverse complement.
CACATGTAATAAAGAGGGGAACAGGTAAAGCACCTTTAATACTACTCATTTAAAATGAAATCTTCAACATAACTTTTAATTAGAGGTGAGATTAACTTGTAGGACTTGGATCTGCCAAACTTGACTGATTTTTTTTTTCCAGAGGGAAATATTGTCTCCAATGTTTTGTTTCTGGCATGCTACTTTAGATTTCATGTTTGTTTCATCCTCTCTTTAAAGTGAATGAAGATTAAAAATTTGCACAATATCGTGCCAATTGGTTATTGCAAAGCCCAATGACACTTTTTTTTTCTTCTTGTTAACAGAAAACTAGAAGCGGAAAAAACAAATACTAATCGTTCTTGCTTAGACCAATACTGTGAATCTTAGGCTTACTTCTCATCTTATCTGCCTTTGCGCAATGAGATGTAACTGTGTTGGGACAAAAAGCTTTGAGAGACTGGCCTGAGACCCAGTGACTGACAGAGATGGAGTTGGCCAAAGAAATTTCCCTTGTTCCCCTGGTCCCTACCGGTAAGCAGCGAAAGTTGCCCTGGACTCTGTGAGAGCCAGCCATCACTGCAACTCGGTAAATCAAACAGAAATTCACTGAGGCACTTGCTAAGTGAGACACTCTGAGAAGGGCTTGCAGATTTAAACAGTCGAGATCCTACATCTGTTCTCACCTATGTCTGGCCAGCCGGGAATCTTACCCCACATTTTACATGAACTTGTTTATGAATTTCACAGGAATGCAAAGAGTTCTTATCATTGGATGAGGAAATTTTAAAAAGTTTCATGAAGATAATTATGTAAACAGAGATAGAACCAGGTAAGTACTGGAAGGAGACTTATTAAAAAAAAATAAGTATTTGTGTGAGCAGTGGATAGGGCCTGATTTCTAAGGGCTTGACACGTGCGATTGAATTTCCTGGTATCTAATAAGATGTAACTTTAAAGCGACCTGTGGAAACAGTATCTTGAAGATCCGCACTCCTTTGTCCTGAAATTGTCTGAGGAGTTCGAAATTTATTAGGAAAACACATAAACACATCACACTTGCTTAGGAAACCTGGCTAACAATTCATACAAAGGAGCAAAAATTTTCAAACTTGGGCACTGTAAAACAGCTATCTAAAGACATGCTGTGATGGTTGGGTTTTCAAACCATTTCAGCAAAGGTCATTGTTGAGTACTCTAAAAAAACCCCAGATATCTTCTTGTGGTGCCTAGCATTGCAAATATGAATTCTTTGTCCCAGAGCCTAACTTTTATGCATTGATTGATTTTATAGCAAAATATCAAAGCTCATCTAGCCAGAGAGTGCTGATAATAGCATCTTTCAAAGCTTTCCTCCAGATGAAGCATCTGTCCCCCCACTGCTCTCCCAGTGTTTATAAAACGTGCTACCATTAGCTCACAAAGGATTTTTATTGTGTAAAATGAAACCAGAAGTCTGTTGTGGTTTAGATTATTGTTTCATTTATTAATATTAAGCATAATTTCCCAAACAGGACTATTAAGTGAGAGCTGGCTTGTACACTATATGCAAACTTACAGTTGTTAGTGCTGTAGGGGGATATTAACCCAGCAGTTCTTCAGAATTCAGTCTGTGTTCAAGCTGCTTAGGATCTTATTATTTTAAAACATCAGAATTGCAGAGGTTTGTAATGATTACATAGGAACTCTGCAAGAAATATATTGCTCTAAAGAAAAACTTTCTTATTGGTCTTTGACTAGGAGCATTCATATACTGTTCAAGTGGCCACATCTTTTTCCTAACCAATATTTACACACAATGTCTTAACTTTCAACTAGAAAAGAAAAATCCAACAGTTTCTTATCTGTTCTTCTCTTCTCCTTCCCCATCACCTACACAGGATGATCAGTTGAAGTTAGTAAAACATTCCTTCCTTGCTTTGTTCAATGCAACTGTGAACTTATTGCACAATTATTTTCGAGCTTTCATGTTTCTTTTTTTTTTCCCCGCTTAAACCAGAGAAACTGTCACTAGTACGTGTTTCTTTGGTGTTAAAACTCCAAGGATGGATGTGTTCTAGATGTGTACTTTCTACATACATCACCTTATATCCAGCTGTTTGGCGGAGTATCTCATTCCCATCTCATGGCAGCAGGGTGGCCATGGCATACATAGGCCTTCCTTGGAGAGGCTTTAGCCACCTCTGTAACTTTATGTTGTAACTGTCTGTTCTGGTTTTGTTAGTGAGGGGGGGCCTAAGGTGGTAGCTTCTGTAGGAAACTGCTAGAAGTCGCTCCCCTTTGTTCAGTGGACTCAGCCGGGCCTAGGGCGGACCCGCTGCTGGCCAAGGCCGAGCCAATTGGTAGCAGAATGTCCCGTGATAATGCCTCTGCAATAACGTATTTAAGAAGGGGAAAACAGAAAAAAAAAAGGAAGAGAAGATGTGAAGCAGCTGAGCGGGGTCAGAGAGGGGGAGGCGCGAGCCTTGTGGGCCTTGCAGGCCTCACCCTCTGGCCTCCCGCCGGGCAGCAGACTGGGCCCAACTCGTCCCGGCCCGGCTGCAAGAAGTGGAGAGGAGATGAGAAGTGAATAAGATGTAAAAAGGATCCTGAGAGGCGTCTGCCAGCCTGTTGTGAGGAATGGCTGCAGACACCAAGGTCAGTGAAGAAGGAGGGGGAGGAGTAATGTGGCTCCTGGCCAAGATTCCTCTGCAACTCGTGGTGACGACCATGGTGGAGCAGGTTGTCGCCCTGCAGCCCATGGAGGTCCACGGAGGGGCAGAGATCCACCTGCAGCCCGTGGAGGACCCCACGCCGGAGCAGGTGGAGGCCTGAAGGAGGCTGTGGCCCGTGGAGGGCCCACTGTGACAGCTGTTCTAGAGGGACTGTACCCCGTGGGAGAGATGACCCACGCTGGAGCAGTTTCACGAAAGACTGTGGCCCGTGGGAGGGACTCCATGCTGGAGCAGAGGAGGAATGCGAGGAGTTCTTCCCCCAACTATGAAGCAGCAGTGTAAAACAACGCGTGATGAACTGACCACGACCCCCATTCCCTTTCCCCCCGCCCTGTGCCGCTCAGGAGGGGAGGTAGTAGAGGTAGTGTTAAGCCCGGGAAGAGGGAGGGGTGGGGGGAGGTTATCTTGTTCCCTGTCTCATTCTCCTGCTAATTTTAGAAATAAATGAATAGTTTTCCCCAAGTCGAGTCTGTTTTGCCCATAACGGTAACTTTAAGGATTTTCTCCCCATCCTTATCTCAAACCTTGAGCCGTTTTTCCTATATCATCTCCTCCTATTCTCTCAGAGGGTGGGGGGAGCGAGAGACAGACTGTGTAGTCTGGTCCCGATTGGGGCTGAACTACGACACTGTCATACTATGAAGAATTATGTATGAGGAGCATGAGATAGCTAACTTTCATGGAGACAAATCTTTTGTTCATATCTACAAAATTATGCTGTGTTACACCCAGGGTAGTCAGAATGATTCTCTGTCTTAAGGATTTCAGGACTGACAGAAAGTAAGTGGATAACTTCCAATATCATGAGAATCCATAGGGGTTTAATGAGGACTTAAACATATCCTTTCCACCTGGCCCTGTAGAGAAATGAGTTTCAGCTTGTGCTCTAAGTACTTTAATCTTGTGCTAATTGTCTTGCTCAGTAGATAAAACCGTTTGTCACTGGTTTCAATGGGAGTGAGATCTAGCTTCTAATCCTGCCTGCATTAGTTATAAAATGAACTTATTAGGGAGCTGGCTGGATGTGGTGTTTTTGTGCTTTAGCAACAGCACCTCACAAGAGGCTTCCATGTTTACTTCTGGTACATTAATCTGTAAACAGCTCCAGATATCAATCTCTTTCCACATCTTGTTAGGCTAGGGGAAATGACTGTTTTCTTACAACCCCACAGATCCAAAAAATCAATAAGAATTGAATCGATCACTGAGAATCAATGAGAATTTTAAGTTGATCTGGCCTCAAATAAAATTTGATGGCATGGCTCAGTGTCCACCAATACGGAAAGGGTGGGTCTGTTCTGCATTACACACAAGGTGTTGTTCTTTAGTTTTTGTAATATAATTAGCCAAGTGCAGTGAAGGTCTCTGCATACAGTGGACCAAATTCAGACATGATATTAACTAACTGTGGTGGTTTGGACACTAGCTCAATTTAACTGGATTTTGCCAAAAGCTGGGTCCATCTCACTCCCAAATTTTGCTAAGTCTTAATGCAGTTGAGTGCACATAAGCTGAGAGTATGTATTCATATGCACTTCAAAACCAGGTTTAATACATGCCATTCTGCATACCATCAGAAAATCTGAAAGCATTTTGAAAGAAATTAAGCCCTGCGGGACCTCAGCAGAATTCAGTGAAAAGAATAGATACATTCTGTACAGAAGCAAAGAATATGTAGGCATGGAATTTGCCCAAAGAGTAAGTCTGACACCATGAAATGGGAGACTGGCTTTCTTTTGTCCACTATAACTTCCTCCCCACCTGTCTATGTTTATTACGTTTCAATAATTAAGTGGAGCTAGAAAATATCACCTTCGTTCTTGGACAAATTCTAATTAATAGATTTTGTATGTGGTTTGCTTAATTCCTGTAAATAATTTGCTTAGGGAGCAGTGCACACATGAAAATTAATCTGAAACCATAATCAGCCTATGGAGAACACAGTACAATTATTCTTTCCCAGCCAAAATAAGCTTCAAGAAATTTCACGCTGGCTTTCTTCTGTTGGGACAGAAGGATGATGAACAAAATTGTTCTTTCCAAGATCTCTGGTACTTTCTTTCCATACATTGTGTTGAACAGTTGCCCTAATTCTTCTGTTGCTGTTCTGTCTGGAATCTGCTAAGACAATTTTTTTTTTTTTAAATACAATAAATTAACTGCTCTGGAGCTTGTTTGCATTTGTGCTGCAAAGAGCACAGCATTTTCTCAAACAGAAGATGCCAGCTGCGTTGGTATTATACTGATGGTAATCTTTTTCTGTTGTGTGTTTGGTCTTGACTACCAGATCTTCTCCCAGGACACATTTAGAGAGGGATTCATTACTAATCTGCCAAGAATTGTGACTTTTTTATGGAGATGCCATATACTTACATGAGGAGCATAGATCCAGTCCAATTTAAGACCTATGATTCACATGTAGCACAGAACCTGACGTTTTTCCCTACAGTCAGACTCAAGCTTGATACAGCCACCACCGAAACTAGATCTGTAGGGAGTCAAATCCAGACTTTGAGTATGAGAGAAACATTGCTCCGTGTTTGCTCTCAAAGGAGAAAAGCCAGTCACTTGCAAACACTGCTCTGCTGAAGGTATGGCAGGTTTGGTTTAATTGGCACGACATTGAACTCCAAGTCCACAAACTTATGTCAGAATAAGCAATTTTATACCTAAGCAGGAACAAAACTCCATTGTAGCATTAAGGTTCTTTAATTCTTTTCTTGTGTAATAATTGACACATACTGTATTTTATTACAATCATTAGGACTAGAGAAATATGCTCTAGCCAAAAGAAAAGCCAATTAGGTGGTATTGTTATTAGTACTATCTGATTACATGATCTGCAAAAATAATGGGTACGTTTTAAATGTTTTGAATGAAAATATTGAAACTTGAAGGCATAAAGTTAGTGTCTAAATTAAAGGCCTGATTTATTTTTTTTTATAGAATGCCAAGCTGTTAAACAAAGCCAAACCCAGTGGCGTGCCAGTAGGCTAACAATCTACCACCATGAGAACAATTCCAGATATATTTATGGTCCCCCTGTCTGAACCTTTTCTCTTTGAAGATGCCTGACTTAACTCTGCACCATGGGTGGCAGGAGTGTGAGAGAAGGAAAAGGTTGCAGTTGCTTTCCTAGTCTCTCCTTCAAGGCAATGGCACAACAGAACCGGTAGCCTGTGAGGGCTCTCTACATAATAAGAAGAATCAGACAATCTGGCTCTTGTTCTAGTCAGAGCATTGCCTTCTTAGGCAGTTGTTTTTCTCTGCTTGAAATGTTACAAATGATAAAATGGAGCATTATTTTCTAATCTGAAATTTTTTGGGGAGTGGAGGTGATGTAAAAAGTCTTTCTGACTGGAAAATGAATTATTTTCCCTTTTGCTGTTTTAACTATTAGAACAAAAGAAAGAAGGAATCACACTGGAGAAAAAACTAAAGTAAAAAGTGAGGAAAAAAATGCCTCAAACATTTTACTGAGCAAGAAAATAAAAGATGAAAAAAAAGTTTTACTTTCGCATTTTGTCTTTCTACTGGAAACTTCAAAACAAAAGAGCTAGACAATTTTTAATGATAACTGTTGGACAAAATCTCCTTTACCAGCAGAAAGATTACACTCCCGCTTTTTTGCTAGTTCTGCTTCACATTTTGAAGGTATAGCCAAGCCCTTCTGCCTATATTTCATACTTGTTAAGAACACAGGCACTCGAGGGAGAGATATTTTAGAGTATACTCTTTCCTTGGCAGTCATTCAAAACTGGTAGGAGGAAAACAGGCATCCTGCAGTGAGCCAGAATTGTCCTCTCTCTGCTTTCCACATCTGGCAGAAATCCCCGCTGCCACTCCCACCCCATCCTGTTCTATCTCCCAGTGGAACCTTTGTGGGGGGTTGGGTTTTTATCATTACTGTAGTTAGTTATGTGCACTTCTTCTCCATTCTGCTCAGATTTCCCCTCTGAATACCTACCTAGTAGTCTGAAGACAGCTTCTGTGCCCATCCTTGTATGCCATTGAGGTAACTGCATTTGTACTGTCTCATGGAGTGTCAGAGACATAAAAAAGTAATGACTGTACATTGTACTTAGACATTGAGAGAAAATTGAATAACAAAACCATGTTTTATTTGCATGTTTGTCATAGTTTATAACATTCCTGAACAGCAAAATGACCTGAATGACTAAGAAATACTGTACTGAATCCATCTAAAAGTAGATATTCTGGACTTTCTCATATTCACAGTGGTTTATTTCTTGCACAGCTGTTCTGTAGCTTTTAGAGATTTGTTTTAGTTAATTCAAAGATAGAGTAGGCAGAATATCTACAGATCTCCTCTAATTCGTACCACTCTCCTTGCTCCCATTGTCTGTGCCTTAACTCCTCATAAACCTCTACAAGTCTAATGTGAGACTCTGGGCAGTTGACTAGACAATCTCAGTTGTGTGGGAGTCCTTGAATCTGCACCCTGCCTCAGCATACTCAGGAAAGCTTTTGGGAACTTCTTTTTTGTTGGTGCTTTTGGGAACTCCAATGAGAAAAATAGGATTCCCACCTGTTGTCACTGAGCAATATATGATTTTCTCTGACTCCCCATCTCAAGCTATGGCCCTGGGAAATAATCTATACTAGTGCCAAAAGGGATTAATCAGTTGAGTAATCAACAATATTTCTAAGAAAAAGAACAACATGGTCACTTCAAACTCTGTTCTCTGTGCAGGCTGAAAGTCTTCCATTTTCAGAATAATCAAACAACTAAAAAGTAACCAAATTAAAACAAAAACATGGAAGAAAACAAATAGCATGAGAAACTGTTTTTTATATATGAAAAAAAATTACTTTCTTTTTAACTATCTTATCGTTATTAGGGTCAATTGGGGGAAATTTCACTGAGCAGGGAAAAAAGAAAAAATATTAAGCCATTCAAGGCAGATATTTTAATTGTTTTGTTTTTTTTTTTTTATTAGAACACATTATTAAAACTGACCTTAATTTCAATGCAGAAAGAGATATCTACTCAGAAACACAAACTTTCTTTACAAAAGTTAGACTTTTTTGAGTTTCTAATTTTTTTAAAGCAGAAAATTTGGCTCTTTTGAAAAACAATATGACTTGCTTCTACCCCAGGACAGGAGTCCTTTTTTTTGGTAAGAATCTGAACTTTTTGCCCCATATCATAGATCTTTCCTTTTACTCCACAAATCTCTCCATGATTCTGTCCTTTACTATCAAGAAATCATAATACTGTGTCCAGCAAGACCGTCTCTTCCACACATTCCAGTTCCATAAGCTTACAATAGTAGCATGCTTTAGACCTAATTCCTGTGATTTCTGTTCTGATCTACACTTCCTCCTATTTTGCCAGACTTCCTCAGGAGCCTTCACAGCCACTAATTTTTTTTTCTATTAAGCTACCTATGATATAGGCTTCTCTGCCTACTTTGTCCAATCATTTCTGCTTTCTGAGTTCTATAACTTAGGAGGAAACTAAAGACAAGTTAGGTCTGGGACCTGAATTTTTCAGATGTTGAAGCTGGTCAATAAAATCCTTTTATATCCATGTATATTTGGGTTTTTTTTAGAAAAGGATTAGGCACATAAAAGTTGTACATAGGATATTCTGTAGCAGAAAGAATTTACATTTATACTATACAGTAGCACTGCAAAGGTTTCAGAATTACGGCTGATGTTTTATGTATAACCAATAAAGTTAAATAGAAACAATCAATCGTATTGGAATGTAAAATTTATTATGATTTTATTATCATGTTTAGATACTAGGGAAGGTTGTAAGTGGCTTCATGGCTCTAGGTAGGACAATTATAGTTTTAATGTTGCTCTGTGTGGCAGCAGCCTGGAAAATATTAAACTTAAATAACGCTTTAGAATATATCAAGTTTTAAATACACTTCACTTTCAATTAGGATATGGATTCACCCTGATATCACGACGCATGGATGCGAATGCTCCCATTTTCAGTTGAGTTGCTTCAATTAATTGAGGTCATATAGGAGACCTCTGTCTATATCTTGGCAGATACTGAGGCCGGCAAATGAATACAACTTTTTGTACCACTTTTGGCTTAAAAATGAAAAAAAAAAAATTCCTAAGGACATCACCTCTCACCGTACTTTTCAGTTTCAAGTAAATGCTTTTTGTTTCCAACTATATGAGAACACTGCTCCTTCTCAGTCTTTCCAAATAAGAACCACATGCTGGTAACTTGGGATCTCTTGGAGAACAACAATGCAGTTTCTGCTACATGATTCTGGCTGTTTGCATTGACAACTACCTCAAGGGAAGTAATGAAAAACTCAGAATGACAACTGTTCTATTATAAATATTATCATTTTGGGAAAGACATTGGAGGAGAGCATAATGACCAAGAGTAATGTTACCTAGGCTTCTTTAAAAGGACTTCTTTCATCATAAGCAACCAAAATATATTAAGCCAACATAAGCCATGATAATAATCTATATTTCCAAGTAGACAGAGGAAGCAGCTAGAGGTGAGACTTAGATTTGCTTCATAAATAGAAAAGGGACAGGATGACTAAGATGCATGTGTTTTATTCCCATTCTGACCAGGAGTGGGACTTGGGGCTTCTTGGTTTTACCTTCTTGAATTTGAGATTGCACACTCACTGTCAGAATTCTGTCTCTCAGTATCCCTCCCTGCTTCCCACCTTCCCCAAAATCATGCAAAAATGCCAAGCATTAGTAGCATGTACAGACTGAAAAAAAACAGGAAACACTGTGGTTGAGGTCGGAATGCAACCTGTTAATCTGACATCCTCCAATGCTGGTATTATTACATCCTTGCTGTGGATATTATATCCATTTGTAGGAGTTCCAGGAAAATAATCCAGTTCCTCAGAGTCCCAGAGCAGTGCTTTAAAATATAAATATTTTTATATTACATAAAAAAATATAATTTACATGTACATACATATTTTAACAAGTTATCCTCTGCCCTACTGTCTGTGCTGTGGATAAAACTAGATTTCTAAGAAGCAACGTGTGTGTGTCATGTAAAACCATGTAATTCTGCATGTATGCACAAAAGGACTTGGTTTGCTCCCATGGTCAAGGTATGATAGTTATTAGTTCTGAGTACACTGTGATTGACACCTAGAATATCATTTGAGTACTTTTTTTTTTTTTCCCCATGGATCTCCTTCTTTCTATTCAGTAAAAGCAAAGTGAAAACGGCACATCCACCTAGTAAAAATACGCTGAATCCAACACGAACAATATGAGAAGGAAGAATGTAAGACCTTTCAATCTGTAGCATGAACCTAAACCCCTTGAACTACCAAGTAGTTGGTAGCAGTGGTGTGCTAACACTTACAGTGTACCAATGCTGGACAGCACATCATGGGGGTTTTATTGAGTGACAGAAGATTGAGAGGAAAAAAGTAATAATGGTTTCTGTTCTTGCCTCTTAAGAGGTCTTTCTAGCTCATTCTGTTTGGTTTTGTTTTAGTAGACATGCTTTCCGTAAGTGGTACTAATTTTTATTTAAAAAAAATTAAAATAAATTTTAGTAATAATAATGTAACTACCCAAGATTTAAGATGACTAGTATAACTAATTTAGCTTTATAACCTCTTGTGTGGCCCCTCATTGGAGCCATCTTATAGATAGGAATGCAGAAGAAAAAAAAAAAAGAAATGGCACATAAATTTTCACAGATAAAAGGGAATGGAGAAAAATTTACCCAAAGTTTAGCTGTAGTTGCTAGAAAGGAATAAACATAAGCATAATGGTTTTCGCAAAGTGTGGAGGCTAGCTGACAATGTTCTGTCTGAACTAACTTTGAAAAAAAAAAAAAGTGATCTGGAGCAGATGAAGTAAAATCATCTGTTTTGCATAGAAAAATGAACTTTCTATTAACAAAAAGACATCCAACAAGATATCAAGGCCAGGCTGGATGAGGTTCTGAGCAACCTGATCTGGTTGGAGACGTCCCTGCTCCTTGCAGGGGGGTTGGACTAGATGACCTTTAAAGGTCCCTTCCAACTCAAACTCTTCTATGATTCTATGATTCTAAGATCAGATTTGGAGCTGTTGCCATGTAGGTGTTGTAGTTCAGGTACCTTGGTCTTCTCTGGCCAAGATGAGGGCTGCAGCATAAGGGATGTTTCCTATATGATCGGTACCACTTTATGTGCTGGGAGACCCAATCTGGCCAGTAATGATGAAAGCAAACGAAGCACCAGAAATAATACATCAACATGACAATTCCCAACAACAATATTCATATTTACTGTAGATTTTTGTCCCAAACTAAACATCAAAGCTTTGATTAATGTTTTTTTTTTTCTCTCTTTCCACAGACAGCATAACATTTTCATGTCTAAGAGACCCTAGAAATGAGCATAGACTTGAGGGACTCTTTGGATATTTTCTCAGCAAAGGTACTGTCAGTGCTTTCAAATCCCTATTAGAGACTGGAAGACTATGAATGGCATACTCAGGAACCCCCATACTAAAAAAGAGCATGTTCTTGAAACAGCCCAGCTCTCCTTTACATAATGGGAAGGTCATGACCAAGAAAATGTCCTCTGAATCTTTCTTTAAACAGTATCTACTACAGTCAAGATTGTCTGTCTATTTCTTGGCTACTTTAAACTGTTTCACAAGTAAACTTCAGTCAATCCTATTTGCAAAGAGAGCTGAAAGGTAAAGGCTTTCTATTAACTGGCAATGTTGTCCTTGATATAGAAAAGATAATGTGAACAGGACAAGAAGACACAGCAGACCCACCACAGAGAACATTACAGTTGCTTTGGCATTTACTGTACTGGCTGCTGCTACTGGTGACATGCCATATACTTCTCCCCATTTTTTTCCCCTCTCTTTTTTTTTTAAAAACTCCTTGGCAAATATGAAATAGTTTATGAATAGGGACACCCACAAGTATTTACTAGGGCTGATAAACAATGGAAAACTCAATGAACAATCTCAGCTCATTTTTATGAAGATGAAAAGCTGTTCCTGTTTGCCAGGTCTAGGAGCCTCAGGCCATCACCATTAAAGTTAACAAAGGCATCATCAGAATAAAAGGGACTTGCAAATGGAGCTCTGGACCTTTCCTCCACAGCAAAATGCACCTTTTAAAGTAACAATATGGTTTGTCTAACCACATTACTTAAGCATACATGAATGTCTGGGTCGGCATTTATTACATTGGTCTAACTGGCAAATAGGAGCCTCTGAATGAATTTATTTCAAAAAAAGACCTTTGGCTTCTTAGCTGTGAAGACGAACAGAGAGGTAATATTATCTCTGTTTCTGATATGGCTACTGTTTATAGGAAAGCAGAGGTGTGCTTGGGTATTGACAACTTTGAAAAGGCTTTTCAGAACCAGAGAAGGTGCAGAAAAGAGTTTGAGCTGAATGCTCATAAAATTACCTTGCAAGGAGAAACGTAAACAGTACAGTATCCTTAGATAACCAAACAGAAGACGGAGAAGAAAGCATGGGGTATCTTCCTGCGGAAAAACTGCTCAGTACTTGAATCAGTGTCAGGGCCCTGAGGAGGGCTCCCCATGGGGGTCTCCTGGGGCAGGGTCTGGCAGCCAGGGCCTGTCCCACCCCCAGCCAGGAGCAAGGCAACAGAGAGTCACCAGGGCAGCCCCAAGTCCAGGCACTGGGCATCACCCTGGGGATAGGGAGAGGCCGAATCTGGGCTGGGATGCGGGCCTGCGAGTGGGCCCAGCTCTGCAGGCCCTACGGCGGGGCAGAGCAGGGCTAAGGGGAACTGGAGACCGACCCTGCTGTGGAGTCACTGGGGTGGGGACTGACAGCCCCAGGGGCTGACATGGGGTCCTAGGCTGTGGGCAATGTGAGGGGAGTCCCCAAAGTGGGCAAGGACATGGAGGACTAAGGTCATGACACCTTAGAATGCCAATAGAGAAATAAGACATCTGTTTTAATAGAGAGAGTGATCAGCCCCAGTACAACATAAGGAAGTAGAATACTCTCTATTTTTATAGTATTCAAACAAATCTTGGGTGATTTTTCTAGAAGTTATGATTTTACTCTAAGCCAAGTCAGACAACATGGCCTTTTGGTGTTTTATGGTCTCACAGTTCTACTTCAGTTTAAACTTGGTTTCCATTCAGCCTAAATCAGACCTTCCCTGTGTCAGAAAAAAAAAAAAAAAAAAAAAAGAAATATCTTATCTTGGTAGCAAGTCTATATGGAGAGTTACCTCAGTTCAACTAAATCCAAGTAAATTTTTGTGCATCTATTGGCCTACTTTTCGGTTTTAGGCTGAACTTTGAATATGTCTAGATATGGTCCTGGACAGGGTATCAGGTCATAAAACCCTAAATTAACACAGATCTTCTAACACAATTTTTCCTTAGGTGTTAAGTAAAGACATGGTCACCTCTGTTATGTGATTCTTTGGAAGAGTTTAACCAAGGAAATCAAGCAACAGCAATTATCAAAGGCCTGCAGGAGGTCTGACAGAAGCTCGGACAGGTGTAGGGACTGGGGAGATCGACAAAGGAGCTTCCTCCTGCCCACTTCATTGCAAGGTGACCCTAACCAGGGCATGGTACAGTGGAAAGACTTTTTCCACATGAAGGCCTCTCTTGTGTGATGTAGAGCTCTGACTTGCGATGTGAGACGACACAGTTTGTGTGCATTTCTGCTTAAACTCAGATAGAGAAATTACAGGCACTTAGTGAAACTGTTGTTTCTGAAGCCAAGTATTTTTGAGAGCTGGTAGGCACAATTGCTGTACTGTAGCAAAGGTGCTGGCACTCGCCAGAAGCTGTTCTTCAATTGACTGCTGTGTTAACAGACTGACAACTGGGTTAATGGGACCAGGAGCTGGAGGACTTGAAAGCTTTTTGGCCAATCTTTCTGCAGCAATCAGTAAAATTGGAGCTTTTTGCACAGTGGTAGATAGACGTGTTACCACATATCTTCCACTACCTGTTCACATCTATTTTAAAAAGCCACAAATGCTTCAGAACTTGTTTTGGGAGATTTTAGGATTTGTGTAGCCATTTGACAACTTGCAAAATGGCAGATAAATACTCGTAAATGGTAAAGGGAAGAATAGGAAATGTTTAGAGGTTGGCTCAGATAATCGTTTGAAGTTCCTTCCAGCCTGGGTTGTTCAATATTTGTTTCTAAAGGGAAACAGAAAATTCATGGCAAAAGTAGCCTGCAAAGACCTAGGAATGAGGATGCTTGGAACAGAATCACAAAATAGTGTAAAAAGCCACACACATAGTTGCTCTGCTGTGCTGGTATACATGGACCCTGAGGGACAAAGCAGGTCTTGAAAAATAGATACTTAAAGGCCTGAAATGGAAGTTTTAGCAATTCATATAGTACCAGAGTAGTATATGAGACTCAGACAGTTTAAATACCACAGTGGCAGCATGGTTTTCCCATGGTCCAGAGACTCCACTCAACTGCAAAGTTCAAAATTTCATCCTACGGCCCTGGGCATTTCTAGTTTGAACTGTCAAAGAGACACCTCCAGGACGGAAGGACACCTGCATCTACTGTGTATGGCAGTGAACAGGCTGCCAATTGCAACACAGGCAAGCTTGGAGGAAACAAGGCTGCAACTGCGCAAACTTGTGCATGAGAGACCTTGGAAGTCACTATTTGAAGCACACTTGAAACAATTAAGTGATGTAAAAGGCTTTTAAAGAGTTTTCCCCTGATTTCAACATCTCAACAGTACTTAATGAGTCAGCTGAACTGTTTTTTTTTTTTTTTGTGAATAATCTGTTAGTCATTTCTCTCTTTTGTTTGTGTGGGTCTTTCAAACTACAAGGAGAGAGGATTTTTTTCTTTTTTTTTTTCAATAGGAGAAATGTGAATGTAAAACCATCAGAAAAAAACAAAAACAAACAACCTGGCATACCATGTCGGTGTTGCACCTAAAATTACTTATAGCTCATTAATTGAAAGTAATTAGATTTTAAATTGACTGCTACGTTGATAGAGTTCTGTATATTTAGTGTCTGTGAGACTAGAAAAAATCTGAAGGCAGACACTGTAATGATGTTCGCACACTGAAAATGCTGCTGTGAAGGAAAGTGTTGTCTTCCACCAAGGAAAGAAACAGAAACGATCAGCTTGAACAGCAGTAGAAAAGACTCACATTTCACAGCACACAAACCTCTCCAGTTGCAGGGACAGTGAAGTGCTAAAGTTTGCAGGAGAGGCTGGTTCTTAGGGTGTTAAAGAGCAGACTGTACATGTTGTAGATGAGAGTCCGACATGAGTGATTCTCACCTGGGCAAGGGGATGAAGCAAACATCATCTCATGTTCCCTTTTAGCCTCTTTATCTACCATTCCATGAATCTTTTTTCTTTAATCTTTCAGACTGTTAGAGCTTAACTTTTGAGTTTTAACTCCACCCCCAGTCTCTAGCTTCTGCAGCTTACTGCCTATGGGTATGTGGTTCAGTTCCAGAATGGCATTGCTGACTTTGTCTCCAGAACAACATCTAAATGTCATTATTGCAGAACTCTCCAAGTGTTTATGTAAACAAAGAGCTTTTTATGACAACATTTCTTTCTCTTTCCTGTCTTCGTGCCACTAGTAGAGTGCTTGCATAGATACAGCACCAGCTGGGGCTGGAGCTTTAACATCTTTTCTATTCTTGTTTCCTCTGAGCATACTGAGATAATGTAGCATATAGTGTAACTCGACATTATATTTGTTACACAGCTCCTACTAGAGAAGCTGAACCATCAGTAGTAATGATGGAAAAAATTCAGGGAACACAGAAGTTCTTACTTCATCCCAGCAGATGCTATAATTAGGGTCATATTTTTACTTGTTATTTGAGTTGTAGTTGGTCTTTTCTGGACAAATAAAATACTACATTCCATGCCCCTCCTTTGTGCCCCCCCCCCCCAAAAACAAACAAACAAACAAACAAACAAACAAAAACCCACCCTACTAAACCAAATAAAACAAAAAACCTCAAAAGCCTCACTTAGATACATATAGGACAAATGGGAGCGTCTCATCTTTATTCTCCCTTCCTTTGCCCAGTCTTAACTTTTCAGGGGGCATTTTAATGTGTGGCCTTTTTGGGAACTTGTCCACATCAGTGAAATTCCCTGGGAAAATTTCATCCAGAATTAAGGAAACTGTACCAGCACTGCGGTTTTACACAAAACAGGTCTGGCTGTTTTGGCCAGCTTGACTCTGGTTGAGAGGCAGCGAGAGGCAGAATTCCCCCTTGGTTTGGGAACTGTGGCATCTCCATCACAGCCAGCTCTCTGATTTCAAAGATTATTGTGAATTAACCAGGTGCATTCATTTTACTTCTCCTCCTCATCCCCAAGCCTGCCCTCCATAGAAGATCCACATGCACAGACTAGTATTTATGAGCTGTTAAAGAAACATATGAAGATAAAGGACTAAGAAAAGATCTGATTCCATTTTTATGCCTGCAGATGACATAAACCCACTCCACTTTTAAAGCTGGTGGACTTTGCCATAATTTTTATGTGGCTCATAACAATTTCCACCACCTTCTTCACCTTCTAAACTGGAGCCTGGATGATTACTTATATGGCAAAGCTTACTTCTGCTGGAGCCATCTGAGCAATGTCACTTTGGCATTTTTCTAATCTGATATAATGAAAGAAGCACCATGAATACATTGGTTTTAAACCATGAACACCAGATACTGCAGGTGCTGACTTCTAACACTTTCAGTAATAGCTCATTTGAACACACATGTAACATTTCTGTTCCCAGTGAAGACTTTGTGTATTGCCTGTCACTTTTTTTCCATCATCATGAGCTGCTTATCTACTTACGGTATTGTCATAAATCATAACTAAATATTCCTCTTCCACTTTGCCTTCTCTTCTCCTTATTTGCCTTTAAGTAGTCCTTCCCACCAAATTACTTGTAATTTCCTCTCATCTTACTTGCCTTCTACTTTCAGCAAGACTTTAAGTTTTGTAATATTAAAAGACAGGCTGCTAATTCAGCATTCCTTGCATGCCCAAGTGGTTTGCACATTAGCAGAATTGGAAGAGTGCTTTGGATGAAATGCAAGCCCATGGGAGAAAATGAGAGGTTTTTTTTCAACAGAGTCAAAACGAGTGTTGTTTGTCCAAATTACATTTGTTTCCCTCTTATTTCTATAAGTGGTATATCTTCTTAGAGATTAATAATCTTGGATTAACTATATTGGTCTTTGAATGTTGCTTTTTATCATGATACACTGAATAGGACATAAGATATGCCTCTCCCTCTCTCTTCTTCTCAGATTTTCCCTTCCTCACTTCACCTGGTTGTTTTCTAGCACAATATGTTCCAGCATTTTACTACAATTGTATTATTTAATTGCATGTCCCTCAATAGTTCTGGTGCCACTGCGAAAGATGGCAATGGTCTTTTTGACTGTTAATTTTTATCACTTCAAAGACAAATAAAGTCTTGGGGCATGAGGGTGGACCGAGTGTACCATTGTTCCAAAAGCTATACACAGGATATTTCTCCCTCATATGTATCCTTAGGCTTCCAGTTTTAAATACAGGCTCTGCATTACACAGCATCACTTTTCGACGAATTCAATATGTTGTTGCCTGCAAAAATCTGTTCGTTGACACTTATACATGAAAAAATAAGTGAATTAACAGAAAGGCAGTACCTGCATAAAATGATAAAGATCATCTGATGGGGAAGGACAGAGCATGTCCTTTTTCTTCTTTCCTCTCTACTTTCTATGGTGGTTTGTATCATTCAGAAACCATCCCCGTAAATACATCAATAACAGGAAAATGTCGATAGAGGTGATGTGAACATGGGTCCCAGTGGTTCACATTGCAGAGGCAAACATATATATGCCTAGCGCTAGATTGTAAAGTATTTTAGACCAGGTTAAATCCTCTTCCTTCTCTTCTGCATTTATTATTATCAGGTCTTTGACATGACTTGACCTACTGTCCATGATCTGTGTCTGGTTTCATTTATCCCTGGGCTCACAGCCACCTTTGTTTTGTTTCAAGGTAGCACTGAAACAAAAATGCTGAAATAAGCAGGGCTAAGAAACACTTTGCTCCCTCCCAAAACCCCTGATAGCACTCTCAGGACATTTGGCTAGGCTTTTACTAAGAGAAGATTTTATAATACAGACTACCTTGTCCTAATGCAATATCTTTCCTATAACAATTTTAAGCCATTTCATACAGTTAAGCACATTTTTATGAAACAGGAAAACTGAGATATGAAGTCCAAGGCTGAAGAACAAGTCAGCAGAGGTAGCAAGAGCAAGTCAGGAGCAGTGACAATAGACCACATATTTCCTGATACAGCAGCAACCATCCTTATGCACAGCTTCAGAAACGGTTTAATTATGTTGGTGGAGACAGTTAAAATGTGCAGCTCTGTGACTCCCTTGTCATAATTTTATATGGTAGAAATGAAGCAGTTTAGGCTCAGTATTAAAGACTGAGAAGTGTAAGCTTGCATCTCAATATCAATTCCATGTAGCTACAGCTGTTAAAATAAAGCACGTTTTTAGTGATTTTGATACTTTTATAGACAATTAACTGTTAACAAGCAAATAAAGAATGATGTTTGCAATCTGTCCTGGATCTTCAGCAATGAACCACTTCTCTCCATTCACATCTCTTGCACTTATGAAGTAAGGTTTTTAAGTCTTTTTTGGCACTGAGGAATGCAACCAGAACTCTCCACTTCAACACCATCTGAATGGGTGTGGAATAAAGAGGCTTTTATTTCAGAATAGTATTTCAAATGGAAAGTATTCCAGAATAGTTTATTACACAATATCTGTTTGATTCACTTTTCTCATACAAACTCCAGACTGATTTAGTTAAATCAGTGTTCAGACTTTTTATGTAGGCCACCTCCAGGCTTCTGTTTTCAAAGTACGATGTATTTTGCAAACAAAAATCAGACTGAAGAGATTAAATTGGCCTGGAGATTTCAGTCTCCATACATTTCACTTTTTATTTATTTTAAAAGATTACATATTAATAATTAAGATATCACTTAGCCAGTTCTGAAAATATATTTTAACTTAAGAGTAAATACGAATTCATTTAACAGAAGCATATAACTGTTCTTTCGTATGCTTAGTAATCGGTTCTGCTTTTGCATGGCTGATTCAGGAATCCTGTGGGATGACCTTCTTTACGAAACATGGACTGTGACTTCCCTTCCTTAGTGACTATATTAGCTCCAGAGGTGTATTCTGGAGAATAAACAACTCAGCTTTTCCAAATCTCCAAATCTGACTGGTTCTGTGTTTTGGGCAAGTATCCATGTAGGCTTTTATTTCATTAGACCTTGTTTATCTATTATTAACTGTTAGCTATAGATGAGCACAGGACTGTGGTTTTGGTCTGTTGCTTTGTTGTTGTTTTTTTAATATAAACAGCCTTTTGAACATCATGCTTTGCCTTCAGTGGGCTGGGGGTACAGAAGAAAATTAAACAAAACAAAAAATCAAAACAAAGAAACCACACCAATGAGTAAATAAATAATGAAATGCATGACGTTTTCTGTATGAAGCTAGCTGCAGACAAGTTCATTAATTAAATCATCCAACATGAAATATAATGGATGATAGCAAAATGTAGGCTAGTGGTAGTTTCTCACATTATTTGTCTTCTTTTATTCAAAATATTTAATCATTCTCAGGCTCTCTCTCAGACTAGTGATTTTTTGAATAATATATTCCAAATGATGTGAAGTTAACTTTGGAAAACAAGTCTAGGTCAGCCTATGAGCCAGACATCCCTCTTAAATCTGACTCCAAGGAAAATATAGAATTCTGCAGGGCCTCCATCTACTAGGGCACAAACACAGGCATTTAACAGGGGCCAGGATGTCAAGAACCTTCCTGGAGTAAAGTTTTATGTCGAATTAAGTATTCATTTTCCCTCAGGTATTGCCACAGTACTTGTCATTGACAGTTAAACACCAGTGGCAATCACAACCTATCCAGAAGGCTTACTCAGAAGCGACTGGGTGTGTAAGATTTCCACACGACTTGCCAACCAAAACATAAAGGAAAAAGAATCTGTTTGCATGGTTAAGAGAAGGGGAAAATCTAAACCAGCCTGAAAAAAAAAAAAGAAAACAGAAAATTACAATAATCTGAATGAACAGATTGCATGTATTGATGCATGCAAATTGAGCTTAGCAAATGGCTGAACAGCTGAAGGCTGTGCGAAGTTTGGATTTGCTGGGGAAATAATTCAGGTTGAGAACTGGAAGTTCTCTAGCCCTCATCCCTAAGAATTTTACCCCAAACCAATAGTAGCTATTAGGTTTGGAATCATTTGACACATGCAATGGTACAGTTTCATGAGGAAACATCAAGTTATATGTAGGCCTGAGAGAAGCAAGAACCCTGAGACTTTCATGAAAAAACAGATGATGAGATTTCCAGATCAGTTGTGCAGACACAAAAGGGTTAGACCCTTCAGAAGGGTTTCAGGTAAGGACACAATTCTTCAGACTATAGATGAATATCAAACCGTATATTCTCCCCTATGGGAGAGTTTCAACGACTGTCTCTTTCCTTATTTTCTTTGGGGGCTGGTATTTGCTTTAGCATGGAAGAAGCCAGAAAGTCTGGAAGAGTCATTGCTGGAGTTCAGGGGTCCATGGGGAAAGACACCAGCTGCTGGGCCTCACCAGCTCTGGCTGGTGCCTGAGGAATAAATTTTCCCCTTGGGTCTCTCTGTCCCTCTAGGAGATTCCCTCTGTATTTTTGCACACCTCTGGAGCCTCTGTGTGGCTCCTCAGGTGAGGCTTCACAGCACAAAAAAAAAAAAAAAAAAAAAGAATATACCAGGGATAAGTCAGCATTGCCTTGGCCAGACTCATAGTCTGTGCAGGGAGAGGCTTAAACACACCCTCCAAGAGCGTATAGGATCTTGCAGGCCTGAGCATGCTGGTCAGGTTAGCATGCCAATAAGGATGCTTGGCAAACTCTCTGCAGCCTGTCTGTAAGGAGAAGGGAGCACACCACAACAAGAAGCACTCTTAATTTCTTTCCAACATTGCTACCTTTTTTCCATGTTACCAGACCAATTCCTCAGTGCCCACTGGGACTGAAGCTCAGATGCCTGTGGAGAGACATTCGCAGTGTGCAGATAGATACGAGCCCAGTGGGACTTGTAGGAGCTTCCGCCCTTTGGCAATGGACCCCTTCAGGCATGAGATTTGAACACTGGCTACCTTTCTTTCGAAGTTCACTGCAAGGTGACTCTGTTGTAGAGTGCCATGTACTAGCTACCTCCAGCCCACAGAGAAGACAGTGAATATGACTGCAGCTTTGTTCTTGGACTGTATCTTCCTAACATACGCCCTGCAGCTGATGATATTCATGTCATTTAGGGGAGCCAGGTTCAGTTCTGTATCTTTTGTAAGAGCGTGTGGAAAGAGAGGTTAATGAACAGATGTTAAAACATCTGCAGTTTTTTAGCAGTTTTACCTTTGAATTATCCAGCTTAGGGGTTTACAAAACAGCAGATAGCTTGCTAGATCTATTTGTACCCTTATTCTTTCTGTGTCTTTAGAGCCTTTCTTTTACTCTCTCTGTATTTGTTTTCTTACTGGCTTCTGCATGTTGTTGTCATTGTTACATTGGCTCAAAGGTATTTTTTCCTGGCAACATACCATTTTATTTGGGGGCTTACACTTGTGTTGTCTTCTGAAAAGATTTTCCATTCTGCCTGGCAACTTTGAGTTCTTTCAATCCTTTTTTTTCTTTTCATCAAGCAAAGACAATTCCATTGTGGTTAACTTTCCTGACTGGTGTGCTGAAAAAAAAGACAAAACAAAACAACATATTTTTATATATGTGTGTATACCTATATATACACAGCTGATTTTGTGCAGGCTAAAAATTTGCTGCCTCCAGTCCACAACTGTCCACTGTCAGCACAACTCCACAGTTGTGCTGACAGTATAACTATAAATGCCCTCTGCCTTGTTTCCACCGGGGACTAGCAAAGAACAGCTATGTACATCTCCTAAACCAGAACTGTTCTTTTTCCTTGAAAAGGTCACTCCTTTTCAAAACAGCTCAGGGGAACAAGCAAGATGTAGCAGTAAACTCCAGCTGAGGCTATGTGATATGGGAAGGGCTGGAGGAGAAATGGGGTGAGTGGAGTGAACTGACAGCTGTGATTGGGATGAGTTGACCCATGTAGCTAATATAGATGCAGCCAGATGTGGAAGGATGCACATGACTAAAAATTTGTATCTGCAGCACTGGGCAGAGAAGACACATGGGATGACTAGATGGCACTGCAAAAGTTTGAGACAAAGCTGACTCTTCATCCCAGTTTCATGGGAAATGGGTCAGTGCTACTGCTTCCAAGTCCTAGAAAAGAATGCAATTTAAGTACTTTAATAAGAGCTTAGATTTTCCCTGGAGTCTGAGCCACCCAGCTCCCACTGAAAACCCTAGCCAAGACTAAATGGATTTTTTTCAGCCAGACTGAGCGTTCAGGCATCACAATGACAATTGGAAGAAAACCTAATAACATTGGAGTGGGGAAGGGGAGGGGAATGTGGTTTTCACAAGCCACTGTTTAGTACCTCTTTGACAAAACAAATCATATCTACTCTACTCATGCAAAACAACATAATTCCAATAAATGATTTATGCTCTTACACCTTGTACTTGTTCATGCTTGGATTTTTTTTTTATGCGGAAATGGCAGAAAAGCATTAGTAAGCCTAGCTTCCAAATTCCAGTAGATCTTGTATCCCTAACTTTCTGAATAATTTCAGAAATACTTGAATGCTGTTGTAAGCAGAGTTATAAGAATAATATTACTCATTTATATACTGACTTAGCTTGAAGTATGAAACACCTTAATAAAGTGCTTGTGACTCCTCATGTAAGAGCCTATTCATATGTGGGAAGAATCAGAGCCTAAGAGTAAGGAAAAGCATAATTCATGTCTCTCTACTTTCGATGTCTGTGTAACTATAAATGTTGTTTTCTTCCACAGGCAGATTTTGAAAAAATAGGTAAAATACATTCACAGCTGCTGATTGAAAAGCAATTCCTGGTGACATACATGAGCTGATATGATGTACAGAATGAAATGATTATGAGTACAATGGGTTTTACAGTAGATTTGAAGGCAGAAGTCTTGACTCCACTCCTGCATGGCTCTTCAATGCACTGGAGAAGAGCACACCAGGCTCAGGCTGCCTGGGATTTATTCCTGTCTGGACTACTGGCTTTTCATTTTGTACTATTACATCTCTGTGTACATTGGTTTCCCAGCTTATAAAAAAGGGTGAACATACGTATCTCCCTTTGTAAAACCACTCAGGATGCACTGCTGGAAAGTATCTTTTAAGAATGAGGCATTATTACGGAGTTCCATTCATGTGAGGGTAATTGCAGGGCTGGGATTACAGATTCTTTGTTGGGTATTTAAACAACCATAAAAACCTGAACCAGTACTGACTGCTCCTGCTCTTATCTGCAAACGGATTCTGACTGTATTTGCAAGGATTAGTATTGCCTGTGTGGGATTGGACCCACTTTCAGCAAGGCCATACACAACCCACAAAATAACTGATTATCAGACATCTGTGTGCTGACTTGCTGTCTTGTGATATATTATTAGAGGTTGGTGCTTAAGGGAGGGGTGCAGTATGCAAAAAAACCCCATTTAACCAGCACTTCTGATATTGCCCTGTATATGCACCACAGAGCCAACACTAATAATTTTCTCACAGGTCATACCTTTTTTAATGTATTTCTTATAGCACTGAGGTATGCAGCTCTGTGACTACAGTAAAATCGTTGTTGTTAACCTTCAAAACCAGTGAGTTCCTTGGCCTTATTTCTTGCAAATAAAAGCTTACTAATATGATTTTAAAAGATCAGAATCTGGGAACAGTGAACATATCCCACTGCTTAGATTGTTCAGTGTGGATTTAGGAAAGCTGAGAACTATTCCAAGAGGAATAGTGTGATCCCCAGCCCATCACTCAAGTTTCAGATACATAAGCACCTAATACCCACTGGAATCCAGCAAAGAATGAGAAGCCTAATTCAGTTTGAAAATCTGGGCTTTGCTTCTGTGGGGCAATTTCTTTTCTGCAAAGTGGGGATTGTAAACCATTAATGTTTCACACAGTTCAGGGGAAGATTGAAGTATGAAGCCTAGCAGTGTAGGAATCCTCTGGGAATAGAAATTACATGCAACAATTAGAAATCCAGAAGTTACTAACTGAACTGGCAAAAAATGTCTTCACCAGTATATGCTGGAAAATGTGAAGGTCACTGTCTCCAGGGTGAGGAGCAGCCACCCGAGGAGACAGAGATTCTGTGTTTCTTCAAGCATGGCTTTTCTCTGCAAGTGCTTCTGCATGTGACAGAGTCAGGGATGCCTCAGGTCCTGTGCTGCCGGAGGACAAGCCAGAGTCAGTAGGATCCAGATCTTGGCTAGGTACTGTTAACAAGCATTCTTTCCTGTGACATTTTCACCTATGTTTCTTTACCAGTCGTGCTTTTGATCTGAACCCTCTTTCTTCTGTTTTTGTTTTATGCGCAATGAAAGATATGGCTCCCCTCGATTTCTGATTCCACAAAACTGTAACCAAAACCAAGGACAAGTATGTCTTCTGGTATAGTATGATGTATTGTGTATCATATAATTAACTTTTGGGGTTTGCTAGCTAGCAAAATAATAATAATACTTAGCACTGACATGGCAATTACCTCTTCAGAGCCCTTTGTTACCACTGGCTAGTTCAGTCATTCCCAAACTATGGTCCATGCACTGGAAGTGGTCTGCAGAGAGCTGTTGCCTCATGCTGTTGACTACTCATGTTTACCATTGCTGCACTGCATTAAAGACAGCTACATATACGTTTATTTCAGTGGCCAAGAGCGGCAGACAGGAATCCTGATACAAGAAACTAGTTGGGGCCAAACTGCACATCATGTTGGTAACTTGACACCTGGGCCTCTTTAGCCTTGGCCTGGCACATCTCTTGCTTAGCCTCCAGGGTAAACCCAAATTGGTTCTCACATAAGCAAGTGCTCCAATGGCTTCAGGGATGTTGTGCAACCAGGCAACTGAAGAGAAATGGTCTCTAAGACAGCAAGCGGGAGGGTCTTTACTGCAGCTTCTATCTCCAGATATAATTGGGATAAGAAGAAACGTATTCAGTCTGGAAAAGTAATTTCATGAAAATGCAAGCAAGCCTTTTGCATTAAAGGATTACTAGTAATCCATTTTTTTAAGACTTACAATTGTAAAAATAACCATTTTAAAATTTCAAGTATCCAACTGGAACAGGGACTCCAAACTGGGCCTTGCTAACAGCAAAGCCTATCTTAACAACTAGAACACAGTCACTTATAGTCAACAGAAAAATCTCAGTGTTGTACGTAAATGGAATAGCTTAATCAGCCTGGAATAAAGGCACTCTGCTAGCACGTTACAGGCCTTAGTTAAAAAATATTGCTGTTCTTGATCACAGAACAAAGAAAGGTGAACCCATATTCCTTTACTGTGGCTATATAAGGAAGAACAGGAGAGCACACCTGTTCAGTAAGCAGTGCTTCTCTTATCTTGCAGTGTGTATCTTTGGCTTTCACTAAGTGAGCCCAGAAGTAAAAGCACCTTGTTTCCAGAGCAACTAAACAATATGAGGGGATTTTTTTTTTCCTCTGATCTCCACAGATATATATAAAAAACCAACCAAACAAACAAACAAATAAACGCCTAACATTAACCCCAAATATATTTAAATTTTTATTTTGCTGCCCCAAAGTACCTGAAAATGACAAGACTACATCCAAGCAGCAGAAGCTATGATTTAGGGTTAATGACAATTTTATTTCCATCAAGTGTACTTTTTGCTCTTAAAAAGGAACACATAAGGTACATAAAACAGGCTGTGGTGGGTTGACCCTGGCTGGACACCAGGTGCCTGCCAAAGCTGCTTTATCATTCCCCCTCCTCAACTGGGCCGAGGAGAAAAAAAGTATATTGAAAGGCTCATGGGCTGAGATAAGGATGGGGAGAGATTATTTACTAATTACTGTCATGAGCAAAACAGACTTGACTTGGAGAAAATTAATTTAATTTATTGCCAATCAAGTCAGAGTAGGGTAATGAGAAAAATAAAAACAAATCTTAAAACACTTTTCCCGCACCCCTCCCTTCTTCCCAGGCTCACATTTACTCCTGAAATCTCTACCTTCTCCTCCTGAGCTGTGCAGGGGAACAGGGAATGGAGGTTGTGGTCATTCCGTGGCACATTGTCTCTGCCTCTTCTTCTTCCTCAGTGGAAAGACTCCTCACACTCTTCCCCTGCTCCAGCATGGGATCCCTCCCATGGGAGAAAGTCCTGCATGAATTTCTCCTCATGAATTGCTCTGCCTTTTTTTCCTTCCCACAGGCTGCAGTTCTTCAGGAACTTGGTCCCTTCCATTCCCTATAGGAACTTGGAGCCGGATGGCATTGCCTGTTGGACATAAGGGAAGCTTCTAGCAGTTTCTCATAGAAGCCACCTCTGTAGGCCCTCCTGCTACCAAAACCTTGCCACATAAACCCAATACACAGATGGATGCAGAGCAAGGATGGGCTCAAGCTCTGAACCTTGATCATCTGCGCTGTGAAATTGTTAGAACAGTTCCTGGGACATAACAGTTCCTGTGACATAAACAGAGTCAAGAGCAAGTGCAGGCCAGAAACTATTAGCAATAATTAGGTTGGACGTAGTCAGCCTGTTTTTGGAAGTGTCAGAGCAGCTAGTTTAACCTACTCGGTCTGAGGGCCAGAGAATGAACGCCAGCTGTTTTTAGCTTTTTAGTACACATGTAACCACAAAGGTCTTGTGTGTCCAGGGAAGAAGAGGATCTTCAAAATCTCTGTTCATATAGATGTGTCAAAACATATCAAGTCAGGCTGTTTCAAACCAGACTGGGCTCTGGGCAAAATGTCTGGTAACACAGTAGCTCAGTTATTCCCTCTGGTGATATAAGGACAATCAAGAAATTGAGACCAGAAGTGTATGAAAACTAGAACCTCAGCTGCGGATTTCAATACATTTTAGGAAGAGGTGTGCTTGGGAAAACTTTTATGTATGTGTCCTTGAAATTCATTCTTTTTCACACAGTTCTTGATGGCTTCCAACAACTGAGTGCTGCATAGTACAGGTATGACAGAGGGATTAAAACAAGCAATTGGGTCAAATAAGTATTGTTCCAAATAAAGAAGTTCCAAACCTCTCCCAGTCTTGAGGATACAAAATGTCTGCAGAGTTCATCTTTTTATGGTAGTTCATTGAGGACTCCATGAAACTTGACCATCTTTTTGCAGCCCTGAATATTTCTCTGTAGGCTTCTGCTCTCAAATTAGAGTTGTGATGTAACCTCTCAGAGCTTTGCCATACAATAGCCACATCTCCTTGCCATGTAAGTACATAGATGGTTGGATTGTTCTTGTGCAAAGCTGCATTGCTTTAACTTGCAATATGAAATAGTCTTTCAATAGTCTTGCTGTATACATTCAAGCTGAAAAGAATACAGTGATTTGGAACTGGAAAATTAAGCTGCAAGTCTCAAGACGAAAGGGCTGTTTTGTAAGGTTATTAATCCTTCCTGTTTCCACTCTGTCAAAAAATACTACAATTTCAGTTTTGGTCACGGCATTTCAGCACTTCTTTCCCTGCCAAAATCTCAAAGTACTGAAATGTAAGGAAAGGAAAATAATCAGAGATTATCTCAACCTTATATCCTCCCTTCCCCTCTACCCCTTCTTCAGGTTTTCATACGGAGTGTACCTCTCCTGTGCACTTTTTCTTTGACTAAAGAATAATTTTTAATTTGCAAATTACATTTGATCCAGTAGTTCTAAGCTTTTACGCTTTTGAGGAGAGAAGATATTGAAAAGTGTAATTATTTGTAAAAAATAAAATAAAATCTGTCTTGCATTGAAAAAGTATCTGGAAAACAAAAACAAAAATTATCAGAAACATTTTGATAGCTAATATTTATGTTCATTCCAGAAAATGTGTATATATATGATTAGCTCAAATCAGAAATAACTTTCACTGCATTGCTACGGTAGAAAGTAATTCGGTACAGACATTTTCAGAAAACTTTTTTTTACATATATGGAGATTGTAGTGAATTAAGAGCCATAGATGGGCACAAGGAATGGTGTAAAGAGAAAAAGTTGGATGATTCTTTTTCTCTTCAGCTGTTTGACTTCAGTTTGTAGCAATTTAAAATCTTCCAACTTTAAACTGTTTAATTCAGGTCTTTCAGCCCTGCAGTTTGGTACTTCTAACTGGTGGGATTAAGGGCTCAGTAGCTTCCAGGGACACACTTTACAATACCATGCTGACAAATTTGTTCTAGCTGTCTAAGGTAGGCAGGTAAGACTTTTAGTAAAATCTGTTCATTGTTTGCTCTGCCTTTTTTTTTTTTTTTTTAAAATCAGAAATGAAGAGAGTGACATACAACTAAAGACAAATATTTTCTTTATTCGTAAGGCAAATCTTGTCTTATTTTATTGTTGTTTATGAGACAGGATAATAGAGATCTGCTTCTGTAGAAAAAGAAATACGGAGGAGAGGAATATATAAAAATATGCAATCTAAAGTGGACAAACCAAATTGGAGTAGCATATAAACTATGAAAACAGCATAAATTCAAATGTTCTGCTTGCAATAGCTAGAGAAGAAGGAGGGGATGGCAGTAGCAGTGGGAGGCATCTGGCATCTGCATTGTCTCTATATTCTCTTTGCAAGTTGTTTCTCTTGTCCTGGGGACAGCTCAGAAAAGCAGGGGCTGTTTTGTCCCCTTCTGTTTCCACAAAATAAACTAACAGTTCTCTTAAAAAAATGTTTCTTTGAAAATTGAAAGGTCTTAAAGGGGTGGATGTGGGTTATAAAGTCATTGTACAGCTGGGTGACCTGCTGTCTGACAGTCAGGCTTACAGCGTGATGGACACTGGACTTAGAGGAGCCTTTCTGACTAGATAGTGAGTTATCTCTGAGATAGAAATGCTCAGCGTCCCTCTCACGGCTCACATTTTTTAACCTGGTTGTTGTTATGTATAAGACTGAGTTTAAACTTCTTGATCACTGCCAGTGAACACAACACAGTAACAGAATCGTGTTTTACAAAGCTTTAAGGTCATAGTAGCAGCAAGAGAGTGAGAATCCAAAAATACTAAATTGAATAGAGAGTACTAAAGAGTGCTACTGGCCAGCAATAGCTGCAAGTGATATAACCATACAGCATAATGTGGAGGTATGACTCTAGGCATGAAAAGCAGCATGGTCAAGTTAGGGGTATTGCAGCAGACATAAATATTACATGTTCATTTTAATTACGTGACAGTACGTTTATGTGTCTCACACACACAAGTGAAGAGGAAGAAGTTCTATAGATATGTGTAACTCTACTCTTTTCCTGGCTTTCTAGCATTTAACTTTTCGAGCTAAGTCATAATCTACTAGCAATAACTTTTTAAAAAATCTAATACAGTACTATATCAGATGTCCCACAATAGGCATATGTTAAAGATGCACTATTTCCCCACAGAGCAAACATATCATGTGACCTCTCATCTACTAAACAGCCAGGCATCTTTTGGGAATACCCAAACATGGCATACCAGAATGTAAAACTGCATTTAAATGACGTAGGCCTGTGTTCATTCACTTCCATTGAAAATATCTGGAACAGCTCAGATGTACCAAAGTCTAGACCACCAGATTTTTTTTTACCATTTTCTGTTACTTTGTGGTAAATTTTAGCACCTGCATGTGGTGAAAATGAAGAGATTTCCCATCAAATCTTCTTGTCTGTTCTAGAGCTTCTGTGCTGATGGATTTCAGTTTTTAAAATGCGTAATCTACTGTCAAGAACAGACACCATAAATGACTAGCTTTAGCAGGCTTCACCTAACTTAAGGTATGTATTTGATGATCTGTTGTAATCTCTACTGCCACCATATTACTAGAGGCATCTCCCAAGCCTAACATTACAGCTATGAGATGCTATTCAAGCAGCATAGGAAACACTGTCAACTTGTCAATCAGCCCAACCCTACATTTTCCTTTCATCTCCTTTGCAGCTGTCTTTGAAAACAAAACCTAATACCTCTTTCATGATTCACAGAAATGGATTATCTCTGCTGTGAAAATGCATCATTGGTCTTTTGGATTAATCAGCCGATGATATCTCCTGTTTCCAGAGCTATAGACAGCTCAGCAGCCTTTGGGAGTTCTAAGAGAACCAATGCTTTTCATCTACTGGTTTTAAAGCTCTCCATAAATGAGAGAAGTATCTTTCAGGTGTATCGTCTTATGAGAAAACTGATGAGATAAAAGCCATAAAAATTGACAACTGATACCCTTCTATGTCATCAAAAGGAAAAAGTCACAATTAATAACAAAAATCCCGTGCAAATTGTAAGTGTTCGTAAAAGTATGCCTCTCATAAATAAAGCGTTGAAGTAGAATTCAAAAGAGAAAACACTCACAGTATGTCAATGTGGTTTTGTTTCAATATTGGCAGTTTAAAAAAAAAAAACCTTATGCAAGCTTAGTTCATATTCTTACTGATGAAAACATATTGTACACATATAATTAGGACAGATTACAGGAAAATCTCATAAAGTGACTAATGTTTATGTCTGCAAAAAGTTAGAAAAAACTGCAAGCTCATTTTTGTTTCCAAAGAATGTACTTCTCTACATGACTTATTGTGGTGTATTTAAAAAAAAATGGGCTGCACTATTTGTGGTTTCATCAGAGATGGTGTTATTGTTCATTCTTGTCTGGAAGAGCTAACAGGTTAAGCACAAATGCCCTCACTATTCATGCTTATAGTTATGTTTTCACAGGTAGGTATGTAGTTCATTTCTGAGGAGCCTCAAAAATCAACTTCAGATTAATTGCTCGCACTGTGTGAGATTGTGCAAGACATATATTAGTGACATAGAAATTATACATACCGGGAGCTTGTGTCTTGGCCAGCTTTCTGCCCATCTCTACAGGCAAATCTTAGAAACTGCCGAAACAAATAAAAAAGTCTGTGTTAATTAATTTATGTGAAAAGTAAAAGAGAATGTCAGAAAATAGGTAAGAATCTGCAGCAGAACTCATTGAAAAAAGAGGAGGCAATATGGAGAAAAAATGCGGAAAATAGAATATTTTTTCCATTTTGCAGAGGCTGAAATTCAGGCCTTTCTTATTACACATTATAAAACAAAATACAAGAGTTTAGGGAATATAAATGTAGGGTTTTTTAATTTTCTCCGCTCTCCTCCAGTTTTGTAAACCCATGAAAAGTTCGGCCAGTTTCCCCTTAGTATGCAGACACATTGTTTACATATTTACACTTTATATACTTACATATTATAATTTTTCCTTCTGCCATTTGCCATCACTGAAACATGACAAAGTTGTTCAAAGAACAATAATCTCCCACTGTATGTAAGTAGGAATTTTTTTTTAAATTTGCTCCAGTCAAGTAATTTCTTAACTATCTTTTTGCAAAAATAAATCTCAGAAATTTTTGAGACACTGAGAAAAAGGCATACTTCCCCAACCTTATAATGACAAAAGTCAGACACACTATTTTTAGAAGTGTGTCAAATACAACATAAATAAACATAAATAAAAACCTCCTAGTTTCAGCACAATATATTCTTATTCATGCAGTTATGGAACATGCTATTCTTTACTTCTAGTCTTGCAAAACTATCTGCTCACGATGATGGCTTCCAATTGATCCAAGTCAGGACTTTATGAGACATTTGACACAATCGTATAATTCTTAGATAAATTTTTTGCTCTTAAATGCATGATTTTATATGCACTATTTTAAAAAATTCTTATGGTTTCCTTACACCCAGCTCACAGGCAATCTCCTTTCTTATCTGTACTCCCATGATCATTTTTTTTTCACCTGAAAATTTGTCAGAAATGACTTCACGTGTTTCTCCAGAAAAGCAATACAAATGGAAAACAATTTAGTGCCAGGTCATCCTCTTTGGATCCCCACAGAAACCTACCCACTCATGGATGACTTCCTGTGAACAATTACATTTCTGTTACTGCTCAATTAACTAGTTTTCTGTGATGGTTTTTTGGTTGTTGTTTTTGTTGTCTGGTTTTATTTTAATAAAATGGAACCCATTAGCACACCAAACACTTTACAAAAAAATTTGCAATATAGTATGAATTCTTGTATTGTTATCAATCAAAATGTTACTACGGTTAAATACAAAGTCTTTTGTGAAAACACAATTTCCCATAAAAGCCATCTTAACTGACTCCTATTATATCACCTTCTCTTAATCTTTATTAATGAAGTCCTTCGTCAATTGTTTAGTTAGCTGAACTAATATTTGGGAAGACCAGGATTATTACTGGTTCATCCTATTTATCTTTTATGAATATTGGCATGCCATTAGGATTTTTCTGTTCTATTGGAACTTCCCTACTCTTTCCAAACTTACTGGAAAATAGTATTCACAACTTAAACAGACACTCAAACAGCTCTGTTTTAAAATCTTGGATGCAAGTTAACCTTTATTCACTGGTTGAAATGTCAAGTTTTAGTAGTTTTTGTTTAGTATCTTCTGTCAAAGTGGAAACTATTTCATCAGACTAGGAGGTATTAGGGACTTGCCAACAACAAATTATACCTAATTTCTTTAACACAGTGACAGAGTAGAGAATACACAGATGATGCTGTATATCTTCCTTTTAGTGAAGTTTTTGACCATCTTATGAGGATCCTAGGGAAATTTTGTAATGTCTATAAACTGCATGCAAGATCAGATAGATGGCAGCTCCAGACAGTTGTTATGGTTCACGGTCAGCGAGAGGACATATCCAGTCATGTGCTGTGCTGATGCTAGGTGTACTTGATATTTTCATGACTCACTGACCTTCAGGAGGGAAGAGAGAAGATGCCGATTAAATTTACAATTGAGTGGAGGCCAGAATTGTGGGAAGAGAAATCAAAATTGAAGAAATGGATTCAAAAAAAGAGTAAAACATGTAAGAAAAAAATCAGCCACATAGATACAGGATGGGGGAAAAAACCCCCACAACAAAAAAAAACAGGACAATGGCCATTTTTTAGAAGCTTATCTGGGGGTCTGAGTGAATCATAAGTTGAACACAAGTCAGAAATGTTCTGATGTTGTGGAAAGGCTAACATCACAGTAGGATGTATAAACAAGACAAGACATATGAAATAATCCTTCCATTCTGCTTAGCACTGTTAAAGCCTCAGCTGGAGTTCAGTTTTGAGCAGTGCATTTCAAGAAAGATGTGAAAATATTGGAAGTAATTCAAATAACAGTGACGAAAATGATCAGAGGTCTAGAAAACATGACCTATGATGACAGAATGAAATAACCGGATTTGTCTCGCCTAACAAAGAGAAGACTGAAGTGGGCATAATAACAGTATTCAAGTGTGTAAAAGAGTTTTGCAAGGATGAAAAGGAATAATCTGTTCTCAGTGACCACGGTGAATTGGACAATAAACAGTGGGCTTAATCTGAAGCAAGAAATAAAAGATATTGGGAAAGGTTAGATGGGAAACAACTGCAAGAATAGCAGAACACTAGAACAAATCACCAAAGGAGAATGCAGAATTTTCAGTGCTGGAGGTCTGTAAAAACACATTAGACAAACAGCTATCATGAAAGACAAAGGTATTTGGAGGGTCAGGGAATGGACTAGATAATCTCTTAAAATCACATCAAGATGTTTTCCTATGATTTTACTATGATAGCTGTAAAGTATGAATAGAGCCTCTGTTTTCCCCTATGTACTGAGTGTGGAAAAATGCTGAAATTCTCATTTTAATGTTTTATTCAAGCTTCATCTGATAGCATATTTCCCAAACAGTTCTATCTTTTTTGTACTACAATTAACAATTTTAGTACATTGACAACGAGAAAAGGATTAATACTGGTGTTGAATGCTTGGGTTAGCACAAATTTTAGAGTACAGAGAATAATTTATTGTTATCTCTAGATGTTTTCCTAACTTTTTGAGCTGGGAGTTGTTATAGGTGCTGGTTAAGCATTCTGAGGATATTTTGTTAATAGCTGCATGAGCAATTTCATCATGTGGCTCAAATCAGTGATCTTGCTCCTCCTTTTAATATAACCTCTATTTTCTACACAGTACTTACTTGTCCTTAAAGCATTGGTATCACTAGAAAAGACTGTCTCTTTGGGCAACAGTAGCTGCAAATGATTAAAGGAAACAAACTCCATTGAGGAGCAGAGAACCAGAATCTGGGGACACGCTATGAAAATGTCACTAGTGAATGTGTGGCAAGAGCAGCACCAAAATAACCCTCAAGTTGCAATGTTTTTTACTGAAGAGAAGAATGCAAGAACACCGTGGCCAAACAGGAAAGCAACAGAAATGAAGGTTGTCCCTCTAATTTAATTCACATGGAATGGCAGACAAGCTGGCTATAGATGCAAAGTCTAGAGGAAGCTGCCTGAATGCACTGGTATTGCTGCTTGGATAAGTTCTGTCTATAGTTTGCAATTCACTAGCATGTGAGTAATGCTATGTGTGGATCAGAAACTGAATCCAAAGCGGAAAGCCTATGACAATACTGAAAAGAGTTATAAAAAATTAAGTGCAGGAATGAGCACATTTGCATACTTTCCCCTCTGCATGCTGGAATCTTTGCCCCAGTACAATCTGTTCCTACAGATGCTGTCAGCTCTTTAATAGTTACTGTAATACAGAGTCATGCAGAGATTTTTAAGACTACCTTATAGTTGTTGAAATATCTCATTCAGCCACCAAAACAGTTACAGTACTACAGTTAATGCCAGGATACACAAGCAATACATGGAGAACAAACTTTGAGTATTTTTTTCTTCTGTTGTTCAAGGGCTCAGAAGCATCCCCATAGTTGCATTCAGCTGCTAATTATTTCTTTTTATGCATTTTGGCCAGCTAGGTCGCAACGCAATGCTTGGGCTAAACCCCAGGACTGAACACAAGGGGTATGACTCAATCTGAGATCAAGCCCTCAACTCCAGAAAGGCTGTGGGTGTCTGTGAGCCTAGGGAAGCTCAGCTGCCTGGCAAAAACATAGAACAAGTGACATAAAAGCAGGCCATCTTTCATTGCAAAAAGGCTCTTCAGCTGTGGTCTTTTTCTCTACCCAGTCAAGCACTCACTTGGCCTTGTTTCTCCTGCTGCTTTCGAGGGTAATTTTCTGTGGAGATGGGATCCACATGTGAGCAGGTACAGGCATGGATTGAACATACTTGCTGTAGGTGGAAACTTTAGTTATCAAGCCTGTCCCCTACTTACTGGTGTCCCACTTAGACCAAACCAGGCCGTATGGCAATTTCTTCAGCATCAATGAGCATGGAGTCACAACGAAGCAGCAGAGGCAGTGCAATGGCAGAGACACTGGCACCAGTAACTCCCATGCCTTTGCAGACCTCTGCTGCTGGCTCTCAGCATGCTACCAGGTCAAGAGGAGCAGCAGACAACAGCAAGCAACAGCTTAAAGGAACCTACTGACAGATTTATGGCTGTCATCACCTTGCTGATGTTTTAAACCAGCTCTTAGGATTTAACCAGCTAAAGTCACTGGAGTGCCTCTTCCCAGAGCTGACTGGTTATACAGCATGCATGTAGAATTAAGGCATAGGAAACCCTGGATGTGCTGTGAATCATGTTCAAATAAAAATTAACAGTATGGGAAATGGTGATATGCTTTGGCTCCAAGTTTGGGTTTTTTTTTCAAATATGAAAGAAACAAAACGAAGGAAGGGAAGGAATTAATCTGTTTTAAATTCTCCCAGAAACAGAAAAAAAACTATAAAACAGAACCTCACCAAAGCCTGAATGGCCTCATAGTTGTATGCCTCTGATTGAATCTCTAGTGTGATGGGGAGAGGCAAACAGAAGAGATGGGCTTGAACTCTGGATTTGCAGAATTCTGAAAGACATGTCTTGTGTCTTCCTAGCAAGATGCACAACTTCACCGAAACAGTTCTTGCAGCAAAGAGGCCACAACAAGGTTAAGACCAATTTTAAGTCCTGTTTTCTTTTTCAAAGTAAGGAGAAAGAGGTAGTGTGTAACGCTTGTCTGCACATGTGTTTAAGTGCCAGCTTAAACACAGATCTTTATTCCTTCAGCAAGAAAATATATCTGGATAAAAAACAATGACAACTACACAACAGGATATGTGAGTCAGTGTGTCCATGTTTTTCTTTCTACATTTGCTCATTCCGGAAAAAAAAAAAAGCCCAGCCCTCCAAAAACTTTCCTAACTATGTAAGAGACGCTCCAATCTTTTTCTAAATGTCAATCTTTTGCAAGAAGTTCCCCATAAGTATCAATTTTCACATCCTTATGTTCTCAAAACATAAGTGAATGTGTCCATTTCCTCCTTGGAATCACTCTGGGATGGGTTTTACAGCTGGCACTATTTATTTGCACTCAGGAAAAAAAACAAAACAACAACAAAAAAGCCTTTCTTTCGGTAATGTATGGCTAAGATCTGTAGAGGTGACTGGCAGTTCTAAGTGTTGAATTTATTACTTTGCCTTAAAGCTTTGAACAGTGGATGCTCAGCATTTTCTGAAAATTAGGTATGTGGAAAGTGTAATAAATTCAACTCCCCCAAATAAATAGTTATTTGATAACGTACTGGTCAACTGCTGAAAATATGGGAATACATAAGTACATATGCACATCCATTCACAGAAATAAAATATATAGACAGATGATGATGATGATGTGGTGTAGCAGAAAAGTTTTATACCTATTTATTTAGAGTGGCTGTTTTATAGAGACAGAAACTGAGGGCTAATATTGTGCCATACTGCCACACTTACTATATTAGATACAGCAAGTTAGAAATGTCCTAATTAAAAGTGTTTTCCATATTTCCCACAGAATAGAGTATCTTTATATTAGAACTATTGCCTTTCGTCTTGCTCTTAGACAGAAGAGAACATCGCAACTCAGCAATCCAGGAAACAAACCCTGGCTGTGGTCCACGAGAAAGGAATGAAACAATTAACTCTCTTTGCATGAAATGGAAATGGAGATAAACATGCATTTCATTGAATTTGAACATCAGAATTGAAGGACCTATCTACCCACTCTATGTTAAAAAAAAAAAAGAAACATGCTTAGTAAGTACTTGTGTTGCTTACTGTCATTAATCTCATTGATTCTGGAGGAGGTTTATATTACTGTAAGTTCTTTCTGAATATTAGTTCTTTCTGAATATTAGAGAAGTCAATCAGTGGGAAATATCTAGAGCATCGGTGAATTTGCCACTGACACAATATTTCTCCGCACCAATGGAACAACATACTATCTCTTTTAAGTGTTTCTAACACAAATGAAGCATAAGGAGACTCAT
This sequence comes from Chlamydotis macqueenii, assembly GCF_036417535.1. Lineage (NCBI taxonomy): Eukaryota > Metazoa > Chordata > Aves > Otidiformes > Otididae > Chlamydotis > Chlamydotis macqueenii. Next base: position 99,851,850 of record NC_141558.1, on the reverse strand, counting down.
TGCTGTTCAAATCATCAGCACAGGTTTGACACTAGCAAAAAACAAAAGAGAAAAATTGGATCTCAGTATAAAATGTGCTTTGTTATCTCATTCCAGAGAAAAACCTACTGAATCAACAGGATTTGACAAATCTGTTTAGCTAACATAATCCTGCAAATACTGTGCCCCTGCACTTCAGCAGATTCCCCTGTGTCTTTCTACACTGTACTGCAAGGAGCTTTCACAGGCCAGTGAAGGCAAAAATGGCTTTAAATCCTCCCTGTGATCTCTGGTTCCTGATCTCCCAGCTAGGCAGGCTGAGCTGTAGCAGCCTCCTGGGGTTGCTTCACCCCTGGCGTTGCAGAGATTTGCTAAGTACACCAGGGTTTCATGCCCCTCCATGAAACAGCTTTCCAGTCTACCTAGATTGGCTTGACCATCTAGCTCTTCTTCCTTCACAGAAAAAGATCTTATGTGCTGAAGGATATTTTGAGCACATACTTCACAGTTTTGACAAAAAAAACCAAAACAAACAAACAAAAAAAAACCCTCAAAAAACTAACCAAACAAACAAAAATACAGAAGAAAAAAAAAACCAGAAAAAAAAAAACAAAGAAAAGAAAAAAATAAAAAAGGAAGGGGAACATTGCTGGTTTTATGAAAATGGTGTGACATTAACTGAAAAATCAAGCCACCTTTGTGTTTTCAATCGGCCAGCTTTAAGGATGGCACATTATACACAAACTGTTAGAGCTGTCTGAATGAAGGTACTGACCTGGAGCCCAAAGAAACAAATGGTTTGATCTCACTTTGGACTCAGACATGGAAGCAAATCTTGCACGGTTATCTGCCAGAGATATGAGTGCATTTGAAGTAGATCTCCTTCACAATTTCATTTTTTTCATTTTGTTTCTTAGTTTTCTCTAATAGAAATGGAAGCAACAGGAAAGACAAAGGAAAAAAAGAAACAAAAAATGCTTTTCTCCTGAGGTTATAGTAGCTCTTTTCAATAAGAATATTTTCAAATGGAGTTTTATGAAATATTTCCTTAAAATAAAATCACTGATGAAAAAAACCAAACCCCTGTATTTTATAGCCCATACACCTGGAAGGAAGAATTGCTCACATTTAAATTTTTTTGGCCATATGTTGATTTTAGTTTCACAACCTTAATCACTGGGGTTTCCATAATTTCTCTGAGTAGACTATGTCACTGTCTAATAGATATCCTTGTCAGAGTAATCATCTTGCCCCCATCCCACGTACTCTAAATTTTCTTTAAATCATTGACACAACAGACACAAAGAGCTCTTATGCAGTTATCCTTACTTATAAGTGCCTACATAGAAAAACAGAGTTGCTGAACAGAGGAAAATGAAGTGCTGCATTTTTGGCAGTGGCACAGAAATGTATAATTGCTTCACTGAGTTTTGCAAAAATAAGGAATTCATTTTTGAAAATAATCACAAAAACATTTTTTTTTTCTATTCTGTTTCAAGGCAGCCTGATCCAAATTTTGCTTTGCCACAGCCTTTTGTGGCAGAAGAACAAAGGTTGTTAAATACTTAATTACCAGGACAGTACACGTGACTGATGGACTGAGTTGGATCAACGGAGCTGCAATTATTTCACCACAGTGTGGCTGACTAAGATTGATACTTGGCCTTCACTCAACGGTTTTCATCATTCCACCAGAAATAAACAGAGCACAGTCTATTCTCAATATGTTTATGCATCAGTAACTTATATTACTTTTGGAAACTGTTAAATTTATGCCAGTTGGTTGTAAAAGAGAGTACAGTTTTTTTTTTTTTTTCTCTTGTCCCACAACTTAGAATCAATGTGTGCACAATTTTCATCCTCCTTACATTACACGATATTCCTAAGAGCTGAAGCCAAGAAATAAATAGACATAATTACTTTTCTCCATCAAAAACCTGGGTTATTCTGTCCCTTTTGTAAAGATTAGAAATGGGTCTTGCAGAAAAATTAAGATATGAGTTCAGCTCTCAATTTCTTTGAACAAAGAAGAGAAGTGAGTCAAGAATCTGATTAAGACTAAAGCAGGCTACTCTGCCACAAAATTTGGATTTGTATGCTAAACCTTCTAAAAAATCTGGAAATATAGGGGTGCATGTAAGCTCCATCCCCAGTGCTGTATAAGTGCCTGATTGCCAGATGGCTGATGGTAACAGTGCCACAGTAATGAGGCTATATCTCTCCCAGTTCAGGAATGGTTTATGTACAGCCAGCTCAGAGGTCTAGCAAATGATAGGGCCCTTATACCTGAGCATCCTTGTCTGCTTTTAGTTCTCTATCCATTTTAGAAATACAACACTCCCTGCAGAAGCAATGGTGGGGATACTGGCAAAGACATGAAAGCAGTGATCTTTGTCCCTCCTTCCCACCGTGTCATCCAGCCTTGTTCTGAGTAGGATGAGATGAAGATGATGGAAGTACAGTTGCCTTTTATACACTAATGCCTCCACCAATGCCTCCATTGGCTACCAGCATGGCAGCTGTAGAAGTGCTCTTTCAATCACAACACAGTTAAGGAAAAAGCTCAGCATGGACATGACCACAGAGATACAGCAAGCTGTGAAATAAAGGCTAGAGCTCATTAAACTGTCTTTACATATTTTTTTCAGACTTGCCCTATATTTTTTTTTTGTAAAGAAGCATATACAGTTAGAGTTAGAATTAATTAATTTTAGGCTATTTTCTTAGTGTGGTTTACATGTGTTAGTTCAAGCAAGGACAAGCATAAGTCTCCTGAAGCATGTCTCTGACTTCGTGGCACAGGAAGCCCAATCATGTCTGCTGCGAAGACTCTACATATTTTTCTTGATTGATTTTCTGGAATCTGAATGAGGCCTAATGTAACTCTCACATCTATTAGCCACTCCAAACAAGGCTATTGTTCAATGTCACATGAATAAATAATTTCCATATAGTGGTTTTTTATTTACTTGCCATGTTCCAAAAGACATCTTGTTTATGTGTATCGGGTTAGTTCTGAATCTGCTCTAAGTTAGCAATATCATGTGCTCCATATGTTAGTACGACTTTTTTTTGTTCGGTTTGTTTTTTTTTTTATCATTAGGATTAATTCAAGAAGGAGTTGGTATGCAGGAAGCAGAAGAATACCATCTCAAGTGGTTTGTACCCCTGATGCTCTCAGTCATCAGTGGTCTACTCCAACCAGTCCAAGTAGGCTTGAAGGCACAAGAGAGAAGAGCCATCTGATTTTAGCAATGAGATGATACCTTCTCTGACATTTAGAATACAGATTATAGGGCTAAGGAGAAGCCAAACTATAGAGCAGGGAGAGGCAAGGCAAAGAGGACTGACTTAGGAAAAGAACTGATGTAGGAAAAGAAGGAAGGTAGATGTGTATAGCCTTGGATACATTAGAATTAATATTTTATATATTTCTTTACTAAATTCCTTCAAGGCAGTTGTCTGCCCACAGTGCAGCACTAATCCCACCTCCTGAAGGAAAGTTTTGCAGGTGTTAAAGCCAAGTGAACCTTTCCACTTAATGAGATTGGCATGGGTTACCATAGTCAAAAGTTACAGTCTAAAGGTGGAAGAATTACAAAGCTGGGCCTCAGTGCAGGTTTAGGTAAGAGCCAGTCTTATGGAGAATATGTTACTGAGCAAGACCAAAAGGAGGAAGAAAAAGGATGTCATCCCTAGGACTGCTTCTTCATGGTTACAAAGCATTTTCAAGACACTTATTTCAGTGTTCGACTCAATAAAGTTATATTTTCAGTACAAATGCCATAATTATTAACTGCGTACCCAATGGAATTAGTAATATTGAAAGTAATTAGAATTAATTAAAAAAAAAAAACTAAAACAATTTATTTTCTTTTACTCCTGGTTTACATCTTTCATTTTACTCATCTTAAGAGTTAAACTAGAATAGCTATTTACATTTACAACATATCTCTGATTTTATAAAGGTATGTGCTTTATTACAAGATGTTCCAACTATCATCAATAATATGATGCAAATGGTTAAAGTTGGTAACTATGGATGTAACAAGTGGCCTTGCTTAGTTTGAGAAACTTGCACTCAAGCATTAGTATAGCTCTCTCTGACATAGGTTTCAGAATATTTCAGGAAATTGTTTTCTCTGAAGTTTTCTAAAAAGCCTGAGAACATATGTCAGTACAAATTTTTTTCATCTTCCTCCTTGAAAACTCCTGGCTTTTTATATACAAGCTGCTTAAGCCTCCTTTCAACACTAAATTAAGTCTGTGATAGGTAAATTAAATAGAAACAGCTGATACTACTTACTGCAGTTAGTTATTCATCAGAACTCAGTTTAAGGAGATGCCAGAAAGATTTTGGAAATTTCTCTGCTCCAGTAGTGTTCAGAACAGGCTGTAGTTCCTTTATCTTAATGAGAGTGACAATATAAATCCTAAAACCATGCATACTTGTAAGACTGGAAATAACTGGGAGATGCTGAATTCCCTTTTCCCCGATTTCCTTGCATTATCAGTATGAATCAAATTATCTAGCACTAAATTTCCATTTGCAACACACACACGGTTATGTACTGAATTACCTGAACAATCAATATGATCAAGGTTTTCTTTTGAGATGAGCACAGTGCAAGACTGAACCTCTATAACTGTTATTTAAGTTATTCACTCATTCTTATCTCAATTATGATTTCCATCATTTCCATTTTGTGGTTCATGAAAATCCTGCTAGCACTTCACCTGAGATATAGATAATCACAAAGATAGAACTATTTATAGTGAGACACAGAAGTGATGCTAAAGCCATTGAACTTTTTTTTTCTTTTTTTGCAGAGGTGCCTTCTTGATGCAAAATGTTTGCTAATTAGTGAGTACTGGTATAGGTAAACAGGCTGATGTGGAAGATGTTTATTTGTTGTATGGTCTCTTGCACTTCCATATCCTCATTTTGCCACTTGTTGGTACAGGATTTAACCACAGATCCAACTGGTATTAATTTCCAGATTATCCAAAGCAGATGGAAAACAGAGAATGAAGAAGCAGCGCCATTAATGCCTACATGATGGCCAAAACAGCTTGGGATTTTTATAGTGACTATATCAGTGTACAAACATAATAACTGCTACAGAACAAACCAGAGAACCATCTAATTTGACCTTCTGTCTTCAACTGAGCTGGTGCCAGCCATCTCAAATGTAGACATAAAACTCCCTAATAGACAAAATTGTGCAATGAAATGTCATAGAGGAAAATTATTCCTGACTCCAGCTGTTGCTCAATTATGTCCTGAAGCACGAGGATTACTGGTTCTTGTGACTTTTGTCCCAGCATGAGCAGTTACAGATGCCATTCTCATTCAGATTGATGGATAATCTGTTCTGAACCTTCCTCAGTGCTTTTTCTTCTACTAATCTGTGACCTTAAATGGCAGAAGATGTCACATCATTTTAGAAACACATCTTAGCCATATCCTGCCATGGGCCAAAGATGCAGATTCTATCTCAATGTGAAACTCTGAGATGACCAGTTATGCAATCATTTGGCTGCTGTTCCTACCTACATTTCACTCAGATCAACACATTGCACTGGCAGCCAAGAAAGCCAACCACATCCTGGGCTGCATCAAAAGAAGCATGGCCAGCAGGCCGAGGGAGGTGATTCTGCCCCTCTACTCCACTCTCATGAGACCCCGCCTGGAGTATTACATCCAGCTCTGGAGCCCCAATGTAAGAAGGACATGGACCTGTTGAAGTGAGTCCAGAGGAGGGCCATGAAGATGATCGGGGACTGGAGCACCTCTCCTGTGAGGACAGGCTGAGAGAGCTGAGGCTGTTTAGCCTGGAGAAGAGAAGGGTCCAGGGAGGCCTCACTGTGGCCTTCCAGTACCTAAAGGGGGCTTATAGAAAAGATGGGGAGAAATTTTTTAGCAGGGGCTGTTGTTATAGGACAAGGGGTAATGGTTTTAAGATAGACGGAGATAGATTTAGACTAGGTATAAGGAAGAAATATTTTATACTGAGGGTAATGGAAACACTGGAACAGGTTGCCCAGAGAAGTGGTGGATGCCCCATCCCTGGAAACATTCAAAGCCAGGTTGGACGGGCCTCTGAGCAACCTGATGTGGTTGGAGACGTTCCTGCTCCTTGCAGGGGGGTTGGACCAGATGACCTTTGAAGGTCCCTTCCAAGCCAAACCATTTTATGATTCTGCTGTCAGCCACCCTTGTCATGTGAGATAGGAAAGGTGGGAGAGGAGATATTGTCCCAGGTTAGTTGTTAGTTACTGTCTGGAACTTGCACTAGATAACCATAGCCTGACAGATGCTATCAGTGTGTTTAACCAACCAAGTGAGCAGGTAGCGCCGTGAGTGCTGAGGCATTCCCCTGCATGGCCTGTACGTATGTTAATATGTCATGCCTATTCAGGATAGACAGTTCTCACTTAAAGAAGCATTCTGTGGCATGTTGTATTTCATTTTTTATTCACTGTTAGTTATCAAGCAGAAAGATATCGAGTAATGAGCTAAAAATGTGTTGATCTGATTATTTTGTCTAAAGGTTTACTCACTGAAATGGGAAGGAAAAAAATGCCAGGATGTCTAACTTACCAAGGAAGCTTTCAGCAAAGTGTTTACTAGCCCAAGTGTTACTAGGAGCCCATGGCTTATGTCTTGTATAAGATTATTTTATTTTTAAGCAGAGGCAAAATAAATGAGCAAACTTTGTCCAAGAGTCATTAAAATGACTCAAAGAATTAGATGAGTAGGTACAGTCACTGGTATTGGCAGAAAGAAAAGTCTGAGACTTTTTTTTTTATGGACAGACCAAAGAAATTAAGCAAATATCTGTAAAGGCAATATTTTTCACTACCCAAGAAAAGACTGTTGCCAAATATTTTTCTACACATGCTGCATCAGCAGATTTCTGGCAGGTGCCTTAAGGAAACATTTCTGCACACTCTCTGTTCCCGTTAGGAGACACCGTTCCTCAGACTGCCATTTGGGTTGTGTTTGGCAGCCACAGTGATTCACCAGAAAATGAAACACATTTTTGATTGTATAGAGTACACTTGGGTCTATACACATGATGATTTGATCAGGAGAAAAAGAGAAAAATGGTAGAAAAGCAAGGCCAGATGCTCAGAGCCACTTTCAGAGGAGCGAGACTTCTGACCGAAAACAAACAAATGAAACCCCCATAGTATAAATGTCACATCAGAGAAAGAAGAAACCTGGGGGAAAAAAAGTTAATGAACAGAAAAGTCACAGTAAGTTTAAAAGTATCATTACATGCCTCTATTAGGACACATGGGAGGGACCAGCCATCTGAAAGCTAACAAGCAAAAAGATCCTCTGGAAATGCATGCAAATCTGCAGAAGAAACTGAAAAATAAAGAAGTTTGTTATTCATTCCATAGCAAGTACAGCCCTGACTTCTTCATTTGAAAGTGGATGTTGGCACAATCTTCATCCAAAAATATGGTCAAAATTGCAGAACAGAGGTGGATACATGGAAGCTGCTAGCAGAAACTGGACATCTTTGCACTTAAATATGGAAGAGTTTGGTCATAGCCACTGCGGGGAGAAAGGGATTTTTCTTTTGCTTTGAAATTGGAGGCCAGCATTAGCTGAGTCTGGAAGACAAATATATATATATTTTTTTTTTTAAATGTATTCACATATATGAGAAGTGATTTTCTGACAATATGTAGGCTTACTTAACCTCAACAGCCAAAACCCGGTCATTTGCTTTCTGTTCCTTCTGTGCTCCAATGCCCATTCTGAGCATTTCCTGTGTGTGAACAGCTTTTTCTACACAGATTAAGAAAGACTACGGTGGAGTACAAGTATATAAAGATGATAATTTGCAAGCCACAATAATTTAACATGGATTAAGCTAGTTTATAAGTGATTTTAAAGTCTTCTGTTAAAAGGCTTCTACCCTTTTCCTTGCCAAAAACTAAAATGTTTGAGCAGGATCCTGCTTACGTTTCTTCTAATGGCTCTCAGCCCATAAAGTGATTTCTTTTCTTCAGTTTTAAATCTTCCTAACACCTTTTGCATTTTATGTTTTTAGAAGCCCTCAACTGCTTTTGCCATCTTGCAAGATTAACCATGCTAAGAGCTTCCATCACAGATCCTGATGCTAAGATAACTACAACCACAACCACTATCCTTGCTTCTCCCTTTCTCTTAACCAAGAGTCTTTTGCTAATACTTTGAGCAGAGCTAGTAAGATGTAACTTGTCACTTCATTTCCATTCCTTAAGCAAACTTTAAAGAGACTGTACTCAGATAAAATGCCCACCATATGTTAAATGAATGTTTAAGTTTCTTATAACCTGGGTTCTTTCTGATCTCATAAACTAAGGCTGCCTTCTGTCAGTGGAGCTTCAGAGAGCAAGAACATTCACAATCTGCTCAAGCTGGATACATACATCTGGATTTGAAAATGCTTAGTACAGACTAAAGGACCTAGGTCAAATTTAAGAGCTACATTTACAGACAGTAATGGCATGGAAAGGTTTATTTGCTAGCAAAAGTTCAAAAAATAGCAAAGTATCTGAATCTAAATTGCAGATTTCAACTTTCTAAATACTGTGTAAGTCCGGTGACAGTAGAGGGACTCCAGGTATAAACAAATGTGGTTTATACAGAAAACTGTCTCAACCTGATTTTAGCAATTTGACACACATATAATGCAATAGATTTGGTTGTCAATAGAATTAATTTTGAGCAATTCTACTTGTGATCAAATAATGCTTGGCTGTAGCAACCAGATACCATCCGGCTAACCTACTACTACAGATAGTCCATAAAGAAGATCATATTTGAAAGACAGAAGGGAGGAGATATTATTTAGCATAGGTTAAAGTATTTTATTTTTTTTGCCAAATAAGGATTATTTTTCAAATAGCAAAATTTAAGGTTTTTAACAGGAAAATTATTCTAATTATGATTTGTTAGTTTACTTAAAACAGCACGTAATGGTATAGTTTATACAGTAGATATACTGTATACTCCATTATACTAAAATGTGCACATAAATGTAGATAATGCTACAGCAAATGTAAAGAGGTTAAAAATCAGAGTTTTATAAAACTAGATGAGAAAAATCCTGTAAAGCATTCTGAACTTAATTGCTTAAAACATTTGCTTATAACTGTGAAGCATCGTATGATGTGTAGCATCAGCCTGAATGGATCAGTTGCTATCTACTCTCACTGTTGTGATGGAATATTGCAGCCCTTGACACAGTCAAGAGCCTGTAGAACACCCATTTAAATTTTTTAATTCTTTCCTCTATAAATCAGTAATGGTGGTCATGAACACATGGTAAATCACATTTCTGGAACTCTCAAAATATGTGGATGTTCATGAAAACTTTTTTGGCCTGTTAACAAAGAGCACTGTGATAACACTATAGGAGGAGAAACTCTGGCAACATGCTTAAATCTCTTTTTCATGCCCTCGAATAGGTTATCTTGAGGAACTCTCAGTAGCATTACTCCACCAAATCACTCTATGTTAATTTAGCTCATTTAAAGGTTAAACCTGAAGGAATGTGCTCAGAGTGCACTATTCTGTGCTTGAGATAAAGCATGCCGAAGATGCGCGAATAAAAGACCCTACCCACAAATGTGTAACCCTTAATGAAATTCATGCTGATTATTTTGTCAGCAGCTAGCCGCAATCACATGGGAAATTTTATTTGGAAGTTTCATTTGCCTGCTGAAATGTCTCCATCCACTACCAGTATGAAGTGGAAAAGAGGAGTGAAAAAATAGCCCAGACATACTTCAGTCCCGGATACTTGGAAGAAGGGATGCGTGAGAAAGAACAACTCTCTTCTTACCAGAAGGATGATTCTGCAAATCAAGGATTCAGTTATAGATATTCCTTTTGAAACCTTTTTATGGGAAAAAAAAAAAAAATCACTGGCCACTGCTATGTGGGACATGGAGGCCAACTATATGAATATGCATAAAATATGCAGGACTTGCTCTACAAGGCCACACAGTCAAAAAATGTAAATGTGTGTGGGTAAGCCAATGTTGAGCTTGTTTACACATGAATAAATCCTAATTAGAGAAATAGAAAAATGTCTGAATCTAAATTTAAAGTGGAGTCTGTTCATGAGAGTCATGGGTGACTAAAAGTAATTAAGGCCACCACTTAACTAAACAGATGTGACAGATTAACCACGTGTTTTTATCTTTGATGTAGATATTTTGTTTTGGATACATTGCAGTTTTAAGTCCTTTAATATTGCCTGAGATACATCTGCCATTATTTTGATTTGGTATATTTCTTGTTGCAAATGCATTTAGCACTGGCTGACATTTAGTTTGTATAAACAATCGAAAGTGTTTACAATGAAAAGTACTTGTTCAAGCAAGCCACAGTACAGAGAAACACGTTCAAAATGCAAGACCAAAGACTTGCAGATAATAAAATACATTTTCATGCTTCCTTTTGCTGTGATTTGTGTTAGAAACAGATTTAGATAAAAGTAAAAAAGGAACCACATTTTCATCCAACACCACCCAAAAAAACCCTAGTCACTTTTCTTCCAAAATAATATTTTATTTTTTACTGTGTTGAGGACTTTTAATTTGTTATTTTCAGTCCTGAAGAGCTCTGATGTGCTAAGTTCCTAGGAGTCATCCTATTCCACCAATACTTCTGCCTCAAATGGAAGGAAGAAAGAATGGCTATTGTTTGACACAGCTTATTCTCCTGAGCTTTCCAGCCCAGTCTATATAGAATATGATGCTCCTGATATGAAAAAGTAAGATGCCTATGAGACTGGGGATGACTGTAATTCCCTATCTCAACACAACTGGGTTGCATTGTCACAATGGGCCTTGAAACTTCTGAATTATAACCCGTTGTATCTGCTTCTCCAGAAGCTATATTTAATAAGTTAGTCTCTGCATTAGCATATTTCAGGTTTTATTTCTTTTAAAGAATTAAAATAACTTTTTAATCACTGATTATAAAGAAATACGTATTTTTCAGATGTTTATGACAAATACATTTCCTATATGCTGCTCTGAGAAGTTCCATAGGATATACAGCATTCATCTACCAGAGAGGCAGTCTGTAACTTCAGGCCATACAAGCTGCATCCACTCAGAATCCTTCAAAGAGCAATTTTTTGAAGGCCAGGTGCCTTGGTTTTCTTTGGGCTAAAATATTCCTGTGTATCAAAGGAACCGAAAACAACAATTAGGGGAAGGCATTCGTGAAGCCTGATGTTAGCCTTGGGAACCTTGTCTACCTAGATTCACTCCCTGAGGGCAGTGACACTTCCAGAGGACACCTGTCTGCTTCAAACAACCCCCAAAGGAGCCTTACTCCCTCCCCGTGAACTACAAAGATAGCCTAAGTAAGTAGATTTCAGTTACTGTTAGTTTCTGTGTTTTGTCCACTAAACATTTGGTACACTCATTTATCTCTCATATATAGAGAGTCTGGAATTCAGAGAGTCATACCACAAATTATGTCAGCTAGCACAGCTAGAAGAAAAAAGCCTAAAAGCACTAGGTCATCTTGTCTATCCTCTGCTTGCGTGGGATGGTTTCCCACAGAATTCATAGATATGCCACCCATAAAGGCAGCTAGTAAGAGCAGCCACTGAGTCTGAATCACACAAACAAAGCAGGAGGGAAATTGTGTAAACTTTGTCGTATAAGAAGAGAACATTTCCCGAGTGTTTTAAGAACATGTCTTGAGTCTGGTGGTTCCTAGCAGCTTGCAAATTTTACTTCAGTTTTTGGGAATTTTCCAGGTGACATTCTAGCTTCATGCAGTCTCCTTCCATGCTCACAGAAGATGCAATATCTTCAAGGAAAATAAAGTTTGGCAAAATTTCCTTATGCTTAGCGTAAAGTTAGCATATTCGCAGCTATAAAACCATCCAGCCTACAGAGCTGTTAGGTCTGTACTGACTTCTCTCCATTTTTCTGAGATTAAGAATGCCTGTTAAAGCAGCCTCATACTGCTTGAAAAAACAAGCAATAAACTCAAGGTATGATGTACCAGTAAAGTCAGAATCCCAGCATCAAAGAAGTGACTGTTCAAAATCACATCTTGGCTTTCAACTTACCCATGGCATGGCAAATGAACCCATTTAATATCTATATACCATCTTGGGGACTGCTAGAATTACTTAATTCTTATTTGCTATAGTCTGTCTCTCTCTTGGCTAGATTAATGATTCCTTAAATATTTATAAAGACACTCATTTTCATAAAACCTATAGGATTACATTAGTCTCTGGGTAGTCTACAACCTGTTCTGACAAAATTGACTGAAATAAGCAAGGGGATTTACAAGCTATTAAGTTATTCTGTGGGTTTAAAAGCTTTAAAGACTGAGGAACATGTACATATACACAATCATGAAATATGTTTTTTTCCTGAAATGAATTTGGGTTAAAAAGAAGATAGGACAACTATATTTTGCAAATTCTTTATGTCTTTATACCACACTTCCTAAGTCTTAGATAAAAATTATTGTTTCTTTTTACTGGAAATGCAGGGCCAAAATTACCTTTAATTTATATGCAATATTTTCTAGATAAAGATTGCAGTATTTGGACCTTCTGTAAGAAAATAAATACAAAGTTCATGTTTAATAGCCATCTTTGCTATCATTTGCTGAATGAGTGGTCAATGTTTAAAAGGATGCACTGAAGTATATCTTCTGACCGTGTCTGAGTCTGGATATGTAAATATTATGCCATTAGGAATGTCAGAACTGCTACTGATTTTACATAGAAGACATTTACCAGACTTGCCAAAAGAGTCAGGAAAGTCTAAAACAAGCATATCTACATAGTATAAAGTCCTGATACAAATATTGAGTTAACACTTTAAAAGAAATTCAGCTAATTGCTCATAATGTTATCCACCTTAGGTTTCAGTATAGATACCTGTCTGCATAATTTTCAAACAACTGTTGTTTTAACCAAATTTATATTAACAAAACACTTAAAGATCTGTGAACCGTCATGTTATTGCTGTTTTATCTCAAGTTTCTGATTCTCAAGTTTCCCCGTCTTTCAGGGAATGGGTGGAGGAGATTGGAGTCCAGAAGAAGACCTTTTCAAATTATTCTGAAGAGAACAAGGTGGTAACTTCACCTGAGTCACACAGATATAAAATTGTTTACTCTTAACAGACCATAATTCCTCATTCTTTTGCAGTTGACACTGGGGAGTAAATGTGGTTTTTCTGCCTTTAGTCTTTCTTGTCACTTAGATTGTAAGTTCTTTGCAGCATGGTCTTTCTCAAGTGCAATGAGACTCTTTCTGTTCTACAAGAATGCACTATAATATTAACAATGAAGAAGATAGTCTTCTCTTCTTTCCACATCTCACTTCAGAGGTAATTTAGTTTTGAGTGACAGCCTAGATATTCTTGTGTCCTGTTCCATTCATGTATGTGAAAATGTTTACTTGCCCTCTAGAAAAGAATGGCCCCTGATGTAAAATCAGAGTTGATCTCTGAGCCAAATCTGTGGTCAGCTGTCACTTCCTCTTGAAATCCATGAGAATTCAGCCCAATGTTAGTCTCAGAGCATGAAGAAGTGGAAAGTTTTCTACAAATGACTATGTGTGCTGTGTGGTTTGTGCTCTTCATGTAACACATCACAAATTCTGGTAAAAGACCGTGGCCAAATAAACGATAATATTCCTTACACTGTTCTGTTCGACAGTTCACCCTCTTTTGGGAGATTATATAGTGTATTGCTAGATCTGTCCATTTCCAAGAATTAACCCAAGCATTCGAGATCGTCTTCTTTCCTTGCTAAGAATGTAATTAAGATTGCTGAAGAGTATTTTTACATATTATGAACTTTAACTATAAAACCAAATGGCATTAAGTTGCCAGGAAAACATCCTGCCTATTTTCTGACCAGAAACTCTCATGTTTGACTTCTACCCAAAGCTGAAATTAAAAGTACATTATTATGTAATGTTGAGATATCAATGTCTTATAAAACACAGTGGGCAAAAATCAGCCATAGACAAAGCCACTTGCAGAGACTCTTGCCTCACATATCCTTGAGTGCTAACAAAAGGGAATCCAGAACTTGCTATCATGTTGGAGAGAGAAATAGCAAAATATAATTATGATTTCTGGAAAAGGACATCTGAGCAGTAAACTATCACTTGGAATATCAAAGGACCTTGAGAATAAAGGAATCCAAAGTGTAATCTTTATTGACGTCACTGCAGTTGGGCCAAATAGTATTTCAACTTAATGCGGTAAAATGCTGGTACATGACTAATATTACTTTTGTCAATAAAAGTAATAGAAGAAAAATCTTCCGAATCCTACACTGAAAGTACTGGCACATTGCCTTCCACAGTAAAATTAATTCTGCATATACATTAGGTTTTTATGTAAAATATATTGTTTACGCTTTGTAATTTGATTTAAGTTAGGAGAAGTAGAGAAAAAGAACACTATACTTAGTTGAAACAACAGTGGAAGATTTTTTTTTAAATTTGTTTGTTTATTTTCTGCAACATAGTATGTGTTAGAAAGCTTCTTCCATGTTTAAGCGCTTTGTGGGCCTGAATAGATCAATAGAACCAAGTGAAAAACACTCCTTCCAAACAGCACTATAATGTGATCTGTTTCTAATCACTTCATCATGTACTCATTTGTCTTTGCTTTTAACATCTTCTCTTTACACATTTGTATTTGTACATGAAAGCTGTTTTATAATTGTTCTGTTGTATATTCATATATTTCACAACAGCTGAGGATATGTGTAACTACAACTATGCTGAAAATCTCTGTGTAGTGGGGGCTGCTTGCTGTTAGCTAGCTCAGAGTATTTGTTCCTTGCAGAGCTATTAAGAAACCCTTCAGTGAAACAACTTTGCGTGTGCCGGGTTCACGTTAGATGCGGGTACCAATGGTGGGCTCCATTGTACCTAAAAGGGTCATCTAGTTTCAGTTATTTAGGCTTCCTGTAAGAATGAAGGGCAGACATGTGCATACTATAAGGACAATGTATTTTAGCTGCCCAACTTCTGGTGAAATAAACTGTCCTTTGGAGAAGGCTAAGTGTCTCCTCTGGTGAGAGAAGAAGTTTTGATGGACTGGTTTAGACCAGATACCTAAATTTTAGGCTGTTATATTAAGGAGGGATGGAACCCTCCTCAGCTGTTTACAATTACTTAGTTGTGATTTTTGCCCTTATTTCCTAACTCAGTCAATGAGTGTTTCTGGATAAGGCTCTGTTAGTTGTGCTGTAGCTTAGCGACAAGAGATCTGAAATGGTTACCTCAAAAACAAACATAGTAAATAATAAAAAGAAAAGACCACATTCCAGTGTAGATCAGTGAGTGCTCCCAAAGCATGGAAAACTTAGGAAACTGAGGAAAGCTAAGCCAGAGCAAGAAAACAACTCATATGCTTAAATTAGTGGAGTACTGGAACTATGTTTTATCCCAGTAAAAAGCAAAGCTGCATGGGACAGACTCATGCTGTTCTAAGGACAGGTGCCAAGTTCAAGTCTGTGCTCCTCAGTGAGCAGCTGAGCCAGATAAACAATTACCAAACAGAAGGCTTACTTGTATGCTTTTTTTTTTCCTTTCTGGCACCTGCTATATTGGCCAAGCGCTGCAACAAACCCAGCTTCTCCCCTAGATGTGCAAGGACCGGCTGCAATTCGGCCTGACCTCCTTGCCCAGTGGTCCAGGGCAGCGGCGAGGCAGGTGGGCAGCCTGAGCATCGTCCTCCACCAAAATTTTGCATGGCTGGCAGTCTCCTCCGTTCGCACTCCTCCAGCTGTGCAAGTGCACCAAAGCTGTGGGCACGTCCAGACCAGCGGGTTTGGAGATATTTCGTTTCTTGGAAGGAGCTGTGAACTTGAAGGCATTCACTATGCTGCTGGGATGTTGAGAACAGCAGAATAAACTTTGCTGTAAAAGGGGCCATTTGGGTAAATTCATCTCATTCCCAAGTCTGTTTTGGAAAGTGCTGTACACCTGCATTGCAGTGGATTTTCTGAATACTAAGTAAAGACTTTCTATTTCATATATATACCCATATGAAATATGTATAAATATATATTTTAGAAGTATTTCTTCTGAAAGCACTTGGTCTTTGAATGTATAGATGGCTAGACCTCAAAAAATGATTTAAGTGTTTTTCTTAAAAACAAGCCAAATATTTTCAAGGCATCTGTTTTTCGTGAGAGCACACTGATAGTTTTGTAGAATATTTATGTATATCTTGATACTTACAGTTTTTTTTTAAAAAAGAAAATATTTATATTGTGGTTTCTGAATCAAACAGCATTAAGTATGTAAATAATGAAAGACTGGATATTTCTTTTTTGGGTTTTTTTTCACTTAGGTTAATTTTTTTGAGATCTGGGCTGAAATATAAAATTACTTGAATGGGGTCAAATGTAGGCATGTGCCTTCAGAGCTGAAAAAAATAAAGACTCATTTATTTGAGAGAAAGAGATATATTTTATACAATTTGATCAATATTGAATTATAGGTCTGAATTTCCTTTAATGTAAAAAGTATTTCAGCTGAATGTGGGACAGATACAAGTTATACTGTAAAGGGCATAGGAATAATTAAGCCTTTGTCATCTGAATGAGTTGTGTAAATTTTTTTATAAAGTCCACAGCCATGTGAAATTCCCTTCATTCCGTAGCAACTAGTTTGTCAGAGACAAAGGAAACATAGGAGGCCTTAATTGCCTTTTTCGGGATGAGTATGTTTTCAGTTGTCTTCATAATCCTCAACTTGTCCCAGATTCATCAAAAAGATTTTCCAAGTTTTGCCAACCCTTGAAACGAACTCAGGCTGAATTTACAAGGTATGGACTGACTGTCAGGTTAATCCTCTCTCTGAGCTTCACAGAAAGTTTACTGTTTTATTCTGAACCATGGAAAACTCGATATTATGGTTGAGTATTGCTTTGAGTTTTTGGGTTTGCATGAGCCCAGAAACTCAAAGCTAAATCCAGTTAGTGTGTGGACCCACACTAAATGAAACAAACAAAAAAAAAAAGTGAAAAAAAGAGACAATATATTGAACTCTGTGGATTTGAAAGTGCCAAAGTTCTCAGAGCTTCAGTACATTAAATAGAATGATATTACAGCACCAGAAACATTCACATCAAGAGAACAGCACTATTTTTAAAAGCACTGAACGTCACATTGCTTTTGGAAAAGATGTCCTGATTTGGTAGCTTTTATTCCTTATACAAAGACCATACAACTATCTCAACTCAATCAAAAAAAAAAAAAAAAAAAAAAAGGACAAGAACACTAACTTTTTCTAGTCTATATGGAATCTAAATAATGTAATTAATGGCACACAATTAAAGTAATGAAGAAATGTTGTACTTGTATACATTAAAATGCTGCATTACATAGAAACTTCAAAACTTACTTTTTCTTATAAATCTCACTGACATCCATGAATAACTCTCATATACGTAACTGTGCATTTTTCACCTCTGACACCAGTTCCTGAATTCTCACACCAAGTGACTTCCATATCAGCATCTCCTTTCACATGAAAGTGCAGACAAAAATTTAGCCTGAGGAGTGGCTTAGTCTCTTGGGATAGCTGAACAGTTTTGCAGATTTTTTTAGTATGTTTGTATGCTTTGCATCTTCTGACTATGAATGTGGCTTCATGAAAATGGCCAGCCTCTGATAATGGTTTGAAAGGTAGCACGTTCCTTTCACTTCATAAGCAGAGCAGTATATTTCAGCTTGAAAATGCTCACTTGGATATTAATAAACTTACAGCTTATAGCTCTTTTCTTCAATTTTCTTGTCTCTGAGAATGGAAACAGTCATAAAAACTAACGAATAAAGGCATTTCAAGGGAAATGGGATGATCATCCTATCTGTAAGGGAGTCAAAAGAGTCTGCAAGGAAAAATCAGGGTGATCTTTCTGAAGTGTTGCTACTCACATTCAAATAAGTGCCATTTGGATGACTAGCAAACACTCGTGCCATAGTCTGTATGTAATGTTCAAGCTTTGGAACAGGCTGCCCAGGGAAGTGGTGGACTCACCATCCCAGGAGGTGTTCAAAAAACACGTAGACATGGCACTTCAGGACACAGATTAGTAGGTATGGTGGTGTTGGGTTGATGGTTGGACTTGATCATCTCAGAGGTCTTTTGAAACCTTAATGATTCTATGATTGTATGATACCTGCCTGTGAGATAACTGACATCCCACTGCTTTTATTTGCTCAGCAAGTTTCTCATTCTTATGGTTGCAATTTGCAATATACAAAGCCAAAAAGATCAAGCCAACAGGAAGGTGTTGGCAAATAGTTTTATCAGTAACAGGTGCTTGAATTATCACTACTTTCATACAGATCTCACAGTTCGTCCTCAGCCCTGGCTGAATTCAATGGAAATTTTGCCTGCATAACTTCAAGTACTGTAGCATTTGGCCCTCTTAATTTTCCTAGGATACTCAATATGAGAAGAACCTCTTGAATGAAAAAACCCTAAAAAAGTTCCATGTGATTAAAAAAGCCATTGTATTTGATTTAAGAGAGTCCTTCTGCAGAACTGAGCAGTAAATTTTAGGAGTAATACTCTCCAGATTTTCAGAAAAGAAAAAAATACTTAACACAGATTAGCAACACACATTTTTATCTTGAAAACACACTAACCGACTATTTGCCACCCTTCAGGAAATATTCAGCAACTTTTCAGACAGCTGTAGTGTTCTTATGTTTCTTTATGACACACAATAGGGTATACATGACAAACGTGTATGATGATGGGATTCAACTTCCCCAACTTTCATTGACCAAAGACACGTGCATCTAGTCAAAGCCACTTCTCTGCACTCTTAAGGTGAAAGTGAGAGGTGGGCACCGGCCAAGAATGATCTAGCCTTTCTTATGTTTAAATGTGTGGATCCTGACAAAATGTCTCTCTGTGTGTCCTCTGTCACAGGGAGAGCCTACTTGACTAGCTTAGGCTAGATATTTCAAATTCAACTAATTAATCCTATACTGTCAGTCTAAAATTGTAAGTGGCCAAGATTGAGTTTTCTTCCCTATACTAGGGCACCTAATTGAATCCACCCCACTGCTAATTTACTTGCTTCTCTTTCCAAAGCTCTGCAGCATCTCTGGTGCCTCTAAGCATGCAGGCAGAAGAAGCCTTCAACATAACCATATTGTTTTGCTGTTAGCAGCCCTCTGTACCTGAAGGGGCCACTGATGGTTTAACCAGTAGACATCCATTTACAGATATTTCATCCATTTCATGACTTCAAACTTCCTTAGAAATGCTCATGTTTTCATTCATACTTTTTTGAGTGTTTTTTTTTTTAAGGAAAATTGTTCTTTATCTAAATGATCTTTGCATGTATGCAAGCATAAACATACAAAGTAGACAGCATTGTATTTGTGTCATATGGACATAAATGACAATGTGGGGTTCAGGAGAAATTTTCCTGTATGATTTTAGGGATTCTTAGTTAGAAGTTCACTACAAGTTACTGAAATCTATAGAATATGCATTTCAATAGCCCTTACAAAGAGAAATGAACAGGAAATATAGCCCATATTATTTCATGCCTCAAAAAACAGAAGAAAAAAAGAACCCTGGGTCAAGAAGTCAACTTGTGTTAATGAGCATAGTTCCGCTGAAGTCAGTGGATTTACTCTAATGTGACCACTCTTCTCATTTGGTTTGAGGTTTCGGTAAAAGATTGATTTTAAATTTTTAATCCTATTTGATTAATTTCAGCTATCAGTACCTGTAACTAATGAGATACATCTGCAATATATGGTGTTCTACTTTGTGAGAGAAGTTTATGTTTCCATGTCTCCTTTTCTCTGCTTGTATAAAAACCACCCACAAATAAAGCCTGGCTGAGATACCTCCAACAGCTAATGACAGCTCAGTTTTGATTTAGTGTGGTCCTTAGTTTGAAGTTCACTGCCTCTGTTTCAGGCTCAAAAAGAGAAATGTACGCCAGAAGGCTTGCTTTCTTACCTTCCCAAATCAAACTCATCTTAATAATAATAGTAATAGTAACAGTAATCCCCCTCTACTTCTTCCTTGAAATTTCCCCTATGTCCCTCCTTTGGCTCTCATGACTGGAACAGCATCCCTGCTACTCCTAACAGCAGTGCCTGGGTCCCATTCCACTGTTCCCTTACCTGGGATTAGGCAGCAGACAATTACTTTGATGACTGCTTGCTTGTGTGGCTATGCATCGTTACGAGGCCAGATATACAATTTCATAGATGTGCATTTTATTAATATCATATATGTAATGCAAGTCAGTTTAGTCTTTCCAGTTTTTTATAGGAATGTAAAATGACTCCTTGAAGCCGAGCACTGACCTCTTATCGTTCTGCTACACACTGCACTGTCTCTTAAATGGCAGCCCGATAATTACAATTACAGCAAAATGAGATTTAACACCTCTCTCTTACATTTTCAAATGTAATTTATCATCACATTTAACACATTTAATGTAATCCTGTGGATGATTTAATTTCTTTGCAATGTTTATATGTAGAAATTTATAAATTCTGCCATCTTTTATAGTTCCATCACCTTTTCTCGTGTATATTTACTTTTCTGTAGTTAAACAGAGATATCCCATATAGAAACAACTTTTCATTCCCATACGGTGGAAATATAACAGGTAACCTTCACATGAAATGTTAGGATTAAAGACCATGGGCTTTTTCATTTCTTTAGTTTAGATTTTGCAAAGTGGAAAGGTCTAATATTGCCCTTTCCAAAGATATGGAATGTTGACACGATTCCTCAGGTCTCCACAGGGCAGTACTCCTAGGGCACACAGGGGTACCAGTGACCTGCCCTTAGCCTGTGCATGGACACATCTGCAGGAGCTGTTCCTTCCATTGCAGCTAATAAAATCACGATTGCTGACACTGACTGCTAGTAGTGCCTCTGTTCTCGCATATGGTGAAAGCCATACTGTACCTGAGCTAAACACAAATGAAACAGAAAACCGATCCCCAAAGACATTCAGTTTATAACATGGTACAGGGAGTAGATCAGGGATATAAATAAATGTGAGGTTGGGATAACTGGGGAATGAGTTGGCTTTATGGTGAAAGCTCTAATGATAGCTTTTCATGAGCCAGAAGGCAAATGTGGGTATTTTCTTTATATAGAAGTGATGCATATAGAGTATAAATAAATATATTATACCTATACATATTAATCAACTCTTTTCTCCATATATAGATTAAAGAATATAGAAAGGAATACAAACATTTTTTTATTTCTGTCCAATTTCCTAATCCTATAAGATTTTACTGCAATTTATAGTCCCCTAATATTTTGGTGCCTGCTCAGAAACCTTCAACAAGCAGATTTTTACCTTCAAGGTATAAATAACTTACAGAGGGAAGGAGACAGGTGTTTAAAAGAATTCAGAGTTGAAACTCTTCAAACGAGAAAGTGTCTCTGATGAGAAAGTAACTTTTGTTTCCTTTATGGCTTTATCCTGAAAGAGATCAGAAAGCTGCTGAGGACTGTAAAGTATGTATACATAAGGTTATTCCATTTGATTTAGCATTTGACAGGGTGTATAGACATTTAAAATCCCTCTACATACTTTGAACTTCTAACTGAAAGGCAAAAAGTCTTTTCTTTTTGAGATGTAGTTGCTCAGCTTACATTAAAGAGTTCAACAGGTTCAGTAATGCGGAATAATGCTTTGACTTTTTTTTTTTTAATTGCAATATGCTCAGTCACTAGTCCCAACCTGAAAAAAAGGAAATAGCTTACAGTAAAATCTAAGTTTATGATTATCAGAAAATGGATCATATAAGAAACTTCATGCCTGAGTTTTTTTGGAATCTGATACACCAAATCAAATATTTAAGCTCTGTCAAAAGGTGAAACATCGACCCTTGTCACATATGCAATATCACTATTTTAAGGTATAAGTTGACAGAGTTCTTGTCCATGTTAGCGCTTCCATAACAAAAATCCCTGATCTGAATGGTCTAGCCAGTTAAAGATTCAAGTCTGGATCAGAATTTCATGACTTGGACCATGAAGTAATTTCATGCTGTTTCTCTGAGAACATTTGTTTTGACTTAGCAGCTCAGTTCTTTGGAAGAAACAACTTATTCATAGCCCACTTCTTCTTTTCAAAAGATTTAAAATAGTTTGTCACAAGGTCTGTATTTTGGTCAGATCACAGTGTATGCCTAGGAGGGTTTCTCTTTCACTTAACACTTCACAAGAATCATTCAATTAGGGGTTGCTGGTATCAAATGTTCTCCCTCATCATTACTTTAAATCCATATTTTCATGCCTTCGTAGTTAGTCTTAATTTGTCCCATGAGATTCTACTGAGCCTCCTTTCGGATAGGAAGACTTTCCTCACTAACATCTGTCAGTAACCCACAGGATTTTTCTGTATCTACTTAAATTGGGAAACTACATCCTTATTTTTTTTTCTAAGTTTTTTTTTTCTATGCCTCTTATAATATGTCTTCTGTCAGGGTGTCATTTACACTAACACATCTAAAATTTTGATGACTGATGAAGCACTAACCTGGAAAACCACTGACATTTTTCTCCCATGCGTGGTGAAAACTCAGACTAACACTTTAGGATCGGCAAGCAGACTTACCAAATCTCATGCTCAGCACATTAGCCTCATCTCTATCACATTAGACACTATAACCCCTGAGCTATACCCTCTTTTGTGCTCTGGGATTAGAGGCAGAACTATGGATCAAGCTGTGATATGCCAGTTTGGGTTTACCTGGCTCACAGGGTCACAGCAAGGAAAGGAGGAAAGAGGATGTCATATCAGTAGAGTACAAATGTGTAGTTTAACAAAGTCAGAGGCTTGATGGAGTTTTGTTAGAAGGCATACATCTGCAGTTGCACAATGAAGGCTTTCCATACTGAACATGCAGGCATCACACAAAAATGTGTGCACAAATTCACTTCTAATTAAATGCCCCAAGGGGTGTGGTCCTTTAACCTTGTCCAGGAAACATTCAAAGGTCTTCTCAGAAGGAGACAACATCTTGAAATAGACAAGAAGTACACAGCAGAAATGAGAGGAAAATGAGAGGAAAATGTCCATTAGAAATCAGATGGCTTTCTCTTTGACAGGTTAGTAACTCAGTTGAAGCAGGGGCGGGTAGGCGGGCATGCAGTCAGAGGCACATAAATCTGTAAGCCACAAAATAGCAGCCAGGGCTCCCAAGTTGTCAGCGTCCTAATATAAACATTTTAAAATATGGCTTGTGAAATGGTTACATCCCTCCAGAGGATCAACGTGCTCTGCAGTAAACAGCTTGGTGCTATGCAGGCACTGTGGTGAAGGACACTTGACTCACCATTCAATTGAGAAAATGCCATCCCTTTGTAGTCTATTTGCCTCTTCCCACACTCTCTAATCTTTTTCCAAGCAGGATAAAATGAACTGCAGTTGGATCTGACAGGTTTTCTTGTCCCTGTAGTCATGCACGCAGGTAAGAGCTCTCCTAAACAAGCAGCAAACTCCTCCATATCTCTGACCTTTGCCATGGGAGATTAGAGAAATCAAATAGCATCCTCGCCTCTTCTCTTTTCACTTATCATCAGGCTTCCAGGCTAAATGTCTCAGTTTTAGATCAATCTTGAAGAATAGGGATCAGCCCAAATACCTCATTGATTCATTCATTGAGTTCTTTGGTTTTTTTTTAATGGCACATACAAAGGGTACTTGCAGAGAGAGCTGTTGATTTTGCTGACACTTGGGCATTAGGAACATCCTTGATTTTTTATGTCAGCCACCAATCAGATATCAGTGCGGCTTACCACTCTTCAACCATCAGAGAAAAGTATAAATTGGCACATTTATGAAATCTCTTCAGGTCACATCCTGACTGCACACACTTGTGCTACTACATATGTGACAGCTTTGACATTGTCATGCTTACTGCTTTGCTTTTCTGTATAGTGGCAGTCCATTCCTCCAGGGAGTTCAGAAGAGAAAAACAAACAGGAAGCAGGGTCACAAGAAGTGATTTGACAGGAGCTTGCAAGGCAGCCATCCAAAATGCTACAGGTGAAGATGTGGACTCCAGAAGTCTAAATGTGACAAAGGTTTAGCAATAGCACCATCCAGTCTACATTTTTCATGTTATGTTTTGTTTATCATCTGCAAGATAAAAAACAGATGGAAATAATAGGTTGCAGAAAAACCTGTTGTGCAGCTTAGTAGTCCTGGACAACCCTGCACGGCATCTGTCCCACTGCCTGAGCTGTCCCCTTCAGCCATGGCCTGTTCTGGTGGACACAAATCCTCAGCTGTTCTCCATGTGCCACAGTGTCTCATGTAGTTCTGATTTATGTGCATAACTCCTGAAAGATGTATTTTGAAGAATGAAAAAGAAGTAAAGAAGTAAATAGGTAAAGAAGTTTGGTGGTAGTTCTGTTAGTTTTGTTATGGTTGAAATTTCTGAAAAATGAGTGCAAACTTGAGCAGTAGGGCTGACTCCTTCTCTACCTGAATTATGCAGGATAAAAGTACGGATTATTTGGATTATCCTTCATTCTTTCTCTTCCTGTCTTTTCTTCCTCAAATTCATTGAGGCAGGGACTGTCTTCTACTGTGTCTGTAGAGTGGCTGGCCCAGGTTGGGCCCATGGTTGTACTTGGAGTGTAAATATCTTCACCTGTAGAGCTATACACAGGAAAGGGTATCTGCCTTAATTTTACTCTCTGGCTTTAACTAATAAAATTAACTGTCAGTATTTTACTCCCACTTTTCTGGGAGGAGAGGGAATGGTACATTTTGTCTCTCCCTGACAGGTTCCAGGAACTTGATGTACCTCTTTTAATAGGAGGAATAATAAATGTTTTTATAGGTATTGACAACCATTTTACAGCCTTTCTCCTGCGACTAATTTGGTGCTGACTGAAGTTATTTAAAAGTAAAACTTCATCACTTTCCACTTCTGTTAAAGAAAACTTAGAGAGTAATGCCAAGAAATACCAAGGGGTAAAGTTCTTTCATGGCTCTTTAAGTTAAAAGATGGGTTGGGAGCAAATACATTTTTTTCCTTGACTATAAAAGATTTTCTGTAATGAACAACAATTAATGCTATTTAACATATCTAGTTTTTCCTTTAACTCTTGTGTACTGAACACACTGAATAAATGGCAATTATGTGACCAAGTAAACACATAATACAATGCCCAGTATCACAATTAAGAGTAACAGAATATTCATGGTCCACAGACATTGATTTTCAGGGTTTTTCTATATTTTTTTTTTCCCAAAAGGCCTCTAAGACAAACTTAAAACAAGAAATTTAAAAACCAAACCAAACCAAAAAAACAACCCCAAATTTTTATTTTATTGTTAGGAGTCAGGCAGCCATATACGTCAATCTGAGCCAGAGTTATTCTTGAGGTCAATTAGTAAAATGCCTGAATAGTTCAAAAGGTGATGTGCAGGGGATAAGGCAGTATTTTAACATTGAGGATGGATTATCTGGTAGAAATTGAGAGTCTCAGAGGATTTCCATATATCACCGCAGGAATTCTGCCTGTGGTAAAGTAGAGCTGTTAATCATTAAATTTGTTTCTCTTAAAGATTATTTTTCTGTTAATAATACTTTCCTGTTTATTTCTTGGACTTGATAGTGCTTCTTTCAACCAACCTGCTTTCCACAGGAATGCCATTAATTTTTTCAGGGCCAAAATGTTTATTTTTAAGTCTGGCTAGTAGGGACTGGAGTGACAGAAAGCAGGAAAGAAGCGACAGCTGAAATAAAAAGCCAGCTTGAAATTGTCACTGTTCCTTCTGTCCTAAAGATCTTGGTGTGTGAAGTTGGGCTGCTTTTCAAGAGTTCAGCCTCAGATAGTGGGAGACTGTCCTGACTAAGTCCTACAGCAGGGTAAATTTGTACTCAATGGATTTGGGTATTACAGCATCTCAACCACTCTCTGTGATGTCTCTAGTACTTGCAGGTGAGATCTTTTGCCAAGCAGAAATCTGGTAGTAAAACAAAGAGGCAAGCCAGCTCCTGCAGTGAAAGGTTGGTCTTATTTGGGTTACAGGTAGAAGAAACTAATTTTCAGACTCAAAAAGCCCAGGGCTCAGTGTCTTTCAAATTCAGGTCAGCCACTCCCCAGGTAGGGGAGCCACTCCTCAGATACCTTCCTAACCTCAGGGCCTCTCTCCTCCTCTTTCTGAAACTTCCAGGTGAGGCACAAGGATTTTGAGTCGCAAGGCAGAGGGATATTCCTGGTACAAGTATCCCATTTCTTGCCTGAGCCTTGCTAACGTTGAAATATCTGATATTGACCCCTTCCTCTGACCTGAAAATGCCCACATGAACAGGCATAGGGAAGCAATCACAGAAAGAGCATTCATCACACATAGGCTTTTCTATTAATTTGAGTTCAAGTGGTCTAGAACCAGCCCCAGGAGACCCATTGCTTTTCCTCTTTGTATTCTCTTTTTAAAATAAACCAAGATATCCTATGGCCTGAGACAAACTGTACGTCAACTTCAACATCAAAGCACTCTTGGATCATTTTGTTTGCACAACATGTTTACTGGAAGGCTAGCAATGGATCAGCTAAGGGTTTAACCTGCTGGAACACAGCTGCTGAAGAACTGGGGCCCTTGAGAGAAGTACAGCTTGGGCGTATAGAGTCTGCAGGTTGAAGTCTGGGAGTTCAGGTTGTTTTTATCTTGGATCTACTGTGCTAGGATTAGGACTGACTGAAATGCTGAAAGTTGATCCTGTCTCTCAATTACATTTTATCTCAAGTTCTGAGAGTTTTGTTTGTTCTTTCACCTTTTTAACTTAGCTTGTTAATTATCAAGTATAACTGAAAGAACTGAGCTATGCTTACTTTTAGTTGTGGTTTTTTTTCTCCTTTCATTCTAATTCTGTCAAATATCTCTAGTTTATGGACAATAACAAAGTACTGAAAGAAAAGATGAAAACATGTTTTGATGCAGTTTAAATTTAAGAGAATTGTAAGTGCTGAATCAGTAGAATTCGAAGGAGATAAATACAAAACTGAAAGAGTACAAATATCTAAACAATGTATGTTCTCAATGCATTTAATGGCAAAAATGAAAAAAAAAAGGTAAAAGAGCTAAATATAATCTTTTAAAGCTGATTTTGTCCTCCTGAAAGTACTGTGTTTGGAAAGATAGAATCAATGTCTTCTATTTTTCTACTAACTCTAATTAACACAGCCCACAGAAAAAGAAAAAGTTTCACCATTTGGTGCCACTTGTCACATTGCACCACAGGGATATTTCTCTTTGCCTCCTCCCCAAGATAGTCTATTTTTTTTTTTTCCGCAAAAGAATAATGACTATCTGTGATTATGCTGATTTTGTCATGAAGAAAGTAAGGGAACACCAATATTTCTGGCTAAATTTTGGGGACTTCATGACTAGGGTCATGGCACTCCTTCCTGCTGGATCACACATATTTAACATTGACACGGCATTGTTCCCTATATGTTCTGTTTGGTCTATATTTCCTGCTCCATTGACCCTGGCCTTTCTGGCAGAGCCACCTCTTTCTGGATATTAAAGCATGTACATCAAACTGTTGGGTCCCAGAATTACTGTTAAGTCTCCTTTAAACAAAATTCCACACCCAGCTCATCTTTTACCTTCAGCAGATGGCCTTTGCCATATTTTGCACCTGGTATTTGCTGATGCAATAGCACAAAACACCCCTCTTTTTTGTTAAAAAGCCAAAAGAGACATTTAAGCAGCACAGAAAACTTTCCCAGCATTCACCAGATAGAGCTTATGTATGAGGCATCTAGCAGCTCAGCTTGTATGAAAGGCACAGGTTTGCTTAGACACCTCTAGAGGTTTCAGAGGAACTCAGCAGCAAACAAAACTCCTTTCTATGTATTAGTGAATTCAGAATACACTAGAGAGGTGTTCCAGCAGTAATATTAAAATAACTAGTAAATCCAGAAATTTTCTTTAAGCTACAGAATTAAAATGCCTGCAAAATAATTGGAGGTACTCAATTACAAGGATACCTGCAACTGCAGAGAATGAAAACTCAGTACTCTGACGTTGTTAGTCTAAAGTGGATGGTCACAGTTGATGGTGCTTGTCAGAAGCAGCAAGCACTGTGGAAAGGATCTGCTGATTTTTGGGTTGATTGAGACCGGAAAGGCTTTCATTGTTGAGGGTAACTAAGATAGTCATAAGCGTGGTTATGTTTGCTGATTTGGTGAAACGGAAATATTTGTATTACTGTTTTTTAAGTATGTTTTTTATTTATGCTCATTAATTTAGGAATACCAAGCTCCACTAAACATTGAGAGTTTACAGGTATGGTCACATATACATCACATAACTTTGCGACTTGCCTTGGTTCATACAGGAGTTGGGTCTAACTCTCAAATTTGCTGCTGAGTCTCTTGACTCTGGGTCAAGAAAATGTTAAATTTGTGGCAGTACTGAGGCAAAAGAAAGAAAAGGATATTGTAGTCAGGACTAGTAGTAGAGTTCCTGTAGTCTCTCTGCAAAATTCTAAATGTACCTTGAATCTTAAGTAATGTTTTTGAGTTTCAGATAAGGACGCTGTTGAATCTGGTCCCTCGAGACTAAGCAGTTTTCCATAGGAGCTAACATAGAAGTAGCAGGGAACAGTGGACAAAGGCAGAGGATAGATGAACATTCACAAATACAATAAGGCAGAAAGAGCAAAATGGATATGAGGAGTCAATTATCAGTCTGGGCCATGTTGACTGATGCTTATTTAGATACAGCTTGAAAGAAGTTCACAAGAAGACCAATTCTGGCTTCAGTGGAAGAGAGGATGGTGTCTGGAGGAAGCTCAGAACAATCAGCAGGCAGGGAAATCTTCAGTAAAAAGACTTTGAAGAATAATCTGGATCACCGATAGAAGACATTTAAATTTACATGTGAAAGTACTATGACTACATAACTGAACAGTGAAAAGTCTGAAAATGTTTAGAATCAATGTGTGTGGAAAGTTGGTCTGAGAACAGAAAGTATCTTGGTCTGCAATTTTCCACAAGCCACTGAAGTAGTAATTTCTTAGAGGAAAATTGATTAAAAAAAGCTAAAACTCTAGACTAAATTCTCCTCAGTTACATAGACATACTGTCAATGACTCAAAAATTCTGAGGAAAAGTCAGCCTAACCTTTAGAAAGACAATTGTGAGAGAAAATTGTCACAGAATCCTTAGGTCCAAGCCCAAGGGGATTTTCTTTAGATAAGAATAGGTCATAGTTCCTGAAATAAGTTTTATTTCCTTATCTGACAAGCTCTGGCAAATTAGCCATGCCACACAACAGCGAAGCTGTTGGTGCAGCTGCTGCTAACATCAGGGTTGGAATGTGTCTGCAGCACACCCACTGTGAAGAGTTACCAGTCATTCCTTGAAAGCAGACGAGGTGTGAGAAACTACTGCACTTCTGATGAAGCCACTTCTATCTTTGTTATATATACTGTTTATGTTAAAGATGTTTTACAATTATTTAAAGTCAAATCAGAGTGTGAATTCACCTGACATGAGAAAGCACAGCTGGCAGAAAGATTTCCTTCTCAGCAGCTTTTTTTCCTTAATACCTTCACTCTGGGAATTTTAAATACACTTGCTTATTTGTCTTAGTCCAACTTCCTCTTTTAAAGTTTGTTTTAAAAACTTAAGTCATTAACTGTCTTGAGCAAATACTGAAGAGTGAATAGATAGCTGGAGACATCAAGCCCCAAACACCTCTCCAGCTCTAAAGAGGTGAGTAAGAGACATATCTGGCTCCACTTCACACTCCTGTGACACCACTTATCAATAGCAAAACATTAGGACAAATTTCAGTCAGACTTCACAGCATCCCTTTTCCACTGAAGAGTTTAATGTACATTTTGCAGAAGGGACAATTACAGCAAAGTCCAGGTGAAAAATGCATCAACACTTACACAGCAGGACAGCACAGGACAGAAAATTAGGTAGTGGTCTTCTAGGAAAACCTGTGAGCCAACCAATGGGTTGAGGACTGCTAAAATCATCCTTCTTGAGAGACAGCAGCTCGTGAATGCTATCGAGGCTTCACAAGTGTCTAGTGAGGAAGTGAGGACTGTGTTTCACCACAGATTCTCCATCTTCTTCCTGTATCAGCATGCTCTAACACCTCTTCCTCCTTCTTCAAATATTAGTAATAGTTTTCTTAAAGCTGTAGCTAAAGCCTTGGGTATTCCAGCACAAAATTCTTCAGCTGCAATTGTTCATGGGTTTCATGCTGATCTGCACATATACTCACCTTTTCCAGAAATGAAATTAGAAAAATTATCCACACAAATACATATGTAAGCCTTGATCTGAAGCTCACTTTGACAATTCTGCAAATATACCATACCACAGCACTACCATTTAATGGAAGGTTATATCTAATAGCTGAGACACAGTAGCTTCTTAAGCAGCCTCTTCGGCCAAGTTGTAATTTTATCTGAGACTTTATTCTTCATTCTTTCAACTGCAAAGTGAAATAAGTCAGTTTAAATTATTAGGAGGTCAAGCAAACCTCTTTGATTTGCTTTGAGAAATATAGAGATGATGGTAAACATGGCTGGGAAGAACCTCTTAATGAGTCTGAATGCTCCTGTTATGTATCCAAGAAAATTGTTGTCTTTGTTGTTTTTCTTCTAAGCATTACAAAGAACAGATACAGCAAAGGTGGTCTAGGAAGCTCCCAGCTCTTTAGGATACTTGTAGGTACCGCTGCAAGCTCTTAAGTAGCTTAGCAGAAACTCTAGGAAAGGAAAAACCTCTCTAATGACCTTCCAGTTATAAATTTCTGAACTAAGGGGTGATTCTGCTCTTTCTACATCCATATGGTCCAAATATCAGGATTTCTTTCAAGAGATCCTTAACCCAGAGTTCACTGGGAAGGTATCATTCCTCTGGATGTTCTCTGCATGAATACTTGGGCAGCTGCAGGCTCCGTGCTGCAGTGATCGGACTATGCTGAACTACTTGTGAGGCAGGTAATTATGTGGATGATGTTAGAAGATAATTTGTTCTGGAAGAGATGTGCAATGTTTGCTGCAAACTCTGGAATGTCAGCTTGAGTAGATTTCTCAAAAACTATTCCTTAATATCTGAACTGAGCTGTGGAGCCAGTGCGACTTCAGGGTTCAAAGACTAGAAGGGAAGTTGTGGCTTATTGACACTGGAGTTCATTTTGCTTTTTCCCCATTTAGAGCCTTATTAAGATTGCATAAAACATTTTAATATAGAAAACCAAAGCTATGCAAAATGTTTACAATGAAACTAAAACCATATTACAAATTTGGAATCCAGCATGAGGTTGGTCAACATTTGCATGCCTTTTGTGAAAACTGCTTTTAGAGAAGTCAGGCTGATGTATGGTTTTAAGGCAGAATTATGGGAAGCAGAATGCTTGGCTAAGTTTCACATTGCATGCTCTGAGTTCGTTTCAACCTGAGAATTATGTAAAATTGGGAGCATGAAAATTCATATGGATCAATACTGGGAAATGCACTGAAGAACTGTTTCCATGATTCCTTAGAGCTTCAGGGCTAGCATTTGGTGTTGTTTAGTGCACGGAAGCTGTTTGTGATTTTCATGACTAAGATCTTCAAGAAAAGTCTACTTTGATGAATTTCTGCAGATCACTTTAAGACAGCTTCTCTATGCTTATTTTCTTCCTACCAACATACTACAGAAAAAGATGACTTACCATAAACATTGAACTAAGTATGTATAGCTGATTTATAGGAAGTCTAAGATGTAGACATATATTTCTAGAGTTGAGATGCAAATTGTACTTTGAAATACCTTTTGGAAAGCCCCAAAAACATAAAGTAAAAACGAACCCTCTGGTATATAGTCACATTCAGGGACAGTCATGAAGAAAATAAAAAGATGTAGACTTGTCAAAGGCAGGGTGGGAGTGGGAAAAGACTAGATAATTCTATGCAACTTCACATGGCCAGTGTACTGTAGAGTTTGTGAGGGGGAATAGCAAGCATAATACAAAAAAAAAAAAAAAAAAAAAAGATATTCTGTGAAGAAATGGAAAAGATTTTAGAGTAATTTGGGACCTGGACAGAAAAAGATGTAGCATTACGTTTTTCAAATAAAGGTTTTTCATAGAATGAGTAGGAGGAACACAAAAAATAGCCCACAAAAAAAAAAAAAAAAAAAAAAGAAACTGAAAGGGCTATGTATTTTACATGTAAAAAAATGTAGTTCAGTGTCACTTAAAAAATGCCTCTTTAGCACTTTCCATGTAAGTTTTTAAATTCTGTCTATAGCTGGCCTCAGTACTGCACAAAATCAGTGAAATTTCCACCCCTTAAACATACCAGAGGCTCCAACTTCTTGTTGAATAAGAACTCACTCACTAGCGCAACCATACGCTGCTCACTGGAGAACTCTTTCTGGGAGGAGGAATAATAGATACGGCACCGGTGTGTAAACAACTCCCTCAGTCTTTTTACTCACTTGGAGGTCCACCTGCTAGTGGACATGATGGGGTAGAAAGAAAACACCCATTTCTCAGCAGGAAAGAATACAAGTCCTTTAAAGATGGCCAAGAGGAGGAAGAGAGGAAGCCCAAGTCCTACCAGCACCTTCAAGTTCTTAGTAAAGATGGAACAGTTTCTGCTGGCAGCAAGTCCCAGCTGCCTAAAGCAGAAGTATAAAAAACGTACAGTATGTAGAGGTACCATAATGCAAATCATGAGGAATTTACCTTAATGAGCAAATAGGTAATGAGCTGCTTGGGCATTGGGAAGAAAAAAAAAAAGCTTTTATCTCTTTCAGAATTACTTGCCAGCCCGAGTAACTATATCAATGAAGGTTCCTGTTTATCCATTTAACCTGATTGTGAATCTTAGGCTTTCAGCTCCCAGCTGCAAATAGTTGGGAAGTCTGATCATATACTTAGTGAAGGAAAATAATTTCTCTTTTATAAACTTGTATTTTCTGCCTCCTAGTCATGGTGAATATCCCCTCATTCTTTTGAAAGATGAGACATAAACCCTATACATATTTTGCATATATGAGTACTTGTTATCATAATCTTCCCCATAGTCTCAGGTTTTTTTTTTCATACAACCATGACTCCATATCCTTAATTCCTTCTGAAGCAGTTTTGTAGTACTTTTTTCAGATCTGTACTACTCTATCCTATTGAAGGTCATCTCCACTAGGAAAATGATATTGTTTTACATTTACTAGTGTTTTAAGAAGAATAAAGATTCTATTAATGATGAAGATTAAAGAGAAATAAATATTCTATTTCCTGACCAGGGGTTTATTTGAAATCTGTAACAACCAGTGAGGAATTCTTACCTTTCAGTTACCAGATTTGGTGTTGTTTAGTACATGGAAGTTATCCAGGAGCAATAGATAACTCACTGCTTCTGCTTACATTCCATCATCTTGGAGGATGCCACTGACATCATAAAGATTGAATGAAGGAGTTTTGGGGATGGAAATAGCTGTAAATCTGAGTCCTAACATTACATTTACATAGGCATAGTTTACAATACCTCTCCCTATCATCAAGAAAGCAAGGGACCCTTTGCTAAGGGTAGATGTAACAAGAGCAAGTGGTTTTGATGCAGGAGCACATCTTCTAAAGTGTTGATTACCACACCCATTTCTTTAGTGTATACACATGGAAAGGCAGTAACTCTAGGAGGAAATATTTTGAAACAAATGTATTCCAGGTTCCTTAGAAGAGTCTTACATAGTGCAATGAGCATAAGCATTGTAGAAGATAATTTTATTTTTGCCTTTAAAAAATTCTTAAACTAGACAATGTTCTAGCAGATGTAAGACTGAAATCAGAACATCCACGTATTTAAATTGAATTGCTGAACTAGTGTACCGGGAATCTGGAGACAATATGAGAGGAGAAAACTAGTGCACATTCATTGTTCAAGTTAAACATCCTGAGAAGCTGGGAGTCTTTTGGCGTGAAGTCATTCTTAGTTTTCCAGCCCAAGTAGTAACAATTTTAAAAGTGTCTTTTCTTTTTCTTATTAAATCTATCTGTTGTAAATGTCAGCTAGCAGCTGTACAGCCCACTTTATCAGGAAGTGTGCTTGAGTTCAGCTACAGCTTGTTATCTTTGCTGAAGTGGCCACCCTGTTAGACAGCAGCAGCCATGTGTATTCGCATAACTCAGAACATCTTCTTCAATACATAGTCCCTCTGCTCTTTTCACGACAACCTTCAGGCAGAAAATAATTTTTTTCAGTGAAACAACATCCCAAAACTAACAGAATTTACACTCTCGCTGCAACAGCCCATACTTAGCAACTGTAGACTTGCCATGCAACTTTCTTCAAAGTCCTAAAGCAGCAGCAGTATGTGTCTCAGCTACCTGTCTTGTACTGCAACTTCTATTTGTCTGATAACAATATCCTGAGTGGAGAGTTTCTGCAAGAGTGTCAGTTGAAATTAGATAAAAAGTGATCTGAGCAAGATGACTGGCTAACTTACTGGTCAGATTTACAGTCTATGTCAGTACTGGCCATACAGCAGGGATTTCTAAACACTGTAAGAAGCAAGAAAATCTTTCAGGATGTACGGGAGAGGCACTCTAGATGCCTGATCAAAAACTAGTGTAATGAAGAAATTCCTTGATGAATCTGGGTTCTGATCTGATCTCCTCCAGGCTGTTTCAGCACACAAATCTATGAAGGCTCCAGCTCCTCATAAATAAAAATTGGTGGATTGTGATTTTCACAATACTTATTGGAGCTAAATTTGGTAAAGTTCATTATTTGATTCATGTTTCTTATATTTTATCTTATACTTCACCTTTAAAAATAGGTCTACACCTGCCCTCTAAACAAACAAAAAACCCCAACTGTTCTGGTTTTGTTTGGTAAGGGGGGGCCTAAGGTGGCA
Organism: Chlamydotis macqueenii; assembly: GCF_036417535.1. Classification (NCBI taxonomy): domain Eukaryota; kingdom Metazoa; phylum Chordata; class Aves; order Otidiformes; family Otididae; genus Chlamydotis; species Chlamydotis macqueenii. Next base: position 99,816,928 of record NC_141558.1, on the reverse strand, counting down.
GCTTCTGTAGGAGACTGCTAGAAGTTGCTCCCCTTTGTTCAGTGGACTCGGCCAGGCCTAGGGCAGACCGGCTGCTGGCCAAGGCCGAGCCAATTGGTAGCAGAATGTCCCGTGATAATGCCTCTGCAATAACGTATTTAAGAAGGGGAAAACAGAAAAAAAAAAGGAAGAGAAGGTGTGAAGCAGCTGAGCGGGGGCAGAGAGGGGGAGGCGCGAGCCTTGTGGGCCTTGCAGGCCTCACCCTCTGGCCTCCCGCTGGGCAGCCGACTGGGCCCAACTAGGCCAAGCCCAGCCACAAGAAGTGGAGAAGAGATGAGAAGTGAATAAGATGTAAAAAAGATCCTGAGAGGCGTCTGCCAGCCTGTTGTGAGGAATGGCTGCAGACGCCAAGGTTAGTGGAGAAGGAGGGGGAGGAGTAATGTGGCTCCTGGCCAAGATTCCTCTGCAACTCGTGGTAAAGACCATGGTGGAGCATGTTGTCCCCCTGCAGCCCATGGAGGTCCACGGAGGGTCAGAGATCCACCTGCAGCCAGTGGAGGACCCCACACCAGAGCAGGTGGAGGCCTGAAGGAGGCTGTGGCCTGTGTAGGGTCCGCTGGGGCAGCTGTTCTGGAGGGACTGCACCCCGTGGGAGAGATGACCCATGCCGGAGCAGTTTCACGAAGGACTGTGGCCTGTGGGAGGAACCCCATGATGGAGCAGGAGAGGAATGTGAGGAGTTCTTCCCCCAACTATGAAGCAGCAGTGTAAAACAACGCGTGATGAACTGACCGCGACCCCCATTCCCTCTTCCCCCCTGTGCCACTCGGGAGGGGATCGTAGTAGAGATAGTGTTAAGCCTGGGAAGAGGGAGGGGTGCGGGGGGAGGTTATCTTGTTCCCTGTCTCATTCTCCTGCTAGTTTTATAAATAAATGAGTATTTTTCCCCAAGTCAGGTCTGTTTTGCCCGTAACAGTAACTTTAAGGATTTTCTCCCTGTCCTTATCTCAAACCTCGAGCTGTTTTTTTTATATCATCTCCCCCTATTCTTTTGGAGGGTGGGGGGAGTGAGAGAGAGACTGTGTAGTCTGGTACCGATCAGGGCTGAACTACGACACCAACCAAAACCCACCACACCAAAAAAAAAAGAAGCAAAGGGCGAGTATGCTGATAAAATAAACTAGAGAAGGAAAGAGCGAGAAAATGATATTTTGTATTAGCTACTCGGAACTGGCCAAAACAGTCTACTCATATCTGCCTTTGTCTTCATGACATGGCTGAGGAAGAATGGGACGTCTAATCACCAAATTTCCATAACACTTGAGATCAGAAAGATGTATTCTTTCTTTTTTTTTTCAGTATCAGAATTCAGTGTACAAATGGATGAATAAGTGCATTAGTTCATGGTAACTCTTGCATCTCTTTTTTTCAGAAACATTCTCTTCAAGTTTTGAGTATAACAGGTAAAAATGAGCTATTTTACAAAGCGAGAGAAAGTTTACTTTGCAGGCTGGTGTTCTACTAAAGCCCACAGTAAATTCCATAATGAAATTTAGTGCCACAGTATTTATCAAGCCATCTGTCATGTCAGGAGAGCTCTGAGAGGACAGAAACCTTAGGTGTTTCAGGGTTGCAAAGGCTGGCAGAATTCGAGAGAATCATAGACAAAGGGGCCAAATGTTTTTCAGACATGTCAGCACATAACTGATGAACAGTTAATCCTTCAGTAAGGGGTTAACCTGCTGCCCTGTTCCTAACCATGAGAAATGTTCCTCTGAGGAGTTCCCTTGCTTGTCATTTGGACTGTCAACCTGCCTCTAATGAGTTTGCTTCAAAGCCCAAGCTAGTTTACATACTGAAGCACTAAACTAGCTACTTTTCTTTCTCTGCTGCAGACATTTTATTCTCAAATCATTCTTCCCTTATCACCTGTCTTTCTCAAATGCTTTCCCAGAGCCTGTCAGCCAGTGGGAAAATTCTGCACTGGGAAAACTACTATTGGGTGAAGGAGAGGAAAAAGTCAGGTTCAAAACAAAATTAAGGGCCTCTTGTAGTTAAATGCTTTGGATTCAGACAATGCTAGTGTCTGTTTGGCACTAGTGTAACTGTTCATTAAACTATAATGCAGCTGAGATGGTTGTGTATTATGCTTTATTTTCAGATTACTGTGTTTTAACTTTTCAAAAAACTCTATGTAAAACAGTGGTTACAGGACTCATTTGAGAGGTGGGAAACTGAGAAGGGAGATAATAGAGCACATCTTCTACGTGGTTTGCCTGACTCCTGGAGGAATTGGATGTCCAAACTAGAAGTCTGCACTGCCATTATTCTGAGTGAAGCAAGCATGTACTTGTTTGTCTTTCATGTGCTGGTAGGAAACATGAAGGTGAGAAAAAGAATTCCCTCCAATCTTTGGTAAATCACTGCTGTGCTGCAAATAACCCAGAGCTGACTTGAGTCACCAAAACAATGATGAAGTATAGCTGTCGTAGCAAGGGGAGTACGGCTCACTTTTTTTCTTTGAAGTGGTAGACCCAAATGCTGGAGGAGGTATTTCTATGAGAGCTTCCATCATAGACTTCGGAGCAGACACTGCAGCATGTGGAAGGGAGTGTGGTACAAAATTGTATGTGCTGCAGTAACAATACATGCAAGTAAAAGCAGATCCATAAACAGATCAGCCTTCTTAAGTATGTGTTCATTTGTACTTTAACCTGGAAGGCGTGGTCTATGTTTGGTTATGGATATTCCTTGGCAACATATTCTTACAACCTGGCAGGATTTGGTCTTTCATCTTTCAGTGGCAGATAATTAAGTTCCAAGAAGCTTTTTGTATGACCAAAGTTTCTTTTAACAAGACCAAAGTCCTCTGTTCTATGGTGAGTTTAATAATTTTTTTTTTCTCCATAAGAGACGCTGTTTCCCAAGTCTATCTATTTTCAGCCAAAATTCTCCTTCCCCTGCTGATCTCCTTTCTGCTCTTTGCCAACTGTCTGCTTGGATCCCAACCTCCAGCTGAGAGATGGAGGCATTTCAAGGATGGGCAGAATAACTCTTTTATGAATATCATTTGTAAATTGCTCTGGGATGACAGACACTATATAAATGTAAGATATAATTTATATTAAACTGTCATTGAGCAGCTTTCTGTGTTCTTTTCTTTCTCTTGGAAATAAGATGGAAATAATCTTCACCATAAAAACTGGTTGATAACATCTACTGAAACAGCTGGTACCCTGACTTGTGTAATAGAAGTGGGTACTTATATGAAGCCTGACAAATAAAAACGACAGTGAACACTGTTTATGTTTCTTAACACGTAGTTTAGGTATCTTTTGCTAAAAGGGTTTCTGAGTCCCTGCATCATGTCTACCTGGTCATCTAGATGTCTCAATTTTATTAAAACAAGTGTTTGTGGAAGTGGCTATGTAGATCAGGTGAAATATATTCAGTTCTATGAAGGTAGTACGAGTAGCACAAGTACTGAAACACGTGTGTGTAGAGAACTTTTGAGTGTGGATTGCAGGGAAAGAGGGCTTGACCAAACTGAAGGAGAAGCCATTATTTTGCCAGCTGGTGTTTTCTGGAAGGAATGAAGGAGGGCATCTTGGTTTGGGTAAATATAGGATGAGTCACAGTTACATATATGAACCTCCAGAAGCTCTGTAGGAAGAAAGGTTGGGAAGACTGTGTAACACAAGGTGCTGAAGGCATGTTTTTCAATGCATCCATCATTAGCTAGGTTCCTTTTGGATAAGAATATCCAAAAGGATATCCTTTGGATAAGGATAAGGTAGCTATAGTGTTCCTGAGCATCTTCACTGGAAAGATGCTGTTAAGTGTGTGCATGTGTGTGTGTATGTATCAGTCTTCCTACAGGAAGACTGAGGCTTCCTATGGCACGGAACACACCAAATAAAGCATTTATTTCCAGAAAGTATTCCAGCCCAGCCAAAATCTGAGTAGGGAGGTGCTGCAGAGCAAAGATGGAGGGAAGATTTCAATTTGGGACTTGATTGATCACAGTTCACCTGTTTATATCCCGAAGAAGAACTGTCTATACAATTCAGCTGTTGCTGAATGGGGTCTGTTACAAATCCAGACTTGGCTAGTAAAATCACTGCAATAAAAACATGTCTTTGATGTCCAGCCCAGTACATAAAAACCAAAAGTATGCTGTTACCAAGGTGAATGGGTGAACGGTTTGGGTTAACATCTGAGCAGTTACAAATGTCACAAGCTTGGAGAGATTTAAAAAAAAACAATTGAAACATCCACTGAAGCCAGGTTTCTGGTTTAAATTTAAATGAAATGAAAATATCTAATATATTTTATGGAGTTGTCAGGCATGAAATTGCATCTTTGAGCGTCTGAAAAACACTGAGAATTTAATACATGTACTTTAGGTAATGACATACAAATAAAAGAGATAGCAAATGATTTACGATGCATTATGCTAAATACCAGACTATGCAGCAGGTATAGTGCTGCATGAACATAGCATGTGGCACTACTATGCTGTTGTATTTCCTTCTGACAAGTTCATACTAAGAGAAAAAGAACACCTAACAGGCTTTCTTCTCATGTGATGTGAGCAGGATACCAAACCAGATAGTCAGAAGTTTTAATCTACAGGAAAAAAAAGTTTGTGAAGCAAGGTTTTTATTTTATGAGACAAACACCTTACCTAGCCTTTCCTAGGAGAAATTACAGGTTGTTGGTGTTGTTCGTTTCTATTAATGAAGGAAAGCAAAACTTGGTTGTTCAGATCCATATCCTGTGTCTACTAGAAGCTGAGAGTATTTCCTGTCTATGTGCTTCATTACCTGGAATAAGAAGGAATGAGAATGAGAGGGAAGCTGATCTCTATACATTGAATGAGGGGAGGGATAAAAGAGGAGGGAAAAGTTAATTTCAACTGCTAAGCACCACTCCATGCAGTGGTGGTTGTTTTCCTTGACTGGTGGGGAATTAGAGCACATTCCTGAAGGATGCAGCTCTAAGTTTTCCATCAAAACTATGCTCCCAGGGACTACACAATTGCAAGCCATTCATTAATATATACATTTCATATTTTTCTATGTGAGGAGGAGAATGTTTTTCTTGCATAATCTTCAGGATCAATAGAGTTTTCTGATAATGTTTTATACTCATTGTAACTCCAGAAGGAGATACTAATGGAGCATCATGCACTCGTTGCCTTATGATGCTCATATAGAGCCCAATGGTCCCAACTGGTCAATATGTTTTAGATATCATTTGTTTTGCAAAGAAATGCCAAATAAGGAAAGAAGACCAGGTTAATAATTCAGATAATTTAAAAGAAAGGTCAGGTAAAGCAAAACTGTACTAAAAGAGTTCCGTAAAGCTTAGGAAAATCTTTGTTTGGCAATACTTGAAGTTTTCATGAAATGTCAGTGACTGTAGCAGGAAACCATGTGTGAGTTGTATGACCAGTCGCATAGCAATATTTCCATCTAGAAAAAAAAAATCAACAGGAATGTTGTGTGGTGTTAGTGGGAACAATATGGGGAAGACTCAAACTCTTATTCCTTCATGAGGAATTAATTTTATTGGCTTTATGCAACCCTGAAATCTAGTATATATCTTTGTAAGTTACAGCAGCTAAAAGAAGGATATACCAAATAGGAAAAGATGAGAGAAATAGCCTGCTTTGGAGCAGGAATGTGAGCCAGAATTTGACAAGACAATGAAGTGAAAGTTTATGGATTTAGGGAAATTAAAATGTAACCAACTCTTCAGCATTATGGTTCTTTGTCCCCCTCTGGTGACTGAAAAGCTGCAGAGGTCTGTGCAGGTAACACAGCAGTTGGGCTGAAAAGGAAGGTGGTGGTTGTTGCTGTTATTGTGTCTGTTTTGTTTTCTATCCAGACAGTTGCAACTAATCCCGGACTATTCTTGTTGCTTCACTGCTAACAAGCCTAGGTGTCTCACTGCTAACAAATAGGTGTCTCCTATTTAATGAGCAATACCTAATAAATCTAGTCAAAGAGTATTTCTGGCTAAGTGTAAATCATCTTCTGTGCCTAATGGGTCTCAGTGGAGGCAGAGGCAGGCAGAAATCTTTTTCCTGTGATTATTTGCTCCAAATGGCTGTTTTTCACAGAGTACGAGGACAGTGGACATTGGCATTTCAGAGTCACAGAGGTGCTTTTTCAAAGACAGTCGTGTCTGCGTTCACGCTCATTCCTGTGTGTTTGTGGGGAGCAGAGTGGCACGCTACTTTGTGCCTGCTGACATGACAATTCACAAAGAAGATTATGAGGGTCAGACCTTTCCATGGGGTAGCTCTATTGCATCCTCTTGCTAAACCCCAGTTATTCTTAGCTACTTGTTAAAAGCTTAGTGTAGAAAATGGGTATATTAATTAATGAATGTACAGATCTGTCCAACATTCAGAGCAAGCATTTAAAAAGGGTGAACTACAGTGAAATATGGGGCTGAAGTCATCAAAGCTGTGCCTAACTGCTAGATAGCTGTACACTATCAGCCACTGCAATGCATTTGGTCACCCAGGTATCCTAAAGATTGCAAGGGGACAGAAAATGCTCTAGAAAAAAAGTGCCAAAAAGAAAGTGGGGAGCTTCCTAAAATAAAGAGTAAGAAAGGTTGAGGACAGATGTGAGTCTGAAGACCTCCCTTTCCATCCTTACAAAAGTTAAATGCCCACATTTACTCAGAGTTCACCGCTGTGCTCTCTCTCCTAATGTAATAATGTAAGGCTGGACAAACCATTCCTGGCCAGAAGAGGTAATGGTGGTATAATTCCATTCTCCTCATTGTTGCTATTGACCCAGAGCCCTTGCTTGGGCTTGGAAAGGCAAAGGTCCTGTTCCTTCCTCTGCTTTGTTTGAAACCAGATCTTTTACCTTCTCAATTGCTGGGCACTGCTGTCATGTGGGATGGCTTACCCTCATCCAGCTGTGTGAAACTGTTCCACTTTTCTGTAAAATGTGTAAATACTCACTCAGCTAGATCAAGAGCAAATTACCAATGTGGTAACCCATCATTAGAAAAGTCATCTGATATATCTGCCAGGGAAGTTCAAGTCCTTGTGCCAAAAGACTGATATATTCAAAACAGAACAAGTTCCAGAAGAGACAGGCAGTACCCTAGGTTGGATTATGTTGCCAGGAGATGTGATGTTTAAATTTCCTCCTGCACAAAAGGAGATTTGAGACTCCAACACCTTAGGTGGCCATTCTTACAGCTAGTTTGTAAGAGGGCATTGCCTCCTTTCAGGTGTGTCTGATGTGATTGTAAGCATGCCTAATCTCACCTCTCATATATGCCCTTGAGCAAGATAACCAAAAAGGACTGCTGATAATTTATTTGGCAGTCATGGGATCGATGCTATTTAACTTCCTGCCCTGAGGACAGAAGCGGTTCTACTGGTATCTGGTGGGAAAAGTATAAACATGGAGGCCTTGGGAACTTTAATAACTTCAGAGTAATGAGGGATTTTTTTCTTTTCCTTGGTCGAACTGTGTGTTGGGCATATGCATCTCAAGCGGCAATTATGAATCTGTTTCCCTTGGGAATCTAAGCTGAAAAATCCATTGCAGATGGTATTCAAACTGGCATCAACTGAGTTAGTAGGTGACTTTCCACCATCTAGTGCTACACTAGTCAGCAAATAGTATCATCTGGATCTCAAACACTAACTGCAGATACTATCCAGAAATCTTGTCAACCTGTTTTTTTACTGCTTAAACTGAATTGCCAGAGCAATATGTAATTGCATTATTTTACTACCCATGTCTTAATTCTGTGATATATAAACATTTCTAGAAGTTAGGCTTAATTTATCCCACCATCATTGAGACCACCTACACTACCAGCAACGTGTATGCCATGAACAGAGTGCAATTAGATAAATGGACCCATGCCTGAAGCTAAAACCATCTTTTTGAAAAATACTTGTAGATCCTAGCTTATGTCCCAGAGAGAATTACAAAGCACAAACCATTAGAGCTTCTGTTATATTTACTAACATACTGACTCAGGAAAAAGCTGTGCTAGAAAAGACTGCTGGATCATGGCTAGTGTATAAAGGCCAATACTAGTCTACCAATTTATTTTCTCATTGAGCCTAATAGGAGGCAGAATTGTACCTTTTTGCATAGCTCCGAAGTGCTGCTGCAGGTCTGTCTGCCTGTCTGTTTATGACAGCTGTAGCTTCTGAAAAGACTGCAATCTACTCAAATATCTAATTTCAAAGCATTTAAATATTAAGAAAAGTGAGAAGTGATAATGTCAAGATCCATATGTCTAATTACTGAGCCAGCAACATCTTCCAGATATTCAACTGGTGACTGGTCAGGAAGGGTTAAATCTTCAGGAATGTTGGAATGATATATCTTTGCACACTCTTTGTGACAGCTTTTATTTATGGTAATTGGGAAGTAATGGTATTCTGTCAGGTCACCTGTGAAACATCTGGCTTCAGTTTTGGTAAAGTAGTGCATCAAAGGAGTTAAAACTTATTTGAGTATGTTTGGCACAGGTCAGAAAACATTTGGCTGTCAATCCACCAGGTAGATTTATGGTTATGCATGGACAGAAAGAAAGAATTGAACAGATTTCAGAGAAATAACAATAATCTTTTCCTTTGATAAATCCAGTGGAATTTCATTTTTGCTCAAGTCAACTTCCAGCAACAGATGCAAAATGCATCTGGTTTTGATGGCACAATAAAGAGTAATAGGAACACTGAAAAAAAAAAAAAAAAACAAGACAGAAAAGGCTGCTCTTCTGTTACCAGAGAGAAAACTTTTGTTTTGATCACCCTCCATACAGCAGAGAAATCAAAGTTATTTCACATCAGTGCAGTGCCTGAGTTTGAAGTCATGTCTTAGCCAAGTACAGTACAAATTTACTGTAACTTACTCTGATTGTAGACAGCAACTACAGAATCACAGAATTGTTGAAGTTGAAAGGGACCTGTGGAGGCCATCTGGCCCAGCCTCCCTGCTCAAGCAGGGTCACCTTGTTGCCCAAGGCAAAGTCCAGATGATTTTTTAATAACTCTAAGGATGGAGACTCCACAGCCTCTGTGGGTAACCTGTTCCATTGTTCAGTCACCCTAGAAGTAAAAAAGTGTTTCCTGATGTTCAGATGAAGCCACCTGTTTTTCAGTTTGTGCCCATTGCCTCCAGTCCTGTCACTGGACATCACTGGAAACAGCCTGGCTTCATCTTCACCCTTTCTTAGGATATTTATATACATTGATGAGATGCCTCCGAGCCTTCTTTTCTCCAGGCTAAACAGTCACAACTCTCTCAGCCTTTCCTCATCTGAGAGATGTTGCAGCCACTTTACCATCTCAGTGACCATTTGCTGGACTTTCTCCAGTACGTCCATGTCTCCTTTGTATTGGGGAGCTCAGAACTGGACCCAGTACTCCAGATGTGGCCTCACCAGTGCTGAGTAGCGGGAAGGATTACCTCCCTCAACCTGCTGATAACACTCCTCTTGATGTAGCCCAGGATACCATTAGCCTTCTTTGCTGCAAGGGCACATTGCTACCTCAGGTTCTACTTGGTGTCCACCAGGACTCCCAGGTCCTTTTCTGCAAAGCTGAAGTGGACATTTTTGCAATAGGCATCAGATCCCCTACATTTTCTAGCTTTCCAGTTTTTCTTTTGTCCACCTGCTTCTCCCTGCAATATTCGGAGTAAATTTTATGAAAGAACTCTTTTACATTGGAGTGTCTTTATCCCAAGTGAATCTTATCTATTCTACTGCATCAAATAGTAGGGATTTCTTCTACAGGAAATACAGAAAATTGCTTTTTCTTCTTTCCATTTCTACTGTATGCTCAGGGCTGAATTACACTGCATTTTGAGCAGTACCTTCACACTAACATACATACCTCTGCTACAGACTGATCATCATGCAGGTGACAAATAGTGTTTCTAATCTGCTACCTCATCAGTGCAGACCGAGTTTTGGCTCTTTGCAAGTGAGAACGTATTAATGGGAAGTTATTGAGGTCAAATGTAAGTGGAAGGTATTAAGTGTTTACTGAAAAAAAAACATATAGCAGGTAGTTCCTTTTAGTGCAATTGCATATCTAGACTCACAAATATGAGAAGTCATAAAGATATTTTGAATCTAGATATCACTCTGCAAAGTGACATGATCTGCGCTGTATCGGAAAGCAAGAAAGATGACTCTTTCTGATCCTTTCTTGCTTTAAAAATTTGTTTACCAATGTGAGTTTAAAGGCAAGGCATGGTAGGCAAGGCTGCAATATACTGCCCAGACTGACATGATGGAGCCTTTTTGGAGCTGATCTGCCCCTGCCATGGAAGAGAGAGTGGAAGGACAGAGCTGGAGTTGAAGGTGCTGGAGCCTGGGCAAGTTACGCTTGCTGTCAGGGACTATGAGGTGGTGGTGTCAATTAATGCCTCCCACCTCCTCAGAGAGGACATCTCCACACACTGATGCCCAGCTGGCAGCAGAAGTAGACACCTTGACTCTCTGCGGACCTGCACGTACACAAACTGGGCAGCAGTCCATGGCTATGGAGAAGAACACGTAGAGGTTTTGCTCCCTCTGCAAGTGGGACCATCCTGAACCAAAACAATCTTACCAACATCTCTAGCAGTCATGAAGTGTAAGACATGAACGATGAGGAAGATTTCAGCCTAAAATGCAGAAAATTATTCTAATGTATTCAAAATCTTTCAGCCTTTTCAGTGTGTGGGGGGGAGGTGTTGAATTTCAAGCAAAGCTTAGGCTAACCAAAGGTTTATGAGAGTCTGTTTTGGAACTTAGTGCTTCAGTATTGTCTGAAGGCAATCAGGATTCAGCAGCTAGGGCAAAATTGTCCTGACAGCATTTTAATTTGTGCCGTGTCAAGCTCTAGGCTTATGTTGAAGTTCAAAGGCTGAATATCCAAAGGGACTTTGGTACTTGATGGGGACTATTTGTCTCATTTCCTCAAGTTTGCTGACAAACTTGACCCATGAAAACTATTTCAAAATTTTTCAGGGTTATTTGAACACTAGTTTGAAGTCCAGTTTGCAGCAGCAGAAAGCAGACAAAATTTCACAGAGGTCTGACTGAAATTTGAAGTGAGGGAACTTGGGAACTGAAAACAGGTGATGGCGCAAGACTATTGAAATTACTTGTTTGCTCAGTGAATATGTCTCAAATACATTTTCATTCAATGCTTTCACTTGTTTTTATTCCAGCGTAAGAACTGCGCATAAGCCCCACCTGCACATTGTGAAGGCATCTACCACACAGGCAGCTCCTGCAAAGTTAGGCTGGAGAAAAAGTCAGGAAAAAAACTACGAAGGGTCTAATAAAAAAAGGATTCATGAACAGAAGTCCTAGAAACAAGCATATTAAATAGTTCAGGGTGACGATCTTCACACTTACGACTTCAGAGAAACAACTGTAGAGGTTCAGAGGTGTGAAATACATCTTTGTGTTTTCTAAGATAAACGCATAGGCGCTTGATCAAGGGCAGTTCTAGGCAAAGCAGAAATGACACTAAGAATATTTCATGGAGGCCAAACCCACAACTTTACAACCTGCAAAGGGAGGCACAAGACTTCCTAAACACCCCAGCTAGAAATAACTGTAGCTGGAAACATAAGCTGACGAACAGGTTTTTTGCATTAAACCTTAAGCTATTTGAAAGAGGGTGGTATGGGAATTAAGGCTAGAAAAATTCCCCTAAGGGGGAACACTGATGGAAGAAAAGACAATGCTACAATTATCTGAAATAAGAGAAAAGTAACAGAATTCAAAAGTGGAATTATTTCCTTGAAAGGAATCCGCTTTGGGCAGGGAGTGATGGAAAGGACTGTAGCTGGAGGGGAGGAAGTGGCGGCAGGGTGAGAGGGGGTGAAAGAAGAGGGAAGCATCTGGACACCTGGGCAGCCTAATAGGAAATGGTGCCAGAAGGCACTATTTTCTCTGATTTTAACTTTGTCATATTCTGTTTTGCAGCAGATTTGTATTCTGCCTGTTAGCACATCTGTTACCACCTGTACTGTTTCTGGGGCATAAGAAGAGAGACTAACACATTTTGTATTTGCAACATGTCTTGCATCCACCCTTCCATGGGACAGACTGGGACAGGTGACCCTTAATGCATATTGCAGACAGTCTTTGTGGGATTATGGGCTGATTTGTATTGGAAAGGACCCCAGAAGGTCTCTAGTTCACACTCCTACTTAAAGCATAGTCAGCTCTGAAGTCAGGCCAGGTTGCTCAGGGTCTTACCAGTTGCCAGTCAGGTCTTCAAAATCTCTGAAGATGGAGACAGCACAACCTCTCTGGGAAACCTCCTCCACTTCTTGATGGTAGTCATGGAGTAAAAGTTTTTCCTTAAACCCAGTCTGAATCTCTCCTTTCAGCTTATGTGTGTTGTTTCTTACCCTTCTATTATGCACTGGCGACTCCATCTTGTTGATGACCTCTTCATAACTACTGGGATCCTGCTGCTAGATGCCCCCAAGCCACCATCCAAAGATGAGATAATGCTAGCAATACCCTACTCTTATTATGTTGCAACACCAAAATGATAAAGGGTACTAGAATCTGCAGTATACATATACCTTACCTTTCTTCATCAGAGAAAGAACTTTCTGAAATGGGCACATAAAGAAAGCACTCCAAAATAGCCAGAGATTTGGTCTTGCTAAACCAGGTTGCTTCTCCAGGGTTTCACGGTTCTGAAATTAAAATCTCACAAGGACAAATTTAGTTCTGAAATTTCTGCTGCTTCTTTATTTTTTCCTCAGCTTTCACTTAAAACCAGCTCTGAAAACGAGGAATATATAATTAAACACATTTTGAGAAAAGATTTTTTTTTGAGGTTTTGTGTAGATTTCTGAACCTTTTTTTTTAAATTATCCAAAGTAACTAATAGTGCCCATCAAAGATGATCCAAAGAGGTGCATGGAGCAGAATCAGAACTAACTTTAGCAATTATTTCCACAAGAAGATTCTCAGAGAGAAATTACATCTTTATTTCCAGGATTTTAACAGCTACAGAAACTTTCAAAATCACTTGTCGAGTTTATCAGGGCTTTGAACATGCTTTTAAATCAAAACCAGAAAACTGTTATATTTTATCAGGCATATAATTTGCCAATAAAATCTGTACTGAAAAAGATAAAGTATCAAGCCTCAAGAATTGGGAAGCTATATTAAGGTGTTTACAGTAAGTGCAACACACACTTATTTAAGCAAAAAAAAAAAAAAAAAAGGCTGAATAAAATAAATCTTACATAAAAACTTTTATCCAGAATTTCACACTTTGATAAACTTTACAGAAAGGTAAAAATTGAAACTAAACACTAGAGTTTGTAAAGGACTTCCCTGGATCTGAAGGCTCTCAAACATTTCAATGCCCAGCTCCTATCTGACATAAATAGAAAGAAAATTCCAGGTAAAGCCAGTGTGAACTACAAGATGAAACATCCAGTGATCCAGGTCTCATCTGGCATTCAGAATAGTTAAAAAAAAAAACCAAAAACACAACCAAAACAAACAAAAAAAAACCAAAAAAACCCTCAACTTCTTTGTAGCAAAGATATTATAACTTCTGCCAAAAATGCTTAAAATTTCCTAGATCACATCTGTGAGACAAGGACAGAACATAAAGCAAGGACAGAACCTGGTCAGGATCTCTAAAGTTATTCACTGCCTTGTAGTCTATTTCACTGATAAATTTGAATGAAAGCTGCTGGCAAGCAAGCTGGAAAAAATATGTGCTACACTGATAAATACCTAAAATGCAGGGCCTATCTCAGCCTGCACAGATGAACTAACTGATTCCAACCATTCTTATGAAAGCAAAGAGGAAAACAATGTTTTCTTACCATAAAACAAAACAGGAAAAAATCTCTGGTATTGGAGAAAACCAAGGTCAGCTTCTCTAAAGAACAGATTTTTGGGGGAAAGGGCTTATTTTTTATTCTCCACCTTATTGTACTGACACATAACACAGGATACAAACAAATACTGTCAAGATCAAACTTGTGTTTAAATATTTGAAAGGTTATTAAGCATTTTGAAGTTCAAGGAGGTTCACTGAAAGGGATTCAAGTAAAAATGTGCTGGATCTCCATCCTTATAACAGAGTTTAAATGAGGAGCTGTAGATATATTTTAAAGATTATTACAGAAACATTAAGTTACATCCTCTTCAGATTTTTTCTAAGTTCAGGTTGATAAAGCAAAATGCTGAAGTCACAATTAGTCTTTTGTGAAATCTACAATAACGTGAACAATATAAATACTGGCTATAGATGCATATTTGCTTGGTTTCTTTGGTAATGTAGCTTTTTATAAGTAGTTGCATGAATTTACATTAGATTTGACATATATATCAGCGCAAACCCATGGTCCCTTTCCAGCAGAAAGGGTTTTTTAAAAAAACATCTCTGGATGAGAAACAACAATATTTTACCTGCTGCTCATTATGAAATGCACCGGAGCCTCTGGTAAGATGACATGCCACTATGTTTGGTTTAAATGCTTTTTTCTTTTTTTTTGCAATAATTATTTGAATATACTTGAGGGATACTTTACCGAGTGGTAGAAAATACAAAAGTGTCTCACAGAAAAAGAATGAGAATTCATTAATGTGAATAGTTCTTATCAGAGATGAGAGCTTTTTCTTCTGTAGTTTTTTTAATTCTCTCTGAAATAATCCTAGCATTTTCTGAGGCAATTTAGATTGAGGTAAGGAGGTTGTCAAAAGCAATTGCAAGATTTAAAATGAAATTGTTGATCACTCAAATAACCACATACACCATGCAAAGGAAATTCCAAGAGAGTTTTCAAATGATTGTAACAGTAGTGGTATGGTCAATAGACTTGTTCACAAAAGTCTATGTGTCTGTAGAAATAAAATATGAACAAGGTTAGGAAAAATCTTAGCAGAAGAGTGTAAGGGTATTTTGTCCCTTTCATCATGAATAAATGGGAAATATTAACCTGAACTTCATATTTAAATGTGCTGCCGTAACACACCCAGCAATTCCCTGCAGCCAGTGCAATACAATTAATTACAATTTCCCTGGCATGTGGTGAGTACCCCATTTGCTGGGGCTGTGCGATGTTCAGAAGCTCTACTGGAGGTGATGTCATAGCCAAGTCTTTCCAAAGATCCTGAACAAGTGGTTGAATCCCACTGAAATAAACTGTCCCAGGAGGTAAAAGAGAATATGTGCTAAAAAAAAAAACAAACCCAACCCTGAGCGAATTTAGTCCTGCTCGTGCTTTCAAGTCACTGTTATTGTCTCATCCATCACAGACACCCCTTACTGCTGGATGAAGTCTCTGCCTTCAGCTCCCTCAGCTCATTAGTGAACCATTCAATATGTCTTCCTATTATGATGCCAATATTTATTACTCCAATATGGGAGAAAAAAAACACACATGAGAGAAGGACAAGAGTGAAGACAGTAGGGAAAAGATTATAAATACATTTTCTTAGCTTTTTTTGCACTTATTCTGTCAAAAAGATTCATAACTGAGCAATATAACAGTAGGATAATTAAAAGGCCATTCTTTTGGAATGTCTTCAGAAGCCTCTGTTTCTGGCATACTGCTAAAATAAAAGTCAGCATGAAAAGTCACAAAAGATTCTATTTTTATTTTCACTCCAACGATTTTCCCCCCCTGCTATCCTGTCTAAGATCTCTTTCTTCTTTATGTGCAAAACTAGAGCAAATGAAGCACACATCAAAATACTTCAGCTAAGAGGGGAGTCATTGAATGGATCATTGCTTTAACAAGGATTACTGACTTTCTTTTCATATTTTCTACAACTACCTTCATTTTTCTTCTGAAGTCAGATGTCCTGAGGCAAAACTTAACCAAAAAAAAAATTGCCTCTTGTCCCTGCAGCCTATATACAGCTAAGCTTGTATTATTTCTCTACAATTTTGAGTAAAATTGTGAATTATTTTTGTCTACATTCATGTTTCAAATATACATAGACTTCCTAGACTCATCAGAAAACTCATTTCTAGTTTTATCCCGCAAATATCCAGGTCATCTCTCAGGAACAGCTTGTGGTCTGGTCATTTTCAACTCTGACCTGTTATCACAAAAGCCATATCAAGGGGTTAAATAGTCTTATAGATTTCCACTTTAGCTCTCTGAACAAATCCCACAAAATTAAAAAAGTAAAAAAGTAGCTCAGGGCCTGGAAACTTCTTTTCATTGAGGTAGGTGGCTGTGTTCGAATAGCCTCATGTTTCCCTTGGAATTCTAAAACCTGTCAGTCAAAATTTAAGGAAAAGTGTTGTGGATCTCTTCTTATACATTTACTACTCTTTGTGAGGAGTTGAGATTTCCTCAGTGTTTGGAATCTAAAACACATGACTGAAAAGTAAATATAGATTTTTTTTAGGGGTTTTTTTTTAGGTTTTTTTTTTTAGCACTCAGGTCAGCTCTGACTTTAACCTACCTCTGAAACATCATTTTAAGAATGTGGATGTACATTCATGGCATTTATAGAGCTGAGTGTTATGATATGCTCCCAGTTTATGGCCTCCATTTATGACATTTCATAAACACCTTTTGTGAAATTCTAGCTTCACTCATAATAATGGCAAAATTCCCATGAATGTCAATGGAGCCAGGCAGTCACCACTCTGCTTTTTCAGGGGCTTGTTGATTGTTTTTCAGCCCTTCTCCGCACTGCAGAATTTCTGTTTTTCTGGTTGTGTTTGTAAAACCCGTTAGTGCAAATACATTGCAAATGCAGAGTTTGCTGACTCGAAAAGTGTTTTGTGGGTGTACTTGAACTACCTTCCTGGAAGTCATAACCAAAGCCAACTAGGACTTCCTTCTGGTAACATAGTGATGTCCATGTCAATAATTTTGCCGGTATAAGATCATCACTTTGAGGAGGATGTATGTGAGTTTATCATATAACGCAAATGTCATGTCAGGGCAACTTTATGGGATAGGCGTGACCCATGTAAGGGGCTTACAAAATACCTGAATTTCAAAATTAGCTGTTATAGAAAAATTTATACGTAATTAGGAGAGGAAAAGACCTTCATTACTTTGATTTGTGTTATTGGATAACTCAAATGCTCTAATCGTGTTCTAGGACCCCATACTGGCAAAACTTCCTAGTACAGGACCTGCAGAAAACACTTACAATATATAGGTAAGGCAGGACAGAAGAGAAGGATGCAGACACACCATGGGCATGCATAAAGAGCATTGACACCATGCCAGCATGAAACAATTTTAGATAGTTTTTGAATAAAAAAGCTTTAAGTAAGGAGTTAGAAGAGAACTAATAAGTGACCGTCACAGCTAAGAAGTCTTTCCCAAGTATGAGGGATCACTTGAAAGCAAGTGCAAAAATGGTGTCACTTGAAAATGCAACAAGCAGCCATAAAGGTTAACATCCCAGGTCAAACAGAGGTGGAAGTTGATCTCTTGATAATGAATAAGAGATAGGTGGAAGAAAACCATGAATGGTCTTGGAAGTGAAGTTACTTTTGTTTGTGGGGGACATGAGGAGCCAATTGTGCACACAAAGAAGGAGAAGCAAGATTAAAGCAACAGGCTGGGAAAATGATCATTAAAGTAGCATTCTGAAAGGCTCTGACGAGACAAGACTGCATTTGTCAAGGTCAGGGGAAAGGATGTTTAAGATATGAGTGTCTGTGTGACTTGAACTGCCTGTTACAAATCTTGTTGAAAGATAAGATTCCTTGAAAATGTAGGATGTCAGGAAACGTCTGGTTAGTAGTGGAATGGATTGTGCACACTCATGTGGGTATAAACAGAACATTTCAGCTCTCACTCATTCATGGCTACAGCATTATACAAAAATGATCAAGAGTGGGAATAACTAGCTCAAATACAGTCTGAAATTGAATATAATTTAATGAACATGAGGTCTGAAGTACCTGCAATCTAAATGATGTTTTGTTCCTTGTTATGGCAGTTGATCTACTCAACTGTGGTTCTTAGGCTGTAACACAACAAATCCTATATATAACAAAAGATGTGAAAGCATCTAAAAGTATAAAGAACAAAGACATTTTAAAACTTGCTTAGTTAGACTTACAGAAAAGAGGTTATTTATGACTCTGTGATGCTACTGAAGTGCATGCCAGAAAACATGCATGCTGAGCAAGCTGCCTCCTAGTACACCATTCAGGACACTCACATCTACAGATCTAAGCCTTGGTCTGGAAAAGGTCAATAGACCACCAAATATGTCAATTCTGAGTGATAAGTTGCTTACTGAGAGAGTGCTGAAATCCATTTTACCAACTGGGAAATAAGAGATAGCTCTTGCAAAGAGCCAGTAGAACCACAAGCATTTCAGTAGAGAATAGTGGGTAGATACTTGTTTTGCTGAGGCCCTCTGCTCAGCTTCTGTCAGCACCATGTTTAATTTTAATTCAGCACTGTATATCTAAACTGCAACGTTTTAAACTGTGGTTTTTTGTAAACAGATGCAAACAGTTTCAGTACTGTGGCACAAACCTAGGTAAACCCTCCTAAGACCAGGTTTTTATTGGGACTCACCTCTGACTGATGGAGAAGAAGGCAGCAGGACAGAGGTCTAGGGGAAAGTGAAAAAGTGAGATGCACATGTAAATATAGCCAAAACCTCATATACTTTCATGCAAACATTACAGTGTTAAAGCTGCAATTCCTCTTCAGAAAGATGCTCTAGCTGTGTCATGTAGCATGATGTCATAGTTCAGACCCAATTGGGACCAGACTACGCAGTCTCTCGCTCCCCCCACCCTCTAAGAGAATAAGGGGAGATAATATAAGAAAAACAGCTCGAGGTTTGAGATAAGGACAGGGAGAAATTCTTAAAGTTACCTTTATGGGCAAAACAGACTTGACTTGGGAAAAAATACTCATTTATTTCTAAAACTAGCAGGAGAATGAGACAGGGAACAAGACAATCTCCCCCCCCACCCCTCCCTCTTCCCGACCTTAACATTATCTCTACTACCTTCCCCTCCAAGTGGCACATGGGGGAAGAGGAAATAGGGGTTATGCTCAGTTCATCACACATTGTTTTACGCCGCTGCTTCCTGGTCAGGGGAAGAACTCCTCACATTCCTCCCCTGCTCCATCATGAGGTCCATCCCACAAGCTACAATCCTTCAAACTGCTCCGGCGTGGGTCATCTCTTCCACGGGGTGCAGTCCCTCCAGAACAGCTGCCCCAGCGGGCCCTCCACGGGCCACAGCTGCCTTCAGGCCTCCACCTGCTCTGGTGTGGGGTCCTCCATGGGCTGCAGGTGGATCTCTGCCCCTCCATGGACCTCCATGGGCTGCAGGGGGACAACCTGCTCCACCATGGTCTTCACCACAGGCTGCAGGGGAATCCTGGCCAGGAGCCACATTACTCCTCCCCCTCCTTCTTCACTGACCTTGGTGTCTGCAGCCGTTCCTCACAACAGGCTGGCAGATGCTTCTCAGGATCCTTTTTACATCTACTCACTTCTCATCTCCTCTCCACTTCTTGCAGCCAGGCCAGGCCGAGTTGGGCCCAGTCGGCTGCCCAGCGGGAGGCCAGAGGATGAGGCCTGCAAGGCCCACAAGGCTCACGCCTCCCCCTCTCTGCCCCCACTCAGCTGCTTCACATCTTCTCTTCCTTTTTTCTTGTTTTCCCCTTCTTAAATACGTTATTGCAGAGGCGTTATCACGGGACATTCTGCTACCAATTGGCTCAGCCTTGGTCCGCCCTAGGCCTGGCTGAGTCCACTGAACAAAGGGGAGCAACTTCTAGCAGTTTCCTACAGAAGCTACCACCTTAGCCCCCCCTCACTTAACAAAACCAGAACACATGACTAGCAGCACATACTGAATTTCAGATCCTATGTTTGGCCTGACTACATGTAGTGGTTTACCTCTATGCCCAAATGTAAAGCAGGTAAAGAACAAAATGAATCTGAAACCGTTCCTCACCACAGAGTTGGCCTCCAGAGCTGGCTTTTCTGAAATGTAAACAGTGAAGTGAGAATATTTCATTTGCTACTGCAGTATTGTTTATTTAAACCCAAATCTGCAAATATGATTGAAGTTTGGCTTGGTTTCAACAATTTGATATGGTATTTAAAGCTGCAGTGCCATGTTTTGAATCACAGACAATTTACCTTCTTCAGGCTTTTCGTTATGTCGTTATTTCTCCTTCTTTCACTCACTTTAAAATAATTTTTAAGTGACGTTAAAAGTGGAACTGTGGGAAACTCTCCTATAAAACTCAAAACCACACAGAAGCCTTGTCTGCTAAATACAATCTGCACCTCAGAGGCCCTTGTTGAGTTTCAGATTTGCAAGAGTTTGCTCCAGGGTCATCTTGGAGCTTCTGGCTAATGTGAATCTATAACAACGAGAATTTTCAAAGAATTTTAGACGCTAGAAAACTATGAAAAAAAATTATCCTAAGATCTGTAAGCCCCAACGGAGCAAACCGTGTTTGGAACCTGATGCACTTCAAAGTGAAAGGATTTTTTAAAATACATCAGCAACATTTAATAAGTCTTTACTCTTAGATGGCCTGATAAAACAGGCTGAATTTAGAGGAAAGCTTTCAGTTGAGGTCAACACTCCCTAGATTGCAACCACATAGTATTCTTAATGGAAAAATATTTAAAGACTGAACAAAGAAAGGAAAATTTCATCACCTATTTCCATGCAGGAAAATTTAAGCATTGCATAAATAACACAACTTCCCTAAGAACACCCCAAAAGATCAGTAGCAATCTGGGAAGAGGAGTAAGGGTTTCAGGTAGCTGATCTAAAGCTTTATCCTGAAAACAGCACTGTTTCTGTAATTATGAGAAGCCTGACCATTACTCAAAGGAGTCTCAGATAGTCACTGAATTCCTACTTGTTCTACTACTTATTCAAAGAAGGCTGTAGTATAGCTAGATTTTTGGGAACTAAGAGAAAATGCATACACTATTTTCATTGATATGAACAGAAGGCAAGTTCTGAACTTCTGCTGTCTTCAAGAGATGATGATTGGATTTTTTTCTGTTACAACTATGACTGAATTAAAAGTGTTTTTACAGCACCTGGTTTTAAATACCATTACCTAAGGAGACCAGATGACATGCTTCACATTGAAATGCAGCTGACTAATATTTAGTTTTCTTTTTTTATTGATTGTGAATTTAAAAAAAAAAAACCAAACAACACAACAAAGCCGGGTATGGAGTTCAGTAAACAACATCATCAAACATTTAGGAGATCTGCACAATAAGATTTAAAGTCTGGCAAGAGCACTGGTCAACTTTTCAGTTGTATAGAAAGTCTCTTTCTTCTCCTCCCTTGATTAAGTGTACTGTTGCCAAAACAGCAATTTGTAAGATATGCCCCTGTCAAAGGGACATGGTATTTCATGCTTATTTGTTGGAAAGTTACATGCTAGCACCTGCATGGAGGCTACTGCTACCTCTGAAAGGAATTTCAGGCATTTTTACCAAATGCCTAAGGACTGTAATTAGCCCAGAATATTCACTGGCCAAGTTTTTCTTCATTGGAAAATGGAAATGTGGCTTTCCCATGTGGCAGCTTCATGCCAGATAGCAATTTCCTCAGTTTGCCCACAACATCCACAGTGGTTCAAAGGATCTGCAATCAAGCATGGTGCTATGTCCTAAATGGTGGGTCAAATGCAAGCCGTGGATCTGTATGGACTTCAGCATAGAAAAGCTGAAGTCAATGCAACACCATTTTACCTTAGTTGAGAATATGGACTTCGGTTTACATCTGGACAATTTTTGTCTTCACAAGACATTACTGTCTAGAAATCTGTGAAAATTAGCTTTGTCTGACAGAAAACAGTCTCTACACAAAGTGGATCCCGGCTGCCTCACAGAGCCTGTAAGTGCCAGAACATTCAGCAGCTAGATGTGCCTCTGTCGATGGATCCATAGGAAATGTTAACCTCATGAATGTTAATATTAAGCCAGAACCATACATGAATTGTGTGACAGGAATTGCTGGGAAACAAGAATTACAATATATACACTTATACAGCATACATACACACATGTACATGCACACCAAGTTTCAGCATTTGGTTTTATTTTTATGCAAGGAAGAAGCTGAGATATATTGAATTATTTTTTTTTTCCCCCTTTGAAACTCAGAAAAACACAGAAGCCTGATAACGAAAAGCTGCTTCCTAAAGTTTCTGGAGCCTCACCTCCAGCAGCCTGAAAACTCCAAACTCCAAACCACTTGTTATTATAAGACACAGCATTCTCTCTCTCCTTCCCCCACCAGAAATGTTTTCCTGGACTTGTGACTACTTACTACAAAAAAATTTTGTCAAAAATTATATTTTTTCCTGTAAATTTATAGGTTCAAGAAACCATCATTTTCAAGGGAAGGGATGTTTAATCAAAAAAAAAGTTCCTAACTGACATGTATGTGGAAAATTCCTTGAGAATGTGTTGATCGACAGCTTGATTTTTGATGTATGTCTGCTTTGCCAAACCATATCCTTATGTATGGCATGTAACGCTATCATGTCTTTCATCCTGAAAGGATACAAAAGCAGTCTCTGGGCAGCATAGACATGATGCAAATGACTCAGTTCTGCCCTTGGTAGACCTCTGAATTTCGCTTGCCCTTCAAGCTAGGGTGTCATGTTCTGATTTTGGACGAGAGGAAGGCCCCCTTGTGTTCTAGCCGACCTCAGACGAGTCTGGGGGGCTAGGGGCGGCTGGACCGACCTCTCACACACCAGAGCGTGGTTTTGTTCGTATTCTCGGGAACAGAATTAAGACTCAAAACGGAGTCAAGTGCCAGGTAACTTTATTAACCCGACAAGAAGTTTGTAAATGGAAGAGAAAGGAGAGAAAGGAAGGAAAGAGGGAAAATAGTTTCGGTTGTAATAGCTACCACCGCGGAGCTGCAGCGTCCCAACAGTTCAGTTCACTCGATGGGGTGACGATCCATCCCGGTGTTGGTCGTCTCGATGTAGGTTCCGTGGATGTGTATTCCGGCGAATGTGTATTCCGTTGAATGAAGTGAAGTGTAGAAGCGTAGAAGAAGTCTGAGTGTGTCGAAGAAGTGTAGAAGTCTCGAAGTGTAGAAGAAGTCTCTCTGTCTCAGTCCAGAAATGTCCCTTTTTACGTTGGTTGTTTTCATTGTATTTCGAGAGCTGGTTTTCCTAGCCGCACCCCTCACCTGGTGGCGATATGCATGCCCATTACTGGGTGATCCATTACCGGGCGATATGCATGCCCATTACCCGGTGATCCATTACCGGGCGATATGCATCTCTGGGCACATGCCGGAGGCTAGGGCTAGATTTCTCGGAACCAGCTCTGCATTCAGGTTCGCAAGACAACAGGAGTTGCCTTGCAAGATAACTGGGAAGCCATTGCTTGGGTGGTGGCCCGCTGTTTCAACAATGTTGAGACAAATTTTTGACACAGTCTTTTACATAGGGTAATAGGGACTTGTCCTCATGTGGAACTGACCCTCCAAATTAACTACAAATTTATGGATTCAGGTCAGGAAGACAGCAGTACACATGACATGAGGCCTGTGGATGGGCAATTGCCTTAGATTTGGACTTTAGTCATTGTTGCCAGTAATATAACCTTGTGCAGTTGCATGTTATTTATCTTTTTTTTTTGGCAAATGATTGCATGCATATGCTAGTGAATATTATGATCTTTCTTGCAAACATGTATTGCATCCCTCCAGGACTGATTACGTTAAATAAACCTATGTTCATAAATGGGCACACCCATGTCAGCACTGATAGATAACATACATGTTGCAATAAACTCCATCACAGTCAAAGCCAGGGCTTAGTCGTACCGGTCTGGCAAATTTCTCATTGGAATACTTTAATAGTTAAGTATAGAAGTGGCTATTCCAGGAACCCTGAGAGATGCATGCTTGGCTCATTTTTATTAGGTAAGTCTGTAAACAGTGAAACTGTGCTGGCTGGTACCAGAATAGGTTTTGGCCCTCGGCATTGCATAGGGAACATAAACTTGGCAAGTCTGCCTTACAAATCACATATAAATCAGAACTGCCCGGCAAAGCTGGTCCTATTGCTAGAGTTCTTGTTCCCACACATAGGATTAATCTTTGAAGCCAAGTTGCCTTAAAGATGTTTTTGTTTAAACTGTGACAGTGTAAACGTTTAGGTTTCAAGGAGTTTATTCCTTCAGCAAATATTTTTACAAGATAAATAACAATTCTACTATTTTTATACTGTTTCTCATTTTCTTTGTGGAACCATAAAATTTAATCTACAATAATCTGATGAGGAAAGAATACATATCTGCATTAAATTTCTTCGTTATAGCCACTGTTTCACAACTACTCTCATCCCACACGGTTGTGGATATTTCTTTTCCTCTCTACCATCCATTTATGCATATTACTTTGTATGTACTCTGAGATATTTATATGGAAAGTACCCTGTTAAACTTTTATCTTGTTGGGACAGAATATGAAATACTATAGAACTAATATATCTGTTAAGAAAGACACATTTGGGCCTATCTATCATATGCTAGTTGTTCCCATAGAGGCTTGTCATTAATAAAACAGGCTTAATTTTTCTACTCCATGGAGGTTACTGAAAGGTGATGTTTTTCCTAATGTGTTCATGCTGTTTTTGAACACACAAAAAAAAGTGTAGGTATTCACACTTCCAAGTGAAGTCAGTGGGCACTATGTTCAGCACTCTCAGCTAACAGTCACAGGATAAAGACTCCGAAATCACCTCTGAAACATACTAAATTTCAGTACAACTGTTCAAGTTCAAAGTAGATAGTGGCTTGATTAGGGTTTGATTTTCTTAGCTTTAATTAGTGTGGCGAAGAGTTTAAGTAAGTATTTTAGCCCTTATCCTTGTGCATTACTCACAAAAACCATAGACTGAAATCCAAGCAGAAAACGCTTTTTCTCAAAGTCATATATAAAGTTGCCTCAAAAGACTTCTGGATTGCAGCCAAAATTCATCAATTTGCAGAAGAGACTGATGTTTAAATAAATATGTATGTAAGTATCACAATATGTAGCTAGATACTCAAGAGGCAAAGTAATACTTCTCCACAGACTATAATGTTTCCTCTTTAGACTGGAGGGAGTTTTATTGGCTTGAAGACTGGATCTCTTAACGAAAATATCTATGAAGAGAGAAGTTCTGTTTGACAAGCCTGTTCCAAAGTAATACTCCTATCACTAGTAACAGCTTTTATAATTAAAGCAAGCAGATCACATCAGTCATAAATTCACTTGAGTTACGAAGGCTATAGCTGCTGCCATTAACAATTACATTGGCTACAGTTTTGTGGGAATAACTTACACTACTGAGTGTATAATTTAATTTATTTTCTCATGCAGCAAGAGTTGTGTTGTTAAACGAAGCCAATATAGCGATAAGGTTCTCAAATAGCAGTACAAGTTGGAAAAGTATACTAGCTATTTTCTTCAAATTGTGTAAATATAAAATACATACATCTGATACTGTGTGGTTTTGAAAGGAAAAGAACTAGCATTTGCAGGAAACTGCTACTAAAGGGGAAAGGTGAAAGAGATGAATACTAAGCACTCACTGTATTTTCTCTGCAAGACATTCCCCCTCAAAAAACTTGTACATACAAGATGCACAACTTCTACAACAGTGAATTTTTCAGAAACGTTCCTCCCGAGCCTTGCAGAAAGGTGCTTGCCAAATTCCTGTCTGTATTTTCAACAAAGGATGCACTTAGAAACCTGGCGGAGCGCTTACAAGGCAGAAGGGTGGAACATGCCTGGAGTGGAGAAGGGTCACTCTGGATGCTGTGATCCCACAGTGTTCTTGTCATCTCACTTACTATTTTGGGGGCATTTGTAATGATTCTGATTGGAGATTAGCCACATCAGTACCAAATACTCATCAACTGCTAAAATGGAGTTCCTGTACCAGAATACCCACTTCAGAGAAAACAGATACAATTTAAACGGAAGAAATACGAGACAGAAACGAACAGAACTGAAATTGTATCAAGCACCAATCTTAAATGCTAAAGTCATCTAATTACACAAGCAGTGACTTTTAATATGGAGAAACATGTACTGTTACAGTGGGGAACAGTAAGCAGCACATTAGGAAAAAATGATGAGGTGCGAAACCAGCAAAGCTGGTATGTCAGCAAAGATTTAAATGAAATAAATGGGTAGTTTGTACACTGGAAGAAGCATGACCCAAATACCGCGTGCAAGGTGGAGTGGGAAGAGGCAAACAATCAGGACAGGAGGGTACAGCAGAAAGAAAACTTCTGTCAGTGCTTTCGAACTGGATATAGAAAGAGTGAGAGAAAAAGGACTTAAAACAAGAAAGAAACCCTAATTTAGCTGAGGGAGAATAAATTATTTTAGCTGGTGAGTATTGTGTAGGCTGTATTGGGGAAGCTGAGTGCCAGAGAATCCACAAAAAAAAGGAGGCTGAAACAGGCCAGGAGAATAAAATGATGAGTGACAGAGAAGAAAAATACAGAGACAAGTCTAGAAGAATATACAGAAGAAAAAAAAATGATGGGGACTAGGATATTAGAAAGTGAGGAGTGAAAATAATTTCATGGTTGTCAAACTGAGTGTCTGGGAAGATGGAAGAGTTGTCAACAGTGATGAAAGAAAAGGCATGGGGACCAGGTTTGGAGAAAAGACAAGAATTTCCCTTCTTTCTGATTAGTTACACTGGGGCAGGCAGAAGGGGAGCAGAGAAAAATTCTGCACAGAGGAAGATACTGAGTTTGAAGTATTAGATTGCAAAATTGCAGCATAGGCATTAGACAGGACATCGAGGCTGTAGTGAGCTCACCCAGGAGAACAGTACATATGGAAGCACGATAAGATTAAGGAGAAGCACTCAGGAATATGTGATCTCACATCAGCCAGCAAAAGATGCTCAGTTTACAAACCTGTACCATGGCACCAAGCCAACAAGCTACAACTGCCACATCAGCAAGGCTGACAACATCTGAGGAAAGTTTTGAGTTAGCAATTTCACTGAGGTCTGCACTTGACACAGGTCCAAAAAATACATGTTGAGCCACAAACTTTCCATATGTTGAAACTACTGATCCCCCAGAAAACTATGCACATCCCATGGAAATCTGAAACAATATCTTCTGAGAGACTTTAGCCCTGCCACCTAGAGCAACTAAACTAAGAGTAACCTTCCAAATGTCCACTCTCTGCATTAAAGACAAGTGTTTAAACTGGTCCTGGTCTGACAAGGGTCAGACTGTTAAAACAGAGCAAAAGCTTCCCAAAAAAAAGCAATATCGACTCGACATCTCTGTGTCGTCTGCCCTGCACAAACTTACACAGAGACTTCTGTATTTCTGCTCGATGAACTTTTTACTGCAGTACTGTTTTTATTTAAGAGACAAAAATCTATATAATGTAGAGGAGGCAAGGATTTGTTTTAATCATCTTGGTCATTTACATGAACCATAAGAATATCTGGAATAAAAATAACCAAAGTTGAGTTAAATTTGGAAGGTACATTAAACCTCATACTTCCAGACTCAATCGATGTTGTGACTACCTAGTGTTAGGAGAGTTTTCCACATCTTCCTGCTCTTGCTGGTCTTGATCAGAGACAGGACATGGGGCTGTACCACACTGCAGGTGTCGTGGTGGGTTCCTGTGCTCTTACCTGTCTCTGTTACAGGTAGCGACAGCTCTAAGAGACACTTTCAGAAATGTACAAAATAGAGACCTTTCCATCACCCTTAGTTTGCTCATTGCCAATATTTTTTTCTCTCTTCTCACTGTTTTTTTTTTAAAAAAGCATATAGAAGTCCACCATTATAAGAAAACATAGTTTTAAAGTAGAGCTGTTCAGATTCAAGTGGTAGAGCCAGCTTGTAAACATAATTGAACACAACAGAGTTTACTGAACTACAGGAGAGCAGACATTATGTTAGCTGTGTGGAGTCTTAACTCTTGCAGCACATTTGCAGTAAGTGTCAATTTCCAATTTTAAACCAGCAAAGTCAGAAAACTAAGTCGCAAAATACACAGCACCAATCCTCTGCCTCTCTTTATTCCTATAAAAAAAACCCAATTTATAGAATTTAGCCAAACTTCCAATTAACATCATACCCAATTCTCCTTGCCATTCATCTCCACTGCTCTAGGTAAAAAAGAACATTCAGAAAGGAAATTCATTGCCTAATCCTCCATAGGAAGGTGAAGGAGAAAAGCATGACAGTGAATAAGAAAGAAGGAAACTTGTCTGGAAAAAAACAGAGCTACAAGTGCATAGGATGTTGTCAAAATGACAGTGCTTCTTCCAGAGCTGCTGCACAGGGTAAACTCAGGAGTAAAGACAGCAAAGATGAAGAGACAGCCAAGAAAGTATACAGTGCATCAGAGGGACAGACAAACGATGGGAAGAGAGGTGAAATGTCTGCCAAGCATGAAACTGCAGATAGAGTTGAGATTGGCAGTTTATGATTTTATAAATGTTTGTTGTCTGCCTTAGCATTTCTGAGGAAATACCTGCATGACCATGCTAGCAATCTGATTCCCTACCCTCTCCTCTTGCCACACTGCCTTTGAATTCCTTCATCCTACAGTGGTTGCACCACTCGCTCTTGAGTGGTGGTGGAGGTGTGTGGGGGGGTTACTGTAGGGTTTCCATTTAGAAACAGCTGAGAATGGACTCAGTCATGTCTGAAGGTAAAAATCACTTTTTCAGACTTGCTGACACAACAGATCTTTCTTCAAAAAGCAAACAAAAAGGATAGTTTCCCCCATATCTTGTACTTTTTATTCACTATAATTTATGGAGCAAGTCTCAGAATTGTCCCTGGGTAATCTAAATTAAGCTGAATAGATCTTTCCCTTCATCCGTGGGACTGACTTAATACACAGAGGGTAGAGTTAGTCTGCCGACCTTTGGCACTGGAAATGCAAATTGAATCCTGGCATTGACAAGAATGTTTGGATTTGGTATAAAAGAGACTTAGTCACGGTACATTTCCAGCTCCTGATTATGCCAAAGCAGGAGAGCTGAGTGAATGCCAAGAAACAGTGGTTGCCATTCCCACCCCGAGGAAAGGAAAAATGGATAGCCCACTCCTGGCCCACATGCACTTACTGTGTTTCAGTCCTGTGTGCTGCCTGAGCAGACACTTCAGAATGAGGAGATACATGCGATTTCAGATGGTCTGCTTTTTTTAGTGCTAGTATTTGTGCAGAGGAGACTTGCAGAGGGAAAAGTCCTCCACTAATGACTGAACAACCACTTCACTGACACCAAATGGCTTCCAGAGCTTTCAAAAAAGAACATTTCAAATAAAACCATTGATGATCATTTTTGCATTTATGCACAAATACAATGGTCCTTTGCAGTCTGTAATACAGGCTATATTAGTTTAGGTGCAGGACTTCTCAATCCTTGCAGAAAGGTCAAGTTGCTCTGACTCTTGCCAAGGACTTCTCCCTCATCTACAGGACAGACATGTTACTGTGCTATGCAAAAATTCTCCCCATAGATCTCTGCATGCTTTCTGGTTTATAAGGGAGTAATGGGTGAGCCTTTGCAGATCCTCAGGCGAAAGGACTGATAGCAACTTTAATCATCCTTAGGGACCCAGCTGGAAAATGGAGGAAGAAATTCAAGTTCTTACATTAAAATAAAAAAAAAATAGAAAATCCATTTTTAAAAGTCAAACTCAACTCTTCTTAATAAAATAAATAAAGGCAGAACATTTTTCTCTGTTATATTTGCATCCTGGTTCACGAACAACACATTCTAAAATGTAAAGATGGCTATAAAATTGAAACCGTTTCAAATCATATGGAATGAGTAATTTATTATAAATCTTTGCTTATAGGTGACAGAATTCATAAGGCAAATTAGTATCTCTTGGTCTCCTGTATACATTTAGAGTATCTGAATAAATTTGGTGTTTGACAACTGAGGGAAGGAAAGAGGAACTGTGTATTCCCACCTCTTTCTGATTAATTAACATCCCTGGGAAACCTGTAGCTCAATTGTATTTAATGTTTGATGGAGTTGCATGGTGGGTATAACACAACTACTGGCAAATATGTGAATTTAGGACTTAGAATCATAGATTCATAGAATCATAGAATGATTAGAGTTGGAAGGGACCTTCAAAGGTCATCTAGACCAACACCCCTGCAAGGAGCAGGGACATCCCTGACTAGATCAGGTTGCTCAGAGCCTCATCTAACCTGGCCTTGAACGTTTCCAGGGATGGGGCTTCCACCACCTCTCTGGGCAACCTGTTCCAGTGTTCTACAACTTGCATTGTAAAAAATTTTTTCCTAATATCCAATCTAAATCTACCCCCCTCTATTTTAAAACCATTACTCCTAGTCCTATCACAACAGGCCCTACTGAACAGTCTCTCCCCATTTTTCTTGTAGGCCCCCTTGAGGTACTGGAAGACCTCTATAAGATCTCCCCAGAGCCTCCTCCAGGCTGAACAGCCCCAACTCTCTCAGCCTGTCCTCATAGGAGAGGTGCTCCAGCCCTCTGATCATCTTTGTGGTCCTCCTCTGGACCCTCTCCAACTAGTCCATGTCCTTCTTATGTTGGGGTTTCCAGAACTGGACACAGTACTCCAGGTGGGGTCTCACCAGGGCAGAGTAGAGGGCGAGAATCACCTCCCTCGACGTGCTGGCCACGCTTCTCTTGATGCAGCCCAGGATGCGGTTGGCCTTCTGGGCCACAAGGGCTCATTGCCTGCTCATGTTGAGCTTCTCGTCCACCAGCACTCCCAAGTCCTTCTCCTCAGGGCTGCTCTCAATCCATTCCCCGCCCAGCCTGTATTTGTGCCTGGGATTGCCACGACCCAGGTGCAGGACCTTGCACTTGGCCTGGATGAACTTCATGAGGTTGGCACGGGCCCACCTCTCCAGCCCATCAAGGTCCCTCTGGATGGCATCCCTCCCTTCCAGCGTGTCAACAGCACCACACAGCTTGGTGTCATAGGTGAACTTGCTGAGTGTGCACTGTATCCCACTGTCCATGTCGCTGACAAAGATGTTGAACAGGGCCAGGCCCAACACGGACCCCTGAGGGACACCACTCGTGATCAGTCTCCACTTGGACATCGAGCCATTGACCACCACTCTCTGAGTGCAGCCATCCAGACTTGTATCTGCACAAGATACTACTCAGATTCTCTGGGGACACTTCTTGTCCTGAAGTTAAAGTTCCTTTGCTTGCTGACCACTCCTGGCCATGTTTTAACTTCTTTTCCATCCATATCCATATGTGCCATGAAATCAGTACAAGAAACAGAAGCAGTTAAGGAGGTGACATTTTCTAACAGAAAATGACAGAGTATTGTTTGTGGTTTGTTTGTTTGTTTGTTTTTTCATAATAACACCTGTAAAGATCACTTCATGAGAGTCATTAGTTATTATTAATGACTTGGAGAGTCTTACTCTGCTTCACAACATTCAGCTCAGTTCAGCAAAAGGTGCATTACCTTGATTAAATGCTGTGCCTGATTGAGGACTGAAAGCTATGTTAAAACTAAAAACAGACAACTATCCAGAAGAGACCTCCTCAAAGTTTATTTTCTCTTGTTAGCAGATGAGCAACCTCTTTTGCAACCTTTACATCATTGAAAGCTGGGCGCTCCCTTTCCTCATCCACGAAGACTTGCTTTTAAAGTAACCTTTAAAAGTAACATCTGCCACCCAGATGGATGATAGGAGAGGTGTGACACTGCATTGCCTGCTTTAGGAAATCTTGGAATTAGTAACAGGTGGAGGAAGATTTTGGTCTTTTAAATGCACTTTCTCCTCAATAAAGGTAACTTCAACTTCCTGATTGACTTTCAGGGGTCTTTTATGTGAAAGGCAGCTAATTTTCCTTTCCAAATGTTTAAGGAAGGATCTTATCTAAGGGGAGCATTCAAGGACTGAGGCTGGCTTCTCAATCTGAGGAATATTACTTTTCTATTTTTTATAAGATTAACATAGAACATTTTCATATCCTCTTTTTTTTTGTTCCTGAATATGTATGCTCAGTGAAACACCATAAATACACACCACCATTTTAAAAAGCATATGCTTAATGTAATACTCCACTGCCTCCCAGCACCATACTGGGAGGCAGTGGAGTATTCTCAATATTACCATACAAGCCACTGAACCCCACTTGGTTTCAAATTCCCATCCCGGTAAATATTTTTCCCAGGGTGTTATAGCATCACAGGAAATCCTCAGATGTTCCATTTCCTCTCCAGCTTACTACTTCTGGAAAAGCTTAGATATTTCTGAAAGTAAGATGTTTGTGAAAAAAAAAACCTTCTTTTTTTTCTTTTTTCTTTTTTTTTTTCCTTTTTTTTTTTTTTTTTTTAGCCTATTTGCCTTGTAGTTGAGCCTGGATTCCTTGGGATTTAACAGCTGAAGATACTTACGCTTGGAAAGTCTATCCTTTGTGAAACTGCGGAGCATATGGATTTGTGAAGATAAAACAGCACAGCAACTGGCAGAATCAGAGTTGAATAGAGCGTTAAACCTTAAAACTCAGAAGGATTTTGAAGTCTCATGCTGACAAACTTTGATGCAACAGGCCAAATTCCACTTTTAGTTGTGGGAAATGAATTAATGTGGGAACTCCCTGCCCCTCTCCATCCACAACAGAATTGGCCTTCTTATGGTAATAAAATTTGGGATTCTGGTCTTCATTAGGTACATCATTGTCACACAGGGAACCCTTGGGTTTCCAGCTTTCATTTTCTTTATCCTCCTCTCTTTATTCCTTTCCTTTTTACTTGACTTTTTGGTTGTAGCTCTTCTCTGAGTTAATGATTCTCAATTGTCTTCACACTTAATGAAAAGAAATGGGTGTTTCAAGAGTGTGATTCATCAGGGACCTTTCAGATGTCTGACTGAGGTTTAGATGAATCAGACTGAACTTAACTGACCAGGACTTTATTGACTATAATTGGAATACAGAATTGCTAATTGTGACTGAGGTGTCCAAATTACAGACATCACCATTCAGCCTGTTGAAACTCACCCTTTTTCTTTTCCTTCAAAGTGAAAATTAATGCTGATATTAAAGAGCGATTTCTGTGGCACTCTAGGGAGTATACTGGGGGTCTAATGACTTCTGAGCCTTCTGTGATGCAGGCTGCCTGTCAGCTCAGGAACTTCATATGAGTTTGCCTGAAATTTGCAGTTGGAAGTTTTCAGCTCGTCTGAAAGGACGAGGTATTTACTCTATCTTTCTTGCTTTCAAAGCAGAGCTTAATCTGTCTGTATTATGCAAGCCCCATAAATTCAGTTAGGAGAGTGCAGCAGGTGTGCCCCATTTCATGCTCTTCAGCGGCTCTAGTTTCCCTTACTTTCTTCATCTCTTCCTCTCCCCATGAGGCTCATACAGACCTCCATCTCCTGCTTTCTCTGAAGAACATTCCCATACCCTTGGTTCTTCCTGACCATGCCCATTAGGGCCACACAACTGGTCAAGCAGTCTCACATTGACAGCTTGGGACGCGTTGCCCACAAACCCACTTCCCTGCCACAAACCCTTGCTGGCATCCGAGCCAGCTCTTCTTTTGCCTGAGGAGCAGTTGAGCAACCAGAGGAAATCAAAGCCAAAACCATTATAGTTCTCCTGCATTGTCTTCCCACCCTCCAGAATCTCCCCATCTCTCCCCTCCTTCTCGCTATTTCATAGGATTAACAGTTTACATTGTTTCTTTTTTCTGCCTTCATTTTCTTGTTACTCTAGCTCGTTCATCATGTAATTAGTACAGCCATTGACTGGACTGTGGAGTATGGTCCATGCTGCTTCTCCAGCCCTTCTTGACTATGGTCCTATCCTAGCCTACTTTTCCTGAAGCAGACCCAGCTGTCTATGGCTAGGATGTGACAAGGCTGTTGACAGGATTAACTGGCTTCTCACTATTCCCATCTGAGCTGACTTCCCTGTTGCTTTTGCTTGTTACGAGAAGCACCGGGTCATTTGTGAACAATCTTCTCAGTACCAGGCCCGTAAGCTTATAACCTTAAACTTGAAGGCTGGCAAGTGAATCACACAAAGGACCCTCTAGATTCTTTATGCTTGCTACTGCTTTCCCTGCAAAGACTATTTCCAGAGTGCATCACACTGTTTTCTGAAAAAACAGAGGTCAAAACAAAAAGTAGACTTTGGACACTTTGCACAACCACTGACTCACCACCTTCCAGAGCAGAAAGCAAATAATCTCAGATTACCCCACACAAATAAATACATCATAATCAGCTAGAGAATTTTGTGGGCGCTCAAAACATGCACGGTACAAGCCGCTACAAATCAACTCCCACCACTAAAGGAAAACAGTCTTCCAGTCAAATGCTCTGTGGGGAAATGTTCTTTTCATGCATGGGGTGTTTGGAGTGGCAATGTTTCAATCTAGGATAGCATACAATTACCTTGGAAAAAAAGTACTGCATTTTAGTGTAATCTTTGACTTTGATTTGCCTCAAAATCTATGGAGATGATTAGGAGACTATTTTGAGACACAGGAGATGGGAACTTCTGAATCCAGTTTGGTTTTTTTTTTTTTCTGTAAAAGAAAATAAACTTAGTTCTACTATTGTCATAGTTGCTTCCTTCAGACAATGATATCAGCAGAGGAGATGACACAACCTATGTTTTTAGTTGATTTTTTACTATGATATAATGTTAGTTTAATTATTGATGTTTGAGAATAGCTCCCCCAAAGGTAAGAGCATTACTCCTGATTTATACCAGGAGAGAGAACTGAATTTAGCTCCCTCTTTCTGACAGTGATTGTTTCACAAGTAGCGCAGCACTTTGAGATTTGTGGTGGGTCCTTTTTGTTTATTTTGTGTGTGTGTCCATATCTGTTTTGGGAGCCTGCAGTAATCTTCCTATAATCTGAAGTCCCAAAATACCACAAGAAAGACTGTTTTACAGTGTCTCTAGCCTAGCCAACAATAAATAATTCCTAGGAATACCACAAGGAAGTTGATTTATGGTTTGATTTCTCAAACAAAGAGCTCTGGACAAGGTTCAGATAAGCAAGTAATCTTATGGATGCTTATCTGGAATAAACAGTATATCTCTGGGGCTTCACTGAAGACCAAAATGACCACAAGACAGAAAGCAGAGAAATTGAAAAATGTATCTCATATGAAAGTACTGAAAGGGTTTAGAAACAGATATGTTTCTCTTCAGGTCACCAGCACATTTCAAAAAACCTAATTAATTTTAGTGTGTTTAATTGTTGTCTGTTCCCCTCCCTCTCATTTTTAATTTCCCCTTTATACAGCTTATGAGCCAAGAGTTTTTTAAGACTGTGAGGTTAACCCTGAGTGCATGGAATGTATAAACCAACTTTTCAGCAGTAGGATTTATACGAGTGGGAGAATGCAGGATTTGCCAGGTGCAGACAGATGTAGATGATTCCTGTAGAACTTTAATACCCTGATGATGGTAACTGTAAACCTGGGAATACGGAGAGACAGTGAGAAGGGGCAAAGCACAGCACCAATCTGAGCCTTGCACCGTTCATGACAGGTGACAGAATGACAATTCTCCTCACGTCGTGTCAGGCTACTGCCTTAACCTCTGGTTCTGACTAGACATAAAAAGAAAATGGTTCACGAAGCTGAACACTGCTTAGTTCTGCCTCAGCTAACCCAGGTGCTGTCAACTATTTTCAAACTGGTTTAATTTTGTAGCCTAAACACCTCCTATTGCTTTTCAAGGATAACTATTACGTGTTTGAGTCTGAGTAATCTTTGGGCTCCCGGGAGCACACATTAACTGGAATGAATTTAGCTGTGTTTGTCCATTGTGCTGTAGGGCAAACCATGGAGATCACTGGGAGACCCACTGATCGGCTGCAGGGGCTGGAGAGGCTGAGGGAGCAGCTGGGCTAGAGACAGGGCAAAACCACTGTGACTCCTACAAGAGTTCAGGATGGCTAGCATGGACACATCATGGCAGCCTTTCCTAAAAATCTGTGCTTGAGGACCTGATTGCTGGAAGTGGCAATCAGTAGATATTTGGATTCTTGTTCCAAAGTCTCTGTATAAGGTATATTATACTTTGCATGTATACTTACCTGTACTAAGTACGTAGCAAAGTAGAGGAACAACCAGAGAATGTTTTGACTTACTGCAGGATAAGACATGTGGCATTTTTATCTAATTCTTAGCAACATATTTGGGTGTGTGGATCCCAGGATACCTTCATAATTAAGGTGAAGCTTTGGCTGCTCTCATCCAGGCCACAGACTGGATCATATGCCAGTCACTCATATTATTCTTCCAGCTGAAACCACAGCACCTAAGGCTTAATATCTTGCTAGACAAAACAGGAAAAACTAACCCTGGTTTTACAAGAAGGGGATTGAAAAATAGTTCCTTAGGAATTACCGCATTTGTCCAAGAGTTTAAAAACACTCTATGCAGTGTGCTGTACAGGGAGTGAAGAGCGGTGCAGTGGAAAGGTTTTACTTCCATTCAGTTGATATGATCTTAGGGTTTTACTTCTTGTGATTAATCCCATAATGCAGTATGAATGACTGTAAAAGTCTTTTGCTGCATGAGGTAATCATGCACTTCGTCAGGCAAATGAAACTAAAAATCATTTCATTGTGGTACAAAGAGTAAGGCGATGTTAAAAAAAAACCAGTATGAAGTTGAAAAGTAAATTTAAAAGTTAGGAGAAAACACCTTAGTTCAGTGTCCTTTAATATATGTATTATAATATAATTTTTAATTTTGTGAATGCACAGCATTTCTTCCATCCAGTGCAAGGAACAGGCAGTTCTCATTTACTTAGCAGCTATTTCAGTGGTGGTTTTATTTCCCAGTGTGTCTATTATTTATGTTCTCTTAGGCTTTTCTATGCCCTGATAACTTTAAAACACGAGATTACTTTACAAGTACTATTTAGTGTATCTTCAGAACTTCCCTGAGGCATGGTATACATTGTCCCTGCTTCACATACAAGGAAATGAGACTTGCACAGAGGTCAGAAGTATTCAATAATTTCAGATTCCAAGTTTGAGGTATCTAGGACCTAATTTTTTAAAGTATTACACCTCATTTCCTACCTTCAATAACTCCGGCTGGTATGTGCCGTTGTTGGAAATGCACAGACCTGCGTCTTCAGATGTAACTCTTAAGTAGGTGTACTTATCTACAGTGCTTAACTGATGACCACCACTGATTATTTTGATTTATGACATCGTATTGGATGCTCTTGGCTGAGGCAGGAGTAGGAACTGTTCCCCATAACATCAGCTGCCTTAACTGGATCCATCTTGGTGACAGCCAACTTGTGATTCTGAGCAGATGAAGAAGGGAGCTTTCAAGACACTTTTGTTTCATTACATAGTCATGATGCATCACTGGAGCAAGTCCTTCCTGTGCACCAACTTCTTTGTTTAAAAAAAATAAAATCATCAGGTCAAAAAGATATTTCTAGCATTGTACTGACTTCTACACCAATTCTGAATAGAAGAAACTTTGAAATTGCTTTCGGAGCATTCTTGACACTTAAGCCATCAACAAAAAAAGCTAATAAAGTTATTGGTAACAGCAGTAGCATGTGGTTTGCCACTACATATGATGAACAGTTTGACAGTAGGGAAATACTAAGGCTTGAGAAGGGAGTATGATCTCCTAACCAAAGTGCTATTCACCAGTGTTCAAGCTTTCTCTGATCCCCTTTGTTGTGGTTTAACCCCTATAGGTAGCTAAGTACTATACAGCCTCTTTCTCACCCCCTCCACTCAGTGGGATGTGGTAGAGAGTTGGAAGGCTAAAAGTGCAAAAATGCATGGGTTGAGATAAAGAAAGTTTAATACTTAAAAAAAAAAAGGAAGAGAGGAAAAAGCCAACAAGGAGAAAGAGGAAAAGAAAGCAAACAAGGAGAGAGGAAAAAAAAAAACAAACAAACCCAAGAAAAACAAAAGATGCAAAAGAAAGCAGTTGCTCACCAGCAACCAATCAACGTTCAGCCAGTGCCTTTGCAACAGCAGCTCCCCCCAGCCTGCACTCCCCAGTTTTACTGCTGAACATGACATCACATGGTATGGGATATCCCTTTGGTCAGTTGGGGTCAGCTGTCCCAGCTGTGTCCCCTCCCAACTTCTTGTGCACCTCTGGCCCACTCGCTGGTAAGGCAGTGCAAGAAGCAGAAAAGGCCTTGACTCTGCATAAGCACTTCAGCAGTAACTGAAACATTCCTGTGTTATCACACTGTTTTCATCACAAATCCAAAACACAGCCCCATACCAGCTACCATAAAGAAAATTAACTCTCTTCCAGCCAAAACCAGTACACCTTCCTACTATTCTCTCTCATTCCTACCTCTAGTTCATTCTACTATCTCCATTTGCCTGTGCAAGGCACCTTTCCAGAGTGGCAGAGAACAAGAAAGGACAAATTGTTTATTTACTTTGCTGGAATTTTTTTTTTCTTAAAGAGAACAGTAGAATGGGGACCACAAGGGACCAAAATGATTTGCACAAATGAGACAAAGACATGGAAAGGTACTGAGGAAGGTGTTATGTTCATATAAATGTGATTTCTTTCTATTTTACTTTGATCTTTGACTGCCACTGTGAATACAGGATGCTTTACAGCAGTGAATACAGCTGGTGCAGCACTTGTGTTCTCTGTTTGGTGGGCCACTAATAAGTGGATCTCTCAGGGTGACAGCCTACAGCATTAGGATACTGAAGTAGTAAGGACAGGCAAAGCTAGGGAATCACAATCTGTCCTATTTCTATATCATAGATTCATATGAATTTAATGCCATGTAACACACTCAGCAGGGTGGTTAGAGGTTGTATCTCAAATTTTCTGCCACAACTGCACAAAGCGAGAGAGTGATTTGGTGGTAGGAAGACTAGCCAGGGACCAGGCAAATCTGTCTTTTGGTCTCTCCTTTGTCTCAGACATCTGTGACAACAGGAAACTCACTCCGATGTGCTGCCTATGTCTCCTGCCCACGAACAGGACTTGCTGTATTCCCCTCGACTGTATGGAGATGTTTGAGGATTAATGTATTAAGGAATAGAAAGTATTATGTTGATACTGTAGCCATATAGATCACACAAGACAGGTAGGGCTTTGGATTGGATGTGATTTCTCAAGGTTCCTCCCAGCTTTAGATTCTCATGATTTTAATGTTTGCTACACTCATCTTACATGGCATTTTAATACATTAAAATCTGTTGAAAAATATTTTTAATATGTAGAGACATATCAAAAGCTATATTTCTGTTCCAGTGGGAGGTGTGACTGGTTTTGACATACTTTTCCAGACAAAATAATATGTTCATTTCCTCCTTTATTTGACTTCCAGAACTTGGATTTGAGGGCCTATGTTTCCTAGGGGACAAATAACATAATGTCTGAAGTGAGGGGTGCTGGGATTCTTCTTTATACACTATTGTAAAATACATAGCAACAGATGAGGTTTCAGTCACTACAAGATAAAAATAACAGAAGCTTAAACTTGGGTCTTGAAAGGACCTTGTAAGATTTTCAGATCAATTCAACAATATACAATGTTTTGTAATAAAATATTTAATGAAGTTTTTGATAATTTCATCTGGAGGGGTCATGGCTTGATAAATGTGTATAATACAGGCACAGAGAAGTTCAGGTCAAAATTTGGCAGCTGTTTAATAACTGCAGAAATTATTGGAGACTACTTCCTATGAAAAATGTCCTACATGCTATATAAATGGATGAAGCAGAAATAACAACAAAATCTGGGCCTTTTCAGTTCTTGGCACAGAAGATGAACTGGATAGAACAAGACATTTCTGAACACCTTATCTGAACTTCAAAAAAGCTTGTCCAATTTTCAAGTATTTTGAAAACATTTTTGCTCAGATTCTTGATTTTTCATGACTTCTTATTTCTGTACAATAAACAGCAAATGACTGATGTTTGATATAACAAGCATAAGCTTACCACAAGGAAAAAGAACAAAACATTTTGCTTATATTAAGATACAGGACCAATTAAAAAAAAAAAAGTAATCATGAGAGTCAGATGGAAATTAGATTTCACTCAGTATTCTGTTTCTGTCTCTGATTTTCCTTATGTAAATATGAACTCATTACCTTACCGTCAGAGAAATATTTTATTGTTATTGTATCTGGAAGCAATTCTAATCGCTAATGTACCAAGTCTCAGCATCAAGACCAGTACAGCCATATGCTGGTCATTCTATCTAACAAAAAGAAGATTTCTCTCTTTAAGATCTGTTGCAGTTGTGAAAACAGGAAGACATGCAACAAGTAGCACAGGAAGAAAGTGTGGATTTTTTTTTTAAATACTTGACTTTGCTAAGCCAGAATAAGTATATTGTGTGATACTGTACCCACTGAAATTCAGCTTCAAAAGAATTGCAAATCCAGATGTGGCCATAGCAACTACTCTTTCACAAAGGAAAAAAAAAATCCATTCCTCAGGGCAGAAGTTGGCCTCTGAACCACTTTGAAGTCCCATATCTCAAGCAGGTACTTGATTCCAGACTGGAACCAGAAAAAGGACACCTCTGACAGTGATGCTACAGTGACCTCTGAAGTTATAACAGACGTAAAATACTATAGTTACCTAAGGAATTATCTCACCTGCTTTCTAGCATATGAAGCAATGATGACATAAATGCATTTTGAGGATGATTAATAGCTGAAGTGGAGCAGGAGCTTTCAATTAATCTGAAAGATCAATTATTAAAACTTGGTTCTACTGTAAAAAAAAATAATCTCATACTAGATGAAATGTATTTGCCGTGCAAAGGACCAGTATGAGATCTAAGCATCTCTTAAGTCTTTAAATCTCTGCTGCAGGGCATGATTGTTTCTTATGGATCCCATAGGCTTTCAGAACAAGGGTGAATTTTATGAGATGTGGACAGACCAGTCTTTAACAGTACTGCAGAGAGCAACAAAGCATGTAAGAGGTAGTGATTTGTTCTCAGACTTTTATTTCTAGAACAGGAGCCTAACTTCTAGTGCAGGAAATCTGCTGTGTCATGGCTTTTCAGTGAAGTGAAATGAATGTCACTGCAGTTTCTAAGGGAAGTAGCCAAAAAAAAAGTGCAAACAGTATGAATAGCTATACTGTAAATTTATAAATTTCAACAAGAAAAACAAAACACAGAATAGGAAGCTAATTTAAAATTGTTTCTTGCTTATTGCTTTCATCAAAGACTGTATCTACAATGCAAAAAAATTTGGAGGAAGAACCACTCTCCACTCACTTGGGTCAGCTCACGCTGAAATACACTGACAGGAGAGTGTATGGGTGCTGTAATGATGAAGCTTGAAAAAGTGCACTATCTAGTATAACCATTTTGAGAACAAGAAAAAGCAAGATAGCATATTTTGTGAGACATCAGCTTCTGCTTCATTGGATTTTCTAGTGCGTTACAGGATGAAGAGAATAAGGCAATATACAGCTTTACACAAGCACAGCACTCACAGTCGATCATCCTAGCTGTCCAGGAGATCATTTTAAACTACCATCACCTTTTCTACACCCTTTTGAATCCCTCATTTCCCTTTCTGTAATGCCTTGTTTATGTCAGACAAACTTAACACAGAAGAGAAGAGGTGGTTTGTTTTGATTTTTTTTTTTTTTTTTTTATATTGCTGCACTGAACAGTGTTGGTAGCTGCTATTGACTTTGTCTTGGATTTATGCAGAAGGTTGCACAACTCAAGTGAGGTAAAGGACTGTTAGTAGAGAGACCCTGATGGATCTTGGGAAAGTTCAGCGTAAAGGAAAACACGTGAGGTCAGAATCAAAGTTTAAGGGACTGAGTATTTGAAAGTGCAAGTTTGGGCTTTCAGTTGCAGAGCTCCAGTTTAGTGGCTAAGGGATCGAAAGTGTCATGCTGAGAGGAAGCAGAGAAAGTCTTCAGCACAGAACTTCTGGGAAAACTTTTGATATTATGTGACTTCTTACATACTTTGAGAAAATAATCTACCCGCTTTTCATTTTTACTGTGTTTAGGGAAATAGGGATATGTATAACTTGTTTGTACATAAACCTCATTATAAGTTTTCCTAAACCTGTAAGATCCTGAACTTTGGCTAACCACTTGGCTCTAGATGAAAAAAAAAAATCCCCACCACAGGTAAAAGCAATGGACCACATGAAAACTAATACTAACAGAGGCAGTTAATTGGAATGTGGTAAATGGGGCTCCAGCTGTATAATGGAAAAAGGGATTTTCTGTAGCTGAATAACCACAGATGAGATAATATAACTGCAAGGCGCCCTTAATGTCTGTGTACACAGAAAACATAACACTTTTTCAAACATGCTGGTAGGTCACAATACAGGCAAAGGGAGGCTGTTAAAAGTGCCCACAGTATTAATTTACATTTGGAGGTCAAAAATTTATGCAGTCAGACTTCTGTGGACAGACTATGGAAAACAAGACTAGGGTCCAGATGGTCATTTTAAGGACACAGCTGGAAGATAACATCCACACAGCGAGGATGCTCAATCACACTTAAAACTCAGTGCACTGTCGTGACAATAGGCACACTAAAACTTCTAAATCTGAAGTCAGAAGAGCAGACACATTGATACTTCTCCTGTAAGACTCAACTGAAGAGACTCAGTGTGACATTTTTTAACAGCCTGACCCCAGAAGCAGAGTCTGTTCAGTCCAGTTATCCTCAAAAAATGAGACACCCCCCCCCGCCCACGGTTCTGTTGCTTCTATTTCAACTTTGGCCAAACACAAAAAGTACAAGAGTTTTGGGACTTGTGCTTTATTTTGTTGTGAAATGCTTATTTAAAACAAAGATAATAAGTTTTATCTTTTCCCATCATCTGTTTTCCATTTTGAGTTGGTTTGAATTTTATATGGTGATCTGCATTGGTACTTGTTCATTCAAACTTGTTCACATCTCCAATTTTCTATCAGACTTCGGAGACATCAGTCCTGTGACCTCAAGTTGGACCTATGCATCCATGCTAGCTGACTATTCAAAATGGGGAATTGTAATCAACAAACCATGTCTGTGTATACAATTACTCATGCTGTAGATGCAGATATTGTCTGGTTCACCTTCAGTCCCCAGACTAGAATTTTCAATTTTTTCAGTTGTTTAAAAATGATATTATTATTTACAAAGTCATGGCTAGAGTTTAATAAATTGATTTTGAGGTACTTCAAATAGCTTATTTGGGTTAGGCTGCATCTAACTTGCCTGTCACGTGTCTAAAACATAGTTGTTAAAACTTTATAAACGTATCTTTTTGCTGTGTTCAATGAGCCTGATCTTACAATCACTATATAATGAACAAAATACACTGCTGACAACAGCCATGATTGATATGCGTGTTTTGTGCTTGTTATCATGCTAGACAGCCTTATGACCAATAATTAAAAGGAAGTTAATTTCCTAATGGGTTAATTCACCCTAGAAGTTGGTGTTGCCTTGCCTCAACCATCCTATTCTACAGATTGTGTCATTTTACCCTCTGAATTCATCAGAACAATAGAAGTCACAGCAAGTGTTCGCCATCAGGCATCTACATGTGGTATCCAGAGTTCCTGTTAATTTTAAGTCCTGTATCCCTGATTTCCATGTAAAAACAGCATAACCAAAAACACTGGTATAAACACACAGCTCCAGCATGTGCAGATATGATGTTCTCCATCTCATTGCCTATCCCGTCATCCTACTGATAGCCTTACCATCTAACCATTTCATAGTGAGCTGTAAACAGGAACTATTAATTTCTCATATGTCTGTGAAGTGTGATAAATGGCTCAGACCTTCAAGTCCCAATCAAAGGCCTCTGAGACTTGAATCCAAGGGACTTTGCACTTGTGTGCAAAGATCCAGTTGCTCACCAGTGTTTTGCTTGAGAAGTACTGCAGGACTGGTCCTAATGCTTAATCCTACACGTCACTAATTATTGCAATGTTGAATTGCATGTAAGGCAAAATAGCCATTTAATGTTATTTCTCTTTTAAGGTAGATAAGCTCTCTCTAAGAAGCCTGGAAACATCAAAAAAGAAAAGAATATCCCAAGTAACTCCTTGTTTTGACATGGCTTTGCAACCTTGTCTTTAACAAAGCGAAATAGTGCCCTCTGGTGTTCTATTTCTCATTTTCCCTCACAGAAAAGTGATTTTTATATGACAGAAGTGGCTTTCATTTCAATTCTGGTTTGTTGGTTTTTTTAATTGCTACTGTGAGATACAGAGTGACATTTTGTGTCTTTCTGTCCTATGTGCCATCTTGGTCGACGTGAGTGACCATTTTCAAGACTAACCACTTGATGGCAATTATAACTGGCTAATTCTGGAGCTAATTTACCTTATCTTTTATTGGACAGGCTATGTGGTATCATAGTGCATCTATAAAATACCTGAATACATCCAGATTCAAGAGCTACTTTTATACCTGTTAATGAGAGATTATCTTGATCATGCCCTTTTCTCAGACATGAAAAACTATAAAAGTAAACGGGTTAAGGGATTTAAAAAACCCTACAAAGGTC
Source organism: Chlamydotis macqueenii (assembly GCF_036417535.1). Taxonomy (NCBI): domain Eukaryota; kingdom Metazoa; phylum Chordata; class Aves; order Otidiformes; family Otididae; genus Chlamydotis; species Chlamydotis macqueenii. Next base: position 99,772,402 of record NC_141558.1, on the reverse strand, counting down.
TGAAAATGTTTCAGGAGCTGCAGGTCTGCCCTGTCCCATGTTGCAGAGATCATAACAAGTTGTTGTTGTTGCTTCTGGTTTGCCTGAAACATGGCCAAAGTGAGCTGGTGCCCAGATGGAGCCCACCACACAGGCATGTGTAGCCTCAAGGACATGCTACTTAGCACCCACTGGCCTTGGGCTGCTGGGAGGCTTGTAAGGCCATACCCTGTTAGCACGTGATACCCTTACTTATAAACAGGTGAATGTGAACTGTGTGAGGACTGAAAATGAGTAACTTTCAGAAAAATTCACAGAAGGCTTTGCTACACAGGTTCTCAAACGTCTACACCTACGCCTTGCCCATTTGAACAGCTGTTGCTGTCTCACCACAGGCACCTACTACCTCACCACGGTTCTGTTTCTTTCTGTGTCACTCCTCAATCTTGCCTTTTCAGGTTTTCCCTGGTTTGGCTTAGGGTGATGCCACCCACTCTTATCATCGACATCTGCTGCCATCTTGCAGGCTGCTGACGGCCATCCTGTTGTGTTTCTTTCACAGCTGACCATCCCAGCCCCTTGGGTAGGGGTCCAGGAAGCAAAAAGCAAACAAACAGGCCAACATTAAAGCATCCCCCAGCAGTCTGCTCCCACCCTTGGCTTCCCCTTCCCATCTGCTGACAATGAAAGGAGCTTCCTCCAGGGAAGGCAAGGGCTTCTGAGCTTCATGCCCCAAGGCTGGGTACCCACGGTCTCTGAACTTCTGTTTTAGCTTCCTTTCCTCTCAAGGGAAACAAAAGGAGGAGGAAGGATGGAGACATTTTGTTGGAAAACCAGGGCTGAGACTTTGCTGTGTGCTGCGGCCATGGCCTAAGTCCCATGGCCACAGGGGAGTCCTAAATGCTAGGTGCTAGGCCTAGTAAAGGACCTAAAATCCTAAAGCCAGAGACAAGTCAGCCCTAGGCAGCTCAATCAAAAATCACAGCACTTAAAATTCCTACTCAGCTGCTAATTATAGTGAGGCAGGGGCACCACAAACACAGCCTTACAAAATGTCGCTGCCTGGCAGGCTACAGCCGCGCATCCCCAGGACAACTGCAGACCTAACAGCTCCGAGAGGCCCCTGACCCACCTCGCGGTCTGGCCTGGCGGAGAGCTGGGAAATATGTTTTGCTCTAGGATAGGGAATTCAACACACCCAGGAACATTTCCAGATGCTGTGGCTAACCGACAGAGTAGCCTGTAGCTCATGCTGAAGCTCATAAACCTTCTAGGATCCGAAGCCCAACGGAGGTAGGAAAGCTGCCTGTTGGGAATGGCTCCTCAAATGCCTTCATTCCCGAGCTGTGCATGGGGATATTTCTGGGCACTGCTGGTCTGTTTAGGCCACAGCTGTGGTAGGGGTTGTTTTAACAATTTAATTGTCTGCATAGCTGACTGGGAGCATTTTACAGCTTATTTCATTTATTAACACAGAGGTGGAAAATGCCTTTTGGACCCTAGGTCTCCTGTTGGCCTTGGCTTGATACCTACCCAAGGACATACCAAGCAAACCATCCAGCCCCAACAGATATTCTTGTCTTTGCTGGTTTATTTTTAATAGAGTAATCTTGGTTTATATACAAATGTTATGTATATTCATAGTGTTATATGAGTACATCTGCAGATATAAAGGGATTTGAATTCTAATTTCCCAGCCCCTAGAACAAGTCCATCTTCAGGAGAAGTGGGGTTGATAGAGTTGATATTTACAGTTCTTGGAGAAACTATTTTACTGTACAGGAAAGAAATAATAATTAATGCAATAGGAAAGGGCAAGAGAGAAGCAAGCAAAAGAATATGACAGGGGAATATCGAGGTTCTCCTTCCTGCTGCCTGTATAATTTCTGTATTTTGCTTTAAGCAACTGCTGCTGTGAACACTGAGTTATTATGTCAAACAAAAGAGCAGCCTGACTATAGCACACCATACTTTACAGGAAAAGGTGTAAGATGTGGCTAGGACTCCCAAGAGTGCGGCAGCTTTCAAGATGCCCCTCATGTTGGGATTTTAAATATATCTGATCTTAAGTGTTTGGTAGGCATGGACCTACTTTGCACGGTGATTTAATGCTGCCTTTTTTGAGCCCACTGGAGATTATTGGAGTGTATTTAAACTCTGTAGCGGGACAGTGTCTGATTTAATTTCTATTATGTTGCTATAGTCGTAATTAAGTGCTCAGATATTCAGCGTTGCGACACAGTAGGTCCTGCAGATCTAGACTGCAACTCATAACAGAATTTAGGAGGCCAGATCCTGATCTTATTTAATATTGGAATAGCACTAGTTTCTTTTTATTTAATGAGAATATAATCTGGCCTCCTGTCTTTTCATGGCCCTACCATACTGCTTATTGCAATTTTCACTTATTAAGCTTAAAAAAACCATCAACTTAACACTTAGTAAACCGGTTCTACTTTAAGAGAATAGCATTGATTTGCAACTCAGCCCATGGCTTTAATCTCTATGTACTTGGCACCTCACCAAGCTTATTAGGCTATAGTTAAAGCACATACAGAGAAATAAAAAAAAAATTTCAAGAGTGCCAAAATGTGAGCTTCTATAAAATATCCTATTTTTTCTCTCTCAAATAAATAAATTAATAAACCCACTCCTTCATTCTGCTAAGAGTAAATGATATGGTGCACTGTAATTTTAAGGCAGAGTTTCTGGGATCACAAGCAAAAAGACAGACTGTTCCCCCTTGGAAAATAGGACAGGGTTACTTTCTGGTTTTCTCATTTTTTTTTAATTTATCTTGGCAGCTTTCTCCAGGTTTTGGGTTTATCCTATTGTAAAAGAAACAAAACTAGTGTCTCCAAAAAATGAATAAATGTTCATTTTTGAAGTAGAATCCTTGTTACCAGAGCAGCTTCCAGAAATCATCTTTCAGACATGATACAAAACCACTCAATCAATGTACACAAACAAGAATTGTAGCTACAGGTAAAGCTGGAAGTCAGGTAAAATGGGATCTTCTTACAGGTTTTCATTAAGGCTGCAGATGATCAGTATTGTTGTCCCTCTCATTTTCAAGTCCTCCTTACACTCATGTACTTGATGTTGCAATTGAAGAAAAAATCAACAAAAAACAACCCCAAAACCAAGCAAGCATGTCAGTATTTTAACTTTCAACAGTATAATGGAAAAGAGAATAAATGCAATACAAAGGGAAGCACACAGTGAGCCAGACTCACACAGTGGACCATAGCTCAAACACTTTTTTTTTCTATAGGATTGCAATTCTCCAAGTAAGAAGCCAAATAATAAATAAACAGATTCTGCCACCTACCGGCTGTTTGAGATGAACTTGGTGAAAATCTGGTTAATTATAAATGTAGTAAAAATAAAGAAGAATGTGCCTTAAGGTATTCACAAATTCCATTGGGATGATCAGTAAAAAGAAAACAAGCTAACCTGAAATTGTTCTCAACAAGTCAACATATTTTGTTTTGTTATATTATTAACAAAATGAAAATTCAATCTTGTTTCCTTCAGGTGCCACCTGATACTTTTACTAAAGGAAACTGGAAAGAAAAAGATCAGTTTGATTACATTCAAGTATTTATCTCTGAAAAAAAATTTCCTCTCTTACAATTTTGTGGTTAAACTACCAAGTTCCTAACCCCCTTTAATCATAAAACTCTCTCTTCTCAGTGTTCCCTACGGTTTATTCCTGACTTCTAGACAATTCTGATTTATTTTTCAGGTTACAAGATGTGTTGTATTTTCTTTAGCAGAAGTTCCTTTGCAAAACATGAAACAACCCATGATAACACCTTCTTAGCCCACGATGGGGAGCGGTGATGCTCTTAAACTTACTTTTAAATAGAGAGTAACATTTCTATTTAGATTTTGCTGGATTTTCATTCAAGATGCAGAAAGGCTTGCTGAAGCTTATGCACATTAAATGCTTCAGAGGCCACTAGAATTGCTGAGGTACCTCAAAGACTTGTACGAACTACACAACTTAGAAGCTTGATCCAGAAAATATCAGTCTTTTGAGTGGGAATTGTACTCGAGGAGGGTAGTGAAACGAAGGAGCTACAGGTCAATGCAAACCTCAGACAGGGTTGCTGATCCAATTTGGAGCAGTTCTTGCTAACCCTGCTCTCAACACCACTTTGAGGTCTTGTTTCCTCAACATTAGAGGCTTTTACATTAATCTCTGGAATAGTTTGGAGGATTGTTGGAAGCACATGACAGTATTTTTGCTGATACAAACCAGCAAAGATGGTTTTAGTCCATGGTAGTTTCAGTCCCTTTAACAATCTCTTCTCATAGACACACAGAACTTGGGGGTTGAATGTCTGAGGTTTAAGCTAATATTTACTGGAGAGTGCTCACTGAAATAAAATCATGCATATACTGTAGCAATAACTTATTTTAAGATGCTGAACTGTAAGTTCCAAAAAATTGTAGGCATTAGTTCTGGATTTAAGACTGAACTATGTTGACTCTTTTAATGACAAAGAGACCCTCTGATGCCTTTATGAAAAATATACAGGACCACTCACCTTTCTGATTTTACTCTAGAGCACATGGAAGCTTGTCTGTCTGTATAAGAGGAGTGAGTAGGAGATTTAGCAGGACTGACTTGCACTGGGTGAAATCCTGTGCACCATGGTTTTGACAGCTCACCACAGACTGCATTCTGGATAAAGCAGCAACCATTTCCCCATTATTTCCTTTTGTGTAGGGAACACCCTGAACAGAGAGGAAAGAAATGGATTCCACAGTATCCTACAGCCTCATGCAATGTGGTGATACATTAGATTGGGGCTAGAGGCAAAGATCCTTTCTCACATGTCCCTGGTACACTGTAGATACTGGAGGACTTAAACTGGGATGTTCTAGGAGTTGTTACACACGGCCTAACTAACACCTGGCCCTCAGAGGATGCAGTCTGAAAGGATTCCTCTCATCATGTATCTCATGTCTTCCCTCAACAGGGAACTCGGCGCAGAATTTAACAGTAGCAAAAGCAAACTTTGAAGTTTACCATTAGAAATGGTGAATATAAATTGCATGCATGTGTGGGGAAAAACAACGTAAAGAATTCCAGCAAAAGCTAATGCTGAAATCTAAGGCCCCAGATTCCATTCCTTTGAAACTGCACCTACAATTTCTGGCTTAATCCTTAAGACAGAGCTAACCTCTGTGGTTGAAGATTATTCTACTGCACTTAAAAATAGACGCCAACCACACAATTCAGGCTGAAAGTTGCCAAGGGCAGAAAAATAGTTTCATCAGATCTACATCTGTTGAGAATGCCCTCTGCAAAGGAAGGATTGACCCCCTTTATTGTCTTCTGTGACTGCCCTGAGGTGCAGAAGCTGGCTTTGAAGAGAGAAGATGATCTATAAATATAACTAGGACTAGTTTTGTACTGCAGAAGTTCAGGCATCCAGAGTACACCATACTCTCCATAAGCAGATCTTGACATGACATCCTGGAGTACCCTATCACACAGATAGCCTTGAATGTGTCATTCTAACTTTGTAGTCTTAAGAGTTCAATAGATCTGGATAAGCTAGTTTCAGGACACCTAGCTTGTTTCTGTCTATTTATTTTATTTTACTGTCAGGTCTTCAGCACACAACTTCAACACGTTGTAATTTTCTCCTCCTCTGACTCACCTTTATCTCAAAAAAAAAACCCATGAGAGATTATAACAAATTAATACACTAGTAGTGAAGAAAACAAGCCTGTATCAATTCAGGCAAGTGGAGGGGATTACTCTGACAGTAACATTCATATTCTCATCGCATACAGAATAGAGAGACGTAAGTGACATCTATTTAGCCTGCTTCATTGGTATAAGGAAAGTCAAGACCCTTCCAATATGCTGCGTGCTCTCAGCTAATACTGCCAGCTCCTGGAATGATCCAGGTAACCTGCAGATGGAACTGGATCAACTGGGATTTTCAGCCCTGAGACTAGATACTGAGACGAGGTGAAAGAGGAGGCTACAGCAATGGGACACAGAGGTTGCAAGACATAGTTTACAACAGCTTTTTTGGGAGTAGGTTATGCTATGTCAATCAGACAGTCTCCGGAAGAGCTTTGTGGAATGGAGTAGAGAACGACAGCAGTAACTACTGTCATCTGTGTTACTTTAATGTGTGATCTCAGGGAAGGCTAAAATGCAAACCAGGGATGTCAAGCTTGATATAAGACACATTGGCAAGAGTATTTCTCATATGACATGATTTGTAAAGTTCAGAAACAGCTTTGTGAATGGTGTAAAAGGCAAGCAGGGTAATTTAATCTGAAGAGAACAGGACAAGCAATGAGTATGGACTGAGATTATAGAAAGGGGTAAGCCACAAAGTCAGCTAAAAGAGAAAACTTCCTTTTTAATTACAGACTTAAACATAACAGTATACATACATTATTACATTGACCTTTTTTTGGTAACTGTTTCTAATTTGCTAACCAAAATTTCAAACTTGCTTTTTCAGGAGTGAATTTATTTTCTTTTTCAAATTGATGCCATGTGAAATGTGAGTTCAGGCAGCTCCAGCAAACGCAATATACATTTTTCAGTATCAATATTGATAAACAAGACAACCAGGGCTCTTTCTGTAGTCCTGTGGTGAACTGGCAGATTCTGACTGTCTCCATAATGCTAAATGCTTTTAGTCTTGAAACAAGGCTGGATGCATGGATCCATGACCCATATCCACGACCAGCTGTCTGGGAATTGCTTGTTAGCTTGACCCAGAGCTGAGACAGAGACTATTCTGGTAGTTCAAATACAGAAAATCTAATTGCCCAAGACTCCCTGGCACTGTTTAGTTAACTACAATAGTCTGTGTCCTCAGAATTCCCAAATCCACAAGCAGTACTACATTTCTGATACTTTTTAAGGTCCCCACTGTTAAGTAAAATATTAGGAATCTCAGGAGTATGTGTTTATTTTCTACCAGGGTCCCAGGATCAGTTTGGAGACAGGCAGATGCATCTCCTGAAGGTTGTTATCTTCTGTCCTTCTTCCAGGTCACAGGAAGTGGAGGCCCCAGCCAGCACTTCAGGAATCTCCCGTTTGTCACAGTGTGTCCCTAGCTTTTACACACTACAGTATTTGAACAGTCACGTTGCTCCCACATGACTGTTTTTCACAGAAAGAGTACTCATCACCAAAAGCTTAAGCAGAAGATGGCAATGCCTACAAAATCATATAAATCAGAGAAAACTAACTGCAGAAGTATTCTCAAGTGTTAAACAAAGAACATGAAGTCAAAGCACCCCTGCTTTTAGAAATAAGATTCATTACATAGTCACAACAGAATTATGAGACATTTCTTGTGATGCATATTTGTGTGCATGGGGAGTAGTAGCACTCCTGCCAAGATGTCCATGTCAATAGATTTGAGGCCTAAGTTAATTTTCAGTCATCTTCTGAGCAATAGGCTTGTAAAAGCTACATGACACACAAACTATCAACAGAAACATAAATGGCTTGTTGACTATGCAAATGGCTGGGGCAGAAGGCTCAGCAGAGATCACATGAAAAAGAGATTGCATTATGTGTCAATGTGGCTCCTGGAGAAGGAGCCAAAAAGTCAAGTGCTTCTTAGAAGTGAATCCAAACTTCTCAGTTCTTAATCTAGCCACCACAGACTGATGTCATCACAACAAAATCAATTCTTGAAAAACTTTCCAGGTCCTACAGGATCAGAAATGGTTGGTATCAGATGTGCTTAGCTGCTTCCTTTTAAAAGCTGGGCTGAAATAAAGGGACAAAGAGAGGAAGAAAAACATGAAACAAATTAACCGAATATTTTTAATTTCAGAGGAGGTTTTGCTTGAGTTTGGGAACATGGTTTCATTTAGTTGGAAATAATTTTTCAGCCAAATCTAATGAGGAGAGAATTTATATTGTTGGCATTTGCACAGGAATTTTGCATAATATTTAGCCATCAGACAATTGTTTTCTCATCTGGTTTACATTTGGGATTTGAGGAGGGAGACATACAGCCTCTGCTGGTGGTGTTTTATATTCTAAAATCTTCCTCAGCTGCTATATTTAGAAGCAACATCCATCATCTTGTTATAAGTACTTGCTAGAATGCACTGTTACCGAGACAGAAAGTTCAAGCTGGGGAACACCTGAGGGCTGTTTCACCCATGTATTGGCCGTAGGGAACCAGCTCTAGCAGTAGGCAGAAAGACATGGGCTGTACTGTGAGCCCTTTAGAAACACATGCTACTTTATTTTGCTGCTATGAAATGCCTAAAATAGGAGTCCCCTGACACTGGACAGTTTGCAATATCAAATAAGGCTTTTGGGCTGACTAAAAAGGTGAAAAGCTGTTGCTAAACTAAATCCATTCAGTATTTTTCAAGCAGGAAAAATTTTTGTACCTGCCTTGTTAACTCACCAATGCCTGAAGAAAAATTCTGGAGTACGTATGTAACTGGACAACCAAAATATTTTGCCTGACAATTGTCTTCATACACTTCATACCACCTTAAGGTAGTAAATGAGCACATGTGCCACGTTTCTCTTCACTCCTACCTGGTATAGCACAACACATATCTGGATATGGCACTCTAGTTTTGTATTTTAAGAGATAAAAAAGTAAAATAGCAAACCTAGCTATAACATATCCTTTGAACTTAATTTGGTGGTGAACGCCCCCAGCCGATTTCTGAAACGTCGTCCAGCTGTGTCAAATGGGCTGAACTGTTCCAGTTGGGATGGTTCATTTTCTCTGGCTGCATGTATAAAATTTTCCACCAGAGGGAGCCAGGAGTCCACGGTGGTGGCCTCACCGGGTCCCACACGGACGCCCAGGTTCATCAGCAGGGCTACGGTGAGCCCCTCCTGAGCGGACAAACCCCGGCAGGCGTATTCCTTCGGGGTGATGAAGCCAACTCTTGGAAAAAAAAAAAAAAAAAAGGAACAGTACAAAGAAATTGAAAATTAGAAGAACAAAAGGTTATCGAAGTCAAAGGCAATCCCCCGAAATAGGCAGGCTGAGTTGGACGAACGGGACTGAGCCTCTGTATGTGACATACTACTCTGACACATAAGTGTGACATAGAAGCTGATTTTAAACATTTCAATTTGTATTTTGACTATTATAGTCACTTGATTATTTTCAAGTTAATACAATAGTCCGGGGTTTTTTTAACATATTTTTTTAATTATTATTTTTTTCTTCAGTTCCAGGACCTGATACTTTTTTTTTTTCAGTTCCTCTAGTATAAAACTGAAACAATTCCATTCAGCTTAACAGAGCTGCAACTGATACATCCCAGAACGAGATCAGATTTAGGATCTGACTGCCAAATCTGTACACTGAAGATTACTGACTATCTTCTTTCTCCAATAAAAAAAAAATGTTAAGTGAACAGATTAGGCATTAAAAGCAAGAAGCAAAACTAAGCAGGAACTACTGATAAGTATGGTTACTCTCAAGCTTTTTAGATTAAGTCCTCCCACTGCACTTTCTTCTTTTATGTGAAGTGGATGAAACACTTTAACAGGACTTCTGTCTCCTGAGTCTCCTTTTGCCTTTCAGCCTTGCTGCCAATGTCTGAGGAAAGGTACTTCATTTTAGCCTATGCAGAGAAACTAAATATCTCCACAGACACAGCAAGATAGTGTTTTCCCCATCAGCAGGTACATCCACTAGCTTGCCAAGGAGACACCAAGTGCCTGAAAACTCCACAACTTTGTGAGTTACAAGGCAGCCTTACACAGTGCCCTTCACCACAGAGTACTTCTGACCTGAACTCCCAGACTGAGAGGCTGATACTATACTTACCAAGAAACTAAAGCATTAAGAAAACATTTCTCCACTGTGATTCATCCAACCAAAGAGACTGGACCATTGTTCAAATACATCGCTTTAATTGTGGTTTTCCCTCAGACTTCACAGGGTAGATAAAAAAGACACATATAATTGCAAAATTTCCTTATTTCAGCTCATCCACCAATGTACTGGATATATGCACCCTTCCTGCTCCAGCTGTGCAGGCTGAAGACGTTATTGTTACTTAGCCAAATGTCAGCTGCACAGCATCACCCGAGATCACCATGCCTGCAAATCTGCCAATCAAGCATCAAGTGTCATGACTCTCTGCTCTGCTTCAGTCCAAATAAGCCAGCTGGCAGAGACACTATATTGAAAGAGCTTCAGCAGTTCTGGCTTATTTAGACTGGAAAAAGATAGGGAATACATATAAGAGTTATTTTGTTCAAACAGCAGAAGAAGTAGCAGGGGTCCTAATGAGCAGTTTAAGGTGGTCTGACAGTACAACTTCATAGTTGCATCTGGAAAAGGACCTGAGTCCAGAGAGATGGAACTTGCAAAACCCATTGGACAAATATGGTATTAATCTAGGGGTTTAAAAAAAAAAGGTCTCTTTTTATAGAAAGCAAGTCCAACACTTATTAGTTCTACATTTAATGGTGGGGAAAAATAAATAAATTAGATTTACTATTATGCTGAGGTTTCAGAGTAGATGCTTTCTTTTTGTGCCCTTGCCTAAGCTCATAGCACAGGCAAAAGAGCCAGGTTTCCCCTTTCTCAGGAATGACCAAGGAGGAGTTTCCAAAGACTTAACAAAATTGAAGTCACTTGGCCACTATATATCACTTTAAACTGCCAAGAAAAATAAGTCTTTTTCAGTCAAAAAGAATCATTTCAATGCTTGAATTAATCAGGGAGTTGACTTACTCAAGTTTGAGGAAAAACATCTCTAAGACAATTAGTTGCCATAACAGAAGTCAATATCGGATATTTCATGAATAGTTTAATTTAGGGATTGTAATTTATTTAAACTGATTCATTAATAGAGTTAGTAGTGAGATTCTGCTTCTTATTTCTTCTGAAAATAATTAATATTAATTTTTTTTTTTTTTAAAAATGTTTCCCTCCTGAATATTGGAGTGTTCAGTTTGCATTCATGGATCTCTTTGAACTCTACAGTACACTTATGCGATTATAGAAAAAAAATGAAAAAAAACAAGCCAGAAAAAAAACCCAAACAAAAACCAAACCACACACAAAAAAAATTCCCCACCAATATAAAATGTAAGTGTCAAATTAATATTACCTTTGTGTCCCTTTACCTCAATCTGGAACTGTAAACAATATTGCAGTCAAATGACTATTAAAAGGCATTGTTGTAGGACACCACTGGAATGATTGATCGTGTGCTCTGCAGGACAAGTTCCCTATCCAAAAATGTCTAACATAGAAGTATAATATGAATTTCTGCCATTTATGATGTTATTTCTTATCTGATCATTTGTGTGTACTTCATCCTTCATGCAACATCACCCAGATAACCTAAAAATGTTGTTGTATGTTATTCTGTCCTAACGTACCTTCCAGATAATAATAGGACAGCTTTTACAACAAAAATTAAACAAGCACTAAAACTACCGAGGAATTGAATCATATCCACTCAGTCTTGCATTTTTGTGCCATTTTACACCAGTTTGTTTTTTTTTTTTCATAATGGATTACATCATTACTTTTTTTTATTACATGGAACAAAAACAACCAAAACTTTTCTTCAGCCTTTGAAGGTTATACTTTCCCCATGCTAAGCATTTCCACTAAGAAAATTAACAAAATCTTGAACTTAGTGGAGGTGGAATCTGAACTCATACAGTACATAAAATGCATTGGACTTTCAGGAAATACTATAATGCATTGTAGGAATGTCCTGCAGACCCTGTGGGAATGACTTCATCCCTTTGAGGACATGGCATACTTGGCTTCTGTCAGTAGACTGCATGTAGGTCAAAATCTGAGTTGCTCTGTTCCTGCTCTCTTTTAACTTCATCAATTTGTTTCTATGTGCATACGATCATATAACCAGAAGTTAACAAAAATTTTTTGCCTCATCTTTAGACCAACCAAGAGATTCAAAATGAGGGTGTAAGAGGTTAGAGAACTGGGAGAAGAGATCTTTCAGTTTCCACCCTCTGGAACAACTGATGCTGAGCAGAAGCTTGAAGGGAGCAGAAGGAGTTTTCACCACACCAAGCAGAACTTTTGGTCAAGCCCACATCTTGATTTAACTAAAAGATGCTCCAAACCTTCCTCACCCTGGCCACAGCTCCTGGACACTTGCCTCATGTTGATCCTTGGCACCCTCCCACCCCACAGTGAACTGTTGCAGGGAGCAACACAGGAAAATAAATATTATCCTTTCTACTAGCACATGGGAGAGTCCCTGCAGGACCAGAGAAGTGTGGGTGCCTGCAAAGGGAGGCTGGAGGACAGATGATAAGGGAGAGTTGGTGAGACCACCTTGGTCACAAGTGAGACGGTGCATTGGTGTAGCTATGTGTTGTGGTTTTGTTAGTGAGGGGGGGCCTAAGGTGGTAGCTTCTGTAGGAAACTGCTAGAAGTCACTCCCCTTTGTTCAGTGGACTCGGCCGGGCCTAGGGCGGACCTGCTGCTGGCCAAGGCCGAGCCGATTGGTAGCAGAATGTTCCGTGATAACGCCTCTGCAATAATGTATTTAAGAAGGGGAAAACAGAAAAAAAAAAAAGAGAAGAGAAGATGTGAAGAAGCTGAGCGGGTGCAGAGGTGCAGAGGGGGAGGCACAGGCCTCATGGGCCTTGCAGGCCTCACCCTCTGTCCTCTCGCCAGGCGGCCAACTGGGCCCAACTTGGTCCGGCCCGGCTGCAAGAAGTGGAGAGGAGATGAGAAGTGAATAAGATGTAAAAAGGATCCTGAGAGACATCTACCAGCCTGTTGTGAGGAACAGCTGCAGACGCCAAGGTCAGTTCAGAAGTGAGGGGGAGGAGTAATGCGGCTCCTGGCCAAGATTCCCCTGCAGCCTGTGGTGACAACCATGGTGGAGCAGGTTGTCCCCCTGCAGCCCATGGAGGTCCACGGAGGAGCAGAGATCCACTTGGAGCCCGTGAAGGACCCCACACTGGGGAAGGTGGATGCCTGAAGGAGGCTGTGGCCCGTGGGGGGCCCGCTGGGGCAGCCGTTCTGGAGGGACTGCACCCCGTGGAAGAGATGACCCACGCCGGAGCAGTTCCACGAAGGACTGTGGCGTAGGGGTGGGACCCCACAATGGAGCAGGGGAGGAATGTGAGGAGTTCTTCCCCCGACCATGAAGCAGCAGCGTGAAACAACGTATGATGAACTGACCGCGACCCCCATTCCCTCTTCCCCCCTGTGCCGCTCAGGAGGGGAAGGTGGTAGAGATAATGTTAAGCTTGGGAAGAGGGAGGGGTGGAGGGAGGTTATCTTGTTCTCTGTCTTATTATCCTGCTGTTTGTAGAAATAAATGAATAGTTTTCCCCAAGTCAAGTCTGTTTTGCCCGTGACCGTAACTTTAAGGATTTCTCCCTGTTCTTATCTCAAACCTCGAGCCGTTTTTCCTTATATTTTCTCTCCCTGCTCTCTCGGAAGGTGGGGGGAGTGAGAGAGAGACTGCGTAATCTGGTCCTGATCAGGGCTGAACTACGACACTATGTCTTCCAACAGCACCCAGAGACATAGAAGAGTGACAGAATTAAGACTGTGGCACTTGTTTTTCTACAGCCACTGCAGAATAAATCCAGTTCTTGTCCCTTGTAAATCCTATGACTTCCATCATAAAGCCTTTGTAAGAGCTCAGCTTGTTCCTCTGGAACAGTCATGCTTCTAAGTCTTGGGACTTTGGAGCATGTAAGCGACTTTTATTTTAAGGGAGCTAGATCAGAGTATGACTTCTATAGCTGCCCCTGCCCCTGATCTCAGGAGGTAATTTTTCATTTCAAGAGTTTTTCAGTGTTTCAAATGAACACATACTTAATAGCAAATTAGGACAACCTTAGCAAGTCCTTGAGGGCTGAGGAAAGGCAGTTCCCACAAAGTCAAAATCATGTCTGAGCTAGACTTTAATTACAGCTCCATGAACCTTTGCAGAATCAGTTCAAATTGAGTTCATGAACATTTTTGCATCAGAACTAATACGAATGTTTTTGCAGGTAGTGAAATTACAACTAGGTCTGGATACTAGGTCATCATATTGTTCCTTAGTGAAGCCTCAATGCAGAAGGGAATTTACAGGGTCAGTGGGTTCCTCAACAGAATGTCAAAGTGATCTATGTAATTTTTGCTTGTCAGAAAAGGAAATAAACTTGAGGCCAGAAGAGAGCACATATGCGTGAAAACAATATTTTTCTCTTTTTATTGATGCTAAAATTCAGAATCCCTAGTGATCAAAATCTTTGTCAATTCGATGATTAAATAGGAGCTCAAGTCCTTTGTGGAAAAAAAAAAAGTTTTAACGAAAAATGAGGATACAGGCTGAGCACTGTGGTCTAGAAAAATGTAACAGCTATAGAGGTTTCTCTTACACAGTATTTAGCAAACTTTTGAGAGACTGAACTTCAGAGATGTTGAAGATTAATCAAGGAAAGGCTTTGAAGTGAAAATGGTATTATGAAGTCTATCCTGAGATCACTACCTGAAGCAATTGGAATGATATTATAACGTATCTTTCTCACTCTACTGTGAACTCTCTAAGTTCCCTCTCTTCTTTATGGGAAAGTAGGTGAATTTATAGCCAAACCTGATTTTAAGGAGCTTGTGAAATACTACAACATTAAAATTCATAGCATGCTGACAAGGAACTATGATAGATCTCACATTGTAGAAAAAGAAGAAATTGAGAGGAAAAGACAGGAAACGTGTCAAATTCCATAAGGAGACTTTGAGCAAAGCCAGAGAAAATCCATGTGTGAGGTCAAATTCTTGATGTGGATACTGAGATCTTCAGAGCTCAAGGTGCTGGCTATTGTGAATCTTACTCTCTAGGCTCTGTGCTGTCTCCATGAAATACAGAGGGATTGCTTGTCACCTAGTCCAGGGCTGTACTTTTTTAACTGTATTGATAGACACTGGAAAAGTTAATTATTAAAGTACCTTGGTTTTTTTTCCTTCCCCTACCTCCACTCTTCCCCCTGAAGCAGCCCCAGGAAATACTTTTCTCTGCATCTGAGCTATTTTTGCATAGTTATGCAGAGAAGAATAATGTCAAGAAGTTATTTCAAGCTTCCCTGCCCAACCCGAATATTTTCTTAACTTTTATATACTTGTCAAGGTGTTTCCACTCTAATTTTCAGCCCTATGTCCTCTAAGAGACCTTTCACCTTGGACTTTAGTACTTAACGTACTTAATCTTTTTGTTTCATATTGACCTTCCAAGATGCATTCGTAACAAATGACAGGACACTATATGGCTGCTTCTCAAAACAATGTTCAATAAGGAATATAAATGATCGTTAGTGTTTACTTACAGCAAACTGTGGGAAACTCTGGTTTGCTCACAGAAACCTATGATAGCTTCATTTTTCTATTTCATCTGTTCATTTTTTTTTGGCAAATACTTTAGAAAGATGTGAGTAATGATCAGCATATGCTACTAATTGATGAAAAATAATTAAATGTCACAAGACTTCTGCTTCCCCTAAGACCTTTAAAATGCAATTCTACTCTATTTTGGACCAAGAAGAACATCATGGGACATAAATTCTACATAAATTTGACATAAATTCTAAATTGATGCAACATATTGTTCCTAGAAACATCCAGTGAAGAGTGCACTATATAAACTGACATTTGGTGATTACTTCATTTGACTGGTGTGGCCTCAGCTTGAGTACTGTGTGCAGTTTTGGGCAACTCGATAGAAGAAGGACATTAGACTATTAGTGTGCATCCAGAGGAGGGTGACAAAGATGGTCTCAATGGCAAGACTTATGATGAGTGGCCGAGGTAACTTGATTTGTTCAGCTTGGACAAGAGAAGGCTGAGGGGTGAACTCATCGCAGTCTACAACTTTCTTGAAGGGGACAGTGGAGGGGGAATGCTGATCTCCTCTCTCTGGTGCCCAGTGATAGGACATAAGGAAATGGAATGAAACTGTGTCAAAGGAATTTCAGACTGGACATTAGGAAAAGGTTCTCCACTGAGAGGGTGATTGGTCTCTGGAACAGACTTATCAGGGAAGTCGTTGTGGAACCCAGCCAGTCAGAGTTCAAAGAGCATCTGGATGATGCTCTTAGTCATACGATTTATTTTTCCGTAGTCCTGTGAGGATCAAGGAGTTGGACTCAATGATCCTTACGGGTCAATTCCAATGTGAGGTAGTCTATGATTCTATGATTCTAATGAGCACCTTAATTCAGTACCTCAGTTTTTTATAAACTTTTTATCCATAACTTTGCTCTCATATTTTATAAATAAGGCCATTCTCTTCTTTCCTCAAATAAGATACCTTTTGTTTACTGAAAATCATCTGAGAACAATTGCACTGTTAGGAAATAGGAAAGCCTCAGGTCTTGAAGAATAATCCATGAATTAACTGTTCATTCAATAAAAAGTATACAGTACTCAGTTCCAGCTTGCCCCTACTTAGAAGTAATCCTTCTAAGACATGGCTGTTGAAAAGAGTGAAAAGCTATAAAAGAGTGGTATGGAACAGCCCATTTGTTCATCCCAATTTACCTTTTCCCACTATGCAAAAACAAGAGGAAATCTCGTAAAAGAACAATCCAACAAAGGTAACTGCAAATATTTTTTATTGAACTCTTCAGGAAAAATTATTTATGGGATTCACTGGTACTCAGCATATTGTCTTTTGTCTCAGGCATATTTTTTTTTAAGAAACTGTTGGCTATATATTCAAATGTATTCAAACATTTACATTTTTTGCAATAGAATTAGAAGAGCAACTAGTCCTTCTGCTTCAGAAGACAACCTAAAATGAGTGACTGAAGTCAGGAAAATCTTTTTACCAAGGCACTATGTTGTGCTATCCCTGCCAGCCAATAGCAGGAAAAATTGTGCTTTGATATTGAACAAATCTTTCCAAACTAGAAACTGAATAGCAAGCAGAAAATCCTGGGAACTTTTGCTCAAAATCATGTAGACTTCACCTCCTCTGAGAATTGGTTTGTATAAGCAGCCACTTCACTAAGAACTTGCTGGAGCAATGGAACTAACAACTGCAGTGCATATAAGTGCAATTTACCTTTCTTCAAGACAAAAGTGTGAAAGAACCATGACATTGCAGAATATAGTGTAGCAGCAAAGGAAATATCACATTTCTCTTCACAGCTGGTGCTATTTGCACAGATCTTTGCACTTACAGAATCATAGAATCATAGAATGGTTAGAGTTGGAAGGGACCTTCAAAGGTCATCTAGACCAACACCCCTGCAAGGAGCAGGGACATCCCCCACTAGATAAGGTTGCTCAGAGCCCCATCCAGCCTGGCCTTGAACGTTTCCAGGGATGGGGCTTCCACCACCTCTCTGGGCAACCTGTTCCAGTGTTCTACAACTCGCGTTGTAAAAAATTTTTTCTTAATATCCAATCTAAATCTACCTCCCTCTATTTTGAAACCATTACCCCTCGTCCTATCACAACAGGCCCTACTGAACAGCCCCATCTTTCCTGTAGGCCTCTTTGAGGTACTGGAAGACCGCTATCAGGTCTCCCCGGAGCCTCCTCTTCTCCAGGCTGCACAGCTCCAACTCTCTCAGCCTGTCCTCATAGGAAAGGTACTCCAGCCCTCTTATCATCTTCATGGCACTCCTATGCACCGTAATAATTCAGTTATGACTTGAAACTAATCCCCTTTGAATTTAACAAATGAAAGGAATGAACAAATTTTACCCGCAGCTTAATCAAAGGTAAAAAGCAGAAAGCATTTTTTACAACTTTCCATTTGGACTATACTGAATTTACCCACCTCTGGAACATCACTTCAGTTAATTTACCAACCTTTTAATTTACTACTGTTCCACTGGATTACATTGATGCTATCCAAACCCAATCCTGCTCCTCTCCCAAGGTGAAGCTGACTCTGAATATGGCGCCAAATTTTTCCTGCCATTGTAATTGATGGGAATCTACCACTGATAAAGTTTTCCACTGCTCTGTCTATTTGAGATTCGTATTCAGTCATGAAGATATCACACAGTAGTTAAAATAAGCTTAGCAGTTTTTACAAGAATCTTGTTCTTTCTGTTAGTTTAGTAGTTTTAGTCAGACTTCCTTCCAGTATCTGGACACATTCTCACAATTCTTTTTCCTTTAGGAGACACAGGAACTTGGTAGATAACCTTGAGTTGTCTTTTGCCCTTTTTGGGCTGAACTTTGCTCCTTTTTTGCTGTACTTGTGGATTTCAAGAACTAAATTTCTGAATTTACATTCAATCCCACTGTCTATGTCATTGATGAAGATACTAAATAGCATTGTTCCCAGTGCAGACCCTTGAGGGACACCACCCATTACTGATTTCCACTTGGACATTGACCCATTGAGTATAACCCTTTGGACACAGCCATTCAGTCAATTCTTTATTCATCTAACAGTCTATCCGTCAAACCCGTATCTCTCCAATCTAGAGGCAAGAATTTTGTAGGGGGACATATCAAAAGTCTTACAGAAAACTACATAGATGAAATCTTCAGCTCTTCCCTTTTCCAATGATGCAGTCACTCCAACATAGAAGCCCACTAGATTAATCAAGCATGATTTGCCCTTGGTGAAACCATGTTATCTGTCTCTAATCACCTTCCTGTCTTCCTTGTTTTCACCTGTTTTCCAGGAGGATCTGTTCCACGATCTTAATAGGCTGGTTGGTAGTTCCTAAAGGTCCTCCTTTATAGCCTTTTTAAAAATGGGCATGATGTTTCCATTTTCGTGTCACTGGGGACTTCGCCTGACTTCCACGACTTTTCAAATATGATGGAGAGTGGCTTTCCTCTCTGTTTACTCCAGATTTCATTGTTAAAATCTGTTAATTTCATCTAGGCGATGATGGTAGAAGCAAGTCCATTTAGCAATTCTGACATGAATTGCTTCTGACTGTTTTGTTATTCTTTTGGCTTGACATAGTATCTACCTGTGATGTCACTGTTGGACTAATACCATCTTGCTAAGTTTCCCAACTGATCTGCTCTGATGGGGATAAGTCATCTCAGGGCTATTTATCCCTTCACTCCCTCTTTTCATCTGTTTATTGTTCCAAGCATTTTTCTATGTTTGCTTTTGATTGGCGCTTTGACACTTCAGAATTTCCACACAGAGTTTCAGTCACCTGCTAAACAGCTCCCAGGTTTCATAATGTAGCTGCAACTTCAGTTTCAGCCATGAGGTTTTCAGCATGACTCCATCTGTCTTCATATTTCTTGCCCCTGCTTTGCTTTCTTGCTTTCTTACACTTCTCTGTGGCTTTCTCTAATACTCAAAAGGCCTTTTTATTATGGGCTTTTCATTTCAGTATTCTTCTTTCCTCAGTGAAGTACTGCATCTCTTGGCTTGTTCAGGTTGTGCTCTTCTTATCCTAGTGTCCACCTGCCACCACTGTAGCTTAAATCATATTGGCTGTGGCTGCTGTTCGTTTCCTTTCAATCTGAGTACAGTGTCACTTTCCTGTTCTTCTGAAGATGTATTTAATCTGTTACTCAGGTTCAACTACAATTTCTTGTATGTACTCCTTTGCTTTCCATTTTGCACTGTTGATTTTCTTTGCTGATGTCTGTTCAGTGTTGACCTTTTTCAGTTGTGCTTCCAGTTTGGCAAAGGCTGTTGTTGTGGCTGATACCTGCTGCTTGGAATACCTTTACATCTTGGAAAAACGGCCTGAGCCTTGACATGGTGGAGATGTGACTGATAAAATTTTCTGTATAGTCCTCTGGCCAAATCCATGGTTCTGTGCATGACTTTGTGATGAAAGAGAGCACTCAAGGAACACAAGTAATCATTATCTAGGATGAGACTTCCCAGTCCCTGCTTTTTCTGTTCAGCAGTTGGGACATTCAGCTTTAACTACGAGGTCCTATATTGCAAAAGCTAATTAATGTCTTAGCACCTGTCAGAAACACTTCACAGGCAACAAAAAAAAAAAAGCTTATCTTTTCCTTTGTCACTATACTCGTTTCCAGTTTTAGTAATCTAATTACTCTTCTGGCATATATTGATTAGTTTATCTCATCAGTGAGTGTCCTTGCCCTCCTGATGAGCAGCACTGCCTTTGTGAAAAAAAAAAGATGCTTCTCTTACATCATAATTTTCATATTTGTATCTCTGAATGTACACCTGTTGGCTGTATGGTTTCCAGTATATTCATAACTATTTTGTTAGGTTTGTCTTATTACAGCTGCCCTATGTAAAGTGTTTGCTTCCTTCTAATTTAATTCTGCTGAATAGTCAGATACACAAAAAGTCATTTTTGGAAGGAAACCTTAAGGAGCCACTGAGTTTTCTGCAGATTGTTCAGTAGGAACAGCAGCTTGATTCCTTCTCTGTAAAAGTGGTATTTTTTCTTATCACTTTAAAAGACCTGGATCTAAAACATGATGAAATAAGTAAGGTTCATAAGTGCATCACAGCCCATAATATATTCAGAGAAATAGTTTTAACTTTTAGCCAAATGTTTGAAATTTGATGCCCAGAGAGGCAGTTCATGCCCCATCCCTGGAAATATTCAAGGCCAGGTTGCATGAGGCTCTGAGCAACCTGATCTAGTTGAAGATGTCCCTGGTCCTTGCAGGGGAGTTGGACCAGTTGACCTTTAAAGGACCCTTCCAACTCTAACCATTCTATGATTCTATGATTCTATGACAAGAAGGGAGGAAAGAAGGAAAATATGACAATTTGTATTAGAAATTTCTTTACAGAGGAAGAATGTCTCTTTTTTCCAAGTCTTTTTTCTAGTGTATAATATACTAGTGTATAATCTGCTTCTGACTTGATTAGGGATTCTGCTTCCTCAAGAATCAAGTAGAAAGGGGGTAAAAATGTATCTTTACACAGCATTTTTTCTCTGGTGTTTTAGGACAACACAGCTGCCCATAGTCCCTTCATAAAGCTGGATGTAAGCCTACAGTACACTGGAATTAAATGAGGTACCATAAAGGGCTGTTCTCTTGTTTTTAACTGATATTCATCTTTCCTCAAATTCTACTTATCTAGTAGTTTTTTTTTTCAATCACTGTCAACATTGACACCTGAGATGTTGTGTCATGATCCTACACACCTGTTACTGCAAGCCTTATTTCCTGTGAGACATTGAATGAAACCTCAGTAGCTATCAATGATCCTTGACATAAAGTCCTTTGGTATTTTTGTGGGTTGATTTGTTTGTTTGTTTGTTTATTCTGTTTAGTTTTGGGTTTTGGTGTTTGTTTTTTTTTTTTTTAAGTGCATGGAGAAACAGATTGAGATATTCACCTGTGAAAACTAGCATACCAAGAGAGGATAATCTTCATACTTTTGAGAAATCTGTCTTTGATTGTGTTTAGATTTTAAAGTGACAGCCAACAGTGGAAAAGTCAAAGCCACACCACAGTAATACATCAGTCCATTATTCTCGGATAGTTTTCATTGTTTTTTTATTATCTGTCTTATAACAATGAGTTTGCAGATTATTCATATTTTATGCTGAGTTTTGAGTTTAATTAGATACCTTTGGAATGATCCATCAGAGAAGTATTTCATAAACCATGTGGAAAAGCAATCAGTATCTCCTCTTCTGAGATCATCGTCCTTCTGCAGTTTCTAATCCTTATAATTACTTTGACAGTGAGTCTCTGTCTAACAAAATAAATTTGATGATGACACTCTATTGGATATATCAAGAATCACAGATTGAATTTTGAAATGAATGTTTTGCCACTAGGATCGTTACACTACAAATATTCATATTACAGATTTTATTCTCTGTTCTGAAAAGACACAACAATTAGGCAAAGATTTGGGTTTAAAGCTCTGAAAAGTATCATGAAGACTTTCTTTCCACAATTCCAACCTTTACATTCAAGCATGGACACTGCATTCAAACATTGTAGATGGAGATGTTGGGACCATGGCTTCTGCTCAGAAGCGTTAAGTTACAAGCCATTGGTAGTTACCTGGATTGCATTTTAAATTATTCAACTATTAAAATTTGATCTAAATGGAGTTAGAAACAATTCTTATAAGTGATATTAAATTCTGTATTTGCAAACAGTGGACAAAGACTTCTCATTTTTACTACCAAAATTAGCTAGTGCTTTGAGTTCCACTAACATTTAATTGCTTTTCAGAGGTAGATCAATTTAAAAATATTTCAGGAAGATGTAGAAGTCTTATTCTTCTCAATGTCTTTTAATTTAATCCCACTTTAGTCTTACAATAGGAACTGCATGACCAGTTCCTGATGCTAATATATCTACCCAATAGGTAATAGGTTTACCTACGAGGAGTGGCTCATAGGCTACTTGTCACACTGGGAAATTAAGCATTCTTTCCAAAGACTTTAAGAAAATGAGGCCTGAATATTCAACAGAAAAGACTGCATTTTGGTTTTCATTGTCTGCTACTCTTGACTGTACAGGAGATTCAGCAGTATATACTATGATAATACCCTTACAGTCTCAGCTAAACTGATAAAGAAATGTTTATTGATATACAAGAATGCTGAGGTGTGACTTTAAGATACTTCAATTCCTTTAATCTCTCTCTCTATACACTAAGTTATCTAAGAGATTGTTCTGGAGGTGGAGACTACACATTTAGTTTATTATGACAATTCTAGTTATTCATTATTACAACCTTCTAGTGGAAGGTGTCCCTGTCCAGGGCAGAGGGGTTGGAACGAGATGATCTTTAAAATCCCTTCCAACCCAAACCATTCTACAATTCTATGATTCTACAAACTTGAGTGGTTTAAATCTTCTTTTAAAAGCAGATTTGTGTGCTCAAACTTATTTTTCTACAGCAGTACTAAAATCCCTTTTCCAACTGGTTAAATTGATTCAGGAATAGTTTAAATATGAAGATGAAGGAAGGAGTAGAAAAGGGAAAATAGACCTTCTGCCATTTTGCCAAATTTGCAGGCTGCATTGTATATCCTTCTGTATATCACCTTACTCATTGTTTTAGTAGCACAGTTTTGTGTATAAGGTATTCTTTACTGTGCATCAGTGAATGTGTAATGAATCAGAAAATCTGAATAGTTTGCTATGCAAGCTTACTGTTAGGACAGCTTTATCTTTTAAATTTCACAACTTTAAAATTTAATTATTTGAAAAATTATATAGTTCATCCAGATTTTTCTCTTAAGTAAAAAATAAATTATTATTGGAATTTTCATAAAATAGCAAAAAAAAAGTGAAAAATATCTAAAATAAATTGTTTTCCTCTTTGGTATATTTATAGTGTCTAGACTAAATCTACATCTAAATACAAAGTTCTCTGAAACATATTGCATTATTTTAGTTGATATCCTTTGGACTGGGCACTGTGAAAGCCTGGAATGGAATATTTAAGACTGCCTAAAGTAGAACTAAAACAGATCTCCATTTTATCCTTTTTGAAAAAATCACAAACATCTTAATAAATGCTGGTCTTTCTTGGCTTATAATTCACTTATTGAACACACAGACCATGTAGGTTCAGCATTTTTGACAGTACATATTAACAACACATTGTACAACAGTGGATTAGCAGTTTCAGTCAGGATCCATTTCAAACCTAAGGAGCCAGTAGAGGTTGCTCCGAGCTGTTTCAAAACAAAAGGAATGATGAGTTTCACTAATTATTTTAAAAATAGATGTAAGGTTCCATGCAAATATATTAAGGTAAATGTGACTTAGTTTGTTTAGATAGCAATTTAATAGAAAGCAAAAAACTGTGAATATATATATAATAGACAATATAAATACTGTGAATATATATATATATATATATATATATATAAAAAAAACATAGAAGCTAGATCCTTTCAAACTGATCTTAAAGATCCTGTATGCTACTGTGCCTTTGCAATTACTCAGATTGGTTGTCATTCTCCTGCTGTGGGTAAAGGATCATCCAAATAACATTTCATAAGCAAAGTTATGGAAGAGATACATGAGCAGCATAAAAATGAGTCTTTCTGGCAGAAATTGGTATGTTTTTTGGCTTGTCAATTAGTAATGATTTTCCATGAATAGCAATAAACACTCCCCACCACTGTCTCAGTCAGAACTAAAAGTGCCTTTCCATGTAGAATTTTTTGCTTTATATTCTACAGATGTGTCATTGAAGAAGTCTTAACAGTAGCTATAGACTTTGGCACTCATTCCTGCAGCCGCATGATCTGTGATTTATTACACTTTACTTTTTCCACACATCTCTTGTCTGAATTCTTCACTTGTTTTCAATGGCAACATGTATGAATGGTAGTATGTCCTGTGGCCCTGTAGAGAAAAAGAGCTGTTTTCTGTGAACAAGCATTCATTTGCTTTATTTAAGAACATGAGAGGATCTAGTGAATTAATGAAGCAATTCTTGTTCCTTGAATGCAGTAGTATATACCAGATGAGAGAACCAGGAACTTAGCAGGAGAACCCAAATGTAGATTCTGTCATTGAATCACATGAGATGCCAATTATATAGCTACTTCTATGTAAATGCTAGAAGTCCAAACATCAAGATGAGTGGACTAGGGCGCCTACTTTTAAGTGGCAGGACAATTGATAGAGCACTATAGTGCTGGTGTGTAAATGACAAACCAATAGCAACATAGATTTTGCCAGAGAAGGAATAATGCTATAGTTAAACATAGCTTAAAGTCATTGAAAAATTAAACTTGTCAACAGACAGCACATAATTCTTACATCCATATCTACCTAAGTAGGGAAATAATAGTAGGACATGATATCTGGTATTTGACTGTGACGGCAAAAGTGAAAGGGAAGCAGTGGCAGCAGAAGACTTCATGGACTCCAAAAGCAAAATGACTCAATGTTGTGACAGAGAACGACACACACAAATTTTGAGCTACCATTTCTAACTGTTTTCAGAGACAAATAGTCAAAGAATACACAGAGGCAGAAGAAATGCTGGAAGCAGGCCTGAGCACCAGCCAGGTTAATCAGAAGTTGACAGACCATCTATTGGGATATTACTATAAAGAGCTTCTCTGTAGTAGAAATTGGAACATACAAATATTAGAAGTCTTTAGGGAAATGAATTATGCTCCACCTAGCAAAAAATCACTACAGTATCATCAACTTCTATATGGAGATCAGCATAAATATGTAAAAGTGTTAAAAGAAAATTCAAAGGAGCAGTTGAAAGAGTGAAATATTTGCAAGTGGTATGGAGTTTGTTAATCTTAAGATAAATGCACATTCCTTATGTAAAATATGGTAATACAATGAAGAAATTTTGGCAAAGTTAAACTTCAGATTAAAGGAAACTATAAGAAGTAAAAAAAAAAGAAAAGAAGAAAAAAATCCTTCAATATTTTGAACTTCTGTCCAAATGAAAAAATAAAAAACAAAACAAAACAAAACCAAACCAAAACAAAAAAAACCAACAATACACCAAAACCTTTGGTAAATTAAATATAAAACTGTACTAATGCAGGACAAAAAAAAAAAAAAAAAAAAAGAGTTTCGAGGAACAGTTTCCTAAATGGAAAAAAAAAAAAAAAGAATAATGCTACTTCTTAAACACAGAAGAAAGAGATCTTGCCACAGAGTCATTAGGACTGGTAAATGACTGGGATGTAAAAAGAAGATTCACAAACAACAAGGCCATTTGAGAAAAAATAACTTGGTTATTGTTAGGACTTACAGTGAAGGAATTTAGAGACATTCCTACACTGAAATCTTCCTTTAAAAAGTGACTGTAAAGAACTACCTGAAATTACAGCGACAGTAGAATAGCCTTTGGAAAACCTCAATTAGATAATCTGCAATAGCTCTTGAAGATTGGAATTTGAGAGATAAGAAAAATTAAATAGGAATGAATACATTCCACTTTAGCATACTCCAGTTTTGGAGGAATGGAAAGTGATACTTTTTTATAAAGGATTTCAAAGAATAATGGAACAGTAAGACTGACTTTTATATCAATATAGCAAATGTAAAGTAAAATAACATTTAGGTTAATATACAGATATGTAGATATAATCTTGAAGGGAAAGAGCCAACACACCTCATGAAAGGTAGTTATGTTTCACTATCTATTAAAGAGTTCTGAATAATCATCAGACACGGCACTAAGGACAACCAGTTTGATATAATGCACTTTTTGTTATTTTGCAACCACTTTTGACATGATCATTCACAAGAGTCTCAAAACCTGAGTCGAAATGTGTGAAGATGAACCCCAACAACCTGCCTAAGTTCTTTTTGGACTTATTTAACGTGTTCCCTAATGGATGAGAAGAGGCCGAAAAAGGGAATAAAAAGGGGAAAAGGTCTTGTTCTAACCTGGAAAGCATAATTGGTCCTAGCAATTCACACCATCAAGGAAAAAAAAAGTTACTGTGGTATATGAGAAGATCTGATTTTAAATGTATAATTAATGAAAAGAAGAAGCAAAAGGTACAGAGAAAATGGTAATTTTGTCAATGGAGACATTTTATAGGTATAACGTTGCAGGGAATCAGTGACACATATTGTTTTACTATGTCCTTTACCATTCTTAGGCTCTAATCTCTAATTCTTATATGAATCAGAGCATGTGTAAAATGAGAGAGATGTTAAAAATCTCTGAGTATACTTATACAGTGAAATATCCACGGCATACAAAGTAATGTTCTTTCTAAATTTGTAAGTTGGATTTACAACATTAAGCTCACATATCCTCTAGTTTCAACATCTGTTGAGGTACATCAGAATTGCTACTTGACACTAAAAATTTGATGGATTAGTTGTGGAATGTCCATCAAGCTTGCAGGGCAGCCTAACTGAACAATGACAGCCAGGTCACTGCTCAGTATAAAGCTAAGCTTTTGTCCTACTCCTTCAGCAGCCAAAATAGGAACTGGTTTTCCCTTATTGCATTTTGCTCACATAACATCTTCTCTGAATCTTGGCAAAGAGAGGAAAGGTTGTTTTGAACTGCAGTGCATGTAACACAACCTTGAAGCTTACATTTGATAAAAGTCCAAATACTACTTGTCAGAGCTTCGAATCAAGTATAGTGGGTTAACATTCCTTTAATTTCAATAATTATATTTTTTTCCTGAGCTGCTGTTTGAGTTTCATGGTCAATGGATACTTTCTGTTTCGGGGTTATACTGAAATTCTAAGTGTAACTGAGATTTGCCTTCTCTTGAATTACTGGGAGCCAACTGTGCTACCCTGAAAGTATCTAAGTGAGATCACTTAGCTATGCCATAGAACAACATTCACGTGGCCCACGGAATATTCTGTAATTCCAGAACAGGCAACCTTAAATGCTCTTTTTAAACACATGTAACCTCTTCCTCAATATAACATATTTTCCCTTGCAAAAAGCATGCATAATGATTACTCATGTTTATTCTTTCTTTCCAGATGCTGTATTTCATTTGCAACAGACAAGCCTGTCCAGGACATTTTTCGACCTTAATCTTGTTACTTATTCTCTCTTAGACATTAAGATGATGCACCTGGTATGTATTACTGTTTCTCTGAGTCTAACTTGGGACAGAACCATTACAGGAAAGTAATATTTTCAGGAAAGATTTTCAGGAAAGTTTTCAAACAACACTAAAGCTGAGAATCTGGACTGGTTAGAAGATTATTTTGGAGGGGATAAAGAAATGGGATTAATTGAAGTGTCAGGTTCAAACTGTTTTCTTATTAGTGCAAAGACAGCCCTTCAGTTACAGCTTAAACCTAGAATGTCTAGATTCTGTTACTGACTTCCATCTTAAGCCTCTTGTATGGCCTACAGCAGCAATCACCCATGTCTTCAGAGTCAAACATTGTCTCTAAGGATCCTTAAACAGATCTGCGTTACTTTTTTCTTTCTGTACTGCTCCACTGTGAACAGCAGACTTCCATTATGACCTGTCTCAAATATTATATTATTTTATTTACTAGTGATTATTGAGACTCTTGAAAAAACCAAGCTAGTGAAGTGCAAATAGTATTGTTATTATAATAATCATCTGCACAACATAACCCAGAACGTATGTGTTGAAGTCAATTTTCAAACAACTCTTCAAAATGTATCCAGATTTTGGGCAGATAAATTCTAATTTTCAATTATTTTCCTTTTTTTGTTTTTAAATTTCAAGTATTGAAATTGTACAAAAAGCATAAGTGAATATAACAGCCCAAAAATGATTGGCTTGGGTCAGATGATGGTATAACCCAGTTTTCACAACCGGCCAGTAAGTGACACATAGGGAAGAATATGTAAATAAAACTATGCATAGATCCGTAGTTCAACCTTCATTTCCAGCAATTTGCAGCTTAGCATTTTCTAAGCTTAGAATTTTCTAGCATTCTACTGCCCAAAGAAAAGAAAAGAAAGCAAAAGAAAAGAAAAAAGTGGAAAGTCAAAAGAAAAAAGGAGAAAAGAAAAAAGAAAAAAGAAAAAAGAAAAGGGAAGAAAGAAAAAAAGAAGAAAGAAAAAAAAGAGGAGATATCTTTGACAAAAGTAGGAGCTTAGGTGCTTAAAAGCATATTTAACAGTCTATTTTTACAATTTGCACTCTGATGGAACAGATTTCCATTTTTAATAGCAGGTGAAATTCAGCATCAACAATAGGATGCACATGGGAAAAATACTTCTAAGTGGGGTGCTACCTGACCTTTTATCACTAGGAAGGAGGTCTCACGGTGGATAGTCCTCTGAAAACATAATCGTCACACTCAGTGATGATCAAAAAGGAAAACATAAATTACTAGGAAACAAAGGAGAGCAAGCCAGAAAATATCATCCTGCCAGTAAACACAGCTATAGTGTACCTGTGTCTTGAGTAATGCACACTCAGTGTGCATTTGTAGTAACACAGGAGAAAAAAATATCAGCTAGAACTTTGAAAGCTGCAAATAAGTGCTGAGGACAGCCCGAGATATGGATGCCTTCTGTAAATTTCACATGTAGAATGACTGGTATAGAAAAGACGTGACTGAAGCAGAATAATCATGAAGGCTGCAGAGAAATGAAACAAGGAATGCTTGTCTTAAAATAAAAGATCAGGAATCAAATCTAAATCAGATTAAATAGTACCTTTTCACATGGCACTTAACTAACTGAGGTACTCTTGATCACAGAATGTGGCGAAAGTCAAAAATATCAAGAAAGGGACTAGACAAATTTGTGAAGGTTAGGCTCACTGGGGAGTATTATATCTGTTAGTTCAGATCCAACCTCTGCCTCAGGAAGTCTCTCAATTGCTAATTGCCAGAAGCTGGGTGTACAGGGAAAAGATTATTCCTTCCTTGCCCTCTATGTAGGAAATAATTTC
Source organism: Chlamydotis macqueenii (assembly GCF_036417535.1). Taxonomy (NCBI): domain Eukaryota; kingdom Metazoa; phylum Chordata; class Aves; order Otidiformes; family Otididae; genus Chlamydotis; species Chlamydotis macqueenii. Next base: position 99,743,166 of record NC_141558.1, on the reverse strand, counting down.
TCTGCCTCAGATTGAAGTTTCTGTTTAAATTTAAAGACAATAGGAGAACACCTTGCAGCTGAGCATGCCAACAGTTTGGGCTGTAGTCAGACTCTGCGTTTAAAAGGATTTGTCTTGGTGAAGGATGGGAATTGCTTCTTTCCTTTCTCAAAAGCATTTGTAAGATAAGAAAATATTTATTTCTGGCCAGCTCTAACCTGAACGCATAACTAGTGATCATAGCATTGGGAGCAGTCCTGCATGGTTGCAAATGAGCTGAGGGGTAACAAATGCTTTCTCATCTTTAATTTATGGCTGCAAATTATTATCATTACTTTGCCATTTGATTATGTTGATTTTTTTTTTTAAATGGCAAGAGTGGATACTTGTATTTGATGCCATATTATTATTGGCAGAGATGATTCAGAATACATGATGTTCACAATAATGGTCTCTTCCTGTGGTGTCTCAGACACCACTGATCTCACAAAATGGTATCAGATTTGCTAGGTTTGTGCTGCTATTTGTTTTATAAAATACTGTCTTGTCTTGCCTGTGTAAGGACCTTCTATTTCTCCATCTGCCCTGTTTCTCCAGCTGGCCTGGCCAAGTGCTGGAAGGCTATAAACTTCTATCTTTCTTTCAAATGATAAACTGTGTGCTATCAATCTCTCTCAACACTGTTTAGTGATTTAGAAAACATTGCGGAGTCTTTTTTCTTCTGAATTTTCCATCTGAACCCTTAGACACAGTCACAACCACATGACCATCAGACCAACTCCATTTGCCCACTCTGAAGTAATGTCCCTTTCTCCTGACAGGAGGAGAGAGAAAGTTGCAGTCTTTCTATCACTGTCACTTCAACGATGAGAACCTGTTTCCTGAATGTTAGAAGTAAGCTCTTTTTGCCCTATGGCTGGAAGGAACTCTGCCTGTAAGTTACACATCTCAATGTTCTTCTCTTCCTGGGAAATTTACTTGAGGTGGTTGAGCTGAGCTCTGGGACAGTTGCCTCTTGGTAGATTTTATTTCCTATCTTTACATTCATGTTAGTCTATCAGGCAAAGGAGCTGGTATGGGACAGCATGGTCCAATCTTTAGCACTAACCCCTTGCGCTGTCAGAGGAACAGCCAGGGCGGTGGGTGAGACTGCTCCGGCAGATGGTTGTCCTTATTCCTCTAGTGGCTCTCTCCCCATGACAACATCAAGCATTTGTGCCAGGTACAAAACTAACTCTGAAGTACCTCTGGCCTTTAGTGGTGTTAATTTTATTAAAATCCTTTCCTCTCCTGAGCTACTTTGTGGTCTTCATCACGATCTGAAATGTTATGGGTGGGACTTTTCTCAGCTGGGTTTGCACAGTGTCACTGCAGAGGGGTACAGCTGAGGGTAGTCACCCTGTGGTCTCCTTACAGTAAGTAGGCAACAAAAGGCTCGCTTGAGCACAGATCATCAGCCCTGCTTTAGATTTGTACTTTGGGATGAGATGAAGCATGCCCTGGAACTACCTGTTTCTTCGCCCGAGCCCGCAGAGACTGGTTGGGACATGGGCTGAATCTCCCTGAGGGAGGGAAGTTTCATAGTGTAACTTAGCTAACTTAACAGCAAGCTGCTGTCAAATGAGAAGTAACACTTCCTCCTTTTTACCACTTTGTCTTCCCTCCACACTCTTCCTTTGGGCAGCAATTTGTCTGATCCCACCACGGTGACCCAGTTTCTGGGATATAATTGGCATAAAGGCATGTAACTGAATTTTTCAGGGCTAGATTCATGCAGATTTGGCTTCTGGAAGTAGCTCACAACTAAAAGGTCCAACAAATGCCCATGACAGGACAAAGAAATTGGTGGGAACACACCAGTGGGAAGGAAGAGAAGAACTCAATTTCAGCAGCAGATAGTAGTTAGATAGATTTTTGCGTACCATCTTTCTCCATACGTCACAGTTTGAATTACAATGGTCACTGTGGAATACATTTGCCCACATCAGTCTTATAAATGAATCTTTCAGTCTAAACGTCTTCCCAACCTCACACACAGTTGCAGTCCAAGAACTTTGGTTCAGGCAAGGAAGGCAGCTGGCTTTGCAGAGTGGCTACCTATCAGGCTGGGCTGGGAAAGAGAAATGAGGAAAGGAAGGTTTAGGTTTGGGTACCATCAGGTTGACCACTCTCAGGGAAAGGTAAAGGAATTAAAAATGGATCTCAATGAAGTTACACTAAATACGCCTCTTTGTGACCTGACTGTAGCTTTCTGTTTAGCTTTGCCATTTAAGTAGCTGGTCTCACATGTTGCTTTCTCTGCTATGTGAGAAACAGCATTTTACTGACTTTTTTTTTTTTTACAATTACTTTTGAACTGTTAAAAAGTCTAGTTTGGATAAAGGGACAAAGATTTGAAAAGATATGATGTTTTCCACAGTGAGTTGTACAAGAAACTGGTGAAGACTATATGATGTCATAATGTCATATGGATTTGCTTAGACTGAAGGAATAATAATTCACATGTACACTTTATAGTCTGTGTGCTAAAGCTTAGCACAGCCTTCCTTTAAATCCTGACACGTGTTTTTTTTCCTAGCAGAACAGAACCTAAATACTTGGTAAGTGGTGTAATGCAGTGGTAAAATGATAAAACTCATATTCAGCTAAAATTGTGCTTTACTGCCCTCTTGTTTCTTTTGGCTTAAGTGAGAAGAACAAAGAAAAAATGGAAAAGAAAGTATTAATGAAAATAGGGAATGGTGGTGCCAGATGGAGGATGTGACCTGTCAGAGCACTGATCTCCGGAGATTGCTCTAGGAATCCCAGCCAGGTTGGCAGCTACTGTTTGCAGCTTCTTGCTCCAACATCACACAGAGGTTCCTAAAGGCAAGCTGTCAGAGATTTTCTTCACTGAGTTCTAACTCGCAGAATCCTAAGTCCTTTTAAGAAAGTGTGTTTTCCAACAGTTTCAAGGCACAATCTTATTTTCTATTCTAGCACATGGTGCATCAGTGATGAAGACTGAAAGGATTTTGGTTTCATTTAGATTAAGCAATGTATGTCTGTCTTGTGTGTAGTATTGTACAGATGCCTTAGCTATTTCAAACTTGTTTGGGCAAAAGTTTCGAGGAAAACTCTAAGGAATGGCAGACGGATGTGAATTTAAAAACTGCTCCAAAGCCTGGGGAAGCCATAGTTATTTTGTTAGGCTGTTGTTCAGACCTTAAATGACTAACCTGGTCTTTTCCACCATTAAGTGGATGTGTGTGAAAGCAGAGGGAGGCAAAGAGGGTAACAGTGTCTTGTTAGCATGGCTTCACATGGCAAGTGAGCCTCAGGGCTGGTGACACATTTGTAACCCTGTGAAGCTCTATTCACAGTGAACCAGACTCCTCTCATTAGAGATTCCATCCTAGGTCTAAACTTTCAAAATACATCTTCTCCCAGGCATTAAGCCCAGGTAACAGTTGCCATGAAGTGTACCCATTCTCCCCTACTCTGAATGCCTTTTCCAACAAAAACAAGCTTCAGTATAGCAGATACAAAAACTCTTTAAACACCCGTTCAGAAGTTAGCATTTAGGTCCTAAGCCCCTTCTGAAACATCCAGCTGGTTAAGAGAACTGGGAACAGAGATATTTCAGGGGAGATGTTATTGAAGAGATGATTTTTAAATAATTTGGAAAACTGATTTTCCACATTCTTTTGTTAAGAATAATAATAGCTGAGAGCAGATAATAAACAAGATGGTATTGCACTAAGTTTTTAAGAAAAATGCCCTTGAGCTCCTCTGGTCTGGAAACTGAGCAGAAATCTCAAGAGAACTGAGGTCTTTCTCTCACATCTAAATACAGATAGACTTAAATTATCATGAGAGTGGTATGTATTTATCTATGCAGTGGTTTCAGAGAAGAACCATTTCTATAGAGGCTAAGGAGTAATAAACTGAATTTATCAATATACTGAATTAATTCATTGCATATGAAGTAGGTGGAAAGTACATTCACTCAACTCTGAACTGATAAAAGAATGTACATATCAGTAGTTTCAAGAAATTGTATGCTTTGATATGTCATTTTATTTGTTAAGTATTAAAACAATTCAGTATTAACTCTGGCTGTGGAGGAAGAGAGGACACACGTTAGGCTAACTTACATAGCAGGAACTGCGTGTAGGTGCAGGTCAAGATTTAAGCCTCTCCTTTGGCACCCACAACTCTACCATGAACTCGGCAGCTAAGCTGTCACTTTCCCATTGTCAAATGAACTCACTTAGTTCTGTTAGCTTTGGAGAGAGATCCTTTGACCAACAGAAGAAAAAAAAAGTAATTAATTTAGTAAGTTGGCCAGCTGCAGTGGAAAGGAAATAATGATGGGCTGTGCCCAGGATAGAACAACACACCTATTTCATCTGTGCCTATTTTTGAACTGTCATTTACTTTGATTTATAACCACGGTTTTGAAATATTTTAATGACGAGAATGTAGCTTGCTCCAAGATTTGAAACAGTATAGACGTCAAAGCCAATAAATATCACACCTTGAACTCAGACAATAAACCACATGCATCAAGAAAGGACTTGAATTTTTAACTAATTAGGTTTGTGCAGGAGATAAACTGTTTCTGAAGAACTCCAAGGGAAGGGGCAATCTTCACTAAAAGACTATTCTCTGGCCCATGACGCAGGATGCCACTTAAAAGAAAAGCACGTTTGCATGGATCCTATCAGGAAAGATTCCCTACTTGCCTTTGGCAATATACACTATATTCGGGTGCGCTATGGTGTGCGTTTAAGTCCATACCAAAAACAATTGCCAGACTTCTTGGCACATATAGTAAATTTATGTACAATGCACCAGTGGAAGACCCACTGTGAGTAAGCATCCAAAAGAATGTTTACCTTGTTTTTATTGAGTAAACAGATAATTATCAGCGATCTTTGAAGGCAGGAAAAGTATCTAGTGTGGAGATTTAAGAGACTAAATGGCTCGCCATCCTGGTGAGTGGACTGAATATTTTTCATGCCTAGGTCAGTGCCTCAGATATCTCTAACTCTAATATGACACGTAAGTCACTGTTATCTCCTATTGTTTAAAGAGGCGCTGGTATGAAAAAGATTAGGTGATATCTATTTTACTGGGCAAATAATCATATGTCAATCGACACTTGATTGGTAGAAAAGGGCAAGCCAAACTGAGTAAAATAAGGGTCCAAATACATGCCCCTTTCATTAACACTGTTGAACCAAACCTCTCTTTGTATTACTGGAATGTTTGCATAAGCTTTATTACTTTCTCATTTCCAGACAGCACTCCAATCTAAGCTGAAGAAATACCACAAGAAAATCTGCTCTTACTGAATTTCCAGATGCTTGAAGCAGGTTGGCCTGGGAATTGCAGTATATCCCTCAGACCTCTTCCCTCCTTTTCTTTTTACAGCCCTCATGATTCTGGTATATAACCACCTTCCAGATGTGGTAAGCAACATGGATATCATCGTTATGCAGCTGCATTGTCCTTTGTCTATCACCTAGCAAGGGAGAGGGAGGGGGGACCTCAGGACTGTGTGATAAAAAGATGGTAGATATTGCTCTCCTCCTCCTTCATCTCCCACACCCCCTCAAGCAATTTCCAGGTTTAAGACTGAGCAGACACAGAGATGTTGCTGGAATGATTGGAGAAGTGCTTCCTGACACATTAGAGATGAAAAACGTAGCTCCCAGAAAAGAGGTCAGAATAAGTGATGCAATTAATGGCTTAAACAGCAGGACAGAACAGGTTGTTTTAAGCCGGTTAAAACAAGCAGTTTGGGAAATGGCTTTGGTTTCTACAGCCATGCACCTTAGCTTCTCCAGCTCAGCCTTTCCAGGAGGTATCTTTTTTTCTTTTTCTTTCTCCAGAGGAAAATTTTGCGATGGCATCAACTGTCAGGCTAAAGCCCAGGTCACCAGGTCAGTTCATGGTGATGATCGAGGTCAGGCTGGGAAATCAGACTCTGGGGCAGAGTCGGGATCAGTGGGGCACAATACCAGGCAGAGTCAAGACCATAGCTTATACCCAGCAAGGCCAAGGGTGAGAGATTCTTAATCAGCTCCCAAGGAGAGGGTTGTCAGCCCTGCCTGAGGCCTCTCCACAGCACTGCATGGAGATGCTTTCCCAGTGTTGCCATCTTGCTATATGCATCTGTGAGAGAAAGCAAAGTTCATACATGCTGCAGCAAAAGGTGACAAAATTTGCACTGGTCTAATTTAATTTGAGTCATGGTTCTACCTTTTCTGGTATCCCTGTCAATCCATGCTTGCCAAGGACAGGCCAAGAACACCTTCACCTCTATTCCTTTTGCCAAGCATTTTAGCTGTCCTAAGATTAGATTTTTGGGTGCCTGAAAGATGGTAAGTAAAAGTTATTTAGAATATTTAATTGAGAAATATGATTTAAATATTTCTTTCCATAGCTTGCATAAAGATTTAACCCTGTAACCGCCCCAGAGAGTGAGTGGACAGTATTGTTCCTCACTCTTTCTTTCTTAAATGCTATAGTACTTTTTTGATATTCTTCCTGGATATTGTGGAAACAGAAGGATTCTGCTGAATGACTAAAATGCTTAATTTAAAGTCAACAAGTGCAATGTAAAGCATGCACAATCTATAGACCTATAGGAAGCTTACAGATCACACTTAAGTTAAATCTGCAGCATATTTTTAGTGAACAAATGTTGTAGAGCCCTGATTCCAGCTACACAAAGATCATTTCAGTGCAAGTGAATCCTCAAGTGGCCCAAGCAGGCGCTCTCCTGAAGGGTGCAGTAATAACGCTTGGGGCACAACACTGTCACACTTCACAACCCTCCCCGCTGCACTGAGTCACCAGCATGATTCAGAGCAGCCCTGGTAAAGTGCCCTGAAACTGTCCTTTGCCCACCTGCACAGCCTCCTCAGGTTGTGTCAAGCTTTTCCTACCTGTCAACAAGTGTTACTTAGAAGTGTTGACAAATCACAATAGGAATTGCCTCCTGCCTTAAAAAAAAATGATATTCATACAGAATTTGGCACTTGCTCTCATGTTATTTCAGGAGTTCCACTTCTAGTTCCAACTTAAAACCAAGAAAAGCAGAAGTGGAAATATTTTTCTAATAGTTGGTCAAGAATTTTCAGACCTTGACATGGCTTCAGGTTCAATCTATCTTGCCAAATTTGGGATGAAGGTTTGAAACTGTTTAAAAGTTTCACAGGAATGAAAGGCATCACAGAGCAGTAGTTAGAACAGAGAATGTGAAGCAAATGATCTGAATTAGTTTTCAGATACCATCCTGGGATAGTTGTGCACCCACAGAGAAGCTCTATATCTCTCTGTCTTGGTTTCAAAATACAAATAAAGGAAAAACCAGCTATAATTATACTTTATATAATAAATGCAGTATGTTAAAATTATTATTTAATACTACTCCTATTAGTACTGCTCTACAAGGCAATATAAAAGCAGTTAAACAGCAAACAAAAGACATGTTAAAGCTAAATTGCATTAAGGCCCAAATCCAGCTAAGCACTTAAGCACATGCATAACTTCAAGCAATAAGTATTAATGTATCTCACATATATAATGTTATGCATATGCTTAAGTGCTTAGCTGGACTGGAACCTAAATTCACAAAAGCAATAAGGACTAAACCTCTATTTTTTAAATTTTGCACCTTTGCCTGATATTCACTTTCATACTCCTTACGTTCTTAACTTTCTTTATACTTACAGAAAAAAAATGTTGCACTTCAGAGTGGTATTTGTGAGCATGTGCATGTGCATGTGTGTATGTGTATGTCTGTAGTCTAGGTATCTTTTTTAAAAGATCCTGTCCTTCCTGATGTAAATATTTTCCTATTGATCAGATTATCCACATGCTACTGCATGTACTCAAGTAACACCAAAAGATTTTTTAATTGGAACTTTCCCACCAAGAGGAGTGCACTGGCATGAAACTCACTATTGCATTTACAAGATGCTATACAGTCCCACAGCCTCTAAGAGACCAAAATGACACCGGTCAGCCCTGATCTGAAAGATGTGTAAGTAAGTCTGTTAATGGGGTGCTGTGTTTTCAGCAGGGCTTATAGTATCACCTGCATATAGCACAGTGCTTAGTGGAACAAGCTTCCTTCAAATCACGTCTGGATGGGAGAGCACATGGAAAGAACATAGGTCTCTTGACCAGTGGTCCTGGTGACATAGCAACAGTCTGACATCATTAGCACTAGGAAGTCTAGATATGAACTTCTAAAATTCTTGAGATGAGAGATATTCAGGGCTACTATATGTAGGTGTGGCTTTTATCCAAACTAATACTGTATGTTACTTAAAATATACTTAATCAAAACTGGATTTTATTTTTACCAGAACAAGAAATTATTATTTGCATGTTTTTTTGATTTGAGTTTTCAAATAATTTTTAAAAATGAAAGTAACAATGACTTTCCCTTATTTCTAGAGTTAAATGGGACTGTTCTGAACGTTTCCAACAAAGATGAGTGTGTCTCAAGTGACTTTGAGTTCCAGTTTAGTTTCACTAAGGGCCCAGCTCTTTAGATATGTATCTAAAGATCCTCTGAATGAGTCAGATCTTCAGGCAACAAGCTTGTAGATGTCATAAAGGAGATTTTTTCATGATCAGTCAGCTTCTCTTCTATGGATGCCCTCTGGAACCTGGAAGCATGGTATACTTTGTGTGACTAAATCATATCTCCCACAGGAAAAGGTGTTAATTTAAAAGTATCAGCAGCTGGAGAACTCACTTTCTATATGCCATTCCATTTTCTATTTAAATTTATTGTTAGAAAATTTTTATCTGTTTCCAAATTGCATGTATATGAAACATCATCTTATATTTTTTACTCTGACTTTAAATCCTTGACAATTAGTAAACTACTTTCTGTCCATGAAGGTACCAACTTGATCAACACTTTCCGTGCATTCTTTTTAACCTTCTTTCATTGTCTCCTTCCAAACTCTCTTTCTAACTGTTGCCAAGAGAAAGGAAATATTTTATTAATTATATTTTTAGTTTCAAAATTAGAACATATCCAAGAAACTCTTGATATCACCAACAGGTTAAAAATTTTGTCTTTTCTCTCTTTTTCCTATTGATCCTATTTTTATGAACCACTCCATAAACTCACCCTACCATCATATTTCTTTTCAATTTCCTCAGTGATTCTAAATCCTGTGAACCACTGCAGCACAAGGTCAATCTCATTCTTTATTACTTTAACTTTCCATATATACACTCTTCATCCTGAAAAAAATAATAAATAAAAAAATGACTGTAGATTCGGTGATAATTTCAATTCTCTAATTTCTTTGGCAGAATTATTCTGTAAATGGAAATACAATTGGAAGGGAGAAAAACAGGCACAAAGAAGGAAAAAGTTTTTTGTCAAGGGTGTTTTTCCAAATTTTAAGAAAAAAAAAAATTCTCATTTATTTTTCTATGATGGAACAATCTAGGATCAGATAAGGAAGAATACTTATGCTCCCTTCTTTGCAACCCTTTATTTTGCATTGCTATAAACCATATATTTTAGCCTGTGTTGGCCAGCAATGGATCTAAGCATATGCTAAAAGGTCTACTTTGTTTAATATTTTAAATCTGTCTTTCAGTTTCAACTGTTCCTGGAGCAACAGTCATAGTGCATTGTGGATCCATGTCAGTTTAGGAGCCGCAGGGTAATGATAAGGCTTCAGTGGGCTCTGTGGCTCAATTTCAAATAACGGTCACTTTAAGCTAATCCAAAGTTTGTGTGATAGATTCAATATTGAGAAATTGGACTGAAATTTTCAAACAAGGAAGATTATTCATCAGGTGTAAATACTCTGTGCTTTGGGTCAGACCATGACCAGAAAACTTTGTTGTCATATTTTCTGTGACAACAGCTTTTTTACTCTTCACTGAAGCACAGAAATCAAATAATCTATTAGAAAAGTCTCCCAGAAATCTTGGGTTCAAGTTTTTTTACAGCACTTTGGTTATATTCTTATATTTTCCATTCCATGTACGACTTTATTTTATGTCTGTGTCCAAAAGCACCATTGAGAAAAATGATGCGTCTGTTAGATACTCAATGTAAGATGAATCTGGAAAAGAATTGCCATAATAAATCTACTGCTACAGACAGGTCTTATTTGAACTTTTTTTATCCTGAGGGCATGACAACAAGAATTCATGCTAACACTTGTAGAGGATGTTCTTGTTAAAATACACATATTTTAAATCAACTCCCACCCATATTGTATATATAGATGTTGTGAAACACTAGCATCTTTCATCACAGGCAGGTTTCTGACCCAAATAACTGAAGAACATGGGAATTTAGAAGAGGGAAAATGCAGAAAGCAAGAACAAAGAGCTGCCTCAGTGATACTGGAGAAGACCAGATGGAAAAGCATTAAAAGTTATTATTTCTACTAAAGAGCTTATCTGAGAAACCGGTCAGCACCCATACACCACCAGTATATCATGACTGTTCTGTGGCTTGACTGCCCTGTTTTTCATATTTCATTTCATATTTTTAAGCCAAGGAAATAATAGAGATCACAGATACACTATTAGGTGATACTGATATATCAGGTGATACTGATACATCACTATCAGATGATATATCAGTATCACCTGAACTCTGAAAAAAGTTACACTCCTAAAAATTGATGCATAAACAAAAGCAAATTTGTACCTACTGAAAGGTTGAACAGGAGACATTTCCATAAACCTTGAAAACACGAAAGATTTAATTTATGTTTCAACAAAGTATTACAGTTTGTCATTTTTTTGTATGCACCATTCTGATTACCAGTGACTGTGATAACAATGCACTCGTAAAAAATGTTGGTATCAACATATTTATTTTGGAAGAGAACAATGCCAGCGTTCATAATTATTCAAACAAAATCACTTTTCAGTGTCCAAGACAAATGGCCTTGTGATTTACAAGCTCCTGCCATTACATCTAGCACATTTGTACCTACAACTGCTACCTCCACCTCCTGGAAAACGCTCACATCTTAAAACCTTTTAATCTAATCACAGCACAGCAGTATCTTTCTTGCTCAAGTTTCCAACTAATAGGGCTTCTTTTAGGATTATTTTTCCTGCTTTATTAGAAACTTGGAAATATGCTGGTCTAGAAAGACCTTAGCCACAAAGCTTTCTTTGTTTCTTAGGTATCTGAGTGTAAATGAGGTACCATTTGTAACAGTCTGCAAAATGGAATTCATAGGAATTCCTTCCAGACCTCTGATTGAAGTCTTCTTTCCCACTCTGTCCCCTAGAGCTCTGAAAATGTCATTTGTGGAAATCAGTGACCAAGAAACTGAAAAAAAAAAAAAGAGGCAAATTTGCATTATTTTGGCTTGCATAGCAATTATTTCATTGACATTAATATGTAATGATCTTAAATGGTTAACCAAGGTAAGTTTGTGAGTACTCATGCACCTAGGGGTAACAGTTTGCAGCGCCTTCAGGAATACCAAGCACTGTATACTTAGATACAGGTTCCAGAGCCTTCACAGAAATTCTATGCACTAATCTCCTGGTAATTAGTTTTAGATCCACTTCATCCATTTCCATTTGCAGCAATTCTTTTAACCAGCAGTAGCAACTTTCATTGTTGTGTTACAATTAAAATCTTAAGTATCAATTACTTTCATTTAGAACTCTTAAAATAAAATAAAACTTCCAGTAAAAGTTCACAACATTGAAATGACAGTATTTTATAGTGCTGTAAGTTTACTAGAGACACATGATTTCCAAGAAAAACAAAAGATTGAATTCTTTGACTCAGACAATCTTTCCCAGTCCTAAATTCCTATATTAGACACCTTTATACAATAAATGCAGTGTAGATGTGAATTTAACTTTAGTATTGTTATTAATCGTTTACGTAGTGAATCTATAAAATGTTACTTGCTGAAGAATGACTTTGTGTCACAATTGTAAATAAAAAAGTGACAATTTAAAAATGTCTTTCATAGTTTTCAATTGTTTTCACAGATTAAAATTAGATTATATATTTATTAAAAGAATTTAAAAGATTATCCAATGAATTCCTCAAACCTATCAATTTCCATGCTCACATTTGCCCATGCGATTATCACTACTGCAAGTATAAACTGCTTTACATGTACACATTGAATTTACATTCAGACTAAGCAATAGCCTACTAAAACCCTATGTACAAACGTGAAAAAATCATATAATTTAATGTCTTTTAGAGATATCTGACTTTTTTATGTATATATTGGAATTCATTTGACTGAATTAAGGTGGAAGACAACAGGTCATGTCTAGTCATGGAAACTTTTATTTATCCATCATCTGGCACAGTATGAGAAGAAGCTGACAGTTTCCTCAGCTTCTCATCCCAACACAACTTACAATTTCTTTTGTTCTCTGAAAACTAGATAATTTTTCTCTGATGAAGTTCTCATGTACTTTCCCTAAATGATCTGCCAACTATTTTGCCCACTGCAGAGGTCTCATCCAATTTATTATACCACAAATACGTCATTCCCTAGCTTACTGATGAGAACTTGTAGCCAAATGATGTCCTGAAACAAGAGAGAAATAGAAATTCCTTTAAAACTTTTATTTATTTTTCTTTCTCTTTTTCTTCATCACCTGTTTTTACAAGCCTACAGAAGGCAAGAAATAACTTGGCTGTTAGTATAAACCTACACTGATGGAAGAACTTGGATTTAAAACAAATCAAAACATTTTCCAGTAATTAAAATGTTGTACCAAGAACAGGAAGAGCTCAAAAAATGATTGCACTAGTTCACCTTTCCTGTAACTGTACTGACAGCTAAATTAAAAGAGGATTTACAGATAGATGATGAGGAAAAAAATGAAACACAATACAGTAGTAACTAATAGGTGATAATTATTTACATGTAATTGACCTGCAGATGATATATCTCCAAGGGTTAATTCAAACATTTTCAAAAATACCAAGAAAATTCAAAACCAAAAGGTATCATCCACCTTTAAAACTCTTCAATAGTTCAGTTGATCTCAAAATATATATTTTGTTTCAATACATAAATTCAAGCAAATTAGATTAAACAACAGAACATAGACATTTGCTATACATGTTATTCAATATAAGGCAAATAAATGAATGAAAACAGTCTCTGGTAGTATTGCAAAGATGTTCAGTTTATATACATTTATATTAAAAATTACAGTTAACTCATCACTGAACAGGAACTGTATTGAATCTAAATCACAAGCTGTTTTGATTTTACATATCAATATGTTATTAGTAGATTATTAAATTTTTGAGTCTATCTTTGACCTACATATATATATATATATATGTATGTGTATAGTACAGATTTTTATCAACTGCTAAATTATTTCAAGACTTCAGTAATCTTTTGCATTGCATATGTAGCCTTGGGAAAATACACTAATTGCTTCCTTCTTTAGTAAATTTCAATAGATACTGTTGAGTAATGGAACAAAAGTGCTTAGGAAAAAGTGTTACCCTCAGACTTTCCTTGTATTCCATGAGAATTATGTCGTCATGTCTAAGAGTTGGCTCCCATTTAATGTCACATTGAACAAAAGGGCGGTGTGAGGAGATGGGGTGAGGCTGGGATTGCTTGCAGAGTTTTGTTTCTTCTCTCTGGGCAGATGTCCATGGCATTTGTTCACCTGCCGCAAATGTTGTGAAAGAATGTGATACGCTGAGAAGATGCTAACCTCAGAGATGATATCTGAGCAAGTGTCAGTGTGCTCTCAAGCATACTGTAATCAACAACGAAGATTTGTTTTAGAGACGTGATAAGGGTGGGGTTGACTGCAGCTTTTCGTTTAAAATAGTCAGAAGATTGCTATGGCAGTGACTAGGGCAACAGCAAAAACAATATAGCATACACATATATTACATATACTGCCTCTTTTACATCAGCTGATATGGCAGAGCTTCAACTCCCCTAACAGCTTTTCCATTTGGCCCATGGAAATTTAGTCAACCTTCATTACAGATGAAGTGAACACCCATTTCAAGGATTCAATTCAACTGTCACAAGCAGCCTAGTGCAAAGGAGATTTACAATATGTCCAAACTACACAATATTCCTGGAAACTCATGCTTATATCTTGCAACAAATGGGTAATATTTAAAATTTTGGGGTATGATTTTCAGTTCAGCAGGTGCCCAGAATTTTAATAGTTTCTCAAGTACAATAAAGACAGCGAGAAACCTGCTGAAGTTCTGAATATCTCTCTTCCACCTCTACTTCTATTCTTTTGTTTCCTTTTTATCCATTTTTCATGAAGAAAACACAACTATACATACACTGAGAAAAGCATTCCTAGTGAGTGTCACAAAAATTAGCCTCTTTAGCTGGCTTTTTAAAGACTTACTGCAATGTTCAACTCTACCAGCTGATGATGTTCCTTATCAGATAATAGTTTATGTATTTTTATTTCCTTCTGCTTAGAGTTCTGGAACCATATCCCTTTAATTTATCTTTATCTAATACTAAATAATTATTCTATTATCCATAATTTTAGTAGAAAATGATACTTTCTACTTAGTGTCATTCAGAATGACTGGTTATTTTTGAGGGTTTCTCAGAAGCCAAAAAAAAAGGAAATAACCAAATCATACCTAAGTTTTGCAAAGTTCAATTAAGTTAAAATGTAAGGTGAGAAAATTGAGATGATCTGGACTCACTGCGACCAATGTCTTTCAAAAGCCTTTAATTTTGGTATATTTTTGTGTTGGCCCATACACATTTATGACACTGGAAGTCTCTTAGCTGGTGATGGGAAAATCTACAAGGGAAGATTTGTGACAGGTATCAATTCCAGCACATGCACACATAAATAATGATGCTGATTTTTCACCAATGAAGCATCTTCTATGAGACAGTATAGGGTCAGGATTTCCAAACCTATTGAATTTGGGTTACTGAAATTACAAATTTCAAAGCCAGCATGTATTACAGTTCTGTAAGAAATGCAAATACATTCAGGCAGCTAACTTGTGTTTTTCATCGAGATTAATAAGTCTGTAATTTGGAAACACAGCTTGCTTTCATCTTTCTCCCACTCTTAAACGTAACTTTAAACATTTATGGAAATGGGTCACTGACTGAAATGTAATAGTTTTGCCAAAGGTAGAAGTCAAACAAGGAAGACAGATTAAGTGTAAATTCTTGGGAGCTGGCAGAATTAACTAGAATTCTGTTTAACAACTCAATTCTGAAATTATTAATGACTTGTCCTTGCCAACACAAAAAAAAAAGTTTGTAGCTGTGGATTTCTTTTAAAGCCATGTATCTTATTAATTTTAATATATTTTCTGTGTAATCAGTCATAATACAATGGAAAACTCATTGAACATAAAATAATCCATAAGGTGTTATATGGATTTCATTTCTTGAGAGAGAAAATTCATAAAGAGATTGCTCTTTCAAGTTAATTGTTCTGTAAGGCTGAAATAATCAATTTAGAATATGGCTACATTTAAAGTATGTCTTATTTTACAGGCATAGTAATTTGGGATTAATCCTTGCTCCCACTGAAGTCAACAGTAGATTGTTGCTGACTTCAGCAAGAGCCTAACCAGTGCTGCGGTTTGGGACAATAAACCACAGTCTCCTCATTATTCCCTGTAGAACAACACTCCTGGACTTGGAACATCACCTTACATTTTCCCCAGTCTGAGATCCTTTGGCTTTGCAGAGTTGATTAGCTGTGTAACTGATGTCAGATCTACGTACTACATTTGAACATCCTAAAAATTTGAGTAACTAGTTCTGTATAAGTGTTGGCTAATCCAACATCCTAGATCTTCAGAAGCTCATCACTGTTGCATTCAACAATCACAGTTTTTCAAGGGAGTGTTTTTAAGTGAGTGGTTTTGCACCTGCAGTAAATTGCTTCGGTACTGTGAATACCATTAAGTGAGCGAGCATGTTTGCCTGTGTATGTCTAAGAAACCAACTATACACCAATCTAACATGTACATTTGTCTGTGATGTGATTTACTATGTACATACTATTATTACTGATACCTCAACCTACCGATAGTATAGATCAATGCATTTAAACTCATATAATCAAATTCTAACAATTCACCAAAAGTCTCACATTGGCCTTTTAGATGGTTTATCTATCTATCTATCTATCTAATATCTATATATATTATATAGATATATAGATATATAGATATTATATATATAGATATTATATATAGAGATATATTATATATATATATCTATATATAAAAATCAGTCTCATCAAATGCTATTTCTTGATGCACATTTTACCTCAGACTATACAGTGTAAAGTCATAATAGTATAGTCTGAAAATCTATCACCAGGAGTTCAAAGATAGGAACTTTTGAACATCTATTAGACTAATGCTATACTTACGGATTGTAAATATTATTGTATTACTTGCCTGTGTGTTCATGTCTAGTACCTTTTTGATTCACAGTTCAGTTCTGTAGAATTTCGGAAGTATAGTTGTTTGAAGCTTAAATTGTAGTTTACTTAAATGAAATTTACCTCTCAAGAACAGCCTATCATCCAAAACAATAATTATCTTAAATACTTCCTCAACTAATAAATCACTTTAAGAAGACAGAATTATGTATTTTGACCTGAAAGACAGTGCAAATGTCACAAGTATATTTTGACAGGTTATTCTTCCAAAAGTTGTCTCAGGAAAAAATCCACATATGAAATTCACAACTTGTCCAAAGATTTTAAAAGTATTTACTTAATTGTACCTTCTCTATACTACCATATATAATCCCTCATAAAATGGATATTGTAGGATATTTTGGAATAATGCTTTCTAAAATTTCTTTTTATTACAGTTGTTGTCTATAAAGTCTGGGCTGCTTTTTCTTCCCCCTTTCCAGCAATGTTCAATGAAAACTCACTGAGAATGAAACATTTTTATTGTCATAATATAACGATATTGTTGCACTGGAGAATTTTCAGCACCATTTAGTTTCAAATTGGCAAGTCAGAATGGGTTCTGTTTTAAATTCATCATTGGCTTCTTGCTAACAATAAAAGGTTATAAAATTAAGGTGCTTTGAAAGAAAAAGCATGAGGACTGAAAAAAAAGAATAAGGCAAAGTGTGACATTTTGGAAAAGAATTAGATTAACATAGAATATTCACATAATATGTAAAACTGTCGTCCAATAATAATGGCAAACTAGGAGAAAGATCCAGAAAACTTTTTGTCACAGGATTATTTCCTATCTCTTATAAGTGAGAACTTGTTGAAAGCTAGTTGTAAGAAAAGCTAGTAGAAAGTTAGTTTTATTTTTCATTAGAAAACACAACTGTCCTTATTCCTAATCAGAAGTTATAAGGACTATTTACTTTATATACTATATATACTTATACACTGTGCTTTAAAAAAACAACAAAATCCAATGTTTTTATTTCTTTTTTTCCTATTCCATTTTGCCATGACAAAAAAAAAAAAGAAAAAAGAAAAAAGAAAATGGAGAAAAGGAAAGTTAACTTATTTATTTCATCTTACACTTCCGGGGATCTGTAAAAGTACTACGAAATTTGTATGGGAAATTTGAAAATCTTCTCTTTTTTTCTCCCTAAAAAGGGAAATGTACTTTTCAACTCAATAAGTTCATATAAATTTTTATAGAAAGTGTTTTACAGGATCAAGTTCTAAGCTTCCTTTAAAGAAGAAAAATTCAAGAAACTTAAGGCAGTCTTGCAGTTTAAGTTAAATTTTTTATACCGTGGTTCAGCAAGACCAGCAGTCTAAGAAAATAATCAAAAAATCCTTTCTCACCTGAATGAGACCCAGCAAATTGTAAACACAGGCTTCTTCAATGCTGCAGTTTTTATTATGCAGCAGAACCTTTTAAGAACAGAAATGCTTCCCCTCGCTAGTATTTAAGTCATGCAAAGAGTTGGTTTCAGGCAGTCCCATTGAGAGCAGCACTTTTCAATGCTCGTGGCATTATCCACCAGAAACAGGGATCACCAGCTTGGAAGATGACCTGGCTACAACACACATTTGATGGAGCGTGCTTCCTGGGAACCTCATGGCCTGCCACTGCCCAAATTACCTGGCAGTCCAAAATTGTCCTCAATCATCCCTTCCAGGAAGGTCACACACTGAGGAGGTCCCCAGCAGCTGAATGCCAGACTTGTATCTTTTGGAAGGACATCCCCGTTCTGACTCATCACAAGCTTCCACCTCTAACCTGAAAGCTCTGGAGCACTATAGGGCAGTGCAGGTCAAGTTTACAGGATTTTATAGTGTTTGAAATAGAAAATCAGGCGTAGAAGTTTGGCCTCAGACCCAGGCATGATATGCAACTGGATACAATAGAAGACTTTTTATTTCAACCTGTTGCTGACTGTAAAATACTACATTTCTAAACACATAAAGTCCAATGTAGGCCACAGAAACTCCCAATATGGTTTTTGTTTTTTTTTATTTGTGTGCTCCACCTTTTAGGAGAGACTGTCCTGTAGGCATCTGCTGTCTTAATCATGTCTTCTACTCACACATCTCTGCTCACAGTAGCAAGTGAATGTGTTGCACAAACCACATGGTTAAAAAGTGAAGGAAGTTTTCCTAGGCAAAGTAAATGGTTTTTATATGGAGAAGTGATGTTATTTTACAAAAAAAAAAATAATTCTCCTTCATTTATACTCTATATGCTGTTACTACATGCATATAAAGCATGCATAGGTTCTCTATTCCCTAATCCATTGCACTTGCCCAGAGAATCATAGGACAATTTGGGCTTAAAAGACCCCTTGAAGGTTTCTACTCCAAACTTTTCCTTGAGATTTTTAATGTTCTGGAGTCAGATCAGGTTGATAAGTTTTGCAAATCCTCCAGGCAATTTAGAGATTTCACAACCTGTCTGCGCCTCTGTTTCAGATTTGAACTGCTCTCACTGAGGAAAATGTTTTCCTCACATCCATTCTGAATTTCTCTTGCTCTAGCTTAGGACTGTTGCCTCTTATCCTTTTAAAGCACACTTCCAGGTGGAGTCTGGTTCTGTCTTCTTTTACGTCTTCCTTCAGGTAGGACCACCACACAACATCACAGCTTGTACATTCGTCACATCATCCTAGTGTCTAAGCCTGCTGCAGAAATCCTGAAGAGAGCCCACTCTCAATCTTCACTTTGTCTTCACCTTTCAGGCTCCCTTTTTCTTCTACTCAGCTCATTGTTCTTTTCATGCCTATCTCTTACTTCATTGATTACTTGTCACTGCCCCATTTCAATTCCAACATGCAATTCCAATAAACACAGGAGAAACTTCAGGATGAAGCAGAGTCAGTCTAAAGATTTTTTTTTCACTGCTTTTCATCTTGTAGCAATTTTGATACATGATTCACTACAGAAGTATAAATTCTGCTAATAATGGAAATAGAATTAGTCATTCACAATGATAAATTTTAAAGAACTTGTTAAGGGTGTGAAGACGAGAAAAAAAAATCAAGGTAATGATAAAGAAGGAAAATACTACACATTCACAAACTCAAAGTTAACTTTTTTCTTCTTCCCCTTCTAAAAGCATCATGATTGTGTTAGAAAGCCAACTTTCAAGACATAGAAATGCTTAATATTTTAATACTTAATATATTTTTCAAACAATATAATTTTTTTCAGTAAATTGTCCATGAGCATAATCCTTTCTAGAAATATTCTTTAATAATTGTTATATTCCTGACTATATGTAAAACCATCTTTTGTGATGGTTTTGGGTTGCTTATTAAGCCTTTACTTCAGCTTTGTCCTTTTTAATTAAATTAAATTTAATTTTGGGATCTTTATCCAGCTTATACCTTCTGATTCCTGAGCAAATACACTGCAAAACAATTTCAAGGTCATACAACTTATGAACAAGATTTTGCCTTTTATAAACAAGGTTTTTTTTCTGGAAAGGAATATGCTGAAAACTCATTTGAAGTTTTCATTTCACATGTCTGTTTGCAAGGAATTTTTCCAATATATTTCCATAACTCTGACAAAAGTATCGACAAGAAAAAAAGGGTTTTCTTATCCATTAAAATTTATAGGGACTTGGATATAAGATAGTTTGTTTTTTAAGGTAAGTAAGCCTTATATGCCCAGAATATATATTTAAAAAAAAAAAAAATTAGAAAACTCCATAAAATCCTCAGGGATAAGGTTGATCATGTATCACTTAAATTCTGTATTGATTTCAAAATAGTTTAAATTATCTATAGATTTCAAACTTTCTTTTAGAGAAAGGTTTCTTTGTATAGCCTTATTTTTAGCTAAGAAGTCTTGAAAATTTAATTAGAATTTATCTCTTTCCACTAGATTTTTAAAAACCCAACATTATAAATGCCAGGTACGAACACGTTATCTTTTTTTTCTTTTGTAGCTGGATGGCAGTGAAAGGTACCTACATTATACACTTAATAAACCTTAAGATCCAATCTCAAGATCAGTTTATAACACCAGTGCAGACCAAAATGTAAATATTATGGTCCTATATGCTCCTAGAGTGGCTGCATGTTAGTTCACTAATATTCAGTTATTAAAAATTAAGTAGTTTTAAATATCACTGTTAATTCAATATCAGCGGTTTTACCTTGAGCTATTTACAATTTGGATGATATTCTGATACAAAACTGTCTAGAGGAGAACTTTGAGCAAAGACCTTAAGATGCAGTTTTATAATTTCTTAAAATAACATTTTCAACTAATAAAAATATTACTTTTATCAGATCTGTTACAAATGCATTTGTCATCTGCACTTCTGGCAAAAAAACTTTTGAATTTTACACATCTGTTGCCTAGTTCATCCAACACCTGAAGGCAAATAGATCTGCTACTTGTTTATATAGCATATGTGTCTATCTGTATTTTAAAAATTCCCACTGAAATTGTGCACACCTTTCAGTGAAAGAGCCGGGGTTGAAATGGCCTTGCATCTAATAAAAATCGAATCAGGAGGAGGGATATGTCAATCCCAATCTTGGTATTTTTCTTTTCAGGCTGGCAAGAGTTGGGAGAATACACAGTCAGTTCCAGAAAAAAAAAAATAAAACAACAAACCACACATTTCAACTCCTGCTTGCAGCTCTGACTTTGTCAAAGTATGCACTGACAGTGATTTTATTCTCCCTGAGAGCTGCTGACAAAGTATAAGCCATATTTAACCCAGAATAGTAGGGACACATTTTCTTTATCTGGCTTTATGCCATCCTAGTCATGGGCCAACTGCTTCAATTTGGGATGTGGAGAACAGGTGAAGATAAACTATGCCATCTGTAATTTTAAACGGCCTTTCACCATCTCATCAACCAGAGGTCTGCCTGACTTCTTAAACATAATTTCTTTTAAGTGAGAAAAACCTTCCCACTTAGATCTCTCTCCTTAAGAATGCACAGCTCTATTGAACAGATGCTTGCAGTTTCCCCCCTCGCTCCCCTTCAGCTCATCCAAATATCCTAGTAAATCTGCCCTCTTGCCCTTTTCAGTGGATGTATATAGCTCATTTTAAAGTCCTGGTTACTAAATAAAATGTTCTTTTTAGGTCAACAGCACACACAGTAAGCACTTAGAACCCATCCAAGCATGACCATGGACAGGCACGTAGGTTCAGCACACACTTGGACCCCGCACAGCCCAAGTGCTTGTCTGCTTTTGATTCAGCACAGGGACAGCCACAAACATGCGCCAGCTCTAAGGCATTAAATCCACTTGAAATGGAGAGGGAAGGGCAGCAATGGCACAAGATTTCTCCTGGGTTTACTTTATTGCAGCAGCAACAAAAATGTAACTGTAAAATGTAGGGGTTTTGTTGATCTCAGATTTTGCTTAGAAACAATACTCCAAACAGATGGATTCAGTTACACAGGTCTAAACTAGTTTGATTTTATATACAATTCTTTGATACTGGACATTGGATAGAAAATGAGCTGCAAAACAGGTGAATACCAAAAAAAAAAAAAAGCTGTGCAGTAGAAATAGAATCATAGAATCATAGAATGGTTAGGGTTGGAAGGGACCTTCAATAGTAAATAAAGACCATGTTCCTTTTTCCCTCTCCATTTCTTCATATCTTTTTATATAAAGATTTTGAAACAGTTAACCGTGTTGTCAGTTGAACATATTTATGCTTTGGTAATTTATTCCATATGCTCAACATTATTTACTTTAAAATCTTCACATGCACTCTCTCCTTGTTTTCAATTTCATCCTTTTTAAATTATACTCTCTTTTTCCCCTTGTCTGGATTAAGTTCATCCTATTCCCCTTCAGAACATTAAAAGCTCCTTTTCTTTATTTTTTTTATTTCACTGACTTCTCCTCTGTATTTTTTAAATTCTTTTGTCTTGCAGACCACGTTCCTCTCTCTTCCCTCAAACTTAAAAGAAAGGTTAATTCCATTTTGCTCAACTCAGATTTCTGAAAATTTAAAGGCACAGTAAAAAAAAAAAACAACCAGTATTTGCAGGAATCCCTTAGCTTCCATTACAGTAGGAGTCATAGGCATGGTGCTGGCAGAACCTCCCGGCAAGAAGAGCTGCCCAACCAAGGCAAGCTCACATTTACCTGTAACCATGCAGGCAGGGCTGCCCAGGGACTCAGCTCTCTCTATCACAGATGTGAAGAATTTGGGCTTTCACTGAACCACTCTTCTGCACAGGCAGAAACCCTGCTCTTGTCAACAGGGCGTACAAGAAAGTTGGTTCTCATCTGTCAGTAACTTACAGATTCATCCTAACATCTGACAGACTTAAATATGTTTTTGTCCTGTAATGGTGAATAGATTTTCAGTATGGTCCTGGGACTGAGCTAAATGGGACAATTCAGGCCTATGCTTAAACATATATATATATCTATATAAACCCATATATATATCCATATATATCTGACCTAGCAGTTATAAAAAGAGACAGTTTTCATGGAGCCCTGATTCCTGGGAAAAAAATAAGTTTTTCCAGTCCCTGTATCATCAGTTCACTGACAGTTGTCTGCCTGTCTTCCTCTCCTCCGCTCTCCAGGTAATCTTTAACCTCCTTAGAGAAATTTGGTGAGACCAAAAAACCAGACACCTGTACAGCACTAGGCATCTATGAACATCACAAAAACCTGCTGAAGAGCAGAAGAGCTGAGTGAGTGCCCCCACTGAAAACCACCCCGTGGGCTGAAGGGTTCCCTCTCCGGTGCTTTCCAGCTGTCGCCCAGCTGTACAGGTGGGTGAGGCGTGCCAGGCAGGTGAGGCGTGCCAGCCATCACGCCAGCAAGGCAACCAGCAAACACAGAGCTCTGAAAAAGCCCACTAAACTGCTCACTCTTGCTCCAGGATAATTGAGTGACTGTTACATGTGACTGATAGCTGCAAATTACATCAAAAGGGATAAAATTCTGGCATACAACCTTTTCGTTACTGAGCACAAGCATGCCAGAATTGTACCAGTAATCTCAGTTCAGTTCCCAGCAGAACTAGAAAAATGTTCATTAAGGCTTATCATGGCAGATTGGATGTGACACTCTCGTTGGCAGACTTACTGAGAAGGCTACAGGAGTAACGGTCAGTCAAAATGAGTTCTTCTTTTTCCTGGCTTCCTATGTTAGAATGAGAACAACTGTTTAAATTATATCAAGACCATTACCACTAGGATCCTACCATCAACTACTTTAAAACTATACTGCAGAAACAAACTCACCCTTCTGAATAGCAAGTTAAAAAAATCCATGTGCCACTTGAGAAATCACACCAAACCTTCCATAGTATAAATGAAAAACTGGGTTAAATGATGAATAGTATTTTTTTATCTCCAGAGATACTGTTCTTCCAGAAGAATGAGGAAGTCTCATTCCTGTCAGTCATGAAGTATCTTTTGCTGCTTCTAAGTGTGGATTCTATAAACTAAATAAAGCTCAAACACAGATTCCTTTGGAATTTATCACGTCTTTATTGTCCCACAAAGTAACACTGATTTCTCAATGTCAGTGTGATTTCAGAAGGTTTACCATTGTGTAGAAGGATGAATAAAGTATTTCAGCAATTACAGCAATCTGATTTAGTCATTGCAATCTCCATATATATTAAAATACATTAAAAACTGTGTATGTTATTTACCAGGTAAGATTAAAACAAGCCCACAGCAAAAGGAATTTCAGTGACCTTGGAAAGACTGTAAACATGTTAATTTAACTACTTAAACTCTTCAGAAGTTTAACATTTTTGTCCATATAGCAGAAAATTTTGTCCAGACTATGCAACTGCTGTCAGATTTCTCTAAAATTTGTAATCTGAAAAATTAGTTTCTTTGCATAAGAAGACATTAACATAGTAGAAGCAAATCTATAAACACTTCACTGTGGATATCTAAAGTGAAATTAATGCCTGCAGCCTAATTTCTACAATGAAATCCATCTTGTTTCAAGAGAAAAAAAAATGGGAAAGATGTTCACTGATGCGGGTATTGTTAAAGACAGGCCAAAATGGCTTGTGAGAAAAAATAACTTGTCTGGAGAGAAACATTGTCTAGACCAATACGTGACTAACAGCACCTCTTCCCACACAACACAGACATAACAGCAAGACACAATGAGTTTCAGAGCTATGCTCAATGCCCACTGAGGGAGAATAAAGGGGTGAGTTTTATTCAGATCTGGAAGATGAAATCTTTTATGTTTTTTTCCTGCATTTTTTCATTTTGAGGTTGTTGATGGGGTGCAGCTCTTACTCTTTTCTGCCTATGTTACTAATTGGAGGCAATGAAGCTGAAGGAGGGTTTGTAGATCAAGAAGGACAGCAGGACTCAAGATAAAATCAGAAATGCTTCTTTTACAAGAATAAGATTAGGAAAGAGATTTTGTCTTTTTTTTTGTTGTCAGCTGCTTTCAGAACCTCCCTGCCAAGCAACTGCTGCTTCTCCATGCTCTTGTATTTCATCTATGTGCCTTGTTTCTCTCTGTGTCTTTGTTCAGTTGGTTTGGTTTTTTTACACAGTGAATGTGTGGTTGCACCTCTTTTGCACAAAATAATTTCTAAAATTTTTACAGTCAAGTAAGGCATGGCCATATGGACAGTGGACAGCAGTACAAAACCCGCTGGGAAGTGCCAGTCTGAGTTGGAATGCCTTTATGGCTCAGCTCTGAACCTTGTAGAAGTAGTTGCTGGATCCCAGAGGAGTCCCGGTGGGACTTTTTACCAGCTACACAGTTTATGAGTCTGCTCAGTTCTCAGCCTGAGCTTGATTTGTAACATGCCACACTGAGCATTTCTCTGACAACGGTGAACAGCCTGTGAACTGAAATGTCGTATGAAAGCAGAGGAAGAAGACTTATCTCACAGACTACATTTTAAAAGGAAGAGCACACTGAGACAGTGCTTTCCCAAGCAGAACCTGCCGCAGAGGGCAGCACATGGTCAATCTGCATACGTAGCTTCTTCTCCTGAGTTAGAGAAAGTGCACAGCAGCTGAATAGTGTATGTTATTGTTCAGCGAACTCATTTTACATAGTTTGACTAGTAATTACAACAAATAGTACTTATAATTATAAGCATCATAATACAGAAGAGAGATGCTGTTGGTTTTCTTGATGTAAAGAGTATTATTTTTATTACACAAATGTGTTGCTCTTACATTTATTAAAACACATATTTGCAATGTCACATTCATCATAATCTTTCAACAGTGGCTTGTTACAATAAAAAATAAACAAAATCCAGATGAACCAAAGATAAACCCACTGAAAGTGAGGAAAAAAAATCCAACTTTAGTGTAATTTCAAAAAGTTGCAGGATTAAAGGAATGGGAAAATAAGCACATAAAGGAGATACTGCGCTACTAATTCTTCTGTTTTTTTCCTAATCTTTCTGTCAGCCCAGCGTTTGAATTGGATAGAGACATTAGTATTAACTCAGTGTTTATATTGGATTAGAACATCCGTGACTTTTACAGAGTCCAAGGTAAATATTCTAAACAGACCCTTATCAGAATCAATTTTCTTGATGACATTGCTGTTTGTACACTTTTCTTCCACTGGCCAAAATGCATCTGATTACTTCTAATTCATCCAGGGAGGAACAATAGGTAAATATTACCTTTTTCAGGATATTTTATCCTGATTTCCTGTGCCTGTGCGGTCATGTAATTCAGAAGGAACTCCAGGTTTAACTGATGGAGTGTGAGGAAGAGTCAGACCCTTTTTATTTTGTCTGATCGCACTTTTTAGAGTGAATTGCATTCAGTTGTGAATTAGTTTCATATGACTACAGTTCTGCTTAAACGACTCATGAGAAGGGCCAAGGGTCTCTTGGTAAACACAGCTTAATACTGCACTGACCAGCACTAAGATTGATTTTCGGTGTTCTAGGTAACAATGTGCAGAACCCAGTGGAAATATTTCCTAAAAAAATGATAGAAGTCTGATTTCCATTAATCCAACTGTTATTATTATTATTGAAGAAATGACCTCATGGAGGCTTGTGACAGGGGAGTAGACTCATTCTGGTGTCCAGGAATGAGGCTTTATGTCTTATCTGAGAAACTGTGTTGTCTTCCTTTTCCATAGCATATGGGATATTTGGCAAAAGCTTTCTTTTGCTAAGGCCCCAGAGGCCAAGCACTTAAAGCAACTCACAAAACTGCATTTGATCTCTTTACCCAAAGCCTTTGAGAGAGTGAAAGATGTTGTTTGGAAACGTTTCACAAAACACAGGTAAGAGTTTTTTAGGTTCACAAAGTCCACAGGACGCAGACTGTATGATGTAATCCAGATGTAACTCAGACTGGCAATTTTATATGGAAAGTCTTTTTTTCCTCCCGACAGAAAGGAAAAATAATTCCCAGAGAAATCTGAGAATTATTTAGAAGTTTCATTCCATGCATTTTATCTCTTTTTTTTTTTTTTTTTTTTTTTCTGTCAGTAACCAGTCTGAGCTTTATTGTATTGATATAGTTAGGAAGTGTAATTGCTTTAGCTACAGAAGTGACCTCAGTAAAAAATGTTAATGAAGATTCACTGTTTTTGGTACTCAGACACAATCACTGCACTGGGAGAAGACAGGAAGACAGAGGAAGAAAAACTTTTTCTCCTGATCTACAACTCCCATGTAAGTTCTGAGAAAGTAGCATCCTCTTTATTCAAGAGACACCAGTGAATTTCTCCACTTCATGGTTTAGGACCTATGCTGGAAGGTTTGTCTCATGTGCACCCCAAATGCTTAACATCTGGAAAGCAAATAAAGGCAATGCAAAATACATTTCTACTAGTTTGTTTTTTTTTTTTTTTTAATACTGTGTATTTTTAAGCCAATGTAATATATATAGGGAAGGAATACAACCAACCCACAATTTTCAGGAATTTACATTTACCAAGATACCACAAGGTATTATTTCTGTCCTGGGATTCTGCATCACAAGCATTTTGATTTAAACAATTTATAGGCAGTACGGTAATTTTTTTTTTCCCCACTAAATTAATTGATTACTATTGCTGTGCTGTATTGATATCTCATGCAAGACGAAACTTCAGTGGGCTACATGCCTTGTTAAAAATTACTCGGTAGTACTACTTTGCATTGCATTTACCTGCAATTTATTATAGATAAAGAAGCATTATACCTGGGCCAAAGAGTTTACACACTCATTAAGACACAACATATCAATATACTGTATAACAAAAAGTCAGGAGGACTGGAGGTAGAGGAAAGAGAAAGGAAACTGTAAAGAGGAGAAAGAATAACTGACTGATTCTGAGATAGTACGGTACAAATAAGTTATCCATTCTTAAAATCTACCCTACCTTTTAAACCCAGATTTACGCAAAAATTTTGATGACTAACACTTTTTAGGTAACCTTGATTTGAATGGTAATTAAAGATAGAATCTAAGTGCAGAGCTAGAACTGAATCCTTTACCACAGGCATGCTGATGTCTCTAGATCAGGGATAAGACTTTCTTGACTAATTTCAGTGGGAAAGAGTTTGAGATAAATGCAAGGAAAAGCTTTATATAGAGACATTATCAATGGAGTCTGACAGGACTGTTAGAGATTATGCAACAAACAGAAATAGAAGAAAATGAAAAAGGTAACTTGGGAGGGCTTTGAGACACCAACAGCTGTGAAAGGAAGATAATAGGGAGGGATGTGATGAAGAGCAGTAATGAAAACAAGGAAGAGATGAAAGTAAATTAATTGTTCAGTCTTTGCCATTGTGAATTTAAGCCAGTGGTTTAACTTCAGGTAGAAATATTTGAAAGCAGGGCACAGTGTAGAACTAAAGGAGAAGAGGCATGTCTGGAGAGACAAATTTTTGAGTTGTCTAGTTCAATACATTATTTGGAATAGACGGATAAATTATTCTACATGAAGAGAATAAGTGTGCAAAATCCTTTTTTATTTTTTTTGGAACTAACACTTCATCCAGGATTCAATCATGTGTAGAAAAATATCTTGAATAATTTTCATATTTTTGGTCTGACCATAAAGGTGGCTACTAAAATAACTTAAAATATAATAAAAATGAAGTTAGTCCACACATGTACACTCTGCTAGAAGGCTATTATCACCATTCTCATACAAATTCTATTTTAATGCTTTCATTTTTCACACAATTAAATTTTAAAGACACCATCTTTTTCCAAAAGGTATTTTAGAATTTATCAGTTATTTCCATTTAAAGTGTGAGTCTTAAAAAAAATAAAAGATACTTAGACAGGCTTTCCATTACCCTGTCTATTGCATTAAAAAATGCACATAACAGTGTTTCAGTCTTCTTTCATCTTCCACCACTATGTTTATAAAAAGTACTGGCAAGTAAAGAATAAGACTTATTGTTTGATAGGGGCTGCCAAAAGAATCTTGTTTGATAATATGCATTCTTCTCCTGTGTGATAAATAATTGCTATTGTCAATTGTCACTGACATTTTTTTTTGTTGTCAGTGACAACACTGATCACTGTGTACAAATCTTCATATAATCAGAAGTATTTTTACAGTCCAGAACTTATGCATGGGTGGTTTAACCACTCGTGTAAGCCACTGACTTAGGTTGTTAGATTGGAATCAATTCTTAAATAATAAGGGCAGATGCTGACAACATAGTACTTCCCAGTCTTGCAGAACAGAGAAGGGGGAAAGCCATGCTATTGCTAATACTGCAGGGATTCCTCAACAGCAGCATGCATGTAGTCCAGTAAAACACGTACAGAGACTAGCAGATATGAAGAGCAAAAATTGTTACTCAGCTAGGTACCAACCATTGTTTTTCAACACAGAAGGAAATAATGAATTCTTTGTGACCTCTACCATCTTTTTATAATCTGAAAAATACAAAGTCTGATGTATTCTAGAATAAAAAACGTAAAGTGGGCACTGAAAGTCAAGCAAACAGGTATTACACTATATATTCCTTTTCTGACTGAAATGATCTCTTACCATGCTACATGACATGGAATCACTTTTAATGCATATTGTATTTGGATGTGGGCATGTCTGTAATATAGCTGTAGGCACCAAGCTTGAAGTGTCAGCAGCCGGAAATTTAATGTTAAATTCATAGAGTGAGCTAATCTATTTTCTTGGATTGATGGATAGTTAGAAGAAAAAGCTGAGTTCTCAGGTTGAGAATCACTGGTTTTTACAGACGTATTATACTATTGCTTCAGAAGAAGCCACTTTGTTTTATGTAGCACTGTACGTAAAGTACATATTGACAAAGACAGCTGATTTGTAGTGCTTTGTTTTTCAGTTTTAAATGCAGATTGAGGTTTTTGGAGACTGTAAGAGGTTTAGGAGTTTAAATTTTCATGACAAACAACAAATCATGTACATTTAATATCTCCTCAGTGGCAGACAGATACATGCTTAATATTCTTACATACTAACAGTGCTTTGAATTTCTAAGCTGTGTTCCTGTTGACTTTTTTTTCATTCTTCTTTTTACTGTTTGTATCATTAGATGGAAAATAAAGCACTAGTTGGCAACAGTGTATGTTTTCAAAAGAAGCACAGATAAGTTCTGCCTTCGTCCGTACTCGTACAGACCTAACAAGAGAATTATTCACAGAGATAGAGCTTGGCTCTGTTCCCATGGCTGTTTTTTCTCTCATCGTAGGTGCACTTTTCTTTTCAGGTCTTCTGTCAGAGTTTAAAGAATAATCAATGGCCTGTAGGCTGTGGATTTTGTGGTCTTAGTTGGCTCCTATTCAAAAGGAGTCAGTGTCACAAAGAAACCCTCCTACCTTGATATTATTGGCCAAACACGATAACGTCAAATTGTATGTTTAAAAACAAATATAGAAAAGTAAGGTCCAATTCATCTCACTAGTTGCCTCCTAGAAGGATTAAAGGTGTATTGGAGAGAAACATGATGAGACTTGGATAGCTAGTGTTACCAGTTTTTTTCTGAGGCTAAACAATGAATTTCAGCTGTAAAGCTGGCACATTTCTTGAGCACTAATTTGACTTTTCAAAAATCTTCTTCTGATCAAATGTAGATTCAGTGGTAGCATTGACCTTGGAATGGACTAAGGACTGCAGCACGAAAAGCCTCATGGGTAGAGATAATATCATTTATTAGAAAGTTACTGTAGCTGGAAAATTATGCAAACTTTCAAGCACACAAGGCTTTCTTAGGTCATTGAGTTACTTTAGCAAATATCCTTGTAGTAACATAACTTAATTACACAATTAATTAGTTTTTCTTCAGATGCCAAGGTACTAACTATTAGCTAGATATTAAAGTAATGATAGTGCCAAATTAATCTTTTATTACAAAGTAGAAAACACTCTTGTATATGAAAAGTATTTTCTGCTTGCTTTCCAGAGGCTTCCATGCCTCTTCACAACAGTTTGCACAAGATGCAAACTTGAATTTCAGTGTCACTGCAGATGAGCAAGTATGTTAATATTTTGAAAAGTCTTCTAAAAAATCAGTAAGTAATACCGATACAACTATTTTAAACAAATTTTTAAAATTGCAGACTTATCCATATAATAATTATGAGATTAGCTTAGAGATGGGAATTTGTTATCCAGGAGTACTCAGAGAGCATGTCAAATAACATACTGTGAAAAAAAAAAAATACTATTGAGCTATATGCTACAAGCCACAACTGAGCCTATCATATTCAACTCCCTAGTTTAAAAAACAAGAGCAAGAAAAATGACACGTCTAGAAAGCCATATTTGCTTTAAGGAAAACACAGTAACTCTTTAAGGCCATAAGAACAGTTAGATATGATCAGAGTTGGGATAAAACTGTGGAAAAGTCTGAAAATCACCGTAGAATGCTTTTAGTAGTATTTTTTCAACTTTTTCTTTTTATGAGTGCTGGAAAAATGAGATTGTTGTTGTTGTTGTTGTTGTTGTGTTACAGTTAAAATTGTGTCACAGTTTAAATTGTGTCACCAGCGATGCCTGGAAAAAAAAGTATTGGCCAGGGAAAATTTATGAGCTGAAGAGGCACATTTAGAGCTACTGAGGTAGCATGGAACTTGTGCTATCTCTGATTTTAATCACACCTATCTGAAGTTTTCAACAGCAGATGTTTAGTTTTTTAAAAAGGGGCTAGGACTGTGCCAGAGACTTAATACAGGATGTCCCAGAAATGTTTAACTCTTCTTTGAGTCAACAGGGCTGATGCCATAGAGTTCAAAGGGAGCCGACTCAGAACTTTTGCAGGATGCTGTGTTTTTACAATGTAGAAAAATGACGCATTGGCTTGTATAGACATTGCTTTAAAAAAAATTGTTTAAGAAAAGGTATAATCTGACATGACAAAGTCTCTTTAGACATCTGTCAAGGTAAAGTTCAGTCACACTGTGTTCCAAGCTATCCCAGCCTCCTTGCAATCAGAGTTGCAGTGAGGAGGGTTTTAATAAAAATGGAGACTATGCAGTTAGTGGATTTGGGATTATTTTGCCATGCAGCTTTGTCCCACATCAGAAACTTTAAAAGTATAATGCAAAGGTTCAGCAGGAGAAGCATCTGAGGGACGTCAAAGTGAACACTTTACAATTCTCCATTTCCTTCATTTGCAGTAATTAAAAGGAAAGTCAATGAAATGAAGGATAAGATAAAAAAAACCCCAAACATTATTTATCTTTTGTCCAGACAACCAGTGCCACATGTAAGCATTTCTTTATCTGAAGGGATTTAGATTTACAGCTCACTTATCTCACCAAAACAACTTATGACCTACCTGTAAGAATACTTGCAGATTGCTTTTTTTTTTCCCCAAAAACTGTGTTGAGAAAGTTGTAACTTGACTAAAATAAAAAGTTTTGATCCTCCTTCCATGTGGTGTTCCACAATACCTAAACTATTAGCAATCCTTCCATAGCTTCTCATTCCCATTTCCACTCTGCACTGTGCTTTCCTTATTTTTTTCCTGAGCTGTGGAATGTGAGTTATAGGATCCACCTATTATGTGATGTTAGACATCTAAACTGCAGTTTTGAGATAGTCACATGTAGACCAGGGCAAATGGGGAAAGAAAAATAATTTTGTAGTAGATTAATTTATGTAGTTTTTTACATTGAGGGTGATGGAACACTGGAACAGGTTGCCCAGAGAGGTGGTGGGTGCCCCATCCCTGGAAACATTCAAGGCCAGGTTGGATGGGGCTCTGAGCAACCTGATCTGGTTGGAGATGCTCCTGGTCCTTGCAGGGGGGGTTGGACTAGATGACCTTTAAAGGTCCCTTCCAACCCAAACTATTCTGTGATTCTATACCTCTGTCAAAATGAGACATGGCACCCAACAAATGCCCCGTTTTCTCCAATGACTGTAGAAGAAGCACCAAAAACTAGCTCAGATGTCTATACAGTCTGAAATGAACAACATTAACCTTGATGTTTATGAAAGTCTGTGCTCTTTTGTAGAAGGGACCTAATCTGGTCAGTGCGGTGAAAACAGAGTGTCTGGTGACACGTTTATCAGTCTAGAAACACCTGATAAAGTAAACAAAGTGATGAAACACAAACAAAGAAGGGGAAAAAAAAGTCAGCAAAGAAACTGTGAATAAATAAGTAACTTTATTGTGTATTTTTGAATGACCTGGAACACAAAGTGAAAGCGTGTTTGTGTGTGTTTCTGTGTACCCAGATGGCACTGGAAAGAGTGCAATAAGTACACTGAAATACGTAAATCACTGTGGTTTATATCAATCATTCCAGTGGATTTGGCAATATTGCTTGGAAATTTATTAAGTGGCAGTTACTTAGTTTTCCGTACTGGTATATTACCTCAATAACAAGAGTAATATAATTGAAAAACTAATGTGGCCTTATTGTGCTGCT
Source organism: Chlamydotis macqueenii (assembly GCF_036417535.1). Taxonomy (NCBI): domain Eukaryota; kingdom Metazoa; phylum Chordata; class Aves; order Otidiformes; family Otididae; genus Chlamydotis; species Chlamydotis macqueenii. The sequence goes on along the minus strand of NC_141558.1, from coordinate 99,709,894 downwards.
AGTCTTTGTTTTTAATGGCACCTTACCTGAATGTCTTGATCTAAGGAAGAAAAAGGAAGCAAATCCATGGAACAAACACAAAATACTTCTGTCCTTGAGAGGGACATCAGTATTACACCTCTTAAGTGCTTTTGGATTTAAACATCTCCTTGAGGCATTTGCCTGAAAATTACATGAGGAAGAAACATGTGGCTCTGAATCAGCAGAGCACTCTGATCTAAATCCCTTCTTCGGGAGAAGTCCAATTTGGACTGAGTTGTTTAGTTCGGTCATGAAATGCCGGAGTCAATGCTGTCGATAGACTTCAGGCTTCTGATGATCTCAGCTGCTGGTGGTTTGCTAGGACTGGGTCCTGCTGTTTGCACTGTACAGTGCACAGTGTTTAGCATAATTTCTGAAAGAAACAAGATTTGTGTAATTATGTTGCATGTTTGTCAGCATGTGTCCTAATACATTTTGAATCTGTTGGCTAATTTGAAGATGTCTCAGGGAAAAAAACTCTTGAAGATTTAACATTCCAAAGTATTTTGCGCAGCTGGTGGCAGGGGAGAGGAGAAAATCCTCTTAATTGTAAGACTGCAGCATCAGTTCAACTTTTGAAGTGACAAAGGGAGAGGGTTGCTATCAATGTCCTGCTAACCAAAAACTCTTCAGGCAGAATTCATTATCTGCTTGGCAACAAAGCAGCCAAACATGAGCAAACACCCATGGAAACCAGGCTTGATTAGCTCCACCGTTCACAATATTCCTTGTTCTAGTGCTGGCAAACTGGATTTGCACTCATTCTCCAAGTAGCAACAGGAGTTCAGAGAACAAACCTGACGGCCCTTGAGAAAAAAACAGGAAACTATTAGGAAATTATAAGGTTTGGTCACCTATACTCCTTAGAAATGGCAATTGCCTATATTCATTGGCACAAGACTTCTCTGTAGCTCGCCAGAAATTTTCCCATCCTTTGCTGAGAACATTAAAAGCAAAAAGTGCTTCTGTAAGACTTTAAATTCAGGATACAAAAGATATCCTTATAAAAAAAATAGATTAAATTTCAATTTCAAGTTTTCCACTCCAGGACATAGAATGCAGACATTTTATGGGGAAGCATGCTTGCTCATACCTGTAATATAAAAAAAGTCTAATTTATATAGATATAATTTTATTGCCCTTTGACTTCTCAAATCTATTTTTTTTTTAATCTGAATATCTGAATTTGGAGTGGAATTTGCAAATTGTGTCCTTTTAAAGTCTGAATGGTGTTTAAACCATATCTAACAAACCATCTGTCTTCATAAACACTAAGTTTAGTGATGGTGATGTCTTATCTGTTAATAGCAGTTAGCTCAAATTATTACTATCCAAAGAGTGAAAATTGGTTTTCTCATCACATAATTATAGTGAAAATTTCTGTGAGTACATTCATCCTTGGCATCCCCTATGCAAATCCTATGCTGAATTGTTATTGCCACAGATACATCTATTTTATAAAGATTACCCTAGACTCCCTTATAACTATCTCATCCTCTGTTTTTATTGTTCACGTCTCAGTCCATTAAGCATTTACACAATTCTACCTCAGGTAAAATAGAATTTTAAAAGTGAATTGGTCTGGAAAATATATCACTACCTTTTAACATTCACTAGCTCTCTTGTGACATTTCTACTGAATTTCCAATGTATTTTTAATAACCTGGAAGTGGATCAGCTAGCAATATTCTCCCTGTGTTTACTACTACAGCTGCATCTAATTTGAGGATCTAGAGACAGCCAGAAATCTTGGTAAACCTTGTACAGACATACAAATGCATCATCACCTTGTGCCATTGATCTTTTAAGCAGAGCTGAATAAAAAGAGCGATAATCTTGAATAGGCAACTTCTGCCAGTGAAAAAAAATATTTTCTCAGGAAAATTGATCAAAACAGACTTTTTTCCCTCCAGTATATATCAGTAATTTTTATGTTTTATTCATGTATGCTTAATGTTTGCCCAAAGTTACTCTCAATAAGACCATACTGATCTAATATGCCTAATCACGTCACCATGGTGGATAACACATCAGCCTCTGTAATACACAGTGGAGACTCACATGGCCAATATTCCTCTTTATCCACTTTGTGAACCTGTGGGCCAGCTGATTAGTTACATGTTTATAGCTGGGACTACTTCCATTGCAAATCTAAAGTCAGATCCCAACTTCTACTAGCCCTTCCTGTACTTCCACTTTTTTGAAGACAATAGACTTACGTTGTTAGGGAACTGAAGTGAAAGAGGCCATCTCTTGTGCTCTCTCAAGACCCTACCATGAATAGCCAGTCCTATGCACTTTACAGATAAAAGGTATCCTGCAAATGCAACACAAATTTCCATTATAGCAAGTCATTACAGAGGCCAAGGTCTCGCTGACTTCAATATTTTCCATAATTATATTCCCTCCTGTCGTATAAGTGAATGTTTTTCTCTTACAAACCTACAACAGATGGCTAAAAAGTGTGTTCTGGACAGGACATTCTCAGCTTTCTCAGCAACCTCTAGTAGTCACCATTGATCCTCACTATTGTGTCCTAGAGATACTTCTGGAAAACACAGCAGTGCTTAAAAAAAAAAAAACAGCCAAAGAGTGCAAAGACTGAGTTATAAGAGGTTGAGTAAGCTTGTCTCAAGGAATATTGGGAACATATTGAGGTTCCCTGCTCCAAAAAGCTGTGGTGATCATGGCAAATATATTGTAGTGCTTTGCATTTCTCTGAAAGTAGTAACTTTTGAAGTAATATAATTATAAGAGAATTTGAACTTCTGCTAGGAATGAATGAATACAGACATTTCCAGAAGAACTTAAAAATATCTAAGTATGCCAGCAATTCCATCGTGTCTTATTGAGGTCCTTGTATGGTAATAGTTAGATTATCACATTGTCTTACCTGGAATTCATCTCCCCTAAATATGGCTACCTAAAAGCACAGTGTCACACCTAAGCTGTTTTTCTAAGACCTCTTTCAGTAGCTAGTGAGACTTGATGACCAGGGCATAATTCACTATCTTTATATTCAGCACAATTTTTAACACAGGGTGACTTAACCCCTAGGAATGTCTCCCCATTGGTTACAGAGCAATGGATGAACTTCCATGAAACAGAGTTAAGATTAACCATATCAGAAGTGTCCTTTCTTCTACCTTCTCCTCAAAAGAAGGAATATATAGTGTGCCACATTAATTTTGGATGTATAAAATTTTTTATGAGTTTGTTTTGGCTGGGGATTATGCTTGCTTAGCTTTACTTTCATATTTTAAGAATAGAAAAGAAGATACTTTCAAGAAATACCCTTACACTGCTGCCACAATATTATTATTATTTCTGCTTTTTTTGAGGGCAGTTTAATTTTTAAGTCAGTATTATGAATATGCACTCAAGATTTTTGGATGCTGGAGTTAACAGTCATTTCACAAAATGTGGCTAAAAGCACTAATAGGCACCAGGATGCCTGACAGAAACAAAAAAAAAGTACACCTAAGTTCATTGTGTTTTTATACGAGTGTATTCCTTGTGAAAGCAGTGTATTTTGGTTGCTAATTAATAGGAAGCAGAGAAGTTTTAGAGATGGGAAATATAAATAATTACTAGTTTTATTTTGCCTGTGACAGGTGATTCATTATTTGTTAAAACAATGTATTGTCTCCATAGCAAGTCATTCGTGCAGCTGTGCATTGCAGTTTTACTGCCTTATAAATTCTAACACACTCAACACTGGATTTCTGTTTTGGCTGTGGCTTTAGATGCTTGCTGACTGCTGCTGATGTCTCAAAAGAGGCTGCTACAAACTTTTAGGTACAAGTCTTCTATGCAGTATGAAGTCTGGAGAGATGTTTTCCCCCAGGCTCAGGGGAAGAGTATTATGAGCATGGTCTGCTCTCTGTAACCTCAGCCCACACCGAGGCAGATCCTGCTCGGCTGGGTAAAACCCAGGTGCTAGCTCTGTTACTGCAGTTCTGCTGCCTTGTTACGAGCAGCTGGCAGATGTATGAGATGTTAAGTGTTAGCGCTGTGGACAGGAACTCAGACCCAGCCCTTATGAGGTCAGTTCCCACCACCAGCACGTAACCAGCAGTGAGGATTGCAGTAGCCTCCCTACGTCACGCAGCTGCCTAACATGACAGGCTGGAGAAGAGCACACTGTAATGCACCCAGGTATTAGCTAACTACTTATTGTTTGAACATGAGAAATGCTCCCCATTCAAGGACAAAAGTTGCTATTTTCACTGTTGTCTTGCAGGAAAGGAGACTGAAAAGAGACCGTGTAAACAAATGCTGTTATTCCCATGTGTTCTGGTTTTGTTTAGTGGGGGGTCCTAAGGTGGTAGCTTCTGTGGGAAACTGCTAGAAGTTGCTCCCCTTTGTTCAGTGGACTCGGCCGGGCCTAGGGCGGACCTGCTGCTGGCCAAGGCCGAGCCAATTGGTAGCAGAATGTTCCGTGATAACGCCTCTGCAATAACGTATTTAAGAAGGGGGAAACAGAAAAAAAAAGTGGAGAACACATGAAGGAGCTGAGCAGGGACAGAGAGGGGGAGGCGTGAGCCTTGTGGGCCTTGCACACCTCACCCTCTGGCCTCTCGCCAGGCAGCCGACTGGGCCCAACTTGGCCCGGCCTGGCTGCAAAAAGTGGAGAGGAGACGAGAAGTGAAGGAGATGTAAAAAGATCCTGAGAGGCATCTGCCTGCCTGTTGTGAAGAATTTTTCTTGTGAGAGGAACGGCTGCAGACACCAAGGTCAGTGTAGAAGGAGGGGGAGGAGTAATGCGGCTCCTGGCCAAGATTCCCCTGCAGCCTGTGGTGAAAACCATGGTGAAGCAGGTTGTCCCTCTGCAGGTCCCTCCATGGAGGTCCACGGAGGAGTAGAAATCCACCTGCAGCCCATAGAGGACCCCACGCTGGTGCAGGCGGATGCCTGAAGTAGGCTGTGGCCTGTGGAGGGCCCACTGGAGCAACTGTTCTGGAGGGACTGCACCCCGTGGAAGAGATGACCCATGCTAGAGCAGTTTCACGAAGGACTGTGGCCCATGGGAGGGACCCTATGCTGGAGCAGGGGAGGAATGTGAGGAGTTCTTCCCCCGACGACAAAGCAGCAGTGTGAAACAACACGTGATGAACTGACCGTAAGCACTGTGCCACTTGCGGGGGGTAAGGTAGTAGAGATAATGTTAAGCCCGGGAAGAGGGAGGGGTGGGGGGAGGTTATCTCATTCGCTGTCTCATTATCCTGCTATTTTTAGTAATAAATGAATAGTTTTCCCCAAGTCAAGTCTGTTTTGCCCGTAACAGTAACTTTAAGGATTTCTCCCTGTCCTCATCTCAAACCTCGAGCCATTTTTTCTTATATCATCTCTCCCTATTCTCTCGGAGGGTGGGGGGAGTGAGAGAGAGACTGCGTAGTCTGGTCCCGATCAGGGCTGAAGTACGACACCGTGCCTGATTTTTTTGAGATTTGTGTTCAAAGGCTACAATAGTGATGAAGTGCTCAGGGCATGAAGAAATGTTTCTTTATGTCCTCATTTTTCGTCTAAGACAAGATCTCTGTCTTCCACAATCTAATAAGAAAATAACGACAGTTAAAAACATACAACATATAAACAGAATAGATCCAGATAGCTAGTAAAATTCATCACATAACACCATTATCTTATTACAGTTCTAGCAGAATAATGTTAATTTTCGAGTAGTTCTCTTTCTACTGTTTTTAAGACCTTCAATTACACATGTCATATACTAGTCAAGAGGAAAAGAAGCTGCCTTCTTTAGTGTCAACCCAGACTGCCACTCATGCATGGATCAGAACATTCTCCCTATCAAGCAGCCTGCTCCCTCCATCAGGTCCTTGTGGTCCGCCAACCACGCATGGAAAGAAATGTCCAAACTACTTCCCAAAAGAACAAATAGGATGCCCTTTGTCCTACATGCCACCATAGAACACGTGGGCAACTATCATTGTTGAGAAATCCGGAGAAAAGAGATTTCTCTTTTTCTCCTAGAATCTAAGTTCTGGAACTAAAGGGTCAATCCATTGATATAGCTAAATATATCTTATATATGCTTGCCATGTTTCCTAAGGTGTTCTTTTGCTCATAACTGCAAGAACGTGTATGTCAGAAGAGACATATGATACTGCTTGAGAGGGTTTTTCTGATACTGCTTGAGAGGGTTTTTCTTTTTCTTTTAATTTTAAATGCACATGAAAAAAAGTGACTTAGATATCTTTTTTTGTTACCTCAGGGGTACACCTCACTTAGTTTCGTGTTTGCAAAAGTTTTGCAAACACCACATCTTTTGTGGTCTTGCAAAAACCTCCTGCATTCATTTTGTGTGTGTTAATAAACTTAACTCAAAAAGACATGAATGCAGGTACCATAGAAGCCATAATTGATGATTGTCATTATATTGGCAGCAGCTATCAATTTTACCTATCAGTTTTTCAGTGCATTTCAGGAGTTACAGATTATTGGTGCTCACTTTGCTAGGATCCATGAAAAATGTGGTATCTTGTTAAACATCAGAGGGAAAAGGAGCTTTTAGATGCAGATAGAAACTCTCCCATTCACTTTGGCATCGTTTCAGCTGGTGAACATTTCTTTTAATGATGTAGTGATGCCGTGATCATCCAGGTGGCTATTCCAGTTACTCAATATCTCGCTGAAATGTTCTGAGCACTAACGCAGTCCATGCCACTAGAAATGTCTGTCTTCCTTGCCCACTTCAGCACTATATAAATAAATTAACTTTCTTAATTTACATCTGGAGTGATAATAATTGCTGTGATTCATGGACAACATAAAGTTACAGATGTCAGGTGATTTACTGAACAGTCCTCAAACTTTTTATAAAGGAGTATCTTTTAAAGGTGATACAACTACCTAACTGTATAAACCCTCACTACTCTTTCTACAGAGCCATAGAGCTCAAATGAGATTGCTTTGCACTGTGTTCCGGCATACATCTCCAGAACTGTTCATAAATCAACATCAATATTTGGTGATTTCAGACAATACTTTAAAGCTTACCTGGACAGAGTTACAGAGACCTCTGCATGGGGGTTTTTGAGATCTGTATGGTATTGCTGGGCAGTCACTGGCTGGCACACACTAGTGCCTCTGCCTGAAAATACCAAATTAATATGATGCCCCTGAAGAAGAGATGGATTGTTGGTGCTGCCTCTCCTCGCATCCTAACCACTGTTTCAGACATCCACGTGAATCTCAAAATTTTCCTGTACCTCATCATGGTTAAAATGTTTGGAGACTGCTTGAAACCAAAGAAGTGTTTGGTTTCCCAAATGTGTCTTTGCAGTACAACACATGAAAAGGCCCACAATTGTATAAATTGTCATTTGAGAACTAAATACTGAAGTTGAATTTAATGTTAAAATGCCCATTGATTTTAATGAGATCAGAAATTAGTCCTTGGGGCTTAAAAGAAAAAAAAAAAGGTAAGGAATAAAAAAAGAGCTTAATCTCTCCTCTAGTTAGGAAGGCAAGGTTTTTATAAGATTCTCCAAAGCGCTGATCTAAAAACACCCTATCCCATAGTAAAGCTTATGACAGACAGTGCAGCTGTACAAAGACTGCTTTGAGTCAGACGCCAGGAATTAGCTGGAAATGAAGTGTCACTCAGTTAACCGTGTCACTTATTCAGCCCACAAGCCAAAAAATATGCTCTGATGCTGTTCACAGAAGGGGAATAATATTTTGCATGTGGTTCACATTTTGTTCCCTTCCTTGCCACAGCAGCTGAATCTGAATTATATCTTGTTTAATTGTTCTGCACAATTTCTGAACATATGAAGTTCTTTAGCTTTTGTCCCTATGCCTCACTACACCGAGTCTTAGGGTGGGGTATGTACTGATGTAGTTAAATTTCAAGTAAAGAAAGTGTGTTTTCAACCACAATCAATTCCTAACCACCCAGCTGCATTCAGCTGTCATCTGTGGTATGCTTTGATATCTTTAACAAGCTATCTCTGTCATAACCACAATACCTTGGAATATTACCATTTTTACATTTATCAGCACGTTGAACCTAACTCAATTTTTTTTTTTCCTGTAGGAGCAGGAATAGGCATACTTTCTCCATGTAACACAAACATCTGTGGGCTTTCAGAGCTTCAGAACACTGTGTTTGTTTGTTATAAAGGAGGATGTATATGTAGGAATTGTGACAAGGGGGCTGAAGGATACATTTAATTCAAAGCAGATGCTACATAAAATGATATCACATATTCTCAGGCAGAAAAGCAAGAGAAATCTTGAATCAAATCAATGAAATACAATGCAAATTTGTTCAGTTGCCTCATTTAATAGCTTTGATAATCCTTTTAAGTTCATAAAATAGGCTAACATAAAAACCAGCATTTTAGGCACATAACTGTAATCCAGAATTCAATGCTTAAGTGCATCAGACACTTTTCAAAATCTGTGGTTGCTGCTACTAGCCATTTTCAAAGGTAACAGTAAGTTTTTAAAAGTTGTGTGCATTTTTAGTTACTTACACAGAAGGCGATTCATGAGGTCAGTGACAACCCTGAGCAAAACCTCTGCCAGAGCGATATGTGCAATTCTTGCAGAAGGACATAAAGTCAACTATCTTCTGGATTTGACTGATTAGCCACTCTGAAAATACTAACTTTAGCCAGTCATCTTCTGTTTGTAATGGTCCCTGAAAGAAAAAAAAAAAACAAACAAAAAACCAAACAAAAAAACCCAACACAAAAACTGTAATCAATTCTTGCCATTCTATCTGCATCCCAGCGCAAATGACAGGGAGAAAAGAGGAAGGGGAACACTTAACACTTTTTCATATCAATTTGACTTTTACCAGTTAGGATGAAATAAAAATCATTACAGAATAATATTTAAGTAGAGTGGAACTATATGATAATGAAATCTATTGCAGACAAAAATACACACAGTGGAAAACTCCACTAGGTAAGAAAATAAAGAAAAAAAAGAACATGACAGCTAGTAATAGGTAAGCGGGAATAAGAACAAAGAGAAAGCATCTGAACTAATGGTAAACCTTTTTCCCTCATCCAGTTATCCACAGAACAGCACTGCAGTCAACAAGACATCTGTGATCCATTTGCTAACAGGAAGGAAGGAAGGAGGGAAGGAGGGAAGAAAGGAAGAAAGGAAGGAAGGAAGGGTATCAGTCATAATCTGTGTTGTTTGGTAATGAATCAAGACTTCAGGACAGAAAATATTTTCATTTAAAAGCTACAATACTTTTTATTTTTATTTAGAAATATTTATGTAGCGTGTATCAATGGAGGAATGTATAAGATATATAAGATACATCTTTAGCAGAAGCTTGTGAATACTTCATCTGCTTTATGTGAGTTGCAGCAGACAAACCCATTAACACAGGCCTGGTAGAACCAAGGTTATGGGTATGAAACCACTCAGGGATTTAATTGTAGGATAACCCTGAACACTGAGATAGCTGCATGCCTAACTCCTGCTTACTTCAGTGGAATCTGGATGTGTTAATTTAAACACATCCCCTTGAGAATATTCCCCAGCATGTCAGATTTACAGTTGTTACATTTCTCTTCTAGTACTAATTTAACACCTTTCTCCACAGAAACTAAGGGCTGTCCAAGCTCTTTCACTTAAGACTGTGGAATTTTTTTTCTTTCTCATATGACTTAAAAAAAACCTCAAAACTAAAAATTTACTGGGTTTCTGTTTTGTTTTGTTTTGGTTTTTTTACTAACTGCTGAGAGTTTTAGTTAACAGCTATTCATTCTGCTTTTTAAGTATGACCATATGACATATTTCCTCAAGTCCAATGTGAGATGTATTCTCCCGCCTCAGCAATTCCTTTGTGCTCACAGTGGTTTGCACCTGCTGCTCCACAAGCTCGTATCCTCAAAAACCTTAGTCTTCTGTGAGCCCATAGGACTGCTTAAATTTAATTTTTGGTTGAATGCATTCAAAGCAAATCCTGTTTGACAAGGTGTGTTTATTAATTTGAGCTATTTTTCTCTCTCCTGATTAAGTTTTTCCAGCATGAGAAAGGTCCCTAGTGTATTTCAGACTTAGGAAAAAAAACCCACCCTGTAACACTTCGTATACAATAGCAATTGAAAATGAGCATCCTGGGGCTCACTAAACTGGGACACATTAAAATAGTTTCCAAAATCTTAAATAATCTGATACTTTCCCTGCTGTATAGCTGTCAATTTTTGAACTGGAATAAAATGTGAGATGATCAGGAAAATCTACTTTAGTTTTCCTCAGCCTAATCTACTTACCAATCTTCTGTATTTGCCAAATGTAAATAAAGAAACACTTCACTCTACTTTTTTTTTTTTTCTCCCTCTCTCCAGCATACTCCCAAATAGTCATATATATGCCTATTGAAACTTAATCTTTTCAAACAGATTTTGGGCCGTTGATTCATAAAATGATGCCCTGGGTGAACAGACAATTGGTGTATAGAGATGTAGAGGACTTGGTCCTCAAAAGACCAAATTAAGCACATGCTGATGCTTGGAACGTATGTGTGGGAAGTGGGAAATGTGAAAGGTGCACGATGCTGGCTCTCAGCAAAAATCATAATGTGTTTTACTTGTGTTTTACTTTACCTTGTGTTCAGTTGTGCTCACATTATGCTACTTATGATTATGAAGCACTTACATTATAAAATACTATTAATATTTATGTATTATTTTTGCGGATACAGTTTTTTTACGCTAGAATTAGATAGTCCATGGTCTAGAATAATCAGTTAAAATACGCAAGAGATTCCCTCTGTTCTGCCATGGCATCATCCTCTAGCAATAGCACGTTGAGCAGGATGTTCAGATAATGTTGACATACTTGTGTCTGAAGTTAATTAATTGCTGTCACACATTAATTAATTTAGGGCAGCAAGAAGTTGTTTTGAACTAAAAATTGCATTTTTGTATTAAAAAAAAAAGTTAAGCCAAAATTTTTTTTAAACTGTCAATACTTTTGTATAAAAAATCAAAAGGTTTTTGAAAGCAATCCATTCTTAAAAAGCCTCTGTTTCAACAGCTTGCCATTTTCCGAAGGAAAATGTTTCATCCCAGCATTCTCCAACAGCTCTAAACATTTCTCTAGTGTTAGGCCAGCACACAAGGGAAGTGTTCATTTCCACTGGCTGCATGAAAAATTGGTTTCAGGACACAGATGTTTGCAGTACAATAAAACTACTAATTTGTATTTGAGTATTAACTTCTTTTCAGATCTTCCATTATGGAAAAGTGTGCTTTCTCTGATTTTCCATCTTCCCTCTTTACAACAACACCGGTTTGCTTTTCGTGCCAGAGTTGTAGGGTCATTAAGAACCCAAGTTAAACAAATCCTGAGCTTTTCAGAAATTTTATCAAAAAGCCAACTTTTCCATATAGACAAGAATGCAGAATTCTGATTCCATCCATTCAGTAAATTATATTCTACTTCATGAGTACTTGTTAAGGAATAGAAAGAAACAGAAGTTGTGTGATAGCACAAGTCAACTCTGTATTCTGTGCAGTTCATAACGCTCCTGGGTATTTCACATTTCATTTCATTAATAGCCCACATTGTCCATTACTTAAATAAAAATCCCAACTTCAGTAACAGTTTCATGTTTCTCAAGAAAGATATTGAATTTATTTTTCTGTCTTGTGCATGGTGCAGGCCATTAAGACCATAATTTGACATTTCTTTCAATTATTTTTGAATGTATTAGAAATAGGGTGTTTATGTTAGTCCAGTTTAGCATTTAGTGCTTAGACATATGTACTTAGGGTGAAACTTCTGATACACATATGCCACTAGAAATTTTACCACAGATTCATTGAAGCTAGAATGTCAGTTTCTGGCAGACTCCCGGGAGGGAGGAAGGGCGTCTTCGTTCTGGATATGGAAGACATCAGTGGAATACATAGTTCTGGTGGGCTGAGCAGGGCTCTGTACAGAAGTGACCTTTCTTGTTACTTTCCTTTGGCAAACCAGTCAAAAAAAAAAGGGGCTCAATAGATGGAAAATGCTTTCCTCTATTTCCCTGTTTCTCTGGATGTGAGAATGGTAACTTAACACATGTTGAGGGACTGGCATAAAAATCTTTAAATGGAGAAAATTCCATTTTTTCACAACATTGCCATGTGTCCTGTCTATTCTCTAACAGTTAATTTTCCTGTTATAAAGTCTCATGAAGCTATAGAATTGCTTTTGAATTTCTACTAATTGGAGCTTTCTTCCTTTTTCAGGAACTTCTTACATAGAAATATAACATCACTGAGAAGCTTTATTTCTAATACAGGGTGAAACATCTGAGGTTCAAAGTGAGTTCAGAAATCAGGCTTTTTACTCTAGGTCTCTTACACTGAGGTGACACCTTCATCTTCTATAATTCTGGGTAAGTTCAGTGACTGGGCCAGGATATCCTGTTTTGTTCTGTTGACTTCCCTAGGACCATTTCAGACCTGTTTCTGCAGTGAAAAACAACAGCTCTGATCTTCAGGATAATTTTCAATTATGGAAGTACCCTTTGACTTTTTCACAGAACCAGCAGGTTTTTAAAGATACCTCTCTGCACCGTACCCATGAGACTTTCTCTACCTATAAGATGGTCCAATGCCTCATACAGGCACTACATCAACACTCTCACAAAAGCAAATCCTTTCTGCAGATTGCTAAGTCTGAGAGCTACTGCAGTATTTATCTCTTTTCCTGATGAATTAAATCTCTTCAAGTCTGAGGGATAAATCTCTAGTCCAAGCAAAAACAGCATCAGTGCTAGTCAAGCTCAGTTAAGTCCTTTCATCAGTATCAATATGATTTGCCAGGCATTTTACTGCCTGCTTCATCATTAACAAACATTGCAGAACTTCCTAGAACAGAAAGTAGAATTTTGGTTTATTTGCAATGTGATGTTATTTTTGAGCTTTTCGTGCACTACAATGCAGCTGAAATTTTTATGCTAAGGAGCTGAATTAATTCTTCATTACTTTTACAGCAAGTTGATGCCAATTTTTACAAGCATCTCACACTTTTGTTACACCCTAAATAAGCAGGAAGGAGGTCACTGCTGTGCAAGATATTCATACAATCAGTGAATGACCTGCAAAACTTTTCCCATTATTTTATAGGTAGCAGAGGAAGATTGTTACATGGTGAATCAGTTTAGCAAAGGTTGATTTCTGGATACAGATCTCTTTCCCACCAGGCAGAACATGATGGGCAAGATCAATGCCTGCCTGTAAACTGTGTTTTCAAATGAGTTACCAAGATTGCTTTGGCAGCCAGTGGAAAGAGATAGGAACTTTCAAAAGATGATCCTTGCCGTCTGAGACACTGGTCTTGAGAGGCAGCAATTCATCCTTTGGAACCAAGCATTGAACTAGAGTCAAAAAACAGGAAAGAAAAAAAGACAGATATTGAACTTTCATGAAGTCATTACACACACTGTAACTTCCTTTTCATATACAGCCTGATAATAAAGACAACATGTCATGTAATAAAGATGATTCTAACATGTCTGCTTTGTACAGACAATTGCAGACATTTTTCACCTCTACAAATGATACCAGAAATATTTCACGGTGACATCAGGTGCACTGCCACAAGTTACCTCTACCAGTGTACACATTAAGACTTTAACAGACATTAATGAAGTTGTAGCTCTGCTGATTTCAGTGCAGTGCATCTTTTTTACCATCGATGGAAGCTTATCCTCTGCACAGATATTTTTCCCCTTTAGAAGCTGGGAGTTTTACAGTTAACTACACAAAAAATCTATTTGTTCTTTAACCAAAGACCAGAACAAAGTCTCTTTTGTGGATTTCCACAGGAAAATAACTCCTTAGTTGTACAGAATCATTCCTGAAAGTTGCAGCTGTAATTACTTCAGAATGGTATTGGGAACATACAAAATAATGCTCACATTTAAGCTATAGAGAGAAATCATTAGAACAAATCAGAAAATTGTCAAGAAGATACGTAATACAAGGCAAAGCTTCCTTCTTAAGTCTTCTACATGCATTCCAATACTGTTGAAGGAGGCAATTTTCCCTCACTTTTATAGGCACAAAGAAATTCCAGATGGCAATAGGCTAATTGTGAATGAAGTCCAAATATAAACCAGTGGGAAAGCTGCAATCACGAAACAATCAGACATGATTCCATTATGATCCTGTAGTTAATGCTTCACTGATTCATCACATCCTGACTAAGGGTATTTCCACAGATGTTTTGAGCAATGAGGAAAAAAATGCCACTGGGGCTTAGCAGGCAAATTGCCAGGTTGCAGAGCTGGCGGGTGCTACAGCAGTGCCGCGTGGACTCCTCCAGCCAATAGATTGTTCCTCAGAGGCTTTGTCCCCCTCCTTGCTACTCTGGCCACATCATCTATTCATTTGTGAACATTCTTTCCTCTCTTGCTCTCTACAGTCTTACCATTATAAACAGAAACTTTTGTACTTTTTGGAAAAAAAACTTTTGGAGGTTCTGAATTATTGGGGTTCTACTGAGGGGTTTTTTTTTTTTGCTTACATATCTTATCAAATAAGTTCTCACACTGTTGCAAAAGGTTGGTAAGCCTCTGAGATGAAGATTGTCATTGTGCAACTTAGACGTATCTTTACTTTTACAAGCAGTAATTTCTGTTGGCTGCATTTGCAGATGAATTATAATCCCCAACTCTAATTACATTCCATGTAATCATCATAGATCTAAATTCTAGTTAAATACTTCCATCCAGCTTTCCCAAACATTAACTTTGATGCACATCCATTATTTTCCAGCTCACACTACTCATGAATCATTTATTACTGTAAATGAAAAAAAGCAATCTCAGAAAACAATTTTATAAACTCTTCCCCTGGCTGAATTTCCAGCAGGAAAGTTACTTTCCAGAAGTATTTCTCTAGGGTATCTATAAAAGAAGTGGGAGCCATTTTTATTTATATCTCTCTCTCCTATATTGTCTATCAGATCTTACCATAATCTCTCACACACTACATGGATCTTTGTCTGTTGCAATCTATACTAAACCCAAAGATTCTCTAGAAAATGTCCTGAACCTTCAATTTATTTTAAATTGACTGTGAATATTAATAGGTTATTTTACCCCTGTCCTCAGATTTAACTTCAATTGGTTAAACCTCGTAATATTTCATACTCTACCACCTATAAAGTAAGACTTCAGTTTCAACAGCGTTCCAGTCATTTTGGTGGAATATCTCCCTTCAATGTCTTATTTTGTTTGATGAACTTTTCTGCTTTAAAATATTTAATTTTTCTGAGATCATTCTGGTGTGAGAACTAGATAACTGTTCAGACATAAAGCCACAATATGTGCTTTCATGCCACATGATGTTTAGAATCAAAGACAAGCATTACTAAATGAAGATATTACTTATCTCAAAACAAACAAAAAAAAATTACAAGAAAAACACATAAGCACCACAAAAAGTTGTGGCAAATGTGGAAAAAAAAAAAGCAGCACTCATAATGTTCAAATACTTACCTTATTGGAGATTGGGTTAGGTTTTTAAAATCAGCAGAAGAACCTTATAAAACTATAGATGAATGTGTAAATAACTTCTGACTATACAGTGTGTTTCATCTGTGGTATGTTTGCCTTCTAATGTAGTAAGGCTTAGATTCAGAAAGACATCAGACACCTTGGCTTCACTTTCAGTGAAACAGATATAAAATGCTAACTCCATGAATAAGAAATGCCCTCCCTGTGCACCAATTAATTATCCATCAATAGAGGTCTGTAATTACTCAGTGAAGCTCTCATGTACTTCAGTAATATAAGTAAACAGTTAAGAAATGGTGATGTATCAAAATTTAAATGCACCTATGCTTTCAAACACATGCAGAAAAGAGTTATATTCAGATTATTTTTTATTTCTGTTTTCTTATTTCAAAAAAGTAATATTGACTACATTGTCTCTATACAGCACCTTCATCAAACTTGTTCTGTCACTGGAAAATATTTTTAAAAACAACCTCCACCCAATCCCCCCCCCCCAAAAAAAACCCACAACACTCACAGCCAGCCAAACATGCATACATTTTCCAGTTTGTTATCCATGGACATTTTTTGTTATTGCATACAAATCTCTAATAGAAAACAGGCATGTATTGCTAAAGCTTTTCACATGCTAATAAACATAATTCAAGCTGCCATTACATCACTTCCCAGCAATATAAACATCTCTTATTTCAAGGACCAGGGTCTGGCACTCTACTTACAATAAATAGTATCTACTGTGCAAGCAAGCTCATTCATTTAAAACAGTAAGGTGTAAATCAGGATTAGTAGTGTCCAAATCAGTAACTGCATGATACTGGCTTCAGGCTGATGATGTTGTTTAAAGGGTAAACTATTCTGCCACAAAGTTTTATGTAGAAGATTTACTTTTGGACAAGGTTTAAACGACAGATTTCCTGATACTCAGAAACCATTCCTGACTCTTTGCAGAACAGGTGTATTGGGAAGTGACCACCTGACAAGAGAGGAGGCTTTGTAGCCTTGAAATGTACAGAAATCTGAGCTCCTTGGGGGCTTGCCTGGCATTACTATAGTGGATGGTCTATGGCTTATCCATCCTATATAAACACAGAGAGCAAAACATGCATCATAGTCATTTATCTACAGTAGCCTTGACCCACCAGTGTGGGAACAGCTATCGCAGGTTTGACAGAAGGCCAGCCCACACCAAGCGACCAGAGTAGGCTCATACCCTGGCAGTTCGGTACTATAATAGGAACCGGCTGAATATTTGTTCACCCCAAATAGCTCATTCACTGAAATCAGCAATTTTGTGACCACTGAAACACTTTACAAATACATTTCTAATTTGGTAGTAAGATCTGAATGAGGGTACGAAAGCTTTTATTTTTTTTTGTTTCCAAGTGGTATAATGAGACCACATGCACTTATGTTTGATTTTTATATATTTTCAGAAGGAAAAAAAAAGCCAAATGACCAATTTAATTTCAGCCAAAGAGAATGTTTTGTTAAGCTGGAACAAAAGTTTTGAGGGTCTCTGTTTTATAAAGTAATTGGAAACTTTTTCATTGTGGATCAGCAGAAATTATGTGTTGAGTGTCTTCGGGTTTATATACCAACAGAAAAAACAGTTGTTTGCACAGCTGTGTAGTAGGAGATCTAGAAGAGCTTGTGGCAAATTCAAAGAACGTTCTGTACACCTTCACCCTTTGTTACATCTCAGCCAAACCTCCTCTACCACCCCTAAGGCCTTGTCTGAAATAACCTTTGCTAAGATGCAGGTGTTGATTTAATCTCAGACTGCTTCCTCCTCTGCTATCAACTACCCTGACCAAATTTCCAGCATTTGGCTGTGCTTTGAAAACTGTTTGGAGCAACAAAACCTATCATACTTCGTGACTTGTAACACCAGTCTTCTTCCTATAACTGGTAGTGGTGGCAGCAGTGTTTTGTGTTTATTCCCAGTGATCCATCCCATTAGAGACTGCCTTCCCAGTAGTATCTAACATCCTTAAAGACACTGCAATTTCCAGAGGCACCTGGACAAGCTCAAGAAGTGCGCCCATGCAAACCTCATGAGGTTCAATAAGACCAAGTGCAAAGTCCTGCACCTGGGTTGGGGCAACCTCTGATATCAATACAGGCTGGAGGATGAAGGGATTGAGTACAGCCCTGCCAAGAAAGACTTGGGGGTACTGGTGGATGAAAAGCTGGACATGAGCTGTCAATGTGCTCTCGTAGCCCAGAAGGCCAGTAGTATCCTGGGCTGCATCAAAAGAAGCCTGGCCAGAAGGTCGAGGGAGGTGATTCTGCCTCTCTACTCTGTTCTAGTGAGACCTCATCTGTAATACTGCGTCAAGCTCTGAAGCCCCCAGCATAAGAAGGATATGGACCTGTTCGAGTGGGTCCAGAGGAAGGCCACAAAAAATAATCAGAGGGCTGGAATACCTCTCCTATGAAGAAAAGCTGAGACAGTTGCGGTTGTTCAGCCGGGAGAGGAGATGCACATTATCTGTGCAGTGATGTTTTTGCATTTTGACTGCTTTGTGAGTTTTCTAATGTTCCCTCGCATCTAACTATTGTCTCTTACCTCTCATTTAGGTTTCAGGTATTTGGACTTTTGTGTTCAAGGGTCTCATATATTGCAGTCTCTAGGTATTCTGATAGCAGTAGTACTAATTGTCGTCATTATACATCAAATACCTGTGTCTGGAGCCCCACTGTTGTAGGTGCCAGTCCTCTACAAAAATAGTCACCAACTCCTATTGTTCTATATTGTCCTTCCCATCCTGTCTCCTTTACTTTTAACATCTTTATTCCAGGACTGCAAAATTTTAGCAGCAATATCACCCTTATGCATACATATTTTTCTGGGGTAGGTAGAAACTGAGAGTCAATATGTATATATTAATTTTCTAAAAACATGCCTTTTTCAAACATAGCACAGCATTCATGCCGTCTGAACTGACTGAACCCTTTGTGCAATGTTTACTTCTAAAGAACATTTCCTGTAGAAGATTTTAGTCTATCTTAAAGAAGGAACAGAATAAGTTTTTAGTAGACAAGCAGTATAGATGGGAAGCAACACTCCCACTCCCTAAAAAAATATAAAAGAAAGAAGGAGGCTTTGAGACCCACCAGCTATCTCAAGGCAAACATCAGCTTGTGAGTGTACAATTCATGACACTCAAAAGAGTGCTTGCTTTATCGTGTCAAGATTCAGTATTCTAACAAAACGTGTCCTCCATGAAAAGCTTTTCTCACTTCTACTCTTAAACCTTCATTGTTTCAGCAACCCTAATGCTCTGGTTGCAACTCCTAGTTAGATATGATAAGAATGTTTTGATGTTCCTTTAAACCTAAATAAATCACTCATCAATACTCTTCCAGATCAAGACAAAGAAGGAGTATTTGAAAGGGGTCAGAAAATATAATCCAGACCGGAGCCAAACAATATTTAATGATAAATAAGACAGAATGAGCTCCTATGTGCAATTATCTGATAATTATCATTACCACTCTGTGATTAATTTAGACAATAAATCAATTTTCACATCACCGTCATATTTTGGAGATAAAGTTGCACTGAATTGATCCAGGAAGTCATGCTTTTCATCATAGAAGAGCTAGGATTAAACAAAAGCCTGTGTTCCTCCAGGCAGAGCAAGACATTATGCCACACACCTGCGGGCAGAATCAACCAGCCCCACTGCAGTGCTTAGCCTAGCACTTAGCATAGTTTCTCCAAACACCTACGTGCCCTATGAAGACTGCAAATGACATAACCCTCCTGGATGATCTGTAACCAGTTGACTTCACTTAGATGCTCCCCTACTCTGACGTGATGTGTAGGGAAAACTGTTTGTCCCCAGAGTTAGTTTAGTGAGACATACATCACTTCCACCTACAGTGTAGGCAAACAGTAGGAAAGTTTGCGGATCCATCTAACGCCTTCGCACAAGGAGTACCTGACCAATAAAGGCATAGTGGCAGTGCTACCAATATTGACCCTTTTGCAGAAAAGATTCATTCAAGAATTAAGTGACCTGGGATCTACACAATCTTATTAGCTACCAGTCTCTGACCAAACTATGAAAAAGATTGCGCTCTGCACTTTCTTTTGAAGCCATGCCACTATGAAAGCATGCAAGCAGTATTCTTGGAGTTGAGAGAAGAGTACATTAAAAAGTTTGACCCTAGCATACTAGTTTCTGGAATTGTTTTCATGTAAAATCTTCATCAATAACCTGGAAAAAGAGGAGGGAATTGAAGTTTCTGAGTCTGCAGGTGATATTAAGTTCTTCTGAGTAGTCAAATGCTGTGCTGATGAAGAACTTCAGAATATCTAAAAAAACTGAGAGAGAAGGCAAAAAGACAGAAGAGACGTCTTGTTGTAGATACAGGCAAAATAATACGTTGGGGGATAATAGTTTAAACCGCATGTACTCAGTGTTGAACTTGGAGTTAAAACTGGAGAAGAGTATTGGTGTCATCACTGACAGTTGTCCTAAATAATCTTGTTTGAAAACGAAAAGGCTCAGGTGCAGCACGCGGGAGGATAAGACTGAGGTTTACCTAACCATGAAAGCTGTGAATAAGCTGAGTATCTAGCTGTTGTTCACCAAAACCTGCAAAAAAAGAACTGAGGGACAGTCAATGCCACAAGTAGGTAGAAAACAGGTAGAAGAAATTTCTTCTTTATTTAGTGGGTAAGGAGTTTATTGCGAGAGGAGGTGGAGGAATAGATTTGAATGTTAGCACATTCAAAAAGACATTAAACAATTACATGGATAATGTATCTGGAAATTGACATTAAAAACACAAGACAGGAATGTACATTTTAATGGTTCTAATATAACAATTCTGGATGCTGAGGGAAATTACAAGAAAGGATGCCAAGAAGTGATCAGGCCTTTGCTTTCTTGCTATTGTGATCTCCATTTGCCATTGCCAGAAACTGAATAAGGGCAGATGGACTATTTGTCTAAGCTGGTAGGGCATTTCTAATCTTCTTAATTCTCCTATCCAGCAGCAGCTAAGTGGGAATAGGTTTCAGAAATCATTCAGAAAGCAGGTATGATCTTCTGTAAATTAGACTTTCTCCTGTAGTACACATGATTCTGCATTGCAATTTTGATGTTAAAATGCAGATGTTTTGTATCTTCTCTAGAGCTTGAGAATAGCAGGGATCAGCCACAGATTTACCTCTTTTAAAATTGTGTACTGGAAGCCCTACCATTTCACTAACATAAGTGGAAGTACACCAAAGCTTCATTTTGCCCCTGTGCCAGTGGCACTGCCGGCCAGGGGTGCAGTCTCCATCCTATGATGTCCCCCACAACATGGAGGGACAAACACTTCCCTAAGACCCTCACACAAATCTGCTGGATAGTCACAGTCCTCTCTCAGGGTCCCCTCCAGCTGCAGGGCCATAGCATCCAGTCTGTCCCTAACTTTTTTTCTCAGGTGGTTGCATATACCAGCCTGTTCTCATTCTTCCTGTTTTAAATTCTCCCAGTATCTGTTGTTTTTTGTGGTGGATTTTGTTTGATCTTTTTGTTTGTTTTGGTTGGTTGTGGTTTTGTGGGTTTTTTTATGTCATAGACTTTGACTTTCACAAGTGCTAGTCTGCAAACGCTGTTGAAACCAGTGCTTACAGCACCCAAGAGAGCGTCACCTTTTCTGATATTTAATATTGTATCTCCCAAATAAAAGACAAGTATTCCACTGAACAATTTAAATTGAGATAATTTTTCATTATCAATAATGTAAAAAATCAGTAATTTTTTAGTGGGGCAGATGGCAAAGAAAAATTCAGAATTTAATAATTGAAGCTACATTTCCTAGGGATTGTTCTGTCATTAACCTCCAAAGGACTGAGATGCATCACTGCTCTTGAAATGCTCTTCTTTGTGTCTCAGATTCTTCATGAAAGCTGCATTCCAGCTGTGGTGGCAGATCTTTGCTCTCCCAGTTTTCTTCCCAGACTGAAGCAAATTCTGCCAGCTCAGGTTGCCTTTCCCCAAGAGGAATGTGTAAGTGAGTATACAGATGCACAGTAAGAGCCTGTGAACAACTAAATACGGGGTGTTATTGTAACACTAAGAAAAGTTAAGTACTTATAACAAGAATACAGAAGTCTTATGTTTATGTTAAAGGAAATTAATATTAAAGAGATTTTTCTATACATAGAAATGCCCCTTCTGAGATGCCTGTGGTTAAACTTTTGTAGTGATGTATGATTTATGAAGCCACATACCAGAATAATGGCAAAGCTAAACAACCCGGCTCAGGTCTGACTGGAAATTAATTTTCAAGTTGTTATTTCTATGTTATAAAGAGATTGATAGACAGAAGCTAGCCAGTTGATTTATTCCTGCAGAGAATCCAGTGATAATAAAAATAAGAAGTGAATCAAATAGTATTATCCTTACCACAGCAGACAAAAATTTATTACAAATCTGAAAAAATATGGGACTAAATCCAGCCCTAGAAATAATAGCAAAATGAATGCTGCTCAAATTACATTTTGATAAGGGTTCAGACTACAAATTGCCCAATTCAAATACAGGAATATAAAAACAAAGTCTGTAAACAGATTTATTTTTAATTCATTTAATGCTACCGAAAAATAAACTTTATTAACTGTCTACTATAAATCTTCCAACCTTCAGGCCCTAAGGCAACCATCAGTACAAGTTCCTGACATTTAAAGCATGCATTGACATCAGAATTCTACATATACATTAAATCAGAGAGGTACACAATTCTTGGAATTTTTTAGCTATGCATACATTGTTGTGCAAGTCCACCCAGTTTTGCTTATGGATTATAAATTTGAGATACACTCAAGTAAGGAAACAGAAGAATTTAAATAAGCATTGGGGTGATTAAATGGTGCAACTCACAATTTTTTGTAAGTAAAAAACACTTAAGATTTTTCTTGCTGGATATCTCTAAAATCACTATTTTAATTAATATCTAGCTATCATAAGAAAAGACAGCAGTAGAAAATGTAAGATTGTAATTGTAATCTGTCAGCTTCGTTAATGACAATGATTTACATTTGAAACTGTTAGATGGAAATAACTAATACTAAGGGCAAGTGAAAAAATCCAAATGGGTAACAGCCTTTTATTTATTTTACTTCGTTTTATCTATTAATATTATATATTTAGTCAGAACTATGGCCTTAAGTTGACTATAGAAATACTTCTATCAAACTTTTTTTCTCTCAGAGAAAATCTGTTAGGATGAAACAAAGAACAAAAATCTTCTTGATCTTTGATGTCAGGAGCTACTGAGATCGGTGCAATACAGTGGATATTGTTCAGGAGAATATGCATTTGCTTACTTCAACTAACTTTGGATTACACAAGCCTTTGAAAATTTTTCTGTCTCTTTCTTCATTGTTCAGGTTAAGATAATTTCAGAAAGGAAAACTATTATAAAATAAATTTTGACTGGGTTTTATAAAAGGCCTAGTAATATGATTTTCCCCATTATTCCTTGATAGCACTGCTGAGAGAGTATCTTTGTGTAAGAAAATGTGCTGTACCATGGATCCATATCAATAAAATGTAAGTTATTAAAAAAGCCCAAAACCCCAAGTATTTCAAAAGCTAGATAATCTAAGTATTTATTTGTTAATGATTGCACAGAAAAGGAAGAATACCCAGCAAACATATGAAAGCATGCCAGAAGATCATAGCAATTCCTCTGATAAATCATTTATTTCATCAAGTGTG
Source organism: Chlamydotis macqueenii (assembly GCF_036417535.1). Classification (NCBI taxonomy): domain Eukaryota; kingdom Metazoa; phylum Chordata; class Aves; order Otidiformes; family Otididae; genus Chlamydotis; species Chlamydotis macqueenii. The sequence goes on along the minus strand of NC_141558.1, from coordinate 99,686,635 downwards.
AAAGAACAATTAGAATCAAATAATATAAACAGAGGTACCATTACTGATAATAACTGCTATATATATGGAATGTAATTTTTTTTTTCTCAAAATACTTAAATCACTGAGGATGAACAAAAGGTGCTTGTTTCGAAAGTCAGATTCCATTGACGACTGAAATACTCATTATAGTGAAAGAGTGGACTTAGTTTCTGTTGATAGGCTTTGAAAGACAAAGCAAAAGCAGAAGAGACAGACATTTACACGTTTTGATATCTGAACACATGTAACAGAACATTATCTTTTAATGTTCCCTTAGCTTCCTCTAAATTGAAGTTAGGAACGTGCAACAAATACCATGTAACCTGAACTTCTAAGATAACTCCAAAAAAGTATGTCTGTTATATCTATCAAAAGTTTAGTTATCAAATCAATCACAGCCTCAAAAACACTCCAAAACTGAATGTTTCGGCACTGTCTCTTCCATCTCATCTAGCTACTGCATTCCTGTTAGCCTGATAGCATGTGGGTTTGCTGACAGTTAGCTCGTGTTGTCAGCTTTGTTCCTGCACAACCTATTAACCTCATCTACTGAAAACATTCAAATAAACAATTTCCCAGGCATTTTCTGAGGAGCCGAGGTTAATTACTACAGTTACTAAAGACATCAGCAAGCTACTTTCCATTAAGTTCTCTCCCCAGTAACATAATGTCCTTATAAATGGTTGTTTTAGAAATGCATTGACAAACATTGTGCAGCTTGATTTTTATTAAGTTAAAATTGAATTAAATGTCCTCAAATATCCCTTATTCTACCTGGGAGGGAAACACTCAAGGCAATGGTGAGACAGCTGTCATTCTCAGACAGTAAAAATATGTCTAAAATTAATTTATGTTAAGGAAATTACTAGCCAGTGACCTGAGCATTTACTCACTAAAAAGTATATAATACCATCATCCATTCTTCCATATATAAAATTTTAGGGGAATTTGGTCTGGTTTTGGTTTTTCTAAGCACAGTGGCAAATCCGGCTTACAAGGATCCAAATTTGGCCACACATTGGCAGATCACATGATCCAGAAACCTTCTGGAATCAGGGAAGCAAATGGCCTACGCATGGAACAAAGGCTGAGGGGTTTCCTGGGGATGGTTTTCTACATGAAGATGCAGCAGCTCTTTGCTGTGATGGAAGCATCTAGATGATTCCCTAAACTGACTTTCAAAACTCCCCAAACTTTGATGCGGTATGTCTTCCACCTCTGTGTTTTGAAACATTTGTTTCAGTGCCTAGCTCTGAAGTCTGTAAACTAAATATTGCTCTGTGTTCTGAGAAATATAAAGTGGAAGAGCATTAAGAATAAATGGATAAGTAAATTACTGGAATATTCTGAACGTGGAAAAAGGGACAATATGTATATAATTGTTTCAATGTACCATGTAATCAGAGTACACTGACTATCTGTAATTGCTTGTCAGTGCAAAGAAGAAACATTTTCTGTAATGCTGTCTGCTTTTCAAAATGAGGAACATATTTCACAGTTTTCCAAAATACAAATTTCAGGATTATAGAAAATAATAAAAAAAAGGATCAGATTTCTCCATTTTAATTGGCCATTTTCCACATTTTTTTGAAAATTAGCTATCTCTAAGTTCAGAACAAATAAACCTTTTAATTTCACACTAAAATGGAGGTTAACTTCACATACAATACTGAATTGTTTAATTTCAGATCAACAAAGGAAAGGTTCCTTATTTTTGCACTTAGCTTAAAAAAATAGCCTAGACATGTTTAAATTACTTCTCACTAAGAACCAGTAGATATCTACTTCTTTTTGTAGAAAATACGTAAAACTTTTCCTTGTACTGTGAAAAAAACTATGTTCCTCAGCTAGAAGCAAAGCATTATGAGAGCGAACAAGACCCAACAGGGCATTGAGTCTAGATCCCCATGGCTGGAAGCAAGTGGAGATTTTCCTTGTAGGTTGATGCGCAGAGAAAATCAGTCAAACAAAAACTGTGACTTTTCTTGCTAATATCTTGAGCTTGAAGGACTGAAAATTCCTTTAGTTGTGAATCAGAGAAACTTAATATTTGTCTTAAACTAAACAGAGACTAAGTAAAAGACAAAACAGACCTGAGACACTGCAGGATGATCTGAAAAAGAAGAAAACTGAAGAGGGGCCTATTAAACCAGATACACACAAGACTGGGTTTTTGGCAACTCGTGCACAAGTTGAGTCAAGAGATGGTTTTGCATGGGTCCTGAGAACTACAAGGTACTATTTCCAAAAAAAGTGTTACAAGATGAGACAAACAAGCGTACCAGAAACTCCAAGGCAGAGGCAACCCTGCCCTGGTGTCTTTGCAGGCAAAGTTCAAGAACAGCTGAATCTAACCTAACACTAAGACACAGAAATCCTGAGTACTCAGTTGTCAAAGGTTTACCAATACACAGACACTAGAACTAATAAAAAAGAGTGTCTTGATAATTTTTTTTTTAACAACAGCTATTTTCAGAATACAGAATATACCCATAAGGATATCCTTAAGACCCTGTCCTGATGTGCAAGTTTTGTAACCAAGTGCAGATGTGGGATGGGCTGATGTAATAAGGTATCAGCCTGAGGACTTAAGTTGAAAGGAAATCTATGATATGGAGAGTCCACTCTGCCAAATTCTACAAAGAGAATGTTCTTAATTCAGGACTGAAGGATTATCCAATTCAAATAGCTAAAATAAAGTAATTAGAATTTTCTTGCCAACATATTTTCTCTATCATCAATTTTATCTTACATGAGAAAGAATGCAAATCTTGAGAAAATGTATGAGCCTGAGACTATTGGGACTGTTTGTTTACATTACTTTTTGGAAGCTATTGGGGTATATTTTGCCATTTTTTTTTTTATTGCTTCAAGATGGGGTAGTATCATATGCTTTGTGAGCAGCAAACTTTGTGCACTTATTGAAAACGCCTGTTTGCCTAACTCTTCATAGTATATCAGGCCAGGAGACAAATTTCCAAGAAATAATTAAAAATAAGGAGACAGAAATAGGAAAAAAAAATGACATGAGTTTATCAGAGGTAAAATACGTAACACTAGATTGATGTCTTTCGTTTGAAACAATTGGTCGTCTAAGCAAAGGCAACAATACAGATCTCATTTATCTGAACTACTGGCATCTGATATTAGTTAATGTGGGAAGTTATTAGTTGAACTGGTGATTAGGTTCTCTGATGACAAATGGACTAATGAGGGGAACGTTAAAAGAGTAGTGCTGAATCCAGCTGGAGGATTTTAACAGAAAAGGTCTCCCAGGATTGATCTTGAAACTTTTGCATTAATGGCATAGTCTCAAAGACAGTAGCAATGACTTCATGATTTGCAGATGAAACTGAATCACGTCCAGAGGAGGCATGGATTATCATGAGCTGGAAGCACCAGAGTACAAGAGTGATGGAAGTGGGATGAAATACCATTGTACACAGGAAAGGTTAGTGCAAGAAAGAAGAAATAAGAATTTATCCTGTAAACAGGATGAGCATAAGCTGAAAGACTACAGAGCTGACTACAGAGAATAAGGACCTGGCAGGCTGGCAGTACTGACTGGCTGCTAGAATGAAAACTCTTCAATTCATGTTGTAGTGCAGCTGCAGGTGGGAAACCAGCATGAGCAGAGAGTCGTTGCCATGGGAATGCATCTCCAAACAGATCTGGTTTCTTGTTTTACCATGAGCATATAGTTATCTCACTTCTGATAAGTCAAACAGGTTTTCCTAGCAACCTATTCCTAATCTGTACAAACAGACCAACTGTTAACACAGAGTTGTCTGCTTCTGCCTAAAGGTATATCAATATAACAGTTGCTCAAAATCAAGCTGGCTTTCTGAACTTTGGGTATGAAATATCACCACTCTTCATTATTGGTTTTTATTGCCGTTAGCATGACAAAAGCCAAACAAAGAGCATATTGTTTAAAATTTTACTAATGCTTTGATAAGTGTGTTGCTATCTTATGTTATTTTAAAGCTATGCTGCTGATTGTACCAAAGCAAAGTAAATACATAAAAGAATAACTCTATGTTGCATGACCGTGATGAAATGAGGAAACTCAAAGAGCATTAACTTACATAGCCTGTCAGAACAAAGGATAAGGAGGGCATCATTTATTTCTGCAGACATTTGGGGAAAGACAGGAATGGGACACAGGAAGAAAAAAGATCTTGCAAAAAGGGCAACTAGAGCGTGTAGGCAGGTACTACCAATGGATGCACTTCTGCTGCAAATTAGGAAGAGGGATATGATTTTTCAAAAGCATAGTTCTGAAACAACTTTCCAGTGATTGTAGTAGAGGAAGGAAACCTAGTTAGTTTTAAAGATGAATCTTCCTAAATTTCTGAAACTAATTACTGGAAATGTTTGTCTGAAGTTATATAGGATGGGATTTCATCTTATAGGTCTCTGCTAGATATGTGTTCTTGTATTTCTCATTAAAAGTATTTTAAATTCAAGCATTTTGTCTATTTAGACTTATTGGTGACAGGGTTTGCTAAAAATGATAGAGATCAGAGATCACATTTAACAGGACCCCAGTAAACAGTATGGTGTGAGTGGGTGTGTGTACATGTGTACAGAATCATATATAGATATATCCACAAGTTATGGCATAGGCACTATAACTTGGCTTAAATAAAGTATTACTAAATAGGTACTAACATGAACTTGGCAAACCAGATGATACTAAGAACATGTCTCATTCTTTCTCTATGGTATTTCTGGGTAAAAGAACTATTACTCATAATATACATTATGTTTCTGCTGTTCACATAGATATTATGTTTAATGTCTTCAAGGTTGTTTGGGCATCAAATCCAGTAACGTGTTTGTCTTGTTACTAAACTATGGGAAACCGTTGGGAACATAAACATGTAATTATAGATGAAAGAGTTCTTAGGTCATCTTGTCCTATCCTGGCCAATGTATGACTCTTCCCTATAATATATGCCTGAACCCTTTGGATGGAGTGATATTTTACATAATTTAAATGATGGGTCTTCCACCACTTCCCTTGAAATATTGTTCTTCTATCCTCTATATTTTTATGTTCATGTGAAGTTTAGATTGTATGTCTGAAAGCAAATGTACATGGTACATTTAACTGATCTGCAGGAACTGGAATATTGGTATTACTCCTTCTATTGGTAAAGAATATTTACGGGTTCACAGACTAAGTAATACTAAACAATTAAAAAAAAAAACCTATCACTTATTTAGGAATAAACGGTCTGAAGAACCTTGGTTCATAAGCCCAGTCCTCTGTAATCAGAAGTAACCAGGCAGTTCTAGAAAACCACTCCACAGCAACTCTGCATTTTCCTGTACACCCTATGCCTCAAGGCACATCTCAGCAGCATATAACAAATTACAGTCTGCAATAAAAGACCTACAACAGGAGATAGAAGAGTCAAGGATATCCTCAGTGTCCTAGGTCCTTGTAGTAAGGTAGTTTAAATAAAATTCACACGTCTCAAGAAGCAGATCTATTCCCCCACAACAAATAAGACAATTTCTCCCTCTCTCTTTCAGAATCTTCTACAAATATTTCCACATAACTCTTCACATCTTCATTGTTCTATCTTCCCCTAGGTCCCTCAAGTTCTGATTTTTTTAACATTTTTGCCCGTTAGGATTAGTCATCTGGGTCTTCTTTATTACTCCTGTATAACCCTGTTGAGCCTCAGGTTAATATATGCATCTGTTTCCCAGAGCTTCTTAGAGACCTGTTTCATATTCTTACATCCACACCCTCAGTGAGATAGATCTGCTTCTTTTTGGTGAGGATATACTTTCTGGTCTTCTGTTTTCCAGCTTGTCTTCTTCTGTCTGGACATTATTCTGATATCTCTAAAGCACATGAACACCTTTCCTCATTGAATTCCGCTATATATCTTTGCATTCGTTGTTTTCCACTTTGGGGATTAACCATCATCTGATGCTGCTTGCTTTAACCTCTAGCCCACCCAAAACAGATCATCACTCTATTACCTTTTTTCGTTGTGCTTACACTGTATCTCATCTGCCACATAGACCTGTTTTCACAGATGTGATTTCCAGCTTTCCAATTTTATACTCAAGCTCAGAGTTCTTTCTTCCATCTCCCCAAAGTCCTGTACAGAGATCTATGTTGCTTTCAGTGCATTGCCAGTCCTCTGAGGTTCCTACATCCTATCATCTTCATTTCCTACAACAAATCTTATATTTCACATATTGTTGTCATGGTTGCCCTTTCTGTCTTCTTAATTCTCACCAGAAGCAACGCAAACCAAAATGTAGGTCCATGTATTTGTCTCTACAAATTCTCACTTGCTGTCTTCCTGTTTCCTTCAGTTTTACAGTTTTCTGCCTCAGGCAGTGGTTCTCTGTTACATTATTTTGTTGGCAAACATGGTTCATTTTTCTAATCAAATTTAAAACACAGTTGCACTAAAAGCATCAGCAAAACAGAGAAGGAGCTGAAGGGGTTTTTCAGGATTGGGAGAGTTGAGGAAGCTGTTAATCATCAGGAAAATGCCAACATTTTCCTTGCTTCCAGCAAAAACCTGCAGGAAATAAGCCTATAAAAGAAGCAAGAACCTACTGAGCTGTACTTTGAAGGACAGGCATCCAAAATAGTGACAAGCCAAGTCTGGTTTATTATGCAGGAGTAGAATTTCTGTTGTTGATGTGGGGCTGAATGGCTTTTGGAGTTTGCCGCTATGTTCACCAACTTCTGAAAATCTAACAAACCTAGCCCAACAATAGTATCTTTCATGGTCTTTGAGGAGATCAGTCCTTCATTACTCATAGCACTCTTCAGAAGGAATAGCTCGTTATGGCCCAGGAAGCCTGTAAGAGGCTCTAAGTTTATTTGCCTAAGGATAAGATACACCTGCTCCCATATATCTTATTCTGACACCAACCATATGACTCCCTACTTAATTCTTTGCTCACCAGTGAGGAATTTGGAGTGTCTAGCTTAGGCTTCACTGTACAATTTGTTTATTTGAAAAAATATTGTTATTGTTTCTTCAGGGAAATTATAGACATACAAAAATTTATTCATAAAATAATGGCATTTCCTGGACATGAAGGTTATAGTATGTAGTCAATATGTTGCATACATGCCATTCACTGAGTTATAGCTTTTAAAGACACAGAGCATATGATCTTCCTACACAATGCCTACAAATTCTCAATTCAGGCTTGAAAGAGGTGGTATTTTCCAAAGGATCACTTTCCATACCTTGGAAATATTAGCATACTCTCAGTCAAATTATGACCAGCCCAGCTCTCCTTTTACCCTCCCCTGCCTCACTCCCTGCCACATCTTAACCCCATGCATGATACTCAGGGACTCACTCTCTTCCACATCTTTCAAATAATAGCACTACAAGGGTAACATCTGTGTGTCCATAATATACTCTTCTTCTCTAGTTTATTCCTTTATGAACAGTAAAACAAAGAAGTAAAAACTTTGTCAATTGAATTAATACTCTTTGAAATGAAAGGGGAGAGTGTTTATGCCCGAGACCTGACAATTTAAGGTTTTTGCTCAAACAGGAAAACATTGCCACTGTAGCTTGCCTCTATCCACTTGCAGTTTTTCTCTACAAACATGGCATCTACAGCCCGAGAGCTTATTTCTCATTTATGCAGGGGTACCTTTTTACCACTCTGGTCATTTTGTTCTACTTGTAAAGCTCTTTGCTTTACTTCATTTTAGTGCAAAGAGTTCCATTTTGTTCCAAAGCAATAAATTCTGTATCTTTCAGGAGTATTAAAATCAGTCCAGTTTAGTGTGGTCTGGCTCATTCACACTGCTATTACTTGTTAAATAAATAAATGTTAAGCCTGCATCATATGAAATTATACAGTTGTGCAGTATCAGCAGTATACTTTTTTAAAATCACTGTTGCAAAAAGAGCATAACATCACATTTGTAAAAAGTGTGTGATTCCCATGGTCAGTAAAGGCTACAGATGTTACTTGTGTAAGAGTTCCACTTCAGTCTTACTGCATTATTACCCTCTTGTCAAAAAAGGGAAAGAAGGTGAGAAATTTTTACTATGGCTCCAACCCACCCCATAGGATTGCTATGATAACACTCAACTCTTTTTTTTTTTTTTTTTTTTTTACTTTTACTAATGTGTCCTTTTTTAGGATAATAAACATAAATTAGGCCTCAATCTGCAAGGAAATCAGCCTGTCGATAACAGATATAATTGATGCAAATCAAGGCTGTCTTTTAGGAATCTTTAACTGATGCTTGAATACCCATTTCTAATTGCAGTTTGCTCAATTCAGGAGTAGCTCTTCTCTGTGAATTTAATAACATGGATACCTCAACTTGGATTTGTGCTTTGGCAAAATAATTCAAATAATTCACATGGTAATTTTACATACTAACAGGACTCCTAAAACTCCTGCAAAAAGTTAGTTTCAATCATTGTGTAAAATAGAAAATAGAACAGGAGACCTAGCAAGGTGGCTTTTGCTAGATAATATTCTCTGCACAGTTAACCATGACACTTGGGTTCATTTATAACAACAAATGCACAAAAAAAAAAAATTAAAAAATTGAAAATTAAGAGAAATATAATTTGTTAGCAAAGAAAGAAACCCCACCTGTACTTAATTACTGCAAGAAAGAAAGTGGAAAAAGGTAACCTTTTCAATCCCTTAAAGAGTCAGCTATGCATGGTTTTTAGCCATCTTTTTTTTTTTTTAATTTCACAACCACACAGATATATCAGCATCTTACATCTGATGGATTTCTTATATTTTTTCTCCATGTTTACACCCCATTGACGTAGCATGTTTCCTTCATCACTTCAGCCTGCAGAAGACAGGTAATTAGACATGGTTGCAAAAATTCCAGGAAATTACTATTAAAGAGGAGTTGGTTGAACCAACTCAAGGACAGCTGGACACACTCACTTAACCATAGGATGGCTTACCAATGTTTTTAATACATGTTCCAATCCAAGAACTAGAAGCCATCAAAAGAGATTATCTAGAGAAATACTCAAAATAGAAACAAAAGTAATTCTTCTTTACATAGTTCAAGTATGTGACTTTTTGCCACAGGACATTTAAAGTGCTAAAAGTTTACGTGTTGAAGAAGTAAATTAATGGAAGAAAAACATACCACATTTAACATGAACTTTTCTAGCTTAGGGAGTCCTACTGACACAAATCACCTGAACAGGATAAAAAATAAAAGCCTGAATAAGACTGCTGTAGGGAAGAAGCTGAAATCCAGAGATTTCAGAGGAATCAACTTTAAAAATTGTAACTAGCAAGAAGATTAAACAGTGTGCTTTTAAACAACAACATCTGAACAGACAGACAGACATACCAATGATTAGTCAGTGTTTATTTCTTCACAATAACAACAGTAATTAAATCAGTTCAGGAGAAGAACTGTCTCAGCACAAGCCAAATCTGTTAGAATGCTCATGATCTACAACAGAAGGCTTGCCACACAGCGGGAAACTGCTGGAAAAAGGAAGTTAGTTCTTAGCACTCAGAGAAGTTGAAAATTACTCTCTTCTCTGCAAAACACAATAAGAACTACGTACAATATAAACCGTATCTTTCTCTGTATGCAGTAAACATCTATGTTGCCAAATAAGAAGGACCAGGTTCTTGAACTGTTTTCATTGTCTTTATCTAGCAAAGTCAGCTTGTCTAAGGACAAGCTAATAAGCACTGAGCACTAAGCAAGTAAACTTCTTGGTCTGAGCTGATACTGTATGTTTTTTACTAATATAAAAATTTAAATTTTAATTTGGTAACCTCTTCATGAAATTATTCCCAAAACATTAAAATTTTACCTAAAAAGTTCATGGAGTAGGAAGTAAATGAGAAGATTACCAGCAAGTGAATGGTTGAACCTTTAGGACTTCAGATGCGTATATGTTTAAATTGTGCATGTATGAATCCAGTATGGTTTCTAATCCACTGATAAAAAAATGGACACACATCTTTCTAGAGACTGTCTTACCACAGTCCCCCTCTTCGTCACAGTCATAGTGCCTTCTCCAGCAGCGAGGTAGTATGGACACACTGAGAGTGATGGGACTTGCTTGTCAGACTTTTGCTGATAAAGCCAGTCTTTGTAACCAACTCAAAATTAAATCAACGTTTAAGGAGAAGGACTACCCACCTCCTGCAAAGGAATGGCAAGTGTGTACTGGCCATTCTGCAGGGCAGCAGAGCACACGTTACCCAGCAGATACCACATAGAATTGGACATCATTTAGTGCGCAGTTAGCTCAGATTCTGGGGATGTTCCAAACACAATGTGAACAGTAAATGATTTCTCAGCATGTTTGGTAAGAACTGAGTGCACTGGCAGACCAGTTTATGAAGTCTTGTATTGCAATTATTATGACTATAATTTCTAGTATTTCAAAAAATGCTTCTTGGGTGCAGTTCCTAAACCCTACCAGCACCTTACCTTTCTTAGGAAAGTAAGCAGTTCAATAAAAACTCTTCTTCGGGGTTAAAGACACTATTAACATGAGAACAATGGTTCATTTTTATAGACAGCTTAATCCAAACTGAGCATCTGTTTTGATGTAAGAACATTTATTATTATACTACATGACTTCAAAAGTACGCCTCGGATTCTACTCCTTGAGGTGCAAATTAAAAATTATTTGCTTATCATTTATCATCAAAACAATGTACTATTAATATATGTCTGAGGTGCTGAAGGGGTGCTGTGGGCTGAAGGTCAAACACAGTTGTAATAACATTATAATAACCACATTTCCCAGGAAGTCAAGAGATCTTAGTTTTCCCAAGGCAGACCCAAGCTGTAAAGTTCATTAAGCTGGAGTTCAGCAGGGATATGTGTGTGTGTATGTGTATGCTGGCCCTGGAGATTCTAGCTTGGCCTATTTCAGACTCTGACAGAAGAGTCTCAAGCTGATTCATTGGCTTCAGTGTTAACATAGAGCCAAATCCAGGCTACTGCAAACTTTGTGGGAGAGATTCAAGTCTAGCATTCCATTGCAGGCCTCTGTGCAATCATTCACCCTGAAACTATAAACTGTCTCAAGAAATTAAAATATAATTTTCATATCCTCAGTCATTGTGGTCTATGTATTACTGAGCTACGAATGTCCAACCAGCCTCACACCATGATTAATGAAGCTTCTTAAGCACCATATATCTCAGAGGAAACCAGACGGAAAGGTCATGCTGGTTCTCTCTCTTCTTCCATTCTCTCAGGCTTGGTGAGAGCCAGCAAGGCAAAGTGTCCTACCCCCTCCCCATCTGAAGTGTGTGCCTTTTTGGAGAAAACTTGATATCATAAGAAGTTAGGAGCCTTCAGCACGTTGCAACCATATTTAGAAGAAAAAGAACACACAGAGACTAACATGAATGCCATATATTATTAAATGCAGTATATTAATTTCTAGCAATAACATAACCACTGTAAGTAATTTAGAGTAATTCTGAGGATGAGGTAGACCTTAATAGAGACAAAATAGCCACCGAGATAAACATTTTATAACTATAAAGATGTGAAGTAATAGAGTTTCAAGCCCAGTTTCCACACAGGAATCACAGGGTGTCATTTATTTCCACAGTCTGAAAAGAGCCATTTCCGTCGTGGAACTTAGACCAACAAAACAGAAACCAACAAACAGTTTGAGTCCTTTCAGACAGCGCATGATGTGCTAGATCCTGTAGAGATAAGCACTGAAGGCACAGTTAGTTGTGCTAATTGGATTATTATTACAAGGAAGGTGCCTGCTGGGTGCATGTAATGTGAAAACCTTGGGTCAGCACTTACAGAGTGTTTCAAGCATGGCCACAGCTGCTCATATTTTAAGTGTAATTAATTTCTAAAATAAGATTAGCTTCAGGTAGATTACTTAGACTGCTAAGTGCTACATCAGCGACAGTACTGAGTGGATTTAAAGGTGGGATGCAGTCATTTAACCAAGGGATGGGAGGTATGGATGGAATATAGTGTTTATGTTGCTTTATTGCATGAGAAAGGATTGGAGATGTGGAAGGAAATGGTGTTCATACTGCTTAGATTTAAGGGCCTAAATTAGGATTTAGTCTCCTTAGGTTTTGTATGGTCAATAAGAAGTCACAGATGCACAGTTATATTATGATAAGTCGCATGAAAAGTCCCCCTCACATAAACATTACAGTGAACTTCTACCATCTATCTTCCTATATTTAGGATAAAGTTAAGTAGCGTAATCACTGAGATGGTATTTTGAAGAAAGTGTTTGGCCTATGGTTCATACAGAAAAAATGTCATGTCCCAAGTGGATGCAGCAGCCCAGACATCCTGGAGTGCAGTTGTTGGATCCAGGGAGTATGGAATAGGGGAGTGGGAGCCTCTGTCACAACCCTGAATCTGGACCTGAAGTGATGGCTGCTGCAATACTGTGCCTCTTCTGAGGACTATGGTTCAAGAAGGATGTTGATGGATAGGCAAAATTTTAGAGAAGTGCCATAAGAATGATTAAATTACTGAATAATGTTCTTTATAGAGAAAGAATAAATGACTGAATATTGTGCCTTCTAGTCAAGGATTCAAAAAACTATATTTATTATCTTGCCATAAAAATTAGGAATTTATTTGATCACATCAATCACCTCTGCTGGCTCTCTTGCCAGCTAACCTACCCTGCACGCACCGGAGCCCCACCCTGGGGAAAGCAGGGCATCACACGGATACCGTCAAGCCAAGCCTTCAATTTAATGCTGCGCAACACAGGGTTAAATACCTGGACACCCGCTACGCACGCAAACAGATCCACCCCCTGCACCCATGGATCTACCCGTGCCCGCCACGCACGCGACCACACCTGCCTCCTGCACTCATGGACTTATCTGTGCCCACCACATACATGGACACACCTGCCCCCCGCACTCATGGACTTACCCGTGCCTAGCGCGCGAATCACCGCGGACCGCCCCTCCTGCATACATGCAGCCCTGCTAACGTTACCCCACAACCTCCATGATAAATAAGCACCTCCATGGCAGCAAAATGTCAGCAATAAGCTAGGTCTTCAGTCTAGCAGACAAAGGCAGGCACCAAGATCCAACATTTGGAAGCTGATGTGTGACTAATTCATACAAGAAATAAGCTTTCAACAGTGAAATAATTTTTCACTGGAACAAATTACCTCAGCTTGCAGTGGATTATCTCTCTCTGTGCCAGTTTCAAAATAAAGATTGAATTTTGGGTGAGGGAGGATGAGCACAGAGAGAGACAGTGTGAGAGACAGACAGACATGCTTTAATTTAAGCACAATTAAATTTAGGGAAGCATTGTGGTGTGTGTTATAAAGGAGATCAGACAGGATGATGTCAAATACTCCCTTGTAGCTTTGGGATCTAAGGTTTCATGAAGTAGATCTATTGTGAATCACTACTACTCTTAAAAGAGTTTAACAAAATCCATGTAAAATAATATGACAAATTCCTAGTATGTTCAAAAAATTTTAACATCAGTTCTGCCATACACGGGTAGCTACTTTTGCCAAAATAGTATTTTCTAGTCAGTCAATTTTCATAAGTACAAACAACTGAAGAAGGAGAAAGGCACATTCATGATGACAAGCAGGTGCCTTTGGCCTGAAAATAGAACTATCTTGGATGTAACTAAAAAGCTATTAAAATTGGAAATGGGCAGACTAAACATTTTGCTGCTGCAAAATCAAGCACAATTTGATTTTTAAAAGAAAGAAAAACCCCACAGGCTCTCCCATGTGGGGGCTCACCCACTGGCAACTCCTTTTAAGCAGTTGCACTCTTGCCACGTTAGACTTGTCAGAGATTTCTGTTTCATATAGTCTTAATTTCCACCTGTTTTTCACACCTCACTCAGTTACTGGTGGCTGGAATTCAGCAGTCCTCTCTCTGTGTTGATTCCTTGCCACTGAGGCCAGAGCTACCTGACAGCAATTTCCCAGACCCTGCTCAGCTGCCAGGGCAGCAACCTCCTTCCCCCTTGCCCCAGCCTGGGGTGCAGGTACGATGGACATCCAGGTCACTTTCACCACCAGTCTTCTCTGCCTTTACATTTTTACTTTGAACTGTATCATGAAATAGCTATACTGCAGGTAGATTCTTTCCCCAAATGTCTGGCAGCCTCTGAATGCTTGCTGCTAGCTCTGCAGCCCTGATGATCAAGCGTGAGGATCAATCAACACAGTTTCTCAGCACCATTTCTTTTCTTGCCTAATTTTATGGTGTCCCTCTCAAACCACAACTTCATATTCCCCTGCATGAGAACCTCACATACAGGATCCATGGCATGCATCCACTACTAAGAACATTCTGGTCATACACAAACCGCGTGCTTCAAGGCAGGGAGCACCATTTGGTTTAAGCATGCATGGTTGTACTGTACTGCTTTGAAAAAAAGGAAAGGTAACAGAAAAAAAAAGAAGTCCTGGCACATTTATTCCACATTTTTCCTGTATTAAAGTAGGAAAATTATACCTTTTTTCCACTCCCCCCTCTTCTCCCAATTCTAATACAATAAATTTCCTATTCTGGAGCATGAAGTATTCCAGAGCTAGAAACACTAGGTCTATCCCAGTGGATACCTAGATTCTCAGCTTTGCAGCAAGACATATCAATGTTTTTCCCAGGCAAATTGCAAAGTACCAGTGGTTAATACCACAAAAGTTAATCTTAAATGTGCTAAAAAAAAAAAAAAACAATTAAAAAAAAAAAGAAAGAAAAAAGAGAAGAAGAGAAAAGGCAGCCAGAATTTAGAGGGAGAAAGATATTGGAAAATAATACCAACACAAATTTAAAACCCTACAGTGTGTTCTGAAATGTCTGTAAAACAGAGTCTAATGTAAATACATGATAGGCCATGTTATAAAAAGGTTTTATTGTATTAATAACAAGGTGCTGCCGAGCACATTCTTGGCACCATATAAATAATAGTGATAACCAAATACACTCATGACTTCACCACATGTGAGCAATGCAGCCGGTACAACTTAATGCCAATAAAATCTTTATATCTCCACATGCCATCATGTATTCTGTCTACATATTATGTCAACATTTTTAAACCACTACTAAAACATTGATCAGATCACTATACGCTGGATATTTTAAAATCTCTGACATCTGGAAAATTTAAGTTCCTAAGAAAAGAAAATTTTTAAAGGCTCCAGAAAGTAAAAGGGAACTTGCTTACTGAAAAGTCAGGCTGGAAAAGGATAAGCAGAAAGCACAGCGTGACAGTGGGAAGTAAAATGATTTCACTTGGTTTAATGTGAAAAACATAGAGAAAGCACTTAGGTTTCTTAAAAAATGGGAACTCTGTGATTGCATTAAAAAAATTTGCAAACAGTAGGCAAAGGACAAAACCCACAGGATTTGGATTTTGTAAATTATGCAATGACTCAGTTAAATAATGTTCATTAGACTTGTAACAGCTTCTGTTCCTCTTTTGCTTTCCCTCATCTTTTCTGTGTTCTTGCCTTCCAGGAAAGAGCTGAGGTATTTTAGTCCATCCAAACCCATGAGCTCTTCAGAAAATCAAAGCTTGGCGTGTTGTATCCATTTTCTGAGCACTTATATTATTGTTTCAGATTTTAGATTTCCAGCTTTTCTGTCTGAAGCAGATACTTTTTGTGGTCAGGATTAAGTTGATGAAATGGTCTCTCTTCTTCAGGGTCTGCCAGCTGAAAGCATTACTGCATACGATGGCATCCTCTCCACTCTCTAAATGTATCTTAAAAGACACTAGCATGCTGGAGATATTGCTAACAAATCTGCAGCACTAGCTCCCTTGATTTCCCTTCTAGGTAGCCCCATTAACAGGAAAACACATAGCTGTGCTCTACATTAAATATGTTTCTGTGAAAAGAGATCAGCTGCTTGATCAATCTACTTCTGAAGAAAGAAAAAAAAAAGAGAAAATAAATGTGACACAGAAGTGGAAATGGAACAATACAATAGTTTTGATAAAATCCTCAGAAAAATTATTTAAGAGCATAAAATTTATTGAACTAGAGGAGATTATGCTTCTGTTATATCTGGAACCTGATCTTTGACATTAGCCAATTTTGCTGTCTAAGGGAAGTAAAAAATTCTCATGAAGTACCTCTTTCCTTCAGGATGCCACGATGTACTCATCTGTTTTTTACCCATGTTTAATGATTTTAGGATAAAACATCTTTTCTACCTAAGTGCTGGACTGCTAATAATTGGGTAAAATTATTCCATAGTTTTTTTCAGCAAAGAATTAATAGTTCTTCCTCATCAGATATGCACTGTTCTAACATCACTGCTTCTCAAACGCCCAGCCCTGTTAGAAGTTCCTAGCCTACTGCCAACTAAAGATCTGATAAGCAAGAGAAATTAGCACTTCCTCATCTGGCAGCTGATAGTTAAGGATGCTTATTTTGCTCAGAAAATAACCTTCTCCCTTTGGGTACCTGATGGTGAATTTTGTGAGAGATCTTACAGAAAATACAAAGCATGAGGGTTGTGCCTATATTAATAAATTAAACAGAGCTATGGAATATTACTGGGAAGTGAAGCACAATCTTCTGATCTGTTAATGTTAGAACAGGCCCCAGCATGGTTATGACCTGGGCCAGTTAGTATTTTCCCAAATCCATAGACATAGTGTGGGGATTAGCATCGGCAAGGACCTTTTACTGAGTTTGGATGCAGCTACCCAGTTTTGGATTTGGATAATTTAGCTGTAAGGAAGTGGCCAGCCTGTGCCACTTGGCCACAAGGCCAGAGAACATTTCCAGGTACTATTCAATTTACTACCATGGTCGTAACCACTGAGACAAGTTTTCAGATATATATAAGGGCTAGTGATGTAATTGTTTGAGCATTTCCAAGCAACAACAGTACTAAACTGCCATGGAAATCAATGGTAAGTAGATGGCTAATTCAATCAGTCCAGGGATCATGTGCTTAGCTTTAAGCATATTCTTTAATCTCATGACTTCAGGTTATGCACGAACATAGACACTATGCTCAGTCAGGATCTTGCATTTTAAGTAGTAGATCAGAAGTGCATAAATTATTTTACTGTAGTCTCTTTTAATATACTAGGTGACAAACACCAAAATCTCAGGTAATCCGTTTACTTAGTCCATTCTCAATAAATGATTAGTGAGCTAATGACCAAAGATATACAGGTGATCTAAGAATCTTCTGTCAAAAAGAGATTGAAATATTTCACAAATATGCTATACTTAGGCATGTGTGATTGTTTCTTGATAATTTTCTTACCAGTCAAAAGATTTGGGTTTTTCTTTTTTTTTTAATTTGTTTCTCATGTCCTGCCACAATATAAAGTGCGCAACTGTCATAGTCAAGAAGGAAAAACTTTGGGATAAAAGGGATATTTGTGATTTTAGGAGAAGAGTGGAGGATCTGCAGAAGAGAGACAGAGCTGATGATTATTTGTGACAGTGACAAGTCATCTTACCTGCAGAAAGAGCTACAACACCTACTGCAAAAACTGATGTATTATCACTATCTTGTCTTATTGTTTTTTTCTTGCATGCTTGTTTTTCCAGCAGTGTGGCTTACAGAACGTGAATGACTTTAGGCAGAATAAAAATTCCTTAAATATCTCAAACAACATTGCTAACATTTATTTCATGTATTCGGATTTGGGAAGAAGAATAGGTTAGTTATTATCTTACTGTGTTACAAGAGTTCATTGTCTCTCAGGATAACGAGCAACAGAAGTTTTCTGCCAGGCAATTAAGTTATTTTATACTGTGTATGAGTTAATTATTCATTTGTATGCAAATTTAATTAATTAACATCAACAGAAAATGAGAAATTGACATTTTTCCACTGGAAAAAGCCTTCATCTGAGGAAATGGAGACATTTGCTAAGAAGTCTTTAGAAATGAACCTTGGGCCAAAAGTCTTATTGCCTGCATGAGATCTAAACTAACAGATAATTTCTAAAGTGTTGGTAATACAGCTTTAGAAGATTTTACACAGAAATTTCAGCTTCTTATGTGTATTTCCTTTTTTTTTCCTGATGATATGATATAGGAGACAATCCTTGTAGGCAAGTTAATGAAAAAGTTATCACTTTTCCAGTCCACAAGATGAAACGTTACATGTTGAAACTTACTTGAAAATTTTAAGTGTTTTTGTTTAGTTAAGTTTAATTTCAGAACTGGACACTGCTCATTATTAGAAAACAGGCTTCACCTTAAGAAAACTACTGACATCTCTGAAAAAAAAAATTCCCGTCAAGACTCTGGAGAAGAAGTTCCCATCTAAATTAGGAGAAGCCACACATGAAAATTTCATATAGTTGAAAGCCATTAACCACAGTTCCTCACACAGTAAAGCAGGAGTAAGGGGGAGATTTTCTATCTGAGTTTCACCCTTTCCAAATGTTTTCAGCCTACATTATTTTACTAACACATTTTGAGCTGGAAAGTTAAAACATTTTGCTTCCAAAACGTGAAAATATTTTGGCAACTTGGAATATTTACTGAGTGTCAAAATTAACCTCTCTGCATGTTTTTGTTCTGACTAATTGGTATTAATCTCAGGTCAAAAAAAATATCAAAATATGTAAGACATATCTAAGGACTCTGACTATGAGCAAGTCTTGCCCAGCTAGTGATGTGCCTGTAGTGAATAACAGAAAACCTGCATCTAAGTCTGATACAGATAAATATATTGATCAGGTGGAAAAAGCATTTGTATGGGTGGCACAGGCCATGAGTCCTGCAGTCAATCCCTCGGATGGAACACTCTGGGGAAGGTGACAGGGGCTCCCCAGGCATCTCACGGTTCAGTTGCAGGATGGCACCCTGCCACCTGCAGAGCTGACTTGCTTCTTCACCCACCGGCAGTTTTCATTGCCTTCATCCTGGTGTGGCTGAGTTGCACTCATGCCAGGTAAGCCTGGGAAAGGCACATGTTTCAAGGGCCTGATGTTGCCTGGCCTAACCCCAGCGACTGCGGGGTGCAGCCCCAACCAGGTGCACACCTCTCCCTGGGTAGGGGGTATCCAGCCCCCCAGCCCCAACACCTGTGTGGGCTTGGGTGAATTGCCAGACCATTGCTGGACTGCTGCACCTTCTTCTCACCGAAAGGGTGTATTTCAGAGAGTCTTGTATTAATTTATGTCATCTATCTTCTTATTCTCTTAAAAACTCCTAGCAAAAGGATGCCAAAGAACAGTAGCAAAAATGTAACAGCATTACTTTTTTTTTTTTTTTGGCATATTTCTTGCTTCCAAATCTTTGCTCTCTTCTTCTGAAGACTGCAATTTACAGCCAAACTCTTTCAGCCCACCTTCCTTTATTGAAACAGCTTTTTTTTTTTAATGTTGGAAAAGCTCTTATTTGGCTTTTACTCTGGATAGAGGCTTGGTTAGGATCAAGTACTACTGTTAGGAAAGGTTCCTTTGGATTCTGAAGAAAAGGCAAGTTAAACTTTGTCTATTTTCCATTCCCTTCTCCTTCAGCCTGTAATTGCTTCCTTCACAGATATGCTTTTATTTATTCCACCTCCAAATAAAGCACTTAGTCTTGTTTCCCAGTGTTTTTCTCTGTATTCCCTGTATTACTGAACTGAATATGTACATGGCCCTTTCTCGTATACCTTTCATTACAGCTCTTCAAACGCTAGAGCCCTCGATGATTGTCCTTAGGATCTGGCATGTCAGTCAGACAAAACACCCTTTGCTGTTGGAGTGGCACGCAGCGTAACCAAGTATTCCTGAGCAGCATGTCTGCAGTCATTGTTAGATTATAAAATTGGCTTTCCCTAGGATGCAGCGTGCCTTTGAAAACAGCCAGCCCTGCAGACCTAGACGTAGATTAGGTGCATGATTTGAGTCCACTGCAGGAAAAAAATGACCCTGCACTGTCTATATATATATGTTTTTATATATATGTGTAATGAGCATGTAATTATTTATGAATTTATATGTATATTATACACAAAAATACAAAAGCCTGAAAGAGACTAAACCTGACAAAAACACTAGGGGTCCTTCTTAGCAATGAAGCATTCAGCAGTGTTGAAAAGAATGGAGCCAATTTCTGAGACAAATTTAGCTTTTACTGGAAATGCCTTCTCTTGAGAAGGGGGAAGGAATGGAAAAAAGGGAAAAAATATATAATTTATGGCCTGCTGTTTAAAACGTTCCTGGACCAACTTCACTTTTGCACTTTTTGTTACCTTTCAGCTCTGAAATGGAGACCGGCGTAAGCAGTGCTAGGGCTCATCTATCCTCTCTTGAACTTCCCTGCTGAATTTGCAGGCATCAGCACAAAAGAACCCAAATAAAGCTTGAACCTGGACTTTGGAAGGGAGTGGGGACCTGCCAAGACTGAACTCAAGCTTCAATAGCCCTGTAAGAATGTGGTTGAGAAAGGAAAAGGAGATTCATTCCTAATGAATGCAGTTTGAAATATATACTTCAAGACTTAAATGAATAGGTTTTTAGTTACAGTGTGGTGTAGAGAAGAGTAGATGTGGAACAACTGCTTACACAGACATAAAACAGCCTCTCATTCTCTCACACTCTCTGGGTCCCTTAGGATGTGGTTGGGCAGATGGATGCACACATGTGCAGAGGAATCCTCAAGAAAGAATCCTAGCAAGACAGACAGAGAAAAGACCTTATGAAACAGAAATGTAATTAAATCATCTAGTAATGAGGCCAAGAGCTTGTAATTGCACATTTGCTGGGCATGTTATTTACACCAGTTACAGGTTTGCTGCTTTAAAAATATTTTTCAGGGACATCTTTCTAGCTGTACTCTCACTCTCATGGGATTAGTAGTCGCATGATTTTTATATAAACTAGCTGGGAGAAGATTTTTTTTTAAAGCATTTAATTCATTTTAAATGCAGTAAATCTCATTAAGTTTGCAGCAGATTGTTTTCAAAGAAAGCATTTGGCAGTAGATACTGTTGTGACAATTTTTTCCAGTACCCTTACCGTTACACTGTGTATGTTGTATCTTGTGCTTGCCATAAATGTTTGTGACAAAGAAAACAAGCAGCTCAGAAACACAATCTGGATAAAGTTTTTATGGTCTCTACAGCATACTTGTACCTATGCAGTGAAATGAGACAGTGAAAAAAGGCTATAAAAAGTTACAAAGACAGCATCTTCAAGAGCTCTTGAGGTAAATTAGATACTTGTCATTTTCCCACTGGATTTAAATGGGAATTGCGGACCTGCTTCCTTTCAGTATTTTAGGAAATCTCACCTAAGAGCTGAGTTATTAATTCCATTGCAGTTACACTGTATCTAATTATGCTTTCTGATGAGCACAAGGTCTGTGCAGTACTCTATCTTTTGCTTAAGGTCTCTGAAATCTCAGTAAATCCCAATTAAAAGACCTGGACTGCCAACTAGCAGGATTGCCTCAAGTCTTCTAACGGATCCAGTTTCTTTCACTTATGTGACTCTGACATAGTCATAAATAAAGAATGAAGCAAAGACACCTGAACCTGACTCAATATGTGGTGGTATCAAAAACTTGCATTTACCACACATCTCTGTTTCTACCTAGAAAAGCTGTTTATGGGGAAAAAGAAAACTGAAATTGATAAATTTGGCCTTTTGCCTAGGAATAGCAGACATCTGGCTGCCCAGGACGTAGCACGCATGCAGAGATTCTATGTTTACAGGGCATCTTAAACTAGTCCTATATGTGCTATGTGTAGATACATCTTATTACTCCTATGCACTTGTGTAACACATCTGCACGCTACACGTCTGCTCAGTGGATGCACACAGGCCCCATGCATCCTTCGTACATCAAATGGATAATCAGTAAGCATGCAGACTAACTGCATAGATCTATGCTGTATAAGAATGACTGAGCGTATGCCGGTCAGCCTGCAACTACAGCAGACGTGTTGCGTATCTGCTGCACTGGACACTGAGGCTACACCTATGCTAATAAATTACATATGCTATTCTTTGGCACTGAGACAACTGCTATGAAGTGGCCCACATCCGTATTATTAAACTGTCTTATTCTTCCAAATAGATCAGTGGCATCCAAACTAATCAGTAAGACTAGTTCACTGCCAGTTCATGGCCAGGTCCTGAACTGTGCCTGGGAGTTGTTGGGAAAGAGTTAATTCCACTGAGTCAAACCCATAACAAGGATCATTCTAATAATTTACCAGTATAGATGAATGAGCTCTCGTGTCCATATCTGTATCTTGGCCTTTTTAAATTTATGGAGCAGCCTAAATGTACTAAATGATGCATATGCACACGTTTCTGTCCTGGAAAACCCTAGAAACAATTTGACAGTTAATAAAAATGAATTAAAATATCAATAGCAAAACCCAATAATCTCTAAAATCACAAGACAGGGCAGCAGCTAAGCTAAGAATTAACAGCTGCAAAACTAAGGTCCCAGTCTCCTTTTTAAACCAGTAGACCACACAACCCTTCACCTCTCCCTGTCTCCTTAGGCGAATGTGAAAATCATCAAGATTAGTTTCCATCCCATTTTATTCAGGGGTACAGTAATTAAGAAGGAGGCCAACCAACCCTGTTTAATGTTGTGCCTGAACATAAAAGTAGTTTCTTAATTGCCTTTCACATAAAAAAAAGTTTACAGAAAACCAACAGCTACTAAGAAAAATTGGTGTCCTCCCATTCAGCCTCAAAAAAAGTTGCAATGGGCTACAACAAACGGAACAACGCATAGTTAAACACCTTATTTTAGTAATAGGAGTAAGCCACTAAATTCACCCTTCCAAAAGTAGTGCTTGGAACCAGAACTACAAGTAGATTAGTGTTTTAGGATTGAACTGTGGATAAATTTCAACTTCAAGTGAAAAACACAGAAAATGTTCTACAATTATATTTTGCAAACTCAGATGTACACATATAAACTACTACAAACTACAAGAAACATTGTGAAGTATAGAGATGTTTACAAAACTGGGATTCGGTGTGGTCCACCAGAACTGTTTACAAAGAGACTTAAAATCAGTAACATCTGTGCTGAAAATCCACTTGTTTAATAATATTTATTTATTTACCCAGCTGATTATTCACTTGTCTGCCTGTCCATCTACCTGTTGAATTTTTGAGTTCATGGGCCATCACTACATACTCCTGAATACAGTAGTTGCCTAGCCAATGCATATGCATGCTGTAGCCAAAACGTGGAGGTACCTGACTGGAAATCAGCCACAGCATGACCTGTACCTCTTCTTTACGGGTCTGCCCTAGACAATGTTGTGACTGGTGGGAAAAGTTTAAGATTAGCACTTTTGGAGCAGTTGAAAGGACACAAGCCTGTAAGAAACTAGGTTTTATCAGCCCTGCTGCTCACAGGACAACATCTAAAATTGTGTTTCTTGATAAAATAAGTTATTTTCCAGCACCTAGCGGGCCACACAGTTGACGGTGGGCCAGACCTGCAGCTAGAGGACACTGGCCACCACAGGCTGATACCCAGGCTAGGAGCTCATGGGTCACAAAAAGCCTGTGGGCCTGAGGCAGCCACTGACTTGGTGTGTGGGCTGTAGTCTGACAGAAATGGTCACTACCTGCCTCAGGTAGACAAGGAGCAGCGCTTAGACACAACTTCTTTGGCATCAGAGATTGTACCCTGTTTTTTGCCTGGAGAATATCATCAGGAGCTGGCAGGAGGCACCGTTATCCTAGTGTCTGTGTCAGGAGACTCAGCCTTGAACAACATGCTACACTGGAGCCCACCCTTTGCCTTGCCTGAGCAAAGCCTTTTCAGTTTTCTTCTTCCATGCAGCACAGAGCAGGACCCAGCAGGATGGGACATAACTTTATCTGGGAGTTTTTGGGACTGCAGTCATCATCATGAGATACCATTTATCAAATGAGTCAACATCCGGAGTTATCACTTAGGCCCTGAGGAAACTTTAGCATTAGAAAGATTTATGACAGAGAACATATGATCTGGTTTACAATATGCTGTATTATCTGATAAAAATAAGTGCAGAGCAGTTGCCAAGAAAAGAGCAACAAGAAGCAAAAGCAATGCAACAACACTGTTTTCATTTAGTTCACCTTTAAGAAGTTTGCTAAATATCTGGAAAGAATTGCCATATACATTTGTCCCAGGCATGTAAAATCCTCCTTTGTCATCACTACACAGCCTTTACAGGATTCATCCGGGGTTTCTTAGAATGCTTTTCTCTCCATGAAATGTCAAGTTTTCAAGTACTTCTAAAGAGTTTCAAATTTCAGTGATGAACTGAAAAATGAAGGACTCTCTAATCTCATTTGTGCATGTTGTAACTCAGCCAAAAAGAGTAAAATACAGTGAGATTTCTGAATCAAGCCCTTTGTAGGATATCACACAGAAAAAAAAAATCAGAAGATTCAGAATTAAAAGGTTAAAAACCCTTTTGGGTTTAGCTCAAGAGGACTTTGTAGACAGATAAACCTTACGAAACACAGTAAGTTGTATCTTCTACTAATGAAAGAATATACCTGTTCTGCATATGTCTTGGACAAAAACAACTGAAAGGAGAAACAATTCTCTCTTAGAACAGAGAAGACACCTTGGTTTAAGCAGGGGATTTCCTGGCCAAGAGCAGCTGAGCTGAGTCTGCTGTGTGAGCCATGACTGTAGCAATTAGTGACTAATACAGATCATGTCAACAGCTGGCAGTGATAATTCTGTTCAAAGGTTTTATTTATAATCCCTGCATCTGATGTTATCTGGTGTTCTCTCAAAAACAAGAAGAGGTATTTTGTAAACAGCCACACTGAAAAATAAAGTTCTACTGCAATGGATTATTTTCCTTGTTTTTTGTTTCTGATCCATTTTCTACAGTTTTATTTTGCTTTATCATACAAAAAATAAAAAATATTCTTTCTAAAAGAAAAGCCTATAGAATGAGAAACATGTCACTCGCTGTCAGTGGCTTGTCTACAGCTTACAAGAACATGTGGAAGTTTGACTGTTTAATGTGTCCTTCAAACAAAAATTTAAGGCATTGGCATAGACATAATCTGTCCATCATTCCTAAAATGTTCTCTTTAGTGTCAAATGGTTTTCTGCATTTGCACATCACACAGTGTACGAGACAAAAAATTATGTCTGTTTCTCTCATAGGAACGCATTATATCATAGGGTTAGAATTGAGTAAAATGTTAATCATATCCACTAATTGATGTTGCTTTTAAGTTAATTTAATGTAATTACTGATTATCAAAACCTTTTGTTAGAATAAGTGATGATCTCAAGCTCTCATATCATAAAATAGGAAAAAAAAATGGTCCGGTCCTGGTTTATCTCATTGTAAATAGCCAGTGAAGTTCAGATTTACTCTGGGTCTGAAATTGCCATAATTACTAGGTTTCCTAATCCCTTTGAGCTTCTCTGTTTGCAACATTATAACTTACCACCAGGTCTGTTTACAGGGAACTTTTCTGTTATCTTCTCGACAGGATCAGAATCTGTAACCTCTCATTAGCCTGGATTAGTGTGGTGAGGTGAAAATTTGTTTCCCTAAATAACTGAATCGCCTGTTTTAAAATGCAGGTAATAGTAATATAAGAGATATCCGAAAAGTATCAAAGAAGCTGTTGAAAGATGGATATAAGTAGAGACCTGACATACATGAATGTAACTGCCTGAAAAATGAACAGCAAAGAGACAAAGAAATAAGATCAGGCTGAAATATTACAGAACTCCACAGAGGACAAACTTTATAGTGTATATTACCTTCTTTTAACCACTTCAATACAAAAAATGCATTTGGGCCAGAACAGAACACAGAGCCAACTATGAATTTTGGACAATAGAACAGATCATTAAATACTGCACAATGGACACCAGCACAGAAAATCTAACATTTATCTGAACAGCCTACCAAATTAACAAGTAAAGATATCTTTATTTAAGTTTGCTTTGGTTTTTGTATCGCATACTATATAAATAGCAATGGTATGCTACCTGCTTGACAATCAAAAAAGGAATAATTAAGCAAGTCAATTGCATGGAATTATATTTGCTTCTAAATAATATTAATAAAACCCTCCTCTTTTGCTTCCTCCCATCAATTAATTATTGAACTTGTTGGCTAATAAGTAAACTACCCCAACTGTGTCCCCCAGCCACAGGTGCCACCAGCTCCAGTTCCTCTCCCAGCTCAGGTGAAAATTAACTCTGTCCTAGACAGAAAAAGGAGACTACTCTGTTTAAGAAGGATGTTGAGTTACTGGAGTGTGTCTAGAGAAGGGCAATGAAGCTGGTGAAGAGTCTGGAGAACAAGTCTTGTGAGAAGGGGCTGAGGGAATTGGGATTGTTTAGCCTGGAGAAGAGGAGGTTGAAGGGAGACCTTATTGCTCTCTACAGCTACCTGAAGGGAGGTAGCAAGGAGGTGGATGTTGGTCTCTCTCCCAAGTAATTAGTGATAGGATGAGAGGAAATGGCCTCAAGTTGTAGCAGGAGAGGCTTATATTGGATATTATGATTTTTTTTTTTTACTGAAAGACTGGTCAAGCATTAGAACAGACTGCCCAGGGAAGTGGTAGAGTCACAGTTCCTGGAGGTGTTTAAAAGATATGTAGATGTGGCACTTCAGGACATGGTCTAGTGGACACGGTGGTGTTGGGTTGATGGTTGAACTTGATTATCTTAGAGGTCTTTTCCTACTGTAATGATTCTATGATTTCATTTTGACTATGGTGCTCACAATTCATCAAAGATAGAGCTTTCCTCAATTTATGATCCCATACTGGGTCTGTTTGGGATGGGTTTAATTTTCTTTGTAGCAACCTGTATGATGCTGTGTTTTGAATTTGTGACTAAAACAATGTTGATAACACAGCAGTGTTTTGACTATTACTGAACAGGTTTTTTTGAGTGTTATGGTTTTCTCTTTTTCCAACTCTGCACTCTAGTGAGTATATTGGAGTGCACAAGAAGTTGAGAGGTAATGCAACCAGGACAGCTAACCCTAAATGATCAAAGAGATACTCCATGTCATGTAACATCATGCTCAGTAACTGCTCAGTAATAAAACAGAGCATCATTTCTTTTGTATATGCTATTATTATTAATAATATACATTATTATTTTTATTGCACTTGTTATTATTATAATATCTTCCTTTGCTGCCCTAGTAAGCTGTCTTTATCTCACCCCACGAGTTTTCCTTACTTTCCAGTTTTGTCCCCCATCCCACCCAAGATGAGGGGTGAGGAAGCAGCTGTGTGGTTCTTAGCTGCTGGCTGGGGTTAAACCATGACACTCACTGGGGGAGCAGAGAGGGAGTGAGTCAGTGGTTGAGTGGTGATTAGCTGCTTAATCCACAACAGATCCTTAAAATGTTCACCCCACCTGACTTCAGCTACCAATAGATATAGTTCAGATAGTGAGGCTAACCTAAGCTTTTCTTCTCATCGCCTTCTGTAATCAATTTAAAGGCACAGGTAATGACTCAGCTCACTTAATTCAGACAGCTGTTCCATGGGCTGACTTGCTGTCTTTGTCAGTCTCAATCCTCTCATTGACTGAAGAGGAAACCCAGAAAGTACCTCAGATGCTGACAGCAGTGAAGACAGAACCTGTGAGGAGTTGGCATGGGCAAACCAT
The DNA here is from genome assembly GCF_036417535.1 of Chlamydotis macqueenii. Lineage (NCBI taxonomy): Eukaryota > Metazoa > Chordata > Aves > Otidiformes > Otididae > Chlamydotis > Chlamydotis macqueenii. Next base: position 99,659,021 of record NC_141558.1, on the reverse strand, counting down.
TCAGTATTCACTTCACTACTTGGGCAGGTTTTAGATCCCTAGCTTTGGATTGCCCAGACAGAAATATGCATGCACTAATGCATCTGTGTGTTGATACATGTGTACAGTGTTTCTTGAACAAGAGTCTGAGGCCAGAACTCCAAGGACAACTGTCACACCTTTCCTGTAAGGTTTGTGTACCAAAGCCACCAAAGGGGCTTTCAGTCTCTAGAAGGAAAGAGGAAATCTTTCAAAAAAAAAGAAAGCATTTCATTCTGCTGAGTAAAACAGATTAAAATCAAATGTTTGAAAACAAAGCCCTCTTCTAACCCAGCATATTTTTTTCAGCATGAATCCATCTCTCCAGCTTTGCTCTTCAGTCCAGCAACTTTCCATAGCTTCTTCTATTGCTGCAACTTTTGCAGCAGCTCCCTTGGGACTTTGGGTGGGCTTCCTGATGAAGCTGGAATGCAGCTGCCCCGAGGAACTCTGCGGGCTTTGGCAGTGCTGCAGGCTCGCTGCCTGCTGTGGCAGGCTCTGGCAGCTTGGACTCCAAATGCCCTCCCTCAGCTCTGTGTTTGCTGACAGAAAAAAGGGAATTGCCCCATTTGGCCAGTGAGTTTTGCCTCAACCTCTGTCCATAAGCATACGGTCTTCTGTGTTACTCCAAGGCCATGTCATTTTAGCAAAGTACAGTAACCTGCTCACAGTAAAATGTGAGCAGAAAAATGAACATCCATCCCTGAGAATTAGACTTGCTGGGCATTATTTCTGATCATCAGTAGTAAATGTCGTGTGCACAGGAGGTGTTTAACTTCTATTGCATGTGCAGACCACATGAGAAGAGGATGTTCAAGGGGTTTAGCCAACGCTTCCTGGAACATGTGCAGTCACACAGTGCTGGGCTTACTGCGTATGGCAATCCACCACGGTGTGCAGGAACAGTGCTTCCAACAACGGCACACAGCAGTCTGAAAACTTGAACATATGCCTGAGGGCATACCTAGTGTCTCCAGATGATCAGCAGTTTGATAAACTCATCTGCCCTGCAAAGGCTACCGGTCGGCTTAGGCACGTATTACATTTCCACTTTATAAGAGATTCAAGGTGAAAAATAAATATGCCCAGGAAAACTTGGGCACTTGGTAGGCATGCCCAACTTGTGTGGTATCACAGCTCTCTTGCTAACAGTACCCATGTTAGCTCACTGAAATCTTAGAGGCGCTTATCTACATGAGGTTCAAACACAGGAGTGACTGCAATATAAACAGTCATTTGATAAATGTTATGAAAGGAACAATAGAAAGAGATGCGTTGCCAAGTACAGTTCTGAATTGCAAAGGGAAGTAATGGAAACATGCGATAAAATATTATTTTTGGATATTGGAGAGTGCATAGTATGTAATATTTTGGAATTCATTTGTATTTGTTTGGCGACTTGTTTGATTAGGACAGATAGCATTTGGATTTTGGTTTGTGTTTTTTTTTTCTTACCACATTTTTTGGCTTTTAGACATGAAATATCATGAAAGTAAAATTAGGAGGAAAAAATTATTTCCATATTCTAAGAACTAGTTCTAAGAACTGTTCTTTGCCTTGTACATCCCTTCCTTTCCTCTTGAGATATTGCGACACACCTGTGTTAAAAACTCAGGTCTGGTCATGGAAGATAAGACAGTCTCCTCTGACTGCACAGGAATATCTCTTGGCTGTCACTCCTGACTTTACATATGCATACATAGGAAGAAAATGGGTGCATACATAGGAAGAAAATGGGGAACATATTGAACTTCAAAAGAAAAACTTGGACAAAAATGACCGATGAATAGAAAAAAAGCTTAAAAAATTATTTGCCCTGGGGGTTTCTGCTGTGTGTCTGGGGCTCATTGATAAACTTCCAGCGTGACAATCTCAAAACCACTCCTATGAGGGGCCCAAACAGGGCAGTAAATTGAGTGCTACAAATTAGTAGTGATAGCTGCATATCATGTGCTGAACTTTGAACTTAGGTTCTAAAATGGATCATCATGGTGCATATGCAAAAGGATCTCCTTCCCTGCAAAATAAAAATCAGATTGCAAGTATGAGTAGCTAATATTCTCTGAAAATATCTTTTTTTTTTGGACCTCACTTTTCTGACTCAAACCTCCAAGAAATTGATGCCATGAGCAGCTCTTTGCTTTGTTCTTATACATGCCATTGTTGAGCCTTTCAGATGTTTTCTTACTATGCTGGTAAAACATACAAATTCAGGGTAAAATTTCTGCCATCAGAATTACTATATCTAGTACTGTAGAAGAAAATATTTTTTTTTTCTCCTAGAACATAGATTGTGACCATATGCAGTGCAGTTTTTTAATTGTTCCTGCTTTGATTTCTGTCCTTTAGACAGTTCCCATACTGGAGAGCTCCTGGAAATAATTTTGGAGTCAGAAATTCTTTCTGTGTAAAAAATTTGAGACTTCCTGCAGCTGTGGGATATGAGCCAGCAGACAGGAGATTGGGACTTTCTTGCCAACTCCTGCACAGTGCATGGCAGCAGAAAGGCCCATAATATCATCAAAGTTTGATGTGGAGATTTTCCACTTAAGAAACAAGGCAGCAATAACTGTTAAACACTAGAACAGAAACAGAAATAAAAATATCATCTGGCTATTCAGGACAGCTACATACATAGCTTTTTCACAGTAATTTCCATGAAGAGGAAACAGTACCAGACGTGGCACCTGGCCCACTTTCTCCTCTGTCTGGCATGTCTCTTCCTTTTATGCACCCCATAGCCTAGACCTGGACCACAGATAAGGGCTTCATCAAACTGATGGTACCTCATGAGCATCGCGAGCCCTTGTTCCAGACAGAAGGGAGAGCTGCTCCCAGAATGGCTCCTCCCAGAGCAACCTCAGGGGAACACGCTCTGCTCTAGAGATGGGAAAATATGCCAACTGAGTCATAACGGGATATCACTTTTGTTAGCCAAGCAGGAAAAAAGCGTACTTGTTATTATAAGTAAAATTCTAGCCTAGGGAAAGTCAAGAAGACATTGACATTAGCTTCAGTGATTACAAGATTTAACTCCATGTCTTTATTGTCAAATTTAAAAGCTTTTTGGGTAAATACACTAAAATCTTTACAAACAGAATGTGAACCGTTTGGGTCCAAATAACCTCTCATGAAGGTTTCAGCCCATTTACTCGCTAGTTTCTGAAATACTACTTTAATGTTTGGGAAACTTGGATTTCTCTAGTAAAACTCCCATTAGCAGCCAACCATGAACTGCTAAATTGGCACCATCCTATTCTCCTTCATCTGGAATACTTACCTGAGGTTGCTATTAGTTTAGTAATTTCTTCACTACCTGTTGCTTTACACATGGTATGTTTCCTCAAGACATTTATTTTAAATAAATGTCCAAACTGGACAAATCTAAGGCCAAGGATAGTAGTATCCAAGCTAGGCATATGTGGTGAGCAAGTGTATGAGGAGAAGAATATTTATGGTTAACAGATGCAAAAATGTACATGTAAAGGAAACCAAATCATTAGTTATTTGGACTAGAGCAGTCATCTAACCTTCAATAGGCAACACAGTTCCATCATGAACTTTTGACTATGGACTTCAAAATCAGGGCTATGCTAAAGTAAGGACCAAACAGCAGTGGCTAGCTGGATAGGACAGGCAGTTGGACCTTTTGTTTCCTGTAATGGGGCCTGCTCCAGCCACACTGCACCACAGCTCTTCCCTGCTGCTGCTGTGCCATGTCCCGTGCTGTTACCAAATGGCATCAGAACAACAAGCAGATGCAAACATAAATATTTGTTCCTTTGCCTCCTAACAAATTTACAGTGTTTAGCTAAGGTTAAAATGCTTAGCCATATGCTTGTCATATGTTTGTTGCTGTGGCTTTGCTTTGTGCTAAATAATGGTTTTCTCCATCTTGAAATTCTGAAGTTGAGTTAAGGGAGGGGTGGAGACAGTAGTTGAAGGTAGCTCATAAGGGACAAATTTCTCATATCCTCAAGGAAGGAGAAAATACAATGAAATCTAAAAAAAAAAATATTTCTTTATAATTCTTTCTTTATAATATAATAATTCTTTAGTGCCAAGCTAATTACAGGATGGGCTTGCTGGGCCTCAGAAGTACCAGTGAATCTTAGCACTTAACATTCAGCCCTTACCTAAGCACTTTCATAATATATGCTATTCAGTAGAATCCTTTCTTGAGCAAGGTGGGGGCTAACCAAAGACCCAGTACCAGAAGAGCTGGAAAGTATGTTTCAGGAGCTGCAGGAGATCAGTGCCCGGCTGGGAGTCAGATAGGATGCCTCAGGGCATTAAATGGTCGTGTACAAGCAGGTGTATGGATGTTGATGAAGTCTAGAGAGTTATTCAGCTGACCATTGCTACGTGTCTGCCACAGGGTCAGGTAATTACTCCATATGGACTCCATTGACTTTATTGACTGGAGTGCCAGTGAGTGCTTAGACACTAGATCATGTAAAAATGAATAAGATTGTAGCTGAATCCCACCCTCACGAAGCATAGTCCAGAATTATTTACTTAGAGCTTTCTGGATTTTAACCCTGCTGTATTGCCATGGAGACATGGATCCTCTCTTCTACTTAGAAAAGAGAGAGAATATTTCATTTTTCCAGTCCTGTGGTTTTGGTCACTTAGATAATAAGAATCTGAGTATTTGCACCTTAGAATGACTAGAAGCAGACCTAGCCTTAATTCCAGATGCCATATCTGACCTCTTCTTTGGGGAAAAATCAGGTCTCTAAATGGCCATATCTGTTTTGAGCACTTGTCTACAGATGGATTTCAGCCTCCATGCCCACATGCCACAGGCTGGATTCCTCTGGTCAGGACACGTGCCCAGGTCGTGCGTGCAAGCTCAGCACTTCCCTGTCGAGGGAATGCTGATTGCCATGCCCAAACCTGTGCTCCCTTCCCTCCTGCTGTCTGAGCTGTATCCTGACATCTCCTTGTATGTAATTAACTTTCTCAGCTACAGTGTTAGCCAGCTGCAGGATTTTTACTCAATGACACATCTAGCCCCTTGCCAAAAAGGCTTTGTTTTTTCCTTCTTTATTTTGTTTGTTTCTGTGTAACAGAGACAGCCAGACACGTTAGCCTTTCTTTAGGGATTCCCGTACTCTGGGCAACTGTACCGTATAAAATCTTTCTCAGAAGGAACTCTCAAGACCAAGCAACCTCAATTACACACGTTTTTACTTCACGGCTGTGCAAGACCAACTTCCCAGCTTTTGGTGCTCCTGGCCTATGGCCATGGTCCACATTCTTCCAAAAGTGCTCTCCTCAGCTGCAGATCATACAGCTAGTTCAGATGGGCTCACACTCCCCTGCCGCAGGCAATTTCTGCGGCGTTGCTTAAAAATCTCCCTAGCATAGACATTGATAATGCAAACAGCTGGGAATCAAATGCATAGTTTTACAGACAAGCATAAAGGCAGATGATTCTACTGGCAGAGCGATGCAGCAGTCTCTTTTTATTTAGATTTCAGGCTTCCGTTGCCTTAGATGAACTAACTGCTTCTAAATCCCCCAAAGTGGCATGTAGGCACAAAGAAAGCAGTCTAAGGGACTTCACTTTTTTTCTGCTTCTTTGAGAGGTGTTGATAAACACATAGGTTGGGCAGGCAGACAGGCAGTGACCCAAGGCCTGTGGTGAAACCACATCTGAATGACAAGGGATGTGTGCCCATCATCCTCTCCATGGCATCTTTCACGTGGAACACATTTGAAACACACAGCCCACACATACAACTTGTCTGAAGGCACTGACTTCAGATAACTGCATTTCACAGGTTTGAAGTGGAATATAAGGGCAATATGTGGGTACGTACTGCACTTACCATACAAACGCTTGGTATAAATACCATTTTGCAAACACATTTTTTAAACTAATTGAATAATTCATTAGAGATAATATATTCACACTTCTGTTATTTGCCAGCTACTTGAAAGATAAACATACACAACATGAATAGCACTTAAAATTATCTACTGTGCTTTAGCCATTGCCAGTGGCTTGCATATACACTGCAATCCAGGACAACTAGGGAGCTCAGAGAAAAGATTATAGTTCACATGACAAAATTTTTGCAGTGCAGAGAGGACAGAACTTCTATCACAAATAGCAATCTTTTTAACCTGCAACAACAAGCATTTAAAGAAAACCACATGATGTGTCCTTGAATGATTCTTCCACAGGAATTAGAAACAGCAAAATGTGTTGCAGCTTTGAATGTGGAAAATCCTGTTGTGAATCAGAGGAGTTTAGGTTCAGACACAGACTTCCTTAGTTCTTTCATATGGCTGAAAATCATGAAATTATTTTTGTGACCAATCATGAAATCTTTCTCTGTGGCTGAAATAACAAAAAGCTTTTAGCTCTGAGCAGTCCACATACATCAGGACAGAACATTTTCTACAGTTAGGGTTGGTGGGTTTTTAATTGATTTTTAAGGGCTGATGCAGAAATTCTGAAACAACAGATACATTTGCACTTTACAAGATTAAGCCTGATTTATTGCTTAAAGCTAGGGATTTTTCCCCTACAAAACAGAAGCTGACATCATAAGCTGTGGAACACATAGGGGCAATATACTCCAATGATTGTACCCTGGATAATTTAACACAGCGCATAATTGAGTATATTGCTGGGCACTATAACACTCTTTCTGTTTGTGCAGACTTGGCTAGGAAAATATTTTAAATTTTTATCTCAATTCATCTTTTACTCTGAAGTTCAGCTATGTAGAAGTAACATTGTTCTACCTAAGATACCTTCTCCTTCCCTCTAATCAGCATCTGATCTTCTAACTTCAGTGCTTAACAGAACTATTTCTCTTCCCTATTCTATGCCACACTGTACAATCTCTTCAATATGATTTTACATAAATAGTGATTCCAGAATCTTTATTGCTAGCTCTGGAGCCAGAAAGAACTTAGATAGTCTTTCAGGTTTTGTGATGAGTTTTGCAAGGCTCTTAGCTAGTTAAAAGACACAACATTCTACTTTTGATGTGAGCACATTTCGTATGGAACTCATGAAAAACAATGAAAACATCCACAGTTTAAAGACACTCTCGGATAGAATTTTCAAACCATTCTAAAGTCCTGCTGACATGAAATTCTTAAGCTTTCTGACAGAACACGTCTGGTCTTTTTTCTTTAATATCGATGCAGAACCTTTGTCAGCACTTAAATAACAGTATTTTTTTTTCCCAATTAATATAAAATAGGCTGAGACATTACATGCACTTATCCTTCCCATGCTTGAAATTACAGAATGCTTTTAGTATTCATGTAATTACCTCTGATGTTAGCAGTAGTCCAGAGAAAAAGACAGAAGATGGCAAAATGCTCATCTTCAGAATATTGGTAGTGTCTGTACAAATCTGGTCATCCAGATTATAGCCTAGTAGAGCTAATGCAGTTTACCCAAATATTTCCAAAATTGCTAGTAAGTCTCTGTAAAGACCTCCCCAAACTTGTCTCTCTTCCAGCCTGCCAACCAGTTCTAACTTTCAAGCCCAAGCTATTTTTAAAAGACTCTTTTCATTACTTAGAAGGCCTCATTTACAGGACTTCCCCACTAAAGAATTGATAATTCTCCACGTTAATGAAGTGCAGAAATACTTCTTACTGAGAAGATAATATTCTGTTGATAGATTTATGGTAACTGAATAAAACCATACATTGTCCACTGCAAAACCACCCACACAAAGCCAAATGGTTACTTCTTTTTTTTAGAACAACAACAAGGGAAAGCTAGGTGACTTGATACTTTTCTGTAGCAGCTCATCTACTTTTTAACCTTCCTAAAGTGAAATTCACTCCAGTAGAATGGGATATACACACTCCTGTTCAAGTTTCACTTGTGTTTAGGAACATAAGTGACTCTTCGTTGTTGCATGGGCCTTGTGCATCCCATCAGAAGTAAGCAATGATTAGGGATTATAGACGATGACCTCTGTCCTAATTCAGGTAAAAATTCCCAGGGTAAATACTGAGAGTTATTCCCCCCTCCTGAAAAATGTCATGGCTCCTCCTTATCCCCAACCCAAGTACAGTACATTACTTCAGGCTTCGGCCAAGCTCTTTCTTCTTCATTCCCTTCCTCGCTTGCACTTGGCTTACAAATTGGCCTCACTCTATACAAATGCAGTAGAGTAGTCACTGCTAGTAAAATTCATTTGGCTAATTTCATCCTTGAAAGCTGTAAGTCTACTTTGAAATTAATAAAATTGAAATTTTATCATAGCTGATCTGATTTCACCACACAGCTTAGCAGCACAAACTGCATAACCAAGTTAAATATATCACTGGTGGATTTCCGCACTGGGTTACCCACTTCACAGATTAAGTTTGTGTGCTCCAATAAAGATATGAAGTAGTATATTTTGATCAGATTTGAAAATGTGAAAACAACATACATGTTTTTCTAGGCTTGACCTAAGTGTAAACAAAAATCTTTCTGACAGATAATACATTTTAAGGCATGTGCGAAAAATACATTCAACAAAAGTGCGAAAATATTTTCAACGGAAAACCAAAGCACGAATACAAACTATAGAAAGAAAAGAATCCAGAAAAAAAAAGCATCTGTTGAACACTTACCAGTTGAGCCCTGCTCCGGGAGTCAGGGCCAGCTGCTTTTGGCGCAATAGTCTAAAGCTAAAATCCATGTCGTAGTTACTACTGTTTTGTTTGTAATGGATTTTCTTTTTAACAAAATCTCCCTATGCACGTAAAAGAAACCATGTGACTCCTCTACTAAATTGCATATTTTTAGTGAAATAGAATGAAGTATAGACTCACAGAGAAGCAAAGATGATGACTGATACAATTTCTGTTTGTTTCATGTGTTGTTGTCACATGTTTTTCAAAACTTACCTGGATTGGTTTGGTGCTGCCTTGTACAACAGAGTGAGCTTAAGTTTTTCCAAGTCATTCATAAGTTTTAATGTAAAAGAGAAGGACAATGTCATTGCAGTAACCAAGACAGAAGATGAAAAACTAATATGCAAAATATTGACTCTGTACAGCTCAAGCTCTATAGAGGAACTTTTCAGGAGAGAATAATATTTTTCTGTGTGTGTGAATTCCGTGTCAGCCAAAATTTTGAACTTTATTCCAGTGATGACTAACTCACTCTTTAAAGTTTATTTAAGATTTTTTTTGTTGTTGTTTTGAAGGATGGACTTGGAAACTGACATGACACTTTTCAGCTTCATATTTCAGCTAAACCAGAGGGATGATGAGGCCACTATTTTATCACCTCTGCAGTTTTCCATATTTTTACTTTCACTCCCTGTAAATTTCGAACACTTTTGTTTGCCTTGGTGTGAGGCATGCAAACATTTAGCCAGCAGCAATAAGGAGTAACAACAGACAGTACTCTCATCTGGGCACTTCTGACTCTCTGACCCAAAAAAAAAACAAGTTCCCAGGAGGTAGTTTACAGCATGAAAACAGAGCAAGATTTGAGTTCAGCTCCAGTGGGTCTTCAGAGAAACTTCATCTCTCTTTGGAAGTTTAAAGGCAGACAAAAAAGTTGAAGAAGGACAGACCGATCTACCCCTTCAGGGAAGAACACATGGCTCCACTGGTTTAAAGGAGGACAGATAAGACACTCTGGTTTTTGTCTGTCCTGTAAACTAAAATCTCATTGGCAGTTGCAAGGCATGGGACTTGCTTCTGGAGTGCATCTGCTGCTTTAGTTTCATCCAAAAAGCACCAGGTTCACACACTCCAGGACGACTCTGCAGCAAGAACCATAACATGGATGGTGGGAGTGTTCAGGAGATTTCCATCAAAAGCACACTCCTGATCTCACCTAAAACACTAAGATAGTTCAGTCTGAGTTTGTTTCTTAATGTCTTAACTTACACCTTGGAAAATCCAGCAGATGCAGTTCCAGCAGCCGTATAGGCATGAAGAAATGAAGTGATCTTCTAAAACAATTGACCCTCTCTCCTTCAGTCACTGAAGCTGTACAGGGAAGGTTAACAGAGGAACCAGGCATTATGCTACTCTTCCCTCTGTCAGAAAGTTGTACAGTAGAGAGAAAAATCTATGTTATAATTAGACTGAGGATTGATTCCAGCGGTAAACAGTTTCTCAAGGGATCTTCAGGAACTGATATAGTTATAAAACTATGTTCTCTACCTAGTTAACTTGTTCCTTCTATTCCTTAGCCAGTGCACTATGTAACCAAAGAGATAGTTCCTTCAGTCCACCTTCACCACCCCCCTACTTTCACCAGTCTCTGCCTTTACTTTATCTAATGTCTTTTTTTCCTTTCTTACCCACCAGTGCTCTAGCTCACATTTGATATACTGTCAAAGACACAGTAAATAAAATCTAGCCAGTACAATTAAAAGTCACCAGTGGATAAAAACCGGAATAATTTAAAAAAATAATTTTGAAACAATAGATTTGCAAATCATCATGTCTCTTATGCATTTCTTGCTTTTCCTGAGCCTGCTTGTTTCCATTGTAGGATCTTTCAAGAGAAGACTCTCTTGTTTTCTACTTATGGAATGGGCCCTAATGATCGCTGGAACCTCCAAGGAATATTGCAGAGCAATCAACAAGCAAAATAATACTGCAGAAAAAGGGGAAAAAAAAGTGTCTATCAAACAGAAAGATCTAGTTCTTCTATCACTACTGCATAAATGTATCAGATTTGACCAAAATTTTTCATTTCAGTTTTCGTTGCCAGGGAAGCTTTGATAGATCATTTTGACCCAGACAAAACAATTACAGAATTGTCTGAACTATAAATATTCCTGTTTTTTCATTTAACCTTGGCTTGCATTTCTTTTTCATCTAGTTAAAGCAATACTATTTCATTCTGAAAGGTTCAAGGGAGTGGATAAAAAAAATAGTAAATAAAACAAATACAAGATAAATACATAACAGAACCCCACCATGGTTTGTCTAACTCTCATTAGTCATGAGAAAAGAGTTCTGGGGTCTTACAAGGGTTATACCCCTTGGGTAGATTTCCAAAGATTGTGAAGATTGATCCTATAGCCTTGACATGAATTAATGGATAGTGTTGTGCAATTCCCTCACAGTATAATGTGTTTGTATGCTTATGAAGCAACTTGGGAGGTTAATGAGTACAAGTGCATACTACAGATTCTTGCCATAACTTTGATCCCCTCAAAACAAGAAAACAATGGAAAAAAAAAAAAAAGAAGCTCTTAGAATGTCCTAATAAATGGTAGCAGACAATTTTAAAGGAGGAGAATGTACTGCTCCGGGGCCCCCCCCAGCAGCTCAGACATGCCATTCTTCTCTTGCCAGTGCTAAAGATTGGTTAAGTTACAAGATGTATTTGCAGAGGGTAGCCATTCCTCCCCTTTCCAGAAAGTTTATTAAAGCCCTTATGCAGTGCTTGCTCCAGCTGTCAGATCCTCAGGGTATATTCTTGCAAAAACTCTTAGTCTAGATAGCTAACCAAATCTCACTGTTCATGGAAGCAAGTCTGTTTTCATGAACATGCTCTCCAAGAGCTGACCTCTGTCGTAGTGCAGAAGAGAATACCTCAGGTTGAACACTGTGGAATCAGCAAGGTAATATTTTTTTAATAAGCAAATGAGACCTAGGCTAAAGAGTGTGGTAAATCAGACCAGGAAACTCTGGCACACATAAATATTTTCCTGTCTGCATAGTGGAAAGTGCAGCTGAAACTGGGTTTGTGACCTCAAAAGTCACAAAATAGCTTTTGTTTTGTACCACATCTGTTGCTGGTGTGTTTTTACATGCCTTCGCAGAAACCCAGTTAACCCAGTGAAAATGCTGAACAAAGTATACTGATTTCAATACTTATGTATCTCAGATACAGTCTGGTCCGGAAAAAAAAAGCTGGATGAAATTCATCAGAACAAGCATTAGGTAATCTCTGAAAGAAATAGTCAAGATGACAAATACAAGATGGAGAGCAACAACTAAAGGATGTGATGTGGGACTAACAGTTGGTAAGCAGCTGAATCTGTCAGCAGTGTTATAAATCTGCAAAAAAAAAAAACCCAACAAAACAAAACAACCCCAAACAAACTATGAATTCACATTCAAATAAGAGTCCAACCTGCAAAATAAATAAGTTTTTCTGCTGCACTGTGTAGACATTGCTCAATGGAGTGCTATGCAATGGGTAGGGCTCTATTTCAATAAAGATGTGAGCTAACTGGAGGCAGTTGAAAACTGATCAACCACCTGGAAAATGGGAGTTAAAAGGAAAGATTAAACAAACAGCTGGGCAAAAAAAACCAAGGGAAGACATAATGGTCATAAATGGCTTGTACAAAGAGTTTATTAAATGAAAATCTTGTTCCCAAGGTCCACAGTGGTAAATATCTACCAGAATGGATATGAACACAGTTAGTCCTGCCTTGGATGTGACAACACTTGGTTTCTTTTGCAATATCCTAACTTCAATCCATACTGTCTTCATATATATAATATAAAATTACGCTATTGTAAGAGCAGAGATGAGTTACATGAATATAGGGAAACAAATTTTTATTACTTTTAAAATAAAACACTTATGTTTCTCCACGACAGAACTTCTTGAAAGAAAAGGATGAAGCCTCTATGAAATCAGCCCCTGTCATTATCATAACTCATCTGAAAAATCCAAAGGTCATTTCTAGTGGGATGCCAGCAAAGCTGAAGCTTCATTTCAGCACAGCCTGTCTCAGTTAATTCTCTAGTGGAGAAGCAGCAGAAATTCATGCAGGACTGCTGTCCTGCTGGAAGGCAAAGCTTGGTATTGAATCAGCACAGGAAAAAAAAAGTGACTCTAGGGAACAGATACAATTTCTGGTGCTAATTCCTATGTAGGATTACGCATCTGATTTTCTGGTTTCTGAGAAAGTGAGCATGAATGCGTTTTTAACTGATCTCTATGGTTTGCAGAAACCTTTCAGACAGTCTTTGCAGCTCTGAACCACCTGGTTTGGCAGGCAGGATGACTTTTGTGTTTCATTAAAAGACCACCAAACTTCATAACTTGGTATAAACCACAAAATATCTAAAATTTTACAAAAGAGTCAACCCTGCCAAGACTTCTAGACCAGAGGAGTTCAGAATAACAGTGGAGTGTGTTCAAATAGCAACAATTTGTCAGGGCCCTGTGCGGCCTTCCCTCCCTTCCTGGCACGGGTTGACCTGGCAGCAGGCAGGGCCATCGCCCACAGCCCCAGCTGCTGTGAGGGAGAGGGGCAGCAGTTACCCCAGAGTTATCACAGGCCAGAGTAAGGACTGACAAATAGCAGTGACCGTGGAGCAACTGGAGGCTGACCATCTAAATCCTCCATGCTAAATTTCAGTGCTTCTTTCTCCTCTCTAAATCCAGAGACTTCTTTAATTCACCACTCACATGAAAAACCCTGCAAACAATGCAAGTTTAATAAAGAAAAGGCACTGGGAAAGTGCAGGTAATGTCTAGGTTTGATGGTGATTAAAGGAAAAATCAGGCAGTCCCTTTCAACAATTTGTTCCTTTTTACTGACGTCTCTGTTAAGTGATGTGTAAATTTTGCTTGCTTAACACTGTCAGAAAGACAGAAATCAAAGATTTGGACCACAAACCTTAGAACTGCATGAGAATCGTTAGTTTTGTAGTATGGGACTTTCAGCTTTGAGAAAAACTCACTTTTCTGAATAAATCTAGCTCAACAGATTTTGAGGAATGTAGCACTGAAAAACATGTCACTTTCATCAAGCTGCACAACAGCTTAGCTCCCAGTATAAATGAAAATAATATATTGCACACACTGGCATTGTTTATGGGGTTTAGGACATTGAAAGTAATCCCATTATCATAATCCAGGCCTTAGTAAAAATTGTTATGTATTTTTAAAAAGCCCAAACAACCAATATCAACATATATCCAGAAAGAATAATCACCTTAAAGCATTGTTATAGATAAGTTTGTCTCATTATTTATTTTAAAAGCTTTAGGGTCAGAATTTCTGAAGCTCTTTTTTAGTCTGCTTTTAAAGTAAGAATACGGCCCATCCTTCCCGCAAAGCTCCCCTAATTTTAAGACCTCATCACCTTACACTTGTATGTAACGGACATGTTTAACTGTGGCAGTAGGTGGTCTAATGAAATATTACCACACCATTTCTTCAAGAACTCCTTTGGCTTCTTGTGTCATTTATCCTTCTCAAAATCACAGTGTTTGCTTTGGACTGTTTTACTGGAACTGCTCCTTGGTTCCTGATCGATTTGATGAAAAGAAGGACAGGACGCCAGTGCCCCTTGGCCCCATTCTGTTTCTCCAAGGCTGGCAGCCTGTGTTTGCTCTGGGCCCTGCTCCAGGTTTCCTCCAAGGAGCAGCTCTTTGATGACATGTAGCCCACTCAGAGGGGTCTTGTTGACATCACCAGAATTGGCTTCCCTTGCATGCTGGGAGAGACAAGGAGACGTGAAAGGCATAGGAGGACGGGGGAAGGAATGGTCTTCCATGAGTTGCAGATTAAATGCCTTGTTTCTCTTTCAGAGTCAGAAAGGAATTTCTTCAAAGCCAGGCTAGGGAATTGAGGCTGTCAGCCCGAGAACAGCTGAGACTCCGGTTGAGCTGCTATTGTTTGTTTAGTGACAACAATTGTTCTCAGCTAGGACCTTCAGAAAACAGTATGGGTTTGGAAAGGCAGGATGCTGCTGCTGCAAAGAACCGAGTATCCTCATCTCCCCACTCTGACTGCAGCGGAAGCTGAAAGCTCTCAGCACTTTGTTGGCAGTGATCATCACCTCATGATTAGACCTGTGGACAATTAAGGCTTTCAGATATTCCCACACAGAAGTGATGAAGAGTTGCAAACATGAGGTTCTGATTCTCACTACAGTTATGAAGTGTGACTGCTGAAACATTTATTTTCACTTTGAGTATTTGTCTGTATGTGTTCTCCACTATTGGTATGTGTACACAGTATGGAGTTGAAATTTGAAATCTTTGCCTAGCAGTATCTTCTGGGGACATTCCTGCTTCTTGCATGTCCACCTGTTGTGATGCCACAAGTATAAAGGGCAGCTCAGGTGTAATAGCACAGTTTCTTCTCAGCATTCATATTGTCCCAGTATAATCATTTGTACTATAGTCAATATATGCAGTAGTGTCAGTTTAACAGTGCTAATTAGTTAGCTGTTGCCTGAAAGCTCTTTAACCAGATTTAGTTTGTAGTCAGAAGGCAAATGAGCTTCCTTCTTTGTGATAAACTGTGCCACAATGGGATTACTGGATTGAAACATTGCCCATCTCTTGAAACAGAATTACTTCTTACTTAAATAAAGTACTTCTTTAGAAAGAAGGACCTCAGAAGCAAGAAGTATCTAAAGATGGGGTTTTTTTTCCTTTCGTTATTATCCTACACTCTTCCCTATTCAGGAAAACTAACTTCAGTTAGTTAGTTCAACTTCAGTTGAAAACAAAAGTTCCTGCAGAGTTCTGTGGAGATGAATAAAGGGAAGAGGCACTGTGTGCTTTAGCAATTTGTGTACCAGTGAGAAAGGGAGAAATTCAGTTAGGCCATTCAGGCACAGCAGGTACTAATCTGGGATAATAAATCCTCTTATCCAGTGAAATCATTCCGGGTTAAATGTATTTAAATATTGGAATACATATAAAAACAGAGTTAAATGGGATAGTTTCCTTAGTTCTGGATGAAAATATTTTGTCAAGCAATGAACCAAAGTTTAGTTAATCAATATATCTGAAAGTTCTGAGAAATATGAAAGAATTAGTTAATAATGGCATAATTTTGTACATCTTTGGCTGATTGGTTTGGGAAGGATATGTTTTCTTCAGGATGTCAAGAAGGAAGATAAAATACTATGGTTGTCTAAGGGGCTGTAAAGAGCAAAAATGGGATGAAAGACCTTATAAAGGTCTGTCAGGGAAATACTAGACTGTTTAACTATTTCAAACTAGTTTCTATTGAAATATAAAGAATAGCACATCCCTGAGTGGTATGATTATTATTTTTTTTCCCCTAAATATTTTCCTGTCTTTTTTCCCTGGATGCATACTTGTTACTTCCATCCATATCACCATAGACAGCAATGTTTGTGTCCCATAACATGGAGGAAGACAATTAGTCCAAAAGATCTTACGTGGCAGTGCACAAACTAAACTCATTCCTCTTGACTTTTCAAACCCTGTGTAAGACTTCACATCAGAAGCTAACAAGAAAGAACAAAAAGTGACATGTGGGAAAACGGTTTCATTCTCAGTTTCTCACAGACCTTCTGTGGAAACTTGGGGAAATCCCATTACCTGCCTAAAGCATTGTTCTCCAGCTGCTTTTCCTTCCTTTTATGACTTCCACACATGCTTGCACATGTGCATCTTTAGTCTATCTTGACCATTTAAGAGATTTTCCAGGACAACAAACTGCATCTTAAACTGTGTTTGTGCTGCACCTAGCAAGTAATCCCTGAACCTTGGCTAGGGCTTTCAGTACTATATAGAAATATAGTTCTAATATAGAACAAAGAGATGACGACAATGACTTGGTTTTGTTTGTTTGCTTTAAATTCCTGTGAATAGGCCACTCATACGAGGGCTCTCCCAGTATCACCAGTGACACAAGTGACTCCATGGGCAATGGAACTAGTGACTGGCTTCCAATGCATTATGTCCTTTAGCTGATTTTTCACTGAATTACCGAAATGTTGCCTTTTGAGGTTTACCCTTATTAAACATCAAAGACAGATTAGAGACACGCTAATTATGAGAAAATATTTCAGTGTTTCTGTGAATTACTAGTAAAAAGAGAATCCACATGGAAATCTTAAACAATCTTATCTGTGCAAAAATTATATGTACTTAATAATCTTTGAAATGTCTGTCAAATTCAGCTGTGTCAAGTTGATTAAAACTGGCCAATAAGCTTAAAAGTTCTGTAAGTGATTTACTAGTAGATGATAGACATGGACAGCATGATCCTGCCAGCTTCATTTCTTTGAAAAACCAGGATTAGTGAAAAGCCTACTTCAGTTCCTAGTTCGTTTTTAACTGTAAAATTGATCTAGTAGGTACAAATCATGTTCTGTATCCTTAATTGTTTACTTAATTTGATTGGGTTTTTTTTTCTTTTTAAAAATATTTTATATTTTTCTTATTTAGACTACAATCAAGGGAAATGTTTTTCAGTCAGAGGAATAAAGAGGTGGAAGACCTTGAGAAGAAGCATCATCGCGGTGCTCTGCAATCATCTGATTTTCTGATGAAGAGGAGGTATCTTGGGACCAATCAAGCAGTTCTGGTAATGGTTAAACCCAGTGCCAGCTCTATACATCTGCTGGTCTAAATAGGACTACACTGACTTCCTGTATCTGTCTAATAGTGTAGTCAGGACTCTATCTTCCCTCAGGATCTATGTAATTTGATGTCCTGCATGTAGTACTACATATAGGTTAAATACAAGGCAATCGTACAGCCTGATGCATATCACTGTTCCTTTTTTAAAAAAAAATCAGATTTAAGTTTACCACTGAAATCCCAATGTACAGATTTTCTTGCTTAGTTTAATTTGCTGTTGAAACTCTGCCATTAATGATGAAGCACCTGAATCCGGTGCTTCTAGCAGGCTATGTAAGAGCTCCTTTAATTTTCCATCATCTTTTATGGCATCACAGGCTGGTTGAGATGGGAAATTGTCTAGCCCAACCCCTTTGCTCCAAGCAGAGCCAGCTGGACCAGTTGCTCAGAAATTATTTTTTGTTTAGTGATGAGGTTTCTTATATCCCAGCAAAGATCTATGTATCACAGCAGTGTTCCTAAAGTTTTAGGAGATGATTTGTATCTATCCAATATTGTTAATATCTCTAGAATTAGCGATGTCAAGTGAATGCAGCTGCGAGGACAGCCATTTGAGTCCTTCTAAGTGGTCAGAATCTTTCTGCTTAAGCTCAGAAACAAATCATTAATGAGTCATTCTATTCAAATACCTCAGTGCAGAGGTCTGAGTAAAGCAAAGGTCAGCTTGGATGGAGTCAGTTGAGTGAACATGGGTAATGAATCCTTTTGAACCAGCATAGCAAGAAACAAAAATTTGCTCTATTTCCTAGATAAAATTAAGTGTACCTTGAAAAACCTTTATGGAATATTTTTTTATGTACTCCACTAACAGTGCATAAGAGAAATGTTCTCACTAAAGGAACATACCAGAAAACTGTAGAATATCTATAGCGTTATAGTCACTTGTGAGTGGAGCAAAACAGGAGAGATGCTTTCGTTCTGCATCCTAAAGAGTAGCTTCATAAGTGCATGGCTTCATTTTGGCTTGGATTTGAGATTTTCAGATTTATTTGTCCTATTTTATATATCTACATTAAAATAAAACTTTGTTCTAGGAAAGCTTGCTGTTCTTTACTAAGTGAAAAAGAATTATAAAGAGTTAGGCCAGGTATAGATATCTACAACTCAGATGGTTAAATCCCATTTTTGGTTTGGGGTTTTTTTTTCCATGTATTTACCATAATATCATCTTTCTCACACATCTGGAAACAGAGCATTTCTTACAGCCATAGTTGCAAATGGGACATCATGATGCACAGACCAAATGGCCAGTCCTTTATGACCAGTATTCCTTCGGGAATCATGATTTAACCTTTGCCCTCAGCTCACCATTAACAATCTCAAATAACTTCTGTTTCCATCTTTAAGAAGCCTCGGTATGTCTTAGCTATTAACATGAATCAGTGGCCTTCACTTTGTTCTGAAAGGATGAAGAAAATAGAAAAAAAGAAAAGTCTCCCAAACAAAAAGTATGTAAGTGAAAAATGCCGCCTCTGTGAGCTCACTCTGAGGAATGTAATTTCTGTATTTTATGCATACATCTAATGCTTCAGCCTGCCTTTGCAGAGGTAAAGCAAGAATCTGGCTCTCTGGTTTTATAATCTGTTTACTAAAGAATGCACAACAACAAAGACAGACTAGCAGCTGGCTTCTGATGCACACAGCACAGCGGTTCCCCAGGGGATCCTACCAGGCATCTTAGGTGATTCAGATACTGGTTGATGATCTCTGCAGACTAGAGCCTACATTTCTGCAAGTACTGCTTATGACTTTGAGCACAGTATTTTTCTCCCCCTGCCCACATCTTTCGTGTGGTTTGTCAGGCCTTATAAAATTTTGTGCAATTTTATTGCTACTGCTTTCCCCGTACTCTTTCCTCTAAGCCACATCTGGTATGTTATATGTCTCTGTCTGAGAGATTTCTGCTGCCTTTCCAATAGCTGCAGTAAAGTGATATTGGCATATGTACTTTTAAAAAGTGGAGGCCCCTTTGCAGCACAAATCTTGGTAGTATGTCTCCATCTGCCACTAAGCCAATAAGTTTAGTACGAATGCTTTTGTCCTTGATTGTTTTAAATAAGCAGCTATGCTTTTGTTAAAAGCAATTGTGCAAGAGGCTCATTTTTCATTGTGATTTGCATACAAACCCCTATGTATATGAGCACTTACTTTGTATACGTCTATATACAGGTTTCTCTATATGCAAATGTAGTTTAAAACGGATATAGGTACAAACGCTTTGTGACTGATCCAAGGTGAGCAAAATTAATATCCTTGACTCAATAATCAACAGAAAGCCTGTATGAATAGACTTTATTAATAGAGTTTCACAAGGTTTTGTCCCTCACAGTTGAACCACACGAATTCAGATGCCCTCCTCACTCCCCACTCTGCAATATCTCTGTCTCATCACAAGGGTTGAATTTTTCCCTTCCTCCCATGGCAGCACCTCTTGTGCTCTCAAGGCTCCCTACTTCCTTCCAAAAAAGTAAAAAAAAACTCTCTTTGACAATTAAGCAATTGTGTTTATAGTATACAAAATGTGTTTCATTCAGTATAAAAATAAGGAGGATTTTTTTTTTACAATGTACTCCTTGAAGTTTTACCAATATTAATGTGAAGTATCATCAATGGCGAAGAACCTTAGATAGATCAGGTGAGAAATACACTTGACATGCAGAGTTTCTTTTTAGATAAGTTCTTAAAAAATCCCTTTGGCTTAACACATTTCAGGACATTAATATTTAATCTGAATCTCCCTTGTTGTCTTTATCCTTCTCCAGTATCCTTCTGAGCACCCGCTGATCTGTGACACTGTGAGGCTCTGCCTCCCATCATCTTGGCATTGCTGTGCACTTCTGAGAGCTGTGGGAGGTAAAAAAGGGAGGATTGTCTACCTTTCCTCTAAGTTTAACCCTGGGAGAAATGGAACAACATCTCATGTGACAGGGACATCACAATGCAGAGTATAAAAACGTGTCAAAGCCCCAGATGATGAGATTCAAAAATATGGATATAGCAGGAAATTAAAATGCTTTGAGATTGTTTCCCTTTGAATTAATAACTTTTTCCATGGCTTCGGTTTTATTTTACATTTCTAATGCAAAACACTTGCAACATAAGAAGTGTCAGGCTTTTTTCTAAAAGATTATGTATGTCCCTCAAAATTATGAACATGCGTATGAAAAACTGTAAGTCCTAATAGGGCAAATTGAAAATATTGGTTCATCCCTCATGGCCACGTCTATGCAGAGTAAAGACTGAACAATAGAAGAGGTAAAGATGTCTCAGATACTTGCCATTTCTTACTTTACTTATTAATCACTTCACAGTGAAACGTTTACAATTTCTTGTAGAAAATAACATTTCTTCCTGAGGAACACCAGTTCTGCATGTTGAGTTATTTAGACATAGCAGTCCAAAGGTTTTCCAAGCCACTTTTCAGTGTTAAAACTTTCCTAGAATATTACAGGACAGGGCACAGAAATGTACATTGATAAAATCTTTTCCATATCCATCTGGAAGTGACAATATATTAAAAATCGTATTAATATTTAATCAAAACTGGATAGAAAAGTAAACTTCCTGTTTATAAGAAGGCCATATGTGCAAGTGGAGCATTAATTTATTTTGAATCTATAGAAATTAATGCCGTAGTTTTCTAAGTAATATTTTATTTCTGAAAGTACTGTAAAAACTGCAGTGGCTCCACTCTGTTTCGGGAATTGGGCAGGACCTAAATAGCTGATATGAAGTAATAGCTGATATGAAACAGGTGGTGATTTACCAACGGCATTGTTAAATCACAATATTTCATGCTGTGTTGGGAGAAACGATACAGTGAAAGAAGTATGTATGTAATTATGGAGCTAAACAATGCATACTTTTTGAGAAATAGCAGCCACCACATTATGAACTCATCCTGGACAGGAACGAAGAGGCACAAGAAACAATCCTTCACAGTGCTACAGGACCACAATGCTTTGCACTAGGGTTTTTTTAAGAGCTCTGTCAAAACATTATTTCATCCTCTGGGACATACAGGAGTGTTATAAAACCCCAATTCATACAAGAAAAAAAAACAACACTGACATGAATATTCCAGAAATAAGCAAGTAAAACTGTTTAGTTTTAGTCTATAGGCATCACTAAGAAAAAAAAAAATTGTAAGCACAGCATTCAGTTGTTAAATCTGGATCTAGACTGTAGACAGATGCATTGGCATGAGGATAGGGAAAGTATTTTAAGTACAGGCAACACAGCAGTCATGCAGCTGATCTGCAGACCTCAGTGTTTGAAGTACCTCTCTGTGGGTTTAGCACATTTTCCCCCTCTCCTCTGTAGGGGACTGCACACAGGGGTAGCTCCATGCAGGATTTCTTACCTTGGCTATTTCTTTGGCTGTTGCAATAGGTCAAGTGAACTCGTACCACAGGTGCCAGCTTCTGCTCTTAGTAACTCAGTTGTACTATTTCTCTCATCAGAAGGCAGTCAATGTCCTCTGGAGGAGAACAGTCATTCCTCTCTGCAGAGGAGAGAAATGGTCCTGGCTAGAACTTTCCTTCCCAAGACACATCATTTCAGTAAAGACTTAACCAGGCATCAAGTCTTCCACGCAGTTAAGAATGATTGCTAGTAACAAAAATCAGCTTCTTTTTATTCACAAAAAGTTACCAAAGATGGAAAAGGATCAAAAAAAAACCCCTAAGACCTGAAAAGTTTTTACACGGAACACCCTCCAATCACTGCAGAAAAGTGGATATTATCCACTCATTTTCCAATGTCATATAGTAAATATTTCCCCATGTTTTGAAAATGTTCCAGAAATATTATTTTTTTTTACTAATAAACTCAGATAATGTATTAAATACCTGGGTCATTTGTTAAAGTAGCCATTAATTCTGAAACATTTTTCTGAACTCAAATCTGGAGACATGTTTGAAAGTCTGGGCCTTCCAGTGTATAGGTTTCAATTTGCCAAATCTAACAAGTTAGCAGAAGAGCATTCTTTTGATCTCCCTCTCCAGTGTAGTGCTCTATGGTTGGATGAATGATCAGAATTATCAGATGTGAAAAAGATAATATGGAAGCATTCAAATAAGAAATTTTTGTGATTGTCTGTCTTAATTTGTCTCAAAGGGAGATTAATTCATTGTTAGATGAAATAACAACAGTTGGTGTTTTCATGTTGCTGTCACAATGACTTGTGCCTGTTTGTTTTGAAATAGATGGTCTTACGAAAAAGACATTGACCTAGTGCTCAAAAGCCCTCTGCTTCATTTCTGTTCAGCCACAGCTCTCCCCATGTTTAAGAAGGGGAGGATATTATCTTCTCAAACCACAGGGAGGGCTGATGCTAGGCATGAAGAACAATAGGTTTCTTGATTGTTCAGTGATGGAAGATACAGTTCCTACTCAGAGTTGGGCAATCCTATCTATAACCACAAATGTCTTAATTTCTTTCCATTTAATAAATAATACTGGTTTAAGGTCTATTTCAAGCTCTGGACACCTGTCTTCAATGGAGACATCATGTAAGAGGATCTGAGGGAATAATTTATTACATATGACCATTTTAATATTGTTGAATAAACCAAGAGAACTATAACATCTTCAACTGAAAGCAAGGAATTAAATCCTATGGGAGAATTTGGTGCTATATAAAGAATAGCACTCTTAGTTCCCTCTGTGTACAATAGAGGATACTTCCTTCTCAAACTAGTGGGAGATATTTAATTTCATATTGATGAAAAAATTGAATGTAGAGTAACACTTTATCTATTTTTTTTTTACTTAATTAAAAAGAAGGATTTCTAAGAAGAAAAAAAAAACAAGAATGTGGAGCTTGCCATTTTACTGCCTATGGATACTCCATTTCTCTAAAAATTGTGTAAATCTTAACTTGAGCATTTAACAATGTTCTGGCTTTCTCCCTGCTCCTGATCTCCTTTACAAACATTGGAACTTCTCTCTTTAAATGAAGTGCTGTCGTCTAGAGCAATGATTACCAATATCTTTGTAAATGAATCTCACTTAAGAAAGCTAGTGATCTTCCACACATCACTGGTTTCAGCTCTAGACATTGTCCCCACTTCTTCAGCATCAAGGCTGAGCTACTGTATATAGTTAAACCCACTGGATTACATCCATGTTGACCTGGGTGGTTGTTTACTTCTGACTGCAAAATCCTAGAGCAGAGACACTGCAGCTGAATCTTCAGAAATCAGGAGAGATTAATTTGCTTGGGCTCCATGCTCCAGCTCTAAAATATTCGAGTGTCACCACCAAGGAATGTCTTAACAATTGGTAGCCACTGCTCCTGAATATCTGTTAAAGCAAGCTGAGATATTGTTTTTGCCATATCTTGAATCATTGCCTCTTTATGATAGGCAGGTCCTTCCCAAAAATTTCTATTGGATGTTGTTGCTAGTTTCAAGAGGGCAGCAGCAGTGACTCCAGCAGAAAAACTGGATTGAATGATTAGTCAGAAGACTGTCTCACGTGAAACTGAATACTCTGGTTTTCATTTTCTTCACAAATATAAAAAGGCGTTGGTCAAAAATTATCCATCACAGCAGCTGACAGGGCTTGCAGATTTCCACCCTCTCCCTTGTTTGCTTTCGTGTCAACATGATTTAAGAGAGGAAATAAGCTCACAAAGGGAGTGTCAAGACTATATATCCTAAAAGTTACTGAATGACTACATAATCTCAATGACTAAAAACAATTTCTAAGTTACAAGTTACCTTATTACAGCTGTTGCTAAGATTTGAAGTGTGATTTGCAGTGTATGCCTCCAGTCTCCAGAGACTGGTGCATCCAGCAGCACTGAAGAGTCTAGAAACGCTCAGGAGACATCTGAAAAGTAATTCTCTTGCTTCTAAAGGAACAACATCAAACATATTCACATCTAGCTCTACAAAGATCAAGATGAACAGGTAATGATCAAAGATCATTGACAGGATGAAAGTTCCTACAACTCTGTCCAGTTCATTTGCCTGATTCCAACTGTGGCCAGTAGCAAATGGCTAGGGAAAGCATTAAAAGCAAGACAAGCACAGAATGACACTTATCCTTTGTGAAATATGTAGATTTTTTTATGTGGGGTGTGTGTGCACACACATGCATATCTGAAAGGTCTACACAAAAGCTAGACAGAGAGACTTGGAGAAGGCCATAACCATAGGTAGCATCCTGTACCTGAATAGAATTGCAACACGACAGCTGATCTTTTCAACAAGCAGAGGAAATTCTTCTACCTTTGATGTACTGCATCAACCTATTACAGACACATGCAAACAAGCAGTAAAAGCAAAGCAGAATATTTTTTTTCCTAACATGTAGTTTTTTATAATGAAATATATACTATTCACTCCTTTGCAAAGTCTGTGAGAAATAAAGCCTGTTACTGAGAAACAGTAACAGACTTGAAATTGGCAAAAGGAATTTTATACTGTACATTGTGTATAATCAACCTCCAGAACTTTCACAAGTCAAGAAGTGGGACTAAAAACCTGAGATATTTATAAGAATAACACGAATATTTGCAGTTATATTAGTGCAAAATAAGCCATGTGCGCACACAGGCAGAAACCACCCATTAACTACCTCAGGCTAGGAATGATGTTTCCCTTCTAGGCATGATAATGTATGATTTTTAATGATAAAATTTTACACCTTCCTCTGGTACCTTTAGTACTGGCAGCTTTCTAGAAGGACCTTTGGTTTAATCAGTCCTGGATTTCTTTTGCTTCGAAGTCCTCCCTCCTGATCTACAAGGGTGGTCTTCTCCACACTGGGAATAAGACTATGCCAAGTTATTACATAGATATTTATTTTTCAAATGGCTTTAGAGAGCAGATGTTCCCATATGAGCCTTAGAACTCTTCCTCTACGGAGGTTTACAGCACAAGTCAAACCCTGAATCTCATCCATTTATTGCTCAAGTCAATAGCAAAACTCCCACTGAGCTGAGAAAGATGAGGATTTGGCCCACTGAATGTGACAGCCTGTTCAGCTTCTGCCCCCATTGTGTAGCTAGAAAGGAGTAGACACACGTTAGCATTCGCGATGTTAATATTTGGGCTGCCTGATATGCGAAATCACAAGTATAATCCTTGGGTGGATTATTTTTTTCCTTCCTTTCTGGAAGAAACGATGGCAAAAGTGTTACTCCTACAATTGACAGATCCTTAAATGCCATGAGTTCAGCTTAAATTTTCAGAATTCAGAGGCTTATCCAAAATTTTTCTGAAAAACTCATGTTTTAAAACTGGTCAAGAAGCCTCATCAGAACTTAATTTCAGGGGAGCATCAGGATTTCACTATTTCCTGATTTTTGGCTGGCCAAAAAACAGTAAGATACATAAAAATTATCAAAAGAATTTAAAGGGGAGGAAATTGATCACTGACTTTTAGTAGATGGGCATATAAATATCTTCAAAAGTCTGTAGTTAGAGCAATGGACAGAGGTCAGAGGACACCACTGCTTTGTGAACTTGCTCATTTACAGCAGCATATTGGCTTTTTTGGTCCTTCCCTCTGTTTTTCTCAGAGACCCTATACTACTATGGAAGTGCTGCTGTTATGATTTCACATTTCAAGTGGTTTTATTTCCCTGCATCTATTTTCCAGGGTTCTGTTTGGTTGCCATGAACGGATTTATTTTTTTTCCCTTTGAATCATCGTTAAGTGTTCATGCTCAAAATTCTCTTGCAGTTCCATACCAGAGACTCAAATGGTACTCCTGAGAATGTGGGTAACAAGATCTTGGTCACACTATTACCTGAACACTTAAATCATTTATGTCCTTGCAGCATTAATAGAATAAAGTCACCTCTCAAAAAGCCTGAGCATTTGTATTATTTTAAAGGACTCATCAAAAGATTGTGCTGAAAGCTTTCTTGTGTAATATTGTGAGTACTCACACTGAAACCAAAGGCAGGGAAAGCTAATAGCTGGGATATTTTTAAGGCCAAGAATAGTGAATAGATGGGATATGTACAAGAGAACATGGCCATGCTGGGCATTCTTACTTTTCCTAATCCAATTCAAATTCCCTTCCCTGAGAACAATTCATACTCATGGCAAAGACCTCTCATGTTAAGAATTTTTTCTGTATTTTATTCGGTTTGGTTAGTGACGATTCACTCGTTCCTGAAATTGTCCAGGAGGAAGGCAATCCTTCCTCACACCAATGAATCCCAGTGAGTCAGATGGGACTCAAAGCAGAAGCAGTTACAGAATAGGGTCATATATTTGTTCAAACACATGGTCCAAGGCACAAGACAGAGAATGTGTGTATGAGTCCAGGAGGGAAAAAAAAAAAAATAAATAAATAAAACCAGAAAAGAAAAAAGGATGAAAATTTTTCAGTTGCAATGCCATAAATAAAACTTGGGATAGTTTGCCAGATAAAGACTTCATGGGGAATGATGTCTTGTCAGAGAGACTAGAGAAACCTGCAGTTTACAACCTTAGAAGACAATCAGTAACTTGTAAGCAAGCAACAGATTTGCTGGTTTGCTTGAACTGGTTTATAGCAAGATAAGAGGCTTTTTTAACTGAGGACTTTAGAGAATGGCATATTTTCTTTAGTGAAACATTTTAACTATAAAAAAGGTAAAGAGAATTTTGTTTATAAAACCTTTTTACAGTTTATTTCCTATCATTAAGTTCTTAATATATATATATATATATAAAAATGAGGATCTGACTAAATGAATTAGGACGTTAAATGATAAAGTTCCGTCCATGTAAACAAATAAATAATTATGTACAATCTTTGGCAAAACAAGATGAAATTTCATCGATCTCACTCTCTCACATACACACTTGCAAGGAAAAAAAAAATGAAAAAGAAATTAAAAAAAACATCATAAATAATTTACACAGAATAGGAAAATTATGATACAGTCCAAATATTAACATCTTCATCCCCACACTGATGCCTCTCTCTGATAAAACAAAAAACCCTACACAGCCATTACAACCATTACATTTAATGAAGTCACCCTCCCTTCTGCTTGGGACTTGGGGATACAATTTGAAACATCAGAAGTAAGAAACCGAAACATTTAAAAACCTCATGAAGAGGATTTGGGGAAAAAAACCAAACAAACAAACAAACAAAAAAACCCAAACAAAACCAACAACAAAATAAAATCTAAAGAAAAAAAAATTGATAATATGAACACTATGAGATGTGCAATAAAGCCAGCAACTGCAGATTCTTTTCTAATGAATATAGCAACAAGATCTATTTCAAGGGAGAAAAAGTTGATTCAACATTTAGCTCACTGTGCCCTATAAGGAGGCAAAGGTACTATATTATTCCGTTAGTAAACCCATCTATGAATAAAATTACACCAGCGTGTGTTCTTTTTGTGAACAAAGCTCATACAACTTAAACAAACAAAAAAAAAAGTTAAACATGTTTATACTATTGTATATCTGAGTAACTGTCGTATCTGTTTAGAATAAACACTGGTATCCCTTCAGCATTATTTAAGAAGTTCTATATACAGCAGACATAGGTAACAATACAAAATATTAAACTTAGGGTAACTGGATATATATTAAGGTTCCACTTATAAATTCCTTATTATTATTCACTTAACTTTAAAGCATACATGAATATAACCAATGACACTATCCTTAAACTGTATACCATGCTTTGACAGTATCTACATATTGTGATATGCTTTTAAAAATAGTTTTAAAATATAATTATTTGTGAATGTATTACTGATGCATTATATGACATGCTTTAAAATAAATTATCAGAGAAGGTAGCTCAGTGTGATAATCATAATAAATACTAACAAAATATTTATAAATGGAACCTTAAATTCATACGTTACCAAATTAAGTAACAGTGGCATTGCCACCTTTTCAAAAACCCACATCAGGATTCAGGATGTCAAAGTGCTTTTTGCAGCAGAGGTGGGAAAGTGGTTCAGGTTCATTTTGCTCCACGCAGCCATGGCATATTCTTTATTACAAGGGGATGCAAAGTATGATTGAAACGGAACAACTGGAAATAATTTTTTGAAAGTCAGACAATAGTGATAGCTTCAGATGTTTAAATGAATCACTCTTCCGTTTCATATGGGAGCTTCTAGTTCAATTCTCTTTGGCCTGAATTAAGCCTCTACTAGACAATGCTTTAGGTTGCAAATTTGACATTTCTACCAACTCTAATTTTAATGGGTGTTATTAAGAGCATCCTCATCAGCTAAAGAACATCTTTTTGGATCAATAAATGTTCATAATTGATCTTTGCTTTATTATCATTGTTATTATAGATACTGTTGGTGTGGCCCTCCATTACTTTGCTAAAATTAGACCCATAGCCTTTGTGTTTCTGAAGTACAGCCCTGATCAGAGCAAGGAAGTGTCAACCATACACCTAAAAAGTTATTCAGACATATTTGTCCTCACTTCCAGAAAATGACTGATAATCATCAACCATCTCTTTTTCTCCATATATATATAAATACATTAAGTAATTACATTTTTATATGTAAACGTCATTCCTTAAAAAAAAGACAAATAAACAAACAAACACATTTTGCTACGTTTTCACTGTACAAAAGTGTTCTAATGTATCAATCTGCTTTTGCTTCAGTGGTGGGTCGGACACTCGTGTTTAAGTTTCATTAGTGCTGGCTGTGAGAAGGCACTTGGGTGGAGGGATGGCTGAGGCACTCCTGGCAGCAAGGAAGTACCTGGTGAGTGGAGCACAAGGACAGAGGAAAGGAGGTACACAAAAATAGAAACTGGGACTACCAGGATGTACTGAGGTGTCTAGGTTGCATAGCATTTACAGTACTTTGCTGGTAATGCGGCAACCATTGCTCAAGCATCTGAAAGAAATGGAAAAAAGATATTAATTGTGGTTGTTCTATTTGCTTAGGAAATCAGTCACACAAGAACAGAGCACCACTATGATACAGTACAAGGAGGCAGTATAATGTTTCCTGTCCTGCATTTTCCTATAAATATGAGGACATTTATATAAAAAAATATATGCCTATATAGATACATGTGTATGTGCACCCATGTATCTAAATGTATATTAAAAAAAAATCATATATAAGAAAACCTGGAAAAGCATTTTTCTGTATTTCAAAACATTTTGGACAAGGCACTATAGACAGACTTGCTCATTAAAAATATCTCCTCTCTTTCCTTCATGCCTCTTGAAAGAGGGGTGATCCAGAAGTAGCTCTCTGCCCGCAGGACACACTGAAATAGCCTACACAGGAAAGTGGATACTCAGAGAGAATTCTAAGTACGTATCTCACTCAGAGATTTCTATCTAATTTTTTCCAGGTGGGTAGTATTAAACATCTGGGTTTTGTTATTCAAATTGAGATTACTATATGAGCAAAGGGCATTCGTGGTATTTCAACAAAAGGTTTACTACATGCTATGATATTACAGATTGCTTTCAGTAACTAGAGGATACTTTTCATTTCCATGTTACGTGCTTGCTCCACAGGTTATCAAAGGCTTCAGCATTTTACAGACATTTCCTGTAACTAACCTCTGCATTCGTATTTGAGGTCAGAGAAATAGACCATCTCTTGAGAGAAGACAAAAAGACCTAACCGTCCACCAGCAAAGGTTGTATCATAGATTGGTCCAGAATCCACCATGACTTGTTTCCCTTCATACACTAAAACTCTGTAAAGAAGAAGATATTTTAAATTAGAGAAGGAGAATAATACAGTGTCCAATGCTAGGGGCTGGTAGCAGTTTCCAAGAACTGAAACAGAATTAATTTTAACAAGGCACCAGACAACCCAACTTCATTGTAAGGGTCGCTTCTCATCTCTATCTCACGCCCACCTGGCTGGCGGCCATAACACATAAATCAAAAGCAGTGGAGCGGTTCCATAAGTAATTTTACGCATACCATCTGCAAAAGATTTCCCAATTCTTTATTTAGAACAGACATGTCTCCTGGAATGAACTATGTCATGTACTAGATTTCATTGATAAGCCCCTGTCCCTGTGAACTCAGAGGTCAGCACAAGACCTCACTACATCACTTAGCAAAGTTGTCTTTACAGCTCTGTGAATGGCTGATTTATTTATCTTTAGGTGCAAGGGCCAACATCAGAAATTGGAAGAACCATCCCTCTAGAGTCAAACAAAACATTAATTGGAGACATGCTGAATCTCAATTTCAGATATTTTAAGAGCTTAAGGAAAGCTGGAAAGATTTGGACACAAACAGCTAGACTAATAATAAATTGGAAAAGAAGGAGAACTTGGGGAGGTTTTTTCTGCGTTTTGGGGGTTTTTGTTTTGTTTTTGTAGTAATTCAGGTATCCATCCTGGAGCCAAAAGATCGACTCTAAAGACATCTCTTCATTTTCCTTCTTTATCAGATAGACTGCAGTTCCTTGAACTGGATTCTCTACTTCTCACGGGAGCTCTTGCGATAGTCAAGGTTCTTAGGCACTCAGTCTCTTAAAATAGCCTTTGGGCCAAATGAGAAGTGATTTTATAGTCTCTTAATTAGAGCATTCTCTGGAGGAAGGGATTATGGTCCTGCTTTGATTAACAATAAATTAGTTACACAAAGCAGGATGGCTTCACATGAGGATGAACACACTTGAGCAACTTCCGAGAATTCGAGGGTTAGGGATAGATTTCTACTTAGGCAGAAAGGCACATCCAGCACTTGCTCTACCTTCAAGTTTTTGATTTTCTGAAAGGTGCACAAAGACAAGTATGAAACTGGTCCCTGAAAACAGTGTTTAATGGATGGTAAAAAGAACAGCAAAATGAATGACAGGTTTTAATCTTCATGTAACCCTACTTAACATAATTCTCAAAATTTCAAGAACCTAAAACACATGGGAAGAATTATTAATGAATTATTCATTTCACAAAAAAAAATTACACACTTCTAATCATGTTAATATTAAATTAATATTTCTGTACAAATAAAATGGTTTCATGACTATATTAGTGAAATAATTTATTTTATTTATATATCTTCTATTAAAACACCATTAAGAATGAAGGAATTTAATGCCCTGGACCATAGAATTTGTCATGCTAGATTAATCTAATGTGATACCAGTTGAAACATACTTTCTCTAACACTAAGTAGATTCTGCAAAGAAAGATATAGGTAATAGCAACATGAATGAAAAACTCAAGTTTCTTTTTGACCTGTATCCGTCAGTGCTTTGCACTACAATACTTTGATGAAAAAAAACCCAAAACAAAACAACAACTCTTTTTGTTCCAAGAAGCAGATAACTTAAAATTTGTCTACCCTTTGTCTTCACAGCCAAATGAAACTCCCCTGCTGATAAGCACAAACAAGACCTTAAGAAGCATGGGCAGACTCTGCCATATGAAAAATGTCCTTTACAGTTGCAGCAGTTAGTAGAAGATAAAATTGACGTGGACAGTTAATGCTCATTCTTTGCAACATCAGATAAAGAGCTGGGCTCTAAAAGTCATATGCCATAGCTCCTTGCTGTCTGCATTGCAGATGTGCTTATGGCTACTTCTGCAGTATCTCATATAAGCCACTATGGGAGACAGGATGCCGAAGTAGACAGACCATTGGCCTACTTCCCTGTGGCAATTCTGATGTTTCTAATTAATTTCATTCATTCCAATTCCAGAGGCTGGGGAGGAATCTCATATTCTAATCTTGCTTTGAGTTTTTCTCAGGAATTTTTAGTCCTTTTATAGAACAGCTACTGAGAAAGGATTTTTTTTCTTTAATTTAAGAATATATAGCTAATGTAAACATTGAACCATCCAGACTAAATTAAATACATCTGAAAAGGAAAATAACTTATTCTGAAGATAAAAAAAAAAAAAATCCCTAAAATACTGGAACAAACTGCCATACAAGTATCATCACTATCACTAACAAAGAAACTGATATCATAGCTCTTATATCAACAGAGACAGAAGTTTTACTACTACAAAATATAGAGGTGTAGAAATATTTCTTACTTTATTAATCCTGTTTTAGGCCTATGAATCAAATGCCACCTGTAAGCAGTATAATCTTTCCAGCCAATGTTCTTGGGATCATGCCACAAAGTACGCACCTACAGCAGGAATACAAATGCCTTATTAGAAACAGACTGTGCTCCAGTAACTGTACGCCTACTATAGCAATGGTATATGCAGCCAAAGCTTATTTGCTGCAGAGCATGCAACTGAAAATAGTATTTAACATTTGATCAGCAGACCTCTTTTACAGAGTGAGCATAATGAAAATTTTTGTCTTAAGTTATTGATCAATGGGTAATTACTCATCTGTAGTTTCATGGCTGGTGTCACTAAGATCATTACACCATCAAACCTGACTGCTGAGGAAGTCCTGCCCCTCTCTGCACAAACATACCCACACTGCCAGAGTCAATGCTACTTTTTCTGTCTGCACAAGTGACCAAAGGAGAGGGACTGCAGCTTCCACAGATGTTACTGCCTGTTGCCTGGTCATTTAAATCTCTCGCTCAGTAAAGGTCTTGTTCCTGCAAGAAGCTCCAAAGTGCAAAATTCCTATTCACATGCGAAGCCCCACTAACTTCAGTTCCAAAAGGCACAAGTTTCTTCCATGGCTGGCCCCTATTTGGAACAGCAGCAGTTTTTCTCTCTTTGTTTTCATTACTTTTCTCTTTGGCTGTAACTGGTTATTGAACTCTAAACCACGTGTAATTCAAACAAGCTGGAATGCTGAAGAACCAAGCACCAATACAGAGGTCACAAAGGATTTGCGGATAATTGAGACATCTCACTCCTTTTTCTTTAGACCACACGACATCTTCCCTTTCATACACATAATTTTTTCCATTCATAATTTTTTATACATGTAATGTTTTCTTTGAAACATAATCCAAACGTTATTATTGACACTAGTAATATGGGAATTGAAGAAAAGCTGATAAACATCTGCAAAACTTGAGGTGTGAAAATAAATTATTTTTGAGACACCTCCCTTCTTTTTAAAATATTAAGTCATGCATCACTGGCCTCAAGTTTTAAATCTCTCACCTGTCCAGGGGTGTTTCCTGTGTGCCAGAGAGCATTTCTCAGGTGTTCACCAGCACCAGTTGTTGAGTTCACTACTTTGAGCGACACACCAGAATAGCCGTAAGCCCTGGTGGGTTTGTCTTCCCAGTAGGTCTGAGTAACCTGCTTCCACATGAGAACATAAAACCGACTGCTGGACTGGTAGCCAAACACAAAGCCAGCATAGTCATCATCACGGTCTGTGTTAACATAGAATGTCCCACTGAAGTCAACGGAGCTGAACTCGTCATAGCCTGGGAGAGGACGAAAGAGACAAAACATCGAGTTACAATGCTGGGTCCAGCCACCCACACCCAGGAGTCCTAGCTTTATTCTGAGTTTTTCCAGGAGTCGTAAACTATATTTTTCAGTTTCCTTATCTGCAAAAGTAATTACATTTGCCTACCTATCACATGGAGGCTTCTGGAGAGAAACAAGTTGTTTACAGGTGGCATTGAAGACAGCAGGCACTATACTTATGTCAAGTTCTTCTACTGGGTATTTTGTTCATGTTGCAGTCAGTAATGAGATGAATGGTAAACAAAAGCCAAAATAGCATTAAGCTATTTTTAATGTGGGCATATACACTGTCCCTGTGTGTCAGACCAAAGTGTGCAGCACCAAAAGGTGTGTTTATCTACTTTTTTTTTTTTTTCCTCTTTATCACCAGATCACTGGTTACTTTTACAAAGACGATGGCTGACATCTGATACTCACCTACAGCTATTCCAGGATCAGAGTTAGCAGTCTGCACCAGCTCCTTGCCTTGGTGGCGAATAACCCAGTTGGGATCAATCTGAGCTGTTCCCTTGGGGTCCAGGGGGACCATCTGGAACTTTCTGAAATCAGTTTCACTGATGGCATTGTTTTCAGGACATACATCATAAATATCCGGTACATTGTCATTGTCAAAGTCATCTTTGCAAATATCACCTCTGCCATCACCTGCAAACAATGTGAATAAGCAAATGCAATCATTAGCAATTTATTCAGCCTTCCTAACAGCTCTCCTACTGATGGAAGAAAATTATGATACATACAAGTATGTTATTCTCTTGTTTCTCAAAGAATGCTCCAAACAACTCCGAAGAAAGCTTCATTCTCTGAATGTCTGTTTGAAATGTTGCTGGTGACGACTGGAAGAAGTCATCAACTTAGATCAGGGCCAAAACTGATGGTAATAAAACTGTCCTGTCAGTGGTTTATGAAAGTGATCAATCTGGCCCCAGTCAATATGCTGCTTTAGAATCGGGGTGGGAAAAGTTGGAAGTTTGCTATGTCGATGTAATTCACTAATGCTTGTATTACATTTTCAATTTGATTTGTCCCAGATGTGGATACAACGCCATATTTTAATATGTGCAGTATAAATGAATTCAAACAATAGTGTTAAAAGCTTAATCTTCTTGCACATTACTAAATCCTTATATACAATTGAAGATACTAAATGTCTTTTCAGACTTTTTTATCTCTGTCTCAAGATTCCTTCAGCAACAATCTAGCTAAGGTGCTTCAAATTGCAGAAATTTCATATCTATGTCAAAAGAAAGTGGGGATGGTATTGCAGTAAAATATGCGTGCATGCTCAGTCACTCCTTCACTTGTGGGTAGAACAATTTGTCTTAGAAAAAATGTAGCACTTCAGAAAAATATAAGAAAAAAGAAAGAAGCACTGTATCCAACAGGGCTAGCCTTGGAGGAATTGAAATATTAAGTTTTGTTATATGAATTGCAAGAAGTTTTTTAGACAACCTAAAAATATATCCATACAGCCCAACTACAGTTGTGCTGCTGCTCAACACTTCCAGTATGCTCAAGATTTAAAAAAAAAAAAAAAAAAATTTCCTTTCTTAATTTACCCCTAATATTGGTGGAAACCAGTAATGTGACTTGCCTTGAATAGCAAATGGTGAAAGCAGACATCTAAAAAAAATATAATGTCTCATTGCCACTGTCATTGTTACTCAGTGGCATACAATATAGCTGAGCATCTGCTTTTTGATTTAAGTGTCTGTGACTGCTCTAAGAACATGAGAATTAACACAACGGGAAATAGCAATGATCCAACTCACTCAATATTGACCTGCTACTAGATAATAGAAAGCTACATTACTATGCCTAACCAGCACAGTATTATCCAAGTATGATGCTTTTAGAGAGAGAGCAGAATGAATTTTAGGCAACAGCCAAAAAGAAAAGTAGTTAGACAAAGCTGAAGCATCTAATATCCCAAAGACTTTTCTGCAGCTCAGATACGTGGTGAAATGGTCCCATTTTCCACCCTGGCAATCAGCCATGGAGAACTCCAAATCCTGACCAGCTGTGTGCTCCTGCACCTGTTTGTCTTGGTACTTTGTGGAGAAAAGAGAATGAATTTCCAATTTTATTCCCTTTGCCAATACGAAAGAGGTAGTTCTCGAGTCACAGGAGAATCTAATTATTCACTGAAAGTCCTGCTGACTTTGTTACTGAGCTGCTGCTGACAACATTGATTCCCCGTCAAGGAAAGTCAGAAAGTGTTTTGTTTACCCAGCCACATCCAACAGCTCTCTCCAGGGGCTCATCTTTATATGCTATAGCTCACATCTTCAAGAGCGTGGGAGCATCTTTTGGCTTCATTTATCGCTTTTCCAGGATTTCTGCTGGACTTGCCACTAATGATAGTGATGAGCTGGCTAAACTGTTTAAATTTACTCTTTTTGTGAATACTTACTTCATATATAAATGTATTCTCTCTCACAAGATCCAGGTGACAGCTGACTATAACAAACTACACCAATTTGGGGACACTCTTATTCTGGAATATTTCTGAAATTATACAGCTATTCCAGAGATTGGCAAGTACAGAGATCTTCTCATTATATCACTGGACTGAAGAGTTAAGTAATTTAAGAACTACTACTGACTACAAACCAGAAACTTCCTGCTGCAACCAGCTGTCTTACCAGGAAATCAGTCAGGGCTCAGGACTGTATCTTTCTAATTGTACATAAAATCATATTGTGTAGGTACTAAATTCTGCTTTCAGTTTCACCAAAATAACCATGGAAAGACTCCAGCAAGCTGTACAACTCAGAACAGAAACTGCTCACCTGTATTTATTGCAAGGGCCTTTACTAGTAGATATATTATGGTGGTTTTGGATCATATGGATCAGATATATTTTTATTAAATTACATTTATGATTGTGAAACTATCACTATTTCATTATTGAAATACTGCCAAACACAGAGAAGGACTGTTTGAGAGTGACCAGCAACATTTTACCACAGAACTGGAGAAAGAAACAGCTATGTATCCATTTCTTAAACTGTGACGTGTACCTAATCAAGACATATTTAAAGGTTCCTATAAAGCAAATTTGAGAAAAGCTGCTCAGAAATTTTTTTTAACAAAAATTATTTTAAAAACCCAATAATTTTAGACTTAAAAAACCTGGAGAAATAGTCTGGTTTTCAAAATAAAACAGCACTAAAACACATTTTTTCCATTTTAATTTTCAGAAAACAGCTTGTTTTGAAAGCAAAGCAGCTCAGTTTTAATTTTAAGACATTTGAAATTCAAGCTATTGGAAATATTTTCCCAAGTTTTTTTCACTTTGAATTTCCCAATTCAAAGTGAAAATCAGAAATATATATTTTTAAAAAATCTGGTGTAGTTTTGGTTTTTGTTTTTGTTTTTTATTTTTTTAAATTTATTTAAAGGTGTTCTACAAATAAGTATGCGTGTGTTTGAGCCCTGTCAAAGAGGCTTCCTAATGCTCTGACTCTGGACCAAACCGGACCGTGCAGTTCCATTGAAGTCCACAGTGTCTCAAATGTCAAAAGCAGTTCAGTTTGACCTGAAGTTTTTCTCTTCACCAAATACTCCATGATCAGAATCGGATACTAAGAACTAAACAAAATTCATATGACATTGTTCTTACCATCAGAGTCCTCCTGCTCAGGGTTGTATCTGAGGCGACAATTGTCCCTGTCATCTGGGACACCATCATTGTCATCATCAGGATCACAAGCATCTCCTTTACCATCCTTATCATGGTCAGCCTGGTTAGCATTGGGGATGTAAGGGCAGTTATCTTGGTTGTTCTGGTGGCCATCTTCATCTATGTCCTCATTATTGTCACACTGGTCACCAACAAGGTCGTTATCTGCATCAGTCTACAAAAACAAACAAACAAAAAAGTAAATGTATTATTGTTGCTAAACACAAAATTACAGGTAGCCTGGTACTTAATTTCTCAACATTTCTTTTCAAGGACTTCTCTGGAGACAAGTGATATCATGATGACAACTGTGCTTAAAGCAGAAATATAACTTTAAACTAGTATAGCTACTTATTCTGCCATCAGTGCATAAGATCCGATCACCAAGACATTTCCAGGGTAGATTTCTGGTCACAATCTTCATTGCTTTCATTTTAGAGATCACAGGGGAGTTGCAGTCTGGGCAGCACATTTTCTGATTGCTACCGTATGCTTGATGTTGCTTATCTGTGCACGGACCAACAAACTCAGGCATATCAAATGCAGCCCTGAGGCTGTTCTCACTCGCCACGAGGTAAGAAAACAGCAATTATTCTGTTCTTTTCTCTGCCTTTGTTCTGATATTATCATTAAATAAACTGTCTCTAACATTTACCTGGTCTGGATTATGCATCAATGGACAGTTATCACACTGATCGCCAACTCCATCACCATCTGTATCACTCTGGTCTGTGTTATAGACGTAAGGACAATTATCTCGTTCATTAAAAATGTCTATGAGGAAAAAAAAAAACAACAAAAGATTGAAGAAATCAGAACGGTATTGCATCCAGCACAGTCAGTCGTAGACTGCAGGAGTCACCAGTAAAGAAGTCATGGTCTTAAGGAGTTCATAGGCTTTCTGACTGCTATAACGTTATTGCTACAACATGAAATAGTGAAAAGACTAATGCTAGAAAATTACAGTATCAATTCCATTTTTCTTGGAATTCTTTTATAAAATAAAAATACTTATATATATATTTTACTAAGGGATTTTGCTAGAGTCAGGGCTGATTATGTCTTAAGGATTTAGCCTTTTTTCATAGAATAACAGATAAAGGGGTGGGGTGTTTTTCTTTTTAAATATGATTTTAAAAGATTTGATTTGGATTTTCTTCCCAGACACTTTAAGGAATGGCATAGAACGCACAGCTACAAATGATGGAATTTCTGAAGAGTTCTGTATAGGAACAAATGCATTAATGTTCAGCTGCCTTAGCACTAAATAATTTCATTTTACCAGAATATGTGCATCATTTTTTTGTACAGCATGCCAAATTTCTAAAAGAAACTGTTCCTCCTCAGGAAACTTTATTTACAACTGACAATCTCCTTCAAAATCACAATACTTTGAAGAAAAACAAAAATAAGATATGCTGGCATAGCTGTCTGGAAAGGATACAAGTACACTCTCCTACATTATATGGTCCCTGCATATTTGAATAATCTTTAAACCATAGCATATGATTACATTTTTATTCAAATGCAAAACTCCCACAAGTACAAACCCCTGATGGTCAGAAGGATGACCAAAATATTCAGAAGTTCAAGTGGGACAGCATCCAAAAGTTTAAAACATTACTGAATGAAATCCAAAACTAGATTTCTTCAACTTCTAGTACTTCTGGATTCTCATAAAACTGAAATGCTGCAGGGATATGATTTTTGAAAGACTGTTAAGTGCTTTTCTCCCTCCTTAATGCTGATCAAATCTGGGTCAAATAAGCATGTACTGGTAGATGAAATAAACACCTTTAATAATATTTTAAGACACATTAAAAATGTGTATTTGGATTACTGTGGGCTTTGCAGTATGTTCATAGAAAAGCAGATTAACTTCCTACAGATATTGTCTTAACCGCACAGATGTTCTGATGTTCTTTTCCCTCCCAAAAAAAGAAAAAAAAAAAAAGAGTCAACAAAAGTGTTATATTAGACCCTGATTACTTTGGAGCACAGGTGAAGGAAAGATTTTTTTTTAAGATTACACTGACAAAAGACTTGCTGAGATTTTTCTTCAACAATATCGTTGTAGTCATTTAGGGAGTTTGTGGACAACTATACTACACGGGGCAGATGAACCTCAGTCTTCTCTCCCTTCTCCTGCATTTTTGAGCAGATAGACCCAATTTTATTCCTTGAACAAAAGCAGGTAGCCCATCTTACTGGACATAAAGCAAAGTGTATTTGTGGTACAGCACTTAATTCTCAAAACAGAAAGCATACCATCTCCATCAATATCCACAGCACACGAGTCACCCTCCCCATTATTATCTGTGTCAATCTGAGCAGGGTTGTGCACATAGGGGCAATTATCACAGCGGTCACCAACTTCATCCTTGTCATAATCAAACTGTCGAGGGTTGAACAGAAGAGGGCAATTGTCCTAGTAAGAAGAAATAGAAGATTTCAGAATATAAATCACAACTCATGAGAACATACTATG
Organism: Chlamydotis macqueenii; assembly: GCF_036417535.1. NCBI lineage: Eukaryota > Metazoa > Chordata > Aves > Otidiformes > Otididae > Chlamydotis > Chlamydotis macqueenii. The sequence goes on along the minus strand of NC_141558.1, from coordinate 99,619,161 downwards.
AAGTGGTTCATCTTGGACAGAGGTTAAAAATCAAAATATTAATCCATTATTTTTTCAATGGACAAGCTGTACATACTCTGAAGATCTTGGTGGTAACAGGATGGCACCTGCATAGCCTGGCTCACTGTTTGGTTTTGTGTTTTTGTACAAGGCATGTGAAATGTGTTCTGTATCTCACTAGAAGAGCAACAGGCATTTTAAATTGGATCTGTACTCAGATACTTCAGCAAAAGTGTATCACTCGTACATGTGGTTTTTTAAAAAAATCAATCCATGTTGTAATATCAAGCCAACTTGAGTTACATATTGTATTTTTTGGAAGAAATTAGAGTTGTTACTCTGACTTTTTTGGAACAAATTATTATTAATATCCTCACTTTCAAACCATGTATTTTTATTTTTTCAATTTAAACCTTTTTTTGTGGGTTGTGTTATATTACATATGATGATAAAATGTAAAAAGTTTCACAAAGCAGCGTTAAAATGAAATACTCTCATTGACACTAAATATTTTTCCCTGAGACCATTCCTTTTAGTGGAATTTTAAAAATTTCATTTCAGTTTAGTCCCTAATTTGAAAGCCTGCCAGAATTAGAATTCTTGTGTTTCACACATCCCCAAATTATACATGGACTTTTGCACAGGCATGAGGAAGTACTCAGTGTGAAAAGCAAAGAACAACAAAACCAAACCAAAGTAGTTGGAGTGAGGGCTACATGAGCATCATGGAATCTGAATGGAGGTCATTTGGAAAAAAATCTTTAAACTACTTTTTCTCCACTAAAGCAAAAACCATTTACTAGGAACAATTTTTTTAGCCCAACCTTTTAAATTCCTCAGAATTACATTTTATATACTCAAGGATAAGATCTAGAAGCACGTCAAAGTTTTATACCGCTCATAAAACTGAACTGCCGGCTACAATTTTTCAAATATATGTACTAAATCATATCATTTAATGAAATGGTTCTTTGGTTTTTGAAATATTCTAAGTAGAGGCTCCATGAACACAGTTCTAGCCCACCTTTACCCATCTGAAGCTCTAGACCATCCAGGCTCCCTCTGAAGGGAACAAAGAGGCACAGTAAATTCCTAAAACCAATTCACTCATACTAAACATGTTCAGAAAAGGCAGGGTGAACCCTACTCTGGAGGTGTCTCTGTCCTTTTGCTGAATGTACAGGGAGAATAGGTTTAGACTAACTGCCTATATTTTAGGCTCTACAGGTAAATTAATTTCAGTCTCGTGGGCAGATCTAAAGGAGGAAAGTATGAACCAGGTTAAGTACTTTCCTCTCATCATTTCCCCTTGATGCTGGCTGTGTTTATAGTTATTATTATTCATCATATCTTGTTCCCAACATACCTCAGATATATCTACCAACTTTTCAAATACAATGGACCTATCATTCTCCCATTGCAAAATAAAACATCCTATATCACCTTCCATTGAACTGTTTTCACACACACAACCAAACCTAGAACTGATAGGGAGAACATAATCCAGACTCAGGTTCCCCAGGCTGCTTTGCTCTGCACAGCACTACTCTCCTTTGACCCCATACAGCTTTACTCTGCACCAGACATTGCTCAGGGAAGGCAGTGCAGAATAACTCAGCTGAAGCTCTGAACAATAGAGCTCTCATCTATTGTAATGGTTTTCCTTAAAACCAGATGTTTAGGTTGAATGTTCTGAAGACACAGAAATGCATCTTACTTTGTCATCTTCGACGCCATCGTTGTCATCATCCTCATCACAGGCATCTCCTTTGCCATCTTTATCAAAGTCTTCTTGGCCAGAATTAGGCAGAAGGGGGCAGTTATCCTGGCCAAAAGAAATAATCAATACATTATGTTTACATTATGTCAGAATGACTTGCCTGGGCAAAAGAATAGATATGGTACACCAGAGGCTATAAAACAAGAACAATCAATCACAAATATTTTTTTAAAGTGCCTGTTTGTTTATTGCCAAAGATAGTAGTTCATTTGCTGCTTTCGTATTGTAAAGTAAGTGAAATGCATCTGCAAATCATTCTATTTCCCAGCTCTCCTTCTGTTACAGAGATGTTTCCAGTAAATTTTAGATGAAACTATCTAGCAGAGAACAAACATACCACACGCACACACATGCACTCTTACATCAACTTTTTATAGGCAACTCATGAAGCATGTTTGAAGATTACATATAAAATGACCAAGTTTGATTGCCAGAAAAATAAAGATACAAGCCAGGAGATGGTCTTCAGAAATAGTTGCTCATATGGAAAGTTACTGGAATGAAGTAGTACACAGCAATGAAGGGGAACACTGTAAGAAAGGGTTTTGAAAAAACATGCCTTTATACTATTCTGCAAAACAGTACCTTTGCACTCTCATGCTCCCATGGCTTTGAAAATAAAAGGCAAATTTATCTCTATTTTGTATCATAGCTTTGTAAAGAATGATTATTTTAAATGAGCAAGTCTTACATTACACTGAAAAAATAATAAGTTAAATAGTTTGCCAAACTTTTAACATGTATTCCTTTTTAAAATACTAAAATCAGGTAAAAATGGATTGGCTAAGAACAAATACATCTAGAAAATTTCATTCTGTTATTCTTATTTTTTCTCACATTCCATATCTACCTCAGACCAAAACTGAATCTACCCATAGAGTGCAGAAATACCTTCTCTGTAACTTTTTTTGAGACAATGAAAGAAATTAGTTGAAGCATGCTCAATCATTCTGCATGTTTGTATCTATATGTTTGTCTGTCTGTCTTCTCTAGAAATTTGAGTCCAATTTCACACAAATCAAGTAGTAAGGTGGAGACCTCATGGACAGAAAGTTCCTACAAACTTTGCAAAAAGAAATAGTGGTGTAGAGGAGAGAGATCCTCCCAGTGCACTCTAAAAATCTCTCACTAGATATTAGAAAGAGGGTTTATTAGACATCACACCTTCTACCTGGCAACTCAACGTTGAGATACAAGCCCAGTGGAAGCTACATTATAGACAAAGTTGTGTGTTGGTATGATCATTCTTATACAAACAAAAATTCTACTTTCATGTGAATAAAAAAGAAATTTATACTAAAAGATATTGCTAAGATTTTATTTTTATTATTATTTACAATAACTTGCTTTATTCATATAGCTTTGCTTAGACAGTAAGTCCATTTTCAGCCATTATGAACTCAAGGAAAGAAGCTTTGGTTGGCTTGCTTTCATCACTCATAATAAATATAGGGACTTGAAAGTATCTGATATTTTTGAAGGTTTTCTGTGGAGTTTTTCCCTTAAATTAAGTACTTGTGTCTATTAGACCAACACATGTATTATAGAAACCATGAATCAACCTTTGAAAGTTACTTTTTTTTCTGAATGAGTTCAGCATGCTGGGTTTTTAATGAAAACTTGTAATTTGCAATACATCTTGAGTCAACATGTTGCAGATTCAGATGACAGGAACTGAAAGAGAATATATGAACTGCAATTCCAGTTCATGGCTGGATCCACAATGAACAGACATCAGCTACAATGAGGAAGGTCAAGGTTTGAGGCATAAATTTCCATCAATGTCTAAAACTCTTCTGCTGATAAAATGCCAGATTCACAACTTCAACTGGATTATACCTGAGTGACTTATAATTCTCTCAAATAGCTTGATTTCAAACTTCCCTAGTCTCTTGATTCATATTTGGTTTTTTAACCACTGCAGTGGTCTAGAACTCAAGTCATATTTTGCATTTCTCTCCTTATCATTTAATACAAAGCTATTGTGCTAGAACTTCACGACAGTTTAGAGGTAGATCACTTTAACATGGAGAAGGAGAAACCAAAACGTTTCAGGTTTGGGGAAAAAAAAAAATCCAAAAACCTCAGGTCTAGGGAAAAGCCTTGACGCTGTAGCCACGACTGATTCAGAAAAATACTTGAGCACATGCCCTAGTGAAAGCAAGTAGATAATCCAGTGTTTCCAGTGGTCCCATGGGTAGGTGTTTAAAACTGAGCACTCGCTTATGCCTTCTCCTCAGGTGAAGCTCAGTTCATCCCAGTTGCTTAATTTGCTGCTGCAGTGTATGCCACTCTGTATTGTTCCCGTCATTCAACTATCAGTGACGCCACCACTCAGAACTCGGAATTACCTCTACAGGGGGTGCCTTCACCCCTCAGCTATTTGGGCCATTGTTAAACTGATGAACCTGGAACAACTTTCAGCCTGGTTTTGCACAGCAGTGTAACTCCATCAGGATGAGACATGCAAGCGATGGAGAACCCTTCTGTCTAATTACTCATTCTTTCCTCTCTTCGGTTCCTATTGCCAAAACTTATCTCAGGCTCAGAATCCAGTTTTCACAGAGAGTGTGACCTGCTTAACTCTTTAAAAGGAAGGGGTAGTTAAAGGAAGGATTTAGAACTGCAGACCTTACGTGGCTGCTCAGTGTCCTGTTACAAGCCTTGCAGGTAGGATTTTATACTCACCTGCGCCCAGAGATGCCTGTTTAGTCCTCACTGGCTCCACACTTATGCTTTAGGCAGCTCATACTTGGTGTGCTAACTCTATTCACAAGAATCTCAACCTCATGTATTCTGAGTAGGAAGAAATCCAAAGCAGAGGACTCTGGATCTTATTTTGAGAATCCCTTACTGGAACTATTGTTAAGCAAATACACATTTCACAGCATCTCCTGGAAAATGAGCATGCTGTAATAGTGAAAGCTTAATGAAAGCAACCAGCTTGATGCTGAGAAGTGTTATTCACAACTATTTAGGAAGAAAGAGAGAAAATTTGGTTATGTAGTGGCATTGTTATCAACCTTTTTTACTTACCTTCACACAATGGTATGTTGCATTAGCAGCACAGACTAAGTTATTATTCGGCCAGCCATCCAAGTCCGAATCCTCACCACAGATGCGTCCATCGCCAGCATAACCTGTCCTACATTCACATTTGTACATAGGATCACTGAAATGGCCCAGATAGATGCACTCTGCAGACTTATGGCAGCTGTGTGTCTTGTCCTTGCATGGATTCTCTGGCTCACAGACCTGTAACAGACAGAGCATACTCACTGAAACCCGATGATATTCAGAGCCAGTTGCGCATGTCTCAACTTCATCAAAATCCATCAAAAAAGGCCAGTTATTTAGATGCTTAAAGACAGGAACTGTGTTTCAATTGTGGTTAGTAAGTCATAGAGGTATGTTGGTTCACAACGCCAGACAAAGTGTACAACAAAAATAATTACAACAAAAATAACTACAACAAACCACAGGAAAAACTGGACATTATTCAAAAAGCCATTAAAGTGATTAACATTTTCAGAACTCTATCTGCTTTCTTTCAGATGTCATTAATCCCCAAAAATCAACTGCAACGGAAAGCAGACTGTACTCACCTCTTTCCTTTAGCGTTCTGCCTGTCAGCATGCAAGGACTATCTTACTTTCTTAAATCGAAGAGACTCTAATCAATTCTCATGCTCCCCACAAGTTCAGTTTTTGTTGGCTCTTTCTTAACACTTTGCTTATTTTCATTGACAGTATCTGAGAATCTTACACAGATGTTTTATATTTAAGCTTCACGTGTTGAACTAACCACAGACTGATTCAATAACAACAGAGAAGATACCCCATGCCATCCATTTTAACATTTTAGTCTTGTCTATCAAACTGTAGTCTTCAATATCACTTCCACTTCCTTCTGTCCTTCACCACTGATAGGTGTTGGCCCAATGGAATTTAGTGAGTGAGAACTTCAGACATATGTCTGATGACACCCAGATTAACAGCATCATATTTATGGAGAGAACGATCCTGATTCTTCAGTTTCCAATCCCCAGAGTAGGCATACACACCTGAGAGAAAGAAGTGCAAAGCAGGGGAATGCTTGCTCTTGGCATTTTACACTCATTTGGTGCAACTGTGCAGATGCCTACAGAAAACAAAATCATTTAAAAAACAACCCCAAATTCAGAACCAAAAATATCCTGGAACAGCAGTTATCTCTTTCAGGCTGTCTTTCTTTGGTACCTAATTTTATCACATACTTTCATTCACACATATTTTCAGGTGAGAATTACTCAGCTTGAAATCCATCAAATTCTCTTCAACACCACTTACCTGCTTCTCAGTCTTGGCAACTTCCAGCCCTACCCCATATGGCTGGCTTCCTTTATAGCGTGGAGGACAGGGCAAGCAGTGGAAACCCGGATTTGTGTTCACACAGCGATGGACCTGATTCACCTTAAAGCAAACATCTGATACAGCTATACACTGCAGGAAAAGAAAGAAAGGAGAAATGAATTAGATGGCTGTGTAATTCTCAAATAATGAAAATTTTACAGTGATTTCCTGATGTTAGTGGAAACAAAGTCAATACCTCATCAAGATCCTCACAGACAGTACCATTGCCAAGGTAACCTGCTGGGCATGGCCCACATGACCAAGACCCGTCTGGGTAACTGTTGCATTCTGCTCCAGGAAAGCAAGGATTTGACAAACACCCATCTGGTAAAGACATATAAAAATGTAAATTCAGTTAGGTGCATAAAAGGCATGTAACACTTCATTTAAAAAGTATTCTCTGTTCATTAGCTTATATCACATCTCATGCAACAGACTCTTATAAAAATTCTTCAAATTAGGGTTATTAAATGCATTTAATATACTATTGACTTAATACAAAAATACTACAGATTGCTACATTCAGTTGAATACATTACACCATATTGAATCCCTGTTTAAGAAATGCATCCTTGTTCAGAAGTTAGTATTAAGAATGTATATAAAATTCCACTGATCTAAACAGCACCCAAAATAGTCAAATATGCTTTCCTGAAACAAAGGTGTAGTTAGTAGGTTTCTGTAGTGTCAATTCATAATTATCCGTTAAAGAAATAATAATAATAATAATAATTCAGACTGAACAAAGAATGACTAGATACCAACCAATTGGGCAATCCTTCTTATTGCACATATCATGTTGCTTAGTATCTCCCACGCATGGCTTTCCTCCGTACTGTGGCTCTGGACTGTTACAGAGGCGAGACCTCTCACGAATTCCTCCTCCACAGGTAACAGTGCAAGCAGACCACGGAGACCAAGGACCCCACTGGCCATTCACTGGGATATGCAAAAGAGAGGAGAAGAGCGTCACAGGCAATATACTGGGGACAACATTTAGTGCCAACGACAATAACCCTTTCTTCAGAACCCTGACTGGAGACAGTTTCTCACTACGCACAAGGAACAAAGATGCTGACAAAGCCTTACACTAAGATAGCAATATTTCAGAAACAAGCAAACAAATAAAAAATACCCAACTGCTTTATAGGCATTTTTTGGCCAATAATTCAAAACAACATGCCGTGCCCACTGCCACGATGTATTTCCACTTAAGTTGATCAGAACAAGTATGGTGCCTTCAAAGCTCACTACGAAGCTTTTATTTTGTACAGAAAGCAGGGTGCAACCACAGGATACAAACTTCTGCTGAGCCAAACCTGAGCTCTATGGCTTGGTTTTTTGTTGTTTTTTGTTTGTTTGTTTGTTGTTTTTTTTTTTATAATGGCAACAGTATGCTCAGTAAGGTTGCAGCTATTATTCTTGTTTTGTAATCCATCCATAAGTGTATCTTCCATAGCATTGCTATTTCAATGATTCTCCTACACATTTTATATTGGTACAACTTTACTAATACTGTTGGCATCAATCCTGAATTTTCTTGAAATACAAATATATTTGAACAACACTCTGTGTTTGTTCTTGGCACTGAAAAAAAAAAACAACATACGGGCAATGGTGTGTGTCCTTAAATAAATAACCTTTTCCCTAACTTTGCATGCACATGTAGATCAAATAATAGATGAACCGTGTCCTGCTATTTAAGTACTATTGAGTTAGAAGCTTGACATCAATGTCAAGCTCATATCCCATAAGTAGAAAGGAAACGCGGAACAGATGAGGGAATGAAGAAAGATATACTAAAGTGAAAAAGTGAGGAAAAACTATATGAAGGGAAAGTGAAAGGGAGTGGAATGAACAGTCTCTAAAAAGGTTTAAAAGTGTTCATGAGTAAGAAAGAATTATAATAACAATTAAATGTGTTGAATATGTAAAATGTCTATGCGTACTTTCAAAGAAACCTGGCTATTGAGGGACTGTATGTCTATTCCTAACATGTATGGTATCACCTTCCTTCAGATAGAAAGCGTTTGTATTTCTTACATGCAGAGGTAAATCACTAAGTTATAAAATGAAAATTTCTCAACCTCTTAATGTTTAAAGCCACATCATAACTTGGGAGGTTTACAAAACCTCCAACAGCATTGTTGCCTTCATTTTAAAAACATCCTTGTGCGTTCACTCCTAAGCTAAAAGTTATATTTTCCATCATAGAAATTCACTGTAATTCAGATCTGAATAAAGAGAAGAATTCAACTGGAACATTATTGCATCACCTTGGATTCAATACCACAAACATACCTGGACATGGAACTTTCTCACACTTCTCAGTCTCACGGCCATTTCCCACACAGTTTTTCCCACCCATCTGGGGAATAGGGGAATTGCAGAGGCGGATGCGGGTGATATTTCCTACTCCACAGGTAACTGAGCAGGAAGACCAGGGAGACCAGTGACTCCAACCACCATCTTGACGTACTGCCAGAGAAAAGAGCAAAACTCAAGGAAATAGCCTACTTGCACCAGTAATACAAACTTACTTGTGAAGTTAACCTTCTAATAAGCCTCTCACCACATCTGATGAATGTCCCATCTCTTTCCTACCACTGTCACAAAGCCCAACACGTCAGCTCAGACATTCAAGCATAGCTTTCTTAAAAATCTCAGTGACCAACGTATAACTAACATGCATATTAGATATTTTACTTAAAAATAAACTTGTTCCAATGAAACAAATACTTGTTTAAAACACACATTTGGACATCTAGCAGCTTCAGAAATAGCCTTAGGTACTATAGTGGCCTGGATATAGCAGCTACCTGCAATAGTATTAACTACAGTTCTGGAGACAGAATACAATCCTTCTGATTGCCTTAAATATAAAAGCAGTTTGATATTTTGCAAAAATCTTTTATGATTACTGTATCCGTAAAAGCTCCTAAGCTAATGGAATGTGTCAATAATCCTGAATGAATTGGAGATCAAAATGTGGCCCCATGTATCATGATTATCAACTGAGTGTTGTCTCCAAACTGACTTCAAAGAAGAGACTCCAGTTCATAATGTTAAAGAAAAGATCACCCACTATCTTTTTGTTTAACAGAGCTGAGCCCAGAACACACATACACATTAAATTGTCAGGAAAAGGAAAAACATTTGTAAGGGGGAAGATGACAAAGAATTTAATGATAGCTACTTTAATTATGCATATATGAGTGTCCAAATACACACTGTTCTGGCTAGTGAGTGTTTGTAGCAAATCCAAACTAAGCTTTTTTTTTTCTTAGAGAAGTCCAAAGAAGCTTTAAAAAAAAAGAAAGACATGTTATTACTTACTGCGATGGTCACATTTCTTAAAGCTGCACATCCTTGTCTGGATGTGCGGGCCTGTACAAGCACTCCTGGTGACATCACACGACCTTCCTCGCATCTGAGTCCCAGAACCACAGGTAACTGAGCACTTTGTCCAGTCTGACCATGGTGACCAGCCTTCCTCACTGTCATCAGCTGCAGAGCAAAAGGTACAGAAAAGTACTTAGCATTGAAAGTCACTCTATTATCTTACTCAGAAGACTTTCAGTTCTCTTTGTCTGTAGAACATATGCTTTGTCAGTTCTTGTTCTAATTTTGCCTTCCCAAGTTGATACTGAAGTTATGGAATTATGGTTTAATGTAACGAGAGATTGGCACAGATGAGAATCCTGGATCTTCATGAATTTTTGTTTGCATGAGGCACTGACCATTGGCAGAAGAATATCTTATCTCTAGAATGGACTGAGCCAAAAACTCAAGTTCCAACTGCCTTTGACTTCAGAATATAGGTCACTATGATGATATGTGGCCTCACCTCTGAACACAACATAATGATGAATGTGATCAAGAGCATGTTTATGCCTGTGAATAGGCAAAAAAAAAATCTGAGTATATTTAAATGCATTTTTATTTAGAACATTTAAGCAACTCTTTTCTTCTGCAACAGACTTGTCTAGTACAGAGTGAAATCTACTGAACTCACACTGAAGACACTTAATTAGTGAAATTACTAAAACTATTGTCACTCTACAGTCTAGTTCACAGCCTGCAACGTTGTCTTAAACAAACCTTGACAATCTGTTCCATGTAAGTAAAGCATTATACCAAAAGACGATATATGACAGAGAAGAAATAAAGTAACAGAACAAGAATAACTGAGAGGAAAAATAACTTGCACTCTTAATAAATATTGCATCAAACCACATGAAACTTTTGATCTGAACTTCAACATTCTCCACAAGGAGACAAGAAAACATCCTAACCTATGTTCGTCTGTTTTAACCAGTCAGTATGGAAAAGAAACACTCCACAGTGCTATTGCAAACCAACTATCAGAATGTCTAGCCTTGGAAAACACAGCTAGGGAGGTGTATGCATCTAACCTTTAGTGTTCAGCTTAGCTAGGCAAGTTATCAGCTTACTACCAGGCAACCAATATAATCACCGAAGAGAGACCAACTGCTCCAGAAGGTAACTCCAGAAGCCGCCAGGTTTCTTCATATGATCCCTGTGTACATACAAGTTTTTTATACCTGCCTCAGCCTCTTACTTGTTTTGATCTCTCCAGCACAGTAGCAGTGATTTTAAATATTGCCAAAGAGTATCTTTCTCTTTGGCTAAATACTCACAGTGCGAGCAGACTGGACAGCATTCGCCTTCAACAAAAGATGGATTGGCGCAGGAGACTGCTGGGCAGGTGATTTGATGGCACACAATTTTAGAATCCTACAGACAAAGAAATCAACTTACTGACTCATGCTCACATACAGAAGCAAATAAAGGTGGGCATATGGGGAACATTTCATGTGTGGAAATTCTTTGATTTGTTCTAAATGTCATGGACACGGTGACTACTTTTTATAAATATCAGTAAGTCCAGGCCAAGCTCTGAGTAAGTGTGATCTGACCTGGAGCAAACCCACTATCTGTTTTTGCAGAGAAGAATGTTTCCAAAACCTTACCTGGCAGGTGCACTTGGTGCAGCTATCTACAATCCAGCTTTCCTTATCTGCAAAGACACGACCATCCTGCCAGCAAACTGACTGGTTCTTCAGTGTTTTGTTAGGCCCAATCAATTCCCACATAATTTGGTTCTCCTCAGACTAGAAGATGAAGCAAATGAAAAAAAAAAAAATTTGGTACTTTGTAAACAAACCATTTTATATCTGACAAAACTAAGACACTATTGGATTTCATTCAGATTTTAGTCCTGAGACATATGGCACAGAAATAAACTTCCTTCAGAAAAGATTAACTTATTCAGAACAAGAAGAGTAGTAGACTTCAGTAACGTGCCACCATCTTAAGTCAACTACGAAAATCCCATACATTTACTTACTGTGTAGGTACTCAGTATACCCTGTGTTGATGTATTCACAAGCAGTACAAGCACAGCAAAAACGCTTCAACAGTATACAGGCAAGGCTGGGTTTCTTAGCTTCCGATTTCCAAACCTGCTGTTCCTTTAACAGGATTTATTTCCTCTGTGTATGAGTGCATGTGTGTGTTCTTTTAAACCCAGTCTGTCAAAACCAAGCCTTCATTAAAATGTTGTATTCAAGAACTACCTAACTAGTCACTCTGAAAATGCAGGCCATCTCTACATCATGTAGATATACGATCAGGTATGCACACGTACATACAGAAACGTTTATTAACTGCCTGTGGTATAAAACAAAGAAGGAAAGAGACAGACTTCTGTCAGTTCTTCAGACTTACAGGTACCTACCACTTTTTGGAGGTTATCAGCTAAGTTGTTCACCACGATGCGCAGGCCGGTGAGCTCTGTGAACATCGTTCCCAGCTCTTCACAGGAGCGGTCACAAAATTCAGCCTTCTTCTCTGGCTTCTCGCCCACGTACTCAGTTGTGACAGCAGGGCTCAAGTGAAGGATTTCAGTGCTCTCATTGATAGTGTTCACTTCAGCTGGTAGCAAGAGAGGAAAAAAAGAAGAGCTGCATATGCAAAGTTCTTCCACAGATTACGGATTCCTGCTGAAATCACGGATTGGCACCCATGTGCAGGGTTTAAACATATCTATTTTGGCACAGCTTCCTACTAGATCATACCCATGAATAAAAGAGAGGGGTTAGATGTCAGCTGGTTCCAATTACAGGCTTTCCCTTTTCAAAATTAAGAGCCAAGCTGTGTCTCACACAGCCCTCACTTTAAAACATTGTTGGCAATGCAACACAATAATTTATGAAGAAGGCATAACAAAAGGACACAGTAGCAAACAAACAAACTCATTTTATCCACTCAGAGCCATTAAGGGTTTCAGACTTTTTCATGACCTATCACATTTTCTCGATCCAGAAAAAGGCAGGAGAAAGTTTCCTTGCACAAAGACACTGTCCTTATTCAGCCCATAAATTTCATGGTTACTTGGCTCAAATTTGGACCATTATGCAATTTATACCAGACTCCAAGCTGTTCTGTGTTGCACTGCCTGCTTGGTGTTAAACTCAGAAGAGCTGTTATGATGATATTTTAATTCTGAAGTGAAATGGAGGTCAAGCTAAGATCAGGCTGAGTATTTGATTTGTCACTCCAAACACTCCTCTACCAGGCAGACAGTAATTAACTTTGCATGCATTATAAAGGGAGAACTGAACATGTTCTAATATCAGTTTAAAAGACCTCCCTGTCTATAGCAAATTCTTGAAAAGAAATATAAGTGAGAGCATCACAGTAATTAAAAAAAAGAACACAGATGATTAAATAAAAGTCTGTGTTCTGTTAAGCATTTAAATGTCCACCAGATAAATATCTTATGGATTCCATGGAAGCTCTCTCTAAAGACTCCATGGTACACTCAATTTTGGTATCAGTTATACAGAAATCCATACTGCCCTGTCTCTCAATAAATACTTGTTTACCAGACTTAGTAACGTTGTAATAACTCAAGGTTACCAAACAGAAAGAAGCCAAGGATATAACCATCTAAAAAGAAGAAATCAGCACAGGAATGTGAGCCATAAAATATGTGCTTCAAAATACTCCAGTACCTTTCAATGTTGACAAGTCACAGAAGGTGGCAACCCTTTAAAAATTTTGATCTGATGCTTGATTATCCAATGTAAACTGTTATATTTAAATGTACAAGCAATGAAAATGGGAGGAGAAGTATTCTTCATTCATTTAGAAGGCGAAAAGAACAAAGAACCAACCCATAAGATGACATTATATAATTACTTCTCAACTATGGGTTAAATGATCAGCTTGATGTGCTTCTCAGTTAGCTACGAAGTATCTGCCGCTAGCCAAGGTCTGCAACAAATTGTTCACAGTATTCCAGAGTTGAAGTAATTGTCCAGCTTCACTTACAGGATGGGAGGAAACCAATATAGCACATAGCAGATCAGAACTCTGTCCTAACTGTTTATTTCAGCTGTTTTTTGATTCCCTGGAAAGAATGTGATTTTCCTACCGCATTGAAACTCTAGGTTTCTCAGATTCCCCCGTAGCACTTCTCAGGTCATTAATTTCATATTTTTCAAGCCAACACGGAGTGTGCCTTGACCAGAACATTCTGAGGACATTAATAAAGCTGCAATCTCAGCAGGAAGCATAAACCAAAACTATGTTAGAAGAACTAAATCCACACTTCCTACTGATACTTGGCAATGACTGAAAGAAGATGCGTGGGGATCACTGGGAAATCAGTTCTCTGCTGCTGGTTTCCTGCTAATTTCCTAAGGACCACATGATTATCTTTAAAATGAGAAACCAGAAGAGCAGAATGTACACCCTTTCACATATGCAAATGTCATTCTGTACATCTAGCTGAAGAAGGGATTTTACTGATGTGCCTACTTAGGCATGTTTTTGTCATCTCTTCTACCCAGCGCTGTGTGTAAGTCCTGCCTAAAGTATTTGCAATCACCACACTACAGAGGTACTTTCCTACCCTCAATCAACAGCAACCCCAAACTACCATTTCACTGTAGCTCACACTCTCAAACTTGGATTAAAGATACAGTAGGAAAACATAGTCCTGTCTCTGAAAAAGCAGCAGGCTTTCTGTGTCCTCAGAGCAGAGGGCACTTCACTGGCAATATCTGCCATGTGGGACACTCACATATAAATTTGGCATCTTAGTGTCTGTACCACAGCTCAATGGGGGGGCCATCGAAATTGGAAAATACTTATGTACCTTGTGGTCAGTAACATATCGCCCATGATTTTTCAACTGTGGTAATTAAGCTGGATAGGCAACGCCAGAAAATCAGCCATGCATTAACAAGCCTCTCAAGTCATTTCGACGACCTCAAGCCAGTACGTCATTAGCTCTCTTCTGCTGTTGTATAAGTAATTTCCATTATGTAGTATCCTCTTGGTGTTGCAAAGTAAAAGTAAAAATACTGTGAATTGAACTATTTGCTAATACGTTAAAAAAAACCCCCACCAAATCTGTATCACTTATCGGACCTGAAAATTTGGTAGTTGACAGATGTGACAACAAAAACATTAAAAAAAAAATATTACCTGATGATCATAAGCTGCAACAGCTGAACGGTGTAAGAATTCCTCCTAAGGTAGGTATCAGCATGCAGAACTCAATTATCCCTGGCTTCCTCTTTAGAGCAGCATATGATGATATTTCTAAACATTTGGCCAAACTATTTCCCTTTGTGGTGATCAACCAATGACAATGTAAAACATTTGAAGACACCCTCTTTCATTGGTTTTGTTGGTTCAGTCTGTTTACACCTAGAGACCTCATCCTCTTGAATGAGACTGTTCTGCCTCTGAGCACTGAATGTGCCCTCAATGTTCTACTTCAACTTCTGGGAATTTTGTTTCTACTGGTAAATGAAGTAGGATAGCTGAACTGCATTCTTCCTGAAATCATCCTTCTCTTCTATTCAGATTACAAGTAGACCTAGATACACATTTTATTTTCCCACAGCAGTTCTGCTCCTCAAGGATTTAATTCCCCTGACAAAGCTGAAAACCAGTAATAAGTAGTTCTGAGTAGTTTCTGAGTACAGAAAACAGGTTGGCTGGGTTAGCTGACAACCAACAAGTGAGGGCATATCTTCTCGCCTGTGCCATCTAAGGCCGCTTCCATTCTAGCCCATATGACTTACTTCTAACACATCATCACACTTGTGTTTGAGGTCCTGCAGCAGGGCACCCCTCTGGAATGTAAAAAATAACCAACCAATAGTCTTTATCAAGATTTTAAAACAGACTAGCAAGCTCAGTTAATTTTTTTTTGTGCATATACATATACACACAACCCTATATAGATATAGACATAAATTTATATATCTTAGAGAGTTTTAATTACAAATTCTCAATACTCTGGCCCCCTTTGAAGAAGTTAAGGCCTGCTAACACTTAATTTCTGGGTTTTGCATAAACAACAAAAAAAAAGTTTGCTGAACTGATTAGCTCTATCTCATACGTCTTGGTGAAGTGACAGAAATGGTGGCATTTCAGATGGTAGTAGTTTCAAATAAAACCTCAAAGTCCTGATGGACTTGTGTACCCACCATGTTCTTCTGGTGAAATCAGCTGCCTCTGATTCTAGACTGAGCTCCTGCCAGTTACAAATACTGGAAAGTAAAATAGCCAGCACCTCCAATGAGCTGAAGTAAAAAAAAATAGCTCATACTTGACAACTCTTTCATGATGAATCCAGTATACTCCCATACACAGAGGGCTCCCCTCCTGGTGAGGTCAGCATGAACTGGACTAACAAGAATACATGGCACCTTGTCACATACATGTCTTCCATAACTCTTGTGATTTTCTTCTTATTTTCCTTAGGCTGTTCTGATTAACAATGCTTTGGGACTCAAACCCAAAGCCTCTTTCAGTCAAACTTTCTGTCAAGGAATTCAGTGTCTTTAAGACTTGCAGACTTTCTCATGGGCCCATTGAGAGTCAGGAGCAGAATTCACAAGCAGTGTTGCCAATCTTGTGCTCAAAGAATCATGGACTTCTCATGGAAGAATGTAGATATCTTTATACATGTGCATCTTTCCTTCTATTTCTAATAATTTCTTGCTTGACAGCTTTTCTACCAACTTAAAAACAGAGGCTTAGAGTTATAAATCTAAGCACTAAGAACTAAAATAGTAGCCTAGAGACTAGAAATAGTATCTCCATATAGCTGACAAATATACTCCCGTTACCACTAAACAGCAACTGAATTTTCTTTTTCTTTTTTAAACAAAATTCCTCTACCATTTCAGAGGGATCTGTTGCATGGTTTTAGGATAATACGTCACCATTGACATTTGTTAGTTTCAGAGTCAACTGAACAGTATTAATGAGGTAAAAAAGCCTTACTTGACTGGCTCCTCTGGCATCCTTTTTTACGGAGAACATCCTCTATAGAAGTATCAAAGATCAACTGAATATTTTGCAAAAGACCCTGTAATAATAATAATTTTAAAAAATTAAACACCAGCTAGATCAATTTAGGATTAACCAATAACTGGTCTGTCTCAAACCCATGCTACCGATCGGATTTAGCCATAAGTAAATAAAAAAATAAAATAAAATAAAATTATCAAATAAAAAAAAAATCTACAAGACATTCAACCTGGCACTTGCTGTAAAAAAAACCTCTTGATAGTTTTGTTACACATAATTTCAGTACTCTAAGCAACAAAGTCACAAATGTTCTGAAATAGGTCATAATAAAAGTTATTAATCAGCAATGAGCTCAAGTGTCCACTTCTGTAAAGTACATAGATTGCAGTTCTATGAGACATTCACCATGAGGTCAAAGTCAACCTTTGAAGTTCCTGCCCCATTGCTCTTCCATTCTTTAACAATCATTCCCATGCACCATACCTCACTGTCTCCTCAATTGTGCTGGCACTACCACAGGACAACACTGTAAAACCAGACTAGTATCCGTTTCACTTTCAAAAAACCCCAAAAACTCAAAAAAGAAAAAAAAAAAATTTAAAAACAGATTACTTCAGTGACCCATTTAACAGCACAACTCCAGAACCAGTTCTATGAGCACAACTAATGGGCTAGGAAGGGAGGCAAGAGTGAAGAGGCTGTGGGCAAGAGCTTCTGACTTTCCTGCCAAAACTGGTCACCCACACTCCAGCATGTCACGCTCTGACTGACAACTAGATGGCACAATAGGATGAGAAAGAAAAGGCTTTTCAAATTTTTGAAGCCATGAGTTCAAGTTTGATTTCAGCTGCGAGTGAAAAGAAGCCACTCATAAATCACTGTATGAGGCAGAAGTAATTTTCATTTTATAGGAAAACCCGAAAGTTTCTAATTGCTTCATTTTAAAACAAAAGAGAAAGAATAAATGTTTTCCACAAAAAGAAAAAAATATCTAATTTACAGGACTGATCAAAACATTTTGTTCTATTTTTTTTTTTTTTTTAATTGAAACTAAAGTTTATTCAAGATACTCTGAAAGGGGATGGGCCAAAACCACATGCCTCAGCTCCATTAAAAACTCTTTTTTCCTCCATCTTTCTTTTTCAAATAAAATTTAACAAATATTGACAAGTTCCTATGACTTGAACAGATGTATTTCAACAGAAAAACATGTCTTCAAGAAATTTCCAATGAATTCTAACAAATCACCACAAAAATGCAACATAATCAGAAGTCTTAAATCAGGAAAAGAAAGTGGATTGTTGCATAGGAAAGCCTGTAAACTGGTCTTGTGCACTTTTCCTGGCCTTAGACTTTGCTTCACCAGTCCTTTGTTTCCAAGAACTCCCTGAATTCACACAACACGGACCCAGCAATGAATAAAAACAGACTCTGGGGAAATTCTGCTTGGCAACACCTATCACCCCATCAAATCCAAGAGGCGCTGGGAGAACAAAACTACATCTATTGCATCTCCTCAGACTAGTTGCAGTGACCCGAGCTCCTCCAGGCTACCTACCCTGAAATGATTCTCCCGAATGGACCCTTTTGCCACATACATTCTGCTGTTCTCTGCTTTCAGCTGCTCGTAGAAAGGCTCCTCCAGGATGAAGCTGTCAATAAGGTCGCAGCCAACATAGAGGTTGTAGTTCTCCCCTGTTATTTGCACGGTGAGGTTCTTCCACTGCGAGTCGGCAAGGTCCACGTCTTCCAGGGAAATCACATTCTGGAAGCCATCCACCCAATAAATAAGGTCCAGGGTGTTGGCTCGGCCATTGGAAATTATCTCAAACTGCCTCTCACTGATGCCAGGACCCTCTAAAGCAAGGATAGTGCCTCTAGATTGCCTGTCCTGTCTCAGGGTGGCTGAAAGGATAAAGCCCTCATTTTGCCGTATGAGTTTGACAATCTTTTTTAATTTCTCTGGTTTACATGGAGGTATGTGATCAAATCGAATGAAACGATATGCTGGGATAGTGGGGTCTGGACCCCGAAACAACTTTGCTCCAACTGTCTTTCGGTTTATGTTACTGATTTGAAGTAAATCAAAGGTAGTCTCCTCTTCCTTGTCACCATCTGAAAAAGTTAACAGTGTGTGACAATGTGTCTACAAAAATGCTATAAGAAACACAACTCTGCACACTATACTTAGCAACTGCAATTATATGAGAGATGTGAAGATCAGCAGAGTAAACCCAGTACTTTCCTACTTCCACAAACAGAACTGCTCCTACTAGCATGCAAGTGCTTTGTATTTTCCATCTGTCCTTTTCATCTACATGACAACTCTCGCCTTCTCCATGTGTATGTTTGATTATATAACTAAGCATAGGGCTATACATTTTATAGCACTATATAATACACACTTGTGCATACACGCGTTCTGTATGTTCATGTGTATGCCTGTGCATGGATGCATGTAACAGTGTAATCATTAAATATTATATATATACATATGAATGGATAAGAACGCTGAGCCTATTTCCGTATTTTGACTGTCAGGTAATAAAAATCAAATTATGAGAAGCCATGTGGCCACAAGACAACAGGAAGCAAGAGATTTGTTTTTAAAGATTCAGGCCAAAAAGTCAGAAGCAAATGAAAGCCCGGCACTGTGCCAATTTACATCCTACTTATGTAGAGGTCTACTTCTCTACCTCTGTCTTTTTAAAATGTTCACCCCTCTCAATGATTCTATCTATGTTACTTTCACCATATATTTCTGTTGCAAATGAAAGTATAATAGCAATTATTTCTGAGACTACATACATTTTGATCAACAATTTCTAAAGAAGACAATTTTTAATATATTTATTTATTGGGGAATCTTTGTTTAACAGTAGTAAGATGTACCTACCAAAAAATCTCAGCAACTACTACTCCAGGCACTTCTAAAAACTCATGCATGATTACTTTGCCCATTGTAGCTCAGGTAAGGCAATGTTTGACACCAACTTTTACCTTTGAGGGTTACTCTATATCTAGTTAAGAAGAGTCAGAACTTACCCTGAGCATTTGAGGAAACCCACAGGGTTATCAAGACAGCAAGCCACAACAGCCTGCTCCTCTGCAGCATAACTCCTGTAAATAAATCAAAAAGTAGTAAGCATTAGGCAAATAATATTTATCAGCTACAAATATTTTAATGCCACAGAGTTCTCATTATAAGCAACTACAGATATAAAAACAGAATTTCTATCTTGTCTTATTCTTGTAATACCTATTCTGGGGTTATTCTTGATGCCAGAAGTAAAACATGACATCGAGTGAAGGGACTAGGAATTCTTGACAATACAGCTCCTTTTTATGCAAATATCCCTAACAACAAAAAGGAGAGACATACAGAAAATACATGCTATTATTTTCTCCGCCGTTTTTCAGCAGCTGGCATAGGGACCACACGACACCTCACAAGATACAGCTTATAAGTAGCTGCATCTTTACATTGGAGCACAAAGTTCAGCTGAAATTCCTTGCAGAATCCCAGTAGATGCTGGTTCCGAGTATCAGGGGCACTTCTCAGTACCTTTTTCAGTGTCGTCATACAAACTCCTCTCTCTTGCTTGTGTATATGTATATATATTAAGATTACCCATTCTTACAGTCCTCTGTACCCAGGAGCTGACCCCACAGCCGGATAAAGTGCCTTTTAAGGCGATGCCATTTGTGCCCTGCAGCACTATGCAGTTCCAAGCCACGTAACTGCACCTCCGTATGCGTGTGCGCTCGCAATGAATGGAGCGCACGGCTCTCTCCGGAACGCGCAGACATTCACGTCTCCGGATACAGCCCGACCTCTTCAACACCGGGCTAACTCCACGCATTTTCGGCAGGACTCCGGGATGCCCCCTTTTCTCGTCCGTATTTTCTGTTGCCTGCTGGGAATTCCTATGATCTGTCACCCCGAGCTGTCACCGCCGCAGCCCGTTACCTCTTTCACCTCAAACCCAGCGCCTCCCCCGTGGGACCCTGCCCTGCCCGGAAGGCTCCGGCACAGCCCCCGTCGGCGACCCTTCACCGGGGACAGCTCCCTTCACCTTTCGCCCCAGGTTACCCACGGGGGACAGCAGCACCCCGACGCCACCCCCCCCACCCCGCCCGGAGGGGGCTTCACGGCGGGGCACGGCGCCTTCCAGCCTTGCGCCTCACCTGGCATGGGGGGAGCCGACGGGGCGGTGGGGAGCGGAGCGGAGCGCGGTGTCCTGCCGCCGTCGCCAGTCCCTCCGCGGCCCCGCGCCCGGCGCCGCCGCCTTTATGGGCGGCGGACCGGGCCCCGCTGTCAATCAGCACCGCCGGGGCGCGCCCCCGGCTCGCCCCTCCGCGGCAGTGACACAAAACCCCTCCACTCACCCCCCCGCTTTCCACCGCCCCCTCCCCACCGGGCGGCCCGCGCTCGCCTACCTGCGGGGCCATCCCGGGCCCGGGCCCTCCCCTCCACCGCCCGACCGCCCTCCGCAGGCGGGGCGGGAGGAGTGCCGGGCGGCCGGGACCCGCCCCCAGGGAACGGGGCGGTGCGGGGCGGAGTGGCGAAGGCAGGGGGAAAGGGGGCCGAGCGCGCCGTCGAGCCCCTGGTTCGTTGGGGGGACGAGCGCGGCCGCCCCGGCGCGGCAGTGTCCCCGGGAGGCGGCGCCAGGCCCCGCCAGCAAGGATGCGAGCGCGGCCGGGACCCCCCCCGACGGGGCCCCAGCGGGCGGTGAGCGCGTCCCCGGCCCCTCCGGCCCGGCCTGGCCCGGCCGGGGGCTTCGCAAAACCTCGCCGGCTGGGAGCTCGGTGCTTCTGCTGCCACAGCGGCAAAACTCCGCCTTTTCGAGGACTGAATCCTCTGATTTTCATCCTTTTTCTTTTTAAAGCAGCCCAAAGGCGAGACTTGGCCCAGTCACCTTCCCCACTTTGGTTGGTAGAGTGCTTACTGGAGCAGCTTCGCAAGTGCGCCCCACCACTCTGGTCCCTCTTTTCTTCATAGGAAGCACCATCCCTTGTGATCTCAAGGCTTACTTAGGCGTGCTGCTCCTGATGGAGGGAGCCTTGCTTCAGGCCGATGAAAGCAGTACACAAGAAATCTCACCTTTGGGCTGCTCCCAGTCTCATCGGAGGGACTGGAAGTTAGCTCCACTGGTTATCTCCAGTCCCAACCCACGGACTAGTGGGTCACTAAGCTGAGGAGCAGCCAGCGTGGCTGCAGGCACCATACTCCGTGTGGAGCAGGGGAATGGATCCCTGTGGTGGGTCGACAGAACCTCCCTTTGCCTACGGAAACGTTTCAGAAGTCAAATGAGAAGATCATGATCCCCGCTGGTGAGCCCCGAACTAGGGTTGCAAAATGTACGTGGAAGGATCCTGCAGCTGGTGCGAAGAGGCCTGGGTTTGGCAGAGTTGCCTGCAGAATCCAAGAAATGCAGCCTTGTCAAATCTATAGGTGGATAAACACTGCAAATGTTAAATATATATATATATATGTATAAAGAAGAAACAGCATAGGAAGTCATCAACTTTGCTCATCACAATTTGAAATTCCAGTACAAAAAGGTGTTGATGTTTTAGAACTTGAAAGAGTTCAAAAAGCTTAATCTGTCACTAGAGCAGAAAACGCCAATGCAGGCATCGCTGCCTTTCCTTGGCCATGGAAGCTCTTTCCAACTTGGCTGGCCTTGGCCTTGCAGGGTAGCGGGAGCCAAGGAGCCTTCCCCTTTCTCACAAGGTCCAGGACACGGAGCCAAGCTAGGAGGGAGAGGGCTTTTTTGTCTCCCTAAGACATTTGGTTTTCAGTTTTGCAAAACCTCAAGAATTTAAAAAAAATAGCTAATGAAGTTCACAAAACCTCAAATTCTACTGCGTTTACTCATTCCCCCCACTATACTAAGACTTAGTCTTTATATCTATATATGTACTGTATGGTGTCTTTTCCACAAGACTTTGAACAGCACTGGCACGGCTCTCATCAGGAAGCTGCTCTGGGTTTACAGCTCGAGAAGAGAGGGCAGGAAAGTGTTTAAGAGATCTAGAAGGTACCTTTGAGATAGTGCAGTACTATTGGTACATTCATATACAAACACTTTTTGCAGCAGAAATTTTGAAGTCAGTGAAAGGACAGTGCGAAGTAAAGAGACAAATTTTATTGTGATTGCTTTTAACCAGCTACCTCATAACAAAACTCTTCTTTCCATCTCTGTGGGTGTTGCAGGAATGAAGGATTGATAACATACTGTTTCAAGCTAAGTGATTTATGTATAGGATGATGACCTTTGAGAAGTCAGATTTGGTTCTGTTCTTTCCATGACTGTGCAAATGCTCACTGCTCATTTTCCCCTGGACACCTGGGAAGAGGCAAACGTCCTCTTCTTTCCAAGATTCGTGATGGCACGGCTCGCAGGAATGAATGCACACTCTGCTTTCCCCAGGTAGCCAATGTATGCACACAGACACTGGAATTACCTTCACATTTCTCAATCTACCTGCTTTTTTACAAGGTGAAAGTGAGCAATGGTAATTAGAGAGACAACGAAGTCAGATTTACTAATATTTAGCTAGTGAGGTAACAGTAGTTCTCACCCTAATGATTTTCTGTAGTGTTTTACCTTTCATTGCGTTTCACTTCTGACTGGCACGTCAGGCACGAGGACAGGTCCTTTTCTTCTCATTTCTTTATGCACCTCCCTTTGCCTTTTTCTGTCTACTGTTTGGGCTTTTGTTTTTTTTTTTCCCTTGTGCACCAGCCCTGGGAGACTTCTATTCTGGATCGTATGAGCATCGTGCATCACTGAAAATCACTGGGGAATGGCAGGATTCTGGTATGGCACTATTTCAGAAAGAACAGTGATTTATTGGATCTCCACCAAATGATCCTTGGTTTTGCCTAGGAGTTTATCACTGACATGGGGCTTGGCATGGGGCAAGACTTGAACTCTCCCATATTAGAAAAAATACTGCTAAAGAAGCAGAATATGCTATACATACTAGAAATTTTTTTTTTTACTGCTTTTCTGATAAAATTGAAGCTACTGTGGCATGATGCCAGAAAACACATTCCATGAGCTTTGCTGGGTGAAATTCTAATCAACTTTTTTTTGTTTTCTTTTCCCACAAATGTATTCCCACTAATTGAAATGGATCTAATTGCATGAATATGATGAGGGGTCCTTCAGATCTTATTCTGCAGTCCTGGGTGTTCATCTGATGCTGATAACCATTCTTTCTGAAAGAAAGCATGAAGAATTTTTCCGTTTTTTCTTCCTATGGCAAGGTTTGATTTTCATAATTCCCTATATCAGGGTTCCAAAAACGGAAACAGATTACTTCAGATTAGCATGTGACTCAGATGTTCTGGTTTTTTTTAATGAGCTTGTAGGGATAGGGAGAGAGACCTGGGTGGTTCCTCAGGCAACATGTTGTAGGTACTCCAGCTAAATGAAAATTTTGAGTACTAGAATAGATTACACAAGGGACAGTGAATTCTTCTATGACGAAGGAGAAAGTTATGTTTGACAAAGCTTTAAGTATGCTTTAGTTTAAGTTCTGGTGCATAAGTAGTCAAAAGAAACAGACATCGTAATCAGGTACGTAGTTTTCCTTTCTTTGATTCAGAGGGAGAAGTGTTTTATTTCCAACCTTCCTTAAATAATTTCCAGGTGTAAAATGTATCCAGATACAAATGCTAACACATTCTGTCAGAGCCAATGGCCACAGACTGTACAAGTACCAGCTGATACACTTTTACAGTAATCTCGTCGAAGAGGGAAATCTTGCTACCGCCTGTTTACAAAATTTGTCTTTACTCAACGAAGTGCTTATAGACAAAAACTTATGTTTGGTGTTGGCAGGAGGACTTTGTGTTTAAAGCTAAGCACGTGTTTAAGTGTTTTGCCAAAGTGGTTCCTACATGATTTAACTGGTGTCACACAATAACTTGTGGAAAGAGCCATGAGTGGAGCCCTAGGCTTCTAACTCATGGTTGGAAACTTTAATCTGGAAACTGGTTATTCCCTGTCCTTACAGTACATATGACAAAACAAATATCCATCTACAAACAGTTAAATGTGTCCTTAACTATTTTACAGAATTTTTGTATTCTTTCCCAACATGTGAGCTGCTGAACATGTTAGAG
This sequence comes from Chlamydotis macqueenii, assembly GCF_036417535.1. NCBI lineage: Eukaryota > Metazoa > Chordata > Aves > Otidiformes > Otididae > Chlamydotis > Chlamydotis macqueenii. The sequence continues at coordinate 99,594,488 of NC_141558.1, read as the reverse complement.
CTGCCAACTATTTTCAGCCTCCAAAAAGGAACATTCCCCTACCAAGTGCAATGCAAATGAGCACTGCAAATGCTCAGTAAATCCCACGTTGTTGCTCTGGGTTTTAAAAAACCTCTTTTACTAGATCCAGAACAGATTTATGACCCAAAGACCTGCTTTTATTACAACTTTGTTACACAGTTTCACATTTTATCACAAAGTTATTGATATTTTCGCTTACAACAGGAAAATAATACATCACTGCAACACTCACTTTTAAACAGCTAAGACTATCCTTATTATCCAGGCTTTAATATTATACTTGTTATTTTATTTGCAGTACTGTACTTTCTATACATCAAATGGAATTTGGTCTGTTGTATTTACATACGTTCAACAACAGCCCAAATCTCAAAGCTTTTAGATTATTTGTATTCAACCCTTATTTAGATGTAAAACATACGAAGTCAGTAGTCGTTTTAGCTGAGGAGCAAGTGAATACAACTAAAATGATAACTTGAGTGGTCCAACTGGATTATAAAAATAGTTCAGGGGACAAGATGCCATTCATTTCAGGAGGAGGTAGAACCTTTGATGGCTTAAGCGTAGGTTCTTTTCACTTACTTAGGTGAAATAAAATAGCAAACACTTACTGAGAATTTAACAAGTTATAGCAAATGTTTGAATGATCTCAGTCTAAAAAGAAATTTTTTGTTGCAATTAGACTTTTGTTTGTGTTTCACCTGAATCATGCCGAGTCCTTGCCTTACCCACACAGCTGCCCCGTGAAATGTGGATTATTCCCACTGCTGCCTGTGTCGACTGCTGGGAGGTCCCATCCTGAGAAGACCTGAGGCGCAAACACAGGACAGGAGCCCCTCTCCTGGGCACCAGTGCCTGAGCATGCTACCTCTGCCATGCTTTCTCCCTCCTAACAGGAAGGGCCTGGGCATTTGCACCCTTCCCCTTGCCCTCCATTTTTCTATAAGTAAGGCAGAGTGGCTGGTTGACTGCAAAGTATGGTCTTACCAGGTACAGTGTGTCCCTGAAACATGGGATTCACAGAGTCTGAAGAGATCAAGAGACACTACTGGGAAGAGATACTGAATGGATTAAAGCCCCAATGCGGCAAAAGAAGCCCATACTCAAAGAATTGAAATTGATTGCAAAAAAAATTTGAAAGGCTACAGAGAACAGTCTGGGGGTTTGATATCTCTCCATATGTTCAAAACTCCCACAGATGGAGTCATGGGTCCCACAGGATGAAGTGAAGAGATGAAAGCAAGCAATTCATGAAACTACTACAGCTGGCTGTGGGTCTCTAACTGGGAAAAAGAGCGTCATTCAGCTGTGGCCTGATAATGATTATGATGATTAAAGCTGAAGAAATAATTGCCTTTTTTTTTAACTCTAATATATGTTTTCTCTTTTTCCCCTCATAAGAACATCCACACACAGACCACAGCTTCCCCTAGAACATTAATTACTTGGATGTGCTCGTATAGCCATTACTTGCATTGTTGATGAATATTTAAAATCCAAATCGTCTCACTTAGCTGTGAATGGTCAGAGGAGTCAGATGGCAGCATTTCAGCTCCTCAGTCAGCAGCATCACTTCCCGAAAAAAATACATATTAAAAGTGGGGCCTCTTGTACTACTCATGCATATAAACATCCATTTTGCTCTGAAATGACGCTGAAAGCCATCATCATAGAATGATGGAATCAAATCATTTCAAAAACCCCTCTGAAATAGTTCAAAGGTGAAGAAAATCAGTTTTGCTGTCATATTCCTTGTTCCACAAGGAATTCCACAGCCTTGTGGCTGTCTCTGGTGTTCTTGAAAAGTGAACAGGGAGAAATTTGCTTTGATGACAATCATAGACTGCTCAATTTGGTATAGTCTTATAATGAAATGCTGGAGAAACTAGAGCAATGGCAAAAATATCTATTACAGCATATACCAGAAACAAAACAATGAATCTCCACACACATTTGTTGCAGACTTGCTAGTTCTTGCAAGTTATTAGGGTTTTCATTTATTTATTTATTCCTGATTAGTTCTATGTTTCTCTCTATTCAAAAACCAATTGGCTTCACATCATTCAAAGGACTATAAGGAAATGCAATTTGTTCCTCTTCCTACAAAACATACTCTTCCTATTTCTATCCATGATCTCTGGCAACAAAAATTATAGGCTAATCAATAGATGTAATTCAACCTAAGTATGGTTTACTGATACTAATATTCTGTATTTTCTTGATCCTGCTCTCAAGGGAAATTAAATTTCTGTCCTTGCGCAAATTAAAAAATTCTAAAACATACAGCATTGCTGAATTTGTATGTCATAATCTGAAAGAAAATTAGGAAGAAACAAAAAAAACCTTTTTTTGATAAAAATCTTCCTAGTGTTTGGCAAGATCTGCTCCTTAGTACCACGTCTGTAATACTTCTAGCTTCTTTCATGAAACTATTTATTTCATAGATTACTCATGCCTGAGGGTATTTTTGTATTTTGAGGTGGAAAATGCTCTGAAAAGCTAAGTCATTTTAATTATGTACTGTTAGGCCTGTTACACTTATCGAGAAGATGTGTTGATGCCTCTGTGATATAAGGTGATAGATCCTCACAAGATATTCTTGTTTCTTACTGAAATGGGACTTGCTGTATAAGTAAGGCTATGAGCTTGAATAAGAAATACTCATATAGAAAATAAGAAAATAACATATTTTTGTACTAGCTTTCCTACTAAATTTCTTACTAACTGCTCTCTTAGTACTGAGAACGAAAAAGTCAACCATATTTTTCTTCCAAAGTAAATAGTGTAACTTTGATAAATAGTTTTGTTAAATTATACAAAGCTCTTAGATTAGCAATTGTTCAGTTTCTTCCTTCCTTTGGGCCCCAGAATTACTATGATAGCTTGAGGTACTTAAGGGTGGCAGAGGAAGGTACTCAACTACTACCCTATACATCCCAGCAGGATTAAGACCTTTTTATATAAAGTTGGCTATATATCTTTATTTATTTTTTTAGACATCCAAAATCATACTAAAATGCCATTGGCTCCCACATTCAAAAGCAACTAGCAATTGAGCTTCTGTTTTTTAATCAACTCAATACACCTTCAGAGTGACTAGTTCCCAGAGAATATGTCTATGGAGATGTAATTTTATAATTCGTTAAAAGTAGGCTTCTATGTGGGATTATTTTTCAATTTCTTTATAGAACTTGGGACAGAAAGTGATATTCATGCCACTGAATTTTGGATACTAGGTGAAAAATAAGATTGCTGTTTGGAGTAGCTCCTTTTAAAGGCTTTTAGACCTTTAAACGCCTTTTTAAACGCATTTAAACTTTAGATTTTTCTGTATGGCTTGCATAGTATTACTGTGATAAGAAGATATTAGTAGATAGTCTATAACCCTGTTCAGGTTTGATCTTGGAGAAACATTCTTGATGAGCTGTAATGCATTTCTCTTCAGACAGCAAGCAGGCAGTAAGGCATATTTTCCTGCGTCCACCCCTTTCCTGAGAACTGTAGCTGTAACTTTCAGTAAGTTGCACCCATGTGAATCCCCTTGAGGCCACATTCTTAAGTGTAATGAGAAACCTTTTTGAATGTAGTAAACAAAGTTCGCATTTTCATATTCAGTGAAAGGTTATTAGATATTTAAAAGTTCTTTTTTTTTTTTTTTTGCATCATCACAAATAGTTAACTAATTCCTGATTTGTGTTCTTTATTGAATTCCTCAGTGCTCTTTTGTTGTTATGATTTTCTCAGCTTCATTTCCAGTATATGTAGGGTAGTGCAATATTTGAAGCATGAATAGTTGCATGTACATTTTGTGTGCCAAAATTAGATTGAGGTTCTTTGTTTGTTGATTTTAGTAATTAATAAAAACCTAACTGCTTGACCTTTGTTTAGCATTATTACTTCAGCCTCTTGGATTGTAAAGTAAAGCTAGACACCACCTATAAAAGAGTGGATTTCACTCTGTAAGTGGAAGTAGTGCAATCTCTTTAGCTAACCTGGGGTTCTTTGTAGGGGTATATGGACTATGGATTAGGATATGTTCAGACAAATAGTGCTTCCAGTCTCTTAACTCACCTTTTGAAGGGAGCTGATGAGCAGTACATAACCAGAAGATGAGGCTATTTGCACCACGTGGCCTAAGTGGCTCCTACAGAATTGCTTTTTGATACTGAAGCATAAACTTGCCTTTCCACCCTACTTTCTCCTCAGAGGTATGCATCAGCCCAGTGTGAACAGGATGTAAATTTAGTTTATGTGTCTCTCTGGTTTTGTGTGGTTCTTAAGAGACTACTGTGAGATTATCAGCAGATTGATGTTTTTTAACACATCACAGAGAAACAGTAGCAATTAAGCTTGCAGAGGTTGTAGTTCAAAGAAGCTTGAAACACATCTGACTAATGATTTCAGTGGTGTAGCCATAGGTATACCAGTTGTTCATTGACCATTGCTACTATCTCAGTTAACAGAGTGTCTATCATCTGTCTTTTAAACATACAATAATAACTTCTGCTCTTGGTAGAGCACAGTCTGACTTTATTGTGTAAGTCTGCAGTGATTAGTTCTGCCAGGAAAATCAGTAGCTTCCAACTGCCTTAGACATATAGCCTCCAACAGATCTATGGAAGAATGACTGTGGTGCTGCAAAATAAAATTATCTCAGATTATTTTTGGAAAACAGACAATGAAAGCTCTTTTCTGAGGTTTGGCCTGGTTAGAATGCTGATTTTCTTAGAAATTCAGTCCCAGATATAATTAAAACGTCATCAGACTTCTGCATCATAGAAGTCTGTGTAAGGTTGAACGCACAGCCGAAAGGTAATGTGTTTAAAAGCTTTCATAACACAAGGCCAGCCCGAGATCTTCTTTGATCTTTACTGGATTGCTTTATAGACAACCTATTTCACAACTGCATTCAGTCATCTGCCTTCATGATCGAAAGCAGATTTGGTGTATGCCTGTGCATTGTAAAAGTGGTAAGCAAGTTATGACACAGGATCATGGAATGCTGTCATCTTATGGAGATTCCCTGTTTAAGTCCATTCTGCAACTTCATGACAATTTACAAAGATGTCAAAGAGCATCCTCTCCTAGGTAAATACTTTTTTTTTTAAGTTTATTTTTCCATGAGGAAAAGGAGAAAGTCCATAAGGAGAATTTTAAAACTAACGGGATTATGCTTGCTAAGGAAGAAAAAATGTCAAGTAGATTTTGGAAAATTCCAATTGTGATAGGTCAAGAGCTGCCCTAAGTACAGAAATATCTATTTTTCTTACTTAACTCAGAAGCTGGCTATACAAGTCTTAGCTAGTCTTAGACTAACTCTTTCTGTGGTCAACACAGAGACATAGGCATTTCCCGAGGATGACTCCTCCCCTCCTAAAAGCAAGTCTAAAATGAACAAGATCCAGAGGTGCTTACCAAAATAAAAAATGAACAAAATATGCCTTTAAAGGTTACAGTGACAGCAAATGACTGCAATGTCAGAGTACACACATCATTCTGATAAACCTGAACAGCTTTTTTTTTTCCTTAAGTGTTACCATCTATCTAATCTTTCCAAGATCCCTTTGGCCTTTCCTGCTTAAAGTCTCTATGAGTTCATAATTTGTTCTTTGACTAGCAAGTTCTTTCCTGGCCTCACAATTCAATGTGTAGCCAAAAATACAAGTGTTGAAAATGCGGATACTGAAAAGTAACAGTGAAGACAAAGAAGGAGTACTTAAAATCCCAGAGTGAATGAATGAGAACATTGAGCCCATCACACAGAAACAGGAGAATGTAGAATGTTCTAAATTCAGTTGTAGATCTGGATGTTTAAGTCAATGCTGGACTCATAAAAAACAGATTCTGAAGGGGAGTTAATTTCTCATTGACCATTCAATCTCTATAACAGCAAGACAAACCCATGAGACAGTCAGGCTGGTAGGGTAGAAAGAATAAATTATTCCAGCTCTTATACCACGCCTCATTATTCAGAGGTTCACAAAGTGATATAAGATCCATTGAAAACACTCTGAAATTCCTTCATGTCAAACCGCATTTACCCACAGCCTGGATCACCAGTACTGACTTCTGCCAGACATTGCACAGACAGTGGGAAAAGCAGTGGCTGAGGGCAAGACTGGTCTTAAAATTTCCTACAGGTTTCACATGTACCTCTTGGGAGCCATGGTCTTGGTCTTGGGCATTTAAAAGTTCAGTTCTGCAGTGAAGGTGCTAAAACTGTCTCTAAGTATTCTCTACTCTCTCTTGGACATAATTTATTCATCTCTTGCTACCATACTCCTCTGTCTTTCTCCTATCTAATCCCTTCCCCTTATCCATCCTCTATATGTGAAACCAATCACAAGATGTCCTTCCTGCCTTCATCTCTCGTGTCTAGTCCCCAGATCTGCTGTCCTTCTGCTAGCTCCTGACCAACAGCACTTTCCCACACTCCTAACTGCCCTGATCTGCTCTTTGAAGTAACTTCTAAACTGCATTCTTGACATTTCCAAGTCAGGCTACTTCCTCTTTTAATTGAATTTTGAAATTTCATTCAAAAAAATGAGGTCACAAAGCTTCCTTTTACGTATGAGTTGGGGGTATCAGATGTAAGATGGGCTCATTCAAACCTCAGAAACAGTTTTTCCAACTATTTTTTTCTGAAACTTCCTAAAAAGTGACCTCTGAGACAGCCTCAAAACCAGAAAATTTTAGTTTAGAGCATTAGCATGGGAAAAACTTAACAGCTAATAATATCAGATAGCCTTAACATAGAAATGTTGTTATCTGCAATGCTTGTAACATTCCTATCACATATATAGCAGTTGTTACTGGATGCCTTGGGATAATCCACAAGTATCAGATTAACTACACTACCAAATATTAAGCAATCTGAAGAGATTTATGCCAGTAAGGAATAGAAGTTGACCCTCACCATATAGGAATGTTCTTAGGAAAGGAGGATCAAGGAATTTTTCCTAGTCAGGCCAAGATCTATTGAGTGATTATTCTAATAAGAAATTTCTCTCTAAATCTCTGACCAGTCCAAAGGGTTGAAGTTAAGTATGATTGACCAAAGAAAAAAATCCTTTAATTCTGTACTGATTAAAAAATTAATTTGGACTTACTTTATGGACAGATACAAACTGAAATGGCAGCAGTACTGTTTCTGAAGCTTAAACTATGAAAGAAAAACCTCCTTAAATATACGGTTGATGTTTCAAGCAGGCGACGTGAAGATAAAGTGTGATGCTTGTTGTATAAACCTCTGGAAGTAGAAAGGATTCTTGCAGGAAAACTTAGATCTTCCAGAGAAGTGGCAAGCATAATAAAAAAAAAACTTCTCACAAAAGTGTAGCTGATCCTTTATATTTTTCAGGAAAATTTTGCATGGCTGACATATTTTCAAGTCTGTTCTATGTAACAATGCTCAACTAAGAGTACAATCTGCTGGGGAAATGCCTGGTGCTTCTAGCACCACAAACATACAAGATTTTTCTGTTATTTCTTTCACCCATGAGACTTGAGGAATCTCAAATGACAACTGCTAAATTGTATCCTAGAGACAGGCATGAAAAGAACTCCTCAGCTTAAATGGATGGCCATAAGTAACTCCTCATTACAGCTGCGTTTGGAAGGGAGTGTGAAGAGGTCACTAAGCTATACATCAAACTGGGAAGTCATGCCAGGAAAACATGCATTTCTGGAGTTGACCTAGCAGCATGCAGTGTCTCAACATTATAGTATATGGAATAAATTCTGATTTCCATACTCAATTTTAAATCATTCTTTACTCAAAAATGTCACATAATTAAAGGGGAACAGTGTCAGAATAAAGACTGAGTTATAGCTGAGATTGATAGTGGCTTACTGTTTCAAAGATGACTATTCCAAGTACTCCAAAATTCACATATAACTCTGACTGTTTGGAAAATTGTTGGTCTCCTGAGACTGCAAGGTAGGGTTAGTGTCCCAGGTTCAAGGTTATTTAAGCAATGGATTCCAAATTGCCCGCCTCCCATATGCATGGAGCAGTATGCAAAGCCACTTCATCCTTTTTTTTATATATCATAGAATTACAGAATCATAAAATGATTTAGGTTGGAAGGGACCTTAAAGATCATCTAGTTCCAGCCCCCTTGCCATGGGCAGGGACACCTTCCACTAGACCAGGTCACTCAAAGCCACATCCACCTTGGCCTTGAACACTGATGTTTTGTTGAGACATGAATTATATGTGCATGGAGAGCTGAAAGCTTGGAGCATACAAAGGTCTCATAGTGTAGCTATAACCCAATACATATAACATCAATATTTTTGGATGCAAAAGACCATTTCAAGGTGCTTGAAAATCTATATACGGATTCTAGGTTTTTTTTCTAGGAATACTTTCCAAGGAATTTAATGCTGATGTGGTAGGTAGGATTATCCTGGCATACTTCCTGACTGACGGAGCTGAGTATAAACAAAGCACAGCAAGCCACTAGGTCACGTGGACAAGGGATCCCTGTAGAATACAGATCCTGAGCTCTTCATAATGCTTCCAGATGCTTCTCAGATGCCTTCTTGGGTCAGAGTGAATGTATAGGGGACGGTAGCACAAGGACAGAGCAGGAGGCTCAGAAGCAGGGACAGAGAAGGTGTGCAGTGCAAGAGGGTGCTCCAGAGGCAGAAGAGAAGAGGGCGAGTTGATGAATTGCATTTCCTTGTTTTCAGAAAGTAAAGTTTGTGTTATACTGAATAGTAGCTTTTGTGTTCTCCTAAGCTCTGTATTAACAAAGTTCAGAGACATTTCATGAAAATGTAGTTAAGACCATGAAAATTTAACATAATATGTTCTTCAAGGTTTTTTAGAATTCTATTGGAGAAGGTTTGATATTCTAAGACATTTCAAGAAAGTGTATAATTTGTTTCTGCATTCTAACCAGTCACACAGTCACTGAAGAACTCCTGTGTCTCTTTCAAGTCCATCTAGTTTAAAAATTACAAACAATGGAAAGTTCAAAGTCTGCAAATAGTGAGAATACAGCAGTCCCCTGGGTGTTATGTAATGCATTTTTTAATTGGGAATAAATGGTATTGATATTTATCATAACTGTATGTTTATATATTGTGGTTAGCCAACTGTGAAAAATATCTCCATCAGCTATTTCCTTTCTCTGTCATGGTTTGTAAAAAGCCTTCTGGAATATTTTGGACAAGAAATATGAAACTACTTTTTAAAATATTCCATTAGAACTATTTCCTCCGTCCAAGAAAGTGGTGGAGAATAAGTTGAATGAGGAGTAGGCTTAGCTAGTCAAATGTTGGTTGGCTTGTGTCAGATATGTTGGACAAAATCTTGACAACTTTGCAGAAAAAAAAATGCATATATGAAAAAATAGACTAGTGGAGGAATTAAAGATGTGAAGCATTCTCCGCAGTATATAGGAGATCTACTACCAGAGGTGCAGTCATCTTTGGCTGATAAAGCAGAAAGTGCATAGTGCAAGCAGATTTTTTTCATTGACTAGCTTTTTGGATTTGGCACAAAGAAGTCTTTACTGACATGCAGTGATTGATACTGTACATGACAGCAACAAAACTCCCTTCACTTTCTCCTCTCTCTCTGCATAAGTGGTGACTGTAATGGCTGTCTTTGTTCCTTTGTTCACTCCTTGAATTGCTACTTGCAGTTGCCAAGTTGCTTTGCACCTGATTTGTCAAAAGAAAATTTTTTCTTCTGTCACTCAAACCTAGCAAAGGAGATCATCTGAGGTTGGTTCAGTGGTTTCCAGAGGAACACAGAGTTCTCATAGCTTGTGTAATATTTCCTTACCCTCTTCCCTTACTTGTTACATTCTTCTGATTGCTCCTGATTCCTTTTCTTCTGTCAGCTCTTCGTGCCATAGTGGTGGATCTAATTAAATGTTTGGAATGAGAAGGGTGTGCCTGCCATGAAATAAAATAATGCTTTTGGACCTGCACATCTGCAACATAGCATTTATTTTACTTCTTATTAAACATGCCAGAGTCTGTAAAGTGAATTGTTTGACTTTGAGAGGACTCCCCTGCTGGGAAAATGACAATATGCAGAAATGACACTTTTGCAGCTTCTCACTTCTCCCCAGATGAGATCCTTCGCACAGTAATGTGAGAGGCAGGGTTTCCAGATGTCACTGTCTCCAAAGGAAATAAGCTTCCGCTTTACAGGACCCACACAATGTGTTTCACTTCAGTGCACGCTACTACGCCAGGAGTGCAGTACCACTTCAGTACTACATCCCACTGCCTTAGGGATGACAAAATATAGGACTATAAAGAAAATCTGTAGTGAGTGAAGTACAGTTCAGTAGTTCAATTCATGTTAGGTTGAATCTCAACCTTTGAAATCAATTAAGGAGTGACTGATTATATCTAAACCCTAGATACCCTTTCAAAGAAAAAACAAAGTAGTTCATTAAAAATACCTGTGCTCTCTGAAGCTGGCAGACAAAGAAATGTTCCCTGCAACAGTAAATGCAAGATATGTGACTGCCATCTACCAAGTGACCTGAGGAATGTACAGAAAAAGCAAAATTCCTGCTCAGAATGAGTTCAGCTAAAAATATCCACACTAACTTGCACGTCAAGTGAGACATTTGCACATTCAAGTGCTATATTTGGTTGTATAGTTAGAGAAATACATGCAGACATTTTTGTTCAAGTCACTGAGTTGCAAACAACTAGGAGAAAGTGAATCTTCCTGTTTCAAACTTTACGTACAATTTCACTTGGCTTTTCTGTAGTGACTGTGTCAAGGATGTATTGGTTTACTGCAACTGAGGAATGGACCTGATGTGCATTTCAGAAGAAAAAAATACAGATTTGTTTCCTACAGAGCAGGACATAGTTTCAATTAAAGCACCATTGTATCTCCATATCATTGTATCTCCATATTCCACTTAGAATAATCCATATTCCACTTTGAATAATCTAAATATTTACTCAGCACATCCCTCTGAGCCCATTTTGAGAGTTAGGCCACAAGTGTGGACTTCAGAGGGCGGATTTCCTCCATACCCTGCCCAGATACAAGGGTAGTTTGGTCACTTAACAAAAGGTTCCCTGGCTTTTGAAAAGGCTGAAGGTTTAGATGTGTCCAAAACTCATTTTACTCTCCTTTTGGATCAGACTCTGAAATGAGATTGAACCCATGATGTTGGCACGCACTTGCATAATGAATATGAAGATCCCTATGGGACATGAACAGGAATCAACAGTTATTGATACATAATCCAGCATGCTGTAGGTGCAGGGCCTACTGTAACTGTAGCAGCTTTCTGTGATACTGATACTGGATACAGTTACCTCTGTATTTCCAGCTGTTTACTCTGTCCAACTTTTGTGCATAGAATAATTTTAAAGGATATACAGAGCTGTGGAAAGCACATTAATAAAGTAGCAGCTCCTTAAGTACCTCCACTGCCTATGCACTAGTGAAAAGACCATTGCAATAATTTTCTGCATTTCCCTTCCTTCATTTGCCCTTGGTTCTTCTATCTGTAGTTGCCACATTGCCCTGCATGTGATTTACACTGAAATCCTATCTTTTCCAAACATAACAAATGAAAACATTATGGGATGGGGCTGTTATTTGAGGAGGAATTAAAGAAATAAGCTGAGAATTGGAACAGTTTTCAGAAGCTTGCAGAGGGAGAGGAATATGCAGGAGAGAAGGAAGGATCAAGGTAACAAGAAGGCTATATAGGCAAAGAAGGCACAGGGATGAAAGAAGAACAATTTTCACAAACAGGAGAAAATACGTCATTCTTCACTAGCAACAGAAATTTCCCTGTTGCTTTCCTGAAGAAGCTGTTCTGGTTGTTGCAGTCCCGAGATTCAGTTGTTTGTGACCTAGGAGTTTCCTTCCCAGCCAGCTGAAAGATTGGAACAGGGACTCTTCAGTAGTGGTGATGGTGACAGCAAGGGAAGGTGACTTATAGAAACTTCTCTCTTTAAATAATTTTGAGACTTGCAGCATTAAAAACATAAGGGCTTTCTGTAAAGATTAAATTCAGCACAAAGAGCATGTGGTATTTCCCTGAAGTGATGATCTACAAGAGAAATCCAAAGAGATGGGCAAAAAAGGAAAAGTTGAGAAGCTGGAGAAAGAAAAATGTAGAGAGGGGAGAAAAAATAAGCCACTAGAAGTGGAAAAAAAACATTAATAAAATAAGTGCTATGAGGAGATTTCTTTTGCTATGCATTACTCAAGAAACATATTTCTCTGGTCTACTGGAAAAACAATGTCATTTTTGGATGTCGATGATGTTCTACCTGAGTCAACCTGGTATGTACTATAACCCCATATTTTGAGAAATGCCATGTGAGGAAGTGAAGACTTCATTTATGTAGACTTGGAAAGGAAGTCATAGAAACCATTCTTTCCACTTAGATTTTTGTGGAATGGAAAAAGGCTCCCTGTCTCTTGCTGGCTCAGTCAGATAAGCATCCAGCTGAAATCATGTTATTCCACAGACCTGACTCTGAACAGAACTCAATGTCCTCATGGGCCATTTGCCGTACTGTCTGACCATATAATCCAAATAAGCTGCAAGCACCAAATAGCGATAAAATAGAGAAAGAGGATTCAGTGGAAGACAACGAAATAAGTAACCATATCCTATTTGAGAAATTATCAGCAAAGAAGAGTTTTTCAGCATGGTGCTAGGGGCATTACTATGCTACAGAAGATACTTTCTACCAAGAGAAGAGCCTGGTATTTTAGTAATTACATGGTAGTAGCGCATTTTATAAATTTCATTGGAAAGGACAGAGGGAAAACATGGATCCTTCTTCCACTTAGATGTAGAAGTCTGGAATTACAGAGATCTTCCAGGTCTAGGTATGACAGACAGACAGACACAGTCTTTACTATCGTAATAGGAAATGCCTCTAGACCCAAAAGAGTCTTTCAGGCAAAAGAAATGGCCATTATGTGCCAGTATAAATTTCCCCACAGATGGATGTAACTTACTGGTTTGATTTTTACTCTGCTGTGTTAAGAGATCCAGTTCCTAGGGCTTTGGGGAAGAGAGGAGAGACATTCTTATTTCTTCTTTTCTTAGTGTTTCTCTTCTTCAGCAGTTCAGGACAGAATACAAAATAGCTACCTCAGTGGGAAGCAGGGGGCAGTAGCTGTTTCTGAGAATGTTTTCTGTGTTTTATATGAATCAATAAACAAAACAACTAGCTAGAATAAATCAACATGCTTAAACGGGATGCAGGACTCTCCTCCACAACTACGCTACATTATACTGAGTGGCAGCTATGCAGATGGTAGGTGCATGTATTTATAAAGGGGTTAGTCTTTTACAAAATATTTTTCTTAAAAATGCCTGAAAATGAGACAGAGTGGGAGGGAGAGACATTTTGTGTATGTATACATGTATATATCATAAAAGATAAAATAAATACGAATCAGTTGAGGCCTACTTGTGGAATTTGGTATTGTTTAAAAAAAAATAATAAAGCCCTTATGCTTGAGGGAAAATAGTAATTAAATGCAGCTTTTCACAGCAATAACCACACAGATCAAATACTATAGATCAGGGCCACTACACATTGCTAGAATGGTCAAGTCAGCAGTACAGTACCTGTGGCTTCTCTCATGTGTCTACCAAGAAATAGGGGGAATATGAATGGTTCATAAAGTGAGTAAAATGAAGAAATAAAAAGCAAATATTTCTAGTTTTGAGAACTAAATTTTGGAGAAAAAAAAATAAAGATTTCTTGCACAACTGTAATATGTCTTGGGGAAAAAGTCTTCTTGAAACCACAGGTTTTTTTCCCCTCAGAAACCTTTTACTAAAAATAATAATTAAAAAAAAAGGACATTCCTGAGTCTGGAAAAAAACCATTTAACCTTTCTAAACATAAATCATCATCTCCCCCTACCTCATTCCTCCAGCACAGAGCACCTGCTTTTGCTTTTTCCGGCTCTGGCTGCATATTAAAGCTACTGAGTTTTCCTAGAGAAGGAATGTGTCTTCTCTGCAAACTGCCCTGCAGTCAGCTCTGGGTTTGGAAGAGAAACTTAATCTCTGAGAATCTCTAGAGGGCAAACTGTTTTCCTAAATCACCTACATCTAAGTAGTGGAATTGCTTTAAAATCCAAGTTGGTTTTCATGTTTGGTTTGTTTGGGTTGTTTTACTCTACTGTAAGTTGCATTGAGGAACCTCCTCACTCCCTCACTGTGAGTCTGCAGAAGGGACACACCACTGGAAGTGGAGCAGCAGCGGTGAGGCCAGTGGGGTAAGCAGTGCTGTGATAAAATTTCTCACTGCCACATAGCTGCCTCTCTTCCCACCTAAGCCAAGCACAGTGACAAGTGAGAAAGGCAAAGGTACAAAACAGTGAAGCATCTCAGAAAGGTGATTGAAAACTGCCTATTCCTCTCTCAAAGCATTGAATCTTCAGATGCAGCCTGTATCCACAGAAGTCCTCTCCTAGCTCTGCTTTTAAAATAAACCGTAAAATGGGAGCATGCTGCCATCACCAATGGCACATTTCTGCTCCCTGGAAGATCAGAGGGGAGCTTGACTAATTTTCTTATTCCTGTAGCTCTTTGCTGTCTAAAGAATCTGTCTACATCCAGGCTAAAGGTGCTGTTTTGTGTGGCTCTTCCAGAATAGCTAAGACGCTTGAATATCACAGGTTTTCTCATCTCCAATCCCCTACAGACAAGCCTGAGACACCACACCTTTCCAGTCCCTCTGTCTTCCAGAAAGGAAGGTATGGCAACAAACAGAGCCCAGGAAGTAGTTTGCTCTTTTCTCTTTTGCTGTTTATGAGTATCTGCTCATAAATTTCTCCAGTACTTTTTATTTTGTAATATTTAATTAGAAAGGAGACACACCAGCTGTTTTTAACTCTGCTGTACTGTGTGCCCTTGTGTACACACACTTTTGTTGTTGAAAGCAAGAACAGAGCTCTGGACCACAACTCTCTCCATCCTTCTTCAGCTTTGTAATGGACCATTTTTTATTTCTGTTCACTTCCTAAGCCAGTCTTCTTTGATATGACTGTCATGCTCCACCCTAGACTTGCAGGCTAGCAATACATAGAGTGCAAATGCCCCAATATGAAGAATATTTCATGCTCTTGGTTATGAAGTTTGTATTTAAGTGACATGATAGACTACAGTAACTTTGAGTGATGAATTTCTGTTAGTTTAATTACACTAGATCTCAATTTTTTCCTTTTTTTTTTTTCTCACACCTTATGTTCCACTTCAGAAAAGCACATAAACCAATAAATAACAACCTGACTAGATTTATTGTTTTCAACAGGGCTACACATGTGCATAAAATTTAACATATGCCCAAGCACTTAGCTGAAGCAGCTTTAACAGCAAAATTGTAATTACTGACAAAACCTGGTGTTCCACTTAGAAGTGTGTATTTTTACCTATCATTCTTTTCATAGAATCATAGAATCATAGAATCACATGGTTGGATGGGACCTATAAGATCATCTAGTCCAACCGTCTTCCCACTACCATTGCTGCCACAGCTACTAAACCATATCCTGTAGCTTCTCATCAAGCCGCCTCTTGAACACTGCCAGGGACGGAGAGTTAGCATTTTCTAGGGGAAAAGACAAATACCTGTATGCATTTCATGTCTGCCCATTAACAAAAAACAGTTTGATTGGAGAAAATTCTTTCAAGTAGGTATTTCCTCATCTCCAGTCTCTCAAATTGCTGCTGTACAAGGTTGGCAGAGACCTGCCAGCTCAGCACATTCATGCATCCACCTTTGTCCACTGCTTTGTAGTATCAAGATATATTGTCCCATCAGATGTGCACCTGCTGAGTCATACAACACACCGATGCCAATTGATATTGTGATCAAGGAAAGGTCTACCAAAAAATGCAGACTGACAAAAAATACCAAAACCACATAGTGACAGATACCTCTGAGCAGGTACAGGAGCACACACCCCCATAGGTCACTACTATTTACTTAAAAGAAAAGTGAAAATTCTAAGAAAATCCCTTGTTCTACATGTCTTTTTCTTTGTGACACTATTCAGTATGTTGGTGCTCAAGTTTCCTTATATGTATAAAATAATGACAAAAGAGGGGACAAACTGGCCCAGCTGAAAAATAAGGGAACTGCCAAACCGCCATGCATTTTGGTACAGCTAGGAATGCAAGTACTTTTTTTAATACGAATATAAAATAATTTCCAAAGTTGATAGTGCTATTCTACTGTTACAAGTTAAAAGGCATAAGCTACATCATGGGTTCTTCACTGCTTTTAAGCAATAGTGTTCAAAAAGAGAATTGCTAAAACAAAAAAGAATAAAGGTATCTGACTGAACTTTGTTGTTGTTTACTTTCATTAATGCATATGCTTTATCAAGCCTCAAGGTCAAGTGTGTTCATTTATGCTGAACTGTGTGTTACATTTATACTACCTGAACTTTAGTTCTCATATTCTGCAAGCTAATAGCAATGATGTCATTACATATTCCCCTTGTGCTTTTATGTACAGATTGAAAAAAAAAAAAACCCTTTTGCTATATTCTTCTGTTTCAGTTGGTGACATAATTATATCATCCCATAGTCTCTTTCTATACTTAGTAGTTGAAACAGCAGATTAAGATTTCTCATACTGTAAGGTCTTCTGAGTCTTATTTACCATTACCATTTTCAAGAAAAGACAGAAAGAGAAAACAAACCCTTCTTTGATCTTTTCCCCAGGCATATTTTTTCCCAACCAGACTCCAAATGTTTTATGGCTATTGTGTCAGCCCATCACTTTGCTTTGTGGGTAATTAAGTCATTACAATAACACGTTATGTTACCGTACAGCAAGGCTAAAATGCCTGCCTTCTATCAGGAAACTGCAAAAGGCCAGATGTCTCTAAGAGTTCAAGCAGAATCAGAGCTATCACTAATCACTGGGTTTGTTTGTGTAGGAGAAAGTGAACCCATGAAGTCAATGTGAAACTTCCTATACAGTTAATCCGACTCCATAAATTAAACTACAGCTTATCTTTCCAACTTAAAGTGACAGCTTTCTGGAGGGAGAAAAAAAAAAAAATACAAAACTAAGCAGAGATCAGATGTATCTGTGGCTTTCAAGTCACTCACATCAGATCTGTGTGCTGCCAGATCACTGAGACGTATATATTCAATGAAAAATCAATCCTAGGCACACAATCAGTTGTATTTCAGCCCAAGTACTCAGGACACAGGATACAGATTGCATGCCAGCTTTATGCTTTTAAGCCAACAGTGTGCCAGCTTTGGGAGACAGATGATATTTATTTTGGCATAAAACTGGAATAATTTACACAGGCAACAGTTGATTCAACATTAAACTTGGAAGCACAAAGTTAACAGACTGAAAGTTTTTTGATTCATTTGAATCAGAAAAATGAACCCATACCAGGTTATTAATTTTCATCCTGTGTTCTCAGCATTTATGAATTAGAAACCCTAGAGGCAGGTTATCACTGGCCAGAAAGCTCATGAATTCTAAAGGGAGCAAGGAGTGAAACAGCTGAGCTTTGGAACACTGGTTGCTTAACACCCAGGAAGTAGAACTCAGCAAGGCTTTTTGGAAACTCATAAGAAATGAGCTCTCATTTCCACTGTAGTTTAAGGTGAATATTAAAACACAAACTCCAACTTTGAACTACCATTTATGTTCCTATTTAATTAATTTATCTTTTAAATGATATGTTATTACTTTAGGTAAATAACATCAAGGATATAGTAGCATGAATTCCAAGTATCGTAGTGAAATATCACAAAAGGAATTGATTTCTACATTGTTGTTAACAGATACGTGTGCTTACACTAGGGAAAAAAAATTACTCTAGATCCTCAAGTCCTTTGATTAAGTTCTGTAGAACTTATAAAACAAACTAACAAGCTATGTGGTGGTAAGTAAATACCTTAAATATACACATTTTTCAGAAGACAAGAACAAAGGGAAAGGGATGCTCTAAAGCAGTTCCTTTTCAAAAAGGTACAAGATAGTTCCCAAGCCAGAGCTCCAAAACAGTTATTCAGAAGCCATTTCTCTTCATACATGTGTATCTGGTTACTAATGCACAGTATTTTCTTGTGACTAAAAAATATTTATTAGTCTAGTTTATTTTATGCAGTAAATAATTCCTCATGGACCAAAATATTGAATTTCCAAACATACAGTTGAGTCAATCTATTGTAATTAATTCAAGAATACAGGATGTTAAAGTTATGAACATTCTCATTTTTCCCAAATGTGTTTTTTGTTGACTAGTGGAGGGAAGAGGTTATTTTACTTTCACTCAGACAGTGTGAAAATGACAGTGACACCTCTGATTTCAGGCAGAAGAGTGTTCTTCAGTCTATCAATTGCTGCTCTTCTCAGTCGCAAAGTAAGTTTTGATGATAGGCAAAAGTTCTTGAATGACAGCCTCTTTGCATATGAATGTAGCAGAAACTAGTAGTCACTGCTACCCATAGTGAAAATGTCTTTTCCCTAGTAGCTGGATTGCTATTTCTGATAAAATCAAAGACTGTTGTAATGTGGTAGTCCTCCATTGGAGGAGCTCAGATTTTGTCTTCCTGTAGGAGGTCCCAGTTTCACAGATATTAGACTGGAGCTGAAGATGTGAATTCTGAACCCAGTTCCTGGTGAGCTCAGAAGCATACCTTCACGTTCTTCCTTTCTTATCTTACACACTGGACACAACAATACCAATAGTGGAACCATAATACTCAAGAAAGGCAGTGAGTTTTGCTTTGTATGCAGACTGTTTAATTAGTAAGGTTTTCCTCCTGTTCGTACTTCACCTATGTTGTCATCTTCCCCTTAATACCTGAAACTTTGTCCAAATGGGTTGCAGGTTCTGCAAGGCAGTAAGCAATGCCTGGAGTGGGAAGCTAAGGACCAAGAAGCAATGGGGTCCTGCAATGCAACTGTGCCAGAAGCCTTGGACAGCACATAGGGAGAAAACTGAAAGGCACGTGGGGGATGTTACCTCCAGCCTCCTCTGTCTATAAGAATGAGATGTTTCCGGGTTTTCCTGCATGCTCACTCTCCAGCTAGCGTCTTAAGAATAGGAAGACAGAGTAAGTCAGCAAATCGGTGTCAGATTCAGATGAGCCAATAGCACAGGAAATTCCTGAGTGTTGACCTTAAGTGGCCAGTGGCCTTTTCGTTTCCATGCTCATTTGGTGGCTACTGTGGCGTGGTGCTACTTGGCTGTGCTTTGTGGATAAGGCTTGGCCACAGACCACTGCTTGAGGAGCCCTGCCCATAGCGCTCAGCTATGTGAAACTGCCTGCCTTGCACATCATACCTAAATTTATCTCCGTCTTTGACAATAAAATGCCTCACATACCTAAAGCGTTGTAGCAGCAGTAATACTATATATGTTCCTGTTGATAGAAACATTGCTATTTGCTGTTCAAGGAGTCCTTGTTGGGACTTGTCCTGAGCACACCCCTACCAGGGGTTCAGTTGGCAGCAGGTAGGGAGGCTTACCCACGGCAAGAGCTGCTACAAGCAAAAAGCTGGAAAATGACCTGGCCAGGGCTGGACCCCCTTCCTTTGGGGGTTGCCTCAGCTGAGGCTCTCACCCTCAGCCTTGCTGGGTCTTCCTGAAGCCATGTCTGACACTGGTTTCTCTCACCGGGCCCAAATCCCATCCTCCTTACCCGGGGGCCCACATCTTGGGCCTCAGCCCATTCCTGTCCCCAGGGAGGTGCCCAATGCCTGGGGCTGGGGCTGCCCTGGTGCCCCCAGCTGCCTTGCTGCTGGCTGGGGGTGGGATGGGACCTGGCTGCCAGGTCCTGGCCTAGGGGACCCCATGGACAACCTCCACCACCCCCTGGGACCCCTGGGCCCAGCAGGGTCCTGACTTTTTCTCTTGCTTAGCTGCACTTCTGCTTTGGCTCTGGCTCTTGCCTACTCCCTTACTGGCAATTTCAGATCATTTTTCACTGGCATCCATTGTAATTCTGCCAGGCAGTATTAAATAGCACATATTTGCCCCATTCTCCCAAAGCAAACAATAGTATTGTATGTCCATCTTTATGTAGTGACATCTTTAAGGAAAGAAACACAAACCCAAAAATGATCACAAGTTAAATACTTGACAGTAACAGAGATAACTCTGAACTTATCAGAGAGTACTTTCAAGATGTGATTTACAAAGCAGAGAGAGCCAGTAGAAATCATGAAGGAGAATGCCGTGTTTCTCAGCAGATAAATGATGAGTGGACCTGGACTGGGTTCAGGAAATGAGAAGTGTTGACTGCTTACAAAGCACACTTCGTTCACTGTGACTGATTGCACAGTGTCATCATTTGGATTAGGTGAGCAGGAATGCAAGACTGGCCTAAAAGCTTTTTAGTCATGTTGGAAAAAATGCACATAACGATGAATATTAACCACACATCTCTGGAAACTTTTTTCGGCGTCCTCAGATTACTTGAATTGCAGGCTTTTGAGCAACTTGTGGTCCTCCCATGATTCTTCTAAAACATTCCAGGCAATGCTTGTGTTTATAATTTGTTGTTAGATAAAAAGGCAGCTACATATTGAGATCAACTGCCTTGAAATCCTGTAGGGCAGAAGAAGTTAAGAAAGCAGAATTAGTGTCACAGGTGTCATTAAACACCAGCAGTATCTACACTTATTCTGAGTTCTGCTGTTATTCAATGACTTTGTGGGCCTAAAATGGGACATAAACCCAGAACTGTGATCCCAAAAACCTCTGCTGCAGCCGCTATTCAACGTTGTAAGCAGGCACACTACAGAAGCTGACTCTAAAACTCCCTAGATATCTCAGACGTTCCTTAGGAAGTGTGGAAGAGTATCAGGGTACCTCACTGCCTGGCTCACTGTGATTCAAATAAAAGTAATAAATGTTTCTTTGTTTAAAAAGCTTAAGGCTTAAAGGCTCAACTCTGTTAGCTTGCTAAAGCACAAATCACACATACCTAGAGGCTCCATAAAACACACAACAGTGGCTGCTACTTTCTTTTAAAATCAATTTCTTTTGCATAATGCCCTGGGTATTTAAAAAACAAAACAAAACACAGTATGTGGAGTATCTGGTTTCAGTCTCTTCCAGTACGTATAAAGATTGAAATACTACAGCAAGGATCCTAACCACTGACCTAGGACAGTAGGTGTGCAAGAGGTGGAGTGTGGTGTCTGTGGAGGGGAGAGGAATCCTCCACTATCACTGTTCCACCCTTTCCTTCAGAACCTGTTCCCCCAGCAATCTGAATCTTCATGCCAAAAACAAATCATACAAAAGGGATAGAGCTCTGCACCACAGTGAGTGGGGAACTGATCCATGGAAAAGGACCTGTGGTCTGGTTCTCATTGCAATAACTGTTTATTAGGCATTTGAGAAGACAATCATGAACAAATAAATGGCTCTCAGCACAGGGGGACAAAGCACTTCAGGATCTAAAAACAGGCTATGGACTCCACTGTGGGACAGTGTGACAATTTGTCACTTAACTTTTGGATGAGAGTACCTCTTTAAGGCTGTTTAGAGATCTGCCTTTTCTTTTAGGTAAGAACTGCTGTAACGTTATAGGTGAAAGAATATAAAAGTTTCAGTAAACGTAACAAATGCCCAGGACCTCAGCACTTCTCCCGGTACAGTAGTATTGGCACAGTAGGAGCTGAGATGACATCACACTGATTTGTTCTGGGGATCAAGTAATGAAATGCTGAGGGATAAAAGTGAGTCTGTTTCATGTATTTTCATTATCCAAACTATTAAAATTCCATGAAGTGAACAACTAGCATTAATGGAGCAATTATAAATGATAAAGGGAACAATAAATCTGATGTCAATGCTCTTACCACAGTTTATATATTCAACTTCATAAGTGATGTTGTGATACTGTTCTTTTCTAGTGGGAAAACCAAATAATAATAATAATAATAATAACAATAATAAAGATTTGAAAATAAAACTAAATAGTAGAAAACAGAGAGAAACAAGCAAGGGAACTTATGTCCTTTCTCACAGAGTACGCCAACATGACAGGTGTAATGTGTCATGCAGCATCTAATGGAGAGTTGCATTTTAGAGTTCAAGAAAAAAAGGGGCAATGGTTTCCTTGCAGACAATTTATATGAATAAGAAAATTATAAAACTGAACTCTTAGCCTACTTGTTCAATTTGTCTGAAGTTATTGTGCAAACTCTTTCTAATGAAGTTTGTGGCTTGCTGAGTAATTTCCCAACATTTTTTTTATTGCTGTTACTGAACTATCCACAAAAGAAAAGTTAAAAACATTATATTTTCTCTGTGATTGTAACAAATCCTTAACAGACACTGACAACCACACAAATCTTTCGCTTAAGGAAAGATGAGTGTTATAAGGTCTGTTAATGTAGACTGAGAGAGTGGAATTTATCTCTTGACTTAACTGTCTAAAAGTGAATGCTTAGACTCTACCTATATGCAGGAGACAAACAGTGACACCTCCAAAGGATAACTGATCTCACTTATCTTAGACATCAAACTCAGGACAGATTGAATCATCCTCTGGAGTCGTTTGTCTGTTGCACTGACAAATGGAGAGACTATACAAGTAGTTTGGGCTGGACGTTTAATTTTTAAATAGCTAAAGTTATAATCAGCTAATCCCATCCAGAATGTCTGTCACTTGTAATTGGCATCAGGTTAGAGTCATGCTAGTGTATCTGTAAAAACAGTATCAATATAATGTTCCAATATATCTAGCACAGAAAAATCTTTTCTTTACCAAAACTGAAGTGAAGTAGTTCTCAAAGTAATTTAAGAACTTCCAGTCACACCTCATTTTTTATTATCTGTACCATGACTTCCACTATGAGTCAAATTCAAAGAAATCAAGAACACACAGGAAAGGTCTGTGTTGATTTCATAATAATTTCAGTCAAAATTCATCTCAAGTTTTCAGTGCTGATCTGATTGCTTTTTCTCTTGAAACTTTTTTCTCTCTTTACGTCCTCTGCCCTGTCTGGGTACATTCATTTCATATGTTCCATACTCCGTGCTGTCCTCTCTTGTTGAATCGTAGCTGAACATTCTACTCCATCTTCAGCTTTTCCTTTCTTCAAGGATTTTAAATCACAGTTAAAGTCAGTGCAGTAGCTTCTTACTCAACAGTTCTGATCCCTATGTGTGTCCCAAATTATATTTGCTTACTTTACTGAAAAATACATGTTTTACCACTCTGGGAAAGATTACTTAAAGATTTTATAGGTCTATAAGAGCAGCGAACCAATTTTCCAGTAGTAAACCATGGAGTTTCTATAAAAGATAGTATGAAAGGAGTTATTTTCAGATTTTTTTTTTTTCCCCAGGAACTATGAAACAGAAATTAAGAGAAGCCAAAGAGGAATAAAGAGCTGTCAAGTAGCAATTTGAAATGCATTTTTTTTTTTCTGTCAGCAACAGCACAGGAAAAGGAGCAAACCAGGATTCTTCAATGTTGATCATACGTTTTGTCTTATTTGCACCTCAGTGCAAGTTTGTGTATCTTTAAAAAGCTACATATCCTCCTTGAGGTCAACAAAAGTACTCATGTTCCTGCATTTAAATACATAGTGTGGAGTGGATGCTTTTGTTCTGTGTTTTTATTACTGCCCAGCACAAGTTGCTCTGAAGACTTCAAGGATTGCCATGTGATGAGATAATGGATATATCATTCACAACTATTATTTTTGGTTAGAAGGGAAAGAAATTTCACTCCACAATAACTGATTGATAGATTTGATTTTGCGTATTTGACTTGTGGTGGTTATTATTTTGGAACATGTCACAGACATAAGAAGGCTTTTGGTAGTAGCTACATACTTGGAAAGCTAGAGGAACAAGCCAGCTAGTGTAACAAAGAAGTGAAAAGACATTTCAAAAGGTACCAGTCACAGACAACCAAATTTATTTCTTGTAACTTTTCAGTCCACTAATCTGTGACAGATGTCAGCTACACTGCTTAATTTTGCTATCAGCCAAGACAAATATTTTTGGGATGAGCTTCGCAGAACAGAGGAACATAAAATTGTTTGGAAATATTATGAAACTAGAAAATTAAAGATTATTAAACAAATCTCAGGCCTTTGTAATATGTTCAAGGATAAGATCCAAAAAAAAAAAAAAAAAAAAAGGCATGTAAGCACACAAATTATCGTTTATGTTCTTAACTCCAAAGTAAAGAAACAAACACCCTCTGTAGCTTCCTGTGCTGCCTGAAGGCAACAGATGCCTACATTTTTTTTTTTTTTTCACAGACCTTCCTTAAGCACCTCAAGTGGTACTGCTTTCCTTCTGCAGAAGGGCTGCCCTCTTTGCCTGGGCTGAGCACCGAGGCACCTCTCCCACGGTAGGGACACTGACTAAGTGTCCTACCACCTTTCTCCCCAGAGCTACCTCATCCAATCCACAATAACAGAACCAAATCCAGAGAAACACATGGGAGATGAGGGTGTAGCCGTGGACATTTTGACAACAAAACATGGCTGGAAGAGGAGAGGATGAATATCCTTATTCTTAGGATACTTCCTAACAATATGAGTATGAGGAAGCCTAGCCTAAGTTCCCTCCCCAGGGACTGAGATTAACATCTGCTGCTAAGGGGAGTGCTCTAACTAGCTGGGCGCACAGTCCTCTTGATGTTTGAGAGGACGCTTCCCAGAGCTGCTGTTGAAACCTGTAAGCATGAGAGTTACAGGATGAGAAGGACAGCAATCAGAAGATAACCCTAGCCCGAAGCCCAGCATGGCCAGAGTACCCAGCTGGGACAGGGAGACGCGAGTAGAAATATGTGTATGTGAATTTTGAAAGAGGAGGCAGGGAGGACAGACAAAATTCTACCTTTAGCTTGATTGTTGTAAAGATAGATTGTTCCTGGCGTGTCTAAGATTTATTTTTATGATTGCACTTAATCCAGATGATCATTTTCAAAGAGGAAGAACACATATAAGTAAAATTAATGTAATCATAAAGTAACATCACGTGATTGCCAGTGAAAACTGGAAGGAAGTTCATAGTGTGTGGATCTACATTTAAAGACTGCAGTGACACAGAACAAATACTTAGTTGACATGTTACAAATAATGAATGCATTTTGCATTACTTGTCTGGCTTTGAAGAATAATATGTTTTAGTCTAAGAGTATCAGCTGATAGATCATCTATTTTCTTTGGCTCTCTAATGATGCTGTTGATTACATCATGGTGGAACTTGGACTATACTATGCTTACAAAGTTGAATCTTATTGCACTTGGGTGCGTTGGCTTAGTATTTGATTTGCCTACACATAAACTGCTCTTTGGAGGAATGGTTACGAGGCATGATTGAAGTGCCAGCAGTAAATAAAAATGATGGTGACTTATCTGGCTCCTTTCGTAATAAGGAACATGGGAAAAGAAAACTGTATGTTTAAAAGGAGGACTTGCTCATATCTATATAAAACTGTTATTTTATTTTGATTATTAATTCTTTATATTTCTCCTGCTTCTATCCTATAAGATCTGGCATAGTCTGCACTTGCAAATGCAAAACATTTAACTTGTGCCCTCACAAACCTTCCATTTCAAATCTGCAAAGCTGGTATTTCTGGTTATGTTCTTAGTGTTGGAATTTCTCAGGCCCCATTCGAAACCAAACTTCTAAGGCTTGGAGAAATGCTGATAAACTCCTATGTGGAAAGAATGTGCATGTTTAAGTATTTTTTTTCATTTTGCTTTATAATTTCCTCACTTATTTCTCTCTGTTTCTGAAATGATAAAGAGTCTTGATCATAGCCAGTTAATCAGAAACAGAACAAGACAAATTCTATGCCAAAGAAAGAGATATTGCAATGAAAGATAAGACAGATGTAGGATAGGTTAAGAGAAGAACAGAATTATATTAATCATCCTGTTGGCTCGGGTGGTGTCAAGTTTTCTGCAGGTATTATCACAAAAGAGAATGCCAAGGAGACGCTCAAAGGAAAGCAATGATTTGGCTTTTAGGGAGGTCCTCCTAAGGAAAAGTGCTAGCATGAAAAAAGGAAGAATTAACATCCTGTTTGAAATAAACCTAACAGGTGATGAGGCCAGGGCTTATTAGAAGCAGGAATAGGACTTTCCAGCAATGAAGAAAAAAAGACAATAGGAATGAAGATTGGCCATGAAGGGTCTGAAAGGGGAAGATATGTAGGCTACATTTGATAGAATATGGAAACAGAAGCCAGTAAAAGAGAAATGCAAAGAGATAGATAACCTATAGTAGTCTAAGAAAATAGAAATTTGTAATCGTTTTCCTGGAGCAGTATTAATAAGGAAAAATTCAATTTGTCTAGGTTGAAAGAAAAGGATATTGTATTAATTCAGGTAGGAAATGAAGTTTCAATTAGAGGGGAGTGGAGTTTATAAGACAATCTTGTCTTAGAAAAGATAAGCAGAAAGAAACTGCAAGGCTTACATGTAGTCTGGGTACAAGGGACCAATACGCAGTCTGAATAATGATAATGTGCTGGCTGCACAACGCAGTAACCAGCAGTGTCATGGTGCTTTCCACAGATTACAGAAGAGGTAGAGGGAGAGGATATAGCGCACAACCGACTCCCTGGTCTTGTAGCAGTTTTATTCTGTCATTCTGTCCATTCTTCTATTACAAGAGCTAGATAGAGTTTAGTAGATTAAAATCTGTTTGGGAGACAACAAGAAAAGTACAGCTTTTGTATGAAGTGTTCCAGTAAAACAATTCTATTTCTGTTTTCTGAAAACTCATAGGTATGTGTTTAACAGAAGCTAGAAAATATATTGTCCTGGAAATACTTTTCTACTAGAACAATAAATGGCAAGAGGATATTTTATGGCAATATTAATCAAAATAACATATTGCATGTTTTTGGTTTATAGTCTGATCATTCCAAACCTAGTAATCTCTTGTCCTGTTGTTAAATACAATTATTATCTGAAGAGAAGTAATTTGAACAAAATGTTCTGACAGATGTCTACTAATCATGTCCAGAAATCTCACAATGTTCCAAAAAGGTGTTTTCCATAACGCTGGTGAAAATGTCGTGTGTTCTTCAATGTTCTTATAATTTTTTTTTCACAGAGTGATCTTTTCTGATGTGGCCTGCAGGAGAATTCTTTTGTGCCTGATCTCATTTGGATTTCTGTGCAGGTGGTTTTGAACCTAGTAAGCACGTTGCTAATGTTTGGATCCTGAACATGAAATGCTATACTTAAACTTTGTCTTGTGCTACAGGACATTTCAAAGCATATGTTTATCTCAATTATAAACCCAAATATCCAAACTCTTCCATAGTATTTTGAGATTAATTCCAGTATTTTGCCTCACTTTCTAAATCAGTGCAAGCAAAACATTGTAGTTTTTACTTTCCTCTTTCAGTAGTATCTCTTCAATAAGATATTGAGATAAAATGTAGTAGACTGAATTATTTGTCAGCCCTCATACTGGTGTGCTCGGGATGAAAATAGATTAATTACCCCAAAGCTGCTTCAGAGCACCAGATAGCTACAATCTTGAAGCGACATCCTAGACCCAAATGTTGCCCATGAGGAAGAAATATTGACCTCCTGAATTAGGCTAAGCCTGAGACAAATTTACACCAGGACAATCAATATAATATGCTTTAAAATGCTCAGACTCATTGGTTTGTAAACTACCTGCCACATTGCTCACATAAAAAACTGCCTCAGGGAAGCTGTCTAATCCGTGTATTGAATATTCAAGGCATTAGTGTATATTTAAGTCAAATCAAACTGAAACTTAAGAAGCCATGGTTGTTTCTTATACTGAATTGTGAATTTATATGTGAACAAACTATTCTTGGATTGCCATTACCGTAGAAGGAATCTGGCAAAAATATATACAGTTTTAACTCAGTAAGTGTGATACTGAATGACAGATTCTAAACCTAAGGATAAAAACTAAGTGATAGAGTTACTTTCAAGTTAAATATGTATTACGTACTTTCGGGTTAAATATGTCTTATATACTACTGAATTTTGGGGGTATACATACCCCTAAATATAAAAGTTTAAAATAGATTTACATTTTGAATTAGCCAAGAGATAATTAATCCAAAGACTAACAAATACTTCAGTGCTGGCACCAGTCATTATAAAAATGTAATTTTACCAGGAAGGGCTAAAAATCAATGACTCCTGACTCCTGGTCTAAAATAATGTAAGAATAACAGCTTTGCTTCAAACTAAGAATAGTTCAGCCCACAATATTGTCTCCAAGATCAATCATCAGCAAGCAAGGAGGAGTAAGAGCAAGGCAAGTGTATATGAAAGTTCCACCTAATAGTTTCCAGGTCTCCAGTGAGGGTCAGATCATTGATTTCTTTAACCAAATGTAATTATGCATGTTTAGCATCTGTCAGTGGATGCGTCTCTCAAATATGTGTTCTGTCTCTCCTCAAGTTAAGGTAAATTTTTAACATTCACAGCATAATTTAGAAAAGAGTTCTACAGGTCTGTTATCTGTTCCATGAAGAACTGTCTCCTCCTGTTCATTATAAAGATGCTCCTACACACTTCATCTAAGATTCCTCCTGTCAGAGTGGGAAAGACAGTGAAACTGTTGACCGTCCATCCATCCTCTGTAAGCTATTCATGATTTTTAGACTTTTATAGTATCACACAAAGTTGTCTCTTTTCTAAGTTGAAGAGACTAAATTTACCTTGTTGGTCCTTACAGGGATGGTATTCACTTTTGTCATACAATAATT
Source organism: Chlamydotis macqueenii (assembly GCF_036417535.1). Taxonomy (NCBI): domain Eukaryota; kingdom Metazoa; phylum Chordata; class Aves; order Otidiformes; family Otididae; genus Chlamydotis; species Chlamydotis macqueenii. The sequence goes on along the minus strand of NC_141558.1, from coordinate 99,565,743 downwards.
AAAGTTGCAGGGGACCCTCAAATGTCTTAGGGTCCAACCTACTGCTCAAAGAAGGGCCACCTTCAGTGTCAGATTCAGTTGACATTTGAGTATCTCCAACAGTGGAGTTTCCACAGCTTCTCTGTGCAACCTTGTTACCCTTTTTCAACCTTTCCCAGTCTAACATATCTACTTTCATGAGGGCACCAGAACCTCACACCACGTTCAGGATGCCAATGAACTGTAAATTTAAAGAGTGGCATAATGATGTTCTCTACTTCATTCTCTTTTCCACTCCTGAGTACTCACAACGTCTGATGTTCTTCTATCTTTGTTTCTGCTATCACAGAGTGCTGATTTTATGTTCCTTGGGATTATCTGTCATAACCCCAAGACCATATTCCTGAGAAGGAAGTTTAGGTGTGCCAGAGCCCACCTGTGCCTGATCCAAGGTGCAGATTCTGACCTGATACCTAGCTGGTGGGATTGATCTAAACAGTAGTGTCTGCTCAAAAATGTGGTGACTAGTCAGAGACAGTTCTCAAGCATTGCCATGTAGTCAGGAGAGAGATCAGCACCTCAGGAAGTGATTTATCCTACATTGTTGAGAGATCTTGTCATGTGCTGAATTGCCCTCTGTGCCTTCCTGTTGATTTCCAGGAGGAATCTTGTCATACAGTTTTTTGAAAGAAAGTATCAGGTGAAAAAAAATCACAACAAAAAAAAATCCTCAACTAGGAATACCTACTTAGCTGAGGATAAATCAAAAGCAGTGTACAACTACTGAAAAATCCACAGCAATCTCTTCTTCAGAACTTTTGTTTCCACCATGTTCCCATGAACCCACTGCCAAAGATGTACATGCACTTTGAAAGCATACTCTGAAACAAAATATGTAATGATGTGTTAGGTCTAGCATGATGTAGGGAAAAATATGGCATAGGAAAATTACAGAAGCCAGGGTCTTCAAGTATCTGGCCAGTTTGCTATTCTGCATTCTATGAGAATGAACTGAGTATTTTCCATTTTTAAAATTTAAGTCTACAAGTTAATTGAGTAAGTAACTTTCAAGTACTATGAAACAAAATTAATAATTCCACCTTCATGTTCCAAGTCCCAGCAGAGATCAGGTTGTTAAGTATTCATGTAAGGTGAAAGTGTCTTTCAGCTACTAAAAGTTTCAACTAACTTGCTTCCACTCACTTTGCAAAAATCTACAGTTAGTAATAACAGTATGTTATGTGGGTTTATGATGTGATAATTTATCTAGATCTCAACTCCTAAATAATGACCATCTATTGTCACCGGTGCATAAAGAAAAATTCCCCATTCAAATATTTTTAGTGTAATTCTACAGACTGAATCTTCTATTTGACAATCACAGCTCTCTATTACTGCAAAATCTGTTCTACTATCATCTTTTCTTCATTATGCAGTTGCTTAAAATGTTGAATCTTATTTCATTGAGTGTCCACTTATTTATATGTGTATGTCTTGTGGGAAAATAAAGAGTAGTTCTGAATTTGAACTCAGTCTTGCCTCATTAAGTATAGATTGTTCCAGCTCTTAACAATCATTTTGCTCACATTGCGCACACAAGCAGAATCTGTCTGACCAAGTCTTTGGACAACACTACTTTTTGTCTGGAATACTTTTAAAAGCTTCACCAACCAAACAGAGCATATCTTAAAACCCTTACACTGGGCGCTTCTTAAATGATTCAGTTAATTCACTGTTAATTTTCTACTGTAAAGACACTTGGTGTTTGCCGTGATGACTTCTTCCATAAGCTGCTGTTTTAGCAGAGCAGTGACAGTATTAAAAGGTCCAAGTTTCCGTGTTAACAGTAGGAAAAAAAGAGGAATTGACAAATTTTACTAAAAGCTGAAGGCTCTGGAAAGGAATGCTGGAAGTGTGTTTAATTCGCTTTGTTAATTATTGACAATTCTTTATGTAGAATTGCTACCCGATGCGGTTTTTGGATGGTGCCTTTGTTAAATGGCTAGAGACTCCATGTTATATTTTCTGGATTTTGTTTTGGTTTGGTGATTTTTTATGCATAGTTATTTAACTTCTTGTGGTACAGCTGATAAACATTGGTGAGTTGGAGTAGTGCCACCTATGGAAAATCAGAAAATGTCAGAAGAAGGCTATAGTGACTAACCTGAGGCACACGTCTATTCAAGGCAATGGTATTCTAGTCGCTTTCATGGGAGGCAGTACTTAGATTTGTGCAAGGAAAAAGAAAATAGAGACCTACTTTCTCCCCCCCCCAAAAAAAAAAAAGGCAAGGGGGTAGTCAAAAGACTCAAAGCAGGTGCAGGGCAAGAACCAATAATGCTTTTAAGCAGCTGAGATGTGAAAAAAAAAAAAACAGTTTGTATGATGTATATTATGCTTTTGAGAATACCCGGATCCTCTTTCTGAGCCTCAGTGACTAGATAGGCTGAATCTGTGCATGAGTCAGCTAGAGAGCTGTGAATTCTACGTAAGTTTCCTACATCACTCCAAAGAAAATCACCTTCCTCTGTAATTATTTTTCTTTAGACTTTTGTTTTTCTTTTCAGTTGATTACAAGCTAACAGAACGAGGAGTGTACACGTGCTGCAAATCAGTGGTGCCAGGTTATATGCACATGAGGCCTAGGGGAAGTCAAACACAGAAATGAGCCTGAGCTTTCATAATGTTAAGATCTAGCATGCTCAGTTTACTTTTGTTTTTAAAAAAAAAAAAAGAGCTCAACTAATAAATGCCGTGGGAAGTTGTTTTCTTTACAGCCACTAATTGCTTATTGGGACTAAGTCTCATCTTGCAGAGAAAACAGCATTTCTTTGAACAAATAAGAAGGAACATCTAATCCTTGGTGGTCTAGACAACAGTATCTTTATACATATGCTGTGCTTTATTTGCAGCATTCCCTGGTATTCTTCCAAGAAATGTAATTTCATGAAGATTCATCTCAGAAGACTGGCTACTCCCTCCTCCCCATGCATTCCGTATGGTGCTTTCTGGGCTGCCTGGGATATGTTAGTGCTTAAATACCAAAACAAAACACAAATACAAAGCTCTGTATGGCCTCCACTACCATTTTTTTACTGTTGGTTGAAACTGCTGATAGGTACAGCTAGTACCTAATTATCTCACAAGACATGCTTTTAATCTGGTGGAATGACAATTAAATTGCTGCATAAGTTAATTAGTTCAGCATGCAATTTAGAAGCTTTTCAAAAGAAAATAGATAAAATGTGTACGTATTCAAAGACAGTCATAAAAATAAAGTCAGAAGGGAACTCTGGAGATCATCTTATCCAACTCTCCCTGCTTAAGCAGAGGCACCTAGTTGCCCAGGACCATGTCTGGATGGCTTTTGAATTTCTGCAAGGATGGAGACTCCACAGCCTCTCCAGGCATCTGTGCTAGCACTCAGTCACCCCCATGATGAAAAAAAAAGTATTTCCTGGTATTCTCCTTTTTCTTATTCTCCTTTTTCTTCTCTTAAGAGGCTTTTAGAGAGACACTTAACTTGTGTGGCCAAAAACTCTAGAGAATCCAAGTTTTTCCAGTAGGCTGAGTTTAAAAGTGCTTATGCATTTCTAACAAAGCTATGATCAATAATTGTCACCAGATAAATATATCCTGTGGGTCTTGGACATATATTACCTCTGACAATGCAATTAATAATTTTTCCTTTACAGGATTACTCAACTGAAGTAGGATCTGTTGCTTCATTTGCATGAATAGTGGAGAAAACCAAGAAACAAAATGTCTGAAAGCTGTAACACGGGAGCCTTTCCTCTGTCCCCAGATGAAGTTAAGAAATAGTCTTCATATTGCATTTTGGTGCATTTGAATTTATGTGAAGTAAATTATGCTAGCAATTTTTCTAACCTTAATAAATTTATCTCCAAATACAGTGTGAATTTTTTGGCATTCATAGGTGAGGTCGAGATAGAGTCTTACCTTCAGGGGAGAATAAAAAGCCACACAGTGTACTGTACTCCTTCAAGAAGGTTTTTAGTTGGGAAGACATTTCTTTATTAATAAAATGCATTTGATGTGTCAGCCTTGAACAGATGTACACTTTTCAAAACTTAATAAATCTTATAGACTGTGGTTTTCCAAAAATGCTGTTTCACCCACTCTCCTGTTCAGAGAAGACTGCAACAAATGACAGACCTTTCCTTTAAGGTTCGCTGATTCATGGTCTGTCAAAACAACGGGTAAAAAAATTCCACAGCTGAGGATCTTTGAGACTGCTCAGGTCCCTCTGATTTTCCTTGAAAAGACTCAGTCGTAATAATGCAGGAAGAAAGAGGTACACATTCAGTAGATTTTATAGGCCAACGTCATCTACTTGAACTGAGCACAGGAATGAAGGAATGATCATACAGCTAGTAAGGCAGTTGACTAAAAATTAACTAGAATTTTGCTGGAAGCTCTTTTTCTTTATAGAAGCTGAAAGTGTTGAGCGTTTTCCTCATCAAAGGAAAAGATGATGCCTTTGCTTTAGTGAATGTGCTATTTGTACACATGAAATAATGAGTGAGTATAGAAACTATAGCAGAGGCACGTAGTATAAAAGATCCTTTCAGTACCTAAAGGGGGCTTATAAGAAAGTTGGGGACTAACTCTTTAGCAGGGCCTGTTGTGGTAAGACTAGGGGTAATGGTTTTAAAATAGAAGGAATACCCCTGCTCATTGCAGTGGGGTTGGACTAGATGACCTTTAAAGATCCCTTCCAACCCAAACTATTCTATGATTCTATTCTATGATCCTCCAGGACTATTCGTACACATATCTAGGACCACGCACAATTACTGTAATTAATTTTAACACAATATTAATAAAAGACTAGTTAGCGTATGACTATAATGCATAAGAAACAAATGTTTCACCACAGCTTTGAGCATCTTAGACTGGAAAAGACTGAATGACTAGAGAAGGGTTTACCTGAGGGCCAAAGAAGGCTATGCTATAAGCCTTCAAAGCCAAGCTTCAGTTTATGAAGCACATATCTGTATCACTTGTAGGGAAAATATTGCTGCTGCCTATCCTGAGCAGCACTCCAGCTACATCCTTGCATGACTCATTTTTGGGTCTTTGTTCCAGTCTTTCTAGATGTATTAGCAGTAAATGCTATTGCTGCTGGGGATGAACCCTGTATTCTGCAGGACCTCTACTTCACAGTCTTTCATGAATGCTAATTGTCCATCAAGGAAAAAATGAGTGCTAAAGGTCAAAAAAGGCATTTCAGAAATTATGGTATTATGTGGCATTCTGAAATTATTTGCATTACATTTCTTATTTTTGCCATGAAGTGTTTTTAACTAGTACTGCTGCTAACAGAAAAATAAAAGCCTTAGCCTTTTAAATCTGCTCTTCCCCTATAGTGTTTTTTTTCTTTGTGGAAGAGAATCTCCCTCAGCTTTAGTGAACCATCCTGATATATTGTTTTCGATTGATATGAGTGTAACCTACACCAGAATGTGGCACATAACATAAATACTTAACCTATCCCAAACTAAGATGTCTCTAAACAGTCCTGGTGGCCTTGCATAAAAATACTAAAAAAAAAATTTAAGTTTTTAGAGAAAAACTCTGTTCAAAACTCACTTCAAGTGTTATTCCTTGCAGAAAATATTACTAGGAGAGAGCAAGGCCAGAAGATCTGTGCACAATGCACAGTCCTGAGCTTTTCTAATGCAAGCACAGAGAGTACGCTGGGTCATACTCCCTGTGGAATATAACCCCAAAAGCAAATGTCCTTTGAAGAGTCAGTCACTCAGACTTATTTTGAAGAATGCCAGGTTTTGCTACCTAAACTTGTTTAAAACAGAAGAGTCTAGCGAAGCAGACAGTGACTGAAACTCGCGCAGGAGCAGGTAAGAGCTGTTATCACAGGGAATTAGCGTCCCTTGGAAGCGATGGGCCAGCAAGAAGAATTCTGCTTGAATCCACAGCTCACTTGAGGACATGGTTCAAGTACCAAAAGTTCTCGGTATGCACGACTTGTTGTTACTAGGATCAGGGTGTTTGTACTATTCCAATTTGGCTGCCTCAACACTGTCTTTAATTTCTTCTCAGAAAGGCAGTTTCCCTCCAAACATTTTTCTCTCCAGCTGTAAGCTGAAGCTGCTGATTTAGTTTTTCCAGAGGTGGCATATCTTCTTAGTCACTCAAATGAACTGCTATTTCAACACACATTTGGGGGGACAAAGTGCACCCTGTACTGCCTTTCTGTAGGAAAATGCCAAAAAGCATGGAAAAACTAAAATAAAATCATAGAGCTTGTAAAAACATAGTCCAAGGGTCAGATGGGTGGGTAGTGAATCCACATAATTTTTGCTTCCGCTCAGCTACAGAAATTATGAAAATAAGATATATATTGCTTCACAAAATTGATACTTCTTGAAGCAATGTAAGATGAGAACAAAGGTAGCAGCAGCCTCATGGCCCAACACTTCAGGCAGAAATGCAAGGAAGTTTGGCAGGAAACTGAGGCACTTTCCACTCAATGCTTAACAGACGCGATCTCTCACTACTTCCAGAAAGCCTTCAGCTTCTGAGGGACTCTCCTTTCAGTGGCTTCATGAAATGTATCAAGAGCTTTCAGTGTTGGACTACGTTGCAAGTCCAATTTATTTTTAGCCAGCACTTGTTTTCTTTGCCTTACATTCCTTTTATAAAGTTCTATGGAGGTACAGTCATTAGCATCCTTTGGAGTGTTAAAGTAAAAGTTACTAGGAAAAGCAGGCTACATATTTCAAGTCATACAACTGCTTTACATTAAAAGAACCTGCATCAGGGACTTGGCATTTTAAACATCAGAGTTCCATAACATCTAAAATAATTTCATTTTATGGTGACTAACAAACTGAGAGACCAGGATAAAAAATTTCCTTGATTGAATGGGGTTTTTTAAATGCTTATTGTAAGAATGAGACTCGAAAAAACCTAAATTGCACCACATGCAAAAATAATTCTGTGCACACTTGATCTAGATGTATTAATGCACAGGCAGGTATACGCAGAACTGTGCACTTTCGTGTCTATAAATATCTGCTTTGCAAACGTGCAACTGCTAGGTACATATAAGCAAGTGACTACTTATTTCTCCATCTGTGTCCCAGCAAAATGAGTTTCTGCTAATTGTACATGCTGTGCCAGCTTCACAACCTCTAAACAGCTCCTATTTCCCTCCCTTACACACACTACACATAATTACAGATTGTGCCAATACATACAGATTTGTCAAGTATATATTATGCATCCACTTGCAATTTCTCAAAGGCAAAATTTTCCTAAAAATTTATGGAGTCTAAAAGCAAAACAGAAGAAAAGCTGGATGCAAAAAATATAAAATGTTGCTGCTAAATCAGCAAATTTGAGACAGTATTCTTTTTTAGAATAAGAACAATCCTATGATACCAAAATGGCATCTGCCTACTCTGTTGGGTACTGGTGGAGGCTGCTGACACAATACTTAAAGTATGGTTATGGACATTGTCTTTCTTCTTTCCTGAAGTCTACACCATTATGGAGATACTAAATTTCAAAAATATTTGCTGTCATGAGAAGGTCTCTCTGCCATTGTTCCTTTGGCAAACTAGAAGTGGCAGAAAGAAAATAGCTTGCTGGCAGAGTAAGTCCAGTCTTGATTTACAGAAGAATAATTCGGAACAGTTGTCACATGTAAAAATCTGTAAGAGGAAAGACTTAAAGACAACTTGATGATGAGCTGAATTATGTTCTCAATTGTACTGATGTAAGTCAAGAGAATTTCTGTTTGCGGTATTAAGTTACACCCTCTTTACACCAGTATAGTTGGTCGCTTATGCGGGTATTTAGGTTGCAAAGTGTAGGTAGAGAGGCAGCCAGCAATCTCTGCATCAGCTCATTTCAGTTTGGGCTACAGCACATGCAAAGCTGGCCAGTTTCTATTATAAGGCTTCCTCTACCTAAGTCATGGCAAAGGATTAGAACATTGCTGTAGAGCCTGGCATCAGGATCAGAAAAAAAAAAAAAAAAAAAAAAGAGAAATAATGCCAAAGTAAAGAGCAGTTGAGCCAGTTTTTAGTTTCTAGTGCAAGGCTCTTAGCCCCTGCAATTGTCTCATAAGCAGCCCTGTGTATTGTCAGAAAATCTGAACAAGTAACTGAAAGCAGCAGATTTTATCACTTTCTGCTATTTTAATAAAGATCTGTTTTTTAAAAAAATCTAATTAAAATGCCTGCAGAAGATATATTGATCCGAATGCTAGGTAAATAATGAAAGGACAGATAATTCCACTGCAGTAATTCCTCTGATTTGAGAAGGATTTTGCTTGTATTTTATTTAGTCAAAAAAGTCTCCATTTGAAAATTTATATCCCTCCTCCCTATATCCTCCCTCCCTCCTCCCTTCCTTTCACTCTACTCACTGTATGTGGCCAATCTCGTGCTCCTCGGAAAATCCAGCAGACTTTAAGAGTGGTAACGCTGTGCCAGTATGTGCAGAGGGGCAAGAGAAGTGGTCAGCTAGCGTGACAACAATCTTTGACACAAAAAAAAAAAAAAGGAAGAAGCTTATAAAACACATCTGAAATGATCTGAGGTGGTCTATTCCCCTGCCTGCCCTGAGGCAAGATGATCGTTAGCCGCAAGGCCACTTAGACAGCTAGGACCGACTTTCATCCACAAGGCTGAAAACATCAAAAGTGTGCGCAAAGATCTGGGTTTCTACTGCATTTTTCTCAAGTATAGGGTTAGGAACCCAGGCAAGCAGTTTTTAAAAATATATTTTCCTCCTAATACAATCCATCTTAAAATGCAGCTTAGAGATGCACAAAGCTGGTGCCCTGAGTTTCCAGAAGAGTTGGTGGCAATACAATCCAAAAAGAGCTAAAGGACAGGAACTGAATCCATACTGTCGGCAGTACTGAGAAAAGGCAGTTCAGATAAAAGTCATAAAAAAGGATTAAGAGATAGAAAAAGTGATTTATTGTAAGAGATGAGAAACATTTAATAAATTTGTCTTGCAAAAAGAAACTTGACAGGTACTTTGTAGTAGGTATAAAGTATGTATGAAGAAAAAATGTGAAGTAGAATATAATATAGGAGAGAAAGCAATGACAGAAAAACAATGTCTGATGACTGAGGTCAGCCAAGTGCAATTGAGAAAGAAGCCATAGTTCCTCTGGTTTTAGCAACTGGAATAAAGCACCAAGGAATTCTTGAATCTTCATACTTCCAGCTTCAAACTTTCCACCTTTCTAAAAGCTGCTTTCACCAAACAGAAGTTATTAGACTCAGCTCAAGGCCAGCAGAAAGTGATACAATGAAATTTGATATATCGTGATCTTATGCTTAAGACCTAATTGCTCAGCTTCCATTAAATTCTGTGGCTCTCAAACATAACATAAGGAATGGATAGCATTTAGACTGAATGCCTCCAAAGGAAACCAGATGCCATAGACAATATTGCTGGTAATTCCCTTCTGGTGCTAAAACAACTCCTACTGCACACCCTGGTCTCCTGGGATGTGCTACCCTTAAGACAGCAATTTTATAAAACACAAGTTTGATCTATGTTGTATCTGACATTATTCCAATTATCTTGCCAAATTCCAAGTCAGAATAAACACAGTCTTCAGCTTTACCCTCACAGCTTCTGCTGGAAAAGATTTCCTCACTTTATGTCCTTTGCAGCATTCTATGAGGAAACGCATATGTAACACAGTGCAAAACACAGTATAAATGATAAGCTTTGTATATAATGTAGATCTATTCTGAATAGGAGATATATCAGTCTGACCTTAAACTATTTTTCAAATACAAATATGCCCTCATATTGTACTCATACTGATAAAAAGCTTCCTACGGGATTTAAGGGCAGTCATCCCTTGCTGTTTATGCACACTGCTTTAACCCTAACTGGACTTTGTACAGATTACAGAAATACAAGTAACACTCGATTAAACAAATTCAAAGAATATGGAGTGTTGATAGATAAAGACTATTGTTGTGATTGTGTGTGACCTCAGCTGAGAAGGGATGTGACAGTAAGGATCAGAAACCCAGTGACTGAAACATGTCTAGGATGTGGATCATCTTTGAGACCTCATCAGTGAAATATTCCCCAGGGGAATAGAGGAGGGGAGGAAGGAAGAGAGAAGGTAATATGTCAGCATTATGGTTCATTTGTTTTCAAACACCACCACCACCACCACCCCCATGCTACAGTCCAAAATCAGAGCAATTGTTGCTACTCTGTACTAGTGAACTACTGAGAATGGGAGACCAGCAATGTGAAATTTATCACAACTCCTAGATCTTCCACAGTAGTATCTTAATAGTGTTCTTGATTGCTAAAAGACCCCTTTACCAAGTTTCAACTCCCTTGCCCTACCCTACCACCATCATTGTCATGAACACATTAAGGCAGCTGTAGGGAAACGAAAGGTTAAAGCTGGAGGTGCACGCAGGCAAGAGCAGCCAGAGACGTGTGCCTTTGGGGAAAGCAGTGGAATTGATGTAAGTTTTGGTTGCTTAAAAGTTTCAAACACTGTAATGCTAATTGCATGATAACAAGATGTGCTAACTCCCTAGTCACCTACAGCTGTTAATATGCTGGAAACATTTTTCTCCACGCTGAAGCCACGGAGAACTATGTGGGGCACGAAGTTCCAGACCCAGGAACAATTCTCATCACTGATGTAGTTACAGCCAGGTGCCACAGACCTGCCCGCAGCAAGATCCTAGCTGGGTTTGAATTTCTGGGATTCTTTTTTGTTAGTACATATACAATCTCGTATCCCAAGCCTCATCTCAGAGAGGAAATAATTGGCATACTCTTGCCAATGGTAGCCGATTTTCAAAAACATGAGTGAGGGAGAGAAAGTGTTTCGAAGCTGTTTCAATCATGGTGCTTGATCCAGTTGCTACTATTCAAAGAACTGTAAAAAGCATAATATAAGATGCTGCAGAGTGTTCCAGGGCTAGACATGGCAATAAAAGGCAACCACAGGTAATAGAAATCTCAACCAGGGAATTTCAGAGCTGTAGTGCTCAGATTCCCTTCAGTTTCTTTTTAGCTGCATAGAATAAACCTTTTTTTTCTCTTGAAACTCAGAGTTAGAGTATGAAAATCTTCAAAACCACTGGTAACATTGGTTTACAGAGCTGCTTACATTTAAAAAAAAAAAAAAAGGGGGAAAAAGTGATTCAGCAAACCCTTTGGGACAGCCTTGAATACTGTCTTAGGCAGATCTCAGGCTGGTTGAATGGATGAGGTATTCTTTTACTTCTTTGAACACTGCTAGTGAAACTCTTTGCCTAAGGGAGGGAGAAAAAAAGGTTTCACTTAGTTTTACAGTAGGGACTTAGAGGTGTTCCTGATATAATGAAACCGCCAATTTTAGATAGAAGTGCCCTAAATCTGGCAAGAACTGTGCATATTTCTTTGCAGGCAGCAGAGCCCTCACACCTCTCGCCTGACCTCTACAACACCCCTCTGAACCTGTTCCCGAGACGTTCCTGAGGAGCCAGTCAGCCGTGATGTATTACGTGCATTTGCAAAGGGACCAGATTGATGTGACCACCAAAGGAATGTTTCCTTTCCTGGAAGAACTGTCTTTCTCAAGAGATTTTCTGTTCCTTTTCAAGATGTTTTTCAAGCATTATTATTATCATTAGCATTTAATGAATGTTCTCCATGTTCATATATGGTCCATATTTCTTAGTTTCTGGCTGAGGTTATCCTGAATTCTTTGAATTTCCTGTTATGTTTCATTTATCCATTATAAAAAGGCAGCTGCAGGTTTCTTACGTCTAGTATGCACAGGAAAATCCTGAAGTTATTTCCCCAGAGCAAAGGATTCTTCATTCATGGGATAAAACAGAGATAGAAAACTGCAACTTTTTGTTCAGTCTGTCACAAAATATTGTAAAACTAAGTCACTAGAAACTATATTATCCTTATGTTAAGATATAAGCCATTACCATTACTCTGGAGAAACTGAGTCATGAAACCTACAATGTTCTATCTCTCCACATAAACATCCAAATATAGAGGCATAAGTAATTAGAAATATGTCAAATTAATATTTAAACAAATTTTTGCAAGATTTCTTTATACAAAACAAAGTACCAAAAAAAAAAAAGAACAGAAACTCAATTTTCATCTTTGTGTACATTAAAGATTAGTACATGGTATACTCCACCCTCATTTGGCTCACATACGAGTCCCATTATTAGTCAATCCCTTGATTCTCAGTTTACATTAGATGTAGCTAAAGGTGGGGCTGCAAATCTGGCCCTAGCCACATAGATCTTTCCTCCTCTTGTGATTTTCCTGCTTTGAAAATTAAGCAACTGTATATATTCTGCCTCTAATTTTAAATACATTTAATTTTGTGCTTAAATGAACAAAAGATGTTTGTGAGGGGAGCTTGATATATCATCAGTACCAAAGATCAGGCTCATAAATATCACAGCAAAGATGGCATCCTCCAGCCAATTAGTAAGTCATTGCAGCTGGTTTGATTTTGAGTTCTCCAGAGGAAGAGATCCTGGCTCCTTGTAAAAGGGAGTGTGAACAAAGTGAAGGAACTGGAATCCACTGATGTTCATGAATATCCATTTGTTTGCAACAACAGAAAAAGAAATTTTGAGAGTCAGTCCCTGAAGCTACCAGCTGAGCATTAAAAGTAATTAATTCCTGACTTTATTTTTCTGCAAAGAAACTGCAAATCTCTAAGAGGAAGGGAAACGTGCAAGTATGAAAAGGTGTCAGCAGAGCAACCTTTCCAAAATTGCCTGCCACTGGAGAAAAAAATCGACAACTTAAATATTTAGCTAAAAAGAAAAAGAACAAAAGAAATTCTGAAGTGAATGCTAGGAGCTTGGATTTTCATCCACTTAAAATTATTCATAACGGTTTTTTATTTCTCTGTGCCTATAGTGCGGTCTGTCAGGTTGAGCATATGCCTGCTAGCATTATATTTTCATGTGCTCCCTAAGATTTCTAGACACCATATAGACAAATACCAGGCACATATCCTTTCATTTTCCTCTGTTGCAGATTTTTCCCCTACTCAACCAGAGAAGTGACTAGCACCAGGTCATAAATAGAAAGTGATGGAGTATGAATGTTTCGCGGAAAGCTGATTGGAAAAGGACGTTTTCCTTCTAACAATATTCATACCTCTGGGTAATTTGGAACAACACTTCTTTTTTTGGCATATCACATTAGACATTTTGTTTTTTATTATATTTTTCACTGAAACTAGAAACAGCTGCTGTCTGATGTAGGCTGGTATATGTGGTAGTAGTGTGGGTGGAGGAAGAGATTTCTTTTCCCTCACAAGAAAGACGCAACTATGGAAAGTATGAGGTTACAGAAAAGTGTTAGCAGGTGATGTAAAACATTTCTATGGTTTACATAGGTTAGAGAACATAGATCCAAATTGCCTCTGAATGATTCCAGTTGTCTCATCTTTAAAGTACAAAGGTTTGATAACCGCAACAGCGATTAGTAGAGCAAAAGAATCTGTTTTCTTTGAAATTATAGTCCCCAGGGAAGGATGCTTGGCAAACATTTTTTTGGGCTATGACAACCAACACTTCCCCCTCTTACATACTCCAAAGCCACCATGGGGAATAGGAGAACAAAAGCAGCAAGGGCCTGGCTGTCCATCACTCCCTTGAAATTATACCTCTGGCTTTTTCATTTCTCTTCTCAAAGCAGGAATATTTTTGGAAGTGCCACTTAGTTATTTTGAAGTATTTTTGAGCACTGTACCACAACACAAGCTTTCCCCGAGTTAGTTAATCCTATATAATGTTCCTTCAGAAGCTCCCTGAAAATCATAAATGCAACGAAGTTTACCAATCTATGTGGAAACAGGCAACGTGCCTTCCAGATGCCTACTCGTCAGTTCCTATGTCCCCATACTCAAGTACACAGCCCCAGCGATTCAGGCTGAGACTGACAGCACCCGCGCAGTCACGCAGCTATACCCCAGCCGGCTGTAGGGACACGTGCCACAGCGGTTGGTAAAGCACAGAGCAGTGAGGAGGGAGCAACTGCTCACTCTTTCTTCCACTACAAGAAACTTTAAGTGACAGGTCCAGTAAAACCAAAGAAAGGTTTGTTGTTTTTTTTTTTTTGACCAAGTGTGTAATTATACTGTGGAATTGTTGGTTGTTGCTAAGTCTACATGAGTTCAAAATTTACCAAATTAATGAAAGAAAAAGCTATCAAGGGTCATCAAATACAAGGACTCCATCTACAAGTGAGGAAGTTTGTGTGCCACAGGCTGTTGAGGCCTAGAAGAGTGTTTAGGGGAAGTATGGCTACTTTTTTCTTTTCTTCGCTGTACATCTGCTTTCAGCTACTGTCAGAGACAGAATATAGGCTACGGATGAGCCTTTGTTTGGACCCAGTACGTACATCCTTGTGGTCTTATGTCATTTAACATAGCTCTGGACCCGGAAAGGTCTTTGTAGACCAACATAGGAATGGGCCACTGGGACAGCTATAGTAACAAGGTCTAAAACCTTAAATTTTGAAATGTCTCTTAAAGAAGGAAGGATGTTTGGGATGAGAGAGGATGGACACTCTCTTTCTTTCTTTCTTTTCTTCTCCTTTGGAGGGATAGGAAGCCTGTATCATTCTCTCCTTGCCACTTCTCTATGTGCCTTGGCAGACAGACCTGTCTTCTTTTGCAAGGCAGCCTTGCATGACAGACTAGACTATGGCCTTTTTATGCTAATTAGAGCCAAATGTTAAAAGCATGGGAGCATAGGAAAAGTAAAGAGCTTCTGTGGAAGTGTCAGCATGGGTTGTCTTAATATCTCTTGTCTTTTGCTGAGTCTTTGCCCAAGTGTGCAGGCAGCCTAGGTCTAACTCCCAGTCTCAGAGCACCTGGTTTCAGAGCGTTGCAGGTGGATCAAAACAGGTTCCCTCCAGTATGACTCCTGGATGTTTTACAAGGCACCAGACGGGAGTGCTGCTCTTTGAGTTAAATATGAGGACCTGTTCTTTTCATGTACAGGTAAAGAAAGCAAATTACTATTTCTCTGTCTTGAACAACAATAAAATTTTGACTCCTGATGGGACTGGAGACTTTGACTCCAGTCAAAGTTTGACTGGAGTGGGATTGTTCCTCTCCACAGACACCCGCAAAAGCCTTGAAATGGGCTGGTACTATGCTGCCTGGGTGCAGCTGACTTCAACCGGGATCACCCCAGGCTTGTGACCTCTCTCTGAAAGAGCAGCCCCTGCTTCAGTGCCAGGGAATAATGTAAGGAGACCAGGGACACGCTGCTCTGCGTGAGCCTCTGGACTGGCGTGCACCACAGGATGGGCTGTGAAATACAGGTTGTAGCCCAGATTGGCCTGGGGGAAACAGCATGGAGGACTGCAGAAACCCAGGCCCTGGCTGGCCTTCCCTCCTCCCTCTTGCCAAGAATTGTGGAAAGCACAAGGCATGCCATTCATTTCGTGTAGAGCTACACAATATGGCTGTGAGGTCTGTGGAAAGTAAGCAAATGGCATCTCCGTAAGCCCTTTAGAAAACCTGAGTGACTGTACAACCTCAGTTCAACAGATGTGTATCTCACAAGTATTTGTATATTTATTCTAGTTAGTTTTTTATCAAGGAAATGCAATCTTCCTTGAATCCATACCCTATAATTTCTCATGTCGCACTCTCCTGAAGTGAATATATAGCTGTATGCCAGTGACTAAAGACTAAGTAGAAACTAATTTCAAAGTTTGGCCCATGGTGATTTTAAGAAGTCACACCTGGACTGGGACTTCAGGTGCCAAGATTTTATATTTGAGCAAATTTTTACAGCCAAGTTTGAAACCCTTGAAAATGAGAAGAGAGGGGAATGTTATAATGGAAAGGCTGGCATAACTTCAACTACTGTAGAGCAGCCCAAGAAGTTGATGAGGCCGAGAGTTAGAAGCAAATCTGCCAACTTTCACTCTGTTCAAATAAGGTAAGTCATGCTAAAACGTTTGACTGCTTTAAAAAAATAAAATAAAGTTGCCCTCACCTATTTAGAAAGCTACCAGTTATTTTAAAAAAGGTCCAAAATAATGCAAATACGCTTTCAATCAAACTCTACTTTGTTTTCTTTGTGCCGCGTGGTTTTTCTGCTCAGGAAAATGGGATGTGGGAAACTACCTTTAAAACGAATTTGACTGTTCCTGGCTTGAAATTTGGGCTCTACCTATCCAGAAAAAGGCAGTATAGTCTGGGCTGTTCCCCAACAATAGAGTGGCGGCAGGCTAAATATAACCACGCTTACAGTCCCAGAACTGGCATCTAACACCAGGGGCTTACAATAACACTGGAGCTGCTGCTGCTCCAGCAACAGCCGAGGCAAGGGGAGGGAAAGCTCTGTTTGTTTTTCAGCCGGGACCTCATTCTTCGCTCAGCTGTTTGCTATTAAGGCTGGAGCAGTAGCAGTGAGAAATTCATTGCTGCTTGCTCTCTGAATCCTGACACGGTAACAGCACGGATCCAACTCGCCAAATCCACAAAGGATCAAGGGAAGGGGAAAAAGAGAGCAACAAACTTTTGAGTGCTTGCCGTCTCGCTTTTATAGCACCTTTCATCCCCGAGGAACCTATTTACCAAGGGTCAGACTCTGCCCCATTCCTGCAGAGGTGCGTATTAGTGAGTGCTGGAAGTGGTGGGAGGAATTTCCTCTCACCCTGTTCCTCCACCCTCCCGGTGCAACCCATGTGATGGTGAGGTATTCCCACCAGCACTAAGACTGCGGTGTCCCTCCAGCTGTCACCTGCGCTGCGCCTCCTGCCAGATACCCTCCCCTGCCTGGGAGGGGAGACAAGGAACAAAGCGGAGTGAAATAGTGGGGAAACAACGAGTGTTCCCCGCATGGAGTTGCAGCTCTCTGCTCCTTAGAAGGGCACAAAATCAAGCACAAACTCGGTTAAACTCATCCCAACACTCCGACAGCTGTTGGACCCAATTCTGCTGGCACTGATACAGGTGTAAATTGAAGCGAATTATACTGTAAATATTTTTTTTTATATCTTGTTTTGGAGGAAAAAAAAAAGAGAATTGGTCTTATCTTACCAGGACATACTTATTTAGATCAGTGGAGTCACTAACATGCCCCCATGCTGGGGGCGAGGACTCAGCCCACCAGCATTTAGTGGAGAACAGAGACTCCGTAAGGGTGACACAAGCTGGGTGAAAAGCAGAGAGTCCTTTCCAAAACAACTGCTCCAGAGCATTTGCTACTTTGGAAAACTAAAATTATTACCTGGGACTCTGCTTTTGTGCAGTAGGTAAGTGCTACCACATGGAATTGCTGCATTTCGGAGCAGGCTTCCCTGCCGCTGCGGAGAGCAGAGCTTCCAGCTCCTCACGGAGGAGAGCTCTGGAGGAGGAGCCTTGGCTTGGGGTCCCTGGGTACAAAGGGTGATTTCTGCTCGTCCGGCTCTAAAGCACTGCGGCTGAATGACGGCTGCTGGATGCAGACAGCATGGCTGAGAGTTCGTGCTTAGAAGCTGGTCACAGCAGTGGAGCTGATTTGCTTTCATTCTTCTGCAGCCTATTTATGTTTAAAAATAAAATGGTATGTAAGAGCACAGGCGCTTTTCTGCCAGTATAGCCGCTTCCCCTTCTGGGGACTCCATGCTGTCTGGCTTGTGAGCTAAGTGATAAGATTCCCAGGAACGGGGAATTTTGTTTTGCGTTTCATTGCCTCCGTGTCCTGTTGACATAATGATCTCATATGCAAAAACAAATCACCCCCTGACCTCAGCATAACAAATCGAGTGTGATGCTTGACACATGGACTCTGAGACTGTCTGCCTGCTTTCTCCTGCTGCCCTAGAGCACAAGGGTCTGTTTCCTGCTATCTGCAGCCTGCAAACTCCAGTACAGTTGGGGCTATCACCAGCTGTCACCTGTGGGCCCACCCCTCCCAGCCATGCTTTCTGATTATACTGAATGAGTCAAGTATGTCCCCGTGGATGGACAAACTAGATATGAAGGAATTGTTGAGTACATTTAAAAAAAAAAAAAAAAGAAAAAGAAAAAATCAGGCAGCAAATTAGTGCCTCTATACAGAGAAAATCTGTATTACTCACTAAGAAGCAAATCCATCACTAGATCCATGTCAATATGCACAACCAAGACTGGCTGTAAAGGGCACATGTGCAGTGTAAGCAGTATGAGCAGAAACATCTTGATATTCAGTACATTTGGGAGAGAACCCCACATGCTCTGCCTCACCACCTTAAATCAGGTCTTGTGCTCACACCGAAACCCAAACTCCCTGCTAAATCAAACAATGCATGCTGTGTGTTGGCTTGCATCCTAGCCCAGATCTGGATGGATCTAGCAGGCTTAGCTGGTGAGGAAAATCAAGTGGGGACCAGCTTCAGCTTGAGCCTTTCCCTCACAGGCAGGAGGGCCAGTACCTCTTTCAGTGATACAAAAGAGGCAGCAAAAAAAAAGAGAGAGTCACAGCTGTGGAAGCGTCAGTCAGTCACCCCACAGGAGCTGCTCCACTTTTTTTTCTAACCCACTGTGCACCATAGAATCATAGAATCATAACATAGTTGGTTTGGAAACAACTTTTAAGGGTGATCTAGTCCAATCACCCTGCAAGGAGTAGATATATCTTCAACCAGATCAGGTTGCTCAGAGCCCCGTCCAGCCTGGCCTTGAATGTTTCCAGGGATGGGACATTCATCACCTCTCTGCTTACTTCTTCTTTGTGAGTATCTGCTAAACGTGTAGCTGTTCAGGGCTGGCTGTTCTCAGCACACCCAGTACATACAGGATAACTAACACTAGCAGCACTGCATCAGTTAGAACCATGAGGTTTTGATCTGTTTTTTGGTGATGTCTGCAGACCATTTGCAATGGGCACCTGAAAAGTGATTAAGAAATGCGTGGCGGTTCATAGCTCACGCTACATTGCATTGGCAGACAGGGACTCTGCTTATACCAGAAAACTTCAGTAGCACATCTGCTGAAGAACCAGGAGCCACTGGTTCTTCAGCAGATGTACAGGGGTGCACTCCCAACCTGTAGAGATGTGATTCGTGAGCAGCACCTGATCCCTGTGGCTACTTAATTGAACAGGCTAGTGTGAGCCTGGATTGCAACACCCTTATTCACTGTAAAGAAAGAAGCAACTTGAGCAGTGAGAAAGTGGAACAGAAGAGAGCCCACACCCTGTGTCGCACTCTACATGTGGCATGACTACAATAATACAATGAGTAAGAGCCCTAGCTAATCAGTTATTCCATCGCTATCAGAAGCTATTACATTTGATTCTCTCTTAACAAGCCACGTGTGCATCTGCCAGTTATGTGGAGTTCAGATCATCCGACACCCTTGTAATGCTAACACCTATCCCAAATCCTGTGTGACTTTTTGGCATGATACCATGAAAAATCCCAAAAAAGGGTGATGGTCAGCTGACCCAGGGCTCTCCTCTTGCAGTTAGTCACCTTTATTTTACCCTGGACATCTGAATTCCTCGGTACCGAATTAGCCTTTCAACAGACCTTTATTCCAACAGTTAAAGTACCCATTTCACCCCTGAGAAATAACTGGAGCTTACAATGCTAAGGCACATCTGGTATGAACCTCATTAATCTTGAAGCAGTATGGTATATGCCCAGCAGAATTTTGGCACGGTGAAAGAAGGAAATAAGAATGTTCCTTCAGAAGCTGTGAACACCTGGTATTCTACACAGGTTGCTATAGAAAGCATAGCTCACCCTAGCAGTACACTTACAGATAGAGTATTGTAGCAGCCATCTTGACTTATTTTGCAGGGGAAAAAATAAAAAGAAAATATTTCTCTTGTCTGTTGGCTCATATGTCTTCACTGGTCCTCAGTTGCTTCTGCATGGTATCTACAAGTCCACTGTCTTCCATGAAAGCTCTACCTGGGTTACAAATTACTTACCCCATTAAATCAGCTGCAAACACTGAAGAAAGATCAATTTCAAATATACAAAGCCTTCATAGGACCTCTGAGGACATGTTTGTCGAATGTTCTTTCAGCAGCTTCTGTAACTACCACAACCATGCAAGCCAGCATTCCTCACTTGCTCACTCCATGACGTAAATCAGCTCTTTTATTCATCCTTCCACTGCTATATCTGGTGTGGTAAAAAGTAGCTTCCACCTTGTTAGAATATGAAAACCAGAGAAAGGAAATGTTTTTGTAAACATTTGTTGCTGTCTTCACTAGAGAGAGAGCAAAAGCTGTGCTTTTAAAAACACCACTTGAGTCTTCGAATTTCTTCAAAAACATTAACTAATTAATTCCTCTGCAGGTCTTTATGCTTGTAGTCATCACCTCTAGTTTATACCTGAGGAAGTTACGCTAGAGAGATTTGCCCAGTCATGTCTGAGCTGGTCACCTCAGCTTTGTCCTCTTAGCCTGCTTCCTCCTTTCATTCCCTATTTGGCTATGCATGAGTTGAATACAACCATAAATCATGGTGACAGTGACTTTCTTCAATGTTTTGGAGGTGGGCAACTATCGGGGTTCAGTTATGCCATGTAATTGTATCTTATAACCCAGGAGTGCTGTTTAAACTTACAGTACAATGTGTGAGCAAAGATAGCACAGGGCAATTTAAAGTTCAGGTTAAGGAACATGCTAAATTCTTGAACTCCAAGCATGTGCTTGTATGAAATAGTCCTCACTCTTTGATCTCAGTGGGATGTGTCAAAGATATACGTACTGTGAGTAAAGTTGTCAGATAACAATCCAATCACATGTAACTAAATTTTAGAGAAGACATTACCTGCAATTCTGATGACATTACCTATGGTGTTGCTGCACATACCTAGCTCTTAGCTGCTGTTCAGTATTTCAGGAAATACTGAAATACTGGAGATAAACCTCCTGAGCTAGGGAGGTTTATCTGCTTGCTGTTTGATTGCTTCTCTTCAAGAACAGGAGCACACAATACTAGTCACATCAGTTAAAATAAAAGTGCTGCTAGAGTGGTTTAGCCCTCTTATTGGGTTTGTGTGGCAAGGTTTTGGTAGTGGGGAGGCTAACAGCAGTGGCTTCTGTGAGAAGCTGCCAGCAGGTTCCCCCATGTCTGACAGAGCCAACGTCAGTCAGCTCCAAGATGGACCTGCTGCTGGCCAAGGCTGAGCCCATCAGTGGTGGTGGTAGCGCCTCTGGGATAACAGAGTTAAGCAGGGGGAAAAAATAGTTGCTATGCAGCAACAATTGCAGCCAGAGAGAGGAGAATATGTGAGAGAAACAACTCTGCAGACACCAAGGTCAGTGAAGAAGGAGGGGGAGGAGAACTTTGGGTTTATTTCTCATTATTCTACTCTGATCTGATTGGTAATAAATTCAATTAATTTTCCCTAAATCAAGTGTTTTGTCTGTGAAGGTAATTGCTGAGTGATCTCCCTCTTCTTATCTCAACCCATGAGCCTTTCATTTTATTTTTTTTCCCTTGTCCAGCTGAGGATGGGGAGTGATAGAGTGGCTTTGGTGGGCACCTGGTGTCCAGCCAGGGTCAACCCACCACAGCCCTTCAGGTGAAATCAGGCTGCAATCTCTCACACAAAAATGTTATGTTGTAGGGACAACATTGCATCAAATAATATCAGAAAACTTGTGAGCCACAGGGAAATAAAAAGTAAAGCTGATAAGTCAACCTATGTTCTGGATTATGTTAATGAGTTTCAACAACAACAAAAAGAAATCACTCCAGAGCAGCTCCATCTGCATCACTCTGAGACTCTCAATTGTTCCTTGCTTCAGGGACCTACTCTCTGGACAAAGTAGACAGGGTCAGCATTGTTTTGGCTCCCACACCAAACCAGCTGATGTAGCCATAACATGTAGCCATGTCTTAGTATCAGACAGTTCACACAGCTTTGGATATGGACCTGCTTACTGCGAGCTTGGTGGGCACCAGGAAGCAAAGGGCAACTTAATTGCTCCCAAAGGAAAGCAGCCACATGCTGTTCTTGCCCTGACAAGCAGGCAACTTTTACCAACTCTTAGCCTTTTATTTTGAGTCAAGGAACTTTTCTCACATTTCACAAATGTTGGTGTTTATTTCAAGCCTTACAGACAAGGATGGTATGAATTTATTTTTCCCACAAAGCTTCTCACCCTTACAGCTGCAGAGAAAAGCAGAAGAATCTGACGTAGTTAAAACTTAAATTCCAAAAGACGAAAGAGCAACAAAGCAAACCCAAATGGGTTTATTTGAATCTCAAGGTTTTTAGAACAGTCACATCATTTTTTGGAAGCTTAACTTAACCCAGGGAAAAGGAGGACACTTCCTTGTTTGGGAAGTCATAAAGCGACGGTCTACAGCAAAGCAGCACACGCGCGGTACTGCTCCTTTCTGCCCCAGGGCTCCCGCAGCAGTGCATCGACCACACACAGCCCAGACAGTGCTTGTCAGGGGCCAACAAACAGCCCAACAGCAAGACTTCCCCCTGCCTTCAGCTGCTAGACCAGAGACAGAGGAGAAAGAAGGGACCGCTTCCTCCTGCCACCTTCCCCCGAAGGAGACAGCTGTGATGCCTGCAGAGATGGGAACAAGGCTTGGGGAACCAGCACATGCTCCCCAAGATGGATAAGCATCCCAGTAACACAGCACATGGTACTTGGGGAAGGTCCTGACTCATGCAACGTGTTCATTCACAGAACTGCTAAGCTTAAAGTCCGTATGAGGTCTCTAGTTCCTGGTGCTTTAGCGAGACTGGAATTGAAGGGAAACAATCTTATTTACTACATGGTAAACCAGCACTCCTTTTGTTTCTGAAATAAAAGCTGCTATTAGCTTTACTGTAGCAACAGGCAAAGTTAATTTACGGTCTTCCTCCCTCCAGGGCACTGTCTTCTAGAGAGCACATCTGAGAGCGTCCCTAAGCAGAACTGCTATGTGAGGAATCCCAACCAGAAAAAAAAAAAAAAAAAACGGAACACAGAAAGTCCTTTTTTTTTTCCAGGGCAACACTCACCTGGTTCCTATTGCTGGTGAAGCCACCTCCTCTGTCTGAAACCAGCCCGGCTCACAGGCTGTGTCGACGCAGATCACTTCACGTGTTGATAGACCACGATATAAACTCCCCCAGATCTCCATTAAACACGGGTTGCTTGATGTAGTTCTATGTGTGTTTGTGACTGAGAATGGCAGGGGGGTCCACAGCCATGGAGCCAAAATATGACCCTGCTTATGGCAGCAGGAGTTATTATTGAAATGCAGTTTTGTATGGCAGCTTTGCAGCACGCTGACAGATGCACAAGATGAGCAGGCCACCAAGAAGGGAGCTGATGCTCGTTCCTTGGTCTGCAACAAGAGTCAAAAAAAAAAAAAAAAAAAAATATATATCTACTTCTCTGTCCACTTGAATCCTGTGAAGCCTTAAAGGTTTTCTCACCTGTTCAGGACCCAAACAGATGCTTCAAACCCTGCCCCCTCAGTTTTGTGTTTGGAGGGGGAATAGTTTGTGCTTTCTTTTAGTCCCAGGGGACAAAGCTTTCCTATTTGATGGCTCCATTTCAGTCTACATATATATAATCTCTCTAGCTCTCACCCTTCCAAGGTGAATTCATCCTCAGCTCCACAATGAAAATTTGGGAGAAGTCTTTGCCCCCCTGGCCACTCACCAGGAGAAGAAAATTGGGAATTGCAAGGCATCTAACAAGGGCTTGTAAGAGCCCATACTGCAGTATCTCCTGTAGCCAGAATGCAGAGGTTATTACCAGGATGCTCAGCACCTTTCTTTCTTGGCCCCAAAGACCCTCTGATGCTTCAGTTTGTCCTCTTTCAGGACTGTCAGATCCCAAAGTTGGAGAACTTCTTGGAAATTTCTCTTTCAAATTTCAGTTAGGGTTGATAGAAACCCATTCTCTGCTCCCAGGTCCATCTCCATCTGTGCAGATAAAATGTTTTAAGCTGCTCAGACTTCACCCAGACCCTTTCACGCATGAAACAGAATTCTGCCCCATCACATACAAAGCCTTCCTTGATCTTTTTGCCTGTCAAAGCACCCGCAAACCGCTGCCAAACTGTTCTGCAGTGCCATCTAGTGAGACAGAGACTTCTTCACAGAGCTTCTCACTGAGCCTGGCCACGTCAATCATTTCTACAATGCTTTTTTATTTTTTCACTAAGGCTTTTCTTTCCTTCTCATATAAACCCCTTCCTGCATCTTTTGGTGTTCAGAGTCCAGCCAGACCAGCTCTTTCCTCCTAAAATGAGGCCAAAGTCTTGATTCCAGAGTGATTTACCAGCCTACCAAGAGTAACACTGCCGAAAGTGAATGGCAGCTCCACAGCCCGCAACAGATTAGATGGATGTAGATGGTACCTCCCACCCTTCAAAAAACCCTAGAAATGTGGAGTCAGCATATGTGTGACTGCAATCTTCCATGCTGGGGATGGTGTGCAGGTGGGAAGGAGACAGACATTGAGTGGATAAGGAGAATAACCAACTAGGTAAGGGACTTGGGCAGGGAGGTGGGAAGAGGGTTGGGGAAGGGAAACCTGAGGTTGCAAAGAGGACAGAGCTGAGGAGCAAAAGGACTGGAGGCGTGACAGAAGAATACATGGAGACACAGCAAAGCAAGGCTCGAGGACCATGTTATGGGTGCCTGCTCAGGGAGGCAGGATGAAATTAGCAGAAGAGCCAAATGAAGGATGGCAAGACTGGAAAGAGTAGGGATAGACAATATAGTGAGGCAATGGGAGACAAAAGCAGTGGAGACACACAAATCCGCTGTGGCTCACCTGAGAAGTTGTGATAGAAAATGGGAATGTCTTGGCTTGAGCAGTAGCACTGAGAAGCTGCAAATAAGCTAGGATTGGATCAGGCTGGAATGGATGTTCATGGGGATTTGCTGAGGATGGGGCCTGTGGCAAGTGTCAAAGGTAACTGCCGAATTATGACCATGCATGTGTCAGTATTCTGGTTTTCAGTCTGATTATTTAAAGGCTTAAGAAATTGAATGTGTACATGAGAAGTGCGTACATGCACAAACCTTACGGTACATTATTTGTATATAATATAAATGAATATACAATATAAATCCTATCTTATACTGCAAGATTAAAGCTCCAGCCCTGAGCTCTCAAAAATTAGTAACTGTTGGATAGGGTTGCCTACACTTCCTAATTCGCCGCAGGCTTTAAATGAATAGATGTTCTCCCTAGAGAGAAGTCAAGAGGGTAAGAGACTTGTCTATAGGGGACTGTGCCTGCCTTTTGTGTAGGCAAGAGATTGTGGGAGGGGATGAGCTCATGGCTAAGGCAGCTGAACGATGCCACAGAGCTGGGGACTCTACATCTTTCCTTCCCCCGGTGTGCCCAGGGGACACATCTAGTCTTTTAAGCCAGACTTTTCTCAGGTGGTGCTCAACGTGTGCTCTTTGCTTTGAGGTGTCAGACTGGAGATCTCCGAATGTGGTTTGCAGAAAGGCAGAGACATAAAGCTATAAATAACATCATGAAGAATTCCCATACTGAATCAATGCTCAAGACTATACCATAAAACCAGCCTGGCTAGAGGGCACGTATAAGCCAAGAAAACCATCAGCTTGCACAATGGCATTTTCTGGCTTTCTCATGTGTTGCCAACCAATTTCCACATGCTCAAGCACAACTCTACTTTTTCAGAAGGTAGATATCCCTGTGGTCTGATCTGCCATGATTTTTCATGTAGTTTTATAGGCCTAGGACTCAAAGTACCAATAAATGTAACAACATGTAAACTGATCTTTTAATAAAACTGCAGTTATTGGGGGGGAAAAAAATCTCTGTCAGAGCAGTCTATGTTGCATTTTCCATTTTGCTTGGACAGAAATGTGAAGTGGTGGCTGCACTGAGGAAGAAGAAAGCAGCCTCTTATAGCCCTTAACTCTATCTCCAAGCACCTGAAAGAATACCACAATCACTCCCTCTTTTCAGTTCTGTAAGGGTAGGAACTTAATGTACTTCTGAGTAGCAAAAGGGAAAAAAAATATGAAAAGGAGAAAAGCCACAATAAACTCATGGGGTATTTTCCATCCTGCGGGGCTGGATTTTCAGTATTTACATTACATAATATACAGCTACTAGAATTACTGCGTCCTATTCCAGAGAAGCTTCCGGAAACCAAATTATTTAGTGGCTAGGCATGAACGGTAACCCCGTAATTTGAAAGACAAGCTAATAATATAGAAGTTTATTCTACCCAAGGATATGTGTATCCATCATACTTGAGACACATTATTCTGTATGATAGATTCAGCTTGATGGGCATGTTTACAAAGGCTTTCTTCCTAGGATAATTGGACGGTTTTGGTTTGGGGGAAGAGAGACATTTGAAAAATATTCTAGCATAGTGTAAAACACTCCAGAGATCTGGCTAAAAAAGAGTTGAGGCCTTAGGAAATGAGCAAAACTCAGAAAGGAGCAATGAAATCATCAGTCTCAAATGGCTGAGAGGCCTGCTTGGGTAGGCTGTGGTTGTCACTGAAAGAGCCATGGTCGACATAGCTGTCCCTTCCTGCCTACACCATAGAAGGCTCAAGACCACTGGTCATTTGTAATGCATGAGCTCACCAGGCTTCCCTCTAATTTTCCCAAGAAACCCTTCCCGTGGAGCAATAAAGACCTGTCAGTGAGATCCCTAGGGTTTGCAAAGACTTTGCAGCTGACGTGGCATCCAGCGGCCTGAAGCGCAGCATGAAACCCATGGCCAGTAGACTTTGCTATTGCAATGTAACATTTAACTCCTCAGCTCCAAAACATAATTCATCACCAATATAGAGGTCAAGTGTGACAGCTGGGTTTACACAACAGTGGAGATTCACTGCTTCCTGCGTGTTCCTCTCTTGCTACTGCCCGTAATGATGGTCCAAGTCGGTAGCAGTTCCCAAATACCCCACTGATTTGTTCTGTAAAAGGTTTCTTCCCACAATTTAAAACTATGAAAAGATGCATTAAATTTACCATGTTTGCCCATGTCTGTGTTTTTTCTTGGAAATATGCTCAGGGCTTCTATTCACAAGCTACCCGTAATCCGTTACTCAGAACTAGACAAAAACAGAGACATGACGAGTGCTACTGTTACCAGAAAGTCAGGGGTCAGGTTGGACTGCGTCACCAAGCTGATACTTATTTGCAACTGCCAGACTGAGCCCTTTTACAAATAAAAGAATAATATTAATAATTTATAAAAACCCAGCTGCCTAGTGTCCATTTTAAGAAGTGGAGAGGAGTGCCAGCTTCCTTTGTGCTATGTGTGGTTCAGACTGACTCTTCACGACAGCACAGGGAGTGTTGGAGTGGCCTAGCTACGTGTCCTGCCTGAGGAGCTCGGAGTCTGGTCCTCCAACCACCCTCAGCCCATCTGAGAAGTCTAGGTCAACATGTTTCATATCCAAATTTCTTATGAGAATGTCCCGTAAACCTGAGAGAAAGGGAAACAGTGATCGGAGCCAAGTCACAAGAAACAAAAGCATCATTACAGTGGGAGAAGACAGGGAGGAAGCAGAGGAAGGCAATGGGCAGCACAGGGCTGACTGTAGGAAGCGGTCGCTTTGTTTGGAGGAATAATGCAGGACAGAAATTGGAGGAAATATTAGATCTCTTTTTTGCTGTGTCAAGATGGCAGGTCTCCTTTCCCTGTGAAGCTGATGTTTCCCAGATATTAACATGTTGTGGCTTTGGACCTCTGAAACCAAAAAGCATTTTTCCCTTGGTACCAAAAACATCAGTGTCCCTCTGCTTTTTCCTGGGAAGTTCAGAGTAAAAATTGGTTTTGAAAAATTTAAAATAGACAGGCTTTAACCACACATCTGCTTCTATTTAGGAGAAAATGACCACAGGGGAAAGGATACTTTCCTTGCATTTTCTTTAAATCTTACCCCCATTCCTTCTGCCCCAAAGCCCATGTTTGCTGGTTTCATCCTTGCAAAGAGATTTCCTGTAGCCCTGGCTGTCACAGGAGCAAGCAGCTACTACAGAATTACTTATAAACAGTCTAAGAGTGTTTACCCTGGTTAGGAACAAGTTTTGGGGTTTCATGTTCATGGTGCCAGCACTTCAAAATATCTCTGCCGCAAGGTCACCTAGTAATACACCCAGGTAATGTCTTTCTTGAGGGCTTTGCTTGTTTACCAGGAAGAAATGTGAGCTGGCCACTGATTTAGCTTCCAAGGGCATCAAAGTCACGTTGAGAGGCCAGCAGGATTGCAAGAGGGTGTCCGTCAAAACCTTTATCCACCACAAACTGCCCACAAACAAGGTTAGAAACCATAAAGTGTCAAAAACTACAGCTGAAGAGTAACTTAATTGTCTGCTACCAGGAACAGGCTATGGTCCTCAGCATTGACTAAACACAAACAGAAACAATGATGCGAGGGTTTACAAAAGTGTGGAGCTGTTAAAAAGAGGAGGACTGGTAACCAGACACACAGCTTAAACTAAATACCCAATAATCCTTAACAGGTGCTGTGCATTTGGAGCATCTCAAAATCAGTCATTTAACACCAAGGAGATTTTTGAAGGGTTTCTTCCAAGTGGGCAATAGAACTAAACTAAGGAGTTACTAACTCCAGCAGGAGCATAGGTCTAGTTGTCACGGGCAGAGCACATCCCCCAATTTCACAAGCATGTAGATGCAAATATCCACTCTGAAACAAGCCTTGGGTAAAATTGTCAAAGAGGAAACTGGACCTGATGTACCACCAGTGAAAACATCCTTGGAACACTGATGAGGCTCCAGTGCTACTTCAAGGGCAAGAATCTCCATGGATTGAAAGATTCCCAAAAACATTGTTTGGCACTAAGACGAAAAGTAGCGTTTTTGCAAAGGCAGAACACCTGTTAGGGCTTGTTCTGCAGTGGAAAGTGTGCTGTACCAGCAGGGAGGGAGACAGGAGACAAGCCTGCTGCAAAAACTCATCATGCGTCTCATCGTGTTCTGAAATGTAGATTTTAAAATAAAACAAAGAAGCTGATCGCAGAGTGTGAGTTTAGCAAGTGCCTCCCATATCAGTAAAAAGCTTCTTGGTAAGATCACTTGTCACACAAGGAGTCAAATACCTCAAAGTCTGAGAAAGACAAGGCTAGCAGACAAAAACAGTATCAGTGCTAGAATTTCATCGGGTATATTGAAAACAATTCCAGACAGACGGTAGTTTTATTAAGTTACGAGTAGTCTCTTAGCATCACGTTACTATCTTCTGGATGATTTATGTTATCCTAGGAAAAATCTGGTGTGCAAAATGTTCAATCAAAAGACATGAGTGCAGTCATTTCTCTGAGCCTGGCATAAACAAAGGTGTTTTATGCCAAGTGGACATAACCAGGCAAGCTCTTTGACATTCCTACTGCAACAAGTAATTGTTATTATTCCAGCTTTAGATATGACAATAGCTTTCCTGTCTCCTTACATAAGGAAGAGCCATCATTTGCTTTGTTAGGCCTGGAAGGGAGCGCTTTGTACCTCAGAGAAGGACCACTTAATAGAAAAGATTTTAGCACACATGCTTCAGAGTTTGGTCAGCACAACAATATGTTCATTTTGCTTCCTGATGTGAACGAATCCTCAACACAATAAACTTGTTGTAAAGCAAAACTTTCAACCTGTTGAGGCCTCACATTGGTTTTCGTTGCAGTTATTAATTTGTTAAGGCAAAAGCCAGATGTTGCAAGTGACCTCAGCCCATGTGAGATATCCAAATAAACAAGACAATTGAGAAAAGTGGCAGAGAAGACATTCAGATGGTAAGGAGAGAGCAACAGCAGCCTGGAACTGTAGTGTCACTTGTGCAAAATCATTTGTCAGTTTTCATGTGTGTTGTTATATCACTACAGCATAGCCTATTAAATGCCAATTTCAGTGCACGGCAAACAAATCCTTGACTGAACAAATCCATTACACAGATCCTTGTAACCTTTCTTAAGAGATGCACCAGCAATTGCATTGCCTAGAGCAGCTCTCTGAAATGCAGTAGTTTGCCTTTAAATTAATTCTGTCTTTAGTGTAATTTGTTCAGGACTTTTCACATCCACGAGAAGAAGAGAAATATTAAGAGGTAAGAAATTTTTTTACTTTTAGAGATATTGGTTATCTCAAGCTGGACTGTTGGAACAAGGCTGCAGAAGAAGGATTAACAGGTTTGGTACTTCACAGGTAATCACAGATCTGCTGTCTCACACACAGCCAGATCTGCTCTTGTACAATTTTTTAGAACGTGCCTTTTTGGGCATGTTCTAAATGTGAATTTATATTTCCAGGACTGTTCTAGCTGTGAGCATCCAGAGTTTCCTGTAGTAGCTAATCCTACTCTCAGGGAAATAAGGGGAGGTTCACCCCAACATCTTTGGAAGCAATACATTTAGTTTCTTTGGCCTCTTGTTTTAAAGAAATGACGTGTCTGTGGAAAGTGTCTCAACAAGATTTAAAGATGGAGTTGGCATCAGACCAATGGCACAGGAAGAAGGTCTGCAGTTCGCCTAGCAAAAGACTTTTCACTAAAAACAAACCATCTTCACCCTCCAAATGCTGTGTCTGTCACTTATCTTGCAAATTCACACCTCTCTTTCATTTATCCTTTCAGGAAAAAAAAAAAAAAAAAAAAAAAAAAACAAGATCCCAGACCCAACAACAAAAAATATGGCTAAAAGCAGCAGCAATGCATATAATTGAGAAGATGAGCCTGTTCCAAGTGAGGCATGAGCACACGCTGCTGTGACTGCTTTGACAATTCACCTACAAGGTTCATCAGTGTTTCTCTTCCTTCCCAGCCACCGGTATCTGACCTGGATCCGGCATCTCTCCCAAGAAGAAAAGCTGAGGAGATGTGCAGAATGACAGGGCAGAGAGGCTTCTCTGACAGCACTGCAGCCCAGCAGAATCTATGGGCCTGCAGGAAGCTCCCACGAGCAAAGCCCATGGTCTTGTATGCCCAGGGAGGTGCAGAAAGCCATGTCCTCCTGCCATGCAGAGGGGCAATCGCCTCATATTTTACAGATCCTGCCATTGCTATGAAGACAGGGTTTGTTTCTTAAGCGCAGGATTATTCCTGGCTTGTAAAGTTGCATTACATGATTACAATTTCTATTGTATTTCTATTCTAGCTATATATTTAGATATTTTCCTGTCACCATGTTAAAGCTATCATTCTGGAGGATCTTTTTCACTTTTCTCCTCCTCACAAGTGGTGATCACTTGTTACAAGCAATCCTAGGCAAAACTGCAAATGTGTCAGAGGGACTTGTGAGCTAACAAACAGCATGGAGAAGAAAAGTAAAGCCAGAAGACTTTGCGTCCCTTCTCATCTTCCTCCAGCAAAGCACAAAGCCTACTGAATGCACAGAGACACTTCCAGCAGCTCCAAGTCCCTCATACTTAGTCCTGCAGTTACATGCCAAAAAAACACACTTCAGTGGGTGCTGTGCAAACATCATTTGGGAAGGGACCATCACAAGACAGCTTGTGGAAGGATATGAGCTGTGTGCTACTTATCTCCTTACAACACACTGTGCTGTGCAAGTCTGCCCAAGGTTTAGACCTTCACAGCTCCTCTGAGTTTCCCCAGTAAGGACTGAGTCTGGTCTCACTTGGGCAGAGGTGCAATGCACAAAGGAGCCACTGCAGGTTGCCTGGTATTAATTTCTGGTGAGAAGAGAATCTGACCCAGTACAGCCTGTGTGCATCTGTGTGTTTATTTCTATTTGAATCCTTTCAACAGGCGTTTCTAGCCATACCCGCAAGGATGACTGCAAACATTCTTCTCACATGACTGGTGCATTGTAATTTCTGCAGCTTACTGGTGCAGTATTTTTTTTTAGGATTTTTAGCCCTTCCCCATCCTTTTACGTCCCATTACAAAGGAGAGTAAAGGTTCACTGGCTGGATTTCCAAAAGGGCGGACAAATTTATTACCACTAATAATATTTTCAGCTACAAAATTAAATCAGCTGAGCAGCCAAAGCTTCTGACCGAGCAGGAGGATCCCACATTTGGGACTATCCTCTCACTCTGTGTAAAACATCAGCAGTCCCCAGACAGTGCTCAGTCTCCTCTGGCTACAAACACAAGACGAGGAGTGTGCTGATGGCTCAGCAGGCCAGCTCCTGGCAGGGGTTTAGGACTCCCTGGCCACCTGAGAGCTTAGAAAGACATGGGGATGAGGGGGGCAAGGCAAGGGGGAAGGAACAGTGTGGGAGAAACAAATCTCAGTGCCCTGGACACCATGAGCAATTGCTTGGGGAGGGCGGGGGGGGGGGGGCCTTCGACAGTCTAAAGAGACAACCAGCTGTGCTGGCTCAGGGTGCAAACTGGCTGCTCCTCAGGGCAGAAACGACTTCCAGGGTGACACGGGGCTGTGGTGTCACAGCATGCCACTGCCTTGTTTTATTTGGCATGTCTTTGTCTGCTTGCTCTGCAGCATCAAGGACTGGCAACTGCTGACATATGAGGAAGGCTTCCTGCAATGGCAAAAATGGCTTCCATTCCTATTCCGTGCTTCCTCATCCATCACTCATACTTGTCCCCGGGCTACGGCTCACTGGCCCTCAGGCCTCCCCCTCTCCATTCCCTCCCAAAACAGTTGATTTTTTGGGTGGGGGCATGCCAGTGGTCACAGCCAGGACATCCCACAGAGAGCTTGAGCACCACACCTGAAGGGGTGGCGAGCTGCGGCACAAGAGCAGGAATGAACCTCCTGTGATGGGGCAGAGCCAAGGGATCGTCTTACCTTGTCTTCATACCAGAGGAAAATTTAACAGTTAACAACACCTGGGAAATTCTGGTCTTCTCTACCACACTGTGAGCACAGGATCCATCCACTGGCTTCAGAAATGTCCTCTTGGTGTGCATCTTCCACCAAAAGCCATTTCTGGCAAAGCATGCCTTGCCTCGCCACACCACTGTCTCTGGCAGGATTTTAACCTTATGGAAAATGCTTTCATGAATGTCATTCATTGGCTTTTTTCTCTTCTCTCAGTTTCACTACATTTTATGTTACATTTAATATTTTTTAAATTGTGCTTATTGTGTGAGTACATAAGAGTTTTAAACAAAACTTCTGTGATGTTCTGCATCATCTGATTGGCCAATTAGATTTAGAGTACATGGGATATTATTATCTTCTAATTAAATGTAGTGATGGTTCATCACTTAAGTAAAAAATAAGCTTTAAGCCAAAGAACTTTCGCTGTAAGATTCAGGGTTGCTTTCCTTTCTTTCTTCCCAGAGTGTGAAAGTGTTTAAAACCATCTATAGATCAAGTTTATAATGGGATCATTATAATTTTATTGTGCTCCTAGAAGGAGATAGGAGTCAGGCTAAATCCAGAGTATCAGTAGCAATCTTGGATTAATTCCAACTTGTGCACATCTTGAGAGTCTATCTGTTAGAGATGGGTAAAGTTCATAGCTTAATCATAGACATTTGCTGTTTATACTAATCTGTTTCTGCTTATGACTCAGAGTGCTTTTCTGCCAGAACACACTGAAAAACCCCAAAAGGCAGTGACAATGAGTGCATTCATTACGTTAGCAGAGAAGGCGAGGAAGGAGGGGGGAATGGTAAACTCATCTTACATATTGAAGTTATGTCTATTTATTATGAGTCATTTTATTGTTTGTCTCACTGCAATACCTTGCTGGAATCTCTGCAGAGCTTCATGCTGAGACATCACCCATGCCCTCGGGAGCCTTCCTAGCCCAGCTAGGCACCAAGGTTCTCACCTCTCAGTGAGATTGCTCCCGTGGGGCTCAGACAAGGTGACTGGGTCTGAGCAGGAGCCCCAGCTGAGCCCAGGAGCTCACAGACAGTGCTCATGTGTCCCATAGGCTTCTTCAAAGGGGTAGATGTCCCCAGAAGAGGAGCAGAAGCTGCTCCCACCCAGGCTAATACCTCTCAGAACCAAAATAAGGGAAAAAGAATGGAGCCTCCTAGTCCACCTATATGCCTCATCATTCTCCCTGGAGACCCTCTCCCTCATTTACTTCTTAGAGACAATTCCAGATCTGTCTCTGCAGTAAGTATGAAGGAAAAACAAAAATAAAACTGTTGGCCATCAGCAAGTAATTGTCTCCTTCATTTCTGGCCACACCTCATTTGAAGGAGTGGGGTCTCTCAAGCAAGCTGCAAAACATTACACACATCAGGAGGAGCAAAGGAAACTCATTTCTACCTTTTAGCAGCAGAGTGGACTGCCTGAGACTCTGTTTCATATTCTTCTGAGGCAGGATTTGTTTTATTCACCCCAAGGGCCAAGGCACAACGTGGCCACATGCAGGAAGAGAGCTGTCGGATGTTGAGCTCTAAAAGGATTTCTACGGTGGGTCTATTTTCCCCATCTCAAACAGACATTTCTTCATGCATGTCCCAAAATAAGAAGTCTGCCCCTCCACACCTTTTTTACCATTTACTTTCCATGCTGGGCTTTACAGACTTGGCACCTTGATCCTCCCTTTAATCCTTCTGCAGCGCCAGGTAGTACCTCGCAGGAACTTCCTCAGCTCAATGGATTTTCAGAACGTCTAAGACTAAAAATATGTATGTAAGAAACAAAAACAAAGGAGTCCAAACAAATACCAAAATACAGCACAGAATCATTCAGTTATTAACTGAAATATAAGCGAATAAAGCAAATAAATGTGTCCAATTGACAGGAGTGACTGGTTGGTTACGCAACCTTCAAAACAAGGACTGGGCTGAGGATTTCAATGTGTTTGTTTCTCTGAGTCATAAGTGTATCAGGCTTTCTGAGAAAGGCCAGCCAAAGGAGATCGCTCTCTGTCTTCCCTTCTGCTTCATTCCATGGACCATAAACAATTCCCGTACATGTTCTTAAATGGTACAAAATAATAGGAGTTGGATCTGGTTCACAGGGAGCGCACCAGTGTCCCATAACCCTCATCGCTGCCTCTCTCCTGTCAAGTTCATTATCTCAGCATGGCTGTTCTGCTGTGTTCTGTTGCTATTTATAGGACATTTTTCCCCCTAAATTGCTCATTGCATTGATCCAGATATTTGGTAAACAGAAATGAGAGGCCTCAGACACAGAAATAAAGCCAAATTATTTTATTGTTTCTGCAGATTATTTTATATATATATGTGTGTGTGTGTTTGTGTGTACATAATGTCCTCTTCAAAACAGTGTAAAATTTGCAAATGCCTCCTGTCCTTATCTTTTAGCTGACTGATTAGACTCCCCAGAGGGCACCAGTAAAAGGCAAGACTGGGTATTGGAAGTCTGTCATCCTTGGAATTAGGCTTTAGAATCATAGAATAGTTTGTGCTGGAAAGGACCTTTAAAGGTCATCCAGTCCAATCCCCCTGCAAGGAGCAGGGATATCTTCAACTAGATCAGGTTGCTCAGAGCCCCGTCCAGCCTGGCCTTGAATGTTTCCAGGGGTGGGGCATCTACCACCTCTCTGGGCAACCTGTTCCAGTGTTCTACCACCCTCACTGTAAAAAAATGTCTTCCTTATATCTAGTCTGAATCTACCTCTATTATAAATCCATTACCTCATGTCCTATCACAACAGGCCCTGCTAAAAACTTTGTCCCCATCTTTCTTATAAGACCCCTTTACATATTGAAAGCCTGCTATAAGATCTCCCTGGAGCCTTCTCTTCTCCAGGCTGAACAACCCCAACTCTCTCAGCCTGTCCTCATACAAGAGGTGCTCCAGCCCTCTGATCATCTTTGTGGCCCTCCTCTGGACCCGCTCCAACAGGTCCATGTCCTCCTTATGTTGGATGCAGTACTCCAAGTGGACTCTCACCAGAGTGGAGGTTGTTGTTGTCTGTGACCTGTGGCTAAGGAGAAGTCAGGAAGGAGCTATCTTTCCCTTTGCATTCAAAATATAACTGTCTTTTTTTATATATATATTTGTGAAATATCCAAACTTTGACTTCTTTCTCTAGATACCTCTATCTCCCTGACAAATCATATGCACCAGTAATGTCTAGCTGCAACTTCTGCAAGGACAATCCTAGAAGGGCATGTTTGTGTTGGTCCTTGAAGAGTGAGGCAATATCGCTATTGCTGTTGACTGATCCTTCAGAGCACACAACTGCAGATTCTGGGATGAAAGGCATCCTGGACATCTTCCACACACTCAAAATCAAAAAGACTTCATAAGATTAGCAAGACACAAAAGCGAATGAGGCTAAAGAAATTCAGGTGGAAGTCATGCATTGCTTTCAGTTCAATATCGGGTGCAATTTCTTTTGTTTGGTCGTCTTTGGTAAAGGTGCAAATAGAAGTTTGTGTTTTCCAGGAAAATAGCAACACTGGAAGTTTCTGTGTCTTGAAACTCTTCTACCTTGTGCATCTCCACTTAGTGGAGATAGCTACTGGGGAACATGCCAAAGACTCCAAGATCTGCATGAGATTCTATGCTACACATTGCTGAACAGTTTGGGGCAGTCTGAAGAGGACCATGTTGTTCATATTTGCCTTCTTATTTAATTTGGGTTGAATGTTTTTAATCCATATTCTGAGACTGTTCTGAAACTAAAGAAAGTGTTTGAAGACCTGGAAGCTGCACAGAAGTTTAGTGTCTTCTGTCAACTGTAGTGATACAGTGGTCCCCTTTTGCTAATCATCCAAACTCTCTGTTTTAAAAAAAAACATTACATTTTTTAGTCTTTATCATTTGCATTTCCAAAATAAGCACAGTACACATTTCTTTTGTACTGCCTAATTCCATCTAATAACAAACTTGAAACTAGAGTTTACTGGAAAATTAATTTAAAATATTTTCTTCTTTGTAAATAGGAGAAATATTTTCTGAAATAAAAAGTTGAAAAGAACTCAAATCAGTTGTAAATCCTTCAAGAAATTTTGTGCAAAACAGTCCATTTTTATTTGCATATTGCTTGGAGTAAAAGGTTCCTATTGTTTCCCATTGAAATTGGGTTTTTTTACAGCCCCACCTGCAAATACCTCCATTGTAGTGTAGGTAATTTGATGTGATCATAGAATTAGCAATGCTGGATGACAGTGGTGGGGCAAGACTCCGCGATTCCACAAAGCTGAATGTTCAGCTGACCTGTGTTTAAACCATCCACACTACTACACTTTGCATAAATGGGTCAGAAATCTTGTGAGATGTGGGTTTTTTTCCAGTCAGCATGGGGGGAAAACCCATCTGAATGTTAGTTAGAACTCCAGGTTGGCAGATCTTCATCAACCCCAAATAATGAACCATGTGGTACATTGTTTCTTCTTTGCAGCAACTGGATTTGTATCTGGTTTTATTTCATACAGGAAAAAAATATTGCCTGCCAAGTAGAATAGACCTTGGGGGACTGCTTCTGCGGTTTTGAAACCACATCAAGTGCTAGTGCTGCCCTCTGTTCTCATTGCATACATGTATGTGATGAAGGTTTGTACTTTCTTTTTGCTGTGGAGACAGCAAGAAAAATGGAAACCGATCATTCACCTTGCATGTCTGTCCTTGAGACTCTTGCTAGAAAGCAAGAGTTATTTCTAGTCCAGATTTTGCTGTTTAGGGTCTGTTGCTGTAAGAACTATGACTCTGTGCCATCCCCATTCTCTCCTCTCTTCAGAAGAGGGGTGCCTGACAGATCAGTGGCTCCGCATAAGCTGTAATAAAAATAAATCCAACGGGTCTGGGGTGATAAATTCCCTCCAACAGGAAATGCTCTGTGGAAGTGGAAATAGAGATGAAATTAGGGAAAAAAAGATCACCACAGTCAGGAGTTGTATCTGAATTTGGGAATATGGCATAGATGGATGTGTGTGTCCTTGTGGTATGATTTCTACCCTGCAGATGTTTTTTTAAGATGCACAGTATGAGGTGAAAGAGTATGTTGTAAGTGCAGCATCAACTCAAGAGTTGATACAAGCTAAGTAGTGTAAGGAAATCTTTAGGACACTGAACAGTGCTGTTACTGTTACTGACAGGCTGCCTTACTTGCTGTATAGAAATACAGTGAAGAACCTCCACTCTCAACATTGGCTTAAGGAATTATTCCACTGAT
Organism: Chlamydotis macqueenii; assembly: GCF_036417535.1. Lineage (NCBI taxonomy): Eukaryota > Metazoa > Chordata > Aves > Otidiformes > Otididae > Chlamydotis > Chlamydotis macqueenii. Next base: position 99,527,761 of record NC_141558.1, on the reverse strand, counting down.
TCGCAAGAGCCATAGACACCTCAGCCACGCAATGGCCACAATGAAGGTGTGAAACGGATGTCATTACCCTTGTAGTTCCAACTTCCTACCATGAAGGAGCACTGTTTCCAAAAGTGGGAGGTCTATTTTAAATTGGGGAATATAGTAAAGAGTGTCACCTCCTACCTTAACTAGGCACTGGGGCTGCGAATGAATGGAGTTGTATTCCCAAGGCTGGACTGAGAGCTGAATCTTGTCCTGGTTGGCTTTGCAGCAGCATGTCTGGGAAACAAGTATTTTGATTGCACTGCCCAGGTGTGAGTTCCAGCACGTGAGAAGACAGAAACGGAAGAGCCTTGTCGTGAGCCTTGCAGGAGGCATGGGCACAGCCAGGTACATTCTGCTGTTAATGGTAGTAGTTGCACAAAATGAGGCTGGCTGTGCTTTTTGGGCAGGGGCTAACGAGGGAAGCATTTTGTTGGCCTCATACAGTGTAAGCACTGCAATGAGACTCCATGCTGCTTATTTTTTTCAGAGCAGAAATGGAGAAAGCAGCTCTATTGGCTTTTTAGCCTCTTCCAACATTTAAGGCACATCAGGCAGAAAGTTCAGACCAAGCTTGCTCAGTGGCTAAAAACAGAGAAAAAAGTTTCAATAAGCAAGGTTTTTCATTAGGAAAGACAGACTCTTTCACAGAAATTGCTATGAGATCTTTTTAGCCACTCTAACCTCATATTGTACATTTATAATTAAACAAAAAGGCTGATCACTAAGCAAGTAACTCAAGTACATCTGCATTTGGTAGCATAAAGTAATTTACAGCCTAAGAACTGGTGTCAGATCTAGTTAAAAACATGCACAGAGTATGTTCTCAACTGCTCCTTTCTCTGCTTATCTGTCACCCCTTGGTTTTTCACCTAGACATGCATGCACACACATGTACCACATTGACATGATTCCAGCACACACTTTCATGCCTAAATTTTGAACTGCAGGTAGATTGCAATGTGAATGTTTTTAGTGTCTTTGTTATTAAAACCCACAAAGATAGCTACTGTAGAAAATGAATATTATTTAGGCATTTAATAAATAACAGTACTTTTAGTTTGTCTCAACGAGACCTATAAGTTGGAAGCAAGGAGAGGTTCAGCTAATCTTTGTGATCAAATAATTTTCAGCAAGTTTGTGGTGAAGACATGTTATAGAATCATAGAATCATAGAATGGTTAGGGTTGGAAGGGACCTTCAAAGGTCACCTAGTCCAACCCCCCTGCAAGGAGCAGGGACATTCCTGACTAGGTCAGGTTGCTCAGAGCCTCATCCAGCCTGGCCTTGAACGTTTCCAGGGATGGGGCCTCCACCACCTTTCTGGGCAACCTGTTCCAATGTTCTATAACTCGCATCGTAAAAAATTTTTTCCTAATTTCTAACCTAAATCTACCCCCCTCTATTTTAAAACCATTACCTCTCGTCCTATTGCAACAGGCCCTACTGAACAGCCTTTCCCCATCTTTCTTGTAGGCCCCCTTGAGGTAGTGGAAGACCGCTATCAGGTCTCCCCGGAGCCTCCTCTTCTGCAGGCTGAACAGCCCCAACTCTCTCAGCCTGTCCTCATAAGAGAGGTGCTCCAGCCCTTTTATCATCTTCGTGGCCCTCCTCTGGACCTTCTCCAACTGGTCCATGTCCTTCTTGTGTTGGGGGCTCCAGAACTGGACACAGTACTCCAAGTGGGGTCTCACCACGGCAGAGTAGAGGGGGAGAATCACCTCCCTCGACCTGCTGGCCACGCTCCTCTTGATGCAGCCCAGGATGCGGTTGGCCTTCTGGGCTGCAAGGGCGCATTGCCTGCTCATGTTAAGCTTCTCATCCACCAGCACTCCCAAGTCCTTCTCCTCAGGGCTGCTCTCAATCCATTTTCCGCCCAGCCTGTATTTGTGCCTGGGATTGCCATGACCCAGGTGCAGGACCTTGCACTTGGCGTGGTTGAACTTCATGAGGTTGGCACAGGCCCACCTCTCCAGCCTGTCCAGGTCCCTCTGGATGGCATCCCTCCCTTCCAGCGTGTCGACGGCACCACACAACTTGGTGTCATCGGTGAACTTGCTGAGTGTGCACTCTATCCCACTCTCCATGTTGCCGACAAAGATGTTGAACAGGGCCGGGCCCAGCACGGACCCCTGAGGGACGCCACTCGTGACCGGTCTCCACATGGACATTGAGCCGTTGACCACCACTCTCTGAGTGCGGCCATCCAGCCAACTCCTTATCCACCGAGTGGTCCGTCCATCAAACCCATGTCTCTCTAGTTTAGAGAGAAGGATGTCATGCGGGACAGTGTCAAAAGCTTTGCACAAGTCCAGGTAGATGATGTCAGTTGCTCGTCCCTTGTCCACCGACGCCGTCACCCCGTCATAGAAGGCCACCAAATTGGTCAGGCACGATCTGCCCTTGGTGAAGCCATGTTGGCTGTCACCAACCACCTCCTTGCTCTCCATGTGCCTTAGCATGGTTTCCAGGAGAATCTGCTCCATGGCCTTGCCAGGCACAGAGGTGAGGCTGACTGGCCTGTAGTTACCTGGGTCTTCCTTATTCCCCTTTTTAAAAATTGGGGTTATGTTCCCTCTCTTCCAGTCATCGGGGACCTCACCAGACCGCCACGACTTCTCAAATACGGTAGCCAGTGGCTTGGCAACTTCATCTGCCAGTTCCCTCAGGAGCCGCGGATGGATCTCATCAGGTCCCATGGACTTGTGCACCTTTAGGTTCCTCAGATGATCCCGAACCTGCTCTTCGAGTACAATGGGCAGTTCTTCATTCTCGCATTCTTGCACCTTCTACAGCTTGGGCGGTGGGACAGGAACTCTTGTCGGTGAAGACTGAGGCTCATGTTGATCCATGAGCTACAGTTTGGGAACTAGGTGCTCTCTCTTCACCAGCCATGATCATCTGACACACACAGGACTTGCCTCAGTCTTCACTGACAAGGGCTCTAGCCACATCACTCAAGTTGCAGAAGGCGAAGGCAGGGACTAGGAGCGTGAAGAACCACCCACTGTAGCAGAAAAGCAGGTTCAAGATCATCTAAGGAACCTGGAGCTGCACAGGTCCATGGGACCTGATGAAATGCATCAGCAGGGCCTGAGGAAACTGGCAGATGAAGTTGCCAAGCCACTGTCTGTCATATTTGAGAAGTCATGGCAGTCTGGTGAGGTTCCCATTGACTGGAAAAGGAGAAATATAACCTCCATTTTTAAAAAGGAAAAAAAAAGAGGAAGATCCAGGGAACTACAGACCAGTCAGTCTCACCTCTGTGCATGGCAAAGTCATGGAGCAGAACCCCTGGAAACCATGCTAAGGCATGTGGAAAATAAGGAGGTGATTGGTGACAGCCAACACAGCTTCACGAAGGGCAAATCATGCCTGACCAATTTGGTGACCTTCTATGATGGCATTACAGCGTTGACCGATAAGGGAAGAGCAACTGAAGTAATCTACCCAGACTTGTGCAGAGGAATGGAGCACCTCCCCTGTGTGGACAGGCTGAGAGAACTGGGGCTGTTCAGCCTGGAGAAGAGAAGGCTCCAGGGAGATTTTATAGCAGGCTTTCAATATGTAAAGGGGTCTTTTAAGAAAGATGGGGACAAAGTTTTTAGCAGGGCCTGTTGTGATAGGACATGAGGTAATGGATTTATAATAGAGGTAGATTCAGACTAGATATAAGGAAGACATTTTTTACAGTGAGGGTGGTAGAACACTGGAACAGGTTGCCCAGAGAGGTGGTAGATGCCCCATCCCTGGAGATGTTCAAGGCCAGGTTGGACGGGGCTCTGAGCAACCTGATCTAGTCAGGGATGTCCCTGCTCCTTGCAGGGGGATTGGACTAGATGACCTTTAAAGGTCCTTTCCAAATTATTCTATGATTCTATGAACAAGATGATTCTCTCTTTTGACATTCTATTGACAGATTTCATTCTGGTCTGCAAATAGGAGATTTGAGGTTGGGAGGTAGAAGGGTCTGTCCCCCAGCCCTACCAGAACTAAAGTTGAAATTCACATTTTGTTCTTCCAGATGCTACAAAATCAAAGAAAACAGATGTAGGGAGGGCTCTGCGACCCAACAAGGGTTAAGGTGTAAACATCCACAGGTTCTAAACTGTGAAATATATTCTAGTTTGTTCATGGCCTGAAAAATAAATGCATTTGACCGCAGTAGTGCTCAGCAGCTGGTTGTTAGATCAGAGCTGGACAGCTGGAAGCCTACAGTTAAAAAGTGTTGTCTAGAACACAGTGGTAAACAGAAGGGTTTGTTATAAATGTCTGAGCGTCTGAAAAGTCAAGAAGGAAATACAAGAACAATGGGAGAGAATAAAAATGTTAACTCAGTTATTTACTTTGTTAAGTCAGATAGGAAAGTTTGAATTATACATTTGGGTTATTCCTTGCTACAGAGCACATCCAAAGTGAATGGAAGAGTGCTCAGCTTTAGTAGCACAATGTCTATAAGAAAAATACTTTCTTTGGTGGTAATAAAAAGTAATACTTTTCTATAGAGCGTTCATCCTGAGGAATCCTTCAGAACTGGTGGCAACATCCAGTGCATCAGTCTCCACTTAGGGCTGAGTTCATCACACCTAGCTTTTAGGTCTCAAAACCAGACATCTCATTTAAGTTAGTTATCTATACATTTTCCACAGACAATGGAGAATGCTAGATATCTTCCCAGAATAGTTCATTTCACTGGTCTTAGCAATCTATCTCTGTCCAAAAATCTCACAAGATTATTTTGAGAGCTATCAGTACAACCAGGTGCTCAACATTTATTTGAGGGCATGGGGATGTTAAATATTCCCTCAGCCATGCCTGGACTCCCAGCACACTCTCTTTGAGCAGGCTGGATGGAAAGAGCAGAAAGCTTGCTGCAAAGTGAGCATGAAGTCTAAGAAAACAACTATGACAGACCATCAGGGCTGTATATGAGTGTTTGCAGTGTTTTTTTCTATCAGTCTAAATAGCATTTCTTGTACAAAGTAATCTTGTCACATTCTACACAAACTGATCATGTCTCCTGCATTGTCCCCAAAAGAGAGCTAAAAGCACTAACTACTTCTCTCTTCCAATAAAATACACGTATGAGGGATACCAGACTAGAAGAGGCTGGTGGTAAAGTTAGAGTAACTTCAGAGATCTGCCTTAACAACAACAGAGCAGAGATAATGGGGATAAGAGATTCCTTCTCCTACGAAGGCAAGAAGGAAAAAAAAAAAAAAAAAGAGAAACTACTAGTTGCTGAGTCTTGGGAGCCTGTTATTTTTTATATAAATTATGTAAGAAGCTTTCTGTAAATGTACACACAGGCAATCACAAGTCAACACATACCTTGATCTCTAAATAGGCTCTGATCAATCAGTAAGAGAATACACAGATGGAGGGAGCCAATGATCTTATCGCCAAAGGCACCAAAGGACCAAAGTGAAAGAATAAGGAGTCTTCCAGAGACTGCCCAGTGGATTTTGCTGGTATCTCACAATATCATAAATGGCTGTAATTGTTATGTTTGCTAGTTTGCAAACTAAGAAAATTAGCAGGCTGTTGTCAATAAGCAGACATATGAATAATAAATCATTTCACTGAAGTCTTCCAGCTCATTTTCCTGTGTACTGGTAGGGGAATGACTCTCTCAGTATTGGAAAAAAGCCCTCAATAACAGGTAAGTTTTCTTACCAGCAGGTACGCTACACAAATCTTCCCCAGATGTAAAGGGAGACAAAATAGAGAGGAGTTGAACGAAGTTGGAGGAAAAAGAAAGGAGGAGACAAATCAGAAGAAGCATAGAAATATTTTTTTTCTTTGATTTGCTGATTTGTTTGGCTTTTTCAAATGATTGAAAAGATCATGAAAATGTACTACAAGAAAACTGTAGCAGCACACACACATCAGTCTCATGGAAATATCTAAAAGCGAAGGCACTTTGTAGTAACTACAACCTTTTAAAGAGTCTCTATGTATTTGAAAAGCTCATTCAGAGTTATTTAAGTAGGTAAACTGCAGAAGCATCCAGTACAGTATATTCAGCTTTATTCACTTATGGAAAAATCCTCTGGAATGTAATAAGAGTGAAGCCCAAATGGTCCAATAGAAATTACTTTATCCAACTTTTGTATCCCTCCTATACAATTCTATAAATTGATTTTTAAATTCTGTAGGAAGACTATCACTCTATTAAAATCTATCATATTTTTTCCATAAGGGCTACGTGCAAAAGTGCTTATAGCAAATACTCCCGTGTTCTCCTGCAGCAAAAAAAATCTCCAGCTAAACCTGTGACCTGCTATATATCCATTTGTTAATACTCAATTGATTGATATTAGAGAAGAGAGAACTTTCCTTGTCTTTGGACTCAATGGTATTTGGAAAGAGACCCCCTGCAATCCATCCAACAGGGTTCAGTGATGTGAGAAAGGAGACCACTAACACATCAGAGTTCTGTACTATTGGAAGGGAGACCCCCTTTTGCACTGAATTAGTGCCTGGAAAAACTGCTCCCCTTATGCTTTTTCCATGTGATTTGCTGGAGCTGACTCTTGCTCCATTGCTGAGAAGGCCAGGACATATCCCCTGGCAGTTTTAAAAACTTTTATAAACTGGAAAGTATTTTGCTGGCTTGAACTTTGCTTGCCTAGGATCTATGAAAGATGCTGCTGTTATTGTTGGGGTGTTAGTTGAGTTAAATCATGTTATTCATTCCTGTTCAAAAGGGTGGTTTGATTTATTTTTAAAGCTTTGTTATTTAGCTCAGGATGTCAATTAATTCAATTCCCAACTGCTTATTTGTGCTTTGTCCCTTTGCTTCATTCTGGTATGTGCAGGAACTTAGCGGGGAAGAAAGGAGAAAAAAATGTATTGTTCCAGCTTGGTTTCCAATTTGTTATTTTAGTCTAGGTGAGAAGGCCAATCTGCAGTGATTCAAATACCTGCAAGGTGAGAGAGAGATGGATGTTCTGGTGCCAAGAAAGCAAGGCTTTTTGCTAAGCAGAGCCTAGTTTGTCTTAATAACAGCTGTGTTTTCAGCATCCTTGAAATCTGAGAAAGCCATGTATGGAGGTCCTTGATGTTTCAGGTGAAAAAATGCTGTGGGTTTGTGATAAGAATCTGCACGTATTAAATGTTAGCCCAGTGGCACATCATGGTATTTTTCCTAAGGTGATGAGCTGGGCCTCCCTGAACTTTCACTGGCTGAAATATTGACATGAAATCCTGGACATGTTTATCTGTATGTGTGTGTGTGCGTGCGCGCAGAGAGAACGAGGGAAGAAGAGGCATTCTTAAGTATCCTTCCAGTTTACATAAAAATTATGTAAAGATCTGAAAATGGGTATACAGTTAAGATCTTAAAGTAATTTACCATTCAGTGCACTCAAAAAATTGCCAACAATTCCTTCACTTACTTACTTGGCTCCTCGCCTACAGAATTCACTGTGGAAGGATTTAAACAAAGAGTTTGATGGAAATGGGAGACCGAGTCAAGACTATATTCCTGTGCTGCTGAGGAAATATATCTTGAATACCGAGTGAACATAATATTTAGTGTGCTTGGAATGTTTAGTTTTAAACTATAGTTTTAAGCTGGTGATTTGTGTACTTTGAACTCTACAATGGAAATAATACCAACCACTGGTTTGGGTAAAACTAAATCCTGGGATGGCTTTTGTCCCAGTGGTTCATTCTTCTATTAATGAGAACGTTGTCACGTCTGAAAGCAATCACACTGGAAAACCATTTGGGGAATACAAGTATCTCCTTAAATCAAACTCAAAAGTTTCCTGAAAACCATAAAGTACTGGGAAAACATCAGCTTGGATGTTTCTATTTGCCTACTTATGTTGCTATTATTGTATCTGCACTTAGCTGCAGACACACAGAACATGTTATGAAATACCATGGCTAGTTCCTACCATCGGCATTAGTAAAGACCTGAAGTTAGGAAAAAAAAGCAAATAAACATGTAACAAACAGATTTGTCTGTGCCAGTAATTAAGATGTGTATCAGCTAAGGAAGGATCACTGGGACCTCACCAGATCATTACACAGAAAAGCAAGCTGGTGGGCGTAATCCCAGAGCATTCCTGGCCCAGGTCAGATTGGAAGTACCAATCTGCTCCTAAACAACTCCAATCTGCTCGTCAACTACCATGTGGTCTTCTGCTGCCTCTTCAAAGCATCCAGCAAGTTGTTCCCCAGGCTCCACATGACTAAAGTGCTTTCCTGGCGTGGTCCATCAGCTGTTTTCTGACACAAGGGCACAATGTGTGCTCCGTATCAGTGGCAGCAAAGTACCTCAGGAATGACACATGTAAGAAGAACTTTTGGAAAAGTCATTTTAATCTATGTCAAAACAGAGTGCTTGGAAGAGCCATGGCTTGGACAAAAAGAGATTTCAACTGTATTCTTCAAATGTCACATTTCTAAGAGGCTTGGACCTGAGTTATATGATTCTGTTCTCTGGGCTCATAAAAATATAGAAAAGGTAGAGTGAATCATGGTGAAATATTTTCTGGCCTGGTCTGAAATAGTCCAGATGAGTGCCAATGTAGCTGGAATGGATCTTCACAGTTTTGATTTTCCTCATCAAAATAAGCATATGTGCTCAGCTCTATACACGGCACATGGATGGCAAACCCACAGGGCATGGGCAGATGGGCAAGAATACTGGGGTGTCTGTGCAGAGAGAAGGGACTCATTGAACTAGCTGGATTTCTGTAGATGTAAACAGATCCTGCTAAGCAACATAAAATAACTAATGACCCATAGTTCAGTGAGAATCATTGGCAAAATGGCATTACCTCCTGCTTCATTTTTTGTTATGAAATTATAGTAAGTAAATGAATTTGTGAACTTTAAATTTCAGTACCTTTGCTCTGAAATTAACTCCTCCTCTTCTATATGGGCTCCTGATACCACAATGCTCCCTCAATTTTTATCCTGCTTAAAACCAACATTACCTAACAGAGTGCTTCTGGGCAACTTTCTCATCAAGTTGAAAGAAGAGCAGAAATTTGGGTGGATGGAGAGAACAGAGTTCAGTATTGCCCCCAAAATGTGTTGCAGAGTGCAGTAGTTGTTTATTATTGTTTTTTTGACAGGTAATGAGGAATGGAGGGCTAGTCTTGAACTGTTCCTTTCTTCAGGAATGACCCTCTGAAGTGCAGGTACAGCGTACTGCATTACAACAGCGCATGCATGCTTACTGACAGTAGAATGATCCATGTTTTAAAGTAAGCCTATTTATTTTTGCATTAAAAACTTCACGATGTGCAGCGCACTCTGACTTTGGCACATGGGCTCTGGCAGACCACCTGCCTGCTCCCTGCTATATGTCATCCACAGGACAGAAGTAAAGCCCTGCTGAGTTCTGAAGTTATAGATCCACTTCTCAGACAGAGATCATTTTGTGGAGAATGACTAGATTCTTAGCCAAAAAAAAAGGGTAAATCATGTCTTCATTAGCATAATTCCGAGTAACAGAACAAATGCCTCAAGGATGTTTCATTTTTCACAGAAACAACTAAAACCAGCAGCATGTACTTACTATTTAACAATTCCTGAAAATAACCTTGTCATTACGAGGTGGCAAATACAGTCTGGTTCTCAGTGTTTATTCCCAGTTCTGGCCAAAAGTATCTCTGTGGGCATGCTGCACAGAGACCAAAACCCATGAAATGCCTGTAAAATGGCTACAACTGGAGAAAAAGTGAGGGTTAAGACTAAGCAAAGCTTTTAAAATAACAACACTTCATGAAAATATGTCATAAGCAGCTTTAAAACCTCAGATCTTTTTCTGTTGTGAAGAAAGCTGTAAAAATGAAATTTACTATTCAGGTAGCCAACACAAGAAAAAAAAACAAAGCAGATGGCATTAGTGTCTCACCTAGAAAAAAAGAGCAGACACCATGAGCACAGGTCTGGTATCCCACAGTAACACAATTAAATCCCAGTACAAGGGCAATTAAAAACCTACAATCCTCCTATGAAGGGGACTCCTCAACAGAGGACCCCAAAGTAGATATGATATCAGCATATACTGTACCCACGGTGTCATGGATTGCAATATTCAGTTTGGAAACTGAATTTCCTTGACAAAAGAGGAATATGTTTCTCGGTAACTCCAAAACACACATTTGAATATTCAAGGGTACTTTGCACTAAGACAAAACTAACCCAGGCCCAAGGCTTCAGTCTGCAGCCTCCCAGGCTCTCAGTGTGCTCACTTCCAAATCTATGCACCACCTCCTCTGAAGGGCTTGAAACACTGACTATCCCAAATATGTATCTTTCCTAACTTCCCCCAAGGTTCTGCATCCCTTTCTTCTGACTTCACCCTTCCAAGTAACCACAACCTCAGGGCTGAGAATGGACTCCTATTGGCATTGCCTCTTTCGGTACCATCTCCCAAATCCAATTAGCATTGCTTGTCCAGGTGAAAACCTCAGAGCTACAATTTCCCCATGAGTCTGAATTAGCTGTCAGGCACAACTTTGGCATCTGATTCTCTGTTTAAAAGAAACTGCATAACATTGATTCAGCAATTACCCAACACTCAATAAATCCCCTACTGCTTGATTTACCTTTAATAATAAATTCGGTCTAGCCATGACTTATGAGGTAATTGACTGCCAACTGCAAAATACCCATCCCAAGGGCACCCCCTGGGTTTGAAACACTAGCTAGGCCTCTACTTGATTGAAGTAAACTTTCTGGATGTCTCTGAGCTTCTAATTGATTCCCAGAACTCTGTCACTTCAGAAAATTACTACATCTATACCTCAATCAGCCTTTTCAGACCCACCAGCCCAGACAGGAATAGTGGATGGGAGCAGGGGAGAACCTCTGGGGTTTTTGCTGGTCCTCTGTGGAGTTGCAGAAGATACCAGTGGCCTTGTAACTTCTCTTGAATGGCAGGAAGATTAAAATGGATGCAGGTGGCTCACAACTCCATTGTCTGTCTTATTCACACTGCTGAATACTTCCCCAGACACAGAGTTTGGTGTTGGTAACTACCACCACCAACATCCAGATCTTTGTCTTCTCAAATATAACTGCATGTTTTCAATGAAAACCAACAGCTGGGGAGCCAAGGACGTGGGAGCAGACAAGGTTTGCTTGAAACTTTGTTCCTAATCTACTACTTTTACTATATTTACAGAAAAATGAAGAGCAAGTTGGAAATCATAGTTCAAAGTTTTTCCAGAGTTCACTAACTGCCTCCTAGGAAGGATCTGAGTGAAGCAATATGGCCAAGCAGCTTCCCTACAGCCAGAGGACTAGGTTGGATTTAAAGGCAATCTAGCAGGCTATTAATTCAGGTCCCATGGCTTTGTTGTGGAGAACGTCATTTCCCCCTCCTTCTGGCACTTGACTCACCCTCAGTTCTAAAAAAGGCACCTCAGCTTGGTGACTTCATGAGATGAAGAACCCATGACTCCCCTTGATAGTTTTCCTCAAGCATTGTTAAAAACATATGGCCACAGATTCTTGTTATCTTGTCTTGTATGGATTAAATAAAAATTTACTACTACTTTAGTACCCTAGGCATGAAGGTATTCAAATACAGCAACCAAGCCCCATCTTCTTTTTGATAATTTAAACTATTGAAGCAGTTTAAATAACACAATATGACTCATTTGTCCACCTCTTCAATTGTTTCTGATGTTCTTTTTTACATTCTCTAATTTTTTTTCATTTTTCTTGATGACTGGTTGACAGCAGCATTGAATCTTTAATGTCTGACATGTTCAAAGGAAAATCACTCTGCTGCTGTTCTAGGTCTCCTCATCTGTGTACCACTTTCATGTTGCAAGTTAATCTTTAGCTATAAGTCTGCTAGGATCCCTTTTCGAGTTGCCGTGTTCTCGTTTTTGTATACGACTGCTAGTTTGGCTCCACTGGCAAATTTTATCTATTTTACATTTTCTCCTCCATGTTACAGATATATTGAAGATTGCCAGCTCAACAATGGCTCACTGGAAAGCACCTTTTGAAATATTGATAATGATTCTCCAGTGACAATTACTTTTTCATTGTGTTTTGTGAGATTCATCTCACACACAATCCTTAATCCATTTAAAATGTGTTGCTATTGTGCAGTACTAATTTCAATACCACACCATGCTATGCAAATTGCTTTATGAAGTCTAAATACACTCCATTATGCATCTCTTCTGCATTACTCACTAGAAACCTCATCAAAGCTTTATGTAGCTTTTGTTTAACAATAACTTTTCATGCATTATGCTGTCATAATTTATAGCCCTGGTTTTTAACCATCATTTGATATCTGTATCAATTTGTCTGTTATTTTATCCAAGATCTAATTCAGATCAAATATTTTTTCATCTGAATACAGTGTAGTACTTTTGTTAAATATTGGCAGAACATTAACACACTTAAATTTTCTGAAATGTCCTCAGTTTTCAAAGAATTATTTAAAATTAGTATCAGGCAGCCAAAGATTCTCAGATTTAGAATTTCTGGACAGAAGTTGTCCGTTTCTGAAGGTATAAAAATGTAAAAAAAAAAAATTACAAAACCACAACAGTCTATTTTCTCCTCTTACAATTACTGATTATTACATTTTTTCCTTTTAATTGGTGCCATGAGTTTGCCACTGTACCGTGGTTTTAGGCCAGAGACATCCTTTTCTTCTGATGGCAGAAGTAAGCCTTGTAGTCATCTCAAGCCTCTCCAGGAACTACAAGCATCTGACTTCTAAAACTACGCTCCTGCTCAGCAACACGCCGTTCATCCTATAGAGTAGCTGTGTTTAGGACACAATGACCTCAGAGAGCATGTTCCATTGTTTTCTTGATGTTAAGGGTATATTTGCCTGTTCAAAGTTAAGGACTTTAGGATGGTAAAGTTTCGTTTTTGTTTCTTGATCTGTTAACACTGAAGCTTTTCGTACATAAGTATTAGTACAAGTCTTCATCATTGCCCAGATGATATTTATGTATTAAATGAGTCATGCACCCACCGCAGCTCTTGCTTGTATTTGCCTGGTTGAAGTGTTTGTTGAGGATTTTATAGAAAGGAGGATCATTTCTTTTAAGGTCTGAAATTCTTAGGTAGTCTAATGTTGATAGGAGACAATGGCTCTGAGGATCAGGGCTGCAGTCAACTTATTTTATTTACGTTTTCCGTTATTATTTTTAAATGTAACATAAGATTTTAAATAACATTTGTCTGGCTCTTAAAGCCTAATCTGCTATTGTTTTATATAGTATGGCTCCTCCAAGAGCATTCATTAAATAGAACTTTACTCATAATTCAGAATTCTAATTCCATAATTTTTATCAGTATTATTTTGTATACTTGAAAGATGTTGTTCTATACAGGACTCAGCTTGTGAGATCAGCACATGTCTTCAATCACAAAAGGAAAACAATGAAAACCAAACTCCCTGTCAAGGCAAATGGGCATTTTCAACTATCAACATGGGGAGAACTCAGCAAAGATGCCTCAGAATGGAAAGAAAATTTCTAAAGAGAAGGGATCATCTCAAATGTGCATTACTAACCAACACAAACTGTCCCTGTAAGGAAATAGCTAGCTGATCCACGAGAATACAACAGCATGTGTGCTAAGGGTGCTGAGCTTCAGGGTTGTCTGGAAGTACTTAAAAAAAATGTGGGAAGGAAACCAACATGGACAAAATAATAATCATGATGAAAAAAAATGATAAATAATGGGGAAAAAATATTCACACTGTAAACTGCTTTATTTCAGAACATTCTTTGCAAAGCAGAACAGTGAGGGTGGTGATTACCACAGTAAAGGAGATATGTTGTACCAAAGAGGTCCCTGAAGCCCTTGAGTGTCTCCATTTGATCCTGGAATGGTCCCACTCAGTCGTGAAGAAACTGGTGGCATCTTGTTCTAGCCCCAAAACTGGTCCTCGATTCAAACCCATGTCTTTATGGCTAACCTGGGCTTGACCAATGGCTTGCAAAACAGTCAGCCTCTGTATTAAGCAGCCAGTCAGTGTAGGTCTGCTTAGTTTAATATATTGGCCAAATGTAAGCCTGGCATGCTTTCAAAATGTGGCTTCATAACTCCTGTTTGGCTCTCTTGTAAGTCATATGGCCTCAGAGGCCCTTCTCTACACACGGCTGCCTGCTCTATGCTTTGCAAAACACCGTTTCTCTGACTTCCTTGAGCCTTTTGTCCCTCTTTCGGTCCCCGTGGATTCATGCTCTTAACTCTTGGTCCTGTATCTGCATCCCTCAAGCAGAATTGGCCTTTTCTCTAAGAAATCAGCACCTGGAGACTGGTGTGGATAACACCTTCACCTCCTCCATCACTTCTGGTACCACCACACGCCTGCGGCCCGTTCCATTCACTGAGGCTCACCCTGGCTCTGAGCCTGCGCCAGAAGCATGGCTCTGGAAAGGACCTGGCAGCCACACAGACCCGAGCAGTTTGACAGGGCAAAGTCACCTTTAGCTTTTGGCTGTAGATGCCACGCTCTGCATGAACAAAGACAGAGTTTCTTTTTTTCAGGAGCCAAGGACTTGGCAGACAAGATAAAGTGTCTCAGATAAAGAACTTATGTCAGTCTCCACTTGGCTGTTTCTGAGGTTTCAGAAAGTTTTGGCAAACTTCAGACCTCTCCTTAGGACCTGGAAAGCAACTCCTTTCTTTGTAGTACAACCTGCTTTGTTTCCACAGGTTGCCAGTGACCTAATCACAGTGCAGGCTAGTATAAATCTCTGACCTGGCCAGCATGTTACCACAGCCTGCCAATTAGATGTCTGCACTTCATACGCAGCTTTATGTCTTAGCATTTGAACATTTTACACTGAAATGGGGACCTCCAGACTTTACCCAGTGAACTGGAAAGTTCTGGGCAAATTGATCTGCCTGCCTCACCTGCAGCCTTGTTTTTTACTGTCAGAGCCAAAACCCAGAGCTGGGTTTCCGTCCATCTGATAGCTCTTAAGACCATACTCCAGAAGACACACTGCAACGCTCCTGTGGGTCAGTGCTGCTGACTGTGACTGAGAGCCCTTTCAGGGTTTTTTAGACAACCAAATGTTTACAGTTACTCAGTTTGATTAAGAGCTGCAGCCACACTCAGCTCAGCTTAGAATAATTACACAACGTGTCCTGTTTACAGCTTTAGCTGAATGGAGGTGGGAAGGATAAAAGATTTGCTTTACAAACTAATGTTGCCTCAATTTGGCTCAGGGAGTGAAATATCAACAGCTGTGGAGCCTAGGATTTTTAATTCCTGGACAAACTATCATGGTTTTTTTTTTTCCCCAGTGACATGGCCAATTCACAGCCGAGACACCATTACAGTAAGGCAGCTTGTAAATCGGCTGGAGGGAGAATACCGAATCTGAAAGTCTCCCCCAGACTCTGCTACAGATTTACTGTGCAAAAGAAATAGCTCTGTGCTATTTACACTTCTGTGGAGGAACTAAACTGCCAGAATGAGGGCAAGTAAAGGACTTCACTGATTCTCCAGAGCACTGTGAAGGCAGGTAACTGAAAGCATCAGAGCTGGCAGATTAATAGGAACATAATTGGAGAATAAGAACATGATTTGTGAATGATAATACCACGATCAGAAACTGTTGAGTATTACAAAAATATTTTTGTAAACTTCAAGATTTTATTTTCTTGTATCCATGTTTCTTTCTGGGTCAGTCAGCAGCAGAGTACCATAGAAGCAGGTTTTCACCTAGTACTTCTTTATTCCTGCAAAAACCCATATGTGACTCAGACAGGGAGACCTCTAAGGCAGAACAAGTATTCACTATTTGTACTGGAAGACATGAAATTCAAAGAAATTGAATTTTTCATTCAATCTAAGGACTGAAATAGCTGCAGGTGACACAGTTTATCAGTCACAAAAGCCAACCACATCTTCAAAAATATTGCTTATGTACATGCACAAGAAATGCAGGAAAAAAAAAAACCTTTACAATGCCTATATTTAGATAGAGACACTTCAGATTGAATAATTAACAAAGCAAGGACAAGAGCTTGTGTATAAATTATTGTGTAAATCCTGCTAACCCAACTTTTTGGGTGTTAAATATACCTGGGGAGATGACAATCTGCTCTGGAAAGGAGAAAGGTGAGGCTGGGGTTGTGGGTGCAGGCAGATGTACAGCAGTGCTCAGCAGCCAGGACTCTTGTGTGGCCATCCAGGCAGTTATTCCCACCTCGGAGAAGGAAATTTGACACACTTGTCCCTGCTGGTAGGAGGTTTCAGTAGCTTTGTGCACTTAGTAATAGCATATTTGTCAGATCCTGGCTGCCGTCACTCCCATCATAGAATTGTCCAGGAGATCTTTTTTCCTTCCCTACCCTCTGCCCCATGCTTGTCTCCAAGCTCCTCAGAGGACCTGCCTGTACCTATCATGTCACTCCTGCCTCTGAGCATCTCCGCTCTGGTGGAAAGCAACATAGCCCACACTCCTCCTGGTCCAGACCTGTGAAAAAATGCCTAGGCAGAGAAAGTACACAAAGAAAACTGTTGGGGACTCCTGCCATCATCCATCCCTAGCTAAGGAAATAAAAGGTTTACTAGTTGCCAAGCTGGGCTAACAGGAATTATAAGGAAAAGAGGCACAAGATGAAAGGAAGTTGGCAAGAAAACAATGGGGTCCAAACAGAGGGGAATAAAGAAACTCCTCAAGAAGCAGCAAAAACAGAATGAGGATGCAGGCTTGAAAAGTCTGTGACTGACATCAAAGCCTGTGGCTAACACCAACAGTATTTCTGAGGATCTGTACAAACCAAAGCAAGCTATTCTTGCCCTATTCTTTATTTATTATCTCATGAAGGCATAAGAAACCAGAAGAAAAGCATCATGCAAAACAGAATGAAAAAAGGAAACATTTTCAAAGTTACTTCAATATGTAAAGACCCTGTGCTTCAATCCAGCTTCTTAGATCATGGATGCAACTTGGAGTTCAACGTTACCAATATATTTATGTAAATCTTTGCTAATAAAGATCCTAAACTTTTCTGTCAGTAATGCATTAAGCTGAAGGAAAAAAAATCCCATTAGGGTCTTCGTATTTGTGTATGTGTCTCTCTGTTCTTAAAAAGACGTTGCCAGAGAACACAACCGGGGAATCATGAGTCAACAATCTTTTATATTCACATAATGTCCTTTGGGATTGTGCATGTTCTAGCACAAAGCCATATGGTATGTGATCATGGAGAATAAGCATTTAATCGTTACTATTATATATGGCCATGACTTTGTTTTGATGGATCAACTGAGCATTGTTTGCATAGCAAGCACCATAGAGGCTACATCTCAAGCCAAGGGGCTAAACAAAGCAGTACCGTTTCCCATATGTTATGTGAACTTCATTATCACCCTTCACATTTGGAACTGGAGGTGACATTCTTTTTTGCATGCATTGCTTTTTTGGCATTCTGTATTTAAACCTTCAAAAAGATTGTCATTGCAAAAAAATTTAGGAGGGTCTCCTCTCCTCAGCTTTCGAGGACAGTCTCGAGAAACAGGATATTGTCCCAAGCAAAGCCTCGCTATTCCAATAAGAAGCAACACAGGATATGCAGAAAACAACACAGATTCATTGTGTTTTGTCTGTACTTTGGGGCAAATCTTATGTGACACATCAACTCTGACTGTGCTATGCAGCCTTTCAGTTCAGACACAACGTACTCAGCCAGCCTGACTGCTCAGTGTTAGACCAATTGTCAGTACCAAAGCTGGCAGATGGTGGGAGAAAAAGTCAGGATGTCCCAGTGTTATCTTAATCCATGGATATACCCTGTTCCCTTCTGGTCTTTTGCAATGGTTTACACTGCAGTAGTCCTGAATCTTGCATCAACTGAGTATATCCATGCTCAATTTCATGTGGAGGAGTCATGAATATGACTGTTTTTTCACTGAAGTGATTCCAAAGCAGGAAGGTGCCTTGGCAAGGTGCCAGGCAAGGTGCCTGGAAGAAACGCATACAAGGCTTGTACTGCTGTATAGAATAGTCAAAATGAATGCAGGAGGAAAAGCTGACACCCATTAATACTGTTTGATTCCTCAGTAAGAGACACACACTTCTGAGTCGTTCACTTAAATACATTTCTCCTCTGTGAGACACAGAGGAGAGTCTCAGTGGCTTCTGTCTTAAGGCAACCTCAGTGAAGTGAAGGAGGTGGCTGGGCAAACCAGAAGCTTCCTGGCACATAGATACCTTCCTGCAAGTTCCCTCTGCGCATCAAAAATCTATTCAGTCTGGAAAGAAAGACTTTAAAACAATTAAAACTTTCTAGGAGAGACATTTCAACCAATTTAAAATAGAACCTGAGAATAATCAATGCCGCAGTATGCCAAGTTCAACACATACATTACATAGAGTAGCGGCAAGTACTAGTCTCTAGTTAACAATCTGATTGCCTTGAGGCCAGGAAGTCCAACAGACCCAAGAATTTTAACTTTTTTCACCTCTACATTTGTAGCAGTATAAAAATTCACATGTGAGTATCTCTGTACTATGAATGGCCCTTGCCTGGAAATGGTTGAGAAACCCAAACCTCAGACTTGTATATACGCGTCATATAAATAAGATTGGAGATAGAAAATCTGTGTGGTAGGAAACTTAAAATGCTGTCAAGAAGAATATTATTTTCAGATTGCATTTGAAAGTCATGTCAGTAGAAATCTACTGCTTTTATTCTCCTAAGAAATTAATATTGAATATTTTACCTCTTAACTTGGATTTTCAAAGGTCCGCCAGTGCTAGAAAGATTCCAAATGAAACTGGTATAAGGCTGTAGACTAGAAGGACTTGAATATGGGTTGTCCTTCCTATTTAAAGACATGGCCAAGGCTATGAATAAATCACTCCTGGATTTGATTTAGTTACTAATAAAATTGGCTTTTTATCTGAGAAGCATGCACATGCCACAAAAACAATCAAATCCAAAGAATTAATATTCAAACCTAACTTACTTCTAATTTCTGGGATACAAACAAATTCTTCTCAGCCACCCACTGAATTACTCAGAAGAAGAAATAGCTCTGGAATTTCTTTATTGCACTTGCAGGAAACATGAGCAAGTACTCTCATGTTCTGTGTACTTCATGTGTGTCAGGACTGCTGCAACTCTACTCCTTAGGTGGTGTAAGTTTCAAACCTGGCTAATATGAGTAATTTTGAATGTAGCCCTTCAAATTAGCTGACAAACCCTTTAGGTAGCATTTACGCCAGGGCAACTAAGTCAAGCTGGAGTCTGAAATGCTTTCATCCTTCCAAACAGCTGTTTAGTTCTCTTAGCTTACCATTAGAAGCATTTTCCAGCCTCCCTGTGACTAGATAATCACAGCAATGCAGTGGTATTTCATGCTTACCTAGCTCATCACAGAACACTTGAGGTTGGAAAGGACCTCTGGAGATCATCTAGTCCAACCCCCCTGCTCAAGCAGGGTCTCCTAACACACTTTGCCCAGGATCTTGACCCATGTGCTCTTGATTGGCTCCTGACTCTTCCCAAGGCAGACCTCCATGCATTCCAACTGCCCTCATCTGTAAAGCAGGACAAATTTCTGACGCCAATGCCTGAATTTTGTTTTCCAGCCCAGAGGAAAAGCCTTTGGTTTTGCACGGGAGGAATTTCTGAGTTGGGTCTTGGAGGATGTCCTGAGGGCTAGGTCTCCTACCATATTGCCTGGAAGCTACATCCGGATAGAATCAGAGGACTTGGGATATCTAACAGATATCCCACAGATCTGTCTTAGTCTTATTCCAACTAACACTGCAGGCAGAGACCCTGCCCTCGCGCAGACCATCATGGCAACATGTCAGTGCTATGGCTGACGTTCCCCAGCACACTGGCTTTCTGGTGCGTGAAGCATGGCAACGGGTTGAGCAAGCTCTGTAAATCCACTGTGGTCTCCGATCTCCTGGCAGAAACAAAGGAGTCCTTTATGAGCAGATCTTGGAATAATATAAGTGACGTCTCTCCATGGCAAGCAATTGATTTTAAAACTGCAGTTGGACTCAAGGAAAGCCTCTCCCACTTCCTGCTTTGTTCAGCAAAACAAAGTCAATACAATTTGAAGCTGTGGTTCTGCTATTAAGTTTAGGCCACTTGAACACAAAAGTGATCTACCAGGTCTGGCAGCTGTCCAGGAGGTTGTACTGAGCAAATGTACTTCTCGTAGTCTGAATGTGCCCGGAGATCCCCTGCGGTTGCTGTGCATTAGGATGCAATCTGAATCTACTACTTTCACTGGGATTTTGCCAGTTAGTCTAGTCATAACCTCATCTTCTGATTGAAACCTTCATTAAAATGAAAAATGGTTTAACAGACAATGATTTATGGGACAAAAATGTGAAAAATGCAATCTTTTTATTCTCCTGCAAAATAGAACATGGTAGTGAGAATGGGCTGATGAGCATAGGCTATTCCCAGCCTGGAAACTCAGGATTTCAGGCCATCTAAAAACACTAGTGGAAAGGAAAGCAATTAACTTATTAAAATAGCATATGGATCAGCAGAGTTTTTGCTCTGAAAGGGCAGAGTAGTAGTACTTTTTTCTAGGCTGGATTTGCAGACACATCCTGTCAGAACAAATGGGCACTCAGCCCCTTGAAATCCTATACATTTCTGGACTTTTCTGGTAGAGGACAGGTAACTAGATCTGGTCAAAGTTTTTCAATTGAGACAATTTTCCATGCAGAAAGGCTGATACTGTGGCAACTTCAGAAATAAACTTGTCACATTTCTGACAGAGAACTGACTGCTTATTTGTCAATTCAGCCCACCTATGCTTTGGACTCTGTGTCCTGGCAGGCTAGCTCTTTGAGGCCTTCACCTCTCTACTTTTGCTCAGGCTCTCCAAGAAGATGCCAGGGATCTGGAGGCCTTCAGTTTTGCAGATGTCAGGGACTATTCCAAGCTGTGTAAGCAGCTCACTAGTTTCCCAGGCTTTTTTCCCCTACCACATGCGCCAGGCAAGCAGTGGACTCCATGGTGATCTCCCTGTCCACCCAGCAATCTGGATTCTCAGACTCCCAGGCTCTGCTGTTCCCTGCGCTGCTTGAGAACAAGAGTAGCTTTTCACTGGCTCCTAGAACTCTTCTGGGAGTCCCCTTCCCAGGTACCTGACTTGTCAACTAACCATCTTTCCCTGATCCCTCCTATCTTGAAAAGCAAGATAATGTGAAGGCAGGCAGTCTGTCTATCTAGAAACCAGGCAGGAGCAGCAAGGAGAGCAGAACATTACATATTTTGTCTCATGAAGTAGAACTTCCTGGAAATCCCCC
This sequence comes from Chlamydotis macqueenii, assembly GCF_036417535.1. Taxonomy (NCBI): domain Eukaryota; kingdom Metazoa; phylum Chordata; class Aves; order Otidiformes; family Otididae; genus Chlamydotis; species Chlamydotis macqueenii. The sequence continues at coordinate 99,506,471 of NC_141558.1, read as the reverse complement.
CATGTTGGGAAACAAACCCCAAAGTCTGCCTTTTGACATTTTGTCCTCATTCAAAACAAAGCTCTTTTTACAATACAGCAACATTTCCCAGGAAGAGACTCTCATTTTGCCAGCACCACGGATGGAGCTATTTGTTAATTCCATTTCAGATGAGAGCCAGATACACATTCCATCTCTCTCTGAAGTGTGCACACAAAGGAAGGGCGAGGGAAGCAGAGAGGAAAGTGACTGCAACTTTGAATTTCTGCAGAGCTCTGTTCCTTAAGGAAAAAAATGCCAATGATGAGTTCTGGAGTCTCAAGCATTTCATTTGAGTCTTTTATTTTGTTGCTCAAAATAAAGACTAGAAGAGTCCATTTTGCGGTGAATTGCAAACTGCAAAAGCAGAAGACGACAGGCATCTATAAAAAGTCTTAAGAGACCAAGGAAAGCTCAGGATGTCTTTTTCTGACATTACTTTTGAATCTAGACTTTTATGTTAGGACGTTTTTCTAATTGAATATTAGTGAAGGGGTTAGGTTTGGAGAGGAAGCGGCAGTAACAACTAACTTCATTTTATGTATCCTTTTTTTTATAGAAACATCTATTTTCTATCATACAGAAGGCCAGTTTTATGGGGAAGACTCTTCAGTGGGTGACCTGATATTAGGGACCCATGAGCCTGGAGTCAATATTTTTATCAAAAAAACCCTTTCTGAGATTTGGCTGTAGGTTTTGCTATCATATATGATCTTGTTAACACAAACTAGACCAAAATAAATATCTGAACATAGTCACTTAACTAGGCTCATTTTCTAATTTCCTCTCCTTCATTTAGAGAAAACACAGGGAGTTTGTGTTTCTAGTGAATCTTAGACAAGATTGGGACTTGAAGCTCTTGTATCTTTCACATAATTTGGCAACTTACCGAAAGGAATTTGGAAAAAGCACTAGAAGAGGAAGCCTCACCCTTCTTACAGGTTTCCTTCTGGGAGAAAGCTATTTCCCTTCCTAATTATATATTTTATAGGTGTCTTCTTAAGTAATGTATCAAATTCATACAAAAAATATGAAATGCATAAGGATGATGCTGGGTGTTAGTTCCAGCTGTCATTTAATAACATTAAAATGTTTTTCCAGTCTGTGTGCCAAAGGACTATGTAGGATGATGGTGGTGTGTGTGTACTATGACATATATAAAGGGTATGCAACTTCATTACCCTTAGTGAATGTCCACATTTTGATGAAAAATGCCTTAAATCTCCAGTCTCCTCCACCCAAACTATATTTGTTTTTACATCATCTTTATAGTCTTTCTTTTAATCACTGTATATTAGATTATTCCAACTGTTCTCAGCATGCAGATCATTTTAGAAGATGCTTAAAAGTGAGATAATAAATAAGATTATTTGTATTAAGGTACTAACTGGCAAACTGGAAAGTTCAAAAGCATAAGATATTTCTAAATATGATTAATTGGTATGCCTCTTTAATTGGTACATTGGTATGCCTCTTTAATGAAACTTGAAATTATAATTTTACAACTGTCTTATTATACAACTTTGTTTTCTTAAGCAATTTCAGTATAGCTTACTATTATGAAATTTAAAAAAATTGCTGTGCATGAAGCAGTCTTTGAATGAGTGAAAGAAAAAAGAAATCATACTACTCTGTTCGGACAGAAGAAGGTAATTTGCATTTGCTGGATCCCACAGCTCCACATCATGCTTCACTTCAATACATTCTCTATTATGACTTCATGGGTGGGAGCAAAGAGGAAGAATGGGTAAAAGGAAACATCCCACCATGTCAGACCACTGATCACAGTCATTTCAACTAGAGGAGTGAAAAAAACTCCTTCCAACTGTGTTTTTCATAGCCTAGGATCACACTTGGTGGAAGGCATTTCATTCATTTTTTTTTCAGCTTCTATTTCCTTTCCTCAAGATGTCTTTTTATCTACAATTGCGGAGAGTGTGTTTTATATTCATCAGGCCAAGCTCGCCCCGGTGTAACCCTAGCCAAGTGTGTGGAGTTGGGCCAGGAACACTTTCAGCCTCTGGTCTCCCTCTTTCTGGGATCATTACCACCTGAAACTAGCATCCTCCTCCGAGGCACAGCTTTTGGGTCAGCTAGCCAGCATGCACAGACGTGAGGCAACGCTTTCTGCCCAGGGATCGGTAGCTGCCTCTGAATCGCGTCTACAAATTGGTAAAATGAGATACCTCTGGGTGTTGTGGGAGAGTGAACTATACATAGATGTTTCTCACTTCCAAAATGAGAGTTTAAATGGCAAGTTTAGGGGCAGGTACTGCCCTGGGAAAACAAAAAAGTGCTTAATCCAGGCATTTTGGCAGATCTCTGAGTAATAGCATGGAAGCAGAACCACAGCTGCATTACCATGTGCTGTTATTTTTCACAGCTCATGTTGCAAGCCTGCTCTAGGATGAGTTTGCCATTACAGACTCCACAAACAAATGGGAAGTACTCAATCAGTATATTCCAATGAAACTTGAATTTGGGCCTATATTTAAGCTATAGCTGCCTTTTCTTATATACTGTCTCACTGTGTCTTAAAATAATGGAATGTGCTGTGAAGATTTGGCAGTGCATAAGCTTACTCGCTGTAGGAGCAGAGCGCAGCCCAACTGTCCGCATCGCAGTTTTCAAGCAGAAAGACACTAGGCAATGCTTGTAGATGATTAGAAGTCTTCTTTCATGTAGAGACTAAAAAAAAATTTGGATTAGCAGGGCTTTAAGACTAATAAAGCTCAGAACTTTGAAATCCTGCCTTGTTTTAAAATTAAAACAAGGCGCAGCAAAATCAGGTTAACTTTTATCCTTTGCCTTTATTGCTATTAATTGCCACATGAAAAGCCTGAAACAATGGGGAAAATGCTTACTTCAGATAGTCTGCATTTTTCCTCTGGTCTTAAGAAAATTTTATAATTCATTTCTTCTGTTAATTCAACTGCTCAGAGAAATATTATGCAATATCCAAGCTCTCTGTACTTGACACAGCTAATGAGAGAAACAGCAGCTGGGAGCCTCTAGTAGGTCTCCTAGAATGGCCAGTCCTGCAGTGGGATATTGTAGCCTTTACATGAAAGCTGCATTAAAAAAAAAAAATAAAATAAAATAAAATCAGAAAACACTGTTTTGAAGAATAGAGTAGTAACCCTTTTTTTTTCCTTTCCCTTTCCAAAAGATGTGAATTCTCTGAGTCTGAATTAACACAGCCAAACTGCAGCATTTGGTGCTACTTTAATACAAGGCCTTTGGAGGGAAGAAAAGTCAGAGATTTAACTCATCATAATTCTATCAGTGCAAATGAGGAATGGCTTTTTGAAAATGAATGCAGAGATGAGGTGTAAAACAAATATGAAGTCACTGTGACTAACATGCTTGGTCCAAGGGCCAATTGCCTTGCGTATAGTAGGAACCTCCATGAACCCAGCAGGAGAGTCAGGCCAACAAATCGTTTCAAAGTCCATGCCTTGAGATAAAACTAAAATGTGTGCATGTAAGTATGTGCATGATGTGTTTGTTTTTTTTGCAGCAGGGGACTAATGCATCTACACAAAGATGAGTGAAGAAACAAGAAATTTGCATTGTGACATAGTAAAGTAATAACGATGCTCAGATGTTGTTCACCTCAACAGTCAAATAGTAAAAAAAAAAATAAAAGAAATAAAAAAAAAAAAAGAAATCAGTAAAATCTGAAGTGCCCTGCCTTCACTGGATTGCTAGAATAAGGGAGTAATTTCAGCTAATTATCTCACTGACTGTCTTCTTCCTCTGTCCCCATCTAGAGTAAGTGAAATAAAAAGAACACCTTCCTTGGCAGTGAATATGTAAGCTAGGAGCCAAGTCATCAGGCAAGTTACTTCCTCTACCCTCTGGAATCATTACTTATTCAATTTACAGACAATAATAAATTAGGAAGGGCTGGAGGTACTTGGGAGTGCAGGATCAGAATTCAATGTGATGTTGGCCAATTGGAAAAATGAGCTGAAATTGTGCAGGATCCAGCAAACCTAGGGGGTGAACATGAGTCAGTCATGTCACAAAGGTGTAGATAAACTCAACACCACAGCAGAATGTTGAATTACGAGTGCCGTATTTAAGATGCACCAAGCCATGCCTTCAGCCTACACAGCACTGGCATAGTGGTGTAACCTTCTAGGAGCACTGCACTTGGAGAAAGAGGAACACAGGACTGCAGAAAGTACAGAAAACAACAAAAATTAACAGAGGTCTAGAAAACATGACCTATGAAGACAGACTGAAAGACCAGCTTTGTTTAGACTAGAAAAGAGAAGTCTGAAAGGAGACATGATAACAATTGCCAAGTATGTAGAAGGTTGCTACATGGAGAAGGTAATGAATTATCCCCTGTGCCTAATGGATTAAGACAGAGAATAATGGATTTAAATTGTACCATGGAGATATCCCACCTGGGGAGGCTGTGGAATCTCTATCACTAGAGGTTTTTAGGAACAGTTTAGACAAACATCTGTCAAGAATGATTTAGAAGTACATGCTGTGGGCTGGTCTTTGAAGGTGAACTCTCAAGGATTCATCTTTCTTCTGTGACTGGATGACAGGATCAACCTCATTGCCACATTATCTTACAAGACTTTTCTGCTTGGAATAGGTTTTTGTTCAATACCAAACAAAGCAAAACAAAACCCAACAAATCGTAAACTCTCTTGTATGAACAGAAGGGAAGGCATGAGTTCATTTGTTTATATCAGCTAAGAAAGTTTAAATGTTTCATTGTGGTTCGTTTAACTTTGGCCACAACATAAGATTAATCTGGGAGTTCTTAATCTGGGAATGGAATGTATATCACTATGTTAAATCAAATTCATTGTAGCTATAATTCTGCTCATTCATGCCACATAATTTACACTGTGTTTTTCCAATACCTTCATTCTACCAACATTAGGCTTTCATGAAAACGTATACAAGAAACGCCTTCAGCTAAACACTGCCTTTTGGTTAAAGATATTTTTTTCAGGTAAAGATAGTCTATTCACACCAAACAAAGATTTGTTATAAAACAGTTAACATAGAACTTGCTTGCCATCAGTAACTTCTGTGGACCTCCTCAGGTTTATCTAGCTTTCAAAGTTTCCAAAAGCTTCCATAGACCTCCTCAGGTTTATCTAGCTTTCAAAGCTTCCACTACCAAATTTTTTTTATTAATAGAGGTATACTGTTCTCCCTTGAAAGTTATTAAAATACCTGAGACAGAGTCCACTCCCAGCAGCACCATGTTCACAAAAGTAAGCAGAATTACTCTTGCTTTACTAAAGTGCAGAATTCTGAAGAGCAGAATTTGGCTGAAGTGATAATGAGAAAACTGAAGGGAAAATACAATTCACAGCGCAGTTTTGAAAAGATAATTGGGTATGATTAAATGAAGGAATAATGGAAGGAAGAAAAGAATAAGTGCCACTGACTACTTCCAGATATTCCTGGAGTATTTAACTGTGTATTTAAATGCAATCATCTTCTGTAATGGAAAGCAATATAGTCTCAAAGAATACACCCAAAGAGCACTCATTTCATGGTGAATTAAGGAAATGGAAAAGACCAAGGGAAAGCAGAGTTCATTCATGGGCTTGCTCTTCCCCTCCTCCTGATAGTGCAACCCAAACTTGCCCACCTCTCCTTTCAGTCTATACAGAAAAATGAATAATACCAGATATTTTGCAAACTCAAATAGTTTTTAACAGGATCCACTTCAGAATGGTGCTGGCTCCCTTCCTCTGCTCTCTGACCTTTACAGCACCAGATCAAACTGCTGTGTAAAACCATTTTAAGAGTTCTGTAACATTTGGTAGGCTATGTTCAGCTAAGAAAGTCTCCCACATAACAGCACACAGCAAGTCACAAAAACACCACTCCTCTCCCCAACATATAGGACATTCAAGGACAAATGCTACATAACGACACAGCAAATATTTAATGAAACTAGGTTATTCTCCTGCCAACTGTTTTCCTCACACATTGCCACATATTCCTTCAAAAGCCAGACTTCTAATTTTCATAAGATATTTTGGAGATATACGATAGTCACTTTTTTCCAAAAGCACTTTGAAAGCATACTCAAAATTCCTCACAATGACCTCTTAAATATTTACACTTACAACTGTCTGTGTCAATTTTTTATAGCTGAGATATGCTATCCGCCTTAGCTAACCAGGAACTTTTCCTATCTGCTTTTAGGACTGCCTCATTTCAAATAGTCTTGTCTTTCTGCCAGCAACTGAAAATACAAACTGCCAGGTTTGCCTGTTTAAAACCAAAGGTATAGTGCTTCTGTGGATACAGCATTATGTTGAAGAGTAATCTTTTATGACTGTAAAACTTTAGCAATTAAGCACAGTCTCCTGTGTCCTTCTATCAAACAGATCTCAGAAGGAAAACGTAGTAATTATGAAAATTTAGATTATATTATAAGATGGTGGCACCACCCACAACTCTTTTTTCCTCCTGTTTGCCATTAGAAAACCTGCTTTCATGCATTTAACTTCGCCAGACTTGAAGTGTGTCAGTTAAAGTTTTCCATTCTCAAAACCACAAACATTCAAGCATTTCTGAGGAGCCCAGGGGATTTTTTTTTTTCCAAACATCTGAAAAAATTGTAGTGCATTTCCATTTGAAAAGTTCTAGTGCCTGTGTGGTAGGCTAGATTCTCTCTCATCCCCTGAGGGGAAAAAAAAAGGGGTTAACAAATTATTGGGCTACAGAAGAGCTGCACATCTGCAAGTCCTGAAGAGACAAAAGTCTCTGTTCAGCATGGATTGAGCATGCTGTGGTCATGGACAAATTGGCCCAAAGGGCTTTTCTATTCAGCAAAAGTCATTGATGAAAGTAACCAGAAAGCAACAAACAGCTGAATCTCACTTTAAGGAAAGAGAGATAATACATCTGATTTGGAAGAGCTCCTCCTGCAGAGATCAAACTAGCCCAAGATTAAGAGGAGTTTTGGGATGCACACTGGCTGACTGAGGACTGATGACTGTTAGTCCTAGAAGGCAGGAGATCTACAAAATTGAAGCTTTTCCCTTTTACTTCAGTCCCATGGGGACTGTGACAACCTCCATGCTTGCAGCAAGGATTCAAAGTTTTTCCAACTGCATCCTCTCCCTTGAGAAGGTTACACTTCCGTTTAAAAAATGTGACACTTAAAAAAAAAAAATAATAATTATAGTTCAGATCTCCTTAGCAGAAGTTTCAAACTCTCCACAGAGCCGATCACTACTAAGCAAGTTGCAACCCCAGGCTCAGGAACACTTTCGTTGCAAATAGAGCTACGGGCCATGCTATTTTTTCTGTATTTGAATAGTCACCCTTGGTCTGGAGTCCAGAGTATGCAGATGAGAAAGTTAGCAAAATGAAGTTTGAAGACGACCATCCTGAGGATCCCTGTAGTGGAGATAAAAATTCCAATCTTGCTGATAATTCATGAGTGTAGTATACCAGTGTGCAGCCACAGCATAGAAGGTGATCTCTTGGTTAATCTGATTTTGAACTGAAAAACTATTCAAGTGAGTTATTGCACATTTGCTTTGATCATACCAGGCCCAATTCTGATATTCAGACTCCCACAGATAATGATCTAGCTGCACTACACTCCTATAATTATTTATGAGACCGTTGTGTGGTGGAGAATATCTGAATACAATACACAGTGACAGCATATGATTTTACTTAGTAAAAAACAGCTAAAGCCTTTTCAAAAGACCATTTTGTTATGGAAATTAAACAAATTAAAGAAATATATTTATTTACTTATACTAAATACTATATGTATAAATTAAGGATACTTATTAAATACAACATTCTGTACAGTACTGAAAGTGATCTCGCCATACTGATTGATGTTAAAGTGTGTTGGGAATTCCTTTTTTTTAATAAAGTAATCTGATTAATAAAGTTTAGTGATTCTGTTCTGGCAAATTTAACTGAAACAGCAGCACAATTTTGCAAAGAAAAGAAAAAAATCTGTCTCTTTCCCCACCAGTCATATACATGCTCTCTACTCTTACCTAGAGTCAAGGAACACTTAGAATGCCTAGCTTAAAAAAAAACCAAACAGTTGTCTAACAAATCTTTTATAGGATCAAGACAAGTAAACTAGGAAGAATACAAGAAATGAACTTTTTTTCCCATAACTTTATTTTCATATTACCTATTATTTTAAAAAATATTTAAACAGTTATTAAAGACAGAAATAGCTTCTTTACATTTAAAGCTGTTTTAATAATATCAGACTGTAGCAACAATGTAATATTTTAAATATAAGATATTTCTCACATATTCCCTAAGAAATTTACAGAATGCAGTGTAAAGGGTAAAACAGTAAAATTCTACCTTCAAACAACATCCATGCAGATTCCAGTAACCCCAAAGGACTATAACAGAAGGACTCTCGTGGCATTTCAGAAGGACATACTATGCTCCTCACCTTCCAATTAATTTATATATTTGGTCACAGGCAGATCTAGCTTTAAAAATGGAACAGTTGTTATTTTAACTGCATTTTCAATCTAGAATAAAGTGGCCCCAGTCTAGAAAAGCACTACAGAATACAGCTAACTATAAGCTCCGAAGAAATTATCTAAAACCCACTTCTGTAGTGATTTGTTAGAATGAAGTCAAAATGAGTAGTGTCTTTCTGTTCTTGATCTTTCACCCTTATTTTTGCAATAAAGCTAACCAATTGTACAACAGAAGAATAACTTTGAGAACAGCTTGAGGAACTTGCAGAAAACAAAGAAGAAAACTGTAGTTTAAAAGGGAATATACGTTACTTGCGTATGGCCAGTTACCAGCCTCCTTTCTCTTTCAGCAAGTCGTTATTCTCAAAGCACCAGGGCCAAAGCTCCACAGGCTGGCAAATATCACGGCAGAAATAATCGGAGTTTGCCATCCAAGGTGGCTGTGGTGAGCTGCAGTTCAAAAGAAAAGAACATACGGCTTTAATAAAGATCTTTCCAGTCAGTGAGGTTTGCTTTAGGGCAAGAAAATGAATGAAGATCAATAAGAAGATAGTTAAATTACTTCTATGTTAAGAGGTCCAGGATTCATTTCAAAAAACAAACAACTTAACCTATAGACTCTTCTCAACAACCTAACCTGAAAATTCCACTTTACTCAGACTTTTCTAACTATTTTCAAATTTCTGTCAACATCCACTAACACATCAACAGTCTGTAAAACCAAAGCATATGTTTAAAACACATAGAAAGTCAAACAGATTTCACTGTGTATGACTCAAGAAGGAAACATGGAAGAAATAAGAAAGAGCTGGAATAAATGAAGATGGAAAATACTATGAATTAAATAAGGCGTACTAAGAAATGCAGTTTTCTGATTTTTATTGGTGTTAAATGTAGTAGAAGAATTTCCTTCATAAGAAAGTATGTTGAAAAAGGCCACAAACCTTTATGAAGAGACACATCTCAGACATGCATAAGGAGCCTTCAACTGCATTTGCTTTCTTTTGCCAGTCTCACAAATTCTTAAGTATAAAAGAAGACCAAATACTGTTTTCTGCAATTACTGTACAAACAAGCACTTGAAAACCTGCTGTAGCTCAGAAAGTGATGGTCTACAAATGGCACCTTTTATTCAAGATGTTTACTCCTTGCATATTAGGATTTACAGTTATTCATACTGGTGACGAAAATCTGAAGAGTTGGAACCAAAAATGTGTCTCATGCTTTAACTGGTTCATCTGGTTAACTTTTCTCATCCTCATTTTTCTTGATCTGTTCTTTGTTTGACATGTTTACTCATTTGTTTTCTTCCTTTGGATAAAGTGGCTCTGTAGTCAATAAATTATTTTCTTGGCTTTGTACTTCCTCCTTCAACATCTCCAGCGATGAATTCTTTTAATCTCTCACAACTGATATCTCCCAAGACAGTGACTTTTGTTCTCTTATTTTCTTCTTTTCACTCTCACTTATGTAATCTTAAAGTAGAGATTACCCAGAACTGTCCAATCTAATTCCTCCAATTGTATTTTTTACAGCTATCCAAGACTATTGCATCTTTCCAAAGACTTCCATTAGCTCCTTATCTACCTCTGTAACTTATTATGGAAAAGATGCTATATCTATAAAATACCTAATTAATGTATCCTCTCTAAGTTTCTGTACCCATTTATTTTGTGGGGGAAAAAAAAATGGTTTTTATCTTATCACAAAAGAGAAATCAGAGGTGGATTCTATTCTAATTGAAAATTCATTATTACAGGAGATAATATAGAAATCTTATTTAGTTTTCAATTGAAAAGAAAATAATTGTAAACAAACTGAATTTTTACGAGACCCAAGGAGGTCATCTGGTCCATCTTCCTGCTCTAAGTGCAGCCACTGAAAACATTAGAACTTAGCTATGGCTTTGTCTTGCTAAATCTTGAAAAACTGCAACGAAAATTTCACAACTTTTTCTAGGATTGCACTGCCCCTTTAGTACCTTTTTTTTCCCCTAATGTCCAACCTGAACCTCAAAAATTGCAACGTGTGGTCAATCCCTCTTGTCATATCCTCTGACAGTACTGGAACACTGCTTGGCTTCCACTTGCTAAATGTAAATGTATTCACTACTATTACATTCTTCTTCCAAGTCCTTCTGTTTTGATTATCCATTAAAAATGATCTTTCTACTCCATCTAACCACCTTCCACACTTTTTACAACATGAAACCACAGGATCATTGAAATGTTGGCTGAACTAAAAATGCCCACCTTCTGGCTTTTAGATCTCTCCTTGTTGGTCATATGCTCTAAACCATTGATTGTTTCACAAGTCAGTCCTCCTCCTCCCCTTTCCCTTTCTCCTGCTTTTTCAACCTGCTTTTCTTGGCAATAGATTAAAGAGGCTGCCCTTTGATTGCATCATTTCCCTGAAAAGTGTTACACTCAGTATCTTGCCATGGACAAAAGGAATATACCCTATATACAGAGCCAGTCCAAGAACTGTTTTAAAAGCCTAATCAAAATAAAACAATTATTAGACAGTTAAACTGGCACTTGCAATCCAAATATTGCTTAATTATTACAGAAAAGTTTCATAAAAAATAGAGTTTTTGATAGTCAGTGAGTCACTAGCATTCTGAGTTCTTCCCTAGGAAGAGTACAATGTTGATGGTGGGGATTTTCTTTCTCCTCAGACTGGGGTTTCCTTGGGTTATTTTTAGACATTACAGGGGTTAATGGGGTTAATGTAGACTAGCTTTACTCTGTTCCTACAGATTGAAAGTCTTTTAGTACACTGGATGCATCCCTGGAGTTCATCTTTTCGTTTGACTTTATCAGAGACAAATCCAATTCACATCCTCAGTGAGTGTACAGCGATGAGAAGCAAAGTTGTATAAGCAGGGACAACTGGGAGATTCACTTCAAAAGTTTATTTCTGATCCAAACTAAATTGTTAATACACACTCACAGGGAGTCCAGTTTAGCCTTCAGATTGCCTGATTGCTAAAAAAGCATTTTCATTTGTAAAAATTGTATACTTGTTTCAGAAGTGACTTAAGATAAATGCAGAATACCCATAACAGTTTTAGTGTGTTACATTTTAGACAATATAGAAATTTTAGTTAATAGTACAATAATAATACAATAACAGTACACAGTTAACTGCAATCTGTATCAACATAGATCAAAAGAGCTACTAAAAATCTAACCTGTAGGACCATTGAAATTCCTCAATTATTACACTTAAGAACTATCGAAACTGATAAATAAAGAACGCGCTCAGCTGTATTTAGAATCCATAGAAATTTGAATAAGATTTTAAAGAAAAAAGATGTTTAACCTATGCCAACATTCCATTTACAAAAAAGTGCAAACATGTTTCTTCATTCAACCCCTCAGCTCTCAAAGATGCTACTACAAAATTGTGTTTTAAATTATATTTTAAATCTCTATAGTAGTTAAGTGAATATACCACTTAAAAAAAAATAAATCTGTCTTACATATTCAAATTTTGGCTTCAGTTCTGTGAATAATTTGAAGCCTGTGCAAACCTATGAGATAAATACTAGAACGTTATTGGATATTAGAGAGCATATGAAAGCATAGATTATTTTTCATATCGGTGGATATATGAGTAGCAAAGAAAAAAACCTTCAAGTAGAGCAGAGAAGAAGGTATAGGTTTTGTGCATTTTAGAGTTTTTTATGGAAGCTTCATGGTTTAGAAACCACCTATGACACCTGGTGCCCGAACAGGGAGAGAACAAGCTCTTGAACATAGTCCTCCTCTACTTGATGGGCTGCAGAAGATGTAAGACTTTACTGCAATAAAAGTTAAAACAGTGACGTGCAGCATGAGAAGGCTGTCAGTTAACTAACAGAATGAAGTTCAAGATATTGCCTACTGCATTTCCTTTTATAGCAACACAGTATATATATTTTTTTTAAATTATCTTTGAAGGGTGGGAAATATGTTTCAGTAGTGATGTCACGTAAAAAAACCAGTGCTGTAAATTAGACTATCGTAGACATTTATAAGCCACAGACGCAAACAGCTGGCTTTCTGTAGAAATGGACGTAACAAATATTTTGTTTAAATATTTCACACAACACGCTTATGTGTATATAGTGCAAGCTTCAAAACATACTGTACTTCAGGAAATAAGAAGAATCAAAGCAATACCAGCTAGTTTTATATTACAGGCACATAATATGATTTTGCGTTCTTTTAAATAGTATAGATACATAAATATGCTTAATATACAAATAGAGTTTAAAAATCTTGAAAAAGTCCACAGTGTTGCACAGCAAAAAGTACCCTCTTGCCAAAAACCCAGAATCTCGGCAGACCAGAGGGAATATAGTTTTTAGGGGTTTACTATTTTTAGTTCTTGTTATTCAAACTATTCTTTGAAAATAAAAGGGCATATGTAGAACCAAAACTGCCAGAAGCAGTCAATGTGGACCAATAAGACTTCTCTTATCCATGCCTTTTACACTTCGGATAACCAAATACAAGACAACCTCTCAATATGGCTTCAAGTGTAACCTGCACAGAAGTCAGAACAACCAAATATCATCTTAGCAAGTATTTATTTTGAAAATGAACTTGAAATTACTCACATAGATAAAATATAGATAGAACTCACATCTCTGTATTGCTATGCAGCAGTATCATTAGTTTCATTATTTTTATCTAATTATGAGACGTGGAAAAAGGGCACTGCTCAATGGCTTTGAAGTGTGGTGCACAAGAACATCATCTTTTATTCTACATATTACACTAGACAAACATTACTCCCTGATACAATAAATCTCCATTTCAGACCATTGGCAAAAAGCCATGTTTCAAATCAGTGCTGTAAATCCCACAGGAGTTTGACCACTGTTTTTATTTTTAAAATTGTAAACTTTAAATGCCAATAGAAATCTTTAGGTGCCAAGGCTTTTAAAATGTAAAAATTGGAGTTAACTCAGAACTAAGCTTATATCAGAAATTAAATTGTTGTAACTGTAATGATTAACATCAATTAAGTAGATATTTGCATTTATTTTTAAATGACATACCTATCAATCCTCATACAATATTATAAAACTCCAGGTTCTTAACCAATACTGGTCATACCTGGACTGGTACTCATTTTAGGAAACAATGCAGGTCTCTCTCCAATGGATATAGTCCGTGTCAATTACAATAGAGTTTTATTTTTATCACCTTTGAATGGATATACATAATCTCTGAATTTACAGGTGGCACACTCACAGCTGCCATACAAAACCATCAGAAAGGAAATGATGTGGCTGAAATGAAATTGATAGGAATACCAATAACACCAGTGCCTATCAATGAAAACACAACTTACTGTTGCTTTTAATTTTGTATTGGTTTGACAGATAGCAACAATCAAGAGCAAGAGGAAAAGGAGACATTATGGAACTGACTTTTATTATATTTTTCCTGTTCTGAAAGCAGTGTCTAAAGCAATGTAGCATTCACCACCTTTATCCATGAAGATCTACAGTACATGAAGGCTTTACCAACTCTGGTTTTGTGGTTTAACCCAAAAACAGAAGACCTGTAAGTAGCTCTTTGAAAACATTTGTTTTCTTGAAAGATGATTGCTTAATTTGACAGCTACTTTCTAAACATTCAATCAGATCAAAACCACATGTTTTTTTGCAGACAGAAGACAGACTTTTTTATTGTTAAGACAGTTGTCCTATTGCAAAAATGAGAATTGAGGAGAAAATATGAAAAACATGTTAGCCATTTTTAATCATAATTCCTTGAGGTGTGGCATACACACACATACATAATCATATAGGCGGTAAGTACATCTAGTGTCATCCAAGAGCTGAGGACTTCTCTGTCTTCATAGTACCCATAGATGATATGCTCACATTCTTCCTCCCATTATGCTCAATGCCTGGATAGGATTGATCGAGTACATTGTTCTATTTCTGTTTCATCAAACACGGAATCCATATCTCTGATTTCCAGACAGAAATCACTGAAGAAAGAAAACTGCCAAAAAGTGAGTGCAAGCATGTCTAAAAAAAATTCCACATGGCTTAGATCACAAGGGCTGTCATTTTAAGTGGAACTCATCTCCCCAAACTTTTAGTGTCTCTAACATCTATATTTGATATGTCTTACATATCAGAGAAGGCTTGCCTATCTAGAGTTAAGGGTGGTCTAGACTCTGGCAGTCTCCTTCACTATGAAACAGTCATTCTTAGAGTCTAAAATCTGATCTCTGCATACATCCTGATATGACAGGGTAACGGGCCTTCCTGCTCCCACTGATAACACAGACAGTGTTGCCATCCTGGTCTTGTTATCAGGATGTAAGTCCAATACTCTCTTCTTATATAGGCCCAGAATTTCAGCCTGTGCAGGACTTCTTATTACTTGTTGAGATTTATTAATTTGTCTCCTAAGCTGTCTTAACACAAAATATACCTCCACTGCCAGCAAGGTTTAGTCTATGTTCCCCATATATTTTGTAAGGTTGTACTGGAGCGTCTCACTGATTACCCTTCTTCCAACAAATTTGTGATAAGCCTAACATTTCACCTAGAGTTGCATTCACTCAGTGCTGACCATTCCATTTTCCCATCTAATTTTTTTAGCATTTGTGCAAGTGTATCACCAGTTCAATTTTTAGCAGTCAAACTTCTATTTTCTACCTGACAATTTCTACCCTCCGACATATCTGTGAGAATACAATATTTCTGCATCTTAATGTTTCATAGAAGTGTCATCCCAAGCCTCACCTTCAGTTTTAAAGTCTTAGTTCCCTTATGACTCAGATTCAGTTCACCTCTTCTGGACAGATTGTTCTGGACCCTCCTGGGCAGTTTCCCTAAGGTATCATATTTTTAAATGTATTACTCATTTCAGCATCTGCATCTCTTTGCTCTCAGCTTTTAGTAAGTATTATTTGTGTGCTCAAAAAAAAAGCAAAATTTTCATCTATATTTAACATGACATTTTTATATATGAGTAAAACCAGTGATTCCCAATAAGTCTTTCTGATGTGTGAAATTCTCTTCACCAAAATATAATATGTGAAGCAATCTTAAATCTATCTTCTTGCTTATATGCTAACATTCAGAAAACTTTTTAATTTAAATCTGATATTGAAGATGGAAACCTGAAGGAATAAGTTACTCCAAATAATTACAAACTCCTGTAATGGATCTAATTTGTTTGACTTTGCCTTCTCAAACATAGATAAAAATCTGAATATATTGAAAATTGCCAATCAGCAAGATAATAAAAAGCAAATTAAATCCCCTCGTCTAAAATAATATAATCCACTTCATCATTTTCTGCCTCTAGAGCTAGTGGAGAAACAAATACACGAGAGAAGGTAGTTATAATGCTTATACCACTACTAGAAGATTGGTTAACAACGCAGCAATGCAAATGCTTTGAGGACAGATGTGATGCAGAAAAGGATTTTCTGGAAAGCCCTGCATATCTTCCAGGTTTATGATACAAGTCAATGCTTGTTAAGTCCAGCAAGAGTTTCCTCTAACTTCAAGAAGCATGAAATCAAATCTTCATGTTAAAAAGCCAATAACTGGAACAACACACTAATTTAGAGTTAGTCTTTACAACTTACAGCAATCAAAAAAATCCAGTTTCACTGCTTGCTACCATACTATTAATGACAACGTACATAGGCCCCCAAATGCTGTTTTCCTTTTAATAGGCCATATTAAATATTTCCATTCAGAAAGCATGCCATTTTGGCAGTAGTCCCTCGTGTGTGCAGAGCACTAGGACAAAGCAGTGGTCAATGTTCGTTACACAACTAAATACATATCAGTTCATCAAATCCCAGGTGCCAGAATGGAAATAAAAGGAGACAACTTGAAAAATACTGAAAATAAAAATAATTCAGATTTAATAAAAGGATAGGGTGAGCAGTGGCAACATTGGAGAATGCTTCAATACATAGAACATTAATTCAGAGTTGAAGAAAAACATAATAGTTTTAGTTGTCTGCTAAGCATTTGTTCAAAAGACAATCATGGTAAATGCCTTACTGCATACTTCATGTCTCAAATTAAGAAACCAAACCAAAAAGTCCTAATGGAACTCCCACACACTTTGTGAACATATGTATGTGCTCCCATTGGAAAAAAAAAAAAGGCAACATACCGCAAATGTTTCCTCTTCTACTACAACCTAAATTTAACCCCTCATTGGTAAAATCAGGCCATACATTAACACGCACACACATGCACGTTTGTATGGGCATATATGCATCAGTTCACATCCACTTGCTGGTTGTGTTTCAGATAAAAAACACCTCAGAGCCTTTCTTACTGAACCCAGAAAGGTTCAGAAAGTTGCATTTAAACACCAGTGGTATGTTAGTATTCCCATGTCTTTATAAATACACGTCAATTAATATATAAAAACACACAACACAATGTAAAATACAGCTGGTTTGCCTCAGGATATTATGCTGAGGGGATTAAAAATGTCTTACCTTGCTGGTTTAAATACATAAAAGCAGTAGAATGATTACATCTTTCCATTTTTAGAATAACACAACCTAAACCTATACTATTTGGTCAAAATTTACAGTATCTAAACAGCCTGTAAGCATTCATATCTGAGATTTCCTTTGAGACTTTCTACAAAAAGTCAGTGTTTCTTTGCTTTCTGATTAAAAGCTGAAGAATGTCTGTGTTCCTGGATGAAGCCCTGCTCCCACTGGAATCAAAAGGAAAGTCACCAGCCACTACAAAAAGCTGGAATTTATCTCTAAGGGTTTGTGGTTTATACCACCACCAAAGATTATAACTTCTCCTTTAGGTATTCGTATCGACTGCTACATCTGTTTTGTAGTCACAAAAAGAGACTCACAGAGCATTATCTTTGCTTAAAAATCTTCAGAAGATTGAAATGTGAAACAGGGATGGCACAAAAATATTTTCAATTGTAAGAACAATGAGTGTCTTTGGAAGAGATTCTCATTTCTGACCAGATTTAAACTGGATAATTCTACTGGTTTCCATATTGCAACTCAAAATTGTCATTGTTTTGACTAACAGAGTCAGTTACATCTCAGTTGCAAATGATCCTTTTACCACAAAATCTGACCATGCAATTAATTCTCAAGATGGTCACCTCAGGTCTCCATAAAACGGCATAAGAAAAGGTATGAACCTCAGAATGGAATCCATAAGAACAGCATGCTGAGTAGGGAGCTGTTTGCCAATAAAGAAATTATTAAATCAAGGATATGCCTTAACTTTTGTCCTTTCGCAGGGTTCAGTGTCTTACCATGGACTAGGCAGTGGGAAGCTCACTTCACTCAGGATTCGTGGTCTAGAACACTTCCCTGAAAAATATTTGTTTACAGGCTGCATTGCTGTAACTGTTGGCTGATGACTCTGATCCCTGAGGGAGGGATGTTGGTTTTTTTTTTTTGCTTCTGAATGTTTTGTTCACTATTCACTTCATATATATCTAATTCAAACAGCAAGCTTTTCTAGACAAGGACTACCATGTTTTTGGGTACTATCAAAGAGCTGATGCTGCCATAAGAGAAACTGATGCTAGTAAGAGAATCTCCAGTATATGTTATGGCATGTGGCTGCAGTTATGTGCATAGCATTTGTTTCAGTGTCACTCATTTCCAGATGAGCCAAATAACCTGCACTGACATTTCACCACAAAAAGGGTACAGGACATGGAATAAAAGTAATATTCTAGATCAAGAAATGCTGATTTGTTTCATATGTTATCAAGATCCATTCTATAACTAAAAGATTTTCTTTCCCTATACCTCCAATTAGAAGTTTGTTCCAGGTACCCACTCATTTGATTATTGGGTAGGAAACTAGGAAAGAGTTTAAGTTTTTCCACGATTACTGTTCCTAAGGAATCCTTTTTGAAAGTTTAATGGCTGGACTAAGAATTCTTTTAATAATTCCACATATTTCATGTTCCTGAGTATGTCACAATTCCATACAATTCTCTTTGTCTTGTAGTTCCCTAGCTCAAGTTCTGTGCTGCAGACACAAATTTGTACAAACTAGAGGACAACTGCTAATCTGGTTGCTAATTTTTTTCAGCCATATATCCACATGTATCTCTTACCTATTCTCCTTTAAATGTGGGGCACTGCGATAAAGGATTTGTCATAATTAAAGTATATTGAGAGCAATCTTGAGGCAGTCACATTGCTGTCAGGTTGCCTAGAGAGACTGTGGAGTCTCCATCCTTGGAGATATTCAAAAGCTGACTGGACATGGTCCTGAGCAACCTGCTGTAGATGGTGCTGCTTGACATGGGGGTTGGACTAGATGACCTCCAGCTGTCTCTTCCAACCTCAACCATTCTGCAACTCTGTGCTATCAGAATGGTGAAGCAGAGATCTGAATATACTGCATGATGAACAACAACAAAGAATGTAATGAAGCACAGTACATTATTGGCCTCAATCATTATTATATGAGAAAGAAGGATGTCAAGGTTAGTCAAACTTTTGGGTACATTAAAGCAAAATTCAATTAAATGCAAAAGAATGAGAATATATAATTAGCAGTATGAGAACATGTAATAAATCAATTTTTAATGTAGAAAACACTTCTACTATATTCTTACAATAGCAATTTTTGAAAGTCTGCAAAATACACTTAGAATTCACATGGCCGGGCAAAGGATAGGAATGGTTTCCAGATCATTTAATTTAATGATGGGTTTGAAACAACTTAAACGTAATCTCAGACATTCTTCAAAAGACTGCCTTAATCTCTGAGGCTGCTAATGTTTGCATGACATCATTGTCATTACAATCCTGTCTCTTCACTCAGTAACGAGAAAAACTGAGGGAAACATCAAAAAGAGTTTTTACTAGTGTCCTACTCAGGTGTATAATTTCAAATTCCACTTTAAAATCTGGACATTAGCTCACAGTAAAATACACTAAAAAACAAAAATTCTTTCATGCAAACCTAGCCACACAAGCATTGTTAGGCAGTCTCTTTCAAAGTAGTTGTTTCATACCCCTACTTATTCTTGATACACCACAGGAAAGGATTTTTCTTCCTCAAACTGAAGTATCAGAACTTCACAGCCTCACATTTCTTCTTTTATTATTCCACACTCAAGTGACTGAACACGTTTATTTAGAGTATATCGCTTTTTTCCTTTTTTTCTTAAAGCCTTGACATTCTTATACAACTTCCGCATTTAAAATAGTCACTTCATCATGAATAATGTATCATAAGTGAAAGACAACTATCAAGAGTAAACCATCTGTATGAAGGAACTTCATGCATTCAACACTTTTAAAATAAAATTAAAGACTAAATGGAAATTTTCAATATTTCAACACATCTTAAGCAGTGTTCTTTCTATCCTGACACGCTATTTACAAAATTTCTTAAACTGGCATAAAGTTCATGTGTTACAAAAGGTGTGAGAAAGAGCAACTTTAAAAAAAAAAAAAAAAGTATGTGTCAACTACAGATCACATAGGCACAAAGCTGCATAATGAAATGATTTCTGCCTGGCAGATCTAGACCCAATTGAAAGTAACTGCAAGTGGATGTATTTCTTAAGGGTACCTACATATACAGTTCAAATTGTTACCATAGTTTAAAAGATTTTAAAAGATACAAAGACCTCTTATTCAGAGAAAATCAACATTCTCTCAGATTAGTTGTCTAAGAGGTATAAAAGAAGACATATCACTAAAAAATCTAGCAGTTACCACAGTAACAGGAGGCAACCTAAATTTTGTCAGGTTTTAGTTTACTTCTGTGTTAACAATTTAAATAAAGAAAATAAACAGTGATTAGATAGTAAACTTCTAATTTGATCATATCAAAAAATTTGCTAAGATATAGTAAGTCTATTTAAACACATAATTTATAGTAAAAATAACACCAATGTAATTTTTAAAGAACATTAAATTAATGGAAATGCTAAACAACCTCAGTTCTGCCCTGCTGCAACAAAATATAGTACGATCTTTTTATGTAAGTTAAATTTACTGAAGCCTCTTAATATTTATGAATGACTTTTAGGCAGACTAAGTAATACATATGTATTCCAAAATTTATTAAAGTGAAAGTACAATGATTAAATTTTAAAAATCCAGATATCTATTCCTCTGTCCTAAAATGGCAGAAAAGAAGGAAATGATATTTGCATCTTTCATAAAAATATGTATGCAACAATGTTTAACCTGAGATTAAAATGTAACTTTATGCATGAACTGCAGAATTGTACTTTCCTGATCGAATCATAGAAATGCAATTTCATTTTAAAAAAATCATTGTACTAGTATTATATTATAACTTTCCCAAAGAAAGAAACAGAAATCCCAGGGTGATTCCACTGTGTCAAAAATACTTCCAGAAGCAACTACTGAACGTAATTCTTAAGAGGAACCCTGAAGAAAAGGAGAAGCCAAATGTGTTTTCCATGTATAATGAAGCACAGTCGTTGGCAGTCAAAAAAACAAAACATAATGAGACTTCACCACGTGAAAAAAAAAGTATCTTCTCACTACGTAATGACACACTGCAACAGTTCGTACATGAAAAAGTCCAGGTAGCTCATTCAGAACAATGTGAAAGTGCCTTCAGAGTCTCCACAGACTATAATCTCAGAGTCATGGGCTATTGTCGCTTGGAATCTACACACTAAAAATCATGGATTAGCCCTAAATCTGAGTGTTTTCCTGACTTTAAAATGGGCAAGCCCACTTGTCAGAGAATGGAAGATGATTTTTTACAGTGCAGGCAGCTACAAGGCAGCTAGAAGACTCTATGGCAGGATCAGGCATATGGCATGAATTTTCCATTCATGATCACTACAGAATGTATGACCATCTTAAGGACAGGGAACATTCATTACACTTTTGCCATTCCATAGACGATTATTCTAAAATTTTCCAAATAGACTTACATTTTGAGATGATCATTGTTGACATTAGTGATTACAAGAAGTGTTCTGAGGTACAAAGTTTTAATGGCAAAATAGAGCATCACATATCATATTAAAAGAAAAACTGTGGACCCATACATCTAGATCATTCTTGTCAAGTGGAATTTCTCAAAGACTACAAATGTAATTTATCTGCAGTCAACAAAGGCTGCCTCTGGCTCGTCTGAGTGCAAAGTACTCATTTAGCTGGAAAACTCTAGACTATTAGATGAAAGCTCAGACTATCGATTCACAAGTAGTTTGAAAATTATGCACACCAGTGTGCCTGTCTAGCAATCCCTGGTATGCTAAGAGGACCAGATACCTTACCAGCCTGTGCACTGAATGGCCAATGGGACTTCGTCTGCCATGCAGTCAGCTCATCTTCTGTCTTGTATTGCTCTGGTGAAACAACTGTCCCACCTAATACGTTTTCTGGGACCACACATAGCTCTTTTTCCGAACAGCAACAAAAAGCAGTTCCATTCTCCAGAACCACCTTCAAGGAACCCTGCCTGCCACCAGCTCATGGGTGTCTTGAAGTTCAAGCTAAACTAGTTAGATTAGGAAATAACTCTAAATCTTTATTTGAATACCCCTCTATATACTCAGTCTGCTTTTGATTTTCATCAGGAAAACCAAACCTTTGGACCAAGTGCAAACACCAGCCTCTTAGTGCCTTTTGTTATGCAATTTATAAACAGAGATAAGACGACTGTGCTACCACCTAAGGCTGGTGTGAAGGTAGGTAGAGTTAAAAATACTGGTGTACCACTCTAGATACCACAAGCAAGAAAGAGTGAGAATTTACATGTGTTATATAGGCCAAGATATTTTTAAAGTGTTGTTTTCTTGAAAGTATAAATATATTCCTAGATATATAATATGAAAAAGAATCTCTAGTCCTGTGTTTTGATGAAATTTAATTTTTAAAAGAAATTTTAAAGAGGATTGCAATCTTGTGCAGATTCACCTTTAAATCTTTTAAATCCATGCTGTAAGTCTTAGTGATACTTAAATACAAATGTCTCTTCAATAGTCTCCTATTCCTGTGCAAAATATGAGATGAGAGTGTACATATTTTTTTCTTTGTAACCTGGCACTGTTACTAAGAGTAGGTCATAACATCTGGAATACTCTTCATGTCTTCCCCCACAAAAGAAAGCAGGAATAGAAGGAAAGCATGAACTGATTTTACTTTTCACTTTAGATTTTAATTTTGTTAAATTAGGATGTTGAGTGTTTCTGCTAGATGAAATGAACCCATCAAAGGTGGAGTTTCCAGATTCCTCACCATTGCAATTTGTCTGTGAAACAGTAGGCTCTATATGTGGAATTACTTATTTCATAATAGGATTATTTATTAAAAAAAAAACATTAAATAGTGTTGTTTATTTGTGAAATAAGGACTATATTTTAAGTTCCTGTAAATGATATGCTTTGCTATTTGTCAGTTCCTCCTTAATCTGATACCTTTTGGACAGCATATATAATACATATCACACTGGAAAATTGCAATTAATGTATCTGAAGTCAGGCACTTTGAAAAGGGATTATATGTCGGGTCAAGAGGGAAGAGCGGCATGACGAGAAGGCATACTATGTACTGAGTTTATAAACTGCCCAGAAATAAAATTCTCAGAACAGAAGGTTGCTACTCCATTGACACATTCCTCAGATGTGACTTCAGTGCACTCAGTGCTGGAGATCCCAGTGCTCTGCACATGAAGAACGGAGTGAGTTGCCAGACTATTAGGAACAAATAGCTTTCACTAGCCAGATACTAGATCAACAATCGTAAAGAATAATCTGAATCAACTTGCATAGCCAAAGCCAAGGGACTTCAAATACAAGCATTTACAGAAGCGTCACTAAGACAAAGACTCATATATGATTTTTTTTTTTTATTTTACAAGAGAAAACCAAATACTTTTGTAGACCATATTTCATTTCTAAAATAAAATTTTGCTGGTACACTATAGTTGTGAAAAACAATTATTTAATATAAGACACTAAAATCATGGAATCATAGAATCATTAGGGTCGGAAGGGACCTTCAAAGGTCATCTACTCCAACCCTCCTGCAAGGAGCAGGGACATCTCCAACCAGATCAGGTTGCTCAGAGCCTCATCCAGCCTGGCCTTGAATATTTCCAGGGATGGGGCATCCACCACCTCTCTGGGCAACCTGTTCCAGTGTTCCACCACCCTCAATCTTAATATACATAATCCCTCTGAATTTAAAAAAAAAGCTATATCAATTATCAGTTTGGTGCTCTATACACATTATTATTTCTTTGTGATTTTCCACAATTTTCTTTTCATTTCAAACTAAGATGTTACCAACTCATTGAGTTATATTTTTCTTTTCTACTGTAATGTAATTTCTATTAATAATGTAATGTTTATCCTACAGTAATGAAGAAAATAGAATATTATTTATATGAACACCATGTAAAATTTCTTTCTGTAAAAATACAAAATACAATTTTAAAAATAATACTTTGATATATGTTTGCATACTTGCCAATTAAATAATAGCTGATTCCTACATATGCTTTTTACTATAATCCTATACAATATGAAAGCCCCTAAATATGCACAATAGCAAACATTCTCTGTAGCTAGCAAGTGAAATGGTGAACACACAATATTAATAATATTTTAATTTTCAGAGCACTGAAGATTTACCCATTTTCGTTAACTTTTCAAAATTGTAAATATGGAGAAATTATCTGTGGGAAAGAAATGCAATGCCACATTGCAATCTGGAAAGAAAAAAAATTACTAAAATAATATACACTCACAAAATACTCAGAACACTAACAGAAGACTAACCAGAGTTAGTTTCCTGGAATTTCTTAGCTTATAAAAGAAAAACAGAAGAGAAACTAGATTAATAGCTTTCTTAAAATGTGTTTTTTGTAAGTGCATGATCTGTGCAGCCAAATGAGAAGTTTAAATGTAGCATGTCGAGTAACAAGCCCACTCAGTATGCTGTACCTCAAATATACATATAAAAACATTTGCGTTAAGTAACTCAGAAGGCAGTTAGAATGTACACATTAAATTTAAACCCAAGTTTTAAAACAACTGTAATACTTATAAGAAGTCTGCTATTTATATGATAATGGAAACAAAAATGAATAATTTCAAGGCATGAAATTTATGGCATGCCTATACTGTGAAATGGACCATGGTGCTGTTATCCTTGAGTCAACAAAGAATCAAGGTGATACGTTCAAACAGTTTTGTTTCTCACTTTGAAAAAAGACTTCAAACCAAAGGGAAGGAATACTGCAGTGAATACGCACAACACTTTCCTAAGAATACCCCTCAGTTTTTAAGGAAACAATCTTTTGCTTCACATTATTATCCATGCATACTCATGCTCTGGGTCACCCCAAGCAGTATCATTCCTAGTCTAACTCATTAGACAAACTCAGAGATACTAGGACATATTTGCTTTAGCAGTGAAATAATTCAGAATAAAATAATGGGTCAGTCTTCAGGCAGGAAGTATACACATCACTAGCTTAGAAACATTTCCAGAATTTTCTTGCTGCTGATAATTCTCTCCAAGACCTTCATAGCAGATACGCACAAAGCTGGCACTGTTTTGGGGAGGAACTTAGTGAAAGTCTTATGAACATAAGGAAAACAAAAAATACATAGTAGTTCTTTTTAAAAAGTCTGAATCTATGCATTTTTCCAGGGAAGACAATGGCTACCAAAAAGTCATTTTCATTAAAAGATTAAGATACCAGGCTACAGACATAAAGGTTCACAGTAAGCTGATAAACCTTTCTGTGATATGGTCTCTAGAGGGAGAAAATGTCAATTGCCTAAAGTTAAGGATGTCAACTTATGAAAAAATTAAATAACTTCCACAGAAGTACTGAGCAGAGACTGATACTAAGCACATCTTCGTACAGTTCACAGAATTCCTCATGCTAAAGGAGAAAGAAATGGGTCTTCCAGGATTGAAAGGGATCTGATTACATTCCACATTAGAATACCAGTCCACTTCACTACATATTTGCAGGTTCCTTTCCATTATTAATTATGTGCCAAGTAAACTTGTTTTAACCCTCAGAGTCATACAATATACCTGTAGCCTGGAGCAGATTTATAAAGTTTGTACAGAAGCTTCATTCCAAGCCATTAGACAAGTTTGTCACTGAAGATAAAGACAGCAGTGGCTAAGCACTGTAGGTCCTGACATCAAGAGTTATCACTACCACGCATGTGAAGGAATTTTCTTGGAAACACACTGCCTTGCTTTCCTCTGTATTTACAGTGCTAGAGGAAAACAGTTTGAAAAAGCAGAAACAAAAGGACACGTATTAGAGCCTCAGATAAAGACAAAAGATAAATCCAACAGGGATCTCTAGACAGGTCCTGGAGCAGAATAGGTAGTCCTACTGGCAGGAGAGCTAGCAATAATGGGAAACTGGGAAAAGGTCAACTCTGGGGCCAGACCCTGGCTGGCAGCAGAAGCTCCTGGCATCAAGTCAAAAGCACAGCCAGAGGCCACTGCAGACACCAGCTGTTTCAGGAGAAGCAGAGCTCTGTACTTTTTCTTTCCTCTATATTCACCTGAATGGTTCACATGTAACATACAGAAGTGTCAGTTTTTGATCCAAGTTATTATGAGCTTCCCAAGTTCCTTCTGTAGTACACCAGCCAGACAGAAGGTGGGAATGCCCTTCTTTACAAAGCCCGGACCAACAAAAGTCCTTGAAATCTAGAACCAAAGACTCCACTGAAAACATCCAAACTTTTCTCAGTAACTAAAGAATCCAAAAGTGAACATCCATGAGTTCCTGATAAGACAAGCAGTAGAGAGAATGTCAGTTTTTCCTGATACTTCTGCCTAATTCAGGGTTTGGATTCCCAAACATTTAGCTGTATGTGTTCTTCCTTTAAAAACAAAGAGTGGAACCGGGCCCCCAAAATGGAGGCACAGGTGAATCTCAATCAGTTAATCTAGGAGACAATAGAGAGGCCAAGAATGAAAGAAAATTTGAAAATTAACACTAAAAAGTCAAGACGGGCAACAGAAACCAAAAGCCACTAACTAAGGCAGAAGATGAATATGCAGAGTATAACTAAAGCACTAGAGCAGAAAACCTTTACCTTCAATGGATAGTTAAGGAGGGAAGTGGTAGATGCTCAAAGAGTTTAAAACAG
Source organism: Chlamydotis macqueenii (assembly GCF_036417535.1). NCBI lineage: Eukaryota > Metazoa > Chordata > Aves > Otidiformes > Otididae > Chlamydotis > Chlamydotis macqueenii. Next base: position 99,479,836 of record NC_141558.1, on the reverse strand, counting down.
TAAAGAGACAATTAGGAATATGTCCTATGGTATTGCAGAGGCTATAAAAGTCTGGGGTCTTGTTTGCTGCCAAGGCTTGCAGGTCAGGTTTTAAGTCTATCTTTAAACATCTAATTCTGCCAAGTTAATAAGCAGATGCCCAGATGTGCATGAAACCTTATGGAAATCAGTCCTAGTGCACCTGTGTGGACTACTTACACAGAAAATAATTACAAGAATCATTATTCACACTTTCAAGATTTTAACATTTTATTGAATAAGTTCTAAAAAAAAAAAAATCCACTATTGTATATGCACCTTTTCAGAAAGAACAGAAATTCTGCATATTTGGGTTCCCTATTAATTATGTTACATAACATCATGACTGTGGCTCTAGGTACTGCTCTGGTAGGCTTTGCTATGATTTATTATAATTTCATGACAGCCTCTGGACACAATACTGCTCCAAATTGTTCTGGTTTTGTTTAGTAAGGGGAGGCCTAAGGTGGTAGCTTCTGTAGGAAACTGCTAGAAGTCGCTCCCCTTTGTTCAGTGGACTTGGCCGGGATTAGGGCAGACCCACTGCTGGCCAAGGCTGAGCCAATTGGTAGCAGAATGTTCCATGATAACGCCTCTGTAATAACATATTTAAGAAGGGGAAAACAGAAAAAAAAAAAAAAAAAAAAGAGAAGATGTGAAGCAGCTGAGCGGGGGCAGAGAGGGGGAGGCACAAGCCTTGTGGGCCTTGCAGGCCTCACCCTCTGGCCTCCCACCAGGCAGCCGACTGGGCCCAACTCGGCCCGGCCTGGCTGCAAGAAGCAGACAGGAGATGAGAAGTGAATAAGATGTAAAAAGGATCCTGAGAGGTGTCTGCCAGCCTGTTGTGAGGAATGGCTGCAGACACCAAGGTCAGTGAAAAAGGAGGGGGAGGAGCAATGCGGCTCCTGGCCAAGATTCCCCTGCAGCCTGTGGTGATAACCATGGTGGAGCAGGTTGTCCCCCTGCAGCCCATGGAGGTCCATGGAGAGGCAGAGATCCACCTGCAGCCCATGGAGGACCCCACACTGGGGGAGGTGGAGGCCTGAAGGAGGCTGTGGCCCATGGAGGGCCCGCTGGGGCAGCTTTTCTAGAGGGACTGCATCCCGTGGAAGAGATGACCCACGCCAGAGCAGTTTCAGGAAGGACTGTGGCCCATGGGAGGGACCCCACGAAGGAGCAGGGGAGGAATGCGAGGAGTTCTTCCCCCGACGACGAAGTAGCAGCGTGAAACAATGCGTGATGAACTGACCGCGACCCCCATTTCCTCTTCCCCACTGTGGGAGGGGAAGGTAGTAGAGATAATGTTAAGCCTGGGAAGAGGGAGGGGTGGGGTGGAGGTTGTCTTGTTCCCTGTCTCATTCTTCTGCTAGTTTTAGAAATAAATGAGTATTTTTCCCCAAGTACAGTCTGTTTTGCCCATAACAGTAACTTTAAGGATTTCTCCCTGTCTTTATCTCAAACCTTGAGCCACTTTTCTTATATGATCTCCCCCTTTCTCTTGGGGGGTGGGAGGAGTGAGAGACAGACTGCGTAGTCTGGTCCCTATCCAGGCTGAACTACGACACAAATGAAACACATGCCTGTTTCCACTAATGTCAATCAGAGCAAGGTCTATAGTTTTGATCCTTTATTTTGAGCACAGAAAACATGAAAGCACCCTTGCTTATGTTTGAAATCACTGTAAAATTAAGTACAACTACAACAATTAACCTTTAAACAAAGATTTGTGTTTAGAAAGAGATCCTGTCTCCAAATATCAAGATTTTTCACCATATGTATTGTATAATGTCTTATTTAGGCCAATCAAACCCTAAACTCTTGGCCTGAAAAGCAGACTCCACAGCCAAATAAAATAGCACTGTGGATCTGCTTTAAACATTTGGTGAAATTTGTCAAACCTAGAGTTTTCAATCCTGTGACTATTTTGTCTTCTAAAGGACTGAAATTCCTGGTATAATTAATTAAGCTATTCTCCAGTTTTTCTCAAAATTTTTACATTTATTAGAAAGTGGCTCTGATGTATGCTATTTCTTTTTAAATTAGAATACCTACTAAAACTATTTCCTTTCCAGAACTCTGGGATTTAAAACTGTATTTTTCAAGTTAAAAGTCGTAAAATTGGATCTAGTCACAGAAGTATTTCTGACACTGCTACTACTACTATTAGTCCATCCTTATGCACGGTGATCCAGATAATCCTTTGTATTTTACATGTAAACAATAACATGGAAACCCACTGTTCCATAACACCAACTTTCTCCCATAAGGCTATTAGAGCTACATTCAATTTCTGTTTAAACATTACTGTTGATGAGATGTATTTCATATCTAATGTCATTGTCTTGCAAACACAAGGTATCTCTCTTTTTTTATTCATCTCATATTTAGTATTGTTTAGTATTTTTTCATTACTTTTTCATGTTTTAAGAACTTTTCACCTTAGAAAAATAAATATCAGTTCTACCTTTTCCTGCGCTTTAAAGCTTTGTGTTAATATTGTGTGTGAATACACAATTGTTCTTTGTTTCTTTCTTTCCTTGCAGATTCTGTTCTGTTTGGTTTTTGTTATATTTGGTGAGTTTAATTGTATACAATTATTTCACATGTTTTAGCACTCTGATGTGCTAAATTGCTAATACTTCTTTTGAAGAATAATTTTCAGTCAAATCACTGTCAAATATATTCCAATCTATTCCAAAGAACAAACCTGTTGTCTAGATACAGTTTCCTGTGCAGTTTTTGCCTGACTAAGTTTTCTCCTGTTGATCACAGACAGATGAGAAACAGGGAGAAATCTCATTACCTGTTTACCTAGTAGATGTATTTCCTTCAGGAACAAAAGATTTTGCAAATGGAAAAAATTTTTTTTTTTTTTTTAAGTGCCAGTACAAAGTCAAGAACATTAAACTGTCAAGGTCTGAAAGGTATGCACAGTGCTAATGCCTCACCTTTCAAAGGTACCTTTTGAATAAACACAAGCAACTAGATTAATAATATGTTCCATATAAAAGTGTAGAGTAGTCTTCTGGGAATCTAGTATTTCATATGAGAGAACATTAATTGTAACTATTTTGACATGTAATTATCCAAATATTTATTAATGGCATAAGGTAACACTAGTAAGAATTGTATCTGTAAAGCAAATCCTTTCCCTTGGTTCTTATTTCATTTGAAAAAGTCAAAACTTAAAGAAGTTGTAAGACTGATGGATCACTTTGGAACAGCATGTCCTAGAGTTGCCATCATTCCTATAAAGTTTCATCCATAAGGAATATTATATTGCTCTACATAGCTAATAAAGAAATTTTTTTAAGAGGCTCAAACTGATCTATGTTAAAATTGAGAGGAAAGCATTCCAGAGACTTTTAGAGAAGACAACTCTACTCCATCCTCTTTCCCAAACACATAAGTTTCACAGCACTTTGCATAATGATACATAGTACCAAAAAAGATTTTAAAAAAGAACATTTGTAAAGATTTCTACATATCTCATGAAGGGTTCTCTCTTCTACCTTTATGAGGACAGATCTGAAAGACAAATTCTACCGAAGATAAAATATGGGTTCCCAGAAACTGCAATAGAAAAACCCAACAAGCTCCTGCCCTAATGACAGATGAAGTTTGTTTGGTATGTACGTGGATCTAGAGGCACCAATCTAACCCAGACCTGGCTAACTGTGCTGCTTCAGTTGAGCAGATGAGCAGAATAGCTTTAACTGTAGGACCTGTCAAGTGTTTTAATTAAGATTCTGAGAATTTTCTCTCTCTTCTTTTGGTGTGGTTATTACCTTGGCTAAATAATGCTACTTTTTCTACCATGAAATTTCACGTCTGTGATCCTCATTGCTTCTTTCCTAACTACCATTATTTCGCGACAGTATTTTCCAATTTCTGTCTTCTTTTTCTTTTCCCGTACTGCAATACTTGCTTCCTTGTCAGTTGAGAAATTTCTCTTCTATTCTCCTTCCCTTGCCTCAGAGGCCCAGTCTCACGCATTAACTTATTTCCTTTATTCTCTCCATTACTTATTAACATATCAATGTCATCTGGCTCTTCCTGCTTCCAATGTAAACATTCCTTAGTTTCTGTGTCCTTAAAAGGCCTGCTGTTGTCCACACTTATTTCTCCAGTTACAGATCATCTCTCATTTACTTAATAACAGAGAATGTACTGTTTGCAGTCAGGTTTGGTGGGGTTTTTTTCCAGTCCTCTTGTCTAATGTACCTTTTGCCCTTGAATTTCATTGAAATGATTCCTGACAATCCTTCTAATGATCTGTTCCTAGCCATAACTGAGAACAAACATGTCATTCTTATTTGCTTCCATCTATCAAGCTGCCTTCAATATAGTTGACAATGCTTTTCCTGGAGTCCAGACATTACTTGGCTTCCAGGATTCTTCTCTGTCCTGATTATCTTTGCTCTTCTGAAGGGTCAGTTTATGAAGGTGATTCTCATTTCCCATTCAATTCCTTACAGTATCTCACAAAAGTCTGCCCTTACTTTTCTCTTCCCCCCCCCCCCTTGATGTCTTAACTTCAGATGTCAAACTACTGTTTCTAAGCATGACTCACAGTTAAACCTCTATTCCAGACCTATCTCCACACTTGTCTAATGACTCACCGTAGTCCAACAAGATTAGAAAAAGGATCTTCATTTCTATTTCACCACAGTTTTTGCTCAAGCCTTCTCCATCATTGTATACAGCAACTTGTCACTGAGACAGATAAATTGGAGATCATGTGCAACTTCAATTTCCTTCTACATCATCACCTCTAGGTTATGTGTTAGTCCCACAAATTCATTCTGCTTAAGATCTTGAGGATACGTTCTTCCACATTCATTTAAACAGCTAAAACATGTCTCTAGGTCTATATCTCATTGTAATAATATCCTTTTTCCTTGACTTGCTGATTGATTTTATCCTTCCTTTCCTTTACTATTGTCACCCCTTGATTCAAAACAAAAATCAGAAGTCTATTATTCTGACTGTGCCACCACCTCCCCTTCATTTTTTTCACTGCATCATACCTAAGCTAGTTGTTTTCACTACCAAATTTGCAGTTTGTTTCTGCACCAAGCTTTGAGCATCTTGCTTACACAGGAACACAACTGATCTGCATCAGGCATATTCGCAATTCATTAGCCTGCCCTTCTATTTAAAAGAATAAAACAGTTACTGTGGAAAGCTGTGAAGTGTTTATTAGTGCTACACTGATCTATTTTGACATTCACAGAGAGAAATTAATCTAATTGATTTGAAACTAAATTAATAGCTAAAAATGGGAAAATAAAAAAGATGATGTTTGAATGCCAAAGAAAATTACTGCTGAAAAGACAAAATTGTAATAATCTTTGAGGTTTACCATTACTTTATATTACCATAAGAGGAATCCCAGAATCATAGAATCGTTAGGGTTGGAAGGGACCTGTAAAGGTCATCTAGGCCGCCACCGCCCCCCACCCCCGCAAGGAACAGGGGCATCTTCAACCAGATCAGGTTGCTCAGAGTCCCATCCAACCTGGAGTCTAAGAACATGCATGTAAGGTATACTGTTAGTCTTCTAGCTTATTAATTCTTGCAGGTTATTAATAGAAAACGTCAATGTTGGACAAAATTCTTTCACAGAATGAACAAAGACTCTGTACAGACTTACAGACAGACAGGTATGGAGAAACTCTTGTATGTTTACTCTGAGTAGCATAATAAGGACTCAGAAGCAAGTGGAAAAAAATGACTTATTTAAAAATGCAGATAGACAGACAGCTATTATTCTTTACTATCACAATTCTTTAAATTTAAAAGATTGACTAGTTTCAAAACATTTGATCTATAGCTGTATTATTATTCTTTATATAACCTTTCAGTTAAAAAAAAAAAAAAAAGACCATATTACATCAGCTATAATAATATGCCTTGCCGTCTCCAAAAATAGCCTAAAATGGGCATTCAACACAAATTGCTAACATCAAACACAGATTCGGTTTCTCTGGAACTTAGAATATTTAGCTTTGGGCATGCTGAATGTGACTCTGATGTGCAATTCCAACACTCACAGTTGCCCACACATTGACCACAGAATCCCTCTATAGCACAAAGACAATCCATAACAAGGCCGGGTAAGCAATCTCTGAATTTTTTTTAACTACATGCTGTGGCAAGAATCTTTCTGAATCAAGCAGACACATAATGGATGCTCATGAAGTTGTTTATTTAAAAACACATATGTTTTTACCTTATTGCAAACTCTCTGGCTCATCTGTCAGAGGTTTAGAAAATTCCCTAGTGCTAGTCCCAAAGAAATACATCCTCAATAAGTGTCTGAAATTCAGTCAAAATGAATAATTCTGTCTACTTTTTTCTTGTGGCTCCCTTTGTTTTCTTTCCTTGCTACTCCTTCCTTACCTACATTTAATTCACTTTCATTGACCTACTTCCTGCCCCCTTCTCTCCAGCTCCACTGCTGACTCAGCACCCATGCAGTTTCCAAAGGGCACAGTTTCCTTGCAGATCAAACGTTACACAGAAGCCTAGACAGTGAGCATATTTCTGGCAATCCCACTGCCCTGTCAAAGCTTTTGAAAAGCATGCAGTTCTTGGCATACAACAATTTATTGAGAACCCAGTAACTCATCAGTTTTCCGTTATTATAATTTTTACATAGAAAGTCGTTAAAAACAAACTAGCAAAGATGGAGGTAACAGTTCAGTTTTGTTGCAAATACTTTTATGTTTTATTTTGTTCTGACACTTGACATCAGGCAAAGAACAAAAGTACAGACTGTTGATAACATCAGGCTACCATTCATTATCCATCCTCAGCATCCATGGTCCATTAGTATAAGAGACACACATTCTGCAGATATTTTACTTTTAAAAAAAAAAAAAAAAAAAAAAAAATTGTTAGCATGATATATTTTTAAAATCCACTAGTGAACCGGTAAGAGATTTCATGAACATTCCTTGAAACACTTAACACGCTGCACCTCAGTATCACAGGCAAGATTAATATTAAGCTGATTTTTGATAGGGACAGTTATGATCAGGAGCTGTATTGGTAACTAACCCAACATATACTTACTTTTCAAACTGTATTTGTCAGTATTTGCAATGACTTACAAAAGTAAGTAAAAAATGGCATATTATCAATGCTGAACTTCCAAAGCAAAGTAGTGTTCAAGTCAAGGTTATGCACTGTCCAGAGCCACCAACCAATCAGAGAACTACTTGAAATGACGATGGAGCAGCTCGGATAAGGACACATGGAAATCAAAAAGCACTGCCAACAGTTCTGCAAGATTTAATTACACCTGGCCTGTTCACCTCACCATAGTGTCAAATCATATATGGGATCTAGCTGTGTAAAAATATTTTTTCAGCTGTACTAACAGGAAAAGATTGCTGCCTAAATTGACTTCCCATTTAGAAATATTCAAATACATGTAAAAGTACAAATGGATTATTAATTTGTTTTCATTTTCTGAAAGCCCATGAAAGATTTCTTTGCCATTATCCATCAGGAAAAAAAAAAAAAAAAAAAAAAAAGGTTTTCATTTTGACCAAAGAACTGATTAACTCTTTAAAAATACCTGCTTTTCTTAAATAGCATGAAGGAATAAATGTCTTCAATGACAAGGGACAGTATTTATAGCATCACAATTGTAAGTAGGCTGTAATGGCAGCCACAAATGGTTAAAGGTACACAAGTACACATGGTAAGCAACAACTTTCCTAACATGCTTAAATCTATGAGGCTAATTTCACCACAGATCAGGCCAACATTTTCAGGACCTGGGATGGAACTGGACCATCAAAACTATGTAACAGCTTTGTTTCCTCCATACTAGTAATATGTCTCCTACAAAGAATGTTAGTTTACCACACTGCATTCCCACCCCTCTTCAACATCTTCAGTCAGAGACAAATATTTTTGCTGAACAAACATTCAAATGCCATGTAAAAACTCTGAACATGCCTGAACATCTGTAGTTTGGCAATATTAGTTAGACCTGAAGCCTTCTTCAGAGTAAGATGGTACATTCTAGTTTTTCCAATAATCTCTACAGGTGTGTGTACATACAGAAAGTCTTACTTATTCGCGTACCAAATAACAGCAATGTGAATTCAAAAAATCAAAAAGGGATAGTTTACTTTTTCGTAAATACTAGTATACAGAGAAGTGACCATACCATCCAAGAAAACTTGTGAAATCAGCCTGCTGTGAGGCAACAGCTAGTTTCAGATTCACATTTGGAATTTTGGCAACAAAAGAAACCAAGATACAATTTTTCTGAATTCTTCAAACATATTGTCAAATTTGCACTTGCAAAATCAGTGATCAATGTTGACCTTGGAACAGCCTTTCATTTTTGTAGCCTAAATAGCCATGGATTTCTAAACAGCAAATGACAAAAGAAAACAACACTAATTATAGTGAAGTCTTTCTTTTAGCTAATCTGTTTCTGTTCTCATATTATCAGAGAAATAGGAGGATAACAGCAAATGGAGATATGCTACAGATTTCAATAGCTAAATGTACTGACTTATATGTTTGCATAACTAACCACGGAATTACGAATAGCTCATTCCTATCTAAGCTTAAGGTCACTTTGTGTGCCAGAATTAACTAACTCAGTGTAGTTTATTGTTTATTTCTTTGTGATACTTTTTTTTTTTTTCTACAAAATTAAGCAGCATAAAGACTCATGTCAGGTTTGCTGCACATATGCAATATGATGCAGTAGAAAACTGTAACTGTCTCTTCTCAAAAACCAATGGAAGATACTCCATGAAAACACTAGATCCTTGCTATGATTTTAGCATCTATTTCATGCTGCTGCTGTATTCACATTTTTCAAGACAGACAAGGACAAGCACACAAAAAGTGCAAGTCTTTTTGCTCACTTTTTACTTAAAAAAATATTTAAACATTTTTTCTTGAGAGCTGAGAAGAAAAACGTGTTAATAATTTGTCTAAAGAGCAAAAAAAAAGTCAAAATAATAAACAACTGACATGCTAAACTGAAAACATTCACAAAACTCTAATATGATTCAATTCTAATAGCTGTTTATAGCAACATGCTTTTTCTGGTTTTTTTCACTTCACATAATTGTTTTCGCTGTTGTAGGACTGGCATTTTATAAAAATACAGACGTAAAACTACATTTAATGCAGAATAAACATATTACTCAGACTACTGGAAAGGAAAAAAATGGTTACCTCACCAATTTGTCATGTCAGAGATGGTAAACTGAAATTTAGACAGAAGTATGTTAATATAAACCACTAAGAATGGATAAATGCACTGACATATTGGGAATACATGGAAGACATTGAAACCATTAGCAACAGCACCACTGATACTTTAAACAAAACGAGCTATACTATTTGAGGTAGTGCCATTCTTAGGAAACTGTCAATGAAAAGAAACTCTGCTCTAATAACAAGGTAAATGAAGTGATTTGCTCCCATACTAAGCAAATATAATTCAAATCAATGTTTCCCTACAGCAGTTTGGCACACAAATTCCCTTCAAGGTCTGGAAAAATTCTGTGGTTTGGCAATAGAGCAACACAAGGGTGCAACTGTATACAGTACTACAAAGCAAAATTGTATTATTTCAGAAGAACGTGACTGTACTAATTAATGTAAAGAGTTTATCTATTTTAAAGATTTACAAGATGTGCAATCAGATATTCTGATCTTTCACTGTCTTACAACAATCCAGTAATTATACTTGCCTCTGCAGTTACAAACTTAGAGTTGTAAACTCTGATTTTCTTCACTGTAAAACAAAAAGCCAGGTAACCAAAGTAAGCCTTAAATGAGACTGTGGCTTACGAGACCATTTCACATGGACTTATTACGGATACAGAATCTTCTTTTTCTATAATGTCTCTCTCCTTCCCAGTGGAGTGACTGTCTCAAGGTTAGCCATGCTTAGCAGAATTACATGGAGAATACATCTATAAGCAGAGAGCACTACTGCCATTCTAGCCACAGTGTCTGCCTGAAACTGTCCCTCCCAGGAAACTCTTGGACCACCCATGATACATGCTATGAAGAAGCTATTTGTTACTGATGGACTCTCCCAGACTGCCAACATATTACGACCACCCATTGTAGGTTTGTCTGAGGAATGCAACTCAAGCCATTTAACAAAAACAGTAAGAGCCTCCATGAGTTGAGCTAAAGGATTAAAAGCTCAAAAACTGAATAAAAGATCTAACAAATGAATAAATGATAACTAAATAACTGACTTAAGAGTAGGTTCCAATCCCATCTTCAAAAAGGATCCGTAAGGTCTAAGAAGCCTAAATCACTTGAGTGTTTTTATATCCTGCTATTTAGTCTGTAAGCCAACATCTGGTAGCAGATGCCTTACACTCTTATGTATGAAATCCTGGAAAAGTACAAAAACCTCTGATACATTAATGTAAGTTGTATGTTCTTGCAATCTACTTATATTTCCAGACTCAAATATTACTATTCATAAAGTGCCACTGTTGTCTTATGAACATCGCCATATGACCTACTCTATCTACACTCCAAAATTACAGTTCCTACAGAATACTGTACCTACTGTCTAGTCTGTAAATCTGTCACTTTGATGTTCTCTTAGTTTTAATTGTAGCAGTGTTTATTTTTACTTTTAAATTGTTCCAATTTTTAAAGTCTAGAAATTTGCAACTTAGAAGCATAGTGGAAATGAAAATGAAACAAGAGGATGCACAGTGGCTATGGTTTGAATATTGTCCATTAATGACCAGTAACTTAAGTTTAGCTCTCAAGAAGCCTGTCATTCTAGGTCTTGACTATAACTCTGATGGACCCTTTCATTTGTTCTCCTTTTGAACTGTGAGGCCATACTTTATGCCCATCAGGCACAGAAGAGCAAACATTTAATGAATTAAATACTTTCAGAAAAAAAAAAGGTATACATAGTTAAGTTGAAAGGCACTTTGCCATGTAATATATAATATTCTACTAAATTAAAGTAAGTGATTTTCAATACTGCTTTTTATACTGTACTCATTGGCACCACTTCTTTGGAACCACTGCACATGAAAACTCCAAAAATAACTCAGTGGAACAGGAAATGTTTACAGAAGTGGGAGCTTAAAAACTATGACTGTTTTTCACTTCAGCCGTAAGCACTATGACACGCTGGCCAGCTCTAGTGATGTCAGTTAAATGGATTCCAGACCTGATATCATATAGTTTATTTACAAAATTATTTATTGAAATAAATAAAAACCTCCTGCTTCTTTACAATTTCCCATGTAGTGCAATAGGTAAAAGAAAAGCCTCTCTCTGTTCTAGTGCAAATCTTAATTATGTAATTAAACAAGATTAAGATTGTATTAAGATTTGTTTTCTTTAACTTGCTTCTGGAGAACCAAAGAACAGCACCTTTCCTTCTAGATTCCACCATGGTCTCTTTTGTTTGCATTTCCTTTTTGAAGAGGCCAGAAACGCTTGCTCTACTCCAGGGAACATTATTAGCTCTCTTTGCACATGAACAGGACATAAGATGGCTCTTTCCAATGTATAAAATCCCTTTCATTGGTCCATTTTTATTGGTTATATAATAAACATTTTCATGAAAGGTTATTTTAAAAGGCAAATTACTATTAACCTATCTGAAAGAAGTATTTCTGCAATTCTAAAAAAACCCCGCAGCACCTTAACACAATCTCATCATTCCATCTGAATGACTTAGATAACAACTGTTTTACTAATTCAGTAGCACTTCCTTTTTTTAAAGGTTTTTCATGTGTCTGGATGATATAGCCTTGGACTCAAAATATTTTTTTTTCTCAATTATTCTTCCCCATATCTATTTACCCACAGAAAGAAAGTTCATTTTAGTGTTGGGTAATCCACCTTTTACTCAGGCAAATATTTTGCAGATCACAGCAGATTCAAAAGCCAAACCATGGTCTTAAATGACATACTGCATATTTAAAGATTTCCAAGAGAAAAGGATATTCTGTTTAAAAATAATACAGCATATAACTTCCACTTAAAGAAAGCTGAATCATATTTATGCCATACAGACCTTTGTATCACGTATATGAATATTGAAATCATGTACTTAACTTTCATGAAGGACCTTATTACTTACAAGATGTTTTAAAACTCTGTGTTTCTGTATCTAAAGTAAAAGTAACAGGAGCTGTTCAAGTCATGGGATAGCAATGCTTGCATAACACTTGGTAAGTCAGTGGGAAAATCAGCTAAACCTGCCAGACTAGCAGCTTCCCAATGGAGAGTGTATCATATTCTGTGGTGCAAACAAAACATTTTGAAGTTGAGTCATTCACAGACAGAATTTGTTCCAGCCTTCAAATATAGAGTAAATCTGAAATTTGGAAAGAGAATGCACGTAGAAGTGAACAACATTTTATTCAATAAGTATCACAATATAACTGCGTACGTACATTATTGACAGAAGAACCTCAAAAGTTTCATCTCAGTGCAGATACCAACATTTCAGATGCTAGCTGAAATCGATTCAAAACTTTTAGATCAAGTATAGTTTACAAGGAAAACAAAACAGTAATCCACATTCATACTTCACACTAAAAATACAGTATTCTGCAGGGCAGAGAAGAAATTTTGGAAATTCTTATGAATTTTGTAATGAATCACAACTTGAGTGTCTCTCATTAGGTATTCTTTTAACCTTAACATGAGTCCTAACAGATATTTAACTAAAACAGCCCAGTGAAAAAGTTATTTTTCCCAAACAGCACTATTTTGTAATTATTATTACTTGACAGTAAGTAAACTACACGTGACAGATGCTTATAGGCATATACTGTTATCATTAATGTATTCCTGTAGACTTTTGAATTGCTTCTTGAGCAAAATAAAAAAAATAAATTTCTTAATTTTGTATCAGACTTCTTATTAAAACAGCCCTGAAAATAAAATGGAAGGAATGCAACTTCAGTTAGAATCACAGGAGAAAGTGTTATGTGCTCCAGATACACTACTTCTGGCAGCATTTGAGTGTGACATTTGGTTTACAGCGCAATTTCCTGGAAGTTCTCAGGATCTGCTGGTTCTATATCTACTACTCTTAAGAAATTCTAACACAAATACGTACACTTGAAAGAGTAATCTTTGTGTCATACTCTCCATAAATCTATATGAACTGTAATCTTCCTTTATGCCTTTCCTTAGAATGATAGCTCCATGATTTGGGGGTTTTATTATTATTATTATATTATTTTTTTATATTTGGCATTATGCATTTATTAACAAAACCTTAGGAAAGTTAGCTAAAATCTGATAATTGGAATCACATGTCGCTTTTCACTACTGCAGGCTTCTCACCCTGTGTTCTGTCCAAATTCAAATTGGGCAATTAAATTCCAATTATCCTGTTCTACAAAGGCTGCTATACTACACTCATCATCACATCTCAAACCCAGAGGTCTATTTATAAAAAGCATAATCTCATTCTTCAATGGCACATGTTACCTTTTAATGTGAGCTATTTTAAACCCGTGAAGACCAACTGGTGGCTTTAGGATGGAAACAGGCAAAGGAGAAATTTTAAGTGGCACCTGGAAAGTTTTAGAACAGACTGCACAAAATGCAGTAGGTTAAGTATTTTGTTTGGCCAGCGGGTAGGCGAGGAGGGTTCATGAAACAGGTAAGGAAAGAGGAAGTAAATGCACAAGGCTTGCACTAATAAACTCTGAGGGACAAGAGCTGGCTCTCTGCAGGGTCATGCAGATGTCTTTTCACCGTACTTCTCAGAGACTGAGGTTTTGGAGAACTAATTCGTTTCAAAGTGCAAGACATGAGTTATCTCTATGCAAATAATAAACTAATAAGCTAACACAAAGCAATATGGAGTTTTACACAGACTGTGTGGGGCTACTGCTGAGGCAGAGCTAGTAAAGTCTAATGAACTCAAGCTGCCTATATATGATCAGTATCTGTACCAGAATCCCTTGCCTATAATAAAAGTGTCCACGTTATATACATTTTTTTCATTGCTTGCAGTATGCCAGACCTTACAGAACTAGGGGAAAAGAAACAGTGCGGAAAGGTTGGCTTTCAAAACTTCTGAACTGCAGTAACAATTCTCTCTGCAGAGGCCATCACTCATCCTGGGTAATATATTATGAGCATATGAATAATTTTACTTTTAACACTTTTATTAGTGTAGGACATCTTCATACTGATAGTAGACGTACTAATTTTCACCTTCCCCGTTAAGTTTCTAAATACCAAAATATCTCCTGCAAATCTCAGTGTTCTGAAAGGTTCTGCTTAACTTTTTTTCAAATGCTTAAAAGGAGGGAAAAATCAAAGCACAAACCAACAAAAAACACAAAGGTAAGCAAAATAAGAGCCATATGATGTAAGAAAGAGAAGATTCCTTAAATCCTTAGATTATCCACATAGTTTATGCCTGAAAATGCCACACTTCACAGACTTGTGCTGCAACTCAGGAAACTTCATATCATGTACCTACAATACAAGATCTATTCCTAAAAAATACTGTTGAATTTATTGTCATGAGTTCTCAGTACATACTGTGAGACCATAGATGACTCTTTCTTAACTATAAGCAAGGAAAAAATAAATCTATTTCTGATTAATATACACATTTATAATTTGATATTTAAAACTATAATTTGTTTATCTCTTTGGATACACTAATAAAAAGCCTTTGCCTGAAGTCTATCTCAGCATAACAGTGAGAAATAGATTCCTATTGCACTATCACTTTTTAAGAGCTGTGTTATTAAGTAAGGCACAACAAAGTAATAATATTTCTGATTTTTTTCAAGAATTTTTTATTTATTACATTAATAAATTTGAAAGTAAAGAACATAACATATTTCAAGCATAGGAATAAAACTGTTCCATCTAATCAAGGTCGAATTTCATTAAAGAAATGTAGAATTTCACAGCTTTCAGAGTTTAACAGAGAAGTGCTGCTTTAATTAGTTTTAAATGCATTATTCATGTCTCTATTTATAATGGATACGGTGCACATAGATGACAAATGTATACACCCATTCAGACATTTTTTTAAGGCAAAATCTGGAGGAAAAAAAAAAAAAAGTCCAGTAGTTCTTGTGATCTTAAAGTATGATTTGAAACTTATCTGTGCGTAGCATGCAATTTTGAATCATTGTTCTGTTCTCATTTTTGGAAGCAGAAATCTTGGAGTCTTTTCTTGCCTTATTATGAGTGTACAGTATGTTTTAAATAACTCAAACTCTCCTTTGATAACATTTTAGTCTGCATTTTATCACAGTGACCCCAAAAAACCTCCCTGTGGGTTTCATACAAAGTTTTTGGAAAGGAATCACTAGATTTCATTATTTCTTCAAGTAGACTGTCATCACCACAACCAGATGATCTGTATAATATATCTTAAAAATCTACAGAAGCTTATACTAATCAGATATTTATATATAAAAATCTTTGAGAAAGTTTCATGTTTTTGCTTACTTAACCCTAGAACTATACGCAGAGGATCCTGAGTTCATGATACCTTTAATAAGTACTAAAAAAAAAGAGCAAGAAAGTATTTCTGATATTTCAATGTACTTTGCACAAATGCTTCTATCATATTCTGAAAAAAATGTCTTTTATTTCATTAACTGTTCATTGAAACCCAGGTTGCCTACTAGGCTAGGTGTCTTCTAGATGTCCACCCAATAAACCTAATAACTAAAAGGAGGGAGTTTTGCATATTTTTTTGTGCATGGTGCTATTTCTTAGCTTCGTTAAATAGCCTCATAATCTTCAGATTATTCCATTATTCTTACAGTTAATGCAGACATGCCAAAACTTTGTATTTTAGTGGACTTTTTTGAATCCCAAAAATGCATTAAAATCTATTTTTTCCTTATGATTAATTACTTAGTACAAATTCATTTAAGATAAAAGTTACTTTACAAGTTGAAAGAGCCATTTTTCTGTCGGCATGACTCCATAGACACCTGTATCTTGTGGTATCTTGTGTCTTACTGAAGTAGAAGAATTATTATTGAGAAGCTTAACATGAGCAGGCAATGCGCCCTTGCGGCCCAGAAGGCCAACCGCATCCTGGGCTGCATTAATAGGAGTGCGGCCAGCAGGTCAGGGGAGGTGATTCTCCCCCTCTACTCTGCCCTGGTGAGACCCCACCTGGAGTACTGTGTCCAGTTCTGGAGCCCCCAACACAAGAAGGACATGGACCAGTTGGAGAAGGTCCAGAGGAGGGCCATGAAGATGATAAGAGGGCTGGAGCACCTCTCCTATGAGGACAGGCTGAGACAGTTGGGGTTGTTCAGCCTGGAGAAGAGGAGGCTCCAGGGAGACCTGATAGCGGTCTTCCAGTACCTCAAGGGGGCCTACAAGAAAGATGGGGAATTTTTAAGAATATTAAGACATAATACAAGAATATACTAAGTATGTAATTTCTAACATTCTGCTTGTAGAACTCTACTATTCTACTATTGTAGAATCCATGTACATTTTGCAGAAAAGAGGATCTCTATGTATTTTAACTGATTTCTTAGCCATTAACCTGTCCAGTCTTCCCTTAAAACAGTACAGAATTTCAACATTCACAGCATCCCATGGTAAAGTACTCCAAAGCTTAATTACATGTTATAGAAAATCATCTTCTTTTATCTGTTTTTAACTTATGATAGATTATCTTAATGTGATATCCATTAATTCTGTATTGGAAGATGAACTACCATTCCTTATTCATCATCTGCAGTCTATAAAATTTACTTATGATTTTTCTAGATATCTCATACAACACCTCAGAGTTGCTTCTTTTCTGTGCTGAAGAATATTTAGTTAGTTGTTTCCTCTGTCAAAGCTATTCCACATCTTTGATCAACTTGGTGAGCCTTTTCTGAAACTTTTTCAATTCTATTAAATGTTTTTTGAGATTGACAAATCAGATTATCATGTATTTATACAATGACACGATGATGTCTCTGTTCTGCTTTCCTTTTTATTCCCAATAATTCCTACCACCTTTTGGTTTACTCACTGCTATTAAACATTAAACTGACATCTATAAGCATGTATTGAACCCCAAAATCTTGTTCTACATCAGTAGTGGCTGGCTGTAAGTTCATCAGTTTATAAAGCTGGGTTGTTTTTTCCTCACCATGTGTACAATTTCTCTAAAATAGAATATTAGGGAAAGCAGTGTTCCATTTTTTTTAGTATTTACTGTCTAGCTCAAAAGGTGAATTGGATCAAGGCATTGACCTAGGTAGAGAAGCAAAGGATTTGTTTTATGCTGACAGGTCCTTTTCTACGTTCTATACTCTTGTCGTTGCTTAGCATGGCTCAGGACCAAGCTCTCTTGCTCACTCCCCACACCCTCTAGTGTGGCACGAAGGAAAATTGGTAAAGAAAAGAAGGAAAAACTCATGGGTCAAGACAAAAAAAAAAAAAAAAGTTTCAAAGAACAACAGAAGAAAACAAAGACAGAAAACAAACAAACCAAACCCAATAACAGAAAATACTCAAGCACATAATTCACAGTACAATACCTCACAACAGATCCTGATGCCCAGCTTCCTCCCAAGTAGCAGAAGACTCCCCTCAGCCCCTTCCTCACTGATACACTGAGCATGGTGTCACATGGGATGGAACAGCCCTTAGGCCAATTTGGGCAAACCACCCCAGCTGTTGGCTAATTAGTAACCTATCCCAGCTGTGTCCCCCAGTCACAGGTGCCACCAGCTCCAGTTCCTCTCCTAGCTCAGGTGAAAATTAACTCTATTCTACCCGGAACCAGGACAACTCTACACATTTTAATCTCAGGAATAAAATATGAGAACATGCTGTGATATTTATTTCAATTGTGTTAGGCTAAAAATTTTTTCAAAATTATTTAAAATATTCACACATAGATCTTTGACAATCAAGTTTTTTTAAATGGTATCTGTTTTTCAAGCAATAACATTTATTTTAATATAAAGCAATTGTTTTTCCTTTGATTCTTTAAATCTTTCTTAGTTCTCCTGGAATGAATGAATGAATCAATCAATCAATGTTTTCTGTCAATATCACCTAACATATAAATTTGCTTCTATTGAAAAACATTGAAAACATTCCTTTTAGTGTGAATTTTCCATTATCATTATGTTGTTTTCCAAATAAATTGCTGAGGATTTGTCTCCAAAATACAATTGCACTAACCTCTGAAATAAATGAAGCATTGATTAAATACTTAATTAGTTGTTTTTAATGTTTAATAGAATAGACTAGAATAGACTAGAATATTTTAAGTTGGAAGGGTCCTACAATGATCATCTAGTCCAACTCTTTGACCACTTTAGGATTGACCAAAAGTTAAGCATATTATTAAGGTCACTGTCCAAATGAAGGATGCTGGGTGGAGGGGTGGTGGGTGGGGCTGTGGGGAGCCCCATCACCCCCATGTCACAGTACCATCACATGGCAACACAGCAATCACAACGACTCAGGGAAGGATAAAGAGGGTATCCTCTCACATCACACTGCCAGCCTGCCCAGCTTTGCCCTCAGGACACAGCTGGCCTGGGACAGTTCAAAGACATGTGATAGGAAGTCCTCGAGGAACCAGTGGAATTAATTGGAGGAGGCTGAGGGAGAAAGACTGGAGGCTGAGTGAAGCTGTTGGAGGTTCTCTGCTGCAAGGATAGCTCCCAGGGGGGCCACTTTCAAAGCTTATCTGATGCCCAGAAGTGGATAGCTGGATAGGAGTGGCAAGACCAAGGGAATGCCTTCTTGAGGAGCACTGCAGAGCTCATCATCATCTCCTGCAGAGCCTGCAGCAGCAGCCATAAGAAATAGGATGCAGAGATGTTGCAAAAGGTCCCAGTACTTTGGAGCAGTCACCTCCCCTCTTCAGGAAGCTGCAAAGAGCAATGAGGTTGCCCCGCAGTCTCCTTTTGGTATTGTCAGCAAACTTGCTAGTAGTGCATTCAACTCCTGCATCCAGACCAACACAGAAACTACTGGAATCAGAAAAAAAAAGTTCAGATCTATGACACAGACAGACTTACTAGGATGTAATATGACTATAGATTTCAGGCTGAACATCTAGAGAAAATATATCCTGATATGTCTGAGAGATCATCTGGAACACGTGGAAGGCAGCTCCCCTCCAAAGGTACAGTGGGAACCAAAAAGTGAAAAGCACACTACCAGCTGTGTGGGTAAGAGACAGATATACAAGGATGAAAACCAGAAATTTTAATTAGAAAGGAAGTTATTACACTCTTACACTGATAATCTTGCTATTGCTGAAAACATCATTCATTATTGGTGAATATGACAGAGCAACTAGCAAACAAGGAGTAGGAACTCTAGGAAATTACAAGAAAACACTAATCAACTATAAGGAGCAGATCTTGGAAGAACTGAGCCCTAGTTTCTTTTACAATGCATTTTTTAACTTTAAGTTCACATCCTAGATTATTGCATGGCAGGTGTCAACTATGTGTAATATTTTATTATGATATACGACATGATCAAATGAGAACCTTATAATAAGGTAAACGATGGACACCTTCCTGAGATCTTAATAAAATTAACTAAAACATTATTTAATTTCATGTCAATCTGCCTTAGAAAGAATGCTAAATGTGTATTTTGTCTCAAGTAATTCCCTTATAATTGGAAGTTGTATCACATTTCGGTTTCTTCCACTCTCTCTCTGCTTCCAGTAATAACAGAAAATGAACCACTGTTCTGTCTAGCTTCTCTGGAAAACCAGAAGTAAAATTACTAAAGCCACTGATATCAGTTCAAGCCAGAATTTCATGCTGCTGCCATCATCCTCTGCTTATCATTCTTCAGAGTCCTTACCTGAGCTAAAAAGTGGTTCATTTGCATTGAGGCAAGGAATGACACACATACTGAGGTGACATTTTAAAAGACAAACTGCAGCTTTATAATTTGTCTTTCTCCAGATCTAACGTCTCTTTTCAATGCACAGTATAAGTCACTTACTACCTGATCAGAGACAAAAAGGACAGTGGCAAGAGTCAGTGTGCTAGCTGATAAACACACTGATGTTACGAGTTGTTGCTAATGAGACAAGGACACTGTCTGACTTTCCAGGTCTCACTAATGTGCAGATGCAGGAAGCTGGGAGGGATATAGCCATAACAGTTGATCCAAACCGGCCAAAGAGAGCATTCTATGCCATAAACGTCATGCTCAATATACATGTGGGTGTTGGCCGGGAGGTGTATCTCTCTCCCTCTTTTTTGCTTGCTGCTCCATTTCATTTCCATGATTGCTGCTTGAGATGGGCCCAAGGGACATCACGTGGTAAGAAATCGTGCGTTGTTCATTTTGTATATTTTAGTACCCTTATATTTTGTTATTCTTGTAATTTTCCTTTGCTATTTTAGTAAACTGTCTTCACCTCAACTCACAAATTTTCCTTTCTTCCCAATTCTCTCCCCCATCCCTCTGGGGAGGGGGAGGGAGAGCGAGTAACTGTGCAGTGACCAGGGCTAAGCCACAACAATTACTATAATTGTTAAACGTCTCAAATACTACTTTTCAGAAACACAGTGGCTAGAAACAATGGTGATTCCAGCTGTTGAATATTTCTATGGAATAAGAAAATGAGTCACAGGATCCCCTCATCTCTCTGCCTACTCCAGCACAGACTGCAGGCCCGAAAGGAAGAGTGCAAAACAGAAGCCCCCTCCCAGCTGCCAAATCAGCTCACAGGGAAAAGTTGTTAGGAAGTGCAGAACTGAGTACTTCTGAGCCCACTGCACTTTATGCAGTGGACTGGAAGAAGAGAGGCACAGAAGGCAGCTTTAAAGAATTTCTGCTTCCCGCCTTCCCCACGCTATGCTGTACACAGTTCAGATACAGCCAGGAGCTGGGCCAAAACGTTTGGTGTGGCTGTATCATACTCCATTGAACAGCTGGATTCATTTTGTGTTGCTATTTTAATTTGAGACAGCAGTTGTGTCTGTTTTTCTTTTCATATTTAATCTGTTAGCTAAGATTTAGCTTTCCCTTTTCCAAAAGCTCATTTAGAATGCTGTTTATTCCATAATTCATTTTCCTTGTATATCATCTAATTGAATTTTCAATGGCTGGACTCTGCTTTGTGCCACATCCTCTATACATTGATCTCATAATTGCCAATCGATTTGGCACTAAGTTTCTTAAAGACCATATAAGAAGAATCTTCTTCAAATATAAATGCTTGAATTTTAATCAAAGTGAGGGAAGAAGTTTGTACCTGTTCTACATGAAAGCCTAGAAATTTTAGAACTGACTTTTCCCCAGAATGGTTTCTAGTACCAGCAAGTGTTTGACTGCATTCTATGAATATTATTTGTTGAGCAAGAGAAATTCATGATAGCAACACTCTTTCGAAGACGGCAAGAAAAACAAATGAGAAAAGCTTCCTAGAGGGCTATGTAAGACAATGAAATTCTAATTCCTACTTCTATATAAGGAAAACAGCTGAACAAACTCCTAATGATTAGTCCTTCAGTTCTTCCTGCCTGGCAAAGCTTCTTCACTTTAGCTTCTCAGGACAGAGGAGGAGACTGTATTCAAATTACAAAGTACATGTCACAAAATATTTTTCTACATGCCCCTTCATGGAGCATAAAAAGTGGATGCTTACTTGCTTATCCCTTTCAATATTGTATTATTGGTTCCTGGAAGACAGTTGTGAAGTGTGTGAAGGGAGCAAGAGAGGTTTATCTTGTCTGGCTGCTTCTCTTCATGTCCTTTGAAAAGCATTTTTTTCTGGGGCATTAAGCACAGTGATTTTCAGAACTGTTACGTCAAAAGCAATCTCTGCTTCTCAGCAACTCTGCAAACCAGGCATTTTCATCTGTCCTCCTAGTCAAAGGGATGGGGCCTGAAAGAGCCAGTCAAATCTGCCAAATCAACAAATGGCTACAGGAATGGTGCCACAGCCAGGGGTTCAGCTACTTAGACCACAGGACTTGCTTTGAGAAGTCTAGTCTACTAGAGGCTGATGGGCTCCACCTGACAGAGAGGGGGAAGAGTCAAAGGCTTGCCAGACTGGTGAAAAGGGCTTTAAACTAATGGTGCCAGTGGAGGGGAACCACAATCCATGACATTACTGTCAGTATGGCGCCAGTGCCACCAACAGGTGCCCAGAACCTGGGGAAGGATCGCAGGTAAGTATGAGAGCACATAAAGTGCCGCCCAAGGGAACCCCAGCTGCTCCAGCCAGCAAGTCGGCTTCATTGGGGGCCCAAATTAAGTGCCTCTATGCTAACGCATGTAGCATGGAGAACAAACAGGAAGAGTTAGAGATGTGTGTACACCTCCAGAGGTATGACCTTCTTGGCATCACAGAGGTGTGGTGGTATGACTGGAGCATTGGAATGGAAGGATACAGGCTCTTTAGGAAGGACAGGCAGGGGAGACGAGGAGGGGGTGTCGCCCTCTATGTCAGCAACCAGCTGGAGTGCATGGAGCTCTGCCTGGGGATGGATGAGGAGCTGACAGAGAGCTTATTGGTCAGGATTGAAGGGAGGGCATGGACAGGCAATATTACAGTGGTCGTTTGCTACAAGCCATCTAACTAGGAGGACTGAGTAGATGAGGCCCTCTATAGACAGATACGAGCAGCCTCATGGTCACAAGCCCTGGCCTCATGGGAGACCTCAGCCACTCCAATTTCTGTTGGAAGGACAACACATCAGGGCACAGGCAATCCAGGAGGTTCCTGGAATGTGCGGATGGTAACTTCCTCCTGCAAGTGATGGAGCAGCCAACGAGGAAAGGTGCTATGCTGGACCTTGTTCTCACCAACAAGGAGGGGCTGGTGGGGAATGTGGAGCTCAAGAGTACCCTTGGCTGCAGTGACCATGAGATGGTGGACTTCAAGATCCTTAGGGCAGTGAGGAGGGCATGCAGCAAGCTCACTACCCTGGGCTTCAGGAGAGCAGACTTTGGCCTCTTCAGGTATCTGCTGGGTAAAGTGCCATGGGATAAAGCCCTGGAGGGAACAGGGGCCCAGGAAAGTTGGTTGATATTCAAGGAGCATCTCCTCCAAGCTCAGGAGTAATGCATCCCAACAAAGAGGAAGTCAGGCAAAAACACCAGGAGACCTGCACCAGTTGATAACTGAAAAATAAAAAGGAAGCCTACAGTGGGTGGAATCAAGGACAAGTAGCCTGGGAGGAATACAGAGATGTTGTCCAAGCGGCCAGGGATCAGGTAAGGAAGGCTAAAGCCCTGACAAAACTCAATCTGGCCAGGGACATCAAGGGCAACTAGAAAAGCTTCTTTAGATACTTTGGGGACAAAAGGAAGCCCAGGGTTGAACGAGATGACCTTTAAAGGTCCCTTCCAACTCTAACTATTCTGTGATTCTATGATTCTATCTCACTTTTGCTATCTTTTTCACAAAAAAAAAAAAAAGGCTTAACTAAAAGTGCAGAAACTATAATTCTTAACCTTGCAGCTATCTTCTCTTCTTTCTACAGGGCTTTCATTCCCTCACCTTAGGCACTCTTTTAATCTCTCCAGTATCATCACTTCGCTCTACACATATGTTCTTTCACTCCAGTGCTCACAGTTAGTCTCCACCATTCCCTCTTCACTCTCTTCTTCTATCTGATAGTTTCCAAAAAGCTGTCCGTTCTCCAAAATACACCAATGACTAAAGTTAGTGCCTTTCCTTCCTACTTCCAGCCAATCCTACATCTTTCCAGCCCACAAGTGTCCCCCACCCTCCTTATCTAGATTGTTAGTAAACAGAACTCACATTGAACAGCTGAGTAACCAATTGTTTAGTACCACCCCTTTCAGCCTAGTAGTGCCATTCAAGAAAATATCTATACCTGTAAGAAGTACAGAAGATTTTATAACAAATGTACTATGAACTGAGAAGACCGCAAGCATATTTATCTAAAATCATGTGGTGTACAGCTGTTGTTTGCTGGCAACACACTTAGAATGGCTGGAGTATCCCATGATTAAACTGAATTATATTGTCCTTTCTAGCTTACAGAAGGCTTTTTCTTTCTTTTTTAAAATCTGCTATACTTTTTTTATAGCTGTCATATGCACTTATAAGAATTCCTTTGGTATAAACAAATTTCTCTGCTAAACAACATCAAGTTCTACACTAATGGGCACACAGCATTACTAGGTTTTGTTAGAGACTGCAAAATAAATGGTCTTCTTGCTATAAGGAGAGGCATACATGTGCAGTGAGAAACTCTGATTCTGAATTCTCAGGGATTAGAATAAACTCAGTAGCACTGTCTGGTGTGTCACGCTAATAGATTCTCCTCAGGCTCAATCATCCTTATAGCAGGAGTGTCGTACAACCCAAAGCTCTACATTCTTTTCCACTAAAGCAGTTTTTAAAAAGACAAGGGCCAAACCAAATCAATGACTTAAAGACAGCAGCCATGGGCTGCAGGTGAATCACTGCCCCTCCGTGGACCTCCATGGTTCCCCCATGCAGAGGGACAACCTGCTCCACCATGGTTATCACCACAGGCTGCAGGGGAATCTTGGCCAGGAGCCGCATTACTCCTCCCCCTCCTTCTTCACTGACCTTGGCGTCTGCAGCCGTTCCTCACAACAGGCTGGCAGACGTCTCTCAGGATCCTTTTTACATCTTATTCACTTCTCATCTCCTCTCCACTTCTTGCAGCCAGGCCGGACCAAGTTGGGCCCAGTTGGCCGCCTGGCGAGAGGCCAGAGGGTGAGGCTTGCAAGGCCCACAAGGCTCGCGCCTCCCCCTCTCTGCCCCCGCTCAGCTGCTTCACATCTTCTCCTCCTTTTTTTTCTGTTTTCCCCTTCTTAAATACGTTATCGCAGAGGCGTTATCATGGGACATTCTGCTACCAATTGGCTTGGCCTTGGCCAGCAGCGGGTCTGCCCCTCGGCCTGGCCGAGTCCACTGAACAAAGGGGAGCGACTTCTAGCAGTTTCCTACAGAAGCTACCACCTTAGCCCCCCCCCCGCCCACCCCCCGCACTAAACAAAACCAGAACAATTGTATAGAAAAAATAAACTGATGTGTTCATTATATTTAAGAGATATCCACTCCAAATCCTCATTCAATTCACTGAGATTATACAATGAGAGTACACAGATTTTGCCAACAGTACAAGGAGAAGACAAGGAGAGAAACACATTCAATCTCAGAAAGCACGTATATTTTAATGCAGCTGTCTTCTTTGGCTGGATGAGAGTAAACGAAATATGTTCTCACCAGATACAAACTGCGGTACAGTCTGCAGTAATGCACACGACTGCTCATGAAGAAACAGTCTGATGACATTTGTTCCTCAGCAGGTTAAAGTAGTATGTAGAAAGAGAACAGGTTTGTGAAATGAATGAAGAATTGAAGACTTGACATTAAGACACATGAAGACATACTGGAAAAAACAATAAATAGTCTCCCTCGTCCACAGTCTTCTCTGATTTGTCACTCTGTGCATTGGAAGGTTCTCAGCCAAGTCAGTTGACTGACTGCATATACAGCCCCAGCTCATCAAAATAATGAAGCAGAATATACTTGCTTAAACCACTGCAGTTGCAAAGATGTTTTCTTTAACATCTACAATGATATATGAGTACAAATGTTAAGATAGGAGCACAGCATAGCAGATGCTTGAAGGCCTTTACAGAAGAAAGGCCTACAGTAAAAAAAAACCTCTACAGTAGAACAAGTAAGTCTGGGAATTCCTGTATTCAAGAATAATTAACAATTCAATAGTCCATTTCTGACCAAAAAAAAAAAGCATCTCTCTTCTCCTTTACCAATAATTCTCAAGCAGAACATTACTACATTTAGAGAATTTCATTTTATAAGCAAATTAAATGTAATTGTTTAACATATATAGTAGAGGCATATTCAGTTCAGCTCAGGATGATCTGTGAATTTCCTAAAATTCCAGGAAACTGGAATTTTAGTCTGTGACAAGATAGTCTTGAGTCCTGAGGAGGAATATCATACTGGAAAAAATGTGCCCTAGGTAGAGATGAGACAAGACTGATTCAATACAAAAGCCATAACTCAGCAAATTAAAGTCTGAAAAAAAAATTTTCCACATCACTACAAAAGCTACGTCCATTCTGGAAAATTTTGTGATTACATAAACCATTAATGGTGAACCAAAATCACAAAAGAATGGAGTTTTCATACAAGTTGTTCTAAAGTGAAATCTCCAGATGTCACCACCAGGAAAAGTATACTTTGTTAGTAGCTAGTAAAAGATGATAACTCGTATTTCCAGACACCAAAACCACCTGTAGCCAATTCTGACCAAAGTGGTGGGTTTAGTGCTAAATTGTATTGCTATCTGAGAGACCCACAAGAAAATGTCCTTACTGGGAACATGAAGTATGTCTCCCTTCAAGCAGGTCAATATATTTGCTTTTATCCTGCTTCAAAAACATTTCAAAGAGACATAATTTACTGTTCCCATATTTGGAGGATAAGACTCTCACACCATTTTAACTTAGAATGACTCAAATGTGTTATAGTTAGTTGTTACAATTACTATAGTTAAACACTATAATATACTTTAATGTATATTCCCTGAAATAGATTGAAATTCAATTAATATTTTTGGTAAGATACACACTTTTCCCTACATAAGTTTTGAACAATGAGTGAAAATTAGGAAATGATGAGAAGATAAAACGGAGATATGTTGAAAATAAACCTAAAATAAATGCAAAGTTTTTATCTTATTCCCCTTCACCAGTTTTCATAGCAACCATTTTATAAATCATTCCAGAGTACCATATGATGAAAGCAACAATGCCCCCCAATCAGTTAAAAAAACCACTCTTATACCCATCCAGGGTTTCTCCCTCTTTTCTGGAAGAACATTTATGCAAGTGAGAGTTATAATAATGGTTGGAACAAACTACCTCATGGACAGGTGCTGGGCAAGCAACCACTGAACTGGAGTGCTGCCACTACACCTCACTCTTGGCTGGATCTTTCCACAGCAGAAAATTTAGCCGCAATATTCAAATTTCACTCATCAGCCACTTCCCTTTTTTCACCTCTTTCTCCTTCCCCTGCCAGTGTTTCCCTTTGAATGCAATGGGGCTTCATGCAGAGGTTATTCAAAACCCAATATAATTCTTAACTGTATTCATTCAAACTTTGGATGAAACAAGAATAGTGTCAATTTTAAAATCCCTAACTAGTGGTAGCAGTACGTATAAAAATCTCCCAGTGTTGGAAACTCTGGCTGCCTAATACGAAGTCTTTTTTTCAAGGCATGGGATTATTCTTTTCTGATTAATTTGAGGTTTTCTCCTTTTTCCACTCTACAAACTTACCATTGCATTTCTCAGCTGCTTCTCCTACTGCCTTCTTCTAGTTCCTTTGAATGTAACTTCATGCTAAATCCTATATTGGAAAGCCCCGTTGTTGGTTTGGTTTTGTTTTTGTTTTTTTTTGGTTCTGCAACTCCCCCCAAAAAATACTTATTTAGAAAGCATATTGGAGTGCTTATTATACAGAATGACTTGGTTAATAGAGTTTACATTTCAGGTGTAATCCTTCAAAGGAAGAGTTTCTGAACATTCTTTGCTTTTTAGTAAAGTGTTCCTCATAACATCAGCTTCAAAATCTTCCCCCAGAACTATATCTATGGAGAAATTTGTAAGCTGGTTCAAATCCACAGCTCTTGCCTCTCAGGGAAGAGCTCTTCAAGAAAAGGGCTTCTTGTCTTTGAACTTCAGATTAGGCTCTTAACCATAATACTAAATTGACTGTGTGATGTTTCATAAAGTTCAGTACTAAAAGCTTTGTGCCCCAAGGCACACTTTCAGAGTTAGACCAGTCTGGCCTGGATCCACAGCCAGTGTTTGTTTTCTGCCCCCTGATGAACAACCAACTTGCCTGAACTTAGTTACTTCAGGGTCTTGATTCATAGTATTATTGCAACTGAGCCACTAAACTTTGAATAGTTAAACTCTAAGAAGACATTTTCCACCTAAATGCATTCCAACAGCTGGACCACAGATCAGGAGGCTGCAAGACTACAGTCAGCTCTGTCCTTCAGTATGTAAAATCTTTTTTGCAGAACTGTGTTCAGTGCTAAACATGAAACTAGTCTTAATCTGGGTGTAAAATTTAATGAACTATACCATTTCGTTGAATATAGCATTGCTGAATCCAAAGAGTAGAAATACATAATGTTCACCACAAGATAGCAATTAACAACTTCACAGTTCAAAGAACATATATACAAGGAATAAAACTGCCAGAAATTCTAAAATCACAGAAAGGCTAGCATTGTTATTTACAAATGGAAGGACACATGTAAATATGACAATACTCCCTCATGTAAAGAAATTATACTTACTCCATAAATATTTTAATAGTAGCAATTAAGTGCTACTTAATTGCCAGTGTTGAGGAAGTAGAGAGGTAAAGAGGAGCTACTGTGCACTACATATACATAGTGACCATTGTTGTCTCTTTAAAGTAAGAAGTGTAGAAAGTAGAAAGCTTCAATGCCGTTTCAATACACGAAAACAAAGAAGGTAATTCCACAGGACTGAAAACAGTATACAAAGAATTCTCGTGATAAACTAGCTGTAGGGAAGCTCTGGTTTCAAGATAAAACTTAGAAAACAGACTTCTGTGTATATATTGCTGCACTATAATTAAACCATTGCATTGAAATATAATACTGTTAACACAGCATAGTATTAATGATGGGTAAAAAAAATAGTCATTGCCTAATGTCTAGATTCTTCAGAGTACTACAGATCTATATCTACAGATATAGAAATGAGTCAAACCACAACAGTAATATTTTTTCAAAACATTGTGATAAAGGGATTTCACTATTTATTCTGACACAGCACATTTAAAATAACATTGCTTTTTAAATCTTTCAGGCCTTTGAGTAATTACAGCAGGCCTGAGCCCCTTGCCATTTCCCTGCCCCTCCTTGTTTCTCTTTTAAATTCTCTGACTTAGTAGTCTACTCAAGTAATATGAGGTGGATGTACAGTTTCTCAACATTCAACAAGCACAAGTTTACAACAGTTACCATGCCAGTACTCTTATTTGTAGGCAGTTTGTTAGAACATTTGTCTGTGTAGCATGTAGAATTTGCATGACTTTATAATTGACACAATAACCACTGTGGTTGGAAGTAGGCGAACAGCCTTATAACTGCACGGCATATTGGCAGGTAAACAGAAGAGTAGTAAAAAGCAAGCTTACAGTGAAGATTTTACATATTTTAATTACAAAAAAAAGAAAAAAAAAAAGCAATGACTTACCTGTGGAGATGAGGGACTAAAAGCCACATTGATGACAGATTCTGTGTGTCCCCCCAATTTATGTGAGAAAGTGCTTGAACGCATTTCATATATGTAAGCCTAAAAAACAATGAGATTATATTTTCACTTTAAAGAAATACATTGCATTCTAGAAGCACTAAATTATAGTACAGGAGGACTAAAGATTCAGCTTACAGAGAAGTAAGAAAATTCTCATAATAGCTAAATAGATATAAAAGTCATCAACATCTTAGAATTTATTTCTGTAATTCAGGATAATTTAGCAAACGCTTAAGTTAATTCAAATGGAAAAAAAATATTTAGACGTAATAATGCAATCCTTTCCCCTTAAATTAACTAAACATTAGTTATATTTCAAGTAGGCAGGTAAAAAAATTACTCTTAAAATATATTTTTAAGGATGTTCTTCAGAATTTAAACCCTTTCATTTACATAGAAATATGTAGAATCTAAAACCTTGGTTTCTAAATTTGAAGACTCTTTATGTTTGTCGCTACATTAAATACAATTTTTCAGTTTCTACATAGGTCTTTGCAGTTTTTAATTGGACAGCATAGAATTCAATAACAAATCAATAATATTACAAGTGAGGCAGGTATACATCAATGAGAAAAAGCATGCTGCCTGCCTTTGCTTCTCAAAGGATAAAGGAAAAAGTGCTTTCCAAAGAGCAAATTAAATTTAGTAGCAAAATAATTATATTCTTATTGGTGCAGCATCAAATAATGAAAAAGTGCCAACGCAAAAATGCACTAAGAAACCAGTCCAAAATTCAGTGAAAGTTATAGACATACTGATACTATGAAAATGGTTGGATTGTGATATTAAATTAGCATTATCTTATATAAACAAAACAGAAAATATTTTTAAATAAATCCTGTATTATAGGTCCTCCACATAAGAAACACTTGTGAGAGTCACATGCAGGCTTGTAGGATTGCTTTAGAATATGCTTTATCTACTAAAAATAACAATTATTTGCAGGATAAAATCAGACAGTGTGCCTACACAAGGCATATCAGAAAAGACACATAACATATGCAGAAAATATGCAGACTTATCTGCTACGTTATAAATAAAATGTGTATCTCAAAAGAAAGAATAAGTTGTAAAGTACACAAAAAATAGTCAAAGATGATAATCCAAACTTTACAATTTCAATAAAAAATTAAAAATATTCCTTTGTCTTTACTAAATCTCTGCAATTAAAGACTACGAACATGGAATTCAGAGCACAGCCTAACATAAACTAAACCAGACTGTGCATAGGCACCATTACAACAATGTATTACTCTCTGACTTGTCTTAAGCTTTTTGTCAATAGTACCCTAAAAAGAGTTTAATCATTCAGACCCAATGCAGTTGAGCTTCCCCTAGCAGACAGCAACTGCTCCAAGATATACGTCCCGAAAACTTATTGACTTAACTGACAGTCTTCCCCATTTAGTAAAAGAGTCATGAATCAATGCAGGTCCTGAAAGACACTTAATGCCTCACTCAGAAAACAAATCTTGTCAGCCAACTCCAAAGATTCTTTAGTTCAAACCAGCACTGGAGAAACACTGGATAGTCCTCAGTGTCAAATATTCCGTTCATGAACATATTCACTAAGAGGCAAACCAAGAGCCCAACTAGAAATCCACTTAATTGCATCCAGTTTATATACCTCACATATTCTGGATTCAGTCCAGGATATGGAATTAAAACCATCTACTGGCATAATTGAAGTACCTAAAAACAGAGAGAAATTAAAGTATCCATTTTTAACCTCTGGATCTTTTGTAGCATTCCACACAGTTATTGCCATACTAACTGGGAAAGTAGCAGAGTCCCCAATAATGTGTTAGAATCATTGCGTCCCTCTTAAAAAGATACAGCAAATACTTGTTAATTGGAAATTCTGCCTTAAAAAAAAGTACGACTCACCTCCCTACTATTTAAACATCTCAGGAAACTGGTCATAATAATGATGATCTGATTGCTAGCAATAAAAAAGCAGCAATACCACAGCTACTGTGACTTAGACAACTTGGGACATGATCAGTTCACAAGGGAACAGACAGGTAAGGGGAATCTAAACAAGGTAGGAGTGATATAATGACCCAAAAGAAAGTATTCTGACACGTCTGTAGACATGACATTTTCTCTGACAGAACGTACAAGACCATATTACTAAATCCAGTCTGCACAAAGGACTACTCAAGTTCTTGCTCTTTCCATACCGAAATGCCACAATTGCTGTTTGTAAATAGCTCCAGTTAGTCATAAGATTCCTCTTTAATGACAGAAAAATATTAAGAGGTAGGTAGTGTTGTTATTTACTTCATATCCTAAACAGATTATAATATTGACAAGCAATGAGGCTTTGAGAAGGTTTCAGAGTTCTAACATAACAGTACCCTTCAAAATTTCCCTTATTTTATAGGGCTGCCATTCTTCTTCCATACCTGCTCTCCATTCTTCACTCTGAGGATGCTATCCTATGACTCAACTGGTATCGAAATTATCAAATGCTGACACCTGTGTGTTATCTCAGTACCCGTAACATTGTCCTCTTTTCTTCATAGCCAAGCTTTGTCACAGTGTATATCACCTGGTCCTACAGTCCAGACTTCCCACAGGACTTCCTTCCACGAACAGACAGTGCTAGAAATGAACTTTTTACTCCAGCAAGGGTGAGTTGTAAAGACTGCAGTCAGGTTGTACTTCACCACCCCCACTACACTGCCAGAGCAGACTACAATGGTCACACTCACATAATTAATAGAGATCTGCAAATCTCAAGAAAATGAGAGATGAGATGCTGTAGAAGTCCATATTCCAGAGAAATTCCAGAAAGGAAAGGAGTACACTACGTGAGAGGAGAGCGAGAAGCATTGCAAGCTGCACTGCAGTCTCCAGAACAGGATGTTCCTCCACATCTATCTGACTGAAGAAAGAGATGGTTCATGAAAACAGGAAGAAATCATTCTTATCAGACAGCCCCACAAAATCTTGCGGGTTTCTTGTAAAAATCGTTCAATAGCATCACAATATTCAGTAATGCCATGACACTTTTTAGGTGTTTGTATCATGAAAGATTCATATCGTGTTCCTCATAGCTATTGTACACATGTCCTTCCCCGTTGGAACTGTGGGAATGGTCAAAACAAGGCAAACACATCACAAATACATTCTTAACACACTACAGAACTTTGTTAGCTATAAGAACTTAAACAGAGTAGAACTGAACGAGGAAAGGACAAGGACAGCAAAAGTCAAGAGCAAAAAATGCTCTTGAATCACAGATCTACGACGCCTTCCAATAATTTCTGAGCCAAGAAGAAACATGGCTCCGCGTTTTAACTAAGAGAACATATCACAGAGAGAGATGGTTAGTGAAGCTGAAAATTTTCAGTCATAATCTAGTGTCTTACACAACTTTGCCAAATTTATCCAATAAAAAATAATCTTCCATTCCAGGTTCTCAGTGTAATTTGAGGAGGAGCACATTAAATTTTTACTTAATCTCTATGTCCCAACTCCTCTCTGTAAAATAGATGTGATAATATTTCACTGTTTTTTTGAAGACAAATCCAATGTTTGTGAAACCCAGGTATTCTAGTAATTTATGCTCTTCTACACAGTTCCTAATTCAACCATTTGGCTCTTACTTTTCTTACAAAAAATGCTATGAAGCAGTTGTGCAGCTTCAGTAGAATCTAGCAAGTGTTTATTTGGTTGTCTAAAAAGAAATGTTAGCTAATCACACTTCTCAACCTAAAAAGCATTCAAACTCTTACTTCCCACCTTTCAAGGAATGCTTCTAAGGCCTGAGGCAGAGATTAGGCTGGGACGCAGCGCTCTTCTGTATCGTCATATTGTGTAACAAGATTTGCTGGGTCAGAGAGAAGTAATGACAAGGAAGTACAGATAGAAACCCACCTGTAGCTAACCATCGAAGCATTCGTCAGCATGGGAAAGACCTTTACTCTGATCTTGACTAGAGAGACTACTTTAGTATTGAACAGCTGTTAGACAAAACACACAGAACACGGCTGGTAACACAACTTTCCCGCTCTACTTCATTCCTACAATTCTATCCTAACAGAACTAGTGTTAAGCTTATTTCTGATACTGGATTTCTAGCCCTATACATCTTAAATATTTTAGGTGTGGTGGTGATTCAGCTTCAACCAAAAAAAAAAGGCAAAGTCTCAGCATAGTTTGTTATGTTATATTATAATATATCATAATTGTATTATCCTAGAATAGTTTATTGTGTTGTCGTAGTTATCATCTTCTCTTCCAATAACTGTGTGTTTAAGGAAAGTAATAGCAAATATTTTAAACTTATATTTTAAAAATATTTTAAAGAGTAATTTTGACACGTAACAATAAAATGTGATTAAAAAAAAATTGCCATACAAAAGTGTATGTTTCTGTTTAAGTAATTCTAGTCAAAGATATTTAAACTAGCCAGTAATAGTCTATATTCTGAGAATAAAAGCTAACTTGGTGCAAGATTCAAAACAAACTTTTAAGTAAATTTATTTTTAACTTCAATAGTGAAAAAAAGAAAAAAAAAAGAAAAAAAAAAGCAACAACCCAAAGGAAATTGTATTTTAAGAGAAATGACATTCAGGTATTCATAAGAAGTGGAATAAATCCAGTATAAACATTTTCCTACTATAGTCTGCCATCATTCTAGTTTTACTACATTTCTGATGTAATTCAAATTGTTTTTCTATTCTATACTTACTAAATTTTTTTTTAGCATATTCTTCTCTGCAGAAAAAAAAAGAACAGTAAGTGAATTATAAATGATACCATAAAACTAGCCACAGAAGAAAAAAAAAAAAGTTGAAAATATTAATTCAGTGACAGTGGAAGAACAGATTTTCAGCAAACCAAATGTAATAAAAAACAAAGCAAAGCAGTTTAGGAAGTACTCAGCAATACCCAAAATGCATATGTGCATATAATCCTTATAGACTTTAGCCAAAGTCAATCCCTTTTTTTTATATTAAGACCAATTTCTTGTAATAAAAATACTGATTCAGTAGATATTGGTATTTCCTTTCCATTTCTGTCCAAGGGTCAGCCAAAAGTAAAAATAATTTACCTGTACCAATAGATTCCAAACAAGTTTCCTGCACCCATAACCACATACTTACTTGTGTTTCCTTTCACTTGAAGTTTGAAGAAAATTTGGAGTAGTCAGTTTTCATTAACCCACAGTGTGAGAGTATATTTAGCACTTTATATGTATATACAAGCTTGTGCTTTCTTCTTTAAATTTGTAGCAGGAGGCAGGGAAGAAGGGTGAAGGTCCCTCCTTGAGGGGAAGAATTTGTATCCAAATGGAAAACTACTTTATTCTACTGCATTGGCAGAGAGAGTCTGCTAAATAAATTGACCCTTTATCTGCAAATCTTCTCTTTAAATTCTTTCCTCTGTGTTTCTTACACTGTCTTCAAAGCAAACTTGTCCCCATCTGTTCCTACTGCTCCTTAGTCCAGGAGCCACATGCACTTGAGTCAACAAGGTGCCACATGCACTTGAGTCAAACTGCTCACAGTTCTACTCCCTCCCGGGAAAGAAAAGAGGGGGAAGCAAATCAGAAAGAAGAACACTGAAAGCATAACAGAAGAATTGTCCTTGTTATCAGTTCTTGCACAGAGACTAGAAAAGGAACATCAGTTTCAAGAAAAACTCTTTGTAACTGCTGTGGCTTTAAGCTGGAGCACATATTTTACAAAGAGATCATAGAAAAATAAGAAGAAAAAAAAAAGACACCGGTATCTAAGACACCTAATTTGACCTTATGCAAATACAGATCTTTTTTTTTCTTCTGAGGTTTTGCATGGATTAGCCGAAGACATCCCTTTCCTGCAACTACTTTTTCTAATATTTCAAATGAGCTACAGAAGACGGAAGTGTTAAAGATTCTTGATAGAAAAATAAATAAAAAATCATACTTACACTTTTATGAAAGACATCTGGATTTATTAATAAGGGATTAGTCTCCATCTGTCTCCATTAGTGCCATCAAACCTGATGCACACTCCCACATTATATCATTGTTTGGTTTGCACTCCACCATCCCCTGTTTGCACTGGGGCACATCTCCCACTGAACCATGTGTTTTTCCTCAATCTCAAGCTGAAAAAGTACCTGAACTACTTATACTGAAATGAAAAATAACAATCAACCTGAAGCAGACACCCATCATGGAAAGTTTCGGCCCAAAATGTTCTCAATTATAAGCAACTGAAAACAGAATGATAATGGAAAGTGTCAGACTACCTTAACCATAGGCATCAGTGCCAAATCCTCACATAATATAACAGATTGCACAAGTATCCTAAGTACTGATTAATGCTGTTCAGTCCCAAGATATCTTATACACTTGCCACACAGTAGCATGGAAAGTCTGTTCAAGCCCGTCACCAAAACATCGAGTACAATACGCCCTCTCAGAGTCCCTTCCCCTTCTAACGCCACTTATGGAGTCTGCCTTTCTGGTAGTCACAGGAAATTGCCCACTACAGTAAGATCTCAGTTTCCATCTGAGTTCCTATGACACAACTACAAAAGGAGTAACAGTGACAATTCATAATGCTCTTTATTATTAAAACAGTGAATATTATCAAGATCAGACATCATTCAAGCTGCAGGGGATACTTTTCAAATGTATCAGAATGCTGACAGTTATAGCTAACACTCTTTGAATTTTCCTCACTAAAAAAGATTATATAAACAGATCTAAACCATATCTCAGATATGCTGTGTCAGTCACTCTTCTTAGAAGCTTCCAATTTGTATTTTTCCTGATTTTAGTTTCTATTTCATTAGCCAATTTCAAAGCCTCACGTATGTGATTGTTTTTATTTGTCTGCCTGTGGAATTTATTTATTTAGGGTGCTTTTACTTTTTAAACACACTTAGGATTGGCAGAGTGCAGAGTTATTACTTGAATATTTTATTCTAACAACATTTACCTCACCTCTCATTATGAAGCAGCACAGTCAGATCACACCCACTCTGGGAACAGCTCTTTTCGGACTGCTGCTGAGATTCTCTTGTATATCAGCTGTGCCAATAATTGCATTCCCTGTTTGTGCACTGATGTTGACTGTTTGGCAGAAATGCTGCAAGATTTGCATGATGCAGAGGATCTTCATTCAGATGTTTAGGCATAACAGGGAATTTTATTAGCTTTACGAAGGATTACCCCATTTTAATAAATTTGCAAGCACAATGCAATCAACTAGTAGGATTATAGGCACATGTACGATGATACACAAAATTCAATTGCTGTCAGAGTTGTAGACTAAGGGGTATGCATACAGAAAAGACAAGCCCTGTGAGTATAAATCTATACATAGTCACTTTTAGCACCTCATTGCTGCATGCATACAAAACGAAGCTTGGGTATTCATATCTACTTTGAGTTCCTGTTTTGCCTATATTTTAATACAGGTTATTTTCTCTAAAGTTATTTTTCTTTAGCAAAAAAAAAAGCTAATTTCTCATACTTCTTCCCAGCTCTCAGAAGCATTACCAAACTTAAAGGATAACACAGTAACACACTGCAGGCTCATAAAGTTCAGTTCAAGAGGCCACTACAAAAAAAAAAAGATGTTCTGTAGTAGTTAAATAAGCACATGTCTACAGCTAGCAGAAAATCCTCCACTACTCTCAACGGCGAGACTGGTTTTATGGTGGTTAGGTCTGAGGTGTATAGGCATGGATAAAGCAGTAGCCTGAACTGATGAAGAAGCAAACAAGAGCAGCTGAAGTGCTCATGCTCACATAATTCCACGGTTCGTAAAATAATCTACCAAGGCTAAGATTTTCAATCATCTTCAAAGAGACAGCAAAGTAACAGCACACTGTAAAGTCATGACTGTATTAACGAGAAAGCAATCTTTATCTCTTCTCTCCTAGGACAACAGGCCTAAAAGCCAATCACACTACCAAATAATCCAGGAGTCTGAGATTCAAGAGTACCACAAAGTTGCGATAAAATAAGAAATAATATTTTTACAGCTACTCATCTTGATGTAAGAATAGATAAAAATAAAACTGAGAGTTCTGTTATATAATACATATTTTTCTTGTCCTTATCAAAGAAGTTATTAGTCTGTTCCAATAAGGAAACTCAACTCAATATTATGTGATTCGAGACAGTGAGTTTTACAACCAAATAAACATCTAGTAGAAAAACATTAAAGTATATTGCTCAGGAGAACAGACATTCTATTTGGAATATCAACCTCTGTAACTATTGAAAACTATGGTGTCAATTATAAACAAATTCTCCAGTTTGTGTTATGCCAGATGCAGAATCTTGTATCTGAAAACAACTGAGTCTGCAAGCACTACCAGGTCCAGGTTTACATCCAGCCACCACTCACAGGTTTGCAGAATCCTTTGGATTCTGGTCCCCTGACCAGTATTTTTCCAGCATCACTTGCGTAATGGGAATTTACTCTAAAATCAATTTTGCACAAATGTTAACATCCAGAGATTGAGAAGTGGTTAGTACACTGGTGTCACGTACAAGCATCAAATTGCCTTATTCTGCCTTCTGTTACTCCTTTCAGTGTTGATGCCCTCTGGAGATTAAGAAACAATATTCGTACTCTCTCTAGCTTTGGTGCCTCCACAGTTGGAAGGCATAAATTTAATTCTTAATTTAGAATGTGTTTCAAACAATGCTTTAGGTAAAATCCTATACTTTGATGAAAAGCATAAATAACATGGAAAAAAACTTCATACATTATCCATGCATTTTTGCTATTGATGTAGCAACCTGTTATGCTGAAAAACTTCTGAGTTTGCAGTATGGTTCAGTCAGTGTGAATTGTGAGCCCAGGCTTTGAGATTTGACATGGACACAGAGTTTTATGTTAGCAAATTCCTTTTCAGCCCTAGGGTCAAAATGTGCCCCTTAAAGTCTACAGTTCAAAGAGAGCTAGCAATAATTAATCTGAAAACAATTAAAGTGCCAAATCTTTATTTCTGCATTCCCTACTTCATTTCTGGAAACTTGGAATTTATTCAAAAAGCCCTAAACTCTTCAAAGACAAAAATGAAGAACCTAATTAGACATGAAGCAAAACTACTAACTTAAAACTGCATGGAGCACAGGAGAAGATTAGCTATTTCTTTTTTTTTAAAGTACAGTTTCAAACTCTCCAGATATTTTTGTCCTTTTTAGACTAAGATTTCTTTGGTCAAAAATGTTTAGGTAAACATTTTTGTACAGAGCCCAGGAAAACAGAGATCTAAACCCAATTAGAGTATTTGTCCAACATCCTTAATATTATTGTCTGATAGTCAGAAGCCTCAAACTGTCCACTTGTAAAATGATTAGAAATTAAAATATTATGTGTATTCAGTTAAGAAAAAGTCAACCCATGCCACTTGCCACCTCAAGCTGTTTAAGATTAAGAGAAGATCTGATATTAGAAATGTTAACTTTCTATGTTTTCTAACCACAATGAATTATGGAAAGGATAATCACAGTTCAAAACCAGGGTACTGTGGGTACCTGCTTTGATGAGACTGTCAGGTACTACATAGGTCTTGACAAAGGTTGTCTTAAAGAAGCTCGAGTAATCCATAAGGGGAACACTTTCAACCCATAATTTACAGTATGTACAAATCTCATACTAACACACACAAAGTAGTTCAAACAAAAACAAGTGGCTACTAGAAGCTATACCAAGCTGTTCTCATATAAAACAGGTCCTATATTTTGTAAGCAGAGAAAAAGGCAGACGGAATTTGCATGTCTTTGTTTACAATAACATATTGCGGTTCTCTGATTCTATGCCCTGTAGGAATATGGTTTTGATTTTGCTACTAATCAATGCAGCCAACATATTCCTCTCTGTCAAACACTTCAGATATTGGGAAATATAAAAAGCAGTTTAAGATTCATGTGTCTCAATTATATTCCACTTCTGCCTCTTTTGGCTGTAAAATCAATCATATTCGTTAACCACAGGGTGCAAGCATTTCACTTGATAAATTAAATTCCAAGATGATCGAGGATGCAGTTGCTGGTCAGTGGAAAGTTACATAACTTATTTCCAGAATGCATTATTTCAAGATAACACTTTGTATCAACACTGCTGAATTTTTATGCAGCTTTTTGAATTCCAATGGACATTCATTCATAGAATACAATCTCCAAAGGTATGTGGCTTCTTGATAGTCTTAAAACTGTTCCAGTTGTGCATCAGTCCACCTGTCAGGATGTTATTAGTTTAACAATATGAGTGGACTATTCAGTGCTATGTTCAATTTTCTTTTTCAAAAGGAAACACAGAAGTATATCCAGTCTCAACATTTCAAAGAGAAGCCTCCTAAAAATGTCCCAAAACTGTATTTTGTCCTAACAGTACAGTTGTAGCAAGAGTCTGAAACTTGACTCAGTTTTCCTGAGGGGACAAGAAGAACAATGAAAGTTCTTTATAGACACATGATGCAAATTATGCAAAATTCCAACCCAGGAGCCACACTAAGAAGTATT
The DNA here is from genome assembly GCF_036417535.1 of Chlamydotis macqueenii. Taxonomy (NCBI): domain Eukaryota; kingdom Metazoa; phylum Chordata; class Aves; order Otidiformes; family Otididae; genus Chlamydotis; species Chlamydotis macqueenii. The sequence goes on along the minus strand of NC_141558.1, from coordinate 99,439,986 downwards.
GACTGGCACTGTGCCCACCAGGAACCACATGCCAACTGGCAGGATGAAGTCTAGATATTCAGCTTTCTATGACAAGCAATCATGTGACAAGAATTTGGAGTAAGGGCAAAATCATGCTCTATGCCTTTCTTTCTTGTATCAGCAGTAATTCCGAACTATAGTCTTAATGCAAAAGAGAAGAAAATGGTCTTGCGACTGCAACTCTTTTCATACTATTCAAAATCAACCTTAATTAGTAATCTAAACTAAATATATTTATATCATATATGTCATGAGCTGAGATCATTATTAGATGCATTTTGTTTCACAGACAAAGTAAAAAGCTTTTCTTTTGTATTGCAAACTACATTTTGAAATGAAATTACCAGAAACTTGAAAAATGTATTTTATCATGGAAATGTCAAGAACACATTAGCTATTGCCAAACCTCCAGCAATCTGCCAATAAAATCTCTAACCTTCACACATGATTTGAGACAGTATTTCAAAACTAGCCACAACAGTAAATTCTTCTTTTTCTGAATTTGAAGTGGACCAGAAACCCTGTGTCATAGTCCTCATGAGTCACCTAGAAAGATCTAGAAGAAAATTAAACAGCTTTCCTACCCAACTGTTTTAAAGGATGTGTTTATGATGAACCCAACCCCAGCCCAGTTTCAAAGGCTTGTACTACAAGCTAGCAATTCTCTATCTCTTAGCAAACACAGAGAAAAATATTTTGCAAACAACGCAGGACTTACTGAAATAAAATTACATGCATACTTAAGAAGGTGGTAATACACTTTTACTCAGGACTCTTTGCTAAATGTAATAATTTAAATACAGTTGACCTTGAAGGAGAATAGAACCTGTCTGGGGAGGAAACACACACAGTGAAAGTTACACCATGAATTATGAAAAGTTCTAATTACAGTCTAATTTTGTATTCAGCTGACTGATTCATAAGAAACCAGTAAAGAAAGATTCATCAGCCTTTATTTGGGAGCTTAAGTAAATTAATGTGTAGTTTCTACATAGTTCCTAGTGGCCAGATACATACACATAACAAAGCTGTGCTACAGGGGATACCATTCTTCTCATCTTTGATGGCATGTGATAACTCAGAGTCAACTCAGTTTTGCACATTAAGCTGAATCCTAGATAAATGCATAAAAAGAATACTTTGTGTACAATATGAGTACTCCTGTAGTTTAGGAGGAAAATAAGCAAAAACATTACTTACACATTTGTCATCTGATCCAGTGGCTATAAACCGTCCACACGGTGATACTGCAATTCCACATGGATAGCAGCGGCTACTGTGCCCTTCAAAACGACGTTCACACCTTCAGAGAAATTTCAGACTTATTAATACCAACTAAAAACTAGATCTTTTACTGCCACTTTAATGAAATGCTGATGAAGTCTCGCCCATTTTTCTTACTCTACAAATTTACTAATGTTAATCCACAAATTAAGTTTTAAATATTTCTGCAGTAGGATTTTGACAAAACTGGAAAACATTAAAGAATATGACCAATCAAAAATAAAAGGAACACACAGAACTACCCCAGGACAATGCCCCAAATGATACTTTGGCCTTGTTTAGTTTACAAAGATAGAAATGTCATCAAAATTTAGAAATGAGGAGCTGCACTGTCTAGCATTAAGCTACTCCCAGTTAGCCATCTCAGCAGAGTAAGCCAAACTCCTCTGCATTAAGGAGAGGGTGTTGTGAAAGCCAGTCTGCTCTGTGAAGCTTTAGAAATCTCTCACATAATTTATATCTAATAAAGATCCAGTATGTGAAATGATAACATAAATAATCATTGTTTTTCTTATACCCAAATCTGTGTTGCTCTATTTACATTCCTACTCTAATTTACTATACCTTGTAAATTCAAGAAAGGAAATATCCAAATGGTTTTCTAAACTGCTATTTACCCTACAACTGTATATAACTTCTTACCTATCTGTGCCAATACAGTCTAAAGGAAAGAATGCTTTTAAATTTAACACAAGGAATTAATTGCCTACTTTTCATGTTAATATTGCAAGGTAGCATTGTGGAGTAAGTTTTTGATAGCTGAGGACACTTGGCCCATTTAAAAATAATGTTTTTGATGAGATTAAGAGTTATATCCATCTAAAAAAAAATCCAAGGTTGTAAAGAATTTTGATAATGTTGTAGTCACTACAAAACTAAGGGGAAAAAAAAAAGTAGTATTTAGAGTTGCTTCAATGTTAAAAGATATTTTATTACAAGTTTCAGTCCCATTCACAATTATCATTTACATATGTAAACCTCATTTCAGAGCTTTTTTTTTTATATCCACAAGGTTCCATTTTGAAATAAACTTATAATAATATTTATTCTTCTTTTGCCTTCATTATAAATGCTATCAATCTGCCTTTCTCCTTACAAAACAAATTCATATACTTCACCATAATACAGCTGTTACACATTCTTTTCTTAATGTATGCTTGGTCCAGGAACAAATTTGAAAGAGTAACATATCCCGCCAACACCTGTGATATACACTTTTTCCTGGCCAGTGAAATCACAGACGCTGTGTTAATTCAATTGACTGAACCCATGTGCAGAAATCTCTAAATTTTTAGATCACGTTGTTCTGTTTTAGACGTGTTTGTATGTGTATGAATGCACTGAATGCCAAGTTGATTTTGTTCACCCAGGTGAAACAGGCATAGTTAAACAAAAACATTACTTTGTGACTGATCCAATGCCTATTAATTAATAAAGTATTAAAAAAGACACTTTTGAATGCATGAAAATAGATAATTTTACAGAGCCTAACTCTGAGCTTTCACAGATAACACATTTGGTTGAATTTCTGTGTAACAGAATTACTGACATCAATGGACACAGTAACCAAATCTTTCACCTCAATTTAGGAAAGCACTGCAGTTCAAAGAGAGGTAACTTAGAAAGACAATCAATTTCTGTGACAAAGATGTGAAAACATTCTTCAACTTCAGTTTGCACATAGCTTTTGCAGGAATATTCAGAGATTTTCAATAAGCAGTAGCTGCATTGCATTCATTGAATAACCTGCCTCTATTCAAGCGTCCTATCCACAGTAAAGGAGAATACTAGCTACCTCAGTCTCTTCTCAAGTCCAGCATTCTAATATATATGACTCCAACGGTTAGGCAATGGAGGACAGAATACGTATTTGATTTATGGTTTCAAAGAACTTTACTTTTTGTGAAGTAACTTAAAAGAAAACATAAAGGGTAGTGCACACTTCCCATACCACAGCTTTCACAGAATCATATAATGGTTGAGGTTGAAAGGCACCTCTGGAGATCATCTTGTCCAACTTCCCTGCTCTCCTAGAGTCGGTTGCTGAGAACTATGTCTGGATGGCTTTTGAGTATCTCCAAGGTGTGAAACTCCACAATCTGGAGAATCTGTGCTAGACCTCAGCCACTGGACACAGTTTCCATAAATAGTTGTTCCATTAGCTTCTCAGGGATCAAGGTGAGGCTGACCAGTCCATAGTTCCCTGCGATCTCCTTCTTGACTTTTTTGAAGATAGGAGTGACATTCACTTTCCTTTAGTCCTCAGATGCCTCTCCTGATGACCATGATTTTTCAAATATAATTGACAGTGGCCTCACAATTACATCAGCCATCAATAAAAAAAAGACAGAGACAGGCTCTTTTTAGTGGTGCCCAGTGACAGGACAAGAAGCAATGGGCAAAAATTGAAATACAGGAGGCTCTGTCTGAACATCAGGAAACACTTTTTTACTGTGAGGGTGATGAAGCATTGGCATAGGTTGCCCAGAGAGGTTGTAGAATCTCCCTCCTTGGAGATATTCAAAAGCCACTTAGACATGGTCCTGGATAAGAAGCTATAGGTGATCCTGCTCGAGCAGGGGAGTTGGACAAGATGACCTCCAAAGATGCCATCCAGCAACAATCATTATGTGATCTGTGACGAAGCTGCAAAGGCATTATTGTAACTTTGGGTAAGTCTTTCCTTCAAATATCTTAGACAGACAGAAACAAAAATAAATCATGACGCGTTTCATGTCTCTGCTCTTCCCTTTCGTGGTCAGATTTTGCCCTCAGTTAGGCTGTTACTAAACATTCATTGCATAGAGCAGATGTCTCCCATTACTCAGCCTCAATCACACCTTTTCTTGTCTCTACCAGAGAGCCAGTTGCATTGTTTATGAATTTCAGAGTCCCCCTAAAACACAATCCTTCTCAGTGCTTTTTCTCATTGTCATATATGGACAATGTTCGCAGAAATCATAGAATCACAGAATCATAGAATGGTTAGAGTTGGAAGGGACCTTCAAAGGTCATCTAGTCCAACCCCCCTGCAAGGAGCAGGGACATCCCTGACTAGGTCAGGTTGCTCAGAGCCTCATCCAGCCTGGCCTTGAATGCTTCCAGGGATGGGGCTTCTACCACCTCTCTGGGCAACCTGTTCCAGTGTTCTATAACTCGCATTGTAAAAAAATTTTTCCTAACTTCCAATGTAAATCTACCTCACTCTATTTTAAAACCATTCCCCCTCATCCTATCACAACAGGCCCTACTGAACAGCCTCTCCCCATCTTTCCTGTAGGCCCCCTTGAGGTACTGGAAGACTGCTATAAGGTCTCCCCGGAGCCTCCTCTTCTCCAGGCTGAACAGCCCCAACTCTCTCAGCCTGTCCTCATAGGAGAGCTGCTCTAGCCCTCTTATCATCTTCATGGCCCTCCTTTGGACCTTCTCCAACTGGTCCATGTCCTTCTTGTGTTGGGGGCTCCAGAACTGGACACAGTACTCCAGGTGGGGTCTCACCAGGGCAGAGTAGAGGGGGAGAATCACCTCTCTCGACCTGCTGGCCACACTTCTCTTGATGCAGCCCAGGATGCAGTTGGCCTTCTGGGCTGCAAGGGCGCATTGCCTGCTCATGTTGAGCTTCTCGTCCACCAGCACTCCCAAGTCCTTCTCCTCAGGGCTGCTCTCAATCCGTTCTCTGCCCAGCATGTATTTGTGCCTGGGACTGCCACGACCCAGGTGCAGGACCTTGCACTTGGCCTGGTTGAACTTCATGAGGTTGGCACGGGCCCACTTCTCCAGCCCATCAAGGTCCCTCTGGATGGCATCCCTCCCTTCCAGCGTGTCGACGGCACCACACAGCTTGGTGTTGTCGGCGAACTTGCTGAGTGTGCACTCTACCCCACTCTCCATGTCGCCGACAAAGATGTTGAACAGGGCCGGGCCCAACACGAACCCCTGAGGGATGCCACTCGTGACTGGTCTCCACTTGGACATCGAGCCATTGACCACCACTCTCTGAGTGCAGCCATCCAGCCAACTCCTTATCCACTGAGTGGTCTGTCCACCAAACCCATGCCTCTCTAGTTTAGAGAGAAGGATGTCGTGTGGGACAGTGTCAAAGCTTTGCACAAGTCCAGGTAGATGATATCTGTTGCTTGTCCCTTGTCCACCGATGCCGTCACCCCATCATAGAAGGCCACCAAGTTGGTCAAGCACGATCTGCCCTTGGTGAAGCCTTGAAACCACCTCTTTGCTCTTCATGTGCCTTAGCATGGTTTCCAGGAGAATCTGCTCCATGACTATGAACAGCCGTAGTTGCCCGGGTCCTCCTTGTTCCCGTTTTTAAAAATGGGGGTTATGTTCCCTCTCTTCCAGTCATCGGGGACCTCACCAGACTGCCATGATTTCTCAGATATGATGGCCAGTGGCTTGGCAACTTCATCCGCGGATGGATCTTATCAGGTCCCATGGACTTGTGCACCCTCAAGTTCCTCAGATGTTCCCAAACCTGCTCTTTGAGTACAGTGGGCAGTTCTTCGTCCTCGCAGTCCCTGCTTGTGCCTTCCACAGCTTGGGTGGTGAGACAAGAGCCCTTATCGGTGAAGACTGAGGCAAAAAAGTCATTGAGTACCTCAGCCTTCTCCATGTCCCGGGTAACAAGGACACCGGTTTCCTTCTGGAGGGGGCCTACATTCTCCTTGGATTTTCTTTTGTCCCCTACATACCTATAGAAGCTTTTCTTGTTGCTTTTTATATCCCTGGCCAGATTCAATTCCGTCAGGGCTTTAGCCTTCCTCACCCGATCCCTCGCCACTCGCACAGCCTCTTTGTAGTCCTCCCAGGCTACCTGTCTCCTCTTCCACCCTCTATAGGCTTTCCTCTTCACTTTCAGTTGGTCCAGGAGCTCCTTGCTCATCCATGCAGGCCTCCTGGCCTTTTTGCCTGACTTGTTCTTCATCGGGATGCACCTCTGCTGAGCTTGTGGGAGATCTCTTATTTCAGGCTTTTTTTTTTCCCCTCTTTTTTTTTTTTTTTTTAAGTAGCAACAGGTGGTGATCAAATTTATTTTGGATATTGCAAGCTTTACGTGGCCAGCTGGCATGCTGTCCAGCCTCCTAAGAATGCTTTTCTGGTCAGAGCTTTTCAGGAGTTACCATGACAAACATCTGGTAATTGCAGGGGAGAGCAAACAGCCAAGTTTTCCCTATGTTCTCCATTGTACAGCTTTTAGTCTACATTCCAAAATATGTATCTTCTTATGTCACAAAAAAAAACTTGCAGAATATTAGAAAAAAAAAGTTATATGTTTTCTGTCTCTGTAAGAGAAAGATACCAGAATGGTGTGTGTCTTTATAAATCAGGGAGTACGGTCACAAATAAGTCCATTTCATTCTACTTGCTGCATTTACAAAGTATCTTGGCTGCAAATAAAAATTTTCCTTTTTTTTAACCACTTTTCCTTGTATTTTATTATTTTGTCCCAGTGCTCTGGTATTTGTTCAGAAACCCTTCAGTACCAGCAGATCCATTGAGGCTCTACAAAATCTGAGTATAACTTGACAGTAGTAGTAGCTACCTTAGATGTTCTGTACACATAGATTTCATTTTAAACATACACCAAACCCTTCACAGCGGAGCTCATCATGTTTTCACCAACAGCATCCAGAAGAAACCACATGTTCGGCATTCTGTATACTTTCATGCATCCCTGGTCCCAAACTTGTAGGAACTTCAACCAGTGCTTTATCCCTTTTTCCCTCAAAATCCAGATAACAAGACTCAAAGCTCCATGAAAAAAAAAAAAAAAAAAAAAAAAGATGGCAAACCATGAGATCATTACATTCAGAAGAGACCAAGAAGTAATCAAATTTTGAGTATGTGTATATGTGTATCTTGCTCATGATGATGTCAAGCTGTTAGTTCACAGTGGAGATGCAAACTGAAAAGTATCTGACAATTGAATGGCTCTCCATTCAAACTGCATGTCTGACCCTAAGGCTCTCTAAATGTAATTGTTTGAAAACATATGAGATTAGTTCCATGTGGCTATAGGAATTCTACTAAAGTATGTTGCCAGGGGAGTTTATAATCTAGTTGCACAGGATCATAATACTAGGTGGAGATTTTATCTTCATGTCAAAAACTATCTTTATACAATTGGCAAATCTTCTCAGAGTCTGAAAGAAGGTGAAACTGATTTTCCCTGGGATCACGCATCAAAGCATTATTATGCATCTGAGTATTCTACAGAAGAAATTCAGTATGTCCAAGTAGTCCAGTATTCTTCAAATATCTTCACTGCGGTCCAATAATCACCCACTGCCTTTTTTCCAGCAAGAGATGAAGAACGGTTATTTCAGTAGCAACATTAGAGCAGCTGAACTTCTATTCCTCAAGTGTTCAGAGAGTGAGTCAGAGGCAGGCTGCTTCTGCCACCAAAGGTGTTGATGTGGTGGTGGTTGGGAGCTCCTCCTAACACCTTGACCCTGCCAATCTCATTACCTGCAAGAGAAATGTAGCAGCTGTCACATCCTGTTCTGGTTTTGTTAGTGAAGGGGGGCCTAAGGTGGTAGCTTCTGTAGGAAACTGCTAGAAGTTGCTCCCCTTTGTTTAGTGGACTCGGCCGTGCCTAGGACGGACCCGCTGCTGGCCAAGGCCAAGCCAATTGGTAGCAGAATGTCCCGTGATAACGCCTCTGCAATAACGTATTTAAGTAGGGGAAAACAGGAAAAAAAGGGAGAAGGTGTGAAGCAGCTGAGCAGGGGCAGAGAGGGGGAGGCGTGAGCCTTGTGGGCCTTGCAGGCCTCACCCTCTGGCCTCCCACCGGGCAGCAGACTGGGCCCAACTCGGCCCAGCCTGGCTGCAAGAAGTGGAGATGAGAAGTTGAAGTGAATAAGATGTAAAAAGTATCCTGAGAGATGTCTGCCAGCCTGTTGCGAGGAACGGCTGCAGACACCAAGGTCAGTGAAGAAGGAGGGGGAGGAGTAATGCTGCTCCTGGCCAAGATTCCCCTGCAACTCGTGGTGAAGACCATGGTGGAGCGGGTTGTCCCCCTGCAGCCCATGGAGGTCCACAGAGGGGCAGAGATCCACCTGCAGCCCGTGGAGGACCCCATGCCGGAGCAGGTGGAGGCCTGAAGCAGGCTGTGGCCCGTGGAGGGCCCGCTGGGACAGCTGTTCTGGAGGGACTGTACCCCGTGGAAGAGATGACCCACGCCAGAGCAATTTCAGGAAGGACTGTGGCCCGTGGGAGGTACCCCACGATGGAGCAGAGGAGGACTGCGAGGAGTTCTTCCCCTGACGATGATACAGCGGCGTAAAACAACGCGTGATGAACTGACTGCGACACCCATTCCCTTCCCCCCCACCCCGTGCCGCTCTGGAGGGGAGGTAGTATAGATAATGTTAAGCCCAGGAAGAGGGAGGGGTGGGGGGAGGTTATCTTGTTCCCTGTCTTATTCTCCTGCTAATTTTAGAAATAAATGAATAGTTTTCCCCAAGTCGAGTCTGTTTTGCTTGTGATGGTAACTTTAAGGATTTCTCCCCGTCCTTATCTCAAACCTCGAGCCATTTTTCTTATATCATTTCCTCCTATTCTCTCGGAGGGTGGGGGGAGCGAGAGAGAGACTGCATAGCTTGGTCCTGAGTGGGACTAAACAGACTGCGTAGTCTGGTCCCGATCGGGGCTGAACTACGACACATCCACCTCTCCACACCTGCCATAGTAGCAGCCCAGACCTCCAAATTGTTCAACTTTACATCAGTTCCCCCAGCAAGTTTCCCATCCCCATGTTTCTGTGGCAACTAGAAAAGAGCAAATACTAATTTCATAGAATCACAGTCACATAATGGTTGAGGTCATCTTATCCAACCTCGCTGCTCACATAGAGCCAGTATGGCTTCACCAACCCTAACAGAGGGGAAGCTGGCAACATCCTGGCAACAATTCTCCTGATGCACCCCAGGACATCATCAGCCTTCTTTGCCACAAGGGCACACTTCTGGCTCAGGCTCATTCAGTGTCCACCAGGGCTCTCATGTCCTTTTCTGCAAAATCGCTTTCCAGCTAGTCACATCCCCAGCACATACCAGTGTCTGGGGGGTTGCGCTTTGTGACAAGCGGACTTTGCATTTCCCCTTGTTGAATTTCATGAGGGTCCTGTAATCCCCTTTCTCCAGACTGTTGACGTCCTTCCAGATGGCAGCACAACCTGTCAGTGTATCAGGCACTCTTTCCAGTTTTGTGTGACCCACAAGCTTGCTACATTCTGCCCCATCATCCAGATAATGAAGATGTTGAACAGGATTGGAACCAGTTCTGATCCCTGGGGTACACTGCTAATTATTTGCCTCCAACTAGACTTGCTGCCACTGATCACCACCCTCTGAGGTTCCCATTCAGACAGTTTTCAACTTTCCTCGCTGTCTGCTCATCCAGCCCATACTTCATCAGCTTTTCTATGAAGATGGTACAGAAGACCATGTCGAAAGCCTTACTGAAGTCACAGTAGACAATATCCACTGCTTTCCCCTCATCTACCAAGCCAGTAATTTTATCATCAATGTTTATCAAATTGGTCAAGCATGACTTCCCCTTGGTGAATCCATGTTGACTACTTTTATTTTATTCCTTGTCATTTATGTGCCTGGAAATTGTTTCCAGGATTAACTGCTCCATCACCTTTCCCAGGGACTGAGGTGAGGCTGACCAGCCTGCATTTCCCTGGGTCCTCCTTCTTGCCTTTTCTGTAAGCATGCATCAGCCTTTTGTACCTCCTGACCACTGAATGTTTGTCTGACTCTTTCTTGGTAATCCCAAAGCTAGTGACTGTCATGTTCTTCTCATTCAGATTCCCATTGCTCAGCCTAACTCCTGTGTTCACTGCTTCCACCTTGGACACAAGAAAAAGTATTTTCACTTGTTCCCCAAGGAGCCATTCTTTTAGACAAGACAGACTTAAATTGCTCTTCACAGGGTCTTGGAAGTTGGTCAGTATCTTACCCGAATGCATGTATTCATAAAGCCTCATAGTTCCTTATCCTAATCAAAGAGAGTAGCCAGAGATGGTTCTTCTTCCAAAAAGATGTGTTCTCCTTGGTTCTTTATTCATAAGCCTGCTTTGTAGATTGTCTGGAGCTTTTCTTAGCTACAGTTCTAAATGAGGAGAATGCAGGAGAAATATAAAAATATTCAAAATCTTCAGATGAAACTTTATAAATCCATACATTTCAAAGCAAATGAAGCAGGAGTCTGAGTAAATCCAAAAGTGACTAGCAGCGTCCAAGATTCCCTCCTTTATTGGCAAGATGACCTGGCTGTGTGAGGTTGGCTGACAACATCAGAAAGTTAAAATGTCTTTTCTTGTACCACCTTCAGAGGAACCCATAAGACTTTCTGGCACTCTCTGAAGCAATCTTGGAATGCCTCCAGGTCATCAACAGTGAAAGAGACAGACAGATTCACAGCTTTATCCAGTAAGGATGATGCAAATGGAAGATCCAAAATACTATCACCAACTTCAAGAACAAAAGAAAATATAAGTTAAATGAATTTTCACTGGAAAAAAAAATGTAGTTTGATAATACAGACTGAATGGAAAATTTCTTGTTGAATTCAGAGAAAAAAAAAAGAATATATTCAAAACCCATAAAGCTGCAGGCCAGAACAATACATCTGAAGATTTACTCTAAGCAAAGATCAAAAAAGAACTTTAGCATCTTGCTATGATTCCTCAGTCAATTATGAGAGAAGGAATGCATGTCAGAAGAATAAAAAAAAAGGAACTATCATCAAAGAAATTGAATAAAGAACTACAAGACCCAGGGAAATTGTGCAGAGCTACTCTGAAAATTATTTCCCATGCTTTCAACTGCAGCTTTCAAGAGCACCATGCTGGAGGTTTTTTCCTTGTTTAATCAAAATTTCACACTTTACAGTATTATTAAATAAAGTAACAATGGACAGAACTCGTTAAGGGCAACAAACACTACACAAAAGCAAAACAGTTTTCACTGTGGATGTCTAGGGCAAAAATCAACAAAGTTGAGATCTTGCAGTTAGTGTTACTCTCCACAACATTGCAAAGAGTATAAACGAGAAGATGAACTTACCTTTACTGCATTTCAAGAACACTGGACAAAGATTTCACGAAACAAACCCTATTCTGGCAAACCCAAAGCAGAAACAAAGAGAGGTCATTCCAGAGGGACCATTCAAAACACTGTAATGGCTTATGTACCAACTTTACAAATCAACAGCTTTAAGAGATTAAAAGTAGTGGCCCACTATAAGATTGTTTAGGAACTAATCTCTCCTGTAAGCACCCAAAAGTGCAAGCAATCGACTGGATTTTATTAGACAAGACCTATGAACAGAGGGAAAAAAAAAAAAAAAAAGAAAAAGCATTCAGTCTGTGTAACTGTATAGTAGACCTAACACTTCAGTGGAGACTTGTTCCAAGTTCAGATAGAGCTTTCCAACTTCAGTCATTTCAGATTTATTTATGTGAAAAACACCTGGTGAAGACATTAGGAAAAAGTGAACAGTTTTCTTCCTTATGAGAACTCAAGAATAGATATTAAAATACGGAAGACTCAACCTCTGGTTTGAGCAATGTGAGAAAATCACATTTTTAAAAATTGGTGGTTTTTTCCCTGAAAGTTACTAGCAAGTGAAAAATAATTATTTATGTCCCCTATTTCTTCTCCATTACAGTGATCAATGGTAGCAATTGTCATGTGTAACAAACACACACATTTACATAATACCTAATAAGCACTCTTAAAATATGTGTCATTAAGGACTTGAATTGCTTTTTTGAAGTTTGGCTAATAGAACTCAGTAGACATAGAATACACTGACTTTGCCAAATTAAATATAGAGCAAGGACATACATAAATTATTCCCCTCTTCCCAGGACGTATTCATTTAATTGATTGCCCAGATTTTACACTTTAACTATTTTACCATTCACCTGCTCTACTTATATTAGTATTTAGAAACAAAGAGACAGATAAGTGATCTGTGAAAAGCTTTCTACTTTTTCATTACTCTTCAGCAACACAGTTTGAGCAGCTTATTAGAAAAACATAAGAAGGTAACAGATTCCAACCCCAGCAGTCTCTAGTTTCATTACTTTTTGACATTCAGTGCAGGGAACACAGCAAAGCTTTTGGCAAGAGCATATATGCCCCCTATAGGTTTAATGTATTCTTACCACAGAAAAATGGAAATAAATGAAAGGTTCATTAAGCACTTCCTAAACAGAAAATTCAGTACCAGAAAAATGATATTACGTCGTTCAATAAATATATATTTACATACACACAAAGCAAATAGGAAATTATTCTTTAAAACTTAAACATCTTCCTGTCCAAACCTCTTTTCTTTTAAACATAATTCTTTTAGCCTGCATGAAAGAGATATTGCCCCAAGTATTTCCTTTGCTGAGCAATGTTCCCTCCCTGCCTCTCTTTCCCTTTGTCCCACAGCTTTCCCAAGTACCACACTGAAAGGTTTTTAGAAGGAGTATAGCATTTTATTCTGAGTTTATGATAACGTATTATGCAACCTTATAGCACTACCTACAGAATTTGTAACAATGTTGTTACGATTTCATTTGTGTTTTAAAAGCTGGATCATAAATTTTACCTACGTCAGCAGCAATGACACATGGGTTTGGAAATACTATTAGCATCTGGTTCAATATACTATTTTATATATACAGATCCACAAAGGTAGGTAAACATGGGTGAGAAATCTTGACCATTTAATGGCTTCCATACAACTAACTACAACTGAGGAATTAGCTTTTTTTTTTTTTGTCTCTTAGAAACCAGTAAATTCCAATTAGCCTTCAATTTTATTTTTTGAAGGTCTGACTGTAGATCTGATTCCACATCCAAATTTCTACTGGAATATCACAGCAAGTATGACAATTCTAAATAAAGATAAAGCATGGCGTTTTATTCTGAGGAACTTAATTAGCCTTACCTCAGTGTTCTTAAATCCCACAGTTTGATGCCATCACCTGTAGCTGTTGTCATGAAAAGATTGTAAGCTTCGGCTTGCTGAGTGCTGAAGGACGACCCCTGTAAAATATGAAATCAGTTTCAGGTAATTATTCTCATGACGCTAAATATTTATAGACTCATAGAATCATAGAATATCTCAAGTTGGAAGGGACCCATAGAGATCATTGAGTCCAATTCCTTGCTCCTTACAGGAGCTCCTTACAGGACTACCTAAAACTAAATCATATGACTAAGGGTGTCATCCAGATGCTTCTTGAACCCCGACCAACTCGATGTCATGACCACTTCCCTGGGGAGCCTGTTCCAGTGACCAACCACCCTCTCAGTGAAGAATTTAGTTCATTTAAAAAATAAGCAATAAATGTTTGTTAGGTTATGTGATTAAAAGCTTGTCTGCACACACACAAAGGAGCACAGAGGAAAGTTGGCATGTGGAGGAATCCCCATAACCCAGCCAGAGAAATGGAGCGTTGCCTCAGCTCTTCTCAGTGTTGTCCCAGGACAGCCATTAGCCCTTTGGTCCAGGTGTGACACCCACCATGATGGGAGAGGTTCTCTGGGTCACCTCACAGACTGATGGGGATCACTACCTATCAGTGTATGGGAGCCATTATGGGATGTAGGGGAAGACCTTTTTGTGATTGCACAATACACTATAGGATGTTTAGGGGAGGAAAGAAGTGTGGGGAAAAGGAGGGATCAAAGAGTAGTCCAACATTTAATTATAAGCCATGCTTAGCCCTGGCATAAGTGGGCACACTTTCCATTGACTTCAGGAGCAACTGCCTTCATTCATAACAGGACTGATTTTGGCTTCATACCTTTAAATAATTAAATCCAGTCTATCTTTAAACTTCTGGATTTTTAACATCCACATTAGCAAATCTTGGCCTTTTTGCTGGCTACAAACTTCTTCCTCCAGGAAACTAAATAGAAACATTTAAAACTCCTTCTTTCCTTTCCCCACCATTCACATTCTTGATTTGGCTGAACACATCACTGAAACCTCAAGGCCATTTCCCGCAATCAGTGCTTGACTGCCAGGAATCTTCTATTCGTTATGAAAACTGGTGTATATCTGGAAAATGCTCCAGTATTTAGTCAATGGAATTCCCCAAATGGCAAGACAAAGTGGGGCACTCAGCATTAGAAAGACTACAGGAGCTTTAACTTACTTTACTTTAAGCAGGTTTCCTTCCTAAATTAAGGACTACCAAAACCTACTCTAACAGATGAACTAAAATGCACTGTGCAACAGATTTCCCAACAAAGTCCACACATTCTCACATTAGCTGTGTATAACTTAAAAAAAGAATAATTGTAAAAGACAGACAGTAGTTGTCCAAATATTAATTAAAAGTTACAGAGCATAATTTCTTTCTGTGTTTTTGAAACTTTTACTCACCATCCCTTTCTTCAGTCAGCAATAGTCACAGAGTCAATACAAAAAGTTCCACAGACACATACACATTTAGTTCATGCACTACTCCTTTACTTTAGAATATACTCACAGTAATATAGGTAAGAAGTATAATCCCTTTGTTCCTTCCCTGCCCTTACATTTTGTCAGTAATATACTTTACTAATATAAAGCTATATTTGTATACTCAAACTACACTTGCTACTGAATATTGCTGTAGAAGACAAGAAAATATGTATTAGTTGGGATAATATGCAAGCTGAATTTTATTTACCACTTTGTGTTGCAGTCCATTAATTTACAATAATCTATAATGTATCAGAATTTAATGCAAAAAGTAGCATATTCCAACACACTATTCAAACTATATTCTTTCATCCTGAAAGGTAAATAACTTGCCTATGCCCCATCTTCTTTCTCCTACTGTAATCCCTTCTCAGCTTGTATCTAGACTACATGGCAACTTCCACATAAAATTTGGCCCAAAGAAGGACATGGTTCGACAGAATCCCTGTCTTGTTCACTAATTCCATATCAACACCACTGATATCATCAAAACAGTGCAGCTGGCTTATGCTAAAGGCGTTGATCAATTGATGTCTCAGAAAACACTCCACATTTTCCAGGCAAGCACATATTTTCAGACAGGTTTGTCACTATGGCTAGAAAAAAAGTAAAATGGCTGAAAGTTCTGAGATGCCTATTACATTTTTCAGCCTTCACATCATGTACATTCCCTAATTAATGAACTGATGAATTTTGAAATAAAAGGGCCACAGCAGAAAATGAGAAACTTTGTTGTTTCTCTGAAAATTATTGTAATCTATAACTGTGTTTGCTAGAAGAACACACCACCATCCAAATATTTGTGGCTGATACTGATAGACTCCTGTTCAAAAAAATGTTTTGCAGCACTACAAATGTATTGCTAACACTAAAACTCTGAATCTTTGTGGCCTCTTTTCAAATTGCCATTTATTTCTGTATCTCACAGGTTCCTAAACTTTAAGACAGGAAAACAAGTTTGACATTTCAATCAATTTATTTTATTATGTTTCTTAGCAGACAGAAATTCAAACCAGTATAGTCATTAAGGAAAGTGATTTTGTTTCATAAGCCATCAAAAATTCACAACACAAAATACTGTTCTGTAGAATATAAGGAAAGAGCTGAAGAAAACACAATCAGATCACTGAAATACTATAAACGGAAAGGAACAGCGTGAAAACTTTTCTATATCTGTTGGAGCATATATATATACACACACACACAATGTGTATATCCAGACAAACTTTCAACCACTGTTGCAATTTAAGGTTTTCAAATCAAACAGGGTAGTTTTAGGACATTTGGCTATTCCTACAGATAGCAAACATAAAGGAAAGATTAAGTACAACAATATATACTCTCCATTATGATGTCATATCAGTGCGCTGATGTATTTTCACTGTATACATTATTCTTCATCTCACTATAAACATTTAACAACATAGGACAGCTTATCTTGTGCAAATATGGAAACTACCGTATTTTAAAATTTAGCAGCCAAGACTTTTTTTGCAGCTTCCACACAACTTTTGTATTTATTCTTCAGCATTATACTATTGAATTTTTTATTTCTGAAGTAATCCTTTGCGCTAAAAGCTTAGTTTAAAATTGGAAGACTTTCTAACTGTGTTACTGTATTTATTTTAAAGACGTTTAGAAATGTTCTTAATAATAAAGCAGAATTCACAACCTCTGGGAGTGAGCTTTACTGATGCTGCTCCCTTCAATTCCCTGCATCCTTCTCCTCCCTCATGGCCATTACCTCCTCAAACCTAGTTTCTTCCAGTCCTTGCATCTGCCTCCTCTGGACCCTTGCAAGACACCAAGGTTCAAGCACATGAGAAGGAAAGACATAATCAGGGCAAAGTAGCTCTGGGAACAACAGTAATTGCTTGTGGATGACTGAAACAGCATGGGATGGGGAGGGAGGATTCTACTAGAGTGAAGGAATTAAGTGCAAGAAGGAGAAGAACGAAAAGACTTCTTAGGAGGTGGAGAAATGAAGACTCATAGCTGCCGAGGCAGAGCACCTGTAACGATACAGAGAGATACAGCCTAGCTTCAACTGGTGAAATAGGTTTGGAGATGTAAAATGGCTAAGTGGCACAGGATCAGAGGAGCAGCCTTCTGCCAGCTGAGTAGGAAGGGTAACAAGACAGAAGACAAGCTAGAAGCTCGATCTGGTTGCTGCCATTGTTCTTGTCTCCAGGAAAGAGGGAGAAGAGTCAGTAAAAATGTGCAGAACCACACCTTACTTGAAAAGAAGGACCACAGCAGCAGTTTGCTAGCCTATAATAGCAAACAGTCCATGTACTTATTCTATATATGTACACTGTATGAGTATGTAGTCTACATTCATCTGCAATATTTCCACAAAGTATTAGAAAGAACAGACTTTATCTTGCATAATTCAAACTTCAGATAAGGGACAAGTTTTCATCAACTGTACTTACATCTGCACAGAGGCTGCAGACTGAGTATCTCAGGTAAAGATACAGTCTGATTTTGCAACTTAATTACAGTCAGGAAGATTCAAAACATTCCTGCTGAAGAAAGACAAGCTGTGGCAAGATTTTATTTTTTTTTATTTATTTAAAGAAAAAAATCTCCTGATAGTCCTCACTTACTACTGTCCAGGGAGCATCACAAAGCAGTCTTGGAACATGGCAACTGATTTGCATGAATCTAAACCATAAAATGCACTTCGAAATTACATATATGGCAATCATCAATGAGCATTCAGTCCACAAGACAAGACTAGAGCTAGTCCAAACGAAAGTCTTCCTTTTTTTGTGTGTAGGCACTAGATCTTCAGCATCAACTATTCCACTCCACAGATTTGCTTCTATTGCAGCACCCCTCATCACTAGCTAACCTTAGATTCCAATGTGTTCCACACTTTAAACAGGAGATAATTTACACACTGCATTCTGCACATTTTTGTAAGTCTATAAAATATTTTAGCATATTATCTTAATGCAAATGTACTGAGTTATATTTACTCTAACAGCTTTAAACTATACAACTGCAACAAAATCGTTGCTGTGCAATTTTCCTATTGACTTATCTGAAGTATTAATCTTATATAACTGAAAAAACCTGGATCTATAATTTAAAAAAAAAAAATTGTCAGTTTTCTTTGCTATACCACATACTTCTAGGTTTTTTCCTCAAGTGAATACTTGCCCACAGCTTTAAAGTTTTTCTTGATTAAATAACCTGAAGCCACTAAGCTGACTGAGCAAAAACAAAAGCCAGAACTTTAAGCCTATATGTGTTAGAAATAGTACTGAAATAGTTAGCATGATTTTAAGTGTTTTACCAGATCACATCTCTCAGGAAAACCCACAAAGGATTCTACAAAAGTAGTAATAAGGAACTGTTTTAAACCCACAGAGGCAAGGACTTTCCAACTAGGAATGAAGAACCATACTCAACCAAACCTAACACAGTAGGTATTCCAGCATGTACAGTACCATAAGACCCCTAAACTTTCAAATCAATCTTCAAGTAAAAAAAAACAAAAAGAGCAAGGATGAGGGTTATTAAATCATCTATTCTATTGCAGTGCTGAGCAATTACTTTTTTCAGTTGTTGTTTCTGAAGTTTTGGAATAAATCAGATGGCTTCAGATTCAATTTTAGAGGAGAACAGTTACATAAGGAAAAGTTCCTGTTGAACTACAGTATTACAGTCTGGCACAAGTAAGGCAAACGGTAATACACATTTCCCTAATAGCAAGCTTGTTCAGTAATCCTCACTGCTCCCTGCTTTCCAGTAGAGAACAAATGAGATTTGGGTGCCTTTATCACACAGACTTACGATCATCCTCTCCAACACAGAAAAAAACTCTATTGATTATTATCAATTATATTTTTAGCCTCCAATTTCTTTGTTGATGGAGTTGTAGCAGTACTACAAATAAAATTCAGTAAAGCATATACCTTATTTTGGCAGATCTGATGGACCGATCTAGTATGAACTTCTGGTATCACTGCTGTGCTGCAGCCTGCGTT
The DNA here is from genome assembly GCF_036417535.1 of Chlamydotis macqueenii. Classification (NCBI taxonomy): domain Eukaryota; kingdom Metazoa; phylum Chordata; class Aves; order Otidiformes; family Otididae; genus Chlamydotis; species Chlamydotis macqueenii. The sequence continues at coordinate 99,421,183 of NC_141558.1, read as the reverse complement.
GAGGTCAAAAACTTCCAATGCTCGGTTGCTTCCAGCTGTAAGTACAAGATCTGTACAGTTCTCTGTGTTAAAGTTAAATTGATCTAAAGGAACAAAAGCATACAGATAGACAAAAAGACAGATAAATCGATGTCAAGACTCTGTTGTATTTAGTGCTCTATAAGCAGTCCTCTGTCTTACAGTCCTAAAAAATTTATGTCCAAGGTTGAAGTTCAATACCACAAAAAAAATTACAGCATTTTGACTCTAGTAGAAAAAAAAGTAGTAAAGAATCAAATGCTAATTACTTTAACTGAAGTTATTCCCATGTCATTAAGTCCAAAGAGCTATAAAGAAAATAAGACAAAGGATACAAGAGTAGAAATCATTTACTGCTGAAAGGCTGGTTATCTCCATTGTTGAAGCCATGGGAAATTTCTGTACCAATTTGCAAACACTTCTCTGTTTGTATCTGCAAAAAATATGAAATGAATGCCAGTGTTAATGAAAGAAGTCATTATTTGTGGCCACCAATAAACTCCCATTGGAATTACAAAGCAAATCAAAATGCTTTCTTTCATTATTAAAAATTAAAGCCACAGACCTTTTAACTCATTGTTGAACTCTATTAAAAAACTTGATATCAAAACTTATCTGGATGAAAATAAACATTATATTCATATACATAAGACAGATCTTCCATCAAGATGAAATACTAAAATAACTCTGTATAAATACCAAAAATGTTTAAGAGAAAAAAAATCTGTCATGTACCTATGATCAAAAAGCAGAAATACCATTAGTTACAGTATAGCATTTAACGTGCTGATCATACGACCCATAAGAAAGAAAATGAGGAGAAAACAGTAAGGAAAGAATGATTTCCACTTAGATGGGAACAGAACAAGGGGCTGATCACAGACTACCAAAGAAATTCGGCTTTCCAATATGCAGCGAACGGTTCAAGGTTCTGTGGGATATCTGCCAGCTCCATGCAAATGTTGCAGACATGCCAAGCCCTCTAAAATGGCTTCAAACTTAATTATATCACATAACGCAGAACTGTGTTGTGATTCAATCTGATTAGATCTTTCTGTTTACTGAAATATATCAGCACAGACAACGTGGATCTGATCTTAAGTCCACCAAAGTCAACAGAAAACATTCCTCCATGGATATGGATATGGATATGGATATGGATATGGATATGGATATGGATATGGATATGGATATGGATATGCTGGGCGAGAAGAGTGCGATTTCCATAGGAGACATTATCTAAGGAATATAAACAAAGCTGTTAATAACTGTACCGGCTCTGGAGTTAATTTTCTTCATAGTAGCTTGTATGGTGCTGTGTTTTACATTTGTGACCAAAACAGTTGATAACATACCAGGGTTTTAGCTATTGCTGAACAGTGTCTGCCCAGCATTAAGAAATTCTGTTTCTCACTATGCTCCCGGAGTGAGTAGGCTGGGGGAGCACAAGAGGTCAGATGGGAACATAGCCATGACCATTTACCTGAATTATCCAAAAAGATATGCCATAACGTATAACGCCAAGCTCAGCAATAAAACTAGGAGGGGTGGAGTTTTTTGAAAGTAGCCAAGATTAGCTGGGCATCGGTCTGCTGGTGGGAGTTAATGACTTTTGCATCACTCAGGGTTTGGTTTTTCTTTTCTTTATTCTTCACTTATTAAATGGTTTTTATCTCATCCCATGAGTTTTCCTCACCTTCACCTTACCAATTCTCACCTGCATTCCACTGAGGGATCTCACTGAGGGAGAGTGAGTCAGCAACTGGGTGGAGGCTTATTTGCCAGTGAACACATCACCATAACACAAAATTTCTACATTATATTCTAAATGCAGACATTTGTACGCAATAAAGTAATTCCAATGTAACTAAGTATTATATTTCCATTTTAGCAATGACAATACAAAAGTCCATGCGTGACATACTTGTAGGAATAATTACTGTTTCTTTCCAACAATGCTAAAAGTTTACAAAACTGAGACCATTTGATAAAAGCAATATGTTTATCAGATGGATCCGTTTAAAAGAAAAAAGGTTAATTATTTGCTTTTGCCCTTTTTTTTGTCATTCTCAAACAATGATCTGCTGAGTTTTTCCAGGTAGACATTAGAGCTACTTCCGCAGTGATGGTGAAGTGGAAGGCAAAATACAGTGTTTTGCAATTTAATCCCAGAACCTTTTATTGTTTCCAGAAGTATTTTATTCAAGTATACTACAAAAATAAACTGCTGTAGACTTCAGGAACATCTGATTTATCTCCATTTTTTGGGTAAAGATATCCAAGTCAACTTTAAATAAGCTGACTGGGATAACAGGAATAATCTAATGAAGACAGAATGAAGCTTCCTCTGGTCTAATTGACCCTGCTGAAAGAAGCTTACCCTAACAGTTAGATTGCTCTAAATGCAAGAACAATTGTTTTGAATTAGCTGAAGTATCTCTCTTCCACAGTGCAGTCTGCTACATAGATAAACATCTCACAGGGTGTTTCTCAGATAGAATTTCACCTAGAAAGCAAATCTTCAGCTAACACAGTTCATCAAATACAATTGAGGGAAAAACTGAACCAAAGTAACAGAGGGGAAAAAAATAGAACAAGAGTACCCGTTTGCAAAAAAAAAAAAAAAAAAAAAAAAAAAGGAATTTTAGTATATTTAAGACCTTGTCTTTTTTTTGGCACAATGCATTTGCCACATGTCCTGTACACGTTCAGTTCAAAGTGCAAGTCAACTAAAATTCAGCCAGGCATTGTAGACACACTGAGCTTGACACTCTACATTAGTTCTTGCCTTTTAGAGATTAAAGTCTCTAAAACAATGTGGGTTACCTTTTTATTGCTTTAATAATACCTCCATAAACTAAGAATTAACAGGCAACACATAAGGCAGGTAATCAGATTATGTTACATAATTCAAACAGACACAGGACAAAAGCTTAAATGCCACTTATTTCTAAAGATAAGAAGAGCATTTGAAAATAAAAATGTGTGTTGAAACATAAGTACAACTGCACAATCTACATCTTAATTTAAAATAATTTCCTGTTGGTTATTTAAAGGATTGTTATATATCTTATGAAGGGCTTGTCGATTAGTTAATAAGAGGAAATAATTATTTGATCATGAATTAATTAATTCCTTTGACTAATTAATCAGAGGAACTGGAACAGGTTGCCCAGAGAGGTGGTAGATGCCCCATCCCTGGAAACATTCAGTGCCAGGTTGGATGGGACTCTGATCAACCTGATGTGGTTGGAGATGTCCCTGCTCTTTGCAAGGGGGTGGACTAGACGACCTTTAGAGGTCCCTTCCAACCCAAACCATTCTGTTATTCTATGAATTAATCCAGTAAAGGTCAGAAAGTGTTGTAATGTTTATCAAGATAAAGGTGTGAAAAGCACACAAAGGAAAGGATTTTTGAAAAATATTACAACTTATCAGTAAGAAGGCACATTAAAAAAATAATTGTGTTTTTGCTGCAGGAAAAAAAAACAGATTTCTGTGAATATAATAAGGATTGCTGTGTAAGTAAAAAAAAAAGAAGGTAATAGCAAATAAGATAAGAAATCTTCAAAAGGAAAGAAAAAATATTTTTATTTTCCCATCAGAAGTGAATTCTGAAAATAAAGTTATATATAACTAGGTTAAGAATACCATCTCAGGTCTAGCCACTTTCCAGATATGAATTTGACAGTCTGCCATTAGCAAAGCTAATTCCTTTGTTGCAGGGTTTCCAATATGAATGCACTGTCACAGTTGTGAAGTTGTTTTCAGCTATTACAAAACACTACAAGCCCTAAAAAATGCTGCACAGATGAAGGCCAGGAACGTGAAATGAATATAGGCAAACTTCATCTCATAAGTCAACTGGAGAGGCTATGTAGTACAAACGTGCCTTAAAAATTGTCTAAATTAGACCAACATCTCCTGAAGCCACAGAAAAGCTTGTGATGGAGGCAGAAAAAAGGGATGAACAGTATCTTCTTAATACATTTTTTCCAGGTCTTCAATTCTATGCATAGCACAGTCTCAGCTGACAATCCTATATGTCAGATATCCAAATAAAATCACATTTGTCTTCATATACTCAAAGCTGCAATTCTGTCCTTTCATGCCTTCAATCACTAGAATTCTGACAATAATAAAAATGACTAATCTCTGTAATCTCTTATAACCTACATTTGGGGATGTAATCATTTTTGGGGAATATATTTACAGTACATAGTTATTTTCAGGAGACTGGCATATCTTCAGAAACAAAATATAAAACCAGATTGTAAGATACAAACACTTCCTGCAATGACTGCAGAGACTGATGTGTCTACTTTCCAGCAGATTTGAAGTCCTTTGCTGAAAGCGTTTTTCAGGAGATCAAGGTAAAGTAGAAGCATTTTGATGACAGACACAAAACTTCAATGTATGGAAGTATGTTACTATGCTAAAACCAGAAGACGAACAGGCACCTATAAAAAACTTCTCAATAACCCAGCTTGATGCAGATCTGACATTCAACATTTTAAGGAAAATGGTTGCACATGGCAAAGCCAAAACTAAGTGCCAGACCACAAACATCAACAGCATAACAGATCATAAGGTTTCAGGCTATTAAAAAAGTTTTATATACACTGTAAAAATTAATCTTCAAACAGCAGTCCCATTATAGAGTCATAGAATCATTTGGATTGGAAGGGACCTTTAAAGGTCATCTACTCCAACCCGCCTGCAAGGAGCAGGGACATCTCCAACCAAATCAGGTTGCTCTGGATATATATATCCAGAAAAAGCCTTGAGTTCAGTAAAATAAGAAAATCAGTTACATGAAAAGGAAAATAATCACTTCATCTTCTGGAATGCTTAGACTTTATCATAACTGAAAAATATTCTCTCTTACACTACAGAAGAGGCTGGATGCCATTCACTGACCCTATGTAACAAAACTTAGACATAAGAAAAGAAGAATGGGAAAATTTAAAGCATTTAGAGATGGTTGTCGTTAGAATGTTGTTAGAATTAATCTTATGACTTACATACTTCTCATCTAGTTTCTATTCTATTTCTGATAAAAAACGAAGAGTGGCTAACGATCTAGTGGCTAAAGCTCAAAGGAACCAAGCTTAGTATATTCTTATTATCATACTGTTGAATCAGGTCTGTGGAGCCCTTTTACTTAAGAAGTTTAAACTGGCTTAAAGGGTTTTGCATGACAATACTTGTCCTGTTAAACATTAACTTTCCAGAAGTATTTAAAATGAATACTCTCCTATATATCATTAGCATGCTAAGTTTTAAACCCACTTAGCATAGCCGTTGCTTTGTCCATCAATAACATGTTCTGATACAGCTTCTCATTTCATCAGAGTAGATATTTTATCATTACTTCCCTTACTGTATGTATGGTTATTACTACAATCAGTTGTTAAATACAATGGCTTTAAAAGGCACTGTTTCTGTCAATGGAACCCCTTTCAAATTGTTCGTGCTGATCTTTAAAACAATACATAAAACTATAAAAATGGCATAACAACCCATAGATGTTTTATTCGGCTCAAATTCTTTCGTGAATTAAACATAATTAAGAATTTTTAAAAATAAACTGAGAAGCAAGTAGTTACATTTCATATCCACATGCACAACTGCTGCTGAGAGTGGAAATTCAGTAGTTAGTAATTCTGGAGAACGTAAAGAAAACTGTTTAGGTTGTGAATCATTTTGAGATTAATCATAGAAGCAGAAGTATCCTCTTCCCAGAACTGCAATAAATCTCTTCTATGACATTTGTAAACAAGGATATATTTAACTAAGCCAATAAGGAATATAACATTTTTTTCTCATTTCCACTTTTTAGTTTCACCTTTAAAACTGAACCAATATTTAACCATTTAATTAAGTTGTTGTGATGCTTAGTTAATTAATACTTATGGAGAGTTCTCTGAAAACTCTGCACAAAGAAATCGCGATATGATTTGTCATTGTACTGTCTTCACCTCTGACATACAGTAGCAATGTTGGCCAGACTGCATTGCAATGCTCCTCTAATTAAGGGTGTAAAGCATGCTTTGGGGTTAGATCTAGCATCTTCTTGAATCAGTTCCATTCAAGCATTCTTCCAAACTTGACTCAGAAGGAAGAATGAAAGAGTTGTGAGAAATAAAAGGAATGACGCAGAGTTCCACAAAAGAAAGAAATGCTGGGAAATGAGCTGGAGGGAACCCACAAGAAAATGTCAAAGCAAATTAACCTTTAATACCTCTTTTTATAGATATATATAACCAGGCCTCAGACTGGTTTATGGATTTGTTGTAATGTCTTCTATTGTGTGTTTGGTATTTTGGCATTATACTAATATTCCAGAGAGTCTAATTGCTTATTTTTTGAGTTAGTGTTAATGCATCAAGAAATACTGAGAGCATGGCAATAAAGAGATTCCGCTATAAGCACAACCCTACATACATACTTTAACAGCTTTAAACCAGGATATTATATGCTTCTAACAAAGTAATTGGAAGAACACAGGACACAGCAGAAGTTCACTGTCCAAGTCCTTGCAAAACTGCTTGAGTGGGTTGTACAATTACATCAAGTTCCATAATACCTTTAGTTTCTTAACTAACCAGGTCAAAGGTAATTCAGATAAGTAGCACATTATACACTACAAGAAAAGTTCCTTATTAAAGCCTAAGCCCCCACAAACAGAAGGAAAATATATTTTTAACTATATCTTAAAACTGAAAAAATAATCAGAAGACAGAGGGATCTAAAAGATCAGAATATTGTTTTCCATCTTCTTTTTCTAAGTTCCTCCACAATTGCCTGTATAAATTTTAAGAGTTAAGAACGGTATGAGAGAAGCAGTTGCCTGCCTCAGTTTCCAAATATTACTTGTTTACATTATCAACATATTTCAAGCAAAAATGGAAACAGGAATCACTTCTCATGTCTTACAGGTTCCTCCTGCACTATTATACATTGCTACAGGGCAAGCACTTCAGAACACAAGATCTCTGGAGAACACGTCATGAGAAAAGAAAGTCAAGTCTCTTTGCTATATACCCATTCTAAATAGAGTGTGTGACTAAAATAATAAGAGCCACAACAACTCCTTCCTTTAAGGATTTAGATCAGAAACGGAAGATAAAGAACCACAAGTGACAGTGGATTAACTGTAACATCAAGCAAGTGACTGAAAACTGCTATTAATTAATCATTTTGAAGAATTTTTAAACAGAACTTAGACCATAATACATTAGCTACTTTTTCAAATAAGAAGGAATTACTGTTCTTAAAAAAAAAAAAGTGTATTTTAAAGGACTGATATAATTTTGCATTTTTTTTCTCCTTTTGTTTTTTATATAACCATTTAAAGTTTCAGTGAAGTTCCACCTATTAGGTTCATGCCTCAATCCAGGAAAGCGCTCCTATTAGAAAATGTATTTAAGCCTGTGCTTAGCATGCTTTTCTGGGCAGTGGCAAAACTACCAAGGAAATAGGCCAGTTTTTCCCATCCAAGGATGCAGCACAAGACTATTTAATATCATGGACAGAACACACCATTCACAATATCAACTAATAGACTTCAGTGTCGTAACCTTAATTCTGTTTGTTCTTCCACTCAAAATCTGAATATCAGGCAAAGAAAAATAGCTTTTCAGGGTGTTTTTAAATGCTACTGTGCCTAAACATACACATATATACATGCATATACATATATATACGCAAACAATGCTGAAAGTCAGCAATAGCAAATGAGGAGCAGAGAAACGTAGTAAAAGGATACAAGGACAGTTTTAGCTCCACTTATAAAATAAAAGAATAGAAAAGGTATATCTGACATGTAATAAAAGAGCATATTTTAAGTCTGAAAGAAGCTACATAACGATAAACAGAAGTATTAGGAAAAGGTGTATGAGGGATGCCTAACAGTGAAGAAGCACAGGGACAAAATAGGACAACAAGAAAAGTAATTAGATACAATATAACTATATATATAACAAAATTTATTAGATACCACATAACAATATTCCGACAATAAGTTGGAAAGCCAGTGAAAATTATGGAAATTATCTACTTCCATTTGACAGAGAGGATGAAAATAGTTGCTGCATGTTGGAGTCTCGGAAAGAAAAAGTATACAGAATATTCCCACAACAAAGACTTGCAATAGCTGCTTAAACATTAATGCACACTGGGATGGGAACAGGCAGAAGGTAAAGCTCAGAAGGTCCCAAATGGTAACAGTAACAGTAAAACAGTATTTGCAGCAGTTAAGATATGCACTATAAAATAAAAATATTTGACATTTCAATTCTTTTTCTATTGTGCCAGAACAAAGATTTTTTACAATTAGCTTTTACTATATATTCAGTTTTTTTCTTCTGTAATATTATTGCCACACACAAAATCCCAGATTAAACAGTACAAGTACTTTCACTGGTCTGTTAACGAGAAATTGTACTCACCGTTTGAGGTCATCCTTGGTTGTGTCTAGATGGAAACTTAACAGATGAAATTCAGCTCCACAACACAGTAATATAAAAGCATCTATGAAATAAAACTGTGCAAAGCGTACAGACTTATGGAACTTTTCTTTGCCCTGAAATGCAAAGAAAATTATTAAGAATGGATTCTAAGATAATGAATATTTTTTGCCTGAGATTCCTGGTGTTAAGGCATAGTCTCCCTGTTATCCTGATCATATGCCAGGAGGTTAATCTGCTATATGGTGGCCCTTCCTATTTTTGACATCTATTAATCTCAAAATAAAGTTTTCATCCTACTTAAATTAGTTGGCAGTAAAGTTAATAGTATCTGTAGTCAACTGAATCTAATACAGTCTAGCTTCATACTTTAAACTTCCATTTGAATTGGGGAGTAAACTATAAAGTCAAGCAGAGCTGAGTCAATGAAAACAGAACATACAGAGCAGATAAGAAAACCAAAACTTTCAGACATGCCCACTAGCTTTGTCTACCAAAGTTTGCTTTTTTCTTTTCATAAATTATCATGATAAAAGCCTAATTTGAAGCCAATGGAGACTACCCAGACCATAGTATCAGTTGGAATCACCATCACTCAGTAGCTCTGAAAATCAGGCTGCACGTTCTTTCTACAGAGCTGTTAAAATGGAAGTAGATGAAGGTGCAGAACAGTGTCCTCTGTGAACCAAACTGACAGAAGTTTCTAATTACCAGAATTAGGGCAGGTTCATTATTGCAGACTGACCAGACTCTTACAGTTCTGTCTTCTGATGCAGAAACTAACCACTTCTTGTCATGACTCCAGCCGACAGAGTTAACTGCACCATCATGACCTAATAAAAATAATAATGGAAATATCATAAAGCTTATTTCTTGCATTAATACATTTATCCAGAGTTAATATAACTATATACAATGTTAAAATACATTCTAAATACAGGCTTCAAATGGTTGGGTTAAAACTGGTAACAGAAAGCCAGTTATTGATTTTTTCTTCCACTAAAAACCATGGTAAAATGTCTCTCATTAATAATCAGACAACGATAATTCTGACTCTAACTTTTCAAAGTTATTGGAAGAGCATTTTCAAGAAACATCCTTGAAAATCAATTTAAGTAAAGATACATTATTACTCAAAAAGAGAATCTGAGTATTATATTATAATTAATTTTGATATTAAACATGATCTGGAAACCATTTAAGACCTTGCAAACAGTTGCAATACTTTACTTTATTCATTAGGCTTTTATTACTGACCTAGCTGTTTTCACAAAAACATAATGAACATGCCACTACAACAGCTTCTGCAAGGCTGTTTCATTAGGTACAAAAAAAAAATATAAATGTAACTGCCCATTTAAAAATCGTAGCTTAATGTGCTATCATCTCCAGTTAATAGCAAAAAGCTTCTACAGAATCAAACTTTTCCAGTATGGGGTCACACAGTCAAAAGCAACATAGAAACTTATAAAGAAAGAACTTCAAAAGCCAGAAACATCAACCAGAAACTAAAATTATTAATTTGATCTAAAATAATATTGATGCTGACAAAAAAGGTTAAAAAAGAAGAAAATATGTCAAACAAATTTAACAAACTTTGGCCCATATTATTCTAATTCATCCAGATGAAGTCTGATAAATTTCATCCAGCTTAAAACATTCCAAGTTCTTATGCTGCCCTCTTGTGCACATTTCCTCTTTAGTCAAGTGAAGTTTTAAATAGAAAATTTGATTGCTTTAAATTACAGGAAGGCTAATCAATTTATCTCAGTAATTAAGCTCTTTTATGATAACATGTATCTATAAAAAGACTTATAAACAAGATATTTTAATTCCCAGTTAACAAAGACCTGTAGAATTTTCACCAGAAAACTGCATAGGTACTGGTTAAGTACTATAAGTACTATACTTATTTTATTCTCAATATAAAGATTTATTTGAAGGCTTTGGTTTTGTAAAAGTATTTGGAAGCCTTGAGTTATCTGCACTTTAAAAATAAATACATTCATAAATTAATTAATTAATAACATCATATCAGCATACAAAACAGTTTTCCAAAATGGCAAGGAACATGAGAAACTTTAGGAAAATCTGAGGTTTGGAAAATTGGAAGAGCCACGCAAAAAGCTTAAGAATCTCTGCACTCCAGGTCCCCCAATCCCAACGCACAGTGAAGGAGATGCCAGCTGGCTTGCAAGAGGCCAGTAAGTTTCAAAACAGGCATGACTTAGGGCTCCCCAGGCCTGAAGCTCATTGAGAAGGACAGTAGCTGGTTTTGTAAAAAGACTTCTTGAGAAAGGCCATGCTAACTGTCACTGTTTTTAAAGCTGGTCAACATTACCTGCACTTCACTATAGGACACAGACACCTGAAGAGCCAAAACTGAAAAGGAATGCAGAACTACTTAAAACTGTAACTGAGCACTTCAGGGAACAAAACTGAACAAATGAGGCTTATAGCAAAACTGCTGTTGCTATACCATTTCTCTCTGATGGCGCACTATAAAAATATGATTTTCGATAATCAGCTATATTCAGATGTGAATGCTGCCCTGAAATTGAAACTTTTTAACAGAATAGACAACACTGCCATTTCTTGAAAAAGAAAAGTCTTACATTACCATTGATTGCAGCTCTGAATAAGAGTAATGCATCATGGTTTTCAATGAAAAGAAAATACATTTATTATGACACTTCAAAACCAAATGCATCTAAAGTAGAAAACAAATAGGTGACTTCATGATAATCTGAACTGTACAGAAGAATTACATGAAGGAAATAAGCACGTAACTGAGGGTTTGCAGTTTCTGCTCCCCTACAGTACAGTATCTGAGTTTCAGATCTGTGTTGCTTTTGAAAAGAACTACAAGCACAGGTTGCACTCTTATGCTGCCTGAAGAGCCTGAAGTCGAGTGCGGTTTACACTTCTTTTCAGACTGTTCGTCTGAAATGTAGATGAATGTAGAAAGAATGAAAGGCATCAGTGAAATAAATTAGATAGTAGTGCAAAACCTAAGAAAACTAATAGAACACAGCCAACTGTCAAAAGAACAATATAGTAATAAAACAAAAAAAAAATTTAAAGCAAGAGAAAGAACTAGTACTTGATATCTTAACTACTGGCACCAGAAAAAGCTTCTCTGTAGAAGCATGAATTTTCGTGCACTTCACTTTACTCTTCTACCCATAATAAATTAGGCTGCATTTGCAGAGTACTGCAGTATTTTAGGGAGCTCTGAATGTTGAAACATGAAATATCATAATATTTACTTTTATTTCATAGAAAGACAAAGCTTTTTGTCAATAATGTGTCAAAACCTAAGTACTGTTTCCTTCACGATTTACAGAGTAACATGAACTAAGTTTTTCTTTCAAATTTAGAATTGTCTAAATTTTAATCTTTTTTTTTCTGATTTTGAATATGTCTACTTAGATTAATCTTTTTTTTTTCTTATTAAGTCTGTTTTCTGTTATTGCCAGTATCAAGCCATTCCTTAGATATTATTTAGTACGCAGCAAACATATGGAGGTATAGATGCAGCAAAGTCAATTAAATTAGTATCTTCCCCTGAGATGAAACAAAGATAAAACCCAGCTATTACCAATCCAAAATCAATGAAGCCTGCATATAAACAAACTCCAGTGGGAAGAAGAAAAAAAAAAAAAAAGAGTATTTCACAGACTTGAAATGTCACTTTTTGCAGCACATAATCTCTATACACCTTCAACTAAAACCAGCTTGTCTAACTTCTTGACAGTGGTTCACATAAAGAGAAGCTGGATCTGTGATACAAAAGACAAACTGCAAAGAACAGCTACAGAACACATACGGTACAATGATAATTTAGAGCCTCATGGAATACTTTCACAACATTTATGTTCTACTTCATGTTCAGAGTAGCCCTGATACCCAAAATAAAAGGTGTTAAAGTTCTTGAAGATCGTTCACATCTTAGCTTCTTCAGAAAGATGCGTTAGTAATCTGAAGAAACACCAAATTTTAATCCTTTGGGCAGAGCTTTGTTAAGCTGCTGTGTACCAAATAGAGTAGCAGTACTATATCATTTTTATAGATCCTTGTAACAAGTAAGGGAAGGAAATAAAGAATTTTGTTCTCTTTTGTTTAATTGCATTTTTTAGAAATCCTTATCTTCTAAAACAATGTTAAATATTCCAGATGTATGGGGTCCCTTTGGACAAAATTACTGCTTTTGTTCCAGTACTACCTAAATAACAAAATTATGTCAATAAAACCTCAAAATACTATTCCTGCCTGCAGTTTATCTGACTTGCACTAATAATTTGCTCAAAGTAGTCAATGATATATGAATAAAAACATTTTTTAAAGTTTATGAACTTGCTATTGTGGAAAAAAAAAAGACCTTACTACCCTGCTTATAAGGCATATTTTCATCAATTCCCTCACACAAAGAGGAAAATATCAGTAATGTTGCCTCCATTAGTTGTCACAATACCACAGCTTCTTCCATTGTATTTACAACAAAAATTACTCAAATAACCTCAGTTTTCATAAATTTAGAAATAATTTTCTAAAATAACTTAAAATAGTCTACTTTTATACTTGTTAAGATCCACTAGTAAATGACAGTCATCTTCCATTACGAACTTCCACAGAAAATTCACTTAGCAGGACTGATTTACTGTTATTAAAAATTTAAGAGATAATTTAAGAGATATTTAAGGCTCATTTACAATGTTAAGTGACGCACATGTGTTTGCACATGCATACACTTTTTCAGATATACATTTCTCCATAGGAATACCTCTCCTTTTTTCAAATAATTGTTCTTTAAAAGTTTGGAGCTGCAAATCAAACACATTTTTTGCTAAGTCATCGCAATCAATTTTTTAGATTATTATCTATTACACTATACTGCTGCAATATACACATGCATCATCATTACAACATATTGAGAAATGGGAAAACCTGACAGACAGTGTAATTCTAGAACAAAATTAAACAATCAGAGAAATAACTTCTAAATCTTGAATCAGCAGTATCTGCTCTCCATCATTCTTCTCAAGGTGATGTAAGCGGAATCTTTTAATTACTATGCCATCTTAGGTTAAATTAAATCATATACTATGTCTTTAATAATGTAATTCATATTTACCTGAAAAAACATTACATGTATCGGTGAGATTGGAACTGAATATCTGTGCAGTTTTGTCAGCCAGGCCACAAGCCAGCTTCTCTCCATCCCCTATAAAGAAGAGTGTCTAATTTTTTATATTAGAAAGCAACAAGGACCTAATATGCTGTTTCTTTTAATCGTAAGAATCACATATGTCACTACAACAAAACACAAACTAGATAATAATTTCATATGCTTAACGCATATTTTATATGAACATCACAAACTCAGGTTGCAGAATTTGGTAGGAATTTTTACACGTTTCATTTCTTGTCCTGACATAGTCTCAAAACAGTTACTCATCACAAGGCCAGAATTCACTTTTCATTTAAAAAGTGCTACAAAATTTAAATGCAGAAATTTTAAGCAGTCATTTAAATTCTTACTCTTTTTTTTCCTTACACTTTTCTTATATATTAGAATAAAAAGCACATTTTAGTCATTTTGGATAACTTCTTAAAGATAATTTTTCTTCATAAGGTAATCCTAAAAATTATCCAAGCATAGTCAGATTGTTCATTTATATTGGCAATCACTGGGAGCACACAATGACAGGATAGACACCTTTAATGTCTACATAATGGCAGTGATTTGTGAAATGTAACTGTTCGTTTAAAAGCTTTTTCTGAAAAAAAATAAAATCATAAAAAGTAGATAAATAAACCTATGGGAAAAAATAACGGAGAGTGGAGCAAGAGAAGAAGCAATGAGAAAAAGTAAGGAAATGAAGCGCAGAATTCAAATCAATGCTACCGGGTTCACTGTGAAAAGTATTTTTAAAGAGGTACCACCTGAACACTCCCTTCATAAATCTCCTGAGCATCTTTACAAAGGGAGAAGGAATAAAGGTCATGCTTGACTTCACCAACATTATACACTGCTATCCACTGTCCAGGAACCATCTACATTGCAGGTTCAGAATACTGTATTCCACAGAACATTTTTTCCCACATTATGGCAACATAAACAGATAAGAGATTCGTACTTCTAATCTCTGAGAACCATCTACTATAAGCGAATTTTAAGTGAGACACAAATTGGAGTAGACATATATGTTAAGATGAGGCATTCCAAAGCCTTTTTTTCCTGTTATCAGTTATTAAATGCTAGCACTAGACTGGCAAAGAATATCTTACAAAAATATTTCTAATTTTACCTGATAAGCAATATTTTGGGTTAACTTTTTCTCCAAGTACTAGTAATTCACATACTAAATAATACTGTTAAATATGTTTATCCACTGATTTCCAATCTATATAAATATAATTATACAGACATCCACTGATTTCCAAACCATTAATCAATTCATATATTGATTAAACCTATTACAAGACTCCCTTCTCCAAAATAGTTAAGAAAAAATACCCTTCTTTGGATTATATGGAAGAATTATTTTTTACATTTTTATACATAAAAATGGAATAATCTTTACATAAGAAATTGGAGTATTCTGATTCTTTTGAAATAGAACTCCAACTTTTAATACACCCTAATGAAACTAAGCAAATGTCTCAGAAAATAAATTCCTTAGCAAAAGAACTTGTTAGACTACTAATTTTCAAATTGTAGTGGGAAAGTCATAGAATAAGTCCAAAAGGAAACAAGATGTAAAATCAGAGAATTAGAATCCTTTTGCATACATGTTAGCACCTTGTATGGTTTTGCAAGTTAAAAAATGATGATCAAAGTGTACATGGTATTGTCAGAAAGTTTTCTGGGAATTTCCTTAGTAAATCCATGGTCTTAACAAACAATGTCATACAAATTTTGTTTTTCTTTCTTCACACTGACACAACTGTACATTTTATAAAACCTGTACATACCAGAATATTGAATGCAATGAATTGGGGTTGGTTTACAAGTAACAGATGTCTCTTTCTCATATTTGGTTGGAGGATAATTTTCAAATGGATATTCTTTAATTTTACTTCAAAGAAAAAAAGAAGAGAAAGAGGAAAAATATTAAGATATCTAAACCCAGTACATTTTCATTTCAATTATGAAATAAATGTGCTTTGGGAGCTATTCTAAACATCTTTATATAAATATTTCCTAGATAACTTATGTTAAATCCAAGATAAGAGGCAGAATTACTTTTAAATTTTCATACTAAATTACTCCTATCACCAACTGTTATGAATTCATGAGATCAAGAACAAAAATGGTCTGGTACATAAAATCAAACTTAAGTTGCGTAACTATCTAATGAAAGTATTTAAAGAATGCAAACTCTAACTTGTTGTGACAATAAGCAATATGAAAAATATCTCCATATTCCAAAAATAAAAATTACAAAAATAAGAATTACACTGATCATCTATTTAACAAGATACTAAAAAAAACCACATAAAACTTAAAGTGCTAAGTAGCTTAACCTATCATAAAAGGCCACAAACCGAACTTGAAATTGTTTGAAGTGCTTATCTAAAGGCTTCCCTATATGTGCAAGGATGACAAAAACTTAGTCTTCAGCTATTAAGTGGGGTTTTAACACTTTAACAGCTTTATTAAAAAGAGAAAAACGATGGCATTAATCATTCTTTACTTTTATGTTTGTACTACGCAGAACAAAGACTCTACATAACACTAAAGAGAAAAAAAAAACCTAAGTAATATCCCCATTTAACAGGCCACACCAATTAACATGAAAGTGCCAGCTCTATTCTTTGTGCCCACAGTAGTGATGAATCCACTGGTCAAATTGTACCACTATGTATACTCTTTTCAAGTTAATTAGAGTAAGCTCGCATTAGCTTAAGATAACATGATTTTAGGGGTGACTGAGACACATGACCTGAAATCACTAAGTCTCACTGTGCCCCATTCAGTTACTTTTCTGACTAGAATTGCAGCTTAAGAACATGTTGGAAGTAGGCTTCCAACCATATTTAGCACCTGTTATTCTTTCTAGCATCAAAAATCTAAGAAAAGTTATGTATATTTTCTTTTATATGTAAGATTTACTCAAATTTAATTGATAGTCTCATAATCTGAATCACTTGCTGCAGTCATTTTATAGCAAATTTACAAAGCCTTTTAGTTCCAGCGGTATCCCTAACTAAAAGGTTCCAGTGAGAAAAGCCCCTACAAACCATATTTCAACAGAACTGTATTTTTCCTCATTTCAATTTGTTCGTCCTCTAATGGAGTTGCTAGATTACTTACCATTTATAATTGGTCTTCCATTTTGATACTGCATTTTTCTTCAGGTTATTATTTGGAATAAACATGGTCATTCTACAAGAAAAAACAGAGGCTCTCCTATATGAAGCATTAAATGTCAACAAGAGAAGTAGTTTATTTCAAACAAAAACCAATCCTATTTCCTTCTTTACTATTAATGTCTACTAGTAATGTCAGCAGGTAAGATAATGTACATACACTGATGACAAGATAACTTTCTAATGATCTAATTCTTGAGCTTGCACCTCAGTTTTGCTTTTTATGAGGTATTTGTTGGATAATGCATTCTGAAGGTCAAAATTCATTCATATAAAGTTCTCAAACATTTCTTTCTGCAAGCTGAAGAAACAAGAGTTTAATCATATATATGAAAGAAATAGAATGTCTAATATAGATTTTGAAAGGCAGTTGAACACTGACCAGAAATTGTGAAAATTTTGTTTTACAACATATTCTGAAAATTATTTCATTTTATTATTTTGTTTCATTTCATATCTGTTTAATTTCACAGTCACGAGACTATATGGCTCTATTATGTGACAAAATACCACACACCAATAAAACAGACAGAACAGTAATGTATCTACTCACCGTGGTGCTGCTGTATAACCTGATGACTTAATTTTACGATGGAAAACCAATGGCTGATCTTTCACCGTGCTTTTCACTCCTTGAGCAAAATAACTTAATTTAATTTTCACAAAAATGTTTTTTGAACATTATATTTTTACAAATAAGGTAGACAGGCTAGCACAGTAGAAATATTTGATGACTCCTTATGTTACAAAACAAATTTATAACCAATCACACTAGAATAATGATTACCGAGAAAAGGAAATAAATTTGAACTGTTACACTGCATAACATCCCGCCTCCAGTAACAGCAGTAAGTAGGAACTTCTTTAAACTTTGAATTAGCAAGAATATTGTCCTGAGAAATTTTTTTCATCATTCATTTTCTAGTTGCTTACTTATGCTTAGACTTCATATGCACTAGCTATAATGTATTCACATCTTCTATTTAGAATACAGGATGCATCTAGAGATCACTAACAAACTGGCTGGTGGCTATATGGGTACACATGTATGTCTAGGGGTTTACGTGGCTTAAGTCATTAATAATGTCTGCAGTCACATTGCTGTAAGAAGCCTGAAGGACAGCCTCCATCCCAAAACTACATGGGAGTTTTTCATATCAGCAGAAAAAAATTAATCAAATAAATGTTGCAAAGTGGGGGGGGGGGGCGGAATCTTGTTGACGTTCCTGGGGAAAAACTTCAAGTGCATTGGGAGTGATCCTGTGGACACATTTACCTATGCTGACGATAGAAGCTCCTTCAGCTCCCACTAGTTATCATTTCTCATTATGTAGCAATAAGGTACAAAATGGTCCTTCCTGGGAAGCTCCCAATACCACTTGCATAAAAGACCGTAGGATTTCCTTACAGCACCTAATCTATCTGAGTGTGAGAGATGTTAACAAGGGTAGTACAGATATCAGTGCTGGGTGTTTGAAGCAGCCTGGAATTCTACCCAAAACACTGTAGATGCATTCTCAGAATACCATACAACACTAAAGACATAACCTTTGATAATCCAACAGGTACAACAAGAACAATCAACGTAGTAAAAATAGATTATTTCTACATATCTACAGCTACCAGTATTTTTACATCTTTCCTAAAGAAAAGGTGATTATTAAAAAAAATTATTTTGTATTTTTTGGACTTTGTTTTACTGTTGCTAAGCAGGCTTCAACAGCAACTGGAAGTCAGATTTTTTTTTTCCAAACAGCAGGCTATTGAGGCCAAAATTAACTTCCTAAACTTGTAGTTATTGACGAAAGACTATTCAGGACAATAAAATTAACCAAAACAGGTAATCAAAGTTAAGAAAGAAATGACAAATTATACAGAAAAAAAATATATTGCATGCTGTGGAAAAATAATGACTTATGAAAAATTTAAACATTCTACACTCTTTAACTCTTAAAATCCACAGAAAGTTCTCAGAGTTTTTGAAATAAGAAAAGTACCTTATTACTGTCATTTTCACTACATATGCACAATATGAAATACTAGTAGAAGTATAAAATTCTCCCTACTAAAATAAAAATATAATGCAACATGTATTTAAACCAGAAATCAATATACTGGTTGTATTGGCCACCAGCCACTTGTGAGTCAGTTGCTGTTATTAAAAAATATAAATTCATTTCAAGATTGGTTTATACTTACCAACTGTTTTACTAGAAGGTTCTTTCATGGTTTTCTTTAAACTCTTACATAACGGAGAATTTGTCAATAAAGAACACCTAAGTTATAAAACCAAGCACAAAAATCAATCAATGCGATAGACAAAAGTATCAGATTTGGAAAAGATATCAAAGCTCCTTTTTAGCTCTTTGTGTGCATGTGCACTCTTCCAGTACCTCAAGGGGGCCTACAGGAAAGATGGGGAGAGGCTGTTCAGTAGGGCCTGTTGTGATAGGACGAGGGGTAATGGTTTTAAAACAGAGGGAGGGACATTTAGATTAGATATTAGGAAAATTTTCTTTACACTGAGGGTGGTGGAATACTGGACAGGTTGCCCAGAGAGGTGGCAGATGCCCCATCCCTGGAAATGTTCAAAGCCAGATCGGATGATGCTCCAAGCAACCTGATCTGGTTGCTCCTTGCAGGGGGGTTGGGCTAGATGACCTTCAAAGGTGCCTTCCAACCCTAACCATTCTATGATTCTATGTGTGTATGTATATGTATGATACCAGTGAGATTTTCATAAATACAAGTAAGGCACAGTGGATTAGTTATCAGCTCAGATACCCAGCAGCTCAGACAAGCCTTGGCCCTTACTAGGTTCATGGAGCACTGCATTTACATGTTAACTCTCATTTCTAATCAGTTAATATTAACTGATGATTTTATTATAAGCATTGAAATCCGCACTTCAGTGTATATTGTAGGATTTTTATTGTCTTACAAGATGTCACAGTTTTCCTAGAAATAATTTACAGGGACATGAAGGACAAGAAAGTAGTAGCCAGCATGGATTCACCAAGGGGAAGCCATGCTTGATCAATTTCTTAAACTTCTATGATAAAATGACTGGCTTGGAAGACGAGAGGACAGCAGTAGATACTGTCTACCTTGACTTCAGGTAAGACTTTCCGCACTGTGTCCCATAAGATCCTCACAGAGAAGCTGATGAAATATGGGCTAGATCAGCACACAGTGAGATGGACTGAAACCAACTGAATAGCCAGGCCCAAACAGTAATGATCAGTAGCACAAACTCTAGTTGGAGGCCAGTAACTAGTGGAGTACCCTAGGAGTCAATACTTGGCCCAATTCCGTTCGACATCTACATTAATAATCCCAATGAAGAGCAGAGTGTACCCTCACCATGTTTGCTGACGACACAAAACTGAGAGGAGTGTCTGATACACCAGAAGGTTGTGCTGCCATCCAGAGAGACATCCACAGGCGGGAGAAATGGGCTGACAATAACCCAGTGAAGTTCAACAAGGGGAAGTGCAAAGTCCTGCAGCAGGGGAGGAACAACCCTAGGCACCAGTATATGGCTGTAAGGAAGACTCTAGACGCAGGCTCTGGTGCCCAGTGAAAAGACAAGAGGCAATGGGCAAAAATTGAAATACAGAAGGTTCTGTCTGAACTCCACGAAATGCTTTTTTACTGTGAGGGTGACTCAGCACTATCACAGGTTACCCAGAGAGGTTGTGGTGTCTCCCTTTCTGGAAATATTCAAAAGCTATTTGGACATGGTGCTGGGCAACTGATTCTAAGTGGCCCTGTTTGAGCGGGGTGGTTGGACAAGGTGACCTGCAAAGGTGCCTTACAACCTCAATCATTCTGTGATTCTGTAATTTCTCCCACTCAATACAACTAAAGCACGACAGGAAAACAAGTAAAATAAAACCATATCGACAAATAGCACAGTGCAAAACCATGTGATGCACTTCAGTGTCAGGAAAACAAATGGATAATCCAACTCAGAAGAAAAAACATTTAGTTATTCTGTACCTAGCAATAACCGATAGACTGTTCTCATTTCCACATAGGAGAAAATCACTCTGCTGAGTTCTCACCAGTGCAGCAAGGTTAACTTCCAACACTGCAATCATATCTTCAAACATTGAGGTGATCAAGCATAAAACCTGCAGCAATTATACCATAAAATAACAGTCCATTTACTTCATAATTCAAGCTCCAACACTAAAGCATTTATAATGGAAAATTAAATCACTTTCTGTCATTTATGAAAATTAGTCAAAAATATCCATGGGTTTAGTCTTGCAGAGCATTAAAAAGGAAAAAGTGGTTAATGCTATCCTTAAAAAATATGCTAATGTTGCTTAAATGTGTGTCTTAACAGAGTTGCATACGTAACAGTCACAGAAATTCCAATATCTTCTACAAGAGAGAGATTTCTGCAGTAAGAGTTGCAAGAAAAGAAACATAGAATAGTCTCCATTGGAAGCTGTCATAGTTTAGTCCCACTCAGGACCAAGCTATGCAGTCTCTCTCTCACTCCCCTCACCCTCTGAGGGAATAGGCAGAGATAATATAAGAGAAAAGTCTCAAGGTTCGAGATAAGGACAGGGAGAGATGATTCAAGTTACTGTTACGGGCAAAATAGAGTCTACGTGGGGAAAACTACTTGTTTATTATTAAAACCAAAGCAGGAGAACGTAGAAGAGAACAAAACAACTTTCCCCCACCTCTCCCTCTTCCCAGGCTACACTATATTCAATTATCTCTACCTCCTTCCCCCTGAGTGGCACAGGGGTGAAGAGGGAATGGGGGTTATGGACAGTTCATCACTTGTCACTTTACGCCGCTCATTCCTCCTTGGAGGAAGAACTCCTCACATTCCTCCCCTGCTCCAGCGGGAGGTCCCTCCCACTGGCACAGTCCTTCATGAACTGCTCCAATGTGGGTCATTTTTCCAAGGGGTGCAATCCCTCCAGAATGGCTGCCCCAGTGTAGGCCCTCCATGGACCATGGCCTCCTTTGGACATCTGCTTGCCCTGACATGGGGTCCTCAATGGGCTACAGGTGGATCTCTGGTCCTCCATGGGCTGCTGGGGAACAGCCTGCTTCACCATGGGCTGCAACACGGGCTGCAGGGGAATCTCTGCTGAGAGTAACATTAGTCCTCCTCCTCCTTCTTCACTGACCTTGGCGTCTGCAGCCATTCCTCTCACAAAAAATTCTTCACAACAGGCTGGCAGATGCCTCTCAGTTCTCTTCACACCTCATCTCCTCTCCACTTCTTGCAGCCGGGTCAGGCCAAGTCGGGCCCAGTCGGCTGCCTGGCGGGAGGCCAGAGGGTGAGGCCTGCAAGGCCCACAAGGCTTGCGCCTCCCCCTCTCTGCCCCCGCTCAGCTTCTTCACATCTTCTCTTCTTTTTTTTTTTTCTGTTTTCCCCTTCTTAAATATGTTATCACAGAGGCGTTATCAGGGAACATTCTGCTACCAATTGGCTTGGCCCTGGCCAGCGGCGCGTCCGCCCAAGACCCTGCCGAGTCCACCAGACAAAGGGAAAACTTCTAGCAGCTCCTCACAGAAGCTGCCACCATATCCCCCTCTCACTAAACAAAACCAATGCAAGCATACATGGAAGAAGGACTGGTTTCAGAGACATGCTGAGAACATGCTAAGAGCTGAATTTAAAACAAAATCCTTCTTAATAACAAAACACTGCTATGTCAAACATGTAGGAAGGCCTAAAGTGAGCTCAGTTCTGTAGGAAAACTGGAACTTCAAAAATGGAGTATATAGACAAAAATGCTTTTCTTTTCCTTAAAAGTACTTTCAGTGACTTTCCACAGAAATTTTCTCACAACTCAAATAGTCTTCACAGATTTCTTGGAAAGATTCAAAAGCAGTTCATCCTAACATGTTTGAGAAACTAGACATAACAATGCTTACATATTTTTTTCCCCTAAAAGATTGCCTCTGCTCCCCCAATGGTCATTCTTACATTCAAGGTACATACTGAACACTATAAAAAACAATTCACCTTTTGCTTATTAATCACTTTGGATAGTATACAAACTGTGAGAGCTTTAAAACTACCCAGCTATTTAAACCAGTGGATTCCATAAAGATGAATCAACTCTCTCCAGAGAAACCACTGTGTAATTTACATCAAGCAACACAAATGTGTACATTAATCTGTAAACAAAATGCATAATTAATATTTATTAAAAATAACAGGAAATGTAAACATTAATTAAATCAATGTTTCCTGTATACTCACCTTTCCATTAACTGCCTTCCTTGTTAATGCACATGATCCGGCAAACCGAATGCTAAGGTCACTGTAATCTTTACCAAAGAAAATATAGCACTATAAAATTGTATTTGCATTCTGAAAGAAAAAACTGTCATCTTTAAGACAAGGAAAAAAAGTTATTTATACTAATTTGACACCATCATAATCCACCGTCTTCAATGTATATCCTTCTAGCTTAGCCTCACATTGTAAAGAAGGAGTAGAATAATATTCCTTGTATTTAACACTCATGAACTGCAAAATCCATTGCTAGCCACTATAGAAATCTAGTGCTGACACATCTTCCGAGATAAGCCAGCAGTGCCAGAAAAGCATACAATAATTAATTAGAAGAAACATTTTTTAAAAAACACTTTGTTTCTACTGTATTCTGCTATTTCACAAACTAATTCTTATACTATTTATATCATACAACAAAGGAAAGCAATCACATTATGGTGTAGTCAGATATCTTATAATCATACCTTTGTAAGATAAAAAAGCTTCTAATTCAAAGTTCGCCAAATTAATTATGAAGAAGCCAGTAGAGCTTCCTATCCAAAAATAGCTAGTATTCAGGGCAGAATATCTATTAAAAAAAAAAGGAGAAAAAGTGATCTGAGTATGATACATAAGTTTTTCTTATTACCATACAAGACACAGATTTTTTTTAAAATCTGTAGCTCAAAGTAAAACATTTCAACCAAAATGGTGAAGTTTTGAAAACTAAGAACAGAACACAGTCCTTGATTTTAGGTAAGTGCTCATGGCAAGTCTAAAACAGCATAGGAAACATTTTTCTTCAAAAATTACTGTGGTTTTGTAATAGTTGGGAGATGCTGTAAAAGCATGGTATACACGAAGAGTAAATTCAAACAAAGAGGCAAATCCACATATATTCTTACTTTTACCACCTGTAACATGAACTCACAAAAAATAGTGAAATTTAGGTCTGTTTGTACATAGTTATAGTACAACAGAAAAAATAGCACAAACTAAGGGGAAAAAAAAAAAACAGGCAAGTCTGGTTTCTGTCTCAGTCTGTGTTTAGTGGTAGTATTGCAGTTAGGTAATGAAATCCAACCTTTACAAACACCACAGAGTAGACTGACTGGTTACACTTTCAGTCAACACCCTCACAGAAGAAAAATGCTATCAAGCATAAGATGATTATAACAAAATAACAGTTGTCATTCTCAAAAACTAAAAATCTTTTGATGCCACAGTAAATAAAAATTGATATCAACATTTTAATAAATTTTCCAAATAAGAGTTTTTTATTGGTTTTATTTGTAAAGTCAGACCACAAGAGTTGAAGTAAGGGTATGAAACATATAAAACTGAAACTTGGCATAAAAAGACTTACCACAGTAGCTTAATACTTTTTTTAATTTAAAAAAAAAAAAAAAAAGAAAACAAAAAAAAACCCTAAACAAAACAAAAAACCCACCAGAAACAGTCAAATACTTTGGAAAGCTGACTGGAAAGTCTGTTTCAATTCTGGTTTGTGATACTTGTATGTGCTCTGTATAGTTTTATTTGTGGTTTGCACTACTTTCACGCACGGCAGTAACAGACTGATTTAATTTGTGAATTCTTTGAATTATTTATAAAGAAGTGGCACTATCAAGTTATTATGAACAATGAATGACATCAAGTGATATGTACAGGAAGTTGGTCTCACGCTCACTTTACAATAATAAAATACCATCCATTGTGATGAAATTACTCCATGTCAAAAAGCTTAGGGCAGTATGAGACCTGTAATTTTTTGGGCATCAGTGTTGCAAAAGTGTTTCATTGTTGAATTTCACAGCAGGCAGGAAAAGTGGCAAATCGGGAACTGCTCAGTTGTTCAGACAAATCTGAACCATCTGCTAAAACCAATACATGGTAATTTAAAAATTAAACAGAAAAATACTTCTCAATAAAAAAATTCTAAAGACAAAAGATAATTGAACTAGATTAACAGTAAGAATTTAATGGTCATGGTTGTTTATAAGCAAACAAACCCTTCAACTATGATGTGATAACTGAAATGGTAAATAGTCCTTAGATGTCCAATGCCAGGCAGTATCAGGTGGGTGTTGGAAAGCGATATTATCTGAATTCAAAAAATTATTTCAGTTAACCTATAACTGTGAATCCATTTCAGGCAATCATGTCCAAAAAGGGCATTGAAAAAGGAGATGGAATTTCAGGAAAGAAATGCAATGTGAGGATTAATTAATTTAAGTATCCCTCCTCTACCTGGCCAATCCATTCCATGGGAAGGAGTAAAAACATCATGCTTCAAAATGCCTGTCTCGGATATAATTTTGTCTACAACAGGTTATGTAGTTCAAAAGTTTGGAAGGCAAACTGACACGGGCACACAATGACTGCATCAGACTTACTTCCTCAGGAAAGCAAAGTAAAAATAAATTTGCCTTTTTAATTCTAATTAGCTTCTTAATTATTTTAAACTGATCTTCTCTGATCAACTGGTATCAATAGATGCTAAAATAGATGTTCCCATTGCCATTTTAACAAAATTATTTTTCAGACTAGAAAACAGTTTTAACTTTGTATCAGTTTGTGTTATATTATCTGACTAAGAGTAGGACACCAAAAACTTGCAAATCACTAAATGCTTTCTTTGATTTTCCTATTGCATTAAAAAAAAAATAGTAAGTTGCAGTGAAAATAATGCAAAAACCAACAGGAACTCCTAGGAATAAATTCCAGCTGAATGCGTGGTGGTATTTTAAAGGACTTACATGCTTTCTTCATTATGGAAACATACTAAAGAGTCACAGTGTTCAATTAAGAGGATAGGCAATGATGTTTCCACTGATCCTTCTGGTCTCGTGCTTTTTGTTTTGCAAAGCTTAGAAGTATTTTGCCCTTCACCTAAGAAAGATAATAAACAATACCAGCTATCAACAAATAATGAAATAAGGGAAACAGATAGGGTTTAACAGCAAATTGAAAATAGTAAAGTAGCATGAACTAAGACCACACACAAGAAGCTTCTATCTGAAAAGATGGATATATCCTAAGAGCCACCTCTCTTGAAATCTCTTTCCTCATTAGCATGTTATTTTTAGTGCCATCATCCTTCAAATACCTAGAGATAAAATACAAAGTGCCTACTTCAGGACTGAAAAGGAGTTGGCAGAATGTAGGTGACAAAAAAAAAAGTGACTCTGAAAGCCATATTCCAACAACTGGGTACTTTTCCACTTAGCCTGAAAAGTCTCTTGACACTAAAGTTACGAGAAAATTCAAAAACAAGATGAAAAGCCACCTCAGTTTCACCTTCCCAAGGAGTCTCCAATCTATCATGCACATGCAGTTCACACCTAGGAACTACTAGTACCGAATTCAGCATTAGACACAGACACGACATCACTCTCTTTCAAACATCCAAAGACGAAAGTGACATCCATATATTTTAAATAATAACAAGTAACATAGCAGTCTTTCTCATTAGGTTAGGAGCTTAGGATTACTGAAGCTGGACCACTAGGTAGCTAAGAATACAAGTGTCGTTGGAGTCAGAAAAAGAGACAACAAGGGAAACCAGATCTCCCTTTCCCTAAAGAAAGCCCCCTCTTGCTTGCCTTTAGGAGAACCTCAACTCACTTCAGCTAGTGTGCACATAGTTTGAATGCCTCATTTGGGAACATGGAATCACCTTGCTAAGGTTACCAGTGCTGTCTTTAAAGACTTATAAGTAGTCTGTGTTATACCACTAGAAATACCACAGCCAGAGAAACATCATATCATGGAGGTACAGTTGGTTTTTTTAAAAAAAAAGAGAGAGAGATTCCTAGAAGCTTCAAAGGCAACAGAGAAATGGTACTCCACTTAAACAATGGATTCATTTTTAGGCACTGATTTTGTTCTCACTAAAGCCTTGGGGAATGAATTCAATAAAACAGAAATACTTAATAGTTCACATCATGCAATGTTTTATAAGCAGATGCATTGGCCAAGATTTTATTACAGACATACATGCACAATTCTTTCCAGATATGTCAAATAATTATTTCCAGATATGTCAATATCCAACTTCATATCAGCTCCAGTAAGAATCCCATGCCACAATCTGAGACTCATAACTCTATCACTTACAATAAATACTCATGGTATAAAAAGCACACACTCAGTAGCCAATAACAACTAGAATATACCACAAACAGCATTCTAGAAGCACTGTGCTACCTATTTCTGTTCCAGATTTCCTCACTTTATTACAGAATTTCTCTTGCTCTTTCTTTAAGTTGATATGTGCTATGCAACGGTAATTATGATCACTGATTAAACTGAAGATCCAAAGCTGCAAGAAAAAGAAAAAACAATTGTAATAACCTTTCGACACTAAACATAAAGCTTACATGAGTACAAACTAAAGGTCCAATATTTAAAACTGTTGATGTAACAAATGAATTTTTTTTTCTTCTGGAATCTCACCCTCAACCAGAAATTCAATTATATGCATTTCTAAGGTTATCAAGGGATATATTCAATATTAGAAAAAGCAGCCATTATCAGTTTGAACTGCACATCTAATCCCCACATGTTCATGTCTTTCAAAAAAACTCCTCATGAACTATTTCCCACAATTAAAAATCACAGGTAACCTGCATGTAATTGTTCACTGGCTCATGTACATTAATTTCATTTATACCCTTCTCTTTTTAGGCATCACTATAGTTAAATCTTTCATTTTCTTCACAATTCACTGAACAGTAACACTGAAGGAAAACAGCTGTAAAATCTCATGGAAATATATTCTTAACATTAAAGAGGAGGTGAATATGCATATTCACATATTTTACATTTTGATTACAATTCCAACATGCTGAAATCATATTCTCTTCCATTTATTGTCAAGTGTTTCATTTCTTGGCCATAGTAGGAGAATCCCATTTTCCCACCTTTTTTCTTTTAAAACAGATATATTTGTAGCCTCTCAGTGCACTCTTCTTATGTAATCACTGATTGTGCTCTTAAAATCTTTCCTGGCTTTCAGGAAAACATTTCCGTTTTGTAATAGTGTTCTTAGATACCATATATTGTTTATGCTCAAAGCATTGAATTATGCTTGTGAAAATAACTGTTGTAACAGTTCGAAACATGTATGCAGATTGTGAAGCTTTTTTATAGATACATTAATAACAGTTGACTGTTTTGACATAGAGACTAAGTTGATTGGGTAATCCTTACCTGTCCCTCAGCACATCCAGTGATAATTTGTTTATTTCCTTCATCAATTAGCAGACTTAGCAAAGGAAATGCTGCTTCAAAAAAAAATAAAATTATTTCCAGATAGACACAAATCAGACATTTAATTAAAATACAGTATTCAAAATTGGATCCTCCTATTCATAAAGACAGGTGAAAAAAACTCTTACTGCAATTCTTACGGTCGAACAATGCTTTGTGCGCCTCAGCCTTGGTGTTACTAAGGGCTTTCTATTTGCAGGTCTGAGGCCTGTCTTTCACCCAAGCTGCCATAGCAGTGGTTTTCTGTAGCCTTACACCCAAGCTGCTGTGGCATGGTTTTCAGAGCCGCTGCGGCAGTAGGTTTCTCTAGTTGTTCCCATGCTGTTATTTTCATGGCCTTGCACCTGCAAACCTTGATATTGCAGTTAAGGCAAGTTTTCTGGGAAGCAACTGCGACAGGCAATGAGGGGGGAATCACCCTTTCTTCTTTTCCTTTCCTACCACATGGTTTTAGCTTTTAGTTTACATGAGGTCATCCAATAATATGTATGCACAAAGCTTAACAACCAGTCTCCACACATGCACTCCCAGTGTGCTCCAGTCACCATTAACAGTACCACGTGCAGAAACAACCAAAGGGGATTTTGAGCAGGTCCTGCTGAGAACTGTATGGTTTCTGGAGGACAGTACACCAAAACTATCTACACAGAAGTGCACTTTAAAGGAAAATATATTTACCACTGGCTTTAAAGGATAATAAGCTTACTACTACCTAGTCTACTAGGAGTATTTTCACTAAATTGACTAAATACTTCTATAATAATTTTATATTACTGTTTAGAGAGAGGATTTTCTTCCCATGAAAAAGTATATATAAAAATAAAACTTACCCGTTAATACTGCTGACTGATATATTAACTGGCTGGTAGAATAGTCCCATACCTTTAGGGGGGGGAGGGGAAAAAAAAGGAAAGATGGGCACCTAGCTCTTTAAGGAAAACACAGACCTTAATGGCCATCATGTGGTGAAAACTGAGAAATGCAACCATTGAAAGTGATGCAATATGGTCAGGATATTTTTCACCTTTTTTTTTCTAACTGCACAGGGCTTTGTTCAGTTGATAAGCATCCATAGTGAAAAAGGTGAAACCTGGTATGGATACACAAAGTAATTCGAAGTACTTATTATCATCTTGGCTTAGGTTGATCTCTTGGTGACTTAAGCTAAATTAATGAAAAGCCATACCTGAACTGGTTCTAGATTTCCCACAGGGAGCACTATTTTTATATTGGGCTCTGGGATAAGAGGTCTTTATTAATAATAATGATACTTATTATGATCTCTAGGCCCACATGTAAGTCAACTTTCACTGTTAACATATTAACATGTTTCCAAGTGATGCATTCTATGCTTAATAGTTAATTAAGGAAGCTAAATAAAACCAAATTTTCCCTCTCATGTTGTTACTTCTATGACCCTTCCTCTCTACAACTACTTCCACTACATTTATCATAGCTATCATAGCTGGGATGGAAAAAATCACAGCCAGACAGTCACTGCTTTCTGAACGTGGCTGTGAACCGTCGCTTAGCTCCCAAGCTTTTATCTTTGTTCAAGTTTCGTTTCGCTCTGAATGTAAACATCATTTTTCTGAAAAGTTGTTTCCTAAGATCTTGTTCCACAAATTTATGTGAAGAGGTTCTCGTCTGTTTCACTTCTTTAGCCAAGTAAAAAGGCTAGGGGAGCATAAGGTTTTGGACATTGCAAGTCCTGCAATCACAGGAGCCAGCTATCATAGACTCTAGCATGGCTGCTCTGAGAGAATTACCCCAGATCTGCAGAATCAGGCAGAGGAAATAAAACCTGAAGACTGACTTACTAAATTATCTGAGAGACTTGCAAAATATTTTCATTTGATTATCATTTTAGTCCTAGCATTTATCAAGGTTAAAAAAACCCCACAACTTATTCATTAGGATTTTGTATAATTTATCAAGTCTTTATTACCTATATAGATATTTTCCTTTGGTCATTTTCATCTTGACTTAATTTCTTAGATCAACATAAACTAAAGAAGAAACAATCAATCAGAAAGTCAGAACTATTAATATTTCCTAAAATTCCAATTCAATCTTTGCTTTTTTTTTTTTTGTCCAAGACTAGGACAAAATAACATTTTCTCCAGAACAGAGAGTTACATAAAAATTAAATTTAAGAAAAAAAAAAAAAAAAAAGTTGGCCTATGTTTAGTATCACACAGAGGATAATCAGTAGTAGACTAGACTGTATATAACCAAGGTACCAACCCCAGTATTTCCTGGAAGATACTGGGTTCACCCGGGTTCCTTGTTTCCCCTTACTGTCTAAGTTGTCTTCAATGGTTGTCATGTACAGTAGCAGCAATACATAACGCCATCATATAAAATGTTGTCTGGCAAAAAATCCTACCAGTATGCAATAAACCAGCCATTGCATGCAATAACCCGGACGAATACTCCCAAAAGGGAAAATTTCAATCAATGTCAGCACACTCAAAGTGAAATGCTTTAATTCAGTTCAGCATACCTGAAACATTTCAGTTACAGTCAAAGTGATCAAAATATTTTATTTCTATTTGCCAGATGATAATAATCACCAAAGTTAACATTTCACTGTAGAAAGTTTTGAATACACAAAACCTGCATTGTTCCTTTTAAAAGGAGCAATTAATTTTTACAATAATTTCCCAAGCAACTCTAAGAACAATGTCCTGATCTCTATAAAGTCAAAGATTATGATTCTATGATTTCTTGCTTAATCTTCAGAAAATATTTAATGGGAAAAACAGACTACTTCACATATTCACTAAATAAGTTTTTTTAAAATGAAGCTCTACAGTTTCCTTGCCTTAAAGGTTCTGTCTTCTGACACTGATATAAGCATACTTTTCTCCCATGAGCAAAACTCAGCAGCAGTCACTGGAGCCAGATGTCCATGCAATTCAGCTAGTATGGCTTCATTCTGTGATCAGTCAATTCAAAATAGAAGCAGATTAGATTTCAAAGTAAAAATGACCACTAGTTAAATGTTTTCATAATTAATAACTGTTGCCAAAAATTGTCAGATTTGGATTCATAATATTAATTCAATAAGATTTTTCTAATTGAAACTGAAGCCCTTTATATCATTCTGCTTGCAAAACCACTACACATTACATTTGCTTCTTCAGAATTAATTATATTGGAGTAATTTTTCAGATGTCCTCAGAATATTTTCTTCTTCGAAGTTATTGAGATATTGTTTCTTTTCAACTTTTTAAATCTAGTCTTCTATCTGGTACATGATACATTATCAAGCAGCAGTTCATACTTATATTCACCTGTCTGAGAAAAATGAATGCTTTGGCTTAATTATACGGACATTTCTGTATCATGACTTTATCTGAAAGTTAATAAGTTAAAGAAAGCACCAAGGCTACAAAGAATGGTATCTCACCTTTGCACTTAACATGTAGATCTGATTTCCAGCACATACTGCCACTTGCTGATCATCCGGGCTAAATTTTACATGAAGCACCATTCCCAAAAGAGTTCCTATAACAATTCCTTGAGGTGTTAACCCTGCAGCAATTTTATTGTTAATGAGACTCAATGAAATATAAAACTGGTGCAGTGAGATTCTTAGAAACTTTGCATAGCAGTTATCTAAGCACAGAGCTATCCGTATTTCTGTCAGGAACACGGACAGAACAACCCATAGTTTAACTATACCAGGCCATTGGAAAGTAAAGCACAGAGCTATGCACCAGCAGGATTCCTCCATCTGCCTTGTTCCCTAGACATGATCTGGTACTCTTTGAGATACTAGTAATGAGTGTGCCCACCCAATCCTACTTCCATCAAAAACTGCCAGGGACAGGATTTTTGGAGCACGGTGACATGCCCAAGGAACTCAGTAGTGCCACGTTCATTTTGGAGGCAAGAAATCCCGACTGAAGCCCAGCAAAACAGGGGTCTGAAAAAATACTTCCAGGAGAATATCCCAGCTGCTCAGCCATCAAGCAAGGGGTATTTTCCTTCTCTTGGTTTGAATTCTTCTGTGGGAAAGGGCTGAAAGAGGAAGTACACCACTAAATATCAGTACAGAGTCGGATGATAAGGCTAGCTTTGAGAACAGGCTCACGTTCCATTCCTCTCATCACGATTTCATTCTGGCCATCTCACTGGTTCAAGCAGGCTGGTTTCTGCAGATCTCTATTCTACGATGCTTCCTTTAACAATGTGAGGAGGTTTTGGACATCTCATTAAACTTTAGGATTTCATAGGCAACAAATTAACTAGGATACAGGCACAACAACTATACATGTCCTTTTCTAGGTTTCATCCTAGAAGCTGCAGAGTCTTTCTACAACTTATTAATGTGTCAAGATCTATGAGGATGGAGAGATGGATCACACAAAAAAAAACCTCCTTAACTACTTTGATACAGTTGATAAATACAATCAGAGAAAACATGCCAAGATAGTGCAGAGCACAGTCTGGGGAGAGAAAGATCTCTAACTACAGGTAACAAAGAGAAAACTTTTAATAGTGTTGGACAATGTCATGCAACTCTCAACACTGAGACCAAAGGGAAGTTGTAATCTCTCTCATTTATCACGCCATAACAATCTATTTTGGACAGAGTGTTATTGGGACTCCAGTGAGTCATGACTCTGGGATTCTATCTCTCGTTCTTTCTCTTCCATTATTCCTCTGTTTTCCAATGGATTTAAGCTTGAAGAGGAGTTAGCACTGCTCCCTAGAATCTAACTCCGTTGGTTGAAGCTCCAATCCAAGAGGGTGGCTGGGATACTAGAACTTCTGCTTTCTTTGTGTATTGATGTGTCATCACAACTCTCTTTCACTCATGCACTCTCCTCCCAAATCAGATACTGACATTGCTCCTCCACACACTTGAGAACAGTGTTCCAGACAGAGGCAGAAGGAGAGGCAGGACCAGACAAAGCAGGATGTCAAACACTAGTTTTACAGGTACTCCAGAAAAGGCAGCAGTTAGCTATTTTGGCATTGCATGTTTAGTTATGCAGTGCTGCTATGATTAAACATCTTCCTCTCCATTTTTTCCACGGAACTCATCAGCCTTTGCAGTGGTTCTCCGCGTGCCTCCGGCGGTTGCTAGCACCGCCCTGTCCCCGCACAGCACCACGGCCAGCTCCCGGGGCCGCCCCTGCCCCCCCAGCTCCCCGCCCCCAGCACAGCCTCCGCCGTGGGGGCTGCACCGGCGGGTGTCAACGTGGGGTCTTCTGGGGAGGTGAGATGACCGGCCTAGCTGGACTACTGGCCTGGTTCGGCTTGGCACTCCCCAGGAAGAGGAACAGAGCATAAAGCGCAATTTATCACTGCCGGGGCTGCTGAGTCTGAGCGGCTAATGCACGCTACTCTGAAATAACAATCTTTTTACAGAAGCAGTAGTGGAAGAAAAGGAGGTGTTGGGGGTTGTCTTCTAAGGTGGCCGCTGCTTGGAGACTGTCTGGGCATTGGTCTGCCTGTAGGAGGTGGTGAGTGATTGCCTTTGCATCACTTCTTTTTTGTCCCTGCTCCTTGCAGGGGGTTGCACTAGATGACCTTTAAAGGTCCCTTCAAACCCAAACTATTCTATGATTCTATGATTCTATATATAATATATATGTATGTTATATAAATGGTACTCTACCTTCTTGCACCTTCTCTATGCATTCATCAAGATTCCACACTATCACATGTTCACAAGACGCAGAGCAGACAAGAAGTGGATTGGTTTTATTTCCAAAGGACACTGCAGAAATTGAGTAATGATGTCCTGACAAACGTAACGGCTTATAAATTAAGATAAAGAAGACATAAATGAGTCACTTCAAACTAAGATTATGAACCATTTAAAATTACAGATGGATAATGTACATGCAATTAACAAAACAATAGCTATTTTTTCTTTATTGTTTCAAAATCGCTTAATAAGCTACAATGTAGCTGCAGTAGGTTTGGCTGGGATGGAGTTAACTTCCTTCATAGCTGCTTGCATGCTGCAGTGCTTTGGATTTTGTGACAAAAACAGTGCTGACAACACACCAATGTCTCGGGTGCTGCCAAGCACTGCTTGCACAGCATGAAGGCTTTCTCTTTTTCCCACTCTGTCCCAGGCATCCCATCCCCAGCAAACAGGCGAGGGGTGCACAAGGGACCGGGAGAGGACACAGCTGGACCAGCTGACCCAAACTGGCAAATTCCTCGCCATATGATGTTGTGCTCAGCAATAAACTGGGGGAATGGATGAAGATGATGTTGGGGGGGCTGGGAGATTGTCTTCTATGGTTGCTATTGCTCGAAGCCTATATGAGGCCTGCTCTGCTTGTAGGAGGTGGTGAGTGATTGCCTTTGTATCACTTCTTGTTCCCTCTTTCCTTCAGTCGTTAAACTATCTTTATCTTGACCCACAACTTATCACTTCTGCCCATCCAATTCTCTCCCCAACCTTGCTGGGAAGGAGTGAGCAGGAGACTGAGTGGTGGTTTAGCTGCCAGCCAGGGTCAGCCCACCACAACAGCTTATATTACTCTTGTCACAACAATGAAGCTCATAACAAATTCTAGTACCTTCCCAGCATTAAAGTAAAACCTGACCCTCCTACACTACCCCCAAATATTTTGTTTATATAGTCCTTTTTTGCTTCCTTCTGAAAAGGCAGCCTATGAAGGGATATACCTCTCCTAGGAGGACACCTCATATGTCCTGTGAGAACATATCTCTCCTATGAGGACAAGCTGAGAGAGTTGGGGCTGTTCAGCCTGGAGAAGAGGAGGCTCTGGGGAGACCTTATAGCGGCCTTCCAGTACCTCAAGGGAACCTACACGAAAGGTGGGGAGAAACACTTCAGTAGGGCCCGTTGTGATAGGACAAGGGGCAATGGTTTTAAAATAAAGGGAGGAAGATTCAGAGTTGATACCAGGAATTTTTTTTTTACACTGACGGTGTTAGAACACTGGAGCAGGTTGCCCAGAGAGGTGGTGGATGCCCCATCCCTGGAAACATTCAAGGCCAGGTTGGACGGGGCTCTGAGCAACCTGATCTAGTCAGGGATGTCCCTGCTCCTTGCAGGGGGCTTGGACTAGATGACCTTTGAAGGTCCCTTCCAACCCTAACCATTCTATGATTCTATATTCTGGTTTTACCTGAGCAGTTGCTGTGTTCCAGATGCATAACTCATTTCGATTCAAAGGGAAAGCACAGTGATGGTGACTACACGCCAGCTGAACAAGGCACTCTGATAGTTTGGATTTAAACAAGCGCTTTTCGCAGACAACGTCAGGATTGCAGCTTCCTCCAGAGGAACAACGGGCCCCGCCGCCTTCCATCCCACGGCGGAAAGAGGCCCCGCCGAGCAGCGCAGGGGCTCCGGCCCAGCCTCACCTGACAGCGCGGGGGTCCCAGGGCCACAGCGGCTGCCGCCGGGGCACCCTTGGGCGGGGAGGCGGCGGGGTCCGCCAGGCTCCGCGCCCCCAGGACGGGACAACGCGGCCCTCGCCCTGCCCGGCCCCACCGCCCCGTAACCAGGGCAGCGACGCCGCCGACGGGTCGCCGAGAGGGACAACCTTCCCTCGCCCGCGGAGCGCGGCGGCCGCCCCCTCTCCCGGGCAACGGCTGAGCGCGGGCCGAACGGCTCCGCTGCGCCCTCCGCGGGCGCCCAGCGAAGCGCAGGCCGCGGCCGTCGGCCGTAGGCACGTGGGGCTGTTTTCCTCCAAAACATGGCGGCGTAGGCACCGGGCGTTTGCTCCCCACAGCCGGGCCCTGGGCTGCATAGAAAGCAGCACGGGCAGCGGGCCGAGGGAGGAGGTTCTCCTCCTCAGGTCGGCTCTGGTGGGACCCCACCTGCAGCTCTGGGGACACCAGCACAAGGCTGACGTGGACCCCTTGGGACAGGTGCAGAGGAGGGCCACGAGCACCTCTCCTGTGAGGACGGGCTGAGACAGCTGGGGTTGTTCAGCCTGGAGAAGAGAAGGCTCCAGGGAGACCTTACAGCAGCCTTCCAGTACCTAAAGGGGGCCTACAGGAAAGACAGGGAGAAACTTTTTACTAGGACCTGTAGGGACAGGGCAAGGAGCAACAGTGTTAAACTGAGAGAGTGTTGATTTAGACTGGACATAAGAAGGACATTTTTTACAATGGGAGTGGTCAGACACTGGGACAGGTTGCCCAGAGAAGTTGTGGATGCCCCATCCCTGGAAACATTCAAGGCCGGGTTGGACGGGGCTCTGAGCAACCAGGCATAGTGGAAGTTGCCCCTGCCCAGGGCAGGGGGGTGGACTAGATGATTGTTAAAGGTCCTTTCCAACCCAAACCGTTTTGTGTTTCTGTGATGCAGCAGGGACAGCACAGATCAGCCCATGACAGTGTGTGAAGCAGCATCACTGAAAAGTGAAACATACATCTGGCTCTCACCAAGTTTGTGGATGATGTCAAACTGAGGGGAGCAGGCACCATGGTGGTGGGCAGAGCTGGTAGTCAGAGGACTTGCCGGGCAGGAGAAACGAGCTGGTCTGTGCTGGTTTTGGCTGGGGTTGAGTTGATTTTCCTCCTAGTAGCTAGTATGGGGCTATGTTTTGGATTTGTGCTGGCAACAGTGTTGATAAGTCAGGGATGTTTTCGTTACTGCTGAGCAGTGCTGACACGGAGTCATGGCCTTTTCTGCCTCTCACACCACCCCACCAGCAAGTGGGCTGAGTGTGCACAAGAAATCAGGAGAGGACACAGTTGGGACAGCTGATCCCAACTGACCAAAGGGATATTCCATCCGTATGACATCATGCTCAGCAATAAAAGCTGGGAGGAAGAGGAAGGAAGGAGGGATGTTGAGAGTTACAGTGTTTGTCTTCCCAAGTAACCAAGTTACGTGTGATGGAGCCCTGCTTTCCTGAAGATGGTTGAACACCTGCCTGACAATGGGAAGTACTGAATGAATTCCTTGCCTTGCTTTGCTTGTGTGCATGGCCTTTGCTTTACCGATTAAACTGTCTTTATCTGAACCCATGAGTTTTCTCACTTTTACCCTTCCGACTCGCTTCCTCATCCCACTGACAGGGGAGGAGTGAGCGAGCAACAGTGTGGTGCTCATTGCCAGCTGGGGTTAAATCACGGAGTCCAACAAGAGTATGTGCAGAGTCCTTCATACAGCACAGAGTAACTCCATGGAAGAGGAAAGACTGGAGGATGGCTGGCTGGGAGGCAGCTCCACATAAAAGGATCTGGAGATCCTGCTGTAGAAGCTGAATATGAATCACCACTGCACCCTTGCAGCAGAGGCAGCCAACTGCATCGTGGGCTGTATTAGTAATAGTAGTCAGCAGGTCCCAGGAGTGATCCTTCCTCTCTTTTTGGCACTTGTAAGACCACATCTGCAGTCCTGTGTCCATTTTGGAGCTGTTGGTACCAACCCCAGTTTTGGGGTTGTTGGTACAAGAAGGATATTGACATATTGGACCAAGTCCAGTAGATGGCAACCAAGGTGGTCACGGGGCTGGATATATGGGGAGAGGCCGAGAGAACTGGGCCTCTTCAGCCTGGAGAAGAGACAGCTGGAACCTCATAATGTCCTACAGCTACCTAATTGGAAGATACAGGGAAGATGGAGCCAGACTCTTCTCAGAGGTGCACAGTCGTAAGATAAACATTCAAGGCCAAGTTGGACAGGCTCTGAGCAACCTAATCTAGTTGGAGATGTCCCTGCTCCTTGTAGGAGGGTTGGAGGACTAGATGACCTTTAAAGGTCCCTCCCAATTCAAACTATTCCATGATTCTATAAGCTGGAAACTGGGAAAATCCAATTAGATATCAGGATTTTAATTTATTATTTTTTCAAAACACCATGAGGGTGGTTGAATACTAGAACAAGTTTCTGAAGAGAGGTTGTGGATCTTTGTCCCTGGAGTTGTCCAAGAGTCAATGGGAAACAGCCCTGATCAACCTCATTTAATTAGACCAGTTTGGAACACGAAGTTGGACTGGAGGAGTCTGGAGGTCCCTTTAAACCCAAGTTATGATTCTATGACAAAGTTTTTGATCCGTGCCAATTTAAACCATTTTGACACACATCAATCCGTGGACCCAGTATCTACCTCAACTGCATTTCAGATACTTTCTACAGAAATGTCTTTTCCTGTGCCTGTCTGTAAGCATCTAATATATATTATAGATGATAACACAATCTCCTTGTGTTAGTTTTGCCTGGAGAAAGTACCAGTCCACATCGTCTTTCACGTCTCCTTGTGAATTTAGGTAAAACCACTGTGTTGAGCACCAGCTGCACAGAGGTAACTCAACGCACAGCCTATGACGGTATTTCCTGTCTAAGCTGTGATTCATGGCTGAGAATACTAGAGAAAAAAATTATTGTAATATGCTGATGAGAATTTTAATGAGTGATCCAGTCATTAATGTGGTTATGACAGTGTAGTCATCAGTAAAGAAAGAGAAATGCTGATTCAGAAAAAGGGTGTTGTTCGGACAGGCAAACAACCCCTAGGACTAAAGAACTTGTTCTGAAACGTGTTGCATCTCTGTCTTTAACTGTTTCTAGTCAGTTTAGTATGCTTTTTTTTCCCATTTCTTTTCACTGTAGTTTATTTTCATCTTTCAATGCTTGTAGCTACAACAAGCTGACTGTCCATAACAACTAGAGAACTAGTAGAAATCCACAGAAGTATCGGAGATCTTGGACTGATTTCTTGACTGATTGAACAGGAGTTAGAACATCAACTCCTTCCCTGCAGCTGGACCCTGAGCCAGTAAAGTCGATCCGATGGAAACCAATTCAGACAGGCATAGACCACCACCACTGCTTTTTGGCCTTTCAACGGGTGTTGACACCACTCATCCAGTAACGTGACAAGAAGCAGATTTCCGCCCTGTTGGGACAAGGTGGCATTGCAAGGGAACACTGGTGACATGTAAGTGGACAGTGAGAAATTTGTACCACACCACACTCCTATGAAGCATACCTCCTAGCGATGTCCTCTTTCTGTGCAATGCAATGCTGAAAGACCTTGGCTCCAGCATGTTACCACAGCTTGGGTGTCCACCCATTTCAAATGGAACCATCAGCCATGTGAAAAAAAAAAAAAGACTGTTAAAATTTGAGGGCATTTTAAGGAAACACCTCTTCTTTATCATGTCATGCTTTTGTGTCCAAGAGTATATTTCTATTTGTCTCAATATTCAATCATCATAAGAACAATTTTAAATAATGAGATTTATCAGCTTATT
Source organism: Chlamydotis macqueenii (assembly GCF_036417535.1). Taxonomy (NCBI): domain Eukaryota; kingdom Metazoa; phylum Chordata; class Aves; order Otidiformes; family Otididae; genus Chlamydotis; species Chlamydotis macqueenii. The sequence continues at coordinate 99,381,568 of NC_141558.1, read as the reverse complement.
TAACGCATTTTAAACTGAAATTGATTTTAATAAAGCTCAGATTTAACAGAATCCACATTTGGCGGGTTCATGCAGCCTGTTTGTTTGAGGTAGGAATGAACAGAACAAGTTACACGGCTTTTATGAAATTAGGGAGCTACGGTTTGAAGACAGAACATTAGCTCATTCTGTTGATACAGGACCCTTGGGGTACACGCACAGATCCTCTTGAATCTCTCAGTATGCAATTCAGTCCATGCAGGTTTGTTTTTTTTTTTTAATTTCAATCCTTTGGTCGTGCTTACAATTTTGAAGAGCTCAGTCAAGATAACCGTCGAAATCAACGGGCATTCAAAAGCAATGACTTTTTTTTTTTTTTCCTCCTCACACTGTGTTTTTCTGTTCTGTGATCTTAGGTGAAGTTTATGCTGACAGCCACAGAAACTGTCACCAGTTGTTGAAGGACGACCTGTCTTCCAGCAAGTGTTTTACATCCAATTTCCATGCAGAAACCCCCCCCCCCCCCAAAAAAAAAGAGATTTCTCTAATTTTAGGACTTCATTGTGAAAAATGCATAGCGTGTTGTAGAAAAGTCTACATACCCAGTCACTCAGTGTCTCACCATCCTCCTCCTCCTCAGCTCATCCTTAGCTCGGAACTTGCAACTAACCGAATCGCACTTTTCTGGACTCCACAAATTCCAGGTGCTCCGAAGCCGTGCTCCCCCCAGACACACACACACACACACACCCCTCGACAGCAGAGCGAACCTTTCCACGGCCCAGGCAGCTTCTGAAGGCCGGGTGACCACTGCCCCGACCGGACAGGGCCACCGGGGCGCCGGGGGGGGCTGGGGGGGGGGGGGGTGTTCCGCGTTGCCATGACGACGGTCCCGCCCCCGCCGGCGGCTCTCGCGATAGCAGGGAGGGGGCGCGGCTGGGGCGGGAGAGCTCGGCGGTGACGGTGGTCAGTGGCGCGGAGGCTCCCCCCAGCCCCCCCCCCCCCGCCGCCGTTGGGCCGGGCCGAGCTCGGCGAGGTGCCGGCGGCTCCTCAGGGGCGGCCTCCGCGCCCGCCCGCCTCCCCTCCGCCGCCGCCGCGGGGCCCGCCTCAGCCCGCCCCGGGGAGGGGCTTTTCCGCGGCACTCGGGCAGCGCTGCGCCGCCGCACGTCCGCCGAGCCCGCCGCTCCCGCCTGGCCCCGGCCTCGCCGCTGCCGGAGCCCCCGTGGCAGGCCGGAGGTGAGCCGTGCTCCGGCCGTCAGTCGGCGGGGGTGACGCCGGAACCGCTGCCGTCCCCGTGGCAGGGCCCGGGGCGGGCGGGGGAGCCGATCCGGCGTCGCTGGGAGGGGGCGGCTGTGTCCCGGCGGCGGGAAGCAGGGAGCGGGCGGGGGGGGGGTGGCTCTGTCCAAGGTCTCCGGCCGCCGCCTCTCCGCCCGGGTGCTGCCCCGGCGCCGGGGCGCTTTCGCTCGTTCGTCCCGCGGTAACTTGGTTATTTTCCGCTCGGCCGCGGAGCTCTTCCTGTTCCTCCGCTCGGGTATTTCGCCAGCGCTTGGATTTAAAAGCGGCAGGGAGTCAGTTCGCCGATACGGGGAGACGAGAGGCAGAAGACCATTTTCTTCTGCCGCTGTTGCGGGGGTTTTGTCAGCCTGGCAGGTTCCCCGAATGCTGCGCTTCCTTCTTTTATGCTGTCTTTGCAGAATTGTGACCTTGCATTTGTTATAGAGGCCTCTGGGACAGAAAACTTGGAACTACAGAAATGTGTGTACATTTTTCCCTAGATCTGTTTAACTGGAAAACCTCCAAGTTCTAAGTGACGTCTCAGTGGAGGTAATGCCGTTTGTTTTGATGCTAGCAGGGCACGGAACAACTTACTAGTAGCTTTCACGTTTAAGATAATTGTAGTGTCCTTATGGAACGAATGAGAGGATGAAAATCTTCATCTGAAACATGGAAGTGTGTATACTTGTGGCCCCTACGCTTGACCGTGGTTTGCGTGTGAAATTCAGTCAGCTATAGTACAGCTCTGGAAGCCTTCAGCAAGGTTCAGAGCTCGCTTGTTTGTACACGCGCACTTAGTGCAACTGTTCAAAGGACAGGAGTGCGGCAGGCACGCTTGGGCTGCCTGACAGGGAGCGTGCAACGGGGAGGGAGAGGGTGTGAGAGCCTTAATCTTGCAGCAGTCCTTTCCATCTCCCCATTGCCCCTGTAACTTCAGCCTTCTGTTTTGTAAGAAGTGCTGTAAAGAGCTGAGCATTTGCACATTAACAAAGTCTTCAGGAAAGGAAATGTTGTTTGTTTTTTTTTTTCGGGGAAACGATGCCAAGCTTAGTCCTAGAAACAATCCACACAGCAGAATTGTAAATTAATGTATTATTTCACTAGATCTTTTTTTTTTTATTTCTAACTCCCTTCCCAGTGCAAGTCAGAACGTATACTGCTTCATGCATACACCCAGATTTGCACCTTTACTGTCTTCTGACGTTAAGATGAGAGGATGGGAGAACAAACAGGATGCCTGATATGAAGTTAAGCTTCTTCAAGCATGCAAAAGCCTTTTTTTTTTTTTAATGTTTTTTTTAAAACTGAGGATAAGATCACTGTTGGGTTTCATCTCTTCTGGGTATGTGTCAAATTTGGCATGTATACAGGTAGAATGAAATTAAAGTCTCTGTGTCAGTTCCAGATGAAAGAACACTTCTTTAAGAAATTCAAGCCATTTTAATCCTACAGAGCTCTGAATCTTGGCCATGGTTTCTCTTACTGTTAAAAAAGAAGAAAAGTTAATGAACATACTTAATTGAAGTTGCTTAACTTTGGATGGATTAGAGGGGATTTCTAAAAATTACCAAATTTTAAAAAATCAATTCCTTCCAGGAATGGAATATGCTAAAATCTGAATTATGTTTTGTATTCACAGGGTAGTGCACGGGACGCAGGAAGAGCCTGACTAGAACATAAAAGACCATGGCAGCACGCTGGAGAAGAATCCTGATGATATTTGTGGCAGCTCAAGTATTGTTTGTGGTAAATACCTTTGAGGAAGAGGACGTACCTGAAGAATGGATTCTTCTTCATGTTGTTCAAGGTCAGATTGGAGCAGGAAACTACAGCTATTTGAGACTAAATCACGAGGGAAAGATAGTTCTTCAGATGCGGAGTTTAAAAGGTGATGCAGACTTGTACGTGTCTGATGTGACTCTTCACCCCAGCTTTGATGAGTACGAGTTACAGTCTGTAACCTGCGGCCAAGACGTTGTCCACGTACCAGCACACTTCCGCCGCCCAGTGGGAATAGGGATTTACGGTCACCCCTCTCACCTGGAGAGCGAGTTTGAAATGAAAGTATACTACGATCGAACAGTTGTGCAGTATCCGTTTGGTGAGGCTTCTTACAACCCCGAGGAGATGGAGGCAAACCAGAAATACTCACAGTCTACAGAAGATGAATCTCAGGATGAGGAGTCTGTTTTCTGGACTATACTTATTGGAATCTTAAAATTAATACTTGAAATTCTTTTTTAAATTGGTAACACACTGGACTAAGTCACACTTCATCCTGTGAAATGGAACACTGATGGCTTGCTGTAATATTTAATACTCTTAGTTATGGTTTCTCAAGAGGTATTCAGGTTACTTTTCCTAAACCAGAAAGGAAGTGGGGGAAAAAGCCATATTTAATTTTATATTGTAAATCCTCCCCTATGAGTAAAATGAGCAGCAAGCCCAGTATTTGCAGTGTTCCTCAGAGATCAGGGCTTAAAATGAATGTACAGGTGGGATCTTGTTAAATTCACTTTAAACAGGTGCTTAGGGAAATCAGCTCCAATTCAGTATTTTCTATCTTTTTTAATAAAATGAAATAAACTGCTGCACTTCAGTGGCCCCTCTCAATTTAAGAGCATATTTAGGAATAAAATCTACTTCTTTGCTGAACAACTATGTCTAGTAAAACTAATTAGCCATGGCTTTTGAGTGTACTCGAGGAGCCGAGGGTGAAGGAAGGAAATGCCAGTCAGTCACTGAAGGGGATAGATGATCTGTATTTTGACTGCATGTGCTCTACATCAGGTCAGCCATCTGTCAAGCAGAGGTCTGTCCAGCCACTCATCGCCTCTGCGGATCCATGACCTGAATCGAGCACACGTTACTTCTTCAGTACTGCTGCGGGGAGAGTAAGCCTTCAGCTGTTGGTATTTGTCAATATGACATTTTCATTCCTCGTTCAAAGCAACGCAGCATACAGTATCTTGAACTTGAGAGGTGTTTTCTTACACCTCCCTTTATAGCTTTTTGTGATTGATTTTTTAGTACATCGTTATGAATAAGTCGTTAGCTTGCAAAGAAAATTTCTGCTGAAAGGAATTTGCAGTACATTGTAAGAAGGTCAGGTCGTGCCCACTCTTCCTTGAAAGTTAGTTTTTCCAGTATTTTTTGCTTTGGTTGAGTCTTTCAAAATAACCAGTTGCTATGCAAATAGTGTATATTTAAATTGCTCTGTAATTTTCTTTTCACAGAGCTTACTGATGAGTGCACTGAAACAAACAAGTACCTTACTATAATTTTATACAAATGGTGCATGTACAATTCAAATTTCATTACAGAAAGCTGCCTCTTTTTCAGTGGGAATTGGGCTTGTCTATCTCTTGTCTAGACATCTGACAGGACCTTATTAGTGACTTGTATCACAAAAAAAAAAAATCATTATATAACCAAAATTTAAAGTTTATTTGGTAAAAATTAAAAAAACAAAAAGTGGTATTGTTCCTCTTAGAGTGGTTGATTAAATAGCACCAAAGTATCACTTTAATTTGTGCAGTTAAGTTTTGGACAGCAAGTTTTTTGGCTTTTTTAACCTTCCTTGCTGTTTTTCCCCCTTCTTCCTCCTCTTCTGGGTACGGGAGGGTCTTTCTGACAACAATCACAAATCCAGCGACCTAAGAAAAGAAAGTTATCAATTACTGGGAAACTACCTTTGTTACTCACTCATCTAGTTACGCACCTTTCACCATTCTAACAGGTGCTCCTCTATTTGCAGTACTTCCTTTAAGGTAAACAACCAGTGCTTTTCCTTAAAATGTAAGCATCTTTTCTAAAAGGTATAGAAAGCAGCATATCAAATTCACCCTCCCTTGTGGGCTCACTGCACGTAACAACTGGCTACACTCATCTTTCTGGCTCTCAAGGAGCGCCAGCGCTGCTAAGGAGGTGGTTGTTAGGAAAGAACTTGACAAACCACGCTTGAGTTTGCACGTTGTATTTCCATGGGAATGACTGTTCGAGGTTACGGGCAGCTGAGTCGAGCAGAAGTGAATGGCAGTTGGGGAACATTGCTCTTCTACCACAGGTACGGGGGTCCCATTCCCCAAAACAATGTCCGTTATTTCAGTGCATTCAGGCAGCACCAATGAAACTGCTGGCAGGGGTTCCTCACCAGACCTTGTACTAAACACATTTACTGAGGGAACAATAAAAGGGCTGAGCAGAGCAGAAGCAAGCATTTAACCCTTTATATTACAACAGCTGGAATCATAAAGGCTGCTTTGGTAATTTTATAGTTCTGTAGGCATATAATCTGTTTTGTTTAGATTCTGTCTTTAGGTCAGCCTGAAAGTTAAACTGGCCACAGAACGTATACTAAAGTGACAGCTAGCTCCAGTGCTTCCCAAAATAGGAATTTACAGTTCATCTGAAGTGCTGTAGTTACAGGGAATACTGTTACTGCAGAACTTGCAGCCACTGAATACTTATTCATGAGCTCACTTACCATCGATTTAGTATGACAAGAAAAGCAACAGTACTACCAGTTATGTTTATGTCTGAAGCTTTCTTTACACTGCCTTGAGTTGGCTGGGTGATGCAAGTGACCAGGTAATTTAAAGGTACAGGCTGCCTGACATCTAGGTACTTCACTTCCAGCTTTGATGTTTAAGAAAAAAAATGGGAAGGAAGGGGTTTAAAAAGGTGTTTACAAATATTAAATTCAGCATACTTTTTAAATTTAGGAACTGAAATAATAGCACAAACACTTTTATTAATGTGAAAGCTATACTCCAGCAATATGCAGCAATACAGCCTCTTTACAGGTTTCTTTTATGAGAAGTAATTATTCTCAGTATTCTGTGGATATAGGGGGAAAAAAAAAACAAGCCACCCTAGTTCTGAATGAGTCTGTTCAGATTCTGTGGTAAAAGCTGATTATATTTCCTATTATGGAATTGCCAGGTTAAACTGTGCACAACCAAATATAAAGAAATAAAGCTTATTAAAAAAAACTAGTCCTACACTGTTGTTTATTCCTACCCTTCACACTTGCTTTAAACTATTCTTTCAAAAGCAATGAATGTATTAATTCTGACAGAGAAAGCCCAGGACTCAGAGGAGGTGGGAAGGGAACAATTAACTCTTACTTTATTACCTGAAGGGATAGCGTCAAGGCCCACACAAAAAGTGTGATAACCACGGTCACATACATCACAGAACATCATTTCTTCTTCATGGTGAGGCTGCCCACATATAATGCACGTTTTACACTCCATACATTGCCAAGGATAAGTCTTAATCATAGCAACAAGCTCCGGGGTCATATCAAGGCAAGAAGGGTGGCCTAGATTAAAACCAATATTGTTACTTTTGTGTCTGAAACAAAATGTAAAGTTAGTTAGGCTGTTTGCTTCGACAGAAGCTGAAGCTTAGCTCACCTGGTGAGATCCCGCAGTGCACTGAACGTGCCAGTACACATAACATTAACTAGAGATGGAGCCTTAACAAAGGACAGAAAAGGCAACTGAACTGCTGGTAGGCAACTGTAACACAGTAAATACTTCTGCAGAAAGGTGTGTCAAACAAACTCCCTTAGGAATCCGCTTAGTGTATGCAGATACTTACCACTGTTGTCACACTGGGAGCAATGTATAAGAGCTTCAGCTTTTCCTTTCTTGTTGGACTCCTTACCCTTCAGACAAATTCCACATATAGCATTTGGAATGGCCTTTGGCTGGAAGGGTAGAAGAGGGCTATAAATTCATTCCAGAAGAATTTACAGATTTAACAGGAAATGTCATATATCTCCTTAGCTCTTAAAAGTAATGAACTACTTGTTATGATGTGTGAACCTTAATACACAGGATCAGCGGCACTGAAAAAAATCGTAGATTAACTACATAAAATTTTGCATTTGGCACATGCAGTGAGTTATATGTAAATCAAATTGGAGCAAAAGCATGTACTCACTTCCTCCTATGAATTCATCAGCTAACATGCCCCTCAATGTAAATTAAATGTGGCATAGCATTAAAAATTTCAGTATTCTTTTCCAAGACAGAATACTTATTTATGAATCTCCATGCAGATTTCCTGTCTATGGAAGAAATTAAATAGAATTTTCCATCTGCATTACATTTGTCCCTAAATACAAAAAATTAATTGCAAAAGCAATAACCTTGATTTTTACAAAAAAAAAGTTTCAAAACATCTGGTTAGCTACACTGTACACAGGTACCTGTTTTAGCATTCTTTCTTGTATCCAGTCATAATTGCTACAAGAAAAACACACCCTTGTGTTTAACTACACCTTTACACACATAATCTTTCTAAGTGATCATCTGGAGTGTCTTTGGGTCCATGAGATCCATTTTAAAGGTCAGAGAGAAACAGTAGCTGTTTGAGTGAGTAACATTCATGTACGTATTCCGTGTCCCAACCCAAGAGATACACCAACGGAGTTTCATCCTGATGAGGACCAAGGAAGAAGTAAGGCATTACGAATTTCAGAAACACGTCAGTAGTTACATTGTTGAGCTTTGACCTTTGCATAATGAAATCAGTGAGAAATGCAGTTGAAAATTAATATAGTACTCACTGATGTTAAATCGACTAGTGCCAGTTTGAAAAAAAAAAAAAAATTCCTGCAAAGATGCAGCTAGTGCACGGAGTTCAAGACCTATCCTGTTTTCTAAGGAACTAAGTGGCTTGTCAGTAAGCAAGGTGAGTTCCAGTGAACTACTAATCACATGTGGGGAGAAGAATGGAGTTTAATTTTAAAGTAAATTTAAGAAGTGAAAACAGGACTATATATATGAAAAAAAAAATGACCAAGATCTTTTGCAACACAACTTATCTTTAAGTGTGTCCATTTCCGCTGCCAGTTTTTTTCTAGCACCTAGCAAGATAATTAATATTTCAACTAATTTTTAAGTAGTCAGAACACATTACTTTTCTGAAGTTTTCAATCTGCTTTTTAAGTTAAAATACGGCTACAGTCTGCTTCAAATAGTCTGGTCTAAAGATTTTTATTTAAGAAAACAAAAGACCATACCAGATGTTTATAGGTTACTTCCTTCAAAAGATGACAGAGGCATTCATACAGACTTTTTTTTTTTGCTTATTTATTTTAAAAAAGCAGAGTCAACCTGTTTTATACATAAATATAATAAAACAATAAAAGAAGTCTAACATTCACAAATGTCTCTACAAAATAATAAATATAATGGAAGCAAAACCACACAAACTCTTTTACTGTTAACTATTCTGTGTGTCCTACATGTATGCCTTTATACCCTGCTCCTCCCAACAAAAGTGGCACATGCTTAAACCTCGTCAGTGTTGCAGCATTTACCCTTCCGTTGTTTAGGCTATGTTCTATTTTTTTTTAATTGTGTTTTTATCTATTTCTAAGTAAACCAAGCCATTCTAGAATAGCAAGTGCACTTTTCTAATCAGACTTCTAGTTTACTACTGATTTGTATTTTACTGCCTTTAATATACAGCAGCATACTCCCTTGTACTCCAGCAAAACTAAAGTGAGCTACTCTTCGGTCACTGTACCTGCATTAGGGTACGTGCAGTGAATACTCTGATACACATAATTCTAAACTTAGACACTGATATAGATGCATTTATTAACAATGCTTCTATCTATTCTTACTTCACTAAATTGTGTTCATTAGACATCATGCATCTTGGGGGGTGAGAATCACAGTCTGTTAATAATAAATTTCCAACAGTATGGAAGTATTTTTACAAAAATAATAATTAAAAAAGCAAGACTATTCACATTTCAAAACAGTTCAAGTTCTACCACCATAAATGGTTTTTAGAAATGCTATGAAAAAAGTCTACCAAATCCAAATGGGAAGTCATAATATCCCATCTGATTAGAGCAAATTTTGCTTTCTAGGTCCCCATCTTATTGGGAAAGAAAATGAATGCAGGGTCAAAACGATGGCTGCCTGCTCTGTAAGTTTTCACTTCCATGCTGCTGTGCTGCGGGTCCCAAAGTAAGCATTCTAACTACACAATTTCTATAAGGTCCTATTCTGAATGCAAAGTGTTCCACTTTAATGTATACAGTGACCCAAAACTGAAGTGTTGTAAAATATAGTTTCTCAAAACGTTTCAGTTTTATGTGCAAAACATTTCCTGTACTTTCAACAGTACCCTGTGTGTGCAACTGTAGTAGCCAGTCCTGCAGCAACAAAGACTTGCCATTCATAACATGAAAAAATGTAAAACACACGCTACCAGTTCTTTGTTAAAGAACTGACAATAAAAATTGCTCCATATAAAATACATTTTTTCTTTTACTCGAGAATAACTCAGTGGAAATGTGTGAATCCTGTAATACTCATCATGTGGCTATAACTATACATTTACATGTTGATGCCATAGCAATTATCCTTCAATTTTAGCTACATGTAACCGAAAGATTACTGTCCTACAAAAATAGTCAAATATTTAAGAATACAGAACAAAATTATTACAAAGATTTAGAATTCACAGGGACAACATTTTACATCAGTTAAGCCTTCAGCTCAAAGTGCCTAAACATTTAGGCACACATGGTATATCATTGTCTGGTGTTTTTACAGACTAACAAACAAGAATCTTTCTGTCTTACCAGTTAACAGCTTACGTAATTGCATTAACTGAAAGCATTCAAAAACATTCCCACAAACAAGAAAGCCAATCCTCTCACCCAAACAACACAACATCATCACCTTTGACTTCTCAACAGCCTGACAGCTGATGCAGGCAGGGTACGCTGACATTGCAAAGATGTGGCACTATAAGTTTACAGTAACACCTTGTTACTAACAAAATTGGTGATTCTGAACGAATAATTAATTGCTACGACAATTCATTTTCAAAATGCAATACTGTATACTACCATTACTCTTCTACAATTAGAAGTTCAGAACTTTGCAGACAGTTCTACTCCATCAGTTCTCTCTCTGTGCATTCATAAGGCCATTTAATAGATTGGACTAACCAAACACTTGCATCTCACAGCTAAGCGAAACTTCTGTAAATCAGGAGTACACAATCTCTAACATCAAGTTAAACAAAGCTAAAAAAAAAGTCAAGCTCCATCTTTGGATTTCATGTTCACAGGAATATTGTTATGCATTCTGTGTCTACAACGATTTGCAAAGTTCATATAAAAAAATATACATATGGTATCACAGTCTAAATCTCCATAGTTTGCATATTTCTTAGTAAATTCATGGAAAGAAAAAACACAACTGGAGCTTGCTATCTGCTATGAACTTGTACAGATACTGTATGTAGAGAAAATTTATCAAAGCTGTCCAATTCTTGCTGGAAATTAGCTTCTTAAGGTAAGTTATAGTTTGTTTACTGTTACCTTTGTAGATACAGACAATAAATATTTATGCATATAAAATGCAAGCCATTAACAACTCACTTTTGCTGTGACAGTTTCTCAATACGTACGATCTTGTCACTGACAGAAATGTTCCTTTTTCCATTACCTCTCCTAACAAGCATTCCTGATTGCTAAATACTAGACTCTGTCTTAATGTAGTGTTGTCCCTCTTCATGGGTCTATTCCTGCTCCCACGTAAGTCAATGGAAAATTGTCATTCCTTTCAGTGGAACAGGACTAGGCAATAATGTGCTTTAAAAGTGTTATATCATATTCAGACCCTGTCTTAGTATGCAGAACAATAACACATAAATAATGCATGTCAATTCCCATTTCTTCTGAAAAGTATTTTTATCTTAACCTTATTTTTATCTTAATTTTTGAAATTATGATGCAGTAATACTGACCGTTTGGATCTTAGGTTTGGCAATCGCAGCTTGACAGCTGAAATGTCTTAACATCCTCACCAAGCTTTTAGCTTGGATAAAAGCATATTGCCCACAGAAGTATCTACATAGTATGAACTACATAAAAAGCTATTTTCCATATACTGTTAAAGTGGTTATGTAGTGTTGCCTATACAACTGTAGTAAGCTTCTTGCCTTCCATCATATACATAATAAAATCTCAGGATGAAAGACTGTATTTAAGATGAACATCATAAAAAAATGTTCAGCCACATAGCTGCACGTTACAGCACTAATTGCTTGGTATGCTGCCATACTAAATAGTAGAAATAAAATAATAGATACTGAATCCTAGTTTTGAACTGGCAAATAATTCTGACTGCTGTGCTAAGGCAGACAGAAAGATGTAGAGTTCCAATGACAAATCCACAATGGATTTTTCTGGTCTTACTGCCTGGGAATCTGAGAAGTTAACAGAAACAGAGGCCACCGTATAGCTAGGGTAAAGGAAAGCCCCACATGAAATAAAAGCAAAAAGGAATTAAGGAAGAAAACAGATGGAGCACACAACAGGAGAGCAGCTAGTGAAGTACAGCAAGCAGAAGTCCCATATTATTGAAGTATTTCAGGGAGAGGCTGGTCAGTAAAGAAGTTCAGTCAGGGGCTTTTTTCTTCTACCTTGTACCCAGGAACTGATTTGGATAAGACAGAACGTTTGGAACCATCTTTTCTTGGAGTAGCACTTTTGTCTCTTGTTTTTTGTCTTCCCTGAAAAGAATCCTCCTGGTTGTCTGTGGCGCAATCACCTTCAGATACATTGCCAGACGAATTGTCCTATAATAAAAATACCATAGCTATATTTTTTATTTTTTGGATAGACAGACAAGTCTTTCCTATGCCCTTTAGTCAAATAAGGTAAGAGAAGGATACATCTTTCCTTCTGCAAAAGCATGGTGTACATCACAATCCAGAACACCTTTGCTCATAACCTTCATTATCTACTAGTTCTCATGCTAAGAGACTGGCATCAGCAACAGCAGTCATGTTTTACAGTTGGTCTTGTGGGGAGCACAACAGTGTAATTCTTTGAACCGTTTTCCTTTAAGTCAGCAAGAAATCCACTATATGCAAGATGTTGTTTACAAACTAAAGGGCCAGCAGAAAGTTAAAAGTGCTCTTGCCATGCATTTAAACTGTACTACCAAATAGCACTGCCTTGAATTAAACCTGTGAAGGTTTTTTGTGACACCCTCATCTACTGTTTTCACCAGGAGCAATCTAAATATTTCATTTGAATTGCAGCAGAAGAATGCCAAAGGCAAAACAGACTTCAATATTTAACACAGAACCAAACAACAGAATTTATGCTGCAGTTAAAGGTTTTTGGTTTTTGTTTTTTGGTTTTTTTTAGGAATGAGGAGGGAAGTAAGAGGGGAAGAGGTTCAAAGAGGGTGAGAAATCAATGTAAGCATAATTAAGAGCAGCAGGCAGCAGCACAAGATTTTTCTCAGAGAAGTGTTAATAAAGGCCTCCAAAAAGCTCCAGAAGAAAGCAATATGATTAATCACATTTATTAAAATAAAAACCAAAAAGCCAAATAACAACAGTGCCCTACAGTAAAAGGCACGCTCTACAAACATAACAGCAATCAGTCTATGTCCCAGAGCCTAAAATCAAAACAGACAAAACAGATGCAGGGCAAAGGGAGGAGTATAACACAAAAGCAAAGCAAACGATGCGGCGACAATGGTATGGCTCACTGTTATTTTAGGGGAAAGGTTATTTAGGACAGGCCCATCAAAACACTACAGAACAGGACAATTGCTACCTGACTCCAACAAAGGGGAGAGTGAGAAAGGAAAAAGCATAAAGCATATTGTAGGACTCACCAGGGAGATCGACGAATCTCTGGTAGGTACCTCTACATAGGTAGCCCAAAGCTCAGAAAAGAAGCCCGACATCTGCCCACCTTTGTGTTCGGCAGGTATTTTTCCCCAAGCAGTAGGCCCCAATGACTAGCAAAGAACCCCTGCTCCCATAGCCAAACCCACTTGACAGGAATCTCATTTTAAATTTTCCCTACACTTTTCCAACATAAGGACATTTTCCCTTGTGCATTCCATCACCAAAAAGACTTCTGAACTTCTGTGAAAAATTAAAGGATAGTCTACTCAGTCCAGTTACTTTTCTTTACCATTAAGGGAAATGGAAGTCAGTGGAAAAGGGAACTGGGAAGAAATGGTTAAAGATCAACTGTAAAAAAGCTGGAGTATGATTACATCAAAATTTTGAGTTGACATTTAGCATGCTAAGTTTATATGATTTCTTCTTCTCCAAAAAACACAAACAGGAAGGGTGTATTAACAGCTCTCTCTCCCTTGTTAGACTACAAGCTGACCCCTTCCTTTCTTCCTCAGTTACGAGTATCTTATGAATATTCAAACAAATATTCAAAATGTTTCTATGGCAAAATTTAGTTTTTTATATATATCCACCATCTAACATGTTCATCAATTGAACTAGCAACTGTTAAATGCACCTGTGATTTTATATTCTATTTCTCTTAAAATCAGGGTTAAGCTGCTGGAAAGTGGTTGTCACCTACATACTACCTACAGCAATATATCAATGGTTCAGTTGTACTCAGACAACTCATCTGAAGCTCAGCTGCTCTTCAGCACTTAAAACACTATTAAGATAGGTACGTGAAAGTTTCCCTTAACTTTCATTAACAGTTAATCTTGTGTTTGCATACATAGAGAGAACATAAACATCTTTTAAAAGATGTACTGTAAAGCAAAAAAAACCAGTGCTTTTTTATCTTCTCTTTAAACTGGAATAAAGTAACTGTTTCTGTATTGAGTACTTCCTGCTTCTACACCAAAAAAGAAAAAGTTATCAGGCTATCAATACCTTTGCTTTAGTGACAGATTCTGTGGCACTCAAATAGCAAAATGTCAAAATGTGCTGTGACCTGAACTACAGTGTTCATTCCCCTCAGAAATACCAGCAACTTCCTCTTGGGGAAAAAGGCATAACGAAGAGCTGCAGTTGGGAAGATTCTTCAAGTTTTCTTTAAAAAGAAGGAAGAAAGAGCCTGAAATTTCAAATATTTGTTTGATTTACTTTAAAAATGGATCAAACGGAAAGCTGGAGAGCAATGTTATAAAATAAAGAGAAGTACTAAGAAAGGGAATACACTTTTAGCTTATGATTCTCCTTCATTTTGCAAATGTTAAACATTCTACTAAGAAACTACTGAAACTAACAAAAGTGAAGGGAAAGGATTTTTTTGTTGAAGAATACTTTCAATTTGTCTCACCGAATTGCCTTTGGTTTTCCGCTTTTCATCACCTCGCCCTTCCTCTGCATCATCTGAATCTCCATCACTGTCTAACGCAGGCAGCTCTGGATCCAAAGGAGGCTCGTAAAGAGCTGTATTTAATGGCAAGTAACGAAGTTCATCTGGAGAGTATCTAAAGTTTAAAAATAAATAAATAAAGAAAATTAATTCACATGTACTTTATGTATAACTATTAAGTCACACAGCATACGAGAACTTCAATGAGAAAGAGCAAGAAAAACTCCCCTTTTTCAGGAAGGCACCTAAAAACATGCAGTTCTGAAAACATAGGAAACATACTAATTTTTCTCTTCCCAAACGTGGTACCATCTAGTACTTGTCTTCTTTGTACAGTATATATTCGTGCAACACAGGAAGAGTGTATTTGCAATGTTCTAATCCTACATAATCGTAAGAGGCCATAGAACCCCTAAAAATCTTTAGCCAGTCCACACTGCTATGCCCAGACTATTCTGTCTGTAACAATAACAACTACTTTGTTTATAAATATACAGTGCCCACATAGCACGAGCATAACAATTCTAACCCAGGGCACACAAACAGCTAGGGTCTAAAGCAAAGTAAGTTCAGAGTACAGCTATATGTTGGAGTTCTTTGATTACTGAAGGAGAAAAAAAATGTATATAAAAATATAATTTCACAAAAATGTGAAGATCTAATCATGCTGCTTACAGCCATATACAGCTTACCATGTGTAATCTACCCTTTTTTTTTTTAACCTTAAATACTAAGAAAAAAGTGAAAGTCCTCTTTAGTATTAAGGACAAGTATTGTAAAGAGTAGGATATTATTTTGATGCATGTTTTGAAAGCTTGTGTCCTTCATTAAGAAGGATAAACAGTTTCACTTGCAGCTTCTAAGTGCAAAAAAACCAAGATACGTAGTATTTCTAATTCAATTAATTAATAAAATTCAAGTCCTTCAAGAATGGCCCGTACCATGCAAATTTGGGGTAGGCTGTATGTACACACACTGGAATGAGCAAGGCATATGCAGACAAAGAACTCTAAAGAAAATTGTGCATGTATAGGAGGAGTACCATCTCTGTTGTGTAGATGGTAAGACTTGGGTAACAATTTTCAGATCAATTGGTATTTGTTAAATGTCACTAGGTAAAGTCTTAAATTTGTATAGACAGTAAAGTACACATTTTTCATTAAATATAAAGATCCAACCAGCAATACCTTTCTTTCTTACAAATCCAACATTAAACTTAGCCCACAAGATCAACCAATTATGTTTTTTTTTAATTAAAAACTTTCTAAAATGTAAAAAAGGACAGTAAGGCTGTCCCGTGGAAAACATGATCACAAGCCAGCATTACAACATTTTGACACAGTAACATTAATCTTAGCACACACTCAGAGGCAGATGATAAGTAAACACATGAAGGGGGACAGGAGTGAAATCAATGTCTGTTTTTACCACAGTAAATATCTGAGCAGGCTAAACCTCAGGCATTGCAATACATCAGCGGAGACAGCACTCTTGCAGCGAGTACTGTTTTCTTGACAAGAGCTGTCACACTATGCATCTACTAGACTAGCAAGTGTCTCAAACATAAAATTAATTCAAAACCTTAAGGTAAATACTCTTAAGAAATGTTCTCCATCTGCTAGATGTAGAGAAAATAGGTAAATGCAACAGAATCGGCAGTTAGGATGCTTTTAAAATACCTTTTGTAGTACTCTTGGAACTGGCCGGGTATGAGAGCCACTGGATAAGGACTAACTTTTGTTCTCTCTGTAGGTAAGATTTTGTATTTTCCTTGAGGCACCTGGATAATCTGTATTGTTAATATAAAATAATTACATTTTTGTTTCACATACAAATGTTTGAGCCTAAGTATTTTTTTACCTAGCCAGTTTTACTGAGTTGGAACAGTTACCCGAGTTCTCCCATGGGACATTCAATTAATTAAAATGGTAAGAAATCTCACTCCCAAAACAGGATTACAGATCAAGTCCATTCACTAAGCATCTAGTGAACTGAATGAATATTAAATAAGACTACTTATTACAGTATATTATGTAAAATAATTTTAAAATTAAACTCTAACAACTGAAACAGTAAACATTAACTTTTGTGATTGACATCTTTATCATGAATTATCATTGTTGGTCCATATTGGTAGAGAGTACCAGAGTATGTTCATCTAATTCTGAAACCAGACCGTACTACAAAAAATCCTATTAGTGAAACTAATATAAGGAAAGAAGCAGCTTACACAGAACTGTTCTTTCCCGTAGAAAGAATCAAAACTAATGATACACTATCTTGTCTCTAACATGGTTCAATACCAGAAAAATGTCTACTTTCCATGACAGATTGCCATGTAATAATTCGCACAGAGAAAATTTTTGCTTTACTGCCTTTACACAAGCAGAACAGTCTTGCTTTAAAGTGCCAGCCGTTTTTTTTTTCTTTTTGTTTTGTTTTTAAATCAGGCACAGAAACATGAAATACATCTAATACAAAAATAATATAACACCTAACAAAAACAAGGGCATAACATTGACAAGCAGCACTCTTTCAGAGGATAAATAGTTTACTGTTTTACTCTATGTATTGTTAAGCAAAAATTCTGGAGGTGTTTAAAAAAAGAATTAGCCATTTATATGAATAAATGCAACAGCAACAGAAGCTTCTTAGTAACCTAAACATTACTTAGTTTTATGCTACTACCAGTAGATTAAAGACATGACAACAAAGTAACACTGAATTTTTTTAAGCTTCCGGAGACAAGCTTTTTCACTTTTAAAATAAAAAAAAAAATCACATTAAATATATTTGATATTATTTTTAGCAGTATTACCCATTTAACAGCAAAGCTGCTTAAGTCCCTACATGTCTGAAACAAGACTAACCAAAACTCTTGATAATAAAATAGTTTTAATGGCACCAAAACCAACTTTACCAAAAGAAGCAAGGAACTACCTATTGACATTGATAAGAAATTTAAATCTGCCTACATGTGTCTGTAAATCAAAATAGGCTCTTCTTTCTTCCATCCGCTCTCGGTTTAAATTGCTGTTGAATTCTGCAGCTTTCTTGGCAGCTTTTTTAATATATTCTGGAACTTTACTGGCTTCTACTTTCTGTGTGTTCTGCTGCTGCATTTGCTGGAATAAAAAATCATTTTATTAATTCATACACAACTATCAGTTCCGAACAGCCTTTTCTTACACTCCTCACATTATATGCTAGTTACTTACAGAGTACTCTTTGTAATGATCTGTTATTCGCTGACGTTCTTTCTCTTGCAGTATAACAGAATACTCAGCATGTTTGGCAGGGTATTCTTTAATCATAAGATCAATTACTTCATCACTACGCAAAGCTGTTAGACCTAAAATAGATAAAAGCAATAATGATGCTATCTGGCAAAATTAACTGTAGGTTATTTATATCCCACAATGATCAACTCAAGTTTTTGGGCAGCTAAAGACAACAACTTGCTGTGCACAATGCTTCTCTCTCTCTCTCTCTCTCAAGTAGGAGTGAACTTGCGTTGTTTAGCTTTTAAGGCTGATTACGAGTTTGCTTCTACCCAAGGAGCCAAGGCTCATTTATTTTTCTCGCTTACAGCTACAGACTCCTTCACACGGACTCAGCCACCTACTAAACTCCCCTGTGTGGTATAATCTTTGTTCTATGCAGAACCTGGTGAACTGTTAGTTTCAGTTTCCAATACTGATGAAGTGTTAGTTCCATTACCTTGCAGAACCTTAACTGAAATTATGAGGTTTACATAACCTCTCTATACAAATCAAGGAAGAACCACTGTGAGGGCCATTCAGAGCAGCAAACTGCACACAGACCCCTGACTCCTAATTAAAGTACTTGAAGTCCAGAAGTCACAATGCCTCACTCTACAGCTACAATGCAGAACTCCTCCTTTAAAGGTTTCAACACAACTAATCTCCAAACCTTGACAACAGAATGGAGGTTGATTTATGTTACTATCACTGATTGTAAATACAAACTTAAAAATAGGGATAGTTAACTCAGCCCACACTTTTACTGGATATAGGAGGAAGAACACAATATTTTGCTTCTATTGATAAAAATTAGATACTGTTCTCTCCTGCATATTTAAGTTTTGAAAAAAAAAAAAAAATCAAGACAGCTGGCAGGTGAGAAATAAAGGTGGTATACCAAAGAACATTAGTATACAAAATGACATAACATTTGCATAGATCCTTGATCCACAGAAGAAAATGCGACAGGCGTCATTTAATCTCTACTGTGCTCCAAGTCACGAATACTAGCAGAGAAAAAAAAAATTACTTCTTTCTATATAAGCTGTATAAATGGCATTGTTCCATTGCAAGTACATTCAAGTGCTCTAATATACACTTCTAATTTCTAACATGTAAGCCTAACTGTGTAAGATACACTAATGTTTGCTGAGTTCCAACTAACTCAGCAAAATAAGACTGACGTACTTTTTCATTAGAAAAATTAAGGTGTTCTCTATTCTAGAAGGAGAAAAAAGTTCTAAAAGTTAATTTACAACATAGAACAGATTTTGCTAAGTAATTAGAATAGATCCAAAGTTCGTGGTTTTATAGTAAATCTGGAATGCTGATACCTCACAGTCAATCTACACAAATTAAAAATTAAATATAAACTAGTTTTCATTTCAGAATTTATGTTTTCAGTTGAGAGTGATGCAATTCTTCTCTAACAAATCGAATCACTTTTTTAGTGTGTCATATTTTTAATACTGTAACAAGACATCTAACAATTTATTTTCTTACCAAGTGTGCACTGAGTCTCTGTGATAACATTTAGTTCTCTGAGGTAGAGTTTCTCTTTGTGAGATAGATCTCGTCTTTCTAAATCTCCAAAGAAAACAAACAAAAGAAAATCAATAAAAACGTGTGCAGTTATGTAGACTCCCCCATAAAAAAAACACCAAAGTACTCTGACTATTTTATTTCCAGGCAGTGAGAGTCTGTATTATACTACTATTCCTACAAACATGATAATTTTATAAATTAATTTTAAATTTAATATATGCTGTAGGGACATGGCCAATTTTTCTAAGTACCCTGCCCATAGTTAAAACTTACAGAAATACCAAAGAAACATGACATATTAGTTTGGATGCAGAAAACACTATCAAGCACTAAAGGTATATTCCTTTTTCATTTTAATATACCTTTTAAAAATAAATTCCATGACAGAAGAACCAGATTTGACAATTCTTAATAATGCAGGTTCAAATTCTAGAACCTCCCCAATTCATTCTTTTAAACTCTTCCACAGCATAGAAATGCTGCCACAGCTCAGGAAACAGTAGAGATATAGCTACATAATAAGAAATCACCAACAAAATACTTAAAAATAGAACTGAGGTCAATTTTCAAAAGGTACTTGCTGATCTAAAACCCAAATAAGACTGATTTACAGATTTTCAGTGTCAATATCAAAAAGTCTTAAATTACTTCAAAAAATGTAGGATACATTTTCAATATGCCAGTAACAAGAAGTACAACATACATAATCTAGACCTACTTTTGCCAGGGCCTTTTAAAATCAGTTAGCTCATGCTGTAGTCAAAAAGACATAGATTACATCCAAACTGTAAGAGGACAGAAAGAAAGTTTTTTTGGAAGAAAAACTTTTAAAAGATAAATACCTGGATATTTTCTTTTAAAGGAAGTCACACCCAAATATTCACTGACTTGCTCCTGAAGCATATAGTATTCTCCTGTTTCATCTGGCGGCCACTTGTATTCTATCAAGTTTTCAGCAGGAAAATAACTGTATCTAAGTATAGGAACAATGACAGAACAAATTAAAAGATTTCTTAAGAGGGATACTTTCATTTCTAGAAATTCACTAACTCATATTTACGGCAATGAAAAACATCTATGAAATTAGACAAGCACTTGAGAATACTGCATCTTGTTAACCCATTTCAGAGTCATTTAGCTGTACTCCGCTTCACATGTATTCTCCAAATCAGCATTCATCAACATGCTGCGAGACTGAACATGAAGAAAGGGATAACCACGACAGCAGACAGGATAAGCAGGTATTACACTGTCAAAATTCATTTAAAAAATATATAATATTTTTAAAACATGTAAGCTGTGTTTCTGATTGCAGATTAAGATGCATCACATTTTGCGTTGGTTTAAAATAAGATGTCTTAAAATATGCTGGAAGAAAAAAACACCTAGCCACTCCTAGGACATTGCCTCAATTCAGAAAGATATATGAAGACTATACAAGCAAAGAGAGAAGAAGAGCTAATACTTAAGCACATCCGACAATACAATAAGACTAGCAATAAAGAAGTGTGAATCCTAAAAAAATTATATTACCCGAGGTCCTGACTAGAAGTTTCACAGCTCCGAGAACTGTCCCCTGAGCCCATACGTCGTCTTTTGGATGGCTGGCTGCCGTCATTGGAATTTTCTTCTGTGTCATCCTGAAACAAAAATTAAGGGAAAAATTTTAAAAGTTAAGAGTATTCAGTGGATAATGTAAAACATAAAAAATATTGTAAAGCAATCCACAATTTAAATATACTTGAACTACTGAGCTATTTAACTGTCTTTACAAACATACTCATAGGAGAGTTTATGTCACAAATAATTCATTGCTATAAACTAGCTGCATGACGCATAGGAGCACAGAAGGAGAACTGGTAGTTTCTCACCTGTTGTGTAGGTGTAGCACTGAATAGACAGAGCTGTGGCTCTGACCACCAAGTTCATCATTCTCGATGTAAACTACCTATGGCATCAGCACAGCCAGACAGCCGCAGACCCAGCAAACTTCCCTCGCTGGTGACAGTCAGGGACAAGACTAATTCACCTCATCAGGCTAGCTCGCAAAAGCAAGGGCAGAGCAAAAACACCAAGCCCTTGCTGAGAGCTGACGCTTATAAAATCAAGGGAAATATTACCAAAAGCAACAGAGGAGTTTATGGAAATACAGTTTAAATCAAAGGAATTGTATACAGTTTACAAAAATATATGATTACAGCAAGTAGCAAAGACTTGTCTTTTGGGGGAAAAAAAAAAGAGAAAAACTGAATTTGTATCAGAATGGATACAGAAGACAAATCTCATCTTCAGAACAAAGCTATTACAAGGGAACATTGAGAAGCTAACTTACAGGTGTCACTATTCAGATTTCATGAGATCTATAGCAAAAAGGGAATAAAGAGTAAAGAAAAAAAAAAGATAAAAATAGAGTTCTGTAAAATCTCTCAGACCAATGACTCCACTGGCCTTCTTGTGCTTTTCACCTCTTTGTTGTCTATACATTATACCACTCCTACTTAGTGCTCACCATCAACAACTCTCAAAGCGTTTAATAATCGCCCTTGCATGACTTCAAGCGAGAAACAGAACGCAGAAGTGTTCAAATGAATCGCTTATTGTCACCAGTAGTACAGGCAAGCACAAGATAGCTCTTTAAGTATCTGAAACTATAAAGTGGAGTAGTATGAAAGAATGACGATTGATAGCTTCTGTGAAAAGTTTAAGAAAGAACAATTAACTTGTCGGAAATAAATGGATGAAGCCCACAACTATACTTATGTATTTAATAATGACAAGAACAATTACTAAGGTTTACCTTAGCTAATGTATTTCATCCTACTACGTTTTGCATATCATATCACTTAAAATATCATTAAAAAGATTCCAGCAAACAAGAATACATTACTTTTGTTATGTAACACTTCACAGTACAGTAAGCAAGACAGGCCACAGAGAAAAACCACTTCTCTCCTGTGTTTTTGGTTTATTTCACGTTTTTCACAATTCTTTACCATTTTTTTTTCTTTCTTGTGGAGTTGTATCTTTCATACAATAAGAACAAAAACTTAAAAGCAAAATGTAATGAAACTGTGCTTTCTTAATGCAGCTATACTTAAAGAATCAGCTAAGTAGCACCTCCACAAGTATTACTATTAATACTATTTCCTAGTAATGCTGAGAACACTTTGAATAAACTTAATTACACAAATCAAGTAGCAGTTCCCTATCAAAACGGCATCACGCTAGAGTATCTTGTGAACCAGCTATGAATCATCAGCAGTTCATCCCTACTTCCCACACAGAACATTAATGCACTCCAAACCGTTTCAACTAGTATGAGAAAAACACGAGCTGGGCCAAAGTCATTCTTTGCTATAACAAAGCTACCATGAGACTTCAAAACATTTTAAAAAAAGTAGTTCTGAACCTGACACTTTAAGAGGAAGTGCCTCACAGTTTCTCCTTTTGCTTTGAATTTTTATTTTATTAAATCTGGTATTGTTAAAAAATATGTGCACTCATATTACAGGAGAGATTAATGTCCTCTATTTCCATCTTTGCTTTCTTATTTGCTGAAAACTTCAGCAAACTCAATCACACAGGCTCTCAGACTAAAATGCTCTAGGAAACGAGACAGTGTGCTGCAGAGGACTTTGCAGAAAAAAAATAAAAACACTTGCATTGCAATCTAAGACATGCTGTAGTTCAACTACTGCTACTGCAGCGAAAACAATAATTATGGATGGTCCTGTGGCTTTCTTTACACGGAAAGTTAAATATTGTCAAAGCCAGCCCCTTCTTCCCTTGAAAACGCATGTTCCTGTAAAACGCCTGTTAGTTCTTAGGTAATAAAGTTACATGACGAATCCCTGGTATGTCTATCAATACAAAATCTACGTAACGATCCTTTATTATGTAATCGGAAAGCCTGAACTACCAAGACGTCTTTCAAAAAGTAACTGCCGATCTGCATCCGAGCGTGGGTGCAGAAACAGCAGCAAGCACTCGGTGCCACAAGCCCAAGCAGTGCCCGGGAACAGCGGGCACAGTTCAGCAGGCCTCCGCAGAGGAGCCCGCCACCAGACCCCAAACTTTGCCGGGTGCGACGCCGAGGCGCTGTCAGCCGTACGGAACCAGCTTCTGCGCCCCAGCCGGGAAGGCGAGTAAAGACTTTTAGGTAGGAAGACGGTCCCCCGGCCGGGGACACGCACCCGAACTTCGGCCCGGGGCGCGGGAGGGCGCCAACTCCCCCGCCAAGCGGCGGCCCGGCTCCCCTGGGAAGCCTGAGGCGAGCCCGGGGGCGGGGATCACGGCGCCCAGGCAGGGGGGCCGTATGAGGCCTCCCGCCGAGGCGGCTGTTGCGCCACAGCCCCAGGCCGCCGCGCCGGGCCCGCAGCCCCGCGGCCGCCGCCCGCTCTCACCTTCAAGGACTGGGCGCCGGGCGTGGCCGGGTCGCTGTCGCAGAGGCGCGGGGACAGGACGGCCGCCATGACGGCCGCGGGGGCCGCCGCCGGCTGGGCGAGGAGTAGCGCCGCCGCCGCGCGACCCGGCCTCGCGCCGCGCCCGGCTCCGCCCCCCCTTCCCCTGCGGGGGGTGGCAACGGCCCCTACCGGCCAGCTTGCGCACGAGCGCGGCGGCTCGCGCAGCTCCTGCTCCGCCCCCCTCCGGGCAGCCCGCGGCGACCCCGGCCCGCGCCGCCGGACCGGTACCCGGCCCGACCCGCCAACGCCGCCGCGCGGGCCCAGCGACGGGGCCCCGCCGCCGCTGCTGCTGCTGCCGCCGCCGCCGCCGCCGCCACCACCACCGCCGCCGCGCCCTCCTCCTCCTCCTCCTGCCGCCGCCGCTCGGGCGGCCGCGCGGCCCGGCCGCGATCGCGGAGCCGAGCCGCCGCGGTAGCGCTTGGGTAGCAGCGCGGGGCGGAGGGGCAGCATCCCCCAAGGGTGGTCAGCGCTGAGCGCCGCTGCCGCTGGCCGGCGCGGGAGCTGGCACCCAGCGGGGCTGGGCTGCTCCGCCGCCAGGCTCCCGTCTCCGGGAACGTCAGCCGGGGACGAGCTACGTTTGTGAACCATCAGCCCCCGCAGGAGGGGTGTACGAGGGGCGGGGGGCGCAGGCGGAGGAGCCGCCACGAGCGCGCTCGCCCCTGCGAGGAGGGCGCCTGACGCCAGCCCCGCCGCTGCGCGGAGGCGCCGAGCCGGCTGCGCACCGGGCGGCGCCGGGGCCCCGCGTCCCCCTCCCGCCTTTCCAACCGGGCGGAGACACAACGCGCGACCCTCCCTGCCGGCAGGGACCCTCGTCCCGCCGGGGGTGGGTTGGAGGCGGGGGGGGGGGTGGGTGGTGAGAGAGGGGCGGCGCGTGCGCCCGCCCGCTCGCACGCGCGCAGCCGGGCTCCATGGGCGCGCGCGCGGCCCCCGCGCCGGCGAACAAAGCGCGAAGCCGCGCCCCCGCGGGAGCCCCGGCCGCCGCCCCCGGGGGTTCCCCCTCCCTCGCGCGTTGCCCGTAGGCAGCCCCAAAGGCGCCCCGAAACCCGAGCGGGGCACGGGGCGTTCAGAGCCCCCCCCCAACCGCCCCTGTCTGCGTTCGCGAGCGTTTGCTTTCGGCTCTGAACAATACAACTGGCCTGGAAAAGGCATCACCGCTCGATTTCCACACACGGCAGCTCCAAAAGCTGATGCCTACGCACTGCACAGATCTGCCCGAGTCGTATGTGTCAAAATAACACCATTGCTGTCCTTACCAGCCACCGACCCGTCACCAATAGCCTCCGGACCGACACTTTTGTCCTCCTGCCTCTGCCACGCTACTGCAACCATCCAGCTCACCCAATGCAGTACTCAGCCAGCGGCCTGAACCCAGCTGACATTTAATGCCCCGGGAAGCTCATGACTGAACTCATACTTCATTCAAGGCAAACGCCTGGGAATTTGCACAAATTTTCAAGTGTGCAAAAGATGGCTTCCCTCCCGGCAATGTTTCTACACAAACTGGCATTTTAACATATATGCAACTGGACAAAAACGGAACACTGCCTTTCCTTAGAAAAAAAAAAAGTGTTTTTAAGAATACTGATACCTGCAATTTATTGTAAACATTCATTAACAACTCTAGGCATGCAACAGACAAGCAATACTCAAAATTTTGCAAAGTTTGGCCTTACACCAGCTGCTTCAACTTCCACAGCAGAGCGTTACGACAGATGAAGCCCATATGTACTCAACACTATACATTTCCAAAGCAGTTTTTTGGGTTTGGAGTGTTTTTTTTTTAACAGAGAAAAATGAGCAAAATTGTCTCCCACATGTTAATTTCAATGTGCCAACAGCATTAGGACAAAAATTAGTACTAAAATAATGACATTTTCAAAATTTTGAAACATACCAAGTATTGTGAGGCACAAAACCAGCTGTGGCTTTCAGAGTATTAGTCGTAATAACAAGCCATTACCAAAGCCAGTGCAATAAATGTTTCAGTTTCACATTTAGCTGAAACCCAAGTGTCTCTTTGCGCATCCCAGACCCATCTGCTGGCAACCTAAAGGAAAGAAAAGAAAATGCGATTTGTGAATCTATATACAGCAGGTTTTATATTTTTTAAAAAGAACACACAGCATTATATACTTACTGATAGAATTTCATTACGAGAGTTACAAGTAATAACAACTGCAAAATTACAGTGAAAATGAACAAGTCCTATTCAATGTTACAATACACGTTCTTGCTTCACAGTAAAGCTCCCATCCTGACAGATCCAAAAATCTCTACACCAAAAACTCAATTCTCTCTTATGTTCACTTGTTCACACTTTAGCATATTGTAACAGCACCTCTCCAAAAGCAACGTGAACAGACATTAGTTTCGGGGAACATATAGAACTAAGAAGTCACGTCCCCCACTCCTCCACCTCCAGCTTACTCCAGTCTACTTGTGACAGTTTACTGGGCTCTCAACTTTTTTGACAACATTGTTTCCAAAGCTAAAATGTGCGAATGGAGCGCTGGAACAAGCACATTCCTCAAGAGAAAAAAGTTAACTGGGACCATTTCAGTAATCTGTTTTGACCTACAGCTCCTCAGTCAAAGCACAGCTTCAGAGGCAGCGTAGTGTGAGACAGCACCAGAAGAGCAGGCAGATGCAGGCCCCTCACAGGCTGCCTTCATTACTGAAGCTGACAGCCCTTCAAACATCGTTTCACATAACCCACTAACAATGGGTATGGTTTCGTCAGGCTTTAAGAGCTGATGATGAGCTAAATAGAAGTGCTCTCTGACACTCAAAAGTGTTCTGAATGACAATGGGAGCTTGCAATATGTGTAAATTTATATACAGCACAGGAAAGTCTAGAATACTTTTGTTTTCTGTGTGCCAAGTTCAGATCACTGATGTTAATATGTAGTCCCATCTGTTTGGTGGCAGCTACAGTTGAAATAGTTTCCATCCCTTTCCTTGCCCCCCATTCCTTTCCATGTCACCCCATACTACAGCTGCACAGCATTTTACATTCAATGTGACAATGCAACCGGAAATCAAAGTACAGTGGGAAAAGAAAAACAAAATTCACTGCAGTCATGCAATTGTACTGGCACAGCACACAGCAGAAATAAGTGGTCAGCAGGGAAGAGCAGCATGGGCTGCTTACAACTGTTACTGAAGTAAAAAAAAAGGCAACCTTCACAGGGTTACGTAGAATCACAGCAGTACCTTAAATTGTCACCTGGCATACTACTCCCCATAAAGAATGTAAAGGCTTCAAGACCACGTCAAACTAGTTGAGCTGCTGAATCAGATGAATGCCTAGGAGATAATATGCACTTCTAAAAGTTATTTTACATTTGCAAAAGACATTATTAATAATTTGTTTGCTCACCTTTATTGCCTGACCTGCCTTTTCCACAATCAGTACTGATACAACGTACTTATAACGATCAAAGCCCAATTTCTTCACTGCCTTTAATATTTCTTCCGAGATTGAAGCACACAAGAAGGGACTAGAAACTCCATCGTATTTGGCTTGTTGAAGTTTATTCTATCAAAAACAATTTTGGAAGATCTTAGTTTTCATCCTGGTAGTCTTTCACAAAAAAAAAAAAACCAAAAAAACCTTTTACAGTCATTTCCATTACTAGAACATTAGAACTAATGAGCAGAATAGTCAATATAGATTATGCTCTCAAACAGCAAAGGCTGCAATATTTTTACTCTAAAATGTTTTATCTATTTTTTTTGAAAGTGACAAACAGGTTTAGCCAATCTCTGTTTAACAAACAGGAATGTATTCTTCTCCATCATTTGGGCTGTTCACTGGAAAACAGTGCTGCAAAGACCTATTCCAAATATCAAAGGCATGTCTTCCAGAGAGTAGAATTACAAGAGCTGGTTATAACTGTTCAAGGTGTCACTACCAGCTACATATTATCTCAACAGATTGTTCTCCATTTTTGCTTAATTTTTGAATGTGGCAGTCAGACTGTCAAGGACACCAAATATATTTTATGGAGGTCATGGGATATTAGAAGTAAATGAAGGAGTAGAATCCCACAAATTCAAGGTCAGGATCTTTGGATAACTGGATATTTTGCAGATTAGGGTACTTTGAACTGTGCTGTAGCTCAATTTGATTTAAAAATGGGTAAGAGTTTAAGAAGCTTCAGCTCCATCTTAATAGCACATGCTCAGTGATGACCTTGGAAAGGGCCTTCTGTACTTGGCAAAATGGAGCACATTCACATTACATTTGTGTGCCAAAACTTGAAGTTTTCAAACTTCTATACGTATGTTTAAGTTTATGCAACTTACACTGTTCCATTAAGATAATTTTTGCAAGATAAGTTATTTTGCAATATAATTAGACAATTAATTTTAAAAAATACTATACCGTTAGTATTGCTTGAGCTTTGTCTCTTACTAAATAATCCTGAAATTTATTATGCGGCTCCAGTCTGTATGTATTAGCATATCTTATCTTTGCCCTATTAGCTCTGAATGCCAATAGCTTAGCTTTCACTGAATCACTAACATTCACTTCTTCCACTGGAGCCATACCTAAAGCTTCATAACCTGGTTGTGTCCTTTTTACTTTCATCTGCACAAAATAATAAAAAAAGACCACATGACATGTCAATATTTTAGCATTTAACAGTCTCTAAATAATACTTTATGGTGTACAGTTAAGAGGGAAAAAAAACAATTAGTCTAGGAATATGCCATTAAAAAAGCAGAAAAGCTAGAAAATCAGTATCTTTTCTTCTGGCTGTTTTGACACCTCAGCTTTGACTGATAAAAGAGAACAGTGGTTAACTTCTGCTTAATTTTAAATTCTTTTCCACCGAAATCCAAATGAAGTTTGCATTTAAACTGAGACAATCAGACACACCATACTAGCAGTCTGAATCCACTCTATTTTGCAAGTAAAAACACGCAGGTATTAACATACCTGTCCAAGACTGTTAACCACAACTTCAAGCTTTTCATTCAAACAGCCTACACAAAACCCAAAATACATGCTTGGCTCATTTACTACATAATTTTACTTGTCCTCATTACTTATGAAGCTACTAAACAAACATTTTATGCATTAGTGACTTAATTTCCTCATTAATTAAAAAAAAAGGAAAAAATATGCTTCAATTTGCAAGCTTTGTAATCTTGCTTGGAACTTAAAAACATTTTTATTTGTCATGAGAACTCTGAACATCCAAGTTCTCTCTCCATCCAGCTTGTGTATTGAAATTCTTTTCAACACACATAACAAAATTTGTCCCTCTCTGAATGCAGGCATCACATCTGATGATGCACACGAAAGATGCCACTTGCTGTCCTCCATGTCTGGCTTAAAACAGAGCTGTAAAATGGTAACAAAACAAGAGAGAGACAGAAAAGCACATGGAACCAATGAGATTATAACAAATGTTACAGACAGTGGTCTTCCATTCCAGTTACCTCCTAACTAATCACTTTAAAGTTTTGCTGACTCTTCAGTCGCTTGCTCCACTTCCTAACTACAGCTAGAACTTAGGTGAGAGAAAATCGTCAGTTCCTTCTCAAAATAACACAAAGGTGATTAACAACACAGTGCAAGGCTTACACTAGGAAGTACAGAAAAAAAATCACACTCTTATGGATAATATGAAAGCCTAGTGAGAATTATTCGAAAAGATGCACTGTGTAGTGCATCAGGGCTCATAAATCTTTCAGTCAAAGGAGTCTGAGAAAAAGGGAAGCTATGCAGTTTCTTCTCTATGAAATTACTTACACATCAGCCCTGTCAACACTGTGGATGTTACCTACACCTCTCCTCTGGTTCCTTACTGGTAAGATAATTCTGTCAAAAACCTGTGATGTTGGCAACCCTAGCGCAAATTTGCTACAGGTGTTTCTTGTTACCATGCCAACACCACAAACTCTGAATAGTACTTACAGTACACTAAAAATGCAAGGAGCAAACACGTTTGCACTTAGGCTGTGGACATTCACTATCTTCTGACAGAAACTCCTTACAGAAACTCAGATCTATAGAGGCTGTAGCCCCTCCTTGCTCATCACAGGTCCCGTAACAGAATAAAAAACACCTCAAGACTGCCATGTGAGCTGCTCAGATGAGCACCCCAATCCATGTCAGAGGAAATGAACCTGTGACAAAGGTTGCTATTCAAACAACAATTCTTTGTTAATGTGGTTCAACATGAGTCACAAGTAGTCCATCAACCTGGACTTCTGCAAAGCATTTGACATTGTCCCGCATGACATCCTTGTCTCTAAACTGGAGAAACATGGATTTGACGGATGGATAACTTGGTGGATAAGGAATTGGCTGGATGGCCGCACTTAAAGAGTGGTGGTCAAAGGCTTGATATCCAAGTGGAGAGCAGTGATGAGTGGTGTTCCTCAGGGGTCGTTACTGTGACCAACCCTATTTAACATGTTTGTCAGTGACGTGACAGTGGGATAGAGTGCACCCTCAGCAAGTTCACCAAGGACACCAAGCTGTGTGGTGCAGTGGACACACTGGATGGAAGGGATGCCATCCAGAGGGACCTTGGCAGGCTTTAGAGGCAGGCCTGTGCCAACTTCATGAAGTTCAACCAGGCCAAGTGCAAGGTCCTGCACCTGGGTTGGGACAATCCCAAATCACAAATATAGTCTCGGCAGAGAATGGATTGACAGCAGCCCTGAGGAGAAGGACTTGGGGATACTAGTGGATGAAAAGTGAGACAGAAGCCGGCAACGTATGCCTGCAGCCCAGAAAGCAAACTGCATCCTGGGCTGCAACAGAAGTGTGGCCAGCAGGTCAAGGGAGATGATTTTCCTCCTCTATTCTGCTCTTCTGAGACCCCACCTGGAGTACTGTGTCCAGCTCTGGAGCCCCCAACATAAGGACATGGACCAGCTGGAGCGAGTCCAGAGGAGGGCCACGAAGATGATCAGAGGGCTGGAGCACCTCTCCTGTGAGAACAGGCTGAGAGAGTTGGGGCTGCTCAGTCTGGAGAAGAGAAGGCTCCAGGGAGACCTCATAGCGGCCTTCCGGTATCTAAACCTACACAAAAGCTGGAGGGGGACTTTTGACAAGGGCTTAGAACTGGATTTTTAAGATCCCTTCTAACCCAAACCATGCTGTGATTCTATGATGATTCTATGGTCTTCAGCCTGTACAATTACAGACAGAAGAAAATTAATGCCTATAGCACGACTTCTAAGAATGCTGTTACTTACAAGTTTAACTGCTATTGTTAGTGCCAGAAATTTCAAGAACCATTTCTTCATTTCCTCAAGTGCAAGAAGCCATTTACTAATGAGGCAACCAAAAATCTTATTGATATCTCTACACAAATGGCTAATAAACCAATCTACTTCTGTATTTCACAATAGTGTGATTCCAAGTTTTAGCACAACGTTGCAATTACATTTCGATATAATATTTACATCCTTTGTGAAATAATCTTTCAGAAATTCAAGAATCTACTTCATGTTTGACCATACAAAAGCCTGTTCTTATGTTACTGGACTCTACCACATGGGCTTAACCTTGGATATATGGAAGTAAGCATGCAGACAGAAGCTTTTGAGATTTGAAAGAAATGCTGTTTGGTAATTAGTCTGTTTTAACAACCAATAGTTGCTTTAAAGTTAAATAAACAGTTCTTGTTTATTTCTTCAAAGGAGGACACACCTCCTAACTTAGACAACTTACAGTAGCACCCCAAGTTGGAAAGACCGTGCCACCAAAGGCAGGACCACCTTGGCCTTCCTTTTTACCTTCACAAGGCTTCAACAACTTTGCCTCCCAATGCCGAAAGCGGCACACCAAGGTGGATGGGAAGATGGTATCCGGCCCAGCAGAAAGGGGACAAGCTGTCCCAAACCGGACATAAAACAAAGAGAAAAGCGCTTCTGACACAAGCCTTCACAAGGTCACGCTCAGCTTTTAACGACGCACAGGCGGTACCGGCCCTCCCGAGCCCCATCCCTGCTTCCTTCCCCCGCGCTCGGGGCACGTCATGAACGGACGGACGGACGGACGGACGGACGGACGGGCGGACGGACGGACGGGCGGGCGGGCGGGCGCGCGACGAGGCCGTTGTGGCCGTTCCCTCCCCCCACAGCTGGCCTTGCCCGGCCGGGGGCCGCCGCCGGCACTGGCCTCCAGCAGCTGAACCCCCCCACACCCCCCACCCCGCCCTCGGGCTGCTGTCCCGTCCCGTCCCGTCGGCCGCTCACGGTGCCTTTATTCAACAGGACCTCGCGCCGCTTTCCTCCCTCCGGGGCGGCGACGGAGTGCTTCGGCATCTTGGTGCGCTTCTCCATGGCTTGCGGCCGAGGGGGGCCAGGCGAGCGCAGCCCAGCCCTGCCCTGCCCTGCTCTGCTCCGCTCCGTTCCGCTCCGCCCGCTGCCGGCGACGGGGACCGCCGGCAGCCGCAGCCTTCGCGCTCCGCGGCCTGGAGCGGCCCCGTGCCAGAGCGGGGCTCTTCCCGCGCGAGCCAGGCGTGACGCCGCGCGCCAGCACAGCGTCGTGACGTAGGGCGGGCGGGCCCAGCAGTGGCAGAGGTAACGGCGGCGGGGCGCATGGCGGAGCGGGGCGGTGGCGGCTTCCCTGAACGAGAGGGGCGGATGGATCGGGGGCTTCAGGCTGGGGGCCGCTGTCCGCCGTCGCCCCCGCGGGGCTGTGCGGCTCCCTGCGGCCCCTGCCGGCGCCGTGGGCGGCGGGGCGGGGGCAGCCCTGCCTCTGCGGCGCGGCGCCCTCAGCAATAGGAACCCGGGGCTTGGTGACGTACTCTCTCCCAGGAAAAGTCAGCTGTCTGCTCCTTGTCTCGTCTGTTTTGGACAATAAAGGCTGGCTGTGGTAGCTCAAGTTTTGCTCTGGCCTCCCGTCTCTGACGGTGAAATGTGGAGTGCCTCAAAATAAGGTGAAAGACTGAATTACGTGTTTTATGAACATTTTAGATTGTTTTTTAATAGCGAATAGGATACTCCTGATGACACATAATACCAGTTCATTATAGAAACTGTCATACTTGCTTGGTGCTGCTACCCCTATGAATATGTAGTCTCTCCTTGTAGCCATAAAATCATAGAATGGTTTGGGTTGGAAGGGACCTTTAAAGGCCATCCAGTCCAACCCCCCTGCAAGGAGCAGGGACATCTCCAACCAGATCAGGTTGCTCAGAGCCTGACCTTGAATGTCCCCAGGGATGGGGCATCCACCACCTCTCTGGGCAACCTGTTCCGGTGTTCCACTACCTTAACTGTAATTTTTTTTTCCTTATATCTAATCTAAATTTACCTTATTTTAGTTTAAAACTTGTCCCTTGTCCTATCGCTACAGGACCTGCTGAAATTTTTTCCCAGTCTTTCTTTTAGGCCCCCTTTAGGTACTGGAAGGCCACAATAAGGTCTCCTCGGAGCCTTCTCTTCTCCAGGCTGAACAGCCCCAACTCTCTCAGCCTGTCCTCATAGGAGAGGTGCTCTGATCATCTTTGTGGCCCTCCTCTGGACCTACTCCAACTGGTCTATGTCTTTCCTGTGCTGAGAGTTCCAGAGCTGGACACAGTACTGCAGGTGAGGTCTCACCAGAGTGAAGTAGAGGGGCAAAATATCCTCCCTTGACCTGCTGGCCACACTTCTTTTGACCAGTCCAGGATACGACTGGTCTTCTGTGTTGTAAGCACACATTGCCAGCTTTTCATCCACCAGTACTCCCAAGTCTTTCTCGTCAGGGCTGCACTCAATCCCTTCATCCCCCAGCCTGTATTGATGCTGGGGGTTGCCCCAACCCAGGTGCAGGACCTTGTACTTAGTCTTGTTCAACCTCATGAGGTTTCCATAGGCCCACTTCTCAAGCTTATCCAGGTCCCTGTGGATGGCATCTCATCCTTCGGGCGAAATGATGTACTCTGAAGCACAATTCCACCACCTAATTAAAGAATAATATTTTGTTTTAACTTTAATAGAATCTTTTAATATTTGTTGTGATCCTTCATTTTCAGACAATTTCTTGTCTGTCTTTTCTGTTTGATTAATGAGGAAGCATGACTTTTTTTTACTAAATCAGAAGCATATTCCTCCTTGTTAGTGTGAGCAGTTTTTCTTTGCCAATTCTTTACTTTAAAAGTGTGCTTCTGAAGCAGTCCGTCTTTCTGTTTAGATGAATATGCAAAAAACATTTATGCTTAGATTGTTCTACCATTAGTACCAGTTCATGCAGAATTCAGTTTCCCCTGCCCCTGCCAATGGTTTTTGCTGATCATAAGTAAGAGTAAACTCTTGGTTTTACTTGAAGTAGCATCAGTTTCCATGCAAGCTCAGAGATTAGGCACAACATATGTATAAACTTCAGTCTGGTTGCTTCAGTCTGGTTTAGCATCAGTTTAGTAGATATAACCATTCAGAAATATGTCATCCTGGCATTGTGCAAATAGAGCAATTCTTCCCCTCCTTCTTCCCCTCAGTTTTCCACAAGGTGGTTTTCTGCTCAGAGAGTTCCTTTCATCATATGCTTAGATGGAAGTTGCATTGCAAAACTTAACAACTTGCTTACAAATGCTGTATTACTATATGTATATCTGTGCTTATGGGTATGCTTTAATAATAATAATTTTCTTTGTTCTCATGTACTTTCTTAATGCAAGGACTCTTTTTTTTTTTTTTTTTTTGTGTTCTAGATGGCATTGTCAGACTTGGTCACTACTTGTCTTTCTCCACCTGTGCATTACGTGATTTGCAAACTTGGATTTGAGAAAAAAGAGACCTATGATATCAACAATATTTTGTCTGAAAATGGTGAAGTATGTTGGCAAGCTGTTACAGAGCATGTGTGTTACCTTGAATCAGGTTGGTGTTTACCTTCTGTGGTAGTGATACATTGAAGACTGATGCAGAATCTCAGTACAATTTGTAGCAATCCTAGCTTGTAACATTTTATTACAGCACATTAGCTTTGCTGCGGATTGCAGTACCTATAGTTCATATCTACAAGGAGGTTTAAATTTTTCATCCACATTTGGTATTTGGTTATTGCTAGCTCCTAAGATTCGTGTAATCTGTGCTGTGTAAGTAGCTGCTCCTTTACTTTCTCATTCATCTTAGTACCCAACGTCATGTACCTGTTCTACTTCTCTCCTACATCATAATTGCTTTCTTCCGTGTTCTTTATATTCCTTTTGCAATACGTAGAAAACACTCTGAGGCCATCAGTATTCCTACCGTTGCTTCTGGTTTTGTTTCCCCAATTTTAACTTGTACAGAAGTACTGATTGGTTTCCCTTCTATACGTAGAACAGTTCTAATTGTTTATAACGAAACCAAAGTGTTTATGCCCTGATGAACTCATTGAATTTTAATTTGCAAAATTGCATCGTGCAAGCTCTATTAATAAGTTCCAGAGGTGGCAAAAATTATACATGTTTCTGCCTCAAGCATTATGGTCCCTTCCAACCCTAACCATTCTATGATTCTATGATTCCATAATATCTTTCAGTAAATCAGAAGAATTTATTTTCTTATAAAAGTGTCCCACCAAAGAGGAGCTGTGATACCGCATCCATCTGCATTCTTTAGAGAGTGTAAGTGATGCACCTTGGCTGAGCCCTTTGAGCCTGCACTAACTTCCAGCTTGGTCATGTAGAATTTATGTACTCTTAGTAGATTCTTCCCATTACAGCAAAACCAGAACATAAGAATCTTCTTTACTTCCATATTTTCTTGCATTTAAGTTTTTTTCTTTGGTTTGAGTAAAGTACTTGATCTTACCTAGTTTCACACTGCACTTTTACTTTTCTATATCTTACCTGTGTGGTCTTTTGGACAGTAAATTATAGTGTATTAGTAATGTTAAAATAGTCTGGATGAAACTGTCTGTGCTAAAGATGTACACAAGCTGTAGCAGGCTTTACTCCTTGTAAGTTTTAAAATATTGGACCTTTGGGAAGTTTGGTGCTCTAATCACCTTCTGTTTTTCAATTTAAGATCAAAGTGTGGATTATATCAGAAGCATACGATTACTAGGACCTGTATGTGAATCTGTTAATTTGCACTTCAAATCTCTAGCCAAGGAGCAATTTGTAATTCAGTATGCATTGTGGTTCCACTGGACAAACTACACAGAGGTATGGAAATGTCTGTTGACAATTTGTATTTTGGCACAAGAACCCTTTGTGGAAGTTTAAGTAAGAACATACAAGATATATCAAGGAACCAAAATGCTTAGAATTAGAATAATAGATTCACTGCGGTTGGAAGGGACCTTCAAAGGCCATCTAGTCCAACTGCCTACAAGGAGCAGGGACATCTCCAACCAGATCAGGTTGCTCAGAGCCCCATCCAGCCTGGCCTTGAATATTTCCAGGGATGGGGATCAATCACCTCTCTGGGCAACCTGTGCCAGTGTTCCACCACCCTCATCGTAAAAAAATGTTTCCTAATATCTAATCTAAATCTACCTCCCTCTATTTTAAAACCATCACCCCTTGTCCTGTCACAACAGGCCCTACTGTAGAGTTTTTCCCCTTCTTTCCTGTAGGCCCCCTTTAGGTATCGGAAGGCCTAGAATTTGTAACTAGTTGTCCTTCTCTGATACATAGTTGATTCTAATTTTCATGACTTTGTAATTACAAGTTATCACAAAGACAACAGGAGGTGCTTTGGACCTGTTCTAACCTAAAATGGTAGGATTTTGTTTTCTAATAATCTGTGCTTGATATCAAGTTTTATTATGTAAAGTTATTGTTGATAATTTTTATAGATGTAAGGCACTAGATACATTGCAACTAAAAATACAAGAGGTACTCTAGGGCAGTTTCTTTCCAGGCATCTACAGTTTTATCTGCTTGGTCGGGTTTTCTTACTATATTTGCATAGCGACTGTCACAGAGGAATATTTACGTTTATACGTGCTTTTAACAATTTGGTTTTTCCTTCTGGATGTTTAACACAACATTCTTCCTCTCCCTCATTATACAGTTATTTCTTGAAGTATTTGATATTCTACAACATACACAAACTACGGAAGTTGCTCTTGGCTTAATGAAACTGACATTGTGCTTGGAGCGAGCCTTGGGTGATGTAAGTGCCAGCATGAGGAGTCTATTGCAGATTTGGTTTTATAAGATAGGAATGAGCTCTTGGATTTAATAGCATGCTGAAAAAGTGAGATTGCCCTGTACTGTAGTAGGACACAAATAGCTCAGCTGCATTTTGAGCTAGAGAGATGTTATTTTCTGGATCCAGTTGTCCTAATGGAAACATCTTCTGGGCCTTCTCCACCTGAGCTGGTAGAGTTGCTTGTGTGAGTGTTGTTACTAACCAATTTCATTTAAAAAGGGCAATTAATTAGTGTTTGTATAGTACATCTTTACTTTGACTTATTTAACTGAAATGGGGGAGCAGCGTACCTTTCACAGAAGATCTGATGATGTAGTAACTTCTGTGAGGAGAGGCAGGAGCATGCAGCTGGAAATGGGCTGCTACATAACTTCTTTCCTCAGAGTTCTGTTCACAGAGTGTTATGTCTGGTTAAGTGCTTCAACACAAGTTTTGTACTGCAAAACCAGAAGTCAGCTAACAATTTAATTTCTAGATATAACTGATCAACTGAATAGATCAGAGATCCATCTTTTAGTCCTAAATGTTTGCGTGGTTAACACGTTCCCTCTTTCCTTTACCCTGCAGTAGTTAGTAAAGGTGTGCACTCTTGTTGAGTTTAAAGAGTAATACTGCAGGAGTTCCATGACCAGCATCAGGCAAGGAGTGCATATACGATATGACTTAGACTTAGGAATTCTAACTGGTATGAAGAAACTTGTACTGTGAATCGCTTTTGATGGAACATGAATTAGGTTCAACGTTTGGTGGTAGCACTGCTTGAGTTTAATCAGTCTTCACAGCCATCTGCCTTGTTTGCTGGTATTCTGTACAGTATGTGAGTGCAAATATTAGAAGGCCTAGTAGCATGCTAGATTGGTGAACTGATCCAGGTACCTTTCCACCTTTTCTGCCTCCCTCCATTTTTGTTTTTCAGCTGGATCAGTTCCTTGATCTGCTCCACTGCACAACCACACAAACAGATGCTACCACT
This sequence comes from Chlamydotis macqueenii, assembly GCF_036417535.1. Lineage (NCBI taxonomy): Eukaryota > Metazoa > Chordata > Aves > Otidiformes > Otididae > Chlamydotis > Chlamydotis macqueenii. The sequence goes on along the minus strand of NC_141558.1, from coordinate 99,343,813 downwards.
ACTTATGGGCATGCAAGTTAGAGAGAAGGGAGCAGCAGCTGTTTTAAGAGGCTTCAGTGCTGGAGTATATTGCCCCCAGATGAGACAAAACAGCTGGTTGTTAAATCTCTGTGAGGAGCTCTGGAGAAGGATATGCCAGAGAAAGAACAGTGGGCTGATTCACACCTAGACAAACCAATTTGCCCAAGTGTGGGGGGTGGTAAATTTTGAAGAAATGAAAAATGACCAAAGATTGGGAAAAAAAAACCCTTAGGGAGAATATATAGAATGGAAGACTTCATCGCTATTGAGACTAGAGATGCTAAGGTTGCCCAACTAGGATAAAATCTAGTTTAAGGAACAGGCAGAATCAGAAGACAAACCACAAGTGTCCTTCCTTTAGTAATGACAGACGCTATAGATTTCTAGGGTAAGAATGAAGTATGATGTCCTAGGTAGAGTTTATTCCCTTAATTACATGTTGTTGTTGTTGTTGTCCTTTACTTTTTTTTTTTTTTTTGAAGAGAGGAGCAGTACATGTACAGACACTGTGAAAAGCCTAACTGGGAACATTAAGTAACCCTTTCTTGATACATTCTTGATAAATTTAGTTTGTCATGAAATTACATGATTTAAAGCCTTTTTAAGGTTTTGGTGGGTTTTGTTTGGTTAGTATTTTTACAATAATCAAAATGGTTACTGGGTGAAATAGTGAATGTTTGAAATACAAAGAAGTTACTGAATAACTGGTGTTATCTCTTTTGCTTTTTTTTTAACAGGTGTATTTACTGATTGGTAAAGATTGCCCTTTCCTTCTAAGAGACTTACTTGCTTCTGAGCAGCTTGCAATTGTCTTTGGACAAGCTGTAGTAAGTGCATAGTTTTGAAACAAGTAATAAATACTGAGCTGGTTTTCTTCTTGCCAAATGGCAGATTTCCAAGCATAGCCTTTGCTTGCACTGAAGAAGGGTTTACAAATTCTGTAATATATTGGAAAAAATTCATTTTGCACATTACATTCTGGGATATATATGGCAAAAATAGTGACTATTGTAAATGGAAATATTTTTTAAGGCAAGCTTATAAGTTCTTATTTGCTTTTCTATGTGAAAAACCTACATAATGCAAAATTTCATGTATCTGGCAAGGGGGGTGAGCAAGCTTCAGAGCTGTCTGCCTCTTTGTGAGTTGTACTACTTGAAAATACATGTCCTGCACTGGCTGTTTCTGATAATCTGTGTCCCCTTCACCACCACTCTAGTAAGATGCTTTGTAACTTTTACCACACTAGAAATTTTCAGTGTACAGGAAACTAATTTGTTCATCCCCATGTACAAAAAAACAAAAACAAAACACCACCAAAAAACAACAACAACAACAAAAAGCCAAAATTCTGTTGACATTTACACTCTTGTGTAAACAGAGGTGGTCTTTCTCATACAGTTTTACAAATGTAAATTCTTTATTAGAACAAAATATTTGCTGTGAACTGTAGAAACTTATATTGTTAGCCAGACTAGTAGTGTTATAAGAATTATTTCTTGAATCTCGATGTGGAATAGTTCAATTCTTACAATTCCCTTTTTGTTCGATAGTGATCTAATCAAATACAGCTTTGAATGCAAATTCTGTATTTTACATTAATTTGTATTAAATTATTGTGGAGTGAGAGCTAAACTTGATCTCATTTGTTTGCCTGTCATAAATGTTTGGAATGTCTCATAACTAATTCTGTCCTTCACATATTATATTCTATAACATGTACAAGTAAGCTGAAAGATTTCCTTTCAGAGAATACTGGGAGTTGCAAATAGTAAGTTGCTGTCATTATGACAAGCTGTGGTCAGTCATCTTGACAGTAGACCTTGTAGTTTCTCCACAACTTGTGAAATTTTCTGTGAGGGAAATATACAAGGTAATAAACAAGAGATTTCTTCATGCAGTAATCACTTTGTTTATTAATTAGATGAATGTACTGAAGGTGTTCATTGGATCTCCATATGGCCTGAATCTTCGTAATGTTTTGTGGCATGGGTTTGCATCCCCACAAGAAATTCCTGCAAAGTAAGTCATCAAAAAGAATTTCATTTTCTTTCTAGTCAGACCTGAGAGTGCTTGAAAAGCCATTAGTAAAACCTACTGCTTTTATTGAAAAAAAAAATTTAAAAAACTCTAAAAATGTCCAAACACCTCTGGCAGCATCCTGACAGTTTTCCTCTGCTGCTGCTGCTTCTTTTGGAAAGGGATTTCGATAGATTACTTCAGCCATTATAAAGCTGGGCAGTTTTAGGACCAGTGTTATTTTACTTGCAGGAAAAGCAGGAAAGCTTAAGGTCTTTTTTTGAAACCTAGTTCCTTGACTGTCAGGGCATAATTCATAACAAAAGGCAGGGGAATGGGGTAGGAGAAGGAGCAACAGCAGCTAATGTAGAATAGAGTGATGCTTTTTTCCTAATTCTACATTGTTTTTTCATGCTTGTGAATGCAATTAATTATTAAGTGCCTGTACTCAGAAGAGATGGGGAGTGTAGGTTTTGGGTGTTCTTTGAAAGAACAAAAACCCCTTTTTCCCCAACCCACAAATGTTGATTCTTTGCAAAAGATTTAGTTGTATAAGCTTTTCTAATATATTATGGTATTCTCCCCAGATATTGTGCTATGCTGCTTTTTTTAACTGCAGGACTGGGTCAGTTGTTACAGACATATCTTCTGCAAACGGAAAGCATTTTGGTGCATCGACCTTATGTGATCTTTGTTAGCTTAGAAGAGCTTGATGTATTTCCAGGCAAGTATTTAACCCCTAGTAAGTTTTTATTGTATTTGTTATTGTTTCATTGTCCAAAAATGCAGTTGAAAATAACGCATTTTCCAGAGTTCTAAGATTGAATCTGTACAGGCTGTCATTAGATGACTCAATCATGCTAGCAGGACAAATTTTTAATATGTGGGAAGTTCTACTGACTATTGAATCAAAAAAAAAATCTACATTCTAAAATAATTATAACACATTGATATGTGTAACATTACTGCTTCTAAAATAATTCAACAGTGTGTTTCAGTTTTTTGGTGATGGAGTTAATTTCACATAAATCATTTAGTTTGCCTTTACAAAATCTTGTTCTTTCCAGAATGATTAAGTTCCAGCTGCAAGGATCCCAGCAGGAGTCCCCTGCATCTTGCAGGAAAGGTAGTGCTGAAACAAAAGAAAAGATGGTGACACATCTTTAATATACTGATGCTTTTCTCAGGGAAGGACCAGAAGTGTCAGATTAAAATCTTCTCATCTCCCTGTTTACAGACCTTATTTGGTTTATTCCTACTTTTTTAAAGTAACAACAGTATATGGGGAATCTTGGTGTCAATTGTGGTCGTGGTCAGATTGTGCTACCTAATCAATTTGCCAGTGGAACTTCTGTTCATGGAACTGAGACAAGGCTTTTGGGAACCAAATCAAGCTGATAACATTCCAGTCATCATGTAGTATAAATCCTATAGCTGTTGATTTGCTTAGGAAAAACACCTACTGCAATCAAGTTGCATTTACCATTTTAAGCTTTTTATTGGATGAGATATTTATAATGTGAATTCTTAAGTGTGAGTTTCATTATATGGTATCATTGAAGTATCAAGGGCTAATTTATTATGCTAAGTGGCATCACAAAAAAAAATGGAAAGTAGGAACAATGTGCTCATGTTCAAATGTTTGTATTACCGTATTGATTCTTACCAAATTAAAATCATTAATATATATTACACTTTTTAAAAGTATTTAGAGTACATGGAGAACAACTCAACAGAAGCTATGTTCAACAGAAGCTATGTTCAGTTGCTGTGTAGTCTACCGTTTTTACTCTGTAATGTTATATTATCACTAAAAATGCAATCTTACAAACTCAGTTTCTGATCTTAAATATGACTACCATTATACTTGCATAGTTAAAATAAAATGGATAACTTGTATGTCTCTCTTTACAAATGCTGAAATAATCTTGAATTTTCAGTGAAATACTGAGAATGAATTAGTAAACTGTAGATTGTATATAGTTTATCAGTGTTGTTTTGCTAACTTGCAGATCTTGATCATGAAACACTTTCCATAGCTGAAGAGCTAGTAAAACTGTCCAGTTTTGTATTAAAAACAATGTTACCATTTTGGATGGCAGCTTTAACAGCTTTCAAGCAAAGCAGGTAATAGTAGATTTATCAGATTTTTTAAAAAATTATTATTATTATTAATATAATATAAAATTAATATATTCTGTATTTATACACTAATAGCAGCATTTGCAGATTCCAAAGCTTTTTACTAGATCTGTTGCTTAACAACAAATAGTTATGTATTGTGTTATGATGATCTCTCAGAAAGTTTGTGGATTTACTACTTTATTTTGTGCCAACAAGTATTAGAAACTGTATTTTGAAACCTAAAAAGAACTGTTGCAGATGTAGCCAAAAAGGAAAGCTTTTCAAAGCAAGTGGCAACAAATCTTCAGATATTAACATGTTGAGTTAAAAAAACAAAAAATGCATTGGTTTTTTTTCCTCTCCCATGCTCCACTTTTTTGTACGTTAGTTTCATCTCTGAGCTGTTTTGAATTTCTGTTGGGCACAGGTAGTCATTTATTGTTTGTTTACAAAGTGCATTGCAAAGGAATTTTGGGCTGGGTTGTTTGGCCTTAGAGAATAACTATGAGATGGCACAAATTTCCATTTGGGTTATATTTATAAGGGGGGAAAACCCCTTTGGATATCTCTGTTATTTTTTTCAGGTATGCTGACTGTGTGATTCTCTTACTTCCTCAGCTGGAAGCTGGACTTAGATTGCTCTTCACTACAACTAATAAATGTCCAAGTCGATTGCTAACAGCTGAGGTAAAATTTCTATCTAAAGTCAGTTATGATTTACTGCTAACAGTACTTGCAAAATAATTGTTCTAGAAGCATAGTGTCTAAACATTTACAGGTTTTCCCCCAAAGTTTTTCAATTGATTGTAGAACATTATTTACAGATTTCCAGTAGAGTGTCATGAATGCCTCTTATTTTTTTTTGTAAAGGTATCTACCAGTAAAAGAGGTCTGATTAAGTACTTGAAGTTTAGTGTTCAGAACAGTAGTTTAGTGTGGCAAGTAGACAATGTTGTATTTGTTTTAAAGAACTTGGCACAAAATCCAACAGTCCCTTTTTTCATTTCTAAGGGTTGGGTTTTTTTTGCTGTTCATGCACCTCTAGTATCTAATGCAAATAAATAAATACAAGTTTGGTATACATATTTAGTTATTGTTTTCATTTGAAAAATCAAATAATATTAATTGTCTTTTGTTCTAGCCTTCTGCTCTCTACACCACTTTCGATGAGGTACTTGCGGCTTTTATTTTTAATGTATATATCAATGTCAGAATTTAAGCATATGCATGTTTCCCATTACTGGAGACCAGAAAACACTTTCTTGTGTTGGAGAAGATATCATTTCTATTTTTTTTTTTCCAAATAGAAGATAGTGGACAGTAAACATTTTAAATTTGTAATCCTCCAGAAAGTATCAAAATTAATACAAATTTTAACGAACAGACTTTAATTTCTTCTAAATGTTTTTAACTTGAAACTCTTCGTCTCACAGAAACAAACATTTTGTCATTTTCATAGATTCAGTTGTCCAAAATAGATACAAATAAACATTGCAAGCAGAAATCCTCAATTTTACAACTCTCTTGAATGATCTCAAATTGTCTATCAGGAATAATTAGGCACCTTGATTTTTGAGTGGTGGAAGTAATTCCTTAAAGTTAGGGAAACTAATTAGTTGATGTTTTTTCTTTAATTGTTTGGCTTTCAATAATAAGTTTATATCCAAATTACTTTTTTCTAGATGCTAGCAAAGCATTTGGATAATGAAGAAGTCAACCAGCTTCCTGCAGTTCTTGAGGAACCTGCCATGGCAAGTGTTTTGAAAGTTTGGGTGGTTTTTTTTGTGTTTTTTGTTGTTTTGTTTTGTTTGTTTCTAAATGTAATAATACGTTTATGATTATGCCTAATACTGATATATTTCACATAACTTATCTCCAGGAGCCTAGAACTAGAAGCTTGTTACCCTTTTTCATTGTGAAGTATACAAAGTAGTACCTGACAAGCTATATTGTGTTAGGATATAAGACTATCTTTCTTTCTGAAACACAGAAATCTCAGAGACACTTGTCTTTAGGCTGCTGAAGATCAGCTGAATGGAGCAGAAGAAAAACTAATGCCTCATATGTGGAAAAGTAAAACTTCTTTCTACTTGCTTTTGGACACATCTTACACTATCTGGGCAGATGGCACAAAAGCATAGCTGCAAACCTAGCAGAGCACATCTGCATTTTGCCACCCAAACAGATAGTGAACATGAAAACTTGGGGTGTTGAATTTTGAGGCCTTTTGAGACTGTAGGGGAGACTAGAGGTTATTGTCCTGTTGTCAGAGGCAGTGGTGCTGTGGAGAACTTGGGACACAAAGCTGAAGGAAAATTAGCATGTATCTTAGTTTTGAATTTCATCAGAAGAGGCTAAGATCAATGAGTTGCCTTTTTTTTTTTTTTTTTGCTATGAGCATAGTTTGCATTCTTTTTTTCTGACCATCTAACTGCTCCTTTTCTATAGACAGAATCACATACTTATATTTCAGATGTATTCTGTACACTGAATACATTCTATTCTATGTGAATACAAATAGAATGGAATTCTATGCACTTGGTGTATGTTTCCACAGGAATTTCTTTGGGATTTCTTGAACCACCAAGAGGGTCCACGTATAAGAGATCGTTTAAGCCATGGAGAGGTCAATCTAGAAGCATTTCCCAGAGAAGTAGCTAATCAGATAGTTGCATTTGCAATTACTCTTCTCTGCAGATTCTCAGATAAGGACAAGTTTGCTTTTAAGGTAGGAATCAGTATTACACTCTCAGAAGTTTTGGTTTTTTTTTTTTTTTCCAGTTGTTTTGGATGCCAAATCTGATTTTAGATAGTCTTATGACTGAATCTTTCTTGACAGCAACTTTTGGTGGAAATGAAGTATTTCTCCAAGTAAAAACTTGTGAAAGTATGGTGGTTTTTTTCTAGTTTTGTGGTGAAATAAGTACAGAAATTTTTCCAAAAGATTACCCTTTCTTATCGTACCTTAATTTATTTACTTAACCCCTCCTTGTTCACATGGTTGATCCATAAATTACAGTGATTCCACTTGATTTTATTTCGTAGAATAGAATCATAGAATGGTTTGGGTTGGAAGGGACCTTGAAGATCATCTATTTCCAACCCCCTTGCCATGGGCAGAGACACGTTACGCTAGACCAAGTCACTCAATCCAGCCTGGCCTTGAACACTTCCAGGGATGAGGCATCCACAGCTTCTCTGGGCAACCTGTTCCAGTGCCTCACCACCCTCACAGTAAAGAATTTCTTCTCTATATCTAATCTAAATCTACCCTTTTCCATTTTAAAGCCATTGGTCCTTGTCCTATCACTACATGCCCTTGTCAAAGGTCCCTTCCTAGTTTTCTTGTAGGCCCCCTTTAGGTACTGAAAGCCTGCTATAAGGTCTCCTTAGAGCCTTCTCTTTGCCAGGCTGAACAGCCCCAGCTCTCTCAGCCTTTCTTTGTAGGAGAGGTGCTCCAACCCTATGATCATTTTCCCTCCTCTGGACTTGCTCCAACAGGTCCACATCCTCCTTATGTTGAGGGTCCCAAAGCTGAACACAGTATTCCAGGTGCAGTCTCACTAGAGCGGAGTAGAGGAGGAGACACATCTGCTGATCATGCTTCTTTTGATGCAGCCCAAGATATGTCAAATTTGTCAAATTGTGTCGATACCTAGCCTGTTTATCTGCTGAATTATCTGAAAGGTGTATAGATCAACTGTAGTGCAGCCACTGAGGCATGTAATATTCGAGGTTTTCTTTCTCTGTGACGCTATAAATAATGGTGGCTCACTAATGGAGGTGTGATTTGTATCAATGTTCTATAATGTGAATTTGTGAACAGTTTTTGTCTAGCGATACATATTTCTCAACATTAGCAATTATTATATTTGCTCCTTCTAATTTCCTGTTAATATTTGAGATTACTTCTTTCAATATCATACAGCAATTTGTGAGATAAATATTCCATTTATTAGTAGCAGCTCTTTTTAGTTTCTCAAGATATATTGCATGCTGCCGCATTAAAAGAGTACTTGGTTGCTTTTCTGTTAGCTGCTGTCAGGTTTCTTAGTTAAAATGTGTCAAAGAAATTAGGCTTAAAATGCTCACTGTGCTGATTACTGCTTTCAGCCCTCAGACATTTGGAAGTCTTTATTGACTTCAGTACTATAGGTTGCTTGCATAAAATTAAGTGTAAGTCTAGGTCTGCATATGATTAGGACGTTTTAAAGAAACTGTTGTGTATTGTGTATGATTTTTTAAATCAGGAACATGTGGTCATAAAACCACTGATAAACTGTGCAAGTTGCTACCGTTCTCGATTTCATCCAATTTCCCGACTCAAGAAGCAGGTAGGTACTTCCAACTGTGAAAGCACTTCAGTCCTTAAAATTGTGAACCCTTAAAATTGTTGTCTTCATGCTTTGATTGTCCCAAAAAGATAAAATCTTACTTATTTTTAATGGGCTCTTTAGTTTTATCTTTTGGAATTTACAGGAATTAACAGTTGCTAAAATGACATCATAGAGTAGTTTGGATTGGAAGGAACCTTTAAAGATTGAATTAAGCACATTCCTGTTGATGCGTTTGGTGCTGTATTTGTGCTCTAGATCACTGAATAACTTTATTCTTACCTGAATGTTCACTGTTTCTTATGTCACCAACACTCTGTTTGGTCAAGTATTTAGAAATCTTGGATTAGGCTGTAACTAAAGGTTTTATTGCATGAAAGCCAGCTGATGAAGATTCTGCCATTGTAGTAAAATATGTTTTCAAATGTCGTGGTAGTTCTCTGCTGATCAGTTTATGAATTACTGAACTGCTTGAAGATATTCCTCAATTGATTTGAGATTGCAGTAGACATACTGCAGTAGACAAACTTTTCATTTTTGACAGCATTCAAACAGTTTGTTACAAAAGTCATGTTAGTTAATTTTTTAATAGAAAAAAAAAGAATAGTAAATTAGTTTATTTACATGATATTTTAGCATGAAAGTATACATCAAGACTTTCTACCCTAACATGAATTTTAACGATTGATGTCAGCTTACACAATTATGACTACTGAACAAGTTACTTACTACCTGTTGCAATTTTTTCTACAATAGCCATTAAGCGAAGTAAAATGTGTTGTCCTGTCTGTCAAAGGCTACACTTTACATAACATTTTTCATGATACATTTTTGAGGTGCTGGAATGTATGAAGAGCATTAATTTATGGCCTGAATTGCCAACAGTTCCTGAGGAACACATTCAAACAATTAAAGGGTACGTATATGCTATTAAAAAAAAGATAGTTCTCAAAATAGTTATGAAGAATGGGATTTGAAATGGTGAACTGTCTCTTTGAATACTTTACTAGGAAGATGATAGACACCAGAGGGGTTGTGAGAAGATCTCTTTGGTCTTATCTTAATCTGTACTATACGCCTCAGTACAGATACTATAAAAACTATAAACAATGTGCTAACTTGAAGGGGATCAGAAGACATCTGAAACACATAAAGGTGTTAGTGACTCCGTATTCTATTTCTGAAGAGAGGCTGAAGGGTCTGTTGGAAAGTTAAACTAGAGCTTGAGTCCCATCACAATAAGAACAAAAAGATGGCTCACCAGATGTAAAGTAGAAAATAATTGCTTATTCTGAAGAGACAGACAACTTTACATGAGATATTACTTAGAAAAAGAATGTAACATTCTCTCATTATTTGAAAAGGAGGAAGCCATTATAATAATAATATCACTGCAGGAAATTGTACTTTTTTAGAGCTGAGAGGTGAAAATTCAGTGCATCTGGTGCATACTCAATATGCTGCAGGATTTTGGTGAATGAATAGAAGATTAAGAGAGGTTCAGAAGACTGCTGAGACTTGACAAAAGGTTGGCTTTAGTTGGAGAAAGAAAATCATGCTTCCAAAGGTGGATGGAAAGGAACCATAATCTCAGAGAATGAGAGTGGAAATGGAATACACTGCTATCCAAAAAATCTGCATCTTGATCTATGTCATTTGAGAAATAATAAGTACTGCACAGTTTTATAATCTCAAATCTTTTTTTTTTTTCTTTTGTTTTTAAGGTTGGAAGGAAATGCTGAAGCTAGTACTTTAATTTTGATGATATCTGAAGTTGTATCTCAGTTGCAACAATATATGCCCCAGAATTGCTGTAATTCGGATGATCCCATCAATAGTGTCCTAACAGAGAGGTGAGTTTGCCCTCCCGGTTCCTGCAGTCAGCTTCTACATGCAGCCCAACACAGTAACTTTCAAACTTAAGTTACTCATTTTCCTGGTTTTAGAACAATGCTTGAAATGTAGCATACACTTTTCTAATGTTGCTGTGGATTTAATCTAAAAATCTTAAGAATGTGGCTGAACATCATCTTCAAAATGAAGATGAGACATTGTAGATTTCAGACATTATTACAATAGAGATTTTACTTGGAAATTAGCATGAAAAATATAACCAATTTCAGGCTGGAGAAGCAAAATATTTTAAATATTTAGGTACTGACCAGATTAAGTTGGCTTTAATCTGTTTTGTATGCTACAGCTACATCAGAAATTTGCTGTAATGTGCTTGGTGTCACAGCTGTGGGTGGCATTTAAAACAGTAATATGCCACTACATAATTCTGTTTTTACATGCTTTAATATCCAATTTCCAAAATAGAAGATATTGTATTACACTTATCAGACTCTGTGGTACGTGAGTTCCAGTTATATCTGACTTGGAATAATGATCAAAACAGTTTGACTTTTAATTGACACTCCTGTAGCAATATTCAGAGACCCATGACTGAATGCATATGTTGGAACAAAACTCTTCAAAACAAAGTCATTAGGCGTGGGCAGGATAGCGAAAGAGGATTTTACCTGTTGCTTTCCTTATGTAGTATGTATGTTTCCTTCCTACCTTATGTAGCATTTGTTTCCTACCTATCAATCTGCACTTTTCTCATTTATGAAAAAGAAGCCTGATTCTGAAAGTGTAAAACCATTTTTAGAGTTTTCTGCCTTTATCACTTTTAGTCATTAATGTTTTGTGTTCTCAGAGATAATTTGAGCATGAGGGAGAATAAGAAACATTTCTGTAAGAACAGAGTAAAGTGATGTGTGACACATTAGTTTAGCAGATTAGAATACGACAGCAGAAAGATATTTGGGTGCTTTAACAAAGCATAATCTGGTGCACTGGTGATTAAAACAATGGCCTCACCACCTGCATTTTAGAAAATGTTGAGTCTGCTTTTTATTCTGCCCAGAAGAAAGACCACACACTAATGGGAGTACTAATTAATACCATTTGTTTGAGTGAGTTTTATTATATTGGATGTTAATTCATTGTGAATTGAACTATGGTGGGAGGCTTCAACCACAACCCTGCTGTGATTTGATGTGTTCAGTGTATCACTTCAGGCAGGCAGTTTTGTTTATTGTGGTTGTATTTCTTTGGTCTGAAATGGTCTGAAACATATTCATCACCACCAGTTTTGTATTTATATTCAGTAAAGTGATAGAGAACACAATCACTACCCCTACTATATAGATCCCTGTTTTTATTCAGTCTTGAGGTAAGAGGAATCCATTTCCGGGTTTTCTGAGTTAAAACATTACTAATTAAACCACACCAAATATGAAATGCATCTCATGTTAAATCCAGCTAACAAAAGATTGAAATTAACAATTCCTTCCTGTTTTGGAGGCTATTGATTGAACTTTGCGATATGGGTATTTGCACACTTTATTCTCCACGACCGGTTCTGGAAACAGTGGTTGTACTCCGTAAAATAAGCACACAGTGCCATCGAGTGTCTGAACAAGTTATTGCCAGCAGTGAGCTGAGATACAAACAGTGGATGAACAAAACTCTACGTTCTCGCCAGAGGCATAACTATCTACGGATGTTAAACAGGTTGGCTGATGGTTTTTCTTTACTTTGTGGTTTTTTAGCCTTGCTAGATCACTGTAAATTATAAGTTTTCACATAGAAGTATTGTTTAAATGTTAGATTGTATTTTTTAGTTGCTTAGTTTTCCTATATAAGCATATAAATGCCATTCAAGTTTTATCTGAATGCAACACCTTAAACTGATTTCAAGACTTTACCTACTTTAGTTCTGCTACTTTTTATCATTATACTTGGGTCAGCATCTTAGATAGAAGAGAGATAGAAGAAGAGAGATTGTTTAGTATTCTGTTAATTTTGTTCCTATTCTGAAGTGTTTTCCAGGGATTTATGAATCTACTTTAAAACTGTGAAAACTGTAAATGTTGTGTTCTTAAAAATGTTAACCATATTATTAAAGAAACATAGCTTAAACTGACAACTGACGATACATATTTGCAATTCAGTTGAACTCCACTTTATTACATATGGAGTAATGGGTGCTGGTGAGGTTTCCTTTTAAACCTTAAGTATTAAGTAATTTCTGTTTTTTTCCTCTTTTTGAGGTTTCATAATTTATAGTCTTCATTTATAGTTTTGGTATTTGCTTTGCTCTTTGCTGAAGGACATTTCTTAGTTGAGTCATCCCCATCCACCCTGCCACTATGCAATATCCAGCTATATAAAGTGGATACAGAAATCTGAGGATTTTTTTTTGTATTAATGATTTCTATTTAATTGGGTTTTAGTTTGTTTATTTTAAAATATTTTTGCTTATTTCTAGCATTAAATTTTTGTCTCCAGTGTTGCGACTCATCTTAGTCTTGATTACTCTGGAACTAATCAACATTCATTTGATTTGTAAGAAAAGTCCTTTTGATTACCAGCAGTATCTAAAGTGAGTATATAAGATTTACTTTATGAAAATAGGAAGTCATACAGATTCCTTTTTAATCTTTAATTAAAATCCTGTAGACACAAAAATAAAAAGGAACAGCATGACTTTTAGTAGATTGTCATCCTTCTCTTCCATCATTATAGTCATTATTGTATCTCAGACAATGTTCATTCAAGAACTGAAATAACTTAGTTAAAAATATATGGTCCAGTTACTCACATTTTTTTATTTTTATTAGACTCTTTGTTAGTATAGATAGAGAACTGCCACACACTCAAAAAATATTAATACATAAAAGCTATATTTAACAGGTTGGTAGTTTTACTCCTGTGTCAATTAGCAGCTGGTGGGATATCATAGGTATTGTGAAACATTTTAAATTAAATCAGGCATTAAGATATTTTTCTTTATTTCTTTTTTCTTTTAAAATCCTTTAATGAATTTTCCTTCTTTGGTTTTATTTCTTGTAGGTTTTTGAAGTCAGTCTTGCAGTATACTGAGAACTTGGTGACATACACAAGCCCTGAGAAAAACAAGTGGGATGAAACCATGGAGCTTACAAACAAGGCTTTGATAAAAATAAGGAAAATCAGTGACAGAAAGCTAATGTTAATGCAGCTAGCTTCATAAAGTAAATGAGTTTAAGATTATTTAGATATTGTTACATCTTAAGAGCTCTGGAGTCTTCAAATTTTACAAGTCTAATTCAAACACAAACATCATCAAGTTGTCAAATTTTGGATGTAAAATTTAATGTTTTGATTAGAAGGTGACTGTTGAGACTGGACTTGAACGATCAAGCTTACAAAGAATGAACTGTTTGCCAAATCCAGTGAAAAAGATTTACTGTGAGCTAAGTCAGGATGAGGCAAGTTCTACTTTAAGTATATTATATGTTTTGTGTCTTGATATTTTTTTTTAATAATTTTCTATTATACTGAAAATACCTAAGAAGTGTGAATAAAAGCTTTGGAAAATTTTAAATCCAAAAAGTTTTGTTTTTTTTTTTTTACTTTGAAATAAACTGGAAATAATGTCAGACACTGTGATCAGCAGGTTAAGAAATTATGAACATTCAGCATAAAGCAGTGCTCACTGGCAGCTGTGGCTGTTGTTATTAGTTCAAAACAGAGTCAGATCTTGAACTGAGGTACAGCTGATAACGCAGTAACCAGTTGTTTATATACCAGGTTTTAAAGGAGGCAGAGCAGAATACCTTTTGCACGATATGTGTTTCTTTTGTTTAATGACATCTGCTTATTCCCAATACATACCTCTTTAGTTAGTGAGCTAATTTCGTGCAGATTAAATATGAACACTCACATGCACATGCTCACAGACATTTATTGTGTTTCAAAAAGTTATCCTCTTGTTGCACAGAACATTTATTTGAATAATTTATTTTTTCAAAATAAATTCTTCCCCTTTCTGAATTCTAAAGAGTAGAATTTCAAAGGAATGCATCAGCTGAAGAACAGATTCACAAAAGACCACCGATCTCTATCCATTTGCTTTCTGCTACTGAGAGTAAAACTGGAGGGTAATGTCAGGAGAATGTTTGGCTGTACAAGTGATTAGAGATTCAAGTTACATTTTAATAAGATCCTTTGCAATGTTTCTTGACTGGAAGTCTCCGTGAGAGACTTACTAGCTGGGTTTATTCTCTGTGGGGCATGGGTATAAACTAAGATCATACTGCTTTCTTTATGCTGCTCTTGCAATACACTGTGTGTGTTTGAAATTTATCTATGTAATTTTCCAAGAGTTTCTTTGTTACTATGGAACTAAATGATGTGAAGAAGCGTGAAATAGATAAAAAAGATTAAAACTAAGAATAAAGAATCATGAATCATGTGCAATGTATGAGCCACAGTCTGAAATTTCAGATTTTTTAACATATGATTTGGGAAATCCTAATTATAGTTTTGAAGTCTTATTTTGTACTTGTTGACTTTGCTCAGGCGTGTTAACTTCTGCTAAAGGTGGCTTGGTAGTGACATTTATGATGACACTTGGTGATTGTAAGGGGGTGAGTAAGATACTTCAAATATTTCAAATATCTAGAATTGTTCCAAAGAATATTTTCTTGCAAGCGTGGTATTTCATTTTCTGGTCTGCATTTTCCTGGAGCTAGTATTCACTCAGCGTGTCTGTCCAGATAGATATGTGGAATCTGCAGCATCCTCTGAGGAAGGCGGTTGAAATAGTCTGTTTACCTGGATAATACTGATAAGAGAGTGATGATTCTTCAGTCAGTTCTTCCAAGTTCAATTAATCAATTAGTATGTCTATGTGTGTGTATACATATTAAAAATCTTTGAGAATTTGTTTCCAATAACTTCCTGATCTTACAAGCTAATGTTAGGCATCCCAAATCAAAAAAAAAAAAAAAAAAATGACAGAGGTTTTGAAAACGTGGAGGAACATCAAGTATTCATCTTTTTGGCTAAGTCACTGGAATTTCTTTTCACCTTCTTGAATATCCCACTTAAATGAAAAAAAAAAAAAATGGAGCATCTCTAATCATTTTAGCTTTCCAGTACTGAGATGTAGTTCCTCTGCCTGCCTTCCACCTCAAAGGGGAGTTTTCAGGTGAGAAATTTTATTAAGTGATAAGAAATTGAATGTTCTTAATTCAAATTGGAATGGATATAGTTTGTAAGTAAGGGTACAGATCCTTTGCTGCTTACTTTAGAACTAGTGAAAATTATTGTTTTAGGAAGTCCCTTGAATCCATTGTCTCCATCATTGTATGAATTTTTTTGTTCGTACACATAAATGTTTGAAGAGAGCTGATCTCTGAAATAATTATGTTGTAGTTGTGTGAAGATTTGTAGGTTTTGGTACCTTCTAGGAACCATCAAGATGAAATAGAGGTTTATTGAGGTGGGCACTGCACAAACACAATGAAACATCAATTATGGTAGGCATCTGTGTGTGGAAACAAAGCTTGTCCATTATTTTCTCTGTGTCATTCTCTAGTTCGTGCTCTCCACAATGGTGATAGGAGAGGTTAGAAACAGAACCATGTGTTCTTATACAAATGTAACACATTTGGGGTTGTCATCAGTATTGCATTATACAGAAACATTTTACATAAGAGACAGAGCAAAAAAAAATTATTTACTTTATATTTTAATACTTGCCATCTAGCTGTTTTCAAGCAGGCTGATAGTCTTTGAAGTGAACACGTGGTGGCACTGTTTGGTAATTCAAAATAGCTTTGCATCCTGATACTTACCTCTTTTCTTAGAATTTGTAAAAAGAAATCAAGGGGTTTTTTTTCTGATTTCATCAGCTTTGTTATATGTGTCTTTAATTGTGGCCATTGCTTCTGTTGAAAATTTTTTCTCTCCTCATTTGTTTCAGATTTCTTTTGGAGAAATTGAACACCTCTGAAAAAATGTTCTGCAAACAGCATTTTAATAATTAGATAGAGGTTCATCACACTCAACACATTAATATATGAGGACTTTTCAAATCTGTCAGAAGTTCATCAATTCCCTCTGTCTTCAGGTAGTTTAAGAGAATGAGTTCTTTGAATTCAATAAATAGTTTGTATTAATCAATTTTTGTTTATTACAAAACATAAGAAGGTATCAACATTCCCAAAAGAAAAAATTCCAGATTGTCCTCTGTTAATTGCTGCAATATCACAAAAAAAAAAATCATCTTATCTCAGAAGCAAAATATATCTTATGAACAAAAATAATAATTGTCAAGGAATGTGTTTATTGAGAAAATTGCTCTGAGGTCTCAGCCTTATTGCTGTGGTAATGATTTTTCAGTCTGTTAAAACTGAAATGTGCTATTCATATGCCACTCTGTGAAGAACATATAGTTGAGCATTGCTTGTTGGGTGGCCTTTGAAAACCTTGTCCACAGTAGCACTTTCAAACCATGCGGAGAGGTTGCAGTTGAAAAGGATTCTCATTCGCATGAAGTTCTTTTTGTACACTGTGAAGTCTTCTGTAGAAATGTTGGAACATCCCCAGCAGAGCTTGTTTTTGCCTTATACTACATTAGGGCGTCTGTTCCATGTATGGTTTATCACCTTTTTTTCATAAATTGGTCTGCAGATGCAGAGCAGATTCCTGGCTAGTGTAAACTTTTCCTGTCCCATCTACTTAAGTGCAGATCCTTTACTCCACTAAGGATCTGCCCCACGCTGTTTGGGTTTCCCTTGAAGTGGATTGGTTCCTGTATGTGCTTCTTTTTCAGACTTGCGTATTTTCAGAGGACTGGAAGAAAGAGCTATGCATGTCAGATAAAATTGCTGTGTAGCAAAGCCTAATTAATGTAGTGGCTTACTTCGCTGGGAAGTGGGGATTACGTGTGGGACTTCACAGCTATATTCCAAAGTCTTTATTCTTTAATATTTTTGTGTTTCAGAAAGAGCTTCACCTAGTGTAGAAATCAGTTTTCTTTTTGAGGCTTTTTCAGGGGAAATCCTATAGGCTAGATCACCTGATTTTTGCCTTTTAAAAATTTTCAGGGATAAATGCAGATCTGTTATTTAAGAAGTCTTTTAACCCATATAGATTTTCAGATGGAAGTTGACAGACTAAAATGCCTGTTGTTTGCCTTCCCTGGGCCCCAGGCAATAGGATGTAAATATGGGTAGTGAATACTGCGTGAGATCAAACTGGAGTTTTTTCTGAAGGTGAGAATCCAAGACAATATATACAATTAAAGCCAACAGCCTTGCACACCAAAAGGAATCCATGCCTTCTGGCATTCTCCACTGAATACCTCCTCTGTTCCTCTCCCATGTATATGCATCTCACAGTTTCTCTGAGAAAAAAAAAAGAAAGAAAAGAAAAAGAAAAGCCTAGTAGAACCAGCCAGCGCCAGTTTGTTTTCCGTGTTTTCTTTTCTCTGTAAGGGATTAGTTGTAGTAACAGATTTCATGTGCCAGAAAGTGAGTGAACATTAACTATTTTGTCATGCACTGATCCTTCCCACCGCCCTGCAAAATTTGAAATGCAGGAATGGTTATTCATTAACATTTCTTTGTGTCTACAGGAAGTACATTTACTATGTAAACATGTTTTATATAGAACATACAGCTGTTTTGAACGAGCACTCAATGAAACATAAGAGTACAGTGCCTACACTGCCACTTCAGAAACTGAGATACCACAGCATTGTGTTTTGGAAGAGTGAACACACAAAGAATTTGCCTGGAAAAATGAATGCTGGAAGTTTCTTTAAAAAAAAAAATCTTTCCTTTAATTTGTTTAATTGTTTTGCATCTGAAATGCCTGGACACTGAACTATTGACATGAAGTCAATATTTAGAAGTGGGGTGGGTGGGGGTGTGTTTCTGATGTTCCTTATGCTGATTTTTTTTCAGATCTCATTAGAGACGGAAAATTAAAGGACCATCAAATAGTCCATTTTTCATAGACTGAAGAGTATGTTGCCACCAGAAAAAAAAACTTAAAGCATGAAGAAAATGTGTCTAAAAATACCTAGATGAATTACATGCCTTTTGTCCTGAGAATGTCAGTCTCAAGTTTCAGAGGAGCTTTAGTAATAATGCTGCTTCCTTGTCTAGTAGGTGGGATTGTCTAGTAGGTGGG
This sequence comes from Chlamydotis macqueenii, assembly GCF_036417535.1. Lineage (NCBI taxonomy): Eukaryota > Metazoa > Chordata > Aves > Otidiformes > Otididae > Chlamydotis > Chlamydotis macqueenii. Next base: position 99,325,298 of record NC_141558.1, on the reverse strand, counting down.
ATACACCTCTCTGCAAGCAACTCCACTAGCTAAACTCCACCTTAAGTGCATGGTGTGGAGCCAGATGTTTTCTGAAAAGGTGAGGAACATTTCTGCTTCCCAGAAACAGCACTCAGTGTTTCGACCCGACTGTTGCCTCTAGGTGACTGAAGCTGGTTTGCCCCTTCAAAGCTGTGGGATGGTGCCTTTACCTAGGTACTTCTCAAACAGGCTGTGCACTGTAGGCCATCCCATGTAAAGTTCACCATTCGTGAGGACCACAGGACCAAGTACCATAGGTGTGCTGTGGAAAGGGATTATATACAGCATATAAAGCCCTGGGACAGCTCTCCACCGTGCAAGGGGGTAGATACTGTGGTGCTGAGTCAGCCACTCTTTGGACCATGGGCTGGTATTCTGTGGTTTTGTGTTTGACCTTTAGCTGAGATCATCCTTGCTCAGAAAAGCCAAAGATGGGAGAAGGTGGTCTTGGTTGTCTAACCAGACTTACGTGTACCTTCTAGGTGTAACTTTTATTAAATGTTAAGGAAGGGGAGGGTTTCTAATTGTTTTAATGGAAAAATAATGCTCTTAAACCTGCAGGATAGTACAGTCATAGGAGATGACAACTAGATGAGCTCATAAATTTTGGACCAATGGCATCTGTGCAAAAGTGGAAGGTTAATTCTACGCAGTTGGTAAAGAAAAAGTAACAACAACAACAAAAAAAAGCTGCAGTTGACCCTTCAGGATATAATGCACTTGTGTCAACATGGACTCTGCCCAAACATTGTTCTGCTGTGGAAGCAGCTGGATGCCCTGCCCTCTGGTTTATATAGCGCCAAAGGGAGGGGGTAAGGAGAGATGAGATGAGAGCAGAGGGAGGGGAAAAAGAGTCAGGAGGGAAGATAAAGCAAACTCAGTTCACCTTTTCAACACTGAACTGAAAATGTCCTGCGACAGGCCCTCTCGGTGCTTATTTCTCAGTATTTATGGACCTGCATCAGCAGTGAAAGGCATTGTTACAAGGAAGCAATTTTTTCTGCTTCCTTTACAAATATTTTTCTTTGGGAGGGTAGGCAGAGATGGGGAAAGCAGGGCAGGGGAGAGAGTAATAGCTATTTCTGTCTGGCCTGTTATATTGGAGGTCTAATTTATAGTATTGCGTGTAGCGTGATGGTGTCATTTTAATGGTGTATTATCACTGAAGTCTGGAATATTTATTTGCTTGAAAAATGCATCTAATACTAAATACATCTCTGGGGAGATGGCTGTGGGATGATTACAGAACTGATGGCCATCAAATTGATAGCATTTCTCTGTCCTCCTGAGTCTTCCGCTGTAAAAGCGGGACAGGGCGTTTTCTGGGTAAGAATAATGGTCTCTGTGCTATCCTCAGGGGCAGATGTGGCCCAGCACCTGCGCTCTGGATCCAGGATAGATGGAGCTACTACACAATTATCTTCCAGTTTGCTGTTAATTTCTACTTAGATTAATCAGTAGTTGCTTGACGTTAGGAATCACATTGTGAGCTTTAAAGCTTTACCACAAGCCATTGTTGCTTATTTATTTACAATCTGTTATTCATGCTAGAAATACTGGCCAATTTAACCTGATTTGTAATCTTCCTTCTTTCCTTCCTTTTATTTATTTTTTTTTTTTGGCTGAAATCTCCCATGTGATTTGCATATGTATAAAGCCAGAGTGGGTATTGGTTTGGGCTTTTTTTTGGTTTACTATCTGTACCAGGTAATATGAGATAGTGGTCAACTGAGTTTCTTCGCATCCCTCACTTCAAACCAGATTAATGTACTAAGAAAGAGAGACATTACCAATCTCAGGAGAGGGACCTGAGCATTACAACTGCATTTCGTTTATTATTTGCTCTGTGGCTGTGAGTGGATGTTCTAAGTGAGCTTATAAATTGTCTGAACTGAACTGGATTCCTTAGTTTCATTGTGTGATGCTATATACAGATCAGGAGTGAGCAAAGACCTCTGCAAATACATGTACTTGATTCACAGAGATTACTTTAATACAGACTGTGTCAAAGCTATGCTGTGGCTATTTTGATAATTTATTTTTCATTGACATTCAAGCAAGGTGCAGTCCTGTCTATGGGAAAGATAGGACGCATGATGGACGGAGCCCTGCATCCCTGCGTCTGCAGCCCAATGATCTATAGCTGTGGCTTCTGCAGGCTTGTAGGAAACAGGGTGTGAGCGCACTGGTGATGTACATCGGTGGGTCTGTGACACTGGGGATTCACTTGCCAACACCCTTGTTGGATGGCAGGGATTGCAGCTGTTAGCAATCAAGAGGAAGCTATCGTTTCCTTTTGACTTTTACAGACTGGCCTAATGTAAGTTCTATTTATTCAGGTGTTTTTATCCAAATTTTCCAAAGATCCTGAGTTTGACCTTTGTATTTGTAGTTTCCCCTCCAATTAGCAAAAAGCATTTAGAAATGTCAAGGATCGGACTAGAAGGGGCCTCCTAGGTGCTGTACGCTGTTGTTGCAGCCAACCAGATTGCACACCATTTTTTTTAGCTGTATCAAATAGCAGCAAAAAAATTTCTCTCTCCTACTTTTCTGTTTGCTGTACTATGAGAACCTTGCTCAGGTTGCTTAGAAACCCTCTTCTAGTATCCAATTTTTTTCAAGGACCATTCAAATTAATTTGTTCTTGTGCCACTCTTGTCCCCTTGTCGGGTAGCTCTTCTCTCTATCTGGTGTTTACACATCACTTCAATGTATTCATAAGGAACCATATCCTTTCTCAGACTTCATCCTGTAGGCTAAACAAGCTCAACCTCATAAAACAGGTTCGTTATTTCCTGGATATACCCAGTTGTCTTTCCCTGCACCTGTTCTGGTTTCAGTTCCTCCTCCGTGGGACCAGTCTTGCACAACCCTCCCAGTTTTGCAGTGGAGGTTTCACCACCATCTGGCATAATGGCAGAAATATCTGCCTGCCCGCCTGCACTGGCTTTACTTCACATGTTACACACTAAAACCATATCTGCTTTCACAACATCTCCTGTTGATGGGTCCTGGTCGTTCTATAATCATCTAATAAATAAAAGTATTTTCCCTCTTGGTCTTCCTTAAATAGGCATGCAGAGCTTGGGTTTTTTTTTCTCTGGAACAATGCCGTGCACTTCTTTAGATCTCCCTTGCCTCTTCCAATATTCCTTGAAATATTTGTTAAAAATATTGCCACTGATCTTACAGCCTGATTTTTTTTTTCCAGGCTTTTACTCAGCCCTTTTCTTAGTTTACAGCTTTTTAGGATGCAGTGGTTTCCATCTCCACAGTCTGCTGCTGCCATGCGCCGGTGCCCCGAGACGGGACAGGTGTTCCCGCGCAAGTGAGGATGTGCAGATCCAGGGCTGGGTGCTCAGTCCAAGAGGGATGGACACCCACCCTCGGCTCCATCCCACTCCTGCAGCGGCATGTTTGAACAAGAAACAATAACACCCTTGGTAATGGCGCGAGTAAACTTTTACAAGGAGAGCAGGTGTGCCTGCTTGAAAGATAAACTCTTCCCCCATGCGACGATAAGATAAATGATCCGAATCTTGTGATTTAGTTAATGTTTCTGTCTTTAGCTTGCTGTGTACACAGCACCCTGCTGGATAAGCTGCCCAGAACTGTGTGCCTCTGTATGCACAGAGCTATAATAGTCAGCAATATCATTCTCTCACCTGGCGTCCTTAACTAAACAGCCTTTAATCATTATATATCGTTAATACGTGTTCCCTATTGTACAGTGCAGCAGCTACCTTGCATTAAAAACGGCCAGTGCTACTATTAAATAACATCGTTGATTCTGACTGGAGGATCTTAGTTCACTGCTATTTCAGGCTCTCACGTTTATCTGGAGCAGTATTTAAATTATGTCTGAATTTAAGCAAATGTTTTTGTTCAGTTGCCTTGAGAATTAGAGTTAATCCATCTTTCTCACCAAGGGAAAATTCCTCCAGAGGCATCTTGCTCTTGTTTCACTGCTTATTGATTATCACTCCCAGTTTGCACGTTACTGGCTGCGGCATTCCAGCTGCATTTGAATGAGTAAAAGAAAAGCCAGCTGGTGCTCTGTTGTTCTGATTTTTATATCAGCATTTTGATTTCAAAGACATTTATCTAATCTTATTAACTGGCTTTACCAAGAGGATTTCCTCACAGACTTAACTGGGAGAAAACAAACAGGCAGCAAGGAGGGGGTGGTGGAGGAGATCTTCTGTTACCCGGCACAGAAGCACATTCTTACCTACTGGGAGGAAAAAAAAAAAAAAAGAGGTTTGCCATTAACTCAAATGCTGGCATATCCCGACTAAGGCAAAGCTCCTGAATTTCCCTTATGTGAATGGCCTGTAAGAAGGCAAGGCGATGGGCATTTTCTTTCCATGCATGTGCAGAGAGAAGGCAAGAAGGCACAACCTGCTGTAGAAGGAAAGGTGGGCAGTGGGCCCATGCCCATGCTCAGAGAAATGTGGCCAGGGGTCTGGAGGCTGTGGCCATGTACCTGGCACATCCCTGTGCTCCTTTTCTACTGAGACCTCACTTGTTATGTGTGGTGCTTTTTGCATGTGACTAAGAGCCATATGTACACCAAGAGTGAAGAAATGGAACAGATCTGGGGAAATTAGTTCAAATGGTGCCTGCACATTTAGGATCTCTAAGCTTGAGGGTAGCAAGCATTCAGGCTAAGGTCCACATTCCCAATGAGACACATGCACATGTCATGGTATTCATAAATTCAGAGTCTTGTTTGACATAAAATACAGTAATATGAATGTACAAGCATACATATTTTATTGTAGGGTTCCTTAAAAGCAGTTGCTGCTAATATAGGATTTCTACTGTGAACAATGAATCATATCTTTAGTCAGTCCTTTGTTAATTTAGCAACTCTCAGCTTCACCAAACAGGGGCTGTACATCCAGGAATTCCTCTGACAAAAGGCACTTGAGAGTCTGGAAGATTATCCAAGTATGATTTAAAGTAACTTACAGCAAAGATGAGTGACTAAAGAGAGAGGTTTCTCATGTGAGTGAGACAGCACGTCACTTTCCCATAGGAGTAAAGTGAAAAAAAATCTATTTGTCCTTACGCTTTGTAATGGGTGGAGGTGAAGTCCCTGGTGTTGGGTATGAACTTCCTTGCTTTCCTTCCTTTCTTCTTCTCTTCTCCTTCTCTCCACCTCTTTTGCTGTGTGCAGACCTCATACTCAAATGAAAACCTTACATTGATTCTTAAGGAATCTTTTTAGATTTACATGTGTTGGCAGTGAGGGGCTCTTAACTCAAAAGTTCTGTTTGGGGTAGCACTGGCAGAGAACAAAGGGTTGCTTTTCCTCCTGGGCTGAGTTGAGGGAGTGGTAGATGGCTTCATCTCCTGGGAACAAAAGGGAGGTTCCAGGGAGCCACTGCCTTGCAAATCCCACCCAGAGCAGGATCATCAAGAGCTACTGGCTCTTTGTCTCTCTCTCAAGGTGCTGGAAATTGTCCATGGAGCAGACTGTATTATCACTGTTGGAGGGAGAGTTGCATGATGACGCATTCCCACACCCATCACAGGTATTGCCGTTCCTGAGCAGGCACAAGAGTGCATCGAGTTGATTCAGAAACGCTTGAGATTGACTGCAGATCAAGTCCATTCAGTCCTCCTCATTGCTAACAGCACCTGCCCGACTCATCCTTCAGCACGGCTGGGCAAACCTTACTGCAGCTTCTGATCTGCTCCAGCCACCTTCTGCTTCAGCCAGCATGGCATGAGCCAGTGGATTGCCCAGGTGTACGCTGGGAGCTCTGCATTATACGCTGTAGCCTCCCTGGGGGCAGAAGGATGGCACGCTGGAGTGGGGCAACATCCTTCCGGTCTACAGAACTGTCTTGCCTTGGCAGTCATGGAGACCTCACACCACCTCATGCTCAGATGTTTTTATAGAATGGCATAAAGGGAAGAGAGGTCCTGAGGACTACTGGGAACAACACACCTACACCTGAGCGCGCATCTGTTAAAATGACATCAGTAAAAGAGCAAAATACACTACATCAGTGCATCTGTCATGATGAAAAGCTGTATGTTTTTTCCCAGAGCATCTACCTACATTTCTGTAGGCTCAGCCCCTGTCCTCATGGGGAAGCAATTGCAAAATAAGTGAGAAGTGAGTGTGTGTGTGGAGGTGAATGTTAAACAATGCTCAGAACCCACTTCTTAAATGGATGCCTTTATTCCTTATAAAGAAAACCTTTCAGTCACTCCACTTAACCCACCTCCAGAAGTGGCTACATGTAAAAAATGAGTGTGTCCAAGCTGGAAGTTCATAAAGAGCAGCCACTCTGCGGTATTTCCCTATTGCAGCCATGTCCTGAGACAAGAACAGCTTCTTGGTTTGCCAAGTCTTGCATTGTGCACCCAAAGTGGAAGATTTATTTAGTGTGTGAACAGATTTGTTTCCTTCTCTACTCTAATTTAGAACACACTCAATCAAGTAGAGGCCCCTTTGAAAATCTGGATGTACAGCAGAGTGATAGCTTTTGATTTTAAGATCTGAGTCACTGTTCCCCAAGTCCCCATGTCCTAAATCCAGGCTATCTAAAAGATCTTAACTGTACCAGATGCGTAAACCAGACAGTGGTCATCTTTCTCCTGGTAGAACTGAGTTGCCTGTGCTAAGAATAAAGCTTGCATGTCCAGTAAGCAAAGCTTCATTGGGGCATCCTCCAAGGACATTATAAAGACCATATCAAAGTTTTACCTGATCACTGACTAAGAAGTAAAGTTTCCTACCTGTGAGAAGTTTTTGTGTGTTTGAGATTTAGCATCAGTCCAAAGCGAACCAAAACCGCCTCTAACCAGAATTTTCTCACAACGGGGTCTCACAGCCCAGAGGCTCCGTGATCTCAGGCCTTGCACCTGCCTCTAACATAGTCTTAAAAACTACTCAGCAGGACATGAGAGATAAAAATCTGAAGAAATAATAAGCACATTTATATACCTTTGTTTTATTTCTATTTCTTGTCCTTCTGAAAAGCTGGAAAAGGGTGAAGCTCTCTAGATTATTTAACTTCTTTTTCCAGTTTGTAGATTCCCTTCAGAATCATATCTGGGTAGACTTGTTCTCCCTGACCTTAGAGGGTTCCCTGATTTAACTGAAATTCCTGCCACAAAATGTGCCTGTATTTCCTCTTTTTCATCTGACGCTTATTATTTAGTCCCTATTTAAGCAGTTCTGCGTCCTTCTCCTTACCATCAGCAGGCTTCTTTGCTTTGCTGCTACTAGTTTTCCTCTGTATATCTGTACTCTGTTGAACTATTTTCTTGCTTAAACAACCTTTAAATGTTCCCAATTTTGGATCAGTGTACCATTAGCAAGTGACTGGCTCTCCAGCAGAGAAATGCTTTGATTTCCACAGTAAAAGAGGAATTCCAGTGCATCACAATATTTTATGGCTTAATAGGGCCATCAGAACTACCTAACTTCTACTGTAATTCTTAAATTTCACATAGATAAATAGAAGAGTGTTACCTTGTGCCACCTGCAATGTTAAAACTCACTTTTCCCCACTGATAAAAATGGATATAAATACACATTATATGTATAAAAGTCACACCCACTTACTGGAGATCGAAGGCTGTGATAAAGATTTCCCATTTCAAATTACACTTTGAGAACTATCAGTTAATTTTTAATAAATTTAATCTAAGAGCTTTTATTTTGTAGTGTCCCAGTTTCTTAATTAAAATGCCATATGGTACCAGGTGTAATGCTTTGTAGAAGAAATCTAAATCTCCTGTGTCATTATTTTTCCCTTATTAATTGAACGTGTGATTCAACAGCCGTTGAGCATTCACTGTACAATATTTTTTCTACATTTCTTCATGGCAAAGTACCCTTCTTCAGGCTTGAAATATAACTACAGGAGTCAGAGCTTAAAAGGAGTCTTCTGGCTTTGTACACGAGACCTATTTCTGTTCTGACTTTTTATGCATCTTTAATCAATTTTATGCAAGCATCCAACCATGGTGGGTGTAATCCATAATCTCTGTTCTTTGTAGAGAATTAATTCAAAGTTTGCCGGTCACTTGGGAAACAACCATAAGATGACTCCACTATCAAAATTTGGCAAGGATCTGTCTGCATAGCAGTTTGGAAGAAGCACAAGTTCACGACTCTTTCTTTTTTTCCCCCAAAATATTGTACTTGATGTACATGAATGCTTATGCCCACCTCCACAGCTGGCATGTGAGCGGCTAATTTAATGAATTGTTTTAATTAGTTCAAGTTCTGTGGACTTGACTGTATATCTAGACCACATGTTTCATCTCATCTAGCAAAGAAGTAAATGCCAGAATTCAGGGCCAACTTCCCTTTTATAGAAATCTACCTTCAGTTCCAATTTAAATACCAAGTGCTGACTCCCTCCTGAAGTTGGATACTTCTATGAATTTCTCTCTAGGCTGTGGATATTTGCAGTGTCTTTCCTTTTCTTGAATACCTGCATCTTAGAGAGACGCAAAGCCACCCTGTTTTCCAGGTGTGTATTCCCTCTGTTTTTCTTCCCCTTGTTCCCCATTCCCAACCCTTCTGCCAAGCAGACACCCCAGGAGCATGGGCTGTGGTCTCCACAGGAGGAAGCTAAAGGTTGAGCTGGTTCCCACACCACAGTAGCATCGTTCCTCCCCTGGGGCTGGGGTGCTGGAACAAATCCTTCACCCCACCACCCATGCTTCCTTTGAAAATTTGATTACTGCACTTGTGGGGAAGACAAAACCTAAAAGCCACCTGGCCAAAGAACATACGTTCTGGGGTCAAATATTAATTAATAAGGACAGCAAGTCTTCCTAGAAATTTTCTCTGCTGTCTCCCACTGCTTCTCTTCATTGTATCTCCATAGAGATTTTCTTTATCATTTAACCTATTCTTTTCTATGCCATGTAAACCATTGTCCTGTCTCCTTCAGTTACTCCTTTGAAGTGCCATTGTGCTGTGAGTCTGAGGACAACCATTTGCCATGGTTGGAACCAGAGCCATTGCATATGAACGGGTTGAGAGGAAGTCAGTCAGTACCTGCCCTTGAGATACCACCATTCTTACTCCTCAGGTTATAAAATCTTTCACTTGTGAAGCAGAAGCTGCAACTTTAAGGTGTTTGTTGCAGGCAGTTTATCCAGCTGCACACAGATGATGCTTTCATACTCAAAGAGAAGTGGCTGTTGATTGGTATTTCTCTTGTCCTTCATCACAGTGGTATCTGAGCATGGCTACCACCCTGCATTTTAGTGAAGTATTTGCCTCCTCCTCTGTATTTCCCAGCAGGTGGAAAACGACAGATCCAGCTTTCCTGGAGCAAACATGCAACAACAAGCAGCAGAGTTTTGCATACTAAGGGTCCATAATTTCTGCAAATGACAGGTCACCTGAACTTGGCTTTAGAGGTCACTAAATAATGATACAAGGTTTATGTGCAAGGACCTACCTGAAACACAAGTGCATTGTGGATGCTTCTGTTGGAAGACTGAGTATGGTGGTAGATTTGTGGCCTTTTGTATGAAGAAAAAGAAGGAAACTGCATTAGTTTACATATGTACACTCATAATTTGTAAGAAACCCAGATGTTAAAACACTTGCATATCCCTGCATAAATAAATAGCAAATAAGGACAAGCTTTCTGAATTTACGATGCCTTTTTAGTTCATGTTGTTGAAGGATTTTTCTTTCCTGAGTATAAAGCACAGTTTCTTTTGAAAAAAAAAAGAAAATCAACATGCACCACAAATGACAACTTGTTAGGGATGTAAATATTAATTATACATTGAAATTCTGGAACTGTTTTTACTAGAAGCTTGTTAGCTTGTTAATTATCATAATTATCATACAAGGGGAAAGGAAAGAGAGAGAGGGAGACTGATTAGTGTTGGTAATTTGCCTCGTCCTTTCTATGCTGTTGCCTTTTTTTTTTTTCGTTTTGGGAAAATTAATTCTGTGAAATTATCACTAGGATGCTGTGTGCTCCAGGACACGTCTGTACGATGCGGCATTGTTCAGGCAGAATGCAGACTTAATTCATGCTTGGCACCTTTCCTGTCCCTCTCTTCCTTGCCACGTTGGAGTCTGCCACTCTTGGGCAACACCGTATCCTGCACTGTTCTTCCCTCAAAATAAAACAGAAGTAAAAATAGGGACAGACACACAGCACTCCTAAAACCTCAGGCAAATACAGGGAAATAAAGGAAAATGGTGGTGTTTTAATTACAATAGATTAGAGGGAAATTACCCCTAGGAGGCATAGAGCTGTTAGTGGGATACCACTGGGAACCACAGCTATCCTTAGTGTTTCAGAGTGGTCTTGGGGAAAGATTCTTCCTCTCCATCAGCCTAATGGAATCTTATTTTATCTGCTTGCATCTATATGAGTGGGACAGGCCTGGGTCCTGAGAGAGGAGAAAGAAAAACTTTTAAAAGTCCCATATAACATTTGCTCATGTAAGAGTTTTAATTAACTCTGAGATAGGAAACAAAAAGTGAGTTTAAATATCTATGTTCATCATGGGAAAAATTTTGTCTTTTTGGTTATTTAAGGTTCCATACTGCCTCTCGGGTTGCTCAGGATATTCAGGAAAGATCTGGAAAAAGGTGGCTGTGAATCCACCAAATCTGCAAAGAATACAGAATTAGTCAAATTCTGAAAAGGCTGTGAGAAACTTCAGAGGCACCTAATCCAGCTAGATGAATGGGTGACACGGTGTCAGACAAAGTTCAGCTCTGTTCAGACAAAGTGTTGCACACTGAAGGGGAGAAAAAAAAATGGATGTGGTCGTATGCCTTACAGGGCTCTCAATTACCTGCGGTGGCTTGGGAAAGGCAGCTGAGTGTCACTGCAGACGGCTCAGTGATCATTTGGATGCAGAGCACAGCTCTAATTTATTGGTCAGGCAAGATGTTAGACTGCAAAAGGAACAGAATAGAGAATAATGTGTAAAATACAAGCCATTAATAATGTAAGTTGATGATGCATTCACATTTGGAATAACACATGCAGGACTGGTCACCCAATACTCCCAAGTTTTGCAAGAAGCCTGCACCAAAGTGAGACAGAGTTCAGAGAAAGGTGACAGGAATGGAAAAAGACCTGTGAAATTTCCAACATGAGAAGAGACTGAAAAGACAACAGTTTACCTTTAAAAAAAGGTGAAAAAGAGGTACATCTTTAAACCCTGTAAAGGTAGGTTGTGATATACAGCCGGCTACTAGAAAGCCTATTTGGCCTGTGTTACAGTTCAGGAGCAAGAGATAAGTGAGTGAATTTAAAAAGTAGCGATTTCAGAGCTGATTAAGGAGAGCAAACGTTTTGCCTCGAAGCCACCAGACATCATTTGCTATGCCTCTAGCAGCAAGAGGTTTGGCATGATAGGAGGGGGCTTGTGGAGAGAACGGCTGGTGCTGGGGACCCACCACCCATGCTATGCCCCTTTGGGGCTTTTACAGTGGATTACACCTACTCTGATCCCACAGACCAAACATCCATCAGCAGCAACTCCTCGCTCCTCGGGTGTGTACTGTGGTTTATTTTTATCCAAAGTGAATGCACCAGATAGAAAAGAACGCTCCACACTGTGAACTGAAGCGTGGTACGTGGGAACCATGGGGAGAAACAATTCAAAAGCACACCTCAGATCCAAACTCAAGTGTTAATGTAGATGTATATTTTGACCCCAAGAACATACTAAGACTCAAAGTAAGGCTTGACATTTACACTGTAAAAAGAATGTCAGGATTATAATAAAGATGCTTGGAAGCTGATAGTTTTTTTTATTTTACTTTATGCTTTTTTTTTTCTTTACATTAATTAACAGTGAGGATGTAACATTTTGGGTTAAGGACCAAGGAAGGCACTTATGACAGAAGTCTCTGATGTCTCTTCACAGCCAGTCAGTTATGGCATGAAATGAAATATTCAAGTGTGTTTAATAAAAACTATTTGATAAACTTGTGCATGTTTACTATGCATTTATTTAGATAAATTTCTAGGGTGTTTTTTGTGCCTCTGTTTCTTTACTGCTTTTAGCCACAGTGCAGACTCTGGAGTGGGCTTTGAAGTGAAAGCAGTCCTATGTCACACTGAATCCAATAGATGGAATTTAAAAAAAATTATTTTGCTGTTTTCAGGTTGTCAAAGATATTCACATCTTTCAGAGAACAACAAGAGACAGGCTGAGGAGCCCTTGCAGAACGAGCTGCAGGCTGAGGAGTAGGACAGTGGAGTGGGCTACATGAACACATGAAGTTTGAGGCGATTGCTGCCACCTGATCTAGTCCATCAAGACACCCGCGTTAGGGTTGTTCTTGCAAATGTTGCTAGAGTGGGAGCAATGCAGTGTACCAAATACCCACAGCACAATGGGTATCTGCACCGCAGGTGGCTCTCTAACACATTTGAAGACAGGTTCGTGTTTTGAGAACTGGGTGCATTTCAGTTAGCCTCAAGCTCATGCAGTGACAGGTCTCCCAACCTTAGACTTATTTAACTGGAGGTAGGCATTGCCATTATTAATGTGAACGGTATCTATTTATTCCTTACTTAGGTTTTGCCTAAATAGTATTCTGAAACTATCTACCAGCTATCAGCTGTCAACCAGCAGAGACAAGAAGTGTCTCAGCTTTCATAGCCAAGCCAGAACAATAATTCAGGTGACAAGAAGGCTTCTTAAAGGTGTTTAGACCTGTGCTAGGACTCTGTCAGGAAAAAAAAAAAGGTTCCCGCTTTCTGAGGAGGACCTGAGACCTCCTGTGCTGGGCTCTGCTGGGCAGTGCTGTGTGGGCAGGGGACTGAGTTGGGACGTGGCTGTGCCCAAGCTGCTGGGCGGTAGCCAGCCTGACAGCCTGCCACCGTTTGTGTGGCAGTGGGACGGGGACACACATTTTCCTTCACGCATCTGCCCCGACACGAGCACTGAACATGGCCTTAGGGGTGTGTGACTCTATCGCCAGTATAAATAACAGAAAACAATCCATGCCAGTTAGCCGTAAGGTCAGGGAGGGCAAGTGAAGACCACTGGACTGTTTGGTCTCTGATGAGTCTCAGCGGTTCCCCCACAGCCTCTTCCTGCAGCCAGCGCATCCCGACAAAATGTCTTGGGAAATTGCCCTGTGGAGATCGCGGTGTGACATCTGGAAGATGCACCTATCTCTGGAGGAGAGTAGCTCTGCTATAATTATTTATGTCTGATAATTAACCAGGATGTAATTAGATATAATCACCCTGACAACAGCGTGCACCTTTTTCAACAGACAAGAAGGAGGCCTTGTTGTCCACCTGTGTCTGATCAAAAGGGATAATAGAGGAGCAAGCCATTAGCGTGCACATGGTAAGAGAGCTGGGCCAGTGCTCCCATTGAAGGCCTGATAAGTGATACAGCCGAGCACGGGAGAAAATAATTAATTCATGATATTTTTTTAAACTGCCTTTACCATCATGATCTCATAGCCAACCTGTTTGAAAAATGCTGCATTAAAAAAAAAAGAAAGAAAGAAAGAAGGCCAGGGCAACTAAAAGAGAAGAGAAACATTTTCTACACTATCAGCAGGGCTCAGTGAAATTATTGCGTCCCTTTGTTGCAGCAAACAACAAGAGAACAGCTGAAATGTCTCGTATCCATCTGTGCATGGCACCTACCCAAAACCTGCTTAGCACAAATGCGCCAAGGCCCACAACAAGGGCCTTCTCCTCTGCCCATCTAGAAAGACCAGGGTCATGCATGGAAATCCACAATCCATGGAAAGAAGGCTTAAAAATGTGAGCTGGGAGTGCCTGGTGACTGCCCAAGCCTTGCTCTGAGGGGTGGCAGGGGGCCCATTGTTTTAGCAGAAAAGAACAGCAGTGAGGTGATGGAGCTGTGTCAGGGATGCCTCAACACCCCTGGCAGCTTGAATTGAATTGCCAAAAGCAGACGCTTTCCCACACTCCACTGCTGGCAACCCTCTGCCCTCGCCCACTGCCACAGTCGTGCCACCTCCCCCAGGGCAAAAACAGACAGCTTGCCCCCTTCCCGACAAATGGTGTCCATCAGGCTCTACTGGGGGGCAAAATGGGACACCTGTGATCATGTGCAAGGCAATGCCCCAACACCAAAAAGAGGTGTTTTACAGGGTTCCTCTCAGGTGAGGCTGCTCGCAGTTGCCCCTGCCAGCCCTCCCGCTGAGGCTCACGCCATCCATCCATAGGGAACTTCAAGAAAAAGCGTTTCATGAAGGGAGACATGCACACACTTTTGATGTACTGGACCACATGCAAAAAATCATATCACAACTTAACTTCTTGTTTGCAGGCGGAGATGGACCAGATCCAACACCAAAAAGTCTCTGAAGTAAGAGGAAGTTCATACCTGGTTCCCAGATCTAAACGCTGAGGTGGACCCTGCTCTTATACCGGATAAAATCAACATTTCTGGTCTTCTGCTTTAGACCTTATGTTTTCCTCCTGAGCACTGCGCATAGCACAAGGTTTTCCCTCAGCAGCTTTGAATGATCTTCCAGGATGCCAAAATATCACTAGTTTGTACCTGAATTGCAGCCCAAGGCTTTCTAAAGAAAAAAGTCTTCTAAAGCAGAAACTTTTTCATAGGCTTTACACCTGCAGTAGAAAATGCTATTAACTGGCTTTGTCATAGATTCTGTGCCATTTGCTCATAGACTGCCACAAAAAGCCATGCTGGGGTCAGAGTCCGAGCATTAATATAATCCATGTTTGGAGCCAAAGAAGTCTAGGCAGAAGTGAGTCTCTTTCCAAAACATGCAGCCACTGCACTATAATTTTTTTTCTGCTCCAGGGTTGAACAGGTGGGTTCACATTGGTCAGGCTCGGTGATGATACCTGGATCTACCATGCTTGATTCATCCTGTACAGGACAAGTTCTGGATGACCACCAGCTTTCCCTGACAAGCTGTCTACACTCAGGCATCTGCTTTTCAACCAACTAGCTCAAGGCACTCGGTCTTCCCCCATTCCCTCAATTTTTTATTTATTTTTCTCTTTTTTTTTATTTTTATTTTTATTTTTATTTTTATTTTTATTTTTATTTTTATTTTTATTTTTATTTTTTTATTTACTTTTCTGTTTCCTCTGGATTCTGCTGCTTTTTCATCCAGGGTAGATGTGGGCAAATCACATTTTTATAATCCTAAAGACAGATGTGTATTTTTGTTGTTGAAATCTTGAAAACCTTTGATGAGACTTTAAGCTAGGTTTTGTTACTCACAACCAAAGATCCCTTATTCCTGTGGTTTCTCGGATTCACCTGCCTCTTTCCATGTCTCCACCTTGCCATTGCTTTCTGACTGTGGGACCCTGATGTGTACCATTGTGAAAATACTGCTGACAAAGTACCCATGGAGAAACTCCTTATCACATTAAGCAGAAATGTCTCTACTGGCACTAAGTCTAAAAGTTCACTTTTTCTAGATATTTCCCAGCATTTACTGCATTTTGGCAACCAGTGCTGCATTCATAGAAAGCAGGTATCGGAGCAACATAGATACAATTGAAGCCCAGAAGCCTTAAAATACCATAAACCATATTCTGGCAGTTTTCTGGATTTTTTATATCAATATTTAGGAGCTTGGCGTAAGTCTTTCTAACACTGCTGGAGAGGCAGCCTTGCTTGGTGGGAGCAAGGCAGCTGAGCCAGAGGGGAAAGCTCAGCTGTATGTGCCGCGTGCACTGTGGCAGCCACCCTGCCCTGCTGGGACCCCTCCTGCTCCCTGGTCCCCCTTTCTGCCCACCTGCTGCCGGCTTTTCGGGGCAGTGATTGTCTCCCTGCATGTGACACTCGCCCTGCCATGGCTCCAAGCGTAATAGGAGGAGGCCTGTAGGAGCTGTTATAATGCAAACACAGGTCTCTCTCCTTCCAGAAGCACCGAGCGGACTAGCCAAGCCGCGTCTGGCTCACCAGAAAGTCTCCAGCTATGGTGCTTCATCCAGGATCAGATGCTCATAACATTTTACATTTGCAAGGCATCCTTGCCTCTTCCAAAAACATAACCCAGCTATTGCTGCTTTGTAGCACTTTGGTCAGAGCACTGAAGAGGAGAGTAATTTCCACCCCTACCTCAGATATTATCCAGATGCCTGATAAACCACGGAAGAAAGCAAGGCTAACGGGGGCCAGCCCAATTAGCGCAGCACCCTGGGCATGGTGTTTCAGCTGGGCCCTCCATACCGCCCGCCAGGACGGGTGCAGATGTGCACGCGGTGAGTGACAGGCAGAAGAGCTGGGACCTGACTACATTCAAAAACTGTCCCTGAGATTTTCCAGCTTGCTTTTTCTCTTTCTCCCCTCTCACCACGTGAAGCGCGCGGTGGGCTGTATATGCAAACACTGACAGATGGTGACACTCGGCTCCAGCTCAGGCAGATTAGAAAGGGAACTCAGTGTTCAAGGGACCAATTACCACTCTGTCCCCTCGGGGAAGAGCATATCAGATGTTTACTGGGGGTTAATAATAAATGAATTGAAAAAAAAATTGCTCTTCGAACACCATATTCTGTGTATTCATGTCAGCAGGTTGTAATTAGCTAATTAAATGCTTGGACTGACAGAACGGCCCCAGTGGGGGCTGCAACATTGCAGACCGCTCCTGAAATATGAGCAGGAAACATCTTGGAATATGTAGGCAGGAGAGCAGTTAACACCTCACATTTAATGGGACACTTCTTCCTGCAAAGGTTACTGGGAGAGCTGGGAGGAGGACTTGGACGAGTCCTGCGTCTGCAGAGCTTGCTGCCAGAAAAGCTGGGGATAGCGTGCGAGTGAGGGGGGCAGGCAAGACAACAAGCCATTGCGGGCTCTTGGCAGCAAGCAGCCATGGAGAAAAAAGGAAGAAGCTTTGGAAACGGATACAGAATTCAAAATTAGTATCAACTAGCTGATAACTCTCAGCTCCTCCTTAAAAGTGTAGAGAGCTCTGCGGTGGCGAGAGAGCTACCAGGAGACGCAATCGACTATAAATATGGGTGTCCAACCATGTATGATTAGTTTGAGTCACCAAAACCAAAGCTACGCTTAAGGAACATGAAAGGCCCACCTTTAACCCCCCCAAAGCAGAGGAAATGAGAAGGCGCATTCAACCTCTTGGCTGCCGTTTGGGTATTAGCTCACGCCGCACGCCCCTGCCCTTGCTGCTGGCCTTCGGAGATGAGAGCGTTTTGTACCACGGGCATGTCACCACTGTTTGTTTGCTTTCCTGGCTCCTTAGTAGCAGCGGGGTTGAGTTCATGAACAGCAAGGCACCTGGCACACTATACAAATAGGGGAGCAAAATCCATGCCAAATTACAGCACGAATAATGCATCTGTCTGGAACCTATCAAAGGAGGCGTTTGCAGCACCAGCAGTGAAAATGATAGTGTGTCAGGCTTTTTCAAGCCCTAGGTTTCTTTGGTCTCTCTTTCTAGACACACTGCTTTGGAGGTAAAACAAAACACTTACAAGGAAGCAGCCTGGAAATGCACAAGCTGCCCCACTAGGAATCTGAGCTCATCCTCATCAGCCACTTTTTTGATTGTGTGAAACGACCCGTAGCATCGTGCACTTGGACCTGCAGCCTCCCAGCGTGTTGTAGACACGCAAGACAGAGCTCATGGTCCTGGGTGGGGTAGAGTGACTTGAGGCAGTGGGAGTTTGCCCTCTTCCCTTCCCGTCCTGCTCCCAGCCCAGCTTGACTGGGTGAGGAGAGCTACCCAAACTCTCAAAGTTTTGAACAATGATTTCTCAGAGATGA
This sequence comes from Chlamydotis macqueenii, assembly GCF_036417535.1. Classification (NCBI taxonomy): domain Eukaryota; kingdom Metazoa; phylum Chordata; class Aves; order Otidiformes; family Otididae; genus Chlamydotis; species Chlamydotis macqueenii. The sequence goes on along the minus strand of NC_141558.1, from coordinate 99,307,532 downwards.
AAGGCTCTGTAGATGAAAGGGGTGAGAAACATGCAAAAGATGTCTCCAAAATGTAAAGCATGAGATATCTACAGAACATGAGAAATCAAAGGGAAACATGCCACTCTGCACATTTCATTCGTTACTGCATCAGAAGTTCAGGGCACACAAGGCATCTCATTTGAAAAGCATTTTGAGATGGGCGTTAGACCGTGCACCAAGGCAGATGAAGAGCCAGCAGATCAGGGCTGCGTGCTGGTGTGGAGGGCAGACCACACTCTGCCAAACCCCCTGTATGAGGGCTCGTCTGCTGTAGATAGGAGGTGTCATCTGACTCCCAAAATCAAGAATGCTCTGATGAACTCAGGAGGTCTAACCAAACTTTTCTTTGCTGCAGCTGTGATGTTTTCCTCATGCCCCTGCTAGTGCTCTGTTCTCTCTGCTGTAAACATGCCCACCCAAAGAGCCTGAGAGGGATGGCTGTAATGCATTGCTGGCAGACTGGGATGTATGTTTGCCCTATGAAAGTTTGTTCATTTTCCCTTTCCCCTCTCCCCACATGCTTATTGTGGGTGCAGAGCAATATCACTGCTGTCCCACGTGTGCCGATCTGAACTGTCCCTGTCCCATGCCCTCCCACCCTTCCAGGGGCAGCTGTCCAGCCTCGGGGCTCAGTTTGGGAGGGCAGCTGTAAGGATACACAGTTTTCTTTTTCCCCTGCATGCGAGACAAGGCAGATTACTTTGCCCATGATTCATTTTTTAAAGGCTTTCCCTTTGATGAGCCATGAAAACTGCAGCCGTTCAGGCTCTTTTTGGGGCTTTCTAGCACTAACTTGTTGGGCAGATTATGGAAATAGCTTTTTTCATAGTATTTTGGCCAACTGGGGCAAATTCAGCCCTCTTTTCTAGGCCAGCAAGATCGTGGGTGGCAAAAAGCTTGGTGAGTTGAAGGCTGCGTACAAGGTGTCTCTTCCATGTCTCATCCGCAGGCAGCCTTCGCAGCACACGGATGCTCGGAGGTGGTGGGGTCTGAGCAAGGTACTCCTTCATGGAGGTGCTCGTAGGAAGCCTGCCCTGATGGGTCCAGACATGGGTTTGTAATAGTCCTCCCAGGCTCCCTCTGCCATTACCTGAAACCTGGAGAAAAATATTTGTCCTGAGTCACCTCTGAGCCTGCTCTGCCCTGGGTCTGCTCAGCACCTCTCCAGCTGCACGAGCCTGGTGGGATGCTCTGGTCCCAGGTGAAGCTAACAGACCTGAAATGTGCGACATCAGCCATTTGCCCAGCTGATGACTGCTTTACAAACAGCTCATGAGAGTGCCTCTAGCAGAGCAACAGACAGACCTGGCTTTCAGGTTTCAGTTCCCTTTGTAGGCACAGTCAGAATAACCCTTTGCACTTTCCACTGTAGGAGTTCGGGCAGAATTTTTTAAATCCTTCAGGAGCTACATGGTAAGGACAAGCCACAAGTAGGGAACAGACAACCTCAGCTGTCTGACTGTATTGTTTATGGCGCCAACTGAGTCCAGCTCATGTCGCCTGTAAGGATGGAAGGAAAGCACACAGCACCCTCCGTGAAGGCCTGGCAAAACCACCGGCTCCTCGTTACCGAGCTGTGATTAGCTAGTACAATCCTGCTCAACCATAATATTCCAGGACTAGAACATCAGCTATGCTTGTAATTGCCATATTGGACAACCACATATATTTATTATTTACCAGCACATACTTTATTGACTTTCATTACAAGCTGTTAATGAGGTGTCTGTTTTAATGGCAGCCATTAAGTTAATAGTTAATAAGCAGGAGGTGGAAAGATCCTACCCTTTGCCAACAGATTTGGTTTCTTTGCTGGCTTTTGGGCAACTACATATCCTGTCCACAAATGGCAAGCAGCAGGATTGTGGAGTCTGCCTCAAGTACATCTGCTGCCACCTCATTTTGGCAGGGTGCAGGTACAAGGGAAGCTGTGTGGGGGCCAGTGGCTGCAGAGGAGATGAAGGGGCCAAAGGTGCCACCCATGGACATGGCCAAGAGCGACATGCCTTGCACGAAGTGATGCTGTGTGGGAGCACTGTGCCCCTTGCAGGGACACGTATGGCATGCTGCCTATCACTGGCAGCCATGGGCCTGCGTGGGGTAGAGCTGGCTGCTGGCGGCACGGCCACTTCCCGCAGGCAGCACTCAGCTGCTTTGCATTTGGCAGAGTGTTTTAGGAGAAACATGTGTCTCCCCCATCACTGCTGTCCCACACAGGCACAACTGCTTGGGCGTGGGTCCCAGCTGCTGGATGAGGGGTGATGCTGGGAAGCCCCTCTCCCCACGCTCACCCCAGCTGGGCTGCCCGTGCATCAGAGGGGCGCCTTCAGGGCCCCGCTCGCTGGTGGGATGCTTTTCTGGTACAAACTGAAGGTTTGAAGCAAACCAAGAGAAACTCACAGCAAAATTTCGGGTGAACCCAGATGTGCAGTTTGTGGTGGCTAAGCCTGTGCTGCGGGTGCAGTCCTGCACTCCCCCATGCCCTCAGGGCCAGCGGTGTGGTTCCTCTCCCTGCCCACACACCCCGGGGCTATGGGGTGCTCCCCAGGCCCCTCAGCTCCTGTCCCTCATCCCCAAAGAGGGTAGGGGTTGCATCCCAGCGATGGCCTCTTCACTGCTTTCCTGCCCAGGCTTGCCTCCCCGGGGCAGGAGGAGATGGCGGCGCTGGCAAGGGACGGCATGCAGGACGAGGCCTATGCGTGGTGCAGGCCCAGGGTGGCTGGCGGTAGCTCTGCTGGCCTCACCCCATCACTCTCTTTTTGGGCAACAGATGCCAGGCAGGCACCAAGAGCGGAGGCTCCTGTTATTTTGGCCTTGGGCACTCTAGGAGCTGTGGCCACCCGTCTTGAGAGTCACCCGGTGTTTGGCCGGATCCCCGATAGCTTTGCACATTCCTTTTCTTCCCCCCGAATGAATGGTCTAATCTGGCTGGAGGGCACCGCAAGGCCCAATAGCCACTGTGCTGCACCTGCTCATCGAGGATCCAAACACCTGCCGTGGTCGGGGCTTAGCATTTAAGTGCTGCTATTTGAAGACAAATCTTGTCTTTTGTTTCTGCCTGAGCCTCCTCCAAGCTCCTCCCTCCCTTAACAAGAAAGAAAAGAAAAAGCAGAAGAAGATAAAAAGGCTGTACTGGGTGTTTTTTGGACAGGGCTTATTTTCCCTCTGATTTCCCAGAGAAGCAACCCTTGCTTTCCATGTTAGGTACGTTGTTGGGAAAGGTTATTCACACAGGCAAAGAGAAGCAAGAGCACATTCATTTTGCTCACAGCTGTTTAAAAGGCCTGTGCCAATGCTAAAACATTGGAGTGTTGGGCAGTTACACTCTGAAGCGCTGCTGTATCATCCTGGTACCGGCAATTAATGCTCTGCAATAAATGATGCTTTTAATGAGAACAGATGTTCTTCCATGCATCCTCCTACCTATGTTTGACCTTTAAATTTTTTCAGGTGGTTTTCTTGTGACAACAAACCAATAATATTGAGTAAATAGCTAATGTGAGATTTACTTAATGGGGAATTAGAAGGGAGTTGTATAATTTGTGCCAGTAAATTAGGAAGTAAGGAAAACAGATTTTACCCAAGCAATATGATTTATCTTTTTTTTTTTTTTTATGAATTTCTGTGTTTGGGTGACTAGGGCACTTGGGCTGTGTAAGAAAGCCTTGATTTTGCAAGATTTGTTAACAAAGGGACTAGAAAGATATAAAATCCTCTAAGTGCACAGGAACTAGCTGATAGATCTCCAAAGTTAATAGAAAGCAAAAAAAAATATGTTTCTAGTCAGTCTCAAAGCACATGTTCTTGAACCAAGTTCTTTAACACTTTTATCAGTGATTTGGAAGAAAAATAGAAGACCTGTTATGTACAAAGATTGGCAGAGAGCAAAGTTTGCAAGGGAGGTAAGTAAAGAAGAGCAAGCTTCAGGGAAGGGAGCTGGGCAGAGCTACAAGCTTGAGTAAAAAAATGGGGAAACACGTCTATCTCCAGTGTAACAGAAAGGGCTCCCTGCCCTGCCCAAACACCTACCCTGGGAAAGGAAATCTAGCAGTGCAACAGTCCTCTGTCTGCCAAAGTATAACAAAATCTAAAGCAAGAAGTTGAAATTAGGCAGATGCAAGCTAGAAATAAAGGGCAGATTTGTAACAGAGGATAATGAATCCCTGAAATTACTTACTGAGGGCTGTGATGGAGTCTGTATCACTGGAGACTTTTAAATCACATCAGAATTTCCTCATCTCTTCCCCCATCCCCCCAAAAAAGAGATGCTTTACTTGATTCAGAGGACTTTTACATGCTGTGTAACAGGGAAGATCAGGCAGGATAATCACAGTGGTGCTGGCTTATAAACTATGAATACCTTTGATCAGAAAACAACTTTAATAGAAGATAAACCTGTGAAAATCTTGAGCTTATTTCAATTCCATTTATCAAAAAATATCTGTGGGATAGTTAAGAAACATGGAGGAAAGGCTAGTTCATTCCTTTTAGAGATTTTTTTTTTTTTTGCAATTATAACATCATGCTAAATAAATGGGGAGAAAAATTTAAGCCCAAAATGAAGAAAGGCTTGTTCATACAGTGATGGTCAGCCTGTGAAATTCTCTACATTGGGGGCAAAATAATCCAACAGGCAGTTAATTTTTTGGGGAATGGATCCTAGTAAAAGAAGAGCAGGAAATCGTGTGTTCATCTGCACAATAAACTGAACTTGCTCTAGGGCACAGATCAATTGCCAGAAGGTTTAAAAACAAACTTCTCCCACAGGTAGCTTAGAAAGAGTGATATGTGCTCCATGAATGCCTTGGGAGGCATTCAGAAGCCCACTTCAGTTCACTGGGAGCTGAGCCTAAGCTTATTTCGTGAAAGACACCAGGAGTTTTATTAAGAATTTCAATCAGCTGAGTCCTCATACAGTTTTATTTAGTGGTGCCCTTGATTTCTTTGTGATCCTGGTATTTTTGCGGCTGAAGGATGAGGGACTGCCCACCGGGAGCAAGGTTTGGGTTGGAGCTTTCTGTTGTTGTCTTTGCCTGGAGCATCTAGCGGGAGGCCGCTGCTGGAGGTGCGATGTCAGCTGTGATGTGATCTGGCACAGCTTCCACTGTTACAAATTCCCTTGGCTGTTGCCTCTCAGAGGCTATACCAGAAAAACATAAAACAAAATAAAGATCAGAGACAACTCTACTTACATGTCCTAGCAGTACAGAGAGAATATCTTCATTATTTTTTTTCCTGTGAGATTAATCATTCAAGTCCTTTCCTATTGTCTGTGAATTTAAAATAGTGCTGCTTTATAGAAAATAATTCAAAGGAAAAGAAATTTCATGTTGCTCTACCTAGAGGTGCTGGTGTCTTTGTCCTCCACGCGACGTAACTCCTTTCCAGCCATGCTGGCACTGGGACAGGTTGTGTTGGAGATACACACAACCCACAAAACAGCCCATAGTGCCAGGCTGACACCCACCAGCACAAATTTCTAGTGTTACTTGGGTGTGAATTTGGGTTACAGTGTATTTATTACAGTGAGAGTCACAGATCAGGCTAATTCTCCATTGACAGCTAAAAAACCAGCAAGAAAAATGTCCCAGTGGCTTTGAAGCAGGGGATATAATTCATGCAACATACCATAGAGAGTTAATGGTTATGGTGCGCTGGGTGGAAGTAAAGCCACTGCAGGTGTGTGTCTTAATGAGGTGCTAATTGGACAGGTGCAGAGAAATAAGGGACAGGCAGACTCCCCAGTCTTGGGGAGCAAAGAGAATTTTGTTGGGGTAATGGGTGGAGAATGGATTGAGAGCAGCCCCGAGGAGAGTGACTTGGGAGTGCTGGTGGATGAGAAGCTCAACATGAGCCGGCAATGCGCCCTTGCGGCCCTGAAGGCCAACCGCATCCTGGGCTGCATCAAGAGGAGTGTGGCCAGCAGGTTGAGGGAGGTGATTCTCCCCCTCTACTCTGCCCTGGTGAGACCCCACCTGGAGTACTGTGTCCAGTTCTGGAGCCCCCAACACAAGAAGGACATGGACCAGTTGGAGAAGGTCCAGAGGAGGGCCACGAAGATGATAAAAGGGCTGGAGCACCTCTCTTATGAGGACATGCTGAGAGAGTTGGGGCTGTTCAGCCTGGAGAAGAGGAGGCTCTGGGGAGACCTGATAGCGGTCTTCCAGTACCTCAAGGAGGCCTACAAGAAAGATATGGGGAGAAGCTGTTCAGTAGGGCCTGTTGCAATAAGACAAGGAGTAATGGTTTTAAAATAGTGGGGGGTAGATTTAGATTGGAAAATAGGAAAAAATTTTTTACAATGTGAGTTATAGAACACTGGAACAGGTTGCCCAGAGAGGTGGTGGAAGCCCCATCCCTGGAAACGTTCAAGGCCAGGCTGGATGAGGCTCTGAGCAACCTGATCTAGTTGGGGATGTCCCTGCTCCTTGCGGGGGGGTTGGACTAGATGACCTTTGAAGGTCCCTTCCAACCCTAACCATTCTATGATTCTATTGCACAAGCAAGCAAGATTTATGTGTTTTTTATCTGTGATATTATCTTTGTGTAATGAGCAGAACACAAGGTTGCTGGCTTTAGTAATAAGGAAAGAGGTCTGCATGTTTGAGGAACGTATTGGGTCATGAAGGCTTTGCGAGACAAGATGGGAGAGCAGAGGATGTGGGACCAGAGCTTGCAAGCTCGCCAAAGAATAGAAGTTATTTATTTGCAGGGCTCTTGGAAAAAATGTGATGCTTAAAGGTAGAGCTGTTTGGGTGTTGGAAGATGCTTTGGGCATAGCAGCTTTCTTGACAGGGATAGCTCTGAGCCCACCAAATTAACTGGTGTTTTTTCCCTGGAATGGAAAAGTCCATAAGCTAAAAGAAACACAGAGGGAAAGAGGGTGTAATCAGAAAATGGGAGAAGAGAAAACAGGAAGGGACATGTTCCTTGAAGCTTTCAGATAATCTATGTTCTGTCTTCTCTATAACCAGATGAGCCCCTACAATATCCTCTGTTCAGCTATATACTCCTTGAAGTTTCTTCACTGCTTAGATGAGAAGGCTGTTGGCAGGAAAAGATGAGTGAGTGTGCTGTAACATCATCTGTTACTATGAATGCTCCAGGGGACAGATAAGTATAAATGCTACTCAGTATAAAGATATTCTGTGCTTTGTGTTGAAGCAATCCCCTTCCCATCTGCTCTTCCTCACTAGAAGGCTCACTGGTGGACTGTAGTGGCTTTTTTTTTTTTTTTTTTTGGCTTAAGAAACAATTTGTAATTAGCTTTCCTCCACTATGCTCTCTCCCTGCCAAAACAAACTTGTCAATAAAAGTTTGATGTTTAGATGCAAAAAAGATGTACATTTAATTAAATGTGAAGCTGGTTTGTGAGAATGGAACGTACGGAGAAGCCACTAAAGAGCATCACACAGAGTGTAAAGAGTTGGAAGCAAATGTTTGAAGAAAAGGAGCAGTGTGGATATTACAGCTTCAAGCCATAAACATGCAAAAAAGCAAATGGTTAAGTAAGCAAATTCTGAGTAGTTGAAAAAATAATATCTGCAAGTTGCATCAAACTAAGGCCTGAGAAAAAAAAAAACTTCATAAGACTTGAGACTGCTGTGCGTGGGACACACGTATAGAGAAGCAAATCTGGTGGGTGAGGTCCTGTGAGACACCATGCTTTTGGTGTATTATGAGAGGGCTCCATTTTCAAGTCTTCAATTGTTTTACTAAACAAACGCGCCTTCTTGTTAAACATTTATCCTGAGATGACAACTCTTGACAATACATCTTTCTGAAGCATGTGACAGTTATCCAACAAATAGCTGACAGTCTGCAAAGTTTCCATTATTCTCTAGTTGCTGAAGAAGCTCGAGGGTGCAATGGGAAGCCTGGTATTAGAAGTGCTTTAGCAGCTAACATTTTGCAACAAGTTTTTGCACAGAATTTAAGTGTAAAAACTATGCTTTAAGTATTGATTCAATAGAAGCATCAGTTAGGGGCCTGCTGTTAAACAGCAGTCTAGGGGGACACACGCTCTCTGGGAAAATCATGTGCATCAGCAGCAATTCAGTGTCATAAAAACGAACATTAGGAGTCATGCTCACTTGAGCTTGTTGGGTATTTAATTCACTTTTCATCTCATGGTACTAAAGAGAGACAATGCTGACTGGGGAAAAAAGATTACTCATTTCTCTATGATCTTCAAATGTGCAAACAACAAGAGGCTCTATTTTGATCTTTGTGTGGAGGATGCTGCTGTTGTGAAACACTTGTATGTGGTCTAAGCGTTGCTCTGACATGGTGTTTCATTAAGCTGAAATCAGGACAAAATGTACACAAGAGTGAGGACAATAAAGTTGATTTTCTTGCTTTGGGAGAAGCATAAAACATCTCTAAAAGTGATGAAGCTTAAAATCCTCCTCAGAAATGAGAGAAGTCATAAAGCAGTCAACAGAAAAAAAAATTAATTTTGTACTTTGTTAATCATTAAAACATCTCTTTTTTTTTTTTTTTTTTTAAAAAAAAGATAGCTACTCCATTAATCTGCAGGTGAGCACCTTAGAAAAACCACAGTGAACAGTGTTGCTGGGTGAAAACAAGTTTCCCTAATGCTGAGGAAACTTGTTTTCTGAGGAAAGTAGAATGCAAAGAGAAGCATTGGAACCATTTCTTTTTGGTATCATCAGCTAAAAATGCTCTTTTTGGAGCAGAGAAACATGCTGAATCATTTAGTTAACTTACTATCTTTTATACTCGATTACCTAAGCTGATGCAAAGCCATGGGAAGGTTTCCTTTTTGGCTCTTTTCAGGCTGCAAATCAGATCTGAAGATAAACAGCCTTCAAATTGCCTCTTACTAAACACAAACAACTACAGTAAGATAGACAAACAACACTGTATGCATGGAAGCGTTTTAATTTAACACATGATTGCATATATAATTTATCAGAGATTACTATCTCAACACCATTTTTCATGACAACAAAAATTTGTAAATTTTGTTGTTTGCTGAAATACAGTACTGATGAAAAACAATAATCCAAATGCGTCCACTTTGGCTGTTAGTTTTCATTACATTTGTTAATAACTGCCACAATTCCTGACTGCTGCTTTCTTAATCAGTAGGAAAATAAGAATCTTGTGCTAAAAACTCAGACAGACTTCCTATTCCTTTCCAGATCACTCATGGAGGGACCTACAGAAACGGTGGCTGGAAGGACCCCTGGGACCCCGGTAGCCTGGCTCCTGGTAGGGGACGGCTTCTGCTCCTCTGAGACCATGGCTTTGCCCAACCCTCTGCTTAAACACTAGTGACGAGGATTTTGGTCTCACAAGCTACCCCGCTCCAATGATGTAACCAATCACTGTACCAAACCAAAGAGGCTGAGATACCTTTTTAATGATTATGTTTTCCCTCTGCATTACTTATATCTCCTTTGTTACTTCATAATGAGTTAATCTTGTCATACCCTCAGTGGAGATCAGGGCTAGCTGATCATATTCATTAAATACTCTGGGATAGGCTCCCTGTAGCCTGTTTTACTCTCTCTCCTCCCTGGCAAGGCAGACCCAGTTCTGCCAGCCTCTCCTTGCAGCCTTTCATGGTTTCCGAACTTCATCTTTTTGGCCGGGCTTCTAGTATCTGCCTTCAGAGCCCAAAGCCAGGCTCATTACCCCAACAGAGACCTCAGAAGCATTTGAAATAAGTGTTTTCAATGGCTGTGATGAGTGTGTTGACCAGGTGAGGATGTGGTTTTTCACTTTCTGAGAAAAAAATTCTGAAAAGCGGCACTGCACTGCTTGCTCAGTTTGGGGTACACTGCAACCACCACATATTATCAGCAATGCTACTGTTTACCTAATCTGTCCACTGAAATTTTTTTCTTTTCTATTTCCAGCACACAACATGACAAGAGCAAGACCGTCATGGAAGGGACCCAATTTTGATCATATGAGTCCAAACAAGCTGGCTCTGACCTCCTCTTACTCTCTGCATTTTGCGTCCTAATTTACAATGACACCAGTAGCAGTGACCCACCGGGGCTCTGGTCTTACTGAGAAATAAGGGCTGCCAAATGGGAAGGGCTGCGTGGGCTGCGTGGCCGACCTGTGGCCGTGGTTTCCAGAGCTTGCCGATGTTCAGTACCACAGAAGCCGTAAGATGGACAAAGCCTTGGCTGCCCTGTAGCGCTGCTTGCCTCCATTGAAAGCCAGTGCTAAAGTAAGGCTGGCATCACCTGCCTGTTTCCATGCTGGTAGCTGCAGAGAAGTCACTTTTCCCTCTCATACTGCACCACAGACGTGATGCAATGTGGTAAGAGGCAGATATAACCACAACAGGTTTTTTTTTTCCTGTGGTCCAGAGACTAAACCACAGCTGCCAGTGGTTTTGCTGCAAGTACTGCAGTTGCCAGGCAGGAAACTATGCCGTGGTGCTGGGATTGCACTCCTTCCTCCTCACTCAAGATTTCTAGGTACATGCTGCCAAACTCCCATGAGCGTGGCTTGCTCCCCATTCCTGAGCATCCTTTTGCCACGTCTGTGATTACTGCGGGAGGTTCTGCAGCAGCCCTGTCCCACCCAGGCGGTCCTGCTGCAGCGATGGCATGGGATTTCAGGGCTGGGAGGAAGCGCTGGCTGCAGTTTCAACCTGCCCAGGAATCGTGGAGGCATCTCCTCAAGTGCACCAACAGACAAAGGTAGCTGGTGCTGAGGACCCGACCTCTACCATATATGTGCTTTGGAGTTTCTTGACTCTAGCCTTCATCCAATCCCATGGACTGAATGCCCCATCCCTGGAAACATGCGAGGTCAGGTTGGACAGGGCTCTGAGCAACCTGATCTGGTTGGAGATGTCCCTGCTCCTTGCAGGGGGGCTGGACTAAATGGCCTTTAAAAATGGCTTCCAACACAAACCATTCTATGATTTTATGAATGTCCACTAGTCATCAGAGCAAATTAGATTGTGCTCTTGCAATATAACTTTTTGTTTAGTTTTACACTAAAGAAATCCAAATTGGGATCTCTGGGACTGCTCTCTGAAGTGTGAAGTGCAAACTGAAGTGTGGTAAATGGGGACAACCACAAAATCCACTTCATAATTGCACTACAGATCTGAACCGAAACATGAACATGAAAGCACCTTAGATAGATACTGTTCTATATTTACATTGTCAAGGAGAAGCTGAAGCTCAGAGAGACATCTGGTGAACCTGACTCACTATAGCTGCCTTGGGAAGGTTATTAGGTGTTAGGAGTAAGCTTCAACACCACTCATTAACAAATGCACTTTAAGAAATGCTAACAACGACCAGCCACACAGTAAGGAAGTGGAGAGTGCAGGAGTTTTGGACAAGGTCAATGGAAAACCAGATCTCCCATCTGTGGGAGAAGGCTGGCAGGGACGAGCCATAGAAGAAATGCCAATCTCACTGCAAGTTTCAGTCAGAAAGTGATTATGGGTAAAATCATGTGTCTTGAGAAGTTTGTTGTTTTTTGGAACTGTAAATGATTTCCTGCAAAATTAATCCTAAAATTCAAATGTTGCTTGGAGCATCAGCATCAACCACCAGTTTGGGATTCACTTGCTTCCTTCAGGAGATTGGTCAGCAGCTTGTGCTCTCTTAAAGAGTTAGTTATTTCCAGAAATAATGCAAAGATTTTCTATACTTGTCTTCAGAAGCCAGGAAGAATGTGGGCCCTGAAAAGCTATCACTGATAAAGAGCTTCTAACAAGCTCAGTTCCTCAGGGAATGTCAATGGCAAGTCTAAGATGTGGTGTTTGTCCTCTCAACAGATTGACTTGTACCCAACCAACCAGGCAAACGCTGTCTTAAAGTGGCAAAGCATTTGTAGTTATAAACAAATTATTTTAAAAGAGAGTGCATTTCACTGCCTATCAAACTAAAACAGAACAGATTTTTTTTATATCGTTCAGTACCAAAGGTGCTACTGCTGATTTTGCTGCAGTAGAAACAGAGAAAGCTTTCTTTTCTTTCCACACAACCATAGCATAAAATTATATTTTTTATTTGAAACACTGTTTTTCACCAGTTTCAGACACAAGCTAAGGCATTAGGATTGCTGCCTTCTCCATTCCACCATTCCTTCTTCATTCGTGCCTCAACCAGTATAAGATGTCTTGCTTGGACAAACAGGAGTCCCGGTGTCACCACCAGCCCAGAGCCCCCACAGCAGGGACTGGCAGCAAAGGCCTGATGGCAACTTTTATAAAGAAATGCTTTAATGCTAAAAAGCAAACAAAGAAGCAAAAAATATGTCACAGTTTCAGTATTTCAGGATTGGAAGCGTAAATGCTATGAGCGTGAGATTTGCTGAACGCAGGTCTCAGCTTGGGTAGGTTTTTCCTGTTCTGCAGACTAAAGTATCTGGAATCTGATAATCTTGCAGTAAGAGCTAATTTTAAAAGCTATATTTAAAAATTAGTTTCAAATCCTTTTGTTCCATTTAAACTTATAAATATAGATAGTGCTGTTTCAAACAGAAAATTGAGCAAAGCATCAGCAGGAGATTTAGCCTGATTGCTGTGCATGTTTAAAAGAAAATGCTGTGCATGTTTAAAAGAAAAACACACTTAAGCACTGTGACATTCAGTTTTTAAGAAACCCAGATTAATTATATTTTCCCTAATTAAGGATTTCATTATAGGGGATCACATGATTTAATTATATCAATACCCCAAAGACCTGATTGTGAACATAAAATGTGGATTAAAAAGATGCCTCATCACTTAATTACCTGCTAGATTGGAACAGATCCATGTTGTAGGTCAAAAGGGACATGAAATGCAGGCTTCTGCCTCTGTCTTTGTTGTGCATGAAGGGCTGTGAGCATGGGGAGACAAGGAGGGGGGAGCGCTCTTGTGTGTGTAATGGGAGTGATAATTACCTGTGAGCAGTTTTCTAAGCATATATTGAGATAGATAGATAGATATATTTTAATTAAGTTAGTTATTTTAAATTTTTGGTAAGTGTGTAGTGGACGCGAGCTACGTATTCCAGCTTGCAGCCTAGTGAATGTCTGCATATTTCTTCTTCTCAATAGATAAGCTCTTGTCTTTCAGATGGAAAATGTCAAGTAGTGGGAAATCTTAGGCTGGGGGTTTAGTATCTCCCAAAGCAAGCAGATGGGTATCCGGCACTGTAGCAGGCACTGGGGCTGTCTCTCTCTGCGTCCCCCCAGCACGACGCTCCTGGGGTGCCCGCAGTTCTGCAGGTTCCCTGCCTCTAAATAGCTGGGGCCAGGGTGGGGGAAGGAGGGGAGGAAATCTTTTGAGATATCAATATATCCTGTATTTTTCTGTCATTGGCAATGCCTTCCCTTACAAGCAATTCCTTCTGTGTCCCTTACAAGCTCCTACTTAGTAAAGGTAGAAATCTGGCCTTTGTACCTGATGGTCCCACAGCACAGAGCACGTTCTCTCAGCAAGGAAAGGTTCCTGTGGAGGTTAAGTGTAATTTTGTCAGTGCCCATAGTAGCATTGCAATGCTGTGGGCTGAGCCTGTTGGAAAACCCCTACAACACAGCTCCCCACAACTTTCTGAGAGTGCTGAAGGCTTGTAGGCTATTCACATAAGGTTAGGGTTTTTTCTTTCTACATGCCACAAAAAGGAAATCTCTCCGCAGCCCTGCCTCAGCAGGAATCCTTCGGGCCAGCAGCACTCCCAGGGCTCTGGCAGGGACAAATTAGGCAGTAGGTCCATGGTCACTTTGCTGCTTCTAACACTGCACGGCCCCAGGAGCCAGCTTTGCCCAAACCCAGACCTTGCCCTGTTGTGGGTAGTTACTCTTGAAGGACACAGTGCACACCCACCAGGAAGGCTGGTCTGGAAAGAGAGGGCAGCGTGCTCCATTTCTTAGGGAAGATACCCCCAGGCACACAGGGGTGGGTGCTCCCTTAAGCAAGAGGACAGCCTTCAAAGTGTCCAGGGGCTGCAGCATCCTCAGACATAATCCTGCAAATCCTGTTGCAGTAGTGGTGTCCCTGCCTGGCATAAATTAAAAAACCAAATCCTGAGCCCAGTTTGGGTAGCAAGGCCAGGGAAGAACAAAGTGTCCTGACTGCAAGGCAGCTCCCTTGAAACTACTGCTAAAAGCTGATGCCGATACATCCCAGGTCCTTTCTATGGCTTTTGTACAAGCACCGGGGAGGATACAGAACTAGAGGGTTCAGTCATTTAGGGTTATTCCCAACCAAGGCACCCTGACACATCATCACGGGAATAAGCAAGGTCTGCACCCCACAGCTGAGCCCAGAACCTACCCACGGACACTGCCACCCAATCCCTCCACCCCCCGGTAATGGCCACCCTGTCCTGCCTGCCCCGTGGGCACAGCCACCACTTCCCTCTTCCCCCTGGACACAACCACCCCACCCTGCCTGCCCCATGGGCAGACCCCGGAGGAAGCTTTGTGTACACACTGGGGCAGAGTGCCTGAGCGACGTGAAGCAAGGAAGCATGGTCAACTCTTAAATTAACATCTGCAAGTGGCACAGGGCTATGGGATGAAGAGTTGTTTCTTATACTTTGATTTGATCTTATTTTCCTAAGCAGGGAAATGCCCCAGTGACAGCATCGCTGCAGATGGCATCACAAAGCCCCGGCCGGTGCCAGTTGAGTTGGCACAGTCAGATTATCATGTTCGAGTTTGTGTCTGCCTTTTCTTTTTTGCCTGCTTTGCTGTGCTAATAGCATTTCTATTACCACATAAGCTTCAGTCAGCTCCCTCGAAAGGACAGACCAGAATAAAAAGTAAATTTCATTATCACTGTCAAAAAAAAAAAATGGGTCACAGAAGAAGCTAAACGATGCTATTTTTTTAATTCTGTCTTTTCTCCTCCCTTCCTCTCTCTCATCCGGGCTCAAAGGGAGGCTGGAATCGAAGTTGCGGGGTCTCCAGAGCAGTACGGCAGAGCAGCACTGCTTAATGGGGCAGCTGGTGGAGAGAGCCCAGCACATGTTTCCTTTGCAGTTTTCATCTTCGTACTTCACAGGGCCCAGGGACTGATTGATGGAATTTTTTTTTTCTTCAAACATAGCTTTCTGGAGGCCTAGAGCCTGTTTCTCTCAGCCACACTGAACATATGTCTACATATTCCCTTGGGCAGTATTTAAATGTGTGCATCCATGTGGCTGTATTTGTTTAGTGTGTGCTCCCACTGATCTAATGGGACCTTTCCCATGACCCATTGCTTCCCTAAGTTTGCCACTTGCTGCTGTCAGGCGAGAGAGGCTTTAACTTGGATGGCTGTGGCTGTAAATGAATGGGATTTCCCCCCCCCCACCCCTTTCAGTCCTTTCGATTGAACCCTCTTGCTGATGGATCATCTAATGCAGTTCAGTTGAGAACTCTTCCTCGTGCCGTTAAAAAAAGCCAAACCTAAACAGACCCCATCTGTTGCAATGCTATGTTGATTTACGTGAATGCAAAATTTATCGGGCTGCTTTCTGCTTGTTAATAAGCCATCCTCCAAGAACAACATCCATTCCTGGAAAATGCCCTGTAAGATGTGCTACACTGGATACCACTAACGCAAAACTTTCCTGGGAACAAGAAGGGCAGTTCTGCATGGTATTTAACTTTCCCAAGGCAGGCAGCTCAGCGAGACGCGAAACAGAATAAAACTAGCTCTAAGATATTTCCAGCATACGCAACCTGCTTGATTAATGCCAACACTGCTCAGAGGATGAGACTAGAAGCAGATTATTTACATTTCCAACTATTGCAGCTTTGGGCAGAGGCCTGATCATATCACACCTTTGCTCTGTCTCTCTTTTTCAGATAAAAGCTTGAAGAATCCCGCTGGCACAGGTGACAGGAGGTTTCGAAATGGGTGCAGAAACTGTGGCTGGTTTGATTTAGCCGACAAAGTTAAAAAGCATGTAAATCTTCCACAATCATTATTTCCACATGTTTAAGGCTGTGCCAGGAAATACTGTAACGTGTGCAAAAAATAAATTCAGTGTAAATTAAAAAAGAGATTAATGATATTGTCCACTAGAGTTCTTGTTCAAGAGTGGAGCTTTCCTGTCCAGCACCATCCCTGCCCTAAAGCGTTTAAGCGAAACATCAGAGCGCTGGGAGCTGAGACGAACTGCCCTCACACCCCTGCCAAGCTGCACATGGGACGCCTCTCCTCTGGCCTTCTGGCAAATGCCCAGACCGTTACACCATGCCAAATCCTGCTCGAGGTGAGGATGAGAGCAAAACTTCCATCTCTGTGCCACAGGCATGGGCTGGGCTCCCTCTTGCAGCACTCTCCACGTGGGTTGTGTTGGCAGCCAAGAGCAGCATATGGGAATTCACTCTGGACATCGGAACATCAGCTGTGGACCTATGCTCAGCTATCACTTTTAAGTTGACATAGGTTGGGGATAAAATCAGCTGAAGAACAGGAAACTAATATACAAAATGCAGAGTGTTTGTTAAACATTATATCTTCTGTCAAGTAAAGAACAATTTTACCAGCAATATCAGTAGGAAATGTGTCATGGATTGAGAAACAACACAAAAGAAGGCAGTCATCCGAAGACTAAACTGACTTTTCATAGGAGAATTATTTACCAAACAAGAGGACTGCAGCTATATTCCCACACATGAGGCTGACTTCCCAGTCTCGCCTTACAACTCTTCCCTCCTCCCGCCTCAGCTCCTATCTCTGCGTGGGACTTGGTACAGTGGCAGCCTGACCTGAAAATGATGCGAAAAAGTAGCTGTTAAAATGGATCTAGTAACATACTTCTAACTGGATCACACTGAAAGTCAAAGCAAGCAGGACCTTTGCAGAAGGCCATTGGAATTAATGGAGCAGGTAGTAACACCCTGAAGTCTCCTGGCATTTTGCTGTATATTTGTTACTTGTCCTCCTTCGCTTTGTTGTTCCACTTTCCTACCACTCTCCAGCATCACGGAATGATTTGCCTCTATGCCCTTTCTGCTCTCCCCTCTCATCCTAATTCCCTCAAACTGTCCACTCTGCCCACCCTGCCCACCCCTTCCTCACTCTCTTTCCAGCCTCCCCCATTTTTCTTTCTCCTATGCTAGCATTTCATTTAACTTAGCATCTACTCCCATGGCCATTCCCACAGGGAGGGCAATGCCTCACACCAGCCTGCTCCTGAGGACCAGTGCTGCGATCCCTCCCAGGCTTTCCATCCCCGCATATGCCCAACGCTGCCAGGTCACAATGGTAACTAAATTAGGGTTTGGGATATTTTGGCTGCATCTGTACCAGTAAATCAAACAATTTGGGGTGCAGGTCCACTGGAACACAGCCACTGATACTGATAAATATTTAGCGTGTCTCCTGGCAAGGCATTGGCCTGGTCCAGCCAGGAGTGACAGATAGGTCCCGGGCACAGCACAGGGCTTGGCGGGGGACACAGGCCATTCCCAACAGGCAGCTCAGATGCCACCGGCAGCTTTTGGCAATTAGAGAGTTTAGCTGCATGGACTTTGTAACACCGCATTAGCCCACCTCAGGACCAGGGAATGAGCCGTAGCACCGTTTAGACTGTTAATATAGCGCAGCTTTTGCGGCTTACGGTGTATGAAGCTTTTGCATTAATATTGTGCATTGCTCAGGTCCAGTGCAATCTGCAAAAAGAGAAGTGATAACACACAGGTACACATTTCACAGAGGTTTTCCCCAAAGCAGTCACTTACTTCTCACCAATGCAGTCACGTTGCCACCTGCAGAAAGATTTTTAAAAGCTTTGCACAGCAAGCCACCATGGAGCAAATGCTGAGCACAGCCGCTATATCCAAAGTGCTTTTAATAGTTGGGATGATGAGCACAATTAAAACATCATAATATCCATTTCTAACATACCTCTATATTTTTAATGTCACGTTCTGGGGTTTTTTTCTCTCTTTTTTAATGGCAAAAATTCAGAGGAAGCACAATGACTGCCAAAAGCATGAGTAACAAAAGCCGCCAGGTTACCTCAGGGGCTGACAAATGACAACATGTTATTATACATATGGTAAGTCTTACTGTAGAGATGCTGTCATGTGACCTTGTGCTGGAATATTAATCACTGGTGGTTTTCTCACTCTCAAAAGGAAGCTTAAGTTGCGATGGATTAGCTTTTTTACCCCTTCCAAGGAAATATTTCAAGCTTAAGTTGCGATGGATTAGCTTTTTTACCCCTTCCAAGGAAATATTTCTTTTCAAGTTTATTTTTTAGTCTTACTTTCTCTAATCTACTGAACAGTGCACCTGCTGGAAAATATACTCTGGGAACGGGTGACCAGCATCCTGATTTTGCTAGAGTTTCACAGTTTGTTTTTTTTTTTTTTTTTAATTCTTTGTTTCTAGGATACTGGCCCCAGGAGTTCTGCAGGCACTGTTGTACGCACAGGGTACCCGTCACCACCCCTCCACACTGCTGCCTTCCAGGATTTGAGACTGATTTGAGACCCTGGTTGGTATGCGCACTTTGGAAACTGTTAGTCTGAAAACTTCAGAAGCATGTTATTCCAAATATAGCCATAATGTTCCTGTCCTCATGAGGCAGGAAGAAAAGGTTTTAGTGTCTATACTCCAGGTGGGTTTTTGCAGAGTATAACCCAGCCAAAGAAACAAAGCAGGGTCTCCTGCTGGTTGCAAACCTTCCCTTCAGAAAATGATGAGATGGTAAAATGCAAAAGGAAACAGTTTTAAACCCCTCAGTATGTGTCATAGTGATTTCTTCAGTCAAAATTACATGATAAAACCAGGGAAATTAATTACTAATTTTAGCAACATTTTCACCATTGCTGGTTAAATCTGAGCAGTTGCTTAAAATACATCTGCTTGGCTACTTAAACTTTGATGTCTGAAAGTTGAGTAGTTAGGCAAAACCTTTCAGCCCGTGTTGATTGCCTTAGTTACAGTAATGAAGTTGCAGCTCTTGTTTGCATCTTATATGAACCATTCCACTATCTTGTACAGGCTTATCCAATTTAGATTTTTTTATATTGAAGCAGCACAAAGATCTTTCACAGTACTTCAGAGTGTCTCCTGTGCAGCATGATTTATTTAATAAAAATCAGAATGAATGAAGTAAAGTGATCCTGGGACACTCCTTTGACAACTCTTGAATCCATCTGGGATTCTAACTGCACTTGCCACTGCCGAATATCTTTCTTAATCACTCTTGCAACATAAAATAGTTCTAGTTTGTAACTGCACATAAGTGTGACATCTGGCTTTTTACCAAAATAATTTCCTTTCTAAGAACATAAGATGGTGAAAAATGGTGCAATTGAAGTTCTATATTTTTATAAGGGACATTCTTAATTGCTTGGATCATGAAGGAGAAAACACGTTTTCAGCAGCTAGAGAAGCAGCTACCTTTTGCAGTTTAAATAAGGTTCACTTCTTCATCTTTGCACAAAAGTACTTCGGGTGCCTTTTAGTTTGTTAAAGAAATAGCACAATTAAAATGAAGCAACACCATATGCACTGGGGATGCAATAATGCTGGGGATGCTGCAGGAGCTGATTCTGAGTTGAAGAACCGACCCCTTCGTTGGGCACCTGCACCCCAGACCCTGAGCCCCCAGCTGCTACCCACCAGCGATGCTCCTGGTCTTACAGCCTGTGTGTTAGCCTCGTCTTTCACACAGAGCATGCTTACTCTAACAGGTTTTTTTCAGTATCATATGCCAATGATCTATTTTCACTCATCTTTACTTGTCCATTAAAAATGTGGGTCCATCCCACTTTTCTTGGCTATCCCTGCATGCATTTCATTCAGATGCCTAAATTCATCCAGACCAAGGAATTTTTTCCTCTGTTGATGACCTCAAATCTGTTCTGTGGACCTGGACACAACTGGGATGTGGAAACACATCTGTCAGTACTACTGGATTCTACATCAGTCTCTAGTGGGACTTTCTCTAACTCTAACACATTTATTTCCTGTGATCATTTCTGTGCAATGGTGGCCAAGATCAGAAACAACCCTTTTTTAGGGATTTCTTTTGGTGCTGAGTGAAATTTATGTTTCCTTAAGTGCGTTTCAGGAATAGGATGTCCTTTGCCGGTAGCTGCTTTGACCCCACCACTCACTATGGCCGTCTCCCTCCTCTCTCACCAGTCATTTTGGCAGCCTTGATTTTTCTTTGCAGCTTTATCATTGGTTCCTCTCTCTAAACTGAGGAGGCACTCATAAATGCTACCAAGTCACTCTAGAGAAGGATAAGACCCAACTGCCAATCTCACATCCTAGTTTCATCAGAAAGTGGCTTGTTAAGAGTTATGAAGTGCTCAGGACCCTAAAGTAAGCCATAGTAGACGACTACAATTTGGTTCAGATGCAGCTATTGTGATCTTCTTTTGGCTTTCTGAAAGGAAATGGTAGTTTCTGACACAGACAAAACCTGCTTTCCCCTTCGTAGTGGGTAATTTTGCAATGTGAAATACGCTGTGCAACAGGAGTGCTGAACATAATAAGGCAAGCAAAGTAACTCCTCTGTGCTTGAAGGTCTCAGCTGGAATCTTGTGTCCAGGCTGCGGCACCACACTTCAAGAGGGATGTGGACCAACTGGAAACAGTCCATGGAAAAGTGATGAGAAAGTTCAAAACTCTAACCTATAATGGAAAGCTGTAAGAACTGAGGTTGTTTAGAATAAAGAGAGGACTAAGAGGAGATGCAGTAACATGACTGCAGCTATGTAAGTGGCTGCTGCAGAGAGGAAGGAAATAAACTCTTCTTGATATTGACTGTGGACAGGACAAGAAAAATGGGCTGTAGTGGAGGACTGCAGATGGATGCAGCCTTGACTTTCTGGTGGAGCAGTGGGCTGAATTTGCGGGAGACGATCTGAGCAGTGAGGAAAGGGGGAAATCCACAGCTCGGATTGTCCCTCACCAGTGCAGTCCACACCTGTAAAAGTAACATGTTCAACCCGGAGCAGAAAAGGAGCCTGAGGCTGGAAGGACTGATGACAATCAGGCCAGCTGTGGGGAGAAACAAAATGTTTGTTTGGACAATTTGCATCTGTTGCTTTTCTTAACCGGATAAGAGAGCACACTATGTAATATACACACACCAGCCTCACTTACCGACAGAGACTTAAAATATTTATATCACGGACAAACAATGCCAAGGAACTCCCCTACAAATGCAGTGATTTAATAAACACAGTACTGCAATGTAGCATTTATCTTTATTATATATAATCAGCTGTTGCTTTTACTTGGGTAGAAATAACGTCAAACTGAGCCAAGGTAAAATGAGAAGGTTGGAAGGTTCCCATTTCCCCAGTCCCAGACATACATACCTTTTTGGCTTTTGTGAGTACATACGGGATTTAAGACTGTGTGAGGCACAGCTAAGCACTTCCTGCTCCGGCCCCACGAAGGACTGTGCATCTCACAGACCTGCTGTGGTCTCCCTTAGCAGATAGCTCCTCTCCTCTGACTCCAGCAAGCAGTAAGGATAAACATCTTCTGTAACACCACAGAGTTAAATATGTACGTATGTATCTAGGCAAAAGATTCACATTGCTTCCCAAGCAAAGGTCAGCAGGACATATTGCTGAAATCACAGATTCCCTCTACATGAAGATCTTCGTTCCAGACAACAGGCACCAAGCCTCAAACTCAACCCAGTGCTCACAATTCACTGCCACACACTATACAGCATTTAAAAATAAAAAAAAAGTGAAGGTGTTACACTGTGACTTTAAAGGCAGTTAGTTCCTAATCACATGCTAATATTATATAAATCATTTAGGGAATGTTTGGCAGAATGAACTATCTATCTCAGACGCTTTTTCTCTCTGAAGAAAACACTGTTAGTATATGTGTACATTAAAAAAGTCAACAAACATGAGAGTTGAAGTCATGGGTATTTGTCAAAGGTATTAAAATTTTCTATAAATGTAGGCTTATAGGAAAGATGGGGAAAAACTCTTCAGCAGGGCCTGTTGTGAAAGGACAAGGTTTTAAAATAGCGGGAGGGAGATTCAGACTAGACATCAGAAATTTTTTTTTTTTAAATGAGGGTGGTGAAACCCTGTAACAGTTTGTCCAGAGAGGTGGTGGATGCCCCACCCCTGGAAACATTCAAGGCCATGTTGGATGGGGCTCTGAGCAACCTGATCTGGTTGGAGACATCCCTGCTCCTTGCAGGGGGGTTGGACTTTAAAGGTCCCTTCCAACCCAAACTATTGTATGATTCTATGATATTTTTTCATATGCTTATAAATGTGATCTATTCTGAAGCTTTATCTTTTTTTTTCTGTAGCAATAGTTCTGTGGTCTCCTACCTTCATGTAAAATAGGGAATCGTCCTGAAGAGCATTTCATCAAGAAAACATCATTTTTAAATTAAGTTTTACTTCTGAAGAAAAGAACTTCACAAGTTGCTGTAACATCAGAGTAGAAGTTGGCCCATTCTGTACAGGCTGTGTGAAAACACCATGCCAGCAGGCTCTGAGAGTGGCATGAATGGTTTTTGTGCAGTCTGAAGATGCAAATGAATGCAAACACACAAACAATACACATAAAGAAAAATTACTCCCTGGGCAATGTGATGCCAGAACTGTGGTTGTAAGCAGATTTTGTTCCACATTACTTTATCCCAGCTCAAAATAACCCCAGTATCCCTCTCCACCAGATCTCTGTCACCTCCATACCCACCCCAGCTGAGCCCTATATGGATATACCCAAATTACACTGGCCTGCACATTCCTTAGTGCTTTTCAAGACAGGGTTGGATTTCTTTCTTTTCCTTCTGATTGAATGTTCACCTAGACAGCAATTTGTTTCATGTCAAAGCAGGGATAAAGTTGCCTAAATGGACATCACCACGAAAGGCATCTGCTAAATAACGCTGAATGCTTCACAAGTATAGGCGCCATCACAATTAACTTAATTGAAAGCAGAATATCCTCCTCCTGAAGAGTCATTTACTTGCTCTTACATGATCTGTTGGGAAAGTACCTGGCTGTGGTGTCTCTCCCAGTGCTGGGACAATGTGATCCTTGGAGGAGAAGAAGGGATGTTTTGAACAGTATGTAGATAACCTGAAGTTACAAAACGTCTGGGACATTTTGTGATCTCCTCTCTTGAGCATGTTTGGTTCCCAACAGACAGCCTCTGTCACAGGGGTCTTGTTAAGCAGTGATGGGAAGATGGTCTTTCCACCAGCCTCTAGTTATTTTGCATAACAATGTCTGTATGTCACCTGAATCTGGAAGTCATATGACCATGTGATATGAAATATACCCCAAATAACACCTTTGGGCAAGTGTCAGGATGGGTCATCCAGGCTGTGCTGATACCTTGGGGCTAGGTGTACAGCATGGAAGTGGTGCCTCAGTCATCAGGTGGGAAGAAGTATATGCCTGGGTTTCCTTCCAGACTAGATGAGGACATGTAGGGGCAGGGACAAGAGCATGCTGCATGCAGCACCCTGTGCAGGGGGAATGCAGAGCCACCTGCCGCTCTGCAGACACGGGTCTCCTGCAGTTCAGGATGCACTCACAATTCTTCTCAACAGGGTTGTTTGCAGCAATGTGAAAGTGTTATCAGGAAGACTGAGGAAAATAGTCAGTAGTGTGTCAGAACTACAGCACTGAGCCTTCTGCAAATGAATGACTAATGAATGTCATCTCCTCTTCTGCTTTGTGCCTACAGACATTAAAGTAATAGCTTCACTGCAGCTCCTTAAACACGTGTTTTGATCATAGATGTTAAAGACACCTGGAATAAGGCAAGGGAGAAGGGAACACTGCCAAGGAACTGCAGGATGGAGGAAAAGGACGTGGAGGTAGCCAGGAGTGCAGCCCCAGCAGAGACAGATGGCCAAACGCTTAGTGCCCCCATGGCACATTCACACAGCATTGGGCACAGGCTGGCAATTGCCCCCCAAAACACTTTCATCTGCGCCTTGGTGTTTTTACTAGAAGTCCATTATCATGTCTCAGCAAAATGTGGGCTGTGCCTCATCAAGGCAGAAATGTGTTTCTTCCTCCTTTCCTATTTTGATGTATTTCACTTCCATATAATCTCCAGAGGGATCATTTAGCCTGTTCAAATGCCTTATTGAGGAAGGACCGCATTGTTCTTCCAGCCTTCATGCCACATCGGAATGTGCTTCTTCCTGAGCACCCCCGTGCATGGCTAGCCCGTGATAAAGCAGAGGCGGCTTTTCTCTCATTGTTTCGCCTTGCCTTTGCCTTTCTCTTCCCAGCCCCATTTGTCCGAATACTAATTTGTGTTTATAACAAGAAGCGGTTCCCGCACCTCCCCTTTGTTGCTTAATTGAAGGGAAACTGAGCAACAGGTGGATCTCAGGAAACATCATTAGTCTCTTTGATTGTTTTTGGCACTTTGAAAGAAAAGTTCAGCTCAATGCAACTGGCTATTCGCTGTTTCCAGGCTAATTACTGCAGGACCCAAATGAGGAGCATATTGGAACACATCTAATTTAAGGAAGGTTAGCTGTTTGTCCGGCTTAGGATTATTTACGGGCTTACAAGTAGCTAAGGACTTTGACGAAGCTGAGCCATATAACCAAACCCATAAAGGAAAATGAACCCCTTGAGTATCGCATAGCAGAGAAATACCATTCGTGCACAGAAACACAGCCAGCCACGAACCAGCGTGTTCATGTTTATATAAGGGCTTCCTTTTAACCTATTATTTTGTTGACAGAGAATAGAAACTGTTTAAGAACAAAAGTATTGTTGTATGTTTGATTTTGAGAGGTGCTTGTTAATGGAGCCTACAACTAGAAAAGAAAAGCTAACCAGGGAGACTTCTATCTCAGCTCCTCAGCTCACAAATCTGAAAAGTCACAGAGAAGGGGGAATGATGCTAAAGAAAACAAGCACCATAATCCTTCAGCATGTGGTTTTGTCCCAGTAATTCCCAGTAGGACAAAAGAGGCAAAAGCTCACATTGTGCTCCTTCTATGACTTTGCAGACAAAGCTCCGATTTCTGCTATTTTTAAATCCAGAACCCCAGGGAAATATTTCCCCATTGAAAATCAGCCAAATGCATTAATGAAGTGCTCCACCTGTTACAAGAATGCAGGCAAAGGGCTGGATGATGGCTGCTCCCACTTGATGGCCAGCAGTTGGGATATTCCTTACATGTGATATACAGCGATTATTGACCAGTTGAAAATCCAGTCTTGCCATGTGCTTTGTAGTTTGAGGCTTGAACAACTAGGCAAGTCAGAGGAAAAGAAGAGAGGTGATAACATCTTCTTTAATTTCAAGAGTAGTATGGTAGGTACACAAAACCTAAGAATGCAGAAAGTCCTTTAGATTTTACTGGCTTAGTGATATTGAGCTCTCACTATCATCGTCTGAAATGTAACTGCTTCTTATTCCTCTCCACAGAGAAACTGGGAAGCTCAGCACAGAAATCTCCTGACATGCAATGTGTCACGGGTGGTTTGGAGTAGGAGTAATCAGAAGGTGTTGACAAGAGTAGGGCAAGAGGTGGTACAGCAAAAACACACACACGCTCAGCTACAAAAGCTAGGCAAACCAAGGACAGTGAAATCATGACTAACCAAGCATTTATTCCCTTGATATGGGAACAGGGATGCAAGTAGAAAAGCCCTGGCTTTTCAGAGATGCCTTTATGGGTTTATAACTGTAAATACCCACTTCTTTAAAGGATGTATTTAGGAAGCAAAACTGTTCCCTTTTCGTGAATGATCTATTTTACAGAGCTTAAAAATATGTCAAGGTTTGCTGCAGTAAATCCTCCTCATGCTGTAACTGAGTAATGTAAGCAACTTGGGTTGCCGTTTAAACAATTCCCAGTGTGTGGCATGGCCAGTGCAGTCTGAAATGCCTCTGTCTATCTAAACAGAAACAGATGTTTGAACAGCAGAGCTGTGCAGAAGTCATTCTTCAAACAGTAGATTAAAACATCTGTCAGGACCATTGGATGGGACCAGACAAGCAGCAGCAGCATCAGCTGGGCCTGCCAGTCACGTCTACTTCACCCTGGAGGTGGAAGGGAAAGGACGGAGGGATTTCGTCTGGTCTTTGCATGTGACATCCTCTTATTTTGTCACGTTTCTCCAGCCATTCGAAAGATCACAGACCTGTCTGTGCAGAATAACTCACAACCTCTCTCAGCATTGCCTCCTATAACTGAGGTCTTCTAGGTTTTTGCTTTTCCTGTTTATGCCTTTTTCTGCTACTGCTGGCAGTTGATACAAAGGCTGTGAAGTGTTGGTGACATGCCAGCTTACAGCATTTTACAGTTATTTCCATCTGTCCTTCATGTTTCAGCATTTGACCAGGTCTGTGGCATTGCAAATGAATTCTTCAGGCCTCATTGGGTCAAATACATGACAGCCGACTAATCGCCTGCAACTTGCCCGCAGGAGCTCTGCCACAGGCAGGGTATTCATTTCCAGCTGAGCAAGAGTCCAAAACAAACTCTTGGATTAACACCTCTTTTGCACTCACTCCCACCCCAAAATCAGAGCCAAGAAACTGATATAGAGGCAAGAAAGAGTTCCAACTTTTTTGGTGAATCGAGTCAAAGCTCTGGATCCGAACAGCCTCTGAAGGATACCAATTTTACAGTCTGGATCTGAAATCTGAGTTTTGAATCCACCCTCTGTTTCCAGCCCAGATTTATTCTTACTTGTTGTTTTAGAGTCCAGCAGAATAAACAGGGACAGCCCTACCCTCCAGGCTGCTCATTTTGGAGTGGAGCCACTACCGCTGCGTTCCCAGCCCCTTCCTCTTTCGAGCGAGCTCCTGCCCTGCATGCCTGAATTAGGGTCAGGGCCAGTTCTGCCGCCCCAACTCCTCGGGCAGTCCCTGGCGAGACCCTCACCACCTCGGGGGTCCCCCTGTGAAGCCAGTGGATCTCTCCCTTCCCCAGGGGCGAGTCGCTCTCTCATCTCATTTGTCCCCCCAGCAGCCATTAATTGTGGGCTCTAGCGGCAGCAGATTACCTCACGACAGCCTGGCAGATGTGCTCTTCCTGAATAAATAAACTCATTTATATGGCTGTAATGACTGTTGCTTCTGTGCTCTCATCGTGAAAACTCCAGCCTATCTACAGCAGTTTATAAACAAAGCTGCTTTGCCTTTATGGAAAAGCAATTTGTGGCTGAGGAGCCTCAGCAGCGACTCGTGCCAAATAGAGCTGAGGCCATTTCTCGGAGAACAGGTGTCCGCATCATTAAAGCTACCACCCCCCTTGGCATTAGTTGCTGTCCCTGTTGGCACACTGAGAAGAGACCGGGGTTTGTCTGGGCCACAGAGACTGACTTCCCCACTCCTTCCTCTAAGTAGCCCCTCTGCCTCCAGCGTTGCCAAGGCAGGGCGAAAGCCCCGACTCCATCGCTCAAGTGGTACATGCTGGATGGACCTTGCTCTTCGGTGGCCCAAGCAGCGATACCAGGAAAATGTCACTGGTGCGGGCTGATGAAACATCAGTGTTCACAGGGAGGGAAAAGGAAACTGTTTATTAGATGGAGCAAGTTCATTAACTTCCCCCTCTGTATTTATTTTAACTGTCCCCTTACTTCCCTCTCTTCTCTTTTGTTTCTTCCCTTGCTTCCTTCCATGTTACATTATTATTGCAAAAAGGAAAAAAAGGTTCACCCTGTATTTTCTTAGCCTGCTTGCAGCTTTAGAGCAATAAATTGCTCTAAACAAAAAAAACCCCACACTGTGCCCAAAAGAGAGCAAAACACAGGCATGCAACCTGCAGAAATAGAGGGCTGCTGAGCCTCTGGGTGAGGTGGGTTTCTCACCCATGTGAATCGCTGGAGGCGAGCCCATCTCTCCTGCCTGTACCCCTGCCTGGGGACTTTCCTCCGCCTCTGTGGCCCATGTAGCCGTGTGAGCCAGCTGCACATCACCACCAGCACAGAGATAAGTGGGAAGCTTGAAATTAATGGCACATCTTCCCCACAGACGGTCGTGGTGGTTAGCACCACACACGTGGTGCGTGCCCCGGGGAGCAGAGTCACGCCGCAGAGCCGCCGCGTGGTTGCGGTGACTTCACCCCACTAATTACGGCAAGGCAGGAACACACTGGTAGCATTTAGGGGTTTAGGTTTTATCCACGCTACAAAGTAAACAAGCTGCGAGTGATGTTTTAGTTTATAACCAAAGACAGGATGACTCGCTCAGTTAAATGCTCTGGTAGCCTTGAGTTAGGGGATTTTTGGCCTGGATGGGAGCTGGGTTAAAGCAAGCCAAGGTTCATCCTGAGACACACATCTCCTCCAAGAGGAGGCATTACTTTCTGAGCAGGGTTATTCTTGAATCTACATTAAGCTGGAGAAACTAATGTTTTCACAAGCAAGCACAACATGGCTGTTCCAACAAGCTCAGCCGCAAGCGTGAGGCCTGAGGGACGTGACCATGAAGGAACAGGAGCAGCAAGGAGCCTTTCCAGGGCTGGAGCAAGGAGACCCATCCTTGGCAGCTGCCGGCCATCCATCCGTGTTATGCTGCCCATGTCCACACAGCTCCCGCCGGGTCATTGTCAGGGCTTTGCCGTTTCTCAGCCCACGTCTGTGTGGCGGCTGCTTGGAGCGAAGTTGCCCAGCCAGCCGGCTCTGCCTGCACACACGGGTGTTGGGGACAGGGGCTCACTGCCTCCTCCCTGCCTGCCCTCGCCTGCGGGTCATGGCCGCATGCCTGCCAGGCCTGTGGTGAGTATTTATGCAGCTGCATAAAGCATCAGGGATAATTGCCTCCCTCTCCCCGCAGTTCCTCTTCAGCGCCAGGCAGCATGCCTAGTGTGGCCATGGGCTTGCAGCAAGCCCACAGCACCCAGGGAGAGCTCGCCCTGGACCCCCTTGCCACCTCTTTTGGATTGCTAAGGGGTACAGGGGAAAAGAGTTAGGGACCGAAACCTTTTCTGGGGACAAACCCAGCAAGCGGCATTTTGCGTCCCATTAACTCTGCTGATTTTACTCTCTGCACAGTTAATTACAAATCAGTTTAATTGTTCTCTCGCTTGATAACTTTCTAATCTCTCAGAGACTGGCTGCACAGCAGGCTGTAAGGTTATATTTTATCACTTCTCTTTCCATTAACCCCACCGTGCTAGTCTGTTGTCTGCTTCCTCCCTCTCTCCCTCGAACATTAACAATTAAATTGATTAAAACTGACTTCGGCAATGACTCCGTTGAGAACCTTCCCTCTGCTCCCCACCAGCCGCAACGGCTGCCACACTGTCGGGTCACAAGCAGCGACTTGTCTGCCCCCCGCACCTTCTCTCCCCATCACACTGCCAAGCAAGGCAGAAAAATTGTGCGGTGATGCATGAGTGTGCAGGGAAGTGAGGGAGAGGAACAAGAAATCACTCTGCAGAATGTGTGTGCTGCCAAAAAAAAAAAAAAAAAAAGGAAGGAAAACAAAAAAACTAAAACCCCTGGCAACCTGCAAGAAAATTGTAAAAACACCCAAGTCTGCCAGGAATTCAATCTTGGGTGCCTTCCTACAGCCACCGCTGTAGGCATTTCCACATCACCTCTCCCTTTCTGACCGTGCTGTTTGGTGTGATATTAATGGTGTGGCATTAACGGTAGCTGCCTCTTTAGCTGCTGTCACAGCCCTGCTGGATGTAACGCAGAGGTGGGAGGGAAAGCGCTTGGATCATTCTCTTCTCCTTCCTCGGTTGCACTTGGGTTAAAACAGCATGCAGGTCAAACTTGCAGGAGACAGAGGACCTGGGAGTCCTGCAAACACTCCCTGGTAGAGTTCACTCTGCTTCCAACAACAGATGCTACTGGCTGGATATAGGAAAGACTAACGTTTCTGTATGAAAAAAGTAATGCAGAGTTCTCCCACAACATCCTCAAACACAGCATTGAATCACTGTTCATTTTTCTGGACCATCCTGGTAGCTCACTGACTGTGCTCCATGCTTAAATTTGAATATAGTTGCATACTCCGAACTTAATTTTCAACTCTACTGAAAATCCTTCCCTCAAAACTTAATCCATGAGATTGGAAGAGCTGATTGGTTCATTGATCTGTTTCATGGGGAGAGAGAAATCAGGTACACTAAAAGTATGATGTTTCAGAAAATTTTTCGTTCAACTTTTTTTTAATAGAATTATTTTCTGTCTTATGTCTTTGTCTCTGATATGATGTGTCCTATGTTCACTAGATCTGTTTTGTTTTCTTTGTCTTACTGAGCATATCCATCTCTTACTGAGGCTGGTTTTCATTCTGCAGACGGGGACATCCCACAGTTAGGAGACTATCACAAAAAGACTCCACACAGCTTGTGTTTTATATATGTAGTTAAACCCTTGACTGATGAAAGGTCAGAAGAAACCTTGCCACTGCAGTAGGCTTCGGATTATGACCTAAAGAGAGGACAAGGAGAGTTTGTTTCTCCCCATCTTGAATTCTTGACATTCTTGAATATCCTCATCAAGGCATTTCCAGGCAAGAGTACCATCCAGAAAATCCCAGACAGAGTCACAGAGAGGAAATGGAGGGCTGACCAGCTGACCTTGCTACAAGCAGGAGACCCAGCCACCAACAACCTTCCTATGCCCCATCAGCCTTAACCAGGTTAGCCGAACAGTTACAAAATGGGGGACTGCTGTACGTGACCTGACTCGAGCTGTTCTATTGGATGAGATCAACAGCACGACCCATTAGCATGGGTCGTGATATCATTAGTTGATACCAGGCATGCATTTGTTTGTCTTTCACCCTAAATAAGCGTATGATCACAGAATGAGACCGCTGTGCACTGCAGATATGGGAAAGGAAGGCATGCCCTGCTATGTCGCACGTAGAAGGTAAGGGCAGGCAGAGCACAACAGAGCCAGAAACCCCTTGTCCACAGGGCTTGTGTCCTGGCCCCAGACCACTTGATGACACGTTGCCATCAGAAAACATTTGTGCAACAGAAGCTATGGGTCCGATGTAGAAATTAATGTAAAAAATTTTCACTCTGGAGAGCTCTGTGAAATTTCTTACTAAATGATCGTAACAAACCCTTCAGATTGCCTTGTCTGTGAGTCTGAAACCATTTTGCTGGTTGGCAATTGTATACGTATGTAGGCTGCAGTAGCTTGCTGATGCCTTTTTCTTTAAAAGATAGTATGTTATTTTATTCCATGCTTTTCAGTCAAGTAAGTGATTTAAATGGGCACATGGCCTTAGGACATGCCAGATCAAAACTGTCACACACTTTCGGGAAATCTGGAAACAGATCCTAACCTCATAAGTCATCACAATAATTGTGAAGGATAAAAAACAGACCACTGACTTAATAACTCCTGAAATTTGTAACTATGTTTGGATCTGAACTCTGGCTGAGATTTTCAACAGCGTTAGACGACTTGTATTTCAGAGGGGCATTTCCCAGCATTTCTGAAAATCAGGCCTAAAATTACACATGAATTTGACACACAGACGCAACTCACCCTCAAGTACCCATACTTTTTGAAAATCTTAATTTCTACTTCGTTATCAAAGCATCAGGGAAGAAGCATTTGCCAGCCTCCTTTAGAAACAGAACACTTCATCATAGCAACAATTGTTTTCTTTAATGTCAGTTGTATTTTTTAGAGTGATACTTTGCTTTTTCTAGGACTTCAAGCTTTTGGAGAAAATGCCTACAAGGTTAGTAAATTACATGGGCCTTCAAAGTCGTGGAAGGCACTGAATTAATTTGAAAACTTTTTCTTGAATTAGAAAATAATGCACTGGGATTGGTTACCTATCAGCTTTTATATCACATCAAGTAGACGTATCCATACCTTAGACTACATCTGTGTTTTCACACCTGAGAGACAGTCTCCCAACCTGGCTGCAGCACCAAGCCCACCTAATGACTCTTTTCTGCTTGAAAAAGCACTAACTATCCTCCTCAGTCAGCTTTCTTTTGCTGTTGCCTCTGCAGAGTTGGAGGTGGCCGAGACACCGGGACACATGGTGAACAGTGGTTCTAAATGGGGCAATACAGATTAGTGCAACGCTCACAGTACACTACTCGTGTCCAATCAGTCTGATGGAATTATATTTCATGGGTTTGTTCAAAAAGTGGTTTGGGAGATTTTTTGACATATTGCATTTTTGATTGGTCTCTGGTGACATGCCGTATACCAATATCAGCACAGTTACTGGAAGAGTTACTTCTGGGATCAGTGTGAGCCATTTTCTACCACACTGAACTCAGCATCACTTCACCATCTAAACCAGACCCTCTTAGAAAAAATCCACCATGAAATGTCCAAAGTGACCTTTAGGTTATCAGTTACTATTAATGCAAGATGAAACTGTAGTTACACATATATCTGCCGAAAGCTGGATTTCTTTATTTCACATTTAGGACTGTAATTTCCATCCTAACTGAGGGACCAGTTGTCAGACCTCTGCTCTGACTGCAGAGGATTGCATTATTCTTTAGAATAATCTTTCTGCTATCAAAAGAATGGCAGTGGGTGAAAAATGAAAACCAAGGGGAACTTCTGGTGTGAAGGACATGGACCTGAGGTGAAGAATACTTGGAAAGGAAAGGTGAGGAAGCAGACAGTTGCAGATACCTGGGAAGCTGACCATCAGCCACACTTTTCTCATTCAGTTTGGACTAAGTGATAATTATGATTGTTCTGCATTCCAGAGCAGTATATTAATTGGTTGCATATGGCAGCACACAGCTGAAACTACTGTCTGACATCCTGAACGTCCAGCCATTAAAATTTTCTGTGGAGCCTTTATGCCATCCAGCCATTAAATGACAGAGGTTTCAGCACGGCATTAGCAACCATGGCAGCCACCTTGAGCCCTTGCAGGAATACTGAAGGGAAAGAGTCTGAAAAATATGCCTCCAAAAATGTACCTTCATGGAATTGTTTTCTGGGAAAACAGTCTATTTTGGGCTGACTGGCCAATATAAATGTCAAGGAGTAAATATTCCTCATGGTGAATATCTAGCCAAGAGTATTTTTGTACTTTCAACATTTTTTTGTGGATCATATTTGTTTTTTCTGGCCACCTCTTTTAAAAAGTAATGTTATAAGTCCAGAATAACTCCATGAGTGTCTACTGAGCTATACAGATCTAAAACTTACGTAGCAAAATTGGCATGGTGCTGAGAAAGCTGAACAGCACAGCCCTAACACGGTGAGATTGCACAGCCCCCTTCAGCCTCCAGAAACAGTTACACCATCAGCGACTATTCATTTCCAGTTTACGGGGCACAAAGTCAGTCCTGACTCCCAAATTCACTACCTATCTCACAGCAAGGCCTGTGGAAAACAGTTGTGTTAACGTAAAGCTATTCTTCACATCCCTCCTTGACCAGTTGCGGGGTGTTTAACTCCACTCTCACCAGCCTTCAGGGGTTCCCACCTGGAGCGTTCCTGTGCTGTCTCATGGCGTGTCCCTCCAGAGGCATCTCTATTTTAGTGACTGCTGAAATGATCCCTGTCTACATTTTCTAGCCTATAGACAATTTTGAGGGTGGCAGCTTTACATTAGCAAGGGAGGAGGACAAGCTCACTTGGGATCTCTTTATTTTCCTCAGCTGTGAATATGGAGGAAGAGCAGGAGGCAGAAAAGGTTTGCCCTCCCTTGTCATTTGTCATATTAAGTTTTACTGGTCTTCGAGGATTATGAACTGAGGGTTGCCTCCTCTCTTTGTGCTTCCCATGTGGCTGGTTTTACACGGGTCCAGTTGTGAGCTGATTCCTTTGTAAATACTCTGTGACGCACAAAAGCCAAAAGGGGAAAGAAAAAATCCCCACCCACTCTGAGACAGTCTATTGAACTTTGTTTTCCAATTACCTAACAAATTGCTGACTAAGGACAGGATAGGGCGGTGGAAATATAAGACCTGAAGGCACTGTACATTCCTCATCTGTAATGACCAGAAAAAGTGGGTGTTTATTGGTGGTTTTAGCCAATTTGCAATTTATCTTGGTTTTAGCCCAAGCCGGCTTGAAACCAAGACAAACATTCTTTGATGTAATCTAATTGTGACTAAGACCGTTTGCATAAAGGTTTCGCAGCTTGGATAGGAAGAGGAAAAAGACCTTGAAAGCATTCCAGTGGAAAAGTCATGTGCACCAGGCTTTCGGCTGCACCAATGGCGCCCAACAGCCTATTGTTTTAGTTGTGGCTTAAATTAATACCTGACAGCAAAGGAATTAAAGCCCCGCTGAAGTAATGTGTTCGCTTACTCTTGTTTTTTTTCCAATCATGTTTGTGCAATGATAGCCTCAGGTGAAGAACTAATAGGAAAAATGCCCTTCCCCTCTTTCTAGTCCCACTCTCTTCCAAAAATATATTTAATAATCTGGCTTGAAAACTGTTCACAAATACATTAGCCAGACAAGACTAGCCTTACAAATTAATGAAACTTCACATAGTTGGGGAGGCTGGAGAGAGAGTCTGGAGAGGACCGCAAGAGGTCCTGAAGTTGCACAATGCAGGTACAAACAGTGCCCAATTTTTCTTGTTACACAGAGCTGTGTCTCACTCCTTTGTTTCATTCTGAGGTTATCCCAAAAGCAGAATCAATGGCCCTTAGCAGTGAGATGTACATTTTAAAGACAGTGGAGGTTCCTCTACCAACTTCCTTTGGCCCAGTGTATGGAGAGACAAAGGTCTAAAGTTCAGCGAGGCAAAGCAAACCTAAGAGACATTCTGGTCTGGACAACGCTGAAGATACAGCAAGGGTGTACATGCATCGATGTGATTCATAACCTACTTCTGTAGCTCTCCATGTATGCAGCAGGAATGTCAGGTTTGGATTCTGATTCTGCTTTCCCATCCAACTTATCATCTCCAAATTATACTGGCATAACTCTAATAAAAGTCAGACCAAAGAACTCTTTTTTGTGTCACAGGATTGAGAATGTGGTAGCAGATTGCGATTCTGCTTGTCA
Organism: Chlamydotis macqueenii; assembly: GCF_036417535.1. NCBI lineage: Eukaryota > Metazoa > Chordata > Aves > Otidiformes > Otididae > Chlamydotis > Chlamydotis macqueenii. The sequence goes on along the minus strand of NC_141558.1, from coordinate 99,272,642 downwards.
CTGTAACCCACTTGCTGCTAATAATCCATTATGGTTTATTTCCCAGTCTTTCAAACACAGACTCCTCCAAATTCCCACCAGGGACTGTGGCTAGTATGGTTCAGTAAGCAATTTCTGTACTAGGTACAGTAATTCAGCTTTCAAATTGGCCTGAAAATTTACCAGCCCAGGCATAAAATCTACTCATTTGACCTTTATACTTATGATAACAAAAACAGCCAGTGATATTTTACCCTTCTGCCAAAATATCTTCTCCTCCAGGCCTATATTTGAGTAATAAATTGGAAGACAGCAACTGTAATTTCCCTAGGAAAGCGTCCGTATGCACCTATTACTGCATTATGCTTACAAAATTAAATTAAAGACTTGAAAAATCAAAATATTAACAGTTTAAAACTCATTCACACTATTTAGAGGTGGGCGGCTCTGTAATGAACAGGTGGTATTCTGTCTACAGGACAGACATGTTTCTTAACTAGGCTGCTAAATTTTACTTTTCCATCTACAGCAAGAGATTTGAGTCTTGGATGGTGTCTTCTTTTTTCTGATTTCTTCTATATCCTAAGTAACCATCTGATTTTGTACTTCATTCAGAAATTTGTTCTCTTTGCCTTCTTCATGGAGACCTACAGATAGACGAATTACTTTCCCGAGTAGTGGCTTGTTAACCAGATGGCAGCGCGAGGCGAGTGTGTAACAGGATACCGAGATCTCAACATTCTCAGTTCTTAAGTCTTTATGAAATAAGCCCACAACGGGCTCAGTGATTAGTTCAGGAGAATTTCTCTGGAGATCAGTAGATGTCTAATATATACACTGTGTCCTCTAGGTCAACAGAAGTGACGACTGAGAAAATCTTAACAGCTCTGAACTTTACAACCTAAAATAAATGCAACATTAATTAAATCCAAAGGATTTTCTAGGTGTTACTATTCTTGTAACATTCTCAGCAAATTCTGAAAAGCTGATAGTTTTTGGAATAATGCCTTTATAGATTAATGCTGCTGATTAATAAGAGCTGTTATTTATGGTGAAAATCACACAACTGCTGGGTCTAAAGGCTTCTTTGGGGCTGAAAGCTTTCTGTACAGAAAGTTGTTGTTGGGAAACAAGGGACTGGTGTGTTACTGTAAAGGATAGGTTGTAAAAGGGATGCTTAAAAGGGGCCCAATATGGTCTGGATCGCAGCCAAGGTCTTGCATAACAGGATGCCTCATAAAAGAAAGGCTTAGAGGGGTATGGTTAAAAGACAGACGTTTCTTTTGAGTAGAGATGTGCCAACGGGAGGATCACTGACAAATCTTTGTTCACTATTATGTGTGCATATAATTAAAAAATGTTGGTGTTTGCAGCCGTTCCCAGACGATGTTGACTTGTTTAGAGAATCATAGTTTTGAAAAAAAAAAACCAAAAAAGAATAAGACACACCAAATGCAGTTCAGCCAAGGGTAGATTTCTGTGGCTAAACTGGTCAGACTTTAATGTCCTTCAAGGAGCAGAAGTAGGAATCCACCTCGAACCTTGTGATCAGGAGCGCTGCATTCAAAGCTAGACATGAGTGCAAATCTGGGGCAATGTCCTCGCCAAGGCACATGGCAGCATGATATCCAACCCCAGGCAGTCAGACAGGAGTTCAAGGGCAGCCATTTGCATCTAACAGGCAAGCTGGGAAGTTACTAGGTTGGTAGCAGAGACTTCATTGAAAGCTAGAGAAAATTACCTTTGTGATGACAACAGAGGGTAACTTTTAGCTGCAGCCTAATTGCCTGGCAAGTAGTTTGCATTTTCCTACTTTATATTTAGAATCTGCTAGTAGTATTTTAGAGCAAGCTGTGTAGTAACACCATTTCTGGCTCCTTTCCATTTCTAGAGGCAATAATTGGTGTCGTTGTCCAGAAACCCCCAACGCAAGCGTGACAGGCTGGCTACTAGCCTTAGCATCAGGGTTCAGGAACCGAAGGAAGACCTTCTCAATGGAAAGGTTAACACAATCTCTTTGTAATTCCTTCCCACTACCATTTTAATACTTTGTCTTTAATATACTGCTGGGTTTAGTGCAATATATTCACGCTTCCCCAGGCACCTAAGGGAAAAGGTCCTCTGGCAAAGCCCTGTCAGCTCCTTTCAGTATCTCCAGAACCAGGATCAAACAATTCATCCTCTATAAGAGCCACAAAGCAAGGCAGTTGTTTCTCGGCAGCTGTGGTACAAACTGCTTCCCAGGCACCCCAAACCTTTTAGTCAATACATGCCTCACCTACATCCAGCTGGAAAATGCCTGCACCTGGCAAGCTGGTTCTGTAGGACAGGTTTGGTCACCAGCCTTTCCCCTAGTCTCTGCTGCTGGAGGAGAGCAGCTACTGCTCATAACAGCAGTTCGTACACACAGAAAGGATAGCCTTGTTGCTAGTTTTCACTAATAGTAAAATAGTAATTATTAAAATACAATCAGCCACTGCCCTCTGTAAAGATTCCTGTTTCCTGAGTTTTAGAAACAGATCAAAAAGGTGGGCCTACTGGGTTTTCACTCAGATCACAAATAAAACCTCAGCAGCTGCTGCTATTAAAAAAAGATGATGATTTAAAAGAAGCAATAAAAGATGCTATGTAACACATCCATTACATGTTTTCCAAAAGAAAACATATATATTGCACAAAAAGAAAAAAAAAATGCCAGGAGATAATACAGCAAGTGCTTGACATCTCTCAGTACCCAGGACACTAGCCACAAGCTCTGTGGTTAAATTCTTCCCTGATTGGGGATAAATACAGACATGGGTATATATAGCCTAGTCATGGCTTCCTTACTCTATCAAAGAAACAATGATTTTAACTTTGCCTCAGACAAAGTAGTTAAAGAGACATAAAGGTTTCACATCCTGCCTTCTGCCTCAGTCTGGAGTGTCTAATGAGTTGCTTTTTTCAAGCCAGAGGAGCCTAGTGAGCAAAATAGGCAGTGCCATTGCCATTTCCCATCACATTTCCTGCTTAATATGGATGGTGAGACAAATGACTGGATAATGTTGCTGCAGGGTGACTATTTCCTCATTCACTATCCAGGTCAGAGCTCAGGGGAAGCCTCACTGAGGGTGCTGGGGAGGGACAGATGTTCTTGAGAAGAGCAACACCAGCAACAGAGGTACCTACAGTCAGTGGGAGACTATGCTTCCCGCTGCTGTGGGAACCCTATGCTCCTTCCAAACTACTGAGCTTGGTTGAAATCTCTCTGTGAGGAGCGAGTTAAAAATTCATCAACATTGTGTTTACTTTAGCTCTCTGAGAAGAAATCAGCTGTGAGCCTGAGAAGAAGAAATTGTCATGTACATTCAAGGTTCGTAGTTGACATGATTCTTCTGCATGTGAGTGTAACATGGAGACAGCACAAGATCTTCTCCAGGACAATTCCTCTCTCAGTTGTAGTGTTGTAAATATAAACCTGAAGTAGATGTCCTCTCAGCATCCTGCTCCACATTTACACTGTCAAGAATGATACAACTAGGTTGCCATGGCCAAAGACATGTCCTCACTTCCCAGTGTGTTGTCACGAAATAGAAACATAATTGCAGTTTTGTAATAGCTTGGTTTTTTGTGTATGTGTGCTACTGGGGTGCATCGAAGGAAATTAAAAGGTAGGGCCACAGCCTCAGACTGAGGAGAGAAGTTTTCTGAGGTGTGGCAAAGAAGCAGGAAGAAATCAGGTGGGTTATTGCCCTCTGGTGCCCATTTGATATTGCAATTCTGGTTCTGGAAGCAGAAAAGGTTCCTCTGAGCTCCAGGAAGCAGTGGCAGCCCTTTAATAGAGCAAATCAATACTTAGCAAGTAATAAAAAATCGTCTCCATATGCTGGGCACCCAAGAATAACATGAATCCAGTATTTTAAGTGTGCTCCTATCTAATACCATGTTTTTGTTTAACTACGGAAATGTTTATATCTAAGCAATTATACCACAGAATGCAAAAAGTACTTTCTCTACACAATACTCTTCCAAAATGGTGTGCTCTCGTGCTATAGCTTGTGGGGTGATGTTTTTTTTTACTGAACAGCCAGCCCTGTGATAAACTACTTGTTGAAATAACAACGTGTGATGGACAGAAGGGGTTTATCGGGCCACTGCAGTGGGAAGGAGAAAGCACGCTAGCTGAGTAGCCAGATCTGATAGAAAGACTGGGAGACAGATAGCGTCTGATAAACATTTTCAGACCTTGCTGTGAGTCCTCTTCAGTTAGACATCTGCACACAGATCTAAACCAGGCCTGGATCCACACACTGTAATTACTCACCTTGAGTAAAGTAATTGCACACTGCAATTACCCCACCTTTAACACCTTGGGGCCTGAAGCTAATCTTAGTGATGTCTCACTTCATTGAATGCAATAGATTCAAATCCCAGATTAAGAAAAATAAACAACAAAAAACCAACAAAACAAAAAGCAAAAGTGGAACTCGTAATGAGTAACAAGAGGAGGAGAAGATCCATGCTGGAGTTTATGTCAATGGAATCAGAGATTAAAATGTTATCACTCAATATATCTGCCAATGTTTTGATGTAGGCATGCTACTCTATGCCATTGGTTCCATTCCACCAAAGGCATTAAAAATAAAATAGAATATAAAGTTGCCCCAAGACAAAATGTAGCTAAAATTCTGGCGTCACCATATGCTTCTTTTTTGCTTTCTATGTATATATTTGTGTATAGTTTGGAAAGTAATCATAGCATATTCTAGCAGGAGTCAGACAGGTCAGTCTCTGTGAATTCAAGATAAAGCTGCATGCCTTGAAAAAAAAAGCCAGATCTGGAGACCAGGCTTGAGATAAACAGTCATCTGAAAGATAATAGATTTGCCTGACATTGTTGTGTCCAGTAAATCATAACAAAACTTCAGAATACTGGAGAAAGGCCAGGAATTGGTGACTTACATTATTGTTTTATTATCACACTTTGGAAAGGGAAAACTAATAGTGCTGTTTACTTTAACTAATATTAACTAATTCTTAACTCGTGGTTGCCCAAAATTATCCTGCTTCAGACCACAACATGCTTGCTTTCCAGCTATGCTGAGAAAATGGCCTGCAGCTACACTGAAGGAAAAGGGAGCTGGAAAGAAGGGAAAGAGCATTCGGGAGGGCAACGTGCACCTGCTTGGGCTGCATTTCAAGCTCACTCTTTGCTCTTTTCCTGTAATAGAGTGATTCCTGTAGAAGCATTTTTCCATATTAAAGATGAATATTAATAATGCTGCAAAGAAAATTTTTCATGGCCATATTTCAGAATGTTTTCTATTATAGAGCTGTGTTTCCCAAAGGTTTTTTTTCTCAACGTACACGTGGTGAACACATGCAAAATCTGCAGTGATGTGAAGTTGTGAGCGCATGTGCAGGAGTGAAGTACAAGCTGTGATACACGGTACTGGTTTCTGGGACAGAGGTAGACAGAGCCTGCCTGTGGCTTCTGGTTTGCTTGCTTGGTTTCTTTGCAGATCTTAAGCAGCCTGGAGAGTGGGCAGCTGCGAGCATTTGGTGCCCGCGCAGGTGACATGGAAAGCACAGCCTTGGACAGAGCTGGTGTCCATGTGAAAGGCCTCCAACTGGTTTCTTCTGCTGTCAAATCACTGTCGATTCAACAGCCTTCAAGAAGTAACCCCATAAAAAGGGAACCAAGGCATCTTGCTGGGGTTTGTGGATGTCCTGCAGCCAGACACTTTGAAAGATTCAGACTGCATAACACTGCCTAGGATGCTAGTGAGGTGAGACCTCCTTGGTAGGACCTCTGCATCTTGGACCAAGTTACTCCCCATTATTAAATATACCTTCCCCACAGCAATCATCAGAGAGGAAAACTTTTCTCTTGAATCCATTGCATAATGGGAAAAGGAAGAGTGACTAATTCTCAAGTGCTGATATCAGTGTGTATCTAAACTCCTAAGAGCAGACTGTATATAGGTCTAGTAGGTTTGTATCTAAACTCCTAGTGAACAGACTGTAAATATTTGCTTAGAGTTTCTTGCTTTGCAAGGGTAGACAAAACTCTCTGCAAACCACTTAGTTTTTACCGTACTTTTGTTCTGATATCTTGTTTTAAAAAATTTTCATCAAAGAGATATTAGAAGGATTTGAAGGATGCTGCTGTGTCAGTTCACAGGGTCAAATTCAGAGGTAAGCTGTGAGTTAACTCTCTGAAGGTCAGATCTCAACAAAGCTATTAACAGCTGCTCACTCCATGCAGAAGGAGGAGGCTGCCTCTACGAGATCTCTGCAAACAGGCAGGACTGAACCCTGTATGCCATCCTTGCCAATGGGACGTGGACCAGCATGGACACAGACCCAGTTAGGACAGGGTTCTGTGAAGAACAAGCTCATTCTGCCCATTTCATCACCAAACTCATACCAAATCAAGCCTTTTAGAAAGTTCCCATTTGACTCTCATTTTAATGGAACTTTCCCTCTCATTTTGAGCCCTCTAGGCTTCTGCTTTTGACTAGAAAAAAGCGCACCAAAATGCCAGGAAAAAAAAAAAGGTTGTTCTCACAAAATTTCAAACCTAAGAGTAAAGTTTTGGAAATCTTACTGGGAAACATTCTTGTGAGATTCCTGGCTTGCACAATTAGAGAAGATTGTAATTTGTGCTAATTCAATGAAATAAATGTGTTTATGTCAGCATAATCCTTCAGAGGAAAAGAAGAAGATGGTGTGTGACTCAATGATCTTAAGGGTCTTCTCCAACCTAAATTAGACTATGGTTCTATGATTCTATGTGTTTTCTCCTGATAACTTCCTTTCCCTGGATCACTTTACTAAGGGTGGACCTGACCTCTGAAGAGCAGCAGAAATCTCAGATCACAACTATAGCAAACTTACTTGGCTATCTGGAACTGGTGTGACAGCTCCGGACTTCACACTGAAAGAACTTGCCTTGCACTCAGCAATTATATCAACCAAGTGTGGACAGAAATGCTGTCCGACTTAGGGGATCTCAGGACCCAGAGCCTGAATGCAGCACTTCAGAGTCATTTCTGTACTCGTGAACATCCTTGTAAGACGGGGACAAACTTTTTAGCAGGGCCTGTGCAATAGGACAAGGACTAATGGTTTTAAACTAGAAGAGGTCAGACTTAGACTAGATATTAGGAAGAAATTTTTTACAATGAGGGTGGTGAAGCACTGGAACGTGTTGACCAGGGAGGCGGTGGATGTCCCATCCCTGGAGTTAATTGGTACAGCCAATGCCTCAAAGGGAGCTAAAGTGATTTACACAGCTGAGAACTTGGTCCATTGTGCTTGACGCTCTTGATGTAAGTGAGAAAAGGGCATGCCCTGAGAAAGGCAGTCTCCTCTGGATTGCTGCAGACTGTGTAGACTGAAATGCTCCCAGGGGTCACTGTGATGAGTCCAACAGTCTCCCCTATGGCTGAATGTCCTGGGACAATAGAGGTGTATACTAGCATCACATACAGGTAAGCACTTACAACAGGCTCCACTAGATCTCCTGAAACAGTGTTGGGTTAGTGGTGATTCAGCCACACACTGTTATTTGCATTGCTAATGGCAAACAAAACTGATGATTTAGTCATCTGTCTATAGAAAAATAGAGCCCTGTGTAAGCAGCAACGGTCCTTGAACAGCTTCTCATTGAAAGGAACTCTTTGCTCGCCCTTAAATGAGAAATCAAGCCTTTATCCAGGAGGGTAAGGGTGTAGGTGGTCTACAGAAATCCTGTGTGCTGGTGTTGGGGGTGGCCTCTGATGGAAGCCCAGACACTATCCTGGTCCTTCCTTTGCACCCCAAACTCCTCAGGCCTCTCTGGGTACCATCAGGACTCCATGCTGGGAAAAGCAACATTAGGGGTACACAAGATAAACTTTCTCTTTGGCATCCACACCCAGCGATTTTTAAGGCAAAATGCAGAAGATTTTTTTTTTAACTCCACAAGTACTCCCTGTTCCTGACAATGTGTGCATGTGTGTGTGTATTTGCATGTGTGTGCCTGTGCACGTGTGTGCTTGTGTATATATTCACCTGCACAAATGCCCTACTTCCTTACAGGCTACGGTTGAAACTATTGATATCGTCTGCTCTCAGGAGGTAATCTGGCCTTCTGCAGATTTCTGCCTCAATATGAGTAAGAATAGCTATTTTTTTTTCACGTCACTTGTAGATGAAGGTAAAACTGGACAAGAAGGACTTTCCAGGCAAAGAGTCAATGTTCAGCATCCAGCCATTTCAGACATAGTTTTGTAGATGGAGACTGGAACATGTAACCTGATGCAATTCAAAGTTTTAGGAATAAAAATTCCAGACTTGTTGCATGGAGTCTTTCACAGCAGACTGTCTAGGTGTTGGTGTTTATTACACACGGAAAGGTTCATAGCAGTAACGATATGGCAAAAGGAGATTACACTGGGAGGCAGTGACATAGCATTGGCCCAAAAGGATCTTCCAAACATTTAATTGAAAATTTGACAGTTCAGCAAACACCACATACACACACACAAAAAAAATGGACACTACCAAGACTCCCTGTTGTCTTCTTCAACTTTGAATTCTCTTCTGTGTGCTTGACTGACGGCAAGATAAACTCTTCCACATTCATTCTCCAAATCTGTGCTTCATGCAGATGATTTAAAATGAAAGTGTTCCTGTGAAGTGCCGAGAGTGATTCAGACTAATCTCCTTTACTGTGACTGAAAATTAGGAAATAAAGATCGACAGTTATTTCATTTAGAAAATCAACTTCTTTAATCTGCTGATGCAGTATCCTTTTGTTGACAAAAAATAACCAGCGCAAAGGTATAGTAAGGAGACTAATTCTATAGCTATAGCTTTTCCATGTTTGATATGCTCAGTGATGTGGGAGAAGTGGTTGGGTTTGAGAGACAGGTTAAAGCATGATTAGGTTGTTTCTGCCATGATCATTCAGAAATGAGATGCAAGTATAGTCTAAGTCTCCCATACATCAAGCACTCCTCACTGAGACACATTTTGGATCACGTCCTATGGCAAGAGCTCTGATTGCCCCAGGAGAAGATACCTGTGGAAAAGTGACACATCGGAATCAAGCTCTCCCTTGCAGAACTGGGAGGAGAGTTTTCATTCAAGGGATTTGCCCTCAAATGAGGGGCTTGCTGAAAGGCACATGTTAGTCTCTAGTGAGGTTAAACAATGCACCTGCTTAACAACAGGGAAGAACTTGGCCACCTTAATAAAAAATGAAAAGGCAATAGAAGACAGCTTGACCCGGTTGACTACTTCCTTACAAATACCATCATTAAATGCACGAGAAGACAAACATAAAGCAACAGTAGGAGACAAAACAGCCCTTTTCAGATGAAGCTTAGAAAAAGATGAGAAGTTGGCATGATCATGCAAAGGATACAAAGTATGCCCCAGTGCTAGGTTTCACTACCAGCTGGTTGTATGAAGAGACATGGTGGGGCAGACTGAGCTCCCCACCAGGTTAGACCCACCAGGTAAGGATGTCTGTGCAGCCTCCAGCATCAGATCATAAAAACAACCATACCAGAGAAGGTCAGAGGTCTGTTTTCTCAGCCTCTACTAATCTACACCTTAGAGATTTCCAGATGCAGAGCCATTATTTTTGTGTTCAAGCTTCCAGGTGTGAACATATGTGAAGAGGAGGTCTTTCAAAAATGTCTGACAGAGTTAGGAGGAATTTGGCCATTCCTTTGCTCCTAAACTGACTGATCATGCTGAAACCCTAGCTGTCTCCTCAGCTCCAAATGGAGATTGAAGGTCTGCACCAGCTCTGTACCTCTTCTTTTCCAGGGAGTGTGAGGGTCCTTTGAGTGGGGTAAGTTAACAATTGACTTAGCTGCAAATACACTGGTTGTTTTTGTTGATGTAAGTCATTGTGACACAGATTTTGGTGTGAAAGTGGTTACTGGAGGCAGAGCGCTCCCATGCCGGGCATTCCTATTGGTGCCTGGGCAATTCTGGACTTGAGAATCAATTAGTCACCTAATCTGTCCTGAATTACAATTATATTCAGTGACTAATTGTGTGTGCTTTGGTCATCCTTCCTCTCTATTAATGTGTTCCTGCTAATTAAGGACCCTGAGAAGATCTCTTTCAGCCTATTATATAGATGCAGGTGCGAAGAAAGGCACTTGTGCAGAAGTGAAGGGAGAGCAAGTTAAGGGAGTTTGTAGCACAGCTAATTTTTACCATTTGTTTAATCTGTTACTAAGGGTCATTTTTCAAACTCTAGCTGCTGTTCCTGCCCCTCCTCTTCTTGTTCACAGAAATGAACAGCCTGGGGAAAAATTAGCCTTTTTCCAAAGGATCAGGAGAGGAAGAGTTGATGATAATGGTCCTGAGAAGTGAGGGAGTTGTGCATGGATCACTTCCCAGGACACAAAGGCTGTCTGCACACTCTGCACCCAGGAAATGAGGTTAATCAACACCTGCTCACAAGGACAGTAAAAAGATCCTCCTCATGATGATGGTGAGACTGGGGTCTTTGCTGCTTGTTTCCTGAGGCAAGTGGCTGGCCACCAGTACCCAAGCAATGTGGTGGGTGACTGTCTCTACAAGACTTTGTCTGAAGTTGGTGGGAGAACTGCTCCTCCAAGGAATGAGGACTTCAGCCTTGGATTGTTCAATACAAAACTGTCTTGTTGGTCAGCCAAGGGACAGAAACAAGGCAAACAAAGTGACAATATCACAAAAATGTTGCAGAGAACATTCTCATGGCAGAAACTTCAACTTTCTGGCTACAAGTTCTATGGTAAAGTAAATGCTGGTATATGAGATATTTGAGGCTTAGTAGTCTGTCTAGTGGTTTTGGAAAAAGCTAGAAAATAGCTTTGTAAATTTAACTTGATCATCACACTTTAGATCTAATCATCTTATCAGTACAAGCAGGCAGGTCCATCATTTTGGAAAGAGTGAAGTTACATTGCCTGCAGCTGAATAACGGATGCATCACATTAAATATCAATATCAATAATCAAACTCTACTTTTTAGAAGATCTTTCATTTTTACCTGGTGTGATTTCACCTGACGCAGTAGAAGTTTTTGCCGCATTCTTTGTATACAATGAACCAGTATATATGATTAAGGAGCTTTTACAGTGACAGGGTAAAAATCAAATTGAGAAACAGATCAAACACTTCAGCAGTAATGTGGCATCTTCAAAGAGAAAAAGTCATGTGCTAGTCAAAGGATCAGAGCTCTCCTGTGGTCCTACAGACCCCTGTAAGGTTTGCAGTCAGGTGTTCAGTTTAATAATCAACAGTAGTTTAGTTAACTAAAGATTAGTTATTTAGCTGTTGGAATAATCGTCTCTTTCTCAGTGTGTCTGGCTTTCTGATAACAAAATGTGCTTTCGAGGTCTTGCCTTTTATGTATATGAAATGTGGAGTATTTTCTTTAAATATCTTCTAAATATAGAAAATAAGGGTGTATTAACTGATAGAAACATAAAAGGTGACTTTCTGAGTGTGTTACTCCAGTCTTCCCATATCACAAGGGGACTTAGGTGAGGGTTCACTCTTCATTCTTCGTTCTCTGAATTTCCAGGAGAGACACCCGACTGAGGTATATTGTGCCATCATCCTTCTTGCTTTGCCTTCTACTACTGGCCTCGCACTCTTTGTTGATGTAAAACAGGATGCAAGGAGGCAGGAGAAAGAGGTTATTCACCTTAAGATAATCCTGACATGGATGTGATCCCAGGCCTCTCTGCTTAGCCACAGCAACAGACTGAATCCCCTTATTTCCTTTCAGGAACTGGTTAAACTCCTTCTTAGAAGTACTTTGGTGTTGTGCTTGCATTTCTTCTTTTGGAAAGGTCCTTCCCTCCCTCATTGTTTGGATCATTGGCAACCTGCTTCAACTTTTCCTAATTTTATTCATGACCAGTTAGCATTTGTTTGTTCATGTGCCAAGGTTACTTTTTAGCTTAAATAGCTCTTTTCACCTCCCTTAGGTTTACTGCTCCTTGATGTATTTACACTCAGCAGTCACATCCTCTCTCAGCCATTGTTTTGCCAAGCAAAAATAGCTGATTTCTTCATCTCTCCTGTAAAATTATTTTTTTGTAAGGACATCAAGTTACAGAGCAACAGTCATAGACAATTTCTTGGTCTTGCAGTCAGAGTCAACCTCAGAATCTTCCTGTGCTAAAAAAAAAAGGAGGTATAACACACTTTGGCTCATAACCAAGGCCAGCATTTTGAAACACGGAGACTTAAGTCTTTATCTCTGGTGAGGTAAGTATTGTAATGCAATGAGCACTTCGATTGCCTATGGACTTGAAATGTTAACCATCAGCACCAACATTGGACAATGTTGCCCTAATTGTTGGTATTTTCTATTGTATGTAATTATATCCACAATATCTGTTCAGAAGCACCCACATGTCACTAGAGTTATTCCAGGTCCTGACACCCATTTGGAGTAAATAAACGTCATTTCTCTCTCCATATGTCCTGACGAGAATCAAAGAGAACATATCAATTCTCCAAGGTCAGAGAAAGTTGGAGGTAGGCATAGGCAACTACCAGTCAAGGATTCAGACCCCTGGACTCCTCCAGTGATCTTACTCTGTCCCATTTGAAATTAGAAAAGGAAGAAGACCAGGAAAGTAGTCAAAATGTTTTGGTAGGTGTTTACTGATTAAGAGGTGTGGTGATGAGGTTATGTTCAAGATTGCTTTTCCCCTTTTGTTTCTGTGCCTGTTTTATCCAGATTAAAAAAAAAAAATTGAACACTCTGGATATGCTTTAGAAGGTGCAGTTTAGCCTTTCTTTGATTTAGTAAGGCTGTACACCAGAGGAACAGGAAAAGTCCATCTTTCTTGTCCCGTTAATCATTCTGGTTTTCATCATTTTCTGTAGTTGGCATTGGACTGGCAATTCTCTGGGAAAGAAATGACCTTTGTTTAATTTTGTCTGTAAATGGCCTACTGCAGTCCTTCTTTGTGATTCATAAGTCTTACCCTCTATAAATAATACGAGGATGTGATGTCTTAGCTCTTTACTCTTGGCTTCTTAACTTCTTGTCAGTATCTTTCCCTAATTCTTTCTTCCTTTTTACTAATTTTTAATTAGTAAGATCAAAATGGACCTGCCCTTTGCTTGTTGGAATACTCTGACTTCAGCTTCTTCGATCTGCTGTTGTATTTTGCATTAATCTATCATGTTAATGGGAACTCCTGGAAATGACCTATATTTATTTACTGATTTAGATTTACTGTGAATGCCCTGCATTGAGTTCTGTGAGCACTGATCTTACTCTAGCTTCTCCAGTTACATAGGCAAAAATGTAAAAAATTCTTTAATTTATTGCAGAGTTTTTAGTTTGACTTTTAAGTGGCTTCTTCTCAAATTTCAGAGAATGCAACAAAAATCAGATGCATTTCAATAGAAGATTTCAAGTGACAGCAAGTCCTTGGAATTGGATTAAGAATTAAGTAACAGACCTTATTAGGTGCAACTGTACAATTTTGCAAAGATCTGACTTTTTATTTACTTTGGCTGCTGCATTTTGAGATCTAAAACACCACTTCATAGCATAGACTTCTACCTATCCAAGTTTTTTTTCTGCAAAAATTCCTTCTCTCTCCACTGGCCCCTGAAATTTTTGTACCTGACTATTGTTTACAGCCTTTTGTTGCCTTGAGTTGAATATTGACTTGTAAGAGAAATTAGTCATAAAGAAAGACAACAGAGGGGCACTTTTGCTAAACTCATTGGTTATAGTTTACTAAGGACAGAAGCCCAACTTTCAAATGAGGTTACTGGCTCCATTTCTGCTGACTTCCAAGAGTCTCCAAAATATAAGTTGAGCTGGTCTGTGTTACTCTTGTGCAGGAGAAAATCTCACCCACCAGAAACATTGCAGCAGATGGTGAGACTCAGAAGGTGAAGTGCTGCTTGGAGTTAGATGGCTATGAATTGATCCTCAGCACTCAAGAGAGTGGATGAAGGTAAGTCCCCTGGCTCCATGTGGCCTTCTTTACACCCCTGGAATGGTAGGAGGATGATGATGCCTAAGGACCTTATTACCTTCTGGATGTGTTGCTCTGCCCTTGACCCTTGCCCCACACTTCCGTCTCTCCCCGTCCTCATACCCATATCCTCACCAGAAGGCCATCAGACCCTGGAGCCACTGACTCAGTGACAGCCAGCTATGTCCATGCTTGAACTGACAAAGTGAGGATGTGGACTCTGCCACTTCAGCCTCCTTATTTAGAGCAAACCCTTCCAATATCACAGATATTCACAGCAATGTGACAGCTGTTCAAAGAAGGGTTTGGAAGACCTGGGAACAGAAGGGTTTGGAAGACCTGGGAACAGAAGCTAGAACCTTGACAGAATTTTGAGAAAATGGTGGAACAAGCTTGAGAACTCATTTGCTTTGATGAAACAGTATAGCAAGATGATGTGAGTTCACAGTGGGAACATACTGTTCTTTCACAGGTTTAGCAGTAAAATAGTTCCCAATGGATCACCAGGCAGACATCTTTTGGGTGATATATTGTAATTTGTGTTCATTAGTTGGTCCTCTTGAGGTTAATAGGTATTTCTGTAAACTGCACCAGTTTGTAGATAGCACGCATCTTCTCAAATCTTAGCCAAAGCCTGAGAAATTCTGTTCTGTTGTTCTGGGAGATGCAAGTTTTCCCTCTAGTGCTTTTGGAAAAGTAGTAGGCATCAGACAAAAGGGGGTGAGGTCTTCCAAATCTTGTGAGGGAAAAAGAATCTGAACCTGTATCTTTCTCTGGTTTGACTATGTCCATGGAGTACAGCAGTAGAAAGCATTACTAGAATGAAACAAAACAGGACACGTCCTATTCCAAAGCCATAGAGTTGAGCTCCCTGGAATCTGTGGTCCCACCACTGCTGGGACACTTCTGACCATTTAGTGTCTGACCAGCCTACCTCTCCCTCTGTCTGCTGGGGATTACTCTTAAGCAAATATTTATCTGTGTCTTCTGTAGGCTTTTATGGCACAAATAACCCCTGCTGAGAACAGTCCCAAAGGCGATCTTTTATCCAAGTCTGGGTCCTGCTTATAGGTTAATGTAAAAATGCCACTGAGGCATATCAGGGCCCTTTTAAGGCCTGTGTCCTGGAGGAAGAAAACTGAGATGTTGTTATTTCTCAGCCTTTTTTGTAGTGGGGAGATTGGTCCCATTTTTTGTGTACATGCACGCACTGGAGTCGTAAGGCGGAGGTCAGTGGGCTTCCCTGGAGCCTCAGAGCATCCTGCAGTAAAAGGGGAAAGAGCAGAGGGGATTAAGGAGCATAAATAAAAATAGCAAATGAGTAATAAAATTTTACAGAGTTGGGTGCAAATCTGCTCATTATGGTTATGCTCTCAGGCAATATGCCAGTGGCCAAATACAGTCCTGGGAGGTATTCCTCCTAAAAGCAAGGCCATTGGTACATGACACAGTCACTGCTTCTCCCAGAGGCCAACTTAAATAATACATATTTAACGTGATTACAGGCTCAGGGGGATGGGGATGCAAAGAGAAAAGAGAGGCCCAGAACATCACACAAGCAAGGGAGACACTCAGATTTTATTTCAGACATTAGCAACACTTGGAGTGACTGGCATGCGATGAAGGTGAAAATTTAACCCTGCCTTGCACTGTGGATTATTGCAGCACTGTTGGGAAAAAAATGTCCCATTTTCACAGCTTTATACATTAGTGCCAAAAGACCTTTCTGCTTGCTGCTTAACATGCCTGAATGATCTCTCACCTTAAAAGTCTGCATGGCGCTGTATAATTTTTACAGTTCTGCTTTAACTTTTGCCTAAACAACATGTACATGTGTGTAAACAGCTTTGCCCTCCCCTCCTCTCACAGCTACAGACACTTCAAACACTTATACAGCCCTGCCAGTCACCCAGCATCACATCCTCATTTATAACCTGGCTCCAGTTGCTTGTTCTCAGCCACAGAGAGGAAAGAGCTGGTGCAGATCAATCCCCTGTTAACCAGTTCCTAGTGCAAAAGTTAAATGGTAGAGACCCTTTTGTGGCTGGTCGGGTCGGGGAACCAAGAGACCTTGTGAGAACCTAAGGCTATTCTATCTCTAGTACCAGGACAGTGTTTCCGGAGTGGAAAAGATTAAAAATTTTTCTGTGGGCTTCTCTAGATGAAACACAAGCTGTCACGAGATTCAAGCTAAATGGAAACAGGACAGTTTTCTAATTCTTTCATATGTATCTGTGCCTGAACATTTCAAATGTCAGTGTAGTAGACAGATAGAGGATGCTGAGATGTTCATCGAGCTCTTCCATGGCTGGATTTCATATAGTGGCATGCTTAGTTGTATCTAGATGCAGCAGTGGACTAAACCATGTGTAATTTTAAACCTGTTTATGATCTCTGTGGTGCTATTTTTATGCTCCTTGAGTAGCAAAGCAGCAGAAGTGCTTTGGTGCTTTGGAGATGAATGGCCCAGCTGGTTTCAAATAACAAGCATGGAGCTCAGTTTCCATATAATATCATCAATTTTACTACCTATTGCTGCCTTGCGGGCTCAAAAATTAAACCTTGGGCTACCTTTCACAACGAAGACAGGTTTAATTTTGCCAGTGTTAGGTAACAATATAAATTGTAAATAGGGGACAGATTCATTACATATTTCAGAAGTTTATGAACCCAGTTTGATCTGGGGTAAAAGCCTACACCAAGCAAAACTCCATCCTTGTGGCAAAATTTTGCCCAATTTGCTCTGAGAAACTCAAATTTAATTTCAGGAGGAGAAAAGAACTCTTTCAAGAAAGAGTTTTTAGAAGCCTTTGTGAGAGGCTTTTAAATACTCATGTATTTACAAACTTTTATAAAGCTTGCTCTGCTATAATTTTATAAATGTGTCTTTCACTTCAGAGGTAATTATATGAAGAGGAGTTTAGACCTCACCTAATTGACAGAATGTGAGTGGGAAGACTGTATTCCCAATATGAAAGTTAAAGCCACAATACGAAGCCTTGGCGTGAGACAGGAGGATGTCCACAGCCAGTCCGAAAGGCACACACTAGGTTTGGGAGTGGTCTGTCAGACAGTTGTGTGTTTTCAGGCCAGAAATTTCACCAGTTTCAGTTATGTTGGTATTTCATGTGAATTGTAGACTATGGAGCCTAAACCCAAATGCTCACCCAGAAATTTTAATCTAGTTCTTTCAGATAATACCGTTGCCATTCACAGGCCAATAGAAAGAATGGAAGGGGAGTTAAAACTCAAGAAATTAATTATAAGAGGGAAAACAGGTGTCCTAAAATGTTGGTGGCACCCCAGCCTAGCAGAGATTCTCAGGCAATTTGTTTAGAAATATGTCTGCTGCTAATTTAACAGCCTGAATTCTTTCCCCAAATGCCCTACTTTTTGGAGACTCAGGAGCGTTCACTTATGCAGAAGAGGACACACATTCACAGCTGCACACAGTTTTCAATCAGATTTTAATGCTTCATGTGTCGCTCTGAAGTCTACTTTTAAAAGTATTTTGTCCCCATTTGTTTGCCCTCTGACCCGTGGAGGGGTCTGACTCACGAACCCTTGCCCCCTGTGGCGCATTTCCCCGCAGAAGAAACGGAGTAGCAGGCCTTATGGGCCCGGCGTTGCTCTGTTCAAATAAAACAAAAATCCAGCCGTGAGATACGTAGGAAGCAGGTCAAGCTTTTAATCTTACGGGAGAGCAGGGGGCTGAGCAGAGCATCTATAAGTCATTAAATCTTCAATTTTCTGCCTCTCCTTGAGGCTTCCCCTCATTCCCCTTGGGACTGCCAGGGAAATCAGACTCACTTCTAAGGCTTCATGCACTTGGAGTAGAAAAACTGCTGCAGAAAAGGGAAAAAAACCCTGGAATCAACCCTCCTCTCTGATAGCCATGTCTCACTGCAAGCTGGCTTCGCAATGCCGTGGAAAAGAGCAAGGCAAAGCCACCACCCGTGCCGTTATCACAATGCTGGTACCCCATGGTGCAACGCCTCCTGCCACAGACATCACTTCTCTTCCCATCACCAACATGGTGGCAGTAGCTCGCAGAGACGCTTCCCAGAAAACTTTAAACTCCTTGAGCACCGCAGTATGGTATTTGAGACTGCTGTTCTGCCCTGACCCACCAGACCAAACCTCTTGTCACCCTGGCCAGCCTCTGCTGCCGCTCGCCAGTGGTTCCCTGGGGGTCAGATTCAGGCAGGAGGAGAAGGAGCTGAGACACCAGAGGAGACAGAAGTGGGAAGAGTGAAAGAAGCCCACACGATAAAGTAGGCTGGAAACCCTCTTGCTGGTAGTGCAGGGCTGGTAAGGGCAAGCCTGCTGAAGCGAAGCATTGCCTCCTTCTCCTGCATCTGCCCTAGTTAGAAATATGCCATACCTGGTGGCTCTTCATCAGAGAGGGTCCAGGTTAAGTCTCCTGTCAAGACACTGTATGGTACTTAATGAGTCGTGCAAGTGACTCACCATGGGTAGACAGGTTTAAAAGCTAAGAAGCCATATAAAGCTCTGCTGTTCCTCAACAGTGCCACACGATCTGAAGCGTTACTGTGCTTCTTCAGTGTCTGCTTGGGCCACCTTTGCTTTTTTCCTGAGTCATTTTTCCACCTGCCATACTGTGTTTTGATATCCAAGACTCCTTGCAAATATGACTGTCCTGCTGACAGAGGCTCTGCTCTTCCAGGTAGAAGTCAGGCACCTATTTATCTCCCTTTTCACACCCCTGATGAGAAGGGCTACAATTTCCTCCCTCTGCCAACCTATAGTATGCCAAGCAGTCCTTCTAGTCACCTGTGTCCTAGGACAGGATGCTTCCATCAATTTTTTTCTTTTTTTTTTTTCTGTCTTCAATTAATTTTAGAGCAACACCCCAATGGTTTCCCATTAAAGTCAAACCCCTGTTTTTTTTGAGCATGCCTGGAGTGAAGGGAGACTGCTCTGCTACTGTGAGGCAGATTTGTCTGGGAGAAAACCCCTTTTTGGCCATTCATCCCAGTATTTCATTTTAGGACACAAGAGTTTCACTTCCTGAGCTCTTCACATTCTCTGGATCTCTTCTTCCTCTTGCTGCTTTTTGGCAGGGACCATCTTTGCTTCTGCTTTTTGAGTTCATTGTCAACTTGGCTTTTGATCCTCTTTTTATTTGTCTGCCTTCTATAAGGTGACTTCAGTTACACCTTGGACTGCAGAAGCCACCCTATGTTGACCAACTTGCCTCTCTGTCTGGGTTTCTCTATTTGTATTGCACTCAACATTTCTGCCAGTTCCTTCGCCCTCCTATTTGGCTATGTAGAGCCAGAACAACAGGCACTAAATGCTCTCCTTTGCAATGCTCACTGATGTTAACGTCTCTGTCACCTTCTTTTGTATCCCCACTGTTGGATTTTATTCCTCTCTCTCCTCCCTTTTCATCATCCTGGCTTGTTACTGGAAACTGTTGAGTATTTTCTTCCTTTCCAGCACTTTATTTGTTTTCCTTCCTGTGCTTACTGTGATGTCACTAGCCCAGGCATTGATTAACTCTTACTTTGCTCTTTGACACTCTCCTGTCTGCTGTGGAAGGACTTCACACAGACTGTCTCTACCGGTACCATCTTTCTCTTCTCCTCAGACGTATCACTCCCCATGAGAATCTCCCAGACTCTCACTGGCACCCTAGGGTAAGGTCAAGTCTCTTTTGCCTTTCTCTTTGAAGCTCCACACAGCTTCCCTGCCGACAACTTCCTTGCTTTTGCTTTGTCTCATTCCTTGTCCTGTTTGAATACCTCAGGGTGATTTCTCACAGCTGTACTCATGCGCAGTACACTCTTCTACACCTAATATACTTAAAGAGCCTTCAAGATTAAGGTATTCAAATTTCTTTTTGATCTCAAGGCTTGGAAGCTTACCTTCAAAAAGAAATCTATTTGTTAATATTGCTTCAGGAGAGGGACCCTCAGGGAAAGTGAACCTTTAAGGAAAACACAGAATATGGTACGACTTACACTGTAAATGTCAAACATTCAAAATCACAGTTTTTCTGTATTGAAGGCCCACATTATTTTGATTTTGCCTCAGATTCTGGGTAAGCACGTGGTTCAACTTCCACTGCATACCTGCTTTGGGCTGCTAATAATTCATAAGAGAAATATTGCTGTGCTTCCCTTAAATCCAGATGCTAGCACAGCCATCTCCGTTGCCCTCCCAGGTGAAGGGGCCCCACTCTGCTACAGCTAACAATTGCTGTTTCTTAATGGCAAATACCATTCAACTAAACCAGAAGCCTGAGGAAAAGCAATTTTAGGTTCACTTCCTAGATAAGAAAGAAAATTCCTTCCTGTTACTGATTCCATAAAGGAGAATGAACTAACCTGCAGAGTCTGATAAAGTCAGCCCTCTATTTCATGTCTGACTGTGGGCTATGTTAGCACAGAAGACAGGCAGTTCACCAGGGTTTAATGCAAGAGACATGGAAGAAAGGAAATTATTTGTTTCTCCCACTCCCCTGAGGGGAACCGTCTTTGTTTTCCTGTACTGAGACTGCAGTGACACCATTGATGACCCCCCTTGCGGTGATTGTCATTCATAACTTGCTGGGTAGCAAAGGCATCTAAGATTTCATATACTTCTGGCCAGTCCTAAGGTCTTTTTTGTCATTCACCAGCATTCACACAGCCATAGGTGTTTGCTCAGGGAAGAAGGTGGAGATCCTGGTTCGTCCCTCCACTGGCACCTCACGATGCTCCCCTTTGGACAGGCCTGCAGGCCAGGGTGGCCTCTGGTGCTTTGTTTGCCCAGCTATGCTGGTGTGCACAGGTCCAAGGTTTGGCTGTATGCGCCATTTGACAAACAAAATACAATATTAATTTGTACCTATGCTTGCAAGGACATGAACATAAATGTTACTCTCTGAGCATCCTTTTGGGTCCCCACAGGTCTCACATCACAAATGTTTTTAGAAAGCACATACTCTGCTCCCTTGCTGTCACTGAAACTTGTGTCAGTGTTTGTTTTACCTTGCTTTGAGCTTAATAATTGGCAAATCCTGAAGTGGCAGCTGGACCAACTTGCCGTGCTCCCAGGCCGTGAGGGGGATGCTGCTGAGCAGCGGTACATTGCTGTCAGGCTGACGGTTTGCTTGAAAGGCGGTGACAAGTGGTACCAGAGTGGGAAATGTGTTTTCCAGATACTCAAATTTAACCACTTTCCCTCCTTTCTGTTTCAGGTTTTCTTTCCATCTGGCTCACAGGTAGAGCCGTGTACGTCGATATACACACACAAATACAGCAAGCGTCTTTGTTTCCAAGGCTTTGCACAGACAAACCCTCAGGCTTTTTTTTTTTTTTTTCCATGAAGATGAAGGGAAAATGTTCCCATGTATGGATTTTGCAGGAAATGGGAAGTGGGTGACAGCGACCGGGGCTGTGACCTGGCAGACCTCGCCGGCTAATGTAACACGATCTCGCGGCGCTTTGGAGAAAAAAGGGAAGAGATGTCTGGCCCTGGGACTGCAAATCACGGGCTGTGATGACAAGAGGGGGCCCAATAAAACTCAGCACCCTTCACTTTTAAATGAAATGAGTGGGGAGGGGGAGTGGGGAAAGGATAATTTATTGCCTAGAGATATCCCGGGGTATCGCTTTCCTAGAAATGCCTTTCACTGGCCTGTAGAGCTTTAGCGATGGAAAATGTGAATACAGCTTTGAGCAGTTAAGGTCTTTATTTGACTTAATTACAACAGCTATAACAACAAGATTTAAGCAGTGGAGGAAGGGGACAAGAAGGCCTTGCATTGCCCACAGTCCTGCCTTGTCACATCATCCCCCGACTGCCACCTTCCTGAAGGACAACAGTGCTGCCAGAAAGGAAAGGCTGGGATGTCCAGGTGGCTCGAATGACATGGATGGCATAGGTACATCACGCTGAGAAAACATGCCATCGCTCTAGCTGTCCTCTGACCATTGATTTCTGACTTTGTGTTGAGGAAGCCACAGGAGCAAGTGAATTTTATTAAACAATGCTGCTATTTGTTAGCAGGTTGGTCTGTTTTTGCAGTGACTGTGATCAAAATAAATTTGCTTTAAGATATGCTCCTGCAGGGACAGAGATTTGTTAAACGAATGCATTTGACAGGAATGGAAGCAGAGTCCAACAGCAGCTTGGCATGCCGGGATGTGCTGGGGCTCAGGGGACTCCTGGCTCCCACCTGGGGGAGTCATTCAGTCACTTCTGTTTCTATTGTTTCATTTTGTTGGGTTTTGGGGGTTTGTACTATCATTTTTAACAAAAACAAACCCACCGTAACAGATAAACTTATAGAGAGAGCTTCAGAAATTCTGCCAATATAGGCACTTGCAGTGCTGAGATACGGACATCTCTTTGTAACTGCAAAAACAGGCTGCAAGCCACAAAAATATGAGTCCACACATAAGACTCCATGCAAAATTCTTTCTGGTTGAGCTGCAAATGGATGTCTTTCCCAAAGGATTTTGATAGCTCTTCTTCTGGACCCAGAATATTTTTAATTAAATTAAATAGAAGGGAAGACAGAAAGGAAAATTAATTAAGAGATTTTTTGTTTGTTTGATCTTAGTAAACAGTTAAGCTCAATTTTCATTGAATCTTTAGGCAGAGATTCTGGTTTGTTTAATCTATCTGTCTGATTATTATTATTATATTTCTGGTAGGATGAACACCAAAGAATAAATGAAAGATAATGAAATAAACAGAGCCAAGTGTGGCCGTGCCCTAGAGCTGTCCCATCTCAATATATGAGCCTGTGTTTCATCTCTCCAAAGCAGAGATTTCAGGACTCAGCTGGCACCAATAAAGAGGTATCACACTGGGAGAGAGAGCTGTCTCTCTGCTGGGTTGCCGTCTGCCCCCAGCCCCCTGCACAGGGGTGAGGGAGGAGATCTGCATCTCTGCAGAGCATTTACCTCCTGGACATGTTCGGTATAAACCCATTCACTGAATCCCGTTGAGCTGAAGCTGCAGAGCTTTTTGCACGCCTCAGGAAAAAAAGCTGGCTAGTTTCACGGCAGCTGTTGAAAGCACAACTGGTTTCTAAAAGACCTGTTAAAATCTGCCCTCAGCAAGCTACGACACTACCACTGCCACTGCTGCTTTTCTCCCACATGGTCGCATGTCTCCTCCTCATCCTTCTCCTCAATCCCCTGGGCAGAGCCCCATGAACCCCTCCCCAGCCCTCCTTATCCTGCCCCAGCTGGACAGTATTTCTGGAATGGAAGTTTCTATTGCATACCGTATTAATACGAAACTTCTTTGAAAGCTAGCAGGCTTATTCCTGTCAGGTATACTATTAGCATTAATATTTAGAGTTGAAAATGCTCTTTGGAAGTGGTGGTGATATATTTTTTAAGCACTTAATCCTATACATTGCATAGGAGGACATATCCCCCTTCTCCTTCGGGATATATGTGCTCTGCAGTGGAAATACCAGAGCTGTTCAGCAGTGCAATGCACCTGCAGATCTGTCCAGGTGGTGATATCCAAGTGCTGCCAGGGTGGAGTTAACATCTAGTTAAGCATTAAGCTGGGGCTCAGTTCCATCATTTTACAATGTGTAACCTGCTGTGAGTAAATGATAAGCTGTTCTGGGTGCAGCCCTGGTTGCCTAGTACTTAAGTTTCACATTTTTACTGTTCAGAGGAAAAGCAAATAACTGTCATTTGAAAACAAGTAAGCAGAAAAGATGCTGCCTATTGATTTCTTGTCCTCCTAAAAGAGGTAAGAAGATAACCATTGCACTGGAAACTACGTTGCCCAGTTCAGTATTTTCTTTGTATTTTTAAGTCAATAGCACAAGGTGCTGAACTAGAAACAGGAGAAAGCTACACGCCGCTGTAGGATAGAGCTCATAATGCCTCTCATTCCTTAAATCACACCAGTGTTGCTCCTTCTCTTCCTCCCTCCTGCTGGTCCCTCAGCCACCAGTACCAAGTGTTAAAAACTTGAGCACAGAGGCTTGAGGTGCCTGCAGCTCTGGCCGGCCAGCACGAAGTGGCAGGATCTGGTAATTCTGCCACCATACATCCTTGCTGAGTCCCGGACTTGTTGGAGGCAGGGGGCAAAGACAGCCTAGCTTCTGTTTGTCCTCTTGAGATAAAAAGTGTGACAGGATCCAGGAAAAGGTTAAACATTCTCACAGAGGCATTTTGCAGTCATGCTTACTGGGACAGATACTGCAATAGCCATTAATCTCCATGTTCCAGGCTGGAAGCTCATCATGGGCTGAAGTCACTGTCTGGCCTCCCTGAGCCCTGTGGAGGATTGTGCAATCATCAACCACGTTCATCATCTGAGGTGAGAGGGGAGGGTGTCACCTTCCTCTGAAGCATCCGGGACCAGCTCTGGTCAGCGGCAGGATGCTGGCTGCCGGTGGACATGGCTGTGCTCCAATATAGCAAGAGTTACACGCCCTCCACTGAGCTAAAACAGCAGATGCAGCCAGATGTCACCTCTACCCATGCTTGCCCCTTTCACACGCATGTATGCCATCCTAACCAACACCTTCCACATTCTCCAGCCCCTGAGAAGAAGTCCAATCTTTAGATAATTTCTTCCCAACTCGAGGGCCCTACCCTGCTTCCTGCAGACCTCAGCGTGAATTTGTTGCCATAGCCTCCCATGAGTTTGTGATCCTCAGCATTCAGAGACTTTTAAGATGCAAGGTCAGGCAAGAGGATACAGCAGCTGCAAAGCTGCAGAAAATAGTAACACAGTTCAGCATTGCTGACAGGTGCTTGCTTTCCGACCCAAATTTGAAATGACTTCATCACTCCCTAATATGAAGAGGTCTTACGCACTTAATTATTAGAGTTCTTCCTTTTTTCCCTCTTCGTGTGTGTGTGCACATTTCAGTTGTCCTCTCCCACCCCTGTTTCTCCCTCCACCTCACATCAGCGTATACTCCGGACTTCCTCTGGCACTTTTATAAGCTGCCAGAAGGGAAGTGACCTGGTTACAAGTCCAGCTTTGCAAGCTACCTCAGCAAAGCTTTTCCTCCCCCTCTGCAGCAGCTTTGGGTGAGCACTACGTCTTCGGCCCATCAGTGTATCTGAAGCAGGGAGAACACGGTCTGCACCACAGTGCACGGTGCTGACATCTGCACTCACTGACTTGTGACCGCTCCATTACAAAGCCTTAGTCACTGACTTCTGGCAGAAATGCTGGAATAATATTAATAACAATAATAACACCAGTGTGAGCTGCTGACAGTAGATGTCTCTCTGAAAATAACTCATTAAGCACAAGAGTTGCCCATGGGAGGAGCCGCCCAGAGCCCTGATCCAGCAGCACTTACGCAGCAGGATGCCCGTGTTATCAGTGAGGAAATCCATGCGCTTTACTCTGCGTACACAAGTGTCCTCAGTAGTTCCTGAAGGCAATAAAAAGAGAAAGTCCTACCCATCCTCACTCAGTGCTCTTAGTAATGTTTGCTACAGTAAGATGTTCCTGTTTGTTTCTGTCCTTCTAATAACGAGGGAGTCAATTTGCCCTAACTGAGACACAAACTGACTCTCCAGCAGTCCCGTACAAAACTTTATTTTCTTTATTTTGTCTCTTTTTTTTCTAAATGTCTTGGGTATATAAATACTAGAATTTAACTATACTCCTAGATCCTTCTCATTACATATGAAACCAAAGACTTCAATATAACAACTGAGATTTTAGGAGATTTCTTGCCACTACCCTAGTGTCATGGATGTTAGGAAAATAAGAGCTGATTAATTTGACTGATGTTCCTTTGACTGATGTGATACTTCCATGATCAGCCTAGGTCTAACTACCTACAGGTTAATCAGAGTCTCAATTGGGAAGACTGCCTCATACAGTAAAAAACACAGTAATCATTCATTCTGGATTTGTATCTAAGTTTTCTCCATGAGTTTCTGCTCATCTTTCTTATAAGCCTCATTTAGGTTCTGGAAGGCCAGTATAAGGTCTTCCTGGAGCCTTCTCTTCTCCAGGCTGAACAACCCCAATTACTTTTTAGTTTCTTGCTTTGCTGTGCCCTTTGGTTTCCCCAGCCTGAACATACAGAGTATATGATCCCACATACTAGATGATACTAAAAAACATGGGTAAGATGGGTTTTCTACACATATTGGGTCTTGTAATTAATATAGAATATTTCTGAGTAAGTAATAATGAGACCAACAAGCAAGTAGAATTTTTGAGATTATAAAGAGCATTATTTAGGGATTTGAATTTCTCCCAGTAGGATTCTTCCAGCTTGGAATTAGGAACAGTGCCAGGCCACTCTGGAGAAATTACCTTTGCTGTGGCACGCTCCGGCTTCATTCAGAAGACAAGAAAAAAGACAGCCCCTGCAGAATGTGACTTGCTTTTGCTCTCCTGCAGGCTGGAGCCCGCCGCTCCTGCTCATTCTCATGGCTTCCCTGAAGCCTGCTGAGACCTGAGCTCACATTATGGCTTTTCTCTTCATCAAATCACTTGTGGGAGTCACATACTGGGTCTCCTTTGGGCTGTACACTGCCCTCCTGAAATGCAGATGAAATTTGTTGTCACGGTCACCTTTGTCATCTTCATCTCTCTGACAAATTTTGTCCCAGCAGAGCAGTGGCTTCACAGACTGCCAAGGGGCACACACATACCTGTATGCACACACAAAAAAGCTCTGCCCCAGGAGGATCCGGGCAGTGGGCATCCCTTGGAGCACAACCTGGTCCCCGCTGAGGCCAGCAGCACTGCATGCCAAGAGAAGCTGTTGTTTTACTGTAGCTCCCAGCTTGACCTTAGAAGAGAGAGGAGCAGAACAACATCCTTGCCCTCACTTCCTCACCTGTACAGGGAAAACACCTGGGCGAATGGTCTGCCCTGCTCACCAAACCCCAAATACCACGTAGACTGAGTACTGCTGAGGAGAGGAGACTGATTTTTCTGCTCAGCAGAGCAAAACCAGGGCACAAACTAGCTCTCTGCAAGCAGAGACAGGTGCTGAATTCATTGGATAATCTGCTGCAAATTATTTGCCCAGCTCTATTAATTAATGTTTGTGAAGCACTTGGAGGGTTAAATGCCCTTGAGCTGTCGTTCACCTAAGCTTTGCCCCCGAAATGACATCAATGAAAAATCCTTAATGGTGGTGGTAGCAGCAGCAGCAGCAGCACTGAATTTTCAAACCCTCCTGAGGCAAGAAAACATGATTTTCCCCTTCATTTTATGGTCTGTTGAATCTTCTGTTTTTCTTGTTGTATAGTAGGAATAATACTCATGGCCTTGGAGTATTTTTGTGGTTTTCTAAATGCCTCAGATTTAATTTGGCATCTTCCGCACAAAAAAAAAAAATTATCGCCTCATATACTCCTTCACTATGAACGTTGTCCCTTCCCCAGTTCTGTGAGGGGTCCTGGAGCCTAACAATGGTCCCACAGAGTGGCTTCTCAGCTGGTGAGGAGCCCTGCCCTGCGCCTCGGCAGGCAGGGATCACACAAGACGACAGCCCCTGACAGGGAGGAGAGGTCAGCCGGGACCTTGAGTGTTCTTGGCCTGAGCGCCAAACACCCATCTTAGAAAATAAATAAGAAAACATAATAAGATGCACACACAGGCTCTTTGTTACCCAGTCCAAACCCCAACATGTAAGAATAAGCTTTGCAAACAGGGCGGTCTCCGCAGTGAAAGGTGCCCTGGGGCAGGCGGCGGGGATGGGAATTGTTCTGGCTGAGGGTGCCCAGCTCTAGCTGGGGCTCAGCAGGATGGCCTGGGGTTGGGTCTTCTTGTCCGAACCTCTCTAAGGACTGGCATTTGGGTTACATGTTTGTATTGTACAAAGAAAAGAAAAGTATCCGGTCTGCTCCAGATATTGGGGCTTCTGCCTGTTACCCTAATGGACTGAGGTTCAGGTCCCTGAATTTAGTTTCCCTCTGTAGAAATGACATTCTGCAGTTTCAGGGCTGGCGCAGCCCTCATCTAAACAGAGAAGGCTTATGACGGTGTCTCATCCATCCACGCATATGCCAGTTTGGATGGAGAAAGGGAATAGTAAAGGCGTCCCTCATGAAATACACACGTGACACTCAAGCTTCTCTCCTGCCATCCGCTGCAGGTGCCGTGTGGGTTGTCACTGTGCACATGAAGTGCAGCTTCAGGGTGCTCTGTGGCCGAGGGGAAAAGACAGGGCAGAACAATGGCAGCCCTTTTCCTCTTGCACAGTTACTGCAAAAGGGCTGTAGAGTGTCCTACTGCCGTTGCTATTCTTGCACAGAAGTACATGGAGACTGTGGCTGTGAAGTCCCATGCCCTGTTTACAGGAACACCTTGAAGCTCCATAGTCCTAATGGAGCCCATGACATTCTTCTGAGCATGAAGCCCATGCTTCAAAGCCCTTTTGGATGCTCTGAAGCCCATAGAGTTATCCATTGTGTTATACAACTCTTCATGTAAGGCCATTGCCCCTGTCTGCATTAACACTCTGCAGAGTAGAAAAGATCTAGTCTGCAACATCTTCATGGCAGAGTGAGATTATGGCACTGAGCTAAACTACAGATTGAGTCAAGATCCAAGTCTGCAAGAAGAGAACAGCTGCCCACAGCTTCTGCCATATGGCACCACAACATGTGATATATCAATTCAGACATATACCTGAGAATGCTGCATTTTTTTATATTTTAGCTCATTTTCTCATTAAACATCTGAAATGAAGGGAGCCTGCAAGTGTTTCACATTAGGCAATCCCTTTTGGGCAGCTTATGAAAAGGAATAAAAGAGATGATTCTATTTCCAGATTGAGATCAGATCAGATAACTATCAACTCCCTTCCTTTGCCTGACCTGTGATTCCCCAACCCACCGTCAGCTCTTGCAGTTACAAGCAGTGTCCTTCACATGTTGCTGAGCCATGTGAAACAAGAGGGAAAGACTTCCTGCGACAGACTGGATTTCCATTTCCAGGTGCAGTACCCGACAGTGAGGATGTAGGAGGGCACGCCGCGCCTCGCCTTTCCTAAGCTCCTCCACCCAAGGTCGCTGCTGCCAAACTCTCTACTCTCATCAGATACGTGAAGGGAAAAACTGGCCTCTCCCTGACCTCCGGCCAAGTGGACGCTAACTGCAACCCAGCGCAGGTACAAGTGTGCATTCAATGGGCGGGGGGCAAAGTGCAGTATCTGTGCTCTCCACTGCTGGCTCCAGGCTGGGGGTGAAGGATACTCTCCAGCTTCCCGAGGTGAGGCAGACCTGTGCCAAATCGTGTGTGTGTCTGTGGCTACACCAGCCCCAGGAGCCACCGGGAAACTGAAGGCAGCCAGAGGGAGTGGGAGGGATGAGGGATGACTGGAGAGACCATCCATCTTGGTGGGTCAGGCCAGCTACTGCTATTCCTGTTCTTGTCTTAGCTGGGTGAAGAGTAAAGGGTGCACCTGGGAGACAGTCGTGCTAACCGAGACATGTCCTCTTCTCTGGAGGCAAATGACCATTGTGGAGGTAAGAATGGACAGTAATGGCTGTGGATAAGTGCTAATGGCCAGCAATCTCTCCAGAAGAGAGATTACTGGGGAGAGACTGTTCAGTAGGGCCTGTTGTGACAGGACAAGGGATAATGCTTTCAAAATAGAGGGAGATAGATTTAGATTAGATATTAGGAAAATTTTTTTTTACACTGAGGGTGGTAGAGCACTGGCACAGGTTGCCCAGAGAGGTGGTGGATGCCCCATCCCTGGAAACGTTCAAGGCCAGGTTGGATGAGGCTCTGAGCAACCTTGCAGGGGGGTTGGACTAGATGACCTTCCAACCCTAACCATTCTATGATTCTATGATTCTAAGTCCCTAAATGGTGCATTGGCAGTTAACATCATGAGAGAGAGAGGGAAAAGGGGGGAGAGAGGCATGGATGGATGGATGGATGGGTGGATGAATGGATGGAAAGAAGGAAGGAAAGAGGGAAGGAGACAAAGAAAAATATATACAAGTTTTCTGTCATGAAAAAGCAGCTTTCATTGTTGCAAGGCACTTACAGCTACAGCACGTGCAGCATTTCCTAGGCCAACAAATCCTAAGTATGCCATACCTGACAATAAAGAAGGAGGAACAGGAATATTTTTTTCTCTGGGGAAATATGGATTAAGTCCCTGTTCTGGTGGAAAACTGCAATGGGAATTTCTAACTCCCTGCAGAGCCTGTACTTTATAGAAGGCTCAGCTGAGCCCTTTCCTGCCTCAGGGGTACCAAGTTCAGCCTGGCTCTGGGGATTGCTCTGAACCTGAGCCCAGGTCTGAGCCGGAAGGTACAGTGATATGTGCAGTGGGCACGTCCACAGATCACGTTTGCATTGTGTTTTGACTCAGGATTATTATCAGAAGGAGCTGTTGCCAGATGGCTTAAGTTACCTCTGTGGACCACTGCACATCCACGGTGGTATTTCTCTCTGGCATATTCTTCATGCAAACGTCCAAAGCTGATACCTGCACTGGGCATGGACCTCTCCAGCAGGCACAGGCTGCCAATGTCCTCAGAGCCCTCTGATGCACCAGAAATAGCATCTCAGAAGCTGATGTAACTATTCTGCTTCATGGAGCTTCATTTCTATTGCATGAAAAATGCACTTTCCACTAATCACCTCCTTTGAAGGTCCATCCCCCAGCATCCTCTTTATGCTGTAGCCTTGCGCAGTCAGAAATGTGCTTTCCCAACACTTCTGCCTTTTTGCTTTGCTCTACCAGGCCAGAATGGCCAGCATCAACTGCAATGCAGAGGTGGAATGTAGCGGATTTGCCACTGGGCTGCAGGGCCATGGCCTGAGATCCGTTGGGCTCAGCGGCAGCCATGTTAGAGCTGCAGCTGCCGTCTAACCCAGCAATACTCTCACTTGGGCACCATGAGCCCTAACAGCCCTGCCAGCAGCTCCAGCCCTCCTCTTCCCTGGGCAAACAGGGCTAGCAGAGACAGCCAGCCATCTGACTCTCCTTCTGCTCCTCTCATTGCACACAAGGCTGGTGAGTGTGTGCATATGTGTGTCTGTTAGTTCGAGGAGAGGATCGATTAATTACGTGATGATGGGAGTAAGAACACTCTCAAGGCTCTGGGTCTGCCCCCTACCAGATTTTACTGGCATTTTCTGAACATTTCTATTAGCTCAGTGGTAGAGTAAACAAATAAAATAATGCTCAGTTATTGTTTGGTATGATGGGAGCCTGGGATTCTTTTTTTTTTAATGATTATTGTTTCTATTTGTCATTACGGCTCACTTTCTAATCTATCTTTTTAGGAGGTTTGTCTTTTTTGACACTGTCGGTTGAATGTAGCCAGAGCTCTATTCTCTGGCCTGAAGAGGCATTTAAGGCCAACTGGGTTTATGTTTTTTCTTTTTCTTTTCACAGAAGACAACCAGAAAAGACAAGGAAAAAATTGTTTGGTAGGAAAGACAAACATAATTAGCAAAAATAAATTCATCATTATTTGATGGCTTTCATGCATGTTACTGTTCCGACTGCTCATGAATTGTTTCATCCAGATTGTAAAATATTCATATTTATATGTTACTCGGAAAGAGATGTGATGCCCTGGAGAGGCTAATTCTTGGTTTGCAGATTGTTTACAAGCTGTCAATTGCAATTTGAATATATTTGCAATTCATAGGGTTGATAAATAACATCAGTCACGTGGCATATTTTCTGCTTCTGAGCGGTAGCACATCTCTGTGTAAGTAACACCAAGGTAGGCAAGCATTTGTGTTCCCATCTGCCTCTCAAATCACACATTTAATGGAGCAAGGCAAACATAATACCCAAGAGTACCTCTGGGATCCGATAATAGTATTCTGCCCTGCCTGACTCCCTGGAAAGCTCTGATCTCATGGCATTGCGTGTGGCCACCTTTTGCCGAGTCCCGTCTCAGTTACAACTCACACATCAACAGGACGAGCAGTCTGTACATTTTCTCTATGTGGTACCTAGCGCACTGTGGGACAGCCAGCCAGGAAGGGACGAAAGGAAAACTGTGCCACAGCAACCGCGGGCTTTGCGTGGGAGTGAGTGACTGAGAACTCGGAAGGGTTCTGGTTCATTATTCCAGACACGTGAGGGTGACTCCACTCTTTGAGGGATGATTAATACAATTATCAACACAATACAACTTGCAAATTGCCTTTTACAATAAAAATATCAAATACATAATTTGCTTCTGGCTCCTGTTTCCCCCTCCATTTTGAAATGAACTTTTGTAAGTACTTTCATAAATGAAGAGAGAATCTTCAGATGGATAAGTCTAGGTGCCAAGGTTATTATTTCAAGCAGTATGGCCATTTTTCATCTTGTTTCTCCTTGGTACCAATTTTGTTTGATGGAATTGACCCCATTACTCACAAGAAATTATGCTAGAAAGTCCTTTCACGTCATCTCCTGCTGGAAAAAAAAAATCCTGTCTCTTGTTCTTCTCTATATTTTCTTCATGGATATTAAATTGCATTATGTGTGACTTGCTTGTACATAAATATGCATAGCCACGCTGAGTGTCATAAATCAATATTTTCAAATATGCATATTTCTCCACCTTTATGATAGCTTGATGGGATTCTCTGTCCTTATAGTTATTTTTTTTCCCCCAGTTTTGGGTACAAATACCTTTTCTGCAATTTACCCTCATTACTTTTTGTCCGCTGGGCTATAAAACACAAATTATTCCCTCTGTGGCAGCTTCTTGTATATCTGTGATTTCTCAAATCTTACTGAGTAGTTTCCCCTCGCTTTGCCTGATCTTTCCAGATAGACAACATTTTTGTCCAAGGTTCTCCTTGATTTTTTTCTAGATTGTTATTAGATGGTTCACATCTTTCTTGAAGTCCAAGTCCACAAGACTTGACTCTGTATTAGTCAGGACCTGGATAGATTGGAAGTGTGTCTTAATGTACCTCAGATGTGATACTTGTTCCTGTCTATTCCTGTTAAGAAATTTACTTTTTACACAAGTATGACATTACCAAATTATTTTTGCTTGCAGTGTGCTGTATACAGTGTACTGTCTTTTGCTACAGAGAGGTTTTCTCTCAGCTTGTATTTGTGCAGATGATTCTTTTCATATATCAATTACTTGCCTTTGTGTTTACCGAACTGTCTCTATTTCTTTTCATATTATCTAGCCATTTTCTTATTGCCAGTTTTAGGAGGAGACAGATTGATTGCTTTTCCAGGGTACCTGTATGGATCATACAGTTTTTTCTTGCTCTCATAAATCTTCCCTGGTCGGACTC
Organism: Chlamydotis macqueenii; assembly: GCF_036417535.1. Classification (NCBI taxonomy): domain Eukaryota; kingdom Metazoa; phylum Chordata; class Aves; order Otidiformes; family Otididae; genus Chlamydotis; species Chlamydotis macqueenii. The sequence goes on along the minus strand of NC_141558.1, from coordinate 99,239,460 downwards.
CCTGGCCTGTATGTGGTCTTGGGCATCTATCAGGTTAAGACAGGCTGGGGGGGTGGGTGGGGTCATGATCCGGGAGTATGCTGGGGACACTCTCCCTGTGTCTATAGGGTGGGACAGCACCCACCCAAGACAGCTGAAGCCAAGGGTTCCAAAATCCAAAAAAGGGATTACCCAAATCCTAAAGCTGACAAACTTCCTAAAACTGGACGTATTCCTATCATAGAAAGAAGTACTTACTGCAATTTGTGATGACAAATCATTTGCTTTAATAAGTGTCCTGCGTGGACATAGGATATTTTTAAGGAAAGTAAGCAGTTTGATACAATACCTCCACGCAGACTATCCCGAAGTCTTTCCCACTCTCATTAAGTGAAGCTCTTTGAACTGTGTCAACCCACCATTAGCATTTACCATGTGTACAGAGTCAATTGTTACCCTGAGGAATGGGACGGATGATGACATGCTTAGATAGTAATGCTTTAAATTAAGATTCCTGAATATGCCTCTGATGTATGGAGGTTAATTAAGAAGCTATTGTGAGTTGAATTAATACCATTTGCTTATTGAAAACATAAGTCACGAGAATTAACAACAAAGTCATAAATATATTTCCCTAAGGGCCAGATCCTTCAGCTCTTACTCATTTGAGCAATCCTTACTCACATGAGTAGTCATTTGAATTAATTGAGACTACATGTATGAGTTCCTTTATCTGTATGACTAAGAAGTTGCATGGCTGGGTCCCACACAAGCATTAATCTAAAATGAATATGTTTTTAATGATAAATTGGTATTCAGATGGATTATAATGATTGTTTATATCCAAGCCTTGTTTTAATACGACTGGTTTAGCCTGCCAACTAAATAAAACCAATTTTTTATTAATAATCAAGTGACAGAGAACCAACAATTATAAATTAAAAGCAGAATTCTGACAAAAGCAAATGTGAGGTTTCATTAGGTCCATTAACAAGATATATATTTTTGCTGATAGCTGAATGGAAAATTGGTATGTCTTCACTACCAAATTGAGTGTCATGATCCCCAAGCTAGTTCTGAGTGAGTTTGCTCCAGAACCAAAAGCCAGAAAGCCACATGAGTGAGAGGGAGGGATGCTTAACCTGGAGGACAACAACCCAGCCTACCCTGCTGTTGCAAAACAAGATGCTCATGCTATGTGGTATTGCACTCTATGTGTAAAAATACCATCTCCCACCATGCTAGATCATGCATCTCCTTCTGCTCTGCTGCAACACCTTTATCTTGTAGGCATGTTACAAATCAGTGAACTCCTCCAAAGCACATGCTGGCAGCTATGAAGAGTTGTACTCTTCCTCTGATATTGTGAATGGGAAGGGATCGCTCCACTGTGACTTTTATCCTGAGTTCACCAGCCAGTGTTGAATGATCCACAATTGAGTGTGCAGGAGGTAATAGAGGTGTCCTTCTGAAGGATTCTCTTGTACCACTCTGCATCCATCTACTCCCCTGACCAAAAGCCTCTGTGGGGACACTTCAGTGTTGGCAGAGAGCAACTGGTGCAAAAAGAAATGCTGTTCACTCTCCTGTAGACTCAGTTGAGTGTGAGATGCAACCACTGCTCACTGCCAGAGGCCAGGGCTTGGAGACTCTGAGAGCACAAGAGTAGTTGTGGCACCATCTGATCCTTAAAAGTCCAGTGAAACCTCTCTGTCTGCGACCAGACACAGGATAGTTTCCTTTGTACCTCCAGTTGCACCTGAGCATGACTTTAATGGAGACATTTTTGGTAACAAAAAACAATGGGAGTTTCCTTTTCCAGACTTTAGCCTAGCCCATTTGAGGGAGAGACAGGAAAAAAAAAAAAAACAAAATCCAAACTTACTGGCTGTTGACAGAAACAGTTCAAGTGTTCATCAACAGCTAGAAGCTTTTTCTTTTTTTTCTCTCCCTGACTATCTGCATCTTCCCAAACTTCACCTTGCACTCATTTGACACTGTACTCCTGGCTCCCCTTTTCAGTGCTAAGAACTGCCTGAGGATACTGAGGAAAAGGTTGTCCTTACACCACCTCCTCCAGACTAGAAGGAAGCACCACAAAGAGTGCTTCCAGAGATTCTGTCTCCTTCAAAACTTCCAGCCCAAGGTCGGATTTTTTGGAAGATCAAGTCAAAGTAATGCCTCATTTAAACACCAGAAGAAACCAAAGCAAATTGACCTCAAATCTTTAGCAATTTAACCACTGGAAATTGGTATTAATGCACACTTTAACATTTGGTTTTACACATTGGAAAAATAAATCTAATTTATCACTGCACATTTGGATTCTCTGATGTCCTTTAACTCCCTCAGATCCATGTCTCCCACCTAATGGATACAAACTCAATAATAAGTAAAAACTAAGAAATTCTTTCCCTAATTTATAAGCATCTGCAATAAAAGGGAAGTCTGTGATTTGGGAGAAACTTATTATTGGGCCTTTCTGACATTTATTTACTCATTCCCACTAGTTACTTACATTGCAAACACTTTCTTTCCCCATCCCACATCAGAGGTATCTAATAAAAGTAACAATTTAATACAGCAAATTGAATAACAGCAATAAAAGCTTCCTAACTGGCCTGGGAAGCTCTATTAAGTTGTAGTATTTGGTATTTGCCTTAAAGAGCATCATTTTTACTCTTTTTTTTTTTTTAACTGAAGTCAGCTGTCATTCGTGAAAATCTGGACCTACAGAAAGCACGTCTTCAGCCTCTTCCTGGGTCCCCATGGCCGCTTCCACGGTGGCAGAGAGAGGAGTGAGGATGCGGGTGCCTCTCAGCGCGCGTGTGGTCCGGGCCGTGGCTGACAAGGGAGCCCCTGCTGCCGTCAGCGCTCCCCGCTCCTGCACTGCAAGGGAAGAGGGGGGACTCACGCCTTTGTTGGCAAGGGTCTCTTCTGGTTTTAATGGAGAAGAAGCAAGGAAAGGAAGGGGCAGAAAGAATAGGTGGGGAGGAGATGATATCAAAAGGAGGAGGAAAAAAGCACAGAAGGAGAATAATGAGGCGGATAGGCTCTGTAGTCTACTTTTATGAGGAAAACAGTCACATAAGAAGACAAAACAGGCCATAAATGTTGACATTTGCATTCATCAGTGAGCTGAGTGTTAAGCAAAAGGTCTACCAGAGAAGCCTGTTGGGAAATACTGTGCGAGCTGGGGTGTTCCTCTGCCCAGCTCCGGAGCCCTTTTAGTGCCCCCCAGGATTCACACCTCCTTCTGGGAGCTGACAAGGTAGAAGTTAATGACAGCAGTTAACACATTAGATCATCAGGTCATGCTGCCTTTGCTCCCCCTTCAAGCCCCTTCACAGCCAGTAAATAGACAGGGCCGAGGACTGGAAATGTGTCCTCTGGTACTTCCACAACACAAACAGTGTGGTAATGGAAAAACAGTCTGTTTATCCTCAGAGCCTTAGCAGACGACAGCTCCTTCCCGCTCCCTCTCTCTGCCACAGGCCGAGATCCCCAGCGTATCCCCGAGGCCTTTGCTGGAGGCAGACGTTCTCCAATTCCACAAGCTCTGCACAGGGGCTTGTGCAGGAGCATCGATTACACAGGAAAGGGTGTACAGCGATAACCTGTAGTTGCACCTACTCTATCCAGAGTATTGCACAGATGCGACATGCTGCAGCAAAAAAGAGCAGTTCGGGCTTCCTTCTCAGGAAGCCAGCAGCAGGCTCATCCTTGTCCTGTTACAAGTGCCCCACAAGGCAGAGGACAAATGGAGGAGCTCAGACCTGCTCTGTGGACCCCCACGTCCCAGCTGGCATCAGGCACCCTCATGCCCACCTAGGGACCACAGTTAGCACAGCCAGTCTCCCCTACTAGTCAACAGGCAGCTTCATTTCAGCTACCACAACAGGAAAGCCAATTACTGCCCTGCTGACAGCCTTGACACTCAAATAACCACAGGGATCACCACCTGTCTGCTCCTTGTTCCCTGACAGAGACCTGAGCATCTCCTGGGCAGGAGTTCAGGAACAACATGGCTGGGTGTAAGCTGCAGTCTGCGCTTGCAAAGCACCGTGCTGTGCTTTGACCTCACAAGCAGGGTTCGTGTCACCTCACTCTAGACATCCCATCTTCCTCCAAGAGGAGTCACTCCTTTTACAGTCAAAGGAGGGAACATGCATTTCTACAGAATGACTCATCTAACGTCCTTTAGACACCTCCTTTAGGAAGAGGTGAGTTGCACTGCGGCTCTTGCAGTGTCCAGGCTAGAAAGTAGGTGCCTGGTTGAATTGCAGACAATACAGCTCTACACACTTCACCAGCTGAATCCCAGCTGTCTTAAACTGAGCATCAAAAACCAGTGGATACTTCAGAAAGGTTGTTCTTAGGTTGTTGTGATTCTCATTTCCCCAGCTGTGCTGTTGTGCAGAGGTCAGCAATATTTCTGAAGTGCTTGGGTAATGCAGTTTGTAAAGCCCAGAAGAGGGCTAATTTCTGTATATTCAAACAAAGGTTGATGTGTCATCAGCTGTATAAGACCCTTGGCTGTATGTTGAGCAACGAACATAGGAAGGAATACTGGCTAGCCTCCATTTGCTGTCACATCTTCAGGGCTGGACACAGAGGCAACTTTCAGACATACCCAGAGATATGCACACATCTGAAAAGAACCTGAAAACTTAAAATGTTCAGCTAGCTGCTGGCCACTGCAAAGAACCAGCAGCCTCTTCCCAGATTGTCCCATCACCACCAGCTTCTGTTAGCCTTCCAGTCACTGAACAGGCCTTCTTCCTCAAAGGGTAGGAGTAGCCTCTAAGAAGTACCAGTCAAGACAAGAAGAAAGGCTATGCCACTGGTCATGCAGAGACAAGAGAAAAGGGCACCAACGGAGATATTGCGCCAGCTACTCCTCAGTTTTGTTTCAGCCATGACAATTGTCTTTGCACCCTCTACTCCTCTCTCAGACTGCAGCTGGGATGGGCACAGCCCTCATTCCTGCGGCTGCCTTCCCGCTACACAGCCTTAGTGCTACCCTGGAAAGAACAGTGAATGAAATTAAACCGGTGCCAAGCCCACCTGTGTCGTTTACCTAATCCTGGCAAGTCACAACGGAGTTTAGGGGCTGCATCTTACTCAAGAGGAAGTGATGGCTTCTGCAAACCATGTATATTTCTTCAGGGGGTTTATTTGCTTTTTGCTGTCAAAGTTACAATTACTCATGCAGGCTACAGCAATGATGTTTCATCCCTTGGTAATGCACGTATGCAACTTGCATCTTTGCCACTTGGAGAGGCATCCTGCCCTGCTCTTGGCTCCCTACAGCACATCTGGCTGTGCTGCAACGAGTCTGTGGCTGTTCTCTGTCTCACCACCCTGTCAAAGGAAAGCAGCATAAGATCCCTCACAGGCATATTTTAGATGTGTAATACTGATATGCTTCATAAAACATATCAGCACATTTCAAAAGTTATTTCCAAAATTTAAGCCCATGAGTCAAACAATACCAGGGAGTGGAAAGTGTCCCACATGCCAAACAAGAACCAGCACACAGCTGAAAGCCACTGAAGGAAATGGGCAGCAGCCGGTGACACAACAGGAGCTAGTTTTCCCCTGTCCTCTCTTGGATTCCAGTGCTTGCGAAACCCTGAGCTCCAGCAGGAAGCACAGAGGGAAGAACGCATGGCATAGCATACAATGGAAGGGGGGAGTGGGGACATGTGCACGATTTTCACAGCGTTCGGGTTCAGTCTGAATTTTCCATGGAGCTCTGGCACCAGCCTGACTAGAAAAATTTACAGCAGAGCTGAAACTCCATTCTAGGTCTCTCAAATCCTACAGTAACTCCTTGACTGGTTTTGAGAGCATCAAAGAAGCAAAACCTACCTTCCCTCCACACAGTATACACACACCCTGATGGCCATCAACTTTCCAGCCACACATGACAGGGCCTGGCTGTCCTGTTTCACAGTTACGATCTCTAACCTCACTTCCTAAGCAGAGTGCAAGTGGAACATCACAAAGGATTTATTAAGTTTCCTGGCCCCAGAAGGCATGTGTGAAGACACGGCAGGTCTCAGCTTGTTACGCACAAGCTCACAGCTGCGGACTTGTGGCATTTAACCTGGCACTAACTGGGTCATTTGTTCCACTACATCAGTTTGTTCAGCTGAGTATAGGATGCAGTATATTGAAGGCAGGGGATTCTGTGTTTCCTTGCTAACCTTCCAAAGCTGTGTCAAACATTAGAGGAGTCAGAGAGCACCAGCAGCAGCACACTCCACAGCGGGTCTCTTGGGCCCGTAGAGACACAAACTGACATAAGGAACACCACTAAAATCAATCAAAATGTTTCCATAAATTGAACTGGGGTTTTTCTTTCCAATATGTGAGTGACAAGAGCAAACTAGAAATTTGTCAGCAGTAGAAGTGCTTTGGATTTTGTCCTATAAAATCCAAATAAATCTCTTTCCTTTAAGGCCATTGAGGATAAATAACTTACTGGAGCCAAGGCTTTGCAGGTGATCAAAGCTCTTTGGATGTCCACGTTTGGCACAAGGATGACTGGGGTACTAAAGACAGAGTAAGAGACAAGTGGCTACAGAAGATACAGAGGTGGCTGCTAAGTAAGAGACTTCCCTTGTCGCTTTGCGATAGCTTATGTGGATGAACCCTACAGATTCATTTTACAGAATCACACAGAACAGCTGAGGTGGGAAGGGCCTCCTGGAGACTGCCTAGTCCAACCTGCTGCTCCAAACAGAGACAGTTAAAGTAAGATGGCCAGGACTGTATCCAGTCACTTTTTTACTGTCTCCAAGGATGGAGACTGCACAACCTCTCTGGGCCACCTGTAACAGAGTTTGACTACACTAACTGTAAAAAAAGGAGTTTTGCTACATTGGCCTCTTCCTTTTGCTGCCAATGTATCTGCAGAAGCCTGTCCTATTAATGTTTCATGTCGTCATCAGATTCAACTCTAGGTGGTCTTTGGCTTTTCTATCCCCATCCCTGCGTGCCATGTCTCTGTACTTCTGCTGAATCACCTGATCCTGATTCTACCTCTTGTACACATCCTTTTGTGTCTGAGTTTTGCCAGGAGCTCCTTGGTCATCCATGCATGCCTCCTGCCATGTTTGCTTGATTTCCTGCACATTGGCACAGACCATTCCTGAGCCTGGAGGAGACAATTCTTGAAAATCAACGAGATCTCCTGGACCCCCCTTCTCTCCAGGGCTGTCACTCATGGGATTCTAAAGAGGCCAAAGTCTGTTCTCCTGAAGCCCAGGGTGGTGATCCCGCATTTTGTCTTGAACTCCACCATCCCATGATCACTGCAGTCAAGACTGCCCCAAACCTTCATATCCCTGTCCATTTCTTCCTTGTTTGTAGGTACAAGGTCCATCTCCCCTTGTCAGATCCTCAATCACCTGTGTCAGAAAGTTTTCATCAATGCACTCCAGAAAACTCCTGAATTTCTTGTGCACTGTTGTGTTGTCATCCCAGCAACTTTTAGGTAGACAATTATCTATGCAACTATGAAGAAAAAAATAGTTGTAGGAACACCAGGAAAAAATATAGATACACAGGTCGGTGAGGTAAGATGAGATGTTTCCAAAGTTTCAGGCAATCTGATGAACTTGTGCTGAACCTTGGGTAAATATGTACACAGAGTCAAAGAGATCTTGAACTACAAATAGAAGTTTAAGTGGGAATTAGGATTGCTTTTAAGGAAAAAGTAGTGAGGCTGGTGATGATCTTCAACGTTTACTTCAATTCTCACCAATGTAGTATGGATTTTGTGACAAGAATGCTGAAAGGACCAGGATCTGAAATTTTTCACGCTATTAAAAACTGGGATTTAAGCATGAATGCATTCACTGGATTAAGGGCCTTGACTTCGACAGAAGCTGGGGAAGTAAAATAACAGTGTTGCGTATTTCTTGAGCGTTAATCGATCATTTGCACCTTTGAGAAATAAGTAAACATAGTAATTCTCATTTTACAGTTTAATTCCTCTTTCTCCACATTTAGGAAAAGAGAGGTAGGGAAGCTGAGGGACTTGCAAGAACAGGTATTAGCATGTAAGAGTTACTGGTACTTCACTGAAGGCTCATCCCAGACCACACTCCTCCCTGAGTAGGTTTCCAGAAATGTAATTATACCTGGCAGAGCCGATTGTTTTTAAAATTTAATTACGATGGAAGGAATGTGGTACAATGGATACATTTTCTTAAGCCATTTGATATCTTGCCTCATAAAATTAGCCTGCAAAAGAGAAATTTAAATTAATTCCAGCCTAGATAAAAACATCAAAAGTTAGGGATTGACTAGGTGAGGGAAACAGCAAGTAACCAGAAATGGTGATGTCCTGAGCTGGAGGTAGGTCCAGCAGGGTGCCACCAGGACTGGATGAGATAAAGAGTACTTTATGTCTGCAGGTTATATTCAACTTGTGGTAATACAATCACCATATTTATACTTGCACAGGAAGAACACTCAGGGAGGTTTTGTTATGTGGTTAAATACGCATTATGCATTTCTCTACCACAGGCTGGACTGGGAGAGAAACTCAGTTCTCACAGTAGAGAAGATGGACACTCCAGAAAGCATAGGATTTTATGATCATCAAGACAGTGGCCAGGAGGGTGAGTTATTGCTGGAAAATGAAGGGCATCTCTCACAAAATTTCAAGAAGAATAGGCTGCTGTGACAGCTATGTATTGTGGTCTCCTCTGTAGAAGCCATCATCCCCTGACGAGGGAGTCAACGGAGCAGCCCCAGGGGTTAGAGGCAGGCTCTCCTTTCCCAGGCATCCCCAGCCTGAGCTCGCAGGGACAGCAGAGCACACGTTGTCTTCACTCAAAGAGTGCTGGTGTGGCCCGGGGGAGGCTGCGGGAGCGTCAGCAGGCGGCAACATGAGACCCCAATGGTGGCTGAAGAAGGCATGCCAAGGAGGGGCAGGGGAGCAGGTTCACATCAAAGCCTTGCCTCCATTGCTGGGAGTGTAGCAGGCACTGGAGCTGAAATGTAGACCAGCAGAAGGAACTGGGTCAAATCATTCATGAATGAAGCTTGAGAGATGGCCGGCAAACTAGTAATGAATGTACCTGTTAAAAGCAGCCATAAACCAGCATTACAACAGCTGCGAACCTATCTCATTTTTCCCACCCACATTCCCAAATAGCTTTATTCTTCCAATGAACAGTACTCAGTTGTGTTGCCAGCATTTATCTGAGAGAATTAAATCACAACTTGTTTCCTTTTCCCAAACATTCCTCCACCACAAAGGACAGCAAAAGCAGTAGTTGATACACCTGAGACAGACATAGTTGCAGCCTGGTACCTTTCATCAGACAAATGACCAAATACAGAAGCTCATTAACCCAAGGTGACTACCAGAAATATTTTCAACCTAAAAGTTTACAATTAACAGAAAGACCAGGGACTAAATTTGGCATACTTCACACTAGCAGAAATGTGGCTTTATCGCTTAACTTCCTTGCTGCAGTATAATATGGTGTAATCAGCAAAAGAATGAAAAAGGAACTGCTTGCTGCAACAATCCAAACCCCAGGCATTTTAAGAACAAACAGGTGAACTTGCAGAGCTGCAGAGGTGGGTGGTTTATCTAGAAATAACGTGCCTGTGAAGGAAGGAGAGGTTTTATTCTGAGGCACTGCTGGAAGCTCTGCAGGATCTACCCTGCCATGAACTTCTGTTACTTACATATAAACATCTTGTGGTCTTCATTGACTCACTCCAGACATCCAGTCTTAAAGAGTTAGTATCAGACCAGCTCCTGAGCATTACTGCAACAAGCCCAAGACAGACCAAAAAACTGCCAGAAGAGAGTATTCAGGATTTCAATGGCATGCTAGATGTCACACTGGCATTTGGTACATCCCTACCAGATGATGGATGTCACTTGATCCATACAAGACTCTGCTCCAGAGGACTCATACTGGAGTCATTAACCAGCTCTCAAACTTGCTTCAGCTCTAATTTGCTGGTTCAACTAAATACAATGTTGGTCTTTCCCCTGCACCAAACTTCTGTTCAAAATACTCAGCTCCTCCTTCCCTTTGTATGCAACCTGGCTAGGATTCTTTCAAACTCTCTCCACCCTCCCTCTCAGCCTGGCTTGAACTTTTCTAAAGTAAAAACACATTTGTGTGAGGGCTTAATTTGGCAACAAAGGATTTTGCTGTTAAATTTACTTTGGGAACTTGTCCCAGACAGCGCTGTGAAAAATGTGCTCGGACATTCATTCTGAAGAGTTTTGATTCTTTGAGTATTTTGTTTTGCTTTGGATTGTTGATTTGCACTGAATTGTTTCAGTGATGGGCTGTGCCCCTTTCAGCCGGGTGGGTAACAGAAGAGAAGGAAACATGTTTCCCTCCCTCCCTTGCTCTGTGCTGGAGCTGGGTAAGAGAAGCTGAGCTCCAGGCTTGCAGAAGAAAGAACAGAGCTGACACGTAGCATCCCACCTGCCCGCAATTGGAAGAGACTAGCCGTTGTTTCTTGGATGTGTTACACCAGTAACAAGAAGGATGAATCAATCAATCCAGCTTTTGCAGGGTGACATTAAACAATATAACCATTGATTAAACCTAATTTTTCAGTGTAGATTTTAGCCTAAAGTCACAGTCTTGTAACAAAAATCTTATGTCAAAGCAGGGAGCAATAATGGTTTTTCTTTTGTCATGTCCTAAGACTGCACTAAATTACACAACTGGAATGAAAATCCTGAATGTATGCTTGTATGTGAGACTTGGCCTGTTAAAACATGGTTTTAACCTGGCCCTCTGCTTTTGTGCCTCTACATTGTGTAAGAAAAGGAGATGTAAGAAAGGAAACTTCTGGAAAGAGATGTTGATGGATATGTAGCAACCACTGTAGGAGTAGCAACATGTTTTCTTGCAAAAGCTCAGTGAGCGGTGACTGCAGACCAGGGTCCTGAAGCAAAGAGCCCTCCTGTAGGGCTGGTCGTTTTCCAAACATAGGCTTTAATCAAGCTGCCTCGAAGCGATTGAGGGAGCACAGAGAAGCTATCCAGTTCATAGGAAACTTTGCCAAACCGTATTCCTGCATTGGAGCTGCTGAGAAGTCTGAAGGATTTGAAGAGAAGGACAGCTTCACATCTGTGGGACAGAGTATGGAAGAGACATGGGCTCCTTGACAGTAGGGGCAGAACTGCTCTAACATTCCTTATTCAACAAAGATGATGAAGATGGGGAGAAGTCCCTCAAAATAGGTGGAAGCCCCACTGGACTTGAGTGAAAGTTCTGCTGGTGCACTGTACAGCCTGTGCTAAGGAGGGCAACAAGGTAGGAAATAAAGTGTAGTTTTGTGAGTGCTTACACACCCTCAAGCTGAGCTAAGTCTTCTAAAGACTCTCTTTTTTTTTCCTCCAACCCCTCCTTTTTTTTTTTTTATGGAGTCTTATGCATCTCATCCCAAAATAGCCACATCAAGTTGCTGCTTAAAACTTTCACAAAATTTTATGCAGAAATTACTTCAGCTGTAGCTGTAATCTGAAGAGAGTTGTATATACTAAAGAGCTGTGGTGAGGATTATTCTGCCTACTTAACATTTTGATGTGTGGAGGTGTTTTTATTTCTTAAGTTCCTCACAGGCTAGATGCTAGCAATATTTGAAATGGTGTCTGTGGACAACCAGAGGTGGGGGCAGGACAGACAATGATCATCATCTAAGCCTGAGTTTACATACCATTTCTATATTTTCAGTGGCTAGTTACTTATCTCTGTAGAGAACTGCAATTTTAACATTGAATCAGGAAAACAAGATCCAGCCTCTAAGAAGAAGGGATCTACTCTAGTATGAGCAACAAATTTATTTGGCATGAATCAGGAAAATCAGCAATATTTGCTATAAAAATTACTGAAGCTTATGTAGAATTTGCAATTTACATGAGGTGGACTATAAAGCATAAGGCCTGAATAATAATTTCAGTATGATTTATAAGAAGAAAACCCTTAAAATGTTTCTAGGTCTCAAGAAAAATGGAAATAAAAAAAAAATCTGGGCAGAAGGTGCAAAAGCAGCAGCAGTACATCACTTTTAGTTTATGCATCTTTCATACAGATCCTTGACCATGACAGGAAATTAAATACTGTTGCTTTCCAAGATTCACCCGCAGTTAAACAACACATCTTAGAAGAAATAGGTCTTTGAGTCACACTAACAACGCATTTGTTCCTCTTTCATTGAGAAAACAATTATGGACTTGAGTGTATTTTTTTTCTCTGTTACTGTTGTCTCATATTAAGGTTATTTGATGTTTATTATCCATAGCTAAAAGAAAAATATTTCACTGACTCCATGATCATTTTCTAAGCAGAATAAGCTGCCTTAGATGTATTTGAAAGTATGAAACAAACAGGTTGTACTTTTGGCAACGTATTGCTTTTGCATCAGTATCCTCAGTGAGAAGCTGATGCCAACTTCGAGGTATACATCAAGTAATAGAAACAAATGGGCAGATTTTTTTTCCAAAGAGAAGTGCAAATATTTCTTTACAGCTAATCACTCAGCTTGTAGCTGAAATAATGCAACAAAATATGCAAGAGATAAGTTATCACTTGATCTTTATGGTCATGGTCATATTTTGGTCTTCCTCTTGTGAAAAAATCACAACTATATGGAACACTTCATTTCGTCAGTCTTGAATTTATGTAAATTCTGTGTCCCTCAAGTCTCAGGTGCTTATCTATGTAGTGAAAGAATCTTAAAATATTTTTGAAACATTATTTTTTTTTCAGTAGACTTTCCAGCTGGAAACATTAAGCTCTATAAGAATAATGTATAATGAAGATCAAAAAGAATGATTGAATTCTTTGTAGGATCTTCTACATTAAAGTAAAAGTTATTTTTTAAATAAATTTTTAAATTGGAACAAAGAACTGTTTATAACATAACTCTTTCGTACAAAGGTAAGTTACAAGTAAGCATTGCTAGCAATGCCTGAGGTCACTAAGGCAACTCCCTCCTAAAAACATGTACTGCCAAAGCAAAAGAACAGGAAAGGGATTTTGCTCCATAGCAGTCAGTCTTATTTGACTTTCAGTTTCAACAGATAAAATTGTCTTACCTTGATTCAGTCTTTTTTTTTTGAAAGCATACCAACTTTTTGGACTATTTTAAACATTATTAGAGAGCTAAGAATTGCAGTCTGTAGTAGGACTTATTAGGATCAGAACAAATATCAGATATGGAAATATTTAGCAGAGTGTTTGTGTACACATCAGAGGATAAATACTAGAAAATGATCCAATATTTTATCTTCAAATTCTCGTTATCTCATCTTCCTGAAGTCTGTGGAATATACTGTGCTTATTCTCACCTCAGATGCACTAATGAAACAATACTTCCCTTGTGCAAACAAAGTTGAAATACATTAAGGTAAACTACAAAATATTGCAATTGCTGAGGTTTGGTTTCATACTGACATTAACTTCAATTGTGGAGAGTGAGTATTGTATGAACTGATTTAAAACCCCAAAATATGTTTTAACATATTCAAATATATGATAATCACAATTTTAAATAATAAATTTGTGCTTACATGAATAATATTCAAAATTCAACAGCTGTAGAAACATACTTTTGAAAGGCAAATGCATGCCATGCTGAGAGGAATAGCATTTCTTCAAATGTCCCTGAAAATATTGCCTTTGTTTTTCATAAGGGGGTCCTTCTTTTCATGTATGAAAGATGGTACTCACAATTATTTCAGCTTCTTAAGAAAGGCAGCACTTGCTTCTTCCACTGGTCCATGCAGTAGAGGAATAGGTATTGTACCCTCTTAATGGTAACACATTCAACAACTTTTGACTTAGCGTGATGTAGCACTATTTCCTGGCCCAACATCACAGAGTAGGAGAAAATTGCAATAAAGTATTTAATATTCAATTTTTCTTGAACACCTCCAGATGTTCTATAATTTATCATCAGGAATACTCAGTTTAATTTTACAGTGTCTCAGATACCCATGTGTGATTATTTGTTTAGATTTTCCTGCAAGGAGATGGGGGCTGTCCAGTATGGTTCCATCTCTTATAATTTCACGGCACTAATGACTTGAATATAAAGGAGATTCCTAAAACCATGGAGTCTCAAGCCAGGAGGACATAACGAGAGCGGCGACAGCCTGGAGAGTTGTGCCATAAGTGTTGGGCAAGTGCTGAGTTGTGAGTACAAGAAAAGCCATTCAGGTAAGAAAATGGCACTGAAACATTCCATTTCTCCTAGAATAACCTACTGTGGTCTAGCTGGGATGTGAGGGAGTCAGTCCCAAGTTGTGCCTCCCCTCTGCCTCACAAACTTCTAAAAGTAATGAAACTACTTCTTTTCTTTTAGCAGTTTGTCACAGTTGCAAGCTCCGGCTCCACTAAAGGATGTAATAGTGAAGAGCAAATGACGGTGCATGTTTTGTTCTTCTTGTGGTCTCAGCCAGCAGAGGAACCTCATCCATTGCAACAGTCTTGGGCTCCTTTGTGCTCCAAAGTAGTTTACCCCAGGTCAACCAATACATGGTCCACAATTACTTCTAGCACCTTGTTTCCTCTCAACATGTTGCTCAAGATCTCTGTGTAGAAAAGCCTGTTCTAACTATTCTCCATCCAGATGACTTTAACTGGACTTCCTTCACAGTACAACTGGTCCTCAACAGCCAGCAGATGTTGCTACTGAGCAGCAGAAAGGCCAACACAACCCCTTCCTCCAAAGCTGAAAGTAACTCAGAACTCAAACTTTGTCTACACGGAGGAAAAAAGCCCAACCCCAAATGTCAAGCTTGAGTCATCTGCAGTTAGAGTTGCATGAAGGGAGCAGGAAATCTTGAACCCGTAGAGGTATGGAGAAGCTGAATAAACAACAAAACAGAAATTGGAGCCGAAAATTCTCTCCCATATTAGGAATTTTGTGATAGTTTTTGGCTTTAAAATCCATAACGTCACATTAGTGCTAGACCATTGACTTCAGCTAACATACCTCAGCTTTACACCAGTGTACAATCAGTACATTTAAATCTGCCAGACATTCAAAGACAAATGCTCTTTTAGGCATTTTGGCCACCAGTTTAGGCACCATTTCAGGCACCATTTCAAATGAAGCCCTAGAGCACTTCATGGAGAGCCCATCTGTAAACTGTACAACTCAAACAGGGAACTTCACCAAGAAATTACAGTTTCTCTAGAGATGATCTTTTCTTGTAGAGTATGTTGTAAGGGACACTCAAGGAAGTAAATTCAGAGGGACTTTCTTAACTTTTACTCTTCCAGATTCTTTATATTGTTCTTGTTACCAATGAGAATTACGATTTGCATAACAAAGTCCTCTTTTCTCCTGTTAGGAGGGTTGCAGTGCAGGGCTTGTGCAGGTAGCTGGACCAGGGGAATTTCCAGCTGCTGTTGAAGGAGTCAATACCATAAGATGACATCTCCATAAAGGGAAGTGACTGTGTAAACTCAATGGCTTCAATGTGAACCTTGCCCTCTTTTGCAAACACAGTGTCAGCGGTGGAGAGGGGAGCAGAGGTGAAGTTTCCTAGGGATTTTTTGTTGTTGTTGTTTTCTATTGCTTATTTCTGAAAAAAAAAAAAAAAAAAAAGCCATTGATCTGGCATCTTTTGAGGAGGAACAGGAAACTGGCACTGCAATGCAAAAAAAAAACATTCCTGGAAAATCGAAATTTCAACATGTAGCTCTGCCCTTTTTTCACGTTAATTAATTCAAAATTTCCCCTGAGACTCCCTCAGGGGAGTAAAAACACCTGAAAAAAAATCTCATTATCTAACTCCATTGCAGCTTAACTACTTGTCAGCTCTCAGAATGATGTTCGTGGTTCCTTATTAGTCTTGTCACTGACGTATGGATTCAGAGAAGGTACTTCATTTAACAAAGAACTTTAGGTAACTTTGGACTAGGAAGCTCATCTACCTTCACTGTAATGTGTGGACAGGAATCACTTCCTTGGTACTTGTTCTGTCTCCCAGGTAAAGGCTTACCTTGAGAAAACCGTGCTCCAGACTAGCAACATAAATCTGCTTGAAACCCTGACTTGTACGCATGAAGCTCCCTCCTGGAGCCTGCAGGGAAATTTTTGGCAGAGTTGGTTTTGAGTTGTCATTTTCCATCAGGAAATGGCAAAGTCTAAAGTTTTCCTGCAGAAGTAACCCTTTCCTTATCCTCCTGAAACAACCTGCCTCCTATAGGATTGCCAGTCCGCAGCAAACAAGAAATATGGACAGGGTAATAGGGTGTATCTCATATGGTATGTGCAGCAAGTCTTCTAGGAGTCTCTTTTCCAGTCATAGGTAGAACAGAGATACTGTTTTGTCTATTTTTTTTCAAAGGCCTTTATTATATTGTTAAATGTTGTAGCATGTTTCATACAGAGGCCAAAGAAGAAAAATGAATAAATAGTAGACATTGTTTCTATAACCTTCATCTATCTTCTTCCCTGTTTAGACATATACAGGTTACTCTCTCTCCTACAAGCTTGTTTGCTAAATAAATGTATTGATATCCTGCTTGAATTGTGGGGTAAGCTAAAAGCTGACAGATATATGTATTCAGGGAAAAACTAAGATACATTGCATAATGAAATATTACAACACTTACAACATCATTACCAACAATGTTAAGAGTATAACATTTACATTCAATATCTCATTATTTTTTCTAATTCAGTCAAGGCCTGAGACAAGGGCCTAGTGAAATCCTACAGAAAAAGAACAAGGATTGCTGATGCCACGTCTCCATGGCAGCACAGCTAATTTGGCAGGACAACCAAGCGCATAGAAAGAAAAAGAGGTTATTTACAAAGATATCTTTGATAAAAGGGGCTTTGGGGACAGGAAAATGGTCCAGGAAAAAAAAAAGAAAGGTCACAGAAACGTTCCAAACCTTTAAAATAAATTCCTTAAATGAGTCAGAGAAAATAAATTGAAGAAAAAATTTCTTGAGTCACTAAGCACAGTGAGTTTCATCTTTGTTTGTTGTTGTACAATGCTATAAACCACCCTGAATGGCTCGGAATAACATTAGTGGTTCTGTGTATTGTAACCACTTCAATCAAGGCCTTTTGTTTTGAATCACCTGCCCTGCCTGCATTGGAGCCCCTTTTATAGCCCGGTCGAAGCACAGAGATCTAATTTAGTTCCACATACAAAAAAGAGTGAGGAAGAAAAATAGATCCATCTTTTACTGCTCCTTGCTTGAATCCACAAGAGAACAACTAGGGCAACAAACAGAGTGAAATACTTAAGAGAATATTTTAAAATTCTTCTGCCTTCGACCCCCAAGCAACTTGTAAATGATACTTTTATAGCGTTGGGAAGGATGCGGATGCCCAGCTGGACACAGGTGAATCAGTGGCCTGGGGCAGTGGGCATCCCTCCCGTGGAAAGGAGAGGGGGAAGGGGAAACTGTGAGGAGAGCGCACCTTGAAACACAGGCAGCAAGGGGCAGGGGACTATTACTAACTCCTGTGGAGAGCTGAAGGGCAGAAGCACCTCGGAGTATTCAGTGTGGTTAATCTCCTCTAGCAGAAGGCTCGCTTGATGCTGCAGGCAATGGGCTGAGACCCTGCCCAGGGCCATGCTATGAGCCTTTTTCAGTCCCCTTCCATGTTTTGCCTGTAGAAACAGCTCTGTGCAAAGGCCCGTAGTGGCTATTAGAGCAGCAGAGCAACCTTTCTGTTAAATACAAACCCTGGCAGACATCAAAGTGCTGATTTCATGTTGAGAGACCTTCTCAGACCAAGGAATGCACTGTGTCTACTGCTGTGTCCATGATTACCTTGCTTTTAGCTTGCCTGAAAAAGAGTGATTTTTCCACCATCAGACCACTCCTGGCATGGAGTTGGTCTCAGCCAGAGGCTGAGCACCATGGACTTTTGGGAAATGGTTCCTCTGCCAGTGAAGAGCCACACAAAGACTGTGTGTTGGAGCCCAAAGCCCCAGGCTGGCCAAGTCCCCTTACAATACCATGGACCCGAGCCTGCAGCATCCAACCAGGCAGGTGTCCTTCCAGCATGAGGTCTTGTCCAAAGTGTGCTGGGAGGGTCATGTACAACATGAGTACAAGTACAACTTGTACTCTTTTGTGTTCTCATTGCTACATCAGTAAAGGTAATGTGGTTGTAGCACGTACCCTGCAGATACACATATAAATGCAGGGCACGCATGTGTGTGTGTGTTTATGAAACATAAGCATGAGATATGATTCATGGAATACCTTCTGAGCATCCTTGCCTTGACTGAACATCTCACCTGGAGCAAATTATTTTCCATCTATAAACAAAAGGAAAAAAAAAAAAGCATTTTCCAAGTCACTTATCTAGATCTCCTCATTAATTTCAAGTGTGATGTTACCACTTGCTAAAGAAACAATCCCACTGCTTTTCAGTCTGCTTGCTACTTTCTACTATGAACGATAAATACATTAGAAAATTAACTTGCAGATGAAAGAAAAGAGCAGCCTGTGGAAGTTGAATAATGACCTTATTTTAAGAATTTCCCTTGAGTAACCCCCACGGTTGCATCTTACACAAAGGGAGGAAAATTTATACACACACATCTTTAATGTCTTTTTTGAACACTGATGAAATGATTCGTGTTTCGGAGAAGTCTGGGCAGATGAAATGACAGCAGCAGGAGTAGCAGCCAGTGATATTAGCTAGATACTGTGGTCTGGAAGCTGCTGTTCTGCAGTTCAGAAAGAGAAAGATTAGCAAGCTAGATTATAATTAGTAAACTAGAAGCAAATTAAGATAATATGGGGTGGGTTTTGGAAACAAATGAGCTTAACAAATTTAGAAAACACAGCTTTCTTCCAGAGTTGGAAACAATTACTCATTGCATGTTAGTATCTCATGCATTTGTCTAGCAAACAGGTGAGAATGTTTAATATGTAGTTGCTGAGAGGACCAAAGAGGTCTTATCACTGCACTTCACAAGGGGGAGCCTTTCTGCTTTCATAAATTAACTCCCCAGGTCCTCCCTAACTCCCCTAGCACCAGGCTGTCCTTTTCTTGCCCTTCAATCTTGCTGGGCATCTTTTAGCATTGTCTACAAGTGCCTACAAATGCCTTCTCTGCTGACACAGAAAGCCAGTAGAAGACAACTCTTTCTCTTTGAAATGGGATGGATGGGATGTGGGATGCTGGACAGGTTCTGGGACAACTGTCAGTGCCTGCTTCAACAACAGATTTCATATATGTCCTTAGACAGCTCTTGTAATTTGCTTTGTTCCTCACCTCTGCATCCTGTCGTACTGCTGGTTAGAACTTGTACAAATATTGCAGAAACTATATTAAATGTAATGTAATAAATGGTTTGTTTTAGTAATGACTACTGCTTCTATTTGAATTTCTTGAGTAGAATGCAGATTTTGTGGATCAGAAGGCTTGAAAAGTCACATAGCTGTTCATGTCCCATCACCTGCGAATGAGCACATCACTACTGACCTTCCAGGGAACAGTTAAGAGTCATCATTCAGTGATTCTTGCACACAGATGTAACAGGGAAAAGAGACAATGATCCTTTTCTGCTCCCTTTTACATCCCATCTGAAGACGAGGAAGAGTCACAGTCCATGTATGCAGGAAATTAAAAGATTGTTCCCTTTGTGAATTACCTCAAAACCAACACCGTCACTTTCCCATGTTCCCCTGAGCTTGCCTTGATGTTTCAGAGACTGCAAGGAGAATAAATGGCTCTCTCCAAAGGCAACATTTCCAGGTGTGCCCTGCATGGTAGGAAACCTGCTGATATTATTGCCTTCTGGACTAGGTTGCCTTGAACTTCTGAATTACTGTGACCTGCACTCAGGGTGGGCAAAGAACTGCACACCCAAGCCTGGCCTGGCACCAAAAAAAAAGATCCCATGGCAGTTTTCTTAAGACAAAAGATGTTTGGATTTTATGTTTCAGGTAATTTCTCCTTTCATATCTACAAATGAAAATTGGAGGCTGAAGACTTGACTTTGTAAACGGTCTTTCTTCTGCTTCACTCTTTAACATTCAGTGATTCAGCCTTTCTGTGCCATTTTTTTCTTATATGCTTTGATATTATACCTGGACCACATAATTTGCTTGATGGCAGGATGAGGGTGTATGCTCTTTGTGCTTATCTGAGAGACCATGCTAAACCAAACACAATCTCAGCTAAACTGACTGGGGAAAAATTTTCAGTTTATAGACAAATAATTTCAAACTGAATTTTTAAACTGTAGCTCCAGATGGTCTGTAAATACACGATGAGCAGTTATACGCAAGGGCCAAAGAAAGGGTGTATGAATGAACGAAATCAGAGGTCAATTAACACATTCCCTTGACATGCTGTTTTACTCCACAAAGATATTTCTGCTTTTCCTAAAATGGTAAAACTAGCTGCCAAATTAAACAAACTGTTGGTCATGTAACCTGCCTCTAGTGAGGTATCACTTTCCACGCTACTGACCATGTCAGATCAACATCATCAGCAGGACTTGTTTCTAAATAATAATGCAGCACAGAAAGCATAAAAAGTTAATGAATGAGAGGAAAGGAATTATATATGAGGCACCAGAGAAAGACTCAGCAGATATAGGTTGGATTTCAAGCCTTGTCAAGGGTTTCCCACAAAATCTTGGGCAAAAATCAGATCATGCGAATGGTAATTAAAACAAGGCCAGGGCAAAGACTCAAGTACTGGCCCACAATTGTCTACACTGTTTAATTGCTAACACACTCTCCCACACAGCTTTGACCCATGCTGACTTGATTTCCCCCAGACAATGTCAGTGCACGGTTCAGAGGACAGCATGTGCCAGGGACTGCCCCAGCAGGCAATTTGGATGGAGTTCCCCCTTCCCCAGTCATCGCAGGGGAGTGTTTAGCCATGTGGACACAAACCTCACCACGACTGGCCTGAAGGGCCAGAGAATAGGCCCTCTCCTGTTTTATTTGCTTGTATAGATGTAGTCTTCTTTCCTGCATCACTTAGTCTGCCCTATTTAGACTGTAAATTCTTTGGAATGAAGCAACCTTTTAACATGTATTTGAATGATGCTTGAGACAATGAGATGCCAGCCTTTGCTGGGGGTTGCCTTTGCTACTGAAAGGCCTATTACAGAAAAAAAAAAATGAAAAAAATAAGGAAGACTATTCAGCTCTCGAAACAGCTCTCAGTTATTCTTCTTTTTAATCCATCCATGTCAGCAGCATATCTTCATCCTACGGTGGGGCTTTACAGCTGTCAGAATTTGCAGTCTCAGGACTGCAGCATGTGTTAACTCTCACAGGAACATGCATTTTGTCTGAATACACAGCAACAGGGACCGAGAAGACAAGGAAATTGTCTCTGGTGATCTCCTACCACCACTAGAAGCATCCTCGTGGCTCTGTCTCTCGACTATCCTACACCACATAGCTCTCACAGGGCTCTTGCTAGTGGCCTCACACCACCAGCAGCCCGAAAGGACCCACATGGAAAGAAAAAGCCTAAAAGCCTTTGTTTGGGACCAGTCTGTTCCTGTTGCTGACCCCAGGTCAGGACAGCAGCATCGTTAGTGTCCTGGTGGAAAGGCAGTATTAAAAACAGGCATTTGCTACTTGCCTCTTGCATTGCTTCTTAGCCAACCTCAGATATAGCTCATCAAGACATTCACCTGGAAGGATGGAGAAATTAAAAATATAGAGAAAAGGGTTCTATCTCTAATAAAAAGATGAACAGCAGGTCAGGACCAGTCTTTTCCAATCCTGTTCTTAACCAAACTACTTTTCAGCATCACTTATTGATTGTCTCCCCTCAAGCTCTCCTGTCTCAGGAGCCCTTAGACTCCTCATTACTCCAGCTGCCTTCCTGGAGAGGCAAAGAGAGAAAAACACTTTCTTCATTGCCTATTCTTCATAGGTCTGGCTTTTCCAAACGCACATCTCTAGGGGTGGGCCTGGTGTCTCAAAGTGTCTTTCACACTCAGCAGAAGGCAAGACATTACAGATGTCATCCTATACATATCCACTTTACCTAGGAGAGACTGCTCCTCATCCAGTCAACCATGGACCCCCTGCAGCAGCTGTGCTGGCGGGTGAGGGCAGTGGGTAGGCATAGCCCTGAAGTGGAGTGGTAACAAGGGACAGTAGGCCAGCTAAAGGGCAGATAAGACCTAGAAAGCCTTGCTGGGCAGCAAGAAGCAGCTGTTCATCATGCATGGCGGAGAATTCCCACGGTGTCTCAGAGCAGGAGTGGTGAGGGGTCTTCTGCTCTCACTGGGACCTCTGATGTACCCTCAGAAGTGACCTCATGCAACGGTTCAGTCATGGCTTCGGAGAACCTGAAAGACTTGTTTGTGTTTTTAGCCGGAGCTGCCAATCCACCTGGATATCACTCATCAGCTTCAGAGCCTCTTATCAGCTCCAGATCAGAGAGTTCCTTGGCACTGCCTGTTACATCACTCTTTTGTTTTCATTAATCTCATTAAAATGTCAAACTTGCACCCTGTTTGCAAACTCTCTGTTGCACAAATCAGTTTATCTGCACAGGATCTCACCACTGTCCCATACTGCAAAGTAAATGCAAACAGCCTGTACTTTTTACCTCAAACACTATTCTTCCGTACTTGTACTTAGCTGAATAAATCCTGAGTTGCCCTAGGAGATTTTGAAAGGAGTTTGAAGAGCTGTGTATAGCTTCTGATGTTCAGATTGCTTTGACATGTCTTCCAAACAAAATAATATTGTCAGAGTGAGTTAGTTTTGCCCAATGGGTGCCAACAACTTTTGAGTATGGCAGCAGTATTGCTTTCTATAGGCTATGAAATACCCAATGCTCCCCAGATGAGCTTGTTTAGGAGCTCCAGGGTCAATCACACAAAATGCTCACCCCTCTGAATTCCCGTGAGAAGCTCCAAGCTCTGCAATACCAGACCCTAAGAACAGTCTTTGCATGCTAAATTGTGCTTTGACAAAGTCTAATATCCAGTTCCAACACAGCAGCAATACAGCGACAGCCAGTGCTCATGAAAGGGCTACGTTTTCTTGCTGAGCAATGCTATGTTGGATCACACTGGGAGACCAATGAATTGTGGCACTGAGCCATACTAACCTCTCCCTCTAAAAATTTTGCAGAAGGGAAACTCCAGCATGTTTCAACATGTCAAAGCCCAGTGTAGATTTAAAAGCAAATCCAGGGTACCTGTAATCATAAAAGGGATTGAAATGAAACTTTCTGGCACCTGGGGATGGTCAGCTAGGGAGATGCGCCTGCTGCTTTTCTTCACACTGAAGCATTCTAGCCCTTTTGTCCACATCCTGCCCTGTGCTGTGGCCTCTCTGCCTCACAGAGCGTACCTGCTCCTTATTCCCATTGCTTCAAAAGATCTGGCGTGCTAGACCATCACCCAGTTTTTTTAACTGTTGCTTCCCGTGTCTCAGCAATATCTCCTTTACCTGTTTTTGTCTTTAGGCTCCTCTCTGTGCACACTGCCTCTTCCTGCCCTGTGCCCTGCTGTTACACGAGGCAGTGCTACAGCATTCCCAGTGCACAAATTGTTTGCAGCCTGGTAAGCTATCACTGGGAAAGAGGCTTGCAGGGAAAGTGGCAAAGCTGTTTTCTGAGGGACAGTGGGTGCCTACTGGGAACTGAGAATGCCCCATGATGCCCTCAAGGCCTAGTGTCCTGGATGTGTTGGCCATGGAGCTTATGAGACCAGGCCAGTCATAAGAGTGATAAGAGTAGGGAAACTCTTGGGCTTTCAAGATGTCATCTGAGGGTGGCTCAAGAGTTAGGCAGCTCTTTGGCTGATGGACTTAGGTCATTCCACAGACCTGCCAGTGACATATAGCCTTCGCTACAGCTGTGAGGGCTCATACTCCTTTCTTCCCACTCCTTCCATCCCCTGCCCTCCTTAGCAAGCACAACCATTGCCCACAGCTCATCTAGGAACACAAAGCACATGGCTAGAAAAAAGTGAGATGGCAGGAGTCTTACCTGGGTACCAAGCATCTATCAGAGTACAGGCGGTGGGGTATTCTGTTGCCCTGACTCCTACATCCTGATTCTCCTTGGGAATAAATGCTAAAAGATGGATGCTGCAATGACTTGTAGGACAGATGCCATGTCCAAGGGCACTCCAGGGGTTGTGCCTGGTGAAGGTTTGAGTTGACAGCTCAGGTGACTAGAAACAACCTTTATAAGCCATTGAAGAGCATAGCATCAATGTTTCTGAAAGCTGGAATGATCTTCGAAAAGTTAAACACTGCCATGAACCCAGGGGGATGTCCAGAAGGGGTTCTGCTACAGGCCATGGTGGGGCTTTTTTGGCAACGGTGGTATGATTTGAATCTCACTGTGACCCTTCAAGACCATTTTTCTAAGAAGTAGGATGGGGAAGGACAAGGACAGTTCCAAAAGTGAATAAGAACTCTACCTGGACAGTGACATTCTGAAATAGGAGACCCTGAGCAAAACAGTCAGCTGCATTATGTTTTGATAGCCATAATTACTCACTTAGGGAAAAAAATAAATGTTGGTTTTTACATACATCCACAATTCTGTTTATGTTCTTGCTTGAAACTGATGGCAAGACATTGTCAAAGTATAAGAACCACAGATTAACAGTAAATACACAGAAAAAAAAACACTGAAAGATTCTTTTCTTTCCTTACTTTCTTTTTTTTTTTCCCAAGTAACGTTACCTGGGATACTTTCTTGGTGACACCTATTTGAAACAATTCTCTCAAACATGTTTGCATAGACAGCTTTTCTGACTGCCTGCATAGTAGGGTGATTAAGGAACAAATAAACACAAGACATATTTCGTATATAGAATCATAGATTCATAGAACGGTTAGGGTTGGAAGGGACCTTCAAAGGTCATCTAGTCCAATCCCCCTGCAAGGAGCAGGGACATCCCTGATGAGATCAGGTTGCTCAGAGCCTCATCCAACCTGGCCTTGAATGTTTCCAGGGATGGGGCATCAACCACCTCTCTGGGCAACCTGTTCCAGTGCTCTACAACCCTCGGTGTAAAAATTTTTTTCCTAATATCTAATCTAAATCTACCTCCCTCTATTTTAAAACCGTTACCCCTAGTCCTGTCACAACAGGCCCTACTGAACAGCCTCTCCCCATCTTTCCTGTAGGCCCCCTTGAGGTACTGGAAGACCACTATAAGGTCTCCCCAGAGCCTCCTCTTCTCTAGACTGAACAGCCCCAACTCTCTCAGCCTGTCATATCTTCTTGCTTGTGTCTCCTTACTCCATGCAGGCAATATTTTTTATAATTGACTGTATACATTTTTGGGCTGGGTGGTAAATAAGCAACCAGGATGAAATGTATGGCTTGAAGCGCTTTGCCTTGCAGTTCTGGATACAGTTCAGGTGGATGAGTTATTTTTTTCTTAAACGATGAACAAAGAGTTTCATTCATACCCTCCACTGGCTGCAGCTTCCCAGCCAATGATAGGACCAATGTCTACATTCATTTCAGCCATTTTCTCTCATCATCCCACACGTGTTATATATACTGGAAATGACCTGAGCATGTTCTGGTTTCATTGACCTCCTATGGAGCTGCTGAATTCTTCCCACTGTGGTGCAAATGTGCTGAATGGCTCCAGCTACAACTAAAAACCAAGCTATATCCTGGTGTGCTACTGAAACGGCAACATCCTCAAGCTGGAGACAGAAGCCAAGTTTCTACTTGCTCATAGGGTACTTGAAAGGTGCACCAGATCCCAGCCATAGAGAATATATATTATTTTCTGCCTAGTTCTCTACAGCAGTAGGCCTGCGGCATGAGGACAGCATGCCGTGATCAAAGACAGTGTCTTGACAGAATGCACACGCTGTTGCCTCCCCGACGTTATTTGCCAGATTCTTATACCACATCAAGCTTGTGCCATTGCCCAGGTTTGCAGAGCTCTAAGCTGGACTGTTAGCGTATTTGGGAAAAAAACAGTGGCTTTGGAGGCGGGGGTCTCCTGCTCATCTGGTGTGTTTCCATAACTTAGCATCAGCACTTGCTGCAGAACAAGGAATAATGCATTTATGGCACTTCTTAGCTATTTTATACTCAGAAAAGCACCTCTTAATACTATAAGATGCACTTGGAACTCCTAACTCTTGCCTAACTATGCATTATTCTCATACTCTCTCTGTTCACAACACAGTTTACTGTTAAAGTTCCTCTTCACATCCCACACCAAAACTTCCTTTCATTTGATCTTAACTTCACCTAGCCGTAATAATCTCAGGTAAATCTTTCATATGTTCTGTATGTCTGGTTTATCTTGAATGGAATATTTACTTTTCTGTTCAAAACATCTTAGACCAACTCACCATTTTCTGAGAAGGAATCTAGCAATATTGTTTTGTTCATGTGGGGGGCGGGGGTGGGGAAAGACAATCTTTCATTTGAAAGCTTAACTATCCTGCTTTGGGGCAGAGAATTCAGATCCAGAGACAGGGGATGGAGAGGTCAGTAATCCCCACAAAAGCACTGCCCAAAGTTGGTTGCCTCTTAGCAAAGCAGCAATTTAATTCCTAGCAGAGATTTCTGCAATCTTAGCAGTTATGCTCCCCAAAGACCCTGCCTGCACCAGCTCAAGCCAGGGAAGCTTAGCTGGAGGCAGAGCAAGACCTTTCCCATCACTGCAGCTCAGCACCAGCTGCAGCTTGAGCATCTGAAATAAAACTGAAGTCAAAAAACTTATCCCATCTGTGCTCCAAACAACACAACTGATGGGCCCAGCCTGCCTGGAGAAGAGCAGTTTATAGTCAAACTGGACAAAAATTAGACCTAGGGATCTAAATTGGACCAAGAACTGTAGGAAGGGGTGAACAGACTAGCATGGAAAGAGGTTGGTAAGGAGAGGGTGCCGAGACAAGTTGAGCCAAGGAGCCATGGCTGAGTGAGAGAGTAGTACTGCAGAAGGGAAAATAAAGCTTAATTCTCCACCACCACAGTAAGGGCTGAGACCTTATCTTCCCAGATACACTCACTACCTGCTCCCAAAGTCTTCTTGGGTTGCTCAGGGCTCCTCCTTGACTGCCTGGGGCACAGGGCATACCACTGCTAAACAGTGAGAAATCCTTCTCTCTCCCCTTGGCCCATGCTGGGTGCTCTCCCTCCAGGGCTCTGTTAAGTGCTGCCAGATCAGAAGCTGATGGACCAGAGCCAGCAGCCAGGGCTACCTGGAGTCACTGATCCCTGGCATGCGTCAGTCTACCTGCAGTCTGGAAAGTGTTCCCTACAGCAGCCAGGAACCCTCTAAAAATCACCGCACTTGCAAGTCCACCAAAGTAATCTGCTGTAATTTTCATATCTCCACAATTAATTGTAAGATCCTACCTTTATTTCTCTTCTGTTCCTCATAAGCCATTTTCTCATAGGTTTGCCTAGATATTTGACCAAAAAGATACTGTAGCCGATTAAAAAAAAAAAGTGTATATGTATTTAAATCCAACAGAACAACTTCTTTTCTCCATGACTCTACTATTCATTCAAGAAGAATAGGCTTGAGAGACCTTGACTCACTTTTTAATGGCCAGACTTTCCAGTGTGCTCTCCCAGTAAGAAGACAGACAATACTGTGGTTTCAGAGCAACTGTTGGCAAGGGACAAGATCTTCCGTATTTCTCCTATACTGCAGCACAAGACAGACGTACAGCAATAATTACTTTAAAGTTACACAGGAGTGACTACAGACATGACAGCTGTTGTCTTAGATAAACTTTCTTGATATTTGCTAATTCCAGATCAAAATGTGTAACAATAAGATTTTCTGGGTGAGTCATAAGGAGGTAAAAGATGTCGGTCTGATCTCAAAGTCTTTTATGCATTGTGGTTAAAAACTGTGTCCCAGTTACACCTCTATAAACCTCACAAAAGGGGTAAACTTCAGAGCCTTCCTTTGGTACAATGATGTTTAACTATACAACAATCATACTAAGGCTATTAAAAATTTTTTCTGGTAAGTCTGACACCTGTTGTCCTGTATATGGGAAAATATTTCTCACAAACATTAGATTTTATAGCCCTATGAGACCTCCGATAAAACTGGCATGGATGCTGTCATGCCAGGAAATGTCACTTCCCTGAAAGTGGCTGAGGTGGGAAGGGTCCTCTGAGATCATCTGGTCCAATGCCCATGCAGGGTCAGCTACAGCAGGTAACCCAGGACTGTGTCCAGTCAGGTTTTGAATATCTTTAAGCCTGGAGACTCCACAACCTGTCTGGGCAACCTATACCAGTGCTCAGTCACCCTCACAGTACAAAAGTGTTTCCTGATGTTCAGAAGGGACCTGCTGTGATTTAGTGTGTGCCTGTTGACTCTGGTCTCGTCACTGAACACCACTGAGAAAAGTCTGTCTCCATCTGCTTTACTACCTCCATCAGATATTTTTATATATTGATGAGATCCCTCCGAACCTTCTGTTCTCCCAGCTGAGCAATCCCAGCTCTCTCAGCCTTTCCTCATCTGTCAGATGCTCCACATCTGTAACCATCTTAGTGGACCTTGGCTGATCTCACTCCAGTATGTCCATGTCTCTCTTGTACTACTGGAGAGCTCAGATAGGAATCCAGCACTCCAGGTGTGGCATCACCAGTGCTGAGGAAAGGGGAAGGATCACCTTCCTTGATCTCCTGGTGACATTCTTCCTCTTCCATTGTCATAAAAGACAATGATTGACAGTTGCCACTATTATTATAACAGAAAACATGGTAGCTAGCATGATATCCTGTCCTGTAGGCTAGCAATCTTCAGTTTGGCCATTGGGATGTCCTACATACCAGAGAAGAATGTATGTAATGGGTACATGGAGTAGCCTCCATTTAAATCTACTTATCAAATAGACCACACAATGGTGTAGCATAGAGACACCACCAGCACAAGTTGTGAGGAGCTGGGAGAAATGAGAATGCAAAATGTTTTTGGCATAGAGTTCTTGGATTCAGTCCTTATTGGACAAAAGAAATTTGGGGGATTTTTTATCTCTCTGTGGTCTCTGCCAGCCTGCAGCTATGACAGATAATATTTTTCCTTACCTCATCTTCCCTCTTTGGCTGGCCCAGGTGAGGGATACTGTCAACAAAAGCTGATGGACTGAAGCTGTGGTAAACCAGGAAGAAAAGAAATAGTGGGGCAGTGGACTGAGAATTTCTGAATTGCTTTGAAATCTGATCTTTGTACCACAAAGATGATAGCAGCTATTCCTTGGATTGTCCGCATTTGAGCTAGCTGGGAAGTCTCTTGGAGGATGCTTTGATGCCAGGAAATGTCACTTCTCCGAAAGCAAACTTCCCCAAAATGCTCTGCAAAACAGGAAGATTTTGAGGAACCACCTTGCAGAAGACAGATAGCTTTTTGAACCTAGCTCAAAAGACCTGGCAACTTGCTTTAGTCCCTTGGGGTCATAAGCCAGGGACTAAGCTCAGGGACTCCTCATTAGTTCAAAGGCATCTGGCCACTCTAGGTGTGGGGTTGGGGCATTCATAGAGTTTCCAGGTGGAATTTTGTTTCCAGATTTTCTGAAAGTTGTTATCAGAATTGTTTTGCATTATTTTTTCCCTAGAACTTTGCACTGACAGGAAATTTCAGTACTTTTGCTTTCAATTCTGTAATGGGACAAGGTACTTCTCCAGAGGAAACTCTGATTTTGACCTGTGCAGTGGTGTTTCCAACTCAGGCAACCTAGGGTGCTGGGCACTGAAAGCTTGCATCTGGGTGATGCTTACATTTGGATTGGTTTCCTGATCAGTTTGCAATATGGATAGCTCAAAATATCCAAAAACTACCACTGTTCTTCCCTAATTTTCCTATACTTTCTTGCTTTTTATCTCCTCACTTCTGTGCCTGAAAATATCTAGAGAAAATAAACAAAAGATTGGCATTTGACAGCTAAATCGTATGTGTCTTACTACCATCCCAATCCACCTCCACAACACATGGGCAGAGACGCTACCTGGGAAAACATCCTCCCAGTGACAATTTGCTGGAAAAGCAACTCTATTTATGACCCTGTCAGCATGAGGGACCTATTCAGTACCACTGTCAGAGAAATGCCTTAGTAGTTTCCAGCTTGCCTTCCTGTTAGCTTGATCATAGCAAAATGTTTACCTATTTGAAATGGAAATATTTTCTGCTCAAGGCACTTGCATTCTGCAGTGTGTATAATAACATATAGAAGCATAAGCTACACTTGGGAGCTCAGCTTTTCTGACATGGTAGCATCTCACACTCACTTTTCAAAGAGGTTGAATACTGCTGTGGGGAAAGTGTGGGTCAGGAAAGGTTGGCTCTGAGAAAGACATGATGTCCTTCCATATTTTCTGCACTAGCTTTCTGTGTATTGTTTGTGTGCTTTTGGGAAGTAAAATTACATGTTATTTTAGTTCCTAGACCTCACAGGAGTCAGGCCAGGACTTCTGCTTATACCCACAGCTCACAGCAGAAGCCCTGCAGCTGGTGTGATACTCCCAGCAGTTTCTGAGGCCGATGCCCTCAGAAAAAGCAACAGGCACTTGTGAGCTGCTGGGGCCTCCGCTGCGGTGCATGGGAACAGGTAGCGTGGCCAGCGAGGGCTCCCACCCTGCTGATTGTGCTGTGTGAGAAGGCAAGCATCCCAGCTTCTGCTTCATGCCATGAGGTGAGGGTTTATGGGTAGAGAAAGTATCCTTTTAGTAACTCATTCTTTAGTACCTGTGTTACCTCAGCACCTAAAACGTACAGCCGTGGGCCGTGGACTAATTGTGCAAGCTGTTTTCCTTCAGCTTGTAAACAAAGAGCACGTCATTGTTTGTGTAAGATTTGCAAGACAGAAAATCTCAAGGTATTATTTTCATTGAGGGCATGAAGCAGTAACATTTCTGCTCCACTGAGTAAATCAACCCAGAATTTCACTGCCCTCAGTGCAGGCAGTTTATTATGACACACCTTAATGGTATTCTGGACTGGGTATTAATCATAGAATCATAGAATGGTTTGGGTTGAAAGGGACATTTAAAGGTCATCTAGTCCAACCCCCCCGCAAGGAGCAGGGACATCTCCAACCAGATCAGGTTACTTAGAGCCTCATCCAACCTGGCCTTGAATGTTTCCAGGGATGGATATCTACAACCTCTCTGGGCAACCTGTTCCATAAATTAAACATTTTCATAAGTTGTTTTATTTTCCAGTATGTTAGGAGTTATCACATGGCAACCTACCTTCTAAGAGTAAAACAAATGCTTTCCTGGGCAAAGCAAACTTGGCTCTCCATGTAATCTGTGTAGTAGGCGCCTGTTGCTTAGTATCCCCTGCAAACTATGGAGCTGAGGGTTAGCACAGTAGAGACACAAGCCTGGAGTTTCAAATCCTGACCTTGACCACCAGCAGGCATGGAGCCCAGCCAAACATCTCTGTCTGGCAGGCCCTGCACCCAGCAAGCACCATGTGAATCATGAGTCTTGTTCCCTGCTCCACTTATTGGCAACTTCGTGGCTGCCCAGTTGCACCACCTGCCTCATGGGCAGAGCCCATAAATCTGCATCTCTTCAGCCCTTTCCCATCCCTGCGTTTTCCAGCTCTGATCCTTACCAGGGAAAGGCAACCATCAGCAGAGAGACTGCATTCAGGAACATCCAAGATGCTGTACTTGCACATGTCACTGCTTTGTGGTGGAGGTGGGAATATTTTAAATGATACAAAGCTCAGTTCTTCCCAAGCATGCAAGCATGGTAGAAGAACTGAGCTTTGTATCATTTAAAAATGATTCTAATATAACACTGGAGAAGATGCAATCAAAAACTGAACCTCCATAAGCTGGAAGATTAACTAAATGAGTCATTTGGTCCATCTCTGAATCATTTCATGTTTTCTTAAGTATTTTTAAAAGCCACTCTCCGCATTTTTCTCTGTTCCAGAGGCCTATGCATCCACCTCCTCTTTCTTGCTTCTGAACTGGAACATAACAGCTAACAAAAGGGCAGTGATTGCTTTGGAGAAGGCAGAAAAGGTCTCTATTCATGCTACGGTTTCAGATTTTTGCCATGTGAGATGTACCACAGAACAGTGTCTTCACATCTTGTTCTTGGGACATACTGATGAACTGTAAGAGCTGGAGAATGGTGGGACAGAAAACATCTCTGAAAAACAGGCCTATAGGTAACCTCTTTAATATCCTGAAGAAAAATACAAAGCAACAAGCATGAGGAATGGAGGTTAATGGCAGCTGTTTGACTGAAGATACCAGCATACTAGCGGATATTTTGGACGAGTCGTGCCTTTAAAAGTAGCTATGCAGCCAGAGGTGGATGACTGAAAAATCAAATGCCAGTCAAATCAACCTCCTTGTTGGGCCTGGCATCCTGGAGCAGAAGTGAATTTCAGAGGCTGTGGAAAGACTGAAAGTCTTGAAAAGAAGACAGACACCATCACTCTACATCATGCAAGTGAGAGGTCTGCAGTTCCTGGCTCTGTAAGGATGAAGCAGTAGCAGCCAAATCCTTTTCCAGGAGAGGCTTTCTGCTCCAATGACTAAGGCACAGTATAGATAAATATCCTGGTGACTCTGCCCAGCTTTGCTGCAGATTTGGGTGTAACGGTGTAATCTAGAGGGAGGAAATAAGGTTTCTCTGTGGAATACTTTGCATTCTATTGATACCAAAATCTGAGGACTGTAATTATGATCCACCTCAGAGAAATCTTTTACATATGTTGCCTGCCTAAGCCAGCACAGTATCATCCTGTTATTCTGCGCTGTTATTTCAGGTGATGGAGTGATGACAGTTGGAGAATTCATTATTAAAAATTCATCAACACCTCTTTTCCCCTTCTCCTCCACTTCACATCTTCTGTTTGTACTACTTTAGTCTTGGAAAGCAGAGGAAGCTGTCTGAGGAAGCTTCTCCACTTCGCATTTACCCACGGAGACAGCTGACCCACAGAGCAGAATTCATGATCCTGTCCAGCCCATCCAAAACAGCCCCTTAAGCAAAGAGATTTTCTCCTGCCTTCAGGCCAGTTCAGACTTTTGCGCTGTATTTAACTCTGTGAGGAGGAAGATTTTTTGATAAGGAGAACCTTGAGACCTCTTCTTTTGCTACTTTAAAAAATGTTTTTGCTGTCCCAAATCCACACTGTGATCATCGAAAGTCTGGGGTACATTTTTCGTGCCTTCCTCACTGGAGAGGAGAGCCGTCACCGAAGGCTGGGAGTGGGCACCTTCTGTTTACACTGTTGGCAGAGCCGGGATTTCTGAGTGACAGAGCCCTACCTCAGGTGGAAATTACCTGAAATACTGAAGCATGTGTGGAGGCTGCAAAACTTGCCCCTCATCACCAAGCAAACAAAATGACTCACAATCTGGGCGTTACATGGCTGGCTTCTCAGAGGGCTGCTTTTAGTGCAGGAGTCACATTATGAGACACTGAGATCACAGGACCAGACCCTGAGGTCTATCATGTGAAGTCTCCCAGACTAAACCATGAGGTTGTGTAAGTCAGGGGCACTCCGCTGATGCAAATGAAATCTCACTGATCTGCACCATCTGAAGAGCTGAGATGACGGCCCTGCAGCAGTCAGCACATACTAGTTCAGGGGGAGGATGTATAAAACAATAATACACCTGGTTATGAAGCTGCAGTCATTTTGTTGCACATTTGCCTCTTGCTGCATGCTCAGAAACAGTCCTGATGGCCCCTGAGCTGGGCTCGGCACAGCTGGGGATGGAGTGGTGCAGTGGCTGTAAGCCCTCCAGGCTTTTCCCCTGGTCCTGGAAGCAAGGCAATGCCCAGCAGCAGCCCAGCTGGCTGGAGGCAGCCCTCACGGGTGACGTGCAGTAGCCACATGGACCCAGATATGTCACAGGGAGGAGATGGGGTTGCACTATGCACAGGACCCACCTCTCACATTGCTGCCCATGCCTGCACATGCAAGGAGGGCAGCAGTGTTTCTGTAAAACCTGCCTCAGCAGTTTTGCACCAGTCAGGGATTCCCATCACCAGATGTTTTAAAAGCATTAAATGCCACTCAGATGCCAAGCGTTCGTTTTGATAGAGCTAGTTTCCAACAGTGAGGACAACAGATCCCAGCTAGCAAAACCCTCTCCTCGTCAACATGCCCTCAGCCCGTTTGGGCAATGGCACTCTCCATGTAAGAGAGAAATGTAGCATTTCCCAGCCAGTGCCTTCGGGCCTGAGCAGGGCTACGGGCGCAGAGCACATGGTGAATGCACCAGCTTAGGTTGGATGGGGCTCTAAGCAACCTGATCCAGTTGAAGATGTTCCTGCTCCTTACAGGGGGGTTGGACTAGATGACCTTTGAGGGTCCCTTCCAACCCAAACCATTCTATGATTCTGTGATCCTCTGACTTTCCCGGCCCTTTGCTCACAAGCAACATTTCTCTGTATACTGATTCCTGGACTTGCAGACGACTTGTGGTCTGTAAAACCTTCCTGCTGTCTTCACTGGGAAGACAAAGGAAAAAGGATTCTGAGGACCAGCATGCTTTAAAAATGGAAGTGCCTGAAAATGGCTACTCAGACAATTCTCCCTGTGCAGCTTTTTAAAATTACACCCAGGCATCACATACACCATGAGAGTAGAGGAAGGA
Source organism: Chlamydotis macqueenii (assembly GCF_036417535.1). NCBI lineage: Eukaryota > Metazoa > Chordata > Aves > Otidiformes > Otididae > Chlamydotis > Chlamydotis macqueenii. The sequence continues at coordinate 99,204,889 of NC_141558.1, read as the reverse complement.
TGGTCTTTCCTGACTTTGGCTTTTTTTTTTGAGGACAGGGGATTTCTTCCACCCCAAGAGACTGAGGAAAGGTGACCACTGTAGCTACATCCACTCCACAGCGTAAAACAGACCAGAGATTGTTCTCTAGCCCCGAGGCACCTCTCCATGGCTGAACAGTTGAAATTTCTGGCCCTTCTCCCACTCCCCACTCTGGATGGGTGGCCACATCAAAACCACCCCTGGGAAGATCCTCTGTTAGAGATCATCCTGGGAGACTGGTAGCTTGCACAGGTGGAAAGTGTGTGGGCAGCCATGGAACCAGAACTTTGACCCGTGCCTGGACCCTGTCTGCTGGAGAAGGCACAGGCTGTGTCTCTCTCCTTTCCCAACTTTGGGACTGGCAGAGACATCACGCGCCATAATAAGACAGTTTACTCTGGGCTCTCCAATAGACTTGGATACCTGGTGCAGGCATCCTATGTCCAAAAGAGCAATGCAGTGGTTGTCTAGCTACCTGGAGGTTAGCCCAATATCTCTCCATGATCCGCAAGGGAGACGGCTGGCAGTTTCACTCAGGTGGGTGGACCACCTGTGATCCCACAGCCCTCTTACAGGTGGCTTTATGCCCTCATGTATTTTTATGAAAGAAGCAATACAAAATTAATTAACTTAAAAAAAATTCTCATCCTTGTCCCAACATCCGAAACTCTCAAGAAACATTCTCCTAGAGAAACACTGTCCTTTCTTTACAAGAAAAAATAACATGTAAAATGTTATAAACCTTTAAATTTGTGTTTTGACTGCAAGGAGGCCAAAAGCTAGCCAGGCTGGAGCAGTTGGGAAGCCCTGTAGCCCTCAGAGAAAACAGCACAAAGCTCACATTCCCTCTACTGTACCAGAGCTGCCTTTTGACACTGTTTTCGGGAACTTGCCAGCTCATTTTCTAACTTGTTTGTGAGACATCAACAGCCTCAAATTACAGCAGTCTGAACAGCCCAGTAAATATTTACACAAACCTGCTGGTGATGGTTTGAGCTGACATGCGTTACCTTTTGTGTTGGGGGGAGGCTATATTTACAGCCAACCAGCTAATGAACATGATCCCAGCCATGGTTTAATACAGATGGCTCTTTCAGCATTTGCGGCTTTCAAGTTACAGGGAGCACAAACTTCAATAGCCTTCGTTAGAAGGCTCCGTCTCAGCTCTCTCCGTTTTGTTTACAACCAGTCTCTCTTTGTGCAGTCCAGGGTTGACTAACATTCAGCTGTTTGCATCCAGCAATGTGTTTGCAGAGGACAGGGGTTCTTTCTCATCTTTTTTTCTCTCTTTTCTTTTCTTTTTTTTTTTTTTTCAACACTGATGGTTTTTATTTTGAGTTTACAATACAGGCAATTTTTGCAATTTATTTTCATTTGAGTGGCGTTTCTCCAGGCTGTCTCCCAGAGACTTGCCAGGGCTGGAGCCTGGCATGGAGGGAGCGCGGGGGGCGGCAGGAAGCAGTGCCCATCCATGGGGTACATCTGTGGGGCTTGATGGAGGGTGAGAAGCCCTGCTTCAGTCACCGCTTAGACCAGCCATCCACCCCTTTTCGTGACCACCTCTCAGAGACCCATTTTATCGGCATCCAGGTCTCACTGGCAGCTCTGACTGGATTCCAGACCGCCCAAAGGAAGATGACTAAGGACCTTGTAGTTTATGCTATCGATAGTTATTGTAACAGTACACTTTTTATATTTTCTCTGTCAACCATCATCTAAACCATTGGCTGAAGATCCCTCCACTTTTTTGCAGATCTACATCATTTAGATAAACGAGATGGAAAGCTAGGAGAGTGAGGAAGCTAATGAAGGAAATTTTGAGTCTTATTCTGACAATTAATTTGTTATGATTGGCTATGGTGGAAGCGTAGAAAACCTTTTCCTTCCCTGACATCACACCTATGAAACTCCAGACTGTAAGAAGCTCATTCAATCAAGATTACCTGTACTTGGAGAGTCAGCACTGCCCAGTAGCAGGCAGTTTGACAAATTCTCTGTGGTTGAGATAAACTAATTTCAGACCAGACCACACAATGCCACAGTAGTAAACTGACACTCCTCTAAAATTAAATGCACCTGAGGAGTTCTGATTGATGTGACATAACCGGTCTCAGAAAAATTTCTTGTCACATGAAGGGATGTTATGTGCTGATGGCATTCAGTGTGGCAGACAAAATCCCACCAAATAAAAGAAAAAAGTCAGTTTTCAAGTCACAGCATTCATATAGAGACTTCTCTTGGCACTAGGTCTGTGAAGCTTAGAAAATCTGTTTGCTCCAAATATCTCTCCTGGGGCAGAACAAAGATACCAGTGTGCCAAAGAGGCAGTATCTGGCCTTTGCAAGATTGGACATGGAAGTTCCTTCACAAGTCTGGTGAAAATACAATAAACAGATAGCTCAGACAGATCTGTGACCACATGTAGCAGATCTGGAATCATGAATGGAAAATATGATCTTCCCTGCAGGAGGAGAAATGGCCAAATGGCTGCTCATTACCTCCAAATCAAGAAGCTCTTCACATTGAAAGTATCACCATTTCATTGCCATTGTGGGACGGGAGCACCTGGTGTTCCCAATGGTGGAGTAGGATCCCGTGGTATTGGCAAATGCCCTTTAGTTTTGGAGGAAAGACACAGAAAAGACAGGTGACACAGAGGTTGGGGTAGGAACTGAATTTCAATCTGCCTTTTCTGATAAAGGTCAGATTGGTTCTTTTAAGCTCCACATTGGACCAGACTCCAATACCTATACTGAACTTTTTGCTCCATCAAATCTCTTCCCAGGATGGTCACACAGGATGAGTATTATAGCTCACAGAAGCAGCATCATTCATTTAATGTTTGCAGAGAGGAAAAGCCTTGGAAACAGCAGAGCTGCTTAGTAGCCTTTTGACAAAACACTTGTTACCAGAACACAGTTTGTCAAGAGCTGTTCACAGAATAACACAGTTGCTGAAAAATAACGTAAAAAAAAATTTTCTGAGTGGAATTTTTTTTTTTTAATTAGTGCATTTTAAGTGAAAGGTCTGGAGTTTAAGACTCTGGAGTTTACAGAAAGAAAAAGGCTGATTGAAATAAAATATTACCAAATGTTGTAAGGAAACTATTCATCCCAAATGGAGTTGGTTATTTTTTTTCCCATCTTCATTTGCTCACAAATGTTCAGCTTCATGTTTTCATTTACCTTGGTTAGGAAACACCAAAACTTGAGATCTCTCACGGAATAAGAAGCATATCTTTGGGCCAGGCCTCCTACAGCTACATATGTCTTGGTACAAGACTGCCTGCTTCACGTTTCCCTCTGCCCTTTGTGTCTTATTTGTCTGCTTCAATTATAAATACTGCAGGGTAGACAACTTATCGCTGTGTACATCTGCCTGACACCTGCCATGCTCTTCCCCTTGTCTCTCGATGTTCTTCCACAACAGTAATAATTCAATGATACACGAGAATGAGGTCTCTGTGAAAGGAAAGTATGTGCTTCTGGGAGATCACGTCACCTATGCTCATTTCTCTTTGTCAGGAGTCATCAATTCCTGGTTTTGAAAGGGAGAGAGTGGTTGTGGCTGCTCATTTGAATTTGGGATGGGTGCAGGGATATCCTGGAAGAAATCTTAAAAATGTTTTTAAAGGATTGCATCCAGTGAGACATTGGTGTGGATGGGTGCTATGGAGAGAAGAGCAGGGCTGTGGTGAAGAGACAGGACTGCACTGGAAGATGCTCTTTCTGCATTTTTATCACCCCCCTGTTGTTTTTCCCCTTTGGTTGATGGTGTAACTGGATGAGAACTTCCCACTGTTCTTAATTTTCTCAGATTTTACTTTTCTGAAGGAACGTCCCATTTTGTGAAATCTCTAACTTGCTGACTTTCTCCAGCCTCTGGAGTTGTAACAGGGGGTGTCTGATCACTCCATAAGAGACAACATCCTTCTATAGACTCTTCCTGCCGTGGATTGCTTGTTGGCCACCCAGGCAGGCTAGGGTGTGCATGAGAGATATGTACCTGAGTGTTCATGCAGGCTGTAGCCAGACATGTCACTCAGATGTATTGATTTTAGAATTACTGAAGAAACTGCTTGTGAACTGGAAAGTCCCCTCCCAGTCTTTGGGAAGAGCCCTGCGGAGAGGCTTTTGTGAAGAGGTAAGCAGTTCCTGGCATGAGACTAAGTAGAAATTTCCTGGTTTCGGACCAGGAAGACCAAAGACCTCATTCTAATGACATTGGACCCAATGTACTAGGTCTTCTTCACATGTCCCTGAAAGTGGTGAAAGGTCATAAATGAGAAAATGTGTCTCCTGCAAGGACATGTGCAAGGACCAACCCCAACCAGTACAGGTCTGTTATGGAAGCCGTAAGCCACTTCTGCTCCCATTCAAGTGTTCCTGTGGAGGGGCCATGCCCCGAACTTGCTGCATTGGAGTTACTCTGTTAGCCAGTTCTGAAAGAAGAAAAGGGAAAGAAATCAGAGCTTAAAGTAGCCCTCAGAGCACTGTTGAGCCAGGCCAAAGCCCAGTCTCTACCACACAATAGAAAGCACAAAGACCTGGTTACTGAGTATCACACTTTTTACGTTAATAGAATTAAATGTTTATGCAGGGATATAATGACTTCTACTTCTGGGTATAATAGTTCAGCATATTAAAAAACTTGTGGAGTAACCTGGGACAGAAGAATTCTCCTCACAGGGTAAAACAAAAAATAACTCAAGTATAATCAATGCACTGACACAAAGATGAAACTCATGCAAGGGTAGAACAAGGTGTTAATACATGTTATCCTGTAAATGGAGCAGCACCACTTGAAACTCAAGGGTGTTTTGACATTTGTTTTTATTCTTGCACATAATCTCCTTCTACGGAATTTGGACAGAACTCCTCCAAATTTTTTACCAACTCTTTAATTCATCTTCATCACCATGTACAAAACAAGCCACTGAAGAGGGAACATACTGAACCACAGTGATGACAACTCTGCTTTGGCTGAGGTGGAATGGACAACATGCCTGTCCCAGATGGCTTCAAAAAGAAGAATACATTCTGATTAAGGAGCAGTGGGAACATTTTCCAAGGACATTTGAGTGCCTTTTATAGATTTATAAGGCAGATGCTGCTCCTTAAAAGCATCTGTCTCCCAGATTCTTTTTTTTTCCTATACTCAATCATACAGTAGGGATTAAACTTCTGTGAAATGGTGACTCCCTCATGGTTTCATGTACATGCTAAGCTCATTTTTACCACCCTCACAATGAACGATACTCTTGTTAAAGAGATTAAAGAGAAGGGGGGTGGCTCCTCACCTCACAGAGGATCTGGGAATGGGGGGATGCCAAGGAAGAGTGAGATCTGGTGGGCAGGACTCTCCTGCAGCCATAAACAGTACCTAAGGTCCATCTATTGACAGGAGAGGGACAGCTCAAACCACTGTAGCAGGATTACTGTTTCCCATTTTATGAGATCTATTATAGAATCATAGAACCATAGAATGGTTTGGGTTCAAAGTGACCTTAAAGAGTATCTGGTTCCAACTCCCCTGCCCTGGGCAGGGATACCTTCCACTAGATCAGGTCGCTCAGAGCCCCATCCAGCCTGGCCTTAAACACTTCCAGGGATGGAGCATCCACAACTTCTCTGGGCAACCTGTTCTAGTGCCTCACCACCCTCACAGTAAATAATTTCTTCCTTACATGTAATCTAAATCTACTCTCTTTCAGTTTAAAGCCATTACCCCTTGTCTTAATGCTGTATGCTCTTGTCAAAAGTCCCTCTATAGTTTTATTGTAGGCCCCTTTTAGGTACTGGAAGGCTGTATCTTCTGTGTCTGATTGGGCTAGGTCCTTAGTTTGAGATTAAGTAACTATCCACCTAGACAGTTAAATAGATATTGAAATGTGTGAGTATTAAAAATCACTGCAGAGTGTCTGGAAAAAGATCTGCTGTGCAAGTACCCTGCCACACCACCACTGAGATCACTTCCAGCACACTGTGAGTCTGGAGTGATTCCTCAGGGGCTTCTTGGTACACTGGCCTGGAGGAAACGTCTGAGCAATGATGGAAAGCCAAGTCGGTCTTCTCATGATGATACTTAACTCCTGTATGGCACAGTACATCTGTAGCTGCTCAAAGCATGCAAATGTTGCTGTCTCTGTTTTCCTTTGACACATCAACTCTTTGTTCTCTGGGGATTTACATTGCCGTGCAAAGCAGAGTGGGTCAGCTGTGGGTCCAAGACAATCAACAATGCCTCGTGAGCCCTGCAGGGTCAGGGTGCACTGCAGGAGGTCAGAGGGAACCAGTTTTTAGCAGCAGCCACAGGATAAGCAGGGCTGCAACTCCCCATTGTACAGTCTAAAGCAGCTCATACAGCTCTTACTGGTGATGGAAGAGCAAGGTTTGGGTCCTCCTTGGTTCTGGAGCAGAGCTTGAGGCAGAATATGTCAAGTGAGGAAACTTCTCATCCCTGGGGATCCTGCCTGCAGCAACCCTCACTGAGGTGGCCAGGGGACTGGTGAGCAGTGTGAAAGCATCACAAGAGTCAGCATCATAGCACATGTGGAGTAACTTGAGTTAAGGCAGTAGGAACCAAGGCATGAAGAGCGCAGGGTCACAGAGCAGATCAGTTTACAATGTGAGTTAAAGATTTCCCATCCTGTCCACCAAGGCACATTACCTTCCCATTTGTGTGCTTCTTCTGGGAAAGCATCGCTCACAGAGCCCATCATTTGCAGTGCAGCGTGCACCAGCCTTTCATCTCCAGAACATGGCTGCGCTTGCTGAGACTACTGAGATCTCACTGGGAACCAAGACTCGGTGACGACAGCTTCCTGCAGGCACTTGTCAGGCACCGGCATATTGCTGTGTATTTATGGACACGAGTGTGGGTCTCAGCTCAGGAAAGACCCAGAACTGCCATGGTGGGGAGGCTAAGTGCTTGGCAGAGTGCATCGGAGAGACTGAAATAGTGTCTGTCGGTACCCAGCTTCTGCCTGGCTGCGATGATTTAGCAATTGCTGTCGTTCTGAACATCAGGCACGCTCAAAGAAAGTCTCATACCCTTGGATTTCAAATAGACTGGGAGTGTCGACTCTCTTAAAAGAAGAAAGTGCTGTAAATAAATATAATAGTCTTTCTGCTCTAAAAGTCGCACTGAAAACCATGCAAGCATCTGCATTTAATCTGCACATCAGTCTGACAGGCTGATTAAAAAAAAAGAAAACAACTGAAAGGAATACCACTGCTTTGCCTGAAGAATATTCATATGATCAAAGAGTGGATGTTTAAGTCAAGTGCAGGGATCAAATGGTACCAAATTCCAGAGTATAATTGGCAGTTGGGATGATCCAGTTTTACTCATCCAGGAAAACTTTTTGTTCCTTTCCCAGTTCTACTACCCAAGCAGCAAAAAAAAAAAAAAGACGTGCAGCTCCTCTCAGTGCTTATTTACTCAGCAAGGGAGCAAATTTAACTGTTTGATCCCACCTCAGAGCTACTGGGTTCATTCCCACTTCTGCAGAGACCTCCCTTTTGAGTTTACATGTTCCAGTTGGGTCCTACAGCTGCTGCGAACGTGCCCCGCCACGGTGCAACACCATGCTTTGGAGAGGTTGTGGCCATTCAGGAGCGGCAGGGTTGCTTATGCTGAACGGATGCTGCTGTAGTACTCACTGCACCCTGTAGTATCGGCTCCGGTTTCTCTGTGCTACAGCCACAACACGGGTCAGAGGGACATTCCCCAGAACACGGCACAGCTCCACAGGAGAGCAAACTTATGACCTTACTCTGAACACCACTGTTTCCTACTTCTAAAGAACAGATGTATGTATATTTCCGTGTCCCGTGATGGCTCTGGGACATTTTCTGAGGTGGTTGTTGGCTCTGAATGGACTGTTTCTGAATATGCCATTTAAAATAGACACATGTACTTGTCGAAACTCCTACTATCAACACACTCTAGCCAAGGCTGATGGTAGCTTGCAATGGCTCCCCCGGGATGCGGCACAGCTCTCTTCCCAGAAAAATATTCCTTGCCTCTCAGCTTTTCCTTTCCTTAGAACCAATGCTTGCACATCACCAGTTCCAGTTAGAGATTCTTATTCACCCTTCAAGCTACAAGGAAGCACTACCTATGAAAACTGGTGCCTTCAAGGCAGTGGTGGGTGCTGTTGGTAGGACACCTTGCAGCTATCTGTGGTGGTGCTTGGTAGCTGCAGAAAGCCTGGGGGAACACTCCACCTGCTCTGCCAGCTTTGTCCTCCTGTACAAAGCAAATTTTGGGTTTGTGTGTCCTTTTTTTTTTGGTGGGGGAGGAGTGGAGGAGGAGGTGGGGTGCCTCCTGCTGTTCTTTCCTTGATAGTTGAATTTGTCATACTTGCAGCACAGAAGTCAGTTTCTTTTGCAATTCCACTTCTTATAGCCATATCCCAGCCCAATCCTCATAGCTTTCTTACACACTGTTGTTTCACTGCCACTCCTAGGTTAAGACCATCTCAGAGGAGTTGACTTCAAAATGTGACTGCAAGGCGGTCACTACTTTTCTCTCTGCTTCCTTCAATCTCACCTCTCCATAAAATGCAACCTCTGGGGTTTCCACCATAAACTCCTTGGGGCAGGAACAAGCTCCTGTTCTTTGCACACTGTCAGGCAACACTGGGCCAGGGCTGCCTGGGACCACTGTGTGCAATGTGACACAAATGATGGAGGTTTCACTACCAAGGACAAGAGGGCAGAGTTTTGCTTTGAGCATTCAGGATCTCAGGTCTGGTGTTGCAGTGCTCAGTGAGCAGCTCAGAGCTGTGGACAATGCAATTAATCTAATTCCTGCTGAAGACAACAGGTCTGCCGCCACGGATGACAGGAGCAGGAGTAGGAACTTGCTGAGTCCAGGGGATTCCCTTCCCTTCCTGGACCTCCCTCCCTTCCTTCATCCAGGCGGCAGCAGTGCATTTTTATGAATTGGAAAAGTCCCAGGGCAGCCCAGTCTCCAGCTCCTGCCCTCCCCGTGGCTCAGTGTACGGTACGGAGGAGGAAGAGGTCACGGCGGGGAGGGCGCCATGCGCTGCTGACACACAAATCGCTGCAAATTTCCATCCGCCCGGGGCTCGCCAAAAGGAACTGTCTGAATCAGGAAGCTGGGCAATGCGTGGAAACGTGCTTCCCCTCCCACCACACTTCTGAATAGAGTTGTCACAACTTTTTATTTTTAAAGCCCTTCGTTTTCTCCCTGCTCAGTCCAAGGCACTCCTTCCTCCCCAGGGGTGAAATAGCAAGACATGTGGGAACTCTGTAACCTTGAAGTTGCCAGAATAGGTTGAATTTAGGGAAGTCAGTCATCGTTCTCCTGCAGGATGCAGAGAGGAGAGAATTGAGTCCCCAGGAGCTGCTCAGGGCCCTTCCTACAGCAGAGCTGCTGTTCCCAGCACATATAAAAGCTACTTGTACCAGATACAGTCAAGCTCCTGATTGTTAATGGCTAGTGTGAACTGTTCCATGCCAACTTCAAACATTTGTCTTCCATCTGCCCTGCAACAAGAGCAATGTCTTTCCCAAGCATCTGCAGGAGCAGGAATAGAGAAGGGGCTGGTTAGAGCTGCAGAAACCCACATTTAAATCTCTGTGCTGCTAATCTGAGGCAAAGTTTTTTCTCTTAGATCACTCCTGACTGAAGAAATCAGGGATCTATATCTGGACTTCCCACGACCACCATCAGCATCATAACCAATCATGAGCAAATGAAACAAGAGACTCCCCCTTCCTCCCTGCCACCATCACGGTCACAGTGTCGCATAGCTACAGGGATGGAGAAATTCCCATCTGCAGGTATTTTACAGATGAGGAAAGATAAGAGATTGAAAAGGGAGAGCTAAACCTGAGATGAGACGTGGTGAGATATGCCATACTGGATGCCTTTTCCCAGATGAGTGGGTGGCCGGATGGTCCCACTCCTGGGAGAAGGTCAGGAAAAGGAAACTACCAGGAGCAATAGACTGCTTTCAAGAGCATCAGCTGGCATGATTTGAAAGTGAGCAAGGATCTTGTCTCCCTCAAAACCTCTGGGAAACTCTCCTAGCCCCCTAGACCTCAGCCCCTGCCCTCCAGAGCAACTCGAGCAAACAACTGAGCTTTCCTGTGCAGTGAGTCACGGGATGGAGCACAATAGGGAACACATAGCAATGGATCAGGAAATGTTTCATCTAAGATGAGGGGAGGAGGAAAGCAGGGCAAAAGTGAGCGGAAGGTAGAGAGAAAAGCGTCAAGTAGTGTAGATAAATACTGACACAACCAGAGAGAGAAAAGAAGAGCCTGCACAGCTATAGTAACAGAGACCAATGGAAATTCAGTGGGAAGCACTGAGATGCTGCAATGGAATGAGAGGGCAGCTCACTGACTGGTTTGAGGGATCAGGCAGCTTCCTCGGTAGAGAGTTGGCTGAGCACTACCCATAGCAAATTTTTCTGAATGCTTTCAAAAGTCATGATTCCACTTCAGACACTGATGTATGCTGTCAAAGAAGGGGATCAGAAGCCAAAGAAACTGAACTGTATCCAGCAAAGAAATCAAAGCATCCCATGTGAAGCTAACTCTGCTTTACCCTGTGCACTACACAGTTATTTCCACTTGTTCAAAGGGGCAGCAAACATTGCTAAACTCAAACAGCACTTTGGACTGGTAGCATTTTATGTACATCGCACTTTGCAACTTTGAGCTGACAGAGATGACAACTCCAGAGGGTACTCAGCGGAGGATTAGAAGATCCCTATGGGTTCCCGTAGCTGAGTCTCCCCAGGATGAAAATCCTCCAGACACGCCTGCACAGGAAATAGGGACATTTCATGTACTCAGGAAAAGCAACGACCTATTTAACACTGCTTGACGTTGGCCGGGTGAGCAGCAAGCTGAATGGTGTGCCGTTCTGTTCAGCACTGCTGTTTCTTCCTCCCAACCCACACCTGCCACTTCATGCCTGTCTGTGTGCTTTATCTGCCTGACATACCTGCTTTCTAACAGCCAGACCTTCATCCACAGCAAACCAGCACGACTTTGCTGAAATCAGTGGGGCTACGGAGCTAGTCCAGCTTGCCGAGGACACGGCCTCTGGAGTGCAAACTGCTGAGAGGAAGGGCTGTCTTTGTTCCATATCTGTATCCTGATTAGTACACTCTGACCTGACCCCTGACTTGGTCTGTAAATGCAGCTGAGTACAAATAATAGCGTTGTTTGATTGGTTATCAGCAGTTCACTCAGGGATGCACAAAAGTCTTCTGGACTTTGCCCTTTTGCTTTAAAATCTCTCCTGTCAAGCGCGATCACCAATAACTACAGTGCTGCTGCTACTGTGCTAACGCACAGCACTGCAATGTAGCCGCAGTCACTGCGGCACGGTCATCGTGAAAAATCAGCCCCACACAATTTCAATCCCACTATGGGAATAAGCAGCAGAATGAACCCAAGGAAAATAACAACTGTGAGAAAGTAAAAGCAAAAATAGTTAGAGTCCAGTACTGTAAATTTCCCAAATTATCTCTTTCTCATTCACAGTTCTTCCTAAACAACAGTTTGTTGAATTTTAGCAAATGAATACATTTGTGGATTTGGGCTTTTAGGCCTAGATCTGCTGTATGTTTTTTATACCTAGTTTGTACCGAGGTAGGTCCAGTGACAAACAGGGAGCTGCTGTCAGCTCGCGCCAGGACAGCTCAAGTAGAGACCTCATCCTTCTGGATCACACAAGATGGTGACAGATTTTGCATCCCAGCAATGGCACAGCAGGGATCAGCAAGTGCGTAAACCTAGGGCTGCGGCTGAGGAGTCTGGCAGAAAGAGGTGAACAACCTCAACTCACCCCCATTTGCCCCCAACGCAACACCAGGAGCCATTCTCTGGTTGCCCTCAGGGCCATGATCTGCTCCTCAGCAAACCTCCGCTTAACCCCAACAGGGAATTTGTAACCCTGTGGGCTAAGACCAAATTCCTTCACTGCTGGCTTTCCACAAGCCCAAAACAGAGGAAAAGGAAGGTAGAGCCAGAGCAGAATTGTGTTTAAGCAATAAATCTGGCTCTGTATTGCTCTGAGTGAAGGTATTTGGAACCGGGAGTTGTGGTTCAAGCCCATCTCTAATTCCCTTTACAAATACGTGACACAATCTGATGAGTCTTTCATGTTAAACACCAGCGTAAGAGCTTTCATTTAATGGCTTTTCTTTCCCGCTCACAGCTCCCTCTCATCTCTGCAGCTTTTCATTGTGCAGTGCCAGAGCCGTAAAGATCTTACTATAAAGGGGCCCCCCAGCCTTTATCTTGCATATCACGACATCATGATTCAAATGTTACAGCGCTGCAACACAAATGTAACATCAATGTACATCCCATAACAGGCCCTAATCCATCCCAGATTTGGTTCAGTGCTCACTTGCTCAGATCTCCTTGGACCACACATCATGTGCCACTGTTTGTATTCAGCATAAACGCAGCATCAGTGTGGAAATCTCATCAGAACAACATCAGTATGGTCAGATCAAGAGGAGCTAGCAGGAAGCCATTCTATGTCTTTCCAGAAGACTTGCCAATGAGAGAATTTTGCACTCACGGTACCTACCTCCTAGGCGCTGGAGCTCGGTTGGGAAATGCATCGGCTGCGCCTCCAAGCCAGCCCGAGTGCAGGGCGCAGCAATGGCTGTGCCCCCAGCCGCTGCCAAGGGATGCTGGGACTCACATGGGGCAGCCAGGTCATGCCATCAGCCTCAGTAGCCTCTGGCAGTTCTCACAGGCTTGGCCTGAGATGACTGTCATGCTGCTTCAACCACAGGGATGCTTGGATCCATCCCTGCTGAGCAGCAGCAGGAGCCTTGGAGACCAGTGCTGCCTTTCCAGGTGGTCAGAAGGCACCCTTCATTCCTTTACCATCTGAACCCCTTTTCCAAATTGTGCGGGTGGCTAAATGCGGGTCCTTTTGTCATGAGTGAGCTGAGAGTCATTCGCAGGCAAATTCTTTCTTGTCCTTAACTTTTTTGTTAATTATAAGGAAACCAACAATCATCAGGTCATCCCCTTCTGCATTCTCATGCACTGTTCATTTTACCGGGAGAAAAACTCATTCTGTGCAAAATATTACAAAGACAAGAAGAACATCAGGTCTATATTAATATTTAAATCAATGAGTATTACAGAGCAAGGAAATAAAATGAAAAAACACAACAACAAACCCTGCAAACCATCTTGATCACAGCTGCTGCGAAAGCCACTCAGCAGTGCTGGAAAGCTTCCTCCCATCCAAGTATTGATCGCTGGAAACATTCCCTGCTCATGACATTCGGTTTTGAAAGGGTAAATGCTTTGAAAATACAATAGACTGAAGTTTTTTTCTTTCTTTTCTTCTTCCTTCTTTCGGCCTAAATGGAGTCTAACAGATTTTTTTTTAATTAAACAACATGAAGTCCACAGTATAGCTATACGTTGCAATCTACACTTATATATACAGTCCTTCCTTGCATGTTTAGTACCAGGCAATATGCAATATTTCTAAGACAAATCTAGGACAACCATATTATTCTCCTGTGGCTTTGAGATGACACTGTATGTGGTTTGCTCCATCTAACAAGAGAAGCAAACCATGTGTTTGAGCAAAAACATGTTGCATCAGGGAGCCTCATGTTATTGTTATGAATGAGAAGAAGTTGTCTTGTGGAAATACAGCCTGGAGACCCTCATTCCCTCCTGGTAGTTTCTTATGTACTACGCACTTGCATAACTCCTTGTCTCAAAACATTGTGTGTGTGATCCTGAAGGCTCCAAAAGCTTTGGGGCAAACAGGAGCTTGCTAACAGTGGGTTTGCAAACATCATGCGAAGCTGGCTGTTTGGTATGCTTTTGACACAACACTGGATAAACAAAACTGAGTTTATCTGATGTTAGATATTAGCAGAATAACTACATTTTATTCAAACCTTAGTTGTCCATGTGGAGAGCTTGTTGTCCATGTTAAAACATGAGGTTCACTTGCAAACAAAGCAGAGTGAGATCTGCAAAGTGAACGATGTCGGTGAATAACACTTTGGAGATGGGATATTGGATGGGAAGAACTTTGTCTTTATGTATAAAAAGCCATGAAACCTCCCAAAGTACCTATTAGGTACCACTGCCTGGGATACTGCACAAGGAGAACTGCCTGCTGCATTGGCAGTTAGGGCTGAAGAGAGTTTGTGGGCCGCCAGGAACATCTGGTATGTCAGTTAGCATCAGCATTCGGGCTTGCCAAATGTTAGTGTGTGTATGCAATTGCCTGTGGAGGAGGAAGAGAGACAAATGTTCGTGGCTAATTCCACCTGCTGGTTATCCTCTACCTTTCACATTGCCGTGTCTTTCACATTTGTTACCTGCTTCACAGCTTTAGGTCTTGTTGCCTGTGACTCGGTTTCTTAGAGAAATTTAAATTCCTAACTTCTTTGGAACAGAAATTTTGTTTTCAGGGGTTAATCTCAAAACACCTTTGCTAACAAAGATATTAATCGGACTAGTTCGGCTATCCAGATGCAGAAATTTCAGCTCGTTTACCCTCCCCCCACTAGAACAGCAGCAGAGTCGGAGGCAGGTTGGTTGGCTCAAGTGGACGCCAAGGCCGTCAACTCCAGGGTGAGCATTACCTTGGGTGTTGTCTGTGCCTCTCTCTGCAACGCAAGCAGAGAGCTTGACTGGAGCATGCCTCAGTCCAAGCAATGGCACGTTCTGGTCAAGAAACATTGAAGCTCTTCTCACCCTTGTTCTTCATAGGAAAGTGCCTTTGTTTGTTTTTCAGATACAGGCTTTTGATAAACCGTGTAAATGAGAAACATGTATATTAAATTAGATATATTAAATCCTTTGAGTGTTTTAAAGTTTTCTGCCAAATTTAGGTTCCACTGTCCTCTTTTTCCCTCTAGCAGAAGGATTAATCTCTCTTCCTGCAACCCTGTGAGGACCAACACTCATTTTCCAAAAGTGTACCTCAGCCCCAGCTGGGCTTTAACAGCTATCTAAGTAATTGGGACACCAGTTCACTAGCTCAAAAATAATTACTTTGTACTGTGCAAAAATTAAAAGTTTCCATTTTCTGAGAAAATGAAAGAAAACAGACAAAGCTGTCTTTAGGCAATGGGCAATGGACATAGCCCATTGAATATTATGGAAACTCTTAAAGGAAAGCATTGTTTCCAACTGAAAATTCAAATGTCGCCTTTCAAAAAGATCACAAGGAAATTTATTCTATAAAAAATATGTGCAGATTAATTGAATTCAAATTCAGTAATGGCTCCAGTCCCCACCTCCCAGCACAACTGCCTCCATGGCTATTTTCCTGTCATCTGAAGTCTTTAGCCACCTCCAGCTCTCAGTTAGGCGATCCATGCCAGAGAATGCACTTAAAGGAGGTTGCATTATCAGGGTGGAGATACACATGTGTTTTGCTGTGATTTGCTCCCCAGCTCTGTGATTTACTGCTCTCATCCACCTCTCGGCTCTCTCCACAGACTCCCAGGCTGATCTCGCTGCTGTGGACTGGGCAACTCCCGGTCTCCTCTCTGCCACCATTTTGGTTCCCTGTCCCATTTGCACATCGAGGTGAGGTTGCAAGTGCCGGATGCAGGGAGCAGGTATGAGCTCTGCATTCCCGCGGGCGCTGAAGGTCTCCCTTGCACTTCTCAAGCCTGTGTGGCAGAGACAAGGGCCATCTGTGGATTTTGGCACATACTGAGTTCAGGCCACGACTCCTTTCTGCATGGAGGTTTATATCTAACCCAACACAATAAATAACTGTCAGATTAAGCACGGCCATGCAAATGTTACTCTACTCACATTGTAAAAGCTCCCTTTTATGTGGGCGTCCTCTGAAACAAGGCAACCCTTCCCTGGCCCTCGGTTACACTCAGCCCTGCTCTAATCACCCTGTTTTGGATGTGTGGCTTGCTGTGAAAGACAAATGACTGGAGCTATTAAACTCCGTCTTGTTGTGAGCGTGCCCAGTGGTAATATTGTAATGGATATTACATTACAGACGGGACAGCAGTCTGCCAGGGACCAAGGGCCAGGCAAGGACAACCGCTCTCCGACAGCACTGTGCACCCAGCACCCACGGCTCAGCCTGGGCCACCTTGCAAACAAGTCAGCCGAGGCTGCACAGGTACACAAGCCGAGGGTCTCTGGTGCTCGTGCCATGTCATGCTGGCGGGGAGCCCTGGGAAGAGCCGGGAGGTTCCCATGGCTGGAACAACCCCTCGCTTTGTGGAGCTGAGTCATGGTGCAGCTGGTGGTAGAGGCAGGGAAGGAGACACAGCCCCTTTGCTCCCCACGACATATCCATCACTGCCATGGGTGGGCTTCGGCATGGCCCGCGACAAGGGCTGGAGAGCCAGATACTGTGGCACATTTCAGCAGCATCTGAATCACGTTTTGTGTGGCGGCCGCTGCCCTGTGAATGCAGATTACATTGACTGAACCACTCTGCGCTCCCTGTGCCAGCAGAGTGAGCACCTCGGCGGGCACCCAGGAGCACGTCCAGGCTGGTGTGCGACGCTGCCGAAGGGATCATGATGTCTGGTTTCTATTAGATCCTTTTCAGTTGTCTCTGAAAAAGTTTGCCTTTCTGAAGAGGCAGTCTTCTGTATTGGCAAGGTGTTAGCAGAAATTCTTAAGCAAGAATAAACAAATGCTGCCAGGAACTGTAAATTAGAAGTGATAATTGGAAGTGATATATCAGAGCATGTGTGCCACATACGCACTTGCTCACCTGCTCTCCATTAAAAGAGTTAACATCCCAGACTCAGTCACAATAAAAAAAAAAAAAAAAGATAAAATGCTTTTTAATCCCCACTCCTAGTCCCCTGCCTGAGACTCAGATGCTGCCTGAATCAAACTGCCAATTATGGTCCAGCTGGAGTAAGCCAGGGGCTCGCTCCCAGGCACTGCACCCCACGCTGAACCATGTGCTCTCACCGCACCCCATCCCACCGGGCACTGAGTGCACCCTTGCAATGGCTGAGCCCCTTCTGCTCCCACTGCCAGTGCTAAGTGCCTGCCAGGGCTGCAGCCGATGTTCGCAACGTGCATTCATCTTGGGTTCACCACGGGGACTCACAGATTTAATCTGAGGAAGTCCTTGGCCTCTGGCTGTCATGAGTGTCAAGGTTGCTGCTGCCACAGAGATGGATGCAGGTGAGCGATCTGCGTGATGGGGCTGAATAAATAAAATAATGGGAGTCTAGTACCCATAAAATAAAGGGAAATAAAATATAGGCTAGGTTTTATAAAGGTCATAGTTTTGCAATACAGCTGTCTCCAAAATGGCTGTATGGACCTTAGTAGGCATTCCATAGGGTTCGGAAAAGAAATAAATTAAATCATTTTTGGCCCCCTGTAAGTTGATTTGGTGTAAATCTGGACATGGCAAATCTTTCCGTGATACAGAGCTACTACGCAGTAGTTGACAGGTTTGCATACGCACTGACCACCAGCAGGTTTCATTTGTAAACTACTTGAAGGCAGAATCTAACAGCTACATTTATTCATACATCAAATGAGAACCTGCCTTTTGCCTGGCTCTTCTGTAGAAATTAATTTGATATTAAAAAAAAAGCAAAACACCTCACTTTGTTAAAAAGGGGACTGTTTATAAACAGAATGAAGGAGATAATGTGAGTGCTTAGGAAAACAGATGGATAGATATCACCAAAAGATAATAGTGAGGATTAAGGATGAAATCTATCAAAAATATTAATTAGATAATTTCCTCAACAAAAGACATCAAAATGTACCAATATGGGGAGTGTATGGTGGTAATCATTTGCATTGTGATACGATCACAGTGTCCCAGTAAGGGATTAGGGCTTCACTGTGTCAGTGCTGCAAATGCCTATCTTTGTGGAGCAGCTTCAGGTCTCCTAATGAAAGGAGCTACACAGTGATAAATGGCATTACGTGCTTGCAAGGTTATTGTTACCTCAAGGTCACTGTTGTCACTTCCCCCTCACTATTGTTATGAAAGCTGGTGCTATTAAAACTCAATCACGTTAATAGTGAGGGAGCTTGCTAACACACAAAATGCATGTAAAAGAACCTTTGCTGGGGTAAAGCCAGGATTAAGATTTTTAACTTTACAAGACATTCTCTATGGACACCATGGCAACAATGCACACCCACGACTCCCGTTGAAAATCTGCAGCTGGATGGGTGCAGGTTTCACACCTGTGGCAGAGCATTTTGGAGATGTTTTCCCCCAGAGATGTCGTACTGGCTATGCTGGTCTCCATCTGCTCTCAGTCCCCAGCGGACAGGTCACGGAGTCCTTGTAGTGTCCCCAGGCAGGTGGGCAGCTCAGAGGAGAGCACATCTTCAGGGCAGCTGTCCTATACCACGGGCGCTCAGGCACCTGGTACAGTGTACAGGGATGCTCAGTGGCTCAGACACAGCCACTGTTGGTCCAGAGCCAGGAAATCCCGGTGGGTCCGGCGGGACGCTCTCCCGGTAGACATCTCCTCACTGTGTTCCCAGCGTGTTCCCCCAAATTCCTGTTTTTCTGCTGGTAACGTTTCCATGTCCTGTTTTCCTGAGTCACCACACATTCGACCATTTCTTGAGACATATGTGTCAGATCCTGCCGTGGTTGTATCGAGCCGGGTAGTTTTGGAGCACACAGGGTACAGAGAGAATCTGCAGCCCAAGGCTGGAGAAATCCTGAGCTCTGTCTGGAGAGAAAGCATTGAGAGCCTTTAAAAAAATTGCAACTAATTAAAATTTAAAATTAGTTGACAATTTGACAGATACTGACACATGGATCTCAAACCAGGAAGTTATTTTCAGTCATTTGTGTGTCTGTAATGAGGCAGGGACTGCATTCTCCATGTAATGTGCTAACTAGAAAATCTGATTAATTGAATGATGGTAATTGCGTCTGGAAAATGAAGGCATTTATCAACAAATCTCAAGTATTTACCATTGCACAAATACAAAGGCAATACAGAGACAGCTATACATTATTGATCAATATTCTAGCCATAGAATATTGTTCTAGAATATAGAATATTGTTCTAGAATATAGAATATTTCATTGTTCTGAAATGAAATACAAAATGTTTTTTTCTCTTAATCTGCTTATGCTATCACAATAAACAGTTTGGAGCAGCCAGACATGTTTTGTTGGAATTCAGTCATAAAATTGCATAACATGAAAATCAGATGCTGTGGACCAAATTTCCACTCATGAAAATCTTGGCAGCTGACAGAAGTCAGGTGAGAATTTGGGCCTCTCTAGATGATTGGACAGAGGAGAAATTGCTGTAGATGTGAGTACAAATAGCTTTTGCACACCTGAGGCACGTGTCTTAGATTCTTGCCATGAGCAGCCCATTCTTGCAAAAATGGAGCCCATGCTGCAGACCCTCACAGGTTTTAGAAAATTGGGCTACTTCATATGAACACAGCTCTGGACTCCTCCATGCCATCAATTACTGTTGTGGCACCTTAACTTTGAAGGTGCCCTGGCTGCCTTTTGGCACTATGTTGGTAATGAGTCATCCAGCAACCCCTCTCCAGACCTACGGACACTTGTGGGCTTGGGATGAAGCAGAGCACAGATACGTAAGGGAATGTGAGCAGAAGTGCTTTGCTGAGGTCTGCTCCAAAGCTAGTGACCCTTGGCTTCCCATCACCACTATCGCACATACAATAAAAAAGAGTCAAAAATTCAGCACCCGCTTTCGCTCCCTCTACTGTGCCAGCGGTGACTTCTTGATGTAGCATATCTGTTCAGAACCTGAAAAGATTTTGTCATATTTTTCCAGAAAAGAAAGTGTTTCCCTATGTCAGAAAAGGCAAAACCCTTAACCATTACTACTTTAAAATCTTGAGGTAGTCTTTGTGCCATGAACAAAATGGATGCAGTGACAGGCAGAAGACATTACAGAGAAAAATACATGTGGTCTGCAGCTCTCCTTCAGACCCACACAGTACTGATACCGGAACGTTACAGAGTTCTCAGAAAGAGAAGGTTGTAAGTGTCAAATCAAATCCCATACACTGCAACAAATGAGTACAGCAGGAAAGGAAAGACAGAATGGCAACCCTCGTGCGGGTCTGTAGCTCAGCACTTGTGGCCAAACTTTGAATAACCTCTGCATGCAAGGTTTCATGGCACTGGTTCCTCTGTGTTTATGAGAGAGGAAGAGAAATGTGTGTTAAAAAAGTGGAAATCAAATATAATGGAGACCACTGCACCTTCAGGTGGACACATAATATCTATCAGAAGATTGCTACTTAATATTTAAAATTATTTACACCATAATAGCGGAATTTATGAGCGATACATTCAGCTGTCAGTGCACATAAACCTGTATTGATTAAAATAGTATCTAAGATTCACTATGGAGGTGCAGTCTTATCCCTGGGGATTAATAACCATTTGAGAGGAGCTGATGGCTCAAGGTGCAGTCAAGGACCATTAACCCCACTTTGTCATTAATCCCCAGAAAATGTCCTGTATCAAGGTCGTTATTGCTCTTATAAGCTCTAAATGAAGAATAACAGAGGTGTATGGATTTTTTGTTATAGCCGGTGCAGACTCAATTGGTGTGTACAAAGCATGACCCGAGCATTACGTGTCTGCCCTGCACAGGAGCCTCTAAGGTTTGCTTGAATAATTTCTTAGCATTTCACTTTGTCTTTAATTAACTGCATGCTTCAGCCTCTTTTCTCTATTTGTGTCACGCCCAAAAGAAAGGAGCATTTGTGAATAGTAGCTAACGTCTAAACAAATTCTTACAATATTGAAGGTGAGATACATTTTCAGTATTCTTTTGAAAGAAAAATCTGTTGAAAATTCCTCAGTTTATTTCTTTTCAGATGCCCATGTCTCAATTTAGATGCTCTTCTGCTTGCTTCATATCAGAGAAAGGTGCATATTTTGCTAGCAGGAAGGATGGGGTAGTCACAGCCTGCTAGCAAAATATACACCTCGTTAACAGGGAAGGCTAAATTTAAGAAATAACGGATGCTTTTTTTTCAAGGCAGGATATTAGCAAACAAACAGCAAAATGGTGCAAAAACAACTAAAGAGATTCCACAGCATTCTTAGCAGATTATCCCAAGAGAAAAAATGAAGCTTATATGTACAGCTACCTGCACATCTGTGTTAGTGCGTGCATTTAATGTGGAGGACATTTAATGTATGCACAAAAATAATATTCCATGGAGGTGTCCTTAATAATGGGATAGCTGAAGCTTCAGTTCAGATTCTAGACAAAAATTCTGATTTTAGACAAATCAGCATTTAAATTGTTTTGTTAGGGGTGCAAACAAATACTGCCTGGCACCAAAGATCACCATTCATTCCCGCACTAAATTTTGTTTTCTTCAAGCTATTAGATAAGTTAGGTGCAAGTTTCTAATTTAGGTTTGCATGTCAAAGGATTTTACTCTTCTTTAAAGATTAGGGTGAGACTCTGATGTTTATATTTAGTATTTCATGTTTAGTTTACCATAAGAGAGGAACTGGATCCTTCACTCTGGATTGTGTGCACACATCGCTAGGATGCCCCGCGATGTTTGCAGAGGAAGAGAGGCAGGTATTTATCATAAATGTCTGCCTGTCCTGCCTGCCCAGCTGTTTATACTTGCGTTACTGTGAGCAGCTGGAAAGACTGCTGCTCTCCAGAATTGAAAGCCTGACTTCCCCAGATGCTTCACTCCTTAGAAAAATTATTATCAACAGTTCTTGTCAAATCAGAAGGGAATACCAAGGGAGAAAAGAAAGCTACTATTCAAGGGGCTGTTCTGCGATGCCGTTAATTCTTTCAATGGTGAGATGTGGAATACATTTTTTAAATTTCAATAACTACAGATTTGGGAGGATCTCCAACATGTTGCAAGACTAAAACTACAATTGCAAAGAAAAGAAAAGAAACTAGAGGAGTGAGCTCCAATCATCAACTGAATGTCACTAAGACCAAAGCCAGGTGCTGCTGTGAGGAGAAAGGGGAGTCACAATGCACCCAGCAGCAGCGCTGGGGAAGAGGGCTGGGGGCAGCCGGCAGCTTACAAGCCAGCCATGAGATGACAGGAGAGTGGTACCACAAGAAGGACGGGTCTCACTCGGAGGAGGGCATCATGTATAGGACACATTGTATGATCATCATCACCTGCAACTTCGCACAGCGGAGGCCACAGCTGGAGGAACAACACTTTGCAGAAGGTGGAGATGAAGTGGAACAGAGACATAGGAAGGCAAAAGGTTTAGCAAATACAACCTACTGAGCATCAAAAGAATTTACTCTGTTTTGTCCAAATCACTATCTTCTGATATGCAGAAGGCTGTTTACAGCAGACTGTTGTTCTCCCACTCCAGTGAGGCAGGACAAGAAGAAGCAGGCTCAATTTGTAACTTAGGCTCAGATTTAATATTTAGAGAAACTTTTGAATGATAAGTGTATACCAGGCTACTCGGGTTTTTATCTCCTTGCACTGGCATCTTTTTTAAATAAACATCACCACCTGCCAAGACTGACTTTACTTTCCTTTGGACTGTACCCAGAGCAGGAAGGTAGAGTCCAGAACTTCTTGGGGTCCTTCCAGTCCTGCTTCCCCACAGCTCCCTGACTTCATAATAGCAAACCCCAGACCTCCTTTTCAAGAGTGACAGGCACAGGCTGCTGGCTGTATCACTGCAAAGCCGCTTGACCTAAGCTATAAACAAAGGTAAGAAAGACTGAGAAACAGCTACTGCCAGGTACTGTTGAAAAATGCTGTAAGATTTAAGAGAGCTGCCTGATTCAGAAAGGAAAAATACCTTCCATCTAAGCTTTTCCCTCCCAGCTTGATATCAGCCTGTAGGCCTCGATGAAATACTGCAGGTTAAGTGGTTTCAAATCCATCCCTTGTCAGCAGTAAAGGCCACGCTACAAATCAGCCACATTAATGCAGCTTCTCTCCACTGACATTGCCAGTTACGAAAACATCGTCTGGTTCACAGTTCATGGTCTGAAGCAAAGAGAGAGGAACTGTTTCTTGAAGAGAAGTTTCAATACCAATGTTATTCAACATAACTTCATAATTGCCAAAATGATTTGGTCCATGGTCCATGTTTGTAGACCTACAAGTTTTCTCTAGGAAGTTTTCATTCTGTGTCACTTTCTTATCGCCTTAGGTATTGTGTTTCATATGATAGCTGAATTGCGGATTGGCTGATGATGGTGTAGTTAAACTTACAGAATTACTATTGCAGTGAATAAAAAAGTAATTCGTCTACCATAGTTGCCAGCAGTATTTACACAAGTGTCACTTTCACAGAATTTGACAAATTGTCTCTTACTGTCCTTGGGTAGAGCAGCCCTCAGTCCAACCCCGCTCTTTGAGTACTATTTCTAATGTTCTTATCCCTTGGAATAGTGGCAATATAATAAAGGTTTGCAGGCCACCCACAATATGCATGTAGTCCAGTTATCATGTGTCTGCTTCAGTTTCAGTATATCGTATTCGAGGGCTTGAACTGACATACCTTGGTATCCACCAGCAAATTATCCCCTTCTGGTTAAATACTAGAAGACAGATCAGCATCTCAGAGCACAGCCTTCTGAACAGGCTATAGATGAGGACTACCTTTAAAAGAAAAATAATCTGACCTTCCAAAAAGCAAAGTGAGATGCTGGGTTCAAGAATGTACTCAAGAAACTTAGTATGTGGGTATGCAATTAATTTAACGTGTATCTTAAGCATACGTCAGGGGAATAATCCATCATTTTTAATGGCCTATCTGTTTTCCCCCAGGATTAGAATTCAGTTATTTTCCCTGCAACTAAGATCTTGTGACCTTAAAAAATCCTACACTCTGCCTCAATAGTGTTCAGCTGTTATTGTTACTTTTATTATTATGAACATATATTACTTTGGGAAATAAAGTACTGAGATGAGGCATCTGTTACTCAACATACGCCAGATACAGAAACCAAACCACAAACATCAAGAGGGGTTTGGGTGGTGTCTGTGGTGTCTGTTGGAGGAAAAGAAAGTGGACGTTCCTGTCACCTGGCCTCAGCTCTCCCCCTGTGCAGCAGGCAATGGGTACCCAGAGCCTGCACTGTTTACTGATGATCAGGCAGAACTGGGGTGAAAAGCAGAGCTTTTCATCATCCACATGATGAAAATGTTCCAGATTTGAGTCCTGCCTGAAGCCACACAGAGAGGCTCCCTCTGTTCTGCCTACAGTCCTTCTACAGCTGAAACTGTAGAGTCCAGAGAGGCAAACCAAGGTGCTTTAGTCATCCTGCTAACCTTGCGGCCAGGTAAGGACAGTGTTAGGAGATCCCATCCGATTTACTCAACTGCTTCTATTGCCATTTCTGTCACAGTGGAGCTGGGAGCAGCCACACAATCCTGATGATGATGCTCCTGCCCTGCAGATCCTGTGTCAGGTTCGCTCTGCTGAGCCACAGAGCTGCCATGAGCAGGCAGCCTCGCACCCTCACCCCTGGCTGCAGGATCAGTCGGAGACCCAGAGGAGACAGTAGGAGCATCCCCTGTGCCTTCTGGGATGCAGTCTGTGCTGCATGAACCAAAAAAAAAAAATTTCTGACTGGAGCCCCTGGTTGAAAACAGTCCCCAAGCAGGGCTCCACAGCCGTGGTCCTGGGAAAGCACTGGCATTGAACTCTCCCAAATGACTGCCTCACTTCAGTTCAAATACCGGGTTTTCATTCAGCAAAGTTCTCATACAGTTGGACCTTGATTTATTTGGTTGGGTTATTTGCCTGAAAGGAATAACCTCGCATCTTCTAACAGTTGTGATTTCTCTGCTTCATTGATTAAAACACCTCTTTTCCGCTATTTTCTCTACAGTCACACACCCCACCCCCACTAATTAAATAGCTCCAGCCCTTGCAGCCATAAGACTTCAATGGCTCAATAACATCCTGAGTCAATGTGTTGCAAAGCTGCTTTTTAATTCATTCTTCATGCAAATGATATACAATTAGACCTGGTTAATCTGCATTCCTTCTGCAAACGCTATTGTTAATAGGATTTAAAAAAAAAAAAAACCCTTCAGCTTAACAAATCAATGGCACATACAGGCTATCAGATCAGTTACTCCTTAAACCTTTTGGATGGCCAGACATATGGGGGAAGCATGCAATGATTATAACAAGGCCTTGCGAGAGTACTTTGCAGTGCTTGGGATGTCTGACTTCAGAAGCTTTCCGCTCGGTTTTTTTCTCCCAGCACTGCTCGTCTCCTCAGTTCAGGAAAGGGGAGGGGGGATCCCAGAGGAAAAGGTCAGACCTTTCGGAAATTCGTTAGGGACTGACAAGGGCTGGGGGTTCCTTGAGGCTTTCTTTCTAAATTGAGCTGAATTTTTCAACAAGCGCCCAGTTCTTAGGACAGGTTTTTACCTGTTAACAAAGAGCATTGATAAAACAGAGAAGAAAAACACATTCCTCGTTCAGGCATGCCAGGCTAGCGTGGAGGGCTGCTGCTTTGTGTCTTGCTAGAGAAATTCTGGATATGCTGACAGACATTTCCAAGTTTCACTTCCAGCTCAGGTGCTCTGATAAGCCTCTCAAAAGGGAAAATGTGTTTCTTCTGGCCCTTGACCCAAGGAGAGATGTGGATGCCTGTGTTCTCCAGGCACAGTCTCTGGCTTCCCTGGGAGGCGGGGGAGGACTAAATGGCCTTTTCTTGCAGTTTAGATGCATGGGGAAGGGCTGTAGGTGTTACCTGTGAGAAAAGATGTCCCCAGGGGTCTTACAGCCCTTTGGTGGCCTGCAAAGCACCAGGGCTGGACAAGGACTCCCAAGGTAGGAAGAGTCCTAGGGCAGGAATAAGTTCACTGTCACATAAATGTTATTACCTTTCTCCTTAGCTTTGAAGTGCCCACTGTTTGTGCAATGTAGCACACTGATAAAGCTGAGAAATTAAAATTCTCCATCCACAAGGGATGAGAGAAGCAAGGTACTCAGACTTTCTCCATGGTGAATCTCTCCTTTCATTCAGCTTTGGCCCTCCAGTCAATAAGGGCACCAACTGTGATGAGGGCCCCAGTCCATCTGGAACTATTCATTTGGGTCACCAGATGATATGGACTTTCAATCCCTGCCAAACTTGTCCTGATTTGCACAAGGGACCAGATGCAAAAAGGCTCTGTATCCCAAGACAAATCTCCTCTTGTCACAACCGTACCAGATACACTCGCAGGCATCTCACACTGGGATATTGCAACCTTCTGCAGCCAGAAAATATTATCCTTCATTATGCATATACCTTCCAGTACAAACATGACAACTACTGATGTGCCTTGACAGCTCTCCTCTCTTTCCCTCTCCCTTGATGCAGCACCGAGCAATGAGAAGCAGGCTCTCGGGAAAAAGTTTGCATGAGAAGTGATAACATGAAAATATGTCAGCATTCCTGAAAAGCATTCGGGCAGCGTCAGTCAACAGAAGTGCCTGCAGGCTTAAAAAAAAGTGCGCAGCACTTCTCAGACCCCACAGCCTGGCAGCTGCATCTCAATCACACAGGGAAGCCGCAGCCTTGCAGCACCTGGCTGGTTTTCTCTTTCCAGCCAGGAGGTACGCAGGGGAGCAGGACTGACAGGGCATTTCTGGTGCAGTTATTCATTAATTGGATGGAAAAATGCCTGGCATATTTTTCAAGTTTTCCACCCACCCTCAGAGCAGAGGAGAGGCTCATCCCACCGGCACCACCCCTCACGGCCAAGGCAGGGCAGGCTCTCCCTGCGTGGAGGCAGTGCCATTCCACCCTGGCAGGGCTGGCCCCTCGCACCTACCCTCACCCAGAGCTCACGAGGTCAAGTGTCTTGGTCCTTTCAGCCTGGAAAATGTACAAATTAAATGGACAAGTCAATAGGAGAGGGAGAAGACATAGTGGTGGCAGTTTTTGTAGGAGCTCCAGTGAGGAAACAATAGTAACTCTCCATCCTCCAGCCTTGGTATCATCATGGTAACACCATGGTAACACCATGTTACTTCTCAATAGACTTCAAGGCTTCCTCGCTCCTCCCTGTCATCCCTTTGGCCAATCTCTTACTTGCTTTCACTATCCATATTTATTTGCAAGAAATGTATGGTGATTTTGTGGGTGTTTTATATCTCTAAACTGTCCTGTCAAGGCTGATGTTTTAGAGTTAGCTGTGGTGGACCCGCAATGCCCTCAGGCACAGCATCTGGCATTACAACATCCGCTAGTGCAACTCACCCAGGGCTTCTGCCATTGTGTTATAAAGAGGAAATCATAGCAAAATCATGAATAACAGAATCGATGCAGTGTCCTTTTCATATGCAGTCCTGCACTCTGCTTTGGAGCCAGAAGTGTGCTAACGACAATTGTACTCAAGCAGACAGTTATAATAACTAGTCCTCTCCAGATCACAAAGGCCCTGCTCTAATTACAAGTGCTAAGTGCAAATCCCAAGCAATTCCACTAAAACCAATTGAATAACTCTGATTTTCCCTGGAGAAAATGGCTGCAAGAGTTGGCCCCAAAGTCCTTTTTTGCTCCTCTCATTACAGCCACAAGGCAGATCCTCCAAAAGTTTGAACCTCATAACAAAGTAGTGCTGTCTGAGGACATATTAAAAGAGGACAAACTATCTGAACAGCACTAATGCAAAGGTTAGGGAGGGGTGTCTGTGCAGCGCAGAGGTACCCAAGTTATGTAGGGGCTCATATTCCATTGGAACACTTGGAGCTAGCCCAACTGGCACCTCTCTCTCCCACTGCTTCAGTGCAGGAGGAGCTCTGTTTGCTTTACCAGAGCTATTTCTGCAGGGATGTCCTTTTTGTTCTGTGTTTGTACAGCAGCAAGTGACAGATTCCTCACCATATCACTGCAGTCAGTGAGAAGGGTGGTCTAGCTGGCTACTGAAACACCTCTTCCCTCTCTAGGTGGAAAGAAAGGAAAATCCCTCCAAAGACCTCTCTGCCTGTCTCCGGCTCTGTGACAGACTTTTCTACCTAGGGCTTGTTACTATTTGAGTCTACTGATACTACATCTATGCACTTCCAACCTGTGATCGTTATAGATGATAGGTCATCTACTGCTTCTCTTTCCTGATGCCAGATAAGCATTTCAGTTAGGATCATTGAAATGAGTCACATCACCAAAGCAGAAGCACTGAGTTTACCAGCAAGACAAAAATATGTGTACAATAAACAATATGTGGTCCAGCGTTGATCAAAAGATAAATGTCCAGAGTCTCATTTGAAATAAGGGGCTTCTGTTTCATAAACTGTTCTAATTATCATGGATCTGCAAAATAGGCCTCAGTATCCCACAAAAAAAATTTCTCTTCTAGTTTTGGCTATTTATATAGTAAACCCATTAAGGTCCTTTTCCTTCTTTGCAGATTCCTGTACTCATCTTCCCTGGTTTGTGTCCATTTTAATTTCTTCTTGTTTCTCCTTATGGTCATGTTACTTCCAAACACCTCTATCTCCTTGCAGTTAAAGCAGCTACTCATGTGAAAAACAGCTCCAAGTGTGGGTGTTACATTGACAGTCTGACAATGTATTCAGGCAATTCTAGCCAATCCTATCTACATTTTCACTGGGAACAGTCCTCATTATTGTCATCTTATTAGAATATCTGAGTAAATACTGAAAAAAAAATCAGATGCAAACCTACCTTGGAAACATCATATTTCATACCTCCAGTTCTAGCCAGGATTCTGAAGCACAGGATTTAAAAAAAAAAAAAAAAGAAGAAAGAAAATAAGGAAAAAAAAAGAAAAAGTAGAACAAACACTCTTTTAAAAACAATGCAACAAAATGTTTGACAGCTTGGAAAGGCTGACATTTGTTTTGTCTATCCAGGTCATTTACTCTTATTCTTGCATTTCTTTCTGAGGCCAGGCTGCCTGCTGCGGTGAAGGTGACATCTATGGTGTCACAAGGTGGTTCAGTGAGGTACCGTGGTATCCATGATCCTGCTGCAGGCTCTAGGCACCCTCTTTGGTTATGGGCTCTGCTCTTCATTCACTTGCAGCCCTCACGTCAACAAATCTTACTGACATCTATGGCATTCTTTTCTTCTAAAGGAAAAAAAAAAAAAAAGCACAGGATCTGGCCCAAATTGCGACAAAACAGATCGCAAGCTAAAGGATGGGAGGCCTAGAAATAGACTGTTAGTGGAAACCAGTCTTGAAGCCAGAAGTGATCTGAAATCGCTCTTGCATGGGAATGTCTCCCCCAGCCCATCTCCTGCAATGTGCCCTCCATGCATGTCATCAGCTCTGTCATTTTCCTGCAGGGAATTACTAATGGGTTGGGATGTCTTCTTCTCCCCCCTCTGCCCTTTCAAGCCGGTCATGGCCATCCTCATAAATCTGCCAGGATGCTAACAGTCAGACTGCAGCTCACAGGGGCTCAGGGGACTATGAGTGATATTCCTTCTGCTTCAGCTCTTTCCAAGACAGCCATTGATTTAGGAGGATGCATGTTCAAATAAAATAATAAAAAAAGCTCCATAGTGGAGCTATGATCTTCTGTATTGAAGCAACTGCAAGTGCAGGATGTGTTCCTGGAGAAACAGGCTTTCCAGGCAGTGAAAGGAGCAAACAAAGACCAGCAAAAAATGGGACAGGGAATTCAACTATTTGCCTGTGGATTTGATAGAGTGCCACACATGCTTTATCTCTACCCAATGTCTTGTTAGTGAAGAGCCATTTATTTATTTTAGAACATGTTGACAATGAATGCTCCTAGCAGATAACATAGTCTCAAACCAAAACAAGGTTTTCTGTTAACTCTAATCCCCTGGTTTTATTTCAGCAAAGACTATCTGCAGTATCCTTTTACTTTCTTTACCAGTGAGCTGCTGCCAACTCTAATCACAGCAGACATTATTTCTGTTATCTGGATGATTCTAAACGACCCTGTCTTCAGCACTGAAAGGCAGCTTGATGTTATCTGAGGGACCACGCAAAGCCTGTACACATAAAGGCAGGCTGAGCAAAAGCCCTGTGTGCCACTAAGGGCTCATCACATGAAAGCGCCTTGGAAATTAGTATATAGATCTCTGGTTGTGATGTGGGTATAGGAGATCATTGCTGTGTCACTCACTGTAAATGACATGATGGATGAATCTCTGAAGGCTGGGTGGTTACACATGGGCAAATTCTCACATGCTGGCCACTCTCCAAGTGTCTCCTGAGGGTGCAGAACTGGAATGAAAACCCTGCAGAAATATGCATTTTAGAGTACATGGGTGCTTTAGAGATTGTCCGCACTTTAATGACAGGAGTTGTGGCAAGAAGGCAAGTTGGAACTGGTCATTTCTAGGCATAAAACTAGTTGATAGTATTGAAAATTTATGGGAAGACTCGTATGTCTGAAATGTTCATACCAAGTATTATAACCTCTTTAGAAATGCTAGAATAGACAAAAGGAAATAGGAAAAGAAGCATCCTGTCGTTCTCTATGCCAATGAGACAGTGACCTTAGATGATAAGGGATAAAGCACAAGGGGAGCTATTTGGTGACGCTGATAGATCATCAGTTTGGACAGGGGATGGGAAAATCAGCTTTGTAAGTACCCTATGGGACAATCTGACTGCAACAGAGCTCAGTTCTCAGGACAGTGATTCTCAACCAACCTTTGCTTTTTTAAAGGGCAGCTTTCTAACTCAGAACATTTAACATTGGGAAATACTCTTCTGGAGCTCCTCTTGACAGATAGAGGAGAAATGGGAATGGAAGAGGGTTGTCTAGACACAAGTAACAGTGATTTAGTTACCCTTGTTTTATGCAAACAACATGACGTCCAAAACAATAATATAGATACTTGATACTTTAAAGGAAACATTTCTCAACATTGACAATGGTCATGAACCCAGCTGGCTTGGAGAAAGAACTGAAACAGAAAATTGTTAAAAATAATCAGGAAACTCTTGAGGATATTGGGTCCAGAAGCTGCAGTCAACAGGGAAGGCTCTAGTGATTCAAAAAATACAATGCTTTAGAAGGGAAATGAAAGCAGATACAGATAAAGATAGATGTGTATATAAACTAGCTACATATAAATGAAAGGCTAGAAATTGCAGAAAATCATTAAGGAAGCAGACTATGTCTACCACAGTTGAGGATATTGGGAAGAAACAAAGGCAATATTTAAAGCTCACATTTAAAAGATGGGATCCTCAATCCAGAGAAGAAATAACTCCATAAAAGACTTGAATAGTGAGATTTGTAACCAACTGAATGTCTATTCCCATTGCAGGACTGGGGAAAAAAAAGAGCAAAGGAGGCTTTTAGACAGCTAAAAGAATGAGGGTGAAAGTGCTACAAATTTGGCACTGTGTCTACATCTGATGTCCTCACTTCAGAGAGACAAATAAATCAAAGAGGCTTCATAAAAACTGTGAGTAGTTAGGATTTTGGGAAATGTTTTAATGCGGAGGACTAAGGAGTCATTTAACTGTTTAAACACTGCACAGGCTCAGGAGTGCAACTTTTCTGCAAATGTCTTGCATAGCACAAAAGCAGCCAGGTAATGACTCCCACTGCTTAGGACTTTGCTGAATCTTCCAGGAGGTCCCACGCTAAGTGGCAGGGAGCACAAACTCCCTTTTCCCCATGGATATATACACACACAGGCACACGCTGAACATATTGATCAAGTTCTGCTGAACCTGGATTTTTCTAAAGATGGAAATGAGGGCAAAACCCATCACATTTTTCAGTGTGCTGTCTGTTCTATAATGATTTTACTCAACTTACACCACAGTAGCACAGATTGCCTTTTACAGCAGGGGGCTGTTGGTCTGGGGGCAACAGCCAAGGCCAGACAGCCCCATGGTTAAAGTTCAGCACAAGTACGGCATAGAAAGGACAGGGCTGAGGGCAGGCCAGCTGCAAACACAATCCCAAGCACAAGCTGTTTATTAGGGTGAGCGTAAAGCACTCCAGAAGGGCAATATTCAGTGTTCTTCCTTTTGATCCTATTATCATATGACAACATTATTAAAGACAGGGTAAAGGCAAGGCCCTCATGGAAGAAGCACAGGGGTGTCAAACCACTAATGGAAACTGTCACAGAGGAGACGGAAAGTTTAAAGGAAACATGCCCCTCTCTCCCCCCCGGGGCAGGGAGTGAGGTGGATCCCAGTGCCAGAGGAGGCTGCACACAAAGGCAGAGCAATAAAAACAAGAACATGGGACAGAGCTCAGAAAAGTAAATGTGGTGTCAGCTCCTCCTTTGTCATCTCTGTGTCCTGGGAAACCAGATGACAGCAAAGATTGGCTGCATGGCCCTTCTGAACACATCCCTTGCACAAAGGCCCAATTTCCCTGGGTCCTAAATTCATTTCAGGTTTCTTTTTAAGATCTCGAGCCCATGTCCCAAACTGAGCTCTTCTACTTCCCTGCATAGAGGAACGGCCACGTACAGGCAGTGCCTGATTCAAGGACACTGGGCCCCAGAGTTCAGTCCCAGGACAGTGGAGTGGTCAGTCCAGGCCCCTGGAAGAGTGTTTCCCCCTGCTGGTTTGGAGCTGCTCATCATGCAGCAGGTGATACCCACCCATACAGGCCTCCAAGGCAATGCCATTAAAATGTGTAAAGTAATTATTCAGTAAGGGAGAGTGCCCTTCCTTCCCTCTTTCTGCAAAACTTCTCCATAATACATCTCTTTCCCTTTTCATCTCCCATCTCCTCTGCTGCCTTTCTCTCAGTTCACCAGCACCTCATTTTCCTCCCTTCCTTTCCTTTCATGTTCAAATCCCTTCCCTCTGTCTCCCCACCCTCTTTCCACTTTCTATCCCACCCAAGGTTGGATCCTACCTCCAGTTTAATCCTTTATCTAAAACACCAGGTAGATTTTGTAACTTCCTGATGTTGCTGTGATTGCTACCCCTGAGGCTGCAATGACTTGAAAAACTTATTTTTCCTGGCTATGGCTTCAGACAACCGAAATCTAGAAAGTCACTGGGGGTTGCGGGGAAAGGACCACCACAGTGTAGGGGAATTTCAGCCATGTTTCTGCTTCTCTCTGCCTAAGACCACAAGGGAGTTGGATCTCTGCAACAGAGCTACCAGAGCTACGTCCAAGAGTTCAACTCTCAAGTTGCGTCTCCGGTCACAATAAATTGAACAAATCTGAGCTCAGGATGATTTTGGCACTGGCAGTGCCTTCCTCTCAGGAGCTGGATGTGCACCTCTGTGACAACTACAGCATCACTGGAAAGTGGCGTTCCTTTCTGTGAATGAAACAACCAGTCAGCAGTGAAGCTTGTTATAATAACTTTGAACTACCAGTGGTAGCATCAGCAACAATACGGGCGAAAAAAAAAACAGAGGAAAGCTGTCAAAACTTGAGCGTTTTTAACACGAGGTATTAAAACAATATTTACTTTAACAAGTTTAATAGGATTCTCCCCCATTAGCTCCCAAGAGTTCTATATTGGCTGAGGCTTCTGGAGAGGCCTAGAACATCTGGATACTCTTTTCCCATTTATTTCCCATTGGAGCCTTAAAAACTCAATTTTGTTGTATGAAATAGAGGCTATTTTGTTAAAATGCCAAGGTAAGGTTTTCTCCTTCCAGTATTCAGCAAACATTTGCTTCAGTTTTTCCTCTGCTGTCTGTTGCACTTCCCAAAAGGTGGGTGGTCGCTAACGCTAGCAGTGTCTCAGATATATGGAAAACATTTGCCACAAGAGCAAACACAGCCGGGGTGCAGAATGGCTCTGGAGCCACAGACATTGGCAGGCCTGTGCATGTATAAGCAGAAAGGTTGGTGGTCACTCAGGGGGAAATAACTTGGCACTGGAGTACTCCATGAACCAGGAGCACCACTAGGGATAGAGGCATCGACAGCTCCTCTGCCATGGGGACCAGGTGGGGCACTCCCCTCTGCCCAAGCCTAGAGCAGAGGCAGGTGACAACTTCTGTGTTTCCTAAGGTGGCCTCTGCAGAGAAACAAGAGGACTTCAGTGTCCACAATGGCAAATACGAAGGAAGGAAGGAAGGAAGGAAGGAAGGAAAGAAAGAAAGAAGGAAGGAAGGAAAGAAAGAAGGAAGGAAGGAAGGAAGGAAGGAAGGAAGGAAGGAAAGAAGGAAGGAAAGAAAGAAGGAAGGAAGGGAGGGAGGGAGGGAGGAAGGGAGGAAGGGAGGGAGA
The DNA here is from genome assembly GCF_036417535.1 of Chlamydotis macqueenii. Lineage (NCBI taxonomy): Eukaryota > Metazoa > Chordata > Aves > Otidiformes > Otididae > Chlamydotis > Chlamydotis macqueenii. The sequence goes on along the minus strand of NC_141558.1, from coordinate 99,170,733 downwards.
AAGGGAGGAAGGGAGGAAGGAAGGGAGGGAGGAAGGGAGGAAGGGAGGAAGGAGGGAAGGAAGGGAGGAAGGAAGGAAGGAAGGAAGGAAGGAAGGAGAGACATGGGGAAACGAAGCAGGGAAGAAGGGTGAGAAGGATAGACATATGGAAGGAAGGATGGATGAGGGAGTACTGGTTGTGCAACGAGCTATATTTCAATTATGCTTTCATTTATTTGCATCCCACTGTTAAAGATGTGGCTTCCAAATTTTTATGTCTTTGGATGGAAAACCTGCTGCAGCTACAGAAAACACACTTAGCACCGGCTGTCTTCCATTTTCCAGATCTTGCAGGTGTTCAGCTCCAGTGAACCTTACTGAAGGTCTTTTTCAGGCTTATTTCTGATGCCATTGAAGGAAGAACAGCCTCTCTATACAACAAATACCTTTCCAACCATTTTTGCAATAAAGCTGTCAGATCTGCTTGTCAGATTCATACAAGAGTTTCTTGAATACATTTGCCAAATAGATATAAATAGTATTAAGAAGTCATATTTTATTTTGAAAAGACTTCATAATGAAAGAAATACGGTGCTAGGAAAACAGGTATTTCAGGAAAACCTGGTCCCAAAGTCACACGCAGTCTTCCCCAGATTAGTCAAAAACATGTCTCAGATGAACGTCCTGCTGGCAATAAAGCACTTCAAAATTTATACATTTCTTTTTTTGGTGTTGCTTCCTTCGACAAGATGCTACAAATAGGAGATTTTAGTTTCTAACACACACAGTGCAAAGCTCTGGCGTAGAAATTTGGCATCATGACAAAGCATAACAAATGTTACTGCCTCACTAATACCTTTTGGGGGTGGTATTTTTATGATTTCCTAAGTTGTTCTTCAGTGGGAGCTTGGCACTTGGGGCATCTCTGATGTGGTGTAACGTAACCGCTGGTAACTAGTGAAAGCCTCCATTGAAAGCGTGGCACTTTAGGCCGCTCCAGCATGTTCCTCAGTAATACGGAGAAGGCTGCGGCCGACTTGATGACAAAACGGCGGGAGCAGTGGCTGATTGCGTAAAGTCTGGGGAGCAAATTTGGCTTTGCTTGGCAATCTGCTCAAAGCTCCTCAGGCACACATCTCTGTGCGCTTAGAGTGAGGAATCAGTGCGGGGGCAATGGGTAACCCTTCACACGCCACTTGCAGGATTAAAGGAGAGATGTGATGACAGCTAGACCCGGGATGGATATTTTTAGCAAGCCATATAGTCAACATGTTTTACTTCTATTCCTACTCACAAACCATTTGTGAGGATTCTTTGGCTTTCACAATTGTGTCTGTTACCAAAGTCATCCAGCCACCGCTCTGAGCGCATTCTGGTCAATATGTGACTGGAAACTATAGTCTGAGCATGTACAAACTGTTTGTTTGCTGCAACTGCTGGGGAGGTTGGTTACCACAGCCACAGTGTATTTTTCCCAGACTAGATGACTTTAGCAACTGTCCAGGGGGGGACACATGGGTCAAAGATAGAAGGGGAAGAACAAGCAGTGAGGCTAAGCGGGATTAACCAAGCAGACTCTGAAAAACTGAGCAATTGTCTTAAAGTCTGATTTGAAATTAATCTTCTGTCCTCGCATTCACGCTGGGAGTTTCTGTGCATCATGTGCTTGCGCAGTCCCAACTGCAAGATGTCCCAGCTCATCTTGCCTGTCCCCATCAACTGTCTTTCTATATCCTCAGCAAGCAGTCTGCATTGCAGCTTGGCGAGGAAGTCCCAAGAGACACTCCAGCTCCTCTCTTTTCTGAGGGTGGGTGAGGATGCCAAGCCCAAGCTCAACAAACATCAGCCCACTCACTGCTTCAAACCTCCAGTGAGTGAGGGCCCACCACTGCTCTAAACCATTGCTCCTCACACACACAGTTAGCAAGCTTTTCCTAACCTACATCTCTCTTAATGCACAGTGAATCAATATCTCTCCTCTATTAACCTTACATATCTGAGGGCTGCTATTATGATCTCCCTTCAGACTTGGCTTTTCCAAACTAATTCCATTTCCTTCAGCCTATCCTCATAGGTGGCATTTGTTTGCCGTCTTATCAGTCCTGCTGCTCTTCTAAGGACGTCCTCTGGTTTGGATACATATTTTTTTTCAAAGTATAGTTTCATATTCTCTCTCATTTTCTTCTTCAAAAACCAGTTCCCTCTTCCTGTGACCAAGATCACAACAGCCACAGCACAACGTGCCAGTGGAAAGAGAGGAGAGGCTACAACCTGCTACAGTAAATCTGCCCCATATGTATAAAATTGCATTTATTGTATGTATTTTGTTTTCCAGGATTTGCTATGCCCCTAAGCAATTGCTATGCGTGATAAATGTAACCCAAATTAATTTTTAACACACAGATGTAAAACACCAAAAGTCAAATAGCAGAACCTACACAGTTGATGTCTGGCTTTTCAAAGGGCTTTTTTTTTCCTTTTTAATAAGTATGCTTGCATTTTTGCATCTCTATTTATTGTGGACAACTGGCATTGAATGCATACATATAATATATAATAACTTTAGTATAAAATCTCCATTTCCTTATGCTGGATTTGCCCCCTGAAAAAAAAAAAACAGTCAATAAAAAAAATCTTAAAATACTAATTATTGCAAAATTCTGTGTACAAAAAAAAAAAAAGCAGAAACTGGCTTTTGCTTATTCGTTTTGTTTTCACTCTTCCCTCTGCCCTCCTCTTGAACTTTACATGGCATTTTTCCCCCCTTCACTTTTGTCAGCGATGGGAAATTTCTAATCCAACATACTGGATTCATCCCTATTTGAAAATGAAAAGGAAACGCATTTGCACTGAGATACACTGAGGGGCATTTGTTAAAGCCAAGGCAGAGTAGCAAAGTTCAACTCTCAGCAGCAAGACTTGTGGCAAGAGGTAACTGCATTTGTCCCTTTTCTCCCAACGGCTCATTACAGCTGAGCAGGTCAGACCTGTCAAACATCGCCGCATTCACCGAGGCTAGGAAAAGAAAAAAAAAAGAAAGAAAAAAAACACCCTGTACTTGGATGCGAGGGCTGTGAATCCCTTGTGCTTTGTCTGGGGCAACCCTTTCACAGAAGCACAGACATTGTGAAACGGGGTCAGGAAGGTAGCAAGCCAGCTGCCTGACACCATCTCGACTGCCTCCCGTGATCAAGGAAAAAGCAGTGACTTCAAGAACCTTGCAAATACAAGTCAAGAGTCTCTCCAGTGAAAATCCTGAGACCAGCCTGATTCTGGTCTTGCCTCAGGTTGGGGTTTGGGGTCTTTTTTTTTGTATCAGCATCACCTTGCAGCTTTGGCGGGCCTCCTACCAATTTCATGGAGGGATGAAGGAGATAAATCCCAACCCCTCTCCCCTCCTTCAGAGCCCATGAGCCTGACCCTCAGCTGATATTCATCAGCCCAGCACCACTGATCCGGCAACAACACATGACGCAGTGTGGCACAGCGCATCACCTCCTCCCAGCTGGCCGTCTGGGCCAAACCTTGCCGGGAGCCTGGCAGCTTTCAGCCCAGGGTAACTCCACCAAAGTTAGGGGCAGCTTTATACTGGTCTAACAAAGAACAGACACAGGCTCGGCAGGCCTTAATGAGCTGATGCTGATCATGTAACTGTCTTATTGAATTTGCATTTCATTAGGAGACTTCATTTGAACCACAGCTGTGAATATTTGAGGGTCTGATTGTGTCTATGGATACTAATTTGTTCAAAGAAGACACAGAGGATAGTGAGCTGCAACCCTGACCCTTTTCACATCAATCAGACAAGATAGACCCCCTTTAAAAGTAATGTCAGAGCTGTACCGACAACATGTTCAGGTCTTTACATTCTGGTCAATATTGAGCTGCTTAAATGCCTCTTCCCAAAACTCATCCCTCCAGGGGACAGCAGGGGAAAGCTGGACCACAGCACCTTACTTGCGTCTTTGCCCAATTAAATTTCATCTTCACATACTGTAGTGTAGTGAGGCTGATGAAATCCATGGGATAGGAATACACTATCAAGGGAAAACACCCCACCCCCAGAAGGAAATGCCATTTTTCAAATACTAACTTCTTACAAGAGGCTTCATGATTATCCCTGTAGCCATGTAAATCAGATTATCATACCGTAATGTTCTATAAGAATCTCACATCTTTTAATGATGGAAACACTGCAGCCAGCTCCTGCAGCCTCACAGGCAGGTAGTAGGCAGGTAAAACTATTGTAAGCCTTACAGAAAATGGGTTAATTGTGGGGTCTGAGGGGGAAAGAGTGTCATAGCCATTTAATCTCTCTGCTTATTGAAGCAGATATGCTCCTGAACAAAAATCAGTTTGCTTCTGTCCACGTGCTGGGTATGTGAGAATTTAGACTGTCCAGCATTCCCCCACCATACTAGTTTACAGTATAATCCAGAAATAAAAGAGTTAAAAGCCAAGACTTGTGATAAGCAGATGGCAATTATTGCCGCTTACTGGTAAAACCTGTTTGTATTAAAAATATCTCAATGTTTCCATTGGAACCTACCAATTAAGAGATTAAACAGCATTTAATTCACTTGCATGTGAGTGTGGGCTCACACACACACACACACACACACACACATCTGGCATGCCCATCTCCAAATTCCACCTAGAGGCTGGCTGAAAATACACCACTGGTCTGCTGCTTCTCTTCCATTTACTGGGTGGGAGTTTGCTAGGTTTGGGTTTGGGTTGTTTTATGAGCTGTCAGGGATAAGAAATTTTCACCTTATTATCAGAAGCAACAGGAAGCTGTTGGAAAATACAGCTATTTTTCAGAGCATTATCTAAGTGGGGAGTGGACCTTTAGTGATGAAGCTACTTGAAGCCCAGCCAGGCCTGTAAAGGTGGATGGTACGTCGCCAAGATTTTATTCTCAGGCTAGCCAAAGTGAGATTATTTGACTGGGAATTGCCCTAAGTAAACACGCTAATAGGATGGAAAATGTTAGCTCTTTTCCCTTCTTAGCCAACCAGCCGCTTTCCTTCCACGAGGGGAGTGACTATTGGCACTAAAGGGTTTCCTGCGTGTAACTGGTCAGCTTTTTGTCGCAGTCCCAGGAGCCTTCTTCTGTTAAGAGGGAAGCCAAACTTCCTTCACGGATGCTGCCTTACTCCAAGCGTCTCCTCTGTCACTCAGAGGCTGTAAGTGGATCTGGACAACTCCCTGGAGGACTCCAATGTTTATAAACTAATAAAGGATTTGATTTTGCCAGTCTGAAAGCCAGATGTAGCTGCTACTGAAAAAGGAGGCTTTTCTCTCCCTTCTCACTTTTCATGCCTTGACATCCAGAAGGGTTTGAGGAAGGACCTGGCAGGCCTGGCCCATGCTCCACACACCACTATTTGGGACAGTTTCCTTGGAAGGAGTAAGGGCATGTCCATATAAATCACAAGCCATGATTATAAGGAGGCCTTGTAAGAAGAAATGATCATGACTTGGGATGTCATCGGGCACAATGTAACAACCCAGGTGAGCACTGCTATCTGATGAAGAAAAAGCGTTGACTTCAACCAGCTCAAGCCGACCAAGAGTTGCAGCTCTAAATGCATCCGAACATCCTCATCCTGAAAGCTTTTGTGCAATACTCTTTCCTAGGATTTTCCAGTCCTATCTGGCGCTGCAGAAATCAGTGGTGGTGCAAGGACAGCTTTTGATTTAGCTTTCAGTGGTCCTATCTCTGCTTCCCTAGCTGAAACCAGAAAGTGCAGAGACCCATTTAAACAAGCAAACAAACAAACAGAAAAAAAAAAAAATAATAAACTGTTCCAACACTCCTAAAAAATTCAGTTCAAGTCTGATCAGGGACTTGGCAGGAGCTTGGGAGTAGCTTTTGCTTTGTTTGAACCAGCCCCGAAATCCATCACAAGTAAAACTCACCCTCTAATGAGTTACTTAGGAGTGTTGCTTTCTGGTGCCTGCACATGCTCTGAGATGGGGGACAAGGAGGGGTAGAAGAGGTGTCTCAGTGTGATTCCCACCTCATGAGGGGTGTCTCCTTCCTCAGTTTGCTGTTCATAGGAAAGAACCAAGAGTTGCCCAGGCGACCCTCGCAGAGCTCCCCTGAGAGTCCCCAGGACAATCGGGCCTCCGCAGAGTCGACGCTGGTGCCGTTCTCCGCTGGGATCTGCAGGGGAGGCTAAAGCAGCGCGACTGGCCACAGAGGTGCACTGGCCTAGAAAGTTCCCAGATCCCCCACCGCAGCCCAACCAGGAAAATACATAAATCAACCACAGGGCACACTAGCTCCCCTGCCCCTTCCTCCTCCTGATGATGATCTTGAGATGTCACCCCTGCTGGGGCCTGCTTCCACCAAAAGCTTGCAGAGTGGGGCCGGAGCAGGCATCCCCCTCCTCACCAGAACCACCTCTGGCAGCCCCGCTGTAAGCAGCTTCACACCTCTGTTTTATCCTTGCCAGCCATCCCAATCCCCCTGCCAAGGCTGGCTCCAGGGGCCTGCTCTGTGGCCAAGTGAGTTGTCTTGATCCTCAGGGACAAGGGAGGTTCCACCCCATGAGGCACCTGAGCCACAAAAACTGGAAGCCCAGTGATTTTTGGAGGAGCAGAGGTGCTGCCTCCGCTTCCAGAGGAGAGGCAGGAGGGCCAGGCCCGAGGACACCATCACCCCCCATGGTGCTCAGCTTGCCCCACACAGCTCCTCTGCTGTTCCCCCTGATGAAAACCCCCTGGACATCCCTGTAACGTCCTTTGGCCCCTCAGACCAGATAGCCAGCCATCCACAAGAGTATTTTTAACCTCCCTCGCCCTGTTTACAGTCACAGGTTTGGCTCCACGCAAACACATTTTTCATCAGCTTGGCAGGAGGGTTTGGTTGGGTGTTTCTGGTTTTATTTGCCTCGTCTCCTGCCCCTTTGGAGGCAATAAGGTGCCTGTAGGTAGCTGAGAGCAGAATGCAAGTAGCCTTTAAATAATAAAAAAAAAAGGGGGGGGGAACCCACCCCATGCTACCAGGGGCCCCGTTGGTTAAAGGCTACAGGCACAGTCACTCTGAAGTGAGGGTTTAATGAAGTAGCCTGTGAGAGAATGGAAGGGATGGTCCCCGCTGCACAGATGGCTCTTTGTCACCGCTGACACCTGCCATCTGCTTGTTTGTCTAAATGATGTCGGAGGGGCATCGCGAGCCTCCAATCTGCTGCGCCGCCTCCACCAGCGCGGGGTGACCCCCTGACCCGCGTGTCAGACGGGTCCGGAGAGTTTGTTCTTTCCGCTCAGTGGGCCCATCCCGGGCCGCGCTCCTGGCCCCTTCCCCGCCGGCAGCCCCGCAGCTGCCCCCGGCCGCGCGCCGCCGCTCACCCCCCACGCCCACCCCACCGCCCGCCAACCCCTAAATCTCCTCTTCTTCATGCATATGAAAGGAGGGGGACGTGGAGAGATTAACCTCCACGGGCATGAAAGGGGTACAAAAGTTTACACTGCTGGGCGGCCATTTAGACCTTTCGGGATGCTATTCGCGCTCCTGGGTTTTTTACTATCATCTCCCAGCAATGCTTGGACTCTTTCCGAGGTAATTAAACAGACCAAATCACTCCTGATGTAACAATGCTGATATCAGGAGTGGCAATTAAGATATTTAAAGAATACAGCTTCCTCCTTTTTCTCTGCCATAAAGGCAGACTGTTGCCTTAACATCAGCTATAACATTTAGAGGTGTCTAAAGATAGCTGTTTTAAAGACAGGAGAAAGAGATAGGCTCCGCTTTCCTGACAGAGGTCACCAGCAAACTTTTGAGATCACACCCTGGAAAAGGACATATTAATGCAAACATATCTAGGTTGTGAGATTTTTTCAAAATATCAATGTAGAAAGAGTATCTTCTTAATATGTGAAAAGGGTCTTCTCAGTGTATGAGAGTAACTGACAGCTGCACACAGGGTCATAGCTTTCAGAGAAACATGTTGGAGCAATAAGTGTATCCCAAGAATCTAACATTTAACTTTAAAAAGATCATCAAAGTCTAAAAACATACAGAAAATCTTGGCTGGTTGAGAACCCACTCCCTTTTTTTTTTTTTTTTGCACCCTAAGCCCACAGAAATAGCACACTTTTCATATGGCCTCAGGTCATTTGGGTCATCTCAAAATATTCGGAGTGAGTGCCTAAAAGGTACCTCTTTCCCTGCAGGACCAACGAGCCCGTGCCTATGACGCCTCAGAAAAGACTGAAGCTTGCTGTTCATAGCACCACATAAATTGCACTTGATGTTATCAGTGATGTCAGTGTACACGGAAGGTGTATAATGGATATTAATTATGACTGTTATCACTTATGACTTGTGTAGTGCAGCCAGGTATGCCTGAATACTTGCAAACACAGCAGCTTTTACACGTGGCAACTCATGAAATGGAAAATGGTCACTCTGCACAGCTCTAATGAGGGCAAGGGTGATTTAAGCTAGCAGAAAGAATCATAATTACTGTAGGTTCAAAGTGATCTTGAAGGAGGGGAAGTTAAAATGGGGTTGGGATTGATCTACTTTCGTGCTTTACTCGGCCCATTGTTTTTAATGCCTCACTTTGAACTATAAACAAATAGCTTCACCTGATTTGCACAGTTTTCTGCAGATAATTCCTGAATTTGTTCTGGGCAATGGTGGAAAGTGTGCGCAGTGCAAAATTAAATAGCAGGGGAAGGTGCAAGAACAAGCCCCCACCCTCTGTATTCTGTCCAAAAAAAAAGTCCAGATTAAATCCTGGATTCAAAGCCATCTCAGAGCAGACGAGAAGAAAGGGCTCCAAGTTTTGCAGAGGACCGCGTGCTTCCAGGGAAGCTGATGCCGATGCCCAGCCCCAGCAGGGCAGCTTGGATGCTGCAGCCTTTCCCTCCTGGGGCAGCCCTGGCTCTGGGCCCCTCTCCTGGCTCTGTAGGCAGAGGGGACCACCAGCCTCCTCGCTGCTCCAGCCCCCTGCCAGCAAGGCTGCCGTGTCATCAGCCTGGAAAGCCTCTTTTTCTCCCTGTGCTTTGTGGCAGTCTGATTTCTGAGACCCCACCACAGAGCACACAGCCACCACTACTGTTGCTGAAGGACAGAGAGGAGACTGGCCCCCAGGGACTGGGAGTACCAGAGACACCCACCTCTTACCCACCGACCCAGGAAAAAATTCACTGCCTGGGACCTCTTTCTTTTCAATAAGATTGGATGATAATTTGGGGTGATAATACAGGAAAAATAAAAGAAGATTGGAAAAAAAAAAGACCCTAAAAAACATGCAGAGTCTTTTCCAAAATCCAGCAGAAAGACAAAGGGTGAAATCCTAGCTTTGCTGATTTCTGCGCACTTTGCTTTTAAGTTCAGCATGAAAAGGGTTTTACCCCTCCTGTATCATCATAAAAGATTGGTTTGTTTTTTTTTTTACCTGGGATGCTTTGGGTTAATTGGCACATGTAAAAATGTCTCATTGTGGAACCCATTCCTGATCTGCGTGTTAAGTGTCTGAGATCTGCCCAGCTGCCTCATGATGGGCATTTTTCTTCCTGCAAACTTCCTGCAAAATCCCTAACTCTCAGCCAACAACCATGGCTAGCAGGAGAGCCAACACATCATGTTCGTCTTGGCAAAGTGAGCCAGACTGCATTAAAATGAGGGTCACTGGAAAACAAAAAGAACCAACAAAAGTCCCTTCCTTTCTTTATTTTTGTCTGAAAGCTAAAAATGATGCTTCCTGCCAGCCCGCCAAGTCCAGAAAGCACCTAGACATCCCCACAACAGGGTAGTGAGATGCTTTAGGCACGTTTCCTTCAGAGGCTATGGCGATAATAAGCTCTCTGGTACCCAGTAATTCCAGTATGACGCTACTTGATGAAGTACATTGCAGCTAACTCCCCTCAATTCCTCCGTAGAGGAAGTGAAGCTTCTCACTGTACTGCAGAGGCTTAGTTTTCTTCAGATTTCTTGATGTAAAAAGTGACTTTTCAGGGAGGAACCCACAAAATTATAAATCCCCTAACTTGCCCCTGTGCAACCTAGTATGTTTTCCTCGTTAAAGGGTGGAAAGGCAGACAGTATGCAAGACTTCTCTTACGAGACCTGTCCAATCCACTTTTTGAAACCAGCTGTTCTCAATAAAAAGTAACTGAAAGTGCTATTTTATTTTCTCACATCACAGTTAGGTCAAAGGCACATCAGCATCCAGCAGGCTTGATTATGGCCTACAACCCTTAATGGCACATGAAGGGATGAAAGTTGTCTCGTAGCACCATATCCAGAGGCCCTGCATCCTCAGCCTGAGTGTCTCATCCTGACATACGCATGGGTTTGCCCTGTGACAGGACAGTGGCAGATAACAGCAATCTTTGGTAGTGGTCATGGTCAAAGATGAAACTCAAGCTGTGGAGCCACAGGAGGACAGCAGACCTGTTCTGCCATCCCAGATTCCCCCAAGACGCCTGGCTGAACTGAGCTGGTGCCTGTGTGCAAGCACTGGCTGGGAGGGAAGACAGCTAGGTCCAAGCTCTAGGATGCTGAGGTAGTTGTCCCCAAAATCACAAGTTTGATTAGTTCTGTCGTAAAATTTTTACAAATGGGACTTATGAAAATCTTTTTGTTTGCCTCCTTGACTGAGACTGGCAGAGCTGGATGTGAAATTTATGTACAAACATTCTTTTTTCTCAACTGGAGGTGGGATTTTCACTGTACCCTTTCCCTCTGGAGCTGGACCTTTCAGGATCAAGCCCAAATATGATCTCCTGACCATGGTCAGCTCAGTCAGTCCTGCGAGCAAACTCATCAGCTCATGAAAACAAAATAGCTACATTCTCAAAAGCCTCTGCTTTTCTCAAGACCACCGTGGGTGGACAGGTATTGTGGCACTGATCACTCTGTGTTTCAGCACGCAAAAAAAACCCACAACACAAATATTTGAATAGGACCAGGATACTATCCTGCACACATTCTGAAGTCAATTCAAATGCCTAGTCAATGAAGTAAGCTTGCACCCTGCTGTAGATATCACCTCAATGTCTAGCCCTGCAAGGAACTGCACTACCTTACCCTTCTGCTCATGTGAAGCAACACGGACTCTGGCGAGACAGACAATTTCCCTCTAGCAAATTGCTTCATGTGATGGAGGCCAAAGATTTTATGTGTTTTCTCAAAGCAGCTATGACAAACAGTCAATTCAGCTAAACAGTCTCAGCCACAGTACATCTGTGCTTAGTTTTGGCTTAGCAGAGCAGAATAACACGTGTACTTCTCCTCTCTCTGTCCCGCTCCTAACCTAAGATGGTGAGAAAAATAGCTGAATTACAGAAGTACCTTCTGAACAGAAGTATCCTGTGACAGTGCAAAATCTGCACGACTGGGAATTCCAGCCAAAATGAACTCACAGCCCCACATGATTTCCTCGTGAGCTGACTTTGTGGGGAGTTTTTTTTTATTTAGTTCTTGTTGCTGGTGTTTTGTTGGCTCCCCAGATCAATACCCTTTACTGATCTCCCTTTGGACATTTTTTAGAATCAAAAATGGAGAAGAAACAAGAGCCACTAACAGAAGCAAGGACATTTCCTCCAGGTCTGTGCCGGATTAATAATTGCAGTTCCCTCCTCTGGTCCTTCCTCTCCCACTGCTGGAAGAGACACCAACACCCGGTGACACTGCAGTGCCACACACCCAGTGTCACTGCCACTGCTGCTGAGAGCAGCAACAGGGACATTTCTTCAAGTGCCTCGATGCCTTAGGAGCTGAGATCCTGTTTTCCAATGGAATTCAAGGGTCACCAACATCGCTTTTTGTGGGCACATACAGCTTGCACCAGGATGCGCCAAGATGATCAAAAACCTCATGCCTGTATTAGCTTGGGCTTAAACCAGGTTAGCCAGCCAAGGCATCTCAGGCAGGCTCTGCGGCTCCTAACACACTCACACCAGTTTGATGAGGGCTGTTTCACAGCCCACAAAATGCACAGAAGTATGCTCAGCAGATCCTGTACATCACTGCAAGGTGGTGGATACCCCATCACTCCTGGGGCACAGCTGCTCCTTGCAAAGCCATCCTCAAAGCAGCACTGCCAGTCAGGGCTTCAAAGCACGGCAGAAACACTGCTGCAGGGTGCTGGACCCCAGCTACTCCGCCTTTGTCGCACAGACCCCAGCACCTGTGGAGCCAGCCCTGACGCCTGCAACACTGTAAAGCCGTGACCAAGGCTCCAAGGTCTCCCAGAGTTTGCAAACTGCACAGAACGTCTTTCAACACTTCAGCCTTTGAGGTCAGTTACACCAAACTTGCCGTCCCTTAGTTCTCACTCTACAGACCAAGATAAAGAGACATTTATTAGTCTGCACTGTGTCCTTCAGAGTTAATTTAAATAATTAATGCACCTCTCTATCACTTCCTCCATGTTATATGAGGTTCTATTAATAACATTTAGCCTCTTAGCAAAAAAGGCTAATTTTTCACAAAAACATTTTCATTTTAGCAAAGTTCTAATTTTTGATTGAAGCTTCTCTTTCATTATCCTATTTCAGTCTTGGTTTCCAATTACTATTTTCCAGGATTATTATTTTTTTAAGAGTTTCTCCCCCTTCACTGATGTTGATTTGTTTGTCTTTGTCACTCCAGGCAGCTTTTCAGAATTAGACATTTCTGACACTGAAATAGTTTCATTCTCAAAGATGAAAATGGCCCATAAACAAATTTCAGCAGAAAATTTAATTTTTTCACCCAGAGGAAATAAGGCACCTTCCAAGTTGTAAAGGCTCAGGCAATTGTAGCCACCATTTACTGAATGGGCAGTGGCTGAGAGATGATCATATTTGACCCAGAATTTACACTAGCACCCTGGATTTGGGAGGAGAGTTTGCTTCAGTTCCCTAGTCTAACACAGACCTTCAGCATGACTGTGGGTAAAGTGCTTTAGAGCATTTAAGGCATTTGGCTTTGCAAACCAAATCCAAACAGAGTTGTGCATCCAGAGCAAATTTCCAAAAGTCTAGCAATACAGGCAATCTCTTTGAGATGAAAGGTGTAATTAGCTCAAGCAAGTCGCACAGACACGTAGCAGTGCTTGGGGACCCAAGCCAGGCGCCGCAATGAGCCACAGGCACCTACCAGTGTGGTGGGAGAGAACTGGCCCGCCTCCGACCCAGAGCCATGTAACGCCATGGACCAGCACCAAAGCAGTTTAGTGCCACCACTAACATCCCTGACTGTTAACCTGCTCAGATTCCACATCTGCAAATTCATGTCCCAGTAAATGTTAGCCCATAATCAAGGTTTACTATTCACTTGTTAATCTGACAGAGCGGAGCTGGTCCATTTTTCTTCTTCCTGTATTTAGTCATCTAGTTTTAAATAGTTGTTACTGTCATACTTCTGTTTCTCAGACCATCTTAGAGCCAATGACATAATTTCACTGAATTATTAATATTTCAAAAATATTTGTGTGGTTTGCGCGGAGCTCAGTGACAGGATAAATTGCATGCTGTATTGTTCTAACTTTCTTGAAATATCTCTTTGTAGTTTAAAAAAAAAACCAAGAAGGTATTTTAAGAAACTCTTTGCTGGATTGTGCTTGTATCACCAAAAATCTGCTCCTCTCTAGTTTCCCAAAGCAAACTGAGAGCAGAGCACATATGAAACCAGTGGCCGTGCATCACTCCTCACCACGCGGTGCAGGCAAAGTGCCTGGGGCCCCGCACACCCAGCAGCACTCCTACAGCTCCCAGGGGCCCTTGGCCACACGGTGGGGTGAGCCAGCCCCAGAGAGAGGACACACAGGTAATGCGCTACCTGCCCTTCCAGGCAGCCTTCCCCCAGCCAGGCTGGACCCTATGGGCACCGCTCATCAGCAGCACTCGAGGCTCATTCTGCAACTGCAGGTTGTCCTTTCTGTGGTGGGAACACTGGACAGACCCCCAGCTGGTGCCCACTTTGCAGAATTCTGTGTGACCCTAGTGCCCACCATGCAGCCATGGGACCCTCCTCACCTTGCTGCCCCCCAAGAGCAGCATCCGTCCCGCTCCCACGCGAGGTCGGCGTCCCTCTCCCGAGCCGCTAATTGGCTCGGATGAGCGTCATGCGGCCAGGCGCACGCATGTGTCCCATAACCTAAACCATCTGCGAGTGTTTTAATTAACCGATCCCCAGCTCCTCTGTGCTGCCATTGAAAAGATCCCGCCCTGGCCCCAGCCGAGCCTCCCCCGTGCAGCCCTGCAGCTCCCCTCCCCACCCAGGAATTTGCAACCACAACTGTACAGCATGGGCCCCCCAGCCCTCCACGGCCGCGCAGGAGCAGCCCTCGGCAGTCAGCGAGGAGCAGATGAAAAGGGCTCCCTCCATATGTGTCTGCTGACGCAGACCTACAGGGTAGGCTCCACGCACAATAGATAACAAGAGGCTCCTTCCCACAGCTGCTCGGCTGCGAGGTCTTCCACGTTGCATCGTACATGCAGGCATCAGACACCCCTCTGTCGCCCGTTGGTGCACAGCTTATATAAAAAATGGCTGGAGAAAAAAAAATGTCCTTCTGCAAAGTCATATGGATGTACATGAAGAGAGGATTCAGCCTACTGCTGCTGAGCCATCAATTGCTGGAAAAATACAGGGATGTACATCCTCTCCAGGGATGTGACTTTACTTTGTTTGATTTTATATTGCAACAAAGTGAAGTTTTCAGTGGAAGTACTCAAATTCAACGGAGTTGCTCTGGAGGTTGGAGGGAAAACCAAAGTCCCGGAGGTCTAATCAAGATCAGGCTCTAGGTGATGGGATACGGGCACTGCAAACGCACCAAGGCTCACAAGCAATATTTTCACCACAACAGGAAATTTGCCCTGGCGTGCTAGGTTGCAGTTGGTATAAATGAGCACAGCTCATTAGCAAAGAATTTGGTGTTGCCTGTCCAGAGGCAGGACACCCTCGCTGGAGGGTCTTTTCCTCTGGAAGTCACTTCCTTTGGAAGCCTAGGCCTGCAGGATGTTTTGTGAAGTCCCTCGACTATGAAGTTCCCCTTGCTGTGTTTAGAGATAAGTTTTTAAGGCGTCCACCTTACAGCAACAGCCTGAGGTATTTACTGATAAAACTACTTGATGCTAAGCCCTTCCCACAAGGAAGTTCAAAAATTAAAAACCTGAGGAGTCACTGGGTACAGCACAAACTCCATCCTCTGCTGATGTGAGCAATGACACCATGTGCAAGCAAGCTTAGATCCATGGCTTTGGCATATCTTAGCAATATAAGTGTTCAATCTCGGAGGTGTCTTCTGTGCAGAAACACCTTGACTAAAGTATGAGTTTCCCAAGTGCAAAATCTATAGGATGAAGGTTGAGCTGCATAAATCAGCTTTTGGACTGGATCCTATTTTCTTTTGCAAGTGGATTTGCTTAACCTCACAGACCATAATACACTGATATTGAATGTAATGCCTTGTAATATGCTGAGTTGTTTAAGAAGCAGATCTTTAAATTGTAAAGTCTCTAGTCCAGATGTGAAGCTCCAAGTTGCAAGTTGCATTTTTTGTAACTTTCTCTTCTAACCATGCCGACCCTTCAAATAAGGCCAGTCCTGTATCTGTTTAGATCACTGCAGAGTATCAGTCCTGCCCCTAACCCCAGAGAGGAATGTTTATCGCTGTCGTAGTTCAGGCACTCTCTCACTCCCCCCACCCTCCAAGAGAACAGGGAGAGAAAATATAAGGAAAAACGGCTCGAGGTTTGAGATAAGGACAGGGAGAAATCCTTAAAGTTACCGTCACGGGCAAAACAGATTCGACTTGGGGAAAACTATTCATTTATTATTACAAACAGCAGGATAATGAGACAGAGAACAAGATAACCTCCATCTACCCCTCCCTCTTCCCAAGCTTAACATTATCTCTATTACCTTCCCCCCCTGAGCGGCACAGGGGGGAAGAGCGAATGGGGGTTGCGGTCAGTTCATCACACGTTGTTTCATGGTTGGGGGAAGAACTCCTCACATTCCTCCCCTGCTCCATTGTGGGGTCCCACCCCTATGCCACAGTCCTTCGTGGAACTGCTCCGGCGTGGGTCATCTCTTCCACGGGGTGCAGTCCCTCCAGAACGGCTGCCCCAGCGGGCCCTCCATGGGCCACAGCCTCCTTCAGGCATCCACCTCCCCTGGTCTGGGGTCCTTCACAGGCTCCAAGTGGATCTCTGCTCCTCCGTGGACCTCCATGGGCTGCAGGGGGACAACCTGCTCCACCATGGTCGTCACCACAGGCTGCAGGGGAATCTTGGCCAGGAGCCGCATTACTCCTCCCCCTCCTTCTGAACTGACCTTGGCGTCTGCAGCTGTTCCTCACAACAGGCTAGTAGATGTCTCTCAGGATCTTTTTTTTCATCTTAATCACTTCTCATCTCCTTTCCACTTCTTGCAGCCGGGCTGGACAGAGTCGGGCCCAGTTGGCCGCCTGGCGAGAGGCCAGAGGGTGAGGCCTGCAAGGCCCATGAGGCCTGTGCCTCCCCCTCTGCGCCTCTGCCCCCGCTCAGCTTCTTCACATCTTCTCTTCTCTCTTTTTTTTTCTGTTTTCCCTTTCTTAAATACATTATCGCAGAGGCGTTATCACAGGACATTCTGCTACCGATCGGTTCGGCCTTGGCCAGCAGTGGGTCCGTCCTTGGCCTGGCCAAGTCCACTGAACAAAGGGGAGCGACTTCTAGCAGTTTCCTACAGAAGCTACCACCTTAGGCCCCCCCCAACTAAACAAAACCACAACAATCGCTTAGTTTGTGTCCCGCAGAACATAAATAATGCTCCAACATACAGTTTCTGTGGACCAACTCATCTGCCCACAGTTGTGAAATGGAAGTCTGGCTGAAGAATAGTACTCAGTTCCATGACCATGGTATTTTTAAGTTCAGCAGAGGTGGTAGTGCATCTCTTGGTGCTCTGTGGAGGGCCTACTTTGCCAAGGTACCCCCAGAAAGCAAAACCTCAGAAGTTCGCTAACACGAGGGATGCTCATCACACAGACTCTTGCAAACCAGCTTTTAATCATCTGAAACCCATGCCAACAGCAGCACTGCGCTTTCTCCAGTTGTCCAGGGGCAATTCTTGCCAGCTTTTCTGTTGCATCTTTCACTGGTAGCACTCAGAATCGTTTTACATAGGAGGTCAGCCATGTCACCAATTTATAGGCAGATAAACTGCACAGAGCAGTGAGAACAGCCTTGCTTAGGATGGAATACTGAGAGAGCTGCGAACTGCTGACCAAAGTCCCTGCCTAGGGCTTCAAAAAAATTGGCTTAGATCTACCTTTTCATGAGTAGGCTTTTCCTGCACATTTCGTGTGATAGAAATATCAGTCTCCTACTGGCACCAGGGACCACTGAGACACAGAAAACGCGGAGGGAATTTTTTGAATAAATGAAGGTGGGACATCAGTTTGTCTGGATTTCATATGAAGTTTAGCCATCCAACTGCCAGCCTTCAGTATCCATTAGGCTGTGGTGCATCAGGGCTTCAGATACTCAACAAGTACAAAACATGGATCTATGCTGCAAAGTTCAGCATAACTCCTGTGCCATCTCAGCTCACCCTGCCTGCAGTGAAGCAGGATCAGACCCTGAGGGTCAGACTTCCTACCCCTGCTTCTTTACCATCTGAAGTCATCCCACAGACCATAAGTAAAAGCAGCAGTGGGGCCAAGCTAGCGTTTCTGCTGGGTACAGTAGAAGTGAAATCCCAGTACCATTCACGCATGCAGTGAAAGCCTCTCATGACTTTGGAAATAATTATATTTTCCACTGCAGCGACTGCAACAGCTCACTTGTGTGCGAATGTGGAAGACTGTCCCCACCAAACAACTGGCTTTGAATCCTGAAAGGAAGCTCAGACTGCTGAAGGCAGGGTGGGAATCATTCAACAGCCCATCTTGTAGTCCAGTTGATGTTTTGAATCCAAAGGCCTCTCATAAGAGATGTTTGCACCTCTCTCACTAAAATCAGTGGTACCACCACACTGGTCTCACTCTGAATAAGGAATAAATATTGCCCTCAAGGAGCCAAGTCCTTAGGTTCCTATCTAATAAACGCGGGATACATTTTTAAGATCAACATTCCCAGTCATCCTGCAACTGAGTTTTGTGTGCATCTCATTTCTCTGCACTGAGATTTCAAGAGTGACTCGGAAGCTTTGAGTGAAGCTGGGGGGTTTTGGAAAACAAACTCAGTTTTGTGCTGCCACCTCTCTCACTTTGGCTTTCTGGGCTGTGCATGCAGAAATTGTGCCGTGCTATCAAAAATGCTTCTGATTCACAACCTCCGCCAAAAGCATGAGTAGAGCAGCATCCCGAATTGCATAGCTCACTGGCCACTGAGGAGGGTTCATTGGCCTGCTAATTTGAACTGGCTGATCCTAAACTTCCACTTCCCATTGCATTCAAATGCCCTGCTGAGTTGTTTGACTCCAGCATAGACTCAGGGATGTTTTTCTTGTCTTATAGTTTTGTACTGACTGAGCTAACCCACAAGATAATTATTAAGGCAAAGAGCTTAGCAGGATTCTAACAAGGATTAAACATTTCTATGATTCATTAAAATATCCCCAGTGCCACTAGCTGGGATAAAAATATATAAGGATTGTGTCATAATTACAGCACCGGGCTGCAGCCCAGAAATCTTTCCGAAAAGAATCCCTGAAAAATGCTGCTTGAGATGTCAGACCTGCATCTATTGAAGTGCATGTTTCACTGCAAACCTAGCCTGAAATCCCATTGACTGGCACATCCCTGAAATCAGGCCCGTATGGAAGCAGCTAGCTCTTGGGACAAGATTAGGAACAGCCAAATAACCCATTGCGATACAAGCACAGCTTGTAGTTATGGGACTAGCCTGCCCCAGCTGAAGAGCCAGCGCTTTAAGGGAGAAACTTTGTTGTTGCTGTTATTGCTGTTGTTGCTCAGTAGTGAATTGACCAAAGCTGAAGAAGAAGAAGAGGAAGACAGGGCAGAGAAGATTCAGGAAAAGAAAAAAAAAAAAAAAGGAAGAGGTAGGTGTTATGCCTTTTTAGCCAGTGAGGTTTGAGTACTTGATCAAATATGGGTGACATCAGTGTGGATCCTTCCATTGTCTTAAAGACTCCAAATCCACTTCTTTTTCCTGCTAGGAGAGCACATTCACTGTCAAGCTGTAGCAGGTTCAAGGGGAAAGGTGTTCTTAGCCCCCTGCTGACTCTGCTTGCTTGCTCTGAATACTTGCTCAGGCCTAGGATGTAGATAGTCATCTCTGGGTACGTGTCATCACTTTTGATGCTGGAAGCCTTTCTTGTTTGTCCCATTGCTGGGGAGCATTGGGATGTGCTGTGCAGAGTGGGACTGCTCTATGTGGGAAAGTCACCTCCAGCTATTCTCTATCAGATGGGGTGTCCTCATTGCAGAGAGCACATGTGGGAAGACAAACAGAAAGTCCAATTACCTGCCCAGCCCCACTTTTTGGTGTCGCCACTATGCAGGAAGGAGCAGGGATACTGACAAATCTCTGTAAACATCTCAGCTTGCAGGAGCATGCCTGCCATTACATCCCCCGCTGTGTAATTGCGTATTTAGTCCCACAGCCACACAAATCCTACTGCTGAGAAGAGTGGCTGATACGTGATCCTCCCTCATCCCAGCTTGTGAGGTACATCATACTGATGAGGAGACCCAGTGGGAGGAACCCGTGCTGGGACCACAGTCTGTCTGGTGCCAAGATGAACTGGGGAAAGCATGTGGGTGGAATGTCTCACATCCTCACCTTGCAAGGGACAAGGAGGATTGGTTGGACCCTGAAGAGACCATCCTTTTGCTCAGGACACATCATCGTATACAAGCATCAGTAGCTTTGCACAGAGAAAGATGGCACCCACAAAATCTGAACCTGAGCACTTAGTAAGAAAGAGCATTAAGTCAGACGGGCAGGGCACAATGCAATTTGGTTTTGCTGCAAGGAAAATATCACACTTCTCAGCATGGCAAAAGGATGTAAACTGATACTGCTGATGTTTTAGTTTATTATGGTTGCAATTCTCACACAGTAGAGAACTCCAGGATTGACCAGAGAGTCTATCCATTTGTTTTAATTTGGTCCAAGGAGGCAGTACATGCAGTGTCACTCTGTGTGTGTGTGCATGTGTCTGTTCACCTGTCTCTGTATCTGCACTCAGCTGTCCTTCTCCCTCACCAGTAACTCTTGAACCTGTTAACCAATTTCAAAGAAATTTGACAGACAGTAAAAGGCCTCCAAGGTATTGAATTCCAACACGTTTTATGAAAATTGGCAACTGGTTAGAGGAGAAAGATCCAATTAGTGTCTCCATGGAGGTGAAGGCTGCAATGTGAACACGACCCTTATTAGGCAGAGAAGAACCTCCTGAGAAAGAGATATTATGAATGTCCACTGAGGGAAAAACAGATCAGCACTTACATCTTACTAGATACCAGAGAACCCATTGCAAGCCCCTGCTAATGCCCCAGGAAACCATCAGCTTCATTAGCTCTGCTGCTTGCAGAACAACACATCCATGACCTCCAGCCAGGGCATTTGCAGCCCTCCTTATGCACAGGCAGAGGCAGAATTGAGGAGGAGGGAGGAATCAGTAGGGTGGCAGGCTAGGGGAAGGGGAAAACCCTTCCTCCCACAGCTGCTGAATGCCTCCCTTGACCACCTCCTCCAGATT
The DNA here is from genome assembly GCF_036417535.1 of Chlamydotis macqueenii. NCBI lineage: Eukaryota > Metazoa > Chordata > Aves > Otidiformes > Otididae > Chlamydotis > Chlamydotis macqueenii. Next base: position 99,150,083 of record NC_141558.1, on the reverse strand, counting down.
TTTCCCTGACCCCTCTTAGCCCTCCTCCTCCAGCTGTCCTAAGCATCCCATGGCTTCTCCCAACCCTTTCATTTCCCCATCTCTTTACTTTTCCCAAACCAAGGCTCCAAAACATCCCCAAATAGCCAAAAATCTTCACTGTTGTACCTCCCTCTCACCTCCTTGGAAATATGCTTTGCTGTAGTCATTGTCAGGCCAGTTTGCCCTCATTTTTGGAGGTTCAGAACTGAGTTTTGCCTGCACTGCTGAAAGACCTAGAGCCAGCTCTAGAGTCATGACACAATGAAACAGGCAAGGACATTATATTTACAAATTTGGCTTCTCCTCAGGGACAAATTCATTCTTCTTATAACCTCCTTGAAGTCACAATAGAGAAAACGTAGCCCTAATTAATCCAGCCTGCTTGCATTACAGGAGATAATGCGGCCTAGGGAAAAGCATCTGACTCCGATAGACAGGAGGTTCATGGTCTTACATCGCTTTGCCACTGATTTGATCACTGCCATTGAGCACATGCTTTAGTTGCTGTGTTCCCATTTACAAATGCAAATTATAGGATCTATGCTTCAGGGTCCAGATTTTCGGCTCAGATGAGCAAGCATATGCAGACTAAACTTTTGCAGCTACAGGTATGTGCGTCCAGGCTGGCTTCACTACTTTGCTGTTGAAGAGTGCAAAGAATTTATGTTGAAAGTCATTGAGTGAACTGCAGGCTCACAGTAACACAGATGTCCTCCGAAGGTCTCCTTAGCTGTCCTTCAGCTCCTATCCTTTGTCCTTCCTTGTGAAAACGGCTTCCCCACTATAAATCATGCAGAGCTCCAGCCCTTCCCTCCATGCTCCTGTTCCAGCTTTCCCCCTCCCTTCCCATTCCTCAGACATCAGCAACAAAAAATGTTGTCGGAAACATTAAAAACCATTTAAAATCCTCATTTACCTTTTAAAGGAGAGGAATATAAATGAGTTCTATGAGGGCAGGAACAACAAGGGAAGGCAAGAGAGGAGGCCCACAGGAAATCATTTGGACTCTCCCTCTCCTGATCTCTGCATAAATATTTAGCCAAGTGGCATTTGCGGTGGAGATTTATCTTGAAGAACAGTTCTGATAGCAGGTTGGACAGATAGATAGATAATTGATCACAGATATTTTTACATCTACTTAATTAATTGAGCATCTAGTTAATTAAACAGTGAAATATTTGAAAACTCTGCAGATTGTGGGATGAAGTCACATCTGGCTAACAAAGCAATTCTGACATGCCACCGGTGAGTGCTCTGTTCAGAAACCTTTGGGGATTTTGCATACTGATGTGCAGATTACCCAGCAGCACCCAGTGGCTCATTATAGTTATCATGAGATGAAACTGCAAGGATTTCAAAGAACCTTTCTCTGTGGGTCCTAGCGAGCTCTAGGACACAATTGCAGAAGTGGTGCTCCTGGAGTGAACAGAGGGACTTGTGTGATTCAGTTGAGAACGCTCCAAGAAAATGCTGCTGTCACTGTACAACTCTCATGTACCCACCAGCTGTCTCCATTTGGAAAAGACAATCTTCATTTTTTAAAAGCAAAATATTTACAATTGTTCCAGTCTGTCCCTCCAGAATTCTCACCCCTTGCATATGGATTTTAATGGAGCTACAACATAGGGATGCAATGATCCCTCCAACTGCCTCCATCACTAGCTGTCAAAAGCTGGCATTCACAACTGTGCATGCTTCTAGACATAGACTGACACCAGTACTTCAGTTGATTGACTTTAAAGTCAAACACACATGGTTCCATACTAGGGATTTGGTGGTGGTCCATGTCTGATACAAATAAGCAGCCTGGAAAGGTCCAGATGTCTCCGTACACCTAACCTGGAAATCTCCCAATGACAGGCTCCTCAGTCCTTCTGCAGTTCTTGAAGTCCAGTGTGTTTGCTGAGGCTATTGAAAGGCAAAGAGTCTGAGTCTTATCTCAAATAGATGTTTCACCAGTATGATCCCAATTATTTCGTTAGGGTTGTTCTTGACTAATGACTCAAGGGCATGCCAAGGAGGAGCGGATTAGACTCACTGAGTTTCCTCTTGGCAAAAAGCAGGAACAAAGAAAACCAACTACTCACACCCATGTTTTCAGAGCTTTTAAATCTCCACTGTGACATTCACTTCTGGAAGTAAGCAAAGGTTTGGGAACAAGTTTTTTTTTTTCTTTTTAGACATTTCTAATTGCCCTCCTCACTCCCATCCCTTAGTTTTCTGGGCAATTACCTCATATTTCTGTCAATTCCTCATCATATCTCTGTCCTGCCTTACCAGTTTGCTCCTGTTTTGGCCCTGGGCTGTTTGACTTATGCTGTGCCCCAGAGAGATTGTCCCAGTTTAGTCATCATTTCTACATGTACCAAGCATTGGCATACATCCAGGAAGCAAAAATGTTGCCATATGAATTGATTGGCCAATCATAGGCCAAAAATACCATATTGTGTTACTGAGCAGCTCTAAGGGCCAAATGCCCCAACATATTCAGGCTCCAAGGATAGATCACGTGGAAGATGTTGGTACCTAAGACAAACCTTGGGCAGACTTAAGATGCTGACCCCCAAAGCTAGACTCCAAAGCCATCCTCTTAATCTGACACCCAGCTCTCGAGGCACTCCTTGGTTTGACATAACATTTCCTTGCGCATAGTCCTCGCAGCAGGGTTTGCTGTCCACATATGGCAAAGTCAGCCCATCTGAATGGTCTCTGGGCTTGTTTCTGTCCAAATCCAGCTAGGAGCCAAATTCCAGGTAGACCGCTGACAACTTGCTTGGGAATCTCAGCTAGAGTTGCGGGGAAGGGCTCTCAGGACAAGTAGTTTCCTCAAATAGCATTACATTTATCACAAAACGTTGATCTCAAGTAGGTCATGGCTACATTCACTCAGAAACTCATGCTGAGAAGTTCCTTCAATTAAATAAAAATCTGCTGACTTCCACCAGATTATACGAGTGACTTTGAACCCTCCAATAGTTAGAAGTGCATTGAATCCAGTTCTTTCACCTAAACAAGAGACCTAATCACCTGACTGCAGTATGAAAAGCAACTGTGAGGCTGAAGTATTCTCTGTATTTTATAAGACGGTGAGCCCTATTTAGCTCTTCCATAGAACAGGGATAAGCAGACACCCTGAGGAAAGGGTCTTTTCCTATCCACACTCTGAGCTGATCGGTGGTGTATCTCAGATAATAAGTCACTTATGCCAAGCTACCATGCCCTTGACTTTCAGCAGAGCTTATTAGCAACCCTCTGATATGCACAGGGCAAACTTGAATCTTTCTGGTCTTTTCAGGTCTACAGACCTGAATACATGAATAGGATGGAGGACATACACCAACCTTTATTCTTTTGTTGGACAATGCCTAATGAATAAAAAGCAGAAACAGGGACTGGTTGCTAAAACTTTTGCAAGCACAGAAAACAAGAAAGCATACTTTTCTCTAGCTATTTCCAATTAAAAATTTGATCTTTCTCATCTGCAATGAGGGTGGCATTTAATCTCAAATTGGAATTGTACATTCTGGCATTTGCTCTACAATACTGGGGAAGATGAAGGGCAGAGAGAAGGGAGCCTATTGATGTTGAATGATCACATATTGACAACATGGCATTGTTATGCTTGGGGAGGGGCAGAATTATAGACCCACTGGTGGGGTGCTGCTGGGCCTGGGCTGCTTGCTGGCCTCCCAAAAGCTGCCAGCAGTGTGGTGGATCAGTGCCCGCCGCCACTTAACTGTGCACAAGGCCTTCACAAACAACTGCTGGTTCAGCAGCATCTCCTCAGATGATTGCAAACACATCCATGCTCCTCTGAGATGCAATAAAAGCACAGACTGGCAGGGACCTATGAGATCTGCTTTTGATCTGACACCCTCTCATTCACTTTCTACCCCAGGGCTGACTGAGGGAAACTTCTTGTGCCAGCTGCAGACTCAGGAGACCTGCAGACCCAGGAGACCTACAGAACAAGGAGACAAAGAGGCCTGGCTATTTGTACATCAGTATGGACCTAAATAGGGGCTGGCCTTATTTCTTATTTTATTACAACCTAGCAAAAATTACATGCATCTCAAGCAGCCTGCAGTGTGTCCCAGCTACATGGTCTCCCCAGCCAAGCACCACTGCCAAGGTGCCCCCATTGCTGTTCAGGAAAATCGTGTCTGCTAGCCTCTACAGCATGCATGGACAGGAAAGCCTCCAATTAAAATATCCTCCAGCATTCCATACTGTGTGGGTGTCACAGATTCTGTACTAGCCTTCCTCACCTACAAAAAAACGTGTGACAAGATGTGGCTGCACTCAAGCTGTGGCTCTAACCAGTCTCCAGCCTGGTGAGAAGTGTGTCCAGCTGACACAGCTCAGAGCAACTGCAAGGAGCAGCTTCATCCTGAGCTTAGGCTTAAGCAGAAACCTCAGTGGAAAGAAAAAAATAGTTAAAAGTGACCCATAATGTTCCTCCTCACAGCATGCTCCACTCTCTGGTGCCATACTGAGTGAGGAATAGAATTTATTTCTGTACTATTACAAAAAAAAAAAAAGAAAATTGTTAACAATAGATTTTCTCTTACATGTGTGTTAAAAGAATGTGACGAGTACAGGAAGGGGAAAAAATAAAACAGTCTTCAGCCCTCAGGTAACCTTCACTTCTATTTTTTAACACCAAGCCAGAAATCTTTCAACTTGAACTGGCTGAGGGCTTAAGAGTTAGCACTCACCTGGGGTAACTTCCCACCAGGCCATTAAGTCAAGCAAGCTGTTATGTTTGACACCAGCTGAAAGTCTGCTTCCTTGCAGGAGATCTCCAGGTTTCTCCCCAGAGAGGAGAATACATGGACGCAACTGTCATTAGATACCGCACACCCCATTTGCTAAATAAGAAAAATTAAAAATTCCCAGGAAACTGTTGGCCAAGTTGCCATGGCAAAGAGCATCACCTATACAGATGTGGGACTCTGTGTATGTGACACTGTGACTTAGAGGTGGGGAAAGCAATTACGTGGGATATTTTTTCCCTCCTTGCCTCCTTTGTCCATCTATTAATCTGCTGTTAGTGGGGAGAAGAGCTGCAGATGTCCATCAAAGGGGAAGAACAGAGCTGCTGTATGTAATGCAACACTCCATGCGAAGTGCAATACAGCTTCATCAATTTGAAATCAATTTTTAATTCTCCTTTATTTTAGCATTCTGCTGAGATGTCTCTCCTTCTTTCCCTTGTTGCTTCTTTTGAGACAACAAAATGATTCAGCACTGCAACACTATCAGCTGTAATGACCTTACAGTAACAGTTAAAAAAAAATATGTTGCAGTAACAGTTCATAGGAACTTTAATCCATTAATGAGAGGGACATTGTGCTGAGAGGATGTAAAAGGTGTCCTTTATATCCTCTCAAGACAATATTCGTCAAATTAAATCTCCCTGACCCCACTATATTTCTTGTGTTGCTACATTTCAAGGAAAACCAAACAACTCTACTCAAATTCTTAGCCACAGTTTTCAAGCTAAATGGTTAAATTTGTTCTTACTAGCTCCTTTATAAGAAGACTAAGTTTATTTTTTTTGACAATCACAAAGTTTTTCCGAATCTGTCAGTCTTTGACTGTAACTTGTGGTGTAGCATGTGGAAATCTCTGAGATAACAGGCTGCAGCATCAGTGGGACTGAATCAACATTTATTACTTTAATAGCCATGTGTGTAACTACCTATAGGTCACAGAATTCTGCATACGCGCATCAGCTGAACGGTGTGTATATACAGCAGCCTTGGACAGGAATTAACAACCTTTCAGAGAGCAGAGAGTGATTTCTATGTATCTCTATGATCTTCAGAAAGGAAGCCCTGGGCGGAGATTTAATCACATGTCATTGTCTGTTATGCATTCATAAAAAGGTGAACAATTATGGCAATTGAAGGAAACCTATCATCAACTGCGAGGAAAAGACTATTTTTCTGAAGCGCACAAATTCAGTCTTTTATGACAAAATGACTACTTAAGACTTAAAACTCTAATCATTACCATTTGCTTCCTAAAATACCCACCTCCCTTTATCTGCGCTTTGAACTGGAAACACAAAGCTCTTGAAATGTCTCTGCTCTCTGAAGGGGTGAATGTATTTTTTTCCCTTATGTCCCCGTTTTGCAGCCAGGTAGGAGGGGCAGCGTTTCTTCTCTCTTAACGCCGAGCAAGCACAGCCCGACCCCATGGGAGTTGGCCTGTTCCTGGCTTGGATGCTGGCGCAGGGGCATTGGTGGGGGTACCCTCGCACCCCTTCCTGCAGGGCCGTGCAAACAAGCCCCCACCACGCCCTGTCGTCAGGAAGGTGGTGCTCGTAGGAGATGGTTTTGAAAGCTTAATATAGCTTCTGCGACACCTTTTCAGAAAAGGAAAGGGGTGCCAAGCTTACCACAGCTGAAAAAACAAAGAAAGGAGGGAGAAAAAAAAAGAAGTCATTTCCTCCAAGTTCCACGTTTTCACTGCACTTGCCAGCCGCAACCAAGGGTGCCCCGTCGGAGGTCGAAGGGTGGGAGGGAGGGAGTAATTTGGCTCTCCTCTGCTGGGTCTAGTTTACTGGGGGAGTTCAGTGCGCTGGGTTCAGGCCTGTTTCTTCAGTCCTTGCTCACAAAAACTGCTTGGGCAGGAGATGCCTAGGCTCAGCCAGGCATCCAGGTGGCTTCAGAGAGGAGCTGACAAGCTGGCAGCCCTGCCCCTAAGCTCTGCGACCTGAGGACAACCTCAGCCTACGTTTTCCCAAATTCCCCTGCCTCTTCTTCCCTCCTCTCCATCGCCTGGATCAAGGGACATCTGCACATCTCTCTGTCGCCGCTGGAGTAGCTTGGTCGCTGTGAGACAGCCGGGGTGCAGCACAGCTCCGCGGGCTGCGTGGGTGCGAGTGTGGGGCAGCCCTGTGCGGGGCTGTGCGGCCGACAGCACCTTCCTCTTAATCCCTCTCCCGAGGCACAGAGTAGAGTGGCATCAGCGCCCATCCAGGCTGCATCCAGCAGCAAGGAATGGCCAATACCTGTTTCACTGGGGAATCTGCCACCCCAGGGATGCCTCTTCTGTGCCTGGACAAATCCTCACGCAGCAGGTTTGCCAATCAGCTACACCATACTGCAAGCAGAGTTGAGACCACAGAGCAGGATGAGGGCTCAGTCCTCACCCCTGTCTGATGAAACCCTACAGAAGCTCTCAGCCATGGCAGCAATGGGAAGTGACAGCAAACTCCGTCGTGCGACACAGCCCATTACCCCCAATATGCAAGACCAGCACCTGCTTCCTCTGCAGGCTTCAAACAAAAAAAGGACCCTCAATTACTAGCTGGTTTGGGTGGAAAAAAACCATAGAGATCATTGCACTGGGAAGCCAAGCTCCATCAAACAGAATCAAAGCTTAAGCTGCTCTTTTACTAAGCTAAGGAACCTCTCAGTCCATGCACACCAGGCACCCAGGACCTTCCCCAGGAGCCTTCGGCCTTCCAGAAACAGTGATGTCAACACAAGCTCTGTCTTCATGCCCATCTGAAGCTCTGCTTTGTTTTGCGGGGAGGATACTGTTCCCCCTCTGCTCCAGCCATGGCCAAGCAAGCCCAGCTGAGCCTTCCCAGCTGAACTTCTGGTTCAGCGTTTCCCCAAGGAGTTTGTGCTGTGAGTAAGGTTGGAAGGGTGGGCTCGGGAGGATATGGGTGGGACGCCGTGGCAGTAAGGAAGCCCTTGTTCACAGCTCATTCGGGGAGGAAATGGGCACTGATCCCAAGGAAATTGTTTTGTGTTCCTGAACAGTCAGGGGGGCGGCAGTACTGGCCGGCCAGCCCTTTCCCGCTGCTGCAAACAGCCACTGCTGCAGCAGTGCACCAACACAGATGCGGCCATGTGGGTCCCAGGCTCTTGTGCCTGGCTCCTCATGATGTGGTGGGCAATGTCCCCCCGGGACCTGAGGACAAGCAGCCCTCTCGGGCTCTGTGGTGGCAAGCACCGCTGCTCACCCCAACTGAGTTTCAGCACAAGGGGTAACCAAAGCAGTGTCCTCTCCGAGCACCTCCCAGTGGCACTGCCACACACACTGAAGCCAGGAGGAAAAAGGGGGACCTGCCCAGAGGGAAACTGGCTTTGCCTTTTGTACAAGCCACTCCTCTGTCCCACTCGGATGTGCTGGCTCCCATCCCTTCTTCCTCCACCACCTTGTCCTTGCCCTTGCATGAGGTGGCTTGGCCACACTCCTGGTACAGATCCAGAGATGTCACCATGGCCCCGTGCAAGCCTGAAGGCACAGCCACCTCTCAAGAGTTTCTCCTGGAAATAAGCTGGGGCATTTATTGTCCCCTGGGGTCTGGACCGGGCTGCGGAGGAGCGCTGTGACTCACTCTGGGGGGTTAAACATAACCTGCAAGCACACGGTGAGGAGCAGGGAACAGGGCAGGAGCTCTCAAGGAAATATTTTGCTGAAAACAAAACTTTCAAAGCCTTTCAACAGCAGAGCACTGAAAATAGACTTCAGACTCCAAGGGAGGGGGAATGGGAAAAGGTTAGGAGTGGGGGGGAGAGAGAGAGAGAGGGAGAGATCAAACGATTGACGATAACCCTGGGGAAAACAAGGGCGCAGAGGTTGCCAAAGATTTTTTAAGTCCATTTCCTGCAGGAGCTGGAGACGAGGAGGGGCAGTTTATTGCAGTTTGGCCTGCGCAGAGAGCTCTGCAAGAGGCTCTTCAGGCTCGCTCCAAACACAGCCATTCATTACTCGCTGCTGCATCCTTCAAAACAGGAAGCGTTGCCAGAGCATTTATTTATCTCTTAATCGCCGTCCTTTTGTTGCCGTGAAAAATGTTTAGTCATAGATTTAATTCCTCTAACTCCACCCCCCTGCATCTCAAACACCTCTGATCACAAACACCATGAAGAGACAGGGCTTGCCAGCTTTTTAAATTTTTTTTTTACCATAATTTACCTTTCAGGAGATCGGCTAACTTGCTCACAGCTTCTATGAAAGAGCCCTGCACAGCAACAAGAGAGCTGCCCCTGGCTCAAAGTGGGAATGTAATTCTTTGGGATTTCGCCTTGTCATTATTCTTTCTTGCTCTTGTTATTGTCTTTGGTCCATCCTCCCCAGCCCCAATTTACTTTAAACAGATGTCTCATTTGTTCATAGCATGCTGAGGATTTGCCCTGGCAGAGAGATCTTTTTTTTGTATTTTGTTTTGCCTTTTTTTTTCCTTAAATGTGTTTTAAATTTTGAGAAGAGCCCAGGAAACAATAGCAGATGTGTTGTAGCTACAATTAATTGGATAATTAACTTAATTCGTGTGTAGCATTTTAGGTTTATGTTTCTTACGCAAGGGAGTGTGTGTTTGAGAAGCCAGTGTGGGCATGAGCAGAGGGGAGGAAGAGAAACGCCTGTTCGGGAGGTAAGTCGAGGGGTCCTGGCCATGGGTCCCCCGGAGGAGGCATGTGAGTAGAGGGTAGAAGGGAGCAAGGGGAAGGGGCCACGTGTTTCAGCAAGGGCTGGGGAATTAGAAATGCAGCTGGTGGTGAACACAGCAGCCTGGGCTGTAGCACTGTCCTGGGGCTCTGTCCCATCAGGCACACTCATGGGGAGCTCTGGGGTGTATGGGCAGGATTTGGGGAGTTCAGATGCTGTAGGATGGGCTAAGCATCCCCTACTCTTCTTGGAGGTCAGCATGACCAGTGCCTACCACTGAGGCCATCGGGACGTACCAGGGATGGACCTGCTCCCTGCACGGCCCCAGGTCAGCTCAGCACTGGGCTGCCCTGTGGTCAGAGGTTGCGTTTCAAACTCACCCAAGCCACAGCTGGGGCGGGCTGGACCCTTCTGCCTCCATGTGCCCTGCCAGACACGCCCATACCTCCTTCAAAGCCGTGCATCAGCCAGTGCCCGCCCCACAGCCAACAGCTTTGAAACCTTGGTGACCTCTCTGCTGTGTACTGTCTGCAGAGCACGGGACGCCCGCACTGCCACCCAGGCAGGCCAGTCATCCTTGGACGCGATTATTGTTCCTTGGTATGGAGCCCCGCCAGGCGACACAGCTCTGGCTGGGCTGCACGCCCGCCCAGTGGGAGGGTCAGGATCTGGCCCTGAGTGTTAACAGCCCTCCATGTCTCCCACTTAAAGCTTTGTCAAAGTCCTCCCGTGGCTATCTCATGTTGGTCCTGGCTGCCGTCGCTCTCCATGTGCAAATGCTCCCAGTGTCTTCAGAGGCAACTCTGTCCACAGGCCACTGGGGTATGTTCTGCACCTCCAAAATATCCATTGCACTTTAGCCTGCATCCATGCTCTGGAGGGCTCAAAGCATTTCACAAATGCAAAGCCCTCAAGACAGGTAAAATGCTCAGGGCCCCAAAATGCAAAGAGTAGAAAAACCATTCAGAGCAGACTTTCTGAAACTGCCCTGGCCTGCTGAGCTGAAAGAACCACAGGAATCATTTTCTGCATGCAGTTTGATGAAGTTTCAGCTCTTGGCTTTTGCATGGGGTTCAACAGCAGAGGCTTCGAAGTGGGGTCAAAGCAGCATGGTGCCCAGTACTTTATTTCTATCCTATTTCTAGCTCTAAGTAGCTGAATGACACAAGCAAGAACAAGGCTGGCGACTCAGAGGCAAATTTGGACATGACCCTGCGGTGAGCTCCAGGCAGGCAGACAGCACCTACCCAGAGCCCCCCTGACTTCCCAGGGCTGCCCGCACTATGCGCAGAGCAAGACCAAGCCCTTGGCTCTTATTGACAAGTGCCTAAGAGAGACCTGAAGTTACTAACTACACTGCAAGCATTTTGGAAACATAGGTGAGGAGAGTTGCCCTTAGGAAACTTCACAGCATTGGTAGAAGCATCCATCTTTTAGGCACTATGGCTTATAGCTATCAGAAGAACAATAACCAAAAAAAAAAGCATTTTCATTATAAAAATAGATTTTTTTTCCTCTAAAATTTGCAGTAGAAATGCATCCCAACGAGTTATTCACAAAAACAAAACAAAAAAAAAACCCCTAAGACTGCTCAGATGAGAACAAATTATACTGCTAATTGCAGAGTACAAATGCCAGATATTGGCATTTAACTCTAACTCTGCTAAATGCAAATGTCAACTGGAATGACACAGTCCGGCTTCACCACCCAAGGCAAGATTTCCAAGCCAGGCTTAGACAGATCCAAATTTCCTACATTTTTTCTTTTCTTTTTCTGTGGCAGCAGATGAGGGCAGAGAATGGAATTATTTAGTCTTCAAAAAGGCTGGGAATGGGAACCCACAGAGATCCTGGTTCATGCTTGACTAACAAATTACGGTAAAAACACAACATCACTAGTAGGGCTGTTGGAGAGAATTATACCCAGAAGAAGTCCTTAGAAGAGGCTAAAAAGAAAATCCTATTTAAATTAAAAGGGAAAATGTTATACAGTGCAACATTTTTCTGCTTATTTCCTCCTGGTTTTTTTCCTACCATATTCAATTTCTTCTCTTGCTTTCTCTTAGTTTGGGGGCTGAAAAGTTGCAAACTATTTCTTTATTCTCTTTTTTTTTTTATTTTCTTCACAATGCCAGCAATTTTTGGTGTTTTTCTGGAATCTAGAGCACCTGGATCGATGGGATTAAGAAATATTAGCTGAATTCAGACAGGGAAGAAAGAGGCATTTAGCCTTTGTCGTGGAGGACAGAGCTCAAACTCTCTGTGTACCTCATTGAAATGGCTACACCAGCGAATGAAGTACAGCTTGTAAGGTTTAAGAACCAGAAGCATGTAAGAGGAATCCCAATGCTTTAATGTTTTGTTATTGCACATTATGATTTTCAAGACAGTTGTACCAGCCGGGGTGGGAGGGAAAGAAGTTGAGCCATGATTTATGAATACTTAGGATTCCTATTACTGGCATCATTAATCACAACTGTTGATAAATTAATCCACCTTCTAATTTGTGTGCAAGGTGCTCAGCTGAAAGTAGAGGAAATACCAGTGTTTCTGATACGGTGCTCTTACAGCTTACCGCAAAGTGCCGTTTTTGAACCTTAAGTGCCCTGGTGGTTTCTCCTGACAAACGAGCCAACAACAGCCAAGGGTGAGGACAACCCAGAAAGTGACTACCATCCTAAAGGAGGCTCCCAGGACACGACACCAAAGAAAATGATGGAGCCAAGCACAGTTTGGTGCTACGGTGGCTCATCAAAAACTCATCTCTGACCCACACTGAAATCTGCACTCCAAACATTTGAACTTTTTCCAAACCAGTTTCCTCTAAATCTATGGAGGACATTCCTTAAATTTTAATGAAGGCCACAAGTTTTCATTTCTCAAGTACTCAGAGACAGAATGAAATGACCACATATGGCAAGGATGAAAAAAAAAAGCAGTTACTTAGCTGGAGTGATTTTCTAATGATGAACATTGACAAAATGAGAACTTAGTTTATTTACAGATCCTTGATGACAGCTGTATACAGACAAAGAAGCTTGAGACAGTTTTGAGAAAACAACTTTTGAAACCCCATTTTATTCACAAAGGTTATTTTATATCATTTTAAAAGGTTTAATGGCTCTTCCTGAGCTGCAGAAAATTGCATTCGTGGTATCTAAGTTGTCTAGCTTCATAAACAGGAGGAAATAAAAAATGTCAACAATATGTTGATTTCAAATAAAAGCAAACTTTCCAAGGCATCCTCATGTGATTATTTCTCTGTTAATTTTGTAGCATATGCAGAACACCTGAAAATGTGGTTTAAAAATTCCCTTGATCTAAAACATTGAGTAATGATGGCTGTTTGAAAATGATCAGACTTTTTGATTGCTAAAAGCAATCAAAATAAATCATTAGCAATAGATTAGCAGACAGAGTGCAGCTGAGGTGGTCAAAGGTGCATCGTAAATGCAATTTATCTTATCAATATCACTTTCATTTATATAATGTGTAATGTTTATGTACCTATGGGTTGTCTGGGTATGTCTGTGAGATGTAGAGGAACAAGTCCAGCTCTGCTTCCGTTTACTAATACACAGCTATTAAAACTGCTAGTTCTGTATAAACATAATTGAAAGCAGAAGTAGATGTGGCATGCATCTATTTCAAAATATAAACTCCATTGTGTGAGTGTCATAACTTCTTTGGTATAATTTTGTATTTCAAAACAAGAAGTTGTAAGTTGTTATTTCAGGGTAGATAGGCAGATGGATAGATAGACAGATGGATAGATAAATGGATCGACTGATCGAATGATCAACATGGCTTTCTTTTTTGTCCTCCAAGAAGTCAAATTCCTTTTTCTCAAATATTTTCCACTCACTGATGCCCTCCCTCTTGAGGACGTGTCAGTGAATTGAGTCTGGTATTTCCTCAATTAAGATATCTAAAGTGAAAGCAGAGACAACCCTGCTCCCACTCCCTAATTTTTCCTCTGCCAGCCCAACATTTTCCCATACACCCCTCCCTGCCTGCCACAGTGGCGCCAGAATTTATAGCATGGTGACAAGGAGGTGAAGCTCCTTGCCACTCAGCTATCCTCTGTTCAGGTGTGCAAACAACCAGGTGCCATTGCATGTGTGTGCTTGCTCAAGAGTGAAAAAATCCCCACCTTTTCAGGCATTTCGGGTCACTCATACTTTGTCGTATCTCTTCCTCTGAGGGCAACACAGAGAGAGAGTAGCACAGCAGGGCAAGGAGGTGGTTCACGTCCATGAGGATGGGATTCTCCCAGCAACCCCTCTCTAATGCGAACTCTTCATTTGTCATCATTGCCAGTTAAATATTCATTCCTGTTTTCCATCAGCAAGGGAGAGCAGCATGAGGTTTCCTTTGAGCTCTGGGACAAAACAGTCATGGAAATTGTCAACCCAAGGCAAGAGTAGTTTTAATAACAGGTCAGGTCTCAGTGATCTAAAATGCCAGTTTTGTCTTCCCCTCCTCCTCCTTCCCTTGCAAGCTCTTCCCCATCCCATTTCATGAACCCCACACAGCCCTGGGCTGTGCTGGCCTTGCCGGGCTCTGCAGGGACCGTTACCGCATGCCTGGAAACTCCTTCCCAGGTTCCCAGGACCTCAGTGGTTCTTTTAAAGGAGCTGCTTTTCATAAAAGTAAATAGCCATAATTTCTAATCCCTTGAGCGGCAAAGTTAAGGAGAGTTTAAAGCCTGCTGCTCCTACAGCATGGCTTGCAGTCTATTAGAGAAGAAGGAGGTCCCAGTTATCTGACCTTTCAGGAAATTGAAGTGTCTCTTCTGCCGACTCCCTCATTGCCCCCAGAGAGCAACTGATGAGATCCGGCCGTGAAACAAGGGAGCAAAGAAGAGTTGCCATTTATTTTTATTTTTCCAGGAAGAAGGGAGACAGACGACAGAGCTGCCACACCTTGGAGCTGTGTGCCTGTCCACACACACTGCGCGTGCGCTGACCAGGGTCCAAATCAGTGCAGCAGATGAATTGACACCCATTCAAGCTGATCAGGGACCTGGCCCTCCCCATGGAGCTGTGATGGGAGGCTGCAACCCAGAGATGGGCAGGGGAGAAGGGGATACATGTCAGGAATGAATCTTTGAGGGCTATGCACTTTGCTTAGGCTGCAGAGGTTCACGTTTGCAATCTGCGAGGTGCGGGTATGTTAGTTCTCCAATCCACACCAGCCCTGGAGGCATTTTAACATGCTGCTGACTTCTACTGCCTCTTCTGAAACAGACTGTCTTGCTGACTGACATCCACCTGGCATAGCTGAGCTATTCCAGCCAGAGGTGAGGATACTCCTGCTCATACTCCGGCTAAGCTCTGCCAACGTTGTGCCCTTCATTGCCCACTCCCTCTCCTGCTTTGCCCAGGAAGAGTGACCAGTCTCACCCATGTGGCTGAACAGGAGATCAGACAGAAGAGCAAGGAAGATTCTTGTCCCACATTTCTCCTTTGCTTGGATATTCAGGCTGAGCTGAAAATCTTTCCTTCAGAAACCCTTTCCATTGATTTAAAAGGGCTGCCCCTGCCAGCGGATGTTTTATTTAAGAACAGTCGGGTACACAATAATTAATGTTAAGAGGCCACGTTCGCCTGCTGAGCAGTAGCTTATGTCAGAAGCAGCTCCATTTCCTGCGCTGGGAGGGCATGGGGATCAAGGCACTGCCCTCCGGGAGTAGGGAGGGTCGGCTCCTGGCCTCCCAAACCCCTCTGCCAGGCTGGCAAGAAATTTGTCATGGAACAGCCTAATTGGATGAAATAAACACTCACATCAGGGCAAGAGAGGCACAGAAGAGGACCCCAGTCACTGAGGGACACTAGTGGGTGGATTTTTTAATCTGACATTGATAAAACCTCTGGCCCTTGAAGTTCCCAGCCTGAATAATGCCTACTTTTCCAAGCAGGCTTACTTCTTTGTTACTGTCTCACTTCCCCATGAACTTCTCTCTTCTTTGTCCTTAGCTGATGTTGGCTTTGCTTCTGGGTTCAGACTCCTCCACAGCTCCATTTCTCTGGCCTAGCGGATGGACATGGGATCAGCAGGCTGACTTTTATCCCTGCTTCCTGTCACATTTTCCCTCAAGCTCATCTGAGAGACACAGTTGTCTCTCTAAGGTCACATTTTAACTATGTAAGACACAGAAATCTAACCTGAGCCCACCAGGTAGTCTCTTTACAGAGACAACTCTTGTCCAAAAAAAAGATTCACCCATCCAAAATCAAACCTCTTGGCCATGTGCACACATATGAGGTTTTTAGGTTTCGGGTGCTGGGGGATCTTTACACATCTGAGGTGGCATTTTTAGTGGAATCAGCACTAGACAAATTCAAAGTAGCAATTTCAGTGCAAGTGGAGTCAAATTAATGTTACAAGACTGTGAAAAACTCCAACCAATAAACACAGCATGAGAGGGTAGCAAGAGTCAGAGGCAAGTATAGCAGTTGCACCTGTATTATTCTGCTATATAAACATTTTACAGGGCCTGGTACCAAGTATATTAAAAATGATGCCAGATTCCCAGGGCCCTTTGTCCTCCCAAAGCCTCCTCCCCCCACGGCTGGCTCTTTTGGCGATGCTCTCAGCATGGCTCTTTCCAGGCGCTGCAAGAAATGATGGGCTAAAAACACCCCCAGACAACCCAGAGGGAGGGACACAGAGCGGGCAGGGGAGGTCAGTGGGGTTTCAGCCGTACCATGCAACCAAGAGCACCAACCCTGCATTGCACCTGCCCAGAGGCAGTGCCCCCTCCCAGGCGATTAGCCCAGATCCAGCGCTGACGATATTGAGATCTCTGTCTCTTTTTCTCTTAAATAGAAAAGCGTGTAGGAACCTACAGGGAGTCAGAAGTTCACAGACCGTCTGGTACTTGCTTGAATTGATGTGAACCTCTGCTGTGGAAATTTTTCTAGGACATGCTTTCTCATGAGCACGCCACACTTTCAGTCTGGGTGAAAATACCACAAGAATAACCTTTCTCATGGTATTTCACTATTTATTTTCTGGTTCCCGTCCAACCCTAAATCAGGAAGTGCAGAAGCGTGAGAAAATTTTATAAAAAGAAAAAAAAAAGTTTAATAATGGTTTTTAAGTCTCAAAAAAGTTTCTGTTCTGCTTGAGACGAAGGCAAAAGTTTTGTTATTATTTTATTCCGACAGGTTCATCCATTCTTAGCTGCTTCTGCAAGAGCTGTCACAACACTGTGAGGCCATCAGCAGAGAGGCCAGGGGAAGCCTTGAGCCTTGCTGTTGACTTCTGATGTGCTACCGACTCCTTAGCCAAGTCACTTAGGCACTTTGCGTGTCCATTCCCAGCCTCTCTATGAAGACAGGTGATATTTATCTTTCTTTGAGAAGTGCTTTAGGATTCTTGGGTGAAACCTCTGATTCAAGTGTAATGGGTTTTTTTATGACTGATATCCCTTGTTTTTTACCCCCACAAGTGTAACCGAGCCTGTATGTGCCCCTTTAAGTCTTTAAACAGTGGAATCCTTTCATAGTGACTTAGGATATGATGTAATGTCTATGCATTGTTAAGGGGACCAAAGTGTAATAAACATTCATTTTAATGAACAAAGCAAAGAGATGTAACTCAGAAGACCCACGGGGAGATGTGTTGTATAGAGTTGCCATGTTTGCATACATGCTTTTCTGACTGCAGTCAATTTTAACAAGGGTAAAATACTGTTGACTTTAAATCACATGTGGGTTTTTGTTGTGCGTATTTTTTTGCTTTTTGCTTTTTTTTTTTTCCCAAATGAGCCTCAGAATTGCAGGGGTGTTCCTGAAGACATAATGGCTACATCTGTACTAATAAGCTAAATGTGTCCAGGACTATGCGGTGGCCCCAAGGCCAACTGGCACAGAAAAGCCTACCTCCATGCTATTGAACACCCCTTGTCTCCAGAACAGCAGGGCAACATCCAACCCATCTCCTGGGAACCGGCACTGGCTCCAGCGCCGTGCCAGGAATTGTTTGGGAGAGCGTTAGCTGGCACCGGGCTCGGCCATGCCAGAGACTCTTCAAACAATTAACAGCGCAGACATGCGAGTGCCAGGGCCTGGCATCGTTCCCCAGCACTGCTTGATTTATTAATATGGAGTAGCCATGTGGCCTGCAGAGCCTTTATTGCTGGTGACAGTACCGGGAAAGGAGAAAGTCGGGGTTACTTGTGCAAGGCTGGCAGATAGAAAAAAAAAAAAACAGGCTGCTTGGGTTCTCTTCTTGTAAACTGCACATGCTTTATATGGAAATTATTAAGAGACAATCAAGGCAGGAGCCTGCAATGCTGCCTTGGCAAAGCTTCTTTTCAAAGTGTTGCAGTGTTTTGAAAAAGGCTTCACACTTGAGAGTGCTCAGTACTGAAGAATACCTGGTCAAAGTCATTTTACTTATTTATATTTTACTAAAGGGATGTAACCAGGACAAAGTATTGTTCTTACAAGTCCACCCAGTCCCATGCAGTCACTGGAAAATGTGGCATCACATTTAAAACCTGCTACGACTACATAACTAGGGCAATAGATGCTACCACGTGTGAACCCTTTACAAATAAAATGTCTTCACTGAACTCCTGTGCTTCACCGCTGTCCAGATGATGTTCAACTAAAAGCCTTATTAAACGTTGCTCTAGAAAGGTATGTTCTTCCTTTCATGTTTTCCTAGAAAAAGTTTGCAAGAAGTAATACGTGGAAAGCAGGGGGAGGTAATTGTGTCCTCATCTAATTGCTAAGTAGTTTTCTCCAAAAATTTCCTAGCATTAGCAATTAGCAATACCACATGTGTACAACAGAAGCATCTGTCTTTGATGTATGATTTACATACCTAGTGAGACAATTAGGTTAACAAATGCTAAAGAACAGTCCTTGATACCTTACAAACAGTTGAATATGAGAAACCTGCCCATCCAACCCAGCACTTCACATCATTACCATATAAGAATTTCAGCCTTTCCCTTTCTTGCTGGGAAATGAGTACTGAATCGCTCAAAAGACAAATTGCTTAACTTTCTCTTGTTGACACGTCAGTGGACTGACAGGCTAAACAGGCTTCTGAACCCATAAAAAAACTGTGTCAAGAAGCGATGGTCCAGGAACAGACAGCCATGACAGCAGCTTCACCTACTTATTCCAATGTATGACCCACATTGGAAGCCAGCGGAGTCCAGGGCCTCACCACAACAAACAAGCACTTTTCTAATCTAGAACAGGCAGTAGCCCTGAGGAGCTCCTGCTGGAGCAAGCTGCTGATGCTGGTTCAGGAGACCTGGGTTCTGCTCCTGCTATTGCTTCTTAGTTTATTTCTTTTTCCCTGCCTCTAGGCTCAGTTCAGCAAAACAGCATGTGCTTAACCTCTCTGAATTTCAACAATAATTTAGGCACAAAACCAGCACTGTAATGCTTTTCTGAGTAGCCATGTGCTGTTGGTCAAGACAGAGGCTGCTCCATACCTGCTTTCAGCCAGCAAGAGCTTCTCAGCTGCTTGAACACATATCTAAGCTTGGGCATTTAGCCCTTATTTGGAAGAAGAGCCAGGTTTTTAGAAACTGTGGACAATGAACTCTTTTCCTGGTTTCCTTTCCCTCTGCCTTCACTCTTATGTCCTTCTCACTGCTTTTCTCACTGCAGCTCGTTCTGGAAGTAGAAGAGCCTAAGGACCACAAGACCAGGTTGTCTTGCTCCGCTCCGATCCAGCCAGCCTCATGAATGGGGCTGGCTTTAGCCCCATGGCCAGTCTGGTCCCATTCAGGAGTCCTGGCAGTACTGAAAAGCACCTGGACCGAACTTACCTTTGTTTCTGAATGCCACTCTGAATTCAGTTTACCTGAGTGTGAATATCATGGTATTTGTGACATTCTTCTCTTTCTTCTCCTTCACCTGCGGCAGGCTGCATGGCTTTTATTTCAGCAAGGTGATGTCAGGACGATGTCGGCAGGCCACAGAAGATTATTCCTGTGACTGAGAGCTGACCAGGATGAGCTCCTCTACCTGGCCCCTGCACCAAGGTGGTCTCTGCGAAGACTTGCTAGATTGCCACAGAGTACACACTGCCAGCCAGTGAGCTCTGCCAAATACTGTGTTAATTCTTAATGATGCCTGCTGATCTACAAGGAAACAAAAGGCTATTCCTATGGAGCAGACACTCAGCCTCCTTGCAGTGCTTCGTGTGGTGTTTTGCTTTAAATGCGTTTTGTCCCAGCACCTTAGCAAGGCTTTGTGGTGCAATAGGAAGCTTAGAAGCCATAGGAATGCATAAGGCCAGTCCTTGCTTCATCCTGTAGCCTAAAAATACAGGCTAATTCCTGCAGCGGTTATTTTAGTACCAGACAGCAAACTGCTTCCTTGGGATGAAAAGGCTCAAATACCGGTACCCTCCTCATAAACAGGATCTTGATATATATGAAGAGTCGGACAATTTAGGCTGCAGGCGGCTGACACAAATGCAGACAGAAACATACACAAACATGCCAGCAAGGCGAGATAAGCAACACAGCTCTTCACAGAAATTCCTGCTTGTCATTCCTTTTGAGGTAAAATAAGTAAACAATAATAATTAAAAAAAAAATAAATTAACAGAAAACAGTGAGGCTCTTCCTTGTGTTTCTGATAGGTTCTTCCTGCACTTGAGGGCTACCAGTCTAAACATGCTCTCCCAGCGTTCCTACACCTGAAAGAATACGAGTTCATAAAAAGACTGCCAAGATCATGCGGCACCTTGCTGCAGCACCCAGTGTATTCCTTGCTTCTTACCCTGGAGGTTGGTTCTTGCTTATATAAGAAAGGAAGGGGGAAAAAAAACCCCAAACCTAGAGAGAAGATGTGTTATTCACAACACACACCATTTTCTGTTAGATAGATCGGAGAAACTCCAGCTGCCCATGTTTGAATTGCAAAGTGTTTAGGCTCCGCAGTCAACTTTGTTGGTGGACCTTCAGCAACAAGGGTCGCATCTTTGGGGAGTCCTGAAGTCATTTTAGGTACAACCCTTTGCCATTGCCCTTGCTGCTGTCTTGAATCAATCAGTGCTGCACTCTCTTTCTTAAATGCAATAGTCTCCAGGAATATTTGGGAGTGCTCCAGGCCAGGGAATTTAACTAGCAAACAAATAGCCACTGATTCTAGAAGGACTCTTCTGAAGTACACTTCTCTTACAGGTTTGACTTCCTACTTATTTCCACCACTGGAATGTTAAGGGCAGCTTTCAGTGTAGGGAAGAGCCATGAGCACCTGAAACCTGGTGAATCACCATTCAAGAGAAGGTTCCAAGGGTCCAGTTCCTATTTTGAGGTCTGACAGCAATATAGCTGTTATGCAGGTTTCTTAGGTGTAAAACAGGTAGTGAGTACTTCCAGCTGAAGAAGTCCCTTCTCACCACTTTCAATATCCTTTTGTTTGTGCTTCACTGAAAATGAAGTGCAAATGAATAAATGGACTTGGGGTTGTTGAACCTGAAGCAGTTTTTACAGAGAAGTAAGAGGTAAGGCAAACAGCCAACCTATGTTGCAGGAAGAACAAGGGGATGATCTCTACCACAACACCACTGGAGTTCCCAGAGGTGCTTCAAAGAGAAACTGAAGCTGAAATCTCTGTCGACAAGGGAGGCTATTTCAGGTGGGGATAGCTACTGATTTGGTGTTGGGCAGGATAACACTCTCCATTAAGCACAAACTAGCCCCTGTACCCCTGGAGCCAAGGAAGGTCAGTACAGTTTGGACAAGCACACGTGATTCAGGGACTTTCACACCTCTTAGTCTCCAGTGTTGGGTCAGAAGAGGCCAATTTTCATGTATTTGCTCAGTTACATCAGCCTTTCCTCTGAGAAACACAATCATGACAGAAACAAAAATTACCTTCTTTCACGCCTCAGAAAGGGTTCAATGTAAGTTTGTTTTGCTTTCAGGTTAGGGTTGGGCAGATGCAAGGGTGTTGTTTCTGATTTTATCCAAGCTGTTTCATTCCTGCTTCACTTTCCTGTGCCTGTTGTCTTTGGGAGAGTATTCCTCACAGTAATAAGGTGGCATCGCCCCAGACTGCCTCCAGCTGACATTCGTGCTGGAACCCATCCTCCATCAGACCGTGAGCAATCCATTACAGACAGCCAACAGCTCCTTACAGCAGTTTTTCCAAGAGTCAGTGAAAAAAAAAAGAAACACTAATAATCATGTCAGGCTACCACAGGCTTGTTACAAGAAAGAAAGCAGGCAAAGAGAGTAGCGCCTCAGCTGATAGCTTGTCCCACATGGGCTCACACAGCAGTCAGTAGCCCTTTTCTGTGTGCCCCCGCAGCTGGGGCATGGCTCTGGTCAGGGGGCAAGAGAGTGAGGGAGACTGTCCTGGCTCATTTGAAGAGTGGATGACAAAAAAAGTAGCTTTTCCAATTAAATCCTTCACTGACATTAGAACAGGCATGAACATCCCCATGAGGACATCCCACCGAAAGCAACAGCTGCTTCTTATTCTTCACCCATCTCCTGTCCCAAAGGCCCCTGGCAAGCAGAGCAGTGTCCCTCTTCCTAGGATTGAGGCGGGGGAGTGGGGGGCCATCAAGTTCCATCAGCAGTGCCAGGGCAGGGAGCAAGCCCACATATGAGCACACCATTCATGCACGTCACTCAGGACACACACGCAACAGGGACTGAGTTTTGTTGGTACAGGCCCCCTCCACTTTGGCTTTTCTCAGCTTGTGGGTACTTTTCCTTTATAACCTGCGCGGTGCTCACCCCCCTGTATTTTCCAGCACATGCATGCAGCATTTTCTATGCCTTGGTGCTTCACGGAACACTTTGAACAGGCTCAATGAAAACACATTTATGCCGATGCTGGCTTGTTTTGTCAGAGCAGAAACAGTCCGGCTCCATCTCACAGACCTCCTGCTGCTCCGCGCGCGTTCAAGCCGGC
The DNA here is from genome assembly GCF_036417535.1 of Chlamydotis macqueenii. Classification (NCBI taxonomy): domain Eukaryota; kingdom Metazoa; phylum Chordata; class Aves; order Otidiformes; family Otididae; genus Chlamydotis; species Chlamydotis macqueenii. The sequence continues at coordinate 99,127,737 of NC_141558.1, read as the reverse complement.
TCGAGTGCCTTTGCCGTGCCTTGCCAGCCAGCATGCTCTGCTGCTGCCCTCGCAGCCTCTCGCTTTCCTTACCCCCCTCTGCCCCCTCCATCTTCGGAAATAATTAGCAAAGAAGAAATAATAAAGCAATATAGAGTGCACTTCTGAGGCTTCCGACAGCTGTTGGCAGCCGCACTCACATACTCCTGGTGCTGCTCGGCTTCCCTAGAGAGCCACGTAAGCCTTCCCTTTTCGGGTGCCCCCCTGCCTTCGCACACCTGGGCTGAGGTCAGATGAAGAGGAAGGCGCCCGCGCAACACTTGCAGCGTGTGGAAACAGCAGGAGTAGGGAACGCAAGTTTCCCTCAGGGCAGAAAAAGCAAGCCTCTGCGGTGTGGCAGTGTCCCACTGCAGAATGCCCTGCTATAATCAATAGGTAGGCTGTAGGTACAGGCTATAAATAGTCCTATAAAGCGCTATGAAAGCAGCATACAGCTGTGGTGTTGCTTGCCTCAGCTAAAAGAGTCACAGAATACTAGGGCACCAGCAGAAAAGGATGTCACAGCCTGGTGAGTGCTTGTGAGCAAATTTGCAGCTCAAGGGATAACGGAGTGACAAGTCTGCACACTGCAAAGCTCCCTGGCACCAAGACAGGCACCAAGGGGACATCTCTCCCCTTCCCACTTCTCAGGAGAGATGGCCAGAGAGGAAAACACAGCTCCTTTTCTCCCTCCTCTCAGGCCTCAGCTGCTCTACTGAGAGCCACTACAAAGGTATCACCAAAATAGCAACGGCAGCGACGAAATTTCCTTCCAATAGCATCAAGTACACCACCACAAATGTATGGCCAGAGAGCAAAGCGATACTTTATCCTCGCATGAGGCCAGACATAAACAAGGACTCTTAACAGGGCTGGGGAAAGGGCTTTGCAGTCCATTAGGTACCTGCTGAGCATAAAAGTCTTTGGCTGCCTGGATGTACTGATAGGCCATGTTTCTTGTGTGCTTCCTCTGAATAATGAGAACAAACAGAAACGCGGACTGCAGTAAAAGCCATGAAAGACACCTGTAGCTGCAGTCCCACAGCCACAGGATTTCTGGTTATGGACAGCTTACAAGTAGCCTCCCTATGGGAACAGCTATTCAGTAGCATATTGTCTCATAATCTGGTCCCACCTATGGACTTCTGCACCAGGGAGATCAAGATTTTCAGACATCCCAGGAATCTCTGTGACAGCTCTGCACAGTTTGGAGCATTCTCTCTACCTTGCCATTCACATAACATGGCATATGTTCACCAGTTTCTTACTGATGTCATATGATTGCAATATCCTTATCCGATTAGCAAGCTCAGGCATGCTTGGTTCACACTGTATCTCAATTAATTTTACCCGCAAACATTGATGTACTAAGTCCTGAAACAATGCTTATGTAACTCCCTAAGGCATTGTTTTGATTCCATTCTGGAACAAGGTCACTCTCCTCTTGACTGACGTTTTTTCATTCCTTATGTTTTCCTAACAGTTGTTTCTTAAACACGCTTTTCACTGGCAATAAACAGAATAATCTTTGCAAACAGTTTGAAAATTTATGTCTCCTGCTAGCTGTTTTTCAGAATCTTAAACTACATATTTCAATTTCTTACTGCTTCTTGGATCAAATAGCCAAACACGATTTAATATCTAAAGTCTACCTCTGACAAACAGAGCACCCTGGAAAACAGAGATGCACAGCTAGCAAGCACACCATCTCCAAAAGAAGTCTGATTGCGTTTGCAGAATGCCAAACTTACTGACCTGAAATTTTCTGACTGCTGCCAGTGCCCAGGCTGCATCTCTCCAAAGCATTGTATTGCTCTGCCCTATGTGCCACTCCAACCAGACGTCTGCACCAGGTACCGGCAGGTACCTCTCATCGAGGACAACTGGGAGAACCTCTCAAGGAAGGCTTGCTTTCACCATTGCCTAACTACTTGCCCATACCTCCCACTTGGATGGGAGAACTGCAGATCCTTTCCATGATGCTTTTTCACTTCCCTGCCTCATCCTCCCTGCTGGAAAAGAGCTCAGAGCCATCCCAGGAACCTGGCACGCCGCCTCACCCATCCTACCTGCTGCTCGCAGCTCCAACGAGCCCAGTCCACTGCTGTATCATCCTCCAGTGAATATTACAAGCCACTTGAATGGAAACAGTGATTCTCCAGCCACTTACATCTTCTGAAACTTTTCTAAGCATCCAATGGACTGGAGAGGGAGCCCCGCACACCAAGTGGATGGTGAAGGACTGTTGGCAGCTGCTGAGTGGTTCAGCTCCAGACTTTCTTTCCAGCAAGTGACCTGCAAGTGAAATGTGGGAAAAGTAGTATTCACATCATCATCTGGTATAAATCAACAAAGCCCCTCTAAAGACATTAAAGCTCTACTGGTTTACACCATCTGGGAATTTGGCCATAGAGGAGAACGTCTTAACGTTGAGTTTTCAGCCTTTATCACAGATATACATGGGAGGAAAGCTAGTGCCCTATCTGCTCTCAGCGAGAGTTACCAACCCCTGCAGAGATCAATACGAGCTCCCTGCTCACATCAAGAGCAGGATGATACCCTAAAATTAGCATATGTTTGAATCAGTGCATTGTATCTTGTTTGCAGATTAGTAGCACTGAGTAGATACTGAGGGCATAGGAAAGCTAGCCAGTTTAAACAAAGTAAGAATTGACCTGAATTTCTGCAAAGCTGAAAATGGTCTTTTTGGATGGGGGAGAGAAGAAAAGGTGTCCAGAAATACTCATCTTTTGGTTCGTTTGATCATTTTGTGTCTTCTCATGCACCTAGCTCCAGCAGACAAGAAATAGTAAAATTTCACATACTTTGTACTTGGGCTGAACCAAGAGACATTAGGTTCCCATCCTCAGAACAGGCAGATTCTCTTCTAATTCATAGACCAAACAGATACTGACAAATAGGCTTTGGGTGGCTTATCTAAATCCTCCAAAGCTGTGCCCATCAACCAGCTATAAGCTTGGGCAACTCCTTGATTAGCCCAGACAAGTCATATTTTCTCTTTAGCATTTCATATGTTTCTGCATGCTGTCTCACAATCATATTCTAAATAGCAAAATCAAGAGAAATCTGGAGTGAAATGAAAGGAAACATGTTTATTCTTCATATTTATGATAGCAATAAATTCCCTTAAGGCATTGGCTTTTTCGTTTAATGCAGCGGGTACCAAATGTGGGCTGGTGATGGATATTTTATGAATGCAGCCTTGCCTTGAGCAACGGATTGCTTAATTATTAGGTAAAAGATTGAAGCATGCAAAAATAAGAAAGTTAAAAAAAAAAAAAATGACCATGAGCAGGCTATGGTTATGTATCAGTTTCAACCAGCTAGCAGCTAAATTACAGTTATAATAGTTTATGTCTTCAATATGCAGCCTCTTCCTCTAAGAACACTTTTCTAATATTTTATAACTACTGTAGCCTACTGAAGAAAAATAGTCCCACACTCTGCTTTGTGGTTTGTCTTTCTCTAAACGAACTGAGATTTTTTTGAACTGTTGTTGCATACTTCTGTTTCTGTGAATAAGATTTTTCTTGCTGGAAGAAGGCAGAGGGTGTATGCAGAGAACCATTTCCTCTAGGTCCTAGCACACTTCCTCCGTCTGCATCTAAGCCAGGAGGAAAGAAAAACAAGCGAGCTGCTGTTTCACAATGCAAAAGTGCAAGTACTCTTGTTTTCTTTTTGCTATTTTGTCACCTAGTTGTGCCTTTTTCTTGTTCATCATAGGGTTATATCATTTCTTTTTTAATCCAGCATAGTTCATGCGTGAATGATTAGAGATCCAGTGAAAAGAAAACTGATGAGATGGACTGGTTACTGATGTGCACTCTTTCTGCTAGTGTATTTATCCACTGATTCCACTGTTATGAATAATACAGATATTCATCATGCCACTGCTTCAAGGGACAATGTTCTCATCCAGGTCCTCTGTGCATTTTAAGTAGCCGGGGTATCCCCTGAGGTCTGGGACTAAAGGACTAAACTTATCTTTGGTGTAAATTGTACTGAGATCAGTGAAACCACTGAGCCCTGGGATGAATCTGACCCAGGGAGAGAGACTCTCAAGAGCTCCATTTAATCTCTGTCGCAGCATGGTTTTCCCCAGGAATCTCCATAGCCATCCATCTCTCTAACACACATAATAAATAATTTACTCACAGATATAAGGGAGCACTTTCCTTCAGTCTGATAATGATCTTAGCACTGAAAGGGGCTCTACCGTCCTTAAACCCTCTTTACATTGCCTGAGAGACTCAAAGTGCCATTACAGTAAAATGAGACACCAAGAAATAAAGAGGAGACTGTAGCATAAAGCATTTTTAAATACTTATGTCTTTCACCTCTTTATGGAACATTTGTGGTGTCTTTTGTACTTACAGTAGTTGTCAGCATTTCCATCGTAATTTTCAGGTGGATGTTCAGCTACTTAAATACCCAAGTGAGATTCATCTCAAATCACCTTAGCTGCCTAGTCAACAGAGACCAACACTTCCATGGGGGTGTCTGCCTTTCTGTATTACAGACGGAGCCTATATGACTTGCATAGAGGATTTGATGGCTAAAGCCAAGTGAGATGAACCCCATTCCTAAATATCTGTCTGAACTCAGTTCTTTCTCATTGAGCCTGGTGTCCCCCTGTCACTTGCCTTGCATACTTCCTTAAGCCACAGTGAAGGGGCAACAGTAGGACCCCGAGAATCAGCTTCAGACATCTGTCAGAGCTTCCCTGCAAACACCAGGCCTGGAAACAGGATACAATTGCAAATAAAAACCATCACACATATGTGTCACAGCACAGAAAGCATTTAAAAAAAAAAAACAAAGTGAAAAGAAATGTTAAGTCAAGATAGGCTTCAGCTCCAGAGGCCAGCTTCTGGTCTTGCTTACATCCCAGCCTGAGCCCAGCTAAGTATGGCCAGCACAGCAGAGATCCTCTGAATTAATGTATTTGTAGTGGAGAAATGTGCTTGCTGCAATCCTTTCCTCACTCACACAAGGTCTGTCCTCTGTCTGACCAACACCCATGTTACATATATTTGAGGACACTCCTCTTTAGCTTAAAATAACCTGATGCCGACTCTTCCTACCCAATGCTGTTCCAGTCTAGAAGCTTCCAACATAAGGAAGCTTTCATGAAAGCTTTAATATCTCTGGTTAACCTCCTCCTTGATCTGCCTTTTTTATTGCCCTAAGTAATTAATTTCCATCCTTGGCACTGCACCTTTTAAGAATTGATTTAAAATTAATACATGAATAAAACAGTATAAATAATGTATGGTTGCTGTATTTAATATTAATAGCCTTTAAATGAGGAAAAATTGCATACCTGCAGATGATTTGTCAAAAGACTGTTGGGCCATGCTACTAGATTGCAAGGAGGCTGCCCAACGCTTCCCATCATAAAGGATTTTTTATTTCTGTTGCCTACGGAATTGTCAGACTTCCCTCCTGCAGAGATTCTTTTGAGAATAGACTTTTGCCTCAGAGTGAATTATTCACTGCTACGCACATTGTGAAAAAACATGTCCCCAAATAGCTCAGATGTTTCTGTGAATGAAATAAGGGAGAAAAGTGTCTTGTTTGCTGATGTGAGACAAGCTGAGCCAGCAGAGCTAGTAGCACTCTGCTATGGAGCAAGAACCACGCAGAGATGTAGGCAGCCTGTCTTGTGATGTCCCTGTGAAAATTCCCTTCCTCCACCAAATTTGACCATGTGAATAAGTGTTTGAACCTACTGAGCACAGACTTGCTGGAGCACCTCAGTATGTGTCTCCTTGCACAGGGGATGCAGCAGCCTGGTGCTAAGCCTGTCTGCACTTCTGTGCATCACAGCAAGCCTGAGCTCCTACAGCAGTGGTGTTCTCACTCATCTGAACTCAGTGGGGAAGAGAGTCAGATCAAGGAGAACCAGGGTGGTGGATGAGGACATAGGGTGGAGGATGATGACAGGAGCCAAGGTGGAAAATAAGACCATAGGCTGGCAGAGTAAGGACAAGAAAGGTAAACTAGGAACTAAAGCAGAGTCCCAATGTGGTAAGGAGACTAGGATTTAATAAAACTGGGAACTAAGGAGCACGAGATGGAGAAGAAAACACTGGGATGGGCAATGCCATTCATGGAGATGCTCAATTTCCTACCTCTGTGCCCCATAGCTAGCGCACACTATAGTGCACCCAGAGCTTCTGCAGAGCCGTGACCTTACCCGCTGTTCTGCCAGGAGCCAAAGCAAGCAGAGACCTGGAGGTGAAGCATTTATCTCAGCTTTCAAACATATCTCTTTCATACGCTTATTTAATCTGGAAGAGAAAGCACAGGAAGACCTCAGGATCTAGGAAACAGCTCCCGTCCAGAAAAGCTGCCTTCTCTCACCCTCCAGAAGGATCACGCACCACTCACCTTGCTCACTGCGCAGCTCTGCCTTCACACAGGTCAGGTGTGTGGGGCTGGCTGGCAGAGATGGGGACTAAAAACCCTAAAAAGGCTGAGACCGAGGAGACCAGCAACCACAGGACATGCTTGGTTTCCAGCAAGCAAGGGGTTAATCCTCAACGGAGCCCTCACACAGGTGTAATGAGTCAGGGCCAGGACTGATGGCTGTCAAGGAGGGAATACAGGAAACTTTCACTCTTTAGGAAGGAAGAGGGCCGGGAGAAAGGATTGTTTCACACCCGATGAGCACAGGGCTCATTTGTCCATCAGACCAGGGATTTCACCTCACTTTCTAATGAGTCAGTCAAATGCTTCTTTTGTTTCGCACACATCCAGTGTGCTTTCCACCCACAGACACAACCCTGCAGAGGACACCTCACTACCCTGAAAGCTTTTTCTCTCAGTGGCTTTTCCTTAGCAGCTTATTCCGTCATCATCTCACTGTGCCCCTACAGCCCTCTTGTCAAGGTCAGTGGGGAGAAAACAAGCTTCATGATGTCTTCACTCCAGGAAGGTCCCAGTCAAGCTTCAGCAGCAATGGCTAAGCTGCCAGGAGCAAAAAGGTTGCTCAGAAGAAACTTTATGTGCCTCTAGTGATAGTTTTGTGAATCTGTCCTTAATATCTCTGGCTGTGTGTGATTATTTTTTTCACTGTGGAAGGAAGGAGCCAGTACTGAAATGAGCATGATGGAGCCCAGAGGAACCTCCTCCACGCTGAGACCTTGCAGCAGCTGATTCGCAGGTGATTGATTAGCCCTCCTGCACTTTGCCTCATCTGGATCCCTTCTCTGCTCTGGCCCCAGTTGTGTCCATACTCTCCCTAAGAGGAGGGGGTGCTTATTCATTCTTTGAGTGACATAGAAAAAAAAGTAGGCAATCAGGATTTCCAAACATTTGTAGTGATGGCAGTAAATTCCCAAACTCACTGGATGTGTTTTATGATACTTATGTTCACTTATGACAGCAGCATAGCTTTACAAGAACAACTTCTGTCATTGAACGGCGGCACTTCTTCAGGACATTGTTTAGCTACACTGCTATCCCATGCCACCACTCAAGTCCATCGCATTCAGCTAAAGAGGCAGAACTCAGCACCTCCAGGACAGATGTTGTGCTCCAGCACCAGGAGGTAGATGGCCAGAGACAACAAGATATGTCTGATTTATTTTAAAGTAACACATAGGACTTAACTAGCTGTAGTGTTAGACTCTACAAACGAGTCTGTCTGCATACTGTGGACCGACGGAGCAGTCACAGAAATACGGAAATTTTCACCAAAGTCTCCCACGTGTACAACTTAGACTGAACTCAAAGCCCAAAACCAGGGTTGCAAACCCTGTGGCAAGGCAAGCGACTGCAGAAATGGCAGTACTTGTCACTAGAGGGGCTTTCGAATTTGCAGGGGAAGGCTGGGGGTAGGGAGGAAGAAACAGCCAGATTTGCAACTCTATCTGGATCCCGTGGAGAGACGCTGAAGCAGGCTAGATGGATAGGCAGCTATTTAAGGAATGGAGGAGCTTACAGTCACAACTGCTGCATCCAAAAGGCTGACTTACAGGCCAAGAGACAGTCTGACGGGCCACCGACACCATTTTAAACCAAGATCAGGGGTGTGCAGCGTAAGGCCACGTACAGGGCTAGAAATATACCCAAGGAGAGTAATCTTGCACTAGCAGGAAAGAGGGGCCATCTACCTCCCAGTAGTGTTCTCCATAAACTTAAGGCCTACCAGCTTGAATTCAAAAGTACAACAAACTCTAGCTTGTTACGGATGTGTAACTTGAGCAATTGCCTTGTGATGGGGTCTGAATTTAAAGAGGCGACTTCTGCTTTTATTTACCCCAGGTCAGCCTGGTTAAAACACTGGTGTTTTACCAGAACAGCAGAAAGCAAAATTGGGCCCAAAACCTGAGACACAGGTTCACTTTGCAGAGCAAACCACATTCACCTCCCAACAGATGACACCCTGGCACCTTTTGCTTTCCTGGGATTTCCAGGTGGCTTCACCCAGCGCCCAGCTGTGCCAGGCCAAAGAGTCCCATGGCCGCTGCGAGGTTCAGCCTTGGACCTGCTTGGGAACTTAATATGGCACTAACAGGTAAAACATGAGGCTGGGGGAAGTCAGGCAGAGCAGAGAGGAGATCAGCAATCACCAGCAGGACGCAACAAGCTGGAGCGAGACAACCTGTGACATAGACCAGGGAGACAGGAGCCTCTGAGGACGTCCCCATGGGTCTGCAGGTGCGATCTCCAAGGGGGGACAACTGGCAGCCAGATGTCACAAAAAATGTTAACCATGAACCCACTATTTGCTGATGAATGTGGCAAAGCCAGCTCAGGAGCAAGCCGAAAAAAGTAACGCATAAAACTGAGAAATGAACAACGGGATCTGAGTGGGCATTTCCCAGATGAAATGCTTCCATTTTCGAAGCTGGGCTGACCAGGAAACTCCATCTTTTCCCACCAAAGGAGGAAAGAGGCTCAGTCACACCCTGATCCAGGCTCCCATGGGAGATGGTGCAGCCCGTTGGGGTAAGGCCTGGCTTCACTGGAAGTTTAGAGAGCAGAGCAGTTTCGATTGCACCCCTGCCCCATCCCCGTGCACTAGGAGAGCACCTGAGCCACCAGCCCCTACTGCAAATCAAGCAGCAAGCAGCTTTGAGCCCATAGCTCCCAAATTCCCTTTAAGCGTCCTTGCTGCTGACTTACAGAGCACACACGTTTTGTTACCTCCATTCGGTGAACCAAGCTTGCTCTCCCTCCAGATTTCCTTTGTTTTTATCTGGAGGGTTGGAATCAAAACAAATGGTTTCTGCAGCCTCAAAACAAGACATAGTCTATATTTAGACATGTCAGAAATTCTGAATAATAGACCCAAAGCACTGTTGTTTCTATTTCTCAGCATTTCCAGCAAACCAAAGTATATGTTATTTGCTTTTGTCCATCTTTACTATCACTTGGGAAACCCAGGTTAACACAGCAGTGACAAAAGGTAACAAGACAGTCTACTCAACTTAGGACATCTACATTAGAGGTGAGCTTAAATCTACCAGATAAAAGATAATTTTTACACTGAAGGTTGTGGAACACTGAAACAGGTTTCCCAGAGAGGTGGTAGATGCCCCATCCCTGGAAACATTCAAGGCCAGGCTGGATGGGGCTCTGAGCAACCTGATCACCATGGTTGGAGATGTCCCTGCTTCTTGCAGGGGGGTTGGACTAGATGACCTTTGAAGGTCCCTTCCAACTCAAACTATTCTGATTCTAAAAAAAGATAAATCTGGTGGATAAAATATTTTTACTCTGAGATAATTTAATAGGGCAGAACTAGGTGAGCTGAGAAGACCCTCCTCAGCCCACACCCACGCTGTATCTGATGTCCAAGTTAAACCCTTGCAAGGTGAGCTCCCTGCTAACTGGCCGGGGGGACAGATTTTGCTGGAGCAGCCTTGTGGGGATGAAGCAATCACCCGCTGCATAATGACAGGTCAAACTCAGCAAAGGTCTGCTATGATTTTTCCTACCAGAGAAAAGTATGCAGTGACTGTCACCATTTACTCTGCAAGCCTGATTCCCCCGGACGCGTAGGACAGAGCCAGCTTGCAAGCACTGGGTGCCCAGGGGCCGCTGCGGGCCATGACTTGTCTCATGTACATGGAGAGTGGTGAGCTGTGCAGGCAGCCAGAGGGGCTGAGACCCTTCACACACCCCTCCCATGGCACAGCCCTCCCCAGGCAGCCAAGATTTTGGGGCCGAGGCCATATAAGGAGTGGAGAGAAAATGCGGAGAGCATGACTGTTTAAATGCCTGAAGCCTGAATCGCCACCACTCCAGCTGCTAGGCTTTCTGAGAAGTTACGTGCTGCACTTCCCGGGTGAGTGGCAGGCCAACATCCAGGATGCTCTTGTCAAAGCTGAGAAACAAAAGAGAAACAATCTGTAAGTTGCCAAGATGCTCAATGTTTGCTGCAGTTTGGCAACAAAAATTGTGTAGGAATTTCTCAGTACTTACTGCAAAGTGATGGATAAAGCATCTTGGGAGCAAGGTATATTGAGAATGCCCTACCCTGTGGAGGAAAATGGAAGCATGGGAGCCAGGTTTTAACCAGAAGGAGGAAATGCTGCAAGCCACAAAGATCAAGGTGATTTGCAGAAATGGGGTCTGCAAGGTCTCAGCTTCCTGCCAGCCTCTGAAAATCACCCTCCTGGTCCTCTGCTAATCCCCCAGTCTGCCTAAAACCACTTTCTCCCTGCCACTGTGTCCACTGTGTCTAACAACCCCCCCAAGCTCCTACAGACCTCAGAAGCTTAGCGAGACCCACGAGACTGAGGTCTTCTCCAGCTCCAGTGAGATGTAAGAAATCCATGGGGAAGGATGTTGATGGTGAGGACCACAACACAGAGCTGTACCAGCCAGTGGGGATGGAGCAGGCCTGTGGCTGAGAGCAGTTGGATCTGAAGGCATTGAGGGAAACATAGAAATACAAGGCACCCTGTAGTCCTTCCAAACGGGGGAGCTGGAAGTGCCCACAAGAAGACATGACCGACCACATCGGCAACAACTGCTGACATCAGAAGGATTACTGCTGAAGGGGACTCCACACTGGAGCGGTACCAGAGGAGTTATGAGATCCAGGGCTGTCTTCATCTTGCACTCCCCATGGCATCATATGCCTGAGATCTCCCTCAGAGTCAACCTTAATTCCATCAGATGACCTGGATCAGTTGAAGAGCTGTTGCGCCATTGCTGGAAACTATGCTCTGTCCCCAAAACGTGAGACTCTGGGAGCCATGCCCTGCTCCAAGTGCAAATCTCAAAGCACGCACGCAGCTGTAGAGACCCTCCTGGCCAGCCAGGCTGCTGCCCCAGAGAGGTTTTTTCTTCCTTTTCTTTATCTATGATGGGGAAAAAGAGATTCCTTTCATAGCCCTCTGTGCTCCCTTCCCCAAACAGCTGTGTGCTCAGCTACTTTACGGTAAAAAACGCCTTTCTGAGCCTACTCTCGCTTCGCGTGCGCAGAGCCAGCTCTTACTGCCAAAGCAAAGCAAGCGGTTTCTTCCCCCATGCCCCGTGGGCTGTGCATGCTGAGTCTGGTCCTTCCAGCCTTTGCTAGACCCAAAAGAAAAAGGATTGAAGGCAAGGACCTGAGCTTTTGCACTCAGGCCCAGAAGCTGCTATTCCAGAACAGCTTCGACGTATGCAGCTGACAAGCGTTGAGTCCCTTCCCCAGCAGCCTTGTCGACATGGCCTTGCCTTTGCCATGACCTAGTCGTGCCTCTTGCCTGACTTCTGCCTTGTTTCAAAGGCAGAATCTGAGGATTTGTTGGCACTTTAAAGCATTCATCATCCTCTAAAGCTCCGTCTTTTTGCCATGGGGCTTCGGGGCTGCCTGAGCGTGATGCAGCAGTTCAGCTGCCTCAGGGAGGCAGATACAATCTCTCCTCGGCACATTCAGGTCTTGTTTGCGGTCAAACCTCTGCTTGTGCTGCACGCAGATGAAGGGCAAGCACCCACAGGAATCTGCCTCACCAATACATGCCCTGCCAACTGAGCAGGAAAGGGATTTTGGAACGGAAAGGCATCGAGCGGCAGCCGTCGCGTTTCTTACTTGCAGCCTGGCGAGTGCCCCAGCTCTGCAGCCACCCTCAAGGGCTGTGGGTAGAGACAGGCAGATGCTGCCTGCAGAAAACAAACCCCACTTCCCCAACAATGGCCAACCACACCTGGTGGAGATGCTGACGTTCACCTGGGCTCCGAGTGGCTGCAGACAGTGGGGCTGCAAATGCCCAGATCCAGCCTTGCCGGTGGCTCCCTCCATGCCACGGTCAAGCAGGCAGAGCTGCCGTGACAAGTTCTCCATCCTCATCGAGAAGCAGCCTCGCACCCAGCGATGGATGCCTTCCTCCCAGAAGGCCACTCTGGCTGTTTCTGAGTGGCTGCCCCAGCAGCATGAGGCAAAATCGTGGCAGCGACGGAGGCACAACGGCCCGATGTTATTGACTCCAGCCAGCGAGCGGGCAGTGTAATCTGTCTGCTTTTGTTCCGTTCGCTTGGTGGTGTGCTCTCATTAGCCCCCCACCGACAGTCAACCTGTCAGCAGGTCTGCGCTCCAACTGCCTGACCTCTGACTTCGACTCATTCTTCCACAAATTAATTTCCCAAATTGACAAATTAAAGTGCACAGTATGCCCAAGGTCACTAAATCACACTGGGTTCTGGTAAATGTCAACCAGTGTTGGGGGGAAAAAAAAAAGAAAAGTAGAGGGAAGGAGGGGAGGGAAGGTAAAAAGGAAGAAAAGAAAAAAAACCCCACATTTATTTGAAAGAAATGGACTCTCAACTGTAGTTTCTGATTTGCAGAGGATGATGCTGTGTGAGAGCAACTAAAATGGAGGCTGACAGCTCCCTGGGCACACATAAAGGGCTGAAATAGGCTGGCTGGAGCCCTGTGCCCCTGCAGAAGGTCAGTGTGGCTGCCCAAAATGGCCTTGGCTAGCCCAGGAAAGCAGTGCCTCCACAAAGTCCGGGCTGAGCCCCATCTCACACTGCCACCAGGCTGCAATTAAGTTCTTCCTGTTTCCTGTCAGTTGAATGGGAATCCCAGCCAGGGACCGGACATTGACATCAGGCCAGCCAGTGCAGGCGGGTTCCTGAGGAGGAGGTGGGAGGCCAGGCTGGCATCGGGAAGCCCTGGGCAGTGAAGAGCATTTACCATTGCACTGAGCCCTGTCAAGCCTCAGGTGCCAGCCAGCAACCCATGACTGTGAGGATCTGTGGGAACATGAGCCCCAGGCCCCCTTTGCCACCGTTGCCATGTTGCACAATCCCTCCCACAGACAGAGTGAACGCCTTTCCACTATACCCCCTACCCAAAATCGACCAGAAGCCCTCCAAGCCTCAGTGTAGTCACAGCAGATTTGTATTTGTTCATTTGCCAGCATTGCCTTGATCTGAATTCATACTTTCCTCTCCTTTGCATTTACCCACTCCTGTATTTAAAGAAAGTCGCTGTATCCCCTCTCAGCCGCCGTTCGCTGGGCAATGGAGGCCGGAGCTGATACAATGGCATCCCCATTCCCCTGATGCTCCTAATAGCCCAGCTCCGCACCTGTGCCGTCAGGGCTTCATCTTTCCCGACCACAGCAGACAGCAGTGCTCCAGGGGAGATCTCGTCCCTCTCCGATGGCATTAATACTTCCCTGCCTCTTGGGAAGGCTATGACTCATAAACCCAATGCTCACATTCATGTTTTTCATGGCGGCATGATATCTCCGCTTCTTAGTTACCCTCGATCAACTAATAAGCCCAGGTCTTTCTCTTCAATGCTTGTTTTGAGCTGATAAGCTTCCAGCTTATAGTGGAAATTCATGTTATTAGTGCCTAAGTGCATGACCTTGCACTCTGTGATATTGAATTTCATCCCATTTCTATTAATCTGGTCCTCAAGGCCAGTTAGTTCTCCCTGTATCCTACCCCAATCTCCTTGCATAATAACCATGCTACCAAACTTACTGTCATCTACAAATTTCATCCCTGAACTCTTACCTTTCATAACGAGGCCACTACTGAAAGTATTAAGCAGAATCAGTCCTAAGATTACTCCTTGAGCAAGTGCGCAAGTATTCTGCCTCCAGTTTGATCACTCCCACACCAACATCACCTGCATTCATCCCTTTCTTAGCCACATCTCCACGCACTTACGGTTCTTCTACCTAGCCCCATCATACCCCACTGAACACATAATTTCCCATGTGGCATCATATCAAATGCTTTGCTCATGGCCAGATAGATCAGTCGTGCTTCCTTTACCAGAAAAACCAATTAGCTTTCTTTGATAAGCTATCAGGTTCTTCTGGCACAATTCACCTTTGATAAAACCAGGCAGCATACAATCTCTCTTTCTATTTGTGTCCTTTATTCTTTCCTCTAAAGACCCCAAAGATGTTTTGCCTTGCACAGAGTGCTGATGAATGTAAGCCGACTGCAGACAAAAGAGGCGAGCGTTGTTCCATTAGCGCTGCTTTCACCTAGGAGGACACTAGAAAGAATGTGTGGCCATTGCAGTGATCTTGCGGTGCTGCTGCAATAAATACACAGGACTGCTCATGGAGTAAATTATTACTCTATAAACTGGGTTCAGTGGTTGCCGTCTAGAAAAAATTCATTGCTTGCCTGAGTTGTTTCCATTACCAATATGGACAGGGGTCAGCAAACACGAGAACTTGGCCTACATTTGTTGTTTTTGTCATCATTATTGTTGCTTATCAGAGCATCCTCCCAAGAAGCTGTGCCTTCAATAGGCTCCACTGTAGGGCTGTCCCTTAACAGATGTGGAGTCAGTGCCATTATATCGTTCAGGAAGTCCCTGACTGAGCAGAGGACTGAGGTTTTACTCTTTCTGCATCAAGATTGGCCTGCGTTTGCTTGAATCGATGCTGTGTTTCTGCAGGGCTCAGTTGTGCACAGCCTACTCTACAAGGAAAGAGGTATGGGAGATGGCTTAGTGCACTGTGGCAGGAGGCAGGATATGAAATGTTTTTATCACCAATTTGCATGTAACCCTGGTGGGAACAGGTTGTCCCATAGCTGTGTCGTGAAGGGGATCCCTGCATCATTTGTCATCCTGTGAGCTAAGGGCCAGGAGAGACACCAGCCCTTATACCCTCCCATCTTCTCCTTCCCTGGGGTGAGGACCATCCACAAAAGGGAGAAGTTGGGTCTTCTCCCTCCAAGGCAAGACAATGCCTGCGGAAGGAAGGCACAGCAATACAGGGCAGCATCATGGCTTTTAGGAGAAATCCCTCTGGGTCCCCCTTCCTGCTAAGTTCTTCCTCTGGCTTGCAGGGGAGCAGGCGCTTACTGCTGCTCCATTGCAGAAGTGATGGACCAGCTCTGACGCAGCAGAGGAGGAAGGGAGGTGGGCTTTGCCCGTCAGTGCCCATCACAGCGAAAAACTAATCCGGGAAACAGTCCTATACATTTTTATGTGTTTGGATAGAAGGTGGTGTCATCCTATTAGACATCGGAGGGGAATTCTTACGCTCCCTGACTCCTTTGCGCTGGCACACAGTCTGGGTTAAAGACTAGTCGAGAGTAAACTCAGTCATAACTCATCTGAGCATGGTCAGGCAGGTATGAATCTGTGCATGTCACACGGAAACCACCTGCTTTCGTCTTCCCTGCTCCCAGATGGTAAAACATAGCATAAAAGCAAATTATCAGCTGAAGAATTTTGTTGGTTTTGTGGGTTTTTTTTAGTATGGTTTATTGTTTTCCGAGTAACAATGACATTGTACCTCTCCAGCTTGCAGTTCAGCTCATAAAATACACTCTTCCAAGTAAAAAATGATCATGTCACCAAGCAGTCTTAATGTTACTTGTAAGACCACTAATTGATTCTGCTGCTCTGATATCCTCTTGCAAGGCATTCCAGAGCCTCGGAACATTAACAGGCAAATGCTCTGGCACCAGCTGTCTTAAGCCTAAATCTATTCTCCACCAAAAGGCTGGCATTAAATGTCTTCTCAGTTTACATGTTTGCATTTTTACAACAACATTCCACAGTTTTGAGGCTACTGTAGGTTGGATGAAGAGTCAGTTTGGTCATCTACAAGCTGAGTCTTACCTCAGGAGAAGAAAAGTGACGACCACAATAGCAAAGGAAAATGTAAATTGTTCTTTGTGTTAGGTCCGGAGTGTGTATGGCCAGGTGCATTTCCCAGGACATGGACACGAAATATTGCAGCCATGTCGTTTATTCCCCTGGGCCCAGGGACCCATCTAACGTAAGTAAACAAGGGCATTTTCTAAGCATATTGATTGAAATACATGAAAATGCTCCCCTAACCTTTTAATGCTGCATACTGCTGCACTTTTCTTCCTGCTGCTCGTGACAATGATATCCTCCTGCATGCTGTTCTTCAACAAACCACAACAGGCCAACAGGTAAGGCAAATACAAGTGGACAAGAAATCTGTTACAGCAACTACAAAGCCAGGGTGCTACCCAGAATCACCTCTCCATCTCATAACGCATAGTGATTTTAATTTACTAGAGGTCAAGTGTCAGTCCTTAGTCCCGGTGCCCCTTTTCACAAAACACAGGAAGCAAAAACCACAAACCATGGAGAACGTGACACAACTCAAGCAGGCTACCAGTTTAAACCTTTAGCTTGGAGCTGGCAGGGAGACACTCTCGATTTACCCTGGTACACGTGAGACCAGCATTTTGACCTGTTTCTTTTGCAGCAGTCTGCTAGTTGTGATCAGAGTCCACACATGGGATTTGCTGCTTTCAGTGTGGTAAAATAAAGCATGGAAAAGCAAGTACAAATGTCAGACACAGACACAGGGGAAAAAAAAGGCAAGATCATTTATTATAACCAAAACTTTACACTACATGTCACCAAGTGGACTTGTCAGTCTCACATGCATAGCCAAGGAAATCAACCCTAGACCCCAGAAATTATGCTATGTATCATATGACCTGCTGGCATATTAATACCCTTTCCTTTTTAAATCTTTGCTCTCCCTTTGGAGCCTGCCCTCTCAGCGGGGATCAGACTGACACATTATAGGCTCAGCTTTCTTTCTGAGCTGACAACTCGTCCAGGAAGAGGTGGCTAGGATGTCAGTCTTTGGAGGATACATAGAAAATTCCAGTGTGGAATTTGCATATCATCACTTTACTGGAAGGTATCACAAGAAGAAATAAATACTTCTCTCTTCTAGGGCAACACCTTCAGCTTTTAGCCAGCATATCGCACTTGAAATTAAAAAAAAAAAAAAATTGCACTCAGTTTCACTGGGTGACAATCTTCTCAATAGCACTGAGTTGAGAAAAAGCCAGCCGCTCTGGGCATCTCTCTTTTCCCTTCTCCCCACATCTATTTATGGAAATATTTGGAAATTGAAATATAGTCCTTATTTTAGGCAACTCCAGTTGTTACCTTTGGAAACCTTCCTGAAAGGTTGCCTATAAAAAAGAACTCGTTATAAAATGCAGTCTAGAAAGGTAAAATAGGAAACAGAAGACCTGAGGAATGGACTCGTTGCTTCCACTATCTTTCCAACAGGTAGACTCTAATCACAGGAAAACCACACCTGAAGTCAGTATTGCCTGATCCCATTACTGAAAATGCTAAGGATTTTTTTTAAACAGAGCAGTTAATTGCATAATTATGGCAATATAATATTACCTTCTGGTTATACCAGAGTGATTGTCCTGTGAGTACTTTTACTACACAACAGAGGCTTCATTTCCCAAATCACATTGTAAGTACACACTATATGGGTACAGAATTAAGTAAATTCAGAGGAAGAGCTACACCTGGACAGCAGAAGCCATATATTCATACCAGTGAACTCCTCAAGGTAGCACTCACATAGGAGCCCAGATTGACTGGCATCTGGAAGATATATGCTTCTCTTCTCCACAGCTCTTCTCCACACAGGGTCCTCTAACTCAGCTATGAGAGTCAAGTCCATATACAGGCCAGCCACTACTGGTGCCTAATTTAGAAACAAGCCTTTGAGTGGTGTCCATGGTCAAGAGAAGGATGAGTAAAAACCTTATCTTTCAAGGCTGCCTGCCCTCAACCGAGAAAATTAGTCCCAGGACCTCAGCGAGTCTAGTAGTAACATATGGAGATGGGAAAAGCACCACTAGCAGCCATGGAGGGAATGTGCTCAAATGCAGAGACTTTGATACCTCTTTTTGAGCAGTGTCCACTGCAGCTGATGCAAAAAAAAGAACAAGGTTATGATTTGGTCATCTTCCACAATTCACTGCCTCATACCACACTGGAAAGACAAACTGCTCCCTCCTGCTGAAGAACAGATGTGAAAATAAGGGTTATTTACACCTTCTCAGCCACCACCATGTGTCCCCATAAAGCCTGTCACAATACAGCCCTCAGTAACCTAACCATGACGTAATTACAGTGGAAGGTGCCAAATTTACAAGGGCTAGGCCATAAACGATTTAAAAAGTGAAGAATTTGGGAAATTACCTACATCCTGTGTTTATTCTACGATCTGATTGTACATGTTTTGGACCTCCTTTCACTGGAAACTCACAGGCAAGGTATTACCACACAGAGACTTACCACCAGGAAAGCAAGCTCTTTAAGCTTAGCTCAAACTTGTATCAGCAGGACAGATGGTGGATCAGAAATGAACGAACTGCTTCTGTTGAGCAAATCCCTTTCCCCTAACAGTTACCTGCAGAAGTGGTTCTGGGTGACGGTTTCCAGAGGCCTTGCTATTTTCTCTGGAGAGCAATGCCCACATGATCACAAGAGTTGCAGGCTGCTTAAAAGTCCAGCGTGACTGACACCAAGGTGGGACAGCTGTGTGTCCAAAAAGAGTTCCTTGTGTTTTGCTTCTTAAAAAGAAGGTTGATCTTAAAAAACGTGATGTGCTCAAAGTTAAATCCTTTCCTCTGCATCCTTCTATCCACAAAACAGAAAGTAAGTAGGCTGTGGCTCCTAAAAGCAGCTTTAAATACAGATGTAATCCTCCAAGCCTGGGACCATCAAGAAGTTTTCAGTCTTGTAGTTCTGAATCCATGTACCTCAACAACTTTGTCCACACTGGTCTTGACACATTTTTTGCTGCAGTCCTTTTGTGTCACCTTCATACTGGCCAGCTCATTGAGGGCCTGACTTGTGTCAGGCAAAAGCACTTCCAAATCTCTGCAGCTAATGCAGTACACTGCTACCACAGTGGTAACAGCAGAGTTAGGTGGACAATGACACAGCTACAAGCTGATGACAGAGTCTCTCCTCTCATTCCCTGAATACCAGAAAAGTCCATGTCTCTTCAGGAGGCACCCAGTTAACTTCATCTGTGAGACCTTTTTTCTGAAAAATTAAACAAAAATGAACCCTAAGTCAATTAACTGACTGGCAATGAATGTATCTTTCTTTCAGTTTCTCTCCCATTGTCATTCATGGGAGAAAAAGGCTATGCAGACAGGCAGATTTAATTAGAGGGAATAAAATGTTGTGGGAAGTCCCATATCCATGACATTGCTGTTGTTCTCCAAGGACCCCTTCTGGAGGTTCTCCCAGTGTTATGAAGTTGCATCCTTCAAGTTTGGGGACAGGTATGTTAGGAGCACAACTTTTCTCTGAGATACTTCCTCTGACTTATGTTGAAGTTAAAGCTGGCCAAAGAGTCCACATAGGCCAAGATGTCAAGGGGAAATCATCCCATACTGCCCTGTGTGAAGGCACTCCAGTAGTAGGATGTCAACTCTCTGATGAGAATTGCTACTGAAGAGAGAGCCCAGAGAAGCTCTGAGAAGCAAGCCATCTATCTTGCTTTTCTTTTTACCAGAAAGCATGAAAAATGCCTGTAGTTTCTTAGGTCCTTTCACTCTTTAGAGGTTGCTCTATCTCACCAACACTGGGGAAGCTCAAAGCAGCCTGGTATGCCCCACATCAGAAACCCAGTGCATAAGCTGCTGATCTGCATGCACCAGGCCCTTCCTACACAAGACAAGTGAGAGCTCCTAGGTGTGCGTGTCAGTGAGCCCTACTGCCCAGCAAACATGTTGCATGTGGGATGACACACACCTGTCTCACAAGTTCAATGGGGATGCCACGATAATAGGCAAAGGCAGGTCAGCTTTGATTTCCTGATACCTGGAAGCCCAGCAAGGGGCCACCTTAAACTGCAGGCTATCAGATTGCCACCAGCGTACAGTGCTCCACCTCCAAAACTGACAGATGCAGCCAGCCTGCATTTTGTGGGTTTGTTTCTTCCTAGAGGGCATAATCTGGTCCATGGTGTTTTCCCTGTACACTAACTTCACATCACTTTTGAGGAGGAGCTGGGATTTCAGTCAGGAAATCTCTCAACAGTAACTAAGTACTTTCAGCATCGGCTATAGCCGGCTCTGCAGTCTCACCTACAGATGAATCATCCTCAGGGATAAACACCCTGGGTGGGGTATGGATGGATCTCCCTCCTTGCCCCAACCCCCAGTGCTTTGAATACTGGAGTGGTTTGATTTTTAAAACATATTTCTAGCAAATGTAGCAGTGATAATGAGGAACATGTCAATCTGCCATGTTTCCTGTTCAAATTTCCGTTTTCATTTCTAAAGTTCAAGTGATCTTGATTCTCACGAGATAAACGTGAGCATATACAGCAGACGTGTGGAGAGGAGAAGAGGTGAGAGCTCAGAGCCACACTGAAAACCAGAACCACTGTAGAACACAGCTGGGCTCCGCTGTGGCGTAAGGCTGGCCCAGCAGCCCCATCTCACCCTGATGAACTGGTTAGGTCAAAGGACCTGACCCCTAGTTTCGGCAGAGCCCATGCACTGCCTCAACTGCATTCAGTGTCTGACAGATTTGCTTTCTGCTGCCAAAGAGATAGTGAAAGTTTCTATGGTCAAACTCTCCACTTCCCTCTCCTTCCCCAAATGCACCTAACAATTATTTTAAACTTATTCGAGCACCAAAGACCACATAAACTATCACTTAAAGTCCCTGAACTGCCTTGTGCTATGTCTTCCACTGCCCAGAACCCTGCCTGTCTGGGTGGATGATGCTGAGACCTCACAACCACAACAGGGCACCTCACCACACGTGCACGGTCCTTCCATGCAGCAGGGGAGATGTTTCAGGAGAGAGAAGACAGAGACAATTTACTCTCTTTCAAACACAGCACGCGTGCAGCATCCTCCTCTATCACCAGCCACACAGCCAAGGTTTTACCAGCGTGAAAATACTATTCCAGTCTCCTAGCACACACTTTTAGTAAAAAAGGAGCACTTTGACTCATTCTTTCAATCACAGGCCAGTTCCTAGAGTTCGTGAGTCAATTCAGATCAGGCCATCCTGACAGACTTTTCTATGATTTTTATTCTAAGAATAAATGTACTAACCTTGAGATTAGAAATTATAAGAAATACAAAAATCTTGGGGGGAAGGGGAAAGGAAGACAGCCAAGATCATTATCTAGGTTTATAAGACAACATTTCAGAGGTTTCAGAAAAGTGGCAAACAGAGCTACAGAAAAGTTGATTGGTTTTCCCAAAAGCTCCACTGAAAAAAAGACAGTCCAGATATCATGGAAGTAAGGGCAAGGAGATAAAATATGGAAGTGCTATAAAGAGATGACTTTTGAGATGAAATCTCATCCTGCTTGCCACAATCATGAGGAGTTAAATTAGGCAACCAAATTCTGGCTATTGCCAACGGGTTGGTACAGATAAGGGCAGTTCACTTTAACTGTTACTCATCTACTCATGGCAAGCTTTGAGACCGGTCAATCTCTGATAAGCAGCATAACCTACTACCACAGGTTCCTCCTAGCTCTTGTCACAAACGTGCATTCCATCATGCAGGAAGCAGGGTCCCCTTGACTGCAATGCCAGCCAGCATCTAGAGTTATCTCTTCCTCCAAAAAAAGCTCAGCAATTATTGGTAGTTTTGACAATCCTCCCATTTGCATGCGATCGGAGAGGGTTTCCACTGACCCACTGTCCTCAACTGTTCTTCACTGCAGCTAGTGAACAAGCCTAATAAAGCCAAACAACCAGCCTAACAAATAGGTTAAACACATTTGTCTTCTAGCCCAGCTTCACCCGCGCTGTGATTTTTCTGCACCTCTTAAAACCAGGCCACTAGATCAAGTCAAACACATAGGCGGCCAGTGCCATTTTGGATATCTTTGGATGTCCAGGACATCTACGGGGGAGCTGCACCTTTCAGAAGTGGGAGCTGGATGCCAGGTGAGCGTGGAGAAGTGCGCTGGGTGCCTCTGTGTAGGTAGCACATTGCTTCCTCCCTCTGGGCTGAGCTGCCAGCCTCCAAGTAACCACACTTGCTTCTCCTAGTCCAAAAACATTGATGTTGTCTTTAAAGAAAAATCTGTTGTACTTCAGAATAATCTTATTTTATAGACCTTGACATGCCATGATTAAGCATTTTCTCAGCTGTATCATGGTGGGGAAACCATAAACATCAAGAGTACAACTCCCAAGAAAAAACTGCAGAATCTGGCAATGGAACATCCCAAATCCACACCCATTTAATACACCAGCCCATTATTATTAACAATGAACCTTCCTTTGGCAAATCTTTAAAATTCATAGCACTCATAATGACCTTGATAACTAATTACCAGGAACCATGTATTGATTGTTGCATAATAACTTATCAACAGATACTTCTACTGGGGGAAGGGAAGCACCACTTCAAAAGCTGGACACTGACATTTGGGCTGGCAGGGGACGGTCTGGCTGTCTCTTGCCGAAGGTTGAGCAGACTGATCAAGTGTCACACCCAAGGTCATCCTGCAAGCCCATGGCTCAGGAGGGATTACAGCATGGTGAGATGCTTTGTGACACCCGCTCTTGCTCTCTGAACTCTAGACCCCATGGCTCCTCACCAAAATATGACATGCTTAGATAAAAATACCCAGTATTGTTCCGCTCTGAGGAACTGGTATGTAAAATAACTACAGCCTGGTCTTGTTTTGTTTTCAGTGAGCAGCACAGGTTTTCTGCCCTGCCTGTGTTACTTTCAACAGGCTGCTACTGGCAAAATTACATAGCTAAATTGCTAGCCAGAATTATTGGAAATGCAAATGTGCCCAATCAGCACATATTGACATAAACACATCTCACCATATCATCAACAAATTTGGTAAGATCAGACCAATCAATCCTCTCAGCTGCATCCAGAAAAATCACCATCTGCCTGAGAGCACCAGAGGAAGCAGGCAGCGGGCTGGATGAGTGTCTTTCAAAAAGTGCTAGTACCTGGGTTAGTGTCATTCAAAAAGTCCTGGCTGCGCACGGCACCCTGTGTGTGTGTGCACGGCGAACAGATCAAGCTTTGTGAGTGAGCAGCTCAAGGGTTTGGACACATAATCTGTGTACAGGGCTTAAGGATTTACTCTGTGTCAGCCAAACCTCTGTAACTGTCCATGTCTGCATTTTTAATCTGTTTCTGTTTAAGCTTCTTTCATCAAGTTTTCAGCTAAATGGCATTACCCCACATCTAGGGCAGACCAAAAGCATGCACAGCAAACAGCCACCAAGGTTGCCACGGCTCAGCTGACACATGGTGATTTGCTGTGGCGCTGCTTCTTGCTCGTATGCAAGAGCACTACATACAGGAGACTCACACAATCAGGTGAAAACGAAGAGTGCCAGGTGAAAATTACCTCAATCCTTTAAAAAATTATTTCTGGAATTCAGAAGGCTCAGGAAGTTTCTTTAACAAAGTAGAGATCTTTGAGGTGGGAATCAAACCTCGGGTTGGGTTGTTAAGCTGATGCCACTGAAATACGCTTTCAGCATGAAGTCTTTCACTGGATGTTTTTCTCCCTGAAACTAGAGAAACCTAAGACCTGTCCATGTGAGGAATACCCTGCTTCAAAGCAAAACGTTCTTTTCAGGTGACCCTTACAATGAAATCATAAACCTAAAGCCATTGAACTTTGAGGCTCCACAGGAACTGAGTCCTCAAGAGGCACTCATGGCTGATTACAAAAAACAGCTGATGTCGTGACGTTGCTGAATTTCTCAATAAGATCTTGAAAATGCTCAGTTTTGATTAAGTTTTTAATACAGCCTATGCATCATCAGGGACTTCCTGCAAGTGAGAAATATTCATGGCAATTATAAGCTCAAAAATAGTCCACCACTCTGCCGAGAGGAGTTCAATAGAAATGTTCTGCTATCTGAGGACAAGGGAGCTGGAAGAAGCCATTTAAGTTGGAAGGAGATCATTCCACATTTCCAACACAAAACACCTATGAGAGTCAGACGTGGAAGTCCCTTTCAATTTCATCTCCCATCAGGGCTTACTGCAATCACAGCTCCACAGCACAACTTTAAGCATTCACTTTCCTTTCTGTACGTTGGCATTCTTTCTCTAAAGAGAAAAGCAGTAACTCTGGAATTCCTCACTGGAGGTCTTTGGAGGTTTTTTTTCATGCTTGCTCAGCAATTTATGGCCTTCAGGTGAAAGCCAAAAAGAAATGCAAAGCAGGGCCATCATTAACAGGTATGGTCCCCCTGGAGTGAGAATATCTTCTGCTACAGAAAAAATCTCTGCACTTTCCAACTGTTGTTGCTTGAACTTGTGATATACTGTGGAGCTGCTGGTTTTCTTAGCAACTGAATTTCAGCTGTTGTTGGCGATGTTTCCAAAAACATTCCCGTGACGGAAGAACAAACACAAACACCCAGTGCTTTACCAGAATCAGAGTAAGCATTTGCAAGCAAAGCTTTGCACATCTGGCTGAAAATCTACTTGATTATATCAATGCATTGTGGTGTGATAAAGACAGTCGGGTGTTCAAAAACTCAAAAAAACGAGGTTGTTTCCTTCCCATTACAGCTGCACATTCCAGTGACAAGGAAGGCACCTGGGGTGAAAAGTGTCCTAACTAGGCCTTCATTAGCTTTGTGTTGCTGACAGGACCTCCCTCTTTCATGTTCGAGCAGTCTGTCACTCCCCTAACAGAGCAATATTACAGCAAATATACACCCTCAGAGCAACAGGGAACCAGCCCCACCGATGGGTTGTGCCACAGGTCATGTGCTGGGTCTTCAGAGAGTCTGAGGTATCCTCCCACAGCATCCCGAGATGAGGGCTCTACTGGATCCAGTTGTCCAAGGTGTCAAACAAAAAGTGATCTTTTATCAAAGCAACTTCCCTTCAAAAAGCTTAGTTAGTGGCAAGGTGAACCACCTAATTCTTAAAAAAAGAGCTCATGAATGCTATCTCAGGATATTCCAGGATAGGTTTCTGTATGGCAATGAGGTCACAGCTTCTTTATATCTCATAAAACATGTGGCCTCACGCCATCAACATTGTCAACCGCCCTTATCACTTCGACCAGGACAGGCCAAAATGTGCACAGAGCCTCTGTTCAAGCCACTCTCTCTGCCTCTCCCCTAGGTGATCACCCATCTTTTCAAGCGTTACAGGAACACATTAAGTCATTCTAGACAAGCTTTGCTATCCAGCTAAACAAATGACCCTTTCTGAGCACCAAGCAAAATAAGAGCTTGGGAACAATTGGAGGAAGTGCACCAAACAGTCGCTCCTGCAGTAATTATCATCATTCACTCCGGGAGAGGGGGAGCAGGGGAGCACCCTAGCCAGGACCACCCTCTCCTCTGAGGCCGGGGTCTGCTCCCATTGTTCTCATCAGAAGCTGTGCCACCGCCTCCAGTGGGAGCAGGATCAGGCCTTTAATCCCCATTTCCTCTTGGCCGAGTGAACTGCAGTGTATGCCAGTGACAGCTAAATGAAGGATTCCTTTTTCCAGTGGACCGGCAACAGCTCTTAACTCATAAACTCAAGGTAATTGACATTACAAACAAGCTTTACCCACAGGGACCCCAGAGCAGTCAACAATTGTGCTTTAATGAGTAGGAAGGGCGAAGGGGGGAAGTCTTTGCACGCCGCGGTAGGACATTCTAAGAAAAGCTCTTTCCCTTTTCCAGGCAAAGCAATGATTAAAGTCTGTGCATGAAACCCGACAAGGAGAGAGGCCTTGCTGAAAACGCCTCTCTTCCTGGCTTTCCTGTGGAAAAAAAAAAAAAACAAGAGGGATGAAAAATGGTTATTGGGACTTGAGAAGGACAACAGCAGCCAGTTAACAAACCCAAACAAAGAAAGAGGAAGCCAAGCTTAGATGAAAAAGTTGAAGATCCCAGAGCTCTGGAGTTTTGCACACAAAGGACTTCTAACAGAGTCCAAACACTAGCATGAACTGCCACAGAAGTGCAGAGGGTGGGGTGGAAGTGCCAACGTAGGTATTATATGAACCCAACAACCTAACAAACCTGACAAACTTAAGAGGGTATCCTGCCTCACAATCTCTCTTCTGTTTCTCCTCCTGACTCAGCAAAGCCATGGTCGGTTGGGAGCACTGTGTCAGCACTTCACTGAGTGACACGGGTCCTGACCACAGAGGGGAAATGAAGTAAAAGAGTAGCACATAAGAGCATCGTGCGTTGCAGGACTCCACTTGTCAATGCTTATATGGTGCTGCTCAATTTTCACTTTACCTGTTGGGCACAATAAGTCGCTCGTACTTTGTAAGGGCACTTCTGTTTGAATGGCTCTTTCTCCTGAAAGCCTAAATCAAAGGGAGCAGACCCAGAGACTGAGGAGACCTTTGTGCATATATGCTTAGATGCAACATGTTAGCAATTTATTGGAAAAAGTTTGGGGCAATGGAAAATCCTATTATATACTTTTGTCAAAATATTAGTGTTGCTGACCATATTTCTAATAGTAGACCACAAAGCCAACGGGCTACCTGTTGTACAAAGACAGTGAGCAAGGATGGCCCCTTGGATTTTCACTTACATTAGGAATGACCGAGAGATACAGACAGAGAGGCAGGGAAGCAAAGAACCATCAGGGGCAACAGGCAGTGGCCTCACCCCATCAGCTACCTCATGGGTATCACTCTCTCAAGAAAGTGCTGTTTTGCTGGAGGATTAACAAATATTCAGTCAAAACAAGCTTCACTGAACGACATAAGTGAGATTTGGCCACATCTAGGGGTCTGAGGGGCATAGACAGACTGTGCAGATCCAAATGCCATTTTGGAAAGGGGGGAGCAGCCCACAGCTAGTACAAATGCTGTGCGCTGGCTGACGGCACCAGATCGATGCCAGAAAACTGCAGCCAGTAACAGCAGTTTTCTGGGTTAAAGCCTCATGGGGAAATGCTTGCAAATAAGTAGCAAAGCCCTGAGATGGAAGAAAAGGATTAACCTGTCCCAAAAAACTTCCAAGAGAGGGCCAAAGAAGAGATGGGAACACATGAGGGCTGGTCCTGGGGAGAGGCAGAGCCAGCCACCGTCAGTCCCCGCACACCTGCGAGAGTGAGCTCATCCTCAGGGTGCAAGGCAGGAGATACGTTCACATTTTGGCAAGCTCTGGGGCGGGGGTTGCTCTCACAAACTCCAATGAACCCAGGAGATTTTTGATTTGCATACACCGTTGTTCTTGTTTGATTGACTGGTTGTCTTTTGCCAGTCCTTTAATGGGGGACAGCCTGAATCCTGCATCTGTTCCCCTATAAAGCTCTGGTTTGTGATGCTCCAGGTGAAAGGGACTATTCCACTGGTGGTCCCTGCCACCCAGCTACACCACAGTAACAACCAAAATGGGGGGACTCGACTGCAGAGGAGTTATCCCTGACCCCAGCAACTGAGGACTTAATACAGTAGTATAGATATTACCTATGTTTCATGACTAGATTAAACTATCTGTCATGTCCACGCCTTTGGTCTGCTTTAGCAATGCTCTCTGCCATAGCTTTTTTTTTTTCTTTCTAGTACATACAGAGCTCTCAGTTTTTGCCAGAAAGGAAGGAAGGTCTTGTAGGTGAGCTCACAGGAATAGCACTCAGTGCATGCTGTCTCCAGCTCAGCGCCACATGAACAGAGCTATGACTTCCAGACCTAAACCAGTGTCTCCTGTCAACCCAGAGATTGAGCTCAGGGCAAGCAGGGTCAGCTCTTCCACCAACATGCACCCATCCTCTGCAGCATCATACAGCGTGCTTGTGTCAGACAGCAGCAGTAATACTTGCTAACCAGTGCTGCAATAAGCTTTAGAAAGCTTTTCTGAGAAGGTGAAGCATTGTCTTTTACAGCCGTGGAGCACAGTACTGAAACAGTCCTGTGTGGCAATAATCAGGCATTCACAGCCGTTCTTATCTTGGGTAAGTCATGTCATGTACCTTGGTGAAGGCTGCACTGGCTGAAAGAAGCACACTTGTCAGTGCTCCAGGATTACTTGTAACAGATACTCATTGTGGTGCTTGCTTGTTGATCAGTAGTGCACACAGGAGCAGGGAGCTTCTCCCTTAGGTGGGGTTCAGGAGCCATCACCACTGCGGGCAATCCATGAGGCCCATTTCATGGAGATCCTGCAGCTTCATCATTTATTTAAACCCCTAACAATACACACCCCAGTCATGCTGAGTTTGGTGCAAACTTACAGCCTTGAGTCCTAAGGGTGTTGCTCAAACTGCCCTGGGATTCACAGCTCTCATTGTCTCCTGGTGAAATAGTGGGCTACAGTCCTAGTCCTACTGTAGCTAGCAGCAAAACTCCCAGCGAGCCAGTGGGAGGAGAGTCAGGCCCACCTCACTGAGGAATTATTTAAGCTAATAAACTATGGCTATTCGGAAGATGCAATAGGCATCTCTTTGTTCCACCAGAACTGGGCATGGCAGGCCAGTGGCAGGACCATCGTGTTCCCTGGGCTGATATAACACCATGCCTTTGCTAGCATTGTGCTCTAAATACCGTAAATCCGTGTGGGGCAAATCAGAGACAAATTTATAGCTTACAAAATAGTGCCCAAAAAAGACTGTGAATTGCTTAGGCTGGTAATATCATTTTGCTTGAGACCTCAAGCTGAACCCAGACCACGTTCCCAGCTTTGAAAGGCCAGTGCATTATCTGCTAAGCCACTCATCCTACTGGAAAATCTTCTCCATGTTCATGCAAAAGGAAAACAAAATCCAGACTGCTCTGGGCTGCAAGCCAAATCTGAACACAACACGCACACTCCCCAACAGGCAGGGAAAGTGCTGCACTAGGCTTTGGCAATTAGGAACGGACACTGACGGTTGCAAACGAGGCTTTGCCACAAAAGCCTTGATGCTGACAGCCTTGGGTATAGAATCATAAAATGGTTTGGGTTGGAAGGGACCTTTAAAGGTTGTTTTAGTATGCTTGGTTGTTTTGTAAGCTGCAGGTACATTTCCTTGGCAGCGTTACGGCATTCCTCCTGGAAGGGAAGGCAAAGCTGGAGTATACTAGCCCTCAGTGGATCAGAGGTGTCTGCAAAGAGACTCCTGAAATGCAGGGCACCATCTTGCTTGTTCTTTTATTCACTGCCCTTGTACACTGTAAGCACCTTTGTTTTACAAGAACAGAGCAACTCGGCACTCAGAACAAGACTTTCTCCTATCTTGTCCTTTGCTTTGAAATCTCTGGTCACCGCAGTCACTTGTGAAAGCTGTTTCCTGCATTCTGTGATGGCAGCTTCCTCTTAGCTGATGTTCAGCTGTTCTTCAAGAACACATCCCATGTGAGGGGATCCATCACGGTGTCGCTACTGCACCAGAATGATTTATTGTTTTGTTCTATATCAAAGCAAGGCACCATCTAATACCCTTCCTCTACATGCAAAACTCCCCTTGAGGTCACCAAAAAATATGCCCGTACTCAGCTGTGTTATATTGCAAATAAGCTGCTGCAGCACCAATGCTTTGGTTACTGACTAATAGTGCTGGGCTGGCATTTACAGAATTGGCTTATAGAAGGTCCCTGGGCATCCTGGTTAGTCCTCAAGCATGAAGCTGAGGACATCTGTAGTCTATCCCTGACTCTGATTTCTGACTTGAATATTGAACAATTGCTATGTTAACCCTGCCCAGACTTCAAGAGCAAGCTAAATAATGCTGATCCATCCTAGAGTTAGGGATCAGAAGAATCCAGCCATCCAGGCTGGCAATATGGTTTTCAGTCTTCACATGAAGGTTAATGCAGGTATGTGAAGGTGCCGCTGTACGTCCCTGCCAGGACAACCAGGGAGTCCCACAGCCACAGCAGAGGCCAGTTTCCCCAGGGAGAGTGAAAGTTTCTCAGCACACACTGAAAGTCCATTTCCAGGGGATATGGCTGCACGTGAACATGGACTTCCTCCAACTTCGGCTGCTGTTGCTCTTTCTAGTGGTATGGTCAAGGTAAACAGCCACAGTGCTGAGGGATGGCAACACTCATGTGGTGTGGTGCAGTGCACGGCACTGGGCTGGAGACAGACCTCTGCAAATGAACTGTGTCCAGTGGCATCAGGGGATACCCTCTTCGAGGACACAAAACTACTTCTGATGGGATTTCCCTACCACGGAAAGACTTCTCCAAAAAAGTAAATGAGGTGCATACACAGTGCTGGAAGGGAGCCTGCTAGCATCACAAAAGACAGGACAGAAGAGTTATTTTTTGGATCCATGAATAAAGACCAAGACAGACATGGAAAGAGCAGAAGCTGTTGATATCTTTGAAAGAACTGCAGTGCTGTTCTAAATTAATCATATTTACATTTATATAGCACAGACAGCCTGGGAAGCTTGAAAATTCATGCACAACACTGCACATTGCACATCAAGAAAGCTAAGGAGCCGAAGTGGAAGTGCATGCAGCAGAGGAGCCTGATTCAGAGAAAAGGAAATTTATTCAGAGTTCTTCCAAGTAAACCCCTATTTTTATAAGAAACACCATGAACTGCATGTCAACCATTTCTGCACAGCAAACTGCTCGGTTTATCAGTTTCAGAGTGGTGAAGGCAGTATCGGTTTTGCCTAGATTTATATCTACAGCCCCAGACTCCAGAGATAACACAAACTTGCATTTAGACCACTAGGCCAATGTCCTTACTGCCTTATTAGGGTTATTGGAACTTTTACCACTTAGACGTTGCATGAAAGGGATGAACTGACACTAGCTCAGAAGCCATTAGTCAACAGCGAGAGTCGTTGCTGAAGCTGTAGTTGTGGATTCCTTGTTCACACCAAAGGAGCAACATGATGCTTTAAGGCTTGCCAGGTAATGTGAGGTACTTCCCAGCCACCAGTGCTTGGAAAGGAGTGAGTTTGCGTCCAGCACAGTGAAAACCTTCCTAAACCTTCAAATTTGGGAGCATTGACTCCCAAACAGATCTTTGCTGTTCACTGGGAAATAATTCCTAGCCTTGGGAATTGCCCCAATTACTCCTCTGAAGCACAGTTCCCATTGGGAACATCTTTGTGTACTACCTCATTTGAATTTCTTGCCTCCTTGAGGACAGAGAGTCCTGTGGGTGGAACTGCCTCTGCCTGCCAAACGTGCTTGGGTTGGGCATGGGTCCAGCATGGATGCCCTGGTGCATGAGAGAGTCCACAGCCCTTCAACCTTGCCAGATCTCCAGCCAGGGCCTCCCTCAGCCAGACCAAGCTGCCATCCTGGTCCTGCAGGAAACAGCAAACTCTGCAAGCCGCTATGCTACTTGCATGTGCCTCCAGATTTCAAGCAAGGCATTACAGTGATTCAGCAACAGGCTGCTTTACCTGGATATGCTCATAAGAGAGGGCTCCCTTCCATCTCTGAGATATGGCTTGTTCCTTGAGACCACAGGCAGAAATAAAGCAAGTTCCTCATGTTCCTGCCCATCACTAAGTGATCCTGTGGTTACCTGAGGAAAGATTTTATTTCTCAGGGCCACTGAATAGCCTTAGTCTCTGCTCCAAGTAATGGGAGTTGTAGGCGCTCAGCACCTGAAAAATACGGAGTCTAACCTTTATCCCCCGTGATCAATCATTTTAACCCAGAGACAGCGTTCAGAGACATAGCTGGAGGGGCATGCAGCCAGTAGGGATCATACCTCCGTGGGCTGTGACTCCCACAGTGCGGCATGTAAATGTCTCATCAGCAATGCAGACTGTATAAAACTGACAAAGACTTTTGGAGAAAAAGAGAGCCATTCAAAATTAGTATCTTCTGCTCACCAGGCTGGGCCAGCGCAGCCCTGGTGCACACGCCGCTGCCGCTCCCCCAGCCACAAGACGCACACGCCGCCCGCAGCAGCAACTGCTATTTGGAGAGATGGAAGGAGCCATTTCTTTGTCATTAACAAAAGGCAGAGTGTCTACTAAAAAATAAAAGACGTCACAAAACAAACAAAATGATTCATTGGGATTTTAGGACTCACCTCCACACACAGCAGGAGGGGAAGAGCTTGCTGCTACCCATTCTGGCTGCAGAATGGGATCAGCCCAAGAAAAAGCACGTTCCCACAGTAGAGAGTTTGAGCTTGTTTTGTCCGATGCTGAGGTTCAAATGACCTTTCTTTTTTGGTACAAGGATTTTGGCAGCCTGGAGAGTGCTGGTGCTAAATAACAGTAACACCAGCTTTTCCCTGGTACCACATACAGTAAACAATGCAAACAGTGTTTCGGGGACTTGGTGGGGCCAAGTTGCTGATTGGGATCCAGAGACAGACCAAACTGTGGTTAGTGAATTAATAGCTCCTATTTACTTGTAATCTCCACTGTGGTGGGGGAATCAGACACGCATGTGAGAACAACTACTTCTGTGAAAAGATTTTTCACCTTTCTCGTCTCTGTGCTCTACTTCTTCAAGTACCTCCTTGGATGTCCTCTCTGCAGCTAATGTGTTATGCAGAAAAGGTACCTAGTCATAGGAACAGTACTGTAGAGCAAAAGTATAGTGTTAATGGCTACAGGAAAAGCAAACATAATCCTGCGCTGCTGGTTTTATACCTGAAGTTATCTTTCAGTTCAGCTATTGTCTGTTTGTGTCTTTATGTCAACTTTTTGTTTAACAACTCTTGAATCCATAGGAAATTTCAATTAACTTTGGCAAGGGCATAGAGATATTTTGTCCATCACCTTCTCGCAAGGTTCATGAAAGGGTTTGTGAGGAAAGACTCTCTTTTAAGGTCTGATACAGAAGGACCCTGCTGTCTGGAGTCTCTCAGTCATTATTAGACATCAAAGAACCCAAGTACAGGCTCAGCCAGCTTACTTCTCCAGACCTGCCTGGTCTCCGTCTTACTGAACTGTGCTCCACTCCAAAAGAGCGAGCATGCAGGTATCTACAGCTCCTTTCAGCTTCCTACCAGGAGCAGACTTCTCAGAACACCAATAGAAGGCAAGCACAGACATTTCAGTTGGAAAAAAAATCAATCCTAAAAGCTAAGTGGCATTATCTTTTGATCAGCTTAGCTTTAGATTCACTCTAGGCAGTAGGGCAGAAGGTTTGCTAGGAACCCTCAAAGACACAAGAAAGGTATTGCATGGCTAAGTATCACCTGGAAATGTTTGATTTATTTCCTGAAGACACTGTTCCTCTCAAATGCTCTAGTAGGTTTACCTTCCGTTTGGCTGTTCTTCCCTCTCCAGGATTTCAGACTGCCCTCCTGGCCGGCTCCTAACCTCACTGCTAAAAGACACCTTTCTAATTAATCATTTTACACATTATTATAACATTTAAATGAATCCAGGTGGGAGCTTTCAAAGAAGCTGAAGGTGGAAAGTCAACACCTCATTTCCCTTTAGAGCCTTTGAAGATCCCATTTAATGGGGCTTGAGGGTTTTAAAAGCTGCACAAAAAAAAAAAATTGTAAACAGTCCAACATACTCTCTCAGTTCTGCACCCAAAAAAAGGTAGAGCCTAGAAGGCAGATTTTCAGTACCTGAGCCCTTGGCTGCATTTAGGAAAGTGTCAGAAGACATGAAGATAGCTACAGTCTGTCTGCATGTCGGTTTATATCCCATCACCTAAAGTTTCTACCTGGCAGAAGGATCACCACCTTGTGTTTTTGTCCTGCTTTTGCTATAGAGAAAGTCACAGTGGTGTGGTAAAAACTCAGCATCCTATGGAGCCAGTCCTGGAGACATGAGCCATAAGGAGACCACTATGACCTCTTCTAGAGAGGGAGCCTGTCATGCCCACCACATCCATCACTCATCCTCACACCTAGTGCCAAGTTAGATTGGCGCCAGTTGTTGCAAGGCAGGTCCACCTTTCCAGTAAAAGGTAATCATGGCCCTCTCCAGTGTTGATCGGTGCTGGATCAGTGCTGGTGACCTGATCTGGGTCACACTGCCAGGCAGAGGTGTTTCCCTCATGCCTCCTCCCAGGATGCTGCTGTCTGCAGACATACCTGCACATTGGGGTCTTCTGTGGGGCTTGGCAGTGTGAGATATTTGCATGTTTGATGAGTGGTTTGTAGCTGCAAAGTTGGCTTTATTATGCATTTTGTGCTGGAAATATGTAAAATAAATGTTTTCTGGTATGTGGTACTTGGATCTCTCCCACTCTGAATTAAAAACAGCAGATCACAGCCCAGCGCCAGACCTCATCTGTCCGGTGTACTTCTTGGCAAAGGAGAAACCAGAAGTGAGAAACGTATCACTGTCTTCCGCTTTCCGCAGAGACATGTCATGTAAAAGCTCTTCTTTGAAAGTGAAATTTCTTTTTGTATTGACCTGAAATATAGTGAGGCACATCAGGAGGTATTTGTCTTCCTCTGAAAACTGATGGTACTAGTTTTTCACAGAAAGCACATATGTATGTTACTACGTTTGATCTCCTCAAGTATAACAAATACTGCCTTAACCTCATGGCAGCAAAAAAGTTAAGATTGAGTCAAGAAAAACTTGCACAGGATCAAATGCTATGACATGCTGTATAACTTCTGCTCCTAAGTAAGGTAATTTTCTTGCAACATCAAACCATTGCTCCTTTTCACAACACAAAATTATTTTTCTGAGAATACTGGGTGCCAGACATTTTTATAATCTGGCCATAGAATATCCTTCTGTGTATTTCTCTGTCTATCTGTCTACTGATATATGTGGTACTATTCATATAGGACTAGTCATGTCTCACCACAGAGATACTCATAACACCTCAAATATGAACAACTTCAAACTCCTAAGAGCGGTGCAAGCAACACACGTGCCCTTCCTTGGTGAGGAATGCCAGTTCCTCTCTGTGGATACAGCCATCATGAGGTGGAGCACTGAACAGAAACATCCAGGGGTCCCACTGTCAGTAGGAATCAGAAAAGAGCTAAATTAAACAAAATAATTACATATTTTCCTATTTGTCCAAAAGAATGAAGAGAAATGAAAGGCCAAAAGCTGTCTATAGGATCAGGTAGAACATGGATCAATTCAGCTAACAACAGGCATTTTGTCACCTTAAATAGAAATAAGTCATTTATATTTGGAAATGTAAGCAAAAGCATCATCTGTTCAGAAGATTTCTGAAATTGTGGTGCAAGCAGAGCGTGTCCACATAGATGTCAGTGGCACAGATCTTATTTGCTTGGGTCTGGTCAGATGAGTCAGGAGTGTGAGCAGCAGATTTTCAGGACCAAAGGGATGCTGGAGGTGGCTTGGTCAGGTACTCTGACCTGGGTATTAAGCCATTCAAATGCCGAGAGAGCTGTTAAACTTTCTTCCATTTAACCCAATCAACTATGCCTCTGCTTTCTCTCTGGGCAGGTGGTCATACTGCCCAAACCCAGCCTGATCCCTCCTGCATCCCTTTTACCCAGCCCCGTCCCCAGCTCCCAAGCATCTTCCCCCCTGCAAAATGAGAGCCCAGGCTCTCTGCTTCAGGCTGTGTCCTTAGGAGACTGCTCTGCTGCTGCAAGTGATGCTCCAAGACTGGAGAGGATGGTAACTAGAGCTTCTTTCTACTTCTGTACTCCTGGTGCCCTAATTTCAAATTCAGACAATGAAGGTCAGTACTCTGACCCTGCAACACATTTCTCAAGTGTCTTTTAGATTAGTAAAACAGGTATGTGGGGACCAGTGCACTCATTTGAATGTTCAGACACAGTGATTTGCACCTAAGGCTGGTCCTGGTTTTAAAACTGGGTCAACTGTTAGTTTCTCCTCTGATCTGCCTCTTTACACTGGTGGCAGTCAGCAAAAAATTACTTTTCTAATCTGAGACAGTCTCTCACAGATTAATACGGCAAAGCCTTGTCAGAGAACTAGCATCTCGAGCTGCAAAAGTATGTGGTGACTTACTGAAAAGGTATTGTCTCAGCAGCCTTTGCAGGACTGCATCCTGAGAGGCAGGACTATTCACCCAACAAACTGATGTGTCTGATCTGAGAGAGCTCTAATGCATCTTCAGTCCTTGAAAAATTTTCATACCCAGTGGCAGTGTGATGCTGTGAGCATGGTCACGAGGCATGATTTGCAACTTCCCCTGAACAGATGCTCAGGTAAAAGACTGTATGAAAGGCAGCTGGAAAGATTGAACAGTGGAATCTTTGTGGAAAACACTCATATGCTGTAAATTGAGAGGATACTGAGTTTACACCGGTTTCACTTTCTGGTCACCTATGTGCAGTCATATTAATGAAGGCTTGCTGATGATAATTGCTTAGTTTTAATTTTTGTTATGTCAATCCTGCACATAGAGCTGACCACAACCTGAAATCTTGGGGCTTTATCTATTTCAATTTAGAAATTACCAGAGTGAGAACTGTTGACCTCAAGCTGTCTGTTCTCTAGAACAAAACCAAAAGTCTGCAAAACCACGTTAACTCACTTGAGTCGGCTACCCAGAAAAAACTTGCTCAGACTAGCCTCAGTGTTTTACTAGGCTGTGCCAATACTGAACCCCAGCCCCCTCTGCAAAGCCTGTGGGAAGGGACGACTGAGGCAGGAAAGTAAATCACAGATACAGAGGCTCACCACCCCGGACCAGCCTTTCCATCAGAGAGACCGTGGTGCCTAGCCCCTAGCCCAGCTTGTCTCACCTGAAGGTGACAAAGTCCTAGGTGAACCCTCAAGCACCATTACCAAGCTCAAGTGGGCTCTTCAGCATAGAGGCTACCTGGGAATTCAAGAGGCAGCCTGGTACCCAGTGACATCCTTCCAGCCTGATTCACAAATAATAGCTTCCTATACACCATAATTGGTGGGAGTGATACAACCGTATCCAACCTCTCTGGCTGTTGTTTGTAACCTATCATTCCCTCTGTTTCATCTTGTGTGAACTCCTGCCAGTTAACCTTCATCCCAGCCCAAACCTTCTGTAAACATTAGATCATCCTTTCCATCGCATCAGCAACACCAACTGTGGTGAAAACATCCCGCCAGGTTTCAGTGCCATGCTGCAGACACCACCCTTGGTGTCTCCTGGCTCACCCACAGGGATGGGACCACTTGAAGCCCCTGGGACCTCCCACAGGAAAGAGGTGGAGGTGACCATGGAATTACCTTAATTTGGGTGTTACCATGAGCTGTTTGCAGTGCCCTTGCCCTGGCCTCTGTTATTCTCAGAGTGCTGGACATACTTTAATTTGGATTATGATTTACACTTGGTGTCTCAGTATCACCCTGTAAAATCCAAGTTCCCGTTCTGAGCAGCACGCCGTGTGTTTGTGGTAATAAGTCGCAAGATGCTCATCGACAGATGCTTGTTGCTCAGGCTGGCAAATAATGTCTGAGATCATATACTGTGTTTTGGCTATGATTTTTTTTTTTAAGTCTCAATTCAAGACAATTTTTTGCCAGTTTCAAAGCATAGCTGAACTACCAGAGGGACCTGTGCTTAGTTTGGATGTATTTACTGTCAAGTATATCGTTACAGCTCCCATTTTCCTAAATTCTCTGTCCTTGTGCGTTTCCCTTGATTAAGGAACATGCCTAACTATTTTTTTGTTTTGAAAGAGATGCTCAGGAGAAATGGGAGTTCCTCAATGCTCCAGTGATACCTAGCCATCTCCAAGCCCTGTTTAAAGAAAGCTGCCTTGAAGAATCTTCTGGTATAAGAAGTGGCTGGCCCTAGTAGTGTGTCACCCCAGCCGTCCCCTCCCAATGCCAGGGACAAAGCCAGGAGCAGCCAGGGCCAGCTGCATGGCCAAGGACTTCCAGCTAGTCACATCAGGATTTCTCCAGCCACACACATTTCTAGTCAGCACTGGAGAAGTAACAAAACACTGTGTCAGCATAGGGAATGTTTAAGTCTTCCAGAGAGTTTGTTTAATTTTACAATTCTGCAAATAAAACATGGGGGGTTGACCTATTTCACATTGTTTCTTGTTTTCCTTACTGCTTCTTTTATATTTTTCTATCAGTGTTCTTCCCTTAAATGCTGTTGCTGGAGCAGCAAAGTTTCTCCATTAAAAAAAAAGTCATTATCATTCCTGCAGCCTGACCAGGCTCCTCTCTCTTTGTTACAACGTGCCCCACTAGGAACTGGGAGGACGAGCTCCATGACAGGACCCCCGCTCCGAAAGCACCGGGGTGCACGTGTGCATGAGCGTGTGTGTGTGTATCGAAAGGGAATGCGAGAGGGAGAGAATGTGTGGGTCCTCAGTTTAATTACAAAATTTAATTGGATGGAGTTTGGGTCATTTTTTTTTTCCTCCCTTTAGAGCTGGCTGCAATAAACAGACTTTTCTCTTTCCCTTTCATCCTTCAGTGGTTTGTAGTTCTGCATCTGCTCCGCTGGCATTGTCTCCGCTAACGGCCATACCGATCAGGAAGCCAGAGCCAGGAGGCAAATGAAGGGACTGCATTGATACCGCTGATCACTGAGCCCCACATAACTGGCAACTGTTTCTGTCTTTTACCTCTGGAGATGAGTTGAACAGATTGTGTAAAATTTGGTGGTTTCCAAAAAAGAAAGGGGGGTGGGGGAAGAGAGGGGGACGTCTTACTGCCTTAGCCCTCTAGCTACCTGGTACCCAGGGGTCTACTGGAACAACATCCTCAGCACAGGAAGCAAAAGTGAAAAATTCGTGGAAGTGAGCAAATCCGCTGATTTCAGGGAATGTTTGTACAAAAGAGTGAGAGACTAAACACACTGCGCCCTTTTCTCTGGGGGCGGATGCTACAGACTTCAAGCCTACTGTGGAGTCTTCCACCTCCTGGCTTTGGCTCCGCTGTGGCAAGACAGCAGGCAAAGCCTTGCTCGGGAAAGTGCTCAGCTCGGACACCGGGGAATCTGTGCCAGGAACAGTGACTAACATTCAAGGAGAGGCTGAGGATGTGGGACACTTCTCACAGATGCTGTTCTCCCTTACTCAGCAGCACCTCATCGCACAGGATATGGGCAACAGTCATAAGGCGAGATGGGTATTTGTCATCTCTACTCAGAAAAAAATGGCCTGGGGAAGCTGAATGATGGTTTTTTGCTCCCCTCAGCCCATCTTCCAAGCAAGACAGTAAAGAACTTATCCCTCACCATGTCCTGCTACCTTTCTGCACACTTTAGCAGTTCTCCTGATGTTTGCCATGTGTTTGGGTATGCAGGTGAATTATATGTAGGTGGATGTTTGCCCATACTTGCCTGGCTTTGAGGAGGATTATGACAAAATAAACCTACAATAGAGGACAAATTTTGATGCAAACAGTTCCTTTCTCTGAATTTTGAGATGAAAGGGACAAGATGGGTCCCCACCACATCATCCTGCCGGTTCCTCAAGCAGATCAGGTTCAGACACAGGCATTATACGGTCCACACACCCTGTAATCTCTTTCTCTCTCTTTTTCTTCTTGCTCTCCCTGCCCTCCCACACCACATTACACAGTCCGTCTGGGATCAAATTCAGCTTACTTGAATGTATATCATTTCCAAGTTGAAGTCTAATCTGCAGCCTTGTCCCCAGTGAGATACTCAATTTACCACTCCTGTAACTAAAGCTCATTGTTACGGCTATAATAATCAAATGTATCATTTTCCTAAAGGATACTTCTGGTCAATGTTTTGCATTTTTTAGACTCTTCTCTTTGTTAGGTCACACGCAGGCTTCCTGCTCCATTCAA
The DNA here is from genome assembly GCF_036417535.1 of Chlamydotis macqueenii. NCBI lineage: Eukaryota > Metazoa > Chordata > Aves > Otidiformes > Otididae > Chlamydotis > Chlamydotis macqueenii. The sequence continues at coordinate 99,087,899 of NC_141558.1, read as the reverse complement.
CCTTCCTTTTTACTTCTGTGTCCCATTCATTACACCAATGTGGAGGCAAAAAAAAATATATATTTCGCTTTGGAAGAATGAAAACTGCTCATGTCTATGAAAGAATAATAGCATGACCAGGGGACTACAGATCAATGTTATCCAGATCAGCAGTTAAATGGAAATCACTCTGCATGAAAAATTCACGATGCCCTCTATCCTTTACATGGATAATGGGCACATCTGGTTACAGCAGGCAGAATCATTTTACGTATGTATATATGTGAGATACAGACTTGTGTGCTTTCCGTGTAATTCAGACAACGACTGACGTTGCCTGAATTAGTTATTTTGTAACTATTTTGAGGAGTCTAATACACCTTCCTCTAACGAATGCAAGCCCCTAAAATAGCAGCAGCATCAGAGAGAGGATACTGAGCTCATCACTGCTGAGACCCCGTGATGTTTGCAGCTTACCTGCTGCTATTTTTTAACTGATGTTTTCAATATTGATAAAAGGATGAGTGGCCAATCCTCCTGCCCATTCATTTCTCCTTCTTGACCCCAGCCCCAGATAGACTTCTTCTGCTCTGGGACTCTTGGCATTACCCATGCAAAGAAGGAGGGAGGTCAGAGCCTCTCCATGCACCAGGCACTTTGCACACTTTTTGCCCACTGGTGTCAAAAACCTTTTATGCTATGGCAGCCTTATAGAGCAGGTAGTGGAAAACCTGGGAAATGAAAGTGTATCTTAAATCTCCGACCACCCTACTGAGGACTGTACAAACCACACGCTTACCTACCACTCTGACTCACCTTCTGAAGGCTAATGCCTTGATGATTTACAGCCAAGGACTGAAAAGGACCTTCTGACCCTTTAAACACAACTGGAGGACAAGTGTCAGCAGCCTCGCTGGCCTTCTGATGTGGTGTAGTTGGGCCAGGACAACCCCCCTAGAAAGTGGGAAACCCAGCTTTGTCCCTTCCCCTGTCCCAAGGGACTTGATCTTGCCCCCTCGCTGATGTGGGGAGGGAGTGCCTTGGGAAAGAGGCTGGGAAGGGTTGAGCAGAGACACAATGCCTCCATCCCTCCTCCCAGAGATGGCCACTGCCCTGCGAGGGATGAAGGCTTTGAGGGCTAGAAGGAGAGGCAATCCCAAACAGAGCCCTGCGCTTCAGCCTCCGCCTCTAAAGACATACACGAATCTCAATTTCTCAGCCCTACCCCGCTGTGGATTTATACTTAACATGATCCGGTCTTTGGACAGAAGTTGCTAGTTTTGATTTGTAATGGGGATATCTCCGTCTTTAGTTAGGCTTTTGAGAAAAGCTTTAGGCCTATATTGTATTTCTTCTCACAAAACACTCACAGCCACTTCAGTTTTGCCTGAAAACACATCAGAAGTTTAAGGAAATCAGTGAGCTTCCCTCCTCTTTCTCGGGAAAGTCAGGGGTCAGTGTGCAGTGTTGCACGGCACCCTAGAGTCCGCGGAGCACCTCCTGCCCCTGCCCACCAGCAGCCAAGCCCAGGGGACAGGAGGGCAAGTCTGGGGTCCAGAAAAGGGAACAGCAGCACCCTCATCAGCGTGCAGTAGCATGGAGGAAGGAAAGGTGGGCAGCTATGCCACTTTTAATTGTCAGGTATGAAATGTGACGGCAGAAGCCAGCATGGAGAGAAGAGCGATCCAAGTCATCCAGGATACGCATATGCAAAGGTGTGCATATGTTAGCACTAGCGATTAAGACGAAAGCTGTCTTATACCTAGAGAAAAGACATGAATAAAAGACATACAAGCTCAGCAATCCAGAGAGAGGAATAATAACAGATGAATCAAGATTATCTCCCACCACAGAAGAAAATTAAGTTGCATATCAGCTGTTCAAGTTAAAGATACATCAGCATATGCTTTTATTATCTATATATTTATCTGTCTTGGATTAGATCAGCAGAAGAGGATCCCATACTATGTACTTATGTCCTAATAAATATGCACGAGAACTACTCCACACACTGCTCAGGCCAGAAGCAGCTCTCTCCATTGCCATTAATATTGATTGGTGTTTAAGTGGAACTCACTGTCAGTCCATTGCACTAACTCTAACGTGACAGCCATGGTTAGTGCAATTTCTATTTCTAACACAGACCTTAACCTTTCTGCACTTGCTGATTCCCTCAGTACCGCTGACTCTTCAGGAGTGCTGCCTCAATCAAATGAAGGCCCATGATGCAGTTTACATACAGGAGATGAGAATTTTTTATATTAAGAGCATAAATTTTTTCCCCGTCACTCACACAATTTTAAACATTCAAACAAGGAAATTAACTGTTGAGTGGTACAGACTAGATCTAATCTCATTAATCCAACAATAATTGAAGTACAGGACTTCCCCTGAGGCCATGGATTAATGACCAGCTAGGTGGAGCTGCTGACATAAAGCACAGCCAAGTGCTATTAACCCCAGCCAGGCATTATTTAATCCCAGAGGAAATGTCCTGTGCAAAATTCGTTACTGCTCGGGTGAGAGGAAGAGGGAGGAGAGGGGACACGTGGGCTGGGTGCGTGGAGGGCGCCCTTCCGGCTGCCGCTCATGGGGCATCCCCACATGCGCCCCTCACCTCCCAGCATCACATTCATCTTGCTGCATCCCCCCAACCTGCGCTGACCAGTGGACACATAATTAAAATGAATTAATGATCTGAAGCAGAAACTGTGTTTAATGAAGCCCCACTCAGACTCGTGTGCTAATGCCAACCCTGTTTGCCGACAAATATTTACGAACCCTCTGTGCATAAAGGGCTGGGCCACCTGCTCTCCCCTCTGATTATGTCTCCCTAAGACTAAAGGTAGCACTGTCTGGTTAGACCTGCAACATCCAAGCTGCTTGAGAGGCTCATAAATGTCTCCGACAAAGCTGAGCCAGATCTGCCAAGCTCTATTTATTTCAGTCTCCTTCTTTTTTAACTCGAGCCATTGTTCACTTCCTAGATGTAAACTCAACTAAATGCTGTTGCCTCTTTTAGCATAAGAAGTAATTTCCTGGCTAAAGGTTCCCACCAAAATAATTTCTGTCTTTTCAGCCAGAAATTGGAAATCCTTTAAGGTGCACATGTTGGTCTCAGCCTCTACAAAGTGCTGCAAAGAAAAAAGAAACAGGTAATAAATCATGTTACTGGTTATAATCACGATACTAGCAATACTAGTAATAGTAATAGTTGTAGTAGACATAGTAGTCATAGCAGTAGTAATTGCTATCATCGTAACATAATTAATAATAGTAATGGTTTAAGAGCCTACTCTTGTTTTCATTGAACTTGATGGGAGTTTTGGGATTTACTTCAATGGGGACTGGGTCAGATCCTAAACAAGCAAGGGTTAGCCTACCAAAAAAAAAAAAGGAAGCAGTATAGGATTAAGTCTCCCTCCCCTTTCCTCTCCAAGTAAAAGAAAACCAGGAAAGATTAGAAAGCTGTGAGGGAGACAGACAAGCAAGAGACAAGCAGAGGTTAAAAAGCAAACAAAGCTGCAACGCACAGCACTGGGTCATGCCCCTATTCACACCAGCAAGGGAATGTCCACCTGAGCTGGCCCAGCAGAACTGGGCTGGCAAGCTGTCCCTTACCAATGGGAGTGAGGGACTCCACACACAGTTGCTCTGAAAGAATAAAAACGTGCCTCACATTTCACCTCTCTGCTCAGTGGCTTGTGCTTTGATGCTGCACTGAGGTGTTAGGTGCTCCTACACGCTCAGGCTGTCCACCCATCCCAACACAAGAGCACGGGAAGCCCTGGGATTCGCAGGAGCAGACAATGTTCCCATGCAGGCAGGTAACTCCTCTCCTTCAGCACACGAGTTGGAGCCTGCTGCAGGCAGACAAGCAGGCACACCTGGGGGACCAACTGCAGCTTGGACATTCAGAGGACACTAAACCCATCTTTTTTTGCACCAGGCCAAGTCTGAGCTCACAACAGCCAAAGCTGAACCACATCATACCTTGTCGGAGGCCAGGAAGGAGAACCCTACAGGTAGCCCTTGCTCACGCTGCACTGTGCTCAGCACAATTTTGGGGAAGCTAGCTCCAGAGGGGCAGCTAGCCCCAGAGGGGCAGCTCTGGCAATGGAGGTAGGCTGAATAATGCACTCCTGGTGAGAGAAGGAAGAGCGGTTGTGAGCGCAAGATGCACTCGACAGCTTTTTTCCACCTCTGCCTCCTCTGATCCTGCCATCAGCCACAAAACATTCTGTTTCACATCCGTATTTTTCTGGGAATGGCATGACACAAAGCAAAGCCCCACGGTATTACAAGGTCATGAAAAAAAAAAGGAAAAAAGAAAAAAAAAAGGCACTGCCTGCTTGTTCCTCCATCTAACCATAGCCAAACATTAACAACTGATTGTTTCTTTGTAGATAGTTGGCTGCTTCCAGTCCTGACATGTGCAACTGCTTTCTGGTCTCCCACCCGACAAAGCACAGTGTGAAAGGATGTACACATGAAAGCTAGGGTAAATTCAAAAACATCAGTCCCGGCCTGCAAGGGAGCCGAATTCAATATCAGCAAAACATACAGGAAAGGACAATGTATAATGGAAGTAGAGAGGGACAGAGGGGGAGTGTGCAGGGGGAGGGGATAACGTAAACACTCACGCATGAAAATATTAGATGATTCTTGTTGCACAGTGACTTGAATTCAAAGTATTTATGTGGTCATTTCCATTTATTTTCCCAAGAGGGTGCTGAGACTGGCATGGCTGTCAGAGGAGTGTGAGAAGATGCCAGCACAGGCAAGCAGTTTCCAAGGCAGAACTACAGCAATGCCTGATATTGTATTAATGTGAGTGCTGGCCATCTGGCCATTAGGGACAAGCTGCTGCCAGGGTGTCTCTCTTTTTCCATCTCATTTCAGAAGCTCTGGAGCCTGGGACTGAGACCCCTAGGGAGATTCTGGCTAAAGATCATTCCAGCATCCACTCAGATGTTGTAGAGAAAGGGCCAGAGAGCTGATAAGGCAGGAGAATGTGCTCACACCCACACAGAAAAAAACAACGGAGAATAACACTGAATGGGGGGGTTAGAGGCAGAAAGAAAATGAGAGCAGATGAACAAGGGAATGGTTTAAACAAATAAGAGGGAGGAAGCAGGCAAAGAAAAAGAAAAACAAGAGGCACAGCACTCGCTCAAAGGAGCTTTAAAAGGAGGAGAGAGGAACAGAGAAGAAAAGGAGTAGAAAGGGTTCAATAAGGAGAAATGGCTATCATTAAAGAGGCAGGGGTTATGAAAGGACCACTAGCACAATGCCCCCTTTTGGATTTTAACTACTCAGGGCTAAAGTAAGATGGCTTTCAGTATGCCCTCTTGAATAGTACCTTGTCCCAGGAGCCTGCTGAAGTCAGTGCTGGCTGTAATGGATTAGGGAGCACGGGTAAAGGTGCCTTGACAAAATAAATTCTCTTCCTGAGGCTTGTTTATCTACTGTTTAATGGTCATGGGAGATGCTCAAACTAATCCCCTGGGAATTATTTCAGCATATAGAAAACTAAGTACAAAGTTGATAGTCAGCATTTTATATCAATATGGAAGACTACATTCCTGGAAACGTCAGCAGCTTTACCAGATTGCTGCTAAATCAGAAAACTGAAAGGAAGAAATGAGGGCACCCAATTCTTCTGTAAAAGAAAGCAAAACATCTACCTACAAAATAAATCTTGGCTAATGGGCAAGGAAGTGGCATGGAAGAGCAAGAGTACTAAAATGACAGCCTGTGAAGCCTCACTTCCTGCAAAAGCTGCTCAAGAACTGGTGTTGCAGTGCGATTTCCTGAGTACATTACTGAAAAGTAGGCATCATATACGACTGTTATCTCTGTTGCTGTTATTATTACACCACTGTTATTCGGACTCATATCCTCCAAGAGGATCTGCCGGCGGATCTGGAAGTCTGAAAACAGAATCCTTTCTGAGATTTCCCATGCTTCCTCATTTTACCTAACGTCTGTCTGATGACGTTTGAGGGATGATTTTCAAGATGTTTCTGGCGTGAAAGCCGAGGTATTAACTCCACACTGAAGAGCTTAAGTCTCTCTCTGGATCAGGCTCAACTAGAGGGGTCGATCTGAACTGCACTGCAGCACAAAGGAAGTTCAGGTCTGGGTGGTGAGCCCAGTGTGGGTCTCACAGCCAGGGCTCATCAGTAGCTTCAGAGGGTGTGGATTTTACAAGACCCTTTCCATAACGGGATCTGTGGGGCCTCACCTTTTGCATCAGCAACAGGTAAACTTCTGCCACATGGCACAGGACTGATCCTCAGTAAAATGAGTGCAGAGAAGCAAGTAACTCAGAAATAATTTCAGAAAAAAAAAAATATTGACAGTATTTGGGATGGGAGTGACTGTTTATGTACATGACATTCAGTTGAATTTAGAGCAGCAGAAATATTTGATGTCCATTGTTAATTAAAACCAAAATCAATTAAGTATTGGCATAGTACTACCCAGGAGTTAAATCAGTATAACTGGGACCACACCCGAGGTTTGGTTCCTGCAAACCCTCCCATGCAAGTCACTTCTGCTCACCAGAGCAACCCACTTACGGCAATGTGGTTACCTTAGAACTTCCCCTAAGCAAAGCAGCAGAGGAGCAAGTCCTTAGTTAATAAGAAGATGGTTTTCTGGTTTTTTGGAGTTTGAAATGCTTTTTTTTTTACATTTGACCAGCTATTCCTGCCATAACTTCCCTCTAGCAGCAGTGCTCTCTGTGGGCAGCAGGCATGGGGCCATGAAGGAGAATACTGCAGGGCTGCAGAGCTGGGGCCAGCAGCAGGACCTGTTGCCTCTCAAAGGCAACCAAGAGCCCCTATCCCAAGGGAGGTGGCTTTAGAGGAAGGTAGCCTGATAAAAAAAAAAATCCCAAACAATGCTGAAGAGGGGAAATAGGATGGCCAGAAACCTGCTTGAGTCCATGGAACACAGCTGTGTGCTGTATCATTCAGGGGAGCTGGCGTTCCTCCAGTGAAACCTTGTCACATCTCACTTTTATTCTAATAGTTCATTCTGTGCTCATTTATTTTACAATTATTTTCCAGCCACCGACATATATTTCAGTGAGAAAAAAAAAAAAAAGAATCTACAGGAAACGTACTGATCATTGCATCCATTCCCATTTAAAGGTTCATTTGAGTCCCTTTGCAGAGGTAGCCCCCTGACTAAAACACTGAGGGATTGCCACACAGGTGATCTTGGTAAGCAGTCTTCAGCAGATACAGAAAATTAAAAATTTCAGAGAAACAGAAACCAATTGAAATGAACTGAAATAAAACCTGAGTACTCGGAGCCTGAGTGTCTGCTGCTCAGTGGGGTTAAGGATGGGTGATCAAGGTGTCCCCTTCCCCCTGAGGATCACAGAGAGAAGTACCATTTTCCCCCACTTTTGAGAAGCCCACGACTGTCACTTCTTCCCCATGGGACACAGCCTGTGCTGGAGCAGGAGAGTAGGGGAACCCTGTATGGCTTGGAGAGGTGGCACTCAGCAGAAGGCTTCTTTGGGGCCCCATATGCACAGGTGCACTCATGGTGCTTCTGTCCTTCTGAGGCCACCAGGCAGCCACTATGGCTCTGTGGCAACAGCCACTCAGCTGGGATACAGCTATTTGCTTTGCCAAGAGCCCACGCTTTTGCAGCTGTGGAGGAGACAGCTCACTCTCACCTCGTCCACTTGAGACATCAGAGAGAAGCAGGAGAGGAAGGACCAGAAGTGAGACAGAGACAAAACTGTGGGAAATCAGACCAGGATCCAGCCAGCACCTGACGAAACAGGAGTTTGCAACAGGCATTTTGCAAAGCAGCCCTAGAACTGGTTGTGAGACCATATCAGTGTGGTCCTGCAGTCTTGGCTGAATAGAGAAGCTATGATACAGGAATCAATGACAAAGCTCCCCACAACGTCTGTTGCATCAGATCAGGCTCACAAAGCAGTGAAAGCTGAGAAATATTCTGCAGGAAAGCACAAGTCTCTATATCACAATTAGTGTTGAGCCCAGCTTTACAATATTTACACCCCATGATATGGTATTCCCTGGTTAGGAGAACAACCAGCTAACAGTCGTGTAAATAATGGATTACATGTGGGGTTTGGGATTTGATTTTACCCCATCCTGTGAAGGCAGCAAAGCGATGCATTTTGAAGGATTTACTGTTTGGAAATAATATGCTTCACACTCAAGGAAAATAAATTCTAATGCAAATATTTACAAATAAATATGACCTTCTTCATAAAATGCACTTTGACAGTAGAGCCCAACCTTGGCAATCCTGAAAGACTGAGTTCTTCAAAAACTAAAAGTTCTCATTACCTTTCAGGACCAGCCCTCAACCTCGGTCTCTCCTTAATGTTCATATGGAACTTTCTTCCCTTTTAGGCTTATTTTTGTTTTTAACCAAGAGCCAATTAGACAGATTTTGAATAAGGTTGGAGCACTTTTTGTTCAAATGAGAAAATTTTAGTCCCTTGAAGTGTAATGGGTTTTCAATAGAAATCCTCTCCTGCTGTGCATTGATCAGCTATTGATTGGTGAGGGCTTAAACTAAATTATCACTGCCAAATAAAAGACTTTCAGGATGAAGGAACTGAGCTGAGCACAGTGTTATATGAAAAGTAAGCCAATCCTTTGTGGTGGAATCGAAAGGCCCTGGTCACTCTTGAAGAAAAAAAATGTTAATTGAAAAATTCCTTAAAGAGGTAACAGCTCTGAAAGTCTGCTTTACATAAAAGATATGAAATCACAATCAGCCGACAGAGAGAAAAGGATCCTGCAGCTCAAGTGGTTTTTCTCTCTAAATGGTGCTGATTACTTTCCCATTCATGGATGACATGGAGTGATGGAAATTAGTCATTTCAGAAGAAAGGACTAATGACAGCTGAACTTGCGGGCGCTGGGGGAAGTTTGACGATTGGCTCCCCAAGACAGAAAGTTAAAACCAAAGAACTTCCTATTGGGTGGAAGGATTTATCCCAAACTTAGCAGCAAAACAAATATACAAGCTTAATTAGTCTTCGAAAGATCAATTTTTAAATTTTTGCTTTCACTAGCAACCATAGGTGTTTCGAACTCTGTCGAAAGAGCAATGAAAGAGAACTGTGTTGACCACACACAATTGGCTATTAATAAAAAACCATTCCCAAACAAGTCTTTTTCTTTACAACTTGGATATTCAAAGCATGGATCTTGCTGATCCTCCGAGGCAGGTGTGGGAGGTCGGAGCTCCATCCAGCTGTTGGAATTTCAATCAAAGGTCTGATCTACAGAGGCACTAAAAAGTTTTTAGTAGCCCTCATATAAGTTAAAAGGGAGGTTAGTATTCTTAAAGCCAGTACAGATCTTTGAGGTGCTAACTCTAGATACCCGTATCTCAACATGTGCAAGACTACAGGACCAGGCAGGATCGTACCCTGCCAGAATCACAGAGCGCTGCAGTGCAAGTTGCTCTGAAGTCTCCAAAGCTCCATTCCGTATTCCTGCTGGAGCAGGGATGTGTCTTGCCTTGGCCACATCCATGCCTGCACTCAGCTCTGTTTCCACGCTATGAAGCTCACCTGCACCACTCTGGGCACAGCTCTGCGTTCTCTGCTGGGAAATTTCTTTGCTGCCAACCCCCAGAACACATCTTTTTAAGGATCAGATAGCATGTACTTAATACATAGTGTCTTTCTTAGCGTTAAAGGGTAACATAGAATAGGATCATTTAGTCAACATATTTAAGTGTGTCATTTGATTACAATCAAAGGTATTTCAGGAGAACAAATCTATAATCTATCTCTGTTTGCAAGATTTCAGAACTTCAAAGATCAGGATTGCTCAGTTTCAGGGATAGTTTGTTCCCATTTCTGAATAGCTGACTCCATAACTAAACATGTATTCTAAAATATCATCATTCAAATTCCTATTTGCAGGGCTCTGTAGCGCCTAGTCCACGGGTCAGTTTAGTTTGTTATCCAGGCCTCTGGAAGAGAAAAGTCTGGTTTGGACTCCATAAAAATTCACTTTCAATCTGACACTTTGTACAACAAAAGCATGTGCATTTCAAGACTTCAAAGAAGTCAGATCCAATACAGTTGTTTCATTTCTTTCAGTCAGAGGAATCACATCTATCTAGTAAATGCACTTTCTTTGATTATGCTACTCTGTAGGCTTTTAGCTGCTGGTAGTTGCAAATTGAGTGATTGCCCAGATTTTGATACAAACATTTCATCCAACAAGATCCAGTAGAGGTCTGCCTTACCTTCTCAGTCAAGTAGGATTTCAGAGCAGTTACAGAATAAGTATTTCTCTGTCATAACTTTGCTACTATCGTAAATACAGTGGCCAATGCCAGAGCCTTCAAAAGTATAATAAAATGCCTCATAAAGCCCTCAGTTTTGTAACTGTAGATACCTTGAATGTTAATGTCCCAGAAGAGCCTCATCATTCATAATAAAAGACAGGATAGCATTCATGTGGGTAATATTTTTATCCATACAGATGTCTACCACTTTTACTTTATCTTATTTATTAATACCTCAAAGCTGTGATTTTAATCAGATAGCTGTGCGTCAGCCAAGTACAAGCTATGCTTTACGCAAGCATGCATTCAACTAGGCTTGAGAGAGGCACCTGGGAAAAATGCAATAATTTCTGATAAACAGGGGGTCAAACTAAATTATCTAGTTGTCCCATATGCCTCAGAGCTCTATGAAACAACTTCGCTTAAAGAATCATGTCCTTCTGTTCATTTTACACCCACTGCCTTTTGACTGAGAGAATTCCTTTTCCACATACCCTGTACAAATGTAAGTAGGAAGTTCACATCTATCTCCAGTACAATCTCCTGTTGAACACGCAAATCTCCCCCATTTCTGTTAAAGAGTTAGAACAGAAGAGTGTACTGAATAATGAAAGACCAGTCTTCTTACCATTTCAGTAGTGATGAGTCACCTGGCTTTAGTAGGAGAAAGATGGAGCCATAGACCCTGAGGCCAATGAATGTGCTGATGCTGAAGATAGCAATCTGGGAGAAGGAAAACACATGCAGAGGAGACTTGAAATATTTTCTTCTCCTGATGCCCACAGAATATCTTCTTCATCCTTGCTTATCCCAGTGTTCTTACAAAACAGACAGATTAATAAAATAAATAGTGCCTCCTTAATCTCCAGTTTATCCTCAGGATATGGATACAATATGCTCCAAATCCTAACTCATGATAATTAGGATGAATTTTAGAGCAAGAATTAAAATAAAAACCTCTAATGAGGATGTAGAAGTTTATCATCCACTTAGCAAATATCTACAAATCATGTAAAGTGAAATCTAGTTGTTTGATTAGAGGACCTGATTTGACCCATAACTGGTTGCCAGATTCCCTGTTACGTTTCTAGACAATCAGTGCTTTGGGTGCGCAGAAAAGTTCACTGGCCTGGAAAGTCAGGGTGCTGGGGCAATTATGAGTGCCTTCCCAGAACACTCCACACAAGCCTAGGACCAGAATTTCAAAAAAGAAATTCAATAAAGGGAAGTCAGCTCTCACCTCTCCTGCACCTTGAATTTCAGAACCTACATTTTATGTGTCAAAGTTTCAGATTACAACTGCCAAACCATGAGGCTTTGGCATCTGACACAACATGCCTACCGGGCACGTTTTTCAGACTCCACAAACTCACGAGGCAAAAGAAGAATAATTTGTTTAAGCATCCACACTACTCCTTTGATGCAGGTATAATGAAAATCTCTCAACAATCCAGCAATAGAGCAATGACTGGGAGAAAATGCATTTTGTTTTTGAAAAATTATTTCAGGGATTTGACAAGTCCTCACACAGAGACCTGTAACAAGTTCAAACCACTCCTAAAATAAAACTAAAATCTGAAACAAGCTTCTGAAAAGGAATCTGTGTCACTTTCTGAAATGAACTGTTCATTTACATTCCTTTAATGATCTGACAGTATCGAACCCAACGCACTGAGCAACACAGGCAAGAAAGCTCATTTACACTTCCAACTTTGTTTTTCCGAGGGAGCTGTATTATTTACCTCCTCATTTCCTCGGGAGCTCTTACAACAGGACCTATAAGCTAAATGTCTCAAGCCATAGCTGGAAGATGAAAGGTGACCAAATATATTCAAGCTGATAATAAACAGAGAGCATTTGTAGGTGAAAACAACCAGCTTGGCACGAGAGAGAGAGAGATAATGCAGTGGGTTTAATAGGCAGCTTTTAACGTTTCCTGTTCGGGATTGGCTGGCTTATTAATGATTTAAGCACAAATTGAATTAACCAAATATTGAACATATGTTCTTTTAAACTCTCTTAAATCTACCAGAGCCTTGCGCGGGAGTGCTATGCGGCCACGCTGTTGAAGTCGGGGGGAGGGTGACAAGGGGGTATTGAGGGTGACTGGGTAAGTAAAACATAACCTGAAGGTGGTCAATTTAATGCTGTGTTAGTGGCCTGAACTTTCAGTTCCCAAAGGGAAAGGATGATTAATGCCACTACCAAATGTATACCCATACCTGACCCTGATCTCATCAAATCCTGCTGCCACCATCTGCTGTTTTTAATTCCTCTGCAATATTTGTATTTGCTACCTCCCTCCTACAAAGAAAGGCAGAAAAAAAAAATGTTCCCTGCTTATGAATGGTGTGATCTGGTCGTACTGGCTGAACGCTGGCCAGGAGGCATCTGTTGCTTATAGTCCTGACAGCATCTGCTACTATTTCTCACTTTTCCCAGCATGCTGTGAGATATGGTTTCTCCCAAAGGTGGCCTTTGTATGCACCATTGTCAATTCCATCATTGTCTGCCACAGCCTGTTCCCACGATGCAGTGGTAGTTATTACCACGCTGCAAAACCTTTTCTTGCAGGCTATCTGTAATCTAAGATATTGTGTGATTGAGTTATGCAGTTAACCCTTTTCCTATGCATCAAACCATTAAAATAAAAAGAAACAGGCCGGACCATTTTTGGAAGGAAAACCTTTGGGGCTTGCAATGGATGGGAAAGTGAAAGAGATTGGCGGCGGGGAGGGGGGGGGGGGGTGTTGTTTTTAAAATAATGACAGTTTGGCATTAAGTAAACTCTAGGTTTAAAAACAAACAAACAAAAAGACAAACAGCAAAAAAAATCTCCTAACTAGCAGTTTTAATTCCTTTAAAAATACTATAAAGGATGCATTGTTTTTTCTCCTGATTCCTGATACGGCTATTAAGCATTGTAACCAAATGTGTGTGAATGCTATTATTTATGTGTCTGATCTTTAAATACCCTCTGCTAGTGGGACACAGACTGAGACTTCTGATGGACATAGGCGTCCCAAGCTGTCATCTTGCCTTGTCCTTCTGTCAAACAGTTAGTGTGTCAAGCGCTTCTCCTGGGAACTTTTAGAGTAAGAGACTGTAAGCGCAGAATGGTCCAGTCTCCAGAGAGCCACTTTTAACTCACGACAATATCCTTGGTGTCAGCTCAGAATAGCCCACTATGGGGCAAGGAGAAAGAAAGCGCAACAGATGTTACTAATAAAACCATGTTTACAATTCTGTAAAGTTATTGCCCTTATGTACCTTCTGACCAAAGCCCACTTAAAAGACGGCCAGGTTCCTAGCAGTTGGATTTTTAAGTCGATTCTGTTCAAGTACATATTTGTGTAGAGAATCGGTGCAATTAAAATAGATATCGCATCTCTCGTGTGTATGTGACCCTCCCATTCCTCCCAGATTATCTGTAACAGTGTGGACTTTTGAATAATGTAGTTGTCACTTACAGCTATATTTATGGCGATTTTTGCATCTATATAAGAATTGTAAATATCTCTTCCTAAAATACATAGGACATGAGTGATATTTTGTCTCCCCAAACGCATTCATACATCTTTTATCCTCTTTTTTTTCATCTTCTTTTTAACTTTTCATTAATTTGAGGGTACTTACTACATACAGAATCATACCTAAATCCCTTCAGATGTACTTTGATAATTTTGTAATAGTTAAAGTAAGCAAGGTGGCTGACTCTAGAAGCAATAATTACAATTATCTGTTTTTTTAAATTCCTCTTAGAGCAGACCAAAATGCTAGAGAGACAGGAGGGGAAAAACCAGCCATGGAACTTGTGAAGAAGGCTTTTCAAACTAAGCCCCCTTCAAAATCCTCACCTCTCCTTCTGCTCAGTCCTCAGGAACTGTCAGGCAGTGCAATATAGCACATGGTGGCAAAGCAAATATTAGGGCAGCATTTACAAGACTACATTTGGTTACTGATCCTCTGTCAGCCTCATTTGTATAATATTTTACATCACCTATATGACATTTTTTGGGGGAGAGGGCTTCTGAGGACATACTACTCTCTTTGGCACCAGTTCATCTTGCCTTCACACATTTGCTAGTTATTTAAAGTCCATTTTCAGTTTTATAATACATTTAAATGAGGAAGTCTGATTTAAAACTGTTTTACATTCTCTTTGTGCACGTAAAATCTAGGGACAATAAGGCACTTTACAGGCCAAGTCAGGTAGGATGCCAGATAACAGATGTGCCAAGCTGCTGTTGGTTAACACCATTAAAAATACATTGCTGAATCCAAGATCGAGGTCCTCTCTGCACTCTGAAATCACTTTTCCAGAGGCAACAAATAACGGAACGAAAATCACGGCTGGGTGACTCACTTACAGCTTTTCTATCACTAAGACAGGATGAGCTTGGGGAAGCAAAGAGAGTACCTAGAGCTGGATCTCTCTACTTACAGCATCTATCTGCACAGGCAGATTTGCGTGGAGAAATTCATTATTTCTTTAAAACAAAGAAGGAAGAGAGTGTGTACATGTGAAACAATCCATAGGTACAAACTATGTGTGATCCACTTTTATAAAATATCTAATATCCATAGATGGAAAACAATAAAATTGTCCTGGCAACCACATAATATGACTTGTGACAGAATCACTGAGCAGGATCACAAACTAGAAATGCTCTGAATGACACATTTCAAGCTACAGATTCCTCCCAGATTGATTCTGGAAGCTCAACTGCTGCAAACCTACCACCGTTTCTGAGTCTAGTTCCCTGAGGAATCACCATATCCTTTGCTATTTCTATTAGGATACAGGATCCTGCTTTTTTGCAGGAGGAGCTGTGTGTTTATTACTTCCTGTAACAAGGTGAACCAAGGTAAGATCTACTATGAAGGACACTATGACCTTCCTGAGATCTTCAGTAAAATACAGCAAACCCCAGATCTGGTGTAAGGAGGCACAAAAGCACCACTTTCAACAGAAAGAGATTTGCACACTCATGGCATAACATTGCTTCAGTGAGCCTCACAGGATATTTTTTCCTATCTCAGGCCAATCATAGGGTCACAGTTGCTCTCTGGTTTGACTCCTCTTTGCTCGTGGCCTGGCTGAAGTCAGTGAACGGCCCCTGTGAGAGGCGGTGGACGCACCCTGTCCCTCTGTCACTGACACAGGGCCCAGGCCTCACCAGCATTGTAAAACAAAACTAATTTCAGGCCTGCCAGCAGCTTCCCTGAATGAAAAGCACCACTGACACATTTACAGACAAGCATGTGTATAAATGTTTTCCTGAATCAGGAAATATTGCAAGGAGGCAGCAGTATTTTTTTCCCTGTTTGTTTCAGCAACAGGAACAAGTACGGACAAAATTCCTTTATTATGGGTGAGCAGGGTATTTAGGGTAGGTTCTGTTTTCTCTTCCCTCCAGCATTATTGTTAGCAGATCTGTTTGCAAACTAGAAAAAAAGTTCTGCCGTATGCACGTAGATTTTGATAGCAAGCATAAGCCGGGAGCTGCTCTCACTCACCCACTGTTTGTTTGTTTTTAATTTAGCCAAGCAGACACATCTCCCACCATGCGAAGCAGAGATTAAAATAAAGCGAAGCAGAAGGAGGAGAGGCCTGTCCTTAGATGGGGAAGGGGTTACTGAGGAGGAGATTGCACGCCAGGGGAGATGGGCCACCCGACCTGGGCAGCAGCGTGCCACCCAGGCGCTTGCCCAGGCCTCATGGCCACGAGCGACCTCCTCCCGTCACCCGCAAGGTGTCAGTTTGTGGCCTCCACCCAGCCACCCTGTGCCAGCGCCCAGCGACTGGGCTGCCTCGGTCGCTGGGTTGGCTGGGATCCGATCCCCGGCCTTCCTCGGCCTTCCTCCGCCTTCCTGGCCTCCTCTGCCCTTCCCCAGCCTCTTCCCGGCCTTTCCTGGCCATCCTACCCCGGCAACAGCGGGGCGGCAGCCAATGGGGCCGGGCCGGGTCAGGGCGGCACGGCGGCAGCAGCGGCGCGGGCCTTTGTGCGGGGTGGCAGGTGACCACGGCGGGGGAACAAAGCGGGGTCAGGGCGGGAGCCGGGTCCCTTTTCTCAGGCCCATGTTCTCCACTCCTCACAATCTGTCTGAATTTAACTTGCCATTGAGGGCCCTGGCTGTAGAAAACAGCTTTATGTCGACTAATCCAGGCAGAAGTAAGGGTAGACACAGAGACAGGTTTGAAGGCGGGGACGTGGCTATTCTGCTGCCTCTTTTTTTTTTTTTTGGCTTTTTTTTTTCTTCCCTCCCCCTCCCTTCCCCTCTGCCTCCAGTGAAAAGTTTTGTGAACAAAAAAAAAAAAAAATGGTGACAAGATTAATCAGCCCGTGGAGCTGAAACACATGCTTGACTTAAACAACCTCTTTGCTGTTATTAACAACTGCTCCAGCATTTCTCTTGTTATGCTAATGGTACAGATTAGAGTAAAATCTATTCCTTCTTTGCTGAACAGGCCAATTGATAGACGCCGATCTATTTTTCTCTCCTGTTTTAATTCTTTTTTTCTCCAGGCACAAGTGTTTGCGGCAGCGAGAACAACAGAACAGGAAAAAAAAGCCCACAAAAGTGCACACAAAAGTGACTAGCCCCCACATACACTAAAATCATTAATAAATACAAATTATATTGGTCTCCGCTACAGCCTGGAAATAATGTCTGAGTGTTGTAAGACAGGCTGACCACAAAAGACAGGAAATTCAACACAGTGGCTGATGCCCTACCTTTAACTCACTCAGGTTTTTTTCTGGACAGGCACAGAGTGCCTGGTAAAGGAGGTGGCTTTGATTAGTTTTAATACCTTCCTGGGATGAAAAATGAAGGAAAAGGGAGCATTGCTGGCAAGTCATGGAGAGGGCAGCTTGACTCAACACCACACCATGCACTGGAGCATCATTCGGATGGAAGAAGACAGTCCTGTTGCAAGCACAGGCCATTTGCTCTGTGGCAGCAAGTGGAGCAGGATAGGGGTTGGTGGTTTGTGCCTCCTGTTAGCTTGGGTCAGACCTTAAATGCTCCTTAGTTTTTCTGTATTTTTCCCCCCAGCTTTTTAGTAGTCAAAGACTGGGATGTGTTTCACAGATAACAGCCAAGATGACATTGCAACCTATAAATTTATGATATGCAAAATATTTAAAAGCCCGATATGTCTGACATCTCAGAGAGGAGCTTTCAGCAGATGTTAGCCAGTGAGTGAGAATGAATGCACCATAAACTTCCCTATGCAGTATGCGTATAATATTTATATTAAACTCTGTATCCCTTTGTCTGGATTTGAATTATTCCTGTATAAATAAGTGGAAACATCATGACTCTGGTTCTGCCTCATCCTAAGACAAATTAAGTCAGTGAGATTCTTCCACTGATTTTGCTGATTTCTGGATTTGGCCCTACTGTCTCTGTGTATACAGTTACTGCTGAGTGGCAAACATCTGCTGCTGCCTACCACCTTCTTCAGCCTCCCCAGACCCATTCTCAGTTGGCCAGTCCTGTAAACTTGTCCAAGTTTAACTTTCCATGACTTCATTGACTTCAATGAGTTTCCAGGATCTACCTGTGAAGCCTGCAGTAACAGCAGGCTGATCTGCCGGGGTCTGAAGATGTAAAGACTCTCCTGGGCCAAGCCTGACTTTGGAGGTCAGGACCTCGCTAGCACTAAATTTGATCGGACAGATTTCATAATTCCACTGTCAAAGACCACAGGGATTGTTAGATCATCTGCTCCAAATTTCTGCACACCATATGCCATCATATTTCACCCAGTTATTCCCATATTGAGCCTAATTACCTGTACTTGATTAAAACAGATCACCCATCCTGTCCTAATGAGATGGAGTAAAAAAAAAAATGGGAAACTGTTACCTCCTGTAGTAGTTTGTGTCAGTATTTTAATGACCTTCACTCTTCAAAAACGTGTGCCTACTTTCTTATTTGAGTGGGCCTGGCTTCAATGTTTGGTTTTGCCTGCTTTGACTCTGCTGGAGTAAAAGAGCCTTCCTGAACCTGGTATTTTCATCTTGTGAAAGTATGTAGATTTCTTTACAATATTTGTGTCTTTATGTCATTTTTTAACAACATAAACCAGTTGAACTCCTTAGGGTGTTCACTAAGGCCACTTTCTTCATCTTTCTTTGCTGTTAAGTGGGGATTGCCTACTCTCACTTGCTAAGCCTCTGCAGGCACCCAAGGACTGCCTTGACCCCTTTGCCCTAGCCATGCTCAGACCGTCTCCAAAATCACCATATTCCAGGAGGCAACCACTCTTTCTCAAGGAGTGGCTCACCTTCTTTGCTCCTAAGTGTGCACCATTTTGCAGTTTTAAATACATTGTATTTGTCTGACTAATGATCTTATTGCCCCATACAACTGCTGTATCCTCAACCATTCTACTAATATTTGTATAAATATATATTTAGAAGGGCTTTTTTTTACTCCAAGATGAACAGGATAAGGCTTGCATCTGCCTGCTGGCAAGCACACTAGGAACAATATCATCAAAAGATGATTACCCAGGAACAGCTTCTCTTCAATACAGGCCAGTGTCTAGCTATTAATCTATTTAGCATGTGATCTAGTGATATTTTAAAGAACTTTAGTCTTAATTAGCGTCCCATAGCATGAATGCTGTATGAAATACATTGTATCTCTGTAGTTATCTTTAAAAGTTGAACTTTGAATCTCATTGAAGAAGGAGTTAGCAGTTATTTGACAAAATCAACTTTCTTTGGTGTCATTAATCCAAAGATATTTCCATCTTCTAATTCTTATTGATTAAAATCTGTTTCAAGTCTAAGCATTATTTCCCCTCAGATAAATGGTAGCCTAGTTGGGCCAGTGTTACTTGGGTCATCCTACTTGCCCTCTTTGGATATCAGCAGGCCATTTGCACTCTATACCACTGGAATATCCTTGGTACTCTGAGAGGAATTGAAAATGAATGTCAACAAGCTGAATATTTTCTCAGTCAATGGTTTCTGAACTTCTGGGTATGAGTTACTGAGCCCTGATGGTTTATAAATGATTATCACTAAAAGATGTTGCCTTGCTTTCCTTCCGCTAACCCAATGTCTGAAAGGAGCTTCTATGATCTTCATAAAATAGAAGTACATGAAGAAAATTTTTAAAATAGCTGTGAAATACCTATTTTTCCACATCCAGAAAATCCTTTTTTTGTAATCTCCATCTACTAAAGTTTATATCCCATCATTAGGATTTCTTTTGTTCCTACTGTAGTTAAAAAATTCCTGTTCATTGTCTTTACCAACTCCAAATACGGATTTACCCAACTTTGGCTTTTCCTTACCGATTTTGTACATTTCATCCCTTATTACATCCTTTGTTTTGGATTTTATCTTTTTAATTACATTTTCTTATTTCTGACTGCTTCTTTCAATATTTTTCCAATGCTTTGTTTTTTCTTCTTATGATAAGTGCACAGTGCCAGTAAAGTATCATTTCTTTCCAGAGAAAATATAAAAATGTACTGCATTTTTAGCATACCAACACTGTGATAGACTTCCCTAAAGGAAATCTAAGAAATCACAAACAAACTCTTTGTTAGTCTGGGCAAAGCAATCCTCTTTCCAAAAGGAAATGAGATATATACCAACATGTCAATAACTTCCGATGCAGCCCCAGTCCGAAGCTGCAGGCTGCACCGCTGCATTCTCATGACTGTGACACATTGGCAAGAGCATGCAGAGGAGGTATCAAAATCAGTTCAAAAAATGCCGGGCAGAAATATGGATGTGTGTGCAACATGTTAGATGTACAATCACCGGCAGGGCTGTCTCGCCGCACATGAGCAGTGGCCCAACAATTGGCCAGAGGCACTGCTCTGCTTGGGCTGATGGACATTGGGAACCCCTTGAGTGCAAAAAAGTGTGAGGGAGAGAGGGTCTACAGCTCGTTTAGGGTACTGCCACTCCTTCTTCTACCCCCAAAGTAAATCTGGAGGTACGCTTGCCTTCCCTGGATAATTCTACGTGGAAAAAAAAGCATCAGAGCGCTCGTGGTGTCAGCTGTTTCTTAAACAGAGAGAGAAATCCAGGCATTTTGAGCCACCTACTAGGTAAAAGAAGTTCTTACTCTGCACTGAAGAAACAGTGTTCCTGGGAGAAATATCCTCCCCTGTACTCAAGTAAGAACTCAACAACAAAAAGAAAACAGAATAAATATTTCTGATTTTCATCCATATACCTTGAAGTCATGCATTTTTAAAAGAGGATTTCAATATCTAATTGCAAGTCAAATATTTCCGTCAGTGAGAATTCATCTCTACATAGCACAAGGGCTGTCAGTCCTACCATAGGCTACTTTCCCCCCCTCACTTGGAACATGTAGGATGTCATTATTTCTTGTTCCAGTTTAGCTGGTGGGGATCAGTGGGAGAAAAGTGAGAGGAGAAACATGTTGGGCTCTGATGCCAAATGCCTGAGTCTGAGCTTAATGGAAACAATGCCAAAATACGGATTAGACAACATAGGAGCCAAGATGCTGCACAGGAACTCATTGCCAAATTTTAAATAAAACTACCACTCTTAAAGAGGAAACTATTATATTTTAAGAAGAGTTACCACATTGTCCAGCACTGATACCTCTTATAGCCAGTAACTGCAACCCAACATAGTATTATACAAAAGCTTGAAGCCAACTGTTCTTGCAAATCAATGAGGACAGAGCAAAAGTGGTATAATTGCTTTATTATTATTATTATTATTGTGCAATTTTCTATTCCTAATACTGCAGCCAGAGGCAGTGAACTTCTTTTCACAGCAGATAGTCAAGAAAGCTGAACAAAACTCTGCAATTTCCATTTACCAGCATTCACACAATTTGCTTTGGTTCACATACCATGCAATCCCTGGTTTACCCAGAAATATCTTGTAGACAGAAGCTGTGCCTAAAAATAAGCCGGCAAAGGAACTAAACAGAGTAATAAAGAGACTTTGTTGATATGTGTAACATTTTCAGAGAATTGCACAACATCTAGCAGTAAACACTTTTCCAGTGTCTACTCCATTATTAGTTATGTTGTGCGCTGTCTCTTCTGTTGTTCATATTTGTGTAGCATTAAAGAGTCCTATTGGTGGACCCATTCTATTTAGGCACCAGTACTCTCTTGAACAGTACCAGATTTTGTGGTCTTGCAAACCAGCTACTGGTTGGAGAAAAAGTGATAGAGAGTCTGGAGATTTTCGCAGTATGGGAGTTATCGTGCTTTCTGGATCAGAGACTTGTGGCAGCCATTCACATTTCTGTCAGCCGTTCAGGCATTTCTGTTGATCTTTTAGGTAAATGCACTCTAAAGGGAAGATTGTTCCATAGACCAGCTCCTTGGCTGAAGCTGTACTGTGCCCAGGCTGGGAAACAACTAGTTAGACAGTATTTTAGAAAAGCTCCAGGGGCTAGAGTTTTTGAAATGAATCAGAATGTATTAAAGAAATACCTAGACTCTGTATCACTGTCTTAGGGTTTGGCTGCAAAAAGCTTTGTAGGCTGACACAAGCTCATTCTGCCCACACTCCAGGCAAGCACAAAGTCTTTCCACCCTAGTCAAAACCAAGGAAATTTTCTTGTAGAAGCCATGCAGCTGTGTTAGTGCTGCATGGATCCAAGGTAGTCTCTCCTGCATCTCTCAGCAGGACTTCTTAGCGAAGACTCAGCATCCCTTTAGCTACAACTTCCAGTTGGGACCCACGCGGGTCCAGCTACCTCACTGAACAAGCCGAGTGAGCTGTTTGTGAAGTGTTACACAGCCATCACACCATACAATAACGTATTCTGTATACTCTCTGTGCATGAGAGATGGGCAAAAACCACTCCAAAGGCCATTGTCTAAGACCTCTCAGCAAAAAAAAAGTTGCTGTACAATTCATCAGAAACAATCCTGTTTCTAGAATTCATTCCAATTAGGCAAAACCAGAGGTCAAAATCTTCTAATGCTGGAAATTAATTCTCCAGGGAAAGAGGCAACATTATTTAGCCTAGCAGTTTTTCAAGGACAGAATAGTGTTCTTCCTAAGAAAAACAACTAGTAAAGCCACAGGTGCCAGCCCCATGACGAGACTGTGCCAGACTGCCATTATTGTATGCTCTTAATGAATGATGCTACTGCTATATTAATTTGGCTTGTAGAGAAGTAAGAATTTATTATATTTTCATAAATATATGCAATATTATATATTATCAACATATATTGACTTTACAGCAGGTATTGTCTGTGTATGACAGTCCTGTACTTAGCTCACCATTTGTGCAATGTACAAATTTGAGTATGACTGTTGAAGCAAGACATGCAGAAATTGGAGGAAGCCCAAAAAGATAAGAAGGCTGAATGAATTGAGGTGGTCACATTCAGAAAAGTCTGAGGGACATCAGGATCAGAGTCTTCACATAGGTGAAATGTTGCCAGTAAAGAAGAAGAGAATAACCTGCTCTCTTTATCTGCAAGTCAGGAGCTCATTCAGACATTAGGAAAAGTTTCTGATGGTCATGACAGTGAAGCATCTGACTGGGTCACTGGCATTGGTTGCAAGATCTGTATCACTGAATGTCTTAAAGAAGCAATTGGAAAATATCTCTCAGGAAGGGAGATGTATAACGTCGGTAGAGCTGATCCTGCCTTGGTGCAGTGCTATGGACTTGATGACCTCCAAAGGTGCCTTCCAGGACTATTTTCTGAGGTTCATGTTTTCAGTATTGCCACCTGAGTGAAAATGACTTACTTTCAAAAAAGAGCAAGAATTCTCCCTCTAAAGACCCAAAGACCAATGCTAGTCAGCTCCAGCTTGCCAGCGGTAAAACCTTCAGAATCGGGGCTGGTGCCTGCAGACTTCTGCGGGTTAAATGCAAGTGTCTGGAAGAATTAACTACTGCCCATTCCTGGTCTTCAACCATCACCCAATGCTGGAAATGCAACAGCAGACATGACAAAGAAGCGATTATCCCAACAAAATCAGTTATTACCGGCGATTCATATGGTAATGATGGTGGTGAGGATGATGATGATACTGCTCGACTGTAGTAAGGATGATAATAACCAGTGTTTTAGGGGATGGATTGCAGGTTTAATCAAAATGAATAGATAATGAATTTTACAAGGGAATATAGTCCTAGGAAAATGCCTTGTTCTGAATGCCTGAAAATTACATTGATTTAAGTAGTGGGCTACAATATTTGCACTATTCATCTAGGAGAAGAGAGAATGTAGCACTTTTATGTAGATGTTCTTTGCCATCCTTAAAAAATGGGTGCTAATGTCGTGATCACAGTAAGGAGAGCTGTTACTGAGTCCCACATGTTTATTGGTATCATTTTTATAAGCTCTAAAATTTTATTCAAGTCCCATTCATGTCATCTTTGTTTTGCCTCTAGAATAGAAAGAAAAAACTGTCCATGTGCTAAAAAGAGAATAAGATTTGTGAGCATCTTCTGAAATTCATAAACACCAAAGATCCAAATTCAGGAGAATGTTGAGACTCCTGTTATTACAATAGGACTTAAACACAATAGATGAGAGGGAAGCTCTCTCAAACAAAGGATAAATTGAGAAGGTTTGGAACAATATATTAGCACTAAAAAAAATTGTTACGCATATTAATTTCCCAGTACATGTCTTTTTTTCTAAAAAAAAAAGGAGGTTAGAAGTTCCATTTATGTGGTGCAGGGAGAGGTTAGGGAACAAAGAATGAGAGAAGAGGGTGTGATAAGATAGAATTAAAGAGTTGCCTATGTTTTAAAAATGAATAGAGAAATTTCAGACCCAAGAAAACATTATTTTGTTCCCCAAAGAAGTAGATCTAGACTACCAGTGTATCTCCTTTCCTATTCATTTAACTTTTCCTTGTATATTTTGCACATTGAATTCTCTATAAGATTGTTCCTGATACTGTTAATGCTATTTCGCTATCATTGTTGATTTCAAGCTAGGCTCTGCTTTACTTCACAAAGTGCCCTCCAAAATCAAACAAGCTGCAGAAATGCTGAAATCGATACTTGCCTCTTGAAGGATAGATCTTTTGTAACACAAAGAAGAGAATGACTAATAGATTACTGAAGCCTTAACAAAACCTCAACAGATCCCCATATGGTGCATTGCAATTAAAAGAGTAGAGGATGGATTTATAATTTTTGGGGTGGAGAAAAGAAAAAGAAAAGAAAGAGTTTTGGACAAGAAAATGAGTGAGGTGGAGACAGAAGTGATGTGTGACCATACACAAAATAGAAACCCTTCTTTTTGAGCCTTTCATCTCCGGGTCACTGGTTCCAATCGAGCCCAGGTCGATAGCGAACAAAAATCATTTTAATCTGATGGCTGTTTGCTGACCTATGTGAAATGAACTGGTTGTGTCAGTCCACTTCCCAGCTGACAGCTCTCCCCATCATCAAGGCCATTGCTACAAGTGGCAGTAATTGGTACTTTTTTGAGGCCAGCTCAGCTAAAAGGCTGAAGAATGGAAAAAAAGCAGTAGGGCTGAACCACCTCCTCCTCTTGTTCAGCTGTTCCCTCCAGGTGAGTGCTGGGGGGCGCTGGGGGAAGCTGGCACTGCTGTTGCCTGCACCACATCTGCTCTTTGAACCAACAAAAGACTCCGGGGCAAAGGGGAGTCCTCTGAAGCGGTAAAGATCTCTTGTGAACACAGATTTCTTGGGAAGGATGTGGGGCAGTAAGGCCCCAGGCCTGTAGTGCATTGCAGGTAGATACCATTGTTTGTTGGTGGCCCCATGGGTCTCTGAAAGGAGCCATCAGGCTACCAAGCCCAGTCCCCGGGACCCGGGGGCCTATAGCTACAATTCCATCTGCAAAACAGGAGTGAGGAGGCCTAAGTCCAACTTCATTCATGGCAGTGGGCTCACTCACATGTGGGTGCGTCCAAAGGACTTTAATAACCTTTGCAGAGAATTTGAGTTTTTAATGAAACAAGCTCGTGTGAGGGGGGACCTGACAAAGTGAGCTGAATCTAAGTTGTTAAAATTATAAAGGAAGAAATAAAAGATGAACTTCTAGAGGTTAATAAAAACTAGTGCCCAGGGGAGGACAGTTTTAATCATTAATTTTATCAGTGTTTCTCTGAGCAGCTGATACCTCCTGCATTATGAGGAGATAATGTGTTATGAAGAGGATATTAGGAGGGGGATTTTCAATAACACTTTAAGCCACAGCCACCTTGTCTCCCTCAGATGTCTCCTGGGAACAGTGATTTTGCCATGGGACATCAGAGATGCCAGGATGGTCTGGCTAACTGGAGCACCAAGAGGTGCTCCAAAGTTTGCCAAAAGACGCTGGCCAGTGACAATTTCTGCACTGTAAATCTGTGCCTGCAACTGCAGGCAAGAGGGAAAGTGGTGAAGGATGTCTCAGAACTGCTGGCAAAGCTGTGAAATTAAGCCTCACAAAGTGGGAAATCTACCTATGAGTATCTGTTTCCCCTTCCAGGGATACACACAGAAGTACAAGAGGGTGAGGTCCCATCAGGCACTCTGCAGGTGGAGGGATCCACGCAGCAAGTGGATTTCCTGACATCTGAATGAGCTGCTCCTGACATTGCACTTCACGAGTAGATTGTGTGATATTACAGCTATGAGACAGAGGTGCATGGGATAGGGACAAGGAAGAAAAGAAGCCTGAAAAGATTACAAGGAACCTGAGTTTTGCAAGTCATGCCTTGTGCAATTAAGTGCCATACATGCTCCTCTTTCACGTATACACGAATGTCCTTTTCAGCACCCACATTGAGCATTACTGCTACTTGGCAGACTGGGTGCTAGGGAAAGCAACACCTCAATTCTCAAAGCATGGGCAAGAAAAAGACATGATGCTCTCTTACGTGGTGCCTTTCTGAGCTTCCACCATTCCCTTTCTGTCGTCAGACAGACTGTGGGTAGAGGCAATCTGTGCAGAAGGCTGGTAGTGGTCCTCACCAGCACATGTACTCTCTACTCCATTTCTCTAGAGTTGGAGAGAAGTAAGTGATGTGTCTGCACAGAATAAATTCTTTTTCAGTTTTCATTGGTGATCCCTCACATTACTGTCAAGAAAAGAAAGCACTTGGAAATTTTAGCAACTTCACTCTGAACACTAACGAACACTGACTGCTAGCAAAGCTATCTGTGCACCCTTGTAGCTCAGAGTCTGAAGCGTGGGAATATTCAGGGCACCTCCAAAATTTAAAAAAATTGCACCTCAGCCTGAATCAGTCCTTAAGCAGGAGGATGAAGAGCAAGGACTTAGAGGACTGCAAGTGAGAGATGCGTGTTATGACAACTGACCTAGGTGGGCTTTGGCTGGACTCTCGTACTCCCTAGGATCCTTTCTGTGTTCAATCCAAGTTAAGCTCACTTTGCTCAGAGGTTTGCTAGTAGAGTAGGTGCAAGATGAATTTTGCTGCCATGTATAAAAAGCTAGGTGAATGTCCTGCCACAAGCAAGAAAGAGAAAGGGCAGAGCTGGTATAGAGTTTGTGGGACGAGCCCATCTCCACAGGACGCTGTGGGATATAATGTTTGTGATTCACAGAAGGGTAAGGAATTCTATGACAGGGAATGTCATTCATGTAGCATCAATTGGTCAACTAAAACGTGCATGTATGTTATAAGATAGTCCTCATCTCTTAGAATGCAAACCAGAACAAAATGTTCAGGAGCAGGTAGAAAAATCGTCCAGGGGTAAATTGCACATGTGAGATCTCTGACCTTCCTCTGAAGAACTCAGTGTTTTCAGATTAGATCCATACTGGAGTAAATGGGTAAATGGGCTGCAAATGGAAGCAGTTAGAAACAAAGACATTTCCACAGTGGGTCGGAATCTCAGGTCCATTTAAATCAGTACCCCAGTGGAGCCACCAGCACATTCTTGTTCAGAAGCTGTTAAGCCCCTGTAATAGACAGTCCTGTGAGGATATACCTGTTTTGAGCTGTTTCTGTCTAAATATTGCAATATTGTCACCTCCTCAGAATTTGCATAAGCCTCAGTGAATATTCATAATTTTTAACTGTGGGGTTTATAGGGCTGGAGTTTTGCAATAATTGGGAATTACATGAGACCACCTAGGTCATTAAAACAAAATGAAAGACAGAGTCAAAGGCAGGCCTACAAAGGTAAACAGTGCATGAATTCACTGCCTCCATATTTAAAGCCTTCAAAGCCTTTCACTTAAAATCCTTTTCCGCTCTGGATCTCAGCATGAGTCTGGCTGCGGGGAGGTTTTGTGTGGTGGCCTGTCAGCTTCCATCTCCAACACAGTGAAATTCAACTAATTGTAAGTGCACATCGCTCCAGGCGTACACTGCACACTGCCACTCGGGCCACGCACACGCACTGTGAACCCATCCACCTACTGTAAAATATGGTTTTCGCTCCCCACACACACACTTTTCTTTTTTGTCACTTGTGATCACTGAAAAGATGACAGGCCAGAGCAAGGAACATAGATCTCCATTGTGTTCCTGCAAAAATCAGTGCAGAGGGATTTAGTCCCACGACTGCATGTGGGCCAAGAATTGCAGCAATCATTGGATTGCGTCTCCATTAATGAAAAAGGGTTGGCCAGAGAGCAGCGTGGGGCTACATCTGCCTTCAGACTTTGATCTTAGCTGCTGAAGCTGACCTCACTGCCATGTCAGGCTCTCTGTATTGCAACTGAGGATTGGAAAGCATCAAAAGGAAAAGAGGAATAGAAAAATGGGAAATATCTCACAGTTAAAGACTCTCCGTGACCCAAAATAGCCTCAATTGCTTATGAGGTTCTGCAAGGTCAGTAGCCATACAGGCCTAATTTGCTCCGTAAGCGAAACTGTTTCAGTACTGGGCTTGCTTGGTGCTCGTATAGTCACAGATTACTGGCAAACTGTCCCCAGCAGGCTTTTTTTTTCAGCACATTCTCATTCTTCAGAATCTGCCATCTGAACTTCACAGAAATCATCTGAGTTTGTTTCTGTTTCTGGTTTGGATAGGCCAGGCTTTACTTCCATCAAAGTAGGTTTTGTTTTCTCATTCCTTAAACTGGAATCTTTTTCAACTCAGTTTTGGCTATCAGCTTGACCATCACAGATTGTGAGCAATGTACTGCTTGCGTGAATGCCATCATCTTCAACTGAACCCTCTTCTAGGGGAACAATGCAGGAGTACGTTTACCTTTCTCCCTCACAAATTTCCTAATTCTTCAGTAAAACACCGAGAGGATCATTTACAGCACTTCTGCTGCTGCCAGTTGATCAGCAAACTGCTACGTCTGCAAACCATATGTTTCATTCTTCTGCACTCACTTTTTTGTCCAGTGTTGTGCACTCAGCGAGGTAAGCAGCTGCTCACTTCACCACAACTAGCACTCTTTGTAAGGGCCTCAGTGCTCTTGGGGTGCATTAAAAATTGCCCAGACACACCAAGAGGTCAGCCCCATCAGGGTACTCAGGCAGAGCATAGGTGTCTCCAAAGTGCAGTTAGGCAAGTGTCTGCTCTGCGCCCAGGACCGTACAGCTCCTGTGCCAATGGGAGAATTTCAGGGAACTTTGTGATCCAAAACTCAGAAGCTAAATGATGCCAGGTGCATCCCCAGCAATGGGGAACTGCGTTTCTGAATTAATCTCTTTGTGCCTCGGTCTTATTTAGGTTTTGTATAAGGTGTTGGAAGAGGCCATTTCAATCCCACCCTATGCCTTTATTGTGTGTTAGTACCTGATCCTTCACCAGCGACTCAAGGTGCTATAGTTGAATGAGTCATGTAAGTAAGATTAATATTTGGTTAGTTGTTTCAGGTTGATCCTCATAAAGTCAAGTTAAGTTCTGAGCAACATTCCCAATGTGACTAGCTTCATTTTCATTACCCTAGTGCAGAAATGTTTCTTCTCCTTCAGATCACTCTGCTCTCATGTTCAGTCGACCTGTGACACTCTATAATTCAGTGCTGCTTCAGTGACAATAACATTGAAATTCAACCACACAAGATCAACAATTTAAATAAAAAGTTCTGACTGGTCTCAAAGAACTCGTAATCTAAAAGGCTTTCATTGCCACTCACCACTGAACCTCACCACTTATGCTCACCTAATTATGCAACACTTTTCTTCCCAAGCCATTGCACCTGAAGTGCTGATTATACTGTACTTGGAGTGCTGTTTGCCCTCTGAAGGGCTGTTTTCCGTCTCTGTGAGGTTGCCACTTGGTTCCTGATAGAAGTGATCCCATTGCTATTCCCTACTTTGCCCGTTTTGGAGGCAGTGATTGAAGTGCTAATGTTTAGGGATGCATCCACAACACTGCAAGGAGTTAAAGTGCAACGATTTCCTTTCTGGAGATGAGGACATTGGATCAAAGCAGTTTGCCCAAAATCTTGTCCTCGTTTCTGGGCAGTGTGAGAACTGTGATCCAGGAGTGCCTGATCACTCTCCTGACTGCAAGAGCACCCTTCTCTGAAAATAACCGCAAGGTAGGGAGCCCTGTGGAAGATAATAACTGCTGCTAGCTGTCTCATTAATTAATTTGTTAGAGATAAGATAGTCTCAAAAATATTTGAAGGAACATTTAAGTTTCATTAAATAAAAAAACATCTTAGAGGAGTTAATAGGAAGAAACAGATTATGATGATGTGTGTAGTGTATGTGTGCATGTCCAGAGACAGAGATATATAGATACAGCTGATATAGATACATTGTCACTCCCTAACTGAAGTATTCTCATCAGTTTATTGCTTCATTTCTTTATTTCTAGGTGTTTTTATAAATAATTTTCTTTTCAAAATAGATCATTCAAAATACTAAAGTCAAGAGATACTTTTTCTTGGACCTTTTGATATTGATTCAGAGTACACTGGGTTTTTCTGATAGAGCAAAAACAGCCTCTGCACATACAGCCACAACAAAACAGTGTGCCAGGAAGTTTTGTTTTGGGGACTTAAGCACTAAGAACCTGCAGCCTTTTACTGATCTTCTGCAAGACATGAATTTCATCCACAAGACTTTGTAGGGTGAAAAGTGGCACAATAGTAAACTGGAGTATACCTCTTCTCACTGGGCCTTAAATGGCTTACCCATCTGAACTCAAGTTTCCAAGAAAAGATTACAATTAGGAAGAAGCAGATTAGATAGAATTGAGTGGCTCAGCTGATCCTGACATGTATTCCGATAGGTTTTGTGTTTCTGGAAGTAGCTATTCAAGAGAGTTAGGGCTCCTTCCTTTAATGGAGACTCTAGGTCTATTGTATCAGATGGGTTGTCTCAGAGCACCTCACCCACCTTGCGGGCAGAGAGCCAGTCTCTGGCACCCAAGCACAGAGGGGAATGTAGGAGGCACAGCCCAAAGGAATGAGGAAAATAAATAGCATGTCCTTACACGTCCTTCCTTACGCGGGGACTTGAGAAGGGCCGGATCCATCATTCTCACAGATCTCTCAGAGTCCTGACTCCCATCTCCTGCTTTCACATTGTTTTCTACAAAAGAGCATTAAATTTTACTAGCCAGGAAACTCTCAGAGAACAGCTTCTTCTGCCCACTGCGCCAATGCTGGGGAGCAGAGGGCTTCCCACGCTTTGAATTCACACATCACCTGCCTTTGTAGGGGCCTGGGTTTTTCCTTGAGCATTCTGGATATCAAGGCAAATCATTTCCTCCTAGGAGGGCATTTTCACTTTCATTTTCTCCTTGGCACTTTCCCTGTGGTTTCTTTGAGAAGTCAGAGATCCCTAGATTGATTGCTAGTATGGTTGATTTTTGCCATATTGACAGTAAGTAGTAGTCATTGGTAAGCAAATACTGAATTGTCCCTGTTGCTTCTTTCTCTTGCAGATTAAAGATAGTATTGATATCTCTACTTTCTTTCCTGCAAAGCTTCTTCTAAGATAACTATATGGTACAAAACTCACAATTATTCTACCACTCTTCCTAATCTTAATAAGCAGTAATAGCTAAGGTGTGGGGATTATTTTTTAAGAGTTCCTGGCAAATCAGGAGGAGCTCTTGGTTTGAGGTGCAGCAGAAAATCTTTAACCTTCAGCTAATCATTAATCCCCAGGAAATGTCCACCCTGCAGTCATTACTGCTCTTAGGATAAAAAGTGTTATAAAAGAGCACAGTATTATTATGAGGTGAGAAGCGGATGGAAAAAGATGTTTTTCTGAAAGTAAGTGCCCTCTGATTTTTTTTTGTTTTGATTTCCTTTTCCTAACAGTATTGAACTTCAGGAGAATGAGCACTGCGTTGCTTTAAACCATTGCTTCCCTCATATGTAACTCAGTTTGTACAGGCATGTATTTTTTTTTTTCTATTTCTCTGAATACTGTTTATTTAAGTAATTGTTGGCTCTTTTCCTGTCCTTTGTTGACCCCAGGAAACAACTTTTTTTATATGTTTCCATTCTGGGATTTCTATTATCTACTGACTTGAGCTGGGTGTACTTCCGTGAAAAGGCCCAAAAGAGGAGAGAGCTGAAGTTACTTCTGAACTAAAGTCATCTTGTCTTGTAGTGTGAAGCCCAAGAAAACCATCACTTGAAGCAAAGCACTTAGGAGGTAGTTTACAAGTTGGCTTCCCAGGAACAAACCAGGATGCAGTGTTATCACCTTCATGAAGTTAAAGGAGGTGGTTTTGCAATTTAGTGGAAAGAAGTCATGCTGTTAATTAGTCACATTTATTTGACCAAAAAGTGGGGGAGGGTGAAAAGGGGAAAGGAAGTTGGGAAAGCAAAACAGAACAGAAGGGAAAAAATCTTTATGATGAGGTGCTCGGCAGGATGAAGGAACAAAAGGAATGCTTTCTGCCTGTCTCCTGATATTTTCCAACTCAGCAAAAAAATCCATTGTGTAGCTTAAGGGGAAAAAAAAAGTTAAAGTTGAAAGCTTAGTGTGTGAAAGCAACTGCTCAACCATTGTGTAATACGGGCTAATGTAATGTCACTGTTTCCCCATGATGTAAGTTGCAATTTTTGTTCCAGTTGCTGTGGTCAATGTTATCGCTTTCATTTTTCAAAAGGGGGAAAAGGGGTGCATGGAGATGGTATTTCTCTTTACCCCACCGCCCCTTCCCCACCCCGAAACAAATACTTCTGTTAGGAAATATCAGTGCTGACCAGATGTCACTGACTTTTTTTTTTTTTTTGCATGTGTCCCTTAACAGCTGGCAAGAATATCAGCTCAAATTATTCACCACAAGCACACTCTTTCTGTTTGTCTCCAGATAAAGGGATTTTAAATCCTGGTTGTCAGAGAGGGATGCTGAAAACTGTGGAATGGATTTCTTTGGGCAGAGGGAATACTTCTTGAAGATCTTTAAACCAGTCAAAGACTGTCACGACTAACATGCAAAAACAAATAGATCCATTAGGGTTAGCACTTCGTGTTCTCAGAAACTGTTTTAGCCCAGGATGTTTTCTTGGAACCACTGTGAAGTGGCTTGTTCATAACAATCAGCAAATCTAAATGTAGAGACACTTTTTGTTTCGCTCGTGTCAGCTGAAAAAAACTTCTTAGATGTGGTTGCAGATGAGAAATACAGTGGGTGGATGATAAAAAGAGACTGCTGTGGATGGATGCTCTAGAATTACTTGGGACCATAGCCATGTGTCTGTGCTACCTTGAACTACAATCTCTACGTCTTGCAAATGGGCTGAGGGCACAAGACAGCACCAGGTTTGCAGTGGGACTGCTCCACACACAGCACTGGTGCTGCAGGGCTCAGGAGGCAGCAGTGGTGGTGCAGCGAGTGGCACTGCTCCACCTGGAACTGCACATGGTGGGTACCGCTGTGCAGAGTGCAGAAGAGAGGCTGATTTATCCTCGTAGGCCATAAGATAATGGCCTTTGTCACCCATGTCAGTGAGGACCGTTACCTTTTGCTTAACCACAACCTTCTCCTCTTCCCCTCATAGTTCCAGTTATATCTACTTTTTTCTTCAAAACTGTCATAGGTAACTGGCGTTGCACAGAATAGTGCTGTGTTCTTCCCCAGTTATGGCTCTGTTGCAAGATA
Organism: Chlamydotis macqueenii; assembly: GCF_036417535.1. Classification (NCBI taxonomy): domain Eukaryota; kingdom Metazoa; phylum Chordata; class Aves; order Otidiformes; family Otididae; genus Chlamydotis; species Chlamydotis macqueenii. Next base: position 99,054,635 of record NC_141558.1, on the reverse strand, counting down.
AGTGTTTTCCTTATATGAACAAAGCTAATTAAGGAGCTTGGTACATCGAAGTCATAGCATGATAGCATTATTTTTAACGTTATCTTCAGATGAATGAAAAATCAAGATCAGATTAAGATAACTCAGAGTTTCTGAAAACTCCCAGATAGCAAGGAAGCAAATCTCAACTCTTCACTTCAGCACTGTCTGTAAACCAGAACGAATCACTGTGCTACATCTTGTCTTTGGTAATGGTTTTAAACAGTTGCTTTAAAAGAAAGAGTCAAAGATTTTTAATGAACAATAAGGACAGAAACTAGCCTTGGAAGAGTATGTAACACATGACATGTCCCAGGTATGGTAAGGTTATGTTTCAGCATATTAATGCTTATATTCTATTACTTACAATCTCTAATGTAGCTGCAGAGATCCTTACTGTCAATTTGAACAACAATGATTTTCTAAAGCATGCTCATCTCTTGAAATGACATCAAAGTTGCTCATAGGCATTAAATTCCACTGGTGAACTACATGATGTGGTTTCAAGTCCTCTTATTTCAGCCATTTCCAGCAAGCCAATTCACTGCTCCATGTATTGCTGTGTTCCGTCTTTACCTACCCCTTAATAAGGAAACTCTAGCATCTATCATGACATGGAAGCCTTTCCATATGCCTTGTCACCTCCACTGTCAATCTCTGCAGTCTGTTCAGTTTTGAGCCTACCTGTTTTGAAATGCAGAGACAGGAAGTGACTGTGACTTTCTGTCCGTTTTAAGATGCAAGCAGATGGGGCTCTAGACTACTGGAAAGACAGTCTTGGGTGACCTAGATTTCTGTAAGAAAACCTATCTCCATCTGAGTCAATACTAGAATTGCCATTGACTTCAAAGGGGCCAGGATAGAGGTCCCTGTGTCTTCATTTTTGTGCTGAAAAATGAGATATTATGGTCCTTGCCATTGTTTCTGAAGTGGGTTTGCATACAAAAATTAATTTATTAAATAAAAAATAATTATAATTATTACTGTGTTTTCCATATTGTTTTCCATCACACTATTTCGTTTGCTTCTCTGACGGCCTCAAGGCACAGAGCAGATGTTTTCACTGAGCTGTCCTCAATGGCTTTTAAATTACTTCATCGTTGAAAAATGGCAACAGTGCCAGTCTTTCTTGTAACATTCAATCTCATCATCCCTCATATGCTTACAAAATGACAACTTCAGCACCAAATATACATGGCATTGGAACCACTGTCTCCAGGTACCTCAGGTAAACAGCAAGAGGGAGATGGAGAGGTAAGGAGAGAGAAAAAAAACAGCAGGCAGGATGAGAAAGCACAAGATGGAAATTGACAGAAAGAAAGAAGGGAAAGAAAGCTTCTTTGTGCAATTGAAAAGCATGATAGTTCAGATTTTCCTCAACTGTCAATGGATTGAAACTCAAGTATTAATTTAGCCTGATTCTTGGATCTGTTTTGCCTTAGAAATAATGGGAGAACCTTTTATTAGAAAAAGGAAAAAACATTCCTCAAATATCTGACAATGGAGTATTACTGAAAACTTCTGATTCCCCCAACAGAAAACCTATTTAAAAAAAGACAAGTCATTAATCAGTAACAGCTGCTCCCAGCACCTGTTATTTATTCCCGTCATTAACACTTCCTTTAGCATTTCTGACAGAAATGGGTATCTTTCCCATCTGAACACCCTGCGCTCTGTGGAACATCCCCAGGACTTGGTGGCTGTATTTGATCGACAAGGTGTGTTTACGGCTTAGCCTAGCATAGTATTGCAGCTTTTCTTTTTCACTTGTGAGTTCTTTCTTTATTCTAAATGTAGGCTTAAAAAGCCCTGAACATCCCATATCTTTTGCTGAATACTTGTGCAGGCTCTAGTCTTCAGTATATGCCCTGGTTAATTGGCCACAGGGGCAGGGGCACACAGTGGCTGTGGGGTGTGTACAGGTGCCAGAGGATTCCCAGCCACCACGGCCCCCCTGTGCCTAGTTCTCACTGAGGCAAATGGAAACTCAGAGGGCTTAGGAGCTGGCATTTCAGTGCTGCAGGTGTTTCAATCTTTCTGTGTTGGTTTTGACTTCTGTCAGAGCCTCCATCTCCCTGCTCAGAGCAAGACCAGCTGGGGTCTCTTGCAGAGCTGGCGAGGAGGTTCCTCACCTGCTTTCCCCCAGCAGCATGGCTCTGTGACCCCTTCAGCTCCCCAGCACCGTCTGGAGGGGTGGGGTTCCCCAGGCAAAGCGATGCCGTAGCTTACCTCTTCCTGCAACAGGGCCTGACTGCCTCTTGCCCCTTCCCTTCCCAGCGCAGGAGATACCCAAACCTCTCTCTTATAGCAGAGGAAAACAGGGGAGCTCAAACACCAACAAGTGTCATTTAGAGGCACCTTTCCTTTATATTTGTTACCTGCAAGCTTCCAGCATCAAAGCTTGGTGTGGGAAGTCCTGCTTTCCACGATCATCTGAAACTCTCATGTGCACATGCGGAAGTGAGCTCTCAAAGTCCAGCCAGCTGAGGTAATCCTAGCTGAAAAACTTTATGGTAGACATTAATATATAATATAAAATAATATATAATATAAAAGACATGTAGATGTACTTAGGGTTTAATGGTGGACTTGGCAGTGTTAGGTTTATGGTTGGACTCAATGATCTTGAGGGTCTTTTCCAACTTGAATTATTCTATGATTCAATGATTCTATATTTCTGTACATAGTTAAACACATCAGCAGCAGTGAAGAAATGCAATCATACCTGTCATATTGCTGGTCTTTTTTTCCTTTTTCTTTTTCCAGTTCTCTTTTTCTGCTTAATAAGTATCAGTCAAATCTGTTTCATGCTTATTCACAGTTTAAACATTGAGATTTGTAGTGGTTTCCTACCACCGTTAGATAATGTTTTTCATCTGAAAGCCACTGTTTTCATTTAGGACTGTTGAAGCTGTGGCAACATTTCTGTTAGTCTTGGGGTTTATAACGTTGTTTTAGTAAAAAGCATGCATGGAGTTGGATTTGGGAAAACATTGTTTCCTTAATACAGATAGATAAAGAAAGCAGTGTATTGTATTTATCAAAAGGAAATGTCAGCAGAACTTTATAGTCTGGTAATTAGATAACGCAGATAACTCTGCTGAGTTTGTGTGCTCACAACTGCCATTCCAGATAACACTTCCTGAAGTCGATTAGAAGAACTTACACAACATCACACATTTTTCACGGTTCCTTTCTTTAAACTAATACAGAAAGAAAGAAAATTAAGATACAGGCTATGACAAGCACGATATGTAGTCGTTCCATATTACGTTTTGCTCTGAACAATCCCACTTGCTTTGAGTGAGAGCGCTGGGCATCTGACTTTTCCAAAGACGCCTGCAATCGCAACGCAGCAGCAGCAGCAGCTGTGCCAAACCATCACCACTGTGGGGCAATGGAGAATTCCACAGGCTCTTTGATTCAAACCAAGGTAAAACCAGACCAAAGTGAGGGGCTTACATTTTTCAGACAGGTGGCCTTTGTAAACACCCATGTTTGCATGTATGGAAAACCTCGTAAAGGAAAACCTCTTAGTGCCTTGAGAAGGAAGGCACAGAAGTAATAGCCAAATCATCACGGATGCAGAACTCAAATCTGAGTATTGAAGGCCTGATTCTCCTCCGTGCAATTTTTATTTTAAATGCAGATGAGGTGTTTTGACTCTATGCCTGTTGAAAACATTCTGAAGAGGTTTAGTTATTTATATTTATGGTAAAGCATTAGCCTTTTATGCTAGGTCTTATATCTCATAATCTTTTGTGTCTTATTAAATAAGTTGTTCTTGAGGATACCAGTTTTTCCTTGTGCAGGTTACTGTTAAAAGTATGTTCTGACATATGGCCCAATCCTACAATTTGCTTCTGTTAAATACAACCTTCCTCAGGCCACTGAAGTGCTACTTATTAGGGCTAGAAAATGGTCTGAGAGGGAGAGCTTACATGGCCCTTGTTCACATTCTAAAGCAAAATCAAAAGTAAAATACACAACTTTTTAATGAGATAAAATTCCCAGATCAATTCTATTTTCAGGAAGGAAGGAAAAAAAAAAAAAAAAAACAAAGGAAATTTTTAGCTACTGTCTGCTGGGAAGCACTTACTTGTCATTTTGCTATCTTGCTTCATGAAGAAAGTGAAACTCATAAGAGCTTTTCAAGAGGGTATTTCAGTTTACTATAGCTGAAAAAAAAAAAAACATTTTTTCTGTTGAAAATATCCTATTTTAAAATGTTAAATTCAGAGTGTTGTGGAAAAACATCATTTTCTGCTAGGTAAAAATTCTGATTAGAAATTACTATCAGCTGCCTTCAGCATGAACATCCTGGCAGTGCAGGGGGCTGGGTGCAGAAATGGCTCTCCAGCACATGTCCTCCCTACACTAAGGGCTGGTCAGAGTTGTCTGTCTGCTCTGTCCTTTCCCACAGAAAGTGCTGTCCTCACAAAGTTCCAGTTTCACGTTATGAAAGAGAACAGAGGACACTCCGTCCTGATCCTTTCTCCTGCTCAGCCTTCAGCACCCTGGGAAGTTACCCCATGGAGATACACGTGCTAAATAGCAGTCCTGAGCCCATGCAGCTGTATGCGCTCGAGCCTTGTCCGAGCAGCCATGTATCTTCTGAGTTATACTTGCATCTTTATAGCCACACAGCCATGCTCTGGAGAACACAGTGGTATAAAGTTGCTTTTACTAGCAGGTGGCTTGGGAGAGTAAGGCAGTTTAACACTATGGATGCAGACCGCTCCATACTGACTGGCTGCAGGGCCAGAGAGCAGCAGGAGAAAAGACCAGCGATATTACTTCCTAAGAAAAAAAAAACCCACCCTGCCACGAGGATACTGTGGCCTCCAGCCTCATCTCCCTCACCTCCCTGCCCCACTGACCAGCCAGCAGTCCCTGCATGATGGTGGGTCTGTCATCCACATCTGCCTCACTGTGACTTGCAGGATCAGCTGTCATGTTTTCATGACAGTAGGCACCATATTTCATCTGAAAATTGGCCTTATAGTGCACATCAGTTCTTTTCTGGCCAGGCTCTTGATTTCTCTGACTTGCGTATTAGGTAGCAGAGACACAGGCGGAAAGGCAGGTCTTAACAGCCAGGTGAGGCTTCTGAGGAGGAAAGGCAATGGAGAAGCTCCCCATTCTTCTGACACAAGTAGATGTCAGGCATCATGAAAGATTGCTACTCAGTTTGGATTTGGTCTAGAAGAAGTAGTTCTCAGGTCATTTTCTTCAAAATATATGAGTCTGGATGTTAGGCCATAGCAACAGGGAGGTTTCCCAGGGTCTGTCAGTGGAGAATTCCCATCTGTATCATTTCTGCACCTTTCCTCCTTGTCCCTCATAGTCCCAAGCTGAGTTCAATCTGTATCTCCAGCTGCAAAATGGTATGGATGGAAGAGTCTGCCACAGCAGAGAGCCAGTTAGCTACAGACCTTGCTTGCAGGTGCTGATCTGTGAGAGGAGGCTGATGGCACTGTGGCCCCCCCTGTTAACTCTACCGTGTGTGGCATCCTTTCTGGGCCATGGCCACACAGCTGCATCATGTCCCCCTTCCACACACACTTATACCACCGCAGCTGCCTCCTTTCCCCCTGGCCAGTTTGTCTCCTTGCTGCCAGTGCAGGGTTTGCGTATCCTCCCTGAGATGATGGATGTTTCAATTGTGATAGGGGTCTTTATTCCATGCAAGCATCTCAAAGCGCTTTACAAAAATAGCTCACCACCTCGCACACAAGCAATCTGACCTGCAGAGATAGGAAACAGCCTTACTCGCCTTGGAGGGTATTTTAACATTCCCCACCACTGCAGTATCCTCTCACAAGCACAAATGACCTTCTCCCTCCTAGCACAACCAGGAGGCCCCCATTTTCCTAAAGCCCTGGAAAGATTAAGTGACACAGGTCCAAGGTTGCACAGGAAGTCTGGAGGGAGCACTGGAAATAGAAGGGGGCCCTCCTGAGTCCCTCCACAGCGCCTTGACCACAAGACCATCCTTCCTCTCCCAAGGTTATACATCAGGTCTGTGGTGGAGCCAGGAATAGTACCCAAGTTTCCTGACGCCCAAAGCCATCCTCCTGCACTGTGTACAAAGCACAAACATCAATTTAAAGCAATTTATAAACTTGTGTCTTGCCATTAAACCTAAGACATGCTGTCTGAACCCAAAGCTTCCTACATTTCAAAAGCTGTGGCATACCTCACTTAAGAAGTCAACTTCCACAAGCAGGGCAGCTAATACCTCCCTGCAGCTAACCTCTCCTGCTGTCTCAGTGCCTCCAAGTTCCTGAGATGTCCTGTCCATGCCAGCCCTGCAAAATACTTTGCCGCTTGCCACAGAGAAAAAGGTTTGCAGACAGAGGCGTGCCCTCTCCAGACACCCTGTTGAGACCTTGCACTGAATGAGGCCAAGCTCTCCCTGGCCACTGTGGAGTGGAGGGGAGGAGATGTTGCATGTCGAGGGGAGGCCATGAAGGGACGGTGCCACAGCAGTGTCCTGAGGAGGGACCCAATCCCCCATGGTCCTGAGACAGCACACAGGCTGGCACCAGAGGACACAAGTTGCCTGAGGGGCTAGATGGGCTGTGGGCTTTCACGTTCCCCCACCCGTGGGGACACGCGCTGCATCAGTACGTGCAGCTTCCCTGGAGAGAGCTGGAGATGTGCTGTGTCAGGAGGGGCACCGTGCCACGTGTCCCTGCAGCTCGTTGGAGCCTTTCCATTAATTTTAATGGGCTTTGGATCAGGCCCTGAATTCTCAGCTGTCCTGGCTAAACGGCCTCCCCAGGCAGGCTTTCCTCTCGTTTTAGACCAAGGAGGCCTTTCGGAGACCCTGCTGACAGGGAGGTTCCTGATGCTTTTTTGGCAGCAGAGCTCCCACCCTGGGGTAAGGAGCTCTGCCCTGGCAGGGCCGAGGCAGGCCGGCACCTTTGCTGCCCCTTGCCCATGGCCTGAACCACTGGCATGCACAGCTCAGCCTGCGTGTGCCGCCTGCTCTCTCTCAAGAAAATGCCCACACAACTTCCACCCTCTGCCCAGATCACCCAATTTTTCCCCAAAAAGGCCAAGGTACTAAAGATGAGGAGCGTGAATCCAGTGCTCCACACTGCATGCCTCAACCTGCTGTGGTCATTGACAGCCCCTGTATACACACAGACACAGGTTTTGGGGGGTCTTAGTAATCCTGTATAAGAAATAAATCCTGCTTGTGGCAGTAGCCCCAGACCTTCTCAAGATGGAAACAGAAGAAGCCATTGGGCTCATCTGCATAGCCATCATTTCAGAAGGTGCTTCAGAAGGACAAGAACATGCTCTTGTCTTTGCCAGTACATTTTCCTTCACTGCCCAAGCTCAGCCCTTCTGGTAATTAGCATTCTTGGACAAACTGAGATTTTTGAAGCTGTTTTATTTTTAAGCAAAGTTAGGTAGATGCTGATGCTGTGCCTCTTGCTTCTTTACAAGAGCAAGGAGCTGTATGGTTTTCCAGACCTTTACCTAACACAATATTAAAGTAGTACTCACTGTAGCGTCTTTAGACCTGACATAGAGGCACTCAGCCATCAACGACCTTCCATTCATGATTGCTATTTCTACAGAAGCAGTGTTAAGAGGGCTCAGCTGAGACCATGGCATTGACTGTGCAACGTGCAGTACATCATAAGAGACAAGTCTGCTCCAAAAAGCTTGGGAAGAAGCAGAAACAGAGAGAAATAAAGTGATTTGCCCAAGGTTGAAGAGCAAGTCGGCAACAGAGACAGCAATAAAACCTAACAAAGCGGTCTTGTTTGTCCAATCAGTGAGATTATCTTGCTCTGAACACCTGCTGCCATACACACTGTCATGCCTCGTTTAATATATGATGCATTGACTGGTTATTGGCAGGTTGTTATGTTACTGCTCAGATTGAAAGTGCTGTTCAAACCATCACTGACAGGCTGGTTTTTGATACCTCACATCACTCTCCTTATGAAAACTTTCCCTAAAAAGACACTTTGGGATAAATGAAGAGAATAACCCTGTCCGGTCACTTCATGAGAAGTGAGTTGGTAGATCTTGTCTAAGGTTTAGCTTAGCGATGAGGCCTTATAGATGGACAAGCCCCTGCAGTCAGTGTGATCGTTCCATTGACCTCACACCAAACTACACTTCCAGTGGTTCACGTACTTATGTACACTGAAACAAGGAGAGCACATATATACTGTAATGTTATAGATCACCAGCTGTGATAATTGCTTGATTATATCCGCTAGCCCATTCTTCGCATTGAGGATAGCATCCCTCTCCTCTGAAAGGTATGGAAACAGAATATTTTCATCAGCTCCCAGAAGGTGCAGGAGATGGCCCATAATGATCAGGGTAGGTTCGGCTTTAATAGATCAAAAAGTAAACTATTTCCTAGATTTTCCTTTTCTTCCTGAAGTGGAAGAACACTTTGCCTGTTTCTGTTTAAACACGCAGCGCAACCTGAAGGAGAGATAGTTAGGGCAAACTAAATTGGGGAAATGGCCTGAGCATTTGGGGCCAAGTCAGGGGATGGGATCACACCCTGCCCCAGCATGAAGGCAGTAGGCACCAGGGGCAGAGTTGAAACCAAAGATGCAACTAACGCTTTAGACAAGTATCATAGCCAGGAGAGTTGTGGCCACCAGTCAATTTAGTGTCACCCTTTCCCAGAGAGGGAAGTGCCACTACCCAGCAGGTGTGGCTGCGGGAGCTCACATCCCATGGGTGAACATCAAACACCTGAGCCGTGAGGGCCGTGCTGGTGAGCCCTGGGCATCCCAAACTCCCCTGGGCTCCAGGCAACTGCTTGAGGTTGTGAGAAGCAAAGAGCTGGGTCATGACGAGCCCCGCATCTGGATTGCGACAGAGCACACTCACATTGCTTTTCCTCCGGAAGTGATACCGAACCTGTTTATATGTACACAGCCCAACATGACTAAGCAAACGTTACTCAGGATTTTGACAGACGTTTGCCTTTGGGGTAAGAGTGAGCACAACCATGGGGTCAACAGTTCGGAAGGTTAGGAGGGGAAAGAGGCGGGGGGCGGATCTACACAGGACAAGTAGTTCCTCAGTCTTTGTGATAGGTCTCCATCCTACACCATCCACTGTGAGTCCACAGAAGCCTGTCAGATGCCTGGTTGCAAGGTTCAGTCAGTTTATCATCAGTTATGGAATAAACATAGCACTCTGATTATCATTAATAATATTTATTTTGGAAAAATATTTTAAAAATGAATTTCTTCATTAACAAAACAGTAAAAAAAAACTCAAATAACATTTGCACAATATTCCATAAATACATTTATATACAAAAAATATAGTCACATAGACCCGAAGTGCCTTTGTACATATTTACCAAAAAAATTTAAATTATAAAAAAATGAACATAACAAAATACTCAAGCTTTACAATTATCATGAAAATATTTTTACAGATTCAAAAAAATAACACACTTTTTCTCACCTAGTAAAAACACATTTTAGTATCAAAAAAGACAATAAAGGCAGTGTTTGTGTCTCTAATTCAAAAAAAAGACTGGCTCATAAGAATCCAAAATATACACTTCAGGCAGTGCATGCTTCTTATGTAGTAATTAAGTCCATTCATTTAAATATATATAGAAAAGCAACTGACCATAGTGCAATGATAAAATTCATAAAAGGCAGTGCAACAGTAATCCTTGAACACAGACCCTTGCCTGGTGTCCATCTTGTTTCTTTATTTTGCAGTCACTTTGCTAACTTCAGTAGAGAACCAGCTCAAGCCTGAATTTAGTTTCTCAGCAGCAGTCAGTGAAGGAATCTATCTCCCATTCCTCTTTCAGCAGCATTCATCGGGGCACGTCTCCTCTGAAATTGTTCTGAACAACCACCTCGCCATATCACCTCTGGTTTACACCTGGTGGGAGAAAACACAAGCAGAGATCAGGAGAGGTTAATGGAAAGTACGAAGAGGGCCGTAAGGCTGCAGAGGGTTGGAACTCGGTCTTTTTGCCAGCAAGAAAGGACTCCGCATGAAGCACGCTAAGGAGTAGGTCACCACAACCTCACTGTCAGTGTACCCTTGTCTGTAAAAGTCATCATACCCATAACATCCACAGCAACAAGTCACTGAGCTTGTCTTTACAACACCCACAGCACAACAAACTCGAGCTGGCTGGATTTCAACAGGTACAAACCGCTGTGGCACCATGGAAAAGAGTTTGGCTGCCCTGATGTGGGTTGTGCACCAAGACTTTTCTCTGCTGTTCCAGCTGCCAGGCAGTATACTAACCTCAGTTGCTATGATGCACTCATCTTTCTCTTCTGATATGACATACACCGACTGGTACTTTGTGTCCTTTGAAGTGGAATATACTGAATCTGGTCGTTTTCTTTCAGAAGTATCACTATTGAAGACAAAAAGAGACAATACAGGTCAGATGGCTTTTGTTTAACGCTATCTACGAGATACACACATGCCCTTCAGAGTCAGGCTGCCCCCCGCACTCAGATGTGAGAGGTACCTCTTTAGTTGTACTGCACTTTTCTCCTCTGCCTCTGAATCATATGTTTCACACTTGGCTTCACATTTGCTGTGCTCCTCTTTAACAGAGTCCTCGTTCTTGAGTTCATGCACCAAATTGTAATCCACTGATGGGTATCTGACTTTGTAGCCATTTTTGTCGGAGTTATCGCTGTGAAAGTCTACTTTCTTATTCGTGTTTTTAATCTGAGTGGCACCAATGACACTTATGGAAATGTCCTTCTCGCGCTGGCAATTCGCCAGGTTGTTCATGGTCTCAGTCTCACTCCTGCAGGCATCAGGCTGGTGGTGCCTCTTCTGCACTCTGAGCCTGACGCAGACGACCACAGCAGCGCACCCCAGCAGCAGCATGAGGACCAGAATAATCCCGGCACAGACGGCGATCCAGGGGAACTGGGCGTTCTGGCCTTCCGTGTACTTCTCGGTGAAGTCGACGATGACCGGTCCCTGAGGCGGCTCGGGGAGCAAAAACTGGCAGTTGAGCCCACCGTACCCCCGGGCGCACTCACAGACATAGCGGTTGTTTCTTTCATGGCAGGTGGCCCCATTGTGACAGGGGTTGTGTTCGCATCTGCTCACCGGGGTGCTGCAGTTCTTCCCATTGTATCCTGGAGGGCAGGTGCAGGAATAGTCATTGATGCCATCCTGGCAGGTCCCTCCATTGACGCAGGGAAAGGAGGCGCAGTCGTCCACGTTATCATCACAGTGCCTCCCGGTGAAACCAGCCTGGCACTGGCATATGTAGGAATTCCCCAGGTCGACACACTGGGCTCCTGCAAGACATCAAGAGGGACGAGTGCTGAGCTATGGGCAGCCAGACCAAACAGCCTCCCACCTGCAGCTCTCAGGGCAATCGTCACAAGCAGCAGCTGAGAAAAGCTTTCTTTTTGAGAGATTAGCTCAACCTCTGCCAAGTCTGATCCACCATAAAAAGTATGAGGGCTTTTTTAAGGCAGATATTTGTTAATCAGATCTACTTTTCATTCACCATCCTATTCCCTTTTTGACATTTCACTCAGCTGGGACAACAAAGCTAGTCCAGATCAGGTAAACACAACAAACTCATGTTATGGAGTTTGAGTGGCAATGAATGAGGAGGACTGCAGTAAAGAAAGTCTTCATTAGTTTAATCAAAACAGGAAGATTACTGTTACCAGATTACAAGTAATAATATTTAGCACTTGTATGGCATTTTGCATCCTTAGACCTCAGAGAGTCTTTGCAAAACATTTGCAAGTATAATCCTCCACATTTTTATGCATGAAGCTTCAGGCCAAGTTACCTGGCCACATTCACCGCTTGAGAAAATGCTATCTGCAGCAGTGTCCCAAACCACACCATTACTTTTTAAGTACAGCTCCTCCACCAAGTCAACTACTGACATGACGTGGACCATGATTGATCAGTGGGCCTTGTTATGAACACCAGACCAGAAGCTAAAGTAACTGGAAGGTCTCCTTTTAGAAGGTCACCGTAGCATGTTTGGTCTTACCATTAGCACAAGGGCTGGAACTGCAGTAATCAATTTTCTTCTCACAGTTGAACCCAGAATAACCCAGTGGGCAGCGGCAGCTGTATCCCCCATCAGGGTTGTCAGTGCATCGCCCACCATTGAAGCATGGTCCGTCAGCACAAGTCATTGCGCTCAGCTCACAGTTTTTACCATAGAAGCCCGGGGGACAGGTGCAGGAATAGCTGTTCTCAAGATCCTGGGGGAAAGAAACAAGAATTGCTCCAATTATTTATCTGAAGTTGCTCTGAAATCCAAAAAGGGATTTTGGAAATCAGTAAAACTAACATTAACTCCTCCCTTGGGGTTTCAGATGGCACAAGGAACTCAAACTTACAGTGCAGCTTCCACCATTCTTGCAAGGGTTGGCGTCACATTCATTGATTTCAATCTCACAGTCAGAGCCTGTGTACCCGGGTCGGCAAGAACAAGTGTAGCTCCCCTGACCAGTGTTGGCACATGTGGCACCATTCTTGCAGGGCTTGTGGTGGGTGCAGTAGTTCAGGTCTGTAAAAGATTTAAAAAAAAAAAAAAAGAGAGAGCAGTCAAGATACTTGCTACTTTGCAAGGCTAGCGCAGGGTGGGTGAGCTGGAAATAGCTGCTTGCTTTCTGCATTTTAAAACAGACGTTCAGGCAAGGACTGAGAACTCACCCTGGTTGCAGAAAAGGCCACCCCAGCCTTCCTGGCAGTTGCACTGCCACGGCTGCTGACAGGTACCATGAAGGCAGCCTGGGTATCGGATGCACTCATCACAATATCGCCCCTGCCAACCCACTCTGCATCTGAAAAAAAAAACCCAACAACAAAGTCTCGTCAGATTTAGACTTCTCACAGTTGGAAACCCTATCGCAAACTCTGCAAACACACTGATGCCAAGGATCAAATTTCCTAAAAGCCCTCAGTGATCCTTCATGTGAGAAAGTCACGGAGTCCAACCGTAGCATCAGCTTTCATCAGTCCCAGCTATTTCTTCCACTTCTTTAGATAGAGCCATGGTTCCAGGTAGTTAATTTGTTTACTCTAACAACAAACAGCTAAACTGTACACACAGCACTGTAAACTCATTAGGTTAATATTAATGGCACTGATGTTTGACTTGTAGATTGATACTTTGATCTGGCATCACCTGGATTTCTCAAGTTACCATCTAATATGAAGAAAGGCACTGAAACTGACCCTTCGAATGACCAATGGCTTAGTTAACGCCAGAGTATCAATGATAAAGACAAAGAAGGGAGTTGGAGGGGAGCAGAAAACTTACTTGCATTCCCCAGGTTTGTCGCAAAAGCCATGTTGCTCATCGCATCCAGGCAAGCAAATCGCTGTAAACAAACCAAGCAGGGAGAGACATCAGCACCGGGGCCCAATGCCTGCCTTTTACAAGTCTGATCCCGAGAGCACCTTGCGGGTGGGGAGCGAGCCCCTTTTACTAGGTCGGGGCGGTTAAATGCAGCTGAGTTAATCTCTGGAGTCTGCAGGAGTATTGATCTCGCCCCGTAACTGGGCACTTTACTTATCGCCGGGGATGAGCATTCTTCTTAATACAGTTGCACACAGACAAAAGAGGGCTCACAATTGCTCCCTTCCCCACAGCCCCTCACCCCCCTTCCCTTCCCAGTGAGGGTCAGAAGTCCTTTTTTCCAATTCTATGCACACAGCTCCACCTCTTAATATCCCCCGAAAGTGTGTGTGCAGATAAGAGTGGACAGCTGGTGTGCAGGGTGCCAGTGCAAGACAGCTGCTCTATTGTCTATTCTCTCCCAGCAGCTGCCCCACTGCAACAATACCCCGGTCCCGGAGCCAATGGGGCCGGCGGCCGGCGGCCGGGCAGCCTATCCCTGCCCACAGCTAATCTATGGCACGCGCGTGATTTCGTTGCAAAAAAAAACTTTTTTTTTTTTCTTATTCAAATAAATAAGTCTAAAGTTCTTCCTCCCTCCTTCCCCCCCCTTCTCTGCCCCACTCCGAAAAGGGGCGGGTGGGTGGGTGCAGCACTGGTAAAAGAGGTAAGCGGGCCAGCGGGAGGGAGGATGAGGGAAGGGAAAAAAGGGACTTCTGCTCATTACTTTGCCTGGTTATGGAACTCATTAAGCAGGCACTGCAAAGTTTTAATTCAACAAAGCCAGCCGGAGACAATGGCATGCGAGGGGAAGGCGAGGGGGGAGAAAAAGAAAGAAAGAATCAGCGCTGATAATCAGATCGCCTCCAAGTTGGAAAGAATGGAGCTGGGGGCAAGGCGACGGGAAGCAATCTGCGACTGGCAGCTCCGCTCGCTAACGGCAAAACATTCTTTTTGCATGCACACATAAACACATCTCCCCTGCCTAGTAGGTTTGCATCACTGTCACAAGCTGGTTTTTTTTTTTTTTTTCTGAGAGGGAAAGGAAAGCGAAGAGCGTACGTAACAAGTCGAGAAAGACGGATAGCCTTCTGCTTTGCTATGGGAAGAGGAGCAATGTACAGGCATCCAAAAGTGCTGACAGCCCTGAAAGAGCTCATTACCAAAATGCTTCCCTTTTGCCCACCCCTTAACGCAACTGAGCTAGGAACTTTTGATCATGGGAAAGGTTGTAGTTCCTATTTAAAACATTTTCAAAGGAAATGCGAGCCCCTCTGCCTGCTATTTATTGTGCAGCATTGTACCATGAACTCCTAAAAGCATTCTAGCAGTCACCAACAGTGTGAATAATCAACTGGGGCTCGTTTGAGAGCTGAGACCACAGTGCAGGTGGGCTTGAAGAAAAATGAAAACACAACAAGGAGAAAACTGAGAGACTGCCTCACAGCCTATAACTGTTTTCTCCCTGCCTGCCTGGCCCTTTGATGACTGGCGAGGAGCACTCGCCCAGTACGTCATCTGCCAGCATACTTCAGATCCGTGTGTACACACAAACAGAGAATGCCACCACACGCTGCAGCAGGAGCTCTGTGTGCGTGTCTGGGTGTACACCGCTGTGTAGCTACAAAGGGCTGTAATCTTGAACAAAGCTGCAGATATCTGACATCCCTGACTATCCTCTCTGTGATCGGCTGACTGTCCCAGCTTTTCCTGCTGTATCAACACACCACACTCCCCGGCAACTTCAAGCTCAGGCATTCTTTAAAACCCACGTCCCTCATTGCTTTATTAGTAGTAATGATCCTGGCAATGGCACAGAAGGGAGATGGGGAAGAAGTTGCATGTCCTTGTGGCTCCAGGTGCAACAGTCTCTGTTAGTGGCAGTTTATGAGTACCTCAAATGAGAAATGCATGGTCTAGAGGCCACAAAGAATATCTTGGACCTCCCAATACTTTTCTCAATACATCAGACTGTAACAAGCCTACCAACAGGCCTGCCACATGAATGCTGCCAAAGCCTAGCTCCCTCTCCTGAAGCCATGTACCCCGTAGATGATGATACCGATGTACCATGGTTGAAGGGGTGGCCAGGTATAAAAAGTAGTCCTGATTATTTTAACAAATCCTCATGCAACTGCTGAACACTTTGCTATCAGATTTGATGTCTACAGCAAACAAGCAAGAGTATAATGTTGGCACTGACGTTTTAATAGCTTTAGAAGGGGCTGTCCACCTTAACTTTCTGTGGCAATCCTGAGGACCTTCCATCCCCCACACCCATAAAGCCTGTGCACACACAGCAGATCTCCAGCCACTGTAGCTTGATTCCCTCTCTCCCGTGGGGCCTGGTGTCAGAGAAACACCCTCCCAAGAACTCAGGGGACACTGCCGCAACCGGCACCCAAGGATATGAGAAGGTGGACACTCACGCTCAGTGCAGTACTGGCCTTTCCAGCCCGGGTTGCAGACTTTCTCGCCACGCTCTCCACAAGTGAAGTGACCAAAGGCATCGTCCCGGGGGCGGCAGAAGACAGAGCAGCCTTCTCCATAGTAGTGCTCGTCGCACACGAAGCGATAGGAGTACTTGAGGTCAGTGCGGCCGCTGCTGTGCAGGTCCTGGGACCACTCTTCACCCACTGCCAAGTGCCTCTGGGTGGCCAGGCGGCTGATGAGGCGCTCGGGGTTTTCTGTGTGAAAATGGAGAGGAGAGGCGCAATTAGGGAGCCCAAAGTGGGAAGGGGCATAGGAAGATGCTCAACGGGGGCGGGGAGGGGTTCTGGTGGGAGGGGAACATGCAGAGGCGGGATGTGTCAACAGGTTGGCCTCCCTTCCCATGGTCTCCCGATGAGGAGAAGGGATGGAATGCAGGAACGCGCTGCACAAGGCAGAGAGGAGGGCCGAGTGGGGCCGGAGAGATGGGACTATTCCAGGGAAGGGTCTGTTTCAGGACAGTTACCTGTGGTGAGGTCGTCAGGCGAGTCTGTATGCAGAGCCTCAATGATGAGCGAGAAGGTGCCCTGGGGAAAGAACAAGCAGAGACGCCGGGAGAGTGTGAGAGCAGGCAGGGCCGGGAAGCAGCTCCCCCAACCCCCAGGGGTTACTCATCACCACCAGCACCCCACCCCCCCTCCGCCCTCAAGACACCCTCGGTGGATCGGCAGCCTCTCAGATGGGCGTTCGCCCGGCTGGGGCGGCCGAGGGGTGTGGGATGGGATGGGATGGGATGGGATGGGATGGGATGGGATGGGATATGAGTCGCCCTCTCCCGCGGGTCCCCCACACTCACAGGCCAGGTGAAGCCGAAGGGGAAGCGGATGGGGTTGCTGAAGGCGGGGTCGGCGCCGCCCGCGCCGTCGGGGACGCTGAAGGAGTTGGCGCCCAGGACGGGGGTGATGGCGCTGCCGTAGGTGCAGGGCGGCTCGGGGGAGACGCTGGCCTGGTAGTGCTTGAGGCAGACGCGGAAGAAGGTCTTGCAGTCGCACTGCTGCAGCCCGCCGCCGCCGGGGCCGCCCCCGCGGCAGCAGTTGCGGTTGCTGAGCAGCCCCTTCTTATTGACAAACTCCTGCAGCTTCAGCTCGAAGACTCCGGAGCCGCCGACCTGCCGGACGGAGACAGCGGCCGTCAGCCCCGCCGAGCAGCCCCCTCCCCACGGCCCGATCCCACCGGCCCCGCCGGGCATCGGCGGGACCCACGCCCCCTTCCCCGAATCCCCCCACCCCCCTCCCCGCTTTTACCGGCTGCAACAGGCGGCGACAGTCCCCAGCACCCCCGCGGGACCCCCCGGTGCAGGGGCCACTGCAGGTACCTCTGCCCTCCCCCCCGCGCTCCGCGGACACTCACCGGGCAGCGGCTCAGCAGCACTGAGAGGAGGGCGAGCGTCAGCAGGAACCGACCTCCCATTTTGGAGGGGCAGCTCTGGTGCCCTCGCTTTCCTCCCCCTTGTCTTCTCGTCAGAGGGGAAAGGGGAAAGTGTCTCTCGGGAGAAGGGGAAAAACGCAGCGGCCAAAGCCGCTCGCCCCAGCAGAGCTGGAAGAGTTAGTGTCACGGTCTCCCTCTTTCAGGAGTGTCTCTGACTTTTTTTTTTTTTCCCCTCTGTCGATACCTCTACGTGTAGCCTGTCGGCGAGTGACAGCTCTTTCAGATGGCAAAAGAAAAAGAAAGGGGGAAAAAAAAAAAGAAAAAAAATGTTAAGATTAATCTGCTAAACTCTTTTCCTTTCCCAATCCACGGTGCTCCTCCTTCTCTCCAGGAAGAAAAAAAAAAAATAAAAGCAACTTAATTCCCAACAGAGGCAGAGAAAAGGCTTCCCAAGGAAGATTAAAAAGCGGCGATCTGGCAATCCCTGCAGAGGCAGCGGCGGACGCGGCGGTAATTCCCGGTGCGGTGAGATGTGGGAGCGGCTCTGCGCGGCACTGCGCGGCTGCGCTCGCCCTGCGCAACGTCGGGGCTGGCGGGTGTCAAACGGCAGCGGGCAGCAGGTCACGTCGGAGCCTTGATCCCCTTTTTTTTCTCCTTTTTTTTTTTTTTTTTTTTTTTTTTGCCAAAGAAGCGAAGCTCTCTTTCCTCGTTGCGGGCTTACTTTTGTTTTTGGAGGAATCCCAGCCAACAAAAATAAGCTGGTGTCTCAATAGCGGCGCACGGAGCGTGTCCGGGTGTGCTCCTCCGGGGGAGGGGGGGGGCTGCCCTGCCCTGCCCTGCCCTGCCCTGCTCTGCCCTGCTCTGCCCTTCCCTGCCCTGCCCTGCGCCGCGGCTCTCTCCCAGGGTGAAGCGCTAAGGATCTGCCTCTCCTTGGGCGCCTGCCTCCCTTATATCCCGCCGGCCGCCTGCATGCCTAATGAGATGCAAATGAGCAGCCCCCCAATCTGGCTGGAGCTGTCACAAAGGAGCCACTTTTCCAAACCCTCCTCTCAATGGATCGCCAAATGGTCAGTGAGCTGTAAAATGTGCAATCCCTCCTCCCCCCTCCCCTCCGCGCTCCACAAAACGCGCTCATTTACATTCCTGCAAATTTGGTAACCGCAAGAATCCCCCTTCTGCTCCGGGGAGAAGGTGACAGCCCCTCTTGCACCGGAGGGAGAGGCAACACGCTCTGGCCAGAAAACCGTCCCGGGGATCACCTCTCCAAACGGGGGAAGCAACTGCCTTACCCCCCCGCCCCCCCCCCCCCAAAAAAAAGAAACAGTAGCTGGGTGCTCATGACCACTTCCGAGGGGCATCTTCGGCTTGGAAGGGACGAGGGACGTGAGAGCCAGCGAGCCGCAACAAGGGGAATCTGATCCCTTGAAATTAACACCGCGTTTCCCCTGGCATAGCCGGGAGAATTGGGAAGGGGTTGGGGTGGGAGGGGCTGGAAGGTGAATTTGCGCGCCCCGAGCCAGGGCTCGCTCATCCCTCGGCTCCGCTCCCAGCGCTCACCCCGCCGGCGGAGGGAAGGGAAGGGGGAGAGAGGCGGGAGTCCCGGGGGTCCCGGCGGCGGGGGAGGGCGCGGGTGGGTTCGCGGAGGGGACCCGCGGTCCCGTCTCCTTCAGCACCGCGGCCGGAGAGAGCCACCCGCTCCGCGCGGGTCCCGCACCCCTCTATGATTATCATCATCATCGCCAGCAACCTCTCCCTCTCTCTCTCTTTTTTTTTTTTTTTTTTTTTTTTTTCCTCCTTCAGCTTAGTAAAAAGTGAGTTTGGTGTGTGTCGTTCGCGTGGCTGTCATTAAGGCCGTTTGTTATTGTGTGAGGGCTGAATCAGTTAGCTCTTTGTGCTCTCAGCTGTATGGTAATGTAGACAGCACCTGCTCCCTGCACAATGCGAGGGAGAGAAAGAGCTCCCCTCGGCGCACGCTACTGCCTCTACAACAATGTCCGCACATTTTTTAAAGAAATCTCTTCCAGCACTTCCCCCCTCCGTAAAAAAAAAAAAAAAAAAAAAAAAAGCAAGCATTACCACACAACCCAACTTCACACCAACCGTCACCTTATTATTTTTTTACATATCCATCAGACACTAGAACTTTTGTTTTGATCTTAAAAACATAGGAAGGAGTTTACCAGTGCGGTGAAAGAGGGATAGGGATGATTACCACTTGAGCAGTTTCTTAATGACGGGTGGAAGCGGGGGATAAAAGTTGGAGGGCGACTCTGGCATGTCACTCCGAGTGGGGTTTTCCACTTTGTTCGGGCCCTCTGTTTAAACACCTTCGGTAGGCGCGGGCGGATTCATTAGGATGCAAGGTGTAACTGTCTCTGTAAATGTCATCTTAATTGTAACAGATCATTTCAGCGCAGATTAAGCTTGTGTGCGAAAGGAGAGGATTTGGCTACAATAACCTCACTGTAGGTATGCCGTGCTAAAAGCCTTATTATGGCGACTTTATTGGGTTGAAACGTGCATTTGCATGGCAAAATGTGACTTTCATTGAAGCAGATGTCTTGATCACAAATTATCTTACAATGCGCTAGGGGAAAAAAAAATTCTTAAAGACTTCTTAAAGTACAAGCATTGGGTAATACCAATTAAAAGAAAATCACTAATGAGTTCATTCAGCCCAGCTCTTCTTGACTGTTCCAGGACTGTCGCTGCCCACGTTCATTTCGTAGGGGCTTGGGGCACCTACCCCAAACCCAGGCAGGTAGCCTCCGTACTTAAACAAGTATCCAGCCTTTTGCAACGTTTCGCCGCTCAACGTCTGCATCCTTTACATCAAACTTTGGTCGAACGAGCCACCCGCATCCTGGCACTTCCTTCTCTCCCCTCTCCCCGCCTCTTGAGCCTTAAGCGAAAGCTTAAATGTGTAGGAATGCTCGGGGTTTGGGGTTTGGTTTTTTGGGTGTTTTGGTTTGGTTTGGGTTTGGGGTTTTTTTGTTTCTTTGGGGTTTTTTTGTGTTTTTTTTTTTTGTTTGGTTTTTTTTTTTTTTTTTTTTTTTTACCCCGGAGTTCTGCCTGGGCAGAGAGGAGAGCGGCGATCCCGCCGGCACCGTGCGAAGGCGGCCCGGGAGCGGAGCGGGGCGGGCGGCAGGGCCCGGGTCCCCGGAGGATGCTCGGCCTCTGCAGCGGGGACCGGGGACCAGGGGGTGTGGGGGGTGTGCAAGCCCCGCGGCAACGCCGGCTTTCACCGCACATTGCTTTTGCCACCTAGCGTCAACATCTCTGCAAAGTGGCTTTGCCGCTGCTTCACAAACTTTGCTGCGGCGTTATCCCCGGGAAAGGGAGAGAGAGGGAGGGGAAAAAAAAAAAAAAAAAAAACCAACAAAAAAACCCCACTTCGTATGGGGTTTACTAAGCGAGTGGGGCGGGGCGGGCAGTATCTGTCTTGAAATTTGGGGGCAGCTCGTCGGTGAAGGCGAGAAGTGATATATCACCGCGGATCTTTTAATCGACGAGAGACACAAAGTTGGTCCATTAGCATCCCCTTGCTTAAAAAACTGGAAATAAAGTTACACGCGCGAGGGCTTTAACTTGCGATAGGAGGGGAAAAAAAAAAAAAGACCCGAAAAAACTTGCCCCCAAATCCTTAACAACCCCCCTTCGGTACCGGGTATTTGTTAAATTGACGTGGCACAGATTTCTCGATTACCGCTGCTGAGCGTGACTGAAAGGCGCCGTGAGAGCCGGCAGGATCCTGCCCACGGCGCTCATTCTTCTCCGGCTTAATTTATGCCACGCGATTCTGTATTGGGGAAATCAAGCAGAAAGCTCCTTTTTCTGCTTTTTTTTCCCCCCTCTCCCTC
This sequence comes from Chlamydotis macqueenii, assembly GCF_036417535.1. Classification (NCBI taxonomy): domain Eukaryota; kingdom Metazoa; phylum Chordata; class Aves; order Otidiformes; family Otididae; genus Chlamydotis; species Chlamydotis macqueenii. The sequence continues at coordinate 99,033,518 of NC_141558.1, read as the reverse complement.
TCTCTTTCAGATGCCGGGCTAACGGGGAGACTGTTTAACTTAAGTGTTTCTATAGGAGGCTGTTGTAGTTTAACTCCTGCCCACCAGTAGCTGAGGCGAACAAAGGAGGGACTCGAGGTCTAACTATTCATCCATTCTCTGCACTTTAATTTTCATTGATTTCGAAGACAAGGGGAGCCCTCAGGGATTCTCGCTGAAGGGGGATGACACGCCTTTAGACGCGATCAGCCCCCCAGCCAGCCATCTGCTCCCAACCAAATGGCGCTTTTTCGCTCCCAACCGCGTGTCTCCGCACCGCGCTCCCCCCGCCCCGAACCGCCCCGCCACCGCCGCCCCCGCGGTGTTAACCGCGCATCGCCCCGCCGGACCCCGCTGCTGGGGATGGGCGGCCGGGCCCGCCCCGTCGAAGTGGAGCGGGCAGTGGGATCCCCATCACCACCTCCGGGAGTGGGATCCTCTCCTCCCTGGGGGGGGCAGGCACCCGTCGGGGCACCCGTGGTGGCCCCGGCCCCACCCCTGGCCGGGGTGGTTGGGGGTATCGTGCTCCCCCCTCCCTGCTCCTAATTGATACCCTACCCGCAACGCCGGCCCCAGCTCCCGCCCCGGCGAGGATTTACGGTCCCACCGCGCAGCAGCGCGGCCGAGAGCTCCCCGTCAGCCGCAGCTTTTATTGCTAAGCGAGCCCGATTATGGGAAAAGTCACTTCGGAAAGGGGAGGCGGGGGGAGGGGGGTGTTAATTAGGGGGACGCGCTGCCATCGCTGGCGCGCAACCCTGAATTTTTTTTTTTTTTTCTTTTCCCCTTCCCCAGGACGGAGGGCTGCGGGCATATGGCGAACGGTGCGTGGGCGGAGGGACGTGTACGTGTGGAGCTATGTGTAGCCGACTGTGCATAATATTTTAATTAGGTCTGTAGTCCCTACGGAGGTATGTGTGTGCGCGGCTGCCCCTCCGCCGCAGCCCTCCCGCACTCCCCCTTCACCTGTCCCCACCCCGGGACGGGCCGGGCCGGGCCGGGATGGGACGGGATGCTACGGGACGGGAGGGGAAGGAGTGAAGGGCAGGCTGGGCTCTGTCACCCCCACCGGCCCCGAGGCTGGGCGGCGCGGCCGGGATGCGGGCGGTGGCCGGGATGCGGGAGCTGCCCGGGTCCCCGCCGCCGGGCGCCCCGACCCGACCCAACCCGAGGCGGGTGGGCGGCGGGCGCGGAGGTGCCGGAGGGGCCCTCCGCCGGCCTTGCCGTGTGCGAGGAGGGGGGATTAAGAAGTTTAGCGTGTAGGTTAGCCCCAAGTTGCAAAGGCATGTGCTGATTAGAATAAGAAAGGGCAGTCGCGTGGCTCAGCTGGCACACAGCGAGGCCAGATGATAGATAAGCAGCTCTGGGCCCTCCCTCCCCCCTACCCCCACACCCCCCCAGCCCCCTTTTTCAAATCGCAAATCATCTGCTCCGGCCCTATCCTAGCCCCTCATTTTCATGACAATGGTTGTGTGTTTACCTGTGATCCTGGGACCGACGGGGCATTCCTTTGTCTCCCGAGGAGATTACCGCAGCCAGCTGCTCTCCAACCCTTCCCTGGGCAAATCCCGAAGCGGCCCCTATATGTGTTTTACTGATCGCACACGAGGGAGAAAGCGAGCCCCCCTCCCGCCCCCCGCTCCCCTGCGCTACTTGTTTGTTTGGGTTTGCTCCCGGGCTCGCTTCCGACGGGATTTTGCTTGTGGGAAACTACAAGGGATAAAACCGGTCACTCGTGTGCGTGAGCTGTCGTTGCTCCCAAAGTTGGAAGGGTGAAGGGCTGCCTACCCCTGCCAGGGCGCGCACGGCCCGCCCGGGGGGACAAAGCCGCAGGGTCTCCCGGGGACGAGGGGGCGACAGAGGCCTGGGGGAAGGGGGCTGCCCCCCACCTTGCTCTGTCCCGGCTCCTCGGCCTCCCCCGGTCTCTGCTCCGCGACACGGCGATTCAAACACTCTCACCACCCGCACCCCTTTGGAGAGCAGCTCTGCCTCGCGCTCGGAGATCAGCCTCTTCACCCCTCCTTTAATTCCAAGGACGCTCACGATCTTCGCCACGCTAGACACCACAGATCACGCTTGTACTACTTCTGAGGTCCCTTCCAACCTGAAATATCCCGGGATCCTGAGATCTACCCTGTGCCCTAGCACCCCATCTGCCAAGCCCGGCATAACCCTATGCAGCGCTGAGGCCTGGCTTGTCTTGGGAGGGTGTCACCGAACAGGGCGGGGTAGCGATCGGATTCAGATCACGGGATAAAAAATGCGATGGCACTTCTCAGAAAAATGTTTTGTGTTCCGAGTATGAGATTTCCCTGGATGGCTTCTGCTGCTGACCTCAGTAGCAACACTCACTGTGTTCACCAGTTCTCATAGGGAAAGCCCCTCTTCTCTTTTTCCCGGTTTTACTAATCATCATGTTAAGCCAGAACTCCAAATAGTAGTTGCAAACTACCACTGCACAGGCCACTCTTCCCCTATGACAGCCAGCGCAGCGTGCCACTGTACCCTACTGCATTTCATGCATGAAGGGTTTTTCTGCTCCCCCGGGGCCTGCAGCCCCCTTTGCGCGGTGTGCGCATCTTGTGCATTGTGCACTGGCTGTGGTGCAAAACTTTGGAGGAGGGGTGGGAGCAGTGCGATCGTATGTTTCCAGGACTTTCTGAGCCACTTCCAATTTGTGTTGTTTTTATTTCTTTCCACATCTCTCTATGTGCAGGGAAAGTGGGGGGAGGAGGGAGAAGGGGGCAGAAACTCCTCTGCAGAAGGTGATTACGAGAAAGAGGATGGGTATGGACGGGGTGGGCCCAAGCTTTTGGAAATGCTCTCCCCTTTTCTCAGAGCATCTGCCCGGAGACGAACAGATGTGGGCACCTGCGGTGACAGGCCACATATGCTCCATCCTATTCACAGGCATTCAGACACGGCTACAATGGCAAGGCTTTGTCCGTGCGGAGTCACCAAATATATTAATCTGCGCTCCCCAGAGCACCGCTCTGTTTAATTTTTCACCAGCAATAACATCTGATCTAATCCTCCCATCGGCTGCCCCACGTCCCTCTTTCTGCCCCTGGAAAGATGTGAAGTTATTCGGGTCCCCACCTGTTGCTGGTGGGTCGGAAGCGGGTCACACTCCCGGCAGGCCCGCGGCCAGGCCGCCATCTCGGGCTGTTCCCGGGGGAAAGAGGGGCTCCCCTCCGCTGGCAAGCGCCCAGCAAAGCCAAGCGACCTCCGCCCCCTCCCGGTGTGTCCCCCCGGGGCCAGCGCGGCTCAGCAGGCCGCACGGCCCAGGCCCGATATAAATCTTCCATGCCCCACTCGAGGATTTTCAAGCCATTTCGGTGCGCGACGCTTTCGTCTCCCCACGTCCCCCTCCCCGTCCCGGCTGGATTTGTCAGGGGGCTGCCGAGGGACAGCAGGCCGCGGGCGGGGACGGCCGCGGTTCAAACCAGCGCGGCCCTCCCTCGTCCCTGTCACGCGAAGAAGCCCCGCTGCAGCCGGCTGTCGCCGCGCAGGGCCGGCGCTACGGGCGGGCAGGGCCAGGGCTGGGGACAGCGACAGCCTTGTGCCCCCAGGCCCGGCCGCTCCGGCGCAGCCGCTGGGCCGCATGCGCGGCCCCGCCCCCGCGGGAAGCGGAAGCGCAGGCTCGGGTCAGTGCGGGGGTGCCGTTGGGAGGCGGCGGGCGGCCGTTTAACGGGCGGCCTGCGCGGGGGCGAGGGGAAATGGGGAGGCTTGTTGGGGGTGAGAGCGACTGGAGGTCCGGTTCTCACTCGCAGCATCGTCCAGATGCCGCGCGGCCTTCTGACGGAGTGGCTTCGGCCCTTCCGGGGCCGGACGCAGCGGCCCTCGCACCTCGCCCGGTGCAGGCCTCGGCCCTCCCCTCCGCGGCGGGCGGGTACCGCCGGCCCTTCGCCTGCCTGTCCGCGGCCTCCCACTGTCGTGCCTCTGGGACGGGCTGCGGGCCTGTTAGTGTGGAGGCTGCTGCATGGCAGAAGTGGAGGACTTTGCTCCTCGTCCCTCGTAGGCCTCGGCTAGAGAGCTCTTGTGAGGGCTGGAGCGGTTACTGTGAACATGTCTGCTAACAACCCTTTGCAATGCTGCACGTTATTGTGGGCACAATAAAGTTTGTGTCGTGGTAGCTGCTTGCTGACAAGGTGGTGTTTAGTGCTACCGTCATCTGTTGTAGGGATCTTTTCTGAATTTTTATGTATGTATGAAATGGGGGAAATTTTTTTTTATTATTTAAATTTGTGGAGAAGACCTTTTTTTTTTTTTCTTTTTTTCTTCCCTCCTGCAGATTCATGCACTTGATAGTTGTGCAATTGAGATCCTATGGTAACCTGAGGTCTCAATTTTGCGGAAGTAACATTTGAAATAAGTGTCTAGCCTTAAATTGTTCATCTGTTGCACTGAATGTCCATGTGTTCCACTCCTGGGAGACGTAACATTACAACATAAAACGTTCTAGTCCTGATTCTCCCAGCTTTACTGAGGTGCCTCTGACGAAAGTACTTCTCAAGTCAGTGGCTTTTACTTGTTCTCTTTTCTGCTACTGTGATGGATTAGAGAGTGATTTCCTTGACATGACTTACTGTTTAGTACTGAAACAGGATAGTTGACAAAATATAAACTATTATGCTTTCAGTGAATGTATTTGATAGTAGTATTAAAATGCTAGTTGTGGCTAAGGTGTTTGCTTATGTGTTTGGGTGTGGAGTTGCTATTGATTGAGCTAAACTAGTACTGGTAATGGAAATTTTTCTCATAATCTCTATGTCATAGACTTGCTTAAATTGTCAGATTTCTCAGATCATTTAGTCTGACCACGTGTGTTAGTGATTGAAAGATGAAGACCTTTGCACTCATTGCTAGGTCTTCATGGAAAGTAATAAAAAATGGTAACCTACCAGTGGTCAAACTGTTGAGAGTCTGAGGTGCAGCTTTCCTGGAAAAACAAATGGCTGGAGTCTTAAGGGCAGCCGGGTAACACTGGAAGTAGTATCATAGGGAGAACAGTGCCCTACTTTGTATCCATGTGCAGCAATGAAGCAGATTCATCCATATTTATTTCTGTTTTTTTTTAACAATGAGGTCTGCTCTGTGATCTCAGGTTAATTTTATATTGCATTGTATAAAGAATAAATTTTTTACGATCAGGATGGTGAAGCACTGGAACAGGTTGCCCAGAGGTGGTGGATGCCCCATCCCTGGAAACATTCAAGGCCAGGTTGGACGGGGCTCTGAGCAACCTGATCTGGTTGGAGATGTCCATGCTGCTTGCAGAGGGGCTGGACTAGGTGGCCTTTGAAGGTCCCTTCCAACTCAAACCATTCTATGATTAAAGAGGATTACATTTAAAAACTACATCTGGGAAGTATTAGATATTTAAACTCCAAGGACTCAGGAATACCTTTAAAAGCTGTCAATTCAGGATACTTTTGTGAATTCAACTTCACTTTTTTTCTTTTTGTATACCATAAGCATGTATATTGTAATGTAACACTCCTGAGGCAGTCTGTAATTGAAATGTCAGAAATCAACAGTGTGAAAACAGGGAAAAAAAGGTATCTGTTTAATTAAAACATAGTGAATTTCTTCACTGTTTAAGTGAGAAGAGTTTTGACTCTTGAGTAAAATAAAAATAAAAACAAAATGGATTTTCTGAGAATGATGAAGAAAACAAAGCTTGATGAAGCTTGCTACCTCAATTTTTCCATGGAAAGTCCTTTAAAATAAAATGGTGCTGTGGTAGAGGAAATTAATGATGTCGTAGAGAAAAAAGCATATCTATTGTGAAGGCTGTGCCAGGCTTTGAGATTTCTAGAAATAAAAATGGAGATTATCAACGGTTTTAATTTTTTCCCACGACTCTCTTTGTATGGAACGTGTAAGTTGGTTCATTTGACATGCTATTAGGTTCTGCCACAGAATTTGGAGAATCTCTTCAAGCTTTTGGCATTTCCTAAACTGAAAGTAGGATTATTCCATTTTTAATTATTTAATGTCTAGCTAATGTTTGCATGCGTGCCTTTTAAAATAGATCAGTTCAAAATTGTTGTGCATGTTAGAAATCTCATTTACTGTATTAACTTCAATGTTAATGATAGTCAGATTTCTAGATTCACAAAATACAGGTAAACCTCTAATTCTTTAAACAGGCCTTGAAAATTATGTCTTCAAATGACAAGATGGTAACATTTTTGATTCAAAGGAGACCCAGTGCTACCAAAAACATTATGGAAGTAGAGGTATTGCAACTGGTGCCATATCAATGGACTACTGTCTATAGCCTCAGGTGGTAACTGAGCCATTTGCATGATCAAGGTACAGGACTGATTTCCAAAGTTATTCAATACTTTTTTTCCACTGACTTCTGTTAAAGATGTTCGTATACTTTTGTATGACAATCAAGCCAGTAATTCCTGTGTTGTACACTTGTCAGCTAAGATGTTATAAAGCTTTTAATTATGTCTATACTTGTGGTTTTTTTTCTGGCAATACATGCTTTGCTGTGTTTTACACTATTAATCTGAACTTTTAAAAGTCATGTTTATGAAAACCTTTTGATAGTTACAGTTTTCACTGATATAAAAAGCAGGAGTGGAAGGCAAAATGAATGGGCACCCATGTCCAGTTTGTTGATGGGAAGAAAACTGGTTCAAATTGTTTAAAGGCCAGGACAACACAACAAGCCATCAGGAAAAGCAGAAAAATAACAGTTCCATTTCCAAGCTGCTTTTGTTTTTTTTTTTTTAACTGTAGAATTTCATTGTGTTTCTCAGTATTGTATTTTAGAATGTTGTTTTTATTCTTCTTTCAGGCTGCTGAGCGTTTCAGAGATCAGCCATGGGCATTAAAGGCTTGCAGGGATTTATGGCAAGAGTTTGCCCTGATGGATGCAGAACAGTAGATCTGAGAGAAATGGCAGAAAAACATCGCATTGATCATCCCAATTTCCCACCTGTTATCGTAGTAGATGCGATGAGTTGTGTTAGATTCTGGTACACACCAGAATCTTGGGTGTGCGGTGGCCAGTGGCGGGAGTACCTTGCCGTCTTAGAGGATTTTATTAAAGCTTTTATGGCAGCTGGTATCAGGTTGGTGTTTTACTTTGACGGAGTGGTAGAAGAGAAAAAGAGGGATGAATGGATCAAACGGAGGTTGCAGAATAACAAGGAAATAGCTAGGCTATTCCAGTTTGTCAAGACTCACAGGAAACAACCAGGGAGAGAAATGTTTGTTCTTCCTTCAGCTTTGCCTACTTTTACACGTTTTGCCCTGAAGTCGCTTGGTCAGAAAACAGTATGCACGTTGCAAGAGGCAGACTTTGAGGTGGCTGCATACGGTTTGCAACATAACTGCATAGGAATTCTTGGGCAAGATAGTGACTACCTGATCTATAATACGTGCCCCTACTTTTCCATTGAGAAGCTCCGTATGGACAGCCTGGTCACTGTTATGTACTCTCGAGAAGATCTTTGCCGTGTGTTGGGTCTTAGTTTGACACACCTCCCTCTCTTTGCTTGCTTGCTTGGCAATGATGTTGTTCCCGAAAGCTTGTTGGAAGGCTTTTGGCATAAATGTTTAGCCACCAGTCCCCACAGGAATAACAGCTACAACAGAAGAGCAAACATACTTCTAGCTGTAGCAAATTACATCTCAAAAGTTCCATGCTCGTACAGCAGCCTGAAGCACTTGGAAGAGATGCTGCCTTTGGGATCAGACAAGACATTACTTTACAGAGGAGTGGAGTCCTATCTTTTGCCTGGGCAGCCTTCTCCATGGATTCCTCCCAATGTAAGAAACTGCCAGATGTTCTCCCTTCAACAACAAACAGCAATGTGTCAAGATAAGGAAATCTTTCAGGTACCTTGTTTTTTAAAGCTTAATGGTCAGTTTATTGCTATGACTACTTAGTGGAAGTTGGTAATTAGTACACTGAGCCTATTGATTTAAATTTGCTTGAGCAAAATCTTTTGTCTGTTAAGTACAGCCATAGTTAGGACTATTACATGCATCTTGATGAGGGCAGATGCAGCACATTTAATTAAAAGTGGTTCCTCACTTTTGGAAGCATCAGGCAGGTCAAATAATGGGGAGCAGCTTTTGTATAGGCCTATAGCTGGGCATAGAGCTGTGCTTCCCACGTATTGCACGATGTAATGAGTTGCTTTTTGCTTTGAGAATCCACAGGTCAGGTACAGCTGGATAGCGATCTGCTTGGCTGTGCCTGGCACGTGCAGTCAAGGTATCAAAGGGCGCTGTGCTTAGAATGCAGAAGTTGAAATTGCATTCAACTTCTTGTGGAGTTGTGGAGGAGATGAGGAAACTTTGTATAAATCTGTGCTTCGTGGTTTTTGGATCAGGTTAGTTATCCTTCAGATTCATTGTCCCTGAAGGAACCAAAAGCACTTTGGGTGGCTTGTTAATCCTTAAAGGGCGGGGCTGTGCTAGCAACTTTGACTTATGGCTTCCGGCATGGGCAGAAATGCTCTGGTGTTGGGGTGAGAAATGGTACAATCAGATTGGGGCACTCTGAAAGACCGGATATGTTAGCTAGGGTAGCTTACCTGGCTGATAGAAAGCTGAGCTACCTTGCATCAGAGTTTATGCAATAGTAGTAAGTACAGAAAATCTATACAAGGTAGTGTATTTCAGACTCTATATTAGCCATCTGTTCCTCTCTGTTTTGTTAGGTACCTATAGACTTCAGATAAAGAGTCTGTTGTCTGTCTGTTACTTACCTTGAGCATTTTCTTTAAAACTGTTTTTCTCTTTCCTCATATGACTCTGAAGTAATCCTATACTTTACATTTTCCTTTTCTAAAATGACCCTAAAACATTTTAAAACTACATTGTAACCTGTGCAGTGCTAATTTCAGTTAAATTGTAGTTATATTTGAGTTTTTAATGAACCACACATAGATACAATACATGTAACTTTTGACCCTGGTACTTCAATAGAAGATGTTATTTAAAAAGAACAGCAAAGCTGCATCCTAATAAAGTGTTGAAAAATATTGTTTATGCTTAAAATGCAAGGAAAAATAACCAGAATGTAATTATCTAGGTTGGATTATGACCAGGACAATAGTGGTAATATCCTTGCTCCTTAAGAGAATATGCCATGTGGTCTTTATGACAAGTGGTCATTATTTCCTGGCTGGATCTTTCATTTGAAGACTTGCAGTTCTCGAGCATCATGCTGAGCTACTGCTGTAATAAAATAATAATGTTTAGAAACTCCGTTGAAGAATGCCTCACTGTTGCTGCACAAATCCTCTGTTAAGCCAGTCCCTGGAACAAGGAAATTACAGTCAAAGTTGTAGACATGTTAACTTGTCTTTTGTTTTTGTTACAGGTGTTTAAATATTTGTATATGTAATGTGTGTGCTTTGCTTCATATTTTGAAACCCATAAGTAGTTCTGCTTACCTTGTACATAATCTGAACTGCACGTGAATGACATGCACAGCTTAGTTCCAGCCTTGAGGATATAGCCTCGTGTTGCTGCCTCTCAGAAAAGAAGAGCATAACTTTCTAGCTGATTGTATATGTAAATTGGAAATATTTTTCAAGATACAGCATTTAGTACAGCAATATTTTTGGAATCAGCTTGTATTTTTTTCAATACATAAGGATGTGTAGATTATTGACAAATTGCACAAAACTAGTATTTTCAGATTATCTCATATCTGTGACAGAAGTTTCTATGAAATAGTTCAATGCTTCATTCAAGTCATGCTTAGAAATACTTAACTCTTGTTTTTGTTTTATACAGAAGTGGATTTGGGGTTTTGTATTGGTTTTGTATGCTAGGAGTACTGAAGTATTTCTTCCAGGGCAATCATTAATTTATTGCTGTAAGCAAATGCTCTGTTGGTTGGCATTGGACACAGAAGCCTGTTATTGATTTTATGCTCATGTGAGATTTCTTCTGAAAGGATGACATTTCAGTAGAATTAGTTTTGATCAGTAATGACTCAGTGATTGACTGCAACTTTGACCTGCTGATTTCCCAGGTTTGCAGATAGCAGAATTCTGCAGAAATGGTGAATTTTGTTCTGGCCAGTGGTCTGGTAATTCCCAGTGAAAGAGGCTGAAATAGCTGTGTGAATGGCACAACCCAAATAATACTGGTAGCGTGACACATGCAGGGAATGCAGAGGAGAGAAGCTACAGTGCCTGCTCAGCATACAGCATAGGTCCAGGAGAATTTATTAGTGGCACCCCATGGAAATAATAGGCTCCGCTCAGCTGTTTGAACACCCCCACAGTTTTGATCTGAGGTTGTGAAGTGGAAGTCTGTCTGGCTCTGCACTTGGCCAGTCCAGGTTACAAGGGTTACTGATTGAAATTCTGCACCGCCTGGGAGCAGCTTTGTTGCTTCTGCATCTAAGCTGCTCCAGACCAGCGGTCCCTGTTGGTACTGAGGCTGCTTGTAGCCAGATGTGTCTGCATCCAGTTCGTAGTTAATAGGCGGCCTGGGTGATGCTGTGATACTGCTTTTCGGCAGCAGCCTGCAGACCTGGTTTTCCTCTCTAGAGCAGATTGTATTTCTTTTCTTGGGGAAGATCTATTGCATATTAAAAGTGTGGTAAACTTAAGTGTTAAAATTTCACCACAATGTAAACTATGCAGCTCAGGAAGGAAATGGAGCTGTGTTATGTCTTGCAATAAAATTAAAATTCGGGGTTTTGTTGTACCTTCACTCACTATTTGAAGAGGGAAGATACGTTTTCAGGTGAATGAAGGAGGGCAGCTCATTTTTCTATGTCTGAGTTCAGAATTCATTTTAAGAACGATTACTCTCTAAAAAACTGTCACTAAAACCTGCAAGTTTTAAGAATTCAAGGAGGGCCTAAGAATGGCAATGATGGGCTTCCTGGGCTTTCTTGTCCACAAAAAGAAAGATTTCTGAAAATATACTATACTGGTGTTATTTGAAAAAGCACCTGTTCCCTCCCTGGCTATTCCCTCCATTTCCATTGCCAGAGAAAGTACTATTTCCTGGAACAGTGAATACATTTTGTTACTTTTTGATACTTGTTAATTTTGGAGGTAATGCCTTCTTTCTTCTTTGAACAGTTAGCTAAAGAACAGCATATCCAATCTGAAAATTATACAATCTTCAATATCCTGAGTAGTGGAGAAATTGAGTGCAGCAACTCTTTGGAAGATGAATGTGATACAGAGATTCCTGGACAGGCACTTATCTACCGCCCTGCTCGTCAGCATATTTATTCTGTCTTGTTGGAATCTGGAAAAGGTAAGGGTTAAACTACTTAACACCATTATTGAAGTATACTTTCAGTTTTGAAATATGAAATCTTGAATTTGTTATTTCAGTGGCTACATCAGTATGACATTTAGGATAAAACTGTGGGCAGCTGTAGTGTGCTTCTTAAGGAATTGAGAGAACGTGATAATTGAAATTGCAGGTTTTCTACATGCTGTTCAATTTCAGTGCTTTTAAAGAGATTTTTTTAAATTGTAATTTTTTCCTTGTTAAATGGGAAATTGTGAAAGTTATCAAAAGATCGAGCAAAACAATTACATTTGGAAGATTTTAAAAGTTTGAGAGGGTATGAAACCTTGTGTTGCTTTGATAAGTATAGCTCCTAATGAATTAGTGAGTTGTAATACACTTCTGCAAAACAGTAATGCACTGTTACGGTTTTACCTTCTGTTGATTTTAAGTCTGCAATTTAACAACAGTGGATAGACAAATATAGTTACTGTGGTAACACAGATACAAGTAGTCATGCCAGTGATTATTAGTTCTTTCATCAAAGTGCAAGAAAATATTATTTCTTTACCAGCGGTGTAAACAGATTCTGTAGCAGGTATCTGTTCTTCCATCCTTCTGCTTTAGGACAGAGAATTCTTTATTCGTATCGTTGGGCAAACTTTATGTTCTTAAGACTTCCATTAGTTAAATGTTACCTTTACAGTGTCTTTTAGGCAGTGAGTTGAAAATTGAAAATGTACTGAACTTTTATTCTTTTTAATATGTTGATTTCTCCTTGGTAATCACTTTACATTTTATTGATGAAAGTGCACCGCCGTCAAACCTCATAGTCACACTATGTGCTTAGAAAGGCACAGAAACGTAATTAAATACCTGACTTCCTTCAGCAACTAGAGGTTGAAGTTGTGCCATAATAGGAAGAAAAAAATAGGAAAAACTGAATCAGAGTTTACATAGTCATTTGGAGAAGGTAACAAAAATCTCAGCAGTAATCATGCACATCTGTCACTTTTCATTTTTCGGCCTACTGCCTCTAAATTTTGTAGACAATTATAACTTGGTTCAGTTTTGTTTATTCCTCTAAGCAGCAGGATATTCACTGATGTTTTCAGAAACACCTAGACCAAAACTTCTAATTAACAATTGTTGCTGCGAGACAGCAGGGTAGTAGGCAGATTTGCATTTGTGTTACAGTGTTTGTAGTACTCAGATGAAGAAGATTAGAATTGAAGTACAGAAACATAAATTTAGAATCTTACTGAAAATTAAATTTGAACATGGAAGAGGTCTCCTTTTAAGAAAGTGATTTTAGAATAAAACCACAGATAACATGTATTATTTGTTCTCAGTTCATGATTCAAATTCCAGAGATAATTTTCTAAAGTAAATCATTAGTGCACCCTCAATCTTTAACCCTTCCAGAAAGGTAGGTAGAATGTGTCTAGAAGGGCACCCCTATTAAATCTCGGTTTTACTGCATGTATATACTTCTAAGGGCTTTAACCATGTCACTTAGTTAATGGGGTTTTTATTCCAGTGTATAGTTGCTTCTAAGTCAAAAGTGTGCACCATTAATCAGAGTCTGTCTGGGAATTCATAAGTAAATGTCAGCATTATTTTTTATTAATTTGCTGCTAGACCTACAAGGAAGTTTTATTCTTTACAAAGTAGAATCCTTTGCCAGTTACCCTCAAATGAGGTCAAGTTGACTGTTTTTTGTAATACAATGAGGAGCAAGATGGGAAGAAGTAACCTACACTGTATGTAGGTTGTAGTATAATGTAGAATTACTTTGGAGTAGCATTAGAAAGGAGTTTATTGGAAGGAGTCAGGCAGTTAAATTACTCCATGTGGAGTCTGCTGCCATTGTGATACAGTTGCTGATGTAGCTCATTTGAAGCTAACCTGGCTAACCTAATGTTCCAGTTTGCAGTGGAGATGTATTTATTTGTTAGTTATCCTCTTTTTTGTTCCCGAAGATCCCTCAATTATAAGATTCCTCTGTTGGAAACTGGCCTCTTTCAGGTTTGCAGATCTAAGCAAGTTTAGTGTTACATAGGGATAGAAAAGCAGCCAACATTTAGTAAAAGTAGCGGTTGCAGTTTTAGTAAGAACAGGTTAACAATAATATAAACTGTTTCCTGTACGCTGAAACTGTTAGTTTTGAATGTCTAGGTTGAGATTTCCAAGGGTGCCTAACAGACCCAAGAATCTATAGGAGCTGGATGTTGTCATATCCCCTGAAATCACCTGCCTAGACCATGCCACTTTGCCTGAAGCCATAGCGTGATAAGCGTTTCTTTTGCTGTCAGTGCTGCTTTAAGTGATTCTCTTGCACGGCCACTCATTTCAGGCCCTGTGCAACCTCTCAGTTGTGCTGGTGCAGCTGTTTGTGCAGCTGCGTGGTGCCCTAGTTTGAGAAGCTGAAAGTAGCCCCTCTCTCTCTTCCCTCCCTTTCTTGCAGTCAGGTAACTAACCTGGTTCTGTTTCCCCATCTGATTCTTTGTGTAGCCACAGACAGCTGTGGTGAAACAGCCCAAGGGAATGGCAGGGAGTGGGAATGAGCAAATCAGTGGTCGCCTGTGAAAGTGAGCAGTGCTGCTGAAGGAAGTGCTCATGAGCTTTTGCCTTTGGTATAGTTTGGTATATGGTAAGCATGTGCATACCTTTAGTCATGGAAATGTTGCTAGAATCACAGCTTTATTTTTGACCCTACAAAAAGAAATAGGTGGTTAATGCTGATCCTGATAACATGGCTTTTGTTGCCTGTGTATTTTAAAACTATCTTTATAACTGAGCTGTTTCTGATAATTATGTGAAATACTGCATATAGTGACATATAAATTGTCAACTTTTAGCATATTTCCTAGAAAAACAGTATTATTGGAAAAATTCAAGAAGGAGAGAAAAGTAACAGCAAATAATGCACCTTGATAGGCCAGCCAGGCTCTTTCTTTTGTGTGCAATGAGTTCAGAACAAAGCCGGCAGGTTTTGGCACCAGCTCAGTCCGTGGAAATACCTGCATCTGCGTGACTGTTACCAATTAGGAGATTGTGTAATGTAGCCTAAGCCTGTGGCCAGCTCCTGGAAGTCCTGGCATCACTCCCAGTTCTAACATTAGCAGGCCAGACTGATCCTTGCTTTGACACTGTCAGAAACAGTCCATTAGCAGAATTTTTGCCAGTTATCACCAGTGACAACTCAGGAGGGTGGAATTGTTGCAGGTGTAGAGGAGCACACATAACAGCATTTCCAACTGTCTCGTGTTTTTCACACAGTTGAAATTTTCCTTAGGTTGCTTAAGCACTGCTTCCACAGGTGGTTCAGAATCTATTTCAACCGAGAAACTGCTGTTTTAAAAATTTCACTTATGATGTCCTGTATGTGCATTGTGGGGAAAAAAGTTTGAAAAATTACTGGGTTTTTTTTTTCCAGGTATATTTCCATGCAGTGAGGGTTGGCATCTAGTAATCACATCTCCATTTTGTTCTTGATATGCTAATGTGCTGTCAGTTTGCAGGACCTTGCTTTCAACTGTATTTTTTGGCTCCTTATGTGAACAGTAATATACTTCTGCTACTAACGGACTATAATAGTGAAAAGCTCTGAGCTGATGTGGTGGTACATCCTGTACCAACATTCACATACATTAAAAGAACAAAACTAGAGATTTCCTATTGATGTCTCTTTTTACTGCGCTTCAGCTCAGTGGATGATGTGAAAGTAGTACTTCACTGCCATTTGTAACTGAGAGACGTTTTGAGAAGTTGTTCTGTGAGTTGTGGAACTCACAAAGAGTGATTCTTCCCGCCAGCTTCCCCTCAGCAAAGCTTTTCTATTTCCATGCTTCTTCCTAGCATCCTTTCAACTTCTCCCCATGTCTTTGATAACTCCCTCCTCCACTATATAATGTTCTCAAATATGTTCCTTATTGCTTCCTGTTCTCCCCAAATGCCATCTACCTTTTTATTCAGCTTTAGCTCTTCCATAGCTACTTGCATATTGATTTGTGCAAAGCATGGACTTGTGCAAAGCATTTGACACCCTCCTGCACGACATCTTTGTCTTTAAACTGGAGAGACAAGGATTTGACAGATGGACCACTCGGTGGATAAGGAATTGGCTGGATGGTCGCATTCAGAATCGCGGTCAGTGGCTCAATGTCCAATTGGAGACCAGTGAGGAGTGATGTTCTTCAGGGGTCGGTATTGGGACTGGCACTGTTCAACATTTTTGTTGGTGACATGGACAGTGGGATTGAGTGCACCCTCACCTTCAGCAAGTTTGCCAATGACACCAAACTGAGTGGTGTGGCTGACACGCCTGAGGGATGAGATGCCATCCTGCTCCTTGCAGGGGGGTTGGACTAGATGTTCTTCAAAAGTCTCTTCCAACCCAAACCATTCTATGATGATTCTGTTCTATGATTTGCCATTCAGTGTGTTCAGATACGACAAGTAACTTTACTTTCCTACCTTTTTTTTTTGAGTTGGTGCCATAATGGGATCCCTCTGTCAGCTGAGTCACCAGTTCACAAAATGTTTAGGAATTTAAAACATTTGAAATCTCTTTTCCTCTGTCAGATTTATTTGAAACAGAGCAGTGCATCCATGAATTAATTATAAGACAGATGTCCTAATTGTATTAGGCTTGCTTCCTTAAGAAGCCAGGCTAAAATCTGTGAGGCTGAGTGAGCTGAATAGGTTGAATAAAGCAGAGTAATTTACATAATAAAACTTAAACCAGAATGCTAAAACATCAGAATGTTTCTGAAAGTGACTTTGGGATATTAAATTGGAGGGCTTTGTTAATGAAATAGCATTATCATAGGCAGTGATTTATAATCAAGATGTAAGATTATTCAGCTACTGGAATGTGCAGTTTAAGCCTTCCCCCCCTCCCCAGTGTAGGCATTTTTCATTTTATTCTTAGTGTCATCGGTTTTTGAACAGTGAGGCATGGCAAGACAGGTGTAATACTGTTCCTTATAGTCCAGTTGTTGGTTCTTCAGTCCCTTGCCTTTAGCGAGTGTTTGCGTTGCAAGCCCATGGGTAAGGAAGGAAGAAGAAGCAGGGCTGTAAGACAGATTTAGTTGTGCTCTTTTCCCCCTCTCTTATCCCTCACACTAGAACTCCATCTGAGGAATGTCTGCCCTTGCACGCAATGTCATAGCACACTACTTGTTCATTCATGCTAACAGTCATTTGCAGTGGTGAGCTATGAACGAAATCAAGAAATTGATGTGACCAAGCTTTTTAGGGTGGTGGCAGGAAGGGAGACTGTTGGAAAGATTTGTTTGGTTTGCTTTAAGCCAGGTGAAGTTTTTGATTAAGGTGCATAATATGGCATCAGAAATACTTGCACAGTAACGTGCAGGGTGATTGGGATTGATGATAAAAACCAGGAATTTTTAAGAACAGTGGTTTCGGCACTGAGTGAGAGCTAGGAGTTATTAGAGATGCAATTCTGTGAATCTGGAAAGGGACAAGGGGAAGGAAAAAAAAGTTTTGAGATTTGCCTGGAAAATATTTGAAAACACTCTTCCATGTACCCGGGACTAGCTAGATCTGTTTACTTCATACTATTTACCAGACTACACAGTGTGGAAATTTAGGGCACTATGATGTGGTTACCATAAGCAAAATCTGGACAGAATGCAGAAGGACCATTTATAACAATGATAATGATTCTAGGGTTTTGGGTTTTTTTTAATGACAACTCGCATTAGAATGATTACAAGTTGACTATTGGAAATTGGATAGACTGCATTTCAAAAATTCTTACGTGCCTGAAGTTGTTTTTTTTTTCTGAGGGTGTTTTAATTTTTTTTTTAAAGCATCGAGTAGTTAGATGCACAAGTCAAGTAGTGAAATTTTTAATTTAAGGGGCACCCTACTCTTTACTGGTGGGCGGGGCAGTGTTGAGGTTGAGGCATAGGAAGCCACTTGAGCTATTATGCGTAAACAATTCCTTTATACTAGATAAAAGGTCTGGAACAATGGGCTGTAAAAGCTCTGCATCTGATGGTGGGATGACTCCATTGCTGTCAGCTTTCAAATAGCCATCAGGGCCTCCTTATAAAGATTTTGTCTCAAACGCTGACACAGGAAATGTCAGGGCAAGTTGGGAGGAGAATCATATTAAAGACTGCCTGCATAAGTGGCAATTTGACAGCCCTGAGAGACTGAGGTAGCTCATGTAGTTCCCTAAGCTATGCCAGATGCCTCCAAAGCTTCCTGAACTGCCTTGAAATGGGAAGGCCTAAAATTGGCTGAAAGCCATTTTAGAATGCTTTCTGCAGACTCTTGTACTTACATTTTTGGCTGCAGTTCCCAATTCTAAACTCATGTTTATAGTACATAATTCAAACTCCCTTCATTTTTTCTGATCATTTGTCATAAAGATACTAAAACTAATTTTTCTTGGTTTGTTTTTAAAGAAGCTGAGCAAACAAGTCATTATGAAGTGCCTTCTATTATTTTAGAATCCTGATCATCACTGCTTCAAACTTTTGCACTAGTGTCAATATTTGTGTTTGACTTACTGATTCAATTCTGTCTTTTTTAGATGGAGCCTATCCTCTGGTAAAAGAGTGGTTTGTCTATTTTGGAAATCCTCTCCGGCAGCCTGAGCTGATACAACCTGTACAACCTTCTGTTCCAGGTATAATAAAAATGAGTTTATATCTGAACTGAAATAATGACATCACTAAAATCAAGGTAGACAATCCATCATCTTATGTTTGATATGGA
Organism: Chlamydotis macqueenii; assembly: GCF_036417535.1. Lineage (NCBI taxonomy): Eukaryota > Metazoa > Chordata > Aves > Otidiformes > Otididae > Chlamydotis > Chlamydotis macqueenii. Next base: position 99,015,503 of record NC_141558.1, on the reverse strand, counting down.
GTCCAAAACAACCGTGGAGAACAAGGAGCTGAAGTAGAAATGCTGCATGCTTGTAATTGCTTTTAATTACTTTGTTTAACTCTAATAGGATTCAGCTTTGAGCTACATGTTATTACTATGACTTGTTAGACCCAGTGCTATTTCAAATTGCTATTTGCAAAATGCAAACAATTTCTTAAATACTGCTCTGAGGCCAGAATAGGTGGTGTGTAGGGCTGTATTAAAATTCTTCAATTAAGCTGTTTGAGAGAATGTGTTAAAAGACTGATGGAGGATATAAAAAAGGGTAATTTTTAGATCATCTGTGACACCCCAAAAAGAAAAAACAGTTTCCAATAAAATACAATTAGGGTATCTTTTTCTGTGAAGTTGTTTCTACTGTCTTAAGTGTCAAGTGTTTTGTGTGTTTTTATCTTCTTTGCTTTGGTAAAGGACATGTTGATGAACACACTTAGTGAAATTAGTATTATGAGGAATAGGTTTCATTTACAAGGAAGTATCATACACTTTAGTGAAAGATTGAGTACCGTATATGTCACTCATCTCTTTATCACTAAATTGTATGATTTCAATACAAGTTTAGGATAGGAAGTAAACAGTACTGTATCAATTTTGTTATTTCAGAGCGAAAATTGTTCTAATTGTTCATTTGTCCATGCTATTGTAGTCATAACCCCTCTATCTTTACTCTCACAGCTCCTCTGTCGAGTCATCTGCTATCACGTGGATTAGGAGCTCAAAGGTTTTTGTAGTCTTTCAAATGAAATTAATTTATTCCATTGATATACAATACCATTGATATCTTGTTAAGAAAAATTATCATCTACCTCACTTTTTGAGAGTAATTACCAGCGCTTCTTCCTTCAGAACCCAGTGCTTTCTGTAGCAGTCCTTGTTTTGATCTGGTCTAAATTCAGATTCAGAAGAAGTTGAAATGCATGCACTTTTCTATTGTTTTTGTTTAGAGATTGCTTTAGAACTTACTTGATTTTAATTTTCTAGGATTATAGTAAATTTTATTTTAAGGTATCCTAAGATTATACGTTTGTCTTCATATTTGAAACTTCTCTATTTAATGAGTGTCTTCAAATTTAAGGATGAAGGAAAACCAGTTGCTCTTTAGATATGAGCCTTTTCTAAACCCTTTTGAAAGGAACTGTTTGGAAAGAAAAGAGTTACATAGACAAAGCACAAACAAGATTTCATTTGATATACAGTAGTTTCACTGTCCAGTACCCCCGACAGAATATTAGGAGAGTGATTAACTAATTGATTTGATGATAGCATTAAATTGCTGTGAAATTTTCCAAATGCATATGAATATGCAGGATAAAAATGGATCGATTTGTCCTAGGCAACTGTTTTATTTCAGCATACAACGGTCTGGGAACATACATTTGTAAAATAAGCAAACAAAACTCAATGAAGTATAAATCATACCTATGTAGTTACATTTCAGTTTGCGTGGGCAAATGTATTGTACTTATTGTTGTGAAATTTTCCTTCCCAGATAGCATTGTACCTTCCTCCCTTTCTGAAGAGGAATCCACTCAACCTCATGTACTCTGGTTCTACTGCTCTGCAAACATGCTACACATAGAACTCACCTTTACGTTGACAGTAAACAGTATTTATAATTACTGTGTTTGTTTATAGCAAACACATAAGAGGAGTTTTTAAAACCAGCATCTTCTCAGCCATAATCTTTACTAACTCAGTAATGAAAGGCTGTTCAAGCAGGCTATTAAAAAAAGGGAGGAGGACTTCTAGTGTTTATTTTTAGTCCTCTGTTGTCATTCCTTCAGCGAACAAATATTTTTCTAAAATTTTTGTAGTCCATATTTGTATGCCTTACATTCGCTCATGCATCTTGTATTTTCCACAGCACGACTTTCTAATTCACCAAATAAGGTTCTCAACAGCGCGTCACATTTTTCAGACAGGGATCATATTTAGAGCTAAATTTAAATAAGACGTTGTAGGAAGTTAGAGTTCAAAGCTGTCAGTCAAGATCATGTTGCTCAAAAAGAGGAAAAACCTGACTAGAAACTATTTGAAAAAATCACAGGTGAAATTAATCTGGGAAGATTCTTTATTTATCTCTTTTGGAAGAAGTTATAACCTCATCATTACAACTACTTTAGAAGTGTACTGAGAATATATGGGAAATCCTGACTCTATTAAATTTGATTTAGATTAAAAACTCTGAAGAAGGAATATTTGATATGAACTTTGAACTGCAGTGTGCATAACTATAAATATTTCAATTTTCACATTGATTAAAAAAAAAAAAAGGAGAATTCCCACTGATTTTTGGTGTGTATAAAACAGCAGAACTGTCTTGCATCTGAAAAGCTTGCAAGTGATAGACTGAATGTTAGGTTTTTTTCCTAAAATGAAGTATCACATCCTAAAGGCTGTAAGATGATAGCTTAAAATATATTTAAAATATAATGCGTATGTATTTTTCTTGAGAGACAGTCTTCTGAATTAGCATCTGCGCTTGCTTGCATTCTCTGTCGCTCGTTTTCCCTTCTGGAATGTTTGCTTTCAATTGAATGATTGTGATCATGATGTTTCCCACATATTGACAGAACAGCACTTAAATTGATAGAAAATGTTCCTGAGACGTGAATTTTGTTAGAAGATTTGTGGTCAAACAAAATACTGTTTAACATCCATATCTTGTGAACATAGTGGATCTATTTGATACATGTACAGTTTATATGGAACAGAGGAAGTTTTAAAGCCTTTGCTGGAAATGTATGGATTCTGCTTTTCATTTCTGAAAATGTTTAAGATATTGTAGCTTCATACCACAGGAGTTTGGATGTATTTTCAGTATTCTAATCATTGCATTTTACAGGACTGTGTCATGAATAAGCTTATGTTCAAAATGCTGTTTCTGGAATGCTTCTTTAATGGTCAGATTTAATTGGCATTTGGGTTTGTGGGATCTTTAAAATTTGCCACAGTTGTTGACAAGTTATTGTTGAGTGTTCCTAGCAAGTACATTTTTATAAACTTACTTTTATTGCTCAGTATTTACCTGAGCGTGTAAAATGATGAAGTGTTAAAGTTCTGTTACTGGTGTTATAAAATGAAATTTCAGTAGTCGTTACTTAAAATATACATGAACAGTTAATATTATATATTTATATCTACATACATAGTGAGTACATGTTTTAAGTTGGTATGAATGTGAGGATAACCTTTGTATAAGCCTTGAGCTCAACGATATCATAGTATTAATGCATTCCACAACTTTTGCATGCATTGCGTATTCATAAATCAGTTATTGAAGTTCAAACAAATTAAATAAATATTTGTGTTCCCTTGAAGTGCTCTTGTTTATCATGATGCTTTCTATAAGACAGTGTCTTTAAATGTGTGAGTGAAAAGGAAAAGTATAATTCAATCAGTGCATTTTCTCTTAACTTCTCCTCCCTATTCAAGTAAATTTCTCTCTTCCAGAAATGTTTACTAATTGCTCTAAAGTGTGTAATGAGGATATAACTAGAGAAGATTGGGGGTTCTACTGTATGTGAATCTTAGGTCTGTTGTTAACTGTACGCATGATGGGAGAGTCATTAAACTTCAGTGTATTTGTTTCTTTGTTTTACTTATCTTTCATTTAAGAGTTAATATAATGTCTCACTCTAGGGTATTACATGGAATTTAATTACTTGTAGAAGAGATCCTTTCAGAAAAATAATGCTTTTGGTTGGCATGTTCCAAAAGGAGATAGCGTCAATTTTTCTTTCCCAGAGTAAATAACTCATAATTCATCACTACCTCTTTTTCCCAGGCACAAGTAGATGCTGTTTCTGAAAGTATAACATATTGTTTATGGAAGAGATGTCTTGAATTTTTTTTGTTGAGCTCTCTCGATATAGATTTGTAATCTTGATTATTGATGTAGTTCATGGTTTTACTCTGAAGAAAGAAGAAATTCTATTATTAGGTATACCCCTGGATGCAGTTCATTTAAAAAAAAAAAAAAAAAGCCTGTACAGATGGAAAGAGTGCTTTCCTTTAACTGATTCTTGGCATATCTTTTCATATGCAGGGGATGGGGAACCTTCTGGAAAGCAGAAACCATCAAACTATTTGAGTTTACCCATACAAAAATTGTCTCACATATTGGTCAGAAAAGTTGACTTTATTTTGGTTTTATGCATGTAATATTTGCTTTTCTTCCTGGAAGTCAGTCTCTGCTGTTCTTTTTTTTTCTTAAGGCGGTACTTACCAATATCAAAAACAAAAATCTGGGTTTTATTGTGGTATCTGTACTGGCCCGCTCAGTACCAATGTTGTGTTGTCATTAACCTGCATTTCTAAGTCCAGTCAAGCAACTGGCATTTTTATAAATATATTTCCCTACAAAATAAGGTTAGAAACTTACAGATGATATTATAGTAGTTCTTTACATGGTTAAAACTTTTGAAGGGAGAGTTAGTCTTAAAAATAGTAAAAGAGACATCCACCAGGGGGATGGAGAAAGAAAATACTCACTTTTCTTCTAGTTTCCCCCTCTCCAAAGAATTAGTACCATTTGGTTAATGGGCTTTCTTGGCCAAATAAACATTGTCTATGTAGATTTCAGCACCTTGTCACTTTAACCATTTATTATCACCAGTGTTCCTAACTGGACTGCAGCTGCTGCCTGTCACACAAAAAAGGAAGAGGTGTTACCAAATGTAGCTTAATTAGTCCACATTTAAAATTCACACCTCGTTTTATTTAACTACAGAAGCAGCAGTACTTTATGGGAGGATTCTGTCTTTGGTTTGGATTCTTAGGCATAACTAGTTAGCTGTTCTGTTATTTCACCTGCATTAGTGTTTATTTTGATAATGGATTAAATGTAATTTAAATGGAGAACAAATTTTACATTAGTTCACACATGTCACAAATTGGGAGATCACAACATGAGGTAAATATTAAGGATTTAGAGACCAGGATGAATGATACTATAGAAAGTCTGGAAAGATACATTATACATAACTGATGACAGTTCTTTTGTGTGTGTTTGCAACAGCGTTTCATACAGTAGCCTAGGAAGCACAAAATACCAGAAAGCCTTGGTTTTTGTTCTCAAACTGGAACCTTCTGCAGAGGAATCATACCAGTACAGTGTTTTGTGGAGAATGCGTGTTTGCCAGCAAACAGCATAGGTGACCAGTTTGTTCATTAAAACAGGTGATTATAAGGGAGATAATGCAAGGGTCCTTCAAGGACTCCTGATAAACTAATGCTAGGAGAGAGACAGAGAGAGAAGAAACAGATATGGTTGCTTTCTGCTGAATCACTATTTTATGACGAAGCTAACCTCACTTAATGCTGTGGATCCCTAAGGGAAAGGGCATACTTGTAGGCAAACTTTGTTCTTGCAAAGGGTAAAAAGCCTGTTGTCTCAAAGTTGTCTATATTGTTGTAACAATTGGATTCAGTCCACTCTATTTAAACATGCCTATATTCAATACAATTTGTTTAAATTACATGCCTTATTTTTTTCTGTTATTTTTTTTCTTTCAAAGGCCAAGTTCTGTTAAATACACTTTATTTTCATCTCTGTCATCCTTGCAAGTGCCAAGAGCAGGGATCACTTGTTTCCTTTCAGATTGTACTGAGGTAGGCATGTTTTATCTTGCTGCTGCCAAGATAAAATACTGGATTTCTTTTGTAGGTGGAGCACCTAATTTGAAAACACTGTGGTTTGCCAAAGGACCTGATGTGGAAAAGCAACGGTATAGTACCTTTCTGGCATGCTTCCACCTTCAGGACTGGATGGAAGAGTTCCAGGCTCTAGAAGCACCTGTTGCAGCATTCTGCTGCTTGCTGGCTTATCTTATGATGCAGGTAACTGGGACAGTTGCTTTTTCTTGAACTATCAGCCCTGATAGATGTGATTGACTAAGAAACTGTTTCTTGCTTGCCTGTGCTGGATTTTTTCTCTTAATCTTTATTGTAGGCATAGTTGATAAAATATAATAGTACTGCATTACAGGATTTTTAATTACTCCATTTAACATGCATCATCCTGTTCAAGAAACGTGGGTTTTTTTAGTAGTTAATCATAACTTTCACATGCCCCTGACAAAGCCCCTTGGGCAGTTTAACAGAGAGAGTATAAACTGAGGGATTTCCTCTGCTTTTTGGGACCTGTTTGCAAATTAAAGCTTCGCTTTTTGTGTTTCCCTTGTGGCATCAGAAGAAGATATTCCCTTGGTGACTATACAGGCTGTGCAAACAGACAGTATAAATATTTAGTCAGCTCTCACTACTTCTTCACAGCATCTTGTCAATCTACTCAGTTTCAAGCCAGAATTGAGGATATGGCTCTTCTCATTAAATTCTGAGTAATAGTGGGTCATTAGGCAGCAGTTCTGTTATAATTCCAAACATTTGACAGCCTGCCGACTACCTTAATTGTAATAAAAGGTAACACAAGATTATATACAATATTGCTTCATTATTTACATTTCTCTTAGTTATTTAATATATTGTCTGTACTTGCCACCTTTCAAATGCTGATCTCAGAAGCAGATTTTCATCTCTGAGGATGAGAAAATTATAATGCATTTGTCTTTTGTTTTGGGACTTTGCTCAATAACAGATTTATACTGGTGGGAGATACATGAGAACAAGATCTCTCTGACTTTTCCTTTCTTTTTCCTTCATATATGTTTGCTCAGACTTAGATGATGCATTGAGGAAGTACATATGGAAATTATACAAATGATCCCTATTTATCTATTTTCACTGTTTCACTTATTTATTTTGCTATCCTGTATACCCTTTCATAGCGGGTTACTAAATTATTTGAGAAGGGTTTCTTTAGTGGGATTAAGAAGAGTAGTAACGGGACAGAACACCTACAGAAATGTGGATTTACTGAGCCTTGATCACAGCATGTTAATAAAATGGCAAAAATGCTTATTGGGAATATGGTTTTCAGAATTTCTTATCCAATGGCTAATGTTAAAAACAGATGAAAACAGTTTTGCAGCTCTAGTTTTCAACAAGAATAATAGCAGAGAGATCATGCAGAGGGCTTAGTTTGATGGAAGGTTTTTCATGGCAGTACCAGTTTCTCAACACCTATCCTGTCTTCCTGCTTCTCTTCTGCCCTCTGAGTTGCACTAATACATTCTATCCTGTGAACCAGACTGGGGAATTGATTTGAATTAAAATATCTTTCATTGCTGAGTTGTATTAAACTTTGGTGAGTTCTCTGATATTGTCCATTTGTTTTCTTGGGGTGTGTGAGAGGAAAACATGAGAGCAAGAGTGGCAGCAACCATGCTTTGAGCTGTCCATACTGCTTCTATTTGTTTGAGCAATTGTAGGTTGCTTTGAAGCAAGCTAACATCATTTCCTTCAGCTCATATGAGGGAGAAATAAATTTCTTAAAAATTTAGTTACTTATCATTTAATCTAACCTAAAACTTAGGTTTTTTTTCAGGAAACAGCGTACTGAGGAACCCATGTGACTTCCTCAAAATTTATATGCAAGTATTTAATGAAAACTTCAGATGCTTTTCTTTTTTTTAAAGTGAGAAAAAATTTCAAATAAGCGAATCTTAACTATGTAAAGAAAGAAGCGTAATCTTTTCAGTGAGAGTACTTTCCAAATATCCTCAAAATTAAGAACAAAAATAGTGAAAAAATTACAAAATAATAGGTCTGTCTTTAAAGTTGGGGAAAGGAGTGAATGAGTTCAAATATCAAACTGTGGAGGCTCCAGAAAAAGAGGAAATTTCAAGCTATTCAAGATATTTCAAGATATTCGTAAGCATTTTGGCTGATCTGCTCTGTCAGGGGCATTTCCTTGCTGTTGTACTTGCAAACAATCTTTGATTTACTTTTCTTAGGACAAAACTGTGCAAGTATTAAGAGTTGTTTTGTAGGTGAAAGTCACTTTTGCTGTTAGTGCAATGTATAAAATGTGCAGGTTTAGTAAACCTCTCTTGTCGCCATCTTGTTGCCACAAAGGCGACACCTGACTTGAAGTACAAGGTAAAGTAGGGCCGTTATCAGATCTTAGCAGGCAGGTGCTGTTAATGAGTACCAAGGAGCATTTTGAAAGCTTAAAACTTTTCTGATATCCCTCACATTCTTGTGCTTTATGCAAGTTTTAACAGCATCATAAAGGGGAAAGTATTTTGCAGTGGGACCAGCAGCAAGGCTTGATTTAGGAAAAAAAAAAAAGAAGAAGAAGAAGAAAAAGAAATTCTCAGTAGTGGTTAAATAATTTTTACCTTGAGGAGGAAAGAATGAGTTACTCCTTCTAAACAAATAAATGAATTAAGTAATTATAGATGGCTCCTTAGTGGGTTTTTTTCCTTTTTCTATTGACTCACATAAATAGTTTTTTGTTAATTTTTCTCTCCTTCATTTTTTTCTGTCACTTTTTGGTTTTTAATAAGTCTTAATAGAAACTCTTAATGAATTGAAATGGGATGTACTCAACATTCCTCGAAAATCAATCTGTTAAAAGAAGGGCAGTGCAGGGTTTTAGGCAGCCTTTTAACTGCATTGTAAGCCCACAATGCACGTTTTCACACTTTGGAAGAGAAATCTTCCCTTAAGTTCCAATTGATAAAGAATTGTAATGCTTTATAGATCTCGCTTAGAACCCTTTTTATGGCCTCAACATTTGTAATGGGTATTTGGTCTTGGTGCACATGTATAATCTATAGTGTTCTTAAAAGAGGAAGTTAGCACTCAAAACTGAACTGGTACTGTCAGGGAATCAGCTCAGCTAGTCTAGAGGTGCTGTCCCTCTGAGGTCACCATGTGACTTTATAGAATTTACAGAAAATCCCGCCACTCTCCATTTTCTGATACAAGTATTAGAGTGAACTGTTACATGAATTTAGAATTTTCCATTATGTTTTCTGACTTGAACATTTTAGGTCTAGTTTTCTTATAGTTTTGAGTTCTTCCCCATTCAATATGTAACCTAAAAGCAAAAAAGAATCCAAATACATTTTGTTAAATCCTGAGATGTAGGTTCAAATAAGGAATTGAAATACTTTAGATTATTTTTAAAGTTTCCAGCAGATAACCATCTAAATATTTGAAAGAAGTCCTAGTAGTAATCACATCTGTGGCTCATTGAGATTATTTTTATTCTGGGTCTTGATTATAAAGCAATTAATTTTTTTTTTTTTTTACTATGTTTAGTGTTATGGAGACGAAGAAATTTCCTATTATTAAGAAACTCCAAGGGAAGAGGAGAGGGGAATACGTTAAGGGTGGGCATTTTGTTTGGTGTGTGGAAATCCGCATATGTACACTATACATGGGTATTGGGGTATGCACTTCGTTCAAGTTGTGAAAGTATTTTGTTCCCTTTAAGTGTCTTTTCCTAGACAATGCATTCATGGTGGTCATAACTTCATGAGGCCATTGATTTAAGTTTGATGTGCCATGATCAAGAGGAGCCAATTTTCAGAAAGTTCCTCCTCAGAGCCTTCAGATAATGTGTTATTTTTTAATCTGTTTTAGGTCAGTAGCCTGTCTCTGGAGGACTTAAGTGCATTTGTGGCAGTCATTCTCTGCCTCAAAGGGAAGTCAGCTCCTCAACTGGCAGGTTTGCAGGTATGGACTGGAATAATTGAGCAACATAAAATGTTCATGGTAATTTGGGGATAAATATTTTTTGGGGAAAATTCTTCTACACTAAGTTTTTTTTTTTCCAATACAGGAACTGAGGGTCATAGTCAGTATATAGGCTTTTAATGTTCTGCAGTTCATGTGAATACTTAGAAAGGACATTTTCTAGTGGTTGCAGTCCTAGAGTAAGTCTCAGATTTCTTCCAGACTTCCAGCTGATGGCAGATTTGTAATGGTGAATCCTGTCTTGCAACATTGCTTCATTCTTTTTTCCTGAGGAGGATAGAATTTTGGGACATAATTTGTATGAGAATCACTACATTAAATAAAGTTTAGCATTACTGCTTGTAGGAGAACATAAACATAACATAAACCTAACCAGAAAAAAATGCTTTATTACCTAATATGACCCACTGTAGTGAAGACCTTTTGGATCACACTATTCTGTAATTATTCAGTTCTTTTAAAAATGTTTGTATACTGTCTGCAAATCTGTTTTTTTTTCTTTCCTATCTTCTTGAATGCATGTGTGAAAAGCAGGTTGTTAGATGGTTTTTGCAGTAGAACCATCTAAATAGTTCTTATATATCTAATTATACAAGAGTATTTTCAATCTCATAGCTTGAGATTGTATTTCAAGTATTAGTAGTGTATGGCACAGACTGCACATGTCAATAGCTATTTGAGTTGTGGGTTTTCTTAAAAGTAAGGAGGAAAGTGTTAGAAATGGTTAGAAGGGTTAGAAGATTCCAACTCAGAATTACTTAAACTGTTTTTACTCATTACTGTGAGTTTTACAAAATTGAATTATACTATTATTTTAATAGATGGTAAATAGGTTATCATTAGTAAATAGCTTAATTTTCTAGGTGTTTGTGTTTAAAATCAGTGGAGGATTCAAGTGCAATGACTTACACTAGTACATAGCTAATTAATATATGGCTTTTATAGTAGGAAAGTAGAAGAACAGAGTTTAATCTGTTTACCATACTTTTTCTTCTCCACTGAGGAGTCAAACATGATCCCTAGCAGCAATTTAAGAACTTCCAAGGAAGTTATGTTAAAGTTAGCATCTGCAAAATTTTATGATAATGTTTACTCATTTGAATTTCAGACGTAACACTATATTATTATTTTAAATGTAGAAAAAGTGTTTACTCCTTGTAAACCGTTCTGTGAAGACCACTGATTTGGTTTTAAAAATTGCTTTGGTTCTGCAAAAAGTCCATTAGCAAATATGTTTCAGCAGAAGACGACTTAACTTTCACTGTGAAGTATGAGAGAAAATATAAATAGAGCCAGCTCTTCTCATAGGATGAAGAGGTCTTTTCAGCCTTCATTTTCAAGTCTGCTTTCTGATATGCTGTCCGTACTTCATAGTTAATGAGATCCATAAATCAGCAAATTTATGAAACAGACATGTCCATGGTTTGAATAAAGTGGGTTAAAGCCATAAAAAATATAGTTTGTCTCGTGCTGAAAGAAAGTGGGCTGTGGACATATAACTGTAATCCACATTAAATTGTTACTTTCTGAGAATAACATGATGTTTATACATGAAGATTTGATTATTTTGCAAGATCAGTGGTTTCAAAATACCAAAATGTGCACACGATAGAGAAGATATTTTATACGTTCTTTTTCTCTAAGTTTTTTCTAGTTTCCTTGTGCCCCCTTATATGGTAGATTAACATTCTGCTTTGCCCAGGCTTCCCATAGAGCTTATACATAAGGTCAGAATTAAATTTTGGACCCCAGGTTGCCTGTTTCCCTTCTTTCTGTTTTGATCTGGTGTGTGGTTTTGGCAGAAAGCCCAGAGAGCCATCAGTCTGACTTTGAGGCCATTGTAGAGAAAAAGAGGCACCAGCAGTCATGCTTGCAGTCTTGTTTCTTGTGTTGTGTTGGCCCTGGTTGTTTACAAGTGCAATTATAGATAATCTTTCACCTGTAATGTATGTAAAACACTGTCCAAACAGGAGAGGCTGTAGTGAATTCTAAACAGAAATACATTTCTGCTAAGATTTCTCTATGTGAATATATGAAAAAAAATTGTATTGGAGGTGGAAAGTTGTGAATCACATCTCTTCTGAACATTGTAGCCAAAAATGAGATAGGAACATTTGGTTAAAAAGGAAATATATTTGGAAATTGGTAGATTAAACTTGCGTACTGTTAAATGCTTTTAAAAGTGAAACGTGCATCAGAAAATACAAACTCGAAGTTAGTAGCAGATGCCTGGGTGGACATACATACACATCACTTACTGCTGGAATTCATGGCATTCGCAAGGTCTTTATAACTTTGCCATAAGATATCCAGTTATGCCAGAATATCTACTTTGGAGTACTTACATCTTTTGTGCAACTTGTAAAAGGAGCAGTGTGGCTGTGTATGAAGTGTAAGAAAGTCACATACTGAAGTGTATTCCTTCAATTTTTCAAGTGCTTTTAAATAACTACTTAAAAAGTATTACTGATATGAAATCAGCGCAGTCATTTTGGATCTTAAATTATAAGCTCCAGAGAGTCTTTGCAATTTGATTGCAAATGAACTTTCACAAAATACATATTAAATGTTACTTCATTAGCTTTTGGAATTATTAAAAAAAAATACTCAGCAAACTAGTTAACTATTTCACAGGCAGAAGTAGCTTTAGCAAGAATTGTAATTGCATGGACCCTTTGAATATTTTCCATTGTACAGTGTCATGAAAGCAGAATTATCTTGGTAATAGTATTATAGCAACATTACATAATATATTTTTATCTGAATATTTTCTGAGGGATATTTAGCCACATGCATGCAGAAAAGCAGTGTGTTTTAGGGTAGTGTGTAAGTATCTTGGTTAGGATCCTGCAACTTTCAGACGGATGGTGCTAAATCTATGCTGTATTTTTAAACTCAGTATTCCTTCTCCCTTGTCATATGGACAGAAAAGCATAAATAATACTCAGATTCTGAACATTCCAGAATTTAAATCTTCTGACCTATTTGGCAAGCAAAGATACATTTGTTAACACAATTAGGTGTGATGCTTTTCAGACAGACTCCAAACAGGCTTTATGAGTTATGTTTTTCAAAATATAATTGTTTTAAAAAAATTCTTACTCCTCCAGGGAGTGTATGTTTATTGTGCCTGTGTGACTGTCTCCTAATAAATATTTACCTGAAGTCTAACTGGATTGAGGAAAACATAAAATACAAGTAGGAATATTGTAAAGATCTCAAATGTAAACCTCTCTCACATACTTAGGACCTGCTTCTTTGATGTATGTTGGTATTAACTAAAGTGGAATTTGAGTGTATTCCCAAATGCTTTACTGAATCAGGGCTTTATATTCCCACTAAATTTGCATCTGTCAAAAGTGTGTTTAAAATGATACGTGAGATTGTTACTGGCAGGGAATGGAGAACAGGGGGGATTGAGGTAGTTTATTGATCTTGGTATTGCTTCCCAGCCCATTCTCTCATCTGCAGTCTTCAGGTTTTCTCAGTGTTCTGGACTAATCTGGACAAAAGTCAGCAATATGGGATGTGATTGCAAGCTCAGATCAGTTCAGTCTCTGTTCAACCTCAGAAATACAACTTTTTTTTCTCATTTCTTCAAGATAGTATTAAATTAACTAATCCAAATGGAAACACTTTTAAGTCTTCCAGCAGCTAAATTTGGTTTAAAACATTAAAAAAAAAATTACATGATTAATCGAGAGTAAGTTGCATCAAATGAATGATCATAAATGAACCTGCTTATATTAACTCTGTATATTAAGGCTGAACGTATTCAGGCTTCCATACTCTACCATTCTCTTAATAACTGTGTTTTGGCTTCCCAAGCCTGCATGCCTAGTTCAGTGTCGCAGAACCTGTTTATTTTCTCTAATGACTTTGAAGTGGTGAGTATGGATCCCCTGTTCTGTTACTGAGAGTGAAATATTGCATCTGCATAGATCAAGCATTACTGCAAATACAATTATATCTCAGGAAGTAAAGTTAGTCACTGTTTTACAGTATTTTTTAAAAGTCCCATTTTTAAATCTGTTGCTATTTTCATAATAATCTTTTGAAGTTCTGAAGAAATTCAAGTTTTCTTGGTCCTGTTGCATGGACAACTGGCTCTACCTTTCTTTGTTGCTGTTGGATCATAAACATATTTTAAAAAAACTTTCTTAGGTTAACATTCCAGACAGGTCAACTTTCAGACAGGATTGCTGTTCTGCCCCACTCTCCCTCATTTTCTTCTTTACCAAGTTGGGTATATTTATTAGTATGAGAATCTGTTATGCTGAATATTTTTTACATTTGACATAAGCTCCAGTGTCAGAATTCACTTAACTGCATGAATTCTTTTATATGTCACTGCCACAAATACAAACCCCGGCATAGCTAGATCAGCTCTTCTACCTTCTGAGAGAAATGCATTAATTTAGTTGGATGCAGTTTGCTTACGGAGAAAACCTTGAGCAAGATTTTGAAAAAGAGCCTTAAACTAGAGAATTAATATCTCTTTTTGTGGAAGATGATCTTGTATTTTTGTGCATAATTGTATGAATTTGCTCTGCTTTTCTGTGAGTTTTCCCCTTTACTGCCATGTAACTCATTAGCAAGGTTTCAACAGCAAGGAAGTAAGAGCAATGTTTCAATTATACAATGCTTTTAGGCTCTATGCAGCATAAAGAATTTTTCATGATGTTTAAGGTAAAAGACACTCTGGAATTTCAGATAACAAAATTACTGTTAATTTTTAATCCATGCTCAGTAATACTGCAGAAGGTGACATGTAGTCATTGGTAGTGAGAGTAATAAACTTCTCCCAAAATACTATGCAAACCGATAGCTTTGAAAATGTCCGAGATAACGTATTACAGAGAGGGAAAATAATAATTTCTGGTATCAACTGACATTTTCCTGCCAAGCTTGTATTGGTCAAAGTGTACGTTTACTCATGAGATAAATAGTTTTCACTGCCTTGCATATTGTATGGTAGAAAGAACAAGCACTACGTGAGGGTTGGAGGTGGTGTTTGCATGGCATAGGTGGGGTTGTTCTCCAATGCCTTTAAGGGCTGACCTGTGTCCCCGCGGGGCAGGTGACATGCAGGGACTGGAGCCGGGGAGGGAAGGGAGCGTGCCGTCAGGAAGCGATGGCACGCGTGCACCTGCCTGTCATCTGCTCTGGGTTGCCTGCACCTGCCTGTGTGCCCCTGTCACGCCTGAGCAGGAATGCAAGCTGCACATCTGCCTAGGCTTTCCCTGGAGAAGCAGATGGCTACTTCGGAGAAGCAAAAATGTTTTCTGAAATCACTTAATGGGCCGTTTATAGCTGGATGGAGAAAGAAGATAAAACAAGCCTTTAGGCATGTGGTTACATTGCTTTGTAGGATGTACTGGAATTTTTCAATTTACTGTAGTAGAAATGTTCATCTTAAAGATATCAGAAACAGCAAGGCTGACAAAGAACTGATTTGTTCCCTTTCTTTTCATGTGTATTCTTGATTGACATTATCATTGTCCAGGGGTTAAAAGTCAAGATGGTGGCAGTTCCTATCTGTTGCTTCCTCTATGACTTTGGTCAAGTTGTTCAGTTCTTTCTTGTATTTTAGTTCTTACTTGTAACATTCATGCACCAGTACTCTCAATAATAGAAGTTCTTTAGCCAAAAGTACTGTATGAATGTGAATTTTAAATATATTCTTAACATTAATATTGATGTCGCACATATATTCTCTTCCCCTTCACCTTTATTTTGGGATTATTTCATGTGACGTTCACTGAACAGTAGCTGAGATGCAGTTAAAGGAGCTTTTTGTAAAGAAATGGAGCTGTGTTAAGAGACAAGTGATGTGCGTACATTATAATGTCCCTTACCAGCATTATATCTTTGCACTTCAAGACGGCATCACTTGTTAAGACAATTTTATCTTAATGTTATACGTGAGGAAACAACACACAGGGTCAATAAACACCAGATGTGTAAAGGTGGTTGTGTGTTACTTCGAAACAAAATTAGTAATTTATGGGGAGATTTAGTTAGTTGTTTAGGAATCTACTCAGCGTGCCTAGTGTCACACCAGCACTAGTAGGAAGCATATGCACATTAACTAAAAAGGTATATTACATTCAGCTAGGCTGCTATATATTCCCTTGATAGATGTAAAAGAAGAGACATTCAGTTCCTTGCCAAACACAAAATTATGTATGTGTGGGTTTTAGCAAGGGCAGTTAATGCACACCTAATCATCTCCTGTTTAGCGATAGTTTTCTGTTTACTTTCTGTGTACATGATACAGAAATACGTCTTGGCAGAAAATATTTCTATGCTAGAACTGAAGTTCTGCAAGTTCCTACTGAAGTCAGTGAGGGCAACTACTGAATTTTATAGAAGCACAACTATGCCAATACACTTTTGAAAAAACATCCGCCAGTCTGCTCGGTGTTATTTACTTTTTAGCAAAATTATACAATTGTGTGTTGTATTTCTACTTTGAGGTTTCAATACAACAGAGGCATACTTCAGTCTAGCAACAATGGCAAGTAATGTTTTTCAGTTATAGGAGGCTGAAAGTGTAGCAGTTCTGCAGGAAGTTTATTTTGGCACAACACCTTGTGCCAAAAAAAAAGGTACCTTTTTTTTTTTAAAATGGCTGTGGATCAGTTCCTGAGGCTGGAAAGTCAGTGAATGCTTATTTCGTCAGCAAAGCGCCTGCAGAATCCAATGCTGGCTGAAGTGCTGAGATCCCAAAGTTTTGCTTGTTAGAAAGTATGCATTTTCTTTCAAACAGCATTCTTCTCTGTGTTAAGTACACCTTTAGAAATGGCCAAGTCACTCTCACATAAACTGTTTCCCTGTTTGTATTCAATTTGCTCTGACATAGTGCTGATGAAAGAAAATGTAAAATATTACAGGTAAATAATGTTATTTTCTTTAAAACCTTTATTTGTCGTCAGTTCTTGAATAGCTCAGAAGACCATCTTTATGCAAGAGCAGTGTACACCAAACAAGAATTCTCTAATTTCACTGTATGTGTTCATCTAAACTACAGCATAGGGTTGATGTTCTTGTGCTGAAATGTAGCAACTTTCAACCAGTGTGTGGCAGTTTTCCGTTCCAAAAAAAATAGGTGTTCTGGAAGTTGATACTCTTTTGCAGCTTAATTACAAATCAGTCCACAGTGTCTTGAACGTACCTGATCACAGGTTGCAGGTTGGCAGCTCCTTTCATAGGTTATCTGAGATACTGCTGTGTTGATTCATAATTTGGTTTGTCTTGGACCTTGGGATTGTCATGAAATAGAAGCAGACCAGTTCTTCCTTTCTTCCTCAACCTGTGGACTTAACACCTGGAAAATTCCTTAGCCAGAACGGTTTACTTTGGACCACATCACTTCAAAAGGTGAACTGTAGTATCAGCAATCTTATTGTGCAGCTGCTTTGCAATACAAAGAAACCCTAGGATTTAAAAAAAGCCCAAAACCAACAAAACCTATATTGCACTAGCAAACAGTATTTTTCCTCCTGGAATTCTCTATACTAACCATCTTGGTTCAGTGAACTTCTGAAGTTCACTAGTCTTTCTGTTGGTTTCAGTGGCAAAAAGATCAGGCCCTTAAAAAGCATGTACCCAAAACAGCTTAAGAGAGGGAATGGTCATACATTAGGACAATTAAATAGATCTTGAACATCTAGTCTGACTCTGGGGAGGGAAAAAATCCAAAACTAATTTTTAAGCTTGGCTAATTAAGCCTTGGACAGTTTTAGCAGTGAACTCCCACCTATCAAAATGTATTTGTTGTTACAGTGATGTCTTAATCCATTACAATGGTTTCACAGTACACTGAAAAAAATGCCCCTAAGGTAAGCAACCAGATAGCAGCACGCTGGGCAGTTGCATGCCTAACCAGTTATCATTTACCCATGTAGTCTGCCGCTGTGAAAGGACGCTGCATTAGCACAGGTAGCCCAGTAGTCGTGTTGGTGGCAGAATTTTTACTCCTAAAACTTTGTTCCATGGACCAGTCCTGTGATTAAAAAAAGGGAAAGGGCTGGGGTGAGGTGTGGATAAGGACTTTAGATCAGGAGTAGGGTCAGGATGCAGCCCCTGATTTTAAAGATTTTGGTAAAAGAGCTGGTCAGTGTGGAGTAGAACACAGAGATATATGTGGAGTGTGAGAAAGTAAAGGAGTGGAAGAAGTTTGATCTCTGAAGGCTTAACAATTAAAAGTTACTGGAACTAAGAGAAGGAAGTGACCTTTTGTATATTTTTAAAATTTTTCTCGATGTCCCCTAATAACTTTTGAATATGTTGGCTGATTTCAGCCACGTTTGACAGAGATGTAGGAGTCTGAGAGAAATAAGTTACTGCTAATGGTTTTAAATAGACAGCTGAGGAGAAGGGGAAGGCACTCTAAATTGCCCAACAGGAGGAAGCTTTAATGTGACATCACATTATTAGGGCATCCGTGTGAGAGGGAGACATTGCTACAGGCATGGGAAAAAAATTCTAATAATTACTGAACCATTTCAGATGCCAGTGACATGGCACATACAGGAGCCCATCAGTTGCTGGTGTAGATGTACCAGGAGTCTGAAAAGCTTTGTTAGTTGCAAGGCAAACTAATACTTCTAACTAAACCAATACTTCCCCTTCTCATAATTCCACAACAGTTAACTAATATATGGAAAGAAAAAAAAAAAAAAGAAAGAAAGAAAATGTGATCATAAGAGTTTGCAGAGTCCCAAAGAAACAAAATATATTTTGCTACCAAGTAAATCCAATATTATCTAGATGAGGGAAAGGTCAGGAGGTTCAAAGATAAGTATGTCACCAAAAGCACGAGCACATATTTAAGACAGTAAAAATTAAAATACTAACAAATCCATTCATTTTTATAGAAAGGATGTGGCTGCTGGCAGGGCTACAGTCAGATGGTTAGCCTGATGACTGTGACTTAAAATGTGAATGTTCTGTAACACTATTTTAAACTGGTGATTTTCATCATCACAGAAATGTCATTTGTGCTGGATTTTATTGTAGATATGTTTAAGAGCTTTGATAAAGGCCAATATTTTTAAAAATTAAACAGGACATGAGAAGCATGAAGGAGAACTGAAGGAGATTTTTATCTGGTTGCAGATTGGTTAGCAGTAGTGTTTTCGTGGGGTTTTTTAGGGTGCTTAAAGGTAAAAGCAATTTTGAAGCTTTTTTTTAGGTTGACTTCACTGGAGTTATTGGCTTGATGTAAATAAAGAGAGGTATCATTTTACATCAAACTCCTGATAAAACCCAGTAAATAAACTTTCCTCAACATATAAACACTAAACAATTGGGTTGTTTACTGCTAAATATTTACCATGAAGCCTTAGAAGTGTTTAAAAACTGGTTTTTCTAGTTTCTATTGCAGCAGATGCCCTCACGAGATCTCTTTTCAATTTTCCTTTGCACACACCTTGTTTAAGCAGGAAGAGCTTAATTTAAGCCGTAATCTTTTATCAGAATAAACCTTAGTCCTGTTTACAAAATACTGCTGCTCCTCTCCCCGCTCAACTTGACAGGTCAAGGAAGCAGGTGATGTACTGCACTCCCAGCAGCCTGTTGCTGAACGCTGACTGATGGCAAGTAAACGTGCTATTTCACCAGCCCATCTCTGTAGGATAACGCTTCTGAAATTTACCACCATTGCACCAGTTTAGGTTAACTTTGCTCAAGAACAGAGCATATAGCTCCAGTGCACAGGGGTTTTAGCATCTTGTGACAGCTCACACTGGAAATTTATACTAATGGCTGGAGACAGGAAGATCTGGAATTCAAGAAATGACCCTGTCTTTTGGTTGAAATAATTTGTTTGGTGGTACTTTCCATTGCAGAAAATGTAACTTTAGTGAAGTTGTCATCAGTTGACAGTTTCTCTCTCTCTATTTGGAACACAATGTGCCTTACCTCTCCCAGGCCAAGCTAAGCCTTACTGTTTTCATGACAGGTTCCTGAGATAGGATCTACCCGCCTTTACTGCTCAAGCATAAATTGCCTGTGGTTAAATATTTGATCATTTAAGATACAGGTGAGTTTGAGGGTAGTAATGTATGAAGTAGTGTACTGATAACATACTGGCTCAGTTCAAGTGGATCTAAAAAGAACCAGCTAAACTAGGGAAGTACTCAGATTTTGATCACCATTACTTGAATTGCAGCAGTTTATTGCTTGGGTCAGATTTAATTGATTTTTAATTATTGTTCTTCAATTGATTAATTTTGGATAGAAATTAGCAAATACGAACCTGTCCTTGAGTGTTGTGTTTTCCTTTTTATAAACAGAAACAGGTATGTTCTTTTGAGGGTGGGTGGGGTGGGGAAGGAGGGAAAAAATACTTCATGTAATTTTAAAGATACTTCTTTTTAAATTTGTATTTCAAAATGTTAGCCGTAGTCTTCTATATTCAGCTCAACCACAGGAAGAACGTAACAGATTAGCAAAAAAAAATTGAAAGCATAAGAACAACTTTAACCTTGGTAACAATTATTAATAGAAATTTTTTTCATTGAAAAAGTGTATCACCAGAATGTTGTTGAAAATCCTACAAAAGGAACCAGTTCTTAAATGAAATGTATCATTTAGTGCATCGAGATACAGATGACGTGTAAAGTAGCGCAAGTAAAGAATTGTAAAATTATTATCTTACCTTTACATTTCTCCTTTCTAGAGAAAATTATTATCTTACCTTTACATTTCTCCTTTCTAGAAATTAAGATAGTGAGGTGACTTTGCCAGCAGGTACAGTTCTGGCCTTCACTTGTGTCTACTGACATCTGACATGTTCAGATACTTGCCCGCACCTTTCAAGTGCAGTAGAACCTATTCATTCTTTTAACAGAATTTGAATCCTCTGAACTCCACAGGGTAGAGTGGTGAAGAAGTTGTGGATTTTTTTAGTATGTTCTTGAAAATAGATTGTACAGCTTTCAAAGTGCATAGGATAAAGTTTACACCTATATTAAAAAAATCACTTGTCAATCCACAAAGAAGACTCAGAGGATTTGTAGTATTTCCTTAAAGCATAAAGGTATTTTTACATCCTGATAATTTTTACTATTATTTAATTAGATGTAATTTGAACTGGAAATTTGCATTTCGTACACAATATCCATGTATTTTTCTTCCTGTAAGTAAAAACTCTTCAGCAGGGTATATTCTCTGGGTCTAGATTTGCAAACTGCTCCTGTGAGCAAACCCTTTTTCTTCTTGCAAAGCCTCTTCCCGTTGTCAATGAGGATGTGCACAAGCACAGAGATCAGCTTGAACTTGTGGTCCACTTGCTAAATCCCTGTGTTTCTAGAGCAGAAAAAGGCATGATATGCGATAAGTCTATGATGATGGCTTTTCTAGCGAAGACATTTCTCAAATTGTTCGAAAAAAATATTGTACATTAGTGATGTAGCCATGTAGTGACGTAGCAGTGTAGCACTTCTCTTGCTCTTTTCAAGTGGGCTTACCCAGTACAGCTCAGGCCTTCTAAGCACCATATGGGTAACTTCTGCTGCAATGATACAAGTGGACTGTGACCTTAGAGTTCTATTCTCAGTCTTCAGTTAATGTTGGCAAATAAGAAAAGTATTTTTTTTCCCCAAATGCTGAGAGGGTGGGGAGCTGCAGTTGTGGGGAGCAGCAGCAGGGGCACAGCACAGGCAGCTGGTGCAGGAGGAGCCGTTCTCACACACTCCCTGTCTCTCTCACACAAATGTAATCATAGCAGTAGCAGCAGTGGGATCACAGGGGTCTATCTCACATGATTCACTGGGGTCCTGAGTTTATAAAAATAGTAAAAAGAACAGACAGAATTTCCAATAAGAAGTATTCTCTAGGGTGTAATGCCCTGGAAGGCAAGCTTTCTTTTCTTTTGGAATTTTCCACTTCTCCTCATCATGACGTCTTTGCATTGCAGACACGAAGCAGTTGTGAGCATTCCCATGGCAAAGCAAGTCTGTGGTTTGCCATGTGCACAGGCTCATTGTTAAAGACTCACTGTGCTTTCATTTTCTTTGTTTTTCGTTGCCAGACATAGAAAATAGAAACTACCCTTTAGTGAATGTATTTCCTGTCTTATTAAAATAAAGAAATCACTGTTGATAGTTCATGCCTTGGTCTTGCGGATATTGATTCCCATTAAAAAAAAAACAACGAAAAAGCCTTACCTTATCACCATCTCCCCAATACTTAGTGCCTTAGGAAAGTTCTAGATTGATATCCCTAGACAGTGGGGTCATCTACCTGTAAAACCTGTCACGGCAACATTATTTTATCTTTTTAACCAGTGTGTCTCAAGTGTAGTTGAAAAGAGCACAGTTGGGGTTGTATTGCTGGCTCAGACCTCATACTCACTTAAGTGGAAGTAACAGTTAGCATCAATGACAGCACTACACTGATCTCCAGCTTGATACAGCACTCAAAGTCCTGTTCTGTACCTTATTATTTTGGGCATCACCATCACAAGCAAAATTTTTCAAATTCTCGTTTAGACACTTGTTTTGCAGATACATGTGCATTTGTTTTTTGTTTTGCACTAGCTAGAATAACATCACTGAAGAAAGCCGAGTTCATCACATACTTGTGTTGGGTGTGTCCTTAGAGTTTTCAGAATAAAGTGAAGGTATAAAAGCTTTATTTTAAGATTTATGGCTCAGATGGCATCCAGCATCCACATATAGTATTAGTAATCTGTTTTAACAGCTGTTTTACATCCTTGGTACCAGTGGGATTAAAAAGAACAGTAAAAGTGTCTTTGTCAATAAATGACAAAAAGGTATGAATTAATAGTCATATAGTACACAGCCGTTAGATTAGAAGATGGAAAATTGCTTGCTGCAGATGACAGCATTTACACTTTTCAGCAGCTTAAATACTTGTTTTCCTTATTTTTCTTGAATGTTTGTTTTCAGCAATTAAATCTTTTGATGTTATCAGTACTTACTGATAATTCAGTGACAGAAGATACTGATTTGTGTGACAGGGAATTTCAGTCTGGTTTTGTACTGATCTATAGTCGGGGATGTCCCTGCTCCTTGCAGGGGGGTTGGACTAGATGACCTTTGAAGGTCCCTTCCAACTCTAACCATTCTATGATTCTATAATAAAGATACTGTTGGTGGTATAAATTGTATTGATATAAATTTGGCCAAGTTTGATACAGCTGGTTGGTGTGCTACTGTCACTCTTGGCCTCTACTGCTAATTGTAGCAACTTCACATGTCCATTTTCCTTACAGCTTAAGAGCAGAACTTTTCCGGTTGTCAAAGTGCTCTAAAGTATTTTATTGAAGTTATTTAAAGTTCAATTTATTGTTGTGTTGAGAACAAGACCAGAGTGCATAAATTCTGAAAGAATTCCCTAGCTGAATTAATTCACACAAAAAAAAAAAAAAAAAAAGAAAAATAATTTTTATGATTCCCACCAGTTCTTACTCTTTGTACTTCCCACTCATAGAGTCTAACTTTGTGACCACGAACCAAGCAGATTCCATTTTAAAGCTTGTAATGATGTGGCCTGGTTTCCTTAGCAGGTCTTAAGATTTGATCAGGTGATCAGAAACAATTTGGTTAGTGCAATATAAGAATCTCTCAGCTGCAAAATGATAACTGGCTGTGTGCACTCTTACAGTCTACTTGAGTACAAATAATACTGGTTCACTTAAAGCACATTTCCTTTTTCAAGTACTTTTCAGCATTGTTAAATGGTTTGCCAAAACCTACTGTACTTGCCAGAGCAAGGGAGGTATGAGTGTGCATATAGTTACTGCTCTCAGCTGGCAAAATGATAGCTTACATCTGGAGGCAATAACTTCCTGAAACTCGATAGCCTGATCCCATACTGAAAATACTTTTATTTTAGAGGGGGAGGGAGAAGCAGCTCTCCATTACTCAAATATGGAGTGTCACAGTCAGAAAAGGATGGGCCTTTCATTTTCTAAATGACTGCTCAAATTAGCTTGTTGTCTGCATTTGTCTGGATGTCAATGGTTGTCTTCAGTTGGCTGTATTGAGTGAATTTCAAGTACTGAGTGTCATGTTGGGTCAGTGTGCTGCTGGTCAGCTTGATGGCTTTCCAGGAATCACTAGAGGCAGAAGAATTTCTTCCCAGAGGGCTCTGGACCACACTTGTGCCTGCATCATCATCCCTAGATCCTCTTTTGCTTTGGCACTGTAGAAAAAACAGCCAGTGGAGGTACACCTCATATCTTCAGCCTAACTGACCCTTGCCTGTGGTTAAGAGGAACCCTACAACAGAAGCCGGTTTCCCTTAGTCAAATTATGCAACAGACTTCAGCTCATTGCATAATAATACAGAAAACCTAAGTCCTTGACCAAGTTTTAGCTATATTCCACAAATGATCTATTGTTTTTGTCTTTTGGAAGAAGCTTTGTAGCTCCGTGTTGCTAGCAAAGGTTTCCTGATTTTGTTACGTGGATGTTAAGGAGGAAAAAGTTCTGATCCATTCGTACTGTGTTTCATGTTGTTTGCTATTACTTGTCTTTTTTTTTTTAAATAGGGCACTGATGGTGTATTTGCATACCTTTAAGTCTTTTGGGGATCTTGTAAGATGTTGTTATTGTTAGTAAAAGGCCAACCCTTTTCATTGCATTTCAGACAAACTGTTCACAGCTCTTCAGGAGCCAGGGCTAAGACAAATTTGAGCCACATTTTTGTCCTCTCTGTTCTGAACTGGTTTGGATGCTATTCCATTCCTAGTATAATTTATACTGTAAGGAAAAGGGGATTGTAAGGGTACAACAGCTGTCATGGATTACAGTGTTGATGGCCACACTGTTATGAAGCCCACTTGGTTGTGACAGACTGCTTTGGTACAGACTGTGGAAAAGGCATTCACCGCTGAGGAGCTTTGTACTGCTTACACAATACTTAAAATCACAGTTTTCCCTATGTTGGATTCAAGGCTGTTATAGCTTGCTATGCCCTGCCACAGCAGGATGTTAAATTCACCCATCAAGTTTATTTTGGCTGTGAGTTTTAATTGTCTTGTAGAGTTTATCATTTTGCATTTTCTGGATGTTGTCATACTATTCCAGTATTTCTTCTGGAGACATCCATGTTGAAGTGAAATAATTTGACTTTCAGACTTCAGCCAGAGGAAATTTTAGTGTTTAAAATAAAAGCCTGGGCACAATAAACTTTGTTCTGTCAAATCTTATAATTTAAATTATCTCTAAGTGCTGTAACATTTCTCTGTTGATCAAGCTGTGGAAGGTCAATGGATCACTGTGCACATCATTTTATGCTCCCAGTTCATGTTTTGTATTCCACTAATAGAATTCTTTCTGGGGAACTGCTAAGGCTTGAGAAACAGTATGGAGAATAGCCATTTATTTTTCTTTCTGTTTTCATTTTGAATGTATCTGTCTTTAAAACTTGAATGAGATGCTGTATTTGTTAAAACAAACTTCACTTATTTCACTTTATAGAATAAAACTAGATACAGGAACATTTGATTAATTCTACTGTGCAATAGAGGACCGTCATTGTCAGAACTTTGGGACTGTTTATCATTTGCTCTTCTGTTTGCATGGTTATATGTGATGGTAAGATTGCTTATGTTTCCTGATTTGTGAGGCTTACAGGCTTACCTTTTTTTTTTTTTTTTTTTTTTGTGTGTGTGTGTGTGTATGTTAATAGCTTGCACAAGTGGACCCCAGGGCTGTGCACCTTGGCGCTGTCTTTGTCCGTGGCCTTACAACTTTACTCATGGCCAATAGTGCCTGTGGCTTTCCATTCAGAATGGATGATTTGATGCCTTGGCAAGTGTTTGATGGAAAACTTTTTCAAGAAAAATACCAGCAGTCACACCGAGGTTGCTCTTTGGAAGAGCTCTTGGAAGGCAAAGTGAGTAATTGCATCCTCTTAGACAGTTCTGTATTCTTTGAAAAATGTACCTGTTCATGTTTGTTTGTTTTTTTAATATTCATGTTTACACTGGTCCTCTTTCTTTCTGTTTTTCCTCTCTTCCTTATTCCTTTTTCCTCCTCTCCACCAAAAAAAACCCCAGGAAGGCAGACTATGAAAGAAGCTTTTAATGTTACCTTTATTTTTGTTTCCATTACTCAGAAAATAATATAAGGAAGTGTCAAAATCATAGTCAATTTCAAACAATGAAAATGCCTGTAATGGTTTTCTAGTACTAAGATATTAATGAGATCTTTTTCCTGCAAGATTTTAGGCAATATATTAAGAATATCTTTAATCATACTGAGTATAATTTTTAAAGTGTTTAAGAGTGATATTTTTGAAGCTATTAAGAAACCTGAAGTTTGAGATGAAGGTTTGGTGAATTCAAAGAGGAGCTGGAAATCAGAGGAAGGTATAATATCTAGGTATTTTTTAAGAATCTCACCGAGTACCTTCCTGTACCTCTAAGTACTTATTTAGTTCTCAGTCCCACTTTTCAGAAGCTAGGGATTTTTTCAATTTGCATGCTATGTTACCAGATAAACAGTATGGCTTAAACACGTCTGCCCAGACAAGGGCAGGGACACAGCAGAGTCTTGTTGGGCACGGGCTGTATCTGATGTCTTAGGTTGACGTCATGTCCAGGCTCAGAGGTAGGGTCTGCCAGAGTGGGTGCAAGGTTGTAGTAGTGCACTAGTGAAGCCTTGAACCAGACCTGCTCATGCCCCATGGGCACAGAATATCTGGACCGATGCTTGGGTAGATCTGTACTCATCTGTGTAGAAAGCTCTTAAGACCTTCAATTAATATGTCTCTTTTCAATGTGGAACTGAAAAATCTGTATCATTTAATTACTTTTGAAAATTTTGCCTTTACGTGTTTTTACCTGCTGTTACATGTATCACTTGAGGTTAAAATGAATAAAAGTGATTACAGAGAAAAAAGTTTTCAGTTTTGAATGATGTTAATCTTACACATTCAATATCAGTTGTTGTATAACTAGTTTTCTTTTCTAATTTTGTGTCCAAATACATACATACTATCCTGATCGGGAGTGATGAGTGGAATGCATGTGGGTGGGTGGAATGTATGTGTTTTCAGCATGGAGGAGGAGGATAATCCTTTCCGCATGGAATCAATCATATGATTAGGACTAGAGCCTCTATCCAAATCCTGTGGTTCCCGTTAATTGATCCGTTGATTTCAGTAGATTCTGGACTGGGCAAGTGGATCATCCAGTTTTTCATGTAGGACTTTTGCAGAACAATAGAAGGCCTAAAGAATAAATAGGAAAATGTAAAACTATACCTCTCTGTGTGAAATCGATACTACTTTTCCATTTGGGTAGAATTCAGGTTAGTGAATAACTTTTACAATATGTATCAAAATCTGTACAAAATTTATATTGGCTGAGAGGTATTTTTAAATATGATAGGTAGTATGTTTTAGCTAACATTTGAAAATCTTGATGTCGTCAGGTTAGTTATATTTTAACCTGCCTTAGAAGGAAGATGAAGGAAGATGCTTAAATCTCTAGAACAGAGTTGGAAATTTGCTTGATCAACTAAAATATCTAGGTTAGAGTTTTTAAAAGCCTGATACTCTAGTTTAAACAAACCCCAGATAAACTGTTCTGATGTGGGGAAAAACAGTCTAGCCCTGTGAATTTTTAGAGTAGTTCAAATATCTTTTTCTTTTTTAGGTATGATTTTATGGTACATATATGGCAGAGATATCTCCCAGACTAATAAAATAGCTTTCCAGCTTATCAGTTTGAGGCAAGAATCCGTTTTTGGGAGAATTGTCAAGAGATGCCAGTTTAGCTGGGGACACTGGCAAGGCAACAAGCATGTGTGATTGGTTTTTCCTATTATTATAAGTTCAGCTTTAATAAATAAGATTGGTACTTAGTTCCTGGCAGAGCTCAATGTACCACTGGAAGCCAGGATCTTTCAGCACTTGTTTGTTAACTATCTGCCCTTGAGCACCATAAATCTAATCCGATGATAGCGAAGGCATTGTGTTCAGAAAAAAAAGTTAGTCTACATGGGATGTTTTGTTACAGAAAAGATAAGTCATAGGAAAAAGTTACTCCTTTTGGTGTTTGGTGCTTTTCTCCGAACTCCTGAGGTCCCTTCTCTGTGACCTGGAGAGTTACATTACTTCAGGGAGCGCAGGAGATCTCAGAATCAGTGTTGTTTTGATTGTGATGGGCTTAAATGCCGTTAACAGCTTTATGAAAATTACAGTGGAAATACAATCTTGGTTAAATATTTACATGTATACTAGAAATTTTGAACACTTTAGGGTTTGATTCCCACAGAGTCTTGTGCCAAAAGAAGAAAATGTATAAATTAAATGCATTTGATATATTTATGG
The DNA here is from genome assembly GCF_036417535.1 of Chlamydotis macqueenii. NCBI lineage: Eukaryota > Metazoa > Chordata > Aves > Otidiformes > Otididae > Chlamydotis > Chlamydotis macqueenii. The sequence goes on along the minus strand of NC_141558.1, from coordinate 98,987,555 downwards.
GCAAGTTTTTGTGTAGCTCAGCTCTTTGTAGCCCTAGCAGCTGTTAAAGATAAAATACAGAAAGCTTCTGATAAGAATAAAAAATAGAGCCATCTTGCTTTTTTAAAAAAATACACTAAGCTCATATTATGCTAGTTCTGTTTTTCATAACAGTAATCATATTAGTTTGTTTATCCACACAGAAAATTGGATATAATAGTCTCATAAAGCAGTGAGGCAATGATATTATCACTTTATTAGCTTTTTTATTGTGCTTCTCACTAATGAGCATGTTCGTGACCAGTTTTTTTAAATTAAAACCAAATTACCTAATGGGCTCAGCATAAGTGATCTGTTTTGTCCTTTTTTGATTGTGCCTTTCATCCAACCTTCATAAACACATTCTGAATTTATTCTCTCAATAATAAAATTATTTTTTTTCTCATTAGTCGGTATTCTTCACAGACTGTACTCAGTTGTGTTGAAAAAAAAATGTCTGTGGGTTTTGCTTAAGGCTCTATTAAGAGGTTTGTTAACTCAAAAAATGTGCTAGGAAAGTTCCCGGGAGGGTTCAGGGATTCAGACTCTACCTCTCATTTACCTCTAGTTGTTGCAGTCTTGCCACCTATTAGATTTTTTACCTTATCCTGTAATCTTCTCCTCTCCTTCCTGCTCCCCCTCTGCCTTGGAATTGTCATCCTGTAAATAGTCCAGTTTTATGAAAATCACTAATTATGCTATTGCTCTAAAAATCTGTCTTTTCATAATTCTTTTCAATATGTACTACTACCCACATATGCAGTACAAATCAATAAAAAAGAAAAAGATTCTAAGATCTGACACTTCTTCAAAGCTCACTGAAATTAGTGCAAATTAAGGATATATCATAGAATCATAGAATGGTTAGGGTTGGAACATCTCTTAGTATTACATCTTTAAATAGCTTCAGCTTGTCCTTTTGACAGTAGAACTTTTTGTCACACCACAAGGTAAATATTTTTATTTAATTCACGCATTTCTGTTTAGACTTGGTTATATTTTATCAGTCAGGAGCTGGGGCTGATGTATTACTATTGTGTTAAGTTTTGTTTCTAACGTTTAAGTTTGAGGCACTTTGATTTTCACTGCTGTGTTTTCCATGAGTTCATCAGTCCTTACCTGGATGCTTTAACCATCTCTGCCTGAGGTATTGCTGATAGAAGTCTAGTTAAGTATATCTACAGGTGCAAGGTAGTAGACTAGAAAAGCAACTGATTTACAAATGTGAGCAGAGAAGAAAAACAAACTTCGCTGAGAAAGAGGAGAACATTCCTTCTGCACCCCTACTCATCCACTTTTCTTATCAAATGTTTGAACTTTGTTTCCTGAAAAAATGCAAGTTAGATCTACCACCTTCCTATATGCATGAGTGTGGCTAAGACGAGTCTTTTTAATTGTTGTATATGCGATTGATTTGTGCTACACCTGAAGAGAGAAATGCAGAACAGTCATTGATTTTTAATCCTGTTGTCTGCAGGAGTCTTTGATTACACCATTCCAGAATCTGAAGTCTTTAATTTGCAAGGCTTGTATGGCAAAGAAAAGAACAATACAGAGGAGACCAAGAGGGAATGGATTTATCACAGGTTGGCATTGTGCTAATTTTCTCGACAAAGTCAATATATTGATGAGCTCAATTATCCTTCAGCAGCAGCAGCATTTACGTAGGCATCAAGCTGTGTAAATTGTAAGGTCTTTCTCCAAGAAACCAATGGAGAGATCCAAGAAAATATTTCCTATTTTCAGGAATTCATGTGAATTTGATGACCCAAGTTTGGATAAAATAATATTTCCATCAATCTACATAGTTAGTGAGACTTATGCAGTAAACAAAATATGATTCACTGGCAGAAACATCACTGCTATTTACTCAGTCACTAAAGTTATTTTATAAGAGGAATTAGGTGACTCAGTGTTTTTTCTTCCTTTCCCTCAGGGCAGTTGTTTTGACGTTGATAGTTGAAGGTCTGAGTGAGGCACTGAAGAGAGAATACTACTTACTGTACTGACAGATATAGTTCAAAATATAAGAAAGTTTTTGAGCAACCTGGAGAATGGCTTTTTTTTTTTTGCCTAAGACCTTGCGCTTTTTTCCCCTGGCTTTATGGCTCAGTTTAGTGAAGATATTTGTTTTCTCCAACTGATCTACCTAACTTTCAGGAAAAAAAAAACATCTAAAAGGTTTTCAGCATCGTTCACAGATCAGCCTGAATGTTGAGGCTTTTGAATCTTCAAAATAATTCACACTGTATCTCAGTGTTTATGCTGGTATTATCTTTATTACCTCCTTAATACCTGTTCAGTTGTAATGTGTGTGAGGATAAAAATTACCCCTTCAAAATTCACCAAGCAAATTACAACAGACAGAACGATTTTCTACTAGTTCAGTACTTTGCATTATGTGACAGAAATACTTCTGATGTGGTACTACACCATACTGGTGCTGGACATTCAAAACTAAGGGTAATCTGTTGGTGATTTATGACATCAGACCTTGTTATCATCTGCTGTTGCTCGAGAGCTGTACTTAACCATTTAAATTATGATTTGTGATTCCAATTTGGACAGAGATTTCTGTTTTGTTTTAATGACTGCAGTCTCTAAATCTGTGTCATAAAATTTTCATCTGGTTTCTAAACACACTTGTTAACAGCTTGTAATCATGATGTGCATAGATGGAAATGAGGACAAGAACCATACTTATTAGGCTGACTTTAGTTTGAAAAAAATCATGATTGTGCCTACGTATTTTGGCATAAAACTAAGAAATATTGTTTCCCGAAAAAGAATATACTGTCTCTCTTTTTCTTCATTTAATCTCATATACAGTCAGTGTTGCTTAGTAAATACTGTTTTTCAGGAACACAACAAGGAGAATTTAATCCCAGGTTCCAGCAAACACACAGAAGTTCTTTTGTTCCTCCATATCATAACCAGATGAGGGGGTTCCTGTGGAGAAATCCTCAACCACAAGGTAAAAAATGTGTGCATGTGTGTGTATTTGGAATTGTCTCTATCAATAATATAACAGCTCTATGTCTATATGCAGTTTGCATTTGTATGTACGCAGTTACCCCATGGCTACAGCAGTCAGTTACAAAACTTGTATCAGTTACAGTTGTATACTACCATTAGCAAAAACTAACTGCAACTTGAGTTAGAGTGTAGCGTTACAATCTGAAGCAATCTTTTACTCACAGTGTTCTGGGGAAACGAACTTTCATGTGGTATTTAAACTTTCCATGCTTGGTCTCAGATGAACTGTGTTAAAATTGTAATAGTTGTAAAACAAATTGGCACAGCTGCACAGAAATGTCTGTCTGAAGTCTTCAGCTGCAGATCTTAGTTCATGCTTCAACAAAACACTTAAGCATACGAATAAAGTTAAACACATTCTTAAGTGGTTTTCTAGATCAGAGTCTCAGCTTCCAGATCATTGTCTAAGTAACAGAAATGCAAGTTCTTTCTTGTCTTGGCATTAATCTTAAGTCATTCACCAATCTCACTTCTTGAGCAGAACAGACATTTTGCTGAAGCATCACTGTGGATAACACTGTTGAGCTGACATAATTCAGTTTTACTTCCTCATTATAACGATTTAAAGCATATACACATAGACTAAAGAAAATAAGCAAAAGGAAGAGACGTATCTAAGAAAGATCAATTATTTTATTAAGTCTGCAGAGCCTAAATTTCTTCTGTGCTTCCAGGTGGGGTTTTCAAAGAAGACTGATGATGTGATTAGGGAGGATAAATAATAGATAAATAAAGTTTTGAAAGTGTTTCAGCTGCCACTGTTGTATGCTTGAGAGTGAGATGCTATAATTTGATTCACAGATGAGATTGTTTGATGAGATTGATTGTGTATGTAAAATGGAAAGCTAAAATACAGAGTTTTCACCCTGACTGTAAGCAGAATGAAAACTGGTCATTGTTACTGTGACAATCTCAGGAATCTTGCTATTCAGGGATCGGGTCATCTCTGACCAGCTGCAGAGATCTTGCGACTAGTTGTATTCTACAATATATGTTCCACAGTAACTATGCTGAATTGTGTTATAAATGTGTTTCAGTAGCATTATTAAAACATCTTGGCTTCTTTTATACTAGCCCTGTTTACTACCCTCAGGACACTCTTAAAACATGATCCCATAAGTGCAGTTAAATTGCCTCTGTTATAAGTAAAATAGATTTATTGGAAAAAAATATGTCTGTCCTTACAAAAGAGCCTTGCAAGGCTTTAGAGCTCCTTTTAGACTGATCTGCCAAGATGACTCATTTTGAAAAAGTTTCTTTTTCCTAAGTTTGCTAATATTAAGACAGGTATTAAGGTTTCTTCATTGTATAGCTGTTCTCTGCTATATGTGTGTGTCTCACCAAAGAGAGAGAAAAAAGAAGAAAAAAAGTAGCAATTTTGTGTTCCATGATAGCTTACATGATAAAACTTCCTAGAAATATTACTGATATGTATCCCATCTTTTATATACCTTCCCATGGTATACTGTTACGGTTCCTACTGTTGCATATTATATATAAATCATTGGATTAAATGTCTTAAAAAGTAATGGAACAGTAACCACGGGACCCATATCTTCTGTGTCAGGAGTGTACCTAGCAATCAGGCAGCCTTTGCTCTCTCTTACCAGTTAATGTGTAAGAATTCCATGACAATGGCTCAACTGCAACAGTGGAGGAAAGAATGCCTCCACCCAGAAAGAATAAACCTAAGAAGCACTGGTATTTCTCTGAGATGATGGTTTGAATCCCTTCAGGCAGAACAAGAATTGAACTTAGGCATCCCTCATTTTATGGTGGCCGCTGATCTGTTGTAATTAACATCTCATCCTCTCCCTGTGTTTTGAGAGAAGGGAATTCAGCTGTGGGTTTGGGGAGGGTTTGGGCTTTGTTTGGCTGGTTTTATTTATTTATTTTAAGTTCTCTTCATGAATTTCTTGACTCTGTGTCACAAATGGAGACAGTGCATCCATGTAACTTAGAGCAGGACATTTAAGCCTGACAAGGAGGTAGATTTTTCCCTTAGTGTTTCTTCTTTGTTGATTTAGAATATTTTCTGTTTAGCATGCTGACTTCTTGAGTGTCTCTCCATTCTGATGGTTGTTAGACAGATCGTAGGTGTCTAACTTAAAGCTGAGGTTGGGGTTCTCTACTGGGATATAAAACCTTGCATTGCAGCACTTTGTAATCTGCATGCTTTCAGTTTAAAACTCTTGCCTGAGGTAGCATAGATCTGTGTAATAAAGCGTGACTTTCTGGATTCTAGATTCGTGACTGAAACACCACACCACATGCCATATAGCATATTGGTAGACAAAATGCTGTTAATTAGCAGTTAAGACCACTAATACCTTGTTTTGAATTACGTTGTTACCTCATTCTACAAATAGCTAAAAATAAACCAAGCACTGAAAACTATGGAAATCACTATTGAGTATCATGTGTCTCTGTTGCTCTCTTCAGCAGTCCAGCTGATAAACACTGAGATTGTTTGTCATAGCATATAGATTACCACCTAGATCTAAATTGACATACAAAAGATAGCAAAACAGAAAATAAAAAAGTAAGTCTAACTTTATCTATGCCTTGTCTTACATACTTTTATAGCTATATTTTAAAATTTCCGTGATTTGGACAATGATTCTCCTACTAGTACTCAAAAACTCATCTGAAAAGTGAGCTGAAGATAAGGGAAGGAGATAGGGAGGAGAATGTCTATGGGACTGTTTGTAACAGCTACATGAATGGTTGAAATCAAGGATACCCTAATACATTAGAAATAGTGAAAAGGATTGACAAGGGTATAGAATTTCTGCCTATGATAAGGTGGACATGAGAACTCTCATGGACCCAGGGGAGGGATGAGGGGATAATGAGTAAGAGCTGTCAGAGAGCTAGAAGTAATGGATGATAATTTCAGCTACCAGTCATCTACCCCCAGAATCATAAACAGTGAGAAGGGCGAAATAGTGAAGTGTTTTGACAATTTCCTACTTGCATTTAGAAGCTGTTGCGTTTGGGGGTCAACTATATTCTACCTAAGAAAATTATGTTCTCGGCAAAAAAAAATAGTTTTGCTTTCTTTGTTTCTATCCACCTTTGCCTTATTTTTCTTCCATCTCTCTATTGGAAAAGAAGAAAAAAGGAAAATAGGCAACTTTTGCTTTTTAAAGGATTCAGCTTAGAAAATATCACTTTTTCAAAAGTGATTTATTTTTCTTTAGAAACAAGATCTTGGAGAAAAGCTTTTATGGAAAATTAAAAGCGGCTTGTTAGAAAAAAAGGAAAGATGAGTGTCAAGAATTGTGTCTAGTCAACAACTAGAATTGTTGGAGATGTGTCTCACTCAAAAGAAACTCTTTTGTCCAAGACAAAAGGGAATTATCCAGAGTCCCATTTCTTCATGGAATGTAATTGCATCAAAACAGATACAGTCACTTCAGTCGTAGCATGCTGTAAACCATGTAGCTGAACATAACACAACTATACTGAAAGATCTGAGTTTGTAGCAAGTTTCCATTTGCTAGGTATTTAATAAAGGCTTCCACACTTGCGTTGCTTACTCTGTGTTCAAGCATGTTTCCGATTAATAGGATTTTGACAGAACTGTAACGTAAGTGCGACTTGGTAGAACTTTGGTGCTGAAAAAAATATTTAATTTACAGTTTGAGTACTACTTTGCTTATAGGAATCTGTACCTAAAGCATTATTGTACACAGGCACACTTAAACCAGTATGAAAGTGTTTAATATAGCTTATGTCTGGTCCTAAATAGTGTATTTTCCTTTCCTGAATTCACACAGTCTGATCAGCCGGCCGCAGTGTATGACCTGTGTGATTCACTATCCCAACCCATTAATTGGACTAGACTTAAAAGTTACAGTGGCCCAAGAGCTTTAAGAAGAGCAATGCCACCACGGACTTTAACCTCCAACATCTCAAAATACTAGCCAGTGCACCAGCTGGAGAGGGACGTGCTCTTTTTTCAAAATATGTATTAATGTAATTTTTCTTGTAGACTAGCTGAATAAGCTCTTGTTTTCCTGCTTTAATGTTAATTAAAAATATTTAATTCCTCTCCTGTTCCCTCCAGGTAGAGAACATAGACCAGGATATCCAGACCGGAGGAGAAGATTCCACCTTCCTCCTCAGTAAAGGGTACATGTGTACAGGTAGCAAACTGAAGACGATGGGATAGTTACCATTGAGCTAATTTTTGTCTATGAGAGCTTGTTTTTACTAACTTTATGGAATAACTGAACCATGTAACTGCAGAGTAAAACGCTCAAAGCTGAGCATATTCAGCCTGTTAATCACTTGTCGTGTTAGGTCTAAGCTTGCTATGAGACTGGAATCACTAAAACTTAGGTTGAATGTACCAGCTGAAGCACAGTAGCATCACAATATAGCTACATTGTTTTGTCTTTTTCACACTGGAAGGTCTGAAGTGTTTTCACAACATTGCTAGATATTCCTAACTGTAAGTTTTAAGATGTAAACTATAAGTTTTGCATATTTTTATTATAGTTGTGTATATTAGAAGAGTTTGCTCACCATGAATAATGTGGAATATCCATGCTGAATTGTGGTTTATCTCTTAATTGTGGATAATATCTTTATGTTGAGGGTTATACCATTGTTACCGAAACCTGTTGAAAAGTTTGAAACGTGACATCACTGATGTAAACATCATCTGTCAGTGAAACAAAATGACCTTCCTGTAAAATGCAGTGCTTTCTTTCAAGAACCAAAAGTTGCTATTACTTTTGACACTTCTAATTAAGCAACTTTTTCTATCTCAGCTGACTGCGTGGAGTTGAACCCACATCACTGCTGAGGAGAGGAAGAATCTGGGTCTTGTCATGCTTTACTTCTGTAATAAATATCACTTATGATAACTAAGCATTTTATTCCTGTCCAGAATTTGAATGTAAACCCTTATCTTCAGAATTATTTCTTAAAAATTGATAGATTTCACTTTGTGATTCAATTTCAGTGATGTGTGTGTTTCTTTAATGATAAAATTAATTAATTTTAAAGAAATGTAATATAAATAATACTAAAGAATTGTAAACTAACAGAGCACGTGCAATTTTTAACAGCACCATAGGATCATATATTGGTAAACTGGTACCACAAAAGCCCCTCTTGAAGTTGTTACTTGTGTTTTTTAAGAAACTGTTCTAGAGATTACAACGTTCTTATGTCTTCCATTTGCATACCCATTCAGTTAAAAATAATCAGAGGTATTTTACTTAATTACTGTCTTCAGGGAAAAAAAAAAAAACAAACAGTTATGTAGAAATCTCATTTTAAATCATGAGGTGTAAAAATTGTCCCAGAGGAAAAAGTGTCAACAACACTAAGTGGGTGACACACTTAGAACTGTAGTTCTCTTTACTGATCTGCATCTCAACATAATTCAAAATTGTCTCCATCTGTGTAACCTTCAACAATTGCATGCTTTTCTTAGGTTTCTAGCAATCTTTGAATTGGATTAGCTCAAGTGAAGGTTTATGGAACTGATGGGGTTTTGTCTGTTTATGTGCTTTGGAATCAGAGTATCTTTAGTTTTGTACTGAAGCACTTTCAGTACATGAAGTTGTATAATAACCTCTCCTCCTCTCATATGGGAGATATATGATGAAATTAAAATGAAAGCCTGATGTCCTGTTCCTGCTCTCAAAAAAGACTGAGCAGCAGAAAAAGAGGATATCCAAAGACAGAGGCAAAATATTAAGAGTAAGTTTTGAAATCTGATACAGTTTGCAGATTTTCATAAGAGCATGTCTAGTTATTGAGGATTATGACTATTCTAAAAGTTAAACTTTGTATTTACACAGAGAACTGTCGCCTTAATATTTATCATGTTAGGAAATCCACTCTTTTGGATTATTTTTCTTCTTTTTGTTTTGAATAATATTGATTAGTATCTTGTTCATGTAGTTTCATAATCATCATTCTAGACTTTACTGATACAGAAACTGTATCTCAGTCTCAGGTTTCTTATTGTATTACTGCCAGGATTATTTATTTTTATAAGCATTTGAAAATTAAATGTTTATCTGAAAACTATCTCATGACCCATACTAACAGAAATTAGCAGATGCTACAAAACTGAATGGTTGCATTAAGACTTGCAGAACTTAAGGTTCAAATCATAACTACTGATCTGGATAATTAATACATAGATCACTAAACCCAGAGCACATCGTGATGGTAGTTTAATCACCTGCATAATACAGATCACAAAATCTTACCCTGCAGCAGGCCGTAACTTCTAAAATTGTTTCAGTGTTGATGTTTGTGGGTCTCATTTGGCTGGTAACAACTGTTTGTCTTTTTGATCACCCAGGTGACCCTACTCATTACTGGAAGTGGATGAAAATGGATAAGAGAACAAGATAAATTTTTGTGAAATATTGTATACTGAAGATCATAAAAACTTCATCAGTATTTCAAAAATGGTGATGGGAATGCTGTAATCGGATATATATCATGCCTAATTTTAGTTCCATTGTATTTTGTGTACTTTCTTTCTAGCCGATAGCTTAGAGGAGTAAATTATGGAATGTTGTGAAACAATTGTATAATAATTTAGGTTCCAGATTATATTGTTTGGAGCATTGTACAAAAACTTTGATGACACAGTTATGAAAAAATATCATTAAAAAAATATGTCTAAAAGTGGAGGCTAGTCCTAGGTGTTGAAGAAGGCTGCAAAAATTTAATTCATCTGAGTCTGTTGTCAAAACTATTATAGAATCATAGAATGGTTAGGATTGGAATGCGCCTTCAAAGGTCATCTAGGCCAATCCCCCTGCAAGAAGCAGGGACATCTTCGACTAGATCAGGTTGCTCAGAGCCTCATCCAACCTGGCCTTGAACTTTTCCAGGGATGGGGCATCCACCACCTATCTGGGCAACCTGTTCCAGTGTTCTACAACTCTCATTGTAAAAATTTTTTTCCTAATATCTAATCTAAATCTACCTCCCTCTATTTTGAAACCATTACCCCTCGTCCTGTCACAACAGGCCCTACTGAACAGTGTCTCCCCATCTTCCCTGTAGGCCCCCTTGAGGTACTGGAAGACCGCTATCAGGTCCAGAGCCTCCTCTTCTCCAGGCTGAACAGCCCCAACTCTCTCAGCCTGTCCTCATAGGAAAGGTGCTCCAGCCCTCTGATCATCTTCATGGCCCTCCTCTGGACTTTCTCCAACTGGTCCATGTCCTTCTTATGCTGGGGGCTCCAGAATTGGACACAGTACTACAGGTGGGGTCTCACCAGGGCAGAGTAGAGGGGCAGAATCACCTCCTTCGACCTACTGGCCACGCTCCTCTTGATGCAGCCCAGGATGCAGTTGGCCTTCTGGGCCACAAGGGCACATTGCCCGCTCATGTTGAGCTTCTCGTCCACAAGCACTCCCAAGTCCTTCTCCTCAGGGCTGCTCTCGATCCATTCTCCGCCCAGCCTGTATTTGTGCCTGGGATTGCCATGACCCAGGTGCAGGACCTTGCACTTGGCGTGGTTGAACTTCATGAGGTTGGCACGGGCCCACCTCTCCAGCCTGTCAAGGTCCCTCTGGATGGCATCCCTCTCTTCCAGCGCGTCGACGGCACCACACAACTTGGTGTCATCGGCGAACTTGCTGAGTGTGCACTCTATCCCACTGTCCATGTCGCCGACAAAGATGTTGAACAGGGCTGGGCCCAACACGGACCCCTGAGGGACGCCACTCGTGACCGGTCTCCACTTGGACATTGAGCCGTTGACCACCACTCTCTGAGTGCGGCCGTCCAGCCAACTCCTTATCCACCGAGTGGTCCGTCCATCAAACCCATGCCTCTCTAGTTTAGAGAGAAGGATGTCGTGCAGGACAGTGTCTATTATGTCTCTTCTGTTAAACTTTTATGCTCTATGAGACTGAAAGTGCCCAGTCTCAAAAAAAAAAAAAAGGTACTTTTTTTAAAGTGTTTATAACCATGTCACAAGTTTTAAAATGTTACTTTTCTGTCATGTGGCTTATTTTCATAGTTCCTCAGTCTCAGAGAATGAGAAAAGGGTAGCTAAAACATTCCAGACAGTTATAATATTCGTTTCTGTGTACAAAACTGCTACATCTTTAATTCCCTGTTGTTTTGGTGCCTTTCAGAGCTGAGTCAAATGCATAGTCCTCTTCTGGAATACCTAGAATTCTCCTCCATATCTACTGAGTCATTTACAAAACTTTTAAAGTTTATGCCAGACCCTACATCTGTCTTCAGCCTCAAAGAGAAGGTGTCAGTGTGAGCCTCTGGCCAGTATAATTTTGGAGGAAATTCTAAATCAAGGGAAAACTAACACACACATTTTAAATGCATTCTTTTGTTGTTGTTTTTTTTCCCTAAATGGCAGGTTTTTTTCCCCTATTGACGTCATTGGTGCATCTTTTGCAGATATTAGTGGCACCATGATTTCACGGTGTACTGATAAGGTAGTCCCAAGAGATCAAAGTAAAAGGACAAAGAACAGGTAGGGCAATCGACTTTCTCCTGTGTTAATTTTCACTGGTTTATTACTCATCACGCAGACTTTATTACTACTTTGGAGATATGTGTATTTTTAGAATAGTACACAAGTACATAATAGTATATAAGTTTGTAACCCAATAAATATATTTTTTCATACTCTGCATATAGCAACAGTCTAGCTAAACAAATAGATTGGCAGCGATACAGGATTTCTAGTTGTATTAAAAGTTTGAACAGACAGAATTTTTACAGAACACAGTGTCTGATTTGCATTCCAGGGATCCTGTCATGGTAGGGTCATTCCTGCTTCTTTTTTCTATTGATTTGTCACTGACTGTAATTGTACTACCACTTATTCTGCCCCTCTCCACCCCCTTCCCCCAACCTTTTGGAATAATGGGATCTGAGTTTTATAGAAAGTTCTCTAGTTTCAGGAATCTCATGATGTATAATAGTATATTTGAAAGGAATGTAACTGTGCCATAATTTGTTGGTAATTCCCCCTTCAGACTTTGATACGAGAAAAGATTTCTGTTCGCCTCAATAAACAAAGTTAAATACAGTTAGAGTGGGAGTTTTGCTGTGCTAGTTGTGGTATGTTATGAATTGTTGGTAATAATTACACTGACTACTGAAGAATTGTTAGCTTCTCTGTGAGAGTTTGGTTTTTTTTTCCTTCTAATGTTAGAGCATAAGCAGAAGCTACGTATTATTATTTCCAAGCCAAAAGATTTTTTTCCCACCAGGAATCATAGAGTGAAAGGAAAAACATGAAGTTGAAACATAGAGGTGCAACTTTCCTGTCTCACTGAACTTCTAATTGGTCAGAGTACCAGAAATGTTATGTGCTGTAGAAGGAAAACATATGCAGCAACAGTCTAATAGAGTTTCCTTAATATATGGACTACAGGGTTACTTTGGATGGGTACAGGACAGAGGAAAAACAGACATGGATTTGAAGCGAAGGAACCTATGTTTGTGAGGAAAAGCATTCTTATTTGGCTGTATTGCTTCCCGTCTTCTGTAGCCTGTGTGCTGGGTAGTTGCCTTTCATCAAATTTTCACTGAAATTGTGGATTTACTTATTAGCTTTATTTTTCTGGAAGGGGATTGAGAGAATATTAATTAACATCAATAACTTAGTCAACTGTGACTCAACAGAAATCGTGACATGGTCATCGTGGGAGAAAGAGTGACCAAGAGGAAGACATTTGTCCTGCTTTTAAAGTCCTAGGTAGGTCATTAGGTGTTACATTTAACCTACAGTGGCTTGACGAGGATTTTTTCCCTGGAAGTATGTAGTTCTCTGAGGGCTCTGTAGTTGAGATAACACATGATGAGTTGAAGAGCTGTCTGTAAAGGACAAAGAGGCAGCTGGCAGGGGACTTACCAGCCTAAATGTGTTATTTAATCTTACTACAAAATTAAGGACTAAGGTTTGGTTTTGGATGTGTCAACTGGGAAAATATATCTTTATTGTATTAAAAAATCCCCAACCCTAAAGTCTTGAATATTGGTTTGTTCGAGTGAGGAATCAAAACCAAGTACTGGCCCTGATCTTATGTTGAGTGCTGCTCGTTACACGACTAGGAGTTACAGTAGTGCACAAGTGAAAACTCTCTAACACGCTTGAAATCAGACTGCAGGCAGGACTAGATGACCTTTAAAGGTCCCTTCCAGCCCAAACCATTCTATGATTCTATGACTTCAGCGGTAGTCATTTCAAATTCTGTCTCCCGTATTTCTATGTACTACAAATAGGGAGGTAGACATTTAACTGGGGCCAAAGAACCTCTTTGACTGCAGAATTTCAGCCACAGAGTGTTGCATTCTGCACTGGGTGTTCATATTTGATATCAAAATTGTGTTTCATCAATAAGCATCACCAAAAAACTCTCCTCTCCTCCTTGGTTGTATTTGCAACTATGGTTCACCAGTCCATTAGAGATGAAGGACTTGATTTGCTAATCTGATGCAATCACAAACCTGAAAATTACACAGTCTAGGGAAGCAAGGAAGAGACACAGAATATGTGAGATGCATGCAACATTTAGTATTTTTAGGCTTTTATATTGTGTTAGTTCTTTTTATTCTCCCACAGTCAGTCATTAGATCGCACTGAATGACCTGTTGTTAGTAGTAGCACCTAGATAAAAAGCGATATATTCATTGTTAATACACTTAATCTAGGCATGAATTTTTATATGACATATATTGATATTTCAATGTATTCATCTTCTCTTTTTCATGCCAGAAGACACAAGAAATACTAGGCACAGAAACCAATCCTGGATAGAAGCCTTCTGAAAATGCTTGATAACTGAAGGCTTTTTAATAGAGAATGGTGCCCCCTGTCTCAAACGTTAAGTAGCCAAGTATGCACTTATTAAGAGCAAAACTGTACTGTAAAAACTGTTCTGATCTCCAACGTGATTTCTAAATATGCTGTAGTAGCTCAAAGTGTCACTGTTCAGTGAAAGCAATCATAATTTTTAGAAAAGTGATGAGACATTGGCATGTCGTCTATGGCATTTGGAAAATTTAAGTCAAAGTAACCATTCAGGCGTTAGCTTTAACAGATCCAGCTTTATTTTAGTCAAAGGTTTGTTTGTTAATAGAAGAGGCCCAGCAGGCTCTGTATTTACTCTCTGATAATACTTTAGTTTTCATTGTGATGATGATGCAGCTCATCTGAAAGGATGTAGATGTAAAATGTGCTGCTTTTTGATAATCATCTTCGCCCTCTGGTTTAATTACCCATCAGATCCTTTAGTCCTTCTGATCTGCTTTCTGCTGGAGGGTCTTCAATTTGAGTAAAGTTTATCCAGGTTTGAGGCATGCTGCTGATAAAGCTGGACCTCTTGTTACCTAACACGCATATGAAAGATCACCGCATTTAAATATGGTGATAAGGCTGACTCCGAATCTTAACCATCTTTGGGCAAATTGCAATACTTCTCTCTTTAACAAAGCCTTCATTTTGTAGGCGTGATTTAATTTCTACAATACCTTCCCTGTGCAGAGGGGAGACTCCACAAATAGGAGAGGTTAAAAAAAATCCCCTAGCGACACTGCATTTCCAAACAAAAGAGAGAGAGCAGTGACACAGTGGATGAACAGCAGCACAGAGCACTAAGAAGGTAGCTAGTGCATCTAGACAAAAAGTTCTAGGTTTTAAAAACAATTCAAAAACCTAGAGCATTCTGTACTTCCATCACAGTTGCAATACACTTAATCCAGCTATATTTTTTAAATTGACTCTCCGCATATCTAGGCTCATTTTGCAACTGTATGTGACCCCTCTGCAAGGCTAGGCAGTGATTGTGGTTTATGTAACATAAAGGTTACATTTTGAATGATTTATTGAAATGGTCGAACAAAAGAAGTAATTAATAACCGGCAAATTCATCCTGCTTTTATTTTCAGGAGGGAAATAGTTTACTTCTTTGCATTACTGATTACTATACTACTCCTTGGTAACAAATAGTGCTATAAGAGACTTTTGCTCCAAGGAAGCTAAAAAGCAGCATCAAAGAAAAAAAATATTACGTGCTAATAGGAGCCAGTTTGTGTGCCCTAACACTTACTTGTTAGGAGTAGGAAAGAAATCCCAAATTTGTCATTGTGCATTTGTTTACACTAATGTGTTATTGCTTAATCAATCCACCGTCCCCTCCTTGATAAACATCTGTCTGTAGAGAGAGCCCAACCTCGCAAGGCTGATAGTTTGTTCTTTTAGAAATTAGGATCTGAGGGAAGGAAAAAAAAAGGCTTCTCTTCTGTTGCTTGTGCTCCAGGAGTGCAGTGATTCAGGGGGTTGTTAACTGCCCCGTGTAATGCTCACTGGGGGCTACAGCTGGTGCCAGCCCGCAGCATTTAGATTTTGAGAGGATGAGTGTCCAGCCTGCTGGAGGATAAGATGCATTTGCCCCTCTGTGTGCTGGTTATGATCTGTCCTCCCAGAGCGAATAGTTTCAATAAGAAAACAGTTGCACTTCTAGGTCTGTGAGGGTAGCATGTGTGAAGTTGCTCTAAGAGACTCTGTAGCATTTTTCTTACGTACAAGAAGTTTCCTCATCCTTTTTTATTACTTCGGTTAACTCTCTGAAGGGTCAGAGGGAGTTCTGCACCCCCTCCTCCTCCCCAGATTCTGTTGGTTTTAAATTGGGCCAGAAAAGGAGATAAATCAGTTTAAAGGTAACTTTACAGAAGACGATTAAGAGAATATGAGGCCAGAATTGCTTGAAAAATAGAAATTAAGGCCTATGCTTTGTTTTCAATGGCTTGTGCAGCTGACTTCAGATTAACTGCACCCTTTTAGATGTGTTAGGCTGACAGTGCTGGGAAATTAGCCCAGACCTTCTGACTTCTGGTAGCTTTCCTGACTGCTGGGCTACAAACTCGCATGACAGATTGCATCCAGCACAGTAGGCTGCAGAAAGTAGTTAATGGAAAATAGACTGCTTTGATGTTCACTTCTGGTGGGCTGATCCTCTCTGGTTTAAAGGCGAAACATCTATTGTCCTCAGTAGGAGTTTTCTTTACAAAAAAAACTTTCACAAAATCTGTAATTTCCCATTTTGTTTTCTGAGACTGTGGTTTGCTCTATTTCTACATTTGGTAGCCAGCAAATATTTTCAAGAGCGATTTGTAATTTTCAAGTCTCTAACTTCAGATGCCAGAGACAGGACCTTATTTCTCAGAAATTGCTAAGCATCTGTCCTCTTCTGCTGAAGCAGATGTCTCTAAAGTATTTCCATTAGAGCTCTAGAAACGATGCACCTAAACACACTGTCTGCTTTCCTGAAAAATGGGGCTGAGCGCTGCAGAGATGCACCTTAGAAAACAGGCTCAGCTAGAATTAAACTGGGGGAGGGAGGGTGAGCAGAGTGAGAGCAAATACTGTAACAGCCTATGATTAGAAATCTTAACAATGACAGTGAGTTCTGCTTAATTTCTAACTGCTTAAAAGCAGGCCTGGGGAAATGCTCTGCTTAGAAATGTCACGGAAAGTGCAGCTGGTCCATGGGCTTTATCTTGAAAAGCAAGGGATCTTTCCCATTTTGCAGTAACACTGCCATTTACTGGGCCATACCACTAGCAATTTGCAACAATGGGAGGGAAAAAAGCTGCCATTTGACCTAGAATGCAATTTTCAACTAATTAATAAAGTGACCATTAGTGCCCGAGGGGATAATAACAGGAATAAGAACAAATTACTATGGGGTGCAAAGGAGGCTTGGGCATTGTATTGCAAATTTCTTATGGCACTATTCTTCTTTTTTTTCCTCACTAATACTTTTAAAGTGCCCCCACTCAACACTTGCTCCTTGTAGGACCCTTGCAAACCACATAAGAATTAGCCCTTCAAAGATCAATCAGGATCTAATTGTTGTTAACAAAGTGCCACCTGGAGAGAAATGTTACAATATACCTTCATTACAAAGCATTCAATCTCTCTCAGGCTCACAAGTCCTGGCTACAGTACAGACAAAAAGAAGCGGTTTGCTAGCATTAAGATCAGGCACCTGCAATTGCTTGTAAAACACTGCCAGTCGCTGCAAAAATGTGCTCCTCACATCGCATGAGCCTCGTTAGAACTGCTCTGTTTATGCTTCCTCAGAGCAAATTTTGCTGGGGTCTCTTTATTTGCAACGTTTGAACGTATCGCCGAAGCCTTCATATTGACGGGGACATCAGGCAAAGTGACCACACCATTTGCCGTGCTCTTTCATAGGCTCCAGGGTCTGCTCTCAGTAAGGATTCTTCTGTGTTTTATGGCCCCTGCTCTCCGTGTCCCAGAGGCAAATGTTCAGGAAGCTCCCAGTGAACTGAATTTTAATGCCCAGGTTTTATTTCTCTGCCCTGTCAGAGGTTTTACGTGTAGGTGTAGCGCATCTGCTGTAGGTCTTGCTGGTGCCAGTACTTTGTGGCTCCAATGGTGAAAATTCAGGTGAACAGGAGAGAGATATAACCTTTATTTCAATAAACATGAACGTCCTGCTCATTCTGAGGATCAGGAATTTGGAGAGTGAAGGAGAGGTGGAAGCGATCTCCTCTTTCTCTTCCTTGCTCTGGTTAGCCACCAGTCCAAGCCCTCCTCCGTACTGCTCCAGAGAACTGAGGGAGTCGCAGGAAGGGAGTACTCAGGTTGATTCTTTAATGGGTGTACATGGAGGCAGGAATCTTCTGGAGATCTAGGCAATGTTAACAGACTTAGGCAGCTGGTTTTACTAGAGAAATTACCTCTGTCCAGACTCTCTTTCATACAAATATATATACATGGGGAGAGATGGCCCATCAGTGCCTGTCTTGTTGGATAATTAATCCCAATGCCCTATTTGCCTCATATTTTGGAACATATGTAGTGCAAATAGAGATACAAAAACATTTTTTTTTTCTGATAAAGAGCACGTTATACAAAACTAGACCAATCCTCCTGGATGGCCTCATTTGTTATAATGTCATTCCAAATGTCCTTAACTAGCAGGTACTGGCTGTACATTCTCACCCTGCAGTTATTTTGTAAACAGTCAGCCTTGCTGCTGCAATTAAAACACATGCTTTGGATTTTTCATTTTGACTTGGTGTATCTTTGACCATCTTCAACTTCCACGTAAGAAGACTGTTGATTATAAAGGATCTGTGCTGCTTCCACCTCGGTGAAGATTTGCCAAAGAACTAAATGGTGATGTTTGAAATACAAAGTCTTTGGTGTAATTGGGACAGCGAGGCTGCACCGAACTAATAAGTATGTACAAGCTTTGTTTACGTGTGGTGGAGGAAAGGAACAAAACATCCACTATGACTGGAAGAGCATCCCCCAAACAGCACTGAAGGAGATGGGCTTCCAACAGCACCTTCCCAGATTTACAGATTGCCTCTTTGATACACTAAAAGTAATCAATGGCATAAAGCGTAACGCAACACGGAGCATAAATTGCGCACCTCTCAGCAATCCTGGTGCTTGAAATAAATAAAAAATCGTTCAGCTACTTGGTCTTTTCAGGTTAAAAGTGTTCTTAAATGGCTTTTCTAGAGAAAAGTGCTTCCCTCTGGAAGTTAGCACAAAAGCATGTGCTTGGGATGCCTCGCTACTTACGCAGAAATCTGCAGTTTGTGTGTGATTGTCTCTGCACTCATTGACATACATCGTTCATTAGGGAGTTCTCACTGAACACGTGTTTTCAGAGTTGATGAGTATCTAATTTGGTCTGCTGTAAGAGGATTCTGTCTAATCAGTAGGATATGGGACAGAGTTAGGAAACCTGATTAATTCCCCTGCACCTTCCTAGACCTGTCATTTTCTAACTCTGTGACCTTGATCAAGACATACCAATATCTTGTGACACCTGTTGTCATCTGCTGGAACACAACCTGCCATCTTTAGAAGTCTCTGTGAAGCTTAGATCCATTAGGCACAGATTGCTGTAGTGGGTGACAACCAAATGTGTGGAATATTAGCGCTAACAACTCTGTAATGCTGAGGCCAGGTACTGAGGTGTGCAAAACTAGAAGCCACTGGAAAATATTGGCAATCGACTTCCTGTGCTGCTCTTTGCTAAAACGGTGATTCACCTCTCAGAGAGATTATAGCTTGAAGAAGGGCAGGAGATCCTTATGTGCATGGGCTGCATAGGATCTGGGTAAAGCTTCAGACAAGTAACTGTGTGAATTAACAGAGGGGTGTACAGGGGGTTATCCAGACTGCAAATCTCTGATCAAATACATCCTTTTCAAAGAAAGGCACAAGAAACAGAGATGGAAGAGTTTGCCATCCCCAAAACAGCTTGGCAGTCCCCCAGGACTGTAGGCTGGTTTCACTGGCAGGTCTGTTCTGCTGACACAAGAGATGGATGTACATACAAGTCCCATTAGCATTGAAGGGAGGTGCCTGCTAAACTTTCCCACGCGTTAGTGGAGGAAAAGTCTTCTATGGGTGTCTTGCGAGGTAACAGAAGGTTGTTGCTGCACATGTTGCATTTCTGTAATATCTGCCTGCGATACAGCTGTATGCTTACATCATTTGGATGTATCTATCTATCATCTTGCTGTCTGTCACAAAGAGGCATTTCGGAGCCATCCAACATGCTTTCCCATTATCCTCAATGGAAGTCTATAAATACACAACTGGTGTGTAACCTGTTTGCATACTGATTCCCTGTGTCCTGGATCAATCTGTTGTTGATTGCCAAGGACTATAGTCTCCTTTGATTCCTAGTTTTTATTGAATGCTCCTCAGCAGGGATATATACTTGATTTATTTTTTTTCCCCCTTCTGTTTCTGTTTTTCTGTCTTTTGTAGCAACTAGTAAAGTTTATTTGGGGGCTGAGGAAAGTTATACCCTTTGTGACAATGTCTTGTGGGGCTTTATTTAATCCTGTGGGGTATTTGGGTGCATTCTGTTGGGGGAGGGATGGAAAGAGTAAAAGAAAAAGCTGTAGAAATCAGGGAAACTGGAGATCTAGAAGGTGGCAATCTGTTAATTAGTGTTCTTGGGAAAAACTGCCTGTGATGAAAATAAAGCCCCATCGTTAAAACCCACTGCATTTTCCTTTTCTGCCCCTGAATGTTGTTAACAATGTTGCACTCTGGTTAAGTAAAAATCTAAAACTGCAGTGAAGTGTTAGTAATCGGTTCCTGAGCAGATTCCCTAATGCTATTCACTTTTCCCTGCTAATCTTCCTGTGTGAGTTATAACAATGCAGCACCAAATGAGAAGGAAATGTCAGGTTATGTTTCAGGGCCAGCCTCCTGCCCACCCTCCATCTGTGCTGATGTCAGTGCTTATTGGAACATATGCTGCCTGTTGCTCACTGACCATCTGTTAGCTGAGCTGATGAAGTGTTCCCGTTGCTGGGACAACCCGACCCTTGATTGCCAGTGGCACCGCAAACATTTTCCGCTCAGGTTTCACTTTTATCTGTGCTCTGGAATGGCAAGCCCTGCCGTGGTACGCGTTACACCATCCCTCGCCTTTTCCCTTGACGTGCAGGGGGAGCGCAGTCAAAATTCAAGTTACAGGTTTTAGGGCAAATGTGAAAGGCTGCGGCAGCACTAACGTGCCCGTGATAAACTGTTGGAGTTACAGGCTGGGATGTAAGGGCAGGCACACTTTCCAATGGGAGCCCAGGGTCAGTGGAGCGTGTCTGGTGGTGGTTGGAAAGTTTGTGTGATAAGAAGAGATTGTGAATGGCAGAGCACAGGAACACCCGTGGCCCTGAAGACATGCACGGCTACAGAGGGATTTCTGGAGCCAAGTAAAAAGCAAGAGATGGTACAACTTTTCCCTTGGTTAAGAGCCGTTTGTTCTGTAATTACTCTGGGTTGTAGTTGTGCCTGGCAGCCACAAATCTTTCAGATATAACTGAATCCAAATGTAATTATTCCTTTACGGCATAGGCCTCAGTTTGTGGAGCGAAAGTGATGTTAAGCCACAGCAGCAGTAATAAAAACATTTGCCCGCACACAGCCTTTTTTGCAGCTCTGGTGAGCTTTCCCCCTCTCTTAAAAATGTCTGCAAGCATTAATCAATCCTCATGACAAGCCTGTGGGGCTGGCAGGTGGTATTCCCATTTTAAAGAGTGAGAAGGAAAAGTGTGGGAGCTGGCACGAGAAGCGCGTCATGCCCACCACCCAGCTCTCTCCTGCTGGGACCACTAGACCATATTGCCCTTCGTTACACACCAAAAGCCCCAGCTCAGCCGTGGTGCCAACAGGAGCTGCATACCAGGCATGAGGGCCAAGGAGGCTGCATCCCATAGCTCTTTCCGTCTTGTATGTGAAAGGAATAGAGCAGCGCCTGATAAATGAACTTTGCTGGTGAAGCTGACCGGGATAGCCAGGGTAAAAAGTGACGGCCTTTAGGATGCAGAAAGGCTGGATGCTTGGTAGTGTTAAATGCTCTGAAGTTGTGAGAATGTCTCAGTCTCTCGTTTTGTGTGTTCGTATTCCTTGGTGTTTCCTCTGCTCACCCTGGCGTTTTGCTCCCTGAATGCGAGCGGTCACTTCCATGATCTCTCAGACCCAGCCTGGGGGCCAAAGACTCTCCCATCGTCCTTCCATTTCTCTCCCTTCCATTCTGTCCAGCCTTGCCTCTTTCCTTTCCCCCCAGCCCCCTAAAATCTTGTCTCAGATATGTTGTCTCTTTGCAGTCCCTACATAGCAAAAGTGAACTTTTTAGCCTTTCTCTCCTCCAGCCTATCTTTTCTGTCTCCTGTCACCGTCCTCTGTCAATCGTACCTGTAGCCTAGCTGGTCAGTCATGTTCTGGCTGGCCTTTCTGCCAGCTCTCTTTGCTTCTCTGGTTTCTAATATTCTCTTCTGTTCCTAGCACAAAAATCCTCTTCCCATTTTTTAACACATCCTGCCAGATATCTATACCATCTTTTCATAAGGCTAAGTTGTAAGCTCTTCAGAAAAAGGGCTATTTATTTTTCACCCTGTACATCAATTATTGTTTTAATTAAATGACTGAATGGTACAATAATGCTGTGTGCTCAGAGCCCACACGATGTGTGTGTTAGAGCTGGGTAAGAGATGATACATACTGACATAATCCTAGGTGTTAATAATAATGTACAA
This sequence comes from Chlamydotis macqueenii, assembly GCF_036417535.1. NCBI lineage: Eukaryota > Metazoa > Chordata > Aves > Otidiformes > Otididae > Chlamydotis > Chlamydotis macqueenii. The sequence continues at coordinate 98,965,427 of NC_141558.1, read as the reverse complement.
CTTCAGCATATGCTGCTATTTCAGGATGTTCTGGCACCACAGGCTGATTTTATTCACCCTGGGGACGAGTACATGAACAAATTACCGCAAGGCCAGCAAGAGCGGGGATTTACATTGCCTCATCTGCTCCGTGGTGAGTGCCTGAGTGTTGGGTCTTATTCTGTGGCGCGAGTGAGGTAGTGCTCTGTGCTTTTGCCAAGTGGCAAGCTGGGTCTCTTACCTTGCCTTTATTGTGGTTATGATAAAAGCCTTTATCTGCAGTTTATCACAATTACCACAATGGAGCCTGAGCACTCTACATTTATACCCTCTCTTGTGGCAACTCGTTTGGTGCCAGTCTGCTTTTAAATCCACTTTGGTGTCCTTGTTTGTTGCCAGAATGGAGCAAATGTGCCGGTATGTAGGTGAAAATCAGGCCAGTCTTTTCTTCCCTCCAAGAATGTGATAGAGCTTACGGGGTTTGCTGGTTTTACAGGCCTGGTCTATCATGCATTTCGAATCAAAACAATGCAGAATTTAACACTCTGCTTTAAGATTTGACAACTTGATTTTCCCTCAGTCAAAAAATGTGAAGGAAAACTGGTAGCATGAGCCACCATCTGCCCAGCCTTTGGTGGGATTTGCGGTTCCCAACTGAAAGCACTATATATACGCAGGAGAGGACCGCGTGTTTTGTGCAGCTTTTAGACTCAGATTAAATGGTTCCACTGTTTTCTACATGTAGCTGAGAAGATGGATTACAATGTGGCTTTACAGAGTGGTATTTGAACAATGAGAGCGGTAAATCAAAGAGTTCCAAAGCTTTGGGATGCTATTAACAAGGTGAGATGAGGCACATGCATGTATTCTGCCAGAAATTTGTGATGTCTGTGCATTTCTAGGAGAGTGTAGCCACTAAGGGTCATGCTGAAATTCCAGATAGTGATGCCCTTGCTGCCTTCATGCTGAAATTCCAGATAGCGATGCCCTTGCTGCCTTCGTGAGTAGGTATGTAATGGTTCCCGTCCTCGTTTTAGGTGGTGGTGGAGGTCTCTGGTGCTATGCCTGTCTACAGCACTGGAAGGCAAAGTGTAGAGATTTTATTGCAAGCACATACACAGGCTTCTGAGATGTGTACACATATCCTTGGCTTGCAAAAAGTAGAGGCGTGGATATAAATGACCTGATTGAAGTTGCTTAGACAGAGGTATCAGATCTAGTTATTCCAGAAGCACTGTTGGGCTGCTAAGGAAGTTCCTCAGCCAGTCAATGTCTATTAGACACCATTAGAGAAATACTGATTTTTGCCAGCCAAGAACTTGATCTCTACTGTGGATGGAGTGTTAGGCATTCAGAGCTCTGGTTAATCATAGCTTTAACACATTTCCTGAATCTAGATGGTTGGATCCTGTAAGAACAATAAATACTTTCTTGCACTGCTCTGTGCTCTAAGGTTTGCAGAGCAGGGTTGTTTCGTGTGCTTTTGTGAAAAAATCCTGTCCTCCCTGCAGTCTGGAGGGCAGGCTGCCACTAACATCAGTTCCACGAGGATTTGCTCTGTGCTGCCTGGGTTCTGGAGATCACTCTGCGCACAAATTAATTAAAAGATGCCCTAAGTAGGTGTCCAGCCGGCACAGAAGGAAGCCAGCTCTGTTACTAGTCTGCAATCCCCAGTTTTCCAGCTGTCGCTATGTAATACGGTCTCCCCCTCACATAATTCCTTCCTGAAGTCCAATAGAAGTCCTTTAAAGAAGGAAAAAAGAAAGAAAAGAGGAACAACAAGCAAGTAATCCTGTCATACGATCTGCCCCAGTAGTTTGGGGCCTGTTTCTCTTTCAGGGGCTGTGAGCATGCTTTGAGGTGCACAATAGAGATGCCTTCTCCATTGACTGTGGAGCTCAATGAGCCAAACTGGGCAGCAGCCCCGGTAACAGCAGCAGCAGCAGCAGTGGTGCAGCGCAGTAATGGGCCCAACTGTTAACTGATTTAACACTCTGCCAGCTGCAGTCCCTGAGCTCAGAGAGGAGCGGCGGGCCTTTGAATATTACCTTTCAGCCAATTAGACATATGTCACTTTCATAAAACCTTTGGTGTGTGCTCCCGTCCAGGGGAGGATCTGCTGAGGAGGAGGAGGGAGCTGTGTTACCTGCCTCCCTCCTGGACAGACGCGCGGTCCCTCCCTCGAATAGGAATTTGCTGTTGTTTCTGGTATTATTTTCAGCATTGATGCAAGTGCCTGGAGAGAGGGGTACAAGGGAAAGAGAGTGACTCTTGGAGCTCCAGGAGTTTTCAGACAGTCTGACGGGCTGCCTGAGATAGGAGGCTTTTACAGCAAAGGTGGGTTTGAGTCACTAGATTGAAATGAGACTCCTCTCGTCCCCTGAACTCTGAGTTGTTTCACACATAACAAAAAACCCTGATCGCATCTGCATCGGCCTGAGTTGTTTCACACATAACAAAAAACCCTGATCTCAGAGAAACTTTGGATTCAGATGAAGTACATGAGCATGCAGATGCAAGAGGACTGGTGCTGAATGTAAAAGTTTTGGCCCAACAATCAATTTCACAAAAAAAAAAAGTACAAGTAAAATTGTTACTGGTGAGCTGCAGCTCAGGGAGAGCGCTGCAGGCTGTGCGGTTTGTCCAAAGGAGCAGCAGCGGCCGTACCACGGAGTCAGCAAACACGGGGCTGGGGTACCCGCCGCAGCTGCTCCCCAGCCAGGGTCTGTAGGGGTGGGAGGCACACGGCAAATGAATGTTATGGGTGCTTATTTTCAGAGTCAGTGTGGAAGACAAGAGTGTCTATACTGGTCGCAGAAGAGATCCGCCACTTCTTTTTATTCCTTCAGATTGATTCAGTATTTTTATTTCAGTAAGGCCGAAATTCTTAGTTCAGTCATATCAGTTTCTTTATAGTTTTTGTATGAAAATACATAAAAGTGCAATATTAAAATGCACATTAAATGGTGATAAAATATGGCAGATTATGGTAAGTTTTAAAAATAAAATATTTAGTATAATGTGTTTAAAATATTTTAATTACAAAAGTCAATTCACTTTAATAAGTTGAAGTTAAGTTGAGCCGAAATGTGCAAAGTTAAAAGAATAAGATAAATGTTTTTTTCATAGCAATGTAGAAATCAAAGCATCCTGGAGATGGGGACTGACAGACAGAAAAGTATTTATTTTAAGAGCGTGGCCTAAAGCTTTCAAGCTGACACGTGTTGCTGAGGCCGTTGGTGAGCAGAAATGAGTGACCTGGAGCTGTGTGAAGACTGCCTGCTTCTCGCACTGGAGGCAAGAGACCTGCACGGGTTTTGCACACTCTCAGGCCTGGGCAACCAACTGTGTGTGGCATGCAAGAAAAGAGGGGAGTAAGTAATGGTCACGGCTTCTGTAACCTGGGAGAGTGCTGAAGCTGGGTTAACCAGCCACGAGGGTCTGGACATGGTCTCCAAACATGCATGGTTGATTTATTCAGTTTTGGCTTTCGCAAGTTTATTCTGAGTTTTCCTTCTCAGTCTCTTCAGTTGGCTTCCCAATAGGATGTTCTCTGATTTAGACTTCTGGTGCTTGGTAATTGGGAAGTAGTGCTTGTCAAGGCAAATGAGGCAAGGCATATTTTGGGGTGAGAGATCACGCTGGATCTAAGTGGGCAGTAGTCTTCAGGTATTCAGTCCTTTTCACACCTGAAGAAAGGCTTGAGTTCAGTTTTTTAAAAAGAAACTCTCTTTTCCAAAAAACCCTCTTCCCTTGCAGTATTTTGACCAGCTTCAGGCAGTGATGACAGGTTTATGGAGTGCTAATATATAAGCTGAAATGAGATGCTATTTGGAAGATCCCAGGGTTGTAGCAGACAAATACTTTAAACCAGCATAAGTTGCCAGGGTTGATAAAAACAGCACTCCCTCTGCTTCTGGCTGCTTGTTCTCACCCTTGTACTATTCTCTTCCTTTCACTATACTTTTCTTTTCCTAACCTAATGGTGAACTGGAGCAGATTCAGCTGGAGCTGGGGAGGCTGGGATGTGTAGCCGGATCCATTTTCCCCAGTCTAGTTCATTGCATGACTGTGCAAACCCTTGCGTCAGTAGGCAGGACATGGTACCACCAAGGACAGAATTGAGAAGCCAGTGCAGGAAGAGAGCAGGACTACATTTTTTCTGTGCTAGCACTAGCTTATTGTCTCAATTGAAGTCTATATTCCCATTTAATAAGTACAGTTTGCCCATTTTTAGCAGCTGGATCACCTGCCAAAAGAAGCCATTTGAGAAGATCTTACAAAGTACAAGTGAGTGTCTTGTCCAGCCAACAGCCAGTGAGCCAAGGTCAGGCGGTCCTCTTGCTGATGGTTCCTGTGGTCAAAGTTCTTATGAAGCTCCTTGCAGGTATTGCTACTTCTAGAATTTGCTCGGATGTGATAACTTTCTCAGTGGAGTAGTTCAGTGCTGCTAAGTGTGGTTTTAGTGACTATCCTCACTTTATCTGAGTACGTAGTTTGTGAGTAAAAAGAGACTCTGAACACAAGTAGGAAACTGATAACTTTAAATATGCCATCAATAAACAACATGATATTTCCCCCTCGTGGAAGCATATTTACTTCACAGGTCTTGTGTAACATGATTATTCTCTTTTTCATCTTTCTCTGCCAAATCTTCACTGAAGTGTTCTTGCAAATTCTGTTCCTTTCCACCATCAGTCACTTAGTTGGAATGGCTTGGAACTTGCATATCTTTGTGCACTTTAATCCATTACTAATGCATAAGCATTCATCAATTTGGCAGGAATGGACATTACACATCTGTAATTCATAAGCTTCAAGACAGTTTTGGGTGATGATGATTCAGGCATCCACTGAATGTCCAAATTCCCTTTGGCATCAGTTGTCCAGCCGTAACTTGTTGGATCCAGCAGAGTGGGTTCACATTGCAGGAATCATCTCCAAATTCCTGCTTAATAGTTTGCATGCAGTTCATGCTGGAATAAGCAATCTTTGCATGGGGGAAGCTGGCTGGAGTCGATTTCATCCCTTTTGGCAGAGACGGGTTGATAATGGCATCAGTTGTTGCACTTTTAGGGACAAACAGATGGCATGTGAATTCTTGTAATTTCTGAAAGGAGCCTGATGAAAGCTCCCAGGGTTGTCGAAACACTGAAAAGTTATATTGATAATGGCATTTTCTTTGCATGAGTTCTAGGGCTCCCAGTTTTCCTTTGTCTGAAAAAAAAAAAGCACTAACAGCACTGCATCCCAAAAAGACATGCAGGCCGATCAGTACCCTGCATGCGTTGGTCCTGGGGGAGCATGCTATTATATTACTGTCAGTGAGTGATGTTTTGTGTCTGTTTTCTGGCTTTCTCATGCATTAGCCAAGATCTATATTACTGCTGGATTGTACCCATTGTTTCAGCATGTATCGTAACACGCATCTTCCTCCTTTAATGCTACTTTGAGAAGTCTTGTTTTCTTGTGGCGGTCTCTGGTTAGGAAGAAAGAGAGGATCACAGTTGAGTAGAGGTGTTGGTGTGCTTTACCTTTGTGATTTACACACACATGCACACCAACTTTTAAGCAAGAGCTTGATGAGGTTCAACTTGCTGATGGGACAAGAGAAAAATTTGTCTCGTATTTGGATTTTGTGACCTGCAGTTGTGTCCTTGAAATAAATGCTGGTAGTGGATTTCTCACCACCTTTTGTTGTTATTGTCTGGTAAATGTTTAACAATGTATTAACTTTATGACTTTCTGCACCTTGGTATAGTTCAAATGAGCAGAGATGCCTTGTTAACACCACTCAGCCTTTGGACAAGCCTTTGTTAATAACACAGACAGATGGGATAGTGATGGTTTCAGGGGGGCTTTAGTGGATCTTTTTTTTCCCCCATCTGACTAAATAAACTAAGTCTTAGTCAAAGAGGTTTATCCGTTGCTCTGTTCTTGCTGATGGGCTTAAGTCTTCCTTCTATCCTGTTAGCATTGTATGAAGAAGCCATGTGCGTTTGACTTAATTCAGTTCTGAGGGCTGAAAAGGCCACAGCTCACTCTCACTGCATACTTTGATGTCTGCTGTCTTCCGTAAAACTGCTCTACACAGCAGCACTAGGATGCCTATTGATTTTTTACTTGGTTGCTTTCAGCTCTGTGTTCAGCACTAAATTATCTTTGGCAAGCATATCCATCATCAAGTTGTCTGGATACGTGATCTGTTTTCCCTTTGTCACCCTGGCTGATACGTACCTACTGTCTCCTTCAAACATGGTCTTCTGGGCTCCAAAGGTTTTGTTTCTCAGTTGAAATGTTATTTATTGGTTTACATTTTTTTCTTTTTTGATAGAACTACTCTTGCTTTGAGATAAAATTTGCCATCATATCTGGATTAACAAAGACGTTTTATGACAAATGCAAAGATCACTTGGTATACACAGGTTTTTTTTTCCTGCCGAATATTCAGAATTTGGATTCTCCATCTGGTATTCTTCAGCTCTGTTATTTTGGCTGCTTTTCACTTTAAAGTACAAATAGCAACACCTCTAGTAATTAATGAAATCTTGCAGCCACAGCTTCTCTGTTGAAAATGGCAAGGATCCTGGTTCTTTGCAGTATTCCTTACTTGTATATCAGCACATGGTGTATTACATCTTACAGGCAATTACTAGTCCTTTGTCTTTTCAAGTACTTGAGGAGAGGGTGTTTCAGGGGCTGGGCTTTTTAAATTTGGGGCTTTTTTTTTTCTGGTGGAAGACACGTTTGTACTCCTTAGATCCTGTTTCTTTATTTTCCTAGAAGTTTCTCACTTCTCAGCCATTGTTGCCTTACTCCTTTGACCCAACGACCTCCCAAAAGACCTATTTTTGGCCATGGTTATTCATACTTTTCATAATGCGGAATCTGTGATTTTTTTTGATCAAGCCTTTGTCAATATCCTGAAACAGAATCTGGTTGCAGATTTAGGCAGCTTTCAGAAGAGTATTTGCAAATGCATGCTCAGATGTGGCTTTAGGTTAGAGCTTGGTCTTCCAAAATTGTGTGAAGTGTGTGTGTTTTCTGTGTTGTTTCAAAAATGTTCACTCCTCCTCTCTTCACTGCTTACTTTCATTGACGTGGCACTAATATTTCAAATCTGAAAAAAAAAAGATGCATATATTGGAGGCAGCAGCAAAGTCCACCATCATGTAAACATAAACAGAATGAGCATACATATAATGGAGACTGATATTGTGGCATTCAGTTTTCATCTATTTGGTGACCATCTTGGAAAAGCTAACTAGATTGACACTAGCAATTTGTCATCAAACTGCTAAACCACATAGATAAGCTCTGTAACAACAACCAGACCTTACAGATAATGAAAAGTCTGCTGATTCACACAGATAAATCTATCCTAACTCAAAGTTTAGCCCTTCAAATTATACCACTTAACTACCCACAGCCATTGATTAAAAGGAAAAGTGTTGTATTTCCACCTCAGTGAGCACTCAAACAGTAATGGGAGGAGGAATACAGATATTCCTTACACTACCCTGACTTTCCTTCACCAAGTAGAGGATATGGAATTTTAGCAAAAGGGCAGAATTCAAGAACTCAGTAAGATGTAACAGTAAAATAATGTAAAGATGCATTCCTCTCAGAACAAATTGCTTTCATTCAATGCTTTGTGTTATTCACTCACATAAATTTCTGATATGACTATTATTTTTTCTGTCTTCCCTTCAGAACCAGATGGATAACTCCCTTGTTACTGGATTTTCATACATATAGCCTTGAAAACTCAAACCTTTCCTTTCATTCTCTGCTCTCTCTGTAATAAGAAGCGACTAGATAGATCTGGATCAGAAAATTGTTGAAATGGATATGTTCCTGGGAAGCATTTCCTCTGTAGCAAAACAGCATATTTGCCTAAATTTCACGTAGTTGCAAATGCCCCCGGCAGCCCTAGCCAGCAGTATTTGGTAGTGCCATAAATGAAATAAGTATTGTTCTCAGAAAGCAAATGCCTGTGCAGAACACTGTTAGCACGGTTCTTCCACTCACCTTTCTTTGACTACCTGCGTTTAGATGGTAAGTGGAAGGAGCAGACGAAAATGCGAGTGGTAACAGACTAAATAATCTGAGACATTCATAATATCTCCCATATGGATTCCTTGCTCCTAATAAGTTTTAGCTTCTGCTTAAAGACTTATCTTCAGTAAGGGCACAAACAGAACCACCTTGCTCAACCCGGTGTCCATTTTCAAGAGACCTGAAGGAATTTAATATCTTGGAGTATATTTTCAACCTTCATCAAACTTGGTGGAAACTGGCTAGTTAACTCAAAGGCCATTAAGAGAGCTGAGCATACATGGAGATAAGCAAACATGCAGAAAATTATTGAACAAACCTTCTTTTTTCAGTATACTTGTCTTAAAATTGTTGTGGAACATCAGGCTCTTATCTCTGTGCAGTAATATTCCATCAGCTCCTAGTGACTTCATTGCAAGTTGTGAATCCTTGGTGCTTTGGGCACTTTCTTATCTGCTGATGTGTGCATTTAGGAATCTGATGTGAAGGCCACTTCTTCTACCAGTTTATGTCCTTTGAAAATGTAGTGAGGTACAATGAACATGGACATAGCTCTTCAAATGTGACGTTTTGTCCTATTTATAACACACACTGCATGCTTGAGACCATTGGTTATTCTTCACTTTTAAAAATTTTTTTAATGCCTTGGAAAACTTGAGAGTTGAACACAGATACCGTATCTGTTTTTGAGCAGAACAATTAAGGTAATTAGCCAAGGCAACTACTCAGTCTATGCAAAGTAGAGCTGAGGAAAATAGGAGGAATTTCTCCATGTGAAAGAGATACTTAAAGTTACCTCCAGATCCTCAGTAACTGCTGTCAGCTTGAGAATTTAGCTGGCGTGCAAACCAAAAAGGACAAAGCCCAAGCAAGAGGAAAAGGGAAAACAAGACACTTAAGACTGTCCCAGAGGAGATTAGATGAAGATCCCTCTACAGGAACTCTTGACACTCCAGACGCAGGCTTAAGAGACTGTCCTGAATTAGACGTGTCATAAAGCAGAGCTAACAATAGCCGCTGGGCCCAGCAGGCTGAGCCGTGCTCCCCGGAGGCTGCACAGCCCATCAGAAATTAGTTACTGGGGCAGAAGAGGGGAAAGAAAGGGAGAGTCAGAAACAAGCACTGTCCTCCTCTCGGGCCCCGCAAGCTGGGTGACGATGTGAGCAGGAGGTGTTGCTTGTGGATGGCTGTGATAAGCCCCATTCAGAGCAGTGCTGCCAATAAGGCATGCAGCAACAGTTAAGATCTTTTCTGCCACAAGAAAATACAGATGTTACAGCTGAAATAAATCATCTGAGGTGCTTACAGATGGTGGAATAAACATCAAAATTGTTTGGCTGTAGAGAAGCAGTATGGCAACCATGAAGAGTAACATCCTAGCCATTTTGCACTTGTCTTTTTTTGGACCGTTGGTCCCTCAGTATTTCCATTGTGGTGGCATTCAGAATATAGTGGGACATGGTGGTGCCACAAATACTTGTACCTTTCATGGCAGCCAAGGGCTGGTGAGACAAGGGTGTGATGCTGCTGCAGCTCAGAGTATCAGGGTGTGCTCCAAGCACATCTGCCATTGCGCCTGTTGAGGAACGGTAGAGACACTGTCTTATGTTTAGAGTCCAAGCTCAGAGGATTCCTGGAGAAATCCTTGCAGCCCATGCCAAACAATTTTTATGTTTATTCCACCATCTGTAAGGTGTTCAGCTGGGAGGATCTATATGGGGAGGCTAGGGCAGGGTTCCTGGCAGAAGGGGTTGGCAAAAAGTGGAAGTCAGGAGATTAATGCCGTTCAGTTCAAATTGATCTATTCTGTAGAGTGCTTTCTGTCACTCCTCTTAGATACACCACGATTTAACATTCAGGAGCATATACCTCTTGTCATTAACTCCATCAGCTACTGGTTTTCTAACCCTTCCCTTCATCTGAGTGTCAGATTTTTCACTTGCAAATATCTGCAGAACAAGCCTTCTCATCCAGAGGAAGCAGAAGGAAATTGCCCTCCTTAATGAGCATGGACTAAAAGAGGGGGAAAGCTTCCCACCCTCTGCAAACACAGTTCAGGTCCATCATAGACACTGTTTGATGTGCCTGAACTTCTCCTTCAAAAAAAAAAAAAAAAGTTAATCTAGGGTCCTGGCTCTTTCTTCTTATTGAATGTCTCCTGGTGCTTTTCACAGCTGTCGAGTGCCAACCTGCACATTGCAGCTGAATTCCAGTTTGGAGTAAGCTGACTTCACTTCTCTATCTTCCTCACATGGTTTCAGTTCTCTCCTGCGTGTATTGACCTGAACTGTTGGGTAGCACTTGCTGCCCAAAAAAAAACCCCTGCTTCTTTGTGCCACTCTAGCCGAGGGCATCCTCATTTCGGCAACAAGTTTGTCTTGCACGGCTTTACCAACGGCTGAATCCGAAGGGGTCCTTTACCCCAGCTGGCGTTTCCCTTGATTTCAGTACAAATGTTGTGAGGGGAAGGTTTCAGGAAGGACTGCAAAATGCCTTCAATCCTAGGTCTAAATTAAAGCAGACTCTGGTGCCAGTATTGAATTTCATTCCCTCTCTTCAGCTCTGAGAGACTGAAAAGGCTCTGTCAGCAGCCAGGTGCAGCAGTGGGGTCTGTCTCTGTACATCCCTCAGATAAAACGGTGCTGTGGAATTCACAGAGTTGAAATAGGCTGTATATTGATATTGTCATCGTTGTACCATATCTTTAATAGGAGAATAGCAAGGCTGGTGAGAAAAATCCTGTGGGTTTTGGTTTTTTAAATGACCAATAGATCAGCTTTAAAAAAAAAAAATCATTTCAAAGGTTTCATAAGAGCTCCAAAAGATCCTGGAAACAGGGGAACTTCTGAGAACTCCAAGTGTGAAGCCATAAAGTCTTCATATGCTAAAAAAAGAATCTTTAACACTTGAGCATTTGTCCTTTATTCAGCTATCTTCTAAGTGTTGCTGCAAACGCAGCAAGAGCTGAAAACAGGCAGCCTCTTAACAGTGGCTTTTTTTTTTTTTTTTGGCTGTTTAATAAACATACACTAGATACAAATTTAGGCAATAAAAGGTTCATGTAGTATGTATGTATGTGTAATACATGCACAAAAGGGCCATTCAAAATGCATAGCAACCACTCGGCAGGGTTTAATTTTCCTTAACAGTTTTCCATTTTCCTTTAAATTTGGGATGGGAGTGGGGGGTAGCAATCAGAATCCTTGGCATAAATAGGATAATAATAAGGAAGTTCCTGGTATTGTTGATGTTACAGTTCTTAACAAAGCGTACAGCTGAATTCAGATAAAAGAAAGTTTCTGATTAAAACGGACTGTATGAATGAAAAATCTGAAAAGTTATTGGAAATTTCTCGTAGTTGTTAATCACGGTCATATGTTAATCATAAGAGAAATTAGAAACCAACCAAGATTTTTGCAACATGTTTTATTAATCTGGATAACACTTTAAAAAAATGTATTGTAAAAACTATTAGCATTCTGTATGATAGCACACATAAATTATGTCAGCCAAACAGTACAGCAGGTTACATCATTGCCTTCTGTGACATTTATGAAGCCAGCATCTGCTGTGCATGATAGGTTGGCGTTTCCAAAGCCTATCTAAGGGGTTTACAGCTGGCTTTCCAAATATATGCCCTGCCATGTTCTTAAAGTGACACACACAAACGCAGAGATCATTGGCAGGTTTAGATTTTCATCCCATTTTTCCACTTAGTGGAGCCTGCTGCCGTGTCAGCTCTCGTGTGTGCTAGCGGTGAGTCCCGAGTGTTAAACAGATGCTCTGTTACAATAACACCTAGATGCCCAAATTGAGATGCTAACCCAATTTTAGTACAAATGATGAAGTAGAAATTATTAATAGTTGTTTGTAGCATAGTGTAAGTGTTGAGACTGCTGAGTGCTGTAAAACCTTGAAGAATACAGAGTCAGGGGGTTTTTTTAAAGGTTTTTGATACCTAGTGATACAGATAAACACACACACACACACACACACAACCCCCTCCCACCCCCCCAAGAATCTACCCATCTGACTCTCACTGAAATCTGGTAGTTAGGTGTCTTCAGATATTTAACAATCCGGGGTCTGGGCTCTCTTTGTCTTTTTAGGCACTTAACTTTGACAATCTAGCCTTTGCATTATGCAGGAGGAAAGGCAGGAGATGTGCCCATAGGGTTTTGTGAAAGCAAGGAAGATAGAGTTTTAAAGAACTTGGAATCTAGACAGATGCAAAATCAGGAGTGGTGACAAAATAGCATGAGTCCTGCCAGCCTCGACAGGATAGGGTGTAAGTTGGTCTACCTGGTTTATTTTGACCTGTTAGGTTTTTTTTGTTTGTTTTGCTTTCTGTGTTGAACAGCGCAAGCCTCCTATGATGTGTTAGTGACTCAAGTGGAAGAGCCTCATGGTTTTCTGTTTGCTTCTTTACCTTCGTCTGCTACAAAAATAACTTTTTCCTGTCTAGACTGAAGAACAATCTTGTGATATACAGGTGCAGATACATGCACGTGTGCATATGTGCGCACGTGTGTCTGCATATATGTATGTGAAGCATTCCACCCAAAGTCCTGAAATCAAACAAAAGCCTGAGACCCCTGCAGTGCAACAAATCCTCTTGCAGTTCTGATCTGTGTGTAAAGCAGGCAACTAGTACTTCTTCCCCAAAAAGGTTTTCTGCGCCTCTCATTTATCTGTTTCTTTGAGAAGCAAGCAGAGGTGAAATCCATGTTACCAAGAGGCATCCCAGTTTCCCTCACCTGATTGAAGGGCTCAGCTTCAGATTCCTCTGCAAAACCCACCAGCAAAACACAAAGCTGTTACCGAGCCTTTTTTTTTCCCCTGAGCTCTTCAGTGGCCTGAGATACCTTTCCTTGGGGCAGCAGTTCTGCTTGCAGAAAGCCAATCATTTCATCAAAGCCCCAGACTCTGGAGAACATGGGCTGTGCCATCGCAGGGCTGCTTTTCAAGGAGGCATCTGTGCTTAGCATATGGCAACTATTTATTATAGCTGTTGCATTGAGAAACAACAATTCCCATGATAATTGTTTCTCATATATCAAGATGCTTCAATCTCTGTTTCCCACAACATTCTGCTTGTCTGGTATGTGTGTGCCAATGTCACCACAGTCCTAGCAGACAGTTGTCTACGTTTTGTCATTACTGAGGGTAAACAGACATGACTTGAGTGGGAAGGAGAGCGGGGGAAGTGGACTGCTAATTTAGTCTGGCTTTAATACTGCACTGTGAAAGGAGTACTGAATGATTTGTGGGCAATATTTACAAACCTCCCCTCCCTCAATCCATCCATCCTTTTTCTTCAAGCACACATTGTTTAAGGGCATTAATGCTTATTATTTGCCAGAATGCAGTACAGACGACGCCTGGTTTTGCAAGGGGATGGGGGGACTTTTCTGTCCCCCCCGCCTCTCCACCAACAAGTGCTCTGTTCATTATTCCGAAAGAAACACTCCTGTGTTCCCTTGAAAATATATAACGTGTATGGACGTTTACTCACACATGCATGCGTACACTTTCAGCAGCTATATACAATATATACCCTTTCTCCTTTTGCATGCAGTAGTCACATATATACCTTTCATATGCTAGATGTGAAAATCCCTAAACACATAAATTAAATATATAAAAATAAAAAAAAAGAAAAACACACTATAAAGTAGCCTCCCACTGTCTTGTCACCAGCAAGAGGTCAACTTTTGCTGCCTGACCTGCCTGTGATGTTCTCTTCTGGGCTTTGACTTTTGGAGAACATTACAGGGACCGATTTTGAGAATGGGCATGCCATTGCAGCTGTTCAGCTTCTAGGCTCTTTGTTTGCATAAATCACTGGAACTCCATAGATTTTCACCAGCAGTGTTTTGGCCCATGCCAGGTGAGATTTGGATCCATGATACTTGATAATGTTTCCTTTTTTTCAATTTTTTTTTCTTTTTATGATTGTTTGAGCGAGAGAAGTGATAGGGTGCACTTTTTATTAGTTAATGAAAGCACATCATACCTGGAGATGGCTGAGCAAAACCATCATCTGAGAGTTCTGTAGAACAGATTAACATACTTGTTTCCTCACATAGCCAGAGCCACTCCTGAGAAGCTGTCAGCATTAAAAATAATGATTTAATTTAAATAAATAAAATTCAGGATTTAAATTAAAAATCAGGATCTAAGATTGATGCAGCTATCAGGGATTAGATAGGAAGGGTGTTGACTCTTGCAATGTTTTAACATAGCTCATGCTACAGCAAAACTCAGGCAGAACCAAGATTTATCTCAGCTCATTCTGTGCGTACTAAAGCACAGAGAAGAGTCTATTAGTTTTTGAGAAATTAAGTTCTGTTCAAAACACAGCATTGCTCCCTTACAAAGGACCCAAGCTCTCCATGCCATGATAAGAGCTTTGATGATACTCAGCATTTGTGAATCTGACTCTTGTTCTTTTGTGTGGCACTGATGTGTTTACACTAACCAGAGGACATTCACACATACCATGTTATTCAGAAATTCATCTGATTTTAACCAACTTGTCTGCTTTCATGTTAAAACCTGAGATGAAGCAATTTTGGATGTGTGATGAGGTGGCACAGCTCTTAGCGAAGTTACATGACTCTGCTGCTTTATAGCCTGCTAACTGGGTCCTGTATTTGCATGTAAAAGTCTGACTTCATAATGCTGCTTTATTTTTGGCTTTGTGCAAGCTGTTTCTAGTTGTATCAATAGTAAAACTGCTCCTTAAGGCAGATAAATATGTAATTAGTAGAAATAATGGAGCAGTAGTCTGTCAGCTGCAAAACTGATGCTTCATCTAAATGTGTGTAAGGCACTTTATTTAGTTGGCATGTTGCTAACATCTATTAGGTTAAATTATGAGAAGTGTTTTGAGGCCTTTCACATAGAATGTGAAGCTTTTCATTCCTTATTTACATGTGTGAATATATATGCATGGAGATTTCAACCCATGAATTAACTCCAGAGGAAAACAAACCACCAGATAAACACAAAGCCCGGGTTTGTGTTTGGGTTTATTATTTTTTCCCCTTAGAAAGCAAATCAGTATCCTTACAGAATTTTCTGATTAATTTATTCAAAGAACTTAATTGATGTATCACAACACAGCGGTATAATTTACATGGCATTAAAAAATGGAATTGCTTAGTTCTTCACACTGACAGCAGCCAGCTGAGAGAGTAACAAGAAGTCAACCTTTGATGGTCATTTTTATGACTTAGAAACATGTGCTTTTATTCACCTCATGCTGTTGGATTTTCTAAATATTGAAATATTATGCAGTGTTTCATTAACACCAGTTAATGCTGGTAGCTCTGGGTAGATAGATAGATAGTTAGTTAGTTCCAGATCCTGTTGGAAGTCACCGTACATCCCAGAGCTTTAGTGCAAATGCAAAATCCATGCAAAGGAACCTCTGGATTGGATACTTAAATGTTAGCAATCAGAAACTTGTTTGGGAGTTTGCTTCTGGGAGGCAGCTATGGAGAGAAGTAATTCATCACAGTAGCTAAGTGCAACAAGGCATACGCAGGTATGTAAGGGCTGAAAGCCACAGTGGAAGAGATGTTTTTAGTCCACCTTATCCTTCAGGTTTTGGATCTGGGGACCTCTACACCTCTACAAGCAGGCTTAGTGGTGTAGCGTGGGGCATAGCTGAGACACGTCCAAGACCTCTGAAGTGTCATCTCTCAAACAGTGAATGTCTCTGCTCTGCAGCCCAAGGTCCTATGCTGCCCAAGGTCCCAAGGACTCTGCCAGGAGCCAGGAGGGAGATGAGAGGTGGGAGAAGAGTAGATGGGTGAGAGAAGAGTAGATGAGTGAGCGTATCTCCATGTACAAGGGTGTTTTACTAGTAGCATAAGAAAAGCTGGAAAAAATGACAGATCTTTGGTTTTCCATCTCCCTACAAGCACCAAGTACCTTGTCACACTGTCTCATAAAGATTTGAAAGATGGTTTTAATACTTGAAACTTCCTCCATCTTCAAAGAACAAGAGATATATGTGGGAATTCACTTAGCCAAGTATTGCAGTTTTAGTTTGTCTGCAGTGATCTGCAAACCACAGACTCCGAAATGAGCAAGGGGTTATGTGAATGTTCCGTGTAAGTATTTATTTTTATTTTCTTTAGCAGAAGCTGTCAAATAAAGCTTCTCCTGCCCTTCAGAGCTTTTGCAGTCTGTGCAGAGCTTCTGCAAGCCAGGGCTTTGCTTAGTACACTTAATTAGAGTTTGCTTATTATAACAGTGCAAAATACAAGCTGGTTTTACTCTGGGAATTAAATTTTGCTGCACTCTATTCTTGGTTAGCATCAGTTGCTTCCTAGTATTGGCAAGGATGCTTATGAAATCTGGGCATGTCTGGTGAAGGAAAGGTTTATACATTTAACAAGGAGGCATTAAAAATTGATTTAATAGAGTAGTAGCCTGGACTTTAGAATGTAGCATAATTTTAGCATTGCTCCAGGGTAAGTATTCAATTTTTAATTTTTTTTTTTTTTTTCATTCCAGATTAAATGAAACAGATGCCTCTCAATACACTTCTTTGGTAAACGCACTCTGAGAATCCTCCATCCAATTGTAAATGATTATATGGCTAAAAATGCAGTCTGTAATAGAGAAAACAGATGCAGTGATAATTATCCCAGTGCCCTGCATATCAAACATTAACTATTAGTGGTGGAAAAAAAGAGGCTGAAATCAAAACAAAGTGGGATTTGCTGAGCCAGATCGGACTATCAGTCCAGGTTGACTGACACTGTCTTCAGATATGGTCTGAGCTTGATAATTTCTAAAGAAATCAGGAATGCTTCTTTATAACATTTCAAAGAAGGTATAATGCTTCTTAGGTTCACTATCAGTTGTTTGCACGTAATCCTTGCTAGTCAGGCATGGAACTCAGAGCGTCTTGGGGCTTCTAATTACAATTATTTGAGTATTTTAAATCTACAATATGAATTTTCCATGCAGTTTTACTGCCCCCAAAAGCAGTACCCAGCTGTGCTCTGTTTTCAGTAACACAGGAACTGAAATGCCTTGATAGGAAATTTGAGGTTGGATCACTGAAATAAGTTTTGCCTGTGGCTGTTGTGGAAAATTCCATGCGGATGTGCAAGCTTATCATCTGATCTTCCAAGATGCTAGAGAGTATAGCACTAGGCAGAGTGACCAGCGTGTATGCAAGGTCTTAGCCCAGGCTGGAAGGTTTAGTCCTTTGACTAAAATCATTGCAGCTGTTTCTGATGGCTCTTGTTTTGCCCTCCTATAGCTGAAGATGATTCAATTTTAAAATATAAGTGTCCAATAAGTAGCCTGTAATATGATCTATTATCTTCAGCTATTTTTTTTCCTGATTATTTTTAGAAGGGTTTCAATACTGAAAATGTGGAACTCCTCACTGAAGCTGACAAAAGTATTTGGCCCAGATTCCCATCAACTAACCGGAGGCATATCACCTATGATTCCTAAGGGCGCCCACCCAGCATCAGCTGTCTGAAAGCTGGGCTGCTGCAGATCCAAACCAACAGTTTGTCTTCCTTCGCTTGCCAGTCAGGACACAACAGGTATTTCCAGAGGGCAGTTCAGCCCCTCTAAAATAGGTGGGAAAACTGTTACCCGCAGGTGCTTGTTTTGTCTCTGACTGTAAAGGGAGTCTAAAGCACTGTCATGAGCTAGAAGCCTGATTTTTGGTGGCTTTGGTTACCTGAGGTGAGCCTCATTGCTCCCTTCACTTCTCCTCAAGACAGAGGAAAGAGTCTCTCCCAGATGGTTAGTCAGTTTGCTTGAATCCCGTATCTGCCCTTGATAAGTGCTGTTTTTCCTTTGACTATTAGAAATGGGCAGCTGAGAGAGGCAGGATGAAACCAGACTGGTCTTCCTGAAGTCGTCTTCTTCAGGAGAGGGAGAGAGGACTTGTTGCAGAGCCCCAGAGCTCTGCCAGTTTGCTGGAAATCTCTCTCTGGGACCTGTTGTTCTTCTGAATAAGGAAGTCTGTAAGTGTTAACAACTACGGGACACAAACGCCTTACGAAAAACTTTTGACTTACCAAGCTGGTTTTCATCATGAAGTGAAGATATATGCTATATCGATTAGAAAATAGTCTGCTGTGACATCTGAACACAGACCCTCATGCCTGTAGGCTTAACAAAGTGCGCTGCTTTTATTTTGAAAACAAAACGTAATAATAAATTGTCTCTTGCCAACACATTGCTCCATAAAAGCGGCCTTGCTCATGTTAGTCACAGTCACATTAACACAAGTTAGAAGTACGTGCCGCCGTCTTCTGGTGTACAGATGAATATGTTCATCTCATTCAGTTGTCCTAAAAGGTGAGGCAATAAGATCAAGCTGCTGTGCTGGGCCTGTTCTTTCAGTTCCTCCTCAGCTGGTCTGGCTTTGGTCAGAAGCAGACTCGTGGAATGGATTCACTGATCTGAAGTAGAGAAGCATGACCCTGTAACACGAGGTAGTCTGAGGCTGGTGGTTAAAACAGGAAACTAATGTAAACTGCTTATCATTGACAGGTGGGTAAACTTTAGAAACTGAGTGAACTCACCTGTGTGAAATGTATGAGAAATAGGTCAAGGCCATGCTATCTGCTTACCTGCTTTTAATCTCCACCGGGGCACAGCAATTTATCATCTTTCCAAGGTGAAAGCCCTGCTCAGCAAGAGGAATGGGCTGAGGTTCCATGGCTGAAGATGCTTAGGACGCACAAGTGTTCAGGTCAGACAAATATAATGGTCTTTCTGGGTTTGAAATATGCTTGTCTAGGTACAGTTTGTTCCAATTATATTTGGCTGTCTTTCTACATGTCAAATATACTTACAGGATGGTCTAAGGGATGTTGTGGGAGCAAAGGAGGCCTGTTTTTTTTTCAAAATTGGACAAAATGTTTAGAAATATCCCATATGTGTATTTCTCATCTGGAAGAAAGATGTGATATGCTAATGTGAAAAGCCATGTGCCCTGCTCTTGTTATACAGGGAGAACATGAGAGAGGGGGGCTACTGGAAGCTGAAGGCAGCTCCTGGGACACAGCTGAGCCCAGGTCGGGCTGGACCCCAACACGAGACCCTTCTCTGCATTCTCCTGCATCACGTGCTGAGCAGCAGCCAGAGCAGCCATGGCTTTGGTTCAGCACTAATCACTGGGCTAGCCTTTCATTAGTGTCTGACACTAATTAATATGCCATGTGCTCTTTCAAGAGCACCAGATAAGTACTCACAGCTTTTGCTAGGCAGATGGTAACTTTCATTACTTGACCAGATTTGCTGATCTCCTGTTAGATATCTCACCTCTTGCGCAGCTCTGTGGCCATGCTGTGTCAGGTTGCTGAGCACTGTCAGCCACAACCAAGAAGGATCTTGTTTGATTTGGAAAGATGTGGCCTGGGTAAAATTCCACTGCTCTTCTCTGATACATCTCTTGCTGACATCAACTTTTTTTTCTTAATTTTGTCTGAACATGGAAGAACAAGCTGCAAGTTTAAGCTCACTCTGGGCAGCAAATTCCTTCCCTCATCTTAAAAGCCTTTTGTTTTTTCACAACTTTGTAGCATATTTTAGGTCTCAGGAAGGGAATTACAAGTTGTAAATTTCTTTACTGTGTCCTCATTTCACACTCTTAGGAGTGAAAAATAAAATGCTGCCCAGCTAGGCCATCCCTCTGCCTCTGAATAAACATTTGTGTGAGGGCTCCCATTCTTGCCAAGGTGTTAGGATAACATTCTCATGCTGATTCCTCTGCCCTCCTTCAGCATCCCAGTGCTGGAGGTCCATTTCCGAGGCTTTGAAATGTCCATGCTCTCACCTCATCTCATACACATGGAAATCAGATCACCAGAAGGAGCAAGTTTCTAAATCCCACCTCGAAGCCAACAGGACAGCTTAGTAAATTATGACCTTCAATATAGTAAGGGTTGAGTGAAGAGCTCTGTGCAGCCAAAAAGGCTGTGATGAGGATGGAGGAGGCAGGGTTGGTAGGTGGGTGAAGGCACAGATGAAGGGCTTAGGCCTCCTTCCTTTGAACTCCACTGACCATTTTGCTATTGTTTCAGCAAAAGACAGAGCTGAGCATTTAAAACTTTTAACTGTTTGCTTATTTTTTTTTACACCCTTACCATTAGCAACTGCTTGTGTAAGGGTTCAGAAACCACAACTGATAGGGGAGCCATGTCGTACCAGGCACCGTACATGCCCAGATCATCCTTGCCACAAACTTGACAGACAAGAGTCAAAGGGCTATGGCATATGAGTAGCTTGGGTACTGGAGCAACACATTTCTGGCAAGATGGGCCAGTGCCATCAACCACAAGCCCAACTTGTCTCCTTAGTGGTTGTATAAGACACAGAGAGAGCTGACTGGGTGTACAAACCTCTCCTGCTTATGCTGCCTCTAATTAACCGGAGGAACTTGCTGCCACATTGGTGTCAGGGAGGCAGATGATAACTGCCGTGACTGCACAGCGAGGAGAGCAAGGCTTCCTCTGTGCTTCAGAGGGGATCTTGGTGTAGTTATTCCCCCAACTGTGTTGGCAAGCCCTCCAGCTACCGGCTGCCACATCCTCTGTCCAGTATCGATCCTGCTCATTTTCTGAGCAGAATTGGCGATGAACATTTCTGCTGGTTTTGCTGTACCTAAACAAGGGCTTTTCCTGGCAAAATGATGGTGATAAGAGAAGGAATATTCTCCAACTCCTGGCTGCCATAGCTGGTCTGACAGGAGTTTCCAGTGCAGGCCTGGACACAGGTCCGCAGGCAGGAGGGTTATCTCAGTCCTCAAGTCCTCAAGCTGGGATCCAGAAACATTTTTTCTCTTTATTACCTCATTGTGTAGGTAGCTTAATTTGTGGAGGGGATCTTTCTTGTTTCTTTCTTTTGAATTTCCTTCACTTGCGTACTCCAGCCATGCCCAGGGAAGCACCTAGACTTTGGTTTGGTTGCACTGACTGTTTTGTCTTCCATAGAAGTGAAGCAGTTTAGAAGGAGCTTATGTGTGAACAGATAAGCATATCACTAAACCCACACCTCTGAGAGCTTAACTGAACACTTCTGTTCACTCCTGACCTGTAAGCCAGAGTGAGTAACTGGGTTAGGTTTGAAGTGTCTCTCTGGTGACAGTAGATAAGGTCAGTGTTGCTTGTTTAGGGTAAGGCAAATTAGGTACAGTGAAAGGCCTGGAGGGAAGACTATTGTGAGAAAGACAATACGTTCAGTATTGTTCTGTCCCTGTAAAAGAGAAAGGGGGCAGCGACCAAAGCCCTGATCTAGATTAGATCCACAGGTCTGGTTGGGACTGCAATAAGATCATCTTCAAAGCTGACTTAAATATTTGTTTTCTGATCTTGGGTCGGAGCTGGTTTGAGGATATTGCTTCAGGCACATCTTGAATACAAAATACCATGTAATTCGTATTTGTCAGTGATCAAAGAGACAGATAGAAATAAGCTGTTTGGGAGATGAGAACTTTAAGCAACACTGAAAGAAATTACACAGAAATCCCAAGGTTAGTCAAGTAGGATATCTTAACATATTTTTACATGGTTAAATGCCTGTCAATGTGGGCCTTTGGAGCAAGTGTCTTTTGATACATTGGAAAAAATCTGCAGAAGAACAGTTCTCACAGCTTTTTGAAAAACTCCTATTTTTATAAAAACTGAAGTAAGAGTTGGATTTCTGCCTGAAATCCTGTATTACAGGCTGTGTTTCCCAAGTGAAACCCTGTGCTTGAAGATAAAGATGTGCACACCTTCGCTATACCCAAGCCCTTTATTTTTATGGATTATTTGTTTTAGAGGTTCCTGAGGACTTTTAAGTAATTTTCTTACAATCGAGGGGACACAGTGAAGCATGTACAACAGCACTCAAAATGGGAGTGTTCCTCGTTCTGTATATAGCTGGCACACTCCTTCCGAGGGGCATCTGCTTTGGGCTGCAGGGTTTTTCTAGTCGTGGTTGTGGAGCTGTCTTACATTAAAAGAGAACCAAAAGAAAAGGGAACAAAATGTTAAAACTGTTCTCTTTCTTCTGCCACTAGCATGAAATATCCTCCCAAGATTGACAGCAGGTCAAATTATTCAGTGTTGGTATAGAAGTTGGTATGGAAGGGTTACTAGGGCATTTCCATTATTTGCTGTGGTTGTTTGGTGGTTGTGACATTTAGAGGGTACTTTGAAGAAAATAGCCCGGCTGGTAAATAACAGCAGAGAAAGGGGAAGGAAAGCAAATGGAGAGGAGGGAAGTTCACAGAGATTTCCTGACAAGATGAAAGGGTGCAGAAAACCCAGTGAGTTTTTATTCAAAAACCATTTTGGTGGCCTCTGTTTGAATGAGAGAACCATTTCTTAGCATGCTTAACAACCACTTGGTCCTGTCCAGGAGTACACTTCACCAAATGTCTGCTGTGTTTCACACCACAGTCAACTTTGTGATGTGTGATGAGAATTATTTTTACAGCTGAGCTTCTTTAAGAGAGGCCCACTTGTGGTGTGTAAATCTTGATGGGTTTTAACGTGCACTAAAGAGGGAAATGCTGATCTTCACCAGGATTAATAAGGTACACGAAAGTGTTGGCACCCAATGTTTAAACCAAATGAAAAGCAGCCTGGGAACCTGGTGTCCTCTACAGGGAATCCAGTGTGTGCATGTGGGAGGACAGGGATGGTGGCAGGACTTTCCCTGCTGATTTTCACTCAGCACAGTTTTGGTTGTGTCATCTTCCCCATATGTCCTCCAGCCTCACAATCTGCAGAGGAGACAAAATAGTGACTGCGAGAATTTACTGTTTGTACACGGCTTTAATTAAAGGTTCAGTAAGTTTTAGTGCTCTGATATCAAGTGATGGCATAAATATTGCTAGGTACTTAACTATAAATGATGAGTTGGAGGATAAAGTATTAATTGGGCATGAGATGGAGTCTTGTGGGGGAGCGCATTCCTATTTTGAGTATGACCTCGGGAAAATTGCTTAACCTGTCCTCTGTGTCCTCATTGCCCAACTCTAAACCCAAGTTGATACATTACTGCCTTGTTTGCAGGATTGCATGAGCAAATTAATCAACCTCTGAGAGGAACTCATATAGTACCGTGACATAAATAGAGCTGCCCAGGAAACTCTTCTCAGAGCCTTCAACATTAGTGCACATCAAGATAAAACAATCTTTCAAAGGTTATTTGGTGGTTTGGTGATTGAATCAAAAACATAATAGAACGGACATAATTTTGGTAGTAAGCATGCTCCTGTGGAATGTGGATTCACATTCAAATTTCCATTATCTCATTTCATAGACAGACTTGAACGTGAGGCTTTCCTCTCCTGGAAAATTGTTCAGAATCAGGGTGTTTGGTTAAAAAAAAAAAGCTGTTTGTGTTTGAAAAAGAAGAATCTGACTGGCTCTGTGCATAGTAAGAGCAGGAGGGATGTAATGCAAAAGTGAAAAATTTAAGTAGGGAGGGGGAGAAGAGAAGCAAAAAGAAAGAGAATATTAAAAGGCTTGCATATCTATCACCAAATGTGCCTTTTCCAAGATGTTGAAAAAAGTGTCACGAAGAGTGCAGCACAACAGGCCAGGTGTAGACTGAATACATAAGCCTGTCCCCAAAGCACTGAATAGTGCAACAATATGGGGTACTGAGGTGTGAAACAGGGCAAATTTAGAGAAAGGAGAGCTACGTCAGCAGCAACATCAAAACCTAGAGACTAACATAGCCTTGTTTAAGAGAAATTAGAGGCTGGGAGAGAGGGGAGGGAGAAAGTGTTGATGCACTATAAGATTATCACACGTTTCTAAAGAGGTCTGAAAAAGCTGACTTCCTGCTGTGGGGTTCCTCTCATATTGGTGTGAACAAGCATTGCACTATCACCTGCAAAGTCTTTAAGTGCAAGTGGTGACACCTCAGTATTCACAGCCTGCCTTAGAAAATCCAAGGGGAGCGAAAGAAAGATGAAAACCATGCAAGTCAAAAGGGTGCTGCTCCCATTGTTCTTCTTGCTGCTTGGTTAACTGGGAATCCCTTTGAGCAACAGCGAGGAGGTCGCATCTCCCCAGATGTGCTCTGCCTGTACCCTAGGGCAGGGCAGCGCTGCCAGTGTCCAAGCAGCTCCCCACTAGCACTTCTCATGGTAACAATACAGTGAAATCACCCCACTAGGCAGGACACAAGCTCTCACCACGAAAGCATGGTTTTAGCAGAATGTATACCTGCGAGCACAAATACCAGTGATTGCCCTGTGACATGGCAGCACAGCCCCTTTTACAGAAGAGGCAGGACTGAAGCCACTTGGGACTGTCTTGAACTGAACTAGGACTTTGTGGGCATTTGAGACTGGGTCTGAGTTACCAGAGACAAGAATGGGTGCATCTAGGCCCTCTCCAGCTAGGACATTGGGGATGACCACTGCAACTCGCCCTGGCCACGAGATCCTGCTGGTCCTGGCCCACTGGCTTGAGGACTGAATGTGCTGTCAAGCACATGAAGACTTGAAGCTGAAGGAAGCCACTGTAGCTGTGACAGAAAGGAACAGAAGCTTCATAGACAAGTAAAATAGCAATGAACAGGTCATGCACCAGAAACTGAGGGGAAAGGAAAATTAGCCTGAGTTTTTGACACCAGGTAAAATAGTTGGTCAACAGGGTCACTGGAGGACCATGCCAAACTCAAGAAAGATGTCCATGTGCTTTGCTGCATGAGTTTCATACCTCTCCTCAGAAGAGGCTTGGGTTTCCAAGGGGCACTCTGCTATCCGAAGCTCAAAGCAATGGATTGCCAGTGCAGGCTTGTTATTGTACTGCGTTACAAAAGTGCAATGAGAACCTCGAAAAAGCAAGGCTAATCAAAGTCCTTTATTTAGATGATAAAATAGGAATAATGAAGCTGGGCTTACTTTGCAGAAAGGGATATGGAGGAGGATTTCTTTTAGGGTAGGGAGACTATGCTCTGAGTATACTTGTCTGGTTTTAATACTTTGTGGTTTGGATAACCTCACTCATCTGGTGTCTAACCCTATAAAAAGGACACAAATAAGGTTGATAACTAACTTTGTGATCTGCAACCCTACAACATCCCACAAAGCAAACTGCAAATGCTTTATTTGTCGCTGTTATTGACCCCTCCCCAGCAAGTCAATCTATTTCTCTCTTGAAACAGTGAGATGGTGTTACTGGCTGACACATACTTTATCTTGCCTTCCTGCATTTCAAGAAAAAGGGTTTTTTCTCCTTTTTAATGAAAATTCACCTTTTTTATTTGTCCTCTTTTTTTTTTTTTTTTTTTTTTTTTTTTTTTTTTGGCCTTCCACCTCTGTTAACTGTGGGAAAAGCCTTCACTTTGCCAGGGTACAGCATGCATTGTAAAAGTAATTCAATTTTACACCATAGCAATGACATGATCAAGGAAACTCCGAGCAGGCTTTGTGACTAAGAGCATTTAACAAGTATGTGAAGAGCTCCCAAAGAGCCTTCATGAAAGAAAGAAAGGTTATAACAATAGGAGAGGTAGTTTGATAGTCGTAAATTAAGAGTCATAGGAGTGACTCTAATCAGATTAGACTTTAAAGAAAGAGAAGCACCTTTACACCTCTCGAGTATAGGCCTGAGTGCATTAAGAACTGTTAGATTTGTGCTGGGAAGTACACAAATAAATCCCTGTGGCACTCAGCACGTGCTCCTCCTTGGGCTGGAGAGTTCAGCCCTGCAAGGACAAAGACTTCCTAGGCAAAATGAGTAAAACTACAGGTTTGGACCAAGTACCTTGGAAAAATATATTGAATCTTTGTTGGTTTTAGTCAATATCTAGACCTCTTTAGGGGCTGTTATCTTCCATTGTGTTCTCTGTGGAAACATCCTGGCAGTTCCTGTGCAAGCATGGAAACAGTCCTGTGTGTAAAAGCAATGATGAACCATTCACACACATTACTAGTTTATAAGATCTGTGCAGCCTGAGCCAGATTCTGTCCTGAGCTATATCCCAGTGAAGTACATCAAGAACCACAAGCTAGATAGGCCATGCAAATGACACAAAATTATATATACATTGTGTATTCATGTGCACATTAGGGAGACTGGTTCTGGGCATATCATTAAAACTTAGGATTGGTTAGGAACACGTACAGAGATGAATGTTTTAAAGCAGAATCCAGCTCTCTAAAGAAATAACACATGTACAAACAGCTTAGCAAGCCATTAGGGCTAGTTTTGTTATTTCTCACATGTGGCTTAATCAACACATTTTATATATGTGTTACTCTGAAAAATGGTCAGAGTTTATTTTGCGGGCTGAACTACGACAACAGGAGAAAGACACTTGTCTTCTTCTCTGTTGGCAAAAAATAACAAACAAAAAAGTTGGGTCTGACTCGTTTTTGCAATCGACAGGGACACCTACAGGAAGACAAAATTAACACATTGGCATATTGGGTGTTTTCTGCTTTATTTGTTCACAGCTTGAGCCTATTACCTAATAGAGACGCAAGAAAATGGCCCATCTGTTTGCAGTGGGCAAATGTGTGAGTACTACTCTCTGGGGCTGCGTGGGAGAAGGGTTGCTTTTCAAGAACATATTTACTTTACTCTCTGTTTTCTCAACGGTGTGTATAACTCAATGCTAAAAGGCTAATTTGTTTAAGAAAACCAAACCTGACTTCTTCAGTTAATTGCTTACAGAAAAGCTGTAGGTATTGCATGGATTCTGTGTGCTTTGCTGAGTGCACTGGAGTGGCCTCCGCTACGCGACCGGCGAAGAAGCAGAAAAGCCAGCTCGATGGCAGCAAACCCCTCATTGTTCCTGGCCTGCTTGCTCTGGCGGGGCTGCAGCTCTTGGAAAAGATCAAGGATGTGTAAGGAGTGGGAGAGAGATGAAAGTCCGTCTATCAAGGAATGGGGATGAGGCAGCTGGGAGGGAAAGGCTGCTCAGGGGCACACGGGATTTGAGATATGATTAATGCTTTGGCAACACGTTAATGAGAAAAGGATCTGGCAACGGAGAGGAAATGCCTATGTGTTCGCTTGCAACCAGCTTCCAGCCGGAATAGGAGCCTATGCTCATATCCAAGTTTTTGCATGTACGTGAATGGAAACAGGCTGTAACTGAACAACGTGGAATTTGGAGACCCACATCCTGCGGGCCCTGTTCCACCAGTGGGAGCTGGGTCTGCTTTGTAGCTCCTTTTACCAGCACACAGACAGGAGTTGTTTTGGTAAACAGCAGCACACTCTCAAAATAACTTCAGTAGTCACTGCATCTTCTCCCCAGCTCTTTTGCCACTCAAGCTTTTAAAACAATTTTTAAAACTCCTAGAATCAAAACCACTGATGACAGAGGTAGCCTTTACTTCTCTGCAGTCTGCAGGGACAGAACTGCTTGAAGGTATTAGCTATGCTAAGCCTCTTAAATAACTATTAAACACATAAAACTCTTAAACGCACGCAAATCCTGTATAACAAATTGGAAACAATAAGGAAAAGCTGATCAACTATTATACAGCAATTTAATCTATGCAATTTGCATAATTTTGTCTAACAGAAGGAGGCTATAGCAGAATTGCTTTCTGAAGAAAGGCAGAGATGCTGTACAAAACAGGTAAACAATTAGGAATGAGGATTTTGCAAGTCCTCTGCAAATTCTTGGCATGTGGACAAAGGGAGTGTGATATAATTGCAAGGGATGTGATGTAGATGGACTGGAAGAGACAAAAGGCAAGTTGGGAGCATGAAAAAAAAGTCAGTTTTACAATCAAATTGGGAAATTGAGAACAAAGGTTGAATATGTACCTTTAACTCTCTCCTTCTGTCTCATTTCAGTAGACTTACATGTTGGCAGCCTGTACCTGAGCTGTAGTACTCATAACTACGACAGGCGAACTGCAGCTACCTGCAACATTTGTGCATGTGTAGCATCTTCACATTTGGAGGAATCGAAGAGTGGTGACTTCTGAGCAGCTCATTTTACAGATGGGCACAAGACAAATGAGTCACTGGTACCAGGGCTTGCGGCCACTCTGCAAAACAGCCTATGCCTCCTCTGTGGCTCACACGGAAACCATTTTTTCTGGTTTATTGTCTGTAAGGTGGGTCGATATTTCTAGAAACATGCCCAGCACACTGTGGACTCTATAATGCTAATCTAAACTCATATACTAAGCAAGCAGATATTCAGGAACAGGAGCTGTACAACTTACTCATAAGTAGATAACTGGGGGCTGCTCGTCACTGCAGAACCACCTGCTTAGGTGCAACCCCTGCACCCTACAAATTTACAGCAAGAGCTCATTAACAACTTAGTGCTGGGCTGCAAAGCACCTTTTTTTTTTTTTTTTTTTTCCCCCAGGAATGTCCTCTATTATGTTCCCAGCAATCTGATGGCCGTCAACACCTTAATGATAAACTGGCAATCTTCACCTTCATCTATCCTCACCTCTCAAACGACCCATGAAAGAGTCTTGGAGATCAAAGAAATCCTCTTCTACTCTTATCCTTCTGACAGAGAGACTGATGGGATTTAGCACCCATGTGGGAATATGAGCATTGGTAACTGGGGAGTGGTAGGGGTGGAATATGATTGGGAGGAGTGGTGGTGGTGGAAGAGCCCAGAAGATGAATTACCTGAGGAGGAGGTGCGTACTGAATGGTGGTCTCCATAGCAAGTGTGCGAAGTCAGAAGAGAAATTACTTCCTCTGCCCCAAATAAAGATCAAGGAGTATTTGCATTCAAAAGGGTTGGGTTTTGCACATATGTCATCTCTTCGGTCACTTTCTTTTAACTGGAAATCTTCACTAATTAATTGTTCTGCAAATTCTGCTCCTGCACATTGTATATCTGAAGGTCTTGCTTGTTTCTCCAGTGCTGACTGTATGTGTTCCTTGCCCTTGCATTTTGCTGTCCAAAGCCAAATAAAAAAGCATAAAGGAGTTAGATGAGAGAACTAGGGAATTCCATGAGATTTTTTGAAGATCCTGCAATGCCAGTACTTTAAGGTATAGGCCTTGGTGGTAGATAACCAAACAAAATGTTCAGTAAGAATTATCCATTATTTATCCTATTTTTTTTTTTCAGCAATTTTAGGCTTTATCTTGAATACATGTTAGCAAACTTGGCAACCTGGGGGCTTTTCACAGCACCTTAGGCAGACTAAAGTGGAGCTGATGAATAATCAGTGATGGAACAGCTGTTATCCAGAGATAACAGAGGACTTCAGGCTGCAGATGTGCATGGGGTCAAGGGAGACAATGTTCTGCATGAAAAAGTCATACAATGGAGTTCTGTGTATTTTCTTCAGATTTGAAGATCAAAGAAGCAACGACCTTTTGTCTGCTGCTGTCATTCCCTGCTTCACCATTAAGGTAGCTTGGTTTTGCTTTTTTTTTTCCCTAATGGGAGGTATTTTGAAATAGACCCCTGTCAATCATGCCCTGAAAAAGATGAACCCATCCATGAGCAGAATCCTTTTTAAAAGTTTAAATATTCTGAATGTCAAAACATGTGGCGGTCAGGGTAACATAGTGCTTTGGATACCTGTGATTTGGATGTATTTGTTTCAAAGGTTAATTTTTAATCACTGAGTATGCCAAATTTCAAAGAATAAATGAAAAAAAAAAATAGAAGAAAACAAGACTATACTCTTGGGTTCAGTAAGGATTTTTGCAGCCTTCAACAGTGGTCAATAGCACTGTGTAAGACTAGGGCTAGCAAAGAGAGACAGTTCTTTTTGTGTATCCTCCTGATATCTGTCAGTCTGTGATTTAAGGACTTTTGAATTGAGGTACCATGTCTTTGTGTTGAATTGCATTTATGGACTATTCTTATCTATTTGTCTTTTTTTTTTTATTGCTGTTAGCCTATCCAAAGTTTCATAACTGAAAATTTATAGGAAGAGGTACTTCCCATGTTTGTTTTGACCTTGCCATCACTTTATTTCAGGTGAAGACTGTTTATATTTGTGTTGTGAGGAATGGTGAATAACTGCTCCCTTGTTGCCTCTCCATATCTGTCATGATGTTACACATCACTGTCGTTCCTCAATTAGAGTCTTTGCTTAATCTCTCCTTCTTCAACATAATCTCCTGCTTTTAAGCATTTTTGCACAGTATTTCACCTGACTTCCACCGTGGCCAGGGGAGCAAGTGTGGAGCAAGCGCTGTGCTACGACGTTGTCCTCCAGCACACAGAATAGAATCATAGAATAGTTTGGGTTGGAAGGGACCTTTACAGGTCATCACACGCTGAGCTCACCTCGGCTGCGAGCAGGTCCCTGGCATCCAGACGGGAGCAGGCAGCTCCTTCCAGCCCCTGCTGCAGAAGTACCCAAACCCCTGTGTCCTGGGTTTGTGTAGCAGGGGGGCTACAGTGGCAGCTTCTGGGAGAAGCTGCTGGAAGTTTCCCCTTTGTCTGGTGGACTCGGCTGAGTCTAGGGCCAACCCACCACTGGCCAGGACCAAGCCAATTGGTGACCGTGATAACGCCTGTGTGATAATGTATTTAAGAAGGGGAAAATAATAATAATTTTTTTAAAGAGTGAAGAAGCAGAAGAGGGGGCAAAGAGGGAGTGCACGAGCCTTGTAGGCCTTGCAGCTCTCACCCTCTGGCCTCCCACCGGGCAGCCATCTGGGCCCGACTCAGCTCAGGCCAGCCGAGAGAAGTGAAGAGAAGAAATGTGAAGAGAACCTGAGAAGCATCTGCCTGCCTGTTGTGAAGAATTTTTCTTGTGAGAGGAACGGCTGCAGATGCCAAGGCCAGTGAAGAAGGAGGGAGGGGAGTAATGCGGCTCCTGGCCAAGATTCCCCTGCAGCCTGTGGTGACGACCATGGTGGAGCAGGTTGTCCCTCTGCAGCCCATGGAGGTCCACGGAGGAGCAGAGATCCACCTGCAGCCCGTGGAGGACCCCATGCTGGAGCAGGTGGAGTCCTGAAGGAGGCTGTGGCCTGTGGAGGGCCCACATTGGGGCAGCTAACGCCTGAGGGACTGCACCTTGTGGAAAAACAACCCATGCCAGAGCAGTTCATGTAGGACTGTAGCCCGTGGGAGGGATCCCACGATGGAGCAGGGGAGGAATGTGAGGAGTTCCTCCCCCGAGGAGGAAGGAGAGCTGGAAAGTGATGTGTGATGAACTGACCACAACCCCCATTCCCTGTTCCTCCTCTGTGCTGCTTGATGAGAGGAAGATAGAGATAGCTTGAAATGAAGTTAAGCTTGGGAAGAGGCAGGGCTAGAGGAAGTTGGTTTTGTTCTCTCTCTCATTATCTTGCTCTGGTTTTATTAATAATA
The DNA here is from genome assembly GCF_036417535.1 of Chlamydotis macqueenii. Classification (NCBI taxonomy): domain Eukaryota; kingdom Metazoa; phylum Chordata; class Aves; order Otidiformes; family Otididae; genus Chlamydotis; species Chlamydotis macqueenii. The sequence goes on along the minus strand of NC_141558.1, from coordinate 98,934,113 downwards.
CATTTCCCCAAGTTGAGTCTATTTTGCCTGTAATGGCAACTTGAATGATCTCTCCCAGACCTTATCTCAAACCTCGAGCTTTTTGTTATATTATCTCTCCTTCATTCCCTTGGAGGGTGGGGAGAATCACCAGGAGACTGCGTAGCTTGGTCTCGAGTGGGGCTAAACTATGACACTCTGAAATACTGCCGTGCCAGGGGAAGGCAGGCAGGGACAAACTTTGTATAATGGCGTGATATGGGACCAGCTTGCCAGCAAAGTCAGCATGCCTTGCCTGAGGCTGTGCATAAACCTCTCTCTTCCTCCTGGCAGGAGCGCAGCGGTGAGAGGACAGGAGCCCTGCAGCGGAGATCTGTGCCAGCTGTGTGCCTGGCAGCAGGGCATGCTGCTGCCTGCAACCACCCCCAGCCCAAACCTCTCCCTGAGAGCTGGCCACAGCCAGCTGTGTGTTCGGCTGCGGGTCTGTGTCCCACATGTTCACCACCCTGCTATGGTGCCACTATTTATTCCTCACCAGAGAGCCTCAATGAACTGATAATGTTCTAACTGCTGGGGTTTTTTTTAAGGAAGGTGAATGGTCACAGACCATCTCCCCAGTTAGGCAGAGCTGCACTCATCCTCTGCGGAGCATCCTTTGTATTCCAGAGAGAGAGAGAGTTGTGTTGGGTTTAGTTGAGAAATGCAAGTGAGGGCACACAGCAGTTATGTTCCCAGCCCAGCTTGTTATTTTTTTATGGTTCCCACCCCCAACAGAGGACAATAGCTTCTGTTGCTCTTACAGTCCATGGGAAGCTGGTGTTTGACAGTACACTCCCAACACTTTTGTTTTGTTTTTCTGTTTGGGTTTTTATTTTACTGTTGAAGTTAGGATTTTAGCTCTTTGTTGTTGTTGGGAGGTTTTTTTTTAATTGCTTTCTCCCCTCCTCCACACTTCATTCTTTTGGCATAGGGCTGCCACTCACCAGCTGTTCACAATTCCTTCACCCTTTCTGTTTTTCAGTTACCACTCTACCATGACACAGACTCAAAGGACATTTTCTTCCTTGCAGGAGGCTTCCCATGCCCACTGAATACATTTAATAAAAATACTTTTATCTCTCTTTCCACTTTGGAAGAAAGTTATTATATCTGTACTCCTCACATAATCTGATTGGCCAATCTGTCATTCTCAAATTGCCCGAGTTTGATTTCTTGACTGTTTCTAGATCCTAGAATGACTGATCTTCCTCTCTCCTTGATAGAGCAAGCTCATCCACAAAGGGAGTGCTCAATAATAACTTTTCAACAAAAAGTTCACTCATCAACTCCTAAATCTGGTCTCCTCTGCCCTGCCCTTTCCATTTGGTTTTGTGCAATTGGGGTTTTTTTCTGAGGCTGAAACTTGACTAAAAATCAGTAGATTCCCACATATCAGCAAGTTGTACCCAAAAGAGGCAAACTGGAATGACATTGTGAAGCAATCGGTTATAGCAGTTATCTGCTGAAGGGAAGGAGGATAGCTATTGCTCGGCGAGGTGCAGAGCACGGCAACTCCCACTGTTGCTAATGGGAGAAGAGGCTGTTGAGCTCCTCTCAGGAATGTATTGTTTTAATTTCTAATTGAGTTATTTGTTCACTTGTTAAACAACTCATCTCTTAGGGCAGTGACTCTTAAAGACAATAATAGTGGCCGCATGCAGCCACCAGGGAATTCATTGCAGCCACAAGACAAAAACTTGCCAAGACAAAAACTTGACAAGAACTTGTTCAGTTCTGTTTTGACTTAAACTGTCAAAACGGTGGCCACCATTAATTTACTGTGATGGCACGTATCACAGCTGCTTGTCTGAGAGTTGCTGGTTAGTCCTGTCTCTCTTTTAGGCGCTTGGAGCAGGAGTTCCCAAGCTGCAGTCTAATGGACCATGTCAAGTAGTCTGCAAAGCCGGAGTAACATCGCACATTGGCATTGTCTCTCTAATGTTTCAGTTGAGAGCTCTTTGAGAAGGAGTGCGACAGGCAGCAGGAAACACCAGGGTGCTCTGTGGCTCCAGAGGAAACAGGTACCATCAAACTGAGAGGTCAGGTTTGCCCTCAGAGCAGTCTCTGCCAGTCTCGGCTCTCAAGTGACCAGTGCCTTCTGCTGGCCAGATTTCCTGTCCCTGGTTTGCGTCTTCCAGATCCGTCCTTTGCCTGTGGGGCAACCTCACAGGCAGGAAAGCAACACCAAACCATTTATTCTAAGGAACTGGCCATGTCAGACTTTGTGCGCAAAAAAAAGACCCCTTCAAAGACTCCTAATCCAAGAGCCTCTCACAGCCAGATTGACTCAAAACCAGTCCCATCCAAAAAAGATGCTACTGATGAGATGGCTTCTCTTCCGTTGCTGGTAGACAGGGACAAAATTAAACACATCAAACATGTTTTGTTTCCAAAGGCAAAGTTACAAAATGTCACACAAAACATATACATATATCCATTACTTTTACTACTTTTACTACCTTCCTTTCTTGTCTTCTCCTTTGGTCCTTATCCAGCTTCTGGAGGAGCCATTGTGCAGGGAGAATCAAGAGAAGATTTCTGTGGTAGGAAGTAAAGGAAAAAATCGTCCCTGTTTTAGTGCGCAATGTACTATACTGTTCCCTTACCATAAAACTTTTTATGAGGATACTGTTCCTCATGTGAAACAAGTGTTCTCTCCTGTGTTATTTTTTTATTATTAATCAATATAATATCAAACTCCTTGTTTTAACACCCTTCTCCTAAAGCCCAGCTTTATTTTGCTTGTATGGCTTAGGATAGTACTTGCATGTGGTTCTAGGCTTGCAAAAATCACCAAAAAGAGCAAAAGAAACATGAGTACTTTGGCTTTAAGAAAAAGCATTGACTATGTACAAATATTAGTAACATCCTAACCGTGAGATAAGAAGGTATTGATCTGCTGTTGATGGTCTATATGAGAACTGCTTGCAAAAGGTAAATAGAGGACCCCTGAAATTCCTGAGACATGACCAAGCAGTCAATTTGAAATACTTGTTACAAAACACTGCAGCCCAGGCGGAGCGGAGGCACCCAGGAAAGGCTGCAGGTGAGCTGAGTAACTGCTGACCATGTAGGTCAAGAGCAGCAGTTGAAAGCAGACTCTGTTCCTGGGTTTGGGTCTCTTCCCAGGGGGAAGCTGGGCTAGACTCCCTGTACAGGACATGCGAAGGAGGGCTGGATATGCTCTCCAGACCTGTGGTGTAGCATGCAGGCTGTGTCTATTGCTGCTTGATTCTCTGTTTGTCTTCTCCACATTCTCTGGGGAATCTCCACGGGTATGTGTGCTGAAGGTACCTGGGTCTGCAGCATCTGCAGTGGCTGGTGGAGGTTACTGTCCTGCCTGTGAGCTATGAAATGCTTATGGTCCACTTGAGCAAAGCTCCTGGGAAGAGGAGCTGCTGTGTCTGTGGCAGATGCCCTCGTTTGCTGGTGATGGAGGAACGTGCTGCTGACACCAGGCTGCTGTGCCTGTCCTTTGTCTGCTGCCTCTGGTTCCTCTCAGGTGAGTGGTACATGCGAGCGAAATACACAAGTCCCTTGAAGCCTTACTTACCCCTTCCTGACTTGTGGAGGCTGAGTTCAAGAGGCCCAGGAAGCTGCCTGTGGCCAGCTGGGACTGAGAGCCCGGACCCTTCGCAGAGATGGGGAGGGCAGTCCTTTCCTCTCCTTCCCTCTTTCAAGCAAAGCAGAAAACAGGGCTTACTATTTTTAAGGGTCATTCTAGAGCTCTCACTGAGGAGGTAACCCAGTTGTGTCTGGTGCTGTAAATTATGCAAAGGAAATTTAGGAGCTTCTAAGCTAAGGGAGCAGCTAAGTATGGCTTTTGGGGTTTTTCTTCAGTCATTACCTTGGGATTTTTTTTTTAATGCAGCTACCTGTTTTCCCTAAGTCAAAACCTCTTCTAGTTCACATCCCTCCCCCAGCCTAAACACAGTGTAAAAAAATGAAGCTGGCTCAAAATACCTTTGTGATACTCCCTAAAATGCTGTTAAGACCCCATGTCTTCTATGGCAAGTCACTTCTAAGGCTGAGACATGCATCTATTTGTGAGGGATGTTGTGGGTTAGTATTTGACTGGTGGGTGCATCCATGAGCATGGAGCTGCAAGGTCAGAGCGCGAATCTTCAACTAAGCAAGTTCACCTTCATCCAGAATTTTACTTTCAGAAGTGAAGGCGGCTTACATACTGTGAAACTGCTGAAGAAAACCCAAAACTTAGAGGGTTTTTTTCCTTGATGAAACTTAAGTTTGAAAATGCACCAAGCCAACAGTGGCATAAGGGCATAGAGCATCAGCATGTGAATGCAATCCAGGGAGTTCTCAACTGTGAAATGATTCGGAGGACGAAAGTCTTCTCTTTCAGAAAGGATGAAGGTTTCTGACATGTTAAGCCAAAATCTGATCTTACTTAATCTGTTCCATCACAAATTCACTTTTTTGCACTTATTTCTAGCACATATGTGACATGCCAATTAGAAGAGACAGCTGTGCTGGAGAAACCAAGCTGCAAAGTAACCGTGTCCGCTGTCTAACATTGAGCACAAGGGAGAGGCATGGCAGCTTGTTTCTGAGCTTATCCTAAATCCTTTGCTCCCATAGAACTGCAGGGACTTGTAGGCGAAGCTGAGCTCCCTCCGGGTGAGGAGGGTGTCGGGGAGCAGGGCCAGCTCTGCCAACTGCCCGGTGTTTGCCAACACGAGCAGAAGGTCTGCAGTGACTCTGCCCTTCCACGAAAGGGGGAGAGCTGGGAGGCCACAGCCTCAGTGCTTGTGAATCCATAGCCGTGCACCGATGTTTTGTGCTTCTGTCGCACAAATGATGTGATCAGCTTTGTTTTCAAGTACTGCTGTGGAGATTTGTCATCAACTTCTTCGTGGCGTCGTCACGCTGTCCTCCTCCCCTCCCTGCCCTCCAGCCCCTTATGGGTGCCCCCTCCACCTTCCCCCTGCTCAATCGCACTCAACAAGACAGTCTGAATTTGCCATATCTACTTTTTTTTTTTCTTTTCCCCCCTCTTTTGTCTTCTGGTAACAGCGTTTGGCATTTCCCGGACAGCCCGTACTCCATAAGGCCTCAGAGTCTGAATACGAGGGCGGCTTGAACGTTGCCTGCTGAGACTGAAGAAGAACTTGAGTGAAAATAATCCTCTCTTTTGTTCCGCTTGGGTTGCTTTTTGTTTGCCTGACAGATGTTCGGCCCCTGTGCGTGTGCAGGGAGCGGCTCCTCCGCTGGGCCCTCTGATCCGCCAGCTTATTGATTTCTGCCTATCTGTGCGGCTTGTCTCCAGCCCTTACAGATGCGAGGGCTGTGGCCCAGGCCGCAGCCTCTCTCCTTTGCACACAAATAGGGCCATCGTCTATTGTGAGGGGGCCAGCAGAGGAGAGCTGGACTCGCTCCCTCTTGAGCCGTTGTGACAAATTTGGGTGGGTTTCAGGGGGCAGAGGGGAGAAGAGCGTCAAGGCCTGAGCCGCGATGCTGCATTTGGACGTGTCGTGACACACTATCGTGCAGGTGCCCGAGTAAACGGGAAGGAAGAGGCTGTGGGCAGAAAAGCCTGGGAGCCTTGCACTGTGCCTGTGTGTTAGCTCAAGTTCATATTTCAGTCACTTGACTGATGGACATAGGGATCAAAGCTGTCTCCAGGGAAAGCCTTGTAAACCGCAGTACTTGCTGTTGCCCTGCTCCTCCTCCGTGGCATTTCTGCCTGCCGCTCCGAGTTTCACTGGCTAGCCATGCAGTCACTACGCCCGAGACTTTAACCTTGCCGTTAACAGCCTTGTAAGCTACTTCTAATGCCTTTCTTCCATCTTGCTTTTTTTTTCTTTTGGCTTGACTTTTTGCCTCCTCAGTAGCAGCACAAGGACTCTATCAGCAGAAAGGTGTCAGGGTGCTTCGTGAGGGAGGCATACTGCAGACCTGCATCCACGTTTCGGCATACCATTGTAGGCTCGCTTTGTTGTTGACAGCAGTTTGGCTTTTATTTGTCCCCTGGCCTATGTCTGCTGACGTCTGACCCACCGCTGGCTCCAGTGCTCTGGATGGAGTGTGGAAAACAAGGCGGTTGTTTTGCTGCACTCAGCTGTCTCCCCTCCCTCAGCCCGTGCTCCTAGAAAGCCGTCGTTGCATGTGCTGCCCGCAGGTCCCTGTGACAGCAGCTCTTCACCGGTGTCTGCAACGTACATGTGGAGCAGACTCACTCTCCAGGTGCATCCCTTTCTCTGGGGCTGGGATAAGGGCTATAAGGGCAGCTCTGAGGTGTGTATCTCCCACTCTGCCAACCTGTTACATGCCTTATGCCTACAGCACTGTCTGCAGATCAGCTTTTCTGCTCTGTACCACGTTGCCCTGCCTTATCGCCTCTCTCCCTGAAGTGTATCATGTATCGCTGTGTGTCAGAGCCTCCAGAGCTATGACTGCACGGTGGCTAGGAGAGGGACGTCCTTTGATTTCACCGATGCTATTAGGCACGGGGTTGTCATTTAATACTACAGTAGTTGGGCACCAGTTTGTTGAAAACTAGCTAGCTATGTGTTAATGACCTGTTGCTTGACAGGATATTTTACCCCACAGAAACAAATACAGACACATTTGTAGTGCTACAGAGTTCATCTGTTCTCTTGAAGTGTTGCTCTTTGCTTGCAAGGGTTGGGGTAGCTCGGCTTGGACTTGTTAAGGCAAAACTCCCACTGACATGGTGTAGCTGTTGGATCTTCCCAAGAGTTGGCAGCGAAACTTCACATAGTGTCAACTCATTTATACTAACATGAAAAGCAGGCAGGGAGGGAAACTCAGTTTGCAGCCTGTGGTGGCCTGTGTTGCAGCTCCAGCTGCGTTACGGTTACTGGATCTGAGACTGAAACCGTAACACAGTGCCTCCCAGTCCTCAGTGGGTGCTTCCCACCAACAGCTTACTGGGATGGGGCTCGTCAGAACTGATGGCAAAGGAGATGTCTCTGTGTAATACTTCTTTGAATAGCATCTAGCAGTAGACTGGCAGGAGAGTCTTGGACAGCATCTGTAGGGCAGGGTCGATGTTCCATGCAGCTGCTGCCTGCATCGCTCTCAGTGTACTCCCACAGCACCGTAAGGGTCTCTTTCACTCTTGTGGGTAAGACAAACAACTGCTACTCACAGCACCTGCTCAGGTCTTGAGATTTTCTTCTCTGATGCGTGTTACACAGTTCAAGCAGCATGTGTGTCTAGGTCTTTAATTTACAGAAAATAACACTGACAAGCCACAGCGGGATCGGTAGCCAGGAACTTTCATTACCCTCTTTGTTAGTCTTGGATTCTCCTTGACAATATGTAAAAATGAGCAAAAGGGATTCATTTGGAAAAAGGAGAAGAGCTTTGTAAAATGGTCTCCCGTTTGATAGTGGGGCCTTGCTTAGCCTGCTGGACCTCGTACTTGGCCTCTCTTTTGGTCAACAGGAGAGGACTGTAACTGCTGAGAATCGCTCAATGCACACATTGTAAAGGGAATTTTGTCCTGGGAGTGTCACCTAAACGCTCTTAGCTGGCTTGTGGCTCAGTGACATTTAAGATGTCAGGCTCAACCTGCTAAAAACAAGTGGTTTGGAGCTAAACATTCACAGAGCTTGCCTGTGGCAGGTTGTAGGGACAGCCAGCCTTCCACTTCAAGCCAGGAAGGACAGTGGGTGAGGTATGAACAATTCCTGACTCTGGAGCATGAAGGGGAGAGAAAATTCCAAAATCCAGATCTATTGATCCTCTGAAGACATGGGGTGGGGGGTGATAAAACCTTCCTCTGGCTTTTGGGTAGGAAATGCCTTGTGGGTGTGGGTGGATCAGTGAATACAGCCCTGTGCACCAGTTGGTTCCTGTAGGACAACGTAATGCACCACCTGGCTCGAGTGATTTTGTACCATGTATTTTTGCAAAGGCCATATTATAATTCTCTGTAGGCACCGTTAGACCAATACGGTAGGAGTTTTGTAAAGCAGTTATGTTCCATAGATGGTACCTGAAACCCAGGCTGTGCCCATGCTGAGTGTTAGAAAGGCAAAAATCAGTATTTGGATTAATTCCTTTGACTTGTCTTGTTTCTGCCTTTACTCTCACAGCCCTTCCCCTTGTTCCGCACAGCCTGTGGGTGATGTTGTTGTTTGCGGGGCTGTGTGTGAGCTATTCTGTGACTTTTCTTTTAAAGCAGTTCTTTGAAATTCTGCTGCTTCTGTAATGGGGTTTGAGTGCGGTTGCGTCACTGTTGTGATGGTCTGTCAAGCCATCTAATTGGGTTGTCTCATTAAAACTTACAATCAGCGCTTACAAGGCAGCAAGCCTGTAGTCCAACACTAGCTAGAGCCACGCTGGCCGACCAAGCGCCTGCAAGTGGGTTGGGATGTGAATGCAGAGGTCAATGGGAATCTGCGTCTCTGTGAATTCATCTCGCTGCTTCTAAGATGAAGCTTGAATGTATCAGACCACTTCTGACTTTACCTTCTCTGTAATGAGACTAACTGGAGCAATTCAGTTAAAATCAACAAATAGGTGGCTTTTAGTCTCCAGTTCAGAGTCAAGACTACTTCTGGGATCTCAAACTGGACCCTCAAGGAGCATCCACTAGTCTCCATTGGATAGCTTGGCCTTGACGTTCTTTTTGTTAGCAAGAGTGTGAGGAGGAAACTGAATTCTTGGAGTAGCTCCAAAATGAATTTTGTCTTTGAATGGAAACAGTCTATGAAAAAAAAACCCTTTTACTTGTGCAGGTCAAAATATTAGTTAAACCACTGCAAGGCATTCTCTTATGGGAATCTGAGTGAACTAGGCAAAAGGACCTCACTTATTTTGGGAGCCTGCTTCACTGTCCATTTTATTTTAACTGCAATGATGACTTCTTCCAGCACCACAGCTCAATTTAGCTGGGAGCATGAATTGGAACTCAGAGCTCCAGGTCTGGGCACAGAGTGAAAATGAGGGCAGCTTTCCTGCCAACACTGGACTTAAACTAAACATGGGGTTTAAACTGAATGGACAGAGAACACTTGGAAATGTTTGTGCAAGAGTTTTATGAGTTAAATTAGGCATGTGAACACCTCCCTATAGATGCTGCTTTGGCCACTGTTGGTTTAGATGTAATAGCCTGCACTGAATCAAGAGCTGGCCTGTTTGAGGCCCTAAGCTCAACAGCTCTGCTCTGGGGGCCTGGAGAAACGAGGAGGAATCGTGTTTGTGCGGAAATGCTTTTGGCTGTGACCAAGTGCATGCTCTGGCTGAAACAGGGCAGCTGGCCAGGAGACACTGGCTGCCCAGATGATGTCTGAAGAGAGTTAAGGAGTGTTGCTAAACTTTGTTACGCATCAGTCTAACAAATGTGTAGCCCAGGCTGAGCCACGTATCCCACTGGTTTGGACATGAGCTTGTGTGACTGCTGTTCAGCATCACTTAACGTGCAATAGGGTGTGGACAGCAAAGTTTTCCTTCCCCTGCTTTGCACAGTGATGCCCCTGTTGGAGTCATATAAGAAAAATCTAAAAGTGTCACCATTGAAATCTTCTTGTTTGGCTATGTTTTTTAAAGAGCAGTTTAATGTAAAAGCCCCACTAAGTACCAGCTGAAAACACTTTGTATCACCCTTTAAAATGCTTTTACTTCAGATTTTGTGGGTTAGCTCAGGGTGAGCACTTCTCTTGGCTTTTGTGAAAAGCCATAAAACCCCACATTTTGTGGCTTATTTTAAATCAGAGAATCAAAACACACTGCGTGACTCTTCCAAAGACAAATTATCTTTAATTTTTAAAAATCCTATCTAATTGTCATTAATCAAGCCATCCCCTGCGCTAATAAGATGGAGGCGGGGAATGGAATGCCATTCCGGCTCAGGCAGCTGTTGCGCGTGTCAACCAGTTTCAAAACGCTTGGCAAAAGTTGTAAATGCAGTTCTAATGAGATCGACTTGTCTGCAACTAGCAAACAAATACCAGCCGCACCAAAATGTTTGTTTGCCGTGGGATTTAATGGAGATTGTGTTAACCATTCTGCATTCAAGGCTACACGTCAAGAAAAGTTGAGATCAAGCATAAGGCAGTGACACTGGAATGCAGCTTTCTCCTGAACAGTCGCGTACAAAAAAGACTGAGGAAAAGCCTGCCTCTTCTCGGTTTTTTCCTTCCCACCTCCCACCACTCAGGCCTCTTACCTTTCAGCTATCTCAGTGCATGAGGTTCTTTGCAAAGGCTGCATAAGCAAGCTACAAACAGAAATATGTTTTCTACTGGCATGTTTGATGGGTTCCTGGTAGGGGGACAGACTCCTGAGGCACTCAGCAGCCATCTCTCATCTCCCAGGTACCCCTAGCTGAATACGGCTCCATGAGCAGCCCAGGTTGGTTGTGGAGAAGAAAAGAAGAGACACTCAGCCAAGCCACTCAGGGTCTCCAGTACAAGAGCTTAGCATTGAGAGACCAACAAACAGCTTGATCATCCACCAGACCTGACTGCCAAGCTGATTACGGGCTGGTTTTCACAAAGCCAGGTTAAAAAGAGCATTGGTCCAGCGGGGTTGGAATCCTGCTCAGCTAAGCCACTTCAGTGGGCCAGCCACTGCAGATGTCACGTACCGGTATCTGGGTGGGGACCTAGGCAAATCAGCACATCAGTGACTTCTTGTAGAACCACCAAGGGGATCAGCAAACTTGTGTGGCTGGAGAAAGCCAAGCAACAGAAGTATCTACATTTCGAAGAAGTTAGGTCTCGGGTAAGCCAAAAGCACTTTACCCCAACTGTGAAGTATTGATAACACTGTAGTACAACTTGTAATCTTCCACATCTTGTTCTTCCTCAGCAAAAATGCGAATCCTGGGTTTTAACTTTCCTTTTATGGTTCTTTAATCTAAAGTGCAATGGACTGGCTGAATTTTTGGTACCGTGACTACTCTCTTGACAGTACCCCTTTAATGTGTCTTGTGCCAAAGAATATTAATTATTGTAGGCTACAGCGAAGTCCATCCCTACCCCCACTTGAGCCTCTGAAATGAACAGTGAAGTTGAACTTTGCCAGCAACTGTTAGGAAAAGGGCCAAGAACAGCCTAACAGGAAAGATACTGAGAATTTTTTGTTTGTTTTTCTTCTAAACCATGTTTTCGTAATTATGAATACTTTGTTGAAATTGCTTAGAAAAGGAAGTGCACATAAAAGGGTCCATACCATTAAACTAGCTACATATCAGAACTGACAGAACATAAGGCTGGTCTCACTCGGTTGCACTCGCATAGACAAAACCCCTTCTCAAAAGGAATTTGGCTTGAAAAGGCAGATCTGGAGACAAATCTTAGTTAACTTCAGGCCCATGTGCCATATTGTCTGGTTTATGACTGCCCCAAATGGCCTAAAAGCAAAGGACATACATACTAAACAAAAGCAATGGCTGAAAGAAAGAGAAGGAGGAACTGGAAAGCTGTCATTTCCAAATCCCTTCTACTCAAAATTTGGTTCCTGACTCTGGATCAGAAATCCTAAACAAGGCAGCAATTACTTTATGCTCCTAAAACTATCTTCTACTAGACTGAGGAGAAACAGGACTCCTTTATTTCGCTCAGATTCACATTAATCCTGCTTTAATCATTCCCCATTTGCTCCTCCCACTTCTCCCCAAGCTTAGGTTTGTAAAATCCTGAATCGCTAAATTGAGATCACTTACCAAGGCAACTTTCTCTTGCTTTCCAGGATAGATGACTCTAGGGTATCAAAAACACATTTTTCAAGTGTGCGAAATGACAACTTTGTCCTCTAAGTAAATAAGTAATATAAAGGAGTAAGTTACAGTGGTGTACTTCAAATAGTGTTTTATAATTTCCATTTAAATTATTTTCTCTAGGAAATGGCAATAAAACAGAAGCAGCCCGCTCCTGACTCCCATCACACTGACACATATGTAGTGTTACAGGCATAGCTGACTGTAAAACGAAAAATGTCATCCTAGAGTGAGAAAGCTGAGTATTTGGTTTATAAATCAACATTTTATGATTCAGCCTTAAGAAAGTCTTGGTTTTAGTCAAAGGCAAATTAAACTTAGCCTTGAGTGACACAGTGAATGATGCAGCGGACTAAACTTTTAGAAGCATATATACAATATATATATGTCCTGTCAAGCACTTTCACTTTCCATAGTAACAAACCCCCTCCCCGTCCACAAAAGGGATTTGATGCATAAACAATATTGCTGAAAACATGTCAAAAAATAAAGCAAGGTCTACTTTATTACAAGCCTAATTTTTAAGGCCAGGTCTGACCTTGTACAGTCCCTTATATAAGCAACAGTATGCTGCCATTTGGCTGAGATCAAAATAAAGCCTGCCCTCCCCTCAATAAACGGGACGGCAAAGCACGTTACAGTGGGAGACCGGTAAAAGGACGCGTGACTGTTTTTACCCGCACCGCGCGTAGTTGTGCTGGAGCCTGTGACGGCAACTAACTACTGCCATCTTCAGGTGGGCCTTGGTATTGCTGCGGGGGGGGCGAGCTCGCTGCTCCGGTTACACCCTCTGCCCACTCGCAAGTTCTTGAGCGAGGTGGTTAGAAGTGCTGGCTCCAAGATTAGTCAGACCCCGCAGTACGGCGCTCTTTTGAAAGACAAACATGATGTGTTTAATATTAAGAAAAGGCATTGCAAGATAAATATTTTCCCCTCTCCCTCCTTTCTCTTACATAAAATTGTATTAAAGACATCTAATCCCTGGCCAAGTAGGTCTGCCAAACCCAGACCTCTGCTTCTGGCAACCCTAAGTGGTATTGTTGCATGTGTTTTGCCTAGCTATACCTTCTGCCTAGACAGTTCTGAGAATTCAGCTAGTGCTCAAAGTGCTTCATAAACGATCAATTTTACATTGTAGACATGGTGCGAGACGACTACTGTCCTGATTTACACATAGGAAGTACAGGCACAGAACTAAGGAGAGTTGCAGACAGCAATGGTATCCCCACCTTCCAGCCCTAGGTGATGATGCTCTTCACAAACAAAGCTACATAACTTGGTATATTAAAAAAAAAACAACAAACCTTCTTGGTGCCTTTTATCTCTAAGACACATCTGACATCTGTAATTTTTGAATGCATTTTAATACTAATGAGCAAGCAAGTAACTTCTAGCTGAGCAGCCTGTGAACATTTTTCTGCTCGCACATCTTCCGTCATTCCTGCAGCTCCTGACTCTGAGCATGAGCGGTGATGACATCAGGGCAGGGCATAACCAGGAAATTAAAAGCAAATTGGGAAACAAACCTTCCAATGTCACTGGTTCCAAACCCATCCACAGCAGGAGTGAATGCAGTGCTACCTTCTCCTGTAAAATGAATTTGGTATTTTCAGTCCAATAGGCCTGTGAAAAAGCTTCCATCCCCTGCTGGTTCTTCAGCCATATGTACTCTGCAGGGAAATGGAAAACCGAAAAGGATACAAAAGGCCACCTCATTTGCACAAGTGCTCCAACAGAATAGCACTGACGCACAGGGGCAGGAGAACTTGCATCCCTGGTACCTGCTATTGTATCTCTTCTGAGATTGCAAGTGAGATCTGAACACTCTAATCACCTTGTATTTCTCCTGAAAGAACTTACAGAGACAGATCTAGACATCTCAAACTAAACCAAGTAATTCCTAAAATCTGTTGGACATGCATTTAATTTGGATGTAAATTTTACCCTTAAAATATAAACACATCCAAGATTAACATCAGAAAACAATAAAAAAAAATTGAATCAGTCCAACTCTTCTACACATTTGGCATGTTGTAAGAATATTAAATTATTTCAGGTACAAATTAAATAGTTCCCCTTCCCTTTACTGTTTAGATCTTGCATACTGCAAACAGGCCTGTCCCAAAGGCAGGTGTGTGAACTTCTTACCCTCAGCTGCAACTTCAGCAACTTTGCATGAAGCTGTAACAATCTGTGAAACACCTGAGCAATTTAACATAAATCTGATATCAAAGATAGCGAAGCCTAAAGTGCTCTAGTGGAATTTTATAGAAATAACAGAGCATGTATTTAATTTGGTATTGCTAGTTTGTATTTTAAATGCATAAGCTTTCTGTTCTTGGAATTATTGCACCGTATTCAGTTTGCCCAGTACAGAACAGCGTACAGCTACACGTTCATTCATATAACTAACCCTGTCCACTTAAGATGACTTCTGCAAATATTAGTAAACATCCCGTTAAGTTACCTAACGTGCCTCGAAGTTCCGACTTGTGCGATCCCAGTGTTACCCAGACTGGGATGTCGTGCTTCTCCCTTACCGCCTAACTACCCAGGGGTGAGGAGTTCCCTCCTTACACTGCCCGACAGTGGCACCCAGCGGTCAACTGTTCCCATGAACACTTTGCGCAACGGCTGCTGGTCCAGTTCCCACTCACTGGATCCCCTAAGCGCAGCTAGAGTCAGTTTACGTGCACCAGCTGTTTGATTATCGAGATTCAAAAAGATACCCACTATTTAAACTGTCTAGAAAGCCTGCAGTGACCATCACTGGTGAAGACCAGCCAGAGCTAGGAAAAAGGCACGGCACCTGAAATGCTGCACAGAAGGCAGTCACCCCCGTGCAGGAGATGGGGTCACTGTAGGGTCAAACACATCAGCAAAACTGTTCTTACAAAACCCAAGTACAGCACCTGTACTTCACAGCTGGTGAAGGGTCTGGAGCACAAGTCTTACGAGGAGTGGCTGAGGGAACTGGGATTGTTTAGCCAGGAGAAAAGGAGGCTGAGGAGAGACTTTATCACTCTCTACAGCTACCTGACAGGAGGTTGTAGTGAGGCGAGTGTTGGTCTCTTCTCCCAGGTAACAGCTGTAGTCAGGTGGAGGTGCGTCTCTTTTCCTAGGTAACAAGCGATAAGACAAGAGGAAATGGCCTCAAGTTGCGCCAGTGGAAGTTTAGACTGAATATTAGGAAGAATTTCTTCACCAAGAAGGGTTTGTCAGGCATTGGAACAGGCTGCTCAGGGAAGTGGTTGAGTCACCAGCCCTGGAGGTGTTTAAAAGACTTGCAGACATGGTGCTTAGGGACATGGTTTAGTGGTGGACTTGGCCATGTTAGGTTTACAGTTGGACTCAATGATGCTAAAGATCTCTTCCAACCTAAATGATTCTATGTCCTTTTCTAAGTAGCTACAGCCGCTTGCCTTGGCAAGCGATTATTTTGCCCTTGATGATGCAACTCTGCTTTCTGAAGGTCCTACAATTCAAGCCAGTTTCCAGGAGTGCAATACAGCACCTCAGACAAACAGTCTACAGTTCACACAATTTCCCAAGAATCAGAAGCAGGTGTAGGGCTAACAAACCCTCCAGACATTAACAAGCATCCGGGAATCTCCATACTAAGTTATTTTCCATCAGTAGCCAGACAATGATGCTTCAGATTTTGGATGTTAACCAAACAGAAAGATGCAGAGGTGAGCCCAGGACTAAACTCTGGAAGATGCCATTTAACATTCTTCCCTCTTACACAGAGAAATTGGTTTCAGGTGACTCATATTTACACAGCCTCTGCAAATAAGTACAGAGAGGTCAAGTGCCAAGACAGCATGTTGGAAGATAAAGGAGAAGAAAGGAAAAGCAAGCTATGAAGTGCAGAGAAGGCAGCATGAACACAGCAAATGCTTTTCTTACTAAACCAAGGCTGAACTGACAGCATCATCAGAAGAGTCTGTGAATCTAATTTAATAAATTTACACTTCTCCATGTTGCAGCACAACAGATTGCAAGAAGGGGATTAAATTGTCATTGGAATTAGATTGATCAATAGACTAAGATGAGACAAACCAAACTGACTCCTAACACTTAGCTTCACCCTGACCATGAAGTGCTCTGGTAAAGAGTTTTCTAAGAAACACTATCACTTCCAACAAAGAGAGAAAATACTCAGCATTACAACAGTCAAACTTTTTCAAAAAGTTTAATATGACAAATGCCTTCTTAATACAGGTAAATGGTACATCATAGATTACACGTTTGTAAGTGAACTGAATTAGTCTTTTCGTAATTGGACAGTTTCCTCTTTAATTCCATCTTTCGTGACAACGCAAATCTTAAGTGCATCCCCAGTGTACACATCTCTCTCAGCAGCAGAAATAAAGACGTCTTTAACCAGCTGCAAAGCCTTCTCCAGGGTCAGAGGTACATGTTCCACATTTTGCATGTTCTTGAAGCCAATCTAAGGGAAAGATGAAAATATATTTTAAAGTAAGTATGCTCCATGTAGGATGAAAGCTGCTTCAGTCTCTGCACTACAATGAGCAGATTTAGAAAGCTTAAAAAGAAGAAATGGTTGGTCTGGCTTAGAAACCCAAAGCTGGGAAAAGTAATTCTTCCACAAAGTTTACAGCTGCGTGATCAGAACTTTGCCGATGTTGATCCTACTAGAGAAGTAACTAGAAGCAGATCCAGCTCAAGCAAGCACAGCTCCTCCCACCCATTCAGAACACAGACTACAATGAAAATTCAGATCTGAACTGATCTAATTTTTCAGAAACTTCTCACTGGGTCAGCAGTACCAGAACTGCACACAGGCCTTTTCTCTAGTCATTCTGCAGTGAGGAACACTTCTTAAAAGAAAATATTCCCAAAAGTACCTAGAATTCAAAAATAATCTATAACGGAGCACAACTGGTCCTATTAAATAGTGTATTTTACCACATGAAAGTGTCCACTTAAGTATCAGAACTGGAAAAGGCGCGGAAAGAGTGCCTTACTGTGCCTCAAACTCATAAGTGATAAAAATCAACTTATGACAACCTTGTTTCTGTATAAGATGTTTTATTTTCTTTAGTTAAGGAAGTTCAAATCAAAGTTGAAGTTGAGAAACTGGAGAGGTTTTTTTTTTTTTAAAAGAAAAAAAAAAAAAGGAAATAATCTATTCCTTTCTCTGCTGACAAGAACTAAGGATGCTTATTGCTATTTTAAGCACAAAAGTTGTATTGACATCAGACTCAACTAACTAAACAATACCAACAGCAACATCTGAGAATAAAATGAGTAAAACATGCTTTTTTTTTTTGTCATTCAACAATTAACAGCTTCAATTAAATATGAAAATATTTTTCAAGGATTTTTAAACAGATTTAATTGAGTAAATTCCCAGCAGTTTTATGTAAAAACATTCTTAAGAAATGGTGAATGACTTACACAAAACTTAAGAATTTTATACAACTGTATGTTAAATGATAAAATGTATTATATACACCTACTAATTCTAACTTCTTAATTTAGTATTATTTCATGCTAAGTAACAGGCATATTTACATTATTGGCTAGGTGAAAACCAGCCTCTAGGGCAATATAATGTCACAACAGAAACATTTAACTGTATATTAAACAGGTAGTCCACTATTTTTAGCCTATGAAAATCTGAACAAATTCTAAAGCAACACTTATTCATTTCTCCTGAGAAGGTAGAGCCCCACAATTTACAAATTTATGCATCAGCAGTGCTATCTGCAATACACTTATAGTCCCCAAAAGTAAAGCTACATTAATTTGAATGTCACAAATGTTTACTGAGATCATTAAAAAACAAGCAAATAAACACGGAGAAAGAACTATTTTACCTGGTTATCAAGCAAGGGCTGCAGCATGGCACTTGCTGATCCACCTGCTTTGAAAGAATCTCTCTGGTATGAGCCCACTGGATCAAAGCTGTATACTGCTCCCTTCCCTAAAAAAAAGGATTTACATCAGAAATTAGCTCTCTCTATAAGCTCCATAGAGTACTACAAATCCCAACAAATCTTTACCTAATAATGCCACAGAATGTTCAGACAATGCCTGTACAGCAGGCTCACGATGGCTGTGGCCTGGTACTATATGCAAGGTTATCGTCAATATTTAAGCTGTAAGTAAGGTCTAACAGATGTTTTCTACAGTACTTACCCACAGAAAAAGTGCTGATGCAGAATAATCAAAGCAGGAGAATGTGCTAGAGCACAGTGCCGCACAAAGAGCTCTGCTGGTTCTAAAGCCAGCACATAAAGGCACTGTTCTTGAATTAGGTATTTTGACCGATACAATACTTGAACTACCTCCAGAGTGCGCGCTTGGATGCCTCTGCGTTGCCTTCCCAGAACCAAGGATGATGCTCTGGCCTCTTACTCACCTCCCTCTGGAGTGAGGCCAGGTTGTGCAAAGCGTATTAGTACAACATCAGAGATGCAGACACGCTGTAGCTCTGAAGCACCAAGGTTTGATGGAGACATGCTAGTCAAAAAGCAGCACCTGGCCAAGCTCAGCCCCTCCATGCAGACAGGCTGCACCTCAGTTAATAAACCGGCCACAGCACTTGACAGCACAGCACAGGCAGCTGAGCAGCCCTGAGAAAGCTAGCAGAGGTCCAGAAAGTAACACTAAATCAAAGCGAATCAATCTTGATGGATCTAAATGAAGCCCATACATGCAAACCTGCACTCTGATTCTTACCAACTCCTACAGCACCCTCATAATCTGAGATTTACCTTACACAAGGCAAACCAATCCCCTTCCATACTCCACATGTCACAGACACGTCTTAGCAAGACAGGGAAAGCAGTACAATGCTAACGAGAAACTGCAGAGAATGCTTGAAATTATCCAAACAAGTCCACCCCAAGCTCTTGCTCAAAGCCACGGGACACAGTACTTCAGCAACTCAACCAAATCATTGGACAAGAACTCTGTTTAATGTACAGTCCTGGAAGGGCTGTACATTAAATGACAGCTTCCATGTGTAAGTCCTGATTTTCATTAGAGGTTAGTTTGTGGAACTATTTGTAGAAACCTGTCTCTGGAGTCAATCTTCATAGTTAATAACCTCTACCACACTCACAGGCCTGAGTAAAATATATACAATTTTACTATTAACATCTCCTTTAAAGACACAATTAAGAAATCCAGCAAAGCTGTTATAAGGTGTTCCAGTCTAGAATAAAGTATGAGAGATAAGCAATGTTAGCAGATTTCACTCATAATCAAATAATCATAACATAGTTTTTCAACCTTCAGACACGGAAGATCGAGTTAGTAGGAGAAACTAGGAAACAAGTCGAATGCACAATATGCATTCAAGCTGTGTAAGTACAATAATGCCTAAAAGCAGGTGTTAGCAATAGGAACACAAACTTTGTTACTCCATCAGTACAGCTAAGATGTAAAAAGGACAGCTATTCACCCACAGAAATTTAGCCTCTCTTTTTTTTTTTTCTTTTTTTTTTTGTTTAAAGTCTTACCTTCTTCATCAAGTCCACCAATTATGTTGTAAACGTAGTAAGGAAAGAAACGTCGAGAATACAGAATTGTAGACAGCATTGCTGCAATAGCCCCAGTAGTCATGGTCTTGTTATTGGAATGCTTGTACATCTGCAAGTGGTACAACACGTCCAAGCAGAAAGTCAAACACTACATTTCACATTCAATCAGAATTACATTTTCTGTAACCTCACTACAGAAGAATCTGATGCTAACCAGGACGCACCAATTTCCCCTGCCTGATCTTTCACTAGCAATACAGTTATGACACGAACACTTGAAAAAAAATAGCAAAATTTATATTTAAAACATATAATATTATTGGTCTCAAATGTGATACTAAGAATATAAGTTTCTAAATAAAATAAGATAGTTAGCTACCTTTAATCTTGCTTCAATAATTTTAGTAAGGGTGAGGCAGTCACCATGGAAACCACTGCATCCAATGACCGTTTGTTCTGTTCTGTAAAACATAAAATTTTGTTGTGATTTTAGATTTAGTATGAACTATGCCACTTTCTTAGACAGTAGGCTATTACGAAAACGTAATATGTATTTTCACGTAACGTAAATGTATTTTCAGTTTCTCTAGCGCTATCAGAAGCGGTTGTCTAAAATGCAGTAACAGGTATTTAGAGTATAAAAGTAAACTGCAACCTACATCTTGGAGAGGGCTCATTAAGTGCAGGACCAGGCAGATGTCTGTCTTCAATCCACCAACTTCCACAGCAAGACTGACAAAAAGAAATTCTTAATTTCTTCATGCACTCCTAACTCTAGCTATTACCATTCAGCCTTGCTAGAGGATCTGGTTTGAGATGCGGAGCCTGCTACAGCCTATCACTCAGCCCAGTTTTACTCCACCTGGGCAGAGGGCTGCGTTAAGAGCGCACCACGGTTACATTACATTTATGCTGTAGGTGTTTTCTGTGTCAGCACAGTAGAAGTTATCTGGCTGCGGAGGCATTGTAGAAGGTTAGTTCTTGCTTCATGAACACTAACCACAGTAACACACACTTGAAATTGGAATTCTAGAAAATTGGTAAGTCTACAAATATTCACTCGTACTTATAGGCTAACAGAAGCAGTCATTCAGAAAGCAATTCTTCTCTCAGCCTGTCACTAGAATTGCACAGAGCCATCCTGTGCAGTGTGAAGACTGTACCACAGTAACGTCCATCTGGACAGGATCACAGAGTCAAAGATATAGTCAGGAATAACCAGAAGAAACATAAGTTCACATGATCTTGTGTCATCAAATTAAAAAAAAAAAAAATTGTTTATATAGCTGAATGGCAGCCTGCTAGGTAAGCTCCTGCTACAGCAAAAGAACGTAAACAATATCTATTTTTAAACCAAGGGGATGCCATCTAGGTGAGTCAAGATAAGCATACAATGGCATAAGATGTTCAATAATGGAACTACTGACAGGTTTGCCTCTCCCAAAACAAACACCTCTTTCAAGTGCCAGATGGTTGACTAGAGAGACACAGTACGACTGGCAGCAGCGGGCACACTTGCGTACCAACACCAGGTGTCCTCATGAAGCAGAGCGACTTACCACAGGATTAAGTTTTGCTACATTTAAGACAAAA
Source organism: Chlamydotis macqueenii (assembly GCF_036417535.1). Lineage (NCBI taxonomy): Eukaryota > Metazoa > Chordata > Aves > Otidiformes > Otididae > Chlamydotis > Chlamydotis macqueenii. The sequence continues at coordinate 98,913,272 of NC_141558.1, read as the reverse complement.
GTAGTTCAGATTATTCAGCCAAAAACCCACCTAGCTTACATTAAGTCTTGTATCATGCTAAAAACATTTTGTTATTAGCTAATTTCAAAAGCATGGAACAAGAAATCTGGCTGTATTTACAACATCACATCACATTTTGCATTACAGCAAGAGTCACCATGACTCCAAAATCAATTTTGTTACCACCCTTTTTTCTGAGAATTCTGCTTAAAGAAAGCGACAGATCATTCCAGGCAGGTGACACGTTCGTCAGGACAAAAGATCTTTCATCTAGAAAAATCTGGACTTACAGTTTGTAGCATTTTGGACTGTCCCGGCAGTGAATTGCATAACCTTCACTCAGTCGTGTGTCAGAGGCAACAATAGAAAAGTCTTCTCCAGCAATCGCCAACACGGTCCTTAAAGAAGAGTATTCACATAATTGTGATTTTTAGTCCAAATATTTTCTTAGGCAACAGATGAACAGACTAGACAGTAGTTCTAAATCCAGAGTCATGTTTTGTCATGCATCTTACATTCCCTGCTATGTTTTGCACTATACACATCTCTACATGTGACTCAAGATTGGAGGAAAAAAAATACACACACTGAAGAGAATATACGTAAGTGATTCTCTGCTTTGACTAAAAACTGTATGGAAACCGGTAAAACGGAGTTTGTATGCAATGCAAGAACCAGGCTCAAAGGACTAGCAATTTTATATGCCCGCTAACGAAAGATTCATCCGTCGAAGACAGTCTGGCTATCCAAGCAAAAACACTTCAGCCAAGTACTAAGCATCAGTATCATTATACTTAAATTATCAGCACTTTTAAAATCTGATGTTATCCTGTGTTAATTACTTCTAAATAACTAGGTTTGTGACTGTCACGTGTGCCTCCATTAAGCTACAGAGAGACATCATTTAAAAAGCAGTTAGGCATTATTAAAAAAAAAAATAAATCCAAATAACACTTTTCTGGCCAGATCCTGTCACCAACTCAGTGCAAGTGTCTGTAAAACATCACCTACCTTTAAGACCTAAGACAAGGTAGCTTTCAACCTAGTTACAGGTTTAAAAGCTGGTAATACGACCATTACCTGGGTTTCCCCCGCCACGAGGAAGAAACAACCCTGCGAGGCACGGACGGTGCTTATTTTGAGGAGTTAAAAGTTCGGGGAGCCCGAGAGTGCCAAAAGCCACACGGACATGCCAGAACACCCCGAACAGCTGCAAGGACCCGCGGGACACTCAGCCCTGGGCAAGTAGCCCACACAAATCCTCACAGAGTGCTGGGGGGGGGGGGGGCAAGAGTAAGACGAGGAAGACCCATCCCTAACGCCACTCTCCCTCAGGGCCCGCTGCCCCGGGGAAGAGGGCGCCTCAGCCCGCCCCACCCCCAGCCTGTGGCTCCTCACCCTCCGTTAAAGGTGTAGGGAGAGAAGCGGTACTGCACGGGCGCGCCGAGCTCGTAGCCCATCTCGGGCCTGACGTCCGCGTAACCAGCAGTGGACAACATCCCGGCAACACAGCGCACTGCTGTCTCACGGCAAAATGGCGGCACCGGAGCCGGAAGCGGCGCTCTACCGCTCTAGGAAGGCGGCGGCCGCCTCCTCTCGCCTGCTCTGGAGGACGCCGAGCCCTGCGCCGGGGTGCAGGTGGCGTGCGGCGGCAGTTGGGAGTGGCCCTGTCCTGTTCGTCCCCGCAAGGCCCTTCCCAGCCTGGGCTTGGCGGCGTCCCCCTCAGTTCTTGACCTGGTCCAAGCGCTGTCTTCTGAGCGCACGGTCAGGAAAGGGAGCGGGTTGATAGCAGCTGTAGCAAGGTGATCAAAGAACCCCTCATGTTTGAGCAGAGAGGGAGCAGGGTGGCTCCTGCTCTGGAAAAGGAGCGGGGAGCACCTTGAGAAACGCTGTGAAGGTTCAGGAAGCACACAAGGTCCCCGAGGTGGGTCCTGGGGTTGCGGCGCCAGGCGCCATGGCACGAGTAGAAACCAGCGGGAAGTGCAGGGGTAGAGGCACGAAGAGGTGCCAAGGATGAAGTTCGGGGGAGGAGGGAGAGGCAGGGGATGCCTGTGATACTCTGGAGGAAAAGCCCGTCCCTCTGCCCGGGAAGAAGAGCTGCTCTTGCTGAGGTCTCCATGGGACCTGAGCACAGGCAGCGCAGCACGCTACCCACCTTCCCCCCGCCCTCACTGAACATGGCGGCGGGGGAGGCGGTGCGGGCGCCGGGCGGAAGTGACGCACTCAAGATGCGCCGGCGGCGCGGGCGCGGGGCGCAGCTCGGCTCGGCTCGGCTCCCGCGGGCGCTGCGCGGTGACGGCGGGGTAGCGCCGGGAGCGGCAGGTACCGGCCGCGCCGCGCTCGCCTCTCCCCCCCATTCCTCCTCCCGGCCGCCGCACGCCCTGCTGCCCGGGGAGGGGAGGGAGAACGACGGGTGCCAGTGGGGCCGCGATGGCGCGGGCCGGGCGGGGGCGGTGCGCGGGGCCGGACTTGCTCCGCGCCTCCCCGCCGCAGAGCTGGGCCCTCCGGGCCGGCCTGAGCCGCGGGGGAAGCGGGGAGGGCTTCCGCGGCGCGTCTGGGAGGCGAGAGGCGGCCGTTGGTGCCGGGGGGCGGGATGGCCGCGGGAGCGGCGTGACTACGGCCGTTACCGCCTTCCCCAGGGGAAGGGGGCCGGACGGCGCGGAGAAGCGGGAGGGGTCGCCTCATGGCGGAACGGGCTCTTTCCGAGCGCTGCTGTGTGTTAGGGGGGAGGTGCTGGAAGGGGGCGCGGGGAGTGGGTGGGGGCCTCCTCCGAGGTGTGTGTGTGGCCCCGGCAGAAACGTGCCCCGATGTCTGTCGTGGGGGTGCGAGCAAGCCGGGGTTACACGGTTCCGAGGTCGGACCCCTGCCTAGGTGGTGTCCTGAACTGCGGGTTCGGGCACGCCTGGTATCTAGACTTCTTGCTGAACAGCTGGGCTGTCGAGGAGTTGACTTTGTTTCTTCGAGGGGGATGTTTAGGCTTCTAATTTAACCCGTCTCCAAGTTGTAAAACCTGGATGGTCTGTTTGGTGCCTCTGGTGAGGGTAAAGGTGGTGATATCTTATGGTCTTGGGGCAAAAAAGCATGCTGTTTCGGCTGCAGTATAAATATTAATGTAATTCTGAGCTCTCAAACTACTAAAAAAAAAAAAAAAGACTGAATAGGCTTTCTTCAAATTTTGAGGTGGCCTACCTCAGGCCTAAAAATGACCTTGAGTATTTCTCGGCAATAGGTATCTAGTTAAGAAAGCTGTAAATTAATGGAAAAAAATTGATATCAAGGTGCAACATTTAAATTCCCCAGTTAGGTTGTTTATTTCCATAACATAGCAACAGAGGTACAGTTAGAAAAAATCATGCGTGCGTTTCACTTGTGTGCCGGAAAGTAGCTTTTACTTTTTTTTTCCCCCCCTCCTAAAATGCATGTCATTGTTGTTTGAAGTGTGTTAGTGCTTTATTTTATGGAAGTGAATGGAAGAGTAGTTCTGATTTCATGAGAAGAAAACATGTTTTTGGAAGCCCAAGCCTTAAAATGGCCAGGAAGAGACTTACAAGCAATGTGTTGGTAAGCTTGTCAGTTAGTAGTCAGTGGAATTCAGTTCTAAAAAAAAAAAAATCAGTGCTTTTTCAGCTAAAGCAAAGCTTGGAGTAGAATGAGCATTAACAGCTTGAGTTGTTTGTGCGGGAGGATTCTGTTAGACACAGGCCTGCTCATGTGAGTCAGGTTAACTGCCAGGGGCTTCAACAGAAGAACGCTGCAAAGGTTCTGTAGAGCGTGCCTGAAAAAGGTTATTTTTGTGGCTTTTGCATGTGTGTGTAAATGTTCCTATATGTGTTAGTATGTGGGCATCTCTTATCTAACTCAGCAGCTGATGGGTTTGCTTTTGGTTTTGTGTTTAGGTATTATTCTCATGATACTACTTTTTCTCTTTTCAGGCTTCGATTAGTATTTTAGACTCATAACACATATTTCTCTGGAGCTGATGTTTTCCTAACACTTTCAGCTTGGCTTAAAAAGCTACTTTGCTGGAATGTTCTAAAGGGTTAAAAACCCTCCAGGATTTGAAGTTGATTTAAATTAACTGAAGGAAATACTTCTGGCCTCACCAAAGAAATCGCTGGAATCATGGATCAGAACAACAGCTTGCCACCCTATGCTCAAGGCTTAGCCTCCCCTCAGGTAAAAACAAATTATTTAACATATAACTGTGATCTGAATTTTTTTGTGAAAGTGTTTTCTGTTTCTTGCACGTAACTTCAGATCTTTTGTTTGCAGATATGAAAAATTATGCTAGGTATAGAATAATACTAGTATAAAGTAGGATTTTAAACCCATCAATCTGTATATCCTGAGATATAAGAAAGATGCTGATATATATATGCTTACTTTAAGTTGAAACATGACTGACCAGCTAGAAATATTAATTTAATTTTGGTGGTTGCCCTTTAGACCAACTTATACATAAGGGACCGTCGCTGTGCTATGAATGCATGTGGTACGACGGGCACAGTCTTTGTTCAAACAATTGCAGGTTAAATTGTGGGTCAAAGTTGAGACATGCTTGCAAGGTAGTACGAGAAGCGTGTCAGCTTCACTGGCTGGAGATGAACAGTGCTAGAACTGACAGATCCCTAGAGGTAATATTTTATTCTGTAGAGCAACTGCATTTCCAAGGGCTTTCTGTTTTTAGCAAGTTACTGCTATATGCCTCAGGTTTTATGTGATTAACTTATGTTGATTTATTTTTAGACTCCTCCTGCAAGCTTTTTCTCTTAAAAAACAAAATGGAGTCAGCAGGATCTGTATTTTCTGTTTTGTGCTTTCTTCTGTAGGGTGCAATGACTCCAGGAATTCCAATTTTTAGCCCGATGATGCCATATGGCACAGGACTGACACCACAGCCTGTCCAGAGCACCAACAGTCTGTCCATCCTAGAGGAGCAGCAGCGACAGCAGCAGCAGCAGCAAGCAGCACAGCAATCTACATCACAGCAGGCAACACAGGGGACATCCGGTCAAACTCCCCAGCTCTTCCACTCACAGACTCTTACCACAGCCCCTTTACCAGGAACCACACCTCTGTACCCCTCTCCAATGACTCCAATGACTCCAATAACTCCTGCGACACCGGCGTCCGAGAGCTCTGGGATAGTGCCGCAGCTACAGTGAGTGTCCCGCGTGTTAGTGCAGTGTGTCCTTTCTCAGGTAGCCCTTTGAAGACTCAGGACCAAAGCCACATCAGGAACTGGGTATTGCATTTCGGTGGGAGGGGAGGCCCTGAGAATTTATGAGTCTTCTCTAGCGATATGAGTAATTTTTGCTTTTATTTTTAGCTCAGCTTTGTTACTAAATCACTTAGCAAAAGAAACAGTTTCTTAGTGATTTGTCAACCACAGATCTTTTAAGCACGCCAGTAGAGGATGTTAGATATGTCTTCATTTAGCGCCATTGTCATTTTAACTCTCCACACTTCAGGAGTTCATCATGCTTTAGGTATGAAGTAGTCTGGGTTGATAATCTGGAATTTCAAAATATGCATACCTGGAAATGTATTCTCATTTCTCATTTACTGGATACTTGTGACCTGTTCGCAGAAAAGCAAATAGCTCCACTTCACTGTGTGTAAAATTTTGTTAGTGAGATATTAAAGCATAATACAGGAACTATCACAACTGAGAGGGAACTAGAAGGGTAGAGGGGAAGGAACTAGTTGCTAGTCTTAAGTGCTAGACCTGAGTTGTACTTAACATTCCATGTTCACTTTTCTAGTTCATAGCTACAGCTGAGTTTGCGGTAAGGGGAAAAAAAGCCCTAGAATTAATTCTAGGTTTAGCTGTGAAAGTGTTTTTACCTAACGTTAGTTCTAAAGAGACTTTTACAGCAATTTATGGAAGGCTCAAAGAGAAATGGTTGCTAACGTGAATTTTGCACTGAAAGAGTAGTTCCTCCTATTTCTGGGTTGTTTTTTTTTTTCCCCCCCATTGAGGACCTTTAGATTTCAGGGTTTTCCCAGAAAACAAGTTTCCAAGGAAATTTTCCATCTAGGAACTTCTCTTAAGCTTTCTACAGACCTGTTTTCCTATTGCCTGGCAACGGGTTTACCTCCTGGGTCATTCCCACTTAGTCCTGCACCTCTTCTTCCAAGGAAAATTTCAGATGGCACTTGCTACCTCATTTTCTTCTGTTTCCAGCAGCTTCCCTGATTGTGGTGGGGGCTCTCAGCATCACGAATTTTTCCTGCTAAACTGAAATAGAGGTTCTTCTCATGAGATAATAGCTGGCAGATAAGGAGGAGTCAGCAATCGTGCCTTAGGAGCTACTGCCCTACAAAAGGAGGTTCCTGAGCCAGAGCAGTGCTCCTGTCAGTAGGAAAGATGTCATTCAAACTCGCTTGGATAAACAAATTTAAAAGAAAAACACAGAAAACAAACAAAATTAATCAAGCATGGTTAAAAAATGAGGAAGACGCATTAATTCTTTATTATCTTTTTAATGTATTTCTCTGAACTGTCTTCAGGAATATTGTGTCCACGGTGAATCTTGGTTGCAAACTTGACCTAAAAACTATTGCGCTTCGTGCCCGAAATGCTGAATATAATCCCAAGGTAAGAGAAACGTGCTAGAGTTCATCCTGTAACAGATGCGTCGAAGGCACAGGTTGCAGGTATAGTTTGCTAAAATAGATTGAAAAAACCTTTCTACTACAGATGCAGTTTTATACTGTAGTTAAAAAAAGAAATCTTTAATAAACTTAGAACATTCTGTCAAACTAGTAAAAAGCATTTTTATACTGATGTAGCTGTGTTTTGCACCAGATTGTAATTTGGTAGATATAGAAAGAACACAGGATGTTTAGGAAGAACCTAATCAACAATGTAATACCCTGGCCAAGTTTGTTGTTGTAGAACTAGCCTCTGCTGCTACTCACGTGGGCATGTTTGTTCATTGTGCTCAGAAAGGTCCTTTTTCATATTACTGTGAAATATGTGATGCTGAAGCCTTGTTCCCTGTCTCCCAAGAAGGAGAAAGGAAGGAAGAATTCAGCTTCTGGGCTCCTGCCAGAGGCACGGTTGTTCTGTATACGCCGTGCCATCCTCCACCTGACTGCTCCCCTGGAATTCTTGTGGTTGCAGTGCAGTCCCTGGGTTTTTACGGTCTTGCTTCCCCTCTGAGCTCCACTCCTGCGTGGTGTCCCCCAGTACTCCCACCATCTCCTTGCTCCCAATGTCTAGGTTTGGTGGAACAGCAAAATGAATTTTTTTTTTTTTCTGTGTTGACTTCCAAGTTGCCTGCTGCTTCTAAATAGCAGTTTGTTAAAATCGGGGGTTTTTTTTAGCTTGGGAAACTTCAAACAACAGCAGAGGACCTGGAGTGTTGAATCAAGAAAATTATGGCACTTCTTTTTTCATTCAGGTGGCTCCTCTTGGAAATGTTATCTTTGCAACCACAGTAGTTGGACACTATTTCTAATGGAAGTTTAGATGTTGCGTAACTGAATTGACTTGCCTTGGCAAGGCTTCAGTTTTCCTGGAGTGTGGGTTTTTTTGTTTTTTTTTTGTTTGTTTGTTTGTTTTTGTTTTAGTATTTGGGATTTTGCTAGTTTACCTGGACTTTGCTCTCTTTATTAAAGCACTCATACTGGCATATGTGATAACTTACTGTAAGTTTCTATCAGTGATGCTGTTACCTAATTGCATGTGAGTAAGACATTAGTGCAGCAAAAATTTGAGCATGCTATGGTGACTCGTAAGGCAGAGGTAGGTGGCTCTGTAAAACTTGAGGCTAGAGTAGTCAATACGAAATGCTGTTTTCCACAGCGGAGGGAAAGAAGGGTTATGTAAGACCCTCCTGACTTTTAGTCAGTACATTCATCTATCGATGAAAGACGTTGCTTGGCTGTATTATTTAAGCCATAGTTTGACAAATGTGCTCTTAGGTAACCCACGCTACCGCCTTGGTTATGTCAGCAGAACAGTTTAAGGGACTGCATGGTGAGCTGGTCCAAGTTAAATATAACAGCAAACAGGGGTTTGTGTGTGTGTGTGTGTGTGCGCGTGCGCCCACCCACGTCAGTTTCTAGTGTCTCTTGCTTCAGAGAGGTTTTGGAAATGCAGGCAGAGATGTTACAGTACTTAGAATGAAAAGCTAGAGCTGACCGGGCTGCTCTGCTCTACTGTGGTCGTTGAGGTGGCTTCTGTTTACACAGAACTTTGATCTCCAGCTGTTCTGTTTGCTGATACTGTAACAGTGTCCAATTTTTTTAAGACACAAAAAAAAAAAAACCAGATCATAGAATATTTGCAGATAGATAGTCTTTCATCCTGCTTATAACAGATCAAATTTTAAGATGTGGAGAAATTTTTTTTATTATTATTTTTAAGGTTGCCTTTATTGCTCTGTTGCAAATGTTAGCATTATTTATGTGTTGCAAATACACGAATGAGAGATGAGCTTCGTAAAATAAGATTGCAATGGTAAATATGCTTCCCGTCTGAGTCTACCTCTCAGTGTGTGTGTTTGAACCTACTTACGGTTTAAGTGTTTCAAGTAAACTTTGCGAGATCCAGAAGTATGTTTGAACTTAGGATTTCTTTGCAACACAGTGTAAATTGCTACTTAGATTATCAAAATTTGGATTTAATGTAATGATTACAGCAATGAATGACTAATAGTCTCAACGCTTACACACATTTTAGCGTTTTGCTGCTGTTATTATGAGAATAAGAGAACCACGTACTACTGCACTTATATTCAGCTCTGGAAAAATGGTGTGCACAGGAGCAAAAAGGTATGTCTAGGCATTACAAGCGAAATAACTGAGGCTGTGTTTTCTCTTGTACCATGATGCTTTAGAAGTACTATTGTTTGTATACAGTATTTGTATATGTAGAACAAAGTTGCACAAGTACAACCAAGCTTGCTTCCCAGTTATTTCAAATAGACTGATGTACGTTTCTTCACAAAATGTCCTTTCATGACTGAAAGGACTTCCCTACGAAAGGGGAAATGGTAGTTCTGTTTCTGAAGCTCTGGTTTGCAGAGGTTACAATATTCCCTTTTTTTGGCTTTGCAGTTATCTATTTTTTTTTTCCTAATAATTTAAAAATTTCAATGACTATGCACTGGAACTGCTTAAACTGTAGGGGCAGTGGCAGAGGAACAGTGATTTTTTTTTTTATTATTATTTTTATTTTTATTTGAATGGTTTCATTCATCACAGGCCAGAAGCTCCAAGTCTCTGGTCCTTGTAGTCTGATCTGTTCTTAACATGATCATTAAAGCATAAGAATTGCAAACTGAACATAGCTCAACTCCAGTGGGCAGGAGAGAATTCAGAAGGAATTAGCTAATGAGCAGAGATGAATGTAGAGGAAACGCTTTCTCTGCCTGGTGGCGCTTAAAGTTCAAGTTGCCTCACTCTACGTTAGGAGCAGTCAGTTTACAAAACTGAAGCAAACGGAGTTCTGCAGCAGTGTGCAAGGCTGTGCAGTTGTGTTAAACCCAAGTTTGAATGCCTGGGTGAGAATGAAGCAGAGGATTTTGGCAGTGTACAGATTTTTATAGAAATAAGCATTTTTCTAGCAGTAGTAGTTCGAAGTTGTTCTACACTGAAAACATAAGAAACATTTTTCATGTCTCATGAGAGGTACTCGGGTAAGTATTTTAAGAGCGTGAAGTATGTGGAGTTATGATTTACTGTTTTCCGCCTCATGAACAGTGAGTACAACATTAATGGTGTTCAGGATCCTAGTACCCAAATAAGCATGAAAACCAGTGCTAGTTGTTAATTTTGGATGTAAAAAATTTTGCATGTGACCTTCCCCTCCCCCTCAACAGACCTTTTTTTTCCCAGTTAAAAATTTGTACTTCAATGCTATTTGCTTCAAGTAATACTTAACTAAGGAAATAATACGGATATCATTTTCTCACTCCAGTGAGGAACAATCCAGACTGGCAGCAAGGAAGTACGCAAGAGTTGTTCAGAAACTGGGTTTTCCTGCAAAATTTTTGGATTTTAAAATTCAGAACATGGTGGGCAGCTGTGATGTGAAATTTCCCATCAGATTAGAAGGATTGGTGCTCACACACCAGCAGTTCAGCAGGTAAAACAAGGCTTGCTTGTGTTTCATTCTTGCTGCGTATTGACTAGCTTAGAGACTTCTGTTCAGGTTATTCCCTTGCACCAGAGGGAAACCTGCTTTGTTCCCATTGCTGCTCTGCCTTGGGTGTAACAACTGATGTTGCCCAATATGAACCATCACAATCATCTTTCCCGCTACTCTCTCCAAATTTCAGTCAAGTCTGCATCTGGTCTGCCCATTGCTGTAGTCCTGCAGATGAAAGACTGGAACATGTGTCTGCAAGCGCATTTAAACACTGTCACTTTCTTCTCTTACAGCTACGAGCCAGAGTTGTTTCCTGGCTTAATCTACAGAATGATCAAGCCAAGAATTGTTCTGCTTATTTTTGTTTCGGGAAAAGTGGTTTTAACTGGTAAGTTAAGACAGTATCCTATTCCAGTAGGTTAGATTTAGATTGTGTCATGGAGAACACACAATGATCCCAGAAGTATGTAAGCTGCTAGGTACTTTCCTTTAGAGAAGACTACTGAGAGCGAGCAGCTAGTACGGTCTTCTGTGAATGAGAACACACAAAGCAAACCACAGGTCTGGTTAAATCCATATAAGCGATGATCATGAATACTAATCCAGCATGCAGGTGCCCAAAAAGCTGTAAGAGCGCAGGTAATGTTTCTGGCAAAATCTGAAAGTCTGTTTCTGTGTGCTGGGGGTCTGTGAGTGAGCCAACTGTTCTTTGACAGCTTGGCTGGAAGCTTCTAACATCCTCCTTTGATACAGCAGCCAAAGAAGGGGAGACAACCAAGATCTAGGACCTCCTCAACCTCAGGCACTCCACCTCTACACCCTTCCTTTTCCCCTTGTGCTGAGTCTATGGACTTGCAGGCAAAAAGAAGGAGCATGTCCCTGCAGTACGGCAAGTGGCAGGCCTCTGCAGGGGTCTCCATCGCCAGGCCTTGCTCCCCAGAGGAGCTCCACTGGTTAGGCCTTTCTGCAGAAACATCCCACAGGGCTGCGCTTTGTAGTTGGGTCTCCTCTAGGTAGTTATGGATATGCATAGGTTTTATATAGTGTCACGTTCAAATATTCTAAAAGTTAAAATTAAGTGTGTGGCAAAAGGTACAAACTAACTTAATTACCTTTCTTTCTAGGTGCTAAAGTACGAGCAGAAATCTATGAAGCATTTGAAAACATCTATCCTATTTTAAAGGGTTTCAGAAAGACAACGTAACGGTTTCTACATCTTTTGGAGAAATTGGGGGTATATTTTAAAAGGTATCACGTATGGCACAGCAGTAACAGGAGATGGACTTCCAGTGAAACTGCAACACCAGGACTTGGACTGTTTCCCAGTTAGTGCCTACTCCCCTGATGCTCGAGGGGAACTGTATTATTGATTATGTCTACTGAGTTACTGTGAGTTGCTTTCCTGGGCTGTTCCTGGAGCAGTCCCTCCAAGTTTTATTTATATTCTAGCTTTTAAATAGTTTTAATGCCAGTTCTATTAATAGAAAATCTGTAATTTGGTTTAAAAGACAGATGCAACCGTGTCACACGAGTGTATAAACCATTTAAGTTGCCATGTATATAAGTTTTAACTTCCTTCCATAAGACCATGGTTTTTATAATTTTCAGAACTTAAGCTTTTAAATTTTTTCAATTTTAAATTTCTTTGGTGCCAGACACATTCCCTTTTTCCAGTGTTAAGCAAGGCAGAATAAATTTATTAATGAAAATGGCTCACTGTACATATATATATAATATATACCTTCCTTCTCTTTCTTCCTTCAGCTCCACATGTACAATAAACCCTGTTTATACAATTACGGGAACTGTCTTAATGAATTTTAAAATTGCCCAGCTGGTAGAGTGAAATACATTGGAAACTTTTTTAAAATTTAATCTGGATTTTTCAATAGCACATGCACTACTGTAAGTCACTTGTGTTTTTGAAAGAATCTTAACAATGCTCTGGCGTGCTTACCGGCAGTCACATCCTCGGCAACATCTAGCTTGACTGTTTCTAGTATGTTAAAGCAAAAGAGGACTGGTTAAAAAAGTTTATGTTAAAGTACGTGTTGCCTCACGTTCAGCAGATGGGGATTTATGCAAGTCTTAAATAGCTACACTTGGCTAAATTGGAACAAAAGATCCCTGCTTAGCTTTTAGAATTCTTTAAATTACTACTTTTGTATTTTACCAACTCTGACAGTCTCACTATATTAGTGTTCCTGTAAAGTGTCAAAGCCCTTCTGCCTAGAGTCAGTATGTACATAATCTTCCCTCTGAACTGTGCTTGAAGCTTAATGGGCTGAGAACTAAAAATAAACTTTTTTTTTTCTCCAGTACATTTCCAGTAATAGTAACCTCTTTTCTGTGACTTGCGCATTCTTTCAAACAGCTTTTATCTAAAACTAACCCAAATGTAACAACCATGGTCTCTTTATTTACTAAGTAAGTTGGTGTTTCATTCAGACAAAATGAAGTTTTGGTTGGCTTTGCTACTGCTCTGTCTGCAAATCCTGAGAGAGCTTAATCTTTAGTCCTCTCTACTGCCCCCCCATAGCAGTGCACACCAGTGGTTTTTTTCAGGTATTTTAATAACTGGTTTCATTGATCTTACCAGAAAGCTGCTGTTTAATACGCTTTGCCAGGGTAAATTCAAGATACCCAAACACTGCATCGCCTTCTGTGCCACACCACTCGCCACTGTGAGCTAGTGAACATTCCTGAGTGCTCTTGAACATAATTTTTGCAGGACCTAGAGCTATTACCAGCTGATCTGCAAAACTCTAAATTCTGCAGGAGAACTTGGAGTTTTCAATAAAATCAGTCAAGCTGTACTATAGTGACTTAAGGTAGTTTGCTGTTCCAGGGCATGGACCAAGGCTTAAAACTACCCTCTTAGAAATTAAGTTCTGTGATGACCAAGCAGCTTATACTTAAAAGCAGTCCCTGCCTGCTCATTTGAGTATTTCCAACATCTAAATTAATACAAAAAAAAAAAACCCCAGAAGTGGGCCTAGGGCTTTCATAATATCACCTTCTGAATCACTGGTAAGCAGACATGAAGCATTTGAGCAGGATAAGGGAACACGTAACTGAAATAAATTCTGTACTGAGACACACACAAAAAAAAAGCCTTATCTTTTCTGCAAATGTAGCTAGAGCCGCAGGAGGAATAAATCAACCACCACAGTAAATTCAGCATTACAGCTTCATTTTTCTCTTGCCTCTGCTGTATGACAGTCAACTATCAGAACAATCTCTACAGAGAGCACTTACGTTTAAACTTCACCAAGGAGGAGAGACTGAAGGTAAAATTCAGCTAGATAATCTGCTGCTACAGGCAGTAAGTAACAAGACAACCCTGTTCTGGTACAGCTGGCTTTCTTTAAACTGCTTCTGCACCAGTCCCATGCAGAAATAGTTTAATTCAGTTAATAATAGTTTTAAGTCAGATAAAACACCTACTTAATTTTTGAGCATTTTATCTTGGATAACCACTCAACTGGAACATGTAACAACTGCCAAGTTAGACTCAGTGTACTTTGTGAGGAAGGGAAGTGCATTTAAGTTCCACAGGGAAAGGCTATGCAGCCTTGTCTTAGCTACGACTTCTGTACACCTCTTGAGCATAAGCACACGAACGATCTTACCGTAGTCTGCTTTTCTCTGTGAATTAATGGTCATTTTAGAGTAGCACAAAGAAAATCCTGTCAGACAACAATCTAAGTTCTGAAAGTTCAGTCGCCAACAAATTATACTTTCACCAATCCAAAAATATTTAATCTTTATTTAAACATTCAGAATTGAGATTTGAAGTGAGTGAAATTCACTGAACAAATGCATCTGGCTTCATTACCAGGCTGAAGTAAAAGCTCCTGCAGAGCACAACAGAGAGGTGGCAAAGGTCTACTTTTAGTAGTTCTACCACTGTGACAAGGTACACAGGTATCAGTGACTTCAGTTCAATCACCTGTTTGCTGAGTGCAGAGATGAAACAAGGCAAGTTTTCTATTTAGATTTGACTTAGTAACTGGATGGAAGTTAAATAGAGCCTGCAGAGAAGTCTTGTTTCCATATGAACTCTTCCAGGTATTCGTTTCCCTCACCGCAGTTGTCAGCACAAGTGTACACTACCAGTGTCCCCCAGTCAATGCTCTCTCCGAGGCTGTCGACCTGAAGGTGGTTCAGCAGCTGTGGCATAATCTTCAAAGGAAAACAAGGGTTTAGAGGCAGGCCACAGCTCTCTACCCTCTCCCTGCATCTCTTCCCCAGGAAGGGTCCTGCCTTCATTTATGCTCTCTTAAAACAAAATCCCAGTGGAAACTACTAAGTAACACAGCAGCTCAAGTAAAGCCCCTTTGGAATTCCCCAAACAGTGCAGCAGATGTACAGGGAATGAAAGGCATGGCCCTGCTTATTTTATCTAAGAAGTTTTATTTGACTAAGCAGCGCCTGATTTGTAAGCCTTCTTCCATTTGAAATTATCTTCGTGGCTATGCTTTGTCTTTGCGTGACAGTAGGTGTATGCACCATACAGATGCTTCTAGCATTCAGAATTCTACAGCTGAATACTTCCAGCCAGACATATTTCCAATTCACATCGTGAAGGCTCTTTTTAAATATACAATACCAGACTCCTATTACTTAAGAGATTATTCCATATTCACAAGTGCACCATTTTATGGATGGTGCAAATAACCACATGGGAACCTACCTTCTACATGTGAAAGTCCTACAGGAAAAAGCAGTTACAATAGTAAGTAAGGGCTCTCCACAATTTAGCATAGTTAGTTTGTAGCAACTTCAACCACCCTGCTCTAATTACAAGCCAACACCTTGTTGGTGCTACAATTAGAACCTGTTAAGTCTGAACTACATCACCTACAGCATCTTTAAATGAATTTACATACCTGGAATTCAAAAGTCCTTCTGGCACCACATAAACAATTTGGGATATCTTTTTCTTCAGGAATATTTTCCCCTGATACCCAGATTGGGCCTCCTCCTCCTCTGCAGTATCTAATAATCTGATATAAAACAGAAGTTTAAGTAAACTCTCAAGAATGTCTGTTCATCTTGGTATAAAATTGGTATTTACTGACATACATGAAACAGTAAGATGGTGCAGAAAAAGGTCAGCTCCTTTACGTAGTACCCAAGGCAAAGTGTATGAGTTGCAAATGCAGTGTTTTAAGTAAGACAGATTTTTTTTAAAATATTTTCTTAACTATTTTGAGTCCTGTGAGTATTCATACAGCATTTTTTCAATGATGCAGGGATAAATTGCAGTGATTTCTATTTCTCTAATTAAAGGACCCAGAAACGCTAGGTCAGGTATTCTGTAGCCCTGAGATGGAGGAAAGCAGACTGACAGATCAACAGAGAGAAGTGCACAGAAAATCAGGAATGCAACCCAGCTCTGTTTGCAGTTCTGCACCTAAGTGCAATCCTAGTCTCCAAGAAGGAGGCATTTTCAAGCATTCATCCCTTTGTTGTTCTGTTACTATCTAAATATTTATATAGCAAATCAGGCGTTATCAACAAAAGGACAGTATGGGGATGGTCAGAGAGGGAGGTGATGCACCTACCCCAAACAGCGGAGGGGAGAGACTCAAAGTCTCCTACTTTCTGGATGTGCACCCTCACCCCTCAGCTACCAAGTAACACACAGATTTTCCTCTTCCTCCACCACATTCATGGATTTCGGCCTGTGTTTCCTTTGAACGGAACCATGAACCTTGTTTCTATTTGACAACGTAGCTTTTTTCAGCCTCCTGTGTTAGCAAGAAATAGTAGGGGGGAAGATTTCTGTTTTAAATAGTAGAAATTTTAAAGTCATCATTGATTTGTTCAATCTTAGAAAAAGCCAAACCAATCCCCCCATGCAGCTGGTGACAGTGACAGAGCTCCTCATTGCAGTTTCAGTTCTGCTGAGGAGGGAAGCCAACATGGCCAAAGGGGAAGAGAACGATGGTTCATCACCTCCTTTGGTGAGAACCACTTCACAGGATGGCAGGTCCTCCTTGGCTTCAGCACCCCTGTGCCTTCTCATCCTGACCCATTTCTGTTTGAGTTAGATAAGCAGGTGCTAAATTCCTACTTCAGCATGAATCAAGTTCTGCACATACGGAAGATTAGGGTACGCTGGTTAAGGTGTGTGGAGGATGAGGAGGCATCCCCATCAGGTATGAAAGGCCGCAATACAGTTTGCAGGTGCAGCAGAATGCTGTGCCAGAACCTGTAAGTTCTAAGGCTGCCCCATCTTCTGACCTGCTCTGGTTCAGCAGCTACTCGCTCTTTAAACATTTGGAAGATCTTGTCTTCTTCTGTCTCGTGTTTTGCCATTGCTTCTAATGTCTCTTCATCTAAGGATTGAAATGCTTCACCTAAGCAAGAAAAAAAGAACAAAACACAAAGGCTACAGGCTAACACAAGACAGACAAAAATTAAAAACAATATTGCATCTGTAAGTGCATTTTGCTCTCAAGAATCATTCCCAGTGTAAATCACTAAGACCTTTTTTTTCTTTTTTTTTTTGTGACATATTAAGATCCAGTCACAAAAAGATCCATTTACTAGCTTTAGTTGCATTTTAAATGTAGATGTCAGTAGCGGAATGCTGGAAAGGGACCGAGTTAATCTCCCAGAGTTTATGGCTCCCAGCAGGGAGTGCTGAGGCTGCTGACATCTGGGACAGGCACCTGTGCCATGCCCGTGCCAGACCTCAGTCCCTAGCACTGAAGAATGTATCTGCTACACTCAGGTTCACAACAATGTGGGGCACCAAGCAGTCTTGACACAGCTTCAGACCACAGTAAAGGTCAGCTGGGAACCCAGCAGCCTTCGCCTGTAACATCGCAAGCTCTCCACCCCGGGCATGTGCAAAGCTGGCGGGGTCAGCTGCAATTATAGCATGAATTTTTTAGGGGGCGGGGAGCAGAGTGCCTGCCCTTGAACTGCTTAATTCAAGGTCAACCGAAATAGCCTCAGAACAGTTTTTTTCTACCACAGACACAGAAGACAATCCTTGTAAATCAAGACAAACTGAAGCAAGTCAAGCCAAGACCATCTAACTCAATCTCCTGATTCCAACAGTGTCCACACCAGCAGATGTTCAGGGCCCTGTTTTTCACACTGAAGTTGTTCCTTACCTGTGGGAAGCACACAGGGACACAGTGTAACTCCCAGCAACCTGCAGCTTCAATGCAGCAACAGCTGCTTCAACAGCTCCTGGGATTGGGGCTTAGCAAGTCTCTCCCCTAAAAGCAACTTGTATTATGGGATGCATTAAAAAAACTTGTATCACAAGTGACACTAGATTTAGCCTTTTGTCACCAGTAGTTAACAATGAACACTTAAAAATCACAGTATTTTGTATTTTAAAGATGTAATACCAGCTTCATTAGGAAGAACTACAGACAGCATCTTGTTTCTTACCTGCACTGCCTGGAGCTCTGAGTTCCTCTTGTTCTTTCAGGTCCTTTGATGTGTCTACAGCTCCTTGTTCATCATTGGGATCTACGCTGCTGTCAGCAGGAAATTCTGGTTCCTCAGGTTCTATCAAAATTTCATATTCTGGAAAAAGGAATTCATTATGCTCTGGAATTCCATCTGCTGAGTCACCTACAAAACAGAAAACAGATACCACTTCACAACATGATCTCATATTACAAGTCCTTCTCCCCAAAAGCTACAGAGCAAACTGCACAGCAAAAGTACTGCACAAGCATTGCATGAGCAAGAGCGATTTACACTGCTAAACTTGATTTAAAGGTAAAAAAGGTTTTATGTTAAGGACAGTAGAAACTACAGCAGGTGACATTGTTTTGAATCTGTAAATCCAAGAGACACAAAATACTAAACAGTGTTAGCAGCTGCATTTTAAAAACCAAACCCTGCAGCTGGACAGCTCTGTGCAGACCTCGTTCTGAGTAGCATATGCACACACGTCAGGTGCCTTGAGGCCATACCATTTTTTCTTATTTTTCCTTTGCGTATTGTGAGTAGGCAAGGTTTCCACAAATACATCAAGTATACCTTCTGTAACAACGGTATCAACTACATGCTACTATGTTGCTGCTGTTTCAGTTAATGTTTCAAATGTCTGACCCATAACTCAATTTGCACACATCAACGTGTTCTGCTTTATTTCCACTTCAAAGTTTTTGGGACTACCATCCCAGGGTGTACAACGGGAGATACATCACATGTAGCAAGTTTAATCACACCTCAGACCTCTGAGGACTAAAAAAATACTTCAAATACTCTATACTTGTCCCATTAACAACCAGCAAACAAACGAGGTATCAATGAGATGACAGCAGGAGAGGGGATGGCTTAAGAAAAGGCTCTCTAAAATAGCCCACTCGTGGGAAGTACTCTTTCCATCTACTGACCATCACAGCATCCTGTGAAGGCACCACCTTTGTATGCTCCTTCACCATTTATGACTAAGCTATTTTAAAAGTAGCCTGCAAAAGGAAAAAAAAAATCGGTCTACATCCTTTCAACTTTTTATGACATAAGGCAGACAGAAAGAAGTCTTTGAAAGAGACCAAAGGTACGCCTTCCATTTCTTAGCCTTCCAGAAAAAAACAAAGATTCTACATTTTTATGTCACGGAAGTAAACATCTAACGTGGCGGGGGGGGGGGGGGGGGGGGGGCGGGAAAGCACCTGAAAGAATTACCAGTGGTTTCCTTACAAATCCCAGAACGATGCAAAAGACACAAGCTGCTTTTTCCTCCCCTCTGCAGGCCCGTACCCCACTAAGAAGCAAGCTCGGCACGCCGGAAGGCCTGCCGGCTTTCCAACACGGCCACGCCTCTGGGCGAACACCGAGCGATCGGAGCGGGTACACCGCAGCTCGGAAGCCACGGAGCCAACGAGAAGCGCGCCCGCCGCCCCCGGCCCAGACCCACCTCCGGCAGCGTGCTGCCCGCAGGACCGCCGGTGCCCCCGCCGCCAGTCCAGCGCCTGGTGCTCGGGGCCGCAGTAGGCAGCGGAGCGGCAGCGCCCGCAGACGCGGGGCCCCAGGCAGCCGCAGACGCGGCAGAGCGCGGCGCCGTTGCGCAGCCGGCGGGGAGGCGCGGCAGCGGCGGCGGCAGGGCCCGGCGGCAGCTCCTCGGGGGGCGGCTCCTCGGGGTAGGTGTCGTTCCGCCGCGGCAGCTGATTCCGGAACACTGCGGGCGAGAGGCGGCGGTCAGCGCGGCGGCGGCCCTCGCCCCTCCCTCCCCTCGCTCACCGTCCCCCCCACCTCACCGCAGAGGGGCCCCCGCGGGCCCGGCAGGCGGTAGCAGGCGGCGCCGCGGCAGGCGAAGACGAAGAGGGTGCGGTGGAAGGCGCCGGGGCGGTCGGGCAGCGGCGCGTACAGCTGGAGCAGGAGGGCGCAGGGCTGCTGGCAGCGGCCGCAGCGCAAGGCGGCGGGGCCCGGCAGCCCGGCCTCGCCCAACCACGCCGGTCGCCCCCCAACCTTGCTGGGGAAGTAGGCGCTGCGCAGCCGCCAGCCGCCGTCCGGCCCCACCGCCTCCGCGAAGCCCAGCTCCACGCCGGTCGCCATGCTGCCGCCGGACGGGGAGTGCCTCCCGCCGGATGCGCCCGCCCCCGAGGGCCGCGCCGCGTGCCCGTCTCCGTGCGTTGGCTTTCGAGGGGCGCAGGGGCGGGGAAGGCGGGAAGGGCGCAGGGGCGGGAAAGGCGGGAAGGGAGCAGGGGCGGGGAAGGGCGGGAAGCCCCCCCCCCTCAGGAGGGCAGGGCCGAGCTCTGCAGCCTGAAGGGACAGGGCCGTCACCGCTGGTTGGGGGGAGAGATAACAGACACGTTAACGACGCTGCTTTAATTCAGTTTTTAAATATAACATTCATTAAGTCATTGAAATAATGCCAAGTTGCCTAAAAATAACAACAACAACAAAAAAAAGAACAAGCCCCAACACAATTAGCATTTCTGGTTATTGCCCAAGATTTGATTTGTGCTCTTTGTTCACAGAGGCCTTATCTTAATTTAGCCAGCCAGCAACGTATTTTTCTAAATATTAATTTTAATAGCAAGTCTTTTAAGTCCCTGTTACATTTTCACATCCATGAAATATTTGAAACCGATCACATTCCTCATTACAAGTCTAGAAAAATGTATTTAGGTAGCCATTACTGTGCACATCTCCTTAAATATTTATTAAAAAAAAAAGTTTAATCTGTTTTAAAAAACAAAACACAGTGAGGATACAAATAGAACTCTAACCCTTGGCAGCAACAGTTTTTAAGTGGTCACAGAGAGCTGCCCCGCTGAAGAACAGCTCTCCCACTCCCAGGCTGGCCGGGCAAGGGGGGGAACCTCGCCTGCTCCATCCCTGCTCGGGCTGGGTGGCAGTCGGTGCTCTCAGCGGGCGCTTGCATCCACCCACAGCATCAGGAACCACCTAGAGTCGCGCAGTCACAGGTTTCTGTACAGGTATCCTGGCATCTAATGAAAAAAAAAAAAAAAAAGTAAACACTTATCATCAAAATGCTGTAAATATCACTCCCTTAAACTACTTTTTCCTTTATTTTCCTCAGTCACTGGGTTGCACAGTGTCTTAAATAAAGAAGGGAGATTCAAAGCTGCAGTCAACGACACTAGAAAAAATATTGCAAAAAAAAAATATCATTAGGATTTTTATACAGCTAAATATAAGGAACTACTAGGGAAAAAAACCACTATATCTAACATATGTGCATTGTCCAAAGGAATTTATAACTTGAGAAACTTTCTTCAAATTAATTTGAGAACACTTACCAAACATGTCCAAGATTTTATTAACAGCATCTTGATTTACAGTGTAAGTGAATCCATTGGACCTACAGTTAAAAGAAAAAAAAAAAAACCCACTGTTTCTTCAATGAATATTTCTTATTCCAGTCATTTCTATACAAATAATCTGAAATAAACATTTTCATAATTACATTGTATTTTTCATCCTACCAGCAGACATATTAATTTTAAGGACATGGCAAACTTCCAAGCAGATTGTACTCAAGGACAGTTACAGTTTTTCATCCTTCCTCTTGTTCATCAGCTTCCAACTATGTTCTGTGAAACACTCAAGACAACCCGGGGACTTCTCATATCAGGGACTTCCACAGTTATACTTTTAAATACAGTAAGAAATACTACAACAGAAATTAATTTGGTAACAGGAAATCCATGTCACTGTATTTTTGTATAACAATAGCTGGGTTTTAATCTTAGGCCTATAAACTATGAACGGTCTTAAAAGACTTTAACGACTGAGCTTTCAGTTAAATTGCTTTGAGATGCCAGTGCTGAAACCCCCCAAATATTAGTAATATTCCTGAGTATTGCTTACATTGCCTGATAAGGCTTATTGTAACACACAGAGTAACTCTTCTATTAAAAATAAGCAGGACTGTTCTCTTTGCTTATCAAAGCCTTGGGAGAAACTTCGAAAACCAAAAAGGTAACAGGAGCCAGAAGAACCCTACTAGTCAGTTAACGAATTTTGTTGCTGGGCCTCACAGGAGTGTTTTCACAATGAGAGGGTGACATTCTGCTTCTGCACGTGTACAGAAAGGAACCACCTGGGTCTTCACCACGACTCCGGTAATCCATTCAACCTTCAGCTGACTGGCGCTTAGGCAGTCGAGGTTCTGCAGTTCTGCTTCACACTAATAGCTCAGTCATTAAGAATCACCAGTAAGACCACACACTGATTTCTGTACACCAAAAAGCCAACATTACTTACATTTTCTTCTTTTTCACTGCCCCTAGTTGCACAAGAGCTGCTAAGGCATTTTTCTGCATGTCAGAAGACAGTGCTTCATAACACTGTGTATTCCCTACAGAGAAAGAAGCAGAACAATTAAAAGTTTTATCACTGTCCATTAACAGGCTACACTTGTAAAACCATTGTCCCATAATGGCAGTACACACCCTTCTCAAGAAGTTGAAAAACAAAGTTGCGGACTGCAGGCACAAACTGCTTCTCAGTAAAGGCTTCTTTTGTTTCCTTTGAGAGGTATCTGAAAATTAACTAACATGAGAAAAATAAATTAGCTTTTCTTTCCTTTTGATTGTCAGCTTGTAATGAATTACAGACAGATATGTCCTCGTAAGTAAATAATACTGTTACACTTCAAAAAGTGTAGAGGAACTCAAAAGGTGTCATTACATATGGCATCTGAAATTTTTATTACTGTTTAACAGGCATGAGAGTCCCAATAGTAAAATAAAATTCAGTACTACTATAATAGTTACCTTCGACATTAACTTAACATTCCTGTTCTCACAATCAAAACCAGTATAATTTTTTTAAAACAGTATCTGTTTTACAGATGGGAAAAACTGGGCAAATCAGTACAGCTCAGCCCAAGTCACATACCAGATCATTACCAGATTCCACGAGGTTCAAACCTCTACACTGTCTTATGCTGATGTACCTGAGATTTTAGCCTCCTGTTTTTGTATACATTGCTTATTACCGGAATGTAAGTGTTTAGTCTTATTAAAACCTTAGAAAACCAGAAGAATGTAAAAAGATATGGATGCAATTAATTAAGCTCCCAAAAAAGCTATCAGATATGAGACGCAAACTCATTTCTGCACCTGGCAGGACAGCCCACATAAAATCAGTAAGCAAGAGCTCCTCGTAAGAAAGGGCAACGAACCTGGTAGCAGCACACTCCCTGTGAAGCTTATAAACTCACAATGAGCCATCACATTACAAAGCAGTTACTGCTTTAGTCAATTGGAAAAGTCTGAGCCAAAAGCTAAATTCAGGACCCTCAGGAGAGGGTGGTGTGTAAGATATCTACTACTGCTATTTCTCAACTCTTGCACTCCCCAGCCATGAAAACAGTCACTATTTATACTGCAGCTGTATCGCAGCTCTCCTAGTTGCCCTACAAAGCACAGGAGAAAAAAAAGGTAATTTTTTGAAGAACAACATACCTGATAACCTTCCACAAAAGGCCTGAACATAGCTGATAAGAAAGATACTATAACACTTCCTTTGTCGGTAGGGTAGATTTCCTGTTGACTTGTTTGAATGGCGTCACATTTTGTAAGGAGAAAACATCCTTCCTCAAAATCCTGGGAGAGAGTAGCATAACTGAATTTTAACATCTACAGTAAGTGTAGCTACCTTTCCCAACAAAATCAACAACAAAAACCAGACAACAGGACACCACTTCCATTTTGAACTCAGTTCTCAAGAGTCTCAAACCAAAATTTTCCTATATTCCAGAAATACCCTTATAAAACAGCAGTGGGAACATGTTCTGAAACACAGCAGTATCTTGATGCACAACTGGCCTAGGAGCAATGAAAGCAGCTGTGGCTGCTATTCTAACAGTCAGCCTGAGCTCCCTCTCAGGATTTTGTCAGAATGGGGTCAGGTTGTCCGGTTTAGGGTTTTTTCTGTGGGTGTTATTTATCTATTTTACTTTTAAAGTCAGGGTTTGCCTTTATCTCATGTCCACTGTTTGCGATAAATGACAAGATAGTTCACTGACCTGCCCTCTACAAAAGAGGCCACACAATGGCCAGAAGTTACAAATTATGGAAATGTCAATGACAAAACCATTTTACTGCCAATATTGGCGTAAGGGTGAGCGGACAGAGGACACACACAGAGAGAACACAAGTGGATAGGACACAGACATGACAGACACATGGATGACTAGAGGGGTGGGTTGCTAAGAGATCCCTTAATATTATAGCAACTTTTTCCTTTGACTCCAGTAACGTCAGTTATAGCCACTCACCTTCCTGTTGCCTGCTTGGTTTTGGTACTTAAAAAAAAAAAAAAAAAAAAAAGCCAAGAGGCAACACTTCCTAACAACTAGAACTAAATATAATGGTGCCAATCAGCCTTTAAAAAAAGTTCAATCCTCTTCTGTATAAAAACCTATGAATTTTTAACATAGCTGCAAATCTTTAATATTCTTATGCTTTTATATACTTACCTGATCACAAATATCATCATCAGATATTTGGCCTTAGAATTAATAAAAATCACATTTAATCAGTTTTAAATCCAAATAAAAACTACACATGGATTTACCAGCATACGTTGGGTATAATGCTGAACCAGATTTTTTTACTAATAAACTTGTGCTCACCTGCACTTCAAGCTGGCTGGACTAGAGCCAGCAGGATGTGTGCAAACTGACACAGCAAGTCCCACAGAAAGCAAAGTGCCGCCTGCAGCTTTCACAGCCTGCCTGTGTCCAGCTGTGTTAGGAGAGCAGCAGACACACACTGAGCCCTGTAATAAGGCAGTATGCAGGAACAATACTGGCTTTGTCTGACTGATGGTTATATGGGGCGGGGGGGTGAAAGGAGAGGAAACTCTTTTCAAGCAAATAGGATGCAACTAAAGCTTCCACAAAACTCTACAGAGGGACACTGTAGCGCCATTACTGTAGGAAAGTTCTCACTTCAAAAACCTTCACAGGCTGCATCGCCTCAACTCTGTAGAAGATTCTGGCTGCAGAAGTTTAAATTAGGCTTTACTATAAGCATTTCCCTCATAGTGCTCACCATGCACTATCTGAATCTACACGAGATAAATGCCAGTAATAAAACCAAAAGGGCTCAACCATGAACCATCAAAATATTTTTTAAAAGTTTAGTTATGCACAGGAACATTGAAACTTCAGAGTTCAAGGTATAAAAGGAACTGTTGCCATTGTATAATCACTGCAGAGTAGATGCCGCCACGCTGTGCAGTCAAGGAGAGGCGGGTCAGGGGCGTACTCTGATGAGTACAGATGAGGCACTGGGTGTTGGCACAGTCCTCTGGCAGCCCTGCCATCACAGACCACACACATGGAGGCTACACAAAACAACTGATCACAGCTGCACTAGGAGTATAATCAACCAGAGGACAATAGGTACTTAAATTTAGAATTGCATACTCTGTTTGTCAAAGATAACAAGGGCATACAATGGTTGATCATTAATTGGTATAATACCTATAGTTTAACTTTCTGACAGAGTAGAAGTGCTCCTCTGCCACACAGTCTGCAAGAGCTTTTAGGAAAAATTATCCTGGTGTACCCTCAGTGAGAATTCCTGTTTTGTTTCTGTGCTGACAGAACATACCCACTCTGTGATATAATTCAATTAAATCTACATTAACACTTTTTTTCTTCACATTCTAAGGTCTCTTTCATAACTGCAGAGCAAGAGGACAGTATTTACACTTTATTTAAGAGACTGCTTTACATGTATTTTTATATCCATACTAGAAGACTGGTAGCTTTATGCAAAAAAACCAAACGTCTACTACTGTTCATTTTAGTAGTTCAGAATTGGGCTATTTCAGGATTTTTAGTTTTTTACTGGAAGTGGGGGCGGGTGGGAGGGGAAAATTGCATATGCAACTTCGTGGATTCAGACAATGTTTTGCAACTAACCAAATGACCCCCTTTTAAGTTCTCCCTCCCACTTACAGATCGAGCTGATATCACTGTAGGTGTTTATCACAAAGCATCTGTTTAGCAGAGCCCTGAAATCAGATGCTATTTTACTTGGCTGCGTTACTATCAGTATTTTTGTATAAAGGATGTTTTTACCTTCAGTGAAATGCCAGGAAAGAAGATAAACTCATCAGAAAAAACATCTCTCAAGAAGCTGAAGCAGCTATAGACTTCCTCTGAAAAAAATATTGTAAAGTACTGTTGTTTAAAAATTGTTAAAAACACACAAGTTAAAAGCTAGTTACTCCTTATTTTACAGACAGTACCTACTTCAAATAAAATTTGGACTTAACATTAAAAGCATACATAGACATACAGCAGGAACTACCACAACAGAACAGCAAGTATTCAAAGAATTTGATTAACTGATACCAAAAGGAAAGAGCAACAGGTTGTAGCTTCTCAGAACGTGCATTAAATATCACATAATCAGATGCTGCACCAAACTAAGGTATGTATTCTGAAAAGTTTAAGAGCAAAGTATTGGAAAACACTGAAATACCTCAGAAACAGCAGTGGGAAGAGAAGACTGAAAACTGGCTGTACTGTGTGCAATTTGTAACCTAAAAAGATGGTCTGCTAAACACCAACAAAATAAGACACTTAGGAACTGGGATTAGCTCAACGTAACCCTGCCCTGTCAGCAGAATATACCTACATTCAAAAGTATCAAAGGGTAAACAAACAAAAAAGGCAAGCAAAATACCCCCATCCCCTCCCAATGCATCCACCTTATGCCATGGGACCTTATCCAGAGTGTAACGGTCTCAGATAGCTCCCACTAGCAGTCACAGCAGCCTCCTGTGCCTCTCACAGCTGACAGCGCAAGGAGCAAAGCCAGCGGAGTCTCAGAGCTACACAAACGTACCTTTTCTGAAGCTGCGTGTCATCTGCAAGGCAACTGCCACCAGAGATGGACGCACAAACACGTTCAGCAGCTGGTTTCTGTAGGTGGCACACATGAGGATGGCCAGAGCGTGCTTAAAGACTATTTCCCCTACGGCTCCATCTTCCACTCCTTTGTCATTTAGGACCACATGGCCATTGACAAGGCGAGCAATGTTGGAATGCAGGGTGAGGCCAGACATGACTGCTTTTTTGGCACACAAGTTATCTAGCAGGAAAACACAACACTCAGGAAGATGCAAAAGGGAACATAACTCTATTGAAACTGCCTAAAATGCAACAGGATTTCATTAAGTTTTATCACTGAAGACCAATTATTACAACAAAAATTCAGTCAGAGAGATATTCTAAAATAATCCAAACCAAGAACTGGCAGCCTAGGCATAGCATGATATGGAGAGAACAAATTTCAAACATTTTTGTAATTAAAGCACTTTAAATTCTTCCACTTGCTAACAATGACAAATACTTCCTTTGTCTCTGGAACAAATATTCTGAGCCTCCAAATAAAAGAGGATAGATTTGTTTAATGGATAGATTCATCAGGAAGAAAATGGAGATCACACTTTTGCCTAGACATTTCTGACACTACAAATTTTGAATCAGATCCACAAGTCTATGTTTTTCCTCAACTCTCATAGACATGGAAGGCCTCGTCCCAGATTAAGTTTAAAGAAATCCTAACATAAATATTGTTACATAATATACCTCCTCAAAGAGAAACCAGACTTTACTTAAACCCACATCTCTTCTTGTTTCATAAGACAATCCCTTTAAAAGGCCTAAAGCAAGGAAATGTGTGGGTTTTTTTTTTTTAACAACAAAGTTCTTCGAGGGTAGGCATGAGGTTCATAAACCTGTGGGCTTTGGTCAAGCTTTTTTGTCAATGTGAAACAATGCAAACTTTATTCAGATAAAGAGCAGCATCTCAAGTCTTGGAAATACACTCACCTTTTTACGGTACCTTACACTTTAAACACTACCAAAACATTCCCTGCATCAAATGTGAATTCTTTGGCAAGTGAGGAAAGAAGCAACAAAAACTTCTTATTGAACACTAAAATACACTTTACATGTTCAGAGCACCACAAGCATACCAAATCAATATAGCCTCTGACAAGGAGAAAAAAAAAAAAAAAAACCAAAAAACAAACCACACCAACAATCCAACGTATTATTTCCCCTTAACATAGATTTCACGTATAATCTCCTTGCATCTCATTTGCTCCTTCAGCTTACTTTGTTCAGTTTTGCTAAAGCTCCCAAGTTTCTCAACACAACAAGAAGCAGAAAACTAAGCAAGTTATTTTGCAGTTTCTGTTCTTAATATAAAATTTCCAACAGCCAAGCAAATGTTCTGCCTGTAACAACCAACCAGCATGACAAAGGCAGAAACAACTGTTTGGAGACTTAAGAATGGACAGGATACATGCAGCTGCTGACCTGCTGATGTGGCCAAATTAGCCTTTAAAATGCATTTATTCTTTCAAATTATTGACAATCCAAAACAAAACACAAACCCTGTTTCTATGCAACTGATACCTAGAGCAGGGCCAGCACACTGCAACAAAATCCCCTCAGTTGTTGTCATTTCACTACCATGCCTATTTGCTATTCCTGGATTACAGCACAACTCTACTAAAGCAAAAGCTTATTTATAGTTGGGAAAAAATAAAACAAATAAGCAAACCGAATGTGGTATGGCTTTCAGTTTACTGTGCTGTAAGATTCTAGATGATGTTTAAATATTGCTATTAAATTCTTCCTTTTACCAGTCTGGCAGGAGCAGACCTCGTCTGCGTTCACTGCAGTGCAGATCCCTGAAAGGAGAAGTGGTTTTCTTCCAGAAATGAGTTGAGTTCTGTTATAACTGTAGCCTGCTCCTATTTCTTTATTGCAGTACTGAGAGGGATCCTTGATTATACACATGACTATAAAAGCAAAAATCCATGGTTTAAGTCTACCTACAGTGAACAGGTAAATGTACTTGCATTACACATAGTTTTTCTTTGCTAGCTTTAACACTTAGATCCTGAGAGCCTAAAATTAATTACCTGTGTCAGTCACCTTGGCTCACAGAGAGAAGTTCAAAACAATTTTTCAGAATGTTTGGAAGGAGAATCAACCTTTCAGCAGCCAATATATACATATATGTACAAAAAAGACTGTGTGTGTGTATAAATACATAAATAAAGCCACCAAAGAAGCCTTCTCCCCAAAAGTCATCATTGTTTCTGAGGATAAAGTGAAATTTAAAAGTAAGTAGACAACTTACAGTTCTGATTTTCTCTCACTCCTTTGTTTCTGCTAGTTCTTTGCCATAGTAACAACTTACACTATAGCCAGTACCAAGCAATAAACACAGCATTACACCAAGCTACCTGCTGCAGATCAGGTAACTGCTCGAGACCTGCATAACATTCAGAAAGATAGACACCAGGCAAATCTCAGTACTCTAACACAAGTACCTTACAATTTCCCCCTCATTCCACACTTCAGGATATAACAGTAAAACACCTGTTCTGCTTCCGCTTAATTGTTTTTCAAAGTATTATCTTCCGCAGGCTAAGTCAAAACCTGTCAGGTTTTAGCATCGTTTTTAACACATCCTAAAATCCATCTAAAACTCTGCGGAAAACATTCTCTAAAGTTGTCATCATACACTGCTTCCACAATACAATTTGTCCTTCATAAGCAACAAAAGGTACAGAAATAATACTTTCTCTGCATACCAGGCCATTCAATGAATCCTCCAAAAGTCTGTGTTAAGCCTTTAAGCCACAGGGTCTTTTCTATTAGAAGTTCAAAATCCATGGCTGGCAAATTCTGGAGCAGGACAGCAGCAACTAGCACCCACGGGCTCAAAACCGTGTTTTCTATTTGCAGGAGCTCCATTTTATAAGCTACGTCACTGACAAATTCTTGGATATCCTCAGATGGCTTTTGGGGAAGATGCCTGAGAAGAACAATGCAGTTCAAGGTTACAAGCTCCAAAAACTGGAAGACAAATCACACCTTTCCTTATTTCTTCTGTATTGCTCACAGATCCATAACGACTTTACAGCACCTAACATCTGGAGGGCGATTCATCTATATGCTACGTAGAACAGAAGTACAGAGCAAAACATTAGTATCTTCATGACAGTATTTGAAACACAGATCTCTATATTGATGCTGTACACTTGCTATCTTCAAAAACAAAACAAAACGAAAAAAAGCATTATGTTTTATATAAAAAATTGCAAAAGTCACCCAATCCAGCCATAGCTACAGCTCCCTGGCACATGATCACACAACCGTTTGCAGTAATAAAGCAAGAACGGGGAGAGAGGTGGAATTTTTAAGTGGCAAAACCACTGAATTGTCAAAAAATTGACATGAGCTTTGCCTGGCTCATGCATCATCACTAAATTTTAAAAAGGGCATCTTCATGACACAGTAGAAAGCTACATAAGTAACAGCCTGTTTCAGAAACACCCAGTCGCAAGCATGATAAGCCTCTGCTCAGACAAAACAGGTTCGCAATCTAAATAGTCGGATGGAGAGGAGGCGAGAGAAGCTGAAAACCAAGTGCAAGAACATCTTAATTATTTTACATAGGTGATGACTAAACAAGTGCTTTTCCTGTGCATACACCATGCAAAGACGTGGTACCTGGGAACCAAATTGTACGGGCACCGATTGATTCTCCCAGATGCCAAAGTTCTAAGTGATACCGGCTGGCCAACGTAGATATGTATGGTACCAAAATTGTCACTGAGGATTCTTCTGGCTTTTAACAACCCCTACGAAAACGGGAAGACCAAAACTGAAATCTTGGTGCTACAAAGTGTGTATACATCCACCTACGTTCTGCTCTTAAGGAATTTACATACAGATGTAGATTCTTTGGGCTTTGGGACTCCAAGGAGTTCATATGCATACAGAGATTCCTCTAATATCCTCTCATAGCTGATGCTGATGGGAACAAGGTACGTGTCAAAGACCTCACGTTTAAAAAATGGTTCCATCACAATGCTGAGAAGACCTGCACATTGAAAAAAAAAAAAAAAAAAGTTGTTAATCACTTGTCTTTTTTGAGGAGAGAAAAGCAACTGCAATTTAACTTTGAAAAAGATCTCTTCAAATTTTAGAAACTGCTAATAGATGTGGACTGTGCCTGTTCTCTCTTCAAGCAAGCAGAAGCACAAGACATTGCCCAAGCTTTACAACAGAAGGTAAATGTAAGCAATGCATTTGGACAGCTACTTCTGCTCTTTTCAGCAGCACTGCTCTGCAGCCGCACAGCATCTTCCTTCTAAAGATTCCCCATTACTTTTACAGTTAGCTTACAATATTTCTCTGCTGGTAAGGGTAAAGAGCCATGCAATTAAGTACACCATGGGGCAAAGTGAGAGAAAGCAGTAGTGTGCAAGAGATGTGTATTGCTGTTCTTTGAATGGCTTTGGAAATCCAACCACAGTGTTTTTCACTACTGTGATAGACCTCAACAATTTCCCACCACTTTAACACCCCTTCCTGTCTGAAGAACTTACGAAACACATAGCCACTAATGAAAATACTAATAATCATTAAGTTCCAAGTTTTCAACAAACCTACCAAACTTTGGAGTCAGAGTCTTGGCGGTGCGGCTTCTAGTCCCTTCAAGAAAAAATTCAATTGGGGCATAGCCACTCTTCAAAAGTAAAATAAAAAAAAAAAAGCTGGTCAGAAAAAGAAAAACATTTCTTCCCCACTGCCTGCAAATAGTTTTACGTACTTAAAGTGTAAGTTTTTTTCAATGGAAGTCATCCATGTCTAACTTCAATCATCTCTAAGCCTATATTCCTCCATTGTGTTTGCCACACCACATAGTTAAATTAATGAAAATATTGTGTCTGTCATGAGATACGGGCACATGATCCAAAGCAACTGAGGAGAGCAATTTGTTTACCACCTACTGCTGAACAACAGAGTGCATGCATGCTTTTCACCTACAGCAAATCTAAGGTAAAACACATTTAATCAGATCACAGTGAGGACTTTCAATCACATAGCTATAACATCATGCATATTGCACATGAATCGTTCCAAGAGAGTATTTCTTAAGCATACATTTTGAGAGTTCAGTAATTTACTTACCCTTAACATCGTTTTTACATATTCAGCAAACACTGCCCAGTACAGTCTGTTCCCACCAAAGGAACGTCGCATAAAAAAGGCACCTGCCCTTCGTAGTAGCTCACCAACTATTTTCATTCCTAGGAAATCTGAAAAACAATCAAATAAAAACCAAAACCACACACACAAAACTTACAGATTAATATCAGCCAGCAGGATCAAACACTTTCTATAATACACTGATTCAATTACCAGAATAAGGATGATCTCCTTCAAGGATTCTATTGTTGCAAATACCTTTATTTGCTTTCAGATTGTCTGGCAGGACTTATGTAAATATGAATGACATATTATAATATGCTTTCAATTTTTTTTAAAGCAGCATTCACCTAGAGCAATTTATTTTCAGAATTTAGATGGCCAGATTTCAACCATAATAAAGACTAAGTTTTTGAGGTACATTGTCTCACTCATCTTCAGAAAGATCAGTTACCACTGAATGTATCCTAGAAGATACAGAAATTAACTGACCAATTACACTACACTATATCATTTATGGTCCTGATTCATCCCTTTGGGAGGTGTACACCAAATGAGCTAAAGTTTTTTATCATTTTAAGCAATGATGGTCAACACTTAACTTGTCAAAACCAGGAAACACTTCATGTTAACAAATTTCTTAGGGAAGAATTTAAAACAAGTCTACACAGCAGCTGGCCACATGCTGCTTCAACCTCCTTGCCACCTCAATCCATGAAACACTTGAGAACAGATATTCACTCTGTAAAATAAATTCACATTTCCAGCTGGAATGCTGACAATGACTGCCTTGAGGATGTCACATGATATGTCACACACACACACACATATATGAGAGATAGATACAGACAGAGAGAGAGAAAGAGATAAGAAAAAATAGATAAAAATAAATTGGCTACAGGACCCTGGGCAGCAACAGCAGCTGTCAGAGCTTCCCATGTGCAGAGGTCCATCTTTTCCCCTTACTATCCTACCACCCTCCCTCTCTCACCAGAACACAGACTCTATCCCCTCCCCTACTTTCACCTTCCTGCCACGGAGTCAACCTCCTAACAGGGACGCTGGCTGCATGCCCAATGCCTCTCCCCACCACACACCACTACCACACAAACTAGGACTGAAACGCATCCTTTCATGTACCTCAAGCCCACATCACCTCACCAGCACTGTGACTCTAATCTGACTTGTTCCCAAGACCTGAGACAGAAACATGACCCCAGCACCAGCTAGATTCCTGCTAAAGTACTGCATGTACTCTGGTGTTACTGGCAACTCTTACCTTCCCTTAGCTAATCCCCACAGATCTATCCGTATGCTACTTGAAGCCAAGTGATAACTAACAAAGCAGAGGCACTTACCACTTGTATCAGGAAAGCATCTCTCTACTCAGCACAAGAACCACTGTGAGAGTGAATTTGTAAACCACATCTTGTGAACCTCTAATACAATATGCACTAAATACAACTACAACCATAGAGAACTGTGTTTCCTCCAGAGGAACCTAAAATAATACACATGTGCAGCTGTATAATCAAGCTGCAAGCCCCTAATTCTGAAGAACTTTGACCCCAAAACACTTAAAAAATGGTAATCACTAAAAAAATCCCTCTGAGCTAAACTAATAGTATCTTAAGATACTTTTTTGAGGCCCAAAACTCAGAGAGGCCCTAATCCAATACTCAGCAAAGGACCACACTGATACCTATGACAGCATGTGAGCAGATTCTTAAGAATACGCAACAGGTAAGCAGCTGCCTTGACCAAGGCAGCTACGAGACATCAACTTCTGAATTTACCTGCATCACTCAGAGACAAGATACCACTAACTCAAAGACCAGCAGAACCTCGTCTTCCCTAGCCAGCACACTCTCCCAGCTTCTGCTGGTTTTCCCACCAGTCTTCCTAACCTCTTGACTGGAAAAGTAGACTACAACAGAGTAGGAGGTTCCCAGATCTTTGCTAGCTTGCCTGTGCACATTACAGTGCTGCACCAGACCTGAGGGTGTTGTCTGTCTGCTTAGAAGATCTGGTTGATACTCAAGATTTCCAAGATCAGGTTTCTCAGTTAAGTGCTGCCAGAGTTCAGATTTTCAAAAAGCACATTAACTCAGAAGATATTTACTGTTAAAGCCTTCAAGAACGGTTTCCTGCAAATATACTGGCTTCATCTGCTTTAGAATTAAGTATGTCCAAAATTGTGAGCTCTGATGTGAAATTTCATTTCCCAGCCAGGTCTGCTCTCAGCACTTCACATAACAGAGTTCTGCCAATGCTTCAAGGGAATCAGTCGCATCAGCAACAAGCACAAGGTGGCTGGCACTTCATATCTGGCTGTTATGACTGCACTTAAAACTGCATGAAGCATCACAAAGGGTTCTGCATACACAGTATCTCGTGGGCAAGTTTTTGCCTGTTCCCAGGACAAAAAGGTAATACAGAAGTCTTTTTCACAACACCTATCTTTGCCCCAGCCTTGGGTCCACAGGCGGAGTACTTCTGGGCAAACTTGCCATCAAAAATTTACTGTTGATTGGACTCAGCATCAATTAGAAGCTTTCAGACATTATAAACATCTCACTCAAGTAAGTTTTAACATTACATATTTGGAACGGAGGTTAAATATAACTATTTACAGTAGCAGCTAGCAGACCCCTTGCTACTGATTCTCTGAATCCTGAGGACATTGTTAAAAGAACATACTTGCCTATTCCTGCAGCAATGACAGGCAAAGCCAAGTCATACGTATATAGCAAATAAGACAGCATCAAAAAGTCTACGTAGCTTCGGTGACTGGGCAGCAGTACAACTGGATGCTCCTGAATGGCATGTTGCAACTAAAAAAAAAACCACAGCACAAACAATATTGTTCCAATATTTACAGACCGACTGTCGAAATTTGCAAATACAGACCTTCACAGGACTTAAAGCAAACAGAAGCTGATTTGTTTGAGGGTGGTTTCTCTGTCCACATACTCTATTTTCTTCAGCATGGAACCATAGGAAATTTGGAGCAGTATTTTCCAGACTAGCAATGTATGGTTCACAAGCATCACAGGACTCAAAAGCCAGGGTCACCTCATTACTCGATAGCCTAATTCAAATCCCTTTTTGATGAGAAACCCAACAGGGGCTGGAAGGGCTGACATTGCTGTCTTCCAGAGAATGCACTGCATCCTCCAGAACAGCAGCATCCTGCAATGAAACAGGGGGACAACAGCTCCCCAGGGAACAGGGGCAAACTTAAAGCACCTCCGGCCTCAGAGCTGCACAAAGTTTCACCACTCTTAGCTATAGGAAGGTTTTGCAGAACAGCCAACCCACTGAACCACATAACATTAGGTTTTCACCCCCAATTCAGCTATATGCATTATTAAATTTATAATATCAGATAGAAAAACTCAGTGGCTGATCTAGCAGAATCACCGACACACGACTGCAAGTATTCCTTACCATAGGAAGCATTTGGAAAATACACAAAAAGCCCTGTGTCATCTGTCTTTTCTCCCCCTTATTGAGAAATGCAGTAATAAACACAAGTGCAGTCTGTCTTCTCAAAGGGTATTTTTTGTATTTGTTACTTGGAGCAAAGACCAGTCCTTGTCCAAGTGACTGGTACGAAAATATTATACCTTTTTTCTTTTTCCCCCTCCACCATTACTCACTCTCTGCATTCCTTCTTCATTCACACAAACTCTCTGGAAAAGCCGTTTAAATATTTTGCTCAGAGTAAAGGCAAAAAATCTGACAGTTCCTAACTGCATACTGTGGCCCATCTCATCCAGGATTTCCGTGGCTTCTTCTTGGATAATATCAGGTGACTCTCCCATCTCTTTTGCCAACTAAAGAGAAAACAAACAAACAAAATAGCAGTCAGAAGTTGTTCCCCTCTCCTTACCCATTCTATGTGCCACAACAATTACGGCAGGATTGCAACAGTCAGCAAGATTTTATTTTTTGTGATAGACATGCATCTAATCACACAGAATCTGTTCAGTGTCAGTCAACAAGAGAGAGCCAAGTTAAAGCTGTTCACAATTAAGAACGAGTTTAGATGTCAAGTGCGGTGCAGAGGGGAGGGTGTGCAACAATCTTCCCCCTCCAGCTACACCATCTGAATGTTTTAACCTGGAGCATCTTCAGCAATTTAAGTTCAAAGAACATTTCCCATATTATTGGCCTGAAGAAGGCAATTTTCTTTGACTAGTAAAATGAAATCTATGTTTAGAGATATTCACAATGTAAATTTTTGAAGTGTATTTGGGTTAGATTTTAAGACTTGGCTGAAGAACCTCAACCCTATCACACTTGAATTTCTTTCTAATGCATTACTTTGGCAATGGCTAGCTGAAATGCATACAAAGCACTCTCTCTACAAACTTTGCATATCAATGATCTTTTTTCTGTTGCTATGCACATTCCCTTCTGAAGTTTCTTAAAACAGACTTAAATAATGGTCATCCCTCCTATTTGAATCTAGAAATATTTAATTGAAAAGTTAGCCTTTTACTGTTGTGGAGTGAGGAACATGCTTTTACTGAACACAGAGGGGGAACGAGGAGGAATGGCACAAGAAAAAGCAATGTTTAGAGGCCAGCACTGCTTAGCTATTATTTATATTTTGCAACATATGAGAAAATCCATCTCTTCCAATCTACCTCCATATACTACCTTACTATCATATCTACTGGTTTAACTGTGTTTTAATAAATGCATTATCCTTCATCCTGCATATTCCACATGTAGCAATAACCAATAAAAGACTTAGCACACAGCTGATCCTCTGTGAATTAAGTACACATTCACTACAGAGCTAAACACTTAATTCCCCAAAATAACGAGTCAAAAAACTAGACCTGTCACACATAGCAAGCTAAAACAAGCAAATACACTTCATTTCACATACTGAACATTGGCAACCTCAGCAATTTAGCACAAGAACAAATTCCAGTATGCCTGTATAAAGTCGAGTAAACTCTGCCCAGAGAGGAGGCACGCTAATCGTAGGCGGTTAGGCATATTGCCCAAGGTAGTCTCAGTTAGATACTTTCAGTAATCTCCAGTTCAAAGCTGAGAACTAGGTTGCAATGGCAGGTCTGCTAACCTCCTTCAACCACTTGATGCTAGCCGGGAAAATATCCATCAAAATAATTTTCCATCCAAAAAGCAGCACTTCAGAAGAAAACATCACATGGATGTCTTTCTGTCAAATCCTCTGTAAAATAATTTATTTCAGTAAACGTTTCAGCATTTCTAAAGTTGAAGCATTCATTTTTTTTTTATTTCATACTACTTAGCAATTAATGATAGCAATGTTATCATAGGTAACATTGGCCATAAAAAGAGGAAAAAAAAAAAAGAAGAAGAAAAATTTTATGGCAGCCACTCACTCATGACTAAGCAAAACATCTTATATACTTATACTGGCCTTATTGGCCTGCAATTACTTTCCATGAATAATGAAAATAGTTACTCTGCTAGCTAATACACACTCTTATTTCAGCCATTTCAACACAATGTAAAATATGAGCCCATTGGACTATAAAATATTTTATTCATTACAAAGTAGTAGCTGCCCTTCATCTTAAAACACAAATATGGCTACATGTTTCTAATTCAAAGAACCCTCTGTCAAATTGAACTCTCATTTTAGGGACAGCAGGATTTATGACTGATTCATAAATATACCACTAGCCTAATAAAATTCCTACAAAACATCCTCAACATACAAAAACGTCTACTAAGAAGGAGAGTGCTTACGACTTTCACAATGCTGCTCTGTGGCAAGGACAGTGGAGGAGGCAAAAAAAAAAACAAACGTCAAGCACATTGGATAAATTGCGATGGTGAATTGTCGCACATACAAAATCGAAACACTATTTCATGAACAAGCTACCTAACAGCTTTAGTGGCAACTCACTGGTAAATCAGTATTTGTTTTTCCTGATAAAAGAATATGGCTCTCAAGTTACTGATTTATTGGGCCATCTTTCAAACGACAGCTATCATGTTTGACAAGGTCAGAAATAATAATCTTTTCCCTGCTGCTACACAAAGTTTGGCTGTGTTCAATCCACCTTGTCTTACACGTCAGTGGCCAGCCTCACCTGCTTGATAACATATTGAACTTGCTCTGACTGGAGAACAGTACTTTTAATAGCATTTGGCTTGCAAGGTGAAAGTCCCTTGTAGATCACAGGAGTATAACATTTCATCGCATATCTCAAGTCGCTGGACAATCGTCTTTCCTCCAAGATATCTTCAAACTCATCTCTTTTCTTTGACGTGAGCTCTTTCTGCTGGGAACATACAAATAAAGAATGAGACACTGTCTCAAGCCACTCAGTGGTCAGCTTGGCTACAGTATCAAAGTAACGGTGTGCAAAACTTTTGGAATGTTTGGAGGTTTTTTTTAAGCATTCTGTAACATCTGCATCCCACACTCCAGGTGCATGAACAAATGCTACCTGGTTGAAACAATGCCGCAAATAGAAAGACACTAAAAAGAGGGAAAAAAAAAAAAAAAACAAACCACAAAAACCAAACCTGAACAAAAAACCTCAACCCTTTCCAACTGCAAAGACCCCTAAATCACCCTATGCCACATTACTTAACTCTGCCCAATAGGAAGAAGCTGAGAGAACAGCTGGGCTTTGAAAGCTAAAGTGCCTTGCCTCCAGCCTTTCCATGATTAATAGGTATTAACTAAAACACCTTTGATTCCAACTCTCGCAGCTACATGAAGACAACACCGCGAATGACACTATAAACACACAATCATCAGCACAAAAAAAAAAAAAAAATCCCTGCTAATTTAAGCTGCATCTGGGACCTTGGTGATTTGTGATAGCTTTCACCAAGCTTGGATACAAGGTACATAAAACACAGCCAGGCAGGACCAAACCAAAAAAAACCCCATAACCAGCCATGTGAAGACCAAAATGCAATATGGCATACACGTCGGTAAAAAAAGAGTAACCTCTGAGTAACCAACACCGCTACGCAGGAAAACAAACAGTACATCAAGAACTAATTGTGGATCCATCCACGCTGCAGAAATCTCAGTGACAAAACGCTTCCCCTTAAATCAGCAGGCGTCCCCTGTGCTGGAGAGAGATGTCTCCTACTATGTCCTGTAACATCACAGTTTGTATGAATGACCCCTTAGTCTTTTCAAAACTGAAACTCTAAACTTCAAACCAGCAAAAAACCACCAGACAAGCAAGGCAACCGGAGCAAGCCTCTGTGAAACACAAATATAAAAGCACTGGTTATGATCAAGCATATTTATTAGAAGATGCTAAAAACAAAAATGCTTAAGTCTTCCTCTCCAGCACCACTTGAAGGGTAGCACAGGCATCCCTTTCATTCATTCTGCCTCCTCTCCCTGTACAAAACCCGTGCAGAACCAGTCTGACAAGGAAGGCTAAAACATTTTGTTTCATGGGCTCTTACAGTGACCTTTTCTGGTGTTGAGAGGAAAGCCTGGCCAGCAAACACACAGGAGAACACCAGGAACAGATAAGCAAAATGCCCAGCAGTGGCAGCTAGGTTTTCAATCTTGGGAGTCAGGTTTCACAGCCAGCTGACCACAGCCACAGCAGCAACACTATCAAAGCAGCTGACCTTTAAAGTAAGTCGAGAGCAAACATTTAGTTCCTGCCCATTCATCAACACAAGATAATTTGGCAAAACAAAACAAAAAACCCCAAATCAGGAATATCTCCACTTAAGAACCACAAAAAAAAATCCTTCAAAGCCTCAACTGTATTAAAAGCCAATTTCATTTTATCAGAGAACATAAATCCTTCTAAAATGTTTGACCTTCTCATTCTTTTCCCCACACGGTACAGTCAAATTTGGACACCATCCTTCTACTAGAGTAGCATTTGGTAGATCATCTAACTTTTCTCTCCACTACTGTAGTTTAAAGAATTGTCCCACAGTAATGGCAGAACCAGCTTTCCAGGGACTTTTAAAATAATACTATACAAGGTATTAAACCCAGGTCCATATTAATTTAAATTTTTTTTTTTTTTTTACTGTATGGTACATCATTACAGTTTTCAATCTTTCTTCTTCCTCAGCTTTCAACTAGTTGGTGTTTTGCAAGAGCCAAGTAAGCTAAGAACTCTTAAGACAACTGGAAATAGTTTGTATTAGCCAACTGTCGCCATAGACACCTTGTATCAGCCCCCTTGATTAAAAATAAAACAGAAAAAAAAATCCCTGGTGCTCTGTAATAACAAAAAAAAGATAGCTCAGAATAGCATCAGAAAATATTAGTCGGCTCTAAGTATACACCTACTTAGATCAGGATGTGACAAGTCATTGCAACATTTCTGTCAATTACCAAAGTTTAAACCCTGCAATGTGCAACCCCACGAAACCCAGACAAAGAAACCCAGCACTCAGCTCGGGTACCATCAGCCACATCAGCAGTCACTGCGCTGCTTCAGCCATTCCCCAACGCCGCTCTAGCGAGCGCAGTTTTGCAAAGGCCACGGCCATTTGAAAAGTCACCTCTCTGCCACTGCTCCTCATCTGACGTTGCCGGGTTTGATGTGCAATGGATTTCTCTCCATGGCAATAAGCGTTTTCACGCCCTGTCCTGAAGTAGTGCTTGAGTGAGCCAAAACACACACTTTACCAACCAGTAAAGAAGAATAATGCTGTTTTTACACGTTACAGCCAAGCTGGCGTTCCAGCTTCAATTGCCAACTGATAGAGAGCAGATTTAGAAAATATGTTATTGGAAATCTTGACTTCAGAAAATTCTGTTATGTGCACTGTTGCTGGGACACTGGTGAATTACAAAACCAAACAAGCAGGAGCCTGGAACTCCTCTGCTTCCATATAACCGCTGAAAGCAATGAAACCGGAGCACTCATGATGTGCTTAGGATACCAGCACACAGCCAAGGAGACACAGAAGTTTGGGAATCCCTGCCAAAACAAGACACTGCTTCCCTCTCTCCCCAGCCCTCTCCTCTAAATCCAAGTGGAGAGGGGGATTTAGCACCCTATACCCAAATCTCCGTGTCTGAGGCTGGCATAGGAGCTGCAGGGAAAAAAAAAAAACAAAACAAGGTCAATGAAGTAATTTCCACCACGTAGCACGGGAAAGCCCGCTGCAGCCACTCCATCCCTGTGACAATTTTGTAAGGCTGAACGTGTTGTCGCTGGCGGGGCGTGCCCTGTGAAGCACCCCGTGCTCGGACACCTGCCGCCTCAGCCAGCCCCTCTGCCAGGCCTGGCTGCGGAGCCCTTGGACAAAATCTCTCTAAAGAGGAGCCCGAGCCCCTTCCGACCTTTAACCCGGCTGGCGTTTCGCAGCACATCTGAGGGGGAAAGCGACGCTGGGGACCGGGAGCTTTGACTGTCGCGACTGACACGACAGGAACTGGAGAAGCAGGCGGGGAGGAGAAGCGGATTTGGGCCCGCGGCGGCTGGGGAAGGCGAGTTTGTGAGGGGAAACGCCCGGCTCCCGCTCAGCCCCGAGCCGGGAGGGGAGGAGGCCTCTGCCGGGTCCCGCACAGCACAGCCCCCGCGCCAGGCCCCGCTTCCCCCGGCCCCTACACCGGGGGAGAAAGGGGAGGGGGGCTGCTGCACCAACCGCCGTCACTCCGCTTCAGAGTGAACGCCACCGACGCGGGGCCGAGGCGGGCAGCCCCCTTCCCCCGCGCCACCGCTCCCCGCCCGCCGCCGCTGCCTACCGAGTACATGGGCGCCCCTCGCCGCGCCCGCCCGGGCGTCGCCGCTGCCGCCGCCCCCGCCGCTGCCGCCATGCTCCTGCGAGCGCCGCCGCGCCGCCCCGCGCCCCGCTCGCCCGCCCTACCCCGCCGCGGTGCCCTCCCGCCCGCCGCCGCCTCCCGCGGCGCCCATGGCCCCACGCCGCCCCGGCTCGGCTGCCCGGCGCGCTGCGGCGGGAGCGGGGGAGGGCGGGGGGACAGCGCGATGGGCGGCGCCATCTTGGGGGCGACGGGAGCCGCTGGGGATCAAACGTCCTTCCGCCCGCCGGGCCGCGGCAGCCATGGGGTCGCGGGAGCCGTGCCGCCGGCTGGAGGCGGTGCTGGGCGCACTCTACGATCTGGGTGGGTGCGTGGGGCTGTGCTGCGGGCTGCCGGCGGCGGGGAGTGCGGCTGGCGGCACCACAGCCTTCCCGAGGTGGGGGGGCGGCTGGGGAAGGAAGAAGGGAGGGAGGGAGGGAGGGAGGGGGCCGGGTGTTCACTCTGAAGCGGAACGACGGCGCGCAGCCGACCCAGGGCGTGTGTTCCGTCGCGCAGGTGAGGAGCCCGGCGTGCGCGGCGCCGCGGAGGACAGCCAGCCGAGTGCAGGGGCGGCGGCGGAGACCCGCGATCTGCAGCCGGCGGCGGGGGGGCGACGCGGACCCCGCGATTTCTTCGGAGAGCTGCGGGCCGAGCTGGGCGACGCCGCCGCCGCCATCATCCCGCCGCCCCCCGCCGCGCCGCCGGCCGTGGAGGTCGTGGTGTTCCGCGGGAGGAAGAGGAAGGGGCGGCCCAGCCCCTCGGCAGCGCCCGCCGGCGGTGCCCTGGTAGGGCCGGGGGGGGGGGGGGGGCGGGGTATGTGCGCTGGTGCTGGTCCGTGCCGTTGTGAGCTAAGCTGTCGGTACAGGCACTGTTACCGCTGTGCTCTCTGTCGCAAGCACAGTGACTTAAAATTCACGTCCTATGAGCCGCATTAGCAGTTTGGTACTGATTTGGAAATGGAAATATACATGATACGTAGCTCACTTATGGCATTTTTTTCTCTTATAAAATGTAACCTATACTTGAAGGTATAAAAATTAGTTGCAGATATTAATATCTCTCTAAATTATGAAACTTTTTGTAAGATGTAGCAGATGATCCAGTCAAGAAACTGCTGGGCAGAGCTATATGCTCTGTGCTGTAATGGTACCCTATAAATTGTGCAAGGTTGTTCCAGTAAGGCCCTATAATATCTACATATTAAAAATGCTATCGAGACCACCTCTTTTCATGAATCCAGGTAATAAAGCTAGGAAAAGATACTACTGGAAAGCTGTATATTCCTCCCTACCACCCATTTTACATTTTGTTGCTTTCAAAAAAAAACCATCACAATCAGCATTTAAACTGGTGTTACTTGTTATATTAATTCAAAAAGTTTTATTTTGTTTATAGACCAAAATAGCGGACGAAGAGAAAAAAGCAAACGAACAAGAGTTTAACTTTGAAAAAGTAA
This sequence comes from Chlamydotis macqueenii, assembly GCF_036417535.1. Taxonomy (NCBI): domain Eukaryota; kingdom Metazoa; phylum Chordata; class Aves; order Otidiformes; family Otididae; genus Chlamydotis; species Chlamydotis macqueenii. Next base: position 98,870,446 of record NC_141558.1, on the reverse strand, counting down.
GTCAGCAGGGCCTATCAAATCTCAGTATTTTGGTGTGCAGGTGTGTGTGTATTTACATACTTGAGAAGGCTGGAGTGGGAGTGATGAGAAACACTTCTAGAAAAGGATCTCTCTTGTAGGTGAGGATTTCCTGATAGGTAAACCTGCGGCCTTTCCTTCTGATCTTTCAATGAGAATTTGAGGAGGATCGCTGTGTGTTAGCTGTGTCAAGCTATGTGAATACCTGTAATGTACAGCATAGCTCTTTCAGGCCCATGGTGTTAATCTTTCTGATCTCATGTGGGAGGGGAAAAAAAGCATGTTGGAATCTGTTTTTGAAACAGCAGATGACTTTTTTTTCCGTTTGTCTTTTTGTTGTCATCTGTTCTTATATGAACGCAACTGGCGTTGGCCACCTTAGGTACTGATTGATTTACAGATCTGTGCAAGCTGTTTTATATGCCTGACCTCTGCTCAAGACATGCTGTGATCCAGTGAAATCTCTCACTGGAGATGCTGCGTGGAGCTTTGTACTGCTGAGAACAGTGAGGATTTAACCACTGCCTTTAAAAAAACGATAAATCCACCACTAGTTTTGCCACTTTGGTATAGTGTCAACTCTATGTATGTAGGTAGTCAAACCACTTCACCATCTGCCCATCTGTGTTTCTCACTTACCTGCTTTGCAGCCAAGGAGTGAGGATGCTTTGTAAATGTTGAGCGCTGTGGGTAGCGTATTTTGTTGTTCTTCTTTATGCAGGATGACATGATTCATTTTGATATAGAGGAGATCCATTCCATGTGTTGTTTTATATGAAATTAGAAGAATCAAAAATTGTCCCCATGACAGTCCTCACCATCCAGAGATTAGATGGACAGTAGTTAACTGTTCTGCGGTACAGCTCCAAATTCAGTTAATTTTATTTTATAGCACGCTGATTTCGGGTATTAGCCTGGATTTCTTTGGGACTATGACTTTGTTGCAGTCTGTCAAGTGTTATTTTACAACAGGTTGGACAAATTATGAAATGCTTACAGTTTTATGTAATGTTTTAGGCTCGTTTGGAAGTACACAAGTTTGGAATCACTGGCTACAAGAAGCAGGAGCAACGCATATGGGAACAGGAGCGTGCTATCATGCTGGGCGCCAAGGTAATTGTCACTTGGTTTGTCCTGGACACTCACCCAGCTGTTACAGTGCAGGAAAGCAGTGAAAAACACTGAGGGGAGGTTGGTACTACTTCTTTAAAACACAAGATCTCCCACCTCAATCCTTCTCCTGCTTCATCCTTACTTTTACATTTTCTGTTCTGTCTTGTATGTTTTCTGTAGACATTTGGAAAATTAGTATGGTTGTGTTACCAAAGATGTTCTTTAGATGAAATGCGACTGATTGGGTCAGAAAACAACATTTACTATTTTTTTAATCATGCCATTCAAACTAAATTGTTGGAGTGAGGGGCTTGTTTTTTAAAGCTTCACTCTCCCAGTGAGTTAAAGATGGAGAAAACTTTTCAGTTTTATTTATCATCAGTAGTGTAAAAGAAAAAAAAAATTCTAGGTCTCTTTTGGGGGGTCAGGAGGGATATGAGTTTTCTTTCTAGCTCAGCATGTATGTGGAAACCTTGTAGGACTGATTCAGAGCATGAACATCCCCTGTACTGTCTCCACCAAGAAAGATATGGTTTCTGTCTACCTTGATAGAAACATGTGTTTCTATTTGTCTTACATCCCTTAAGTTCCTTCCTCTCACCAAAAAGGAAATAAATAATTTCTAATATTTCCCTACCACCACCTTAAAACTATTTTCCATGCAAGTGTGTGAATATTTTTTTAACCTGTTTGAAAATTTCATCGGTGGTATCCCTCCCAATCTTTATTGCAGCCCCCCAAGAAGGAACACATGAACTACAAGACTTACCAAGAGAAAATGAAAGAGAAAAAAGCAGCAAAGGATGATGATAAGGGAAAGGTTTGTGTGAAGTTTTCTCTATAAAAAGGCAGTGTGTGAGAGCTAGCCCAAGAGCCTGACAGATAATGCCTCAGGCACAGGAGAGGTGCCCGAGCTTGACACTCGCTGCTCCCCATGGAGTGGGTTCCTGGCTCCAGCAGAACTAATCTCATCAGTAAAAGCCAGTTGTGTGTGGTATGAAGGGCACAGAGTTAGGCTGGTGTTTTGGTGGGTTTCGCTGCCTCATCATTTGAGGCTGATAGACTGATGACACAAAATCAGCAGGTTTTGGGGGTTTTTCTTCCTTACTTCTTAAGGGGAAAAAATGGCCTTCAATGAAAGTTTGTTGCATGTTGTCTCACCACAGAGAGCCAGATCTTCAGCTGGTTTTATATCAGCACAGTTCCATCTAGGATCTCGCTCATCCTTTAAAGCAAGGGTGAGGTTTCTGTTGCATCCATCCACTAGCCCATCTGGCTCTGAGCCTGTTCCCTGCCTCCCTGCAGAATCTTCTTATGTAGGTGGGAGCAGGCTGCGGGGCAGGTAGTTGCTCTGTCAGCCTGTTTCCTGCCACCCTGTTTCCCAGGGGACATACCTCTCTGTCACGTGGCTAGGAATGCATCCAGTGCATGACCAGACACGATTGAACCCTGTCATTTGACAGGTACACTCAGTCAAGTGACTAGGCACACCTGCCTGGTAGCAAGTCCATCTTTTGACCCAAGGATCTGTCACGTGCCCAAGAGGCAAGCCTCTCCTTGTGCACCTGGATTTGTGCCACCTTACGTATCGGGACGGCGTGTTGGTCGTGAGAGGGCTGTATGTTCCATAAGGTGACAGGAAGGGCTCTGGGCGCTCCTGGCAGTGCCTCCATAACGCGTGGCATCGCTTGGGCTGTCGGAAGGTCTCCCACTCTGCTTAAAGTGCCTGCTGCTCTGTGAAGCAAAGGCTACCATATGTTTTGTGTGCAGGTGGTTGTTTAGCCAAGATACTCTGTTTCTTTTCCATTAAAATATGTATCTGTAAAAACAGGAGCATAAAGGTGATTCTCTTAAGAAGAAGAAGAAAGAACAGAAGGAGAGGTGAGCCATTTTTAACATGGTTAAAATTAACCTCCCCACTGTATACACCCCTATGTAAATTTGCACAGTCTTATACCAGAAGTCATGCAGATCACAGCAGAAGGAATTTCTTCAGCTGCAGAAGAACTATTAGTTACAAAAAGATTACCTTGTTCTGTATCTAGCAATTTCAGAGGCCTTAGTTACACAGCTTAACTGAAAATGTGTCTCTTCTGCCTGGACACGTCCAAGACTGCAGCTGGAGGTGAGATGGATGGAAATCCCTGTGTGCCGACCCAGGGTGTGCCGCTTACGCAGAGCCCTGATAAATGACTTTTGCAAAACACGAGCTATGTTATCCAGAGGCTTGAAAGATGAAGTGGCAATCTTAATTATAGTGTAGCAGGTTCACTGAAATGTACTCTTTATCTTCTTTCTCTGAAAGTCTTTGTTTTTAAACTTATTTTAAAAGGTAATTCATTCTGTAATGTGCTGCAAATTTTGAATGGCTATGCAGGCAATAAATGTTCTGGAGTCGTTACATGCTATGATTTGATATTGCAGAATACCAAACACTGATTGCATAAGTAGGTGACATTTTTCACCATATTGAGCATTTTCATGAGTTTCTGGTGTTTTTCTTAATTCATTTTCTCCCTCTTCCTATTTCAGGAAGGCCAAAAGGAAGAAATCAGTGCCTAGCATTTGGCACGCAGGACAAGTTGGAAAATTCAGAGATGGGACCTTGATTCTGCAAAGCAGTGACATAAAGAAAATTAAATCATCCAAAGTTATCAAATGAACTTATGATACAGAGTGAAAAGGACAATATGCCTAAGATATAATTCACGTTGCCAACAACATGGACTTACAGAGCCTCTCGCCATCCCACCATGTCCTAATTTTTACCTTATTTTTCTTGCAAGATTTCCTATCTTCTGTTCTGCCTTGGGGAGAATATGAGAATTTACCATTTTATGAATAAAAATAAGACTTTTTATTAAGAAGGTTACACAGGCTGTATTTATTGGTCAATACATGCTAAAGAAATAATTTCACTTTCTAGTATTAACTTATTGGCTATAAGGAAAATACTAATGTAATCTATTGATGGATTAAAATATATAGCTCTTTGCTTTCATCTGGAAGGAACAGGGGAAAAAACAATACTTTACTTGCTCTGAACCTGAAGTAGGTATTCTGAAACACTTACCATCTGTTTCTGTATCTGTATGAATTGTTAGTGGATAGTGGAACTGCACAACAGTTTTCCTGTCCAGCAAAACCTCTTAGGGTTTAAAAATTACCTGCTTTGGAATGAAAATGGGATTTTCTGAAATTTTGTCCCAGGTAAGAGTTATAAACTGAATTTGTATATCTCTGCAGAGATGCCCAAATAAGCACTGTTTCAGATGGTGGTTTGGTGACTTGGTTGGTTGGTTTTCAAAACCAAAAACATGTAAGACTGAACCAGATGAGGCATGGACACTCAATAGTTACTGGTTGTTCATGGTTAACCCATGTTTGTTTTGATTAATGTTCCCATGCATCATAAGGCTTTTCTATGAAATCTTTGTCAAAACTTCAGCTTCAGTGCTATTTGAATTTCAGCAGTTTGGTGTTTCTGTAAGAACAGTTTTGCCCTCTGTAGCTAAATATTTTTTTTTTTAAGCTTGTGTTTCCCTGGGAAATGGCAATGGTTAGTAACCTTCCAAAATGTCCTCTCCCTTCTGGCTCAAGCTAAAGAAATGTGAATATTTTCAGGGGAGCCAAAAATAAGGTTGACTGTTAAACAACAGAGGAAAAAGTTAATACTGTGTAGTTTGTATGTAGGGTTATCTGGAGTTTGTTTGAACAGCTCTGGCAGCGAAGCAGGCATATACGAGAAGGAAAACAGCCCTTACTGGGCAAACTTCTAGGTGTATTGGTGAAATTCAGTGTAGCCCTGTGGGTAGCACGCTTCCTGTCTGCCACCTGGGAGCCTGAACAAGGTGATCTCTAACCCTGAGCAGTCAGGTCCGAGTCAGCCGGCAGCTACCGTAAAAACAGCAGCATAGTCCTCTCCCTCAAGGCTGCCCACTCAGTATTCTGAGGCAGGGAGAGCCACATCATAGAAAGAGATGATTTCTGGAACGCTGCTTCTCCCATACCTTCCACCTTACTTTCAGGTGCTGGAGAAGTGCTGTGCCAGCTCAGAGAGGCCTAAGAGGAGGGAGAGAGCCCAGGAGGGGAACAAGAGCTGGGTAAGAAGCAGAAGGGAGTGTTTCTGGAGCCATGTGGGAAGGGGAGGGGTGCGTGCAGAGTTGGGTTGCTAAACACTCTTATCACATTTCATAATTGTGTAATGTGATTTCTTCTTATTCAGTATTGGTTGCAGATTCAAACCAGAATTAACAATCCTATCCGGTTTCTGAATATGTAGGCTTAGAGAAATATCAAATCGTGATTGCGTGTGAAAGTGTAATCACTAAGCAGGATTAAGTACAGAGCATCAGCTTGTTGAGGCAACAGATGGGCTGTGGATGTTGTAGGTTAACCTGGGTTTTTAAATTTCTGGTTAATCCTAGAGCTTGATTTTTCAGTGCTCACTTCCAGATAAAGCTTTGTTCGTCTGGCTTTCTGTATAACACGTTGTGGGAATTGGTCCTGAATCAGCTTAGGTAATTTAAAGGGTTCACTTTCCACTTCCATAGCTCCCAAAAGCTGTTTAGGAGTGAAAGTTGGTCAGAATGGAGCGTTTAATTTTTGCAGTCCTGATCTCAAGCTTTGTTAAAGAAAAGCTGAAAGAAATTCAGTTCTTAAAATAAAAAAAAAATTGAAAATTGAAATGCCAAGCTGACAGTGGAATATGAAAGCTTGGGGGAGGGGTGCGGGGAAGTGAAAGTTTATTCGGAATTTTGCATTTTCTCACATGTTTAACATTGGTGTGTAAACATTGCATTTCTGTTGCATGGTGATAGGTTGCCTTTTAACATCAGATCCCCAAGGTGATTTAAGTTGGCCATACTACATGCTTGTAGGATGCTGTTCTCAGTTAAACATGGTACCTTTAGTCCAATTTTCTTACTAGATGCTTTAACAAAAAATGATAACAACTGACATTTGGCAAATAGCTGTTGAGAACCTTTTCAACACCTGCTGTTTTTCTGCACTGGAATGCGTTAAGAGAGCATGTAAGTCTATGTTCAGGCAGCAAGCTGTGTTGCTTTTGGAGTGTGTACTGATACATGAAAGCCAGTGTTGACTGAATAACTGATTGATTATGGGCCACCATAATCAGGGAGACCAAGGATTTCTCCTTATCTGCTTTCTTTCTGATGCCTTTTGCCGTAACAGTAAGCTTTATTCCTCTCGCCCCATATGCTAACTCCATTGCGATTATCCTTCCTCTCAGTCAAACCCTTTGCCATGAAGGAGCTGATGCCAAGTTGTTGTCTCTTCCAGGGGAAAAAAAAAAAAAGCCATGATGGATGGTGTCTTTACACTCTTGTTTGTACTTACTCCTGGTTGTTTCTTTTGGCTGAGTTTCTGTTGCTTACCCTGGCACTGCTGTTAGTGTGTCACCATGCTTTGTTCTTTATCACCAGGCATTTATGAAGGTTACTTAGCTTTGATGGGTGAGCTCCTTTTTGCAAGAGCTGAGTGTGCTACCTCTGTAGCACTGCTTGGTCCCTTTCAAGGCATCTGCTTGAGAGAGGTGGGCATCTCCAAGACTCTATGTCATTTTAAACCATCTCGCTAAGTTTTTCCTGCCCAGACAAGCTTTCTACCCAGTCAGACTTTCACACTTAAACCCAAAGGCCTTTCCAATTGGATCCTCCTGGTGCCACAGTTATTTCCAGGTTCTGCTTACTCCACTGTCTGGAGACTGGGAAATCACCCAAATTGTCTAAGATGGGATCCCCAGGTACTCTATAACTGACGTGAGCCAGAGCTAATGGAGCAGTACTGGGAAAGAGAGGTGTTTCATGCCACTGAATCCGGAGTATGTCTGAAGTTGAGGTATGGACGGTTGCTCTGAGGGAGGACTCTTGGCTTTCTCCAGAGAACTGGATTATTCTTGACTGTGGTAACAAAGCAGGTATCAACAGTTGGAGCTGGGCGTGCATCCTGTGTGACTGCCTCCTCTACATTATGACTATTTTTATATAATAATTTGTAATAATAAATAGGATACTGATGCTGAATTTGTTGGCAATGTTTTAAGAATTTATTTAGAAACTGTAAAACAGCATAAACTCATATGTCAGGTTTTCCAAAAGGGTAGTAATAATAATAATAATAATACACAAAGTTTTAGTCGGACCAAAAGACAAAAAGCAGTTTGTTCCCAATTCAAAAAATACAAACATTTGCTACAAGTACAAAATTATAAAAAGTTTGTATTTTCCTCTTGATCTGGTGACAGACACATAAAGCAGAGATGTATATTTCACCAGCTCCAAATTCATATATGCTATGGGAAATGCCAATAAAGAAAAAAAATATCATGGTTAAAAAGAAAACATAGAAACAACTTCTCGTCTTTCATTTAACCAGAAATGAATGCAGTTATCTTATTCCTTTGCACTTTTTTGGTTGCCAACATTTAAATTAGTGTTATTCATGCTTCATATAACAATCAGAAATAACAGCAGGTTTACCTCATGCATTTATTTTTAATATTCATCACATATTCTTCTCACCATGCTACCTAGAAAGGTTAGCGTTTTTACTGACAACATTTAAGGGAGGTGAAGGATGAAGGAATGCAATCGAGATCCAGGAAAACTTCCATCTACTGCTTCACAAGAAAATGTTAGAAATCCTCCAATTAGCATGAAGAATAATTTAGTAATTAATTCTGCTTGGATCTGTTTGCAATAACAAATGTAACAAAAAGGTCATTTAACAGAAGGGGAAAATGCTGCTGAGTGCCTCTGTCGGTGAAACGCACATCTATCTCCTGTATTGTGCAAAGATGCAGGAGCCCTGCGCACAGAGACTCTGTAGCTTGCATATGGGCTTCTGCACTCAAGAAGACCAAGTGCGTCTTGTTTATGATGGATTTGTGCTTCAGGCTGCCGCTCCAGCTGGTTGTGTGTCTGCAGCGTTCAGTAGTGCTGGGCAGAGGAATCACCAGAAATGTTGTCAGTAAAAACTAGAAGCAGCTCACTTTTTAAAAAATAAAAAAATGAAATTAAAAAAAGACTCTCCATCTTTGTTTGGTAATTTTCACTGACAAGTTCCCTTTACATTTGCCATGTGGTTGATTTGTTGCTATAACCTGTTGAAGGACTTGAAACTGTAATCTCCCTTCCAAAGCTGATCTAGCCAAGGTGCTTGGGATTTTCATATCACCTTGCCTGGTTCAAAGCTCAATTCTTGACTTTGCTATTTAAGCAGAATGCTGCAAAGCTGATAAGGCCTGAGATTCGGTCTAACAACTCTTTCTTCATCTTTCTGTTTGTGAGCAAAGGATGTACTAGATGGCACCAGAAAGCTGCTGTTACCAGGTTGTTGGTACCTTGCATCCCTTCTCACAGGAATGAGTAATCTGAATTGTGGTCCAAAAATGCACCACCTCTTGTTGGCAGCCGCAAACACGGTGTTTTTCATACGGTAGTAGTGGCAGCTTAGCCTTGATCTCATCTCTCTCTTACCTTGTTTAAGAAATACTATTATGTAAGAAAGAACGTAAAAAAAGCTGCATCTCACATGTCATCTTGCTTTAGAACAACTTGGAAACCAGGGTATTGGGTGCTCTCTGCCACCTTTACTAACTACACTTTGGAAAAAAATAAAGCAAAATAAAAACAAAAGCTTACACAGCTCTACGACAGAACTCTATCACCAGCCAAGAACGATCTACAGCAATACACTATCATGGCGTTATTTACAACATGATGGAACATTATGCGTATAATAGATTACATATAATACTTTTCCTCTTAAACTCTGATATACTTAAGCTCATGCTTTTAAAATTTTATTTATTTTGTTCAGTCCAATATATTTTCCTCTATATATCTTAACTGAATAGGCAAGTATAGGAGATGACAATGCTGTTTGCCTAACTTTTCTACATTTTTAGAAGCCAAATTGCTTTCCAAATTCATGATACAGCACAGTATGCTACTGTCCTCACTGACATTTATTTTATAGTGCATACTTTTCCACAGCAGAAGTAGTAAGGGATTGTCAACTAGGTCTGTGCTCATACTGACAGTAAGTCTTAGTAAGAGATCTTCTTGTGAGCTCTGTTGGAGTTGATGAGGGAAAAGAAGGGAGTGGAAATTGCATAGCATTGCATGCCTTGGGATGTCTGACAGTGCTCCTGATGGCACACTTCTGTTTGTTCCCACTAAACTTAACAGGGAGATTTGCAGAGGAAAGAGCCAGGAAGAAGGCTGGGGTTCACAGGGGTACGTGAAAACTAAGAGTCCCTGGTTGCTCTGCAGGACAGAAAGTTTCCCTGCTGTATTTGTTTAGCAGATGTGCAGAAGTTCCAAACTGGTGTATGCAGAAATCAAGCTTTTTTATGTTTATTTCAGGAGGGCTTGTTGGTTTTGGGGTTTTTTTTTTGTTTGTTTGGTTGGTTGTTTTTTTTTTTAACATTAAGTCAATTTACACTACCTTGTGCGGCTTCTGTACCATAGTGGATGGGATTCATCCCAGTGAAAAGAGGTTGCTCTCCTGCTTATAAGGAGCTTTCCGGCCTCTAGGAGCAGAAGAGCCCCAGGAAAGGCAGATCTGTGCAGTCCAGGTACTGGAGGAGCTTGGAGTTCCAGAGAGCTGCACAAATACCCCAAAGAATCAAAAGGAAGCAAGAGAATCCAAAGGGGTCCCCTTGGGTATCTACGCTACTCTTCAGCCCCCTGGGTTCTCCCTGGACAGTCAGCAATACAGTTTTTGCAAGAACCATAGTACTAAAGGCTGACTCCCTGCTAAAGAAGGGATTTGGAGGAAACAAAAACTGGCATAAGAGATGCTGTAGATGAAGAACGTGCAAACTGCTGGGTTTATAACAAGACGGACCTCAGGGGAGTTACCTGCAGAGAAGCAAACAACCTCCAGCCTGAGCAAAGAGGTGGAAGCGCCCCACTTCTCCCGACCTGATGCTGTTCTGCAAGGAGAAAATTCTGCTCTGCTTATGTTCAGATGGCCACTGCCATCTGGATGCTCTGCATAAATATTTATGTGCAGAGTAGTTAGTTTCCTAGTGTAATTCTAACTACTTAAGCATTGTTTCTATTAATCAAACTACCAAAATGTATCCAGATGAAATCATGAGACTACACTGCATTGGGGCAATTGGTTTATTGCTATGGCCCATGCCAAACCCAAGTCCGTGAATGTTTACGCAATGGACCATTGAACCTAAACTTTGTTTAGTTTTCAACCTAGGCTAAATTAGTTTAACTAATGCAGGTTACCTACTTCTAAGTGTATTCCTTTTATTTTATTTGCACTTCTGCTAGGTTAAAAGGAGAACGTAATGGTAGCTAGTCTGTTCCCTACTTTTATGAATGTTAGAACGCGTAGAGGATAACAAATGAGCTTCTCTACAGCTCTGAAGCATGTCCCCACCTACTGTCCGTATTTCCATTAGAAACTAGTAACCTGTATCACTCACTGTGTTCTCTCCAAGGTATAACACACCAGGAAGCAATACCAAAGCAACTATGAAAACCAAAACCGAGTACTGCAAACACTTCTGAAACCCATTCAGAATTAACTTTAAACGTCTGGCAATGGCTGAAGATTGGAAAGATATAAATTCATTTGAATTTCCTTCACAGAAGTTGGGAGTAAAGACAAAGGTTCAGTACCAAAACAAACAACGCCGTTTTGTTTTTAAAGCAACAAGTGAAAGTGGAGTGCCTTCTTTATTAAAATTATCACAGGATGTTTCCCAATATAAAAAACTATGTGCAACTTATGTACAGTATTCCCATACGCTGCTCTGACTGGCAGTACTCAAAGCCAAGGCTATGACGACCACTGTTCGGTTCGTTGAAGAGCACACTCAAGAGGAAATCCGGGGTCCAGTAGCATTCTAGCTGAGGTAGGTTAAAACAGACCCGCTAATTAGAAAATTCTGCACAAGTTCATATGGTAGGAAATGAAACCGAAAATTGTAACAATGTTGGTCTCTGCTATTCGTTAAGAAACCAAAATGAGTGTAGCACAGTTATTCCAATGTCTACAAGTTTACCAATACAATCCATTCCAGACTTTGAATAAAGTACTGTTGTTTTCCCACTTAAAAGCTTCTGTTATGTTTTCCTGTCATTGGTTTTATTTCCCATTTCAGTCTTGACATCACTGAAGGTGCACTGCTGTTCTGCAGGAGAGGTGGGCTACAGGCAGCTTGGCTCATTACAGGCAGCATGATGGCAAACTGCTTTTTGTCTGTGCAATAGCCCAGGACTGTTTCGTTCTGGGCTGCCTCCCCCTCCCCACAACGGCTGTGAGGTGGGACGACCCCAGGGAGGATCCCGGCCACTCTGCCGCAGGGAAGCCTTGCCATCACTCAGCACTACCCGACAGATGCACTCCGGCCAGAGACCAGGAGCGGACCTGTGGCAGGGTGCTTGGGGGCTGGCAGGCTGCTCGAAGGCAGGCCTGGGCTGTTTGTCCTGTGGCTGTGGTTTAATGCAAGGCAGTAAGCTGGATTTTGGTTAGAATATTTGTTTTCAGGTTTAATAATTACATGTCTGCTAACAATATGCGTGTGCGTATATGTATGCTTGGGGAAGAAAATTTGTGTAAGCAGCAGGATTTTAAAAAGGAAATAGTACATCGATGGGATTGAAAGGTTTGTGCTCTTCCTGTTTGATAGCAGCACACTGACGTAAGGATTAGAGTGACAGAGTCTGAGATGTCATGGCTTCACAGAGTCTGCTGCATCTTGTCCTTAATCATGGCTGCTGTACACAAGCACGCCTGCCTATGTTACCTGGGTTCAGAAGAAACAGAGCACACACACAAATCAATGTGTTTTCTGACAACAGCAAACAGGTGACAGTGCCACGGCTGTGGGAAAAGTTCCCTGTGGGTCAGACTCCAATTGTTGTGGGCAGCACCCAAAACAGCTGCTTGTTTTCATGGGAGATGCCAGACACAGGTAAGTCTTGCAAAAGATTTCCGTCCCAATCCAGAAAAATTCTTAGGGATGGATTTCACATTAATGCTATGAATCTCTCTCGCTCAAGTGCTTCATTAGGATCAAAACATTAATTAGCTCACACTAATCTAATAGAAAATTAAGGCTTTTGATCTCAAAGTTACATTGGAACTACAGCTGCCCGGGGCTTACCAGGGTCAAGGCTGGAGAGCAGCATTTCTCTACAGGGGATATTTTGCAGGTGCTGTATTTAAATAAATCTCTTAACAATTCAATTCAAAGGGATCTCCCCTGCACTGTTTTTCAAGAGTTGTGCTGACAACCACAATCAGGTCTTCTGTATCTGATAGTCTCCACGATCCCACCTAAATAACAATCACTAAAATGTATCCAGGATATTTTTCTCTCTACTTTTTGTATCTGAATTCTGCATGTATCATGGTCTTAGCTAAAATGAGCGCAATTATTACATGGCAGTGCTTGGAAAACAATTTTACTCTCATTGAAGATAATGAAGTAAGCTCTGCCACTGAATTCTAGGGGAATGTTATCCCATAGCTTACTGCACTCTAGAGCCAGAAGGAATAATTAATGGTCATTTGAGCCCCTAAATGCAATGGACAACCAGAAATTCTCGAGCACACAGCCTCCACTTCACCTGTCAAAACATAGGCTTTCTTGATTTAAGGACTTCAGGTGGCAAGGGAATCCAGTTCACCTACTGGTAAATTGCTCCAACAGCCATTATCCCTCAGTGTTAGTCTTACCCATTTTTTTCCAGCATCCCTATCTTTTAAGCACAAATCCAGCCATCAGAGAGAAAATACGCTGATTTAACCTTTTGCTTTACAAATGTACATGTGTGTGTGTGTGTGCATGTGTGTACGTGTGTACACAATGCAGTGCAGACAATGCTCAGGTACCCATCTGCAACCGAGTGCCAGTCCAGTGGGTACACCTGCTATGGCTGTTCCATTAAACATGGAGTGGGCTAGCTGTAACCAGCGGATTATTCGGTGAGCAACACGCTGTACAATGTTTTAAGTCAGGGAAGAGAATACTTTCTTTACTGACTTACTGCAGTGCCAAATCACACTGAGAAAGCTTACAGAATCCAGCACAGGGTCGGGCAGCAAGTTCCTTAGTTGTTGGGCAACTTGGGCTGTTTTACACATTGTGGCACCTCCAGTCCCGTATGCAGGGTCACCTGCAGAAAGAAGAAATAACATGTAGATTCAAAACCGGCACATCCTCAGCAGAAAACATTCCTGAAGGCCAAGAGCAGGTAAACGACAGGTGAAGGGCTGTGGGACTTCAGGTCCAGGTTTAAGTCATCAAGAATATTAATGGAGATGATATTGAGCCCCTGAAATAAACAAGTCTCCTTCCCCTTTCCCTCCTGAACACCTTGGGGACTAGAAGGCAGGTGTTCATATCTCTTCCCAAATCCACCTGTTGTAGGTCTCCAGCAGTGCTACTTGCTGACACAAGGTGGATGGCATCTTTGCGCAAGGGACCCCAGGTACTTCAGGATAGGATCACACAGTGGAGCCCATGGATTAAATACAAGAAAATCCTTTTATCTTTGCTGCCCTGGCAGGACAGAGCACAGGCAATTGTTAGTGCTCCTTCTATAACCTGACCTCTCTAAAGGGTCCCACACAGATGTACCAGAGCACCATCCAACAGCAAACACAGGCTTAGTCTCAGAGCTTCCCCCTGCACCCTTGTTGGCCACAACTCAGTTGTGGTAAGAAATGTAAGCCGGGTACTTAAAGATGTAGGTAGGTAAAACTGAAGGTAGGTCATGAGTTAAAAATCTGTGTTGAGTATAGCAGTGAGGTGCTCAGAGAAGGGCCTGTGTCTTCCAAGCTGGTGCATAAAATACAATAAAGCTATGAAACCTTCTTGAAAGATCTGGATGCCACCACTAATGAATGCTAAATGTTCATATACTAATAAGGCCATGTGAGGTTTCTGGTTTCAGTTTGAGTGTTTTAAATGCTGAGTGTTCCGCCCTGGCTGCACTGGTCCTGCCTGACTTAAGCTGAGCTCCTTCAGTCCTCAGGTTCCTGGGTGCTTCCAGAGGTTCTCCCTTACACTACGTCCTGTTTCTAGCCGTATGCAGTGGTCTTGAAGTAAAAATGCGTTATAGTTAAAGAAGGTTCCTCCAAGAGGAGATCCCCTTGAGAACAGAGAGCAATCCCCAAAATTCAGAAAGAGCATAAATGATGTGCTGAGTGCATCTTCTCTGTTGCACTAACTCTCTGAACTATGTTGTCTTTGCTCTCCTTACCACGGTGCTCCCTCTTGCCAATGTTAATAATCTCCAAACATGAGATTTACAAGGATTTAGGACACTCATGTTTTTTAGCCAAACTGGTGGAGGAAGCCGTAGCACTGCTGCTTTCCATGTGGAGTGTTGCAGCAAAGTAAGTGCAGGAATTAGCATGTGCAGGTACTTTTACTTGTTTTTACAGAATTGCTCCTCACGTCTGTGAGGTAAGGCAGAAGATCAAATGCAGTTTTCCAAAAAGTGTGAGTAGCTTAGGTGTCAGTTGGAGAAAGAAAGAGCCCCTATCCACACTGACTACCTACAGGTGACGTTATCAGCCCCAGCAGCAATGGCCAGTTCCATACATTCTCCTTCAGATGAGAAGGATAAGTGGGACTGAACTGCAGAAGACTTACCTGGACATTTCGATTGAGGCTCAACGCAGGCATGAAGACACCCTCGACATTTTCAAATGCTGGTGGCCCTTGCTGCTGCCCGTTTATGTAAAAGGTCAGATTGTGCTTGTTCAGATCCAGGAGAACACCAACGGTGGCACCTTTAGAAACTCCTCCTTCGGTCCTAAGGTACAAAGGGACCACACTGTTGGTGAAGGGTCAGTGGTAGACCTCCGCTGCTCTCTCTAGGACAAGTCAGTCTTATTAAGCAAAGGAAGAGTGGAGCAGCATGGTGAAATTATTATCCCCACAGCACCTGGCCATGACTGATCCACACCTCTACCTGAAGCGTACATACCACACTTGTGGGAGCTTAATGGGGGGATCCTAAAGAGAAATTAGGTCCATTTCTCCTCCAGCTGCAATCTAACAAATGAAAACGGAGTCCAGAGCTAACAGATGCCCTCGGATGATGGGAGACAGGGAGGTGAGCAGGTCAGGTCAGTACTGAGCATGCTGGACAGGAGTCCTGGAGACATGGCTCCTCAGAGCACCCCTGCTATAGTGAAGCGATGCACAGCAGGGAATGAAAAAGCAGAAAGCTGGTTTTCTAGATGTTAATTTCTAATCGTTATCCTCGCTAACAGCTCAAGATTTAGATTTCCAGTTCGAGTACTCACCTTGGCATCCCCTGAGGAGACCCAGCTTTCCAGAGACCTGGGAGCCCGCACAGGTACAACAGATAGTGGTTTTGGGCAGGAAGGGAAGGTGGGGCTGGGCAGGGATAAGCGTAGCTCCCTGACTGACAAGGTGCTCACCTATAGGGCTGGGAGATGTTTCAAGAGTGCAGGCAGGGTTATTGATACCAGTGATAATTGGTTGTGTCAGGAGCAGCTGCTGAGAGCTACCCTGGTATCAGAGCCTGCCAGGACAGACCCAGCCAGCCATTACACGCTTGAGCGATTTGACATTAATGCACTTTGATTTGGGGGTTAGTCAAACCCAGTATTACCTTAAAGAGCACTGAGCAAAAAAATCTACTAGCTAAGTAGATTGGCCACAGGCACTGCGACTCTGCTAATATCACGGGGACTCTGCGATGGATTCACAGCCTGACACAATGTGTTCAGAGTAAATCAGATTTCAAGTAATTTGCAGTAGGAAAGGAAGCAGCTGTCTTTTGTCCCACGCACTCCCCTCAGGCACACAACAGTCACAAGATTAATGCAATTTTAACATAAATTTTATCACCATAGGTAGGCAAAACATCCAAAAAAAAAAAAAAAGGAGGGGGAGGAGGGATCAAAATATGATTAGGAAGAACATAGTACAGGATAAGAAATTTTCATCTTGTCCACCAGGTGTCATAAACTGGTTTCCTTTAGACCAAATGTGGCACAAGGCATTTCCTCTGAAGGTAAAGGGAGTTTTATCTGTGGTATAATAGTATAGAACACTATGCCCACTTCTCCATTTAAAGCTCTTCAAACAGTAATAGTACAGCTGAGAATCACAAATTCGCTCTGAGATGTGTTAGATTTCGAACTTTACTGTTCTCGGGTTCCTTTTATTTGCTCTGTCATCCTATAAGCATTACTAGGTTTCTTTTTGAACTCTTCTCCAAAACCATAAAGTAAATTATTTTCCAACAAAAGTTAAGATGCTTACCTATCCTCCATACCTAGACTGTTTTTATTAAAAGTACTCAATCATAAAACTCATGATGAGATAGTGGGAAGCAACAGAACTGTGATCTAGAGCTATTTACAAATAGATTACATTATTTTTTTCTCTGTTTAGGAACACCTTTGATTGTAGGGCACCACGTTTTATATCCTGCAGTGTTTTAAAATAGATTTTATGACATCCTTTTAAATGACATTGATTCTCTTAGGGAAACAGAAACAGCAACTTTGCCTTTTTGAGTTTATTATGCTCCTTCCTATATGATAAGCTAATTTGCTTCTTGCGGGCTAATTAGCTGTGTGCTGCACAGTGACATTCAGTGACTCCTCTGCAGCCCCTGGGGACAGTGCCACTGAAGAGGAGATAGATGCTGCCTGCAGAGCCCAGCCAAGGCGAGTGCAGGGCCCGGCTGAGGCCCCTCCAGGAGCCGAGCGGAGGGATGGGGACCCTCTCCCTTCCTTGCTGCCCCAAGTTTTGCAGGACTCGAGCAGGTAGATTGCCCCATTCCT
Organism: Chlamydotis macqueenii; assembly: GCF_036417535.1. Classification (NCBI taxonomy): domain Eukaryota; kingdom Metazoa; phylum Chordata; class Aves; order Otidiformes; family Otididae; genus Chlamydotis; species Chlamydotis macqueenii. The sequence goes on along the minus strand of NC_141558.1, from coordinate 98,853,481 downwards.
CAGCTGCCGCCTCCCCACAGTGAGCAACCAGCTCTGGCAGGATGAAGACAGCGCAACGGCAAGCAGAGGCACTTTGCCGTGCTGCTACCAGGGAGGCTGGACTTCTTCTAAACAGCTGCTCTTTCCAGGCATCCCATGGTTTCCTTGGTAACAGTACTTTGAGGACTCCAGTGCTTTCTGAACTACTGTCATGGTCACTTCCTTTAGGAGGAGAGGTGGGTGAGTCAAAGTTTCACGAGCAAACTTACGTGAGGCATTTCCTCACTCTTCTGTACATCATTTAGACAGTATTACAGGACAATTTTTCTAATAAATGCCTCAGTTGCAATAAAAGAAGCCAGCTAGCTCAAGAGATTCAAACTGATGTTGCTTTCCCCGGGTACGTTTCTGTGGCAGCATGTAAAAAAGCTGCTGCTTTACTGTAATGCGTTTTTTAAGCTACTTAATGACAGTTATACCATAGGCCCTAGTAATCTGCAGGCCATAAAAGGAAAATACAACTCCTCAATAAATAATTAGCATTCATTAAATGATAATCCAGTTTTGAATATATGCACTACTCTCATTATTTCAAGTAAATCCCACTTCTCACATGCCTTTTCTCACAGTCCTGCACATTTTTATTTATGTGTGCAACAGTAAGTCCTGAGTGTGAAAGTGCTGTGCCGAAGCCTGGAAGGTTGGAGTACAGATAGCAGAATTTGGCTACCATGAAAAATGCCATTGCCTGTGGCAGTGGAGGCTGTTATTCTAAGATGCTTTCAGCAGCAGCTTGGACAATGTGCAGAACAGGACTGCACAGATTAGCTTGCAGAATTAAGAATAGCATTAAGTTTCACTATTGTAAAAAAAATAAACCCTAACAATTTATGATCACTTTAATAAACTGAAGAATTAGTTTAACTCTGTGTTTACACTATTTTAATCATGAGCTTTACAGTAACTTAACAACTTTACCATGTCTGTTGTCAAGGACACTATTTTTCAGTCGATTATAACACTCCTCTGTGGTGAAAACCTGGTGTTGAGATCTCTGAAGTCAGTGAAGAGACTCTCCTGATTGCAGGGGGCTTTAAGACTACATTCCAAATTCTCTAGATGTTGACTTCCCACTGTCTTTCAGTATAAAATATTTCAGTGCGACTTCCAGCTCTTTCATTACATAACCATGCAGTGGCCAGAGTATCGCCTATAGCACCAGGTGCTCCTGCTCTGGGGAACTTTGCCAAGGAAAGGATCTATTGCAATGAATGCCAGTGCCTCTTAGCAATGGGCATACAACATCTCTGGTGTGAACGGATTATTTCCAGGAACAACGAGGCTGAAAGGTACCTCACAAAGCTTTATCCTTGCCCTGAAGTGTTTCCTTAACTGGTTTGCTCAATCCATTCTCAAAGGTTCCCTGTGGTTTTGATAGCATTAGTCTTCTGTTCATGCCTCTTCTTCTAGCACTACAGAAGTCAGGTAATTTTTTAAGGATGTAGATATGTCCAGTTTTGCACACTGTGAGTTAAAGGAACAGGAAATTACTCTAAACGTGACAGGTCCCATGAAGAGGTCTTTAAAGCTCCACCTCAGCTTATCCTTGAAGCTAGTCATTTATTTATTGCCCTAATTTATTCTCATGAAGATTAGGAAGCATGAAATGTTACTAAGATGTAACCTCCATCACAATAATATGTGAAGGGCTAAAAGATGACAATAAATTTCCTTTGGACTGTGATACTGTGCTGTCGTGCACTTGCCTCCAGTGGGGAAAAACAACTGGGCAGCAATAACTGTTTCCACAAGCCTATTACAGCTAATGAGTTAAAAAACTGACCTACTTGACTGTCATAGTTAAAAATATAATGCCTAGACCTAATTTCATTGAAGCGTGCGTGATTTCATAAGACTACATGCTCTTTACGTAAGATTGTACTTCACTTCAGCAGATATTCCATGGGTCTATCCACGCCTTCGATGTGCCTGCAAAGCCTTTGCGTTTCATCTAGTAAAAACTGGGAAACTATCATCAACAACAAGCACTTTGCTCTCCTGTTTAAGCAGGATGATTGGAAATCCAAAGTGTTTCCACTGTTTGTGCTTTCCAGAAAAAAAGCTTTTGCTTAGCTTGTGTGTTGCTTGCCAGGAGGAGCATGCCGAGGACCAAATCCATAAAATAGGTTTCTGGGACAGTACTACACAGAATGGTTGCCAGCTTTCTTTCCAGAAAACATAAGCTGTTCCACAGAGCATTAAAATTAATACAGCTTAACATTACTTCCGCCCTAAATTGAATCAAGATGTTAAAGGGACAGAGAACCTTTCGATACATTTATTCTACTGATGTTATTTTACTCTGTATTTTCTTAGGACAGGATCTAACATCTTCGGAGCCATGGATAGCTTTTGATCCAGCTACAAGGTTCTTCCACCTGTCTGTAATGAACTGCAAAATCAAACTATGCTTCAAACAAAAAATTCCCAGCAACTGCAGTACACTTAACTTAAAATACAAGTATGCTTTAGAGGATAAATGACTATTCAGCAGGAGATATTACAAACAGCTTTACAGAGCATGTTGGCATGAACTTATCTCTTTAAGGAGATAATACCTGCACTTAAGCATTTTAAAAATCACTGCAAGCCTTTCTTTTAATCATTTGGTATAACAGAAACAACAGCAAAGTGTGGAAGACTTGCTGGGACAGTCAGTAGAAAAACAAATTGAAATTGATTCCTTCTTTGCCACAGACCTGCTACGTATCCTTGGTCAGTCACTTCATTCATACATCAATCTCCCATCATGACAAAGTAGGTACACAAATACACCACTTTCCAAAATAAGCAAGAGACTTAGGATCCTGACTCATACTCTTCAGTGGAGATCTTCTCAAGGGTCTCAGTTTCTGTAGTAGCCAGCTGACCTTCAGCCAGTGCTGACCCTCTCATGGGACATGGAGAGAGAGCAGTGCAGTTCTGCTCTGGTGATACACTAGGGAGCTTCAAGCAAAGGTGACCACGTCCCCCCTGTGCAGTCTGGCATCACATCAAGGAAACATAGCCAGCACCAGGCAGAGGTAACTACCATGAGTGCTGAGAGCCATGCAACCATGTCAGCACAACCCTGGATCTATGCTGATAGACATTGTCTCTGCGTGATCCATACCTGGAGGTAGCTTCAGTTAGAACGTTTCCCCACCACTCTGTTGCACAGAGCACACAGAGCCTCTGAGTGGTGGCAGAAAGTGGTGGCTTAGAAAGAGCCACAGCTCGGGGGCATTCTGAAATCCTCCTTTGTGTAGTAAGTTGGTTGTACTCATTGAGACACTTCTCAAAGCTCTTCAGTACAATGGCTAAGTTGGATGGAAGGGGTCACTTAGCCCTCACTGCCAAATAGTCCCTTGTGTCCAGATCACCCTCGCTGTGACCTACAGCATTACATTTAATCAGCTTTCAGGACTGGCAATAAGCACCTCCATTTTGGACAGGCTTTGCCTAATTATTGTGCACCCTGCAGCCAAGATTCCTCCTAAGGAAGAGAATCAACCACCTTTCTCCCAGCGCTCCTCCAGCAATGAGAGAGAAATCCTGCATCCCAGTGCACTGCGCTCCTGTCTGCTGACACCACGGGTGGGATGTGCAGTAATGGGCTTAAATCACAGCAGGGGAGGATTTAGGCTAGATCTCAGGAAAAAAACGCTAACAGTGAGGATAACAAACACTAACACAGATTGCAAAGGTGCAATCACTGTCACTAGAGCTTTTAAGAAGGAATAAAATAACTACAGTTAGCAGGGAGATGGACTAGATTGCTTGCTGAGACTCCTTCCTCTGATGCAAAGCAGAAAAATAATCAGTAATGAGAAAAGCACTCAAATGGCGCTTACCGATTGGTATGAGAATTGCAATGCATGAACCAGCTGCGGTTGTTGTCAACATACATGGCCCATGCCTTGTCGTCCTTGCCCAGCATCATGTCCTTGACAACATTAATCCTGGCAATACCAAAGGCCGGATCTGGATGGTTGTCGTACCGGTCCACATGCAGCTCCCAGTAATGCACGCCCTTGGAGAAGGCTGCTGTGCCAAGAACAACCCGGTCATCGTAGCTGTTGCAGGTGGCAGTCTGGTTGTCATTCGACAGCACTATGTCTCTGTGAGCCGAGGAGGGGTCAAAGGTGAACCATGCCACTGTGGAAGGGGAAAAGTAAAGGCAGGATTACGGCAGAACAGGCTGCATTCAAGCGTCGTCTGCTTTACTTCAATTAGGAGAATGAGATTCTGCCTTCCTGAAGACCCCACTGCACTTTCAGGTAATAAAGACAATCTTTCCTCGTTACTGTAGGCAGCTGCACAAGATTGCTTTGAGCCAGGATCCTGCTGTTTTTCAGCTCAGAAGTCCCTTATACTATCTGCGCTTGTTCCTCTGAACGTAAGCTGCTAAGGACAGTGACTTTCTGTTCTCACACAGTAACAAGAAAGTCCTTGAGGAGACAAAAGCTTCTTCATTATATGGAAACTGCTCAGATAGGTGAACTGGTTCAGGATCATCTTTAATGCAAATGGAGTTCCACCGTGTCCATGCTGGTTAGAACTGACTTCACTAGTTTATCAAAGGGAAAAAAAAAAAGGAAAAAACCACAGAAAAAAGCTCTTAAAGTATAAATATTTTATACTGGCCTATTTTGGCAGCACAGCATAAAAATGGAAGTGATAATAGCATGCACTTCTCGATTCATTACAATATCATTAATGAAGATGAACTTCTTGTAATGCCCATATGGACGTCAAGTATAATTACAGAGGAACAAGCATGAATTCCCATCTCCGTAGTATCAAACCTTGCTGTGAAATTGAAGCAGTAGTGAAGAAAAAGGCAAATTCCAAAGATATATGGAGAAGTGGAGACAGAGTGGCACAAAAATATCCCATGCATTGTGTAACTACTTCTGTATCCTAAAGCATATAAAAATCTTAGACCCAGTCTTCTACAGCCAAATAAAATTGCATCATTTGAAATCCCAAGTGTTAGTGCTAAAGGAAAATCCCCAAAAGTGCTAAGAGGAGAGCTCAGTCCCTGTGCGTACTCAGTTCCTGGCCTCTCCACTCAGATTATCCAAAATCTCCAAGCTAGTAAGTGCCAAAGATATTAGGGGGTACAAAGACACGCACGTGTCCCGTCACTGAGACTGGCAGCTTTTCACTCCGAAAGTGGCAAAAGCCCAACTCACCATCTGACGTCTGTAAAATAACTGTCTTGCTGTAAGGACCAACTCCTGATGAGTTGAAAGCTTTGACTCTTGCATTATAGGTACTGTTGAAATGCAGGCCATCAATGGTGCAGAGAGTCTCCTTGCCAACATACACTTCCTAAACATTCCAAATAAAACGGGGAGAGAGAAGGAGGGACATAGTTTAACTGTTTCCCCATGCCTTGTCATCACATGTTAAGACTTCTAAATATAAGCCACAGTGAACAGCTTCTCATTGCTTCCCAGAAGGTAGAAGTTAGGCTGTTGTATTAAAGACAACCACAGCAGTGGAGATAACAAGGATGGTGAATGGTGGAGACACTAAGGTGAAGGTGAAGCTCGAAGAGTACAGCAATAAAGGGCAACACAGAAAGTTCTTAATTTTTATCCTCTTTTCTGAAACACCTACTCCAAAACACTATTTTGGATAGTAGTCCCAGTGTCTGACCATGGCCCGCCATGTATTTATGCAGGACCAAAAAACAGGGGCATGGAAGAATAAGAAAACTCAAGTAATCACAGTTTTATTCTGTTGGAAAGGTTGTCTCATGCTTGTGTTAAAATATAATTCTGAAGCCAGCAAACACAGAGCCAGAAGAAACTGATCTCCTAGATTAGCATCACATGCATCACATGATGGAACAGCAACTAGACAACAGAGACATCACAAATGTCTGCAAAGATTTTTTAAACAGCAAGGACTTGTGTAATGTGGAATATTTCAAGGGGAGGAACATCTAGGCAGACTAATGAAGAGGATCAGTCAGATTACATAGTCTATTTTGAACTAAAAGAAGCCTAGAAATCTCATGTTTGTTGGAAAACTGAACAGAAAATAACAGAAAAGGAAAAAAAATGCTGTCTTGGCAGCTAGTTGAAAGCCACAATTCCCTTCCACCTCAGATTTCTCCAATTCTGTGAAATCCATGGGTTTATGGTAGCAAAGTCCCTAAAGAGCTTAAGGCTACGCCTAAGCAGACCCCTCAGGCCCTACTTCAGTTAAGACACTTAAGTGTATGCCTAAGAGTAGTCCTGTTGACTAAGGGTCTTTGGTATGAACCTAAAGTGAATTAAACATCTGATGAATAAGAAAGAGATTACTTAAGGTTACAGTGGGCCACATGTTTGTCCACTTTGACACAACAGCGACTGCTACAAAAACCAAAATCTCTTGGATCCTGAATTAGCTGATGATCTTACATGGAGAGAAAGAGGAGTTTTAATAGAATACCTTAATTTATCTCCATATTACAACACATGCTGTCTGTGCAAAAACTTGTACTTCTAGGACAACTCTCACATTTTCTAATCCACTTCATATTTTTACCACTGTTCACTGCTTCTGTTTATTCAGATTGATGCTCTCTGCTACGATGGGAGATAAAAAACGTTCTTTAAATCCACCCACTGAATACTGATAAAGTGCAGTCAGTGTCATTGCTTTCAGATGTATAATCCTTCATAAAAAGGGTCAGCAAACTCTTATCGAAATGGCGTTGCTGAGAAGCCTGCAGTTTATCTTTCAATGGGTAAAACTGACGGTGTCTCTACCACAGCAAGCAAAGCATTCCCTTGAGAAGTTGTCACCCTACATTTTTCAGGATTGAGATGGTTTTGTATCTTCTTCAGTCCAAAATCTTGACAAGGTAATGTTGGCAGTCCTAAAACTTTTGCAAGTTACATCTCCCCCCACAAATGGGCTTGGTTATGCATCAGCCTGAAATCTTGTTTATTCACAAATATTTACTTAGACATGAATAGCGCCGGTAAAGTTTTGTCTGAGACACTAGAATTCCTAACACCTTGTTCCTAACTCTTCGTTCATCACGCACTGATAACACTCTTGCCTACGAATACTGACCATATCGGCAGTTCCCAGCACCCGTTTGCAAAGGTACCTTTCCACACTTTCAGTAGTGGAGATCAGCCTCTTCAAACCCGTGTGAAGTTATACTTGGACCGAGGAACTGAGGAAACCTTCCAGAAACACAGTGCCCTCTTCAAAATGCCCTGCCAATACTGCTGTCTCTTCTGAGGGGCATCCAAATCAGGTGCCTTTGCTGGCTATGGGTGTAGCGGTTTGGCATAGGGAGGCAGTTCCTTAGGTGGACCCATGCCAGGTCATTTTCAGCTTGAGAAACCTTTCAGTTTCCTATTTGTAGCTTCCAAAGAAATGCCATCACATGGGGGTTTTTTTCAAAATTTCCCATTTGTGAAGAGAACAGCTGTGCTCCACAATGATCTCCAGATGCTTTCAAGGCACTAGCCCCTAGGGAATGCGCTGGGCCAGCCTGGTCCTGAAGCATCAGGAGCATGAAACCTGCATGAAGGGCCACAGCTTCCAGCAGGACATGCCTGGCAGAAAGCTGATCAAATTATTTCTGTAGTTTGTTTATCAGGATGTGGTGAGAAGGAACAGGAACTTATAAGTACCCTGCACCTGCAGCCAGGAGCAAGCAGTTGTGGCATCACCCTGAGGGTCTGGAAGGACAGCACTCGGATGCCTTCCCATACTTACCAACCCAGAAAAGCAGAAAGCTTCTACCAGCTTGATCTCATCCACTTCCAGAGAAAAGACTTAGAAATCCTGTATTTTTATGCAGGATCCCATTTTTACTCAGAAAATCAGGAAAAAATGAGTTGCATTTCTGGACTATGAATCTCAGCTGTTGAAACAGGGTGCTATGGAGACACGAGAGTAGGGGCTTCAAAGAAGTCTCTGTTTCATGGAATGACCACTTCCAGCTTCTATAGGCTAGTATGAAATTTTCTGCTCTGGTACGCTTCAGGGGGACCTCAAGGCCCTCCTCTGTCAGAGCCCTGAGAATAACCTCAACCAAACTTCCTACCCAAGATGGGGTTATTAAAAAACAAGCAGCATCTGCACTGCTTTCTACACCCACACAACAGAAGTACAGATGTTTTGTCAATCCGTCCCTTCCCTACCCCCTCTCCCCACCCTCGGACAGACACAAATCCGTATCCTGAGGAAACTCACATACAAAGAAACACAAATAAATGCTGAATGAAATTCTCACTCGGAATTGGCCACCATCTCCATCATCAAGTTCCAAGATATAGCCCTCCACCGGGTTGTGGCTTAAAGGTGGCATCCTCCAGGCCAATGTCACACTGTTGTTTCTGGTGCAACACTTTTCCAGCTGCAGTAATGGGACTGGTGGCACTGTAACAGGAACTGGGTACAGATTAGTGTAACTCTTCCCTACCCTGTTAGTCCGTGCTGCAGGCAGCGTGACAACCGTCCACCTCCCTCCCCTCGCAGGGGAGTCAATATTCATTAGGAAGAGGGTCCATTCCCTTCCTTGAAACAAAAAGCAGTAAAAATGATATAACAAAATGTCGTTGCTTGGTTAGACAAATCATTTGGCTGAAATAGGTACACAGAAACATATCTGGACATGATTCTGGGGCCTCATAACAACTACAGTCTGAGGACCTCACATCTGGTTTCCTTCCCAGGGGTCACTGGCTAGAAGAGTTTTTTCTCACACTAAAGCACTTTGCCCCCACCTTGCTGTCCCCAAAAACAGAGAGGGAGCAGCGGTGGCAGGACGTGTCTTAGACCACGGGGCGGCATGGAAGATGCAGTGCTGCCAGGAAGCCCAGCTCACTAATGAAGAATTCGGTTATTAACCAGCAGAGCAGCCATTCCTCCCAGCAAGATAGAGCCTGAACCCCACCAACAGCAGGAAAACAATTCTTCACAATAGTTGTTTTTTTTTTTTTTTTTAATTTAATCTAACACCCTTCTTCCCCCTGCAAAACCACCTTGGATATGTTATCTTTGTGGTGGCCGTACTTAAAAGAAACTGCTCCATTTGCAAGTTTTATCTAAATCCCTTGGTTCAGGTAGAAAAAGGAACTTCTGCACCACAGAACACTCCTTGCGGCTCTCTCCTCTCAGAAATCACAGAGGAAAAGTTTTCTACCAACACGCCTTTTTAATGACTTGCTCAGGAGAAAGATCAAGAGACTATTGACCAGACCAGCATCTTAAAAATAAAAATAAACAGAGTAAAACATTCAGACATGCCTCTGTGGGAAAGAGGCCTCCACCACACCTTCTTTGCTAAACACAACTAAACTCTCACCTTTCACTCTTTGCTAGAAATTATAAAGTGAAAATTCAGTCTTCTGGAGAGATCTGGCCTGCATCTTAGGCACTGTTGAAACAGCACAGTTTAAGTGGGATTTAAGTGATGCACAGACCCTGCCTGGTCTTCTGCCCAAGGCTGAATTTCACCACTCAGGATCATTTCTGCAGAGCTCGACTGTGTCTTACAAGGAGCTGAGTGCTCTGAGCATTCATTGCCTTAGCTCTTAACAATGTCAGTTTGCTCTTCTTTTATCTGCTCTACTTCGAGCCTCTAGTTTATTTTCCTCCTTATGTCTGCACGAGAGCTAAGCCCTTGAGCTGTTCCTTTGTCCTATTTTACCTCTCTGGATAAAAGAGGACTGTTCGCGTTTTGTGTACCAAGCAGTCTGTGGGAAAGGGACACAGGGCTAAGGCTTCAGCCCTACTTTGGAAGTGACATGAAAGCTAACATCACACTTGTGACAAACAGCGCAGAAGCTACCATGGCTTTCTGCTGGCATTATCCATCACTGCAGTGAACACGGATGGTTGGTAGCCCAGAAGAATGACTGTGGTCTGAAACAAAAGAGCTTTATAAATTAGATCTTGAAAGTTTTTCTGTAAAAAAAAGAAAAAAAAAGCCTTGTTCTGATTCCTTGATATTTAAGGATGATTCAGAGGATGTCATAAATAAAAATCTGCCTGGTTTTTCAGATGAGAAGTTCAGACTTTACTCTAGGAGACACTACGTTTGGAGAAGTAACAGAAATGTGACATTACAGGAGTCAAAAACCCAAAACCAAGGAATTCAGAGGTAATGGAATTTTTTAAGTGAACCATTTTAAGTTTGGGGGTTTGTCTGTGTTTGTTAGCCTGTGTATTTCCAGTGATTGATGGGCCTGGGAGAAGACAGGGCTGTGTCAGCCACCCACACTCCTGCCACTTCAGCTAACGGGTTAACCCTCTCAGGAGGCATTCGCTGGGTCCTCCCCACTTCTGAGACTCCCTCTGGCAAAACTAGATGAAAACCTAATTCCTGAAGTTTATAAAGAGCAAAACAGACAACACCCCCTCACCTCTGAATAAACCACTAACCTCTCCAACCCCCTGCAAAAATCTCCTAGAAACACTGATGGGAGGATTTCAGGGACTGTTCACGTAATGAACCATGCTGAAAAAAAAGAGCAGAATTTTGAGGGGAGGGTAAATGTTTTATGAGTCCCTTTTAATTATGGAAACAGGAATGCCATCTAGGATTAGAATATGCTTTCATGCAGTAAAGTGCTGTTGTTCCCACTTTCCAGGGGCAGTGTGAATTTCGGCCCTACGTGTAAGAGTCACACATACTATGGGGCCTGGGCTTCTTTACTGTGTCACTGGACATTTAAGTTTTTGTGAGGAACCCTTGTCAGCCTTTTACTCCTTTTGGGCCAGCCTGTGGCCTGCACTGCACAGCCTACAGTAGCTGAAGGAGGGGTAAGACATTCCCACCAAGCAGTTGGGCAGCTTTACGGGATGACGCTCGCTGCGCCTGCCCTCCTGCCTCCTCCCCTGGACGTGAATGGGCAGAGATTTACCTTGATCTCAGATTCTCTCTGAGGGGAGAAAAGGTGAACACTTGTAAAAGTCACAGGACAGTGGGAAGCGAGTTGAATAATCAGGACACTGGGATACACTTCAGAGTGAAGAGCAACGGGACAGGACTAAGAAAAGAAAAATACAGGCTAACTGTCAGAAGAAAAGAAGACTCAGATGTTAAATTACAGTGCTGTCCCAATTCTTGTTCAACTTAAAGCCCTCTAGAGAGTTTTTGAAGGAAAAGATTGAAAATATAAAGGCAGAAATGATACTGCATTGGCACAGCAAGACCTATTAATGAGTCTGAATGATGTCCTGCTATTTTAGAAGTGCTTCATGTGGGTCACATTCAGCTAAAAAATGTGATACTGATGTCTCATGTCAACTCAGCAGTTTCAAAACCACATTGCTCAATGCATCTCACAGCTGATCTCCTCTCAGGGTAGAGCAGGGCTGCTCTGAGATGTTGTCTGTTATTTGTCCTCTTGACAAGCAAGTTGTGCAATGATGCCCTCCACCTTCCCAGATTAATTTTCAAACTACTAAACGCAGTGAAAGTTTCAGAAACATGAAATGTTTGACCTCCTCCAAAACTGCAGTATGGCCCTGTAATAGCCTGAGTCACTGCTGTAGCAAGTGCCCTACAGTGTTATCGAGAGAGAGGGAAAGACCACAGCCAAAAACCTGGGTCCGTGATGTGGCGCAGACAGTACCAGGGATAAAGCCTACGATGAAACAGTTACTCTTTCTTTATCAGGGCTGTGCAGCTCACGGCTGGAGAAGCAGAGAAGATTTGCAGTAAGAGATGTGTCTGGGAAATCTTCATGGACTGCTTTGCAGAAGATGGAAGGAGCCACTCCTGACAGCATAGAAGTGAGTATTCAGAGATGATACAGAAAAGTAGAGAGCAGCTCTTTTTTTCCCCTATTTTGTATCTAGTCTCTGTTTTACAACAAACCAAGATTGCCTGACAGTTCCAGCTGTTTGAAAAAACAAACCTGGAACACATATTTGCCTGTGCCCATAGCCTGAACTGAGGAAATGCGATGTACACATTGAGCTAGTCATCAAAGAGGACAGGAATCTTGTGTTGAGGCAGTCAGAAAAAGCAATAGAGAGAATAAAACACGGACAGAGGAAAGGGATCTGGGAAAGCTCAAAATGCCAGGCATTACTAGAGCTGTGTGTGTCTCAGCAGGTCAGCTAGCCTGGGGAGGGTGGGACTCTTGCCAAAGTGCTATCAGTGAGACCCTGTGGTCAATACGACTGCTTCAGCATTACTTCTGCATCTATCACATTTCCGCACATTTAATTTGCTACCAAATTGCTTTGTCTTTCTGTAAAAAGAAAAAACACTCCCTGATCTTTATTTATTGAGATTAGCTTTAGATACGGGCTTATACAGAGTCCACCAGTAAGGTACATGAACAAGTCATCAAAGCAAATGTAATGTGATTTGTTCTCATTTTCATTTTCCTTTGTCCAACACAGTGAATCAATGTTTACTTACAAGCATGCTTTCACTCTAAATGACCCTTGCAAGCTCACTGAGGTTGAATGAGGCCAGAGTTTGAAAAAAAAGATAGAAATTCAGTCATGCAGTAAGCATCGATAACAATAGAACAGACCTTACATTGCAAAGCTTTTGGGACAAAACAACTTGCAGTTGGAAAAGCGATGCTGACCCTATTCTCCTAGGCTTCCCCTAAAATCCCTTTACAGATCATCTCTGATGTCTTTAATGCATTTACTCTTGTCAGATCAACCAGTATAGTGACTTAATAACACTCCCCTCAGCACTAACATTTGGCAAAGACTTGCTGGTGTGCTGCGGTAGGTAAGATTGGAGAAAGAGGAGCAAATGTGAAGAGACACACAGATTTTTCTCTGTGAAATTGGAGGCTCAGAAATACACAAGTCCTGACGGTGATAAACAGCAAAACATTGCCCTGCAACACCAGCTTCTCCTCACAGTCAGCAAGGGGATGTTCCCAGTGAGTCTGGGTGCTCACTGCTGAAATGCTGAGTTGCTTACTCTGTGGTGCCTCTGTTTCCAGATGCAAGACCACTGTGTGCGAGAAGATAACGCAGAGCTGGTTGAGGTCATGAAGGTAAATTAAAAAAAAAAACAACAAAAAAAAACAAAGTGTCATACTGAGCAGTTCAAATGCAAATAGATTTGCAATCATAAACTGAAAACTATAAACACACCTCTTTATACTAAACAATCCTCAACATCTACAAATGTTAGCTTGGGACCAGTCAGTGGCTTGTACTGCTTGGGCACCCAAGTGTGAGGAGGAATAATGCAGTGCCTTATGAAGGAATGGTGGCCAGGATAAACAGCATCTCCACCATTGTTTACTTGGCATGTACACGGTCACACCAGTTGTGCTGACCAACCTGATGAGACGTGCAGCTGGTCAAGGCCAGGACAGCTCAAGGAAGAGCCCTTCCTGAGGTTTAACTGTTAAGATGCACCTGGGGAGCAAAGCTCAAAGGTGTTCGTAAGCTCTGCGCAGGTCTGGGCAGAAGCAGCCCCATCCTCTTTGCTCCTCAGACTGTGTTTAGCTCAGTACCAGAGCTTCACTGCGATCGTATGATATCATACGATATCATCAGCAGACAGCACTGCCTTTCATAAAGCTCCAGTGAACCTGGCTCAATTAAAGTCTCTTAAGTCTTCAAGCTTAAAGCCAGACAAATGTCCAAAAGCCAAATAACTAAGCTGCTCTCAACTCAAGTGACCTGTGGTTAATTAGGAATCTAAGTGGATAGTTCAACTAAATTACTTATATGTTTGGGAAGGAGAGAGGCAGAAGATTAGTATTAAATATATTTGACAGTAAGTATGGCCAGCATTAAGATAAACTGAGTGCAGAAAATATTCAGAGACGTTTTATCAGTGATACACTTTCTATGTCTCTTGACTTCGCTTTCCTGGCTGTTAACATGTCAAAGGAGCAGTTCATTGGTGTTTTCTGAGTAACTTTAATGCAGCCTGTTTATGCCAAGATGCAAACCATTCTTGCGGAGCGGACTTCGGCCTTTAACTGTTTATCCTTGTTTCTCCACACATTTATCTGCCAAATTATCCACCCTAATTACTTCATCTTGTGTCTCTTAGGTTCAGAATTAGAGCCAGAGAGGACAGATAAATTGAAGAGAAATCTTTATGCTTGCTTGGAGTAAAAAAAAAAAACAAAACACATCCGGCATCATGACACAATTATCCTTAACTCATTCGCTGACTTCTGGCAGCCTCTACCCTGTCACCCACATGTATAATTAAGGCTTGAATCACCACTGAGGGAAGCTAATGGCATCATTCCCAGGGACCACAATGGCCTTCAAATCTAGCCGGTCTATGGATCTACCTAATTCTGATGCAGTTCTCATTCTGCTCCATATAAACCAAGCTCATTACAAGCGCATGATGTTAATATTGTTTTTGCCAATGGCATCCACCGTTCATCAGCTTCTACTTTTAAACCCTTTTTTTAATCTACTTCCTTTTCCTTTAGTGTGTCCCTTGGGATCATTCAGATACCTAGAATCAAGGAAGGGTGTAACAATGGAGCTACTTTCCCCTTGTGAATCTCTGCTTCATGATTTTTTTTTAAGCTGGGTGCTGTTTGCAGCACAGTCCAGATATAAATCAAAGGTTTGTTCTTTTTTTTTTCCCCTATTCAAGCATATGTGTGTGTGTGTGAATATTCATTTACTGCTTCTACTACTACTGCCCTGAAAAGATGGGGATAATTGGTATTTTGAATAAACCATGTTAAATCCAGGAATGCTGTAAAATGGCATAAAGTTTCATGCAGCTAATGTCTTTTTAATCTTCAAGGCTGACAGATAGCCCTACTTTGAACAATTTGTCTTCTCAAATCTTTAACTGCACCTGGTACCTCTGCCTGAGCTTGTTCAGGCCACTGCATGCGAGGTGAGGGGACTTTTCTAGGAAACACCCAGTAATCTGAATTTGCTTGAAAACCTTTTAAAACTATGGAGCAATTTCAAGTCATTCCTCTTTCCTCCCTCCATGTCCCGCTTCTTCCCAGCACTGTTTCAACACATGCATGAAAAACAGAAAAAAGAAAATCATAAAAGCTCACCCCTACATTTCATCTGAATAAAATCCAGCTGATGTATCGACTGCAGTAAAGGTTCGCTATCCAAAGTCAAGTCAAACTCAGCAGACACTTTTGGCTCCAAGGCTCCTTTAACCCACTGTTCCTGAGATACCTGAACACGTTTGATCAAAGCATCCGAAATCTGAAAGAGAGCATCAGGCTTATAATGAAACGGCAGATGCACACATTAGAAGTGACAGAATGCCTGTGAGATAGACATAGCACAACGAAACTAGGAATATGACAGCACGACAGCTGAGACGGAATCTCGTCATTTTGGGGTGAGTTCCACTTATGTTGCATCCTTTTGTCTCATTTTCTCAAAACAAATCTCATCTTAGGGTAGGAAAATAAAAATCACATTTATAAAGCCTGTTAAGATTATGTTACATATCATGCCTCTGATTGCCATATATACTTCTGCACTCTGTTGTCTGATATGCAGTCTAGTTCTGCTCTCCTGTTTAAAAATCAGTTGCCCAAAGACAGGCTTAAATGTTAGAGGGTCTCTCCATTCAGCAGAGATGATTCAGTGAATGAAAGCTGAAAGGAACAAAAAAATCAAATGAGAAGGAAGGAGTACATTTCCCACAGTGAGGGCGGTAAGCTGCCAGATAGATTTCTGAAGAATATGATGGATTTTCTATCATTACATCAAAACTGAATTTCATTTGTAAGGCTTTGCTCTAGCTCAGCCACAGACAATTAGACCAAAAGGCAGACTTAAGACTGCAACAGACTCATCTGGAAGTGAAATCCTGGCTCTGTGGAAATCAATGAACTCAACTGTCCTTGAGTTCAGTGAAGCTGCCGTTTGGGTATCTGGAGTCCTCCCAGTGAGCTTTCTGTAACTCACAGGGAGCAGAATTTTCTTCCGGATAGGTCAGAGAGAGTTTTTCTTTTTGCAGGAGTTCAGACATCTTTCCTCATTACTGTTACTGGAAGACATTCCTGACTGAGGCCCTGCATCAACAGCTCCTAATCAGCCTGTGCAGTAAATGGAGAAGCATCTCATAGCCTTCCTACGACCTTGGAGTCACTTACTGGGATGCTGGATCCCTTGGCTGTGTTTCAATGTCCTAGCAGCAGAAGTAGTTGCTCTAAGTAATGCAGTATCTCAGTGTTTGCTGGTTGCCTTGAAAGCATCATTAGATAAAACAGGAAAAGGTAAAAACAATAGTATTTTTTAACAAAAGATGACTGCAAAGGATGAAGCCACAAAGGTTACAGGAAAGGTAAGCTGAAATGAAGCATGTATCTAGCTAGCACATAGAAAAGACCTAAAAGTTTCATTTGTCCTGCAGTATCCAGCCAGCAGCCTGCTGCAATCTGTCTAGTCTGTAATATATACCACACATTCCCCACTCTTGCTTGACGCCAGACATGACAGTAACGATCAATCCGGAGTGCTAATGGGTTTAAGTTGGCTAATTCTCATCCTGTTTTTTAGGGATGCTGCGACAGCCCTCCGACACTCAGGCATTCATGTGTGCAGCGTGCCCTGTTCAGCTGACAGCCATGTGCAGATCATTTTGTTTGATGTGCCTTTCTCCTTACGCAATTAATAAGACAACAAAACTACTAGGGCAAAATAAAATAATTAATAAAAATAACAAAAATAATTAGGCAAAATAATTAATTTGATAATAAAGCAGTTATGTTTTATCTCATCAAAAGACAGTTCTCCTGCTTGCACCTAAGAAACAACATCCTGCAAACTAAGACAATCATTGGCTCAGCAGTATTTAGCAAAGAGGGGGTACCTGGATTCTCCAGCGACAAGCCAGGTCTTGTGAGGTGCAACAACCCCAGTGAGGCAAAGCTACACGCAAGCCCTTAAGGCTGGATTTTCTCACAGGGGAGATGTTGAAAGGAATCTTTCACATGGGAAAGGCTAATGCAAAGTGGAGAAGCAAAAAGGGGAGAAGTACTACTCCATTGAGTCACAGGCCTTTCCAAATTATCTGAGCACTCTGTGAGGCCCTGTGTTGGGTTTCTCAGATGAGAATAAAACAATATTCTGCAGAAAGTTATCATTAACTGCATAGTATCACTCTTTCAGCCTAGAACGAAGGGCTGGCAAGAGGAAAGACATCAGCAGTCAGGGAAGTGTGACACTAACTCCACACCTGGCCATTCAAAGCCAGCCCTTCACTGGGACATTCATGCCATCACCAGGCTACCTGAGTTTTTAGGCAGTGCTAACAGGAGTTAAGGTGAACCTTCAGAGGCAGAAGAGGCTAATTAGCAAAGCCATTCATTTTTAGATGCAGCTTCAACGTCTTTTCTTTTATTTTCCCCCAGAACATCAGAAATAAAAATACCTGTAAAAACCCAG
Organism: Chlamydotis macqueenii; assembly: GCF_036417535.1. Classification (NCBI taxonomy): domain Eukaryota; kingdom Metazoa; phylum Chordata; class Aves; order Otidiformes; family Otididae; genus Chlamydotis; species Chlamydotis macqueenii. The sequence continues at coordinate 98,836,096 of NC_141558.1, read as the reverse complement.
AGGGATCATTTTCTTTGATAACTTCTAGGCAATACTCCATAAGCCCTGTTGACTGGCGCAGCTTCAATGTACAGTGATTTATCTGGTCCCAAACAACCTGGAAAACAAGCATCAGTACAGTTCTGATGACTGCCTCGGCTTACAGTGAATTGTGTCAGATTATTTCAGAAGAGACAACGAATGGAAGAGTGTGTTAAAGCTATGCTTAATTTAGCTGCCATATGGCCACCACCGTATCTCCATCAGCCACACTCACTTTTTCTGTATTGTAAATACCGTTAATTAGCTTGGCAAAATGTTGTGCACAGGGAATCTCAATTTTCAGAGCAGATTAATTGCTCAAAGATTCAGGCTTGCTCGGGGCAGAAAGAGCACTGAACACGTTTCTGCATTTGCAGTATTCACATTTACAATCACACTTTCACTAAAATTCTGAGCTTTTAAAAATCCTTCACTTAAAAGGCAAATATTACAGAGGCTAACTGCAGGAGTGGTTTCTTGCAGATTATACCCTACCCATTCTCTTCAGAATTCACCATCAATCCTGCTCTGCTTAAGAAAGCATTGCTGGGATTAAGAAATAAAAACACTGTGTCTCATTTTTCCAGATTTTGGACTTCATTCTGCTGCCACGTGGCTGTAGAGTAGGCCTAACAGCACTGTGTTCGACAGCACAACTCCCGAGGTACAACAGCCTAACAGGAATAAACTGGAGAATTGGCTGTGCTGTTAGCAGCATGTCCTAAGTGTTGGTTCTTGTTAAGCATGGTTTTTTTTTTTTTAAATGCTGATCTCAAGTAGATTTTATTAATTGTTGGTCATGTTAGTTTTTTCACTACAATTTTTCCTTCTGTCTTAGATACTATGAATGTTACTGGCACTATGATACCTCAATATCACATATGCAGTTCGACGTATCAAGAAATCCGACTAAACATTTCTTGACTGCCACTTTGTTCAACCATTTATAGCTTTCTTCTCCCATTCTCTTTACTGCATTTCTTCAATATCTTTTGAGTAAGCACATGGATTTCTCAGGGTGGCTTGCCTGAATTTCACAAGTTTGAAGAGACACCGAAATCCCAACATTTCACTTGGGCAGAAGGGCTTTCTTGCATTTGGAAGGTCTCAGAATCCAAACCACACAGGTTTCACTGACAAGCACCTCTCAAAAAATACAGCCCAAAACCATCAGATAAATGAAGACTGATGGCCTGATTCAATAAACTGCTGAAGTATATGCCTCATTTTAAGTGTATAAGCACAGTTCCACCAAACTGCTGAATGGGAACCTGCTGAAGGACTTTAAGATTTGGTCGTTAGGAATTTTCATGGTCTAAAGGGCTGGGGACTTAAAATGCACAGTAACACCAGATATCAACAGCTGTGCTCAGTTGATAAGAGCTGTGCTCACCTTCAACTTGTGCTCACGTTCTTTGGTCACCTTTGTGAGCAGTTTTGCCTTTTGTCGTGTTAACGCATCAACCAAGGCATCACATTGAGCGACAAGACAGGCTTCATAATCCAATCCGTTCTCCTAGAAGAAGGCAAGAGTCATACTCATCAAAGAAAGCTTATTTTACACCTTAAGTAATTGTTCATTCTTACCTGGTTTTCCATTCAGAAAAGATTTCCTCTCAAGACTGTGGCATTTCTGTTGCCTTTCTGATGCCATTACAGCTGTACCAGTAATAGATGCATGCTATAAAATGAAACTGTAAGATGCTATGCTGCAAAATGGGCTTATTTAAAACCCTGGTTTACTGGCACTTTCCGGACAACAACTGTAGTACATTGTAATGTAAAATCTAAACCTTATGTACACAGTGCATATATATATGTAAGAGGGTTCTGTCCCATTCTCTTTTAATTATCCCACTGGCTCTACACTGTGGCAATTAGAAGAGAATTACGGACCAGAATCTGGTCTACAGGCTTATCACAAGGAAATCAATCAGGTACAAATCCCTGAGATTTTGTGCATCACGTAGCCTTACATAAACCCCTCTCCTATCAGTGGGGAACAAACCCTGCTACCACAGCATCCCACTGCAGCTGTAGAAATTTCAGCAGATGGTACCACAAGGTCCTGAGCTTCCCCTTCTTGGGGGAATGGCTTTCTCTGGCTGTGGAACTGATGCTGTAGCACCCATTCACAAGGAGGCTCTCCCTCCCTTCTCCTGCTCATCAGACTAGAAGATGGAGAAAGCTTTCAAGCTCCTTTTTCCAGGAGATGTTCAGTTGTCCTATCAGCTTTCCTCCTAGTCTCCCAAGTTACAAAAAAAAAAAAAAAAGCAGCATATGAGAAGATTTTAAACATGTGCTGAAGGATCTCCACAGAAAGTGATCGCACAGCCCTACTTCATTACTATCTCTTAGCTCTTTTGTTTATGCTTTTCTCTTCTGTTCATTGCTTTGTCTTCACTCTTTTGAGAGCAAAATTATCAGCACTGTATTCCCTCCCCTCACTGCGATCCATGCATTCTGTTCTGCAGCTGAGGGATGCAGGATCACTCTTCCCTGAAAGGCGCCCGCCACAATCCCAGACCTGCCAGCACGATGGGTGGGGGGAGAGACACTAGATGGCTCAGTTAGTGTTCACAGGTTTGTCTCAGACTCTTCCTGTTTGCATCTCTCCCTCCTCGGCTTATATCACACCCGACTCCCTCTTCAGCCTGCTTCCACCCAGCTATTCTTGAAGTGCTGCATCAGTGGATGGCTGTGGTGCATCATCTCTCTCCTCATTTTCTCTTCATCAGACATCAGACAGGGTGTTTGGCGCTATGCCTCTTTCAAGTGAGAAAGGATGAAATTGTTACAGCAGATAGGAAAACGTGAAAATCAGATAATGACAGTAACAAGGAGGAGCAAGGAAGCAACAGAGGCAATAAGGAAGAGGCAGTTTCTGAAAAGAAGAGACCAAGAGATTTAAAAGTGACCTCAGAAAGGAGAAAGGAAGGAAAAAAGAGGGGGAAACGAGATCTGCAAAGCAGGGGAAAGAAAAGTAGATTTTGAATTTGCAAACTGCCCCAGGCAAGATAAAAGCACAGCTCCCGGTAGCTCTGGCAAACTCAGAGAGCAGATAAAGGGTGCAGATAGCTGGCTGGTCTGCTGTGCATGGAGACAAGATAATAAAATGTACATATTGCTCACTCCTTTGTGTAAACATACATTTTAAAGACATTTTTGCTGAGGGGTAAATGTCTGTATATATGTGCGGCAACTATCTTAAGACTTCTATTAGAAATAACCTGCTCTGAGGTACATGGTGTTGGGTAGAAGTCTACACAGAGAGGCTGCATCTATTCCCCCAAATAATAGTCCAAGAACTGGGGTTTTTTGGTCCAGATCAGCTCATGACACATTTAAATCCCTTCCCCTAAAACAGTACGGCTGTAACAAACCTGCCGACCAGGAGTATTCCCTGCTGTGTGCTATCATTACTGGCTGCTCAGGCATCACCTGGGAAGAGCACAATTTGTCACGGAACAAAACCATGCCAGGGAGCTCATTAGGGGTTAAACTCTGTGGGTGATCATCCTTCAGCACTCAGAGTTATGCCCTAGCCTTGTTTTACTTATGAATACAAATGCTGATTAGTCCTGCCGTTTTGGTTTGATGAAATTTGATGTCCCCACTCAGGCTCACCCTGGAGACTGGCTCAACACATGAGGTTCAGCTCCAGCTTTGTGCCCAGACATGCCTAAATGTTGGAGGGAGACTGCTGGATACAATTTCCTCTTCTGACTTCTCCTCTAGCATTTTAAGCAATGCACAGCATCAAAGAAATGGCTTGGTTTCTTGATCTAATTGTAGCAGCTCCCTTATGCAGAGCAATTTGGCAGTGATTTTATTGAACACATTAAAGGATTTTACAGCATAGTCATAAATAGTCATAATAGGCCACCTTTAAGTTTCAGGAGGGAAAAATGCATTTTTAATGGAGCTAGGTGACTCAGGAAAAGATTGTTGATAGACTACTGTTTTGGATGAGTTATCACATCCTAAAATAGGATGTGATATTCATACCTATAGGAAGAACTGCTCTCTAGAGGTGCTTGTCCTTCTCCTTGGACAATGAAAGAAGCCCTAATGACTAGGTTAGATGAGCTACTTAACTTTTAGATAGGTAAAGTCAGCTGAGAGAAATCTCACACTGTGACCAAAACATGGCATGTGACAGGTGCCAGGTGGTGGCTTCGCACTGGTTTATTTCAGTTAGATATCTCTTTTTTTACCAGTTTCCCAGTTTTGGTTTCTTCCCTTCCACACATGGCCACAGAAGACCGTGAACGTGGATAGCTACACTGCTCTGTGGCAACCTGAGAGCTTGGGTAGCATTTGTGGTACGAATTCATCATCTGGAGTGTTAAGTCGAATATTTTAATGATTAAATTCTAAACTAAATACAGACTGTCGAACTCCTGCTTTGGCTTTCTGTTCATAACAGCCACAGGACTTGTTGGCTGACGAAAGACGAGCAAGCAGCAGAGCGAGCATATCGCAGAGCAGATGATGCATATCCCACATAAAACCCACGGCCACAGAGCACTGCTGCTGCAGATAGCAAGTGTCCCCTCCTGGGCTCAAACTACGGCAGCACACTTCCAGCCACACTCCGCAGGGTGAGAAGGACCTTGAGGATCATCTGACCTTCAGCACTGATGAGCCTAAATTTGGTTGAAAATGGGACTTGTTTCGTTTGGGGTCTGTGCCCTCAATTACTGCTCTCACCACGAGCCCTCTTCTGATTATTAAAGCTGGGCAATTATAGGCATGAAAATATCTTCTGCTTCAACAAATGACCACATTGATTTAGCAGTACTTATTTCTTCTTCTTTTTTTTACTTCCTACAAATACTCTAATAAACAGTTTGACTGGATTTTATCCAGAAACTAGTACAAATTTAGAAGATGAAGATGAAAAACAAGTAGTAAAATTTGAATGTGTTAAAATGAGAACTTATCCTAAATGCCCAACTGAAGCGATTGCTGTCAGGAAGGAGCCCAGAAGCATGACCAATGGATTCAATCAAATACTAATCAACACAGCTCAGATATCCAGTACTGAGTATCAGCTTCTTGCAACAAACAGAAAACAATCTAGAAGCTGAGTCGGGCATTATTTGATTGCAGGCATTATTTGGTGAATAATTTTGCCTAGCAAGCCCTTTCAAGAAAGGTTAGACGATTCCAGGAAAGATGAGAACAGCACAGAAGACAAAGTCATCAAATAAATTATTTACTCAGTTCTATTGATTACTGTATTATCAAAACAGCTAATATTCTACAGTTACCTGGATTTGCTGCAATAAATTTTTCAGCTGAACCAGAAATTCTTTAGCTTCCTTCGCTTTATCTGAAACACCATTTAAAGCCTGAGATAGCTGTGCCTGCAAGAAAAAAAAAGGGGGGAAAAAGGGAAAATTAGAGATAAAATGCAAATGCATTTCTTACTAATCCTTGGTTTGGATGATTAATAATGTGCTAAAAGGCTTACTCGCTGTCACATGTATTCTTACATGCACAGAGTGTTTGTGCTAGAAAAGAAGAGTTAAGATTTTAATTGTAACAAGATTTAATAAAGGTGAAATATGCATGTGGGGGCAGTCAAGTATTGTGTCTGCAGATTCCACTTTATTGCAGTGACTCGGTAAGTCAAAATACCTTCTAATAAGACAGCTACCCACATATATAAGGAAATAATAGTCTTACACTTAAACAGTAGCATCTGCTGTGCTGAAAAATCCTCAAGCGCTTTCCAAAATGATACTTTTTTTTTCATCAAAGCCTGAATCTTTTAGAAACGTGATTGATTCTACCAAACCTGAGATACACTAGGACTTCAAAGACAAATCTGCATTTTCAGACTTCATAGTAATGTCCTTTTGGGGCTCCAGTTTCCCATGCTCCAACCCAACAAAAGGGTGACTGTTTCTGGAAAAGCTGGGGAAAAAAAACCCCTTCCTGTAACTTTTGACTGGTGACAAGTAAGGACTATATCTATTTTAAGTCCACACTGAAGACTGTGATGGTTTAGCCCGAATCACCACACAGTTTCTCGCTCACCCTCCCCCTCCCCAGGGGGATGGGGGAGAGAATTGGGAAGGAAGGAGAACTCGTGGGTTGAGATGAAGACAATTTACTAAAATAAAAGGGAAAACTACAATAATAACAGAATATAAGGATATTAAAAATATACAAAGTGAACAATATGTGTTTTCTCACCACCCGATGTCCCAATGACCAATACAGCCCGTCCCGAGCAGCAATCACGGAAACAAAACCGAGCAGCAAGCAAAGGAGCAAAAGGGAGCCAGCAAGGTAGGGGGAATGATGCCAGCAAAAACAAGCAGGAAGGATGGATGCCAGGAAGGCAGATACCCACCCTCGCCTGCCCCCACTTATATACTGAGCATGACGTTTATGGCATGGAATACTCTCTTTGGCCAGTTTGGATCAATTATGCTGTCTGTCTTTCTCCCAGCTTCCTGCATCTGCAAATTAGCGAGACTTGGAAAGCTGGACTGTGTCCTTGGTCTCATTCACAACAACTGGTATCATCAGGGTGTTTATCAACATTCTTCACACACGAAATCCAAAACATACCAGCTACTGAGAGGAAAAATTAACTCCACCCCTGCCAAAACCAGGACAAAGACTCAACATCCTCTTTGCTCAGCTGGTACCTGAGGTCTCTATAATGAGGAGGCAGCTTCTTGATGGACTTCCAAGATGGGAAGGAAACAGCGGTTCTGTCCCTAGGCAGACCCAAAATCGCCATGGTCTGAGCAGAGCAGCCCCAGCACAGCTTCCCTGAAAACCCAGCTGGGATGACAGAAACCATATTGCTCTGCCTGTCAGCCCGCGGCAAGCCCGGATCCAGCATTACTTCTCCATGCGCACATAACGCAGAGCGACTGGACAGGTCCTGCTGTGAGTCTCCTGCAGGTTTGACACTCTTTCTGGGTCTACCTCTCATGTGGACCTGGCAACCACCAGATTGCTAACGCCCAGTTAATTATCCTCGCCAAACGGATACAACAACTGACATCAGGGAACGGAAAATGAAGTATCTCTGCTAATGTCAGGCTTCCAGAAAGTTAATTCCTCTTCTTGATTTCTTAGGACTAGAGTGTGCCTTCTAGGCACAAAGGTGATGAGCCTCTGAGAGCTAATTGAAATTCAGTAAGTCATCACTCATTCTCTGCTTCCCTCTTGCTCCTGGAGGGAAGAAAATTATTCCATCCCCGAAAATGGCACAGCTCACTTCTTCAGGCTGCCAAAGCTTTGAGCTTACCTCCTGCCTGAATGTCTCCTACTCCCCTTCCCCTTGTGCTCGCTCGTTGGCACAGGACAGCAAAGAGCAGACCCTGGCAGCTCCTTCTGGGCACTTCACAGCCCAGGTCCGAGGCAGGCAGCCTTACGCAGGCAGAGGCACCTGCCTAACTCCACACAGCTCTGTGGGAAGCAGGCACAAACCCTGACTGGGACCTGGGACTGAATTAGAGAGAAAGAAGCCATCCTAGGTTTTTTTCCTTGTATTCACACAAGCTTTTTCCTTTTAGCCGAATTTTAAGTATTATATTAGTGCTAAATTTGAAAATAAAACAGGCTTTACCACAACTCATTTGTAGCAAATGCAATGGGAAGACACATTACTGTGTATATTTCTCAATATTTGAATATTTAATATTCTCCTGTCACCCCACAAAAATTTTAAGCGATGATGTTTGATATGAGTGGTACTTATGGTCACAGAACCAAACTCTAAGTCCTTGAAAGGGTCCCTATTTTCTGCGTGATCAGTCAATCAGGACTTCAGAGCAGCTTTCTGTGGGCTGACCATGGTTGTCGAGAGTTTAAAGCCCACCCTTTTTGGCTGCACTTTCCGCTCCATCCACACGGCACGTTTGAGCCTTTGGTTTGTCAAACTGATGTGGGACAAGGTGGAAGTGGTATATGTCCAAGCAGCTGGGGAGGAAGCGAGAAAGAAATAGGTGGCAAAAGCATGGCATGCTCTGCTATTGACTGGTCCAACCAAATTGTCCCAGGGAGGCAAGGGCTCCTTTCTGTCAAATCAAAAGCAATAGGATGAGGGGTAATGGTTTTAAAATAGAGGGAGGTAGATTTAGATTAGATATCAGGAAAAAGATTTTTACACTAAGGGTGGTAGAACACTGGAACAGGTCGCCCAGAGAGGTGGTAGATACCCCATCCCTGGAAACATTCAAGGCGAGGTTGGACGGGGCTTTGAGCAACTTGATCTGGTTGGAGATGTCCCTGCTCCTTGCAGGGGGGTTGGACCAGATGACCTTTAAAGGTCCCTTCCACCCCAAACTATTCTATGATTCTATGACAAAACCAATGGTTGGTTTCGATAAAGCCAAAACTTTCACTTTTCCAACATCTGCCCGAGCTCTCAAATCATCTCAAAGTGCATTTCACCAGATAAAAGCCAAAAGCTGTATGTGGGCATCACAGCAGCCATAGAAAAGTGAATCACTGCAGAGGAACAGTAACCAGCATGTGTACGATGGCAACGAGCACAGTCACTCCTGGCTCCCCGCACGCTCCCATTGCAAAGAGCTGCAATAGAAAGTCAATAACGTCATTGCTCAAAGGGCTCGTAAGCAAACTGCCGTGTTCATTCAAACCTGTGGTTGCATTAACGCAACTGCAGCGTGAAACCAAGGAGAAGACCAGATCTCCATTTCTGAAATGCACTTAGAGATAATAGCCTTGTTTTTCCAAGCATTTGTAAAAGATACCTTACAAAGAGTGGAATGTAGTCATGCGCTCCCCATTAAAATCAAATGGAGCTACACGACTAAGCCCTCGGTAAGCCAACCAAGCCGTAAATAAATGCCCTGTATGCTCAGAGCCATCTTGCGTGCTGCAGAAATATTTTCTGGAAGCCAAACTGCAATGCCACAAGCGCTGTTGACTGCAACGATTAATAACCCCTGACAAAGGGTATTCCACCTGGCGTTACCTTTGCTTGAATAACTGCTCTTGCAACCAAAAATGCGGATGCTGGAGATGGATACCAAGTTCCTACTTCTATCAAACACAGGAACAGGGAGATAATGAGGGTGAGTAATTAAACCCAGATGGGCATGGAAGAGCAATGCTTCCTCTGATTTTAGAAAATGAATGAGATAATGCAGATGTCCTTTTTCAACCGAACAGTTCATGCTCATTTAACTTGTTTTCCCCCTTTCTCTCTTTAGCAGCAGATTAACTATCGATTAGATAAGCTTACCCTGGCACTGAATTCTGAAACAGCCCACACATTTTTGTGAACTTAACTCTTTAGACCAGCAAATAAAAGCCACCATTTGGACTCCAACACTTGCCTTCAACCACCTGCCTGCCCTTCATAGACGAATCCAGTTGTGGCTTTTTTCGGCGTTTTGGTATAGGTGTGTAACCATTCAGAATGGCCAGAGCTGAAAAGTGCCCACCCTCGTTCCTTGTGTTGGTAGGTTAAAAGGCCTGCCAACTTAAATCTGACAACAGTGTCACTGCTTTTGCCATGAAGACCTAAAAGGACTTAACTTTGGCAGTAGACTTAACACAGTTTTACTTAATAGCCTTAAACTGCTGGTCCAGATGCAGAGTTCACGCCAGCGAATATTGCAAAGCTCAGCTAAGTCAGTAGATTGACACTGATTTACGCGACTGGGGCCCTGTTGTTATATTACACCATTTTTAACTCCTCTGTAGGAGAAGTTAAGTTAGATACAGCAGTTACTGCTGGAAAAGCAGTTTCTACGGTCAGGAGAAGAAACGTTTGAAGTTCACTGATATGGGATGAAAATGTGTCCTGAGAGGTGGGGAAATGGCTCTGGCAGCCCTTCTTTGGTGAAGAATATGAGCCCCTTGCCTTAGGAGGAGAGAAGCAGGTGCCTATCAGCTGATGGGGAACAACTGTCAGGCTGTTAAATTTCCTGGGCTGAGAACGCTTATGGACAAGCCCTTCCAGCTGCCTCTACCAGCTATGCCTGGAGAGAACACATAAACTCAAATTACGTTCGGCATACCACTCAATGTAAGTAATTTCTGTTTTGGCCGAAGTAACTACAGGTAATAAACTTGTAGAACTTGCTAGACCTGAGAACTATTTCTAAGCAGAAGTATCTAATTCCAAAACAATTTATCTGAATGATTATGAGATGATGATTTAGGCTGCCTGGCTATATGGTTTCATTATATTTATTTCCTACCAAGTGCACTGTTCTGGGAAAAATAATATTCACAAGAGCACAGTTTTACAGTCCCCAAATTAGTTAATTTGGAGTATTTTTTTCTTTCACTAGAATTTTTGCACTGATTAGATCTGTAAATCAAGAGAAAAATCACATTCTGTGATACCTTACTCCCAGAAAAAAAATGCAGTAAGAATACAAACCCTCAGGGTATTGTTCTTTCTTTTGACAATGTTTGACATGTAGGAAAGAAAGAAAATGATTGACTGCGCACTTTGATTACACCAGAGTTTATCACATCGTTCAAAAAGGCATCAAACAGTTCTAACTCAAGGTGGACCGTAATACAGCACAAGCCGGTCTCTCACACTCCAGACCATCAGCCACACGTGCACAGTCAACTCAGTCCCTGCTCACTAAAATAATTCTGCTCGGAAGTGGATTCTGCCATTGGCACAAGCAGCAATAGCTGTGAATTTGTCGTCTGCTCCTTCCGGGCCAAGATAACTTCTCCTCTGCAGAAAGACTTGTCACATTAGGGGGGAAATGGCTGAGCCTTTGGTGGAGAACATCCAAACTGAGGGAATTTCTCTTTCTCAGATGGACAAACTACGCAGATCACCCCAAGAGGCATCTTTTTTTGATCTTAAAATGAAAAAGTGGGGGTTTTGCCTTGCCAAACGTCTTAGCCTAGCTTGTGCTCAACCACCCCATCGATGAAGAGACCAGTCTTGAATTTGTCCTCTCCTGCAGCGTCTGAAGGGATCTCTCTGTGCTTCCTGTACTGCTAACTGCAGCAGAGCGAGAAGAAGGGGATCCTCCACCCAGCAGCGTGGGCCAAGCGCTCTTTGGACAGCTGTGGGGGAAGTCCATTCCCCTCGGTACAGCGGGAAGCTCTGAAGGACTGCTCTCAACACTCAGGTATTAAAAGTCCCCTCTGTATATTCATATGTTTTAATTATTTTTTTTTCCAGGGTTCACCATTCTTATGAGCTAACTTCACACACTTTTTCAACTTCTAAGGTCATGTCTTGCTCTTTAGTCAGATGTCTTATTTTTAACAAGGCAAGCATGGCCAAGTGACGCAGCAGCTCTACTAGAACCCAGCAAACCACGTGCACTGTAAAGAGACTGGCTTGGAAATCTCCCCACAGGGGCTCCAGGGAGGGCTAAGGAGCATCGCTAGCTGGGAAGCATGATTCAGACCGCGGCATCATGTGAATCAGAAAAAGCTTTACTTTTCCCCAGACCCCATCCATCCTACGATTCCTCACTCATCTTTGTGTTATGAAGGTCCCTCCAGCCATTCCTCCTGGCCTCTCTGGGAACTGAGTGGGAGGGCGGGAGACCTCTTTGAGGCCTGGGAGACAACACGATGTCCTGTGAGCCTCCTGATCTCACTTTCCTGTTTAAAACATTTCACTTTCCTGTCTAAAATATTCGGGTGGCTTTGGGCCACTCTCCATCATTGACACGTGGTGGGAAATGGTTGTGATTGAGTCCCGTGTGAAATGGTTGTGGTGGATGGAAGGAATGACCAGGCTGCTGCCACCTGTGATAGGACAGGGTGGCCAAGGACCCTGTGGAAGGCAAGCAAGTTAGTGAGAGGGGCTCGCTAAGCCCTGGTGTCTGCCTGAGGCCTGGCTGAGCCTGAGATTTGCTGGCTAGGATAAGGCGAGGACAACGTGGGTCTGTGGGTTTTCCAACCCCAAGCTAAGGCTGCGGCGTCGCTGGGCCGTCAGGAAGGACCAGAGACCTAAGAGCGCCGTGCCAAGGGGAAAAAGTCCGGGAGGCTGATGGATGCAAAGCAGCCTCGCATCCCACAAACTCCAACCCCAGTGAGGGCACCGGGACGAAGGCATCCCAGCGCCGAGCATCGCCCCGGCTCCTTCCTCCCGGCCGTGGGGACTCACCTTGTGCTGCTTCCACATGGCGCCCAGGGCCTTCACGTCGTGCTTGCCGTGCTTGCCCTCCTCCAGGCACTGGTAGCAGACGGGGCTGCGGCAGCTCACGCAGTACATGCTGTAGTTCTCCAGGTCGTGCTCGGCGCAGGTCGGCACCTTGCGCCCGCCGCCCGCCCCCTTCCCGCCACCGCCGCCACCGCCGCCTCCGCCCCCGCCGTCGCCGCCGCCGGGGGCGCCCGGGTGTCCGGGCGGCGGGGCCAGGCGGTGCTTGGCGAAGGGCCCGCGGGCCGGGTGGCAGCGGAGCTGGCAGGCGGCGCAGTACAGCACCTGGCACTGCTCGCACAGCACCGCCGCCGGTTCGGGAGGGTTGCGATCGCAGAGCTGGCACTTGGCGGCGGCAGCGGCGGCGGCGCGGCCCTGTTGGTAGCGCTGGACGATGGCTTCCAGCAGCCGGTTGCGCTGGAAGCCGCGGAGGCCGCGCTGGTCCAGGGAGGCGCTCCGGTGGCACTGCGGGCAGGTGAGGGAGGAGCTGGCCGGGCCGGCTCCCCGCGGAGCCGCCGCCGCCGTTCCCGGGGGCGCCGGCACCAGCGGCAGCACCCGCACGCCGTTGGGGGACTTCAGGCTGGGGGTGTAGGAGCCGTATCCGCTGTCGGTCTCGCTGTGCAGGCTCAGCTTGTCCGCGTGGTCCCCGCCGCCGCCGCCCGCCGCGCTCTCAGAGTCCAGGCAGGCGGCGGAGCCCGCGGTCGCTCCCGGTCCCGGCGCGGCGGCGGCGGGCGGCGCGGAGCCCCGCGGGTGGAGCAAGGGCGGCAGGTGCTGCTCGCTCTCCGGGGTCTGCACGGCGATGGTGCGGGCGCAGGGCAGGCAGACATTGTGCGAGCAGGGCAGGATGATGGGCTCCCGGAAGAGCGAGCCGCACACCGGGCACTTCAGCTCCTCTTCCATGGCCGCGGACGCGGCTTTGTGTGCGGGGCGCCGGCGGGCTCAGGCGGGCGGCACGGGGTCGCCTCTGCCCCCCCCCATCCCCCGCGCCGCCCGCCGCCGCTGCCTCCTTCGGCTGCGGGGACCGGTTCAGCACCCGCCGGGGGTAGACAGCTCCGTGCGGCGGGGCCGGGGCGGGGGCCGGGGCCGGGGCTGGGGCCGGAGCCGGGGGAGCCGCCCGGCGGCTGGAGGCTGCGTGGGGCGAGGGCACGGCTCCTCCGCGGCCGCGGCTCGGGCAGCGAGCGCGGCGGGGCTGTTGTCACGGTGGTGGCCTAGAGTAAATGCTATATGGGGAAGGGAGGCGGGGGGAAGAGGGAGGGCACGGGGAGGGAGGGGCGGGAGGAGCCCTTGGCAGCAAATAAGTGGTCGCTCTCTCTACGGCTGCGAACGGCGAAAACATTCTTTTAAAGGACCTCTGTCTTCAGATGTTTAAATAAAGCCATTGTTTGGGGAGCGGATCGAACGCAGGTTGGGTCCTCTTTCCGCTGGTAGCCCTTTCCTGCCCCTCCCCAAGGGAAGGACGGAGGACGCTTTCCGACAAACCAAGAGCGCGCTTCTCCTTCAGGCAGCTTTGAACCGTGCTGGAGCGTGAGCGAGGTGCGCAAAATGTCAGGCGCTGTGAGAGGGGAGAATGAGGAAGGGGGTTGGCAGAGAAGGGCAAACCTCGGTTAGAAGCGCTGCGGCTGGAAGAGCTGTAGGGAGACGGGCCCCATCGCCCCAACGCCGGGCCGAGCAACCCTGACAGAAATCTGCCGCGCTGATAAGTCAGGGATGACAGCTGAGAGTTTATGAACTGAAAATAACCAGCCTTAGAAGAAAGAAACCAGCCCTGGGAAATCCCCCGTCTGTTTTGTTTACTCCACATATGCTTAGCGTGGATGTAGTGGTGGTTTATTTTCATAGTGAAGAGATTATACATAACAGTGATTTCACTGCTTTTTAAAATTTATTGTTATTCATCTATCTTGTTTAAAAACCACTTATGTGTTAACTTTGGTTCCATGAGCAGATCTTTTTTTTTTTTTGGTTTGTTCTAAAATGCGAGCTGCTTGTTTCAGAGCAGCTGTTTTAAAAATGCAGAACTATGTGGTGTCAGATTAAAAAAAAAAAGACATATTAAATGCATCTCCTCTCATCATAGTGTTTCTTAGGACATGAGGAGCATTTTGTAATATTGGGTAGGGAAAGATTTCCTAGTTTCAGGTTTTGATTTTGCCAGCTTATTGAAACTGTTGATGGATAGGAAAGGAGGAATGAGGACAGAGAGCAGGTTCCAGTTTTTTCAGTCGTTTCTCTGCTTCTTTCTTGTAATGTCTTGCCTAGCTGTTCTCTTGTCAACGTGAGGGGGGGGAAAAAGTCCCGAGGGGTTTAAAGCTTTGGAGTTCCCCAGCTCAAGGTGGAAAGGGGCAGGTTTGTTCTCTGGCACATAAAAGAAACAACCCTGACCCACATAAACCTGCCTATCTTCTGGCTAGGTATCTTTTTCTTTCATCTGACCTCTGCGCTGAGATTGAGAGTTTCCAGATTGTGTGTTTGGGCTGCCGCCAGCCAGAAACTTCAGCAGGGCAAGGAAAGCTCTGAAACGCCATGGATTTCACAGCTACCTTATGCCACTATATGGCAAGAAAAAAAAGCTGTGGGTGAGACGCTGTTACCTTCATAGTCTCTGTTCTCTGCTCTACCATCTGTCAGCAGCAGGAGTGGATGTGTGCTAAAGATTTCTCGCAGATCTGTAGGTGAATCCCAGACACAAATTTCCAGTCGATGTTGGAAGCCACAATCCTAAAGGTGATTAGGAAGGCACAGTAGCTTTCTTCCTGGACTTCTTCTTGCTTTCTTTACTCGTGTTGTGTGTGGGGAGACAGCGACCACAATGTGTAGTACTGGGTCTGAGACATCCAAACAAAACTGGACATATCAGACAAGAAGTGGTGGAAATGGAAAGGTTTGAACACCAAACCAGACCAGTTCCCCTTTATGGCTGCTGTTTAGCTGGAGCTTACAACTTCCACAGTTCTAATACAGTGAATTTCACATTTCCTTTTTGACCATTACTCTAATGTAAAATCCTAGGATTTTTTTTGCGCTTCACTACCGAGGGAAATGGCAAGAAAGAAACCGTCTCTGAAGTGCAACCACACTCTTTCAAACCGAACTTTATTTCTCCTCTCCACAAACCTGATCTGTCCTCAGAGCATATTTCCATAACAGATGACATTTGAAATGGAGATGCAAAAGTGATCTGGAATTCTCTGGACTGCAGTGTGACTTGTACTTCATTCAACAGCTTTTTCCATCTACTTTAAAATTTGTCTGAAGCGTTTATGCCCAGGAGAGCTATGGCTTTGAGAGAAGGGAGGGCTGCATGGCCCGGTGCAAGTCTTTATCTATCCTGCTGATCCCAGAACAGCTCTTGTTTCCAAGGAATTGTAGAGTTCGGATGCAGAAACCATCATCCCCATGGCACCAGAGACTGGTAGTGGAACTCGCACCTACTAGTACAATACTCTGATGGGTTTAGGTTGCAGAGCACAGATTTTCAACCTTGTGACAAATATTTATCTATATAGGTGTGTGTTACTGATGATGGAGGTGAAGAGTCAAAAGGCCACTGCTCCAGAGGTCAGAACAGAAACTGATCTAAGCATTGAGAAATGCCACTGAGCTTGAGCAGAGTGACCTCGGACACCCTTACTCTTGCTGAGCAACAGATCGCGCTGAGCCAATCCCACTAATTTTAACGGAGCTATTCATAAAGCACTGTTCGGGGCTGAGCCAGATAGAATCGGGCCTTTACTATGTTTTGTAATCAAGCCATCGTTGTAATGGAGATGATCCCTATAATTTTTCCTCTTTTTATGTTCAAATGAGTCTCTAATCTGTTAGAGCTGTAACGGTATATGGATAACCTAGAAACCCTATTCTGGCAGTCACGGCTTTGATCTTTATTTTAATATTTCAGTATCACTAGTATCATCCCCTTAAACTATTTACCCTCTGTAAGAACTTATTAGCATGTTTTATATCCCCCGACAGGAAAAAAGCTAATGAAGTTCATTTATAAATTCACATAATAAAAGATAAGGCAGGTTGTGGTACAACCCCTCAGTAAAGAGAGAGATTTGATTCATCTTTTTGCCTCTCTTGTTTTATTTTTATGCCTTCTCCTTCTGTTTGCTGTTCCTTTTTTTAATTGTTTTCCAATTTCTTTTCTTATACTTTTTATATTTTATATTGCCCTCACAAATTAACCCCTTTCCAATTAGTCTTCCCTCTTTTTTTTTTTTTTGTAATTTTTTTTTTCCTTCAATAGCTGTCCATCAAGGTCACTTCACTTTCTTCAGCTTTCTTCTTTTACCACTGCTGTTTCCCTACGGGGAACTTTTTGATTCCAGTATTCCAGCATTACTCCTGCTAAGGGGCATCTCTCCAAGCACACGTTCTGTGGTTTGAAGTGTAACACAGAAAAAAAAAAAAAAGGATCTTATCTCCACAAATTATTCCATTACAAAAAGAAAGACAGAGAGAGAGTTCACAGGAGCAGAGAGGACAAAATGCACCTGGGCTAATGCCAGCAGCTCCTGTGGCAGTGTATGGTGAAGGGTCTCACTGCCTCAGGAGAAGTCCGTGGTGCTCAGTTATCAGCGGCAGATGCTCTCAGCAGCCACTGTAGACCACGCAGCTGCAGCGGCTGGTCATCTCTGACTTTTAGGCTGTAGTACTAACCAGCGGCTGTGTGTTTTGATACACACACATCCCACCTGGGCATTGCTCTTACGCCTAAGAAACAAGACGTCGCACTGTAATCTCCCCTCTCTGCTTGTTCCTCATCACGTTCTTTACCCAGACTCCTCTTCCGAGCGTTACTAGCTGCAGGTGATGCTGGCGTTGCACGTTCTGTTTGAGGAGGGATGTGGCAAAGAGGCATGGGTGGGTAGGCTTCCACTGTGGCTTACAGAAAAAGCTGATGTATACGGTCTGTGGGGCAGCACAGCTTTGGAAATGGTAGCTGTATGCTACTCCTTTCCCTTCTTTCCTTGGTTTGGTAGATTTGCATTAAGTACATTATGTAGGTGTAACAATTTTGAAATCCGTTTGGTTCTGGGGTTTTATTTTGAGCTTGCATTCAGGTAGCTATTATGTTATTTAGGGTTTTCAAATGTTTGCACGTTGATCTGTTCATGAGAGGAAGTAAGGCAGAGCTTGGCAGGAACCCAGAAGAGTGCCACAGAAGCCTGGCTGCTGATAAAAAGCTTATCTGTTGGCTAGCAGAAGACTGTATCTGTAACAGAAATGCAGCTACATATTTAATTTTCTCTGTCAGAGAAGTAAATCTGCCATAAAAAAATACAATTCACAACAGAGGACAATTTTATACAAAGGAATTTTATTCAGACTGTCTGCTGAGTATATGCTTGCTATGATGGCTAAATGGCAAAAAATGATGCTTGATCCTAAACACTGCTTGACAAATACTCACACTTCTAAATCTATTTCAGAAATCTATGAATGAAATGGAATACAGAGGAAAATACTGCTTTAAACACATACACCAACAAAAAAAGTGGTAGGTTGGCACTACAAATTTCAGTAAGAGGTCGTTTTCAACACCTCTTAACAAATTTGTTTTGAAAAGAAAGCACAAAAGGCGCTAACCTATAATCAACACTCTTGAAAATAAGATCTCATGGTTCTGTGATGTTGTAAAAATACCTCAGCCTGCAAGCCTCTGGAATTACTCCAGGGACATCTTGGCTTTCCTGCCGTGCGAGGAGCCCTCTCTTTGTTGCTGTTCCTGCGGTGGAGTGAGATCCTTTCCTTCTCTGCTACAGTTCAACCTGCAGGCAGCACCCGCAGAAGGGTGCTCGGTCTTCTGAGAGGTGAGAGGATGAGAGTGCTGGACCCTGAGCAGCTGCATCCAAAGGAGAGCAGGGAATTGTGCCCTGCTTTGGACCTGTTTCAGAACACCATTGACGCTGGGATCATGATCAGCATCTTCACGGTACAGTTACTATAGAGAGCTTCTTGTCGCGTTTGCTGCCCTTTTTGTTAAAGTAAGTGTATAAACTTCTTGCACAGCTGATTTGGTTTCAGTGGTATTAACAGCAAAGATTAGGTTATGGATCCTCATTTTGTTCCCCATGCCCACCTGAGGAGAGGGTCGTAGGAAGCTGTCCTGAGCTTGGCCATGCAGTCTGTCCCAACCCTCTGGTCCTGTCCTGCCGTGGTTCCCAGCTCTCCCCAGCTGTCCCCATGGTCATCCCATTCATGCCCGTAAGGAAAAGAAGTTTATCTGGCTTTTTAAGAAAGTGGCAAAGGATTACATAAAATCCAAACCTGTCCCAATATTCTCTTCTGGTAGGAAGACTGGAAGAAGGTAGGAAAAAGTAATGGCATGCTAAGCATTGTGGGGGTGGGAGGGAAGGGAGAAGAGGGGCGAACACCCCCAACAAAACCAAAGGAAGAGCAAGTAATCCTAACATGGAAGTGCCAGCGTTTCCTAAGAGCACAGGATGGGCTGGAAGAAAACCGACGTTTGGAAAAGAAGATAGACATAAAGTGGAGGTAAATTGCCACCATGTGGCAATCTCTCCACATGTAAAGAAAATCATTACATAAAGGGCATACTGAATTTTTGTCCTTGAAAGGGCAGGCAGTATTCTGTGAACAGAGCCAGGGAGCTGATCCGTTTGTGACTCACTGGGAAAGATCTTTTATCAGGAAGGGAGGCCCAAGGAGCTTCCCTACAGCTTTACTATACATAAGAAATGATAAAAAGTACTATTGTTGTTTAGCAAAAGACAACTAGTGAGGAAATTTCCCTGAGCCATGAAGGATGTAGAAATTCCCTAAGAGATGAACTTTGCTTTTCTATTTTGCTAGTAGCTCGAGATCAGAACCTCTCACAAGGTCTCCAGAAACATGTATTTGAAAGACAAGATCTCGTGTTTCTGTGATGGTCTGTGAAACCTGCCTTGGCTGTAGCTACTGGGACAAAATTTCCATGGACTTCTAGTAGGTTTGACCAAAGCCTCCTCTGTTTATTGCAGTGTCGCCCAGGAGCATTGAAAATCAAGAGACTTGGGGTCTGCACGGAGAAACAAGGGGTAGGAGCCAAGAAAACAGCATCACCAAGGGAAATGGAGGAGATGGTAGTTGTGAGTGAGGCCAGACTGACAGGTAGAGAAACGAGGACTGCCTTGGGCTTCTCTTTCTCTTCTTAGCTTGGTTTCTGTTAAGCAGACAAGAACTCCTTCATTGTTACGCACCAGAGAATCAAGACAGGAGATGCCTCTTCTGAGCATTAGGATTCATGTCCTGCCGGTTGGCGATGAAATGAGTGCAGCAATCCGGCATAAATCTGTGTCACCGCTGTAAAGGCAGGTCCTTTCTGCCACCACCCCTCACTGCCCATTCTCATTGCCTCTCCTGCACCCACAGTAGCTTTCATACAGCCCAATAATGAATCCAGGCTCAGAGAGTTAGTTTTCAGCATCAGCATCTTGATTCAGAGGTGCACATGCCTACACAAGGACAGGAGTGGAGAGGAGCGGCCCCTTGCAGCCCCACGGAGAATTTGTACCTGATCCAAAGAGCAATGTCCTTGGCCTGAGACATCAGCATCAATCAGGTGCGGAGGCAAGCCCACAAGATGCCAGGCTTTATATACCTTTTTGCAGCAACGCAACACCTCACCTACCTGAGATTTATGCGCCCCTCTCCTCAGCAGCTCGTTGAGCTGCCCAGTAGGAGAGAGAAAATAGACGTCAGCCAAATCAATCGCCCTCGCACCAGCGATGTAGTTTATTGCGTCATTTAGCATTACGTTTTCTGATTTGAAAAACAACTTATTTCTGCCTTTGTCCTCCCTTTCCCTTTGGTACGTTTTCCTTTAATCTATGATAGTATCTTTTAATATTCTTAAATAAGTGCAGAGATTCTGCTTCCCTCTTCCTCATGTTGCTTTCCCTTGCTACTCTTCACTTTCTCCTTATTGCAGATAAATTCCCTTGCTCCTTCACCCTTCCCTCCTGACACCCATCACAGCCTTTCTGCCCTTCTCCCACCGCTCATCTCACCGACAGACACCTCCTCCTTCCAGTACTTCATTTATTTTTGCCTACCTGTCCCTCAGGCACTGAAGGATTAACCTTCTCTGCCTTCACTGCTGGGGAAGGAGCAGCCAGCAATGGGGTACAATGCTGACCATGAGGTTTTCTTTTTTTGCATCGCTGTGATACAAAATTATCCCTGGGGAGAACCCCCCACGTAAGAGATCTCTGTCAGTGCGCATCGCCTAATGCCAGCCCCCGAGCAGAAGCACAGAGGAGAGGTTTGCACGAAGAAAGCAGCATCACCAGGCTCCTCTGCACCTCTGCAATCTGGGTGATCGAGGGACGTGGGAAGCTGCCACCATTTAGCCTACTGGGAAGTACTATCCTAGAAGAAATGCCAGGCCCTCTCTGGTCCAGAGTCAGAAGGTACACAGGCAACTGTGAATCCTGCAGACACACCCGACAGCCTGGTCCATCAGATTCCAGTTCTCATTTACATCTCTTTTGCACCATTGTAACCACTGATTTCAATAGCATGAGCTGCTTTTTCAATATAGTGTGCACATAACACAAAGTGTGCATGGAAACCAAGTATATACGCTGGCTAGTTTCTCTTTATGCTCCTACTATCATCCTGTAGGCATGGCTAATCCACTTTCAGGCCTTCTGCTCATTCCTCGAGCTTCATCATTTCCCAGAACACACCACACGGGAAACCACAATTCCATACATCCCACTTCTCAAAAAAAAAAAACCCAACCATTACCAGTCTGATTGCAGTTTTCTTTTTATATTTGCTTTGATACCCACAAAGATAAATGAAATAGCAATATTTGTGAAATACCCAATCTACTGCACACGTATTTAAAACCAAATCTGTCAGCACGTTCCCCCAGCTGCAGAGAGATTAGTCAGAATCTCCCCCCTCAACTTTTTCCTCCTGAGTCTCTTGCTGGGCTCTTGCCTCTGAGTTGATTCCACTTTTAATTTTATGTTTCCGTCAATAGTAGAGAAGTAAAACAGCTGAAGGGAACAGATAAGGGACTTAGCCCACGACAACCACCATCCAACTCCAAATTGGATTGACTGGCTGAGTGCCCCCAAATCCTCCACGGATATGCAATTTAATAGAAAGAAAAAACTCCACACACAAAGAAAAATATGCAGAAAATAATAGGGCCACTTTATGAGACATAACAGTCTCAGCAATGTGTATATGATTATAGGCTTAATTAAAACCAAATGTAACATACGTGCTCTTATGTTACCCGTGGAAAAAAGAACCCCAGCTGATTATTTAATTTGTCCTTTTAAGAAATGATTTAATTTTTAGCAAGCTATTACCCAAGGAAGAACATAAAAAAGGCCATACCACATCAGCCTAACAATGAACCTGGTCCACCTTGTCTCTAACAGCAGCCAGTAATGGATAGTGAGGAAAGACTACAAAATAGGAGTGCAACAAATCAGAGGGGAAAAAAAAATGCTAAGGAGAATTTGAGGAAAAATAGGTTAAGGCAGGTGGAGGAACAAAAACAATTCCCACAGTTTTGCAGACAGCTGTACATGCACCATAGAGGTGCACGCGAGGCTTCACTCCCACGGATGAGCGCACATGGATTTCGAGAGAGGCAGCTCCAAGCAGGAGCGGGGCTCGCAGGGAGCAGCCCTCTTGGCTGTGCATGAGGCTGTACCCGACAGCCGCGATGGAGATCAGCTCTCCTGCCCGCAGAGGCAGAGTAGGAGGGATTTGGCCAACCATGCATTTTAATTTTTTTTTCTTTTACCTTGAAATATTTCCCCTGAGATCCAACCAGTTTTAACTGCAAGCAGAAATCACCTGTCTTCAAAGTATATGTTGGCATCACCTATAATTGTTCAGCTAACAGGAAAATTAGGATCCTAACAGTCCTATCAAACTCCTTTGTCCCAAAGCAGGCAGATCTCTGCCTTAGTCGTACTCTGTGCTGTCCTCATCTCTTCCTCTCACTAGACTTCTTCTACATTATTCCACTTGGCCTCAAAACTTGCCTTCCCTTGGTCTCCTAAGAGGACGGTGACCCCCTGGTCCCTTTCCAGAAGCTCTGCCTGCAACCTGACCTTTTCAGACTGCCAAACTTCCATTTGCTCCTCACTTCCCTCCCGCTGTGCCACCAGTGTCATCAGTCCCTTTCTACATCTCGAGCTTTCCATTTTCTTTCACTATTTTGTTTTTGCTAGGAAAACGCAGTTTACCCTATTTGCTGCCGAACCACCATGGCAGTTAGTGAGTAACAAAAGATCAGTGGAGCGTTACAACATTTGCAGCGGCTCATTTAGCAGCACTGCAAATGTTTTGCACGAGGAGAGCACGGTGATTTCTATTTGCTCCTAATAATTGGAATGTCTCCAATTTGAATGCTGCTGGATTGTGGGTTTTTTTGTTTTTTTTTTTTTCCTTCTGATTTGGCAAAACTGAGTCTTCGTTCGTGATCTGTGCACAGTGTAGGTCCACAAGCAGGAGGTGGAGGGTGGGATTCATTTCTCCTGAGAGCGCGGCTCATCCCACCGCAGGACAGGCGTCTCTGGCTGCAGGGACTGGCCGCCCTGCACCCCGTCCACGGTGCTCCAGGCAGCTGGGGAGGTTAGACCTGACACCCACCCTTCAGGTGGGTCCAGCTGAAGGAAGGAAATGCTGCCTCCGGGGATTTTGCCTGCTCAAGTGACAGCGGCACCCCTGGCTAGGGGCTGGAGAGGTGCTGCAGACAGGAACACCGGAGGAGATGGGGGAATCATTCTTTTGGCCAAATACCAGTTTGTACAACAGATCCCCGCTCTGCTCACTGTCCTGCCTTCTTCTGGGTGTCAGGTTATTTGTGGCCGTCCTGACAGCTGTTTCTGTTCATATGATGACTGTGGGTTGCGATGCTAGCTCTGACATTCAGATTTGATTGACCCTCATCCCTCAAGGACACGGAGCGAAACAAAGAAAGGCTATGCTATAAATACACTGAAATAGGCCATGCGTCCTTGTCTGGAGAGCCCTTCATCTCTCCTGTCATCATCTTGCCCGGGGGTTCAATGAGACAGTAGGTTCTCCATAGTGCCTTTCCCAGGCACGTGGCCAGGAGCAGCCACGTGGCTGTGCAGCTGTCTTCTCTCCCACAGAGATGGTCCAGCCCCGGCCCCTCTATATTTTGTCTTGCGTGCTGAAGGACATTCCCCTGGTCTTCCTTGTCTTCTCAGAAATTGTTACTAATCCCAGATGACTCACTTTCTGGCTCATTGGTTAGGCCAATGTGTTCAACCATTTCTTCAGCAGAAGCCCTAATTATCAATATTTCAATCTAAAGTGCAACTGCCACCGACAAACATCCTCCACTCAGGCAAAAGACAGGACATTCTAAGCTAAAACTTGTGGGATACAATAAGTATCCCTGTGTTATTATCTGCATGTAGTGACATCATCACTGAAGCCATTATTTGAGACAACAGAGGTCTCAAAATAGTAGTACATTTTTTTTCATGCATGTAAACCTGTTCTATCTGAGTATATATACATAAGACATACCTGTTGATCAGCTCTGAGTAATTTCATTTAAAAAAAAAATTTAAAAAATTTCATTTTTTACAAAATTCAGCTTTTCTGTAGCTCCATCACAACCCCGAGAAGGTGGATGGGAATCAGGGATGAATGAGGTCTGCAGGAATTCTGGAAGAGGCTGCTGAGGTGACCCCAGTGAGAGCAGAAAGGCACTCGCCTTCTACTTGCTTCTTCCTCTTTAATATATAAGATTTCAAATATTTACTGAGCCATTTGTCAGCCCACTACTAATAATTACAACAATAATCACAAGATCACTGTAAGTATTAAAGTGTGGGTTTGGGATGTTTTAAGATGTTCTCTTGAATGGTATTACACAACAAGAAATTAAAACTATTTTTCCTGTGCATTATTTTTTTTCATTTTACATCTCTATTTAAAATGTAAGGATAGTATGCCTTGAATCTGTAATATAAAAAAGCAGCTGCCTTCACATTCCAGCAATACAAATACAGCATGACAAACTATCTACATACATATATACACACACACACGCACAGAGCCCCCTCAGCCTGCACAGCTGCTAATAAATATGTATTTTACATTTAGCCAGTAACTGCTGTTCAAGGTTTCTTTCCAGGTGCTCAGGGACGAGTTAAACATCACTTTGATTACAGAGTGAGGCATTCCCCATATCAAAAGCCAGCAAAAGAAGCCCCTTTGATAGCAAAAGAGACAGCCAGTGGTGATTAAACCACGTGAATGTCCTGGGGAAGTGTTTGAAGCAAAGTGCAGACTGTGATCAAAGCACAGGTAATGTAAGCAACACAAGGCCAATAGCAAAAAAATCCTGTCTTTTAGTAGAGCAGCACATGCTATTCGAGAAAATGGGCAACTTTTGATACAAAGGCCTTTCTTCAGGTCTGTCATTTGGTCTAATAAAAAATGTTGTGTCTCCTTACCTATGTTGCTTCTCTTTTCACTGCTGCTCTTTTTATTCCTGCTGCTACAGCCGAGGTAAGTCTTGCTGACAGACACGGTTGATGCCACGCTGTCTGACCGTTTGGGGGAATAATCTCAGGTCTTAATTATTCCAGTAGAGAAATGCAGCTCCCAAGGAGAATTTGTTTGAATTGTTGAAAGAGAGCTCTGTCAGACGAAGAAACAAGCAGTTGAAAGATGTGTTTGTCAAAGCCTGACACTTCTGTTACAACAATGGCAAAAAACTATTTTGAAGCATGGTGAAGGTTACTGCAGAGTGAAGCTGTCTGAAGTCCCTGCCTCTCACAATCCCTTTCTGGCTTTGTGCAACTTTATTCCAGTGACTTCAGATATTTATTTGTTTCTCAATGTGTAGCTATGCACGCCTCTGTCCTACCTGACTGGTTGCCTGCCAAATTGAGACAAAAGAAGGCTTTCTGCCACTTTCTCCCAGAAGCTGCAAGACTGGCATGAAGCACATGTGAGAGCAAGCAGAGGGCTGAGGAGAGCCCTCTCCAGCTCACATTTGCAAAGGGGCCACTGCTTCTCTGCTCTTCCTCATCTCAGCAGCAGCTTCCTCCACCCTGAGGACTTGTGGCCTCCTCAGCCCAGAGGAGGCTGAGCTGACGATAAAAGCCGCGTGTGGTACGGCACAGAGAAAATGGTGGGACAGGCCGGGAGAAGGGAAAGGTGATTAACTGGGGTGAGAATTTCTGCAAAGGCAGCACTTGACATAGAGATGGGCCACAACTTGGAGAAGAAAGAGCCTCAAGTTCATGTTTGGGCTATATAAGGACATAAAACAGATTTTGGGATTGGAATTGATTAATCCTGAACATCGGTTGGGTGCCTTGGAGAACCGTGAGATGGGACTGAACTGGGGGGAGGCAGGTACAAGTCCTGGTAGGGGAGTGTGGCTCTTTTGTGAGAAGCTTGTTTGAAACTGCTTCCCCTTCACTGGGGTGTGCATGAGGTCCCTCCAGGGGAAGGAGCAAGACAAGGACGAGAGGGACAAAACGTTAAGCTAAGCCTTTATTTTTTGTGCTGCTAAAGTGAATCCTTTGGTGAAGCATTTTGATTGAAGGTGAAGCTGACACATGCTCCAGTTGTAGATCTGCCAGTTTCTTTCCAAACTGTCTGTGATCAGAAGAACATTTTCACCAGCCTGCTCCGCTGACAAACAGGCAGCCAAGCAGGAGTGAGACGGGGTGGCTGACTAATTTCCACATGTCAAGGTTTGCCTTTAATTCTCTTTCCCCACAGTTTTACAGAGGCAGGTTGCCTGTTTCTGGTGGCAGTGCCTTGGGCTAGAGGACTGTTACTGTTCTGGGGATGCTGGCTACTGATGCCGCACGCTGCTCCTGAAGTCTCATCACACAGTAATCCCTGAGGAACGCATCTTCATCTGTTTCTTCTGGGGCTGTTTTTTCTCAGTCCGTGTAATACTGTGTGAGAAGCTGCTGCAAAGCCTTGCGCAAATGTCACTTGCGCTTTCCTTGTCAATGACGAGCTGAGCTCTTGTTACAGATCCCGGCTTTGTACCAGCATGTACCTGTTTATTCCTCTTACAGACAGATACGGTACATTGCGTACAAGACTCTCTAGAGAGCAAGTTTATAGTTTAACAACAATATGTCGTCAAATGTATTCCCTCTCAGAGAGAGAAGAGACAGTATTTCCCGAAATAAACTCATTCCCCATCTATCCGATGCTTCCAGAGTCCTGCAGACAAAGACCTGGTGAAAGAGATGAAATTGTAACCTTTCCCTGAAAACCAGTCACAGTCCTTGCCTGACTGGGACACGGCACAGTGGAGGTCGTCCCTGGGAATGTTGCATAGCCGTGGCACATGGTTTGTAAACCTCCAACAGCTCTGAATGAACGAATTGACTGTAGCAGTCCAAAATGAAATGCTGAGGTATATTCAGAAGTAAACAAGAAACCCCTTCAATGGTTGAGAATCAGGGTGTCGGAATTGGCCAGCCGTTACTGCCCGTCAGCTTGCTCACACCGCACACCATCAGATGGTTTTGGCAGCTGTGTTCTGCTGAGGCTGTCAGTTCTCTGAAAACTCTCAGGCGTGATGCAAAAGAGGGTAACCCCATCCGTAAGTCACATATATATGGGTAAACATAGAAAAGCTACATGTAAAGATGCAGAGAGATGTGAATGGAAAAATCAAGGCTCTTCACTATGTACATCAAGAGATATTTGAGGAGAAATGGGGGAATCAGAGCTCCCTTTCCCCTGCATGCATTTCAGCATAGCTGTTCTTGTTTTTCTCTTTCCCCCCTTCTTTTGGCTTCTCCTTTCTGCCTTGCTGACCAGTTTAATAACTGCTTTAAGGGTGCTATTTTTCTCAGCACTGTTTCCAGCAAAATTCTCTTTCCTTTTGCCACATCTTTCTTTTTATTTCTTTCATTATTGTCTCACTGGTTACACACCTCACTACTACTGCTGGGGCAATATCTCCCAAACACACACTTCAAATTTGTTTATTCCTCCCCATTATCTTTGCTCCAGCCAAAGCCCCAATGATCTTTGAACTCAGCTCCTTCTTCCCTGCAGCGGTCTTAACCTCAGAAGAGGCTTTTTTTTCCCCTCTTTACCTTTTTCTTATGTCACTGCTTCTTTTTCAATGTCATTATCTCTCTTTTCCACCACCAACACAAACACATCAAAGCTGTCGCTATGTTTCTTGTCTTCCAGGCTCTCCTGAGACTCTCCTCGTTGAATTTCCCATAAGGATCCCTGCAAAGATCACAAGACCCATAGAAGGCCCTGCCAAAGCGATGAAATACGCAGCGGCTCTTCCTGCGCTGATAGCGATAGCCCTTTCAAGCCTCCCGTGTCAATCATGAACTCTGCTGTCCACATGGTATCCTGCAAAGACGATAAACTAAGCATGGATTCCTGCAGAGAAAATAAAAGCCAGAAGGGCCCCGCTGGTGCTTCACATTACACTGAAGCTTCAAAAAGGTAGGGACAAATATATTCAACCTTTGCCAGACAAGGAAGTGCAGCAAAATGTTGCAGAATGACTCATTTAAAGGAGTTTCAGAAATGGGAAGGAAATACACAGCACTGGGTTAAGATGCAAGGGTGATACGGAGCAGAGTGGTATAAAACTTAGGAAACTTCATCAGGAGATCGGAAGAAATTAGAGCCTGGAAATTCAAAGTTAAGTTAACCCAACTGTTGCCTATATAGGCAATCAGGACCAAGTTGGCTTAGAAAGGCTTAAATCTGTCTCAGCACGTGGCTGCCCCAGGCTCTCTAATAATCAACGCTTGTCCCTAGATCAAAAAGTATTTGACACCCTAAACCCTCTGTAGCTTTATCAGTTCTTTGGCCCATATTGCCGTCATCCTAAACTAGGTCTAGCACGATTCAAGTTGCAGAGGACACACGTAAGGGGAAAATCCTTGCACACAGGGTTTTACTCTTTTTGAAAATCATAAAAGCTTAAGTATTTAGCAATTTCCCAACCACTGACATCAATAAATTATATGAGGAAAGCAGGCTGGAAATGAACTGAATCTTTGGATAAAGTGTGAGAAGAAAAAGAGGGCAGGCACTGCTGCTGTCTTATCAGAACAAGGACAGAAGAGAAGTCTGTGATCTTCTCATGGCCATTTGGGCCAGTTCTTAGGCACAGCCATGGCTCGCTCTGGGGCAAGGGTGCTGAACAGGCTTCAGCTCTTCCTCCTTTTCGCATGAGACAGCATGAACAAGCAGCACTTCCAGCTAGATCATGGATGCGTCCCTCCTTCCCTAACTAGCTGACCCGGGACTTTAAAACCCATGACACCACTACTGACATTCAATTAATTAATTTCACATTAACAAATGTTGCAGGTGATGCTTCTGCTCAAAACCAATGGATTCTGCTTCAACTGTCTTAAAATACAGCTTGTTTTCTCTAAAGGTCTGTTATAACAGTCAGCTTTAACGTGATTTTTCCACTGTTTTTATATAACCATTGGCTTCTACACCAGAGAACAGATGATGGCAGCTAAACACAAATTTATGCCAGTACGAATTTAATGATTTCACTGGAGTTGAATTTGAGTTGATTTCAGTGCAGTTGAAGTGATGTGTTTAGCCTCGCTTGGTAGTGTTCCCTTCCTTCTGTTTTTGATAAATTAACCAGTTGTGATCATGAGTTTTTAATAAGCTGACAAGGTCTAATTTCTTCTTACAGCTCTGGGCTCCATACCTGATGAGCATAAACCAAGACTTACTAATACCACTATTTTTAGTCATCTTTTAACCTACGTTGTCATTGCTTATATTTCACTTGAGCGTTTAGTTTTTTCTTTATCCATTATTTTATTTTTTTTTTGCCTAAATAGCTGGAGAAATGAAGCAATTCTTGATGATTGAGAAAAATTACCATACGAGCGACATTTAAAAGTATGTAGTTGTACTGTGCTCTAAACTGGGAGGAGAGAAAGAGCCAGCGGGGAATAATCCTTTGTTCAGGCTAGGCTGCCTCTGTCATCTGAGAGGACAAAATTAAGACAGTAGGGCATTGCCAGGCTGCACTTCCACTGCCATCTGAAAAGTGCCCAAGGGGAGTTATGCTTTGCTAGCTCAAGCTATTTTCCTTCCCATCTGCTCAAGTTGATCCAGAGAAGTGCATTATGCAACCTAACTGGTCTGCTATAGTCCTGCTGTACTGAGGTTCAAATGGAGGTGGCAGTGCACTTAGCACTTCTAGGAGAAGTTTTGAGGAAAAGGAGTGATTATATCAAACCAGGCTTTTCAGTCTGCAGTGGTAAAGGTATTGCTATATGGTTATAAAAAAAAAAAAGAAGAAGTAAAATAAAGACCTGAGGAAAGCTGAAGATTAAAACTGAGAAAGCCTGAAGTACACTCAACTGTATCAGCAAGGAGTAATAGCATGAAAACTAATCAGGACAAGACTAAAGACACATGACCTGCACAGCTCGGGGGTTTGGCAGCGAAACGGTGACGTTATCGCACACCAGCAATCCAGGGCACGGTCCCGTGCAGTCCTTCAGATCGTCTCATATCACTGTCAGTATGGGAAGCACCATTTGTAAATCACATATGTTAAGTGCTTGCCCTTAGCTTAAAATAAATAAATAAATAAGTAGATATTTGTGAAATGTGATAAAATATTCCTATTGAGTTTAATGAAATTCTTCATCAAATTCCCTAAATTTTCTGTGATAAAACTATCTGATGGTGTCCTTTACACAGGCTAGTACTACAAATGACACTGTCTCTCTTGATCCTTGTTTATGTGACTGCTGTGCCCCTCCCAGCTCCATTTGTTAAATCAGCATTGCTCTAAGGACCTAGCTCCCCTAGGTAAAAGGGTGACAGCAAGTTTGTTCATCACCTCTCCTTAGAAATATTCAACGTTCAGACACCACACACATCCAGTTGCTTTTTAAGAGCAGGGAATAGCATAGTTGGTCACAATGATCTGTGTGACCAACTGTTTCCAGCTCAATCCACCTTTTTTTTTTTTTTCCCCGAGGTGAACAAGAAACCCCAAACAGCCTCACTGCACTGATTCAGCAGGGCTATATGAATCTTTTTGTCCCAGGTTTGCACTACTCCCAAAAACCCCATTTTCCCCAAGAACAGGCTGAGCTGTAGTTCAGGAAGGTGTGGACTTACAGGATGAAAAGCTAAAGAGGCCACACGACCCTTGACAACACTGTTGCCTCTGGTGCTGGTGTCAAAAATCCTCCATATGCATTGATTTGTCTCTATGCTGTGCTGTGTTCATGCATTACCAACAGCTGGAAGAGTCATCGCTGCTGCTGGGACACATTTGACAACCAGGCTGCTGCCTCCGCTAAAAACTGGCATAAGCTCTTCTTTGAGGTCGAGTATCACTTACTCAATGAGCAGGACATGCACAGGCCTTCGATGCGCAGCTAATTTCAGTCCGAGGACCTAACCCAGTTCCCTCTATGGCTGAAGTCAGCAGACAAACTGTCACTGACTTCCAGGAGATTCAGATCAGGCTTTGTGGGGCTTTTCTTAGGAATGCCAGAGGTCTCCAGAACATAAAAGGAAGCATCTTCCTAAGAAAATCTTGGAAACTGTCTTAAATTGCATGCTTCTTGCAGTTTTAACAATCTAGAGCTTTGCTGATATTTCATTAAATGAATGAGAATTAAAAGTAATTCATTTTCAGAATCAAGTCTAGAGCAGAGACAAAGTATTTCAGTTCTGAAATCATTAAAAAATCATGGTATTTATAAGTTATTATTTGTTTATCTTCTGATCTATGACAGTTCACCAAAGTCATATAAAATTATGATCTCACCTCTCTCTCTCTCTGCCTCAAAGCAATATCAGGGCAAAGAATGACTCAACAATAATAAAGCTGGTAAATATAAATGGCTTCATCAAAAGAGCGAGTGCCACAGGACGCAAGTAACCTGTTTTCAGAGCACTGACAGAATTATGTTGATTCTATGCTAAAAATTTTCATAATCATTGAAACATAAAAGAGCTGGTTCTTGTTATTTTTTGCTTACAGTTGAAAATTGAGAAGAATTGTGAGATATGTTAAAGTTATTTCAGGTCACTGGTATTCCAAAAAGTTCTGAAAACTCATAATTAATTAAAAAGCAATTGCACTCTGAAGAGTGACCATGTAAAAATGGTAAGTTGAACTCAAAGCACCCATACCTTGCACCCCAAATCTTATTTCTCACACTGTAGGGGTTCGTGGCCTTATATAAATTACATTTGGTTTACCCTGTCACAGTTTCTAAAAGAGAAGCTGAAAGAGTAAGGAGAGTGAGGAGGAACAAGTTCCTTTTGCCTGTCAGACCTGTAAAGTCAAGAGCTGCAAATGATCTCCACTACTTTTCTCTCATTATCACTCTTCAGGGATGCAAGTGGAAATCAAGTTATCGATGGGCCTTAAAACTGACTTTTAGGACATATTTTTTTACTAATACCTACATTTATACATCAGTATAAAGTTGCTGGTTACTGATGCACTAAGCATACAGAAATAAGAAACAGGAGTCTATGAAACAATAGGCTCGTACATCACGTTATCAGAAGTTCATTTTCACAGCAAGCGTTGGACTTGTTAGCAGTAGCATTTCTGATGGCTCCCATTCTAGCAGTCTCTGTAGGCTTCCCTCTTCCTTGGCCATTTTAGCAAAGACAGACAAGCCTTTAGCTTGCGTCCGCTCAGGCAGAATGACTCTTAATTTTCCAGACTTGCCAAAAATACTTCGGAGATCCCTGCTCTTTCCTTCTAACTCATTTGTATACCTGTTTCCTCCTGCCAGCGGCTGATTACAGCTGCAGTGATTGGCTTGATCTGATCTCATTTCCAGCACAGATGTTTGGTTTTCGCAGCTTCCCCTCTTTGCGGATATTTGTTGTCGCATTTCCCCCCCTGCAGGGGTTTTAGTCTTTTGTTTTCTTTTACTTTAGGTTTTTGTTTCCTTTTGCAACCTTAACAGATACTGAAGATTGCTTTTTGGTTTAGGCTCTGTCCGTACCACACTTCAGACAGCACCAAGTTGTAAAGTGGCAAAGAAATGACTGGATTATTGTATGGTTTGATCCTGCCACGTGTGAGAGTTGTCTCCAGTGATACAACAGGTGCCTAAGGTGTGCGCAGCAATCGTTGCACTCCAGCACAATTTCCTCCGGGCAGTGACAGCTGTTGGCATTACAGCTGTTCCCCAACGGCTCTGCCGAGGAAGAACAGCTCTGAAAAGCTGGAGGGACCTCAGCGAGGGAAGATGAATGGAGGAGCCTTTGGATCCCCCAGTGCTCTGGATGTGTTTCCCTCAGTCTTCATGTCTGGCTGGGACAACAATATCTGGCTGCAATGAGTTGAGAAGAGCGATGGTGGTGTGAAGCACAGAGGAGCTCAGCATGCAATGAGAGGAAGCATCCTTCCTCTTGGCAGGCACAGCTACAGTTCTGGAGTAGGAGTTAGGGAAGCAACCGCACAGTTTGCAGGGCCTGAGAGGGGCACTTCTGATAGAAAAGGAGGGAAAAGAATCATAGAACCATAGAACGATAGAATCTTTAAGGTTGGAAAAGACCTCCAAGATCATCAACCATCAACCTAACACCACTATGTCCAATACATCATGTCCCGAAGTGCCACATCTACATGTTCATCCCCTCCAGGGATGGTGACTCCACCACTTCCTTTGGCAGTCTGGGGTGGATTGTTTTTGCACTCTTCAAAATGTGAACTGCTTCAATAGTATTTCTCTGACAGGCTCACATCAGGTAAAAATCTGGTATCCTAAGTACTCACGCCAAAAAGTTTTTTCAAGCATTGTGCTTGCTGCAAATAATATATTTTATTTTTAAATTCTGACAGCATTTTAAAGTGATTCCTTTGCCTGTACCATTAGAAAAGGTGATTGTCCATACTAAATAAGGCTCAGTCTTGTTGCTGTTTGGGTGCCACATACTGAAATGCTGCAAGAAGCAGTGATCACAGTTTAGCTGGTAGAACATCTGCCTCTGAGTCAGTAATTGCCGAGTGCCCCTGCACTGAATGCAGGGGTCACTGGGCTGCTGAATGTGCTGTTCTTGTATGAAATATGAAACAAAAATTCTAATCACTTGTTGGCCATTAAAAAACTGATGACAGCTTTCATCAGAGACTCACAATAGCTTTGCTCCTCTAACTGTGCCAGGTAATTACATTCTCTCTTCCTAAATGAACTTTCAATTACAGAGAGTACTTTTCTCCTCTAAACTGTTTAGAAATAATGTTATGCACTATTAAATTATTGCCCTTGTCCCACCTCAGAGGCGGCTCAATTTCAGCACAAGACAAAGAGATCCAGGTCCATACAAGGATGCTCCACAGAAGCATCCTCCACGCTTTGGCCCAGACTCGATCCAGCTGCCGGATGCTGTGCTCTCAGGCATCGCTGCAGCCTCATCCATCCTGTGCAACCCCAGCTGCTGGAAGGAAGAGGCCCTACTGAAATCTGCTCATCACTCTCCCCTTCTGAGAGCTTGCATGGGAGCACAGGCTGTTTGCACCATCAGGTAGTACTCTAGCGCAGGAGGACAGTATGGGATAATGGCATTTGGCCAAGCTGAACTGAAGGGTATGAATTGTTTTTTTTTTTATGGCCTCAGTTTTGCATTTGATTATTCAGCAATTCAGCTCAGGCACAAACCTGTCTACTTTCATTGTGGAAGAGGAAGGTCATTTTTCAAGAACACAGGTACATCTCAATATAAAATTATGTTCCCCTCCTCCCCAGCAAGCATTTTAGCCATTCACAGCTGAAGGGAAGTGTTTATCTCCTGAGCAGTGTAATCTACATCTATCTTGTGGAAATACATTATCTAACAGATTTCTGTATTCAGCCTGGGAAAAAACCCTCATGTATACATTTACTAAAGGAGAACACAGAAGAAATAAGCAAGAAATGGGATCTCTTTATTAACATTAGTTGAACATAACAGTATATAGAAACTTCCATGTTTGCTTGCAATTGACCATTTTGCGGAGAAATAAATAATTCTTTTTAAAAAATGACTGACTACTACTCCTCACTCAAAAATGCTTGAAGGCAGATATCAGATTGCTAAGGAATCTGCAATATCCTGCACTCTGCAAGCACAAATCCTTCTTACTTCTCCTGCACACCCGCAGCCATCCCTGTTCAGCAGCGCTTTCTTTCTGCCGGGCAGTTTTGCCTGCGGATTTAGAACTCCCGTCATTTTTACCTCAAACGACCTCGGCCCGGCTTAGACAGCATCCTCCAGATTTGACCCCGATCCAGATCTCACTAAAGGAAAGGGTCTGCTCAGTGTCACTAGGATAATAAGACAAATACCCTTAAAGCCTGTAGCTCTGATCCTCTGGCTATCTGCTTTCAGTAATCAGATTCTGGAAAGCTGTTACTGTAAGTCGAGTGGGTACTGTTCAGAGTAAAAAGCAGGGTGTTGTGAGGCTAACAAACTGAGCTAACGGCAGAGCAACAGCAATAAATACCCCCTCAAGCTGTCTTTTTGAAGAGGCAAACGCTTATCAGAACTATACTGAACTCAGAGGAAAGGGGAAAAAAATATCAAAAGGCGCTTTGAAGTCCTCCTTTTCTTCTGTGTTTTTGACGCAGTAAAAGGAGATGAAGGGAAGATGTTCAGAGCCATTAAGAGCTGTGGGCATGAGGCTAGGTCATTACACAATTAGTTCAGAAAACTCTGCGGAGTTCTTTCATGGCCATGAATTTTCACAGAATACCGAAATTATTAATTCCTACAGCCTACCGTTGTTTCTTGCTTCATTTTGGAGGAATTGCTTTTACCAGCTGATACAAAATACTAAAATGGTTTGCTTTCTTAATTACGACAGAAATCCTAAGGACAAAGACTGCAGGAATACAAATTTGGTGTGGTCTAAATGACAACTGTTTTTTCTGCTAGAGTTCACATAATGGGAAAGAATTTATGAGAATGGAGAGGTAGGGACAAAAGACTGATACTGCTACATCTAATTTAACAAAGTGAGAGGACAGGTGAGGAGATTTTAAAACCAATGTTGCAGAGCACTGAGTGATGTACTGTGGAGAAGATTTATAGTCTGATCTAAGGTTAAACACAGATGGGAACAAGCCAGATTTTGGCATCATCAAGAAAATAAATGGTTGGTTACCTTAACTGTAGGTCCCATCAACTTTACTATCAGATCAAGCCCTTATTTCTTCTGAGCATGATCCTTCCTATAATCATAGAATGGTTTGGGTTGGAAGGGACCTTTAAAGGTCATCCAGTCCAACACCCCTGAACCAGAATTTCTGATATGAAAGTAAAGACTTCACTTTCTTCTTCACAACATAAACCAGCAGCACTCGGTAACTGATTGCAATGTAAAAAAAAAACAGCATGAGAAAGAAATTAGACCCCTCATCCCTGCAGAAATGTAACTGCCTATTTGCCACACGCATACACTCTTCAGATTTCCACACGGCTTCTCAGTGCTTTATGTTGGGCATAAATCAGTTCAAAAATCCATACCGTCCTCATTGTGAAGAGAGGGGAAACAGAGCTCTGCTTTGAGTAGCTGCCACTTGCAAACAAAAAGGGGGGAAAAAATAACCCTCCATGCACATTATTGCTGGCTGGAAGATGCCTTCAGTGATGAAACTGTTACTCACATACACCTCGAGATCTCTACAGACCAGTCCCTCTGTGTAACCTCTGATTCCCGCTTCCTTCTGAATCTATTGCCCTTGCTTTGCCCAGTCCTCATCACCTTTCTGTCATACCTACCCCCCATGCCCTAGACACATTCCTTCTCTCTCGTCAAAATTTCGCTTTTTTTGGTTCTCCATGAAAAAGGAAGAATTAGCAGCCTGACTTGACTGCAGAGGGCTAAAGGGCAGCATCAGGTATCGAAGAGAAGCTGAGGAAGGCAGCAGCGAGAGTGCACACATGGCAGTTGAAGCAAGAGGGACAAAAGCAAAAGGATAGGAACTACGGCATCGAAGACCATCGCCAAGGGACACTGCTTTGGAATAGGGTCTATGCAAGGACAAGGACAGGAACTGGTGGAAAACTAGCAACAAGGGCAAGAGGAACAGGCTGGGAGAGCAAGTGGCACACACAAGGGTTTATTACCACAAGAATACGTTTCATCAAGAACTTTAAACTGAAGCCTGGATCCTCAAACCTCCATATTTCTATGTTTCTAGCAGTTAGTTCTGAACACTACAGACAAAGGCTGCCGTGTCCTTCTTGGGTATCTATGTGGTAGCAGACATATAAAAAAGGTATCAGCCCAATATTGCTCCTGTTTACTCAGGTAGCTTCAATAGCAGAATCTCTGCCCTAGATCTACGGATACTGCTTTGCGAGGGAGATAGCTGAAAGCCACTGCAATATTCTGTGTGTTAGAATATACTTGGGGGTATATATATATATATATAGCTATACCTGTTAGGCATAGGTATGGAAATATACATGACACTTTTTCTTCCAAAATTTGGGCTCAACCATTTTCATTTAGTCACTTATCTGATGAAAACAGATGCCTAAGAATTGAATGATCTTTAGCTGAAAATCTAATTCATGTTTGGATATGCCACTATGCGGCGTCGTATATCAGGCGCCGATCATACCCAGCATCTTCTAAATTCTCCTTAGCCAAAGGACCGAATTTCACGTCATTCCCAGAGCACAGAGAACAGCGTCACCTCTGTTCCTCCACATCAGTGATAAAAACCACAGGCCTCATGAGAAACAGAGTACTTTCAGGCACTCTGACTACAGGAGCAAATGGAAGAGTAAAGTGTGTGTTATTAATTATTAATTTGTCTTGCATATGTCCAGTTCGTGACACCTGGATCCTGACCTGTCCTTGACAAGTGATCCTGACTGCAAGTTAACCCAGTGAGAGACATCTTGCCAACACAAAAAGGACTTTAAAAGGCCGATGACACTGACAGATGAGCTCGGATGCATCTTGTTGGGCAAGTTTTAAGATATTCCTGCTGCACAGCGGACAAAATGTGACATTAGCCACGTGACTGCAAAATCTGGAGTCTTACTTTAAATCTCTAAGGAAGGCAGCTTTGAGCAAAGGAGCTGCTCTGCACAGCGTAGCTTGAAACGGAGGCACGCGTCCTTCTGCCAGTTCTGTTGGGTGGAAAATCATCCCTAAGAATTACAAACCAGGCACTGGAAATTAGTACATGATTTTTACTATGACCTACCTTTAGCTCCCCATGTCCTGGTTCCCATTGTGGATAACAATACCACCTTCTATCACAGGGACGTCATAAAGAAGAATTAATTAACATTTGTAGATAAATCAGTTATTAGAGGAGAAAACCTCATAGAAAAGGCTGTAGGAAAGAGTCTTAATCTTTCAATTCAAGATACATTATACTGCACATAGATCACCACATTTGGAAAGAGGAATATTAGTAAATGACGTGCAAATGATACACAGGCATTGTGTATCCTCCTAGTGAATGAGGAAAGGAAAAAAAATCACATATGAATATGTAAATTAAAAATATACCATAATGCATATGCATAAGGCAATGTACGGGACACCTCCCTTCTGGCACTTCCTAATGCTTTATGACATAAACTACGCGTATTTTTAATGTGGGTTTTTTTAGGTAACATCCTTAACAAAGGACAGTTTAGACAAGTAATAACTTTCTGTAGTTAAATTCTAGGAACCAACAAAGACTGAGAAGTTTATACAGCTAATAAAAGCTTACTCCCTAACCAAAAAACATAACTGCAAAAGACTCCAGCTTCCATTATCACCATGTTATAACTAGGTCAGACTAAATAAAGCAGATTTAGATTTTAAAGGATAGTTCTGCATTTAATATGAGTGAAGGCTAGATAAGGTTGCCAACTGAGAGAAGAATCACTGAGAACCCAAGGAGTACATTTTTTTTTATTTTTCAGCTGACAAAGTCGAGCAGTAAGCCAGCATAAAGATTTCTGCAACAGTAACGATGTGGTAGCAAGGTGCCTAAAGGACCCGAGTGTGAAGAAAATGCATGTACCATCTAATGAGATCAGGCAAGCTGAAAAAATAATTAAGATAAGCTGGTCTAGATAAAATAAGAATATTCACAAGCTTTTCCATATAGCTGTCATCTGGGAAAAAAAAGGGGGAGGTATTGGAAAGAGAACAAATAAATGTATTCACTAAAAACCAGTGCCTACATCCTTAGCAAACTGAATTGGTACTTTGGTGTCAGGCACCCTTGGCCTGGAAGGATGAGGAGTTTGTTGATGCTGTTAATCTACAATAGGGATAGTTTTAAATGCCTTTAGTTTCATAAATGCTATTAGCACTATTTTATTTTTCACAGTCTGTCTGGGCAGGAGTGGCATCATCACAAACAGTGCAAAAACAATTCTGCTTGACTCTTAAGTACAAAGCATTGAAAAGCAGATCAGGTCGTCTGAAAAATCAATCCCTAAGGTAGCGTGTAAACATGAATAAAGATTGGCAAAAGCTTCCTCCCCTGTAAGCAGTTTTAGAACAATTGCCACAGAGTTTGATGACATTTAAACCATGAAAAAAGCCATGCGAGTCTGGGAACAAAATGGAAAATAACATAGAGGCTTCACCCAAAATGGCCATACGTGATCACCTCTTGAACAGAAAACCCCTAAAACAAAGCAGAGTTGTGGCAATAGGACTGCACCTCTAAACAATCCGGCTTCGCAGTGCAGCACATTCCCAGAACTCCAACTTTATAGCCTACTTCGGTACGGATTTTGAATGATCAAAAATTGCCGTAATTTATTCAAGAGACTCCAAAGATAAAAACATGCAAAGGAAAAAGGGGTGAAAAAAATCAAAGCTGCAGAAACAGCAGCTAGAGTTGGCACACTGAGGCTGAATTTCTGTTAATCCAGAACTATGGCCACACTGGAATTTTCAGGGAGTTTCAGGGATTCCGAAGCCACAGCCCCGCTGCCCAAAGCCACCCTGGCCTGCAGCGTGGCACCCTTCCCACCACCCTCTCATGAAAGCACGGGGGTGTTTCTGTAAACCAGAGGGACAAACCGCTCTGTGGAAAAACCCGGAATGAAAACAGGGAGCTGTTTCTCTTTAGGATCTAGAGATTTGATTCACAGAACGGTCACACCGAAGTTTGTTTAGCTGGAACGAGTGGAGATACAGACACTTTTGACAGAAAGCTTGGTTGTGAAAGGAAACACCTTGGTGGGAAGGGGAAAGCCCGTTCGTGTTATCAGGTGACCCTCCCCTCGGAAGAATTGCCCACCCTCCGCCTGCAGCATTTAATCAGCTTGCACGCTTGCTTTCACCGCATCCCATCCCCCCTCACGTCATCCCGGCACCCCCGCACCGAGCCCCGGCCCCGCAGCGGCCTCCCGCCTCTCCCGGCCCCGAGGCAACCGGCTGCCGCGGGGGGTGTTCCTGCGGGGCCCCGGGCAGAGGTGGGGGGTAGGCCGGCAGGCAGCCGGACCTTGCCGGAGGGGACGCGGGCCGCAGCCTCGCCGCACTTCGCCTCGAACAAAAGGCGGCGTGGTGCGGCGCGGCCGCCAGGCCAGGCCCGCCCCCGGCGCCTCCCGCACCCCCGGCCACCTGCGGCCCGGCCTCCCCGCCGCCGCCGCCGCCGCCGCCGCCCCGCCCGCTGGGCCTCACCCCCCACCCTCCCGGGCCCGTAGGCGGGGCGGGCTCCGGGCGGTGCCTCCCGCAGCGGGGGCCGGGGCGGCTCTTTCCGTCGGTCGCCGCCGCAGCATGAGCGGACCGGGATTGCTGGGGCCCGGTGGCGGCGCCGGGTTGCCGCCGCTGCCCAAGAGCCTGAGCGGGCTGCTGAACTCCTCTTCCTCGGGCGGCGGCGGCCAGGGCGGGCGCTGGCGGGACCTGGAGCGGCTCTACGCGCAGAAATCCCGCATCCAGGACGAGCTGAGCGGCGGCGGCCGGGGCTCGCCGCGGCCGCCCAAGCCTCCCAACCTGGACGCGGCGCTGGCGCTGCTTCGCAAGGAGATGGTGAGCGGGGCGGGCCGGGCCGGGCCTCAGCGGGGGCGGCGGACGTGGCCAGCGGCGGCGGGGGGTGGGGGGGCCGCTGCCGCCGCCGCCCAGCGGTCTCCCCGAGGCCGGAAGGGCGCCCCGGTGCCGCCGGTGGAGCAGGCGGTTCGCGGGTGGGTGCGGGCCTGGGCCAGTGCAGCCCCGCGTAACCCGGGCGGGCTGCTGCGGGGTGCCGGGAGGGGACTCTGGGGGAGGGTGGGGACCCCCGGCTCCCGCAGCCCGTGGGGACCCTCTGCCTGCGGGTGGAGGGGCGCCGAGCCAGCGCCTCGCTCGGTGGCATCCATTTGGACCTGACACCCATTTTGGAAGGCTGTTGCTTACCAAAAAAAAAAAAAATTAAAATAAATAAATAAATAAAAAATCCGTCAGCACTGATTCATTCGGTTCAGGTGAAGTGCAATTAAACATCGTTTTCTTCAGGACTTTGTTTTGGGTCGGTGCCGTGGTGTCACGGGTGAAATTCCCCCTGGCGACCTGGCGCACCTTTTGATTAAACCCGAATTTGGGTGTTGGTGCTTTGCTGCTGCCAGCTGCAGTTGTAATGACCGATCATAACCTGCGCGTCGTGCGCTTAGTGTTCTGAAGCATATAAAATACCACATTGCTGAAAATCTGCCTCTTTATGGCCAGTTTCCTCATGGTAAAAAGGTGCTTGAGTACAAGAGGCTCTGTTGGAAGACCTTTATGTGGGCTTAGAAGGAAAATGTAGCCTGCCGAAATCTTGACTCTGCCACCAGTGTTTCAACAAGTAGCTCCAACAGAGTTTGAGATACCCCTGAAACTGTGGATTAGAATTGCCGGTGCGCACCGAAGCGCAGGAAGCGCAAGGGGCTGTTGACTGCGGGGGCTTTTTCTACAGTGCGCTAAGGGAAAACAAGGATATGCTCTTAGTTGTCTTAATCCTTTCTGGAAAGGCAAAGATAACTCATTCTAAAAGTCTAAATTATTTTTCCTAATGGAAAATCAAGTCAGATCCTTATTAAAGTAATCGACAACTAGACTTCCTGTTATCCTTGATGATAATTTGATAAAAAGCTTCTGAAGAAAAAAATACTTTACCTCTGAACACATCATAGGCCTTCAAGCAACAGCCTCCTCGGTTCCAGGTGTACTTTTTTGTGGCCTGCACAAATTGGAGAGACTCTTGCGTATGAGTAGGCTGCCTTTCATTGAGTAGGTAATAGTGCTTTAATATTTATATTGAACACTCTGCCTTCCAGCAGTCAAAGATAGCATTTCTATTGAGTAATGAGCTTGCTTTAAATTTTCAGTAGTGAGTGGGGAAGAAATGCGTAGCAGCATGTTTTCCTGCATGATCAAACAAGTACTATGTAAGTAAGTTTTTCAAGATGAGAAAGTGATGGATTTAGGTGCTTTGGAGGGGGAGGGATTGAA
Organism: Chlamydotis macqueenii; assembly: GCF_036417535.1. Classification (NCBI taxonomy): domain Eukaryota; kingdom Metazoa; phylum Chordata; class Aves; order Otidiformes; family Otididae; genus Chlamydotis; species Chlamydotis macqueenii. Next base: position 98,794,511 of record NC_141558.1, on the reverse strand, counting down.
GGAAAGGTCGCTTCAGAACTGTGATCTTGAGGAAAAGAGTCGATTGCATGGGACGGCATTATAGGTTGTCTTGTAGGTGTTATGATAAAACTAGAGTCAAATGTAGATTGGCTGGGATTAAAATCTTTATTTTTGTGCTAGCAGGCTTGGACATTTCTTCAGGCTTTTTTGTGTCTCAGGTATGATACTTGAAAGTTATGAAGAGCTGGAGGCTGCATTTTTCTCAATAGACTTACTGTTCTTGTTTGACTGACACTAGTGGCAGCTACAGAAAAATAAGATCCTAAATGTAACTATTTGATGGTAAGGCCTGCTAAGTTAATTCCGCTGAGCAATTTCAGTCTTGGAGATAGCGCTTGGCGTAAAACTGATCTTCACAGAAAGTGCTAAAGTGCTTTACAGGGCTGAAACAGGAGAGCTGCTGGTGAAAATGCTCCTGTTTTCCTCAGGAGACGAAGAACTGTTTGTCTGTCTCCAGGTTGAGTTTTCTGGCTCAACTCACTCCTAATTGCTCTTTGAACAGTTCTTCACAGCATTCTTGTCCTTCAGACACGTAGCTCTGACGCGAGTCTGCCTGGTGGGTCTCATGTTCACATGTCGTAGCATTAAGTCCAGCTCTATTCTTTCTCACCCTGTTTGTTTAGGTGGGGCAAGCCAAACTTCATTGACTGCCACCTCCAAGGATTGAAGTTCAGACTTTATTCTTGGGCAAGTAAACAGTCATTAGCTTAACAGGTCTGAAGAACTGACTTCAGTAGGGCTAGATGGAGGGGTTTGGATATGGTACAAATACCTCCCTTTTATTTTCCCTCCTGCAGTCTTGTTTGGTTGGTTTTTGTTTTACAAATTTTTGCAGAAGGAGATGTGCACAAGTGCTGGTTTCATTTTACAGAATAGAGAGCAAGGAAGAGTAGCATATGCTTCCTGCTGAGTGCCTGCTTAAACAGCAATGGGAGAGAAAGTTGCTGTATTCGTTACAGAGGAAAGTGGAGATGGGTAAGGAAAGCAGCACAGATCCGAGCTGGTGGAAAGGCTTGTCTGTAGCCTCCTGGCAGCTAGTACAGCGTTCCATGTCTTGTCCTTAAGTCCTCATGTTTGGTCTGTATGGGACATCATGTCTTGGCTTCATGACCTCACCAAGCAATTTGTGCTGGTCCTGAAAGACACTGTATCTTTTTTTTTCTGAGTTGGAACAGGGTTGTGTGTGATACTTCCCCTGCCCACCTTCTCCTCCTTCGATCTTTAGAAAAAGGATCTGGTAGGATAGTTCAGCAATGCCAAAGGAAGATCTTCATGCTAGCCTCTTGTGGTTTTCTCATGTGCTGAGTGTATCTGTCCTTAGAATTTAGACATGTGAGGAGAGATTTTTCTGAGTAAGAGTTCTCATTCTGGGTAAAATGTAGCCTGATGTTCAGGCTGCAGTAGAGGCTGCTAATGTTTGTTTTTCTTTTTTCCCCCTCCAAACATGAGTTGTAGCAAAAACTTTTCTTTGATGAAACTGAGGCTCACTAGGAACAGCCTGTCAGCTTAACACTTGCTTCAAAATTTAGGCAGAAAAGGCTGCTTCTTGAAAATGTTAGGTTGGGTGATGGTTTTAATTTACTGCAAGACAAAAGCTAGATTTAATTTGATCTGACTTGGATAGGTGACAATATCAAATGAACTCTCCATTTTGTTGTCAGAGAGGGAAACTGCTCCGAGTTAAATGACTAACTTCATTTTGCTTTGTGGTGCAATGTCCTGGTTTTGTACCTGACATAAAGAAGCAGGCTACAAGGTAACCTTTTTTTTTTTTTTTAATGTTGCTGTAAATCTTTAATTATCTCTGGAACTAATATTTTAGAACTTTAGGGACCAGACTATGAGGCACTTGATTATAAATCAAGCCTATGCTTGAGTCGCATGTGAAGATATTTTGGAGATTTGCAGACTAGAATGCACATCCTTATCTCACTTCTGCTTTAGTTTTGCTGCCTTCAAGTAGCGTGCTGTATTGTGCTAGACATACCTACCCTTGTCAGATGCCTACATATGTTGATACAGAAAATAAATCTATAGTAGGAGATACTTAGCCAGGAAGTAGAAAACCAGCCTGAGCTCTATTTGCAACTTTTAATCCAGTCTGTTTTAAACAAAACCAGAAAGCCTATGATACTATGTCAGAAAGGTGTGTGAAAGGCACACGGTGTTACTGGAAAAAGTACATCTCTTGCATAATGAGGAATATAGTTTATTAATTTATCTGTAATGCTTTGGGTAGGAGTGAACTGCTTATTGGAATTTCAGCAGGGCGTTGTAATACAACAAAATCTTGAAGAGCACTTTGCTCACGTTCTGCTGTATTGCGTCACGTTGTTCCTTGTTCTTTTGTCCAGTTTATCCCGTGAGGAGACTCTCACCTTAGAAAATGAATTATACTTGCATATCTCATAACTGTTCAAGGCAGAAAGAAGCTTGATACTCTTGTTTAGCAATGGCAGTTATATAGCATTGTACTGCCAGTAAAATCACAGCTGTAATACTGCTTGTTTGCTTGAATTCTTCCCCCCTCAGGTTGGCCTTCGGCAGCTGGATATGTCGTTGCTGTGTCAGCTGTACTCCCTGTATGAATCCATTCAAGAATATAAAGGTGCCTGCCAAGCTGACTCTAACGCGGACTGCACTTATGCTCTGGAAAATGGTTTTTTTGATGAAGAGGAGGAATACTTCTAGAAGCAGAAGATTCACCTCCAGGCTGACCGAGGTTCTTCTGTCCTTCTCTCCCTGTAACACACCTCAGCAAGAACAACTGGAATCTGTACGGATCTCCCTTCCTGAGGAGGAACACCTGGCTACCCCGAGTTGTGTTAAATTCACTTATTTTAACAAGCTGTCTGTACAAGTTACTCATGCATATACCACTTGAGGAAAGTGCTGTATGCTAACTTTTGAAGAGTCCTCAAACATGTTTGACAAGAGTTTTCAATTTAATTTGCAAGGTGGGTGTTTTCAACTTACAAACGTTGGTAGCTTATAACTGGAATTCTAATCGTAGAAGACAGCAGTGACTTCCTGAGTTGTAATAACTTTGTTAAGGCAGGAGGGAAGCCTCCGCTGTGGTGTAGATAGCTCTAGGTGATTTTTTTTTTTTTTTGCTCAACGGTATTGAAAAAAAGCATTTTGAATGGGCATCTGGATGTACGCACATCCTCAGCTTTACTAAGCTAGTTCTGCTCTTATCAGCTGCATCCAGTTTTGTACTGGGTGGATTGTTTACACAGTTTATTTTTTTTTCTCCTTAAGCTAATTTTGACTTTTCCTTATTCCTGGCTTACAAGCTGTACCTGTGATAGTGAATGTTATCACGATTTTTTTTTTTTCTGTTGATCTATTTCACTTCCTTGGTACTGCCACTTGGCATTAACTTTTATACTATGGTCTGGATTTCTCGCATCAACATAGCTCTTTGACCTGCTAAACTCTGTTCTGAAATGGTTTGCTTAGCTTTTACTGCGCTGCATAGTAAAAGCACAGATTCAAACATTGTCTGTCTGCCACTATGTGGCTTGGAATAACATGAACTCTTGTGCAAGTGTTCTCGATCATATGAAGAATACGGAAACCTCTCATATGACAAAATGGGACAAATTGCAATATTTTATACTGGGTGAACTTTGTTTCTGTAAGGTAGACTACAGCTCTTATTTTTAAAAATGCAAAATAAATATTTTGAGCACATACTTTGCATATGTTAAAACTTTTTATACTATCTTGTTCTTTGAAGTGTAACTTATTTTGTTTTCAGAACTTACTAAAGCACTCAGTTAAGTTTTTATTGTTTCTTAGTGTATACACATAGTGCTTAATCAGCTTGGAAAATGAGAGTTGCCAACTATCTGAGTCTTCACCCTTCTCTATTTTAAGTAAGATCGCGATTTTCATTTCTTAACTTGAATTCTAAAGATTGCCGCAAAGCAACAGTGCCTGAATCTTGACACAAGCTAATTATTAAGGGCTTAAATCTCAAAAGGTTTTTGCATGGTTCATGTCTGGCATGCATACAGTTTACAAAAAGAATTGGAGATCACATTCTGGGGTAGCTCCTCTCTTAGTTTTTAGCAAGTGCTAGGATGTTGCAGTGATAAAAGCCAAGAGACTTCCAGGGTGGAGTTTTTGTGCATTCCCTCTAAAACCAGATTATTTTAGTGGAATTTAAAGGCCACAAGAGTAAAGACTGTGCTGTAGTTGTGTATCTTTAGAAGTTCTTAATCTAGTCTGTGGCAATGGTTGGATTTTTTTTTTTTTTTTAATGTTAATTCTGGTCTAATTACTTCGCTCACCCAAAACTAAAATGAATAATAAGGCAAACACAGATAATCTGGCTACGTCGATATTTTAAAAGTTGTGTATGTGTGTGTATATGCATTAGTATATATACATGCATATGTTCATACAACTTTATGCTTTGACTTAAGAATGTATCAGCTTTGAATATAATTTGCTGTGCTTTTGGTATTTAGATGAGGCTTTTTCTAGTCTGTTGAAGTACTACTATTTTCTTGCTCTTTCCCAAAAAATAAAAAGCATGATGTTTAGCATAACTTCTTAATGTTGTGTGTATTTTAATTTACAATTTCAGTGAATCCGAACCCTCCTCCTAAAAACCTAGGACTAGTCATCACCCCTGGATTGAAGCAAGCAAATTTTAAATTACAGTGGAAAAGGTTCTACCTGCCTGTATTTGGAGTGAGAATTTCCTTCTTCTCTGTATTAATTTGATTTTACTTATTTTTTAATTCAACAGAAAAAATCCTGTCTCTACTAGAATTAAAGATTCTGGTTTACAAATCCTTACACAGTGCCATTCACTAGTACTCCCACTGGTGAGAATGAACTTGAGCAAAATTCACAGTACTTTCTTTTATATAAAAAAAACTTAAAAGGCAAAATTATTTCTGTTTCTAATTTTAATGCAGTGTGCTTGTGAGTTGGGGAACATGGAATGTTTGGCTGGTATTTGCTGAAGCAAGAGAAGCATAAAAGTCTCAGGGCATCAGTCCACAACATCATCTGCACTGGAAAAAGGATGTATTATTAGGACTTGCTATGTTTTCAGCACCTTGTCTCTTTTAATAACACCTTTTTGCATGTGAGAGGAGTTATAGTTTATATTCCTAAGGCAAATTCAAACGCTGTGAAGGCTGGCTAGCTAAAGCTTTTAAAAACAGTAAATTTATTAAGTCAACAAGCAGTTGTTCCAGAGGCAGATTTCTCTGCCTGGTGTCTCAGTTGTGAGCTGTACCTCTTCACCACATTTTAACAATATGAAGTAGGGAAATTGCTTTGAAAGAGACATGCTTGGTGGGAAAGGATAGCTTAATTGAGTAATTGAGTAATTGTTACATGCAGCTTCAAGTCAGACTTTGGTTGTGTGCGTGACAGAACAAGCTGTGTTACAACAAAAGTTTGCTACACTTGGTCCAAACCCCATACCAGCAACAATCCCTTTCCCATCTTTACCCTGTAACCCTGATGTGAGTTACACATAACCTGTTAAGGATGCCTTTTAAGGGTATAACAGAAGAAACTCCTGAAAACTTCGTTACTCAGTGAATACTGCACAACTCTTTCAGTCCTACACAGTGCAGCCAGCTTAGCCAGTACTGTGCAGCTGCAGGAAAACACAGGTTTTCAAGGAAACAAGGACAGTCAGGCTCATGCTCCTCAAAGATGGAAAACTGAGACTGCAGTGGTTCAGGGGGCAATCTACCATGGGTAACTCTTCACTGGCCTTTCTCCAAAGGGCCTACAAATGTGGTAATGCAGTTCGAAATAAGGAATTATTAGGTCTGTGCTAGCTATATTTCAAGATTTCTTTCTTTTTTTTTTTTTTAACAACACACCACCCTCATTTTATTGCTATAACAACCACGGAGTCATACAGACATAATTACATTACATTACCCTTGGAAATGCTCTTAGTCTACAAAAAGGGAAGAGTCTGGAAGAAGTTTTCCGCTGTGGAGGAAGTGTGTGTTATAAAAAAATGGGCAGCTGATGCCCTGGCAGCAATAACAGACGAGCATTTAGGTTCAGCTTTGGCTCCTGGTGAATTCACTGTGAGCCCTACTGATTTTAGTGGGGATGGACTCTGAAGCAGTGATCTTTTTCCTGAAATCAGAACTGCTGCTCAGTCTCTTTCCGTGACTGTTTCTGTACTAGCATACAAGAGGTATTCAAACACACACTACAAATGTTTTCAAAAGTACTACTTCGTAATGCAGTGAAAGGCAGTAGGTGATCATTTGAATAACTTGTAAAAAAGATTGGTGTTGCTTCAAATAGTTTTCCAATAGAGGTGGGGCAAAATTACACTCTGTTTGTGGGAGCTTGGACTCAGATGCTCACTAAGTTGAGTTTTCAATACAAAATTCAGTGAAATCGGAAGACTAGGAGACAGATTATGCAAAAATTATTATAATACTTGTAATTAATTTAATTCCTATCATAGGTAACCAAATTATTTTGCATGACCTAAAATAAGTTGATTTTTGAAAATTGTTTACATTTTCTTGTAAATAATACAGTTTGCAAAATTTTAAATGCAATGAAGACAGTAGCAAAGCCCCTATATTCCTTATTAAAAAGTTGATCCACTTAGTACCTATTTACAAACCTAAGGTTTTGCCTCATATTCCATCTCGTTCTTAAGGAAGCAAAGCTTACGCAATGACTCTGCCCATGCATTTTCTGTCAGTCTGTTTGCTATAAACCACATCTGATAGCTGTGGAAGTTGGAAAGTTGCTCTGTTTTCACAAACCTTGTAAAAATGAGCAGCTGGAGGAGGAGAGAGACTTATTGCTGCTTTCACGACAGGATCACGGGTAAAACTCACCTTTTGATTTCTGTTTGGCGACTCAGAAGCTGGAAGTCAAAAGCCGGGTGGTGACCTGGCTGCTGGCGGCTCTGCAGCAGCTGGGGCACGTGGCGGATCATCCACGGTGGCGAGAGCCAGTGGGTGGCGTGTGGGAAGGAGGCAAGAGTCTTCAGCACGTCTTTTAGCAAGCGAGGATGAAAACTGAGGATACAGCAAGGGGCCCAGGGAAGATCCCAGGTGTTGCCTTCAGGACTAAATGGGATGCTGGAAGGGGTGAGTATCGTGACGAGGGATGTCACAGAGTTTTTGGAGCCTGGAGCTTTGCGCAGTTTGGAAGGTTGAGGTCGTGAGGTTCTTTAAGATCTCGTGTTTCATTAGTTCTGCTGCTGACAGCTTGGGGGATTTTTCGTGTCCTTCTTAACCTGTTTTAGAGTCTGAGTATACACTACTTGTCATGTATCTTTAATGTCACCATTATTTGTTGTAGGTACAGTTTTGCCTAACTTGAAAAATCGTGTTTTATTTGCCTTGATGCCTCGCTAAAGCCATTCATTTTGCTTGAGGAATTAGGTTGCGCTGAGCGCAAGGGGAGCTAATTCCTCCACTCTGTCGTTCAGCTGACCGCTGGGGAGGAATGTGAAATGGAAGGATTAGTCAGGTACGTGCCAAAGGGAACCCTATCAACGGGTCTTTTATTCTCCAATATGCAGCTTTGCATTCTTCAGCCCCTTCAAAAGAATTTACTCCCGTTTTCAAAATGACTGCCTGTAGAGGTTATATTACCACAGCAGTCTGAGGTTCATATTCCTTTTCCTATACTACATGCATTTTCTCAGAAAACAACTCCTCAGATGTAGATTTTTCCATTCATTGTTGTCTTTGGTTTATTTGAAGCTACTAAATTTAACTCTAGACAATGCTGTATGACCTAAGGAAATAACTCACTTGTTTTCTTAGAAAACTAGTTATAAGCTCTGTCTTATTTGCAAAGTAATCTAATACTGATTTTAACATTTTCTGGGAATTTCAAAGCTCCTTAACCTAAGTGCTAAAGCTTCCTAACTGGCTGTTCTATGATCGTGATGACCCTAACTGTGCAATTAGCTTTGCCATCATCCAGGGTCTGCTGCAAGGACTAGTTTCTGCCCTGGCTTAAAGAACCTGGGGTATCTGTGCACAGTGGTCTGTGTGTGCTGACAAACTCTTCCCAGCTCAAGTTGTCTGGAAGAGCGGAGGCGGCCCCCACAGAACCCAGATGTGCTCCAGGGCAGATGTGATGGATTAAAATGTAGGTGAGGCTCCTTTGTGCTGGACTGGCGCCTGCAGCTTGCTGGGCAAAATTATGCCTTCTAAGGACTCAGTAGGATTAGCAAGGAGATGTCCCTTCAGTCACCAGAAGTGAGTTTGGCCATTTGTTTTTAAATGACAGAGGGACTTTGGAGAGGATGAATATTCACTGCAGAAGTCTGTTTCCCTTACTTTTTTTGCTCCCTTTCATCCTTTCTATTCAGGAAAACTCATTAGATGAAAATGGAAACAACCAGCCCTGAGTAATGAAGCCCACATCTGATTTCAGAGGAATGTGCTTTTAGGAGTAGAATTTACATTTTTCAGATAAGGTTGGTATGCAATTTGAAGAGACAAACACATTTGCTATTGAAATACACAGGCTTGTGACTATTTGAACTCTTCACTGAACTTTTGCCATGGTTTTAAATGCATTCATGCTAAGACATTGTTAAGATAATGTCTTTAAGAGAAGGTAATATTTAAGAATTCCTCAATTTAAAATCAGAGGAGAAATCCCATGCAAATCATGGATTATTAGAATTTTAAAAAATGTGACTGAAGCAGACTGTTTAGAATTGTCAGGGCATAGAGCGTTCAATGCTGTGTCAAACCACTGCCCTAATTTCATGTTAGCAGAAGCAGTTCAATTCTCCTCGCAGTCCTAACTACTCTCTTTCAGAAATCAAAAGCATTTCTCGCATGGGTCAGAAACATCCCTGTGATAATCTGGCTAGACACATGAGTAAGAGTTTTAAAGCTCATTTTGGCTCAGGATACCAGCAACTGTCACAAACAATAAAGTTGCCTGTCTGAGCCCTACCAGCTCTTGCTTAAACTCTTCTGACTCGTCAAACAGCAGAACAAATTATGGCAATTTTTATGCCTTTACAAAAAGGCAACGTAACAAGGTTGTTACTTCAGTTATAAAAGCACCTGGGCCATACAGACAGTGCATTTCATTATTTTTCCTCTCAACCCTTTACAATGTCTTTGGGTAACTGAATCTGGAATTTAACAAAAACCCGTAGCACTAATTATTTGTATTGAAATCCCTCATGGCCTACAATTTTATCAGCATTGCTTAAGACACTGGAAAGTTCAAGCAGGGCAGGCAGAGGCAAATTAACAAGGAGTGATGCAAAGTTTTGAACAGGTAAAGTACAAGCTTAAACAGGACCACATTTCTAACTCATTCCATTACTATTCAGTAACATCACAGGCTGTTCATATCATGGAATTAAATTAATTTTATATGCTACATTACACAAAAGGTAAACTACTGAAATATTAAGATAGTTGTTTGGTATAGGGGAAAGACATTGTATCAGAACCAGCTGAAAAAAAACCCAATACATCAAATCAGAGTGAAAATTAATTTCTCATAGCACTAGAATATCAAAGTCCTGTTACCATTTGGTTTTTATCTTGTATGAACACAGCATGACTATATTCCAAGCGTCTCAATATTCCTTTTTTCTTCTGTTCAATATTGTACAAATCATACAGAATCTGGCTTGCATCTTTGAATTACCATTGCTCTTTCTGACTGATACTTAGTCATATTGCTCAAATTGGAGAAGCATTTCCTTAAATATATTGTGTCATACAATATAACCTGTAGAGAGAAATGGAATATATAGCACCTATTCACTATATAATTTATACCTCTCTTTGTGTGCATTTTTAGAAAAAGAAGTAAATTTATGAACAAAGCTGTAGTGCATTCTGGGCACAGTCATTGCGCTTGCATAAATGATTAAAATTTAGTGATAAATGAGAGCGGTAGAAATTTGTGGTAATCTCTGTGGGGATGAAGGAATTCTGTTTTATGTGTTTCTTTTGTCCTGTCTTATGTCCTTTCCATGGGATTTGCTTGAGGTCTGAGTTTTCATATGTAAATAGATTTGTCTTGTCTCCAGTGCTTTATATGGTTACACAATAGGACTTTTTTCCTCTGTGCCATTTATCACTAGCCAGTTATTCAAAAAGTCCTTTCTGTTTCTGTTGCAAATGTAGGACTGTTTTAGGCTTTCAATATCACTTCTTCTCATAGAGAATAAAACTCTTTTCTATGCCTTCAAACGCAGGTGTGTACAGACAGAATACGTCAATCAGTATTAGAGAAGCCAAGCATATCTCACTATTACCGCATACATTAATTTGTAAGAGCGTCTGCTTAAAAGTATGTGGACTATGGAAATTTACACTACAATTTCTTTTGCAGATTAAAAGGGAGTTTGTACAGATGCGTTTATTCTCCAAGAACAGAGATCTCAATTCACGATGCCCATTCTCTCATGCCATTCTGAATTAAATATTTTAGGCAGTGATTATATTTTTGTTCCAACTTAAATGCATGTAACCCAATGTGTAAGTCCTTACAAGAAGCCTGCGCTACATTTGAAGAGGTACACCCTGCCTTACTTGTTTAAAAGTCCTAAGTACTTTGCAGTCATACAGCCAAGGAATCTGACTGATGGATTTTCATGCTGCTGGCTTAGCAAGGCTGTTGCAAGGGGTAGCAGAGAATTGGAAGCGAGCAACCTGGAGGATAAAAGTAGAGGACACTGACTTACTAAAAGATCAAGCCACTATGTTCACAATGAATTCTTCAAGTAAAATCTTGTATTTTCACAAAATCATATTGCTTGAATAAATGGTCATAGTTGAAAAGCTGAAAAACAACTGGGCATCAAACTGACGCTACACAGAGTAAAAACTGAGAGGTCTCCAAATTTAGGAAAGACATCTTAGCTTTGGTCTTTCAGAGCCAGGATCTTTGGCTGCTATTGAGAACATCTGTCAAGAGTACCCGTCCAGCCTCACGGCTGGAGGAAGGACCAGATGACCTCTGAGTTCATTTCTAGCCCCATCCGATTCTGTGAAAACAAAACTGTTCCCATCGGCAGTGGCAGAGGCAGCTGCCAGCTCAGGACAAAGAGCTGAGCCTTCAGGAACAGCTGTTGCGAGGAGTTTAGAGGAGCCAGCACTTTTCGGTATAATGGCATGAAATTACAGACGGCATCTTCCACCCTGCCATTACCGGGAGGAAGGATCCGCACATGAAGGCTTCCTGTTTTGCTATCCTCTATCAGGATGTATTGTAGAGGATTAAAAAAACCTCTCTGAACTTTCTATCAAAGCACTCCTGCAGCTGAATTAGATTAGCATCACCATGCTGGCATTTTTTTTTTTTTAAATGAAAGTAGATGAGTAACAATGAGCAGATGAGACACAATCTGTATGTGTTTCTGATGCTCTTTTATCAGGGACATGACTTTTTTTTTAAAAAAAAAACAACCTGATACAATCTGTCCTGTTGCACAATAGTCAAACTACTGTGAGGGTAAGATGCTTTTCTCCCAGGTGGCCTTTTCTTTCAGTGTAGGACCTTTATATGGTCAAAAACTGGACAATATCATACACAGATAAGGCAGAAAATGCACAGGCTGTAAGAACAGGATTGACCTTCTCTCTCCATCTACACACACAGACACACAATTTAGATAAACTGCACAATTCAATCGAGCAGGCAAGTTTTTAGGGAAAAATTCGAAAGTGTAAAATAAAGTTTGAAAAAATGCGAGTTTTAATACAAACTAAGTCTTCTCATGTGGTTATGTAAAGAAATGTATACTTAGCATTGTGTTCATCCACAGCAAAGTTAATTTGCTTTTCCAAAGGCAAGGTTTTGACTAATCTGTCCAACTTTGCTGAAAAAATTCTTCACTAATCAGCACTGTCTTAATTTTAATTCAGCTCTTTCCCAGGACAGAATGACTAAGAAATGGATTGTGTTTTCCTTGCTGTGCAACCCGCCTGCCATTTCCAGACTACTAAGCAGGGAAAATGTCCTCATATGGACATATGTTGTTGAAAAAATTGGTAAGGAGTATGCTCAAAGTGATACATTCGCTTTTGCTTCTTATCCTGGAAAGTCCAAGACATTTTTCCTAAGTGCTGGTATTTCACACTTAATTATGCAGTGGATGCTCTTGATAGAGAATGTTTTCTTCTAGATATTATTACACTTTTGTTGGCTTTTGATTCATGGTGATCAAAAGAACGTTGTAGTCCTACTGAGAGAAAGAGATGCTATCTCTGCTGTAGCCAAGACATGATACATCAGTGGCTTTGAAGGTTAGAACCAAAGCTTTATACTGGAAGTGAAGTGAGAGACCAAAGAAGGGATCAAAGTTTAGGAGTGGTGCGTGTATGACAGCATCAGATGGGCTACAGCATGTGTGGCAGGGAATCACTATAAAGTTAACACCCACAGATGCTTACAGAGTGAAATAGCACTTCTGAGAAGAGAGTGCAAGGTGACTAGAAATACTTCTGTGTTGTTGAGATTTTGATTCCTTGTTTAAATTTGTGCAATGTTACTGGATTTATTTACTGAAAAGATACCAATGGTTTGTAATATTAAAAAAAAAATTATGCAGGACCTATCTGTGCTTTCTACCGCTAACAAAATACCTTAATTTTCCTTTCAGATAGCTGAAAGTAAGATCAGTTAATGTGCTAGCTCCCTCCCCTCCAAGTTTTTTAACTAATTTCAGATCTATTTTGGCACACAGCAGCTGCAGTAACTTAAAATTCACAATAAGGGATTCACAATTTCCTGTATATACCCCTAAAAGTCTTCTGCAACATACATATACCAACTGTATGCCAGCAAGAGTCAGAATTAAAGCTTCTCTTAACGTGACAAAGACTTTAAACACATCACCTTCAATATTCATATTCTCTGGCTCCTGGCATGTCTGTTTCAATATCTGACATCCATGGTGTTGACTGACTCCCAACAACCTGCAGCTGAGAGGACTTAATGCTTTTCATCCTTTTAAACAGACACAAACAAATTAATCCTCCCTCAAATCCTGTGATGGTGGAGGTACAATCATTTTATGGAGCCATGCATATGACTTGCTCAAGGTCGCAGCAGTAGTCTGTCTTGTAGCCAGGATTAAGATTCAGGTCTTAATTCAGGTCTCTGCTCTTCTGGCTCACATAGCTATGGCAGGCAGCTCTGTGCAGCTTATGGCCAACAGTACTTTTGCCTAAAAATGTATTCAGAATTACAGTTAGAGATTGTAAGAAATTATGGGGGTCATCTGGATTTATTTCTGCAGCAGCCAGCACATATACAAACTGTATGAGCTAATGCTCTTATGCTACTATGTAAAGGAATTTAAACCACATTTTTACCCAGGGAAAAAAAAACTCCTAACAAACCCAAACAATATCTATTATCCTAATGAATGGCAATAAAAACATCATTGGCAGTATTTCCTAGCTGCTTTGCAGACCTGCCATGTATTTATACAGCTCTCAAAAGAGCCTTATAAATTTAGGACAGCAGCTCATGTTTAGGAAAAAGATTCATGTTCAGATCTTCTTTCTATCCGCCTCAGTAATATAGTAAGCATTATTGGAAAGACTAAGATGGTCAGAACAGCATTATAAGAGGCATGAGAGAAAACAGGAATCTTGTTATATATACCTTCCTGCAAATTCTAACTGCAGCAACCTGGGTGTCAAATTTATTCAGCAACAAAATTCATATTGATTTTTTAGCAGTGGAGGAATGCATTAATTATGTCTTTTGCCATTTGCATTTTTTCTTAGCTCTGTGAGGCTACTGAGAATAATCCCAGCTTGCAGGACTGTTTATGTCTTAAACAAATAGAAGCCATGCTAAAATAATTTGCATTTTATAGCTTTCATGGTGCACATATTGAGTGTACCTTGATACCAAAACAAGTATTTTGTGATCTGTTTTCATCACTTCCTTCACTCTGAATTTTTCCAAACTGAAAATGAATGTTGATTTTAAAAGCTTGAATTTGTGATTTTACAAACCAAAAATGAATCAAAGAATATGTACGTAAGAGTCCTTTTACATTCCTCCCAGTTTTGGAAACAATAGTGCTTCACTTCTCAGCTCCAGATGGCACTGTGGTGCTTAACACTACCGGACTGGGGGGCAGCTGATGGATTGCAAAAGCATGCAGGCTCCTCAAAAACAATGGCTTTCTTGTTTTATGAGAAATCAGCTGCTAATAGTTTTCCAGTGCAGATGTCCTATTTTACTTTCAGTTCAGTGAAGACTGGGCTAACAAATGGCAGTTTATATGCCTGAGATATGACTTGTCGTGGAAAAAAGGAGTCGCTTGTCTGTACGTGCACAAGGTCACAAGGGCAGTAGCCCTTGCTGCCATCAGCAAAACCTAATGAAACACACACCCTTGCAGAATGAAGGGAGAAGCTCTGCTGTTGCACAGCTCTTCCAGTTCACAGTGATTAATTCTGTCTCTGTACAATTGGTAGTTCTGCTTATAAAAGTGTATTTTAAAGAATGGAGTGCAAATCACTGAAGGAATTACTGAGGTTATCAGTAACTTTTTAGGGAAACCCATAGACTTTACTGTTTGGAAGACATCCTTTCTCATTTCATGTTATCACTTAGGCTATTACAAAAATGTCTACAATAAATAACATTCTTCCTTCATGTTCATCCTATGAAAATTTAGGAGTAGAATATTCATGTATTTGTTTAATCATACACTCATTCTTGTCTATACTGCATGTTTTCTTACATATTATTTTTTTCTTGAGATTTTATCTCCTTAGTTTTAATAGTTTTCCCCACTCTTAATTTTGTAGAGGTCTGCCTGACACCTACATTCTTTTAACCCTTCCTAACTTACACTCTAATTCTCCAATTCTGTACAGAGTAATTTCTAAACACTTGTTACCTGATGTATGGACCCAGTTTAAGTTCCCAGCTCCCACTGCACAATCACTAAACCACTGTTCAACTCGACTCTGAATAACATCACTAGTTCTTCTGTACATTTCGTCTGACAGAATTCTGGAATTTCCGCCATAGGCCCACAAATTTCCCATAGGCCACGAGATCCCTTTTGATTCCAAGCAAAACTCAAAGCGTTTACATGGGTTCATTCACAGGCTGTTATATTTTTAACCAAAGTAAATCCTTTCCCATTAAGTTAATAAAGCAACTGAAGATATATAGAAAAGGCAGGCTATTTGTCTTACATCCTTCAGCACAGATAACTATTTTATTACAAAGAGTTTATAAAAGAAGAGGAGCTCAAAAGACAAAAAGGAATAAAAGCCAGAGAGAGATTACTGTTTTAAACAGGCAGGACGTTAAAATAGGCTATATTCTCGCTGAAGCACTGTATGGAATCCTTTTCCAAAGGCATCAAAAATGCACACACACCTGCCCACACACACAGAGGGCACTCTCAAATTCCCCCTAGATTTATGAAATATTAGCATATTTGTCATGTTAGTTCCAGTAAATGAGCAGCCATAAAACCACACAAGGCAGAATGCCTTACATTACTAGACAACAAGGATGCCTTAGAAGACTGAAAACCTGCACAACACCTGCTTTTGTTCCACAGCTCTGTAGCTATTAGTTTTCTTCTCCATCCTCAAAGTTTCATAAGGACAGTGGTGGCTCCTGATAGCACGACAAAGTGCATAACTGGTATGTTATTGGCGTGTGTGACACAATAGATAGGCATTTCTTCTTTTGGAATGTGTTCATGTCCATTCCAGGTCTTCTGAATAAAACTCAGAAAATGTCCTGAAATCAATTTTTAAAAATTCAAAATAAACTTTAATTTAAGAAAACTCTTCCAAAACAAAATTTATTTACATTGTATTTACAATTTTGCTGCTGCTGACTAGGTAATATTTACATTATATGAAATGCAAAATCTTCCCCTTGCATTAGTCACACTTAAATGGCTCCACTCAGCCTTTAAACTGAAACCAGTGGCAGAGCAGACAAGGGAGACATTTCTGAAAAAAATCTTTTGTGTGTAACTTATAACCATGACACATAAGATTAATAAAAAAAATTTCTAACTTAAGAGCAACAAACCAAAGCACTGTTGTTGCATCATTAGAAAAACAAAATTGGTGGCAGAAAGAACGTACATTTCCTGAGGAGGGACATACAAAGTGCTGACAAGCTTTATCAGCTGCAATGCTAAGGTTGTTCTAAGATGAACAGAGAGCTGGGTAAAGGCAGATGACAGCTATAATAACAAAAAGGATTTGGCTCAGCAAGCACCAGCATTTTCCTAGTACATATTCTTCCATTTTCCTCTCCGCTGCAGCACAACTTCATTCTTAAACTCAAGGCAGCAGGTGAAGGAGGAAAATGAAAGCAGGCCAGACCAGCATCCCTGAAGCTTTTCAAAAAGATCTGCTGTTCTTTCCCTTTGCACCTTCTCAACTTGCAGCCTCTGTTGCAATGCTGTGTGCTGGTGTGGGAGGAAGATGAGCACTACTCAAAGCACCTTTTGCAACACACTGGTTTTAAAAAAGCTTTTGGGGGGTGGAGTAGCTCTCCAGTCTAATTATGTAAAGCAAAGCATGTTCTAGGTACCATGTTGCCAAAGCTGCTGCTTAGTCAGTAAGCAACTGCACACCTACACTCAATTGTCTGGCCACTGATTGACATCAGTAGCAAGGTGGATCCCTCATACACCTTCACAACGATGCACTTGCTGAGGCAGTTGCAGTGTTAAACTGTCTCATGTACTTAAAAGAGGTTGCAATCTGGGTTTTTTTTTGCCTTCTCTAGTGTCGTAGTTCAGCCCCTATCGGGACCAGACTATGCAGTCTCTCTCTCACTCCCCCACCCTCTGAGAGAATAGGGGGAGATAATATAAGAAAAACAGCTTGAGGTTTGAGATAAGGACAGGGAGAAAAAGTTACCATTACGGGCAGAACAGACTCGACTTGGGGAAAACTATTCATTTATTACTAAAAACAGCAGGATAATGAGACAGAGAGCCTCCCCCCAACCCTCCCTCTTCCTGAACTTAACATTATCTCTACTACCTTCCCCCCCTGAGAGGCACAGGGCGGGAAGAGGGAATGGGGCTTGCGGTCAGTTCATCACGCGTTGTTTTACGCCGCTGCTTCATCGTCGGGGGAAGAACTCCTCACATTCCTCCCCTGCTTCGTTGTGGGGTCCCTCCCACGGGCCACAGTCCTTCGTGGAACTGCTCTAGCATGGGTCATCTCTTCCACGGGGTGCAGTCTCTCCAGAACGGCTGCCCCAGAGGGCCCTCCATGGGCCACAGCCACCTTCAGGCATCCACCTCCCCCGGCATGGGGTCCTTCACGGGCTCCAAGTGGATCTCTGCCCCTCCGTGGACCTCCATGGGCTGCAGGCGGACAACCTGCTCCACCAGGGTCATCACCACAGGCTGCAGAGGAATCTTGGCCAGGAGCCACATTACTCCTCCCCCTCCTTCTTCACTGACCTTGGCGTCTGCAGCTGTTTCTCTCTCTAGAAAAGTTCTTCAAAACAGGCAGGCAGATGCCTCTCAGGATCTCTTCACATGATCCATCTCATCTCCTCTCAATTTCTTGCAGCCAGGCCAGGCTGAGTTGGGCCCAATCAGCAGCCTGGCAAGAAGCCAGAGGGTGAGGCCTACAAGGCCCATGAGGCCTGCGCCTCCCCCTCTGTGCCTCTGCCCCTGCTCAGCTTCTTCACATCTTTTTATTTTTTTTCCTGTTTTCCCCTTCTTAAATACGTTATCACAGAGGCGTTATCATGGAACATTCTGCTACCAATCGGCTCGGCCTTGGCCAGCAGTGGGTCTGTCCTAGGCCCAGCCAAGTCTGAACAAAGGGGAGCAACTTCTAGCGGTTTCCTACAGAAGCTGCCACCTTAGGCCCCCCCCTCACTAAACAAAACCACAACATCTAGCCATACCATACATGCTCAGAAAGATGTCAAATTTAACACAAATGGCATGAGTGGTGTTAGCCTCTGACCTATTAAAACAGAATCAGGAACCATTTGTTTTTCTGACCAAGTAACCTACCATGGCACGGGCAGTTGCATCAGACAAACATGTCTGATGTCTTCTGTGGTCATAATATAGACTTACTCTAAACCTGTTTGGAATTGAAGATGCTGCAAAACGTTATTTGATGCATTTTGCAAAACACAGATAGGAGTCTGCACCTGAGGAAAATGAGGAACGCAAGTAGTACCTGTAGGTAGTACAGCCTTCCAGAACTGAAGCAGGAGAATTAAACATTGGATGGAATGTAATGGAAACTGGTTTGCACAAAAGAAGTAGGTACATGTCCTAACTACCGTATGGAAACGGATTCTGCCAGTTTCCTTGTGGGACATAGAATCATAGTATCATAGAATCACATGGTTGGATGGGACCTATAAGATCATCTAGTCCAACCGTCTTCCCACTACCATTGCTGCCACAGCTACTAAACCATATCTTGTAGCTCCTCATCAAGCCGCCTCTTGAACATTGCCAGGGACGGCGACTCCACCACCTCCCTGGGCAGGCCATTCCAGTGCCTGACCACTCTTTGGGAGAAAAAGTTTTTCCTCACGTCCAATTTAAACCCCCTCTGGTACAACTTGTGGCCATTTCCTCTGGTCCTGCTTGTTGCCTGGGAGAAGAGGCCAAACCCCTGCTCATCACAACTTGCCTTCAGGAAGCTATAGAGTGCAATGAGATCTCCCCTGAGCCTCCTCTTCTCCAGACTAAACAATCCCAACTCTCTCAGCCGCTCCTCATAAGACTTGTGCTCCAGACCCCTCACCAGCTTTGTTGCCCTTCTCTGGACACGTTCCAGGGCTTCAATGTCTTTCTTGTAGTGAGGGGCCCAAAACTGAACACAATACTCGAGGTGTGGCCTCACCAACACCGAATACAGGGGGATGATTACCTCCCTGCTCCTGCTGGCCACACTATTTCTAATGCAGGCCAGGATGCTGTTGGCCCTCTTGGCCACCTGGGCACACTGTCGGCTCATGTTCAGCTGAGCATCAACCAACACCCCCAGGTCCCTTTCCTCTTCACAGTCCTCCAGCCACTCAGCTCCGAGCCTATAGCGCTGCATGGGGTTATTGTGGCCAAAGTGTGGGACCCGACACTTGGCCTTGTTGAACCTCATCCCATTCAGCTCAGCCCAGCGATCCAGCCTATCCAGATCCCTCTGAAGGGCCTCCCTACCCTCAGGCAGATCAACACCGCCACCCAACTTGGTGTCATCTGCAAACTTACTGAGGGTACACTCAATCCCCTCGTCTAGGTCATCAATAAAGATATTGAACAAGCTGGGCCCAAGTACCGACCCCTGGGGGACACCACTTGTAACAGGCTGCCAGCTGGACTTGACTCCATTAACTACTACCCGCTGGGCACGGCTCCCTAGCCAGTTCTTTATCCAAAGAAGGGTATACCTACCCAGTCCACAGGCAGCCAGTTTTCCTAGGAGAATACTGTGAGAGACTGTGTCAAAGGCTTTGCTGAAGTCCAGGTAGACCACATCAACAGCCTTTCCCTCATCCACCAGTCTGGTCACCCAGTCGTAAAAGGAAATGAGGTTGGTCAGGCACGACCTGCCTTTCGTGAACCCGTGCTGGCTGGGCCTGATCCCCTGGATGCCACTCATATGCCGAGTGATCTAGCCCTCTCCTTGCCGGCTGGGGAAAAAGGTGCAGAACTTTTACAAATGTCTCTTCATTAATTTAGGCCTAAACATGTTTGGTGTTTTGGTTTTGTTTGGTTTTTTTTTTTTTAACAAATACTATTCTATTGCTGAGCAGCCTCATATTTTACCTTTTGCTTCCACTAAACCTGCTGCCAGATGAGGGCTGGGTAAGGGGGATGTGGCTTAATATTAAATGCAGAAGCAGCACTATCCCAAACAACCTTGTATGCTGGGGATCAGAGTCCTTTCACTCTCTTTTCAGCTTTCAGAACAAAGCAGCAGCATTTACTCTGCAATACTTGCCTTTTCTCTAATAATCTGTTTGCACATGTTCCCTTCTTTCTTTGAAAATCTGTTTTTGTGGGGATATCAATTTTGCCTTTTACATTTTTCCACTGACTCTCCTCCTTCCTCCTAAGGGAACAATTAATCCTCCTCTTTCTGCCAAAATGCAGTGATTGGTAGCAGCTGATTTTTTCCAGTGTACCTTTTTTCTTATAGCCATAGCTACACAGCCAGTCTTATAATGCTACAAAGACAGTGAAACAATCATATTTTTACTCAGAAAATAAACAAGGTAAGGCAGAGGTTTTATGGCTCAACATATTAAATAGGCAAACTTCTGAAGTTTCTCATGTTAACTCACCCTAAAGCTGTCTACACTCACCACTAATGCAAGTTTTTGTTGTCTATCACCTTCTTTATCACTATGAAAATAATGTCTTTGGAGCCCGCTAGCAGAGATCATTCTTAGAAAACAATCATCATGTTGTTGGTATTTCTTCAGAGCTAGGCTGATGTTTCAAACATCCCATCCCATTTTCTGGAACAAGCAGACCATACCATTTTCCAAAATTAAGCCAAAGATGATGGCTAACCAAGGGAGCATTCGGTTCAAGTTCAATGTAACTGCAAAAGAAAACAGAACAAATTTATCACCTTTTAAGAGATCATAGAAATCACAGGAGAATTCATATTAATTTGTACGTGTAAGAAATCACAGAAATCTGTTAAAGTCTGTATTCCAAAGCCATGCATAAAATTAGCATGAAATTTTCATCTTCCAGACACACAAAGAATTCTACTTTATGTTTCAATGATCCACAATGAGTTGTCTCAAATTCTAACTGATGGATCTGATGGATATAATACAGCATATACAAAGAGATGATGGTGACACAAGAGGTGCTTTTTCTTTTTTTAATAAAGTGTTTTGTTTCATTCACTTTCTATTAAATCTAAATAACACAGATTTAAACTAGAGTTATTTCAGTCACATACCTGATACTGATTAAAAAACATAACAGCAATAATAATGACTTCTATAACAGCTGCATTCTCTCACACACATTGTATACAAATAATGTAGGAATAAAAAAGCAAAAACATACCTCTAATTGCCTGAGAGTTTGATATCAAGACAAACACTTTTATAAATGCAAGGCACAAAGGCGTGTAGTCATGCTCCCAAATAACAGCTGGAATTAGCAAAAGCTTTCCATAGCCGGACAACAGCAGTGCTTTGAGGAGTAAAATGAAGTCAGACTTTGTTTTCAGCATCTCAGGCCTCATCCACCATAAGGTAATAAAAATGCCAAGCAAAAATGAAGTTTGTTCTAAGAGGAAATAAGAGGAGTTGGAAAGATGAGAATAAAGTGCCAAAATCAAGTCCTTTTCTCAATGAATTTCAGCAAAATGACATGTTGCAAATGCAACCGAGCCACTGCTGTTCAGAAGACATGCAAACATGGACACATCCTCCATCTCCTGTGTTCACTGATGACATTCAAAATAATTCTATCACAGAATTTTTCTGTAGGATTATCATACTTGTAATTTCTGACACCGTACAGCACAGGAAGTTTAGCATATGAACTTCCTTTACTTTTCCTTTTTAACAAAAGGAGAATGTTTTTTTACAACTGTCTGTTAGCCTGTAAAACAAAACCAATATTTGTCTTTTTGAAAAGGTCACCAGTAATGAATGCTTTGCATCCAGCATGAGACAGAACATTTAAGGCTAAAATGTCATTGAACTATTATGACTTTTTTTGACACCATGTCCCTAGGTTACACTGGTATTAATGCAGATGTCAAAGCAACTCTCACAACAACTGTAATAGATTAATTACTACTGAAAAATGAATTCCAACATTTTTACTGGCCTTTTATGAAAGCCTACTTAGAGCAACACTAGACAATAAATGTCTGAAGTTAAACTCTGAATGTCTAAGGGTAATACTAGTTTTCATCTGTGGACTAGATTTAAACTCTATCACTAGAAAAAATACAATAAAAAAGTATTAACCAAAACAAAAATCCTCCCCTGCCTTCAAATTTAGTCTTGCAGCACAGTACGCTACTCTGTATCTTTGTATATTCATGTAAAAAAAACACCAAATAGATACAGCTTTTCCTGATTATTGTTTACTTCTGTAAGGATCATCTTTAAAGTTGCATCGCCTTAATGAATAATAAATGTTGGAGGAAATATGAAATATGGAATGAGGTTGAGCTCTACACTGGTCTTCAAAACTATGTGAATGGATTCAGATGAAGATTTCTAATACTGCCACTTTTCAGTGCTTTGGTATCTAAATCCTGTCAGTCTAAATTGTAATCAGGATCGAAATACGCACTTGCATTAAGCAGCAACAAGTGAGAGAGTATGTGTATAATCATTTAACCATACTGGGTCGGACATGACATGCATTCTGTATTAATTTTTGCAATACAGGCTTAATGAAAGATTCATGAAGTTATTCCATGCTTGAAGAGTAAATAGTTACATGAACTAATCATCGATCTTACCTAAAGAAGCTATACCGAACATTCTATAAAAATCCCATTCCTTGGCATATCTGATTAAGTCATCGGGATCTATATTTTGGCTTGAATCCTGTAGCTGCAACCACCTGAGATAAGCCTCACAGAGCAAACAAAATATGCAGAGCTTCCCATGAATCTGGTAAATGAAAGAATAATAAAAGTATTAGTATTAAATCAGCATAAATTAAAGCATTAGTATTAAATTGGTATTTAAAATACATTTCTACATTTCCACACAAACAAGTTCTGTAGGTTTATTATTTTTGTCTAGAAATATACGCAAATTTCTTCTGTTCAGCCACTAGTTTAGCACATTGTGCTTTTAACATAAATTAACATGATAAGCCAATTAGAGAAGGTAGGAAACTGCATGAACAGTTCCATATAGAAGAAAGCATATAACTGTAGTTTGTAAAGCCTGCTCTGTACTTGTTTTTTTTAATTGGGAAGGGTGTTTCAGTCAGGAATATAAAAACAAAACTGTGCCAAAGCTAGCAGAACCATACTGTCAAAAACTTAATTTTTAGGGCAACTACTCCCTTCAGTGAACTGGTTTAAATAACCTTGATTTTGTTCTCCCCTGGGACAATCTCCATTAGAAGAAACTGGTAGTATAGTTATACCAAAAACATTTCTTAGTTCAGATAAGAGCTAAAGATAAATGGAGCAATATAACTAAACAAAACTAAACAAAAGTATCCTCTGAAGTGACTGCAAAAATGATGTCATGAAGGTCCATGTTAGCATGTTCCACATTAAATAGTCTGTAAGCCAGTGTGTATGTGGGGTGAATTCTGTTTTATACAAATTTAAACAAACCAATGCAATTTTTGTGCATTGATTCTACTTTTCCCATTAGAGACTAGTTATGCCAATTGCATACACATGCACAGGCTAAGCCAGTTTAAAATTAAATATTTAATATATTTGAATATTTAAATATTTAAATATTTGAATAGATGAAATTTCCACAGATGGAATACTTCTTTTAGAAGCCTCATGGAAAATATCATTACCAGTTTCCAGACACTAAAAATCTTTAGTCAGGTTTATGCTTGAAAGACGAGGTGAGTATATCTACCTACAATGATTAACACTGGACTGGCCAAGAGGTATCAGCATGAACACGGCATACGCTTACGCTTGGATAGATTGCGCTAGATTAGCTTCCCTCTCCCAGGAAATCAATCCTTAAAGTGAAAATAAGCAATTCTGTCAGAAAAGCTACACACATACACTCCAGCCAGGCCAGTACAACTAAGTTGACTATGTAACTCTGCATCAACAATGCTTCCTGTGAAAGCCACTATCTTTTGTTATAGTTTTGAGGACGTGGTTAATTACTCAGGAGGAAACTCATGAAAAATTAGTACAGTAGGTTTAATTGGGCATAGTATCGTTAATATGGCATGTTATACTACTATAGCTCATTTCAAAAAGAACTGCTTCCAAAAGACATTTAAGTTGGAAATGAACTTGAAGTTAGACCTTTCTCTTCCAGTGAGCCCAATTAGGACTCTCTTTAACGTGTAGGATGACTGCTCTAATTGCTGGTATTGTGGTATTGCTACTGGGGAGACATTAACTTTCTTAGTAACATCTCGAGTTTGAGATTTCATGTGTTCAAATTAATGATATTAGAACCTTAACCTGTTTGAGAACAAAACTGATTCCACTGGATGGAACTTGTGGAAGGGCAGAACAACAGTTCCTGAAATTTTACAACTATTACAATAAACTTACCAAAGCTAAATACATCTTTAGCCAAAAGAAAAAAAAAAAGAGTCACAGAGTAGGGGCATAGCAACTTACATTTATCTTTGTATTGAAAAGAATATGCCTGTATGCTTGTGCTTTACATAAAACAGCATTAATCAAGATGATAACAGGATCATACTCAATGTATTTGTCCACAGGTTTCTGGCAGGATTTCTGAAAGTCACAAAATAACAAGAATTAAAAGGAAAAAAAAGAAAAAGAAAACATTTATTAAATGCTCCTCTACGCTTAGCACAATTGCATAAATCCAAAGTAGCTATTCAATACTTATTAGTCTTTCCTTAATGTAATCTTCATTTTCAATAGGTTTTTAATCCTTCCAGAAAAATTGCTTCCCCTCCTTGACACTACAGTTGACATAAGGATTTCCCTTACAAAAGATAAAGATATGTTATCGATTTTTACAGGCTTCAGATTAACACAGATAATAAATTATGCAAAGATCTACTTAGTTATCATTTTATGTCCTACAAATCCAAAAAAACCTAGACTGCCTTCCTAACGCTGAAGACACGCATCAGTATCTTGTTAAAGGTTATCTGATCATGGCCTGTATATTGGGCATCTGGGGATTTTTTTGGCAAGAAAATTAATTTATTTTGATTTCCTTCTTTTAAAAGAGATGCTTTATCTTCCTATCCTACCTTTTTCCTCCTTTCAAGAACAAAAGTAAATGTTTTTCCCTGTTGCATTAGTGTTCTGTACTGGTAAATAGTCCAGATGTTTCAATTCGTTTTGCACTGTTGAACAAACACCAATATAACTAGAATACTGATAATGTAGTTTTCACACACAGATATAGCCAAAGAGTAGGAAGTTGCCACTGAGCAGTGTTAAGACACTGGACTGTTACTTCTGGATCCTGCTGTGCCTACTAGAGAGGTTATTTCACCTAGATCACTAGGAACTGGTCATCAACTCCCTTCAGACTTACTGACTTACGTGCATAGGCAGTCACTCCTTGACTTGAATTAAATGAGAAGGGCTAACAAAAGGCTATAATATTAACTGTGAACAGGGCGGTTAAACCTTTCTTACAAAAGGCTCATCTAGCAGAGCTGAGTGGGAAACAACTTCTAGCAGAGAGCTGAGGAGCAGCAGCAGTTGATCACAGCAACCACTCCAGCTCGAACAAGTGCACTCGCAGAAGGATGCTCGCCTGCAGGTCAGCTTTCTCGTGCTGCCGATCCTCCAGTTCAGCTACTTGTTTCCTCCTCAGCTAATCCCACTCCCTGGGGCCTTCACATTACCTGCCATGCTCAGAGTACAACAGTCAAAGAAACGATCTCTATCGCCATTTTAATGAGTGCACGGCTGTGCACTGCCAGAAGATAAATCTACGCACGCAGCTTTCTGAAATGCTGTAACAGTCAAGAATGCAGCATTAGACAACACACACCTAGACAAACTCCCAGGAAAGAACAAAAAGTTTTTTTAAATTTTATAGGGATTCCTTGTGTCCAAAGTTAACTTTGCCTTGCTGTTTACCAGAACTGCTAATGGAGAATTTGAGAATGCAAAATTTCACTAGCAAATTGACTCAAAAGTCCAATATCCATCTCAAGAAAAACATCCAAACAAATGCCTAAGTTGAATAGAGTGTCTAAGGAATGTTCCTATCACTAATCAGTGTTTCTTGGTCCAGCTCAAGGAAAAAAAAAAAAACCAACAACAAACTCATATGGATTAGAAAACACTGTGTATGACAGTACACAAGTAAGAGCTAATGAATTGAAAAATTGACTCAATTAACCAACAGTTTGATAGGTCTAAAATTAAGGTGACAGAGATGGAAAAAAGGACATAATTAACAGAAGACCACAGCTACAGCATTTAACAGAGAGAAAAAGAAATTGCAACGATAATTAAAGGCAGTGTTTTACTTCATTTATTTCTACAGGGAAATCATGAACAGATATTCTTACAGGTAGTAATGTACATATGTCAAATCTCTGGGTTGTTGTAGCACAGGAAAACTCCAATTTTTTTTTGTGTAGGCTTATTCACACAAGCACTGGACAAGCAGAAACAAAAAGAAGATAATTCTTGAACACAGATGAAGGATATCCTACATACCGCAGGATTTATTATGCTCTCAAATTTTCCTACAGCAGAATATTTTTTTTACCAGGGTAAAAAAATCTTTCTGAGAAGAATAAGTAATGATCCTTTCAAGTGGAGGGTCCCAACCCAACACCGATGAAAAACCTTGCAGCTAAGAGGTACTGAAAAATTTTTCCTGCCAGTTGACATGAATTTTAGACAATTAAAATATATCACACCAACTCTCCAGGCAAAAACAACGATACAGAAATCCTAATACAGATACACAAGGAGACTGCTACAAATAAATGCACAAATAGTGGTGTTACCCATAAGAATGGGTCTTGTGCTCCACAGCTTCTGGCAGCCACAAACAAATCTTCTGCAGCTGCGAGAATGATGTTTAATTCAGTATTTCAGCATACTACCACCAAACATTTAAGAATCCTATTTCTCCTGTGTTACTTCAACAGGAAAAGAAAATCTGCTGTATCACAAAAAACCAACCACCTTCAAGGACTTTTCACACACATACATTCATGTCTGCCTGTCTTCTAGAGCTGGATGAGAGCCCTGTTCTTAATATACTTTATTTCTGTTTGAGTCTTAACTATATGAAAGCAAAGTCCTTTGTGTTTATCCAGCCAGCGACCCAGGCAGCACGAGTTCATTCAAGGACTTGTGGGACCTACAGACCACCTTACTGCAAAAGATTTGCTAGTGCACTGAGAGAAGGGGTTAAAGAAATTTAACAGAGATGGCATTTATTGATTATTGCTGTGCATGCTAATACATATGATGCTTTATGCTTTATGCTTTACTAACTAGCTATTGTAAAAACTATCCAAGGGGGGGAAGTCTTGCATTCCTCACAAGGACAGTTCCTGATAAGAACCGAGGGGCCTTGCTTTGTGCTTTGAACTCTTTATCTGAAGTGAGAAGTCCTGCACCTCCTCACACGGACAGTTCCTGATAAGAACTGGGGGCCTCCTTCAAGAACCAGCTAAAACCGGCCAAATGACTCCTTGGAACTAATTTTAATACGAAGCGGGGACAGCTCATGCATATGTATAGGCGTGTTTTTTTGAAACTTCATGTATATGTAACACTTGGTTGTATAAATTCAAAGTGAGTTGCCGCGTCAGGTGCACAGGGTTTTGGCGGGGCTACGCCCCCCCGTGCTGCCTGGCGCCGAATAAACATACCTACTTTACAATCTTACAGATTGTGGAGTCTGTTTTCCGCACGTCAGTTTGGCGAGCCAGGCAGGAGGCTCTCTGCTTGGCTGCGGGATCGACTGCGGAGCGGACTCTCCTAGGCGCGCCCCGAGCACTTTCCTCGGAGGAGCCTCCGCTGCCAGCCGCTCACCGCGGGAGCAGACAACAACCTCCTGAAGCCGCGGACCAAACGGTATGTTTAACGATAGGGGCCTGTAAGTCATACGCGTGGCCGGGGCAGCTGGTAAATCGCGCAGAGACGTCTGGCGTGCAGCATAGTCCCCATTGGTTGGGTACCCAGGTTGGTTTGGGGCTCCAACTGGGGACTCACTGACCGATAGAGCGGCCGCTAGCGATTTTGGGAGTAGATCGAGTGAGTCCGTGTTTTGCCGGTATTGATTTTTGGTTATTGTAATAAGGCATTTGGTGTTGGCTACTGATTTGGACTTGTTGAACCATAGTGTCTGTATGAAGGATTTTTGTGTGTGTGATCTTCTATGCTGCATGGCAAAAATTCTATGTTGTGTGCAGGACCTTCTATAGTGTAAAAGCCTGTGTTGTGAGAGCGTGAGTGAGTCCCGGGAATCTGAGCAAAGCTGTGACTTTCTGTGGCGTGAGGTCAGTCCAGCCGCCCCTAGCCGCCCAGATTCTTCTGAGGTAGGCTAGAAAGCAAGGGGACTTTCCTCTTTCCAAAGTTTCTTGTATGATTGTGTGACCACTATAAGTGTGTGGATGTCCATGAGGGTGTGGACACTGTGAGTACCTTTGTATGTCGGCACGAAGAGAGATTATATAGAAGTAAGAGACAATTTTCTGTGTGAATTGTATTGTCTGTGTGCAAAGACTGAATTGGATCCAAACTGTGTGTGTTTGTAACCGCGGTAGTAGTTTATTGTGTTTTGTCATTATAGATTCCTTTGTTCCCTTGTGGTGGGACCCCAACGGTCCTGAATGGTGTCCCTTACACCACGGTAACTCTTGTAAACCTATATTTGTTCCAGAGTGTAAGTTGTAGTGGAAAGTTGTGGGTAGAGTTTGGCTGGAATTTTGAGTGTCCTAGGTGCAAAATTTAGACAGAGATTGTAATAGGAAAGAGAGGGCTGTGTTTGTGTACGGTGGAAAAGAGGAAGTTCCAGCTCCAGAGTCCTCTCAGACTGAGGAGAAAGAGGAAGTAGTTGCCCAGTCAGACTCTGGGGGAGTGGCAGCACCTGTCAGACTCTGGGGAAGGGGTGGTACAGCAACTGAGTTGCTGGACACGGAGCAAAGAGAGGATCAGATAATAAATCAATAAATATGGGAGGGGGTCAGAGCGGAGGAATATTAAAGAAGAGTCCTCTGGGTTGCGTACTCGCTCACTGGAAAGATGTTGTTGGGACTGGAGGTACGGAAAGTAAGAAGACCCTTATCAAATATTGCAATCAGTGGTGGCCGTTGTATAAGCTAGAAGGCGAGGCTAAGTGGCCGCTCAATGGGTCAACAGATTATAACACCCTTCTACAACTGATGTTGTTTTTAAGAAGAGAAGGGAAATGGGACGAGGTTTCGTACGCAGATATGTTTTTCACCCTCCGAAACCACCCGGAGTGGCAAAGGGACTGTGGAATGGTACCCCCACACGACCCTATCGTACTCGCACTTGAGCGAGAAAACAACAAGGAGCTCAGAGGTAAACTGAGGCGGTGTTGTTCCGCATGCAGTATCGGACAACGATGTACTAAGACAGATAAAATTCACCAGGCATCAGAACAGGATTTAACTGATTTGTTTAAGCCTCCCCCTCGACCACAGGAACGGGATGCGGACTCAGACAGAACCCCCCCGGACAGTCCCGTATCACCTCTCCGGGAGGCGGCGGGGCCGGATGGTGGGAGGATGTTAATCAAAGTACCCTTTTCTATTGCTGACCTAGGGGAATGGAAAAAGGTTGCAAAAGATTATAGAAGTGACCCGGTAAGTGTAACTAAGCATTTCCAATTTATTGTAAGACAACACAATCTTGATTGGAATGATATACAATTATTATTGGAATATCTGACTGAGACAGAGAAACAGCTAGTTTTAAAAACAGCAGGGAATCTGGCCGAAGACCATTATAAAGTTACAGGAGGGGACGTTAAGGAACATTTCCCTCTCCAAGATCCAAAGTGGGATGTTAATAGATCTGCACATATGGAAAAATTGAAGAAGTATCAGGAATGGATTTCAAAGGGAATGGAGAGGGCAATCCCCAAAACTATAAATTGGTCAGCTTTGTATGCAATCAGACAGATGCCTTCCGAGTCCCCATCCGAATTCCTGGATCGACTGAGGGACGTGATGCGCCGCAGCACACCGCTGGATCCTGGGTCAGAGGTAGGAATACAACAACTAGTCTCCCTATTCTTGGGTCAATCCACAGGAGATATAAGGCGCAGACTTCAGAAATTACGCCCCACAAAAAGCAGGAATTTAGAAGTGCTGCTGGATGAAGCATGGAGAGTGTTCAGTAACAGAGAGGAAGGATATAGGCGAGGGCAAAAGAAGCTGATAACTATTATCCGGGAAGAAGGGGAAAGAGGGACTAAACAGCACCTGCCCCGGGTGGGTAAAAATCAGTGTGCTTTCTGTAAGAAGTTTGGTCACTGGAAGAAGGAATGCCCAAAGAATAAGAAAGATGGCCAAAGGGCTCAAAGAGGAAGAACAATAGCCCGCGCAGGGGAAGACTGACGGGAACCTGGGGAATCTACCCTAGCGGATCCACTGGTTGTAATTAAGCTAGGGGAAAAACAAGAAGAAGTAGAATTCTTAGTAGATACAGGGGCAACAAACTCTGTTTTGAATCAAGGTTTGATGCCCCTGGGGAATGATTATGTTATGGTAAAAGGGGCGACTGGCCAAAGTGAAAAGGCATATTTTTGTAAGCCTCTAGAATACAAACTGGGAAAACAATGGGGCATCCACAAATTCTTATATATGCCTAACTCCCCAAAAGCACTTTTGGGAAGAGATTTGTTGGAACAATTGGGAGCAAAAATCACATTTGAAAAAGGAGAAATTACTCTGGAGGTAAAGATCAACAATATGTTCAGATATTAAGTCTAACCCTAACTAGTCTCCCCTCAGAAGGAAAAATTAATGAGGAAATCCTAAACCAAGTGTATCCAGGAGTATGGGCTACCGACGTACCTGGAAGAGCGAAAAGTGCTCCACCTGTCAAAGTTAAGATTAAGGAAGGCCAATGACCGGTAAGAATTAAACAATATCCACTAAAGAAGGAAGATAGGGAAGGGATCCAGCCGGTGATAGAAAAATTTCTGCAGTTAGGACTATTAAAGGAGTGTGAGTCTGAATTCAATACCCCTATATTACCTGTTCGGAAACCCGATGGGTCATATAGGGTGGTCCAAGACTTGCGGGCAGTGAATAAAATAACTGAAGACCTCTACCTAGTAGTGGCGAACCCATATACCCTGCTGACTGTGTTGACACCTGAACTAATTTGGTTTACTGTTTTAGATTTGAAGGATGCTTTCTTTTGCCTCCCTCTCCATGAAGCCAGTCAAAAATTGTTTGCGTTCGAATGGGAAAATCCTAAAAGTGGTCGGAAGACCCAGCTCACTTGGACGGTGTTGCCGCAAGGATTTAAGAACAGTCCTACCATTTTCGGCAATCAGCTTGCGAAAGACCTGGAATCCTGGGAAGCCCCGTCTGAGAAAGGAAAATTGTTGCAGTATGTGGATGATATCCTGATCGCTACCAACACAGAGGAAGACTGTATGACATGAACGGTGAGTCTGTTGAATTTCTTAGGACTCCAAGGATACCGGGTGTCCAAGAAAAAGGCCCAGTTAATGCAGCGCAAAGTGAATTATTTGGGCTATGAAATTAGTGCGGGACAAAGAACTTTGGGACAGGCCCGCAAAGAGGCGATATGCCAAACTCAGAAACCTCAGACAGTAAAGGAGTTGCGGACTTTTCTGGGAATGATGGGGTGGTGCCGATTGTGGATCTATAATTATGGACTGCTTGTTAAACCACTGTATGCACTAATAGCCACCGAGCAGAAGTATCTTGAGTGGAACAAGGAGACTGAACGAGCCTTTGAGCTACAGAAAAAGGCTTTGATGTCGGCCCCGGCCTTAGGACTCCCAGATGTGAGTAAGCCGTTTCTTCTTTTCTCTCATGAGAAGCAGGGCATTGCCCTAGGAATATTGGCACAAGATCTGGGTCCATATCGACGGGCAGTTGCCTATCTCTCTAAGCAGTTAGACGCCACTGCAAAGGGCTGGCCTGGATGCCTACGGGCGGTTGCAGCTGTGATACTGAACATACAGGAAGCCCAAAAGTTTACCCTGGGCCAGAAAATGACTGTTTTGGTGTCCCATGCGGTATCAGCAGTTCTGGAAGCAAAGGGTGGGCACTGGCTCTCTCCACAAAGATTCCTGCGATATCAAGCTGTGTTAGTAGAACAGGATGATGTGGAAATTGTGGTCACTAACATTGTCAACCCAGCTTCTTTTTTCAGTGGGAACACAGGAGAACCGGTGCATCATGACTGTTTGGAAACCATCGAAGCAATATACGCAAGCTGCCCAGACCTGAAGGATAGCCCCATAGAAAACGGGGAAAACTGGTTCACAGATGGCAGCAGCTATGTCTCAAATGGCAATTGACATGCAGGATACGCCATCACCACCAGTCAAGAGGTAATAGAATCGGGGCCTTTGCCCATGAACACCTCCGCACAGAAGGCAGAAATAATTGCCCTAACCTGAGCCCTGGAGTTGGCCCAGGGCAAAACTGTGAACATTTACACGGACTCAAAATATGCCTTCGGAGTTGTGCACGCACATGGAGCAATTTGGAAAGAAAGAGGACTATCGAACTCCCAGGGGAAAATTATCAAACATGCAGAAGAAATTCTGAAGCTACTAGAAGCTGTCCAACTCCCTGAGAAAGCGGCAATTATGCATATTAAGGCACACCAGAGAGTGAGCTCAGACTTGGAAAAAGAGAATGAGCTGGCGGACAGAGAGGCAAAACAAGCGGCCAAAACAGAGGTAAAAATAGAAGGGGCTCTAATTCCTGATAGGCAAATCTCCCTAGAAGGTAAGCCAGAATATACCAAGGAAGATAAAAAACTTATTACAGACTTAGAAGGGTCATATAATGAAGAGGGGTGGGCTTATACCCCACAGGGAAGACTAATTATTCCCTCTCGTTTACTGTGGCACTTGATACGAGAGGAACATAGAAAAAGGCATTGGGGAACAGAGGCTCTGTATAAATATTTGATAAGAGAAATTGTGGCTAGAAATTTATATACCACGGTGAGACAGGTGACTCAACAGTGTGACCTTTGCCTCCAGATTAATCCTAAAAATACTCCCAAACCAGAAATGGGCCAAATTGGGAAAGGCAATGGGCCTGGACAACAATGGCAGGTTGATTTTACAGAACTTCCAAGACAAGGGGAGTATCGATATCTACTGGTATTAACTGATACCTTTTCAGGTTGGCCAGAAGCATTTCCGACCAGAACAGCTAAGGCTCGGGAGGTAACTAAAGTATTGGTACAAGAGATAATACCACGTTTTGGGGTTCCAGCAACCATATCCTCTGACAGAGGACCACACTTTGTCTCAAAAATAGTACAACAAATTAGCCACCATTTGGGAATAGATTGGCAACTTCATACCCTGTATCGCCCTCAATCGCGTGGCCAAGTGGAGAAAATGAACCACTTAATCAAACAGCAAATTGTAAAATTGGGACAAGAAGCAAACCTCACATGGCCTCAGTCTCTCCCTTTAGCCCTTTTGCGTATACGAATGAGACCAAGGGCGAGAGAAGGACTGAGCCCCTTTGAAATTTTGTATGGGCGACCCTATGGAATACAAAAGGGGATATCTATGCAAGTTGCAGATGAGATTATGACTTCCTACATGGTGGCATTGAGCAAACAGCTCAATAAAATTAGAAAGCATGTAACTGGGACCCGGGGAAGAGGTCTAGATGAACCTGTGCATGATATACCACCTGGAGATTATATATATGTAAAGTCTCTTGCAGAAGAAACCCTGGAACCACAATGGGAGGACCATACCAGGTACTCCCACCTCCTTCACAGCAATCAAGATCAGAGAGCAGAGCGCCTGGATACACCACACTAGGGTAAAAAGAGCACCTAAGTCTACATGGAGGGTCACACAAGTACAGGCTCAAAAACTCATATTATCGCGGCATTAACCACTATCACTATTCTGATGAAGGGAGTCGGGGCATGGGAGGATAACACATTTTTGCAACTTCATGAAAAGGTGTCTAAGGTCATGAATCTGTCTGATTGCTGGTTGTGCTCTCACTTACCGAGGAACGGGGGAAGTGGACACCCTGTGACAGCTATAATCTTCCCAGACTCCAAACCCGATGACAGCACCCTTTTAGTGACCTAACAAATGTAAGACTGGGGGATCTTGATTGGCAAATAGACCTAAATCTGGGGAACAAAACCCAAAGTACAAAGTGTAACCGAAGGTGTGACAATTTGCGGAATGAAGGCACGGGGTGTGATCCAAATGGACTGAGGCCCGACAATTTTGGTAAATGGGTAACAAACTGTAGTTGTAGCTGGGGGCACCTCAATATACAATGTAGCAATGCAACATTTGTAGGACAATACCCCAACTGTACTAAATGCGTTCCGGGATTATTAGACCTCATCTCTCCCACGCCATTCCCCCTCAGAGAATGAGAGGCCCCAGATACCATTGTTTATGGGCGAAAGTCCCCAGACGTCGCAGACAAATTTCTGTTTGAGTCTTAACTATATGAAAGCAAAGTCCTTTGTGTTTATCCAGCCAGCGACCCAGGCAGCACGAGTTCATTCAAGGACTTGTGGGACCTACAAAAGATTCGCTAGTGCACTGAGAGACGGGGTTAAAGAAACTTTAATAGAGATGGCATTTATTGATTATTGCTGTGCATGCTAATACATATGATGCTTTATGCTTTATGCTTTATTAACTAGCTATTGTAAAAACTATCCGAGGCGGGGGAAGTCTTGCATTCCTCACAAGGACAGTTCCTGATAAGAACCGAGGGGCCTTGCTTTGTGCTTTGAACTCTTTATCTGAAGTGAGAAGTCCTGCACCTCCTCACACGGACAGTTCCTGATAAGAACTGAGGGGCCTCCTTCAAGAACCAGCTAAAACCGACCAAATGACTCCTTGGAACTAATTTTAATATGAAGCAGGGATAGCTCATGCATATATATAGGCGTGCTTTTTTGAAACTTCATGTATATGTAACACTTGGTTGTATAAATTCAAAGTGAGTTGCCGCATCAGGTGCGCAGGGTTTTGGCAGGGCTACCCCCCCGTGCTGCCCGGCGCCGAATAAACATACCTACTTTACAGTCTTACAGATTGTGGAGTCTGTTTTCCGCACGTCAGCACTGTCATAGACTAAGCGGACAAAATGAAGATGACATTCGTTGTACCATGAGAACGTCCATTAGTAGACCCTCTAGGATGAAATTTTCTCCATACTTGGCTTTTGTGTTATTTTTTTTCCAGCTGTACTACTAAAACATCTGCCTCTAACCTCAAACACCTATGAAGCAAATGTGTGACTGGAGCCTGACTTCCACAAAAATCAAAGCAACATAGGTTTAACTAGATAGCTTTATCTAATTAAAGTGATGTGACTTTACAGACATCAATAATCACCAATACTTTCAGAGATTATCACTATGAGTGTGCAGAACTGCTTGCACGCTTACTTTTAAGATTTTAGTTAGGCAGTTGAGAGTGAACTAAAATACTGGTGCTCACGTCTCATTCCCCATTGCAGTCCTACACAGCTGTAGTCAACGCCCCATTGCAAAAGGTACATCTTTAACAAAACGAAGCTTTTTCAAAAAAAGAAATGTTCAAAAGCTAGTACAACCATGTCCCTCATAGTGTAGCATATCAGATTCTTCCTGATCAAAGCAATCCAAAACAGTTAAGGAAAGCAACATATGTTTTAACATCTCAGTTGCATTAAATAAAAGAAAAGAAGTACTGAAATGTTAACTCTGACTGCATGTTTGTCAGCCTTTTATAAAACACTACTTAAAAGACCTATCTCTTCTTTGTTCATCAAAGATAACTCAACTGTGAACACAGTTCACAAATGAATGTCAAATACAATACAGTGTACAAATATTTCAGGAAATACCTACTGTCACTGAAGGGCAAAGTTTCTAAAGCATGCGAACATAAGTTTTTTAGAGTGCTCTCTCCAACAATAAAACACTACTGAATTTTTAAATAAAAGTATTTTGGGATGTGGACGGTGGAAGGGAAAAATGTTCTTGAAGAGGAAGCCACAAGACGCTACAGAAAATAAAAATATATATTCAATAACCAGGCTTCATTCTGAACTAAAAATAACATGAAAACCACCCCAGGAATATGTTTGCAAATCCCTGGATATTAGAAATACCAGTGAAACAGCCTCATTTTAATATTCTTTTCCCTGGGGTTTGGAGTTTGGCAAAATTAAACTACAATTCTTGCTGGGCTCCATATACAGCATATTTTAACAACATTTACATAGATTCGTCGTGAACGTAGGTCCATTTACCTAGGTTCACAGGGCAAACTAACACAGACCCATCATCTTGTGAGAGTGCCCTTAATCCCAGTTGACCCGTAAACAATAAAATTTAATTAGCTGTGCTGCTTTCAGGAATGGGCTCTTTTTTACGGATGCAGCTAAGTGTCGTAATAAGCTGAAAAACAAAACCGCTCAGTTTCAGAGGCATTCCATTTCAGACACCTGAAATGTAAAATATTGTTATATAATTTTTCCTATATGATACATCTTCCAGTAGCGAGTTGGTCTGTAGATTAAGTTACGTAAATAAGAAAAATGACATACTTTATCTTCCAGGATGATCTTTGTACTCTTAACGGATTCTTTACCTTACCACATAAATGCTTTGTATTCAAAGCATTTACAGCCTGCCTGCCTCGCTGCAATAAAAGAGCTTTTCAATTATTTTTTAATTGCAGAAAAGCTAAATGAAGTGTGCACTGCTCAGGCAATTTGCCTTTCTTATTACAAAACACAAGGGGGATCCTGACTGAGCTCTACATATTGCAATGAATAATTTCTTTCCCTTTGTTAGGGTCTGGAACCATTATCATTTTTTAAACTTTATTTTTAAACACAACACTATATATGTAATTTAAAACCAAATTTAAAAAAAAAATTCCATGTTTTTCCTTCTGTTTTTGAATAAGTCAAGTTTGCTAGTTTCCTTTCATATTCATTGCACTTTGACTGCAGAATTTATTCCAAGTTAGCCAAATGTGGTTTTTATTCCCCTATAGCATTAATACTGTAGTGGCAATGTTATTTGAACTGTATTTTTTGCTACTGTTGTTAATGTTGGTTCATAATATATTCAGCGAAGGTTCATTGTATTACTCACAGATCATTTAAGTTTTAAGGATCTCAAAATAATTAACAAAAATCTCTATAAAGACCGACTTAGCCTTACTTTCACCATCACTTCTGGTTTGGAATAGGGAAAACATCAGCACGTTCACAGCGCAGGACTGGAATCAGACCCATGAGTTGCAAAGCAAACACCAGAAGTCACCTTCGTTGCAGGCAATCCTGCACATTCCCCCCACACCACGCTGTCCCCCCAGTTATCACACTGAAGAAAAAACAGATCATAGAATCACAGAATGGTTAGGGTTGGAAGGGACCTTCAAAGGTCATCTAGTCCAACCCCCCTGCAAGGGGCAGGGACATCCCTGACTAGATCAGGTTGCTCAGAGCCTCATCCAGCCTGGCCTGGAACGCTTCCAGAGATGGGGCATCAACCACCTCTCTGGGCAACCTGTTCCAGTGTTCTATAACTCGCATCGTAAAAAATTTTTTCCTAATTTCTAATCTAAATCTACCCCCCTCTATTTTAAAACCATTACCTCTCGTCCTATTGAACAGGTCTGCCTGAGGAGGTGAATTTCTTCAGAATTTTATTATCCGTTTTTAACTATCTTTAAGTTCTTTTTAAGGAGCAATAGTCCATCTGTCTCTTGTAACGGCATTTCCACAGCAACATATATGTAGGGTGAGAAAAAGGTTCATTCACTAAATGTGAATCTTGAGTGAGAAGTCTGGGGTAGGCTTCTGCTGAAACTGGCCTTGATTAAACAAAACATATTAAAAAAAAGTTACAGAACTTGAAGAATTTGTGGCAGTCAGCCACTTTGCAGAGTTCTTTACAAAAGACATGACCTTTCCATCCCAAGTTTCACGGTACTGAGCGGACTTCTGTGTTTGATAGGAGAAAGTTTCTTTGGCTTCTTCAGTATTTGTTGCAAATCTATTTCCAGAGTGGATATCAACATTTGTGAAGTCTTTAATGCTTCTCTGCATTAAAATTAAAATATGGACCTCAGAAAACCTTTTACTTACTTTAAGAGCAATCACAAATGATGAAGGACCTAAACTGAAGTGGCACCATGAATATTAGGCTGAATTTCCAAAACTGTACCCTAATACTGTGAGCTGAAAACAAATGTTCCCTAACAGAAGCTTTTAGTATTTGCCTCTGGGAAAAATCCATTCTTCTCTACAACAGATTCGTACCAGAACACAAAAATCATAGTATTTTGCTTAGGCATTCAAATTTAAATCTGAAAATAAGGCCCAGATCAGGGCCTAAAAATAAATGTAGGACTAGACAGAAGATGCTGTTGGGAGAACTTAGCTTCTGCAATCTCACAATGATGTTCTGAAAGGTGCTGAATGACAGGAACATCCTGAGAATGGCCAAGACCTTTTAGGTGCAGATTTATGAATTTATCAAGGATAACTTTAAACTAGAATTGGGGCAAGTCTGTAGCTCAGTATAAAACAGTGATGATCCTGGCAATGTTCTGCTCGCTCCACATTTTCTGGGGCCAAAATAAGGAAAAAAAACTGTTCATGTCATATCATATGGAACAAACATTGGGTTGCTTTTTTTTTGCCCCTTAATGTGTCAGTATTTTCATGTACATTCCCATGTTGAAAATGGGAATGAAAAACAAGTATTACAAAGCTTTTTAACAACAAAAAATCTAGATGATATCCATTGGCCTCACTTTGAATATCCCTATACAATCTTTATATGTACTTTTTATTTTTTGCCCCTTAAGCTACAATTGAGTAGTAGTACTCTGCTCTAATGCCACAAAGACAGATGTAAACTGTTCTCAGGCTGAGTGACCGCCTGAGTGACCTTCTAATCTCACCTCAGACCTCCAGTTTTTCTTAAATACCTTCAGCTTTTCATAATTTTTAGAGGCCTACACTCTACGTTTTATAAATACAGGATATAAACGATGTTTCACACTGGTAAGTGGGATCTTCATATTTTCAAAAGTGAAGCCAATTACTAACTTGTCATTATTTTCAGGTTAAGATGATTTGTAATGCTGACAAACTGATTATAACACTGCTCGTGAACATTTGTGAAGGGTACCAAATGCCATTCTGTACTTGACTGTTTTTTGTTGTCAGTAGTGTGATGCTGATCAGCTTTGCAGGTCTCTGGATGGAGCACAGCATTGAGTGCATGGAGTAGAATGCCTGCAGAGGGTTAGCGCAGTGGCAAAACTATCAAAACATTCTCATCTCCACTTTATAAACCATAAGCTAATGTGTTTCTTACTAACATGTTTCATATTGCCTGTTCCTGGGCGGCCAGAAATGGAGAGAAAGGGTTGGAGATGATATGACATGGCACCAGATAAGAGCAACTAGGACTGAGGCTGAAACTGAACCATGATAAGCCACAACATACACAGAAGAAACAAACTGACAGGAGTAAGTGAAAACTGGTACCAATCTGGATCTGCATGAAGAAAGGACAGAATTCCAATTTGCTAGGAAAATGTGATTCTTTGCTCTTTCTTTTACTCTGTTCTTTACTCTTTTTGTAAAAGTTTGGCATTTGTGATGAACACAGCAACTGAGAAATCTTCGATTCTACACAAGATGACACAGCTCCAGAAGACTAGGATCTTCAGTCCTTAAATGGTTACATGCTAAGAGGAAAGGGTTCCATCTACTGGCTCACAGCTTCCCTTGGAGATTATCATAGCCAAATTAATAAACATTAGTGATGACCTGAGTTTACAAGATGTGCTAAATTTTCTGTGATATGGCTGCAGGCATAAGCTTTATACTTGTCCTTTTGATCCATCTTGTCCTTGGTTTCAAAGATGAGTTTGAAGCTCTGCATGAAAGAGCTCCAAAGAAAATAATTTACATTCCTATTATGTACAAATGACGAATTTTGACTACATGATTTGACTACCAGTGATTTGCTGTAGTTCATATCCACTACTAAACATGATACATTATACTAACACAAAAAAAGCAACTAAACCCCATTATTCCCTTGCAGAGTGCATGCCTAAAGAAAATAAATCGCTATTACTTTGCTTGTCTTTTACCAAAAAAATGTCTGCAGAGATTTTTGTGTACATTTTCAGTTGGTTTATGCTCTACAGCACAAACCACTTTAACTGACTGCTGGGCTGGGAAAAGAAGGACGTGAATCAGCTCTTTCTACTATCATCAGTGATTTGTACATATCTTGTTTTCACAGCCTCTTGTTGATAACAGAAGCTGAGATCCAACATGTACTTCTTTCAACCTGAGCTAACCACTATTTCCCCAAATATA
This sequence comes from Chlamydotis macqueenii, assembly GCF_036417535.1. Lineage (NCBI taxonomy): Eukaryota > Metazoa > Chordata > Aves > Otidiformes > Otididae > Chlamydotis > Chlamydotis macqueenii. The sequence goes on along the minus strand of NC_141558.1, from coordinate 98,754,244 downwards.
AATTAGCCACAGACCTCTATGATCTGGTTGCCTATTATCTCTATTTTTGACCTAAGGAATGCTTGATAGACTCAACATTATAAAGCTGTAAAGAAATTAATCACAGGTTTCATACAAAGCTTTCTGGTCATGTTACATTTATAGCTTCATGGTTAGTAAATTAACCCATCTTCTATTGGCATTCTCAAAATGCCAAGGGCTACAAAGCTGGGGGAAACAACTACAATGGAAGTCTGAATGATACACAACTAATTCTTCACAAAATACAAAATATTCAACAATTGCTTCAAGCACAAAGTTTCTCAATTTTGTAAGGAGCAGACAGGATGTTGTGAAACACAATCATAGACAAAATCAAAGGCTTAGTCAAGATGTATTTGCAAAGCTCGTCATTCCAATCCCTCCCCGCCCCCCCCGACATATCAGGTTCTAAGTGATCAAAGTTTCTATGCTCTACAAAAAAAAAAAAAAACAACTAACCACTGAAGACAAGTTTCCATAAACCCTATCAAAACTTGAAAACAGTAATTTAGAAATTGCTGAAAACACTGCTTAAAAGGTAAAGGTAAATGCTGTTTTTGCTGCGGCTGCGAAATCTCCAAGAAAATGTAGGAGACACTAAAAGATGAAAGTTATTTTAACGTTATGAATATACTATGGGAAAAAAATGAACTCTGTGAGAGGCAGAGTGCGAAGGGAGAGCAGTAAACAGCCTAGAACATGCTGGTACCATTTTGGAAAGTACAAGCACTGTAGTTCGGTCAGTAATACTGAAGTCCTCGCACACCCGTTGAGTAACCATCGGTGAAAAGCTGACACTTAGCTCCAGCAGTTTCCCACCTTCACTGAAGTTGTCCGACCACGGAGCCGCGCTCAGATCGGCCTTTCGGCAAGCGACAGGCACGGAGCCCACCGCCGGGCCCGCCGCAGCGCACAGGCCAAGTGAGGCGGCGCCGCCACCACGCAGCTGCCCCCGAGGAACCGGAGGAACCGGTGGCGGGAAGCACGGCCAACGGAAGAACCCGCACCCAGACCCGGGGCAAGCGGCCAACCCGCCGGCCTCGGGGCCGCGACGAAACAAGCCCGGCAGCAGGGGGCGCTTCCCGCCCGCGGGGCGCGCGGCAAGGCGGGAACGCCACCACGTGCCGCGCGCGCGGCCGCCGCCTGCTGACGTCGAAGCCTCCCGCTTCCAGCCCTCCCCCCGCAACCACTCCCCCCGCCTCCAGCCTCCCTCGCCCACTGCCCGGCGTCCTCGCCCCGACTCACGCAGATGGAGATGCGGAGCACCCCGCGCTGGTAGTCCCTGTACAGCTCCGCCGCCTCCCTGTTGCACTCGATGCAGCGGTAGGCGCCGAGCTCCGCCATGGCACGCGAGAGCACGCCCCGGCCTGTCAGCGCTTCAAACCGCCTCGCTTCCGCGTTCGGGGGCGCGGCCGGGCCGAGCCCGCGCCGCCGTGCATTCCGGGAGTTGTGGTTTTCTGCTGCCCCTATCTACCAAGGCCGGGCCGCAGCCGAACTCCACGTCCCAGAGAGCAGCGCAGCGGCGCCCCCCTCCCTGCCGGTCCCGTGGGCGGGACGGTGGGGGCGCCCGCTGTCCCCGGCCGAGGCGGCAGCGGTGCGCATGCGCCCTGGGAAGATGGCACCTGCCGGTGGCCGCGGGGCCGTGCGGGGGCTATGGGTGCCGCTGGCCGTACTGGCTCTGGCCCGGGCCGCGCTGGCCTTGACCGAGCAGTACCCGGCCTTGTCCCTGCTGCAGCAGGAGCTGCACCGGCAGCACCAGGGCCCGGCGGGGGGCTGCGCCTCGGCGGGGGAGTGGGGAGAGCAGTACTCGGCCGAGTGCGGTGAGTCTGGAGCCGTTTGCCGTGGTGGTTGCCCCGGGGCGGGGGTGAGGGGGCCTGCAGCCAGGCGGCCCTGTGGATCCCCTGAGGGCAGGGGGGCGGTGGTGGCGAGCGCCGGGGTGGGCAGCCGAGCCCCTGCGGCGGCAGCGGCTGAGAAACGCGCGGCCGGGCCTCGCCTCCCCCTGAGGGGCTGGGGGGGCCGCCGGGGCGGAGCGGGGCGGGAGCGGGGGAGAGCGGGCGGCCCGGCCGTCGGCGTTGCTGCTGTTCGGCTGACTCACGCCGAGGCATCTTCTGCGGAAGCTGCACCCCCGGGGAGCGTCGTGCCGTTGTGTAGTGCGGGGCAGAGACCGCGGCTGGGCGGGGGAAAGGCTCTCAGCCCTACGGCAACGGGGAAGCCGTAGGGCCTGTGGTGTCACCCGGGAGGGTTCCTGCTGTCCCGCTCACCGACCTGCCCAGTCTGGCTGCTGGGCTCCGCGTGCTTTTTAATCCCCACACAAATTACAACCCCTTGTGTTCGTATTATTGAGTTGCATATTGATTAACTTTCAGAGCTGTATCTATTTTGCTGGTGAACTGAATGCTTTTCTTTGGAAATGCCAAGTTCAGGTAGCAGATCTTCTGGTCTTTTGCAAGTTAGTTGATGAATTGTGATACAGGCACAGTTAAAACTATTTTTATGTACTTAAATACCTGTTGCATCAGGATCATGTGACAAGGAATCTGTTGGTCTTTGGTCATGAGCATAGCGTGAATGTGCTGTACAGAAATTATAGAATCATAGAATGGTTTGGGTTGGAAGGGACCTTCAAAGGTCATCTAGACCAGTCCCCCTCCCGACTAGATCGGGTTGCTCAGAGCCTCATCCAGCCTGGCCTTGAACATTTCCAGGGATGGGGCTTCCACCACCTCTCTGGGCAACCTGTTCCAGTGTTCTATAACTCACATTGTAAAAAATTTTTTCCTGATATCCAATCTAAATCTACCTCCCTCTATTTTAAAACCATTATACCTCGTCCTATCACAACAGGCCCTACTGAACAGCCTCTCCCCATCTTTCCTGTAGGCCCCCTTGAGGTACTGGAAGACCGCTATCAGGTCTCCCTGGAGCCTCCTCTTCTCCAGGCTGAACAGCCCCAACTCTCTCAGCCTGTCCTCATAGGAAAGGTGCTCCAGCCCTCTGATCATCTTTCTGGCCCTCCTCTGGACTTTCTCCAACTGGTTCATGTCCTTCTTGTGTTGGGGGCTCCAGAACTGGACACAGTACTCCAGGTGGGGTCTCACCAGGGCAGAGTAGAGGGGCAGAATTGCCTCCCTTGACCTGCTGGCCATACTTCTTTTGATGCAGCCCAGGATACGGTTGGCCTTCTGGGCCACAAGAGCACATTGCTGGCTCATGTTGAGCTTCTCATCCACCAGCACTCCCAAGTCCTTCTCCTCAGGGCTGGTCTCAATCCATTCTCCGCCCAGCCTGTATTTGTGCCTGGGATTGCCACGACCCAGGTGCAGGACCTTGCACTTGGCCTGGTTGAACTTCATGAGGTTGGCACGGGCCCACCTCTCCAGCCTGTCTGAATCACGGTGTACATGTAGTACAGATGAAGAAAAAGATTTTGTCAATTCAGTGCAATGTAGACAATTATTTATATGAGAATATGATGTGCCGTGACTGCTTAGCTGTCTGCAGGGTTTTTTTTTTTCCCCCCTTATTTCATAAAGTCTGTGCTCATACCAGCAATTGCTGTGGTCCCTAAGTACAATACAGCTCATGTAATTTACTCAAATCTACAGACTTTCTTGAAATACTGTGTTATAAGTTTCCTACATCTCCTTTTTCTTCCTCTGTATGTGTGCTTTTGTCATCACAACTTAAAATTCTTTGGCTAGTTTTATCTGTGTTTTGGCTAGTTTTATCATCTGTGTTAAGTTGTCCGCCTTTTTTGAGGGAGGGAGGTGGCTACAGTGTCTGAGCACCATAGCATGTAAACACTAAATCAGATCATGAAAGTTGTCTCAGGTGACCATTGCTCCAAATCATTCAAGCTTAAGTATAAAGCAAAAAAGACTTTCACCTAGTGTTGAGATAAAATCTGTATACCATACAAGTTAATAAATAGCAAAGCATTTGATTACATCTCTTCTGTTACACAGACATGAATGATTGACTCAGAATAGTCCTTCAGAGATGTGTTTTGAAGATTAGATTTTGATTTAATGGTGGATCTTGTTTTAAAGGGACCAGTGAAATTGGGATTGATATAAGAAGTTGTGTGTAAATCATTAGGTACCTCAGGTACTTTGCATACCCTCATAACAAGATAGCCCTTACTTACAAAAGTGCATACTTGCCCTGAAATTCTCCTTGCTTTTTAAATCCTATGGCTAAACTGCCAGTTGAAAAATTCCCTTAAGCTCTCAGTCTTTGTTTTAGTACAACTTTCCCAGAAGCTGAGAGTCTTTTTGTCTCAAATAGTTTCTCTTGTAGCCTGCTACAAGGTCCAGGGTAATTTCTTTGGTTGGTCTTTGTACTTTTCCATAAAGTTGTTAATGAGGCAATGTGGTACAGGTTTGACTGTATCTAACTTGCAGACAAGGGCAGATCCATTCTTCCCTATGAGTAAAGCAGTTTGCCTGAGGAAATACAAGATTTGAAGGGTCCTTTTCCCCCTATAGATTGTAACAGATAGGCTGTTCTCATCCCCTGACACTTTATTAAAAAAATTCATTCACTAAATTATTGCTGTTAAGCAGAAAATTATTCTGGAGATAGGCTGTGCCTGCACCTCTTGGTTTGTGAAGCAAAAATTACTCAGTGAGTCCATTACGATGGCTCTTAAACTGTCGCTGACTTACGAGCACCAACACCGAACAGGTACTGTGTTAATAGTGCTGCCATCGCACAGGAGCGTTTGGCTAATGCAAAGAAAAAAAGGGCAATGTTGAAACCTCTTACTGGCAATGCTTTTTCTGAAAACTATGAGTGGTGAGCCACTGTTTTTACAGGACTTTCTGGCTTTAAACTTTGACCTTTTGCTTTTCACCACTCTTACTTCTGTTGTAGAACTTCTCCCACCAGTTATCATTCATGGCTCAGCTTAGTTCCAAGTTTCTATTTACAGGAATGATTTTATATGCTATTTTGATCTCTCTTTATAAGACTTTCTTTTTCTCTTTTAGCGCTGTACTTGTAAGAAATGGGGAGTTAACTGCAACCCTTATGTAATCAAAATATAAGAGTAGCACTGCCTATAAAAGTGAATTAGAAGCACACGCTGCACCCCAGCCTTTCAATTTACAAACGTTATGGGAGATTATAAAATTTGGTATTTATGGCATGGAATCAAAGAGATAATACTGTTTATTTGCTTGTTCTTGTTTGCTCTTGAAATATTTCAAGTTGATAGAAGCTTTAAGATCTGAGGATTTAAAAGCTAACAATTCTATTGGAATAGCAGTTAAAGCACCATTTGGTGAAATAGTGACTTCTGTAGTCTATCACTCGGAGTGGGGGATTGTTGGTTACTGTTGTTACTTCTTTATTTGTTTCCTTTGTTAAATTTTGCTATGCCGACAAGCTATGCTTGACTTTTCATAGATTTGAATCAATTATACTTTTTGTAATGGCCTTCCCAGTAATGTATCTGTGAGGACCTCTGTATATGTTCAGTCAATTATAATTTACTATCCTTTCTGCTTTTTACAGTCTTTATACTTCTGTTTCCTGGACTTCCAGCAGCAGCTCTTTCTCTACCTATGCAGGGTCCATTCCATTTATTTTTCTGTCTGGAATTGGAATAATAAAATAGTTAGGGTTGGAAGGGACCTTTAAAGGTCATCTGGTCCAATCCCTCTGCAAGGAGCAGGGACATCTCCAACCAGATCAGGTTGGTCAGAGCCTCATCCAACCTGGCCTTGAATGTTTCCAGGGATGGGGCATCTACCACCTCTCTGGGCAACCTGTTCCAGTGTTCCACCACCCTCACTGTAAAAAATGTCTTCCTTGTATCTAGTCTAAATCTAACTTCTAGCTTAAAACCACTAGTCCTTGTCCTATCACAGCAGGCCCTGCCAAAATGTTTCTCCCCTCTTTCTTATAAGCTCCCTTTAGGTACTGGAAGGCTGCAATAAGGTCTCCCTGGAGCCTTCTCTTCTCCAGGCTGAACAGACCCAACTCTCTCAGCCTGTCCTCATAGGAGAGGTGCTCCAGCCCTCTGATCATATTTGTGGCCCTCCTCTGGACTCGCTTCAACAGGTCCCTGTCCTTCTTATGCTGGGGGCTCCAGAGCTGGATGCAGTACTGCAGGTGGGGTTCTCACGAGAGCGGAGTAGAGGGGCAGAATCGCCTCCCTCGACCTGCTGGCCACGCTTCTTTTGATGCAGCCCTTCTGGGCTGCAAGTACATGTTGGCAGCTCACGTCCAGTTTCTCATCCACCAGCACTCCCAAGTCCTTCTCCTCAGAGCCATTCTCAATCCATTCTCTGCCCAGCCTGTATTTGTGCTTGGGATTGCCCTGACCCAGGTGCAGGACCTTGCACTTGGCCTGATTGAACTTCATGAGGTTCTCATAGGCCCACCTCTCCAGCCTGTCAGGGTCCCTCTGGATGGCATCCCTTCCTTCCTATAGTGTGTGGACCGCACCACACAGCTTGGTGTTATCAGCAAACTTGCTGAGGGTGCACTCAATGCCACTGTCCATGGTAATTGGGTCTTTAATTTCTTGGGCCAGAGAACAGGATCATAATGCCAAATGGGAACGTGTCTACCCCAAATTTTTCTTATTTGCTTCCAACTTCCTGCCTTTTTATTTCCCTCCGTTGTTTTTTTTTTTTTTTAGCACCTTTTTTTTAAAGGTGTTTTTAGCTAATAGCATAAACGGAAGTAGTGATAATACTAATTATATAAAAGCAATCACATCAACTATTGCTTCTTTGGCTGTGTGGATGTAGTGCTGTGTACATGTGCAGAAAGCACTTCATGAAAGTTCTACGCTGTGGAGCGCCCAATGTGGAAGCTACTCAGATGAGTATGAGGAAATGTGAGATGTAATAGAACATACATGTAACTATTTCAGTCTTGAATGGCATTTTCTCTCTTTTCCCCAGATTCATCATTTTTGCACTTCCATGAGTCGGATTGTGACATAGGAGGATCTTCATCTTGTGAATCTGTGCTTTCTCTCAACACAGAAAAAATTCTGGTATGCTATCAAGAACTTAGTGTACAAAACAATTTTCAGTACATTGTTGAAGTCACAGATTATTTTGTATAACCAGTTAGAATAAAGTTCAGGCATAAAATCTATTAATCACTAGGCACAGGTCTCCAAAAGGCTTAAGTCTGAGTGAGCTCAAGTTGCTGATGAAAGAATGGTTTTGTAGTACTTCAGCGTGAGTCTCTAGGGCTGTCAGCAGTTTCAACTAATTGAAGCTGGTATTTCCACTGAAGGTTAACCTTCACTTGGATTAGTCTGCCAATTATTATTTTTTTTTATTTATAGGGCTGCAGGGGCTATGGCTGAAAAAGGGAAAGGTGCAATCATTTTTACCCAGATTAACTTCCTGAGGAGGTTTACGCAAAATGTGTGTAAGAGTAAGAATGATAACTTGCAGTCGCTACGGAAATAACATTGTGCACAGATGATAGAGTTAGAGGCTTAAGACCATGTTTTACTAAATACAGCACAGATATGGTATGTGGAGAACATTCTAACAAAAGCAGAGTATCTCTTGGTAGAGAGACTTCAAGAGGATTATTTTGGAATTTGGCTTTTCTCGCAACACTGTTGTTAACCTACTGATGTTGGATAAATATAATCTTCAGTCTACATCAGAACACAGGTTTGATGTGGCTCTACTGGACTGAAGAAGTAACAGATACTAAAAATCTTCAAATATTTCCCATGTGAATATACAAAGAAGCCTTGGGAAATCCGTAGAAATTATTGGCTATGAGGGAGCATGGAGACAATGTTCTAATTTGAAGCAACTTATCCAAAGGTGACATTTGGAAATAAAACTACTCTACTGCAAATCCACCCAGCCAATTATTTAACTTGAATATTCTCCTCAGACAGTACTTCATCAAATATTGGTCACATCTTCAGTCTAGTTTAGTCTAGCAGTACCAGCAGTTCTTTCTGAGGCACTGAAATGTATGTTAGCTTGCTAGAAATTTCCCTGTTTAAAAAAAATGTTTTGAAGAGAGCAACAGTTGAACCTGTTGGGAGCTGGTGCTGTGGAGAAAATTCTTTTGAAGGCAGAATGACTCACCCTGCAGCTCTATATGCAAAAATTGTATCTAACCTACAAGTGGGTTCATAATTTATTGAAGTATGAATCCCCTTCCTCCGCCACCGCAAGAACCAAAGACTATTCTGTTATTCTATGATAATAAAACAGAAGATGTAGATGAGAGCGGGGGAAATCGTGTGGTAATTCTCTTACTGAGTGTCATGTGTAGCTCTGTAATCATATGGTGTTAATGTAATGTCAGAATCTTTTGGTTGTAGCTTATTTTCCAATACCCAATGTGGAATCTCACTGTATCTTATCTTTTGTCTGCAGACAAAGAGGTGTAGGCCTTTTTTGTAAATCCATCAAGGAAGAAGTTGTGCTTCAGTAAAAATATTTATTTATATATATATATATATTTTTTTTTTTTTTTTTTTCCCTAAGGTTAACTGTAGGACAATTATAGAAGAATATCATTTTGCAGAGTTAAATATTGAAGATCATTTTTTGAAGTAGATTTTCTGGAAATAACCTGAAGGCTATGAATATCTAAAAAGGTTGTGTTTGGAGGTGTGTGATTTGTAAATATATATGCTCTGCAATGTAGGTTTAGTTTTCTAATTGGTATACCTGTTGAACCCTGCTTGTTCTTGTGCTGGTTTTTAATGACTTTTTTTTTCTGTGAGAAAAGAGCTTTTCCATTTGTTACTGTAAGTGTAGCAGTAGCTGGAGTAATAATTCTCAGAATGTTATAGTGTAATGTGGAATTCGTACATGATCTCTAATTTCAGTTAAAAAAAGGTTTGTAAAATCTGATTTGTTAATCATTCATACCCTCCAAAATACTCACATTTTTAGAGCAAACCAAACTTTCTTGTCATTCCTAAGTTTATTAGATGAACAGGGCAGAAACTGTACAATGGAATTTGGCTAGTTACTTTTGCACTTTGTAGATCATTGAAGTGTCTGTGTCATGGACACAATTAATGAGGCTACTTTTGATTGAACAAACAAAAAAAAAGTGGAAGGGAGGAGGACAAAGTGCAGTCCTCTCAGTAGAGGAAATGGTGAGTTAAGTATGTTCTCTGAAATTTAAGGTGTTTAACTGTGTTCTCTGAAGTTAAAAATGTACAGATGTGCTGTTTAACTGAAGCAAAAGAAGATAACTGAGTAGCGAGAGAAGTTTGGATTTTTTTTTTTTTTTTCCCATTCTGCTTCCTAAAACAGTTTGGAAGACCTATTAATTAAATGAGCATTTTGTATTTTTTTAAACATTAACTACTGTGGTAGGTTTACAGCTGTCCATCGAAAATACTTGTGAAAATGAACAGAATATTTCTATGTTTCTGAGGGGTTGTCTTTGGCAGTATTGGTATCTGTAGGCGCATTGTTTGGGGATTGGAAGTCTTAGATGAGGCTACAATTGGCTGAACAGAATCTATAACTGACAGAAAGTTACTGTTAAAGGGACAACCTTTTTTCTTTAGTATGGCACTGTTAAAGTTAAACTTGTCTTTATTGCTGGAGAGATATTCTCTTCAGTGTTTCAATGTTTAGTGTTTTACTCTTCTGTAGTACCCTTCTCTTTGTAGAAGACAAAGGAATAATTAAAGGAGTAAAGAGTATAAACTTTCCTATGAAATCTTAGAGACTTCCAAAACTTCATGTTAAGTAGATGTAATATAGTAACATCAGCCACTGATAAAGCGCTGGGAATGCCCTTTCATCTGAAAGGTTTGGTTAGCCTTATGTTAGGACAGCAGCAGCACTTGACTGAAGAGCAATTTTTCTCTATATGGAAGACTACTTTAAGGTAACTGAAAACAATTCCTAATCATGTTAGTATTAACTTGTTGATTTAAGGCATTCTTTTAAGGATTTAAGACATAGGTTTTCTATTAAATTATTTACTGTTGTTTGCTGAAGGCTTAAAAAACATGATGTTTTACAGAATCAAGCGAAGTTGCTTGCAGAGCAAAAACGATTTCCCTTTGCTACTGACAATGACAACACAAATGAAGAATTGGGTAAGATGCCATATATAAGGTTTGTGCAGGTGAATTGTGTTGATTGTTAGCACTGAATGTTTTGAAACGAAAGTGGTGATTCCTTAGTGATACATTAATTTAAAGTGATCCTAATAAGCCTGAAAATAGTGAGTTTTCTCTAGTCATACAAAGAAAATACCTCTCTTCCTAAAAATCCTTTCTGCTTTGCTCACTAGAATTCTTCACCATGTCTGCTTAAGCAGGTGTTCAGAAAACACCTTGATTAAATCGTATTAAACAGTCTCAGCTACTTCCTGCTTCCCTTTTTCTGTCATTATTGATGAGTAGAACATTTAAAAAATGCAGAAAATTTTACCACTGTAATATACTTTCTATCAAGCATAGATCTTGGACCTGCCTCCCCCTCTCCACACACTCTTCCCATAAACGCTTACAGGCAGCAGGAAGGCTTTCTGAATTATGTCCTTATACAGGCTGCTACTTGATGTTTTTTTCAAAGCACACTCGGCACAGAAAATTTGAGACATTTCAAATAAAACAACAGGAAATACTTTTCTCAGAGGACTTGAGGAAGGAGTTAGCTACTTTGCTTCTCCAAACTGATGTCCTTTGTAGGAAGCCGAGGTATTATGAGGCAGCAAAGAGATTGTTGAGGATGTGTGTCAAGGAAGGCAGCAGACTGTGTTTTATATAAGAGCATACTCACAAGTTGTCTAATGAAATAAAAACAAATAATTAGGTTTTTGTTGACATAATTTCTACCTTCATGGATTTATCCATGAAAATTTAGGGGTTTAATCTTTTTTCATATTTCTAGCATACCCAACTATGTTCATAGAATCCTACAGGGAATCCTGAACTTCCATCCAGCACGAAATGTTTGATGCTTTTAGTATCTGCTCTGACTTGGAAAATGATGCCAGAAGGTCCCTATCCTCCTCTTTGGCCTGTAGGCTGACACCTCCCTACCCACTTTATTTCAAGTATGTTATGGTGTGAGGAGCCTGGATCCTTCTTGTTTGTGCATATAACTTGTAAGTGTTCTGAGGAAAAAGCAGCGTGGAACGTATGGTGTGTTCTAGAGCAATGTTAATACCCAAATACTTGGGCTAATGGAATATTGTTAACCCTTAGAATTTTCATAATAAAGTGCTTACTTGTATTTAATTAAAGATGAAGATTAATCAAAGATAAAATTTAAAAAGAACCTGGTAGTGTATGAGCTGCCAATCAGTTGCCGTAGTTTTACAGACGTAGTCTACAACTTCCTGTGTTTTGCCGAGGGTCTTGGATAAACAAAATAAACTCATTATCAGCAAGACAATGAGTCTTCATTATCTTGCTTCCTCCACTTTTTTCCTTAATACTGGCATGATTGGTTTGATTATATTTTACATGCCAACTACTCTGTTTTCTGGGATTGGAACCATAAAGATGATACTAAGAGCTGTGTAGTCTTGGAGGAGAATGAAAGGAGGAAAATTCAAGAGCTCTTCAACCTGTCTTTCACTCTGCCAATCTTCTTTCCTTTTTTGACAAGGCTGTGTATCTGTACCGAGTGAAGCTTTTTATGTATTCAGAAAAAAGCTTATATTGCACACAAATACTTCCTTCTGCGTAATAGAAGTGCTCCGAGAATGAGGCAAGCTCTGGACTAAATACATTTCTTATTTCTCTTTCACTTAACTTTTGTCCTTAGTGACGCTGCCAAAAAAATGTGGCTCTACCAGCATGAAAGTGTCATTGTCCTAATAAAAATACCTTTGTTCTAACTGGCTTATTTGTCTCTTCTCATATTTGAGTAAATAATTAAGCTGATAGGTGCCTCTTCCATTCTGTTTGAATGGCTGCTAAAACTCAATAGAAGTGTAGGGAAAGGTAAATCCTCACTCTTAGTTCCGCTGTCAGCTGTTCGTGCAAGCTGCCTGTGGAAAAGTTGTACTTTACCTTACGTAGCTCTGGTCTGCAAGATACTTGGTTTTTGTGGGCAGCGTAGACAGAGCTTAGTCCAGAGTTAAGAACCGTGGGAGATTAAAACACGCAAAATGAAAACAATCTTGAGATATTCAGCTGTCAGAACTGAACTTCAGTCATGCGAGCACAACCACAACTTTCCAGTCTTGTGACTTGACTGTATTTTTGTATCTTGTGGAGATTACAGGAACATGTTTCTAAAACAGTGGTCTGTTTCTTTTTCAAATGCTTGGCTTCTACTCCAAAGTGGGGGGAGGGAGCAATGTGCAAAAACTTAAAAGCTTTTCCGAATTTTAACATGGGTAAAGATTCTGTAGGTTTTCAATCTGATTTTTCTAAACAATGGAATCACTTTAGTTGTAGTTTTTCCAGATGATGCAAATTAAGGGAAAACTCAGTGTTAGCTGAGAAGGCATCTAGGGCTTCTACATGAGATCGTGGTACCTTTCCTGGTCCTAAGTACTTTAGAAGCAAACATGGACCCTTTCCTGAACAACTTGCAAAAAGGAGAGAAAAAAAACCCAAAGAAACCCCAAAATACCAGAACAGTCTTGATAAGCACAGTATGAATTGCATAACTAACAAATGCCAGGTAATGCTTGGGGGAAGTCATTTCAGTGGCAGTTCAGAAATCATTTGATTAATTAAATCTTCAGTACAATGTAGGAACTTATATTAAATATAACCAAATTGTAAAATGTAGTTTTTAAAAATCTGATTTTTTTCTCTCTAATTTACATTTGTAATTTTTTTGTTAGCGATTGCTTATGTGTTGATTGGCAACGGCTTGTATGATGAAGCCATACGACATTTTTCAACAATGCTGCAGGTAAGTTTTCTGTTTCTACACCTAAGAAATCGCTCTATGTAATTATCCATTACAGCATATGGTTTCTGCTAAAACAAAGATTCATGCAAACAAAGATTAAATGCAATTAAGGTTGCATTTAAATTTAAAATGAGGGTAATTATTCTATTGTTTGTTCATTTTTTTTTTTTTTCCATCCAAACATAAGCCAACTCTTAAAATGAGTTGATTCAGTATCCTGGTTATTTGATTAGTATTTTTCTCCTCTGTAGGAGTAAACTTTTTATGGCACTTGGACAAAAAAAAAGGCATCTTCAGAAACCTGACCTATGCAAAATTGAGGTTCTTTTAATTGTCCTCTTAATTGTAGACTGAGATATTTTCATGTGGGGCTTTTTTGGGGCAGCTGTTTGCACGTTGCCAGTAACATCAGGAAAAAAAAGCTTGACAAAGATCACTTACTATTAGTGACAAGTCCCGCATTGCTTTCGCAATGCTAAATGATTTTGTATGCTGGGTTTATCCTTCCTCAGTGGTAAGCATTTGACGAGTTTAATATATGAGTAAAATGTAACCAATACTTCAAGGTTTGTGGGTTGGTTTTGATTTTTTTTTCTTATCAAGATAGAGAACTCAGAATCTTCTTCTATGAAGTAGCAGGTAGCCACTTTTAAAACAAAACCAACCTCAACAGTTAAAAGCTTCAACTAAAGCCAATTTCAAAATCCTGTGTTTTTGTGGCTAGGAACCTGAGATCTACAGCTTTTTGATCTAAACTGGTTGTAGTACACAAATGCAAGCTGAAATGCTGAAAGTAATACTGCAAATACTAACATGTATTTTTTTAAACTCAAATGTCTTGTAGCTCCTACTTAAAATGAGTGAAAGTATGTCAATTGAATGGAGTTATTCCAGGTAATTTATCAGAGGACCAGAATGGCTTTTGTTGGGTTTTTTGTTTGTTTAGTCAGTTTTTGGGGCTGTTTAGTGATCTCTCTTTGATTTGTTTTTAATGTGAGGAATGAGATTTAGTTTTTTTCTGGTGTTTTTATTTGTTTGTTTGGTGGCTTGTCTTTTTTTTTTTTTTTTTTTTTTTTTTAACCATAGTGAGGATCCTGCTTTAAAAACCGCTGGACTTACATAATGTTTCCTGCCTTCTCATTAGGAAGAAGTAAACTTAATATAAGTGAAGATAAGTAAGATATAGTGACTCTAGAAAGAATATTGTGAGAACTGTGTATATAATAGAGTACCTTTGCAATGCACACATCTTGGTTAAAATGAGTATCATGCTTATTGTATGCCAGAAGGGCTGTAAAGTTGTTTTGATTGTTCACTTTGTCTTCCATAAGGCAATTTTAAATGTTTATGAAATGAGTATTAAAACTTAACCAGAACAAAACAGCCTTGCTTAGGTGCTGTATTAGAAGTGGGGAAGTTACCTGAAGTTGACGTTGGCAAGTGTACACTTGGAATCAGCTCAAGTCTGACAAGTTGCCAGTACTGGTGTGCCACGTATCTGTTGTTTTGCAATTAATTTGTTTCTTGGCATTTTTGCCAGATAAGTGAGACCATGTCTATGCTACAAACTTGTAAGATGGCTGTGTTGATTGCAGATGCAAAGAGGCATGATTCCTGACTAGTTTTCAGGGAAACTAACTGCATAGGCATTGTTGTGCCAAGAAAAACAGTTTTGCTGTTGTAGTTCTCCAAATTTGTATGGGAAACAATGGCTGGAGTAAATAACTATGAGTAAGTAGTAGATTCACTATGTAAGATACATCCCCTTAAGTGCACAAGTGGGATAGCCAGGGACCTAAATCTAATCCAAGGAAGATTTTTTTTTAATTTTGCAGAACTATTTTGACAGTATACGTCTAGTTTTAGTTGCTGCCTAAATACAAATTTCATCAGGAGGTCACAGTTTCCTGCTTCCTAATTTTAAATCTTAAATAGACTGAATTGTGTTTGTTTATTGTCACTTCAGTGGCATTAGAGAAAAGAAGCCATATGATTACCAGTAAGGTTACAGGTAATGAAGGTTGGACAACAGACTGTACTGATATGTACACCGCTTCTGATAGGTGGTCACTGACACTATAACTGCACTCTATGTAGCTCATTTTCCAGACAAATACTTGAGAACAATTCCAGTAAATTGAATAGGAAATTGTGAGCATATCAAAGCATGGACTGTAATACAATCAGTTTCTTTGTCTGATGACTGTGGTTGTTCATTGCTTACCACTTAAGATCAGCAAGAATTAAATACATATTGAAGAAAGATACCTTCTTAAAAAAACAAACAAACAAACAAAAAAACCCCAACAAAACAAAACAAAGAAAACCACAACTGATGATTGTATTCATTTTTAATCTTAACAGGAAGAACCAGAGCTGGTTAGTGCAATTTATGGACGAGGGATAGCATATGGAAAAAAAGGACTACATGTGAGTAGATGATTATTTAAATTAATGTCTGACTGAATTATTTGAATCCAAACTGTAAGAAGGCTTGTAACAGGAGGAGCTAGACTGCTTAGAACTTGATAGGTACATCCCAAAGTCTTTGTGCTGTCCTACTGTAAAAATGTACCCATGCCTTGGTAGGCACTCCATAACAGAGTGATCTAGTGGATCTTACTGCTCAAGCCATGGGTACGTTTGCTTTGTGGGCCTGTGGAAGTAAAGCAGCATGAAGCAAGGGTGCCAAAGGGGAATACAGGCACAGGTGCGAATAGTGGATAGTAAGGCTGGGAGTCACAGCCACTTGAAAGAGTTAGCTAATAAGATAACAGGCAATATCTTGCCTCTGAGAGACAAATTTATGAAGTTGCACTGAATTTATCTCCACCTCTAGTCTGTATTTGGAAATGAAGGAGTCTCTTACTGCAACTTGGAAGTGGTGTCAGCTCTTGCAATCCAGTAGGCTTTGTATTGCTTTATATTGCTTCTTGATTGGCAGTGCCTCTTGATACATATACCACCTTGAATTTGTTAAAATAAATTAAAAGTTAAATTACTTACAGTTACAGCTGACTGCTCAAACAATTTCCTGGGCAAAAATAAGCTTAAAACTAGACTATGATCCTTGTAGTTTGAGTCTGTGGCCTGTTGAACTGTGAATGTTTGCTGGAATTCTAGAAGAAAGAATAGTTGAGTAACTCCTTTTAAATTTCCTTTGTGCAGAATATTTAATTCTTTAGTGGTGCTGATGGGATCTTGAAGTCCCTAGTATTTGCCTGTTTTTAACACCAGCATGAGTTTTTCTCTGTTTAACTAGATGTTCATTTTGTAAACGTTTGCGTGAGACACTTTCAAGACACAAAGATGATAAGTACATGCAAAATTTCTTTGCCTTGAAAAAGATGATGATGATCAATGAACTCTAATACAGAACTTGCGATGTAACCAGCTTGTATTTTTTTTTTCCCAATTAAGTAACTGCTTCCATTCTACAATTTATTGAGGACAGTATAAAAATTTAGATAGGCAGGATGCTGATGGCATCAACCCATTTACCAATACTACTTGGATAAAGTTACAGATATGACTGATGAAAACACTAGTGAGCCAGAATATGCATGTGTGCTGTACTTCACGTGAGAGCTTGAGGCTGCTTTGCTACCTGTGGAGCCGTAAACCTGAAGCTTATTCACAGAGTTATATTAACAAATTATTAGAGTTATAGCACAAAGATAATGTGTACAAGCAAAGTTTTTTTTTCTTTTTTTTTATAGCAGATAAGTGGGTTTTTTTCAGCTATTTGTAGAATGCTGTATCTTAGTGTTATTAGCAAAGGTGTGAAGGGCTTTTAGTGTAAACTCATACACTTTCAGAAACTTAGTCAATGTAGTTGTCCTTCAGTCTTCAGACTATATTACTCTAAGTATACACAGTTCTTTACATTGTTTATTTTTCTCCTTTTCAGGATATGAAAAATGCTGAACTTGCTCTGTTTGAGCTCAGTAGGGTGATTAGTCTAGAACCAGATCATCCTGAAGTATTTGAACAGCGAGCAGAAGTGAGCATTTTTTTCTCTCTCTCCAGATTTTTGAAGAAGTTACAATTATACAGTGTTTTCAAGTATTTAACTGATTTAATGACTAAAGCTTTTATCTGTGTTTTTCTGTGAACATTCCTCCTTTTAAAATATACATATTTGCTCTCAAACAGTGTAATTAGTGGTATTTTTTTTAATGAAATATACACCATATGGGGTTACTATACCCAGCAGAATAATATGTATTATGTCTTAAGTGTTTAGTTTTTGACATACTATATAGCATGATCATGTCTGTGTTGGGTTTTTTAATTATATAATGAATCAAAATATCACTTGAAACTTACTGTTTGCACTTAGTGTCACCTTAGTAAATTTATTGTTAGGACTGGTTGGTAAAATGCTAAACTTGTAAAGAATGAGTTTTTAATCAAGTGTTTTGGTTTTATATTTGTGCATGTAAGTTAAATGTCATTCGGATACACAGATATTTTTCATTTTGAAATTCCTATTTTTCTCCTGACAATTACAGAAAATTTATTTCAAGAAGTAGCTTTGCAGATAAATCAAAAGCCTAAATATTTATTAAAGTCATACTGTATAACTGCCATAATAAATTGTAATTCACAGTTCTAATTTTTTAATGGTTTGTTAATAATCGTGATCTGAAAATGTGAAAGGCATTCAACTAGTTGGGAAATATTCCCCTCAACAGAAAATGGTCTATTTTGTCAAAATGAAAGTGTTTATGAGAATACTTTAATTACATTTTCAGTTGAATATGTTGAAATAACTTGAAATAGAGTATTTTGCTTTGTCTGACTTGTTTTTATTTGGAATACTAGGTTTCTACAAATGTTATTGGTGATTTTCATGTACAATGATATTTTTTGTAGAAAAATGCTTTCAGATTTTCCCTTTGATAGGGTTTTAAAAGCAGTAAGTACTGAAATTTATAGTAGAACTCTCCAGCCTGTTCTAGCAAATACAGTCACTCTGTTACAGCTCAATCTGAAAAAGAATAATCTTCATACTTCTAAAACAAATCTATTCAGCCTATTTGCTCTAAACTGTGTTTTTGCTTTTTACTCTTAGATATTGTCCCCTCTAGGACGAATCAGTGAAGCATTATCTGACCTCACCAAAGCTATTCAGCTGCAACCATCAGCACGTCTCTACAGGCACAGAGGTACCCTTTACTTCATATCTGAGGTTAGTGGATTTGGGGGATTCTGTTTGGTTTTGATTGTGTGAGTGTTGATTTTTTTTTTTTTCTTCTTTTTGCCAGTTGTTACTTTTGTTCAAGAGCTTTTTTTCCTATTTAAATTAAAAAACAAATTAGCAACAGAAGCTCCGATTTTCCTATATTGACTTTCTGACAGTTCAGAGGTGTTCTTCAAGTATTTAATCTGCATATGTATTTAACGCAGAGAATCAGAGGACAAGTACCTTGCATGCACATCTAGGATTGTTTTGTGAGTTTGAGGAGTAGGATATGGATAAAAAAATTGACTTTATTTTTAGCATACAGCTGCATTTAAGTAGTATTGTTAAATGCCAGTCTAAAAAGGAACACAGTTATGACCAAGGCAATAAATGCCCTATATACTTAAAAAAAACCCACACCACACAACAAACAAAAAGCGCTTACAAAAATGCTAACATCCTATTTTGCTATGTAATGTGTGCTTTGTTCTTATGCTTTAATATGAATCAAGTAACTTTATCTTCAAAGATTGTGTGAATACTAAATAGCTGATTTCCCAGTTTATTCTTCTGATTTCACTCTATTTGCTTCCAGCTATTTTTCCACTTACTTTGCTATGTTTTATATATCACTTGCTGTAACAGTTAGAAGTGTATTGTGTGTTCCTTATTCTTTGATATTTTGACTGACAGTTGATGATTGTTGCTGCTTAGCCCTGAGACTGACTTCATATATTAGACAAAATTCTGTGGTTTATTTTTATGAAAATAAAAGTATGTATTCGTCTTTATTTGCATGGTGTTTCCTCTGTCGTCTAAAATCTACTTTATCGCAGGATTACGCAACAGCCCATGAAGACTTTCAGCACTCATTGGAACTGAACAAAAATCAGCCTATAGCTATGCTTTATAAAGGCTTAACCTTTTTTCACAGAGGACTTTTGAAGGTAAAGTTATATTAAATAATAGTTTGTGTGCAACAGTATCCTCTATTTGAAGCTGCTTCTGTAAAATAGTAGAAATATCATAGATGTTGATATACATATTTTCTTTCACATAAGGAAGACTTTTTAAGGCAAAAGAGTGCAGGCAAAATAAAAAGATGTCATTGACTGTAATACTTTGTGGTATGACGTGTAAATACAGCTGGTCTTGCTGGATCCTGGTAAACCAGTGTTAACTGATGTGTTTATGGAGTGTTTTGAAAGATGTTTGTACTTGGCACCTCTGCTAATATCTCTATGGTTATATTCAACATTTTTTTCCATGAAATGGAGACTCGCTAGGTTTTGTGAAGGGGAAAAGGGTGCAGAGGAAAATGATTTAAAATTCTTTCTCAAATGAGATAGAAGGTAGTCAAATAAACTGCTGATAGTGCCCTTCATGTGTGTTTCAGTTATACATTGATTCTAAGATTCTTGTGTCTAAATTGAGGGACCATAATTGCTCCCTCAGATTCTGAAATCAGCAGGGAAGTAAGTTCTTCTGATGCTTTTTTTTTTAATGTTTCACCATTTTCTGACTCAAAACTTCTCTGTTTTAGGTGTAGTAATAATCCCCTTATTTCTTGCTTGTAAAGTATTTAAGATACTCCTGCAGTTCTGAGGGGAGAGTAATTTGACAAGTTGTCTGAAATCCTCAGTTTGAAAAGTGAGGATGCAAATATATGATTCCTAAATTCCAACAGAGTGGAAGCTTCTTTTTTAACCTCTGACAGCTTGGGATTCATTAAGGATTGTGTGAAGAAATCTTGACAGAACCTGGAGACAACCCAGGATTCCTGAGTTTCAGCCCAGTATCTTTCCTAGGCAATCACTGCACTTTTAAAATTCTTTTTTTTTAGCAAGCAGGCTACTTCTCTGTTTTCTTAGTACCCAAGCTGTTTTGTTTTTTTTTCCGCACGCAATGTGTGCTGTTAGAAATTCAGGCTGTTATTGAACTTCCTGTCTGTATCTTACTGCAGTCAAATAAGTTGCTTGCAAATAATAGTCTGATTTAATTTCTGATTTTTGGTGTAGGCAGCAGAGTCCCCAGAAAATGATGGTGGAAATATAACTGACAAGGATAAATAATGGCTCAATTTGCAAAATAGAAGCAATGTTTTCTTCTCTTTGATATGCAGATCAACACATTTCTTAATCACCACCTCCTTCCCCCAAATTTATTTTCTTAAAGGAAACATCTCTCTAACATTCAGGTTCTGAGAGATTGTGACTGAGTGGCTTTTCATCCCCAGGTATACCTTAGCTTCCTGTCACATTTAGACTGTGTCTTAAAGGAAGGCTATTCACATCATCTGTTAGGTTTTACTAGGCTTGCTGAAACTTGAGATTTGGGATGAGAGTGGGAGCGTGTTCATTTTTGAGTGAGAAGAGATTATTGTCTTTGGAAATAATCTTGGATTTAAAACTCATCTAAAGGACAGGAGCCTATTAGTAATGGTAGGTGACTATATTATATTTTTGTGCAATAGATATTTTTGTGCACATTGTAGTGCTCAGAATGTATTTATTTGTTGGGTTTTTTTTTTTTTCTGAATAAGAATCTCTAAGTTGACTGAAGATACTAATGATTCTTTCCTTACAGCATTTAATTTCTTGGTCTATAGACTTCAAGATACTTTTCAGGTATTCCTTCATAATATAAAGCAATTGATAATTCTGTCCTTAATTCTAAGTCTCAGTACTGCGTTTGCCAATTTATGTATCCAGTCCAGTTTAAAAACCTGAGTTTTTAATCAAATCCTTTGAAGATGATTTGTTTGAATGTATGCGTATAATTAGTTTTAGATATTTTATTTTTATTACATTGTATTCCTCACAGCAGCAGTACATGCTATTGTGTGAAGATGATCACTTACTCTGTACTCCCTCAATAGAGCATTTGCTAACTGTGCAACTAACACAGAATGCAGTAAAACAATGAAAGGCAGAGTAGAGATTTGAAGGAATCTTTTGGACTGCATAAATGAAGAGGTGTGTTATGAATGAATAAGGAAGACTGTAAGAAGAGACTACTTTGCTTTAGGGACCAGACCGAGCTTTGAGAGCAAACTGTGAAGGGGTTTAATCTCTGAATTCTGTTAAAATGCTAAAAGAATCATTCATTCCCATAGCATGTTATACAAAGGAATTCTGGCTAAATCTGTCATTACCATAAAGAATGCTGCAATATTTCATTTGTTATATGATGATTATCACTTTATGGGTTTTGTAATAAATTCATGCCTTGTTTGTTCCTTCGAAAGGTTTTGATGAATAACTGTAAATTCATCGCTAATAACTATTGAGGATGGTAAAACTGAACAAATGGAGTAAGCGACAAATTTTTCTCTTGGTGTCTTTCTGTAGGAAGCCATTGAATCATTCAAAGAAGCTCTGAAGCAGAAAGCAGACTTCATAGATGCATATAAAAGTCTGGGACAAGCCTACAGGTAATCTAATTCAGAAATAGTTTTAAAATCTATTTTCTATCTGATTATGTTCTTAAAAATGCACCCTTGAAGTTTTACACGTTTGTTACAAAACTGTGCAGAATCATATGTCTATTTGGTAGCTCCTACAGCCAGTATGGCTATGTCAGGATGTGATCAATATAAATAACTTGTAGATCAGCTTTATATTTTTAGTTCAGTCTCCAGTAGCTATTTGAGTCCCCAAGACTCAAAAGGTTAGGTAAGTGGTGGTTTTCAGTGAGGTGTGTTTTAGGTATACTAAATGATTTTTAAATTATGTAAATGTTTAATATGAGCTGTTGATTAATGTGCTCATTAGTTGCCCCCTGAGATGATTGTGCTACTTAAATTTATGGCGAACTCAGTGCATATTGTTTTATAGTACTACTGGATCCTACATCAATTAGTCTGTCACCAAAGAGATTTACAGTTCAGAGAATTTAACTGATTTCCTGTTTAGAGTATTTTTAATCTAGACATGTAGTTTCTTACCTATTCATCAAATAGTTTTTTAAAAAGCATTCTCTATTCAGTAGGGTAACTGTTCACTTTTTTCTTTTTTTTAATTTGCATTAAAGATAAAATAACATAATTTATAATTGAATAAAATGTATTACTTTAAAGGTGATCTGCAGATAATTAGGAAGGAGAAAAGTACATAGAGGTTGTATATAACAAGACAAGAGCATAACATAGTCACCGGCTGAATATCTCGGCCCACTGTAGTTCTTTTCCCAACCCACTGTGTCTTGTCAGCTTTTTATTTCCTGTTTTATGTTTGTATTTTTGGAAAGCACTGATCTACAGCGTAGATGCTGCTGCAACATAAATGGCTTTTGTGTAGCAAGGGTTAAGTTAGATAGGATTGGTGTGCAAGCATTACATGATCATGTGTTCTTTTTCCTCGGGCTTTATGCTTCTTTCAGCATGCAGAACGTGCAATATTTACTGAAGACTATGCCAATTAATTTTTTTGTTGTTGTTTTTTGCTTGTGCCTTATTTACCACAGTGTCTAAATTCTGAACTCAGTGCAGAATCACTAATTTCCTCATGAGTTTTTTCTGTGGTACTCGTGATGTGTAAGTACTTTCCAGGTGCTAAATAATAGTCAGTAATTTAGCCTGGAAGATGGTTAGCTGCCGCCTTCTATTTTCAATAAATGCTTTAACTTTTTTAACTTGGATGTGGGACTGCCCCTCTGGTTGATCAGCTGTTCTAGCCTCTGCCCAAGAAACCTTAATCTGAAGAAGTTTTATTTTGAAGGAGAGAAAAAAGCAAGCCTTATTATGTCTCATTTTGCACTGCATTATTGTTTTACAAAGCAAAAAATTACTTAAACAAGTTATTCCTAACCAGTTTAAATTTGTTGCTTTTATTCCTTCTCACTATCCCCTACCTCCAAAAACGTTCTCTGATCCTCGAGGAAGGGATGTTAAGAAATCTACCTCTTCTTTTCTTTTTTTTCTTTTTTTTAAGAACTTAATGTCTAAAACAAAATTACTGTTGACTTCTTCTAAATGCTCATCAGCTAGAGAAGCCCAAAAGCTGAGTAGAATATTGTTAAATAACTGAGGACACTGTAACTAGGGACCAACTATAAAAAGTCTGAACGACTCACCCATGAACACTTGCGTCTTAAACAGGCAGAAATAATAATCACATTTCTTCAGGGCACTGTTAACTTCCACTGTCAAATTCTTTCTTTCTAGAATCTTATATTTTTAAATTCACCCTTTCTTCTGAATCAAATAAGTTTCAAATACAATGCTTAAAAATATATTTTAAAGAATTATTTTTATAGTGGAAGTAGACAATTCTGATTTGTCCTTCTCTACAACATGAGTTGCAGCATTTAGCATATTAGTTCCTACTTCAAATCTAGTGACTTTGGTGTTTGTGCATTTATTTGAAACTAAAGAGCTGTGGTTAATCAGTGTTCTGTCTAAAAACTCTTTTTGGCAAATGTACTTAAAACTAGTAAATCTTGTTGTTTTTTTCTGGCATTGCTCTTGTTTGGATTAATTTCGTCCAATATAATTTGATGTGGAAAGAATTTAATGATCTGAAACTTTAAAAATCAGTATCCTGGATTTAAAAAAATGAAGAAAAATTAATTTATGTACTATTTCTATTTTAATTTTTTTCATTATAGTTTCTCTGTGGCTATTTTTACTAAAAGGTGTCCTGCACATTGAGTAATTCCAGTCAATATGTTTTTAGTTAGTTTCAGCTTTCAAACACCATGTGCTTTCATCTTATTCAGCTTTAAAGTAGTTAGTATATTTTTAAAAATGTGTTTATATTTAGAAGTTAAGACTACATGTCATAGTGTTTTCCAAGAATGCTTTCTGGGGAAGTTTTGTTTCTTTTAGTTCCTGAAGAAATATCATAGGTATGTGGTTTTTATGGGTTACGTCTACTGAGGATTGTGAAGATTTGTGGTCTTGTGGGGTTGTATTTTGGAGTATGCATTTCTGGGAGTGAAAAACTGTGCAGCTGTTCTGTTATTACCACTGAGGAATGGTTGTAGAATTACTGCTTTTGTTAAAGAAATTTTCTATTAATACTATGTTCCTATTTGATATTATTCCCTTTGGTCTCATTAAAACAATTTTTAACAAGTAATTTTGTTGTCACTGCCTTCTGTATTCTTTGCTTTCCGCTTCATGGAATCACCTAGAGAACTTGGCAACTTTGATGCTGCTACAGAGAACTTCCAGAAGGCTTTGCTGCTAAATCAAAATCACGTTCAGACATTACAGCTCAGAGGAATGATGCTGTATCATCATGGTAGCTTAGATGAAGCACTAAAGAATTTTAAGGTAAGCAGGTCCTAAGTAAATACAGAATTAAAATGTTTTAACTAGGGCTAGTATTCAACAAGTGCAATAAAATGGACAAGTGTCAAGGTTTTTTCAATTTTGAATGTATATGTCCATTTGAACTAAAGTTATTTTTTGTGAAGTCTGTCTGAAAAGATGTATAAAAATTCAATTTTGAATTAAAAACTGTAAGTTTGTAAAACTAAGATACTTCCTTTAATTATTTTATGAACTTCTAAAACCAAACTCTGGTTGAAATGCTTTATCTGTCTCTTTTTTTTCTTTTTTTTTTTTTTTTTTTTTTGACTGATAATTATGTTCTTGCTAATATTTTCATTTGGGTTATATCCTAAAGGTTTTTCTTACCTGGCGGAAGAAGAAATGTAGTAGTCTTTGTAATTTTAAGCTTAAAATAAACAAACAAAGTTCCAATATTTATCTAATTTTTCTGAAGTATTTTCTTTCTTTTGGAAAACTCAAAATATGTTGTGATTCCTCGAGTTTGTAAAAATGTGTGTGTTTCCATAGTTATCTTGCCTCCCTCCATTGGCATTAAATAACTGCCTCATTTTATAGACAGAACAATAAAGGCATATGTTAATCATATGTCCATATCCTGAAAACAAGGAATGAAATAAGATGTGGAAATAATTACATCCCAGTTCTGAATGAGTGTGTGCTTATTTCAAGGAGAACACTTTGTGCATTTATTATGTATTTACCTTGTATAACACAATTTGTAGATACTGGTATAGTTGAAAAGATATTTTGACTTTTTTAAGATGGACATATTCTTCTAAAGACATGTAATTGCTAGAGGAATCAGAGCATTAATTTTTGAATTATAAATATGAATTTTCTATGTGCTTAACCTGTAGTAAATAGTTGACTGACATAATGAAGTGTACTGATCCATGAACCTAGTGAAGATATGGATGGACAAAATGGCACAATATGTATGTTCAAATAGCCAAAAACGACTTGCTACTAATATTGTCAGGAGTATGTTTTGTCTAATTTCACTCAACTAACATTGAACCTTCTGTATCATTAGAGCAAACAAGCTATTTTCATAATAATTAAAGTGTGATCAAAGGCATATTTGCACTAGCAGTTGCTTTTTTTTTTTCCTCCTGCTTTAATAAAGCTGAAAATATTTTTTCTTACATTTGCTAGCAATTTAAGTGCTCAGCATAATTTGAAAGAAAATTGTGATGGAAGTGGATCTTAGTAGTCAATAAGTCTTTTAATGCAGTCTTCTGACCGAACAGGTTAGTTTATTTGAAGGTACCCATTCTCTCTCTTGATTTGTGGGTGCTTTGTTCCTTTAATCTCCTAGAGATGTCTACAGCTAGAACCATACAATGAAGTGTGCCAGTACATGAAAGGTCTCAGCCATGTTGCAATGGGGCAGTTTTATGAAGGCATAAAAGCTCAGACTAAAGTTATGTTAAATGATCCACTACCTGGTCAGAAGGCCAGCCCAGAATATCTGAAAGTCAAATACCTCCGAGGTAAGTTGGCATTGTTTTTCTTTTTTTAAAGTGACTTAAATCCTTCTAAAAGTGCAAGCATGCTTATAGTTATGGCCATTTTAAAGAAACCATCATACATTCTCATGAGCACTGTTGAGTGTCTCTGTTTAAAAAAAAAAATATACACAGATTCTTATTTGTTCATACAGCTAAAAACTAGGACCATAAATGAAATACACATTTCTGTATAACGGTAGAGAGTGTTGGGATACTTAGTTGAAATAGACTTATTTCTATCTTGGAAATTAGCTAATAACAAAATTAAATGATCTAAGGCTAATGACTTATTAAAGTCATGTTGGATAACGGGCAAACATATAATCTTTTTTTTTTTTTTGCTTTTATGTAATTACATAAGTAGGCTGTTTATGCAAATGGTATTTAATTTTTTTTTCTTTCCTCCAGAGTATTCTAGATACTTGCATGCACATTTGGATACCCCTCTTGCAGAGTATAGTATTGATGTAGATCTTCCTGGAAATTTCAAGGACCACTGGGCCAAAAATCTTCCTTTTCTTGTTGAAAATTATGAAGAACAGCCAGGGTTACAGCCACATATAAAGTGAGTATTTTTTTTTTTTTTTAAGCTTCCTCTAAACTTTTTTTTTTTCAATTTTACTTTTTAAAGTGCTATTCCAAGGCATTGTTAACAGCATAAATGTTTAATACTATATGAAAGTGGAATTCCACTGAGTATGTAAATCCTTTTCAAAATGATAGGGATTGGAATTGATTTAGCTTATAAAAGAGGAAGAATGAAACTTAAGATTATTTTTTTTGCTTTTATCTTCACATAATCAATAATATTCACATAATGTTGTTTCATAGTCTATAGCCTTACTGATTAACTATTCTGTTTCTTTTTTTTCTTGCAATTAATGTTAAGTAATTGATAAGTTTGAGATGCTCAGTGTAGTGTTATGTAGCACCCTTATTACAGTTTCTTGTTGTGTGTTAAGTTTTTATTTTGTTATATGTGTAACTTCCTAGATATTTAATAGGCTTTTAATGACAACTGGGTTTCACTGGGAAAAAAATGCTCTCTGGAGTAATTTAGATAACCAGTATTTTAGGAGGAGGGTGATTTCAGTCAACAAAGCAGGGGATTTATTAGAATAGGCTTCCAAAATATGTAGCTAAAGGAAATACAGCAATTTTTCCTGCTGTAAACTAGTTTCTAGAGATATTTTCATGTATTCACCTTATCTATGTAAAAAAATTTCTGAGTTAAACGTTTATGGCTTTTGTGTATATAGAATAGAATTAATCTTTTTATCACAAGAAGCTTTTACAGAATTGTTGGAGAAGTTACAGATTAAGACTTCTGATTCCTGGACATATTCTTACCTAGTGTTGAAAGTTCCTCAGGGCAAGTGTAACATTGAAGAATAATGTGTTATCTGTGAACTTTATTTAGTATCAATTATTATGAGCAAGGTGAAGGTGAAATACTGGTTGTGGCCATAACAAGATCTGCCATTGAATTCAATAAGGCTAGGAGTTCATTTGGGATACTGAGTGTAACTGCCATGTACTGTGTGTTTTCGATGGGGTAGGAGGAGGAAAGTGTTCTTTATACTGCTTTTAAGTATTTCTCAAACAGACAGTGTTGATTATCAGACAAATAAATCTGTTTTACAACTTTCAGGTATTTTGTTGCCAAATTATGTCTGATGCATGTTTTTCTCCTCTGTAAGAGATGTGTTATTTCAGAATTTTGAAAGCTATAAGCCTGATGTGCAAGAACTCGTATGTGTAGCTGATCATCTGGGTTCCATGATGCAGTATGAGACAGCAGGATTTCTTCCAAATAAAAGAATACATAGAGGTATACTGAAAATGTAAATGCAAATGCAAAAAAAATGTATTTTTTTCCACTCTTATAAATTTGAGTGGGGAAAAAACCACATTGATATGGTGTTAATTTAATACTATACTTCTGCAATCTGCAAATTAGTTTTATACTCTGTTCCTTTCAAGTCAGATAAAAAGTTTAAAATGAAAATAATCATTATGTCAGTTGTTTATTGACCTAATTGGAGACTGGAAATCATGATCTCCCAGATTTTATTGATGTTGGCTATTTGTTTCCTCTAAATACATCAATTTCCTGCTTCAGTTTTCCTGTCAGTACAAAAACGAGTGTTTGGCTCTAATTGTTTTTCTGTTTCTGTTGTTTGTCGCTCTCCTTTCCTCCCCCACTCTCAGCAATGGGATTGGCCACTCTAGAAGTAATGCAAGCTGTGCAGCGGACTTGGGCAAACTCAAAAGTTCGGATGAATGGGAAAACCAGACTGATGCAGTGGAGAGATATGTTTGATATTGCTGTGAAGTGGCGAAGGTAATGGTAAAAGAAGAGAGAGAGCAAGTCTTACATTGGTTGTAATAAAGACGTGTGCTTCAGTTAAGCAAAGGGCTGAAGTCACAGAGGAGAAAATGAAAACTTGCTACCACTCTGTAACTGGAAAGTGTTCTGATAAAAGAGAAGGAAAGGTTTAGGTACAGGGAGTGTGTTTCTGAAAATACTCCATTTTTTTTCTTTTTTAGAAGACAGAAGGAGCTGGGAATAGCATTTTCTGGTTGAAGCAAAGCTATGAAAGACTGTAGGATACATTGTAGCTTAAGCTAACAAAAGCTAACAAACTCCAGCGACATAAAATGCTTATGAGTTGTTTTTTCTTATGAAACTCATGTGTGCATTTCGAGAAAAAGTTCTTAGTGATCTCCGAATTCTAGCTTTTGCCTAAATTATTCTGTGTGTGAACAAAGCTCAATTAAAAATATTACATGAAGCGAAATGTGTGTCAGTATTAATGTCCTTTGTCTTTGTAGGATAGCTGACCCTGACCAGCCTGTGCTTTGGTTGGACCAAATGCCTGCCCGAAGCCTTAGCAGAGGTTTCAATAATCACATTAATTTAATCAGGTATGAGAGTTTTGCTAAACAGCCTATTCCCACATAACAAGAGATTGTACCAAAACTTACTGGCTGTTCGTGAAACAGCATGTTACAGTATTGAATATATATGTGTATATTGTTTTACTTTAAGATTTACTTTATATTTTATAATGGAACGTTTGGGGTTTGTGCACCTCAAATTTTCCCTCATGACACTTCCTCTTTTTCCTGAATTTCAATTATATGACTGAGTTTTATATAGCAAGATCTAACTATAGAATCCAGAAGATGCACATTTTTATATGCTGTTTTTAATTCCCAAGTTACTGTAAATGTAAAAATTAAATTAAGTTAATCACAGTTACATTTTTTGCAAATGCTGCTTCTCAAAGCTAGTAGCAACAGTAACAAAACAATGCTGTTCTGTTAACACCAATTTACAATAGCGAAAAAAAATGTAGCTCTTTGAGTTGTTTTCAGAGCAGGCCAAAGTAAAGCAAAAAATGATTAAATGAGTAATCTAGGAAAGGTAACAGTTGCACTTTCAAACAAAGGTAAAACTTAAGATTCAACCACTGTTGTACGTTCCATCTTCTCCCATGCTGCAAGACTCAGTATTGCAGTCATGACAGTGCTACCTCCCATGAAGTGGTAAAAGCATGAGAGGCTCTATGTGGCAGCATCACTGTCAATCACAGGAGCAGAGTGTGTTTGTGTAAGTAAATATGTAGCCAGATTTGATCTTATTTCCCCCTCCCCATGGGAAGTATTGAATCTTTTATCTGTCATTCTGCTTTTACATCTGTTTCTTTCTTTCTTTGAGAAGCTGTGTGGAAAAAGGAGGATAAGGGAAGCAAAGGCTTCTCAGGAATTATATCAGGCAGACAAAACCAGTTGTTTTCTAATGTTCACATACAGAGGCTAGTAAGAGTTTGTTCATGCTCTTCCTTCCACTCTACAGAATGGACCCTGCCAGCCTCCACTTTAATTAGGGAGTGTTTACAATTTAGCATTAAACTCCAATGCAGATCAGTAATTGCCTTTCTCCTTCTTGAGCCATCTTATGCTCAGACTTCTGTTTTCCTCAAGCCAGGTGTTACATTTGGGCTCCAAGCTCTGTCCGTCTTTGCTGTTGCTGCATTTCTCTCTTCTCACATGTACGATGCAGCAGAAACCACAACCATCTGTACTTTGAGACAAGGATACGCTTGTTTCTTCTTGTTTTTATTTTAAATGGGAGCATAAAAGCTTAAATTCTAGGTGATCTGTGCTGGCAGAAGAGTATTCCTGTAACAACACTTGATTACTGTGCTGAAAATGGCATTGAACATTTTATCTGAGCAAATGCGTCTCTGTATAGGGTCTCTGTGTCAGCAACTCTGTTTTTCACTGGCCAAAGTACTCTACTTGTTTTCCTCTCATCAGAGAATGCTAGGAAAACTCATTATTTACTGTTCCAGCTGTTTTGGTGATTTTACAGAAATCTGAAATAAGCTTCGTGAGCATTCAGAGTGGTAGGCCCACAGTGAATCTGATTCTAACCTTTTGGGTTTGGATTAGCCTTAACTTTTGGGGATCTCATCAGTGTTTTGGTCTTGTTTTTTTTTATAGCTAGGTAGTAGTTCTCTGAAAATTATTGATTTGGGACTTTTTTGGAAGGAGCAATAGATTTGAAGCAGCCTAAATACTGCTGCGTTAGGAGTTGATCATACTTTGGTACTGGATGGTGATTTCATCCTTTTTGATTCTGGAATTCTGTACTTGTTTGATCATTCTGCATCCCAAGTAATAGCTGCTTTCATTGGTCAGCTTTCTGCAATGATTTGTTTCTGCTTTTGGATTCCCTCCCAATGATTTAACGTGATGGATAGAGAAAACTATATTAAGTGGTAATAGGTTGGGTTTTGGTTACTTTTGAAGCATGTTTTGCTCCCTTATTATTTCTAAATTACAGTTTACTCTTAATGGATTATACAGATCTGTATAATCTCCTTCTTGCATTACTCAACTGTAAAATGGCTGCTGATTGAAGATACTAGTAGGCTACAGAGCTAATACCTTTTTGTTGATAATTGAGATAACTTTATGGTCTTTTGACTGTTTTTCAGGAAGACATACATTGCTGTATACCTGGCTTATGATTTGAAAGTTATTCTAATAACTGTATGACTAAGGCTGAGTCCTTTCTATAGCCTGGCTACCTGAAAACCAGGTCTAACAATATATTATTTGGACTGACAAATGGCAGCCTTCATGGTACAAAGGTATAAGCTGTTCAGTCAATAAGAAGTTTAACAATAGCAGTTGAATGTTATTTTAAGATTCGTAACAGATCTAGTCATGCTGAGCTCAAGTTGTCTCTAGGTTTTGTTTGGCCTAAATTGTACACTAGTAATTTCTATGTGCAAAAATATTTGGATCAGGCATCTGTCAACATAATCCTTTTCTTTACTCGGAATTCTTTGCATTTAAAGTCCATTATCATTCGGTGGTTCCTGCCAAATGAGTCTTGGCATGGAGGCACTAGTGTTCAGTGATTGCTGAATTAAAGATTCTTTTCCAGAGTGGCAAAATGTTTGGAGAGTGTCAGAAAACAAAAACCTCTTTTGGTTTTTTTTGAGTCAATTTGGGGACCTTTTGTTAAAGGTGCTTAAGAAACATCTTGCACTTCACAATGTTTGATAGACTTCCAGGTCTTAACATTCACAAGATGCAAGTATATTGACTGTCACTACTTCTTCATGGGTCTATAGATAAGTGCAACTTCGGCTTATCTCCTTTCTGGCTTAAATGATCAAAGCTACCAAGTTTCACTTAAAGTAGAGAAACTGTTTTTGAAAGCTTAAGTTATTTTCATAGGCAAAACAAGGATTTGGGATCAACTAAACATCAATGATATACTCAATATTCTTACAAAAAATTGAAGACAGTCTCTGGAACACTGCTACTTTTGAATTCTTGGTAATAATGTTTATTACACAAAGAGAGTGGGAATAAACTCAAATCACTTAAGACTACCCACACAAAGTCTTTTCTTGGTACTACTGCTTCTAGATGTCCTTACAGAATGATAGGTTTGATTTGGATGTATTTTCCAAGATGTCACTAAAGGAAAATCCAGTTCCTTATACTGACACGCCTGTGCCTGTTGTACAGATTTATTTTTTTTAATACAGATGGAAAATGATGGGACGTACAACAAGAGCAAATTATGGATATACATTTGTCTTCATCCTCCCGCTTTCCCTACCTCCCTTTCCTATGTGCAGATATGTACATGTGTTCTATTCAGTTTTTACAGACCGATTCTGCCATTATTCTGAGACTAGGCCTATTAAAGTGTGAAACTGTTGAGTGAGACATTAGACAGGGACTTAAGCTGCCAAAATCACTTAGAGTGGGGAAAAAAGTTAGGTGCACACACCTTCCTGTGATTGACAGTGGTTTTGCTTCCTCAGAGAGCAATAACATTTGCTTTACAAAATCTTGTTTTGTAGACTGGGAGAAGAGGAAGGACTCCTACAAATGCAATAATGGTATGTAATTTTTCCTCTCAGAGTGGTTATCCTAGCAGATTTCTACCAAGTTCTTAATGTATTTTTTTTTGCGTTACTAGTCCAAGTGAGAAAACAACACCTTCTTGATGTGTTTGTTTAACAGTTACTACTTGTAACTCTTAGGAGTCAAAGCAAAATTACTTCAATATAGAGGGATGTTGGTGAATAAAGAAAAATGTATGTGGACTGTCAGAGTAGATCAGCATTTATATTGGCAAATGTGTAAACTGGAGAGTGTTGATTCTCAAAGTAAATCAATGTGCAGATTGAGAATTCTCTCCTAGTTCCGCAATATCTACGAGTGTAAGTAACTGAGATTATATCCTTGTACAAATTGATAGTTATTCTGTAGATAAGACTTACTGGACATGGGCACACTGAAAATGGGGAAGTATGCATGAAATGTAGTTTGACAGAGAACACTAATGATACATGAGCTTTTGCAAGTTCACTATGGAATCTGGGGGATGAGCAATTTACCACTTCAGACAAACCTCTAGTTCATTCCTTTAATTTGCAAAGTATCTGTGGATAATATTCTGTCAGATATTAATGAGTAATGTTTGTGCCTTAGCCTTGGAATGTTAGGTTAAAAAACAAGACTTTAAAAAAATTTTTTTTTTTTTTTTTTTTTGTAGGGGACAGGTCATTAACATGCGGTACCTGGAATATTTTGAGAAAATTCTTCATTTCATCAAAGATAGGATCCTTGTTTATCATGGGTAAATTACTGATGTTTTGTTTTTGTTTTGTTTTTTCCCTGCTTCACTCCCTTGGTTGTACTGATTTGAAATTTACATAATGTTCATTTCAGAATGTCTGAGGGATATTTTTCTTAATTTTAGTAAGTTCTAGTGTTCTTAGCATCTATAATTGTCTTATTTACTATTGGAAATGCAAAATCCTATCCAGGATTGAAAAGAAAACTTCAACTGATAGAAAGAAACATTATGAATTATGGTATACCTAGAAACTAATAATGGTACTGAATTTGTACCCACAGTTTTGGCATGAGTGGGTCACAATTCTTTCTAAAGAATTTATTAAAGATGTTTGGTTTTCTCCTGGTGGAATAGTGTACAATTTCTCTGAATAGTGAGATTTGATTTATTAAATAGTAGGTATGAGGAAAAAAGAGAAGATATGAAAGATAATTTTAAATGAAACTCGTGTTTGACAAGTAGTTTTAAATGAGTAGAGAATCTTTACTACCTGTTACATAGATGGGTTGGTAGACTTTGTTCTGAAACAGAAAACAGTTGTAGAATCTTGAAAGAAAGAATGTGACAAAAGGTAATCTGAAAATCGATGCTGGCATCTATTTCAAACTTTGATCAGTTTTTAATGAGTAAAATGTCTTCCCCTTCTGTGGCTTATTTGTGGCAACAGTGTTCCAAAAACTAAGAAACTCTCTTTAGCTTCAAACCTTCTAATTTTTCTTTGGCCTAGTAACTTTTTTTAAATATTGAGTTCTGTTTTTCAATCTCATGATGCCACTTAAATATAAAAAAAAAAAAAAATACAGTGCAGAAGACCTCTACAATAGCTGAAAGCATATAAGTTTTAGAAAACTTATGATAGTTGCTGAAGATATGTAAGTTCTGTAGTAACTGGAAAATCTGTCCTCTACTGGGAGACAGCTTGTTCAGAGTGAGCCAGCAGAATTTGACCTTAAACCAGAGCAATTTGTGTGTGACTTTAAAAATAATTCTGTTCTTAAAATCTGAGTGTACTGTAATTAATAAATATTAGAGCACAAGTTCAATAGGTTCCTTCACGGTCCAGCTGTGCTTGCATCTGTAGTATTTGCATACCTCTGAGACTACACAGATGCATGTATTTTGAGAAGAATATTTTTAACATTAACTCTGTTCTTCTTCCATCTTTCCTCATGAACAACCCCCTGCCCACACGCACTTGTGCAAAGACTGTTTAATGCTTTACAGTGGCAAACAGCAAATGAATAAGATAAACCTGAAGTTTGAAGCTGAAAAAAATAAGCTGAGCTGATATAGCAGGAAATTACTTTTTGAAGAATAAGAAAGCATGTGGCCAAATATGAAGGAACTAATTTTTAGAAAAGAAATAATTAAATAACTTTCAATAATTTATTCCACTATAGCTAATCAGGTTAAAGCTAGATGGATTTACAGAAATGCTACGTTTATTCAACCATTGCAATTCCATATTTAATTTTTTTCCAGTGCTAATAATCCAAAAGGACTATTAGAGGTTCGAGAAGCTTTGGAAAAGGTACATAAAGTAGAAGATCTTCTTCCCATAATGAAGGTAAATTAAAGAAAAACTTCAAAATATGATAAAAATAATAACATATGTTCTGGGAGATACACAATGGTTATATTCTGAGGAATTGGGTATAACCTTAAAATGAATAGCTGGAAGCACTAACTCAGATCACTTCAAATCTGTATATGTAAGGTATGACCTTTCCCTTGCTATATGCAGATGTGTGATGTATATTTGAAAGGCTTGGCCTAATTGTGAATTGCTAAAGAAATGATGGGAAAACAAAATGTTAAATGTAAGTCTTTGAAGCCAGCCTTATCAGCTGAGAGGATTTGTGGTCAGGTACGCTGTAATGGGCTCACAGCATGCCTGTACAGTATGAGGGAAAGAATTGAAGATGTGTGTCTGAAAGATGAGGAACGTGGAAGCTCTTTTTACCTTAGGTTCATTGGAGACGGTCAGTACGTGGTGGGGCTGGCAGGGGCAAACGGGGGAATAGTCACCCTTACTGACTAATCTGAAATGAAATCATGGTTTATGTTCTTGTGCTTTGGAAGACTGTGGGGAAATCTGCAGGTTTTCTTCTTGCTGGTGGTGGTCTTTGTAGAAGGGCTCTGGTTATATGACATGCAAAATGATTTATGCTCTTATCTCAACTTAAGTAATAAGGCTTGAGCTGGGTTTAAGTAACAGGTCTTCCTGCTCTACACCTGTTTCCCAAAATTAATCTAGAATGAGCAGTGTGTAAGTATTTGGGTTTGGGGAAACACTGTTGTAAAGTATTTATTTTTAAAGGATTGGATAGGATTTTATTTAGAATAGAATAACATTTGGGAAGAAACAGTCATTCTAAATAGAGACAAACTCATTGCTTTCTTATCAAGTGTGTCCACATTGCAATTTCATCTCTAAGCAAAGCTGATGGATTGCCATAGAAAAGAGTTCTCTGAAGATACATTGGTGCTACTACTGATAGACTAACTGGGTTTGGATTTGTTCATGGTAGTAGTGCTCACTCACTTGTGCACTACATGTATCTTTACAGAAGCTACATGGTGCAAGAACTGAATTTTTCTATGGGATTTTTTTAATATATATTACTAATATAAATATCTTCAAAGAACATACCATAATTTTGGAGGGCCTTTTTACATTTCTGTCTTGTTCTTGGCCTTGAAAGATGAAGCCAAGTGGATATGAACTGAACCTAAACAAAAACTTGTGATGAAGAGGGTAGTAGATGCCGGGCTGGAGAGACAATTAAGCGTTCCCTGCTGACACACAAATGTGTGCAAATAGGGCCCTGTAGAGCACTTAATATGGCTACTGCTCAATTGTAGACCAGAAAAGATGCTGTTAGTGGAGCTAAAAATATAGGCTACTCCAAGAGAATGATGAAAATATTAAAACATAGTGGACTATACATGACTTATTTCAAAATAAATGTCTCACTGGCCAGAAATACTCTTCCTGGTTTTCATAACCTGTACACTTTGCTCTGGTTTGAATCTCCTCTATTCCATTTTGAATTGCATCGAAGTGGAATGCTGTTTCTCTTTAGAGGCTTTTAGATTTGTTTCTTTAAAATAAACACAGATTCTCCTAAACAAAACATCCTGCTTCACAAGTTCTATCATGAAGTAAATAATTGTATTGAATTAAGTAATTAATTCAATGCTATTGCATAATAGTAATTAATAGTGCCTGTATAAAATGACTGCTAATATTGATGTAGTTGGGGAATGTTATATGTCAAAAGCTGGTTTATACAACTCTTTGGCTACAGTATTACACTTAAATAATGTAGCTCTGTAAAATTCTTAAACTGTGATATTTTTACTGCTGACGAGGATAAACATTAACTGAAACTGGATCACAGTTAAGAAATTGCTGTGAGTTCTGTTCTGGAATCCACACTTAAACTAATGCAGCTACTTCTTAGTGTAAACATAAAACAGGCGCTCAGATTCCTGCTTTTGCATTTACATTGTTACATCAAAAGGTTACTATCAACATAACTTGGGGAGAAATCTGTACAACTCAAACTGCTTTGTACAGTAGCTTCTTATAAACAGTGCTGCTTTGTATTCGCTGTATAGTTATAAAGTTGAATGTCAACATGCCTCATTCAATATCTGATTTCTGTTCAGTAGGAAAAAAAGGATAAAAGAAATAAGGTAGCTGACAGTAACTCTGTGTCCTGTTCCCTCAGTTTGTCCATTTTCGTTTCTGTCCATATATTTTAGGTGTTTCAAAACATTAGCTAGACAGTCTGTCTCTGTTCACTCTAATACTACATTTTTTTTTCTTTTGAAAGCAGTTTAACAGTAAAACAAGAGATGGGTTTACTGTGAACACAAAAGTCCCCAGCCTCAAGGATCAAGGGAAAGAATATGATGGATTCACGATTACAATAACAGGAGATAAGTATGTTTGCTTTTTTTCAGGGGTTCGAGTACATTAAGTAATGATGAAGTATTAGCAATTAATCTTCTAAAATGCCATTTCTACTTGCATAAAGTGGTTCTTGTTTTTCACTAGTGACATTTTTGTAAATAACTAAAAAACTTGTTCATTTGAGGACTTCTGACTCCTGTTGTGTTCCCTAATAAAGAAGGAATATCTATAACAGTGGTGGAGTAGGCCCAGTTGAGATGACTCTCTAACATATAGCACAAAAGTGACGAGAGACTTTATTATTTATCTTAAACTATAAAATACCTAAAGGGCAAAAACATCTCAAAAATCTGTCTTATCCATATCAAAATACACTTCTACACGGCTGAGAGAGCTGGAGCTGTTCATCCTGGAGAAGAGAAGGCTCCAGGGAGACCTTACTGCAGCCTTCCAGTACCTAAAGTGGGCCTATAGGAAAGACAAGGGAAAAACTCTTCAGCAGGGCCTGTTGTGATAGGATGGGGGGTAATGATTTCAAAATAGAGGGAGGTGGATTCAGAGTAGACATTAGGAAAAAATTTTTTACAGTGAGGGTGGTGGAACACTGGAACAGGTTGCCCAGAGAGGTGGTGGATGCCCCATCCCTGGAAAGATTCAAGGCCAGGTTGGATGGGGCTCTGAGCAACCTGATCTGGTTGGAGATGTCCCTGCCTCTTGCAGGGGGGTTGGACTAGACTTTAAAGGTCCCTTCCAACCCAAACCATTCTATGATTCTTGTTGTGAGACCTTGTCTGTTATGGTTGCCAAAAAGTCCTGAATGGAATGGAAACTTCTGTGATCTAAGAATGGAAGTGACTCTCTTCTGTTTGGATTGTTGGTCTTTTTAAATGTTTATTTTTGAGATATTTGCAGACCTTCTATCTGCAAATACCAATGTATATAGTACCTGAATATATGAGTATCCAATCAGGAGGCTTTAAGCCACTCTTTAGGTGAGGTAGTAAATTTCTCACTTTATTGATGCTGACTCCTTGTCTTCCTGAAGAATGAGCGTTAATCTGAAGCTCAGAAGCTTTATCATGCCACTGACTAAAAACTTTGGCTTATAGGATTTAAAATTCTGTGCACTGGAATTTTTCCCAAAACTTGTGTGCTTCCAGTGAGTGGCATGGAAGCCAAACTTCTCTTCTAGAATGTTAGCGTATCTCGTGGTTTTTAGTTTTGCATTCTAAATCATATGCCTATATGCAGCAAAATGGCATTAAATTTGTGGCCTCACTGTTTTGGGGAAAATATTTTGGTGTCAGTAAAATGATCTAACTTTCCTTTGCACAAACTTTGTTCTGTATCAGTCAGTCTGTTTTGATCCATAGTTTGTAACTGTGCTTTTATACTGAAACAATTCCATTTTGGTAGTTTAAAAGTTAACAAAACTACACTTTACATTCTATACAAAAATCTCAAGCCCATGAAGATACTTTAAAATTTCATATTTATTATTTACCTATACTTTAAGTGAATCACTAATGCTTGTTAGGTGTTCTTCAATGGAAATACTTAATCTGTGATTAGACAGCAATCTTTATGTGTTCTTTCAGACAAACTTACAATGTGACAAAACATTTAATTTTGTGATTTGATTTTCCTTTTTTTTTTTTTTTTTTTTTAACTAAAAGGAGGGCAATGCACATAATCACCTGCTTAAGGAAAAATGATGGGAAAAAGGTGATGATGAGTTACTTAACTGTAATCATTTGTAACTTTGGATATTAGATTATGTATCGAGTTCTGTTAAAAAAAATTTACCTCCTTTTTTGTTTCATCTACTTGATAGAGTGGGGAATATATTATTTTCAGTAGAAACTCAGACAACAGAAGAGAGAACACAGCTGTATCATGCAGAAATAGATGCGCTATATAAGGATCTAACAGCTAAAGGAAAAATTCTAATTCTCTCTGCAGAGCTGGGGGTAAGGCTGTTTTAATGGAAATCATTAATTCCCTGATGATAAAATTCTATTGTGTTTTTATACCTTCTGTTTAACAGTCACTGTTCTAATAATTTTTGACAGAGATTGCGCTACATACAAGATTCATGAGAAGCACTAGAATTGTTTGTATTGATTCGTATTGCAATGAGAATCTGACTACATTTGAGCTTGTGCTTTCCATTTTTCATCCTTTAACACAGTGTAGATGAACTGTGTTCACCTAAATGTTACAGATATAACAAAATAATTTGCTTAAACATCTGTTAATCAGACTTTTCAGCTTAACATTTTTTGCATTTGAAATTGTTCTTTAATTATAAAAATAATCACAGTACTGTAAGACTTTCCCATATGTCTTCCTTTGTATGGTATTACCTGACTATTAAATTAATTTCTTTTTTTTTCTCTTGCTTAGGAAGTAGATGCTGTTTGCAACTTGATCCTGTCATTAGTCTATTACTTCTATAATTTAATGCCACTTTCAAGAGGATCTAGGTTAGTGATTGTCTTTATCATGTCTGTTACCTTGGATCCACGCTGTAAAATGTCCATGTGTTGCAGTATCTTAATACATTTTTTTTTAGTTTAAAAAAAAAAACATAAAAAAGCTCCGAGTTGAGCTGTATCCTGCAGTCTCTTGTTTTGTGCTGCTGTGACGATGGGTACTGACTTAGTACTGTTTTATTTTGCAATTGCTGATGGTAACTCTTCATAGCTGCACGTATACTTAAATACAGACTACTCATCATTTTATAGACTTCGGCTCACAGATTGAAAAGTGTCAATTTTAAATGGTAATGCTTGGGTTCCTAATCTATATTATGTTACACCACTGTAATTTCACTCAAGAAGCTTTACTGAAACGTATTTAATATGTGATGTACTTTGAGATAACTTATTTTAATAAAATACGCTAAAATATTATTTTAGTAGTTTATTGCAATTGTAATGAAACCCTAGAATAAAAAGTCCCTTATGTCACAGATCTCTTCAACTGAAATTCTAGTTTAATTACAACCTGGCTACATCTAAGACTACTATGAATCTCTATTCCACAAAGCACTTAAAGTCTTTATTATTAAACACAGTTCAGTAGAAAATAAAATTTAAAAAATTCCGAGACTTCATTTTTATAATCAGACTTTGCCTTTATCTTACAGAATGTAAAAATTAACAGAAATTCTGTCTGAGTTTCACAAGTAAAGAAAGTTAAATTTTAAAAGAAGTTAAGTAACTGAACAGCTTTACAATGTCTCTAGCTCTGTTGCAGGGAGAGTTCATAAACTCTTCTGGGCTACAGCTAAGCTTCTTGGGAACAGGAGATTGCTTTGTTTTCACCTCTGTGGAGTCTTAAGAACTCTGAAGTCTGAAATTATTATTCTGGCTACTGCAGAAACAGTGCTCTTCAGTACGTAAAC
Organism: Chlamydotis macqueenii; assembly: GCF_036417535.1. NCBI lineage: Eukaryota > Metazoa > Chordata > Aves > Otidiformes > Otididae > Chlamydotis > Chlamydotis macqueenii. Next base: position 98,713,858 of record NC_141558.1, on the reverse strand, counting down.
TGCATAGGATCATAGCTTCATTCCAGTGGTGCTGGAAAGTAACAGTGATTTCACTGTTAGTGTTTCATGCTTGTTTTTGCTTCTAAAATAAAGTAACTAGCACAGTATTTTTTACTAGCCTTTTATGAAACAGTACTACATTCTATTTGTTTTGTGGGCTAAAATAGCATTATGGAAAGACTTAATATTTTTCTTTTTTTTTTTTTTTTTTTTCCCTTAGTGTGATAGCTTATTCAGTGATCATGGGAGCACTAATGGCAAGTGGAAAAGAAGTATCGGGAAAAATCCCAAAAGGAAAGGCAAGTATCAAAATACACTGGTTCAGCCTTGATGGAGGAAGTAATACTTGTGAATGCAAGGGAGGAGCTGTAAGAATGAACAGAAGCTGTTCACTTATTTACTGGAGATGAGTTAGCTGCATACTATGATGTCTTGCAGCCTGAGAGAGTTTTGAAAATTTCAATGCTGTTCTGACAGCAGGTGAGATTTAGAGACAGTATGTGCAGTAATTCTGGTGAGTCAGATTATAGCAGTTTGTGTCCCACACTAATTACATGTTTGTAACTAGAGCATTTCTGGTGTGCTGAGCTGCTCTTTCCAGCTTTCTTTGAGAAGAGTTCTGAGAATACTTCGGCAGAATTAGTGACTTTTCTGGCACAGAGCAGAAATTTTCTTTGTTCTCAATGTATTCCAGAGCACCTAGGGCTTGGTAAGCAGAAATGTGTTTGTAACTTCTTTTGCCTTCTCCTTCCCCTCTGTATTCTGCTTAATTTTAAATAGTCCTAGGTTTTAAATGACTACATTTGAATATTATACCACCTTGCTCAATAAAGGGTTTGCCTTTCTTTATTCAACTGTCGGTCTGTTAGGTGTGTTACCTTTACAGCATGAGAGGAGTGAGAGCACTTCTGTCTCTTTAATGTAGTGTTAAAAGAATCAGTGAAATTCCGGTGAGAAGCGAAGTTGTTGAAGAAAATATCCTGCATGGATAACTGAAGAAAAAGCGACTTTCCCTTTTGTTCTAGAAAGCCCTGAAAACAATGAAGTTTTTCCTTTCGGTACAGTGAACCAGTAGCTTTTAAGAGTAAATTGCACTTGCTTAGTAGCAAGAAAGCTTCCTTTTCAGTATGCTATTAAGCTGGTATCTTCACTGTTCTATGAGAGGCCAAGCTAAGGTAAAAGACTTACGTGGATTTTCTTATGCATCATCTTAGGACTTAATAGGGTAGTGCGTTTTGTGGAGTGATTTTATGCAGGCAAGCAGAGTTTCAAGATTACTAAAAAGCGGGATTTTTGACTTACAGGAAGTTTGGGGACACTTTTACATTTGAGGATTTTTCCTGTAATGGAGCCTGAATTCCTGAATTGGAACAAAACAATTATTCAGAAAAGTTTTTACCAGCTGGAAGAAATTGTTTTACCCAGTTGAATGAAACTGTGTTTTGGTTTTTGGTTTGGTTTTTTTGTTTGGTTTGGTTTGTTTTTTGGGTTTTTTTTTGTGCCACATTCCTTTGAAGGGTATTTCTGGTCCCAAGCTGATGAAAGCATACACTGTCAGACTGCTCTGAAGACAGATGCCCAGTAGTCAAGAGTCATGTTATTGCCAGGCAGGTCAGTCAGTAGCCGTGGCCAGCATAGCTTCCAGTATTGGTTGTGGTGTCGTGTGCAAGCCCAAAGAGCTCCAGTGCCTGGTATCCGAACTGGCGATGAGGGACAAAGTAATCTGGGCACAGAGTAGTTACTAAGCTTACTCCTGTCTTACCAAGAATATAAGCAGCATGTTCTCAGAACCCTTCCTTGAATTCAGACAATGTTCACTGAACCACAGACCTTTCAGCTTAAATGTTTCAGTACTAATGAACCAATGTTTTTGACTGCATGTTGTTTTGCTGAAAACCTTTTTTTTAGCTGATGATCACAAAGTTGCACACAGTTCTTGGCTATACATAGTCAAACTTGCCTGAAAACTCACTGTGGAAATAAGTAATACAGAATGCCTGGAAAGTCCAATATAAATCTACCAATCGTGATACAATATTTTGCAGAGTGCAGTATGTAGAAATGAGAAATATCCCCATTTTATTTGGACATTGTAATAAAGGGCTGAAGACAGTCAATATTTTCTGGCACTGACTCATTGTAATAAACATCTTGTTAAGAGATAAAATAAGTAACTAGACTTTGTCACAAAAGGAAGGATATGTTTTTGAAGTTAAATTTATATGTTAAGAATATTTGAGGATTAACTTCCTGAAATTAGAGAACTTAAAACTTACCTAATTTCTTAAGATCTCTTTTATTTTGTTGCATTTTCAGCTGGTTGATTTTGAAGCAATGACTGCACCAGGGTCTGAAGCTTTTAGTAAAATAGCAAGGAGCTGGATGAATCTAAAAAGGTAAATCTTTTTTTTTTGTTCAGATGAGGGGTGGGGAAATAAAATAAGAAAGACTACATGTAAAATTTAAACCTATACTAAAATATGTTACTTTAGAAATTATGAATTTAGTAAATGATTCTGTGTGTTTTTAAAAACTGTTTAGGAATTGATAAGACAGGATTTGAATTTACACACACAGTAGTTTATTTGTAGTCTAACAGAGTAGTTAGTAGTCTAGGCATTCAGTTATGTGAGTGTTATCCTCTGAGAAATTATTTGGGTTAATATTTTCTTAATTTTGTCCAGTGGTCAAATTTGCCTTTTTATTATTTTTTTAATCATTAGTAAACTGGTAATTGAGTGAACAAAGCAGGGGAAAACTTTAACTTTTTTTTTTTTTACCCGTTCTTACAGATCTCTTCAAACTATATAGCAAAACTCATTTATTTTATTCTTTTAGTGCTATTTTAATTTGGAGAATAAGTGTTACAAAGTAGATGGACATTTTGAATATACAGAATTGTTACTTAGTATAACTGCATGACTTTTGTATAAGTTTTTTGAAATTTTTTCATTTATATATATATATATATTAATACTGAATACATTAATTCTTCTACAATATTATGAATCTGGTGCATTTGATTTGTCCCTTAGTGGTTATTCCCCATACAAAATCTAAAAATCGGGCCAGAGTCAAAACCAGTCTTAGAGTCCTTCAAGTCAGGGTCAAGAGACTTAACAAGAGAACTGGCTGATGTCCTTACAAAGCCATTTGTGATCTTGGAAACGGGCACATCAGGCGACATTCTAACTGCAGGAAAGGAAATCTTGCATCCATCTTCAAGGAGGCCAGAAGGATGACCCAGGGAAACTATAGGCTGGTCAGTCTCCCTTTGGTCCCTGGGAAAGTGATGAAGTGAGTCCTCTAGGAAAGCATTTCAAGGTATATAAGGGAAAAGGTGACTGAGGACAGTCAACATGAGTTTACCAAATGTTCTGTGACCCCATATGATTGCTTTCTGTGATAAAATTACTAGATTTGGGGATGAGAAGAGAGCAACTGATGTTATTTATTTTACTTCAACAAAGAGTCCCACAATACTCTCATACCAACGTAGCACATTATGGTCTGGATGAATGGACAGGTAGATGTGTAAAAAGCCGTTTGGATAATCAGATTCAGGGGGTACTGAGCACTCTAGACCGCACCTAGAATACTGCATCCAGTTTGGGGGCAACCGCAGTAAAGACTATGATAAACTGGAGCAAATTCAGTAGAGAGCCGCCAGGATGGTCAGGGGGCTGGAGCACATGCCTTAACAGGAGTGAATTGGGCTTGTTCAGCCTGGAGAAGGGGAGGCTTTGACCTAACAGCAGCTTTGCAGTACCTGCGAGTATTGAGAAAATGGAGCTGGGTAGTGCTTGGTGGGAGGACAAAAGGCAACAAGAATGAGTTGAAATGAGGTTCAGACTTGAGCATATTCTTTTCACCCTGAGGGTAGTCAAGCAGTGGAGCAGGCTGTCCAGAGAGGCTGTGCAGTCTCCATCCCTAGAGATTTCCAAGACCTGACAGGATAAAGCCCTGACACCCTGGTCTGACTTCACAGTTGGCCTTGCTTTGAGCAGGATGTTAGATCACAGACATCCAAGGTCTGGTCCAGCTTGGGGTGTTCTGAAAGCCTGAGAAACTCTGCAGCTGCTCTTAGTGCCAACTATCTCATACTGACTACTGTTGTTTAACTTCATTATCAGTGGTTCTCAGCCTGGTGAATTTCACTAGACTACAAAATCTCTTCGTAAATGAAGAAGGCTGTTAAGAAGACTCAAGGACATCTCTGTTAGGCTAAAAATCTACGTGTAAATGCAGTCAAATTCAGTGTTTATTAAGGAATGACATTTTTAAACTATGGTGTAGCAAGTTGCAGTTGTTATTAAAAGTAGTCTGCACAAATATTGTGACTTGGTTGTCTTGGAAATACAAAATATTTATGGTTCCCACATTTTTTTACTGTAAGTCTCCCAATTTATATATTTATGTTCTTAATCCTCTGTTCATGCCCTTTTTTTTTTCTTTTTGTTTTTTTAAAGACATATCTTTACCAAAGGGGAACTTCTCTCTTGGAAGCAAAGTCACCTTAAGCTATTTCAACCCTACCTATGTGTTTCTGACCCTCTCAGTTGTACTGTTGAAATTGTGGGAATTCATGGCAAACCAGATCAGGGAACTGATTTGTGTTAAAAATAACCTTGCCAAACCTAGAATTTCTTTTTAACCAAGACCGTTTTGTAGCATAGTCCCACCAATAGTATTGCTGGCTCAAATGAGAGACATTCAATGGGCAAGGAATGAACCAGAGTGGAGAAAATGCTAAAGTTGGCTTTACTTGATGCTGAGAAAAATATCGGTAGAACCACAGCCTAAAGGACTTGAAGTAATAATATGAAGGTAATTAACCTGAGTGGCTAATTTGTCTGTGGTAGAAGAGTAATAGTGGGTAAAATAAATAAGGCTTAAAGACTTAAAGCAATAAAATTTTGCTTTAACTTCTGCCACTTCTGAAGGCTCTTTTGTGTAGGCATTATTTTGATTCTGTATAGTGAGTGAGGAGTCATGAGAAGCAAGAGCTGGTTGTGGGCAACAGATTCTTGACTTCAGGTCCCAAATTTGTTGGAGGAGGGGATGAAGATGTTAATGTGTTAACTTCCAGGTAAATCGTAAAACTCAACAAAAGAGAAATAATTTTCTTTTTTTTTCTGCTCTTTCAGTATTTCACCTTCTTACAAGAGCCTACCGTCAGTATCAGAGACTTTTCCAACCCTGAGAACGATGATTGAAGTACTAAATACAGACTCATCTCATTGTCTAAAGAAAGCTATAGTTGTTGTATAATTTATACAAATAAAAAGCCAAAAGCTACTGCTTCATAAATTATTTTGAAGGGAACATTATGGTCAAAAATTGTTTGGTTTTGTTTTAATAGAGTAAACTTACTTCACTAGTTATCACTGGAATAAAAGGAATCTTTCAGTGACCAATAATGTTAAAAAGTAACAAAGAAGTAGAACAAGCTGATTTCTTGCACTGAGACACACTTTAACAGGAAATACAGTTGTTCAGGGGCCAAACCAAAGAGCATAAGAAACTTCCATCAGTTATGATCTGAACGTACTCCAGGTGAATTTTTTTTTTTAAAAAAAAGCAAAAAGTAATCTGCATTGGAAATACCACTATTCTATTCCCATTTGTTGTTTTTTCAAAGCCTCTGTCTTCTGCATGGAAAACTTCATGAACTGTACACGTGTAAGTAATTGGTAAATAGACAGGCATTTCATGTAATGCAGTCCAGTGAAGGAACAGATGTCAGCTTAAAAGAATGGGTTTCAGGAAAACATGATTTGGAAACAAAAACCAAACAAATTACGCATTTGGAGTTAGGCTTTTGATGAGTAAATGTCAGAAACACAGCAACTGGACATCAGTCTCCCTTTCCAAGTATCCATTGGTGGTGGTGGTTGGCAAAAGATATCGATGGATTGACAGTGTATTGGGAGAGCTAGCTACGATCCCTGAATTGTTCTTGTTGGAAGGGCCTGGCAACATTCTGGAAAGGCAGGCCTCCTGAAAGACAGGGCTGATTCAGTTCAAACAACATGGACTGTGCCATGAACCAGTTTCTGATTGTGATACTGGTGATCTTTCTGGTGAGTCCTGACTGAATTATACTCATTTTAGCTTGAGCTCTTTGACTTTAGAGCTCATTATCAGGTTAAGTGCTTTCAGAAAAAGCAAGCAATGGTGGGGCAAATGGCCTGGTTTCCTCAGTGGCTTTGATCAATTTTTTTTTTCTTTTTTTTTTTTTTTTTCCCCTGCCTGAATATTCAGCATGTCAGAAAATGTACAAAAGTGTTCTGTTTTAGATAGAACTTTCGACTTGTTTAATATTGATGGTCTAAACTGTGATTCTGTTGCTGTCATCTTTTACAGAAATACTCTATTCTTTGCTTTGCTTGCTTCCAGTTTTCCAGAGGTTAGAGCTTTGGGCAATTGCAAATATCTAACCATGTAATAGGAGATATGCTAAAGAGTAACTTACTTACCAAGGGAGAGGTGAAGACATCCTGCATGCTCCAAGTGTACCAGAAGTAGTGGTGTGGTTGCTTTTCTCTGGCTACAGCGCAGGGCAATCTCAATCCCCTCTTTAATGAAGAAAGAAATACAGCAAAGCATCAAAAATGTTTATATAGGTGACCTACTTTAATAATGGAACAAAAAACAGGGTGGATTTATTGAATGGAGGGTCTTTGATTATTCTGTGCAAGTGTTTATCGGATTCAAAGTGGACTCTGTGTGTTTGTAATTTTGGGGTCGAGGGGCGGGGGAAGTGCCACAAGTTAGAAGCAGCTGTGAATACTGACATTCATTATAAGAAAAGCTGTTGATTTAAAGTTAAATTTTACTATTTGTTACCTTGATCACTGGCAGAATAGGACAGCTGTGGGTAGCTAGAGTCTGGAGTGTTTACATGTATGAAGGATTTTATAGACATAGAAAATGAATCCTGGAAAGTGGATGCATACTATTTCTACTTTAGCCAGCAGTGCATCCCACCCCCTGTGAGCAGCTCACTTCCCACATTATATGGATTTCAGAGGTTTTAATTTGTCTGCTTGTCTAGTTTGTGAACAGGCTGCTCATTGCATTCAGAGTGCATATTAGCAATAAATCTTCCAGTTTGGACCGCTTTTGGATGAACCAACATGTATTCTGAAACCTCTGCACTGTGAACCAAAACGTGGTCAATGGTGAAAACGAGGAGACCCACTTCAAAAGTGTGCTCCCAATTCCAGTTAAACCAGTGGTGCATGTATACCCGTGGGAACTTCTTTTTTTTTTCCATGAACTCTTACATTCTGAAATTGTGTGTTGAAAATACTGGGGTAGGGAAAGAATGTGCTTTCCTTCCCCTTAACACCTTTTACCATCTATTGCTGAAACAAATGTTGCTGTCTGTGTAGTAACTTTTCCTCCCTAAGAACAAGGTTTGTTACAGTATTAACTTCTTGCAGTGCTAATTTAGGGTATTGTTACCAGACTGGTAAGCACAGCAGAAGTAATGTCGCATGAAGGCAGGGGAAGGAATAGGAAGCATCTGATGGTTTTGATCCTGATTCTGGTAGGTCTAAGAGTAGGTCCGGAATCTATTTCAAAATTTGCATGGACTGTGCTGGAGCTACAGTGATAACATGGGTAGATTTGATTAAAATATAGCGACTCGACTCCCAGCCAAGTGAAGAATGATCAGATATGCCTATCTTGAACTGTAGAATCAACATTTGTTTTGCAAATGCCAGAAAACAAATGGTGTGCCCATATATGAGCCTACTTTTCCTGAAATCTATTTTTCCCTTCCGCTGCTTGTTTGCAGGGGAAAATACTAAGTAAGTTGAGGTACATATATCTAATTCAGGGAAGCATAACAGATGAGTGCCCAAAATGCAAGGAAATCTAGAAAACTGGGGAAACACCTGTTTGGAATCCAAGTTGTTAGCCACTAGTGAGTGCTTCGTAAGCATTTGGAGTGATGGGTATCATTTTGAGTAAGTAAGTGAAAGTTATCAGTAAAAAAAAAAAAAAAAAAAGCAGAATTTCATATGCAAACCTAAGGTTCATTAACCAAAGCATAATACAGGCAAATTTGACCACCAGTCTGGCTGGTATTAATGACCATGCATTTTAAATTTTCTTGATCAGAATTTATGTAGGACGAAAGTAGGTATTTCTTTCCAAATAAGGATAAAGGAGGCTTGTGAGTTTTCATTGAAATAATTGGGTTACTGTCCAATTGTGACAAAGGTATTTTCCCACGATTCTTTTCCTTAAGTACCTTCCCCTCCCGCACTAGAAATAAGCAGTATTTGCTTTTATGGTGTCCTTCTATTTAAAGGTCTATTAGATTTCATAATGGAGGAAAGGAATTGTTATTTTCTACCTACCTAATGGAAAAAACAAGTGCTGCATCTAGGAAGAGATGCCCAACTTTATGCCTTGATTGTATTCTAATGGTATGATCTTTCCTTTAAGCCTGTAAGTTTTCTTAGACCTTGAGAAAAGGGAAATCTACATTGGCACTGCCCAGACAGTTCTTGAAAATATAAAATAAGAGGGTTTTGGCTTTAGGGATTAGACCAGAGGGAGGGGTGAAGGGGTGATGAGGAAGAAGAAAATTCCCTGGACAAACAAAACGTGCACAGCTGTCCAGGTTTCCTTCTCCTCATTTCTCTTACTCCTGTAACTGGCTTCATACCCATTCCCCTGCTGACAGACAAAGAGATGGTGTTAATGGGAGATCAAGGGAGGGTCAGTGTAACATGTGTTACACCTCTGTCAGACTGTGTGTATACATGTTTGAAAGGCTTGTTTCTCTGGGCGTGATACAGATGACTAAGAAAGAAAGCAAGCTCAAGTCAAATGCTCTCAAACAAGTTTAACAAACAAAACGGGTTTATATAACTGGGCTGGTATGTGATGACTAGGAGAATTGTACTTACCTCTGAAGAACCAGGTATGTGGAGAAATCTATTATTTGCCATCCTCTTCTGTGTCATCTTAGACAGCTGGTCTAGTGATATCATTTGAACTCTTAAATGGGGCCATTAATTCATTGCAGCCCCAACCACTTATCTATTAAGAATAATACTAAAGAATGAGTAAAAAAAAAAGGCTAAGCAAAGAAAACCTATTATTCTGAACCTCAGTATTTGTGTGACTTTGTAATACAGTTTGAAGATAATAAAAATTCCCATGCAACTACCTAGGACAAGAGGCAAAATAGATTTAGTCTCAGATAAATCTTCTGATGGTAAGCTTGCTTTGTTTTTGTGGAAAGGAACTATACTCCAGAGGGCAAGACTTTGAGGGTCTCTTGGGAGTTTGGCAAAACATTTGCTGAGGTACCACATACAAAGTTAGGACTTTATAAAAGAAAAGAGAGCACTTGTCCAGTGAATGAGGAGCTGTCTGAAAGGGAGAAACAAGCTGGTCATAACGCTGGCAACTCAGTTTCATAAAGTTGAAACCATTTGGCAATGAAACATTCTTTTAAGATGCTGCTGTTGTGCTGCAATCTTGCTGAGTGTAGCGTATAAACTCTATGAGCAGAATAATCTGCTGTGCTTGTCTGAAATCCCTTCCAGTTTTATGGAACGGGCCTGTGATAAGCAGAAACTCAGCTGCATCCTTGTCCACAAGTCCCTATGTTTTCCTTAATCTCAACAACAGAAGCAAAAGTATCGGAGTGCTGTATTGCAGTGAAATTATCAGAGTGCTACTTCCTCTTTATTCTTCACCAGCTACTTTCTACCCCCCTCTTCTAATTCATTGAACACTTGGAAGAAAGTCCTCTTGCAGCACACCCAAGACTAAAAATCCTAGTTTCTCTGACATAACTAATGCCTACTTCTTGGGCTGCAACTTCTTTATTTTACTGAAATAATAGAGAGGCTTTGGGCTGACTTGCTGCTGAACCTGTTGAGTTGGATGAAATCACCCATTCCAGGTGTGATGGCTCAGCTGCCAGGAGCTGCTGGACCTTCTGTCATGTCAAGAAACGAGGAAAACTTCATGAAGGAGTTGGGAAAGGCAGGTTCTTGGCTCTGGCGCTGCTCTGCCAGCTGAGGACAGTCGTTCCCTGGTGCTTCTGGCCCCGGCAGCGTGGCAATACTTCTGTTTGCCCCCTCTGGGAAGAAGGAGTAAGGGCTGCGGGGCCTGGGCGGGCACAGCCGCAGCCCGGGACTGGGCTCCGAACCGGTCAGCCCCGAGCTGTCGACGGGACCGATCCCGAAGCAAGCTCCGGGAGGCGGCCTCCTTCCCTCCCTCGCCAGCTGCGAGGCAGAGGAGGGTGGAACGGCCGCCTCCCCCCCCGCGGGGGCTGCCGCGGGCGCTGGGCGTGCGGGAGGCGGGGTGTGCGGGGCGGTGGCCGGCCTTTATAGGGAGCGAGGGGAGGCGACGTTTGCAGGAGCGGAGCCGGGAAGGGAGGCGGAGGAGGCGGTTCCCGTTCCCATTCCCGTTCCCCTTCCCGCCGTGCGAGTGCGTGCGGGGCTGGCGGCGGCGGGGTGGCCATGGCCTCCATGGCGGCGGCGATCGCCGCCTCCCGCACGGCGGTGATGAACGGCAACCGGCCGCTGGACGAGCGGGAGCGCAAGCGGTTCAGCTACTTCTCCTCGCTGAGCCCCATGGCCCGCAAGATCATGGCGGAGAAGGAGCGGATCCGCGAGCGCTACGGGCCCGAGTGGGAGCGGCTGCCGCCCCGCCAGCAGGACGAGATCATCGACAAGTGCCTGGTGGAGCCCCACGTCCAGGCCCGCTACGCCGCGCACCGCGGCTCCGCCCGGCCCGCCGCGGCCCCCGCCTCCTACCCCAGCCTCCGCCTCAACACCGGGCAGAAGGTGGTGCGCTTCGGCGACGAGGTACGGGCGGGAAGGGCAGGGCAGGGCAGGGCAGGGCAGGGCAGGGGGGGCCCCGGCCGGGCCCGCCCCCTCCCGCCTCAGCGCCCTGGCGGGGGCCGTTGGCGCTGAGGGGGATCCGCCATGACGGGGCCCTGGGGGCGAGGGGCGTGCGGGCCTCGGCCGTGGGGGAGAGAGGAGCGGGCGTTTCTGGGCGTTGGCGGCCCTGGTGATGAGATCTGATTCTGCCCCCCCTCCCCCGACTCTCCGTGACCGTGCGGGGGGGCGGGATGTTAGGCTGTAAGCGAGGGGACTCCGTCAGACCCTAAAAGCAGGAAAGGCACCAAATCGGAGTCTGTCCGTGAAGGGACTCTGGAGTGGACTTTGCAAAACGGGGGCATGGCCGTGGCAAGCTCTGGAAATAACCCCCTGCTGAAAACGGGCTGTAGGGAATGTTTATGCTGAATTAAATCTCTTCCTTTTTTTGTTTCTAATTTTAGACGCGGTTAAAAATACAACACTGAAAACATTCCAGTTCTTGGTATTTTTGACACCTTAAAAAAAATGCGGCCTGTTTCGTGTCACATGCCAGGAAAAACAAGGGTGTGGAAAGATAGATGGCAAAAAAGCATGGAATCTGAAGCTTCTGAGAGCCGTCTATCTAATGGCAAAGTGTGGCAGCCCTTCTAGAAATCCATAGGTGTAGGGGTGCCTGGTCCAGAGCAGTGGGTCACGTTACCGAGTGCGATTCCTCGAAGAGGGAGGTCTAGCAATGCTTGCAAAGACCTGACAGTGCTCTTCAGATACTGTATCCCTCTTTTTCTGTGCATGAGATTTCATTTGGTTTGTTTTCTTTTACATCTTGGTATAAGTACAAACCTGCTATCTTTTGCTACGTGGAGGCTTCTACAAGAAAAAAATCATCCGCTTCTGCATTTGCAATCATCAATCCAATTTAAAGAAAGCACTGCTCCTTTTAGCCTCCTTACCAGTATCCCTTGCAATGAGCTTTGTAAGAAGCATTTGAGGCACATAGATACTTGGCATCGTGGTTTCCGACCAACTGTGTGCTAGAAGACTGCTGTGTGTGTTTCACCTGTCAGGAAGGTGTGACGATGTGCCGTGCGCACGTTGTAGCTAGAGTTAGAGAACATATGGTCAAGCTCACTTTTGTTTAGTCTATTATACAATAAATTCTGAGTAAATATTTGCTAGTAGTAGACCGTAACTCCTGGTGAAAAGAGGTACAGAATGACACAAGACATCAAATTTGGTTGTGCAAGTAGTCTTTGAAAGGAAATCTAAATCTGAAGTTAGTTGCAAAAGGATTTAGGTTAATGACTGTGGAAAGCTAATATGGTCGTCTTTCCCAGTCTCAAACAGCTCTGCTGTGCTTTCTACGTTGAATTATGTGGATCTGGAAGGAAAGCAAGCATGCTGTAGGTTGTTGTGCTGCACTGTATGGAAATAATAATTTCCTGCTTGACAAAACTATAGGTAGAGAATCCATGTGAAATTTGGAAAGCCCTCTTGCCCCAAAATACAGGTATGATACAAATAATGTTGTTGTTAGTCTTTGTGTAGCCATTAACCAAAGAAAGCGTGTTTCACCAAAGTGGTTGATGCAAAGTGTTTAATTTTGGAAGCATCTACCTCAACTGACTTCCTCCTTGACTTCCAAGCTGAAGTTAATATAAATCGTATTTCTGAAGAAAAGAGATTCCACTAATTTTGGCATCCTCTATTTCCATTTTAGTTCTTCCAACCGCACTATTGAGCCTTGGAGCCTTTCCTGGCTCCTCATCCGATAGCTTCCTCTCCCCCTCCGCTCCCTTGCTGGCAGTCGACCTGATTCTTGGACATTTGCCCTGGCTGAGTAATTGCTCCTCCTTGTCCTCCTGCTACAGAGCCACTGCAGACGGTCTCTTGCCATTTCAGTTCAACTTCCCAGGCTTGCAAGTGCTTTGCCTACAGAGCTTTATTATTTTGCTGTCTTCTGGTCTGACAGCTTTGCCGAGCTGTACTACTGCCATCTCTGAACTGCTGCACATGCCATGGTCACCCAGCCCTCGCTTAGGGCTACTAGATTGGTCCTGGCTGCTGTCCCTGTCTCATGGTGTACGGTATCCTGAGGCAACGAAACGGAGAGTAGTCTGCATACCTCAGAATCCCTTGTTGATGTTGCAGCCCTTTCAGTCTGAGTGTTTTGGTCTGATGAGGTTCTGGCCGACACCTGCTCCAAACGCTTCATGTTTCCAGCCACAGCTCATCTTCCCTGTTAACTGATGTTGAAATCTGTAGTGATCTACCTGTGCTTGCTTAAGCATGGAAAGTTGATCTCTTTCACCTCATGTTCTTTGGAGGACTTGGGAGAAAGCAAAACAAGGATGAATGCTGAAGATTCTGATTTCCCCATCCAGGACTCTCACTGTTTCAGTCCCACTGTCATGCGTGTGACTGCTTTGATAAGGTGGTTCAGTGCATCTGTGTAGTGGCCTTGTATCTCTGGACAATTGGTTCCCTCTTTTTCACCCTCAGTGTTTCTCACGTATCTTTTCTAACACTAAACTAATCTCCTGAACTTGTAGCCCAGGACTGTAAGTTCTCAAACTATAAGCATTTTCAAAAAACCTTTCAGTATGTTGGCTGTGTGGAAAAGCTGTGACAGAAAATAGATGTGCAGTAAGAGGACCATGGCATCCTGTAGCCATGATGCAGTCATTTTATAGTGCTGGAGCACTGCAGCACTGTGTGTGACTCCTTAGCAAACGCCTAGAGTCAGCTGAGTGCCACTGCTCCTTCTCTTCCATTATCTTATTGTCATTGGGCGTTGCCAGTCATGGAGTTAATAACTGAAGCTCTACGTGCACTGTGAATGCCATTCCTAAAGAGGATCAGTGCCAGGACACCAGAGCTGCTTTTTTAAATCTCCTACCTTGCTGTCACAGAACTGAAGATATTTTAAAAGGTCTGAAAGAGCTTGATGAAAGAAGTGGAAGTACAGCAGTCAGGCTCCCTGATTCCCCAAACAGTGTTTTTCCCTCAAGCACAGAGTTGGGTTGGGTGGCACCCAGTTCACTTGGCATCTACCTGTGTGCACCACGCTGTCATGGTAAGGATGCATGCAGCTGCCAACACCAGCCATTATGTGTCCACCGTCAGCCTCCCGGTGTCAAGTTAGGACTTCCTAGTTGAAACAAACCCCAGAAAACACCAGCTCAGTAACCTCGATGAGGCTGCAGGCTTCGGTATTTTCCAGCACCTCCTCCTGATGAAACCCAACATCTCTTGCCTCTCTATCTTGTTCTGCTTTCTAGAGTTGTGTGGTCTAGGTCGTGCTTATCTTTTCATCTCTTGCAGGCTAATAGTGTCATTTAACACCCCCATGAAAGAAGTTTTGTCCTCTTTGCTGAAGATTACTTGCTATCACACGTGGGCCCAGCAGCAGGAGACTGTTTGTTGCTTGACTATCATTGCCTGTGTCTAGGCAGCCTAAGCCTTCTGGCTGAGGGCTTTTGGAGGCTGCAACCTTGAAGCAGAGCTTCCTCTTTTGTAGTGGTAGAAAGTAAGGTTAACTGGGCAGAGGAAAATCTGGAAATAGACTCCAAGATGGAATATAAGTGTAATATAAAGGGGCTGTTTTTGAAATTCACCACAAATTATGAGCCATCATGAGGGGAATAGGTGGTAAACGAGCAGCGTATGAGAGGCTACTACCCTTTGACCGCTGTAGTGGTCAGCTTGTGTTGAGCATCTGATTTAAGGTTAGTTGATGCCACTGGATCCTCCCTGTTCAGTTCAGTGAATGATAATTTAAATATTCACTTTACAACAAGTTCTCACTTTTCTCTTAATACTGTCCCTCTTTATCCACAAGTGTGGACTTAATGTCTGATTTTTCGGGTTTGTTTTTTTTTTTGAGTTCTTTTTTTTTTTGAAAGGGATATTGAGTATTTGAGCAGTACTCAGCAGCTCAAAGAATAGCACTTGAAATAACTATAAACTTTTCAGTGAAGAAAATGCTATGTGCTTTAGGAAGTGGTAAACATTTTATGTGGAAGAAAGACAGGTAAGAGAGTTTGGTTAGCTTTGCTTATCATGTTTTAATAGGGAAGCTTGACTTACCTACCTGAAGGCAGATACTCTATTTGTTTTGCTTAGTCTTAAGAGCTTTGGCACCAAGCCAAAGGATCGACCCTTCTGTCTCCTACTTAAAAATGCTTTAAAGCAACAATATTCAGTATAGCAATAACTTTTATGTTTGGCCTGTTATAGATTTGTGCTTTTAAAAAAGAAAAATTGCAGGGCGGCTTTTGAGTGCAGTTAAACCCCAATAACCAGCAAGTCCTGTCCTGATAACACTTCTAAGATGCGTTTGTTGGTGGGTTTGTGACTGCTTGGTTACTGCCAGCTGCTCTGAGCGATGCTCGTGTGAGATACACTGGCACGTTTCGCCAGTGTCTTCCACTTTGAAATTCAGATGCTGTTTTGCAACAAGCTCCCTACATTTAGCAAACGTAATTTGTGATTCTTTTTTTATATATTCTGCAGCTGGTTGTTGAAGTCAAGTGTATGACCAGATTTTTGCTGCTCTTTGTCTTTCTCTCTCTTATTTTTTCTTTTTTTTTAGCTATGAAAAATGTTGCATGAGGCCCTGTTTCTTACAAGTAGGTTCTTTAATGCTGATGAACAAAAGTTTATTTATTTGCCTTCTTTCTGGAAGAAGGCTTTGTTGTATGCTGAAAACAAAAGCTGATCAGATATGAATCTCTTCTAATCTGTGTTGATGATAAATAGCCTTGAAGCCTTTTTCTCCAGAATTTTCACTTGTAATTTACTTTTGTGAATATTGAAATAGTTGATGCTTTTGCTCCCATTTTCTTCAAGTGTTTGAGAACTTGTTTATTCTACAGAACGCAAAGTTATTTCTTAGATATTGTTGGTGATAGGCATGAATCAGACTTATCGGACCGAAAATCATTGAACTGCATTGTTCTCCTACTTCTCACTTTGTCTTCTGCATGTACTCTGTGTGTGAGGGCACAAGAGGTGGAGGCTACAAACTTCCTTCCCTTCCCTGACAATGGACAGAACCTGATAACTGTCTCCTTCATCCTAGCTTTGAGTACACCTCAAATAACCACAAACATCAACTCCTTGAAACTTTCTATCCTCAAACCATGTCTTACCCTATTTTATCCTTTGCTAGATCCCATGGAAGGTGTCTTGAATGTGGACAAAGCTCCTCAGACTTCCTGGCTCTGAGGTGTGCTGGGCTGTGCAGGCTGAGATACAATGAGCCATCCTTTTGAGAAAAAAAATCTATGGCCCTTTTCTTTCAGGGAAGTGCTCATGCCTAACAAGTGTCGACTACTTCCATCTTTTGAAATAATCTGTGAAAGTCTTACGTTTTGCCTCTGACAGGAACTTTTTAAAAACCAGTACCAAAATACCATTAATTCATTTCAGGAGCTTTTTGTCTGCCTAAGATGGAAGTTGAGATTACAAGTCGAGGTGCCAACAAGTGCAATGGTAATCGAGAAGACATTAGATTCTATGAAGTGGGAAGCTGACTTGCTCCGTCCTGTCAGGAATGACATATCCTGGTGCACAGCAACCTCATACCTTCACTCTGCCTTCCCCATGCAGCTTTTTTATACCTCTGCAGGCAGCCTTTTGTCAGCGGGGCTTGCTCGCAGCAGTAGTGGTGTTGCTGGGTTGAGGATGTGCAGGGAGCGTTGAGCCTGGGAAGTGTCCTTCCCAGTGCTGTCTACCCTTGCCTCAAATACAGGAAAATAAAGAATTGGCTGCCTCACATCCCAGACAAGGATGGTCTTGACTCGCTCACAAATCTAAAACTCGTCTACAGCTGGTTTGCATGTCCTGTAAATGGCAAGAAGTCAGAGTTTCCTTTAAACTCCGTAGGTAAAACCCACTGACAGCTATGCCTCCGTATCTGGAACTTTAAGGTGCTGTGACAGCACGTAGGAGCATTACGCTGTTGGCTGGACTTCATTTCTGTCCTTTATTGCTGTGGTCGAAGTCGAGTACTGATCAGGCTGTCCTACCTCCAGTGTGTGAGATTTCCCTCCAGGACCGTGATTCCTGTCATGCATACTTCAGAAATGAAGTGCCAGCTCCACCAGTTTCAGAGGCCAAGGATACAGTCCTAAAATTATTTTTAAATAATTTGACACTAACCTGCTGTGAGACATCCCACCTAAGTGGTGTGGCGTTCCCATGTGGTCAGCAGCACTCCACAGTGCAAATACTGATAGAAATTAGAACAGATGCTAAAAAGCAGACTTTTACTCACTTTGTTTCCCTTAAATGTTAATAAATAGGAGTATCCATTTCATAGAATGAGAGAACCTGGTATTACACTTGTGTTCTTGGCAAAGATTTCCTGTACTAAGTTTCCTTTTTGGCCAGAGTGTGTGGTCCAGCAGAGCCCAGAGCCTTTCCTTTTAGATGGTTTGTAATCAGCCCAGTTCTTCTTAAGAGCATGGGATCACCCTCACATATACCACAAATGCTTTGCTGCTAGAAACCCTGAGTTTCACAGATGAGTAATAGTTGGAGAATGACACATTTCCATGTTTAGGAGATGGTTTCAGGCACTTCTAATTGTGATTTTGTAGCCCTTGGCCAGCAAAATCTGCCTAGGGTGAAATAAGAGATGGCAGATCAGAATGCTGTCAGATGGCTGAGAAATGTATTTCTATAAAGGCAGAGGTCAGAAACAAGAAGAAAAGGACAGTCGCGGTATGATGTGGGGATTTCTGTGTAATAGCTTAAAACATGGTCTCGTTCTGTTACTCTTTGAACAACAGGAGTGCAAAGGAAGCACTCCAGGTCTTGTCCTGTCCTCTCCTTCCGTGTGCATGGTTACTCCAGGCCTTTCTCCTTCCATCCATCATTCCAACTCTTATTCCTCCCCTGATGTACCGGGGTGGCAAAGCAGTGGTATACTCAGTATGGATGGTGCAACTCATTACCTCTACCAGTGTGAGCATCCAGTGTACAAATAAGTCTCATCCATGACCAGGAATAGAAATGTGATCATTTTGTTGCAAGTCTTGAACAACCATGAACTACAAATATTTATGTATGTATTTATTTGTTTGTTTGTTTGTTTGTTTATCACCCCTCGCCTTTTTTGTTAATATGGGTCGCATGTCTTTCTGGAGGGCATTCTGTGTATGAAGAGATTATTTAATTTTTTCAAGTGGAGATTATTTTCAGAAAAATAGCTTCTTAAAATAAGCTGTTTCAGCTTGGGATTTTACTCTAGACATCATGTGATTCTTTCGACAGTACTGAATGCTTATTTCAGACCAGTTGTCATTGAAGTGGCATAATGATGTGTCTTGTTGGGTCGGGATCCAGCTGTGGCTTGGCCTGATGGATGCACAGCTGTTTCGCCATCACGTGACTCCCTGGTTGTACACGCACTCTTTGGTCTGTGGAAGGGAGGAAATGCGACTTTGCTTCCCTAAGGCCCTTGCTCCTCTTGTTATTTCTATCCCTATAGGTTGCTCATGGCTACCAAAGAAAATGCCTGGTAGGAAACCAGGCATGTTTAAAAGCTGTTCGTAGATAAACTGTTTAAAGATATTTAAACCAGGTTAAGCCTTCATATATTTTGTAGGTTAAATTGGTATACTAATTGGTAATCCTCTCCTCAGAGATCTTGCTTTCAGTCTGTCTTAAACTGTAATCAGTGCCATCTCTAAGTACTGCTCTCACTTTTTAGCTAGTTCTGTGGTAGTGGTTGTTATGCTTCCAGCAGTACAACATAATGTCATCTGTGTATGATGCTCTTGAGTAGGTGAAGCTGCTCTTCTGATTTTTAGTCACTCTTGAATTTTATTTCAGGACATAACTTGGCAAGATGAACACTCGGCTCCGTTCTCCTGGGAAACCAAGGTAAATATGCAGCAGTTTTATTTTTAAAGTTGGTTTGTCATTTTATAGTCTTCCTTGTGTATTTATATTATCTTAATTTTGAGACTTGATAGACTAATGTCACCTTTATTCTGTGAGAGCTGTGTAAAGTGACCATTCTGCAAATGAACAGGGGCTGGTGTGCTTCGATTTACATCAACAGAAACACAAAATGTACTTCATGAACTAATATTCTGGCTTCAAGTGCAGGTCCAAAACTGATTCATTCCAAATTAACTGATTTTTCCTAGTAAACTTTCTGAACAACTTTCCATGTTTAGCAAGACTTTCAGGTACTGTGTGAGCATAACTGCATTTTAGTTTTGAAGTCAGGAGTAAAGTAGTTAGGGAATGGGTTGAGAAAGGTAGAGAGATCTAGAAACTTGTTGGATTTTTTTCTTAAAGCCTATTTTATGCTTCACCTATTTGTTATGTAGTAGAATGTAATGGAACTTGTTAACCCAGGGCTGTTTTGGAAGCATTGCGTTATCTCCTCTCCAGAAGGCAGCTCCTTTGAAAGCAATATGTTTTTCTGTGGTGGGTTGTTTTTAGGGGGTTTTTGTTTGGTTGGTTGGTTTTTGTTTTATTTTACTCTACCACTAGTGTTTTGTTAAATTATTATTCACAGTGGGATTCTCATGACACTAAGACAGAGCCAGAGTTCCCCATCTTTCTGAACCTGCAATGTGAGGAAACAAAGCTGTACCATGTTTCTGGTGGGAAATGAAGTTTAATTGTTCTTGTTGAAGAAAATATGGAATTAAAAACCCAGCTCATTGCCTTTCTCAGCTGGGCATGGTGTGCATGTTAATTTAATCACACGTTTCAGACTTTGTGTTTTCTGGCTTTATCTGCCAGAGAAAGCTGCTCCCCCCTCAGCTTCTTCCGTTTTTTGCCCTTGAACTATGTAGATAATCTTGTATAAGCTTATGAATATAATCTTAACCTAATGCAGAGTAATTATTTGGAAATGCCAGTGAATACTAAATTAATCCAGTTGAGCCGACTCTAGACTTGTTGTCAGCCTTCCCTGCTCAAGGGCATTGCCTCTAGCTGGCAGCCCATATGTGCTTTGCAGATGCTGATTAACCTGTAACTTGATGTGGCTCCTGGGTCCTTGCAGCCTACAGTCCTGCAGTTTAAGAGAAACCACTGCCAGTCTTCACTTGCCTTACAAGTCCCTTATGAGCAGTGGTGGTTCAGGAGCCAGTGGAGGATTTCGTGCAGTGGAAGCCAGGTAGCTCAGGCAAGCCCTCCTGTCTTTCAGGACTCTTAGAAGAAGAAGCTACTGGCTTTTAGTATAATACTAAAGAGGCTTCTAGTGTGGGTGTGCTTGGGTGAAGCTGTCAAGAAAAGAATAGTAGCGAGAAGAGTATGGATCTCATTGGCAGTAAGGCGAAATAATTCCTATGTTGGAAGCAGTAGCGTTGTCTCTCCCGTACTTTTTGGTGCAAACCCCAAAACTGTGTTTTGGGAACATGTCAGCTGTAATTGTATTTCTAAGCTTTATCTTAATAGGATTTTGTAAGTTATGAATACTCAAAACTTCCTGGAGATGGTGCTTCCTGTAATACACTGACTAGTGATCTGATGAGATGCTTCTGCACTCAAATGGATTTTCTCTTGAACTGGTAGTTGTCTTTTCTTCTAAATGCTTGTATGTCTAGTGAAGTGTTTTTCAACCCAACTTATGGCTTATCTCTTGCTGATTAAGATTATTTTTACTATCCTTTTGGTGTCTCAGAATGAGGGACCACGATGGATAGATGTTGTAGTTTCATGCTTTCTGTAATGAATGAAGGATTGCAGAATGACATGGAAACACTCGTGACTGCTGAAGAAAAGTGAGATGGGAGGAGGTTGCTTTAAAAAGAAGTATTTCTTAGCTAATCAAGCTGTGCTTCCCTGTTTCCTCCTTGCTGACCAGAGCAAAACTCTAGAGAATCCATTATGTCGAGGGTGTGGGTTTGTTGGTTTGTGTGGGTTCCTCCTTTTGATTTTTCCCCAGTGCCTCACATTGTGCCAGTCTTTCAGCCAAATCCTTCAGCTGCTGAGTCTTCCATTTCCAAAGGTGGAGATCTTGCTTTGTGCTTACTCTTTGATCTCCTCCCTAACCAGTACTTCAGTAAGATGATATTGGAAGGCAATTTCTCCATGAGATATCCTTGCCCAATTGGTCCAGCGTGGGGAAACAGTGAAGAAACCTGGATGAGCTGTTTAATAAGGTCGACGTGTTGTAATGCACTTTCAGTGTCTTGTAAGCCAGATCTTTTCCCGCTATTATTTCAGGCTGTCAGGCTCTTTCCATTCCATGAGCTCTACCCTGCGACAGGTTGTTCTTTCTAGAGTGTTCTTCTCCCTGATCTCCCTTTCATGCGGAGTTTTTGTTGTGGTTTGGTTTTTTGCATGTTATTGCCATGATGATGACATTCCTTCATTCTTTTGCAGCTTTGCATGAATATGCTCTGACTTACCCAAGGAAGGGAATGTGGCGTTCATTTTCTGTGTTTGCAGAGAAGGAGAAAGCAGAGATGCAAATCAGTAAAGCCAATAGGCTTGATTTTTTTTTTTTAATTTTTTTATATTGAGACTGTAAGAAAATAAAGCAGCGATATCAATATTTGTCTGTAACTTACTTCAGGAAAACTGAGAGGTTAGGGAGAAGAGTAGAGAAGAGGGGAGGGTATGTTTTCTGCAAGCTGGAGCCTCTCTCAGCTGTTACAGTGATGCCAATGGTGATTCCAGTTGATGAGGTATGGACAAGTTTTTCTCACCATAGCTAGTGCAGTGGATTCCCTAATTTAATGGCTGTCAAACTTACCCAGAGAACAGCATACTAAATTGCTATAATTTTGGACAGAACATCGTTGAAGGGCTTGATAACCTCACTTCTGTCAAAAGTAAACTTTCTGTGCTCTCATTTTAAACGCAAACGTGAGATACGGCTTAAGTCATTCGTATCGCAGCAAACACTCACATGAATGTCTCCACCATTTTTAACTGTTTGATGTGTATTTAAAGTTCTTGGTTTTCCTCTTTATTTTTAAACCCTCAAACAAGGCAAACAAAGCAGAAATACAATGTAAATTGCTGGCTTCACTGTTAGACAGCATTTAAAATACTAATACTTTTAGTAGAAAACTGTAGCACTTCTCAGAAGGAAAACTATTCTGGAAGCAATGAGTTCTCATGGCACTGCAAATAAGCTGACATTTTAAAACTAGAGATGGAATTGGAAGGAGTGATTTGGTTCATGGGTGGAGCCCTCATAAACATAACACATCTTGAAATGTGGGTTACATTTTTAACTGGAGCTTAAGCCAGGTTTATGAATTTAGGGCATTCTATTTATGGCTTCAGGTTTAAGTGAGATGAAAGCTGACACTTTGGTTGAGTTTAGCCTTTGAGGTTTCTTGGTTTGTTTGAAGTAAAAATTAAGTGAAACTCAGCACGTACCCCAAGATATAAATGGAAAACAAGAGTCATGCCTGGGTTTGGAAATAAAATTTCTCTGCAACTCTTCCTGAACTCAGAACTTTCTGGTTTTGGTATGTTGTTTTTTTTTTTTTTTTAAATGAGTTTAGTAGCACGCAAAAAATATAAATTTCAGTCTGCCACCTCAGCTAACATATTGAATGCACAGAGTAGCATGGGAATAAGTTTAAATCTATTTCTATTTCATGTTATTAACTAAAATAGGTTTTATTCCAAATGTTTAAAATTGACACATGCACTTCTAAAAATTTGTTAGTCTGGATACAGGTAGAATAGTTGCAAAGATAGCTTTGCAGAGTCCTTTTGGTACTTTTTTTTTCTTTTTAACTCCTGGCCTTTTCCTCCTTCAGCTCTCTTCTGCTTTCAACAGGCCCTCAGATGTTTGTTGAAAAGAGAAACCTTCAAGGTGTGTTTAAACAAGAACAAAATAAAACAAAAAGCAAAAAGAGGAAGTGCCGAGCCTCAGTCCCCTCAATAATCTGGTTTCTGCCTTCCTGTCTTGAATTCTCCTATTTCTTTTGCTACAGAAGTGATGTAATCCCAGCAATGATTTAGAAAGAAAAAATTATGTTGTACTTACAAAAAACATGGCTGGCAAACCCTGTTTCCTATATCTGAGGGCTTAAGCTAAAAGACAGCCTTCGATATCCTTCTTTTGTACAAGTCCTGGTTGTTTTATTTTGGTTTGTTTTTTTTTAATGGGAAGAAAGTGGCAGAAAAGATTTTTTTTTTTTAACTCTCCTTCCTTCGCAGCCTAATACTAGAATTGTTCATTGCAAACTATAATTAGAAACGATTATTTATTATCAAAGTGGCATAAATGGCAATGCTTGCTTGGAAGGAAAGAAGAGTGGTGCTTGAGGTTTTGGGCTTCCCCTTCCCTTTTTTGATTTAGACTACAGATGTTTAAAACACAGTGCTGTAAGACTGTTGACTAGTAGTTCTTGAGCAAAAAATAATAACTTATGGTAATAGTAGCTGTGTTCAAGGTTTATTTTAATCTGCATGACCAGGTGTTCTTGGCTAAGCATTCAATTACCTGCATCAATCTTTGGGCAGCTGTTTTTGAGTGTAAAACCGTGCACATACCAGGTACTGGCAGTGTGAGTTTGCTCATCTAACCAGTTACAGTGGCAAACTTGTGTCTGGGGGTGGAACGCTGTTCATATCACCACAGAGTAAATCATGACATTTCCTCTGAAGCTGCATGCTGTGTATCTTTGGTGCTGTCTTTCTGTATGGACTAAAATTACTTGGATTGGTTTTGAGTGCTATTTTTGCCCTTGTGATTGGTCTCTGCTGACCTAAGGAGTCCTTTCTGACTCTGAAAAAGACATGAAAGCACCCACTGTGGGCACAGGAAACAAAGCAAAAACTGCAGCTACTTTGGATCTCATTTATTTTGCTTTTGTCCATTCAGCAAAGCAAAGTCCTCTTCTAAATCACTTTAAACTTTCTTACCTCTGCATATATCAGGCTGTTCTTAAAACAAGTTGCTTTTGATAGTGTTTCTGCAGTCTTTGTTTCAACAATTTGAATTTTTCAGGCTGCCAAGCAAAACAATTTGTTTTGGCTGTGTTTGCTTGACTATTTAGTAAAATACTACACATTCCTGATGAGTGAATAAGATGCTTAAAAAAAAAAAGCTTCTGAGTTCTTTGTGGTAATCTTATTTTTAATGTAGACTTATGAACTGAGACCTAATTTTATACGGTATTACTAAATCATTGCATTCTTTATGTGTGTTGTGTCTCTTTTAGAATACATTGTTTCCCATGAGTATATACAGCTAGTATTATGATTTGGTGGATTATCCCTGTCTTGAGACTGAAGTTAGGTGTAAATTTTTTAATGCAATAAATCAAATTCATAAATAACCTTAATATGGTCTTTTTAAGGAAAGACGGACACGCAACTTCCTAAAAACTACAGGTTTTAATATGACTTCTATTTATTAGACAGAAAGATGATCCAAGAGCTAGGCATCCTTTATTTTAACCCTTGCAGTGGTTTGGGACCAGAGGGATAAGACTGAAAAAAACACAGACTTCTAGGTTTGTTGTGCCTCAAATATTTGTGCATGCTTGCACATGCACTCTATCCCCCTCTCTCTCTCAAATTTGTTGAGAATGACTTGCTCTTGCAATATCTTGAAAATACTTCTGCTGTTAATAGCTTTTCTTTGAATTTTAGTAACTTCTAGAAATTGCATTTGGGAATGTACTAGCCTGTCTGCATACTCTTGAGATACTTTCTGGGATGAACAGTTCCCAGAAATACAATTTGGACAAATGGTTGGAAAAATAAAGTATTTTTGGTTTATTCCTTAGATGGGGAATTAAAGTACAGAAACTGCAGCTCATTTATAGTCATACAAAATGTATGAAAGCGAGCGGGGACTGAAATCCTATCCCTAGAATCCCAAACTATACCTAAATGACAATTGGCTTTTGACCATCAAATCTTATTGCAGTGTTCAGTGTTTGCTTCCCCAAGCAGCAGCTGGTGGAATGCCCCAACTGCAGTTCTGCTGCTGAATGCTGAAGTGCGCGACCACAGCTCACAGCAGCTCTGCCTCAGCCTGAGAAAGTGAACACGTACCACGGCCCGTTACAGACTAGCTGCTGCCCTGAGTTTGATTTGGGCCAGGAGAGATGTGCATCAAGATATTCTCATAGGTAGCAAAGCTAAAGGAAAAGGAAACGTTTTTTGGAAGGTAACTGTCTTTTAGTTTCCTTCCCTCTTCTGCTCACCCAATCAATTGCCAATTTGCAGTCTGATGTAAGAAACTGAGAGCAGAACACTAATTAAACTGACATTTCAAGTGTGTAGTGACTCATTAGAATGTACAGTACTACTCATGACTGAGATTTCAGCACGGGGTGTTTCACACGTGACTCTTCTCCATCTCTATGTGAAATTATCTTCTTACTTATACTGCTGCTCTGTTGAGTTGTTTGGGGAAGGAAAGGGTGCTTATAGTATTTTGTTGCCAATTTTGTTACTTGAAAGATATTGCATATTCATAATTTTATTTCCTCAGGTACTTTTCTTAGGGGTTCAGATCTCTGAAATAACCTTGAAAGTCAAATAGAAGCATTATATAGTTCAAGGAAAATAGAATAACTTGTGGTGGTCCATGGAAGTTCTTGGCTTCTCGAGCTAACTGCTAGAAGCAGAATTATACATCTGACCTCTCGGGGCTGTATTTACATCATGCTGATGCACAGTGTTTTCAGAGCCTGTCAGGGCAGTCTTGTCTTGTTTGCCTTCCTTGAGGGAGAAAGCAAACTCCTGAAGAAGTATTTTCGTTCAGATTATTCCACATCAGGTTATGAACTGTTTGTTCTCCAAAGCATACCGTGACACAAATATGCAATCTTAAATGTCGGGTGGTCCTGTCTTCTGAAACGGAAAGGTACACTGCGTTGTCTCCATTCTAAAAGGACAAATTGGACATCCTCTCCAGAATGGGCGGGTTGGAAAGGGTACAACTGCCTAAAGTTGTACTGCAGTGCCACACTGTTCTCTACATTTAGAAGTGGTCTGCTGCTTCCAAACCAGACCTCTGATTTGATGTTTGGACCATCCAAAAGAACATAAAACATGACCGCAGGCAACGGCTGTTTGCTCCACAGCATAAGAACTTCCCAGGAGGCCTGACTTCGCTTGTCTATCTTGCTGCCGTTGAAAGGCAAAGGGGTCCTGTTGGTTTTCCTTTTTCTAATTTTTGTTCTAACAGACGCCTGCTTCCCTTCCATCAGTGTTTTTCCTGGATTTTGTTTCCAACGCTATTCTGGTGTATCTGGGGCTGTGATGGCCCCTCTGCCCTTTGGGCACTGACCTTCCCTCTCTCTTGGGCTGGGGGGTGAAGGAATCATTTTACTGAAACTGACTGCTGTCGTGGTGGCCTTCAGCTACTGTCATCTCTACTGGGAGCCCTGGGACAGGCTACTCAGAAGAAGGAAAACTGTTGAAGGATAGAAAGTAGCACAGTTTTAGTTCCTACATGACATGGAACTTAAGTCTCCCAAGATGGAATTTTAATTTTTTTTTCCCTTGGATATTGGGGAAGTACAGGTCTATTTTATATTATGTTGCAGGGAAGCTGGGATTTTATCAGTTCTGAATTCCTAAAGCATCTTAACTTCAGAGTGGTAAATCTCTATTCGGTAGTATTGCCAAATGAGCTTAGGGAAATAAATCTCTATATTTTAATATAGGGAATGGCAGTCACTGTGAATAATCCTCAACACCATTGCATCCATAGTTTGTTTATGCAGAATTTATCTAAGGAAAAATCTCCTGCTCTTAACTATATGTCGTGACTTTTGTTCATAAAAAGGCAAAATTGGAGCACTAAGGTTTTTCCTCTTAGTTTTTTTTTGCAGGCAGGGTGGGGTGTTGAGCTGATTGGTAGGAGTTATGTGTATCCTTGCACTCACTTGATTAAGCTATAATTACTTACAGGTTGTTTATATTCTGCATCTTTTGATAGCACAGTATATTCTTAATGAAAACACGGAACTTACTGCTTCCTCAGCTATAACCTTGGAAAAGTATCTAGTGTTTCTAATTCTTTAGAAAGATCACCTGTTAGTCCATGAATCATATTATATGTAGTCAGTTGCTGATTGTTTTTTAAAAAATCTTTTATAAATAATCAGTCGCTGAGTTAACATTTGCACTTTGATGAGAAGTTTCTGAATATTAAATACTAGATGTGTGAGACTTTCTAGATCTAGTGTCCCTTTGAACTTAACATGAACCATAGTGTGGGGCTCGAGATCAAACACTTCTAGGGAAAATGATATGCAGCTAGGACTTGCTTGAGACTCAGGCCCGTAGATGCAGTTTTATTCAGGAAAGGCTAGGTAATGAAGTAGAATGGGGAAAACATCACAAATGTGTAGTGAACTTCAAAGGTATCTGTTAACCACTTGTGGTAAAAGCTAGTATTTGAAATGTCCTCTGAATTTTTTCAGAACTAATCAGGCCCATAATGACAACAGTGTAGCTCTAACAGTAACGGCGGGTTTTTTTTCACTGTTTGTTTCATTTTACAAACAAAAGTCTAGGCATCAGGTTGTTCTTCTGTGGCACTTAGTATGGTGCTGTGCTCCTAAATACAGTAACGCTTACATGTTCCTCACAG
This sequence comes from Chlamydotis macqueenii, assembly GCF_036417535.1. Classification (NCBI taxonomy): domain Eukaryota; kingdom Metazoa; phylum Chordata; class Aves; order Otidiformes; family Otididae; genus Chlamydotis; species Chlamydotis macqueenii. The sequence goes on along the minus strand of NC_141558.1, from coordinate 98,686,438 downwards.
TGAAATAAGTTCTAACTTTTATTAGCTTAAGGAGTGTCCAACTAGTTGACAGTCAAGATTACTGAAGCGGTGGTAAGTAAAATGAACATTTTGAAGTACTGTTCGCTTTTGGGTGGCTTTTGCAAGAGCTGTATCATGCTTTAATTGTGGTCACTTGCTTCCTTAACCTAGTGTTACCTCTCAGAAATGAATACAGCGATCTGCACTGCAAGTAAAAACAAAACAAGGCTCTGGAGTAAGTGAAGAACTGGTCCTACTGGAGTCGTTTCTCTTCCTTCAGAGGGGTATTAGCATTGTAAAAACGGCTCATCTACACATACCCATTGCATCTAATCCTTTAGCTTGGAAGTAGGTGGAGTTGTAACATGTTGCCAAATGTTTCAAAGACTATAATGGGAGATTGCCTTTTAAACTATGCTATAAAGCTTTTTTTGCTTTATATTTTCAAGTAAAATATTTATGGCTTTCAAAATGCATCTACAACTGTTCTAATGTTTTAGTGCCACTACTCTAATGTTTTAGCACGGTCCATGCTATGCACTGCTATTTTGGATGGCACTGAGTAACTCAAATATGATTGCTTTCTCTGACTCCTCTGCAGCAAGTCTAGGACTCTTACATTTGCTTGCAGTTCAGACTTTTAAAAATTATTGGTTTTATATAGCTACAGAGATAGACATTTATGGAGAAAATAAGTTAGCTTTGCTGTGGTATCTACTGTCTGGGAGTTGCCTAGCTGTGAGCGGAGGTGTTATCTGTAGGCATTAAAATAAAAAGTTCAAAACTGTCTTTGTGAGGGGCTTTGAAATACTGTTTTTCTTTAACCCCGAACAGAGTCAGATGGAGTTCAGCATTGCATCTCTGTCCATACAAGAACAAGGTGGTGCCCAGTTGCAAAATGAACAGAGGCAGCCCGTTAAAGCAGCACCTGGTGTCCAAGTCCCTAAATCTTCTCAGGCCAATAAGACCCCTGGCTCTGATGGGTTGATAGCATCCAGAAAGGAAGAGGAGTCCTCTTTCTGGAAGATAAATGCAGAGCGCTCAAAGTTTGAAGGAGACAAGTCTGAGTTCCAGTCCCTGACTCCCAGCCAGATCAAGTCCATGGAGAAAGGAGAGAAACCCCTTCCCTCTTTTTACAGACAAGAGTCTACTTCAAAGGAGATGGCAAAAGTTGAGAAGCCCAGCTTAGCTAAACCAGAGAAGTCTGTTGCCCCCAGCCTACCTTCTGTATCTCTCGAATGGGAGAAACCTCGACCCACTCAACTCCCTGCTAGTTCTCTAGATGACTTCTTTCTTCCTGACCCACCACAGGACCTGGCATCTTCTAGGACAAACAAGGAAGACAGTGATGGTACTATACTTACAGATCCACAAATGCCTGGACAGGTAAGGACTGCTATATCCACTGTCCTTAGATTTTAAAACTCTATAGCACATAAAAATCTGACAAGGCTACTCTGGAAGATTAGGGGCACCATAAAGCAGTAAGTCATAGCTAAGCTTGCTGGCTTTTTATCCTGCAGATTTAAAGATGTCTATTTAACTAACACGTTAACTGCTAGTGTTTGTTTAATGGGGTCATAGAATCATAGAATGGTTTGGATTGGAAGGGACCTTAAAGATCATCTAGTTCTAACCCTCCTGCGCTGGGCAAGGACACCTTCCACTAGACCAGGTCACTCAAAGCCTCCTCCAGCCTGGCCTTGCACACTTCGAGGGATGGGGCATTCACAACTTCTCTGGGCAACCTGTTCCAGTGCCTCACCATCCTGACAGTAAATAATTTCTTCCTCACATCTAATCTAAATCTACCCTCTTCCAGTTTAAAGCCATTACCCTTTGTCCTATCACTACCTGTCCTTGTCAAAAGTGCCCCTTCTAGCTTTCTTGTAGGCACCCTTAGATACTGGAAGGCTGCAATAAGCTCTCCCTGGAGCCTTCTCTTCTCCAAGCTGAACAGCCCCAACTCTCTCAACCTGTCTTTATAGGAGAAGTGCTCCAGCCCTCTGATCATCTTCATGGCCCTCCTCTGGACCCTCTCCAACTGGTCCATGTCCTTCTTATGTTGGGGGCTCCAGACTGGACACAGTACTCCAGGTGGGGTCTCACCAGAGCAGAGCAGAGGGGCAGAATCACCTCCCTGGACCTGCTGGCCACACTCTTCTTGATGCAGCCCAGGATGCGGTTGGCCTTCTGGGCTGCAAGGGCGCATTGCCGGCTCATGTTGAGCTTCTTGTCCACAATCACTCCCAAGTCCTTCTCCTCAGGGCTGCTCTCAATCCATTCTCCACCCAGCATGTATTTATACCTGGGATTGCCACGACCCAGGTGCAGGACCTTGCACTTGGCGTGGTTGAACTTCATGAGGTTGGCACGGGCCCACCTCTCCAGCCTGTCAAGGTCCCTCTGGATGGCATCCCTCCCTTCCAGCGTGTCGACGGCACCACACAGCTTGGTGTCATCGGCGAACTTGCTGAGTGTGCAGTCAATCCCACCGTCCATGTCTCCAACAAAGTTGTTAAACAGATTGTTTCAGTCAAGGATGTTTTAATATAGTAAAGTGCGTAGGATAAAGGCATCATTTAAACATAATCCTAGAAACACTGACATGGCTTTCAGTGGCTAACTGACAGCAAGCTACCTAACAGTTTAGAGTAAAGAGCTTACGATATCACATAAAAGATGTGGTTGGTTTGGTTTCTTTTTCTTAAACAGCAAAACGCTTAATGGAAAAAAAAAAGTTTTTAAACTTTAAAGTAGATAAACTAGAGTCTAGGATACTTTATTGGTACACACAGCATGGTGGTGAATGGCAAAGTACTTTCTCAGCTCTTTTAAGCGGTAGCCCAACAGCCACTTCCCAGTGCTTTGTCCCAGGCAGCTGAGCTGCTTTCAAATGTGTTTTCTCTTATAGTCCAAAATGGAAATGGAATGAGCTTCCAGAATTAGCCTTCTCAATGTTTTTTTTTTTTTTAATAAAAAAATCCAAACAACCCAACAACAAAAAATAACCTTAAGCAGCTCAATAGCCAGTTGAAGCTATTTAAAAAACAGATGCCTATCTGTGAGGAAAGAAGGGGAACAACAGGGTATGACATGGTGAGGAAAAGAAGAGATCTGAAGCCTGAACACTGTCAAGTAGAGAAGAGGAGTGGTTTTTCAAACAGGGCTGTGCAGTTCTGTTTGGAATCTGTAGCATCACTCTGACATAAGCCTGTCCACCTTAAGCCTGTCACGTAGCTTTTTCTCTACCATATTTTCCCAAGTGATTGCTTAAATTCCAAACAAGATGATGCAAGGTCAGAAAGATGCAAGGTGAGGTAAATCCTTGCAAGAGAAGAAAGTGGCAGCACTTAGGAGAGAACAATACTTAAGTCACTTCAGTATTTGAGCGATATGTTTAGGGGTTTTTTTTCTGAAGCTAAGACATAATTTTAGTTACAAATTGTGACCACGGTAGTCCTTTAATTTTGATTAAAGGCTTTATCATGTTTTGCTACAGATTAATCGTTTGTTACAGTTTTAATTCCTTTGTGAATGTTTTCTAGCTAACTGAAGTAGTTTGAAAAGCCTGATTTTTCTCTCTGTGGAGGAAAATCCCACATCAAAACGTGAACAGAGTAGCAGAGAAGATAGGATGATAGAATTTTCTTCATTTCCTCTTTTCTGGATTATCTTCCCTGTTCTAGGGAAGACGGCCATGCTCTAGGAAGAGAATCTGGAGACTCAGCTGTGTCCTTGAACAGTCTTCCTGAACGCTAAAATCACCTTAAATGTCTTGGCTAAAAGTGCAGCACTGCAGGAGTGAGCATGTTCTTGATAGCCTCGTCAACAAAGTTTAAACTCTATAGTTTTCTGGAAACAAGTGGCTGAGATTGCAACAGGCAATCCATTGAATTAGTGATGCTTACCTTCTGTGTTTGTTTCATTCTCTGCAATTCCCAGTCTAGTCCAAAACTTGAACTAAAAGTTCATGAGTAAAAAAAAAAATAACATTTTGCCTACAGACCACTACAAGAATTGTGTTTTTATCTGGAATTGCCTTTTTGGTCATGGTGAGTATTTTTCCATGTCTAGCATTTTCTGGTGTAGGTTCTTAGGTATCCTAGAGCAAGGTAAAGATCTTGAAATATTGGCAGACATTTTAAACTTTCTTTTGTAGATAACTAGTCAAGTACTGAGTTTGTAATACCATAACTAACAACCACGTCTTATTTCTTTTTTTTTCCTTGCAGACTAGTACAAGCAATGTTATCTTGAAGACTGGCTTTGATTTTCTAGACAACTGGTAAAAGATACTTCAAAATAGATCAAACCAATTTTGGGGAAGGAGTGGAATGGCTTTCTCCTTCTATGTTAATTTACTAGTATTTGTGTCTTTTTCTAGAAGTAACTTTCAGACTCTTAAATGTTGCCTTTGTATAAACTTTTGTAATACCATATGCGTTTTTGTTTTATAAACAGTGATAGAAGTGTGGTTTTGTTTGGATATTTTTTTAATATCTGTTAAAATTTTTAATAGCTACTGTCTTGAGAGGATGGGAGAAGTTACCATACACATGTTAAAGGAAAACAAGTGAGAGTCTCCATATCCTAGAAACGGAACCTGCAGGACCAGATTTCTGTTTTCAGTCAAAACCTTGCTAGCATGGCTTGTAAGAAGTAGTGTTGCACATGCAATGGTTCCAAATGAGTAAATAATTCCATGCTTTGGATAACTAGCAAAAACAGTATGAAGAATAAGTGTATGGAAGAATTGCATTCGTTTCTGTATTTCATTTAGTTTGAAAGTAACTTTTGTACCACTTATTTGAAAACACTTTTCTTTTTGAAGAGGGCAAAGGAATTGCCAAAATGATGGATCCAAAGAAGCACTGTGTTTGTACCCTACAAATCTGCTAAAATAATGTAAGAGTGTTAGAAAAATGATCTGGGGAAATTACAGGTGTTTCTGGTCTTTGGATTAAAGACTTGGGGGTGGGTGGAGTGGAATGGGACACCTGATGAATGGGAGAAACTGTCTTCAGGGAACACAAGCCTAATGATTTCATGGCCTCCTTACTAGAGCATAACTCTTCATAAAAGTAGTGCTGGAAGTACAGCACTGGGAATTGCTGGAGTGTAGCTTACCTTTGTGTCAGGAAACCACTATGTTTATGGGAGGTCATAGTAGTATAGGGCTCCTTTGTTTTTTAAGCAGCTTATCGTCTCAAGGACTCATCAACTTTGGTGCTTTTTTCCTCCTTGTGGGTACATTCTCTTCAGTGTTCAACATCTGGGTTATATTTGTTCCTGAGGTCCAGAGAGGCATCTCAAGGTGGCCCTCAGCAGACTTGCCTCCAGTTCTGCTTTCAAATGATCTTTGTTTGGTGTTTAAAATGTAGAGAACAAGACTAGCTGTTGTTTGAATCTGTCGTCTCTGAAATGCAGCATGATTTACACACTGACTCTCACTGTGTTTACCTCACCTTGAAGCCTTAATTCCCCCTACGCACAGCCAGTGACTGGTCTGCTGCAATGCCAAAGGTTTGACCTTTCCCTTTACCTCAGCAATAGTCCCATAGCATTTGTTTGGGGTAGAAGGCAAAGGGGTCTAATGGGTCCCAGCCAAGGCTATAAGAAGGTCACCATCTCCTGGACCGCACTTGTGCTAGGCTTCTCATGGATTAGCACTTGGCATTTGGTTCAGTGCCAGGGGCAGTTGAATGTGCAGTTGGATGCTGCAGGATTTTCTTCTGCCTGTTACAGGAAGAGTTTGAGATGTCCTTGAAGAATCGTTGCCTGTAATTAGTGTGCTGCTTGCTCTGAACAAGCAGAAGATGCTGATAGAACATTAAAACTTACCTGTTGATCAAGGAAAATGAACCACCAAGCCCTAAACCTCCAGTTTTTCTAGTGTTTTCTTAAAAGGTTTCTTAGCTAAAGAGGAAGATTGCCACAGAGTATAAGTCATTGCGTAGCTTTATTTACAGACTTCTGAAAGCTTCTTTACATGCTTCCTGAGATGTACAAAGTCCTGTAATTTGTGGATATTGTCTCTGTATCCAGGAGTTCAGAAAATACTTCTTTCTACCACCCTGGACTTTACTGCTGTTTTTTTTTCTTAGCTGACCTTTTTAAACATTTGTTACAAGCCTCAAGCATTAATATAGCTTAGAACAACTTCAGCACAAATTCTTTAGGTGTATAATTAGTGTTGACTTGCACCTTCTTTTCAAAGCCAACAAATGTTAACCCTGGGGTTTATAAATACCAGTTAATCTAATCTGTGCATTCAGCTGCTGATAAGTTACAAATCCAACATGAAGATGTGCATTCTAATCTTATGTTGATATGGGGAGATCTGAAAGGAAAGTATCCTACTGTTGAGGAGTGTTATTTTAAACATCTGCTAAATACCTTAAAGCTTCTTAGGGAAGAACCTGGGCTGCCTGTCTCTTCCATCGGCTAACTTGACCCTAATACACATTGGGACCAGCTGGTAGAACATGCTGCAGAACTTTTTACTTATCCTGATAGGTTTTTCCTGTGCTTTGACAAGAGTTGATGCTCCTTCTTTCTTTAATATGTTTTTATTAAGCATTCTTACAAAGAAATTGTACTTGGTCACATTTTATATTAACAATGTTTTAATAAAGTCACTTTAAATAGAACATTCAAGGCTTTTATGATGCTTTGTGTGTTGTCCTTTGTACTCTGCTTTCCTCCCTGCCATTGGAGTTGTTTAGGGCATCTTGAATCTGCCTGAGAGGCAGCCAAGAATGATCTGGTCTAGAATTTAGAAACTGAATTTTTCAGATCAGAAAAAAAAAAAAAAATCAATACACTGCAGCTGTTTTTTAAGCTTTTAAGTGAGGCTGTTTGGTTACAGCCATTTTATCTGACAGCTGGAGACAGGATAAGGTTTCGGACTTTTTATAAAGACTAAAATCTATTTATGCTTCACTGTAATAGACTTAAACCTGACACGCACATACACATACCTCTCCTCACCACCAGGATCTCCAGGTAATCCAAAGTAGTATTGGGATCAGTATTTCAGGAGCAATTTGAAACCTGTGTATTGTGGTTTAACCCCAGCTGGCAATTAAACACCATGCAACTGCTCACTCACTTGCCCTAAGCAGGATGAGGGAGAGACTCAGAAGGGTGAAAGTGCAAAAACTCAGGGGTTGGGATAAAGACAGTTTAATAGGTAAAGCAAAAGCCATGAATGCAAGCAAAGCAAAACAAGGAATTCCTTTACTACTTCCCATCACCAGACTCACTGTACTTGGTGCAAATGACCAGAACTGGCAATGACAAACTCTGAGGCAGTTTTCCTGTCAGTTGATGGTTACATACAGGTTTCAAAAGCAAGTCACAAAAAGGAAAATGCTAGCAGAGGCCACTGAGTAGTCTCACTTTCTGCCTTTTGTCTTACGCAGCAAGGTCTCAAAGTGTCAGATAATCAAATGTGCAGCTACAAGGACATTTTTCTTCTGCATGCCCACATCCACTTCTTCCAGAAATGTATTTTGAAAAACAACTCGATTTGTTTTATACTGAGCTGATTTTCTACCAACAACTAAAAAGGCATTTGAAGAAGAATGTGGTTTCGAGAGACTCAACAGCCAGTTAAGGGTTGGTATTCCAACTATATTTAGGATCTGGCCTACACATAGTTTCTTTCAGTCTTGTTTAAGCTCCATCTAAACTTTTAAAAGTCCTCTCTAATAAAGGCAAATCCACAGCATCTGGGCACTGTCTTGGCATGTGGCATCAGCATGTTTCACGACTGAGTGAAGACCTGTAAAGGCAGAGTAGAAAACACGCTGCAGCTGCCTGATGAAGGATAAATACATTTATTAATGTATTTATTGGTGACTTCAGTCGTAGTTGCTGAGGTTCAGGCAGCACAGAGCTGTCTTTGAGGTCACAGCTGTGGGTGCTGGAGCAGCACCCGACAGGCAGAGTCCTGTTCATTGCTCAGCGACAGCAGCCCCCAAAGAGCTCACAAGTCACCTCCCTGAGATACAAACCTGACCTCGTAGGCGTTATTCACAGACAGGCCCCTGGGCTTTGCTATCCAAGTTTGCACATGACCCACTTGAATTCCTATGTTCTTGTTACTGTGAGGGCAAACCCATAATTTGGCTGTCCTACATTTGTGAGTTAATGCCAGTGAAAGCCTTTGCAGAGCAGATAATCCAGGCATGCCTGATTCTTCTCAACTGGACACTTTCAAAATTTCCATTGGAAATCTCTGTTGTTTTCCCCTTTTCTCAAGTGGACTTTACACCTCAACATGTACTACAACCAAGTAGTTCACAATGAGGATCTACATCTTCATCTGACCTCCCACCTTCAGGGGAGCCCTGACAGCACCCTCTAGAGTCAATGGATGTGAGGTGGGAGACAATCACAAGATTTGTTTGCATTCCTAATCCAGCGGTTCCCCGGTGGCACTGACTGCACCCAAAGGATGGGACAAAATTTATTCCACCCTAATGGAGCAAAGAACAATGGAGCTGATCCCACTCCTTCAACAGACCCTCTGTCACCTAAGATCCTCTTCCCAGGGGCATTGCTCCTTCCTGTTCTCCTCCCAAGAGGAAGATGGCAAGGGATAGGCCACAGCTCATTCTGCTCCTCACCAGCAGCCTGATTCTCTTGCCAGGACAAGTGCATGTGTTCAGCTCAGTAAAGGTACCTTCCCTTAGGGCAGCTGCTGGGGTGGACAACCACCCATTTACCCCTGAGCCAGGCTTGGCTGAAGCCTGGCAGCTGTGTCTCTACTCACCTTCAGCCCAACACGTTACTTTTAAAGCTTACCATTTTTCTGTGAGCATCACTGTGGGTTTTACTCTGAATGTCTTCTGGGGCAAAAGATTCCATTGGGCAACCTCTAAATCACAGCATTTATCATCTCTGCTGCCTAATGGCTGCGAAACTTGGACCTCATACAGGACCAAGATACAGGGCTAAATGCCCTTGGCAGGTCAGGATTTCACTGGGATGTCAACAAGTCAAAAAACACGTAGCTGCCCTGAAAATAGCTTACTGCAGTTTTCCTATAATGCTTGTCTCCAAAATGAATGATGGAATTAAATTTAAAAAAATGTGTGGGGGAGGGAAAGAGTCTTCTGTGTTTTTTGGATGGTTCAATGATCTCAGTGACCAACGAGAGGTTTGTACAAAGGCCTGACCTCAGCTTTAGCTTCCCTTCTTACCAAAAGTGGCAAGAGTGCCAGCAACCCCGAAGTTCAGCTGGCCATTTGTCTCCTGGGCTTGTTCTCTGAAGTCCAATAACCAGACCGAGGGCAGCCTTTGAAAATTTCCCAATTGCAGCTAGGCACAAAGTATGTTACAAGGATTGTTTTTGTTGCTGTAAAATGCCAGCTGAGAGATGCAGTGGCATGCAGCATCACAATGGAGGTGGGAGAAGAAAGAAAGGTGATGGAAGAAGGAACAAAGTTCAAATGGGAGGAGAAAATCTACTGCATGGGTCCTCTCCACCCTGACATTTCCCAGCTACGTGAGCTGAAGCACTGGCTCCAGTTAGCTTGGTGGCAAGATTTATTTTGAGTTGTAGGAAGCCCGGACTTTATTACAGCTGTTTGTTATTAAAGGGTTGACTGAACATCCTGCTCTCCTTACGACATTTTTCAGAGCTTGCATCTGCCAAGAAGGAAAAGTCTGATGTGCGCCTATAAGCTTATGTTTAAGAAACCCTGCTCTGGCCCATGCGTTGTAGCAAACCCTTTGGCTTCCACCCCTGTTTGGCTGCAGGTCAGTCCCCCCGGAGCACAGAATACTGCAAATGCTTGTGGCCATTAATTACAGCTTCTTTTCACTCCTCCATCCTGGAGAAACCGAGCTGCTAGAGTACCTAGGAGATCCCACCAGACTGTTGGCAGTGCAGGCAGAAACTGATGGCTCCTGGAGCGATTGAGCTGCTGGTAGCTGCTGCCCAGGGCTGCACCACTAAGCCCTTCAGCACATCCCATCACCTGCAGTCTGAGACACACTGAGCTGGCTCTAGAAACTGAGTCTGGCCAAAGTCACAGCAAAAGTACCGATACATGAGAGTTTCTTGGCCCATAGCCCTGCCAACAGAGGTGTGTACTGCTTCTTGCTTGTCCTCAGTTTTGTCCTCTCTGGCTCTCATCTCACCAACAGAATGGTCTTGCTGTCACTGAAGTCATGCAGTGTCATCTTAGCAAGAAAATGTAAAGTTGCAAGACATTTAAATAACATATAGCTGGGTGTCGGGTACTTGCTTTCACTGAGGGACACCAGATGTATTAAATTTCATGCAGATCTTGGCTGCATTTCCTCCAGAAACCACTAAAAGGAATTGAGGAAGGGGGGAAAAGTCCCAAGAAGGGGGGAAAAAAACATTTTGAGTGCCCAATCTTAGGCAAATTTGTACCATATCTCTACCACCAGCCTTGACCCAAGCTTTAGGTCGACCCATTAATTGTGGTATCAACTCACTGTGTGGAAATCCCACAACAAGCCCCAGGGAAGCTCCTTGTCACTAATGCCAGTAATGTTACAGGAGCACAGATGACTAAAAACAAGCTTAGCAAAGAGCGACATAGGCTCCTATATGGTCTTTACACCAGCTGGTCTTTGAACCAGCTGGTTCAAAACCAGTGCTGGCTGGGAGCAAGCAAACCTTGCTTATAACTTAGATGAATCAACTTCTGCCCTGTAGCCCTGTGTGGTCCCTCGTCACTGATGTGTCCAGCACCTTTCTGCCAGGAACAACTTTTGTTCCCCACCCCGTTCCCAGCATAGCAGGATCTTGCCCAACCACCAAGGCCCCTCAGGGCTACAGCCAGGCTTCGATGACTGAGACCTCTCCCTGCCCAGACTCTTACTGATCCAGGGCCTTTCTAGCAGACAGCTGTCCCTTTTGGGTTATCCGTGCTCTCCAGGGTTCTAGGCAGGGGGTTGGTCTTGATGGATGGAGCAGGAACCAGGAGCTGGCAAGGTGGACAACCAGGCCTCCAGCCTGGCCTACTCCAGCACTGGGCTTGCTCTTTCAAAGGAATATTTCCCCTCCGGGGCTGCCGGCTCACTCCCCAGCAGCACGGTTTGTTACTGCAGCAGTAGCTTAGGGAAAGGCCCTGTGCCAGGACTGGACTCTTTCCCTTGGAGGCATTTAGCTGTCAGTAGCACATAAGCCAGGCACCAGAGCCCGCCCGCAGCCCACCGGTGCGATCCTCATGAACCTCAGCACCGAAAAATATTTCATCCTGAGCTGTTAACCGCTCCCCAATGTTGTGCCTTGCTGCCAAAGCCCCCACCCCTGCAGCCAGCACCTTGGTGGCCAGGCCACAGGAAGGCTTCAGCAGTTACAGCAAAGTCTCCACAAACACTCCGTTTAAAACTCCCTGTGCGAACTTCTCACGCAGGCCTGGAAAATCAGGCACAGAAGTATTTGCAAAGCACAGCCGTTAGGAGACCACTGGATTTTTGTGGGCATTCTTTAAATATGTTATTTTTGTCTCTCTCAACATCTTTTTTTTTTTTTTTTTTCCCACTCTAAAGGGTGCAGAGCCCTGAGATGTGCAGTGCCAGCCCTCGGTCCCTTTGCTGGCGTCAGCCCAGAGGTGGGCATCGGGGACCGCAGGGTCACCAGACTTCCACTGCCTTTTCCTCACATCAGAGCTCTTTTCTCACTCCAGCACCGCTCCCTGAAGTCAAACGGCTTTCACCAGGGTAGAGCCAGAAGAGCAGATGGAAAAACGGGTCGTGATGGTAATGCCCTGGTAAGGGAAGTTACACGATGGTAAACAACAGGATCTGGGGTGGCTTCTGAATTTGGCCTCGTAGGTTTCACCCAGCAGTCGGTGACTGCAGTTACAGAGGACTTCAACTGACATGAAAGAAAAATCCAAATCCTGACTCCTTTCAACTGTACAGATTTGGTTAAAATCCATAAAAGCAGCAGCACTGAGTCTTTCTTAGTCCATTTGCAATGATCTCCCCAGGGCATTCCTTTTGCTAGAAATGCCATTGGCGTTTACTGTCAAGTTCACTGGGAGGCACTTCTGGCTTTAATTACATCGCCCTTGTAATGCTTCCTCTGGCGCTCTCTGAGTATGGAAAAAATGAGCCTAGGATGTAGACAGATAAAAAAGCTATTAATTCCAGGACTAACAATGCCAGATCAGTATAGTTACAAACAGATTTGTGTCCGTCACCCAGCCCAAAAAGCTGGCTTGAGTGTTTGGGTAGGAATGTACCAAATATGACAAAAATGTCTTTATCTGGGGAAGCTAATTTTAGACACCATTTTTGGCCAGGCAGTAGAAATGCTTAGGGAAGAAATTATTAAACTTCCAATTAAAAAAAAATGGTTTTGTCACGTACATTGCACCCAGTGTTTCGAAAGGGGTCTCCCCCCACCATGTCCATCGCAGGGAGACTCCGGAGCAGCTGCTCAGCCATGCTGGCCACACATAGCCAGCAGCGCCCATCCATCCTGTCCCCTTGGCAGCTTTTCCCTGTCTCTGAAACACCACCAGCCCCCGGACCAGAGCTCTGGCTCTCCCGGTACTTCTAGGACACGCAGCCCAGCCTGACCAGCACCCTTCCAAAACCCGTGGGCTCTTGGCAAGCTGCATTTGCCAGTGGCTTCCATGAGACTAGGAGAGGTGATTGCCTGCACCCATGGTGTCTCAGCCTCCAGGCTGGCACCACACCCCACCACATCCTCACCCATCCTGGAGAGACGACGGTCGGGCAGTGCGACCAGTGGGAGAGCAAACCCAGTTCCTTCCCCATGAAAGCAGAAAAATCCAGCATTTCAGAGCTTCTTGGTGCCTCAAGAAGGGGCTGAGGTACTGCAGTTTAAATTTTTTTAAAAGGCAGCAAAAGCAAGGTAGAACCCAAGAGCTCCAGTATCCTCCTGGCACACAGGTGATGAAGCTCAATTCCCTGCTCTCCTCCGGCAGCTGAGCCGCCTGTGCAGGGCTGAGCAGCTGCAAACGAGCCCCAGTGAGGGCAGTGGCATCCCTGAGATGGTGGAGAACCAGATCCAAACTGCCAGATTGACTCGAGAAGAGCGGGCAAGACATGCAAGTGCATTCAGCACACACGGCATTGTAAACTGAGTAATTATAACCCAATTAAAGAGAGAGGAAAAGCACATGGCACATAAACAAGTTGTTACTAGAGAGTTGCACTGAAAGATTTTCAACTGATCCAGAGCTCTGCTGTTTGAAAATTCATAGGCTTCAAGTTATTTCTGCCCCGTTTAAAATCGCTTTTGAGTTCAACAGCCTCCGCGCTTGCACCCAGCTACCTGCAAAATGTGCTCGGTTCAAAAACCCTTACCTAGAGCTGATCCATTTTTGTCTAACACGTGTTTTCTTCCTGTGCCCAGTCATTGCAGGAGACAGCAGGACTCTGAATCAGTGGTGGTTGTAGGGAAGGGGCATTCACGGTCCTGAAAAACATCAACTGTCAACAGGATACAAAGAAATATATAAGTGTATTTTAAAATTCAAGAAATCAGGGCTTAGAAATGCTCACTCTTGATAATGGCAACTGAAATGCTGAAAATCTGCCAACGTTTCCCCTTTCAGCAAAACTCTGAGGGTTGGGGCCTGCTCCATCTGTCACGTTGTTTTCAGAGCAGATTGTGACACAGCCCAGCTCTTTGCTGTCCCTTTTGGCTTCCACCTCAAAGCATCTCCTGCTCTGGTGCCGAAGGGGTGACCTGGGATGGGAGCTGTGGACAGCTGAGCTGCAGACAGCTGAGCTGCAATGATCTGGGCATTGCTGCGGGATTTCTCCGCTCAAGTCTTTGCCTGCAAGCGTGGTGTGACCTCAGATCACATCACCCCACCTCGAGATGCCCTTGCAGGTTGTCCTGCAGGGACACTGGTCATGGTGTGTAGAGCACACATGAGCCTAAGTAACATTGACACTTGTTGTCTTTTGAGGACCAGCTAGATAAAGACCGTGAGGGCCTGTGAATTAATTTTCTACATATAAAATAGAAAATGAAAACAGAAATAGAATATGAAAATTTCCTGAAAAAGTGATTGCTAGTTACCATGCTAAAGACCCCTCATGGCCCATCTCAGCCTCAGTGTGACTAGTGACGGCAGTGTTTCCCTTCCCAAATTACTCACAGCCCACAGTTCTTTGTTGTGAAGAGCCAAAGAGGACGACCCTTTCTCAGCTGACTGTATGACCTGTAGTTCAATGAATGAACGTGCAAATTTCATTATTACAGGACATCATTTTCTTCCAGCATTAAAGTTGTTCCAAAAAGCTTTTTTTTTTTTGCACTGAAATCTTTCGGATTTTCTCTTGACAACAGAAAGTACATTGAGACTCCTGTTCTGAGACATCCAGTGAAAGCAGGATGCTCTGATCTTGTGATATCAAATGGCAACACTCACTCAGGCTGAAGGCTGCACGCAGCTCAAAGCATCATTTTAACCTCCTGAAAAGTTGCAAAAAGCATCAGCTGAAGTTACTTGGAAGCAGCCTCATGGTGGGAAGTGCAAGAAATAGGCCTTTGTAAGTCACTTCAGATGGTGGCAAAGACATCTTTGTGGACAGTAACCGAAGGTACAGGCTGGGGGTGGAGTAAATGTCCCTACACTTTGACAGGCTTCATGCTGGGGCCTGCTCAGGGACATTGCAGCAACATGAAATCGCAGCTCGCTGGTTTACCACCAGCAACACTGAGGTGTCCTGCAGAGGTGGCACCCACCCGTATGCGATAAAAGCAAGTGTTTCCTGGAGCAAGTAATTCTCAGTACAGTTTATGGAGAAACTTAAATCCAAAATACACTAACGAACAGAAAAGGCCTTCTCAGTTGCCAAACACACCTGAAAAGGAGCTTTCTATAGCCCACGGGTGTTTCAGGACACTCACACATAGTGGGAACAGGATCGATGGGGGACAGGACACATCCCAGCTGTGCGTATATGGTGGCCCTTTCTGGGGGAGGGCTTCCCAGCTCTCAGCAAGGGTGATAACAGGGAGCATCTCTTCCTGATATTTCTGTGCACCGTGTTTCTGGCAGGCAGCTGCTGCCCTGAAATCCTGCTGTGATTTCCCGCTGGGAAAACAGTGGCTTATTGTGCCCCCAAGGGAAGGCAGACCTGATGCTTCACCCATGCTCATGCTGATGGCTGGCAGAAAGACATCACCTCCAAAATGCCTGCCACACTGGACACCCGGGGCCAGCCCTGGAGCCTCTTCTGGATGTGCTTTCTGCTCATGGATCTATAGCTCTTCATTTATTTTATTTTTAACCTCTTTGGCAAACACAGCTAAATATCCTGCTCCGTGCCTGGGGACAGCTCGAGGTCTCTCCACTGACGATGTCCCACTGAAGGTCAGTTTTGCAACTTTCCAGGTGATCTGCAGGGCAGACTCGCTTGGGTCAGGGGGCACCACCGTGCTCTGGGAGTCCCCCCACTGCCAAGCATCTCACCCTGGTGCAACAACCGACAGGACCAGCTGCAGCAGAGGAGGGCACCGTCTGCCACCAATGCCAAAACGTACCTGGCACACCTAATTTTAGCCTTAGGAGCACTGAAAGCCCTCTTGAGTTGCAGCAAACCTTGATAAATCATCTAAATTGATGCTGCTTGGCCTAAAGCTGCCTTTCAGATGGGAAAGGCTAAGTGCTGAATTTTAAATATAATTTTGACTGAAGCTGGAGGCATTTGTCTTCAGCATACAGTTACTCAGGGTGTCTGAGGCTTGCAGGGACTGGAAATTAAGAGAGACTCCAAAAAGAGGCAAAAATGCATGGGATATTTTTGTTTTGCTGTCTAATGCAAATTTGACTGAGAATAAATGTACATGTGCAAGGTATTTGCAGGATGAAAGCTAGAAGCACAGAAATAAGCAGCAAATACCTGCAGGGTGCAGAGCATCCTTCAGGTCTGTGGATGGACACCAGGGACAGCTGGTTCCTTGTTTTAAGAAGACCAACCACGTTGTAGAGGCTTCACCAATGTATACAGCAAAGGGACCAACTGGAAAAAAAAAAAAAGACATTTTGCTGGGAGTTACGCATTTGTTCGTGCCTGCTTGGCCTAGCCACTTGGCCAATATTTAGAGTTTTGAAGGCTGGTTCCCATTTAGAGGCAAAACAAGTGATGCAAATTTGACAGGACCTTTGGCATGACAGGGTTTGTTGATGGAGAGCACTCATAATGACTGGTTCCCTGCTCGCTGTGGATTCTTCTTTACAGCCACCACATCCATGTTTCCCAAATGGGCACGCACACACACATCTGCCTACGTCTTTCCCTTCAGGGGTCCATGAAACCCATGGGATATTTTTGTTGGCTTTTCAAGCCAAACATGTTACTAACTGGAGAAACTGGATTTTCCGCTTGGGACAGAAATGGGTCTGTGACTACAGGCAATCGCCTGTGCAGGGCAGGGGTTTTGGGGTTTTGGTACCCTTTCCCAGTTAATTGTGAAATGGGATAATCCATGCATGGCAAATCAAAAGTTGGCTGTCAGCACCTTTAGGGGACCAGCTGCCTCACTACTGGGGGTTGTCACTGAAGCCTTGCACACAAGCTGCCCTACGTGTATATCAAATAAATGTATATATAGAAAATAATCATTATTTAATTACATATTTTAAATAAAGTATATACAGCTAACAATATCCATATTAATATGCCTCTGAAGCAGTGGTTTTCCATGTCTCCCTCCCTTCTTTGTGCGTCTGAGAGTTGCCGAAGAGCAGAGAGACAACAGGGAGAAAAGGAATGCCACTTAGTTAAAAAATGCAGCATTAGAAAACTAATGTCAGGTCCTCCTAATTCCCACTCTTGTGGTAGTTTAGTGTTAATGGTTTTCAAGAGCTGGTTGTTAGTGATCAGGGAAACTACTAAATTAACAGCTCTGTGGACTTAATTGTCCGAACACTTTCAATCATTTATTAGGGAAGGAAATCCCTGCCTGTAAACAAAGCCAGTGTAGGGTTATTTCATGTCAGGAGCCCTAACAACACATCAGACCACTCACAAGCCATGAGTTAGGGCCACTAAAATTATCCACAGGGTTCAGACTTAAAAAAAAGAATAAATTGGTGTTGATCTTTATGTTTACTCTGGTTTCTGAACCTTTACGGCCTGTTCAAATGCCATTTCCTAGGTATTCTCTGTAATCATAAAAGCTGAAACTTCCAGTAAAAAAGCTGGCAAGGCTCACTTTCTCAGAGGCTTCTGGAGAAGATGAAATTCAGTGGCACTGACAGTGCAACCGTAAAGGCTGCCAGCAAGGAAGGTGCCTTTCTAACGCAGATTGAAATTCTGAGCAGCAGTGGGGTGACTTCCACCTCACATGAGGCACAGAGCATTGCCCACAGCAGAGGGGTCCAGCTGCTGCCTACCCAGCCCCTCACACCATCCTCATCAGGGCATTTGCGGTGCAATGTGGCTGCATCCCAGCAGCAAAGCTGCTCTGTGCAGCTCTTCAAATGGGCTTTGACACCAGGAGAGGTTTTTTTACTCCCAAATAGGCATCTGTTTTTAGGCAATGCAGACGTTATATGCCTGCCCTCATGGAAGAGCTTGAGGTCAGCTTGAATGCAGAACTCATACACAACTGGGAAAGTTTATTTCCAGTCCTATCCATAGGTGTTTGACTAATTGGGTTAAATGGTTTTACTGGAGGTCTTTACTTTATAGGCTAAAATCATGAAGACAAGTGTCCCATTGCCAGAAACTGCATACAGATGACCTCCTTTTCCCAGAACGACTTGCCCCATCCATCATTCCTCAATGTCAGTGGCATTGTGGGACCCTCAGCCCCCCTGACAAATAAGTCTCTTCTCCTCAGGCCCTTCAGGGTGGGGATGGAGCCTTTGCTTCTAGTTCCCAAGGCTTAAACCCATGACTGTTGTGGCTGTTACTGGCTCGCACGCTTTCATCGCACTGGCAGAAAGGGGCAGCACGCTTGCTCCCTAGTGGGCCAGGCAAACTGGATCACCACCCAGTTAAGCCGGACTTGCAAGGAAATGTTTGTGGACCTCAGTGCGAGATGCTGAGGGAGCCATTGCTCCCTGGCTTCTTGCGGGCTCACCATGTGACACTCAACCCAGCGCTCTTTTTCTTTTCCTTACACCAAGTACATGTCCTTCCCCCAAAGGCTGTGCAAACTGCGCTGGGACTCTTTCAGCTGGCCAGCTAGCTGTGCACCTGTTTTTGATCAACATTTTTCTACTGTAGCTCTTGTTGGCGCAGAAAAGTGCTTTGACAAGCTTGACATTTCCTGCCTCAGGAAGGAAAAACATCTCTCTAAAAGAGCGCCGTGAGTTCTGTTGGAGAGGTATTACCCATGAGCTGCAGAGAAAGTTGGACTTAAAAAACGGATCAGAAACTGAAACAGCCCCTGTGGTGGCAGTGCTAAAGATGTCCCAGAGCTCCTGGCTTCAGCGTAGGAAACAGCTTGGGTCACTGCCATTGTGGCATCTTCATAAAGACACTTCTCAACCTCTGTTTCTTGTGCTCAAATGTTTGCATACCCCAGTTCAAGAAAATACAGCATATATGACCGTCCTTGTGTGCAATAAAGTCAGACATTCTTCAGCTGAGCCTGGTGGGGCAGGAAGCTGAGCTGAGGCTGCAGCTGATTGCGACTCATCATCTCCCCTTTCCCCAGGGACATAAAGGAACCCTCCCCGAAACAGGAGAAATATTTATGCATGCTTTCATGCTGGAGAAGAAACCTGTGAGGACGGTAGTTTCTGTACAATGGCCCCTCAAGTTTTGTCTCCACTCTCCTTGACTTGTGTCCTGCTAAAACTTTCAGTAAGCTATTTGTCAGGTAAATAGATAAACCAGCTATCATCATATCAACATATGGTGACAGTCACCGAGAGCTGCCCTATTAATTGCTGACCCCATTTCTATTTCAGTCACTTGGCATGTCCTTTAGAAAATGAATGGGATCAGTCCCGATAAATCCACTCTCTGTGGCACCAGATAATCTGTTTTCAAGCTGGAGCAGATGCTGAGATGCACATCCTGGCAGCCTGCTGCTGGGTGACCAAGGGGGTTGTAGTGCAATGTGGATGCATCCTTGAAGACTTGTGTTGGTGCCCTTGTGTACAATAAATGGTTTTACTACGTAGTATTTTGTCCTAAAATGTCCTGCTGAGGTATGGCACATCCCACTCTTACATGCTGCACGGTAAAGATGCATCTTTCTAAAGGTCTCACAAATTAATTTCTGGATGGCTGACAGTCTTTGGTTAGGATATTAAATTGATGGAGAAAGTCTGAGTGTGTATCAACTAGAGGAGACTGGAGAAAGATGAGTGTCATTTGAACTGCTCAAGGGTTTTTGAGCCCAGGTCTCCTGTTTCTGCTCTAAGCACCAGGATGTGAGGCACTGGTCTTCTCAGCTCCCCGTGCTGGACCTACTCTGCTTTGCACTGGAACAAAGCAGTCCTTCGAGAGGTCAGGGCTGGTGGGGGGAGTATGTAGGTATTTAAAGGTATGATTTGCTGGTCCTGCTGGTCAGACAAGGAGAACACTTGCCATAAAACACTTAACCGTTGAGAGGAGCAGAAACTGCATCCCAGCAGTGGGTGCCCTGAGTGCTGGGCTGAAGAGCTGGACACGGCTTTGCTCTCTGGCCCCAGCGATCCTTAGTGCTGCCCTGCGCAGACACGGCCGCAGCTGGAGGGGCTGAGGAGCCAAGTCAGTGGCCTCAGCCTTCAGCAGCCAGGGTCAGTGTGGGCTGCCACCCCCTTGGGCAGAGGCAAGGGCACAGTTTGGACCTTGGCTTCTGGAGCCCTTTGAGCAAACACCCAGGTACTGGGACGGGCCCTGGCACAGCCCCGCAAAACTGTGAGCTCCTGATGAGGAGGGGAGAGGAAGACAGGGGGTCTGAAGCAGAGAGTGCCCTCCCAGAGCAGCACAGCCATTTTCCCTGGAGGCAGTTTGTTTACACTGTATTTGTGTCCCTGGGACCCAGCTACCTAGCAACTGGATAAAATTGTCACAAAATGCTGGCAGTACCCTCCCTGCCAGGGCAGGGGCAGAGCTATGTCTGCCGGCGGGCTGTCTGCCAGGCATGGTGGTCACGCAGTGCTCACAGGGGGACCCCCATCGCTGGCCACCCTGTCCCAAATGTGTGAGGGAATTCGTGCCTTGCACATGGCAAACACCGTGCTGTGGATAAGGTCTGAACAGCTTGTTGAAGCTGAGTGATTAAATGCTTTTTCCTCCAAAGACCAGGGGGGAAAAGTACATTTGGGGTATTCTTCTCAAGTACCTGAAAATTAAAGTGAAGAGTCATGGCTATATATTCTTTGGGGCAGAACAAGAGCAGGCATGTGACTAGTGCCTGCTGCTGTCCTTGCCCTGTTTGACTCCTCTGCCTCTGTGGATAAAGCTCAAAGAGGTAGCCAGGCTACGCAGTGGAGCTGACTTCCCTTGAAGGGCCGTGCAAAGGGGAAGGGATGAAAATTAATTAGAGCTTTTAGGAAAGCAGTTTATAACACACTTGCCCTTATAAGTGGCTGACGTGCAAGAGATAGTTGTTGGCAATTGCTGACAGCTTGTTTACCTCAATCAGCAAGTATTTGTAATTAATTTAAAAAATGTTGAAGTTCCAGCCTACTGGCAACATTATAAACTGCCCTCAGCACTCTCATGTACTTCCAAAACATATGCTGCCATGAGTCAAAAAGCACAAAGACTCAAATATTGTAGGGGAGAGGTAGGGAGAAGGCGGGCATGATGCCGTTGAAATGAAAATTATTTAGATAACTTGGTATCTATTCACAAATATTTAATTTTCATGACTGGAAGCAACCACAACTGTTATAAATAGGGTGAACTGGAAGCAGCTGGATGGCTAGACTTCACTTTTTTTTTTTCTTTCCTAGTCCCCCAATGCCTCATGCATCCTCCTGTGCTGACACATCTTTATGTACCACCAAAATCTTAGTGGAGATTAAAATAGGCCTGTGAAAAAAAGTTATTTTCTGAGGCAGGTATTGCTGCTGAAGACTCAGCATTGATGAGCTGCCTCTGGGAGCTTTTTGGAGAAGCATGGGATACTTCTGCCCGCACTTGTGCCCAAAATGTTTATTGACAATTTCTATATTCGCTTGGATGGAGAAATGGCAGAATACAATTTCACTATTTTTCAGTTTCTTTACATTTTTATGGCAGTTCTTCATAGTTGTTTGCACTAACTATAGCCCTTCTGGCCTCAGCAACAAGTTGGGCAGGAAATCTTCTTCAAGACAGGAAAATGCCTTTGTCAAATCTACCATCAGAGTGGTTAGGGTGGTGGAGGCGGGTGAGCTTGGCACAAACTCCAAATAAATCCACTTTCAAAAGACTTGTACCTTGAGTTGATGTCATTCTTTTAAACTCAGAAACGTATTGTGTCTGTTGTGTCTCTGAGCACTGCCCAAAATCTTGGGAAGCTGAGACCGCTGAGAGGGAGCAGGGGAGCAGAGGAGAGACAACGGGTGCCAGGGCAGCAGGCAATCCCTGCTAACATCTGCCCTGAGGCTTTAGGTACAAGTTTTAGAGAGGGATTTTTAGTTCTGTGAGGGAGTGGGAGAGCACGCTCAGATTGCAACCCTGTAGCTAAGTGATTTTTAGGTTTTTTTCCAGTAGCATAATAATGAAAAATGCCTCTCATGTTCTCCATTAATGTTGATATTAGCAGACAGGCAGGGCTCCTAGCATGAGCCAGTTCGTGCTAACAAGGTCTGTTGATACCACATTAGGGAACGTACCACTCACATGGCTTTCAGAGCATCATAAGTGATTTGCCATAGGTCCTGTAATGGTACAGAACCAAACACATTTAGCTCTCATGTCAGAGAAGGCAGCAAGGTCTAGCTTTAAGTTCAAGATCTTTGATTTAAAAAAAAGAAGACCAGCAAGCCCAAACCCCTTCTGCTGGACACTGAGTTGCCCTCCTGCTCAAATACCGGGTGGATACAGTGCTGAGAAGGACTACCATATTCAGATGGGGCTGTGAAGTCAAATGTCTCTCACTTGCCTATTCGGTCACTCACATGAGCACTATAATAGCAGACCAAAAACATCCCTCTACTGGGAATTATATGATCCTCCATCTTCATGTGCACTTACTTCTAAGGTTACTTTTCCCTTTTGAAGGTGGGCCTGGCTCCAGTACAGAAAGAAAACAGTCCAGCACATAGGACAAGGGGTAGCAGTTGCTGTTCTTCACCTTGATTTTAGCAAGGCTTTCAGTACAGGCACCCGTAATATCCTTATTGCCAAAGCAGTGAGATAGGCACTGTGCTGCAACAGATTTGGGGTGGCCTCAGGCCAGCCCAGTCACATGTACTGATTTCCTGGTGCTTACCTCCCGTTACATGCACCTCTGCTGTGGCCATGGCTGTTGTGTAAACCCCAAGGCAGGACAAGGACTTGACTTTCTGCAGCGGGCTGGCTCACCAGGAAAGATGCTTGATTTGTAAAGGATTCAGATGTTAGCTCTCAAATTCCTTGTGACACAGTCAGCAGGCAACTGCTCCATGAGGGCAGAAAATGCTTCAGGGTGTGTTTTTTTTTTTTCTAAAATGCATGAATTTCCTTTTAAATGCAGAGGAGATTTTTGCCTGTGCCCCATTGCTCCTACCGCAATATGTATCAGTTTCTTATATCAATCCTGATTCCTCCAAGACATTCCCAGCTCCGTGTGGAGGAAGAGAAAGCTACA
Organism: Chlamydotis macqueenii; assembly: GCF_036417535.1. NCBI lineage: Eukaryota > Metazoa > Chordata > Aves > Otidiformes > Otididae > Chlamydotis > Chlamydotis macqueenii. Next base: position 98,663,727 of record NC_141558.1, on the reverse strand, counting down.
CTGGAGATGCCAGGCACTGAAACATCTCTTTTCTTCTGCATAGCTTGTGAACATTGCTACAGAGAGAAAATATATTACAACAGATTTGTATCCACGTCCAAGCTCGCACAATGACCCAATTAAGGATCTGTGATTTTTTGTTTCAAGTGTGTGGCCAAATGTTTATGGGACAGTCTAGATTTTAATCCAAACTTTCACAGATTTAGACAGCTGCCTCCGGTGCTCTCAAAAGTGCATACAGTCAGCATATCTGAAAATCAATACATCTCATGGGGCTGAGTACCTCAGTTAATCAAATACTGCAACCATTAGCTTTTGCTCAGCTGCCAGTTAGCTCCAGAGCATTTTCTGCATACTTACAAAATTATAATTGTTAGGAATAAAAAAAAAAAAAAGAAAAATAGGTATTTTAAACATCATGACCCCTATGTTTTTTCATCATTTGAACTTCACTTTCACTGCAGCTGGATTTTTCTTCTAGAATTGCTTATTAGGTCTAAAGCTGGAGAAAACTAAACCCCGGCTGTCTCAGTGACCCCGGACAGAAGGGAATGCAAGGCTATTCTAGGGCCAGCTGTTTTGCTGCAGGAAAGGTTTCAGAAAACAAATCCAGACAGTTGATTCATTATAAAATAGACATAAGATATGAAGATAATCATGGAAACAGATCCTATGAAGACCTCTTAAGTCTACTATTACTGTTATTTTTTAAGTCAGCATTGGCTACCCACATCACATGAATAATACTATGTAAGTCATAGACACAAAATAGAAATAGCTGCAGAGATCAGGGCCTTACCAATGGATACATTTAATTCACCTAAAATGGTGAAGTTGCTCTTCTGGAGCATGACTGGTGTGGGACACAATCTCAGACTGCCTGGGGGAAAGTGGCCCTCCACAAGAGCTCATTGTTTCGGAAGCCATGTGCTTCTCTGAAGATGAAGGCAAGCTGTGTGCAACTCTGCAGAGACCGGCTTGTGAGACATAACTTTGGCCACAGAGCAAAGTGTGTAGCAGAGAAACTTTGTTGGTAGCAGAGGAAGGACTAAGGGAAGGTGAGATGCAACAATTTTTCTCTAATTTAAATCTTTGATGGATGTCAGATCTCAGCTTAAGCATTCTTCTAAAGAAGCCTGGACCAGGGATCTCTGTCATAAATATTCAAGGATTAATTTTCATTCATGCATTCCCTAGTCTTCCTTTGTTCACAGTCCACCAGACTGCAATTCATGTGTCTATGGCAGGAAACTTCTTATGTAGCCACACAGCAGGCCTGGAAATAAGTTCCAAATTGAACAAAGTTTTACTCAACCTTATATTTTCAAAAGCACCTTACAGTAATCTGTAGCCAAGAAGCAATAAAAACTTTTAATCATTGTAGTCTGTGCTGTGCTGAAATTAAATACAATCCTATTTCATAAAAGCCTGTGGTCACTCAGGGACACTGGTTTCAGTCTGCTGGAGGTAACAAATCCAGTATCAGGCTTCACCAAAAATAAAAACACAGTGTGATCTGACTGTTGAACTCAACAACACAACAGAGCTGGAGACCAGAAAGGGTGGGCAGCATACGTGCTCCTCCACACAAAGCTCCTTGTAAAGTTTGCATGCGAAGGGGACCTCAGCTGTTGGAGCAGAAGTCTCAGCAGCAATGTCGCAAGAAACTCCCGGCATACAAGTCAGACTTCTTCAGATGTTCATTGCCAGGTTGATGAACTAATTTTGGAAGAAAGATCAACTTTACAATAAATTATTTCAGGCCCTTCTCCCTCCCGCTCCCTTTCCCCAAATGAGAGAGAGATGTTCAAAAGTGGAGCCTTTTTCTGAGTTATCCCCACACAGAGAAGAGGACCTTTGCTCACTAGGCTTTTATGTTCTGTCACTAAGGAGAGACCTCAGCCAGCATTTACTTCTGTGTCTGGAGGGAAGGAGGCAGAGCTCTCCAAGCACTAGATGTCAATAATGATAGTGATTTTGTTTGCATCCCAGAAGTCCATATGAGCTTCCTTTTTTGTTGTGCCAAGGAATTAATTGTGCCTTGCCCCAGGAAGCTTTGGGTTAGTGTGAAATGAGAAGCAGCCCACGTGTGCAACAGGAAGGCAAAGAGAGCACAAGAAAATAAGATAAAATAAGCCCATGCTGAGCAGTGTGAGAAGCAGATGACGGACATGCACAGGAGAAGATGATGTGAACTCCTGGGGGATTCAGAGAGAGTGACAGACACTCCCGTCCCTGTCTGCTGCTTCCCCTTTCGTCCATCAAGAGCTGGCACCCAAGGAAGGCAAAAGCAGAGAACCTAGAAAGGGGGATGGGAAGCTGTCAGTATGCCACAGGGCAAGGAAGGAAAGAAATAGCACAGAGGAGATGTAATCAGTGTGTGCACTGTAAAATCACAGCCGTGTTGGAAGCTGTGGCAGATGCCCCCTGCACTCTCATAGACATAGATGTCACCTGAAGTGACATGCAGAAATACTCTGGTTCTTACAAGAGGACAAAGCTCTGGAGAAGTCCCATCATTTTGTGAGTGTTTATGAAGCTGTGCTCATACCTCGCCTATATTCAGGTTAATGAACTCCTTGTTTTTCACACTCAGTGCCTGGAATACTCCTGAAATGAAAAACAGGACACCAGCACTATAAATACACCTCATTCATATTCATACATGAGTTCTCATCCCACAACTATGGGTGGTCATGCCAAGGAGAGGGAGGGCCTGGCGCAAAAGTGGATCACTTAGGCTTGCTTGATGGTGGTAGTTGCTCTGACAAAACAAAGTCCTTGCAAGAGGAAATGTCTTGCTGATTTAAGGCTTTTGTGCAAGTCTCACTTCAGGACTTGACTGGAAAAGGGTGTCCTGGATGTGCTAAACAGTTGTATTTGGATGATACTTCAAAACGAAGCTAAGCAGTTTGCATTTCTTTATAAATCTTATTTAACGCTTCTCTCTCAGTAGTTTATTGGCACAGATTGAACCAGAGAGGAAAGAGAATAAAATGAAACAAACAAACAAAAAAAACCAGTTAAGAAAGTTGACTTTGCTTCTCATAAGGTGAGTTGCATTTGATTTTAATTTGGAGCCACACTAATGACCACTTCAGCATTTATCCAGCCATTTTACCTATCTCTAGTACTGCTGCTCTGGAGCAAGAGTGACCCTGTGCATGAATGACCTGAGACCTAGGGTGCCTCAGTGTACAAGGAACCGTATCTTCAGCCAAAAGTGGACAAGTTATGTAAATGATACAGGAGATACCTGCCCAAGCGTATGCCAATTATATCTTTGCATGAGGCACAAGCAATATTTGAACCTTGAACTTCTGTGATCCCAAATTAAGCTCGTGGGTGAGCCACAAGAAGGGCTATAACATGGACTTTGCCAGCATTCTTTACATGCCTTCTCCACTGCTGCAGAGTTTATGAAGCAGCCTCTATTCACACGGGGAAATTTTCCATTAGCAGCAGAACATTTTTCACTTTACAGGAGAACACCTATCCTAAAAACAAATGCTAAAGACAGCTCCTTTCTGTTAGCCATGTACCTGTTTGATCCCAGATTGTGCAATATGCTCAGCAACAACCAAAAGGGGAACATTTTTTTTTCAAAGGTGAATAAATTCCAGAGGAAGAAGATACTCACGACTTGCATTCTCTAAGCGAATTAAGCAGTTCAGAAAATCATCAAATTCAATCTGGAAGTGTTCATCGGAGTATCGGAGGACAATCAGTTGCAGCAGGTAGTTGTTGAGTTGGTATCCTTCCCAAAGACACATGCACAAAGGAAAAGTGAGCAACTTCGTAGGCCAGGGAGAAATCGGCAGATCTCTACTAGCTAATCTTGAAAACCAGTTAATGGTAGGATACTCTGTGGCACATCCATCCAGAAAGAGATCTGACCACAAAGTTCTTTAGGCTTGCAATGAATAACAAACTCTGAACAAGAAATTTTGCAGTCACTGCAGTTTCTAGTTTATGCACTTTGTGATGTATGAGGGACCATTCCGTCTCTTTGAAATCTGGAAGGATTTCTGCAAAGCTAGATGGTTTAATTAAAATATTTTGTGATTAAATACAAATGCACTGACTGCTCTTCATAACAAACAGCTTACACACTGTTCCTCCAACCCCTGAGTGAAGATGGACTATGATGTTTTTTGTTTCAGGGTCTAACCCTGCAAATGTGCAACCCTGTTGAGTTTAACAGAGCTCAATAAAAATGTAAAGACTGCTCTGACTGACTGCCCTGCAGGGCTGGGGATACCTGAGGCAAAATTAGTCCACTCAGTGTCCTGTCTAGATGCCCAACAGGTTTCCCAGATAAAATGCAGTGCTTGTCTTACCTGCAGCTTTAAGAGCACTGCGAAGCTCATAGGAGGACATGGAGCCGGATTTATCAAAGTCAAACAGAAGAAAGATATTCTGTTATGAAAGGAGCACATGGAAAGTTGAGTATTTTCATATGAAAGGGAGCACAGATATGGCATAGAAAGGCAAAGTATTTATCTCTAACTGTGTAGCATAAGCATTTAAGAAAGCTGACAAGACTTAAATCGAGATCCAGTCTGGTTTTGCAACTGAGGAGCAAATCTGGATCCTAGTTCTCTTTGTCATATGAATAGGTTGTTGTGAAACTTAAACAAGTACTGCCAAACCCAAGCATTCAAAAATAATGAGTTGCTCTTCATAAACAATTCCATGATTTTTTTAAAAAGTGGTTTTATCTGGGAAGGACGTATTGTTCTTTGTCTTTAACTCTTAACTGACTCATTCTCTTAATTTCTTTTTATGTTTTTCTCTGTAATTCTGAAGGCTAGAGGCAAATTATTTAACATTAAGTTAAGATTGTCACTTACTCATTTGCTTCTAGGTATAAAAGATCTAAACGGTCACATACATGGTACAACCATGTGAACTGGTACAAATGGTTTCAATTTTGACCTAAATACTAAATAATTATTAAGCTGGAGTTAAATTCCATTCTTTCAATGAGACAACAAACACACCTCTCCCTTGGAATAGGAGGGTTTTTTAGCTGTTGTCACATTCAACTTAAAATTTTCCAGCAAATATACGTGCAAATCTTCCTACAGCATACAAAGATTTCTCAAGCCCTCTTGTTAAAAAACAATGTGCCCTTTGTTAAAAGAAATGTGGATTAGTACTCAGAAAGTGTGCCATTTCTGATGGGCTAGACAAGAAGCAGAGAACTGTGTATTTTTAATGCTTGGGTGAAGCAGGAATTCAGAAGAAACTATTAATGATCATGAGGAAACAATTATGATGTCTTTATTTGAATATTCAGTCTGTGGCCTGATTCTGCAAGCGTGCTTATTCTTACTGCCATATACAGTGGCAGGGAAATGTGTTTAAAATTAGAACCAGCACTCCCCCAGACTTCAGTATAGTTGACTCCTGAGAGATCAATAATGGAAATGCAACGACTTAGGAAATAATTGCTTCCTACTAGTAATGAATCATCACTTTCTTCTTCTGTGCAACAGCAGTAACAGAAACTTCTTAAGTTTCATTTTGATTGGCTTGCTTGTTAGTGCCCATTGCATTCTTTGTCCCAAACATAGTTGATTTGCTTACAAAAATCTCTGTTATTTCCAGGAAACCATTATGGTTTAGCATCATGGAAAGCTAAGAAGGTCTTTGACTATCCAAAACAAGCCCCTGTATTTTTAAAACATTTGTTTTGAGTTAAAATTCATGGCTTGCAAACACTCCTGTCTCCAATTTTGTCTGTGCATACATAATAAACTACACAGGAAATAGCTAATGAAATGGAGAAACAAATACAATGAATAATGTCACCTACTATCCATTTCTTCATTTTTTCCCAGAAAACTTTGAACTCACTAAATTCCAGTTTCCCATTGCCACTGGTCTGGTAATCTGAACTAAGGAAAAGGATTTGTTACATGAAGATCCAAATTCCCCCTGAATGTATCAGAGTTGTTCCTTTAAGCAGAAAATGTTAAAAATGCCCGGAAAGCCTATGGTGCCACTGAAACCAGTATTGGGATTTCTCATGAGGTGCAGCTCGAGCAGTTACAGTCCTGGCTGTGGCTGTAATGCTTGGGGAACATGATGTGATATAAAAACACAGCTGAGCAATGCAGGCTCCACAGGAGAAAGAAAGACAGATTGTTCCAAGGCAAGAACAGCTTTGGAAGTAAATGGGATAGAAATGATTCATAGAATTAAATTACCTGGTTAAAACAAATTGCTACCGTGCTCAAAGGAGTTAGTCAAGCAATGTGCTATTCAGTATTTTTATCTAGAGATCAGGTTCTGTTAAAATGGCTCAACCAAAAATTAATGGGAGTTGTGGAGCAAGGCCTGAAAAAAATGTGGTGGGTCTGAAAAAACTGTCTGCATAGCAGTTCTGAGAGGCATTGATTAGATCTGCCTGGCCTTCCCTCTGCCTGAAGTGTGAGGGTCTTGGTACTTATTTTACTGAGTTACTGATGTTGCCAAAGCACAGCTCACTTGCAGAATGGGGCACTTGCTCTGAAATGCTAAGTAAGGAACGGGCCCATTCCCTTTCCCTTTTCCATGGGATATGACATGGAGAGGACTCTGTCAACATTGACTCAGGTTTGCATTCTTGTGATTTTGCTCCTCCATTGTGCTTCAAATACTGTGTCCGGAGTGGGATGGTTGTGTCTGTGTTCTTTGTGCTTCCAAAGCAGAAGAGATGTCTCCCCATTTATTCAAAACTATGCAGAGATCTGCTTGGAAGCATTGCAAATCATGGAAACTATTTAGTTATATCCTAAATAGTAAACCTAGGACTGCTGCCATGCTCCAGGGTCAAGTGCAGACCCTGGCTCTGTCCCAATACCGTGTAAGGAGGAGATGTGAACATGGACCAGCTCTCTACTGAAGCTTGGTTTTTGAGGGAGGAAATATAGGACTGGTCCCCTGTTTCTCATTGCATATGCATGATGACTGGTCTGCACTGCATTTCAACATTAGGGACATAGCTTTAACAGGATAAAGTTTTGTCTGGTTTGGTTTTCTGTTGGAAATGTTTGAGGGGATGTTACCTCTGTCAGGGACAAAAGCAACAAAAGAAAAGATAAGAACTTTTCAGCTGAACAAGCAAAACATAAATCAAATATTAGATATTTGCCTTGTTAGGACTATATCTGTTTTGTCTCCTGTGTAACAAAATTGTCTATCAGGAAAGCACACTGCAAAAAACAGGTCTACCTGAGGAGAAGCCGTGCTAAGCAAACTCAACAGGCACCAGAATATTGCAAAGGATGGATCTGGTGGGGAAGTACCAGGCCAGTGATTCATCTCACCTAATATCTAAGCAGCATCCCTCACATTTAGGTGCATCCAAAACAAGCATAATTACACCATCCTTTTCACTATCTACAAAGGAAGTCTAGAAAGCTAGCTTAGATGGAGACACTTACACCACAAATGCCTAAATTTGGACAGACAGCTCTCACCCACATGTCTGCTTCCTGGAGTTTCAGGATCTAGCTGAAAGACCGGATTTTTTAGCTTTTAGTCTGGTTGTCAAAAAGCCACAGCTTTGATATCAGTGATTTTCAACATTCTGCTGATCCTTAATTTCTGAACCGTAACTTTCATGCACAACTTTGTCTGATGAATTCAATCCTCCAGACAACAGTCTTTTCTTGAGTTATCTCTTCTAGGCCTTCTTCAAATAAACCACAGCTTGAAAAAAAATGCACTGTTCTATACAGAAGTAATTTGAGATTTACTTTTTAAAATGCTCAGCACTAAAAGTGCTCTGCATTAAAGCATCTACCTCTAAGTCTGCAGTAGAAAATGGTCTGTCCTGAAGCTTCTAACTTTAAATTTTCAAAATAAAAATCAGGATACAACTTGAACATAATTATTTTCTTTGGGTAGTGTTCTGCCATGACATTACCACATCCATCTCTGATATCCATGACAGGTAATGCTATGAACAATTATGTTCAGTATTCATTTAGCCTCACAAGCAGTTATTCAAAAGGATACATCCATAAGAGAAATGATATTTCGGCACGAAATGAGACTTAAGTTCTTGAATTTGATGTTCTTTGCTGAAAAAGGACAATAATAATAAAAAAAAACAAATCTGCCATTTATAAACTGAAAGTAGAAAACAGGATTTCATAAGCAGAGATAGCTGGCTCTTAGTCGTCATTTTGTGCACTGATCTGTGCACTGGAAGATGAATATAGCCGTCACTATAGAAAAGTCACAGTCCAGACAGAAAAGATATGTACTGAAGACGTGACAGGGAATACTGTCCTTGTTTTGTAAATCAGGAGATGAGGTTGGAGAGCCACAGGTTTCCCACTGTACAAAGGGCCTGCAGCAGGGACAAGTCGCAGCCCAGTTCCTATCTCTCCACAGCAGAGCAGTAGTGCAATGGAGAGCTGGCCTCACTAGGTTGACATGGATCATGCTGGAGGCAGGGCAAATTCATGGTTAGATCATGGGCAAGATGTTTTCCTGGCTCTGCCCCAGCTGGCTGGAGGACATTAGGCAGGAGTTGTAACATGGCCTTTATTTTTCTATCTATAAGTGAATTTAATGGCAGATTTTATAAAGTTCTTTACAGCCCTTAACTTAGAGGTTAGCAGCACTTACTTTTTTTCAGTACGGCATTCAAAACATATTTGAGTTCTTCTGCATCTATCTCCATGTCCTAAAGTAAAAAAAAAAGTGCAGCATCTGTTACTTGAATGTTTCCGTAATCAGACATACCAAAAACCTCAGAAAACACCCGTCTGTACTTTACTGCCACTCAGGAAAAGAGAACCATACAAAACCCAGAAAAGGCTAAAAAACTAAAGGGCTGGCAAAATGCAGGAGTGCTGCTGTGCATAAGGCTGTCTGAAGGAGGTCTCAAGCAGGAATCACTGATTCAAAGAAAAATAAAGTGCAGCTGCACACTGAATCAGGCAGGCTCCCTCAGAGCTTGAGTTCTAGCTTTGGTCCTCCTGCTTGCTCACCAGGGACTGCGCCCTTCTCCATCTAGACATAAGGCATGGTGACATCTGGTGCCCAAACAACACACTACAACTAAGCATCTCCCAAAATAACGTCTTTTTCGTTTCACCTGGCCCTGGGTGGCAGCAGAAGTGTCTTCCCGCTTTCTACATCTTCCTATGACCCATAAGGGTTTTGCACTCACCTTTCCTGAAATCTGCTCAAACAGTGCCCGGAACTGCTTTTCTTCTTCAGTTTCTTGCGGGCTTGGGGTTGGGTTTGGAGGCTGGGACGTCAACCACACAAGTTATTATAAGATTTGTCAAACACAACATTTCTCCTGCACATAACTTTTTTTCAGGCTTTGTTTTCTCTACCCACAGGAGATACCACATGGGTGCTATTTAGTGTGCTGTCACCAGAGTGGCCCTGATGACACTGCTTGGTCACTTACACTTTTTTTTTTAACTGTATGTTTGTTCCTCACTTCCTTCTGCTCAAGTTTGGATGCAGTCCCTTAATGCTACTGGGACAGGTGAACAGATTTACTTTGCTATTGAACATGGCCCTGTGATCCCAGCAATGGAGATGCACTTGGTAGCTGGTCCCTGGAAGAGAGTTTTACTAAAGAGGGACACAGGAGATCTTGGCTTAGCTTGTTTCCATGGGAAGGCATACCACAATTAACAGTTTATTTGCAGGGATACAGTTAAACAGGAGCTGACTTAGACTCAGCTGCAATTAGTGCTCAGTAGGCAGACTAGGCCAGTCAGAAACAAAAAGAATTTCTCATTTCAGTAGGCACACACATGTTTCAAGCATTCCCTTGCAAGTCCTGCGGATATTGATAAGCAAAATAAAGAAATCTGTATGCAAAATGAATTCTCCTGCCTCTTATTTTTTCATAATAAATACAATTTTAAAAGACGTGAACGGCCATGTGCTTCCTCGGTGCTAAACGGGTGTGCTTTCAGCACACCCAAGGGGGCTGATACCCGCCTCTGGTGCTGGCTGATGCCAACCACCTTGAAGCAGATGCAGAAGCGTAATGATTATGGCTTTGATTGTTACAGTTCTTTTACCATATTCAGCAGAACTGACTGTTTCAGTCACATACACAAAGCTGGCAATTGTGTAACATTCCTGTGAAATGAACGTGTTTTAGCCGAAGACAGTAAAAGCAGTGCATGCTGGCTTCTGCTGAGCTATTCTCTTGCTATTTTAACTCTGTAGACTTACCTCAGGGAGATCAATGGCAATGTTTTCATCTAGATCCCTGGAGAAAACAAAATGTTATTCAGTATCTGGAGATATTCAACATCTACTTGGGGTGGAAGCTTGCTTATTACTTCTTCCAGAGGTGAATGATAAAACTGCATTTTTTACTGAACAGGTTAAGTTTCCATAAAATTCTTCAGGCAATCACATTTCTGCACTGTTTAACTTTTGGTGTAAGCTCTTAACACAGACTTTAAGCAGGACTCAGGGAGGGCACTGCTGTGCATGCTGTCTGCTAAAGAATTAATCTCATTCTTTATTCATTGTGCACACACTTCTTCCTCAATACCCTTTTAAAATATAAAATCATCATTTGGACAAACTTTGGGAGGAAACAACCAGGAAGCAAACACTGCTGCATTCACAGATCCCCAAACAGTAACAGGCAGTTAGCAACTCTTCCTCGTCAAGCTTCCAGTAGACTCACCATGGCAAGCCCTATTTCCCCACCTCCCAAAACGCCTCTCAAAAAAAAAAAAAAAAATCAGGTTTAGTGAAAACAGGCAAATGTGAAAAAAAGAACCATCAGGAGCTTTCCATGCCAGGGCTCTGCCTGGCAGCCAGACTCTCCCAAGCAGCCACCAGCCCCACGCGCAGGTGAGCACCAGAGGGCCCGGGGCTCGCTGCTGACTTACTCAGTGATGGCCTTCTTCTCAGAGAAAATCCTCAGGCAGAAATCTGCCTCCTGGTGCGGCTCAAACGTGGTCGGAACAAGAATGTAATCGCCTGGTGGCAGCTTGAATCGGTTAGATACTTCTCTTAAATTAATGTAGGTTTTGCTCCTTGCCTTGGAGGGGTGGTATCTGAAGAAGTCTTTGCCCAAGTGTCCATCTCTGCCAGGGCTCTAGGAGGGGAAATGAAGGCAGTGCTGCACTGGTTGGGTGTGCTGGGGGCCATCTTTCCCCTTTCTCAGTCACAGAACCAAACCCTGCCTTGCACAAGCCTTTCCCCTGGCTGTGACCCTGACTCTCATCCCTTCATCCAGGTGCTCGCAGCAACCTAGCTCCCACCTTATGGCAAAGACTCATTACCCGTGGTCATTTCCCACCCAGAAGGCAGTCTAAGAGGACTCTGGGACATTGTCTTCCTGCTTAAACATTCTCTGCCATTAAATGTCACTATCCCAGGCGGGGTGTCACAGAGCAGTGACAATAGATTTGCTAATCCCAACCTCACTCAGCGACAGGCACCCCTGTGCGTGATGCCTCCCAGGAGGCTCATAAAAGCAACATCGTCTCTCCAGGAGCCAGGCAGGGGTTTGATGAAATTATGGGGCCGAGGAGTCTATCCTGGGAAGCCATGGCTCCAAAGGGACTCCTAAATCCTCCTCTGAGAGGACTCCATTCCAACCACACAAAAATTCTCCATGGGGCTTGATGTAACTGAGAAGATTATTTTAAGAGCAAGGGCCGTAAAAATACATGATGACTGGCAGGGGGACAAACCCAGAGAAAGTTGCTAACACTGATAGTGCAGCTACTGTGCAGTAAAAGCAATAGAGTACCTCATAAATAGAGTAGCCAATGGTTAGCATTTCAGCGCCAAACTTCTTGAGTTTACGGCGATCCTTTTGCATCAGCGCTGCTATGAATGTGCAGTCATCTTCTCCATCATCTTTCTCTGTCAAATGTAGCTTGATTTGTGGATTTGTCCAGAAAGTCTCTGCCAATGTAAAGAATACCAAAGAGTTTCTTGCCTCAGAATAATAATACCACCACTACTACTACTTGAAAAAAAAAAAAAAGACAAAAAGGACAATTAACTTGAGGTTTTGCTGAAATTTAGTTTTTCCATTAGCTGTCATGCTTCTTTCCACTAAGCTCTGCAGAAAATAAGCCAAATCATGGAACGAGGTGTAGAAAAGATTTTAGCTCTGATATTTTATTAAGTTACCATGGTTTAAAAAAGGTTGGCAGAGGGGATTTTGTTAAAAGTACATAGCTGCAATGATCCCATAGTACTGGTGCCAGTATGGAGTTACACAGTTCAGAGCCACATAAACATGCTGGCTGAGATGGATTTTTGTCTCATTTTACACTTACTGCTGCAGTTTAAGTGATTTATTATAGCCTTTCTCATGCAAATGTAAATAAGAGGCAAATCAGATCCAACAAACTTGAGAGCAAGGAAAGAAGCTCTTTTACTGCAAAGTCTCAAATGGGACCATATGAACATTTGTCTCTTTGGCTGGTTCCTGCTAGCTAAGACTCAGCTGGCCTGGCCTGCACCCACAATTCTGGCTACAGGGTAACAGGAGAGGTGGCTGAGGGTGGGTAAAGACTTCAGCGCTTGCTTCTCATTTTCAAAGCAGTAGCTATTTACCTAGAAAATTTCTACATCCTCCTGCGGTGGATCCCCGGACCCAGCTCCCCTGGTGGATGGTCACCTCCCACTTGTGGGCAATGCTGTCTTCCAGGGCATCTGGAGTCAGGTTGCAGATGTCCACTTTATCAAAATGCACTTTAAAGTCTTCAAATTTCATCCTGAGCGAAAGACATGGGAAGGAACAGGCAGACATTCACTTCAGGGAAGGATGCCCAGCAGAACTACGTACTTCCCACAGTCCCAGGGCCAGATCACCAGCTCATGTGGCTCTGAATAGTTTCAGTGACTGATGTACACCAAGGGACAAGATCGCTCTCAGGCACTCTGGGGTGAAATACAAGCAACCTTATTGTCTGAGTCTGATTCTGACATCTCTTACACCTTTCTTTCTGTGTGTTCCATGCCAACCACATGACAGCACTATAAGGGACACATGGGGATCGATTAGCCAAGCCATGGTAGGATTAGCCTGTCCGCACTGCAGTTAAAGTCACATTTTGGTCTCTGCTAGGGTGCCTAGGCTTGAATTGCTCACCCTCCCCTCCTTTATGGGTGCCTGGGACCTCGTCCTATCAAAAATATACACCAAACACGAGAGACAAAAAGTATGTTTGGACATGAGTAGTCACTCCAACCTGCCTTTGAAGGTGGTATAGACACTGCTGCCTGCTACTGTCATGTAGATTGCAGTACATATATTTTGTATCGAAGGTGGACACATATACATGGCCATGGGAAGGAGGAAGTAAATGCCACAATATGGATGTTTTCAAACTGCCAGGCTGGCCTGGTTGAAACTAGCCTGCCTAGTATGCCGAGAAGCAAATAAGTTATGTGATTTTATCTAGCAAGTAAAAGGGCAAAAAGATACCAACAGCCCTGTTGGCCAAGGAGCCTGGTGTTCAGGACTGAGCAAACAGCCAAGAGAAGGGACAGCCAGAGCCAGGCACCACTGAACATGGTGTGCAGCCCTGGGCAAAAGGAATAGAGCAGGGTAGCTGTCTGAGAGATAGGATCTTGCATGGTGGGCACTGCAAGGACACAAAGCCCATATGCTCTAAGACTGAAGGTAGTCTTGGTAGGCTGAACTTCCCTCTGTAAAAGGGGAGAGGTATTAGGCCTTCCTGTGGGCAATTTATTATTCAGATGTGTCCTCTGCTCTGAATCGCTGTCTGTGAGAGCCCCTCTCTCTCCATGGACCATAGAAATAACATACAGAAATTGATCTCCTCCCTAACATCAACTTCTAAAACTATCCTTTTTCTCCAGTGGCTGATGCCTAACAACAAAATGGAGCAGTAGGAGAGCAAAAGCTCTCCAAGACCACATACTTATCTGTGGCAGTGGCAGATAGGACTCAGCTAGCCCTCAGTGTAGCTCACCAAACACAGCTAGCTCCATTTTTCTGCTGCACAAGAAACAGATGTCTGTGGTGGTATTAATTTACACTTGCTACGGGCCATCTTACGAGTTTAGAGTGGGAAGAAATAGCAGAGTTTGCTTTCCTGAGCTCTGTCCTCTTTCTTGTCAGCTATTCCCATGTATTGCTAGGCCCAGGCACTGCTAATTCTCACTTTAATGCTCAGTACACTGGAGCAGGGGTAGCATAGCAAAATCTCTCTCTAAATGGCTCAGTTTCCTGGCCACACTATGCAATTTTGAGCTCTTTGGAAACGTGCTGCAAAGCAGATGAAGGATTTGCACTTTATAGATCAGATTTGGCTCCTGAGAGGTAAAACACCCTCTGACTTCCCTAGGGCTGTCCTGGATTTATACTGGTGAAGGGAAGAGAAGATTCTGACCCTTTGATTTTAGGAGGGAATGGACTAGGGTGAGTGGGAAGTCGATTTCTTAGACAACAGCAGGATGCCTTCTTCACATCTAGTAGAAGCATCTGGACAAGATCAATCTGAACTGCTAATATGTGACCAAAATATCTTTGGGGTAGTTCATGAGGTCAGCAGGCTCTTGGCATGCTACCATAAAGATTTTCTTCAGGCCTCACAAATTCGAAGAACAAAAGGTCTTATCAGATCACGTTTGCCACCCTGGCTGCCTTATCCCATGTAGTCCTCTATAGCTGTGCTGCCTTTTTGAATTGACTGAAGATACTCTGATGATATGACATCTTGCTTTAAACGTTCCATAGTTTTTGATCTAATTTCCATCACTGCACTACCTTTCCTCCTAGCCTTCCTGTTCCACCTAGGATGAAATACAACACAATACAGGAGAATAAACAGGTATATTTCTTCTTCCTCTTCTTCTCTTTCATTTAACCAAAATGAACCTGTGTAGGAGAAATGGCCACTGCTTCGTGTGCAGTCAGCACAGGGAATAAGCTGGGTCCAAAATCTGCAGCACAGTTACAGAAGTTGTTCGTGAGAGCATAGTAGGTTTCCTGGGCTCCCTTTCAGCTTCCAGACACATTAAGAAATGACGTACAAAGAGCTCACTGTCTGTAAAACTTCCTATTAATTCTACTTCAGTAGAAACTGGTTGTGGTCAACAAGGAGAAGAGCCCTATTGCACTTTACATTATTTGCTAAGCCCAAAGATAATGCATGTCACGAAGAATATGTTTCGAACTCTTGAGGACCTAATTATTTTGCTACTCGCTATTTCTAGCAGCAGGTTTCAGAGCACCTCATAAAGATTACCCCAGATTTCCACAGAGGCGAGCCAAGTCACCACCAGGAGTGGTGAATAAACCAGCTGAAGGTCCTCAGCTGCAGAAGCAGGAATATAGTTCATTCACCATCTCTTCAGCTAAACTGCATCAGCAAGAACCACAGTAGGAGCAAACTGAAAGCTGCAGAGAAGCAGCTATGTTCATCTCTTTCCTCATCTGACCATTATAATGTCTTTAGGGATACACCAAGTTATTGCGTATGCAAGCCTGTATGTGAAGCCTGGTGGGAAAACCATCAAGGTGTGGCTTAGAGGGGGCAAAGATGCAAACACTCCTTAGTGAAATACACAGAAGTCAAAAGGCATTAGGAAAAATAAGTCTGATGGACTGGGTGGAGGGTTTAGCAGGCATCAAACTTGCCTGACTGGTTTTGGAAGCATTTCTTATCTTCTGCATATGATTTTTGTCCACTTAACTCCTTCAGCGGAAGTTTCAGTTTCAATGGCTTTTGTTTCTGCTCGGAATGACTGAGATGCCAGATGAGGAAGGCCAACATTTGGGTATGCTCCACCTCATTAATTTTTGTTGGCCTTCTGAGGACTTACTTATCAGCTTAGCTCTGTTAGATGACTTTTTAATGAATTTTGTTGCTCATTTGATGCCTACTTGCACACTTGTATCTCCATTACACAGTCGGGCTTTAAGTCATACCCTGTATTGAGAGACTTGTTGGAGTTACTTGGGTTCCAGGTAAAGTCTTTGTCTGCTTTTCATTTACCCCATAAGCTCTGGCTGTAGCCAGGTCAAAAAGAAAAAAAAAAAATCACAAAAGCTTTTTGAAAAATTGCAAATGCTCTACTGCATTTGCAATGTCAATAGTAAAATAACTCAAAATATCCTATGTAAAAAGACTTAAGCAATGGATCAGCCACTGGACCTACTTCCCTCCAGAGCTATCACAGTTTGGGGTAAATCATTTTATGTGGCTTAATATGCTGCACTGTCTACCTCAAATCACTTTTCAACCCTAAAGCTGATCTTTGGTTTAACTTGCAGGAAAAATATGGAATAGCCCCACAGCATAACTCTCAGATTTACCTGTGTGTAAATGGATGAGCATCTGTCCCTAGAAAAT
Source organism: Chlamydotis macqueenii (assembly GCF_036417535.1). Taxonomy (NCBI): domain Eukaryota; kingdom Metazoa; phylum Chordata; class Aves; order Otidiformes; family Otididae; genus Chlamydotis; species Chlamydotis macqueenii. The sequence goes on along the minus strand of NC_141558.1, from coordinate 98,647,387 downwards.
GTGACCAGACACATTGTCAATAGTGCACAGCACAGCTGATATAAGAGGGATCATGTGCAAGTCAGCCATCTGCTCTGAGACCTTAAATTTGTCACAAAGAACACCACACACTTCTAAAGCAATTTCCACTACTTTTTTTTTTCATTTCATTTCATCTTTTCTTAAAATTTTCCATAATTTCACACATATCTTGGTGTTCTTTTGCTTTCTGTAATAAGTATTATTGCTTCTCAGAACTCCTTTCTCTTCTAGTGTATGCCTAGCATCAGCCCTGAAGGCATTTCATAGGTGACACAGTGCAATACAATGCTCCCTTCTGTAGAGCCTGCCTTTGTTCATGGGAAGGATTTAAAGGGTGTTACGTTCATGGGAGAAACACAATATTTGAAATATGCTAATGCCAGTAACTAAGCTGATTTTTAAAATGCTTTTTGTTATTAAAATAGACATGGGCATACAGGAAACAGACAGAAAACCAAGTGACAATTCTACTTGCCCTCTCCTAGGCAGAAGTGCAGCATTTCCTCACAAAGAGACTTCTTCCTTGTTGCTCATTTTGACCACTTGTGCCTTGACTTCTGACTAGAGCCACACACTTTAAAAACTCATGGCTTACCAGAACTCTCCATCATCCAGTGCTGCCTGAGACAGGCGTCTCTGCTCTGATGGGCTGACTGAACGCCACTCCGGAGAGCTGCAAGAAAACAAAACCAAGCTTTACTACGGGTTTGCGGCAATTAATTTTCGCTATCTCAGAATGACTGGCTGGACACAGCAGCAGGCTGCTTTCCTTCCTGATGCATTTTATCTGAGTGGCTCACACAAGCACAGATACATTTAAGAGGTTTCCCAAATCCTGCTGTCACTCATGGTCTCAGAGACCCAACTAATGCAGCTGGAAGCAGGATCAGGCCAAAAATCCCAAAGCTTCTCCAGGACGGTCCTGTGTGCACTTGAAGTTGGGACTGCTGTCAGGTGAATTAGCACTATTGGTAAACCTCAAGATTTTGGTAAGTCACACCCTTCCTTAAATCTGTTTTCCATCTGTAGCACCATCTCCCCTTTATGTTTGTCAGCAATTTAGGGCCAGATATTTCTTCAAAATTGAGTCAATGGGAACTGAATAGGCTCCTTCCCCTATACAGAGAGATTTGCTGGAGTAACTGGGGTTCCAGGTAAAGTCTTTGCTTCCTTTTCATTCACCTGTACAATTCCAACTGTAACAAGACAAAACCAAACAAAAAGCCGCTAAAGATTTTTGGGAAAACTGGAACGCCCTACTACATTTCCGGTCTGACAGAATAAACAGGGAGTAGCAGGCACCTTGTGTTGAAGTTTTTAATTTCAGCAACCATTGACAAATGTTAATATAGATTCCTGTATTAACCTGCAAGCCTGTGCATCCTGAATTCCGGAAAACCTCCCAAGTGCAGAATCAGAGCTCTGCTTTGCAAAGACAGCCTTTTCAATAAAAAGTATGAATTACTGGATGCCTGTCCAGATCTTAACCTCTCCATTTTTTTGAGATCTAATCATCCGTTATATATGTCAATTATCTACATTTTTCTTTTTCGAGATAACAAAGGATCAGAGTTGATGTGGAAATATTTCATTTATTTCTGAGTCATGTAAGGACAGGGACGTTCGAAGTAGTCCTACAGATGACTAGGTGTCTCAGCAATTTTAAAGGGCTAGGCAGGTTATGGTTCCTCTCACCTACTTCTGTGTGAATTAAAAAACTGAGTAGCAGAAAGCAAAACGAAAATGAAGCCATGCACATGTACAAAAATATATCGAAAAGTATATTATGCAGGGGAATGCAGTGTTGGTTTTTACTATATATAATTTTTTTATTATTATTTGCCCTTTGTTTAACTTTGATAGTAAAACCAGACTGGTTTTCAGACCAATCCTGTGATGTGTTTGGGTCCTTCCACAACTTTGGTGGGTACCACATGGAGAGGGTCTCGTTTAATTGTTACATATCACCTGCAAGGTTCCTGCCTGTTCCTGACATGTTTAGAAACTCAGAACAGTAAATGCAACTAGAGACTCATAAGCTAGTTAGAAGGGGTAATATCAGTTTCCAGCTTATCTGCAGTAGGACAAAGTATGGATGTTGTGTTACAGACAACAGACTTACAGAAAATAAACAAAAAAATAGCTTCAAATTTTCCAGTCAGGAGTGTCTAAAAATTAACTTATCCCATTTATATTAATGCACAATTTTTACTAACGCTAGATTTTGAGGGCTAAAAACTTTGACAGCGTCCCCATAATTGAGCAGCTTTGGAAATACTGAAGGTGATATGTTAGTATGGCAGTAATACTGTTACGCATGTGCAAATTCTTGATTTCATTTCCTGTGGAATAGCTGGAGCTGCAGAAAGCTAGCTGTGAAGCAGCAGCTGGGGTCTGGCCTTTGGAAGGCCAGCATGTATGGGACAGGGCACGCACTTGTCACTCCAAGGGCCGTTCCACTCGACCTGTCCCCAGGGGTTCCTTATCCTTATGAGCTGCACTTGCCGGCCCCGATACCTCACCTGGGGAAAAAGGAAATAGAGAAAATACCAAGTGTCAGTAGGTAGGGAACAGGATTTCTCCTGTATGCAGAGGCTGGGCAAACTGGTGTAACAGCTGGGCAAAAGATGCAGACTGCTACAGGAGATGTAGGGGGGGGAAAGATGGATAGGAATTTGGATAACTCTGCCTGTCACCTGAGGTAAGGGGACAGGACAGTCCCTTATCTTTTCCCCAGGTCTCTCCTTGCCTTGTGCTGCTGAACATACCTCATCGATGCCAGTCACGGAGTAAGCATGGCCCTTTATGAGACCAAAGGGGGTTTTGGCTTCTGACTCGGCAGCACTGCTGGTCTGAAATATGGGAAAAAGAATGTGAATCTCTCTTCAGAGGGAGATTGCAAGTGGTTCCACCTGGTCCCTTCCAAGCATCAGGTGGGAGGGAGGTCAGTGGCTAACCAGTACTATGAACAGGGAACTTATCTGTCTGGTTGACGCAGGCAATGAAGGTGCAATGGTGCCCTTTGAGGAAAGGAAAGGAGACTTTTTTTTTTTTTAAGCATTGTTCACTCAGAGGGAAAATAAGGTAGTTCCATGCTGAAACACCTTCTCTGCCCCTGTGATTTTGTATCAACATCATCTACATTTCCAGGATCTCAATCTTAACTCCCACTCACATGTAGTTTGTGTCAGCTAAGGGATGGGAAAAGGTGCTCTCAGACTGAGATTAGGTGTTGATACGGTCTCATTTTTTGTAAAAAGACATTGATGGAGCAGTGATGGCAGTGAAGGGTCCCATCAGCCATCTGAGTATCACACTCTCTCTCTAGGTCAATAAACATTTAAATAGTCTTTGCAAGCAGCAAAGCTTCATCAGGACAAAAAGGAAAACTCAAATTGGAAAACACTAAACCCCAAAGTTGAGGGCACAGACTTGATTAAAAGGGAGAGCCTGTGGAAAAGCCCTGCTTTCAGTCAGGCAGGCAATAGGTTTGAGACAAGTCTCCCTCAGCCCAGCCATATGTTCCGCAATGAGGCTTTTGGGCAGAGGGCAAACAAAAACCTCTCTCCTTCTCCCCTAGCCTGGGCACTTCCTTTGCCTTTGCTACAAAAGTGTCTGAAAGGGAAATGAAACATTTTGTGCTTGGCGGGATTTTTCATTTGCTCTGAAACCTTTTTCTCCAGCTGCTCATTCTGGTGGAGAAACCTGGCACACTTTTGTTTCCGAACTGCCTTTCCCACAGAGCACAGTCAGCAAGGAACAGCAATGGGGCTTTCACTGTTGCTGTTGAGCAGCTCAGGCATTTTTCACCAGAAAGGCAAGGACACATGGATGGGTCATTTTACCCTGGGTCAGACACATTGGCACACAGTGTACGTAATCTGTGCAGGTGCTACCCACCAGTAACTTTTTCTCTGGGAAAGCTGGAGGTTTTAGTCTCTGGAGAGATAAACCTGACTTACCCTAAGCCCTAGCCCCTGTTTACAAACACACTGATCCTGAAAATTGTCTTGAGTCTCCTAAGTCTCCACAGATGTCGTTATGGAATTTAGGGCTGCAAAACCCCCAATTTTGTAGTCTCTGGAACCAGTAAGTCCTCAAAAAGCTATGGCCAATTTTAATGCTAAGTGACTAAATAATTCAGGAAATAAAGTTCACACTCACTGAGTGCTTATACTCATGTTGTTATTGCCTTAAATACAGTGGCCATCACCTGCTGAAAACTGATGAATCTTTTTGTTTTCTTTTAAACTACTACTACTAAGGATTACATTAATATTGCATATCTATCAGTTCATAGCTATTATTTGCAGAGTTAAGTGCATATCCATCTACTTGTCATTAATTTAACTAGTTTTTAAAAAACAAGCCTTTTAAATGCAGAAACCACAAAACTAAACTGAGAAATTCAGACCCATTTCTTACTTACGTCAATAGAGCAGCCCACCATTGAGCACCTTTTCAGAGCTTTCTCTAGGATTTCATAGAAATTGTCAGGAGCCTTTTTAACCTCATACATTTCTCCTACGCCCCCAGTGAAATCCTCCATGGCTTCTATTGTGCTGCCTCCTTTCAGAGCCTCGTAGCTGCCGTTCAGCCTGGAAAACACATGCTGACCATGAGACATACTTTCAAAACTTTGAAGATACCCATATTTGAGAGCTTTCTCACATGGGTGTAAAATTGCAGCAACAGCACTGAAGTCAAAAGAAGTACCCCAGAATGTACTCAGGATATATCAGAGGAGTATTGGGATCATTCTGCTTTCCTTGTTAATTGCATTTTTTATTAATTCATTTCTCCATGTCCCTAAAGCCTGGGGCTTTTTTTCACTTCAGTGCCAGTTGTCGGGTTGGCAAGGACTGAATATCACTGCATATCAATGCTTTGCTACCTGCCAAATCATTTAAAAATACAGAGTTAGCCAGCACCATCAATTGAGGTTTCAACAAAGACACAAATGGCAGAATTCAAGCTTTGATCTAACTCTGTTGCTATCAGCTAGGGTTGTATCTAATGATGTGCTGGAAGCTGGACCAGCTCACAAGAGAGAGACGTTAACATCTTTAGATCAGGGCAGCAGCAAATGCAAAACACCACCCCACCACACACCAGAAAATACTGGATAGAAGCTGTTCACTTGAGTTGTGAATAATGTATGTACAAATTGTGAATAATGTATGTACAAATAACGAATTACGTATGCACAGTGTGACTTACTTGGCATAGGCTTTCTCTAGTAAGGCACTCCAAAACTCGTTGTGTTCAGCTGAGTGCAGGAAAACCAACCGGCCTTTGAAGGTGGGTAATCGGTCATCGATCACTACATCCAGCCACTCGTTGTGCTGCCAAAACTATTTAGAAAGGATGGGGCATAAGTTTGCTGACAGTATGTAATTTCTTCTGCATAGGACTCTGGTGTCCCACCACTTCTAATTGTAGGCTTGATCAGAAGTCATATGTAAATCATCCGTTCCCACTGTCCCATGCTAGGCTGCTCTGAGGGAAAGGTAATCTATCTCAAGGAAAGACTATACTAGAAGTGTAGAGCCATACTGTAGCTCCTTGTCTGGATAACATCACTCATGTAGCTACACAAGTAGGTACGACATGATTCAAGACACCTTTAAGACATACATGCATCACAGATCCCTGTTCAACTTCTTTAAGGCCTTATATCCTAAGTGGGGTTTGTGTGCCCAGGAAAGTTTGAAATTATTTCTAAAGCCATATATCTCTTCAGAGAGCAGAAGTGTCTATGTGTACGCCTGTGGGAGGCTGACGTAGCCCTCTAGGTTGTCTCTCAAAACACAAACAGCAGTGTAAGCTCAGCAATTCCTGTTTTTTTTCAGTGCCTGTTCTGCAATAACCAGCAATCCCACTGCAAAATAGACCATGACACGTAATGGCAGAAATGTGTTAATGTTGTGCCAGATGTTGATCTTACCTGGAAGTGAAATATTCCAGCATAATCTGGCCCAAAATTTTGATCCAGCGGCACCACTCTTGCTAGTGTTTTTTCATTCAGCGTGAGAGAGGCTATGGCTGCTAATAGCCAGCAGTCACCTGTGAATTTAGAAGAGAAGGGAAGAGGTGTTGTAGAGGCTGGAGGAGATTTTATGGCAGTTAGCTGCCACTCCTCTTGAAATTCAAAAGACAGCCCGTGTTTCCACGGGAAATGTGTCCCCACCTGGCCAGGGCAGACTGTGCTGCAGTTTGGAGGTGGACAAAAGGCTCCCTTGGTCTCCCAGTACACTCATGTGGAGATCCTTCCCTCACCTTGGATCCCACTGCAGCAGGATGGTGCCTGGCACGGATGGGAGGGTGCTACCAAAAAGGTGGCTGTGGGCAAGGTGAGCATGGTGGTACCTCCAGTTTCACTGCTCCCATCAGTTTAGGAGGGACAACATCCTCTCATGTGTGAGGATGTTCTTGCTGCTCCTTATAGGGTTTAGGCATGAATGCTTCTACCCAGGGGGAATCACTCACCAAGATCCCCTTGGCAAATGTCAGTTCTTGTAGCTCCTCCAAGGATAAACTTGGGATCTTTGACAATATCCTGCGAGAGTGGGAAAGATACACAAAAATTACTTAGAACATGCCAGGAAAGCATCACCATCACTCTGAGCCCAGACATGCTGCATGGCCTGTGCTACATGAGGTATATTATCCTGCAGCAGTGTAACCATCACAAGAAACTAGGTGAGGAATCCTTGCTAATTAATTACAGTGTAGAGCAATTAAAAAAATCAGCTATCCTCATTTTTTCATAATTAGCTGCTAATGAAAGGCTGGTTGGCATTCTTTATTCATCTGTAGGCAATTGTTAAAATATCATAGTACAACCTGGTCCAAAATCTTGACTTTAGGCTACAGTCCTGATTAATGGGTTTTGTTTGTTTGTTTGTTTGTTTGTTTTCCCCTAATGGCTGGAAAAACTAAAATTGTCAATTTACCTTTACATGCACTATTAAGTCTTTTATTTACCTGCACATAATACTTGGAACATACAGTGTCTGACAACCATGAGAGCATTTCCTCCTCAAATAGGCAAACAACAAAGGTAGACTTGTTTGTTTTACAGAGTAAATTTTTAGGAGGAGCTAACACTACCCACCCTTGTTTGCTCAGAGGTCAGAGGGAGTGCTGCTTATTAAAGCAATTCTCAAGCATTCATTTGACTGCTTTGGTTCAATTACTAGCACTAAAGCTGGATAGAAAAATTACAGTGGTACACCAATAAATGTGGCAGGAATTCCCTTCTTTTTTCCCCTTTCCCCTGAACTGTAAATGGAATTTAATTGATTGAACTGAATAGAAAAGGGAGGAGGAGGGTATCTAATATATTGCTAGAGGAATAAGCCTGTAGTTAATCAGTCTGCCCTGATCTGTTATTGCAGACCCTATGGCATGAAGCCATATGGCCCTTCTGCCTAAGTGGCAGAAGCTTGCAAAAAAAAAAAAAAAAAAAAAAAAAGAGGAGGGGAAAAATAGAAGAGCACATTCAGTCATTTAACCCTGCATTTGTGTAGAAGGAAACTGAATTGCTTTTGGTTCATATCACTGTATTTTGTGAGGCCATCAGGGCAGGATATCGATAGTTTTGTTCAGCTTCCTGCACTTATTGCTGAAGCATCTGTTGCTGGCCACTGCTGGAACCTGGAAACGCTCCCCAATGAACCGGCACTGCTCCTGCGAAGTTCACCTTGCAGAGGCAATATTCAGGAGGAAGCTGGTTTGCGTATTTTTTTGTTTGACTTCACTGAGGAGGAGGTGGCGGCCAGGTTGTGCCTCAGCCACATGACACCGCAGCTTGTCGTGTCCCCAGTGCACAGAGCAAAGGGAAATCAAACAGCAGCTCCTCCTTATCTGGCCCACCTGCTTGTTAAATACACTCCGTTTTTTTGGGACTGGACATGAACAATAAAAAACACAGCTCGTTGCCTTTAGGCATAAGTGTAACAACGGCTGATAAAGTAGCTGATCTTCAATAACGTGCCTTGTTTTAGCATCGTTGCTCCTGGGGAACATAATTCTCATGGCAGGAACTGTATTTAGCTGTTACCAAGAAACTCGATGTGTTAGCAAGGGACAAGATAAAAAAACCTTTCCACTGACATGGGTCTGAACATTAGATTCATGGCTTGTTGCTTATTACACAGCTCTACAACTGACACATGGAAAGATATTCAACCTCCTATGTCTAAAGCAAACAAAAATAATAATAATAATTAAAAAATAAATTAAAAATAATTGAAAGGATTTGACTGGACCTGTGCCATGTTCTCTGCTACACAAAAGAAAACCACACTCTACAGTTTTTGAGTGGATGTTGCAAAAATAATATTAATTTTAAAGGGTTTTTCAGACTGGATAGTATAATAATGTGTATTAGGGCTTTCAGCATGTTAAAGAACAAAACCTAGAGCTGGATCTTGCATTCACACACAGCATACAGTAATTCAAGGATTCGCCTGCACAAGAATATTGCCTGGATGCAGGGACGGGCAATCCTTGGAGATATGAAACAAGGTGACTCGTGACTCTCCTGATGCCAGATCAAAGCTGTGTTTCTTCAGACTCCAAAGAAAACAAATTGCATCCCCTGTGCCTCTGTCTCACATTGGTAGAGGGGGCACATGGAGACTTAAGAAAGGCTGAGGGTGAGGCTGTTTAGGTGGCCTTGTTTCTGTGATTACATTTCTCTGCCTCTTTCCAGCATATCGTACCTGTCATACCAGTTGCCAGTGGCAGTTAATTTTAGGAGAATTTCCTTCTTACTTCCTTTTGTAGATCATGGACTCATTTGGCATTGGTAAAACACATTTGTCTTTCCTTTTTTTTTTTCTTTTTTTTTTTATTCTTCAACTTGTATGTCTATCTTTCGTAGACACTGAGCTGTTTAATTTATCCTAGCAGTTGAATTTAGATAGAAATGAAGAAGGAAAAAAGGCAAGGCACGTCAAGAGGGGAAATATGATGAAAAAAAAGGGTCTTCAGATTATTCTAAAATATTGCTCAGGTACAGTTTCAAAGGTTTAATTTGTAATGAAAAGGGTTTGCTAAACAAAACCACTAAATATCTTTCTGAATCTTAGAGCACTTAAGATTTATGTAGAAAGGAAGATATTCATCTGGTGCAGGTCTGTGTAGCTCACTGATTGTAGTGGGAGATTTACAGATTAGGGCCAGCTAAGGATCTTGCTCATATTGCATATAAATGTATATACATGCAGGTATATGCATGTCAAAATAATGAGAAAGCCTTCTCTATTCTCATTGCTAAAGATTAGACTCTAACAGGATGTAAATCTGAAGACTAACATTATTTGGCCCTGCATGTATTGTGCTACACCTCGTCCACGATACTGTAAAATATTGGTCAGAGACGCAGTAAAAACCAGTCACCGTGAAAAAGCAGTTTGTTCAAACAGAGATACCCTACACAGAGGCTGAACTCTTGTGCTCGCCCTCTCCAGCACCTCAGCTTCACCAGCTGAGCTAACTAACCTGGCACATGCTCCAGCCTATATCCCACTTGCAAAGTAAAACCTGTTAACTTGAAACGATGTTACAGTGCCTCTACTTTGCTGCTGTTCCTGATGGATAATAGAAATTAAACTTAGCTTAAATGCTGAGGAGCCAGAGAAGAACATACCTAAAACTCTATCCTTACACATCCTTTCAGCCTCCTGAGCTTTGTTTCTTGTTGTGCAGCTCACAAAAGTTCACCTTTTTGCATGGTGGGAATTGGAGTGTAAAGGCAGATCCCTTTTCAGGTAACTTACTCATCCTAGAAACGTTTCCAGTTCCGTGTACTCAGATCCTGAAGAGCAGAGCGACAACTGTAACACACAGACCGCTCTCTGCTGTCCCTGGGTACCATACACAAGGACACACAAACTCTCAGCTGCTCCGGGTCACATTTTACAGCAAAGTTTAACTCTTGTGAAGCCCCAAATGGAAAAAAAAGACAAACTGGCTGGCCAAAGGAAAACCATTCTTTCTGATTTAGTGTCGCAGGCACTTGCATTTTTGGTGCCTCACAACACTCGAGAGCCACCACACCAAAACCATCTCAGCCCCACAGCTCCATCCTGTGCTGGGAGGCAGCCCTACAGCCCACCTGGTTTTGGGGCACAGGTAGGTAAGGCAGGGAGCGCCGGTGGGGGCTGCACTTACCATGTGTAGGGAATTCCTATTTTTTCATAGCTGAAACTTGTCCAGGAGTAATAGCTTTAATTCTGCTCTGTAGTGGCACTACGTTAACTATCAGATGCTGAGGCATTTGAATGCATATCATTGTGGATTAAGTTAAGACAAATTCAAACCTTTTAAGCTTATTTTGTTCTTTTTCTCCCTTGGTATCAGTGTCAACAAAGGAAAGTTTTCTACTGGAGGAGAAGCTTTCAGACTATGAAGAAAAAGAGAATAAACATCAGTCATTAGCAAAGAAATGAAATGTAGCCACAAATTTTCTGTGGCTATTAGTTACAGAGTCAAGTGGGGAGAAGAAACCTGGAGTGATGTTGGGTTTGTGATCTGAGAGCACATGACTGGTGAAGCTTCAGGCTCTCGCTGTGTTATTAATGATTATTATGCAAGATGCATTAAAAGATATTCATCAAGCCCTTGGCTACTGCTGAACGGCTCAGTAACCATGGCATGTATTTGTAATTTCGGTGTTTCATGATGGAAGTGAGCAAGTAAGTGTGAGAATCTTGTACTGTAAAAGTTAAAAGGTTTGAATTTTTTAAGTTTAACCTTAATTATGAATTTCCTACATTAACAGCACTTGATTTTTACATAGTTAGAACATCATTATAATGCATTTTACCCTTAATTTCCTGCATGTTCTCTTATTTTCATCTTAACATTGCTTTTGTTTGGCAATAATGCAAGAGAGAAGGCTGATTACAAGTTGTTTATGCGTGTACATAAATATATGTATGCATAAAGTGTGGCTATACAATGAGCTGAAAAATTGGGTGAAGCCTTCCAGCCCTCTCCTCCCACTGCTTGAGCTCTTTGTGGGTGACATCCCAGCCAGAGGTGGGAAGGGTTTTCCCTTGTGCTTTGCCTCCACATTTCCCTGAACACACCACACGTTTGGTGCAATCTCAAAGTACAGCAATATCTGACTTTTGGCAGGATGAAAGAAGAGAAAGGCTCACCCTCCTCTGCACAACAGTTTACTCACCCCGGGCCTCTTCCAGATGAAGGGAATAGGTGGCTTTTCACTGAAGAAGAGAGAGGAGTCACAGGCAGGGAAGTCGGGGTCCTGGAAGAGGACCCCGCTGCGCAGGCACTCCTGCTTCAGCTCCTCGTAGGCCTTCCCCGAGCCATGGGTGGCACGTGCGGCCCCGGGCAGCGCGGGCGGCCTCGACTTTGAGTCCCGGTACAGGTAGGGCATGGTTCCCTCCCACCTGCCAGAGAGAGATCCCGGGGAGCCGAGGCTTTGGAGGCAGTGAGGGGCAGAAGGGAGGGGAACAGGAGGAAGAAGAAGAGGGACCACAAATACCTCTGGTGCCTTGCAAGGGAAAAGGAGGATGAAAGGAAACTGCTAGTGTCCTCCAGCCCTTCTCTGCTGAGCCTCCTCGAACTGCAGGGCGAGACCGACCTCCCAGCTTCTCTGAACAGAGACAAACACCCTGAAAGCAAACAAGGAAGGAAAGCAGCCAGCCCCAGCCACGCTGGAAGCGGGAGCGGCCAGGTGGTGCCCTGTCCTCTCTCCCCGGGGCAGAGCCGCTGTGCGCCATCGGTGGGGAAGGGCGTGTGTGCGGGGCCTGGCGCCGCTCCCTGGCAGGGCTGAGACCTGCGGGACATGGCCACCAGGCCAGGGATGACTTCGAGGTACGCGGCACCCAGCCAGAGCCCTGGGGTCACGCCATGGCGGTGAGGCCCGGGGAGAAAAACCAGAGCCACACGGCGAGGTGTAACCACTGTTTCTCACAGCTGGGCGAGCAGCCCAGCATGGCTTGGCGGGCAGGTGTTCTCCCCATCAGATGATGTGCAAGACATTGGAAGGACAGCAGGGCCGAGAGGCGGGCAGGGGGTAGGCCGCTCTGCCGGCGGGGGTCCAGCCACGGGGCAAGGGCTGGATGTGTGCAGGAGGGGTGGTGGCAGCTCGTGGGGAGGGCTCAGAGCAGGACGGGTACCAAGCAGCAGGGAAAATCCAGGAAAAGTGTCAGAAAATGTTGCCCTGAGGAGGGATTTTAATGGACCATGCATTGAAGGAGTTCTGTTTGTGTGGTAACACGATTTTAAAAACAAATACACACGTACTTGCCACTGATTTCCAGGTTTCCTGACCTTGTTAGTCTGTCACTATGCTTCTTCCACTACCCAGCCTTTACCTGCAGCGTCATATCTCACGTTGGACAGTAAAACACTACGCTGGAGAGGATGCCAGTCAATGTGCCACAGATGCTCTGAAGGAACAACAGCAAGGCTCAGAGCCAGACAGGCATGGATATTCCTCTCTGTTTGGAAAGGCAAGAGATGCCACCCTCTTGGAACAAATTGCAGTTCCTGTAATACAAAACACAGCCCTGAGTACAAACAGCGCTCAGCCTCCCTTTGCTTTAATTGGCCCTTTGGTGAAACAGCCGAGCTTGCTGCCAAGAGATGATTTATGGAGAGCAATTAGGTGAAACAGAATTAGTTTCTTTTCTGTTCTGCTATTTTTCACAGCAATGATGTGAGGAAAGCTTTCTTTTTCAGACCATATTTTCCATGTTTATTCCCCATAATTGCATCCATTGTTGATGTCTGCTGGCTCCCCACTGAGACCGAGTTCCCATTGTCCAAACATACGCATGCTGTCCAAACGTGTCAGAAGAGGCAGGCCTAGTGCTCCGAATGTGGCTGTCATTTGACCGAAATGTAGGTCTGCAGAACAGAGTCCAAGCTCCTCACCTCAGCTTTTTCTACAGTCAGTGCAGATGATCAGCACCTCCAGAAAGTGATTCATCATGTCCTCATCCATGACTCCTCTGGAGATGACTGTGTCTTTCATTTACCTTTAGACAGACCCTCATGGACTAGGTTAGGGTACGTGCCCAGGTATTAAATGCATAGTCAAGTAAGATGGATTCTAGCCAAGGACCTAAGGCAGGTGAAGGGCATTTAAGCGCCCACACAAGCCCAGGGATGCAAAGTACCCAACATCCCACATTCAGCCAGTGGCAAAACCAGGAACGCACTTTATCCACAACATCTATGTGTGGATCAAGGCATGTTCTCACACACCGGACTAACATGCTGACTGAGGAAGATGTTCAGTGTCCTGGACACATGGCCTCCACATCTGCTATGGCCCAAGGAGAGCAACCATATATCATTTCAGGGAGTTCCTGCTTTTCAGAGTTCAGTCATTTATAAAAACTTGTGGGCTGAGCTCTGATGGGTGCTTGTCCTGCTGTAGGAGAATTCATGTAGTTTCTTTCCTATGCAAACACTCTGGTGTGTAACAAGGTATGTTTTCACACTACAGCTTTTCTCCCAGAAGCCAGGGTCAGCCCTTTCCTCTCTTCACCCTGCTGCTTCATGTCATGATGCTGCAGGGAAACTTTACATCTCTCAGATCTCAGCCTTGGTGTCAAATGTGGCTGAAAGTAGCCCGGAGAGACAGTGCCTGGGGAGGGAAGGTGGAAAAAAGAGGAATGAAGAGAAAATGCTGAAAAAAAAATATTTCAGTTTTCTGTAAAATACAAAACTTTGCCAGTCCCACATTAGGAATCATGGGCTCATCCCTGATCCCCTCTGGTCTGGAAGGACAGAAACATACAGACATATGTACCACTTATGTAGCTACCTCGCTCAAGTGTTTTACAAGCAAAGGGACTTCAAGAAGTTTGTTTTTACTATGAAATCCACTTTTGAAAGCAGTGAGAAGTACATTTCTCCCCTAAGATGACTCTGGTTATTGCTGCCACTTGGTGCTGTCTACAGATACTTGAGGACCGTTATCAGTAGGAGGCAAGCAAAACACAGGTCCTGTGATACTCCATTGTAGACAGCCATCAACAACATGTTTCTACTAGCTCAGGAGAGCAGCAGGCAGGTTTTGAACCACTGACCTAGAACAGCTTTGCTCCTAAGGGTGGTGGTCCACCGAGAAAAAGCAGGGTAAATTTTAACACTCCCTAAACAGGAGGTGAAAACAGACAATAAGAGGCTGCGACACCAGGCTGTGTACATTTTAATTTGGCACACTGTTGCAACAGATATATTGTGACATTAAAGCAATATAAAACAGCCCTGACTAATGAAGTCCTCACGATTACGCTGTCTCAGGGACAGTATGTTTCCAGCCCACTGGCCCTCTCCCAGCAGGTGTGATAGCGCAGGTCTGTCCTTTGTCTGCCAAATGAATGTCTGCCAGGTTGTGAAGGCACTGCAAGCCAAGAGATAGATGTCAGGTCGAATGCAATTAATTGCCAACAGGTTGCCTCTGGAAACCATTAGGCTCCTGCTGTCTTCAGATACGTCTCTACAGCCACATGACCAGGCAAGATTTCAAGGTGACAGCATAGCAGCACAAGTGATGCTCAGGCTGGCAAAGTGTGTTAGAGCTGTATTAAACCCGTTCCTGAACCACCAGGAGTTTTATCTGCTCCCTTCAGCCATGGCTCCAAAGCACACAGAAAGTGTGAACACCAGCACAATTGCAGCTGCCTGCAGGCATTACCCTCCTGCCTAGCCACACTGCTCATCCCACCTCATCCACAGAGGGGCCCAGGTGGGCGTTGCACTGAAAAAGCAATTGCTCTGGCAGAGGGGGAGCATCCTCTGCTGAGAGCAGAGCCTCAGGCACACTTACTGCTGACAGGAACAGGAGCAGAGTAATTTCTGTCATTTCTTTTTCTATCATCAATACTATCGGGTCAGATTTCCTTGGATGTTCTTGTTTTCATCAAGAAGACAGAAAGTTTGATTTGGCTTTCTGTGTTTTTAACTGCTTTTTATCTAAGAGAGTGTTGTGGTTTACCCCAGCTGGAACTAAGCACCACGCATCTGCTCACTCACTGCCAGCCCAGCAGTGGGATGGGGGAGCGAATCGGAAGAGTAAAAATGGGAAACTTCATGGGTTGAGATAAAGCCACTGTAATAGGTAAAACAAAAGCTCCACGTGCAAGCAAAGCAAAACAAGGAATTCATTCACTACTTCCCATCAGCAGGCAGCTGTTCAGCCATCTCCAAGGAGGCAGGTGTCCATCATGCAGAACAGTTACTTGGAAAGACAAACACTGTAACTCCAAATGTCCATCCCTTCCTTCTTCCCCCAGCTTTATATGCTGAACAGGACATCATGTGGTATGGAATATCCCTTTGGTCAGCTGGGTCAGCTGTCCCAGCTGTGTCCCCTCCCAGCTTGTTGTGCAACCACAGCCAACTCACTGGTGGGGTGGTGTAACCAGAAAAAGGCCTTGACTCTGTGTCAGCACTGCTCAGTAGTAATAAAACATCCCTGTATTATCAACACTGTTTCCAGCATAAATCCAAAACATAGCCCCATACCAGCTACCATGAAGAAAATTAACTCTATTCCATCCAAAACCAGCACAGAGATACTCTTATTTGCCCTCTCACGGTCTGTAATTCATGGACCAGAAGGTGGCATAAAGGGACCCACAGAGGCCTGATGTAGGAAACTGTCATTCCCACTTCTCCTTGGCCTCCTTGCTTAGCATCATGCTACAGCTCTGACTTTCAGCCCCTGCTGATCAGCATCTGGCATTTTCTTTTCTGAGTGTCACTTATGTAATTCCTTCCCCATCAACATCAGGTGGACCCTGCTCAGTCAGGATTTAAAGTTGGTTATTCAAACGACAGGAACCTGATTAAATCTTTCATAACCCTGTTGTCATTAAACCTCATGTCTTGTCGTCAGTTTAATGTTGGAGGGTTTATCCATAGCTTTTGACCTGACTGATCCCACGTTTTCCAGTGCTTGTTGCCTGCTGGCTAAACCCCTTCAGTGTCATCTGACCTTCTCTAAGGGATTGGTTTAGGCTAGATGATTTCATCTTGTCCTCTTTCTTCAGGGGTTTGACAGACGTGACTGTTTTTTTTTCTTTGTCCCTTTACAGCTCCCTTATATTTGCAAAGATCTAAAGGCAGACGTTATTAATGTGGACTGAGGTACTATCTGTGAAGCTCAGCAGCTCTCTGTCCTTCCTCCTCTGAATTTGTATGAAGTTATATAAAAATCTTTGTTCTGTCTCTGAGATTAGTCTCATTTTGTATTGCTTGGCACCCTCTGAACCTTGCATTGATTTGAATCCAAACGCCACAGCCATGGTCAGATGAAACCATGCTGTTTCTTACACTTTCCATGGCTTTGACTCAATGCAGAGCATGGACTTTTGCCCGGTGGCTCGCAGCCTGGCAGGGTTTGAACATGCTCCTGCACACATCTTTGCTAACTGCAGACATGGTATATTGCTCTAACAACAGCTGAGACCAGACAAAATTGAGTCCAGCTTGGGGTTGTTTTTATAAGGACTTTTCCTTCAGCTTCCAGTAGGAAATACACACTTTCTCTGGCATTTCCAGGGTTCGCTACAGAAGAGCTGGAGCATCCTTCTCTCTCTCATTTCCATGGGCAGGAGTGAGGCAGAGGGAGAGGAGGTGAGAAAGGCCATGCAGGGCTTTAGGGATTGTGCAAGGACTGCAAACTAGGCCTGAGGACTGGGCTGCCCTACAAAATGTTGTGGGCAGCCTAACGAAAAATGCTAGAGAGCAATGAGAAAAAGGGTACTGAAAATCAAGTGGAGGGTTTTTAAGAAGTGGCCTTTGAAAATCTTGCCCTGAGCCTGATTAAAGAAAAAAAATATCTTGGAGGAATTGCAGGATATAAAAATCTCATTCAAAGGAGGATCCTAAAATTACAATGAACGTTCATTATCATTTTCCATAGTGGTGAGAAGCCAGAGGCCACAGCCCGGCTGCTTTCACTGTGCTGTGTAATAGCAAAAGGCCCTTCTTCTAAAGGGGTGTCACTCCCAAATGTGCTCTTAGGACTAATCTGTGCTCACACCACCTGCAGCCTTGCCATCACCCATGCCCGGCTGTGAAATGCTGACATGGGACAGACATGCTGCAGGGCTGAGGGGAGGTGGGTGCTGAGCTGTCACCCTCAGTCAGGGTGACCTCCTGGGGCAATTTACCTTTAAATGCACTATTAATGGCCCACCTTGTCCGGGGTACCCCAACGCTTATGGCACTGCAGGGCCAGGAGGCATTTTTTTTTCTGATGGTCACCTTTCTGTCCAGCATCACCCAACGAGGCTACCTCCCCATTTTGTACACCCAGAAAGAAATATGAAACCGGTCTTCTTGTGTGCTTTGGTAAGTAATGGCAACATTATCTGTGCTGGCAGCTGAAATATCATCATGAGACAGCTGTCTAAGTGCTTTACCCAGCCAAACAGGCATGGCTTTCCTAGCTATTGTTCCAGGCTTTTGTCAGAGCTAACCCTACACTGCTGCATTAATTCATCACTTTGGAGGAGGGGCCGTTTTACAAACAGAAGAGGGCTTTAAAGATTATTTTAATTTTTTTTTTTTCTTTAGACTGTGAAACCCCAGGTGGCAGTGTAGGAGAGGAGCCAAGCTGCAGCTGCCCTGAGTCAGAGGCAATCCCTACCGGAGCTCAACTTTTCCTGGGAGAATAGCTGTAAGAGCACCCACTGATCATTTTTTAGAGAGCTTATGGTTTTCAGAGTCTTTCATGAGGGTGTGTTTCAGCATCTTGACCATGAGACAATCTCAATTCTTTTCTCACTAGGAATATCCTGGGCTGAATTTACTGAATTTACTCACCTTTTATCCCTTAAGCAGTAAGCTAAAATGTTATTTCATGTTTTTACAATTAACATTGAAAAGGTGGAAAAATGAACCAAAGTAAAAATAAAGTGAACCCAAAACTGCAGCAAACATTTAAGCCTTTGCTTAAAAATCATCCAGTAAAAACAAAAGAGCAGGAAATTCTGATCTGCAAGAGGACTGATTTTTGCCACTTATTGAAATCCCAGAAAATTCAGTTACAAGCTCTTTCATTATTTCCTGTAAAAAAAACCCCACCACTGGGTATAAATTTAACTTTTCCCTCCTCTTGTTTTCAGAATTATTGGTTTAATGAAGTGCAGTAAGGTAATAACATTTCCAAATATTACTGGCGCTGCAGCCTTGCCAGCGGATGCTCAGCACAGCCCTTGCCAAGCAAGGAGCAGCGATGCAGAGGTGTTCCGCACGGAGGCAGCTCCAGCTAAGGAGAGAGGGATCCTCAGCAATCCCTGTGGTTCTGCAAGCGCCCAGATTAGTGCAAACTTTAGACCTGCGAATAGTTCCACATGGGCACTGGCGTGGGAAGCCAGACTGGCTCAGTCTGTCTCTCTGCTTTCTACCTTTTCATCTTTCTACCAAGATCTGAAAGCGGGAGGGAACCCAACAATTCTGCTGTCATCAGTTGTGCACCCCTCAAATTAAAGCAAATCTGAAAGCTGCACCCTTATCTCAGGTCGCAAAAGGCATCTGTCTTTTTTTTAACCACAGATTGTGCTGCCGCTGGCCCAGGAGAGTTGCAGTTTTGCCCCTGTAGCTGGCTGGCTGTGTGGCAGCTGCCTTTCAGTGGCTACGACTTCAGATAACGGAGGAGTCCCATAACCCCCACAGTGGGGAAGGAGCCAATCTGTTTCTCACTAATGAACTGCATAAACCATATATGAGTAAAATCACTCCTCAAGTGAGGCAGGAGACCATCACAGATAGTCTTCTCAGAGGAACACAGAATAGGAGCCAAAATAGCAGAGTCCTGCTGCTTACAACTATTTGCCCACTCAGGGTGAAAAGCTGTGGGCAGAGCAGCGGAAGGAGGGGTGGAGATGGCTTGAGGGAGGCTGGGAGAAGATGAAGGGGAACCTGAGTTTGCATAGAGAACAGGGGTATCCTAGCTTCCAAAGTTCTTCTTAGGGCTCTGCTTTTAGTTTGGCTGAAAAACAGCCATTTCCAGGCTAGAAGAAAACAACTGTTGTGCATGGTGCCCTTGGGACAATTTGACTTGGGACCAAAAAGTGCAATGAGAGTTTAAAAATCCCAGTAGTGGCAGCAAGGACTGGCCTCCCAAAGTCTCACTTAGAAGATGTCCAGGGAGTAAATCTTCACCAAGCTTTATGCAGCAACCTTGCAAGACTGCGGGAGTGGGACATTTGGTGGTGGAGCCTTTTGCAGCTGAATATTGTAGCATCTCCCAGACCACAATCACCTGGCTGTTTCCCTTGCTCATCTTAGGGAACAGCTTGAAGACTTCAGTGGCTGACCCAGCTGGGAAATGTTGGGGCAGTGCAAAATCCAACCCTGATACACAGGTGTGCAGCAGGAGAGTATCACAAAAAGCGTATCAACTGTGATAGCAAAGCTGGCTCCAGCTCTTTGAGGCAGCCATCTCACTGTGTGGGCACTGCCATCCCTGCTCCTCTGCCCAGCAGCTCTCACCTGAGGGATGCAGATACACTGTGATCAAATAGGTAACACACCAGGCTGGGCACCAAGAAACCTGGATGCTTGTCCTTGAGATGTGTACCAACCTGCTGCAGGACTGAAGGTGAATTGTGTCACCTCTTCGTGTCCACTTTCCATCTTCCAACAGGCTCACTCTGTCCTGGCTGCTTCAGACCAGAATTGTGTCTCACTCCTCACAGGCACAGCACCTACTGTGGGGAAGGACTCAAATCAATTCTAGATCACCAATATTACTGTTACACTGCAAAGTATTTTGAGATCGTCAGGGTAGGAGGTTCCCTTTGCCCATACACACAGCGTGCACATGGTCATGCCTGTGTGTGCATGTGCAAGCTGTGCATGGACCTTTCTTAAAACTCTGTTAAAAACTGCATCTTCCACTGGGAGAGGAAAACAAACAGGCTACAAGAATTCAAAGCCATCTCTACACTCAGGGCCTGCAAACAGAAGCCATAGCAAACCAAATGTAATTATAAGCTGGAACAACATGTGCTAATGTTAATATAAGCTCATTTGGGTATTAAATAATTAGAAGAGCTCCACAGATAGGGGATGATCAGCACAAAGACCTCCCTCAAGGGGGACTGTTCCTTGAGCAGCAGAAAGAGATGTGGCAATGGTGATGCTTCCTCCTCCATGACGGAGGGCTTGCAGCACTACCAGGGTGGTGACTGCTGGGGCAGCCAGCACAGCCAGGGCACCTCTCCTCCTGTGAGGAGGGAGCATTGTGCCACACGTGCTCTTTCAGGGAGGCTCCAGCTACCTGAGTCAGCTCTCCAGCCACCCACATGCTATAAGCATTTTGGCATTGTCCAGGCTGGCACGCCACGTCCCTCCACCCCAACACAGAGGTGGCACATCTGGTCCTTGGGGTTTCTCGCAATCACGTTACCAATTTTTCCATTGCTCCTCGCTGTGAGAACCCACGGCAGAAGCGGGATAATCTCTCTCTTTCATCATCTGTACTTTGAATGCTATTATTGAAAAGTATTTTTGCAATCCTCTTTACACAGAAAATTGGGCAAGCTGAGTACATCCTCCGTCCTTACCAGCTGCTTTCACAGAAAAGTGGTTCCAGCCAACAAGGGCGGAGGTCAAGTGTACAGAGAAAACATGGGAAAAATCACATGCAAACCTATTCCTTATCAAGTTTTATTAAAACAGTTTTTAAAAAAAAATTACTTTGCATAGCATTTCCCCACCAGAGATAGTAAAAATAAACAAATAAAATCAGGCTCATGGCAGCTTGCCACAGTTCTCACAGAATGGAGGGAAAATTGGTTTACTAATGTATAGAAACTTGCCTGACCTGTCACCAGAGCTGTACCTCTTCTCCTCACTTATTTACTCTGGAAAAAGGCACCAAGTACTTTGTGTGCAGCTGAAGTGAGAACAGAGCCCAAAGGTCTGGCAGGAGACAGAGACACATTTCAGACTCCAGTGCTGTAACTCTGCCGCTGGTTAGAACACGTACCTTGGTTAAAGGAGAAAAAAACCTGGGAAGTGGCTAACTAATATTAAGAGCCTACCCACAGTTTTGTAAACTTGTTCATAGTTTCCAGGGCTTATGTTGATCTTGAAGAGAAAGCAGTGGGTTCCTAAATGCACTGTGCACAGGAGCAGAGCCCAGCAATGCCAGTGTTGAGGGTCAGTTTTACTGCGTGTGATGTTTCACTGGCATAGCTCTACTGAAAGAGTATTTCCAATCTGTGCTGCAAGATGAGCCAGCATAAGCTGGCCTCACCTCAGACATCTCTATTTCTATCGCAAGTTGAAGACAAGCCCTCAGAGAGGAGCACAAGATCTGTTATATGGATCAAGCTAAAATTCAGACAGCTGGCTGTCTGAGGATTTCCTGAGTTAGCAATTGCACCCGGGCCATCGTGTTCTGCATCCTCCGATGGCCATGCCCTCTGTGATTTCATTTAATCTTTTCTTGTACCAGCTAAGACTTTTGGTCTCTGTAGCATCCTATGGCAGTGCCTCCTGCAGCTTATATATGTGAAAGGGCCCGTCCTTTCAATTGCATTTGCTGCCTGATAAGTTTACTAGGAATCCGTTGATTCTGGCGTTGTTACAAAACAGACTCAGAACTTTCTGTTCTCCTTCATAATTTTATGTTTATTCTCCCAGTACCAGTGGCTGGTCTTCCAAACTGAAGTGTCTTGGTCTCAGTAGGCACCTGGCTGCTCTACAAAGTTTTTCCTGGATGTCTCACAAACGACGGTCCTTCCACCATCACAACTGCCTGCCACACCTGGGGCAAGCACTCCACCAGCCAATGAAGCGATATTCCCTGTCTCCTTTTTGTGAGATCCTCCCACACAGACATTCTACTTTTCCTTTCCTTTCTATCCTTTTCCCAGTGCCTGTTTGCCCTCTCCATTTGGTGCCTTGTCCAGACCCCACACTGTCTTCCCTTACCAAAGCAGAAGAGAGAGGAAACATTATGAATGTCGATGGGGTGTAGAGGTTTATGATTACCAACGTCAACCCATAGGTTGTATAAACAGTTTGTGGCCTTCTTCTTACTCAAGGTACTTTTAGTCTTAAAAAAATAAACCCTCAAATTTAGTAATGAATGATATGACCATGTACATGCTATTGTGTCTGAGTTAGCCATACATGAATTCATAATCTGTGTAGGTCAGACATGCCAGCTCAACCTAGGAAGAGCCCATGTGAAGGTCTGTGATCTGAGGCTGTGAGCAGAGTAATATATTAGCCCTCCTCCATGACTCCCACCATAACCTTGCAGGAGACAAGAATATCATCACAGGGGTACCTCTGGCCCCTTTGAGTTCAAATCTCAGAGCAAAATTTGAGAAAGCTAGAAAACAAACTGAACAAAACAGAATAAAATATTTACTATTGTCTCTGCATAAAGTGCTGAATTTTGTACAGCTTTTCTCAGAATGATCTGGATCAATTAAACACTTTTCGACAGAGTGGAAACGTGATATTCTTCAGCAGAAGAATAGGCTCCTGGCTGATCAATTGAAATTCTAGCCAGAACAAAATCATTTTCCCATTCAGTACCTAATTGCACACTTCTGGCTGTAGGGTTAGTGTTCCTCTCCTAGGGCTAAAATTTCTGAATCCTATTTGACTGCTTTTAGATGAAGAAGTGCTAGAAGCACCATCACGAAGAAATTTTTGTGGGGCAGGGGAGTGCTTCCAAGAGCGAGGCTGACCAGGAGAGCTGATCCCTTTGAGCGTGGCTGTGAGGGAACCCATAACCGCAGCACCAGTGTTTTTCCACCCCTCTTTGCTCCCTCTCAGCAGCGACCATGAATAACAAGCAGGAAAAACATTTGAAGAGAAATGAGGGCAGTGGAGGGGGAGGAGGGAGGCAGGGCCCCGCTTATGCAAGAGTGCATATAAAAAGGGGAGACAAATGTCCCTCCAAAATCGGGAAGAGTGGGGCAAAAGGAGAGCGCGAACCTCTTCACTGAAGGACGGGTTTGAGAGGTCTGTGTTTCTTTGTACCTTTACTGCAGCTGTTGCAGGGACAGATTTGCTGGGAAACACGCGTGGGCCCTGGGCTTTTTTTGCACAGGGGATGCCTGTAGGAACAGCCTTGCTTTCATCTTCTTTGGTTCCTAGTTGCCAGAAAGCTTTTAGTTGAAGTCTGGCCCAATGCCGCTTTTCTGGCACAGCTCTCTTCAGGGAGCCAAATCCTTGGACACTGGAGCCGAAGGACAGGATAGAGACTCTCTTCTTTCCGAAGCTGAAGCTCTATCTTTAAGCACGTGCACGTTCCTAAAACCATGGCAACCCAACGCAAAAAAAAAGCCTGGCAACAGGGTCCAGATATAGTAATTGGAATAATGCTCGTGCATTCCTGCTTAAAAATGCTCAGAAGTAAAATGAAAAACTAACTGTAATTAAGTCCTACTAGGATCAAATATGTTCCAGGTGTAGCAGTCTATATTCTTCATAGTCTGAAAGCTTCTCCTTTAGTAGAAACTGTGAGAAGATGAAAGACAAAGATCTAAGAAGTGTGCTAAGCGTGTGATGCATCTTAATAGGGCAATATTAATTGAGTGAGCGTAAGTGAGCGGCAAATTAGCAGGAGAGTTGTGTCTGAGCTTTGTGTTGGGGCGTGAACGTAAGGTGAAATCAAAGGGTCCCCCTCATTACTGAGGCCCGCCAAACTCCCCATTGTCTGGAGCAGGAGGAGCACTGTGGTGAAAGTGGGTCATTGAACAATTTCTGGTGAAACTTTTTTGCTGGAGAAAGATGCGTATTTTAATTTCATGACTTTATTGATTAGGGTGGGAGGGGGGGAGAAGGAAGAAAGACTCCTGTGGTCCTTAAAGACATTGACAAATTTTTGTTGACAGAAAACAATAGAACTGAGTGCACAAACACCAGAAGAGCCCCAAGCATTGACTTGGCTGAAAACCCTGAGAACTTTTAACTAAAAACTGAACTTTCTTTATGTGATAGAGACACCAGAGCATCACGTTGGAGTTATCATTCCGGTTCCTCCTGCTCCCCCACTCCTGTGGGGCAGCATCCCCTGCAGCCAGGGATGCCTGACTTGGGGTTCTTACCCATAGCAAAAGCAGACCACCAGCTGCAGCACGACTTGGTCATGGCCCACAGGGGAGCTGAAGGCAGGAGATATCCAAACAACAATGCCCTCCAGGTGCTACAGCACAGAGGGGTAAATGAAAAAAAAACACAAAAAAAAACCGTGGCACAAGATACACTGTGCCCTTCCAGTGTATATTGTGCACAGCAAACACCTAAGACTGGCAGCTATAGTATAGGTTACTAGCATCACTTGTAGCTTGTTAGCCAAAGTCAGTAACCCTTGTTAATAAGGATACTTTTCAGAGTTTTGCAGAACACAAGGTGCCCTTCACTGAAACAGTCTTGTTTCTGTGTCCTCGCTACTGAGAGTATCAGGCTGGGTTTGCTTCTTCCTCCACATTCAAGCCTCACCTAGGAGGATGTAGCAGACCAGCTATAGCTCACAGGCTCGGCGTGGTCTGGCCACCCGTGGAGATTGCTGGTGCATAGTTCGTCATGCGGACCAGCATGGGTAGAGGTGCAAGAGACAGATTTGGGTTGTGCTGTCACACGTCCCACCTGCACCTCCACTGGCCTCTGAGGGACCAGCTTTCTCCCCCAGCCTGCCTGCAGGAAGGATTCTCCAGGGAGAGGGGAAACAAGGGGGACTGCAACCCAAAACCTAGCTCTTTCTCTTACCATTTAGCTGAACAAAATGCATTTTTAATGCAGGAACTACTTCTCCCATTGCCTGGATCTGTGGCTGGGCTGCATGCATTTTATAGCTGTCTGGAGATGGTACAAACGCTCAGGGACTGTTCTGTTGCCAGATGCTTCCTCAACTGAGATGCTCAGGCAGCAAGAGGACAAAACTCCTTAAATATTTCAAGCTGTTTGTTTAAGCCTTTTGTGCATGACAGCATGTCACATAGGCCTGTGCTTAGAACCGCTTTCAGACCTCATTAGTGCTAAGGTAATCAGATTGTTTAAATGCAAAGCAGGGCTGCAGAAACAGAAATTCACTGTTTATTTGCAAAACTGGAGGACCTTTTAAAAAGCAGCAGAAAGATCTCCAAATCCCGCCCCTTTTGCGAAACAGGAATTGGGAAGCTGAGACTGGGAGGAATGAAGTCTCTGTTATCTGGCTCTGGCAACCGAATGCATCTAGCTTTCATCCTCTCCTTTTCAACACATTTTGTTTTGAAGAGTAAAAAGAACAAACTTTTGATCTTCTGGATAGGTCAAGATGGAAAGAAAGGGTAAGAACTGATAGCTTAATCATTTTACTCTGCAGTAGTGTACATGTCCCACTCAGTTATGGGTACCGAGGCTGCAAGGTAGAGATTAAAGGTAATTTATCTGAGAAGAAAAAAAAAATCTGCTCCAAATATACAACAAATACAGGTACAAAGAAATCTGCACTCCTTCCAGTCTGGCACAAAATGAGCTGGGTTATTTTCAGCTCCTATAATCGTTCCGTCTGCATAGTAAAAGATTGTCTGTCTTAGTAAATGTGTAACTGCAGGCTATGCAGACATGCTGGGACCAGTTAAAGGTTGTGTATCCATCCCTGGAACTTTCTACGCAGCCAGCGTTAAGCCGTGTTCAGGTTTCATCCAGTCCTCTCTGGCCGGAGCTAACTTTTTTTGACCCCCCAGCCTATGATGTCAAGTAGCTTTGCGCAACGCCACTGCCGACACGTAGAAAGGGCCCCCCCTCCCACCCTGGGAAAGGGCATAAATCCAGTTGCAATCATGCTGCCCCGCTCCAGGGGAAAGAGGTGTCGTGAGGAGCCTGCCCGAGCTGGGACGGCGTTGGAGGGGTGGGACACACCAGGACGGCAGCGAGTAAGCACACTTACTGGATTTCCTTTGAATGCCAATTTTTCAACTCAAGTTTTCATGCTTTTCTGAAAATCTCAGGGCTGACTTCTGTAGGGAAATAAACCGTGCTTGCTTTCCATAGATCAGGCTTAGTTTAAGTGCCGGCAGTGAGAACTGCCCCTCTTGCTCCTGCTCATGAGAAAAGAGTTGACACAGTTGCTCTGGCAGCGGCAGAGAAGTAACCACCAGGCACCAGCGGTGCCTACTGGTGCAGTCTGACTGGGTGGCACAGAGTCATCCTCCCTGCTGCTACAGGAAGGATGAAGGAAAGCTTCAAAAGAACTGTATGATGGAGAGAACAGGGTGGGAAGGGCGGCACCTCCAATTGGTGGCTTTTGGGTTTGTTTTCCTGAGCTGTCCCAATCTGGAAAACACAGGGAGTAGACTGGAAATGTACTAGCACAGAGGCTGGGTTAACTGTGAAGATGAAATTGGGAAGATCTCTCCCAAGATAAGTTTTAACTGGTCCTAAGCAACAAAGAAGCCCTGCAGGGCTGCATGTCACTCGCTGAGGCTGGAGCTGAGGAGGTGAAGACAGGGCAGGGAGCAGAGGGGACAGCAGTGCCGACTGCGGCTGCCTACACGCTAATTTAGAGGATGAGGTGGGAGTTAATGGGGAAGAGTAATCCTTGGATGAAAGCACGGGGCTGGAGATCTACAGCAGATCCTCCCCTGCATGCCTCTGAGGTGCCAATAGTTTCAGGCTTGAGTGGTAGGCACCGACTAGGAAGACGCTTGAACATCCCAAGGGAGCATCGCAAGGGCAGAAACAATTTGCAAACCAAGCTGTTCAATAGGAGCCTCTAGCCTGGGAATGCAGATGTGCAGCTTAGCAGGCATATGTACTTAGCAAGGTATGTCTATTTACCAGGCACCTGCGCATCTCAGGTTTTGTATCAGCAAGAGAGTGGTGGTGATGCTGCAAACCAGAGTATGATTAGGCATCAAACACTCGGGGAATCCCTCAGTGACAAGAATACGGTTATACGTCGTAAATCAGGCTGGGAAGGTGCCAGGTCTTGCATGGCTGAATTTAAACCCTGACACTTCCACTCTGTGTAAATTAAAGCGTTGGTGAGACAGACATCGCACTGTGTCCTCTCAAAAGGCTCAGGCTAGTAGAATTACAATACCTGTCAGGCTAGTGTGGTTCGAAAAATCTTGGAGAAAGGAGGAGAGCAGAGCTTGGTTACTGACAAGGCTGTTAGCGTTTTGCCCATCCAATGAGCTGTGCGGAGCTTGGAAAGAGCAAGAGAGGGTGAACAAAGCTACAATAAACCAGTAATGACAAGTAGAACAAAAATACAGCTCTGAATAACAGCATTTGGCCAATGATAAGTGCTATAGATGCTTAATTTCCAATGCATTCAGATTTCAAATACACAAATTCAAAGTTGTATACTAGAAATCCAGGAAAGGTACAGTACAGCTATTAGTTATCAAAAGATCAGAGCTAGGAAAAGTGAAAATTATAAAAATGCAAAATTTGTCAGTGTGGCAATGTACATATGCGTGTGTGTGTATGTGTGCCCATGACTTTCTCATTCCAAATACGCATCAGATCCTT
Source organism: Chlamydotis macqueenii (assembly GCF_036417535.1). Taxonomy (NCBI): domain Eukaryota; kingdom Metazoa; phylum Chordata; class Aves; order Otidiformes; family Otididae; genus Chlamydotis; species Chlamydotis macqueenii. Next base: position 98,619,868 of record NC_141558.1, on the reverse strand, counting down.
TGTGCCAGAACTCCAGTGACACCCATATTCAGAAAGATTCCCTACTTCTCATTAGGAAAAACAAGAGCAGCAGGTGGTCTTTTACCACAGGAGAAGATTGCCTGTACAGCAGAGTAAAGCTCAGCTTACCCCTTCTACCTCTGTATTCGGATAAAGAAGGTGCTATGAAAGTGGTTTCAGCGTTACCACATTTGTTTAAGGAAGCCTTGAGCATGTTTGCCTAGAAGCTAGAATGAATGTTTGCACTGGGCTATGAAAACACAAAATGCTCTGCTAGTGCCAAGCATTATGCTGACTAGACACATGCGGCGGGATCGTTCAGTGGTCGGACCTTAAGAGACCTGGTCTCCAAACCCAGTTCCTGCGTAACAGCAGGCGAATTGCTTAGCCCGTCCGTGTGTCAGCAGGATTCAGTGCAGCAGTTTGCAGAGATAGCTCTGAGCAGGTCCCAGAAGCAATATACTTGCGTTATTATAATGTTTTGCCAGAACCAGCACGCTCTGGTTTGCAAGGCTAACTAGTTGGCATGTACAACCATATTGCTTCCCATGCTAAACTGTTAGGGTACAGCAGTGAGTGATGGAGTCAAATCTGTGCTTGGGATTTCCACACCTGCTGCCATGGAAACTGGTGGCCATCTCACCCTAGGCTTTTCAGGGGGCAGAGTCAGACCAAGCAGCAGTAAATACTGAAATTCCTGCCTTTGTAACTCCAACACAGCTCTAGCACCTCACCCTGTGAGTAAGAGAAAATGTATTTACCACAGGCTGATCAGGCTTCTTTCCTCCCCACTCTTTCTCTCAGCAGACACCGTGGATGCGATTTTTTCGACATGAACTTGGCAGCAGATCTTCTCTGTTTGTTGGCATGCCTCACCACAGTGGCTTGTGACCGGGTCTACGTCCACCCTTTCAATTTATTTGCTTTCAACAAGAGTACCTGTGAGGAGCTAGAAAGCCTGGTCCAGGAGGGAATGAAAACTTTTGTCCCCATCTCAATTGAGTCTCAAGCCACACCTGCCTATGAAGATGACCTGAAGGAGAAGGACAAGCTGGAAGCCCCGAGCCTGAGCGTCTTGGCGAGGCAGAAACTGAGCAAACTGAAGGACTCTGTGTATGTCCTGGGCATGCGGTTTTACAGCAAGCTGCAGGAGGCACGATTGGGCCAAAATATGCTCCTGTTCCCAACCAGTCTTTTCGGCTCTCTGATGTCTTTCTACCTGGGTGCCTCAAACCAGACAGCAGCTGATCTGCAGCATTTGCTGGGATTTGTTCCCCCCTCTGGAGACCGTAAATGCACCTCCAGGGTGGACGGACGCAAAGTCCTTTCCAGCCTGAGGATGATTGAAACCCTCATCAAGAGCAGGGACGAGGAGCTGCTCTTCTCCAAGGTGCTCTACCTGTTCTCTGCCCCCGGCGTAGCTCTGTCCCAACAGTTTGTGCAGGACTTGCTCCCCTCCGTGGATGCTCTCTACGCCCGAGCTGTTGATTTTACAAACCCAAGCGAGGCAGCAAAGCAAATAAACGCCTTCATGGAGGCCAACAGCAAAGGCCAAAGCAAGTACTTAGTGACTGACATCGATCCATCCACCGACTTGCTGTTTGCGGTGGATGTCCGCTTGGCAGGTACGAGGCAGCACTGCTCATTTTGGGGGGCAGGCTGGGTGATGGATGGGTAGTGGCCCTGCTCCCAGGAAGGAAGTAAGGTCACGCCTGGCCAGAAGCCAGAGGGAAGGGCTCAGACAAAAGGCTGGGCTGCTGCTCAATGTACAGCGCCCTGCTCCCCACAGCTGTGCTGGGGGTCCTGCCTGCACTCTGCCACGAACCAGCATGGGCAACGGCGGAGGCAGTGGAGGGAGATGGCCCCCAAGAAATTTTCCTTACCCAGGAAGCTAAGGATTAGGAAAGGTGTTGAGTGAAAATGGTCGGGAAGTAAGTTTAAAGCAAGCCAAAGAAATACCTTTCTCCAGAATCTGTATTTCCACAGGGTTCTGGGGGTAACAGATCGGAGGTACAGATTTAAGAAAGGCTAAAAATTATAATGGATGCAACTCCTCTAGTGGCTACTAAACATAGAAGTCTGCAGGCAATTTCTGGCTCAGGAGGCAACTGAACAAGCTACCAGTTATGAAAGCGGGGAACATGTACAAAATTATAATTAAGGCAATCCTTTCATTACCTAGCTAGGATCATTCCATGCTGCTGTCCCAGGAATCCCCCTGCACCACAACAAAGCCTCCTCTTCTGAGTGCAGCTGCTTTTCAACATCCTTGCGACTGAACACAATACCAGAGTTCACACACTTTAGGACAGCTTGCCTACCAATAACTGTATTTCAGAAAGCTTTTGGTGAGCCATAAGTTTCTCAGTGGGCCTCTACTACTAAAGGTGGAGCTCTGGTGCCTGTGAAAGGCTTTTGTGCCTTCATCTTCCCACCTGTAAACTGGATATCAGGTTTTCTTTTCCTTTCACAGGTGCTGTCATTAACTAATCCCAAATGCTCAAGGAGCTGTGAACATCAGCTTTCTCTTCAGTGTAAGGTCAAGCATAGAGATGATACTGCAAAAATAATTCTCATGTTACAGACTTGGGCATGGTCACAAGAGCAGAATTTTCCTTTAGCAGAACAATTTTTTCCTCTTGTTCTGTATTGGAAACTTGTAATTTTATTAGCTTAGGAACTCATGCTTGAGGGTCTGAGTCACTGGGTCAGCTCTACTACTTCCTCTCTCAGAAGCGGGCACTTGAGATGTTGTAGTCTCCCCAGGTGGGATGGAGAAAATTGGCTGAAGAACAAATGAATTAGATAAGCAACTCTCTTCCAACAAACACAGGAGATTACTTCAGCATTTGCTTTGTCATTTGGTTGCGGACGGGCAACCATGACAGCCAATGCTCTCATGTTCTGTGTCTGTCCCTATGGCTGCAGAAAGGAAAAAGTACATTTTTTTGGGTCTGAAACATTATATATGCTCCTGAGATGCTATCAACAGCCATAGGGTTGATAAAATGACAGAAATGCATACAAAACAACAGCTAAATGTTCCAAATGTTCTAAATGGTCTCAACTGTTGTTTGCTTGCATGCAGTTGCTTTCACATTTGTAGACTTGCAGGGCCAAGCAGGGACGGCCGCTTAGAATCCAGTGCAGAACATCAGGTGCAAATTTTACTGATAGACTTTTTTTTTTTTAAGTTGCAAAATTATTACAAACTAGTAAATGAAAATAGCACCATGGGACTGCACAATCTTAAGTGCTCTTACCTTCTCCCATGTAAACTTTGTTTTGAACAGACAACCCTCAACAACTTCAGTTTTAATGAGAAATTTGGTAGAATACTTTTTGTTGGTCTTTTTTTTTGTTTGTTTGTTTTTGTGGGTGTGTTTTTTATTTTTTTAAAGTAAGAAGTTGTAGCTTTCCACAGAAAGTCATCCTCTCATTAAGCTTGTCAGGCTGGCATAAAGCCTGTATTACAACACATGGTGATCATAACCTGAAGCAGAGAGATCCAACTTTTCTTTCTTGTACTCCCAAGTCAGTAGTGCAGAGTACTCTTTTGCTCTCCCAGACTACATCTTTGCTCTGTGATTGACAGCCTTTTTCATTTCTGTTATCTTCTCTGTATTGTAGACATAAATTCCTTCCCTGCTCTGATGTGGTTGCCGAAAGGTTGCCCAATCTCACAGCTTCTCTGTCCTGATATGAGAGATCTCAGTGTAAGGAACCGTTTCTTCCAGTGTGTCAGCTGTCACCTTCTATAGAAGGGATGTGCATCTTCTTCAGTTTTCCTCATTGTACATTCCAGGTGTCTGAGGCAAAAAGCAGGGTTTCTTTAGTAAATACATCTCTTCCGTGTCCTAAAAAAAAAAAATGCTGTAAGACACAAGTAGTCATATTAAGACTACCAACATCAGTTAGAGTGCTTTCAGGAGAATGCACACCTAGTTACATGTTTGAGGGCAGTGGTGTCCAGACCCTCACGTAGCAGAAGGCCACAGGGAGCCTTTTCAAGCACTGGGGTGCTGATTTGCCATGGTTCACGACTGACACAATAGTAATGGACTCACTCCCAAAGCTTTAAAATTTTGCAATATCTTTCTCAAGACTATTTAAAGCCAATTGCTATCCCACCTTGACACATTTAGCTATCTGAATGCTTAATTATTTTTTTTCCTTTTATTTAACTTTGTCACAATCTTGACTTTTGCTATCCTGTGAGAATAACTTCTGCAGGTTTTAAAGACCCTGGGAAAGGGGCTCCTTTCTGCTTGCGTCTCTTGTTCTTACAAAATAAGAAAAAAAGCCGAACAACTCTACTTCCTTATTCCTTGTTTTGCTTACACCTTTCACATCTCTGCTGCTTCTTTTTGGTGAAGTTATAGCAAATGAAAGTGCCCGAATGCTCTTTTTATGCAAGGTCATTTAAGAGGCAAGTGTTCCTATGCAAAACCACTTACTACATATTAAATATGTTACAGTTCAGCGCTTATCTGGATTTATTTGGGAATAGACTAGTAAACAGACCAGCTCCTATTGTCTACCGATATTAATTACCTCAATGCAAGGAGGTCCTTTCTTAACCACAACATATATATCTGTTTTCCCAGTTCCACCCAAACAGCAATTTCAGGATTTCTGATCTTTGCCCTTCTCGCTGATGGCAGTAGTTTCTTTAATGCCAACAGGATTATCTGCCTAACTGGGCAGCAGCACTGGTCTATGGCAGTGAGCAGATAACATGTTGAAATGCAAAGCTGTACAGAAGCAGTGGGAGGCGAGAGCAAGGCTTCCCAGACTTGTGAACTGGGTAAGAAATTTATATTAAGGTTTAGCAAGCACTCAGGTATGTCCTTTTTAACCTCCTTGGCTCAATCACATGTCAGTGTTACGCTTACTACCTTCCCCATTGCTTTGATTCAGAAGATCACCAAGGGTGAGACCTCAGCCAGAGCTTGCACTGCCTTCCCTCTCCCGAGCCCGCTTGGCTGCCTGAGAGTGCTCCTGCAGCAAGGGATGTCCTGACGGATGTGCTCCCAAAATGTGCCATCACAGCCGCTCAGGGGATGGAAAGGAAATCCAAGCAGACCCTCCACACAGGCCTACGAGCCAACCGGGAGCCACGTGGCAGCCTATGAGGAAGCAGGCAACCAAACAAGCAGAAGTACTGTGCCCAGAATGGCCACAAAGCCGTCAGAATCAGAATAGTTTGAGCCGGAAGGGACCTTTAAACGTCATTTAGTCCAACCCCCCTGCAAGGAGCAGCTTTGTCTGCAGTCCTGATGGTTGCCGTCCCTGTGCTGTGAGCCTGCACCAGCCTCTGCCTGATGTTACCAGAAGGTGTGTTAAAGGCAGGATATAGATATTCAGAGCAGCTAAACATTATTTTATACACACAGCCCTTGTCTAATGCATAGTGTGTTTTTTTTTTTTTTTTTTTAACAAACATATACACCAGCTAAGGGGCAGAGGGGAGGAGAGAAGAAAGATAAGAATCAATTTCTTCTTTCTCAATCTTTTTTTCAGTGACTGTGAAGCAAGCCTCCCGGCTCAAAGAGCCTCAGGAGTTCTGGGTGGATTCAACCACGAAGGTCTTGGTCCCCATGTTGTCAGTCACGGGGACATTGAAGTACAAAACTGATCCCAGTGGGACTTATTCTGTGGTGGAAGTCCCCATCAGCAAGACTGCGCTGCTGGTGCTGCTGCAGCCCATCAACAGCAGCAAGCTGGAGCACATGGAGTCGGAGCTGCCGTTGCAGTTCTCAGCCTGGCTTCAGCAGCTGTCCCCAAGGTAGGGCTGGGGCACACGCGCCCTCCCTTAGGGATTAACGGCACAAGGGACACGGACAGGCCTGCCCGCTGCCTGGGGTCTGGTCCTGCCGGGGAGGGTTTAACTCCGAGCATGAAGAGAAACACCTGCAAATCCCAGGGGCTTCACCCCAAGGAAGCTTGACTTCAGTGAGATCAGCTTTTTATCTGGGAGTATTTCAAGGAAACGAGCAAGTGCCTTTCCATAGCTGACAACACAGGGCCCATGTGGGATAATCTGGGGTTTAACAGCATACCCAGGGCACATTTAGCGTGACTTCCCACTTGGAAACAGTAACATGATGCCCATCGGTCCTTGGTAGCTACCTGTCTCCACATACTGAGTGCTTCTTGTGTCTGTTTGCCTGCTCCCCAGGACTGCCCAAACACCATGCTTTCCTAGTGGAGAGCACTCACTCACTTGTCTGTCTCTCTCTTTTCTGCAGAGAAATTAAATTAACGCTGCCAGAGTTAACAATAGAAGGCAGCTCAGATCTACGGGAGCTTCTTGCAGACATGCAACTGCCCGCACTGCTGGGGAAGGGGGCAGATCTCAGTAAAATAAGCGACGCAAATGTAACAGTTGGAAAGGTACAGTATACATCACTGGCATTTAAAAAATAGGCCTCCTGCTCAGTTTCAGCCTCCTTAACTGTATGAATTCACCTAGAACAAACCAGTCAGAGCCATATGGGACACATGCTAGCAGGGGACTTCCCAGATGACTGAACGATAGCAAATACTTTTTAGATAAACACATCAGCAGGAACAGGTTTGCTTTAAACTATTCAAATTTCATCACCGCAGCAAACATAACATGCAGAGGGATGAAGCTGAAGGTCTGAGCGTGCTAGGTACCTCAAACACAAGTTACACTTGCATTCGTTACCACCTCCAGCTCAAACACCTCCAGGCACTGCAGCTGGAGCAAATAGTAGAGGCTGCAGCTGCTGGGCTGTTGAGGATAATCCTCCAGCACTTTGGGACTATTCCCAGAAACTGCAAACACAGAGCTGTGTGCAGCACACAACCTTACCTGAAGACAGGTTCCAGCGTTCCAGTCCCAAGGGGAAGAAGGGAGAGCGTGAAGGAGAAGGCTGACTTTCATAAAAAGAAGGCAAATTATGTTCCAGAAGTGTAATTTGAGTGCCTTTACTTTAATTGAATTTTACTTTTAGAAAGTGTCCTGCCTTGGAAATTCTGTCAGAGGCTTCAAGGGTACCAGGATTTCATACAGCCCAAGTGTACAAGCAGTTGTAGAGCTTTTCCTACATGTTATGGAACAAGCACTCCAAGGTCTTTTTTAAACATCCATGGAGTCTTTCCTGTGCTGCTTACAGCTGATCTAAGTTACCGATTACTTCATGTGCTAGAAAGCACCGAAACCCTCATTCATCTCTTCACTGCCAGGCTCTGATGACTCTGGATTTACTCGTATGTTTTGCCTTACAGGTAATAAATAATGCCTTTTTCAAACTGACCAGTGATGGGACAGATCACCCAGAAGACCCCGCAGCACAGAAGGAAGATTTGGTGTTCCAGGAAGTCACACTGAACAAGCCGTTCCTTTTAGCTGTTTTTGAAGAGAAGTCGAGGGCAATGCTTTTCCTTGGCAGAGTAACAAACCCACTGCACAGAGTTTAAATGCAGGCACGGGGGATAGGGAGGGAGGGGAATGATATGTACTTCCCATCACCTTTTTCTCATTCATCAGCTATTTTTATGATCTTGTCGAGTGCTCTACTTAGCTTTGAGATGAAGCAGGTAGTGTTTGAAATATAGCTTTTTGAAAGCTAAAAACATTTCACCCTTGTTTATCTATTTCACATAAGACTACTCAAACTTTTCCTCCAGCTTCTCTTCTTTCCTTAGTCACACTTTGTCTCCCTTCTGCCCCCAGATCCCTTTTTCAATGCAGTGGGGACAAAGTAGTAGCCAGCAGGACATTGACTTAAAAAAATAGTTTTATAAGCACAAGCAGCATTTACTATAGAAAGGTATAGAAGAGAGCCTCTTCATTCCTTAAGAGGTCACTTTTTGGTTTTCAGTTTGGTCAGTTTTCCAAGAGATATCTCCTTTTATGTTACAGTGAAAGTTCTACAGTTATTCACAGAGATTTTTCTAACTTCATCAGCAACATTTTCCTTTAAAAATGCTGCCAATAGCATGGGCAGGCTTCACTTGTCCCACTGAGACAAGATTTTTTGCCTTGGAAGCAAGGAAGTTTCTTCTTTCTGCAGCCCAGATGGATATGTCCACTTCTGAACATTATGGAAAAGCTAAAAATAGGGTTTGGTAGCATTAATGAAATGTGATGGATAAATTTTCGTAGCCTGACAGAATTATCTCCATTAGAAAAAATAAATAAGGTCTAGTATTCCAATACAATTCCATTCATTGGATTACTTTCTAATCTGAGGGGCATTTATTACAGCCAAAAAGAACATTGCTGGTTAGAGCCCAGATCTGTAAACTTTAACATATCTAAACCATATGTTCTTAAAAGATAGTTTTAATGGCAATAATCTATACTAGTATAATAAACAGTGGATGTGCTGGTACACATGAATAAAAATGTTGCAGTGGTGCAATGCAACTCTCAACAGTCATAAAGGTTTGAAACATTAAGCTGGAACAACAGATAATTAGATGATTCTTGAATGGGAAGTGAGGAATTGAGAGTGAAATCTTGGTACTAAGGAAAGCCTCTCAGTGGAACAAGGATTTCCACCTCACATCTCTAGATTTGTCTTTAGCGCTGACACCATTTAGAAAATAACCGCAAACCTCTTTGGTATATGACGCTAGATGTATCCTACAGAGCACGGCAGCTCATTGCCATCCACAGTGGCCCAAATGTGTCTAATCCAAACCCACTAATGCCAGCTGCTTGCTGCCAGTGATGTAGATACGTGACAGATCCTTCTAGCTTAATGGAAAGGACTACTGAGTAACACAACTCACTCTGGAGAATACTAGCATTTCAAGTGCTATGATACAGCATCTAAGTATTTATCTGATTATACTGTGTGTATTCCAGATGCTCTAACATCTAAATACTGTACTTGTTTTATATACAGAAGCAATTAACTGTAAATATGCAGAGATGGAAAGATGCAAATAAAACCACTTCCAACTTGCTTTGCCACAGTTCAGTTGGGTGTATGTCTGTAACTACATCCCTTGTTCTGGCTTCTGAAATTTGCTCCAAGTCAGATTTATGGCTTTTAAGACAGTACATTACAAACTGTTACGCAGTGCGGCCAGCGATACAGATGTAGGCATGAAAGAGGCAGTTTCCAAGTGTTCATACTAATTTAAAAGCTATCCTATTTACTCATTAAAGTCAGAAGGTAGCATCAGCACAAACAGAATTTCAGACCACAAAATGTTCCATTTCTATAGTGAAGATGGAGGATAACGAAAGGGAGCCCCTGGCTACACTGCCAGTAAGTTCTGGGACAAAATGTCATTATTCACAGGTGGGGGCTGCATGCTGTTGGAGGACTCCATACCCTGTTTGGAGGTTACACGCAGAAAAACAAACAAAACCCACCCCCCACAAAACCAAACACTTTTCAGAAAAGAAACTTTGTGGTGGAGAGCAGCTCTGCACTGACACCCTGGAGAAAAGGAAGAAAGGGCCAAGAGAGGGAACTAAAAGCATACTGGCCAGAGCAAGGTCCGGGAAGAGAGAGGTGTTACAGCAACCGCTACAGTACCAAAAAGATAAGCTATCTGTATGTGCCCCCATTCTCCTAGATATTCAAGTGATTAAAAAACACCCAAAACAAACAAACAAACAAACAAAAAAAACCAAAAACATGCCAGAACCCCCCAGCTAAATCTCTTTGCTTCTCCAGCAATATAAACTCTCCCGAGACTTGTTTCTTACATCAATTTTACATCTAAAATTTGTATGGCATTTTATACACGTCACTCTCCTCCAGTGGTCTCCTCCAGTTCCACCCAGCTCCTCTGCCAAGCACACAATGATGGACATCTCAAACTGCCTAAGCATCATTCACACACTGAGCTCTCAGCTGCAGTTTACAGCTCAAAGGTCTAGTGAATGAAGCACCTAAAATGATCCTCTAACAGACAGGAGATTTGGAGAAAGAAAACAAAGACAAGGACACGTGTTTTAAGTTTCATCAAAACAACATTGTTTATCCCTGAGCATAGCTGACAATTATGCTGATAAGCTTAAATCTAGGTAGTTTGCTTCCTCATCCCTCCAGTTCAAGCATGAAAATACAACTGCCAATGGAAAATGGAGGGTAAATATTCCTCAATATCGAGTGGTCCAGCCAAATACACATATTGCTAGTTACCTTGTAATGAGGTTAAAACAGTCTGGTCCACTTCTGGCAAAATCCACAAACGTGAGAATCCAATTACTGTTTTAGAGGAAAACATGCCACCACTCTTTCTCTCCTCAGTGCTATTATACAAAACCTCTTCCAGCTAAATTCCTTCCAGACTTAGACAGAGCAAGTTTTCTAGAAGTCCTAGAAGAGAAGAAGGTACAAAATCTGCATTTCATTATATGAAATAAAGTGCAATTAAAAAAAAAAAAAAAAAAGAGGAATAGAATAAAGGATTATTAGCACAAGACACCTCTTTCAGAACACACTTACTTACACTGGAGATGCTCTCCTCCTGACTGATCCACAATATTTGAAAATGCTAAAATTCATTTTACCAACGACAAAGCCAAAGCCAATTCACACCTCTTCTTTCTTTCAGCAGGGGTATCACAGAAATTTTTATCTAACTGAAAGAAAATTAAACGCTATTCAAGTGAACAAAAATAAGAGATGGGGAACTGACATAAAACCAGTGATGTAGACATTTACAGCAATCACAGGACCATTCAATAATTTTGATTTGCTATACAATGTTATTTCCTGCCCTGAAATTAAAGCTGGTCTTCAATGGAAAAGAACAGAATTCGGCCTGTATGCTCAGCAAGCTGATGATGACAAGCAGGAATGTTGTTATTGCAGGAAGATTTGGAAAAACATGTGCAACAAAAGGGCAAGTGACCTTTTCATGCCTTTTTGGTTCGATAGACGGATTGCATCCTTTTCCCTGATTTTGGAGGACACAAACAAAGCTGTTCTATCTTCAATCACTAGTATGCACAGATCTCAAAATCTGCTACTTTTGTGACAGTTGTTACAGAAATTTAAATTTATAAACACCTTCCAAAATAATAAGTTGCATAATGCATTTACACTACTACAATCTCAGTCTCAGACTACAACTTACACATTCATTTTATAGTAAGAAAACATGGCTGAAAAAACAGTAGCTAGTGGTAGTAAGACATCTCTACTCCTGACTCTTAATAAAAGCAAAGGAACAGGCGCAGATTCCTATTCCTGTGAGCACTTTCCTTATTCCAGAAGAGGTGGAATAAAGTCTCTCTGAAAGCTTCCGACATCCAACAATGAATACAGAAGCATATAGGACATCAAAAGTTAGGAAGACAATTTATTACATATTATTTTCATCATATAAGTTCATTCTACATTTTAAGATGTACAACAAAAATAAAAAACAACATTTTATTCCACTTTTATTCTACAGTAGAAATTTTAGAACTTTTGATTGCTTTCCATATAATGGAAAGCTACGGTAAATTCTCAGTCTTTCGGTAAAACAAGCCTATCCTGACAGAAGATGCACCGATTTGTTGCTGGATATACATTAGGAAGCACTTCATTGCTACTTATTTGGTAAAATAAAGAAGAGTTAAGTTCTCTCCCTCTTTTAGGGACGTTGTTTATCTTCAATCACACGCTTTCAAAAATGCCTAGGATTGTTCTGCTGTAGCCTGATCCTTGGCAGTTAGAACCAGCTCTGTAAGGGCTGAAAGACTTTTTATGCCGCTTGTTTCCAGTCCCATCTTTCGTATCTAAAAAGACAGAGAAGAAACATTAATTTTCTTTGAAGCATCAAAAGCTCCCTAACTATTCTACTTAAAATATTTAGCAAAGCATATGTTTTGTCCTGCACTGACACGCGTCAAAAAAACACAACTGCACATTGTGCACACCATAAAAAAACCACATGTATATTGTATCCAACTTTGCTCAGTTAAGTTTTTTCCAGTTAGTGTAGTGTCTTGCAGGGAAATATTTAACCATCTTCTAGGCAACTTATAACTAAAGCCAGTTGGAGGTTTTCCAGTGAAACAGTCAGAAAGACAAAAACTTGGCTGTAAGTTTGTTTTTAATGCATTGATTTCAACTGAAATTTCTTCAAACCCCAAATGAGGTTTCTGGGCAAAACTTTAAAGATAAACATGAATACATCCAAGAATAGTCAACAGCATGATGATGAAAGCATTTCAACATGCTGCAAAAGCCTATGGTTCTAGCCTCAGACTTCCTGGGGGATGAAAACAACTCTACAAATAGAGAGGTTGCTACAAGTAATTTCTTACCCAGGAAATCTATTGCTCTGACAATTAGAAAAATACGGCCACGAGAAAACTAAGAGTGCACTGAGGAAGAAAAATCTGGATCTAAATAAAACCATAATGAAATTATTCTGAAAAGGTGTTTGCTGCTGGAACTCTTAGCAATATTCACACATACCAAAACAGCTCCTAAATTACTATGAATAATCTGTCCCAGTTCAGCTTAAAATTCACATTGCAGTGATGTTAGTGCACATAATAGGAATAAAAGAGCAAAAGCCCAGCCCCAGTAAAAACGTGCCAAACAATAGTTCTTGTTAGTACGATTTCTGTACTTCCACCCAAATCATCTTCTCTTGTGATAAGTCTCAGATATGAGAACAGCATCTGCTCACACAGGCAGACTTTATCTACCTGTTATAATGCATCAACATCATCTGTTCCTAAACAAGACTGATGACAACTGCTTGGCAACTAATGATACGGACTTGAACTTGGAAGTTTGTTTATTTCTAGATATAATTTGCAGAAATAAATGAGTAGAAAACAGTATGCTTATACAATTTGATGTAGCTACCGCACACATTTCCTGGAATATTTTCTTCTTTTATTTGTTTTGTTATTTAAGGTTTCATATTTGGCACTGAAAGGAACTTACAGTTAGCAGCACAACAAATAAGGCTAATGTCTTCAAAGCTCTTGGGAACAGACCCTTGACTATGCAGTAAGTCAAGGCTGGAAATATCCAGAGAGAAGGCAAACAAAAGCAGGGCCATAAAAATGTTTCCATCAGAGCTAAGGAAGGTCCCTGCCCTCCAGTCTGTCTGTACACCCATACAGTGTTTCTTCTTTGTGCTTCTAAGCACCAAGTAGTGCTTGAATTTTGAATAGTAAGAAATACCAGTTTTGCATTTGTATTGGAAAGGAGAGGAAAGCAGGCATTGCTCAAGTGGCATCTGCAATCACGAAGGTCTCAAGTTACCTCTGTTATACAAATGGGAAAAAACAGAGCACAAACCCCCAAAATCAAAACCACACCAACAAAGCTTTCAAGACCAAAAAAAAAAGTCAAGCTTCCCTTTCCTCCTCCATCTCACTCTCTTCCAAACCCAGTAATAATGGTAAACAAACTTGTTTGTCACAACTTACTTGTTCTCCAAAATACTCAACGTCTAGGGCCAATTGCAGTCGGATTTTGTTATCATCACTCATACCCCCATTTGTACCAACAGGGTTTGAAGTTGCAGTTTTTCTGGCTTGCTTCAATCTTTTTAGGCTCTCTTCCATTTTCTTAACAGAACTCAGCACATCAGATACAGTTTCATAATACCTAAGTTAAGGAAGATTAATGAGAAAGAAAAAATTTATACTTTTATAGAAAAGTCTACTTCATACGTATCAGTACATCACTGGCCCTGAGAAAAATGCTGAACAATGCTGGGAGGAATGTTGTTTTTTTTTGTTTTTTTTTTTTAAGCTACTTATATTTCCATCATTATCAATTAATCAGTATTTCAATCATTAGCTCTAGAGGTCAATCTGAAGAAGCCTATGGTGCCATTCAGTGTTGAAGCCTCCTTCTCATCACAACATTCTTGACCTCTTCAAGATGTTTGAACTCAAGAGACCAAGGAATGCAATTGCTCAGTCTGAATCAGCCTCTATTTACAACCAATAGAACAGTAAGTAAAATTCCTTTTATGAACAGGACAAGAATAACAGCCTTAGGGATCAAAAAATACATAATTTTAGACAAGCTCTAGAAGTATATGTGTATATAGGAGCAGGCAAGTGCACACCAGTCAGAAATGCCTATTTCTAAAATGAAGAAACTGATCTGAACAAGACACTCAGACGTTGGCAGGAAAAGTCAGAATAACACTAATGCCAAGTTAGAAATGGTGCAGATGGAAAAAAGCATCGCTTCCCATATACTGGGATCCACATTAAAGAAAGCACGGAATCAACCAAGGTAAACAGATCAACTAATCAACAAAATTTCAAAAAGCCTTATGGACTGAAATCCCATGCCTAAATGGCAAGGGCATAATATAATATAAATTAACTAACAGATGCCCAGGACAGCGCGTTGCTAAGAATAGCTAAGAGGAGAAAATAGAGCAACAATGGGAAATCAGACGATCCATAAAAGAAGTGACCAGATTCAGCTATGTTCTAGTTTGCTAAAATCTGTACCTTTCAAAAAGCCTCTCTGTGACAGTGGTCCAACTATTACTGTAAGAATTAAGAAAGTTGAAAGATCTTCCCGATGCTTACTTTTAAACAGGGAGGCAATAGAAAACAGGCAAGCTTTTTAAAGAGATAATTAGATAGGAATGGCTAAATACAAAGTGCTCGCCAGTGCCATGGAAACTGGTTCAAGATACCATTCTATAAAAAGTAAAGTACACCAAAAGTCAATCATGCTCTCTTTTCATATCTTGTTACTTCCCAGTCCTACTCACTTGTGAAGAGTTCCTGCTTCTGCTGTACTTAGAAGTTCATCTGCCATTAAGCAAGTTTAGTCCTCAGTGATTTTTAACCAGAGTTTTTGCTCTTTTCTGTTTTTCTTATTGGCATGCAAGAAGATAATGTCACAGTAAGAAAGTAAATTAATTATTTGCCTCTGCATTCTCAGTGAAGAAATTACAAGATCACTCCATTTAAGAAATTCAGTTTGTGTGTCTCTTCTCTTGTTCAGTGAGTATAAGACATTTTAAAACAAACTGATAAAAACAGTAACAACAAATCATGAAAACAGAATTAAACAGAACTATCTAAGGAATTAACAAATGAACCTGCCAAACTTACTCCTGTGTCTAACCACTACCACTGTGTTTAACCTAGCATTTAAGTTGGTTTTGGTAATGCTGGCACAGAAAGCAAGAAACTGCTTTTTGGGGAAAAAAAGCTCTAGATGGATCCAAGGAACTACAGAACCGCTACTTACTTTGTGTGGTGTCACCAGATTTACTGAAGCTTTAAAAGCAAGGCTTAGTAGGCACAGAGGTGTAGACAGCCAGACAATAATTCAGTCTAAGATATTTTAGCTGTATAAAACATGAGACCTGACATTCCAGAAATATTTAGAGTCCTTCAGCAATGTTAAACATAACTGCTATGGGTTAAGAGTAAGCTTCTTTTTATGGAGTAATAACTGGTTAGAAGAAGAGACACCAAGCTCAAATAAGCAGTTCTTAGGTGAAATACAAGTGACCAGTGGAATCCACACCAATCTATGCTTCGCTCTGTCCAAAACAGTTAAGAATAATTTTAGTTAGTGAATATTTGAGTGTCAAAACTGTCTTAAAAATTTAAAGTTTATTCTGAATAACCGATAAAGTGACTGCAAAGTGCTGCATGTGCATTGGGCATTAATAAGGACCTGAAAGGTGCCAGAAGTGGAGCAGCAGGAAGCGATAAGGAGGCAGAGGGCAGTAAAGAACTCACATTCTGACTACAATGTAAAGCCTCAGTATTGTGTGGCTAATTCTCAGAAAATGTCAATCCAATGCTCAGCAGCAGTCAACAGACAAGACAATATGCTAAGGATTATTAGGAAAACCATGTAAGGACAGACAGAATCACCAGCATCACACTTTAACCTGTATGGACTCTTCTGATCATACCACCCACAACCAGAGAAGACAAAGAAAAACAGCAAACAACAGCTATAGATGTGGGAAAAGGAAACATCAAAACAGGCTAAGGGGACTCCTCAGTCTGAAGAAGATTACAGAGATACAGAAAATTACAGCTGACACAAGGAATAAGTTGTCCATAATGCAAGAAGTAGGGAGTATCCATTGAAATTATCTGTCAGAACTTCCAAACAAAAGCAAGCATTGCTTTCTCCTGTTACTGGTTAAACTCACAGAACACAACATCCCACAGCAGTATTAATTTAAAATGTAGCTAGACAAATAGACATGAACAAAGTCCACTACGGAACTTTATGCAGAGGGATATTCATGCTCAGAAGTCCTCAAGATGCTAACTAGGAAACGGAAGATCTATTAAAGAAAACATTGCTTTATTACTGCCTTATTAAACTGTGAATACTTAGCTCTTCAAGAGCTAAAAAAATCCAAAGGTGTTGTTTTTTTTTTTAAACCACTAAAAAGGTTTGGATTGGATAATCGTTACACACATTAAAAAAGCCAAGGGAAAACAGAACTCAAGTTTCTCGAAAATTCCACCATTGTTCACTGAAAATAACACGAGATTAAGATCTTACACCAATTCTGAGAGAAAATGCAAGTTTTTAGTTCACTGTTGCATTACTAGAGCTAAACAATTTTTCAGGTGTCCTATCCACAATGCCACGGTTTGCATAGATCTGAGCAGAAGTCAAGTCTCTGCATTCCCTTCCCTGCTTTTCATCTGCTGAATACACAACACCAGAGTAAATCTGAAGAAATCCACCTTGCCAAAAGAAGGGTATGTTCTTGTTTTCTTTACAGTTGTGTTAATAGACACTGGAATTTTTAATTAATGCAAAGAATGTTCTGTATGGTTTTCTTACTTCTGTGTGCTTTCAGAGATGGCACCTTCCAGCCACTGCTTAATCATGGGCTGCTTCAATCTATCTTTGTATTCGTTCTGCAGTCGGTAGAAGGGCTTAAGAGCACTGTCAACATACGGTGAAGCTTTAGTTGGCACCTCCTGGTAGGTAAACAGAGAAAAAGGAGGGGAAAAAGAACCAGTAATTTACCTACTGAAGGCATCAACGTCGAATTATAGCACATTTATAAAATGCTAAGCCTGTACCTAAGTTAAAAGATACATACTCTATGACATACCAATGAAGTGGTCATCATACACAGCAAAGACACCATCACAAAATCACTCAGTAGTGTTATACAATGTGATATACTATAGAAAAAGGTTCAAAATGACCAAAGCTTTTTGAGAGATGTCACTCCTGCTATCAGGGCATGATTCTGAATGCTCTTATTGCTCATGCTGATTTAACAGCAAGCTGCCTATAACAGTCTATTATACCTTTGTTAAAATACCTACTATTTCGTACTATACTTCACTAAACTGAAGACATCCTTCCTTCTGTTCTTATACCATCTGCTCTCCCACTGTATTTTCCAGAAGAATGCTTTTGGGATAACTAATATCCCCTCACTATCTTCTTCTCAGCTCGTTTTGGTTGCACAATGCTTCACCTCTCCAGGGACGATCCACACATAGCTTGGGTGAACTTCCTGCATTGCAAAGCAACAGAACATATCCCGGGTAGACAAAACCCCTGACTCCTGAAGTACCTCATTAACCTCTTAGAGATTTGTCAGTGTAATGTAAACGCTCCTGTTTATCATTTCAGGCTTCACAACCATGCAAAGCCAGTTATACTGATGGCCAAGAGAGCAACAGTCACACTCACGGTGTAGCACAGAGTTAGCTCAAGCTACCAACTGGACTGAACTGAAGGTGGATAGGTCCTATGTCTTTGTTTTGGCACAGTCAGCCCACCATCTGCTTAAATATCCCATGGACAACTGAGAGAGATGATGACAATCCACTAAATCACTATGCAGAGTTTACTTTCAGACAACTGAGCTAAGCAGTGTAGGGTTGTTGGGTTTTTCACCCTCCTTGGACTTACACATTTTGTTCTACTCTTTCCTTAAGCAAAAATATTCTGTGTTGACGACAGAACAATCTAGTCACTACATAGATTAATTTATTAGCCTTGAAGTCGTTTCTTCTTTCAAAATACAATTTCTGATTAAGTATATCCTTAAAATTAGGATAGTGAGAAACCCTAATAATAAACTGAAGTGATAAACTACTCCCTTAGGAACAATTTCTCTTCCGCTTACCTTAAATTTTCACCACCCAAAGAAAATCTAATATCCTTGAAAGAAGTAGACTCAATGGCTCTAAATTTTTCTATTTAGTAATTGAAAAAGTACAGCACTGCTGGTGGCAGCGCAGTTTCTTCATGACAGCCAGGGAAGTGGTTTTGATTTTGGTGAGCCAAGGCAACCCTCCCCTCACCGCTAACCAAAACCACCCCACAAACAACGGGCCTTGCCCATTTCTGCCTGCCTTCTGTGTTCAAACTAGGCATGGATGTAGTAGTCTGGTCTCCGTTACACAATTTTTTTTCTGTGGCTTTAATGATACCAAGCTAACTACCAACATGCAGACTGGCAAAGGCAAGTCACAGTAGTAGAACAAGCCAAGATCAGACAATCATTTTTGGTACCCTATTTCACCATTACTTTTTATTAGTTTCTCTACAAATTACTCTATTCAGCCATTCTCATCTCATTCCTTCTGTGCAAGATACTTCTTTGATCAAATCCAAGCAGCTAGCTCACTGAGAGGAAGTTTCTCGATAAAACAGGCAGAAGTATTACTTCTCAGCAGCACTACATCTTACAGTGTATACTATGACAGGAGGGAAACATATTTATTCTAATTAACTCTTTTTCTTTTGCACATGAACAGTTCTACTCCTTCCCCTTCCTTCAATCTGAGGCACACTAGCCTGTGCTCTCATCATTGTTACGTTGCCTAAAATTTTGAAAAAACATTTTTTTTTTTCCCTTTCAATTAGGTCAACATTAAATCACTAAATTATGTCAAGGTATTTAACAGGGCTCTCAACTGTCAAGCAGATATGGAGAAGCCTGAAGAACTCATAAATGTATTGCCTGGTTAACATTCTTAGTATAGACCTTTCTGAGATTTATTTTTTCATCTGTAACCAGCACTGACCTTATTGGTTCTCCTATACAGTCTTGGAACTTCCAGTGCACTCTTCAGGTAAGCGAAGGAGGACTCACTGAGATCCTGGATAATCCTGTTATTCAAGGTAGGCACACAGGCTGATAAAGAAGTCTTTGAGTCTTCCAAGGCTCCTATTGAAGTAAAAATGCTAAAGTTTAAACTGAGCTACCCTGCCCAATCACAACAGAAATGATGTGAACCTCCCCAGCATCCTAATCGCACTCACTATTCTAGATGGCTGCTGCTGTCAAATACATGATGCTTACTAAATAAATACACATCAGTGATCTAGAAAACATCTCCAGTAATGTCAACCATTCCTCAGCCAGAAAAACAGATGTAGGGAAGGAAAGAAAAAAGAGGTAAAGTAACATTCTCTGGGCTCACAGGTTTTCCAGTATTACCATCGTAGCAAGGGGCTTTAATCAAAAGGCTCTGACCTACCAAGGAAACTGTGATTGTGAAATTCTCTCTCACAGTACCTAAATTTCCTATGGAGTGACTGGAACATGCTCTACTCACAGCTGTGATTGACAACAGACTGTCTACTGAATGGGGGACGTAGAAGCTCCTACTGAGTGGTAGGAGCACAAGCTCCTACCTCTCTTATGGACTTCGACATCCACCAATAACCCTGATTTAGGGATTTAGGTGGAATTCATAGTGCAGAACTTCTGGCTCCACTTGAAGACAGGGACTAGTTCACTCACCCAGCTACTACATGCCTGGCTTTAATTACTGAATTAAAATCAGACTCCACGTTTCACATAAAGAATGATCATATTAAAAAAAAAAAAAAGAAAAAGAAAAAAGAAAGAAAAAAAAGAGACTCAGATACTTAACTGCTTCTGGCCTGTGAAGTTAACGTATTTAATGATGACACTTTAATAATTTTCCTCCTTACATGACTTATCAGGCCAGAGAAAGAAAAATCTTTTTAGAAAAATATTTTTGTTTCAATTGGATAATGTAAAGCCTCTCTTTACTTCTTCCCCATTTCCTCTTACGAATACACATTTAAAGATACGATATGAATCTCCAAGTCTAAGCTGCCCCACCTCCTGGAAAAGCATCCTAATTACTGGACAATGACAAATTACTCACTCAATTTTAATCAAACATTTTCCAGACTCAACATGCCTGTTCAAGATAGTTTCTATTTAACAATTTAAACCTAAGGCAGCTTAATTAAGTAATAAAAACATTAGCATTTTCAAATTTTTCATTGTAAATATTGAAACTGTGTGTAAAAGTTGATTTTCTTTGGTTGGCAGAGGGGATTTGGGAAAAAGGGGAACGGGACTGAATTCAGCCTCTCTGCTTTACCTGCAATACAGGATACATTCTTGAAGCCAATCATTTCAAGTTTTGGTTTAATCATTTCTAAGATGTCAGGAATCTGAACAACAACAACAAAAAAACCAACAAAAGAAATACAGTCATGTTATAAACATGTTTTAATTACTTTTCCTACATTCTGTAAGTGTCCAGTGCATCAAAAGACACCATCAATCTTTTCTGGGTTTTTTTTACTGCATTTATGGGAAACCAATACTAGAAGAATACTAGAAGAATACAATATTCACATTAATTAAATGCCTATGCACTAAGTCCTCTACATTACTGTTGTCCTCAGAGGAAATAGTTTAGAATTAACAAAATATTATCAACCCAGATGCAACTTATAACCTCACAAATTAAAAATTTCAGCCTTATTGACCAAAAATACACATAAGTCCTCCCCACTGAAAGAAAATTAATACCATACATCCCTTTCCAAGATTCTAGATTATCAGTAAAGTATAATCATTATGATAAAACCCTTTTTCAACCTTAAAGGCTAAAAGCAGTAAATATTTAAAAGAGAACATAATATTAAAGCTGAATGTTTCACCATATTCCAAGCTACAACAGAGATCTAACTAGCAAAGTTAAGACTCTGGGACAGCAACACTTTGCACCAAAAATGAGCAGAAGCATTATTATTTTATGGGTTAAGCCCAGTAGCTACTGATAAAAAGAGTTCAAATACCTGAAGTGATTTCTCTGAAATCTGCCATTCCAAATAAGCACAGAGTAGATCATTTATTTCAGGTGATATTTTCTATATCAGTTTACTCCAGTTTTAGCATTTAAGATTCATAAAATAGCTTTATGGTACATTATTTTTAAAAAAATTAATGTCCTTTACAAGATGCCAAACAATACTGACACACAGATCAAGGAAGACTCTTTTGTAAGTAAAGTCACAAGCACAAACCTGGTCCTGGAGTTTGTCCAGATCTGCAGCGACATATACCAACTGAGTACTAGATATAGAAGGCAACGGCTGACTTTCTGGATAAGAACCATTCCCTTGGTCGTCACCAGGGTTGAGGCTTACAGAAGATTCCTTTCTACCAGCTGGCACAGATTTTTTGCTTTCCTTCGTATTCTCACAAGAAATGGGCCTTACAGAAACCTGAAACATCAAATTGAGATGTGAACCCTAGCAACAGCGAAGGCAGTAAAAGTTGGACAAACAGAATAGTATACAAAGAATTTTTAAGTTTTCAGCATTAGAATCCCACACTTACAAGGCATATTAGCATTGTAAATTATGTTTAAAAAATATTTGTAAAACTTTTTTTTTTTCCAGAAAAAAAACCAAACAGTTAAAAAGAGGTCACATACTAGGTTTCAAAAGGTCTCTTATTGATGGACATACCAAATCACCAAAACCATAAGCATGCTGTTCTCTTACCTCACCAATGAACACAGAGTAGCGTGCCAAAATTTGCAGACTAAGCTTCCACAGCCGGTGTGCTAATAACGGTAAAAACATTTGATCTGACCAGCACTTCAGAAGACTCATCCAGACCATGTGAGTGGCCAAAAGACAGTATGAGCTGCCAGCTAGAAACAACCAGACAAAGGTCCTAAGCACGTTTTTAAAAGATGTTACATCAGGGTAACTGCACTACCTGAGATTAAAAAAAAAAAATCTTCCAAAGAACACAATCACAAAGATAGCAAAGAGGACCTATTAAGCATTATTTGAAACAAACTCTTAAAACATTAGCTCCTCCTTGCTTTAGACTTCAAATTCCACTAAGTCCTGCAGTAGCTGTGCAGGCAAAAGCAACTAATGAGAATTTGCCTGCAACAAAGGCAGGAACAGCTTGGCTAAATAATCCACTTCAGGAGATAACATTGCCAGGATGACTTCTGGCTGTCTTATGAAGGTGTTATATTAGACATGCTTGCCAGCCTTAACTGTAATACTCCCTTAGCACTAAACTACTGCTCCTGTCACAGTTAAATCTGAGATATCTACTAGAAATATATATTTAAAACACAGTAGGAATATCTATATTTAAACCAAATACTTTTAAAGCTGTTCATACACTAATATTATACAGCATACAATCTGAGAGCCAAGGAATGTGTCTGGAAGTTCCAGACAAACACCTTGAAGTAGTAGAATTTATGCCTTTTGTCTCCATTAGGATTTTTTTCTCCTTGCTCTCTTCAGAGAGTATGTGTGTATATACACACACACAGACACACATATTCATGTTGCTCTTAGCTGTCATCTTCTTAAGTATTTACTCTTGAGTGAAATAAGTTTTTCAGATTACAGTACACTTCTAATGAATATACCAGGTTTCCCCTTTCACTCTAATTTTTTGCAATAAAAGTTTACCTGGTGCTTCCTCTAGTGTATCTGAAAGTGCGTCTTCCAAGGCCCCTGCTATTTCTCTGAATCTAAGAAACAGAAAAGTTTTCAATATTAAAATCCAGCAATTGCTTAAATTGATGCATTGATGCCTAAACATTTTTTCCAATGTTTAAGTCAATATTATTTCCATGTGCTATCAAAGCATATACACAGATTTTAAATGTGGGTTTATTTTTGCCAAGCATAAATTGAGATATAAACCAGACCAACATTCAAGCACTTGAAAGAGAACCTTTGACATTTTACAGGCAGATATGAAGCTCATACTTCAGGAAATTATATTAAAGTCATGGTTGCAAACATTATCAAAATAGCTCACAGAGTGTCAGCTCCTCAGCTCTTCTGAGGAGTGAAATCTTTTTGTTTGTTACTGTTTTTAAACTACAAGTGAACGCATTGTCTCATACTGGCTTTAGTTGACCTTCAGATATGTCACGTGACACCGGAGGCTTCAGCTTTCTACGTGTTTGTTAATGCAGTGGCATAAGGTTCTGCAAACAATTCTGTACCTGATAAAAATCAATAGTTCCTCACAGGATGCCTTGACCCCCTTTTTAAAAAATTCACCCTTCAAAAACGTAAAAAAAAAAAGAAAAATCCCATGCTCTCAATTTCTTAGCTATAACAGAAAAGTTAATATTAAAACCTCTGATAATTTTTAGATGAGAGAAATGCTGTGTTGTTCATCCAATATGCTTTGAAGATGAAAAAGTATCAAGCAACAACTGCAGAAAATTTTTCTTTAACCAGCTTTGCCCTCTAAATGCTGAAACAAAGCTATTATTTTAAGTTCACCTATAGAGAGTTCTATTGACATTGGTTTCCCCTTTCTTGCTTTTATGTGCATCACAGTAACTCTGCAAGCCTATCAAACTTACTAATTATGAACCTGTAGGGCTCCTCTTAAAGCCTCTTAACTGTCATTTCCAGATCAGAACAGGAGCCCACCTGGCTTTTCTTTTTCAAATTCCTAATGGACTAGATGCTTGTTTAGCCACTGAACATATTTTTTTAAATAACTGTGAAATGGCTTCAAATCCTTACTCTTGCCTATGCATCACTTCCAACGACAGAGCAGTGTCTTTAAATATTATGGTGAAAGGGATTAGAGAATGGAATCAAGTTTTAACAGTGACATAATTTTTGCTGAATGTCTCTTACACAGGAAAAAAAATTTCCCCGATGTGGGGTTCACTGTAGTTTCAATAGCAAGGGAAAGAGTTACTGGGGCTGTTTGCATCAGCAATGCTACAGAAGCAATGCCTGTACACCCATTTGTTCCTCAAAGGATTGTTTGTAAAGGCTTTAGTGAGGGTTGATGGTTCTGGGCAATTTCTGTAACTGAAAAAAGAACAAAGTCAGAAATCTTAACTACAAATGCCATAGTGTGAGATAATACTTCAATAAAAATCTTGTATGACTTAAAGATATTAACATACATCAAAGAAAAAGCTCCCCTGATACATACAATGAATATGTTGCATTTTTTCATAGTTGTGAACGGAAGAATTCATGATAATTTCCAAAAGTTATCAGATTATTCCAATGTATAGGAATAACATGGTGAAAGATGAACCAGCTGCTCTTATCCAACCATTTATTGAAAGAGTGCACTATTTAGATTTACAGTAATTTTGAATTAAAGGAAAATTATTTTTTGTAAAAGTTTTTTTAACGAGTCAGAGCTCAAAATACCTAAAGGGAAAGAAAATTTTTTGAGCAGAAAGAATATGCTGAAGCTCCACTTCAATTTTATGAGCAAGAGTATCAAAGCTTAATGAAGCGGTCACTTATTAGAAAAGTTGCACTTGCAAAGAAAAGGTGCAGACTCACAGACCTATTAACGATATACATCTGTTAAAAGGTTTAGAATGGCTGCAGCTCCACAGACACTTTTAGTCCAGGCACTCAGCACTGCTACTGTAGTGAGTGCTCCTGCCCTTTCCCTTGGGCCAGCACAAACATTTGTACAGTTAAGTGGTGTGGAGAAAGTGACTGGAGTTGAGAGTCAATCTTTTTTTGCCCAAGGTAACAGATCCTCGTATTGGTTCGCTACACAGCTGCAAGAACAGTTGTGCAAGCAACAAAACCAAACCAGGATGTCAGAGGCTGGGGCTATGATTTCACAAAATGCAATGAACCACCACAACACTAAGACCCTGCCCCCACTCCCATGCTCCTGTCACTTATATCAGCTCCAAGACTCCTAAGATTCCTGGACGGAATTTTTTTAAGAGCGTCTCAGAAGGTTGTGGACCAAGACAGATGACACACAGAACACTCAGGTCATAGGAGACTTCATCAATGGTTCTCTTTCTTGCCTGGAGGCTTGCTAGACAGTCCTAAAATCACATGTGTAGACTACACTTTCTAAAAATACGGTTTCACATTCTATTATCTTTCATTAAAATTTTAGCATTACTAGAATTAAAATTGGGTTTTCTTGGGTCCCTCTGCTCTCTTCTAGCTGCAAGCTCTGTAAAAGGTAATACTATAAGTACATCAGACCTGCTGGAAAAGTAAGCTAAAACTTATTACTTAGCTTCTTAGGAAAAGGGACTAGTAGGGCAATCTTTGGGAAGGCAATGCAACAAGACCCAGCACTCTACAGGGTACATCTTGTGAGATAAAAAGGATGTCAGAAACATGGCTAGATCTGGACAAGGTGTAGCTTTTCAAGTCCTTTAATTCTATATTTCTAAGAAGAAAAACTTCTTCCCTCATAGTAAGTACTCCTGGATTGGCACAAGTAGCATCAGCTTAGTTCCAGGGACAATGGAGAAAAAGAATTTGAAACAAGACTTCAAGAGTTATCTAGATCTGTTCCTGAAAGTCTTAGGAGAAGCATATCAAATTCAGTGTAACAACAACACAGTACATACTGAAGAACAGCTGGCTGTGATTTTGCTAAATTGCTGAAAGATACATAAAAGTTACTTGACTTAGTAATTAAATTCTTAGTTTGACTTCTACAATGATTTGTTGACAAGTCAAACCTTGAACAATGAGGAGATCTGACCCCAAGCCAGATAATCTTGCTGTGATTTAACTTTATTTCTGAAAGAGCGAACAAAAAAATGAATACTAACCTTATTTGAAAATATACAGGTAAATTCCATTTGTTGTTAAAGCTGTGGTAAGAGGGATGAGATCTTAACCGTTTCACACTGGCCTGGGAGCCACACTGTCGTTCAAATTTCCGTACAAAATCCATACTAGTAGTGTACTTCTGCAGAAAGAGAATGAGCATTCTGATCAGCCACAGGCTCTCAGCAAGCAAGGAAAGCCACCACCCACTCAGCAGAACTCTTGTATCACACTACAGTTAAGGTCGAGGTTCAGAATGGGCTGACACTGCCTCCATCCTCTAATCATACAAGGCTAAAATTCTGGACTGCAGTGAAACGAAACACAATTAACTAGTAGGTGTTATTCTATGATAATAAAAGCTAATGCAGGACACTTCTAAAAAGCATAAAACTGTCCAAGTACCCTGAGCAGAGCTGATCAGAGAGATGTGTCAGTATTTCTGAGTTGAATCACTGGGGTGGAACAACAGTGCTGCACAGTACTAAGAACAGAGTAAGTCACAGGAGATAAAGGGATACAACAAATAGAAATAATCAGGAACAAATCCCAGAAGTACACATAACCAAACACACGAGAATGAAAACATTGTATTTTTTCTGTTATATAGGACTTGTACATTATATGAATTCCTAAAACTATTTCCCTAAAAATATGTTTTGCAAATAACAAATATTTGCAGAACTTTAAACAGTTTCAGATAAATTAACTGTATCCAGTGTATACTTCTAATGTTTACAAATAGTATGCTTAATACTGCCAGTCCGATCTTTTACAGGATTTAAAAAAAAAAAAATTTATAAAAAAATACTCAATTTCCCTCCTTTACATCTAAAAACCTTGTAACAGATAATATTGCATATTCAAACGTTTCAGCATTAAATCTATACATATATATGCAAACAAACCAGGAGTAAAAGACTCCTCTGCATTTCTATCAACCTAGAACACAGAGACAGAAGATTACTGTCTAAAATCTGTGTTGGACTACTTGGATTATCAGCAGTGCAGAAAAAAATTTAAAGGGGATTTTTCCCTTCTTAATTCAGAACTACTCCTATTAGTCTTTAGACAGATATAACATTTTTATGTTTGGGATTTCAACTTCACATTGATTTCTAGATAAAATATTTTAATGGTTTAGACTCCGAGTCATTAAGTAGCAAAAGCAGTCTGGAAAGTACTTCAGACTTACTACATGATTTACTTGAAAGTCACAGGTGATGTTGGGTTTTCATGGTTTTGTTTTGCTTTTTAAATAAATACAATGCCACTGTTGGTCAATATCAGCTTAATATAAGATGACAGCATTTTAATAATAATTCATTTAAAACAGCAAACGCAGCTCTTCTGAATATAAAATACATTCTGCTGCAAACCTAGCAGCACAGACGACAGAAGCCCAGCATTGCCCACAATTTACAGTGTACAGGGCATTAAGTGAAAGCTTGAAAGGTGACTGAAACTTTATGGGAAACGAAATATTCTCACAGTGAAAAGGGAACACGCCTATACCATTATGTGCATGGGGTTACCACAACTTTTTTCAATATCCATTTCATTTGCTTCTTATTCAAAGCCAGCCCTGCAAACATTCGCTGTCATGCCTGCAGACTTTCAATTATTCAATGTACCTCTATGAGACCTTAAATTCCAAGAAAAATAAGTATTTAGTAAAAGCAGTTTTGCATGCACACAAGAAGAATCATTTGCCTTATAAACCTCCACTAGCAATTCAACATTTCCCCAAGTCATTTGCCCTGATCTGCCTGCTTTGCCTTCCTTCAGACAATTTATCACTGCCTGCCATCTCCATCTTGAAAATAAGAAGTTTTACACCAATCATAAGTCAAGCGGCAAGGAAAAAAAAAAATAAAGTATTTCAGCAATCATGGTTAAATACAGACAGACAGGACAAAGAAAAGCAGAAAGTATTTCCTACTTGTGATATACTAACAAAGCACTGCTAGAGCCAATCTTCATAATAGACCAAGTAATTAGTTTCAACATTACTAAAAGATGATCTTTTAGATGCAGAGCAGCACTGCCACTGATGAAAATACAAGAGTGACAAATACTTTAAATTCATTTTATAGCACAAGCTTGCTTCATAATTGGTTGTGATACTAGAGAAAATACTTTTATGTTCTAAACCTTATCACATTGCCTCCAAGTATTTTTTTTTTTAGTTAACTTGTGTTTCTAATCAGAACATAATCTGCAGTACTGAAAGAAAGCAAAAGCTAAAACAAGCAAGTGAAACAAAGAATTTTCTTAACCTTCCCATAGTATAAGACAAGTTCTATTTCATTAACATGATAACCCTTCCTATACAGAAGTCCCAGTCTTGGGTGAACATAGGAGTCGTCTGCTCCTGCCTTCCTGTATGCTGCAGTTCTACAACTAAGAGAGAACATCTACTCCTAAAACAAATACAAAGCCCAAATTCACATGAGTAAATAGCTTCCAGTAACTTCTGTATGAGCTTTCCTGACAAACTTGAGGGGAGAATTAATTATTATGAAAATTAAATCAAGTTATTTGAGATAATTTCCTCTTCTGAGCCATGCAACAACATGAATTTACACAAAAGCAGCAGGAAAAAAAAAAAAAAAAGAAAGAACAGGACTCGTTCAATTCTTGTGTTTGTCAAAGGAATCACAAATGGAAAAAAATAAAATTAATTACCTCATGAAACACATCAGGGTTTCCAGGATTAAACAATGATGGCAATTTCTCTTCTAAACCGTGTACTATTTCTGGCCACACTGAATTCACTAAGAAATCATATCCAGGAACAATATCTGCTTTTTCACTGAAATAAAATTGCAATTATTCCACGGTTAGATTTTACCACCAGGTCTCTATTTGGAGGTAGAGATAACTAAAAAGACACACACTGCATTAGACAAAATGCAATTAAGGTTTTTTTACACAGGTATCCTGATTCTCTTAAATTATTGTTCCTTCCAGGTTTCACATCTGATCCCACAGTCTCACCAAACACAAGGTATTTTTTATAACTTTCAAAGTGTTTCAAAATTTTATCAATTACATATTTTGCAAGTGTGCTCTGGAAAATGAGTAGATTTCAGCTGAGAACCCCTACTCTTTCTTGTACTTTTCAAGTTTTAACAGCTCCATACTTCAAAGAGGTACCAAGTACGAGTAACGTGACTAATGCAATGGAAAGAAGCAGAACTTTTGCATAATTGTCCCAAGCTGTATTCACACATGATATTGTGCTTTGAAGCAAAAGATTAAAAGATATCTTGATTATGAAAATTTATAAATTGAGAGCAGAAGAGATACAAGCATTTAATTCCAGTTCAGTACACCAGAGTACAAAGTAGCAACATGACATTATTAAGAAGAAAGATTAAAACTTACTGAGGGATTAAAAGAATTGAAATGTTAGTAAAACTTAGTAGTTATACAAAGCTCAGCAATGGATGACTAATTAGAAAAGCAATTCTGCAGTCCCTAGGGGTTACATCCATAGTTCTGCTAATTACAGCAGTCTACTATATTAACCAGCCTGCAAACAGATGAATAAATGGATACAACTCAGTAACCTGAATTATTTAAACTTCAACACAGGCAATTTAATTGCATAAGGAATTAAACACTTTTGGAGAAGACAGTGGAAGCACCACATAGATCAATTAAACCTGTAGTTCCAGTACATGCAATAAATCAGTCAAACTTCTGGGGATCATCCCCACTTTTCTGATGTACACTAACAACCCAGTAACTTCTGAACTTGTATTTTTTAATAGCTTTATTATTCCCTTCTCCTTGGATGAAGAGTACACTCATGTTTCATGAATTTAAAAAAAAAAAAAAAAATTATCTGACACATTGTATCATGAACAGCACTCAATTCTCCTACAGAAATACAGGATTCTCTTTCCCTCCTCTGAAAGTCTGGGCCACGGCATCAAGAAAGTTTGTTCATTGTTTTGTTTTGAAAAACACAGATATAAGAGAAAAATCAAACTTTATTATGAATCTTCAGGAGAGGCCAGATAATTAGCTTGCACGTGCAAACAACTTATGTAAAGTATTTCAAAAGTATATGATACTTACTGTAACTTCAGTGCAACCAAAAGAAACCCCAAGATACTTACCTCGAAATAGCTCCCCCTGTCACTTCACGCAAGAGACGGCAATGATGAGGAACAAACTCCAACAGTTTATTGTACATAGCCTGAAGGCCATTAGGATGAGCTTGAACGTACTGTTCCACAATCACCTGCCAGGAAGAGTTCAATGTCTGAAAACTGAATATGAAATAACGGAATGCAAGACTCACAGTCTACTCACTCAAAACTCCTAACATTATAACCTCAAATATTGAGATAGTCACTATATTGCTTTTTTTATGCTATAGTTTCCACGTATAACTTGCCAGCTTGAATTAGTACTTCCCTTAATGCAGCACTCTAACTGGCAAGACTGGCCACAAGAATGGGAAGGAGCTCCTGGCTTTTAAATGTTAGCCACCATGTCTGGCTCCCCACTCACTACACACATCACCGTCCCCTGAAGCAGTTTGTGAAGTTCAATGGGTGACTGGCAAAAGCTAACCAAACCTCAGAATAAAATAATAAATTTCTTCTAAATTTAGAGCTTGTTGGTACAATCTCAAACGCAGGTAAGCCAATAGCCAAGAATCTTCTGTGACAATGCTGAGCCTTTAACACAGCTAGCAAAGCAGTTTGTCAGGACAGTACCTCATATCCCGTGAAAAGGCCTAATCTCTGCCATAAAGAGAAGGCAGACAGTAGTCAGACACTACAGAAAAAGAACAATAGCTTATATTTCTTGTTATTCTTCCATCTGTCTGAACACTTTTGCCTCTTGATACATGAGGAACGGTGCAGAAGTGGGGAAAGGACAGACACTGAGAAAATTGAAAGGGGAAGATGACCTGTCTCCCATCGTAGCAGTTTGCTACAGCATTAGCAAGCACCCAAAGGAAGTCTGTCCTTAAGGGGAGAGGCCACCACTGTTAAAGTCCCTCTCCCATCCAAAAGCCAGGAGCTGGCCTTGCTTTGTAAATGTGTATGCACACAAAGTAAAACCAGAATAATTTCAAATTCCCTTTTCAACAGCACAAAAGAAACATCCTACAGACAATGACATACAGTTCAGCTGTTATCAGACATCATATTCTTTCATAGGGAAGGGAAAGGTAACAATTCCAACTCTTAGCTGCTGAAGAGATTACTGAGTAAAAAAAAAAAAAAAAAAAATCTAATTTCCTTTCCCTAGCTTGATTTAGAAGAACAACTCCTTCAGCAAGAGTTATATAGATTAACTCTTCACTTGCCTTGGTTGGGAACACCATGGCAAACAGCCACTAAATGGAAAAAGGGAACAAATATCTTAAGGTCACTTCTGCATTTATGTTCAAAAAGGCACATCCATGTAAGAAAAAGCAACTGTATTATCGCCTACAGAAACATATTCGATACTTTTAGAAACAACGTTCACATTGCTTTTATAGGTCTTAATAAACATGTTAACTCTATATTATAAGTGAACTTTTTTTTTTTTGTAAAACACCAGTAGAGAACAAACTATTTTTTAAATATTCTGAAAGCAGAACAGAGTACCTCACACCAAAACATGCCTCTCATGGTTTACAGAGCAAAGAGAATGTTATTAAATATCTCAATTTAAAGAGGAATAGCAGTAACAGAAAACCTTGACAGCAAAGGGAAAGATACATCAATAGCATAACTTGGGACTCAAAGCCACTGAAAAGTGCTATGTATTACAGAGGCAAGGATGACGGGAAGATCTATGCTGCCTTCTGCTAACACGTACAAATTCAAGCAAGTGCATATTTGCAATTGCCAAGGAAGCTCTTGTACTTTACAGTTTTTCCTCCCCACACAAGCAGAAAAATTAATACTGCTGAAACATTCATAGTGCTAGTTTTAGAACACAACTTTATAGCCCTGTGGTTGGCCTAGTTTAACAATTTCTTTAAGGACAGTGAATGTAATGCATTTATGAAATTCTCTGACAATTTAGGGAAAGCCAGGGAAACTTGCTGCAAAAGGGCAGTCAGTTAGCACTAGTAATCATTTTGAAAAATGGCACTTATTCAGATCTCAGTAGGGAACAAATATCCCCTGACATGACACGGAATTGTTACCTAACCTAGACATAATCCCAACACACTGATGAAAAGGGTCAAAAGAAGTCTTGGTATTATTGCAACATCACTTCAGCACATTCATTAAAAACATAATAGATCTGTTTTATCAAGTAATTTCAAACACAGCAGACTATCAAATATCTTAAAATGAATTTTTAGATTTTTACTTATAGCTTGAAAGTAGAATTACCATAATATAATTGTAGGCCCTTAAAAATGTTTCTAGTGGCAACTGCAAGTGTGCTGCCATACAAGAAAAACTGAGCACAACTGACTGACTGTCTGACTTACAGTATTGTGGCAGGGAACTGTCTGAGCTTTTTTTTTTTTTTGAGGAATTACATTATCATCAACCACACATACAAAAAAAAAAAAAAAAAAAAAGAAGTAGTGTATACTAGTCACCAACTGTTCAGGGTCAGAAGTAGTGGTAAGAACAAACAGTGCTACAGAAAGGCGAAGAATCGTTTTACAGGTAGCAGCAAAAGTTGCACAGCCAAGAGAATGAGCAGAAAATCCCCTTCAGTCAGTACTTTGTGATTGGTCCAACGTGTTCCTGTAAACTGATGGCCTACTAAAATCCCTTTCTCATGAATTGAGAAACTGTCCACCTGACATATTTTTCCCACCAGACAACAGCAAATGCTTCCCAAACAAACATTTGTTCCTGCTAATGTCCCGGTATGGCTAGGAACTGCAGAAACTGCTTCTTCATGCAATAGGAAGAAGACGTTGCCCTAAGAACTATTTTTGCTGCACTTGCCTGCTACTGAGCCAGCCATGAAAAAATGCAAACCCAGATCTGATCCAATTCCCACAGATGCACCCTGGTTCAGAAAAAAACGAATTTTACTCCAGTTATATGCTTGGTTTAAGATCTGGTTTTTTGGATTCCTCACCCCAAGAAAAATGTAGGTGAGAAAAATAATCCCAACCGAATATAACCTGAAATTGGTGACAGGCAGATAAAGAATTCCTCCACCCTTTTTTCTTAAATAGCAACAACAAACAAACTGACACTGTGCTGGGGCTCAGTTCTCTTGCTCTTTCCACAAAGGCATTTTGAAGCTGCTAAGGAAAGCTGAAGGTTATCAGGAAAAATAAGCATGTTTGCAAAACAATTAATTTTCTTTGCATTCTTGATTTTATCTTACCTCATCTATATAAGGTTTTACAAGCACTTGACCAACTAACGCCTCTGCATCTCGTGTTTTGTCAATTGTTGCATAAGTGCGAAGACAGTGACGTATTATATCAACATTTGAAGTCTGAAGGCCTTCCAAGAGCAGCCCTTCCAGAGACTGCTGCAACATAGCTGTTATTCCAGCTATACGCTATGAAGAGAAACAAAATACAGTAATAAAAAAAACAAAAGCAAAGCCTTGCCAGCGTTCCCTTCTCATTTGAAGGGCTCACAAGTTTCGATAACTGTCAGCATTAAGTAAACATTAACACAAGCTTAATGCATTACGGATGCATAAAACACAGTGTTTATTATAATAAGGTTAAAAGGCAATTATTTTCCTCTGTATGTTTTATGCAGGAACCTATCTATGGTCCTCCTTATCCTGAAGAAATAGGTCAATGATTGTTCCTTGTTCAACTGAACCACTACATGTGGTAATACACAAAAGCTTCACAGTTAAGTCACCAGGGATAGCAACTGTAGCACCTGCCCCTCACGGCCAAAAACTGAAATGATAGTGTGTTCCCAGCACTACTTATTGAATTACTGCAAAACAAAGACATTGAGTGACACTGGCAAAAAAACAAAACAAAACAAAAAAAAAACATATACCATTAGATTCTTTCTGACAGCTGCTTCAGGCAACATACATTCTCCTGTATGCTAACCGTTTTTCCTCATCTCCTGCCACGTCTCTTCCACTAGATCCAACTCACTGCTACACCACCTGCAGATACACTCCTGGCCCAAGATGGTCCTTTAAAACTCTATCTGAAGCAAGTTCAGCAACATACATTAATTTAATCACAGCTGACCTACCAATTTAACCAGTTAAATTTTTTCTCTGGCCTTTTGTACGCTATATTGAGTCCATTCATCCCAAAATGATTCTTCGAATACCCACTGAATTTGTTCTGAACACGCAAAGCCTGTAACCCAATTAGAGAGTCATGAAAATTATGATCTGA
This sequence comes from Chlamydotis macqueenii, assembly GCF_036417535.1. Taxonomy (NCBI): domain Eukaryota; kingdom Metazoa; phylum Chordata; class Aves; order Otidiformes; family Otididae; genus Chlamydotis; species Chlamydotis macqueenii. The sequence goes on along the minus strand of NC_141558.1, from coordinate 98,585,749 downwards.
TGACCCTTCGCAACAACAGGTACAGGACAGAAGCCCTGGCACACATCATTAAGGAAGCCACATGACAAAGTAACAAAGGTCCTCCCACCGTAGACACTACTTTTCTGCTTACGCTTCTGTTCCTAACCATGTTTGATAACTCAGTGGCCAGAAGAGTCTTGTAAACTGCCCTCAAATCAACGCGGTACCATGGAAGCCTTGAGCTGAAACATGTTTACATTGCCAACAGACATACATAGTGAAAAACTGGAACTATGAACTACCTTGCTACCTTGAAAGCAATCAAGAATGTCAGCTCCATGCTAATCAGCTTAAAGCATTACCCTGTTTCCATATTTACATTATTCATACTATCTACCTTTAACCGCCAGTCTTCATTTGTTCCCTCTGTCCAATGAGTAGACAGAAGAAAAAAGTAATTTTATCTTTTACTGTAGACACTTATTACAAACAGGATATTAGGGAGATTAGCCTACCAGCCTGAATAGTCACAGTTAAACAACAAATTTCACCAGAAGACAAAGTTGAATACACTCAAGCCAGCAACTCCATAGGCGCATTCCATTTATATTCTGGTCTGTACACTGCAGCTAACAAAACCAACGTAAATCTTTAGAACCAGGTTTTAATATCAGCAAGCAGACAAACTGCAAGATACATTAAGCTGACAAAAATGTCTTTTGTATTTCCTACTCTTATTCCAAGTAACTTATCCTAAAGAATGTGGCAAAAAAAAGCATAAAACCTCAGAGGAAGGAATACTTCTAGTCAACTGATAAAAATGACCTTTTGAAACTCATTTGCCCCCCATAAATCAATTCAATAAAACTCTGTGGAAACAGGAATTTGTGTTGCAATTATATTGGGTTTGCTTGATGTGACAAGTGTTATGTCAGCTATCATACAACACTTACTGGTCTCACTTTGTCCAAAAGGGGCATTCCTTTGCTTTGTACAGCATGAAATTGTAGTTGATTAAATTCTGTGGCAATTCTCTCTAAAATCTGTCCAGTTAAAAGTGGGCTAGAAGAGAGATGATATAAAATGAGAATACACAAGTTAGATCCTTTCAAATCAATTAATTTTCATCTGTAGCAGATCAATAACACTCTCCCCCAATTTTTGTTACTTAATCTAAATATTTGGAATTCTGATAGGTACTACGACAATTATTGCAATCATGCAATAGTAATCTGGAACAGACTACAGGATTAAAGTTGTTTTGGAGCTACTAAGATCTAAAGCAGGTGAGGCAGAAGCCAAGAAGAACGTAAGAAGCTGCCTCAGTAGTATGAAGCACTGTTTTCTACATGGTACCACTGCTTATTGTCACACTAAAAGGCAGCCTTACAGCTCATACTGCAGTAAGTGCTCTTCACCATCTAGATTTGTTTCTTATTTCCCTGTTCTGTCATGTGATAAAACTAATGACAGCTGTCTCTATAAAAACAGTCCTACCCTTTTCAGGTCTGTATAATTAGCCAAATTTTCAGCCACTCGAGTACAATCTTGCTTTGAAACATGATTCTGCAAACTCCCTCACCTGACTGAAAACATCTGCATATGCTTTGTCCCTCTAAGTATCAACCTACTCTTCTGTCTACCTCCCCTAACTCATTACCATGTGATCCAGCACACTAAACTGAAGAGACAGTCTCATGTTCAAATAGGTTCACAAAATGGTCTTTTTCCTCCAGCATAATTTGCACTTGCATCCCAGTCAATTATGTCAAGCGCACAGCTAGGACATTAGTTCCAAAACCGGCTAAAAGACGTCTTCCATCCCTCAAAAAAGGCAGAGGGAGAAGACAGTTTCCATCAAGTTGTTAAAAAACAAGCTTGTGAGTACGACTGGAATTGGTCACAAACTTTCCTTCTACCAGAAGTATTACATGTCTAGCTTGCCTGCCTCAGATTATTCTTGCAGCAGTCCTTTCAGTTATATGTAAGCAGGGAAAACAATAAAAGCTACTTTTCATTTTAATTCCAAATAATATTGAAATAAACTGTATTGCAGAGAGTAATTTAGACATGACAGGATTAGTGACTTCCAAGAAAGAAAAAAAAAAAAAAAAAAAAAAAAAAAAAAAAAGATTTGCATGCAAACTTCAAAAAGCACACGTTTACTGAAAACACTACAAGTAATTCAGAACCTCTGGAGGCCAAGTTATATATTCTGTGAATGATCAGTTTGCAGAAGACTAAACCTGAGAAAATACCAACATAACAGTCATTTATTCCATCAGAGTTACATTTCTAAGGATATATCCTAATGTTTGTAAATCCATCTACACCAATACCATGAAATTAAGTTAGTCCCATCAATTACAAACAAAATCGAACATTTACATATTATTTACCTGTTTCCCTCTAACGAGGACAATTCTTTAGTGCCTTGGGAATGTAGAATCTTCTCAATTTTCTCAACAGACTGAATAACATGAATAAGCCTCAGGACACACATCTGGAATTAAAGAAAGATTTTTCACGTCTGACCCCAATCCCAATTTGTATTACCTAACAAATCCGAAGATATTTTGGACATTTTTTTCAGTTGTGGTGTGTGTGTTTCCCCCCCAGCCCCTGGTGTTAAGCTCTCTCCCTCCATCTTAATACTTGAGTCATGTCTCAGTTGAAGTATTGCTCACATAAGTCCATAAAGCTCCACAAACAATGTTTGTGACAGATGCAGAACAGCTGTTCTTATCTGATTTTACCAAGTCAAGCACAAAGACAAATGTTAGTTCCTCCCCCTCATACAGAAATTAAACTGCTGCATTTCAATTACATTCATACCAAGTAAGCCGATACACTACTACAAGCAGAAACACAAGTAACTGTAATTTTAAAAAGCCAAGTAGGCACTGTAAAAATGAAGTCTGACAACTAAAACATCAATCATTATTTTTACAAGTGCAAAATGCTGCACAGAGTGCCTCTAGACAGCCTAAAACTTTGAAAACTTAATTTTCTCTGGCTTAACGTCAAAAACAAAAGTTGCCCTAATGAAGATCTTTCCAAGGTAATCATTTGTCTGTTGTACCTTTTTTCTTCTAATATCTTCCTGTTTAGTCATTCGGTCATCTACTGCTTGAATTCCTTCACTGACACATGACTTAAGACTCTGTGAGAGAGAAAGTCAGTATGAAAAGCTGGCTTCCCACTTAAGGTTTAAAAAACCCTAAACTTAAAAACAGGAGATAGATCGATAAGAATATAGGACAAAAGGTACAGTACATCAACTGCCCTGTAAGTAAAAAAAAAAACAGAAATAAGACTAAGTAACTGGAAGTATAACCTGCTCCTTAAGTACTGCCACCACAAGTATGATTTCAACCTGAAGTGTTCTTTTAGTACCTTAGAGAGAACCAACCACCTTTCACCCAGAAATAGGCAATAAACCCAATATGAGTTTATGTCTTGAAACTTAAGATATAAATCCAATTTAAGTAGCATTTTAATGCTACTTAATCATTATAATAGCACATAATAAATATTTCTCTATGCTGTGAACCAATTTTCTGTTTCAGACATCAAGGCCAAGATATTTTGAAGGCACATTTATGCAGCAAACATCCCTTTGAACTAGCTGCCAAGATGAACAAAAATTGCCCTCCACTAAATATCAAGTCACCGTGGAAGAGTCAGAATAAGACAGACCTTCAAGAAGGTGATCTTCTACAGTTAAACCACAGCGCTCAGTAAAGTCCTTAGCGGAACTGCGTTGCATCTGATTTATTTACTACCATCTTTAAGTTACTCAAATATTAAAACAGTTCAATATTTCACCTTACACTTGTCTGACAAGAGTCTATTAATTTATCACATTTAAGAAATCCTTTCTCTTTCTTAAAAGTCACTACAGAAAATGTAAATTTACTGCTACTACATCTGCTTGAAAACACACCTCTCCTACTACTGCTCTAAGAAGTCAATTTTCAAAGAGAAGCTTATTATAATTATTAACATGAATAAAAGATATTCTGTATCACAAGAAAGTGAGCTGAATTTTACCGAGCTGCGTATAATGATCATTTTGAGCGTACCATAACTTCTTCCCTTAACTGTCCCAAGGGTACTGAAAGCTGATTGAGGGCCTTGTCCATGCCAACCTAAAGAAATTACCATAAAAACATTTATGACTTTTTTTATAAGTTCATATATGAATTACTGACAAAGCCTATAATTTTACAGATACTAAAGAGAACTGGGAAATGATACCTCACTTTATAGTCTCCAGTTTTAAGTGCAATGCAAAAATTTATTATTTCAAATACAGGGATAAAGATATCAGAATGCTTGTCAGAAAAAGCCAAAAATGAAAGAAAACGTCAACCGATGGTAGTTTTTCTTCCAATAAAAATATGAAATATCTCTCTTTGAACCTATATAATAGGAACCTGGATGAACTACAGTACAAGAACAGGATACACAGTGAACAAGACATTTTAATAAGAAAATTATTAAAACTCTGAGTCAAGTGGGTTGGGTTTTTTTAAGATATATTGGCTGTAGTAAATTTAAAGATTCCTAAAAGAATCCCTCAGAATGGTCTTATTTGTATCTTTACTATTCAATCTTAATGACTTATTTCCTTCAATTTTACAACCATTTGCAGGTTGTTTTTTTTTTTTAAAAAAAAGTTTGCCTTGAGTCTTACTTCCTAATGAATTGATTTTTTTTTTTAAGACAAAAAGTATATACGCAAAACATTTACTATGGGTCAACAAAAATTCTGTACCATAGCTATATTCTACAATATTGGTCTTTCAGCTTCTCTCAGTGCAAGGAGTCACAGTTTAAGATATCTTAAATCTAATAACACCAAAATACAAACCACATACTTTTCATGTGAAAAATAGGAATTGCACTAAAATACATAAAGTCTGAACTACATAGTACTGTTTAATAAGACTTACTAGATTTGTTGAGAGATTAACAAAATCTGCATAGTCCTTATTTATGAGTTCTACCATGGCAGTTTTAAGGAGTTTGTAATAGAGCTCCAGATCCTCTCTGAGCTCTTCCAACTGCACACGTTTCCTGCAGTCTGATACAAAGTGATCAACATCAAAATCCGGCTGTGAAAGAAACAGGAAAGAGAGAAGGACGTAAGTAAAAAGTTCAAACCAGGAACACACCCTACCCCACCCCCAAAATAAAGTATTCCATATGCCAGTGAGCTGACCAAACTGAAGTACAGGGGGGCAAGAAGGCCACTTAATGGAGTAGCTTCCAATGTTGCAAAGTCTTGGTCTAAAGGCACACTCAAGAGAACTCAAAAGCACACGATGTTGTGTGTCAGAGTACCGAAACAGCAGCTCTCCAAAATACAAGGTTGAATATTGTTTGCACACACTTGCATACAAGTAAACAGACAAAAAAAAAAAAAAACAACCCATAAACCCAAACAAAAGTCGAAATACAGTATTAGGAACTACTGTAAGCTCTCTAGGCAATGAGGCCTGAATGCTGGTTACCAGTCTATCAGCAACTTGGCTCCAGAGCACGGAGTGTGACTTGGAGGGAGCCTGACTCGGGTCTGCCCCAGGAGCCGAGCTGCAGCACCCGGCCCGGGCCCCGGCCCCGGCCCACCACCGAGACGCTCGGATCACCCGGTTGCAATCCCGCCGGTGGAGCCGAACGACCCCCACCAAGGCTCCCGGCCCCTCTCACCCCACCGGGAACCCGCCACCCCCGCCTCAACAGGCCCACAGCGCCCTTCCGCAGCCCGCCTGCCTCGGCAACCCCCACTCACCTTCATAAACTCGTCCTTGTCAAAGCAGAGGTTCTCGGGGCCCCGCGGCAGGTTCATCTTCTTCCCGTCCATGACCGGTCCCTGCCCGCCCCGGCCCAAGGCGGCGGCAGGCCCCCGGCGCGGCCGCAGCCCCGCCTCCCCCGCCAGCACGGCACCGGCAGGGCCGGACAGAGCGGGCGCCAAGAGCGGCCCCGCGGCCGCCCGCAGCCGCTGCAGCGCCCCCTGGAGGGCTCCGAGCAGCGCTGCAGGCGACAACGGGCGGGGGGAGCGGCAGGGATCGCAAAATGGCGAGGCAGGGCGGAGGGGAACGCCTGTGTTTGCTGACGTGCGGGGCATGGGCCTTTAAAGCTGGCCTACCCAGCCTCTTCGGAGAACGTCCCGTGGTTCCTGCCAGCCTGTGAAGTCAGGGGAGCTGGGCTGTGCTGCCCCGTGGTCTGATGCCCCATGGTGGGCATCCAGTATGTAAAACTGATCCAGTCACATAGAGCTGCAGGGCCTGGCTGCCAGGGCCCATGGCGCAAGTCATGGTGATCCAGGGCTGCAGAGGTGGGAAGGGGCTCCAGGGGATGGTACAGTGCAAGCCCCTGGCCCAGAGCGCGGTCATCCAGAGCCCGTGGCCCAGGGCTGTGTCCCCTCGGGGTTTGGATATGGCCACAGGGGGAGGCTCCACAGCTTCTCTGGGCAAGCTGTGCCAGGGTCTGCCTGCTCTTAACAGCCAAAAAAAAGCTTTTCTTTATGTTTAAATTTATTGCAGCTTGTGCCTGTGTGATTCTGAGTAATAGGAATTGAGTACAAGCATAATTTACCTCGTCCACCACCTGCTTTTCAGCAGACTCTTCTGTTAGGGTCTTGTTTCCTTCAAAGTGTGTTGTTCAAGGTCACTTAGGACTTAGTGAAGACAAATTTAGCTCTAAAAAGCCCCCCCGCTGTCACTTGCATTTCTGTTTGCTGCCTCAGGATGGAAGACAGCAAATGATCTTGTTCCTCGCATGTACATTTTATGGATTTAATTTTGTCTCAGTGAGCTCAAACGAGAAGCAAGCCCAGAGCCTTACCAAACAGTTGTAAGGGCACATCCACCGTAGCTTTGACAAGGGTGGAGAAGACTCCTCGGGCCTGATGGATGTGGGTTCAGTGGAGCTGTGGCAGTACGCTGGGCTAGAGCCCCCCAAGACCTGGGCAGCTGGGGTTTCAGCAGGGCCAAGGCGTTCATCCCCACCGAACTCCGACAGTGCCTCTGCAAAGCCTGGCTGGCCTCTAACCAGCAGCGATTCATGCCAGTGATGCATGGTGGGCGTGTGAGTTTGTTAGGAAGTATAAAGAGCCAAGCAGTTCAGTGATGACCATGGTGGGTACGTGCAGCCGCTGGCTGGGTCCTTGTGTGCTAATTGCTCCTTCTTGCTTTCACCCTGTCCCTTTGGAAAGCTCTTCAAGACTGACATATTTCATGGTGTCCAGCCTTCTCAGAGATCTCAAATGTTGACATGTGTGATTTATAGCTGTCATGTGTTATCAGCTAAAGAAAAGACAAACCCACCACATAAATGCATACTGGCTCTTTTTTTTTTTTTTTGTGATAGCTATGACTATAATATGTATCAGATAAAAAAGGTTTTCTTATGTTGTGATATTTAAATGTCTATATTCTGGTACAGGAACAAAGCCACATTACTGCTCAGCTGTCTTTTTAATTTAATGAGCTGGATGCTTGAAATAAAATTCTAACGAGCTTTCAATGTAAATTCCTTAACAAAGGAGTTGAGTTGCATCTACCAAATAAGATCTTATATATTAACTAAGACAAATCTTGCTCTAAAAAGACCTGCCATTGCCATTTATGGTTTTGTTTACAGAACTCTTATTATGAAGTTCCTTGAGGAAATAAAAAATATGCTTCCACTTGAATTTTTTTATTGATGAGCTCTTTACACTCCTCATATTTATTGAATTTACTGTAAATTAAATATGAAGTTTGTGGAATTTAATAATTTGCCAATGGAAACTGCAGTATAATAATTTCAGTAAGTTAATAGTAAAACCAGAATTAGGACTCATGGATTATTTCCACACGCTATCGCTGAATAGCCGTCTTCACCTGGGGTCGTGGTGCACAAAAGTTTCTCCAAGATGGAAGAGGCTAGCAAAGCAGTGAAGAAACTAGCCATTCCAAAGGGTCATACAAAGCTCTCTTTACCACCGTTAGTTTTGTGCTAGGATTGCTTAGTTAATTTCTACTACAAGCCTCTTCATCCCTTTCCTTTCCTGGCTCTTGTCAGTGTCATTCCAAGATTCCCAGGCTTAGAAAATACAGTTTTAAACTCATTTTCCCATCATCCTTTCCCAACCACAAAGACATGACACTTAGTAATTTCTTGTGAAAACTGTAATCACCGTTTAATTGGCAGGTTTTGGATAACGTATCATTAATGGACCCATTACATGAATGAAGAGAGAGCATCTGAAAGTATGGCTCAGTATTATTGCTATTATCTGAATAGGGATGATGTAGGTGCCAGAGAGTGGAAGAGCTACTTTTAGCTCTTGTGTGGGTGCAGAATTTTAAAGATCCCAACACCTCTTCTCATTCTCAAATAAAGAACATTTCAAGGGATGCATAATGATGTGATAAACGCTGTTTAGTATAATTGTATCATCATTTTCCTGAAGACTGCCAATGACTAATCCACTATCTTGGAAATACTTCCATTCCAGTATGTATCAGTTAAATTGGAAAGGAAAGCAGCTAGGTTTACCTCCAACCACATTCTTAAGATTTCTCTCTGGTTTTATTATTTTTAAAAACTGAAGGGATCACGTACAATTTATGATAAAGGAGAAAAACGTGACAGTGTGCAGCATGCGGGGACAGAGATACTACAATTAATTTGTGGTAGACACTCCAGGTACCAAGAACCTTCAAGAAATTTAGATAATATTAAACAAACTAATGTGCCAGTGCTGGTTAATTATTTTTAATATCTTGCCTTCCTAAAAGTATATTTCTGTCAATGTGTCACTTGGCTGTCAGGCAAAATTGTGGCAGAAACATTCTGTGTTAGCTGTTTTCAGTAGGTGTTTAAAACAATGAACATGAATTAATAAATGGAAATTCAAGGCAGAAAATGGTATTTTCCTAATATCAACATCGTACTGAGTGCCTTTATTTTGTTTTCTTTTGGGAATGGAATTGCTTACATGAATAAAGGTAGAAGAGTTTATGGTAAAGAAGAAGTTTGCAAATTCCTCAAGTGGTGGGTCTTTAAAGCCAACTATAAAATGCAGTAATGCCATTGTTGTGTGATTATATTAAAATATTATTTTATATGTGTGATATAAACAAACATACATCTTGACATAAGATACATTTTTTTTACAATAAGAACAGTCGTTCACTGGAAAAACTTCCCCAGGGATGTGGTGGAATCCTCATTGTTGGAGGTTTTCATGGTGGAATTGGAAAGGGCACTACATAATCTCATCTCGGCTGCCTTTCCCATGAAAGGCTGGACCAGATGATCTTTGGAGGTCTCTTCCAACCTAGGCTCTTCTATGATTCTGTGATTCTGTAATATGTGGTATGAGATCTATAGTGAATCTATGTGAAGTGTAGAACTGCAGTATGAAAATGGACCAGCTTAAACATGTTCTGAACATGTACCATGTTAAAATATTGCAGAATTGTCCCCTTTCCGTGATATGTTAAGTACAGACTAATACTGTACATCAAAGATATGTTGAGTACAGAGAGATGAGGAGGGAAGGAGGCAGCAAGGGAGGCAGGAAAAAAGGAAGCTTTAGTTCTCTCGTGCTTCAGTTGCCATGCCCAAATAAATCATAGCATAAAGGAGCTGCTTAACTTATGACATCCTACCGCAGTGCCCCAAATAATAACTTTAAAAAGGCTGTGGGTTTCCACCTTCTCCTCCTCCTGACATGCTCATGATGGCAGTAAGGAAGGCTCTCAAAATGGGACTTAATTTTTGAGTTCATCTGAAAATTTTTTCTGAGTTGTTGACTTCTCAGCTGGCTAGTTGGAGTTCAGCTGTAACCCAGGCAGCACAAAAGTAGCAAAACTGAAACTGAGATAACTGCTTATGTCTGATTCATCAAAGTCTTACCCAAAATTCAGAGACTATAAACTTAAAAGGAAACAGGTGGTAGTGTTGTTTATTTCTTTGATAACGTTCTTATTACAACAAAGTACAAAAAGCCTACCTTCTTTAAGACGAGAATTAGAATAACAGCACAATGTATTTGGTTGGAGGTCCAAAAGTGCCTGTTAAGCTTTTCGTCAGAATTACAGTATTCATGAGGAGGGCCATGAAAATGGTCAGAGGGCTGGAACACCTCTCTGATGAAGAAAGGCTGAGATAGTAGGGATTTTTCAGCCTGGAGAAGAATAAGGACTTCAGGGAGACCTTATTGCAGCCTGTCAATATGTAAAGGGGGTTTATAAGAAAGATGAAGAGAGACTCCTGTAGTGACAGGACAAGGGACAATGGTTTTAAACTGAAAGAGGGTTGATTTAGATTGGATATAGGGAAGAAAATTTTTACGATGAGGGTGATTAGATACAGGAACAGGTTGCCCAGGGAAGTTGTGGATGCCCCACAGTTGGAAGTGCTCAAGGTCAGTTGGGATGGGGCTTTCAGCAACCTTATCTGGTGAAAGATGGCCCTGCCCATGGCAGGGAGGTTTGATTAGATAATCTTTAAGGTCCCTTACAACCCAAACCATTCTTTAGTTCTGTGGTTCCATGGTGTTATGACTGTCTAGAAGATCACTGCTGTTGTTTTTCTTTCATTCTGTATTGTTTCTTCAGCTTATCTCACTCTGTCAGGCACATACCTCCTGGGAAGACTACCTAGTGAAACCTTTATGTGTACCTGGTTTATATTTCTCAGTGATTTCACATGTTTGTTTGTTTGTTTTGCATTGTGATCTATATCTGTGTTTTGTTTGTGGAGATGGCATAGTTTCAGCCACTTGGTTTCCTAAGGGAGCTCCATAGTTTCTTACAGTTATCACAAAGGAAAGATAGCAGTTGTATGTTGCATGTTCAGTGCCCCATCCCTGGAAACATTCAAGGCCAAGTTGGATGGGGCTCTGAGCAACCTGATCTGGTTGGAGATGTCCCTGCTCCTTGCGGGGGGGGTTGGACTAGATGACCTTTGAAGGTCCCTTCCAACCCAAACTACTCTATGATTCTATGAAATCCATGATAAGAATGTGTTGTGGAAGAGCCATGCAGCACAAATCTGTCACCTTTCTCCTTTTCTAATAGCTATGTGTTAGAGAAAGAGATGGAAGAATTTTAGGTGTCCCTTGACAATAGGGGTTATGCATTTTTGACATTTGCATTGGTAGCCACTGGATGTCACTAATGGTTCACAGAAACATAGAAATCTGGGCACTTTTTCCAGGCGGTAAAAAAATTACTTAAAGAGCACAATGTTTGAAGGAGAAGCATTTCTATGTGAAATGGGAGCCAATTATATCAGTGTGCAGTAAGCATAGATCTGTTTGGGACTGACAAGTTGTGTTGAGCTTGGTGACTTTTTAGGTAGCAAACAGGTCCTCCATTACAAGACTCAGGGGAACAAAGCCCACAAAGGTTTCTTGCATAGCTCAGTTAAGAGACGTGAGCATAACCAAGCTGGAAGAGAAACTCCTCGTGGGAAAATGTAAGTGTGAGTTGTGGTGTATGTATAATGAATATTGCACCTAAGTGTACACTCACACACACAGAGTCCACCTAATAATATGACAAGAGAGGAAATAATGAAAAAGGCTCAGATGTGCCATTCTTGTATAAACCAGTTAAGAGGAAAAATACACATCTGAGGATTTTAATAAATGTATTTTAAGATGGCAAAGCATCTTCTGCCCAACACCACCATATAGGTGCCACTACTGCTGTGCCTTTTGCACTGCAAGTCTTAAGAAGACAAGATAGCAAATGACTTAATGCTGCCGTGATTTTTGTGTTAAATCAGCAACTACTAGTGTACCTGCTACAGATGTAGGTAGGACTTCCAGACTTCTATTCAAGAAATCCTAGAGAGAAATTTCTATTTATGCAGCACGTATGCCAGATATCAGGCATACCCCAGCTGCTTCAGATTTGCTGTGAATGTATGGATCAACTGTGCAGCCGCCATGCAAGGGATGGCTATGTACTGCAGTATAAGCGGGTGTTTTGGTCAGATCCACCTTGGCCTCAGATGCGTTCCCATTGCCTGGAATGCCACAAGTTTCCTGATATAGCCAGTCAATCTGCTCATGCACCACCAGCTATCTGCCAGGGGCTGCCTGATTTCTAGAAATGCCAGAAGAATAGCAAAACTCTGCTTTTTCTTCTAGGGCATAAACTGCAGGAAGGAAAAGAGGGCATGCTGGTCAAAAAATGAATCTGTAAGCAAGCATACAGAGAGCAGAAGTAACGGTACGCTATAAATACAGTATAACCACTGCAGTCTGGAGACTGGCCGGCAAGTTAAGGGCAAGTTGCCCTTATACATGAACATATATTTGATCAAATTATCATTTCATTCTTTGTTCTTTTGCCATCTATGTTTTGAATGGGTTTTTTTTGTTTTTTTTTTATTTTTTGTTTGTCCACTGTCAGTTTCTTCCATTTCTGTTTTCATCCCCGTTTCTAAGTTGTAGTCATGTTAGTGTTTGTGTGCTCATTAAAGCCCAGGCACAACTGACAGTGATAGTGGCAGCGGTATATGCAAGGTGTGAATTTTATGGTATGGGATACAAAAAAACCCCAGGCAGACTACAAAGAGGCTCAATATACTAATCACCTTGGAATAACTCTTATGACTTTGGATGGATTATACTAATAAAACAAAAATTTACTTTCTTAATATGAACAAAAAGACATGCAACATCGGCCAATGGGATCCAAATGTGAGAGAGACATCTGTGGTTTTAAGGGACTGATCATTCATAGACAGCATACCCATACCTCTCTTTTATCAGTACTTGGGCCAAGGACAGATGCTTACAATATGTGCTGTCAGTTCCTTTGTAGGACTACATCCTGGTCTAAGACCTTGGAGAGCTGAAACTTTAATCTCAGCTCTGACATTAAGTTCCTTTTTGATCAGAGGCAATGTGCTTAACCTTTACTTGACTCCATTCCTCCACATTTAAAAAAAAAATTACTCTGCACAGCTAGAAACTTGGAGTGATATTATTTTTTAAAAAATCCTAAACTCTATTTAAGTTAAGCTTACCCAGAGGTTCAGAAAAACCTGTCTTTTATGAGAAAAGCTATATTTGATTGGAATTAATTTTGCCCCTTCCTACTAGAATGCTGTCAGGCTGCATCGTTTTCTTCTGAGAAGAATTCTTAATCCTCATGCAGATGGGAAGTAACAATAAACACCATCTGCTGCAAATTAGGTTACTCTCTTAGCAACGAGTGAGATCAGGCTCCATCTCAACCTCTCATTTTCTGTGCTGAGGTATGCACTGGCACTTCAGCCTGTAACAGAACAAGTGATCAGAAACAAAGTGGAAATGAGAAATGAATAATCTTTCTTACTTCCCTCCTGGCGAGGGAATTTTATTGCTGTATGCCAAAGAGGCCAAGCTCTGCTCCTCACTCCACCTTCCTCCAGCTCCCAGCTCCTCCCAGGGGAGTGGGAGCAGCCTCACGAAACACTGGCAACCTCTCACGGCTGGTAGCTGCTGGGAGCCAGCCCAAAAAGTAAATAGGATCAGCAGTGCAGGGCTACATACCAGTTGAGAGGTGATTTAAAGCTGCCTGTCGCTGGCAGAGCTCATAGGGAAGAGGGCCAGTGAGGCACTCGATTGCTACCTGGCCTCCCCTGGCAGGACTCATCCCCTGACCAGCGCTGCTCCGTGGGTGCCATTTGCATCCCCAGCCAGCCATCAGCCTTCTCCTCCCCTGCTTCACCCCGGGACTGCTCAGTGATTACAGCATGTCAAGTTGTTTAGGACAGCAGGTGTCTGAGCAGACGCTTGTCATTAACTTGGCATGGCATCTCTCCATGCAAAGCTTGCTCTCCTGCTCTGCAACAAGGTGATTTTAAAAGAGAATAGTCTGGGGTTTTTTTCCCATCATTTTATATGGTGCCTGATCGGCATCTCTGTTGGCAGTGTCCATGAGGTCTCGACCAGGTTCAGGCAGCCCTTAATTCAAGTGCTGTGCAGATCACAGATTCAGGTGTGCTCTCAGAAGAGAGATATTCACAGTCTTCAGAAATCATTTAAAGCATCTTTCTGATGCAGCTATATAAGGAAATGTTATCTTTGCCCTGAAATCACCAAAAATACACTTGTAGATAAAGGACTTGAATTTGACTCACTGCCAGGGGCAAGATCTCACTACTCTTTATTCAAATATTTTTGAAAAAAATTTGAACATCTTGACAGTTTCAAGAACTCCTCATTCAAATACTGTATGTGTCATTCGTTTTTCGTATTTGTCATGCTACAGTTTCCAGTTAATGCGCTGGTAGGTGAGCATTGGCATGATTAGTCACCAGGAACCAACCTTTTTAATCTGCTCAGAAAATTTTACTGGCTGCGTATTGAATTTGTTAAATTAATGCATGTGATGCTCCATAAGTTGTGAGACTCAGCTAATTGCAATGAGCTGTATAGAGTATTCAATGCTTCTGGGATACGTGACACGCTAGTGAGTGTGTACACATGTGCTAATCAGCTGATGCTCCCAAGAACTGTAGGGTTTATGGGCTCGTGCGCTAAACCATCCACATGTTCCTGTGTTGGTCCTGCAGGTCAAGCACTATACATCTGATCTGTTGATGCTCTGAGGAAATATTCCAGCTTTCCAGGTATACAATAGCTTGGTTGGAGCTAGTGAGAAATTATGCCAGCTGCCCAGAAATCATAGAGGAATGACAAAGATACTGTCATTCTTCCCAGGCAGAATTTTTAAATGGGAAAAGACCCTATCTGAGGCATATGGTAACCCGAACTAAACATAAGATGCAGGCTATGAGTCACTGTCATTGTTTAATGCTGTACAGTTGGAGCTAGGAAAAAAACAAGGCTATGATTTGCAATCCTCATTTTGTCCTTAGGCCAGCTTTGTCAGGTTCTCACTTAGGCTAGCCATTAATTTACACGTGGTAATAAATGATCAGACATGAGCTCATATTTTCTGTTGATTCCACCATTTTCTGCTTGTCCTCTGCCATCTAAACTTAATGAATAACTCTTGTCAGGACACTTGTGTGGCCAAGTGCCTTTGTCTAAAAAAGTTACTCCTGACCTCAGCTACAGCATAGAAAGATACTGTAATTGCAGATTAAATTTTCAGTCAACTAGTTTTATAGTGCTTTTGATTTAGATAGTTTATAACGCTTTGAAGGGATGGACCACATATTTGAAAGCGTCAGATCTTCTTAGGAATCAGATCCCTACAAGATGGATCACATTCAGCATCTGAAAAGCAAGGCAGGCAAAATCATGAGTCATTTATTAAAAAAGTAGAATGTATCTGTGCTTTACCAGTTGTGTTATTATATGCACTAGGTTAAGACAGCTCTTTTTAATACAAAGAAATTTTAGCATGCACCCTCCTGAGATCTAAGCAAAGAAATTAGCAATAGAAATTACCTGTTTGGTCATTAAGTCCATCCCTTCACAGCAGGATAATTGCTGTGCAATAAAGAGCACAAATAGCTCAAGTAAGCTTAAATTTGTCATGGAGAAGACTGAAGGCAAGTTATGACTTCTTTTTACAGATTAAAAGGACTTGCCTTGATGAAGTGGTCAGTGTTTTATTAAAAAAAAAAAAATCATTGTGTGAAGAAGATGATACTCAGCCTGACCCAGTTTCTGAAAAGCAAAAACCGTGGTTTCATCTTTTCTGCTGTCTTTTGAGTGTATGGTTCCTGTGAGATAAAAGAAAGATGTGCTGTGGAGACTGATTAGAAACAGGACTGCTAAATATCATTTGCTGTGAAGAACTTCTCCCATTCCTCTCTTACTCAGCAGTTATTTTCCATTCTCCGCTTTCTGAGGAAATATGTGTCCCCTATTCTATAAATCTTGCATGAGTGGCATTAGACATACGTACTCTGCCGGTGCTCCCCACACCCACATTAAATGTAAAGGTGGAGGGCAGGGTGCTGGGGTGCAGATGCATTACCTGTGGTCCTATCTGCTAAACTAACGGAGCCAGCTACCCCTGAGTCACCGCACTGTGGGGGAGCTGCCAGTGTGAGGGAGGCATTTCTGTCAGCTGCTCACAGTGCTCCCACACATGCTGCTTGCTGGTAATTTTTATTATAAGTCTCACAATACATCAATTGTTTCCTTGAGTTCCTATTTCACTTTTCTTTGCCATAGCCAAATGGCAGAATGGACAACAGCTGTTTTTAAGTAGTTGGATGAGCCACTGGGGATGCGTACAGGGGATCAGGTATACACATTTGATGGACAATTAGGGAAGTAAGGAGCACTTCTGAGCCTGAGATCAGAGCTTCACACCTCCCAGATATGGGGCACAGCCCAGAGTTGAGCTGACGTTTGTTTTTGAGAGTGCTCTCTGGGTTGCCCTCTTTAAAAGATTGTGGCCCTGAGGAAGCCCCAGAGCATACTGAGCACTGCTTTGCATTTCAGCATATTTGCAGCTAGGGAGAGCAAGAAAGCAAAAACAGATGAGGAAAGATAATGAAGGAGCTGGAGTGGTCCGAACTTACCCAGTATACCTATATACAGGTGCTACTAAGATGCCCGAAAGTGCTGTGTGAAGCATTTGCAGTAAAGAAACCACAGAAAATGAACCTAGAAGAGTTACAAGACATCTGGGAATGCAAAAGAAAGTGGATTGAACTCAAGGGAAGGGATAGCTCCTGTCTGAATCATAGGAGAGGCTTGTGTGGAAAACAATGAGGCTGTAATACTCTTAAGCCTTTCTGAAGCCCACCTCTCAGTTATTGCCTTCAAAATTTTTGGCAGTGCTGAGTCATTTGGTGCTCTGCAATGACTATTTTCCTTGCTGCTCACAGCTTGATTCCACTTGACCAGGTACCTCTAGATCTATCTCCATTGCCTGGTTGGTTTTGTATCCGTCTGAGGTTTCATAAGCTATATTTCACATAGCTATAGCAAGTGATTCCCAACAGAGTATGTTGCTGCCCAGAACAACAACATTGTTTGAAAAAGAGAGAAAAGAGCCTCAGAGAATTTTCAAGGTTGAGGTACATTTCAAGTAGATATAAATAGATTAAAGCTATTGTCACACCTGCTTCTCTTCTCTCACAGTCCCACAGATCACGGGCTCTGTGTGTCACACTCAGCAAGGACAGGAGAGTACGGGAGAAAAAAAGGAGTACTGCTGGCAGTGTAAAAAAATACAAGGTTTAAATTTATTTTTGGCTCACAGGCCCTAAACCATGACTATTTTGTGCAAGTTGTGAGCTCAACCGTGAAAGCACTTTGGGTCACCTTGCTACCAATATAACTCACTGCTATTTTCTCTCATTGTCTCATAAAGTATGGCAGGTGACGTTTCTGTTCTGCTTTACTGTTCCAGCTCTCTCCCATTCTGCAACATCCCTCTCCTAAAATGTTTTCTTTAGTCGCCTCTGTAAATTAAAAATGTTTCCGCTTCAACTTTTTGTATTTTTTTTTTTCAATACGATAGCAGTTGCTACAAAAAGTCTGATTGACAACTCAGGTGGCCCCATATTCTGTCTTTGATGGTGTCTAAAACCAACAAGGATATTTATTGAATCCCTGAAAGATACTCTACTGAAATCTCTCCCTAGCTAATACTCAAAAGGACTCAGATGCCTCAAAGCAAATTAACAACCTGAGATGTCAAAAAACCCTCTTCATATCCCAAACAGTGATTGCAATGTCCCCATTAATGAAACAAAAGACCAAGACTTAGGCTTACTGTTAGATCCAGCTTCAAGCATAAATACTCCAATGACTGCTGTAACCATGTGCTTATAAGGACCTTGCCACGTGCCACCCTGCCCAGTCCTGCATCCTGTCAAGCCACCCCTCTGCAGCAACTGCTGATGTGGAGGCTTTAATTCAAGATAACTGAAGGCCTCCTTCTCGTTGAAGGAAAGACAGCTTGATGTGCACTGTTGCGCAAGACAGTAGTGACGCTGGAGGAACAGATGTGTTCTTGTGGGAGGCGGTGGGTTTGCAGCTCCCAGATCTCTTCTACAGTGCCTTGTGCAAAGATTGAGCCAGTGTTAGGACCAGCACTGCCCTGTGAAAGCACTGGTGAGGCCTGGGAAGCGGGGTGCAGTATGGAGTGAGGCACTGGAGGTGAGCAGAGAGAACACAGGAGAGGTGGAAAGATGAAGACATCCATGGGATGGGCTTTCACCACATGGGGGAAGGTAAATGTGCGTGTTTTAGAACAACTTAGAGCCCTCAATCCAAGTTTGGTGGGTGGCCCAGTTTTATTTCAAGCCAGTCTTTACAGCTCACATTCACTCCTCACCAGAGAAAGAGGAGAATTTTCTTCACAACATCTGAGCTGACAGGACCAGCTGGAAGCAGAGAGAGTGGAAAAGGGAAGGGGGACTTTGAACTGGCTTTCAATGGGCCTGGTCGATGGCAATAATTTAATTTGTTCCTTCAGCTCAGAGGCTCTGGAGAGAGCAGTGTGTCATCAGCATCCCAATTTGTCTTTATGACCCTAGGGCAGAAATCTGTGCTCATATTTTTTGCATTGACCCTCAGATTTTTTTTTTTTAATTTTTTTTTTTAAGAGAAGACTGTTTGTTATCCTCCATCTCATTCAGATTATGGCTGGCAGCTTCTGCACACTGGGGAAGTCTGCATAATAGTTTCAGTTCACTTGTTAACAGTAATTATTTTTTCCAGCCTATCTTTTGATGTAAGCTGAATAGCTTGGCCTCTAAGAGATGTAATTAGCGATTCCTGCAGTTTGCTATGAAATGGGGCAATTGGATCATTAAATTCAAGATAAGTCTTAACTTGGTGTTTCAGGCACTCGCATAGCGTGTTATGCAAAAAGGGAATAAAAGCTACGCAATCCTTCCCTTAAGAACTTTGTCCCAGTTATTTCTGCCTCTCCACAGCTTTAAAGCAAAGAGAGAAAACACAGATTTACCATTGCAGATGAAGGGATATCAGCTGCCCAGATAGCAGCAGGTGGCATGTTGTTGGCTTGTGTGACGTGGGATGAAGCAGTGTGGCTCGCCCCACTCCCCTCGCCTTTTTGGCTGTGCAGCTAACAGAGTCTGGATGTAACGTGCAGCAGCAAAGATGAGAAATGATACTAACTCAAGAGAAACAAACAAAAAAAAAACCAGTCCCAATTTATTTGGAAGGAATTGGATCCTAATGTTATTGAAGCCTCATCTCACTCCTGTAAAGTAATCCTGATGTTATTAGTAGGAATACCTATTCCTTACCTCATAGAGAAGCCAAGGCACAGAAAGTGTTATGTTATCTGTGTATGGCTGTGCATAGAATAAGTGGTAGAGTGAAGAACGGATCCCTAGTATCATGCAGCTTTACCAGTTCCCTACCTTCCCATTTTAGCCCAGTAACAAAATAATTCAGAAAAAAAAATCCAATCACAGTGAAAAAAAATGTGAATTTTATTTAGTAATATTGAAATCTACTGTTTAAAGTATTATTTACTATTTTACTTTTATTCAGCCTCCCTCTTTGCAGAATACTAGCGTTGATTTTAAGGTAACAGTTCCTGAAGTTGATGTATAATCTCCTTAAAAATGTCCCTGCTTTGGGACTGTCCTTTCCTCAAAGTCATATGGCAACCCTGTGACAAGGCAGTGTTGTACCTGCACTCAGAACTCCTAACACTGCTGCGATGATTGATAGGACACTGCCACATAAGAGACAAGAGCACATTTTAAACAAATTGCAGTCCTGTCTTAGGATCAGAACTGCATGATACTCAAAAGAAGTGGCAACTACACCAAAACTCATCACTTTTATTTCTGTCTCACCAGCCCTGAAAGCTAATACATAGCTGGATGGGTATCTCCAGTATTTCTTCTCAAACCATCAGTTCAAACCACAGAGAACACAAAGAGTAATTCTTGGACTACTCCCTGAAGTGCACCAGCGTACTTCCATTCTACGACCATAAGACAGTTTTACTAGGGCTAATGCCTTGTGCCTCTGACATTGTCAGAAAGCAGAGAGGTGAACAGAAACGTTCTCTTCTTTCATTATGTTGCCTTTTCCCACTTACTTTTGTGTAGTTTCTCTCTTGCCTATGTACATATTTTGATATTCCCTAATTGTCTGTTTTCCCCCCTCTTACCTGTTTTCCAACAGGTTTTGCTCTCTTTTCTCTCCATTCTTCCATTCCAATTCTTCAGTTTAACATTCCCAGAAGAATATCCCAGATATCCCAATGGATCCTGTGAACACCTGGCCGGATTTAAAATCCATTTTAATCAAGGGAAATCTCTCCATTTCAGCTATAGACAAAAATAGCATGACAAGAACTGGAGTTTGGCCTATCTGGTGTCTTCTTCCAAAGCACAGATCACACATTGAAATTTGGCACCTCTATCCCATCTGTTGTTTCTTAACATTGCAGAGATACAGTCCATTAGTAGGCCTTGTGCATGTTTCCTCATTTCTGAATTAGCCAGAGTTCTTTTAATTTTAACACTCAGACACTTCATAAATATGTCTTAAACATTACAGCAGTATCAGTATTTCCTTGAAGATAATATCCATTGAGTTTTTTGTTTTCTTGGACAAGCTATGTCTTGCCTGAAACATGTAATCAGTTTTTGAAGATGTCCTTTTAGATTCAAGTTATTTGTCCATCGTATCTCATGCAACAGGCATTTAATTCCTCATTCTTGCTGTGGCCAGTAGGCAAGAGAAACATATAATTCCTCTAAAACTTGCTACCACTTCTAAGAAGCCCAGCTTCTTAGGATGTTTTATGGGATACACATGGCCGTACTCAGATGGCTGATCCTCTGTTTCTCTTCCCCACCACTACCTGTCCCATTGACATTCTTGGGATCT
This sequence comes from Chlamydotis macqueenii, assembly GCF_036417535.1. Lineage (NCBI taxonomy): Eukaryota > Metazoa > Chordata > Aves > Otidiformes > Otididae > Chlamydotis > Chlamydotis macqueenii. Next base: position 98,564,967 of record NC_141558.1, on the reverse strand, counting down.
GTGATGTGAGAAAGATTGTGCAGTATACCTCTTCCAAACTTTGGTTCACGTGATCATTCTATTCCATCAAAGTTTGCCAAAGAAAAAAAAACAGCAGGTGGAAATCTCTGATTGAGCTGGGAGCAGAGGCTGTCCTAGTGACATATGTGCAGAGCAGCTCCCATTGCATTCCCAGGAAGCTCAGCTACCAATAAATGTTAATTAGTTCATTAGTGTCCCCATTAGTGTCTGGCAGCATGTGATAAAGCTGCTGTAGAGCACAATGGGCAAGTAGTCAACAAGCTAGGAGGAACTCAAGTAGCTCTGAAGAACTCTGCCAGCAACAGAGCATTGGAGGATACTGCTCTATGGTGTCAACACAAGTCACGACAACTTCTGCGGGAGTGAAAGGGAGTGGAGGTCCTACCATATGTGAGGGAACATGAGGCAAGTGTCACTTGCTTTGGAAAGGTTGATTGGGTTGCTCTCTTCTTTCTCAATCTCTTCTTTCACCACATCCCTCAAAAACACAGACCTGTCATTGATTCCTAACTGGAGGCAGTTCCATGGAGAACACTGTCTGTCTGTGGATGATAAAGGCCATGGCTCACCTCTGGCCTTTCTCTCTGTCCTCTCCTTAAGCTAAGGGTTAAGAACTTACAGCTCTGAGCAGAGCAGCGAGGCACAAATGCAGATGGATGTTCAGCAGAGCTGGCCCACAGCAGAGTTGGCGCAAGAAGAGTATCACAGACAACGGAGGTGTGACTGCCCTGTTGTTTTGGTAGTTTTGTTCCTGTGACTGTTGTAAGCTGTCATACTGCCCTAGGATCACCCAGCACAGGTTTCTATGTTCTTACAAAGGCTTCTGTAAAATAACTGGATAGGGAGTGTTTTGAAAGTGCAGCTGTGGAGATTATTCATCCATTGATTGCTAATGCAGCACTTTCTTACACCTGTATCTTCTAGTGTATTAGCATAATTTTGTTACTGTAAGAAGTCACTACCCAGTACTATTTCTTCTATTCTTTGTTCTATGTGATGAACTGTGTTGCTGATGGAAAAACCATGTTTCTTTATCTATGATACAGATTCTGTGCATTAGCTATCAGTCCTTACAGGCGATATCCTTGACCACCAGACTAGACAATAGTCTGGACTTCTTTCTTTTTCACAAAGAAACACGTATAACTGTTTGCCTCATAGTTTTTCTGGTTCCTAGTACCTGCAAGGTGGGCAGGAGCATCTCTTTCGTGTGTGCAGGCAGTTCTGCCTTGAACGGATACTCCCTACCCAGGACTTGGCAGTGAAGATGAGCAGAGGTTGGAGTTGACACCGGCAACCGGCCGAACAGAGCCTGCTTGCATGGGCACTTAGACCAGCCACGCTCTGCTCTGCCTAGCTCATTAATCCCTCACAAAGCCACCAGGAAAAAGAGCTTAGGAAATACATGAACCCCCGTTCTGGTTGTCACCATTTCCCACTCCTCCTCAAAGCCAGACTGCATCACCTTCCAGGTCAACGCACACGTAGGCCCAAATCCAAAGTGTAGCATGACAAAATCCAAAGCTCCAGCTCTTTGGTGTCCCTTGAGGATAATATAGCTTCTAAAAAGACCTCCTCTACAATAGCTGCAGATTGTTTTGTATAAGTTGTTTTACCATCACCTAGGGAAATAACTTCTCTGTTCATTGACTATTGCAATGACTTTGCAGTTTGTGAGAAGCCTGGCTTTACTGATTTGAATGATTCATTACGGTATCCTCACCTCTTAATTTTTAATGAAGTGGCTTAAGAAAGTTCTAGTAGCTATGTTATAGACATTTTTTTCCCAGTGTGGCTTAGGCACTATTTTTTCTGCAGTTTCCTTACTCTGATGAGGAGCATAAATTGTCAGTTGTATAGTACTGTACTTGGGATACATCCTTCAAAATTTGAGAAAGAAGCCAGTTACTGTAGAAATTATTTTGGATAGCCAAAGAAAGCTGCCTTCGCATGCCAAACTTAGCTTTCTTTACAAGTCATTAATATTGTGTTGGCAAGGCCCTTCTTTTCCTTTTTAATCTATGTTTTTTAATTCAGCATCTCCATTGATTTTACAGAAGACTAATACTGGACTAATACAGCCAGGGTAAAATCAGGGCACAAAGTTACACAGAAGAAACAATAAAAAGGAGAAGAAACATGAAAGACCATATTGTGGCAGGGACTGAGTTCCTATCACTGCCTGTAAGTAAGGCTGCCTGACACTTCCCAGATAAGACTGCTTTCTGTTGACTGTAATTATATAACTCTTTAGCTGTTTAGGATGAAACTTGCTTTGCTGCGTGTCTGCCGCAGATAGATTTCTTTTTTTCTTTTTTTTTTTTTCCTAAATGCCAACTAAATACTCAGTGACAGAAGAGAAGCCCTGGGGAAGCTTTGCCTAATATTCACCATCTGGAACAGTAAATTCCAGAATGGCATCCTAAGAACCAGTACTGTCCAGAAAAGCCTCCTTAATGGATTATGATATATGTGGCTATTGGCATAAGCAAATAGAAAAGCTGCCTGCTTCTTTAATCCAAGTAGCAATGCCCTGGCCTTGGAAACCTCAGCCTCATTCAGTGACCTGCCCATTTTAAGAGATCATTGTTTCTGTTGTGGGATGTGACAATTTCTCAGTTTTGCAGGGCAGTGCAGTACACCAGATCTACTTTTCTGAAACTGAGAAAAGCAAAGGTGAGCAGCTTTGCTACTAATGAAGAGGAGAGACTAAACCTCTATATGTATTTTCACCCTTGCAAGAGACAGCTGTAGTCAACATTGGTAGCTGGAAGTGCAGTAGCCTATCTTTGGCTGAGGAGCCAGCCAGTTTTTGCATGTCAGCTTTACATGGTGACTGTTGCTTTGTGCTTCAAGACCAGCGCTATAAAAGTGCTTTCTGACTTCACCTGTTGATGGCTCAGATCCTTTCTCTCCTGTGTAGAAGGATGAATTGTGAATTCTGTAAAGGCTGTCAGTCTACCCTGAGCCTCTACGTCCTTTTCCTCAGCCATCACCCCCATGTGTACTCTCATTCATTAAGGTTCAAGTTCATCCTTCAGTTCACCAAATCCACCCTTGGTTCATTGTGAAGGACAGATCATTTCTGTTGCTGTAAGCGCTGCCCACACCCCTTAGCTTCGTCTCCCTCTGTTGAAAGCAAACGACAAAAATACTTGCCCCAGGGATCTGTGATCAGTGAGCTGCCTTGGAGAGTACCTTTGGCTCTGCAACATGTGACAGACCTGGACCTCATTTCCAGTGAATGGAGAGTGCCCAATGGACCAGTCTGAGGCACACAACACAGAGACAAGTCACAGTGGCCTTAGGGACTGGTCCTCACTTCTCTGAAGTGTTTATGGGTTATATAAGTGTATAAAGGACACACTGCCTTTGGAAGACAGGCTCACATCTCAATTTTATTAAAAACAGAGGAAATTAGTCATGACAAAAACGAACTCACTAAAGCAGTACTTTTTCTAAGTGTGACTTCCGAAGCTAAAGAGATGCTGAGCATTCTTTTTGCATTCTCAAGGAATTCTGCAACAACTGGAACTCAAAACCAAAAGGTTTGTCCTTGTATGGTGTAAAAAACATTGCTTTTTTTGAGTTCTGATATCCTGGTCAAAGTCATATTTTTAGAATCATAGAATCATAGAATGGTTAGGGTTGGAAGGGACCTTCAAAGGCCATCTAGTCCAATCCCCCTGCAAGGAGCAGGGACATCCCCAACTAGATCAGGTTGCTCAGAGCCTCATCCAGCCTGGCCTTGAACGTTTCCAGAGATGGGGTGTAAACCACCTCTCTGGGCAACCTGTGCCAGTGTTCTACCACCCTCAGTGTAAAAATTTTTTTCCTAATATCTAATCTAAATCTACCTCCCTCTGTTTTAAAACCATTACTCCTTGTCCTATCACAACAGGCCCTACTGAACAGCCTCTCCCCATCTTTCTTGTAGGCCCCCTTGAGGTACTGGAAGACCACTATCAGGTCTCCCCGGAGCCTCCTCTTCTCCAGGCTGGACAGCCCCAACTCTCTCAGCCTGTCTTTACAGGAGAGGTGCTCCAGCCCTCTGATCATCTTCGTGGCCCTCCTCTGGACCTTCTCCAACTGGTCCATGTCCTTCTTGTGTTGGGGGCTCCAGAACTGGACACAGTACTCCAGGTGAGGTCTTACCAAGAGACAGAGGTGAAACTTTGCTTGTATGCATACTACTGCCAGTTCTACCAAATCGGCTAAGTAAAGCTGAAAAGTCAGTCAGTCAGACAGCTGGATTCGGAATGCTGGTCTATAAATACACCCTGAGCTGAAACTTCTGTTACTGATAGGAGTGGTAAGAGTTGCCAGATTTTTAATAATTTTGTAGCTTTTGCCTTCAAGTCTTGATTTGCTACTAAACTTTGGGACATACAAACTTTGAAATAGATGGCTTAAAAGCATTCATCTGTTATATGAATTTACATGTCACCTACTTCTGGATATTTTTAGGGTGTTTTTTTAATTATTGGGCACTTAGGAACCTCATCAATTTCCAAGCTTCTGCAACATTCCTTCCAGAAAAAAGTTGTGGCTTCTTAACTCTTTGGATGAATGGAAGTTAATTTAATGTTGTTTTCATAAGAGGGTAGTTGCTGAAATTTCCAGGTTTTGCAGTACTTCAGAGAGAGATTGTTCATCATGATTCAGTAGCAAAAGGGGAAGATTAACTTTTATATCTGACATGATATGCCCCACCATTCAAAGTCTCATTTCATGGTCTTTCATTGTACCCTTTCAAACTGCACTGTACCAGATAGCTTTGGAAAGTAGAGACAATGCCTTCACACAGACTATTTGTCTCATTGGATTAAAGATGTGAATGCCTTATGCTGTGTCTAACACTTCCCACCTTATGTCTTGAAATGCAGCATCCTGTTTGGATCATTTCTTGCTTCCTTTTTCTTCCCCCCATAGTTACGTAAACAGCTTTTGGCCTGTCTCTTATGGTGGTTTTGGCTTGTTGCATTCAGAGCAAGCCTGTGGCAATAAATACGTGTAGCTCGTATTTCCTTCTGTTGCTGTCTGCTTTCTACACCTGACACAAAGCCTGGCCTATTAGCAAAATCATCATTGTGTGCGCTCTGTTTTGTCTCCACAAGAAGTTATTGTTCCTCATAATAGCTAATCTCAATCACATCCATCATGTGACTTTTTTATTTAATGTCCTTCAGTTTATTTATAGCCTGTTGGAAATCATCAGCAGCTCCTCCCTCATGCAGCAGAGTATTTGATCATGGAAGCTGGTTCACAAAATTGCCCTGGGCAGGATGGCTCGCACATATGCTTACATTAACCCTGTGTCCAAATATCTGTGATAAAATTCTGCACTGGAAATGCACTTTCTACACTTGCTGTCTGTGTAATCTCTGTGAAGGCTATATTGATTGCATATTGGAAGTACCTGAGCTGGACATTGTATTTATTTATCTTCATTCATGGTGTAAAGGTGCTTTTGATCAACAGTTTCTCTACAGCCTTTTCTCCTTAGTTGCAGGAGGATGCATACTGAGTCAGAACAAAGACTCCTCTAATTCGGCATTGTGTCTCTGATGCTGGCCAATAGCAGAAACTTACAAGAAGAAAGTAAGAAAAAGGACAAATCTAAAACAATCTTTCTTCTGTTTCTTGATGCCTCAGCTGTTGTGGCATCAATGGCTGGAGGTTTTTAGACCAGCAGGTTTTCTTCACCTCAAAGACTTAACTGAGCATATGTTAAACAGCCCTTGTTCGACTTCTGCATTAATGAATATATCTAGCAGGTTTTTAACCCTCAGCACCTATAACAAAGAGTTCCATGGTTTAACTACCTGCTGTGCGAAAAAAGCACTTCTTTTTGTTTTTTTTTTTTTTTTTCTATTTGCTGCTGGCTCTTTTGTTTTGTGGCTCTTTCATTCATTCATTCGCTCATTCACTATGAGAAGCAGTAAAGATTTGTTGTCCTTTTCTAAACCATTATCATTTCATAAATCTTAATCATATTTTCCCTCAGTCACCTCTTTTCCAAGTTAAAAGACTCTAAGCTATTTCCATAGCTTTGAACAGACTTACTTCCTTTGTCTGTATCTTTTTGGAAAAAAAAGAAGAAATTTTTTTTCTCTGAAAAGATATGGGCACTCAGTGTATTTATCTAATTAATGATGGTTTCTATTTGTGATTCCCATTCTTTTGTTTTCCCAATGTCAATAGCTAAATTAGAGCCCATTCACTTTTATGTATAGTTAGAAGTGTTTTTCCTGTATGTGATACAATGATCTAACCTTACGTTTCACCTGCCATTTTATCTTGCAGCTATTCAGCATTGTGAAATCCCTCAGCCACTTTTTGCAGTCAGCTTTAGAACTGATTTTACTAAATCATCTTTTATCATCACAAAAAGTTTGCCACCTATGCACGCACCTCCTTTTCCTGTCATCTTGTAAGTGTTTTACAAGTCCCAGCACATAACCTTTGGGTTTCTTGGTGGAAGTTTCCCTTAATTATGAAAAGTGACTGTTTGTTCCTATCCTCTTTCGCCTAGGTCATAAGCAGATTTTAATGACGAGAGTTCCTTCTTTTCCATGTAATGATAACTATATTCCTTTAAGAGCTTTCTGTGACAGCTTACTGAAAGCTTAGAAAGGAGCTGTGGAGCAGGGGTGACCTCTGAGAGCTGGAGATTCAGATTACAGCAGCAAAGCTGGGTCAGCTGGAGAGAGCTAGAGCTGCTGAAGGTCATGACAAAACAGCTGGAGAAAATATTAAGGAGACCTAAAATTAAGTCTGGCTGAGACAAAACAGGTTGGAGAGGCTAAATGATCAGCCCATATCAGGTCTTGCTCAGAAAGCTAATTCAGATTAAGCTGTGCTATGTGAATGCAAAGAATTATATTAAAATCATGTCACAGAAAAAGGATTAGATGACTTCAGGGAGAGGCTGTATGTCTCATTCCTATTTGACTGTCAGTTTAAATCCAGATCAGGGCTGTGTTGCCTAAGACTTATTAGCATCTTGTGGCCCATCTGAGTACCGTATGAATCTCTATTTGCAAATGCTAGTCATTCAGATGGGGATAACACACAATTTCCTCTGGATGCCTGCTCCATCCCTGGACCAAGCCTGTTAGTGTGTACGGATGGCACTTTGTCCTAAAATGCCATAGGACAAACTGTTCCTCTTTGGGTGGCAAGTAATTCAGAGGGGGAATAGCTCTTCAGAGAGGCAGGGTAGGAGGAAAAACCTAATTCCCAGCCCAACAGCAAATCCATTTCCAATGGGCTTGTACCAATGACTGAAAACACACAGTTTTTGGTTGGTGAGATCTTTCACTCAGCCTACTCTGTTTTCTCTTTATGCCACTGCTTAATTCTGAGCTAGTTGATTTATACATGTGATATCACTTTGAGAGAGAGGTTGAAAATTGGTTTTGGAAAATATTTGGAGTTGCCTCTTCATTCCCTAGCCTTCTCCTTTTGGATGTGCTGCATGCCCAGTCCATCGTTGTAAGGGTACATGGAGCGTGCTGCAACCAACTTGTCCTTCTCAGTAATAAAATAGTGGTATTTAACCAAATGTATTCCCCAGACTTCCAGTCACTCAAACTGCTCCTTCTGCAGTGTTTCTATATATTTTTAAACGGGAAGGAAACAAAAATACCACGTGGTCTACTTGAAGTAAAGTAATGGCAGACAGGGAACTTGAGTTTATTAAAAAATATATGGTTTAGATGTCTGAGATGGGACTTTAACCACATATCAGAAAATTCCTTCTATGTGTGTTGTTATGTGACCAACAGAATTACAGAGAAAAGAACTAGCATTTCTTCATAGAGTCTTCTCATGTTTCATCACCACAATGTACTTGATTCATCACTGACGGAATGTTTTTGCTGCATGAAAAGACAGAGTTCATTATGATGTGTTGCTGTGCTGTGCTAGTGGTGACTTTTGTTATGCCATGCACACAGCCAAAAACTCTTTCATTTTGGATGACTTAAATTTAAATTTCAGATAAGAAAGGAAAAATAAAATTTCTGTGCCAGAGATAGTACTCTCTGTGTGTGTGTCTTCTTCTCAGACTATTGTGAACTCCCAGAGGGTTATTGGCTTGAAAATTTAAAGCCATGAATCTCAGCAGTTGTCTTCACTGCCTGTGTCTACATTAACATTTCAATTTGGACAAGTAGTGAGTTTTTAAAGGTAATTCCATGATTGTCTCCACTTGTCACCTATTGGTTTGGTTCATGAAGTGGCTTCCGTGCACAGGAACTGGTTTTGCTTCAGAGAAAACTAAATGGGAAGCTCTGCTCCAGCTGTGCAGCAAAGGCCCTCCCATCCTTACATAAAGGTCTGGAACAGTTCCTGGTCCTTGAGGCAGCTTTGAACTACAGACATGGTTGGATCATCAAGTCCAAGAGTCCATTATGTAAAGGTACATTAAAGTAAACCCTCTGACTTGGATATAGTGTAGACAGAGGAGCCTCATCTGATCTGCTTCAATCACCCCAAATTAGCTGCTCATCCAGACAGCTGCTGGGTACCCCAGTCCACTGTCAGCAGTACAGCAGAATGGACAAAACCAGACATCTTCCAAAGATAAATTACCTCGGTCTAACTAAGACTTCATGGCATGGACTGGAGGGGAAGTCCATGGATGCCTCACTGTCTTGCTTACTGACTGGAGGTCAAAGAGATCATCCTGAAGGTTCAGGTAGTGAGTTGTCCTCTGGTCCCATATACCTGCTTCCCATGTGGAGTCAGGTTGGTTGAAAACTGAATTTCCAGTGAAAAAAGATTTTCAGTAATAAGACATACTTTCAGCTGAAGGTGCTGTATTTCCAAGCAAACTTTTTGCCTAGAACATCTTTGTCTCCAACTTTCCAGTCTAGTAAAAAGACCTTCAAAAACCTCCTTGCTATCTTCTCTGCCTTTACCCCAACACAGTTGCTGATCAGTTTTCATTAGGAACTTGATGGCTGAAGCTGAAGACACCCATTTTGGGAATACCCTTTAACTCCCACCCGTTGCCCATTCACTCACACTTTTCAGGCAAAAAAAAGAAAAAAAAATAATAGTTTTGTGTTTGGGTGGGTGTGAGTTAGTGGAGTAGGCGGAAGGTGAGAGACACAAACTGATAGAGGGGAAAAGGATGTTTGAAACAGCGGCTAACCAAGGGACTATTTAAAGGGGAAAAAATAAATGTGAGTGTTTTAAAGTGTTTTTAAAAAGGGCAGAGAAAAGCAAAAATGCTAGAACTAAGAGAGAAAAGGGGGAAAGGAAAACCAATGTTCAGACAGAAGGAAAGAATAAAACTGTAGGGGAAAATAATAAAAGGGATGAAAGCCTAGAAGAACAGTGTTAAAAAACTTTCAGTATTTTCATTATGAGAAAGCAATTTGGTTTTATGCCCAAGCATTAGACAATAAAGTTGGCTGTGGTGCCAATTAGTTTCTGAGGGCTTACAACCTGTTCTCATCACTGCACTTTTCCTCTTGTCTCAGCTGCAGTTTCATTTCATGAGCGCAGCTGTAAGTCTCTTTTCTCTTACTGGAGTTCTGGGGACCACGACCTGCCATGCCACCAGCATCTCACTGGACATGCACAGGAAGCTGCAGGGGCCATCGAAAGCAGGACAGACCACAGCTGTCTTTAGACAGAGCTTCTTCAGCACCCCGGCACGTTCCTTAGCGTAAAACCAAACTGGTCAGGGTCCAGCTTCATCTTTGCAACTGCTGACAGGTTCTCAAATGACATTACCACAATCCAGGGCTTCAGAAATTATTTATTTTGGTGACTGTTTGTTCTTGCTGTCTTGCCCTTTAAGGTGGAAATGTACTGTTTTTCAGAGGAGTTGAGGTGCTCTCTGTAGCGTTTTAAAATTCTGGAGAAGGCATCATTTTTCACTGAAAGTTACGGGCATTTTAAGATGCTTTTCAGTTGAACTCTATTTAGACACTGGAGTACTCTGTCGTTCCTAGAGGTCACTTGGAGGAGAGGTCTTCCTAAGGCCGCAGGATATTGTGCAGAAGGACAACAGGAGCAGCAGTTCTGAAATAATTTTTTGGGATAAGGAAGGAAAGTAAAGGAGGAAACGTAACAGCCCATTTCCAGAGCTCCCCAGAAGAAGTGGTGAGGTTTACTTTCACTCTGTGTGTACTCTCAGCCCTCCTTTTAATCTGAAATCAAGGTGCCCTATGACTAATTTGTTTAGCACCAAAAAACTCCTTAATTCCTCATACACTGTAAAACATCACAATTTGTGGCAGGACAATAGCGCAAATAGTTTCATTTGAAAAAATAATAATTGAATAAAAGTGTAGTAGTCTCCTTGTGTATGAATACTGCAGCAAGAAACTTTCTGGAGAGCATTTTCATTACCAACAACAATAATAAGAGTAATAGTAATAATAACAATGATGCCAAAAATTAAGAAATAAATTTTACATTTATACAAAGGAATAATTTCTCTAGAAATTTGCTTCCAAAAGTGATATTCTTTGAGTCCAGGGACATGTACTTACAATGTCACATATGTATCTAATTAAAACTAGGCAACAGTGCTCCAATTTTCTATCTTGTTCCCATTGTTTATCTTATATTTTTAATATACTGTACAAGAATAAAATCCTTCTGACAATAGCATGAAGATCTTTCAGGGGCAGGCTTTATTAATCTTTATTCCTGCAGATGAGCACTTTGTCACATCAGGAATCCTACTTAAATTAATGAGAGAATAGTGTGGAACTTCTGCACCCCCATAGATAATTACACATAACTTTGGAAGGAAAACTTATCAATGCTGTCTTTGTCCTTTCTCTAACCAAAGGGGATGGCTGACCAAGACATCTATAAGTCACATATCCAGATTTGTAAACAATGTCTGATATGGAGATTTTAAAGTCACCTTCTATTGGTTTTGATGCAATTTTAGGGTGTGCATGGTAAACATGCCTGTTCATTTAGCCCTTGCGTTGACACCAGCTACTCACATAGAATGTGTTCTGCTTATCAATAATGAAATGCTTTCCCTTGCCTTAGTGGAAAACTGCCATGTAGTATCAGATTTGCACAGTATAATCCTGAGTCTATATTTTCCCTCTGACTTTAAGCCCCTCAGAATTGCCTTAATGACTCAAACGGTCAATATACATTATAAGTTCTCTGTTCCTTTATTTAAATTGTAAATACTACTAGTAGTATTATTATTACATATTGTACTTCCTTCTTCAGTGTGTTCCCCTATTGACAAGAAGAATGGACGTGGCAGGTTTAACAGAAAATTTTTAAAGACTGCGCTTATACAATTATTTACACCTTTGTTCACTCCCTATTACCCTTGCATTTTTTAGAAATGATTAATCATTATGTTGATTGCTCAAAACAACACTAACATCAAAATCCTTTGATTATTTTATTTGTGTAGCAAATTCTTATATTTGGATAGTTTTTCAGTGTAAGTCAAATTCTGCTCAAAACTAACTGCCAATTTCTTTTTAGACTACAACCGTGCAGGTATTACACTAGGGGTTTTTTTTGATTCTGGAGAAGTTTAGATATCTGCCTTTTCCTTCATTGATTTGTCTCTGGCATTTCAGGTACTTATCTCAGCAGAATTATTGACTTAAGCTAAGTAAGTCAACCACAACAAACATACGCAAAGCTACACACCCACACAACAATTTCTGCCTGGCATCGTACATGAAAGGCAAATGCTCTTTTGCCTGTTTCTGCCAATCACCTAAATTATTCTCACCAGTTTGAAGGCTGCCATCATTTTTCCTTTCATCAGGTAACTCTAACAACTTCTCCATTGCTGCAACAACAATTTAAACAAGGACACTCACCCATCGGTGCTCAGACTCACTTGTGCTCAGGTGGAGATGTGAGTGATGGAGATAAGTCTCAAAGAGGATTTTTCTTGTAGCAGTACTCCAATCTGAGTCAGATTCTACATGGGCCTTGAGAACATAGATTGAAAGCTCCTCCTCTAAGTTGATTCTGTACATTTTTCTCTACTTTTTTAGCCTACAGTGGTAGGCAGGCACCAGTAGCATCTGCGGAGGATGTCATGACTCCACATGAAGAAAGAAAGTAGTTGGGAAGGACATTTGAAAGTCAGTAAACTATTTCTGATGAGAGGATTCAAATTTTGTGGCATCCACTCATCAGCACCTACAAGGGACTCGCAAATTAATATTAGATACTCATTTTAGAAACTAGCTCAAAATTTGTCCCAAATATCTGTTCCTTCACCATGCTTGCATGCTTTCTTTTGAAACATCACTGGCGAGCAAAAGGAAATCTGATGAAAACAATGATTTTGCCTTCTCATTTGACTATCCATTACCTGTGTTCGAGCCTGGGGACTGTTCACCATCTGCATTTTGTTGCTTGAAGCCATCTTAATTCTGCATTCGAAAAACATTTGCAGATGGAGCAAAGAAGCGCTTTTCCTGCAGTGAACACTTTTCTGTCTGTGCTACTTTCTTGTGTTCTTCACAGTGATTTTTCCTTTTTCTGGGGATAAACATCATTTAGCGCTGAGTATTACCATAATGTTTTCTAAAAGCACTTTCTGTGATTGAAGACACCACTGCTGGATTCCTCATAGGCCTGCTTGGTAGCCTTGTAACAAGCTTAAAAAAAAATAAAAGGAGGATAATGAGAGAAATCTGCAAACTGACATAATTCCCCACGTTAATAAATATTTCAAGTCATCCCACTAATGCTGCGATTTTCTAAGAATACCCAGAACCTTTCATTAATGACCTCTGCTAATGCCTTTTCCTGGCTCGCGTCGTTCCTCTCAGTCACACTAATAGCAACATGACAGGCAGGCCCGTAATGGCATCCCGGGGGCTGCAGCTGAGGCCTTGCACCAGGGAAAGCGGGCTGGAGGAAGCCATGCCGTTCCCCTTGTGATGGCCAAGGGGTTGCCATCAGTTGGGGATGCCTCTGCCGCGGTCGGTCAGCAAAGCAGGGGTGTCCATGGGAGAACTGGGATGATTTAAAGAAGGGGAAAGGTAGGGCAGCCCATGAGCTGCTCTGCATTACGTGGGGGACTGAGCTTGCCCATGGCTGCTTCAGCAACAGGGAAACTTTGTCCCTGCTTTAGGTGCTGCACTCAGGAATATCGTCCAGCATTTTTATCATAGTATTTACCTTTAATGTTAATATTTCTGCAGCAATATCTCCTAAGAATACAAGGAACTAGGAGCAAATCTCTTCTGCGTAACAAAGGTAAAAAAGCATCCAGATTTTGATAATTATCACTCATTCATAATTTCAGTCTCTATATACAAATAAGTAAATTCTGAATTCTTCCCATGGAACATTTTGCGTGCATTTTTCTAGTACCTGTAGAAATTGTAGGTATGCTCATACCCCCATGGAGGCCACTGAGGGCTGGAAACAGGGTGGAAACACTGCAACAGGTTGCCCAGAGAAGTGGTGGATGCCCCATCCCTGGAAACATTCAAGACCGTGTTGGATGAGGCTCTGAGCAACCTGATTTTGTTGGAGATGTCCCTTCTCCTTGCAGGGGGGTTGGACTAGATTATCTTTAAAGGTCCCTTCCAACCCAAACCATTCTATGATTCTATGATTCTGTCTGACTCCTGGGAGGAAAATGCTGCTGCTCTGTCTGACGTGCTGGGACACGTTAATGTGGACCAGAGGGGAAGGAAAAGTCTGAGAGTTATAACAGCACCTTGAATAGGCCCGTGCCTATCACTGAGGCTGGCAGAGGGCCCTTTGGGAGGGCCTTTTACTCTTTAGGAGCCCAACCTGGCCCCCAGCACAGAACTCGCTGCTGTACCCAGCCTTCTTTGTGCACCTGGGAACACAACTTGCCAGTGTTTCTTTTGGAAATGCAACAAACACACATACTGTCTGCCATTCCTCAAACTACTGTTTCCCCAGGAGGGGCTCTGGGTTAGACTGTGCGCTGTATTGCCCATGCATGGCCATTACAGGAGGGTGCTGGTTCTTTACTGTGCTTGAGCTGATCCCCAGCGTAAGTCATACTAGCACAGGGAGCAACCATGATCTCCGAATCCTTGCTTGCAGCAGAAATGTCTACGTTATCTGTGTGTGCTGGAGACAAACAAGACAAAGCTCCTAACATTTTCCATCACTATCTCTGTCATGCAGGGAATTATTTACAAACAGCTCCAAGTTACGCAACACAAATGCACCTGGTGTGCACCTCATGCTGGAATGCCTTTCATCCGTTCACCATATCAGTATCTTTTCAGACAGATGCCAAACAGTTGTTGCAGGGGTGTTTTTTCAAAGAGGCTTCTGGTGTGAACATCTTTTCTTGTTTCTCCAAATGAAAAAAAAACATAGATCTCTAGCTCAGCATGATCGGTTTCCTTCTCCAACTTACAGTCCTCAAAATAGCTCAGAAGCAAAGAATTTTAAAAACCTAGTAAACTGAGGTTTTCCTCCATGTTCTCCTTAAGCATGCAGAGTTAAGGGAGAAGCTGAAGGAGCAAAGCAATATGACAGGTGCTTTTGACAGAGACATCAGATATGCCTAACATCAAACTGAGGTGAAACCAACTTTGCCTCCGTGTTGCATCCTGAAGGGAGGAAGAGGGTTCTAATCTTAAGCTAACTGAAGGACCTCTTTTTTGTTTGTTTGTTTGTTTACTGTATACTGAATGACTTTGGTGCTTTAACATGTGTTTTGGGTATAGGCAGGACAGTGGCCAACTACAGCAAATGCTAAGGAACATTAAGAGTGAGCAATCGGAAATGCTCGCTGTCTTTACTAGCATGCAATTCAAAGCTGTGGGCCACATCTGCAGCTGGTAAAATAAATTTTGTTGTAACCCAAGGACAACACTGGTCTGTTTGCTTACAGGATATGGCCAGCACTCATTCCCACACATTCTTCAGGAATGCGCTAGAGAGATTACAGACTACCACTTCCATTGCAGCTTTGACTTAGTACTTTATAGTATGGAACATGTGTACTTCTCGGGCAGATCAACAAAAAAATCAAAACAGGACAAGTTCTGGTTAGTGTGTTTCAAAAGTTCCACTTTCAGATGTATAATCTCACAGAAATGCCACCCGTAAAACCCATCAAACTGCTAAATGAAGTAATTTTCCTACTGATTTTGAGACTAAAAATATTAATGAATTGGGTTGGTTTTTTTTTTTTTAAATACTGCCCTTGATGAAGATTATGTTACCTTGCAGCAGCCTTAATCTGGAGTTTTCATAAAACATTGAGCTATAGCAGTCCCTCAGTTGGGTGAATTCTGAATGTTTTATAAGTGTTCATAAACTAACCTCAGGACTTCCTCAAGGAACAGAATAATCATGCTGCTTTTCTTGTTTTACAAACAAGTATGGGATCCTGGACATGCCAGGGTCAGTGGAAGAACCATTCGTCTTCCTTCACACTGGTGTGAACCCAGGGGCGTTTTGCATCAAAAGAGGGAATCACCTTCATGTCTAGCATTTCACAGAGCAGTGTGTCTGATCAGTCCAAATTTGGATCAACCTAAACCCACAAACAAGCAGCTCTTCATGAATAGGAATGTTTCCACTGAAAACCACTGGTATTTTTGAAAAGCTCGTCTAATTCCCCTCCAAGTAGCTTTAGTGCTTTAGCTCTTAAAAGAGATATTTGGACTCAATCAAGTACAAAAAAGCAAGTTCTTTTCTATCTATTGCTGAGTAATTCATGCATCTAATTTCTAAATTGATTTATCTTAAATTACATATAGCTGAAGAACTCATACAGCCAAAGATATTCTGTTTAAGCTTAAAAACAAAAAGTCAAATTCAGCTGAGACTGAGAAATCAGATTTGAAATTCCTTCAAAATTAGTTGATCGAAAGTGTGATGCCTGAATTAAATAAGAAAATGTCTTTCCAACATGTAAAGGCGCTCTCTCAAGAGTTTTTTAACAGTCAAAATGTATGCATTTAGGAAAGAGATTACGTGGAAGTAAACTAAACCAAAATCAATGCTTTGAGTGAGATAATTGTCAAAATTAGGTAGAAATGTTTCAAAGTTTTTGAAATAAAAAAAAAAAGACACATATTAAGTTTCTTTCTTTATTTACTAAGAAAACTCCACAAATCCCAGGATTTGACCTCTTGGTCTATAGAAAAATGAAATTGGTTTTTGCTTCAGTTTTCCTAAGAAAAGTCTGGGAGAACCCATCTCCATCTAGCACATAAGTTAGCCAGAAACAGCAGTTTCAAAACACTGACTAATATATCCATTTGTATCTTTTTTTTTTTTCAAATGAGACTGATTAAGTTGTGAAAGAAACCAATGTCTTAAAGTTCAGCACCATAAGGAAATCACAGATGGTGAATCAAGCCCATGAGAGACTCTCTAACAGAAGGGAATGGGCCTGTACCTTGTAAAAACACAAGAAAGGTCTAAAAATTCCAGTGTGAATTCTATAGGCTGTTCTCAACCCTCCAGCAAAAATTAGCACCATGGAAATTTCTGCAGTTGAAAACTTCAAAATCAGTCTCAAGCTCTGCCACTAAATATTAGTATTTGTGGTCATACCGTATAGTACCTCCAAAAGACCTTTCACTGACTGAACATAAACCATTAGTAACAAGTTATTTTTTATGATGACCCACACTCTCATCTTTGCCATTAGAAGATCAGTTTGTGTCATTCAGCTATCTTCTGTTCCAAGGTAGCATCAGGTCATTTCCAACCCCTTGCTCACATTGGCATCCAAGACCCCAAAGTTGGCCTGAATTGTGTTCTTCCATCCTTGTTTATTGATTTAGCATCTCTTGGTCCTGAGAAACACTAGCTTTAAAACACAGCCACATATATGGCAGGCTCATGTTCCTGCTGTGCCCCACAAGGCTGTATTCATTTCTGCTCAGCTTAAAGGCTGATTTTAGTCACAACTGAGCAACCCCACTGGCACTGCAAGGGCAAGAAAGGCGTAACCAAGACTGCATTAATCTCCATTTGTAACTGCCCTTCTCACCCCGGTACCTTAAGCTACTATATTTTGTGTTAGGAGTGTATTTGTATATTTATGTTCTCAGCATCTTTACCAAACAATGCCTGCATTCAGCTATCTGCCTTGTTAGAAGCAGAAAGATAGCAAATAGACACAACACGAAATCCTCCCTGCAGGTGAAAAGGACCTGCCTCTTCCTGAGGGACCTCAATCCAGCCCAACTACCCTGTTAAATGTGTTGATCTGCGCACTGCTGCCTGGGTTTCAATATGATCAGCTGTGATCCTGCCATGGTGGCCCTGTGCCAAGGCTTGATTTGGTTTCCTGACAGTACAGGTATTTCCCCACCTCCCTGGACCGTCCTCAGCCAGACGGGTGATCGATGCTTGCACACTGACAATGCAGTGACAAAATGGCCTCTTGACTCCATCTCTTTCCTTTCTGTAATTTGTTACTGTCCTTGTCTGTTTAGCAATGCATTTTGTAGTGGAAGCTGATTCATTTGAGCTTAATAACGCAGCCAAGCTGCTTTATGGCATTATCCCAGCATAATCACTATAATTCCTTCTGTTTCCAATATAGGTCAAGTTATGCCTGATTCAATAAAATATCATTTTTAAGTAAGCATCATTCATCTTAGGGTGCATTAGTCTGTTTCATTTTGGTAATTGGTCTCTATCATTTTTGTTTGCTTTTTCAGATTTGCCTTTCTCTTTAATTCTCTAATCACATGATGGATTATTAAAAAGCTGAATCCCTGTTAATAAGGTGACCATATACGAAAATTTCTTCACAGTTCAATTTCCATTCTTTCAGGCTTCAGCATTCATACTGTCTTGGAGTTAAGTAAAGAAGTGAGGAGTTCTGGTTTTCAATTATAAGCACAGAGAAGAAGAGGAAAGAAAGGGTCTAATTGTAGTCAAATCTGAAATTGAATAGAAGTGAAAGTAATTTTAAAAATAACTGGACTGACTGAGAAGGTTTAGGGGATCGAGGGACTGGATATCCGATATTTTCTTGTTTGGCATATGATAACTTATGGAATGTGGAAAACATCACCGATGTTGAAAAGGGAGAGAGGCAGTTGTAGGTGTGTGGGATTATACTTCTCTTTATTATTAGATATGTCTGAGCCAAGACTCCAAAATGACAGATATGCAAGTCAAAGAGATCAGTAATCAACAAATTAAAAAGAAATACTGACAGCTTTTGTTATTATAAGTGGTTTCAGCCTAAAAGGGGCCTTTCTGCCACAAGCAGATGAGAGTCCTAAATGTAAAGCCGTACATTCAAAGGAAGTAGTTTTTCAGAAAGTTCCCAACATCCACAGAAAGGATGCATGATAAAAATTGGCCAGAACTTCTATTTCTTTTGGCATGTAATACAAAGTTGTAAAAATAGGTTGCATTTTGTATCAAAATGAAATCTAATTGAAATAATAAAAACTTAAATTCAGAATTTAGGTTAGTTTAAATGTTAAATACTTCATTCTGATTCTACTGAAACACTTCAATAATGTTGAAACAGTAAAAAATATAAATATATTTATTACATGCACTGATTATAACATTCTGTGTAGCATAGCATTAATATTTTAATATGAGTCAAAATTAGGTGAATTAAAACAATGCAATCTGAATGAAATTATGAAGACAAGACAAAACCAAGCTATTTATGACTGTTCTCTGTTGCACATGTGAAAGAAATTGGCATATTTCTGTGAAACTTTTAGGAGGGAAATCACATTTTTAGGGGAAATGGGTATATAGATTTTTTTCAACTAGCTGTCTTTCCAGCAGGCATTTTTAAGTAACACTCTACTCACTGTCTGATCACAACAGATCTACAATGATCTACAACAACCTTTTTACCCCTTCCAATTAAAGAAACTTAGAGCAGAGGTCACCCTCCTTATTACATTCTGCAGAGACACAACGGTGCATCCTGCCTGTTTTAAAAGTCTCAAACCAAATTACCCTTAAGAGGCATGAGAAAGGAGAAGAAAAATTAACCCATCATGCATTTTGCAGCTGAACCTGTGCTCTCTTGAGGAGGCTGGAGGTGCTGCACCTGTGAGACCAAGGTGATCTGAATGGCACCAAACCCACCACAAACACAGGTGGAGAACATAGATTAGGCGTGGATTAGACCAAAGCGTACCATAGAGGAGGGTATGCTACCTTGGCTGGGAGGGAGCAAAGAGGGGCTGACATGTCATATCCCCTTCCTGCTGTCCCCTTCCTCCTCCCTTTATGAGCCCAGGCTGTTTCCTGATGTCTTACATGAAAGGAGCAGAGTCCCTCTTCCAAACTCTAGCAATATCTAGGGCACTGGAAAGAGCTGTCAAACACAATCGCTCTCCTGAGCGACCACTTCTTCTTGCCCGTGTCTTTCTATCTGAAAAATAACTCAGCCTGTCAGCACAGCTAGCAAGCCTAAGGAACCGAGCTTTGCCTCCCTTCCCACGCTCCTTAGGTAGTTCAGCTGCCTGTTTTGAGTCTCTCCTGCTCAGACACAGTTCTTGACATTTTTCAGGTAAGATTTTGCAGGTTTAGAATGGGCTGTCTGTTTCTAGAGAGGATCACCTCTTCCTTTGTGGGTAGGGCAAGGAGACTAAGGTAGGACAAGTCCCGCATTACACAGCTGTCTCTGCGCTTGATCCTGTCCCTCTGAGGACACAGATACCTGGACAAAGAGTCTGGAGCCCTTCCTTTGAGTTGCAAACCTTGCCCTTTTGGCTTTACTCCTGGGCGTCAGGCTGTCAGCATCCCTGGGCTGGTGCAGAATATGGAGGCTGCCTGGGAGCCTTAGGCACCCATTCTCCAGGACTCGCACTGGATGAGAAACCTTAGGTAGCATTTGTAATCCCAGGGACCTATCAGTTAGGAATTACAATCCCAGGGCACACTGCTTCACTAGCTCTACCCTACATTGCCCAGATTATAATTCTTGCCATGCTTTTGTGCTCTTTTGATCATTTTGTTCAGCCAAATAAGCCTAATAAGACTCCTGGTTCAGAGGCCAGAAACCTTTGTGTTCATTTCTACACCATCACCTGGAATCACTGCTCAGAGTTTCTCCAGACTTCATCCCATCCCTTAAAATCCAAAAAGGCTGCCCACAGTATATCGATCACTGCAACAAAATGGATGAGAAAAAAAACAAAAACTAATTAATTCTGTTAGACCATCACAGATGATTCACCCTGGTTTAATTTCATTTACTTCAGTGGATTAACATCAGTGATCAATTGGCCCATACTTCTTGGATCTGTGAAGAAAATAGCTATTAAATTTCATACATGAAGTCAGAGCTGTCAGTGTGCCAAATAAAATTAATACAACTCTTGTCTGATTTGACATTTTTTCCTGGGTTGGTCTAGAAGATACTTTTGCCACACTGAAGAGCAATTCAAGATGACGTGATTTCTTACACTGATTAAGTCTTTGACATGACTTCTTGAGAGATCTACTCTTTTGGAGATAACTGTTTTATGTAAGTGTGCTGTGATTTCCAAGTGCATCCATGTGGAATAAAAAGGCAAATTCCTCTCTATCAGGGACAGCAATTAGAGTTGTGAGTTCCTGAACCATCAGCCACTAGCTTTTAGTTACCTTAGAGGACAACAGAAATCAGACTATGAGAAGAGTTTGCCATGCAAGAGGTGATTTTAAAAGTAGTCAAGGCATGATTCAAATAACAAGCGAAGTGGAAACAGAGATGTCTTGAGGAAAAGAAAGCCTTGAACTTCAGACTTCCCCTAGCATTTTATTTTATGCACTCCAATTCATGAGGGCCCAAGAGACTTCATAATTTCTCCAGGGTCTCTGCTCATGTAGTGGAGCTTCTATAAGTGGCAACAGCTTCTGGTTCTGGACACAGAGTCTGACCCCAGGCACTGGAGGAGATGGAGACAGATTTTTCTCTGCTGTTTCACTGCCATTCGTAATAGTGTGCATACGATTAGCACTCCAAGGTATCAAAAACTGTCTATGACATCAGTTAAACGTGGAGGCTAGCCTGGTTTCCAGATCAGACTCATCCAGCATAGGCATATAAATATATATATTGGCCTGAAGAAGTCCCCTCTGTCAGGGTGACAGGGCACTCTGAACCGGAAGCAGAAATACCCGTTCTGCATCATTTCTCGATAACAGCAGGGTGTTTGGAAGAAGCTGCCTCTTTCCACTCTGACCTGTTTATATAAAGGGACAGAATAAACCAGTTTCCAAGGATAGTATTACTACCTGGATTTCTTTAGTGCTAGCATCTTTCCCCATTTAAGTCTGCTTTTAATATGCTTTTTAAATCTGCTAATGAGTACATTCATCACAATCCCCAATTATTTTTTTTTATTCACTGATTTAACCATTCTGGAAATTGCCATGTTACACTAAACAATTCTTCTAAAGCAAAGATAGTTGGAAAAAAAGGACATTTCTTTCCATAAGACTGTCTATTTTTCTTCAGGCTTTCCAGATTTACTTTTTGTTCCTTTAGACTTCGGAGTAACCAAGAGTAACTAACTGAAGCCAAATCAATTAGTCAATTAAAAATAATAAATGAGGAAAAATCAGAAATATAACTAAATAGGGACAAAAATGTCTGGTCTCCATCCCGTTCCTAGTCTAGTAACATTTTTTACTAGAGTAATCAAGATAAAAACAGGTTAATTTAGCTATCTAGGCATTCATGGGGTCAGCAGAGAAGTATAAAAATCACTTTGACTGATGGTCATCTCCTTGCAAGGGACTGAAATTATTAAACTATTCATATAATATAAAGCCAACATATGTGCACCATAATCCCCTAGGTGCAATAAAGAGTAATAATGCTTGGAACACATGAATTTTCACGTGAAATATTCTCAGACAGAACTGAAGCTGGACGCCTCTTAAGGCAATAATGGCTATAAATTTGTACGTAATTCATTAACAGAGACAATATATTACATGTAAAGAATCTTGCTGTCACTAAATGTGTGGAAAATTTTAATCAAAATAATTATTTTCATGCATTCATTTCATCTTTTCACAATTTAAAAAATGACAGAATGGGAACTTGGGACTAGTCTTCTAGTTTTGCACTCATTGTTAGTGGTACTGTGTGCTTAGCACAGGCAGCAGCGCAATAATCAAAATGAGCCTGTTTATCCTACCAGCTGCTGACATTCGCCCTTTGCTTCCCTTGTCTTCCTAGGCTGCACCTGGGCCCCTCTGACAAGTGGTCCCTGGTGCAGTTGTGTGCTGAATAGCTACATCATTTCTTCTCTCATCTTTCCGTCTCCTCCTGTCTCCACTGAAATGCCATCATTTGCACAATCGTGGCATCTTCGATTATCTTCTGTCCTCATCAGGAATTACGCTAAATGCTGTTCTTCCTTGTTGATAATGTCTGCTTCATCCAAATGTGAAAAGCGAGGTTGTATGGTCCACATCTTGGTCATCTCTTACCTCTCACAGTGCAGCTTGCTTCTCTGTAGCTTCCTCTCATCCACCTGCTTGTTCTTTCTGAAGATGAGCTGAGGAAAAAAAGTCTGTATCGTTTATCTTCATATGAATTTATGCATCCTTGTTTCCTTTTCTGCACTTCTGTCTTTATTTTTACATTAGGTTAAAACACCTCAGTTCTGAAGTTCTGCATCTCATTCGGTTTCAATCAGTAACTATTATCCATGAAAGAGAAATTGGATTTTTTTTCCTGAAAATATCCATTCAATATTCAGCATCCATGAAAAAGGAAAATAGAAGGCTAAAAAATAGTAAGAAAGGAGTAGAAAATAGAATAGAAAACATCAATAGTTCATTGCCAAATTCTGCAATGTGCTTACACCTTGAAAACTTCATGCAGTTTAGATCAATCAGTCTTTAAAAGAATATGGTGAAATTGGAAAAGGTACAAAAGAATATAAAATCATATTAAAATAAAATATAAATATTATAAATATATATGAAATCATGAACAGTGCAGAGAAAATGAATGAGGAATAATTATTGGCTGTTTCTCACAATACAAGAACTGAGGGACATCAAACAAAATGATCAGGTGGCACGTTAGGAAAAAAAAAAGAAATACTTTACAAGCTGTTCTTAAATTGTGGAATTCATTCCCACAGCATGCTCTGAAGAATGTTGAGAAAGCTAAAAGTACAAGTCTGCTCAAAAAGCAATTAGAAAAATGATTGGAAATAAAGCCTACGAAGGCCATTAGGCAGAGAGCTGTAGTTACATCCGTCTCTGAAAGTTCCTAAGCAGATGAGAGCTCAAGGCTGGGGGGCTAACAGTGGTAGCACGATGGCATTGTCTTGTTAGGCTTTTCCTCTAAGCTTCTGCTATTAGCCCTTCATAGAGAGAGTATGTAGGCAAGGGAGACCTTCGCTTTGCCCCAGCATTATCATTCTTATTTTCTTTCCCTCCCTCTTGCTGGGACCCTTTGTCTTTTGGTCTTCCCCTCCAGCAGGTCACATTTCCGACTGTAAACTTCCCATATCCTCCACCTCTTTCACAGGAATTCCTGGGTATTGAGTCATCCTGAAAACACATCATGATTAACCTTCTACCTTTAGTGTGTATGTCATAACTTGAACTGAAATATCAAGTGATTCTGGAAGGTGTCATCCTTTTTCAACATTTGCAGGCTGCTGAGAATGCCTTCAGGGACAAAGAAATGTCACTGTATCTTCCAGCTTCATAATATCATGCCCACATCTCACAGATTTTCTTGTGGTAGCAAAGATCAATAGGAAAACAGAAATAGGAGAAAGAAAGAAAAAAAGATAAGAGATAGATGGGTGCACTCTGCATTCAGCATTGATCAAGGGAATGAGTTTTGCTTCTGAGTTAATGCAGAAAAAGTTAAGACAGTGCTGGAGACATCTGAAATCCTCCCCAGCAGAGCCTTCATGGAAGGGAGGCTCCATGCTCAGGCTGGAGAGGAATGCTTCCGATGGAGGGCCCACATCTCCTGTCTTGTGACAGGACATTCATGTAGCATCTGGGCACGGCATCTGGCCCTCTCTTGTCAAGCAACCTGACACATACCCATCATCCAGTGACCGCACCAGTCTTAATTAAAATTAAAAGAATGTGGCAGAGCCTTTGTGAAGGAAAAAGGGAAGAAATAAGACGGATCTTGTCAGTGGCTGGCAGGATGTGGGTGGTGAGCCCAGTGAGCCTGCATTTCTGTGCTGCTCCCTGTGCCGTGCACGAGACGGAGGAAGGGAAAAATTGCAAATACAAGCACTGAAAAATAAGGAGCTTCCCCAATATGATTAGCATACATCTTATGGCCAGATAAGGCTAATAGGGCCAAATATTATTGAATCAGACAGTTACAGCCCCAGATTATCTGGCCTAACCTATTGATTGATCTCACTTAGTACCTGCTGCAAACACATATCCTCATCAACAAGCTACCATTTGTTGACATGGCAAATGATAAATATCGGATGTTTATGTGACGAAGGAGTAGCAGACTTTCCTTAAAAGATAAGTACATTTTCCACAATTATATAAATTCAGATATATGCCCGTATTCATGAAGAAGTACAGATACACAGTCAGCTATTTTATCAGTAGTTTTTACTTACCATTTTCTCTCAGCAGAATCAATGTCTCTTTACTTAAACCACCAGACAAAAGATGTCCAGTACTGAACAGATCTGTTTAAAAGCTTTGCAAGATAAATCTTACAGAATACAGATTTGGAAAGACATTTCCAAGACAGCTGAATGCTCAGGTTTTTCTTTTCGCTTTCAGTCTGCTTTTGCGTATTTCAAGATGAAGGAGATTTATGGGATTTGAGCTCACTGAACTAGCAGAAAGGGGACAGCGTTACAGCCAACAGCTGATGACTTGACCTCTGCTCATCTTTGTAGAATGTCTGCTTGGAAAAAGGAGTTGAAATGAAACAAAGCCTACTTAAAAGTATAAATCCAGCTATATTCATCAAACGGTACATTTAAGGCTGTGAAATGACTGAACATTCAAAAATAACCCTAGTAAGTGTCCTTGGAAAATAATTGTATCAAATTATTAATCTGCACTAAATAAATTGGTTTGAATTGTACTGCAGCTGCCTGCAGCAAATGTCTATTTTGCTAAGTTCAAGGCTCCACAGAAGTGCAATTTACATACCAATCTTTAACTACTGCTAAGACTAATTGTCTTTGGGAGGGGGGTATAATTCTGGGAGGTTCCTGAGGTACCACTTTGCTAGAAGGTGCTGATGCCGTTGAAGATGTTGAGGATGCAAAAGCAATTGAGAAGTTTTCCTGGAGAAGACAGAGGTCAGAGAAGACACTTGGTAGCAGTAACTGAGGAGGGGAAAAAAATCATGAACTAGATTTTGCCGTCTCTCTGGAATGTAATGAAATAGGTTATGTAGGAAAACATATGAAAACAGAGCCTTAGGAAGGGCAGGTGCAAATTTACCCAGGGACGGAGAAAGGAGAGAAGCTACAGGGACTACAGCCACATGTCTAGGTTAACAGCATACCCATGACATTTCTTGGTGGCCCGGTGGCTGTTCAACCCATATCTGTGAGAAGGGTAAGCTGTTACACAGTACAGCTTGTGAAGGAAGGCTGTGTCTACAGAGGAGCATGATTTCCCCTCTTTAATGGGTAAGGAATTGTAGTCAGAAAAGAATGTTCCCCCACTAAGGATGACCAGGATTAAAAGCAAGCCATGCAACGTTTTTTTTAAGAGTAATGACTATAAATTAAAAAAAAAAAAACCACAAGATATTTTTATGTCAGTTAAGTCAGTTAAATGTAATGCACTGGTTCCTCATTGCTCCTCAAACAGATACCAGGCAGTGATACCAATTTGTAATTTCTTTTCTAGATTTTAAGCAGGGAGGGGAAAAGAATTTGGAAAAAACACCCAGTGAGCCACTGTGGGAAAAGACTCCTAAAATCAAAACCTCAGCCGGTGGAACCTTACAAGGAAGATGAAGTCCACAAACCTATGCTAATTTAAATCATTGACAAAAACTCCTACTGGTCCTGATGAAATGGGTGGGCCAAATGAGATCAGGGAGACCAACTCAGGGCTGTGTGTAAGGGAAATGCAGGGAACCAGTGTGTCCTCAGCCTAAAGACTGTGAAGGAGGCTCTCGTCTATGACCGTAGGCATCCCAGAGGAACAAGCAACGGTTGTGTACAGTGGGGAAGATGAAGATGTTGTGTAAATCAGAAGAGTAACACTATATTTCCAAATGTTATTTGTGTCCTCTCCTTCAGGGACTAATCTTACATATAAAGAGCTTTGACAAGGCAGATGACCCAAGTGAGGAAAAGTAAGGGGGCACTGCAGTGAACAAATGAATCATTTGAATATTTTGCATAGTATCTATTTTAAGCTTCAGTAACCAAACTGGCATTCAGAAGGGTTTCTTTTCTTTCTCTTTCTTTTCTGCTAGACTGTCTGTATTGTAGAACAACTTTGGAGGACTAATAGTTAAATATCTGACAAATATCAATGTCACTCCAGAATTTAGTGAAGACCCAGTGCCTTTACCCACAGTGGTTTCTTATTTACTTCATGAAATTAAGCAGACTAGGACATGACACATGTAGCACTGTCAGATTTACAGTGGTAGCTGAATTTCTGTGAACATTCTGCTGCTTTCAGCATACATAGCTTTGCCAAAAAAAAAAAAAAACCAAACAATCTCAGCAAAGCAGTGCTTACCTAGCAGGAGTTAAAAAAAAAAAAAAGAACATGAAAAAAATATGTGTTTCCTTTGTCCCTTTTTTGAGAAAGCAGACAATGGAGGTGGCTTACGTAAGAGGAGGTGCCTGGTCAAATCCAGGCCAATGCGCCAGTGCCTGATCTTTGTAGAGTTTTGGTAGCTGGTTGATGCTCTCACCAAAACACAGTAGGGATACTCCAGACAAACTACAACTCGAGTGTCTGACCAGTGAGCACAAAGACTGACCTGATCCCTGCAAGCAGTTTCCATTGATTTAAGAAGAGTGATCCCCAAGCAAAGCCACCAGGAAATGTTCCAAGGTCTGAGGACCAGCCTGCTCTGCCACAAAGTCCTAGTGAGCAGCAAGTAGCTCTGTACCATGGTACAACGTGCTGCAGTAAACTGAGATGCAACAAGAAACTGTGGCTTTATAACTCATATGTTAGACTTATTCTGTAGGTTGGTACTGTCAGAAAGAAGACAATGCAATAGCTGGGGCGTTGCTGGCAGCTCTCTGCAACGGTGATTCATTCAGCAATCCACCGTGTAGCAGTGATACGGCATACATGGTAAAGTGACACGCTGGCTTGTGAGCGAGCTGCAGCTGGTTACCAGCATTGCTTTAATCCCTCTTGGACCACATCATCTCCCCACAAAAAAAAAAAAAGATCAGAGCAGGATTCCATCACATAAGAATGTTTTCACATGTTTTCTTAAGATAGTGGGAACAGGCTTTTTAAAGAAAATTTTAAGCTTCCCTTGAAATGTAATCAACCCAACATGCAACAAGGTCACCAAACTGTGAACAAAGAAGCTACACAAAGGAAAAAATAAAGAAAACAATGGAGGAACATAAATCTGACATAAAAGTTGATTTGTATTATTTTTTCAGTTTTGTACAATTATTTTAACATCACATAAAGGGAACTTCTAAAAAATGGGAACTTCTAAAAAATGCCTTTCAGTGAATAATTTTCTCCACCTCGCAGTATCAAGAAGTCTGATTTTTATTTTGACAGTACTCTTTGGAAATGTTACTCTTTCAAATCCTGACTGCATATTTGGAGAAAAACTGGCATGCAAATAAACCGTTTCTGACAGAGGATCACAAATATTTTTTCCAGAAGTCTTTTAAATATCCTAAGAATGTTACAAGCTATTTAGAGACTACAGCTTCTGGAATTGGTAGCTTCCAGTGGTGCTTCTCAGAAGAGAAATTCAGAGTGTGATGAGCCAGCAGTCATTGACGTGTCCTGGAAGGACCATTTGATGGGCCAAATCCTGAGAGCTGGGAAGTGTTTGTACGTTTCATCCACTGCTGCAGATGTTCAGTTACCTTCTGGAGCAAAGCCCACTTATTTTGTGATGGCTGAACTTCCAGCCTTCGCTTGGAAAAAGAAATTCTCTCCTGTGAGGTAGTAGATGTCAAATAGAAGGTATTTTTGAGATTAACAATTATTTTTGCTAATGAAAATAGTCTCTATCTCTCTCTTTTTCCCTGTCCACTCACACAGTTCCAGTATTGCTTCCTTTTATGATCAGATTTTGACTTCTGAAAGACTTCTTTTGCGGGAGCTAATTGGGAACTGTTCTCTCTCGTGGCTATATTGATTGAACAGAGTAGGTAAACTCTCTGAATTTAATGGTGACTAACAGCCATCTGCTATACTCTATGACTAACATTATTCTGTTTTTGTGGGAATATGTGATTCCATTTCAGATCCTTAAGCAATTCAAATCACCCTTTATAGAAGATAGTTTGCCTTTTCAGCTTTTTTTTTTTTTTTTCCTCTGGAAAGGAGTTTAATCCCCCAGGAAATGCGACTGAGAGGGCTGCCTTTGACCGAAACATAATTGCATCTGTTTGGTGTCTGACGAAATGCAACTGAGTGTCAGTCTAAACTTACTTTACTAACCTGTACTGCTTTGCGAGGACTACTAATTTCAGTAGGATTATGATTGCCCGATAAGTTACTAGCAGAATAAAAGAGGTAATCTCTTATGAGAAGGTTTAGCCTAGGTTGTTGATGGATTGGAGCCTATTTAGATAACACTTGGCAATGCATCCTGGCAATTGCCAGATCCAGATGGGATACGGTATTTCCTGATGACTTCAAAGGGCATTTTAGAAAAAGATGCTTGAAATCCAGAAATCATTTCAGCAGAGAAAAAGAAAGTAGTGGTAGATGGCAAGGACGAACAACTTGAGGAACTGGTTTTGGGCACTGCCGCTCATCTACTTGCCTATGGGCTATGGTTTCTATCTCCAAGAAGAGGTATTTATAATGTTAATTTATCTTTGGGGCCACTTTTCAATAGTATCTTATAGTTATTTTATGATATTATTATTCTAAAGTTTAAGGATTTATTAATAATATTGTTCAGGTAATTATTAGCTAATCATAATGTTTGAAATATTTAATGATATTATCACTCTACTTCTGTGTTGGAAAAGTAAATTTAGAATCTAATAGACAAAAAGAACAAGCAAAATCTGCAGCTGGAGAACGCTCCAGTTAGAGCTGTGACGGGAAGAATAGATGCTGGCGTAGCCTGTAGAGCAAATAGCCGGAATATGGCTGTAGCCACGCACTCAGCCAGGCAGGCAGGCAGGCACCTGACTTGGCAGCTGAAGCATCCTTCTAGGAAAGTCTGAAGAAGGTGAACTTGGAACCTGCAGACCAGTGGTGATAAAGTGAGGACAGCCATGGCAAAGCAAATGCTATGCAAGACAGCAAACTAGAAGCCAATCTGGATGGGATCCTGTTCTCTAGTTACCTCCTCCATGTGCTGCCACAGAATGGCTGTCTCTGGAAAAGCTTATACGCTTCTACTGGCTAATGAACAAATTGGGTAAGACCTGAAATTATCATTTGTGGCAAACAAGGTTGCAGATGTTAGAAATACAGGTACATTTGAATGTGTTATTTGCATATCAAGGAGTGAACATTCTATCACAGACCCAGCTGTGAGTTGTAGGTCCTGAGGAGCAGAGTTCCTGTTACTAGCTTTGACCATCATGCCCTGCAAACTTAATGATCCTATAGTATGTTTTAACAGAACTAACTAGCTGAACAAAGAGCTTCAGATGCTACCCCACTCCCAATCCCAGGGACTTCCTAGGTTCCACTCCCATGTTGATCAAAAGCTGAACGTGATTTACACTGTGGGGGACAGAGGCTGTTGTAGACCATTGGCTTAATGACTGCAGCTTTTAACAGAGCTCCCATGAGGGATCAGGTCTTACTGTGAAGTGTGTCATTGGGGTCAGCCCTTCAAAAAATGCATTTCAAAACTACGTGATTTTCAACGGAAAAATAAGTGCAGCACTAGAGCACTCTGATTTTTAAGAGACTGCACAGTCCTGTGCTTCTGGCCTACTGGATATAGCTTCTCCTCCATGCACGCACCAGGGAGCAAGGGCTTTTGCAGACCACTGCAGTATACTCTACGGACCCGCCATAAATTATTCATAAAACAGCTAATCTTCCATGCATGCATGAGCAACACACCTTATCTTCCCCTTTGGAGCTTAGGTGAGTTGTTCATAACACAGCTTTTCTTAAAAGTGTACCATGCGTGCACAAAACATGTTTTTTAAAGGCTCTAAAGTAAAAAAAATCAAAAGTGTTCATCATTGACAAACTCTAATTTCTCTGCTAAATTTTAAATTTCAGCCCACACCTGTTTCAGTGTTTGAAGTGTCAAAAATTACCTCTCCCTTTTTTATTATGAGAAAAATATATTTGTTCCCTTTCTCTCACTTGAAAACAGCAACTTGCTTTTTTCCTTGAGCTTTCAGTTAATATCATATTTGGGCAATGTAAAATATCAATCCAAGAAACAGAGGGTTCAAACACTACTAAGAAGTTGAAAACCAGAAAGCAAAAAGGAAATATCTAAACAAGTGTTGTTATTGTCAACATCCCATATGCTGTAAATACCTGATGAGTTTAAAAGAAAAAAAACCCAACTATTATGAATGTTACTTCCAATAGGAGAATTGTAGGGAGGAAGAAAAAGAGCTCCACAATTTCCCACGTGAAGTTATTACGCAGGGCAGTGCAGTGGCAAATCAAGCCCTGCAGAGCTGCTTTTCCCCGTGTCATGCAGCCAGGCACGTAACAGAAACCTTCATTGCAGAGCATGGAGAGCGATGTGGCGTGACTGGTTGTGGTTGTATGGATTTCTTCCCTGCGAAGCAGGGACATCACATGGTGGTGTGCTGAGAAACAGCCTGATCCACCATCTCTCCCAGGGACTGGGCAGCTCCTCCGCCCCTTTTCTCAGGGGCTTGGGAGGAAAGCGTACACTGGCTCCAAGACATTGCTCTTTTCAGTCTTGATGAAGCCTTTTCACTAGTTTTCCCGTTCACCTGAGGCAGTGCAATAACAGAAGAGGGAACTGGAGCCTGTTAACCTCATGTTGGATGAACAAATCTACTCTGACTCTACAGACGCCTTTTAGGAGGGCATTGAGATGGAAGGCAGTTTGAAATTCAGATTCTGAGCTGCACTTGCATAACAGGGGATTAGAAAAGAATAATTTTGTAACTTGATTGCATATTGTTCCATCTCAATGTATTTGTGCTGTAAAAGGACCAGGCACACACCAGGGGTTAGGTCTACAAACTCTGCAAAATCAATAGGAAGTGAGGAAACTTAGGAGACAGAAATGTCAATATGCTGTTGGATCTAGGGCAAAGTTTGACAGTATGAAGTATTGTGCAAAGACAGCACAAGACCCTTCCTCAAAGAGCTTGATATCTAAATAGGAAGAAGAAGTTACTGAGAAGTGAGAAATTCAGGACTTCCCACTACAGGCACAAGGCCTCACTTTTCTTATCCTATTAAGTTTTAAACCCCAGCATAATTACATGTAGGTTTAACGGACCTGCTCAAACTAGCCCACGATCCTTTTCTTGTAGCATGTGTGTCTTCAGCGAGAGATTACCACCACCTGAAACACAGGGAATAGCAGTGGGCTCTGCTATGCATGATGTGATCCAACGTGTGTCTTCCTCAAAATATTTCATCACGTGGTTGGAAGATAATTTAAGGAGTCAGGCACTGACAGTTGGCCACTGGGGCCGCAGGGGAAGTGTTAAAGACTTCAGTGGCCTCTTGCACAGGATGAGGGGCTCAGGCCTACCATAGTCTTAACCAAGAGGGCCGGCAGGGTCAGAAGGAGCATAAAGAAGGTACCATTGCTATTGTAATAAAACCAGAAAACTTCAAGGGAAAAAAACCCACACAAACATTTTCTCTGTAGGCAAATTAAAAGTGGATACACTGGTTGCCATGGATACAAAAGTCCGTTTACTCTAGCAGTGTTTTCTAGCAGCTAAACAGAAGTATAAGTGATTAAGGAGAAAAATACAGCTATATTTATAATATTCCATTGGGTTTATATAATTAGTTCTTTCAACTGCAAGCCACCACTGCTGACCTTTTTCTCGACTGTTCATAAAAACCCAGTGGGCTGATGAGACCGTTTTTAGAACCACCTGTCCTATCTCTGCCTCTCCACAATCATTTGGGATCAAATGACTACTAGTATGCACACACGGCAATGTTCACAATCCAGAGCCCTTCGTTTCTGATTATGGTAATCCAGCTAGCAGTTTGTATGGCTGATCTGAGAGGAACACATGCACAGCTATGTCTTAGACCGTAAGGCAAGCCAAAACCCTCAGCACACAGCCCTGCGTGGAAACCTCTATGGTCCTGTCTGAGAACAGCAACCTTATCCTCCCGTGCAAGAATGTGGGACAGGCAGAAGAGCTACTTGTCTTTGTACAGACTAGGCTGAAAGAGGGGAGAGTTCCGCCAACAGCAGGCGAGTGTGCATGGCAGGAGACTCTGTCTTTAAAACATGATGTTGGATTGATGACAGCATGGGTCAGTCCTGCCTCTCTCTGATGATGTTGTAGTGGTCTCCTCCCAGAGCTCTTGTGTCCAGCCTTCCCTTCAAAAAAAGGAAAGCTGAAGTTCCGACATTTGGCATGCCATGAGGTAGGAAGGTCCTGGCAGGGTGTCTCAGCCAGCTGCAATGGGAGACAGCTTTTGGAAAGAAGTGTGCAAGAACTGGGAGAAATTGTCTTTGCCGCAACCAGCAGCTAGAGAAGTCTGGGTGGGTTTATTCAGTCTCTGGACTGTTTCCATTCATATTTTTACTGGGAGCCCATTCTGATAAACTTAATTTTTGTGTCCCGGAATTCAGAGCAGTCCTTCCCACTGTTGTGTTTTACTGAAAAGTAGCAAGTCTAATGACATCTCAGTGTCCATGGACACTCTCATGGAACCTGGATGCTGAGGTGAATTTTACATCGTCTGGTTGGAGAGATGCATCCATCCACAAATCAAAAGTTTATTTCAATGGCTCTAGTGCAAAGAACCTGTCAACAACTTTAAAATATTATTTTCAGTCTTAAAAACCATTGTGAGCAGGCCGACACAGGGCACCACTATTTTTTGTTTCATGGGGACCACATACAAACCAGACAACATTTGTGAAGAGTAATCTGTGGTTTTCTACATGCCAACCCAGCAAACTGAATTAATGAAGTTTAAGCTGGTCACTCATCATTACCAGTAAGAAAAATTCTACAAGTCCAGTTATGCCTTCCCGTCAGGGTATCCTGAAGACACAGGGTGGCATGGATGCAAATAAAAGGATAGTTTGGCCTACAGTGTTATGATTTCCAGTGAGCAGGGAGATGAAATGAACCCAGTGTGATGCCCAAGTTACAGGCTAAGCTGGCAGAGCTTGCAGTAAAAAATATTTTAAAATCCATTTGTGTATAAACTTAGTAGTTTTTAAATATAATCAATAAGACACTTATGAGATTTTTCAAAGTAGAAATATGGCTTAAATCTCACCCCTCAAATTACACTGGGCTTTTCTGTTTGCTTAAGGATGCGTAGGAGATGGATTCTTTTGTCTGGATTTGGCTATATGCACTACATAGGATTGTAAAGTTTTAATGAAGTCATTGCAATTTAAAAATATCTGAATAGAACACAAGATTGGTCTTTTAAATACCTACACAGTTCAGCTTTTATTATATTCCAGGCTGTGTTAGAGTCCTTGAGAATCATCAGAAGGACATTAATCTGCATTTTTTAAAGACAGAAACATCCAATATTATCAAATTTGTAAAACCTGTGGCACTAACAGATGTTCAGATCAATCTGCACTGAAAGTTTGCACCAGAGAATGCAATATTCCCCCCCCACAGCTGCACACAGTCAATCCACATAATCTGATTACTGTTTATTTTGAAAGCACTGCTGTGAAAGGGTAGGCTCGATAGCTGCTATTGCTGTCGGCGAGAAGGGAGGCAAGGACTGTCTTCTTAATGAGTGTTTGTACAGTAACCAGCACAGTGGGATGCCAATAGTAATAATAATAAACCTTGATCAGAGATTTCAAACATGCCTGTAACATCACACAGGCCGTCCTGACTGCTGCACAACCAGGGGCTTCCGCTGCCGTATGAAATCCTTGCATTACTCCAGGGATACTCCTGAATCATGCTTAACTAACCCAGTCAGGGCACAGGTATTTTAACTTCCCTCGTTTTTTCTTGTGCTACCACATTGCTTTTAAATCAGTGGCAATTTTGGAAGAACAGTTACTTCACAGCATACTCACCCAAGAAACCAAGCCATGCACAACCTGCAGCGTGCTCAGCGCTGGATCACGCAACGGGCAGGCGCATGCGTCTCACCCCAGGCCCCTGCGAAGCCTCCCCGCAGCCCGAGCCGGTTGGCAGGCCCAGCAGCCGGGGAGCACCTTCCCTGCTTTGCTTCAAGGGCCGCCCCAGCGCTGTGTCCTATTTTGGGGCGGCGAGGTCAGGGCCCTGGTTGCCTTGTCCCTGCTCACGCTCCTCGGGGCTTGCGTGGCCGCGGCCGCGCCGTCGAGGCCCTGACCCACCTCAGCACCTTCCTCCTCCCTGGAGAGGCCTCGGCTGCGCGGGACCCTGGGGACCCACGCCGGCAGCCCCTTGCCCGTGGGAGCGCTTCACCCCGCTCCCCGCACACCGGGCGCTACTGAGGGGCCTGCAGGCAGCGAGGCCGGCTCTGCCCTGCCCGGCTCCAGCACCGCGGCGGGCGGACAGCTCCGGCCGGAGCCGGGGCCGGGGCCGTGGGCCGGGGGGCTCGGGGCCGGGTGGCGGGGGGCTCGGGGCCGGGGGGCCAGCGCAGAGACCCCCCTTCCGGCGGCGGCGCGCAGCAGCGGCGGCAGCAGCGACCCCACGGCGGCCGTCGCTGTGGTTTTAAATGGGTGGAGCGGCGGCGGGCGGCGGGGCGGGCGGTGGGCGGCCCGCACAGACCCGCGGCGCCCATATAACCCCACCTCCCGGGCGCGGACTGCCGCGGTAATTGGCTGGATGTGGTACTTGGAGATGTTGAGCTGGCTCCTTCCCCCCATGTCCCTGCACACACACAGGGGCGGGTGGTGCGGGCGGGAGCGGGAGGCAGGGCTCAGCCCCGGCAGCGGTGGTGGTGGAGGCGGCGGGGCTCCCCCCACTCCCTGCCTGCCCGCCGCCGTGCCCGAGCCGTTCCTGCTGCTGGGCTGCTGCCTGCGGCCGCAGGACCCGGCCGAGCCGGGCGGAGGGGAGCGCGGGCGGCTGCTGGCGGCGGCCGAGATGATGGCGGAGGACGGCGGCGGCGGCGGGCCGGCGCGGAGGAAGGCGCTGTCTCTGCTGGAGGCGGCCCGTTCCCGCTACGAGAGCCTGCAGATCTCCGACGACGTCTTCGGGGAGTCGGGCCAGGACAGCAGCGGCAACCCCTTCTACAGCACCTCGGCCGATTCCCGCTCCCCCGCCTCTTCCCAGGATGAGGAGGACGACGACGAGGAAGGCGAGGGGCGCCCGGAGGGGCCGGGACCGCGGGGGAGGGCGGCCCGGCGCCGCGCCCCCAGGGCGGCGGCCACCCCGGCGGAGCGGCGGAGGCAGCGGCAGGTCGGCGGCAGCGGCGTCCCGGGCGGCCCCGGCCCTATGGAGGAGGAGGAGGAGGAAGCGGAGAAGGGGGGCTGGACTCGTTCGCTGCGAGACGTCCCACCCCCTCACTTCAAGGATGGCAGCGGTACGGCGGGGGGGCCGGTGGGGCCGGGCCGGGCGGCGCCGGGGCCTGGGTCGCGAAGGGGAAGAAACCCTGCGGGTCCGGCTGTCGGCCTGGGCTGGTGCCGGGCCCCTGGCCTCGGGGTGGGAGGGGGGCGACAGGTGCCGCCCTGCCCGGTGCCCTCCCGGGAGCGGCCCTGCCGTCAGGGCTGCTGGTGCGGCCAGGGCGAGGGGAGGCCGGCAGTGCTTAGTCACAGGCACCCCCTCCCCGGCGCTGGAGCCGTGCCCCGAGCGCAGCGGCTCCCCGCAGCCCCGCGGGGAAGCGGGCAAGCTCTCCCCGGGGCGGGGTGCGCTGCGCAGGCCCCGCGTTGGGCTGCGCTCCGGTGCGCGGCGGGTGGCTCCCTCGTCCCCGCTTACGGGTGGGGAAAGCGGCGGATCGGGGCAGTGCGGGTGATCCGCGGTGCGGAAGGGCTCTGGGAACGGGGCTGGGATTCCCTCCGACTGCAGGGCTTTTGGGGCAGCCGTCCCCAACCGTAACCCATCTTGCATGGTTTTTGGCTGGAGTGACTGCCAGGAGAGTGGTGAAGTGACACACAGCAGCAGTGCGCAGCGTTGAGAACTCCATGGAATGGCTTGTGGAGCAAGTTGCGCTGCTGGTTTTCCAGCGGAGCCATTGTAAGGTATTTGTCCGCAGGCCTCAACAGCCAAGTCAACTGTGTAGCAGCAAGGCTTTGGTAAAAAAGATTAATGGTGATGAAGAGCTGGGATACCAAAAAAACCCACCATATGCATCTCATATGCATGTGATGATTGATGTCATCCTCAACTGAGCTGATGGCTTGCCTGTCTTAACATTGCTTGTCTTCACTGTTGGTTTTTTTTTTTTTTTTGTGTGTAGTGTTTAATTCCTTCTTTTTCGCAATGAAAAGGTAAATGTAGAAGAGTGCTGCCAGACTTGGTGCAGTGTGCTGAAGTTTGTGCAGTGGGCCAGGTAGAAACCTATCTGAGGAAGCAGCTTGGGATGGGGGCATAAGGTGGAGCTAGCACTGGAGCCCAGAGAAAGTTCTGTTGTGCTTCTGACAGATGTGCGAACAGAAGTTGTGTCTACTTCTAGAAATAGATAGACACTGTAAAATATTTCAATATCAAGCTGGTGTGCCTCTTTAAAGAACTCTGCAAGTTTTATTGATGATTCTTATTCATAAGCATATCTGAGATCCGGTTCTGGACTATACGCTTCACAGTGTGATGCTGTTTCAGCATCAGTTATCACTTAATTTCTCTGCCTTTGCTGGCTTATTTCTTCATTTCATTACTTTACAGTAATATCCATTTTGATGTAGACAGAACTGGGATTAGCATTTTAATGCTGGTTTGGAAAAGAATTAAGCTGATAACCTATTTATTCAGTAATTCATTCTTCCTTTGAAATAAAGGAGTCTTTATTTCAAAGGAGGATTTATGGTTGTCAGATACAGGTGCAGATTTCTCTTGAGGAAGATGTGTGAGTATTGCTGTGGATATTTCCTTCTAGAAATAGATGGAGAAGAGATTGCTGCCCTTTCATTCTGTTGATCATGATGATGAGAGATGCTGCATACTGTGATTTGGTTTGGCTGAAGTTCAGTTAGTGTTGTGCTTTGATTTATGTGAAGCATGTCATATGGGGTTTTTTGGCTACTCAAATTCCAAGCATTGTATATGACTAGGCTCCTATAATTCTAGTTTGTAGGTTGGCTGGTTTTAGGCCATGCATATGTCATAACTGGAGTCACACTAAGCATACTTCTACTGACACCATTGTCACTTCATTGGTCACTCTTCTGACCCAAGAGTTCGGATCCATACTCGCTGAGGCAAAGGTCTCTGAGGTGAAGACGGCTGTCCCTTGCAGTGACAGCACATCTTTCAGTCACTAATGGAGTAGAAGCAAGAAATGCAGGGTCAAACACAGAGCCCTAAGAAAACCGTATTCTCAGATCAAATGTTTTGGATATGAGAATCCTTTCTAGGCTCTGAGCTTAAAAGGAAGAGGCTTTCATGAGACAGAGAGAAAACTTAGAGTAGCACCAAAACTTCCAAGTGCAGTCTTTTGGTCAGAATCTCAAGGGAAGAATCCTAGTGGCATTTCCTGCCATCATCTGATGCCAGAAGACAAATGTCCTTGTGGACTGAAGTCTCAAGAGACTTCAGCTACGTCAATGCTGTAAATAAATGCTTGAATCGGACTAGGATCAAACCTAGTGTCAAATTGGTTGGTTTGGGAGACTGCCCCTTCCTGAAAGGGAAGGTGCAGAGGAGAAAAAGGTTTAAGTTAGCTAATGAGAATGAGTTAAAGCACCCAAGAAAAAGCTGAAGAGCCGCTTACAAAACTCTTGTGGTCTTTTTAACTAGAAGGAAAAAATACTATCACTTCCTTTTTTTTTCTTTTTTTTTCCTTTTTTTTTTTAATTGAGTAAATTACTTAATACTGCCTTTCCCTCCCCAGCCTCAATATTAAACTAATGTCTTAAAACAGTATTATATCCATCCCTAGAATTAGTCCTGAATGCAAACAGGCTAAAGATAATTCATCTCTAAAACACTCTAGAGACCCAGGTGTTCTGGGGGCTGCTGGCAGTGTGGGATGGTTCAGCATGTCTTCAATCTGCAGTCAGTCACTGCGTTCGTGGTGATGCCTGCCTTGCCTGTGTGTCAGGTTCTGACAAACCAGGCAAGGTCTGGATTAACTTCTGTGTCAGGAGAGAAGTGGCTGGATGGCATTGCTACACAATGCTGTGCTGCTCGTGTCCCTGACTTTTGTTTTCTGCCTCCAGTTACTGTTGTTTCTGTTCCATTTAATAAAAATAGTGGGTGCTTAGACTCCCTGGAGGGGAAAAACCCCTCATGAATAGCTTTATCTGACTTCCTTTGTGGAAATCCAAAACAGCTGTTAACTTTAACGCAGAGGTTAGAACAGATGGCTTGCTGGCACTTCGTGTTATTTCCAGTTAAGCTACTCTGCAAAATCATTCTATTCAGTTGCTGAGAAAAATTGCAACCATATTGCGATGCCCTGGTTTTTTTAAACTGATAACCAGTGGCACTGTGTAGTTCTGATTAAAATATCAGAGCAGTAATGTGAGTTCTGAGGTACTGGGATGTGAGTAGTGGATAGGGGGTCTTGGAGGCAGTTGCTGAAATGCCATCCCTTCACAAAGACTGCCTGGCTACAGCAGGTCTGTGAGTAGGTCAGCATGGTTCCAGTGTTCCACCACCCTCAGTGTAAAAAAAAAAAAATTGTATAGAGTGAATAATAATCAGGTTTCAGTTAACAAAGAGCAATGGATAGATTTAAGACGTTGATAAATAAATACCATTTATCACATACACTAATTTCCCCTTTTTTCAACTATCTATAAAGTGACTCCTAGAAGGAAAATACTTTTAAAATACAATTCTGCCCTTTTTTTTTTTTTTTTAACTAGTCATGGTTGGATGAGGCTCTGAGCAACTGGATCTAGTTGAAGGTGTCCCTACTACTTGCAGGGGGGTTGGACTAGATGACCTTTGAAAGTCTCTTCCAACCCAAACTATTCTATGATTCTATGTGTGTTTAAAAGGATGATGACATCCATTGACCTTGACAGGCTGGAGAGGTGGGCCCGTGCCAACCTCATGAAGTTCAACCAGGCCAAGTGCAAGGTCCTGCACCTGGGTCATGGCAATCCCAGGCACAAATACAGGCTGGGCGGAGAATGGATGGAGAGCAGCCCTGAGGAGAAGGACTTGGGAGTGCTGGTGGATGAGAAGCTCAACATGAGCCGGCAATGCGCCCTTGCAGCCCAGAAGGCCAACCGCATCCTGGGCTGCATCAAGAGGAGTGTGGCCAGCAGGTCGAGGGAGGTGATTCTCCCCCTCTGCTCTGCCCTGGTGAGACCCCATCTGGAGTACTGTGCCCAGTTCTGGAGCCCCCAACACAAGAAGGACATGGACCAGTTGGAGAAGGTCCAGAGGAGGGCCACGAAGATGATAAAAGGGCTGGAGCACCTCTCCTATGAGGACAGGCTGAGAGAGTTGGGGCTGGAGAAGAGGAGGCTCCAGGGAGACCTGATAGCGGTCTTCCAGTACCTCAAGGGGGCTTACAGGGAAGATGGGGAAAGGCTGTTCAGTAGGGCCTGTTGTGATAGGACGAGGGGTAATGGTTTTAAAATAGAGGGAGGTAGATTTAGATTGGATATTAGGAAAAAGTTTTTTGCAATGTGAGTTGTAGAACACTGGCACAGGTTGCTCAGAGAGGTGGTGGAAGCCCCATCCCTGGAAACATTCAAGGCCAGGTTGGATGAGGCTCTGAGCAACCTGATCTAGTTGGGGATGTCCCTGCTCCTTGCAGGGGGGCTGGACTAGATGACCTTTGAAGGTCCCTTCCAACTCTAACCATTCTATGATCGGATGTTGGATCCAGGCATGTTTTGGCATCTTCCTCATTCTCTCCAAACCTTACTGTGAAGGGGAAACAGAATTGATTTGTTGGGAAGTGAACCTACAAATAGATAGGCTTCTAGGAAAGGAGGTCTGACCTCTGCCCAAACAGTACTTTAATCTTGAAAGGAGGGGTGGCTGGGGCTCCTCTGGCTTCCTTTCTTTTGAGGGCAGGACAGAGCTAGTTGTGGAAGTGCAGAAAGAATAAGAAACCAAATTGCTGCTAGAACAGGGACAGCATATTTGAAATGGAGAGAGTGAGTGAGCAACTATCCCCATCCCTGGAAACATTCAAGGCCAAGTTGGATGAGGCTCTGAGCAACCTGATCTGGTTGGAGATGCCCCTGCTCCATGCAAGGGGGTTGGACTAGATGACCGTTAAAGGTCCCTTCCAACCCTAACCATTCTATGATTCCAACTATTATTACTTTAGTGACAAGCTAGTAAGTGCCGGTAACTCAATGCAAACCTTTCATTTCTGGTCGCTCCCGCCTCAGATTTAATTGGTGTGCTCTTCCTTCCTTCAAGAGTGGTGTGGCTGTGGGTGATGCCTTTCCCTGTTAGCTCAGTAATCTGTCCTGGAAATGTTTCTTAATACACGGAGGCACTATTGGTTCTGGTTTTTCTTTGTGGAGGATCTTAGAAGGGGCAAATATCCTGGTATTGCAGCAGCTTGATGCTCCTGCATTGGTGTAGCTGGCATTCTCTTCCTAGGGTCCAGTGCTTCCTATATCGATACAGTTCAGCAACCAGAAAATTTGACCTTAGATGTAAGAGCACTTCCTGTTGTTAGGGGTAATGTTTTAGGGTGGCAGCAACAGCAGGGAAATCTGAGCAAAAGTTAATGCTGAAGTCCTCAAAGTTACAGCCAATTGGTGCTACTGTTTTCTTCATTTTCTATGCCCTCCAAACTCTGTTCTTAAGCCTAGACTGGAGGACAAAATGTTAAGAATGTGCCTTGCTGAAAGAGCATAGCAGCTTCTCTTCAAGTTGCACTTAGAAAGTGTAACTAGCTTTTTATGGATTTCCAGAGTATTTCTCTGAAACACTAAATGTGATGTAAGTTACCATCTCTGAAGAACACACTCCAATAGAACAGCGTGAGCTCAGGAAGAAGTTGCATAGACCACATATAGCAATCAAGCTCTCTTTGTCACCTTGAAGAGATTTAAATAAATATTTAAAGTACTTTGTTTTTTTTTTTTTAAATGAGAATGTTCTTTTCCAGAAAGACCAGGTTATGAGAAACAGTCATTTATTCCATCATGGCTGCCACATGAGAGAGAATCTTCTGCACAAGGAAGGGTGTATTATCTGAGAGATGAAATGAGCCTGCTTGTTCCAGCTAAAGTCAGGGAAGGCACAGCTTTAAATTCCAAGTTGTGACCACCTTCACAGTAAAAAAGGCTTTTCTGACATTTAATCACAAGTGTCTGTTTGCATGTCAGCTGATAAGACTTCACTCTTGATAGGATTCTTTTCAGTAGTGTTGTTATTTTATGAATGTTAAGTAAGGAAAATTAACTTAGTTCCTTCAAGTTAGTCTCCAGTGAATCATACAATACAATATGTATTGATATAACATGGAGTTACTCATTTGACCTGTGTTCTAAATAGTTTTAACAGAGCTAAACGATTCATTTAAAGTTAAATAATCAAAGGAGAAGAAAGTGATACAGGTAAGGGGAGAAAGGCATTTAGCTGTTATTTGAATGAATCATAACTGGGCAGAGAGGTGTGGAAAGCCTTTGCAGAACGTAGGGGGAGATCCAATGCACATACTTTTCCCAACGGTGTGGAAAGGCAGGTGGGAAGGCAGCATTCCAGCATAAGGGAGAGCTCTTGGGTCAGGCTGGGCCATATACATGGCACCGTCTAACAGTGGTGGTGATCTTCGTTCAAGGCCTGAAGAGAATCTGAAGGCTTTAGTCTTACTAGGTTGAGGTCAGTACTTAAAGATTCCAGAGGTGGAAGAAACGCTCTGAAAGCTACTTAGTCACTTATGGCAGATTCTGCTTCAGAAATATCTGGGTCAAATTCTCTGACTGTAAGTGGATAAAGTGCCGCTGATGTGACTTCTTGCGTACTTATGTCATGAGAGAATTTAGCTGCTTTTGACTTGCATAACCATGGAAAATACTGGGAAAAAAAAATTGGATACCTATATAATCTGTTCTTGCATTCTAAATAGAAATTACGTATAATGACAACATCTCTGCACTTCTAGGAAGATATGATAAATACATCAAAGACGTATACTGTTACTTTGCAGAGCCTTTATAGGATGACTTAAAGGTTTGCAGTTTTGCTAAATAAGTGAATTATGCGAATGTTTAATATCTCCTACGTCTTACAAAATCTAAATGGGCTTTTCAGGTGATTTTACTGGGTTTATAGCATATTTGCCTGCTTCTGTCATCACTGAAGTGAATCAAGTACACAACATGACAGCCTTATTGATTCTAAAATTTAGTGCAACTCAGCTGTCTGTGTTACCTTCCCTCTTTTGCCTATACCTCTGCTATTAAATGTGCATTTGGGGAATAACCTAGTGTTGATAAACTTCACAGCAAAATCTATTCTTCTCTGCTTGTATACAGAAAATAAGTTTTGTTGTATTTGAGACATGAAAGTCTATAAGAACTGCAGATCAAGGTCTTCTCCATAGACACCATCTAGCCTTTTACAGAGAAAAAGCGTATTTACTCCTAGATCTGTTACTGCATAAAATGAGTCTTTTCCCCTTGCAGCTATTGATGGGGTCATTTAAAAGAAGTAGATTAGTTCCTACAGCTACTCATGTCCTTTTGTCAACATCACAGAAACAGTACAGCAAACAATTTCCTTGTCTGCATAACTTTAAGTCAACCTGGAGAGGAAATGAGCCTCTCTACTGAGTCTAATAAGGAAACTAATAATGGAGTTGATTGCTAATTCTTTATAGACTGCTAGGTCACAGGAAGCTGTCCTGAGTGCCGCAGACTTAAAAAAAGCTGGAAATTTCTCTTAAACATGCTAGTTCATGTAGGTGTTCGGTTTCTCTCCCGTGCTTAAGCTTCCAAAATTTTGGAGTAGATGGCTTTAGCAGTTTGGAAATAGAAGGTGCTTCCCAAAGGGAAGGTAATAATGGATGCAGCTACATATCTTATCTAGAGGTCAGTGGAATATAATCCCTGAAATACCTCAACCTTCTGAACACCACCAAAAATTGGGCAAGTTGTTAGAAAACAGCACAGATCGACTCAAAAGGAATGCATGGCTAAGACAAATGCATAAGAACACTAGCATTTGACATTCCACTTCTTTGTGGCAAGGCATCCTTTCTAGGAGCTTATCCAAGCTCCCACTTCATGTTCCTTAAAGAACAGGATGTTAATCAGTCACTGGCTCTATCTGAAAACGAATGGACACGTAACTGAGTGAATCTTTCTTAAAAATGAAGCCAGAGTGTTCTTACTGAGGGACTGCAGGGAAATAGGCTTGGAAGGCTCCTTAGCTTGTTTTGGCTCTGTATAAATTACTCCTGGATTATCTCCTGATTTTCTGTGAAGACAG
Organism: Chlamydotis macqueenii; assembly: GCF_036417535.1. NCBI lineage: Eukaryota > Metazoa > Chordata > Aves > Otidiformes > Otididae > Chlamydotis > Chlamydotis macqueenii. The sequence goes on along the minus strand of NC_141558.1, from coordinate 98,521,213 downwards.
CCGGTATTAATGGCACATGACAGAAAACATGCTTTTGATTCTGCTTTCCTGTACAACATGAGGGATTCACATGACCTGTATTGACAAACTGTATTTGCCGTTAAGAAGGACAAAGAACAAAACCAAGCAACTTCTGTTCAGCAAACAATACAAAGCTGTAGCTGTGCAGCTGAAAACTAGGCAAGCTGAAGTACAGTCAGTGAGGCACACTGTAAGGATGCAAAAATCATGTCGGAGGGGGATACACAGGAGACAGAAGCAAAGAATATAATGTATGTCTGTATGGATGGGAGGAATTAGCTGTGCGTTGGACAGGAAGATTACTGGGCTGAGATAAAAGATACAGCAAGCCCATCAGTGGGCACAAATGGAAGTGTTATTTCTAGTTAAGAAAAAACAGAAAAAAAGACTTAAAGCAGCTGCTGTTATAACTGTGATTCATTTCTGATTTCATATGGCAGAGAAGTGGGTGTGTATGAAAGATTAAATTTGAGAAAAAAAATGAGAGTATCTTTCTATAGTTACCAGATTCACTATTGTGGAAAGTCTGACTATCGAGAGCCTATAGTCATCTCTACTTTGTTGAAAGGTAGATGCTGGCTAACTTCCCAGTGGGTAGCACTTGTAGGTTCACAGTCTGGGGTCAGCATGTAGCTGTGGGCGTGTGGCTGTTCCCATTGATGTCACGGGGCTGGCTGCTGCTGGAAGCACCCTGCTGATGCAGGACTTGGGCAACGATAATCTTCTCAGTTCATGCCCAGAAAAGCTACTTTGAAGAGGTTAGATGTATTGAAACTCATACAGGAATGCACTTATGCATGTGGCTTATGGCATTTGGGAGGGGGATCTAGTTTTACTTATTCTGCTCCAGTACAGGGAAAACATTTCAACTGGACTGCAAGGCAAGAGGTGGCCAGCCTTTTCTGGAGGGCAGGGTGGTGGTTCATGAACTTTCACTTGCTGCAGTGGCCGGCTGACAACGAAACCTTTAGTTTGGGGCAAGAAATTCCTGAGATGATCTTGAAAAATGTAAGATGTTCTTACATCTGTCATGGTGGATATGTTGCATTATGGATATAAATACATAGGTGGATATAAATTCTTATTTAGTCTTTCAAAGAGCTTCTTGTTTACTGGACTGTATTCCTCAATGGGATCACTAAATTGGATGTCCTCCTTAAACTGAAGACTTTCTCCCATTTCTTAGGCTCCGTAGTTATTCTTTACTTACAAACTTGTCCTATTATGTATTAAAATACAATGTCTGAAGGTTTCTACTTGTGAGATCTGCATTAATTAACTCTTGTCATTCTCTTTGAGATTAACAGAAATTAAGCAGTAAGACTGGGAGTGCCTTTGAGTGTTCTGTAGCTGTTTTCATGGTGCTAACATTGCTGCAAATACTCTCAGCCTTTTCTTTTAAGGGTGAGGAAAGGAGAGGCAGCTTTAAGCATATCAGGAATCTCCCCCATTGGGAAAAGAGTGATGGGTTTTGGAGTAAACGACATCCTGCTCTTTCCACTCTAGGGGTCGTACTTGATAAATAAGGAATGACCCTCTCAAAAAAGGCCTGCCTTTGTCTGCTTCTATACTACTGGGTAATGACTCACACTTAAACTGACATCAGAGATGGTCTAAAATAGCTTGTCAAACCTCTACAGCAGCTCCCTGTCATTGTGCCCTGTGGGGTCTGGGGGCTCCCTGCGGGCTGGGTGCTATGGGGGCTCCCCATGGAGGTCTGTCAGAGCAGGGCTTGGCAGTCAGGGCCTGTCCTACCACCCCAGCCAGGACAATGGCAGCTGAGGGCACTGAGGCAGCCTTGGGCGTCAGGCCCTTCCCTGGGGACAGGCTGAGGCTGGCTCAGGATTTGGGCCTGCAGGTGGGCCCAACTCAGCTGGGCAGATGGATGGGCAGGGCTGTGGGGAGCTGAGGCAGGGGCTGACGGCCCCAGGGGCTGACGTGAGGCCCTGGGCCATGGGGGCTGGGCAGGAACAGTCGGGCATGGTGGTGCCCCTGGGGCACTGGCAGCAGCTCCTTGAAACAAACTCTTTGGCAAAAGCCGTGACTTTCTGTAATGTCTTTTCCCCAAAAAAGGTGTGGAGAAGGAATTTGGCAGGGCTCATTTGGTCGCCCTTCCAGCCCACTTCCCAGTGGCTCCGGGCTCTGTTCACCCTGTCCATACAGCTTTGGCTGTTGGGAGCCAGCCCTCCCCTCAGCCATGGAGAGCCTGGCTGCTGCCACAGAGCGACTGGGAGACAGCGCTGTTGCCTTGTTACCTTTCTATTTCATAGGTGCCCTGCAAATTCCTTCTGGTTCAAATTACCTTTGGTGTTTACTTCTCATGTATGAAACAAGGGACCAGGTTGTGGTGGTTTTGGTGCCTGTGCATGGTTAGGAACTATCTGAGCCTTGCAGAGGCCAACCATAGTCACTGCGTTCTCCATCAGACTTATCTCCTTGTTTTCTGTACTGAATTGGAGGCAAATTTTTGAGGCAGGAACCACCTCTGCATTACTAGCTCTGAGTTTTACATTGTGCTTTGCATTACACTGTAACTGTTGCAACTAACCTTGCAGAAATTAAAATACATAGCTGGGAGAAGCAGGCAGATGCGGAAACATCGAACTGAATAAATCCCATCTAATCCCTGTCAGGTATTCTCACTAAAATTGTCATTACTGCAAATGTCTGTTTCTATCTCCATTTGAATTCTGGAAGATCTGTCCCAGTATCTCCAAAAATGTGTTGCATAAAGATCTGGCAAAAGTGTAAATGTTCTGATGGAAGAATTTTTTTATTTTTAATTTAATGAGAATCTGAAACTGCCTTCCGGAATGGAGGTGGACTTACAACTTTTAGATAACATGAAGTTATGTACACTAGAGGACAGGCTGAGAATTTGCAAGGGTCTTGACAGCCTGAAATAGCTCAGGGGGGGAAAAAGGGCATGATGCAAGAGAGAAATGCTTAGTGTGAAGGCAGCAGTGACTAACAGCAGAAGTGGAAAATGGAGGGGAAGAACTGTTTAGGTGGAAAAGGAACTGGAGGTTGAAGCTGAACACCAGACAAATGTGACTCAGTGTCATGTTGTTGTGAAAAGGCAAGCATCCTCTCCAGATATTTAAACAGAGTGCACAAGACTTGCGATGAGACTGGCTTGCCATTTTGGAGAGACAGTCTGGGTCACCAACCCAGGTGAGAAGCAAATAGTCAAATGTCAAGAGAAAGGACTGAGAAGCAGCAAAATCTACTAACTGGGCCACCTTTCGGTATTTTGTTTTTAAGCTAAGTGGCCATATGGATAAATAAGGACTATTATAGGAAAGGGAATTATCTGCCTTGTCTGGTCTGAAAATCTGATGTAAAGAATAACAAATATAAATTGAATTGATGGATAATTAAATCAGACATAATAGAAACTGTCAGACCATGCAGTGCTGCAGAAGACACGAGGTGTGTTACTGGAACCTAAGCACAAGTGGCACTAACCTGTTGTAATAGACAGACACCCGGTATGTGTGCTGAAAGGGGATAGAGGCCTGGACTGAAGGAATTCTGAAGTCCCTTCCAGCACTCTTCTCCTCTCTTTTAGATTGGTTAAGGTAAAAGCAAATAGTAGGGAAGCTGATTAGTGGCAAGTTGTATGTTGGAGTGCTATACTAAAGACTTGCTATTTGCATCTCCTGTGTCAGCTCTGGGAGCAGGGAGAAAGCTGTATAGCTTGTGGGAAGGAGCTGTGTGCTCACAGAAGGCTTCCTGATCCATTACCGTTAAACTTCCCTTTGCCCAGAAAAATGGCCCAGGCACACTTGACAGTTACTTAGGGTATTGTTCTCATCCTCACTTCTACTGTAATGAGTTGTATGCCCATTAATCTTGTATCTCTACTCAAATTATTAATTCTGAGCTGCCTCCTGTGTGTTAAAAACACTCATACCAGGGATGCCATGATACAACGCTACCCAAACACTTGTGAGATGAGCCATAATATGCTTTAGAGGCACTTAGTCACTGCATCATCCAGTGGTGCCTAGGTTTGTACCGGCCTTTGTCCATGACTCTTTTTGAAGAGCCTCCTTGCAGCTGAATCCAAACCAAACCTCGGTAAACCATGAGGATGAATACGTGGAGGAAGACAAGCACAGGTATGGAACAGGCCCAGCTAAGCCATAGTCCAGATGCCTGCAATAACTGATGACCATGTAACAGATGTCTTGGCAAGAAAGAACAACAGTAGAACACTGGAACAAGTTGTCCAGAGAGGTGGTGGATGCCCCATCCCTAGAAACGTTCAAAGCCAGGTTGGATGGGGCTCTGAGCAACCTGATCTAGTTGAAGATGTCCCTGCCCCTTGCAGGGGCGTTGGACTAGATGACCTTTGAAGGTCCCTTCCAACCCTAAACATTCTATGATTCCATGTCTACTCCATGCTTCTCCAGTTCATGGATTGGGTATCAGAAGGTTGTTTCTTCACTTCTTTGTGAGCATTGAAAAATTGTTTCATGTTGCAAAGAGTACTATTGGCACTAAGTCTTCTCTTTTCCTGATATTTACCTCAAGTATATTTAAGAGATTTGCTGGGTTTTTTTTTCCCTAGGCTAAAAATGAGAAAGTAACAGGTTTCTTCACAATCTTCTCTTGCAAGAATGCACCCCTACTTCTTTTAGTAGTAGTTCTCTGTCTTTCCCAGCTTAGAATCAACTCTTTGGCAAATTGCACAGGGTTCCAAGTAAGGTATTTTAGTTTCTTGTTCAAAGGTACTAATATGTTACTGTCTCCACTAAAGAGAATTAAAAACCTGCCTAATGCTACCTTGAAAATCACTGGTTTAGAAGTCAGTTGTACATCACTTTTCTGCAGAATAAGAGATTATCTCTGATTTGAGCAGATAATTAGAAAAAAACCCTTTCATTGTTGGTCTGTAAGATTTATTTTGGCCAACAAATCCAGCTACTATCTAGTAGGATGATTAGCCCAGCATTGCCCATGAGTGTCTTGATCATACACTTGGTTCTAGTTCCATGTTCTAGTGAAAAGTGAAACTATCTCTTTCACAAAGTCACCTACCTTCATCCAGACAACTCCTCTCAGTCAAGGATCTGGGTAAGAAGGAGACATTAATACTCTTACTCATCCCTGTTGCTGCCAATTAACAAGTACCTAGCTAGAAACAGAACAAATTCAGCTATCCTGTAAGTAACATTTTAGAAGCTTACCTGCTAAAAATGATTCTAAGGTGACCTGTCTATGATAAAAATGCTCTGCATTTGTCTTCATGTGCTTGATTAGGCTTTCCTCCGAAATCTGTTCTGTCTTTGAGGAGTACTGAGATCAGAGTAGCAAGTTTAAAGTCTCCAAGTCTCTTATTTCTCTTTGAAAGCCTTTGTTTTCTCAGCTTAATGTGTTACCCTGAACTTGGATTCAGTTAGGTTCTTGTTATGGGATGCCTAGTATTTGAGAATTAGAAACAAAAATATACACTAAACAATAAAATCTGTATTTTTTATGTCTTTGTCTCTGCCATAGGTATTGTAGCGTGTCCTGACGTCCTGCCCTCAGACTCATGAAACTTGTTCTCTTATGAACCTCATTAGCGGCCTTGAAAACGAAGGCGAAATTCTTGCCCGGACAGCTGAAGCATGACTAGGTTATCGTGAATCTCTGTGTCCTGAAAATTGCACTGGCCTCACTTCCTCCTTCTTCCCCTTTGTCCTCATTTTATTTGGTTAAAGAGCATTTGGATCTTTCTGTTTCTGGTTAAGAGGAGTGAGAGTATAGCCAGAAGTACCTAATCCTACAATCTCATCAGACTGGGGCAAATACAAACCACTTTGAGCTCTGTTAACTGCAAATTATAGTGCAAGCACCTGCTTGCTTTCTGGGACAGATGGTGGGTGTAAAATATTCAGTGATGGATATTTTTGTATTGGTACTGTCAAAGTGGGTACTGAATATGAAGTTGTTCTAGGAATATGAAATGGACTTGACACTGTTAATGCTGTTGTTGAGATTTAACAGTTTAACTCTTTTTTTTCTTGTCTTTTTGGCTGTTGGCTATCACTCCCCGAATCAATGAAAAGAAACTAAGTGAGCATTAGTTTCTTTCTAAAAGCAGCCGTTTCTATTGTTATGTTGAAGCAGAAGCATTAGATAGCATTTTATGGGCAGATATTGCAGTTGAGTGACTGAAATGTTAAAATACAAACGGTGCCTTTTTCTTCGGGTCTTTTGCTGAAAGGTTGACTCAAAAGGGGTCTGAGTATTGACCTGGAGCAGCTTGACATCGAGTAGTGCACTACCAATTGTTCTAATGTCGGCTTTCTTCCTAGGATAAAAAGGAGATGGGATTTTTTTCTTTTTAAGCTGAAATGGGGGGCTAAAGGGAGAACGATTCAGCACAATACTTTAATCAGAAAAGGAGCAAGAAACAAGTATAACAAAAGCTGTTCAAAACTTTACTTTGAAGCTTTCCATTTCTACTGAATCCTTTTAATCTGTACTATAACCTTTTCCTAACCTGCTCTTCTCTGCTACAGCATTTAGTTTCTCAAATTGTATTTCACTTCCTAGAATCCTTTGTCATAAAAATGAATGTTTCTCTTAGGTCTTAATATAGATCCTACTGATAATTCACATTTTAACATTATGTTCTTAGTGATTACAAAACTTCCCTTTTTTCTGTATTCTTCTGGGCTCTGCTGGACACCATGTCTCCACTGTTCCTGTTAAAATTGCAGGTAGTCTGAGGCAGGCATTCGTGGTTCAAATTCTGCTTCTTAGTAAGCCAGACTTTTGGCAATTTCGCTCTGCCCCATGTGCCCAGGTCCATTTCTTTGGGAGGATAAGGTAAAGGTCTTCCAGGTATTGGGTTCTCAACTACCTAATACAAAAATAGCTGCTGGAGGTCACAGCCTTTTGAACTGCCCTTGCTGAAAGATGACTTGCTTGAGTTCAGTCCTTATTAGACAGCACGTTTGTAATGAGAAGAGCCTGTAGGCTCTAACAGCATCTGCTGCGATCAAAAAGCTAGTTGATGTTGAGAGACAAGGCCATGTGAAACCAGACTCTGCCTGTTCTTGCATTCATAGTGTCACATAAAGATGACAGCTGGTACCTCTAACATACCAGAGTGATGGCCAGATGCCCCTGACCACACTGCTCCCCCGCACCCACTACAGCTGATGTTCCAGATCTGAGTGTGTGGGAGATGTGATATGTGAACAACTGTTACACCCACCCCAACATCAAACTTAGCATTAGAAAGCTGGAAGGAATGCAGTGTGCAGCTCAGCAAAACTTGAGTTTCAGATCTAATAGGAATGGTGCTTTTCTATGGGTTTGGTTGTTCCATGATTAACTCTCTGTTAGGATTAAGGCTGCACTTAGGGGTGTCAGCTGCCCCTGTATAGAGTTTTAAGTAAGCATTTTATTGGGACTGAGGTGTGAATGCATCTGTGCTCTTGCTGCCTAGTGGAAGAGACTCATGGAAGTTTAGATGTTAATGCCCAATTCTTTGTGGCAAGCATTTAAAGAATATTCTCCCTTCTCCTACCTCACCTCTATTGGTGGGGATTGGGTCCCCTATGTCTGGTTCTTCTTTCGCTTGCCCAGTGTACCCTAGAGTCCCATATCCCTCAGACATTGGTTCTAGAGGCAGGAGGATACGGCCAAAGCCAAGTGGTAATTTCTATAAAAAAACCCAAAATGTTGTGTTTGTTTAAGCAGTTGTGTGGCTATTGCTTTGCTTTTCCTCTTTGAGACTAGTTGAACTCACTGTTCTGCGTCCTGGTGGAGCTTGCTTCCTAAAGAAAGGAGACACGATAACAATAGAACATTCTAGGTTTTGCTTTCTTTGACCACTGGTGTGGACAAACATTGTAAGTTGCCTTGTCTGTAATTTAGAAAGGGGAGGAGAAAGTAAGCAAGCTTTTAGACTCAAATAAGAAGTTGGGTCTTCTAAGTAGAGTTTTAAGTGCCTCTCTTGCTGTGTCTTTAAGGACTCGGTACTGTATTTCTACTTATTCTTTTATAGTTATTCCTGGTTTTGTACAGACTGCATCACTTGACATTATAGTACTTCTACCGATAAGTTGTTTGGAGCAACCCTGGGCTGTAAGAAACATGCGTAATCTCACTTCAAAAGCAGGCACTTCAGTGTAGTGTTGCACTGGTGCCTAAGAATAATTTGATCATTGTAGCTCAAGGTGGAGTATTTGCCTCAAATGCTCTCTGCTGGACTGCAGCCTAAGAGACCCTAAAAGAGACTAGTATTGCCAGTTAACGCCCAAACTGTAGTCTCAAAAATTTCTTAAGGAGTCCCTTTTGATATTTGTACAACCTGTTTGTTTTGGTTATACAAGGAGTTTAAGCACCTGACACAGTTCCATGCCTAAAACTCCATAGCAAGTTTTGTAACTGGATGACTCCCTAAACATAGCATTTAATTAGCTTTTAATAAACATTTTATAAACTTAGAACAGTAGTAAGTTTGGTATCAGATCTGAGTATCAGTGGTAGAAACTAACATTAAGACCCATGATCAAAAGGAAAAACCTGTGTTTCATTAAGAACACATCAGTTGCAATTTGCTTGCTAATGTTTGAGGAAAAAAAAAACAAAAGCTATTGAGTGTCAGTTGTAAGGCCCTGAAGGGAGGACAGCAGGGCTGGAAGAGAGACTACAGAGGATTTTTATGATAAAAAGACATTTCCCTCCTTTCCTATCACTATGCATATTACAGCCTCAGTCTTGCTTATAGGATTAATAATGTGCATGGCTGACTGCACAATGAGTGTGTGCTCTGAAAACTTATTTCCACTAGAGAAAAACACAAGACTCTTAAACATCCTTTTGATTTGTGAGTGACACAAATTGAAAAAACTCAAAGGTGAGTGTTGAGGAATGTTAATATAATACATTATCCTCTGAATCCAGAGAAGTATTTAAGCACATGCTTAAATAAGCACATACTTTAATGATACAGTCTAGTAACATGCTAATAGCAGACTGACATGAAAACTGTTATACCAACACAAAAATACCTCTGACTGATACCACCACTTCCCTGTTCTTACAAGAAGAATAGTTTTCTAGGGAGGGCAAAGGGAAACGACTCCTTTACAAAGCAAACTGGTTATACTGGTGTAAAACCTACAGGTATGTTGTGGAAGCTGAAGCTTCTGGGATTCAAGTGCACACCCAGCTCTCTGCTAAAGTGAGGGTGAGCTGTGTCTGCTAGGATGCTTTAGTTCTGAATGCTATTCTGCAGCATTGTTCTCCAAACGTTTTTGATCATGCACATCGACCAGTAGAAGTTTCTTGAGCAGGTACTCCCAATCTATGTATATTTGCTTATAAATTGTATACATTTACTACTGTACTAATATACTATATACATTATAAAACATACACAAAAATAGAAATGTAAAAAGAGTGAGATAAAGATGAAATAAACACTATTTTAAAATTTTATTTTTTAATAGTAAAAAAAAACCCAACCCTTTCTTCCAGCACCCAAACAGATTGTCTTGTGCACTCCCTGGAGTGGGCACACCAGTTGGAGACGACTGTGCTAGGGCCTATGGAGGGATCTTGATATGATGTTCATATGTGGGCAAGCAGACAGTGCCTGGCAAGCAGGACTGCGGTCATTTGTGTCCAGCTCTGCCAGACCTCTTCAGTCCAGGCTCAGAGAGAGAGGTTTTGCAGAGCGGCTTGCCTCTGTTTGCTGGGTGTACTACCAGACCCAGATCTAGGATTTCGCTGTGATGAGAAGTGGTATGTTCACCTGCTTCCTCTGTCTTCTGTCTCCTCTGCAAATAAATAACATTCTAGTTTGCCTAGTGGGCTTGAGGTTTTGATGACACTGGGTAATAAAAACTCCAGGCCCAGCCTTGCTAATAATCTCAAGTCTTCCCTCTCCCCACTGAAACACTGATGGGGGTTATAGCACTTAAGACCTAGTTGAGTCTGGCCCTTAGGGAGGAATGTAATCAATTCTTGATGTGGAAGGGAAAATGCTACCTGTTCAGCACCATTCACAGTTAGTGAGGAGGAAAGGAGCCACATGAGCGATGATGGAATAAGCTGATGGGGTTGAATGAAACACAGCAGGTCTCTTACTTTTCTTAATTTTATTTTATGAGGTGATCAACATAAATAAAGAATGAATGGAGAGAAATGTTGCTTAAATGAGAGACCTTTGTGAAAGGAGCAAGAAGCAGCTGAGGAAGTGGAAGGGCAATTCAAGGGAGCAAATCTATAATATAAAACCAGCTCTAGCAGTTAAGTCTGGAAGGCTTAGGAAGCAGGAGGCTCCCTGTGGATATACGTATTTTCCTCCTGTATTTGCCTTGCTATTCCTGCACACAGAGCCACGAGAGCGAGGAGAGACTTAGCAATCAAAACTCGAGGTTCTTGGATACTCCTTTTCCTGGGGGATTCCATATTCAAAGAGCGCTTAAAAAACAACGCAGAGGATGAAAGGAGGTTTGGAAACAGATGAGCATTCTTGATGCCAGAGCTGCAATGCTGTTATCCTGGCTGGAGCAGCAGTATAGGCTGATCTGACACTGGGGTTTCTCATAAATGACCCCTGACTGAGGCAGCATCTCAGTGAGGGCATGAAGGGAGGTTTCAGCTTTCCAGAAAACACCATGGAAAGAGGCAGAGATGCTTGGGTGTCAGTAACAGTAAAAGGAATAAGAGTTTGCCAGGCAAGAGCAGTGACTTGCTTAAATAACCTTCAGTTGTTTGTTATTTAAGTGGAGGCTGTGAGGCATCTAGAGGATTGAGTTTTCCTTGTGGAAAATTTTGTGGTGCTAGATAAACACTGATGCACTCAACAGAGATGTTGGGCACTTCCTTGCCAGCAGGGACTGGCCAAGGCAAGAAAGGGACTTGTGACAGCAGCTCTATGTGAGTTTTCACATCTGGTATGAAATTAAATTGATTTTGGTGGACTGGCTAGCTGGGCTGTACAGAACAGCAAAATCTGCCTTTGCGCATTTGCAGAAATATGTACGTCACCTTTTTCGGTGTTTTGTTTTTAAGCCCACAGAATTTAAATCCACACTTGAAGATTTTGAATGCTTCTTCCATTGTGTTGGGAACGATTGAAGTGGGTGTAGGTGTGGCATGCTCATACCTGTGGATTGTAGGAGAAGAGGCAGGGAATACAACTTTCAACACTTTCTTGTAACATTACACTGTCTTTAATATGAAAGAGAAAAGTCTCCAGCAGCAGACCTCCTTCACTAGTAGTTATGGCGTTTGATCCGTGCTTACCTGCTAATTAGATATTCCTTGCCAGGAAGGGTTTAATGAAAAAATGATGTATGAATGTATGACTGTAGATGTCAGTACTTTGTTAATTCACCTGGACCAGTGCTTGGGAGTAAGGGAGAGAAGTGGAACAGAAAACCAGAGGAGGCTGGGACATCTAATTTTTCTTTTTGAGCAGCCACAGGCTGGCTCCCACAGGTCTGCAGATCTTTATTCTGTCACTTACAACGAAGTAACAGAGTTGGACACACTCCTAACCAACACTGACCCAGCTGACCGCCTGCTATATCCGACAGCTAATCCTTGTCTCAAAACATGTATCCTTAGAAACAGCAGTTGTAGACTTGAAGAATTCATACTAACATAAGCCTCATCTCATCACTTAAGTGACATGCCAAGAAAACGGGAAACTTTGAGGTATGGCAATGTCTCAAAAACACAGGCGGAAGGGTGGGGAAAGCAGCAGAGAAGTGGAGCCTGGGGAAGGTGAGGGTCACATAACAGCAAGCAGCCGGGGAAGGCTGGGAATGCGCAGAACAGAGCAAAGGAAAATAGGGCATAGGTCCCAGTGCCAGCCTGAGACGTGGCTAAGCCAGAAGCACAGATTATATGATCCGCCCAAGACAGCAGAGCATACCAGTCACAGAGTAAAAGATCAGGAAGGCTGACTCCCAGTTCCTGAACTCAGGAAATACTGGCTCTGGCTTGGTGGGCAGGCAGTTTGGAAGGGAAGCATCACTTTTGTCTTTGAGCAGCAGTCAAAATTCACAGCCCTTATTTAAATGGGAGCTTTTCACAGAATATTCACTTGTCACAGAATAAATACACTCCTTCATCATACCATGAAATCATAAGCCAGCCTGATATGAAAATAGCAGCTTACATCTTTCCCCTTTAAGAAAAATGAATCTACAAGTAGGTAACAGCATGCAGGACAGGACATGGAGCCAGGGCTTACAGAGGAAAAAACATACTCAGAAAGATCCTTATTACTGAGTTAGTAAAACATTACTGTAAGCACGCCGCTGACTCTGCCTGTGGCCTCTGATCAGTCACAGGCTTTTTTTTCCAGACATTTTGTTCCAAATCGTGGAGGATTTAGCTCTGGTATAGTAATGCAAAGATCTGTTCTGAACCCTACTGCAAAGTCTGCACCCTTCTAGAAGAGGAAGAATATAGCTGGCGTGTGTGAAGCTCCAGTCACTGAGGTCTCGAGCTATAAATGCCCTAATCTGTGGTTACAGAATGGGAAGCTATTACTTCTGTTGTGATAATGCCCGGAAGCCTCTGTAGGAATCCTTAATGTGCAGTGCTTGACACTTTGCAGACAGAAGGACACGCTTTGCAGTGGTTGCTCCCATGTTACTAATTTGAATTTACCTTGCAGATGCATGCTGTATAATTATACCTGCAGATTCAAGGAACTGATCTTTGGGTCTGGTTTATATGTAGCAGAAAGATTTATTGGCTTTGTCTTCCACTACAGTACTTTAAATGACCCAAATTTCAACTCCAACAACATTTATTTATGTGAGCACACCATTAAGTTATTTGAAAATCTCTGCTGTATGAAATCTCTGCTGCTGCTAGGTCCAAAATGAGAAATACAAGCTACTTCCTCCTTTTATAAGCTGAGGTATGTTCTTACAGTGGTTAAATCCTATAGGGTCTTTCAGCTTTTATTGGTTCATATGTTGGCAGCCCCCAAGAAGAGAGGAGATGATCTCCAAGTGCAGCTGTCATCTGGTGTGATGGATGCCTACCAGTAAGCAGTGCCTCTCTGGTGACCCCAGATTCTTTCCCTGGCTTATCTTGGAGTACAGCGTACCAAGACTGTGTTTGAGGAGATGAACTTCGTCTCCAAAGTAACAAAGCATCTCTCCTGAAAGGCTGTGAAGGAAGACACGTGATGCTGCTCTTTGCAAACCTCATTCCACGGCCTAGCTCCTGCCTGCTTGTGCCCCGGCAGCTGTGCAGCGTGGTGTGGGGCCGCAGGTGCTGAGCAGTTACGCTGGCTGTGCACAGTAGCTGGGCAGAGGTTGTGGGAGCGGTGCTGTGTTGCTGAGGGACTGCTATTTCTAGATCTTGCTCTGACTTCGCTGCGCTGTTTAGCTCTGCGTTGTGCTTCTGGCTCGCTCTCTGCAGATACAGCTCCCTGAAAGCCTTCCCTGGGGTGCAGTGGTTTATAAACACGTCTGCATCACCCTAGAGTTAACACAGGCAGTGCAAGTAGTAAATCCACCTTTTTGCACAGATCATTGCATTTTTTTTCTCCACGCTTCATAGTTGAAGAAATGCTCTAGTTTCTTAAAGCTGAGAAGTTGAGAATTACTAGGAAGCCTAAGCAGCTGGAGTGCTGTGGAATGTGTCATGTATGCTACATGTGGTAAGAGGGTTAGGGATGTTGATGTTGATGGTATCTAGAAGTCATTTATTGAACTTTCCATCCGCTTGGCTGTTTTGAGTTCAGATGTTCAGACAGCCCGTGGCACTGGTCACTTCTAAGGGCAGGCAGAACAAGGATGGAAAAAGGCAATCTAACAAGAGGGGCAGGAGTAATGGAGCAAAAAGAAAACAGAAAACGCACAAAATGATACTGTGCATGCATAAAGAAGCCCTGGCCCTAGCAAGGATTGCAAATACATGACCTCCACTTGCATCTCCTTAGCTGTCCTTCTGCCTCTAAGCCTAATGCACCAGTGAGGAACATGCGGTTTGTAACTGCTTGTCCAGAGGTTTTTGAGGGTGTTAGGGAGGAGCACGGAGAATATAAAGTGGGATAATTACAAGTTTAAAAGCAGCTGTGTAAATGCAAGTGCGTTACGATCTTCTCTGATATGGATGGTACAGGGTGTCTGTGACCAGAGTGTTGATTTGTTTTATTGTTATGACCTCTAAAGTGACACAAGTTCCTTTGTCTTCCAGTCTGGGGCAAGCAGAGCAGGGAAACCATGTGTTACTGGTCAGTTTGTGAAGCTCACCTGGAAATGCATGTACATGCTTTCCTACAGAGAACAGTGAAATCCAGAGGAGGCCGATACAGCCCAAAGGAAGCAGGTTTGGAAAAGTAGCCTGAGTATCATTCCCATAGAGCTCCTAGCACCAACTTTCATAAGCGGATTCTGGGTTTTGAGCTCTTCTGGCTGGGCTGCAGCAAGAGTGCCCCACTCACCACCCTCTCTCAAGCGGATGCAATAGTAGGTGCTTAGTTCTGTACGTGGGAAGTAGCACTGAATGCTTTGCGGACTGTGTGCTTACCCTAACTACTCCTCTCTGTCCTCTTCAGGAGGAGGCTGTAGCTGCTGGGGAGCAAACTGCAGAGACCGGTACTGTAGCTACCTTAGTTTGTGTGGGATGGAGGTGAATCACTAGGAGGTTCTGTACTGAAATGAATGTTCTTGCATTAAAAGATTGTGTTTAATGCTTTACTGAACTCTCTGGGTTTCCAGTTGATAAATTCCTTTTTTTTTTTTTTTTTAAATAATCAATTTCTGAAGAAAGCAGAAAACCATTTCCTCATGAGACTTGCTCAGAAAGAAGAGGGTTCATTTTTCAGTGGCGTACGTATGTGTTACATGTAAATGCAGGAGCTGACGTGAAGGCTTTCAGCATCTCATTAGTTGCGTCACTTGCTTATTGACTTTTATTTACAAGAGATAAATTAAATGTCCCGATGCTTTGCATGGAAAACATACTAGGCTGTTTTCCCTTCTTCAAACACAAAATCCTTCTCTTTGGAGGCACAGTCCTGACATCAAATATTGCTAATGCTTATATAAGTGGATTTTTATTTTAAACTGCTAGAAAGGAGCAAGCTGTATGCGGGTAATGGTATTTGTGAACAGGGCACACTAGAACAGAGCAGGAGCCCAGGAGAGAGATGTGAAGGTGGACTGCATGTGCAAGAGTTGCCAGTCCCCAGGAGACCAACCCAAAGCAGCCTTCTGGGATTTCATTATGAGGGTCACCCTGATGGTAATGGAAGATGTGCTGACATAAAACTATCCGTGCTGCTTTGTGGAGTTATTTCATAATTGTGCACAGCTGTACCTACAGCCAGATGTGTAACTCCTCTGTGATCTACCAAAAGCTTTATTACAGATGATGTGTGAAGTCAGCATGTTGATGGTTGTCTCCAACCTGCTAGATATGCTCGTTGTCAGCTGGACTGTCAGGAGCGGTCGACCTGCTCTGATGGCTGAGTGCAGTAAAATGTTAATAGAAAACTGCAGCGGCAAAAGAAAGCCCAGTGGACTACTGCCGTGGAAGCTGCTGCAGCAGGAGGAATGATCCTAATGAGGAACAAGCTTATTCAGTCCCACAGCCAAATGAATAATGTGCGAAGGATTATGTAAGCTGACATGATGTGGTACTGTTTCAACATTGACTCTGCTGCTTTAAGGTGTCTGGGTTTTTAAAATTGTTTTAACTGTAAGACCTTGTACCAGTGTTTGGGAAGTTCTGTTGGATGTTGATAATGGTGACTGGTAGGTTGTAAGATCTCACCACAGAAATTGGGTAAGTATATAATTAAAGGTGTCAACATTACTTGCAGTGGGCTTTTTATTCTTTCTACTTCACTTGTCACAGCTTGAAGGCTTTGTAGCTTTAAAACATGGTGGTAAACAAAAAAAATACCCTCTTAATTAAATGTTTTTTGACAGTGGCTTAAATCCACAACAAGCAGCACTTCTATGGAAGACTGCCACATCTCTCACATGTTCTCATTCTCAGACAAGTGCTGTTGATGGCATTGACATTTGGTCAATGGGAAGATCGTAAGACTTGTCTGCTTGGTCCCCTGCAGATGCTCAGAAATTTAATTATTTTCATACAATGTCTTATCACACATAGTAACCTGTTAAGTGACAGCCAAAATCCTTTACCCTTCACATCCCAGTCTTGTTGTTGGTGCCCCACTGAAGTCCTTCACACTGTCCAGGCTGAACTGCGAGCTAGCGTACAGCAGTGTGGGGCAGCGGGAATGGGCAGGGCGCCTTGGTTATCATGCTGGGCCTTGGGAAGTCACCATCACGTTGAGTGGGAACAGGTACATTACTTGTCCCTGATCTATGCTATGTTGACATGTTAGACTTGACTCTCAACAATTTTGCCCTGAAGAAAGTGCAATGAGAATCCAGATCCAGTACATAGCAGGGAAACAAGGTGAACTGCAGGAAGTTCCTCAGTTTACTAAATACTTTGCTAAATTTTACTGTTTGGTTTGCTAAATAAAGGAAGTATTTATTTAACTTGACATAACTCAGTGCTGTCTGGTGTGGAGGCCAACTCGTTCCAACAGAGTCGGTGCGGAGCAGCTGTGCGCTGGTTTTCAGTCCTTTTTCACCTGCTCTTGGATCACTTTTAGACCTGGCTCTTAATTCTCTCTATGGACGGAAGTCAGAGTGCTTTGTTATTGATGCTGTGAGGAAACCAATCCTTTTTAATGCTGGGGAGGGAAGAGAAAGTGCCCTTTCGAATAAGCTGTTTGGAACAAGTTTTGTGACTGCGGTTATTACGTGCAGACATGAAGGCATTGTCAAATGCTTGCTTACAGAGCTTGGAAAAGTCAAATCACACTCTGCTAAATAGCTTGGAATAAATTTAACTGAAAGCAAATGTAGAGCAAGAGTGTATGTTACTGAGTGCCCGGGCAAGGGTGCTAAGTAAGTTTCTGGGGGAAGGTGACCTAGTAAAAACTCACCCAGAAGTATGGGCTGCTGAGAGGGCCCTTACAGTCAAAGAGGAGAAGCATCTTTGGAAGGACTTTATCCAGTTTCTTCCTTCTTGTCTAAGAAAGCCACTATAGTGCCTTTTTGAGGATTGGTGGTTTATTTATGGCATGCTTGTAGGTTGGCTTTGAGCTCCAAGTGACTCCACTGTATGGATCATGTTTTGATCATTTATATCAAATTTTTGTGCTAGGCAATCCTAAAGGAAAGTAAGATTCATCTACCGAAACAGCAAATGCAAACATCTGCTTGCCCTATAATATTGGTCTGAACCACAGCTGGTGTAAATTAGAGTGCTTCCTTTGAGGTGACAAAGTAGACTTGTTACTGAAGCTTTAGTTGCTTTTTTTTTTTAATGCAGATGAATGAAATACATATAGCGTAATATCCTACATTGAAGACCTAGATACTTGCTACCTAGTTTCTACAGGAGAGCAGTATCCAAAACAAACTGGAATAAACCGCAGAAGATAACTGCTAGGTGCACTTACTTCAAGCTGTCTTGACAGGCTTGTCATAAGGCTGTCAAACCGGCTGTGGTTTGAGGTACATTTCTTCCAGGTCATTAAGAATAGAGCTGATATGAAAACTGATTTTCTGGCAAGCCAGATAAGGTCCAGTGCTTCCAAATCTTACGTGAGGGAACTTAGTATGAAACAGAAATTCTGAAAAATCTCACTTGGGAAATATTAAAACATGGGTTTTGTTGCTGTGTTTTTTCAGCTCTTTGTATTGGTCTCTACTCACCAAGAAAGATGAAAAATTGTTTAAACTGTCTGTCATATTTAATCAATTGACATTTTCCATGAAAACGTGATTTTTTTTTTTGATGAATGTGTATTTTCTGACAGAAATCTTCCACCGACATTTTTTGATGTTCTCTAAATAAGACCTGAAAATCCTGTTGTGTACTTTTGGAAAGGTAACTTCTCAGGAATATAAAACAGTCTGTAATTGCTTGGGCTTAGGAAGAAGAAATTAATTGGCTTTTCAAACCCTGGTAATTGAAACTTGTGCTATATGGCAGAAGAGAAAATACTTCCCAGTTGCCAGAAAATAACAGATACTGGTTAGAATTTTTTAGGTATATATTTGTATATAATACACTTAAATGTGCCATCTCATGCATGACTATAAATTATTAGATTTTTGCTCACAGAGGACAATAAAATGATCTCTAAATTATTAAACTGATGCTTCTACCTCTCCTATGTGTGATTCAGAAGTATTGGGGTCTGCCCAGTTGGTAATGAAATTAAATTAATTTCAAAGTCAGCCCTGGATTAACTCTGTAAGCAGGTTTGTTTCCAAACCATGCAATTTGGCTTGGCATACACATGTTAATACCTGGGCCTATCAAGGGAACAGGATATTTTATCATGAACCTTGGTTACATTTTGAATGAGACCACAAGTCTTTGGCACATCAGAGCAAAAAGAGAATTTTCTTCCACTATGTTTTCTTCTTACACATCTGATTTATCCTGCTCAAAATGACAATGCTTTTGACCTCCTTAAGATTTGTATGTTACGTTGAAAGCGCTGATAGATTACAGTGGGTTTCAAAACTTTCCATCTTTTATTCTGAGTTTGTGAACTCTGAGCTACTAAATGACAGATCGGTAATCAGAACAGGAAAAAAGGAAAAGGGTAAAATAACCTGTTAACAATGTGCACTCAAATTAGTCTTGCAAACCAGTTAAGTAAAGAAAAAAAATCAGTTAATTCACCTGGAGTTCTTATTTTTCTTAAAGTCCTGCTCAGTAAGGAAGGCTAGAAACGCTGGTGGGGTTGGAGCAGGGGGAAGAAGGTGACTGGTGGGAACCCATCCAGGAGAGAAGACAAGGGGTTGGAGGAAGATGCGCAGGGGCTGCCTGAAGAATGGTCACGCAGAAGGTTTCGTGTACGTATTTATTATTTTTCCTGCAATGTGTATGTTTTCTGGGAAGTTGAGCATGCAGCCTGCTCTCCTGAGGGGCATCGGACCCAGCCAGGCTGCTGCAGTTTGCCCTGAGCTGAGCTGAGCCAAAACAGGCTCTGCAATGGGCGAGGGGCCAGCCTCCGCTCTGCAATCATAGTTCCGCTACGGAAACACAAAGGACTTTCCCTGCTTAGCTTCTTCATTTATTTTGAGTCTATTCTTATGATTTAAAAAAACGTGGCTCTGGGAGAGGCGTTACTCCTGAGTGCAAAACAGAAAATGGGACCAACCTGGTCAAAATAGGACCTGGTAGCAGCAGTGACTTGCAGGGCGATTACTGCTGATTGCACATGCACGTTTTTGCTGGTAGATGGGATGAGAAGAAAGAAGAAGAGTTGGTGTGTCCACGTAGTATCCTAACAGACGAAGGTTATGTAATTCTCCATATTCTGCAAAGTCACCTAAAGCAACCCCAAAGCTCTAGTGCTGGTGTGTGTGCTGCCCAGCCAGAGGTTGCTCCCTAAAGCTGTGTCCCCACCCTGCGTGTGCACAGACCACTGAGTCCAGCTGGATGTTTGGAAACTCCAAGAGTGATTTTGTGCTCTCTGTAACCTATTGGAAATCTTGATTGGCTTTTAAAGCAAAAAACCATACATATATACGTATCATGTATACACGGAAATGTATTCTCCATGCACACGCTTTGGGACAGAGGAGAGAGAAAAATCTGAAAATTGTATATTTATTCAAAGACTAGGCAAAACCGCTATTTTATTTGACTCAGTAAAGCTTTGGAAGGTAACTGGTGCGTGTATGGAACACTGAACTCTTTTTCATATCAGTGTTTTCTGAGTAAGTGCCATTTAAGTCAATGTAAAAATCCTTAAAAAGTGCAAATTTAGGTTTCTTATGCAGTTGGCTCCATATATGGGATAATTTGTGTACTTAGAGAGTCATATTTAACTAATTTATTTTAGGCTAGTCATTAACTATGCAAAACCCAATTCATGTTAAAAATTCAATTGTCTTCCTACAGAATTTCAATGTCACTCTTGTTTTATTGCATATCAGTAAATTATGACTCAGTTGTGCTCACTTTGCCAATAAAGGCTGTTTTTTAAGACAATGAGATTATACAGGGGCTTTCAGAATTCTGTTTAGTCAACAATTAGGTTGATGTTTGAGTCAGAAAGTGATTCATCTCACTTCTTTTAGAGCTGTGTGGGTTCTGCATGGCCAGTACGATACAATCTTGTGTATTTATTTCAAGAAGGAGAGCAGATAGGCAATTCTGTGTGGCTGGAGCAGGACTGCTCGGTATGAAAGGACTGTCCTTATCCAGTATACCTGGCAGTTTTCCATCGTCTCTTTTCGAGGTACACTTGTGCAGCTACTGAAAATTTAATTACATCAAATTACCTTTTTGTGCTTCTGACTGCTCTTGACTTCCTAAAGACAGAGTCCAGCACATACCTACTGTCCATATTCACCTGTCTCAAGACCAACATATTTCACTTCATACAACTTACGCTTTATAAATGCATCTTGTTTGCTGTAGGCAAGATCTAAAATGTTACCCCCATTCCCAGCTTCTGCTTCTAAAGGCAAGAATCTGAAGACTACCTCTATGCCCTACCTAGAAGGTTGCCTGGGCAATGGAGTCGTATTCAATAGCTACTCAGGACCTCATCTCTAACTAGGAATACACTCTGTGCAGTGTGTTATCATCAGAAAGCCGTATCTATTGTAGAATGTTGAAACTTGATTAAGTTGTGGGGCAGAAGGAAGTGATGTACTGTAAGTCATTCATACAGAATCATTTGTCGAGCATTTTATGTCAGCTGTAACAGTCTAGCGGGTGCTAGCAGAATATAAATCTCCTGATCAAAAGAAGAGAACTCTTTGTGAAAAGGCTTTATTATTGCAATAGCAGTTAAGGTTAAGTAAGTATGTCTATTCTAGCCCTATAGTTTTCACTTGATAATGAAAACCTTTCATCATTTCAGCTGAAATTTTCTGCCCTGTGCTTACCAGAACATGGTTTGTGTGGGGCCTCTTTAGACTTGCTGTATAGAGCAATGTGCTTTCAACTGTGCTGTTTCACTTCAGTTTCTCAGTCTCACAAATTAAAATGGGAGAGTAATCTTTAAATAAATGTTTCTTTCCCCACTGCACTTGGGAAAAAAAAAATCCACTTTTGCTGGCTTTTTTGACATTCTTTGCAATCTGAAGGTTCACTGTTTGGTGCTATTTTTGCTATCCTTCTAATAGCTTGAGTTCACCAGAGTGCACCCAAACATTAAGGCTTAAGAGCAAGTCCAACCACAGTGTTTGTGTAGTTCCTCATAGTGTTTCATGCAAAATTTCTGCATGCTGTAGTTGTTGCTGTAACTACGGATGTGAGCTGAGATACAGGGCTGCTGGAGAATGTGACCTGACCAACATGGTACTGGATCTTTGCAGAGCCAGGTTGTAGAATGGTAGATCCTGTGCCCTGATTCATCTGGGAGAGCTGATGCTGAGATCCAGGCGCTGCAAGGAAGACTCACTCTTGGTAGGCAGAACTTCAAATCAGAAGCTGTGTGTCTCCTGCTTTTGATCAGGAACAGTGTTTTTCAGACAGTCCTAAGACTGAAGGCTGTTAAACTAAGATGGAGTATTTATTGGATCCAGCTCTTAGTTTGACGTTACAGTCATGACGCTATCTTTTGCACAGGCATGTAGAACTGCTCTTAAGCACTGCCCCGTCCGTTGGGTTTGTCTGTGCTGCCCCTCTCATGTGTATTGATTTTCATGGCTTCTGCAGGAGAACGGAGGATGTCCCTGTCTCCATAGCCCTTACCTGGTGACTAAAGCACTGCCACAGAGTGGGAGCATGAAAACCACTACTTTTAAAATGGAGCTTAGTTTATGGGGAGGGATTAGAGGAGAGAGGACTGTAAGGACTTGATGTCTGCATCCTTGGCATTGCAGGCTCAATGTTTCTAATTCAGCTTAATGTAATCTGGTGTCTGACTGGCTAAATTTGTTGCACTGATACAGTGCTGCCAAACCTTAGAGCCTCCTCTTCTCCCCTCTCTCTGATGAAATAGTTGAAACTGGCAGAGAAAGCGCAAGATCAGTGAAAAGCTAGAGTAATGACAGCATGGGACTGCGAGGCTTGTTACATTATGGGAGGAAGAGGACCATTGTATACATTTTAACACTAAAAATATTCCCTGTGACGTGGGACGGCAATACTAGCCACGTGCTGTCTTTGGCTTGTTCTGATTGTGTGCTCTCTTGGGGACGTGCAAGTGCAGGGTAAGGCTTCAATTTGGTGGCAGAGACACAGGACTCAAAAGCACATACACACGATCTGCATGGATCCGTGCGTGGAGCAGAAGCAGATTTGAAAGTCACAGGATTAATGACAATGAACTGTGCAGGACCTAGAGATGCAAAAGAAAAGATGGGATAGGGTTCCAGTGCCCAGGAATCGTGTCAGCTGGAATGGGGGTAGCACCCTTTCTGTGGAGGGCTCGGACGCCTTCCTTCTGGGCTGTTTTGAGGAAGGCACTGCTTTGACACACATGTGGACAAATAAAAGACTGTCCAGAAAAAGGCCAAAACAGCTCCTGAGGGTGAAAAGTACGGATAGTGTATAAGTGGAAAAATTAAATGCATGCTGCCTCAGAGGCCTGAGTGCTATGAACTAATGAGTGTGCAGAGCAGAGGAAGAAACTATTCAGTGTGTGTTGTGTTTGTATCATATAGGAGGAGGACAGAGAATATAGGGGGGACGGTTCCTGATGAGGTCTGTCTGTGACTTTCAAAGGAACTAGCTGACATGCCACGCCTTTGGCCTTGTTTTCCTCCTTTAGGAAAGCTAATCCTACTTTAAATTGCTGGTGTTGGACATGCCTTGTGATGATCAGGAGTGAGATTATCTTGCCTTCTTGCTCTTGTCCTAGGTCCAACACGAAAAATGCCCCTGACTGCCAGTGCCATGGACTTTTTTCAACTCTTTGTCCCTGACAATGTACTAAAGAATATGGTGGTGCAAACCAACATGTATGCCAAGAAGTACCAGGAGAGGTTTGGTAGTGACGATGCCTGGATTGACGTCACCTTGACAGAAATGAAGGCCTTCTTAGGCTACATGATATCAACCAGCATCCACCACTGTGAGTCTGTTCTCAGCATCTGGAGCAGCGGCTTCTACAGCAACAAGAGCATTGCACTTATCATGACACAATCACGGTTTGAGAAGATCCTGAAGTACTTCCATATTGTGGCCTTCCGCTCGAGCCAGACAACGCATGGCCTCTACAAAATCCAGCCTTTTCTGGACTCTCTGCAGAATGGCTTTGACTCTGCTTTTAGACCTTCGCAAGCCCAGGTAAGAGTTAACCCATTGACAGGGAATGTCTGACCTACATGATCTATGTTGTCTTGCTATGACTGGAAGTGCAGAGCACAGCTGCCTGAAGAAAGACCTGGGGCTTCACGGTATGAGGCCTTGCTGCTGTACCTCCATGAAGCATGAGAGAAAGCAGCCCTGTCCTATGTGACTGCTCAGCAATATCTGACTTACAGCTCTGCAGTGCAGGTACCTGGCATGTTTCAATAGAAATTATGCTCTCCAAGCTGGGGCTGTTTGCTTTAGTGGTCTAAACGAGCCTGGAGACTTCTCAGTGAGGTTGGCACCACTGGGTTTTGCTGTCCTGAGGATGGGAGGTTGCGGGCTGCTCCTGTGAGGGAGAGTGGAAAGGGCAGAGCTGGTGCATCTGGGCTGGAGGGAAAACCTGTAGCTGCTCCTGCTACAGGCTGAGGGTTGGATGCAGGAGCTGAGTTTGCTAGGAGTGACTGTCCCTGACCTTAGCAGTAGGTGCTTGCCGTATGGTCCGCAGCACAGTGACCTCCTCACGACTGGGCAAAGGGAAAATAAGCAGGGGGGCAGGTCCCTTTGCTCGCTGCGACTGTCAGCTGCCCTCTGCAGCGCTGCCTGTGCCTGGTTTTTAGTAATGGGTTCTCCTATGGAAAAGCTTAATTGGTATATGGATTTGCCACCAAAGTGCCAGTGAACTGGAAATATTTCTAGACTAGCAGGAATAAAAGTAAACCATACTCCAATGAATTTTCATTTCTAGATGCAATTAGGGCTACATCAGAATGCCATTCCATAGGGAGACTGCTCCGTAGACTGGGCAGACAATGTAAGGAACTAAATATAGGAACTTATGTAGCTGGTGGTTGTCTAACTACAGCTGTACAGTTGAACAATTTTTTTTTTTTTTTTAAGTGCAAAGAAATCTTTTCTTAGTACTCATCATACATTATTTAAACTTTGTTCCTGTAGAAATGATCTCCCTTTGGAGCTGTTGCTACTGGTCATGTTCAGAAGTCTGGAAAGAAAAAGGAATACGCATGAAATATGTTACTGCTTGGAATAACTTTTCAATCAAGTCTCTGTTTTCAGAATATAAAGATTTCACCTAGACATTTGGAAAGGGTATTGTGTCCATGATCCTCTTTTTCTTCCTGTTTCCCATCTGAAGCACCACATTTTTGCCCATGGCACAAAATTAATGAAGATAGAGATGTATCACATCCATTGAAGTGTGCCTAAAATAAATTGAGAGTGATTACAGGTTTTTTCTGTTTTATAGACAATAAAAATCATACCTGTACAATTCAGGACAACACAGCCGTCTGAAAAGCTGTTAGAGTTCTCACTAAGCCATGCCAGCCAGGTGCATTTCCATCAAGACAAAACAGGCAGCGAGAGACACGGTATTGTTGGGACAGAGCTCATTAGATATGAAATCTAATCCTTCTGGCCACTGACTTCAATGGGCAGAAGATAAAGGCTTCAGAAATGTGATCACTGTGTCTAATGTAAATGCTTATAATGGTGTGCAGTGGGAGATGCTGTGAGTGCAAATCCATTAAAGGATAACATTTGATTTGCATCTACATCCCTTCTCCCTTCCCTGTTCCCGAGCAAGATTTGAGAACTGAATTGACAAAATCAGAGCATCCTGGTTGCAGTGGCAAAACGTCTAAATTTCCGTAAGCAAAATGTATGCTTGTGCTGAGTTTGGTAAGGAGATGCTACTTTAAACAAACAAACAAAAAAGAGCAAAGAAGTAGCGACAGCCCAGTTCTTTTCCTTCCCCCTCGACTTCTCTGCTCCCTTGTCAGTGTTTACATCAGTGATTTCCATCCAGTGTGTTTCAGTGGTATTGAGCAGAACAAAAAGCACTAAAATACAGCTTCAAAAATAACTCTGTGACAAAGAAAGGTTTTGAACCTGTTGTTAAAAATACTCTAGTGTAGCTCTGGTAGCCTACTGGGGGATGTTCCAGGCCTCCTCCCGAAAGGAGCCTTGTGCCTAACGTCCTCCCGGGTGCCATCAGGACCTGCACACTACCTGTCTCCAGAGATGCAGACCCCATCTGCTCAGCACAGCGGAGAAGACCTCTCCCTGGAAACTGTCTTAGAGTGCAGATTAGCAGACTGTGGTAAATATCAAACCCAGAATGTCAGGCCCAGTGAGAAATAATAGAAATAATTAAAAATAATAACCCAGTTGCGCAGAAGCAAAGGGAAAAGACAAGGGGAAGGATGCGTTCAGATGGGCTTTTGGATGTGGTGCCTCTGAAAGTATTTTGCGAAGAGGGGTCCAGGTTTTGTGTAGTCACTGATACCTGGAATCCTAAGTTCAACATGGATTTGTTGCTTAAGGTACACCTGTGTTTTAAACATGAGACTTGTGGTATCTGGGTGGCTTGTGCCTGAGCCACGATCTGTGCTCAAGCTTTAAGGTAAAGTCTTGTAAGTGGCATCAAGCAGAGGAATGGCTTGGGCTCCTTGCTGTTGAATGCAGCAAGCTTGTTCAGGCTTGTAGGTAAACTTCTTACTGGCTTTCTTCCTCTGGTAGTGTGGACTTCCAGGACACAGGTTAGAAAGATGCCATGTTTAACTTGCCCCTATGGACAGAGCAGGCAGTCTGTATCCAGCAGGCAGAGCAACATCTGCCTCCACAGTTATTTCTTCTGTAGATTTGATCTTTTCTTTTTGGAGGGCTAGAAAAGATTCTTCAAGGGGAACTTCTGTCAGAAAATGTTTGGGTTTTTTCCTCATGTGTAACCTCCCCAAAAATGCGCATGCAAAAATGACACCACAGTTTCTATGAAAGGAAACAGGGAGAGAGAGAACTGTGCCAATATACCAAAACAAAGAGAACAATCTAGTGAATTATAATTATTTTTCTAAATATACTGAGCAAACAAAAGGAAATAATTGCTTTCTAGCTTATGAAAGTATTGAAAGCCCAGAACATTATAATTGTGTATCAGCAGTGCTAGCTTCAATTTCCAAAGTAAAAAAAAAAAAAAAAAAAATGTTCTGACCTAGATTGAATAGAAATGACAGGAACATTCTCAGCATCCTATCCCTCCCCGATGTCTTTTGTATAAATAACTGCTGCCTCTACCTGAACAAGAAGAGGTGGAGTTTGGGGTCTGCTCCTGCAATCAATGTTGTCTCTTTACTGCTTAGCTTTGTAGCTGTGCTACTGTCTACAAGTGGAAGCTTGAAGAAAAGGAGGATGCCCTACCTGAGCTCGGGAGGTATACCGCAGCATATTCAAAGTACCCACCTGCCAAGGATATATACTGAATTCCACAAACCAGAGGAGCTCAGGAAAATAACATCACTGCTCAAATATCCTTCTGTGCCTGCTGAGATATTTATATACTTGTCAGTGGGATGCGGCTAGACAGGATTGCAGTCTCTGGCTGCCCCTGGCTGGCATGGGAGAGGGCAGGAGCACAACTCTGGGCACTCTCCTCTTCCCTCTCCCTCCAAAGTACCTTCTCTTTGGCATCTTGGAACCAAACAGTTCTGCATCTGTCCAGTGAAACGTCAGCTGGGAACAGTCAGCTTAAGTCCTTACCTCAGGTAGGAGTGAACTCCCTGGCAAAAAGAGAGACATTACTCCAGGGGCATGGTGCTAAAGTTTGGCCAGTTACTAGGGGGTTTGTTTGCATTTCGCTCTTCAGGATATCATGGGGTACAGCTAAGCAGTTTCAATGTAGTTCTTCCAAACCAGCTCAGAGCAATAGATGACAGCTTCTCTAAAAAGAGAGGGGCAAAACCAGGCTGGTCGATTCGTTGTTCTTTTGTGTCCTCATGACTGAATGTTGATTTGGTATTGGGCATTTCCCAACTGCAAGATCTTGCTCACGTCACACCTCTCTGTCTCAGTTTTCCTGTTTTCAAAATGGTTCTTCGTGAGTAAGGGTACTGGTCCCAGACCAGGGCTGTTCTGTCACAGGGCTTCTGTGAGTGTAACACAAAGATCTAAGTATTGAGAGGATGTCGGCCACGTATAAGACATGGAGCAAGAGAAAGACAAGCAAAGGAGCAATAAGAATACTGAACAGCAAGGTAAATTTCTGATGTCCTGTAAGCTCTTTGCCAGTTGATCCTCTGGTGAAGCCAGAATTTAGGAAGAGTTTGACAGCAGAAAATGATGAACCTTTATAGCTATTTTTAAATTACCTAGTGATAATGGAATGCTGTAAGAACTGATTTATTTTTTTTCTTTAAAGAGAATCAATTGAAGGCTGAACAAATGGGCAGATGAGCATGAAATCATGGCTCCATTGGACGTGGGAGTTAAGCTTTGGATGATGACAAAGAGGATCAGTAAAATGTGGATAGGCCAAACAGGACTCTGAAAGTGAAGAGAAAGAATCTGTCTGATATATTGGAGAAAAAGAGCTATCAGAGAGATATAAAGAAAAGTGATGTGACCAGTGTGATGGACTAGGAGAACGGCTTTCAGGAGCTATCTGTAGGGCAGGATTGCCTTATACAGAGGCCAAAAGGAAAACTGTTGCAGGATGGCTGTGGGCTTGGATGGAAACTTGACAGGGTGGGTGGGTTGTTCCTCTAAAATAAGTCTAAAATGAGTAAGATTTTAGAGCTGTTGCTCAGAAGGCATGGAAAATGCAGGCACTGCCTGTCTCAGAAGACCTTGGAAGGAGTTGGAGGTAAAGGCTGACATTGAGATTCACTGGCCAGTGAGATCTGCAGCAGGAGGAGAGGGATGTCTGCAGTGACCAAAAAAGGAGATAGTAAGGGGTTATCTTAAGGGGAGAGAGATGCTCTCAAATGCAGCGTAATAAAATCAGAACTGACAGCTAGATATGCAAGCAGAGATGTCAGATGCTAGCAGAGAATTTAGCTTAGACAGGAGGAGCTTTGGAGGAAAGCAGCAGAAGCACAAGCTACTATTGCAGAAGCAATGGCTGAATCTGTGCATGCAAGTACCCAGGGGACTTTGTTTGCAACTGGATGGTACCCACCAAAAGCCACAGACAAGGCAAGCTGAGGCAGTTTTTTGAGGAGGCAGGCTGTGTTGACGGTGGTCACGGAGCTAAGAGAAGATGAGCTATCTCAAGGATATGTTGGTTCATTATCTAAGGCAATGGAGTCCAGGAAATCCAAGTATAAAAGAGTTAGTGGCTCTAAGCTTTGCCTACAAGCCTCTTTGGGCTTTGGTGAGAGCAGGATGGGTGGAACGAGCTTTGGAGATGATCTAAAATGGAGAAGAAAGAAAGGCACTCCTGACAGTGGCTAGCTATTTTGTTCAGTGAAGGAAAGATGTTGTGACATGGAGCAATTGCTGGAGAGGCGAGACTCCAAGATGGGACTCTGACTCTTGGAGTGTATGTACAAACCAAGGGGAAAACAAAGAGTGAAAGTTTGGCAAGAAGATCTAGCAGGCATGAGGATAACTATAAACAAGAGGGGGAAAAAATCCAACGATGGGATAACTGAGGGGGAGCGAAGCAACTAGATAAGGAGCTTCTTAGACTTGAAAAAAAAACCTGAGGATTTGAGAGAAAAAAAAATCGGGACAATTTCTGTGAAGAAATCCACAAGATATCTTGCATCAAAGGAAGTCAGAATAGGAAAAGGGGAGGGCTTGGGGAGTGAGTCAAAGATGGTGAAGAGGCGGCCAGGAATATGTGTAGGAGTCAATTAAGCCTGAAAGTAGATTTTTATCTAGGAAGATGAGAAGCAGAAAAGAATATGCTATGGAGGCAGTAAGCTCGCTCCTGGAAAAGCGGGTATTGCAGCGACAGCGGGAATGAAGAAGGAGCAAATACCACTTTGCACGGGGATTTGGCAAAGAGATGGATTTGAGATTACAGGAGGAGCAAGGAGACTGAGAATGGAGGAGGGTGAGCAAACTAATAGTGGGCCAGTGGGAACAGGGATAGCTTTTGTCATAAGAAAACCATGCCAGTGCCAGAAGCAACAAATCAGCCCCTTTGAAAATGAGATGGGGATCAGCCCTTCCAGCAGCAGGCACAGCCCATACAGTGCCTTGCTTGCAAAGTCCTTTACAGCTACTGAACCAGTGGTTGCATATGGAGAGGTGACAGCACTTGTCTCCCCACCCTCTCTGAAGAAGAGCAAGCTCCAGGGTTGTCATTTTTTTCCCTGGCTGTCCGCATTCCTTCCTTGCAGCAACAGCAAATCTTGCCCTACTCTGTTTCCATTTTTGTTCCCTTTTCCCAGCAGTTCAGTAGGGACTTTAGTGGAGCATTAGTCTTCTTATGGAGAAATGGGAATAACTTAAAAATTCAGGATAGGGGAAGGAAGAGGAAGCTCTGGGTCCTAGAGCAAGGCAGGACTGAGTGTGGGCATGGAGAAGAGGAAGATGGGGAGAGGTTTTCAAAATTCAAATTTGCTTTCAAATTTGAAGCTGACAAACCTTACTGTATCTTAGAAGACAGAAAGAATGTGAAGGGTAAGCAGGACGTAGTAGAGCTGCTGTGAGGAGAGCTGGTGCTTTGGTGCAGAGGAGGGAGCTGAGCTAATGACAGAGGGTAAAATATGTCCTGAAGTGATGCTTATACAGCCTTTTCTTTCTGCTGCTCCCCATCCTACCGTGGGAGAGATGATAACAGTTGAACCACACCACTCAGTGGGATCTGACAGGTAAGAGGGCTTTTCCAGAAGCTGAGGAATTCTTAATGGTGTATCCAACCCCATCCCAAGGGATGCACTCCTCCTCTCTGCAGGGAAGAGGCAGAAAGGCAAAAGTGAATGAGGGCACGTTTAATATTTGCAAAATGCTGTCAGAATTCCCTGAGGTGGAAGTGTGGAATGCTCCAGATAGCCTTCGGAAAGGAAGAGCGATGTTTCGTGTGGACCTTGAGAGAGAAAGAGGATTTGGCTCCAATGGGGAAACAGGGCAGCTGCAGCTTTGAGAACAAATTGCTTTGTATGCAGCTCTCCTTGCTCGCATCTGCATTTTGGTGTATAATTTGAACATTTCACAAGAGTGTTTTCAGATCATCCTGTGAATGTTTTATGAGCCGTTAAGAAGTGGAGTGTGTATAAATGAAAGTCTGCAGCCGCCACTGCGTGGGGAGGGCAGGGTACCTATTTTGGGCTGACAGAGTGATGTTCAACCAGCGTCTTGTATTCAGGAGGCCAGCAGCTGCTCATCACTGGTACTTAATTGCTTACCCACCACATCTCTCCTACGAGCATTGCTCCCAGGTTTAATGCAGCTTTGTTCTCATTTCTGCCACTGGCTGCATGCAGATGTGCACAAAAGTAGCACACATGCAGACATGGAAAGACTCAGTCTGAGGGTAAGAGCCTCTGCGTTGTGGGCACCTGTATCTGAGCCTGTCCCCTGGGGTGATGGTCACCGGACAAGAATGGACTCCTTTAGAATATAACTCATGTGATTTATTTTACACATGCCTTTAAAAGAGTATGAATTGTGGCTTGCTGGGACTTCCTTCCCCTTGTGTACTAGGAGGGGAGCCTGCAGTGACTTGCTCTGGTTTAGATGTAGATGTTTGAATTTGGTCAGCATTCATCAATTGAGACCTTTCGACAGTATCCAAGCATTTGTACTCTCACAAGTGACTTGCTGGACAACTCGCACACAGTGCAGTCAGGGGTGTGTATGTTATGCACAGCTACCTGTGAGCTGCAAGGCAGTAGTCGTGCTTTTCTATAGGTGGGTTGCTACAGAATTAATGGAGAGAAGTGGAACAAAACTATAAAGAACAGGGAACCACTTAACATCATCTGGATGCAGAATGCAGAAATTGCTTCACTTTCGCAGATTTTCACTACTCGCTCCAGTCTGCCTTGTCTTTTCCTATTCCTGCCTCTGGTCCTTTATCTTTCTGTCTCCTTCTGTCAAAATTTTCAGCTCCTGAGGCAAGAGAGGCTTCCCTGAAGCTTCTGCCACCAGGAAAAATGTTTTCTGTCTCTTCACCACCTCCTTGAGTGACAGCAGAAAACATCTTTTTCTCCCTTAACTTCTCTCCCTCTTTGCTGTGTGTTTTCCTTCACTGTAACCGGGGAGTGTACCTTACAACATATTGTAGGGGATGTTTGGGTGGAAGACATTGTGCCGGACAAGATGAAGTCGATGAGGAAGCTTGGAGAAAGATGGTGCCAACAATCCCCCCACCCTGCCCCCTCAACTTCATTTTGGAGGGATGTTGAACTGTAGCTGATAGTGAGAAGTGCAGAGCCATGCCTCACAACATTTGGAAACCACATGTAGAGCAGCCATCCACAATGCAGTGTGCTTGGCCAGGTTTTTGGGTTTTGTTGAATGTTAGCGCTGAACAAAAGTGGTTTTGTTCCTTTGTACGAGGTGATGCGTACAAGCAAAATGGAAGGACTGTATTTCCTTGGAAGAATTTAAAGTGCCTTTTTTTCAGTAATCATGTACTCTTCTGTTCCCCACAACTCTTTTCATGCCAATTGCAGGTACTACATGAGCCCCTGATTGACGAGGATCCCGTTTTCATTGCCACATGCACAGAGAGGGAGCTACGCAAGAGGAAAAAGAGGAAATTCAGTCTCTGGGTTCGGCAGTGCTCATCCACTGGTTTCATCTGCCAGGTGGGTTTTACCTTTCAAGATGTCTTGATCCAGTTCCAGCAGGCCCTTAAATATATTGCAGGACCAAAAGTTAACAGTCACTTTTCTTCATTGCCTCGCTGTGGGCTACAATCTGAATGCAGCAGACCTCTGACTCCTGCAGATACGAGATCTGAAGGACAGTGATGACAAGTTCCTGATGTTCTGTTTGCTGTATGATGTAACTGAGGGTGCCTGTCTCTGATACTGTCTGTCTGTCTGCCAGCCCTAAGCTAATTAAATTGAAATGGAGTTAAAAGGTCTGTCTGTTTGTACATCCTAAGTTTATCAAAACGTCTAGGTACTGTGACTTCTATCATTTTTTAATGAGTCAGCTTATGCTGCATCTGTGATAGCCAGTGGTGTCCAATAGACTAAATCAATGTGGTATCAAGATATCAATTTTTCTGTGAGAAACTTATTAGCAGGGTTTCCTATTACATCTCTTTTCACACCTGTGCTTCTCTACCAAAATAAAATCTGATATCATTTCAAGGTGAGATACGAGCTTGAGTGGGGCATGTGTTAAAGGGTTTGTTTTTAGTGTTATAAAGCATTGGGAACGATTCTTCAAATACTCAGATTCCCCAATTGCTGATGTATTTTTGAGAGCTCTTGAAAAATCTGGCTGTTTCTTTTGATACCTAGAGGTGAGGGGGCAGATATTTTCTGATATTTCTTTTTTTTCCAAGAGCTTCTGTGAAAATGTGGTGTCCTGCATGTTCCAGAGCAGCAGTTCAGAGGTGCAGATAGGACGTGCACGCTAGCTGCTCAGGCTGACTGCACATCAAAACTGCAGGGCCTGTGGATTTGCTGCAATTGGAACATTCCGACAAAGTAAAATTTGATCAGTGAATAACTATGACTGTTTGAGTAACTATGCAAGAAAAAAAGGCTCACTGGGAAAAGGGGTTTGCATTTTCAGCAATGCTATTCACTCTAAGAAGAAAATTAGGATCATACATCTTCCATCCAGCTTTTGAAGCAGTTGGTTTGTCCAATACAGAATAGATTCACCTTGTGGAGCATCCTTGGAAGTTTTCGCGCTCAAGGCTTTTGGAAAGTGATTTGCTTCACAGAGGCAGTGTCCTTAATCTCCAAGGTGAACTCCACCAGTCCCCCACACAGCTTATTACTGAAGCGTAATGGGTGCAGCAAGCACAAAGTTTGCTGATCTCTCTTGCCATGCTCCCCTCAGCCAACTGCCACCAAACTAATCAGTCTTCAGACATAGCAGAGGTTTCAGATTCTGAGCTATAATTATGTTGCATCTCCTGTCCTGTCCACTGAGAGAGTAAATTAATGGAATGTCATGTGAAACAGCTCAGCACCACCCTAATCCTCTTGCTCCCTTAATGAATTAGATACTCATGCTTCACTTGCATCCAGATGACGTCGAGAATCATTTTACCAGCTGCCTTATGTTTTAATTCCATGACTTGACTGTAATTATCATCATGCTAAAATGATTGGGTGAGAGAGACGCTAGGGAAGGGTGAAAAAGAATGTACAGGAACATGAACATTCAGGCTAAAATAGAAAAACCTAGTCTGGGGAGGATGGGGAGCTTCAACTATGGTATGTTAGGAATGCTGCATTCAGTTATGTGTGACACCTACAAGGGATCTGGCAGAAGCCAAAGCACTTAGTGGTTGGTTGGTTTATTTGCTCTATTTAAACAGAGGGGTGTTTTTTTTTGTTCAATGTATGGGGAGAATTGATCTAAGTAAGAAGAAAATCCAGTATTTTCCCTCTTTATCTGCACACCTCCACCTCCATCTCTCGTGAAACTGCCCATCATGAAGGAAGGACTTGCTGCCTGATAGTTAAGGCCTGACTGCTCTGTCACCTGTCTACTGTCAGAAAAACCTTACAGCACCCACTTGGAAATACGTAGGTATTCTGTAATACTATCTGTATGAATTCCCTTCCTCGTGGTTTCCACATGATGACATCAGGGTCATTTTATTCAGGCTAAAATAAACTATAAAAACTTCATAAATCAGGTTAATTCAGTTTCAAAAGTCTGAATAATATATGGCTATAAAAAGGTGAGGCAGCTCAAGCAGAAGAGGGACATGAAACACATGACTAGCTCGTCAGGAATGGAAGGAACTTCAAGAGGTCTGTGATACTTGTTACCAAAAGCAAGGTCGTCTAAACTTGAATGATTTGAGGACATGCCCATTTTTCCCAGTGATGTGCTTTTCCTATGATGAAAAGAGTGGGTTGGTTTGTTTTTCGTTAGGAAAACTGATAAAACTGATATCACTATTTAGAAGCCGCGTGCTGAGCTACTCTGAACAACTCCTGCTTGGCAGCTCACAGGGCAGTTGTAACTGTTCAAAGTTTTAGCTCTTTGACTCCCCAAATTCCTCTGTCTGCTTGTTCTCATGAACCAAACTCAATTGTTTTTTTGAGTATTTGATGGCTTATCATTTGCTTTTTTTAAGCAAATGGTGTTTGGTTAAAAGTCCAGCCCAATAAGCCGTTCATGGAACAGAAGTGGCACAAAAACCAAATATTGCTTGTGGATATAAGAAGGTGTATAGGCTTATACATATAACATGAATAATGTGCATGGTCTTATATATATATATATATAATATAAATAATGTATATATTTCTGTCCTCTGTAATACAGATGACCTGACTCCACCCTGACAGTTAAGTCTGGTTTGAGATGGATTTCAGATCATATCTCTGCTTCAGAATTTCTCAAGCAAAGTATCTTGTTGCAGTGAATAGCTGCTTTGCTGAGTAGCTTTTGACGGTCAGCTGCACAAGTAGGAATATGCAGGAAGGACAGATCATTCAAACAATAACTATACGTCTACAGCAGCTGGGAACATGAACAAAACCTTTCAGAGGGTTAGAAGGGCTCCAGGAGGGCTGACTTCAGCAAAGTAGGCAGCAAAACTGCCCTGATACTGTTGCTTTTTTCACCCATCCTTCTTTTTGGACATTAAGGTGTCAGCAGCAGCTGCTGCTGTAGCAGAGGACTTGGGGCCTTCTCATTTCTTTATTTCTAATTCAGTGAGAACAGCAAACTCGACTTGCAGGACCTCAGGTGTCCTTCTCTACTCTATCTTCTCTCTACTTTACTCATTTCACTCCAATATGTTTCCCTCTATGTGTTACCACTTTTCAAACCTATTTTTTAATATCGTGATTGGAGTTTAAGTGACTGCAGGAGCTTAGAAGTGTTTTTTTTTCTTAGAGTATTTGCTGAGTAAGTCATCCTATTTAAATCAAAACTCTAATTGTGTCAGTTTTTATTTCTCTCTTTTTCTCTTAAAAAGTCTAGGACATTTGCTTGTAAAAGATGTGCATAAATATTATTGGTAGGACTCTCATTCTAGCTATAGCAACAGAGCTCATAAAAAACTGCTGAGAGTTCCCAGAAACCTGATCAGGCTTAGGTTTTTTTTGTCCTGGTAGGGCACATCATGCTCTCTTTCCTTTTCTTGTGTGGCTCATAAGGAATGAACATGGTCATGAGTAGCTGTTACTAAGTGATGCTTAGTCCTTGCACAGCTCCTCCTGCACAAGAAGGTCTTCTGTGATTTTGTAGAAAGAGAAGGAAGCACAGGAAGCTGGTGCCGTGCACTGAACCCCATGGGGAATCAAGCAGGACGAGCTATTCTCATAGTGCCTTGTTCTGGACCACAGGCCCATGGCACAAACATAACCCTGAAGACAGTCCCTGACCCAAAAAGCCATCAATCAACAAAATGGAAGGTGGCCTGTAGATGGTAGAGAGCATTGCAAAGGGACGGTCAGGCAGTATTAATCACTATGATAGGTGGTAATGGAATTAGCTCATCAGCCTAATTATTTGCTAAAAAAACCTATGATATCATGGTGGAGAAGGGATTACTTTATGGATGTGTGTATCCTTTCCTGTTCCTTGGGATGAAATTTGTTCTCTGAGGCTATTCTGGACACTCTTGACTTCCCACACTCCATCCCCACCCCCAATTCTATGGGCTCTGCACTTGCTTTTATTCACTAGCAGAAATTCTTGCAGTAATGCATTTTATTTTCAGTAATACACCTGTGAAATATGTCACTAAGATTTATGAAGTCCTTTAGATCCTTGTGCTAGGACGGCATTTGAGTTTCTATCTTCCACTGCTTACCCTGAAGAAGAACGGATGTCGCTGCAGAATGAGTCTTCCCACATTACTGAACAATCAGTGACTTGAATTATAGAGGTATTCAAGGAGTGGAAGGTGAATCAGGGTGGCCCCACCATGAGAGGGTAAGAAATTACTCTTTCCTTGAAGAGCAGCAGTCTCAGTGAAGTGGGATAGCTGAGGTCGCTCCACAGATCAGTGGCAAAGCTGGGAAGAAGCTCAGCTCAATGGCAGTGCCTCCTCTGCTGCTTTCTGTTGCTTTTCCCACTGTACAGCATCTTCTTTTCTTACGGTATCTCTCAGTTGCAGCAAAAAAAAAGAAAACAATGTAAACATCATGCTTTTATAGTGAGTGCTATAGTTCAGTCTTTATTTCAAACAGAGCAAGTCCAGTCAGCTCGAATACTTCACAACTCTGCTGATTTTACAGAGTAAGGACTTACTTCCAGAATTAAGGGAGGCTGAGATGGTGCCCCAAAGAATTTATTTATATTTATTTTTATTCCAGTCGCTGGGAGAGGGAGGGGTAAATAAGCCTGGAGAGAGTTTTGTTTTCAAGGTCAGCGTTGCAGGAGAGTTAACCATCTGTGCATTTGTTTAATAAAGCTGCTCAGAAATGTTGGTGTTTCAGCTGTTTAAGTTCTGTTTGGAGATTAGTCTGAGCCCTTGGGTTTCTTTAAACAGTGCCCTGATAATTTCTCTGTTGCTGGAGCAGTTGCATCTGGAATGCACAGATGCAATGGCTGCTTTGAGTAGGTTCTCAAGGTCAGGCCTTGGCTGGGAGGGGATCCCAGGAAATCTGATCGCCTTCGTTTGTCAGTGGCTGGAAAATCCTATCTGCTTGCTTTCTCAGGCTCCTACCAGGCCCTGGCTTTTTAATGCGTGTGGTTCTGCATTGTCAGTGTCTGAGAATCTCAGATCTCAAAAGTCAATTATCCTGTTGCTCACCAGTGTTAAGTGGGAAGGTAGCTTTGCAGATGTGCGATGGGCCAGCCTCATTCGTTTCTGTAGAGTTTAAAATCTTACTGTGTTTCTAGATGAATGGGGAAATAAAACATCTAAATGTGACCTAATTCAAAGATCCCTCCCAGAGTTTACATGCAGTCCTAGAGTCTATTTTGAGGTGGGAATGAGGGTTATTTTTCAGTTCCTGTCTTCGGTGCTTGGAGTTTCTGATGCTAAAACTGTCTGTGTAGTCGTCTCCTTTCTGCAGCTGTTCTCACTCAGTGCAGCTCTGCTTGGGGAAGGAGGATAAAAGCACCAGAGCCTTAATAGTGGTTTTTTTCTTCCTCACTTAATAGTTTTGCCATAGGAACACCCCTCATGGATCCCATCCCTTTGTGCTGGGGGCCGTAGGCAGAACAAAAAGTCAATCCCTGCTCTAGCAAGTTTAGCATCTAAATGCAAGATGGAGGCATAAACCTCCCACAGTGAGTCCCTTTAGTTTGGGCACCTTTTGGCTGCTCAGAAGCTCTGCAAGCAGAATGTGTGCAGCAGTGTTTACTGGGTGATGTACACAGCGGAGAGCTGGGACCAGCACACTGCTAGGTGCCAGTATACTCCCTGCTCCCAGTGAGCTGCACAGGCCAGGCAATCAGCCTTGTTGCTCCTTGGAAATGAGCTGGGTCCTTGATGTTACTAAATTGTCATCTTCTGGGGTTTTTTTTGTTTTTTTTTTCCCTCAAGATTTTATAGCTTTTTAGGTAGCAGCACCAATGCATAATTAGCAATTGCATTGTGTGGGTTGCATCCTTTCTAAGGATGGTATTGAAGAGCAAAAGGAAAGACCTTTGCAGATGTTAGCAGTGATTTCCAGCCCGGCAGAAGGACAGCATGGAAAGATGCAAACATGGCCTTGTCTGGCATCAGTGGTGGAATGCCTGGCTTCACAGGGCACATGCAGGCGGGAATCAGTGTACTGAAAAGGTACAGGAAGAGCTCAACAGGGAGGACTAAACCCCAAAGGCCTGTGTTTGTTTTCCAGCCCCACTTCCATTGGGTGCTGCAAAAAGAGGAACTGGCAGAAGGCTGACATGGCCAAGCACAGTGATCTCTGAGGATGGGATGTCACTGTTGTTGCATACTGTATCAAGATATGTGTAAGCAAGGCCAAAAGAAAGAAGGATGATTGCAGTAATTGAGAGGAGAGCCAGGCAGCTCTTAAGTGCTTGAAAGAATAGGAAATGCTTTATCATGGAGGTGTTACAGATAGTGAATCTGCCTGACATAATGTGGCTGGCCTAGGTGAAGCTACAGAGATAGATCTGCGTTTGGTGATCCACAAGTTGTTGATCCACCATACAATTACGATGCCGTAGTGTCCTCAGTTATAAAGAAATCACATGGAAGAGGGATATCATGGGAAGGAAAAGAAAGAGCTTTATTTTAAGCTACATTGGGCTTGCATTATCAACTCTACCAAAATCTTTCTGCCAGTCTTGGAAAGATCTTGTTAGAAACTTTGAAGAATGTGTGCAGACAAAACAGGGACGTGCCAGTCCTCAGCACAAAGACGTTACCTGAATCTGTGTGTAAGTGCAGATTGAAATAATTCAAAATAGGAGGCAGAGGTTGAAGAGAGGAGAACCAAGGAAAGAGCTTTGTAGGGAACCCCAAAGGCTAGCTGGGAACAGGTTGGGAAAGCTGCATATCCCTTGCATGGGGTGCCGACAGCTGCTGAGGAAGAGCTAAACCTAAGAGCTGGCTGAGAAGAGGGCATTAAAGCAGGGGGGAATATGGGCTGCAGAAGGCTTGGGGTGGGACTGGACGGGAGGGTCTCCCAACAGCGATGGTAACAGCAGCAGTTAGAGATGAGGTTTAGGATGACAGGGGAAGACAGAGTCAGGCAGGATCTAGAGAGCGGTGCTAGGAATGAGCAGTTGAGTATTTGGCTGTGAAGTCTACAGAAAAATGAAGTAGTTTTTTTGATAGCTATTCAGGAACCAAAAAGTATGACAGTCCCATTTTTTTTGTTGTTCTGCTTTTCTAACTGTGTCATCTAAAACCTTGTCTTCTGTTTTGTCGTTGTTTAGGGTCTGCCCTTTGTGAGATATTTTGCACAATGTAGCCTTCAAAATCTCCCTACTGTTTCTTGCTACCGCTGCCCTTTTTTTTTTTTTCTTTCCAAATGTCATCTATTTCATTTGAGAATGGTACCTTGGGGTGTTTCAATTATATATGAATGTGGAGCATTTGGGATGAGCTATTCACAAGTGCTTTCAATTTGCCATTTGAGCTTTGAATATGAGCAGAATCACCAATATTTTAATTTCTAGGGCACTCTTAAATGTGCAGTCAAGATGCAGCTTTTGTTCCTAAATGCTTGGTTTTTACCCTGTTTCTAGTGAGACCTTACAAACCTTCCACATGAATTTTCTATAGAGTAAATGGCAAGCACAGAACAAGGAAATTCCTGTTGGCTTGTAGCATGGATGTCTACTGTAAAGTCTTCCTTCCTCTGATAGCACTCTCTCTAGCAGTCTGTGTCTGAGGCTGAACATACTTGGTTTGAGTTTCTGAACGACAGGTGATTGGGTTGCCTCTCTTCTGTCAACATGTGAAATGTCCTTCTCAGAAATCCTGATACTGCCTCTGTGTAGGGAAATGGTCTTTCCAGAACAGTTTGTACTGTTCTTCATGATTTGGAAGAGCTCAGCACCATCTTCACCCATGTCCCTCTGGCATTCAGGTGTGTTGATTGATACCTACTTCTGCATTTGTGATGGGAGGAGGCAGAAGCAATTGTAGGTGGAAGGAAACATGAGCCAGAGACTGTGAAGGTCTTTTCTTACTGTCAGTCTTTAAAGGGGAAGAGACTGTTAGGGTGCTACATGGAGACTGAAGCAGAAGAGAGGAGCGTTTGAGGGATGAGTTAAATGGTGTGAGAAGAGAGTGCTGGTATTGTGCACACAGGATTAAAATATGTTGGCTTAAAAGTGTCTGGTGCAGTAGGGCTGCACTAGATAGAAAGATGGCAGAATTGAAAGTGTAGCTGTTCTGATAAGAAAAGAAGAATTGAGGGATGACTAGAGAGTGCTCCTTCTCTGTCTCAGCATCGCAAAGACCTTCAGCCTGTAGTTGCCTCCTAAAACAAATGATGTTGCATCTGTAGAAGTTATCCCATTTGGTGCTGTAGGTTAAATGGGTCAGTAGCCACTAGAAAAAGATACACAGTAAAAGTGATCTCTGTGGATACTCAAGAAGCATTGCTTTGACTGTCACCCGCAGAAGCAGAGGATGTTGCTGCCAACATCTCCATCTGTTGTCCAGCGGCAGCTGTCAGGCCTGTGCTTCTGATGACATTTTGCTGCTGGAGCACATGGAAAGGGCACAAAGCT
The DNA here is from genome assembly GCF_036417535.1 of Chlamydotis macqueenii. Classification (NCBI taxonomy): domain Eukaryota; kingdom Metazoa; phylum Chordata; class Aves; order Otidiformes; family Otididae; genus Chlamydotis; species Chlamydotis macqueenii. Next base: position 98,480,839 of record NC_141558.1, on the reverse strand, counting down.
CTAATGCTGTCACGGGGCAAACCAGAAGCTCTGGCAGATAGTTTAACAAACATTCTTGGGAAGCAGCTCCTGACTGTGCCTGTGAAAGTCTTGCAGCCAATTTCTGGCGACTCTGCTTTTTCTGCAGACTGCTAACTGTTAAATACCACTTCTAATGCATTACAGAGCAGGGAGGAAGGCTGTGGGCTCCTGTAGGCAGGATCTTACTGATTTGAGGTAGAATTAAATAAGCTGGAGGAGAGGACAGAGAGAGGGGAAAAGAAAGGCTATGTGGGATCGTGGGCACTTGCAAGGATATTTGAAGCTCAGCCTTTGCCAGTTGTCTGTACCCAGCTGCTGTTTCACAGCAGCCTTAATGCCTTCCAACATGATGCTGCCGTCACCCATCTTCTCAACAGAGCTGAGCATGATAAAGCTTTGAATTAGGCTTCTCCAAACCAGGAAAAACTGTGCCAAGAATAAAGGCTGTGCTTGGGTAGGCAGGAGAATGTCCAAGAAGAAAAAAGCGGGAGATATTTAACATTTGGAGGAGGAGGTAGGGTTCAGCAGCGAGTATGAATGTTTTGGTAAAGGGCACTGGGAAGGTGAACAGAGCAAGAGTGGGGTGAGAATCACAAAGTGGCCATTGCAAGAACCCTCAAGACGGAGGGGAGTGCAGAGGGAGGGTGCCAGGTGCACAGGGAACTCTGCTAACAAAACCTACAGAGTATGTAGCATCCTAGTAGGGAAACAGTGATCTCTCAGTAGCAGTTGCATGGTGGGCATGGGCTTTAAAGTAGCTGCTTGCAGACCCAAACTGGCCTGTGGTGAGTGACCAGTCAGCTCAGCAGCACGGTGTCCCATCTCTTGGGGGCTACTGCATGGGGAACGTGAAGTGAGCATGCAACCAAAGAGACTCTTGGTTGACTTACTGCAATAGGGGAGGGGAGGTGTAGGACACTTTCCTAGACTTAGATGTTCCTGCTTTCAGCTCAACTGCTAATCCAAGGTCAAAACTAATCTGTCTGCATCTTCTGTCTCTGCTGCCTTGTCTGTAGATTTTAAGGGCTTGATGTGTGGTCTCTGTGCTGACATACTAGTAACCTAATCTTAATTTCAATGCCAATAATAATGAAATGTCTTTGCTGTAAGTTTGGAACAATTTGACCCTTTTATGCATTCCACTGTTAAGCTGCTCGCTCTCTTGAGCCCTGATTAAGAACCTAAATGACTTAGTGTAATTAGCTAGTCCTCAGCCTTAGCATTGGGGAAAGCACAAATTTGACAGCTTTCAAAAATGAGTGGAGCATGGTCAGGGAATCTACAAACATTCTTGCCTTTGTCCTCATATGGAAATTGTTTCTATCAAAAAAAAAAGGGATTTTAAAAAAATATAAATAATGTATATTAAAACTTCCTTTTAATATGTGCTGTACTTCTTTTTGGAATTAGCACATATTCATCCTTGCACCAAATTTGTTCTTTTGCACATCAGTTACTTCAAAACACAAATTATGTCTCATTTTTCAGAGATTTCATACATAGCACACTCCTCTGGGGTCTGCTCCACAATGTATGAATTGCTAGGGAATATTACATTAATATGTCTAGAATACCAGTGCTGGGAGAAACACCATCTAAAATAGGGACTAGCTGTTTAATTGAATTTTGTTCCTCTCTAAGATCATTGAGATATAAATTGCTGTGAGCACTATTGCAAACGTGAGCATTTTTGTTCTCTGAGCATTGTAATGTACCTCCTTTTTGAAGGAGAGTGTTGGTAAGAGAAACAGGTGCATATACAGGAAAGCAATGCTGTATGTTCTGGATGGTTGTGGTCTCAAGCAAGTTTAGCAAAAGTTTGTTGTGGATACATCACTGTAACAAACAAGGCAACATTCCTTTTCCTTGCCCCTGAATACTGAGCAAATTTCAGGTTTTTCTCTTCTGACAGGTAAAATTTTCTGGAATTTCTAAAAGATTTGAGTATTTCGGAGACAAAGTAACAAAGGCAGGCCTGGGCATTTTTTTTTCAGAAAATGTGCACTTGTGTGTGCTCTTAAATCTTTGCAAGTTCCATGGTGTTACAGTACTGTTGGAGTGACCGAGCAGAGTGGCTGCTGCTTCTCATTTCTCTTTCCAGCAGATTATTTCTGCTGACTTTGAGAACAAGATGAAGGTCAGATGCCTAGTTGATTTTAATAGGTGCTCAACATTGGTGAAAGTTATGCTTGTAAAATACTGTCAGTGAAATAAAATTGAAGGCTTATGTACCAAGGATGGGTTGTGTGCTTTCTCCCTCTGCATGACAATGCAGAAGACTCCTCTTGTAGAGGGATCACTTGTAGGAATGAAGGCATAATTTTGCTTCAGTGCTCTTTCAGTTGATGAGTATACTGGCTGGACTGTGTTTGGTTCATTATAGTCACCTTACTAAGAGATAAATGTCCCTGCGCTCTAACACAAACATGCGTGTCCACCTACAGATGATGGTGACGGCTCTCTTGAAATGCGTAGCGTTGTGGGCTGCACGGTAGCAGGCTACACCCTAAACTACTGCAGCCTGCTCCAAATGAGCCAGACATTTCCCCATTAACAGCCGCATATTGCGCTGTAGCCTGGTTCCTGGTTCACTCTGTTTTGGTAGGTTGTTTCCAAATAATAATGTAAGTAAAGAATTAGCGCTCTGCCCGGAGAGTTTGATGAGGATGTTCTGGTTGGTTGGGTATGTGTGTTGCTGGCTTCTCTCATTTGCAGGGGTGCACATGCCCTTGCGTCACAGCCTAATGGTTGCTGCCAACAGAAATAAATCTGAACGTTACTGCAGGGAAGCTAATGGGCCATTTCCTTCTGGTCATCTTGTAGGGGCCTTTTTTGGAACTGAGGTTCCCATGCTCTCCTTTTGCTGGCAGCACTGAAGCCTATGCAGATTCAGAACAACACATAATCTCAGTTATGACCGGAGTCTTTTCCTGCCAAGCAAACAATCTTCACACTGCACAATAGTGACAAGAACCTCAGGAAGCCCTTAAGCTAAGGCGAAGGACGCTGTGTTTATTGGTAGCTGTGCCAGCTAACCTTAGGTGGTTTTAAAGCAATAGCCCCTTGAAAGGGATTTTAGATTAACTAGCAGTTTATAAAAAGTATCTGCTACCTTGATTCTCAGCTTGTTTCCAGTTGAGCTGAGCAGGTATGTTAGCAATTGCATCTGCTCCCTCTGGATTCCATATAACCTTCTGATGTTTCTTACCATTTCTCATTTAAGATTTATGTCCATCTCAAGGAAGGGAGTGGTGCTGATGGGCTGGATGCTTTGAAGAACAAACCGCAGCTTCACAGTATGGTGGCCAAAAGCCTTTGTCAGAATGCCTCTGGGAAGAACTACATCATCTTCACTGGCCCAAGCATTACCAGCCTGAATCTCTTTGAAGAATTTGAGAAGCAAGGTGTGTATCGGGTGACTCACTGCATTTTAATGATTAACAGACCTAGGGGCCTCCTGCCACTGAGTTAAAAAAACTCCCAAAAGGCTTTACTGATATTTCAGTTCCTTGTGTGTATAAATTGGTCATCTCTGGTAAAAGTTCTCATTCATGCAAAGGTACTATACAGAGGACTTTCTAAGTTGTTATTTAAATTTTCCTCTTTAAATCTTCTTAAAGTTCAAAATGGGGATGTAAAAACATTTTAAATAAGGTTATTTAAAGCCTGTACTTTTGTTGTTTGCCTTAGAAATGTGAGGTCTAATCTCCTATATGGCCTGAGGGACTTTTCAAGGGATTTCCTAGCTGCCTGTGATTCTTCTGTTCCCATTGTGGAAGACTAGGGATGGTATGAATCCTTAAAGGTGTGCCTTAGAAGTCCTTGCTGGATTAATGCCTGTTAAAGGTGTGACTTCTCTAGATGACATTTTACGCTATTGCAAAAGCCCTAGCAAAGTTTGCTTTTTTGTGCTGGTATCAACATGCCTGGTAGGACAGTTTTTAGTTTTGAAAGCATAATAAAGTCTGCATTAGCAAAAGCACACTTGCCAGCAAAATGTCCGTCCATACAGCTCTCCCAGGCAGCTTCTTGCTAGTGTAGAGAATAATCCCAGGTCATCCTCTCTGTGAAATGTCCCCTCACCTTGAGTGTGGAAAAGCCATGTGTTACTTTGCTTTCAGAAATGCTGAGGACTTGTGACTCCCCTTAAATTACAGGCTCCTGCACTCTTGACAGTCAGTTATAAGTCATCTCAGTGTAACTCTTGGCTCGTTATTCAGTCAGCATGGCCTTTCAGAGTCGGTGTGGAGGGTAGAATAGATCCTTTGTAGCAGTAGGACTGGAGGCTGCCATTATGCATCACATACGAGGAGGCTACGGGGTCGCTTCCCTCTTCAGTACACCACTGACAACTGAGCTTTGCTTTTGGCATGTTTTTTTGGCATTGCAGAAAATTAAACCCACTTAGAGCATTATATTAATGAAATGTGGCCCAAAGCAGGGGGAAAGACTGGGAATTGAGACAATTTCTTGATTCTGATTTACAAGGAGAGTGTCAGGGAGCTGCACCAGTGCTGGAGTTCAGCAGTTTGGACTGCGCTGGCACGAGGGCTGTCTCTTTTGAGCTCCATGCAGGACTTTGCTCCTACGTTATTTTAGGCAAGCTGGAAACTCACAGAGTCCAGTGGAATACCACCATATTCTCACAAAAGAGTCATGGTTTCCCAAATGCAGTAAACAGCCAAATGGGAAAGAAGTCAAGCATACTTATTGTGCACTGGAGTTTTTCCTCTCAGCAGAGACTGTTCTTTACTAAATGTCTCTTCTCATAAGAGAATCATAAGCATTACCTTTTTAAGACTACCAAAGCAACAATGCACATATGGGTTCAAAAAATGTAGAGGATAACCCACATACTCCTAGTATCTGAGATTTGCCAGGTTTAAATAGAAAGACTGACAGACAAAAACTTGACTGCTGAGTCACACTGTTTATACTCAGCTGGGGAAGGATAAAGACAATATGGCATGAACCAGTTGGTCCATAGTCCTGGTGAAAAAGATGCATGGCTCCTAAACCAGCTGAGTGTTTATTACTTACAGATAATTCAAATTGTTGACAAGAGTGAATTATTCACGGGCTTTACACTGATCAGATAGTTCAAATTAACAGTTTCTAGTAGGTAGCAAATTCAGTAATGTCTTTTTGAAGCATGCAATTTTGACTTCCTATCTGATCAAACATGCTGATGCTATACTGAGATTTCAGTTTGGTTTGTGATTTGTTATATGGCTTAACGAGACTGCTGCTTCCAAAATTAAATTTCTGATCTGGTACACGCTATCACCTTCCTAGGGGTGAAGCTATGGAATGGGGAGGGAGTGGACACTGAGACAGCAGGTTTATTGGCTTTGCAAATAGCATGGCACTCCTATATAAAGAAGGGAGAAGGTGAAAGTGTTTCTGTTTAATAAGGACATGGGATTGTCAACATTTGCCGTGGGACAGTAGGGGCTACCTCACAGGTTTGGCAGGGGAATGTTGAACTGGAAAAATTTTTTTACAGTGAGGGTGGTGGAACACTGGACAGGTTGCCCAGAGAGGTGGTGGATGCCCCATCCCTGGAAATGTTCAAGGCCAGGTTGGATGGAGCTCTGAGCAACCTGATGTGGTTGGAGATGTCTCTGCTTCTTGCAGGGGGGTTGGACTAGGTGGCCTTTGAAGGTCCCTTCCAACCCAAACTATTATATGATTATGAGACTCTGGAGAGGTGAGATGCTAGAAATGTCAAGCAGTGGCAAAGTCAGTAAGAGCGCTGGAGGAGATGATGTTTACTGACTCTACTGCAAAGCAGCTAATGTATTGCCAGCACCTGCTGGGATCCTACTGCATTGGCAGGACATTTGGGGAGAGGCAAACAGAGAAGCCTGGACTCAGCAGAGACATCTCTCCTCGTGTATCACACAGTCATCCTCAGCAATGACCTTAATGCTTTTTTGGTATGTGGCCAACTAAATCTGAATAGGGCCACACCATGACCAAGAAGTGTCACAAAAGCCCATTGAAGAGCATCTGTGCTCAGGTGCCTGTGACACTTCAAGACCCGTTCTTAAACTGACAAATTTTCTTTTCTTGGTCAAGAAAATTTAGTTTCTGGGCTAGAACAGGATCAGTGTTGGAAAGATTACATTAAGAACTGAAAACAAAAAGAAATTGGTATTGATCTTAACTGCTTTATGTTGTTTGGGTTTTTCTGTAACTATTAACAGAGAAAAAGGAGGGGAGATTTAAATAAGCTAATGCTTAGAAACTATGAACTTTTTGGGATGTTAAACTGCCATTTAAGGGAGCTAAAGGAAATCCTGGAAAAATGTAGAAAGAGGCACCCACCAAAAATGTATTCGTTCCTCTCAGAATTCTTGGTGAAAAGGACCTGGGGATCTTGGTAGCCAGCAAGTTGAACATGAGTTAGCAGTGTGCCTTGGCAGCAAAGATGATCAACGCTATCCTGGGCTGTGTTAGCAGGAGTGTAGCCTGTAAATTGAGAGGGGTGATTATTGCCTCCTACTTGCCATGTGTACTGCCTCCTGTTCATCACAATTTTGGACAACACCAACACCCTCTCCCTGCCCAGTACAGGAAATGTATCTATAAGCTGGAATAAGTTCAGCAGAGGACCACCAACCTGACAGGGGCTGCACTATGTGCTCCGCTATGGGGAGGGAACAGCGCTTGTTCAGCCTAAGAAGAGAAGGCTTTGGGGGGACCCAACGGCAGCCTTATGCTACCCTGAGGAGCTTATTGAGAGAATGGAGCTGGCTCTTCATGGTGATACATTGTGGAAGGATGAAAAACAACAGACATAAGCTGAAGCAGAAGAAGTTCAGATTAGATGTAAGATTTTTCCTGGAGACAGTGGAGCAGGATGCCCAGACAGGTTGTGCAGTCTCTGTCCTTGGAGGTTTTCAAGCCCAGACAAGATAAAGCCCTGAGCAGTGCTGTCTGACCTCAGAGCTGACCCTGCTCTAAGCAGGGGGTGGGACTAGAGACCTCCCAAGTTGCCTTCCAACCTGAATTATACTTCAGTACATAGGGTTCTGGGATCCTCCGAAGACTTTTGTGGAACCTTAACTATCATTTGCTTTTCCTAACCCTAGCCCTCAGATATGTTACTGCAAAAACCGCAGTGTTCTTTATTGAAAGCCTGCTGTGTAACACCTTCACTGTACCACTGGAGAGAATATGTGCCTGGTAATATAAAGGGATAGCAATGAACATAATTCCAAGATCTTTGAAGATAGCAAGAGCTGAGAAAACTTCAGAAAATAAGACAGGGTACTTCAATATTTTTCAAAATAAAAAACCTGAATAGACCTCTTTTTTTTTTTTTTTTTTTTTTATTTTTCGGGGGACATACAAAGCATTTCTTTCTCTAGCCTCTGAATAGAACTGGAAGCCTGCACTGAACTGTCCTGAATTCTCTGTTCTGCGAGCAGAGCGAGCTGTCATTGTTATTTGCTGCGACATTCATTCATTCATAGTGCACATCTCTTTTTTTCCCCCTCTAAGCATTAATGTTCTCCCTTACAGAGGACAGCACCTCCTGAAACCCTCTGTTCCATGCTTCTCTTAAACATATGATCCCCAAAACTCCCTTTTGCACTTTCTGAACCAGAAGGAGCAGCTGGCTCTGTCCTGCAGAGAGGCTGGGGCTGGCAAAGCTGCAGGAGTTGCCAGCCTGGGTGACCATGGCACTCTCACAAGCTCTGCAGGGTCCTGCAGCTCCAGCACATGGACTAAAGCAAGCTCTCATCTCCTCCACAACAGGCCCCCCAGTTGCCCTAGCTCTGACTTGACCCGGCATTGCACGCAGAATAAATTATTTCAGATGTATATTTTTCCCTGAACTAGCTGGAGCCTGGCTGCCTTTGCCAATGGTGCTAAGGGAGATGTGGTGAAATGGGCTTCAGCACAAGCTCTCTGGAGCATGGAGACCTTGGGAATGAATCTTGGGTGACTACACCACACTTCCTCATCTTTGCTAAGCTTAGGTGTATGAATTTATATTGCAGTGACAGTTTAAGAAGGCCAGAGGAGGACAGCCTGTCTCCAGTGACTCCTGTGTATGTGGCAAACACCTGTTGTGATTCTGATTTAATTACACACAAAAACTTCACTGAGCCAGATGGGCATAATTTTTATTGCTTCTATAGCTGTAGTAACTGGGTGGTTTTAAAAAACTCTACAGATTAAGGGTGTCATCCATGATGAGAGACACTAGTAAATCTGCAGAAGCGCTGAGGTTTTCTAGGCTGTACAGCAGGAAGCTTGCACAGTGTGTTTCTGGGAGAGGAAGTGGTTCCCATTATTCTGTGTGAGGAGTGAAACATCTGCTGGAAGTTTTCTGCAGGCATATTGCCTGAGCTAAAGGAAAGGCTACAATTAATTATTATGGGACCTCAGAGATGGTTGTTGCTATTTTGAAGCAGTTGCACAATAATGTAGTTGTTAGCTTGGTTTCATACCATTGAGGTCTCCTGGAGGGAGTAAGTATCACCCTTCAGTGACTCATAAACTTTAGGCAGCTAAGGAAATTCTTAGACTTGCTTGTTATCAGAGCAGGAAGATCTGAATGTTGGCTGGAAGAAAGCTCTCTAAAAGTTTGCTGTGTTAATGCCAAAGGTTGCAGGTACCTGACCTACACTGTTCTTGTACCTGTTAGCAAGACAAGAAATTAAAAAAAAAAAACAAAACCCAAAATCCTTCCACTGGAGGTGCAGTTCCTCCCATATTGATTGTAAGCTTTTGCCATCAGGCTTTTCTCATTGCCTTTTGTTGAAGGAACGTAGGGATTTCCCGGGACTGATTCATTCATTAGAAATAACCAGTGGAGTGCACGTTTCCTCCTTCAGAATGAAGTTGCCCCATTGCTGTGTTGGTTGACCTTCTTCTGATAGGAGTGTCTTAAATTTCTGATGGAAGACCCTTAGTGCCTTGTAGACCTGCCCACAGCAACTGGACCAATTAATGAGTATTGGCAATTATTCTATTAGTATTCCTGTAGTATCTGTGAGCTGTTGAGGGGATGCTCAGCATGCCAGGTGCCATATGAACCGACGACAAAGGCTGCACCTGCACTCAAGAGCTTAGGTCATTCCAGAAAGACAGAGGCAGAAGAGCCATATAAAGAGAAACCCAAGAACAGAGGTAATATGCTCAGGGGAAGCCAGACACTCCAGTCTGACTTAGCATTTCTCCTGTAAAGAGATCCAGTTATCCAATGTGCAAAATACAGGACGATGAAAAATTTGATCGAGCGGACTTAGCTGACAGATGAGCTTTAAACTACCACACGCCTCAGCTGCCATATGAAAGATGTGCACAGATGTCCCCTGCTTCCATGCCCATTGTTTTTTTCCACTCAGGTGGGTTAATGCAAAACAAGGGACACTGAGGAAATTTCCAGCCAAGGTTTCCCTGAGTTCAGTTAATTGGATCGAGAAGATCTGCTTCTCTTGGACTAGCAGAAACAAGCTGCTATTATTTCACAGCCTAATGACAAATCCAAGCATTGTCATTATTAATATTGTTTCCAAACCTTGTTTATGACCACCTGGCTTCATTGAAACATGTTTTGTGGTGTTAGGTTTTGTTCATTGCTTCTTCACATATGAAAAGGCCAGGAAGCTGTGAGCGGCAGCATGCGTCGCCTGTGGAGCCTCTGATGTCTGTGCAGGACAGGATCAGTGCTCACTCAACTAGAGCGCTATTTAGTTTATCTCCTTTCCCTAAAATTCATTTTCATTGAACTTGTATTTCCATCTTCTCCATCCTTCTGGCACATGCATTTTTTAAAATCAGCCAGTGGTTTCAGTGATTCTTCATTGCTTAAGCAACATTTCCTTGACAAACCAGATGATGCAGGTTCAAGGAGCAGTGAGCTGAAAATCAAGAACTGGGCAGCACAGTGAAGCAGTAGATTAAACTAGAGTTTGTCAGCTACCTCTGTTGTGATTAAAACATCATGGGAGTCATGAAAGAGAATTTATTTCAGTTGACATCTAAGATGCTGTAGCTTTCCCTATCTCCCTGCTCCCCTCCAATTTCTTCTCTTAGTTAAACATCAAAGACTCTCTTGGATTGTAAACTCTGATTTGTTTCACAATGCTTATCACTGCTTGTTTTTTTTTTTTTTTAGTCCAATTTTAAACATATTGTGAAGACTATTACACAGATCATAGATGTTATTGTTGGAAAGAGACTCTGAATTCTTCTCCTGATCATTTCATCATGACTGTGCAGGAGGTGTCAATACATTTCATCAAGAGACAAGGCTTTCTGTGCTTGTCTCTGTTTCCAGAGAAATTAATATAGGACACAAGTCTTAGGTGTTACAGAAGGCGGCCAGTTGGCTAGCCTATCTGCTGGACTGGAAAGTTGTAGGACAAGCTGTTTCTTTAGTCAGGTCATTCAGACTTGCTCCACTCCTCTTGCTTTCTGTGTCCATGGCTTGTTGATTGGGAATGTTCTGTTCATGTGCAGAGATTTACTGCTGTGGGTTGCTGAGCGCCAGGAAGAGTGACTGCACAGGCCTACCTCCATCCATGCTGAACAACCCTGAAACTCCCCCGTCCAGAGGACAGTACAGAATAAGAATGAAGGGAAACATGTCCTTGATCTGCTGGTACAATAAAGGGCACTTTCGTTTTCTGACCAACGCCTATTCACCGGTTCAACAAGGTAAGCAATATTCCTGCTGCTCAGCTGGGAAGTCCACATTCTTTATATGAGAAGGCAAGATGAATAATTAGCCTGAACAAAGAGCTTGATCATAACATCCTAGATAAACACTAGTAGGAGTGATGACTTCCCTTTTGTGGTTTCCTACAGCTATTCTGTTTTCCCCATACAAAGGTTAAAAGCCTACTGCTAATGCAACCTCCTTTGCCTGAGGTGGTGGAGGCAGTAGCCTTTTAGGTACAAAGATTATATCTCTGCTGATGGTCGGAGGAGGGAAGAGGGTTGTTGTGTAACGCTGTTCTAGCCCCAGTTGCAAAGCATCTTGTAGGATTGCTGCTACAGAAAAACTAATAAGCGTCATGATGTACTTAGAACTCTGAGCAGATCCTACAATTAATTATTTATCTTATCCAGTAAAAACTTAGTCACAAACAAATGTCTTTTTGCCAGAAGTAAATATGATTAAGGCTTCCTGTTGTATGTTAAATTGATTTTAGCAGCTGATGAAAACAAACAAAACCAGATAACTTGGATAGTTCAAATAATTGCAAAGAGCTGCTTGATACTGTAATATTTTCCTTTTACAAAGCACATAGATGTTTTTAAGAAGGTTTGAAAACTTTTGTAAGATGCAATATGATTAGCTAATTCTTTCAAATTCATCTTTCAGTGAAAATGTTGCTTCCATTTCTCTTCATTTTTATTATTCAGAATTATGTATAACTACCTGAGATAAATAAGAATAACCTAAACCTTTGAATGTAAAGACACCAATCCAAAGGTATCTTCTACACTCATCATCTGACTCCCGAGTGACTCTCAAATGTGTGTGCAGGCTACAGAAACAAAGTTAAGGCCTTGATTTACTGTGTGATAAGCTGAGAAGTTGACTTAATGTGTTGTTCAGTGCCTTGCCAGAAGCAAAATGTGGCTGATTCAGAGGAATTCTGCCAGGCACGGTAGCAGAGCAAGAATTTGGTGACTCGGATAGGCCAGTGTCTGAGCACCAACACTGCAAATATGTCTGTGAAGGAAATATTACTAGAAAAATACTCATTTTGTAAATATCGGTGTTAACTGCCCCTTATAAAAGAGAGGCCAAAGCAGACTTTGCATTGGCAGCGTCCTTTACAAGCAGCACATGGAAGTGTGAGCTGTTGTGCTTTTGATTGACCTTGGGTCTCTTTTGACGTAGACAGGATTGTAGGTTGCGTGTGCAAGGTAGTTTAAGGTCCACTGATTGGGACCTGTGCATCTGATGGTGGGCAAGACATGCCCTATACATTGGTCACTAAATGCTTGCTGGGACAGCTGACATAGTTCATGGTGAATCAGAGCAGAAGAGGCTGGCTTTTTAAAGAGTGCTGCTGCAGGGAAGAGAGTCTCTAGTGGAGAGCTGGGAACAGATGGAGACGCGGTTGGAAGACAGGAGACCAGATTGCCTGCCTCTAATTTGGCATCTCTGAAGTCAGTGCAGCAATGCTAGTTTCAACCAACTTGAAACTTGACCACCAAAGTCTCCTTTAAGGCATGTAAATAGAGAGGAGGAAGAGGAAGAGGAGGAATCTGTGCTCCTTGAGGCAAACCTATTCCACAGACCTGCTGAGCACATCCTAGATGGGAGAGGAGGTAGAGATGAAGGGGAATAAAACCCACACAAGGGTAGCTGGATAGAGACTGGTGCCAGTGGGATCATCTGACATTGCATGGTACGTGATTGCACTTGGTTGAGCATAAATGTTGATGGGGTGGAGGAGGCCATGAAGAGAAAGACCTTAAAAACAGAAGGCAAGACATGGTCAAAACAAAACTTTGGATGAGAAAAGAGGTGGATATAGCTAATAATGAGCTATTTATTGCAATTTAAAGGAAAGTCTAGAAGGTAAATCTTTCCTGTACTCGGAGTGCAAATCCCACCCAAGACAGCAGCACCAGGAGGGCAGTACGCTTGTCAGAGCTGATCTATGAATACTATTCTTAGATGCAGCAGGTTATTTATTATGGATGTTTTAAACGAACCTGTCATAATGCATCATCTCAGATGCCAAAGGATGAGCCTTATTCCTTTAGTCTTGCAAAAATGTCCTTCTTACTCTGCTATCAAGTATGAAGTTTCTGCCTTAATTTCCCTTAAGCTTTAACTTTGGTTTAATTTTCCCTTGTGTTTGTATTACAAAAGTACTGAGAAACCAGTACCAAAAGAGGTTGAGACTATTGGAGTAAAAAGTTACCCTTCTTCTAAAGCAGGTGATGTATATTGTCACCTGCAGAAAAAGGAATTCCAGACACTCCACCCAGCAAGTCAGCTTCATTGGGAGCCCAACTTAAGTGCCTCTCTGCAAATGCACATAGCATTGGGAATAAACAAGAAGAGTTAGAGATGTGTGCACGCCTGCAGGGCTACGACCTTGCTGGCATCACGGAGATGTGGTGGGATGTCAGCAACCAGCTGGAGTGCATGGAGCTCTGCCTGCGGATGGATGAGGAGCTGACGGAGAGCTTATGGGTCAGGATTAAAGGGAGGGCAGGGACAGGCGATATTACAGTGGTGGTTTGCTACAGGCCACCTCACAAGGGAGACCAAAGAGACGAGGCCCTCTATAGCCAGATAGGAGCAGCTTCACCGTCACAAGCCCTGGTCCTCATGGAGGACCTCAGCCACTCCAATTTCTGTTGGAAGGACAGCACAGCAGGGCACAGGCCTGGCAGAAGGCTCCTGGAATGTGTTGATGATAACTTCCCTCTCCAAGCGAAAGAAGAGCCAACGAGGAGAGGTGCTGTGCTGGATCTTGTTCTCACCAACAAGGAGGAGCTGGTGGGGAATGTGAAGCTCAAGGGCAGCCTTGGATGCAGTGACCATGAAATGGTGGACTTCCTTAGGGCAGTGAGGAGGGGAGCAGCAAGCTTACTACCCTGGGCTTCAGAAGAGCAGACTTTGGCCTCTTCAGGGATCTGCTTGGTAGAGTACCATGGGATAAAGCCCTGTAGGGAAGAGGGGCCCAGGAAAGCTGGTTGATATTCAAGGATCACCTCCTTCAAACTCAGGAGTGATACATCCCAAATATCCAAAAGGAAGTCAGGCAAAAATGTCAAGACTGCATGGATGAACAAGGAGCTCCTGGACAAACTCAAAAACAAAAAGAAAACCTACAGAGGGTGGAAGCAAGGACAGGTAGCCTGGGAGGAATACAGAGATGTTGTCCCAGCAGCCAGGGATCAGGTTAGGAAAGCTAAAGCCCTGATAGAATTAAATCTGGTGTCAAAGGCAGCAGGAAAAGCTTCTATAGGTATATCAGGGATAAAAGAAAGACTAGGGGAAACGTGGGCCCTCTCCAGAAGAAACAGGAGACCTGCTTACCTGGGACATGGAGGAGGCTGAGGTACTCCACAACTTTTTGGCCTCATTTTTCACCCACAGGTGCTCTAGTCACACCACCCAAGTCGCAGAAGGCAAAGGCAGGGACTAAAAGAATTACCACATTCAGGGGGTTGTGCCCAAGTATGGTGAGAGTGGGGAATGGGGCCAGAGGACTCTGATGGAAATACTTTGAACATTAGACCTTGTACAGTGCCGACCATCTGCAATTCTGATGAAGAACTGTAAGAAATCTAAAAGCCATACAGCACTTGGAACACGCAGTGCCCCCTCTGTTACATTATGTTGTGAAATCTCAGTGCATGCCAAGGTGGATGCAAGTGCTAGAATTACTGAGCCTCCACTTTTAAAAAAACATTATTCTAGCTCCCAGAATCACAGATTGGCTTAGAATAAGTGTTTGAGGAAACAAACACATGTACACCTTTATCTTTCTGCTTATTTCATTTGGGGTGGTATTTCCCAAGCTTTGCTTGATGAGCATCCAACTTAAAAACTTTTTTAAAAAAGGTTAAAAAACCCCAAACAACAACAACAACCAACCAATAAACAAACAAACAAACAAAAAAGCAAAAAAACCCACCCAACCCAAAAGCTGATGCCTGTCTGCGGTGGCAGCGTCATAGCTGGCAGCCCTTCCAGCACGCAGGCAAAGGCAGGCCGTGGCGGCAGCGCAGGCGGCGTGTTTCCTGGAGTGCTGCCAGGGACCTGGAAATGGGAACACAGCGATGCTGGGGGAGGACCAGGAGGGGAAATAGCTCATCAGATGTGCCGGTGAGTCAGCTGGCTTGGGACCCCTTGCCACCAAGACCTGCAGCTAGGAAAGACCCATCTCCGGCAGTTGCCTTCCCTGGAGAGGTGGCCTATGGCTGTGAAACAAGCCTAGGAAAGGCTATAAAAATAATGTGCGTGTAAATCTATTTATATTCTCAAAACAGAGGAACGTTATGTGGAATATAATAGAAAGTGAGAGGGAGTATATGGTACCCACACAGCTGCCACCGCAAAGCATTTTAAGCATTTTTTTTTAAGAACTATGAATACAAAGCAAATTGGAAGGGAAATATAAATCCTCCGAAGGAAGAGAGGGGAAAGAGAAGAGAGTAGAGCAGGAGGAGAAAGAAGGGGATTTTTTTTTTTTTTTTTTTTTTTTTTTTTTTTTTTTTTTTTTGTCAAGCGCTGGCATCAGTAACATACTTATTTCTGACCTGCCCAGGTGAGATGGTGAGTGATCTTGCAGCGCTGATGCAGCAGGCTGGTGGTATATATTTACCTCACACTTGCCAGATTTTTGTAGGACTCATGAAAGGACCAAAAAAGCACTGTAATAAGTATGTAAAGGTAATAAAGAATTTATTTATTTAATTGGGGTTTTTCTCCCTCCCCTTGGGCTACATTTACACCCAGCTTTGGGAGGCAGAGGTGAAAGGAGAGTGTATTGACCAATTTAGAAGTGATATCATTTTGGACTTTTGAAAAATCAGACTTTAAAGACCCCACATAGATTGCTGCATGGCTGAGCTGTAACGTGACATTTAGTATCTGTCGTAAGTCTTGCTTCAAAATAGAACCTGGCAGCTAGGACAGCACAGGGGGCTCGACAGAGATAATGGATGGAATGAGACTTCCAGCTGAAGGAATGAGATGGTGAAGTCTGTAATCAAAACGTGAGGAGCATTGTAGGAATGATTGTAAAACAGTTGGGAGAAGGAAGGCAGTGAGAGTTTGAAGGCTTGAGAAATGAGAAAGGCCAGAATTGAACCTGTACTGAGGCAATTATAAGAAAGGCTGCAGTCAAGCCTGGTCTTCTCTCGACCTGGAGAAAAATAGTGTTGTGCCTGTTGCTCTTGGCCTCCATGGGTGGAGTTGAGCAAAGGATTTAATTACGAAAGACTCATTTGGGACCTTCAGAACTCAAAGCATAAAATACGTAGCACAGCTATAGAGGTGACCACAACTCATTGTGAACCAACAGAGGTTGGTTCAGACAGACACTGTCTGTCGGGGGCTACAGCAATGTGTGGTGTTTTCGGAACATATGATAAAAGTGTTTGTGTCTTTTTTCATTTCTTTTTCATTTCCACCTGAAAAATGGTCCCTCTTCTTCCCCTTCCACTTGCTTGACGTCCTACCAATGAATAAAAAAAAAAACAAACAAATTAACATCTCTGTTACAGACAACTTCCCAGTTTTGGGGCAGAAACTGTCAATAAGGTTTGTTTTATAATAAACTGTATATAGACAGCATATCTTTTAATTGCTAGACCTACTGTGTGGATTTAAAACTGTTGTGTTTCTAATTGATGCAGGAGTTATAATTAAGAGAAAAAGTGGAGAGATTCCGTGCCCATTGGCGGTTGAAGCATTTGCTGCTCACCTTAGCTATATCTGCAAATACGACGACAAATACAGCAAGTAAGTCAGAATTTGAGCATGCGTGTCTGTGTGTGTGTGTATTTCTTTCACTCCTCCTTTGTTGCTGCAATGTTTGAGGAGTTCTCCATGGTGAGCTGCAGCTGAGGGCCCAATCCTGCATTCACAGAATTAAGCTCTGACAAAACTCATGTTTCAGTCAAAGAGCAGAAGCTGACTGCACAAGGGCAAGAGCTGCATTGCTAGTGGTGTTTTGGCTCTATCAAACCATCCACCAGTCAAAAAAATTTTGAGACTTATGTTCTCAGCATCTTGTAAATTATTTTAATGAATTGTTGGGAAGATGAGCCAGCAGGCTGACATTCTTGGCCACATCAAATTGAAGGCTAAATAGAAAATTCAACAATGGTCTACCAGCCCCAGAAGTCTCAGGCTAGCTGAGCTCTCCACCCCTATCAGCCGATGGTTTTTATCTGTCCTGGTGATATTTGTGTCACCTGGAGCCAGAAGAAAAGGACATTCAGTTGTGACTGTAAAGCTGATCTTGATGAACAGGGAGAACGGAATGTAGATCTTTTGGCTCCTGAATTCCAGCTGGGGTCTTCAATGTTAGCTCTTAATGTATCAGGGAGAAACAGAAGTGAGTAAGAATAGCAGTGGTGAAGCTTGGTTGTGGGAGTAGTGATGAGGTGCAGAGGATTTCAAGAACTAAAAAACAAGGAGAGTGAAAAAGCAACAGGGATTTTCTAAGCCAGTTCTGTGCAAGGCAGCAATAATTCAGTAGAAGACATGAAAGAGGAGGAAGTGGTTGCTGGAGACCGATGCTGGGATCTGATCTGAAAGAATCAATACGAAAAAGAGGTGAGGTAGTAGATTTAAATGGTTACTGAAAAAATGAAAGTAGGAAAGTGGGAAATCTTATGACCAAAGAGCGAAAATTCTAGCAGGCCTAGAATTAGTCAGAACCTAAATATAAGGATGTCAGTCCTTTCTAGCTGTGCCTTATGGAGAGGTGCTCCACATACCAGCATTGCATGCTCTGGCTCTACCCCCACATCCTCCCACTTGCTGTTGACAGCAGCAGAAATCATTCTTTGCTCACAATAGAGACAAACAAGAGGAAAAGCATCAGCAGTCTTCCCTAAACTGTAATGTAGTGTGCCTGAAGCTTTTTTTTTAGTTACAAATTGGGGGGATTCAGACCCACAGCTCCCGTCACGTGGATGTTTGTCACAGGTAAGCTCGAGGAGTCTGTATCAGTACCTTTACTTACACGGAGCTGACAGTGTTGCTGAGGTTTTGCTTCGGAGAGCAAGGAAGTCCATTCTTTTAGACCCTGGTAGAAATTTCCAAAATTGTGCAACTTAGCTGTAAATTACTGTAAAAATACATTGTAAAAGATTTCTTTAAGATATTACTTACACTGGGTATTAAGTACTGGGCCTGCTTCCCCTTTGGGACTGCTGAATCTTTATCTGGGGTTATTTCTTACATCCCAGCTGCAAGTGTTTGGCTGAACGGTGCTTTTCTCTCCCCTTCCCTTTTGGCTTTTCAGGTATTTCATTTCTCACAAACCAAACAAGACCTGGCAACAAGTATTCTGGTTTGCCATCAGCATCGCTATAAACAATGCCTACATCCTCTACAAAATGTCAGAGGCCTACCATGTGACAAGGTATAGCCGTGCACAGTTTGGTGAAAGACTTGTAAAGGAGCTTCTGGGCTTGGAAGACACCTCACCCTCCCATTGATGCATTGTTCTTGGTGGTGTAAGCAGGGGGTGGAGGGTAAGCAGAAGAAGATACCACATGTGGAACAGCAAAGCAAGGAACTTGTGACACCACCAGTGCTGTCCTTGTCCAAAAATGCCAAGTGATGCCACTAGAGAGGTGGAAAATTTGTTCCTAGTAGCAGCTGGATGTAAACGTGTCCTGCAGAAAATGCCACTGGAAAAGCTGACACAAAATTGCATACGTGAATGCCCTGTGGAGATCTATACACCAGACTTAAATTAGTCATCATCTCAATGCTATTTGTCAAACAGGGTCATTTTGTAAAGTTCCTCTTGGGCTAAGAGCTTGTCATTAAGGTGACATAGCTCAGCAGTCTTAGGTGGGCATTACAGAAAACTCAATGTCTTACTTGGAGTTCTGGGACAAGCAACCTAAGTCTGCACCACGAGCTGTGGTGGGGCGTGCCTGCCATCCTGGAAGGCATCGCTGCTGTCCTCCCAGTGTGCTAAACGAAGCAGTTCAGATACACGAACACTGAAGCAAGCCTAGTGATAAGCAAAACCTTCACAGGCAGGCAGCCAGGAACTGAGGACCAGTTAAGACTTTTTCTTTCTGTCTTTTTTTTTTTTCTCTTTTGTTTTTATTAATGTAATGTAAGGCACTTTGATCCCAATTAGAACACTCAAAATTAGGAGAAACCAAATACATTAGTGAACTTAAAATGGAAATATGTTTACATTGATTTATTTTTTTTTTAACCAGGATGAAACATTTTATACACAAACGAACAGGGAGTGAGACTGTAAGTATTAACAGTTGAGTAAACCAGTAATACTGCCTCACATCTTAACTGCCACGGTCAGTGTACAGCTGAGAAATCGGAGCATAACTATTATATTTTTTCTTGATTTCAACTATATCTTAAGTGTTGCTTAAAAATCTAGTGTAATGGACTGTTAAGTTTTTAGGAACAACAATTTCTTTTGTAACTGTCAAGACTTCTTTTGGTCCATTTTTGAACTTCATTTGGCACACAGTTGGCAGGAAAAAAATAAGTCATAGAGCAGTGTGTTTCCCATTATCACTGCAGGGTGTTCCGTGGGAATTCTTCTTGTTAGAGAAGTCAGGGCTTGTCACAATAGTTGTAATTAAGCAAATTACATGTTTAGCAAAATAACATAGCATTGTGTCTTACAAAAAGGAAGAAGTCCAGTTGCAACCAGACCTTAAACCTCACTAAAACAGCAAACCCAAAGCACTCTCCTGTTCTGAGTAACACTGCAGAGGACAAGCATTGCCACAGGCTGGTGCCCGTGGCTGAAAAGCCACGTTTCGGTCCTGGTGGACTCTGAAGGCTGCTGAAGCTTTGGAAAACAATGATGTGAGAGAGAGGTGTGACTGAAACAGGAAGAATTGATACTGAGGTGAAATACTACCCTACCCTCTACACATTATTGATTTCTGTCCACAACTCAATCAGCAAAAACCTCTGTGTTCTAAAGGTCAGCAGAGATGGACACAAACAGAATTGTGTTAACTTACAGGGCAGAAACCATGTTGCTTAGAGGATCAGCTGGTTTTAGGTCCCCAAGTCTGAAAAGTTCTGCTGAAGAATGACTTGGGCTGATTCAAGAGGAATGGAGTGGGTGAGTGATTGATTTCTTTATCAGTCTAAACCTCACCAGGTTGTATGTGTCTATCTGGCAAGAGACAATAGAGGGTAAGCAGCATGAGTTTGAGAACTCCCCAGATCTCATCGTTATGTGATGTGCAAATGCATAGCATGTAAATCATAACAGAGGAAGAATCGATCAGAGGTTAGTGAGTTACTGACTCTCCCAAAGAGCATTCTTGGACTGACATCTTTGTTTCCACCAAAGTATTTTTTTTTCTTTTTTTTGGCGTAGACTTAGAGGCAGATCTCACCTGGCTGCAGGGAGAGTAAGGGGATGGCCAGCTCTGTGGTGGTCCTGCTCTGCCTGCCAGCTGTACAATGTACAGCAGTGGGTTTCCTAAGCATCCCTTTTAACATTTCAGTCTGCAAGGTCTACACCAAGAAATGGGGGGGAAAAAGGACAAAACCTTCTGCACTGTGGCCTCCTAGCCTCCAAAGAAGAAGGTTTGTACTGCTCTAGTCCTTGGCAATGCCAAGCTGCATAGGAGCCCAAGGGTAATTTCAAAACTTCTTGGCTCTGCAGAGAACTGAGACCACCCCTCTTCAGACTGAGTGTGTGTGGTTCTTGTCAGTCTTGTGAGGCATGAAAAACACGTGTTCGGCAACATAAACCCACAGTTTCCTTTTTTTTTTTTTAGGGAATTTCACAGAGAAACCTAAAGGCAAATGGTGTTCTTATTGCTCCCTGCTTCAGACAATGCCAGCCTGTATTGCAACAGGAAGAGTGGCTGCAAGTTTATTGTGTCCTGTAAATTTATACAGTAGGAAGAATCGGGGCAGTGAGGAAAGGTCTGGCTGAAACTTTGCTGATGGGACAGCTTGAATGAACAGTAGCTGCTGGGAGCCCAGTTTCCTCACATTCCCTTGCAATGCTGGAGCATTTGCAAGGTGCACATGCCTCCAGCAGAGATGGGGAGGTTTGCAGGACCACCTCAGAGACACTTGGCACTTCTGAGGAGTAAGCACAGCGCTCGCCAGCTGTGTCGTAGCCCCCGGAGGTAGATCTGGAGCCCTTGGCCAATTGTTAGAGTACTATGTATGCTTAAAGGCTTGGATCTAGGCCATCCTGTACAGAAAATGCCTTTTTCAAGTGACAGCAAGTCCAAGGCCTTGGAAATGTTTAACTTTCCACTAATGTATGCTGTTAATTACGTGGATTACTTGAGTTAAAGTCATGAGGTCTTTGCTTTTTCCCTCAGGGACTGGGTCCTGAGTAGTTTTCCCTAGAATTGGTGTTGATGGGGGATTACACAGTGGCTGACTATTACAGGGAAGATGCTTTAGTCTCCTTTGTAAAGGAGAAAAATGAAGACAAAAATATAGCTTTGCAATGAATTTCATTTTCTTAGCCTTAACCATCCCTCATCATGCTGAACTGGTGCCCTAAACATGCAAAAACATTCCATAAGTAAGCAAAAATATTTATATATATTTATATGTACAAAATGCCTGAACAAGCAAAAGCCACCAAAGCATAGTCTATATCCACCTCATCTTCTCCATTTATTGACTGGGTGGGGGTAGGGTTGGGGAAAGTTAAGATTTCTCCTTGCTGAAAAAGCATCTTGCACTTTCTTTATATTACTACAAATGAGGCAAAGTAATTAAGGAATAAATGGAATAATTTTTAAAAGGCAAAAGTTTGTTAACTGCAGCTCAGCTTCTGTAGCATTTTCTTTACTGGAAAACAGCTTACTCAGATTTCGTTCCCCACCTGCTTGTAACATTAAAGCTTCTCCCTAGTTAAAGGGGAAAAAAAAAAAGGGTTACTCTCAAAGTAGAGCAAGGATGCTATTTCTAGTGTGTGCATCTGTGTTAATTGTGCAATGGCTTGTGAAATAATAGCAAGTTTGAGTTGTTTTGGAGGGTTGGTTTTTGGTGGGTTTTTTTTTTTTGTAGCCTTGAGACAATCTGGCTAAGAGATCTTAAAGCTCAGCAGTAGCTAAAATGCAGTGGAAAAGCCAACCAAGTCACAGAGGACCATCTCTAAATTTTTCCAGGAAAAAAAAAAATACAACGGAGCAGCAAGGCTCGTTTCTCTCCTGCTGAACTGAGTTTTCATTCACACACACTTCTGAAAACTGAAAATTACTCGTTTATGGTATACAAACTTTGTTTCAAAGACCTGAGGCCATCAGTAAGCCATACTGACCACTTGCTATGCACAGTCCTTCTTTCGAGGAATGTCTGTTGTGCCATGATCCATTCTTGGAAAACATTTATCTTCCCAGTGTGTTATATAACACTCACTAGAGCTTAGAAGCCACTGTGAAATGGTTTCCACTGCTGTTGTCTCCGTTGAAAAAAAAAAAAAAAAATGCTTCAAGGGCTTGCAGAAACTCTGCCACGTTTTACTTCAGCCCATTTGTGCACTTGACACTAGGGCACAATTTAAAGCCATCTCATCTCTGTTTTCCATTTCTGTTCTCGAGCCCCAACCCTTCTACCTTTACAAAGTAGTCCAAGACTCATGATTTATAGAAGTCTCAGTATCCCTAATGGGTACAACTTTGTTTTTGTCAGACAATTGCTAGAGAAAAATGAATTTAGCTGTTTCCAGACTGACATTAAGAACAGCAGCTCAAAGACAGCATTCCCATTCTTTACCTCCAGCTGCACTTCTGTGGTTTTTTTTTTTTTTTTTCCAGTGAAGAGGGTTTTTTTCCTTCTAATGTTTATTTAGTAGTCTGTCTTGAGCTGGTGAGCAGTGAAAGAAGCCTCCAATATCTCAGTCTTGCATGTCTTAGTCCCCTGGCCCTAGAGCTGATTTTAGTAGTGAGGGAGCGATTATGCTGCACTGATAATTCCACGCATCTGTGCTACTTTCTGTGCAAGGACTGCAAAGTGCTTTAACAACCTCAGCGCTCATGAGACATCATTAGCTCCTCAAATAGGAGCTTCCCCTTCCCTAATCAGACGCCAAGGCACAGCACAGATAAGGGGGTGATGAAACTGTAAAGTGGAGTTTGCACTTCTGCTGATTGAGTCCACGTTCTGCGTCTTTCAGTGGCTTGGTTCTTGTTCAAATGCACGTTTCCAAACTAGAAATAAAAGCATGCCAAACATTGTTCCACATAGCAGCCCAACCTGCCTCAAGGAGCTTAGAGCAGATAGATGGAGAATCTATCTCCATCTGATAGATGCTCTGCTATAGTCCAGCAATCAATGTGAAATTCAGACAAATAATTACTAAGACTGACATGACAAAAGCCTCTGAGGCTTAAATGGAATATGAGGTCTTCCATCCATCTCTGCTGCAGAGTTTGCTCTTGGCACTTTTCTTGTTGCTAGGACTGATGTAAGATTACTGGTTTGTAAAATGAGCCCATTCCCAATTTGGTTGAGAAAAACACTGAAGTGTTAAAGGACTGTTAGCAATGTGTCACAAAGGCAAGGACCTCTAAGCTCAAAACATGCGTATATTTAGCCTATCATTAACCAGGGTGTTCTGCACCGACAGATCACATCATTGTCATCTGCTCAAATGCAAGCCTGTCACCAGTGCTTCTTGCCATATATTCCTTCTTGTAACAGTTCTTCCCAAACCTACCTTTGTTTCCAGAGCATTATGAACTGGAAAAGCTCCTATATCATCATCTCATGGGTGGGGAACAGTTGAGAGTATCTGTGTCTGTACAGAAAGGGCTTCTTCATCTTCTGTTCAGAGATGGCTCTGTGTCTTCAGAAAGCTAGCCCTGGAGAAGTTTCCTGCCCTACGCTTTCCTTTTACTTCCCTCATTCCATGGATTTAGAGCATCCAAATCATCCTGCAGGTCCTTGGTCAGTCTGGGAGAGCTGGTGACACAGAGTTGGCCTTTCAGTTGAGTTTTATACCATTACTTAGCTGATCCTTCCTGCTATTTTGTGAATCTCAGATGAAACAGGGTATTGTTTCTGAAGCCTATACTGATTGCAATCACTGTGAAGGTGTTGCCTGCTTTGCCCCGTTAGTGCTGCCCGTCAGATTCGCATGGACCCAACACAGGTATCCGCATCACCACACGCACTGCTCCCATGGGAATGGCTGTAACATTCCTCAGCTCTAAATCGCTGTCAAAGAGGGGCTTTTAACATGGTCTAGGGAGTTTTTTGGTGTTTGTTGGGGTTTTTTGTTTTGTTTTGGGTTTTTTTTAACCCTTCTACTCTGATGGGTCTGGTGAACAGCTGTTAGGTATCATGGAAAGGCCTTAAGTGGTAAATCCCTTTTGTATCACTCTTCTGAAGTAATATTTGCTTGTAGTAGATGTCAGGGTGGTCCACACGATGTGCAGCGCAAAAAATCTTACCCATGAAAACATCACTCTGCAGAAGCACTCGTTTGGTGTAACTGCAACAAGCTTTGGAGGTGGGGGGCGCACCTGGATGAAGAACCTAGTGGGAAAGGACTGTGACACTGTGCTGTAGGGCCATGACATGCAGGACCTGATTGGATAAACAAATTGGGGAAAAATGAGTGCAAATTGGGACCCAAGCTTCTTGAACAAACAGACTTCATGTTTGAGCTAGTCTCCTGAGTTTTACAACAGAGCATTTTGTCCCATTTTCACTAGTTAACAAAAAAAAAAAAAAACCAAACCTAGAAACTGAAAGGCCCAGCCTCGTACACTAGGTTCATCTGTCCAGAACCCCAACCCACTTGATGTCCAAGTAACTTTGTGGTCTTGTTCTCCAATTAATCTGTGTCAAGGTGTGTGCAAAAGGTGACTGCTGAACAATTTGCACCTGGCTATGAAATGGAGTTACTCATTTGATGGAAAACCAATTGCAGGTCTCTTGGACTGACTTTTGCAACCTGGATTTTTCTTCTAGTTGTAAGCCAAATCTTTGCCTGGCATTGCTGTACTGAAATTAAAAATAACTTGACCCCATGGTCTGGGGTGAGATTAAAGAGAGCAAAACTCAGACTTGTGCCAGAGATGAATCTGATCCCATAGAGTTGCGGTAAATTGGCAGATACAAGGAGGAGTTTAAGGGGAAGAGCGGTGGGTTTGAGGAGGCAGAGGGAAGCTCAGAGGTTGGGCATGCAGAGGGAAAGGAGCCAGGGGATCCTTTCTAACTCTCATCTTCCCAGCATGTGTACCCCCCTCCCCTGCTGCCCTTGAATTAAAAAGGAAAGGCTGATGTTTAACACGAACAGCTTGCACAGCTGCTTTAGCTCCATCGCTGGCCTCGCTCCACACCCTTCCTTCCACTGTACATGTTCAGGAGCCATCGATCTCGGAATCAGAGCACTGCTGCACATCAGCACGGCACGGAAACACCACAGTAGAAAAAGGAACAGTTTGGATGCTGGAAAAGGAATCTCCCCTGCTACGTTTCGTTTTCATTTATTTTCAGTCTGTGCAACTTACATTCCATCAAATGCAGTGGCAGTACCAAAGGCAACGAGGGGCCTTAGCTGGCCCAGGGCTTTCAAGACGACTCCGTGGGGCTGCGCTCACAACATCAGGGCTGCGCTACAATTCTGTTGCAAAGTTCCATATTCTTTGTTATTCTAAAGACTTCCATTGAAAATGTAAATTCCAGAGGTAAAGCATACACTGCAATTGCTTTTTTTCTTTTGCTTTTTTTTTTTTTTTAATTTGAACCTCCCAGAGCAATTTTGTAACAGCCAAGTCTTTCAAGAAACACAGGTGTGACCTCTTCACAGTAAGAGATACACAACTGTGTTCCTGCATGGGACAGGGAACCACTTTTGTGACACCGGTTTTGTTCTACACAAAGGCACGCTTGCAATAAATTTTTACAAGTTTTGTACACCATGAGCTAAATTCTGAGTTCCAAAAATGTGAAGTGTGGCAACAATAACAGAATGGGTTTATAGTATCACTCTGATATCTCGTCATGTGATTTTATTTCTTCAACAAAGTTTGTTTACAATCAGCAACTTTGAAATACAGTCAGATATATTACCAGTTGCTTTTCTGTCTTGTTCTTCTCTGGAATAAGGGGGGAAGATTTTTGGTAATCCTCTCTCTGGGTGTGTGGGTGACAGGACACGGAGAAAATACTGCTAGATAAATTACAGCTTCTCACTCTCAGACCGTTAGAGGCAGAAGCCTGACACCTTTATCCAGTCACTGAGTACAAAGGCATTTTCTTTAGAAAGAACTGAGTTTATAAAGTCTTTCAACGTGCTCTGCACACAGGCATAGCAAAGGGGACTACTGCCCCCCATGCCCTCCTGGCACCCACAAGCGATGTTTCCCAGCCACCTCAGACTGGAAGGGGTGGACACAAGGATGGGGGCGCCTGTCCCAGCTCTCGGAGGTCTCTCTGCTGAACGGTCCCAGTCCTTTGGCCTCACCGCTCTGACTTCCTTGCAAGATTTGTCTTTACCAACAGTGGTGCCCACTGAAACCACAACCTGCATGCCAAATATGTGGGGTTTGCAGGCAAAACCAGACACGCATCATCTGCGGATGACAGCTGTTTCACAGCTCCAAGTTGACAAGTTACTACGACCGAGTTTAAACCTTCATCCACAGAGGGAGCAGAAACCTTGCAGGAGAAGAACGTAAGTGGGGTTACAGCAGGTATTTGCCAACAACGACAATAAAGATTTCCCCCAGGCCTTGGACCCATGTTCCTCATTCTCCTGTGGCCACAAAGCCCTGCCCCAGGGACCAGGCCACGGAGCATCCTCCCAGCATGGGCTGGTGTGTCTCAGCACTGACCTCTTGCTGTGGCCTGTCAGGTGTCTGCCCTGTCTTAACTTGCTCGGGACATATCTTCATAGTGACATATCTTCATTTCTTCAAGAAATTTAGTTTGCATTTAAGTTGTCCAAAGGAAAAAAAAAAAAATCTAGATTTTCAGGAAAAATAAAACATTAATGGAAGGGACCAGTAGTGAGCCCTTTGACCTTTTCAGTATCTGTGTGACCCCAGTGTCTAGGAGGTGACTATTTGAAGTTGCTTAGCTAGTATCAGAAAAGGGGAGGGAAGCAGATTCTGGCATGTTCAGCAGAGCCAAGTTCTCAGAAATCTTTGTGACATATGGATGGATAGCTGAATTGACAGCCCTTGGTGTTCTGTGGACCCTTCACACAATCAGCTCATCCAAGAAACGGGTTCCTTTTCTCCTGTGCCTTGTATTTTTTTGCACCGTAACAGTCACTGCCAAATAGATGGGGAGGAATCCATAGGTTTTTACTTTAAGACATCGCATCCAAGATCAAAAAGTGATCAAACCACAGCGCTTGCCTGCAGCACACAGTGGAGGCTGGCTCATCCCAAGCGCGCGCTGGGGCTGGAAACATGCAGGTCTGTCCTCAGGGAGATGGATTAGCACAAACACACCCTGGCTGGTGGCAGGGCTCCGTAAGATGCGAACGGCCATGCGCAGCACAGCACCTGCACGCGAAAGGAGCTCCATATGTCACTTCACAGGCACCGAAAGGCAGGAGGGACCTAAGGAGCTGATTACGAGACCCTGCAGAGGGACCCGCCGCACACCGGTCAAGTTGTTCAGCTGTGTCGTAAACCAGATGAGAATGTCTCTGAGGTCACTGTCATGGCTGGAGAACCACCCCTGGCAGCACGTCGCTTTGCTCCCTGGTCCCTGGATGCGCTGTGGCCAGAGCTAACGCTGTGTGTAATCAGGCTACGTGATCAGAGTTGCGAGGAGCAATGTGAATGATCTTTAACACACTAATTGAATAAAACAAGCAATTTAATTTGTGAATTTATGAAATCCAAGATCCGATTAACACTGAGACACACACATGAACACAACCTCAGCACTGTCATTTGAAACAGTGCCATCCTTTCAGATCAGGCCAGGGCCTGCAGTAACTCAATCTCCTGTGAAACTATTCTCAAGAGAATTTGCAATTAAAAATTCCAGCAATGTAGTCTTTCTTAATTAAGCCAAACTTAACATTCCATTTTACAGTGTCTCCTAATATCCTGTTCCACTTACCCCTTTATCCCCAGAGGGGAGTAGAGAGAGAAAAGTGCCAAGTCGCAGATGCCGCAGAGAAGGATACCCCCAGCCATCACTAAGTCAGAGCACAGGCACTCTTAAAGCACCTTCATCCCAGACTTGAAAAAGCACTTCACGTGTGTTAATGAGCAGCATCTCATCAGACCCCTGCGAAGCGAAGTCATCTCGACTCGCTTCGGAGACCACCTCCATGCTCCAGTTTCTGTAGATCACAGCACTGGTCGGATGCGCGGCCAGCACCACTTTGTCTTTGGGAGTGAGAGTTTACAAAAACAAAAGGCAAAAGGGGATGAGAATTGAGGAGTCAGAGACCTCTCTCTCTCTCTCTATTCTGTGGTTCCCAGTTCCCCAGGTGAGGGCTTGGACGGGATTCCCCAAGGAATGCCTGCACTGGCATCACCCATCAGATATTGGTGCAGGATTCAGATATTTTACCAGATTTCTTTCTGCCTTTCTCTGCAGAATTTGCTTTCTGTTACAAGTTTTGTCTGGGAATCTAAAATCCTTCCTTCATCCAAGAAGCAAGAGCAGCAGCAAAGCAGATTCTCGGGCTCGTGGGGAATTTGCCATCCACAAACCTGGATGAGAATTCCCTGCCCCGCACAGACAGGCTGCTCACCTCCTGCAGCACAGCCCTCGCCCCGCACCGGCCCGGAGGTGGCTGGTCCCGACTGCGATGTCAACACGCTGAGGCGCAACAAGCCAAAATACACTCCTTTTCCTACTTCGGTGACTCAGGGTTGGATTGCATCCTGAAAAGAAGGGTTAAATATTCCTTCTGCCAGATTTGGACTCCCCAAGAACAACAAGACAGGGTTCAAAATCGCAGCGTTGTCTCGTACCCTTTGGGAAAACGGCAAAGCAAACCACTTCAATCTCTTCTGGACAGACACAAAATTAAAAAAAAAATAAAAAAAAAACAAAACAAAAAAAACCCCAAAAACAACAACCTGCCAGGTACAATGATGCCAAATGATCTACAAAAATGGGAAGTTGTGAGGGAAACGGGGAGAGGAGAGAGACATTTCTTTAATTTGCTGTGAATAAGATAAGCATCTGCAGCCAGTCACTCCGGAATAAATTGCGAATCTCTCTTAGGAGTTGGAAAGGTTCATTGCCTAGTCATCTGTCTGTATCTTAAAGCCTTTTAACATTGAAATTGTTGGAGATAAAGACAAATACATGGATTAATGTACATATGTATCTCTTGAACATTTGGACTGAAAAAGCTGGTTTCCAAACACAAGTTGTATCTCCATCCAGCCACAGAAGGAAGTCCCCATCCAACACTCGCAAAGAAAAATGTAATTCTGTACCTGTCAGCGTTCCTCCAGTTTGTGCATTGTCTGATTCATTGTCTGAATCATCTTTTTTTTTCAGTCCTCTCCGTTACTGTGCCCAACAACCCCACCAGCTGGTACAGAGCTACTTCTGAGCCTGGATGGAAGAGAGGCGTCCCAACAACTACCTTGGCATAGCGTTAGCATAACATTTTTGTGTTCAAGTAATCACCTTTTTTGTTTCTGTCCCGTGATTAACAGATCAGGTAAAGCACTGCTCTATTCAGAAAAGCAATCTCAAAAGTGCCACTGCAGAGTTCCACAGTTTCTCTTTCAAGACACCAGATAACATCAAGTATTTACCAAACCAAACAGGGGCGATGACCCACAGTCTGCAGCCAGACTGAGTAATCAGCACTATTGAATTCTGCAAGTCAGATTTAATAAACTTACTAAAATAGGAGCAAGACTAGCACTTTCAATGAAGAAAATGTGTTACTGCAGCCAGGAGCTTGCTGCCTGTGCCTCTGGACGAGAGAAGCTCTGATGTATCCGAAATGAACTTCAGTAGGACTCAGACCAGCTGCTAAACATCTGTGTTCCTTACAGGGATCTTGGCCAATGCCCTAAACAGGCACTGGATAGTTTGGACAAGTCATACATATTCAAGCAGCATACTCTTACCTGGGATGACAGCAGCCGTTTCAATGCATTGTGCACTACAGTGATTTCAGAAGCTGCTTTTACATCACGTAAAATATTCCTGCCTTCCTCCTGGCGCGGGGCGTAGACACTTGAGTGGGCTCAGTGGGTGCCAGCAACAGCTTCCTATTGCTCGCGCAAGAAGCAAGAGATTCCTCAGCGTTTGTTCCCACAGGCCACCACGAAGGATCTGTTTCTCAGGATTTGCCCAATAGCATCACTACCAAATTTCAGTGGAAACATCTACAGAGGCCGTGTGGCTCAGCAGACCAGTTGTAAATCACGTACCGTGAAGAGCTTGCAAGGCACTGGGATGAATGTTTTTCCGATTACTTCCCAGCAGAGCAGCCTGCAAGAGTGACGACCAGGTGCCTGACAAAACTGGGTGGTGAGGGAGCCTCCCTGCTACAGCCCAAACCTCAGCGGTGCTGGAAATCCTGTCCTGCAGCTACGTAGGTGGGGACCCAATCTCGTGCCTGTGCATCAGGTTTAACCACCAGATCCACCAGACCAGCCCCCTCCTCCTCTCTCTGTGTGCTTGTCCTACCTGCTGTCTCCTCAGTTTTATTCAGAAAACTGGAACAGAAAGAGAGAAAGAAATAATTTTTTTCTGTTACTGTTCCTTTTTAAACAACGCGGAGTTATTTATAGCATGGCTTGGCTCATTGTTGCGAGACAGCAGCGCCCTTTCCCAGCTGACAGCCTCCCCAGCAGTGACAGCCTGGCAGGGTTTTGTCGCCTGCGGTAGCTTAACCCAGTTTCCCGAGTGGTTAATGAAAAGCAGCAGTGGGCGAGATCCGCGGCTGCTGCTGCTCTGCGGGACCCTACGCAAAGGCTGAAGCGGCCAGGAATGCAGGAGCAGCTCTGTCTTCTTAAGAGAGATTTCCTCATAAAAGGGTGGCTGCAAAGTCATCCTCCCTCGTTGAAAACAAAGCATCACATCTTATCCGGTGTCAATCCAGTGGGGAAGTTGCCCTTCCCTCCCGTCGGCACCTCAGGGCTGTATGATGGAGGCACTCAGAGGAGAGCACGCCGCTCCCCAGGCAAGCGACCCAAATCCTGCTTTGCCCATCGACACCGCAGGGCACTGAAGAGGTTTGTGTGCTGCCTCCTCTCCCCATCAGTTAGGGGATGCTTTCACCCTTGGCAGGCACCAGGGGACAACCCAGGGTTTGGGGCAACGCAGCCACTCCATAGTCCCCAGGGCTGAGAAGTCGTCTCCCCCGCAGAGGGACAGCCTTCAGAGGTACCAGTAACGGGGCCAGCATCACACACGCCAGGCCCTCATCCGCATGGGTGCATGTCGGCACAGCACAGCCGATGGACCCGACTTGGCCCTTCGTGTCCCGAACAAGTGGCAAGAACAGCAGACTTGTAGGTCTCCGAGCTGCTCAAAGCAGCAGGGATAAGATGGAACATGGAATGTTTTAGGAAAGGGTGGTAAAGGGTCACTATAGTGGGATGTTTTGGACCTTTGGCACCTTCATACAGGCCTTGAGTTTCACGAGATGCTCCTTGGGCGGTCTCAAGCCACTCGAGTCGAGCTGTGGCCAGCTATCCACCGTAACTTCACAGCAGCGATTGGAAAGATACACAGGACTTACATTTGGCGTGGTTGCCAAAAGTTAATTAAAACAACAAAAACAAACGAAGGAGAGGGCTGTGCATATGACAGGGTTCATCAGTCAAATCGGGTAGACCTTGTGCTTATTACATGCATCAGACCAAACTCCCTGCAGCGAGCTTTCTCTACCTTTCCACCTCCTCAGGGCTAATTTAAGAGCTGTTCTTTGCAGCCCATAATAATCCTGAGGGAAAAAAAAAAAATTAAAAACAAATTCTGTTCTGCCAAAAGGAGGAAACTGGGACAAGGGAACCAGCAGGAAACTTGTCTGGCTGCTATCTCTGGCTTTCCTAAGGAGACTTGTGCTCCAGGGCACCCAGTGAAGAAAATGGAGGTGCCAGGGGGACGAAGGGCTTGAGCTCTGCCCGCGAGGGAAGTCGGGTAAGTAGGAGCTCATCTGCTGGGAAAGGGAAGGCCACTTCCCACAGACAGGAAAAGCAGTGGGGGTTGGTGTGTACAGGTGCACACAGAAATAACTGTACCATGCAGACTAGCAGACAGACCAGCATTTTCTCTGTGGATTCCTGATGCTCCGGCAGCCTCTTCTGTGCATACAATCCCCTCCAATCCTTCCTGCGAGGGGAAAGAGCAGTAACCACCCCTGCCCTGAAATTCAGCCCCCGACAAAACAGAAATGGTCCCCTCACCAACAGAGCTGTTCACACATTGCACCCCAGCTCAACCAAACGCTGAAGACACGTTTGCGGCTGCTCTTGCTCCAGCCTTTGCAGAGGCAGGGAGCAAGGCTGACGTGCATGCCACCGCCAAGGCAAATACTGAGGCAAAGGTAGAACAGAGCAAGCAGTCTGAAAGGTCATTTTCAACTCTCATGGATTTGGACCCACCCTTTGTGTCCCTCGTGACATAAAATGACCTTTTATTTAGCCAGGTCTAAATAAGATATTCCTTTCCTCTCAATGTTGAAGTGCATGCTTTGCTCTTTTCTTAAAAAAAAAAAAAAAAATCTTTCCTGAAACTCACTCGAGTTCCTGCTTCAAGGCCATTGCTCACTCCTGCCAGGCTCAGTTCTGCTCCACACAGGTTGGACATGTCTTCAGCTTCATTGCCAGAAGTTGTTTTCATCCATATGAAATGGATCACAAGAGTACAGTACCGGCACGAACAGAAATGGTGGGGCTGTTTCCCACCAATCCCACGGTGCAAAAGCCACTTCCCCCTGTTTATCATCATTTCTCTGGCAATGGTGCCGAGGGTGCGCCATCGTGAACCAGGACCCGCTTTGTGCCACGTGAGGATACGCAGCTCATACAAGCCTTTCTCCAAGCACTGCTAATAGAGGTCTACATTCGGGTACAGCACAAAGATGATCGTGTTCAGGCTAATGGGAAATTCCACAGCATGTTTTCACAAGTCCACAAAAATTTGTTTTCTTCAGAAGTGTGTGTGAGCTCTCAGAGACTGTCCTTAGGGACTGTGCAAGGAAGAGACACCGAGAATGTCAGATGCCATCTTCTACCTAAAAGGCTATTGAGAATGCTGATTCTTACAGGTTCATATTCATAGCAGTTCTGGATAGAAAGGAAATTTTTAAACTGGCATGTGGAATTTGGTCCCTGAAGGCACTAGCCTTATGCTATTCCTAATAAAATACAAAATTAATTTCCCAGCCTTTTCTAGGCTCATTTTCTCATGTTTCATCTTTCTAAATGAAAGTCTGAAATTTAAAAACTTTTTGCAGCCATTTGCCAATATAATATCAAAATCAATCAAAAATCTTTTCGTATTTTATGCAAGAGGTTAAGGACATCACTTGATTGGCAAGCTATAGTAAAGAATGGTAATTTGAAATGAGAGCTGGAGATTGAATTCTCTACAAAACATATTAAGTATGAGTTTCTTAGTAATTCTGGCTGCACTCAGTTGGCACTGCCACCTTGCATGTTCCTGGTGATGGACTGTTGCTCACCTGGCCTGCTCTTCTCCAACATGCTCTCTGCATCCACGTATTTGTTGAGCCTTGGGTATGAGCTACCCAGAGCACTTCAGCTGAAAACTGTTCGCCGACGTGGACCAATGGATGTGCTAACCCAGCAGCTGGGCTTTGGCAACAGCAAACACCTAAGGAGAGAGCAGAGGAATTAAATTAGCACTGAGTTAATAGTTTCTCCACCTGCTCTCCAAGCTCCCATCAATCTCCAACTTAGAGATTTCCTGGTACACATTTTGCATGTTTACATGTTTTACAGCCTTTTTTTTCCATGGAAAGGGTTTTCAGATCCATGGAGTAATTTTCAATAGTGTGAAATACTTAAATTTGGTAGCTAAAAACATCCTTTTTTTTTTTGTCTTCTCATTCATCATTCATAAAGAACAGCCAAGATTTAACTCCCTATCTGTATTCTCCTTACTCTTCACAATCTAACCTCTTCTTGTACAGTAATCACGCCTTTCCAGCTCAGATCAGATGGAGCGGGATCATTCTTGCTCCTTACTGATAAAGGACTTCAAATTAAGAGGGGAAAAAAAGTGGGCCATGGCATCTGCTCTGTGCCACTCTGCTTGTAGTTGAGTTGTGTCTATCTACCCTATTCCATTTTCCCCACACTCTTAAAATTTGCCAGCATGCTGTGTGAATATGTTGATCTATTCCAACATATAAGCTTGTTCTGAAAAGTGGGAACCACGATAGGTCAGAGGTCCCAGGTGGACAAATTGTTTTTGGGATGTTCCCTAAGCAAACTGACACATCCTCAAGAGTTATCAGTTCAGATCAGTAGCCTGCAAGCATTGCTTGTGGACATCTAGCAGTGCTTTGTTTACTGTTTTCATCAAAAAAACCCCACCCTGTCTTATCATCTACAGGGCCAACATTGATTTACCTTGCTATACTGGATTTGTCAAGGAAAGTCAAGGAAAGGAAAAGGAAAGAAGTAGGAAAGTCAAGGAAAATGTACTGCCCCCCAGGAGCATTGACCCAGAGCCTCTGAGAGCAGTGTTGGAAAGCTGGCTGTCTTTATCCCAAAGCCCAAAGTACAACAAGAGTGGTAAGCACCCATGGGAATCTTACACAAGTCACAGCCACAAGGGGGCCTCATCCTATTTTTACTGGAGTTGAGAGGAAGACCTTCATTCCTCACCATCCCTCCATCTGCCTTGAGGATAGCTCAGAGAGCAGCTGTGGCAATGAATGGTCTGGAAAACCTGCTTCTCAGCTAGTTTAAGAGGCTCAGACTGTAAGGAAAAGAAGTTGAGATGATAGAATAAAGCCTAATGTAAAAAAGAATGTTTTGAGGAACAAAACTTAATTAGCAGACAAAATGGCTGTGCGTTGAAGCTAGACATTCAGCTTGGAACCAATTACTCATTAAAACAAACTTACATTGGAACAACTGACAAGAAGAGAAATAGATAACTGAAGAATAAGACTTCCTAATTCTCAGATTCATCAGTTTCCCACAATGTTTAAATGCCTAAATTTTATTTTTAAAACCAACAGTGCTAAATACTTCTGAAAATTGTACCCAGTCTTTTATATCTGAGCTGAATGCTGTTGTCAGAGGTCACATCCAAACAGAAATTGAGGACTTGGCACAGATATCACTGTCAAAGAAGTTAACAGCTTATGCTGTAGAGCACAGGACTGCTAGATCTCGTTTTACCTTAAACTATGAATTTACTGACTTTGAAATACATTCTAAGCTGCAGTTCTGCAGATGCTTCCCCACACCCTCTCACTTTTCACCTCTTTCTCTTCCACTTTGCTTTAAAAAAAACCCAAAACCCCAAAAAACCCCCAAAAAAACCCAACCAACCTTTTCTACAGTTCCTACCATGACAAAAGCCCTGACCATCACCAGTGACCTAAAGTTGCCACACTCTCTCAAATAACTCGTTCAAAAGGAAAAGCAAAACCAACTCCTTCATACAATTCTGAAACCAGCTGGCAGAGCCTAATACCAGTATGGCTTGCACCATACCGCACAGAACACCAACTGCATGCAAGATGGAGAATGTTTTTATCTCAAGATTTTCTAAACCAAAGTGTTACATCCCTTCCAAGTAGGAAAGTCCCTATTGAACATCAGCTTGATGTTGAAACTGAGACTTGGATGCAACTTAAAGACTTACTTTCCCTCTCTCGCTCTTCCTCCTCTCTTGCCGCTCCAGGCACTACTGGCTAAGGCTCAGATACCAGCAATAAGGCTGTTCTGGTATAGGTAGTAGCATTTATTATTATTATTAAAGTCATCTGAACTGGGAAGAAAAGCAGAACACCCCTCTGTTCAGGCTGTCTCACGAGTACAAGAGATTGGATTTTACAGTCTAGTTAAGCCAAACTCAAATGGCTTTCAACTACTGAAAGTAACACCACCATTATATTTCTGGGGTTTTTTTTTTGCCAACCTTCCTTACATCCCACATTGGCTCACCACAAGGCATTCCTAATTGCTCCTTCTAACTGCTGCTAGCTCACAGATCAGCACAGGACAGTGACAAAACTGCAGCCCTTCAAAAGGCCACTCAGTTCTCCAGGATAGACACAAAAGAATAAAGTTAATCTTGTCATGCTGCTTTATGGACTTAATTGGCTCATAGAACAGGCACCAACGCCAGCACAAAGGAGGAGAGGCAGGGTCAGCATCCCTCTCCTCTTCAGCAGCCTCAAATGGGCTGGCTCAGCTGAGCACGAAGCTGTCACCTGGGAATCCACCTCACATCCACTTCCGAACCAACTTACTGGTCAGAGAGAAAGGTGGCACAGAAGTTAAGAGATAAGCGTTTTGCAGAGTGGTGCTCACCACACAACCAGAGCACAAGAGATTCTTGGTAGTCATTTTCTAACCCTCTTTTTACCACAATGCCCAGATTACCAAAGGTGAGGTTTCATTAATACAGGTATGGTAGAAAACATAGCTATTTGCTACTTCCAGATCCTTTTTAATAAAAAAATAAATCCTTGGATTAAAACATCTGATGGGTGGAAGTAGAGACTTTAAATCAAATGGGTCCCTCTTCCTGCATCCAGAGCAGCAACCTGCTGCTGTGCGGCAAGAAATCAAATCAAATCAAAAGGCTATTTTGCACCCATTCAGACAACCTCTTGGAGGGCTGTACAGAGAGAACATCTGTGGACTGACTTTATTCCCAAATGTTAAGCTTGATTACTCGCAGATCTTAAAATAGCTAGTGGATGTTAAGCTGTAAATAAAATGTGCAGTCAAACAAAAGATGCAACCCTGACATTTGTGCTCATTCTGTAATCACAGCTTATTATCCCAGACTATTTTTTTCAGTGGATTCTATTCATTTGAAAGCACTCTGTACAGGAATAAGCCTCTTGCTAGGGCATTGTATAACAAATTATTGCTATGAAATGATTCATACTATTTCAGGCTGGATGAGGACCACGTAGTGTCTACATTTAATATACGCCTAAGTACGGCAAGGTAGACATTGATATTTGTACACAAAAATATAACATTTTCAAATAACTAAGGTTATGGCAGTAGCATCCCAGGCAGGAACTGGACAGTGCTCTGCAGGACTCACTTTAAGCAAGGTAACAGTCCTTACCTCAAGCAGATTACAGCCTTTTGATCTCTCCCAATATTCATCTTTCTTTCCAAACACACACAGCTAGCTTCTTGAAAATGCAACATTTAAAATACATTTTTGTTAATCCACAAAGAGGAAAGATCAAATGTTCCCTTAAAAAAGGGGTATAAATATACCTGGCTTTATGCACTGGGACAGGAAAGCAGAGTAAACCCACGCGTAGAAACTGGTTAAAAAACCATGACCTGAAATTCCAGAAAATTACATTGAACGTGAACCTTTTTTCATGTATATATTGGGGTATAAGGCAATGGAAACAATGGGGTTCTGGTCAGAAGTAATGTAAAATTTGCTGCATAGTTCATTCAGTCCTGATACTTACACTAAGAAATTTACTGAGAATAGTATGCACAGAAAATGTGTAAGACTCCAAGCAGAGACAAGAGACAGACTTCTGCATTTAACATTGGATTAGATGAAGAGCTTCTGCTGACAGAAGCCTGTTGTAATTATCTTTCAGTATTACCTGTCAGCTCACAAGTGTCAGAGGGCATTTAAGATGGAGAATCCTCATTTGAGTTCTCAGATATAGTCTGCAAATACAGGGTTGTTTCTTTTGTTTACTGCAGTTTGTCAGGGCCTTTTTTTTTGCCAATCATAAATATTAAAGATCTATTTGCTTGATTTAATTCAGACTTTTCGAAAGGTGACAGCTGGTCACTGACTTCTGGCACACAGGGAGAGTAAGTTCGCATGCAAGAACTCTCCTTTCCTACAGCCTGAAAGGTAAAAAATCTTCCTGTCAGTACAATTAAGAGAGTAGAAGTGTTTAAGTCTTTCCTGTAAATACTTCTGCAGATTATGCTAGCTGATCATGTCCTTGGGGCTACCTGTAAAGCTAAGTTTCTTAGACCAGCAGCAAAAAGCCTAGTCCTGTATGCCACGGAGCGGGGAAAAAAGGATGTGCCCCAAGAACTGATTTGAGGTGTCTCTGAAGCCAGACAGAAACATCACAGATGAGACTTTTTTTTTTTCTTTTTACCTCATTCATTCTCCTGCTTCCCATTTACCCTCCCAGAGAACATCATACCTTAGCAGCCCCCTTTACTCTTACAGCAGTAGGAGAATCTCAGGTTTTCACAGCTTTCTATCACCCACCATGGAGGATTTGCTCCCTCCCCAACTGTGCCAGTGCAAGTTCATTTGCAAGCTCCCTAAACTAGACCTGTGAAGTCTTTGCCTCCCAAAATACCTTTCTTTTAAAAAAAAAAAAAAAAAAAAAAAAAAAGGTCTTTTTTTTGGTTTGTTTTAAAAGATCTAGCTTCAAGTGCACCACAGACATCTGAATCACTACCCTGCAGAATAGAGAGCATAAAGACAACACGAGGAGATGAGGACAGGCACCCCGAACAGCTACGAGAGCTGCTGCTGCAATCATCGCGCAGGCTTGGCACAGTGGTTTCTGGCAGCAAAGAAGGACAGTGGAAGTCCAGAGAAGAGAAGATGAGGCAGGAGGGGGAGTGCCTTAACAGTGTATTTTCAGGAGACTACAGTCTGTTAAATCACTCCTCAATGTAAAGCAGCTCCATAAATAAGACTATCTCCTCAAAGTTATCACATTAAATTAAATACAAACAAATTCTCCTTTCATAAATGTGAACATACACCCATACATACACACTTTTAGAACAGGAACTTCATGAAACAACCAAGTGAACTGAAGCATTTGGAAACAATTTACAAGCTCCAGGCAGACTTCTTGGGTTTACTCAGTTGTATTAAACACCACACATTTATCTATAAAGCATTCTTCTTTATTTAAGTTAAACAATTTTTCAAGGATGGTTTCCATCTATAAAATGAACAAAGTACAAGCTCTGTACAGCAGACTTTTCAAACCAACTGAAAAAAACAGTTTCCAAACTATGTTTTGAAAATCTGCAAAACAAACAAATATCACCATTCTTGCTCTGAAGACAGTAAGAAAAGTTCTCAGGAGACTCCATTGCAATTTGCTTCAAGGGTTCTTAATTTATCTTTCAAATGGGTGAACTTCTTCAACATTACAATACTCTAAAATCGCAGTAAGTAACTTTGGCACACTGTCATGTAAACATATCAAAAGGATACCACTTCTCGTCTGTTCTCTCAAGTAAAAGCTACATACAGCTCCTATATTAAAACCCCTATGCACAGCATCCGTGGGGAATTAGCGAAAACATTCCTACTTTATATGACAGCAGTGACATTAAAGACTTAAGAGATGGAATATGGATTT
This sequence comes from Chlamydotis macqueenii, assembly GCF_036417535.1. Classification (NCBI taxonomy): domain Eukaryota; kingdom Metazoa; phylum Chordata; class Aves; order Otidiformes; family Otididae; genus Chlamydotis; species Chlamydotis macqueenii. The sequence continues at coordinate 98,441,633 of NC_141558.1, read as the reverse complement.
TTTTTACTAGCAATTCTGATTCAGAGATAAGAGGGAGGTCACTATTCAGAGTTGCAACTGCTGATTTCAGTTAGTAGTACCCTTACTATGATCAAAGTTGCAAATGGAAATACCTCCATGGTACAAGCTGAGCGGCTGTGTTTTTTTCTTTTAAATCCTGTTTTCCAAAACCTCAAACAGTTGACTTGCTGCTGAGCCCACATTTCAGCATTTATTTTTCCAGAATATGAGCAAATCTACTGCTATGATTATGAATGCTGCTCTTCAAGTTCTCAGATAGGTTAAAAGGCTACAGATAGGGAAAGACTAAAAGCTGAAAAATAATTTATCCACTGTATGGCCTCTAAAACAGGCAAGTTTTGGACAAAGTGGATTGTGAAGAAGCGAAAGAAAAAAAAGTAGTATTAATTATTCATTAAAAGAGTCAGATGATGGATGGGAGAAACTGGATTTAATGCTCCCATCCAAAAGGTATGTAGGTACTTGCGAGTCACGACTTCAGACACACAGGGTATTTACGGGCACACTGACTGGCACAGGTAAAGCCATTTTCCCAGAAGAGTACCACCTCTGCACCTAATGTACAGATGCAGCCAAAGGAAACTGGAAAAAATCAGGAACTACTCTACTTCCTGGAACAAAGAGGGGAACTGTACCAGCATACGATAGTACAGCAGATGTTTTTCCTCTCCTTATGATCATCCTTTACGTTTTTCCAAGATCCATCATCTTACCAAAACCACTTCCTGGCACTGTATGTCTGCACTAATTTTTGTCAGTGCTCTTTCATTTATTAGTACTTATTTACCTTTCCTTTTAAAAGCTCATTGAAGCATTTGCTTTTAATAAAAAAGTATATAGTCTATGCAAACATAAGAAAGGAGAGGTCAAAGTTGGGGTTAACTTTGACGGTATTATTTTGATATAAAAATTACATCAGCTGGACTGAAGCTGCAAAATGCATGAGTTTTACAATTAAACACACATAGGATCTGCTGGTATCCAGGCTGATTCCCAGAGCCAAGCCTGAATCCATTCAAAAACTCCATTTAAAGAAACAAAATGGAAGAAAATTCCCCAGTAGTAAGTCTATAAATTAAGCAAGTGCAATTCAGAGATATTACATAGCTGCTCATCCTTGCAAATTAAAATTCAGATCTTGTGCTGTTGACAGTGACGCTACTATTCAATCTTATTTCTACAGCTCAAAAGGGGAGTTTGAGACAAAGAAATTTTTCTCACTAGGGCCCAGAATAAAACTGTGTTGAACCCACATGGCTGCATGAGAGATCTGCACTGTTTATATAATTTTGTAACAAAGGAAGACGTTTTTTAAAGACAAAGTACACAGAAATGATCAACACAAATACCAAGTACAAGTTTAACATTATCCAGAGCACATGTAATGAATTCCCAAGTTGGAATAAACAATCCGAGCAACCATCTGTGCAGATGCATTGGCTTATTCTGCTATTTTCTTTCTCCTCCTGAGTTTCATGATCTCCAGTAAGGGTGAAGCGTTAAGAAGTAGATCCAGTTTGCAAAGCAAAAGCATCCAGTGTTAGCACAGACATCATACTCAGCAGCACAAAATCTGCACCTTCATCAAGTTTCACTCTCCTAGCATTCCAATCCAATTTCTGGTTATACATATGTCAATCACTTTGTTGATAATTGTAGGATGATGTGAAATGATATAAATTGTTGGGAGTTGACAATATATATACTTTTATATATTTATATTTAGAGTCCATCATAGAAAAGTTCATATTCAAATTACCAAGTACACACAGGAGAAAAAACCTTCAAAATGACACTTCTGTTTCTGGAAACAACAAACCATGAATTCTATGCAAATGGAGTTTTCAAATGACCTTCTCCTAGTAATTTTTCCCACCCTCCCTCCCACACCCTGTTCCCCACAGGTGTTTCTTCAGATTCTTTTTTTATCATACATCAGTTGTTCCTAGATTTAATTATCTGCTGCACAAGTACGTAACTGAAGACAGAAAGGAACCATTGAAGTCTTCACACCAAGAAGGAATTGTGCTGCAGTCACGTTCAGCAACATCTTTGCAGTGCTCCAAGTCCCCTGGATCTCTGGTGTCTGCTTCAGCACTCTCCTACTTTCAGATACAGGTGGAATACTGAGGTATATAAGTTCCGTGGAAAGTTTTAAGAAATACATCAGTAATTCAATCAAAACTTTGCCCAATGTCTATGAATCAAAACAGCATTTTGCTTGGAAGTCCTTCTACTGCTGTAGATTAAGTGTGAATTTCCACTGTTGTGACAAAGAAGGACTGCAGATCTCAACGGTGAGACCACCATTTTTGGCATTTCGGCTGTCTAGACAGAGGTTGCTGCCCACGTGCCTCAGTTTAGAATTGCTTTCAATTTGTTCCCATTTCTGGAAGAGAAAATACAGTTATTGAGCTGGAAAAGCAGGAAAAGGATGAGTCCTACATCCTGTCCTTTGGCCTCTACATAAGCTTCCCTGGCTTGTGCTTTGGCAAGCTGAGAAAACTGCAATAGCAGTATGCAGTTTAGATGAGGCTTGAATAAGAGTATATAAGTTATGGCAAGCCTTGCTGAAACAACTGTTCGTTCAGCTAACACACTGCTATTGATACAGAATACACTAAATCATTTTCCTCTACTTCAGCGCTTCTCAATACGCTGTCACACCATGTTACTTGTGTGAAACCTTCAGTCTGAAGAAAAAAAAAAAGTCACAAAACCCATCCACATAACACTAATTCTGAAAATAAAGAAGCAAGAAGCACAATCACTAAAGACAACTTCACAGAAATTCGTCAGACATCAAAGACAACTAGTCAATCTGTGCTGTCAAAGCAGCTCTTCGCCCAAGGTGATACAAAGGATAGAGTAAATCCCAAATACAGAGTATTAAAAAAAGTTTTTCCTATTGTATTTCTGGCACATTGTGCCTTTAAACCTTATCAAGAAAATCTTGCTTCTTTAGTTTCTTTTTCTGAAAAGTGGCAAGAATATTCTTCCTTCATCAAGAAATAACTGAAATGCTATCTGTCTGCACAAACTGAGATACAGAAGCGAGGAAGCTCGCAGAGGATCAGAACTGATGACTTGGCAAAACCAGATGAATTGTTATAGCACTAGATAGAAGAGATGGTATGACTCTGCAAATATGATATTCCTCAGGCATGGGAAATAGATTAAGTTACAATGTTGCATTAATAAAAAGAACTGAAGAAGTCTAGTGCTGTTATAAACAAGTCACAGCTAAAAAGAAGAAAGGAAAAACCAAATACCAAACCACACTTCTGAGAGACAGACTACATGACCTTCAAACTTCACTGAACAAGACCTTTCATAAATACACTGTGGAATATACGTTCTGTTTCAGAAAACAGAATTGGTAGTTGAAGATTGTTACACATCAGTGCTGTGAGGTGAAACCTTTATACAAGGCCACTGTTGGAATAAAAACCTCTGTTTGTTCATAAAAGATTGTCACTGGCCTATGAAAATAAAAGTTGCTATTCCTGCTGCTCTCCCCAGATGTCAAGCATCCTAACTTTACACACAAACACAGAGAGACAGAGGTAAAGAGTGGAATGGATAGAAGATATGACCAGCAACGCACATTCTTGCATTCTCATTCACAACCCTCTTTTTCCCCCCACTGTTTGCAGAAAGCATTCACAACATACTAACCTGTCTGCTGTCGTTTTCCCTACAGCCCTGAAGTTTGATTAGTGAACCAGGTGCTCTGTCCACAACAGTAAGGCACAAATCCATATGTTTCACTGACTTGTCCTTTGTTAACGCCCATTCCTAGGAAAAGGAAAGAAAAAAAATGTGCTCATGTTAGTATACACAATTTTGTACAAGCTGCACGTGCTACCTCTGCATATATAGCACAGGTTAAAACCCTATAAATAGCTACATAAGAGCATTAGACCAGTTCATTGCATCCCATAGAGCAGGAGAGGAAACAAGGCCCTTTTCAAACACAGCAATTCCAGTTGTTTCAGTATTCCCAAGTCAGCTCAGGGCTGGGCTGGCTGTTTGCCCCCTCTGCTGGCTTTACACAAGTACAGCGGGTAGTCACAGTTCCTCAAGGCTTAAAATATTTGTCCAGCTATATTTTTATCTGTGTGTGTATACACACCCTCCACATCTTCTATGTAGGAAAGATTTATATATATGTAAAAAATACATATATAAGTTTATATGTAAAAACGCTAAAAGTAGCATCCCTGGCCACCTTACCCACACACTAGACAGAGCATATGCACCACAGTGAGGAACCAGTAGTCCTTTAATGGACAGGGACCCCCAGAAAGCAACACACAAAAGGGAGAATGTTACTTCCTGTCCAAGGCAGTGATGTACAATTTGATTGCCTTTAAATGCACTTAAATATGCAACTCTTAAATAGAGAGGCAAAGAAAATCCTTTCAGTATGTACTGTTGCCTCGCTTGTTTGGTCTCAGCATCCTTCTACACACAGCCTGATCTTGTGCTGATGTTCAGACTCTCTCCATGCATTTCTCCCCAAAGTCTGGTCTCCAGGATCCTGACTGGTCTTCATTTGCCTAAATATCCTGGGAGGAAGGAAGCTGGTCTATCAACTAAAGCCACACTAATTACCTAAATCATGCTTGTCACTACTTCAAATGGCACGATTAGCTTTTCTCCAGCAACTAAAGAGGATTCAGAGTTGTATAATACACAACTCTAGATATACATAGCTTGGCTACATTTAAATGTTATTTTGCAATGAGTGTTTCAGAAAGAAATTAAACGGCTAATGGCTAATCCTATCCCTTTTTTTTTATTATTTTCTGATACCATATCTAAATTTTTGGCTTGCATAATAACTTTTAAACTCAGCAGACTTAATGATTATTCCTTTTGAGAACAGATGCTCAGGAAACAATCGGGACTTCTAACCCACACGATTACAAGTAATCGTCATCAAACAGGTAGCAAGCCATTAGATGGGCATCTCATTATGCAAGCAGCAGAATAATGACAACTATGCAAAACAAAGCAAAGGCAGGAGAACTCTGTGTATCTCTGTCTCCCAAACCCTTAAGCTGAAAACTTTTCCTTTCACTCTCAATATGTTAATCTCAGATGACAGCAAAATTACTTGCCTTCTCAGTTCTGTCCAGTTTGTAAAATAGCAACAAGAATCATTAATAGTCACTTTTAACAACTTAAGGAATTAAGCAAGTTATTTTCAGAGCTTATCAGGAATCACAAGTGTCCTTGAAACAGATGGCCCCCTTATAAGACTTATACTGAATAGTGACCGTTGAAAATAGTACCAGGGAAGTGGTAAAACTCGTGTTTGAGAACCCTGCAGTCATTAGAGCCTTGAAAATATTGCTTTATATACCTCTTCACCCTTCCATCTAAATGCTGCAAGAGCCCCAGACACAAAAGAAATCACACAAGAAATTAACACACTTAAAAGCCAAAGGTATTGCTTGACAAAAGCTCCAAGCTGTGCTGGTGGAGACATCTACATGATGGCCCTTCATGGTATGAAGCACAGGGTACAGATGCTTTCCCCCAGTGATGAGGGACTAGGACTAGCTATAACAGATACGATGAAGCAAGTTCCACTACACCAGAAGAGAAGAAAAATTGCAAGCAGTGTATGTGCTCAGGCTGGAAGTAGGATAGCTCTACATAACAATTTGAACATCAGGACATATGAAAAAAGCTGTGTCATAAATCAGAAATATAAAGTTAGACCACTACTAATCTGAAACCTTCCCCTTGCACTTAAGTGCATTTGGCTTTACCTTTAGCTCCTTATCACACCTCTACACATTTGTACATAATTGTCAAACACATCACAATTTCTTCAGCCCTTTGGAGGTGCACATCTACCTTTTTAATCACTGAATTCTACTAAGCTGTTGTAAGGGGGAGGTGGAAGTAATTCTTAACTTAAATTTTGCATTTTAAGTCATGTTGAGCATAAGCCAGAGTAGGAAAAGATCTCCATAGCCTATAATATCTGAGTACTTTTCATCCAAATCCCACCCCCTCCAAAATATCGTGATAAGAATAGGTGCAAAACATAAAATATGGATTTAAAGACTCTGTTCCCTATCCCTCTTCTCCCATGCTGTTCATTTCCCCCAATCCAGTACAAATTCTGCTTGGACATAACCTAGTTTTGACCCGTTTTGCCTCAATCTGTCTGAAAGTCCTCTCACAGGGACACTTCCAGAACAAAGTGTTTATTGGTTTGTCAATGTCAGCTTCACAGAAGAAACTACACAGAAAAGAGGGTCAGATTCAGAGGAGGAGAGTTTGAAAGAGGAAGATAACTTTGTGTATCTATAGAGAATACACAACATCACCAGAAACTTCCAAGATTTCTGCACCAAGGCAATTCTGGCATGTCCAAGCCTTTCAGAAAAACAAACAAACAAACAACAACAACAACAAAAAAACAACAAACCAAACCAAACCTGCAGTGTTCTAAGAAGATGAGTGTACTTTCATAAATCTAATAGAAAAAGCCTCCCCAGATATATTCTCTTTAATGATAGGAAAAAGAGGCATCTCTCAGATGTATCACGTTGATCCGAATGCATTGCCAACATACATCTTCCAGGAAATAACTTCTTTATATTAGGCTTTGTCTGATTTTAAGATTTTCCCCTTCTATTTTAAATCAGAGCAAGCAAAATTCTAATACTTATTCAACACTAGACCTGTAACTGGTCAGCCTTCTATTTTAACAGATGTACTTGAAATACTAATTTTACATTTGTTTTATAGTCAGGTTGATTCTGAAAAGAATATCGTGACAAAGCACCACACAAAACAATGAGCATGTATGCATATATTTTGTGACTTATAATTAAGTCAGAACTGCATAAATAGATTATTTGAAATAATTAATGCTCTCATTTACAGATTTGACACATTTGCAATTAGTTTAAGAGTAGGATTAGAAAGGATTTGTTGAAACAGTCCTTTTATTGTGAGTAAATAGGATACGACATCTAGGCACCTCTGTTTTCGAGGAGAGCCAAATGAGGATTTTAGATAGATTTTTTTTTTTTTTTTGATATCCTGCTACCACAAATTGGAAATGACTAGTAAGGCACCACAGTAAAGCATTCTTCTATTTTGCTGACCTTAGGCCATATGCTTAATATAACTCAAATCTTTTCTTAAGCAAAAATCCCCTTCAAAAAATCAAACAAAAATTCATTGAAAAAAGCATTCTATACAACTCCTGGGAAGGAATTACTGGTCTCTAGCATAAAAGGAAATATTAATAGAGACAAAGGAAAGGAATGATCTGATGCACACAGAATGAATCTCTGGGCTCAGATTCTAATCCTGAAAATGCAAAGTTATATTTGAAGGAAAAGTTATTTAGACGATCTGTTATAACAACCGATCTGCTGATTGGGGTTCACCAATCACCAGTACACAGTAGCTGCTTGAGTTAAAGTTTCAATTTAAAAAAAAACAAAACAAAAACAAACAGAACAAAACAACAAAAAACCCACCACATATTGTGCAAATAAGTAAATAAATAAATGAATTATGGCATACAGACCTGGTTTCCCCCGGCATTATGACATTCATAAACTCCAACAACACCATCTGCAAAATGGCCCAAAGTGTCAAGGCAATTGGTACCCTGCTGCAATGCCCCAAAAGCTATATCTTGATGATCAGGTACCCTAAAATAAAACCAGAAATATCTGCTTAATTCAGTTTCTTTAAGTTTGGTTTTTAACTCCTTGTCTTTACTTGAATAATTTTTAAGATAACAGGTCAAAGATAAGTGATGACTACTATCTGGAAATCTCAATTATCTTTTGAGGAGGGAAGGCAATTATCTGATCATGAACTGATCAAACATGAGTAGACTTGCAAGCTTAGGACAGAATACAAAAAGACTTCTACTGGAGTTTGAGGATGAGCATACAAACTCAGCACAAAAAGCAAGTTAAAGATGACTTGACTTATCATTTAAGGTCACTCAAGCTTAATGCTATCAGTTGAGATCCTCAAGCTCTCTTGTTTTTTCAGCCAAGCTAGCTTGTAGCAGAAATATGACATTCTACATTTTATCCAAACTGTTCTTACTGTAGAATAGGGGTTAGGAATTACTTAAAATTAAAAAAAAAAAAATTAAAAAAAAAAAATCAATGTTTTGCTGATATCTATTTTCTAATGGTTGCACATAAAGTGCACTGATACAGTATGGAAATACCTAGGCAAACCCATTCAACCAAGTACAGTTGTGGACTAGAATCTATGAGTTCATGTCAAACAGTAAAGCAAGGGCATATTAGCTCCTTTTAAAACTTCAGAATACGAGTATAATAATTTAACCCAGCAGAATGAGCACAAGAGAGATGACAGAGTAAAACGACATTACACTTACAGTAGCACATTTTCCAGGACAGCTTGCAAGATCTATTTTTTTCCTGACAAATTAAACAAAAATAAATATCCTCTGGCACTTCTAAGAGAAAATAAAGAATAACTTACTTCCTCAGGATCATCCTGGTTTATGAAACTCCTTAGTATGTGTGGTTCTGTATGTGTTTCACTAGGGCTGTAATGGTCAGTGCTTTTGCATTCCAAGCCTGTATGCCACTAGCAGTTACCTGACTACACTGACACGAAGCACCCCCAGGAAAATAACAAGTGTTCTTATAAGCCACATAGTGCATCTTACCATGACACTACCAATATTAGACTGACAGCAGATAAACTATTTTATAGACTCAGATATGACAGAAATACTTACTAATGGGTTATTGAACAAAAATCTTTTTAGCCTTTCAAAAAGTGTTTCTCTTTGAGGATTCTTCATGAGTTAGGATGCATTCATGTTAAAGAAACTGTCAGCAATGTTACCCTTCATTTCCCTCTTCTCTCACTCCTTGCCCCTCCTCAAGTTAGTGATTATCCAGTGACAGAGAACAAGAGACAGAAAGAGCAGAAAACTCAGCTTCTTAGAGTCTTAGGCATCTACCCTTGTCTGCCAAACATGCAAAGGCACTGTTGTCTGCTGACTCTCTTGTCGTGTACTGAGATTCATTCACCTCACTGGGCTAAGCATGTGCTTAGGTGAAGGCAAAAGCTTTAAAAGGACAACAACAGGATACAGAACAGCATGCTTTTGAGCAAACGGCTTGTGTAGGAGACTAACTTTGGGCTCAGATAAGTTGAGTCCTTTGGACACCGATCTCTGAAATACCTGCTAGTGCAGCTGTAGTTGCGGACAGTACAAAAAGAAAAAGCAGCTTGCTAGGGAAAAATGGCTCTTCAGGAATAGAACTAATAAAAACCAAAAGGTGCCACGTGAGGCATCGCTTTCACAAATAAATTAAAAAACATCCTTTATATGCAAGGAAGGAGAAAGAGAAACTGCTAGTTTCTGAGGAGGGGAAAAAAAAAAAAAAAAACTCCAAATTATCTCTGAGTCAGCCAAAACTCACCGTAATTCAGGATAAACATTTTCAAGATACCACTTGAAGGGTTTGCAGCTAAGTCTCTTTCTGAGTTCCATTCGGCTTTGAATACTAGAGTGGGGGGAAAAAAGGAGCAGTTTTCAAAGTCAGGCTGCTGTCATCTTATACATTACAGAATACACAGAAAACTCAAGAACAGTAGAACTATATCTTAAAGAGATAACACATGAGAGCTAGCACTGCTTTCACTTCAGAAGGTGCTGTCTCATGAAGACTAAATGAATAAGGCAAAGAAGCACTTGTGACTTACTTGCCATAAGGTACATTCCTGGCTGAAGGCACTGCTGCATAATAGAAATTTTTAAACTCGTCCATCCAGACTTCTGCTGCCCTGCGTGTATTCCTAGGGAAAAAAAAATCACACAAAATACATAGGTTATATTTTCTCTAGCTGCAATAAAACCATGTCATCCATCCTTGAACTGATTTTAATTCTTGCTTGTACTACATAGTCAGGTGCCTCAAGCCAGGCAGAAAGTCCTCCATTAAAGATCCAAGTAATAGAAAACCGTTGGAGAGTAACATAAACAAAATAAATGCATTTAGAATGAAATTTGTCTTTTCCATACTTATCACTGCTTCAGATTTTTATCCAGAATTTAATATCTTGGAATTCTTTCTGCAGACTTCATGGAAGTTGTTAGGTTATTGTTTGTTGGTAGTTTTTTGGTTTTTTCTTTTTTTTTTTCTTTTTATAAAAGAGTAAGTTGACAGAAGTCATTCAGTGAGTGCTCACCTGGACAAGCAAGTTAATTGGAAACACAGAAATCTCAACAATTGGCAATATTTAATAACGTGTTTTACCTTTGTGAAAACAGATATGTTGCCATAGGCAAGACATTTTCAGTCTTCACCCTATTCCCACCAGCAGAGCATTCAAAGTTTGAAAAAGACAGAAGCTGTCGTGACATTTATGGCTATGAACCAAGCAAGTCTGCTGTAGCTGAAGTAACAGAGAATCAGTAACTAGAAAATATTTTTAATGCTTTAAGATTCAGAGATTAATTATTGCAATAAATGTGAAGAGCACTAACCCAAATTCTTAATTTCTAATCAAACACATTTCTAACTAAAATTCCTGTACTTAAGGAACTGGTGTCTTTAAATCTCCTTTTGGACTGCAAGAGGGCAATGCCTTTTTCTATCCCCTGGCTTCCATCTAAAACTCATTTACTTCTATTGTTTGTAATTTTATGCTTAGAAAATTAAGTCCTATTTCACTTGCAAATACTATGCTCTGAAGCTTATTTTACATTTGGCAGTAAGTTCATCTAAAGCAACTGGAGTAAACCCAGCCAGCCAATAACTTCTTTAATATGATTTTTGAGTTCAAAAGACAAAAATTAGTCAGGATAAAGTGAGTTTTTCTTGCAGGTTGCTGAGAAGGAAGGACCTGGGGAAGAAAAAATTCACAAGACAGAGTTCAATCATTTTTTTTCTTTGAGGACTGATTTTTCCTTGCAAAGATTGCTTTCAATATTTTGTAAGCAAAATCCCATTCAATCCAGATTACAGAGCTATTTCAGTTTATCTTCACTTGTAGTCTCTCAGGCTTGTGTGAGTGTCAGCCAGCCACTCAGCACCTGCCCCTCTTGCTTGCTCAGCAGTCAGCTTGGCTGCCTACAGGCCAGATTTTGGTGATGGGAGAGAAACTATTCAGCTTGCCAGGGCTAAACGACTCCAATAGCACTTTCAAGGACAGAATGCATGCCCGTATCATGCTTCCCCATACTCAGGGATGAACAGTTCAGACTTAGGGCAACACAAAAATGGCAACTGTGTAGATGCTGAGAACTGCCTAAACTAATAGAACCCCAACAAAGGCAGGGCACTGAAGAACACAGCACAGGGTGCACTCAGCACTTAATGCTGAGCCACAGCTAATGAAACGTAGCACCAAGAAATCAGAGGTAGCTTTGCATAGAGCAGACTGGGGTCTGCAAGGTTTGTTAGCTCGTCTGAAGCTGGGTATAAAGGCAGTGCATACTGGACTAACAAATCCTGCCAGACACAAGCTGTATCTGCCCATACCGTACAGCCAGGATGTGGTCTCCCCTCTCATGAAACAGGACTCCCACTCTCTCATCCAGAATCAACAACTTGTTTTGGGTGCCAAAAGGCAGTGCATACTGACTAGTCAGCTAAAAATAAATAAATAAATTTAAAAAAGAAAAAAGCTTACTCAGAGCACTCCAGAACAAACTGCATACAAAGGGACAGATGAAGCTAACATGTCCTGACTGCAAGACCAGCACAGATTCCATGCACCAGGTTTCTTGGCACCATGATCCTACACCTATCTGATAATACCTGTGTTACAGGGGTATCCCATTACCTTAGGGTTCTCATTCTCTCATTGCTAAAATTGATTTTAAGGCATTCTCTTACATTGGTTTGACACACAAGAAAGCTAACTGAGGAGGCAACCTTCAAATAAACAGGAACTTGTCAACCCTGCTTTTAAGTGATATGCAACTCTCCTAGCTGAACTAAAAAAAAATAATTTAAATGAAGCAAAGAATTTTAATGGCATTTCAAAATTTGAGACAGTTGGGCAGCTGAGGACAGAGGTAATAAACCACTTGCAGAGAAAGGTAGATCTTGGAAGGGATGTACCCAAGACACAGGATCTCCTTTCAAAGTCATTTTGAACACAAATGACTAAGAAAACCCAGTGTAAACGCAGAATCATCAGCCCCTGCTAACATGATGCATTTCTGATACCTGCTGTATCCTTGCAGGCACATAGCCACACCTTTCTCCTACTTTTCAGCTGTGCTACGTTTAAGTACTTATTTAAATCACAGGAAAAGCAGCATCTTGGCAACAGCCTGAAGATTAAAAAGCTGCAGAGAAGTGGGGAAAATTGCACAATGTATATATTTATTTTTATTACCCATGGTCCTTGTTATGACATTATCACTTTCAAACTTACTGTGTAACTAAAACAGTTGCACCCTTAGCTTACATCATACAGTTTAATTGGTAGATCTTTCTGCTCTCCTGACGGACACTATAAATACTGAATAGAGATGTGATGTATTAAGAGAAGATATTTCATTAGGAGCTTTTGTTTTCCCACAAGAATTATTATTCATTTTTCACTGTAGCATAGAATACAGATCTCAAAAAACAGGAGACCAGAAAAATCCCTACTATAACTACTGGAAGAAACAGGATTTTATTTTAGCAGACTATTAAATTCATTAGAGTCATCTTGGTGGCATAACCAGCGTGGAAGAATTACACACTAAGGAGGTTCCTCAATCTAAGGTGAAACACAAGTCTAAATATATTGCCAGCTTAGAACATTTTTATGAATTTAAGTATATCTGCACTCTCTGTGTTGCTTCATGTTAAACAGAGTTTGGGCTCCATATCCCTTCAAGAATAAACAAACTATTTTATTTGCAGCTTTTAACCCACTGAACCTTTAGCTGAGACTTGTACTCCTTAGCCCCCTGAGCATCAAGTTCAATTCTCTAAACCAAAACCAACAGTGACTCTTCAGCCACAACCGACAGAGCCTTGGTCAAAACATCCACCATACACTCATGCAATGCCTTCACCCACATTCCTTAAACACTACGAGGATGAATCAGAATTGCTATTCTCATCCTATAGAGGAGAAACTGTGGAAACAGCTCCAGTATGTCAGCTACCGCAGTACATTGTATCAACAGCAAAATTAACAGGCATATTAATCTAAGCCCTTACCATTGCAGTTTCTTAGGTCTATAGAAAAAATACCTTTAAACATAGCATAGGAAAGGCAAATATGATATAGAAGGATGTTGCCAGACTGGCACAAATGCCAGAATCAGTCTACATAATCACTTGCATATCACATACTGATGTATTAACAAAAAGCAAGCAAGGCACATTCATGACTTAAATCTATTCTGGCTCTTAGTGAATGATGAAACTGTTTCTGTAAAATGAAGATTTATGAGACAGTTGTGAAAATAAAGCCTTCATTAAAACCAAATAAAGACAAAGTTCTCAAAACTGAAAGAATGCTAAGCTAAGCATTTCCTTCTTTCCCAGATTCTCAGGTTATGTCTGCTAGAAATTTTGTCTTTTCAGTTCTCAGGTTCTTCTCTCAATCTGTGTAGTTGCCTCAAAGTCATTAATTTCCTTTCAATTCATATTTTTCCATGAGATAATATTGCAAATGTTTCTAAATACAAGATCCTTAAAATGAAACTACTGCCACCTGCTGATCATCTGAAGAAATCCAAACATTGCTATTTAGCTGAAGACTTAACAGTTACCTTGCAAATACGGTACCACTCCCACCAGGAAACGTGTACGGATGCTGTTTGCGGAATACATGACCCACTCTGCTGCAAGGGATGATTTCTAGGCTCCCACCACACTGCCAAACTCTGAATGAGATTTCTGAAATACAAACATGAAAGAAAGACAAACATCACAAAATATTGTAATTTCATAGTACATTATTTACAGAGAAGGATTTCAGTGATTACTGGTGAGAAGAACAGTAAGACAGTTTTCTGAGTTTTCTAGGAAAAAAAAAAAAGGCCTATCTGAGCATTTATTATTCTCCAAGCCCAGGAGAAACAATCACATTAACTTGGAAGCAAAACTTTATGTCTTCTCTTATCTGAGGTTACCAGCATTCCCCAAATTCATAAACCATGCTGCAATTTGCCAGAGTAAGTTAGGCTGTATGTACTACTACTGTGCTTTATCTAAAGGGTAAGCAACAGTAGATCCACTTAACAGATAAATTAATGATCTAGCTTATAATAAATTTTTTCATCTAAAGATGGAATGATACAGTAGACAAAAATCAAGGCATGACACAACAATCAACAGATTCAAGCTGATCACTTATTATAGCAGATGACCAAACGCTCCCAAACTCTGGCTGTAGAGGGAGTTATAGCAAGTCAATCTTGATTTGAAGACAGAATGAACAAAGACGCAACTTCTGTAACCTGAAGGTTATGGACAGTACAATTGTAAGCCAATTTAGTAAGCTGATCCAGCTAGTGAGGACAAGAAGGTCTAGAAATACTTGAACACCTTTTCCAACACAGACCTTTGACAGCAGAAGTCACCTAGTGATGACAAAGAACCTTTCCTCATTCATTCCAAATATGCATAATAAGAAGGGTGCTTCCAGTAGCACTGTTTCAATTTTGTTGCTTCCCCCTTTAGTCTATCAGCTGCTAGCAGTTGCTGAGTGCTACCCTTAGTTTCAAGTCTCTTTATAATCATTCAGTATCTTTCCACGGATTTAACAACAAGCTCTAATTTGAAGTGTCTACCTTTTCTGACTTATAGTAAGTGGTATTCCTTCCCCCAGAAGCCTTCCTCCCACATATAAAAAATAAGTCATAAAATAGCATTACTTCAAAAATTGAATTTGAAAAAAAACAACCAACCAAACAAAAAACCCCAAAGGTTAGAGAGCATGTTTTCTTGATGGTCTGTCTAGAGAAAAAGGGGAGGGGGCAGGAATTTAAACTGTTGACAGTGCAAGTTAACTGCCTTTCTTCTGAACGGTCTTTGATTTTGCAAGGATCATTTCCTATTTGTTTTACTTCAGTGATAAATTCTGTTGCATTGGGGCCAATTAGGCATATTTATGAATCCTAGACAGTCAACATAGTCCAATCTACAGGCAGATCATCCTTCAAAAATATTAATGACAATATCATCTTTGCCAGTAACTTAGTCTTGATTTTCCAGTTGAATTAACATGGGACGACAGCCAAAAGTAATTATTAAAGCAACTGAACATGACATTCTCTCCATACATTTTTCACAGCGCTGACTTCAGTCTTATGTCTCTTATTTTTAGTTTAGAATAAAAAAAAATAATTAGAATCACAGTGAACAACTGGTCACTTCTATTAAACAAGTTAGTAACAAAAGCACTTCTATATTTCTACCAGAATAAATTACACATAGATAGAAGACTTCAGGCTTTCCCATATCTAGCTGAAATTTGGTCCCATACTGCTCAAATTGTGAAAGCAGAGGAGTAATAGTTTTCTTGTACTTTGAAGCATTATTTATCGACTTTTGCTAGAAAGTTCATACAGTTATTAGCCCAATATGAGGGGAAGCTGCACTCAGTGAGCACAGGCTAGCAAAAGAAAAGAGGGAGATCTGATCCAAGACAAAGACCTTTGCATTAGACAAGCAAGTCAAGACTAAATGCTCAAAATCTAGCATTAGACTTACTGAAGTATTAGGAAATATACACCTCTAAAATGAGGTAAAGTGACATTCTGTTTAAAAATAAAGGTTAAGCACTTTCTTTTTTAAATAACTCATTTGAAGGTTTAATCCAAAAACTCACTGTCATCTATTGAATGTATGTAGGCACTGAAAAAGTATTTGTTTTATAAGTAATTTAAAAATATTTTGTGTCAACTTTTTTCATTGTTCATAGCTTCCTCTAGTGTGTACATTAATTTGATTAATTCTCCTCCAATAAATGGCCAGAAATGTAAACCTACATGTATACTTTCTGGCACCTTTGATTCTGAAGAATCTCAAAAACAAGTGAAAAACAGTTCTACGGGAAAGAGCAAACAACTAGTAATTAGGAAGATGTAAACTAATTCTTATTTGCACCAACACGGCTTCTAAAACCTGCATGGATGTTTAAAAAAAAAAAGTAATGTACAGCAATTAAAAATTTTAAAAGCCCACGAACTCCCTTAAGACATCTTTTTGCCATACTCAAAATAATAGAAGAAATGTTACTATTGTAAAAATATCAGTGGGCACAGTGTTTCATGTCCAACATTCTTCAATTGCATGAGGTTATGTTACACCTCTCAGTAACAGATTTGCTCTATTGTAGTGTGTCATCAATATAGAAGACAGGGAATGTCTTACTTGCTCCCTTATTTTAGAAAATTTTTAAGAAAAGCCTAGGTTTTCCAAATTAGACCCAAACTTTCTAATGGCCCTTCCAGTTCTCCAGTGTATTCCAATCCTCCTATGCTTACCAAAAACCATTGTAAAGATTCTGAAAATTAGAGTTTAGGAATTCAAGACAAGACTGAACAAACCTTGATCCACATTTTGTAGAACAAGCATGTGTTAGTCTCATTTAGCAACAATCTGAAAATGCGTCGTATTTTCATGGTAAGAGCTGTCTCCTGGCTAATTTAGGCAAAATACTGCAGGCTCATCTTGAACTTTGTAAACCTGAGACTATACTAACATGTGAACAAAATCTCCTAACAGCTGCTCTGTACATGATTAAAGCAAAAAATTCTAGCAGGTTATTTGCATGTAACATCAAGCTGCTGATCTAGAGACATATTTGAGAGTAAAGTGGCCTGACAAATGCGTATGCTGAGTTTTAAACTGCACATCACAGATATCCGGTATCTGGTGCATGAGTCATTTATTGCCAATTAAATCATACGCCATGGGATTTTCACTCGCCTTCAGTTAATCTGGCAGCTATGAACAAATTATTAGCTGTCTGCTGTACTGACTGCCTTTGCCTTTTCAGGGTGCTGAGAAAAAGCACCCTAAAGTCTCCATCTTCCCATGGAGGAAGAGGAACAGAATGCAGCAGGAGCAATATAAACAGCTTTCTGCATGCAGTCTTCTCACCCTGAGTGAGGAGCTGTCGCTTGTGCCCTTTCCTGCTCTCAAGGCCTCAATTATCAAAGCATAAAAGCAGCTGTTACATTTTCAGAAAAAACTCAGTCACTCAAGTACGTGCTTGCAGCTAATCAAATATTTAAGTGCCCTAGTCGCAAAAGAAGATTTCAGAGTGAATGTGAGTATTGTTGCAGTAATGTGAGTATTGTTGCAGTCCAATTACTACCTAGGACATTAAAAAAAAAAATATGATATCCATATTAACACAATTTAGCAATATACTGCCAAAATAGTTAGAAAACAGAAACACAGAAAGTAATTGTTCAAAATATATATGAGGTTTCTTTGAGTGTTGCATAGGAAGGTCAGAGACTGGACTGTAAGGATGCCTCTTCCAGCCTTTAAGTTCCTTACAGGAGCGTTAAACATTTGGCTACTGTGTCTCCATACTTTGTGCTGCATATAGCAGACATTTCCCTGTAGGCCAAGCATATGCTCAATGCATATGCATATTTCAGTAACTCGAAATAAACTCATGGGTTTTTACAAGTTCAAGGTATTTTAGGATTTTGCAGCTAGCACATGCAGTAGAGAAGTGTCTATCCTTAAAACTGGTCCTAAAACATATTACTTAAAATGTCAGAGATGCATATCTACCTTAAAGAACTAAATTAATGACAGACTGGAAGTCTTGAAAAGTTGTAGAGTTCTGCTCCTCCCAAATATTTTTTGTTATAATACAAGTATACTGGTCTTAACTGGAGAAAAACCTTGTATAATGCTGTAATGTGAAGAGCTGGAAAAAAACAAAAAAAAAAACAAAAAAAAACCACTAAAGCCAGATTTAACCCTCAAGTCAAAGAACAAATGGTTAAAGCACAAGTTCTCAGTCCCTCCTCTCTCCTCCCTAAATCTCACTCACTCAAACATCTGAAAATAAGGGATTACAGCAAAAATGCCTTCTCTACCATAATTATCTCATAGGACTACAGTAGCTGTATAAAATAAAAAAAACTCACTAAGTTTAGATGCCAGGCAGTATAGCACTATTAATGCTTATTAGTATTAAGAAACAGATTATTCTTCAGTCAGCTTAGTTTTAATTGACTTCTTAAGGTGTATGTAAGAACATTAAACTCATGAACTCTTGTGTTCTACTTTTCATTATTAATTTCAGCAACATCTTAAAACATGCCTTAAATTGTCAGCATTTTAAAACATCATTGTATTTTAATCAATAACTTTAGATGAGGATGTAACTTTCAAGCAAGATAGCATTTTTGAAAGTAATTGCCTATCTACATTGAGTAATTTTTTTATTTTATCAGGCAACATCCATTACAAAAAAAATTTCATGGCTTAATGAAAAAATACTTTTTTTCTCTCACATTTAGCGTATAATTCCTACCTAGCTTTAATTCTTTCATTGAAATAAACCTTTCTGATTTTGCCAATAACGCATGTGAAATTATAACTCTGGTTTTAACCCTCTTTGCACAACATCAGGCAGACCATGACTCTGTGACAGTAAAGGCAATCATGAAAGCTGCTTTCTTTCAAGACTGATCCAAAGGTAAATAATACACATACCTAAGTTTTCTCCACCCCAAACATCCATCATCATGTCATACTTCCCTAGTTCTTCAAAATAGGATTTGTCCATCACAAATAACCCACCAGCTATCATGGGTGTCCTAAACAGACAAGAAAAATTAAATTAAATACTCACAGAACCATGAACTAGGGAGATAACTATTATGTGCACTTCAAGGCTAATATCTCCTTGAAAAAATTTGCAGTGCTTTTGTATGCAACTAATTTTGCATGTATTACTTCAAATGTTATCTACAGTCATTTCTACGACATATATATCACTACGACCATCTTCTGAGGCAGTTTCCAAATCTCCATTTGGCTCATAAGCTCCTCAAGTAAAGGGTGGCAATTTGTGCCAGCAATCAAACATTAAAACTGATGCTGTATTTTTAGCCCTCAAAGCATACCAGCTTTAAACAAAATGACATCTACTTTTTGTTAAGGATAAATAACATACTAGTATGCTTTAAAGTATTTTTTAAATACAATTTATTTCTGAGAGTCTCATAATGCAACATAAATGTGAATAAAATTTCAATACTAATGAAAGTGACACTTAAGATTCCCTTTCAGACTCAGAGAAGATGATTTCTAACTTTATTTAGTTGCAAACTACAATCTATTAGAGGAAGAAGTGGTGGTACAGACATACTTTATGGGAGCAACTGGATTTCCTTGCCGTGCTCTTCTTTGTTCTGGTGTCATGTAATCCCACTTGAACACCAGGTTCCAATCAAAACCTTCAAGAAGAAAATATTAGAATACAATGTTAAAAAGACTGTAGTCATCATTCAACTTGTAGTAACAATGTTGATGGAAAACACTGAGATCTGTAATTTAAATTAAAAATTTAAAAACTTGCACAAACTTCTGGCTAGAAAACAAAAAGAGCAGGAATCCAGATGAAAGGTAAAGAAGTTGACAGGACAATTAAAAAAGTAATATCAAATAAAAAAAAAACCTGATTTCTCTTATTGCTATCTATTACACAAAGTAACAAATCCAGTCAAAAAGTGACAAACCAAAAGCCTTATATATGAATCCAACACCTCATATCCTTACATCAAACAGAACATCATATGAAGATCTCCCAGCCATTACAAATGCTTCCAGCACTCTTTACTGTACAACTGTATTTCAACTCTTACCAAATGATCACATATATTTATGTTTACACAGGCTTTACGCAGTACTCTTGGTACTCCTCTATTAGCAGGAGCTCTCCATCACGGAGGTCACAACAGGTTATGTAGCTCCCACTTATCTTACTCACATGTAAGTATGTATACATACACGTGTACACCCAGCAGCAGCCGGTCTGGTCCTTTCGTGAGTTAAGCCCAGGAGCCCATAAAGATCACTAGAATAGACAAGACTAATAGGTCACCTACAGCAGCTTTCTACCTGACAACTATCTGAATTACCTCCTTTAGGCAATGATACACAGCTGGTATAATACAAACCTCCAATAGGAACAACTTCCCTAAGTTTTTGAGCTGGGTTATGCACTTAAGCGTGAACATCTATTAAAAAACTACACAAGGCCCATAGCCATCTCCCAGTACACCTAGCAAAATCGGCCTTACACCAACTGCCTGCTGCCAAACACATTTAGATCCTATGAAGTCATGTAATGAATGATTTCCAGATTTCTGGTGCACAGATGTCAATAGTTTTCTTTTTCTCCAGCATAAAGATAAAACAATTACTTTGTGAGGAAGTGGGGAAAAAGCTAACATAAACAGACAATAATTACAGTCCTACAAACTGTCTGCATCTGTAAACGTGCACAGTAACAATTGATGCAGAGAGCTGAAAACTAAACAGTTTTCATTTTAACTCATAAGATATTTATCACATATGCACAATACAGAAATTATCCTGAACAGTCTTTACAGCACACATGGCAACTCTTTCACTCCATGTTTGAGTATTTCATGAAGTGTTGCACTGTAAAAATGAAAGACAATCTAACTACTCTAAAATTTCAAGTAGCAAAACAGCAAAATGTCTACAATCAATAGTGCTGCAAAGCCTCCAGCATGAAAAGTAAAAGAAGCTCAAATATTTCCATGCAGTTAAAAAGCTGCATTTCATCATACATACCCAGCAAAATTACTTGCATCTGTGAAAATCTGAAAAAAATCTACTCTGTTCTCCAGCAGAAGCAGTAGAGATAGAGTTACATATACTCCAGTGAACACAAGAGGTCTCTTTTGGAACACAGCACTCTGTTACAAAGTTCAGACAAGTGTATAAATTGTCTACCCATAAAAACTGGTTTTCCATCTCCACTTTCACCGACTCTGGGAAAAAATCTGCACTCAGTGAGATAGCATCAGTAACTCTAAGAGGAGTATTTTTAAACACAAGTGCATATCCAATATGAAATTCTATCCAGTGTAACAGGCATCATAGGAATACACTAAATTATTAGATCTCAATTAACTACAGTTTATTCCAGTAATCAAATTGTTTCTCAGGGTGGCATAAAGGCTTTTGCCAACCCCCTCTAAAAAAAAATTTGTAACAAGTGCATAGATTTAGTATTGGCCAGACTTGGGAATTATTTCAGCCTCGTCCACTTTTAAAAGTTTGTAGCATTTGCTAAGTTGCTTGTCTTGCGTGATTAAGTACTTTCAAAACAGACCAGGCACAAATGCTGTCCCAGCTGTCTCAGCTCTCCATGCTTCAGCCACACAGATATTGTATCTAAAGTTGAAAGCATAGTTTGGTTTCCATGATCAGACTTGGCCCCAGTGAAAGCTTCCCATGGTGCCAAATGCTGTAGTGGCTCTAACAGGGTAATCTGTCCTCTGGGAACCAAAAAGAAATATATTATTCACATTCCAAAAGACCCCCAAATACCTTTAAACACTGATATGTGCAAAATTCCTATTGTTAACATTTAAAAAAGACAGCTTCTCACTCCTCAGTCCAGAAGTATGGAGGCTCTATGCGCTTTAAATATATATATATATATATATTTTAAATCTATTTCTATTCTGTACAAGAGGAGAAAATGAGCACAAAAAAATTTAAAAAAATTAGGAAACAATTCTGAAGATAGGCATGAAAAGCTGTAACAAGTGAAATGATCTCTCCATCTTCTCACACTTCACTTAAGAAGAATTAAAGAGCATGAACCCCACAGGAACCAATCAAAGGTTTCAATGAAATAAACCCTCCTCCTATTGTAGACAACAATAAAATCCACATAATGGTATAGAAATTTCCATACTCAAGGCATAATGAATAGATTGGGTAAAAGCCTTAATGTTTTAATAAAATAATAGCACAAAACTATACATTAGCATACTGTGAATACATGCACGGTGGGTATTATTTCAGAAGATTAATTAAAAGGATATAGAACCTCTCATCTCCAGATTACTGACTGGAAATGGAAGTATATGTGATAATTATGCAAGTATTGCTTTTATTTTAGTTTACTGGAACAACACTTGGAGCCAGTTAGAGACTAGTAACTAAGAGAACAGACCCAAAATTGGTCTTTCCTTCCTCACTCAAGAAAGTCCATTTAGAAAAAGTTGAAAGACTGCAGGAACAGCAGTATAATTTCTGTATCATTGCTCATCTCATATCCTTGTGCAGGCAGTTCAGTTTGCAGGGTTGTGGGAGCAATTATTTTTTAAATAAGGAAAAGCACAAAACAGCTATTTGAAATGCTAGCTTCTTGCTTACAATGAAAAAAGTACGGGTAGGATTTTTCTTTTTTTTTTTTTTGAGTACTTCAAGTCTTTTTGCTATTTGCTGTCAACAGTTTACACTAGCTAGACACAGTGAAACTAGTACTTCTAAACTCAATTTAACAGGAAATTTTGTAACTGTAAAGGTAAAAACAGTACAAATTTTCAAGGTCACATGTTACTCTCTTCACAATTACAGATCACGGCTAAGAAACATTTGTTTTTTAAACACATTCCAAAGCTTTCAGCTTATTCAGAAGAGTTTAATTTTTTAAGCAAACCAGCATCTTGAAAAAACTCATAGGCACTGCATTGCTGATGGGCTTCTACACTAGAGAGCTATTAAAGCCTGTCTTATCTAAAAGGAGAATCATAAGCTCTGGCCATAAGCTGCTTCTGACACATTTACACAATCTTACAAACATTGGAATGAGTACTGCACATCGGTAAAAGGCAGCACAAACTTATAAGAATTAGTATAATAAAGATGAATTGCTTTAAAGCAGAAGATAAGGCCAATTAAAATCCAAGCCTAGAAACAACTGACCTATAGAACTTGAACTAGGTATATGAAAGGGAAGAATAGTACATCGATTGCTCATTCCACAACTGCAGTGATTATGAGCTTTGATTCCTGATGCTTCCTGTTTGGTTTTTTTGTTTGTTTGTTTTTTTAAATTTCTATTCCAGTACAGGTACATACCGCCTTTTAAATCAGCTGACGCCCCCACGTACTGGAAGTTGTCCATATTAATTACATCAATAATAGGAGACACAACTCTGGTCTTGTCCTAAAATAGACATTAGAAAGTAATATTGAAATAATGAAATCAATATATAAAGACTCAGGCAGCATGAGATGTTGAACAATTCACCAGGATTTCATTAGCACAGTTCCCCCAGCTCTCCCTCAGCTTCAACTTATGGCTCTGAATAGCCAGTGCTGTGAACAGCATTGCTCCGCACTGCTTCAGAAAGCAGAAACCACACAATATGGCTGGAAATCCTCTTTCTGTTCTAGGCTACTTATATTCAAGTAATCCTCCTCTTCTGACTTGCTCTTGAAGAAGGCAGCAAACTTGTACTTCTAAAGGCAGTCGAGCAAACAGCACTTCCATTCTTACTTTTAAAACCAGCTCAAAGCAAAGAAGCATCCAGGCAATTCGTATTCTCCACAGCAAATCTCTAGTCACGCAGTGTACTATAGTCTTCTGATTTCAACCTTTAATGAACACCTAGGCCGTTCTGTAACCAGAAGAGTCTTAGGTTAATGCTAACCAGTTTCACACTAGGAGAATCACATCTTATCTCTTAGATAAGAGAGAGAACCTAAAAAACACCTCACACAAATGAATGCTATTAATCTCCAGCAGCCAAGGTTCCAGTGGTACAGATACCTCGCATCCCTCCGTCCAACTACGGTCTCGTATGCTACTCTGAGCAATGTTAATTACCTTTCCTGATGTTTTTGTACAAATAGTTTAAAAAAAAAATCTCTCCAAGAACTCCACATGCATTATCCAGTAGAACCACAAGACATCAGTACTCTAAAAAAACACTCATCTAATATTAGAATTACAGTATCATGGTTAAGCCAGTTTGTCTGACTTACTGGGGGAGGGAAAAATAAGTTACATTTACACACTGATGCATAACTTTTACAGTAGTTTCATGGAACATTTTGCTTGAGTTCAAAACAAAAGTTTGAGCTCCACCATTTAACACCATTCAGACAAGACAGATAACTTCAAAACAGTGTATCACCAAATCTGTGACTATTAAAAAGTGTTTTGAACGAACAGCAGAAGTTTTTGTAACTTTGTTAAAAAGAAACAGTTCTCATGGTTGAAAAACCATATCAAGCTAAACGTATCCATTTTAACAATTTATTTCATAAGGTTGTCCCCAAACAACTATATATATATATATATATATTCTAAACAGTAGTTCAGCAAAGCATCCCCATTGCTAATCAGTATTGTACAGAACAGATTGGAACTAAACTAGGATAAGAATAACTTGAGCTCATAACAAGAGACTTAAAAGTAACTCTCAGTCAAGTGCTTTGCTTGGTCCAAGAAGGACATTAAACACCTGTTTTCATTTACTGAATCTTAACTATTCAATCTGTGCTGATTTTAATAAGCCCTAATTACATAGTTGGCATTTACTGGGTCATTCTGTCTCGGTGAGCAAAAGGTCACTTCTGTATCAGCCGAAAGGAGAACCCAAGAGAATCCAAGCTGAACACTAAGCTAAAAGCTGAAGACTCGTTACTGATATCTACATTCCTTTTAAGTATCCCTGCAGCTATACCACCCAGGCCAAACATCTGCTTTTATGAGGGATGTAATATAACATCTATTCAGGTCCGCTACTAAGTATTAACTAGGCTGGTGAAGCAAACTAGAAACACAGACAAGAGACCAACCTGTCCTATTCCTCCATCAATCACATTTTAGCTCCTGTTTATCTGTAGCCCTAAGTCCATGTTTATAATGGCAAGCGTACAGTTTTGCTAATTGTTGTACTTAGGAGGCAATCATGATTTACTGCACCTTAACTGCAAAACCCTGTGTTTGTGTGCCCTCCTATACCATCAAATCACTCCAGGTGCACCCATGACCTTATTTTAGACATTCTATATACAGTGATAGAATTAGAAAACTCCTTTATTTGAAGGCTGATGAGACAGAAGATATCCAGCCTATCCAGTTATTCACAATGCATCCATCAGCACGAAATACAAAAATTAAACCACCCTTCCCTTCTTTCCTTAGTTGAAAGTGAGACAGCTTACTCATCTATGCCCATCTATGCTCTCTAAAAACCTTTTCTGACTAAAATTTGCATCTGCTCAAATGGTTCTACTTGGCACAGTCGAACCTAGTGGTAAGAGTTGCCCCAGCTATCAGGTGTCACATTAGGTAGAGCTTCAGTTAGGCTTCAACTTACATGCTGCATAAGCAGGTAGTATGTTGTCTCTGCACATTTGGCACTTCCTCAGGCTTTTACTGCTGGTCTGATTAGTTCTATCAGTAGCAGTGTGACACCATGCTAAGATCACTTGCTACACTTAACGTATTATTTAAACAACTTACAGTTGTTTCTCCAACACAGAAATACCCATGTTGTGAGCATTCAGTTCGATGTACAATCACCACTTTGTTGGCATGGAAATATGCTGTTTCTTCCATGATTTGAAATTATAGATTTGCTCAGTAGAAGCAGACAAAATATTTGCACGGTCTTAAGGTGATGCTTTGTAGGGCACTACAAAGTTGTTAATGCAGCAACTGCTAAAAAGAGCTTGTGTGTCTCCAAAGTATAGGGAGTTCATTCACTTATAATACTAAAAAGCATCTACTCCCTTTAAATTATCCTAAAGAAAGATACTTATTTATCCATAACATGATTAAATGAGAAATTTGATGTCCATTTTAGAAACAAAAACAAGTAAAAAGGAACTTTTCTTTTTGTAATCTCCTGTTTTGCTCTGAGGGGTTGCCACCATAACTTGTAACGTAACACACAATTTGAAAACCATGTGCTTCTTGGTGAGGATAATGGAAAGAAATAGCCTGTGAATATTGCAGCTCTTTAGTGCCTGGAAATTTGTAGCAGACTTTCATTTTAATATTTCATAAGGAGGTTATGTATGCTCTAGAGAGTTAGAATATTATATACTGTTCTCATAAACCACCAGAAATTATCCTCAATATTCAGCATACATTGCTTCCTCCTGCCCCTAAAAATCTCAAGTCACTTCAAAGATTAAGCTTCACACCACTCTTAAGAGAGAAAATATAAATATTTTCCTTTCAGCTTTGTGTCAGTTAAAAGTTGACTCATTCAAGGTCACAAAATCTGAGACAGATATTGAAAAAATTCCACATATCACTTCTTAATCTTAGTCCTTTCTTCCTTTTAAGATATTCTTTGTTTAAGAAGACCTTCCTAAAAGTGATATAGGACTCTCAGCTATGCTATGAAAATGGATCAGTTCAGTTCTGCACCAGAATCTTCCAATTTTTATTTTTCTCATAGAACTGATGTATTATTAGAATATAACAAAGTTATTAGAAATCAAAAAAGTCAAGTAGAAAAATGTTCACGGAATAGCTAGTAGTTACACATGTTTTCAAGATAGTGTATATTTATTTCTATGTTCACATTTTGGAAGAGCTGAAGGGTTAAACTCCACTGGCTCCTCATTTAATCTCCCCTAACCAAGGCACACACACAAAAATCTAGAGGGTATAAGAGACAGCCCTAGGGAACCAGGCAGAAAACCATTCTCCAGGCGTAGCAATGAGGGAGAAGATATACCAGCTCTAGGTTACACAGGTATCTACACTCTGAACTCTAAAATATTCACATTGTATGTATGTTACTTCTGCTTTAACCCTTTGCTCAAATTGCTGAAGAAAAATCCCTAGTAGTGTCAGACCCCCCTAGGAATGCTAAGCAAGCACAGTCAGTAGACAAAGATACTCTAATCAGGCAACCATCTCGAAGAAAACTGTGGGATGGATCATCCTTCAATTGAAGAGGAGAGCTTCATGCCCCAGATGCTCGTAACAGAAGCAAGAGGTCAAAGGCACAGTGGTTCCAGCACACCAGACAGAGTATTGTAGAACTGATTCAATTCAGACTGTGTGTGTTACAACATAAAAAAAAAAAATTATAGCTTCCCAGAAACAACTAATCCCTCAAAACTCTGACAGAGTTAAATGGCAGATGCCCCATCCCTGAAAACATTCAAGGCCAGGTTGGATGAGGCTCTGAGCAACCTGATCTTGTTGCAGATGTCCCTGCTTTGTGCACGGGGGTGGGACTAGGTAACCTTTAAAGGTCCCTTCCAATCCTAACTATTCTACGATTCCATGATAAATGCCAAGTGGGCAATTCTGGAACAAAAGGAAAAAAGAAAAAACCTCACACTCCATCACATACAGAACAGATGCAGCAATGCATGAGAAAATACTGTATTAATGTATAGTAGACCTAACCTGAAAAAGTTACCTTTGAGGCCACAAATTCATGTCTATTCAGCATCTTGTCATTGAGACTATCAAGAAAATGCCGCCAATTAACATCAGATAATATACTGTCTGTACTGTGAGCAAAACCAATCCATTTAAAATAACAAAGAGCTATCATATACTATATGTAAACACTACCCATGCCTTAATTATTTGAACAAGCAGAAAAGTTAGAAGCTACTTTGTCAAACCCAACACTTGTTGGCTGGGAATCTTCCCAGATGAAAGTAAACTGGAATTCCACATCAATTATTTATTTAACAGTACATCATCAAGCTTTTAAAAATGGAAATCTATATTCATACAGCTCAAAACTACTCAATGGCACACATGACTAGTGTGTATCAGTGACAATTGTGACGAACAAGCTTTGAAGGCTCTAATAATTCATGTGCTGATAAAAAGTAGCTGCTGCACGAAGCAAAATATGCACCAGTTTCTCCCCAAAGTATACCACATGTAACGCTGGATCTTCACAAAATTATGAGCAATTTAATAAGAGGTTTTACATTCTGTTATGATGAAAAAGTAACACTTTTTCTTATCCCATATCAGTTTCAGAAAGCTAAATGAATATGCTCTGAAAAAAAGTCATAGACAAAAAAAAAAGATAAATGGCAAAATAGCTGTCTTACTAAAAGTAGAGTTTTGTTGATCAAAATTACCATTTCTCTTCTGATTTTTTGAACAGGTGGATGCTTCAAGTCATTTATGCAAAAACACTTTAAAACAGTTCCCACATCCTAAAATCCATTAGTGCTTTAGCTGCAAGCATTCTCCACTTCCTTTTGAGAAATATTTAATGCCTTCAAGTTTATTTTCCTAGTTAATAATTACAGAGAAACTCCCCCGAACCCTTCTGAGGCTGCAACACTTTACAACAGCACAAAAACAGAAGGAAGTGCTTTGTAACTCACACTCAAGGGCTTTGTAGGCTCTAGGTACTTTAATAGTGTCCAGGTTTGAGCTGACTGAAGTAATTTCTACTCCAAAATAGAATTTTAACTGCTGATATGTCTTAGGCAACTTACAGTATTTCTGGAATACACACTAAAGCATCATAGAACCAAACAGAATAAGGAATATCAATCATCAATTAATAGATTCTCTATTGGCATATTGAGTATATGGGTGTTACTTCCTTTTTTCCCCCCACCTCTCTCCCTTTTGAGGGGACGTACAAAGGGTAGTGTAGGGAGGATAACCAAAGAACTGTGCATTAACAGGAAAGTAGCTTAGCAAAACCATTTTGACCAGAAGCATTTTGAAAGAAAACCTGTCCAGGAAAGGGAGTTTACCAGAAAGGGAATGCAATTAAGAAAGAAGAAAAAAAAAAAAAAAAAACCTGTCATTTTGAGTGTTCCCCAGTGCTTTTTGGGATCACACATGATTCACTTTCCGCTTCAACGGAGTTCCTCCAGAGCAAGTTAACAAGTATAACCAGCCCCTGGAGAAAACAGTACACTTTCACTCTCAATCCTCTCAATTGCTTTTCCGGGACACGGACTAAGCGTCATTTTCATAGCAGCTGAGAGCCCACACTCCCTGATAAATTCCATGAGAATTTTGTTTTCACAGCTCAACCTCTCTCCTATTATCACACTGAATCTTAATAAGGCATAAATACCCAGGTAAACTAAATTACATTGAGATGATGTTGGTTGTGGAGAACTACACTCTGCTCTGAAGATTTTCAACACTTACTGAGTAGGTCCCTAAAGAACCAAAGATGCATATATTTGAATTGCTTGTAAAGATAATAATAAATATTCACATTTTATGTTCTTGTGTTTGCAGATTAAATGAACAAAAAAGTGGGTTTTAATCACGGAACACTCCGATCATCTCCATCATGTCACTTCAGAGAAAAAGCTTCCTCAGAAAAATGCATAAAAATTAATGTAGTACAAACCAGATGGCTTTAAAATTTAAAAGCTTACTCCTTCAGGAAATTACTTTAGAAGAACCCTTTACTAACCTCAGCTACTCTTTCCAAAAGCGGTTCCAACCAGTGTTCATTGCATTCACAGTGACTATCCAGGAAGGTCAGTACTTTTGCTTGTGCTGCATCTGCCCCTCTGACACGGGAGCGCATCAAGCCTGAGAAGTAAAGATAAAACATTTGAATTACTTACTGAGGAAAACAATCAACAGTAGTGAGAAACTATTGCATTCCAAGTTAGTAATGAATTAAATTACTCCAACTCAGATGGGAGAAAGACAGAAGTTCCATTATCAAAATAAGAATCTACTTAACAATTCGACTAGTTAACAAAATGACTTTACAATGATCAGCTTGCAAGCTTTGAACCTGCTGCACTCTAGTCTACAGGTTTCAATCTGATTTAAGTAAAAGAATTAAAAGTACCTTTAAAAATAAACTGATACACAAGTATAGCTGGGCCTGTATTAAATAAATGGTATTTATACTGATAAGCGTTACTCAAGGCACCATCATTAACTTATCCTCCCCACTTTTTTGCTGTCCCCATCTCCATCCCAGTTCTCACCACAGTATGACCACGGTTCTATCAACTTCTTCTAGAAATCACCATGGTTCATTAACTCATGTTTGAGAGGCTTTCTCGCAACCCCTTTAACTGTCTTTCCCATATGCTTCTTGCAACTCTCTTGTTTTGTGGTTTGGTGTGGGTTTTGGTTTTGTTTTTTTTTTTTTCTCTTATCCTGAAAAGATTTATTTAAGCAGCAGCTTCTGGTAAAGCCAAAAGGTTCTTCTCTTCTCTACACCTCAATTACACAGATCCTCTCACTGATTTGCCCTGTTCTTTTCCTTCCTTCCTTCCCTTCCAATATTTGTTCGTTGGATGATCTTACCATTCCTTTAAGTCCCTTGCTATATTTACACAAATACCCCACAGCTTCCCACCTTTTATTCCAATAGAGAAAATAGCCAGCTTCCTCTCACTCCTTTGCCAATTTCCTCCTTACTTTTCTCTACGACTATTCAAAATTAATTGATTTCATTGTCACTCCAGAGCAAAGCCAAGTAATTACTTGGGTTTGTTCCTTTCTACATTGTTTCCCTACCAAGTCTGCGCTGATTTGTTTGTTGTTTTTTTTTCCCCCTCTAACTGAAACATTGTAAAAGACTCAACCCCATTTCTTTCCATTCCCTCTCCAAAATAAATCTGCAAAATATGACTCTGCCAAACAGAATACAAGATGCTTAAGAGGAAAAAGCTTGTTTGGTCCATTCAACATTCAGCAATAAACAGCCTCATCAAGATCCCCGTACTACCTGTTACCACAAACAGGAGTACTGCACCGTTGTAGACATGAGTTGTGCTGATGCTCTCTGACAGTACATTCTGCACCTTATCTGTTGCACATTGGCAGCTAACTATACCTCATTGTTTTTATGCTGTCTTCCTAATTCCATGTTCTGAATCTCTTCTGTTATGGTTTCTCCACATCAAACCATTTTTCAAGCACTCTGGCTATGTTTGTCTTACTTTCACAACAACTCCTCCCTTCCCAGAGAATACTACTTCTAACTTATATTCTTATAGAACCTACCTTCTTGCTCTGCTTTCATAGAAAACACACAACAGTGCTTCTAATTTCCTTTTTGGGAAATGCTTAGGTCATTAAGTCTTACACAGTCACATTCAGTCTTACAACAGAGAGTTGAGAAGGTTCCCCTGAACATATATTCACAGGCTACCATGCCCTCCAAAACACATCTGTTCCCACAACAAATTCTGGTCCTACATATGAGACCAAAAGCTACTATCACATATTTCTAAAAGCAAGGCAGTCAATGTCATCCCCTCCACAGACACCATCCCTTCATTTTAATTCTTATTTTAAAACACATTGCTCTTCTTTGTTGTTCATACTACTGCAATACTTTTAGTGTGGTTGATTTTACTGATTCTCTTAAATTTTACTTTGTATGTGTCTGAGATATCAGTATCAGCCCACTTAAAAATGAAAACCAAAGCGAGTATCAAACTCAAGCATAACAAGCCAGCAATCAAATAAAATCCTAAAATATTTTAATTTTTAAAATTATCATCTGGTTGCACATACACACACCTAGGCAAAACTTTAGACATACAGTAGATCTCACAGGTAATAATTCAATCCTAATCTCACAAAAAAACCAAGTAAGGCAGTACTATACTCTCAATTTGCAAATTGTTGTTCTTTTCTGACATACTAAAACATTCGTCAAGTCATATTTTATTTTCAGATATACTGATAAATTTTTTAAGCATGAATGAAAATTCAGTTCATCTGAATATGCAGTACAGAGTTAATATTCATAATCACTAAAAATAAAAATCAAAAAAGTTGTTACTTCATTCCATTTTTTCCATGACTATTATCTCCATCTAAGTGCTGTACTAATCAGATTAATGATATCAACTTACTCAGAACTTTGCAACTACAACAAGTCATAAGACGCCTGCTTTCCTAACAAGCCTTTGTTCACAAGTATATCCCAAACACTGAGAGGCCAGTTTGCAATAACTAATTATGAGACAACACAAGGTTTGTGCGCGTCATTTCCAGTTTCTGACAATCTAATGACTCTAGCTGCTCCCCAGGCCAAGCTGGCAGCCTAGAAGTTACAGCGCCTATAAAAATAAACAAGCACATAACTGCTAACTCAGTCAGTTATTTCAACTGCCAACTCTCAGTTATTTCAAACAGTTGTAGAATAACAGTTGCCTGTATCTAACACTTCAAGCTTCATAGCCAGGAAGCTGGCTAAGTGATATGAGACCATAATTCACAAAGCAACAAAGAGGAAAACAAAAATTTAAGACAAGTTTGTCACATGGCACACCAGCTTCAGCAAAAATGGCATACGTGGTTCCAGTCCTCTTGGCTGCTCAAACCCTCTGAAGTCTGTCAAATAAACTGTTTGCCAGGGTACCCATCAACTAGGTCCTTAAAATTATCTCTTATAAGGGAACCAGTAAAATAAGAGAGCTATTTTTAAGCTGGATCATTTCAAACAGAGTTTACAGTGAGATCTTTACATACCATGGAAGCAGCTTAACTGAGGATTCAATATAGTAAGAGAAAGGAGAGGCTGAGAGTGAAACGCAGTTTTCAAGTCAGTGAAAGTCAACAATGGGCAACTGCAGGCACACCAACATGGCATTAATCAGAACTAGTGTTTGTACTTGCACAAATGCATTTGTTTTTATTGCTCCCACTAGGAAGTTGATTTATACAGTGAAAATCCCCCCTCCAATATGGAATGTATAGCAGAATGTTCCTTTAAAAGACTTGAAGATTAACAGATAAGGCAGCACAGTGGAATTTGTATCTTCCCTCAGATTAAGCCTACCTTCTCGGCGATCATTTCGAAGAACTCGCACTTTTTCAATTTTTCCCAAGAGAGCACCATCCTCAGCTTTAAAAAAAAAAATAATTTAAAAAAATAATCAAGTGATGAGAACCAGCTTGATATCCAACACTGTATACCATAAGAGAGGCTGTCTTCAAAGAACAAAAAAAGATTTGCTGTCGAAAATGTTTATGGTCATAAATAGTTAAATATAAGACACATACTTAAAAAATAATTCCTACTTGTCTCACCAGAAATAAAGAAAAGTTACCAAGCTAAGAAATTAGTACCCTCATTGTCATTTAAAGCAAATTTAATTTTACACTCCTGAAATACTTTTTATTTATATAAATACTTTTAATTTATATAACAGTTTCTACATTGCATAAGAAAAAAAAAAAAAAGACTTCTATAGAATTAAATAAAAACTTTTCTTTGCACATAAGAAAGTTCACTTTTTAACCAACATTAAGGCTTAAATCTATCCTAAGCTACCTATAAACTAACAATGCAAATGTAGACATGAACTTCCTTCAAGAGAGGTCCATTTCAATCATTCAAGTTTGTATTGTGATATCCTAGTACTTCTAAAACCTTGACTTATTTTCAATTCAGTAATTTTTCCAAGAGACTGATGGAGATGAGTATTCACTTAAAGCAGTGCTACAAAAATATTTGGTGCAAGCACCATGGGCTTTATTTTTTGTCAGATAATGTACTATGTAAAGGCTGTTTTCAATTATACACTCTGCTCCTTCAGCTAGCAGGAAGTAATGAAATAAATCTGAAGTATTACCACAATGATAGATATGGAAGAACTAAAAAATTGCTTTTGGATCAGTCTCTGCAAACTCCTATTCATGTGACCTATTAACTGAGTCACTTGCTAGCATCTACAGAAAAATCTTACCAGAATAAACAAAATCAAGTTAATATCCTGTAAAAGTACTTACAATCATTACTGTAATCATCCACCAGTATGATTTCCTTAATAAGATGTGATGGGCTTTTTTTAAGGACACTGAAACAGACAAAAAAAAAGTTTTCAATGCTAAGCAGTTTTAATTTTCCATAATAATGTCATAAAAGCAGTTAACTTTGCTAAGCCACAGTAAAACCTAGCCAAGGATCTCATCTTCAGCATCAACTATTGGCTTATTCTTATGGAAAGCATTTGTGAAGAGAGGCACATGTAGAATCGCTCCTTGCAAAATTCCAGCCTCCAGAAATAAGTGGATTAGGTAATTTGTAACATAGAAGTCTTGCAGATAGCTTTAGGTCAAATATCACCTGAGAATCCATCTTCCGTGAGTTTTTCTTGAAACTAGTTACACAGCCAGCCTCCAAACATCATCTAGTAATCAGTTCCACACTTTCCTGCATTTGTAGTTAAGGGGAGTGATTTTGTTTGTTTAACACTGCTATTTCAGAATGTAAGAACTGGAGACAACAATGAAATTAAGGCTCAGCTTTCCCTCTGCAAATGGTTCAGAAAAGCACAATGGATTGTTACTTCCCTTCCTTATCATAAGCTATTATCTGACACAAGTGAATGGCCTTTAGCAGGGCAAGAGGACAGCAGGGGGGACGAGGCGGGGCAGGGGAGATGAAAAAACAAACAAACAAAAGGTCTAAGGTATACCTGACAACAGTTCGAAGCAAAGCAGACCTTGCCTCATTATGAAAGGTGATCACCACACTAGTGGCTGGCAAATCTATCCGCCATTGTTTCCGCTGACACCTGAAAGAAATAATACCCTGTCATTTAAATACAGTATTTACACCTCAGGCTCAGCAGACAGCCTTCTTCATGAAGCAGTTATCTATTAAACTCATAGACACACACACACTACTTCTACCTAGGAAGAATGAAATATCTTGTTTGCAAGTGATTGCAAGATTATAATAAACTCCTGCCACTTCTGGTAGCTGTCTTAGTACACAACAGACTAAGAAGTCAGTGTCAGATAAAGGCAAGTTCAGAAAACTCACCAGACTATCATCACTGCAGTATGTCATAAATACCTTTCATGCAACTGAGTATGAAACCAGAGCACTTATTTTACATTAAAAGCATTCAACAAATTTAAGCAAATGAGTATATTTTCAATGATAATGCATAGGTTCCCAGGCTACTCTATGTCTCTTCAGAACGGCACATGTCCACTTCTCCCTTTATTTTTAAAGCGCCTGTAGCATCCTGGTCTTGCTTAGAGATAAAAACAGTTTTCTGTTCTAATAAGAAGTTGTAAGGATTGTAACACTGAGAATTTGAAAAATAAAGATAGTTGTTACAACATTGAGCCAACTAAACATAAAACCACATCCTTCCACATCATAATGAAATATTCCATGTATGTCAACTCATTTTTTTATCACCTAATAGCCTGAAATTAATATAATAAGCAAAAAATAAACAAATCCCCAAACACTTCCTGCATGACTACGTCAAGTTAAGCTGTTTAAATCCATTGACAATAAACCTAAAAGAGACACTACTCTTCTATTAGAAACTAACAGTAGTAGAAAACACTATATATTGAGTTTATGTTGAATACAATCACGATACCGATCGCCATTCATGCAGTAGCATACACGAGTGACATACTTCCTCACATATCCTTTATTTAACATTAGGGGCAGAGTTTTAACAGGCCTAGTTGTCTTCAGAGGTGATAAACCCAGCTAGCATACACCTGTAGCAAATCCAGCAAGTAATTCTGTACTCCGCACAGTACTAATCAAACCAGCTTTTAATGGAAGACAGGTAAGTTATGTTGCTCCCTAAACTTCTGAAGCTAGGCCTCTGCCTATATAAAAGGCCTCTCCAAATCTAATTAAACACCTGCTACATGCATCATAAGCCACACAACCTTCAACTTCTTGGAATCAGAGAGCAAGCAGCAACGTGCTTTTTGCCCTTGCCCACCCTACAAAATCTCAAGGATCTACAGTTTTCGACACAACACACCCATAATGTCACACACATCAGCGCTTGCTATGAAACAAAACATCATTGTGCTGTGGTGACTTCTCTTGAAGTAAAACAAAATCCATGTCAACCCTACAATTACTGTGTCAGATCAGCAAGGCCTTATCTAGCTTTGTTTCTCAAACAGTGGGCATATAAGACGGCTTCATCACTAGCACCCAGCACTGAAGTAATAAATCACAGATGTCTATGCGTTCCTAGAAAGTAAAGAATTGAGAACTTCTTTATCGTAAGCTTCTGGCAATTCATCTAGACAGTTACTAGATATCCAGCTATTATACACCAAAGCCTACGGTGCCAAAAGAGATATTCTTTTTTTCTGCTAAGTTTGAAATTGCTCAGAGAGCACAAGCCTACTGTGCATGTAGCTATCACATGAAGCACTTGCATTAGAATAATTTAGAAAGTCACATTAAACTTATACTCTTTGCACAAGAGAGCACTTGAGCCAGAGCACATCTTAGGGTGGAATTACTCAAGGCAATGAAGCCTCTCAAATTTAAGAAAATCCAAAAGAAAAGCACTACTGCATATTTCTGAAGGAGAAATTAAGACATTTAGACTTCTAAATAAAACTGGAGGAATGTTCCACTGAGTATTTCTGCTCTTAGCTCTTCAAAAATCCCTGCTTTAACTGACTCAGTAGCAGTCTTATTCTATTCTATTGTGCTAACAGCTCCACAGTTAAAACTCAAACCAAATAAATGGGGATTAGATTTTCTTCCTTCAAGTTACAGCACTTAAGTTCAAGTTCTATTTTATTCAAATGTATTTTCTCATTCTGCGTGTAAAATTAAAATATCAATCTAGACTCTCAATACTTAGGATAGGTCTTTAAAATCAGTTAGAACATGAAAAGTACATTCTTTCCCCCAGAAATTTGAGTTGCTGGACTAGTTAATATCCTTGACAAATTTTCTGAAACCTCCATGGTTTGTTGAAACTATTTTTTGACAGAAATATCCACTTTATCAGTGCAAGGAAAACATACACCACAACAGATATCTGGGTAACAAAGGGACAAGGAAGTTTGTTTCTTCTCTGCTTAAGAATAAGTCTTGAGTGTGAGGTCAGAAGCTTCTAATACTTGACGAATTAAAAAGAAAACATGGTTTAGTCCAGCTAAAGTACTTACCAGTAATTCTCAGGAATCATGCTGATACATCAGGTAAGAGATGTGATCAGAAACTAGTGGTCTAAAGTAAGCATGGTGGACATCGGTCCACAAAAACCGTGGAGCATTTCACCCTTCATCCTACTTGGGAGACTATTTTACACTGACAGGAGGACAGCTCCGGAAGTTTCCAATTACAGCTCTGACACTCACATTCTGGATCTCTAAAATCTACCATGACAGAGATAGCTCTCAGTTACATGTCATAAACAGACTGCAACAGAAGGAAACCCAGAGGTTTCTCAAAGCTGTTGGAAGCGACAGTTCTGAGCATCAGCTGGAGTGAGAATCCACATTCCTGCTCAGACTTCCTCTCTCTGCTGCCGTTCTTATGTTGTATCTGCCTGTTTCTCACTTCTCCCTTTTGCTTAAAATAAAGGCAAGCAGCTTAAACAGGCAAATGAAAGCGTTTTCTAGTACTGTTCACAGGCTTTCACAAAAAGCAAGTAGAAAACTTCGGTCTTAACCTGATGCTAGTAGAAGTTTGTCCAATGCAGAAAAGACTAAACAATGTAGTATTCAGAGAGATGCATCATTACATACACATTTACATATCTAACGCAGAATCCTGATAAACTGCTTCTAAACAGCCTAAACAATTTCAGCCTTTAAACAGTATTATTATGTAGTTATTTTAAAGTCAAACGGCCTCTTAAAGACATCAATACAATTAATAAAAATTTGCTTAAGCAGAAACAAGTATTTCCTTATCCAGTTTTTTTTAGTTGAAGATAAAAGATTGAAATAGCACCATAAGAGATCTTAATCTTAACCCAGCTGCCTCCAATTTTATTGAAAATGACATGCTTGCAAGCGTCACATGCTCAGATCTGTAACACATTCTTCTTCCTATGGCTATTGCTCTTGCTCTTTGCATTGGACAATTCCCAAACAAATATTTCATGCAACTTTTCCAGTTTCTGCAGTGGATTTCCTTGCTAAAATAGAAGGAAAATGAATTGCAACATAGCAGCGAAAGCATCATGGACAAATTGCAGGAAAGATTGCTTCATTTTGGGGTTTTTGGGTTTGTTGGTTGGTTGATTTTTTTTTCTTAAGATGACGACCATTTACAGACTGATGGGCACTTAAATCTGCTCCATGTCTAAGTAATAATCACAGCACAGATACAGCCTTTCCCAAGAAACATCTTTCTTCATTGCAGGGTTCTTTTCCAGCTCCATTTAGTGAAAAAAATCCAGGCAGATCAGCATATAATCACAACACTAATAGTTAAAACAAACATAGCCACTGTAATACAATGTCTCCTGTCATCTCTCTTATTCAAGTTCTTCTCAAAGGAGAGCATTTGCTTGTTAGACCCCTCAGAGGTTATTAAATATCTAGAAAAATTCCAAATTCAGCATATCTGAATTATAGAAGCTTCCAGAAGTTGGTGGTTGAGCTTTGCTCTTGTGGGAAAAGAACATCTGGTCTAAAAAGTTAGAATGCATTTCTTGTGGTGAAAAAAAAGTATGTGATCAAGAAAATTCAGGAGTAATTTTAAAATCCTCAGTATACCTGGGCCATCGTGCTTCTCACTGCCTTCAGGACAACAAGCAAAACACCAGATTGTTCCTACTTTTCCATCCAATTAATGGCAAATTATACAAGACTTGCTTTACTCTATCTACAGATAACTCGCTTAAAAGAACCTAAACCCATGCTATTATACAAGGGATTTAAAAATGACACAGTAACTGCCTGAGTTTTTTTTTGTTTGTTTTGGTTTTTTTGTTGTTGTGGGCGTTTTTTGTTGTTGTGTTTGGTTGTTGGTTTTTGGCTGTGGTTGTTGTTGTTGTTGGTTTGTTTTTTTAAATACAAATCTCCTTTGCTATGCCATTTCTGATTAAAGATCTTTCTGGAGAAAAAGCAGGCACCTTCCTTTTCTCTCTCCTTCTCGTATCTCCTCCAGCTTCTTCTACCTACAAAGAACGCACGTTCATCCTAACTGCAGAATTAGTTAGGCAAATGAACCATACACAGTCGGATAATTTTATGCTTTGAGACTATGCTGGCTTAGTTTTTAAAACCAAGCTCAATCTGCTTTTTAAGTTATGGAAGTCCTAATGAGCAACTATTGTTTTAATATTAATCAGTTCTGCTTAAACAAGATTAGTGGAGGTCACTCAAATTCTTTTTAAAATTCAAGTCTTCCCTACCCACAAGAAAATAATATGTTTCCTTACTCTCAAGCATACTGTTTCCTGAGTCTGCACAAGCAGTCTAACATAACAAAGATTTTTAAGCATGTGAAGTGTAACTCTGTCTTATGTTCACTGGGGTGTGCATAAACGGATTCCTTTAGGTCTGGAGTTGACAATCATCATGTACTTAGAACAGAATCACAGAGCAACTGAGATGAGAAGGGGCCCCTGAAAATCTTTTAGTCCAAACTCCCTGCTCGAAGTAGCCACAGCAGGCTGTGCATTGGG
Source organism: Chlamydotis macqueenii (assembly GCF_036417535.1). Taxonomy (NCBI): domain Eukaryota; kingdom Metazoa; phylum Chordata; class Aves; order Otidiformes; family Otididae; genus Chlamydotis; species Chlamydotis macqueenii. The sequence goes on along the minus strand of NC_141558.1, from coordinate 98,402,229 downwards.
CTTTGAATATTTTCATTCAGAGAAGAGAGACTTTGCACCCTCTCTGGGCAACCAGCTCCACTGTTTGATCGTCCTCATAGTGAAAGAGACTTAAAAATATAGAAACCAAGAAAAGCCATCAGATAAACAGAAACAAAAAGAGACTGAAATACAGCATTGGTTTGGATATAGAATATACACTGATGGTAGTCATGGAAACAGAAAAACTTGAATAAGATTCCTTGTTCTTTAACCCACTGTTCAAGGATTGCACCATAGTTTACTGTTCCTGTCATTTCAAAAGCTGGAGAGCTCCTTCTTTAGAAAAACCACCTGCTGCTCAAAAGCCATAAATACAAAAAGGTTAATCCAAGTCAAACATGGCTCAGCTTGGCACTTACTGATCATGCCTCGTGTCAGGAATGCTTCGGTCCATTCGCAGTTTGTCACTTTCTACCTGATTGAACTTATTGCGGGCATAAGGATCCTGTCCAGATCGCACCATGGTAGCGCCAACATAAGCATCTTGATCAAAGTCTTGCCACCGAACCTTTCCTACAATAGAAAAAAAAGAAAATATCCAATTTAATCTTCACAATTTAAAGAACACGATTCAGCAATCCAAACATAACTGATTAAATAGCTTGGTTTTCAATTTTGCAACAAAGTAATTAAACCTCAACAGTATTGTTAAGTGTAACATCAACAGTCACTTCTGCATATTAAATTCCTCTAGAACACCCTGAGAATTAACACAAAATTGAACCATTTTACAGATCTCAATTTATACAAGTGATCACTAGACCATGTGTTCCGGTTTTGTTTATTGGGGGGTGGGGGGAGGCTAAGGTGGTAGCTTCTGTAGGAAACTGCTAGAAGTTGTTCCCCTTTGTTCAGTGGACTCGGCCGGGCCTAGGGCAGACCCGCTGTTGGTCAAGGCCGAGCCAATTGGTAGCAGAATGTTCAGTGATAACGTATTTAAGAATGGGAAAACAGGAAAAAAAAAAGGAAGAGAAGATGTGAAGCAGCTGAGTGGGGGCAGAGCAGGAGGCATGAACCTTGTGGGCCTTGCAGGCCTCACCCTCTGGCCTCCTGCCAGGCAGCCGACTGGGCTTGACTCAGTTCGGCCCGGCTGCAAGAAGTGGAGAGGAGATGAGAAGTGAATAAGATGTAAAAAGATACTGAGAGGCATCTGCCAGCCTGTTGTGAGGAACGGCTCTGGATGCCAAGGTCAGTTCAGAAGGAGGGGGAGAAGTAATGCGGCTCCTGGCCAAGATTCCCCTGCAGCCTGTGGTGACGACCATGGTGGAGAAGGTTGTCCCCCTGCAGCCCATGGAGGTCCACGGAGGAGCAGAGATCCACCTGCAGCCCGTGGAGGGCCCCATGCTGGAGCAGGTGGATGCCTGAAGGAGGCTGTGGCCTGTGGAGGGCCCACATTGGGGCAGCTGACGCCTGAGGGACTGCACCCTGTGGAAGAGATGACCCACGCCGGAGCAGTTTCACAAAGGACTGTGGCCCGTGGGAGGGACCCCACGAAGGAGCAGGGGAGGAATGCGAGGAGTTCTTCCCCCGACAATGACACAGCGGCGTAAAACAATGCGTGATGAACTGACTGCGACCCCCATTCCCTCTCCCCCCTGTGCCACTCGGGAGGGGAAGGTAGTAGAGATAATGTTAAGCCCGGGAAAGGGGGGGGGGGGGGGGGGGGGGGGCGGTGTTCTCTTGTTCCCTGTCTCATTCTCCTGCTAGTTTTAGAAATAAATGAGTATTTTTTTCCCCAAGTCGAGTCTGTTTTGCCCGTGATGGTAATTTTAAGGATTTCTCCTCATCCTTATCTCAAACCTCGAGCCGTTTTTCCTTATATCATCTCCCCTTATTCTCTTGAAGGGTGGGGGGAGCGAGAGAGAGACTGCGTAGTCTGGTCCCAATCAGGGCTGAACTACAACACCATGCTTCATCTTGTCTGTTCTATTTGTTGATATTTTTAACCCCAACTACCACAATTTCCACCTAAAAAAATCCCTCCACGTATCAACAGGCATTAATATGGCAGATGATCTGACTATAAAGTTATCCAAGTAACATTTATTTTTTAAGATCAGACCACACTTCAAAGACGTTATAATTTAATTTACTGTCTCCTTACATAAGTAAAAGCACAGTCCGTTACAATCAAACCATTTGAGGAACAGGCCTTTCAGAAGTACCATACAACATCATTCTCAAAAACCAGCATTTCATGTAGGCAGAGCACTAGATCACTCTCCAGCATGACCTAACTGCAACCTTCTTTACAATCAGGACTGATTCACAGATTAACTCCTCTTTAACCTGGACTGTATGATTACGTGACTGGTTGTGGCACTAACATGGAAAGGCAGATTAGCACCCAGACACCAAGAATAAAATTTCAGGACTTTCACCATCTTCAGGTGTAAAACAGTTTTAAGATGTTTAATAAATATACTATCAGTTCTTATCTCTGGTTGAACATTTACTTTTTTGCCTATTGACAGCTAAACCTATGTTCTCTACAGCAAATTTATACCACCTTTAACTCAAAATCAGAGCTTAAGTTCTAATGTAATACAGACATTCTTGTTTTAACATGGATGTGTATAAGAATCTCCTGCAAGCATGTTGCAGTGAACACAGCCTGCCATTGGCATAAGAAGATAGAAAGCAAAAGCCATCTTTTAGTATCACTGTTTATTACAGATGTTTTCATAATTAACACACAAAGTTTTTGAGGTACTTTTAACTAAGTTCCCTAAGTAGCAGGTTGCCAGATATGTCACTTCATTCAAGCACAGCTTTTAGACAGGTATTATAGCTCAGGCATATCCTGAATTAAGCTGATATGCATAGAGGGAATACTACTCTAACAGCTACTAACGAGTCAGAGGTGGCTCAGATGTTTCAAGGTTTGCCTTTGCTCCGTCTCTCAACCTGCACAGCATGGAAATTAAGGCAGGCCTCATTTGCAGCTTTCTATCCATAACCTATGCCCCAGTTACAATGCATTAACTCTTGCTAGAAGATTCTGATATTGAAAGAACACTTTCCATCATTAAATAATTGTCCGTTGTTTAACCAGACAAATACCAACTTGATTGAAAATTCCCTATAATCTCAGAATCATCCAAGGAGACATCTACAAAAGCAACTTGGACCCAAGGTGTAATGTGGTTATCAGATGGTAGTGGAGGTTTTAAGGCAAAAATATTAAGGATAGATGGTTATATTAAGGGAGGTGGTTTTGGGTTGGTTGGTTTGTGTTTAAGAAACTTCCAACATCCAAGTAAGGTCACAGACTAAGAGAAAAGGGCCCATACTTTTGGATTACTGGTTTAAGAGCTAAGTAGTTAATAATAAGGAACGATTTTTACATCTGAATTATCATCCTAAAGAAGTTAAAACATGCCCACGCACACACAGAACGCAGAACTAGAGAATTAAACAAAAACAGACTGCAGAACATTTAACAGACATTTGGTGAAGCAGCCCAGAGAGGAAACTATAGGAAAACAACTGAAAGAAGAAATACAGATTTCCAAATTCCACTTGCTGAAAGAACTCTAAAAAGGAAACTTTCCAGCTGCCTTTGGTAGCCCACAGATTGCCAAGAGTTTTTCTTAGCCTTTCAAGTTCTTTCTTCAAAATATTTCCAGGAATTTACTTTGAAGATAAGTTTACACCTCAGTCAGCTATCGCACTAAAAATAGCCCAACATAGAGTTACACAAAAATTACACTGAACCTCACTTGCAGTAAGACTATACAAAATGCAAAAGTGACTTGATTCTGGACACTAAAAGAAATAGAAATCACAAGATCACCTGCCCATATAACTCTCTCCCCTACCACTTCCCAAAGCTTTTGTAACCTCCTTGGTAACTAAACTATACTATCACCTTTGCTCCTAATTTATAATACAGCTTCAATCTGGAACATATATTCAGTATTTTCTGAAATACAGGACATTTTTTAGACTGCTTTTCCAGTCTAAAAAATAAAGACTTTAGTGCATTTTACAAAATATAGTCTACACTTGAAATGCATTTACACTCCAGCTTTCAGTGGATCTTAATGCTACGCCTGCTACAGGACTGCCACCCTCATCCGCTCCTCCAGTTGCCTTCCATCCAATGGAAAGAGTAGCTAAAACACAAGAGGTCATGAGGGCATCACATCAGTGGTTTGGGTGATGCTGTTGCAAGCATTCCTCTTAAACAGGCTGTATTCTTTATGAACTACAACGCGCAGCTATAAGCTGCCCACACAGTTTACAAATGCTAACAGCTCAAGTTAACTCCTGGAAAATGAAAGGCTGATCCAAAGCTAAGTATAATGTCCAGCCTTACTTTTGCTAAACGGCTTGCCTTTTTGTCAATTTATCATCTAAATTTTGAAGTTAGAAGTGGTTTAACAAACCTTTTCCAATAATAGGTATCATTTCTCTTATATGCTTCCCTGAGGTACACAAATAGGAGCATATTTGATTTTCACTTCTTCTGGGGAGTTAGCTGGCTCTGTAGTTCCCCGAGTTTCAGTGACTTTGCCAGGCAGAATAAGTATCTGAAAATGCAGCTAAATTATTTCCAACTGTTCTGGTTTTGTGTAGTAGGGGGGCTACAGTGGTAGCTTCTGCAAGAAGCTGCTAAAAGTTTCCCCTTTTTCTGGTAGACTCAGCCTGGTCTAGGGCTGACCCACCACCACCCAGGGCTGAGCCCATTGGCGACAGTGATAGCTGGCCTCTGTGACAATGTATTTAAGGAGGGTGGGAACAGTAAGAAGTGAAGAAGAGGCGAGGGCAGAGAGGGGGAGGCATGAGCCTTGTGGGCCTTGTGGCCCTCATCCTCTGGCCTCTTGTCAGGCAGCCGTCTGAGCCCAACTTGGCCTGGCCTGGCCAAGAGAAGTTAAGAGAGGAGATGTGAACCCTGCTTTGGTTTTACTAATAACAAATTGAAATAGTTTTCCCAAAATAGAGTCTGTTTTGCCCAAAATAGTAACTTGAATGATCTCTCCCTGTTCTTATCTCAAACCTCAAGGCTTTTGTTATGTTTTTCCTCCTCCATTCTCTCACAGGGCAGGGAGACGAAGAGACTGCATAGCTTGGTTGGAGTGGAGCTAAACTATGACACCAACTTAAATTAAGCAAGTTTGTAACTTCATATTCAAGCAAATGTGTATTCACCTTTACTGACACCTAACATGAAAAATTATTTTTTTAAAGTCAACAGTAAATGAACCGGAGTCTGCTACCAGAGCCAAATAGAGCCAAAAAAACCAGCAACAAAAATCAGAGCCAGTTAAGAACCTGAAACCAAGGTATGGTGCAGTGCTAAAACTTGGTTTTGAAAATAAGTGGGGTTTTTTTGGGGTGTTTTTTGTTGGGTTTTTTTTTGGTTGTTTTTTTTTTTTGTTTTGGGGTTTGTTTTTTTTTTGGTTTTTTTTTTTTTTTTACAGACTGTTCTGAGCTTGAGAAGCTGAGTATAAACTCAGCTAAAGAAAAAGGTGAAACACAGTCAAGGTGCTTCTTTTTGTCCCATGTATTTCCCAACTCTGAAATCTTGGAGAATGCAATTTAAAAAAATAGCGCAATTCACTGCTATTATTTTCAATAATAAGCTAGCCGGTTTTAAATAGGAAGCATATTTTGATTTTTTTTCCCTCTGGCATAAGTAGCTGTATTTAATAAATAGTGCTAGTTTGGCACATTCAATTCCATTCCAGTTTCCATCCAAGTAGAGTTTGACATAAATAATTTAAAATGTATAATTTACTGTTTTCCAAGACCTTAAAACTAGCAAATGCAACACTAGTCCAGAAAGCATAGAGTAAATTTGAGAAGAAAGGAGACCACTTCATAAGGCTAAATATACCGAAAAGCAGTGACAGCCCACAGAATACAACAACAAGTGAATTTGGCTTCAGGAACCAGGAAGGAGGCAAAGCTCAGCTCTGCCTCCAGCAGAAGGCCCTGTCAACCATGTGCAATATGAATCTGATCTATTAGGGATGAGTCAGATAACAGTAAGAGCCAGCTTAAAGTGAGATAGAAAAGAAGAAAAAGCACAGCAGATAAATCTGCACACAACCAAGTGGCAGGCAACAAAGAGTAGGAATAGATGGATAAAAAATCCCCTAAATAGCTTGCACTCCTCTTACTGACTCAATACAGCTTAAAAGCAGTAGAATACTCAATATAAATACGATTATTTTGACTTACAGGCATTAGGAGATTCCAGATCTTCATTAACTAACAAAAAAAAAAAAGGAACTGTTTGAGTAACTGCTGAAACTCCTGTCGTTACAGAGAAGTGGTTATATAGTGTTGCTTTAGTTATCCATGCAGCCAATTCAGGGTCAGCCTAACTACAAGAGCTAACAACTATTTTCACAAAACAAGAAACAGACTTTTCAGCATACAAAAAAAAGTCACCAATTGATAAAGGATGGATACACTCTGATGTACCAAAGGTAAAAAACCCAACAGTTTAATATTTATTTTAAAGCCATTTTAAAGATAAAGACAATTCCTTAATTCCTAAAAGTTCTGAAAGATACTACGCTGCATAATGCTGAAACCTGAACTACAGGTCTCCTAATCTCAGTGGAAAAGAAAGAAAGTTTTGAACCAAAGCTCTCCTAAAATTTGATTGCTTTGCTTTAAAACAGTGCAAAGAATCTGCAGAAATATGAATTCTAAGCTTCACTGCCATAAGGATTCAAAAGTTTGCCTACACAAATTTAAAATAATCAAAATAGTGATTTGAGAGTGCATAATTCTGTCTGTGTAGCCTTTGATGTTTGATTCGAGACTCTCATGCTATTTTGCAGTAACAATTCTCCTGCCTGTTAAATCAAGCCATAACAGATTACTAATCAACAGACGAAATTAAAAAAAGCCCTGACCTGCTCTATTTACACTTGATTTTACTTGTAGCTTCAACCCTTCTGGCTTCTGATATCTCTTTCAACCTGTGACCCTTTCCACTTCTTTTAATACTCAAATGGCTACTTAGGGCCACTGGAAAAGGAAGGTCTTAGAAGAAATGTATAGTGTTTCACCCAGAATACATAAACATTCAAAAAGGGGAAATAAGAATAGTAGCTGGAAAGTACAAAATTGGCTGACCTATAATCCCAGTAACAATATTTGCAGGGAGTTCTGTTAAGGGAAAAAAAATACTTGGAAAGATCTGCCAGAAACAAAGTTAAATAAGCCAGGCTCCTCAGCTTCAACTTTTTAGGATTTATTTGCCAATTCATACACAAAGTAAAAGTTTTGCCAAAAAAGCATACACACATAACCAGAGTCTTGCTTCCCCTCTCCACAAAGCAGCTAAGACAAGGTAGGCCAATGGATACAGGGAAAAAAGGCATGAATGTCAAATAGCTTATACTGTACCAGGAGTCTGAGACTGTAAAACAAAAATCATACCTCATATGTTATTGGGGACAGAAGTTTCCAGCTGCTTAAAGGAAAGTTTACCTTGGTTAATTCTTTCTCCAAGACCTACTAGTATTTCAAACATTTGGCTAAGACAAATTTGTAAGCCAAACATTAGGATTAATAGAAGAAGGGTAAAAGCTATCTGATCAGAAGCTGTCCTCCTTCTATGGTAAACTTTTCAACACAGTGTAAAATAATTCAAATCCATTTTACTATTTCAATAGTAAATTGAAATATGTCAATTCTAGCTATATATTAAATCTCATTGATGTGAAACAGCTAAGCTAACGTAGTTCATGGAAGCAGTCATATGAAGTAAAGATTCCTTATCACTTAATTTTCCTAGCTCATCCTCAATATCATTTCTCTCAAATGAAACAAAAATCATGCTGCTTTGTTATTTGCCAGCATGTGACAAATACTGAATAAGCATGAGAAAAATAAGGTATGCCATCAGTACATTCAGAAAAAATGCCACATCAAAAGCTAGACAAAACTAAAAAAGTATGAACCTTGGTTGAATCTTCAGTCAGAAGCACAGTCCCAAGGTGACTTGTCTGTTGCCTGCCAGCATTATCCATCAAGAGAAATTAATTACGTTTCTACCAGAGGCTTTTACAGCACCTCCAACCTACTGCAAGAGAATACAAACGTACTAGCAAAGAGTCACTTTCTTTATGGTTTTAAACCCAAAAGAGCAGTGAAGCAGGTAAGATTTAAAGAAGCTGAAGCTTTAAGAATAGAGAAGTACATATTGCTAAAATAATCCTAGCACTTCTAAACTACAAAGAATGATTAGAATCAGAACAACTACTGCATTTTACAGCTTTCAAGGATAAATGTTTTATAGCTACAGATCTTTCAAAACAAAACGTTACTGCAATACCTGGAGGTAGCGTCTCCACACTTTGTGCTTTGTCCTCCCCATCATTGCCACGCACGTCTTTCCTTTTGAGGTCGATATCATTTGGGTCCTCCTGAAAAAAAAGTACATAATCTTTAAAATAATCCCCTTAATTGATTTAATTTTGTGTTTTCAAGGCAAACAGCAGTAACTGAGTTTTGTGGATTTTAAACTGGTGAAACAGTCCAAGAGAGCTAACCTTGGATTTAAGTGAAAGGATGATTATTTCCTCCATTACTTGAAAAACATAAAAAAACAAACCAGAAATTTAAGACAGGTTTTTGCATTTAATTTATGCAGCAATTCTTATTGGAAAAAAAAATGTTTAAGAAGCAACTGTATTAGGAAATATGGATTTTTTTTTTTTTTAAATCAGTAATACTCAAATAAGCAATGCAGGCAAAAAGATTAAACAAAACCTGAAGAAAGCCCTACTCTAGAAAGGAACAGTCCAAATAGGAAAGCTATCTGAAAGAGAACTCAGTTTATCTAGCAGTTATATCTAGAGTGGCAGCCTTACTATTGGAAAAAACTTCCAAAATGTCTTCAAGTTGCCATTTTCATGTGTTCATTTCAGTGGAGCTTATTCTGGGCTACAAGGGCAACTCTGCTGGATTTGCAATTCCAGTAATATTGATAATACTCATTTAGACAGGGGGAAAAAGTTTCATCTCCTCTCCCATCCAATTTCTAACATTTATCCAACAAAATCTCATTTTCCTTTCAATAAGAAAAGCCTCCACACTCTTGTATGCTCATTACCACAAAAACACAAAATGTCAAGCTGAATTATCCCATTACACATTAGGAAGAAGTAGCGAAGATGGTAACTTTTTTTTCTTTGAAAGATAATTAGCCACTGTATGTCGATTTGCACACTACACTCAGCCAGCTGACTTAAGTGCCATCAGCTTCTGTTGCTCTTGCACACTTGCCAAAGGAAATTCTGTTTCTTCTTCTACATCTACACTGAAGAAGTCCCAATTATAATACTGATTATTTGCACAATCCTGCTAAAGACAACATCTTTACTAAATCATGTAAGGCAACACAATATCATGCCTATACTTATCAATAAATGCACCTAAAAACTTTACCAGGCACCAAAGTCAAGCAGTGCAGAACAGTTCATATCTCTTCTAGGAATGTGTCAATCTCCAGAACACGGTGATGGTGTACAAACGGAATACCGTAAAGTGTCTCTGATATCCCAGCTCATAAGCCACAGCTAGGAATTCTTTGGGTAGAAAAGTAGTCGGAACAGGCCAAACTTACGTTAGGGAACATTTCCACCACAAATGGTATCATTTCAGCACATCCCCAGGTATATCTGAGTTTTCCATTGTGAACTCAGCCTAGGTATCTACATTAAGTAGGCACTAATATTTGGAAATTTGTTGAAAAAAGGCATCCAATTACTAAAATACTGAAATGTAAAACTGAATACTGATGCTTTGTTGTTATTGTTAATAATTTTCAAGAGAAAAACAGCCACATAAACACTAAATCAGTTAAAAATGAAATGCTACAAAAGCATGTTTTTCATAGCATCATGTATCAAGGATACTAGAGAGAAGGCATTTGTCCAGGTTTTGATAGTACACGTCACCATGCTGGGACACCCTTTGGACCACTGCGCCTTGTGGAGGTCAATAACTTTGCTTAAAGAAAGATTTAAGACAACAGAAAAAAAAAAACACCCAAAAACCCACTCCTAAAACCACACAAAACATGTCAGGAAAATTATCATGGCTCATGCTGGTGAGGGTCTCTCTCACTGTTCACCAAGTTCCACCAGCACAGTGAAATAGAAGCTTTCTATGGTTCTAGAAAGGTGTATTTCAGTAGTTATTTGGCTTTGTGCACCATTTTAAAGACAGAAACACTATGGAAACACTTCGTAAGTGCACTTATCAACTGCAAATTTAGTGCAATTCAAGTGCAACTTAGTGCAAATATTAACTGTAGCTGGAAGGAAAATCTTCCAGTAAGAATGTCAAGTTTTGCAAAATTCCACAAAGCTCTTCACTATCACTGTAATGAGTCTAAAAAAATACTGAGGAAAGTTGAAAAATAAATGCAAAACATTTGTTATCAAAAAAACTGCAAGAGTTTCTCCTGTAATTAAACAAAAACTACTGAATGCTTCCTCATTCATTCCCTCCTGTCCCCTTTAAGTCTTTAGGGGAAAACTGCCTTCCCGTTAATCTTTCTATCTGAGGAGGATGTGCAATTAAGTATAATTATTTACCAAGTTCTTTCACTTTTCTAGGAAACTACTTGGATACAGCCTTCAGACCTTCTAAGGCGAGCCAAGCTGCTGGATGAAAGCTCCTACTGCAGATTGCTGGATGTTCAACTTGCCTCCTGGGACTCCCTATAAAACAGTATAGTGATGGGAGAGTACGGGATATTAACCTCAAACCTTTGTGCCCTAGATTAGAGCCTTGCGGCATTTTTCTTCTCCAAAAGAAATCTGATGTTCTGTTATAAGCACTAACTTTCACCCAATAAAGCATTTGGAAAGTATACATGGGCAACTCATGCCTTTTAGAGGCAAACAATATGTTATATCCTTTAGAGAGTACTTGAGTGCACAAAAGGAGAAGAAAGCAGACATTAAAACTATAGACATAAATACAACCAGTTTCTTTACATCTCTGACTGCAAATTGCTTCAGCATGTTAATTTGGTGTAATACACAAATGAATCATATGGTCAAAAGACATTCCTATGGTGCCATCATCACAGGACAGATTTGATTTTTCAGCTTGCTTGGAGTGAAACAAAATCCCAACTTATAATGGGATCTTAAAAAGCCTCTTGCATTTGATGAGCAATCTTCTTGGTAGAAGATAACAATGCTTGCACCGACAAAAGTCATGCACATAAAAAGCTAAGCTTAAGGCAAGATTGAAAGTAACTGAAACAACTTAAGAGGAGGCACAGGTCTTTAATCACAAGAGCACAAGAGGGAGATTTAATGAATAAAAATTTAAAAGAAAAAGCTAATGCCTTTTTCTACATTAAAATACTATTAATACTATTAGTACTTAAGACTTTAAAATATTATTTTCTTGACATACTAAAAAGCTGACAATATCAGGCTCTAACCTAAATATGTAAATACTATAAACACACCTGGACAAGTATTTTGAGCTTATTAAAAAAATAAAGAGGTCACTGGCCAACTAGCAGAGACAGTAACCAAACATTAGACACATGTGGAACACCAGTAGAGTAACGCATTTGTGGTCATTATTCATGCAGTTATTTTCTCAGGCCAGGACACATACACAATATCACATACACATATCACAATAAGCACACACCAGCTATAACGCACACGTTGTAGTGATTCGGCATACGTTAATTCCTGATTCAGTACCAGATGACATACAAAGAAAAAATTACAACCTTTCAACTCAATTCAGTGGGAAATCTTACAACAGTATTTTAGTAATACTTTAGATGTACCAAATAAATCTAAACAAAATGTAATTTTTAAATTCAATTATCTAAATACCTTTGCTACTCCAAAAGTTCAGAATTTAACATGATGTACATTCACTTACCAATTTGTTAAAATATTCTTTGCAAACCATAACCACAATTCATCATGGTTAAATTGAAGAAAAATTTGGGGGACTTTTTTTAGGCTGATTATCAATGAAGTGCAGCAACTTTTTCTTTGTAAACTCCCTGTGCCTCAGAAAGCCTGCATCGGTTTACAAATCTTGCTATTGCCACTTTTCTTTTCCTGCTCAACTCACCCACTCCATTAAAACTACTCTGTAGACTGAGTTTGAGATATGACAAAGATGCAATATGAAACTCCAGTTTGAAGAACCAGACTCAAAAAATCATTTCATGAAATGATTAGTGACACATTTGCTGCTGCTCTGACTGGCACGGGGAAACTGAGGATGAGGTAGTACAAATGCAAAGCAGGATTCAAACACATTTTTACAGCATTTCTCCACATCTCCTACAATATACAATCATGTTTAACATGAAATTTCAAACTAGCACCATTTGAGTTTAGAAAGTTGTAATTATACACAGATGTACATTAGTGGATAATTTCATTACCATTACTTAGATCTTCCAGACCACTTACCCTTCTGGTTCTGGTGCATTTGCTTGCATTGAATCCTATATTCCTTGCAAGGATCGCAAAGCAATTAGTGTTTTGTCAATTGTTATTTCACTTGGCACAAAATAATGATAATAAACTGATCCAAGTCCCTAGGTATTGCTCCTATATAAAAAACACTTAAAACCACTACTGTTTTTCCTATTTCTGTCTCCCAACACTTTTTTCTTTTAATTAAAGTTTCAAGTATCACGGATTTGACATTTAACTGCTATGTATTAGATCTCATTATAGCAGAGATGTCTATCCTACACTGGCTTCCTATCAACAAGAGAACAACTTACAACATGTAACTTCACTAGATATATAAAGATAACACACGCCTTAAGTGGCGAGTCAACACAGACTTCAGCAAAGCTCTTGTGGTTGAAACCATCTCAAGTGGGAGCTCAGTGTGCCTCTAATACCAGCCATTCCTCTCACAGACAATCCAGATGCTGAACAACATGCAACATTCGGGTGCAGATGGTTGGGAGCTATGGCTGCACCACGTGCTACCTGGGCAGCTGTTCACTGTCTCTCCCACAGAAATGGCAGCGAGCCAGCCAAAAACATCTCAGAGGCTAACACAGAAGTGCTACCAAAGGGCTAAAGCCATCCAGCTATCCTAGACACATGTCAAACCAACTGCTTTGCTCATCACCATGGACCAGCACTTTTCAGAGAAGTTCATGCAAAATACAAAGTGGGGAGTTACACAGAAAGTTCTACTTGCCTTGGTACCATATACTCAGAGTAATTGACAAATGTGGCTTCATGAGACAAAATACACACTAAGGCTTAATATCTGTTTTGATACTTGCTTTTAAGATCTTGGCCAAGGGCCAGCTGCAGACAGATTTTCTTCTACTGATGATTTTCCTAAGAGGAAACTGAATACTGGCAGGATCTTCAGAGAGCATCATTTGATCCAGCTGGCCTAATGCAAGCCTTCACTGCATCATGAGTACAGATCAGTCAAATCAGTTGATTATTTTGAAAGAGTTGCTCTCACTGCAGATGACACTCCTCTCAGCATTTCATATACTTCTGTTCTGATCTTGTACTTGGGGCCAGATACACAGAAGCACTTTGATGTTATGTAGAGCAGCACTTTGCAATGAAGCAATTTAACGCCTGCTACAATTCAGATCCCTAAACCAAGCATGAAGGCTCCTTATAGAGCTTAGTTACTTAAGAAAAGGACCCAATGCCAAGCAGAGTCAGACAGCTGCCTAAGCCACACGCACAGCTAAAGCCCAATCTTCTTTGTTACTGCTGGCACTTAATATCTGTCTCTTTTTTCCTCCCAGTTCAGTTTGCAATCTTTTAATTAGATATCACCTTAGATGCTTACAGAACAGCTAAGCTGGCTCTGAAGTGCCAGTTCCTCCAGTCCAGTGCATTGCCTTGCTTTCTGACCCAGCACTCGCTTGCTGCCTTCCAAGAGGTCTTCAGAAACATGAATCCAAGTCTCTCTTGTTGTAGTAAATTAATCCAGCTTTCCTCTGTGCCAAGCAAGCACACTAGCAATTTAATGTAATTACATTACATGGCACTCACGTCTTCCCTTGTCAGCAAAAGTGTTTTGTATGAAACTGAAATAAAGCGTGCTCTGAAAATGCCTGGAACACTGCTTCTCACAGGCAAGATGAGCAGGAAATATCCCCAAAACAAATGCTGAGTTCCTTTGTTGCCAACTTGCTTAGCACTAGTAAAATACACATTTCCAAGTGCATCAAGAAGCAAAGCATAAATAAAGAACACTGAAAATATCTATACTTTGCGATATTTGATTACCATTGTTAGATGTAATGTCTGAAATTATTACAGCAAAGATGATTTAATTTTCCTTTCTTATTCCTTTACTCAGTTTAAGTAAATGGCTGCCAAAGGTACATTCCTTTCATATGTTCAAATATTCAAAACAAAAATAGAAACTTCCAGCAGGGGGGAACAAACACACACCCTTACGCATACCAGAAGGTTATTTTAAATTCTCCAAAGAAAGGGGGAAAAGTAATCAAGATTAAACTTTGATGACTCCATATATAGGAAATATGTTTAGACATACTCTCAGTGAATACTCTCAAAACATTTTGAAAACACCAATTACTACAAGCTAGTGTCCAGGCAAAATTAAATGCCTTAGTGCCCTACCTTCTCTGTAAATTTTACCTTTACTTAGGGCAAAGTACACATTTTAGAGCTTGCAGACACTATTTGAAGTACCAAAACAGCTATACAACTACCAAAATAACAAGTCAAACTATAAAACCTGACATTTTATAAACGCAGAATGATTTTGACAAAAATAATGCTTTATCTGAAGTCTCTGGTATACATGTATACATATCCTCTGAGGAAGGTCTGATCCAGCTTTGCAGCAGAAGTCTTTTTGTACAGCAAATGGGATCAACTGGAAGTTCTGGTTCAACTTCATTTAAGATTTCTGGGCACAATAAACTTATTCAACTGGCAAGAACCAACGAGCAACAGAAACCCCCAGCTAGGGCAGGTAGGGCTATTCAGGCAGTAAGCTTTTAAGTATAGGTAAGCTGTTAAACACAAAGATTTGCATTTCAGTATATTTTAGGGAACTAATTAGAATTTGAAGATAAAGTCATGCTGTTACTTTTAGGTTATCCCCCAAATCCCCATGTTGGTTTAATATACACCGGGTTATTCGATTGGCCTGCAAATACTATGCAGTTTTAGACTGTATTTCAGTATTTTACAACAAATGATAAATTCTTCTATAAGCATCTGATATCATGTAATGTGTTCCTAAAGGTACAAAAAGCCTACAACACTCTTACAGCTCCATGAGAATTCAAGTATCCAGCTCCAAGGTGACTTCTGATAAACCACATTCCCTTTTGCCTAGAGATTTCACCCACTCTGATAACATGTGTCTAAACTAATGGGTCAACCTTACCATCTACCAAGAAAGTAGAAAACTAAATGTTACTCGCCTTACAAAATTGGCAAGCTAGTATACCACTAGAAAGAGGAAACAAAAAAAACCCCAACAAAACCCACAAACCCAAAAAACACCACACTCTTCATTTTCTTCAGCTGCACAGTGAAAAAAAAATAAATTAAAAAAAAAGCTGTTGGAGCTGAAGTGGTCATTTGACTGAGGACAGTTAAGACAATGCAATAACATACACCCCTGCTCAGATAAAGTGGGGGTGGATAAGAACACATCTTTTTGCCAAAGGCTACTTCTAACAACATCACCTAACTCAAGTCTACAATGCCTAAAGAAGTCCAGCAAAAAATCTCTGGAGAGTTTGCCACAGACGGAAGCAGGACCAGCATCCGCTGTGCCTGAGGACCAGAAAGCAAAACAGAATCTCACTCTGACTCATGGGAGAGACTGTCACCTCCTCACAGAAACAGCAGAAGCGAGAGGAAAGTCTCATGCACCAGAAAGAACACAAGTGCAATGGAAACACTGCAGAGAAGGCATTAAATGGCTTTGCTGTTTTGGTTTTTTTTTTTCCTAAGACCATTAAATCCTCATGATTCATGAAGCTGCATAAATGTATAATGGTGGATGGCAGGAGGGGGAGAGAAAAAAAAAAAAAAAAAGAAAGGGTAAATTCTCAAGTGCATCAGGAACTTTGAAAGCAAGGAATAACCACCTGTAAGGATGGCAGCATGGAGTCAGAAACAGTATCCAGTATTTCCTGTTAAATTTATCCTGTCTCAAAAAAAAAAACCAAAAAACAAACAAAAGAAAAAAACCAAACAAATAAAAAAAAACCCAAACAAACAAAAAACCCACCTCACTTCTCTGCACTACCTGCCACAGACTATGGAAATAAAACATCACAAAACATTTCAATGATTATTTAAATTCAAGATAACATTTAAGTCTATTATCACTCAATTTTAGTTCCCAAAACAAAAGACTAATGGAGGCAAAATAAGAAGTTTTTTTCAGTAATTAATTCATAGGGTTTTTAAAAATAATGTTTATAACAGCCTTCTATTCCAAAAATTGTCAGTGCAGACACATAGCTCCACAATTTACACAGTAAGTGCACACTCAGCAGGAATGGTGTTTAGGTTGCTCTTTTAGTTGCACTAGATTGGGAAAAAATCCAAGAATAAATTAATCATAAAACATAATTAATCAAAAGGAGCTGGGTGATCTGATCTGTTATATATACGCCAGGAAAAAAAAAAAAAAACTTAAACAGTAAAAAAGAAAAGTCAGGAGGAAGTCACTAAACTTTACCATTTGCAAGTTGTTAAAAGCATCTTATTGGTATGTCCACCTCCAGTCATGTCTCATGATGGGTTAAAGAGCCTTCTGAGGTACATACTCAGGCAGCAGTATTAATTTTAGAATGACTATCTAATACCTACTGCTTTTCCCACACTTCATCATGCTTTTGCAAAGAATATTTTAAATTTTTTCATTTGATTGATTTAAGCGATCAGTTTCTGGACTGGGACAAGGTAGAACAAGTGCGGACAGCTCCCAAAAAAGTAGAGTATGCTTTCATGCACAAACAGTATCTGCCCAGTGGGCTTCTTTCAAAGTCCATAGTTCTTGTTTGAGAATTACTGTGCCTATCCACTTTCTCACTTGAGCGCTTTCCAAAACAGGAAATCTGAACATTCAAGTAGCTTAATACAAGTACACAGACTCCAATTCAGATCCAAGAGACAGAGCGGGCATGTCAGTCATTCAAAAAACTAATTAGATTATACTAAACTCCTGTTTAACACTCACAGTTAATTTTACTTACAGTAAATGAGAGATCCCATGGAACAACTAGTCCAGCAAGGGGAAGAAACCAGAAGGACAATTTAATCTCAAACTGCTGCAATGCTTTGCAAAGCAAGCATGGAGCTGGTGCCGCTTACTCTGACAAGTCAGCTGCTTTAAGAGCCAGCTGCTGCTGAAAGGGGCTGCTCACACATCACCACATGTCCATCCCAAGCTGCTGGACTGGCCCCACTTCTCTCCTTATAGGCAGTGGTGTGGCCGATCAAGCGATCTGATTCATTCAGCTGACCTGACAGTGAGCTGGGGCAGGTGGTATGGATGTATTATTTAACTGGTTGGGCCTTTTTTAAACTACAAGGTCAACTACTAAGTTGTCTGAGGTATTTGATGCAAGGGAAGCAGCAGTGAGGACAATAGGGAAGAAGGTGCTTAGAGGGGTGTTGCCATTACAAGGAAAGGATTACAAGTTTAGTTACATTAAACCACCCATCACTCCAAACCAGTACATATTTTTCAGCTTGAAAGAAGGCAATTACTCCAACAAATGCTCAGGCATGATTTAATGCCATCTCTTGTTAATTCTACAATATCAGAAGTGTCTGATGAATTAGCCTGCATTTCAAAGTCCTGTCCCTAATCCGCTTCGAATTCAATTCATCACTGCTTGCTCTTAGCTCTAAGATGGATTCTCTAAAGAAAAGGGGAAAAGAAAAAAGCTTTCCCACAGGAGAAAAAAGCGCTGAAAGCAAAGGGTGTGGTGCTTTGTTTTAATAGTTACGCACACGAGAAGTCATGTTTTCTGGAAGTCCAGAAAGTTAAATAATTTAAAGAAAAGTGAAGGACTGAACAAATAAGCAGAACTCAAAATGTATGCATTTAATAACTTAAGTATACTGAAGCATTCCAATAACTCAGGTATTTCAATTCTCCATCTATATACTTCTGAAGGAAGCAGCAGGCAGTCCCTCCTCTGCAATACAAGAACCAGCTGAGGCAGAAGGGAAGGATGAAGGAGGCAGGGCGGGGAATTCCCATGCCTTTACATACATCTTTAAGCACAGAGAGCAGAAAGGGAAAGTAATTAGAACTAAATAATTTTCAGCTTAAATTTTGTTTTATAAATATTTAAACCTGCAAATGTAACTGAGATCAAAAGGATATATACATTTATCAGAAATGTAAGTATATGTAAAGACAAAACTGCTGTGGCAGTCACGTCCACAGCTTGTTAGTAATCAGAACAAGGTGAGTATTATAACAAAACAACATGGAAATAGGATCCAAGAGCACTATCTTGGATGAGGGAAAAAAAAAAAAGAGAAAAAGAAGAACAGGTTGAGTGTTTTGTTGGATCAGATCTGCAGGGTTACGATGCAATGAAGCAACACAACATTATACCCCATCTTCTCAGCCCTAACAGAAGGTTATCGAAGGCATGTAAGGAAACTTAAGACAGATTGAGACAAGACAATTAAAGCTGCTGTGTCTTGAATCTTTTCTGTAGCATGCAAAGTATTGCTTTGTTCTCTAAGAAAACATCAGGAAAACAAAAAGTGAAATTGGCTTAAAATCTTAACCTTTTTAAAAAGGGGAAAAAGTTAATCTTCAGATTCAGAAACTGAGCCACTGAAAAACAAGAGAACTATTTCCTTCTACCTCTTTCAAGAAGGACATCTTTAAATAAAAACATGGAATAAGCCCCAGAAGTCTGAAAAATTACTTAGTATCTCCTCTAATTAAATTACCCTATGACAAGCTTGCATTTGAAAGATGACTTCTGCCTTCAATAACTCTGTGTATTTTCCCTTCCATCCCAACATCAGGATTTATGGACAAGTCTCCACAGCTCTGGGCATGTGACAGAGTACACATAGTATCACTATTTAGCATCAGTGTTTAACTTCAGATTCTTATTTTTTTTAAAATCAAAATGAATAAGTATTGTCTACAGCAAGTGTAAAGTTTTAGGATAGTCCAAAAATTCTGACAGTAAGTGATATCTGCCAATGCATTCAAACATTAAATGTTCCATCATACGAAATCCACAGATAAATGCCAATAAAATCTTTCAGTTTTGCCAGCCCTAAACAGCATCATTCATCTGAAATACTCTGGAGTACTAAATCAAAGCTTGATCCCATGATGAAATGAATGTCTATCACAAACCAGGCAAGAAGTGTGAAAGGCAGATCCCGGCATCAGGAGGAAAAAATACTAATCACTACAGAAGTAAGGGACATCTACCCTTCCTTCAAATTCCTTCTGCCAAATTTTAGCACTACAATTTGTATCTGAAGTAGACAATACAGAGCTTTGTATCTCTGCTCAACACAGAACAAAACTACACAATATTATACTTTTGAAAGACACCATTCTGCAACAAGGCATCAAGTGGAAGAAAAAAAAAAAAGCAGCTTTTTTTTGTCTCCTAAAGTTAACAACCAAACCGATGCTACTACAGGAAGCCAATGTCAGAGCACTCTATTAGTAAAGTTTCGACCACGCACAGACCCACAGCTTCAAGGCATGAAATCAGGCATTTTGCCTTGCTGCTACACATTCTGCCCCTAGCACACAGCGCTGCTGCTCCTCCGAACTGCGCTTCATTCATTTGTCTATACTTTTCTGAGAAAGTACTTCCTTCAAGCTGGGACCCCTTTTGTGCAGTCCTGAGCAAAGGCAGATAGCAAAGTGCAGAGGGGACCAGCAGGATTATGCAGCTAAATTTTAAATCAAGTGTATAAATGGAGATTAGGCTAGATACAATTTAGGTCCTGCATGCAAAACCACTGTGTATCAGGTATCTCTATGAGACCTGGGAGAACACAACCTTAGTTGTGAGACAAGGCTAACAATACACAAACTGGTTCATAGGAAAACAAGTTTTTCAGGACTGACGGGAAGATGTTTAGAAAGGACTGGGAAATTTACTGAAGCATCCTAGGAATCCCGCACATTTGCAAGCAGCAAGCTGGAAGGCGATTTCACACTACCCAGGCACACTGGAGTTAATCCCATTCTACAAAGAGGTGGGAAACCTCCTCCTCCTCGGTGTTAAGTCCCAGCAAGAAGAGGATGGGGGCTAAAGTCTGCTCAAGTTATGGCCTATTCATCTGCAGCCCCTCAGAGGAGAGGTCACCAACCATGCACCCTTCACTGAAATCTCACACAATCTCCACGAAAAGCCCTTATCATAGAAAGTGACCTAAAAGGGGGAAAGCCAGAACTAAAAGCTGATCCAAGCATGACAGCTAAACCAGGTGCAGAACAGAAAGCTTTTGTGCTGCTAGCAAATCTACCAGTAAGGAAAAGTCTTGGAATTTAACAACTCAAAAGACTCCAACAGGAAAGATGACTCCATCTCAGATTCCACTTTAAGGCTGTCTAGCTCATAAACTATTAGAAACGTCTCAAAGTTGAAATTTAAACCCTTCTGCAGGATTTTATGAGCTACCATATTCTAGAATTCATTGGCTCAAATAAGGTGGTTTTTTTTACTACCAACTTGGAAATGGAATATTAGCCTTAATGTTGGAAAATGCCAAAAGATGAAGCAAAAGCCATAATCTGGTTTGGAAGTCATGAATGGTATATAAAAGATAAAAGCAAAATGTCACTCATATCATCTACCATTTCCACAATACATACTATCCCGCTATTTTCAACTGTGAGCTCTCTGCCTCCTCTCACTACATAAACCCATATACTGACATTTAAGTCAGAAGTCATCCCAAAGTGAGAAAAGAAGGATTTGAGGAGAAAAAACTCAAATTCATGTGTGTGCATGCATATATATGCACACACAAAAATATATACATACATGCACACATACAGAGAGAAGTACACTTCACATTAGTGGTCAGAAGTTAACTCAAATCGTGCACTTATTTGTGGCAGAAAAATGGGGGCAGGCACTGGTTGGGAGACCAAGTGCAGTTTCAAAATAGCAACAGAAATTCTAACCAGTAATTTGAGCTACCACTAGAAGACAGGGGGGAAAAAAAAAAAAATTGCTCTCTGGCAAGTGAGACAAGAGTTGAAATGTTGACCACAGCACAACAGCAAATAACAAAACTAAGGGATACATTACTCCAAAGAAAAAGTCTAAGAAGTAGCAACAAGATTTCACAAAAACTAAGGAAAAAAAATAGTAATATCAATTGTCTTGAACCCAAGCCACAGCAGCACTCTCACATTCAGCTGGTAGAATAAGAGTACATTTACCTTCCTGAAAAATACATTGTCACGTGGATGAGAAAAGTCCTTAAAGATGAGAGAGTAAGGACTACATGATATTAAAGACTGACAATGTATGTCCACACAATAGAAGACAGGTCCAAATCACAAATTAGCTCCAGTAAGAATATAGTCATCAGTTTGATGCTCGTACTGACTAGCTGGCTTCACACTGAGAAAGGTGACTGCACTGCTGTGAATATTTTAATTATGTAAATATACTAATTCATTCATATGTTGGTGATCAACAAGCAAGATACAGTCAGGTAAGTATCTAACACTACAAACAATTTTTTTAAAAAATAGCACAACTCACATGACCATAAAGAGTTTATGTTTCATTAATAGTATATTACTTCTTATTTGTCCTAAGTTTTCATTTCGTTTTCTGTAACAGTCAAAATAGTAGCAAAACTGACAGAATTAAATAGTTGGTGTGGTGGGAAAGAACTGTGGATTATTTTAGTATTGGCTATTCCACAAAATACTCAGGAAAAAAAAAATATATTATTTGAGATAGCAATATTTTTCTTTCCTTGCATCAGTCTGAAAACATGTGTTTTATTTATGCCCTCACATACACTGCAGATGTGGTCCTCAGTTTTGCACAGCAGTAACACCACTTCAGTAACACCTGAAATCTGATGCATCTACTCTTTTCCAATTCTCATCTGACCAGAACATCATCTCCACAGGATAGCAACCGTCTTTCCAGTTAAAAAGGTGATCGCTCTCTTTAAATCAGTCTCGCACACCATTATGAAGTGCCACTGTGTCGACTAAATTTATCAGACATCTCATCACACCCCCCCCTCCTTTCAACACTGGACCGTGCAATTGGATTGCTACGGTTGTATTTTCCACTTTTGCTGACTGTAGAGACTGTTTAATCTCTTTCATACAGAATCTCATTTTATGTAGATCTTTAAAGCAGGCTCATCCTTTACAGACACATAAAACAGCTGTCCAGCCTTAACAGTTCAGACAAGAGGGGGATGAAGGGACCAAGTAGTAACGTGAGATACTACATGCAGATATCAAGACAGTTGCATGATTGGCTTTTTAAACTACTTCCTTTGTCATTGTTCTTTCAAATCATCTGTAATCCCTCATCATAAGGCATTAGAAGTGTCAAGTTTCATCAGCTAGTGCTTCCACTTCAAGGCTGAATGACAGTTTTTCTGAAAGCAACAGGTTATAGCTGTAGACATCCACTATCTCAACCCTGAAAGCTAAATCCTCTAAGGCAAAACAGAGGAACCACACTCAAACCAAAACATCTTTTCTGGATATTTCTTAAGTCCTAGAACAGCTTGTTTCACCTAAAAGATTTAGAGCAGAGAATAAGAAACAAATTGTTCATCAAAACTGGAGGGATCCGAACTACATGAGTCAGAAGTTCTCAGATACTGTCTTATCTTCCTGATGACATGTGTTTTGAACAGTGTGGATAAACAAACTGGGTATAGTTGAGTGTCCTCAATTTTTAGACTAGTCACACTATCCAGAAGTTAGAGCCATCAGATTTTAAAAGGCCACACATTTATCTAATTTCTTACCCCATTTTGTTTGTAGTTTGGAAAAAAAAGCACCACAGCATACAAGTGAAACTGAGCTTCAGAGAGTTAGTACTTGGCACAGCCATACTTCTCATTTACGCAGACTAATAATTCAAAAGCTATTTCTAGACTAATGAGTAAATATGATCTGTCAAATTCCTTAAATTCTGACTCACATCGCCAGATAAATAGTGGAGTTGCAGCCTAAACGCAGCTTTACCATCATTTTTAAGACTTCAGTAAGACTAGACCAGATAACAGAACTAAGAAAGCAGCAGCATTTAAGCCAAGGCCATGAGAAATTAGGCTTTGTAATCTCAACCCACAAGGAGTTACAAATATTTCAATTCACAATATAGCTGTTCCTTCAGGGAAATCATAATCTGATCTGTCCTTATCTACTACATTGTCTAGTTTCAAAGAACTTGACAGACATGAACTATTGAAGTTTATTTAGAATTGAACAATAGATTCAAAAGATGAAGGAGGAAGAAGAACAAGGAAGGAAAGAAACAAGATAGTCCATCAAAAGAGTTTTCTGAGGCAGGAGGAAGGCTAAAAAAAATACTTACACAGAGATGCAAAAAATTTCCTAGAGAAAAAGAAGGAAGACTTCAGAACCACCAAGTAACAACTCAAAGCAAGTATTTCTTTGACATTTAATTCTCACTACTGGATACATACGTTTCAGATAACAGCAGCTGTAAAAGGTTTATTATTAAAACATAGACCACTTAAATTCACTTGTTTTGCACTTGCAGGAAAACACAGCTAAAGACAGACATGGATTAGGTCACCTGCTCTTAAAGTGCGTGCTGTTCTGTTGATGAGTATTATTCACATGTTGAGATTAAAGTTGAAAAAACTAAGTGCTAAGGAAAATTCTGAAAGATAAAATCCCCTAGATTTACACAAGCACTAACAGCAACATTCACAAGTAATTTAAAAGGGGAAAGGGGGAGGACACAGGTTACCTTCTTTAGCTACTAAACTACTGAATGGTACTGTCCAAAAGCCAAGTATCTGCTGCTTTTGCCAGCCCTAAATAATACAGCTTGGTGACTTTCTTCTTTCCCTTTTTCCTTTTCACTCATGCACTCACACTTCTTTCCTCTAAAAGGATGGATCAGTCCCTAAAACTGCAGTTGAATTCTCTGATGCTCAAACTGATCAGGTGCCAAGGAATCAAGCTGCAACACAAACAGGAGCAAGTTACAGCAGTGGTTTCTTACACTGCTTTTGAAAGCCACCAGCTCTACTTTCTCAACCTAACATCAAAACCTGTTCCGATCCTCTATTTCACAAGGCTGCCCCTTTTCCTTTCTCCAGATGTTGTTTGGTTGCTGGCATTAAAAAGAGGAGTTGCTTACTGTCAGCATTAGCTGCACCTGAAAAACCTATGTATTACAATTTGAGATGGCCACAGTTGGTCCTAAAACTGCTAAACCGTGTTTACATCTACTGCTTCAAAGCCATGCACTCAGCAACCACCATTTTTACAGTTTCTTGTGCTTGTGACTCCTCTACCATCAGCACTTAAGGCAAAATGCTCAAATTGGCAGCTCTATACCCACTGCTAACCGTTTGTTGCAATGGCACATATTTAGAAATAATGCTGAGATTATACAAAGGTAGTCTCCAAACTTTATTATACAAGGGGAAATGCAACTGGGCAAGTTTCCCTTCATAAGCACAATATAATAAGTTGGTTTGGAATATGTGTTGCACAATATTATTGGGTTTATTCCTCTATCAGCTGCTTTCATTACTACCAAAAGAATTCTCTTTTTTGGCTGGAGCTGCTGAAAACAACAACTGGCCCACTGCTAAAGACAAGGTAGGTGAATTGTCAGACATACGCAGGAATTTAAATGGAATTTTAAAATTCTAAGTAGGTGAAAACCAATAGAATACTGAATATTTGTTAAAATTCGTGACCTACAATGGGAGCAATAGGTTTTCTGTTAAGGAACACATTTATAAGTAAATTGTTTTTTAATCAGACTATTAGTTCAAATGCTTTTCAGATACAATAATAAGAGTGTCTTATTCAATGCACGACTACAAACAGCAACTGCAAGAATAATCTCGGTTCATTGCTTGGTTACAGAAAGCCTGAAGCAGTACACACGGACAAGTTTATTGATTAGTTTTGGACATCGGAAGATCTTGCATTTATGAAATCAACATACTTGAAGCAAAGAAACTTGTACCCTGCAGTTTGCACTTCACGTCAAGCATCAGTTTATTCCACTGATGAGAAAGAAGGCAATCCAGTGTTTAGATTTTCAAATATCCTTTTGTGCTGTTTAATGGTAAGATTGTATTTATGGAATAATGAGATGCCCTTGACACCACTGCAAGTAAAAAGCAGAGTAGATTTTTTTTTTTTAAGACTAGGATACAAAGTCTTATGACAATTATTCAAGACTTGTGTAGTGAATTTAGTATTCAAAAACAGTTTGTTGGCAACCACGCTTCAAGCTTTATGAATAGCAAGCAGCACCTTGTATTTCTTAGTGTCCCTTTACACGGGGATGAACCTAAACCTGAATCTTCTAATATTAAAGACTTCCAAGTTGAAGTAGTACATTTTTCCACTCTTGTTTATTTTAGATTTGTTAGCCCAGTTTTCCTACACGTTAATAGATTTTTTTACTACCATCTTGCAGTCCAATAGGTTTCTGGATTAAGAAGGTTTGTTTGGTTGGTTTTTTTAATTCACTTTTCTATACGGAGTGATTTAAAATAAAAGAGAGTTGCCCCTATAATAGTTTTGCTCTCATATACTTATTCTTCCTTGCCCTCCTCCCAGAACAAAAACACGCAGTACCTCTCAACCAGTTTACACACCAGCTGGCAATTCTCAGGGATAATTCTGGGGAACACCTACTGCCACCACCAAAACCAACCACCTCA
The DNA here is from genome assembly GCF_036417535.1 of Chlamydotis macqueenii. Lineage (NCBI taxonomy): Eukaryota > Metazoa > Chordata > Aves > Otidiformes > Otididae > Chlamydotis > Chlamydotis macqueenii. The sequence goes on along the minus strand of NC_141558.1, from coordinate 98,376,292 downwards.
TATTGACAATCTCTACCGTATCAAGGAGGGTGAGCATACAGGGCAGGGGAATCGATACAAAGATTGATCTGGAGAACATAACCTATCAGCCCTCAGATGTGATATCAAGAGGGCTCTCTTCTGAAAAAAAGATAAAGCTTTTCACTTTTTAACCAGTTTTTAGTCCTTTTTACCTACTTGGATCTATCTAGGTTAAATTCCAGGAAAGTCTGTAGGGAGAGCAGAGATAAAGGAATTTGAGGGAAAAATGCAGAACTTGCAGAAGCAGAGTCAAGAGGCTTTTCAGAAGAAAGAGGCTCGTCTAGAACTCTCTAGAGAGTGGAAGGGTGGGGGGGGAGCAGAATACTATATAATATTTACTTGTAAAACCCAAACACTCACAGACACACATACCCCCACACACACCTCTAAGGACAAAAAAAACCCAGCTGTGTACTCAGATTTAATCGTGGAAAATAAAAGCATCTCAGGATTATTCTACCATAAATTTATGGAACGCAGCAGAGATCATAAGGAATGGTTCTCCAAAATTAAAAAAAACTAGAGCTCTGCACCAGCAGGAACAAGAGAAAACAAACCTGCTTTGAGTTAAAGATTAATCTTAATCATGGATATCGACAAACTATAAACTGTATGAATACATATTCCACACTAAAGAAAGTAAATATTTGTTCTCTTTATTAAACCATTCCTTTGGAGATGAAATAAAATACTGGTTATTTTTACTTAACTTTGAGTTCTTACATTTTCATCCCCTTAAAAGGAGAACTGCAACCCTGATGATGACATATTTTCTTGGAGAAGATCAGTACAAGTTGCAGGGCTCTGAACTTTCTAGAAAGTATACTGAAATATTGTAACCTTTTGAAGAAAATCATGTCTTTATTGCCAATCATCCACTAAAAGCATGTATTTCTGTAGCTAGGGTAAAAAAAAAAAAAATACATTGTAGGAAGCAGGAAATACACCAAGCCTCAGGGAATCCAAATGAGAGAGCTAATGGAAGAACTATACCACCTTCCTCCTCCACACGATTGATAAACTGGACATGTCTGTCTCCCAGTGAAGTACTAGCTTAAAATTAGGTTTTCCCTGCTCTTTCACCAGACTTTTTGCAGTTTACATTCTTAATTCACTTTCTATGCTGGTTCAGCACACAGAAGGATGTGTTACATGGGCATATTGGCAATATGCTTAGTTACAACTAAAAAAACACTTCAAAAAACCTTTAAAGCTTATTTTTCATGAGTTCCAAATATGTAGAAAAGGAAACTTGGTTTTGTTGTATGCACAATGCCACTGAAATATTAGCCTGTTCAAATAGTGATCGACTCATGATGCTTCTCCTGACTGCAGTAAATCAATGGTACAAAATATAGTTTAACAAGAGCAATATAGTCCACAGGGCTTGTTGCATTTAAAGATATTTTAAGGACTAATTGATTATCAGCAAGAACTATGGATGTACATGAGATAAAGGCAAAGGAGCAGAGCTGACAGACGCTAAAGAGCATGTTTGGCCAGGAGCTCTTCACCAGGGCATGAAGGAGAGCTCTGCTTTGACAGACAGAGCTTTTCTAGTAGTGACTCAAAACTATTAGAAAAAAATTTTCAAGCCAAGTTTCTCATGCCTTCCATCTTGATTTTTCACCAAGTGCCAATAGAACCACTTTTCAGCTTCCAGTTTCATCTTTCCAGTTTCATCTTCCACTAAAGGCAGGCTCAGGCATCTCCAAGTGACATTACATTACAGTTTGGAGTCCAAACTGTGCAGCGATGTTAGCTATGACTCTGGTAAAAGCTGTGAATCTCAAGAGCACCCAAGTACTGACATGTCAACTCAGACATTCAGCAAAAGTCTGTTCTGCTAGACCAATTACACCAGTCCTCTTCACGTGGCAGAGCTAGCACACCCAAGGGCACACTGTGGCAAAAATGTTCTAGCATATATGGATAATGTATCAGGAGGACATGGTCCAGCCAAGGTAGCAGGCTTGAATCATCAAAAGGAGAATCTGGTCATTAGGACAGTCCTCTTGACTGCTCAGAGAGCTCAGAAATAAAGGAGTTTGTGCCCCCTGAAGCTTTGCTCTCTTTCTCTCCAGCCCTTGGAAGAACTACTAAATCTCATCTATTAGGCTAACTCAGAAGATGGATGTGCAAGATTTTTTAAAGTACATAAATTTTAATTTTCTGGTAGTAAATTCACTTGTGTTTTAGTGATCCCTACTGAATAAAAAAAGAAAAAAGGATGTATTTTCTCAACAGAATGTTATCCTTTACATAAAAATTGCCTTGATTTTTTTTTTTTTTTTTTTTACAAAAGATTTCACACACACAAGAGCAATGGAAACTGAAGGAGTGGGCAAAACCAAACCACAATACATATATAACACTTATAAAAGGCACAAAACTTTGAAATATCTCATTTGACCTATTCATTTTCCAGGTGCTGTCCACTTACAGGTAAAGTTTCAAAACAAGTCTTCCTTATAATAGCACTAAGTACCAAATTTTTGTAACTAAACAAGCATCTGTTGGAAACAAGCTAGATTTCCATCACAAGATTTCAGCTTAAAAGTAAAAACAGGTTCCATCTCAGAAGCCTACATTTCCAGAAGCTAACACAGGCTACAAGAAATCATTCTTAATTGTTCTACAGCACCTTACACAGCAACACTGACTAATATGACAAAAAAAAAAAAAAAAAAAAAAATTTTCTCCTTTTCCATTGGTCCCTCATGGTACTTTGACAAAGCCAAATACCACAGCAGATGCATAAAAAGTCCCTGTCCAATAAAAAAAATTAGATGAACAGCTGTTTTTGTTGCACAACTAGCAAACTGTATGGAAATATATTCCCTTCCTAGGAAAAAGAGTTACAAGGGAGAGAACAGAAAATGAAATAGCTGTTCTGGCAGTCAAGACTTCTCTTATCCTAGAAAAACATACCACATGTCATCCATCGTGAGAAATGTATTAATAAAGAAATGAAGAGTCTAGAATCCTGAGGCTGCCAAGCTTCATTGCAGCACAAGACAACCAAGTTTGGCTTCCTCTTAACTCCTACTCATGATCTTATCAAGTTCTTTTATTAGTCTTCCAATGACTCACATCCAAACAGATCTTCATATTTTAAATGATTTTTAATTAAATTACTACTGATAAGATTTATATAAATGTGAACAAGAAGAAAAAGTACTTTATCAAAACAAGATAGGGAAAATGCTAGAAAAGGGCTAACCTTAAAACTTGTGTGAATGCTTATCTGTGTGTTGATAACATTCCTGCTCACAATACTCTGTTTAAATTAAGATTTATTAGAAGTACACTGGATATACTTCCCGGTCTACCAATTAAGGCATTGCTTGGTAAGACAATTCTGTTTTACGGATGATTGAAGAATATCTTGGCAAAACTGTAAGAGCTGTCTAATTTACTACATAAAAATATGATCTAGTAACATTCCTTTCCATCTTGAGAAGGTGACTGTAAAGAGAAGTATTTTCAACTTTTGTTCTTAAACGTTTGGAGGAATGCATACTGTAGACATTACTCCAACTTTCTAAAGATAAAGCTATTGGAATATTACAGAATTGACAAACATACAGCAACAGTTAGCTTTTCCGTGCAGTTAATACATTCTAGCCCATCCACTGTCCTTGACACAGTGCTGAGATTTAAGCATTTCTTTATAAGATGTCCCCAGCATTGAGGTCTCTACAAACACACTTAAGAGTTTTCTCTGGTTTGGGGTTTTTTTAAGTGAAGAACAGATACTCCTGACATTAGTTTTTTGCAAATGAATTTTAAGACTTCAGAATGAAGGCACGACAGCCATGTACTGCAACGTGATTCATTTCTTTCCTAAGCATTAACTGAAGAGCAAGAGCTGAATTAAATTGTTAGGCAAATCTGCCAGCACAAACAAGAACTTGAGTAAATGGTAGTTTTAATTCTGCCCAAAACACAGCCTCTTAATTCAAAAGGCTGTGTTTTGGGCAGAATTCACTTCAGTGCCTTCACAATGACCCACAAAAGAGCTGTCCCCAGAGTTCACAGCTCACTGCCTGGCTGCGGTCCATCCCCTGCACCACGCAGAAATTGGCAGTGCACGCTGCCTCAGAGCTGCCAGCTCAACCGCGTGCTCTGCCAGGAAGCCGTTACTCTGTGGACTCATACAAGCCTATGGGACAGAGCAACTGATAACCAATTAGTCCTTAAAACATCTTTAAATGCAACAAGCAGTGGGGACTAGAGTGCTCTTGTTCAACTATATTTTCTACCATTTATTTACTGCAGTCAGAAGGAGCATCAGCTTTTGCTCCACTGCTACAATTAGCATGCTCAAATCAATTGTGTGCAGTTTTGATGACATTTAATCGTTTAAACACAGAAGTGCCTGGACACGTCTGCCCCACTTACATTTGCTGTGCACCTAGTGTCCCTCTTATGAGGCTATTCATGATTAATACAACTTAAGCCTGATCTCTGATCAGCTCATCAGCCACATCAGCAATAAATCATAGAACCATAGAAAACTTATCTGTTAGAAAATACACTCCTTAGTTGCAATCAATGCAACTGAATAAATACGCCTCAAAAACACGCAACCCTTCACTTCCCTAGTAATGGTCTACACTGCATGACCTACAGGCTCACCTGTTGAAATAGAGAAGTTAAAAATATCTAACTAAATAGCATAAAAAGCAGAACACAGACTAACAGCCAGTTTTGCAATCCACCTGGCACTGTACAGTGCGTGTTAACGCACAGGGCTGTGGTCTTACCCCAAATAAGCAGTGAAGTGCCACGTCAAAAAGATGATATATTAGATTTTTCTTAACTTGTATTGCTATAGAGTCTAAATGACATTTAAGGACATAACTGGGCCCTAAGCTCTACTGAATTGTTAAATACAAAGCTACTTTTCTAGTTTTCCAGTTAGATTCACATGCAGCCTTATTCTCATTCTGGGAAAACTGTCCCAGAATGAATGTGAGATAACAAAGGCAAGTCTGTTTGTCAAACATCCAGAATTATTATTTTGGAAACAAACAGACATGTGCAATTTAATTTGATTTCACTTAGCAAGTGCTAAAAGCCAAACAATGTGATACTAATTAGTTCATGTTGACAAGGAAGGGAAGCTCCCAGTTACTCTACGGATTACATTTCTGAAGCCAACCTTTCCCAACAAAGACAAAACTTCTATACTTACACCGAAATACTTGATGGAAAGATTTAAAAACTCTGCAGAATTAAGTTTCTGCAAATTCAGAGAAAGGTACTACGAAGATAAACTTTGCATTACAGTACTTCATTTACTACTTCAATGGCTGTATCACACTTTTAGAAGACAAAAGTCACTGTTTCACATGACTATTAGTTCCCTGCAAAAATTAATGATTTTGGGAGGTGGGATGGGTTAGCCTCATTTTCAGATATCCTGATTACAGGATGCTGTAGCATTAAAAGCAAGCGCTATGCTACAAATATATATGCAATACTTTCAAGGAAAGGAAGAACTCGGATAGCAGTCAAGATAGCAGGCAGGTCCCCATATAAGAGAAATACAAAATTAAAAAGTCAGTTAAGAACCTCTTCAACATTACACAGAGACAAAAGAGTTAAGCAGAAGTCAATTAAGACAGCTCCTTCTCATCTTAAACAAGCAACTCTCCCTAAACCCCTACCTTCCTTCCCTCCCCACCAACAGTTTATGTACAAAACTAAAGAGTCCTAATCAAACTTTTTTTTTGACTGAGGTTCAGTAAGAAGTTTGAAGCTTGAAAAGATAAACTAGTTGGCTTACTGTATCATACAAAACACATATCAAGTTAGATGAAATTTCATTTAAAAAAAAGCCTCCAGAATAAAGCTTTAGGGATTTGCTGCAGCTGGACTCTTGATGAAGAGAAGTCATTCATGAAGGAGGTGGAAGTAAAAGCAGAGCTATAACAATTATTCTACTTTAAAACTATGAGCTAATACTGCAAATAATTGGGGGGGGGTAAAGTAGTCAAAGCAACTCTGGTATATAGTTACGCAAACACACGCACAGAAATAGCAGTGAATTATCTTCATCCGTGCCCTAAAAAGGTAAGATACCCAAACCTTGATAGTTAGAGAAAGAAAAGTGTGTGTGTGTGTGTGTATATATATATATATATATATTTTATACACACACGCATTTTATATGGGGAGATACATACACACACACACACATATACATATATGTATATCTTTCACCCCACATATTAGGCCTATTTGGTCTAAGTTTAAGATAAACCTTTAATCTAAGGGGCATTCCAAACCCTACTCTCCAAGAAGACTGGAAGTAAGTTATCATGTAAAAACAGGTCCTTCACATAAACCTCCTCTCAGAGGTGCATGTCGTTAGAAGTCTGTCATCATTTATTGGTAAAGGGATTTTGAGCATTTAAGATCCACTGAATTGCTGAAGCAATACCGCAGATTAGTACTATGATGTTTCTAGTAACTTTCAGTTCTGCAGAGCTGCTCTGGGGAAAATCCTGATCTCTCTGTGGTACCTTCAGAGTAATTCAAAATCCTCATGACTATGAGGAACAGAAGAAAGTCAGACAATACCATGGGTCCTTAGAAGGCACAGTCTCAGTATAAATACTTTGCAAATTAACCATGGAGACTTATAAGCATGCATATAGAAGTTAGACATAAGTTTCCAGTCCAAAAATGCTGAGCAGCAGTTTCAAAGTGTTTTAATTTCAGGAAGATGTTTAAAGAATCCAGCACCCAAAAAAGGTACAAAATACCTTAAATGAATAATTATCATGCCTCTACAAAGGAGCTCGAGAGCCACTGGAATATTACAATCCTCGCCATAGGTTTCAGTACAGATCAAAAATGAACTCCTGAGACAATTTCTTTTCTCCTGCAGGCACAAGTGCAGAAAGTTGCAAGTGAAAGGGTATTTCCTTCTCTACGTGTATTTCAAGAAACACCTTTGCAAGAGGCTAACTGGAATTCCCAGAGAGACATTTTATACCAGCTAACCTAGTCCCTCTGAGTCTGTAAAAGTAATGACACTCCTCTCCTGTTTAAGCTAAGGAAGCTTTGTCTTAATTTATCAGTCATGCTCTAAACAAGTGTTTTCATAACCAAGAATCCAGACCACTGCACATTTCACAACTTCAAAAAGAAACAAACTTGAAAGTTATCTTTAACACTATTCCTGGCAACTTTCAATAAAAGAACAGCAAGAAGTGAAATACAATAGTTTGTGGTTTTTTTTCAGGTGAAGTCTGGCTCAATAGAATATCTTAAAAGTTGACCCCAAAAAAAAGTTTGTTTGTGAAATGGCTCTCTGCCCTAAAAGTTTTCCTTAAGTTTTTTACATGAGAGAACAAAGGGTAAAACATCAAGTTCTAGGGGTCTTAGATTTGTCAAAGGACAGACTACAAATTGCCACATCTTAGTAGAAGACAGAGATGACATAAAAAGCCCAACTCTTTAAAATGGTGCACCTTCACATTATGGATCAGAAAACATTTTTCTTCATTGAACTGTAAAGGAAGAAGTCATTCTTCCCCTCAGTGAACAGACTGACTGTGTGTATCTTTTCTCCTAATTATCTGAGAATCTGAAGTGTCAAGTTTTGTGTTAAATAAAGGGTCTGCTTAGCATGGAACGCAATTTACACAGACATGGCAGAAATATCATGGTTCTCACACATTTAATTTGTGAAAGTTTCTTTCCACTAAAAAAAAAATCTGACAATCATTATAACTCACATCTTTCATTATTCAGCTTGCCTAAATTCACCTTCAAAAACATCATTTTGTAGCTGACAGCCTTAAAAAACAACACGACTTCTTCAGAGCACCATGGAAGTGGCATCCACATTACTTCAAAACCAAGTATATTCATACAAAGTTGTGATCAGGAAGGTCTGCATATAAATTGTGAGAAATAAAGTATGAAAAGAGTAATAACATAAGGAACTAACAGAAGTAATATTAAGCATTATAAGCATTTAGTGTGGCCAGCAGGTCGAGGGAGGTGATTCTCCCCCTCTACTCTGCCCTGCTGAGATCCCACCTGGAGTACTGTGTCCAGTTCTGGAGCCCCCAACACAAGAAGGACATGGACTAGTTGGAGAAGGTCCAGAGGAGGGCCACAAAGATGATCAGAGGGCTGGAGCACCTTTCCTATGAGGACAGGCTGAGAGAGTTGGGGCTGTTCAGCCTGGAGAAGAGGAGGCTCCGGGGAGACCTGATAGCGGTCTTCCAGTACCTCAAGGGGGCCTACAGAAAAGATGGGGAAAGGCTGTTTAGTAGGGCCTGTTGTGATAGGACAAGGAGTAATGGTTTTAAAATAGTGGGGGGTAGATTTAGATTGGAAATTAGGAAAAAATTTTTTACAATGCGAGTTATAGAACACTGGAACAGGTTGCCCAGAGAGGTGGTGGAGGCCCCATCCCTGGAAACGTTCAAGGCCAGGCTGGATGAGGCTCTGAGCAACCTGATCTACCTGGGGATGTCCCTGCTCCTTGCAGGGGGGTTGGACTAGATGACCTTTGAAGGTCCCTTCAAACCCAAACCATTCTATGATTCTATTATTAATCATCGAAATGTAAATCATCTTTGGCAAGTATACCATTTCTGTGCCAGTTTTCAAGTTCTCAGACAAATTAAGGAGGATAGACAAAAGATGATGTAATAACTGAATTTTAGCCAAAGCAAGAATCTCACATAAAGAAAGACAGATTTCCATTTCTGCTGATTTTTCATCTTCATTTGCACTGTTGACCATTTTCCTCCTCCTATTATTATCAAAGATCTTCAAGTAACTCTAGAAAATTATTTCCTATGGACCTTATTCTTCAAAGACATTGAGGGTACAGAACAAGCCTTTAGCAACAAGCATTTAAACAGGTAAGCACATCTCTGTCTGTGTTAGAGTCATTTTCTGTCTAGATCATACAGTATCTCCTCTAAACGTCTTTCTAAAATAACAGCAAACCACTAGGAAGAGGAGTATAATCTCAAATTAAGGCAAAGAGTCTCAGGGCATCTCTCTACTTCTTTTATGAGGGTCAGACATTAGATTTGTTGTTTCCTAAAGATAATCTTTCAGGAGTTAAAAAAAAAAAAAAAGCAAATTTACAGTGAATCATCCCTGTTCAAATCCCAATACTCTTACTCAAACCACTAGAAAAATAGCAATTTACTTATCCAAGAGATGTTATTAGTCATCCAGGAAACTATACAACCTACAAAAACCTGACCACTACCTACAGCTGCGATAGTTATAAAAATCAATGACAGAGTGTTAGATTAGAGACCTTTTCCCAGTACCCTTCAAGAAAAGACTCACTTCCACTGTTCAGAGAGAGTAGCAGCTCAGGTGGATGCTACACCTGCAACCAGAGCCTACAGAAACTAGGCTGTATGGGCAGCCCTCTGGAGTCCCCACAGGCAGGATGTGACAGTAAAACCCATTTCTTCCCAGAAAAACAGTCCAAGATCAGAACCACTACACCTTTGTTTAGTACTCCAATTACTAACAGAGTCTTCAGAAACATCCAGGTCTATGGAAGACTCATAGGAGTCGGCACATGCAGTATCAAGAAACTGATTGAACACAGATGCTTTTACAGCCAACGTGCTAAGCAACAACATAACCTGTCAATCAAGGGAAAAGCTGACCACATGCATCTACCAGGTTTCTTTCCTGTCATAAAAGCACAGAGAGGAAGGGATGAAGTGACTAAGGAGAAGAGTTAAGATACCGTGCAAGACAAGAAAGAAGAACACAAATGGTCAGAATATAAAAGGAAAGACAAATTGCAGTGCACTTAATTAACTGTAACCTTCCAGTTAAAAAAAAAAAAAACAACAACAACAAAAAAAAACAACAATCACTGAGTTCAGAGGTCCCAACTAAAATGGTAAAACGGCTCTGCTGCATTTCCAGCCAGAATATCAGTCCCTAACTGTTGTTTTAAACTGAGGTCAAGTTTTCAAGTCTTATCACTCAAAGGAGATTAGTACAGAGGGGGAAAAAACAGCATTTGACTTCAGTGACAGAAACAAAATTTTAATTGTCAAAACCATCTTGAGAAAATGGCAGATCTATGCACAACTGGCTCTAGTGTTTGTTAGCTGAAGACAAAGAAGCGCAGTTGAGAAGCTGCAGAAACAAGACACAGCTTCTCATGCAAAATAAATTTGCCAAGTACAATATTAGACAAAGAAAATGCTATTGATACAATTTTAAAAGCAAGCCATTAAGGAATACAGAAGCACTCATGCTCGCAGCAAGATGCTTTCTATGTCAAATACAGGGCCATTAAAAGTTGCTTTGAAAATTACCACTCATAAGGTGCAGAGGGAGGGGAGGTGCAGCAAAGCTTCAGAGGGTACACTAGCACTGCTCATTTCCTGGGCAACACACTCACAGCAATGCCGATGGCACAGTCAGGAAGGCGTTTATAATACAAAAACTAAAAAAAAAAACCCCAAACATTTAGAACAGACTCACAGATTTTATATAGTCATCACAGAGGCATGCAGCAAGCTGCATCTCTAAATCAATTCCAAGAACAATCAATACTCCTCTAACACACCAGGCAGGCTAGATAAGTAAAGTTTTATTTTCACAATTGCTTGTGAGTGTGTCTTACAGCGAAACAACAAAGCAGCCAAAACCTAGATCTACTTCAGTGCTACGAATAATTTTTCTGTGGTCACTCTGCCATGAAATCACTGCAATCCCTCTATTTTCTGAGTCAACTAAAGTAGTACTATTGCAAGAAGTGCCAAGAATATTTTGCCTTATCTAAAATTATAAACCTATATATTCACAGTAAGTGAAGAAGCATTTTAAACCTGTAAGGCTATGTGTGATACTTTTTTAGAAATTGTTACAGAAATACTATTGGATATTGAGTTTGTACTTTTAAAAAAGAAAAAAAAAGACATTCTAGCATGGTAACTCACTATATTGCACATAAGATACTGATAATTGAATTTCCATAAAACCTTCTTTTAGTTTAGGAGAACTAAAAGGTATATCTTAAGCAGTTTATATCTTAACTCTTGAAAACATGTGCCAAGTTAACAAATAGAACATCACAGAAGTGTACTGACAGAAGTAGTATCAACTTTTATCCTCTGCTCCTCTAGAGACTCACTTCAGGTATACAAGTTAGTTGTGCCAGCTGGCATACCAGAAAGCGAGTCTTACACTCTACAATGCTGAAGAGCATCACTATCACTTCATCCTCTTCTAGACTCCTGAAAGATGTCCTCAAACACCAATCCGTTTCCTGCAGTTTCCACAGGCAGCTGCTTTCCACAATGAAGTGCAATGTTACCTTGCTAACTCACAACTGGATCTCTCATTTACAGCTGCTCTATATTCCAGTTTTGTGCAGCACAAATTTGTGTGCTGCTTGTGAAACGTAACTGAACTTTCCATCACTTGAATTCTGTTAGTTAGTAAGCACCCTGCAGAAAATACTGATCTGTAGCAGAGGAAAAAAGCATATCCAGAATTTCAAGAGTGATGGTAGGAGAGGCAGAAACTGTTTGCCCACTATTTTGGCATGGCAGGGGACAGAGAACAACACTGTTGAACTTCTGGAAGGAAACATAGTTACATGCCCATTCAATACTCTACTAGGACTATGCTTTAGACCCCACTGATGGAAACTAAAATCCATTTGCTCTGGGCCAACTCTTTGCTACCTTGGACTTCAGCAAAAGAAGTGTAGAAGTGACTGGCAGGAATAAAAAGAACAGCCGTACAGAAAGAGGTGCCCAACAAGTATCACCATTTCATGGCAGCTAAGTCTACAGCTTACTGTAGTTCAGGCCACCCAATTACACTGTGATTCAAATTGCTTTCATTTTTGCTTAGACAGTCGCCAAGTTGTATTTTCATGTGTTCAAGTACAGGCTGGAAGACTATAACTATAACAGGAATTTGCACTTTTAAAGCAGGTTTTTGCCAGCAAAAATCTAAAGCACTATAATTAGTCAATATTTAATTACCTCTGACAGGCAAGAAATGAAGATGTAATCAAGAATGATTAGAAAAATTGTGATTTCAAGTTGTGTAGCTTAGCGCTAGCAGTACCTTGTAGAAATCTCAGAGTTCTAATTTCACAGAAGTTAGCACAACAGTTTAGTGCGAGGAGTTTCTGAAGACGCAAGCAAACATCAAATAAAAAAGGCAATACTTGTTTCTTCATCTAAACTTGTAAGGCTTATACTCATGTATACCCTGACGGCTGATGAAAAAGCATCCACATACAGAAATACCACCACAGACAGCATGTAAGGACTACATTCAGGAGATTTGTTAGTCACTGAGTTTGTGTTTTAATTTCTTTCCAGAATTTTACCCCGAAGCAATTTTCTTTTCAAATAGAGCAGTTTCAAGTTACTGAACATAGATGAGTTCAGACCGGACTCACATTCTCATCTATGCCCTTCAATCCTGGTCAAGAATCAAATAAAACACATTCCCTAGGACTTGAATAAATTTGTCATGAAGTTTCCTAAGACAATACCAAGTAACATGATTTCGGGAGATGCAATGGCATAATAAATGCAGACAAGTTTCCAGCACAGTCAATATTAAGCACTGGATTTGAATGCCTATGTTGTCGTAGCACAGGAGCAACTATTACGCCTAACCAGTAACACTGTTATGGCACCAACTTTTTGCTGACAAAGAACTCTGGTAGATCCTGGCTACCTAGATCTCATTTAAACTTTGAAAGGAGACATGCCACATCTGACTCTGTCAAGTATGATTTAACATCACAACAGTTTCTAAATTTCTGAAGTGCTCCCTGTCCTCCTGCTTTACTTACGTGGGACATCTGTGGATGTTGCCTACCTAGACTCTAGTAAGGCCTTTGACACTACTTCCCACAACACTCTCCTGGAGAAACTGCCTGCTCGTGGCTTGGACAGGCACACTCTTCACTGGGTAAAAAACTGGCTGGATGGTCTGGCCCAAAGTGTTGTGGTGAATGGAGTTAAATCCAGCTGGTGGCTGGTCACAAGTGGTGTTTTCCAGGGCTCAGCATTGAGACTAGTTCTGCTTAGTATCTTTGTCAATGATCTGGACAAGGAGATCGAGTGCACCCTCAGCAAGTTTACAGATAACACCAACTTAGGCAGCAGTGTTGATCTGCTTGAGGGCAGAAAGGCTCTACAGAGGGATCCGGACAGGCTAGATCAATAGGCCGAGGCCAATTGTATGAGGTTCAACAACGCTAAACGCTGAGTCCTGCACTTGGGTCACAACAATCCCATGCAACGCTACAGGCTTGGGGAAAAGTGGCTGGAAAGCTGCCTGTCAGAAAAGGACTTCAAGGTGGTGGCTGACAGCCAGCTGAATATGAGCCAGCAGTGTGCCCAGGTGGCCAAGAAGGCCAATAGCATCCTGGCTTCTATCAGAAATAGTGTGGCCAGCAGGACAATGGAAGTGATCATCCCCCTGTACTCTGCACTGGTGAGGCTATGCCTTAAATACTGTGTTCAGTTTTAGGCTACTCACTAAAAGAGACATTGAGGTGCTGGAGTGTGTCCAAAGGAGCAACGAAGCTGGTGAAAGGTCTAGTGAACAAGTCTTATGAGGAGTTGCTGAAAAGAGGCTGCAGGGAGACCTAATCGCTCTTTACTACTGCCTGGAAGGAGGTTGCAGTGAGGTGGCTGTCAATCTCTTCTCCCAAGTAAAAAGCGATAGGACAAGAGGAAATGGCCTCAAGTTGTGCCAGGGAAGGTTTAGATTGAATATTAGGAAAAATTTCTTCACCGAAAGGGCATTGGAACAGGCTGCCCAGGTACGTGGTTGAGTCACCATCCCTGGAGGTATTTAAAAGATGTGTAGATGTCGTGCTTAAGGACATGGTTTAGTGGTGGACTTGGCAGTGCTAGGTTAATCGTTGGACTTGATGATCTTACAGGTCTTTTGCAACCTAAACAAATAGATGTGGCTCGCACCAGCTGCATCTACAGTAGTGATTTAGCATGCCAAAGGGGTACTGTACTCCTTGGTGTAAGTTTGCATTGTGTCCCTATCTGGAGTTCTGCAGCAGTTACTACGGCACAGCCCAAGCGTGCTCAAATCATCCCCCCTCCTGGTGAAACCAAAGCTGAAGTCCTACGCCACCACTCTACCTGTAGTTCCCTACTTTTAACAAAGACACAAGATCCTCCAATAGTTTGTTCTCTACACAGGCACAGTGCACTCCAAAGACTGACAGCAATGCAAACTTTGCATGTTAGGAAAGTGAATATGAAGTCCTAGAACCATAATGGAACATAGCAAACAGCCTCTCTTCACCACTCAGATCAACAAGAGAAATACCCCTAAACAACTTTTGACATCAGTACTATGTACATATCAATACCAAAACTAGTTAATGGGTTCCTAAGTTAACTAACTCCTAAACTTGTCCTGTATTATAGTAGGCTGTCAGTGTTGGGTGGGTGTTTTCATGAAAACCTCATTGTTCCTCAAAATACTCCATCTGTGTGGATCAAACACACCAGCAAATGTTTCAGAAGTAAGCTGAGGTGAAGTTTTAGAAGTGAATTAACATTTAGTCTTATTTACATTTCCTAAAAAGTGATGATAAAGAACAGGTGTTTGGTCTACCCACTGTCACTTTAAAGGCACAAGATCAAAAATAACATGCTTACATTCATTCTATGATCTACCCTCTTTTCACTAAGACCCATCTGCTCCTTCAGCTCTACAGGGCCCACTCCCTGTGCTCTGCCAACTCTCTTCTCCTGAAGCAGAGCAACTATTCCTACTGTGCTGTGTTCACAATAGCCCTTTGGTACACATCCTTTCATACTGTCTTCTACCCTTCTTCAACCTTAACCATTTTTTCTGAGCTTCCCTTCCCCAACTCTGCTTTCCTCCCTCTTTGCTTTATGGGTTGCAGAACAGCTGGGTCTAGCAACATCTCTTTTACTAGCCCAGTAGTACTGCCCACTAAATTATCTGTTCTTGCTAAGTAAGTATTGATACACAGTAATTGAGATCACTTAAACCTATTAATGTTAATAAGCTGATTAAAAGAGGGTTCCTGCAAAAGCCCAGAGCAATCAGCTCGCACCTGAACGAGACTGCTTTTAGTTAGACTGACAATCACAAGCTAAACAGAAAATTGTTTCCTCATGATCATTGCTTTGCTTCCAAATGATGCGTTGCCTTATCAGAATTTATAGACAGAAATAAAGGGCACCGGCTCAAAACTCTTAGAAAAAAAAAAAATCACATAATGTTAGTGACACATGCTGTTAAGGCAACCAAACTTGAACAGCATGGCAAGGTAGAGACATGGCCACTTACCACATTCTCTTGCAGTCGTCCAACAACCCAGTTATTAAATGACAGGCCTCACACACATGCTTACTGGGCCTCTAGCAAGACTAGTAACTATTTTATATCAATGGTGCTATCCTGTGCACTTTTATTTCCTCAAAATGTAAGAGTGAACGTATCTGTTCAGGTATTCCACATACTTTCTTCTGCCCACACACTTACTGCTCTGATTTTATCACTTCTGTTTCATTCAGCAATTTACATCTTTTAAACACACATGCTGATATTACCTCCAATAAAAATATACAAAGTTGTCAGAGACCCATGGTCATGCTATTAATGGTACAAAAGCTCCTTATCCCCAGTCATAGCTCCTGTGTTCAAGAGAAGCTTGCACATTTTACTACACTGTAAATGAGCATATAAACTGTTCACTGGAATTGTTGACTACTCTCTTGCCTTACTGCCTTTCCACATTTTAAAGTTATACCACAGGTTTCTACTCACGTAGGAGTTGGACAAGCAGAAAATTAAAAAACAACTGAGTTTTACAGTACTCTTACATAACAAAAGGAAGGGAGGAAGTAGAAGAGTCGGGAGTAAAGTTGAGCCTGAGAAGAATGGAGGGGTGGGAGAAAATAATTTTAGTTTTTGTTCTAATTTCTCACTATCCTACTCTGTTATTAACTTGCAATAAATTAATTTTTGGAAGTTGAGTCTGTTTTGCCCATTACAGTAGTTGTTGAGGGATCTTCCTGTCCTTATCTCAACCCACAAGCTTTTTATCATATTTTCTCCCCCTGTCCTGTCAAGGATGGAGAGTGATAGATTAGCTTGGCAGGCACCTCATGGCCAGCCAAGGTTAACCCACCACAACAAGCATAGCTGAGTGATGAGCTGTAGTCATTTGCTTGACTTGAAAATGAATAGCCCCCAAACAAGCTTGGTGCTTACAGAAACTCCTTTCTACTCTGTGCTGCTAAGTATTTTTTTTCTACAATGCTCTCATGCAAATGTAGTGTTTTATCATGGACTAGAGAGTCAAATCTTCCTGACAGTGTAAGGCACATCCAAAAACCTTATTGTAATCCACCCTAATGTGCTGGAGAACAGCAAAACATATGCCACTTACCTCAGAGAGTCAAGGCTGACACTTCCATCATTCACAAAAGCAGGAAGAGCAGGTCTCATCTCCATTGCAATGCTGTGTGTTTCCAAGATGCCAACCATGTCTGCTGCAGCAGTTATGTGGGCTTGCACTCTACTGTAGTCATGGATTCACCCCAGTCCTTTTGACAATAAAATCTCACAGAAAGCACATCCAAACTTGCTAGCGGCAGCAATTATTTTGACTGATTTCCATCTACAACAGCCTTTTTCAGTGGCACTCACTAGGACATTCGCAGCTATGAGGAAGAAGGAGTTCACAGTCTATCCATAACCCAGCATAGATTGAGAATAGAAAATTGTCACATTACTAGAAAAAGGATCTCCACAGCAAGAAGCTAAAAAAAAAACAGAATGCTTTTTATAGGCTATGGTTATTACTGTACCAAAGAAGAAAGGGAATTTGTATGCCTGGCTGTGAGGCATTCTTCACTACTTGCCTTTTTATATTAAAAGAGCTTCCAACATGATACAAAAATCACAGGGTTTGTCAAGTTGTTCATAGGCTTGCTCTTTGGAGTCTAACCAGATAGCATCTTCTACCTCATGTTTTAGTCTATCAACCACACTGCATACTCCCAAAGCAGGGATGGAATGGAAATCTAGATTGCCCAGGAGGAAAGTCATTGTGCTTTCAGAGGTACTGAAATACCTTCAGCATTAGCTGACAGTTTCAGCCCTTGAATTTTGAAATTCATTACTTGGATTTAAAAAAAATAATTGCACTAATAGGAATATCTGCAGCCATGTAGCCTCTCCCACCCTTCAAAGAGGAGAGCTTCATAACTGCTTGTAAAAATATACTCTGCACAGTTGCGTGAGCAAGACACACTGGGAAAAATTATCTAGAGTGCAACACCAGACTTCCCTTTGAACTCAGTAACACTCCTCTTCAGACTCTTTCTTCTCTTTATGTTCTCTCTCCTCCACAGGAAAAGCTACAAAGATTCATAGCTAAAAATCTGTTAAAAAGAAATCAATTCAAACTATCTCAAATAAGAGAGGAAGGTGGTGTGTGGGAAATAACAATGCTGGGGGCTAGACATGGGCACTCAACTTCATTCAGACATAACATGCACTGACAAACAGCTGTTATTGCCCTCTTAAAGGGCAATACTGAATAAAGAGAAATTTACAGTGAAAACTCTCAGTCTCATAACAGTTGTGATTAATCAATCAGCTCTTTCAAGTACATTTTTCAAAACCAACACCTAGAACTATCAGGAGTATTAGTTTATCAAACACAGGAGCACCGATACCAGGTTCAAACTAAGAATTCCACTCCCCTCAGTACCTGCATTTCCTGAGAAATTAAATTCTGAAATAGGGCAAGGAAAACTTCCTTTTTTTCTTTTGTATAAAACTTCAATTGAAGTCCGTGCAGAACGAGAAAGCTTTGGTTTTAGGAACATTTTTTTCCAGAATGATTGCCTTTGGAGTCTGTGGCAGCTTGACAATTAGCATCCCATTTCCCAAAACTTCAAGACGAGGACCATTCCATCAGCAGCCTGAGGCTACCAAATGCACCTTCCGCAGAAGCAGCCAATTACTGAACTAGTCAATCAGTAGTTACAGTGAATTGGGCACATTTAAAATCCTCTGTCTCTTAACAAAATAATTATGTCAGTTTATTTGCTTTCTGCACAAATATAGAACACTTATTCACCCATTTAACAGGCAACTGCCTTCGTAAGACTTGCTTCCTGATCAGAAAACAAGTATGGCAATACTACTGTTACGGCAATAGGAAAGAAAGACTGCTTGAAAATTGACCTTTCCACTGGAAAACCACACCAGATTGACAAAAGCCCTTAAGAGCAGTCATATGGACAGATGGAGCAAGGGCAGGCAAGAGTTTCTGCATGTTGCTGTTAAAAAAAAAAAAAAAAGAAACAACAAACAACAAACAAAAAAAAACAAAACAAAAAGAAAACTCCCAACCATTGAACAGATTGCTTTTTTCTTCTATCAGACAAATGCTTATACCGGCTTCACTGAACAGAAGTACAACAAAGGTACAGCTTACAGTCAAAGATGTTAAAATAAGATTTTAAAATCCAGAAGCCACTTTCAACTACTTATAATAACCAAATAATGTTTTAACTCCTGAATCTAGCTGTTGACTTATAGCTTCAGCAGAGGCTAAATTCGAGGCGGTTTCTGCATTGTGGTAATTGCTACCCATACATCTCTGATAATCTGCAGCAACAGAGCAGGCTTCTCTGCGGTTCACATACCGTACTCTCATCAGTACCCGCTATAGACAAGTCTCAGAGATGAAGAGCAGAAATGTTAAGTTTTCTATCCCTCACAGTAAATACAAGTTCCTGGGTTTGAAAACCAGTTCTTTAAGTCAAGCAACCAAAAACATCACAAAGGCAAGGGAAGCTTCAAGGAAAAATACTGAGGGTTATATCTATTTTATGGAATGAATATATTAGAATGAGCAGAACAAAGATAGTTGATTTTGTATGCAACTAGAATAAAGAAATAGCTACATCACCACTCTTCAAAAACATGTTTCTAAGCCTTTGGAGATACGCCATGCCACACAAACACAGACTCCAAGACTGCTACTAGAGCAGATTTCTTTGGAAAAAGAAAGCCTGCGATAACAACAAATTCAGATCTGGCAGAAACTGTTTTTCAAAATGTCCTTGTGAAGCCATCTTTAAGTTAACCTTCATTCAAAATCTTTGATACAAGTTCATACTTAAGTTAGAAACATCAAATTGCCTGATGTAACAAATTGAAGCTTTGCCATCCACCCTTCCCAGCACACACACACACACAAAAAAAGCAGTTATTCAGAGTGAGAGTGTAAGATTATTATTCAGGCCCTGGCACAGCATTGTGTCACTCTTTCCCACCAGCAGGAAAATAACCATGTTATTTTTCTTTGTTTCTGAAGTTCCCCTTTTCACACTAATTTGAGGATTCTCTGAGCAAGAAGGGGAAAAAAATATTTTTGTTTTATGACAATGTTTTACATTATTTCCTCCTCAAAGGTACTGATCTGCACTAGTGGCCAAAAAACCTGAACAGGCAAGAACCCTATTTTCTTTTAAGTCAATGTCTATATGTATGGCTTGCATCAGAAAAAGTACTAATGTAAAATAGATAACCCAATATAAAGTAAATAGAAAAAAAAATAGATAACTGGCAGCCAAATTCTTTAAAACCTAGAACAATAAAATAGCATAACTTTGTAGGAAGACACTCAGAAAAAAGCTATTTGTGTGGACAGGAACTAGATGCCTATTTATTGGCAGCAGTCAGGTATCAGGTGGAAGGGAGAAAACAGAAAAATCAGGTACCAGATGCAAAGAAAGCCAGTCAGCACAGAAGGAGAACCTACTTGGCGATCTTTATAAATCAAACCAAAGCCCCTTTCCCGGGGCAGAGCTGACTATGCTCCTCGGTAGAGCAATGAACTAACCCTCTGAACATAGGACTAATATTTTCCAGTATTATCTTGAAAATGAACATTCATTTTAACTTGTAAGTGTGGTAGCCTCCGCACTACTTTTATATAACGATTCAAAGAGAGCCTACTAAACCTTACTTGAATTTCAAGCATTGGCCATGCACCAAGATTTTTTTATGACGACGACTGTATGCAGAAGATGCTGTTCAGGCTCTGCAGAAGAAAGACTTTGTTATAAAGAAAAACATGCTTCTTCAAGGCCTCCCAGGAGCTACTTGGTCTCCCAAAGGTTATCACTTTCCATAACTCTCAAGGAGGAAAATAATTGTGTATTTTAAGATTTCATTCCTTTTAGTTAACACTACACAATGAGGAGAGCAAGGAGAGGGAAGAAAGAACTGTCAAATTTTTAATTAAGTATACTTATGCATTAATCATGACCATATGGTCATATTATCATGCCGTGAGATAGTTCAGTAACAGTGCATTGCCTCCTATAGACAAAAATAAAGTTCAAATGACCTATCTACATGGATTTTACTCTACTTCAGTTCTCTATTAAGGAAATTAATGCAATGTCCTTATCTCCATGACATTTCAGGTCAACATTTCTCTGGTTTGGAAAACACGTTCAACCACAACTGTCTAGTAACCCGAGATCTAGAAAATATGGTGTTGATCTGCAGCCTTACGTAGGAAATTGAAGGCTCTGACACCTCTGTTGCTTGAAACTGTATCACAGAGTAAATGGTGATGTGAAAGAGAGAATCGGACACATTTTGCCATTCTCAGTAAGAAACAAGCTCCAACATATTTAAGAAGCCTTAAAGACTGTAAACAGTACAGTTGCAAAAATATCACAAGCAGATTAAATTAGCTTTTATTTATAAGACATAATACTTTCCACTTGCACTCAATGCAGACAGTTTATAAAGTAAAATAGCATGTTTACATCAATTGGTAAAAATATTTTGGAAGAGTGGTGCTTGTTATTTCTCATTGCAATAGTAGAAATCTCCATTCCAATTTATTTTACAGCAATGCAACAAGACAGATTTTGTTTTAAGTAACAAAGGTGGACGGAGAGGGATGCTGAACATGCAACACACTCAGAATTAGTACATCTCTAAGAACGCAACTGCAAAACAGAGCCTTGGCAAATGAACGTTGTTGTGAATATACAGCTTCTCTCAATGAACAGCCCAAGCCTACCATTGAAGTAGAGTTTGGAAAACCACATTGTAAAATAGCAAACAGGTTAAAATTTGCAGACACTCAACCACAGGGGGGAAAAAAAAATAAAATAAAAAAATTAAGTTGGCAGTTTCACATCCCCTTCATAATTGCAGATCTCCTCTCAAAACACCTTCTGATCAATTCTGAAACAAGCTGAAGTAACACAGCAATAAGATAGGCATTGACATTTCTAGCACCAGTGCCACTTACTAGCAGAAGTGATGGCCCAAGAAGCAAGGCAGACTGAAAAACAAGTTCAATGTCAACTGCTTTGTACCATGGAGATGCACTGACTATGGTAGGAGCCACAGGCATCCCATGCTCTACCAGAACCTAATTCATTACATGCCAAAAGTTACTGTGAATTCCCAAACAGCCATCAATGAAGAGAGAGGAAGAAAAAAAAATAAAATAAAAAAAAAAAAAGAGAGAACAGCTTCATTTTAGCTTTCAGACATGTATTCTAGCTTTAAAGATAACCTAAACCCAGTATTTCAATGGTTGGAGTCACAGTGATGGTTACATACAAAACTGATCCCTCTCTCTTAGAAGATTTTCAGTACCTTACTTTTGTCACAGTTCAAACTCACTTTGCTTTGTGGGTGTACCCACTCAACTGAATCTCTCCTGTGATTTTTGAAGCATGAATCATGGCTACACAAAACTCAGATTTTTATTGATCACTGAGACTTGAAAGTTTTTTTTTTTAAGTGTACCCAAAGGTGGGTACGATCCAAACCACCTGGCATCCTAGGATGAAGCACCATGACTGTCATGTCTTTTTTTAGTTTTGTACACCTCTACACCACATATTTAATTTCTCTCTACATACACCATACTTTTTAGCTGCCAAAAAAGACACCATAGCATCACAATGGACGTGGTTTCCGTTTCTAGAAACCTCCTTCTCTGCTAATGCAAATCTGAAAGCAGCTGACAGTCTACGAAAAAAACCCACTGTCATCATTAAAATCCAAACACGACTGAAAGAAATAAACCCATCAAATGGTCAAGAAGAGGGATACAACAGCCCAAACAACAAAATATAAACATGAAGAGAACAGCTTTCCACTCATATTTGCTCTTAATGGGAAATAATTGTTCTTGTCTACAAGTAAACTGGGTAAATGGGTATACTGAACGCTCAGCCTAGAACTACATTGTTATTCTTAGCAGGGGGACTATTTATTGTTTTGTAAACTTCAAAGCTAAGTGAATTTAATAAGATAACTAAAATTATACATTGTTTCCATTAGTATAAGCAAACATCAACCCAAAAAACATCTGCAGCATGGTACACTCCCCAGATTTCCTTCAGTTCAACTGGATTTGACTTTCACACAGAAACCAGGTAATATAGGCAACGTTTTATACTAATGGTAAGACTAGTATAAAGCATATTTGTTCTCTCAGGGCTTGTGATGATTTTCAGAGACAGAAAAGGGACGTAAAAGGCTATGCTTCTTCAGCATACCTTTCTTCGCTTTTTGACCTACAGCTTATCTTCACCCAGTTTCTTCCTTTTCTTACACAGGATGTTTTGTTGGTGACTGATGTAAATTACGTACAACAGATACTATGCCTTTTAAAACACAGTAGCAGCCTATATCATTATCTTTTCCTTTTGTGTTGCAGAACACAATAAAGTGAGTGTTGGTGTGTGCTAGGTACTACTAAAATTATTAGATTCTTGCAGCCCTTCTTCCTCCACAGAAACTCTGGTTTTGGGCATCAGAAATAGAAACAACCACTTCCTAGTTTAAGTTACTTACTGGAACTGAAACACTGAGCTCTTTTTATCTTTTTTCATATTCTACCAGTATGCAATTATTTAATGCTTAAATCTAGGATCATAAGAGTCTAGTTAATGGCAAACAATCAAGTTGTCATCTAGCTTTTTCTTTATAAGCTTCTGGTCAGATATCAGATTTCCCAAGAAGTATTTACCATAGATTCTTTATGCCATAGCAGGAATAGTGTCATGTCAATACCAGTAGCTTTTCTTGCAGGGAAAAAAGAGAACACGCAATTTATTCGCACAGTATTTTTTTCAGCTAAGATATGAAGAGTACAGCCGCTACAGATTCAAATACAAACCCAAGAACACAGCACAGAAACTGTGCAAACAGAACTAATACAACTTCTGCCGTACATCTTCAATCCTCAAAGGAGTAAGAGGGCAGCCTATGTTACAAGTCACCTTTATTATCAGAATGGGCACAGGAGCTAGAATTTCCAGAAAAATCAGGCAGAATCAAGTTAATGGCTGAAAAAAAAAACCTGTATGGTGCTACATGCAAGATGATTATACTACAATAAGTAAACATAAAAATTGTGATTATTAATATCATGATAGAGACTAATTACTCCCTCTATAAAATGCTAAAAGGCATCTGCATTTTTACTAGACATGAGCCAGTAATTACCATTTTCTTCAACAGCAAACAAGAATAGTCTTGGCTAAAGTATTTAGGGGATTAAGCTTAAAGTTAAAGTGGACAAATTAAGACCACATACTTAAACATGCTAGCACTCAAAGGAACAGTAGAAACACAGCCCATGCTATATAATCCACCTATTCAAACAGCACAATCGGGACAATTCCCACCTCGACAGTAGTTCTATCCATGCTAACATCATTGCATTAACTGACAAGCACTGCTGTTCACTGGCATAGCTGGGAAAAGCTATGTTTTCCTGGCAAAATCCAGAATTCAGAAAGAGAGGAAAGAAGAGAATCAACTACTTCATCATTGAACTACATGCAAAAAATAGCATTCAGGCATGTAAAAACCACTAAGTTCCAAAACCAAAAGGGAAGCCAGTACTAGCACTTCTTATCATTTAATGGCCATTTTCTTCACTACTTGTAGAATAGTAAAAGCCTATTCAAATACAGAGAAAAAAAATTACTACTAAATTATTGTCTTAAACTGATAAGCCTGAAAAAGAAGACTAAACCATGTCACAAGAAAGCAAACATGCTGACATCCCAGCTGCTACAGCCTACTGCCAGTAAGAGCATGAGAACACGCTAAATGAAAACATCGCACTGTTGCCAGAAGAACAGTTATACCGACATACTTCCAAAAAAACTCCCACTGGAGACTCTTCTTCCTTCAGCTGACAAAAGAGCCAACTAAACAAATTCAAAACGAGTAAACTGATATCCGCAAGCACTACCTGATCACAAAAAAAAAGCTAGGAAAAAAATACTATTCTGATAAGACGCTTATGTGAAAGTATGTTTTCTGGACTGATCATTTAACACACCCTCTTTATCATCTCCCTCCATGAAAAAGAACACATTATTTTAACCTGCTGAAGACAAAAGCAGACAAGTGTCTTTGACTCACTGGAAACCGCAGAAAGCAAGTTGTGTTGCTGCAAAGTTCACACTTTTAGGCAAAAAGAAGAAAGTCAGATTTGTTCAAATACTGTATGAGAAACAGCAGCAAAGTATCAGTATCTACATAAAGGCCACTTTCTTTAGTTAAAAAAAAAAAAACCAAAAAATAAAACCAAAGATCACACACACACACTTTTCAAAAACCAGTTCTACATTTGTCCTCACTTGTACAATAAAACAGAATCTCTACCTAAAAGCTTGGCTTACCTAAGAAATTATTTTTTAAAATTAAATCCGCCATGTGTCATGATGCTCTGACAATCTATTATGACAGCACAAGAGGAAAGCAACAGTCATACAGCCAAGGAGAATTAAGGATAAAATCAAAGTAAGATGGGATATAACACTCAAACAGAAAAGTATTAATAATTGAAGCAAACTAGACACTTATTAGCTGCTTTGCGTATATAAACAAGTGCTTAGAGTCTTGAAAAACTGCCATCATTTCAGTACTTGTATGGATTATTTTACTAGAAACTGCCATCTTAAGTGTAGGGTTTTTCCTTAAGTTCTACTAGTCACGTCTTTTAAAAAAAGAAAATGATGTCTTGGAAGACTATCTAAAGTTCATACACCCACTAACACCCAACACCTTGCTTATTCATCATTAGGAACTGGCTTTCATCACAAACTGAGCGCACTAAAACCCATGTTTCCTTACAGAGTTTTAGATGTCTTCAGAAGACTTCACCAAATCTTTTGTGCAGCAGTTCCCTTAATAATAATAATAATAATAATAATAATCTTCAAAGCAATTTATAATTGAAAAGCAATCAGTTCAGGCATTGTAAAGTATTCAAAGGAAGTAACATCCAAACTACTCCTATACCCCAGGACTTATTGAACAACATCCCTAAATTGCCTTTTAAATACACCTTTTGGAACACCAAAGACATTTCTATAAGTTAAAAAAAAAATTATCCTTACTGAATACATAACATTCGGCAAGTAGGGAAGAAAAGAGTTTTGCATCAATTTTCATGCATACTTATCCAGATCTGTCACTGAAAACTTTTGTCAGTAACTGGGATAACATCATCATGAGATGACAGCCACAATCACAGTTAATCGGAACAAATGCCATGATATTTCCAAACTGTAGCCTGCATCCCAGTTGTAGCTGCTCTCAGAAATAAACATTAGAATATCACAATTGTAAACAAAGCTGAATATGTGCGAACTGGAGGTCTCAGAAGCAGTCAACATCAGCCACGCTAACATTGGACACTAGGTATGGTTCACTGCATGGCTTGGCTACCGTATCAGATCCAGACCCATAACACATTCTAACCCTCTTCTCTTGAACTCATAGCAGCATGAGGCCCCACCATACTTCAATGCTGAAGACCAAAAAGCTTCAGCTATCTTTTCTATACGATGTGTAAATTGTGACATTATCATCTGTTAAAGTTCACTCAACTCCCAAGTTTTAATCCAGAAAAGCCAGTTCTCTAATATAGTTTGTTGAGATATACATAGATAAAAGGGTCTGGTTTTGAGTGAAAGGCCACACCAAGAGATTACCACATGAGAATTTCTACTCTAAGACCACAGCTGACAACCACACACATGTCTAAATCCTACTAGGAAGAAGCCCTCTTCTAAGTCTATGGTGTAGAAATAACCTGTTAAGACCATTCAATCTTTCGCACAATAGAACTGGGACTCTAGACAATGCTGTAAGGCAAACAGCAGTCAAGTCTCCTGAACAAGTGGGGGTATCTTTTCACCAAACTTCCCAATCCTGTTGGACAGTGCTTACAACACCCAAGTTTATGAAGTAATACTTATACACAGACAACATTGCAAATGTACTACTTGAAATTGTAAAAATTATTTTCTATGTGCTTAACTTAAAAATACCCCACAAAACTACTTTGGCATATCACTAAATAAAGACAACAATCATGGATAAATTTGAAACATTTGCAACCATTATGGAATAATAATCACATATTAAAAAAAAAAATTAAAAATCACACTCCGAGACCATTCATGTGTATAAAACCAGGTTTTGCCTCAGTTTCTGGCTCCTGGGATTGCAAGCACTCATGAGAGAGAACATTAAAAGAGTGCAGAGTGATTTTTATCATCTTGATTTTCTAGCTATTGTCCCCAGGATACAAGTAGTACTTTTCCTAGACACTGCTATGATCCGCATTAGTTATCTCAGTAGGTAACTGAAATGGATTTTTAAGCAAATAGCTTTTGCTGTGTTTAAAGCTAGGTACCTTTAGGTCTAGGCTAAAGTGAACATCAAGCTCCATCTCTTGCTTATTTTTGCTAGAGAACATTCAAAAAGTTCTGGGAACAACTGAACAATTGCACCTTAACGAGGCATACAGCATCCTCACAAAGTCTCTCACAAACCTCACAGTCATCACGGACAAGCCCTTCAAAAAAATCTTCTCCTCTCATCAGTATAAGTATTGTCCTAACATATTTCTAACTCTTGTGATACCTCAGTGGTGGTATCAACATTCTTCCACTCAGTTCAGTCTTCCCACTAAGAATCTACCAGTCTAAACAACGCTTGTGCTTAAGTTTCTATCAAAAAAAAAGAAAAAAAGAAAAAAGTTTCCTCAAAAAATGTTCAGGCACACTTTCTACTGTGCAAAGAAGCCAAGTCCCTCCCCCTGCTCTTTCTGCACATTAAGCATGAGATCTAAGGATGTAAACAAGTGCTGCTGTTTGCTACGCCACTGCTCACTACTTTTATTTGAAATATTTCTTTCAGACTCTAAATGCCTTTTTATTTGACTACCAATACCTGCAAGTTCTTATGATGTGCTTATTGACAGAAAGCACACAGCTCAGCTAAATGGGTGGGAGGATTGTCTTTGACAGACATCACTAAGAGGTATTAAGAACAGTTCTTAAAAGTGTACCAAGTAATAGCCAAGCTCCAGCTCTCTCATGGGGTCCACCTACAGAGAACACCAAAAGCAAGCTAGATGATGCATCACTGGAATGAAAAGGAACATTTCCCCAATTAAAACTTTAAAAAAAATTCACTAACACAGTGTATATGGGTAGTAACCATTCCACATACTGGAACAGTCAGTTCACCATTTGTTGAGACTATATAGAATCATAGAATGGTTAGGGTTGGAAGGGACCTTCAAAGGTCATCTAGTCCAACGTCCCTGCAAGGAGCACATCTTTATGTCCATAGCTGTCAGCAGACCAACAGGCTAAAAACCCGAATCAACATTGTGCTCTCAACAATACAAGTCAGAGGATTAAAGAACATCCCCCATTTGCTCCAAAAGGATACCGCTGGAGAAGGTGAGCAAGGCTGCTGTTGATTGATGGTCTGGAATGGTAACCAGGAGGACTGATGCATTCCACTATAGCGGGAGACACGCCACCACTCATGACAAGAACTTATTACACTGTCTGGACACCACAGGTAAATCTAATTTTGCAAAACACTCCAGCACTTAGGTAATATAATGGAACCGCCCCCACATTTTTGGTAGATCCACCTACCACGGTAGTGGTTCTGTGACAGGGATGTTTCCCAACAGCCGAACAACGATCTGTAAGTATACAGGCTGGCCCACCATTAGTTAGTAGCAGCTTGCTACCAAATGGAGTAATTAATGAAAAGGAAATTTTCCTTTGCCTTACCAAGGTCTTAAGAGAACCTAAGTGTACTTGAGTGAACAGACTTTTCCACTTCACTTAAGAGAAGCAGGAAAAAGAAAAGCCAAGCTATTTAAAAACCTTAACATTTCATCTCACTAAAGCATCTGTCCATATATACACTTATACATTTATTGACCATTCACAAACTGACAGGCCAGCTAGAGTAAATTTATTTTAGTAACCAAAACTAATTTCAGCTGTGCTGATTATTTCCAGGGTGGCTAAACATTTGGAACTTCATACGAGGAGAAAACATTTTCTCCTCATCAAGTCATAGCTCTTTGAGAATTTGTACACAATAGCATTAGCTCTGCGCCAATTATTTGTATAATCTTTCCTTGGCTAAAGTCTTTTTATTCCAAGTAGATCTGTTACTCAATACAGTCTATTGCGCCCTGCTAATGCCTGAACTCAGTAGAATCTCTAGTTAGTCTTTGCTTTCCTTAAAAGAGTGCCTAGGTTTTATGACAGTTTTACAGCTTCAGAAAAGTTATTTAACCACTGAACCTGCAATCTTTTCAACAGGCTCTTTTTTTCCATAAGAAATCATAGTTATAAAGATGGGGAATTCAAATTATTGCTTTTGATGTGCACTAGATAGCAGTTTGGGGGGATATATGGAATGCTCTAAAATTCAGACTTTTACTGTCTCATTCCTTTCCCATTTTGAATTTCATGAGTGGAGCTCAAAACCAGCATCTGCCTGGACAGTCCCTTTACACAGATGTGCTCTGACAAGTGGTGGAGCTATTTGAACTAGCGTATTATAAACTTGTTTCAATTACAGTAAAGGCACCTTAGGCAATTTAAACTAGAGTATAAAAAGGGATGGTGAGGAAAATAAACAGTTTAGAGATAAAAAGGCAACTGAAGGAAAAAAAAAAAAAAAGCGTTGACAGAAACGTGCGCAGGCTACATCCGAAGGCTATCATATGAACAAGTTGCTTTGTTTTCTCAAAAGAAAAACAACTTTAACATGTAAGTTGATGCACACCAAGAAAAAAAAAGTCTGCCTTAAAGCCACAATGGAAATTTAAAATATGCTATATTCCAACAGGACATATATCTGTCACAGTTTACAGAAAGAAAACAGATGCTGACTTTTTTCCACTTTCTTCATCATTAATGACTGCCACAACACCCAGTAAATAGTCCAGGACTGCTTCATTCATGGTAATATTACTTGGCAAATAGACAATTGAAGAACAACAGGTAAGCATGTACTCAGTATGCATCAATAACACACAGGTTTCATAAAATAATTCATTCTGCAAATAATGGGGGCGGGGGGGAACACCAATACCACACATTTAAATATCTTCACTTCCACTTAGCAGGAGAGGTCTGCCATATGAAGCTTTCTTTGAAAGAACCTTACAGACCCAGAGAGAATATGAAATGGTTCAGTTCCCAGTGTTATCTACATTGTCTTATGCTATGCCTTCAAATTCCCAAACATATAAACCAAACACTTTGATGTGGACATTTAACTTTTTCTTCAGTCTTCCCTCCTCAGTTCCTTTGAATTCCTTATTCCTTTGAAAGCTTATATGAAAGGGAAAAGAAGGAGAAAAGAAGAGCACCTACTAATTTCAAAACAAACATAATGAAAGAATGTACCCAAGTTTAAAAATTTATATAGCTTAAGATACCACCACTTTGCATTACATGATGGCAATAAAATAATCTGCTTACCATTTCCTTCACACCCACACTAATACTCCATCATATATATGAATACATTGGGATAGTTCCTACACTATCCCAGTATATTCAGTTAATGACATTCAGCCCCATATTCCTGGAAAAAACCACACACACAAAAAACAAACACACAGAAAAAAAACCCCAAACAAACAAAAAAAACCCACACCACAAATGTCTCACTGCTTCCTGCAGATTCATTTTTAGAACTCAAATGTATTGCCAACACATGGCACTGCCAACATAGTGGAGAAGCCATGTATTGCCAATAAGTTCTAATAAAAATCACATTTAGTAACAAGTTATCAAAGGCCAGGGAGCTGAAAAACTCTTTGTACAACACCTGGCTATACACTGATTTGTACCACTATAGCTAAAGTACAGTCAAGAGTAGGTTATTTAAGAAAATACTTAACATGGAACAACTTAAAAATACAAATTTATAATTTACATTGACTTTGAGGAGCTTACACTCATCACCTGAGTTGCACAGGGTCAACTGTGTCCCAATGTTTTATTTTCAAGCAGATTTAACTTAATCAAAAGGTATTGGATATTAAATTATTTATAAATTATATGTAGTTACCAAAAAGGCAACCAAAAAACCACCCCATTTTCTAGGCTGTCTGCTGAAATTACTATTTTTAAACAGTTTCTAGGCATGCAACAAGGGTTACTCTCCCATGACACCCAGTACGGATATAAAGGTCTCTTCTGTTCTGCAGCAGAGTATCATTGTAAGCAGCTTTCTAGCAGACAATACCACATCTCTGACCTGACCTACCAACATCTCAACAACACAGTATCAGATATACACAAGCACTTGGATACCAGGTAAAACTGTAAGCCAAAGAGAAAAGGACCCAAAGAACAGACAAGACGAAAGAGGAAAAAATAATCAGTATTTCTAAGAAAAAAAAAATGTGGACTTATGTAATTTTGAAAACAGAGATTGAAGTTCTCTAACCTATGTTTAAATGGTTTATATTTTGTTTTTCTAGGTTGGTCTAAAGACCAAGTGATGACAATTTCATTTCAGTAATCACCACTGAGATGGATCTTTAATATTCTTTTACTTCATATGAAGTAACCTTGTGCCTTTTCTAAATTAGAAAAAAGTGCTATTAGATCACTTTTCATGTTGTATTTTTGGAAGGATCTAGAACACATGGAAGGAACAACTGGCATTTATCTGCAATACAACTCAAAACACAAGATGAACAAACCAGAACAAGTAGGGTACGTGGCACACTTCATTAGTGCACTACTTAATTTTTAAACAATGTGTGTCAAAGGACATCACTACCACTTAAAACTTTGTACACGGAGATCACAGTAAGCAGCAAATCACAGCAGCACCAGAGAAGTACAGGAAATGACTGCAACACGCACATGAAAGGGAAAATCTAGGGGAAAAGCTGGTTAACTACCCTGTGTCATATGAAACTACTGAAGAAGTCATTCTTGTTTCCCCAACCCCTTCTGCCATCACTACAGCCCTGCTCTCCTCCTCCATTTATGAAACCAAATCGCTATCAGTAATCCAAGAGCGATAGCATCTGTACCAAAGCCAGAGATATCCATTTCTAATCTGGCAGGCCACAGGGAACAAAAAAAAAAAGAGTCTTCTAGCTAAGAACTAATTTCTCACTACCCCTCCATATCAAGAGGAAAAACCCTGACTGAAGCATTTCAAATAGTAGGGGAGAAAAAGGGGAGAGCCCAGTACAATTACAGACCTAAGCAAGCTGCACAAAATCTGCATTTGACTGTCTTTTTGTCACACCTGAAGTTAAGTTTTACCAAGTAATCCACAAAAATAAGTGACTGCCAAGATAGTCACTTTATCAAGTGACATACGTTAAATTAAGAAAACATACACATATGACAAGCTTCAAAGACTCATTTTTGCATTCTAGTGAGAGGAGGACAGGTTTAATATTGAAGTGTCTGAGCATTTAGTGTCTTTCTCATTTGTTATAGAACTATATAGAAGAAAAATATCTATTAGCTTAAACCGTTACCTGTTATCCAGAGGAAGATCCTTTTCCATCTCCTTGCACTTCCTAGGAAGTGAAAGCCACAGAAAGGCTACATGATAATTTGACTTTTTCAATGTTTGACGTCTTCACTTGTCTAAAGATCAAGATACTGGAAATCACATCCAGTGTCACATCATACGAGAAACTGAAGTTAACTTTAAAAATGATGTAGCAAACTAAGCTTAGTATTTAGCCATTAAAATGGTCAACATCTTTCCTGGATTAAAGATGACAACAGAGTTGGGAAGGTTACTTTTAACCCCATTCCGAAAAGAAACTCTACTGCCTTCATGCACCTTTAGAGAAACAGTCAAAAGAAGTTACACTCTGCTGTTTCATTCTCTGACAAAAACAGGTTAATGCACCCGAAGTTAAAACACACTTCCTTTTTTCCTCCTACTTAAACCTTCAAAAAGAAACTTGGGTATACTAAATGTGTAGTATACGTAGCTCTCTTGCTCTCCTTCTACATATGTCATTATGTATAATGGCAATAACAGCCTCATTTAACAGTAACTGAAATAGTTCAGGGGTTCCAAAAAAAAGGAAAAAAAAGAAAGGAAAAGAAAGCTTTGTGTATGCTGAAAGGAGTTATTCTAAAGTTTTATCCTTGAAGAATAAGAATTTACAAAGCTTGCTTCTTTTTCCCGTTTTCCCCGAAGTGATTGAGTCACTTTTAAACAGTCATGTACTCAAGGCAAAGCATCACCTTTTACCTTTGGATTTACTTCATCTCAGCTAGCTCCACGGTACAGCCACCTATCAAAAGCCTGCTCCAAAATAAATTTAAAAAAAAATCACAGCACAGAATACAGAAAGGAAAAATAGCACTAGATACAGGGCAATAACTAGTTTTGCAGGAGAAGCCTGCCTCCTTGTGGCTCAGCTAACTGTAAATTTAATTAGATTTCTCCAATTCATTCCATTACACCCAGTAAATCTGGTAAGCCAAGAGAGTAACAAGCTTGTAGTTTGAGGCGGTTTGGGTTTGGTTTTGGGTTGTTTTTTTTTTGGGGGGGTGGAGGGTGTGTTGATAAAAAGGAAAGATGTTTCTAGTTTTAAGAAGCACTGGAAAAAGTAACCCATCTCTGATTACCAAAAGATTGCTTTTAGCCTCCACATCTAGGAGGGGCAGGAGGGCACAGAGGCCCAACTTAAAAACAACCGATATTCTTTACACGGCAACAAAAGCAAAAGCTTGTCAACACTCTGGCACCTAAATCCAGAAGGCTCCAAACCTCAGCTCAGCTGTGGCTTAACTTAGCAGGCCTCTCCTGATGCCTTAGCTTTCAACAGTAAATCCCCTTTCTGCCTGCAGGTCTCCTTCAGAGGACGCCTAGGAGAATTTCACTCTTGGCAGCAGTGAAGCATTTGGTGCTTTCAACAAGATGCAGACATTCCTCTGTCCCGCCTGAAAAGGGCTCAATTACACGAGGCTACTTTCTTAATGCCTAGAAGAGTAAGTTCTTTAGAAAACAGCTGGGGTTTTCGGCTGGTGGTTTTTTCTCGCTCTTCAGTCCAGTCACTCTACTTTGCAATAGCTTAGTGGTTAAATAACTCAAAACCTGTGTGACAAATACATGAATTCAGATCCACACCAGTCTTATGAGAGGATCACATCATCAGGATGATTTTGGCTTGGGAGGGTATGAGTAGCTTTCTAATCATCTTGCAGAAGCTGCTGCATTTTGTACAAGTCTGAGACACAGACCATGAACTGCTTTTGCTACGCATTAGGAAATTCATGTATTTAAAAGAAAGGACATTCCAGTCTCCACTCCAAAGGGTTTTTAATATAAAACGTATTAAGTGAACACAAGAGGAGCCCATATTTTTCTCAGTCTCACAACTCCTGGGCTTGCAACTTGCTTTCTTCTGTGTCGTAGCCTCTGTTTTGGGAACTGTTTCTCTAACCTTTAAGCAAGTGAATCAGACTCACTTTTTCCAATCTGCCACCCAGTGATCTGGCTGGAAAAGGAGAGAACTGAACTCACGGCTCTCATGCTTACAAACACTTTAATTGGATATTCACTGGAGGGGAGAAGAAAATAAAATAAATAAATAAATAAGACAACACTTCTGCCTCCTCCAAGCACATTTGGAATGAAAGGTTTTGACTCTATCCTTTTCTACTTTACAAGGAGGGAAAAAAAAAAAAAAAAAAAAAAAAGATTGTCACACCCTAAATTCCAGATGGGGAAGACAATTTCTTTCTACCAGTTTTTACACTGAGGTCCAAAATGAGAGGCATTGCACCATTTACACATTTGCCAATGAGACAATTTCTATTTTGTGTGCTTTAGACCATTTCATGCCTGCTCAGCTTCTACCAGGCCAGAGAACCGCACACAGGGCTGTGGGTCCACCACTGTTGCCAGGGGACGAAAACTTAGGTAAGGCTATACTGCACGCTGCAACATCCAAATAGCTCCATAAATCTCATTAGAAAGGTTGCAAATGGTGAACCAAAATAAGCAGAAACTTACATTAACTCTGACACTACTCTAATAAGAAAAGCAAAGAAAAAAAAAAAATCACTCTTTTCTCTTACTCAGGTGCAATCCTGGCAAGGGGCAAACACCTTCAACTCCACTGAAGGGAAAGGGAATTGGTGGTGTTCGTCACATCACAGGACTGGCTGCTGTACCAAAACAAGTCGAGTATGTCTGGATAACACACTAGGTCTGTATATGGGTTGGGGGGCGGGGGGGGGGGAAGTCATCCTTATGGAAAAAAAAATTCTGTTTGTATAACCACATTTGTAATTAACATGCAAATTACTTGCACAAATGAAGAACTCTCCCCTCCCGGCTTCTGTAATTTTATAGACTGAACATGGCAGAGACTTCAATTTATTAAAAGCGATGTTCTTCTGTAAGCAACTCTGTTTCCATTATGTTGAAATAGTGGGCAAGTAATAAGGACTACATGAAGTCATACGCACCAAGAAATTTACTACAGCAGGGTTTCTGTTTGTAAGTTTAAGACAGTTTGTGTTTCTGCTTTATACCAGGGTCTGACACTAAGTTAATAAGCCTTTTATTGAGATTCAAAAGCTATTACATTACACACATCTTCCTCTACTTACATTTGCTAACCTATGCTGAGGCCCAGGATTAAATTTTACGCTTCACTGACAGAAAATAGAATCCTAAATCACCGATCCACACATAATTGTTAATTTCCCCACTTGTTTCTTGTGGTCACAGTACCTACTTTCCTCCTTATCACAGCCTTACTTTAAACTTTCTCATTTTTAAACCTAGCACCGAGCTTCAGCTCAGGCCTATGAAATGTCTCATTTTCTTTACATTATCTTTACAAAACTCCCCCAATTACCCAGACCAGTACGGTTTACTAAGTTTTGAGCAGAATGATAACAAATTACACTACCAAAACAAGTATTAGGATCATAGATCTCTTGAAACCATAATAAAAACTCTTACCAATATAAATCATAAACAGCAGCAGGTTCTAGTAGACTACGTACCAGACTTTTACTCAAAAAACCTGGTTTCTTTTCTATTTTATTCTCACCTAGTCTTCTAGGTGACCTTGGGCAAATCACTATCCCCACATTGCAGTTTCCCCAGCAGTAAAAATTAATTGAACAGAGCTGCAAATCTGTCTGGAAACTCCAAATGAAACACACCATAAGAGTTAAAAATATATTTCCCTATCTGCAGATATATTTGCCTTGATAGCTTTTCTTTATCCCATTATACAGCAGCAGCGTAAGATTGCTTTTACTTCCTAAATACACTCTGGTGGTTCTTCAAGAAAGGCTTTAGGCTACTGCCTTACTTTTTATCACATGCTTGATCTATTTCTGCTACTGTATCTACTTTGAAGGACCAAGAGCTTATATTTAGGGATACAAACTTAACACTTACTTTAATATATTAGTCAAAAGTTGCGGTTGAAGACATTCCTAAACTACGGGAAGAAGAATAAAACAGGACACATCAGAACAGAGAGCCAATTATCAACGCACAGCAACTCATTCTCTAAACCCTTGCTCACATAAGTAATCTTGTAAGCAATTGTGCAAGCATTTGGTTCCACTACCCGGCACGGGCACCAGTCAGAAGATTTTCACTGGGAATACACACACAGATGCATCAAAGCAACATAAAAAGATTCCACCTCTTATACACTCAGACTCAAGAAACTCTACCTTGCATTCAACAGGAGATTGCCATTTATTAGCAAATAACACTGCTTAACCACAGTGCATTCCGCTTTCTTGCCCTCTTCCCATTTCTGGGTTTGTCTGGGGTTTTTTTGAGAAGTGATGCAATTATGAGATGCTTTTTCACCTTTCCTATTCCAAAACATAAAGCTTGAACAACAGTTTCTAAGAGAACTCAGCTTTGCTAGTCTTTGGAGGGAAAAAAAGTCCACAAAAAAAAAAAAAGAAGCACTTACTCATAATTTATTTTTCTAAACAGAGTTAGTGGAGAAAGTTGCCACTTCCCACATCATGCCACAAAAACCAGTTTTGATTGACACAAACGCGAACTATGACGTACTTCCAGCTATTTTCTTGATCAATGAATTACT
Source organism: Chlamydotis macqueenii (assembly GCF_036417535.1). Lineage (NCBI taxonomy): Eukaryota > Metazoa > Chordata > Aves > Otidiformes > Otididae > Chlamydotis > Chlamydotis macqueenii. Next base: position 98,339,751 of record NC_141558.1, on the reverse strand, counting down.
ACAACACATTGCAAAAATTTACTTGGTAAGTTGACGGGGAGAACAATGCAGAATGACTCCAGTACCGTCAAGAGACAGCTCCTTGAACATTAGCAACCGAGGCGTTACAAAAAAAAAAAGGAAGAGACAGACAGACCTTCCACCCCACAGACACGAAATGTGCCAAATCTAGCTATTTCCTGAAATATCACCGAGCCCATCAGAAAACTGAATCCTTCTGGGGCAGCGCTCGGGAGAAAGGGAAACCGCCGTGCATCCAAGAGGGAAAAGAGAGGGGGGAAAACCGGATCCTCGCGCATTCCCTAGGTGGGAACGGGAGCCCAAACGACGCCGACGCACCCCCCACCCCCCCACCCCCCCGCCCACAGCAACTTCCCCCGACCCGGGACGTGGCCGGCCGCAGTTGGATAAGGCAGCGACGTGACGAGGCTGAAACCGGTCTGAAGTCCACAAAGAAACCATCTGCCTCCGGGGAACGGGCCGGGGCCGGGGCCGGGCAGGCGGCAGGGAGGAGGGACGGGCGGGGCGGGACGGGACGGAGGAGCCCGCGGGAGTTTCACCCCGCCTGAAAGCGAGCGGCACCCCACCCCGCGCGCGCCCTGCCGCCGGGGGTGAGGCCATCCCCCGGCCGCCCCCAGCTCGGCCCCAGCCGCCGGGACGCGGAACGGTTGCGCCTTCCCCGCTCGCCCCGCGCAACGGCTCCGGGCTGGGCTCTCACCTTCCTCCCGCCGCCGCCGCCGGCCAGCGCAGCGCTGCCGCCCGAGTACATGTAGTAGGCGATGCCCAGCACCCAGAGGAAGGCGAAGCAGAGCAGCAGCCGAGACCTGCGCCGCATCCTCCCTCCCGCGCCGCCGCCAGGCCACCAGGAAACGGCCAGCACCAGCCGCCGCCTCCGCTCCTACCGCCGCCGCTGCCGCCGCGCAGGGTCAGGGGGCAGAGGGCGAACGCCCGCCCCCCGACCAATCCCGCGCCGCCCGGCCCCGCGGGGGGCGGGGCGGGACTACCGGCGTCGCCATGGTTGCAGCACGCTGGGCCACCGCCCCCTCCCTCATGGGCCGGGGGGCTGCGCGCACCCCGTCGCTGCAGGGGGCGCGCAGCCCCCCCCCCCCCCCCCCCCCCCCCGCCCGACCCCACCCACCGCCGCCTCGGGAGGCGGGTGCCGCGCGCCGCGCCGCGCCGCCAACGGCCGGGCCGCGCGGGCCGGGAGAGCGGCAGGCGCGCGCCCGCAGCCGCTCCGGGGGCCGCCCGGCGGGCGCGGTACGGTCTGGGTCCCGGTCCCGGTCCCGGCCCCGGCCCGCCGCCTCCCACCCCCTCGCCTGCTCCCGACCGACGGCGAGCGAAGTGTCTGCGGCCGCGCTCCGTGGAGCCGTCTGCGGGTTCCCTGCGGGGCTTGGGGCACGGGCAGCGCCGGGAGCGGGACCTCGGGGATGAGGAGATTGACACGAGTGGGGCTCCACTCGTAGGGGCCGGTCCGTTGGTAGGGGGTCACTGCCTGACAAAATGAGCTTTTCTTGCTGTTTACCCACTTCCACCCTTAAACACCTCAGGGCAGATGCTGACTTGGGTTTCGCTGACTTGTGTGTGCGCAGCTCGTGCTGCTGTTTTTCCACGCCGCCGAGTTTCCTGGTTTTTGGCATTTGCTGCTATCTCCCTCGTGAGACATCAAGAAATTGGAAAAAAAACTAAGAAGGGAAGAGACACATTCCCTAACAATCAAAAAGCACCTCTCTTTCAGAGCCGTGGTATCCGCCCAAAGCAGAATATTCCTGTTTTTTAAACGTTTTATCTGTTATCTCACCTCTTTTTTCAATACTCTGTTTTACTACCACCCATTCTGACTGTACTGCACACTTCTGTCCTCTTTCTCTCTATGGCAATGCCAGACCTCTGCCAGTCCAGCTGCAACAGAGCCTCTGCAGAAGACCGCTCACCAAGCCGTGCCAGGATGTGGCAGAAATTCTGTTGCATGAGCAAGAAAAAGATCCAGCAGCCAAAAGAAATGGCATCAAAAGCTCACCTGCTCACTGGCTGACAGTCTTGTCAAGAAGGTGATTCATGTCAGTGCTGTCACTGCCTGGGCAGAAGTAGTCTGGCACGTGGACATTTCAGTGAATAACTACGGACCTTCCTACCTGCCAGAGCCCTGATGGAGAGACAGAATAGGTGAAAAGACAGAGGAAGAAATCCCAAATAAGTATTTGTTCAGGGAGTGTAAATCAAAGAGATCTCTTTCTTCAGAGCAAATGACTCTTTCAAGAAGCTCAGCATTATAATTCTTGGTTTTGGAGGGAGTCGGAGAGAGACCCAATTTGTGCAAAATACAAGTTCTGGAATCAAATAACTGGCATCTATTGAAGTGAGGTACACTGGAGAGCACGGGCTGCCAGGAGACATGCAGATGTTCTGGATGAGAGTTTTTGATTTATCCATAGTGTGTTTGATGCAAGCGACAGCAGTTCCTGCAAAAGCTCTGATTGTGCCTGCATCTGAAAAGACACACACACAACACCCCAAAGGCTAAATTTTAATTAGCAAGGTTTTTTATATAGTGCAGAGCAGTCTCAGCAGCCCGAGATTGTGAACAGGCTGATAAAACTCCTGCAGCTTAAACTCTACCATCAGCTGGAAGTGAGATGAAGAAGCAGCTTCCCCGCTGCTGGGGGATTCCTTCACCGGGCAGATCTGCTGAGGGAGAGGGTGCTGTTCATCACATGCTTCCCCACAGAAAACATCGTATACTTCCATGTGTAAAGTGCTCGATTCTGGAGTCATAATCCCATTTAACCTTACAAAATCTGCAGGCCACTTATTCTTCAAACACCTTGCAAAGCCTACAGAATCTTGTCTTGCCCTTTTCATACTCTAAAAGATCTTGAGACAGTCTTCAAAGGTCTCCCTGAAGCCCCAGGTATTTTCACTGATTTTAGCAATGTGCTTAGATAGATTTTTCCCTTTCCAGCAAAATTAGCCAGCCATGCATGTACAGAAAATCCTTCTGTGGCTGCACACTTCACAAGCTTACTGAAAGAATCCACTGCACATGCTCAATCACAGTTTTCGAAGGTTTATTACTCCATCAAATCAAAACTAATTTGTTCTCAAACAAGCAAATACATGTCTGCTTCAAGGAAGGCTACTTCCATGTCAGAGTTCATTTTTCAGCCTTCTGCTGATAAAGTTACAGAAATGCTGGAAAAAGGCTGTAAGAATCTATTTAGCTTGAGAAACATTTTTTTTTTTTTCTCACACTCCTGATATTCTGAACTGGCTGAACCAGTTTTGTTCAAATCTTTCCAAAATATTCACATTTGGACAAGGTCCCAATCCGGCAGATTTCATCCTGAATCATTTATATTTCAGAGACGACAGAAAACACAGAGGTTTAGAATGGAAAATGTTACATCGCTTTAACTCTAGGAAAAGCTGCCTGTTCTATTACAACGCATTTGTGTGCACATACCTCTGCCTCCAAATTCCTAACATGTTTAATCAGCAAAGCAAAACTGAAGAAAAAAAAAGGATTCAATTAAAGCAAAGAATTCAAGAAAAATGTAAGACATATCAAAATTATTTTTCCAGTGCATTTCAAAAGAAGTTATTAGTGTATTTTAAGAACAGCACTGCTAGAATGATTCACAAAATGTAAAAGCCTCTGTATCACTCACAGCCCTTTAAACAAAAGAGAGATCAGGCATGTGAGAGTACAAATAGGAGTGAAATTTGCAGAAAGAATAATCAAAACTTTGCCTTTGATCTGTGATGCAGACACCTAGATTTGATGGGCCAAATTCTGATCTAGTTAGCTGGGATGTTTCATTGAATTTATTTGAGAGTGGGGATAAAACCAGACACAACTGCGACCAGAGCCTAGTTCAGAGTGTTAGTGTTCGTCTTCTTATAACTAAAGACCTCAAAAGTTGCTCGTCCTTTTCTGAAGTTAAATGATGTAGTCAGAGGTGAATGAATCCTCTGACAGTGCAAATGGAAAGCAGTCCTCACCTTCAGGAATAAGTGAGTCAATCCCTTACTCATGCAAGCAATCACGTCCTTGTAAAGACAGGAAGGAGGATTTTTCAGATCAGGTCTGAAACACAGAAAATAGATCTTTAAAATTTGAAAAGGCAAAAAATCCAATCCAGATCCCTGAACCTCTTTGATACACAGAAGCTAATACGTTGCTGATCCAGTTCAGATTACATTCTTTCAAACTGATGCAGTTATGTCAAAAAGTATATTATTCCTCCTCTCTGGTGAGAAAGGTTAGCCTAATGTAAGATGTTTTATAGTGTAGAAATCTCACATTAATGTGAAATTTAAAATACATTTAGAGAGAATATAGGTTTATTAATCCTTGAGAGCTTGAGCTGAGTACTCAGCCCGATCCAAGTTAGTGTTTGTAGTTCAAGAATTGTGTTTGTAGTGAAAGATCCTGATCCTGCAACGTTTATGCAAATGTTTAACTTCATTCAGTGCATATTCCCACTGGAGTCAGTCAGACTACTCAAACATTTAAAATTATACGCTCATGGCTGAGTACTTGCAGGATTAAAGGTTAAGTGCAGCTAGCAGGTCTGAAAATCTATGTGGGTGTTTTGCAATTCCTCACTGCACAGTGGTAACAATGAGGAACAGACTACCTCCTCAGCTAAAGACTTGGGAGTCAACATGTCCTTTCCCATCTGTTTAGATGCCAAGAACTATGTTTGTTTAATTTTTCTGCACAGTTTCTGATGCTACCCAGAGTAGGCAGACGTGCTGGCAATAGCATTCGAAAGTGGCTCACTTCCAGAAAATCTTGTTACCCTCCAAGAATGTTTTCCGAACTGTTAAAACCCCAAGTAGCTAATATTGTATCATGCACATTTTACCTTGAAAATAGCGTGTCACCCTGCCCGACCTGTACAGGGTTTGCTGGGCAAGGTCTGAATGCCTTCAGGCTTTTTAGAACTAAAGCTTTCTCGTCCTAGACTTTGATACCAAGAAGGCAGTAACTTACTTTTAAAGCATAAAGCAATTGCTATTTCCTCTGATAGCAGTTTTTTAATGCTCTTTCCCCATTAGAGATCGATCAACACATTACGTCATGCAATGCAGATATTGTAAATGCTGCATTTTCTCACAAAGGTTTGCAGTATCAGCTTAAGCCCTCGTGCTTCCAAAGCAAACAATCTGAATCTGGGAGCCCTTCCTCTCTATTAAATAAAGTTTAAGGTTCAACATTCCTTGGAGTTGTTCAGTTCTACAGAGAGAGGAAACAGATTCTTTTCCTATGGGTGGTGAAGACAAAGAAAGAACAACTCAGCCTTTGGTAGGCCTCCCACTAAAGATGGCAGAAGCCAGTACAAACTGCAGTCCCATTGCCAACTATTCTTCCTGAGCTGAGTCACTTAGTGTGTTGGACTGAACTTCAGCAGCACTCTTGTGGCATTCTGTAGGCTGACAATCAGATTTCAAAATGTGATACGGCTCAGAGCATCTTTCATAGGAGAGCGATGATAGACAAAAGAGAGAATCGGCCGTGGAGAGAGACTTGCTGAAACAATGACCTCACCTTTGATTAAGGTAATCTGATCCCCCTTCATTGCATTTAGCTGAATTCTGAGGGTCATGCTGAAGTCTTCATAGCTGCCAGGAGTGGTAAAGTCTGATGATCTATGGTCTGAGACAGGGCAGGAAATTCCATCCTTTCCTCTCAAGCAAGACTGCGTTGCAGTGGCGTGCAGCTGTAGTACTGTAAGTCATTTGAGGCTAGGGGTAAACACTATGTGCTAATGCATAATACAAAAGTCTATTTTTGAGCAACAAAGACAAATGTGAACACATCACACAATGGTGCTGTAATCTCAGCTGTTACTTTGTCTATTCAAGCTCATAATCTAGATCAGTAAAGCTACAGCCAAGTAGTTTGCGGCTATCTATGATACAGCTTTGCTACTGCAAAGCATAGAAAATGCAGCTGAATTAGCCTACAATAACATTCCTGGAGATCATGAAAGGTTTCCCCAAGTCAAAGTGTTCTACCAGAAGCAGGTTTTCCTTATCTCTCTGAAGAAAGACTTTCCTAGCTAATTGCTTCGTCATAGTCTCACCACAGGGAATGTGAGGGAAAGGGAAAAAGAAAGAACAAATGTAAAGAGGAACGAAGGCGATGTGGTAGGAAGGGAGGTGAGAGTACAGGGAAGTAACATAGGCCTTTCCCTTCCAAAGTTACTGCACCAGATTGAGAGTCTCTCTCTGCAGTGTCTGAATTGAAAAGACTGATAAGTGATTCAGATCTCCAGCTCCGCAGGATGTCAGACCCTGGCTTCTTATACAGACGGCAGGGAGAAGCTGACACTTAGCGAGTGCTCAGCCTAGGTATTCCAAGTGCTTCTCTGCAGTGACTGTATATGATTTTGAGGGACAGAGAAAGAAAATATTTCCTTGCTATATAATATTTTAGTTTCAACTGGAGAGTAGAAAACATCTCGTTACTTCTTCCCCACTTCCCTTACAGTAGGAGTTAAAGAAAGTGCTTTCAGGCTGAGACATGGAAAGCAGGTGTGCAGTTTTCTGGAAAATCATCCTAATAACTGGCAATGATACGTTACTTCCAGAGGTGCCATAGTGGACAGACTGAATACAGCTCAGATGTCTTTGATTAATCTTTTCTAAAAAAAAAAGTACAATTCTTTCATGTTCATACCATTGGCTCCCATCCAGATGCGCACAGTGGAGCCTATGCCTCAAAAGTGGTACGCTGCCCTTAGCAACCTACCCACGCTCTTCCTGCTGGACACAATGCAGTCTCACAGTCAGTGGTGCATCCCCACAGACTCCTCTGTGCCCGGTGAAGGACACCACTCTACACACACCTGCCTTAGCACTGTATCTGCTTTTAGCCTTGTAACTGTGACTAAACAAATAAACTCCAGTGATGTATTTTCATCAGTGCTGTAGATTGTACTCAAAAATATCGCTCAAGAATATTTTGCACTGTGCAATTAAAAGTAGTTTTTTTCACACAGCATATATCATCAATAAATACTTTAATTTGTCATGTCCATTTGCATATTTGCCAATTTGCAAAATTTGGTGTTTGGATCCTACAATCATTATAACAAATTACACAGGTCTTCTGTATCACACTCAAGAGCAAATTTCATGTAAGATGGAAAAGAGACGCTCACAGCTATTTCAGTTCACATAGTTCACATACCCTCTAAAAGTCATATATTGATTTCTCCCAAATTTAATCTTTCAGTACTTTGGAACAGACAGTAAATAGGCTCACTTACCGCAGGCGATGGAACTCGACCCCATTTGCAGTCTTCATGACCCTTTTTGCTCTAAACTTCTATCATCACCTGTTGAAATCATGAAAGGCACTGTTCCTGAAAACACAGCCAAATCCAGCAAACCTGGATGAATGAGTTTTACACTGTTCCTCTCCCACCAGAAGTAGCCAGATCCACCCTCTGTGTAACATGGCTGACCCACAATGAACTTGGCCTCGGTGCCTATCACACAAACAAAATAATTTGAAAGAGAAACTGGGATTGACCTGCGGAAACCATCTATTTTCCATCCCCTTTGTTCTTTCAAGCATTTCAGGTAGAGGAGCAAGTGTTTTCTTCCAAGAAGTCAGATGGCAAATAAAAGAACTTTCCGTCCTGTTTCTGTAAGCTGAAGATCTGTGGGTTTGTGAACTGAGGTTAAGACCCTTTTTCCTTTCTGGTTCTACCAGAGTATCACTCACTGTTTTCTGTTTTCGCTAGCTTTCAAAACTATTTCTGAATTGAGAGAGATATGCCAGACGTTGTTGAGAGATGGTCAAATAATGATTTTACTTTTAGTTATAAATTAGATTCTTCCAGCACATACAGGTGTAAATGAGGCCTACCCTATTGAAATAACATTTTTGGCCTCAGGAATTCCCCAGCAAGATCATTCCTTCCCTAAGTCCAAGAAAAAGATACTTTGATTGTCATCTCACATGCACTGGTGTAAATTGGGAGTAACTCTGTAGAAGGCCGTGTCACTACAATAGGCTAAAACTGATGTAAGTTGAGAAAAAGAATTAGGTTTCTCATATAGCTCCTTCTTTCACTGAAAGGTGGTAATATAGAACGGAGAGGGGAAAAAAAGCATTTGCACATCTACATATACTGCACTTCTACGTATACTTTGCACAGAACAGTCCTAAAAACTGTCACCACAGAGACTTTGTGCATGAAAATGCTCACAAGGCCACTGTCAGCCCCAAAGGCTTGTGTGCAGGGAGCAGGAGTGGCAGGGGAGGCATGGGAAGAGGAAGAGGAAGAGGAAGAGGGAGGAGGGGAGAATCAGACAAGAGAGGACATGCCCTCTGCTTGGTTGTGTACAGGCATATACTGGTTGTGCCAGGAAGCCCAGCATGAGGAATATGCCTTTGCACTGCAGCTTTTCATATATCACTTGCTAAGGAGGGAAAAACCCCATGTTTTAGGAAATGCTTCCTGCTGTGATGCTGAACAAGAAAAACACTGTTTCTGGTATTGCATCTTTGTAAGCGGCACTTCTACTCTATACTTATTTTTCTTCTGTTCTGCCTGAGTCATCCCCTCTAGATGGATGTCCCAGGACAATCTTACAGGAACAAACATCCTTGGCTGTACTGCACAGTATAAAATATTTACCAGCTATTTTCTGTGTGTCCTTGTTACAGAAGAGCTCACTACATACTTGCCTAGGGACACAGATGTACCCGCAGAGGTACAGTGTGACAGTGGTGAGACAAATGTGCATACACAATATTGACCTTGGCGGTTGTAAGCCACGTGGAGCACCAGCAGAAATCCCAGCAGTCTACTAGCAGAAACCCTGCCTTTAACCAGTACAGCCCCCGCCAAGCCTAGCACTGCCTCACCTAAACCATTATTTTTCTGAGTCACCTACACTTTCAGGATCCTGCATGCTACGTGCCCTGGAGCAGTTGAGACCCAGAGCTCTTGCTGACGACAGTGCAGAGCAGTGGCGGCTTGACAGGACAGACACCATTGCACCTGAAGGCAAGGATCCCATCAGGAAGAGAGCAATGCCACTGCACATTAGCCAGCCACACACCTACACGCTACAGAGAAACTCTGCACTTAAGAAATTTATCTCCCTGTGCTCCCACACCTCCCCAGGGCTGTGCCAAGCCACAGGTACAGGATTTCAGCCAGAACAAAAGCAACATCCTCCATTCTTGGATGTAATTGTTTCCCCTGCTTTCTGATGGGACCTTGCCAAGATGCAATGGGAAGCCTCACCTGCTGCAGGACGACGGTTTGCTTTTATCTCACTCTTTCCTGCTTCTATTTCAATTTATCAGCTTCAAAGATTTTGTCTTTCTTCCCGGTAGGCAGAGTTCTGTTAAATTCAATGAAAGGCAGTGCATTTTCTCGCTGCAATTAATAGCATGCTTTCTGGCATGTGACTAAATAACAATAATTAACCTGGTAGTTGGAGTTTCCCTGGGTTAGATCATGATGCTCTGTGCTGGCTTTTCACAGCGTTTGCTTACTATCTACGCTGCTTTCTTGGCTAGGTTACCTTCAGGCATACCATGTGCTTGAGTAACAATAATAAACAGGAAAAATGAGGCAGTTCACAAGATTATTATTTTAGTTAGATTTTCTGTTCTAAAAGCCAAAAAACATCAGCAGGCCCAAAACACCCAGGAGAGCTGTTTTTTCTCTCTACTCACTAAAACGTTGAGCTGTTGCATAGCTATATCAAAGAATTTGATGGGACACTAAATTAGTTCAGGATCCCACTGGTACCTCAGCTTCTGAATTTGATCGCCCATGAGCTCATATCATTGCTCCTGAAGACAGATAGAGAGGAAAGATGAGGAGTTTGTGCCCAAAACACCTGAACAGATTCAGACCTCGAGCACTTGTCAGGGTCAGTCTGCACATGTCATTATTTTAGTTCTTGAAAAATTGTACTGTGCTGTTGCACAGGAAAAAAGAATTGAAATAAAGGGCCTTGAAGAGCCAGAAGAGGTCCTGACAGAACTCCCACACTCCACTCCCGCAGCCAAGGAAGCAGGGTCCTGGTGGGAACTTGAGGCAGTAGCTGATATGTGTCCGAGAGGAGGCTATGTGCTTCTGACATCCCAAGAAATGCAGAACCAAAGGGCTCGCACTTACCAACACAACAGAGGTCTGCATCTGCAGTTAACCAGGTGGAGAAGTTTCTCCTTCCAAGAAGAATAAAGTCTTCAGAGAGGAACCTCTTCAACATGGGAAACCCTGCCAGAGCTGTGCTTTGATTCTGCATGCCTCATAGGGAATGACATTACCTAGAGCTGAGAAACATTTGAATAAATAAATCAGCTGAGCCAAGGCCTCTTTTCTGTGTGTAACCAGTTACCCCCTTCCCATGTAAATCTCCCTGCCAAGATTTTCCTCTGCTTCCTTGAGAAAAGGCCAGAAGCATTCAGACTGGTTCTGCCACAAGCAGGTCCTCCATGAGTCTGCTGGGAGAGCTGGTGGCCTCAGGCAGCTGGTAACAGCACACAGAACTCCCAGTGTCCACCAGAGAGAACTGGCCAGACTGGTCAGTCCCCCAAAGCCATTCAGTAGATGTTTGTGAAGTGGTCTGGTCTCAGGCCACTCGTAGTGGATCACAGTCCACAGCACAGGTTGTGATCAAAGTTTGCACTTATAATAGATACCTGTGTTGTGGGTTTTTGCAGGGACCACAACTGAGTGAGTACACTGCTCTCCATCCTCCTGAGCTGGGGTACACCCCAGTAAGGACTCCTTGGGAAAGCCAGTACAGATTCCGTACTTGCTCTGTGGAAAAGAAGGGGAACATCAGTACAGAGGCTGTTGATCTGGCACCGTTCAGAACCATTAAATCCGCTAAAACCAACCAAACAAAAAGAAGAGATCCAATTGGAATTTACTGTATTTTCAGCTACATAGAAAAAACAGCATCAAGTAAAGTCAGGACGAACACCTTCTAGAAGCAAAAAGATATATTTTGTCAACTGATTACACAGATGGGAGAATCATACAAGCAGTGGCAAGGTTGACAGCAGTTTGGGAGAACTGGCAGCATCCCAAAGGCTAAGGAAAATATCCTCTTTGTCCAATGCTTCTTGACATTTCCTCAGAAAGCAAGTTCACAAATTGTGCATTTCTGAGTTCAGACAAAACCTCTCAGGCTCCTCAAGAGTATAGATGCTGCAGTTGCCAACCCAGGGCTGTAAGACTTCTATAGGTGTTGCCATTTCTTTTTTTCTTTCCTTTTTTTTTTTTTTCTTCTTTCTGCTAGAGATGGCTCTTGTAACATCTTGACTCCTGAGAAGACGAATTCTGTCACTGTGCCAGTTCTTTGCACTAGGCAATGGAGGGCAAAGATAAGGCTTCAGATGTGTCCCACTTATATGTCAAAATCCTGCAGCACTGACAAGTATTTCAGTGCTGTACATGCCCTGAATACTAAACTTCTTTCTGGTACTATTTTGTGCTATACAATATGGCTTTTTTTATATACTTCAGTTTACCAGCTTCCTTTTCCATTTACAGTTAGTTTACAGGTAGGGGAAGAAAGCCCCTCACAAAAATTAGGATTGCGGTTTTCCGATTTTCACTCAAGTATGTAGCAGATGCAAACTATTCACACAAACTGGGATTAGAAGTCCTAGAGATAAGATATATTCATACATTTTTCATCCTGAAGTGTTCTTTATCAGAGCTTAACTCACTATTTATCTTTGCAAGGTTTAAAAGGAATGTTTTATTACCTAGGTCAGTATCTTCTTGCCATCCTCAGAGATGATGGAGTGGAGAGTGCACTTATAAAATTTGTGGATGACACCAAGGTGGGAGTGGATGCAAGCACTTCAGAGGATGGGATCGGAATTCAAAATTATCTCAATACATTAGAGAAATAGTCTAAAACTAGCAAGACAGAATTTGGTAACTACATGTACAAAGCACTACGTGAAGCAATGAAAGATCAAATGCACAAATACAAAATGAGGAATCATAGAAGAGGTGGAAGGATTGAAAAAAAAGGATGTGAGAGCTACAGTAGGACTCAGCAAATACGAGCAAAGCAGGTGAATCTCCTGAAAGGCAAATCTCATACTGAGATGTATTATTACAGGAGTGTCATATGCAACAGGGAATTATTCAGCTCTGCAAGGCACTGGTGAAGACCCAGCTGGAGTATTGGATCTGGTTCCGGTGGCTTTTAAAAAGAGCAACAAGAATATAAGACATGTAGAGAATGTGGCCTGTCAGAAACAGCTCAGATAATTAGGTTGGTCACTGTAGAAGCTCCAAAGGGAGATTCAGCAGTAGTTCTCCAGTATGTGAAAGATTGTCCAAGAAAGGACAACAATCATTTATTCCCTTTGCCCAGTTTTCAGGAAAGAATCCACTAGATCCTGCAGAATGGCAGTTAGATATTGGAGAAAAATCCTAATAATCCTTAGGGAGACTTGGGATTCTATGCTAGCAGAGGATTTCAGGAAAAGATCTGGCAGTGCTACAGGTCTGTTTGATCCCACTTGGAGCAGGGAAATTATCTCAATGGTTTTATATATCTTCTCAATATTCTCAATCCTATTTTATCAACAGCTCCATCCAGTTCCTTTTTGTTTCCAACAGCACAGAGCTGAAGCTGAGCTGCAGGTGCTTTTCAGTTGCTTCAACACTTTGGCAGTTACAAATTCAGAAACAGACACCTTTCTTTTCTCACACTTTTGTTGGACAAGCAGGAACCATTCTTGTCATCTAACTCTGCTCCCTGCTTGCACATGTGGGTTTCCCAGCAGCAAGAGTCTTGAGGGGGTTGCATTCCCTCTTCTCTCTTCAGTGCACTGCCTCTGTTCCCAGCTACGTGGCATGGGTACACACGGGTGGTTACATATAGCCACTTTCCTGTCACTCTTAGATCTTGTTCTCATCTGGGGCTCTACGCATAATTTTTTTCTATGTCACCCTGAATTTTTGCCTTCACTGTGTCTGAAAGCAGAGAAGGCTTATTTGGGGTTCATCTGTCTATGAAGACCCTCAGGCTCCAATCTCTACCCCAGGATCAACCCTGCTGAAGGAAAGCCTGAACTGTGGGATGCTGCAGCCCCCCAGCCTGAACTGTGGGAAGCTGTGCAGGTGCTGTGTGAGCCCTGAACTGTTGTGAGTCCTACATCCCTGCCTGCCAGGGCCCAGAAAATGAGGAGTCCACAGCATTGTTCTGGTTTGCCCCCGCATGCTGCTTCACAAGGAGTCTCATAAAACAAAGGTCTCTGCCAGAGCCTGAAAGCCCAGCACCCCTGGCAAATCCCCCTCTCCCACCACACTGCAGACCTGCAACAGCTTTATGATCCAGGGACTTGGAGGAAAGGACCAGACTCTTTCCTCCATGCAGATTTGTGATAGAGCACAAAGGAGTGCCTGTGCAGCAAGGATATGAAGATACCACCATCACCTCACCTGCTGCCTGTCTTCATGGTGAGGAGTAGCATGGGCAGCATTTGTCCAGACCTCTGCTCTGTTGCGTGCTGCAGACCGTGGTGCAGTACTGGGTGTGAGATAGCTTCAAATTACGAGAAACGGTTTAGCTGCAGGAGGACAGAGCACCACGCAGGCTGATTTGCCCTGCTTCACAGTGGCTGTTCTTACAAGTTCTTTTGTTCACAGGCTGAAAACCTCAGCAATGCAATTAGCACAGAGAGTAAAGCTGGATGGCAATCTCAGGACGGAGACTGGTGAAGGTAAACAGACTGGAGATCTCCCTTGCGTCACCCTGCAGTGCTTTTGTTGTGGTTGAAGAATATCTTCCCCCACCTCTGACAGATGACCAAATCTGTATGAAGAGATAATAAAGCAAAATGTAGAAGCTTTCATGCAAGTAATTATTTTCTTGGAAAGTATAAAAAAGGGCAATTGCCTGTATTTTCAGAAGACCTTTTCTTTAAAAAAAAAAAGTTCTGATTTGAAATCAGAATAAAGGAAGGCTCCTTCTGGAACTCTAACTTGCTCATAACAAGCTATCAGGCTTCTGATATACCAGCATGCACCAATAAAAGTCACTGCTTGGATGCACTCAGATGAGTCCTCGCCACCACCGAAAAGCTCAAGAAAACTTCTGAAGAGGGATATTCATGCCTACACCCAAAATGCAGAGGCTCATGTGCTCACCATTCAGCCTGACCTGACCAGTTCTTCTCCTGCCTCTCAGCAATCATGCATTGGCAGAAAGAGAAAAATCAAAATTTGTTTCCACAACATTCTGGCATCAGCCTTTCCACAACAACATTGATTTTTCTTTTTTTTCTCTTGCACTTTCTCAGCCATCCAGTTATCCATTTACCTCACTCTCTTGGCAGATTCTGATCCTTTCTCTCACGCCGACAGGCCCTTTGCTCTGCAGAGCATCCCCCTGGGTTCACTGGCTTACCCACACTGACCAGCAAGATGTGTGTAAGGACAGTACAGCCCAGTTCTACTTGCTTTTTGCTTCCATTTACAGGCTATGTTTTCCCATCCCATAACTTCAACATGTTATTTTAAACATTTTTTACATCCTTCAGCATCTTCCTTTTTCTCCTTCCTTTCACAGCTCTTAACTTTTCTGTTTTCTTTCTTCCCATTCCCCAATTCCCTCTCCCAGTTCTCCCTAAGAAAAATTAACACCTGGTAAAATCTTCTCTCTTTTTCCCATCTCTTCTCCTTTCCTTCTCTTCCAGTCCTTTTCTCTAATTCTATCCTTTCTTCTACTTACTTTTCTTACAACACCCAGGGATATGTTTCCTCAGCCATTTACTGATTTATTTACTTACATGTGAATTGCTTTTGGCTATTGTCCTCACAGAAGCCCTCACATTTTTCACATTTCCCATCAGCTCCCAGTTTTGGCTCATCTCTCCTGCAGCTGGGGTGAGTTTCTCTACTCCACCCCTCCAGCTGTGGGTACACTACAAGCCAGAGTACCAATTGCAGCTGATATAACACCTAAGTTTTAAGTTAGCTCAGTTTTAAAAACAGTAGGACTAGCTATGCAGAGTTTAGTATGGGCTGCAAAGTCTGTCCAGGATCTTAATAAATCCGTAAAGGCTTAGCTGTGGCTCCACTCTATGCTGTGACAGCTACACAAGGGCCAAGTGAGCTGTAAGCAGATCCTTGCATGGTAAAGTCGCTGTAAGAGGCACAGCAGGGAGCTCACAAACTCCAAAAGCAAGGCATGGCAGCCACCTGTACTTTATCCCACCCTGTGTTGCTCCAGAATGCTCTGAGTAATGGAGAACCTCTGCTGGAGTCCAAAGATGTTCCCAGGGCTTTCACAGGAGAAATGGTCCTGTCTAGAAATGGCAGCAGATGAGAATGCCCCCTCTTTCCTTATGTACCCCTTCCTCACAGCTCACGATACCCCCAGCGCATCTCTGCCCAGAATTTGCCAAATGCCCGGGACCACAGCCTCGTGGTGAGCAACGTTCAGGGGTCCAAGCAGAGTAGAAGGTAATGCATGTTAACTTTTTGGTTGTTCAACACCTCACCCCACCAAGTGCCCTGATTATGTGCTGGTCACGTCCAGGACAATTTTGCTTTTGTGTTCAAAGGAATAAAAGAAGCCTTGTGCCATTTGTTTATGATAAGATACAGCACTTTTTCAGCATGCAAGAAGGGAGATTTAAAAAAGAAGAGAGAGAAAATAAAAGGAAAAGCAGACCAGTGTGATTTAGGAAGGAGGTACTGGAATTCCCACTGCAGCTGATTTAAGTCCTAGTTTCTCAGCCAGGCCAGATCCCCAAAGGTGTTTGAATGCACAGCTCGCTTGCACTAACAAAGAAGAGCTTGGTACCTAATGGACCCATGCAAAACCCTTTGATGGTAAGCCCTGGAGATAAGGGAGTGAAAGCCAGACTCACCAGAGCACAACACGCCAGTTTAACTTGGCTGAGAGTCAGGCTCTGCATGCTTTTCCTACACACTGTACAAAACTGAGCTCATTGGCAGTGCTCAATAAATAAATAATGATAACAAAATCTGAAGCGTAACCAAAATGATACATAGCAACACCTTGTGTGTGGAATTCCCTTGGATATGGCACGATGCCTTCAGCACAGGGAAATACACTTCCATTGGAAGCTTATAGTAAGGTAGCTGTTCCTTTTCACCAGTTACTCCAAGGTGATAAAAACAATAATCTCAGACCGTGGTAGGTCAACTAGTATATAAATTATCAGGCAGATTATATTGCAGGCCCATAAACCAAACGGATGGTGTTCTGGGAGTAATGACTGAAGCATTCAAGATATCAGAATTCTTCTCTCAACCTTTGTGTCTTGGTGACGTGCCAGACTTGTCTACGGTGCATCACTTGTTATTTGTGAGAGAGGACTGCGAAAAAAATAAAAAGGCTGGATGGGTGCAGAAGGCACAAAAGCCTATGTTGATGGAACAACATCTATCTCAGAAGTTGTCCTTTCTTCTCATGTTGTTCAAAACTGCTGCAGCGAAACAAGGGATTTCTAGTCACAGGAGAATTATATGGGAGATTTTTCTGTGGATCTGTACTATTCTTTTGAGAATGGGTTCAAAGCACAAAAGAGTAAGCCGCAGTAATAAAATGCTGTGCAGTGGGTAACAGATAAATAATTCAGTGCTACGGACAAGCAGATGAGCACCAGCTGGTTCAAGCTGGTATTAACTGCCTCTCATGTTGCAAATCGGTGTCTTGGGTTGGAAGCTGCTTGCTGTCGATAAACGTCTCAGCTATTCACATTCAGACACTTCAGGCAAACACTTAAAAGCCACCGCCTGACCTAGTGCAACCAGAAGCATTGCTGCACTGGAGCAAGCACTGGCCATCCCTCTAGCTCAGCTTCTGGTCTCCAGCTGTGACTGGAGCAGCACAAATCACAAGACATCCCCGCAAATTCATCCTGGCAGCTGAGCTCTGCCTTGGGCTAGCAGGACCTCTGAGCCTCTCGATAAACACCTGGAAGGGTGATACTGATGACTTGCAATTGCAGTGGACTCAAGCTTGTTCCTGCCATTGATAAAGGTGATTTCCCACAGAATTCATTTGGGAGCAGGAATAAAACCACAAGATCATATCATCCCTGCTGTGGTGATAAGAAAATATTGTGTAGTTCTTATTAGTACTACAGCCAGACAAGAATCATGCTGTCATACTAGCACATGAGAAAAAAGTCTCTCAATCAAATAGATTTAAATCAGACTTAAGGCATATCATGAAGAGCCAGGAGAAAACCCATAAGGAAGGAATGGAGAATTGAAGAGAAGGATTAGCAGTTATAAGACACTTGTGATCTGGGTACAAGTAGCACAGCTTTATAAGATACAATTAGGAAATACATTATCAGCATCTAATAGATATTTACTCAGAACAGTTGAGTCTGCACTTCATAATTGAAGTGAGATTTGCAGAGAACGAAGTGGTATTTTTATGAACAAGTTAGAGTTGATTCTGTATATAGCAGACTGCAAAAAGAAAGTGCAAAAGCTGTCTGCTGAGATGGAAAATCCCTTGTTGTCCAGTCTTGTCTTCCATCACTCTACAGAGAATGCTTACAATGCAGATCTCCTTCAGGTGATTTCTGACCTGTTCACCCGGCTCACACAAAAGCCATGAGCTGCAAATATTGATGCAGACCAGATGATGCAAACCTCAAAAAATGAGCTTCCACATCAACAGGTGACAACTGGCCCTCTGGGCCAGCATCTGGGAGAGGAAGCAAACCTGGGATCTTCTGTATGAAAACCATCAGCTCTTTCCAAAAACCCCAGGCACCAGTACTAGGTGTGTCTTGCAAAACCCACTCATTAGAGACAAGTCCTTCTGCTTGTGGGGTTTGCCATGACTGGAAAGTAGGGCGTACCCCTCTTGTGTCGTGGGTGCGTCCTTTCAGCCCAGGAGGACTGTGTGGGAGAAACACAGAGCTGGAAGAAAGTTGGGTCTAGGGCTTGTGATACTTGGATTTTCAATGTGATGTGAAACTGGGAGTGAGAAAAGGTGAAAAAAACCCTCCAAGTTCAGGTCAAAATGAACCAGAACTAATTAGAAGTTTTGTGGAACAAATAACAGCCTGCTCAAAATGAATTTCCCTGAAATATTTTGACTTCAGTTTGTTTCTATTTAAAATCATGTTACCCTTTAATAATAATAATGAAAGATTTCCCAGGGTTTCCCCAAATAAAACATTGAATTACAAAACCATGAACATGAAGGTATTTTGAAATCTTTGATTTGACAGATTTAACTGAAATTCATTAATACCTTGGTTCTCTTCCACAAATTCCATTATTTTCTGAGTGGAAATTTACTGTTTCTCAAAGAACTGCACCTCTTCATATTTGCAACCGCTCTTATCCTCTGTGCATTGCATAGAGGCTTGCAACACGTACTAGGGGCTACAAAGATAGTTGTCAAACGCTTCTCCAGCCTGTCCTATGATAAGCAGTTACTGACTTTTTGGGGGGTGACACTCAAATGGCACTCTCAAACAAAAATTTAATTTTAAAGTACTTAAAATATGACACAGGTCCCCTGCTGTGATGCTCTAGTTGTTCAGTTTCCAACAGCAAAACTGTCATTTTTTTTCCACCCTTCTAACACTCTGCAGTGCTTTCTTCTGTCTGAATTGTCTAGGTTTGACCCTTATAAATAGCAGTGCAGCAGTAACAAACATTGTATTCTCAGCATTATTCTGTCTGAAAGAAACAAATACAACATTATCAATTTTACATTAGTATCAATATACAGCTCTATTTTAGCCAAATCTGCCCAGTTCTTTCAGAACTGAATTTGAAGTCTTTTTTATGCTTCCAGGTCACTATGTCTATTGAGATTCACCAAAGTGCTACTTACTGTGCTGACGGTTTGCCACATCGTAACTGTACAATATTCTAATACGGAGGTTTAAGTACTGTTGACAAAGTGAAACCTGCAAGAAGAAGCAAAAAAAAAAAGTAAACTTTCCTCATTAAACAATACCCAATTTTGCTTAAAATTTACTGCAGCTGGAAACAATGTGGGCAGAAGAATGTCATTTTGTTCATGGCATTGCTTTCAGCTGGAGGAAGGTGCTCTGGGCACGCGGCTGAGCACAAGCCAACACCGACACCCGCGGGCTTCTGGCTCTCGCTGCTCTGCTGAAGCCATCTGCTGGCATGGACGCAGGGGTTTTCACAGGGAAGTCTTCTTGGTGTTTTCGGGAAGTAAGTTACTGCATTGTCTCACGTCTGCCTCATCGGGTGCTCCAGACTTCCTTAAACTTGGTATCTTTCCAGCCACCTTAGGGATGGAAGAGAGGTTTTGTCTCAGTCACATTGAAGGCTTGCTGATATGGGGACATTCAGGAGAATTAAACTGATTTAACTTTAGAAGTGGATTAGGCACCGACACATCATCAGCGGCAGATTAAACACGCCCATTCAGAAATAGAGAATCCCTAATTCAGTTTATCTTAATTCACTCTGGAAGTGATTCAAGGCAGTGACTGAAGCACGAGGAAGGCAGGCTCGGGTGCAGCAGCCGCTGTGCTCCCCCAGCTCTCCCCCAGTTGAATGGCAGGGGCTGCTGGCCCGTGCAAGGGGTTGGAGAAGGAAGGGTGGGAGAAAGCAAGCCTGTGCTCCCTCCTCGCCGCCGTAGCTCGCAGACCACACCTCAAGGCACTGGATGCCAAGCAGGGTGGTTTGGGGTCTCAGCGGTCCCCTCACTGCAGCACACCATGCTCTGGCCTGGTTGATGAGTTCCCAAACCTATCTTTGGAAATCCTCCTTTCTCCATCCTTTTTAGATATTTCAAGAACTGAGGTTCTGGCAAGGTGAGACAAAAGTCAAACTGCCAGACGGATCTGATGCTGAGAATGAAATACAAAGATTTGTTCTGGGGTTTTTTTTGTTTGTTTTGGGTGGGTTTTTTTTAAATTTTTTCTCTTTCACAAACAGCAGTTTGCTTTAATTTAAGGCCCCCGGTTTGGGCCTGCCTTGCCCCAACCAAAAAGCAGCTGCTCTGCTTTCATATGCCTGCCCGTGCTCCCAGAGAAAGAGCAGCTCCCCCCTGCCTTTCCTTTTCCGCATGCTAACAGCAGTGCATTATGCTGAATAATGGCAACTTTAAAAAAAAAATTGGAATCTCTTCAGACTTCAATTGACCTTAAATATAAGTTCTGTTTCTAAAAATCTCTTCCTCAGCAGAAGTGGATGTCGGGGAGAATGGGTAATGGAATATAGAGGATTGCTGCCTCTCACCATGCTTGGCAATTACCAAAAATTGTTACTGTTTGATGGCAGCTTTTGTGTGATTGTATACCCACAGCAGCGATGATGTTGAGCTTATTCTGTGCTATTAGTTAACTGGTAATGCTCCACGCTTCTTCGCTGCAGCTTACCCAAGTAAAACAGCAGTTGAGTGCAGATCTAATTATAAGTATTTTACAGTCTGGGAACTCACAGAGTATTACTAGGCAAGTTTTTATTTGTACAGATCCCAGCTACAGTCACACAGGGAAATACTGCCTGTAACCATTCACGGATTCTACCCATGACAAGAATTTTTGTGTTTGCTAACAGTAAAATTACTCACAGAAAGTTGGAGAATGAACAGGTGACTTGGCATCATCTGCTAGCGTACAGACACTTGGGTTGCGGCAATCATGCTGGCAATAGGTGCTTATTTGGGGTGGCCTTACTGCTTTTATTTTATGTAGCTGCCTCTTACTTAAGTGAGTGCAACCTATGTATGGCTGTACATCACCTATTAAACACACACACTCGCATACGCTGAGATACCCCATCCCATCCTCTCAGTGACTGAATTCAGGACTCCTAATATGCAATCTATTTGTTTGATTTGGTAAATCTGAAAAGAATAAGTATATGTCTGAAGTGCAGTAAGATAAATAATCGTATACCAGCCTATTCAACAATGCTATAGACTCTGTCTAAATACATATAGAATACTTAGACAAAAAAATGCACACATATATATAGAGACAGACAAGAAGATGCCATTTATATCTATGTGTATATACGCAGACGCGCACATATATAGAATATTTCAAAACTAAAACGAAGGCTCAGTCACACAGCTTCCTGATACTGATACTATATGTCTGTCTGCATTCACACATGTGTGTACACTGCTGGTACTGTAAAAACCATCTGCGCTTGCACTGTATAGCAATTACAGTCACATTTCCCAGGGAAATAATGATTTATGAAATCATTCTTCTGCCTGCTTGTCCTCCTTCCAATCCTAAACCTTTTTAGCAGCTCTGAGCTTACCTGGAGACAGCTAGTTTCTTACAGAGTCAATGAAAACATGCCTCCAGACAGAGGAGAAAGCCTCAATCTGTATTGTGACTGAGGTAAAGGCTACAATATGAACTTACCCACACTTTAATCCACAGAATCTGCAAGAGACAGCAAATTTGAAAGTCTAGGAACCCTAGGAAAATTTAAAAGGGAACTTTGATTCAACCACCAGCCCCGAGCCGATGGACAGGCTGGCTTCATTAGTCCCAGTGCTCATGGCACTACTTTGTTTCTGTCGATCTGAAGGAGGGTGAGCCTCTAGATTGGACCTTCGGCAAATACACTCATTATGTACAATTCTGCTTCTACCCAACATTTTCCTGTTTGTTAAGGGGCTGAATGACTCACTTCCAGAGATATGATTTCAGATTTGGGGTGAATGACATATGCTTATGTCAGAAAGAGTTAGACCAGGACTTAACTGATGGGGGAAAAAGGGTCCAAGCATAATGACGATTTCTGGGTCTGGCAGCTGGAGAGGAGTTAAACATTGAAAGAATTTCCAAGTCTGTTTTTCTTGTTCCAAATCCATAACCTTATTCCCTTCCTATAGGACAGGGTGAAAATTATGCACACCTTCGCAAAATTTGCCCATCACAAATGGAAAGGGAGGTTTAGAGCCCACACAAAACAGTGGGAGAGTCTCAGCTGAACGGGACATTTATGCATCCTGGAGGGTATTCCAGATGACGATGGGAAGAAGGTGGTTTCATGTTCCCCAGCCCTTCTTGGACTCCCAACCAAAACCCATGCCAAGCTGGGACAGCGGAGTGTGAATTGGCTCCCACACAGCAGTTTCCACACCCACTGCTCCTGGAGACGCAGAGACAGGAGCCCAGGGACTTCATACAGCAAGTGGTTCTATTTGTGGATCTCTAAAATTGCTGAGAGTTGAGCACCTGGACCTCCTAAGACTCCTCCTGGTGACGGAAATCACACACTTCCACGCCGCATAAACATTCCCGTATTGCGGCTTTTGTGTATGATCGCAAGATAGAGCTCATTGCGATTCAAGTCACCTCATTCCCATTAATCATGTTAATAATTGAAAACATATGTTCAGCTTGAAAGCACAGCAAGAGAGTTAGGCAACCCTACATGGAAGCACGTTGTTACCTAATTCTAATGATACTCATTAACATACCCTCGCCAACCTCACACAGAAAATCCTTCCACCAAAATCAGGCGCAGGGCTTGCTGTTAACTTCTCGCATTCCAGCCTGACAAAGCCCTTCCCCGGCCACTCGTTTCATCTCCAAAACTCCTTGCAGTTAAATCTGGCTCTTCTCCCACAGCACAGACATGGTGCAAGCGGTGAGCTCTTCTGTACCAGTTTGTGAATTGCTTGCACAGAAAAGCGTTTGGGCAGGGCTACTGACTTGGCGGGGCTTGTTCAGCCATGGTCTGCGCCTCCTTCTCCAGCAGCTGTGTCATGGGGATGGACACTGCCCGTGGCCTTGCCACCATGCTTCAGCCTGAGGCCAGGTTGTGGCCCCCGAGGAAGGCTTTCGGATTTCCAAAACCAAAATAGCCCAAACAAGCTTAAATAATCACGGCCAGTGATACCACACTCTCATTGCTCCCACTACAGTGAAGCCAGTGTTTCCAGTACAAACCCCATTTTGCCAGAGCTTGCATGATGTAATCACCAAAATGAATTCCAGGTGAAAACCTGCACCATAAATTCTTACAGGAGCTGTGAATTTCAGACCAAACCTCACTGCCTGTAGGCAGGCAATGTTCTTAAATCACCACTTCAGCCTTTCCCGGCTACTGAAACAAAAAGGGGGACCTTTTGCTTTGAACAGTAAAAAGCTGTGTTCTTCTCGGGCCTGGATGTGCTATCAAGTTACCACGGCAGCTCCAGAAACCGCAGTAACTCCATCGTGTGTCTGAGCCCTGAGGGAAGGATGAAGAAAAGAGAGTAAGGTTGGATACAGGTGGAAAAAAGGATGGATGGTTTTTCTTTTCAGATACGCCTCTTCCCCCAGTGTGCATATAAATCACTGCTGCTGCTATCAGTAACAGGAAAGAAATAAGCCTGTTTGGAAATGAGTTTTGCAATCCTGTAACAGGAAGACAGGAGGGGGAAAAAAAAAATAAAATAAAAAAAAAGACTTGTTTAGGTATTAATAATATGGTTTACACAGACTTTGAAATCCTGACAATCTGGTTTAGATTGCACACTGTGTTCTCATCAGCCCTTCTCTCCTCCTACACCTTTTCTCCATTGATCCATAAACTCAGCAGGAGTAAATTCCTCCTACCTGGGTAGCGATCCTCAGCTGCTACCTACATTTGTGCTGGTCCTTACCTCGGAGGAACACAGCACCCTGCGGGGAAGCTCTGTACACGGAGGTGTGACGAGGGCAGTACGCGTGATGTCCACCTAGGGCCACTGCTGGAAACAGGAGCCTGGGCGAGACGAAGCCTGCGGCTGACCTACTGGGGCGGTTCATATTTAGGGATGGGTCTGAGGCAGAGGGCATCTCCTGACCTCTCCAGTCATTCCTGCTCTCCTTCTTCTTATCTCCTGCCAAGTGGTTCCCTGCAGTCAGCACTGGCAAGGGCAGTGCTCTGTTTCTGAGCTGCACAGCAGCAGGAATGTGCAGAACAAGTAAAGATCCAACTGTTATTCCATCTTACTTGGGGAACAGGATTTTGCAGGCTCTAATGCACTGTCAGCTTATTTTTGCCTCTCCCAGAGCTGAATTTAGGCAAAGAGGGGAGACTATCTCTGGGATGCTGTTTGGGGCTGAAGGAGTTAATCAGTGTCGAGACTTTTAAATCTTACGTCCCCCCACCATGGCTTTTGAAAGTGGGAGCAAAGTGCACTACAGACAGTCTTCCAGAGAAGGTGAGAGCCAGCAGATAAATTCCAGTGTCCTGATGCCTACAGACCTTATCCTGCACCCCGCAGCAGGCTGGAAGAGATTGCACCCGGGGCTTCCCCGGGAGAGGGGCTCCCCGCACTGGCCCAGCCCACGGACTGGACCGTGGTAACCTAACCCTCTGCTGATTAGACCGGTCTGGTATTTCTCATTAGCAAATTTTGGAAAATCCTTTGGAAAATATAGGCCAAGGCCTCAAGCAGCGTAAATCAGTGTAACTCCCCTGAAATGCATCGCCAGGGATCTATCACGTGAAGTGCTCGGGATTACTATTGTATAAACAAAGTGTAAAGTCTTGGGCCAGGCCCAGGGAGCTAGAATCCCAGACAAATCCATCATCCTTTCCCCAGCATTCCCGCGTCCCAGTGTGTTCAGATATTTCACAGTGCAGTTTGCTCAAGCCGCCTGCGCTGCTCGGCTCCCACCAAAGCTTTAGTGGCGTGCTCTGCCCGCAGGCTTCATTCTGCTTCGAAAGCAGAGCTGAGGTTGTGCATTGACAGTGAGTCAGAAGATATTCCAGCTGTCAGAATGAATCGACAAACCATACGCTGTGTATGTATCCACCTTATCCCCTTACTGGGATAATATTTACTTGCTAACACATCAGCAACTACTACTTGTAACAGGTCTCCCTCCCCACAATGCACATGCTAGCTGGATTTTAGGGATGTGAGGTAGGAAGAGATCACCTTGGGGCTGTTGAGCCCAGGCCCCAGCATCGCAGGCAATGTGAGGTGGGACCTAAGGCAGCAGGATGGTCCACCCCACCCTATGATACTTCCCAATTGTCCCATTATAAGCTCAAGTCCCATAGTAAAAGACTGAAAGCTATTCCCACTGATGGCGCCAGGAGGAGGGCTGCAGACCATCCCAAGCAGTCTAGGGGAGCAGATCGTGCCTCTCCCTGCAAAGGAGGGTGAAACCAAGTCAGCGCAGCTGACCTGAGGGAGAAATTCCTTTTAGCCCCAAAATTGATCACAGGTTTATCTGAATGTGTGAGCAAGGCGTACGAGCCAGGCACTTCTGCTATCAGCTTGGAGAAAAGCCACACTAATGATCTCATGCAGAGGAGGTGGTATTTTGCCAGAAGGAGCAGAATTAGACCCAAATTGTTGTTTCCTCTCTGCTTCCCAAAACTCCTCTCCCTGATTAAAACCAAACCTTTATAGTATCTTTTTCTTCAAGACTCTAAATTTTTGGCTACATCTTTTCTTTTCCATTTCTGGCGAAGGCCAGAACTGTAAGTGCCAAAACATTGAGTGAAAGTTAGTTTTTTCCCTGAGAAATTCTCTGACCACTATGGCCTGTCCCAAAGCTACAAGCAGCTGAACAGAGTTAAACAGTCGAGAGAGAGGTGGTAACTGAGCCAGAGACACGGCTCTGAGACATTTTCCCCTCTAATCCTGGCCATACCGCAATGCCGTCCAGCTCCTGAAGACTCTCCCTCAGCCCTGAGCCAGCCAAGCACGTGAGTTTCCTCAGGAAAGTCACAGGACTACACATGCCAAAAGCGAGGCACATGTGTGACTGCGTTGCCCAGCCAGAGGCCAAAGACCCCTCTTCAGTAGAATTCTTCAGTATAAATCAATGGGACCACTCACGCGCTTAAAATAAGGGCAACGGAAGGAAACGTTCAAGGCCAGGCTGGATGAGGCTCTGAGCAACCTGATCTAGTCAGGGATGTCCCTGCTCCTTGCAGGGGGGTTGGACTAGATGACCTTTGAGGGTCCCTTCCAGCCCTAACCATTCTATGATTCTGTGATATGTCTGAATTTGATCCTTGCTGGATCAAGGACTTAACCTGTCTTTCTCAGAGCTGAGCAAGCTTTTAAAAGGCTTTGAATATGTTTATCATCAACTTCTTTTTTTTTTCTGGTATTTTTTTTTTTTTGCTGGCATCATTGGAAGCATCAAGATTATCTTCAACCAGTGTATATAAAGGACAAGTCTAACGTGAATGCCACAAGCCTAAGGGGATAAGTGGGATGAATGGATAATAACTGCATTTACTAACCCCATGGCTTTCTCCATTCAACTTCTCTTGTCAGGGGGAACTTAAAATCTTCTCTTTTAATCTGATTTCTCCAACATCCTTGCATGGGCATTTCAGGAAAACAGGCAACATTGAAATCACAGTGCAATCACATGTACAAGTGTTTTGTCCCCAGTTTTGATCTGGGCTTCCCAAAAGCAAGCTTGATCCTATTTCCCCTGAAGGTCATAGTAAAATTCCCCTCTCATGTTGATGGCAGAAGGAGCAGAAATAATTGTACATATTAATCAAAGTATTCCAGCTCTTGGGATCCTTTCTTGCCTGACTGGCTTTCTACTTGTCTCCCCTCTCAACCCTGTCCAAACCGTCTGCTCCTAGTCCTGAAGCTGGTGGCACCTCACAGGGATGGAGGGGAGCCGACTCCAGGTGACCACTGCCAGAGCTTGATGTGCTTGGAGCTGAAAATATTACAGGCTGCAAGCTGCAAAACTCTCCCTCTGGATTCCTTCCAGATGAAGGCATTTTCAAGAAATCCCATATTAATGTGACATCAGGTGCCCACATGTTGGGGAGGCTTGATGACTTTTGCTCTGGGTATGGGTCTCAGAGGCCTCAAGATGCTACCACCACCCACACCGGATCCCATCCCACTTTGCTGTCCTACTCTTGCAGCATTTCGATGGCTGCTACAATATCCCATAGGGATTGGGGCAGAGTCATCGGGCTCAGTCTGTGCCAGCTCTTGCTGTCAGCTGGGGCAAATCGCAGTCGGGTGAGAGTCTGCCATGAGATGGAGAAAGTCCTAATAGAACCAGGCCTGGCTGCTCACTGCAGTCCTGCTTGTAAAGATACAGGTGGTGGAGAAAGTTATTTTCTAGTGTCTTTCTCTGTCCTGACTCAATATTTTTTCCACCTAATAAGTCACTCTACAGCACGTCTCAGGATAAGACCGATCCTGCATTTCCCTAATACTTGGCGACACACATGGCACAAGTCAGGTTTCCTATATAAGAACTGAGGGAGCCTTTTGGATTAAATTGTTTATCTTTGCAGATACCCTTGGGGTTTGCTGCTTTTCCTTTTGTCCCTTTTTCATTTGCTTGATTTCTTTTCTTTATGCAGCGTCTGTGACATTTTGTTCGGGGTTGCAGTGAGTGAACAACAATTTAGGATGATGAATTATGGATTAAAAGAAAAGGCTGGGCTATTTTGGAATCACTATTCAGGGACTTCTGCAGGGACAAAGGAATTCCAGAATGACAGTTTTTCAATTATCAGTGTTGAAGAAGAGGGAGAAAGAAGAGAAGGAAGATAAAGCAAGCCAGGGAGGATGGGAAAGCGGAGGGAAGGAAGGAAATGGAGGAATGAAAGAACCAAAGAAAGACAGTTTCTCCTGTTTGGAGCACTGAGAAAGCACTCCCTACCAGACTTTCCAGGATAAATTCTGAAACCCACGTGAATTTTTCAGGGTACTTACAGAATTAGTCCCTTGAATCTACTGGGAGCTATGGACAGGAGCACAGGCTGCCCAGCACTTGCGAGAGCTGCAGAAGGCTGTCCCTCTCTACCGCCGCTGAGTTCCCCAAGCACAGGATTGTGAAATAAACTGAGGGGGGCTCTGCTGGAAATTTGCAGTCCTTTACTTAAAGCCACAAACAAACATTTTCTCAAGTACTCTGAGCAATATCTGCGTAAATACTCCCTGCCTTGGCTGGAAGATTAGGGGAAAAACAATTGCAATTTTGTTGACTTAACTTCAACATTTGAAAACTATTAATAATGAGGCATGGGGGAGCTTCTGTCGTGGAATAGAAGTTGCCATCTAATTCCACTGCAATTTATTCAGCTACAGGCATTTTTGAGGAATGCTGCACAGAAATGCTAACCCTTGTCCAAAATGAAAGGACATCATTGAATAGCGGGTGGTTTAAAGTAGATGATTTGTTGCCCATTTGGCAAGCAAGGCAGCGTGGCCTCTGAGTTACAGCACTGAACCGGCACGCAAAAATCCTGCTGAAGGCTCGGCTTTGCTCTCAGGTTGTGAACACAGGGAGTGGACAATTGAACCTCACCGTCCTTGAGCTCCTGACTCCCATCTGCAAGCTGAGAATGCTCAGACCACGATGTGCTTCAAGATCTTGGGGCAAAAAGTGCTTCACAGGAACAGGAGGGTGGTGTTGCAATAGCTGGCTTTTGGAGAATTGTACTCTCTCTGTTAGATGGCTCAATACTAATTTGTTTTGTTTAATAAATTGTCAGCAATGTACTAATTTCATGCTCCACTCCGCCTGTGTCTGGGACCCTGGCAATACAAGTGTCACAAAGACACAGTTGTGGCTCTAACCAATTCCCCACTGCCTGCTCCTACAGCTTTCCTCTAATCTTGGCTGAATGGTTTCATTACATGACATGTTAAAGCACCAACAGAGCTGGAAAGGCTGAGTGCTCCTCTAGGTGTACACAATGTAAAATCATTAGGCTGCGTAAGAAGCTTCCCAAATGCTTTCTGTCAGCAGTTAGATGGCAGTTACAGAATTAACTGGAACAGAGCCTGTCTCCCCCTCGCTGACCCACAGCCTGCCAACGAGGGGATACCATTTCAATGGAAAAAAAGGTATCGCCTGTCAGAAGAACAATATGAACATGAAGAGCATATGGAAACCATTTACCGGCTACCACAGCATGCGCTTACCAAGCACCCTGCAAATTCAAGTACTGCTCGGACCAAGCTGGAGTCAACAGACCTGCTGACAAAACTTGCGTTGCCCTTTCTCTGCAAACCATGTGGGTAAATAGAACTGTAAGGGAACCAAGAGTTTCAGCCACTTGTGCTGATGGAGCAAGACCATCAATGACCAAGGCAGGTGGGATGTAGTAGGGCAGTGTGGGGCACCCTGCCTCCCTGCCCTCCCCACTGCTCAGAACCACATTGCTGGTGGAGGATGCTGAGGTGCTGGAGACAGGAGGCGAGTCTCCTTGGCCTGCCCCTGTCGTCCATGCAGAGCAGGGAGGTCCTCCAAAGTGCTGCCTGGAGGTCCTGAGGGAGGACCCCTCTTCAAGTTACTTGTTTCAGTCACTATCCCTGCCTCTCCCCATGTGCCAGCCACTGCCAGCCCACTGGCTCTCCCGTGCTGAAGCGGTGGCTAAAGGAGATGCTCTGTCTGTGGGCACGCTAATCCTAGCCAGATGTTTCTCAGCATGATTAAAAGCCAGACACAGCTTGCAATTTTGTACTGGGCCACACACTTGCTAGGCTGCTACAGTCACCTCACCCTCATCCCCAGAGTAACCATAATCCTTCCCCAAGCCATCACACACATAAGCCAGTATAATGGATAACTTCCTTTCCTGGCTTTTTAACCTTTCCTTGTCCTCTCCAGGCCTGGGCCTTATGCACCACCTTTCTTTCCTCTATCGCATCCCAACGGTCCTTGTGGTTCCCTTTGGCTCTGCCTTTCTGTGTACCTCTGCCTCGTTCCTCCTTAACCCTTTCCCTTGCTGCTTTTCCAGAAGCACACTGGGCTGCTGTTGCCCACTCCATCTTGGTGCCATCTATCCAGTCTCCTCTTGCCTCTAGAGCAGCTTCTTCACTACCTACTCATTCAGCTTAGTCCTTAGGGGAATGGCAAGAAAACCCCAATGTCCACCAGCAAAGTGTTGTCCCCCAAATGTCTCACTGTTGTGGGTCTTCTCCCCCCTTATTATTCTGCATTGCTTTTACTTGCATCTAAGCGTGTCTCCTGGAGAGGTCCTGAGGCATCCTCATCTGGAGTAACAAACTCACAGCTCTTATGTAGGCCAAATACAGGCCACCAGGACTACTTACCTGGTCCACAGCCTGCTCCTGGGAATAACCAAGGTGGAGTTGTCCCAGCAGTTGTCAGGGCATCTACAGGAGACAGTACCCTGCTACCTGCCTGCTCTGAAGGCACTTCTCAGAAAGTGAGAACAGAAGGTAGTGGGGACCAGGAAGCATTTATTGTCCTGGTGATGGTCACCTCCTTGGGGGTCCCCAGGAATGGCAAGAACATCATGGATAGCATGCACAACCACACGGTTGAAGGGACCCTGTGAGCCATCAAGCCCATCAAGCCTTATTATATGCCAAAACTACGGCCCTCCTGACAGATGTTCACCTAATATGGTCTCACAAACTGCTGGGGTTGGGAGTTGCGCTCTGTTTGCACATGCGTTTGCACGCACTGCAAATGACCTGTGCTTGTGCAATACGTTGACAAGGGGTTGGGACTTAACAGCGACAGACCGTATGGTGCATGGGCAGCAGATCCGGTCAGATAGAAGAGAAATTGTCCTGGCATCCAGCCCATCCTGACACCAGACTAACAGCATGACCCATCCAGCTGGAAAGTTTGGGCTCACTGCTTTATATTTGTCTAGGCAAGAGCCTGTTAAGTGTTTTTACACTCTTTGCTTATTGTAGAAAGACATGTGAGTTAGGGGAATTGGTTAAAAACGTCCAGCTCTGGTTTGTTCCATGAGGGAAAAATACATCATTTTACATTTTTACATCTTCTCTTTCACATTTTTTTCCTCCAAAGAGAGAGAAAAAAGAAAAATAAAAGACTACAGGTATACCAGGAGAAGGCCATTCAAATAAAGCAGAATTTTTTTTTTTAAATCAAAACCCAAAAATAAAAAAAATTTAAAGTATTTAAAATTCCCTTTTAGGTTATGTTTGCCAAAGCACACTTATTTGTCTCTGTGTGACACTCCTAATAACTACAGATGCTGCTTTGTGGTAGCCACAGACTCATTCATCAGCCTCCTGGGTAGATGCACCAAACCTCACAAGAGGCACATTTCACGCAGAGAAAGTCATGACAATGCGGCCTGGAAGGGAAAGCAGTGACAGAGAAAAGCCTCACCCTCTTGGCCAGCTCAGTCCCCCCAGCCATCGCCTGGCCCAGGCACCCTGAGCACAGGTGTGCATCTAAAACCTCTGACCTCAACAGGAGTTCAACACCACTCAGCGAGACTCCAAAAGCCACCCGGGGACCAGGTCCTTTCTGCTGCTGCCTGAAGTGCCCTCCCATTCCCAAGACACGGGCAAGCTGCGGGCAAGTGAAGCAGTGCCTGGGGACCCTGGGCCCCTCCAGGCCACCAGCTGTGGCCCTGGCACGTCATCCAAGGGCATCTTAATTGGCTTTACACATCCACGTTGGGCTTACTGGATCAAGGCCAGCCATTTCCCAGTCTCCTCCAGCAGCACACGCAGGTTAAGTTGAGTGCATGTGTAAATCGATGCAGAGCTGGGGCTTGAGATACTTAGCTTCCACCACGAGCTAAATTTTCTTATTTCATAGGTAAAGTGCCCTACACATTTTTGCTGATACATAGACAATAATATTAAAAGCCAACGAACGTCCTCACCCCACCTCAGGTACCACCTTTTCATCACCACATGACATTTCATCCTCTGTATATTAAAAAATGTATGGCAACAGACTTGCCTGCCACATGCCTGCAGAGATAATTAAATGTCGATGCCAGAAAATATAAAGCTGGAGGCTGGCAAAATTTCTCTATGCCTTTTTATCTCCGGCTTCTGAGTTCACGGAGAAGGAAAATGGGAGTTTGGCAATGACAAGAAATTTAAGGGAGTCTGTGAGAACTATTTTTTTCTGTGAGCAGAGAAGGAAGATTTCATTAATCTTTTTCTCTGTCAGGGTACTGCACTAACTTATACATCGCCAAGAATTTCGCTCAGTGTGTGATATTATACTACACAACTGCCGATGTTTTTTTGTAAAATATGTTTTGGCTTATTGAGTTGCTGTACCAAATCATTCACTTCTCCGTTTTCTCCCTCTTTTTTTTAAATAAACATCCTCTGCCATATATTATGTAAAGGCTCTCCCCATCTCACCCACCACAAAGCAGCGGTGTAAATCCAAATGTGAAGAAACAGAGAAAAGAAACAGAACTGGATATAAATGCCACTAGGCCTGCGTCACTAGCAATCGGTGGAAGATGTCAGATGAGCTTTAAAGAGCACAATGGCTAGAAAATGGCCCGTTTCAGGTGTGCTTTCAGGCCGAGGCAGATGATTAGTGGAGGGAGAAGATCACAGCAGAACCAAGCCTTTAGCTGGACACCAGCCCCGTGGCTTCTATCCTGGCCAGTGTCTTTATCCAGAGTCTGCTCTGCCCAGCCTCCTTGGAGAAGACAGCAAAGTACTGTTGTTGGATCCAGCACAGGAACCAGGGGCTGATATCCACACATGCGCAGGGATGTGTTGGCATGATCGTGCTTTTTTATTTTTTTGTTTTGCCGTTTCCTCTCCCCCCTTGTCCTGATGTTCTTGATCTCTTGGTGGATTTCAGCAGTTCCTTGCCAATGATGTTATTGGCATCTCAATTGTTTTCCTCATGATTCTTCTTCCACGTGCTTTTGGTGACCTCAGCATCATGCCTGGATTCCCACCACTTCCTCTTTCAACTACTGCCACTGCTCAGCCTCTGGGAGAGCTTCCCATGGCTCCCTCCTTCCTGCCCTGGGCAGCTGGGAATAACCTGCTTCTCATCCCTCCTTTTCCTCTTTCCTGCACAGTCACAGCTCTCAGTTGGGGATGCTGCTTTCTCTGTGGACGTTTGCTTATTCTTCCTGTCTGTGAATAGAATAGTCTTTTTTGCTTCACCCATGGGAACTGAGGACACGGAAATTATATCTTTTTGGTGTTCAGGTATCACTAGGGACAGGGGTTGGCAAGGGATTTAGAGGCAAGTCCTTAACGATCCATTCTAAATCACATTGCAGGACTCCACCCTTCTCCTCCTCCTTTATCTTGGCCTGTCCATCATTCTCAGTGCAGGCAACCACAGTGTTTTCGTCTCCCCCGCATGTTTCTTTCTCGTCTCTTCAACTGAGACGTCTTCTGTGTCCTTCAGCTTTTGGAGCTTCAAGGCTTTGCCCTTGGTTCCACCCTCTTTTTTTTTTCTGTATAATTTATTTTACAGAATATGATGCAATCACCAAGCAAGAATCTTACCCTGTTCATCATCCCTCTGTCGGTGTTTCCATTTCTCTGGCTTTGGCTTGACTAAAGCAATCCTGACCTCATTCTTTTGTAAGACTACTGCTGCAGAAACCCACATCCCTAGCCTGTAACCCTGAAGCTTCACCGTAGCTCTGATGACTATTGTTCCTTTATCTCATTCTGCTCTCTGGATGGGTTTTTATCTTGAAAAAGTAAAGAATTCACAGCAAGGACTGTATATTTGTTTTGCCCTTGCACAGCACGTAGCACAGCAGGGCTCTAGTCCACAGCGAGATCCTCAAAGCGCTGTCACTAATCAAGATGATAAAATGATAAATACACCAAAACTGGCAGAAGGTGTAACGAGCCTGGTTTAGTTTGTCTCTCCGGCTCTCACACAGGCGGTCAAAACTGACTGACAATGCTGTTGCCAGTGAGCAGATTTCAGTCTTACAAGCCATAGTAACCAGCAGTGGGGACAGCAAGGTACTGGATACTTGTGTACCCAGCTGCCAGGCCATCTCTACACTTAGCTGCATAATAAATTTACACAGATAAAAAACCACACCAGGTACCTCTCTGATAGTTATATTCAACAGGCTGCAGGCAGCTGGGCTCATATAATCTCAGATGTTTTCCTAAGGTTGTTGTCAGTGAGACAGCCTACCATTACTTTGGCCATAGACTATAGTTTTCCACGATAAATCTCTTCTCCTATTAGTACTCTTCCTGCATACTTGCTAGAAATTATGGAAAAACAGAGCCATTGTTTTGCAAAATACAGCAAATTCGTACACATATTTATTTGACTGCATTTGAAATGGAGCTCTTCTTTTTCCTCAAGTACTTCTTTTCATTTTACTCAACTTTACCACAACCACTTTCCTTAACCAACCTCCTTTTCCCATTAAATTGTACATTTGTAAGATTTTCATTGAGACGCCAGATGATGCAGAAAAAAAAAAAAAAAAAAAAAAAAGCTGTAGCATAAACATCTTCCAGAAGCAGAAAATGTGTTGCTTGCCTTTTGCAGAGCCAAACAGCTCTGTGCCTAACCCTCTCTCTTTTTCTTCCTTCTGTCCGGTGGCTCAAGGGGAAGGCAGCAGCCCTCCATGCTCATCCAGCAACCTTCACCACGAGCACCGGAGGTGTGTTCGGTGTTAGGTGCAAGAAGGCAGCTGGAATCAGACGTCAGTGATGCCGCACCATGACACTGTCCAGGGTGCAGCACAAGGCAACATATGGCAGAAAAAATTGATAGGAGAAAAGAGGGGGGAAAGGGAGGAGAAAGAAGAAAAGTATCTTTTGACATCAGCAAATATTTGAAGTAAATATAAGATTAATTTTGTAATCCATCCGCCTATGAAACTGATGCCGGATGTGGCTTGTTTGATTTTCATCTGCCAAACCCAACAAATACTGTCAGGGTGGAATTTGGCCATATTTACAGTATTCCAGTAAAGAAATTATGGTCTAACTGTGGGTACGGAAAAAAAAAAAACAGTACAGCAATCTTAGGAGTTTATGGGAAGAAACATTAGTAACATTAGAACATGAAGAGCAAACGGGGAAAAAAAGCAACCAAGAAGAAAGCGTATAAATATTTTAAAAAAAAGGAAATGCCATAAATACAGTAGAGGAATGAAAACAATAGAAAAATAATGGGGCAATAAATAGAGCTCTATTGTGAGCAAAGTGACAAAGGAACTAAACGTTTTCCTTGCCTCTGAATTAGTTAAGAAAATATATTAACAAT
The DNA here is from genome assembly GCF_036417535.1 of Chlamydotis macqueenii. Taxonomy (NCBI): domain Eukaryota; kingdom Metazoa; phylum Chordata; class Aves; order Otidiformes; family Otididae; genus Chlamydotis; species Chlamydotis macqueenii. The sequence continues at coordinate 98,304,806 of NC_141558.1, read as the reverse complement.
AAACCTGCAGAGGACATGAGTAGGTACTAATGAGCATGAACCACAAATTACTAGGATTAATGAAAGAATGCAAAAGAGCCTCTCGTGTAGGATACAGACAAGTATGAGTTAAACCATAGTTAATATTGGAGATTAGAGATCAAACAGTTGGACAGATCAAACAGTGTACATTCTGAGAGAATTATTTATTAATCATGAGTCAGGAGAGTTTTTTGAAAGGCAAACCATGTCAGAAAGATGTGCGTTTTCTCCACAAAATAACTTGCTTTCAGAAAGATGAGGTAAAAATTGAGCTGGATGCTCAATAAATAAACTTCACGTCACACGGATGCCATAGCCAGGGGTGACCTCGAAAAGCCTATCCTGGCAGAGACGGCCTTGGCTCACTTGAAGGTCAGAGTTCAGTCCCATCAGTCCTGATTTTCTCAGGGGTAATATAGAAGGAAAGAGGAAACACCAGAAGTTTACTATGGATGAATTAAAAAGTAAAAGTGTTCTAAAATTTTTGGTGGCCCACAGAATTACATTTCAGAGTAAGTGCCAGGTAGTTTCGAAGAAACAAAAAAATTTGGACGTAAGTGGATGCTGGGGTGAAATTCAATTTTCTTTGCAAGAATTGGTAAAGCTGAAGTCCTATCTCTATCTGTGAGAAAACAACTACTTCTGGAGCCACGTTATTACTGATTTTAACATAAGAATAATGTGCAAAACATATTTGGAAATGATACTAAAACAGAGTGGTTAAAGAACATACAACACTGTACGTCTTGATTACTACGGTAAGCTGAGCAACAATAAAGGGCTCTGACTTACAAATGAATAGCCATAATACTGGTCTCACTTTTGCTGCTGTAAACTGGAAATATTTCTAAGGAAATTTTTAAAATTATGTTGATATAAAACATGCACATATGTGTATATGGGGCCTGGTTTTGTATGATTATGAGAGAACATAGTATCCCCCCAAGGATATAAAAGGGAAAACCATAACCTTAATTATGGCATTTTAAAATTCCTTTTTGCAAACTGAATAATTATCTTCTAGTAAGTTTTGTTTTAAGGGAAGGTAATGACAGGAGCTAATGAGTTGCAGACAAGCAAAAACATACAAAATTGGGCTTGAGGAAAGCAAGAAAGGACAAGACAAACTGCAACTTTCCCAGTGATGTTGGATATTTAAGCAAGAATTTCTAATTGAGGTCATTTCACTCGCCAGAATTAGAACACCAGCCGAGGGGAAGGCGGAATATGTATCTAAATAATTTAAGGAGGATTATTTTACAGAGAGAGCAATCAGGAGGCGACACACATATTCAGCAGAAGTTGAGAGGTCAGACAATGCCGATGCGAGCAAAATCCTGCTGTCCACGTGGAGCTTTAACTGATGCACGTTTGAGGTTAGCCAAGAACCCAGAGTACTGCAGGGAGCAAAGAATTTGTCAGCCATCACATTTTTCTTGCAGGCTGGCTGTGCGGGGCCATTTGTATTATATTGATTTCTGGGAGTGCTTTTGCCCTTCCTTGGCACACATTTTCCACACTTACAGGCCATAAAAAACAGAGAGAGTCATAAGCTTTGTAAATGTTATTATATAAATGATATTGCTTATAAAAGAGGAAAATAGAATGCAAATTCACATTTTCCAACCAGTTTTGTGATAGAGAAACGCCAGATATTTCATCAAACTCCCTCCAGCAGGAAGAAAACATGGCAGAAACATTTCAAATGGCAAAAAAACCCTGTGTAATTGTGGAGACTTCACCTTCCACACCTAGTCCAAGCACTCTGCCCAGAAGGGCTCGCAAAGCTGTATTTTTTCTTACCTGTGTGAAGCCACCGCCGAGCAATTATTGTGGAATCTTGTAGGGCTTACCTGAAAAAATAAAAATCAAATCAATTTGGATTAAGTCATCTCATGATTGAAGAAAGAACATCTCAGTTCCCGGTTACACAGTCATGAAGCAATAAGAAAAGCTAATATACATCAAAACTCAGGAAAAAAAAAAAGATTTATGACATTTCATAATGAAACTTAGTACTCGTTTACTTTTCAGCTTCCATCTAGAGCCCTCCAATCACCTTGAGCATATCATGCGTCATGTTATCCCCATTTCACAGTGCTTAAATTTAGGCATGGGAAGAGTTCACACGGACTGCCTGCCATCCCAGCTTGAAACCATGGACTAGCGTGGAGCATCCTTCCCTTGACTTCCCTGCTGTGGTCTCTGGACAATGCTGCCTCCTGTTAGGGCCGTACACGCACGCACAGGACACGCACAGGTGCAAACACTGAAAAGAAGAGACCCCTCTCTCAAAGAACAGCCTATTGAGGCCGACTGACTTTGCATTTAGACTTCAGCCTTCTTGGCCTCCACCCAGTGCCTGTTTCCAAAGAGCTGGGAGCCCAAATCAATATTGTCTATAACTTCTCATCTTGGCAAACGTGCACACCACAAACAGGCACTTTGTGTGCTTCTGCAGAAAGAAACAATCCTCCACCAGTGAAGACCACTTCTTCTGCCTTTCATTCTTTGTCTGAATTGAATCCTGGCTTTGTCCCTTATTACTATTATAGAAATAACTAAGACAGAAGTGTCATCTAGCCGTCCAAGCAGGAAAAGCAAAATTGTATTCCTAATCCTAACACAACTTAATCAAATCTTGATCCAGCTCCTATTGAAGTCAAAGAGTCTTCCTAGATGGTCAGGAATTCGGCTGGACAATAAAGATCTCTGCTTACTATCAGTCTGCAAGCTAGCTGCATTTAATACTTTTATCTGAAATAAATTACAAAAGTCATGAATGACAATATTTTTACCTGAGTATAAAAACAAGGGAGTATGGAGTATTGAGGGAGACAACTCATTTATACATACCAGTCTGAGCAGTTCATAACGTAGAGGCCAGATCACATCTGTAGGAACAAAGAACATAGTGACTGTTAAAAGCTGGACTGCAGGATACTAAAAAGGCTGGGGGTGATCAGCCTGGACACACAGCTGAGCATCCCATGCAACAGTACAGTTATGTGGGGGACACAAGGAAATATCAAAGAGGTGGAGGAATAATCTGTATACAGCCAGTGAAACTATCACAGTAATATTGTGCCCATTTCACAGACTGAAAATGTGTTAGTTAGGTATGCAGAAAGGATCAGTGGGTCAATTTGGTCTCCTAAGGTGTCCATGAGCTACTTCTAGAAGGTCTGCAAAAGAGCACAAAAAGAGAAGTAGGCATATAGAAATGTTTAGAAGTCCATTTGCTGAAAAAGGTGAAAATTGAGGTTTTGGTTTGACCTCCTGTATAAAAGAACTTTATATGCTCTCTCAAACAAAAGATTTACGGTGACAAAGACTCTGCTAGAAACCTTGAGAAGCAGTTGGATGGCTGGGAACTCCAGGTGTTAAAAAGAATTAATCTTAACTCAAAGTGGAGCTTTGTAGCTTCAGCTCCAAACTGTTGGATCTCATTAAGCACATAGAACGAGGAGCCCTCTAGGATCAGATTTCTATTCTTGGTGTACCTATGTAGGCTTCAGTCAAATCCTTTCTGGGGTTACTGATACCCAAGGCAGCATCCCCCTTCCTGTAAGTGCAGCCTGCTTGTCTTTTCCCTCCAAGTACAACTTCACTTTTGGCTGTAGTGAAGCACACAGTCTTTGCAGGCTCCCATTTGAAGAAGTAATTCAGCTCAGTGGCATGTCTTCCTCGTTATCCTCACTCCCCAGCCTTTGGCAGTGTTTGTAGATTTGTTTTTAGGCCATTCATACAGCCAAGAGTTAAACAGCACAGATCAAGAAAGCCAGCAGTTGCCTAGGGAAGACGGTCCTATACTTAACAGCAGATTTTGGGCCCAGCTAGACAACGTATTTTTAATCCAATTTAATATGACATGTTATTTTGAATAATTCTCAATTAAAAAAAATATAATTTCCATAACAAATACCTTAAAGAAATATGAATACATTACCCCAAACACCTCTGCCACTAAGCAAATACACTTGGTACCATGCTGCTATTGACCAATTTGTTTCCCTTAAGCCTAAACTGATTACTGTTAAGTAGAATTCTTTTTTTGCCTTCTTGTTAATAAAATCACATCATTTTGCTCAGGCTCACTGTCTATGACAGGCTGATATGCCTATAATTACCAATATCTGTATCTTCTGTTTCTCCAGGCAAGCAAGTCTTTCTAGCGTTCCCGTGATTTACCAACTTTTGTAGCCCACACATCTCATCCAGCTCTTTAAAGCTCTTGCTGCAGCCAGACCTACTGGTTAAAAACAGCCAGCTTATTAGCTCTTGCTTTGCGCACTGCCAAGTTACTGTTGGAAGGGAACAGATTTCATCTTCGCCCTCGGTTAATTCTCACGCAGACTTTTCAAAAAAAAACGCTTGGAACAAGAAGATATATTGAAACTATTTGCCATTTCTACATTAAAAACATGTTTTTACAGAGCAGTACTATTGTTAGGATTTTTTTGTATTAAGAGACATACTAAAATCTTTGTTTCACTGCCATTCACTCTCTTGCCTTAGGTTTTTTCCTTGTGTCCTGTCACTTCGCTAAGACATTTTCTGCTTTTCCACCCTTCTAATTTATATTTGTTATTATCTCTTTTTCCTCTGTATGTGCATGCATTTGTATTCAGCTACATTTGCCTACTTCAAGCCAGCCTGGTTCTTTTTACCAGCATAACTTTTTTTTCTCTTATTTGGGCAGCTGTGTGGCTTTGGGGCATGCAATAACCAAATGTATGAAGTTCCCAATTACACTTTCCATTTTAAAACTATGAGAACAGCTGGACGGGGCGCAATCAAAGGCCCATCCAGTGACCCTCCAGCAGTGGCCAGCTTGCCTGGAGTACAAACAACTGAGCAGCACAAACACAGCCAGCACCACCTCCGTGCCCCCCCAGCCCTTGAGCAGACCCCAGAGCGGGCTGAGCCAGAGGCAGGTGCCTTTGCATCCCATGGGGCTTGCTGGATCTTTCTTTCTTTCCTTTGCCCGGTTGCTTTTGGAATCCATATGGACTTCTAGCAGCCACACAGCCCAGATGACAGGAAACATCCCAGTTTGATTAGAGGACAGATAAAGAAGCATCTCTTCGCTGAGCTTTTTGTTCACTCTGTCTTTTCATTCAGTGCCTCGTCATCACTGCACTCAGTCATTGCCATTCACCTTTTCTGCATCATTTTCAGTTGTATGCTGTTGCCTTCCCTCCTCAATCAACTCCTTTCCAAGCTGACAAAGTCGAGTCTATTTAATTGCTCCTTGAATGAAATTATTTTCACCATATCTGTGATCACTCTTCTTGATCACTGCTCTGAACCTTTCTACTTTTCCTTCACCCTTTTCGAGGTGCAAGGAAACAAAACTGCGCGTATGACTGTGATGTCTCGCATTTTAAATTCTTTCTCCGGGGAGATTTGGATTTTAAAGATTTTCAGCTTCATGAAACTGGGCTTTTAAACTACAAATTCTTTCTATGTTACTGACTTGAACTTTAGCTTCTTCAGATATAATAGAGACACTCAAGCCTCCATCACTACGCTCCAGCAAGTGGCAAGTTTCAGCTCTGTGCCCAATGCACCCTTCTGGCTGAGTTAATACCAAATTCAGAGCTATGTGAGGCTGGAGGCAGTCCCTAGGCAGGAAATTGTCGGCTATGGGTTTTGGCAACTCTAAGGAAATTTTGTGTCTGCTTCATAAAAGTGAAAACCAGAAAAGGTTCAGATGGAAGCTGCAAGAATAATCCGAGGTGGGACAACCTGGCTGTAGAGTAATAGACTAACAAAACCTAATGTTTCTAGTTTATTCAAGAGAAGATAAAAGGTGACTTGATCCTGACTTACAAAAACAACTAGAAAAGGGATTTCTGATGGCAGATGGATCTGTCATCTGGTGGTGTAAAGGCATAATAAGGTCCCGTGGCTGAAAGCTGAAGCAGGACAACTTCAGATTAGAAACAAGACAAAAATGTTGGCAACAAGGGTAATTATCCAAACAGCTTAAAGGAATGTACTGGATTCTGTAACACATGATGTTTTCAAATAATAATTAGCTGTCTTTTTTTTTTAAAGATGTGCCGTTGCTCAAGCAGAAATTATGGTCTCCATGCAGAAATAATCAGAAAAGAGTTTTCAGCCTGTATTAGGCTAGAGGTCAACTTAGATGATCTTAATTACTCGCTTGGCCTTAAGATCCATGAATCTAGAGAAGTGGGGATAATGACACATATTTAACTTTCTCGTGTTTTGAATGAGAAAAATTGGGAGAATTTTTCACAGTGAATAATTGATCCTATACATTTAGGCCAATTTTTTGCTCATAACATATCCAGGAACAGACCATTAACTCTTCAAATCTATTTTTCAAATGTGATAGACAGCTATCTTGCCCAATATTTTACTCAGATTTTGTGAGCTCTGCTGCCTAATTGGCTCGCTAACGGGTAATGTGCCAATTCACCTCTGTGACTGATTAGCATGAAGGCAAAGCAGACAGGCATATTTAAACATTTCAAATTCAGTTTGAGTGAACATGTGTACGAACACGATTTTGAAATCCATGTTCCTTTAATCAAGCTCCACTATGTCATGGCTACTGAGGAGCAGGCAGAAAAACTGTAAGCATCACTAAAGCAGATTCGTTTATTTTAAATGCTAAGGTCTAATCAAGCCATAGTCACAACATTATTTTGATCATCGGTCATACAGGTCTAGGTCTAAGGATGCATTTTTATTTTGAAAATGAACAAATTCCCTAGCCACTTGCTTATACAGTAGGTAGTACAGTGAGGTCCTTCTAGGGGCTAATGTAATTAGCAACAGCAAATACTCAAGACAGTGGATATTAAAAAAAAAGACTGCTTTCACTTAATGCAGGCCGATATCCATGGGAGGAAGTACAGCACACTGGGAGACAAAACAAGAGCAGGGGCAACTCACTTGGGTTGCAGTTAAATATTACAAAAACAAGACCAGAGTATTAAGATAGGATGACCACAAAGAGGAACATCTCTTAAAGAAAAAAATCTCTTTCAAAGCAGATCCTCTTTTACTAATGAAACTCATTTAAATGATTTTAGGCCATGGAAGGACATCCCTTGTGGTGATAAGGGACATCTGAGAGTGGTCCACTGTAGAAAGAAGAGGGCTCCTCCAGGACCACAGACCAAGCACCGGACCACGAAGGGAAGGCACAGCAAAAGCAAAGAAGTGGCTGCTCTTTAGGAACATGTAACACACAACACACTTATTGAACAAGGCTTTTGCTGCCAAGCTTTGGCAACCTGTGCTTGTTACCCACCTGCTTCCCCATCCAGCACGCACAGCTGCCCACACCTCCATCGGCAGGGCTCACCCTGCATCCGGGACCCGCTGCAATGAGCCAGACTCCAAGGGGCCTACTAGAAACCTGGGCCATCATTGCGAATCAGAAAGAGGGCCCCCCTCCAAGCTCGTGCTGTCTCACACCCCACTGCCAGGAGGTGTGACCGTAATGCACGCAGACAAAACAGAGCCGGTGGTGGTCAGTCATGAAAGCACAGGGAGGTACCCAGACCACCACCAAGCTTTGACAGCCCACAGTGAAGCCTGTGCTTCCGCAGCATCAGATTTTGCAGCCCACCCTGGATTACAAGCAGCCTGGGTATTGCAACACGTACTTCAGCGCTGTATTCCAGCGGCAGTGTGGAGATACCCCACGGAGGAGCTGAAAGCCTGCAGATGATTACAGAAGCACAGTCGAGTGCAATTAACAGCCGTTTGGCCTGCAGTGAGCTTGTGAAATGAGCACAGTTTATATTACGCAGAGACGTCAAGGAGCAGCAGGGAAGGCCGCGACAGGCAGGAGGGAGTAGCTGCCTGTGTCAGGGGCCACTTCGTTTTCATCTGTTAGATGGCTTTCCTATTACATCTCCAGCCTGGCGTGGAAATTACACTTGTTCCATGCCTCCGATTCCACACCAGATTGGAGGAAATATATGGCTGCCCTACTTCTATGAGCTTCCTAATGGGAGATGTGCACATCAGTTACAAAACCACTCGGTCCTGCCAGCACCTGGAGGGGGGGGGCGGTGGTACCCCCTGATGCTCAGTAAAAATGTGATGCTTTGGGCCAGATTAATCTCTGCTCTGTCAGTATCAAGAGCTGTAAAAGCATCTGTGCTCCTGGAGATAACATCACGGTATGCAAACAAAAATAATGCAATAATTTCCCTTCTCCCCACCCATCAAAACAAACTTCTGAGTCATCAAACGTTTGAGATAACTGAGAAATTGACACAGAGGGCAGTGCCCAGCTCACCCATCGAGCACATCTCCTGCTGTCCTGCCTCACAGGCAGGCAGGCTGCCTGCTCCGCTCCCCAGGGACAGTGGCACATGGGCTGTGCCACACTTCTCAGCTGCTTCCTGGTGTTGGGGAGATGCAACATTCAGGTGTCTGACCCATCGCTGCGGGAGCCTGTCTCTGCCCTTGCAAAAGGAGGCTGCTTTTACATCCACAGAAAGCCACCGATGTCCCTCCTGTAGTCTCTGGTGACAGCGTGAGAGCAGATGTGGACCCTGACGAAAGGTCTGGCCTTCCACCCTTCCCCAGCAAGGAGAGCACTTACTGGCACATGTGCAGCCTGTTTACAGCCCCTGCATGCTTGCAGCGCTGGCTACTAAATGCCCATGCTGTCAGGCCGTATGTCGCTTTATTGCGGTCTGAGCGGCCAGGACAAAAACAACTGCCCCTGCAGTGCGTTCCCAGCCAGCAAAGCTGCTCTTCTGTTTCCTTCTGGGTTTGGTGTTTGAATTAAGTGGAAGCTGGGTTAACCTCAGCTCTGGATGCTGAGCCACTAAAAAACTGTTTTATTGCCAAGAATAATGGTCAGGTTTTAAAGAGCTTCAAAACCGCCTGTTCTGCCTTCGCCGGCGGTGGAACAGTGCTAGATTTCTCAAAACAGGTTCAATCCTAGCCGTGACCGGGACTAACCCATGTAGCGAGGCCTCTAAGAAAACAGTCTCACTTTTCCTCAGATGTGAGCTAACCTCTGAAGGCTGCAGATGTGCGGGGGGTTGTGTGATGGGGAGGGAGGACTGGGTGCCTTCACCCTAATAATCGTGCAGGGGTGATTATGGCAGGCAGATATTTATATTCCTGTCCAGTCTAGATCCATTACAGCACATCCTACCTGTTCTCACTTTGCGTTCGTGAGGTTAACGTGGGTTGTCTAACAGGCCAGAAACAGGCTCTGGAAAAAGGCCACCCCTCCCTTCCCCCGTGCTGATTCAGACCTTCAAAGCCAGCCCTGAGCCTCTTCTCTACCACAAGGCTGGGGAGAACTGGCGGTTCGAAAACTCGTGGAAGTTCATGGCTTCATTTTAGGGATTTTTGAGGGCTTGTTGCACTCCAGTGGGCTGACAGAGATGCTCAGGTACAGCTTACTTGGGATGTTTATCGACACAAACAATCAAGCTATTCCCACCAGCTGCTGGGTGAAGGCCGAGGAGACGGGAGATATGAATGCGAGACCTGTTCTTTGGTTAGCCTGGTTTCTACATCAAGGTTTTATCAGCTTTTACTGCCCTACTGACTGCTGCTTGCAATTGCTTCACACTATCGTCTTCTCTAACAGCTCCTCTGCTCTCTCTGCTTTCCTTCCCACTGCGTTTATGTGAACCACTTTATTGTCAGCTCCAGAGAGCTGATCAAATTTGGCGTCTGTTGCTGGACATTTGAGGTTTATTAAATCAGTTAAAAAATCTTTAACTCTGTAATGCGTGCAGAGCCGAGTAACAGTGAGGAACCAAAAGGGGCAGCCCAGGGGTCCCTGTGCACGCAGAGTTTACGCTGGTTCAGTACTGGGGGGCAATTCCATAGGGGTGGGCAGGGAGGTGATTTACAGGCTGGCTGTACTGGAGCCTTTTGTGATAGGACAAGGTGTAATGGTTTTAAACTAAAAGAAGGTAGATTTAGAGTAGACATAAGGAAAATATTTTTTAAAATGATGGTGGTGAAACACTGGGGCAGGTTGCCCAGAGAGGTGGTGGATGCCCCATCCCTGGAAAAGTTCAAGGCCAGGTTGGACAGGGCTCTGAGGAACAGCTATCTGAAGGTGTCCCTGCTGACTGCAGGGGGGTTGGACTGGATGACCTTGAAAGGTCCCTTCCCTCAAAAACGAGTCTATGATTCTATGTACACTCACATGCATCCACCTACCTGCCCATGTGTACTTGACATGTTCACAGATACACGCTCCAGACATGCGTGCTCACCTCAGAGATTTTTGTCTTACTGAATGCCCGTGCCTCCTTTTAAGTGTTATTATTCAATGTACTACTCCTATCTTAGATATTGTCCCAAAGCCTTCTGAAAGTCCAAGGTTAAGGTGAGGACTAGGTCATCTCTGTGGTTTTTTTTTTCTCCCTTTCTTCCAACGACAAGCAGCTCTTCATCCACTGTTTGTGAGCTCTGAGGACTCCAGGAGGTTTCTTGCCTTCTCCTGTTGGTTTCACATTGAGCTTTTTTCTTATCTGCCTCCACTTGGACTTCTGCCTCCTGCTGAGCTGTGAAGAGCTCTCAGCTCTCATCCATAGGGCCTGCCTCGCTTCGCTGGGTGCACAGAACCTCACTGCCAAACTGAGTTAAATGCTTAAATAAATATTTCCAACATCTGCCTGTTGCAGATCTTGGTCCTTTTTTTTTTTTTCACAGCCCCATTCAGAAAGGTGTGCGTAGAGCGGATTTCTACTGTGGGAAATAAACATTTTTTTCCCTCCTCCTTTCCCCTCCGGCAAGTAAAACCTGGAAGAACTGGGGTGTTCCGCTCCAGTGTTCCCAGAAACTTGCTAGTGAGCTGTAAAGCTGCATGAGACTTTGCACACCAGGAAAAGCATGTGCTCCAAAAAGTCATGAGAATGTGGAAATGAGAGGTAACCACGGAAAGTGCTTTAAACTTCACATGGAGTGGTCACTGTTGGCAATTTGCATAATAACCCTGGGAAATAAGCTATTATGCTTCATGACAGCAGCAATAATTAAATGCCAGAGCTGGTCATTACAAGAGTTAACCATTGATTAATTAGTCTGTTTATATTAAGAAACAGGATTGGCTTCACTAACTAACAAATTGCCTGTGTACAGCTGTTACCAAAAAGATAATTTGTTAGATAATTGCTTAAGTAATTTTTAAATTGTTTTAATTAAGTTTCAGTAATTGGAGTCCCCCCAATTTATTTTCCTTTTTTTTACGGAAATAAACAGGCACTGTGTATGTGTAGGTAATATGAAGAAAAAAAATAAAAGTATGATTGGAAATCTATAGGAAAAAAATACCCATTTTTGATCCTTTTGTCCTCCCAAAAGCTTGTAGGAATGGAGAGAAAATTAGATTTTATTTTATTTACTTTGCCTCATGGAGACTTGGCTCCTATCTCACTCTACTTTGTGAATTCATAATAAGACAGAGATGCTCAAGTCAGTAAATCTTTGTGTGCACCTTCAATTTATTAAGTGTGATATTAGCCAGCCAAGCGATGTTGTGGGGGCCAGTTTACGGCTTGATGATAAAGCCTCACTTACAGCTTCATAGTGCCAGGTCCTCTCTGGAAACTTGCAGTTTGCCTTTCTTTGCCTTTCCTCCAAGGAGGGCTCATCTCACGCCTGCCCCAAGCCTGGCAGGAGGCAGGGGCAGGAGGCAGCCGTGCCTGGGGCAAGAGGCGAAAGGCGACCACTGCTGACAGTGCCAACAACAGGGCTGTCTTTCCCCAGTCAGCCTCCTGACATTGCCAATGTGTCAGATCAAACAAGCTGTGGCATGAGAGAAAGAGAAAAGTTCTTTTGCTCTTGGAAATTCAGTTATGGGGGGGGTTGCCATAAATGGCCTCTTTAATATGTTGCTGCTCTCCACATTACCAGTCATTACTGTACAGCCTACTCTTAAAGACTCTCAGGCAGCATCGCACAGAGCCTCTGTACTGTCTCCCCTATCCATAAGGTGACTTTGTTAACGACTTCACTCATCCATACCTTTGCGTGGTTCAATATGCTATTTTCTGCCACGCTATTTCAATGGCATGGAGCTTAGCTTTGGGACCATCATCCAGGCATGACACTAAGTTTTGCTGGAATACAGCTGTTTGACAGCTTGCTGGCTAAGGTTCAATCTTTAACATATTTCAGGCTCCAGGTCCAGAATAGCAGTAGAGTAATAAGGCCAGAAAAGCAGACATAATCACATTCTGTTATCACTTAAAGAGTTAACTACCTGCACCACACCTAAAATACAGACATCTGTATATACCTCCCTAGCCCGGTACACAAACAAAACCACCTAATCCATAAATTCACATAAAAAGTTTCCTCCTGTGCAGAACATTGAATTACATTCAATTTATATCCATAATCCACCTGTGTGGCCCTGTTAATATTAGTTCTTAGAGCCGTTTTCCTTTCCTCTTAAGAAAATGTGATTGCCTTTTAATTGAGAAAGAGTCTCATTGGGGAACAGCAAACCCAGAGTTATAAACCCTGGAGATTTCAAAGCACGCAATACAATTGCCAGCAGTGTGAGCAGTGTAAACGTTGAGAAACCTCCCTGCAAATCCCTGCTTTTTTTGAGCACATGGGCATACCGACACTCGTACCTCACAGTGGAAGCACCCTTCAGCAAACACATCAGAAAAAATGCAGTTGGGTTTGGAAGGGGAAGGGATGGACACTTCAGGAGAGCTGAAGAGACACCTGTGCATGAGACCAGGCACTTGCTCTCCTGCAAGGGGAAAATCCCCACTTGCCCTTTAGTTGCACATTGGAAATTACTAGTCAGTGACTCCTGCCCTTTATATTCACCCCAGAGATTAGTCCCAGTGAGAAGCCCCTCATTCTGGTGATTCCACACCTGAGAACACAACTTTTTTTCTGTTGGACTCAGCCCTTGCCTCCTGGCCTGGGCTGTGACTGCCAGCAAGCCAGTGTGTGATGGATTGGGGGTGAATTTGATGTCTTGTTAGTAATCTTGCTGCAGTTGTTCTCACCTCATGTTAGTTGAAACCTCCCTGTGGGGCTTTCAGCACAACTGCCCCATCAGACGGCTCCTCGTGTCCCTCACATCTTGTCCTAGCAGCAGTTATCTTCCTCATCCCACCAGCAGAAAAGAAAAAGTAGGAAGGGGGAGAGGTTGGTGGCCCAGTGTGGCTGTGATCCGTGACTACATGGATAGACTCACTGAGATGGTGTGGAGCCAAGGGTGCCAGTGTGGCCAGGCGCTCTTTGCTGTTTGGCAGAGAGCTCGGTGCCCCTGTGCAGTGAAGCCACTGGCACGGCCAGCAGACCCCATATAGGACACCTGCACCCAGTGACCTTGCTTGCCAACAAACGCTTTTACCCTCCCTCAGGCTCCTCATTGTCGTTCTGTTCACAGCACCGCGAATAACCTGTCTCATTTCTCTTTCTTTACCATGTTGCCTTGCAAAGGCTTGTTCTTACCGTTACCATTTCCCAGGTCTTTTTCTGACACCCCTGCCTCCAGCAGCCCTGTAGATGTCACACAGAAGCTGTCTAGACAAATTCATGAAAACTTGGGAAGCACTTAGATGATACCACAAGAGGTTAGACAGGAAAGTTAATCAGGAAATTGTCGTCCATTTCCTCCACAGCACAGTTTGAATCACAGATTGTAAATAAGGCATGAGACACGCTCTGAATAATGAAGCGAAACGATGAAAAATATGAAATAGCTGATCATGAGATCCCAATGTGTTTTGGATGATAAATGTAGGAGAGGTTCCCAGGGAAAAATTAGTATGCAAGTACATAGGTTCAAGATGAAAGATGGTATCATAACACGTATGGAAATGGGAATCAAATGAATTTGAGACCATCCTAAGTCTAAGTATTCTTATACTCCAAGAGCTTAATTTTGCCATTTTAAAATCCTCTTACATTCAGAGGATCAAGGCCTTATTTTGTTGACTGCTCGTATGGAAATTCTCCCAATGTGGAAAAGGAATTCAGTGACCAATAAAATAGCATTTCATGTTTTTGTCATTTTATTGAAGTTTGACTCGTCTATATATTGGAGTGTAGGGTTTCAGTCATTTCTTTACTTAAGAGAAAAAAAGAGCTTTGCCTAGCAAGAAAGAAAAAAAAAATCTCAGAAAAAAACCTAGTCACATAAAGCCTGTTCTTTACTTTGTTATATTCAGCACTTTTCCTGAGTAAAGTTCACAGAACACTGACATGAATAACACATTTTTTTTTTGTTGTTTAATTGGATTGAGCCTGGAGAGAGAGGAAACCAAATAAATCTTTAAGTTGGGGCAGGGAGAGACGGGGGAAAATACTTCAAGGTAAAGCGAGAAATAGGTAAAACTCTCACAGAAATTTCCTAAGGCGGAGTATTATTTAATGCAGGGTTACTTTCCTGGACTCACAGATTTAAAGGGAGAAGGTGCCTGATCTTGTTCATAACACAGGTCATAGGGTTTCATCCAGCTGGCCCTGCTTTAGGACCATAACTGGGAGTGGTGAGCTGATCCCAGACTAGTTTTGCTCCAGCTGTCCAGAGTGGTGGAATGATGAGGAAGATCCTGGGGCAGGCAGCAGGATTTCTGTGCCGTCTCACCAGCTTGGATCCATCCTATGTCAGCACCAGAGGTTTCTTATTCAATTTGTTCCTTAGCAGTGAATTTAGCACAGTCAGAATCCTTTTTGGGTTCTGGGAGCTGACGGAAGACTCTGAGAGCCCCATTAAGGGTATCTGCTGACTTCAGCACCGTGCTGGGAAAGACCTGATGGGTGCTGGGATGCAGCTGGACAGACTGCAATCCCTTGGTGCTTCCTCAGAGCTGGAGGCCCCACCTTAGCCGAAGACAGGCCAACTACCAGTGTCTTTACATGCACTCAGGATAGCTTCGACAAAGTGGCTCAGGTATAGATTGGGATGAAACAGCAGTGGTCCAGGCTGCAGTAAGTACTATGGTTCCAGGCACATTTTTACACAGCATCCTGGGCTCTAAGCTGCCATGATTTAGTTGCTAGGGGTGTACAAATTAGCATTAAGACTAGCTCCACTCTACCCGTGATGGCCGCAGTCATAGTCTGGTACCTTGAGTAGCTTTGCAATGATTCCTTTTGCTCCTTTAGATTAGCAATGAGAAGGAACAGCTGTCTGCCCTGAGTAGCCTTTCTCCATGCTGGCTCACAGCTCAACCTCATTCAGGTACATTATGGAGAGCTGGAGGATGGCAGCACAGTGTGTAGTTTATGGGCTGGGTGTTAAGCACCCCCACACTCCAGTATTTCTCTTTGCCAATTAATTTCAGGGCTTTGACATCTGTGGGGATTTAACTGCAGGGTCAACACGAGAGCTGGTTGAAAGAAACATTCATGTCAGTGTGCTCCCTTTGTAGGGCTGGGAAAGGAGACAAGACTCTAGTGATAGCAAGTATTGTGACAGCGTTGGCAAACCCTGTCAGTCAGCAGGCAGCTTTTGGCCTTAAACGGAGCAGGGGAGTGAGTGTGACAGTGACACTGGCTTGAGTGCTCTGCACCTTTCAATTACCCCCTGTGAACGAGCTGGTAGCTCTTGCAGACTGGTGTCCTCATTACAACGATCGGAAACTGCCAGTGTGCACCTCACGTTGGTAATCCCGGGAGAGAAATCAGAAACTCAACTGCTCTCCTCCGCAAGGGTGGGTCCTCCAGAGCAGGATGGAAATACACCGACAGCATGCTGTGATTTGACACAGCAAACACAACTACCGCCCAGGCTGGACGGGAGCTGTGGATGAAGAGGAAGTCAGGATGTGGACTTGTTAATCCAGCACGTCTCAAAAGCACTATAAAAATAGAGTAGGAGATAGTTCATTTACAAATGAGATGTTATTTTTAGCACTGGGGAGAAAGGAAGTGCAGAAGGCTGTGACACTGTTCTTCACACTTGTTCATTTACTCAAGCTTCCCCCAGAGAGACCAGCAGCCAACACAGGCTAGTAGAGAAGGTTTGCAGTAGGAAAGCCAGTTTACACAATTCACTTATGGAAAGAAGGCCTTTTGTGGCACTCAGTGCAGCACAAAACATGTTGTTATTCAGCACGGGGTGAGCTATCTCAGGCAAATGCTACCTATTGAACAAGGAGATGAAGAGGACCAGATGGAAAGATGAATTTCCTTTTCTAGGATCCAAGAGAGTGGGCTGATGCTGTTGCAAGCGGAGATGAAGGCTGAGTTGGAGAGTGAGGATCTGGCTGCAGATCTAAAATTTGTTGTGTGGAGGGGGAGAGAAGTGCTGGCCCAAATGTTCACAGAGAAGCTGTAGGATGAAGAAAACTAAAGGTACTTTTAGTGTAGCTCTGACCTTCAGCACAGTAACACCTGCCTTCCATCTGTGTGCTTCTTAAGTTAAGGTGCTTGTGTCTTAAAAAAACACAGACAGGAACACCCCACCCCACATTACGGTGAGAACTTCACTTATTGACCGTGGCAGTTCAGCTGTCAGAACCTCTCCCTGCCAGCACTCAGGCCCATTCTGTCTGACCAGGTCTGTCCATCAGGTGAGGGCAGTCACAGCTTACAGCCACACCAGCCTTTTATGTGCCTGTGATGTCCTGTTCCCCTCTGTCCCTGTCTCCTCCCACACACCAGATCTTCCAACCCTGTCTGAAACCCTTGACCCTCCCCACCACTGACTGCTCCTTGCCTTCTGACATGGGTGCATCCTCGAAATCTTTCCTTACCAGCTCCTATGTCCCACTCAGTCCCCACTGGGTCATTCTTATCACTCCTCCCCAGGGCTGAGAAGCATTTCACTCCACTCCCCCACTGATGGGTAGTGTGTCCATGCTGCTCACCGCTCAGCACCAGCACAGGTTGATCTGCTGCCCTCCCCTTCTCCCAAGATAGCTGCATTTCAGAGGCAGCTGTATGGCTTTTTATAGATGGGACTTAATGTCACTTGATGGACCACAGCGCTATTTTTGGGCCAAGTTAGCACAGGCTTAGTATTCTGTGCGTGTGAGTGCTTCGCCTAAGACTAGTTGCTGAAATATAAATACCACTCAGCCAAAGTTATTTAGAACTTCAGTTGGATCGACCTGATCTGAGCCAATTATTTTCCCCAACAGAATTAATTAGACTGCATATAAAGCGAGTGAGATGTGAAAGACAGGTCTGCAGATTTACTTATTCCATTAACAGTTGGTTTAGAGGAAAAAAGAAAAAACAAAACCAAAAAAAACCCAGGCTCTGTCCTTTACTTGGCTTTGTCATGGCCTTGTCAAGAAGAAGGAAATCAGGGCTTTCACATGGGAAGCTGCTCTGCTGGCAGCCACAGTTCACTTGATGTTAGTTTGCATCAACAAGCTCCCTGCTCTCTTATATTCATAATGATAAGGGCTGGCTGTTTAAATGCTGTTGCAGAATCCAGACTCCCTCCCTGCTCAGAACAACTGTTGCTCAGACCTCCTCTGCAGAGCTAATTTATTGCCAAAGAGAGCAAAATGTAAATACTTTGCAGCAGGTACACGAGCAGGCGTTTCTTCACCGATTATTACTTGGAGAAGAGCCAGTCGATGCCTGTACACAGAGCCGGGGGGAGCAACTTTTCAAGCATGGGACAAAAGTAGGACTGGCTTCAAAAGCGATTATTATTTTATGGGAATAACTCCAGCAAGGTGGAGAGATATTGAGAAACTCATTTTTTTCAAGCTCAAAACTCATGCTTAAGTTTCCTTAGGAATCCTTTCTCCTCCAGAGCTCAAAAAAACCCAAAGTCAGAGCAGCTCTGCAGCTCCAGTCCTATGTGAATACTTGATTCTGGAGTGACATCCATCCCAGTACCTTAGGACAGACAAAGCCTAGTTTTCTTTTAAACTCAGATCACAAGAAAAAGGTACAACTGAGACATAGGGCTGGGGCCAGCTTCCCCTCCTATGCACAGGGAGAGGAGCTCACGCCGTCGCACTGAGCCTCCCTGTGCCCATGCCACAGCTGCTCCAGTGCAACAGATTTCACGCAAGATCAGAGGTCTGGTTGCACCTGGGTTTGTAGGGACTGTGAAACCGTTCCCCAGCCCCAGTTTAATCTCACAGCAAATAATCTCTTGCCCTCTGCATTCACCATCCTCTCTGACAAAATCCACCTGGGCTCTCCTTGCATAAAAAAATGTCCCTGGTGCTACAGATGGACAGGGGGATTGTCTCCAGCGGCAGATGAGTCACTTGCATCCTCTTCTTTTCCAAGAAAAACTTCTTTCTGATCTCAGAGCCTAGGTGTGTGCAGCCTTGTGGGAAGGGGAGCTGGGAAGCTGGCTAAGTCCCCACCTTTGTCCCTGCAAACAGCTTCACCTTTGATGCAGTTTCATTCCAGCATGATTCTTCCTCCACCGGCTCTTTGGATGTAACTCCTCACTGGCAGGTTAATATGGACAAAGCAGTGACCTACAGAGCACCTGATGGTTGTAAAATATATTGCAGATAACCCCACAACACCCACGCCCAGACCTACAGAGCAGACCTCTTCACAGCACAGGGCTGCCACTGCCAACTCTGCCAGGGACAGGCAGAGCCTGGCGCTCTGCTGTGGTACACCAGAAAAGAAAAGTACTACTTCTTGTTTTGCAGGGTTATTTTAAGCACCGTTACCTTGTTTCCAGAAACACACTAATGCTTTGTAGTTAACTGTGCTTTGGGGAGGAGGAATGGACTATAGAGTCTCCCAAACTCTCTTCCACGGTCCCATAGCCTGGCTTGAGAAGGAGATCCAAGGTATCTTGCGAGGTGTTTCACTCCATCCCCGACACCCTCTCACCTGCTCTGGAAAGCTTTCGGTGAAGGTGATTCTGCACTATCCTTCCTCCCTCTATGCCCAGGGCTTACAGCTCTCCTGCAGGCCTTTGTTACACCTCATCCAAGGGTATGGTGCCATATATTAAGGCAATTATTTTTCATCCTACCTCTAGGAGAGAGGAAGAAAACTAAAAAACAGTTCTCTATGTATTGAAAGGTTTATGATTCCCCTCAGTCATCTGCTTCCTAGACAAAACCAAAGTCCCACTTATCTCGTGCCTTCTGAATTTTTTTCTTTTTTTTGCTGCTTTGCCCAGATTGTCTCTGACATGATATCCAAATCTGGACACATTGCGCCAGGTGGGATCTCAGCAGAGCTGGGTGGAGTGGCATAAGTAGCTCTCATACTGTCTGCCTGCTAACACCTCCTACCCGAAGATTCACCTTTCTCAAAACACCAACATATTATTGGCTTGCTCAGTTTGCAGTATGCCAAAACCCCAGCTCCTCCTCTTCAGCACTGCCATCTCAGCACTTATTGTGCAATCTGTTTTTATGCATTTGCTGTCTATGTGTAATACTTCCAACTTGTCTCAAAATAATTCCATTTCACTGGGTCCAGATCATTTCTCCAGTTTATCAAGATCACTCTTTTTCTGATTATGTTCCTCCAAACTCATTATAGCTCCTTCCCAGCTTGATGTCTGCTGCACATGAAGTCTTTTCCATCATCCACCCTGATAATGAAGACAGTGAACAGAAATAGTCCCAAGGAAAAAAAAATCCCCGGTAGAATCCAACTTGAAATGCCTTCTCATTTTGACAAGAGACGATTGCAAACGAGTCAGCACATTTTTTTCAACCACTTGAACGTGGCTTCATGGAGATTTCTTTTCTAATGAAGATTCACCCAAAAAAGCATTGAATACTTCAAAGACCGCTTCATCATGCTTTATTTGTTCTCTATGTCCGTTAAGTAGGGGAGTTAAAACTCCCTTTGCCTTACTCTTGCTCCTCATACATTCAGAAGAACTGTTTATGTTGCCTTGTTGCCTTGTTTTTACTTTTTGCAAGACTCCTTTTTTTTCGGATTTCAAGTAATGAAGTGCTCCTGATGCAGCTATAGAGGGCTTATTGTAAACTCTATTGTTCATCTGCACTGAGACAAGCTGCTGATTTGCTTGTAGTATAGCTACCAGCTCTCTGCACTCCTTCACTTAAAATTTCTTCCCAAGAGACTCTGCCTAACTGCTGCCTGAATTTGCTGAAAACTGGGGTTTTTTAAGTCCATGTTTTCATTCTGACACCCTTAGACCCTGAAATAGCCAATGATTTGTTCCCCATCCCCAGCTTCAGCAGATGAAACAGTTACAGAAAATGTCCAATTTCATAAATTGGCCCCCTCCAGGATGGAGATGGATAGGCAGGATAATCTGAAAACTGCTGCTCTCTTTGCTGTGCTTGGTGTGTAGGTAAAGGACTTTGACTTTCAGAGTTGTAAATCTAGCAGCCTTTGTGAGCAGGACAAAGAAAGGGGAAAAAAGTCCTATCAAATCAAGGGGATGGGGAGACGGAAAGATATAAGGTCTTAATTGACATATGAGAGAGTTATGTTTTAATTTGTTCTTTGAGAGATGGACATGACTAGCAGCAATTTAGGACTACTAGCTAATTTGGGCAGCTGCCAGAATGGACAGAACATAATTCCGTATATCCAAATTAGCTATCAAGGGACAGGAAGTTGCAATTAATCTAGTGGGACCAGAAATCATGCAGAGATTTTAACATCAAATGAGAAATATTTATTCTAACATAGTTTTAAAATCAGGAGTGAAAATCCCAAAGCAAGTCAGGACATTCACTGACCAGGTCCCTTCAGCTAACTTTTCATATGAGTGCCCTGAGAGGAGGAGGCATGTGGCTTTTGGCGCTTGAGAACGTATCAGAGTCATTGCAACAGTGAGAGAAGCGATGTGTTTGGGACTTCAGGGGAACAAGGGGAAAGCTAACTTTTTCTTTTTCTTAATAAATAAGGGTTAAATATTGCAAAAAGAAGTTTAGAAATATTTCAAAAACTAATTCTAGTATTTTATCAACTTATAGAGGAAGTATCACATATGTGACTTTCTCAGGAACACTGGCAATGAGCCACACCACAAAAATACTTCTTTGCGCATACATCAAGAAGAGACCAAGTGCGTTTATGACACATATATTAATTTTTCCTAGATACCAGAACCACTGCTCAAGTGAGGATCATAAGCCTGACCCCGAGAGCTGTTGAGTAACTACCAATAACTTCCACAAAGTTCAGGAAGACATATAGATGGTCTGTGACTTAACTGTGTCACCTGGGAATTTTGACAATCACTTAGGCACCTGGATACCTTTATAAACCTACATCTCTTTCTCCCTCTCTCCAGGACCGAGCTTTGCTCAGACAAGGGTCTCAAACATCTGAGAGAGAAGGTTCATTCCACTTCAGGGAGGATTTCAGTACATGGAAATGTGGTCTCCTCCAGATTTGGAAATTGCTTCTTCAGTGGTGACAGAGCACCATTTGCAAACCTATCGGCTGAGCTACAGAAAGGTTTGTCAGGGTTTTTCCAAGCAGCTGTACTAATTTGGAGTAAGGTGTAACCTGGCTTTCTGAAGTAATTGCTTTTATGTTCTCTCTTCGTATCTCTTTTTCAGAGGCCAGGTTTGCAAGCAGCTTGGCTTGTTTCTCATTTTCATGCCAAATCGCTTCTTCAGGTCCATCCCCTCCCCCAGGCTGAAAGAGGAGGAGACCATCAGGCTGAAGTTTTCTGACAGCCCTACCAGAATGGCATAGGTTTGGGGGCTTATTGATTGCTTTTGAAGGAAAATAAAGCCCAACCAGGCTGCCTTTCAACCAAAAGCCCTGCCTTAGGAGGCTGCCTGCCCAAAGGAGGAGGTAGAGCAGAACTGGATTCGACAACAGCCTCCCACTTCCCTTAAATCGCATGCACAGGCTTAACCAGAGCAACACCAGAGGGAAGGAGGGCTGTAAAGGCTTAGGCCAGCCCCAAACCGTTTGGTTTAGCTGCGGCTAGGCAGCAGCAAGCTGTTTGTTCAGCCCAGCTCCTCAGGCCTGCCCAGCAAGCAGACAGGAGGACACGCTGCTCAGGGCAGGTCTGAGCGTGCCCTTGGCTCTGCTTGCAGCTGGGAGCAGGTTTGGTCACCAGTCCTGCTAAACTGATCGCCAGCCACACTCAGGCACCATTTAATTTGTAATATAGACAAGGCCACTCGCACCGTGAATGTGCACCACGAGCTACAGTTTTATACATAGACGACATTCACAATGAGCTAGTCTGAGGGCATGGACCCACAGAAAAGATGCCAACCCATAAGATCAAAAGTGACGTTACAGTCATGCGAGTGCTTTCAGACTGTGGGGAGTGCGAGGTATTCACCTCACCTTCCTTTCACCATACGGTGAGAGCGTGAACGCGAATTATGACCATAAAGTAGCTGACAGGCTTCAGATTGACTCTCTAGCTTGTTCCTGGAAGGATGCTCACTTGCTCTTATCCTCTGGGTCCTTGGGTCTGATGCTTCCTTGTCTTGTAATTTGCATTTTGGTATATGTTTCCAACAGAGAATAATAGCATTATACAAGTGTAAATTACTATAAAGTGCACCAGGGAAGGGAGAATTAGACCGTTTTTTAAAAAAAAAAAAATATATCAATAAACCAGGGGAAACTTTGGACTTGAGCCAAAGGATATTTCCTCATTTTGAATCTAAAATACTAAGAGAATTGTATTTTAAAACATAATTATGGAAGCAAAAAGCTTTAGCTAAGGTTGCATTGCTAAATATCAAAATTACCTTCTGCACAAAATCTTACCCCTTCAAAAGATCCTCTGAAATTAAGATAATGTATTCATTACAGTACTCAAAAGATTTCAATTTCAATTTATTGTCAAGGTTGAGAGGTTCTGAATAGGACTCCTGGGGAAAAGGACAGCTTTAGTATTAAGAAGATAGCACTTTACGGCCTGAAAGTGATTTCCAAATACTGACTAATTCAGCCACAGAATAACACAGTGGCGCAGAACAGCTGTGATCCCCCTTGCAATTCCCATTTCCTAGTTGGGAAGCTGAGGCTTTCCTGAAAGCAACAGTCAATGACAATGCAGGACTTGGACAGGACTCCCATACTCCAAATATGAACATGCTATGGAGACCACACAGGTTATCAGAAACTTTCCTAAATGCCTTCCTGCAGAGAAGACTTTAGAAGGATGAAGAGATCAGCTGGCCTTTCTGTAGCCCACCAATCTCCTCCATGTCATCTATTCTCTAAAATATAACACACAGACGGAGATTTCGGAGACACAGGTAGAATGAAAGCCACTCAGCCAGACCAATTCCTAGCAACATAGCACTTGCTTCTTGTAAAGGACAGTTCTGGTCAGCATTTAAAGACAAGAAAATTTTCCCTATCTCAGGGGACAGCAAATTTTCCTTAATCTAAGAGCAATTTCTCACCTTCCACACTCCTGTGCAGTTAGGACAATCCTAATTCTGCCTTCTGGTAATGAAAGAGTAACTGTCTCAGGAGGAGGAAGAACGGTTTCTTCGTGACTCATATGGACCATTTGGACTCAAGTGGTTTTATTTATTTTTTCACATTAAGGGAAAAAAAATTGTCACCCACACAAAAGCTGTAGATGCCCAAAGAATCCATTTGACTTGCTGGAGTATCCATTACTTCCCCTCCGCTCATGGAGAAGACTCTGCCTAGCTCCTGAGGCTTCTGCGCAATAAGCTGTGACTCTTCCTGGGTCTTTGAGCCTAGAAGTGCCAACTGAAGGAAGACTGTGGCCCCAAGTGCAGTTCTGTAAGGAGAAAAGGTTGTGAACAACAGCTCTGGAAGCTGCTGGCTTAGTCCCCCATGCACTGGACAATATGGAGAATGCAATGAAAGTTGGAGGTTGTCCAAGAATCATGCAATTGCTGAGCTTTGAGAACAAAATCAACCCTACAGACAAGCTGTCGAACCTTCAAAATGAGACCTGCCATTTTAGGTCAAGACAAAGCTGTAGGACATGTATGAGTGTAGGTTCACCATGTAACCTTCTAGTTGAGGTGAGACATCTATCTCAGTTCAACTATTATTATGTCAAGCTGAGGAAGAGAAAGGCCCAAAAGACCTTGCACTGGTCTTTAACAATAAAGAACACTTACGCAAGGGACTCTTACTAATGAACAGACTGTGGTAATGGGCTTTCTCCAGAAACAGGGAGGAGTTTTGAATAGAAAGGTCTAGATACAATCTCATTCTTGATGGCTCTGAACCTCAAGGATCTTAATCTGAACTGAGGGAATGTTTTACTTGTGGAAAGGAAGAAAGGGCGTTTCCATCAACTCCTAGAGTTTAAGGTTAGAATGGACTCTTCCAGCCGAATTTCCCGCACATCATGGGCTATGGATTCTGCCCCACTCCCTTCTGCTGAGCCTGACCATGTGTGTCTGACAGTGTAGGCTGTGTCCAGGTAGGGTTTCAGTTGACTTCTGACATGAATGAACTATCTGGACCTCTCAAATAAAGATGAGTTTCTTTCTCTCCCATTTTCTAGAGGTAAAAGGTTGGGAGAAACACTTATGGCCCAAATCAGCAGAGACTCACTGATCTCACAGATACAAGTCTGCTAAGAAAATGACTATAGACACACAGGTGTGGAACACACTGAATTTTGTTTCCACAGACATCGTTGTTTAGTCAGATACAATCTGACTTTATGAGTCACCACCACTTCCATTGTACAAACAAATGGCCAAGTAAAGCTCTTGTGGAAGTGGATGCAATTCCAATGGCTTCACTGGGATGAAATCTATTAACACCATACTTGGATTTGACTAAATGCATGAAACATTGGTGAGTGTCGTACAAGGAAAACAGCAGCTTTGCATTGTTCCGTGAGATCTATGATAAGCACTTGATCGAAGTTGTGCATGCTTTAAAAAAATCTGTTGAAAGAATGTTTCTTAACAGGTAGACAGGGCATTAATGAAAGAAATTATTTTCTTCAAATTATGCCAGAGGAGAAATGAATTACTGGGAGAATGAGGGAAGAAAAGGATCTCCACCTTCTGCAATCTCAGAGTACTGTGCTATTTTTGCCTCTTGAAAGCTAATTTCCATGAAACATTTCTGCAGAGCGCATATTTTCTGAGCATGAATTTCTCAGCAGCCTTGCTAATATGAATGCTGTAATTCCAGAATAAAGAGACAGTGCCCTGCTCCAAAGGCCTTTGACTGGGAAAGGCTGCATTTCAGAGGGAGCCTACGGCTCATGCCATGGCATTGTAAGCACTGCCCAAGTGGGAGTCAGACTGACAGAGGGAGGCTTAAACTCCCTGATAGTAGGTGATGGGGAGGGTGTGTATTATCTCCACAGCATAGGCTTATTTCATGCCCAGAATATAAATACAACTCCACTTTGATTTTAATGCCGCCTGCTGACTCATGCTTTTGTCAGATTCTGGTGTAACATTGTGAACAGCATTTGCTTGGAAGTGGTTTCAGTCAGTGGAGTTTACAACAATAACGAGGTAACTTGCAGTGTTCCTAGAAGTACGTGCATGCTTTGAGCAGTGCTGCTTGAATGTGCCCTGCTTCTTCAGCTCCCCTTCAATATCCTTTTTATCCCATCTGCACCACTCCCACAACCTCCTGCCATCCAGCAGATATCAGAAAAACACTTATGCTTTTCCCAACCAACCTCATGTTCAGAAGAACAAGTGTTTCAGATGGACACACTGAGACAGGGTCAGCCCCAGTGAAACACCTGCCTGAATACACTGTGAAAACTACCCTGAGCAATGGGCTGCAGGTGAAATTCTGCCCTGGGGAAGCGGGACCCAGGCTCAGCGTCTGCTTCTGAGACTCACTTGATGGCTTCAGCCTCAGCAGGAGCTCTGTGGCTGCTGCTGTGGGAGATGCTGCCTCCCACCCCAGTGTATCTGTGGAGTGGGCTGGCTCACAGACACCCTGGCTTTGCCCCAGGAGGAGTGCTGCTAGATATCTGCAGTGAAGAACAGAACTCCCAGGGGTTTTATCATTGCTACCTGAAGATGGAAAGAGAGGCATGGAAGAATCCTATTTCTAGCACTTGTTTGGGGGGGACTTCAACTTGTGATCCTGTCCCCCACAGTCAGCCTGTGGTGCCATCCCATGCCTTCCACCTTGGGAACGGAGGGGAAGCCAACACAAGGGGACTGGTATGTGACTGAGAAAACATCTGCTCATCATCCTGTCATCCCTCATCATTTTAATGCAGCACTCCTGCACCTATACAAGGTTCAGGCCTATAAGCATTAGTCAATTTTCTCCCCATGGGTGGAAGCCCTTCTCCTGGCACGCACAACATGGCAAGGGGTATGGCAGAAGCGCCAGCTTCCACAGTGGGCAAGTGAGGCAGCCCTCACTCATGCCTCCATCTCTGAAGAGATGGCCATTGGCCAAAGGAGGGAGGAAGGAAAGCCCTCTCCATTGCTACTGCTGGAGCAAGAAGAAAACAGAATTTGGTGGTGCTTGTTCTCAGAAGTTTATTTTACCCCTGGCATGAGCAGGTTGTTCCATTCTTACGGGAAGCTGTGGCAGTCTTCTGTGTTTTTTATTAGATCCCTGGTCATCAACTAAGGCCACAGAAACATCTGGTTTTCCTGGTCACTGTAAGACTCAAGCAACAGATTGTCCTCTGCTCACAGCCTTGACTGAGAAGTCACCCACCTCTAGCATTTCTTATGGTGCCAGGCTTCTAGCACTTTTCAAGTGATGCTGAAGACTTTCTCTGCTGCCTCCATTCCCAGTTTCTGTGAGCTTCCTGCTCTTCTCTCTCAGGCACGCCAACTCCCCTTGCTCACACTGTGCCCTGAGCATGCCCTCCATTTTGGGCAATGACCACTGTTATTTCAGCTCCTTGACTGTGAAGAGGCCTTATCCTCCCCATAAAGCTCTTGGAAGAAACATCTTATGCTCCTTATGCCAGAAGAAATTGTGAAACATTACATATATTGAATTAATGCCTTAGAGGCTCATTTACAGCCCTATTGTAACTGCACAGTAGTAACCTGGAGATACACAGCAGCACGACTGTCATCATGGGCTATAATGTGCTGAACTTTGCGAATGCAGCAGTTTTCTCGCTCTCCTTGAAGCATAAACCAACAGCCTCTGCACAGAACAAATTTGGAGGAAGCGTGCATGGCCATACCCTGGAGTGATGCCTCTTTTCTCCTTTGGGGTCGGGGGAGGGAAGACATGAAATAAAGGTAATTACCCATCCAGATTCATCTGGCCAGCGCGCCACATCCTCAGAAGCAACCTCCTGCTAGGCTGTGCCAGCAATGCCCTACCTGGTTCCACATCACTCGCATCCAGGATGAGTCACCAGGCCCTTTGCAGGCGCCTTTCCACCCTGTCAGCGAGCCACAGCTCAGGCTCTCGTTAGCACAGAACATTCCTGGGTTCATAACAACCCCCAGCGTGTGACACCACTTTCTGTCTTTGGGAACAAATAACTTGGTGCGTGGGTTCAAAGTGGGACACTTGAAGGCTCTTCAGTGGCTCTGGACACAGGAGGACTGAGCCCGGCAGCTCTGACTCACAAGCAGGACGGTGCAGTGGGTTTTTCTCAGGTGGTTGCTTTGCTCCTCTCTGGGAGGCTCTTGTCCCCACTCCAGAGATATTTCAGGTGGGTCCTAGACCACCATAGTCTACAAACCAAAGCATGGAGGAGAAATGAAATGAGTGTCAGAGTGTAAATTGAGTGGGAGCCTCCTTGGGGAGGACTGCGGTGGAAGGTGGAAGAGGGACCCAGATGTCTTGGGGACACTGTCCTCATTCACAGAGCCCTCTCTGAGAACAGGGTCAAAGTGATAGTGAGGCCCTTGTGAACTACTCACAAGAACATTTCTAAAGTCTTCAAATGTTATGCTTTCACAGTTCAGTTTCTTGCAAACAATCCCATTTGGAGGCACAAATTGTAAAGTGCTGGGGGAAGGTTGTTGGAAAACAGGATTTTATAATTTCAGTAGACTTCCAAAGCAGACTTATGTTTAAGCCAAACTCACATCTTTCCTCAACTGGAAGTTGTATTAGAATGAAATCCAGATGCTACACAGGCGAGTTGGGGTGCAACAGTCCTCAAAAGCAGAAACCCAGCCTTCAGCCTCAAAACTACCCACAAAAGTACTTTTATTTTTCTTTTCCTTACTGTTTATCTCAGCTATTAACATTCTTCTGGTACCTCTATTACCATATGAACTGGCCATGTCCCTTTTTTAAATCTCTCTGCAGAAACAAAAGAAATACTCTTGCTCTGGGTAAATACAGCAGTGCAGGTGCTCCTTGCAGATAAGGTAAAAAACTAACTTAAAAAATTAGTAACAACTTATGAAGGCCACAGCTGAATTTTTAGTAGCTGAGTACCAGAAACAAGTCCTGGGATATGAGTACCTATTTTGTATTTGTCTTTATTTGAGCACCAAAATCCAAGTTCAGAGACAGGTTAAATTAAGGGATTTCTCTGTTATAAGAAAAGACAGTACTGAGGTTATGTTCGGGTCTATCGGATGCAAGCATCTGGTTTGCTTTGGATTACAAGAGCAAACAATATTAAAGGAGATGCCTGTTTTGGGGCTAGCAGCTGAATTCCAGCAATGGCAAGAGGCCACTAAAGAACCAGTCTCATTTCTGAAAAGATATAAAAATGATTGCTCTGAATCACTCAACACCTCGACCGAGGAAACGAGCAGTGGCAGTGTTACAGGCATGACACAACCATCAGCCAAATCATACACACTCAGCACGGGGAAGTAGCACCAAAACCACCTCCTCCCCACCAGGTAAGACAAACCACAGCATCCTCCATCTCACCAGCAGTGCTTCACTGTGTGCCATGAGCACTGCCAAGTGCTCACCCACTCTGATTGTGGGTGCTGCAAGGGGGCAAGCCAGACCTCGACCCCTCGTGGCCAAGCTCTTCCCACAGCACTGGCACAGGTCTCCACTTCCCAAATTGTCCAGTGTCCAAGTGTAGCAGACCATATGCAGAGCTGGTGGCTCATGTGGTCTTATCCCCCTAGTTTGGGAAAGCCCTCCAGCTTTTCAGAAATTATGCTGTTGTGGAAACCTGGCTCTCAAACTCGACATCCCTCTTTCCCATGTCGAGGGGAAGGTGAGGGGCAGAGAGGCTTGCTAAGCGGTTTGGAGGATACAGAAGCTTAGTGCAAAGATAGCTACTTCAAAATGTCTACCTCAGGGCAACCAGGAAAGTTTTCCCATGAATGACTACAGCACTGCTTGCTGGTCCAGTCCCTACAGGTATGTGACAGGGAATTTTAAAACTAATTAGCTACGATTAAGTGTTTCACATTTTTGTCAGCCCCACACGTGGAATTACAGTTTCCCAGATCTTTTATGTGCTGCAGTTGAATTTCTTTTTCAATATCAAAGACTGCATTATTTTTCTTCATATTATACTTTTAAGAGTGACAAGAGATCAATAAAAACGTATAATTTAGAGATCCATAAAACCCACATAATTTAGCTTCACATACCATGCTTTAATAAAACAAGACATACATACCAGTCAGTCGGTTTGCACGCAGGTATGTACATCTGTGTCTCTGGTTTGGTTTATGTCAGGCTTTGTGCTTTTAAGCTCTGACAGATATTTAACACCTTAGGAAAACCAAGACATAATTAAGACATTGTAAAGTGATTCTCCTCTCCTCAGCTTAAACTAGAAATAATGGCCTGCCCCCATTTTTTGCATGGGAAAGAAAGAAAAGGAAGTGTTAATCATTCCCCATCCCTTGCATTTTTTACAGGCATTTGTTGCACTTAAAAACACGAGCAGTGTTTTTCTACACTTTCCTCTATAGACCCGCATGACTGTGACAGACAGTCAGCAACCAGCCTCAAATTATAAATAAGTTTCGCTTACTTAACGTGACCCTGTCCGGAAAAGGGAAAGCTGTGAAGCAGACAGCCCTGGTGTTTTCCACAGGGATCTGCTTCCCCTCATAAAGACAGAGCCACCAGCTAGACAGAGAGCTCAGGGCTGCCCAGCTGCCCGACAGTGACTCGGTGTGAAGAATCAACTGGCCACATGAATACATCCCTCAATTACAGCCACAGTCACACCAGGCCAGTGGAAGAAGCCAGGAGAAAACTTTCCTTCTGTAAAAGTGAGTGGCAAGCTGCTGAATCACTCTGGCAGGCAGGAGTCAGCGTGTCTCGGGGAAGGGAAAGTCAATGTCTCCTGGAGGGAATATTAATAATAAAAACCAAAGCAAGGACATTCAGGACTCAAAAAGATCTTTACGTTTAGTAAAAAAACATTCCAAGAGTGGCTCCATGCACAAATTAATATTTCAGGAACCGTAAAACAATATTCATTTTATATTTATGATACAACATTATTCACCCATCAGGGTTTCAAAGTATTTTACAGCTGCACACTAAGAAAGCAACTTATTTGCTGGGAAATGCAGCCACCTTGTCATGGGAGCACAGCAATTGACAGGACTGTCTAGGGCACAGGGGAAAAAATGCTGCCATCAAGGGAATTTGACAGAGCTCAGCGCTGCTGCTTCTCTTTTTTAAGTCTAGGATGGGCCTACCTATTTGCAGGAGTTGGGCTTAGGAAGACATGACAAGTGGAAAAATTAGGTGCAGCCACAACAGTTGAATAGAGAAGTTTGAGACAAGTCCTTGTTCAAACCTGACTGCTCCAATGCAGGTGAATAAAGACGCAATAACTTATACAAAATAGATATTATTGTCCTTCCTCCCAGTCAGGTCACAGCAGAAACTACAAGGTCTGTCAGGAGCAACTCATGTTTTGTAGCCCAGGGCAAATCCGCGGGAGTCACCACCACCACAGCAAGAAAACCACCGGGGACCCCTCTCCCTGCTGAGGCTCATCCCCTTCTCAAAAATTGGAGGAGAAGCATTCATTTCTTCTTCTCTCCATCCCTGGCAACCTTCCCCTGGCAGAGGAAAAGGGATGCAAAGTTAACCCTTTGTTCACTGGGGACATTCAGTATTCACCTGCCCATACATATATCCCTCCATGCCATAGACTGAATTTATGTGAACAGTCAATTGAATCAGTAACAACCAGTAACACCCTTTGGAAGAAAAAATGCAGAATGCAATACCTCTGCCACTAAACTAAATAACCCTGCATGCATAAAAATTCTTGAAATATAGAATTTGTATCAGAAGCAACAGAAGCTGTGATACGGGATGTGCTTTGCTACAGTCTGATGTAGATTAAAAGTCAAATAATGCACTCTTGGAGACAGACACAGCCCCAAATCCAATTTTCCTCTCAAAATAGAAGTACAATAAATAAAACAGGCAGCCAAGACCATCTACATAACTCCGAGCAATGCCATGTGTTTGGTTTTTTGTGTGTTTACATATATCTATGTACATGCGCAAGTACACACACACAGAGCTAAAATACGAATTTATATTTACACAGGGACGAAGTTTGCTTTTGCGCTATGAAGACTGAGTATCCCTAAAATAATCATTAGAAATCAAGAGAGAAGGGAAAGGAAAATAACCTTCATTTTCATTTGATAGGACTTCTCTTTGCTATAAAATTTGCTAGGGAAAAGCGGAAAGAAAATGTTAGCTGCACTTCACCTAGTGCAAATGCAAGCATAATTTGGTGAAAATGTGTATGTTGATGGGCGCCGAGGACTGTTGATTCAGAGCATGGCAAAGAGCACAAAACCTCCTATAGCTCTTTGAAAAAACGACGACAATCAACATGGGCCACTGGAGGGTTTTCAACTAAGGTATGCAGTATTTTACACAACTCTTTCTAGCTGCATATGGTATCTCAGACAGCACTTGTAGCTTCTTGAGAAGGACCTTTGTGCCCCCTAGGACAACAAGTCAGGTGCCAGGTGCTAGCACTGTTTTACAAGCCAGGGGAAGGAGGCACCATGGAAGGACTTGTCTTGACAAAGGCTCTCAGAAGGACCCTGCCAGTGCTGAGGTCAGTAACCTGCTCTCCCAGATCCCTCCTCCTCCCGTCTAAGCACTGCCATGAGATTGCGGCCCCTCTCACACCTGAAACTGCTCCTGATTTTGTGCCACTGCTTCTTTCTTTAAACATAGACTCAACACACACTTTCCGAAAATGTGTCCCCCTGCACCTCTGTGTACACTGGAGTATCAATCAAGCGAGCACTGTGTAAATGCTTGCAGAGTACAAGGGAGTATTTGGTGTAAAAATATTTGAGAGTCCAAAGGTGAGTTAGAAATACATCAGATGAGCAATCCAGGGGAAGAGGCTAATTCAACAGAGCTTAGCTTGGACTGTGCAAGCAGCAGAGA
The DNA here is from genome assembly GCF_036417535.1 of Chlamydotis macqueenii. Classification (NCBI taxonomy): domain Eukaryota; kingdom Metazoa; phylum Chordata; class Aves; order Otidiformes; family Otididae; genus Chlamydotis; species Chlamydotis macqueenii. The sequence continues at coordinate 98,272,628 of NC_141558.1, read as the reverse complement.
GAGATTCCAGCTGTGTCTGAGCTCCCGGCAAGATTATCTATTATTTAGTGGTATCACATTGCCCCAGCAAATTTCCATTGGCTACTCATGCCCTAAAACTTAACATTATGTCCAGCTTTGTGGGAAAATAGTAGCTTTGGTGGGTGACAATTAACATGTACAGTAAAATTTGTACAGAGGAGAAAAAGGATTGCAAGTATTTTAGTCTCAGTCCCAGACCCTTTGGTAAATAACAGGAATAAGCATTTTCACGCTCAGTGCTGTGACGCTCTGTTACCTAGGTGCTTGCCTTTGTCATGACACACACACATCCAGGCATTTTCTGTAAGCTGGGTCTTTCAGTTCAAACATGAAAATCTTTTAAAAGCAAGCCACTGCCACTCTATTATAACACTGTTCTCTGCTAGTGGATCCAAGCCAAGGACTCTGGGGATGGTGAACACCTTAATGTTCTTGGAAAGTCATTTAACATCTGTCTCTTTCTATTTAAACCCTGCTGATCACCCCATGGACTTAATTTTCCCAGCCATAAAATAAGGCAACAATATCTACTTTCCTGGTTTGTGGATAGAGATGTTTGCAGTAAAGGACTTGAAGAATAAAGTAATTAATGAAGAAGACCTTTCTGTCTGCCACAGGATTCACCATCTGTGTGAGGACATAGTGTGAAGATCAAGTTGAGCAGCTGAGATATCTGATAGACAGATTTACACAGACAACTCAGTTAACTGCAGGCACAAGGTTGCTGTTGAAAGGCACTGTGTGGGACAAAAGGATGAGGTGGATGGGGTGCAGTGGTGGAAACAGACCTTCTCTGCAGCACCTGCACTAGGATTTGGGAGAAGGCTTGACTCAGGGCAAGGGTCCCAGTGGGGAAGCAGAGCAGAAGTTAGTGTTGATGGACGAGTCACTCCACTGTCTCAACACTGTTAAAGCTTACATCAACAAGAAAAATGTCTCCATTCCAGACTCCCTGGTCAAGTTGCAACACAAGCACCACAACGCAACCACTAAGCATCTCTCTACCTGCGTCTGCTCTCAGCTGATGCCTCCTGCAGGGCAGGGATGTCTCTTTCCTGTCTCTCCCAGAGTAAGGGCAGGGAGCAGATCTGTGCTGCTTCCCTAATGATCACAGAGCCAATTAAGAACTGCCTTTCAGTGCCACAACTCAGGCAAAAAGCAAGAGGCTACACTTCATTCTAAGTATCTAATTGCCTTTTCCTTCCATGGTACTTAATCATCAGTAAATACAGGAATTAAACATTAGAAAGGACAGCTCTGACATATCCAAATAGCTCCCTGCTCTGGTGTCCAGTCAGTACACCAGTCCCTTCGCCCTTCCCTCTCCTTGTTCAAGGTGTCACCACCTCTTTTAGGGCACAGAACCTCATCCTCCGCTAACTAGAGCTGCTCCTGAGCCCGGTCCCCACAGCCACCAACACAGGTGACAGCCCGCATCATTGCCAGGCTTGCTGAAATATCCCCCTTAAGCACACGACGAGTGCAGCTCAGCTAACTCATGCCCCTGTAGAGGCACCTGGTGCCATCCGCTGAGTGTTTATATAGTCTTCAGAGGAGGGAGAAGGCTGTGTAGGATGGGCCAGGATCACAGGTAGGTTTGCCGTGGGACTGGTCACAAGTGGGGCCAGATGGCATCGCAAGACTCATCGCAAACACAGATCCCCACACAGACTTTCTGGTTATCCAACAAATAATTACCATGTCCCTTTAGGACGTGTAGAGCATGTGGCAGCCCAATTACAACACATGGAGCAGGAGGGGAAGGTGCCATAAAACGGCAGCCAATAACGAAAATTAGCCTGGAGGAAGACAGGGAGAGAGAGACCTTAACTCTTCCTTTTCTTTTTTCCTTTGCTTATGTTTAGTTCCTTTCACTTTCTCTCCCTCAGCTTCTTTTGTTGGTTTTTTTTTTCCATCATTGCACAATTTTTTCACAGTCAAGTACGTTCAGTGCTTTCGGTTCTCGATGGGTGCAGGCTTTGCCTTCTGCCAGGCAGGGACAGAAAGGCTGGAGGGCAGAAGTGCTGCCCCTTTCAAGCCAGTCACCCATGAAGGCAGCTCCAGATGACCCACAAGCTCTACGAGCACAGCCCCATCTTGAAGCTCTTGTAAGGCTGCTTGTGGTAATAGAAACTCAGCATTCACTATGAATAATCACAGATTTTATTTATAGTGACAAAACGAGAGGGTCTTTTATGCAATATTCACTCAGGCTACCCGGGTCAATAGCAGCCTAGTCATAGTGACTCATACTGTGGAATTAAATATTTTAAACATAGCACAGTTATAGTCTGAGCCTGGCTTGCCTTCGGTAAATGCCTTGATCTCATTTACCTCCTTCCCTCCCCAAAACAGACTAGAGAATTCAAAGCATCCCACATGATAGAGCACCTGGTTCTCCTTATCCTGCCTCAGACATGAATTGGCCATCAAAGACACATCAAAGACACAGAAAGGGGTACTCACACCGCCTTTTGGAAGAGTTCTGCCTAGCGATCTACAGGAAACAGGGGCATGTGTGTAGGATGGGGCACCCCGGGGGCTCCCAGCTGCAGTGCAGAACACCATCCTTGCAGGGTCAGATTGTTGCTGCTCTCACAGTAAGGTCACTTGTGGACCCAGGTAACTGGGTGATTCATGCAAGGTCATTGAGAAAACCAAACAGAAGAGCTGGGAACACAGTTTTCAAGCTCTGAGTGCAAGACCCCACGAGGAAGTTGCCTGCAAGTTTTTACAGTTCAGACAACTGAAGGGAGAGTGACATTTGCTGAAGCTTTTTGCCCTCCCTTGACACATGATGAAGGACCTGTGCCTTTGGTCTGTGCACAGGTTCTGCTGTCCCAGCGCGGCTTCAAAGGAGATGTGCTAAAGCATCCCCCACCGGAGATACAAGTTGGTACAAGGGTGAAAAAGCTGGAATAAAAGCATCAGAGAAAGAGCAGCATTTGGGCTGGAGGACTTGCCCCACCTGCGACTTGAGAGCTCTTCAGGGAAAATCTGAAGCCAGTCATGAGAAAGGATTTGAGCTCTGTGTGGTCAAAACCCATAAAAGCAACTGCAGTGAGCTGCAGTGCACTTCAGTCCTGGGAAGATCCACCCAGCCCTGCCTACTAGGTAGGAACAGAGAAGAACCACTGCCCAAATCCACCAGAAATGACAGGAAAGAAAGAATGTAATGGCACACAATTTTTTTTGTGTTTATAAATTACCTTCCCTACAAGCTTTAACGCAAAGATAAACTCCCTTATTTTTTACCTTATGAAGTTAATTTTGGCTCTCACTGAAAACACAGACCCAAACTTGCAAGTCAGAGTAAATTCGGAAGGACCCTGCCAGAAGCTGCAGATCGCTGGAAGGCAATTCACACTCTGGTTGCCTCGCATCATGTTGGGATATTGATTGACACCTGCACTGCCAGCACACCGACCGCACTCTGGCACAACAGGCACCAGGGCAGAAAGTTCAGTGGCCGCGTCAGCCCCGGGAGAAGATGTGTGTTCTGCAACTGGTTTTTAAGTGTGCCATTCAAAAGGCTTCCTGAGACCAGGCAGCATGCAAGCTGCTGCCATTTGTCATGTGAATGTATTTTCAGGATGTCTTTTATTTTTCTCCCCAATAAAACTGGCCAGAAGAGAAATGGCACTGAGACAAGGACTAAATTGCTTTGATTCAAGTTTTTCCCATTTGGAAGGGGCATTATTGGAACAATGGATATAATAAAGTGATGCTTGTTTACATGACTTTTCCATTAGCATATGAGAATTTGTGGGAGGTGTAAGCTTTTCCAGACATTCAACTTGAGCTGTTTAATGAAACATTTTAACTAAAGCATCAGGGTATAAAAGGGTGATCTACCACAGCTTATTGCTTAGTTAGAGTAGAGAAGAACATTTTAAACAAGAGATTGAGCCTACAGTCTCTTTCTACACAACATGGTACTTAACAGCGTATGCGATCTTCTGTGTGCTATTACCCAGTTACAAACCTAGAGCACAGTCACTATTTCCATGAGGTCCACGACAGCCCCACTGTGTTTGCTCAGAGAAGGAAAGGCTTCACTCAGCAGTCTAGTTACAGGGCTGGGTCCTTCAAGGGCAGCAGTGTCTGCATTGGTGAAGACAACATTGCTATGTGTCACGTAGCATCTTTGGCCTGAGCAATGGAACCTCTTTTACTAAAAAAACCTCAAACGTTCAGCTAAAAACTGATGTAATCCCTTCCCTCTCCAGCAGAGCCACTTCTCCAGCAGGGAGGTGCAGACAGACTATCTGTTTACTCTGCAACCAAAACGCTGTTTACCTCTGAAGGAGCAACAACTCCCTGCGGCTGCCCTAATGTTGCCAAAGTGGTGTGAAAACAAAATTTTGGTGTAAGACTTGAACTACAACCTGTTACCCACCATCTGGGGACTCTTCAAGGGGATTTATTGTGCTTCTGTACAGCCAAACCTGTTTGGCTGAGTAAAGACAGCTTTTAGCATTTTTGGGGTGGATGAGACAGCAGGAAACAGCACTCTCCTACAGCAACAGCAGTCATCTTACTGGGCATGACTCTTCTCATTGTAGGGAAGGATGCATAAAGCAGGAAGAAGTTGTAGTTCACCATATCAATAAACCTGTTGACAAGCCAGCATGCTCTAGAGGAGGCCAGTGCAAATGGAAATGGAGGTTGGAGTTAGTCAGGATGCTCCCCGAGTGGTCTGAGTATCAGAAAGCACTGATAGCCACGGTATTGCCACGCGGCAGCATCATTTGCTCTAAGTTGGTTATTGATCCTTCATATAGCTGCTTCTTGTGTAATTAAGTCTCCAGAGAGGATAAGGGAGAAAAATAACTTAGAAAACGAAAGGTATCAATAGCTGCAGCTGAAGAGTTTTATGGATTCAGGAAGCTGGAAAAAGCACCACGAGCTTCCATAGTAGAGAAATTATGTTCTTACATGAAAACACCCTGGGAGTCAGCTTATGGTAACTGCCACTTCAAACGGAGTTATAAAAGGGAGAAATTTGTACCCTGGAGTTTAGCCTTTGGACATATCTTTGTAAATAAAAAGTTCTGCTGGGAATATACTGGATACAGCAGCCCACGGCTGGCCCTGCCCTCCTGGGAAGGGCAAAGGTGCTCTGCTTTAGCACTTACACACATTTCAGACCCTCCAAGCAGAAGTTCTGGGGCCTCTCTCAGTTTCCCACTACTGTAACTCACTTCTGATAATCAACTTGCACTGCATCGTCACCAGGGTGAAAAAGTGTGCATTTCTATCCTAAAAACCCCTGCTCCTCCACACCAGTAGGCCGGCAGCACTAATAGCTGCCATTAGCTAATGGAGCATCTTTATGGGTCAGTTGTGAATTTGTGCATGACATCCATACATGACATGAGGAAAGGAGCTCCCTGTACATGAAATTTTAATAAAAAAAAAAAGTTAACAAGAAAACAACATTGGAGGGAAGACAAATATGAGAAATGCAAGTGATTAGATGACACCAATGTGGCCAATGCAGTTCTCACAATTTTGAAGGACTTGGAGACCCCACGGTTCTTACATTTGGCATTACAAAACAGAAAATCTGTCACAGGAAAAAGATCTTAAATGCAAGAAGATGTCCTTGGAGTAAATTTATTAATAGCTTGATTTGTCTTGATGGATGGACAGACATTGTCACAGTTCACTTCATCTGACCGAACTAAAACTTATACATGGTACAAATTGATTCAGAAAAGAGAAGTGTGCCATGTGCTATTGCTGTTACATTTGATCCTAATAACTAGGTACTATAAATGGATTTTGGTGCATGGCTGCTCCAAGGGAAAAAGTGAAGAGAAGCCCAGTGTATCCATACAAAGCAAGAATCAAAAACTCTCCTAAGCATACTCCGCTCGATAGAAGACTTTGAAGGGTGGGAAGAATCAAGTTAAATCCTGTCCTGCTTTCCCTCTTTTGTCCACCCCATCATCGCTTCACTTGGTGCTCCAAAAGGATTCACTAAAGGCACGGGAAGGGAGGAATTGAATCTGTGCTGTGTGTGGCTTCCTGATGTTGAATCCAAATACTCTTACACCTGTTAATTCTTCTCCTCCCACCCTGTTTAGAGGAGAAATTCTGGTTTTGTTTATCCCGCTGTCATGCAAGACAAGCGTGACTTTAGGATTCCTATATGCTCCAGTAACTTCTCACAGTTTCACTGCCTGGACATACAGAATGTCTGGGTCTCCGAGGAAGAGGAATTTAAATGAGGACAGGTATCACTGAAGGGTTAATGCAACACAGTTAACCTTTCTCTTGAACACAAAATTTTTTAAAGAGGGAAAAAAGACAGTGGTAATAAGAGGTCCAGGTGACATCCTTTGTTCCCTCTCCCATCGTGCAACACAACAGAGGCTGGACAAAACATTCCGCAAGTCCTGCAGCCGGCAATGCCAGCTCACTGCCAGGAAATTCTCCAACCAGATCAGGAGAAGTGCCCAGCCTGGCATGCAGAGCCCTGCCTGGTGTCTGAGGAGAGAGGAGTCTGTCCCCAACCCTGACCAGCACATGCAGTGTAAGGTGATCCTGGATGCCTGTCCCTTCGCCAGCAGTAGCGTAGCCTCCCATGAGGAACGGGGGAAAAAAGGCGTATTTGTTTACTTGCAATCAGCCACTGAATATGCTTGCCTTTTTTTTTTTTTTTCCCATGAATGACTATTATTTCTTCTTGGCCACTTCCTGCCAACGAGAGCAGAGGAGAAGGGGAACAAGACATAATCCAGGTGTTAGCAAAAGTCACCCTTTGCAATCAGAAAAGCCCTAAATAGCTTCCTTTTCCCTTTTCTATCTTTTCTCTTTTAAAGCAAACAATCAAACGCAATCCACCAGGGAGAGTGATTCATCATGAAATCTCTCTGTCTAATCAGCATGCCCAAGAAGATTTTGGTCTTCTTATAATTACATGGAGCACAGAAGTTTTAAGCCGTGCTCCTTCCCAGCGTAAATGAACCGGGTGAGAAATCCCTTCGAGTCCCACACCTCCTTATCTGATGGGCAGCCTCATTCCCTGGTCCCAAAACAGAAGTTAACATTGCTTTCATTACTGTCAAGGGCAACCGGTCTGGTATCAGATTATCACACTTCTTCCCACCTCCTCCTCTCCTCATCCCAGCACTTGTGGGCATAGGCACGTGCATGCTCACACACACTTGGCCCAATTTCCTTATCCATGTGACGGTGGATTTTGACAGCTATACAGGTAGAGGCTGTGAGCTGGGTATCTTTACCGCGAAAAATATTTAGCTGTAGCAGGGAAAGCTAGAAGGCGAAGGAATCGGAAGGACATAATGAAGAGAGCAGCAGCAAATGAAAAGATGGAGTGGATAAGTAAAGAAGAAAGAGACTTTAATAAAAATGCACAACAAATAGAGGAATGTGGAAGATTGTTTCTATGGTAATGCAAGTAAGACTGCAAAACTGCTGTCTGCAAGCAAATGTATTTAAAATGAAACATGAGGTAACTGAGGTAACAGAGTCTGTGTCACTAATGGCAAAGCAATTTAGCAGCATTGAGTCTCCAGCATCCTCTACCCCTTCACCACCAGTTGCAACACGAGAGCACTGCCCCAGATTTTGGTGTCAGAGACCCTCTGCAGGAGGTAGCGTCCCCCCTCAGCAGCCACGGAGCACCGCTTGGGTCGCAGGGCTGTCCCTCCCCACCAGCACACAACCACCCAACACAGAAGGCCCTGAGGAGTAGAGTAGATGATCCTTGCCAAGAAAAGCCATCCTGCCTGGCTCCCTCTTCCCCCCCAGCACTGGGTACGGGGGTGTAGACACAGTAGCTTCAGTCAGGCCCATCTGCCCTCCTTCTCCATTGACTCCATCCACCACACAGGACAGGGCCAGCCTCTGAGCAGGACCTGGGCTCCTCTCAGGACTAACTGGTGGCGTCCCAGCTGATGACAGGTATTTAGGAGGAAGGTGTCAATCTGAGGATGGGACCTGGGAAGGAGTTAGCTGGACCAAGGAGAGGGAAAGAGCTGCTGTAGACCCTTTCAGAAGCCTTTTGAAGCACAGACCTTAAAAGGAGGCAGAGGACATGATGGAGTTTGCCCACGCTGAACTGGGGACATCATGGGAAGGCAGTGATGTTTGTGGTGGGGTTTCGCAGGCAGACAAGGCACTGAGATGGCTGTAGGAATGGGCAAGAGTGAGGTCTGGGCTTGGCTTACAGTAGGTCCTGCGCATGTTGTGTAATGGCATCTGCTCCATCAATGCAGCACCGCTTTGCAGAGGCAGGCAAGGGAAACAAGTCTTCTAGATCAGGCTCATGGCTTGATCCAGCCACGCTGACTTGAATGTTCCCTTCCTGCACAGGTTCTGTCAGTCTTAAAAATTTAGCCCCTTAGAGACACGCTGAATCCCTAGTTGAGTCCCGTAATGGGGTTTGCTCCTCTATTTCTCTTGCTGCCCCCCATCTCAGCCAGACCACTGCCTATACCCTCCTTCTTGGGCCCAGGAGCCTTTCTGGAAAGGGCTGGCATGTCGGGACAGGCAGGGATGGGCACTCAAGCTAGCCCAGTTACAGACACGGGATGCCTCCCCTCTCACGACATCAATGTCATCAGCTCACCAGGACCCCACTGAGCCCTCCCCTTAGCTTGCCTTGGATCAGTGACAAGAGCTTGTTAAGACCTTGAAGTTGTGTGCCTATAATATACTGTAAAATAAAATATGTTACTTTCTATGTGGTAAATTAGAATGAATTTTTAGGGCAAACAGACTGAAATAAAAGCTTAAAATAGAGAGGAAATGAACTCAAATACAGCTACTTGGCTGATGAGCCTGTTCCTGAGCTGTTGCAAGGAAGGCGAGATTATTAAAAAAAGAAATTAGCGTTTCCTCCATATGACCTTTCTCAGAGACCCTGGCCGCTCTCTCCTGGAGTCATACAAGACCTTCCTTTCCAAACCAGGACTCGAACAAGAGACAACGCAGGCTCATACCTCCATGTGCCAGGAGGCAGGTGGCCAGCTGCCAGCAGCCCCGGCTCTCCCAGCCTGAGAAACCAGCCCCTCTCGCTCACCTCCAGCAAGGCGTCTGTGTTATACCAACGTCAGAAGCAACAGGCCAAAGATGACAGGTACACTTGTCTAAATTAAATGTTGCTGAGTGGTTCGCAGGTAAAGGGCTTGCAGCAAAGTCTAAGATATAAACTGAAGTGCAAAGAGATTGCTTCAACATCCGTGCTTATCAGTTTTGCTGCTAGATGCCCCTCTTTCAGCTATGTGGCATTTCAGTTCCCTAAACTCTAGTAGGCTGTATTTATTTCCATTTTCTGAACAGGAAAAGCTGTAACCTAGCACCTCAGGCACTGTGCTGAGGCTTTGGAGAGTTGTCACTGCGCATGCAGCCATGGCAATGCCTTTATTGAAAAAAAAACAGGGATAATACATCCATGCTGCAACTAAATCCAGGTTATAAGAGCCTCATATGAGGGCCCTTTGAGTGCTCAGGACTTATGCTGCTACATGTACTCCCTTTGAATCAAGCTCAGCTTTTTTTTTTCTTCAACATAAGACAGCTTATTTACTCCTAGTGCTCTTATTTGCGCTATGCCACTGCCATTTATCAAAATGCAGTTGGTGTCAGCTATATTTCTCTGCTGTCAATCCGAGCGAAAGAGCAGTGAATGAGGCCCTTTCCCTTTCATTAGCCACCTTTGTTCCTTAAAAAAAGCTGTATCTGGATATGGTTTCCACTGTATTAACCAAGTGGTACGGAGCCTTCCCATTGCAACCCCTCTCTCCAAAATGTTGTGTGGACATCACTTAGTTGTTTAATTGGGACTGTCCCCTTCCTGCTAGTTAAGGGAGTGTGCCCATGACCAGAAACGAGCTATGTGTCTGTCGTGGTTTTGTGTAGCAGGGAAGCTACAGTGACAGCTTCTGTGAGAAGCTGCTGGAAGTTTCCCCTTTGTCCAGCGCACCTGGCTGGGTCTAGGGCAGACCCACCACTGGCCAAGGCCAAGCTCATTGGCAACACTGATAACACCTCTGTGATAATGTATTTAAGGAGGAGGAAATTAAAAAAAAAGAAAAAAAAAGAGAGAAGCAGAAGCGAGAGGTAGAAAGGGGAAGGAATGAGCTTTGTTGGCCTTCCAGCCCTCACCCTCTGGCCTCACACTAGGCAGCCATCTGGGCCCAGCCGCAATAACTGAAGAGAGGAGATGTGAAGAGAACCTGAGAGGCATCTGCCTGAGCTTGATTGTGAAGAATTTCTTGTGAGAGGAACGGCTGTGGATGCCAAGGTCAATGAAGAAGGACGGGGAGGAGTAGTGTTGCTCCCTACAGATTCCCCTGCAGCCCATGCTGAAGACCATGGTGGAGCAGGTTGTCCCTGTGCAGCCCATGGAGGTCCACAGAGGAGCAGAGATCCACCTGCAGCCCATGGAGGACCCCACGCCAGAGCAGGTGGATGCCTGAAGGAGGCTGTGGCCCGTGGAGGGCCCACACTGGGGCAGCCGTTACAGAGGGACTGCACCCTGTGGAAAAATGACCCACACCGGAGCTGTTCATGAAGGACTGTAGCCCGTGGGAGGGACCCCACGATGGAGCAGGGAAGGAATGTGAGGAGATCTTCCCCCGAGGAGGAAGGAGCAGTGGAAAGTGACATGTGATGAACTGACCACAACCCCTATTCCCACCCTGTGCCGCTCAGGGAGGGGAAGGAGCTGGGGATAATTTGAAGTGAAGTTAAGCTTGGGAAGAGGGAGGGGTGGAGGGAAGTTCGTTTTGTTCTCTCTCTCATTATTCTGCTTTGGGCTTTGGTTTTATTAATAATAATAAAGAAATGGTTTTCCCCAAATCGAGTCTGTTTTGCCTTTAATGGTAACTTCAATGATCTCTCCCTGTCGTTACCTCAAACCTTGAGCTTTTTGTTATATTTTCTCTCCTCCATTCTCTCAGAAGGTGGGGAGAGTGAGTGAAAAACTGCATAGTTTGGTCCCGTGTGGGGCTAAACTACAACAGCATGCAAAGAAAGGAAGCCATGGTGGTGCCTGAAACACTCTCAGGATGTGATATCTGCTTTTATTTCTCAGTGATCCAGACTTGACTTCACCCATACTCTTCCCTCCCACCTTAAAAGACAAAACTACTCTCAGCCTGCTGCCAGGATGGGCTGAAAGACACCTTTCCTATTTACAGTGAACACCCCAAGTTCTCTTTTCCTCCCCCTGTTCAAGTTCAGGGCTTGTTTTGGCAGTTGGTTGGGTTTTTTTTGTAAAAATGGTCCTTGTGGAAGCAGCCTGCCTGACAGCCCTCCTGGCTAAAATCTGGTGTTTATCCACAGAGCAGGAACGGTTTGTGCCGCTGAAGCTTTCTTATTCTCATCACCTACATGCTACTAGTCTGCTTTGAAGAAGCACCTCTAGGGGTGAAAGCATGCTTCTGTCTCTAAGCTTAATTCAATCCCTGTCTCTTTGCAGAGACTAACAACAAGGGAGACACATGGCATGATTGATGGGAGCCAAATGAATAATTCATGGCATATCATTTATTTTGATGAATTTTAGCCTCTTTTTCTGTTTGCAAATTGTCTGCAAGCAGCTTACGAACATCTCAAATGTATATGGGATTTGAAATTAACTGCTGGATACTTTCCGCGAACAACTCCTAGCCTGTAGATTGCTCACGAACCATTCAGCAGAAAGCACCTGAAATTTCAAATTCTAGCCACGTCGATTAGTTTGATTGCTCTTGTGAGCCAGAAGCTCATCTACACGCTGGTGCAAATGCAGAGGAACTCTGCAGACTGCACTGGGGCATGACTTCAGGTTGACTATGTTGTTACCGGTCTCAGAATCTGCCCAGAAAACATTTCTGTTCTCTAAGCAGGTAGGTAACATTTTAAATCAGGTGTCCTCAGTGACCAGGAGAAGAGAAAGTAAAACAAAGTAATTCTCAGTTTACATTTATTTTCCATGAATCATAAAATGTTTTGTTCCAGTAACTCTCCCTGCCAGTAAACACCCATATCTTTAACGTGCCTGGCTATCAGTCAGAAACCTGTCATTTCTTACCTGCTGCATTTCCCATCAGTTACCATGACATTCCTGCTTCTAGAAATCCATTAAATGAGCTTGCTAAAGCAAATGCAGGACTAGACTCACCAGCCGGCTGTCTCAGCTCTACGCCAGCGTCACTCCACTGAGGTCAGTTGGATAAAACTGGTGAAATACGACAGAGGACTGTAATAGGGTGTGTTGGTTTTGTTTAGTGAGTGGGGGATACGGTGGCAGCTTCAGCGAGAAGCTGCTGGAAGTTCCCCCTTTGCCCGGTGGACTGGGCCAGTCCTAGGGCAGACTCACTGCTGGCCAACGCCAAGCCCATTGGTAGCAGAATGTTCCCTGATAACGCCTCTGCAATAACATATTTAAGAAGGCAAAAAATAAAAATAAAAAAAAATTAAATAAGAGAAGATGTGAAGAAGCAGAAGTGGGACAGGCATGAGTCTTGTGGGCCTTGCAGGCCTTACCCTCTGGCCTCCCATTAGGCAGCCATCTGGGCCCAACTCGGCCCGGCCCGGCTGTAAGAAGTGGAGAGGAGATGAGATGTCAAAAGAACCTGAGAGACATCTGCCTGCCTGTTGTGAAGAATTTCTTGTGAGAGGAACGGCTCTGGATGGCAAGGTCAGTGAAGAAGGAGGGGGAGGAGTAATACGGCTCCTGGCCAAGATTCCCCTGCAGCCTGTGGTGACGACCATGGTGGAGCAGGTTGTCCCCCTGCAGCCCATGGAGGTCCACAGAGGGGCAGAGATCCACCTGCAGCCCATGGAGGACCCCACGCCAGAGCAGGTGGATGCCTGAAGGAGGCTGTGGCCCGTGCAGGGCCCACACTGGGGCAGCTGATTCCTAAGGCACTGCACCCCGTGGAAGAACAACCCACATCGGAGCAGTTTATGAAGGACTGTAGCCCATGGGAGGGACCCCGCACTGGAGCAGGGGAGGAATGTGAGGAGTTCCTCCCCCAAGGAAGAAGGAGCAGCAGAAAGTCGTATGTGATTAACTGACCACAGCCCTTATTACCTATTCCCCCCTGTGCTGCTTGTGAGGGGGAAGGAGGTAGAGGTGAATGAACATAAAGTTAAGCCTGGGAAGAGAGAAGGGTGGGGGGAAGTTACTGGTTCTCTTTCTCATTATCCTGCTTTGGTTTTAGTAATAAATAAATTGTTTTCCCCAAGTCAAGTCTGTTTTGCCTGTAACAGTAACTTTAAGGATTTCTCCCTGTCCTTATCTCAAACCTTGAGCCTTTTTGTCCTTATATTATCTCTCCCTCTTTCCTTGGAGGGTGAGGGGAGTGAGAGAGAGACTGCATAGCTTGGTCCTGAGCAGGGCTAAACTACAGCACAAGAGGAAGTAATTTTTGTTTTAATATTTTAGCAACAGTCTTGTAGTAAAGCAGATCAAGAGAGGGCTTCAGCTGGTGGGATGCTATTTTTGGGAACCAGAAGGATCTCTCATTGAACTGGATAATTCTCGATGCATGGGCATTTAGCAAGCACTTAACTGATATTCATCTAAGTCTACTGGTCCTTGTGCCAAATTCCTGCTGGCTTTCTAGGGACCAGTAGGTCTATTTTACACAAGGCCATAAATGGCCAAGCAGCTGGTAGAGCCTGTCAGAGCCTGTCATGCTATTCCTATGGAGTACATCTGAACAAATGCCCCAGTAGTGAAAGGCCAAGTCACCGGCCTCTAGTCCTACCCTCGTCAGGGCTAAGCAGGCAGATGAGAGTCTGTCTTAGCTAAAAGCTGAAAATCTGACTGAAAATCCTTTCTGACCAGATTATCTGGCTTCAGCAAGACCCCAGCTACTCAGAAGTCAAGACACTATTGCAAACATTGAAACCCAACCTGACTGAGCTCCGAGTGACAGCTGGATATTAGTTTTCTCCAAGCTACTCTGCCTGCAAAGAACCCCCAGCACAGCAAGGTGAACGGGGAACTCTTCATCAATGTGAACCAGCAGCTGATGCTGCTCCTTCTTTACCTTTCCACATCTCTGCCTATGAAATGCCCAATATCAGACCTGCTGCCAGCCTCCCTCAGCGCTTTTTCCATTTGCCACAGCTGTGCTTTGCCAGGCCTACTGCTTCATACTTGTTTTCTCACTCCAGTCCTATTGCGTCAGAAACGCCGGGATGGAGGAGGAGGCAGGATGGCAAACACAAGCGCCCTTTGCTGCAATACCAATGGAGGAAAGTGCTGTGCCAGAGTGGGGGGTGGCATTTCCTCGGGGCAGAGCATAAGTTGTGTGGCACTCCCAGCCCACCCTACATTTGTGTCAGCCTTTTGCTGCAATACTTGTAAGTCTGTCTTTGCTGAAGTCGTTTTGGCAGCTGAGTCTTAAATATAGACTCTAATCACAACTGCACATGTTGTACAATCAGCATAAAAACTGATTAACTTTTATATAAGCTTGTGTTCATGGGGCAATTCAAGATGCGGGAGCTGGCACCAGCTCAGGGTCTGAGTCTGTGTCTCTCTGCCATGCATACCATAAAAACAGTGTATGGCATATTTAATAGAGAACCAAATTATATATAATGGGAAATTAAGAGGAAGAGCTATGAAATAGCCTTCATAAATTAGGTGGACCATCAGGCTATATTACATACACATATATATATGTATATATAATCCAATGGAATGAACTGCTGTGAAAATGCTTATTGTACTGAAGAGTCTTCACGTTTTATTCTTCAGTAGTTTTATTTCATCAACGGGGCAGGTTCATTTCATTTTGAGAAAAGCGCAGGAGGGAAAAATGAACCACTCCAGCTCATACAGTTTCTGTAGAAGGAAAGGGATGGTGTTGGGGAAGGAGGTATTTGTCGGTGTACAGACCCAGCACTGAGGTACCCTGTGAGTTCAGTTCAAACGCATTATGGTAGATGTCCGTTACAAAGCTAATGTCATTCAGGACAGCAGTCGTACCTCAGGACATAAGCTAATCTACAGCGAGGTCTACAACTGAGGTCCAGGAAAAAAAAAAAAGTTGCCCTCTGGAATTGAACTCCAGAGAAATCTGCACCTTTGCTTGAAAGATTCAGCACTCACCATGCTGGGAGGCACAGAGTTTGACTTGATGGCTCTTTGAGCTCCTCTGGTCCTTTAATTGCACTCTGAATTTCTGAGCAACTGGACATTATTTTCCATGCAATTCTCCCTACAAAAATAATCCATTTATTGGTCTGTACTCCCCTACTTGTCATATTTTATATCCCAAGTCCCCAGTGCTTCTCACTGACTCCTGGTGCACCGAAAGCAAACTATAAAGCAGCCAGTGTTTGAACAGCTGCCAGGAAGCGCTCCTACTCGCAGGGCTACTGGCTTGCTTTCCCAGGCAGTGGGTGCTTCATCTTTAAAATCAATCTGATGCATTGGCACAAGCCCAGGAAGTGTTAGTCCATCTGCTGCCTAACTCTCCTGGTTTGTTTGTAGAGGCTTGCCGTCAGCTGTTCAAATCCCTCTTTTTTCACCTCCAAGGAATTTCCTTTTTTTTTCCCCCCCTAGCCTCCACCAGGATCCCAATAATCCCCACTTCACTTTCGCTATCTTAATCAGCCTCCAGAAAGCCATGGGAAGAAGCTTAGGAGCACAGAGTGCAATTAACACTCCTCATTTAGCTGGCATGGAAAGCACCATACAACAGGGCAGGTGAGGCAGGAGAAGCTCAGGTTTCTGAGATAGCGTTTGGCACAGTCAATCCCCAAGCTGAACACCATTCCTCTACGGGGCTAAAGAATAGCATCCTACTTCCCACACTTTCCTCCTGCCTGTTGCAACAGCAGACTGCAAAGCACTCCTGGTAAGAGACCAGTAGAAGACCCCACCAGTTACCTGCTGCCTGGTGGTGGTCTCAGCCAAACAAAGTCCCACTGCTTTGGTACTTGTTTCAGAAGTATGACTATGGCAGTGAGCAAAGAGGTTGGAGACTATGGGGAAGAAGACACTGCTGGTGGCCACAGCAACTTCCTCTGTAACTGCTAGCTGCCAGTCTGAAGGGACATGATTTTTGCAGCCCAGTGAGTGCCTGGAGTTCCCTGAGGAGGGGCTTTCCAAGACTCAGCCCTCTACAAAGACTGCTAGGCTCAGTGACAGACTCGGTGCTAAGCCTGCCCCAACAAAGTCTAGAGGGAGATCCCATCCACCATGTAACACCTGGCTGAACTCAGGTGTCTGCTAGAGGAACAGGGCTCCCCATCACACTTCATACTCCATCTCATCTAGGGACGAGACTCTGTCCCAACCAGGTAAGATTTAGGGCTGTTCAATCTCTCACATGCAGCCTTGGCTAGCTGCAGGAGCAGGATGCACCTTGAGCATGGCCTGGCTTGCTCCTGCCTGACCCTCCACAACAGTCCTCTGGGAAGAGCAGCAGCCAACCCCTCCTCCCTTTCTCAGCGCAGAGTGGAGATGAACACCAGCATGGATATGCACGGACCATAACCCCGTGGCAGAGCCACTTGAGGATGGCACCATTTTTCCTTTAGGGCTTCCCAGAGTCACTAAACACCTCCTCTGGGACAGGATGAGAGATGGGGTAGGGTTTACCAGCATTCAGTTCCTCTCTCTCTCCCCCCAGCTCATGTTTGTGGCCACGCTGTTCGACACAGTGCTTCAGTCCCGACTTGCAGGGCTCCGGCTGCTCCAGCCCTGAACAAAGACGGCCATTCAGCCCAGACCGTGCAGTGGGTTAATGCTACAGATGAACATCTACCATTGTTGCCAGCACTGCAGCCCAGAGAAATTAAATGCAAATTGTCTTTGTTCCTGAGCACAGACCCCCATTTCTTCAGCCCCAGGAGCCTAACAGACACCCTCTGTGCTCCCCATTTGTTCTCCGCGTATCACCTGCTTGTCAGCTAATACCCAGCTAGGCTGCGGGATTTAGCCTTGGGCACAGCCTGCTCGTGTGCAACAGCATACAGATAATCTTTCAGGGCTGTAGCTACACATATATCACATACAGCGGGATGCGTTTCAAAATAAAAACATCAAAGATCAGTCAGCGGGTCAGCAGGCAGCAGAGCTAAAACACAGCAGGTTTCCTGCTCGTAAGGGAAAAGCATCACTGCTTCGAAGCCTAGCAATCCACAACTCCTCCATAGCTGGGGCAACAGCAGTACCGTGCCTCCAAACCTTGGTGCAAGAAACCCTACTTCTCCCTCCCGTTGTGCCTTGTATCCAGGAATAAGAGCATAAAAAAGAGCCAATTAAAGTCAGGCTTCAGATCAAAGAAAAATTTCCATGACATTAATCTTTAAAGGTAGGAAATAACTTAAAGGACACTGAGAAAGCTCCATTGTTTGGAGTGCTTAATCCTATGACAGAAGAAAACAACAGCATGAAAAACCCCAACTTTTTGACAGTACAGGTGACACACCATATAATTTAACGAGCTTGGTTTGCCAAGACACCTCTAACGTACCAAAGGCACCCATCCTGTGAAGGCCCTGAAGACACAAATCCCAGAGCTCCGCTATGATCGGCTGGATTTCCTGCAAGCACAGTCTGAGCCCCTACCTGCTGCAGCTCTTCTTGGGGCCGGATCACAAATACCACTGAGATAGTTCAGTCTCAGGATAACAAAGATGGGCCCCTCAGCTCACAGTTCAGATACTTGATTAGTTGCTGCAGCTCAAGACGACACTACTTATCTACCGAGCTCCAGTGGCAGAGCGCATACACACTTAGCCTATCACAAAAGTGAGATAAAAATGTATTTGCTTAAATATTTTTCATTGTGGCTTACACAAATACGCTTTACCTCATGTTTGGTCACAGCGCGCTTGCCTGCCTGAGCCTCCGGCTCACAGCAAGCTGTGCTTTTAGATCCACAAATCCCGGATTCGAGCCTAGATGATGATGATGCCTAAGGCCATGATGTTGTATTGACACAGGACGTAAGATCTGCACAGAGCTGACAGCAAGACTGAGGTTTGTATTTTGTATCAGGCTTATCACCATGGTATCTGATCAGCTCTATCCACTACCAACCGTCACTTACCTGTGTAAAGCAAGAACATTCAGGTCACCAGCTTTGCTATTTGTGAGCAATGAGGCAGACAAATCTCTGATTTAGAATAGATGAACCTCCAATTGGCTGATGCATGAAGTGAGAAGCTTTACTTAAAATAGCCAAATATGGGTTTTCACACCACATTTAGAAATCTTCATCATCTGCACATTAGTTCACTAGCTTTCTTAAACACACAGATATTTGCGCTCCCAACACACTGAGGGAAAACTCCGTTTTCATGAGTCAGTTCCTGGTAGAGAGCAGAGAGAGCTGGATAGTCCTCTGCCAAGAGGAAACGATGAAAGCCACAAATCAGCCAAAGCCATATGGCTACAAAATGCTGAGGTTCCCCTCCCTCTCCGTAAGGGCAGGGCAGAGTTTTTGCAGATGTTAAGAACCTTTCCTTGGTCCACAAAATGCAGATTAGCCCATTTAATCGATTCCTAGCTGTGGAGATACCCAGTCCAAGACAGGAGGAGCAAAAGGATCAACGCAGCAGATGGCATGTAAAAGAAAAGCAGCCATCAGACTGACAAGTGGCAGGGCTTACGATTTTCATGCTGTTGCAGAAGACCCCTGGAAACTGTTTTCAGCAGAATCAGAGAAAGAGAAGGCATTTCAGAAGATGAGCATTGAAAATAACAGTTGAAAAAGGCTGAAATATTTAGAGCAGGTGAAGCTGCTCAGTGGTGTGCTATAGAGGCTGGCTTCCTCCCAGGTGGTCTTGAGCACCACGTTCATTTCTCAGACCAGTTTAACATCTCAAGCCTGAGAGTTATGGACATAGTTATCGCATCTGACTGGGCGAATATTTCACACTCAGTACTGAGTTGCATCTTTTGCTTTTCTTTAACAACCACAATAATACCCTACACTTCTGAAACCTAAGGAATGTTGTACAGCAGGCAAAAACTATTTCTGTAATCACTACGCAAACAGAAGAAGTGCATGAAGGGGTGAAATACTGCAGATGCTGAGATACAGCACTTCACAAGGAGGATGAGCAGCCTGGCAGAGACTACCCTGCCCAATACTGAAGATTAGAACCTGGGCAAAATGAAGGCTCGTGAGCGTAGGTATCCACAAAAGCTGAGCTCAAAGCAACCTCAACCTTTGATCAGTCAAAGAGCAGTGGAAGATATTACCTTACATAAAGACTACAACACCAGGAACCCACACTTACTACATCTCAGCTTATGGTGCCACTGCTAACAGGCCATGATTGGGTCAGGCTCATGTTCAGTGCTAAACACTTTGAGCAGCAGAGCCTGAGGGAATCCAAGGCAAGGAGAACAGAACCATCCATGCTGTAACACATGCCACACAGCCTTCAAGACCTGCTTTTTAAAGCTCTGGAAATCCACCACTCCAGCTAACATCTGTCAGCTGCAAGGAATTAGTCTCATTGTGGCATTGCTCACCTGCAGTCTATATTGGCTCCAAATGAAAAGGAGGAAGGGGCTACCATGGCAGTGCTTTTTTGTTTTAACCTGTCCTGTTCTGTGCTGCAATTCCCATCCCATCTGTCTCTTGTAATAACAAAATAAATGCATTCTTGAAGTACTATAAATAAAAACAGCAGGGCAGACCTTGCTTTGAACTGAGTTGCACTGGGTTTTCTGCTTTGCTGTCTTCCTGCATGCTTTCCACTTGAACATTTCCTGCTGGCTTTGAAACAACACCCCGAAACAGACTTGCATCTGAACTTGTGAATGTTTAATTTTAAGATTGTCCTGAAAGGAAGACTCCCAACCTTCCCAGTCCCCAAACAACAGAGTTTTATCACTGCACCTGAAAGTAATGAAGCCTCAGTGGCTCTTCTTCTCATTCACTGAACCAGAATGAAAGCTCAGTTCTGCCTATAGAGAGGAAACTACATCACAAGCCCTGCAACCACAAACTTCATTTCACTCCAGTTCACTTTCACTCCCTCCTTCCTCTCTCTTGCTGCAGAGTCTGAACAACTCCCATGCTGCCATAAGAAAGAGAACCCGCTCTTGTGCTGAAGCCCAAGGCAAGGCTTTAAAGCCAAGGCATGCCTGCTTTGCCATCAGACGTATCACTGCAGTGCTTCTGGCTGTGCTTCGGCCAGCTCTGGTCAAGGCAGTTGTGACAGCAGTACCTGTGGGGCCGGGGTTGTAAGGGCTAAAGGGAAGATGGCATCCCCACCCGAGGCAACCGGTAGCCCAGACTGAAGCCTGACTTTTGAGCTGTGGCACCTGTGAGAAGCCAGCTGAGTGCTATTTTGCCTGCTGGTGCTGAGTGTCTCCATCTGCAGCATGGGGTAGGGTGGGAGCTTTGGGATGGGGCTGAGTTCCACCCTGAGCATGCAGGACCAGCAGTGCCCTGGGACTTGAGGGACAACTCTGCCAAGACTTACCTGCATCTCTTTCAGGTACCACCTTGAGTTTCACCAGCCATGTTTGTCCTGCCTGTGTGCCAAAGACCCACAGCAGGGACCAGGAAGAACAGAAGTGTGTTAGATTCTCTGCAATTTGGGATTTTATTTTAAACCGTCCTCCCCAGCAGTTGGGGTAATGGATCAGGCTCGGAGCTGCAGGGTCTGAGGTGACACCAGAGCTCTGCTCCGCTGATGCTCTGTGGGGAAGGTAACCTCCAAGAGGGTGCAGTGAGATGAATGAGGCCCTGCACTGCTTCAGTTAAACCGGCTGGAGCTCCTCCATCTAAGGGCTACAAGAGGTGACTGCCAGTAGTGGTGGTGGGCACTGCTCCTACCACAGCAAATGAACTCTGGTCACTTCTCAGTGCAGGTGTTCGTCTCCCCCTCTCCCTCCACAGCTTGCATGCAGTCAGTGGCAAACTCTGCACAGCCAAAGGAGCTAAGGGGAAGAGATTAACTCCTCTGACAACCAGGCAGGTGGTTAAGAAGGACCTTCCATTCCTATGACCCCGTCCTGTCACAAGCACTTCTATTTTAAGTCAAGACCTTCTTACTTCGAGCTTTCAGACTAGGTTAGATTTTTCAGTAAAAGAAGATGCTGACAAATATCTTCCTGATCTGATAGAGTTTGAGCTAAGCTGTGGGAGTGTCAATTCCGCATTAGCTGAAAGAATTCTTAACAAAAAAAAAAAATAATATTTGCTCCATTTGGCAAGCCACTTTCCATCAAAGTGGCAGAAGTGGACTACTTGAATGTTAAATTAGGAATTAAGAGATGTAAGGACAAGGTTGATTCTCCATGTTTAATAAAATCTACATTTCAGACTCATAGCATTTATCCTGTGTGCCATCAGATGTAACGTTTTGCTCCCTTACTGCTGTAAGAAGCTCAATAACATAACTATTTGCAACTTCTTGCAAATCTGCGTTGCTGGACAACAGCTCCTAGCTATGTCGGGTTTTTTTTTTTTGTTACAACCTCCTCCGCTGCATTAAAGAACCCTCCCAATACCTGGTCTGTTGCCCTGCAGAAGCACTTGAGTATCAGAATTGAAAAGCCACCTCTCAATCTCCTTTCTGGAGACTATAGTTCATATAAAGTGGCTGGCTTCACATTTTAGAAAAAAAATGTATTTGCAAGATTAACAAACAAAATATTAATAGATTTTATTATAATTAACATTATTGGAATTACCCTTGTTGTTGTTTTTCTTGGTGTTGATGTTGGTTTAATATCACTGCTGAGAAGCTCTATTTAAAGCATGGATAGAACACAGCTCCTGCCCTGAAGAGCTTAATGTCAAAAATTTGGCTTTGTGGAAGATATGTTGCAACTACCCACAGGTTATTGGGCTCGCTGCAGCAGTAACTATATCAAGTTCAATGGGCTGTGATGTTGTACACAAGAGGTCTGGCCGGATGATCTAGTAGTCCCTCCTGGTCTTAAGCTTGTGAATCTAAATAAACAAGACAGGAAGAGGAGGTGAAATCACTTAGCAAGAAGCACAGCGCTGCCTAAGACACAAGTGACTAAACTCACAATGCAGCATCCCAGCCACTAAGTCACCGAGTCTCAGAGCTTTTTTGGGAGCATGCCGAGCAAACACTTTATGTCCTTCCACCAACATTTACTGTAAGAGTAGGAGCAAAACACCGTATGTATGGTAACATCCCTGCACTGTGCATTCATGTATGCTTTGAGGGCACAACTGACAATGCCTGAGGGGTAGAGATGGAGAAGGAAAGCAAGATTTCACTTGCTTTAGATTAAAGTCTTCAATGCCTTAAACCCCCTGACATAGTCTTTCATGACCTTCCTCCACCCCCCGGCTCCCACAACTTCCCCCCTGTGAAATACTCTGCTAGATTATACTGGTTTTTGTAAAAACACCTAAGACCTTGTAAGCATATGTAAAAGTCAGACTTTCATATAGGCTTTCTTCACCTTGCGATTGCAAGCTGTTTTTATGTTCTTTCCTGCAGGTCCCAGTCATCCACGACCTCCTTTTTTTTTTTGCAGTTGTGTGTGCGAGCATAAATGATGCATAGATGTACAATCACATGTAGGTTAGGGGAGACGGAAGCAACAAAGGCTACACAGCTGCCAGACGGGAGTTGCAGGGGTAGGTGGACTTACACCTAGAATGAAATTGCTCCTCTCCTTTCATAGTGCAGCTTTATTTACCTCCGTCTCTTGTTCTTCTCACCATCCCCGTTCCCTTTAATGTCATTGCTATTAAAGTTATTAGGAAAATTATTCATTCAATTGCTCGTAGAAGCTGCCCAAAGATAAATACATTCAGCTTAATAAACCTTGTTAGCAGGAATGAAGGAGAGAATGCCTAATTAATGTATTAATGATTATAATGCACTTTGAAGATGAAAAGTGCCATGAGCTCGAAGGGCACGTTTCTGCCCTCCGAAGTCCCTAGGAATTGTGTGCAGAAGCTGATTCTAAACATTACCGTTGCTCCAGTGTGGCAGGGAAAAAGATGCATGTACCACAACTACTCCTCAATACCCTGGATCTGCATCTGGAGGTTAACCCATCTTCCAGATACCACCTGGTTAAGACAACATGGCTACTTATTCTCCTCCAAAAACAGGAATGGTGGAGTGCCAGGAGGAACCGTTTAATGCAGTTCATCCACACTCTGTGGATACACAGCCCAGCTATAATACCCTTACCTAGAAAGAACAGATTGAAACCTCACACCTTGGAAGGAGAACACTACCATTTCTTACCACTCACACGAATGGGTTTTCCCAACTCCTGGTATGCCGAGAGTCTCCCCTCAGACAAGAGCTGCTGGGACAGTCCCCTCGCTAATAGATGAGATGCAACAAGTCTGGTGAAACTCTTAGAGAAATAACAGTTTAGGGCAGAAGTGCGGGCAGAAATACGTTGACAGATGATAATCCCTAGCTATTGCAGTGAAAGAGCATGTGGGTCAAAGGAGATTTCCAGCTGGTGAAATTTCCATGGCTCAGGAACAAAAGTATTTCTCCTCTCCAGGTTTCTCCTCATTCAGACAATACAGCATAGGCTGAGATCTGAAGAAGAGATTTGCCTCTTGCTGCAGTAAGAAATCTGCCTTTATGGCAAGGGACAACAAGTTGCCTAGAAAGTCTCTTAGATGTCGCTGCATAAACAAAATACGAGCTGCTAATAACAGGTTTCTCAGGCACGCACTTCCTTTGCATGTGGTACCAGGAGGCACATACTCTAGGCTCTCATTATTATGGGCTTAGGTTATGAAAACTTTCATGAAGATTTTTTAAATGTCAGTCTGAAGAAATCAGGTACTCACAGCTCACATTTGCATAGCTGTCTCCTGAAAACACTGAGCAGCCTCAACAAATCCTAGAAAATGAAGAAAAATGCACACTAAAACAATAGCAAGTTTCACATACATCTTGTGGGAGGACAAAAGGGGCAGAAATTATGCTGTCAGCCTACATATTTTCTGGTTATCACTTGAAATCTTGTGAATAAACTGAATAATGCTGTATCGCTCACCTCGGTAGCGATACATTAAAAAAATATATAAAAAATAATAATATCAGATCATAAAAAATAATAATCTCAGATCACCTAGGTACCCATAGAGCATTAAAGATTCTGCAAACCTCACGAATCCCCTACGGGGAAGACTCAAGCCTGTGTCAGAGGCCAAAGAAGGTGATGCCTCGGCAAGCGAAGCACACAGGTTGACCTGCAGCAGATGCAGGAAGGAAGCCACACCAAAGCCCCCAGCTTTGCTCCCAGCCCCAGGTGCTCAGAATGAACTGCACCCCTGCGCCTTGGGGACAGGGATGAGCAGCAGCCACTTGCGCTTGGACAGACCAGCTGTGCTCAAGTGGCAACGGTTTTTTGCCAGGCGAAAATCAGCATCTTGTTTGTTCTAGTGTCTCTTCTCAAGTGATAAGCACTTGATAAGCTACTTTGCCTTCAGGGGATTATGGGCTGCCAATTACTGACTGGATGAAGAGTAATAAATCAGCCTTCACTCCACAGGTTTATACACTGTCTGATAAAGCTGAGGCTTTGTTTGCGCAGGCAGTTTAATTCACTGATGGCAGTAGTTGATCAAGTTGTCTTTTATGGATTTGCCTATTTGTGCCTCAACATTTTTTTTTTTTTTTGTAACATGGTCGTTTACTCTTCCTTTCTTTTCCTGGGATATTAATAAAACCCAAACCCAACAATACCATTCCCTGAGGTTACTGAAGGGAACTCCCACACGCCGCTCTAAAACTGGCATGAGAAACTAAACATAAATCAATCACTTCTCCCCGCAATGTTGTTTCTTCTCCCACCCACCGTCTCTCACACCTGACAGTGTGGTAGGACAGCGAGTGCCTGCTCACAGTTCACACCGCCACGCGTGTGGAGGCCCACCACCGAAAGAGGTTTCTAGGCACTTGTAGAAATAGAAGCAAGGGTGCCTGAACCTAACAGAGAACCCAGTTGCTGAATGAATTAAGAGGGGACATCTCCCCGATTTCCTTCTCTTATTCTTTGCTTGCTTTCCAAATCCTCTCCACCAGCTATCAGCAGAAAGGCCCCTGTCCTCTGTTTGTGGGGAAGGGCTGAAAAGGCATTACAACTTCCCTGCTGGAAAAAGAGGGCCCAGGCTCTGTGCCTGCCTCCACGAGAAGATGTCTAGTTCAGAGCAGATCATCTCTGTAACTCCTCCCTTCAAGAAGCAATTCTGAATCCAGCTTCTACAAAAAGCCACCAAACCAATGCCAACTGCTTTCGGACAGCAGTTGGTCTCCAGAGATCTTAAAAGAGAAGCCCCAGAACTACTTGTCAGAATAGGGCTCTTCTGACACAATTCTATACCTAGAAAGGACCAGGCAGCCACTGCTGGACAGTTTTTGCAGCCCTGCAACTCTTATCGCTCTATGCTGCCATTACAAGATGCCTACAAAACACAAAATTTTGCCATTTTCATTCATTACCTTCATTCATCTTTAGAAATAGGTTCCAAAAAGTCAGTGTCCTTCTTCAGGAGGAAAGGGATGGCAATACAGCCTAGGCACTCGGAGTGCCTTTATTTATTTTTCCCAATTCCTCTTGAAGAACTGTCAAGGGGTTTGCTAGGGGGCTCTCCTGGACTAAAAGCTCTGAGAAGGTCACAGGGACACACTTTCTTTCACAAATTTTCCAGGCTTTAAAGTCACCAGAAAAAAAAAAAAAAGCAAAACCTTTCATACTTTTTTAAAAGTATGTGAATACAAATCAGTACTTCTCTATAGCAAGTCAGGTTTCACTTCCACTGGCCTGTAATATAAATCGTACAGGGTAGATACAATAACAGGAGCATCTTCCTTTTTGGAAACTTTAACCACTTGCAGACTACTTCACTGATCATACAGTAACAAATGTCAGCATTGCCAACAGTGATAAAATGGCATTTTTGTATGTTTCTTATCTAAAAAAAAATTCAAGCAATCATGTCAATGAAAAAAAAAATTAAAAAATCATTTCTCCATGCTTGCAAACACTGTTTAGGACACAAATACAGCTCTCTACCTGAATGGCTAGAATCCACTTCAAGTAGGAAAGCAATTGTTGCACTTCAGTGCAAGTGTCCTTACAACTCTGCAACACAAAAAGATTACAGAATCTCAGTATAGCTGTTATCATAGAATCACAGAATCATAGAATACCAGGTTGGAAAGGACCTCAAGGATCATCTGGTCCAACCTTTCTTGGCAAAAGCACGGTTTAAACAAGATGGCCCAGCATCCAGTCCTTTGATCATCTTTGTGGCCCTTCTCTGGACCCTCTCCAGCGTGTCCACATCTTTTTCGTACACTGGGGACCAAAACTGACCACAGTATTCCAGGTGTGGCCTGACAAGCACTGAGTAGGGTGAGACAATGACTTATTTATCTCTGCTGGTGATGCCCTTGTTGATGCAACCCAGCATCCTGTCGGCTTTCCCACAGCAGAACTGTTCACTCATATCGAGCTTGTTGTCCACCAGGACCCCCAGGTCCCTTTCCACAGAGCTGCTCCCCAGCTGGGTAGATCCCAGCCTGTGCTGCGCTCCTGGACTATGTTTTTCCAGGTGCAAGATCTTGCATTTGTCTTTGTTGAACATAATAAGGTTCTTGTTAGCCCACTCTTCCAGCCTATCCAGGTCTTCCTGCAGGGTGGCTCTCCCTTCCGAAGTTTCCACTTCCCTACTCGGTCTGGTATCATCAGCAAACTATTATCCTGGTAGACGTTTAATGGTTCAGTAATAATGACATAGCAATCTCTCAAAGTACTCCTTTATTCAGGCTATTATGTTTTAACCCACAAAGGAAGCTTCGAAGGAGCCTTCTGTTATCCAGCAGCCCTGGACTCAAATCAAGAAGTAAACAAATAGGAAGTTACTGATCCATTTCAAACTCGAAGGACAGCACTCTGTATTTTGTCTCCTCCCAGCAGGTAAGAACAGGAAAAATAACTTCTTTCTGAACTAGCAAAACA
This sequence comes from Chlamydotis macqueenii, assembly GCF_036417535.1. NCBI lineage: Eukaryota > Metazoa > Chordata > Aves > Otidiformes > Otididae > Chlamydotis > Chlamydotis macqueenii. The sequence goes on along the minus strand of NC_141558.1, from coordinate 98,245,660 downwards.
ATTTCTACTGTCTTACACAATCATCTTTTTTGACGTTTCTATCCACAATAGCAAGACAAATCAAGTATCAAGCCCCAGCCCCGGATAATTAGAAAAATCACCTGATTTTCACAGCAGCTACACAAAACCACGGGATAGATAAAACCAATGTGATGTTTGCCGGCCATGATTGTTATTCTTGCCCATCCTGCCTTTTACTTTATATCTGAGCTCGTTTTGGCACAGCAGACTTGGGCACTGCCCAGGCACAAATCGCAAACACCACACCCGGAGTCACAGGCTGAGCTCGCGGCACAGCCAGCAGAACCCTGATATCCCAGCCTGCGAGCTCGGCCTGTGGGAAATATTTCTGTTAGCGCAGCAGCAGCGAGAGAAGGCCTCAGAAGAGATGTGCTGCATCAACAGTTGGAAGTCTGGCCAAGATGAACTGTTGCTTCTAGGTCGGTGCTTTTAGGTTCACTCGCACGATGCTAACGCTCAAGCAAAACAAAGGTCGCGATCCTGTCCTTTAGCCCTGAGATGGTGCTTCTTCCAAACCTTTTACCTTCCTGGTGCTCAGAGCTCATTCATAAACTAACCCAGCCTAGGAGAAAGGACTCCAAAACGGTGACTGCAGCTCGTGCTGTTGGACCCTTGCAGGATGGCTCCATCGCGTGACAAAAGAGGAACACTGCACCCACATGGGAATGCGTTCAATAAAACAAAGCCTGCTTTCTCAGCAGGTGGTCCCCTGCCAGTGACTTAATTTATTCTAGCTAAAAAAAAAAACCCGGAGCAGTTCTTGGACAAAGACCTAGGATTAGCAAGTGAAATACAGCCTTCTTTTTAACCCCTTTGTAGCTTCTACACAGAAATGCTGCTTTGTGTTTCAGAACTCCGCTGCCTAGCCTGGAGGGGGAGGGCTGAGGGGAAAGTGGCAGCTGAACAGTGTATTTGAAATAAAGATTTAATTGTGGCAGGGTTTCAATTTTTCATTCATTCAAGCACTGTGTCCTTTTTATAGCAGGAGTCTGTTATTTCCCTCACCCTGTCCATGTCAGTCAGTTACACATTTTCGTTTCCAAGCCAAGAAGTTATACTGAAAAAATTTTAAAAGTTTATATTAAGTGAAATATATGTAACTTTTATATTATATAATACCACTTTTACTATAATATATTAGAAGTTAATATACAGTGAAATAAAACTGATGTAAAGGCAAGTAGTTTGCCTCCTTTAAAGCAATGAGTAAGATGTTACTTACCCTGTGGTCTACGCTCAGAAGCGTTCGAGCTATGTGTGTGGCTTGCAACCATATGGCTGCATCAGGGGAGCCTTGACGCTCACACGGCCAGAGATGCTACCTCACTTCCTTCCTCTGCTCCAAACCTAGCTTCCCTTTTCCCACAGTTCTTTCCAGATCCTCTCCTAACACACATAACCTTCCTTTGTTTTTACTGGCATATTAACTGTCTGCACCCTCAAGACCTCCCTTTGGTGCCCATTTGGCTGCACCCAGCACATATATGTTTCCCTTCTGGGACCCATCAGGCACTCCAGTGTCACACAGCCTGGTGGGGCAGCAGTAATTGCCTTTCCTGACACTGGCCCACATCAGCTTTTCACCTCTGAAATAAAATACAAAAATGGCACAGCGGTGCACAGAGTTCACCTTGGATGGAGTTAACTTGCTTCATAGCAGCCCTGTGGTGCTGTGCTATGCTTTTGTGGCTGTTAGCGCTGGTAACACACCACTGTTTTGGCCACTTCTAAACAGCACTTGCACACTTTCAAAGCTTTCTCTCCAAGCTTCTTGTTCAGGACCTGAGGAGGTTCATTTCCAGTCCAAAGGATGAAGTTTAGCCAGGCTCCACATGGCAAAAATGGAGAAGGTGAGCAGGCACCAGCATGAGTTACAGAGGTAGCTGCCCCAGGGCCAGACACTGTCCTGGAGCAGCCCCTGAGCCAGAGACCTGATGCCACATCATAGTCACAGTCCCAATGGAGGTCTGTGATGTGCCAGCAGTGCCCTGCCAGGGCCACAGGAGCAGGAAGGGCTTTATGTCAGACAGCTGCTGTCATGTCATGCCCTTCTGCGCCCCTGCCCTGCCTGCCCCGAGGTCCAGCTCCACTTGTGTCAGCTTCCCCACAGTCCTAATCACTTCCCTTGTCTCCTGCCCCAGCCAAACTTCATCCTTTGGACGTTGCGATGAGGCAGATGGACCCAATAAAAGCGGTAAGCCACATTCTGGGCTTCCTCTGCCCACCCCCTATCTGTAGATTAAAGCAGATAATCATGTGAGAGTATTGAGTTCCTACTACTAACTGCATGCATGTGTGAGATTGTTTTACCACTTAGGTAAAAGTTTGGATCTTTACTCTTTATCATTTTCAACAAAATAAACTTCTGTAGTTTAGCTAATGAAAGGGAACTATTTGATAAAGCTTCTTACAGGCTCAAATGTAATTAACTTACCACAGCTTATTAAATTACTGTCGCCTGAGTTGCAGTAAGTCCAGGGCTTGCTCTTAACCTGGAGTGAATGCAAAGCACCACGGCTCAGCATAGACCAAAGAGGTCTCAGATAGGTCTTGGTACTTAGCATTTGTCACAAGATAAAAACGTACACCAAGAGCGACCACAGCTCAGATAACAAAGTGTAATTGCTTAATGGCAGTAAATCGACCAGAGCTCTAAGTAGTCAGTCTTTTTGATTATCATGAGATCACACGGTAATTCAGTTGGGAAGGAAATTCAATAGGTCAGACCAGGTTGCCCAAGGCTTGATCCAAGAGCAAAACAAACCAAGCAGAGAGATACAAACTTTCAAATTTTTTACTGTATTTCCACAGTTTTGCACAGTAGCCTACCGCACAGCTGTGTAACATTCACAAATTTCTTCTTTTACAAAATGTAAAATAACAGGGTACAAAAATAAGCATTTCAACTGCTTTAATTTTGCTTATCATGTAAGCAAGAGTAGGAGTTATAACACTCACTGGCTTTTACACCAGAATATTGCTTCCACAGAAAAGCACCATGATGTGCCAAAGCCTGAAGCCTGACATCTGCTGCCAGACTGCAGCGAGCTCCCCAGAGCTCCCAGTGAGTTCACCAGGGCCAGCATAGGTGCAGCAGCTCTGCCATTTTTGGCACACAGAACCACACATTCTCCCTCCCCATTCCCCTTTTCCCCATTATGATGGCTGGCTGTGCAGAGGACCCTCTCCAGATTTGATCTTCCTAGTCAACCCAACCCAAACAGCAACTGAGGATTTTCTGAGCACTGCAATATCAGTTCCTAACTGATTACACAGCACCAGACAGGATTCATCATGCAGTATACTTTTCCTCCCCTTGTTTTTTTGCTTTGTGGTAGTGGTTGTAATCATTATACAGATCCTTGAAGACCTCCCTTACACCTGCTGGTAGTGACGCATTTAAGAACTTGATGTCCCGTTCAATGCAAAGGTCAAGGATGTGATATATCCCTTCTGTGAGATGTTTCTTCACAGCTGGGTGCAACGTCACCTATGAGAAGAATAAAACTGCATTAAACTTGAAGACAAAAAGGCAAGAAGACACCCTTTCCACAGTCAGTACACAGTAAGTGCTGACAAATGTTACCCAGTGCATCAGACCATCTGTGACAGTGCATTAAGTACAATGCAAAAATTTGCCTTGTGCAGTATTTTCTTGATTTTTGCAAACACGTTTTGCAGAACAAGCATGCCCCTTACAATAAAATGCACAAGACTGCTACTATACACATTGCTGCAGAGGCAAAAACACTGATAATCTTGCGATCACATGAAAATTCCTCAGCAGAAAAATTGTAATTAAAAAAACCCTAAAATACTTGCCCTGGATTACACATTTCAGCAGATTCTGTCTCATATTAGCCGTATGCTACTAAGTCTCAGTTTCAAATGAGCATAGCCTTTAGGCTATTCTATAATTTACATTGGTAGTCAAATCAATTTTAACTTATCACTTAACAACGTGGTATTTATCTAACAATTTGTGTATGAGGACTTCAGCATATAAGCTTTAACAAAAGAAGCCTTCAGAAAGCTCAGGAGATGTGCATTGCCTTCATCTGTTTTAACATCAGAAATCAGGTACCTTGCCTGAAGTCATGGAGAAAGCTGGATGAATGACTCGGGACTCAGTGCCCTGCTCCTGCCATTACCCCTGCTCAACCCTGCAACTGGCACAACCACCACTACAACCGGGAACACCAGTGCTGACTCTGGAGTCCCTTGGTGCTCCAGGCTAACTGGAATTTGTCCTGTGCTCACAATCACTTGCTAAATACTTTGCTGCCTGAGGCAGTGCTGGCCTCTGGCATAATCACATTATCTTTACCAAAGAACCCCGTCTTATCTTTGCTGAATCTCAAAATTAGCTTTATGCCTCCAGACTTAAGCCTCTGCACTCCAGACCTAATGAAAATTACATAAAAAGCTGTCATTAAAATTCAGACTTCTTTCTTCCTGAGGCAACTAATAAACTTTCCACTAATGAAGTGCACTCCTAATCACTGTGACAGGCTCCTGGTCTCCTTCTGCCCTAAATGTAAAATAGCTAATATATTTTATTAGACCTGCTAACATGGCTGGGGAAAACACAGAGCAGGCATTAAGGCACAGAAGCCTTTCTCTGGGTTTGTGACACTGATGAGTTTGCCTGTCCAAAAGTTTGTCAGTTGATCTATTGGCTGATGTATAACAGATGTTATTTCTCCCTACACCATGCGCTAAAATAACGGAACAGCTGAGCATCACAACTCTGGGTAACTGCACTGGGCTGTCCTCTCCCTTCTTAGGGCAGAGAAATGACTGCAGAGAACGAGGACAGGAAAACCCACAGCTACTGACAAGATAGATCAGATGTCCCACTTGGGATAAGCAGACACCTCAGAGCTGCAGTTAATGGAACTGCATCCCTTACAGGACAAATTAATCTGGACCCATGCCTTCTTTGGGCCATTCTTGCTTTGCAGTGCAGTTTCCTATAAACACCTTCCAATAACACTAGGGGAAGCAGAACCAAGGATTTAAACAGCTGCCACTACTGGCTGGCAGTTAATTATGCTTGTAAGTGTTTTATGGTCTATATAGTTAGCACAACCAATTTGTTAAGCATTACAGAGCTCTTGATGTGCGACATTAAATGTGCGAAGAGGTATTTCGCTATTGCTGAATTAAGCAACAGCTCATAGACAACAAGGGAAAAGCACTGTCAACAGTATGAAAGAGGCTATAGATGCCACCCACTCCAGCAAGGAATCTTTCTAGATTAACACAAAATAATTCACAAGGATATTTTATTTCCTGGTATAAAGAGGAAGCACTGAGGGAACTTTAACTCAACCACTTTAGGAGTAAGTGGCTGTTTAGGCCAGTAGCTTTCATTAGTTTTAGTCGCAGACCCTTAAAAGGGTTCCAGTAGGTGTGCAGATGCCCATGCAGAGATTTAAATCTACCAACATGTTTTTCTCAGGTACTTTTGATGGACCCCCAGGGTCTTCAGTGGCTGAAAGCCACTGATCTGGACTCAGAAGAGATGAATGGTTAAAGCAGTTTTTCTCTCTCTCTCTGTAGAGCAACATGAAAGAAGTGTACGTGCCCCCTTAAGAAAGGCATGCTGAGGCCTCCCTTTCCTCCGATATCCATCAATTCTCACCAGTCTAATGAGCAAATAAATCATCGCCTACTTGTGATCTATCTATTCTGTCAGACAGAAAACACCCCTTTGTCACAGCGCCTGGTGGCTCACTACGCTGATTCCCCTCTCCACACCCAAAGGTTCCATGCATACATTACCCATCTGTGGTTTCAGCTATTATCCATCACTTTCCATTTCCCAGTGATAAGTATTGCACAAAACTTTCCCAGAAGTCTCATGAGACTTTGTACACTGCTAATACTGACTCAGTGTCCTTTTAACTTGGAAAGGTTATTTGACAATTCAAGTCAGGCTTTCTGAGCAAAGGCTCTATATTCAGCAACAGATTTCAGAGCTCAAGGTTAAATAGAGCAGAAGCAGACTTAACTGTAATTTGTCCCTAGTATTTGCTGAACCAGGTAAACAGTAATCAACTTACCAGGAACACTAAATAACATGGTCAAAAACTGACATATCCCATTGTTTTGCTCTCAAACCTTGGAAAAGAGCCAGGCAATAGACAAGGCAGCTGAGTTTAAGCTACGTAACAACCTTCATGGTTAGTTACTTTGGTTACATCATAATCCTTCGGAAAAATAGCACAAGTTAGGATATTTTTGTGGTAAGCGAGCCTAAAATGAAAGACTAAAATTCCTTTTTGTATTTCAGCCCATGCCCAGGCCAGAGCCACAAATTATCAATTTGCAGGTACTTGCAATACAAGCAGCATTCAAACCCTGGTGAAATTCTAAATCCATTGGGCTGAATAGAATGACAATTTGATCTTAGGTCTGGATATGAGAAGCTACTGACCTGGCTCTGGCATTCATCATAGTAGGAGTAGTTGTCTTCAGCAAGGACGGGAATGATATCTTTGGTACGGAAGGAGAATTACTGAAAAGCTAACAATTCTCTGGCTTGGTAACATTTTCTTCATTCACTTACTCATTTAGATCAGATTAAAAGACATTTTCCGAGATCATTTTTCTCCATTGCTTTACCAGATGGGGCCCTAACTGCTCTCAATCCTGGACAACAGAGATGAGCTGGGAGAAGAACTTAACTAGCACACGAAGAAAAAACAACACCCAACATGACAGAAAAACAAAGCAGTTCTTTATATAGGCATTGCATTATTATGCCTTAAAAAAAACCACAGCCCACACCTTTAGAAAGTTTTCAGGAGCTGGGTAAGAAAGATTCTCTGGAACTCTGGCTCAAAATAACAGAGTCTGAATCAAACTTGTATCCCCATAAGGCACAGCAACTTTTATACCTTCACAGATTTTACAAAACGTAACACAGCTGCCTGTGTAACAGGAACTCCAAAGCCAGCACAATACCACGGCACTTTCAAGATGGAGAAGAACATGTTACCTTCTGCAATTCAGTCATATACTGAGCCACAATGAAAGCAGAAAATGCTGTAAAGTCCTCCAGTTCGGCAGCGATATGGGTATACATCCGTTCCACCAAGTGTGCACACTTCAGTATAACTTCAAACTCATCTGTGTTGCCTAAAACAGAAAGTGAGTTGCAGTCTGGCATTTAAGGCTTAAAAACCCTAGTTAAAAAACAAAGAATCACTCAGTCTTCCATATGATTCTTGAACTACATGAAGCCAACACCAGCTTGCCCATCTTATCTTCTTTTCTTATCAAGCCACAGCTGAGAGGCCCTCCACACACCCACACCACACATCTCTTCCAATGGTTACTTTGTAAGAGCACACTGATTCCCACCACACGTGCACTGCAAGCCAAAAACCATTTGTTCCATATACTGAAGTGCTAAAAGCGGCAGCTATGGTCCCCCTCCATGATTCAGTCCCAACTAGCACTGTGGAGGAGATAACAAGGAAACTCGAAAATTAAATTCTCTACCTACAAAAAAATTGGAAGACACCTTTTAGAAACAGCATAGTAAGAAAACTTTCTGATGAGATTTATTACATAGAATACAGCAGCCAAAGCCACAGCACTGGAGATATTTAAAGTGGGACTGCAGAGATCACCTGAGAATGTACCCTTTCAGTAGGCAGTGAATGAAGAGAACTAACACAAACAAGGGAGAAGGGATATCTAGAAATTACTTTCATGTTATCTGTTATGAAAATAAAACAATCTTGCAAAGATAAACAGCATGTTTCTAAACTTTAGGATGCCATGTACCCGTAAGTTTCTTGTGACTGTTGCCTTACATAAACATATCAGAGAAGGCACCAGTTTAACATACATTTACCTCTATCATTGAGGCTTTGTTAGTACATTCTTCCATGACGCATACGTACACTTAGTTTGTCTGCAGTTGTGGGCAGCATATCGGCTAAGATAAATCTAGACATGGAATATGCTGTAAGACATCCGTGGAAATCTGGGATACAAGCAGTTGCAGGCCATGAAATCAACTTGCCTCAAAAAGTCACCACTATTAATGACAGGGTATTCGTGTCCTGACCGGCATAAAGCACAGTAGGATTACCTTAATCACTGTGAACATCTTTGACTTGGCCACTTTGACAATACAAATTCTCTAACAACTGCCAGTAATACGTCTTTTTTTTTTTTTTTTTTTTTTTTTTTCTCCTTTTGAGGTATTTAACTACACTAATTCCAAATCCTTGACCATAGAGATATATCATCCAATTCCAACTGATGCTTCAGATCTGTGTAATGTTCTGGCTTTATGCCTAACATAGAACAGTGACAACTCAGATCTGTAGTAAACATAGTTCCAGTCCCAAGAAGCTCCATTTAGTAGGATCTATCTGGGGCTACAACTCAGGCATATTAGCATGTATCACCAGAGTTCACAGCCATCATGCTTTCAGGCACAGAGGATGATAGGAAGGGCAGAAATTGGGCACAGCAAGCCTTACCAGTTCCTGTCTGCTTACCAGCCAGTCAGTGACAAACACCTTATTACCTAAAGCAGTGCTGTATGGATGCAGCTCCACAGGAACCTCGGTTATCTTCATAAGCCCATGATACCACAAAGCTCATCCTCTAATAGTTTCAGCGCCATGGCTAGGTTTTGAGGACTTTGCTTCTGGTGTCAGACTGCCCTGTTCTGTGTCTCCTCTTCCAGAACGTACAAAATTACAGTGGGTATATATAGTGCAAAGTGGGAGAGATATAGTACCTCTGTCTGCTTTCTGACGTCCTTCGTGCATGACAGAAACAACCAGACGATGGAAGCTGTTCAGGAAAGATGGCGCTGCTTTCAACAGCACCTGCAAAGTCATGAAATAAAAACATCTGAGATTATGTAGTAAAGGGAGTGGAGAGGGTAGAGGTATACCACCCATAGTCTGAAGGAAATCAGTTCCTGTGAAGGAAGCTATATAGTTTATACAGCTGTCAGGAGCAGAGACCACATTTTCATTCTGCATCCATACAGTATCTAGCACAGGAGAATCTTGGAGGAGGACTGCAGTCCTGGCAGTGTTCAAATATAAATAACAAGTAAGCATCACATTAGAGTTAATCCATCACTCCAAAGTAGCATTTGGTTTAGTATCCTGATGTCTAGGGAATTTGTTCTTGCTGGTAGAGAAACTGCATAGCCAGACAGATTGACAGAACGCAAGGTCCAGTAACGCTAATGTTGTGGTTTTGTTAGTGAGGGGGGGGCCTACAGATCACTGTGTGAAAACAGCCTGGATATGCAGCTTTCTACCACAGGGGTTTTGTAAGGGCATTTTAGCAATGCGTACTGCCTTGCTTTTAGAATTTGCCGTTTCCCCTAAAACAAATGCATGAGGTCTCTTTCCCTTTTTCTTCTATCTCTGCCTAAATATTCCATGTAGGAATATCTCCAACCCTGTGTAAGTCCTGGCACACCTTCACTTTCCCATGCCAGAAGGCTGACAAGAACACCAGGATGGTACAATGTTTGAAGGTTACCAACTTCTAACATGCCTAAGCCCTGTTTTCAAAGGACTGCGAAATCTTCATCTCCTGTGAGAATGAGGTCCTAGAGCCTGAGCCATTTGTGTTTCTAGAAACCAATCATAAAAAAGAGAAAGTTTTATTCTAATCTAGCATCAGATGTTGATAAGCAATATGCTGCCAAAGACCAGCAATGCAGGCATAAAACAAAGCAGGAGAGCAATTGAAATTATGTGATTTTGCGATTCCCAGTCTTCTAAATGACAAGTGGTCATTTAGTACTTTCGTACTATCAGGACAAACTGATAGTTTGTACTACTATCATAGTACTTTCGTACTATCAGGACAAACTACTTCAAAACCACTATTAAAAAAAATCCTCATCACTGGCCTCTGTGTTGGTTCTTTCTACCTTTTTCTCCTCCTCCCACCCCCTCACAGATATACCTTTGGATGACACTGCACAATAGAGAAGAGCACTTCGTGGACTCCCAGGAAGACACCGCGATAGTCTTCAGTCTTCAGATGATCCAGAGGGACTGTTAGGAGAATGCCGAATGCCAACGCCACATGGTGTGGATTTAAGAGAACCCCTTCTCCTTGCCTTAGCAGAGCTGCTACAGTCTCTAGAATAGGTACAACTATGGTGGAAATCAGTGACTGGTACTGACAGGCCTCTTTGGTTTGCATCTACAAGAAGACAGGAAATAGATGAGGAGTGCATTAGACACCTATCAGTAGCATTCACACACCAGAAAACCATAATGCTCTGACTTGAGTCAATAGAACTAGACTAGTGCAAGTTGGACTGCCAGGGAGACTCCTGCACTTTAGCCATTTTCATGCAACTGGACCCTGGACAAGGACGTGTATGATGCATTTCAAGCAAGTAGTGCTATGAGTGTGGAATTGTAACTACTCCCCAGTCCCAACCAGCATCTCTTTGCATCTCCTCACATGAATGCATTGATGTAGTTGTCTCATTTATAAGCATGCAGACCTACCAAAAAAGGGCAGAAATTGCATGGTCACAATTCCCAGGCATTGCAGAGCCAACCTCTGACAAATTCTGGTCTAGAGATACCACCACCATAAGAGAAAGAAAACCTACATCACTAGGTTTGTATGCTGTACAAACAAAGCACAGGAAGCCTGGGTTTGATTACTTTCAGGTAAGTTTTCCAGTCATAATTCAGTGAATTTATATTATTATTTTTTTAATATGAGCACTTTTTCCTTTTTGCTGCTGTTGGCTTCTGCTGCGACAGGTGGCTGACAGTTACCATCCCCTTTGGACAGGAGGAAGGACCGAAGATTCTGACTCTCTTCTCTGCAGCCTAACAAATTTCTCCCAAGCTCCAGATTACATGGCGAGTCCCAGAAAATTACTGATAATAAGAAAGAGATGACCTACGCACTGCACTCACAGGAGGAGATTTACTTGAGGAAGGAGAGAAAGGGTCTAGACAAAAGAGTGCAACTGAATCTGGTATGGATTTATCACAAATTTTTGTTCTTGTATGCCTCTGTGCATGTCAGATGTAGCCACTACAGACTCCAACAAATAAAGGGACAGGTAATGAAGTTACAATAAAGAGATACTTACAGCTAAAGCTGTGATTATCTGTGGGCTGGCAAACCAGAAAGCTTTCTCTTTGTCTCCACTTAATGGGCAGCTGAGCAACAATTTGGTTAGTGTAACAGCTGACAATACTTCCTGGAGAAAGCAGATTGATGATCAGTCACCATGCACTGGCTCCTTTCAAGTCCAGAAGAGCTCTTTCAAGGGCAGTGGTAGTGTTGAGCATTACCAGAGCCTCGACACATGAAAGTCCTCCCATCAACAGACCTCTTTCGAAATTGTTAAGTAAGCAGCAGCTCAACGAAATTCAATATGCAGAGCAGCACTGGCCCAGATGTACAGCATGCTACATTGATTTTACAATCAAGTTACTGTACAAAAAGGCTTACATAATTTTTGAGAAAGGAAAGCCTTCTTCAACTGCCACTAGATAACAGAGGGAAGCAGGGAGAATAGAGGGACACTTGTACATTAGATGCTAAGAATGCTGCATTTGGCAGCAGGATTTTTTTACTTGCTGGCTGTTATGATAGACTGATAAAAGAAACATATTACAAGCTATAGTCCCGTGGCAGGAATTATATGCATAGTATAGGAATTCCAGATACACTTTCAAAGAGACGTATCAAGAATTGATGCAGCACATCCGTGTCTATTTCTGACAAATAAGACAGAGCTAGATGAACCCTCAAGATTAACACAAGTTTCATTCTCAAGTCACTGAGCTTTCTATGGAGAGTACAGCTGGCTTTTTGGCCAGAAGTGTTCCATATGTCACCACTGCTGCTTAAGCTGCTCTGGAGAAAGGCATAGTATTTAAAAAGCTACTGAGTGGTATCTGGTTATTACAGAGTAAAAGTCTTTAAAGAGACAAATACGAAAAGCACAGTTGCAGTTTTGGTTTTACTTAAAAATGCCTGCAGTTCTAAAAATGCCTTTAACCCTGTTAAGAAGAACCACAAACACTGGTTAAACTCACTGACCACTAGCATCTGTTGTGCAAGAGCTCTGATCAACAAGTCGAAAAAAAAATCTCAGCATGGCCTGTAACATCACAGCTGTGTGATTTCTGTTGACAATAGATGGAATGAAGACTGCTGAGTCCTTAAACCGGACAGAAAGTTTTTCCAGTAGGTGTCCATGATCTTTCCATCTTTCTCAATTTATATCCAAAACGTACCTCAGCACAGTCACCAACCCCATAACGACATAGATTAATGACCTGACCACTGAACATAAAGCAGGAAGATGAAAAAAATATTTATCATGTGTCACTCAGCCAAGAAAATTTTTTCAAAGATAAACTGAAGAAAGAAGTCAACAATAAACTAAGCTCATGCCTTACTTTAGCCTTCTGTTGCCAAACATTCCTCATTTCAAGTCCCTGCAGCAGCAGCCTCATTATGGCATAAAATTCCTCAGCAGAGCAGTTTCCCAGCAGCTGGACAAGCACCTCTGTCAGCTCCATCTCCATACTTTGGATCACCTGGGTTGTGACTGCAGGACCTGCATATTCAAGAGACACAAGCGTATCTTAATCCATTCCCAAGACAGGGACTTCCACAGGCAAGAACAGGGCAAATCAAACCTTTAAACAGCTCTACGGGTACCTTTTAAGACTCTAGTGCATAGAGGGCCCCAAGCTTTCCTTTTACCTCTCTCCTCACTAGTGCAATGAATTGCTATTCTCAAGTATATCCTACCCTAGGGTTCACAGAGCAGTCATCACACCAATAAAAAGCCTTCAGTAGTATGGAAATACCACCACAAAATGTGTGCACAAGCCAAGGAAGTAGGCTAAACAAGCCACAGGGCTTTACTACAAATGCTAGCCAGAGAGCCATCACAAGTCACAAAAGCATTAAGCTGACAAAGTTCACATCCCTGCTGATCACAGGTCACACTCCCCACTTACACAACTATTACTATGTAGGCAGTGCTGGACTAGTTTATATCTTAATTGATTCTGAAGGCTTGTTTCTTAGTTCCATGAGTACTCACAGGATCTGTGGCAATGACAAAAGTCTTCTTCAACAGGAATCCATATTGCACATTGTTGAATACTTCACTTACTCATCAGAAATTCATACAGCTTTTTACGGTGATTAATTAATGTCTCTAGGCTAACACACTTTATCAATTTTAGACTGGTAAAGCGAGGCACAGGATTAGAGAAAGTAAGCACAAAAATTATAGCAGTTGACAAGTCCTCATGGTCCCTAGTGCTAGCGTGAAATCTCTGCTCTCACTGCCCTTACTGAACCCCACAGCACTGGAGGATCAAAATGCAGGCCAGGGAAGAGAGAGACTGAGCCTGTATCTATGTGTGAGTTCTAGCTCAACCTCAACTGTGCAAATTCAAGATTAGGCTTTCCATGGAGAGTTGTGCTCTGTTCTTAACTACCTAATGCCAATACAAACATTGAGACCGTAGAACACTTGAGCAGTAGCCTCCTAAGTGGGGTGTGCACAAGACAATTCACTGGGGTGGAGGAATTATAAATAAAATATATTTAAGAAACACTAAAATAGTGTTTATTTCATCTTTATCTCATGCTTTTTAATGTATGCTTTGTGATGTACCTAGTATAGTAGTAGAGTAGCACATGCATAAAATTTCTAAATAAACATATATTGAGACTGCATGCTAAATTTTTTTTTTTTTTTTTTAACTGATGGGTGCGCACAATCAAAAATGCTGGGAGACTGCTTCACTACAGCACGTTAGTAGTAAGTTCAACAAATGACAAGTGTTTGGAAAAGTCAAAGAGAACAGTTATGTCTATGCCGAGTTTAGTTCATCTTGCTTTCTGAACAAGACAGTATAAAGGAGGCATTAAGCCACAGAGCCGTCGAGAAGTTTTTCATGTCATTTCCAGCCCTGACTCTATCCCCGTCAAATAAAGGGACTGATCTACCAATCTCCCACAGACTTTATCAGAATTACGGGTGTTCACCATCCTTAACAGTTAGTTGATTCCCATTGTTTTATAACCTTGCCTATCAGACACAAAAATACAGGAGTATTTTACTGTAAGGTCCTCTGAGATCCTCAGGTAAGACGTATCAGATCTGACCTGGTGCACATCAGCTGCCCATCAGTCGTGGTGCCCACTATACCAGCTACACGAGTAGAAGGATACAGCACCTTCAGGTACCTTCAGTAGAAGGATACGGCACCTTCTACATCCAAAAGTATACTGTCCAGTATAACTCCAGTAACTGTCAAAATGCTCTACAGGGATGAGGACCTGAACTCTATTAAAATGTTTGCATCTTCCAGGAGATCATTACCAAATTAGATGGTGGCCATGGTCCAGATACCACAACATTGCCTCCTTGAAAATTTTCCAGTTACGCACTTATAAGGATAGCGTACTGCTTTAACACAAGTAAATAGATACAGACTTTTCAAAAAGTTGTATGTTTTGCTAACTGGCTTTTAACTTGCCTCTGTGCTGCAAAATTAGCAAAGGAAGTGGAGAAAGGGAGTTTTCATACCAGTGAGAAGCTTTTTTATAGCAAAAACAACCATGACTGCAGTTTCTTTTCCAGGATATAGCTCTGGCACTGAGCAGAAGACCGTCAGGAACTGCAACGCAGACTGAAGGAACTGCAGATTGCCTCCTGCGCAGGGCAGCTCTTTCAGTATCTGAGAGTAAAACTTTTGGTACAGTTTAATACGGGGTTGCTCCAAAAACCCACTGGGCTCCTTCTGGCAGCCCTTCTTGACAGCATGGTTCAGATCTGCTTTGAGAAGAGTAGTGACAGATGGTATGAATGCTACAGGCAAAGGCTGGTTTGAGGTGTTACTCTGAAGACCGTGTTCAATAGTTCTGACCATCTGTAGAACTACTGGCTCCAACAGCGTAGACAGTACATCCGCAGACTGCTGCTTCTTTTCTGGCAGGTGCTGGAGGTACAGTGTGACAACATGACACAGTGTGGTGAATGCCATGAGCAGTAACTGCCCAGCAGCAGGATTCCAGTTTTTCAGGCCTTTGATTTTGAAGGCACCAACGCCTGGCTTGCAGCTCATCAGGAAAGACATGAACTTTTCCAAGTTGAGCCTCACACTCTGCCTTCTTTCAATAATCATCTGAAGAAAGTTTTCCAAAAAGGCTTGGACTTCCTGGAGATACTGTGCCCAAACAGGAACAGACAAAACATCAGTGAAGAATTTGCTAGCTGCGAGCTGGGAGGTCATGACAACCTCAAGAACATCGCTGGCATGAAACACCTTAAGAACAGAGCTGGTGTTCCTGCCAGCTTGCAGGCACCTCAGGAGGTGGAAGCAGGTACTTAAAAACTTCAGCAGTAACAGCTGGCTGCAAGAGACACTAGCCTTGGTATTGGCTAGCAGGGACAGCAGCACCAGAAAACACCGGGTACAGTCAGAGGGAAGAAGACTGTCTAGTTTCAGAAGCGAGAAGATTTCTAGCAAATCCAAGCAGCTTTCCAGCTGACGTTCTTTCACGATGACAGGGCAGGCATTTTTTGCTAAGAATACTATACATTGGGCAACTTCCTCCAGTGTTTTCCAAGATAAGCTGAGCTCATCCTGCAGCAGTTTGTTTTCTGATGGTACTTTCAAAGGGTCAACAGGTCGGCAAGGAGCCAGGATTTCTTTGTGCCAAGGGATATCACCTGCAGACAGCTGTTGAAGTGGCAGATCTACTGAATCCCTGGCAGCAGAGGGCAGCACCCTAGCAAACCGATGGATAAGACTGGTCAGAAAAGCACAATGCAGGACCTTCATTTCTGGTAGAAAGGAGCTATGCATCAAACCAAGAGATATCTTTCCAATGCTGATGGAAGGCTCCGCGTCTGCATCAGCTTCTTGAGCTTTGGCCAACACTAACGTCTCTAGAAGCACATTTGCAATGTACTCTACATCTTTCAGGGAAACATACGGCAACAGGATAGTCAGGTTGGAGATGACAAGGTGCCAGTGGGCCGTCGGGTAGGTGAGATCACTTATTCCGCAGATATCCCCATCCCATGGTTCAGATTCTCCCTTGCTCATGCTGGATCTCCCAGACTCCAGGATAAAAGCTGCAGCATGCTGCAAGGCCTGTAGGTCAGTTTCGGTCTGCATTAAGATCATCTTCATGTTCTGAAGTGTCAGCAGTTCTAAGCAATATTTACTAGTGGAGGCAAAACTATTTGCAAGTTCCACAACTGTCTCCCAGCACTGATTCTCCACACCAGGAAGGAAAGCTGAAATGCCGTTGTGCGTTGCAGCAGATGCAGTAACAGCACTGGCAATTTCAGCTGCTGGAGACACATATTTACTGCAGCTAACGCCAAACAAAGTGTCTACCTCAACCCAAGTGTAAACAAGGAGGAGAGCAGAGTCACTGGCCTTTCTTAGCCAAAGGTCTAACTCCTCTTTCTCTCTTCTAGGAGCCCGCAGCAGCTCCATCAGTGGCTGAATTATTCCCTTCTGCATCTTTGCCAGCAGACTCTGAGTGCGAAGGACCACAGGGGAAGGAGTGACATCATCTAGGCTCCTCATGTTGAACAGAAAAGCGTGCAGCACCGAGCTCAGTGACAGCATCTTCAAGGCCACGTCAGCTGACCCTTCAACAGCAGGAACAATAAAGGTCTGGAATTTCTCCACAAAGAGATACAAAACGTCCAGAATCTGGTTGGGTGGTAGTTCAATGAGGCACTCACGAAGCTTTACTGTCAGGCCAGCAGAGAAGATAGGAAGCCTCAGTTCATCAGCAGCTGGCCGGCAAATGACCATCAGCACCTCCTCAAAGAGCCGTGGGAACTGTCGCAGCTTGGAGTAAGTCTGAAATACGGTGCTGATGAGAGCCTCCTGGGGCTTCTTTGTACGTGGCTCAGAGACCCTGGCATCAATCCAAGCTGAGGCCACTAAATCATCCAAATCTGGCTCTACTATAAGGTGGTTTAATGATATCAACAGTTTGAGACACCTGAACCAAGCAGGGATGGAAGCTTGGGAGTGACTCAACAATATCTGTGCTAGCTTCCGGTAAAACCCAAACTGTATCTCCTTGTACCGGATACGGTCACTGGCAACATTATAGATATCACTGCTAAGCACCAAGTTCAGAAGCTGTTCCAAAGCAAGCAGCTCTGTGCTCCAGTCCACAGGAGAGAGCACATCCTCCCTCATGCCCTGCTGTAGGCCAGAGAGCCTGAGACAGCCAAAAAGCCTGCTGAGCATGTGGAAACACACAAGGTGGTTTTCCGCCTTACAGTACGAGTCCAGAAAGAGCTTATATAGCAGGGACACCGAACCAGCCACAACAGCTCCGTGGAGGGCAGGTTCACAAAAGTCACTGTCCAGCTTGGTCTGCACTGTGTTGACTGGTAGCAAAAGACTTTTCAAAGCTCCTTTCTTCTTCTCCTGGAGTTCCTGTTCAGGTAGCAGCTCCTCTTTGTAGGATGAAAAAAGCTCAGGCTGGAATAACCCAGCCTGCAGCAAAGTTTCTACTTGGTTTCGGATTTCTCTGCTCAGGTGCTGACGCACGTGGTTGTCATCTGCTTGTGTCCAGCTCCTGACAGTCAGCAAGTGCCTCAGGAGCAGACATGGCTGGAGCAAGTGACTCGTCACTTGCCCAAACACACGATTTGGGTTGGTTTGCTGCCTCTGGATCAGGAGGTACTGAGCAAAGGTAAGTTGGAGGACGCTGAACACCTGGGAGCCCACAGTGTCCTCTGAAGCCAGCTGCTGACATGCTAGCTTGGACAGGTTGCTGAGGAGACCAACCAAGAGCTCACACTTTGCTGTGTAAATGATGGAGAGTGATGGAGTAGAAAGGATGCCACTGGAGCAATTCAGCACTGTGCCAATGTTTTGCTGTGTTTTTTGAGAACATGCCTCTGATAACCTTTCATTTATGACCTGAAGATTGGGGAGAAATTAAAAAAAAAAAAAAGGCAAACTCAGGCAATTTTGCACACAAAGATAAAGCTCATCATAATGAACCAACACCTCTGCGAGCTCTGGCTGCAAGAAGGAAGCAACAGGGACCTGCCAACAGCTGCTGCTGGGCCTCTCGTTTGTGGGTCTCAAACTAGAAGCTGCTCTGGCCAGAACAGTGTCCCTGCATTTGTTTGCGCCACAGGATGAGCGAGGAAGCTCTCCTTCAGTATGTGTGCTACCGGCAACAGCGTAAGGCTATCCATACTTGATCCTAACAGTTGATCCTGCAGAAAGGAAGTAGGGGGTAAATTCCCTCCCTTCTTGCAAGGTCTCCAAAATTACATTCCAAACAAACAAAAAACCACACACAACACACTTCCTATCTTTGTTCCAGGAAGCTTATTCAGTAAGAATGTCCACGACTAAATATCATCTTCATATTTTAAAAAGAGCCAGTTTCCTGTGCTGATATCTGGAATGTGAAGGACTGTTCTCACTGCTCTTTGAGGGATACACAGTTCTAAAGAATTAATGTTTACTTGAACTTGCATTTCCCTTCCTTTTCTCAAACTTTGTATTGATTTCCCTAGGGTTTTCCTCTTTGATCCCCTTTTTATTTGCTCGCTTTTCTCACCTCCAGATAATCTTGTCAGGAAACAAATTCAGTAACAATTTACAAATCTGTCTCTATTCCAGAGTTAAAAATCTCATCTGTCTCCTGACACCTTGTAGTGGACAGTTCATGTCCTCAGCTCAAGCCCCACTGGACTAAAACAGATCCTCAAATTCTTTCCACTGGACCCTCTAACACCTCTGTCCTTGGTCTTCAGTGTACTCTGGCCTGCACCTCTCACCTAAACTTCAGCCAAGACAGGTTTTCACACCCAGACCACGTTTAAATTTGGCACACTTTCTGTGTAACATCTCTGAAGCACAGATTTCATCCAACCAATTCTCTGTACTTCACAAACCAATTTCTGCAGGCAAAGACAGTTTCTTCCTGCTTCCTTCCAACCAGATCACAACTTTTAGTTGTCATTTTTCCAACCACACTGACTGCCTCTGCAGCCATCCACTAATTCTGCTATTTCTGTAACCAGGAAGCTGAATAAAAAGTTACACTTTCTGGTTCAGTTCTAAACTGTAGCTGAAGTCTCCCCTGTTCACTTTCAGCTGATGCTAAAATAACGATCTATGATTCAGCTCAGCCATTCAGAGTCACGATAAGAAGCTGCAGGGTCTGCTGAACAGCATGTTACACTGCACGAGTACTCAAGCGAAATGCACTGATGAGTTCCACAGTGAAGGAAAATCTCTCTCTCTCTAAAACTCCCAGGCAAAATGGCAACATGAGCAGTAAATAAGATAGAACAGCAACATGTGGAACTGGGCCTTTACTTACCTATCGGGATACTTTAGCCAATTCACGCTCTGACAGTTTGAGGAAGTTAAAGACAGAGAGGAAGATTAACTTTGAGCTTATTATTAGAACGCTCTGCCATTTTCAGCCTTAGTGCTGAACAAATACAGATTGTATCGCAGAAATATAGACATTTTTACTAGAGGTCCTAAGAGCATCAGATTAATTATTAAGTATTTCACATAACACCCTACACTGTGAGGAAGGGTCACATACTGTAGAAGATACACACTGCTATCCAGCGCATTACAAAACATCCACATTTTAAGTTACCTGTGCAACTGAAAAGCTGAGACCGATTGTCTTCCCACTCTTTAAGAGATTCTGTAGTCTTCTACTGTGGATAACGCTGTCTAGATAGGCCCAGAGTTTCTCAACAACTTCACCCTCCAGTTTGTATTTCTTATTGTGGTATGAAACCAACGCATGGCTTACCCAATCGAGTAATACCTGTTAACAAAAGCAAAAAGTAATCTTTAATAACCCTCACGCAAGAACAAGACAAAAACAGTACCTCTTCACAATTAGAGCACTCGTGCCTTCAGAACTGCTCTACATCCAAGCAGAACAGGCTCTGAACGAGCAGAGAAGTCCACCTTTGTAGGTTTTAAACAAGATCTAAATTCCTAGGAGCTCTCATTCTAAATCCAGTGTTGGCTCTGTGCTCCCCTGTACTCAACTAAGACAGCTTTCAGGCATCAACATCCTAAGGCCCTTTTCTTCAGGGCCTTTCATCATTCTGACAGCTGATACCAATTAGCAAGCATACTCTTTTTAATCAAAACTTAAAGAATCGGATGGTTTTCACTTTCTGACAATTGGTATTCCTTTCACATCCTCCTCTTGGTATGTTTAAATCTACTACCTAGAAATTCAGCCCTAGGAATTTAGACATGTGCAAACTGGAAAAGGTTGAAACCTATTAATTTAGACTACTGACTTCAAAATAAAATTATGGTGTATGGCTAGGTTTAACATTCTAAGTAACTGAAATAACAGGAACTCAAAATGCTGATCTCAGACAGTGCAAATACTAGACTCCACAAGACTATTAGGCTGGAGGAGCAGCACCAGACACCTCTCACTCTGGGAAACACTGAACTTTAGGGAACGGGGTCAGAACAAAAGACTTGATGGGAGAGGATGGGTTCCAAGCATCTTCCAAGGAGACACCCATGAATTCAGACTACATTCTTTCCACGTGCTCAAACTTAGAGTACCAGGAAACACATGTGTAGCTACAGCCAGTTCTCCCACTCTGAAGTTCTTGTTCTTAGCAATGACTGGAAGCATCAGACTGTAAAGTGCCCTGTATAGGATGCAATAAGCAACACCAATCACAGCTCTGAAGACAAGGGTTTCTCATCTATCCTGGAGACAGAACACACACATACACACTACCCTCTCTATCAGAAAGACTCTTTCTTCCTGCCCTAAAGCAGATCCTTCTGCTGAAGCTACTTGAAAGATGATGTTACAAAAACATTTCCTACAACCACACAGAAATCAAGAGCCACCCACAGTTCACCATCGGAGCTACATTTGCACTGCTACCTTGGGTCAAAAGCTGAAGCAAATCAATCTGAATTTTATGAATCAATTCATCCCCAGTAGCAACTAATTACTGGTTGGTTTTTTTTTTTTTCTTTCATTGTTTACCATTATAAAGTACTTACTTGCTCTTTATTAGGAAGAACGCACTGGTGAGAAACCCACGCGAAATGGGCCAGTTTGAGCTTGTCTTCCCAAGAAGTCTTGGCGCTCTTCAGCTTCAGGTAAATCCCAGAGTAGATGGCTGCCATGGGGACAGCACAGGGGCCTCTAAAGGCGAAGAGACACGAGTGGAAGAAACCGTCAGGAGAAGGCAGCGCGGCAGGAAGGCGGCCGCGCCCCCACCGCTCAGGGCCCGACCGTTCCCCCCTCAGCGGGGCGCACCCGGCCCCACACACCCCCGCTCCCCAGCGCCCACCTCTCCCCCGCCAGGCTCCCGACCCCCAGTTTTACCCGCTGGCAGGGATCTGACGCCTTCCCTGGTGCGGTGCGGTGCGGTGCGGTGCGGTGCGGTGCGGTGCGGTGCGGTGCGGTGCGGTGCGGTGCGGTGCGGTGCGGTGCGGTGCGGCGCTGTGTGGCCCTCACCGTGCCGCCGGGCCCACGCCACACGCTCCGCCCGCCCGCCGGCCCCGCCGACCTCTGTCCCCGCCAGGCAGCGCCAGCCGATCGCCGATTCGCGGGAGGCGGGGCGCGGGGGCAGCTGGCGCCTATTGGCGGCCGGAGGGCGCCTGCGCGCGGGGCGGGCTCGGCCCCGCTTCGCCCCTTCCTCCCCCCCCCCCCCGCTCCCCCGCCCTCCGGCCCCGCTCCGCGCCCGCCCGCCCGCCGCGGCGTGTGTCAGCCATGGAGCGGCCGCCGGCAGCCGCCGCCGGCCCCCGGGCAGCACCGGCCGCGCCAGCGCCACCACTAGCGGCACCCAGGGGAGGCGGCAGCGGCGGCGCGCCCGCCGGCAGCGCCTGGCGCCGCTGGGCGCAGTGACAGCGCCCCCCCCGGCCCCGCCGGCCCCCGCCTCCCGCAGCCGCCGCCGCCGCCTGCGATGCTCAGTGAGTGGCGGGGAGCGGGGCTGCGGCCCCGGGCCCGCACGGGGTCGGGGCGGGGGAGCGTGGGGAAGGGGGGTGGCCCCGGGCGGCGGCAGGAGCGGGCCCCGGGCGTCCCGCCGGGCCGCCTCGTGGCGGAGGCCCGCAGGCCCGGCCCGGCCCGGCCCGGCTGGCGGCTGCCGGGAGGCCGGCGGGCCCCGGGGGGGGGCCCTCGGGCAGGGGCGCGGCCCTCCGGGGCAGCCCGGGGTGAGAGCAGGGCCGGCCGCCTGCCCTGCGCCCGGAGGTCGCGGAGTGGGCCTTTCTCGTTAGTTTTTTTTTTTTTCCTTGCAAAGTGCGTGGGTTTAATTAACTGATTCTTATCGTACCGTTTCTCTTCCCTTTTTTTTTTCCCTTTTTTTTTTTTTTTTTTTCATTCTGATAGAGGAAGGCTTTCGCGCCCCATCTGCGAGCACCCTTCAGTTTCCCACTCGTGGGCACTGCCCGGGCGGCGGCAGCCCACGAGGCGTTTGGGACGGGGCGAGGGGCTCCCTGGGGCTCTCGGCCTCGGCCCGGGTTTCTGTTCTCCTCTGCAGGGCCTAAAGGCGAGCGGCGGGGGGAGGAGGGTTCGGTGGGGGCGGCTGAAGGCGTGAGGTGCCGCTGTGCTGTGGGCAGGAGCGGAGCCTGTCCTGCCTGGGTACTGGGGAGGAGATCAAGCGCTGTTTGGGTCTGTCTTCTGGGAGAAAAAAAAAAAAAAAAATCTGTGGACAGCGAGCCAAATCTAGGTCCAATGCAAATGGATGCAGGCTGTTCTAAAATCACAGCTGTTTCCTCTCTGTCTCCTCTCGGGAACACCGCTGAAGCGTTCTCCGTAGGTCCTGCTATCTGCAGCGCTTTTCCTATTTTGCACCACCAGCACGCTGAGTCTCCATGTCAACTTGTCGTGTTTACTTGCCTGTTTTTCTGAATTGCAGCCGCTGCGTGTTGGGAAGTCCCTCAGCTCTAGGTTCACAGCTCTCTTCGTATCAGTTTATCCTTATCCTGTTTATTCTGAAATTTAGTAAGTCTTAGGTTAACTTGATGTCACAAAATTAAAAACTAGGTAATTTAGCATTGTTGCTAAATCACTCCAAATTTCACCCGTGGTGATAAGACAGAAAAGATGGTACTTCTCTCTCCACAGCTGAGGCCTGAGACAGTTCTCAGTGGCGAATATTCAAAACGCGCTTTGTTGGGTTGTTTTATTGCTTTGGGGTTTTTTTATGATTACTTGTCCTCTGCTGTTCTCTAATGCTCGCAGGTTTTTCCTCGGTGTATTGGAAGGAAGAGACTGTTGTCCCAGCGTCAGGACAGAAGTGCAGAGTCTTTAAAAGCAGCATTTCCAACGCTGGTTTTCAATCTCTTTTTTGTATGTCTGTACTGGTAATGCTTCAAGGCCATGGAATCTGCCTAAACCTGTACCCGAGGTGTAGCATAGTCAGGAGATGAATTTCCTTGGCCCGATGCTTCGTACACAGCTAATTTCCAGCTTTTTCTAGGAAAGAGGAACTTGTGATATGTTTTGTATGATCACCCTGTCCTCTGAGTTTCTTTACTTTTTTTGGTTTCTCAAAAAAAATTAACGTAATACCCCTTTTTTTTTTTCGTTTTGTGCTCAAATCTGTGACACTGCAGAGGACGCTACATTGTAGCTGTGCAGACTCTGGATCTGATCTTTCTTCTCTCCTTCCCTATGTATTTTGCTTATCAGTAAAAGTTGTTAATGGCGTTAGTATTTATTGTTCTCTTTGGCTGTTTGAGAAGAATGAGGCAGCTGGGACTTCTGAACAATTGCTTCAAGCTTTCTGCAGGCATAGACAGGGAACACTACATGCATTCAGTTTGTTTGATATTCTGGAGATCATCTTCAGCAATGAGAGCTCAAGTCTTAAAATTGACTGGAGGTTAAAATGGAAGACTTGGGGGTTTTTTGCATTTCAATTCTGTATCATTGACCTGTTGTGGACTGGCTCAGCTCGAACCCAGTTAAAGGGAATTTGGCGGGCTGTCCTTATGTTTATTTTATGAAATACTTTAATTTTGAGGGCTTGATAAAGAATATTTGTAGGAGCGTTGATTTTGCTCTTCTTGCACTTCTCATTAATGCTTTCCTTGCACCTGTGACATTGCTCTTTTAATGCTGAGGGTGAAGTATAAAGGCAAAGTGAACGAAGAAACTAAGACTTGAAATGAAAGTAGGGGTGATAGCGTGTCTGATGCCCATGGGTGTTTCTTGGTGAAGATGCGTTTCCTGTAAGGTAGTTCCTGTTCTCTGTCACTTGGGAGTAGGGAAAGAGATCTCCTTGAGATACTGCTCATAACACTCCTGCGATTGCTGGAAGGAGTGCACAAGGTATGTGAAGGGAGCCAAAAACTGTACAGATTGCATAGAACAGCTACAAATGCCACGTAGCTAATCTTGGCTGGAGAAACCGGGGCTTCCCTGTTATCCCCAAAGCTCTGAAAAAGCTTGGATTTAAATCAGCTGTCAGCAACTGCTCCTTTCCCAGGCCCTTCTTTCTTGCTGCTGAAATGTCTGATCCTGATGTTAGAATTTGAGACTACTGGGTAACCTACTGCTTTTTTTGCCTATCACTTAAAATTTACCATTTTCTCTGTTGGTCATCTGCTTGTTCAGCAGCTTGAAAAGGCTGATCTGAGTGCTCCTCTTGTTTGTCACCGTCATTTCAAAGGATCTTCTGGAGTTCTGCATCTTTCACACACCAATTTTTGGTTTCTCCAATGAGTTTGAGGAATTATCTGTATGTGCATGCTGTGCCATAATGAATAAAGATTTTCTCAACAAATCTAACCTAGCGCAAATTGATCCCATAACTGAAGAAAAAAAAAGTATGGGCAAGGTTATTTCTAGAAGCGCATTTTCTTTGTGATTCGACCACAGACCTGAGGCCGATTTGCACAGTTTTTGCTGGCTAAACCACTTCAGAAACATTTAGTTGAATCTGTTCCATGCCATTTTGGGAGTGAGTTTCTTTTGGGTTATAAGCCAAACACAACAATCTAGATGCAAACTCTCCGAAATGGTTTCTAGACCTGAAATAAGCATCTATGAGAGCATCTTAAATGCAATTAAGTTGCTACCAAAACTGAGGCTGTGTGGTAGACTGCATGCAGAGGCGTTAGTGTGGACCTGGGCAAGTCACTTGTACGTAAGTCCACACTGCTAGCTGAAATGCAGCATGATAACGTAACAAATTGCAAAGCTTAGTTAAGGATGTTTTTTAGGAGAATGCGAAGATGCTGGTTCATCCCTGTGTCCACGCTTCTTCGTGGTCTTCAATTTAATTCTGTTTTTCCTACAGTTTTGTGCAGCCAAAAAAATGTAATAGTTGAGTCAGTGTAAGACTCTGATATAATTTCATTAATTTCAAGGAAGATTAAAAGGAAGTTTGCTTTTGGAGTGCAAAAAGTTGTGGTTGAAACTCCTGATTTTAATGGTTCTATCTGGAAATGCTTTGAAAACTCCACACCTGTTTATGCCCCTTCCCACCCTCAACAGTTATTTCACATGTGAGAACAAATGGAAATATTTTTAAGGTTTTTGCCGGAGTATATGGGTTTGCAATTCCACGTATCTGTTTAAAGTAACTTTTGCTGAAACCTCGCATCCCCGTCTGCTTGGAACTTCACAGGGGGCTTATTGTTCTAGCAACTGGGATTAGCACTGAAGTGTGCATGGGTATTAGAAAAGGCTCATTTATGATCAGATTTTTAAAGCTGTCATTTTGTTAGAAATACGGTTCTGACAAGGGGGGAAGGCATCCTTATCAGTCTCTCTGAGAAGTTGTGTTTCATCAGATTTAGCTACTCAAACCAGAAAGCATGCGCACTTGTAAAACTTATGCAGGTCACTGGCAGTGGGGCTGTAAGATGTAGAACTATCTTGAAAAAGACTTTACCTATTATTCTGGTAGAATAAAACTGTTGCTTAGTTCTGTTTTATTTAAAGCCTTTTAGGTTATCTAAACTTCTATGTCAAATCGATGACTATTATGAAGGATTGGTGACAGTCGACTGCTCAAATAGCAAGGGAGCTATTGCATTCATCTTACTGAGCTTCTTTTATTACAAGCCAGAGGCTAAAAGCTAGCATCAGGCTCCTTTTGATTTTGAGGTGGTTGTGAGGATGGCTTTCAAAATTCATACAAAGGAAGCTTCAAACGATTGGGGGGTTTTGTTTGCTTGGTTGGGTGTTTTTTTTTTATTTATTTTTGTAGAAAGGAAGTCTGAATAGATGGGGGCAGGTGAAAAAGGCAGAAGACCCTGCTTTTGTTTTAATTTCCCTGGGTTTTTTGTTGTTGTTTTTTTCTGGGGGCTTGCCTGACTGAAGTGCCAGAGGTCTGGCTCTAACCTTTAAGTTAAGGCGATAAGCCATTGCTTCTTGGATTCCTAAACAGGTGTGCTATTTAAAGCATTATGATTCTGAAATTTCCTTCTTTATATATCAATTTCTCATTCCCTTGATTCTTCTGGAATTGTTTTGTTGGTTGGTCAAGCAGAGAAATCGGAAAATGACTGAAGGATAACCAAACTGCTACTGTAAAAAAGCAAGGAGGAGAAACGTTCCCTTTTTATGAGTTATTTTTAACAAAAACAAATGCTTCAGCTCACTACTGCAGTTTTAGTCAGAATCCTCAAAAGTATTTTTGATTCCTCAGTGAAATTAGTAGAATTAGGCAGGAGAATATCTTCAGGAATCTGATTCAAAGCGTCTAGTTAGGCTTTAATATCAGTTTAAATACAGCTGTGGTGTGTATTGACCTTAGCGTATACCTACACAATAAGAGCCTTATCATCTTTCTTTTCTTTTAAGGTCATGAAACGCGTACGCACAGAACAGATTCAGATGGCAGTTTCCTGCTACCTCAAGCGCCGTCAGTATGTGGACTCAGAAGGTCCCCTAAAACAAGGGCTGAGGCTGTGTCAGACTGCTGAAGAGATGGCAGCTAATCTCACAGGTAATCCTATTGTATTTTCCATGTGTGCCTTTTGTCAGAGTTGTGACAAATGTATCTATATTGATAACTGTGTGAATTTGCCTGCACAGCGGGACAGCTCTCCTTTTGAAGTAAAGAAATTTCCCAGTGTGAAGTTGGTGTGAGTTAAGAACTTTTGAAAAATGAAAATGTGAATGAAAGTGTAACAAGGTGAGGTTCATAGCCACCGAAACAGCAGGTCAAAATGCCAGGTCAGGGTAGTGGAAAATGTGTGTGTTGTATCCC
The DNA here is from genome assembly GCF_036417535.1 of Chlamydotis macqueenii. NCBI lineage: Eukaryota > Metazoa > Chordata > Aves > Otidiformes > Otididae > Chlamydotis > Chlamydotis macqueenii. Next base: position 98,218,374 of record NC_141558.1, on the reverse strand, counting down.
AAAGAACATGAAGTCTGGTGAGTAATGGTGATTTGAGATGGAGGTGAGAAGAACCTACATGAGGTATTAAGTAGAAGCAGGAAAATCTGTTGTACTTTTGTACTCCCGGAGAGCTATATCATGTCAAATGGAAGTGAAACAGGCTATTTATTTCTCTGGCCTAATCAGCTTTCTAGTTGTGAAAGCTCCACTCTCTCACTTGTGGGAGGGGAAGAAAAAAACACCTTCAGTGGATGAGACAGTTTATTTCCCTGCATTTCCCTTTCTCCTCTTAAAGGCTTCTGAATCCTGTTAACACTACCAGCTTCTCAAATCCTGCCTGTGATAGTCTTCATTGTAGTTATTCTTTTCGTTATGACAAACTATGCTACTGCATAAGCACGTACAAATATTGAAAGGGTGCAAGCAATGTGAAGGTTGTAAAGATTAAATTTACTTGTAAAAGTAACAGAATGTACTGGGCAGACTTTTGGGAAAAAATGCGAGGAAATGTTTTCTGTTAATGAAACTGCTTAGATTGTGACGGTATCCCAGGGTAAGAGTGATGGAGACCTTAGTTACTTGTGATACAACTTGATTTGCCAAAGCATTAGTTGTGGTGTAACTGTGCTTGTGGTTCTGTAGGACCGGATGCCAAAATAGCTCTTTCTACCTCTAGAGTATTTCACTGTGGTTAAAATCCAAAGATGAGTGACTTGTGCATCAATGTCCAGGCTGACTCTCTCAGTTGCCTGAAGGAAATTGGGTAATATTTTGTTATTAGAAGTGGCTTACATCATTTTAGTACTTTTAATTTTCTTGCTGTTTTCAGAGTAACTATTGGAAGTTTGTTGCAACTCCTTGAAATAATACTTGGGGAGATGGGGAAGGAATGAAACCGAAGTAAAATGCTGAATTGTTTTTGATGGGAGATTTTACAGGAGAGGTGGGTAGAAAGGCCAGGAGGACACAAGAGTGTCTGAAGGAGGAGGGACAAAATGGATTGCAAGCCCTTGTATTTCATGCAGGAAAAAAAAAGTTTCAGTCAAGAGTGTGAATGAGCATGTGATTAGATTTTGGCTTTTTACTCATCTTCCACGAAATGTTATTACTACATTTCTTGTTAGCCTGTATCCTCTTGCCAGTGCAAGGGGTTTGTGGCTGGTGATTCAGAACCTAGTCATCAGTTTTCACGAGAACAGAAAATTATCTGCTCTCATGTATTGAGCTGCTTACTACTACTACTTGTCAAACGTGCTCGTAGTAAGCTGTTAGTGAGTATGTTGCAGTTCCGTGAATCACAGTCGAAAAAGAAAAACGCAGCTTGCACTTATTCTGATAACAGAGGCTGAAAATACTTTCTGCTGCAGTTATCTTAGTTTGGCAAACTGAATAAAAACTATCCAGACTCTAAAGCCTGCATTGCTTTACTTCAGAGAAAGCAATCAAATATTTTTGCCTGAAGGTGTCTTTGCTCATTCCTTAACAAAACTTACCTCGCTTTTTCATTCAGCTCTTTTGTTTGGCTTTTAAATTAATCAGCCTACATAAACGGGAGAGTTGCTTACTTCTGTTTTCAATTCTATGACTACTTCTTTCACACTTAAGTGTCCTTTTTTGTTTTGTTTTTAAATAGTTTTGTTTCTCAGTTTTACCTTAGCATTTCTTTGTCTTCTTCCGGAGTCTCTTCAGTTCAGCCCTTGTCCATTGCTTCATGTACTTGCTGTATCTGTACAGCTGTGTTTTCACGGAATCATAGAACAGCCCAAGTTGGAAGGGACCTCAAAAGATCATCTGGTCCAACCTTTTGTGGGAAAGGGAGCCCAGATAATCTCATCTAGCACGCTGTCTGATCACATCTGCAGTAAAATACAGCACAGAGCTTCCTTGTGACTATCCCATTATTTCTGTAGAAAACTAGGAGAATACTTGAGGACAGAATAAATGACTTAAGGAACAGGTTCCTCTAATATTGCACACAGGATACTATTGACACATAGGACTATCTGAAAGAACGTAAAATTATACATTATTTTACACTTGTGTAAAAAGATGAATCAGTTGCTGTGAAACAGCGTTTACGGTAGCCCCGTATCTGTTAGCTGGAAGCAATGCTGCTCATAGCCAACACACAAGACCAGGAGGCTACTGTCCATATCCGTGAGTTAGGAGTGAGTGAGTTCCTTTGAATTTGCTATCAGGTCGCATAGCTGGCTGCAATTGCTGGAAGTGAAGTCAAGGAGCAGATGTTTCCAATAGATGTTCTTGTGACTACTGGGGAAGGTGGAAAAGAAACTATGGTAGATTTATAATGCATTGGAATGTTATGGCCAGTGTTTTATTTCCACCAGGACAAAAAAAAAATAAATGCCTGAAAACTTACTCTGTTGTTCTGGAATCCGTTGAGCTTTTGATCCCTTTTGCAGTTCTGGTTGGTGTAAAGTTTTGGGAAGGAAAAGAATTCGAATTTGAACTTGTTATAACTGTCTGGTATGTAGGGTACGTTTACCGTTTGTTTGATGGGAACAAGCTCTAGTGTCATTAATGAAACAGTAGGGCATAATGATTGTCCAGTCAGACTGCTCCAGGATAGGTAGCCAAAGATGATGTTCCTCTTTTTGAAGCATGAAGTACATCTTAATTTTGGAATTAAGTTGCTTGTACAGAGAAAGTTAAGTAAGTGGCATGGAGGGAGCACTTCATAAAGCTGAGGAGAATAAGTTATGCTTGCATGGCACGAGCAAGGTGCCAAGTCATTCCTGTTCCTGGTGAAATGGCACCACTAGAACTCTGTGAAGAGTTGACCCTTGTATGTAACCCTATGACACAGCATAAGAGATGGGCCCTCATATTTCTGTTTTTCTTTGCTTTTACAATGAGTGGTATGGGTGACATTGAAAACTGTCACTAAGCATTTTTTAGTTACTGCATGTGCATGCATGCAGTTTACCTTCTCATGCTGAATATTGATTATAGAATCGTAGAATGGTTAGAGTTGGAAGGGACCTTCAAAGGTCATCTAGTCCAACCCCCCTGGAAGGAGCAGGGATGTCTCCAACCAGATCAGGTTGCTCAGAGCCCCGTCAAACCTGGCCTTGAATGTTTCCAGGGATGGGGCATCCACCACCTCTCTGGGCAACCTGTTACATTAAATTTTAAGTCCGTTAAGTAATACCAATTTGTAAGCTTGGAGTTCTTGCCAGCTTTGAGTTTCTGAAGCAGGCAGGCTGTAGAAAGCGTGGTGTATCTGTCCCTTTCAAAAGGTTATATTTATTTATTTCAAAACTGATTTGTGTGAAGTTAGGGTATTGGTGCTGGAAACTGTATGTGTTTATTTCCCGTGAGGGGATGATAACACAGCCTAGCTCTCTGTTTCTGAAGCTGAATTTAGCTTGCCCTGGAGAGTGGGTAAACATTCCTCCTGTATTTCCATAAGGAAGATAGACCTGTGTCTATCTTCTGAGAATACTGACAGGCTGCCTGTACACCATGTGCTGATCTCCTTCTAATTAGAAGCATTGAGATGAGCTGGAGGCTGGCCTATCTCTCTTTAGCATGTGAAAATTTGATGACGTTGTTTATAGACTTCCAGGGCTGTCAGAGTTGTGCCTCTGTGCGTGAGCCAAATGCTAGAACACAAACGATCAATCAGGGCTAGAAAGGCAAAGAGAGGGGATGGAGAGTGAGCGAGCGGGGCAGGGGACACTGAAAGAAATTGAAGGAGTTGAAAGTGACAGTAAAAAAAAATATAGCTTTTGTAGAGGAAAAAATAGTTATTAATTTAAAAGAAAGATTAGGAAAGGAAGACAGAGTGAAACTCCTTGCCCTGTTTTGCTAACAGATGAGTTAACATTTAGAAACACAAATTTTGTAACTTGTGCTTATAATCACTGGTATTTGTATATGTTTACGGGATGTTGGTGGGTGTCTGTAAACTTTTGCAGAAAGTCTCCTGTCAAATTTTGAGAGGTTAGCAGAAGAGCAAACGCTTAGTGCCACAGAAAGAAAAGCCAGTTTCCTTTCTAAGTAGTTCAGAACCACTTTTACCAGAGTTGATACTGGTTCTGAAAAGAAGTTTAACACAATCTCAGAAGACTGTAACAACTGCGTTTGTGGTCAGATACCAGCTGCCCTTTAGCCTAAAATGCTCAGTGAGCAGCACACATCTTGATTAAAACCAAGTGTCTGCTTAGAGATTCAGTAGTGTTTCACCACCACCTCAGGGAGACTAGTAAATTATGACGATTATAATTTGTACTAGATTGTAATGACTGTGGCGAGGAATTTGAGACTCTGAGGTAGCGTCACTGCAGACCTTCTGTCCACAATGGGTGGTGGGTCCCAGTGAAAAAGAAACTTCGTTCTTGAGAAAGTTGTAGATTCATTTCCTCATCTTTTCTGAGTGCAAAGTAGTAAAACTGCTCGGTATTCTGTAAAACTGTGAAGGGATCTGTGACTGTGTTACTCTGAGTTTCTTGGGAACTTAAGGTTGTATTTGAAAACTTAAAAATGTGTTCTGTGGGGAGCAGGTGAGTTGCTGAGCTTTTTAGGTTTTTTGTTTTGTTTTTTTTTGTTTTGTTTTTAAGCTTTCAGTGTACCTTCTCATTCATCATCTGTCTAGGTTGTTAATGCCATGTTTAAATGCTTCAGACTGTGTGGACAGTTTGAAAGACGAAATGTCACTTTGGTGGTTACATTACCTTGGATTTTATGAGAAGCTTTGTTTCCAGACATACACGCAAAACTCCTTAAATCCTGACTTAATTTTACTTATTTTATTTCACAGTCCAATCTGAATCTGGTTGTGCCAACGTTGTGTCTGCAGCTCCCTGCCTGGCGGAGCCACAGCAATATGAAGTACAATTTGGACGACTACGCAATTTTCTCACAGGTAAATATCAGGAGGCAAGGAAGAGGAAAGTAGCTGATTTTTCGTCATTTCAATGAGTAAAGAACAGTATAATAAAATTAAAAGTCATGTCTCTAACATCCTTTTGGTTTCTAGTTTTGAGATCTCAGTTACTAGAATTAGAAATTTTTAAATTTTCTTTTTCTTTCTTTTTTTTTTTTTTTTTTTTTGTTCCTGAATGCTGAGTACTTTTGACTTTTGTAGATAGCTGTCTCTTTGCCCTTTCTTGTTCAAGCATTTGGCCTTTGTATATATGTAGATCTTCTGGACAACATCATATATATACAGGACAAGAAGGAAGATTAGTCTTATGTGAAAGGCAGGTAACTTAGAAATGAATGTAGTTATCTTCTGTCTCCTAGGTTAGGGTTTCCAGTTTTTGTTTCGTAACTGGCTTCTTTTTATGATGGTCTAGACTTTTAAGGGAGAACTTGTTCCTTTAAATTTAGCTGCGTGGGCTTTGAGACTGGAGGTATATGACAGAAAGGAAAAAAATTCTCATTCCATAGTGTGATGCAGAAGACAAGCATTATTTTTTAAGTTTTTATTAAAAAAAGAAAAGGCTCCTGGGAATGTCCTTATTTCTTCTATGCCTCCCAAATGTGGGAAGAAGAAAGCAGATAGGATTTTTAGATAATAGTACCAAGGAAGGTGATGTTGCTACTCCTCCTGCCTTGAAGCGCATCTACATTTGTCCAGTGTAGGGATTTTATACCAGTGTACATAACACTAGGATTAATATTCCTGATAGCTGTTGAAGGGAAAGGCACGGAGGTAGGAAGGCAGAAGTAGAAATTATTGCTTTAGTCTTTAGGCTTGCCACCTAGAGCAGTTCAACACCATGACACTTCAGTATTGAGGGTAAATCGGTATAGTTTAATAGATTTTTGGGAAGTATGACTGCTCTATTCAGTGGCTTAGATATCACTTGGGCAAGTGCTAGGCATGGTTTTGGTGTTCAGGTCGACTGTTTCTATCTTTTTTTTGTCCCTCTTGCTCAGTTTTGATTTCTTACTTCCTTGCAGAAACAGAAGCAGTTCATATGTGTAACTTGCCAGCCAGCCACAATGCCCAGCAGGACACTTCCCATTTCTGTGATGCCTGTCTCCAGGGGCACTGAGGTGTGGGCAGGGGACTAGGACCACTGAATAATTTAGGAATTACTCTAGAGATCTCTAGTTCAACTTGCTGCTCAAAGCAGGGCAAGGTCAGAGTTTGATCAGGTTGCTCGGGTCCTTGTCCAGCCAGTTTTGAAAATGAAAAAGTATGGAGATTGAACTACCTACACCTCTGGGTCCCAGCTGCAGGGCTGAGTGATTTGGTGAGAATTTCCCTTGTAGCAGCTTACCTGTTGTCCTTTCCCAGAGCCTCTCTGAGAAGAGGCTGGCTTCTTTTCCTCTGTAATGTCCAATTGGGTACTGGAGGCAGCCGTTAGATACCCCCTTAATCTCTTCCAGGCTAGGCAGACTCAGCTCCTGTAACCTCTCTTTCTATGTTTATGAGGGAACATTTTCTGTATTCCTGTCTCTGCCAACTTCCCTTCTCTTCCCTTTTTCCCCTACTGCAGTGTGGGATCCTTCCCATTATTGCATTTCTGGACTAAAGCACTTGCAGAGAAAAGAGCAGCTGCTGGCTGCTTAGTGCTTTTACTACATACAGACCACTGATTTTGCTGGCTTTGGCCCAGTTTCAGTGAAACAGAAAGGAGAATGATGCCTAAGTATGCAAATATGTGTGTATACACTGCACACCACACACACTGTCTGTAGCTACTCATAGAAATGGGAGAGAGGCACAGTATGGACCAGAAAAAGTTTGGATGGGTGCTCAACAGGAGAGGAAAAATAATCTAATGGAAAGGGGAAAAAAAGAGTATGCATTGGTGAGTAGTAGGAGAGAAGAACAAGTTGAAAAGAAGCAATGCTGTTTGAGGATCAGCAATGCCTATTTTGTTCCAATAATTTGGACCATTTGGGCCTCCAGTAACTCACTGTGGCCCTGCACCACTACCATAGTGTTCTGTGGCAGAGCTCTGCTCCTTACGGCTCCCTGCAGCCGGCTGAACGTGGGAGGGAAACAACCCCAAGAAGCTGGTGAAGGAGGAGTGGAGCTGTTGCGCAGATTAGTCTCTGCAACGTACAGCACAGCCTAATCGGGAGTTTGTTACACTGTGTACTAGGAATTCCTGCTGGGATTTGCCTTGGCAGAGAGAGGAGGAGAGAGAGAGAGAGAAAGCATGCACATGAGCAGGCACAGAAATAAAACAAGAGCACAGCATATTGCAGTACATTTTGGAAGCTGTAGCTTCCTTTCCCCTGGATATAAATCAGCTCCATCCGAAGCACCACATGCAAGTTTTAGTGTTGCTAAGAGGAAAAAAAGCCATCAAAGGTCAGGCCTGCACAAACTAGGTGAATAATTTTACCTTAAACATGTTAAATACTATTTTAAATATAATGAGTAAATTTTAAAGTCCATTCATTGCAATAAACAGAGGGCATAGTTTTTATTTTTAAATATATAGGGGGGAAAATGCAGCTGTAGTTTGAGGTGGTATTTTAATAGCTGTCCCACACCTAAAAAGCATTTGAAATCTCTGCGTTTTGTTCTGACAACACAGCTCACTGACTTGAAAATCTCTCTTAGGATCTGTGATAGGTACTGGGTATCCCCTTTAGGTGACAGAAGAGGTGCACTTAGATGCACCAGCAAAAGTCTCCTCTTGCTAGCTCTCTGATGCCACTGTCACAGCTTTTTGCAGTAATTGTCCGCCCTTTGTTTTATTCCCAGCAGAAAGTGGATTGAGAAATCATTTAAAGTTTGTTGCTGTTTTTAATGCAGATTCAGATTCTCAGCACAGCCATGAAGTGATGCCTCTTCTGTATCCCCTCTTCGTCTACCTCCATCTGAACATGGTCCAGAATGGCCTAAAAAGCACAGTGGACAGTTTTTACAGCCGCTTCCATGGCATGTTCTTGCAGAATGCCAGCCAGAAGGATATCATTGAGCAGTTGCAGACAACCATGACTATTCAAGATATCCTGTCCAACCTGAAGCTCCGGGCTTTTCTGGACAACAAGTATGTCATCCGCCTTCAAGAGGACAGCTACAACTACCTTCTTCGCTACCTCCAAAGTGACAACAACAATGCCCTGTGCAAAGTCCTGACCTTGCACATTCACCTGGATGTGCAGCCTGCCAAGAGGACTGACTACCAGCTTTACGCCGGTGGGAGCTCCTCACGCAATGAGAGCAACGGCCTGGAACCCAGCGACGTGCCGGCTTCCATTCTGCAGAACGAGGCGGCGCTGGATTTACTGCAGGACAGCATTAAACGTGTCAAGGACGGGCCCCCTTCCTTAACGACCATCTGTTTCTATGCCTTCTATAACACGGAGCAGTTGCTGAACACTGCAGAGATTTCACCAAATAGCAAGCTGCTCGCTGCAGGGTTCGATAATTCGTGTGTGAAGCTGTGGAGCTTGCGTTCCAGGAAGTTAAAATCTGAGCCCCACCTCGTTGATGTGTCCCGCATCCGCCTGGCTTGTGACATCCTGGATGAGGAGGTCTGGATACTTTTTGTCTTATCCCCCGCCCCTCCCTTCTATCCTTTCTGCCAAGGTATTTTCAGCATGCATTGTGGAGTACTTAGTAATGTCTTAGGGGACTGAAACTGTTCCACGACCTGTCTGCCTTGACGGACAAATTTTACAGCCTACTCTCATTCTTTCCTGCAGTGGTTGTAAATGCTACATGATGTGCAATGAGTTTGTGCTCGAGTCATAGTTTGTTGGGCTTAGGTGCTGATCTCCCTCCTCCAGCTGTCCTTGAACAGGTGACAGTGCACAGGCAGCCCAGTGAGGACAGGTGACTAGAGAAGGCTCCCTTTCCTGAGGAGGATGGACCCTTCTTATGGGTGGAAAGATGAAACAGGTAGATGCGGACAGTAAAAACACACTGTGGTGAATGAAAACTAGAGGAAAGTGGCTCAGAACAATCAGTCAGAAGGGTAGAGAGAAGGTGAGAGATGCAGGAAGAGGCAAATAAAGACAAAGTAAGGAAAGAGCCAAAGGGGACTGGTCTGAGGCCTCAGGAAGGAGGAGGGATGCCTAAGTGGAAAAATTTATTTAAGGAATCACCTTAACCAGAGGTGAAGGGTTAGCGTGGAAAAATTACACTCAATGTCTCTGTTAAGGAATCCGTAGTGTAGAAACTTCAGGGGCTTCCTACTCTGGAGTGCTGGAGACAAGGACAGAGATGTGTGTGCCTTCACATGCCAGGCTAGATAGCATCTTCTATTTTTTTTTTTTTTTTTTGGCCTTCTAGTCACACCCTTCCTCCCCTCTCACCACAGCTGCCCACGTAGCATCTTATATCTGGTTAGAGATCAAAATTTGTGACTCTTCCTTTGTTTAATCACTCCCCTTTTGAAGGCAGGGGAAAAAAAAAGAAAAAGCCTCATGTTGAGTGTTGAGCAGGAGAAACATCCTTTTTTTCCACTGTTTTTTTCCTTCTTCTCATAAAAAAAAATACCTAGTGGCAGGGTTCTGTTTATTTTGGAAGAGTGCAGAGAGCTTGCTGTATGCAGAGATCTATGGTTAGGGATTGCTTTGTTAGTCAGCTGAAGAACTAGAGACAGGCATCCAGGTGAGATAACACAGCCTCATGCTTGCCCTTCCCAGGTTAACCCTTTCTGGAGAGAGAGCAGGTGAGTGGGTCGGACTAGCCCGAGATGGAGCTATGGACTTGTTTTCATTATAAGCTGCAGGAGTTCATAGGACACGTGACTGTGTGTATTGCCTGTCATGGAAACCAAATGTCAATAACCTGTGGCAGAGGAGAATTTCTCTGATAAATCAGCAAATCACCTCCTTTGGCTCTAGACTATAGAAAAGTGAGATACTGGGAGGCTATCAGGAGTGTGTATTAGCTTTTTTGGCACGTAGGCACATACTTGCGTATTGTACGTGTATTATGAAATGGCTGTGGAAGCTTGAGTACAACTGGCTCTCATTGGCTGTTTAATATTTTGTGTATCCTGCACTATTTATGTACAGGTCTAAAACCAAAACCTGGTCAAAGACTACTATGGATCAAAATCATCACTGCCCTGAATAACTTCACCACTGACAAAATAAATAGTGACCTGACCAGGAGTTCAAAGCTAAGGGGGAGAAACTAGCCTGAATGCCCTGCTGGTTACGTGTCCCAGATGTAAATGAAAGCCTGTTGACTACAAAGGAAATAAATTCCAGTATCTGGGAGCCCTAAGTGAAAATACACAGGCACCCACAGGGGGGTTGCAGGTGGGAACACACCAGCACCCTCTTGGGTGCCAGGGGAGTAGAAGCCACAGATACTAAGACAGACCAAACAAGACCACTCTGACCAGGCTGCAGTCATCAGTGGTGCAGCACAGTGTGAACAGAGGCTGTGTTTCAGACTGTCACTGCAGTGTGATCAGCAACAGCTCACAGCAATAAATCTGATGAAAACTTTGACAAAGAACAAAAAGTCTGAGTGTGCTTTGATATAACTTCACTGAATTCTGTAGAATAACTTGCAAGGATGTTAAACTTGGCTGGGTTTTGTAAGGTTTCTATATTTTGTTTGTTTTGGTTGATTTCTGTATTGTGTAATTGGCTTTGGATGTTGCATTTAAATAGTAGTGCCTGAAATAATTAATCCTCAGCTTGGTTTCTGGTTTGCTGCAAGCAAACAGGTCCTCCTGTTTATGAAGATATAGAAGACTAAAACTGTGCTAGTTCTAGTGGATCTTGTTCAGGGTGGCACTAAAACTACACTATCGGGTTTATTAACTCTTTTTGTGTGTATGTGTGTATATATACATACACACACACATATATATATAAAAATGAGGTTGAGGCTTGGCAAACGTGTTAGAGAACGATGTTTTTCCTAGTCTGTGCAAAGCCTTTGTGTCAGTAAGGTTGAAGTCATCTACCAAGTGTAGTTTCAGTGAATTTTGCTCAGTGTGATGCTCCAGTGCACTTCACTGGTGTTGTCTTGCTTCTATTTTGGGATAAAGTAATTCCCTTTTCTTTATAACAGCATCTCACAAATGCTACTTTATAGTCTCTCTTACTTTAGGTCCAGTGTAGAAATGCAGTTTTGCAGCTGTACAAATGGGCGTATTGTTTGTCTCTTCACAATTTTGCCATGCCCATCACTGGTACTACATAAATCAACAACAGAAAATAATACTCTGTTCCAAGACACAAGAGTGACAGCCTTTAAATTCTGAGAAGATTAAGACTTGACCGCGTTCAGCTCTGCTTCTAAGATTCTGCTTTTGAGTGCAGTGGTCCTTCAAGTGGCAGCGAGCAGGGATGATGCTGACACATTGGTGGATGCAGATGGGAGGGAATTCTGGAAGGTGCAGTAAGAAACGTCCTGCAAAGAGAGCCAGGGCGCCTGCTCCCTCATCTTTCCCTGCTAGGAGATTCCTGCTGTAGGCAGGTCAGAAATCTTCTCTTTTGATGTCTTAAGAGCACTGTAGGATGAGAGATGATGATGACACCCAGGGAAACCTGTTACTAGTAGAGGGAAAAAAAAAAAAAAGGTGGAGGGGGTGAGATGTTTTTTGGTTTGTTTTTTTTTTGAGGTTATCATTGTTGCTTTTTGAGATTCACTCATGCTCTTAGGCTTATGCTGCGTGGAAGATCAAGATAATTTTTGCCAGCTAGATAATGTTTGCTGCTCACGAGGTTAAATGCATCAGCGGTAAATTTTTCTGGGTCCAGATTAGTGTCATGCAAAATCCATCACTGATTTAAGTAATAGCTGAGCAGTTGGGCAGTCTGTCCATAGGTGTTTACCATTTGGAAGGTGTCCCTTGTAACAAAACATGCCAACGTTTTTGTTCTTTTCAGTTTCTTAATAATATAATTTTTGGGAGTCTTGTACTTGCTAAGGAAGATTTCCTGTTCACTGTTGAAGAGTAAATTACGTTTTTTGAGCTCATTTTAGTAGTGTTGGTAGGTTTTCCAGTTCTATCCTATTTCCTAAAATCTGGTTTGATAGTTCTTTTCAAAATGGATAGTACAAATAATAAAAGGTAGCTTTTATTGTGTATGTGTTGGTTATTGATTAAAATAGGCTCACATAACGTAATTTCTTGTCCATTCTGAGGAAATACAAATTGTTCATGCTAACCTACAGCAGCAACTACTTCAGAAGGAGCTAATGGATATCTGGATAGTGCCCAGTGGTATGTTATATCCAGGAATCATATTCAGCATGTGAAATTGGAATCCTGAAAAAATATTATGAGGAGGGATTCCCTGCCTCCCTGCTGATTTATAACATAGGTTGCAACCTTTCTGTAGCTGCTGTAAATGCTCACCTACATGGTAGTGGCTGTGGGATGCAAGGAAGAGCATGTTTGATCTGACAAAGAAATGAACCTTGGTTCTGCAAGGCAGTAATTTAGTGGCTGCACTTCCAGCTTTGTTAATCTGGTCAGTAGACTAACTTGGATAGGGAGGAAACGGGAAATTTAATGACTCAGAAGCGTTATAAGTATACCATTTTTGGTGAGCTATAACAGCAGTGTGCAGTTGTTATGCTAAGTGAGTGTCAAAGAGAAGTCAAAGACAAGATTTGCTACTTGTGATCGTACAGAAGTGTGGTTTTGAATGCTGCAGAAGGCATTGTCAAATAAGCTGCTACTGTAAATACAAGAAAAGAAGAGTAAATGCTTGTAAGAGAGAAAGAGTATGTGCTTGCAGACAGCCCAGGTAGCCCTGTATTAATTTGAAGGCATAAAATCAAGTACCTGAACTTGCAGAATTTACAGAAACTATAGTACAATAAAGTAACTTGAATGGGCTTCCACTGGTAACTTGTCAGGAATCTTATGGTCATAATTAAATAGTATAAAATGCTGCAGGTTATCAGCCTCTCTCCTTTAATGTGGTAACATAGCCTAGAGATGCTGTGGATTCCAGCAAGCAGTGCTCTATCTGAAGTAGAAAAAGCAATTTGAATAAGAATGGGGCTTTGCATGCTAGAGCCTGCAATTTCTCTCTGCCTCACCTCTGTAGTAGAGATGAAGCTGGCTCCCAGCCACATCATAAAAATCCCATGGGCACTGACTACTCTGAAGAAAATTAGCATTGCTAAACACGGCTTGCTGCCTGCCACTGAACACACAGTGGATATGGAGAAAGGCAGTGAGCTAGCTAAGTCAGAGTTTGCTCACCTGTGACATGAGATTTGAAACCACTGCAGAAGAGCTTTCAGGACTGTTGCTAAGTCTGAAGCAAAACTGTCTGCAGGTCCTGAGGTCAGAGGGATGGGAGATACCATGTCAGCCAAGAGAGCTGCTCATGATGCACCGACTTGTGCTGGTCATCAGCAGTCCGGCAGCCCTGGGGAACTGGGTTTCCTCTTGGGGCAGGAAATGCTCCTTCTGCAGGAAACGGGCCAGTTTGTGATGATAAAAGTTAAAGGGGCTGCTCACAAACAAAAGGGTGTTGTGTTGAATCTGATGTGCAGAGATTGCCTGCGGATGAGCATTACTGATTCAGTGCTGAGGAAGAGTGTCTGCCTGACAGCCCTGAGGAAGGGTGGTCTCAAGCTGCTATGCAGGTGCGCATCAAGCCATGGTTATCTCACACTCTTGTCAGTGAAACCGCAGCTTATTGGACGGGGACGCTCTCTTGAGTTGAGATTTGTTGAAACTTGTGCAGTCTGTAGCCTTTCATTGTCAAGAGATGCTACTTGGGTAGGCTTTCACACTTACCCTCTGTTGGGAGATTCCTTTAGCACAGGTCACTGAACAGTCTTTAAATGTGAAAGCCTTTACTTGTTGACTGTCTGCCCGCGTACTTGAATTGGAGAATTATGGGATAAAAAGGTTTCCAGTGCCATCCTTTTTGTGATTATTCATCTTCTCCTACTCCAAAATAGATCCTTTGACCTAAATAAGCTGCATACATTTGCTGTTCTTGAAGGGTGAGGATGTGAAAGCATCCAGATGGAGCCTGTGTGGAGAAAGAGATATTATGGCCTTCCTGGGTTTCTGTTCACATGTGAGACTAAAGGAATGTCCAGCAGACAACGTGTCAGATATACTTTGTCTTTCTATCCATGCGTTTTGTATCATCTGTGAAACACATCTGTGTTTCTTTTTCTCTACTGTGAGAATTGCTTCCAACAATGACCACACCAAAAGAGCAGATGCCAAGATCTGTTTCAACATCTTAGCCAAAAGTTTAGTAGAGAGCAGATAGGGAATAAGCATATGTTTATAGCAAATGGAAAAATGTCATAAAATACTTCCTTTTCTTTTTTTTTGTTTTTTTTTTTTTCCTTCCCTGTTTGCATCCAATCCCAGGTTAAGGTGCCTCCTGGAGTGAATCATAGAATAGTTTGGATTGGAAGAGACCTTTAAAGGCCATCTAGTCCAACTCCCCTGCAAGGAGCAGGGACATCCAGGTTGCTCAGAGCCCTGTCCATCCTGGCCCTGAATGTTTCCAGGGATGGGAGGCTACCCAAAATGAAGATAAAACCTTTGTATAAAGTCTTATCCCTCCCATCTCTTTAAGCGTTAACAGCAAATGCACTAGCAATGTTTGTGTCTGAGTTGCACAAAATGTGCCACATCTGAAATAACTTACTTGGTATTAACACCCGCCTGTTTACCTCATGCTGGTTCCTGTATTTGTTGAACAGATAAACATGCTTTGCTTTCTTGTTTCTTTCTCTCCTCTCCAACCAGGAAGAAGAGGACGACACTGCAGGCACAGAAATGAAGATCCTGAGAGGGCACTGTGGACCTGTGTATAGCACGAGGTTCCTTTCAGACAGTTCGGGACTCCTATCTTGTTCTGAGGACATGTCCATCAGGTACTGGGACCTCGGAAGTTTTACAAACACTGTGTTGTACCAAGGACATGCCTATCCTGTCTGGGATTTGGATATTAGCCCCTGCAGCCTGTACTTTGCCAGTGGTTCCCACGATCGCACTGCAAGGCTCTGGTCATTTGATCGGACGTACCCACTGCGAATATACGCAGGCCACTTGGCGGATGTAGACTGTGTCAAGTTCCACCCCAATTCCAACTACTTAGCGACGGGCTCCACGGACAAAACCGTGCGCTTATGGAGCACTCAGCAAGGCAACTCGGTGCGTCTTTTCACCGGGCACCGTGGCCCCGTGCTAGCGCTTGCGTTTTCTCCGAACGGTAAGTACTTGGCATCAGCAGGTGAAGACCAGCGGCTAAAGCTGTGGGACTTGGCATCAGGAACTCTCTACAAAGAACTGAGGGGGCACACGGACAACATAACTAGCCTTACTTTTAGCCCCGACAGTAGTTTAATTGCTTCGGCGTCGATGGACAATTCGGTCCGGGTCTGGGACATTCGGAACACTTACTGCAATGCCCCTGCAGATGGTTCTTCCAGTGAACTGGTTGGTGTTTATACCGGACAAATGAATAATGTACTGAGCGTACAGTTTATGGCCTGTAATCTTCTTCTAGTGACTGGAATTGCACAAGAAAATCAGGAACATTAATTTTTTTTTTTCTTAGGGAAGCGGGTGGGTGTATTGAATGCCAGAGTCCATTGCAAGCTGAGATTACTGACTGTGAAACACTTTTCTTCCTCTGCCCCTTTGAAAGGCATGATCAGAGTGATGCAAATGCTTTAAAATGTCTTGCCCACAAAAAGGCCTATTCTGTTGAATGGAATTAGAAAAAAAAAGGAGGAGTGACAAAAATACGTATACATTGTAATCTTCTTCTTGTAGGGATGGGGAAGAGGGGAGGAGATCCAGTAGCTTGGGGAAACCAAAAGCCCGGTCCAAACAAGTGAAACTGCCAACCAGATAAGCTGCTGACCTGCACTTAAATTTCCTGCATTGATTGATGAGCACATCTTAACCTACTGTTAACTGAGGCTCAAGTGTGTGGAGAACTACTGGCCCAGTGGTTTTTGTTTTGCTTTTGTTTTCCTGGTATTGCAGAGGACCAGCATTCTAAGACCCTTACATGAAAAGAACATTATGTATTTTCTACAGTGACATTGGTCCTAAATATTACAGCTCCTTACAGCACTTCTGGAATATTTTGGACTAGCTAAGTAGAAAATACCATCTTTCTTTTTAGTAAGGGGATGGAAATCTGACCTCAGTTGGGGCCCATCTCTGCATTGTCATTTGGGTTTGGTTCCTGGTACTAGCTGTGATATTTGTATTTATGTTCCATTAATTAGGAATACTTCTGAATCTGGTTGCACTGTGTTTTGAGGTCGGGAGGACAGTGAGGGGGTAAAGTGGTGGCTTTAAGGGTAATAAACAGCTCGCCTTGTCTGGAGGGAGGGCACAACAGAACTGAAGCGGCTGAGTTTGGACTCCTAATGGAAACAGGGCACGTCAATCCACCACTGCACCTCACAGAAATATTTCCGTAAATGGAAGTTGGCAGTCTAGGGAGAGGGGGAAGGGGAGAGAGACACACAAAGTGACATGGGAAAAAATAGTATTACTAAATTATTGTGCTTACACAGAGGCAGCTCCGCCAGTGTTGGATTTTTCTCAAAATGATGCAATATCAGTTTCATGAACACCTTGTGAGATAAATCATCAGCATTTACGACAAGGATCTGCAGAAAGAACACGTTCTAGTTTGTCATTTGGAGAGATTAAATATTTCTGCTTTCTGGAAAGAGTTATTTTGTATTTTGTTTTCTATTAAAAGCATTTAGTTTAAAAAAATAAATAAATAAAAATTGGTTTGGTCCCTTTCTGGGAAACTTGCTCTGGCTGCTTGCATGGGAAGGAGAGGGCAGAAGCATGCTTCTCCTACGCTGCTTGAGCCAGAGCCCGCTTGGCACTTGAAGGCTGAATCTGGTGGTCTCGCTCACATGGTGCATGCTGTTTTCACATCCTCCTACTTGCTTTCCTCAGAGCTGATTTGGCAGGTCATGGAGCAGGGTATCGACAGAGCTTTGTAGGTCAGCTGAAATGCACGTGGAGGATCTAGGCACCCCTTGAGGTTGACACTGTGCAGTGTCATTCTGTAGCTCATTCTGTAGCACTGCATGACATTTACTCTGTGGTTTGATGTTCTAAAATGTCTCTTTTGAGCAAAGGCGTAATCCTAAAGTCTTCTAGACAGGCTACTGCTATTAAGTGGTAATTCCCTTCAGCTTCCCTCAGACCTTCTGGACTTTTATGAGAAAATTCTCTTGAGACCATCCAAGCAATCAAAGAGTTTAGACGACAGCTCACAATTCAATTGTGGTTTGTTTGTTTGGGGTTTTTTATCTACTTGGGTTGGTAAATGACCAAAACCTTTTATCAGAAGAGCATTTGACCTTTCTGAGATTAGTAACCGTGTGTGCCTGGGGCTCAGCTCTGTGAGTACCAGAAACCTCTCTCTGTGCTTGGAGTTGAACGACAGTGCTAATCTTCTGACTGCTGGAAGTGTGTGTGTAGCAGCTTTTCAGTCTCAGTGCAGGATCAGGCATTTTGAAAAAAATCAGTATGGGAGACGGTTGTATTGCTGATACTTTGTGCTATGCAGGTCTGTAGAGAGACCTTCCCCTTCAGATCTGTTGAACTGGTACTGCTCATCAGACTAAACTTTGTATTCTTCAACCTGCAGTAATCTCTATGGTTGTTTCGAGTGGTTCTGCTCGATTCTGTAGATCCTAGTCCATTTCACATTGTGAAATGACTGCTCTTGTATCATAGCGAAGTATCGAAGTGCTTGGCTGAATGCCTGTGTGAATACCAAGGAAGGATATGGCTCCCCAGTGTTCACTGGAACTCATTTTGCTGTTTGTTGCCATATGTCCTGAGCAGTGTTTAGATTTAGAGCAGCCAGACTTCTGGCCCTGAAACAGAGCAAACAGCAACCAAAAGGAGGGGGGGAAAAATAAATAAATAAAGGTGAGAGGGGCAGAGAATAAAGTTTCCCTTTAACATCTTACTTCTACAGTGGAATTGGGCTTTTTATTATTTGGGTTGTTCTGAATATTTTGCATACAGAAGTGACAAGAGTAAAGAGACTTAGGAAGCAAATTCTATTACACATACATAGGCTAAAAGCTGTAAAAGTGATTTCTGAGATGTTGGAAAAATTATATCACTGATGATGCACTTCAAACCTATAAACTTATGTATTGTGTGGACAGTTTTTGGTGTCCACAGAATGTAAATGTTTGAAGGGAGGAAGCTAGGAAATAATCTAGACTATACAAAATGTCCGCAATTGATTGACAGACTGAATTTCAAGAAGGAAAGTATGAGTGGGAGGAAGGAATACATCAAGTCTAGCAAAATTTGAACCATAATCTCTGTTAATGGTGTATTTCAGAAATAAGTCTGTATTTGCATAGACTCTCCCTTCCCTTTTCTATTTTAAATATATATCATAAAAAAAACCACAAAAACATTTAAGTTGACATAGCTAAGCACTCAGGTATTAGTAAGTGTCATAGCAGGGACTGTTGCAGCTTGTGAGTCTGCATGTAACGCAGTCTCAGTCGTGTAACTGGTTACTCCTTCCCCTGCAAAGCTCTGCTCACTCCGTGCGCCTCCTGGACGCTGCGCAGTGCTCCAGGCACTGCATGGTATAAGGTAGTGGCTAACAGGAGATGCTCAGAGAAGGAGGACAGATAGACAGTGATCCTTCCCTGTCTTCACAGTTACTGTTTGTTGGTTTTGGGCTTGGTGGTTTTTTTTTGTTTGTTTTTTTTTTTTTTTTTTAGTAGACCTGCAGAGCTGCAGGCTACATGTCTGCGCTATCTGCTGATGGATTTAGTTTCCATTTATTTTTCTCTCATCCCTTTAATTAGTTATATACTTGTAGCTTCCATAGTTTGCTGCACCTTGATTTTATGAGAGGGGGAAAGTACTTCCTTGTTTTTGACATCCATTATCTGATAATTTCATTCTGTTCCTTAACATCTTGAATTGATTACGGCAGGGAACAGCAAAATACGCTTTCAAAAGGTGTCAGGTAGTCCAGGCCACAGTAAATATCAACAAAGCTGAGGTACAAGTCTATGCTTAGTCATTGCATACTGAAGAAAGGAAAGAGTATTTGCTCTAATAAACAAACTGCTACGCCCATTCACAGGTCTATGTTAAAGTTGCCCTTCCCACTTTTAATACAGGCATGTCCTCAGCGGCGTGCTGCCACGCCGTTCAGTCTAAACATCTTAACTTCCCGGACGGTGAAGTTCATCCTATTTCTCCCCACTCTGGTTCTTTCTTTAAAAAAAAAAAAGTTGTCTCTTGCAAGTGTCTTAAGTCTGAAAACATTTTACAGAAAAGATATTTCCATTAACAGATCCTTTGGATTTGCCAAGAAAAATAAAAAGGACTTCAGGCCATTTTGTTAACCTTGTGTCAACTGTGGCTGACTGTGAGTCCTCCAGGCTCAGTGGGTTCTTCAACAAAGTCCTGAAATGGCCTTCCTTCTGAGCGGTGTTTAGTTGCTCATGGTGAGCCAGGCTCTAAAACTGTACCATTACAGGACACCAATGTGACAGTTAAATTAATTGCCTGGATGTCCCTCGCCAAACATGACCTTGTTATGCTGCGCGTTAGCTATGGAGGGTTTTTTTAAGTGCTGGATAAGAGCCCAAATTGCCTGAAATAACTCAACAATGCTCATCATGCTCAGTGTATTTCAAAATACACTGGTAACATTTGTCTCTGGACTGGTAATCTTTTTTAACAATTTTAAACATGCATCTGGCTTTCTGCTTCCTGGACACGGCTGCACAACAGCACTGAGCAGCAGTTACACAGAGGAGGTGGTGTGTTCTCCAAAGTGCCCAGGTTAAGACAAGGCATTATCCACCACGTTTGTCCTCCTCAAGAAATGTTCTCTTGGGATGGTGAAACTTTTGAACAAGGCAGCTGTGGAAGCTATTTGTGTAACTTGATATCGGAGGTGTTACTCTGTAACTAAAACATGCATCCCCTTTTCAACAGGAGAAGGGATCAGCAGCATTAAGCTGAGGGTTAGACACTAAGACTTCAGAGCCTCACTTGCTTTATCAGTAGCCTTGCTTTCCTACTTGATCCAAATCTTTGCCATTTGTTTAGGGTAAAATTGTCTTCTTTTTGCACAAGTTTGTGATTTTCAGTGAAGTTATGATCTTCTGTTTATGACAAGCCTGATAACAAAAATATTTTAGCATATACAGCCAGGGAGGGGATCAGCCAAGAACAGAACTTGATGGTATTTGGTGCTGTACGAGCATATCAGCAGATGGATGGTGCTCCTCTGACACAGCCTGAGAGCAGGAGGAGGAAACAATCTGAATCCCACTACCCCGCCATCGAAGGGAGAGAATGTACCAGAATCACTACCCCAGCTCTGAAGAAAGGGATGGGAGATGGCACAGAAGTTATGAGTGTCTCGGGAAGTTCCTAAAAGTGATGGATAGAGGAGAGATAGGTGGACACTAAGGGGGAACAAGGCTGCTAGATAACAAACCACTTGCCAGAAGCAGTTTCTTCATCTCTGGACAGCAGTGATCGTACCTGTCCGCTCTGACGTCTGCCTCAGGCCAGCCCTGGACCTGGCTCTGCAATAGCTGGTGATGCTTCATGGTTCACGGAGAGGGTAAGGGCAGAAACTGCCGTGTGCTTGCTGCTGTGATAAACTGGGGTCACGCTGTAAGACAACCCCAGGCAAACTAGTGCCGACCGCCTCTGGAGGGCTGCCATTTATCTGGCATCCAGAAAAGCACTGCAAAACTCTGCAATGACAACTCGCCCTTTAGAACTAGCACAGATCCTTCTGGAGCTGCGTGTAGTTCAATGCTAGAAAGCAGCCAAGCCCAAACTATTAGCTCAGATATCCCGAGGTCTGGAGTGGCGAGCACACACGTGACTTCATAGTATTTTAGGTTAACACATCACAACTTCAGCCTATTGCTGGAGTTGAAACAACGCGTGTTTGCACAGCTTTTGCTCTTTTTTTTTTTTTCTTTTTTTTTTTTTTTGTATTGGTGAGCAGCTTACCTGGAGACTTATGTGCTGGACTGCTGTTGATTTTGCCATTCTTGCTTAAGGCAATAGCAGAGCAATCTGCATGTGGTAAACAAACTGGAAAACAAACTAAAATAGCCAGAATATTAGACACTCTCTTCCCTCCTGGCAACTCCACTCCACTAGTGCAAATATTTCATGACCACTTAGGATGACTGTATAACCATCTGTGAGTTTGGTGTTTGTTGTGTTTTTTAATGCTATTTTTTTTTCTCCCCAGAAGAAAAGCCTAAACCAAACTAGAACATAAAGCTCTGCTGCATCTAAACTTCTCCTCACCTTCGCCAGTCAGATCTCCTCACCAGGGAGGAGGCAGGGGGTGGTTGGCTTTCTCTTCTCTTTTAAAAAATTATTTATCCATAATTATCTATTACTTCTTCAAAGTCTCTCAAGAGAAACCATCCTGCACTCTCCAACAGCCCTCATGCTGTGGCCAGCGTAGCAAACACACCACTGCAGAGAACCTGCCTTCCTGAAGCACAGTTGTGTCCGTATGGATTGTTTTATTGTGAGCAGATGGTGCTTCTTACCTGCAACATTTTCTTGAGCGATCATCTCCTGCGTCTCGGTGACATCTATATGCAGGGATGGCTGAGCTGCTCGAGCTGCATGTGCTCCTGCGCTCCTCTGGCTGGGATGCACAGTGCACCTGGCAGTGGGAACAGCATGCTTCAATCAGGTCTAATTTCATGGTGGAGATGTTTCAGTTGCCTTCAAATGGCACCACAAAAGAATTTTCATTGTGGGATTTCAACGCATTGTGTTGGTTTTGTATTGCTTACTTTGCTCGATGTCCTGCAGCACCCGGTTGTTTCTCCTTGCAGGTGCGGACCAGGCTACAAAACTATTTTGGCATCAAGCAATAACTGAATATAAATCCAGCATTTGCAGTTTTATCTACAACATGCAACCCCATCAGCTTTCACACGCCCAACCAGACAACCTGGGGCCAGCACAGGCTGGGCAGGACAGCCTGCGGCAGCTGCGGCTCTTCTGGAAGACAAAAACCCACGCCTCTGCGCACTTTCCTGAGCGTGCCCTTCTCGCAGTGCTTGCCCCTGCCTCCCTTTCTCCCCTGTATCTGTCCCTGTGTTCACAGGGTTTCCCCTCCACACCTTCCTGCACCCCGCAGAGGAAGGGGGCCTAGGCTGCGGCAGGCCTGGCAAGAGCCCTCGGTATTGCACCCGGGTGGAGGTTTGCTGTCCGTACCGCATCGCAGACCCCCCTTAATTCCCAGCCCCTGGAGGGGTGGGGTTGCCAGCGTCAGGCTAAAGTGGGGGACATGGGGTGGCCCCTCAGCCACAGGGAATGGTGGCCAGGCAGCACCACGGTGCACAACCTGCAATGGCGTGCGGCTCCTCCCAGACCACAACAGGCTCAAATAACCACCACCCCCCCACCCCTTATAATATCCTACTTCATTGGGCCTTTCCCCCTTTCACGGGCTATCTCGCATCGTTTCGCTCCAAAAAGCCCCTCTGGCTCGGGAAACGCAGGTTTGGTCGGGCTAAGGGTGCCGACCGGCCCCACCCTCGCCCACTGGAGGTGGCAATGCGCGACGCTGCCTCTTCAAACGGGGGGCAAATTATGCAGAAACATGGAAACCACCCTAAAACTGGGGGCAGAGAGGAGTTCAGGTCAAAATTTCTTTGCCCTGTGAGGCAAGGGCGGACGGCGAGGCCGAGATCGCCTTCCCTACAGCTGACACAGGCGGCTGGGTTCGGCTCGCTCGGAACGGCTCGGCACGGCACGGCACGGCTCGGAACGGCTCGGCTCGGCTCGGCACAGCACGGCTCCGCTCGGGTCAGGTCGGCTCTACTCGGCTCGGCTCCGCTCGGGGCTGGGCTCGGCTCGGCTGGGCTCGGCTCGGCGCCGCCCTGCCCCCTGGCGGGGCGCGGAGGGGAAGGCGCGGCCAGCGGCCAGCCCCTAACGGAAACGTTGCTCACCGGCAGCCATGGGCTCGCCTCAGCCTGGGCGCCGAAAGGAGGGAAAACAAACATGTCAGGTGGGGCTGCCGTTCCGCTGCCCTCGCAGCGTGGGTCTCAAGACGTTTCAGCCGTCACCCGAGGGCTGCGAGGAAGATTTATGTTAATTTACTCCAATATCAAAGGAAACCGCTCCGGCAAGGGGGCGATTTTCCCAGGATGAGGCTCCCTCCATCTCTCAGCACGCTCGCTGTCTGTGCCAGCCCCTTCATTTCCCTAAGTACTGGGAATCTGACTGTATCATCTGTGGCAAGGAAAGACCGCATTCATGTTTTCTCCTGACCTTTTAATACTGTTTCACTCGTTCGCAGGCTTTAGAGCGTGGTTGTTCAAACGGTGCTCTTGCCAACAAACTCTGGTGAGCCGCCGTTAACTACTTCACAAAGCAGCTGGACTCAAAATTTTAAAATTTTAAAAGTAAAGCGTAGGTTTATATCGGGCACCCCACACCAGGAGAGCAGGGTCTGTTCCCTGCTCTGGCTCCCAGCACTGCACAGCCTCAGGAAACCCACGTCCCTGGTGACTCGGCTTCTTTTGCTTAAATCGGAGCAGCAGATTCTTAGGAAAATGGCAAACAAAATCGTAACAATGCAGGGCTGTTTGTACGATCCCGTAGCCTCCAGTCCGAGCAAGGGCACCCAAGCCCAGTCCATACAGATCTGGCAGCCTGAACACAGGGGTCGGGCCCGTGCTGCCTCTGAAAGGCTGGAAATTTTCTCTTGTCCGGACCGAGACCAAGCCCACGGGACAGGGGCAGGATGCGCTGTGGACGCAGGCCACCTGAGATGGCCTCCCCTGGCGTCAGCCACTCCGGGGAAGGGGGCAAACTCCCTCCCTGGGGTGCCCCTCCGAGGCAGGGGCCGGGTGACCTGGGCACAGTTCCCCCCTTCCTTCTCCCGGGGTCGGGTGCCTCAGCCGCCAACCCCCTCCCGGGTGGGACCCGGCCGTCACCGGGCAGGGCAGGGCAGGGCAGGGCAGACTCGGGCGCCATTTCGGCGGGCCCCGGCCTCATCCCCGGGCCAGGCCGGGCGGCGGCAGAGGGCGCTGGCAGGGTGCCGAGGCGCGGCCCAGCGGTCGGGAGCCGGCCGACAACTGCGGCCTTATCACCGCGCCGCAGACCGGCTCAGGTCCCGGGGCCGCCGCGGGTCCCCGGTTGCCGGCCCATGGGCGGCGGCGGTGGCTCGGAGGCGCCTCCTCCTGCTGCAGACCCGCGCGGCGGGGACCGGCTGCAGCAACAGCAGCAGCAGCGCCGCCGCCGCCTCGGCTCCGCCGCGCCGGCCGCATGGCGGGCTACGCGCCGCGCCTGCCCTGGCTGCTACCGCTGCTGCGGCGGGCGGCGCCGCCGCTTTCCGCCTGGGCTCAGGCCGCCGGCAGAGTCGCCGGCCTCCGCGCCCCGCCGCGTCCGGCCAGCAGGTGCGGGACGTCCCCCCTCGCCCCGCCGCCGCCGCTGCTGCTGCTGCCGGGCGCGCCGTCCTGCTGCCGCCGCCGCCTCCTCCTCCTCCCGCCTGCGGTGGCGGGCAGCGCCCCCCGATTCCTGAGCGCCGCCGCGGGCGCCGAGCCGCCGCCGCCGCCGCCGCGGGGGGCTGCGGGCGCCGCGCCGCGCTTCGAGGCTCGGAGGTTGCTGGCCTTGGCGCACCCCGAGCGCTGGAGACTGACAGGTACCGGCCGCGGCCCGGGGCCGTCCCGCCGCCACACGGAGGCCGCCCCTGGGGCTTTGTCCGAGCGGGGAGGGCGTGGCGGGTGCGCCCCAGGAGACCCCTTGGGGTTGGGGGGCAGCCCGGAGCTGCCGGGGGGCAAGGGGCAGGGGAAGGGCGGCTTTTCCCCCTCCGCTACCGAACCTGCGTGTACGGTAGCATCGGAGCACAGCTTGGAATCTCCGAGCCAGCATTGGATACGTGTGGAAAGCTAAAAACATGCATTGTCGTCCCTCCTCCTCCTCTCCTCTTGCCGTCTCTTAATTTGCTGTTTTGAAGGGAAGGCAAAAGTTTTGGAAGTTACAGAACCCTTCTGTTTTGCTTGTAGCGTTGATTAATGCCTCCGTGCGTGTTTAATGCTGGCCTGCAATAAAACTCGGGCCTGAGACTGTATAGAATGAAGTAAAAACGGGAATCCTAAGTCTTTAAAAAAAATAAATTGGAGTTCTGTCTCCCAATAATTTCTTGCCTAAAGAGAGCTGGGGCTGTTCGGCCTGGAGGAGGGGCCAGGGAGCCCTGACAGCAGCCTTCCAGTACCTGAAGGGAGCCTGTATACCTCCCTGAAAGATGGGGAGAAACTCTTCAGCAGGGTCTGTTGTGGTAGGATGAGAGATAATGGTTTTAAAACAGAGCAAGGTAAATTCATACTGGACATAAGGAAGAAATTTTTTACACTGAGGATGTTAGAACACTGGCACAGGTTGCCCAGAGAGGTGGCGGATGCCCCATCCCTGGAAACATTCCAGGCCAGGCTGGATGGGGCTCTGAGCAACCTGATCTGGTTGGAGATGTCCCTGCCCCTTGCAGGGGGGTTGGACTAGATGACCTTTGAAGGTCCCTTCCAACCCTAACCATTCTGTGATTTTATGATTCTATGTTTTGAAAACTATTTATTTTTAATGTCCATATGGTGAAGTCAAACACCATGGTCATATAAATCACCCTCAACAGTGATACGGTCTACAAAGAGCAGAAACAAACTTTTATTGACATTGCTTCTCATGGCGATAATATGGTAATGGTTAGTCAAATGTCAATAGGAAAACAATATCAAATTATTATGTGGTTTGTTTTTTTTAAACCATCTTTATTAGTGGGCAGCACACGTGCTGCCATGGCAGTGTGAGGCCCATAGGACTTTGCAAAAATTTGGGTAGTTCCCATGTAATGGGTAAACGGTCTTTGAGAGAAAAGAGATGAGGTAGTGAGTTAAACTTAGATAAAGAGGTGGTTTTGAAACATGAAATCCCTTAAACAAGATTTTATGCACAGTGGATATATAGAGTGGATATTGCAGAGCTTCATTATGTGCTGTCATTACATAGCCAAAATGATTTGGATCCAAATGAATTTTTATATAAGAAACTAGAATTATTTCTATGCTGTGAACACCTGTTTTATGCAGCTAATACCACTGTCTCAGGTGTGCCACATAAAAGCAGGGGAAAATTGATAAGTCAGGGCTGGATGGAGAGGGGAAAGGTGTAATGTTCAGTAACACTTCAGTCTTGCTCAGGACTACTGTTCTTCACTGGCATATGGGCTAAAAAGTAAAAAGCCCTTTGCCGGTAACTGATGTTCAGTCTACTCAGTTTTGATGAAGAAGTGAGTATCTGATCAGTTACATCACCTGCTGATTTTACAATGGAGTTCTTTTTTTCCCCCCCCATTGTAATTGAAACAAAAAAAAATAAATCAGTTATTTTAAGGATGGCTTTTAGAAGCCAAAGGCTCCTAACTAACTGAGAATTTAGTTCCCTTTACTGGGCACTTGCTGTCAGCTTGTTTCTCACAGACAGGGTACGGTATACTTGTTTGTAATTGTGTTAAAATAGGGCTAAGTATCGTTAATCTGCGCACTCTGCTGATGGTTTTGTCTAAGTAAATCAATTATCACAGTTACTAAAAATCAGCTACATGCAGTTTTGTCTTTTGAGATTACAAAATGGCCTGAATTAAAGTTAGAAAAAAAAAACTAAACCCAACGCAACACCTTGATTGTGTCAAATCATGAGGATGGAAAAAACACGCAAATGTAATAACTGCTTCTCAGCATTCTGTTAGTCTTGGTTCTGGGAGAGGAGTTAATTTTTGTAAATTTTTTTTTTTTTATTGACACCCTGCTTAAGGGAAAACTTTTGTTGTTAAGTTGTAATGAAGTGGGAGGATAGAGAAGCTCACAAGGAAAATATAGAGTGCAGGAATTATAGAGTGCAGGAATAACAAATATGGGTAAAATGCCTTGTAGGTGGTTGTAAGGAAATCACATCTGCCCATCGAATTTAAATTATGTTAAAATATGCTGTGTTTTGTTCCTGTTGTATCTCTGTACTGAGAAACTAGTCCTCTTCCAGATCTTTTACATTTTCTATAACCAGTAGTTGGTAACATAGGTATATAGCATTACCAGCGTGGAGTGAAGCGATATGTACCTTTTCTGCGATTCCGTGTGCACGGGTTGTGATATTCTGCTTGTTGTAGTTGTGTATTGAAATTCACGGTCACAGAAGATGAAGTAGTTGCAGTGATGACAGTGGAGGCCTGGGAAGCAGACAATGATTTGTGACAAAGTTGAGCGAGACTGAGTTCACCCATCTTGGTGCGGTGGGGAAATGGTGTCAGCTGAGGAGTGCAGGTACAGAGGTGAAGGTGACCTGCTCTGCTTGTGACTGGCACCGAAAGAGACGGTCAGATCTTCTTTTACACGGGGCCACTTCACAACCCGCTGGCTCAGAAGAAGCGGTGTGCTCTGGCCAGGAGTTCCACTCTGCTGGCACGCAGAGCCTCTTGCAGTGCTCTCCTCGCAGAAGGAGGTTCTGACCCTCTGGAGGCTCTCAGGAATGAAAATAACTACCAAATATCATACTGTCAAAAAAAGAAAGAAGGTTCAGCGTAATATATTCCATGTTTAATGTCCAGTTACTTCTAGAGCTGGGTAGAGCTGCAAATACATTTTAAACTGGACATGTGTGTTAAATTTTGTTGTTCTTATTTAAAGTTGGTTAAAAGATGGCTACATAGTATGATGGGAATTCACTCTGTTAGTGGCCACAGTTTTGTGTAGTGAAATTAGGAGCTCGTAAATTCTGTAGTACCTTGAAGGTTTAACAAAGGAGACAAGTCATTTCAGGAATTCTGTGGCTGATCCTGTGCAGTCAGGTCAGGTAAACCTGTGTCTTCAGTTAAATTAAATTCCCAAGGGAGAGTACAGGGCCACTGCTGAAATTATTAAGTCCTGCTGCGTGTGCGAGGCCACAAAAATGCCTTTTCAAAATGATCCCTTTTATTTCCTCCTGCCCCCTTGTTTCTCTCTGTGAGAATCTGTCTGTTGTTCTTTAGCCAGACCACACTGGAAGGAAACAATAGTTCTATTGAATTATGAAGTAAGCACAAGGAACTCTGAAATTTTAAATCCAACAGCAAAGTGTGCCCTTTCCCTGTATAACACTTCCTGTGCACTGAGTAAGATTTGTTTTGTACACAGGTCTTTTCTGGAGATGTGCAAGAAATGTTATTTCAGAAGTTTTATTTTAGAATTTTGGGCATAATTTGTAGTAGCTGTTTTCCTCTAGGTTAAAATTTGCCGTGAAATCAGAAGAGCACTGCCTTATTCATAATCTGATTTTTCTGTACTTTAGCAAGTAGTTACACCAGGTGATGGACTTTCTCATCCTTGAAGGAGAAGTGTTGGATTGCTGTAGATTTATCTTTTGTAGTTTCTGGTAAGGAATAAGCACCCATAAAAACAATTCTTAAAGAAAGGCAATTAAAAAAAAAAAAGTTAAAATGTTGTACCTAACACTACCTGAATTTTTTAGGTGTATTCTTTGCACTGTAGTTCAAAGACAATTTTAATAATTAATTTTATTAAAACATTCAGTGATTAGCAACTTGGCTGATTTTTTTTTGGCTGAGGAAAATCAGTATCATGAGAAAATACAACAGATTTTAAAATACTTTCTCTTTGAGAGGAATTCTAGTTTTTAAATATCTCCAACTGAACTCTATGAGTGCACAATTAATGGTTTGTGCTATTTTAACATGTTGTGA
The DNA here is from genome assembly GCF_036417535.1 of Chlamydotis macqueenii. Classification (NCBI taxonomy): domain Eukaryota; kingdom Metazoa; phylum Chordata; class Aves; order Otidiformes; family Otididae; genus Chlamydotis; species Chlamydotis macqueenii. Next base: position 98,189,715 of record NC_141558.1, on the reverse strand, counting down.
TAAAATACAGACATTACTAGTGTTTTCCTGTTCTTCTGAGTGAATCTGTACTTCTGCTGTACCTGAACTACAGAGTGGTGCCTTGTCCTGAAGCAGTAGTCCAGGGAAGCTGTTGAAAACGTTCAGAGGATTCTAGCCTGGCTATATGAGCCGTCCTTTTGTTGTGGGTTTTGATATGTTAGTAAGCTTTTAGAAATAAAAACAATAGCATCCCACTTCCCCCTACCCTGGATTGCTTTACATTTTGTATGTGGGTGATGAGGTCTCCACATATTTTCCACAATGGCAAAAAAAAAAAAAAAAAAAAGTGAAAAAGAAAAATTTCAGTGGGTTCTTAAATAGACCTATTTGTGACAAGCTATTTTTAGATGTCTTCAAAAGACTTGCTTGTGGTACTGTTTGTATTGATAATAACAAATTGTAAAATAGGGATACCATCTTTCTTAACAGAAAGTGAAGATACTGTCTTACAGAGTGAAGCCTCCGCCTTTGCTTTCAGGCAGAGGTTTTGCACAGCTCTGCACAGGCCTTCCGTCATGTGCCTTGCTGCCTCTTCCTCCTTCCCTCCTGTGCAAAGTGGCAGTCTTATTAGCTCTTCCCATTCTTCCCAGGGCTTCTTCAAATCACTGTGTTCTGCTCTAACCAGGAAGGACGCTTCTGTGAAAGCTCTTCTGGCAAACCCTCTGCAGCCTACTCCACAAAGGTTCCTTGATATTTTGTTTGTTCCATAGCAAAGGGCTCCTGTTAAGTCTGTCCTGTTTGATCATACAAGCCTCACTGAGGAGCTACTCAAAGGTGATTTCTGTCAATCGTGAATGCCTCATGACTCAAAGAGCAGGCTTTTTTCAAGATCATAGACTTCTTGCATATCGTGTAAATGTTCTGAGCATGAGGGATGCCACCAGCCGATACACAAGGGCTCACTTCTGTGCTGGTTTCTCGCTGTGCCCCCGGAACCCGGGACACTGGTCTTGTTCTTGAAATATTATCTTAAAGGTATCGTTTGTCTCTCTTGTTTAATTCTGTCCAACAGCAATTTTCTGCGACTGTTAGTTTCTCCAAACTGTTGTATAATCCTGGTCAGTCAGATGACCCACCGTATGCCAGCCTGTTCATGAGCGGTTTTGAAGATATTTCCAGTAAGTTGTGCAACTACATTGTTGTACCAAAGAAAACAAGTCTTTGCCATTTGAAAACCCGAACTGCTCTTTCATGCTTAAAAAAAATAACAAAAGAAAGGAAAAAGCACTACGGATTCAATAAGCACATCAAACTCTCTATAGAATGCTCCAATAAACAATTTCTAAGAACTGTGATCATTACTGGAAATAGTAACTTCCAAGATTCAGTATATTGACAATACCTGCAAATTAAGACAACTCCACTCAAGAAGCTAGCAGCTTTCCAAAATGCACCAGGAATGCAGTGTACAACCGTGCTGTCAGGCATTAACTGTATTTTTTTTCTGATCACAGTATTACAGTTGTTCTTAATCATGTAAGGAGAACGATTCTGAAAGGTTTTTCTTGCATACTAGTTGGTGCAGTCCAGATATCACGTGTGAATTTTAACACAGAAAGAAAACCACCCCCGTCATACCTAACCTAGAACTATGTAGAACATCCTTAAGTGCTTATGGTGTACTCTGGCAGAAGGTTCTCTCTTGAAGTAAATATTTGCAGAACTGATTTTTCGCAGGGTTGATACCAGTCCTTCAACCTCCCTGTATTAGTCCAAAACAAATTCCTTGTGGGCCAGGGTTCACCAAACGGAAATGGACTTTACCTAACCAATAAATATAAAACTTATCAGTGCATGTGCATCTTTCTCCCATGAAAGAACAACTGAAGATCCCGATCTCTGTGCATGCACACGATAGAATGCAGTAGACTTCATTCGTCACTTCAAATGCCCTTGTGGAAATTCAGTGTTAGGCTAAAAAAGTCACCATGTATTAGAATAAAATTCTCAGTCACAGGTAGAATGGTACTTCTCACAAATCCAAAGTTTACTTTCTGACATGCCTGCCCTGATCTTCAAATGAAACTAGTAAAATACTTAAAAGATTCTGGGAGGCAACATTCATAACCTTACTGATTAGTAAAAACACAATGTGTCTTGTTGCTGCGTTACCATGCACTGCCAAACATCATCATGACCTCATTTTTCTGTCCATCCCCAATTGGCTTGAATGATCTTGATTCATCTGAAGTTGGATCTTTATGTATTTGTGTTTTAAAAAGCCCTTCCCCCATCAGGCTTACAAGCAATTTTTTTTTGGCTTCATACATTTCCACATACTGTACTGAGTGAGAAGGATGCTCTGGTAAGAACCAGCAAAATTAGAAACTTACTCTCTTGGTGGAGTTCTTGCACATAGTAAATTGGTTTATGACTCTTTGGAGTCACTTAGTCCATGTTCTGAAGAGAAGTTTCTGATAGGTCTCCCCAGTTACTGGTTCTAAATGTCCCAGTTTATCAGTTGGTGACCAATTCCTTGCCCTCAGGTACAACCACGGTGAAATGAAGTTGCAGATCTGTCAAGAAACAAGCCCACATTAGCCTTAACAGAGAGCACGTTGACCTTAATAGTGATGAAGACATTACTTTGTCTGTGCGGTGATCTGGATTTCTGTGCAAGTAGACAAGCGAAATGTTTGCCTAACGTTTCCAAGAGGAGTGCTCAGCTGCTGCTGGAGCCACTTGCCTTGTCTTCGCTTCTGTTGCCACTTTGACGTAGCCCTGGTTTTATAAGGTCCATTGATCTGCCTCACGTTTTCTTTGTTTTCATCTCAGAGCCTACAAACAGATTTACTCTAAAAAATAAAGCTTCCAAAATACAGTCTTCTGTTTGACATAATTTCCTGGGTAACAGAGTAAGCTATGTGAAACATACTATGAAGTTTACTCTGACCTTTTTTCTGTCAGTAACAGCCTCCAGTGTCACTGAAGTGTCTTCATATCTGGTTGCTGAACACCTCGTACTCCTCCCTTTAGCTGGTTATCACAATGCCAGCACTTCTTTGAATGAGGAGATAGAGTGAGTGTTTGCTGATTCCTATTTCTTCAATTAGTCAACAGTTTAAAACGAAAAAAAAAAAAAAGAACAACAGCTTGGCATCTGTGCTGTTTTCTAATTGTTCTGCTGGTATAATCAAAGTGAGGGTTTAAATTAGGGAACCTTATTTTGCGTGTGATTTGTGATTAAATTAATAAAGGCGGGCGTATTGCTTAAGGGGAAAATTAAAAGTGACATCTGGATTATATAAGCCCTCATCTTCAGGACTACATTCTGTTAAATTATTGACACTTTGCCTAGTGTTTAAATAGTTTAGTAGTCTTAAGTTTGTTTTATGTACTAGTATTTGCTTTTAGTTCAGTTAAGGCTGTTGGAAGTAATTACAGTGAAAGCCATGCTAGTTTGAATGAAAAGGAGCTGAAGGTAAATCCAAGCCGGGAAGGCTGTACCACTAGACAGAGACATATGGGATTTTTTTGCTATATAGCCCACTTCCTTCACTGAATATTTATATATATGCAGTTCATATGTCCAGTTCCATCTATAACTGAGAAATTGGACTGCTGGAGACTGAGCTGCCACGCAGCACTGTGCTTGTAAGCAATCCTTTTGACCGTCTCCAGCTGCCTTACAGACCAGCTTTTCCTGACAGGAGATGACCTGGCTTTTGTTGGACATTTCCCAGCTGCTTCACAGCTTGAATATATCAATGCCACCATCCTGTTAATAAGGTCAGTCATTCTTATGAAGGTTTAGCTAGCAGATGATATGCTTGTGAGATGTGTCTATGGCATGGATCTTGTAGGCTTGCAGTGGGAAGTCTTTCCCTTTCCACTCTGGCTCCTCATAGTTTCTATAGCTTCAAGTTAAGGATCCGAGTCCTTTATCTTTCACGTGCTTGCTGGCCTGAGCGTAACACAACAGAAAGATAGCAAACAAATCTTGAATAAGAATGGACGCAGCGGCAAGGATAAAGCTGGTTTGGGCAGCGTGCGGAGCTCTCCCAGGGCTGCTCTGGGGCACTGCAGTGAAGGTGCAAAGAGGCATTTGCTTCCGGTGGCGGCAGCTGTGCATTTTTTGTACCCCGAATTCTTCACCCTAAGTGCACAGCTGTATTTATACTTCGAGTAAAAACTGAAACAAAGCTTTCCAAGTGTGTGTGGAGGTGGTAAGAGAGATCAAGCCATCTGTGATGGATGTTAGAAGTATTGCTTTCAGCAGTGCGCTGCTGGGAGCCTCTCTGCTGTCCTCGTTGTAGAAGTGATAGAAGCAGCTCAGTAGAATGGAACTAAAACTTGGGCAACTTCAGGATTTTCAGTACAGTGTCTTTCTGCATTTAAAGGCATTATCTGCTAGTAGTTTTGTAGCAATCCTGTGAATGGTTGCTTTAATTGTGGGATTGGCTGTTGGAAAATTATGCTGTATAAATGGCATTGTTTGTTGTGGTTGAGTGGTTTTCATATCAAGTTTGTTCAGTTTTCAATTAAGATGGGATTTTTTTTTCTAGCTCTCAGCCTTCCAAGCTTGGCTTGCCTTGTCAGAATCAAGCTATGTTCTTGGCTCAAGAAATTTCTTTGCAGATAAAGTTCAAAAGGCTAAGTCTTGGTCCAGTGTCATTCTCATACTCTGTGATACAGCACCAGACAGTTACACAGGTGGTTCCACAGGTGATCTTGCAACTGGAATTCAAGAGCTGTGCTCATCAGCAAATGTACTTCTAATTCAAACTTACTTTTGCCAATCAGAAGTAAATCAAATTATTCTTATGGGTTTTTTTCCCCCAATAAAATTGCATGGTTTAGACAGTTCTCAGGTCAGATCTTTACTTCAGTCCATTGCTATCTCAGAAATACACAACTGGAAGCTTTAATACAGTAACAAGCTTGAATAATAAAACCCAAACCAAACAGGAGCTGAAGGACTGTGTGCGAGATACGGAAAATTTGGTAACTGTCTATGCTCTCTAAGGATAACAGCTGTGAAAAGTATACTTTTTTGGATGCTGGTGTGGAAGGCTGGACAAAAGCAGCAATTCCAGGACTGTGATTGTATACAGAGGCTTTCAGGATCTTAAAATGTATCTTGCCTAAGTTAATTTATAGAGTGACTTAAAATATCTTGTTCAGAATTGGGCCTGAAAGAAGGCTGATTATTTAATACTGGCACTCACAAGCTTAGTATATATTTCAAGTGAAAAATATTTAATATGTACTATTAATGATCTTGCTAATTCAGAATAATTTTCCTTTCCTTTTTCTTGTTGATTTGCAGCTGCTGTTGGCTTTCTGACAGTTTCCAGTGTCATTACCATGTCAGCCCCTTTCTTTCTGGGGAAAGTTATTGATGTTATTTATACAAATCCCAGTGAAGACTTCACTCACAGCCTGACCAGCATGTGTGCCTTGCTCAGTGGAATCTTTTTATGTGGTGCTGCTGCTAATGCTACTCGTGTCTACCTCATGCAGACTGCAGGTAAAAACAGAAGCAAAAAGTATTACTGGGAGTCATCTTTTTTTTCACAGAGTCAGTATATCTAATGATCTGAAGTAAATTCTTGGCAATGGCTGAGATATCCTCTTGGAATCAGTAGCTTTTTTTTTTTTTTAGCTAGATCAAAGGTAAACTAATAATGCAAAGATAGGTATGCTGGAATACTTGTTCATTTTTATTTACTGTTACGTGACATCTTAAAGCTCACTCTCTTCTGGTATATTAAAACTCTGTAATGTGATTTGTTCAGTGCTGTGTAATCCTGTGATTTTTATGTTGTTGGTGTCTGTGTGAAGGCTTGTGTGCCATGCTTGACTGACTTCTGTTTCTGACAGGACAAAGAATTGTGAAACGTTTGAGAACAACCATGTTCTCCTCTATCCTGAAGCAAGAAACTGCGTTCTTTGACAAGACCAGAACAGGAGAGCTGATAAACCGCTTATCTTCAGATACAGCCCTCTTGGGCCGTTCAGTGACTGAAAACCTTTCAGATGGGCTCAGGGCAGGAGCGCAAGCATCTGTAGGGGTTGGAATGATGGTATGGTGGTCTCTTCCCTGCTTGTCACTTCTTGTAGTTTCTTGTTTGTTTCAGTTCTGTTAGGTAATATGTGAATGTGATTCAGTCCGGAAACTTGTGTATTCTTGAGCATGAGGGTCTTTCACTGGGTGTCTACAAAAACTTTTATGTACCGCATTGCAATACATGAGGTGCCTATAGCCACTTGACGTTTACTCAAAAGCCACAATACAGAGACTGAGGATTTGAAATGAACTACTGTTGCTGCCCAAATTTATCAAGCAAAGTATAGGAGGCAAATAGCTTAACTCTATTTTTACTGAAGATTCTAAAATCAATGATAACGTTCCTGTGGTTGTAGGTAAAATAGGGTGTGAAGGGCCTGATGTAAAAGTCATTGAATTGCATTGACTCTGGCTAAAGCCTAGGTGAGCAAAGGCAGCACTGAATACCAAATTGCTGCTGAGGATTTTTACAAGTTTTAGTCTTTCTGCTTTAGTCTGTCAGTAAAAAATATATTTAGGTAGGAAGAATGTTAATGAAGGCTTCAGTGCAGTGCATCAGTTAATATTCTTGGTGGTCAGTTGGTTTACATAACAATCTGACTTCCCTTGATGTTTTATGTGGCATTAATTTTGTTATATTTGTTGAAGAAAAGATATGTTGGTGGCCGTTATCTTAAATGAAAGTGTGGTAATTTCTGCTGTCTACCTGGAGTTCAAAACAGATAGCAAAAAGTCTCTTCATAGAAATAAGCATCCAAGATTGATGTTACTGGAAACAGTTAAGAATTTCTACTATGACACTTTAAAGCTTTAATGCTTTGTCACAGATAAAAATTACACATTTCTGTATTTATTTAAGCAAATATAGTCTAAGGTTTTTTTTCTTATTGTAGATTAACTGGAATGATTTATATAAGGCATCCTACTCAAAAATGCTGGCATGATGTAGTGTTAAAAGGTGGACTACAAAAGCTTACCCAGAAAGAAGAGATTATTATGAAATAATTATAAAGTCTGTCAATTAAGTAAATTTTGACTTTTTTTCTGGAGATTTTTCTGTTTTGAATACAGAAAGCAAGATGAAGTGAAAACACATTAGATCTAATTTCAAGAAATCGAATTAAAAGAATCTATTTAGGAGCTTTGATGATGATTGTTGTTAGAAGTGATAAGGTTTTGCAACAGTAAATTAAATCCATTATTCCAGGTTATGAGCATTCGTTGGTGCTACGGAGCACTGGTGACTCCATCTGTTCCGCGGTTACCCAGAAGTACCGTATGATATTTCTCTAGTCAATTTTTCTGTATTACGCCATCTATTCAAAAGTTGTGTAAGCGCTTTAGAAACTATATGTCTTTCAGCATCCCAAGAGGTTTCCTGGTAGGCCTGTTTACTGGCAGGTTAAGATACTTGGCTAGGACCACACAGCGAACCAGTGAGAAAGCTAGAAATGAAGTCCAGACCACTTTGCTTATAATCCTTTGTTCTAACCGTGGGATACATTTGCCAAATGTTGTGGATGAATGGATGTTTTGCCTGGAAGAAATAAAACATGATAAATGAAAGCATGGCAGCACTAAATTAAAATCCTAGTAGTTTTAGAAAACTCTAGCAAGGCAAGTTGCACTTCAGTACTCCAGTCAGTTATTTTTAAATCTGAATACTAACCCCTGACACATACCTTTTTCTTCTAGTTTTTTGTGTCTCCTAGCCTTGCTGCATTTGTTCTGAGCGTGGTGCCACCCTTGGCTGTCCTGGCTGTGATTTATGGAAGATACTTGCGAAAACTTACTAAAATGACCCAAGATTCTCTTGCAGAAGCCACACAGGTAATCTTTTGACATACACTTTTTAATTAACTTCAAAGTTGCTCTACTGTATTTAGGTTAACATCCCTGAAGTTACAGATCTTCTGAAGATAATTGTACTGTTCATTGCCCTAAGCCATGCCGAGCCTGTATTTTTGCACCTGAACAGTATGAAAGGTAAACTTCAGTAACACTTATTCATAGATCTCAAAACCAACCATGCTTTGTAAAGAGCTGTCTATAACTATTTAATGTGGAAGTACCAGGCCTTGAGAATTTGGAAATGTAGGAGAGGATAAGGAGATCAGGCTTTAGCTGTGGGAGAGCATAAAAAAATCAGCCTATGAGGTCCTGTGTAATTTGGTACCTGGGTTTGAAAAACACTTTTCTTGGACTGTGGTTAGGAGTCTGAAGCCATCCTAGGTGGATCTGTCTTTTAAGAAAACTTTGCTAGCAAAGCCTTCTCTGGAATGAATCCTTCACATTTGACCTTATTGTCAGCTCTTTCATGTTTATGAGGCTTGAAATTTTTTAAACTTTTCTGAGCATCTCAGCCCATACCCAGATATTTGGGAGGAAAGTAGAGGAAGCTGCTGTTTCTAAAGAGGCTATTGTAGAGGGGCCTTCATTGTGTTTGTGGACTGCACTGAAATATTGCAAAGCACTATCAGAGAAACAGTAGTGATAGTGACCTTTTTCTCACAGGCTGAGGGTGGGGAAACATCATTAAAATGCATAGAAGTATAATTAGGAAAGGCCTAGTTAAAATAGCCACAGTTATCAGCTCTATCAGATTTGTGATGTCCTGTGTAGGTAGGACTTCTGCAAATTGACTGTGCAGAAGGAAGATTAGCCCTTTTCTGTTTATCCTCCTCATTCTGTGTTGAAGGAAAGCTTATGCCTTTCTAAACCAGGTGTGGGACTTCAAGCAATGAACAAGCAATTTTAGCGTTCCATTCAAATTTTCAGGTTGAGTGGGGGATGGAGGAAGGAGAATTATATTTTGATATAATATTTTTACTAACAAGAGGGGGCCTTGTTTTTTGTAAGACCATCACAGTGTCTATTAACAACTTAGTTTAACTGGTTACAGTTGAGGGAATTATAGAATTAAAACTTTGCTCTTTAGAACCTAAAATAAAATACTGAGTTGAAATGAGACATTAGTAGTTGAGCTAAATTAATTCCCAGTGTTGCTTTGATCAAATGAGTGGAATTGTTTCAGGAAGTAACTGCAGGCTTTCTTGCATTATTTAGTGTAGAACAGAATATTCTTTATTTTTTTCCCCTCTCCACATTGTTATTGCAAGTTATTATAATTAGTAATTTTCTTATGCATGTTGTTCACATCAAATTAAGGGGTTTTTTTAACCCTACTTTTATATTTTTCCTTCTCTGCTGGCACTTAAGGCAATCTTGAAGTTCTTTTTAAGCTGCCTGGGCATGCAGTTTACCTTTAACTTAATAGATTTTTATTTTTTTTTAAAAAGGGAGGGGAGGGAGAGGAGGAAGAGGGCGTGAGAAATTTTTCAGTGATATCCAAAGGAGTGTTATTTGGAGATTAGTGTAATGATATTGGTTTAATTTTCAAATGTTCTGTAATATGAACATTTGAAATTGTATGTCTGTGTGTATTTGTTTTGTTCTTTGCTTTAATGTAGTTAGCTGAAGAGCGTATTGGAAACATAAGAACCGTTCGAGCTTTTGGGCAAGAAGTGGCTGAAATGGAGAAGTATACAAATAAAGTTGATTATGTGCTACAACTGGCTAAAAAAGAGGCACTAGCTCGGGCAGGCTTCTTTGGAGCAGTAAGTATATTTTGGTGAAAGTAAACCAACCATGTTATGCTAAGTGTCAATTATTTTTAAATTCATAAGGGTACTTACAAATCTGCAAATAAATGAGTTGAGTGTAAATTGCAACTACATAAAACTATGGGCAGACAGGACTTCACTCAGTCTAAATTGCTGTGAAACTGCACCTCAAGATACAATGGTATGATAAAGCCACTTTAAGCCTCTATTTCTGCCCCACGCCCCTTAGGTTGGTCCATTTTATCTGAGCTCATATTTCCTATTCAGGGAACTAAACCAGGGAAACCTTCCCCCACCCTTCGCATTTTACCGGTTTGGCTTCCTGGTGAGATGAGGATCAATGCAAAGGATGCTGGGGAGTGCGCAGGTGGAGGAGGGAGGGTGGGACTGCATTTTTCCATAACAGCTTGCAGTGAGTTTGCTTAGTGGTACTCCAAAACTGCAACATAACTGCAGACTATCAACTCTTCTCCTTTAATGATGATTGAGAGTAATATTCGGTGTTCCGTTCCCGCTTCAGGGAAAAACCAAAAAAGAGTTGCTTGCTTTTTGAATGCTTGTTGGATAGCGCAGCGCAGTGCCACTGGATGTCTGCCTGGCTGCTGGTTTGGTTTGCTTTAGAATTGGTTTTGTTCAAATTTAACTCAGTCCTTTGAAAATCTAGATACCCATAGTATGGGAATTCTTTCATTAGAAGGAAGATTCTGAAACAATATTTTAGAGGATGAAATTTAAGATGTATGTGACAAAATCTGCCTTTTCTTCTTTTTCCTTAGACTGGCCTTTCTGGAAACTTAATTGTTCTCTCAGTCTTATACAAAGGAGGATTACTAATGGGCAGTGCCTACATGACAGTTGGTGAACTCTCATCTTTCCTAATGTATGCTTTCTGGGTTGGAATAAGCATTGGAGGTATGGAATGGGAAATTAGATTTTCTTCACTTCAAAGCGTTACAGTCAGTATGGGGGTGGGAGGGAAGAAGCTCTTAAAAGATATGGCTTTCTTTAAAAGTCTTTTCCAAATGATCTTCCCAAGAAATTATATATATTTTTTTTTTTCTGAAGAGTCAATTAAAATAATAATTTATAACTTAATATAAGCTTTCCATTTTCCCAAAGGAATACAGACGTTATTTTTTTCAATGTGTGTATGTGACAGATACATATTATTTTAATTTTCTTTGCATCTAAATTAAGATGCTTAGTATATTGTGTAAAGAAATAACACTGGTATTGTATTTTTTACAAAATATGTGGGTCTGTGCTAAACATACTCTATTTAGAAAGGCGTGTAGAACGTAGCTGTAATTCAGTATACAGTGTCTTGAGCTGGAAGAGTAAAAAAGTGCCAGCAGAACACTGCACTCTGGTGCTGTCGTAGTTCAGCCCCGATCGGGACCAGACTACGCAGTCTCTCTCTCACTCCCCCCCCACTCTCCGAGAGAATAGGAGGAGATTTGACAAACAAAAGAAAACCAGGAGAAAAAAAAACCAAACACGCGGGTTGAGATTGAACAAAAAGTAAATTTAACAGTAATGACAGAAGAAAACAATAGAGTGATGGAACACAAATACAGTATAATAGCTCACAACAGATCTCCACATCCAGTCTCTTCCAACTAGCAGGGCCTCCCTTCAGCATCCTCCTCACTTATATACTGAGCATGATGTCAGATGGGATGGAATAGCCCTTTGGCTAATTTGGGTAAATTAACCCCAGCTGTTAGCTAATTAGTTAACTATCCCAGCCATAGGGGCTACCAGCTTCAGTTCTCCACCCAGCTCAGGTAAATATTAACTCTATCCTGGCCAGAACCAGGACAGGTGCTAAGCTTTTCTTTTTCCTTACTGACTGGCTCCTCCTTGAAGCTCAGAGTCTCTAATCTGCTGGCCCAGAAACAAACTGTTGATATTTTTGACAGAGCAGTCTTCACTACTGCATAGAGGGAAAAAATGAAGATAAAGTACTTTCAAGTTTGACAACTGATTGGAAGGTTCCTTCTTTACAATGAGTGTGTTACTTCTGATAGACTGGCAGGGCAATGCTGCTCCTCCGTACTCGTCTTTTCTAAGACTAAGCCTGATATGGTGGGAAGTACAAACATGCACTTGAGGGCAAAATTCACAAAACCTGCTTCTTTGAATATCAAAATTCCAGTGGCACCCATTCTCACTACCAAAACCCTTTCTTCTCCACTTAAATCATCCAAGTTTTGTTAACAGACAGATACTTTGAAAAAACAGCACTTCGAAAAAACGTGGGACAAATTAATGTTAAATAAATTAAAAATAAGGTTAGAAGCACTGATAAAAGTATTTATCATATATTATCATTTTAAAATTCTACTTAAGATTTCTGAAGAAGATAGTTCTGCACAGAGCTCATTCTCAAGGGGACTCTGAACTAAAGGTGTCTTGCCACAAGAGGCCTGCTTTCCTTGACACCTACAAGGCATATAAATCTTCAAAGTGCTAAGTCTGCTCGGTGTATGTCATCGTCAATACATCTAGGAGTTCATGCAACGAACTGTGAAGTTCACTGCATAATTTGGGACTTTGCACTGGTTTGTTGTAACAGATTGCTGTGTTTTCTACCAAACACTGAACACAGGTTATGAAAATTAAAAACATTTTCTAATTAGTATTTGCTGTCCATTTTATAGAATGCTTTTTTATGAATGGTTGTGAATTTGCAAACCTCATTATCTTGGTTTCAAAGCACTCTGTGAGGCTCATGCCTTCTCCCCTGTGCCCTGCTCTAGGATGTAGGTGCTTTGGCTCTTTTTTCCAAGCAGACAGCTTCTCATCATGGCTAGTGCCTTGTGTTGCAAGCTTTCAGATCGTCCTCAGCAGCAGCATGATGAAATACCCTGTCTACACTTACAGACTCATGACCTTGTGCTGCGCTTGTTGCTCTGAAATCAGAAACCAGTAAACCTATTTTAATATACCTTGCGTTTTCTTCCCTCCTGAAATCACTCTTAACACAATACGCATTTAAAGGTGGAAGTGGTTTATTTTGTATGTTTATTCTGTTGGAATTCAGAGATTTTGAAATTGGTTACCCTATTTTGAAACACACAAAAAATGAAGAAATAAGACATTTTACATTTGTCTTAATCCATTTTTGGTTCTAGGTTGCTTTTTGTGTTTATTTCAGCTCTTCCATCCCATATGGATGCATAATACTGTTCTGCTCTTTGTTTAGGTCTCAGTTCCTTTTATTCTGAGCTAATGAAAGGACTCGGTGCTGGTGGACGCCTATGGGAACTTATTGAAAGGAAGCCCCAACTTCCATTTAATGGTGGGTCTTTGGTTTGTTACTGTTCATAGGTTGATTTTTCTCTTATTGGTCACCAGTACTTCACGAGGTTGTGTGGAATACTTAAAGGTAGTCCTGGCTTACATTCTTTTGAAAGAATGTAAGATACAGTGGTAATTTGTCTGACTTTTCCTAACTGTGAAACAGATTATGAAAATTTCCTTTAATCAGAAATTTTAGAAGCTGAAAATTTGGTGAGGTTTTTTTTTTTAATTAGTTCAGAATATGCTTTGAAATATATTACTTTGAAAGTTACATGACTGAGGACATGCTCATTTCTGGCTTCTTGGAATATTTCTTTGATGTCATCACCACTTTCTCTTGGATCAGTTTTAGACTGAAAAGAGTGAAAGGAAGAAAAAGGAAGGGAGGGAGGAGCTGTGAGATGGCTGTAGCTCATATTTCTACTAAAAGATTTACCATGCTCATTCTAATGGCTAAGAAATTAGCAGTCTGAAAAGAGAAGCTTTCAAAACCAGGTGTTATTCATCAAGAGTATCTCACATTTAAATGGTTCATACTGATCCAGTGAAAACAATTCCTTAGTAAGACACGTTGATTTGAAACCTGACTGGCAAGCACAGATAGTCTGGGGCCTTTCAGCAGCACATGCCAAACTGAATTTTTGAGTTCTTCCCCCATAGGAGTCGGGGACTGAAGCATCACTGGGGAATGAAAGGAAGGAAGGGGCGGAGCTGAGCTGGGGAGTCCTGTTTCTTGGGATAGCTACACACTCTTCTCTTTAGCAATGAAGCTAGCGTAAACTTCCTGCCATGACATCCCGTGCCACACTGCAGTTTGCTGTGTCCTTCATAAACCTAATGCAACTGTTGATTTCATCATCATTTGGATGGGATTTTTTAAAAAATCTGGATTATTTCAGTGGTCTTCATTGTTACAGTGGTGTCAGCACAGAGTAAGCAGTAGTATTGGGGCAGAAGTTGTCTTTCCCACTGCAGGTATTTAATTGTTTAATCACACCAACAATGACATCCATAAAACAATCTTTATTTTATAGATGGAACATAAATCAGACAAAGTTTCAGACTTCCATGTAGGATACGCTTACAGAAAACTTAGTTTAAGTTTCCTTTCAGTATAAACTACGTACAGGAGAGTATATAACCTTTGTCTCATAACCCAATTATAGTTGATTTCTGGTTCGTCAGACAATAAAGGCAAGAGACTATTTCTCTACTGTCCAAACCCACCTGAAGCATCTGTTCTCTTGGCTACTTAGGTTTTATTTTCACAGAACTCCAGTTGGTGGTGGTGACAACAAATATCTTTTGAACGAATTGTAGTGTCTTTTTTCCCTGTATCTAGAATTCAAACAAGAAACAAGCACAATCCTGTGTATAGCTTTTAGATATTTTTACAGTCATATATAGAGGAAGGACTTGTGGTACCAGACTTCCTGTATTGCAGTAGATTTCAGTGCTTCCGGCCATGGAATAGACTGTGAAATAACTGGAACTGCGAATAAAGATAAGCGATTACTTGTTACTTTGGTAGTAGTAAGAATTATGCTGCTAGCACAGGATTTAGCAGATACATTTCATCTCCCAAAGGGAGGTTTACAGAGCATTGTGCTTTTACCTGACAAACAGCCTACAGTGTGTATGTCCATGGATTAAAGGCAAGGAAGGAGTCTGAAATTGTGTGCTCTTCCCTTTGCCATTTCTATGCCGCTACCATTAAGCTGAGAGCCTGGAGAAGAGGACGGAATGTGAGAAAAAGAAAGCAAAATAAAGTACTTGCTCCAGGAACAGCAGGACTAGTGAAATCTTGAGTGCTACTGATGGGTGTCTTGTGTTTCCTACCCAGTTACTGTTTAACCAAACATGGCCGTGTGCTACCACGTGCTGTGGATAGTTGAGGGTTACTTGTGTGCTGTGCCTGAAAAGAATTAAGGGGTTTGAGTTGCAAGTCTTCAGCGTGAACAAACATTACTCGAGTGCTGCTCTGGTGCTGCCAGTTTTCACAAAACTGGTAAGAACTTTGTCTGTGAGACTCTGTCCTTTGGGAATGCAGCACCATTGTCCAATTAGTTTGCTTTGTATGGATATGTGTCGCTGGGATTTAACAGGGCAGGAAGAAATTGTGTTTCTTTGTCTTACTTATTTATAAGCTTTTTCTAGTACTGGTAGTCTTTTAAGATAATTGTTTAAATCAAATGCTGCGCTCCAGAAGGAAGCTGGTTTTATTTAACTTTGGCAATCATTCATTCGTGATGGTTTGTTACAGTATTTCACAAACTGAAATTTTAGTTTCAGTGAACTGTTGCCTAAGAGTTATGCCTCTGATCAGTCTTTGAATACACTGTTGTCCTGGATTTATTAAAAATATACTCTCCACCTAAAAAAAAAAGTCTAAAAAATGGCCATTAATGCAACAACCCTAGCAGCAGCTTTATTCCAGTGGCAGCCTTTGCTTAAAAGCTACCCATTTAACAGGTAGTGGAGAGGGAACTGCTCTTGTCCAAAGAGGAGGATGTTTTGGGTGACTTCTGCGGCTCGGTGAAAGGGCAGTAGTGATTTGCAATGTTTATCTTTTTGCATGTGTTCTATGGCAACGGACTTTGGCCTGTAACAATGCCATTTTATTTCATTGCTCCTAATTGATAAAACTTAAATTGTTTATAATAGGTTTAAAAATTCAGATAATTCTACTAAAAGCAAACATTGTTAGGTGTTAGCAAGATGCAAATTCTCCCTCTTGCTCTAGGTAGCCTACAGGTTCACTGCTGGTGAGCAATCTGAAATTGCATTTAGGAACGAGTGGTGTACCACACTGATTCAGTCGTGGCTGCAGTATAACTCCTGTGGCCCTGGATTGCGGCTTGCAGCTATCCCTAGATTTAACATGGAGAAAGAGACTTCTGTTGGGTGTCTGTAAAGCAAGTTCTAGAAGGGCTGAGCTGATTTCTGTTTCTGTTCACATTTCTGTATTTTATTCTTTGTCATACAGAGGGAATCACATTAGGCAAAGACATATTCAGAGGCGCTTTGGAATTCAAGAATGTTGAGTTTGCGTATCCAACACGTCCAGAAACATCCATTTTCAAAGATTTTAGCCTTTCCATTCCAGCTGGCTCTGTTACGGCTCTGGTTGGCCCAAGTGGTACAGGGAAGTCGACTATTGTATCCCTTCTGTTGAGGCTGTATGATCCCATCTCAGGTATGTTTTGTGTGTTGCTCTCACTTGTGACAATTGATGCCTTGCATCTCAGATACACCTTATAAAGTTGAGGTTCCTGTGTTTGAGGTCCCGATGTGACTATTCCACTGATGCACTGTGCTTCCCTCTGGGGTGTATGGTTGCCTTGTGGTGGTGCCTACACGGCTTTGCATTTATGATCCACCAGTATGTGATTTCCCAGCGGTCACTGTTATGAACTGTTATTTCTACCTCTTTTCAGTACCTGTCAAAGACACTTGACTTTATCATTTCTTAATTTAAGGAACTGTCACTGTTGATGGCTTTGATATCCGTCAGTTAAATCCGCTGTGGTTCAGGACAAAGATTGGAACAGTGAGTCAGGTGAGGAAGAAAAAAAAAGATTCTAAGTGAGTTAAATAATTTTGTGTGATCAACTAGCTATGCCACACTTTTCTTCTTGTTAAAACTATATAATCTTGCTTCTGAGTGAAATCCCTCCATCTCACCATAACTGCTGTTGTGTGTGCTTTTTTCTAAAAATAAGTATTCAGAGCTAGTCCCATTATTCTCTAGTCAGTTTTTACATAATCTGTAACATTGAAAGGGTTAGCTTAGAAGAAAAGTGCACATGTGGAGACTGGAAAGTACGTTGTTGCAAATTGTATAGGTATGACCATCTTGATTTGTTGAAGAACATGACACAAAGCTTAACATTTAATCACATTTTGTATTAATGGAAGTTACACAATCTTATTTTACACAACTGCTTGAAAACTGACCTTCTGTGCTCTGTTTCAAGGCTAACGCGATTCCATTAGGAAAGCATGAAAATATCACTGTTGGCACTTACTCTTGTAGTGCCCCCTCCCTAGCAACTCCCAAACTCTGGAAGTACAGAAAGATGTTCAATGGTCTCTAAACTGTTTGACCAATTAAAACATGTATGTTGCTTCCCTCATCTCCCCAGATGCTTCACAGTGCAATTAACTGTTAGGTTGATGTTCTGGTTTAAAGCATAAGGATAACTGGGTATATGTTGCATTTCAAAACATCTGCTGTGTGTAATAATGCCACCAAAAGCTTTTGTGCAAAAACCATTTTCCACAAGGCACATTAGTATTTTCCTTTTGAATGTATGTATTCCACTTCAGTTACCAGTAGGAGATTCATGCTGATATGAATGTCTCTCTTTTATAAACAGAGTGGACTTACCTTGTGTCACACATTTTCCCATTGTACATCACTGCCAGTCCTCTTCTCTGTTTTAAGCTTTAATATAAATTAAATGTACAAAATGCCATGAAATTTGTGTAGAGATTAAGAAGAGAATCATAATTGTTGCAAATGATGACGTGTAGTGAAGTACAGAGAGAAGTTTTCTTTTGTTTGAATGAATAGCTCTTTCTGAACTCTTCCTCAAATATTAGGAATTGAGGGCTATGTTACAGTTTTTCTGTTAAAAAAGCAACTTATATTTTAATTGGTTTTCACTGCCCATTTTGGTGTTAGGAGAGATTGTTTTATTTTATTGTTTTTAATTCAGTTAACTCTGGCTTACATGTTCTTTTGTATGGATATACAAGAAATTAAGGCTGGGTCTTGTAAGTGAGATTTATGTTATTTGATATATAGACAACACATGGATGCAATTACAGATCTACCATATTAGTTATGTTTTTTAATTTATCAGGAACCGATTCTGTTCTCCTGTTCTATTGCTGAAAATATTGCCTATGGTGCAGAGGATCCTTCTACTGTGACTGCAGAGGAGATTCAGAAAGTTGCTGAAATAGCTAATGCTGCTAGTTTTATCAGAGATTTTCCAAAAGGGTTTGACACTGTAGTTGGAGAAAAAGGCATTTTGCTTTCAGGTACGTCTTTATGTTGCTTATTTTAAACATCTTGATGCTATAGAGTGAAGTAAAAATTCTATTTTTTTTTGTTACCAGTTTTTTTTCTCTAAGTCATAGCCTGCCATTATTAAAAAAAAAATCCCTCCCTCATCTCCATTCCCCTACTAAAGTACATGTGCCTAATTCTGCTCAGCCCAGGCATTCAGTTAAAATTACTTCACATTTGGTTTCCTGTTTCAATTTACTGAGCTTTTTACCCCAGGTGGACAGAAGCAACGAATTGCAATTGCTCGAGCTCTGCTCAAGGTAAGTCAGCACCCAAATAGCTGTTTAACTACTTTGTGGGGAGGCAGGAAGGGTTAAAAAGAAGGAGATCTTTCAATAGGAGAGGTGGAAAAATATTTAAAAAAATAAAACGGTATATTTTACATTAATGAGGAAGTTTGAAAGGGCTAAGTGGTTTAACTGAAGACAATTTACTTATGTAAGTGCTTCTTCCTATCTTTCAGTCATGTTTTTTTATAGTTCTTGTCAAGACTGATGGTAAAATGTCTCACTTTCATAAGACCAGATCAAGGATGAAGGAAGACTTTAAGAATGTGGTGCTAGTAAACTCCTATATGACACCACTTCTCTGTGTTCAGATGTCTGTCACTCATGGGTTGAATTTTCTAGGTTGCAGCTTACCAGCACAAGAGATGCCTTGTCTTGGCTTTGAGGGGACCTGGTCTGGATTTGGGACAAGATACTATTTCAGGCACAATGTTGTGTCATTTTTTCTTCTTCAAGGGTTGGCATGGGTTTAGCTGTAGAGAAGGCTCTGTGCTGCACAAATTTGAGGAGTCTTCTGAGTATCAGAAGGACAAGGCGTTTGGTTCAGGGACAGCCACGGGGCCTCACAGGGAGGCAGTTTGTGGCAGATGCTCAGCTGGAAGTTTTGAGCCTTGCTGAACCCAGCTTAAATTCGTGTTAAGCCACATGGGTGTCTCTAGCACCCCATCATGCCCAGTTCTGCTAGATTACTGGGAATTTTTCATTAAATCAGTTCTCTTTTACCACTAATCCTGAAAAACTGTTTGCATTTCATGTCAAATTCAGTTCGTGGGAGTAGAGACTTTATTTTTGGGGGGGGGGGGGGCGGGGAAGTTAATGTGTTTGGGAGTGCAGTGCAGTATCTCTTCCAGATAAAGCCTGAAGTTTTACTGTCAACTTCATCAAGCAAGTTTGGATTATGTACTGTAATTCAGAAGAGGCTTCTTAGGGATTTGAGTGCTGGTGACTTTTAAAAATTTTTTATTTAATTGGAAAGAGTTCCTAAATGCTAGTTCTTATGTACTACATATTTCATCTGTGGTGAAATACTGTTTATTGTTTTTTGTTATTTTTTGGTACTAAACAGTTATATATAGCAGACTGATTGCAAGCAGAGGGTTGCTGAGCCTTTTTGGATGTGAAACATCTAAAAGAGAGCAGTAAATAGGAAATTGAACTTTTGACCACAGTGCTGCCAAGTATGCGTTAAAAATTATTTCCTACCTTTAGTTTGTATCTTTCAAATAGTGATCAGGTAATAATGTTCTTTTACTTCAGTTTGCAAAATTTGAAGATGAAAGTGTGTTGTTTCTGTCTTGTCCTCTTAGCATTCAGTCTTCTTAAAAGTAATGCTTTGAATGACACTCAGTTCTTTTAATGAAATAAATACACTTACTTGGAGTTTTAAGCTCTCTGAATCCTGTTCTCTATTGATGTAAATATTCAGGTCTCATCTAATTCTTATTATAACCAATTTTACTTTCTTCTTCAGAATCCTAAAATTCTTCTCTTAGATGAAGCAACAAGGTAAGAAAGAAATATAAATCATCTATCTGTAAAACTGAGATTTGGGAGGTGTTCTCTCTTCTTTCTTTCTCTATATGCTCTTACACAAATTATCCAGCCCCTTATTTTTCTCTACCTGTAAAAAGAATGTGCTTTCTAGAATGTGTGTATTACTGTGTCATAATTTTTCATTGTAATGTGTAATTTGATTTTGAAACATCTACTTAAATCTTTTTTTGTATCTTTAGTTTAAATTAAGATCTTCGTGTAAAAGAGAGATTATTATACTGCAGGAAAACTTTTTTTTTTCCACTGAATTAATTTAATGTTATTTCTCCATGCATATTTTTGTGTACGAAAACATGTAATGCCTATAACTTGGATGTGCGCACTAAACATATTCACAAAACTTTCCTGCAGCTTCATTGGTTCATCTTTACCAACAATAGCAAGGTTTTGCAGTTTTAGCAAAATAAGCCTAATGCATACAAAACTAACCTGCCTTAAAATAACAAATATCCTCCTCCTCCTCCCCCCGCTCCCTGCCTCCCATTTCTTCCTAGTGCTTTGGATGCTGAAAATGAGTATCTCGTGCAAGAAGCTCTGGACCGGCTGATGGAAGGGAGGACAGTCCTCATTATTGCTCATCGTCTGTCTACTATTCAGAATGCTGATTTTGTCGCAGTCCTTGGCCAGGGTAAAATTCTTGAATGTGGAAAATACGAGGAACTACTTGCAAATCCAAATGGACTTTTCAGGAAACTAATGCAGAAACAAGCTTTTCTTCAGAATAGTGATACTTTTGCATTAGATGTACAATCCAGAGAAAAGGATGTATTAAAAGAAAATGTAAGAGAGAATGTATGAATAATGGAAGCTTACAAACTAGAAAGAATATAACTTATGTTTCAGTTATGTAAAGTAAATGTTATATTTTTCCAAAATGTACAAAATATTCTTTTGAAACTTAAATGTGTCTAAACTTTTTATTGAAAGCTTTTTAATAATTATTGTAACTTTTTAAAATATCTGTCATATTGAGATAATGTCAGTGTGTTATGTTAATTGAGACCATTTTGCTGTAATGCGCTGTATGATGATGTGCTCCATTCTCAAGTAAGTTTAGTATTTTAAAGGTAATTAAATGACAATCTTATCATTTTCATATCATTGTCTCTTCCCTTTTTAAGGAACTCTTGCTTTCTGTGCTTGTCAGTAGTCTTAAAATGCTGGAATTCAAAAATGCGTGACACAAACATCCTCTGAAAGTTCTGTTTGACCTCCACTGCGCTGTCCTTTCAGTTACCATTTGTTCTGAAATGGGAAAGTTGATTATGATCACCATCTACAGTTACTGTAGAGAATTACATGCGAGAACTCATTTTAGAGAGTATGGAAGCATAAGTTTGAGGAAACTTCTTAAGAAAAAAAAAAACCCACACCACAAAAAAAAAATTCCAAAACCAACAATAAAAGCAACCAAACAAAAAACCTAAGTGACTTTACATAAGGACAAAGGAAGTGTATTAGTTAATATTAGTATATTAAGTTAGCATAGGAAAATCTAAAATCTGCATGCATTCCCTTTTCTATTTTCCCACTTCTTTAGTTTCACTTCCCTTCTAAGATGACATCCAAAATATCACACTTACATATATGTAAGTTTTTGCTCTTTTTTAAGGCATATCTAAGGGTTTTTTTTGTTATTTAACATTTCATTCATAGAAATCCCAGGTTTTGCCTACCTACCTTCTTAGGAATGACTGGTAAACTACCTCTCAAGGTCAACTAGTAGAATAATAGCATAACATTAATTTGAATAACTGCTGCTGGGTACGTTGGCAGTAAAGCGTAGGCTTCATGTTTCTGATTTAAGAATCTCTTCCGTAGAATCTCTCTAGACTTTCTAGATATCTAGAAGATGCAGAACCCCACAAGATAATTTTTAAAAGCTAGAAACTTTCCAGGTCACATTAAAACTCATCTGTGCTGGGAAAACTTGTGGCTGGAAAACTTATTTATTGGCAATAGGTGAGATACCTAGTGTTGGGCAACCTTAAAATGTTTATCTAATATGCCATTAATGGCACTTCGTGGAACATTGTGAAAATGCTAAAGAGATCCCTGTGAGGAGGAATTTCTTCTTCTGAAGAAAATGGTACTGATACGCATCTTTGTTTAAACATCTGCATAGCCCCATAAGGCACATTCAGTTAACCAATTCATGAGAATTTTGTTTGCTCTGCAGATGATGGAGTTTGCTGCTATCCCTTCAAACTAATTTTCTGTCAAAATAGGTAGGCAGCTATTTGCGGTTAGTCTACCCAAGCAGTATTTTCTACACTGTTTTTCAATCCATCTATCAATAAATAAAAAAACAGAAGTAAAAAGATTACAAATCTCATATATTTTGAAGTTGTAGCTCTAATGTAAGTCCACTATTTCCATTCTCTTAGTTCAAGTCCTCACTAGGTCATTATTGTCAAAATTGCCCGCTGCACATTCACCTTTTCATGTGAAAAACAAATACCACATCAGTCCCTGTTCAAGAACTGGTTAAGTTCTAACATGTTAGCATAACTATTTCTGTGTCGAAAATGAGATTTAAAGGCTGAGTTGTATCCTCTTTCCTGAAGATGGAGCTCTTAAAACAGAGCTGTCAGAGCAAAAGGCGCAGAGTCATTCCCGGAGCAAGTGTAGCAAATTGTATACAGCATTCAATCAGCAAAAAACGACTGCTCACATGGCATCATCTTAAATATTTTAGAAATAAGATGTGAAGGGGAGCTTTCAGTTTTTAAAATAATGTGAAAGTCACTGTTCATGGATGTTGGGAAATGTGGATGGCAGCTTGAATTTTACTCAGTTTTTTCCCATTTCCGTGTTTCTTTTTGCATCTTCTGGTTTGTTTTTGTTTGTTTCTCTTGATGACACAACAGTAACAGGATGATTTAGCATCGCTGCATGCAGTATAATCGAGAAGGCTCTATATAGAAAGATACTACATTAAGGTAACAGTATAGTGAAGCTCCACTAAATGTTTGTATTTCCCTTTTCCCATAAAATCAAAGCGAAAGGAGATGGAGTGAAGTTAAAAGGCAAAGTACTGAAACAGTCAGAGAGGTGCTTCATTCTTCAGTACTGCCAGATGACACGTCTCAGGTTTTATCTCTGCATTCCAGGTTCAGTCATATTGGATCACAGTTCACACAGGAAACATAGCTGCCATAACTCTTTTTAGTAAAAAAACATATTTTTGTTAAGTGATGGAAACTTTTGGAATATTCTATTTTTAGTTAATTTTATCTTAATTACTTAGCTCTGTTGATAATATACCTACAACTCCACTTCTTCCTCAAGTAGATGGTACATACGTACCTTCTGAAAGCTTTTTCATACAGACTAATATATTTTTTTCTTTCAATGAGTAAATTTAGCTCCCCTTTAACAGTAAAATCTAATTCTATACCATTGTATAGTTGTAGTGTGTGATGGTTACATAGCATAGATGTGAAACGTTTGCAGCAGGTTAAGGGAGGTGATTCTGCCCCTCTACTCCGCTCTTGTGAGACCCCACCTGGAGTACTGCATCCAGCTCTGGAGCCACCAACATAAGAAGGACGAGTTGGAAAGGGTCCAGAGGAGGCCATGAAGATGATCAGAGGGCTGGAGCAGCTCTCCTATGAGCACAAGCTGAGAGAGTTGGGGCTGTTCAGCCTGGAGAAGAGGAGGCTCCAGGGAGACCTCACAGCAGCCTTCCAGTACCTAAAGAGGGCCTACAGGAAAGATGGGGAGAAACTCTTCAGTAGGGTCTGTTGTGACAGGACAAGGGGTAATGGTTTCAAAATAGAGGGAGGTCGATTTAGATTAGATATTAGGAAAAAGTTTTTTACAATGAGGGTTGTAGAACACTGGAACAGGTTGCCCAGAGAGGTGGTGGAGGCCCCATTCCTGGAAACATTCAAGGCCAGGTTGGACAGGGCTCTGAGCAACCTGATCTGGTTGGAGATGTCCCTGCTCCTTGCAGGGGTGTTGGACTAGATGACCTTTGAAGGTCCCTTCCAACCCAAACCATTCTATGATTCTACAGAATGTATTTTGGGTTTTTTTTATTTTTATTAGAAATCTGGGGACAAGCACAGGCTATTTTAAAGATGAGGCAACTCTATCAGTGGAATATTTGTCCTTCCCAAAGTGCCAAACAGTGGTGTGCAGTGGTCCTTCAATGGCAATTTTTTGTGCTTATCCAGCCGCCTTTCTGTGCTTGAGTCAGAGCCAGAACTGCATGAATCCAATAGTTCCCAAATCCAGCCTTGCGATTCCCTCTGGGGGCATCCCGAAGGACCGAGCGCGCCCCGCCTTCACTAGGCCCCCCGTTTTCCCCAGGGGGAGCGGAGAAGGCGCCCCGCGGCCTGAGAGGGCCGGGCCGCCGCGGGGTCTCCCATGCTCCGCCGCAGGGGCTGCGCCGCGCCGCCGAGTGACGCAGTCAGCCGGCGCCCGGCGGGAGCGGTGCGGCCTCTCTCCCCCCAGCCATGTTCCCGTCGGCTCCCGCCTCCCCGCGGACCCCCGGCGGCTCGGCCCGCAGGAACCTCGGCAGCGCCGTCCCCAGCCCCCTCTCCCGCCCGGGCGGCAGGAAGAACCTGGCGGTCGTGGCGGCAGCCAGCTCCCCGGTGCTGTTCTCCCCGGTGGCGCGGAGGAGCGGCTCCCTCTCCGCCCGGTGAGTCCCGGGCCTCGGTGAGAGGAGGGTTACAGCATTGCTGCCTTATGAATGCAGTATTACTGCTTGGTTTTCTGCAGGGATGTATTATAAGATATTCTCTGCCCTGGTGAGACCCCACCTGCAGTACTGCGTCCAGCTCTGGAGCCCCCAACATAAGAAGGACATGGACCAGTTGGAGCGGGTCCAGAGGAGGGCCACAAGAATGATTAGAGGGCTGGAGCACCTCTCCTATGAGGACAGGCTGAGAGAGTTGGGGCTGTTCAGCCTGGAGAAGAGAAGGCTCCAGGGAGACCTTATTGCAGCCTTCCAGTGCCTAAAGAGGGCCTACAGGAAAGATGGGGAGAGGCTGTTCAGTAGGGTCTGTTGTGACAGGCCTAGGGGTAGTGGTTTCAAAATAGAGGAGGGTAGATTTAGATTAGATATAAGGAAAAAATTTTTTAATATCAGGATGGTGAAGCACTGGAACAGGTTGCCCAGAGGTAGTTGATGCCCCATCCCTGGAAACATTCAAGGCCAGGCTGGATGAGGCTCTGAGCAACCTGATCTGGTTGGAGATGTCCCAGCTCCTTGCAGGGGTGTTGGACTAGATGACCTTT
This sequence comes from Chlamydotis macqueenii, assembly GCF_036417535.1. NCBI lineage: Eukaryota > Metazoa > Chordata > Aves > Otidiformes > Otididae > Chlamydotis > Chlamydotis macqueenii. Next base: position 98,164,590 of record NC_141558.1, on the reverse strand, counting down.
GAAGGTCCCTTCCAACCCAAACCATTCGATGATTCTGTATCTCTAATCATCCTTACATCTCTTTCCAGCAGTTTTTCTACAATATCCTTTGGAGATGTGCAGGTGCTAGGTAATCCTAGTACTTGAGAAGCTGATGTGCTGCGGAGAGTTGGCATAGTGTTTTCTGTTTTGCCTTTTATCCTGTATTTAATAACTTGGATATTCTGTTTGCTGTCTGGCTGTCCTCAATAATACTCTACTGTCAAGACACTGTCACTTTGGTAGTTGGTTGGGTTTTTTTGGTGACTGTGCTCAGAGTGTAGACACCAGTACTGATTTGTAGAACGGGACCTTCACTTCTCCTGCTGGAAACTTGCCTGCAGAGTATGGATTAGCATTTCTTCTCTCTGTATTATTTTTGCTTTTATGCAGGGTTTGGTATACGGTGAGACTTTTCCTCATGTAGATGGATTTCTTTAGGAATCTTTGATATGGGATCTTTTTGACAGATTTTGGAAAATTTAAGTACTTACTATTGTCTGGGTTGTATTTACTGACTTGTTTTTCAGAAAATTCAGATGGAACTGCTAGGCAAAGCATGACTTCTGTATGAAAAGAAAAGAGAAAAAAGTCTGTGTTACTAATCTATGTTTACTCATTTTACTCATTTACTCTGCTACAGGAGTGGTAAGGCTTTATTAGTCTGTAGTTTCTCAGGTGCTCTCAGATTTTTTGAAGGATATTTGACATGATCTCATAGAAACAAATTATGACTGAACAGTTTTTAGATTCTTTTCTACTTTTAGTGTGCAGTACCGCTTTTAATGTACAATACAACATGTACGTTTTGATTATCTCTTATTAGTATTTGAATTCAAGGGTTCCTCAGATGTATAGGAAGAATATGAAAAGAGTAATAACTTCTGCATTTAAAAAAAATAAAATACATCATTAAAAATTTAGGCATTTCCATATACTTTTTTTTCTTTTTCTTTGTTTTTTTTTTTTCCCCTCTCCTTCTCCCCCCGCCCCCCACCTTTCCTTCTTCTCCCTTCCGTGTGAGTCAGAACTGAGAGTTAACATGAGCCCCAGATCAATTTCAGGGCTTCAGAATCACTTTTCTCAGGAGCAGCTCTTTGGTGTTGAGATAAACAAGATTGCCCATTTTCAGTTCTGGGGAACTTCTGCTCAGGTCTGTTTAATATAGTATTTTTTGGGACTGGGTGCTGGAATTGTCTTCTAGCCATGTGTCATCTTTTGATATTTCACGCTGAGAAGGTCAGTGATGTTGTTGTGCTTATGAGGAGGAATAAAAAGAGGGCAGTATCTTCTAAAACCAGGGAAATTTTACCCACTTAATCATGTTCAAAAGACAAGACAGACCTGTGCAGTTGCAGATAGAAGGTGGGAAAGGATGCAAAGCAGCTTTTATAAATTGTATTGAGAAGCAAATAATGACTGAAACAGATAAGAACTGCAGTTTCCACAGCAAAACAAGGACAGTAGGAGTGCTAGCTGATCTGAGCTGCCAGGGATGTTCCAAGTGTTGCGCGGTGTGTACTGCCTAGCAGTGTCGGACTGGGGATGGAAATAGGCCTGTCAGTCAGGGAAGAACCTCTGTTGAGCTTCTCCTGGTATTGTGGGTAGCTTTATGCTATAGATAACCAGAACGTTGAGAAGTTGAACAGTGGTTTTGTTACTGGAGGAGAGGCTGGGGGAGGAGTGCGTATTCAAAATCAGTTCTTTTAAAAAAATAAAATAATTTGACGACAGCTAACAACTTAGAAGGAGGCCACCAAAATACTGCTTTAGATGGTGCTCCCAGAGGGAGCAGGTTTTGTTTTACAGAAACCCATTTTGTTTTACATAAACCCATTTTGTCACATCTGTTTCTAAACAGATGCTCATGAAGTAAATGTCTGTTGAAACTGATAGAGAAAATGAAAAAAATAACTGCAATTTTTTTTTTTTTTTTTTAATTTAAGAGGAACTCCTACAAGAGTTATCCAGCATCCCTCAGCAAGTGAGACTATTAACTATGATGTCAAGGCTTTTGGATCCTCTCTGCCTGTTAAGGTTATGGAAGCCCTGAAAAAGGCTGATGGTAAGAACCGATTTTATCTGTTATTTTTCTCCTGAAAATTGTCAGGTGAGAGGAGTATTAACATGTTGTTGATGCCATTTAAATGCTGACCTTACAGTGGAAACTGAAATGTTTGTGCCTTAGTTAGAATGTAACTTGGCGACTATAACTGTAATGACACCCGTGTGGGTATAAATGCATGTAAATATCCTTCAGGTGCTGTCTTAACCAATTTAACATAAAATCTAAGGTTATAAACAAAGCCAGCCAATAGTAGTTTTTTAGTAAATTTTGCTTGTTGGTTCTTTCTCACCTTTTTCACTTATTTTGATTCTGTTGTGTCCTAGACTGGATGCTCTATTTTTTTTTTTTTTTATTTATTTTAGTCCACATTTATTAGCACTTTTAAAAGCCCCGGTGATACAAACCTTTCCCTGAGTTCAAGAAATTGGTCTTCTAAGCAGTTTTTCGCTAGGTTAGGTTTTCTTTTTATAGTAGATATAAGAGGAACCCAAAATTCGTATCTTAAAAATAATCTTAAAAATTGCTGAGCAATTTACAAAGCTATTATAATCTGCTGTAAATTGATGGAAATAGCTTCTAGGATTGTCTTGCTTTTCACTCTCAAAAGTTAAGCTTTTGTCAAATGGATTTTTAAACCATATGTAGTCATTTGATGTCTTAATAAAATGCATGGAAATTCTAACATGGAATTTAATTTAATAGAAAATGCATTTCTTATTTTCATATGAGAATGAAAGTTTATTTGTTTTAACGTTGCTTTGCAGTGTTTTAAAAACCTTGTTGCTTTTTAAAAATTACTTTTTATGCAGCTGATGACCAGCTGAGCGTTCAAGTGGATGAAAGTGGATGGGCCTGGCTAGTCCATAAAGAGAGGCTGATTATTTGGAAGATTGGTCAGTCTGCAGTAGCTAAGGTAACTGAAAGATCAGAAAAAATCACTTGTATATTTTATACTAGTTGAACAAGCTTTTCAGTTGTATTTTTTAAAGCAAGAGTTTGTTTTTAAATTGGAGTTTATGTCGTTCCACTCAAAAGCAATGGGCTTGATATGAAGTCATGCTAACAACAGTAACTGAAACTCAAGCTTTTGAGGGAGCTCAATGTTTTTTCTATTCCTCTCCTCATTTTTGTGACCTTAACACTAAGGTTAATTCTTTACATTTTAATAAGTGTCTCTCTTATGTTAGACAGTCTTGATAAAGCTTGTTTTAGTATTTAAAACCTAGTCGACATGTTACAGGTTGGTTTAGATTATTCTGGGACTGATTTTCAACTTGTCCAAAAAAAAAAAAAATTGTTTCAGTTGTGCTGAGCATATGTTTCATCTAGGTTTCTTATATCAATAATTTTTTTTTTTTTTCCCCTCTAGGCAATGTTTCTTTCAGCGTAATTTCAGTGAATAGCAAGTATGGTCTGAGGAACTCTGTGGCTGCAAAATCAATATCTTTCAATTAGTGCAGCAAATGTTAATTATACAGATTCTGCACTTACAGTGGAGTGTCAGGTCTACACATTCTAGTACTTGTAGAGATTTTTCAAGGGATTAAAATTTTTCTGATTGTTTAACTTTGCAAGGGGAGGGGAGAGGAGGGAGGAGTGCTTCCCCTCTCCACTCTGTTAGTACATAGTGAGCTTCCTCAAACACTTGTAGTTTAGTTTTGGTTTCCTGCCTTGTTAGCATATTGTTTTAAGGAATGGTCAAGTAAATGCACCTCCAGAAGAAGTAGTAGTGTTGTAAGAAACACTCAGAAATAACAAAAGAAAAACAATGATATTTGAAATGTACAAGTAGGTGATTTTTAGCTGTTTGCTGGTTGCGACAACCTTGCTGAGAAAATGTCTTGTGACATTCTTTTGGTTCCCTTACACAGTATCTGGGCTAGTTGAAAATTCATTTTTATCAGGGTCAAAAAAGTGTAGTGACTTTGTGGTAGAGGAATAAGTTCTTCCAGTCTCATATTTATAATGGCATCTGTTTCTTTCTTACAGTTATCTCTGTGCAAGGAACTGCAGCTGCCGCCCAGTGACTTCCAGTGGAGTTCTAGTTTAGCAGCTATATCTTGTCTCAGTTCCTCAGGTGAAGCACCTTCCCTCCAGGTGATCAACTTTTAAAATTTAGTGTTCAAAAGTACTTCTAGAATAACTTTGGATATATTATATTTTCTCAAGTTCTTATTTGAAAACTGCATGTGGTGTTGTACTATCTATTCAAAAGCTCAGGATTGATAGTTTGCAATAAATGTTTGAAATAAACAAAATTCTGCTAGCCTGTTCAAATTACACCACTTACATGTTGTAGGATCAGATTAGATAATAGTTTTCCTGAGGATGGCTTGACATGCTTTCGTAACAAACAAAAATACAGTAACCTTATAAGTATTGTGTTAGCAAACACCAGAGCAATCAAATATTCAGTCTAAGCAAGAGCAATTTAAATGTGTTCTGTCTGAAAAGGTTGTTTCAGCAGTGTTTTAATTCTGAGTACACATGGGTGAAAAGCAAACAGCAGCACCTTCCCTTGGCTGGTCTTTTTAAGGAAGCTGACACTGGGAGGACAGATTATTTGGGTTTTTTTGACTGATTACTTTTCTAAATGCCTTTTCTTAACATACTGTGCTAGGGGATGAGGTTTGAAGATCAGTTAAGTGTTGTGGAAGTATGTTAATATGTCTGTTGCTATCATTCATAAAGAAAAGAAGCTCTTATTTTCAGCTTGGGTGTAGTTAACTCTTAATGTATGTGGTGCTCTAATAATGGACCAGTTGGAGAGGGTCCAGAGAAAGGCCATGAAGACTGTAAGAGAGCTGGAGCACCTCTTCTATGAGGACAGGCTGAGAGAGTTGGGACTGTCCAGCCTGGAGAAGAGGAGGCTCCAGGGAGACCTGATAGCAGCCTTCCATTGCCTAAAAGGGGCCTACAAGAAAGATGGGGAGAGACTCTTCAGTAGGGTCTGTTGTGACAGGCCTAGGGGTAATGGTTTTAAAATAGAGGGAGGTAGATTTATATTAGATATTAGGAAAAAATTTTTTACACTGAGGGTGGTAGAACACTGGCACAGGTTGCCCAGGGAGGTGGTGGATGCCCCATCCCTGGAAACATTCAAGGCCAGGCTGGATGGGGCTCTGAGCAACCTGATCTGGTTGGAGATGTCCTTGCTTCTTGCAGGGGGGTTGGACTAGATGACCTTTAAAGGTCCCTTCCAACCCTAAGCATTCTATGATTCTATGAAAAGAAGCACAGAATATGTAATAGGATCTTTTCTTTTGACTTACTGTGTTACACTTCTCGATGCTGAAAAGCAATCTTAATATCTTATGATTTGCTAATGAAACTCTAAATGCTCCATCACTTATTCATACATAAGCAAGTTTAAGAGGAATTAATACACCTAAACCAAGATTATTTTTTTTTAATTTAATCTTTCTTCAGCTTGAGAGCTATGCATGCATGCTATGATTTTAGAATGAGATAGAAATATTAATGGTGGAAAATACTTCACTCAAATGAAAACTCTTAGGTAATGGGGAGGAATCACAAAGGACAATGTGGTGGTTTTTAAATTGTTATGATGTTAATTAGCCAACTACTTTCATTTGTGAAGATCTGTGTCTAGTCACAAATCAGTCAGAAAACTCCCAAGGAGCTCAGTAACAGCTCTTGACTACGGTTCTTATATTGTTCTGTGATTTTTCAACAACCAGTAGATTAGGTACAATGCTTTCTGTCTGAATCTCTACTTGAAGACAGTCTCTTGCTTCATGCTTTGAATTTGGTATCTGGGTGATTTCCTGAGTCAGAAGTCTTACTATAGGCACACTGTGGGCTTATGTCTTTATGAAAAGCAGAGCCACTATGTGATTTGATATTTCTCTTGATGGTCCTAGAGCAGTTTCTTTGTTAAATTACAGTCTGCCTTTCAAATCTTAAATCTGGCATCTGGAACTCTCCACGGGCTCTTTTCTGTCTAGCAACTGTAAGTTGTGTTTACATTTCAGTAGCAGATTCTGAATTATCAGGAACAAGAACCAGTAGAGAGTATTATTGTTAGCAAAACAAGTAAGTATAACATTCCCTGCACATATTAAATGATGCTACAGAATCATTTTGCTGTTACTCAGTTCTAGGCTTGTCAGTGTGCATCCATATGTATTTACTACTTTCTTGTGCGTTAGTCAGCCACAATCTTGATACGTAAAATAATATGTTTTAGCTAAAGCTGCAGTCTAATTATTATTATCTTCTCACTTTAAGTCTCTGGCAATAATGGTTGCTACCAGCGAAGGTTCTGTGCGCTACTGGCCCAATCTTGCACATGAAGGTTCCTATACAGAGACTTTTACAGACTTTGGGGGCTCTCTGTGCAGTTTCCTGACAGCAGTAAAGGTACAGTACAATAATTTGTATAAAAATACTGCATTAATTTCTAACCTTTGAAAAACCAGGCTCCACATTTTCAGTCCTTAATCTCCAGTAAATGTCAGAAAGCAAACTATCGGGCATTCTGAGGAGTGATTTTGGAGGCTCTTGATGAGTGTAAGGATCTTGAGTGTCAGAGATGACTGGTGCTCATAAATGCTAACCTTAAAGTCAGGGCAGCATGCAGGATACAACCACAAGGTTAACAGGACTGGTTTGGTACCTCAGCCTGTGGGGAGTGTCTGTATTACTACTGTGATTGCTTCCGGTGGTAGAAACCCTGCTATCACAGAAGTCAAAAACAACTGCTTCGTCTGAATTCACAGTGTATATAACGCAACGTCTTATGGTGCAGCTCACTAGTGGCTGCATTTGAGAGATTTTTGTATGAAAGTAATGAGAAACTGTATTATGAACTGTTCTTAGAAATTGTTTTCTGCTGTTGATGTGCCTAAATGGGAGAGACTCCAAATGGAATATATACAAAAATTCAATGTGTGTTACAATATCTGTTACCTTCAAAATTAGTTATTATTAATTACACTTTATCTCATGACCTTTTTGACATCTGCTGTTTGTGTCCTATGTTGTAAATGTTATTTTAGAGAATCAGCAGGTTACAAACATTTGTAAACCTAGTCAAAAGACAGTGATCTTCATGATGAAATTCTTGAGTTTCAAGGTATTAAGAAACACTAATACGTATCTACCCTATTAAAGCTGAATTGTGCCCAAGTTTCAGACATCAAGATGAGGAAAGCAAAATCTTACCAGGCTTGTAGTTGGAACATTGACATCAATGTGAATTCAGAGCTAAAGGAACTTTTTTTTTCCCCGAGCAGTACTCATTTGTTAATCAATGTTGTAAATCTGCATTTTAGGTATATGACAACCATACTTAATTAGTCATCCTGCCACTATGCAGATATTAACTTTAATATAATTTTTATATGGTATGATGGTGAAAATTTTGCTGTTTTTTTTTAAATTTCTTTTTATTGTTCTGTGAACATTTATTGTACAAGTAAACAGTTCATTCTTTCAGCAATTCTCCAGGCCTTTAACACTGATTTTTTTTTTTCTTGATTGTTGTACATACATCTAACAGACTTCCTTCATTCTGTGTAACATACGAACTTTAATCAATTTTGAATTGGAGGTACCTTTTTTGTGCCTCAGTGGTAGGAGGAATGAAGGTTATATCTATGTTAGCAAGTAGTGAAAGGCCATAGTTGAGAATCTATTGCATTAGAAGGCTGGTGCTGAAGCAATGCCACTATTCACACAGGTTGTTTTGGAGAGGGGGTTGTTATTTTAAGCTAGTTCCAGCCTAGCTGTGTGAAACGAACGTCTGTTAGTGGTCAGAGCCCATCTTTCAGTTTAGTTTAATTCAAAGGGTTTACAGCTTGTACACTTAGACTGCTCTGTGATGTGATCCAGTGTGTAGTATGTGGGGACTCACAAAAGGTCACTTCAGAAACAGACTCCTTGTGCTAATTTAAAGTGCTAATGTGAGTGCAGCCATCAGGACAGGCAAGAGATGCACTAGAGGAATCTCTGCCTCCTAAATGAGGTATATAAGCACCTGTGACGAAGTGCATATTTTGCATAACGCACAACCTTCTAGTTTTCTTAGTGTGAAGGTAACATTATTTTTCATCGTTAGATTCCAAAGATTATGGGAGATTTTGCTTCTATTGTTAAATGGAAATTGAGTTTCATGGATAAAATCGTCATACAATGCTAAGAAAATTAGTCTTTGCCAGTGCTAAGTCAGATGTTTGACTTTTTTTGGCATAACTGGGTGGAAGATTTGTTACGCAGTTCATTTAGATTAGTGTCCTGTAGGACAGGATGCTGTTTAAAAAAAAAAAAAAAAGTTATCATGTGCTTAGTAACACTTCAAGTTTTAAATGCACACGTGGAAGTTGAATGTTATTTAATTCATAATTCAACATATGAGTGTTACCTTTAGTAATACCTGTAGAGATTGATTGACTATATTTTCTTTTCACATTTTTCAGAAATATTGTTTAAAATTTTAAAACAGTGTACTGTAAGCTGTACTGTAAGCACTGATTCAAGCATAGAGAATAATGTGGAAAATTTGTTTAAACAGTCTTTTTATGTGATACATGTTTTTTAAAAAAAATTTTGTGTTGTTATCTCTCAAGTACTATGGATGCCTTCTGTCTTGTTCTTGTTGAGTGTTTACTCTTATAAGCTGACATTAATAATTTTATCTGACAATAGAATTGTTTCAGGAATGTGATTTTAACTTTTTTAATGTAGTTGCTTTTTCTTTTTATTAGGGAGGAAGCTTTATTTTATCATCTTCCAGAGGCCAGCTAGTTCGATTGATACCAGATAGTTCTGGCAAGATTCATCAGCATGCCCTACCACAGGGTCAGGGCGTGTTTTCTGGAATTGGTAGAAAGGTTTCTTCTCTTCTGGGTATATTGTCTCCTGGAAATGATGCTGTGGTAAGCTTGAAAAATATTTATATAGTAATCTACTTTGATTTCTCTCTGTAATTTCTAGCCTCAGTGTTTGAGAAAGGAAAAAGACTGTAAGAATGTACGATGACCAAAAAAAAAAGAGACAAGACTCATCTTATTTATGTTACTTATATTTCTCTGAAATTTGAAAGATAGACAGAAATCAAATAAATGTGTATGCTTTGTAAAGGAGAATGCTGACTTGTTCTTTAGATCTGAATAAATTGAGACTTTAAAGCAATAATGCTTCCTGGGGAGTATGCAATGATTCAGAGTTTTGCCAACTGCAGATAAGAAAGTATGAGAAACATACTTACAGATCTTCTTATAGGTATAAAATAAGACTTCTGTTGGAAATTATTGTAATACTCTCATCGTGTAATGTAACTTGTGTAGGTTGCCCAAGGATGTGATTTTTATGTGGACTGAGAGTGGTGTAGATTGTTGTATCCAAATAGTAGGGCTGTCCTTTAACCTTTTTAGCTTTTTCTTTTTTAAATGCAGATCTCTAGTGTTCTTTGGGATAAAGAGAGATCAAGCTTTTACATGCTAACGAGTTCAAATCTAAACAAATGGGAGATTGATGATTCATCAGAACGTTACGTTCTCAGCTGGGATATCAACAGAATCCTGAAAGAACATATTACAGATGCAATTTGGGTAAGAGCCAGCTCAGCTGGAAAGAATTGATTTGTTTGTTTGATTAGTAGCCTATTTTATGTATAGTTATAGTAATCTGTTCGGGTTTTTTTAGGGTTCTGAAAGTAACTATGAAGATATTAAAGGAGGAGTAAATATCCAGTACATGGATTTGCAACAGAATCGGTAAGGAAGTACATTTGTATCTGCTAAGACCTGCATTAATGAGATAAATGTGTTGTGTTTTCTTGCAAAAACCTTATGTAAGTAATTGCAGTTCAATTTTACTTGAGTGACACTGTTTATAAAATAAGCATGTCATATTAGATAACTAGGTTATCCTATACTTCATGCTACCGTTGTCTCTTTAGCATTACAAGTTCTTTACCTAATAATAGTTTCTTTTACTTTTTTTAGTGTAATTACCAAGTTTGGGTGTTTGATTTCACTTGATATTGCAGAGAAAGCAATTAAGCAATTGTTCCAGCAAATGCAAATAATTCTGTATCTCTTTAATTTGATTACACAAAATTACAACTGCCTTGGTTCAGTTTTGTACTGCAATATGAATACTGTTAATAAAGCAGCTTGAAAAAACAAACAGTATAGTCTTTCTAAAAAAAAAAAGTATTATACAATATTGGGAAACACTTACTTGTGATTGTACTTAATTATCTGTTTTGTTAATGGTAGAGTTTGAGCAGGTAAAATATGTAATAATCATCTCTCAATGGTGCAATATCTGTTGTTAAATAGTGATGGACTGGTGATACTTGCTGCAGCATGGCATCCTGGAGATCGACCATGTCTTGTGTACTACACTCTGATCACAGTAGAAGATAAAGGCTACCAGATGTCTGATGACGTTGTCGTGGAGGTTACACAGTATAATCCATCTTTTCAGGTATGCAAGTGAAGGCTCTGAAACTGAGTTAAGAAAGCACAGTGTTTCAGAATATTCCTGTACATAAATCAGCTGTCAGATTTTTGTCTAAAGGAAGATCAAGTTCTCTGTCTTAAGGTTGTAATTGGAAGTGTGTATTCGTACTACTCTGAGGAAAATGTGTGCTAGCATCTTTTAATGTTTAATAGCAGCTGTATGTAAAACTTATGCTTTACATTTTAAATTACAAAATAAAAAAGCCTCAAAAATAGAAGTCTGTAAACATCTGATTATTACTGATTTATTTTAATGTTTGTCTTATCTGTGAAAGTTTCTACAGAGTAATTTTATAGTATACACGTGCAATCCATTTAGAACAGATCTCAGACTGTTGAAACTCTCGCTTCTAGCAGGACAAGGAATTGGGAGCCCTGTATTTTGGTCCTTCATAGACAGCTGGCTTGCTGGGAAGAGAAGACATACTGGTTGTCCTTGGTGTACCTAGTTTGTGCTATCTCTTCTGGAAGCATAATTTTTGGCATTAACTGTCTTTGGTAAACTTCTTCCACTCTTCCCCCTCTCTCCCTAGCCTGTAATGCCATCTTAAAATTGAATTTTAAGATGGAAGGAGAGCGTGAAAAGTGTAGAATAATTTATCTGTTTCCTTATCTTTCCATGTGAAATTAGCAAGAGTTCGATATGCATGGAAGGGAAAAAAAAAAGAATTAGGGCAAATTAAAAGTGGTTTAGTTTGGTGTTTTTAGGTTATATGTTATACCTGTATCTTCTTGTTAAAAATTAAAACAAATTTAGGCAACTCACATCACCCTTTGAAATGTTAGATGTTTGTTTAAGGTTTTGATTATGTGTGTGATATTGTTCCTATGTAACACTTTCAGTCAGAAGAGGAAGTGTTGTGCTGTCTGGTGGTCCCAGATTACTTTAGCCATGCTGCTTACCTTTACAAGGAAGATGAAGTGTTTGCTTGTTCCACTGGAACTGGAAGAATTTCTTTACCACAGGAGAAAATCATATTGGGCATACAAGGTAACATACAGGGGAAAACAAAAAACAGAATCACATTTCATTGAAACTTTCTAATTGAATGTTTTTATAGTATTTAGATTCTTGGAGAGCAGAATGATGTTTGCACTCCTTTTTATCTTCATTAAGTCTTTCAAGTTGCGAGTTTCTCATAGGTGTGTGAAGAATGCTCTGACATGACATCCAGTATTGTTATTCCAGGCTCTCCGGTGTTTTGGATGAATATGAAGTAGATCCCCACTTTTGATATATGAAAGAGTGGGGGGTTTGTTTGTGGGGGAATTTTTCTTTTTGTTTTTTTTTTTTTTTTGAGGAGTTTTTTTTTTTTTTCTTGAAGTTAACTTTTGTGTTGAAGCTCAGACTAAAGTTTGTACTTAGGTGCCTGTGTCGGGTGTCCCTACGTACGTAATCCTTGATCTCCAGAGGTGTTTTCAAGTAGGATGCACACATTGGTCCTTAGGTAGAATTTGAACCACCTGAATCTTGGATTTTTTTTTTTTCCCCCCCCTTCTTTTTTTTAAACTTGCAGTATCTGGAAATCTGCATCTTGAGTAGCAAATAGTATCTACAATTTCTAGTAAGTCGAGTACTGTTGTCAATTACTGTTGGTTGGTTCATGACAAAATTTAATAATTGTCTATGAAACTGTTGGATTTTGTTCTTAAACTGGCATTTATGTGCTTTTTTTTTTTTTTTTCCTTTTTTTTTTTTTCCCTCCTCCCCTCTCCCCTTATCTTAGGAGACAGCATTTTAGGAGCAGGGTCCTGTACTAGCCTCCCCATATTCTTTGCCAAAAAAAGTGGACTTATCACCATCTTGTCCAGGGAAAACATTTCTCTGCTTCCTGAAGACCTTGAAGAGTCTCTGTCCTCTTCTATTGCTGGACCAAGAAGTGAGGTAATAATTGGTTGGCTGGTTGAAAACAACATCCCTGGAGTGGGAGGGAAAAATAGAGAAGTTGTTACAATATAAATTAGATAATATTTCTGTGGGGTAATAGTGAGTTTCAATCCTTATTCTAATTAAACCACCTTTAAAATAAGTTATTATTAACTAGTATTTTAGTGGAAGACCTTTATGGTCATTGCTCAGATGGAACTATATGTTTCTTATTGAACTAATCTCTAGTTAGATTTGTCTGCACTTAGGTTGTTTTTGTGGGTGATAGTATTCACAAAAACCTTTTAAATTCTATCAAAAAATGTTGATTTTGAATATTAAAATAACTATCATAATAATTTGACTGGTGAAATAAGTTGGTGTGAGTTCCTTTGCAGACTGTGTGAATTTTAATAAAATGCTCGAGGTCACACCACTGTGTGACTGTCATTGTAATGTATCTTGTGTTTGGCTTAATAAACACAACTGCTTCCATGTGACCTTTCTAGTTTAAATCTATGTTGTTGTTACTTAGAAAAATTGTTTTTATTTTATAATAAAGATTAGTATTTGTCCTTCAGCTGATGTTTTTACTTTACATTTTCAGAGTCCTGCATTTGATGCAACCAGTAGGCTAGAAATTATAGCTCAAGAAGATAAGACTAAATTACTGAAAGCGGCTTTTCTACAGTACTGCAGGTAGAAATTGCACTTGATTTTTGAAGCCTTGTTTGTTCGCTCTTCTTGAAGACAATCTGGTATTTGAGTAAGAGATTGTCTTGGTAAAGATACTCTTGTGCTGTTTTAATTAAAGCTATTTTAGTGACACACGCACATCTTTATTAGGAAAGTGTTAGATACGTCTTGGGCTAGTGAAGAAGTGATGCATGCTAGATAATCTATATCCTCAATGACTTTTTACTTACACTGTGTAAATTCTGTGGTTACAATAATGCCAGTGAAACAACTTTACATTGTTTCCTTTTCTTCCTCATTTTTATTTGCATAACCGTTTTCAGTAATACTTTCTGATATGTTTAATTACTATTTTTGTGGCCATGGAGATAAACAGCATGGCAGATTTGTGGCAAGACGGTATATTTTTTAGATGAACTGATATGAGGGAGTGGGAGTGGAAGGAAATACACTGATCATCAAACTATCTTTATTAAAGCAACTTGACTGTTGGGAGGCTTGCAATGCCTCTGAAAGCTTTGATTTTGAAATGAGTGATGTAAACAAAGGAGAAAGAAGAGAGATAAGAAGATGAACAGAGCTGTAGACTTTAATTATATTTAGAGGGGATTGTTTTCAATATATATTTATTTTAAAAAAACAAACAACAAACCAGCCCACAAACCCTCTTAGGACTAATCTCCTTAAAGAGTCTTAAGACTTGTAAAGAACAGATTTGAGATAACTGTAAGTAGGAGTGTTTTTGATATAAAGCTGCATGCGAGGTAGAAGATTGTGAAGGGGATTAGGCATATAGAATAAAGGATATCAAGGCAAGATCTATAAATGTGCACAGAATTTAGAAAGAAAATCTATGTGTATTCATAAGCGGGGATGTCAGTAAACAGAAGTGTTGCTGAAGATGGCTGTAGTCCTGAGGTGACCAGAGTAGCAGAGGTCTGAGAGCACAGATAACAAATATGAAAGTTGATGTCACTGAGGGTGTGAACATGGTGGTTGGAAACAGAGTCAGAAGAAAGTAGAAGCTGGTAAGGAAGATGATGTGAGATGGTATGAAAGTTTAATGTTATTTTGATTAAAATTTTACTTATTTATTAAAATAAAATAAATTAATAATTTGATTCGTATAGTGTGATTCAGATTTTTCCGGAAAAATTATATCGTAAAATCAGTGGAGAAATCTTCCACAGAACCGATGTAGCAATAGCCTGTCCAAATGGCCAAGCAGTTGATTCAGAGCAAACAATGGAAGGTTGTGCAGCCAGCAGAACTGTAAAGTCCACCGGCTGTGCAGTGAGCACAGTCCAGCTTTACAGCTAGTGACCATGACAGAGGATGGGATGTTCTATGAAGAGATTGAGTTGGCCCTTTGTGATGGTACTGGCTGATGGCAGTACATGGAGATAAAGTGCCCTATAAATTCCTTAGAAAAACATATCCTGTGGACTAGTAAAGATGAGACTTTCTTGTTTAATAGAAGATCCAGTATATTCCAGTTTTTTAAAAGTATACTTTGCTTTAGTAAACCTTTGTGCAATTTCTGGATGCACTGCTGTTTTTATTTCGAGACATCTGTGGTCCTAAAAATATTCAAACTGAAAGTCTCATGAAAAATATAAATATTTCCAAAATCAGACAGTACATTGAAATCACAGTATCTCTCCTTAGTCTTAATACCATAATTTTTAGTCACAAAATCAAATCGGTGCTTCTTGTGAATATTACATGCTTCTTACGTAGGGTTCTCCAGTACAACTTCATACCTTGGAGGTTTAAGAATTTGGATACTTCTTACTCTTTTACCTATTGACCTGCATAGAATAGGATTCTCTGAAGTTGTAGGAAATAAGCATAATGGATTATATTTGCTAACACATTTTTCTGAAAGCTTTTACTCTATTGCCGTTTGTGGGAGTGATTACATGCACTTTTGAGAGGATTTTAAAGCAAGCATTAGAAATTTGGTGACTTAGCTATCGGAGACATTCAGACTTAGCACTGTATCATGAATCTTTTATCTTAAATAGTAATAATAATAGGGATACTAAAATAAAAAGTCACTTGAAGCACTTCCAGGCTTCTGCTTTTTTCTTTTATGGATTGTGCCACCTGCTTGCTTTAAAAGAATTGGAATACCTTTTATCCATAGAATCAGAATACCTTTTATCAATAATTAGTTTAAAGATAATGCAAACAATGCTTCATGTTTATGACCTAAAACACTTTACAAAAAGGTTGTCAGAAAATTCTAGTAATTGAGTGCTTCTTGTTCCTATAATCCTATCTGTTATTTTTTTACATACTTTGTATTTCAGGAAAGATATAGTCAATGCACAAAGCATGGTAGTTGAGCTCTTTCCAAGTAATGCAGATCTGGATTCTGATGCTGACCTGGATAGGGCAGTGACTCAGATCAGTGTGGACTTGGTGGATGATTACCCTGCCTCTGATCCAAGATGGGCTGAATCTGTACCTGAAGGTAAACATAATGGTGTTGGGATTTTTGGTTTGGGGGTTTTTGTTGTTGGTTTGTTGTTTTCTTTTTGTTTTGGTTTGGTTTTTTTTTTTTGTTAAAAACTGGCTACAGTACTCTAGATAAAATTATAATTTAAGCTTTGCAAAGAAGGCATAGGTGTTCCTTGCCCTCTGACATCACTAGATATTTCCAGACAGGCTAAAAGATGCATCTTATGAGGCTGCCAGGTGAACTTGCAGTTACTGTGGTTAGTTCTTGATTTGATATAGTAAACACAAACAGCAAAGAAAACATTTCTGAGAAGGGTACTTTGTGCAAGGAACAGGTGGTGTCTCTTTAGTGTTTCCATGATTACTTGGACGATCTAAATTATTTTCCACAAATAGATATGGTAAGAGAAAGAGTTTATTTGCTTGTGCTTAGCCCTTTGTCAGCGTGGCTGCACAGCTTCTGGTAGGCTTGGACCCTGGGTGGAGTGAGCTCATATCACTCTGGTATCCCCTCTGGGGCATTGGTATTTATGTCTGCCTAGAAGAGGAAGAGAGAAATTTCTTTGGAACGTTTGTGTACGTAAAGGATTAAAGCAGACCTATTTTCAGCAAGAAACTTCTTTGTTCATGCTTCCCAGTCTCCTATCAACAGTGTTAACTTGAAACTGTTCCTGGGAGCTCTTGGTAGCAGCTGCCAGTTACTGAGCAGAGACTTAGTTTGAAAGTTTGTGTAGTAAATAGTTACAGATGGATGATGCTTGCTGCTGTTGTTTCTGCATGACAACCAGTTAGAAATTGTCAGGCATCACATCATTTGTATTTTCTGAATCAACTTTAGTTTTAATTTGTCAGCTTATCTGCCTTTATTAATGGTTAGAGCAAGAAGTGAAAACTTATAGCTTCTTGGAAATAGTCTTGCTAATTTTGCTCATAGTGATAGTTCTTCTGAGTTTTTGTATCTTGGTAGTCTTTCGGTTTAAAGCACACTTAGAATATACAAAAATTCTGGAATAGGAAAATAACTTGGGCTCTGGAGAACTCTGCTGAGGTGAGACACTTGTGAGGATACTCAATAAGGAAGCTTCTGTTGTCCTTACTGACTCCTTTAAGGACTTGAGTGGATGGAAATGTTAGCTGGGTTTTTTTTTGTTTTTTTTTTTTTTGTTTTGTTTTGGTTTGGTTTTTTTGTTGTTGTTGGGGTTGGTTTTTTTGGGTTTTTTTTTTTGGCAAGTTCGTTTAAGGAAGAAGAAAAGTAGAGCACTGCTGGGCAACCATTTACGTTGTGCAGTGGAATTGTGCGGGCGATGCAGAGTCAATTAGGTCTGAATGCCTTTTAACACTTTATTTTGTAGTAGCTGTGGTCTAGGGCATAATAAATTCAGCAATAGCTAGTCCACAATGAAGATAACAATTTGAATCTGAATCTTACTGAAATTTGAATAAGCTGGTGAGCTGGTATCTTAGCAGTGTAATGAATTGAATGCTTCAGAATAGTTGTACTGATCTAAAGATACTTGATTTCTTCTGAACGCTTTACTTCAGTGATGATAAGAGTTTAAAAACCACATTAAAAATAGCAATATATACAAGTGTGTGCCTATATTTGAAAAAGTACCAGTGCGGTAACACTTTAGAAATTTATAGAAATATGCTTACCTCAGAGGCAAAAAAGATAGTTATCAAAGAAATTAAGATATCAAGTGCTCTGATCTAAGATTTTTCTTTTCTTTTTAGAAGCAGTTGGTTTCAGCAATACATCTCTTATTCTTCTTCATCAGCTAGAGGATAAGACAAAAGCACATTCCTTCTTTGTTGAGTTTCTTCATCAGGTAAAATTCTAATATTTTTTTGTACCAGCACACACGGTAGAGAATTATTTTGTCTTAAAGTAATTCTTCTAGAAGACTGTTTAAAGTGCATTTGGTGGTGTTTGTTTTCTTTTTAATAAAAGGTTGGTATATTTGAACGTCTGGGCGTTTTTCCAGTACGGGGGATGCCGATGGCAACTCGATTGTTGCTTTGTGAGCATGCAGAGAAACTAGCAGCAGCTATTGTTCTCAAGAATCACCACTCCAGGCTACCTGATCTAGTGAATGCTGCTATACTAATGGCATTAAACAAAAGGGAGTGTGACATTCCACCAAGTCTTACCCCTGCAGATGTGTTCTTTCGAGAGGTAAGAAACCTGTTATTTCTGAATCATTGTACAGTATTGCAGGTAGCAGAAGTTGCGATGCTTTCATGTATACTTTGAAACTTTTCCCTTTAAAAATCAATTTAACTTTACACAATTTCCATTTAAATAGGGATGGTGTGTTAGTATTTTCCTTACTTTAACATACATATTTTTTATGTGTGCAGCTGAAACATGAATTCTGACAAATTTCATGTAGCAGAAGTAAAGTTGCTATGATTTCCAGCTAACTCACATGGATGGCCGTTAACAATTACAAGGGAAATTCTCTGGTACATCAGAAGAAGCATGCTAAACGGACATTTTTAAGGGGTGAACTGAAGAGTACGAAGCTTTCCAGATAGGAGAGCTGCTTTGATGAGCTGTCCTGAATGGGATTGTATCAATTCACGCTCATATTTTTTTTTATCCTCTCTAACATTACTGGATCTAAGCTAGTTCTCAGTTCATGCTACATTCCAGTCAAGTGCCCAGTCTTTATTTCTTTCTTCCTTCTTGAGAAGAACTATACACAAAACATTTACTCTGAAGAAGTTTTTTCCTGTAGAGGACAGTGATTGCTAATGGCGAAAAATAAATGTAAAAGAAAATAGAAATAATAGTCTGCTATTTTAAAGCAGGTATGTTATTCAGTATACTTTTCTAACAAAGATTCTACTGCCAAATGTTTCAGAAGAATATGGAGGAATATTCTTAATGAAAGTTTATGAGTTGCCTTCAAAAAAGAGGAATTTTTTTTTCTTCCAGTTTTAGGTCCAGAAATAAAGCAATTCTTGTATTCTAAGTATTGTATGAGATGTAAGCTGGCGATTTCGTTATTTATTTGAGTAGTTGATGTCTTTTAATATTCTTGGCTGTTGATGTGGTTCCTACTAACATTTGTTTCTTTTTCTATACAACTCATAACTTGCCTTGCAGGTACCAGCTGGTAATGGACATGTTTGTGCTGAGTGCAATTTTCCTTTCTGTCTTTAAGGTGTCCCAGATAGATTCCATCTTTGAATGCTTACTAGAAGAGGAGGAACAAATCCTGAAAGATATGCCTATTGAATCAATTGAGTGGGCTGAGATCGTTGTCAATGTGAACAACATCATTAAGGTATAGAACTGCATTAACTAAAATGTTTGTGGGAGGGGAAGGTAAATCCTGAAGAGCACTCAACAAGTTGAGTGCAGTACATCTGAGTTATTGATACAAGAACAAAAGTGCATGCACTTTTCACATGTCCAGATATATTAGAAAGGAAAAGATGGTCTCATGCAGAATTAGGGACATTCCTTTTCCTCCTGAGTCTCTGCTAAAGAGAACTTGAGAAGTTGCAGCATTGTTGGAAGCTGTGAAAGCATGGGTATGTAGCAAAGAGTGAAGAGCTTATGCTTGAGCACTGGGGTTTCTTGCTTAGTCAGTATGTGCTCTTCTGAACAACTGAGAAAGTAGTGTAGAAAGAAGTGAGGTATTAAAAGAATATTTTAGAATTATAAAGGACAGCATCTTTTACGGTTTATGTATATGCAGGGAGACTTTAAAGTACTTATGTCCTTGCCTTTAAATAGGACATGCTACAAGCTGCTTGTCAGTATCGTCAATCTAGAGCCTCTTTATATAAAACAGGAGAGCTTCCAGAAAGAGAACCTGAATATATCCCATGGACAGGTGAGAAATTCTTATTACTAGTTTATTCATTATCTATCCTAAACAAAAATACTTTTCATGAATTTCAGAACACAAGAATTTCGATCTGAATGTTAAACTTACTGTGAAAAGCTTCTACAAGGTTGTCAGTAAGAATGAGAGAAGCTAAAGGTTTCATTTGGGGAATTAAATGAATCAATGAACATCTCTTTTGTCCATTATTGATAATTCTTTATAATTTGCATTGGAAATTTGACTACAAAAACAAACTGTGAGACAAAGCTGATTTTTTTTTGTTTTTGGTTTTGGTTTTTTTGTATGCACTGGTTCTGTTTGGCAGATCTACGGGATACATAACATTAGAATGAATCATAAAATGTGATCTATAACAGTTTTAAAATGAGTGATGATTTTCCACTTCCTTAAGTGTTTTGTTTTGATGGTTTAATAACATGAAAAACTATCGGACCAAATGCTTGCAGAAGCAAGCACTTTCTGGTTGGTGCTTAGGCTTCCTTGTGGCCTCTACATACAAAACAAACTTGGTTAGTGCTCCCAAGATAAAAATCTTTTGAAAAGCAGGACCCAAGCAAGCTATTTTGGTGCATTTATGTCTTGATGACTACGTCCAAGTATTTAAATCAGGTTAACAGAAGCTAGCTTTTCCTTGTGTATATTCTCTGCTTTGCTTACAGATCATGCAAGTGATTCTTTTCTTCTGAAAAGTAGCTAGTATTGATAGTTGACAGTGTAGATCTGTGTAGTTCAGGGGGTGGTTTTGTTTCTGTTCTTCTCTATTTACTACATTTTGGCCAAGTTTGTAAAGGTAGATGGAAGTATGTGTTTGGTTTGGGATTTTTTTTTTTTGTTATAGTGTTGCTTTGATTTTAAAAATGAAAATATTTATTAGCTTTTTTCTTTCTATTTTTTTAATTATATGTAGTGATGTTTTTGTTATACTTCAGCATAGATTCTTGTGATTATAGGATTATAAGATTATTGTTTTAATGTCCACTGTGTTGTTTTCCCAAGCATCTAGTGGCCTTCGTACAGCAATAATACGTCAGCATGGAATCATTCTGAAGATGGTGTATCCCCAGGTGGACAGTAACCTCCGTAGCATTGTGGCTGAACAGTTGGTGGCACTACTGGATTATTTTCTAGATGGTTATGTTTCTCAGCTGAAATCTGTGGACCGCCCTGCTGATCAAAAGAGATATAGCAATGTGGAAATGGAATATGTGCAGAGAAGATCAGAACTCTTGTCTCCTCTCCGTAAGTATTGTCTGTTTTCCTTAATGCAAGGATTCGATGAGGAAGTGATGCAGATCTGACGGAGTAAATGGCATCTGTGTATGAATTCTATTTGTTCCATGTGTTTGCCTTTAGAATATAAATAACTGGTTTTGTGATGTAATGGGACATTTACAAAATAAAAACAGATTACAAAATTACATCCAAGACATGCTCATACCCCTAATTAGACACATTGCTGCTTGAATTTTTAAATTTTTTTTCTTTTGCTAATTTGTTTTATTTTTCTGGCAGGAATTTATCTTGTGCCAGCTGGCTGAAAATAGCCTATAAATTTATTTCTAAGTGTTTCTGTTGTTGCTAGTTGACGTAAATTTATATGCCTGGAAGTTTTAATGTTTATCAAGAAAAAGTTATTTTTCGAGTCTTGATTATTTAATAATCAAACCTACTGTTTAGCATGTTAGATGTAATGAAGTCTTTAATGAGTAATTGAAAGCAAAGACCCTTTGTTAAGTGGAAATAATGCTGAGCAAATACATTTTGGTAAGTTTATAAAGTTTAGGTTTTTTAGACTAAAAATGAATGCTATAAATAGATCAGTCTAATAATCACTGCCTTTTAACATTCTTAAGCCTTAAGAAAAATCTCTTAAACTATTATTGTCAGTTTTACTGACATTCATGGGCTCTGTTAGCTCGTAAATATGTTTTATATCGTTATTTTCAATCTAAAGATAGTATTTCCTTACAAATAAAATTGCGTGTTCTGCTAACTTTTATGTACTTGACTGAACCATAGTGAAAGATTCTAAATAACAAGATTTGTATTCAAAATATGTTATGTTTACTTGTTCTATTTGTTATCAAAAGCCTTTGCCTGCTGCTTTTTCACTTTACATAATTAAGTGGATATTAATAGAGATATTAAGTCATGGATTGTTTGGTCATCATAGTTGTCTGTCCCCCCCCACCCCCAAGCACAAATAGCAGATGCTGCTGATTTTTACAGAAAGTAGAATGTATACTGGCAATTCAGTATTCTCAACTTCTCTTTTTCCCTCTTATATTGGAGGACAGAGGTGGTAGGTATCTGAGCTTGCTTGTGCACAGGGTATGGTTGCAGTAAGATAAATATTTCTCTGGCAATGTGTAAGTATCTCTGTGATGTAAACACTTGAAACTTGGTCTAATTTTTCTGCTCTCAGCCAGCCAATAACCAAAGATGAGCTTGATATAACTTCTTTTTGTTCTTGGTTACTTAGTTTCCCTGGGACAGTATCAGATGGCCGCTGCTTTAGCAGAGAAGTACTGTGACTTTGATATCCTGGTGCAAATGTGTGAGCAGACAGACAACCAGGCCAGATTACAACGTTACATGAGTCAGTTTGCAGATCAGGTAACTCTTTTTTCTAATTCCTTTAGACAGTGTTTTAGAATACATTTGCACCTGAAATGTTGCAAAAGTTATGATTTGGGGAGGGAATCTCTGGTGGGTTTTTTTTAATGCATATGTATTTACTTATACATACAAGGGTAATGTGGAAAATTGGAGTCAAGGTTCACTGTGCAGAACTCAGTGGCATATTTTACCCTGGGACTGCAAAACAAGTCAGCAGAAATACGGGTTGTATCTGTATGGACTGTGGCTTTTCGTGGGACCTTTCTTGTGCCTCCAGCACATTGTCTCACTCTTAACATCTTTTGGCATTTTGTAACTTGTTCACTGAGGTGCTGTAGACAGTGTGCTATTGTTTGTTTTTTTTTTTTTAAAGTAATCTAATATAAGTGTAAGAACAACTTCCGAAAGAGAAGATTAGATTGTTAAATGAAAATAGAAAAGTAGTTTAAAAGAGTAGGAAGATAGGGATGTTGCTGTGGCCTTTTCTTTATTGTCCTGCCAGCTGCTTGTTGGACAGCTTCTCAATGTCCATCAAAATCTGGTGTAAACACCTCAAAGTGTGCTGAAAAGTTGTAAAGCTTAAGGAAAAGGCAATAGAGGCTACTTGAATTGAGGAGCACTGGGGAAAAAGTTTCCTAATTTAGGAGCTGGTAGGATCAATTTGTTTAGCTTTCCACAACAACTATGGAAAGAGAAATCCTGCAGTCTGCAGGTTTCCTAGTAAAGAGAATACAGAAAGTTTGTTTAAGAAGAACAAGCAAAAAAATAGTAGTAACAGAAATTATAGTAAGTGTTTTTTATAGTGAGGGTTAAACACTCATACATACTGACAAAGAAGGAGATAAATTGTCTATTTGTTCTCTTCAGATGCTTTTTTTTAAGGAAAAAAAGTAACGCTTTCTGAAAAGAAGTTACTTCAGTGAATGTAGAGCTGAATAGATCAAGTCTAATAGGTAGAATATCAGACTAGTAGCCTCTTCAAACTTTATTCTTTAAATTGTTAATGCAATTAAAATTTAGCATTATTCTAAAATTAGTCTGAAAAGACAAGTTAAATCTCAAACATAAACCCTGATTAGTTATGTCATGTTGAAGTTTTTGAAGACATTTTTTAACAATCACTGAGATAGGAGGTTGTAAGTTCAGTTGAAGATAGGAGGGAATGTTTCAAAATGAGTGACAGCAGAAGCAAACTTATGTATGAAAGGAAGCAGTAAGCACGGAGTTCTGAGGTGGGGAAAGGAACAGGTGAAAAAATAAGATGAGTATTGTGGGTGATGTGATACCTGTCTCTGTTCTTGTGGGTTGACATTAAGAATTTATATTTGGCATTTCCTTCACTTCCATTGAAGGATAAACCCTGCTATGTGTATCGGCATCTCTTGCTCTGTAGCTGATGAATTCTTAAAACACTGTTTCTATCATGACTCGTAAGTTTTTTTTTATGAACAGTATGTTATTGTGTCTTGTTTTGTTAAGCATATTCTTACTGTGTTCTTACCAATTGTATTTTATGAAATATTTAGCCCTAGAAGCAACTAAGATATTTAAATGTAATTTTCAAAATCTATTAATATTCCTATTATCTTCAGAATTTTTCAGATTTCCTGTTTCGCTGGTATTTAGAAAAAGGAAAGCGAGGGAAGCTGCTATCTCAGCCTATTGCTCAGCACGGACAGCTGGCCAGTTTCTTGCAAGCTCATGAGCATCTGAGCTGGTTGCATGAAATCAATAGTCAGGATTTGCAAAAGGTAGGGTTTCTTAATACAACCAAACTGACATACCATATGTTAAATGAGTCAAGTACCTATTCAAGTAGGCAAATTATCTAGTTCTGACTCTTCATCATCAAAAGAAGACATCTTATCTAGGTGATTTAGGGGAGAGATGACATAGATTATTAACGGACTATCAAAAGTCTCCCTCCTGGCACCATCTGGTATATCATATAAGCCACTGCGCCATGTAATGGAAATCAGGGCTGCTTTTCATCCCTTGTTGGTGACTAATATTTTCTATCAAGGAAGTTTTATATGGCTACATGATCACCACTTTGGTGGAATTGGGAGTTTACAGTGAATATTAATAGCATTATCAGACTATCTAGCAAGGAGGAATATGAAATTTGTATTTCAAAACTAACTATTTGAAACAAAGGAATTTGGAGGTATCACAAAAGTAAAAAAGGTATTGATTTCTTTAATCGCTTTCATAGTATAAAGGCAATATTTTTTTAATAGTTAATGTGCATGTGGGTAGGTTAATGTGACATTGTTTTTAAACTTGATTCTTTGTTGCCTTGTAGGCTGCCCAATTATTCTTTCCCTGCTTCTTGCTGGTCAGTCTTCCCTTCTTTTTGCTAGATTTATGAATGTATTTCACTTCAGCAAATAAACTAATTTTGAAGAAAGATGGCTTCTTGCAATCCATGCAACTTATTAAGCACGCAGAGCATGGAAATGTTTATCCTACTGCAAGTTATAGGTTGATAATACTTTTTACCCCTAGAAAAAAAAAAACACATGAAAACCAAAACCAAACCAACAAAAAACCTCCAGTAACAACTACAACAAAGCTCCAAAACCCACCCTCAAATTCTTGTAATATTCCATTTGTGTCGACTGAGGTTTTGTCTTTTATAGCAAAGCGCTATGAGAAGGGGACAAGGATTCTAAAATGCACAAGTAATTCAGTCTGGTTAGTTTATTTCTGAGTAGGTGCTTAGAAATTTTCTCTTCCTTTGTCCACAAATAAATTCTTGCCTAAATGTTCAATTACTGCAGCAGTTATACATATAGTTCTGTTTTTCAAATGTTTGGATTAACAAGTAAATCAAACTGTATGTGAAGTTGTTCTGTCAAAGCATATTTGCCTGGCTTTTATGGCAACGGCTTGAGTAAGATCCCAGAAGTATAATACGTGAAGTTGCTATTTATCCTTTGATCATAAGATAGTTTTTTCTTTATTAGTAATAAGAATGTTTTTTGGATATAATTGGAGTAGAGGTCTATATTCCTGAAGAGTGTAATGCAGAGTTTTAATGTGCAAGTTGTACAACTTTTAAAAGTAAGGGTTATAGATATTACAAACAATAAATAGCTGTAAGACTGCCGTTGAGATTAAATCCTTGTCTGTTTACTGTCTGATGTTAAATTCTAAAACCAATTTCTAACATCTTTATTAATTTCAGGCTCACAGGACATTGCAGACTTTAGCAAATATGGAGACCCGATATTTTGCAAAGAAGAAAACACTTCTTGGCTTGAGTAAATTAGCCGCACTGGCATCTGACTTCTCAGAAGATATACTGCAGGAGAAAATAGAAGGTAAGAAATAAAACCAGAGCAAAGCGAAGAATAGACTAATTAAGCTATTTAATTAGAATCATGTTAATGTTGCATAGTTAATTTATTAGGCTGAGGTCTCTTACTGTGGTAAGAATAAATGGGCTGATGATTTTGCTTATTGCAGGAAGGTTAAGGAAGACAGGGTGAGGCAGCAACCTCATTATTTACCTTCACCTGTGAGTTAGGACTATGAGCAAGGGAAATTTGTACCTTTTCACTTGTTCTAATAACACACAGAAATATTGGCATAAGTAACAAGCTGCACAGTCTTTTTGAGAAGTCATTAGATGGTTCTGAAGTAGATTAAGCTGCATTTTACATTTCAGATGCAAGGTAAAAGTTACTTAATTTCTTAAAGCCTGTTTATTGACTAGCTCTCAGTTTTGATCTTCTCAAGTCCAAAGACTTCTAGGCTGTACAAGGAAATCGTGTGACTATATTGTATTGTAATAACGTACCTGCAAATATATACATGTGTGATCAAGAAGTGCTTTCTCAGCATCTTATTCTGTCTGTATCTGAAAAGGTTACAGTGACTGTGTTTCATTGTGCTCTAACTGAAAGGGTGTTAATGGCAAAAGTATGAATACCTGTTCTGTTTCCTTACCAAATGTAGCAGTTCCACTGCTCTGCCATTCCTGTCACCTTTTCCTGATACTGTGTGTGCACCACGTGTGGCTGTGCGTTTGTGAAAAAGCAATAATACACTAATAGTTAAGCTTTTACTGGCCACCAGGGGGAAGCTTTGAAATATTATAAGGTTACTACTCAAGCTTACTTCTATTTATCTGCCTATTTATCCATGTATGTTTAGTACAGTTCTTAAATCCTGTTGAAAAAGGCTGGGGATAATTGTGATAACTAAGTAGGCCTCACAAATTATTTTTAGCTTGTAATAATAATACATTGTCTGTCCTTCAAATTATAAAGCATTGCATGAAATCTTAAAGTTGAAATTTGTTTTTCTCACCACTGTGACAAAAAACTATGCTGAAGTGAAGAATCTTATCTTTAAATAAGGAAAGCCATAGAAAAATGAGGAAATCAAAGCTTTGTTTCAGTAGAGTAACAGACTCTCAGAACTTAGTCTGGACTTTACTCTGCTGCATGTTTCAGTATGACACATGGCATAGCTTTTAAAACTTGGGCTTTTTGTGTATCCGTTTTCTATTGGTAAAGGATAATTATCTCTGCCACATTCTACTTACCCATTTAAATGGGTAAAATGCCCTTTCTACTGTGCAATGGAACTGGGGGGAGGTAAGAATCACATACTGTGGCTGAAATGACTCCATTTTTATTGTTTTTGCCTAATAAGTTTATAACCCTGAAGCAGATTATACTGTAAATAAACCAATCAAAAATGGAATAATTCATGAGGTGGAGCAGGTCCATGGCACAAGTCATCAGCCAAAAGGTAGCTCCTAAAAATTGCAACCAACCTAATTTCCTGCATAGTGCAAGAACTTCCTGCCAATCCTATGTATTCATTTAATGGTTTTGAGAGAAGAGTTACCAGTCTGCATTACACTGGGAACCTGAATGGGAAGTAAGAACTAGTTCACCAGGATGACGGTATTGAAGTGGAAGTATTCCTGTGCTTCAGGAATATAGATGAGTGTCCAAATAGAATGTTTCATAACCAACACTTGTAGAACTGAATAGTAGTGTGACTTGACAGTTATTACTCTTCCATATAATTTATTTTTACATTTTAATAACGTGAAACTTTCATTTCCTTAAATGACTACAAGAAATATCAGAACAGGAACGCTTCCTGTTACATCAGGAGACCCTTCCTGAACAATTACTGGCAGAGAAGCAGTTGAACCTCAACGATATGCCAGTGTTGTCTGCATCTCAGCTCATTGATGTAAGTATCTTATGTTTTCTTCATTACACAGGTAAAGTTCCAGTATGTTTTTTGCCTCTGTGCAGTAAAATAACTGAAGACCGCATCTGTCTTTATCCCTTACGTGACTTGCTAAGCAACTAAAGATCTGACACATGAATTTGTTTCTCTTGGCTTAGTTTCTACCAGCACCAAACTTAAGAATGTTGGTTTTAGTTCAAATTTATTTTTGTTGAACATGTGCTTTAGAGTGCTGCTAACCAGAAAAACCAAATCAAATCAGTGCCAGCAGTTGATATACTGACCTAAGCCAGTTTTTGGATATGAAACAATTTTTACTTTCAGTTAAATACTCAGTAGGGCAGAACTCGGAAGGCAGAAGGAACAAAGAATTCCACCTTAGTGGAGAAGGATGCTGCAGTCTAGAAAAAGAAAGCGATAGGAGCAGGAAGATGCTTTTGATCACCTGTTGCAAAGAGGCACCCAAAATCTTTCTACTTCGTTTTTTCTTCTTTTTCTTTTTCAAAAACAAACAAACAAAAAACCCAACTCATACTGAAACAGAAATGCAAACTGCTCCAGTACTGGGATCACTCCCTTTCTACATCCCTTTCCAGTGGCAGCCAGCAACCAGTAGCCTTGTTGGCAGCATATTTTTACCATGCAGTGATTCACACAAAAAATATTCAATGAGCAAAACGGTACATTGTAAAACGAGTCAGGTCCTGTCTAGGTGTCAGTTTTGCGACTTCTTATTTTTCCTGTAATCCTGTGGAAAATCAAAAGCTGATGGTGTGCTTGTTTACATTCCCCTTGTTTTCTTACACCAACGCTAACAGCAGATTCTGAAGTCATTACCTGTATCTTTAAGTAACGCTGGCTGTGGGGTTAGGAACGACTAGGAAGTGTCACTCATGACATGGCAAGCACTGGCACCCTGACAGTTTTCCTTCTGAAGTCTTTCTATTGTCAAACCAATATTCATACTTGCTACTTGCAATGCGAGAATGAAACTCAGAAAGTGTAAATAAAGAGAGCATTAATCTTAATTTTCCTTTGAAGTACAATTTAGAATTTTGTTGGAGGAGGGATGTGAAATATTGATAGCAAACTTGTCTCGTTTTTCAAAGGTAAAAGGCAGTACACGTGCTTAAGTACTGCTTTGAGCTTAATTACCAAAATAATTCTGAGAGCTTATTTGTGGAGCTGAGCTCTGGCTACAATAGTCCAGGAATGTTACAGCCTTAAATGGCATTTAAATTTGAAACTTAGCAGCCTTATATCCAATATCGTTTGTCGACAGACCATTGTCATGTAGGTGGAATGCTGCTCTAAAACCTTAAGTATATTCCTTACTATAAAAATACTTGCAGATGAATCAAGACATATTTTCATGAGAAGGTCATCTAAGTGGAAAATACATGGTGGTCTTCGCACAATGAGTTGTCCGTGATATCAGTTACATTAGTTTGTAGGCTAAAAATAACTCTCTGCGTTAATCTCTTGTATCATAGATGTACATATGTGATGAGAACAGAAGGGCCAATGAGTATGACTTCAAGAAAGCACTTGATCTACTGGAATATATTGATGAGGTAGGACAACTTTTTCAAGGTTTTCTAACCCAGAGACTTTTAAAAAATTTATTATTATTTAACCTAGGATGGTGCATCTGTAGTTAGTTAACATTAGCTTAGTGTACAGTAATTAAAAATAACCCCTGATGTGTTTTTTGAGCTTGTTTTTAAGCCACAGGAGACTTAATGCCAAATGTGGTTTAGATCATTGAAGTAAAATGACACTCCTCATCTTCACTTCCCATTTATAGTCTATTGTTTCTTTTTTAGAGCGTTGCTTCCCTACAGGCTTTCTCCAAACAGGACAAAGATAATCTGTTTTCAGTAGTTTAGTTCTTTCCCTATTAGATTTAGTTTTCCCTATTGACAGTTTCTCTGATTGTCATGAGATAATGTTGGATAGTCACCAGCTTTTTAACACGTAAATAGCATTGAACCACAGATTTGCTATCTGCTTTCTCACTGCATCTTGTTGTGTGATCTAGTAGCTTGTCAGGAGTAATTTTCCACTAAGCATGAATAAATCAGCTTCTGAGGAGCATGAAACCTGAATTAACAACAATCTGCTAAAAAGCTAGAGTTGTGTTATTTCAGCAAAAGTATTCCTTACTAATTGAAAATGAGAGCTCTTTCCTGATTATCCCAATTCTTGCTAGTCTGTGTAGGGCTCCAAGTTAAAATTCTTTCTCTGTAGTAGTGCTTTGTAAACAGCATTGTGCCATTTTGTCAGGCTTGAATAACGGGTTTGATAATTATAAATGTCTTTATAATTAAATTGTTTTTAATTGAATTTCTTTTATCAAACTTTCTTTTGAATAGCATTTCTTTACTGTTGTTAACTAGGGTGTTTTTGCTTTGTGTATGGATATATTTACTTGTCCTGTGTTTAGTACTATACGATATTTTGTATATTGAGGAAAGAGCAGCATGTTACTCTGAGTTAGTTGTCTTTAGTTTAAAAAGAAAATTCAATGCTTTTTTTTTTTTCTTCCTAACTTCCCCCTTCATTTTTACAACATAAATAGTACAATTAATATTTTGCAGTAAAATAAACTTGAACTCATTTGGCTATCTCTTTTAAATTAGTTTTCCTCTTAAATTTTGTCAATGCAGTTCATGAACGCTGAGACAGCTATATTAGTTTTTTACATTTAAATAAAATAAATGTCACGTTAAAACCATGACATTTCAAAATTATTTTCTAATCAGATATTTGAGTCTCTAACAACTTGAGTAAAACCATTCAGCACAAATGGTTAGAGATGGTGATTTAGCCTAGAGTCTAAAAACTAGCAGTTGCCTAGTTTTCTCTGCTTTTGTCTTGCAAAAGTCAAGACCCCTCCTTTTCCTTCCAAGCTTCTAAATTCAAGTGTTTATGGTTTCTCTTGTCTCTTTAGAGGGGAATTTAAAGTAGACAGGATGCTTCAGGAGACTGAGAGCTGGAAAAAAAAAGACGGTTCTTTTTTCTGACATTGTATTTTAAAAGGGCTCTGACAGCAGTTATCTGAAAGTTTCTGTGCAATGTAGGGACTGCCCTTTCCAAGACAAACTTACATGTTTGAAGACATTTGCTAATATATGCTAATGTGGACACTAATGCATGCTAGTTAGCTTTACCACGCTGAAAAAAAAGAGCCTTGACTTCAGTCACCATTTAGCACATTTTAAAATAAAACTCACCTGGAATACATTGTTTTACAAATTGGTGTTTGTTCCTGTGCTTTAAAATAGGCCCTTTTTCAAATTGAGGTAGGGAGTCTTCAGCAGTCGTGTGGTCGTGTAGAAAGCCTGAGCCATGTTTTCAAATGGAAATGAACAGGTTTTGGTGTTTCAAGAATCTGATCAGGTCATCTGTTAAAATAGCATGTGTTTGAAAACAATGCTCAGTAATTGAAGAATCTAATTCATTGGTATAATCTGTGACAGAGAGATAAGGAAATCTTTTTTTACGATGAGGGTGGTAAAGCACTGGAACAGGTTGCCCAGAGAGGTGGTGGATGCCCCATCCCTGGAAACATTCAAGGCCAGGTTGGACGAGGCTCTGAGCAACCTGATCTGGTTGAAGACATCCCTGCTCCTTGCAGGGGGGTTGGACTAGATGACCTTTAAAGGTCCCTTCCAACCCAAACCATTCTATGTTTTTTTTTTGGTTTTTTTTGGTTTTTTTTAAATAATTACCTTACCTGTCTTTTCTCCTTACATGGATTGAAGGAAGAGGAAGTGGATGTAAACAATCTTAAACTTAAAATTCTCTGTAGGGCTCTCCGAAGAGATGGGTAAGTCCAATATGAATATAAATTACTGGGAGTATTTGTGGCATAGTTTTTCCAGAATTACATTTTGGTATACTATTCTCTAGCTCACTGAAAAGATTGAATTTCATCTTAATATTTCATCGTATAAGGTTGGTGAAGTATAAAGTGTCTGATCAGAATGTGTCTTTTTATTTTTAAAGTGAAACCCCAACAAAAAAAAAAATCTGTAGTACTTTGCTTAGCTCACTGGCAACCTACTACGCATTCTCAGCACCTGAGACGTGAAGGTACCCATGCAGCTTTCATTCTTGAAACCTTTGCTAAGTTAAAAGAAATGACGGATGCTGAAACTTCTTCTTCCTTGAAGCCTCTCAAAAAGAAGCTTTTTAAGAGTAATGTGTGCAGAGGTCACTCCTGCAAACTTTTATTTCACTTATTTTTGGCTACTGAACCACACTGACAGGCTCATGACCTTTTTGAGTCAAAGCTGCACTCTTGACTGTAAGAGAGCTAAATACTTAAATACTGCTTAAAAGAGCCACTCCTATAGACGTTCAACACCAAATACAGGCTGAATCCAACTGATCAGAAGAATCTGCTCCTCAAGCAGTGCTACTGTTCCCTCCCAGGTTAAATAACTCAAATTGCATTTTTCCTCCCTTTCCTTTCTAATGTTCAGAAGTTATCCAGCTTTTCTAATTCCCATCCACCTTCCAGGAAGAGGAAGAAGAGACAAGGAGAGAATACCTTCCAAATGCACTGTGCCATTTGTGATTAAAATGGAAATACACATAGGATAGATTCCAAAGGACAGGGACAGTGGTCAATAGAAAATAAATTTCTAGTTGTATGACTAAGTTATTGTCACATATGACACAAATAATATGCAGAAACAGGTTCACACCATTCCACACTAATCCTTTCCTATTATTTTCAAGACAGAAGAATCCAGAACTCCTATATGGCACCAGTCCAATCATTCTTTTATGTCTTTTCTACCCTGGGCAGAGTTTTGAACATAACATTTAAACCATTCCAATCATATATAATGCTGACAAGGTTTTGCCCACTCTCCTAGCTAACCAGATGCAATTTGAGATCACTTTGCGCTGAACAGTGTTTAGAAAACTTTCTGTCCCAGTTGAGTTTTCAGTCCAGCACGGCTCACAAAGAGATTGATTGCTCTTTCAAAAGAGGTAGTGTTAACTTTCATCTGTGTGCAAAAGTAAGTGTTTGACCTGTTACAGTACCTGCTTTTAAGGATGGCATCTGTTTTCTAGCTTAACAGCTACAAGTGGTGGTGAGGTTCTTGGCTAGAATGGAGAGCCTTGCTGAGCATGCTCCTGATGTTCTGTTAGGGTCCTCACTATCTTCTGTGTCTAAGAGGAGGAAATCCCCCTACTCCCTTCCCCTTCCATCCCTCCTTCCTTTAACCACAGTTAAAGTGTATTACACAGGATTTGTCAGTAATAGCTTCTGGGAGCCGGGTCCAGATCCTTGCAATCATATCCCGTTGGCCCAAGGAGGTTCATGTTAGTTTAGGGAGTGAGGTCAGAACTGGTTTTGTCTGGCAGTTTAACATATGGAACAGGAAATTTTAACAACTGGAAGGTTAGAACCACAGCAAAGTTAGGTTGTTGTTGAGTTTGAACTGCTACATAGAAGGCTCTGCAAAGATGAGAAATTGTCATTTAAAATAATCTTTTTCTTAAGAAAATCCCAATCAGATTTTTCTATCACAGATGAGACTTGCATTCACGAGTCTTCACCTTCACATTTAATCACAAATCATACAAACTGTATTTGTTTTGTGTCTGTGTGTGCTGTTACAAGCCTGTAACTTGGATTTTACAGTTGCTCCCCCCCCCCTTTCTCAGTGTTTGCTTTTTTGTTTTGTTTTGTTCTTCCAAATATGTTAGCAAATTGCTGCTCTTGCTTTATTCAACCAGAAAATAAATCTATACTTTCTCACCATCTCAGCCCTAAAATATAATTACTGAGAACAGGTAATTCTTATATTGATGCGTAATATTTTTTATTTTATCAAAGAAATATGTTTTCTTTTACAATTTCGAAGATGGGAAGAATTTCTATTGTCCTCTTAACTTCACTGTGTTATAGTAGTGCAGTTTTATTGCAGTTTTAGTCTTGGAATAAAGAATAATTAACCCAGGATGCAAAAACCTCTTGCTTTGAGCTGTAGCCAAGCACATAACACTTACATGTGAACATGTATTAATCATCTTTGACAATTTATCAAATTTCCTGCATATTTTTTCTTGTTAGTTTTCATCTGATTTCATCTGTGCAATTCTTTGACTTGCAGATGGTCCAGTTCATATGGTAAAGATGATCCAATTGAAGCATCTAAAGATAGTATATTTGTGAAAATATTACAAAAACTATTGAAAGAAGGTAAAGTCTACTTAAATATATTTGAACTTCTTGAAATTGTTTAGTTGTTTCAAAAGCTGCTTAAGATGAACACTAAGATACAAGAAGTAGTAACAGTCATATGGAGCTGATTCAATCTATGTAAAATGTTGAGGGGCTAAGAGATGAGCAGATTTCTCACTTATAATCTTAGCACCCTAAAATGATTTGCTCAGTAGGGCAGCCGTCGCATTTCTAGCAGTTTCTGATTGTACCATAAAGTATGTTTTCTGGAGTTAAATACATATCTTCTGTAAGATACGGGATCAATAACTGTCTGTCTGTCACGCAGAAGAGCTTAATCTACTTTATCTTAAATGTTTACTTGTTTTTATTTTCCCTCCCAAAAAGAAGAAAAAAAAAACCAAAACCACAAAACCGAAAACACACACCGCCCTTCCCCCACCCCCCCCCACCCAGTTAAAGCTCACTGTGGGAAGTTATGGCCATAGAAATTACGGCTGGGGGCGGGGGAGGGAGAGGAGGGAAGCAATTTAGAGTCAAAGACCATTTTAAATATTACTTTGTATGAACTTTTTCCAGAACAGAGAAGGCTCCATGTCAAAACCACGAAAATTAAGTTCTTCAGAACAATTCTAGTTTTGTGTGTTCAAACGAGCCTGTCAATTTCTTTCCTTTTGTTAAGATTCTCACAGCCCAGACTGAAATGTTGGAACTGATGATACAAGTATTTATTATATGACTGATCTTCCTTTTCTTTTGTCTTTTTTTTTTTTGGTGAAAAGTTTTGTAAAGACTTGGATTTAAGGTTTAAGGATTTTAGGTTTAATCATAAATTCACTAAGAAGTTCTGTTTGGGTAGGAAATTTATTTTTTTTTTTTTCCCCTTCATCCTCAGTTTTACAGGCTACTTAAGCTTTATTGTATTTTTGGACATGTATAATGGAATTCAGATATTCTCAATTCCAAAACAGTAATTTAACTCTGAGGCAGGCACAGGTGTTTACATAAAAATGATCTTAACTGCTAATGCAAAGTACTTCTGTCAGTGCTGTAATAAAAGGTTTTGTCTTGTAGGAGTTCAGTTAAGTGAATATTTACCGAAGGTGAAGGACTTGCTGCAAGCAGATGAACTTGGCAACTTGAAATGTAGTGCTTACTTCGAATTTGTGTTAAAGGCAAACTATGAACTCTACGTTCAGGGTCAAGCATGATTCTCTTTTCTAAAGAACTGTTAAATTCATGTATACTTTTTTTATGTTTTGTTTGGTTTTTTTGCTAAAACTTTGTAATAAAATCTATTTGAGTAAAATACTTGGTCTTAAATTTATAGACATTGTCACTGAAGTCAGAGGAGGCAGAGGTGTGTTTTCAGGCAAAAGAAAAATAAAGTTTTCATTTTCTGTGCCTTTCATAAACGTGCTGTTTTGTTATATATCTTCGTTGGTATGAGTCCTGCCTGAGGCTCAAAAATACACAGACACACAAGGTGAAATGTGGGACCCCCTGCAGAAGGTGGAAACTCTTAATCTCACTTAATTGGAGCTATGATTTCACTTCAGAGAACATACTGAAAACGTGAAAGAAATTATTATTTTATAAGATAACTCTGCTCTCTTTGTACAATACTTTTTGCTGAAGAAACTGGGTAATTTCAGTGTTGCAGTGTTAAAGACTGCTGGCACAAGAAGGATAACTGGCTTGTCACTGGTCACTCAGCTTGTCTGTGACAGAAAGGAATAAGGCACAGTTCTCATTCATAGTCCTTCGGTCCAGTAGACACACCAATCTTTCAGTTTACATCTGCAAGATTAAACTTTTTCAAAACATTCTAAAATGTTTAACTTTCATTTAAGTTATATCCAGATTTCTAGAGTACATGTGAAAATGAGATTAACAGCTCACCATGCAGTCATTCACAGCAACCGCTTGAACCTAGAAAGCAGTAAGGAAAGGGTGGGAGTCCGGCACAGTCTTCCTTGCTCAGTGACTTGTTCTGTACTGGTTGATGCCAGTTTTTTCCTTTACCCCACTGCCCCAGACAGTTATCTCTGACATGGGAATTTAAAAAAAAAAAAGCCATTTAACTTTTCACTTTTAATTATTTTGATTGGCAGCAGATTTTAATTTTTAAATAAAAGTTACTTTAATTTGAGTGACATCTTGCACCTTTCCTTTGCAAGTAGCTCCACAGCCAGAGTGAATGCAGAGCAAGTTGCATGCCCTTATGTTTTACTTGTCTGGCTCGATGCCTGCTGCAACAACTTGATCCAACAGCTGAGAAGGTCAGGAGTTAAATTGGTTGAAGAGAATCCAGTTTCTAGTTTTAAAAGCACAGCTCCCCTTCCGTGGCTTCCCCTCCTCCCTGTACTAATACAGTAAGCTGGGCTGAGAGTCTGAACATGTTTGGAAGAATAGATTTATCTAGAGAGGTTCTAACTAATATGGGAAAGAAATGCACTGGCAGTCATCTTCTAAGATTGTTCTGAGAAGCAAACTTTGCTCTTCTGCAGCCTTGCATGGCTGAGAGAAAGAAGTGCAGGTATAACTCCCAGCTGCAGCTTCAAAGGAGCGGGTCATTTAAGACTTTAGAAGAGTTCCACTTGCTTGTTTAAATGTCACTTTAAAGGGGGTTCCACGTTATTGGTAAACTTCTCATTTTGGGAGAAAGGGAATAATCTAACAAATGATTGCCACCTGCTGACAAAATAAGTTCTACCTGAACTATTACCAGACTCAGATTTTGCTTGAAGAGGAATCTCTTTACTTGACCTTTGGGAATATCTCATCCCCTCCGAGGCTGTTGACCACCTCTGTTCTGTCAGGAGTGGCAGGGTGAGCCCCAGAAAGCTTGCTCTGGCAGCAGGCGTTTCTGTTCATCCTTCGCTATCCACCTGTTCCAAAGCGCCTGGCTTCTCTGCTGGGATGGGTTTGTTCCGGTTGGTGTAAAAGCGTTCTCCAGGTTCTCGGGAAACGATCAGTCCTGTAGGCTTCACAAATAATGTTTTATTCTGCTGCTGGGTTGGGAGGCATTTGGCATTTGTACAACGGCTTTCCATCAGACCATTGCCAAAACAGAAGGCTACGGGCAAGGAGTTTACTTAAATAAAACCTCATTAAAATAACTTCTCTGTCTAAACTGAAGTTTAATGTTCTTGTACAAGCAGCATTGAGCTGGTTCACTGTTCTGTTGGGAAGCTTGAAGAGGCTGGAGTTTGGGGCTGTACCTCCTCTCTGTCCCCCGTTTCATTATGTAATAAGCTGTTCTGGTGCAGAACTCCTGTCTCAGATTACTGTACGGGGAGGATGCCTTCATGTACCACTGCAGATCAAAGGCCATGCCAGAGCTCTAGGCAGTACACAAGCGTAACAAAACCAGAAGTAAACTCGGGACAAAAAGATTCGGGTTTTGGTTAAAACAGCTTAAAGAAGTACAGGTAGCTCCTTTTGAGTAAGGAAGTATAAGTTGTTTCTTAAATAGTTAATTTCTCAGTGATGGAAAATACATGCAGTGCAGGATGTACACACTTCTATCCTCTGTTGTCAGCAGAGTGGCAGGAAAGCTTATCAGTGGTCATTTGCGATCGATTTCAGAAGCTATGCGTTGTGGATAGTGGTGATCTTTCTGCCCAGCTCTGTTCTGGAAACCAAATGTTTTCTGACTTGGGACCAAAACCAAATTCATTTTGTGCATCCAGTTCAATATCAGATCTACCTGCGGAAAATGATCTTTTATGCAGAACTGTAAGAACTCGATGCTGCCATGAGGCATTGTGCTGTAAACTAGATTGGGGTAGAGAGAAAATCAAAATAAACAGAAGGGATAAAGTTTGTTTGTGCTTGTGTCAGGTTTCATTGAAGGATTAAGAATGTTTATCTTTCAGCGACAGTTAGCCTTTCTGTTTCTTGATTTCTGATTCAACACAACTGACCACAGTTTGGAAACCACGATGGAGTGTTACAGTTCTGTAAACAGATTTGATGGCTGCGATGCCTTTAAGAGCTTTCAGGCTTCTGATTTTTGTACTGCTAGTTGTCGATGACAGAACTGAAGAATAATACGAGAAGCTGCGGAGCAGTATGAGAGCATGTTTTATCCCCAGCGTACTTTAATGCAATAACTTGACAGGAAATGAAAATCTATAGCAGAATGAAACAGAGAGCTGCCAGAGGTAAAGAGGAACACTGCCAAATTGGAGGGTGTAGATATTAGAGGAGAAAAGTTGTCTGCTTCTCCATTGACCCATTACTGGCTCTGCCTTGCAGTGGAGGAAATAGGCTGCAAAAATGCCTTCACTTGCAGGAGACCCCTCACTGCATGAGCGCTTCTGGCATACTATTCCTTCTTCCTCCTCTCCTGACTCCCTGAATGTTAAAAGGATTTACCCTTGGCCAGTTGTTCCATCAGAGGAGGTCTTGAAGGTTGATTTGCATTGACTCATTGGCAGGGTTGCACATCTGCTTGCATTACTGCCTCTTCTTTCCATCGGGAACCGTAATGTCTATATAAAATCTTCCAAGTGTCCCACATGGAATCTCTGCTCAAACATCCCTAGCTGAAGGAGACAAACTGTTCCTCTTCACTTGCACAGTACCTTCAGCTCATCAGAGATGACTTGCCTGTGAGGCCGCTCTCCTTTTAGGGAGGATGAGCAGCAGCCATAGCCGGAGGATTCCCACGTTACCTGGCCGAGGTCGGTGGCCAGCAACGGGCGCTCACTAATGGCAGCGGCATTCATGGCTACGTCAGGCTTCTGGGATCAGACGGTCACCAGGATTCATGCTTCCTCAGGCTTCTCTTCAGGCGTTTGCCTAACAGATGTGCATTTATTTTCCATTTTTAAACCACAGCAAAGAAAAAAATGCATGGCTTAAAAAGGTGTGTCAAGCCGTGGCTTTTACAGGGCCTGCTGCCGCGTACAGTGGTCTTGCGGGGGAACCGCACAGCTACCTTGTCGCTTCACCTTCTCTCACAGCTTCCCTTCTCCCCCCAGGCCCTCACCCCGACCTGTAGTCAAGAACCCCCCACACGCCCCCGAGGGCCACGTTTCCCTCAGAGCCCCTGAGTTTTCCGGGCTGCCTCCGGTCACTCCGCCCTCACGCCCCGGCGGGCCCGGGCCGGCTCCGGCCTCCCCACGCGGGAAGGGCCCGGACCCGCGGCCGGCGGGGCTGCCGCGGCCGCCCCCACCTGCTTTGCCCTTAACGGGCGCGGCGGTGCCGGGGGATTATTTCGGCCCCGGCGGCGGGCGGTGGTGGTGGGGTGTGTGTGGGGGGGGTGCCGGCAGACGCTCCATATACGGCCGGGCCCGGCTCACCTGGGCCGCGGCCAGGAGCGCCTTCTTTGGGCAGCGCCGGGCCGGGGCCGCGCCGGGCCCGACGCCCAAATATGGCGACGGCCGGGGCCGCATTCCTGGGGGCCGGCCGCCGCCGCCCGCCCGCCGCGATAAAAGGCTCGGCGGCCGGCGGCGGCCCACGAGCTACCCGGCGAGGAGCGGGAGGCCTCTCTGCCAGCGGCCCGACGCGTGCAGCCCGCAGCCAGCCCAGGTAGGTACGGTACGGCCCGGCCCGGCCCCGCCGGCCCTTCCCTGCGGCTGCCGGCCGGCCGTGAGGCTCAGCCTGTGTCCGTGTTCCCCCTCCCCCAAACCCCGCAGACAGCCAACACCATGTGCGACGAGGATGAGACCACCGCGCTCGTGTGCGACAACGGCTCTGGCCTGGTGAAGGCCGGCTTCGCCGGGGATGATGCCCCCAGGGCTGTGTTCCCCTCCATCGTGGGCCGCCCTCGACACCAGGTACGGCACCGTCCCGCTCCCAGCCTCCCCCAGGCCCTGTCATGGTGATGGCCGTGGGTCCCTGCTGCTGCCTAGCCCTCTGCCCCGAGAGGGGATGCCAGGCCCGCTGGGGACCTTCACACCACCCATGGAGAGGTTGCTGAGCCCCTTCCTTTCCTCCCCTGCAGGGCGTCATGGTGGGTATGGGTCAGAAGGACTCCTACGTAGGAGACGAAGCCCAGAGCAAGAGAGGTATCCTGACCCTGAAGTACCCCATTGAACATGGCATCATCACAAACTGGGACGACATGGAGAAGATCTGGCACCACACCTTCTACAATGAGCTGCGTGTGGCCCCTGAGGAGCACCCCACCCTGCTCACTGAGGCCCCCCTTAACCCCAAAGCCAACCGTGAAAAGATGACCCAAATCATGTTTGAGACCTTCAATGTCCCTGCCATGTATGTGGCCATCCAGGCTGTGCTGTCCCTCTACGCCTCTGGCCGTACCACTGGTGAGTCCACCTGTCCTGCTGGCCCTCTTCCCCAAGCAAGGACGCCCAGGACGAGTCCTCTACAGCTGGCAACTGCTCTGCCCCACATGGTAGAAGGCTGCATCTCAGGTGGCTGCTTTTTGTTTTCCCAGGTATCGTGCTGGACTCCGGCGATGGTGTGACACACAATGTCCCCATCTATGAAGGGTATGCCCTGCCCCATGCCATCATGCGCTTGGATCTGGCTGGCCGGGACCTTACTGACTACCTGATGAAGATCCTGACTGAGCGTGGCTATTCCTTCGTCACCACAGGTAAGCACTATTTCCTCTCCCAAAACGTTCCTCCTCACTTCCAACCCTTGCATCTCTGGGGATGCTGCAGCCTCTTGCTCCATTGCAAGCCCTGGGAAGGCTCCCTGTTGAGAACCTGTATCCGGTCAGGGGTCTGGAGTCCCAGCAGACCTATGGGAGATGCAAGCATTCCCCGTTCCTCCTTTGCAATCACTGATGCCTTTGCTCTCCCCTGACAGCTGAACGTGAGATCGTCCGTGACATCAAGGAGAAGCTGTGCTATGTGGCGCTGGACTTTGAGAACGAGATGGCCACCGCTGCCTCTTCCTCCTCCCTGGAAAAGAGCTATGAGCTGCCTGATGGGCAGGTCATCACCATTGGCAATGAACGTTTCCGCTGCCCAGAAACCCTCTTCCAGCCTTCCTTCATTGGTGTGTGTGCCCTCTTCCCTCTCTCCTCCCCCGCCAGCTCTCCCCTCTCTCCAGGGTCCTGCCGCAGAGCTCTGGCTTTGTGCTTAACTCACACCTGCTTTTCTCTCCTTCCCTGCCCCCAGGCATGGAGTCCGCAGGCATCCATGAGACCACCTACAACAGCATCATGAAGTGCGACATTGACATCAGGAAGGACCTGTACGCCAACAACGTCATGTCTGGGGGTACCACCATGTACCCAGGTATTGCTGACCGTATGCAAAAGGAGATCACAGCCCTGGCCCCCAGCACAATGAAGATCAAGGTAAGGCTGCAGCGTGAAGGACCCAGGCACAGGGGCAGCCACCTTTTGCCCTCCCGCAAGCAGCGCATGGGGCCGTGCACGCCCCTGTGCCTGCCCTCCGCGGTGGTTGGTTGTTTACTCATCTCTGCTCTCTTGGCTTTTTCTAGATCATTGCCCCACCTGAGCGTAAGTACTCTGTCTGGATCGGTGGCTCTATCCTGGCCTCCCTGTCCACCTTCCAGCAGATGTGGATCACAAAGCAGGAGTACGATGAAGCTGGCCCATCCATTGTCCACCGTAAATGCTTCTAAATATGTTTACATGATCACTTTGCCAACCACACTCAGGATGACAACCTTCTAGGTTGCAGGCTGCCGAGGACCTGCAACAGCCATGTAACTTTCTATTTTGTAACGGTTTCTGGTTACTGTTGCTGCAAAGCTCCACGTGACACAGTGTATGTA
Organism: Chlamydotis macqueenii; assembly: GCF_036417535.1. NCBI lineage: Eukaryota > Metazoa > Chordata > Aves > Otidiformes > Otididae > Chlamydotis > Chlamydotis macqueenii. The sequence goes on along the minus strand of NC_141558.1, from coordinate 98,123,342 downwards.
AAGTGTACATAAATTAATTTATTTTACCTCGTTTTGTTTGTTTTTAAAACCAATGCCCTGTGGAAGGAAACAAAAAACTTCAAGAAGCATTAAATCATCAGTCATTCTGTCACACCCCTAATGCGCTTGTTTCTGTCGTCATTTGCTTGGGTTCTTCCATCGCCCGCTGACAGAGCGCGTCATCTAACAGCGAGGGCAGCGGGTGGTGGGGCTGGAGGAGGGCCAGGGAGGGGACAGGACCCCAGCCTGAGGAGCCAGCTCTGTGGGACTTGCTTGGTTGCAGACGGCTGGGTGAGCAGCACGCGGGTGGCCGTGTGTTGCGTTGTGCAAGGTGGGTGCTCACCGCTCTGCAATGTGCTCCTTCCGAGCCCGGCGGGGAAAGGGTTACCTGGAGCCTTGGCTTGCAAGGGATTTTATTTGTCTCAGCCTGCCAAAAAAGTAGCCCTGGCATGCTGGTGCGGCTCCAAGCCGTGATGGATGGAGGCAAGGCTGGGGCAGAGGGCAGGTGGCGGGTGCAGGTTAAATAAAGAGCTTTCCACTCCGCTTATGGGAAGCTGCCGGCCACTTCACTGTCCCCAGGGGGACGAGGGCAGCTGGGGTCACTTCCTCACCCAGCCTGACACGCTTGCCCTTGCCAGTGGTCACACTTGAGGGGCTGCCTGCAAAGGGACCACCCCTCCTCTCCCGGGCCGGCCCCTCCCAGGGCCAGATCCCTCATGCAGGGACTCCCGGGGAGCCTAAAGGAAAAGCCCAAGGGCTTCCCCCTGCTGCAGGCGTTTTCCTGCCCTTTTTGGCTCCTTGGAGGCAGGGTGGGAGGTGGGGAAGCTGCCCCTGCCTGTCTCTCTTCTCTTTTGCTGGAGTGGGGGGCTCTGAGGCCCCCCTTTGCTTCTACTCTCCCCTCCCCCCCCACCACACCAGGTGCTCAGGTCCCTTGGGGAGCCACCCCAAAGCCCTGCCAGGCTTGGCAGAGCTCCCTGGGTCAGGGCACGTGTGCAGGAACAGGCAGCCTCGGGAGGAGGAGAACTCCTGGAGCAGAGGGCTCTGGCAGGAAAGTAGTGCTGAAGTTTTAGGATGTCCCTTTGCTCTGGGAGACAGCAGTTCTGGGAAAAAAAAAAAGATGATTTTCAGCTAAACTTCCAGCCCGGGAAGGTTTTTTTCTCTGCTGCAGGTGCATTTGTTTTGCATTTTGGCTGGTTTTACCTGCATTAAAGTGAGACCCATATGCAAGTACAGTTTTTTGGTAGCCCTGTCCCAAAGGAAAAACCCGCAGGAAGAGCTGGCCAGATCCTTCCCCAGCATCTGGGGGCAGGGGGGCGCCGGGGGGGCCCCACGGGGTCCCAGGGCAGCTCCAGGAGCACCTGAGCCAAGATCCCTCTCTGAGTGTCTGGGGTTGGATTGGAAAGCAGAAACATCATTGCTTCATAAAAAAACCAAACAAACACGAGCTTTTACTTGCCCTGTGTGCAAGTTGTTGCGTAGTGGCCTGCATTTCATCTAACAGCTCTGTGTTGGGGCTTGGGGAGATGTTTAACTCACATTAAGTCCTCAGTACTTGACCCTTGATCTCATGTTCAATTGTGGCTTAAGTGGTGTTACAAGATGGATTTTAGGACTTGCTGCTGCTGTTGGGTTAAAAGGCTGGTTTAGAAGCACAGATAAAAGCTAAGTTAGAAAAGCAGCCCAGCGGATTAGGCAGTGCTGGCTGTGGGGTACCAGCGTGGACTCAGCTGTTCCACCTGCATGGGGTCCTAAACCCACAATAGGAGGGGCTGGTTTTCAGAGGCAGTGGGCTGAGGGCAACCCTCCGGCAGCCAGGGCATCGCACGGCCACTGCCTCGTGCGGGGAGGCTGATGCTGCCATGGGCATCTCATTGTCAGCTGTCTTTTGGCTGGGACTAACCCACAGCGTCAGGTATTCTCAACAGCCTTAGTGCCAATTTCACCCTGTTGAAGGCAAGCATCAAAAAGTGCGTTTTTACAGCTGAAAAAAAATGACTGGTTTGTTGTTTTGGTTGCTGAATCAATGAACTGAGATGCAATGAATTGTTAAGCCTATGAAAACAAATCTGTTCAGGCTTTAATTTCAAACCAAAACACACTCTTAAATCTGAAACCAGCCTTTTATTTGGATTTTCAGCAAGTGAAGACACAGATTGTTTGGAAACAAGTGAGTTGAATTTTCACATGGCTCACAAGCTTCGGTGTTGGGAAGGTGTTTTGGGAAATTTGGCTGGTGCACAGCAGTCCGGGTTCGGTCTTTGCTGTGCACGTCTCGAGAATTCCATTATCCTCCCTGTGCCTGTAACAGTGCTGTCGGCAGCAGGTGGAGGATCGCCAGGATCAGCGTCCTCTGTTTTGAGAGAGGCAAAGGAACAAAAGTGACTGCAGAGGAGTACAAGGGAATGGAAGGAAAGATGCAGGACACCGGCACGCCATGGAAGGAAGGGTAACGGCAGAATGGCTCTTGCCTGTGCCCATAGCATCCCCTGAAGCTGCCACTCACTGCTTGCTCCGCAGCCTCTTCATCTGGGGCTGGACCACTGCAGCACACCCCTCCTCAGCTTGGCTCCACAGTTAATCATAGAATCATAGAATGGTTAGGGTTGGAAGGGACCTTCAAAGGTCATCTAGTCCAACCCCCCTGCAAGGAGCAGGGACATCCCTGACTAGGTCAGGTTGCTCAGAGCCTCATCCAGCCTGGCCTTGAACGTTTCCAGAGATGGGGCCTCCACCACCTTTCTGGGCAACCTGTTCCAGTGTTCTATAACTCGCATCGTAAAAAATTTTTTCCTAATTTCTAATCTAAATCTACCCCCCTCTATTTTAAAACCATCACCCCTTGTCCTATCGCAACAGGCCCTACTAAACAGCCTTTCCCCATCTTTCTTGTAGGCCCCCTTGAGGTACTGGAAGACTGCTATCAGGTCTCCCCAGAGCCTCCTCTTCTCCAGGCTGAACAGCCCCAACTCTTTCAGCCTGTCCTCATAAGAGAGGTGCTCCAGCCCTTTTATCATCTTCATGGCCCTCCTCTGGACCTTCTCCAACTGGTCCATGTCCTTCTTGTGTTGGGGGCTCCAGAACTGGACACAGTACTCCAGGTGAGGTCTCACCAGGGCAGAGTAGAGGGGCAGAATCACCTCCCTCGACCTGCTGGCCACGCTTCTCTTGATGCAGCCCAGGATGCGGTTGGCCTTCTGGGCTGCAAGGGCGCATTGCCAGCTCATGTTAAGCTTCTCATCCACCAGCACTCCCAAGTCCTTCTCCTCAGGGCTGCTCTCGATCCATTCCCCGCCCAGCCTGTATTTGTGCCTGGGATTGCCATGACCCAGGTGCAGGACCTTGCACTTGGCCTGGTTGAACTTCATGAGGTTGGCACGGGCCCACCTCTCCAGCCTGTCAAGGTCCCTCTGGATGGCATCCCTCCCTTCCAGCGTGTCGACGGCACCACACAACTTGGTGTCATCGGCGAACTTGCTGAGGGTGCACTCTATCCCACTGTCCATGTCGCCGACAAAGATGTTGAACAGGGCCGGGCCCAGCACGGACCCCTGAGGGACGCCACTCGTGACCGGTCTCCACATGGACATTGAGCCGTTGACCACCACTCTCTGAGTGCGGCCATCCAGCCAACTCCTTATCCACCGAGTGGTCAGTCCATCAAACCCATGTCTCTCCAGTTTAGAGAGAAGGATGTCGTGCGCGACAGTGTCAAAAGCTTTGCACAAGTCCAGGTAGATGATGTCAGTTGCTCGTCCCTTGTCCACCGATGCCGTCACCCCGTCATAGAAGGCCACCAAATTGGTCAGGCACGATCTGCCCTTGGTGAAGCCATGTTGGCTGTCACCAACCACCTCCTTGCTCTCCATGTGCCTTAGCATGGTTTCCAGGAGAATCTGCTCCATGACCTTGCCAGGCACAGAGGTGAGGCTGACCGGCCTGTAGTTACCTGGGTCTTCCTTATTCCCCTTTTTAAAAATTGGGGTTATGTTCCCTCTCTTCCAGTCATCGGGGACCTCACCAGACTGCCACGACTTCTCAAATACGATAGCCAGTGGCTTGGCAACTTCATCCGCCAGTTCCCTCAGGACCCACGGATGGATCTCATCAGGACCCATGGACTTGTGCACCTTCAGGTTCCTCAGATGTTCCCGAACCTGCTCTTCGAGTACAATGGGCAGTTCTTCATTCTCGCAGTCCCTGCTTGCACCTTCTACAGCTTGGGCGGTGGGACAGGAACTCTTGTCGGTGAAGACTGAGGCAAAAAAGTCATTGAGAACCTCAGCCTTCTCCATGTCCTGGGTAACCAGGACACCAGTTCCCTTCTGGAGGGGGCCTACATTTACCCTGGACTTTCTTTTGTCCCCTACATACCTATAAAAGCTCCTCCTGTTACATTTTATATCCCTCGCCAGATTCAGTTCTGCCAGGGCTTTGGCCTTCCTTACCTTATCCCTGGCCACTCGCGCAGCCTCTTTGTAGTCCTCCCAGGCTACCTGACCCACTTCCACCCTCTATAGGCTTCCTTTTTCACTTTCAGTTGGTCCAGGAGCTCCTTGCTCATCCACGCCGGCCTCCTGGCCTTTTTGCCCGACTTGTTTTTCATCGGGATGCACCTCTGCTGAGCTTGGAGGAGGTGCTCCTTGAATATGGACCAACTTTCCTGGGCCCCTCTTCCCTCCAGGGCCGCCTCCCATGGCACTTGGCCCATCAGGTCCCTGAAGAGGCCGAAGTCCGCCTTCCTGAAGTCTAGGGCAGAGAGCTTGCCATGTAGTTTCCTTGCTGCCCCATGGATCTTGAACTCCACCATGTCATGGTCGCTGCAGCCAAGGCTGTCCTTTAGTTTCACATCCCCCACCAGCCCCTCCCTGTTGGTGAGCACAAGGTCGAGCATGGCACCCCTCCTTGTCGGCTCCTCTATCGCCTGCAGGAGGAAGTTGTCATCCACGCATTCCAGGAACCTCCTGGACTGCCTGTGCCCTGCCGTGTTGTCTCTCCAACATCTCCTCACCTGGAGGGGGGAATGTGAGAAGCTGCCCTGGATGCAACTGTCACCAAGGGATGGAAAATCTGGAGAAAGGAAGAGCCCTTGAGGGGACAAAAATTATGTGGGGGCTGTTTAAATGAGCTCAGGAGGCAGAGTCATGTCTGGGCTTTGATGTAACCTTCCCCAGGGTCTGCAGATGTCTGGGCTGTTAGCAAGATTATTTAAGGAGCTAAGTAACAGGGAAATCCTGGGTTCTGAGGGACAGACCTGAGGGACCCTCTGAGCAACGGAACAAAGGGAATCTCAGAGAAGATGAAGGCACTGGGGATCCTTCCTAGTTTCATTGTGATAGAGATTTTGCTAGTGTGAATATCTGCATTGCACAGGGAGCAGAATTTGGCCGAGGACAGACCACCTTCCACAAAATGTCATGGCTCTGTCCCCGGCTTGGGAAGGGGAACTGACACCTGGCTGTGCATCTCCTCTGGTGCTCCAAACCAGCAGAAATTAAAAGCCCTTTGGCCTCCAGTATTTACTGGGTCTGGCTTTGCTGAGGGGACCCGAACAACTGACAGCATAGCTGCACTGCGTGCTCAGCTGGCTGTGAATCTGCCGTGGGCATTTGGCCAATAACATTTACTCAATGAGATTTAGTAAAAGGACAAAATAGAGACCACTTGAAAATTGCCATTATTTTTCACAGGAAGCTCCTAAGTGACAAATTCTGTGGCATTCTTTCTTTTCAAAAGTGAAGCATTAAAATGAAGCCCTTCAAAGCACAGCTGTTCAAAACTTCAAGTGCTTTTATTTTATAAGATTTTTTTTGCTGTTTCTGTTTCATTAATCCACAGAAAAAAAATTAAACAAATGGAACTTGCTTGTTAGGGTTTATTTTCTTTCTTTTTCAACTGAACAGGCATTTTTCTTTAAAAAAATAATTAAAAGAACTATTCCAATGTATAGATTTCAATGGTGGATGTCCTGGGGCTGGAAAAAGGAGCACATGAGGGTGACCGTAACCTATTGATCAGCCAATGGGTAATTGCAGGCAGAGCTTGTTACGCTGATCAACTCCCTTGTTTCGGGGCGGGGGGGGATGTGAGAGGTGTGGGCAAATGCCATACTGCTGAGGGTAGAAGTAGGGCAGAGCTGTTCACCTGCACGTCTCCCGCTCTGCAGCTGCCCAGGATGAGCTGCTGCCAATCTTTAGGAGGCTTTCCGTTCCAATTTGCCATCCCAGGTAGTTGGTGTGGAGGGCTCCTGCAGTTCAGAGCATCCCCCAGCCTCACGCTTTCACCTGGGGATTGCTGGCAGCATCCTTTTCAGTCCCTCAGGGGCAGAACAGCCTTAGGGGGGTACCAAAAGAGTCTGGCTTGAAGTCTGGGGAATTAGTTGTAATTGCAGCTGGCAAAGGCTCAATTTTCAGTTTGTTCAGGACCTGAAAAAATAAATCAGCTTCTGATTGCTATGCGGTGGGGACAGCCAGGAGTATTGCCAGCTGGGCATATGCGGTGTGTGATTGGGATAAGAGAAACCTTTTATTGCCCAGAGTGCCTCTTTCTTCCCCCCACCCAGGGCATCCAGTCAACCTCGGAACTACATTGCCCGGCACAGAACTGGGGCCAGCAGAGTGCAAATCTCCAGCACTGCGGTGACCCTGGGCAGCTTATCTTCTTGCACTTACAAGGACCACAGTCAAACCCCATTTTGTCTTGTCTGCTCAAGGCCATGCTCTGAAACTGAAGCGTGCGGCCCAGAGGCAGCTCTGGCCGCCGCTGTTCGGGGAGTGCAGCTGGCAGCCGGGGAATGAGCCTCTCTGTAACCCCACCTTGGAGACCCACGTATATATAGATCCCTGGAAGCAGCTTTCTTCCTTGGCACATCCCTCCCACCCATAATAATCTCCAAACATGCTCTCCCTGTCCCCTCGTGCCCTCACTGCATGGCTTCCAGCAGCTTCTCTCCCTTCCAGGGAAAATGAGGCTTTTGAAGCTGAAAAAACCTCACTGCTGGAGGGAAAAGTGGGGGAGAACTGCCTTATAAAAGGGCTCTCACACGTACTCAGATGAGCGGCCTAAAGCCAGTGGCAACAGGCATCAGTGCTCATGGAGGCACCTTTATTTTGTTGCAATGTGGTTGGGCTCTTCCATAAGGACCTGAGTTGTAGTTGTAAAGGAGGCCGTGCCTCATAGCTCTTCTGGTTAGGTTGCCCTATTTCACCAAAGCAGGAGAGCTCATTCAGGTTCACAAGGGTAAGGGGACTTCTGCATGGCTGTGGCGCTCTCCTTTCCCCTGGGGAAGAGCTGCCCTGGTGCCCAGCATCTGCAGGCAGGAACAAGGGTGCTCCCACAGGTAGAATTGGGGTGGTGACAGGAGAAGTCGTGGCAGTCTGGTGAGGTTCCCATTGACTGGAAAAGGGTTAACATAACCCCTCTTTTTAAAATAAATGTTGCCCAGAGAGGTGACAGAGGCCTCATCCCTGGAAACATTCAAGGCCAGGTTGGATGAGGCTCTGAGCAACCTGATCTGGTTGGAGATGTCCCTGCTCCTTGCAGGGGGGATTGGACCAGATGGCCTTTAAAGGTCCCTTCCAACCCAAACCATTCTATGATTCTATGACAGTGACCCTTCATCTTACACCTGCCAGTCCCTCAGACACAGACATTTCCTGATCTATTTGAGTGCAAAATAAAACGAGTTTACATTGCCAGTAACAGTGGCCCATGCTGTCCTTGGGTGGCTGGTCTTTCGCTGTCCCGGACAGCGCTGGGAAGGGGATCCCCAGGGAGCAGAGGAAGGGCTGGTCACCAGCACGGTGCAAGACCCACAGCACTGCTAGCCATGCTGAGGGAGCAGACAATGACAGGATAGTCCTGCCCTTCCCAAACTTCCCTGTGGCCACAGGGAGATGGCACTGCAGAGGGAGGGATGGGGGGCTGTGCAAGTGGGAGGAGGTCTGAAGCAGGTCAACCCAAAAGAAGCCAACAAGGTTTCCTAGGGCAACTGTATCTGCTTCTGTAAGTTTTTTTAATTCCCTTTAGCAACCATAATCACAAAAATTAAAATAACAGGGGCATGAGGGTCTGAACCAGTTTGAGTTTGCTGGTGATGAACAACGCTGTCACTGGGCTCTCTGACTATGGAGCACAGCCAAAGGGCACAGCAGGGAGCTTGACACGCTCCGCACTATGACCCATACTGGAAATGAAGTGTGGTCCAGGTGCTGAGGCCATCCGCTTTCTTGCCATGAGTCATTTGGAGCGATTGCGTAGGGATTGAGGTACTTTTCAAAAGGCTGTAGAACAGGATATTTCCTCCATAAGGATTTTTTTTTTGTCCTGGAAACCTCTGATCCCCCCAGAAAAAAAAAAAAAACAAAAAACAACAGAGAGCTCCCAGAGTCCCCTAATCATTTTAAGGTAGAGCTGGTGGTGTTCCAACCTAATCCCAGTGGCACTGCTGCAGGTGATATGCCATGTTTCTGTCACTGCAGGAACCGAGCAGTTTACATTGGGAGGTTGGTTTTCTTTCCCTTTTCTCCTTCCCCATCCCAATCCCAACATGGTTTTCCTCTGCGCCCACAGCAAGTCAACACTCGCCACTCTATTTGTTACCAGAAAAGTGGATTTTCTATTTTCCTCTCAAATGAAGATAATGATGACTAGCTAACATTCATGAAGGCTTTTGAGATGTTGTCATAGAAGGTGTTTGGGGAATGCGAAACACTTGCAATCCTAAATTTAGCTCTGAAAGTCATGTAACCTGATTTCCTGGCACAAATACCAGAGAAAGTCTTGAAATCTGAATGTTTTCCAAGTGTGGCCACAAGCCGGAGGCTGCAGTAGCCGCTGGCGGTGCTGGGGATCTCCGGCTGTGCCTCCAAAGAGTCCGTGGTGTTGCTAAGAGCCCAGACCGCCCTCTTCCTCCTGAGCTGTTCACACCAGCAACACAAAGCACCAGCAGTTTCTGTCCTTGCTCTGGGTGTGATGCCTCCACACTTGGCCCTCAAGAGCCCTGTGGGATGAGATTATTTTTCAAACCTAATAGAAGTGGCAAATTTAGGAGGATTACAGTATTCAACACAGTCAACTCAGGGAGAATATGCGAGATCTCCCTTGGAATACAAGTTTTAGGAGAAGTACAGCAACTGATTTTAGACCTACTACTGCTCTAGATTTACCCTCTTCCCTTAATTTTTGTTAGCCTGCCGAAGCAAGCCCATCTTGGCCAAGACTGCGTGCTTGACAGGTTATGATCCCCTTGTTCACATGCGACAGGTTAAATGCCGGACAGGTTAATGAAGAAGATTGATCTGCTTAGACAGAAAAAATTGGCATTAAGTGGAACTTGGTGCTAAAATTGAAAGTCCAAGTTGAAAAGGGTGCCATTTAATCCCTGAGGTACTGAACCTCTGCTGACGCCGTGCTTTATTTTTTCTTAGTGCCTGCTGTACATGTTCTTTCCTGGAGAAGCAGCTTGACATAACTCCTGTCACATCTTGACTGGGATCCAGGAACCAGGTGTAGCTCTGCCCAAACTGGAGATGCTTGGTTTCTTCATTGGCTGTGGCTTCCCTGGGCGAAGGCTGGAGCAGGACTGCAGGCAGCCCAGGGAGTGCACCTGCTGAATGTGCATCATTGTTTGAAAATAAAGAAGGGGAGAGCAAAGAACAACACGGAAAATATTGCAAGGTCAGCAGGCAGCGTGGGGAGGGCTTGTGCCTGCACAGGGGCTTCTGAGCAAGGACAGAACAAATACTGGGAGTTGTGGACACGGAGGCCACATAAGGAGAAGGCATCTGGGATGATCTGCAGCACAGCAATGATGGAGAAGGCTCCCAGAGGTCCTGTGTTGACATTGCACTCAGTAGTAATTTTTACTATTTGAGACATCTGGCCTAATTCAGCCTTGCAGCAAAGCTTCAGCCCCTTTATCCCATCTCAGATACCCACTGCTGGGTGAGACAAACCCTCAGTTTAACGATGTGCAAATGTGCTGGAGTTGATTCATGCAAGTAATCCTCGCTGAAGCCGCTGAGAGGACAGCGGATTTGGTTGATGTTTGAGGGCTTGCATGATCACGTCCCAGATTAAGAAACAAAGCCATAGCAATAAAAGCAATCACATGAGGAAGCAGAAGGGAGGAAGAGGGAGTTAATTAATTTTATTGTCCAGAACCTGCATGGCTTGAGGCCATGAAATGATCAGCTGGAAGAAAAAGATTTTTAAAATATTATTTTCCTGTAATATGTAATATGTATGCATTTAAACTAGTGCCTGTTCTGTAGAGATTTTCCTGCTGATTTCATAATTCACGTCTATTTTTCTCCATTTTCTGTAGAAGAATCAGTCTGAATTAAGGAGCAGTTGACCAAATGAGAGTGTCGAAGAAAACTGAAAAGCAATAAGACCCAAGTCTGGACCACAGGTATTCTGCAGAAGAAGAAGCTTTGACAAATAAGGTACATGGGTGGGAAAAAAAAAACATTTAAGGAGAAAATGTTTTATTACATAACCATCATCCCATTGGCTTTGTGCTGGGAAAGAGCGCTGAGTTGCAGAGTGGGAAGCAAGGGCAGGCTCAAGCTCCAAGGAGGTACTTTCCTTTCCAACCTTGGTTCCTCTCTGACCAGCAAGGTGGTAAGTGGCTTCTGAGTACTTTTGGAGAAATTACCATAAATATACTGACCGTGTATGGGAACGGTGTTTTTATATGGTAAGTGTAACCGTGAGCAGGGTTTGCTGTTGCTAAATGAATATTTAAAGCAAATGTCTGATAAGTTCTTCACTGGCAGTTTGACTTGTGAGTCACGTTGCACAGTCCCCAACCGTGCCCCTCTCTATTTATAAATTCATGCCTTACTATATCTGACTCGCTATATAAGCCTTTCAAATTGCAGAAGGGATTCTGGTGGCATATTATGGGATGCAGGGAATAATTCTGAAGAGTAAGGGAAGTTAGAAAGGACATGGCAAATCTCCGCACGCTCATCACCTTCTGAAGAGCAGAGCTAACGTGCCACTTGGCTTTTTCACTGTGAAGTAGTCCAGCAGACGTGGGCTGTCAGCTTCAGTCTGCTGGGCACAAGGCGGGGGAAGACAAGCAGAGCCCACGTTCACCTGGGCCAAGCCCCTGGCTGTGTTTTAGGACATGTAGAGGAGCAGGGTGAGGTTATCCCAGGGAAGCATGGCCACAAACCCAACTGCAATCAAGCTGGCTGTTTGCTCCCTGTGCACGGTGCCTGGAAGGAGGACGTGGAGCTGCTGGAGCTCATCCCTACCCCTGCTAGTGGAGAGGAGTGGAGTCTTGGTGGGGGTCCCTGCCGGCATCTGCCTATGGCCCTGCTGCACACGAGCGCCGTTTCTAGGTCTCTGCCTGCCAGCTGGCTGCTGGCCATAGGGTGCCTCGGTGCTGACAGGGCTTAGATGTGCAGGAAGGTGAGCTGACACATCTCTAGAGCTGTGTCCTCCTCCCCAGGGCTCCAGCTGGAGCCGGAGAAAAGAGCATGTTACCAAATGGCAGGCTACAGAAGCCCTCCCGGACACTGGGTCAGTGTCCACCTCCAGCACAGAGTCTCTGGCTTCGACCGTGCTGCTCCCTGCAACAGGGAGTCAAGGGCTCCCTGTGCCCTGCCTGCTGCTGCCTTCCGTGGGGCAGAGACAGGCACCCTGTCCCTGACAAGGACCCAGCCGGAACCCTCGTGTACAGCTGCTGCATTGTGCAGGGAGTCCCATTTGGTGTTTTCTTCAAATGCCCAAACCCATGACTTGTGCAGAGTGGTGCACACCTCCCCATCAAACAGCTGGAAGGCAGGGTGGTGAGGCAAGGGTGCAGGAGGTACGTGGTGGAAATTGTACCAGGGAGCACAGAGGTGGTGCCACTAGTGCCAAAAGAAGAGTCCTGACCCATTCTGCCCACCTCCTCTCCACAGGCAAAGGGCAAAGAGGGACAAAATCATGCAAAGAGTTTTTAAAGGGTGGTTTGGATGAATGCATGATCTTCTTTTTCCCCGTCAGTCATTTTTCGGTAGTAGCTTTCTGCAAATGCACTGGGCAAAAGAGAGACCAGAACTTAATGTGAGGGACACGTACATCCTCATCTTTGGGGCTACTTTGGGGCCTGAGTGTCACATCTTCCTTGGCAGAAGGAGGGATGATGCAGTCAGTGTACTTGGTAACACACACGGACATACATAAATTTCCCTACACGTAAATCGGTATTTAGACTCCATGGGACAGGCAAAGTGTCTAGAACGACTGTACAAAGAAACAAGTAATCAAAAGGCCTCTTCAAGAAACCAGATCGGATGAGGTCTTTCTATTTTGTTCTCTGTTGACAGTGAAGTAGCCAGGCACAGTGCCCCTCTGCCTCAGCTGACCATGGAGCCCTTTGTTGGCACAGCTGCCACATCTTGGGAACGACATTGCTCATTGTTTGCTGTATTTAGTGAAGGCTCTTTCTACTTGTATCTCTTGGCCAAACTTGTCCCCTGAGCAATGTCCAGGGAGAATCTCAGATTCATGTGGCCTTGCTCCTCTCCACGGAGAGGTTTGACAGGGGATGGATGGAGGGCAATTTCTGCAGGAGATCTATTACTCTATCTTTCCTGGAGCCTTAGCATGTAGCTGTAAAATTCCAAATATCAAGGTAGGCAAGTCCAGCATGTTTGTAATTTTCTTTGGAAAGCAGATTGGTGGGGTTGCCAGGTTACCTGTTTCTGAGACTTTGATGACTGAAGGTACTGGTTTTATTCCTAGTTGCTTCTTTCTGTGTGCCTGCTGGAGCCAACTGCTTTCTGGTGGACATCGTTTGACTCTGACCGACGTTACAGGAAGGCAATTTCTTTCCTGCCCAGCTTAGCAAGGCCGGGCTGCTGTAGTGTTCATTCAGCTTTGCTAAGCATCTTCCTCTGCAGAGGTCTCGGGGCAGGTGTTCGGTCTCAGCATCACTGGGACAGCGTAAGGAAGCAACCACGTACTGCCAAACTGCAGACAACAGTACGACTACAAGTGAATTAGTATTTCACAGCCAGAGGAAGATGCTGCTCTACCCTTGCACAGGTGGGGAAGCGGGAGTGTGGGGAGGGCAGGGATGCCCACACGGCTGTGGGAGCGCCGGGAGTGCAACCCAGACTCCCAAACTGGTCTCCTCTCTCAGGAGTAAAGCCACCTGCTAGCAAAACGCATAGCTCAAGTTTGCTCATGAATATCACTCATGTTTTCTCTCAGTGAGCACGTAGCTGATACTGAGCTTGGCTCAGTGCAGCCTTCTTACTTCTGTATCCCCTGAATTTTCTCACATTGCCCATCACCCCTGATCCAAGGCGAGTGGCAGGTGCAGCAGGAGTCATTTCTTTCTTGCCAGGACGGCAGGTGAGCATCGTTGCTGGGGCAGGAGCTGGCAAGCTGCACAGCCAGGTCCTCCGCTGCTCACAAACCAGCTCCTTGCAGCACCCTTGGCCCCTTGGAGGGGAAACAGGCACGTGATTCTCTGCGTGGAGCCTGGCTGACACTTACAGTGGTGTTTCTGGACACCGACGGTTCCTTTTGCACAGGGTGGTGAGAACAAGAGTGTCCAGCTACCTTCCCCCCACTCCCAGTGCCACCGTGGGCTCAGTGCACCACAGTGGGTCGCGCAGGGAGAGGTCTGGTTCATGAACAGCTCAGGCTGGATTCACACCAGCAAGCTGGGGAGATGAAAGTCAGTCTAACACCACTCTCCAGAGCCAACAGGTTCCCCGTGCCGAGTAGATAATTCATTATAAACAATATACACAGATGTCAGCACTCTCTAGGGGAGCTGCTCACAAGTGGTGCACAGGTTTTTTTCAAGGGCATGTATTTGTCAAAACCATTCCAAAGATAATTTCTGGTGCCCGGGGGGATGTGGTGTTTCAAGCTGGGGCTTTTCCCACTGGGCACGGTTTGCACTTGTTCCCCGTCCTCCGAGAACTGAAATCCTGGCGCCAAGCTGTGTGATGGCAGGTTTGAGGTGTCCTTTTCGTAAGGACGCTGCAGGGTCCATAGCTGCCGTTGGAGAAAGGCTGGCCTTTTTCGTGACTGTCCTTGCAAGGAGGGTGCTGTGCTGGAGTATTTTAGGTTGGAGAGCACCAGAGGGGACAAATGGGTGTCTGAAGAAAATATATTAAAATTTTAATCTGAAGAGACTTTGAGAAATGGCTTTTCTGTATTTTAAATTGGTACTGTGTTTTGCTGAAGAGCTAGCTCTCTCCAAGAAAGTGATGAGAAAGCCCTTAAGACACGATGGGAGATTCTGCAAAATGCTGGACGGCGTGAGGGGCTGCAGACAAACCCCCCTGCCAAAGTAGGCTGGTGGTTTAGTTACAGTAAACAGAGGAGGCCCGAGTCGGCAGATGCACTGCCCTGGCATTGCCCTGCACCCCGTCGCCCGCTGCCTGTGCAGAATGGGCGGCGGGGTGCAGGGCAGTGCCAGACCACAGGTCAGGATGGCCGGCGTCCAGCCCCGCTGGCTTCACAGTGGTGCTGACAGATGGCCTGGGCCTCCATAGCAGCAACGTCCTGCTGCTAGCTATCCCTGGGTCACCGGCGTGCATCTCACCCTCCCCAAGGTCCCTTGTCTTGCTTTGCCTTGCCTTGTGGCAGCACTGCCGCCAGCTCCCTCTCATGGGCAGAGCCAGGCAGTATGCCAAGGTCAGAAACTCGGACCCAGCGTAGCCCTTTCCGGAAAGAAAACTGCAAAGCTGGTGTCCGGTCGGTAGTGCTTAGCACATACGCACGTGCTCAGGCCACTGGCTGGGGTTGCTACCAAGCCAAAGGAAAGGGCATGGTGAGGGGACTTCAGTCTCCCTCTTCGCTGGAGACTAAATGCACGCTGACTACACCAGCGTTTCTCAGTCCTATAGCCAAATGACTGATTGTGCGCCTCTGGCTCACTGCGGAGACCTGCACATGTGGGGTCTGCACATCTGCAGACTCCAAAGGGTTAAAAATAGATCCCACCCCGCCGGTGGCACATTTTATGCCCATTTAAAGGTGTGCAATGCTTTTCATGCGTGTTGATCCTAACACTCCTCTGTGACACCTGAGAAAATGCCTTCATGATGGTGACATTTTGTTCAAGGGCCTTTTTTATTTTTAATTTTTTTTTTCAAAACCGTGGCTGCCTGAGCTAGGTTCCCTTCAAACTGCTATTTCAGCGGGGCTGCGTTCGCCCCCCACTGCCCTATTCTAAATGGGGAACTTCAGCATGATTGCCGGCACGTTTGTGGGGCTCTCCGCTGCCGCCGCGGTGGTGGCTGCCCTGAGTTGTGGTCAGCAGCTAACAAGTTCGTATTTCTGAGCAAGGCAGGGATTTGCTCTCTAAATGAGTAAAATGTTTTCCTTCGTTTTTGTTTTTTTGTTGAGTTTTTTTTTTTTTATGTGAGGGGGCAGGGAAGACCTGTTAGAAGAGCACCGTCCACTTGTTCATCTTGGCTGCACAGGCTGATGGTGCTACTTTTGGGGTGGACATCCCAGCAGGTACCTAGCATGCACGTTCGTCCAAGCATCTGCCATGTGCACCCCCTAGGAAACAACTAGGGCTGGATCTGGGTGCACCAGTCACCCCAGCTCATGTGTGGCTCACCCCTGGCCTGGCACCGGGGTTGTCTGCCCTGGTGCTTCCACCTCCCCAGCACTGGTAAGGCAGAGAGAAACAGTTTGTGCCCACACTGCGGCCCTGCTGCAGGCAGGGTCCAGCCCCCAACCAGCACTGTAGGGCAGGAGGCTTCCCACATGTGACTCCCGGGGCCAAGGGAGCTGCTTAGCATACAGATGGGATGAGGTGATCCGGTGTAGCACATGAACAGCACTTGGTTTGGAAGAAGGAAAGATTTAGAAGAAGGAAAAACAAAGCGGAGCTGTTGCGGGTCCTGCCGTGGAGGGGAGCAATGAGATGGGGGTTGGCGTGGTGGCACTGGTCTGCACCCTCTGAGGCATGTACTGCTGCTGTGGTGGCCGGGAGCGGAAAGCAGGGAGCAAGGCAGGGAACCCATGGAGCAGGGAGCAAGGCAGGGAGCTGGCAGCAGAGTGGTGCCAGCAGGTTTCCTCCGCAGAGCCAGGCTGGCAAGGAGCCGCATGCTGCTTGAAAAGGGGCTTTCTCAGCTGGCATCCAGCAGGTCACGCACAGCCCAGGCCATCGCCTCACGCCGTGTGAAACCCAAGAAAGCCTGGATAATCTCCAAAGGGCAGACAAAATTCCCATATCAAGCAAGCCTCACTTGAGCTCTGCTAAAGCCCAGCGAGCTTTGCCTTCGTGGGAGGACCTGGGTGCTTTTATAAGGGGCTCCATTCCTCCCTTGGGAGCCCCCAGCCAGTCAGCGCAGCTGAGACCATATTAGGGATGCCATTCCCGGAGTCCGGACTGCACACCCCCATCACATTCCCCCTAGGAAGGCTCCCCGCGAGGTCCCCACTACCCTGACTTAAAGAGGCAGCAAAGGCAGCCGCTCCCGGGTGAGAGGCGGGGAGGATGGGGCCCGACTGCTCATCCTCCAAGCCAACGCTCTTCCCAAATGGGTGGAAGTGAGGACAAGCCGAGGTGCCAGCGGAGAGGGAAGGAGGAGCCGTCAGCCTGCCCCTAGCCTACTGCTCATGGTTCCCAAGCCTGCCTTTGCCTTCCCAGCGGTCATTTCCCTATTTCTTTCAGCTACCCCTGTGCAATTTCAGAAGCGATTTAGAAGCTCAGCTCAGCAGCTGAGCCCTGCTCCTGTTTGGTACGAAGGGAACCGAGCCCTCGATGCAAGCAGCTTTATTTGGGACTGAACCTTGGCGGGGCACAGCAGTGCCCCGTCAAGAGGCTGGGACTCCTGTGTGCCAGGTACTGCTGAGGGCAGGGAAACCCCCTCTTGGGGAGCTCCCCGTGTAGCCTTCTTCCTGCCCCATCGCAGCATCCTCCTCCACCCCTCATCCTCAGCAGGAGCTGGTGGGTCCTTCGGGGCTGCTTCCCTAGGTGGGCTGGGGAAGAGCATGTAATACACAGGCTTTTCTGAACTGATGCTGGAGGTGCTTCGGAAAAAAAAGGGGCACACCGTTGTGCCACTGAGATCTGTAAATGGAGTTTACATTATGATGAGGTTTATTCTGTGTTGAAAACCCACCATTTCCAGGGGGAGGAAAGTGAGATTAGGTTACACAGATTTCACAAAGTGACAGCAAAATCAGTCAAAAGCCAACACTGAGCTGCCACTCATTTCTGATGAGTAAAATCTGGTTCAGGAATATGTGCTTGAGCTGGGCTTGTTCCTTAGCCTTCCCATTGCAAATTTAATGAAGGTTTTTAAAGAATTAAAGTACTTTCCATGATGCATTTATTATTACCCATCAGTTTACTGCTTGGGAAACAGCTCCATCACTGAGCAGGCCAGTGTTAGACTCAGGGCCGGCACTGGGCTCCATGACGGGCAGGTGCCAGCTTTGCACGTGAGGAATGGTGAGGCATGAGGGTTCCTATGCTGGAAAAACCAGCCTGAAGCCACAGGAATGGCATCTGTCCCCATGACCTAGAGGTGATGCTAGCCCAGCTGTGCCGGTCTGAAGCACTGGTCTTTCAGAGCTCCCTTACTGCTGTGAGACAGGGAGCAGGTTTACAGCACAGGCGCCTCTGTTTCTCCCCCAAAATTTGTGTTCTCCCAGTGACAGATTGGCTCTCAGAGGCAGCCGGCCCAAGCCAGAGATTTGTAATGCCTTGCTTGTGTCTAATGCCGTACCAGTCCCTCAGGTGTCATGCTGTGGTCCAGGGGGGATGAGGCTTTGTTTTTCCTTCTTCTAAATCTTTCCTTCTTCCAAACCAAGTGCTGTTCATGTGCTACACCGGATCACCTCATCCCATCTGCATGCTAAGCAGCTCCCTTGGCCCCGGGAGTCGTATGTGGGAAACCTCCTGCTCTACAGTGCAGAGGGGACCAAGGCAAGGGACATGTATGTGGAAATTGCCTTCCAGCACTCCTCCTGCCTCCTCACCATGGCTAGAGCACCTGTCCCTACAGCATGATCCAAAACATTGAACCAAATATGCCCTGTCTCCTGAGGGAAGCCTGGGAGCTGGGCACAGACCTGGGACCAGACCACACCTCGGAAGAAGAGATATGCAGGAATGAGCTAGAAGGGCCCAGAGGTATGAGAAAGCCCTGAGCTGGTTTTCTGGAGCAGCATTAGACCCTAACCCTAAACCAGGCTGCTGGTCGCTGAGGCTGCTCAAGCAGGAGATGAAAAGAGAGTCGGCAAGGAATCTGCCAATTCTCCTGCTTGGCTGGCATGTAAACTTGGATTTTTCTCAGACTCAGTAGGCAGCCTGCAAATGTGTTGCGAGGGGCAGCACCTTGCCAGGTGCCCCATTACTGCTGGCCCTCAGACCCGTTCCCTTGCTGGGATGCCCTTGAGCTGGCAGCAATGGTGTGCAACCTCGCAGCCTTAAGGTGTAGGAGCCAGGAAGAAAGGAAAGTGGGGGAAAAAAAGGCCGAAACCAGTTGAGACCTTGTTCTTTGCACATGGTAACAGTTTTTAAGCTGGGAGCTGAGCTGTGTTCACATCACATGGTGAAGAGCCAGCCTTGCTGCATGCCTAGTCCAGGGCTTGCTGCAGCAGCCAGAGGACACTGGGCAGTGGGAGACATCTTTCCCTGCTCCTGGACACATATTCCCAGCACGCAGCCCAAGGAGCTACGTCTCTTAGAAAGGTGGATGCAAAGCACGGACCATCAACAAGGCTTGGAGGAGCTGCTGAGGTTGCTGAAAGCTGTGCTACCGTGGGTGCTTGGAGGCACAGCTGCTCGGAACCGTAATGGTAAAAACCTTCAAGTTGCTCCAAGAAAAATGTGAGATTTGCACAAGTAACAGGATTTGTGCTCAGAGCTGCTGGAACAGGGGCTTGGGGGGCTTCCCCAGTGGGTTGCAGCCCATCCTGGCCATGCCTGAATTCCCCAGAGCTCTGGACAACAGCATCAGGCAGTTCTAGGGGACTTTTGCAGCCAAGTGCACTACCGCTGGCTAACCTGCCCTGGGGAGCATTTGGACCGGCCCTTCTGATCCTTCTCCCGTGACAGCGTTACCCTGTAGCCAGCTGGTGCAGACCTAAAAGGGATAATAGCCCATGAAACCAAAGACCCCACATCTGCGGGATTAACCAGGCTTCTATTAACAGCGCGATGGCTTGTTTTGTGAGGTGACTGGGACAGCTACCCCCAGCATTTGGCAGAGCTTCACCGCTCTAGGTGAAGGCAGAGTTTCACAGGCCTAGGAAGCCTGTGTTTTTTTCCCTGCCTGGCAAAATATTCTTGCTGGTTTGGATTTTATGCTGTTAAAACACTTTTAAAATACCGTTCTCTATGAGAAACGGCTTTTTTCTTTTCCCTCTTTCCTCTCTCCCCCAGACTTCAGCCAAGCGATAGCTAAGCAGCCCTGTTTGAGATCATGACAGCTCCCGTTTTGGCTGGAAGCTAGTCTGCCGATCTGAAAGCTGTGTTAACATGTAATTTTTCCCTCCTACTACATTCAAACCACCCACTGTCCCTCCTTATTGCCCAGAGCCACAGAAAGGTGCAATGGCAAAGAATTGCAGTCAAAATCATGTACAAACTACCCCGCGCAATTGCCCTATGTCTTTCTATGACCACACCCTGCAAAATAACATACATGCTCATTTTTTGTTCCTTGCTACTTTTTGCATAAAAATCAAGTTATCTCTCTGCTGTTGCCTTTGCTGTGGTTATTTCAGACATAAACAGGACTGTTTCCCAGGCCAGGCTGCTCTCCTCCCTAGAGAGGAGCTCTGGTGCTCCTGCTTGAACAGAGGTAGTGGAGGAAACTGGGGCTCCTGGGGTTTGGCATTGATCAGTCATCTGCCATGGATCTGGTTTGAAACTCTCAACTTACCTGGCCACCTGGCTGGCTACCTCTAGGAGAGCAAAAATAAGGATTAAGAGGCATAGCTTAGATCCTCAGGGGAAAAGTACATTAAAAGGGGAAAAAAAGTGTGTTTAGAATTTCAAGTGGTGTCTTTATTTCATTTTTTAATAAAGGAAAAATCCCAGCAAAATATGTAAAGGAGGAAATTCTAGTGTTAGTATCAACATCATAAATATTGTAGTTCTTCATTCAGGAATAATTTAATAACTGGCGACTCTCAGCCCATGGAAGTCTCTGCCAAAACTCATTAGGATTAAAAAAATAATAATGTTTATACAACTATGCTGAGAATATCCAGAGCTTGCCGTGTTGAGGATGGGGAATGATTCTCGTCTGGCACATATGGAGCCGCTTGGCTCTAGCTGGAGGGGTGAGGCAGGAGTTGTCCTTCACCCAGGAGAGTCTCAGCATCCTCCCTCAGAGCTCCAGAATGTGCTCCAGAGCCTGTTTGGGATGGCGGCTGGCCTGGAGGGATGTTGGGCCCTGTTGGCTGGTGGTTGCTGCACTGTAAGTCTGAAGACTGACTGTGGCAGGCCATGGGGAATGTGTCTGACAGCCACCATTGCTGCTCCATCAGCCATCAGTCACATGTGATTTTCACCATCAGCATTGCTGGGTGCCTCTATAGCTTCTGCTACAGGTCTTTTAATACAAACGGTCCCCAGTTATTTTCCAAGCCTAGCTGCTGCCAATCCACCTGGCACTGCAGAATGTGTGTGCCAACCGTCGGGTGGGAGGGATGCGCTGAGAAGGAGCCACTGGAGTGGGAGTGTGAAAGTGCAGCTTACCTCGTAGCACACGGGTGGCTGGGCACTTGTTTTCATGCCAGCAATGGATAAAGGCCCTAAAACCAGTATGGCACACCGGAAAGGATGGGTGGAGGCAGTTACTAACAATATTATGTTATTCACAAAGTGCTAACATCTTGCAGGCCAATATAAAAAGTAGATGCCTGCTCTGAAAAGCGCAGAGTTTGGGGGGAAAATGAAGATGGAAAGCAAATGCTGCAAATCCCAGACCTTGCCGTTTTATATAAAACCCACTCATGTCATCTGCCTGCATTAGACTGAGCAGAATATTGGGGAAAGAAACCAGAGTCCTAGTTAATTGGGAAGAAATCTGATCTCCTCTCTAGTTGGTGCTGCTACAGCAGCCTTCTCTAATGCCATCTTGAGTTACAGGTATTTCTACACAAATTGTTCCCTGTTACTGCCCAAGAAGTGCCCTCTGTTAGAGCAGGCAGTGCTGAGGGCATGGCTGGAGCGCAGTGGGAACACAGAGGTACCACTAAGGGCAATGGGAGAAGGCAGCAGGGACAACCCACCCAGCTGCCACCGGAGCCCTTGGTGGAGATAATGAACAAATGAGGCGGGCAGCAGACGGGCTGGTTGTTGCTCCCAAATGTAACCCCCATATGAGAGGGAGGAAATTGCTATTTCTGCCTGGTTTTCTTCCAGCAAAGCATGTAGGCAAGGCTCTTGCGTGTCTGCCTGGGACAAGGCACCATGCATGGCACAGCACGGTGAGCAGGCACACTCAGAAGGAGCTCCTGACTAATTTTTGAAGCTGTTGTGTGATGGTAGGCATGTCAGGGGGGCTATTTCTGTGCCTGTCTTCCTGGTAGGTATGCTGCCCAGGCCCCGGTCCCTTGTAGCTTCATTGCTGCCTACCCCTGAGAGCAGCTGGCAAGGGCCGAAGGGACCTGGAGAAGCTCTAACTGGTTTTAAAATGGAGCTTAAGAGGTTTATGAATGCAGCTTGTACCAGGAGCTTGCCTGTGGCACCAGGCCCTGGACGCCAGTGCAATTGGCCTCTCCCGATTGCGTTTTCCTGAATTGCAGGGGGAGATCCTGGATTTCCCCAATATCCTGCTGTCACAGGGCAGGTACCATAACTGCGAAGGCCCACAGGGTATGAGGGCTGTGGGGGCTGTAAGGGCTGGAGGGGGATACCCCAGGGCTTCTGCAAAGGTCAGGGAACATCTGTACCCACCTCAGACAGCACCACTGGCTTGCAAAGCCTCAACTGGTCCATGTGAAAACTGAGAACTGTATTCTGGTCGATCTGAGCATTGATTAAACTAAACCAGTTCGGTTATGGTAGCTGTACTGGGGATTGCATCAATCTGCTGTGTGTGACGCCGTCCCCTCACAGTAAAGCCACCAGCGCTTTGGTTACACTGATCGGTCTCGGCCAGCGTTTTCCTCGCTGGGTATCTGTGTCAGCTTGAATTATTTCCTGGCTCTTTCTGCAAATCCGTCAGTGCCCCCGTGTGTTGGAGCGGTGGCCAGAGAGCTGCTGTGCAGAGCCCTGTGCATCCCGGGGGACAATGGGGTTTGCAGCAACGCAAAATGGGGTAATTGCAACCCGTGGGCCAGAGGGCTGGGGCTGGATGAGGGGGGGTCACGCCAGCTGCCCTCAGAGGGTTGTTGTGAGGTGTGTGCGGTGCGCTGGCGAGATGGTAGGCCAGCAGCTCTCCCCAGGATGGTCGTTCCTTAAATACCGAGCATGAGAAAGAGGGAGAGAAGGAAAGATCCAGAGACGGCTCACGGGCCGAAGGGTGCAGCCGTTTGGCGGAGAACTGGCGCGTGGCCACGGCAGACAGGGCTGCATCGGGGCGCGGGCGAAGGTCTGCTGCAGAGGCCGCCCAGTTTTCTGCATTTACTGTTGAAGTGCTTCATTGCCCAAGCAACCGCCGCTGCCCAACACAGGCCTGGATTAGGCGAATCCTATTCCGACATTCACCGGAGATGGGTTTTTAAAGCAGATTAATGCAAAATGGAGAGAGGCCCCTGCTGTTGCGGATGACTTTGCCTCCCTTCCCCAGGCCGCCTGCTGCTACCTGTCTTTTTGGTCTCGTGGAAATGGAGCTTAAATCAGCGATTATCCCTGCACAAAAATGGAACTGTTGTTGCAAATGTGTGAATTGTGACGCATCGCGCTCTCCGGTTTTAAATATTTCCCCCGGCAGCAGCCGGCCTGTGTCAGGCTCCCTCCCAGCTAGGATGGGCTTCCCGCCTCGGCTGGGCGCCTGGCGCTGGGTGCTGCTCCCGAAATGTGCGGGGGGGGGGGCAGTTGGCAGTGCTGTGGTGCTTCGGTTTGTTATTTTATTTTATTTTATTTTATTTTATTTTATTTTATTTTATTTTATTATTTTATTTTATTTTATTTTACTTCGTTTCGCTTTATTCTGTTTTGTTTTCATATCAGCTTATTTCATTTAATTTCATTCCATCTCAGTGCCACTTCCCCGCCCCTCCGCCTCCACCGCCCCCCTACAACGACATCCCCGCATGACGGGCCCCCGCGCGCTCCCGGTGACGCCAGCACGGCGGCGGCGGCGGCGCGCAGCCATTGGCGCGGGGCGGGCAGGGGCGGGGCCAGGCGCCGCTGTTTGTGTTTAAACGTTGCAGCGGGAGGGGGCGGGCTCGGCCCGCGGCGGCGGCTCGTTCTTGTGCTCCAGGCTCCGGTTTCCCGGCCCCGCCATGGTGGTGCCGGCGCGGCGGGTGAAGACCGAGTATATGAAGCGCTTCAAGGAGCCCAAGTGGGAGTCGTGCGGCGCCTGCTACCTGGAGCTGCTGCGCTACCGCCTCAGCCGCCGCCTCCTGGAGCAGGCGCACCGGCCCTGGCTGTGGGACGGCTGGGAGCAAGACAGCGGCGGCGGCAGCGGCAGCACCGCCGGGTCACCCTCGCCGCCGGGCGCCGGCAGCCCCGCGCCCGCGCAGGAAGAGGAGGAGGCGGCGGCGGCTACGGCGGTGGCAGCGCCGAGCGAGGCGGGACGGGCGAGCCCCGGTACGGAGCGGGGGTAATGGCGGGGGAGGGGGGGTGTGAGTCTCCGGGTCCTGCCTTGTCCTCTGCGGGGGGCTCGGCGAAGATGGCTCCGTCCGGGCGGCCCCGACGAGGTGTGGGCTGCCGCTCCTTCGGCCCCCCCCGGCCTTACCCGCCCCGGGGGCGGAGGTGTCGGCAGGGCCCGGCTGGTTCCTGGGGGAGGGCGGTGGCGTCGCGGGGCAGGCAGGCGGGGGCGGGGGGGGTGCGATGCTGCCCGGTTGGTGCCCACGAACGAGCTGTGTGTGGGGAGAAGCAGACCGGGGGGGCTCGGAGGTGAGACCCCTCCTCAACTGGGGCCCAGTCACCTTCCGAGGGGCTCGCTCTTCCCGACGGAGGGCGGCGCGGTGCCGTTACCGGGGCCGTTTCTAGGCCTGCGGGGAAGCGGTGGCTGCGGCGTCGGAGGCGTCTCGTTTAAAGAGCGGCGACTCTCCATCCTGAGTCACCGCCGCTTATGTAAACTGTTGCCATGGGAGCGGAGCATCTCTGCCTTTACATAAGTGGGTTCTCTGGCAAAAGCAAGGGCGGCAGCGAGCCGGACTCGGTGCCAGCCGCTGGCACGGAATGCGATTGCTTTCCCAGGTCTGCACGGATAATCTGTGTCGGCTGAACGCTTGGTTTTTAATGCTACGTGAGCTTTGGTTCTGGGTTTGTAGCTGGGTGCAGACAACTCCATAGGCTTAAGCAGGTCTAGAGCTAATAGTATTTTGCTCTCTTTTAGCATATCTTGCCTTTTGATGTGTCAAGAACTAACTATGCAGAGCGAGTAGACAGGTAACAACACTGTCAGGCTTCCAAAGTTGGTATTTTTTTCTCCAATAGGATATTATCTTGTACTCATAATCAAAGAAAACTTTATCTGGCAACCACTGATTGATGTTTTGCAATGTATTTTGAATTGTCTGTGTGTCTGTTGCACAGTAGCAGGGAAAATCCTTGAGAACTGTTCAGTTAAGCCTCATGCTGCCTGGGGGTTGTTCTGGGGTTAGATGTACTTGTCTGGAGTGGGGAGACTCATTAATCTGCTTCAATGTCCCTCGGGGCCTGAGCTTACCAGAATGATCTGTATTCTGATATTCAAGGCTAAACTGCATTCACTGTCCTTAAGAACACTGTGTTATACAAAAGGTTTAGCTATGCTGTCATCTGTTCAAGAGGCCTGGTGTTTCAGAGCGCGCTGGTGATGTGGGGTTTTGCAGTGAGCTGTACTGGCTCTGTGGTACCCAGCCCCTGTGTGGGTGTGCACAGCTGCTGGCTGCCAGAGTAGTGCACTACACCTGCCCAAAGCTGTGCAGTGATGGAAGCACCCTAGTTAACCGGTATGTAGCACAGTATCAGTAGGTCTAATCTTGCTTTCCTCAAGCGGGCCTTGAGGAAGTTAGACTGGGGAGCGTGTGTGGAAGAAGTATGTACGTAGCATCTTGGTGAGAAAAAGCACTAAGGAATTGCAAAAGAGGAGGGAATGGTTGCATGGGAAAAGGTGATGTGTTCTGATGGGCAGTTTAAAGGCTTGGCTTCTAGTGAGAGGAAGGTGGATGCTGTTGAAGCTGCACTTCAAACTGCATCAAAAAAGATGGGATGCATGCCAGTCTTGGGCAGTTGTGGTAGGGACCAGAATTTAATTCTTCTGCTCGTTCAGCCAGTGTGGTGGAGTAAGTAGTGTGCTACATTCTAGATGGGACTAGCAGTTGTCAAGGCTAGAGGCTGCTGGCAAAGGTGCTCTGCACAGTTCTTGGCCTGCTCCCTGCCTCCTTTCTGGGAAGAGATCTGTCTGGAATTGCTTGGTAGCCTGATTCTGGTAGGGTCAACTTTGGCAGTGGATAAAAGCCTGATAGCTGTGGATGTGCTCCTCATGTAGGCACTTTCTGTGGTCAGTGATGGTGTGTGTGACTATCCAGTGTATGCATAGTTGTGTCCTTACTTACTGTATCCCAGTGGCAAAGGGACTGTGGAGCAACAGTGGCCTGCCAGTCTATGGGGTTTTGGGCAATTACGCCTCTATAGCTGCTGCAACTCTGCTGTGGCTGCTGTAAGGCAATACCCAGCATTCTATTAGGTCCTTGCTATTTTACACTTAGAATGGGAGAAAAATCTCTACCTAACATGTATTTCTTTGCCAAGTGGCTTAGGATAAATGTTTTTCTAAGTTCTGCCAGTACTTAAGAGCTTTGCAAGTCCTTAGCGAAAGGACTGAAAACAACTCTACTTAGGCAGCTGGATTAAGTGGAAATTTTTTGTATATTAGTGTGTACACTAATATGTAAGCAAGCAGCTAATTCAGTATTGGACAATTCTAAGGATGTATTTTTCTTTTGCTTAGCGACTGGCTCGTTAAAATGTGCAGAGGAGATAACATAGAAACTACCATTCTGTGAATCTTTCATTATTCAGCTGCTTTTCTGGAAGAACTTAATTACACTGAGGTGCTGTGGGGGTAGCTGAGCATGCTAGTGTTGGTGACATCTTTTGTCTTCTGAATCTGCCATCCACCCACATGCTGCAGCATCCTGGCTGTTACCTGGCTACTGCTGCTTCCCTCTGTTCTGTGGGGGACCTGATTTCTGGCTGAGCAATATTGACAGAGCTTGTGGCCGGGTACGTTTGGCCAGTGCTAATGCTGCCTTGTATCTGAGGTAAAGCCAATTTGTAACCGTGTTTGTGGCCACTGTTGCTTCCTTGCTGCATTAAGATGAGCCTGTGTGCATTTGTAAAGCAATTTGTAAATGCTTCTGGTGTGTGTAGAGAAAGCTGATGTATGCAGCCTGGCTTTAAGGTTTAGTGGTGTTGGTCTAAAGTACTACCAACATGAAAATCTGAGATACAGTGACAAAACATGTTTGTCCTACATACTGCCTTATGCTTAAGCTATAGCTGAGTGATACTAAGGTGTGCTTGGTGGTAACTTTGGGTTAATTCCTTCTGGCCACAGCTGTTTGTGGGACTATTCTGTAGGATGTGCCCAGGCACAGATGTGCTTTAAACATAATCCAACAAAATCTTGACCTAAATCATCTGATCTAGTTGACACATCCTCAAAACTGTCAACAGAACCCAGTGGGCTGGTAAGTGAAAGACAGGAGCTCTTGGCAGCAGCACTGCTGTCAGACCTGTTGCTTGTGAAATGATACTGCCGCACACACATGCAGGATGAAGGCATCTTTCAATCCTTACTGCCATTTTGCCTTCAGCATTTTTGTGCAGAAGTCTTAAATGACAGCAGTGACAAGCTGGTATCAAAGCAGTTGCCACGTAGTAGTTGGAAAGTGACTGATCTGGATTAGTGCAGCTCAGCAGAAGATCCAATTTCAAACTTGTTCCCTGATCTTTTCTGCCATTATGTTGCAGGTGTATTTGCTGGCTCAAGAACATGGGGAAGAGTAGCTTGTGGTGGGGGAAGAAGGCAACAGTGTCTGTTTAGGGGTTTATAGTACTGTCATTCAAAGTTGTTTGTGGGTTTTTTTTTGGTTGGAAACAAGCTTTGCTGTCAAGCCAAGCCAGTTATTGCTTTAACTCTGTTGCAGATGAAGCTTGTATGAATCTCACTCTGAACTGCTGTGTTGCTTGTAGCTCTCATACTGCCTCATACAAGATCTGTCTTAAAGCAATGATGTTGCAATTGGTTTCATCTGTAGTAACTCCTTTATATCCAGCTGTAATCAGTTCATACCCACAACAGAGTATAGGCCCCCTTCAAGAGGCCTTGGAGACCTGTCCTGTTCAGAGAGGTGTTTGTACTAAAGCAGGAAACTGAGTTCTGCTCATGGCAGTTTTAAGCACAAAGTGCTTTTCCTGAACCTGAGGTAGTGCTGGAAGGAGCAAACATCTCTACGTAGAGGTAACACTGTTGGCCCTTGGGACCTGTGGGTCTGATCAGAAGGTCGTTGATACTTGTAGTAAGTCAGCAGAGCCTTTGAAATGGGGTTCTGTGTGCCCTGCAGAGCACGCAGTACTGTGGGAGGGAGGGGAGCTCCACGGGAGCTGTTCCTGCCTGAGCCCTGGCTGGGAGCTGTTCTGCAGGCTGGGCGGTGCGGTGGGGTTCAGTGAGCTCTTCTGGGCAGGAGCTTTCAACGGCCATACGGGGGGGGGGGCTGGCAGCCTTGTTCTGCCTGCTAAGCACTTAATCCCCTCCTGTCCAGTGTGCTCTGCTTAGCATCCATGATGCAGTTTTAAATGTTCCTAGCTTTTTTTCCCCCTCTCCTGTCTAATCCCTGTAATGCTGCAGCCAGTCAGTTCTGAGTTTCCTGTGTCTGCTGGAGCTGGCACACTGCATGGGAAGGAGATGGGTAGGTGTTGCTGGTGGTTGGGCTCCCTGAGCAGCTGGGTCTAACTCCTTACCTGCTATTGACTGCTGCTTTTCTGCCTCTCTGTGAAAAGGGGATCCTATCAAAATGGCTTAGAAACAAACTATAGTTTTAAGCAAAAGATTTAAATAACTGTTAAAGATATCTGCCTTGTGCCTTCAGAGTTCAGCATAAATGCATTGCAGGAGTGAAGTCATTTAAATACCTGGTCTAATAGTAGGTGCTTAGAAGGTGCTGTAGTATGCTCCAGCATACAGCATTTACTGGAAGACTGTGCACAGGACTCTGCATGACACTTACCCATATGCTTTTATTGCTGTTTTGGGGCAAGCTGGCTCAGTCATTTCTGTGCAAGCTGGGACTATATCCTCATGAGCAGCATCCCCAGGCATGGCTGTTGCCTTGAAGTAGTATCTTAAAGCTAGAGCAGCAGGCAATTGCGGAGTCCCTGTTTTCCTGTATTTTTAAGTATCCAAATGCCACCTCTGCTCCTGAACTCCATGTTGCCCCATTCTCCTTTTGTAGAGAACAAAGATGCCATTTTCCCTTGAACAGAGGATGGAACAGCTTCCCAGAATTGACAGCAATATGTCCCCTTTCAGTATTTTCTTTTCTCAAAATAGTGCTTCCTTCTGATATTTGCCTCTAACACAGAAGGGGACCTAGCCAGTCCCTTCTTAGGAGTGGGCTGTGTAGAGATGTGTGGATAATATTGTGCAAAGGGATAGCTCTGTGCAGCCTGTTGTGGCTGTGATGAATGAGCTGCCTTGTTAGAGGTGAAGCTGTGTGTCCCAGAGCCTGGGACACTGTGCAAAGCAGGTCTCTTCCACATTGAGGTCACTGCTTGCTTGCTTTTTATCCAGCCTTGGCTATAATAACTGAAGATTTGTGCACACAGTATTTGGAATATGTGGAATTTGACAATTTTTTTGTTTGTTTTCACTATGTCACTCCTCTGGCCTTGACTAGTCTTCTTGGTGGTTTTGTGGGGACACTCAACTGGATTGTTAATACAGCTCCAAATACTTTAACATTGCTGGCTACTCTGAACCAAATACTCAGCTATATTGCAGTATCATCTGTAGCTAAGTGTGGCACCTGCACATCTTGGAAGATGTGCGTGTATATGCTAGCCTGAACAGGGCTGAGCACCAGAGCCTCTGTGCTGGTTGGCAGCAAGTAGAAAATGTGCTGGCAAGACTAACAGCTAGCAAGAGAGCATGAGGCTTGCCTTACGGGAATGCTTGGGCGTGTGGCAAGTCTTCAGGTCTTTACCTTACAAGTGCAAGAGTAAATGGGTGCTTAACTGGATGCTTTACCAGTGTACCAGGCAGGTAACTTGCATTTCATCAGAGCTGGGTGGATGCAGAAACAAAATTAAAACAGTGTCAGATTTGAGCATGTACTTGCTTGACTAGCTAAATCATAGCAATCAGCAAGAATGATTGCTATTGTGTCACAGGATTGG
This sequence comes from Chlamydotis macqueenii, assembly GCF_036417535.1. NCBI lineage: Eukaryota > Metazoa > Chordata > Aves > Otidiformes > Otididae > Chlamydotis > Chlamydotis macqueenii. The sequence goes on along the minus strand of NC_141558.1, from coordinate 98,093,842 downwards.
CAAGCCCTTCTGCTTTTAATGAAGACACGTAGGTAAAATTTGTTGTGGTTGTTTGTGGTCAACCTCTCAATACGTAAGCAAGCCTTAAACAAGACGAACTCCTCCCATGCCAGTGGAGGAATCCCCACTGTTCATAGATGGTACTGTATGCTGGTGGTGGCTGAATGCATTGAGACTTGGAACAGAGGCAGCTTGCAGCTGTTCCCTAGCACAACCAGAAGTAGATGGTGTGGCAGAAAGCTTGCAAGTTCAGCATGTTTATGTCAGCAGAGTTTGAATCTGTCACTGTGTGTGTCTAGCAGAAGGCAGCATCTAATGCTCAAAGGTGGGCACTTGGAAGGAAATAATTTACTAGTGGACTGCTATGCCGTTAGGTTAACAAAAGGCTTTAGTTGCCTTTTTATATAAAAGGCATAGTTGGCATAAAAGTCAGACTTGCATCACAATATCTGCTTGTGCCCACAATGCTTAGGGGCCATGCTCAATGTCTAGCATACACCTCCAACTTGTCAGCATACTGCTGAAGATTTGCAGGATGGAGAACTAAAACAGGGTTCTGTGCATTTAGTTTTTTTCCCAAACGCTTATTTAATGAGCGTACTGTAAGCAGTGTAGTTGATTAGTGTTAACAGAGTAGTTCAAGACCTCTTGTCACCAGTTTGCAACACCTTGCAGATCTCCAAGGTGGAAAGAATCTTTGGCAACTCTTTTCCAGTCAGTAATGGCTATCCATGAGCACTCACTTGACTATACTAATGAAGTTATAAAACAGACTTGTTCAAACAACTTATAACCTTATTGTAAAACTAAAACTGTAAGGCATGAATTTTCTACCAGCCTTTCTCTTACATTTATGAAGTCCTGCGGTGTTATACGAGACACTGGCTTCCTTCACCTGAAGTCTAAGACCCAAACTTTTGTATATAAGCAGTGTTCAGGAAATGTCAAGAACTGCTAGCTGGGAGGCACCACAAACGAAGGAAAACTAGTTCCTCCATAGTGCTCTCATGCAAGAAGATATTAGGGAACAATTGTTTCCCTGTGTTTTTATTATTTACTGTCTTTTATATAATGCTGATTCAGCCTTCTTTGTTGATCTACATCTGCAAATTAACAATGATACAGACTTTAAATTCTGCATCGCAAACTCTGTTCTACATACCCAATGCCTGGAGGACAGATGCCGGACCCTTGTTATGGAAGGTTTAAAAAAGTGTGTAGGCGGGAAATGAGCCTCAGAGTATTGCCTGTAGAGTGTGGTACTTTAAATGTAAAACATACTTTAGAGAACAGATAGCAAGAGTGGTGTCTATCACTTTGTAAGTCTTTGCTTCATACTCCCCCCTCTCCTCCATAAACAGAAAATTACAATCAAGATGTATGGTTTTCAATCAGGCAGCTTGAAAAATGAATCTCCTTCTTTCAGTGGAAGCTCATAATACGAGGGATTTAATATTTCACATACTCTTATCAGACTTGATCTCTGGCTGGCTGACAGCATCTATGTGGCATTCAGCAGTCCATCTGTTTGCTGTCTGAAAGATGGAAGGATGAAAGAGCGAAGACAGTTCACTGGAAACAGTCTTACAACATGTAAAATACTGCCTGGAGCTATTGGTTATCTGTAGCCTCACTAATGAAAGGCATGTTTATGTGAATGCTGATGTACAGAGGGATGGGTTTGGAAATATTGTACTCACTAAAGAAAGAATGAAGACATTTAAGCAAGGTGTGCATCTGTTGCTAAGGATGTAATGACTTCTTCCATGTCTTAAAAAAAAAAAGCACAGCTTTGATGTATTAAGAGAGGCTGTGCAGAGTAGACATTAATATGTTGTCACTGGGAGCTTAAAGTGTAACTTGTTTTTTTTTTTTCTTTAGAGAAAGAGAGAGAAGATCAAGAAAAGGAGCAGAAGGAAGAGCCACAAAAAACTGCAGAACACACTTCTGTAAAGGAAGCAGGCAAAGCCAGCCGTTCAGAACGACGTCCAAGTCAAAGTGCCTTGTCCAGTCGTAATGATCGAAAATCAGCCAAAAGTCCTCAAAAGACAGATGCACCAAAGGAGAATAAACATCCATTTGCTCTGTATGGGTGGGGAGAAAGACAAACAGATACTGGAAGCCAGAAAACTCACAATGTCTGTGCTTCTGCTTCAGCAAATGAAGTAAGTAAAAGCTTCTGTTTTGTTAAAGGGCAGTGGCTACTTAGTGCCTGGATAAGACATATGTCTATCTAGGTAAAACTTCTCAGGGATGTGTTTATTTGAGTGCATAGAGATTCTAGCAATAAATTCTTAAGAAAAAAATTCTAGCAGTAAACCTGAAGAGGTTTGACATGTGCAAATCAAATAATTCTTAACTGTTAATTGGTTTTGAAACCTCCCATATTTGACTTAATATTTGCAAGTTCTGATTAAAACTTGGCTATTTTGTTTCTGGCTGTTACAGCACTACCAGCAAGCTTGGCTGTTGTAAATGTATTTCTGCATTCTGAACTTCATGAAAACAAGAGAAAAGCAGCAGGCAGTTAGCACCAGGCACCCCGCAGCAGGCAGGTGTATAAACACTGGGGTAGCACTTGTGCTGTCAAAGAGTGACTGACTGTTCCTGGGGCACTCCCTAGGAACAGGAGCTGCACTGAGAAGGTATGAACATTTTGCTGTGAAAATGTCTTTCTAGCAGGTTGCCAGCAGGGAACTTTTTACTGACAGCAAAGTGGTTTATTGGATTGCTGATGGATTGCAGGATTGATGTAAATATTAGCAAAATAGCACAAATAAAATTCATAGATGGCATCAGAATTCTGCTGTAGGGAGGTCTGTTTCCTGGCTTAGCAAGAAACACAACAGATGCATTTCTTTTCTGTAACTCCCCTAGATTGTTAAAACATAATCATTAATGTATCTTGTCTTTATCTTATTGCTAATGTAGCGTCTGAATCTATGACCTAACCTATCTGAGGATTAAGGTGGGTGATGTTCTTGATGTATAAGATAAAGCTGACTTTTGATGGACTGTTTTGGAAAGGGTTTTTGAAGCACAATCTTTTCCTTCCTGGACAGCTCAACCTTTTGAGGGAAATGAGGAGCTTGGGCCTTGCAGCTCTTGAGAGCAGCTGCCCTTCCTGATGATGGACACTTGCTGGATTGATAAACTTTGGTCAGTGATGGAAATAGTTGACTGGTGCTTTATGTTGAAGCCTAACAGAGGCTGATGTCTGACTTGAGCAGATATATTAATACTTTAAGACTTCTGGTGTTTCTTATGCTAGAAACAGTTACAGAACCCTTAAGGTCAGGTCTTGAGTTTGGAGTGCATGGCAGGACACTTCTGAAACACTTAAAATTTGGTAGTGCTTTGTCACTAAAGATGTTTCTTGGAGTGGGAACTGACTACTTACTGCCTGGCTAGGTCACCTTTCTTGAATGTTTGAAAGGTGTTACTTTCTCCTAATTGAGATGGGAGATGGGGTTTTAGTTCTGGAGACAGAAGGAAGCAAACATAGAAGCTGTCTCTTAGGATTAAATGTGGGGAAAATAACACTTTTATACTAAAATATGTAGGTGTGCCTGCAGCATGCTGTCAAAACTGAGTTATCTGGTCTCTAGTAAGGAGTCTCTAGGGATTGGTTTTACTACTATGGCTTAGATTTTCAGGGATGTTTGGGCATATTGAGGGATGTTTAAAAATTTAAGATGGTAGAAATAGAATTGAGGTTTTTAGAATATATCAAAGTAAGATTGAGAAACATTCAAGACTTTTGGAATCATTTAATAATGTGAAGTTGCAAAGATAATGCAGAACAGAATTTGAGGCATTTTTCTTAAATATTTCTGTGCTTCTTTTCTGTTATGGGTATGAATTACAGAAGAAAACATAATTTTGCTAGCAAACCCTGTTTCTTCAGGATGGGGACTGGGACAAATATCAAGTGATCCTCAGCTTTCCTGGGGGTGCTCCTAGGCTGTTTTCCTGCTGTAATACTAACTCTGGTCTTCTAGATCCATGAATCTGCTTTACGAGCAAAGAACAGGAGACAAGTGGAGAAGAGGAAGCTGTCTCAAAGGCGAGTACGATCAGCAGAAGCAGAGAAAGCCTTGCGAATAAAGCCCTCCCCACCAGATAACCCTTGGATGACAGAGTATATGAGATGCTACTCGGCAAGAGCTCGGTGAATTTGGATTCCCTTAGGCATCTTCAAAAGAAGTTACGCATATCAGGACACTGGTGCAAGGAACCAAACTACTTATGCAAGGTTTTTATAGGGAGTTTCCAGCTGTTAAAATGTTTGTTACAATATTTTTATCTTGGCTACCTACCTCACACTGGGGTGTATTACTGGAGCCATAACATTTAAAGAGGTTTTTAGATATACCTACCCAAACTTTTAAACAATTCCCCTTTTGGGAATCTTTCTAATGTTTCAGTTGATTTGTTTTGGGGGTAGGAGGGGGGAACCTTAGCATACAGGGAGTCAAAGTAAGCACTTTTTTGATCTTGGTTACAAATAATCTGCTGTCCCTTGTTTTAAAAGCCCAAGTCATGGGAAGGTGGGGTTGCAGAAAGCCTGTAAAGGTGTCATGGAGATGCCTTTACATTTATAGTACTATTTAATTTAATACTTCTACCAAAATAAATATATTAAGCGAGGTAACAGGAAAGCCAGTGGGTCTGGTAAACAGCACTAATAAATGTAGATGTTTTAGGCAGACCAATACCAAGTGTTGTCTGCATATAGAAACTTTCAAAAAACCTTGTTTGATTAGTGAATCTGCTGATGCTAACTTTTATTGCTGTTTCTAAGGTCATTAGAATAACCTACTAATTTTCAGGGCAAGAAACAGCTACAGGATTGTTTTGCTGTTGCTGTATGTGTTGAACCAAATAACTGATGTAGACAATCATCTGATAGCTGCTGGTTAATAAGCAGTTCCTTGTTCTACCAGTATCAAGCTGTACCACTGTATAAAGCTTGTGGTTACACTTACTCTAGGCTTAATCATGTAGATGCCATTTTATTGAAGGAGAGGACTGGCTCCTGTCTAGCAAAGTATTTTTAACACTTAAGAATATTTGTTATGCTCAGTGGGAGTCAGAGTGCAATATGCATTCCATTTGGTGGTGTTGTAGAAGTGTACTCTTAAAGGTTTTAAACTTGAAGATCATGTTGATAAAAGTTGTAAATGAAGTCCTGAGAGGCTTTCTGCCTCTCAGAATTGATGCAGGACTCCTCAGTGCTAGGGGAAGGAGGAGAAAGATACTCTTCAATAAACAAGAATATATAATGGAATTTGAACACTCTCACTTTGTAGGTCCTACTACTACATGGTAAGACAGCCATTATTTGTGAGGTCCTCTGGTGATTTGTTTCCCCCCCCCTCAAGCTGCTGTAAATGTAATTTTTTCAGTTTAACTAAGCTTTAGGCTGATTATTGTTGTAGTTGTGAGCTTCAGAGTTTTGTTCAGATGTGTTATATGTTGGTTACATATGTTGGGTATCTCAGTTTAATTGTTTTTGAAGCTTGTGTCTTACAGACTGGACACCTTCTCACAGGAAGCACACTTGCACTTCTGCAGTAGAAACCTGCACTAGTCCTAGCTTCATTCCACAGTCTCAGTGAGTAAGGAGGACTCTAGAATTACTACTGCAACACAGTTACATGCTCAGTGAAAAGTTTGATTTTAAGTGTTATTAAAAGAAAGTAATCATGCAAAGAGACCAAGCACTGCTGCCTCCTAGTGTTAACTACATTACATCAGTGAAGGTTTCATTACTCTCAATTTTAATCTTACTAAGATGTCCTAGAATCCATGAAATGTGATTTCTACCTGCTTTTAAGTGTAAAGCTATAAAAATACAGACAACTCTTGTTCAGGCTACCTACTGGACATCTTACAGCTTTTAAACCTGGGAATGCAAAGTGTGATTAAGTATGTTTCATACACAGCAAAGTCACTGCATTCCAACTTTTAAGTAAACCACAGGACATGACTCTCTAAACCTTTAGAACAGTACCCAAAACTGAGGTGAACTATGCCAGAGGATGCCTTTATTCCATATGAAATTTTAAATTTCCTCTTATGCTGTTTTCTACTTTAAATAGCTCCTGTAAGTATGCTTAAGTTGCTTCTAATGCTGTTTCAATTGAGAAATCCACCCTAGCTTTGAAAAACTGTATCAAAGCAGTAACTCAGTGTTTAATAGCCTTATTCAAGAAAAACTACCTGTCCCTGTTGCCCAGACCTCTGGCTGTGTAGACTTTATGTAACTACAACAGTTAGGTTGTGCCCTCAGTGTGTTTTGTCACATTAAACTGTTTCCTTGATTGTGTAGGGCAGGACTAACCTTGCCATGCTTTGAGACAGCTTCTACTGTTCTCTCTTCCCACTGAGAACAGAGGAGCCAAGATGACTATGTGCCTGCCCTAAGTACCCATTTTTTGATAAGATGGATCTCTCATTAGATGTTGGTCTTGCCAATAACTATAGGAGGCTTAAATGTCTTCTGCCTTGGATACTGGGTACAAAACTTAAAACATCTCAAACAGGCTTGTTCAGATGTTCTACAGAGCATGAGACCCTTCAACAGCATCAATGCTGCTGTGTACTGAAGAAATGATCTAGTTCTTCTCCTTTGCTGGTCAAGACCTGTCCCCCACCAAATCAATTTGCTAGAAGACAGCAGTGATGCTAATCATGTCATGTGAGTCACTGTAATGCTTTTTTCAAATAGTCTGTAGCTAAAACTAATCCTGGGTGCTATGTTGGTACTATTTTGGTTTAAGTAATATCATGCCTGAAGTAAGGGGTAAATTATTTTGCAAATCAGGTAGCCTTCCTGCATTTGGGCATTATTTGACTACAAAAAGGCTAGTAGGTTTGCTTTAGACTATGTGAAATAGTTTAGCTGTGATCACTGCAAGTTGTTTATGCAAAATATTTGGCATGTGCCAGGCTGAAGTCTGGAAAACTTACTTTAGTGTTTGGTGTTCACAAATGAAAAGCTAATTGACTCATAAAGCAGAACTTTTCAAGTGTAAAAGCTTTAACAGTATCCCCTAGATTCTTACAGGAGGTGGCTGTTTTGCATCAAATTGGACTTACTAAAAAATGGAAAACCTAATGAATGTAACCCTATCATCAATTAAGGAAATCCTGAACTTTGTTTTGCATGGACTCTTTTTTAATTCAGCCATGAATACTTCTCACTCCTGTTTTAGAAGTAAAACTTTGTAATAAGAACACAGTAAATGCTCAGTTGTCCAAAATCTTCATTAAAATAACTGTTTATTCATTTTTGTTTCTGAAAGTACTTAGCTAAGTGAAACAAGACTTTTTCAATGTGTAATGCTGCAATTTAACTATAGTGTTGTGAAGACTAGTGTTTACAATGTAAAATGTTGCAATGAAAACTGCATTGAGAATGTCCCTGTAAAATACAGTAGCATGCCTGTTCAGTCACTGCTGTCACATCTTTGCAACTATGAATTACAGATGTTTTCACTGGAAGCTGAGAGATAATAAAGGTGATAGCTAAACTTAACTTGGAGCCAAATGTAACAAAAGTGAGATACAGACCTGAGGTTTTTGGGAAAAATTTTATCCAGGTAGCAAATGCACACTTTAATCACATTTTTAACATGTAGGGAAGTGTACCTGTTCTCTTTTTAATTGTATAATGCAGTGCCACTGAACTGTAAAGGCCTCTTTTTTTTTTTTTTTTTACTGTGATAGGGACCAAAAGCTTGCAATCTGAGGGCCTTATGTGTGGTAACCTGGAGTTCCAGTTTATTTTCCAGCTCAGTTAGTGCACTCAGCAGCAAAGCCATATATGGAGCCCAATTCAACACCTTGACAGTAGCCCCTCTAAAATTTAGGGTACAACTGAATGGCAAGCTGCCTCAGCTATTGTTAGCACTGAATTCACTTTAAAAACTATAGGGGAATACCATCTAAGCTTGAAGCAATATGTGTTTTTTAAAGTTTTTAAACTGTATTTGTTTCTAATGCTTCTGTATTGTCTATATTTAAGGTGTTGTGTCAACTTGTATATGGGAATAAAATGAGTGACACAAAGTGCTTTGACTGCTTGTACGGTGGTTTTGGGTCTCAGGTTTTCCATTGCTCTCTGCTTGTCCCAGTGTTCTCTCCTGGAAAGTGATGGGCTTCTGTAATCACTGGTGCTGGGTAAAGGGTTGGATTAGTTACAAAAGTCCAGCTGAGAGCTGAGCTTGTCTCCTGTGTTCCTCCCTTACATCTTCTTAATTACCTGTTCCCCAACTAACTGGCTTTTCCTGCTGCTAACAAGGAAAAAAATAGCTGATATATTTCAGTCTCTACCTGAAGTGCTATACATGCTGAAGCCTTGGGGAATCTTAATTCAGAACTTTGGAAAAAGGGGGCAACGTGGGGGGAAAAAAACCCATGAAACAGTCACTAAGAACAAGTACAATATTGCAAACAGGAAAAGTTAAGGCATTAAGGGATGGCTACACTGAAGTTCTATATGGTGCTGGTTCTACAGTAAATAAAGGAAATAAAGCTACCTACTATTTCTACTCTGGATTTAGAATGTATTTCTTGAAATCTTTATAGTGTTTAATTCTTTCTGCACATATAATATAATGCAAATGAGAGTTGCATTATATTCAGCATTTTTTTAGCATTCATGTTTTAAGGACTTATCAGGGCTGTACTTTTGAGCCATAATGGACCTAGCTGAATACAGAGAAAGGACAAGAGGTGGGTCAACTGTGAATTGCCTAATAGTTTGGAGAGCCTGTAAGTGTAAATATATCCTGTATTTTCCCCTTGCTTTAGGTTTTTAAAGCATTAAAGAGATCTTGCACAAGTACATAGAATTCACTGTCAGACACCTAGAAAAATCAAGGAAGATTCTTTATTTGGTGCTAGATACAAGCATTAAATGAAACGGTGTAGGCAAACAGACTCATTAAAAGGCAAGACACAGGCTTTAATAAGACATTTAAATCTTTTAAGGTCTGAACTGGTAAAGCTCCATATCCAATAATTGTAGTATATAGGTATCCAGTATTTAATTTAAGTTTCATTTAGAACTCCAAGCCCTCTCACTTTGGTAAAGTAAGGATTTTACACCAAAACCATACATAATTTATTTATCACCTACTGGTTAGGTGAGCTAGGTTTGGTTTGCTGTATGAACTATAATGCTAAAGCTTAAACTCTACTCCAGGGCTTAATGGTATGATGCTTATTTTTAGAACTAAAACTCCTCAGAGGAGAAACAGTAAACTTGCACTGGTGAAAGCTATTGCTTGCAACAGTTACTTCTCTCACAAGCTGCCATTTTAGAAACTTTCTTTTTAAAATGTCAGTGAGATATGCAGCATAAAAAGCTGTGATACTACAAAACATGCACATTAACCTGGTTAATGTGTATACAGTAAGAGAATACATTTAGAACTCATTATAGTGACACTATTCTTTCCTTCCAGATAGGAAGGGGACAGCTTAAGACAGCTGGTTACAGAAAGGATAAAACTGTGCTTACTGCTTCTTAACCACAGACACTTGACCAAAATGATCTTAAGAACCAAGTATACAAAAGAGGACAGTCTTGTATGTTAAAGAAAAAGGACAGGAAGAAGTATAAGAAAATCCCTGCCAAACACCTAAAATGTCTGTTTAAAAGCAACAGTCCTCTATTCTGTTCAACTGCTACTGTAAGAACAGAAAGAAGTTTTGAGCAACAGCCAACACCCCTTCAGCCATTCTCACAGTGACAGGAGAGAGACCTTTAGCTTTACTTGTGCAGCGTCCCAGCTGGTAAGTAAGGGCTCAGTGTTCACTTTTGTTAGTGTACCAAGAAACCTGATGATTAGATTGTGGTAATGGAGGGAACAGACTCCCTAAAGTCTTGTTTTTTCCCAGCATTCCAGAACAGATTTGGAGCTTCCAAACCAAGACCATCCCCTCCCCAACTCTGGTAGAAACACAACACCTCCCAGTTAATAATATGCCATTTGGACTGGTGGAAGACACAACTACATCCAACATCTACTTCCCAGGACTTGCTTTTAAGTAATTCTAGTTTCTGAGTACTGGAAGCCAAAATAAATTGAGTGAGGATTAAGACAGGTAAGTTGCTTTGGAGTTCGTTGATGTTCTTGTAAATGCACAATTAAGCTGCTTCAAAAATACTTTATACTCTTATCAGGAAGAGAATACTCCTTGGGAACAATTGTCATCAATCATGTAACAAATCCAGTCCTAAATATTAACAAGAAACATAGGAGAGAGATTTAACATAAGTCTTTGGACCCAACAGCCTTTTAAAAACTAAACCTAGGCTTTTTAAGTACAAAGGAAACTTACTTAATTCCTTTTAATTCAGAGATGACTTAAGGTGTGCATCTTTCAGATAAGCATCTATTTGAACCAAAAATATTCGGACAAAGAGAATAGTTTTAAACACAATTCTGATTCCATGACAGATGGTATTCCCCTGTGCAGCATTCTTGCTTTGCTCTTGTGCTTTAACTGCCCTCTGAATTACAGCTTCAGTTCAGTTTTCTGGTTTAGTTTTTAAACATGCATTTGACAAGTAACCCCTAAATAGCAAAGATTCATATCTAGGAAATAATAAAGCATGTTTGACCTTGGCATTTCAATACTGGGTTCAGATCAAATTAATTATTTGTTAATTTGCACTTCCAAGTTATGCAAATAACTAAGTAAAAATGTCACTAGTTATTTTCCATCAGGGCAAGTGAGATTGTCCCCCTGAACTGGTTGAATTCAGTGGCCTCCAGAACCACTAGCTTAGTTCTGCAGCTCCTTACTGGGCAAAACAAAAGCCACAGGTCTCTCACCTGATCAGTTGTCATAGCACTGTAAAAATGATAGCAATACTTCTAGTTTCATCCTCCCTCTTGGACCCTCTGCAAGTCTCTTCCGCTTCTGTCTCCAGTTGACTGATTCCTAATCTCTTGCCCCATGCCCCTTCCCCACAATAAAAAGAAGGCAGGAAAAAAAAGTCTAAATTATGCGATTTAACATAGGGGAAAAAAAAAAAAAAAAATCACTACCACAGCTGAAATTCCCCTTGACAAGTTTCACAGGAAGAAAGAACTACATAGTATAGTTGTTTTTTTCCTTCCATCCCATGAGTCTCCTGGGGGCAACATGGACAGCATTACATACAGTGCACTCACATGAAGTTCAAAGGTAGAGCTCCAGCAAGACAGACTGGAAGTTCCTAATTTTAAAGTCTAATTTTAAAATTCAAGTTCTTAATTGTACTTCATGAATGTTTAAGAAAAATAAAGTAGTATCTTAAATGTCATACATTCTGGATACTTTAGCACCACCAATCCGGGATCAGTTTGTACCTCACCAGGTATGCTTCAGAGATCCCATTTCCACAGCTGACTGCACTCTGTTTGTGATATGAGGTCAGGAGAACTACTGTGGCAATTCTCCATAAACCCATGTCCCTCCCTAGAACTACAACACGCACAGAAGATGCACAGTTCTGTTCACATATATATTCCTCCTTCATTATGTCAGTGCTATGCAAAACATCAGGACCAAGACAAAAAGATCCAAGTCAGTCAACAGCCATTTGAGACACTTAAAAGTATTTTTATAAACTTCAGAAGTTTGATAAAAGAGATTCAGAAGTTTTTAAAACTGTGATAAATAGGGTATGTGAATGTCAGTAAAAAATATTTTTCCAACTTGACACAGCAGTAAACGTAAGTATGGATCCTAAACATATGTTGAGAATCAGTCATGTTAACAGGTTGTTAGAACATGGCAAACTAAGTAGGAAAAAATAAAACAACCCCTGACTGACAGTGCCAGTGGTTTTATAAGTCAGATCATAAATATAAAACTATTGTGCAACAAACATACATGACAAAGCCTATCTCAGTTAATTTGTTTATATGATAAAAAAATAAAATATTAAACTGCTTGTAGTGCAACATTCTATCAGCATACATAAGTATACCATGCTTTGTAAGTTTACTGTTACATTATTTACAGTATATAGCAATGCTTTAAACTAGAGGTGAAAGAACAAAAACAGGTAAAGGAGAATGTTCACATACAGCTATGAGTCTTAATATTGTCCACTGAATTACCAAGTTTGCTTTGCAGACTTTTGTGTCCTGTGAACATTCCTGCCCCACGCCACACACTACACCTTTCTGTCAGCAGTGGTCTGCTCTGTTTGTAGATAGAGGAAAGATCTTTTTAAGAACTGCACAGCCTTCAAGCTTTTCTGTTTCTTCAAACCATTTGCAAGGACAGCTGTAAAATACACAAGAACTCCATCAATTATCTACATCTGATCAATCTGAAAACTCAGCTCTTGAAGTAAGATCAATAAATATTCACTCCTGTAGTGTCGTAGCAAAGCTGGACTAAATTACTGCCCTTTTCCAGCAGTCTCTTAGTTGAAGGATGATATTTTATAGGAGGAAAATAAGGGAGGAAAGCAGTTCAAGGATTCCTATCTTATTTAAAATTCTGAGCTTTAATGGGGAGCTAAGCTCCCAGAATACAGAACAAAATATGAGAAGGTAGAATTGTATGTTGCCTTATTTCATGTTCTGTAAAGCTTATACTGGTTTGCACTGTTCAAACTGATAAAAAAAATGATTACAGTAAAAAATGATGCAGTAACTACGCCTGCAGTACTTGTTTAATTTGATAGCACTGTCCTCAGAGAAATAAGGATTAATTATATCAGAATAATTAACTACACAGGGAGAAAAGACTGTCCTAACATCCACTTAAATACTGCAATGAGTTAAGTAAAATCCATGAATATTGAGAGGTGTCTTAAGGACAACTCTTATACAAAAGAGCAGCCTGTTCTTAGCAGTAGGTTATCTGCCTTTTATGTCTCTTCCCCTACCACTGCTAATGGCACAGATCTGTTCCTCACTTCCTCTGAAGAATGTCTTTGGAAGACTTCTAGAAGACTGCACACCCATTCCACAGGCTGCAACAGTCCTAAAAGAGCTACTTCAGATGACAACACTGCTTAAGCAGCAAATACTGCTATTCTCCTGTTTACATTTCTGCTCATAGCAGACAGGAATCAGAACGACTTCAGGATGTCATAGGTAGGGAAAAGAAAAAAGTGGAAGTTTAAAATCCAGTATTATATCTTTAATTTTCAGATCTCAGTCTTTAAACTTAGTATTTCAGAAAAGACTATATAACAGCTTTAGACAAGATACTGCACCACACATTTCGTGAATTCTCATTGCTAGTAATATTTGTCCACAGTACAAAAGAAATTATTCACCTTCTCTACATTAGGTAACTATTAGGGCTATAATGCATTTTAGGAATACAAAATTTTAAAATGTTTTCCGCAGCATTACTCAGAATAAGCAAAGATCAAGAAATACTTCAGTAAGAGCACTACTCTTGCTTTAGTGGGCAGATGGTAGAAGAAAAATCAAAGTACAAAAAAAGAATGATTTCTACTGTACATTATTGCCCTAGATTCTGTGTTACTTTACAGGCTGTGAAAAAGCAAAGCACTCAATACAGCATATTTATGAAATATGGTAATTTACCCAACACCCTGAGATTTTTGTAACCTTACCTTCTGTATCTAAAGTAAGTATTGGGGATTTTGTGTTTTGTTTCTTTAACACCCACATTCTTGAGCACTTTGTGCTTGTGCTCTACGTGGTGATCTCAGCTGTCTCAAGGCAGCATCTCCATACTGAATACCTGAGCCCATTCTTTCCGGATCCAGTTCTCCTGATGAGAAACAAAATGCTCATAAGAAGATGGATCACTTGCAAATAATACATTTCAATTTAACTGACAACATTAGATTAAAAATGCATAATGATATTCTGCTCTAGTTATGGAGAGATCTATTATTGCAATTCTGTTTACTTTTAGGCAATTCCAAACCTGTATCATTTTCCCCTGTAATTTCAACCTCATGCCCTTAATCATAATGACAAAGCAGTTTGTTTTCAAGTTAGGTTGCAATGAAAAATGTATTTGCACTAACTGCTTCTAACAAAGGAAATGTCCCAAATGTTTTCTGCAAACACTGTTAAAAATTCCTCCTTTCAGAGACTGATATGCAAAGAAAGTAGTACTGCAGATACCAAGCCAAACAAAAATGGATCAATCTGACAGTAGGATTCCATAAAGCACTGCCCCTAGAGGAAATGATCTCAGCCTCCTCTACCTCTGGTATCCATTTCTGCCTACTCCATACCATGTGCCTTCAAAAATGTTCTTACAGCTGTATGGTAAGATTAGAAACATTTAGTCTAAAAAAAAAAATCCAACCCAAAGAATCCCTTTGAATAATTCAGACCACTTATTCAGGTTCATTGCACACATGAGCCCTTTGTAAGTCATGCAGATGATACTACAGTTAGGAGACCAGCTGATAGCTCAAGGGTAGGGCTGCCATTCAGAAAAGACCTTTGCTGATCTAGAGGAACAGGCCAGCATGAACCTCATGAAATTCAGCAGCTGCACATGCAGAGCTCTGCACCTGTGATGGAACAAACCCAAACACTGCTACAGGCTGGGGACTGACTAGGTAAATGGTAGCAATTGGGTAGCACTGGGACTCTCTTCCTGGAGCATCTCAGACTGTGCCTTGACAAGTCCTGGGCTACTCGCTCTCACTTTGAACCTCAACATGCTTTAAGAGACCTCCATAGGTTCTTTCCAGTCTCCATCTTTCCATGATTCAATGCATGTATGCTGGCACAAAGAAAACAGCAGCAGCTCACAGAAAACAGGACTTACTTCTCTTGTGGTAATGCCTCTTCAAATCAGTCATGGAACTACAGTATCATGAGAAAATAGTTACACTTTGGTTTTGGGTTTTGTTTGTTTGTTTAAAACAAAAGCTGCTGTTTGGCATTGATTTGATGCAGTAATCAGGGAATTCCTATGAAAATATCATATTCTTTTCATCTAAAAACTTGTGTTTGGCAATCAAAATGTGTAACTAGAGTCTAAGACAGACTTTTCAATATGGCCAATACCTAAAACTTTGATGATATTAAAAAAACTAGAAGATGAGAGAGAAAAAATGGAATGCAAATTAGCTGTAATGACACCTAACACTTAAACCTGTCTCTGATAGAAATCAGTCCACTCGTGCTGAAAAGCCTCCAGGACATTTCTAGATCTACAAAAGTAAAAGTGGTTTTAACCAAGAGGCAGGAAGGTCAACTTCAGAGAAAAATAGCTGCTAGGAAACATCCCTGAAATTTTCTATATTATTGTTAAAATTCTTGAGTGTATTTCTTGCTACATACAAGAAAGAATTAAAAGTTATGTCTGCCCTGATACTAGGTTTTTACTCTGCATTGCTAAAAACATCTAGCATCAAGCTTGATGTTTGTAGGGCTATAGCACCCTACAGAACACAACTACACTCAGAGCTGACTATTATATTAAGTGCTGTGTAAAAACATCCATAATTCACAGCACCACTCCTTTTAGATACACAGATCTGACTTAAAGTTCATTCCTATTGAAGTATATAGGAAGCAGCTATAAACCACATGGGTTATTCCTCCACAATGGGTTAATTCTATTAGAGAACTCTGAACAGCGGTTTCCATGTGTACTCTTAGTTTTCAGGAAAAAAAAAAACCCAGACAACATTACAAGAATATAAAACTCAATTTACCTGATTCAATTTTATTGAGTATTTTTCTTGCACACTGTACAAAGGCCTCTTCAACATTTTCTCCTGTTAATGCACTTGTTTCCAAGAACATCAACTCTGCATTCGACACCAGAAAAAACAATCTCAAAACAAGTCTGGAATATCTGATATAGTAATTCAAAGCATGAAAGCTAGGAACAATAAAAGTTTTCTTAAACTTAAGGAGAACTATCATCAAATAGTATGGTCCAGAAAAATTATCTTTTGCTGGCAAAACTCCTAAAAAAACCAAAAAACTTCCTCTGAAATTTATACATTAAGCCTAGAAAGTCGCAATCTGAAGATATAACTTGGGCTGTGCATGCAAAACAGCACTTGAAACCAAAGAACTCCATATAGTTTCCCATTAATAGCAAGTTATATGCGAAAGGACAGCCAGACACAGTTGGTAAAAAAGATTATGTATAAGTGATTTATAAAAGCAAAACCAGATTTTACTGGTGGCAGGACTGCTGCACAGAAGCTCAGACTGAGACTGGCTTTATCTGCCACAGAAACGTGCCCTCAAGCACTGGAAGTTCTGAATACTAAGGTAATAGTCCTCTGGATCCACGCCGTGCACTGAACTCCATGAGTTTACTCCCATGAGTAAAACTTGTTACTTCCTACTGCAGCATATCTCATCCCTTCTATAATCTACAGAATCTATAAGATGCTGAAGACTAGGAAATCATGCTCTTCATTTTCTCCTCAGCCCTTTGGAGGCAAGGTAATATCTAAAGTTGCATTACATTCCCTATGGAATATATCTCCACATCAAAGGTATTCTTTAAGTAGCAGCTGTGACTGGAAAAAATCACTGGTAATGAGACTTAAATAGTACATGCAGTTCTCACTGCACTGTCCTCTCTCTATACCTCATGTACAGACAGAACTCTCTTTTCTGTAGAGACTTGACAAGGTACAGTGGGGAAAGTACTCCCTAACTGCAGGAAAAAAAAAATATAAAAATTTAAGCATCTTTGAATGCTACATGAAGATTTTGTACTACTTACCATTTTCTTGTGCAAACCGAGATGCTTCTAAGAAAGTAACTTCACGATCTGCATCAAGATCCTTTTTGTTTCCACACAGTATTATCACAATATTTTGACTTGCTAACATTCTTGCATCCGTCAACCAATTAGTAAGTGCATTGTAGGTTTCCCGGCTATTTAGAAAATCACATCCTTTATTAGAACACACTCATTTCTAGTGAACGGATCACTGAACTAAAACTCAAAAGGCAAATCTTTTTTGCCAGAATGCAAACCACAAAGTTGCTGCTAGTCAGGCAAGTCATCTATACATCTCAATATGCCAGCTATGAACTGGGAACAGTAACAAGTTCCTTCACGAAACTATTTAAAAGTCTAAAGTTTTCAAAAGCAAAATTAAATCAACCACAATATATAAATAAATATAAACAATTATTCCCTGTTAATGTGAAAAGCTAGAATCTTAAGCACTAATCTAGTTTCAGCCTTTTGTGCATGAAATTTTGGGATAACAGAATGAGTTATTGTTTAATATGGAATTCAACTGTTAATTTTCAGGTGGAACTGTAAAAATTTACTCCACTTGTGGAGAACTGCATGCCTGCACTTTCACATTTGTGTCAAGACCACTAATATCAGAGGCAGTTACCCTGGACACACCACTAGTCATTGCAGTGATGGTCAGAGATAAAGCCTTCAGGCAGTAAGACTGACAGGTGAGTCCAACAGACCTTAAGCACAAACCACAGATTTCAAAGACTGCTCAGAGGAGAGCAGTTCACTCACTGGAAAAAACCTAACAGATCTAGCAAATCATCATTAATCAGCACAAAACTTATCTGACAAGGTAATGGTCACGAGGAAAAAAAGGAGGAAATGTGTAACAGTACGGTATTCTACTGGCTGCCTGTAATACTAAAGTATTAGAAGATGTAGAGATGAACAGAATTTTGAGCTACAGTTAAGGAATGTGTAGGCAGAGCTAACTCCTCCAGAATGACCTGTTATACCAGCACACTGATAAGCACTTTCCATAAATAGGGGTGTCTGCTCTTAATTTCTGCTGGAAGGCTTCCCGAGCCAGTGGTTGCATGTAGTCCACCACGACTAGAACAGCTACTGGTGGGCCAATTCTTGTGTAATCATTTGAGACTGTTTATATTTATTACATTCACAATATCTCATGTAAGCAACTTCCAAACCTTAAATACACATGAAACCAGAAGTACTTTTCATACTTAATTTTCTTTTCTTCCTGCCCATTCTCTGTTAGAGGATTAGGTACTTGGGAGTGAATCATTATGCGTTAATCATATCTGGTAGTCTATAAGCAAAAGAGTTGCTAGTTTTCTTACCTGGTTATATCATAGACAAGCAAAGCCCCTGCGGCTCCTCTATAGTAACTCCTTGTTACAGACCTGAAATAGAGTTATAGATATACACTTCTGTAATATCTTCATTGTTTTAAATCTAGGTTAATATAATGCAATCTATGTTATGACACAGAATTCTTATTTACATATTTAAAATAAAATGTGTGTTTTAGCCAACGTTATCAGCTGTGCAGCAGCAGACTATTTACAGCCAGACTTCTGATGAAGCACTTTCACTAAATATAGCTGTATAGGGATTCTCAAACTCCATTATGACGTGTGTGCTGCTGAAGCTACACATACCATCATACTGTATTGCCTGCCAGAACTGGGAGCTGGTGGTGGTATCTGTGACATGAAAACAGCATAATTAACTTATGTTTGAACTCCCAGCAGTGAGGAGAGAATGAGCAAAGGTGCTGTAACTGAACAATTCAGGATTCCTTAAGTTGAAGAGAAGGAGGCAAGGAAAGCAAAATAAAATATCCTTCAAAAGGTAGAGGAAGAAGAAAAAAATCTGCTAAGTACACAGAGGTGTGATCAGCCTTAAAAAGAAAGTAATTACATCGATTATAAGAAGCAACAAGAACAAAGGGATCTGCAATTCTGTGAACACTTTGAACTTTAAAGAGCAGAATTTGCACAAGCCTCTGAAAGTACAGGGCCTCCAAGCTCCTCAGAATCCCAGTACATTTGGTCAACACACTGAAGAGATCTCATTCATGGAGAGTATGTAGCACTGCGCAGCTTTACTGAGTCACAGATGTATCCAAGGACTTGTCTAATAAGAGGACATTTACCTGGATTGCTGTCCATGACTCAGACTTCTACCACCATACTGACCTTTGTAAACCACTGCTCCCCCACCCCTCAAACCAAAGAAAACCTCCCACACACCCCTCACCCCCCAAAAACATAAAAAACTGATGTCCTATTTGATGGTAAATGTACTCAGGAATGTAGTAGATCTTAATATTGAATTTGATCTATGCCTCAGATGTATGACGCAGTCAAAATATCACATTAAAAGTACATTGGTGGTTCTAAGCTGACAAATATATTGCTTTTTCTTTAAGAAATTTAAGATATCTAAGTCTTTCTAGAGGTGCATTTAGCCAAGTGAACTTGACAACTGATTTTTTTCCTTCTAATAAAATAAAAGTATACTATGAAATTGTTCTCATGCAGACTTTGAACAGGTTACAACTTCCTGGCATTTACTTATTCGAATCAACAGAAGGTCTTCTAAATATCTTCTAAACACAGTTACGTACATGCAGTTAGTTAAAAAACTATTCTGAGCTTGGCTAGTGAACAAACTTTTAGCCACACATTCTACTCATATACCTTAACCATTATAGAAAATACCCAACGAAACAAAGGGCATAACCTCAGATTCTGCAAGGCAGCTTTGCTTTGCTGAAATCAAAGGATCTGTGTCGCTAGGTCCAAGTTAGAAGATCTGGCCTAGTAAACAATATGAAAGCAAACAATTCCACTGACAAAGAAACTATGCTTACTTATAAGCAGAGATAAATAATATTCAACATCCACAGCAACAATTTAATAACAAACACTTAAAATGATTTAAAAGGGTACCTGAATCTTTCTTGTCCTGCTGTATCCCATATCTGCAATTTTACATATTTGCCACCAACATTTATGATCTTTGAACCAAATTCCACTCCTATAGTATGATTTGAATCATCTTTGACTACAGAAAAGAAAAACAGACTTATTTTGAGAATGGAGTAAATAATTAAGTTTTTACATAATCCAATATAGATATAATCAATACTTCTCAGCGTTCAAATTACAAACTACTTGCTAAACCATCAAATTTAGTGCCACTCAAGTTCTACTGCCACCATGCAGAAACATTCTTATAATTTTTGAACAGTTTATTAAATTCAAAATTACTGCTAGAAAGCCCTGCCTTAATCAAACCATTCCCAGATCACATTAATAAACGGCAAGATAACTTTAGTACATTTTCCAACTGTGTTTTCTAATACTTTGATGCAATTTAAAAGTAATATTCACGAAAAAGCAGAACACAAAAATACAGAGTCTTGTCCATGAATAAGCAAGAACTTCTTCTTTAAAGCCCAAAGTTAACTTGCTTACGTACACTGTTGTGTACACTTGCTCTATGTACTCTGTTGATATCACAGATTCTCACCAATACACACCTGCCCTTACCAGAAGCAAGGTCACGGTTCAAGTTCAGTCACAGAATCATGCCATGTTCCTTAGAGAATACACATTATTATCCTAGAGCTACTCCTCAAGAGATAAAGTGAATTACCTTCCACTTGAGAAAGATAAGTCACCTTAGATTTACAAAGGCTTCGAAACACCTGTTATTTTTGTTTAACCACAATGTCAAATGTACTATCCAACAGGAAATTTCTTTTACGTCATCTATTCATCTCCAAATAACACCTACAATGGAGTCTCTATCAGTATTTATCATAGAATGCAGTCCTTCACAAATAATATGGAGTATGTATTTACTTAGAAAGAGACTAGATGTTGGGAGATTTGAGCTCTGTCCAACTGGCTTTCTAAATCTACTCAAGCAATTCAACTTTTCTTTCATCTGCTCAGTATTTTTTCTAAAAGATCCAAGTCTCTCTATATATCTAGGGAAGCTTATAGCTGCAAGATATAATACTTATAAAAAGTAAGTCTGTGTTTTCATCAACATTCTGTTATATCTATTTAAGAGTAATAGAGAATACTGCTCAAGATCAGGCTTTCGATTAGAGGCAAACAGTGAGCAATAAAGACTTACAGTATGGTTCTGAAGATAATTCTCAAAGTCTTCATCTATAGAAATAAGAATAACAGCAACTTCCATACAAAGAATAGATACTCATGTAGGCAGAGCCTTCATCTGTGGTACAAAGCAATGGAGAACTCTTACTGTGCTTACATATACTTACATTTCTTTTCAATAAATTGGTGCAGTAAACAGGATTTTCCAGTTCCAGCATTCCCTATGACCAAGAACTTAAAAAGGAAATCTGAAGATTGAAAGACAAAAAATTGCTAAGTTTTAATACGCACTCACATTTTCGTCACAAGACCAGGTATACCAGCCAGCTACTCCCTAGTAGCTGTTATTTCAAAGAGAAGGGAACAGATGACAAAATTAGCAAAATAACAACAGAACTGAAGAATAACCCAGTGTACTCAACAGTGATGTTACAAAGTAAGAGCTAGAAATGTTATTTGTTTATGGAGATACAAGAACAACAAGAAGAGATGGAAACGGCCGAATTTGAACTCAGTTGGAATAGGCTGAATTACAGGTATATGGTTTGCTTGTATTCTAGCAACCTGTTTTAAGGGTACGTAAGCTATTAGCTATAGTCAGTACAAATGCCATATATAATGATGTGATTTCTTGAAATCTGTATGTTCTTGTACTTTTAACTTTTATTCACATTAATTTGAACTTCTTTATGTTAACTGCTTCTCCCAAATAACTTGTGATAGGACAGGAGGAAGTTGCCTCAAGTTACAGCAGGGGAGGTTTAGGTTGGATATCAGGAAACACTTCTTTACTGAAAGAGTGATCAGGCACTGCAACAGACTGCCCAAGGAAGTGGTGGAGTCACCATCCCTGGAGCTGTTCAAAGAACATGTAGACATGGCACTTTAGGACATGGTTTAGTAGGCATGGTGATGTTAGGTTGACGATCTTGGAGGTCTTTTCCAACCTTAAAGATTCTATGACTCATTTTAATACTTGTAAAGCTGGAACAACTACAAAGTTTACAGTCAAGCAGTAATTTTTATTCTGGGATGTCTGCTTTCACATTTCCTCCACACAGTAAATTAAGATACAGGTACTTCTGGCACTTTACCTATTTATGAGTCATTTACATCAGTGTTCATTAGTAATATGTTTATTCAAGACTTATGGTTCATTTGTATTAACAGTTACACGAAGTGCTTTAACACTGCCTCCTCACATCTGCTTTCAGTTTGGCTAGAGACTGAAGAAAGCTTCCACTCTCATACAGACTGATAAACCGTGATCAGAAAGTTTACAATTGCTTCCCGTAATATACAGCCATCAAGGCAACCTTTAGTGAGTTTGTGCAAGACTCACTATTTTTCTACCAGCAGCGGCTTTTTTAATAGCCATCTTCACAACTTTATTGCAGCTTCTCTTATAAACATAGCAGGTCTCCAGAAGACATTAGGTAAGTGTGCAATGAAAAGGATTAAGTTTGCAATATCAACAAAAATTAAAACTTAACATTAATTTCATTAACAGTGTTCAGAACTGTCAAATGGGTTACATAGATATTGGTCCAGGGGATGGCAGAATGAAAAAAAAAATTAAACTATGCTAAGCAAGTCAAACCACTCATACATTACTACTAGAACTTCATTTGAGTCTTTAGTTCTACAAAATGATTTTAACAAGTATACAAATCTCATTCCATTTCACGTAGGAATTGTTATTTCTTATGGTACATCATAAACACCCCCTAGCAATGGTAAAAGCACAAAGCAAGTTTCTCACATGGTAAGGTAACTCCCACTGTTGAAAAATTAATAACAAAACAGAGGTCTATGAGTCTTGGGAACGTCCATCATCCTTTGTCTTCACTTATATTCTATATTTTATTCATATTTAAAATGAGCTAGTGTTTTACAACGATTTTTGCTTTTTCACATTTTACCTGTGCATGATTTCTGTTGTTTCAAATGCTGTAACAGGCTCGATATAGATTCTGTATTCTATCCGTCTCAGAAAGACATTGCTGCCTCTTGCTCACAAATATGACCATTTATACGCCCAAGACATTCTGTTCCAAACTCCTCTCATTCTTCACGCCCCCACCCAGCTGCTCATGCTTTCTGGATGAAAAAATAGTTACAAAAACGATTTTGCTTCAGGTTGTGAAAATGTTGTGTGTTCTCTCCTGTAAAGCAGGGCCCTTCATGCAATCTGAACTGCAAAACATGCTGAAGCTGAGAATGCTTCATTCTATCAAATCTTCACTGTTAGTATAAAACGTAGATATCAAATACCCCCAAAATGTTAGGTTAAGAAAAAAACCTCATCTCTGAAAGAAAGCCAAGTTTCTCTCTTTATGGACCAAAAATCACTAGTTAGCAGCCTCATGTACCTTTTTGTATATTTAAACTACCGTGGGTGTGTGTAATCTCACTGGTTTTACCACTTTCTGGAAGTTCCTCAAAATGTGAGATGTTCCGAGACAGTTACAACTAAAATAATCTGTTTCTGGTCTCTGCACTTTTTCAAAAAATAAATCTGGTATCCAGTTAAAATTGCTTGTCTTTTGTATCTAGTAAGTGCTGTTTGTCAGATCATCTTGTTAAAGAGAACTACAAAATTCAAGCCTACCTTCCTTTCTTCCCCCACAGAAGACTTATTATTGACAGTATTATAACAGCTACTGTCAAACTAAACCAGGAAAAGAATAAAAACAAAACTATTCCTACATTAATTTGCTCTGTGATTGTAAGCTTTGGTTGTTACACGTAGTTCACAAAGCTATACTCGTGCAACCCACAAAAACATGCTGATAAGCAAATTTAACACGCTGCTCCGTGCTGTAGGCCAGCGAGAAATTTAAACAACACTGTTGCTGTCAGGGACTGAGCTGAAATAGCTTCAGAACACAGTGTATTTTTCCTTTCCTCACTTAAAACAACTGATGTGTTTTAAGTTGAGGTGCTTCACATTTTGCTCTGAAAGTCATATTTGGGGATTTTATATCAATATCTTTAAATTGATAACATTCTAGTCACACTTTATAACAGACTCCCAATTCTTATCAAGAATCTATTGCACCAGACAACTTTAAAAGGGAATCTTTCCTACAAATACATCACTTACATACCGATTCAATACCTGCTTACTTGGTAGACAAAAAAAAAAAAAATATATATATATATATATATTTCCCTCTGACAAAGAAAGCAAACAGGTTTTCTAAGGTGCATTTTGCAACTGCAGTTACAATTCACTTGTTTACAGTATGGAAATAAGATAAGTGTGGTTTATTCTACCATAGAATGGAAATATCAAAGTTTTATAACAAAAAAATCAAAACCTTCCTACACCAAAGGTGGCAGCAATGTTTCCAAACACATGTAGACTTGTAGAGTAAATGACACTTCCAAGTTACATTCACAAATGTAACTCTGCTTCTACCAGTTCAAACTCCAATTTTATGTGAATTGTTCAAAATAACAAGTCCAAAAGTCTTTTGCTAACAGTTTATCCATAAGCACTGGATAACAGGTTTCAGGAAATACAGAATACTTTGCACGTTTAATCACTGCAAGGAAGGACAAGAAAAGGGATTTGCCAATACTCAAAGTCACAAGTATCCATATTTAATAAGTTTTTAAGTTCACGGTCTAGCATATTAATGAGTAAGGTAATATCAAGTAAGAATAGGGAGAACATTTTTCATTTTGTTATTCTGGAACTTCTGTATGATAATGGGAACCACATCAATTACATTTTTATAAATTTTAAAATTGTTTTATTTAGGACATGAAATACCTTCTCTTTGAACTGTACAGATGTATCTAAAAAATTAGCATAGTTCAGAAACACAGAAGCTGAATGAGATTGGACAGATAGCTTCTTTCAGCCCAACTGCAATATCACTGTGTACTCACAGTTGGGAAAAACTTTTATTCATTCTTTGCAATTTCACCAGTGTTTGAACTACTGCTTAATTGCTCTAGTTTTTATTTTTGGTTTGCTCTTCCCAGAGGAGTTAAGTCTTTTTTTTTTTTTTTTTTTTTTTTTGCTTTCGCAATTGACAAAGCAGCTCTGAGCTCAAACATTCCAGTTAGCTGCCAAGGCTGTCACCCTAGGGAAGTTTTTCTTTTGAATTCCGTTGCTCCTCCTTCATGGAAAAGTTGAAAAGCAATGTCATTCAGATGTTACAAATGCTTGCTACCAAGCTGGCTACTGAAAAGGTCCAGAAAAATTCAAGTACTTTGCCAGTAAATAAGATCATCATTATACAGAAAAGATTTAGTAAGGAAACTGAACTCTGTGCCAAAATGAAAGAGTCACAAGACATGCACTACAGAAAGTATAAAGATAGCACTGCACGGCTGTTTAAAGAAATAAGGCAATATAAAGAATCAACTTACTCCCCTCTGTGAGCTACATGCATCATCTGATTCCAAACTGGCTGGGGGTACAGGGAACAAAACATTTTCTACCATCGGTGAAAAGGATTAAAGGATTAAAAGGTGTGGCTCCACCCTGAAGATATATCAGCAGCTAAACTACATGTTCGGTTGAGGGAGGAGAGGGGGCAGCTGAGGGGAAAGGAGAAGGGAGACAACTGTGGGCTTTGACTCAAGTACTGGCAAGAACAGATGGTTGATCTGGAAACCACCCCCAGACATCCAGCCTTCTCCTTCACCTGAAGTTTACTCCAGCAGAAGGAATAACTGAACACCTTCTGAGCTACTGCAGCCTAGTCTTTAAAATGTAATGAGAATGAAATTGTTTCTTAGATGCTTGCTAATACAGAAGGGAAAAAAAAGAGACCAGATTACATCCTCAATTTCAGTTCAGTCTTCTTCCAACTCCTTGGCAACGAGTAAAACTTATATTCACTAATGCTGACCCTTTGAAAACTCATTCATGCCATGAAAAAAAAAAAAAAAAGTCTTCTAGCAGTCTTCTAGTAACTGGATATCTTCTATTTTGCAGAGGTCTCCATAAGGAAAGAGTGCTCTGAAGCATTCCTACTGGCATATGCTGCCTCTAAAGGAGAGAAAAGAGGAGCTATTCTCCCTGTTTACTCTTTTCTCTAGCAATAAGAGTCAACAAGATAAACAGGTAGAACAGATAAACCTGGCTGTATTCCAATCTGCATCATGAATGCCTGAAAGAGGGAAGATCCGCTTCCTTACAAGCAAAAGAGCTATGCCTTCTAAGCAATAAAATCAGATTTGAAATAAACTGAAGGCCAGGATGATAAATGCAGAGACCATCATTTGGGGGTGGGGAATGTGTGAGATGTGGAGAAAAGGATTAATCAAATTGTCTAGATCAAAACCGAATATTTTTAAATGGACAGAAAGACTATAAATTAAGATAATGACAGACATTGATAAACTCATGTGATCAGACTGGGAGTAGTAGATACTGGTGGAGAAAACATTCATATGTTTTCACATGGTAACTATCTGCAGAGAGGCCATCGCATCTCAGAAAACTAGAGTTAAGTATTTTTCCTATGAATAAGAGATTTGTTTCCAATGTTACAAATCCAACCACTTTTCTAAGCCTATCTGTACGGGATGGAAAGCTTGAGGTTACATAATTAGGATGGGTCATAATCCAGGTGATAAGAAGAAAAATCCAATTCATGAATAAGCATCTACAAGAGCAGTAGCTACAGGGGCACTGGGGCAATACAGTGACCATTGATGTCAGTCACCTGCCCTAATACTTTTCTCTTCCTTGATGATCACTGTAACAGCTGGTCAGAAACAAACCACTTTTTGTTAGGGCAGCGAGCACATCAAGCACAGAAGATTCACAATTTTATCACTTTGTAATGTTTACTTTGAACTGTCAGTCAGGCTGCTACATAGGCGCACAGGACACTGCAAAATTAGATACTGGTTACTGTTATGGTCAGAGATCATACAGTCATTGTTAAATTTTATGTTGAAACTTAGTTTTTATTCTTTACCTACTCTAAACTTTGATACACTCAAGTATTCTAGCTCAGCATTTTTGTAGCTTGTGTATGAATAGAACAAACATTGAAGCTCAAAAAGAGAATTATATCAAACAAGAACTGAACAAATAAAAGGAACAGACCACAACAACCGCAAACCTTCAATTTTAAAGGCCCATCTTCTAGGACATCAAAACAATCGTAAAGTATCAACAGCTACAGTGGGCTTACAATTGCTATTTTGCATCACTGGAACAATGCAAAAATGTTGACCTGTACTTGTTTAAGATATAATCACCCATTCAGCTTGCTTGCTATTATAGCATCAAAAGAGGAGCACTGCTGAAATTCTCTTTGTCATCTCTGGTTGTCTACCCACTCATTTGCTTAGAGATCACCTATCCCCCTACAAGCGGAGGCAAAGTGGTCCCAGTTCGTAATCACAAGTGTTCAGAGTAGGAAGAATTAGTTCAAAACCTCCTCTGAATCAACAGAGCACACCTCTCTGGTTTCTACATATAAGTTTCACATGTTTCAAGAAAGTATGGAGAAGATAAGCAGGGCCTTGATATCCTAATGTTTGCACTTCAAGGGCTGCCTCACACTCTTGCCTCATTTTGCCCCTTAATTCCATGCATTTGCTGTACACTGAAACAGTGACCAGTGAGACAAAGCATCTTAAGCGCTGATGACCAGGGTATTGAAAATACACTGATTCACATAGCAGAAACGATCATGTAAGTTAGCCTACTCATAAGAATTCCTGATGGCTGTCACAGTTAGCAGAGCCTTTGTGTCCAATTTTGCTGAAATTATCCAAACTATTCCTCATTTTCAAAACAATGCAAGTCCAGCTCTAAAGTGTGAACAGCTACTGAAGATAAGATGTTGCAACAGACAAAGCTAGAAAATGACAAGGGTTTATCACAGTATTCAATTCTAACCTTACAATCTGTCATATGGACTTTGAAAATGTTTACAGGTAGGACAGTATTTTTATACTGCAAAATATTACAGAACTATATGTTATGGAAAGGGGAGAAAAAGCAAATTGGTTCAAGCAAACAGAATTGTTTCAAGCAAAGCTATAAAGAAGATAAACGAATGCTATTCAGTCACTTCCCATCTCCTGCGCCTAACCAGCAAGACTAGCTCTGCTTACCTTTTCAGCTGCTCACTGCTCTTTGATGCTTCCCTGCAAGGCACTGACACACCCTGCCAGTGCCAGGACACTGCCTTACTCCTTCGGATGTTTTTCTACTAGTAGTAGTTAGCCATTCATGCTAATATAGGGAGGTACAAACATATTCACTGATCCTTTTTCCTCACTCACTCTCCCAGTCAGTTCTTTCTGATGCTTGGCACATCTCAGACAACAGGATTTAAATCCTACCTTGGCTCTCAAAGAACACAATCTCCCACTGAAGAAACGCACAGCTTCTCCCAGAGGACAGACACTGCAACTTTTCTCCTGAATTCGCTTAACCATAACCAGTACATAGCGTCTAATTGAGTTCCCTTGCCCAGATTTCACTTATATTACAAGTCAATATCTCTACAACGCGTAAAATAACTTTGAACGCCCACAGTTGTGCCAGCCCGCCCCACAAAGGCGGAGGCAGGGGCAGGGCGCTGGGACCAAAAGACCAGGCCAGCGCACCACCCGAGGGGAGACCCCCAACCCCAAAAAGCCCAGAAAGCCGCCACGGCCCCTCCTCACCCCACATCGGCTCCGCCACCACCTCCCCACTCCTCAGCAGATGAGCGCCCGGGCCCGCTTCCCCGGAGGGGAGGAGGAAGAGGAGGGTCCCCCCCGCCCCGCCCCGCCCCCGGCTCCTACCGTAGGTCTCGGACATGGCCGTCTGCGACATTTCGGGAGCGGCGAGCCCCCTTCCTTCTCCTCCCCTGCCCAGGGACAGCGCTGACCGGCAGAGGCTAAGCAGCCCGGCAGAACCGGGCGGGCGGATATAGGAGAAGGGAGGAAACCGGAGGAGCCACCGGCGGCTCAGCCCCGCCAGCAACGGCCGCAGCTGCGCGCGCACGCGCGCCCAAACCGCCTCGACCTCCGCCGCCGGCAGCAGCAGGCGGGCCCTGTTTCTCCGCGCAGGCGCAGCGGGCTCGCGGCCGGCGGCCCCGCCTCTCTGTGGTGGCCGTTACCAAAACAAGGCGCACGTGCGGGGCCGTTGGGCTGGTCGTGTCCGCGTTGAGTGAGCGTAGCCCCTGCCGCCGCGCTGCAAGGTGCTGGTGTTTGTGCGGCTCGGCCGTTTCCCTCCGCCCTGCCCGGGAAAGGCAGCCGCTGGGGAGGATGCGGCGGGGAGCGGGGCCTGTCGGCCCGGCCGCCCTCGGGAGGAACAGTCCCTCGGTTCTGGTGACATGGTCGGGGTCTCGAATCTGAGCCGATCGCAGCGGTCTGTCTTCCCAGTGAGTGCACAGGCGGCTTTTCCCTGGTGCAGAACCTCCCTTGTGACAGTTCGTCCTGAAAACTCCATCCCACCGTCCAGTTTGAGTCCTAAAATGCCTACTCCAGATTCTTTGAAATACCACCTGCCCCCCCAGTTTCTAGCACTTCGGGCAAAGTCTGAGCCTTTTGCTGTCCCTCTTTGAGGGACACAGTATATATGAGCTAACAGGCTCTGAGGCTCTGAGCAACCTGATCTGGTTGAAGATGTCCCTGCTCCTTGCAGGGGGGTTGGACTAGATGACCTTTGAAGTTTCCTTCCAACCCAAACCATTCTATGATTCTAACAGGGATTTGAGTTTTGGTTGCTTGGTTGGTTGGTTGGTTGGGTTTTTTTTTTGCAGAGCTCCTGACTTGACCATTGCTTTTCTTACCTCCAAGATAAACCCCAAGGAAAGTCAGATTGCTGAATAAACTTCCTGAGTGCAACAGCGCTTGGTTTATGTTATTCTTTCTTTGATGCTTTATTAACTCCCCTGTGATCCTGGTTAGTCTGGCAGCAAGGGGCACTAAGAATCCACAACAGCCTGTCCATCTTCTCCCTCCCCAAACAATACCTTCGCGTGTCCTCCATGTTTGTCTTTCTGCCATTCCTTTTAAAAAAATTCTTTTCTGTTATTTCTGGCTCTTTAATCTTGTTGCTTACAACTTCCCATTCTTTCCACTTCTGCATCATTTCCCAAGCTGTAGGAAAAACTGCCTCTGCCCGTCCCAGCCATTTCCTTACCAAGTTTTTGCTGGTCAAAGGTCAGCTTTTAAGTTGGTATCTCTAATCAGTGAAACAGTACACATTGAGCCAGCACCAAGAATGCCTCAGACAATCTGCTGATTAGTCTTGATGTTGTGGATACCTATAGACAAAGAAACTTGCTACAGTTTTCAAAGAACCAACTACTTAATGAGTTCATACTATTAACGGTAATTAGAGGTTATATACACAGTTTCCCAAAGTTATCATAGTCCTGATGCACAGAGGATATTGATGTCTCAGATGTCACATTTGAGCATTTCTGTGGGGTATCTGCTCTCCAGAGCGCGGAAGGAAGCTGAGGGGTCTTCACGTGAGCTGCATGGATCCCAGCATGTGACACAGACAAGAGCTTTGTAGCTGAAAGCTGTCCCCAAAATGGTACGTTTTGAGGCTTAAGTTGGGCATTAAAGAAGTTTGGCCTAACATCACTGAGTCCCTGATAGATGTTTGTTATTTTTGCTCAAAAAAAAAAACCAAAAAAAAAAAACCAAAACCACAAACAAACCCCAAACCCAAAAGTGTTAACAAAAAAATCCCCAAAGATTGGTTAACACAGAAGTAGACAGATTTTACTAGATTACTAAAAATATGTCATGTTATATCAATAAGAGAACATGGAGGTTTAGACGTCTTGCACTGTATAAACAGTACGTTAGGCTAAGAGACAAATTAGTCTTGTCAGGTCTTGTTTTTTATTATGTTTATCTTGCAATATGAGCTTGCCTGTATGGAGATTATATTTGCTAAATATGCTATTGCACTATTGCTTCCATCCACTCCCAATTAGTTTGTGTGCACATGCCAATAAAATACATTGAAATTGTAAAGCTTGCTATAAAAGCTTTTAGTAATACTGAAGAGGAAGATGGAGGTTGGAAGAATGGTAAAGCAAAGACAGGAGAACATGAGAGATGAATAGGATTTGGTGTTTCAGTATTTCTGCTTTGAAGAGGAAATTAGAACAAAGAGAAAAATTCCGAAATAATGAAGAAAGATTGCACTAGGTTAGAAAGTATATAGCTGATACCTCAGTAATTTGAGAATATAGGGTTCTGTATGTTAATAAAATCATTCTTTCTGAGTAATAAAAAATAAATAGTTAGAATTGATCTCACTGATGTCCATCAAAAAAAGTCAAATGTTTAATTAATCTTCTCATTTATGGTTTCTGTTGTTTACATCTGCTAGAAACTTCTGGCTGATGTAAAAAGAGATATATTATGTCAAATTGTATCTACAGATCAGGCATTTAAATACTATCGTTTGTTCCTCACATTAGTTTCACCACAATTATTGCGCCTATAATTGGTTGTGGTTGTAAAATTGCTGCTCAGAAGGTCATGTTAAGGCTTCTCTAAAAATGCTAATCTCATTTTTTACTAGTTTTTACTAACCAGTGTATCGTAATATTAGTGCCTGACACCTTAGGAATGCAAGAGGACCCATAAGATCTCCTTGGAGCCTGTAACCGTTTCGTAGGATTCCTATGCACAAAGTTCACCCAGTGTATGATATTTAAAAGCACAACAGTATTTATTGCTCTATTACAGCCTTGCACAAGCGGTTACCAGCATAAGCAGTTACAGTTCCTAGCATAAGCAGTTACCAGCGTATTGTTTTCCCTTTGTGACAGTCTTACCACCCCGACTAAGCCGGAGACACCGCCGAGCAGGAGGACGATGATCAGCTGGGTCAGAGCAGAGAAGGGAGGTAGGCGCAGCACCTTCAGGGCATCCCCTGTTGTTCGTAGAGTGAGCTCTGGGTCCTTTCTCTCTCCCTCTGCGCTGAGCCGCCTCTGTTTATCCCCTCAGCAGATTCAGTGGCAGAGTACTGACCAGGTGTTGGTGCACGTGGCCAGCGCACGCAGCAAGGCCTGCCAAGTACGTGCCCGGCTGGCCAACAGCGGTTCCCGGATAGCAGCAACATCCTGCTCAATAACACCCCTCCTAGCTCCCCTCTCTGAGATAACAACCCTCCTAGCTCCCCTCTCCAAGGTCGAGTTCCCACAGCTGTGTGCTGTAATTTCCCACAGTGGCCGTACACGGACCATCACTGAGATCCCTCACACAGACCCAGACCCAGGATGGGCTATTCTGGAAAGCTCTTTCTTCCAAAATAAAATAACTTTACTTAGGACTTTGTGGATTAGGACACGGCTTTTAATAACTTAGCATTGCATGTGGCCAGATCCTTCAGTATTCCTTTGCCGTATTGTAGGGAAACAATAAGTTCAGTGTGTAAGTTCAGTGTAAGTTCAGTTTGGATCGGAAGCCGGGCCGTGTTTTGGAGTCACCTTCGCTGAGGGCTGAGTGCTTCTGGCTGGGGCTGGAGTGGAGCTGAAGGTGGGGTGGGCTGTTACTGGAGAGAGTGACAGGGCATGCCTTGGTTTGGTCTGGAGGTGGCACTGCAAGGCCATGTGTGAAAGGCACGACAGTAGCCTGGCATGAGATGTGCGTTTGCCTATCAGTTGTGGGTGTGGGACATACAGCCCAGTCAGAGAGGCTCAGGTAAAATCGGTAAGAATTGTATTCTACTGTGCTTTCCTGTTTCTTGTGTGCTGAATATGGAAGGCAACCCAGTGCATATGGAAGCTGCAGGCTTCAGCTTGATTTGAAGCAGCAATGAGTTTGGCTCAAATAACCCAAATGAAATACGAAGATAGGTGATTGATGCTCTGAGAGACCTCTGAGATGTCCGTTACCTCCTTGTAGGCAGTGTCATTGGCCAGTTGACTTCGTCTGAACACAACTGACATCATCTCAACACTGTCATCGTCAGCTTCCACAGAAGCTGCCCTCAACCCATGAACATGATTGTCAATTAATGTAATTGCAGTTATGCATGGAAATTTATGGGTTGGATGCTTCTAAAATCATGGGCTCATCTCTCAGCTGTCAGCCCAGAGTGACAGGAGCTGGTGAAAAAGGTGACTGCAAAGGTACATCAGTGCTGTAATTTAACTACTTTATCTTGCCCCATGGTGAACTTGTCTAAGAATAAACATGAAGCCCACAAGCTACACTACTGTACTGGCAACCAGTGATAGGTAGAGTCTGGCATGCTGTATGCTAGCTATCTGCTTATTTCTTTTATTGTGCTCTCTTCACTGGTAGTAGGGAGATGGCAGCCGCACTGTGGAAACTGGTATTTGGGAAGAATCACCAGAAGCCGGGGTAAGCTCATTTTAGGATAGCTTTATGCTATAGTGCAGAAGTACAGATTTGCCCTGTTGTGGGATTGAGTACCATCTCTTTTGGTCTTGCAGAACCCTATATAATATTTTTAGGTGTTTTGTCCAGGGAGACATATTCATGCACTTTGCTAGCCTAAAGGTATACAGAAGCCCTGTATTTCAAAGAGACTTGCACAGAATAGAAAAAAAAAATGTTTTAAAGGAAATCTGACTATAGGCCATAGCTTTCAAAAGTGATTAGTAATTTAATTTTGCAAGAATCATGTAAATAGAGTGAAGGGGCCTAAGTACTTATTTCAATATGTCAAGAGAGGCACAGGAAAATGAAGACCACAGAAATTTGGAACATGTTATAAAAACACGTTGCTCATTGACAATGTCTAGAACACAGGCAGGTTTGTGTAACACTCACTTGTGTTTTATGAAGTTAGCCTCATGGTGTCACTGATTAACTGCTCTGTTGGTGAAATACAGTGATAATGGGATGTAATTGGCTGCATTTGGTCACTTCTAACAACAGGCAATGGTCGAGGGGGTTGATATTTTTAATACCACATATCTTAAATAGAAGATTTGTTAATAGATTACTCAGAGACACTTGAGGCCATGCGAGTGTTCCCTCTTTCCAGCCCAAAGTGGTTCTCCCTGCTCAGGAGAACTCATGTTTAATGAAAAGATTGCTGATTTCGGTCCTGTTTCTCAAGCAAATATCCTCAAAGATGCAATGTAGCAGTTTTGATTAAATTCTGCAGCTTCAGTTTCTTTGAAGGCAGCACCAGGAAACAATCAAGGCCGGCTTTGGACACAGATGTGAACCTGCATGGTTCACCCGGATGGCTCAGCGAGTAGTGCCTCTTCCTGGGTCAGTGTGTGAGCTTCTAGATAACTTCTAGATCCCTAAAATTAGGAACTGTCAAACCCCACTCCAGGAGGTCTGGCTTCATCTTCCTTTTCTCCAGGCCTTTCTTGCGCAGATGGAGGAGGGCCCATGCTGGTGGGGAAAAACCCTGAATCCCATAGGACTGTGCCTTTTAGCTGTCCCCTGCTGTCCCGCCTCCCCAGTGAGTCAATGCTACCAGGATGCTCACAGCAGGCTCTGCTTGCAGCTGCTTTTGGAAGCAAGCAGCCAGGAGGTGTGTGCACTCGGCTGATGGTGTCTTATTTTGCAGCTTCTAGGTCTGCTACTGGCAGTTCATGATGCCGTTGGAATTATAATGGGCAACCTTTTTTTCAAGTTTGGTGATTAAAGCCAAATTTCAATATGCTTGTTGTCCTCTCTGAGCTGTTACACACCTTTAAACACACAGTCTGCAGTGACATCCTTCCCTCTGAAAGCTCCTTCGATTAAATAATCTAAGCAGACTGTGAAGCTCCTGGAATATATTTATTTTGTTGTATGCACAGATGTGATTAGAGGGACACAGGCTGGCAGTGCTAAGCTGTGCTTAGTGGAGAGAGCTCCCTGAGCAGCAGAAGAGTCCTCTGGTCTTGAGGTGCTGTGGTTTTCAGCCGTAGCGTTGTTAAAATAAGCTATGACTGCATTCGATGCTTTCCTGATATTGCTGTCCCTCCTGAATGTGGTGATATTATGCCAAATAAGAGGCCAAAGAAGGGCACATGGCAGGGCCACAGACATGATCAGAGGGCTGGAGCACCTCTCCTATGAGGACAGGCTGAGAGAGTTGGGGCTGTTCAGCCTGGAGAAGAGGAGGCTCCAGGGAGACCTGATAGCGGTCTTCCAGTACCTCAAGGGGGCCTACAAGAAAGATGGGAAGAGGCTGTTCAGTAGGGCCTGTTGTGATAGGACGAGGGGTAACGGTTTTAAAATAGAGGGAGGTAGATTCAGACTGGACATAAGGAAGAAATTTTTTACAATGCGAGTTATAGAACACAGGAACAGGTTGCCCAGAGAGGTGGTGGATGCCCCATCCCTGGAAACGTTCAAGGCCAGGCTGGATGAGGCTCTGAGCAACCTGATCTAGTTGGGAATGTCCCTGCTCCTTGCAGGGGGGTTGGACTAGATGACCTTTGGAGGTCTCTTCCAACTCTAACCATTCTATGATTCTGTGATTCTATCTGTCATGGCTGTAAGGAGAGCTCAGCAGCTGGAAGAGGCCTGGAAGAAGAGAAGGCAGCCATGTGTGAGGGGATGCCTCTAGAGCTAAAATTGTGCTGTGGCTTTGCATGAGCCTTAAGATGTGATCTGTGCCAAGATGGTTTGAGAAGACTAGTCTGCAGTGAGTGTTAAGCCTTTCACTGCTAATTATGTGCTAAATTTCTCTGAAGCCACAGATTATTTCTATCTTAAAAGCCTCAAGTTTAGCATTTTTCAACTGGCTACAGTATACTAATGAAGCATTCCACAAAAGATAATCTCTTAGCAGCTGATTACCTATTAAGGGATCGGACTTTGGATATTTTTTTTTTCCGACACACATAAAATTCAGAACATCTAAAGTCTGAAGTCACTTTTTTATACACAGTATTTTTGGTATAAAAGACAAGGGTTCACCTTGCAGTTTGCTGGGACAGAAGTGATTGAGCTGCCTTATGTGGATGAGGTGTGCAATCTCCCTTGTGCCATAAGGAGTAACGCTAGACATGTTCAAGAGTGTCTGAAGCAAGAATCTGTGCCTAAAGATAACAATATCTGTGTAGCAAGTGAATCTCAGTTCCCAAAATGCAATTCCATCTCTGGCCATGCCCATCATTTTTCATGGCTGTATTTCTGCCTGGTTCACCTTCATTTGGAGATAACCTAGTAGCTAGTTTCACCTTATAGCTATTATTTTCCATAGCATTTTTTTTTAAACAAAAAGTTTGAAAATACTTGTGATCTATGAAGAAACTTCCTTCCTTTCTTCTTTTTTTCTTTTTTAATTACATCATCAAACTGACATGTTGATTGAAACGAATGAGCACGGATTTCTATCCAGCCTAGGGTGCTAGTGACTGAATATTGTTATTGATGACTTATGCAAAAAATGTTTGATGATTTATCTAACTTCCTAGCTGTTGCTGTCACACAAAGCTCACACAGATCTGTTATCACCCGTCAGAGTAGAGGTTGAAGACAAATGAGGCAGACACGTTTTTCAGCAGATAATACAGAACTTTTAAGTCTGTCAGAGGACTCGACCCTCACTGTTTCAAAAGCAGCTGTATGTTTTTGTTCCTTTTAGTCTTTGAGGTGCATTGTACCTAGAGCAATGCCTACAACTGGGTACGGCAGAGGCAGCAGCTCTTCACAATGCCTCCTGCTACCTGTTATAAGTGCCCCAGAAGGGCAAATTCCCTTTCTCAGCTGTAAGGACAGGTACACTCGGCAGCACCTCCTGGATAAAAGCATGTGTTTAAGCCTGATTCTCATGTATTAAGATCCCTTTGGACCACTCTGGCATTGTAAATGTCCCTGAAGCTGGTACCCAGAGTGCAGAATTCAGCTCATACCTTTTCTGCAGCTGCGTACTGACTGGGGCCAGAGCCAGTGCCTCCCTTCAGTCGTGGGCACAGAAATTCAGAACAGATGCTCATTAAGGCATCCCAAAACAGGTACCCTGCCTGTATCTACTTGGATGCTTGCACATGTGCCCATCTGTCAGGATGGCACGAGGCCCAGGCCGGTTGAGTCCCCATCATAGGCATTGGTGGTGTGCCAGGCATGGTGTTTGGTACCTGACATCCAACACCTGGCAAGTGACCTCCTAATGGCATGGTGGCCTTCTCAGATAGCTGGCACAGATGTATTCAAACAGTGTTGTTTTTCCCTCTTGACCACACTTGTTGACTTCTGTTTCAGCCGTGGAAGAACGAGGGCTCAGAGGCCGTTTGCCAGATACACGAGTTGTCTTGCAGTAGGTGTCCATATCTCTTCTCCTTTTAAGGGATGGAGAGCACAAGACAGCAAAGTTCTTGGGCTGTTCCATGGAAGGTCATGCCAATGTCAGTCTATGGCAAAAGGAAGAAAATGAGTTTTTTTTTAAAAAAAGATAAAATCATGCTAAGCTCTAAGCATAAACTGAGCACTTGCTTTGCCAAGTGGATAAAGTTTTGCCTGAGAATATAGGATGCTCTTCTGTATGAACACAAGAACCGAAGAGGTTTGCTGTGCTGGAAACAAAAGTAAAAAATAAAGGGAACTGAGCAAAATCCTAGTTAGAGCTGAAAATATCAGATGCAATTGATTCTCTACAGGAACAATTCATCTTTTAAAGCTATACAAATACATATTTGCAAGCTTTTGTCAAGTAAGCCCCGAAACCTCTGTTTATGTGTTGATTTCAACACTGTGTAGATAGACAAAATCAATTAAAGCAATTAAATATAACAGAAGCAGTGCAGACCAGCTACTTCTGGGAGACTGGAGAGATTAATTTTCTGACACCACTTAGCTAATGGGATGATGCCCATTCTCCACAGATCACTGACTGTGCTCAAAGTTTTGGCTCAGAATTAAATTTTACTACAGCTGAGACACACAATTCCTCTCTAAGTTCAAGAAATCAGCTTTAGGCCTGCATAAGGTCCTTACATAAAAAGCCAATGTAAACACTGTAAGATTTAATGGAAATCCTATAAAAGTATAAATCCAGTGGATTTACTTCCTGAAGCAGTAGAGAGAGTTAGTTGTGCAGAAGCTACGATTGATCCAGCCTGCCTAGTCCGGTATTTTGTAACACATCTTTTACAGCAGTGTTTAAGCACCTTGTAGATCAAGGAGATTTACACTGATTAAGAAAGTAAAAGACGGTTTTCACTCCCTCCTTTGGGGGTTCATGCAAGGTTGCTTTGGCTGATCTCCTAGATGGTTTCTGCTGCATGCATTTAAAAAGATATTCTGCATCATCTTCTGAGGGTACATTGTGCAAGCCCTCTCTTATTTCTCATGGGAGAAAACTCCACTGCCCCAGATGCTTTAAACTATGTTCTTCTTTCAGCTTCTGAGCCTTACATGTGTTTAGGTATGTTTCCTCTGCACAAGGGCTCTTTTGCTAGTAGTAACAAAAATGTCACCTGTTGCCTTTGCCAGCTTCATTTCTGGCCCATCATGTAAAAATTATTATAGAAACCTCAGGGATTCATTAAAACTGAAATATAGTGTAATTTTCTTTACTGCTATCAGCAAAGCAGTTGTGTACTTGGCCTACCCCAGCACAGCAAGCTCAGTATTGTGGTGGGCAGTCCAGCAGTGTCACCCTTGGGAGGGTTTAAAAGAGCCCTCCTCCTAAATATACTATTTAGGCCCAGCTTTCTCTATTTTACATTCTAACTTTCTAATTAACTTTTAGTCAAGGCAATTAATACCTTGTTGCTCTATAAATGGCCTCCACAAAATACGTATCATCACTGTATTTTCATATTATCTTGTCTTCACGAGTAACCAAAAAGAATTTTAGTAAACTTATAAAACCAGCATGTTTCCGGTTCCCTTCCCAACCAGGAAAAAGAGTAACCTTTCTGGGTAACATACTTATATGCCTGCAGTGAAATTGGCTGACATTAGGTGAACATCTCATCTCTAAATATTCCCAACCTGTATTTCTACAAAAGTTGAGTATTCCCTCAGGGCTGGGAGAGACCCTCCTGGCTGGGCCTTTGACAGTATTAGACACT
This sequence comes from Chlamydotis macqueenii, assembly GCF_036417535.1. Classification (NCBI taxonomy): domain Eukaryota; kingdom Metazoa; phylum Chordata; class Aves; order Otidiformes; family Otididae; genus Chlamydotis; species Chlamydotis macqueenii. The sequence continues at coordinate 98,055,036 of NC_141558.1, read as the reverse complement.
GATAAGCAGCCTTTCTGTGGAAGGAAATTTTAATACCTCTTCAATGATTAATCTTGTTGGCAACAACTTTGGTCCTGTAATAGTAATCAGATTTTGCTAGTGTCATGTCACTATTAATTTATGTTACTAGAAAGATTTCTATTCAATCAATTGCTAATATTACAAGTTAAATCATAACGTATATAGCTATAATGAACTTAGTGCTTACTAAAATTTTAAATGAAAGCTTATAGTAGTTGCTGAACCTTTCTGTTGGTCTTTCTTGTATTTTAAATAAATACTCACACGCTAATTATACCTTTGCTTCGGTGTTTTTCTTTGCCAGTTTTTTGGGGTACATCACACACAGTGGACCAGAATTCTTCTAATTCATTTTTCTGATAATCTTTTTTCTCTTAGCTTGCACTGCTTACCTTTTAGTTGTCACTCTAAAACCGGCACACCTGTGGACAAAATGAAGCTGGATAGCCATATCTGTGTCTTCATGCTGTACACTTAAAGGGAGGCACTGAATTAATCCTCAGTCTTATAGATGCTGGTTTCAAAATGACCAGAAATGGCCGGTTGTGCGTAACTATCAGCATCTCATGAATCACACACGTACAGGTTCAAACTCCAGAATGACACAGACAGGGTCTTCCTGTCCCAACAGCAAGAACTATGTTTGGATAAAATGTGAGGGTTGCCAAAATGCAAATAGTTCTTAAGTTATGTGCTGCAACAGCATGGCAGGTAATAAAACTGTGTGAGTGTAATTATTTTAAGATTGTTTAGATAACTAATAAAATTAGAAAGTGATCTTATATTCTTATGTTGTAAAATTTCAGCATATTATCTTCGCTATTATCAACTAAGAAAATGATTTATTTCCCTATCCATTTGTATTTGGCTGAATAATTATTCTAATCCCCTTTTGTTAGTCAGATGATGTATTATAAACTGAATCCATTACAAGTTTGTCTTTTGCGGCTGATGCATTTCACACACAAAACTTTGCCTAATAGTTTTCATCTGCTTTTTCAGGAAAGGTTCTTCTTAACCATAAATGTACACAACAGGTTCTGCTATCTAAAAATAAGCAAATACTATGGCTCAAAACTGAGCTAAAATAAGAATTTTATTCAGAGAGCACCCACTGGATGTCTCGGTGGTTTCACCTCAAACCTTTCATGGGGTTAAAAAGAAACCTGCACCTCAGCACATCATCCTATAACGAGCATCTTTTCCTATTTCAGGCTTTTTCAAGTATTTCCCAAGTTATACACTCTTTGTATGTGACAAAACATAGGAACCCCCACCCCTGCTCCAGCTCATGCTCAAAAAATACATTCCAGATTTGTGAGCCATTTTTTTTTTTCCCTTGGTGACTTTTTTCTTCACAGTAACCATTGAACCAGGAGGTTGGACTAGATGACCTTTAAAGGTCTCTTCCAATCCAAACTATTCTGTGATTCTATGAAATTAATAAACTGAGAGAGGCTGTTCATTGCTTGCTTCAAGTAATCATCACAGAAATCCCTTGGGCTTCAACTTGCAAATCCTTACAATGTTCTAAACCAGCATCATTATTAAAAGAAAAATATTTCTTTATTGCATTCCTAACAAATTGTATAGTATTATAGCCTAATTTCACTGCTAAAGAATAAGCTTGCAGCAGCAATTCAGTCTTTCAAATTTCCACACCACCAGACTAAGAGGCTATAAATCATAGCTGGTAGGGGCTGGTTGAGGCAGCTTCTGGGGAGGCATTCTCCAACTGATACTATTTCAATTAATTAACACTGGAAACCTTATCCACAACATTCTTGCTTTTAATAGCCCTAACTGGATACATGTAAGTCTGATGTATTAACAGCTTGGTGAAATTCAATCATTTGTGGACAATTCAGACTTAAAACTACATAAACTTGTGATGCTACAATATCCTTAGCTTTCCAAGCATTCGCTCACAAAAATGTGTCAAAATAAATATTGCTTTGGCTTCCCCAGTTTAGCAGATGTGCCTCAGTTGGTTTATAGCAACAGCAATTCATTATCTAATTCTCCCTGGACCAATGCCCTCTGCTTGCAGTCATTGGTTTCCTCACCGTTGTTTTAATAATATGATTAATTTGCTCTATCCTTCCAAAAAATAAGGCTCATAAAACTGGGCTTCCAGTAGTTCCAGACATCTGGCCACTATGGTTGGAATTGGGATTCGTCAATGTCACTCCTAAAGGAAGGTTCCTCAGATGCTCCTAAAAATGCTCCCAAACGTTGGTTCCAGCAATGCCTTGGCTGGGGCCAGAAGCTGCTTTTAAAGGCAAGGCTTGCCTCACCTATTTATAAAACACACGGATATCCCTGTGTGGATGCACATCATTATAGACCTCTTTTAACCACAACACTTCATTTTCAAAGCTGGTTGTCAAATACAGAAATCATAAATAGTTCATAATTCAAATTTACCCTCATTAGTGTCCTAGTAAACTGGAAAACCTCTAACAGCATTACATTTATTAAGAACAAAAAAATGTTGCTACATTGATCTCTTATTAAGCTTAAATGCCTTAGACAGGATGTCCTTCACAAATCTACTAGCTCTTGCTTTCTGAAAGGTTTATAGAAATTTAGCAATTGTAAAGATATTTTTTGGTTGTACCTAATAAATCATTTCTTCAGAGAAAAAGCTTGAAATAAAATCTAACTTATTTCGTTTACCAATTAAGAGAAAATTATAAAATTCCTGGAAGCCTATTTTTTTCTAGTCTTTGTGAAATCATATACAGCATCTATGTCTGTCAAATTCACGAAGTGTTTGTATTGAGTCAATCTTAGTAATTCCCCAGAAGTGAGGATGTGGGAAAGCACGTGTAACCTGCTCCAGCATTCCCCTGCTCCCAGGCTGGCCAGAAAGCAGACTCGGAAAGAGCAAAGAAGTAGCAGCTGCCAGAGTGGAGGAGCTAAAAAAATCACCACAAACAACTCAGCAATTGTCTTGTAGTAGATAAATTGGGAAGTGTTAATTGGTAACACAAAAGGCTGTGATTTTCTAGTGGGTTATTTTCTACTCTGCTGTATGAGGGACCCGTTTCTGACAGAGCCCAGGAGGGACGGCCCTCCACTTCAGGGACTGAGAGATGCTTTGCTCTCACCTGTGCCTGCAAGAGGTATCACAGGGGACAACGAGGCCAGCTTTGGGATGCTGGTCACTTTTGGGCACTATAAGTGATTTGAATAATTCAGGCAGATAACTGGGGCAGAGGGCAGATCGTTTACACCAGAGCTGAAGAAGCAGCGCTGTGGCTTTTGATAGAGCACTGTTTCAGACTCTGGGTTTTGGCCAGACAGGCAGCAAGGGCAAGCTTCCCATTTTGGAAAGCTATTTTCTGGTGAAAGTAGTGTTTTCTTAACTGTGGCACATGCTAAGCAACCCACCCGCTGGAAGAACCCAGCACCTTTGTGCGTTCGCTACTCAGACATCACCTGATGTCTGCAGATCTTGCTGGCATCAGGCCACCAGCACCCTGCTGAAATGCTAATGCTTCTGTAGCAGGGCCTTTCCAAAAAAAAAAGTAGCAAGTGGTGTCTCATTTTCTGTCTTAGATGTTTCTTTAACAGTTCTGGCACGTCTTGCAAATTTAGTTTCTTTGAACATCTACAGCTGGCACTGTGTAGCTGCTCTACTATTTTTCACCCTAGCTGAAGTTATTGGTCTGTGATAATTTGCTGCTGTGGATACACAATCATTGTTAATGAAGTTTTTTTCCAGCCCCTACTCCCTGCCATCTGACTTTTCTGTTTCTGTGTGTATTCTTATTTCTCATGCAAAGAAATGGGAATAATCATAGCAGCTTGCAGGAAAAGTCGTTTGTCTGAGTAAAATCCACTGCTAACATAAATGGCAGCTACATGCTGGGGGAGGAGATGGATACGTTAGGAATGCCATAAATTCTCAATTTCTTCTATCTTGACCCAGCATCTCCTGGGAGGTTTCGGTTATATCAGAGCATAAATTCTTGAGGGGCTAGAGCCACAGGTTTCAGCTTTCTCTCATTCATGGTAATGAGAGTCAAGATCCTTTCCTCATTTGTTTTTGATTCACTGCACCAGCCTTGCACCTGAATTATATGCCTGAGTATTTGGCCATATAATCTGGCCTTTTCCAAGGCTTGCAGTTCCTGCCTCCTGAAGATGAGTGCAGGAGGCTTGGAAAACATTACTGTCCCAAATGTCTTGACAACATATGAAGATAGGCCTGGTCTTGTATTATCCCACCTTCTGGTGATGTAATATAGGGCACAGAGCCAGCTGCAGGAGGAAATTCACTCTGTGAAGTCACAGAGTCATGAAGCGGCTATTTTTCTTTTTTTTTTTTACTGAGGGCCTGGGAAGTCAGAGATGCTGAACAGAGACAAGGGAAAGCTAGAAGATGGACTCATGGACACGTCTCCTGGAGCAGAGCTTGTGCTGGAGTCCTGAGCCCACCTGAAGGCTCTCACCTTGAGCAGGAGGTGTGGGGGGTTGCAGAGCATCCCCTGGAAGCCACTCTTCCTCAGGGGCAGAGAGTGATGCCAAAAGTCAGGAAGGGTGCTTGTTCCATGTGATGTGATGCCTTGCACAGCAGAGCTCCAGGTGTAGCTGGGGCCTCGGGACACCATGGCAGTTGCAAATAAAAAGTAAGTAAGAATAATTTTTTCCATATCCTGTTCAATGTAGTGGTTCCTCAGGAAGTCTTTGCTGTGATGTGAGGAAGAAAAAGCAATGTATCATAAGAGCCCAGGAGGACCTTCTCAGAGAGGTGTGAGTGATGCACTGGCATTTGTGTCCAGCCACGTTCATCCTGGCCGGTACAGAGCCAATGGACCACATCCGCACACAGGTTCAGTAGTGCGCACCCTGCATGTAAATTCATAGAATCATAGAATAGTTAGAGTTGGAAGGGACCTTCAACGGTCATCTAGTCCAACCCCCCTGCAAGAAGCAGGGACATCCCTGACTAGATCAGGTGGCTCAGAGCCTCATCCAGCCTGGCCTTGAACGATTCCAGGGATGGGGCATCCACCACCTCTCTGGGCAACCTGTTCCAGTGCTCTACAACTCTCATTGTAAAAAATTTTTTCCTCATATCTAATCTAAACCTACCTCCTTCTAATTTAAACCCATTACCCCTTGTTCTATCACAACAGGCCCTACTGAACAGCTTCTCCCCATCTTTCCTGTAGGCCCCCTTGAGGTATTGGAAGACCGCTATCAGGTCTCCCTGGAGCCTCCTCTTCTCCAGGCTGAACAGCCCCAACTCTCTCAGGCTGTCCTCATAGGAGAGGTGCTCCAGCCCTCTGATCATCTTTGTGGCCCTCCTCTGGACCCTTTCCAACTGGTCCATGTCTTTCTTGTGTTGGGGACTCCAGAACTGGACGCAGCACTCCAGGTGGGGTCTCACCAGGGCAGAGTAGAGGGGCAGAATCACCTCCCTCGACCTGCTGGCCACGCTCCTCTTGATGCAGCCCAGGATGCGGTTGGCCTTCTGGGCCGCAAGGGCGCATTGCCCACTCATGTTGAACCTCTCGTCTACCAACACTCCCAGGTCTTTCTCCTCAGGGCTGCTCTCGATCCAATCCCCGCCCAGCCTGTATTTGTGCTTGGGATTGCCACGACGCAGATGCAGGACCTTGCACTTGGCCTGGTTGAACTTCATGAGGTTGGCACGGGCCCACCTCTCCAGCCTGTCCAGGTCCCTCTGGATGGCATCCCTCCCTCCCAGCGAGTCGACGGCACCACACAGCTTGGTGTCATCGGCGAACTTGCTGAGGGTGCACTCTATCCCACTGTCCATATCGCCGACAAAGATGTTGAACAGGGCCGGGCCCAACACGGACCCCTGAGGGACGCCACTGGTGACCGGTCTCCACTTGGACATTGAGCCGTTGACCACCACTCTCTGAGTGCGGCCATCCAGCCAACTCCTTATCCACCGAGTGGTCCATCCGTCGAACTCTGCGAATTCGTGTCCAGGGAAACCAAATTTGACCTCTAACTGCTCCAAAGGGATTTCCTCACATTCTCCTGTGGCTCTTACTCATGCTTCTTGTATTTAGCATGGCCACACACTGAAAAAAACTTTTTCAGTCATATAAAACTCCTCCCTTCCCTCTCCCTCTCTCTTCCTGGACTAAGCTGGGCCACATATTTGGGTAAACTATGTGGAGGGGTTTTCTATGTTTGCTTTCTGACATTCGCTGACTACAAAACCACGGGTTCATGAAATGTACTTTCTGAATATGTACACGTGCTGCTGACACAGTTGTTGTTTTGGCCAGCAGCCCTTTCCCCATGGCAACGATAGGGAGCTCTTTCTGTGCAGTGCCTCCTGAACTTTGTTCACTACCTTTTACGTCTCAAAAGCAGGATCGTTCACTTCTGGGATGACAGGGATGAGCACTCCTAAAACACAAGCCAGGGTAGCTATGCTGAGCTACAATCTGCATGATCACACACTCTCCTGTAATTTAGGGGTAGGACAAATACTTCATTGACCTTTACTCTGATATCTGCTTATTTATCTGCGTTAAACAGCCAATGGCTGTATCTTACCCTCAGCAAACACCAAGTTCTGTCAGTACTGCAAATACCATTTGTTGCTTTATTTTATGGGAAGGAAGGAAGATGAGTTTTTTATTACTGCTTTCAGGGATGCCTCACTACAAGGCCTGCTTTTCTCTGCCCTGGATGTTTGGAGCTTTTATCCCGTTGGCCAAATTTTGCCCTCTGGTAAAACTCTGCCCTCTACAAGTTCTCAAGCATGTTGCACATTGGATGAGACTGACAGCAGTCAGCTCTAGGCTTAAAGACAGAAATACCGGATCCTTATCTGAACTTCTATGAACTGGGTGGGGGGAAGGCACTTTGGTCCGGGCCATAGATGGAGCTTCCAACAAGTTTCAGCTCAGATTCTGTAAGTCTGTCATAGTCCTGGTATAAGAAGAGACACCCTTCAACTAGACCTTTACAAATTATACCTCCATTATAATCTAAAATGTTAGTGTAGCTAGGCCTTTATTTTATTAGTTGCAGGGAGTATAAAGCAAGCTTGTCTTCTGCAAGCAGCTTCTCATCCCATCAGCACCAGCCTGCCATGAGAAGGGTGTCTCCTTTTGATTTTTCTTGGCTCGGTTAATGGGCTTTATTTCACACTCGGGAGAGCTAGATGCTAGAACTTAGCGGGGGAGAAATTTAATTTCAAGCTTGAACACAAAGTTTGGGATCTGGTTCAGATTTCCAGTTTGCTTTAGCTTGTGCTCAGCACCAGTGACTAGATTACAGAAAGGACCCCTTCTCTCAGTACTCCTCTTATTTAACTTAGGATATATGTGAGACAGAATCCCAAACCCAAATATCTCCAAAATTTTGAGGTAGTTTGGACGTGGCCCCAAAATTTTCAGAGCCTTTTCCTCTAGGAACAAAAAACTTCCCTCCAGCCTACATTTTGGAGAAGTCCACACCCAGTTTATCTTGATCTTAAACCTATCAGCCTGCCCTAACAGGGTTTCATTTCTCTACTGAGTTCTGCACAGTCCTTTTTCTGATCAGCACTTTCTGTGCATTTTGTGTCTGAGCCAAAGACCACAAAATCTTACAAGGATGTCTTCGTGGACTTCAGGGACAGCTACATTAAGCTACGACATGTGTTTCCATGTCCCTTCAATCATGGGTTTTGGCAAAGTTGTGAAGAGATTTGGTTCTGTCTTACTGAAAACAAGAAATCCTGGATTCAATTTGAGTCACCCTTTACGTCCTCCTTCCTGTGCTGAAATGTTCAGTAACTTATGGACATCTTCCCAAGCAGTGTTAACATTTGATCCAGAAACCTTTGGTGACCTGCTGATTGATATACAGCCACAGGCTAAAAAACCCTCCACTTTTCCTGGACTCACTCCAATAGCTTTGATCTAGAAACTGAAGAAATTTGCAAATGTTTTGTAACAGGAAAGAGAAAGATGTTTTCCAGAACGTTGAGAGGATATTATCCAAAATGAACTGTTACACACTAAGGTGGAGATGACATATGAAATAGTAAATACACAGCAAGGCTGAATTATACATGGAGAAAGGAAATTGGCTGCTTACCTTTGGGAATGGAAATCGGAATAAACCTAAGGTTTTAAAATTAAATAAGTTGGATGGTTTCAGCCCTCTCCCTGGGGTGTGATAATGTCAGCATCACGTCTTGGTCTCTTTTGGAAATGCCCTTTCTTTCTCTACTTTTCCTTCTCCCACAGCATATTGTTGCAGTATTGTTGCTGTCAGCTTGTTGTTCTGATGGTGTTTTGCTGCTCCCAAAATTCAGGTGAGCAGAATTGCAATTGGGCAAGCATATATGGGGTGCTCCTGCTTGCTATTCAGCAGCAAGGACAGGTGGCTACCAAGCGGCTGGTGGGCATAGATTTTCAGTACCAGTGTAGGCTGCACAGATTTATTTGCGCAGTCCAGTCTGCAATCCCCAGTTTTCTTGAGATCCTAAATTCAATTCTGAACATTTTCCTGTCATGCTGGCTGCATGCCTGTGCCCATTGTTTGCTGGTGTGTGCACATGTGCATGCATGCATGCACATGTATGTGTATATGCTTCTGTTAAGAAGCTTCTGAAGTGCCAGGATTTATCTTGCCTTGCAGAGGGGATCATCACTCTTGCCCTGTCTTCAGAAAATAGCATGGCACTATGGTGCGTTGATAGAGAAGTCCTGGTCTGATGTGAGCTTTTTCATTCTCAAAACTGGTATGCAGATTCAAAGAGTACTTGAACTCATATGTATTTATTGTTCTTCCCTCTTTGTCCTGGCTTCTATTTTCTCTTCTTCCTGACAACCCAAACAAACAACGTTTCACTCCTTCTCCTCCCACTTCAGCTTGCACTGTAACAGCTCTCTGGACACAACTGCTAGCTTTGCTTCCTTCCTATCCTTGTCTCCTTCCTCTCCTCCCAGCTCAATTTCTGGCTTACTTAATCTACCTACTACTGGATGTTTCCCCTGTGCAAAAAAAAAAGAACTTCCAGGTACCTGCATAGGAGGCTTGTCTGAATGCAGCAGGGAAACCTGTCTGTTCAGGCAGCAGCATTAACTACACCTACGTATGCAGCCGTATGATGTAAAGCATGAGTATCTGCATACCACCATTCTGGAAGTTAGGTCTTCATTTTGGTTCTGCTTTCTCTAACAATCTGCTGTTGAAAAGACATCAGAGAACAACTGTGTCAGGCAAGTTTATTTCTTGCAGAAATCCCTGAAAGCTGTACAGAGGGCACAAGCAACTCTAGCATGGAGGGATGGGAAGGGCAGTTGCATCTATTCCTCTTGGAAATTCCACATCTGGCCAGATAATCCAGATTTCTGGGTACTGGAGATGAACGGAACGGCCCAGGATCTGGAGTTTTGTCCATGGGAACCCTCTGAAGGGTGAGTGGTGACTGGAAAACACAGCCTCCCAGGAGCCGAGGCTGGCCCTGGCACCAGTTCTGGGAAGCATGTAAACATCCCCGTAATTTAAGGCAGATTTTAAACACCTCTCTATTCAGCACTGAGGTGCTGCTTTGCCCTTAATCCACATGTCCAGCCTGTTGACAAAACTTCCAAGCCTGTTTACCTATACTTTGAGCCTGGGCTTGTTGCCTGGCTGGGGCTGCTAGGTCTGGGCCAGAGTGTGGGTTTTGTTTTAATTAGATCCCTCATCTGCCCACTCTGCCGTGTGCTGGGCAGTTCCCCAGTGCCATCTCATAGCTCCTCCAGGTTTTATTTACCGATGCTTGTCCAGCGTCAGGAGTTGTCCCCGCTGAGTGCTCACAGGAGACAGAGGAGAACTTCAAGGCTGGGTGCGCGCCTTGCTGAAGGTGTTTGCAGGCTCTGTAGGTGCCGGACTGTCTCAGAGGGGTGGAAGAGGGGATCAAGAAGGTGACTGCTCAAGGTGAAGGGAGAATTATGCCTCCTAAAGTGTGCATAAACTGGCATTACGCCTAGTATTAAGGGCATGAAGTTAAACACACACTTAGGTGTTTTGCTGAACTGAGCACCTTACCATATCCAAACAGGAGCTGGTTCTGCAACCCCTGTGTGTGTGAATAACACACATTCATATATCTGTAAGATGAGCAGATATAGACCGACTAGGGGGGTGGCAGGAGAGGACACTGGGGGATCTCTAGCCCTTTCCATGGGCCCACTTAACTCAGCCCATGCATGCACACTCAAGCACTGCAGCAGGTAGCATATGACTGTGTAGCCTTCTCCATCCTCAGCGCAGGTCCAGCCAGCATCAGCAGACTTTCCCTATGCAAAAGAACCACTTAGGTGTCTCACTCTCACTTTTTTTGGGTGCCATTGTGTACCAAATCTAAGTACTGGGGCTTCTACTTCATCTGCATTAAAACAGGACAAAACTGGTACAAACAAGCGCAAAAAATCAGAGAGTTTATTGTACCAGTCAAAGAAGATAAAGGAGAAAACGTTCCTTTTTGACTCTGTTTTATACCTTTTCTTCCTTCTCTGATCACCTTGAACCTTGTTGTGAGCTGACTCTGTGAGATAAACAGGGTGAAAACCAACTGTCCAAAAATCAAGTGGTTTGTTTTCAGATGGGATCATGTATAAAGAGGGCACCTCAGGCCAGTCCCCAGGTTTTCCTGGGAGGAGAACCCCAGCACCTTTGCTGCCAGGGCTGATGCTCCCATTGCTGCAGTTTGGATGGACCCAGCTCCCACTGGATGCAGATCCCCTAGATCTGCTCTTCCTAAGGAGTTTGGCTGCTTTGTGCTGAAGTTTTAGCCAGCAACAGAGACACAGAGAGTCTCAATCCTGCTCTTCTGCCTGTAATGTAAACACTGCTAAACATGGGTCAGGTACAAAAAAAAGTCCTTTTGCAGAAGAGTTGGATAACCAAAGTATTACATACAGAAGCATTCCTATTGACTACAAAAACACAGCATCCATTTTAGCTGTCTGCTGTATATTAAAACCAATAATCATGCCAGAAGCTCACTGGTTGTCTCCCTGATATGGAAAGGAGAAACTTCAGTTCTTGCTCAGAAGTAGTGGAAAATAAAAGAATAAAGCAAGCCCTGCTGCGGGATGTGAAAATGGAGCCTGGAGCCTCTTATGTGCCAGGAGCATCGCTTTCCTGGCAGAGCAGCTCTGTCTGTGGAGTCAGAAAGAAGGAGGAATGATCCTCTGGTGCCTCACACCTTCTCGAGAGATACCAGTGTATCCAACGCAACGCGGATACCAATGTGAAATAGCAAATACCAGTATCTGGTGTTATTGCTCATTTTTCTGGATGCCTAGCCTGCAAAGGGAGAGCGCGCGTTGGCTTTCTGTTTGTAAAGCGGTATGGATATCACTAATGATTTTCAATTAAAAAATAGCAACAGTAATGTGGACAACAATGCCTCCGGGAGCGAGGCTGCTGTGCCATATGCTGCCAGGCAAACACCAGAGGAATCTCTACCAGGGGCACTGGGAGGCCCGGACCGTGCCTCCTTGCTAAGCTGACGTGAGGTGGCAGTGTTTCAAAATTCAACTGCAGTGCTAGCACTGCTTAAGCTTTCTGCTGTCATCCTCCTACAGGGTAAAGATCATCAGTAATACTCTTCTGTAAAGGGTCATTTGCCTCCCTTTTGTTCTGAGGGTTTATTTAATAAACCCCTTCATGGGAACACCCTCTAAAATTTACAGGAGCTGATTTTGAATCTCTGTTTGAAATGCTACTGTCTTGTTTCGTAGTAAGATACTGGCACATGAAAATTTTTGGTGTAATTTAAGGTCTAGGTTTATACCAGTCTAGTAATATAAGATATTTTAATATGAGGAGGGCAGTGCTGTTTTATCTTCTGTCAAATTTGGATGTGCTTAAGCTAAGCCAAATAAAGCCACTCTTACGCTGTTATGATTGCTCTGTTGGAAGACTCCAGTACTATAAAGCACTGACATAATGGGCAACTTGTCTTATAATGGCAGTTTTCTCATATCTGCACACACCTACATTCGCAGAGAGATGCTGTGACACATTTGTCTCCAGCATTATCTTTTGTGTCCTGTGAGATAGCACTGTACCGGGTGTCGCAGTGGCGGGTACATCAGACAACTCCAGTGCAACGGGCCGTGGCTCTTAGTGGCCCCTAAGAAGCGTGCTGACTTGTAGGGTGATTTGCTGGACGGCCCTTGCCATTGCAAGGCAGTACCTCTATCTCTCTCCCGCTTCGTGACTATAGAAGAGGGAGATCTCGGTTGGCAGATCGCATCAGCACAGCCTGACAAACAAAGCCCTGCAGCAGAAGACAGGCTGTGTCATGGAGGCTGCGAATGCACGAGTGGCATCCCCAGCTCCAGGGAGCTGTAAGGCTGGAGTCCACAACTGCTGGAATTCAAGTCTGTGCTCAAGGTCCAAAATCAGCCACAATATGTTACAAGGGCCTGCTGGAGCAATACACATGAGACAGTATAAAAAGAGCAGGAGCCTTAGGTGCTGCAGAACTAGCCCCCACCTGCATGGGATCCTTCATTTTAAAGACACCAACATCAGGGAGATTTTCTGTATTAAGTGTTGTTAAAATAGAAATTGCATGGTGAGAAGGTCAGATTTGCTGAGTCTTGAGAAATTCTTTGCTGGGTAGCTTTAAAAGAAGGAGTTACATAAAGTAAGAGTACTGTAAGAGCTCTTCTGCAAAGGTCTAGGATTGAAAATTTGAATCAAGTCTTGCTGTCTGAGAAGGCTGCTTGGCTTGTAAATCAGTCTCTGTTTACAACTGCCGGTGACAGATCCCACGCTATTAAAGATGATGTCATTTCATAGCGGAGTATCTGTTTTTCCCATGGCAAAGATGGATCTGCCACCCCAGATCAGATTCTTGGCTCATCACATCTTGTTTTCTGCCTCCAGGGATGGGCAGTGGATGGTGCTGTTTAAAAAAACAGCAGTTCTCTTCACTCACTCACACGTCTTTAAAATTAATGTATCCAGCGAAACAATGCTACCTGTTTGTCTCACCACCTACACATACACATGCTCAACTAATGCCCTAATGCATTAGGCTTGACTACACTTTTAGTGTCTTGCATCATGTCAGATCTTGCTGACAGTACAAAATGTACTGATTTTTGTATTTATTCCCCTAGACCTATATCACCAAAGATTTAAATGCCTGATCCCCTATTGCTCTCCAGTGCATCTGTGGGGCTCCACAGAAAACTGGAGTTTTTATTAGCAGCCTTTATCAAAATCACTTCTGGCCTGATCAGCAATGGTTTTCTAACAAGCATATTCAAGAATGAGTAAGAAATAATAGTTGTGCTTGATTTAGTCAGTCGTTAATAAAAGCATATTTCATTCACTCAGAGGAAGTATGCTATTAATGCACTCACACAGACACACTGTTTATCTGTCTACCTATTTATCTGTCTATCAGAAAATAGAACCAGGCACACATGAATAAAGTCAACATACATATTCTGTCTGTCATGCCGCAGCCCTGCCTGTGTGCTATGCGCCCTTCAGCTCTATCCATCCGAGGAGCCTGAGGCTGGAGGTCTGAGTCGGATCCAGCAGCACGCGCCCTGCACCTCCATGCCTGCCTTCCCCCAACTGCTGGGAAGGGTGACGTGTGGGAGATTGTGGTTCCCAAAATTCTAGAGTGCTGCTAGATGTTAGGCTGAGCAGCTACCTGTTTTTGCATACCAAAAATCATCCCTGGAAGATCAAAGGGAAAATATATTTTTTTGCTTCTTAGCCTACAGACTTTAGAGATGTTCCTGTTACACACACATACAATCACTGCAAATGGCTGCCTCTGAGCAGGCAGTGAAATGCTTAGTTTGTGAAGTGTCTTGATTGATGTTGTAAAGTGTCCAGGAATAAAAGCCACAGTGGGTCATAACTGTAACTTCAGAGTCAGGTCAAACACATGGGAGTTGGGAGCTGATCCTTCAAAGGAGGATTTCCAGTGTTCTAGCACTGGAAATGAACCTTAAATATCTGTAGCCGCTGTAAAGTCTCTTTCCGCTGCCAGACTGGTATAAAGAGATTTTTGTGCAAATGAGAATTTCGCCCCTAGGAGTTCTGCCTGGGCAAAATAATTTGGATTTGGCCATGTGTTACTATAAATCTAGGCCTACTGTTGTTCCTCCCTGTATTGGAAGCTGATGTTCTAGCCCTGACTAGCCACTACCCTCGTCACAAAGGGGCTTGCACATAGTACTGCACATAACAAGACACACAGAATACTTTAGATAACTGTGAAAGAAAGCCCTTTGCCCCAGCAAAGGAGCTGGGGGTCGATATTTACAGCAGAGAAAACCCAGACCACAACAAATAGGAAAATAATATACAAATAAAAGAATAAACAAATTGGAAAGAGGGAAATAGAAGTGGCACTACAGGGCAAAATCCCTTCAAGAAGACGGCTGAAATGAATGTTCAGTGTCTTCTGGATGTAGCCAGCTGATAAAAATATTCACTGCTGAGAAATGTCATTAGTCTGAAAAAGAACTAAAGATTAATGCTCAGAAATGAGGAAAAGGCTGGAAGTCCCTGGTGACTGAAACAGGGAAGATGAAGAACAGCATCGTTTAGTCTTTGCTCGTTGTTGTTGCTGATTCTCCAGGGAGATGGGGGCTGTGTGCCTTGTAAGCTTTATTGGAACTGCATTGGCATTAATCATGTGCCTGAAGGCAACGTGGCATGTTGTTTGGCAAACGATGCTATATGATATAACGGGAAAGAAGCACTTTTTCTTTTTTCTTTTAATGATAGTCACTGCACATATACTTGATTCTGATCTCACACTGGTTTTATATAGTGATTTCCACTGATTTATGCTGGCATGTAAAGGAAAGCAAGGCCAAGATGTGGATATATATCCAATCAGTTGTCATTCGTCTGAAAGCGTTTTGTGAATTGCATTTGAATAATACTAATGATTTTACTAATTGCAAAACTGAAAAATGGAGAAGAAAACAAAATGAAAAAATCTTTCCCTAGATGTCTAGCAAAGAGAAATTTGCTTATGCCAGAACAGGGCTTTATTAATTGTTTCCTGTGTTCATGCTTTGTAGTATTGGTTTAAGTGCTCGTCTGAATAGTTTTCTTAGTGTTATGGATCTACCCAAGGTATGTCTTCGGATATGGATGTCCCAGATCATTCCCAACAGGCAGTTTGGACGTAGCCATCCTGTTTTCCTGGAAGGGAGAGTTTAGCTGGGCAGATGTGGGCTGTACTGGGCCACTTGTCCTCAGTGGCAGAGAACGATCCTTGATCTATTTGTTTGCTAATCTGGATACAGCTGCAGTGACCATAATTTAGGAAATAGAGCTATCTAAATGGGAGTTGCAGAGTTTCTTCTGGTGCTGCACTGCTGATGTCTTTGCAGAATAAGCTGGGCAGTCTGGGAATAACGCAGGACAAGATGATATTTCAGTGAGCCAGGTTGCTGTGGTACAAGCTCAAAGATGGGGATAGCCTAATTATCCTGAAAATTTAGATTATTTAAGGCTCGTTAACACTAACTGAGCAATTCACTGGTATAATTTTTTTTTCTGGATGACAGTTGTTGGCATCAGCCAGCAGTTCAACAGGTAGCGGCTAAAGGGTAAATGATATTACTACAATTTCTGCTTCCAAACTGTAGAGTCCAACAGTTGGAGTTGGACTCCACTGCCTTTTGCCATTGTTGTCCATACACCAGCAGCAGGTGATGTGTCTTGGTATACCTCAAGCTGGGGAGGAGGCTGAGCCCTCTGTGGCTGCATTATGTGCAGACTCCTGAATTTTACAGGTATTCCTGAATTGCTTCCTTAGTCCTTGATAGGTGACATATTTCTAGCTCACAAGGCTAAGTTCTGCTGGTGCTGGGAAGGGAGAGAGCATAGTCCTCTGCCATGAGGTGTGATGTCTAAGTGCCTTCATCCATTGGAAACAATCTTCTTCTGAGCAGTGGGGTATGATGCATTGTGCTACTGAAGAAAGAAAATTAGCCAGGGAAGCTGTCACTGAGCCCTGCTTAGAGCACCAGGAGACAGGGCTGGGCCCATTCTCACTGTCCTTGAGGATAATATAATCGCCTTGACATGAAGCACCTAAGAGGAGAGCAAGTTTTCTGCTGGGATGGTGCAGAATGTTTTGACAGCCTCCCGATTTTTTAGCATATCCAAACTTTCAGTGCACCAGGAGCTGTGGCTGCTGTACACCAGAGCCAGTTTTGTTGTACTAAGTCTGCTCCCAGCATACAAAAACATCTTCTCATTTTATGTAGCAGCACTGTTGTGCTTCTTTCCAGCACTCTCTTCTACAAAAGATTAATGCTGCATGAAAGTAAGATAACAA
Source organism: Chlamydotis macqueenii (assembly GCF_036417535.1). Lineage (NCBI taxonomy): Eukaryota > Metazoa > Chordata > Aves > Otidiformes > Otididae > Chlamydotis > Chlamydotis macqueenii. Next base: position 98,038,691 of record NC_141558.1, on the reverse strand, counting down.
AAATGTGAATCTGGTCCTACAATACGACCAAAGAAAACTCTGCTGTTGCATTTAGAAGGATGTTTATGTCACGTTTTAGGGAACCTTTAAAGAGTTAAAAGGCACATAGTGGTGACATCTTTCATATTCTTCATCAGATGCCTTGGTTACCAAGAGTTCAATAGTGCAGGACTTTTTAAAAGATGGCAGAGTGCTAGTGTTGGACGCCTGGGAGGAGTTTGAGCCCCTTGGCATTTTGTCCTTGCTTGTTGCTCTGCCAGGCTTGGCACTCCTCCTTCAGAACTTCCCTCTCCTGGGGACGACCGTCCCCAGACGTGGCTGCCAGTACAGCTGGCTAGGAGACAGCAGTAGGAGCAATACCAGAGCAGCAAGGAGGAGAACCACGCTGTCACAGGCCAGTACCAGGCACATCTCAGCAGGTTGGAGGGGTGGCACAGGAGACAAAACCTCTAATTGTGCCTAGATGTTCGATGAGAAAATGGGCTGAAGCAAAGGTTTAGAGTCATCTTTTCAACAAATTCAAATAGTTTTGTTGTTCTGAATCAGAGTGACTGTGATGTACAGATTAGAGCTCCGTCAGTTGCTTCATGCAGACAAAAAGGTGTGTGTATATGTGTATATAGCTTCAGCCTTGCCAGACAAAGGTATTTGTTGGGTTTTACTTGATTTTTTTTGGTGTGAATTTGCTTGGTTTGTTGGTTGGTTTTTTTTTTTTTGGTTTTTTTTTTTACCTTTTGGGTCATATTTTAAAGATTTCCCCCATAAAACATGCGAACTGCAAACTTCCTCCTTGCAAGAAATGAAAGCCCCGATTCTGATACACTCACAGGGCTCTAAGTGAAAGGGCTTTAAGGGGAAAAAAGAATATGATAAGATTCAGAGTTACATTACAAGCACTGAAAGCATTGGAACTGACATCTTTCTCTAGCTCAGTAAATAAGAAAACTCTGCTTGTCTCATCCAAGTGGCTGGGAGTCATGAATCCTACAGCCTCCTCCTGTGAGTAAGAACATCTATCTGCTTGGCACTCCTTCCAAGGAAGCTATTAGCGTTGATTTCAACGTACCTTCCAATACACAGTGGTAATGCTTTTTCTGTAACAACTTTATTGTTTGCCTCTTTGCTCACACAGCTTTTCTGCTTACAGGCATTTGTCCTAACAGCAAGGCAGACGAAACAGAGGGCAGCAGCCAGAAGTTACTCATACATTGCCTTCCCCTTTTTGAGCACTCTCTGGGTTTATACTAAGCTGAACGAAACATACTCTTAATAAATAAATCATGTAGTGCAAGACATATGGGGAGCAGGAACAGAGAGAGAAAAAGCCCTGTCTGCATTTGGCTGGGGAACTTTAGAGCATGCTGGCCTAGCGTCTTTCATCATTGCAGAATCATACAACAGCTTCTCAACCCTTTATAAGGCTGCAGGCCTGTATTTGTGGTCTCAAAGAAAATTCTTTTAAGTGCAAACAGCACGTAAACTCCTCACTGTTTAATAATATCTCTCAGAGGTGCAAGCTCTCTCTACGCTTACTGCCAGGACATTAGCTCTGAATCTTAGCAGTGACACACAGCCAGAAGTACGAACAACTCTAATAAGTGCATGCGAGTCGTACCACACGATTCTGGTCCTCAAACTCTTTCCAAACAAAGCCAAACAAAGTGTCGCATCTATTGGACCTGAAATATCCATAGGCCTTGGCTGAGGAAAAAAGTGCATGTATGTGCATTTGTTTTTTAGAAGTGCTGAGCATCCGCAGTGCAGGGAGGCTTCCCTCTGGGTTACAGCAAAGGAGGTTGCTCAGGTTTTTGCTTCCACGTGAGCACCAGCCAAGTGCAGCACATGCCACAGGCCAGGAAATAGTGAGCAGCTGTGCCATGGCATGCTGGCCTGTCAGTGTCACCGTCACTGTCCCAGAGCTCTTGTGAGCAAGCTCCAGCAGGAGCAGCAGGTTCTCAGCATCCCCAAGTGTCCTGGTAGCTCGGTGGGTGTGAGCGGCACTTGCTGGTAAAGCGGTGCATGGGCATAATTTCAGAACAAGGCTTTCACAGAGCTGCTTTTGGCATTTCCACAGTGTAGCTTTCACCATAGGCAGCAGTCAAGCCTGAGAACATGGTTTTGGGAAGAGGATCAATAAGGTCTAGAAGGCAAGAAACCAAAACCCATAGGACAGCTGATCGTTGTTCTGTTGATGTGCAATTTCCTCAACCAGTGACAGCAAAATACTGCTCCATATCATGGCAGGCTTGGAAAAGGTTATGTTCTTACTGCCCCATAGAAAGCAGTAGTAATATTCCTGATGTTTTTCCTCCAAAGAGACACTGTGTGAATCTGACCTAAAACCTGATGCATCGAGAACAGCTGCCTTTTGGGCTGGATTTAAAACTGCATTTTGCGTTTTTGCATGGCTCAAACAGTCCTGCTGCTGGTCGTTGAAAATGAAGGTGAGCCCAGTGCTTCTGGGATTTACTTGTGGGCTCTGCACTCCTGTCCTAGGTGTTTCTGTGTCCAGACTTCTCGTACGGTTGTTGCAGAGGGGTCCACCTGCCCCTGGTGGATTAAACAATCTTCCTATCCCACCACTGAGTGTTTGGGACTTCTGATGAAAGAGGGAGCGGCAATGTCGGTTACTATTATTAGAGTGACATTTTTATGTTTACTGACATTTCCTTTGGTTTACCAGTATCCCAGAGCCAAGTCAAACAACTCCACCTCCTCTTACCATTTTTGATGCTGACAGCTCTCCCTGGTTCACTTTGTGGTCACACATTTCCAGGCAGTGCTGTACTTTAGCTTTGTGGGACAGTCACTCTCCAAGTCCCTGTTAGAGGAGCCAGCTGGGCAGCTCCTCCGTCCCAAGCCCAGGCTGTGCATCCTTGACGTTTCTCTTTCTCATCTTGACTGCTTCCGGCTGTGGTTAGACTGTACCCCTGCAGCAGAAGGAGCAGCCAGAGATGTTTGCACCATCACAGGCAGCCTTCTCAAAACATACCTCCCTTATCACTCAGCTGGAGGGCACAGGGTCCCTGGATGGGATAGTACAGCAAAGCTGACCTGAGACACCATATAACAACATCTGCTTCTCCTTCTCTGCAACATCTGAGAGATCAACCCTTTCTCCGGTCACAGGGGTGGAAAACCAACCAGGCTCCACCAGCCGCATGTCAAAGTCTAAGCAGCACAACATCAGTATTTGCACCCTGGCTTCCAGTGGCCCAGCTGCGTAAATCTGGTCTGACTGGAAGATGCTCTTCCTGTTGGCACCCTGTGATGAAATGGTTTCATAGCCTCACCAAAATGTGCTTGTTGCACAGAGGGAGAACTCCCAAATGCCCAGGTCTGCAGCCCCCAGTTTCCTTCACCATCATCCGCTCTCATGTTTTTCTTTTCTCACTGTAAATGAGAATGTAGCCTTTGAAGCTGGATATAAAAGAATTATTTTCTATTAGATCCTATAGGATTTTTCTGTAGGAGGAATAATAAGGCAGTGTACAAAATGTGTAAATAGTTATATCACTCTGATTTATGTTGAAAACATATGTTTTAGTTATAGCTACAGGAACTATAAAAGACAGTCTGAAATACTCTCAGGGCTTCCTTTCTTTCATGAGAAGTGTTTCACAACAAAAATAAAATACATGTATTCACTTGTATTTCATTGTGTATTTTCTAGAGAAGGAGGAAGGTGGCATAAGACATTGTGCAAGAGAAAGCCAATGTATGTAGGTCTAGTTGTTGCCTAGCGTTGTATTTTGTGCCAAATGGGAGATTATTTTCTCCAGGTCAATATTTTTTTAATTAAGAATACTGTACTGTAAGAAACTGTAAAAAATTTACAGTCTATAATTACTTCATTAGCTTCTTTTACTGTTCCCTGTCCTTACACTATTACTTGAGTTCTTATGGGGAAGTCCTACACAGCTGTTAAAAGATCTGTAGGAACCATTAGAAGTGACTCAAATGTTAACAGGTAATACAAAGTGAGATGCATTTAATGACTTGTAAACCATGCTGTCTTCTACTCTCTTATGGAAAGGCACATCTGCAACGAGCATTTAACCTCCATTGAAGCTCACAGAAATGTTTGAGGACTGATGGCAGATTGCTGATCATGACTCAGGAGACCTGTTCTTCCTCTACATCTTTTTCTCTAGGTTTTCACCAAGTCCTCATTGTCAGGCTTAAATTCGACTCAGCTGGACTACGGACAGGTTATCTGCAAACTAAAACAAATCCTTCAGTAATGTCATTATACAGCCACTATATCAGGAGGATAGATGCAGATGGCTGGAGGAGCTGAGGTAAGGGCAAAGTGCAGAAAAGGATGATGAATAAAAAGAATATGAGGCAACAAGGTGAAATGCAAGAGAGAAATGGGAAGTCTAGGAGAACAGGCACCTGAGTGTGCCTTTGCTCACAGGGTGAAAGCAACTCCATGCTGGTAATGTATTGCAGTGGTTTGTTTGCAGATCTAGTGACTCTGTCATGCTAGAAATAGTGCTGAGATGAGGCAGGAGTAATTGGTAGTCTCTGTGAATACCATCTGAGAACTAGGGGTGGGTGCAGCAGCCTCAGTGTAGTTAGGGAAAGGGAGTTGTGCTGCTGTATGGCTGCCACTGTAGCAAGAGGTCCAGAGCCTGCACTCTACGCAGGGTAGGATGAATGTGGAGCAAAGGAGAAAACATAGTCCCTGCAAAACCACACCAGAACATGCTGTAAAGAGAGGATCAGACAGATCCATACAGACTTCCTATACATTAAGACGAAGGAGTGGGGCATGGTTGAGCTTTGCACCATGAGCAGTGAAATGCAGCTTGCCTTGTGCCTTCCTGTGTTCGGCTGGGAGGACCTCCAGCGTGAGGAGCTCTTTGTAGGGCAAGGCCACCTTGTCATGAGCACTCCTTCTCTGCCTTCATTTCTCCTTCCTTGAAAGAGATACAAGAGAGGAAATAAAGCAGGGAATGTGAGAGAAGCTACTTAACTGGCAGGAAAACTTGGCTCTTTGGCACAAGAAAGATGCAGGTCAGCGTTACTAGAGCACCAACACACAGTCAAGTCGTTACCGACCTTTGGTAATACAGTGGTGTGATGTCCAAAGAGAGGTGAGGCAGCCCCATCTGCAAGCCAGGACAAGGACTTTTCCGTGGGAACTTGCAGGAGTCAAGGCTACAGCTGCTGGAGCCAGGGGCACAACGGTAATCCAGACTCCAGGTGACAGAGGCCTCTTGGAATGAGAGCAGAGAGGAAAGGTTAAATCCTTAAAATGGTCTGGAAAATACATGGGTATGCTAGCATGAGGGCTGAGCACCAGCCGGCCCTGGGCTGTGGGTCTGGCGGGCAGCATGGCCTCTGCGTTTTGCGGGAGGGATGTGAAAGGACAGAGAGGGGAGGTGGTGAGGGGGAAGTTCAGGGGTCCAGTGGTGGCCAATATCAGCAAGGAGATGTCAGGTGTAAATGCAAAACTAAGCTACTGGAGGGCTGGGTAAATTAACCTTTGGGTAACATTTGGAGTGGCAGCTTTGCAGCTCCAGCAACCAGAAAGCAGAGGGTCCAGGCAGGCCCAGGGCCAACTCCTGTTCCACAGCTGAGGCCAAAGGCACAGTTCCTTCTGACTTCATTGGCAACCAGGGGTTACTTCAAAAGAGGAGGACTTTCTTCAGTGCTTGGCTGAAGAAAGACAGAAGTGTGGAGGAGTGCCTCTTGCCCTCCCTGCCGCCCTCCCCTCCTGCCCGCCCATGGGTTCGTGTAGGAGCCGCTCCTGGCTGAGTCAGGCCAAGGTGCTGGCTGGTGTCAGGCACTGGAGTCACCGCTTGCTGCGTGACCTCAGCCTGCGGGGAAGCAGGGGGGCAGTGGGGGAACAAGAGCCAACGCGGCTTGAATATGAACTCAGAGCAACAAACATACGTTTGCTTTTAGGCAAAAGCCACAAACCCTGGAGCCCGTTCTAAGGTTTTCACTTGAGAAAACTGAAAAAAAAAAAAAAAAGACAGACAAATTTGTATGGCTGCAATTTTACCTTAGGATTTGCTGTCATTAACTCAGGTGCAGCCACTTAGTCTACCTGCTGCAAATGGACAGCAGTGCCCCATGATGGGGCAGGCAGAGGATGTGGCTGTGCTGTGAACTGTGTCGTTTTTACCAGGCAGCACAGCATCTCTTCCCACCCACTTACAGGTTCTAGTCACCAAACATCTGACTTTTCTGCCCAAGTGGCAGAAAATTCTTTGAATGTCCATTACTCCTGTCTAAAGAGAGAGTATTGCTTTTTCTATTTTTAATCTCAGGAAGAAATGAAACAATTACATGGTCCAAAGTCTTAAATAATAGCCTGTACCTCAGGCAGCTTTCTCAGTGATTGCAACTAGTGTCATGGTCCTCCAGAAATACCCTCAAGCACCTCTTATACACCACCAGTCCACTTAGGTGAGGAACAAGGCACCCATTTAATTTTTACATCTCTCTCTATATTATTTCTTGCATTTTTTGTATCAAGGAGCACACGCAAGTCTCAGCTAGTTTCTTGAAAAGGCAACAACGCAAAGTAAATGCCAGAAGAAACCTTGCCAAGATGCTCTGGTATTAGGAAAAGTTCACATCTCCCACAGCAACCCCTTCACGGGCAAGTGGCAAGAGGTCACCCTTCACTCCTAAGGGGCTGTAACAGGGGTTAAAAAGAAGGCAATCAATGCACTGAGTTATAAATGGGCTTAGTGGAGGAGCTGGTTGTGCTCATGCAGGTGAGCCAGTCATGGTAAACTCACAATTGCAGAAAGGGACTGTCCGAAGAGCGGGAGTTTCATCAGAGAGAACTCATTGGCTGATACTCTGTGCACATTCTGACGTGCGCTACTCTGCTCGCTGGGCAGGGATCTGCTCTTCTGCATGCAGACACTATCCATGGGGCAATGGAAGTCTTTTTTCTCTTTAGAATGATGCCTGTTCTGCCCCTTGCACCCTGATTTCTTTCTGCAGTGATTATATTGCAGCCCTTTGTACTGTTTTGAGCACCGTAACCGTTTGGAGCCATGGTACCTTAGCCAGGAAATACTGGGTTTTTCCTAATTCCCATTGTATAAATCTTCAAGCTTCCATTTTGTTGTTTATATATATGGCATCTTTAGTATAGAGGTGCACGCATAAGGAATACATATGTGTACATATGCATCTCTGTGTTCAAACAACCAAGACTTGTATAACAACCATAAGCAACAACTTAATCTAATGTTGTAAGCTTTCTTTCTGTCGCTCTGTTTCTGTATTACTGTTCTTTATGTACGCGACATCTTTGCTGTCAACCCTTCAAAGCCAGGGAATTGCGTCCCCTCCTATCTGAAAAAAAAAAAGCACCTACCATGTTTTAGAACCCTGTGCCAATAAATAAATCAAATAACAGCTTGCACCAGAGATCCGGGACTCTCCACAATTGTTTTTATCTTCACGTGAATGATGTGGTGGAGAAAGCTGCTGAGCTTGCAGCTGCAAAGATTGAAGTCCTTTATTTACCCACTGAAGAGATAAAACAAGGGTGACAGCAGAGCAAACTTCCCCAACATTGCCCCATCCGGACCAGGGTGAACCCCTTCCAGCAACAATTCCACCTCCCAGCTCCGTCTTTGGTATCGCGCCAGCTGTGGCAGCGACTTTTTGTGACAGCAGCTTCTTATCACCGAAAACTGGCCACGAAAGAGTCTCTCCCCCAAAGGTCAACAAACAGATGTGCATGAAAAGGAAACTTTACAAATGTTTGAGTAGTTCCTGATGTTTAATTGTACCCGAGGGTTGCACCGTTGGTGTCAAGCATGTGTTCCCTTTCCTATAGCAGCACAGGAGGATTAACTATGCGAGGGCCGCGTGCGGCACCCTGACTGACTGGAACAGGGCAACATGATTCATGTCAGACTGTGCTTATCAAACATGGTGACCTGGATGCAACTGCCAGCTCAGTAAGTCCCGCCCGCAGTCACTGTGGCCATAGCCTGGAGGGGACATCACCTGCGCAGGCTGCCTGCGTCCTCGCTGTCTTCCCGAGGTACCTGCGCCCGGCCAGGTCAGGGCCTGGACATGGGGCTGGCTGACCCTCTGGCCTGGCCCAGGGCTTCTCTGCCCTGCATGCTGCAAGCTGGTATGTTCAACTGTTTTCATAAGCTGCAGAGCAGCCTTTACTCTCTATGCTTAGTTCAGCTAGGAGACACCTCCTTTGCCTGCAGTGCTTTTGGCGAAGTAACCTCGCGAAATCCAGCAGCCCTCCAGCTTGGCACAAGGTGTCCTTGTCAAGCTCAGGCGGTGTTACACCTTCATACCTGGAAACAAAGCATATGTTTGAGTGTTGAGGGACTGCACAGGGAGTTTAGACCGTGCTGCCAACAGAGCAATAAAATCAAAGCCAGCAAACAGAAAGGGAACTGAAAGAGGACAAACTTATTGACTAAAAGTATTTTGCAGAGAAGAACTATATGATTTCAGTAAATTAGATGAAAGGGCACACACATATGACAAGAAAAGAAAATTGCTGGAGAGCGTTTCTTTCCAGAGGGATGAAATTCTCCTTTTTGCCCTCCGGTGATCAATGGTAAAGCCACGGTGTATTTCAGTGGGAACAGCAAAGCACGTCTGAAGACCTTCCCGAGAGAAAACAATAATCTTTAACAATTTGCACTGCAGCAGCCGAGAAGGTCACTCGTGCTCTGTGCGGGCTAGGGGTAATGTGAGGGTAGGTCAGGTACAGGTCATGGATTTCTGTTTAAACAGATCCAGGAGCCCCTGTACCCTGCAAAGCCGGTGGTGAATAACCGCCAAAATACCATAGCTGTTATTCCAGCTCATAGGTTCCAGTGAGCAAAAACGTGTATTATCTTGCTTCTCTGTTAGCTCTACAGTTTGTTCACCCCAAAACCTGATTTAATGGGTTCAGGAAATTTCCCACATTTGAGGTGTACTCCAAACTCACCAGCATCAATAGGATTTTGGGGTTGAATTCAGCTTTGAATTAATGAGCTTCCTATCTCATGTTGCTTCTGGTTCTTCCCTTCATTTTAAAATGACAGAGAAATCAATCACCAAAGCTAAGTTAACAAAAGGTTAAAATTTTCCATTCTTACTGGATTTGCAACCCTCCTGAGAAGACTCATTGCAATTGTGCTATATCTCTACTGCATAATAACACATCTCACAGCTGCATATCACGTCATCTGACTATGGGACCATATAATGGACTTCATCTTCTCAGGCTTAACAAATTTATTCACAGAAAAAGATAAATCATGTGCAGAATTGCCCCTTTCTGAAATAAAACTCCATAGAAAGAGGATTACGCTTTTTTCTAAAGCTTCTTTTTGGAATGATGCTTAATATTCATTTTCACTAGCAGGCAAGGTGTATTTCACCAATTTGACTTCTGATGACAAATCTGATCTTGCGACTTTCTGCATCTTTGAAAGTGACAGCTTCTCTGTTAACCTCACTCAATTTTCTCCTGTGATTGAATCTTTTTTCATGTAATTCAGTCACCAGCAAACATTGGAGCCTGGCATGCCCTTTCTTTGTTTCAAATCCTGTAGGATAAATTGTGCTGCCTCTATGTCCTCATGCTCTTAGGACTTACATTCTTATCCCACATAAAGGCTGAGGTTATATTTTTCATTCCCTGCTTTTTTAATGCACACACATTCTTAATTTTGTTGTGAGAATTAGGCATCTTTCTTTAAGTAAGAACGGATAAAGAGCATGGCGGACATTCATACGAGTGCTCCTGTGCACTTTGGCAGCCCGGTGAGGCTAAGCCCTGCCAGACTGACCGTCCCCACCCGTGGCTCTGACCCCCTGCCTGGGGATGATCTGGCTGAGCCATCACAATCAGCCTGGTGGCTCCTCCCTGCTGGCTCCCAGGCCCACACTCTGCTTATGGGGCAGCCCCAGACCTTCCACACTGAGGTTATCTGGGGAATTATCTCCACGTACCTCTCTCTCTTTTTTTTTTTTTTTTAGAAAAAAAAAGCTGATATTAGAACTAAATCCTCCAAGAAATGCAGAACCACCAACCTTTAACTTAGGAAAAGTTTATTCCTGAGCGGTTATTCAATCTCAGTAATCTAAAATGCTTATAACCTTGAAACCATGGAAATTTCCATTTGGTTAGCAGCCCAGATCAAACAATTTTCTGGTGAACCCCTTCCACCTCCCAACTGAAGATAGTTTTGTTTCTAGTGAAAGAAGTAAAGGCTTTTAAAATTTTGTTTTATAACCAATTGGTAACAAAGCTGTTCCTGTGCTGCACACTTCTGAAGGACAGTGCTGCAAGGGTGTGCAAGCTCCCATGTGAAATTCTGGGCTCTGAGCGTGAAGGAACAAGGTGTATTTATAAGTGCAGCGGCCAGTATTTGGCATTTTTGCAGCTCTTTTTACAAGAAGTTGGTCAGCATTGAGCAGGATTGCCTAGGAGACACAGAGCAGCAGAATCACTGGGCTGGCTCAGTGTTCTTGGATGAGGGAGAGAAAAGGAACCGAACACACTCAACAAAGAGTTCCTGGCAAGTTTGTTTTCAAGTCTAATGATGAAGAAAGATTTCCAACTGCAAATCTTAGGAGCCTCTGAACACAGCAACAGAAGCAAGGAAGAATATAGCACTTTTTACACTTCAGGGAGTAGCAGAAAAATAAGAAATTTAAGGACTGGTAAAGTCAATGTGCATCTGTCTAGTATGCTTTTCTTTTCTCTGTCAATCTACATGAAGGGACATTTCAGGCCCCAAACTCTCGTTGAGCGCAATTAGGCAGCGGTAATTTACTTGCTGCCACTGCTGTCGCTTTCATTTTGATGCTCGTGTAAATAAATTCCTTTTAAAAAAGGCAGTGATTATTTATCCAAGCCTGAAATTTTTAGAGCTCTTGCTTTATGGCAAAATAATCAAACGTCAAACTCTGACCTGACTTGGCACTCCACATAGTTCCATACTAAAATACATGTGTATATATGTCGTATTAAAAACATTTATCACAGGAGGGGTCCAGGCACCATGCTGGACCCCGTCAAGGTCAGGAAACTGTGACAAGAGGCAGTATCTTCCCCTGGAGTGGACACATCATTGTCCCAGCTCAACGCTGCAGGAGGACACTGGCCAGAAGATGCAGTAAATAGTGGGAGAAAAAGTCCTTCCTGCCCCTACATTTGCTGAACAAGTTTGTTATGGCCAACTCCTGCAGGTACTGAAGATGACAGCAGCCTGTGACTTTTCTTTCCCCCTTTACTTTTCAGGTGGGGAATCTAAAATGAATCCCATTCCCATTAATGTACTTGTGCCAGTTATCAGAACTGAGGACCCTCATGAGACAACTAGGATCGTGTTGTAAGTACAGGCTGGGCTGACCATTTGTCATCTCAGATTGCTCTTATTCACTGATCTGTACCTGCATCGCAGTGGATCCAGGCACTTCACAGCTGTGTCAGTGTGTTCCTCTTGAAAGCAGCTAGCAAAATGAAATCTTCTGCATTTTCCAGGGAGGCAATGGGATGAAGCGGTTCTGGATACACAACAGCTGACAGCCATGGGATGCTCACAACCCACTTCCCCATCCCCGTGGCTGCCCACACTACTGTGCATGCTCTCTGATGTGAGGTGCTCCAGCTGGCATCCCCCAGCCACCCCAGCACTGACTTGCATGCTTCTGCTGTGTTCACATACCTGTGCAGCAAAGTTGCCTGTGCTGGAGGGGGAGCAGAAGGGTCCTATGCCAACTCCTAAGCAAGATGCCTAGCTGTGGTGTCTTCCTTCCACTCTTGAGTCCTGCCTCTGAACGCTAATGTTCTCTGAAACCTGTGTCCTTCCTCCTACTCACAAAACGATGTGCTATCTATGCACCATGAACAGACAGGATGATTAAACAGTGGATGAACTGCATTCATGGTAACATATGGTATATAAAGGGCAAAGAGAGAAACCTGCCAGACATAAAAGGAAGTACTTCCCAAGTGACTTCTATTAACTGAAAGTGCCAACAAGCTTTTAAACAGTGACCTCACTCTGATGCCTTTGCCGCAGCCTTTCATGCTCACTGACATTGTCCTGGAGACATCCTTTAGGTGTCTAGTCATACCATGGGGACACTGGAATTAGGTTATTCAGGATGTTCCCAATTATCTGCATTACTCTCTTTCTCTACCATTAAGGCAGCTCTGGGAGCTCTACAAAAATAGAACCAGGGGAAAAAAGATAATTGGGAGCAAATTAACCACAGAAGATGCAGCTTTGTCCTTCAAGATGACCAATTAGAGGTTTCTGTTTTAGCATTGCATTTTGATTTGCTTGCATATCTGTCCCATTTATCTCATCCAGCTATCTAAATAAAAGATGCAGACAAGAAACAGTCGAGGAAAGCCTTTTCCTTTGAGGTACACAATGCCTTCCAGTCTGCTTTGGCTACTTTTCTCATTTGATATACATCTCACATTATTGGAGATGACCTTCTACTCCCTGTGTTGTAGGGGGTTTAAAATCTGGGCCTGAAAGTGGGATCCCTCTCTATTATGAATGTTCCTGGATATGCCACCATGTAAATTTTGTAAAGTTTGGGAGTTTATGTCAGGTTTGTCTTTTCCTTTCTGGGATTGGGCAGCACATATGGTTTATGTCAGCATTTTGTAAGGTTATCACAAAGGTTATCTTGGCTAAATTATAGCCCTTTGTTTATCCACGTGGTTGGGTACGATGCAAACAGCTGCACTGTCAGTAAAATCTTTCTGCTGCCCTCAACCCTGACCTGGAGGTACCAGACTCTGAGAGGTTATGTGGCTCCATATGGAAGTAGCTTTGAAGGGGCTGTGAATTAAAGCTGACACTTTACCTGAAATACCTGCCCCCAAATTAGCTGTGAAAAATCAGGTAACCAACAGAAGATGCCAGTACATCTTTGTCTAGAAGCTCACCATGGTCAGTGAAGCTTCTCCTTGCCCTAGGAACTCATAACCTGTCCTAAAGATAAGAAAAGCTGCAGTCGAACGGGGATAACTGGAAGCACTCCATAAGGGTTGGGAGAAGAAAGCTATTCAGCAGTGTATGAACACAATCTGGGCTTCTTGACAGCTAGGGACGGTGCTCTACTCCAGCAGTCCTGAAATCACGCTGCAGTGGTCTTTTACTCTCCTGCCACAAAATACCTGCCATCCCTCCCCCTTGTTCTCCTTCGTCCACATGTTAATGTGAAATAGGAAAGTCCATGCTTGCAAACAAGCACATTTAACATCCTCTTCCTTTACATGCATTCTATCACAGATGGGTGATTTGTGATCACCCTACCTGAGGCAGAATTTATTTTTGTTCTTGCTTCTTCTCAAATTGTCCTAAAATCACTTGCTAGAAGAATTATCAGGTCCTCTCTTCCTGACCCACTGCATATCACTCTTCATTTTGCAGAGAGAATCCATTTTCAGATTAAAAATTTCTGACTCGGATTTGCTCTTTCACTCTATTTCTGAGGCTTTTTTTTCTGATCCTGACTGTGCCAGTGTGCTTCAAGTATAAAATCACTGAGGTAAAGTGGTAGTAATCTGCTGTGCATCCAGAACCTGGCTTGCTGCTTATGTGCACACGTGGCCATGTGTACATACGCCTGAGCACATGCACGTATGTGTAATCTAGCCAAAAAGAGATTCTAATTACAGCTGACCAAATACTGGAAGCAATTTTTCTTTGAATAAATTATTCAATGCATTTTGTCTTTGTTCATCTCATAATTTATTCAACAAGTAGTATTTGAATGGTGCTAGAGCTGGTAGGCTATTGCAGTAATGATTAGTCAAACAGCATATTCAGTAAAGAAGATCAACATTTGCTAAATAATGTATTTGGCAAATAATATTCATCCAGTCCTAGTTCTAATTGATCCAACGAGAAATGCAGACAGCTCATGGCACTCACGGATGGCTTGGCAAGTGCTTGGGGAGCTGATCCTTTCTGCTCTTCCTCCTTCTCCTCCAAAACAAACAAATACAGAGCTTCCTGATGGTATCAACGTGTGAGACCCAGTTGTGCACACACCTCACACGCTTGGGTTGCTGGTACAACTCACATGTGCGTGCACTTTCTCTTCCAAGTCATGGGCAAGGCGAGAGCCTCTGGGTGAGTATCCCACAGCTAGAGGCAGATATCCAGAGCTCAGCATGCTGTGGTAGGATCCAGAAACATGCCTGTTGGCTTTGCCAGCTTGCAGACTTCTTGCTGACTTTCTTGTGTGGAGTTAGTGTTGGGCATGTGGGCAGAAGCTCTACCAACACCGAAGGCTGGCACTTTTCCTGCTACTTTGTCCTCAAATTATGTGGTGGCAAGGCTCATTGTCTGGAACTAGCATAAAAGGAAGAAAAAACAACAACAAAAAAATCCCTCATTTACTAGACTAGAAAGTTGCAGGCAGACAAATAATTTATTGGAAAAGGGGGAGAATCTTATTTGCTGCAGGAGCTGATTTCAGGGACATGAATTAATACATTTTTTGTGGTAATTTTATGCCAGACATTATGGAGACATGCTACATCTTTATTAAATTTTAAGTTTGATTTTTTTGTTTCCTTTCACCATCCTCACTTCTTCCTTTTTATGCAAATAAACCCCAAACAAATCCAAACTCCTCCTTTCCACATGACATTTCTTTCTGTGCAGCCTTTCATCAGAAAAGAACTGTTTTTCTTGGAAATGTCGAGCTAAGCCTTTGAAAAAATGAGATGTCATTGGCTGTATGAAATGTCTTCCTTATTTTTCAAAGCCAAACCTCAAGAATATCTTATTTAGAAGCTTCACATCTGCTTTAGTTAACAATATTCAGGGCCATAAAATTCAAATTAGGTTTTTATTGCATTTTGATGGTACTATTATTAATAGAAAAATATCAGTCGTCTAAAAGATCAATGCAGAGTGCCAGACACTTTGCACAGTAGCTTATTTCTGAAATACATCCATTGGCTCCAATGTTACCTTTGTAGACTTGGGTACTACTTGTCGTGGCTTCCCATGTCAGGATCAATCCCATTCTTTCTAACCATTGCATGCATATATACGTGCATTTTGTATACACTTATACACACACGACAGCTCAGCAGCCCGCCAATGTTTGAAATTCTTTTGACTTTATTTATAAGGAAGGTTAAGAGGGGAATTTTCAAGGCTATATGCTTTCTGCATTTACTCTTGTAGAAAAAGGGACACGAGCTGCAGGCAGATGCTTAAGCAGAGACGTCGACCAAATAAAAATCGCATGCTGATTTCTCAGTTGGTAAAGAGGATTTGCTGCATTTTTCTGTCTCCATTGACAGGCAAAGCATTGTCCCCTCACATTAACTCCAATCTGGCTTGAGGCTCCTCAGCAGTGTGAGCCAGGCTGCGTTTTGCCATCCACAAATGGCGAGGGCTGTGGGCCACCGCTGCCATCGCTGCTATTCAACCATACACCAAACTGATTTTGATCTGAAGTCACTGCAGTTACTCATGACGAGAGTGAGCAGAAATGTGGTTTTGCA
This sequence comes from Chlamydotis macqueenii, assembly GCF_036417535.1. Lineage (NCBI taxonomy): Eukaryota > Metazoa > Chordata > Aves > Otidiformes > Otididae > Chlamydotis > Chlamydotis macqueenii. The sequence continues at coordinate 98,023,189 of NC_141558.1, read as the reverse complement.
ACTAAAATTAGGTTGTAATCAATTTTATGCTGCATTGATCACTCTTGTAAATAAGCCCCTCCAGCCACATTTAAATCAAGCTGTAAGACCTGAACCAGCACAACAAAAGGCTCCATAAAATCAGTCCAAGTTACCCCCCCATAGTGACTAATTACTTTAATTAATTCAAAACCTGATTAAATAAAATTATGCTGAAAGAGAATAATCTCCTTGAGTCTTCAGAAATGTTTTATAAATAAGGAATGAATCATTTACTGTTGTGGATATTTGGGGTTTGTACAGGCGTTTCACCTAAAATTTGACTATCTCATTTCTGATTTCATAACAAAGATTTTGGCCTCTGAGTTTGTCCATCACATGTGGTGGTAATGATTGGTTTATTCCTGAAATAGCACATAGCTGCCCTGGCCTTTCCTTGCAGGAGTGACCAAACAGAAATAGCTTGAAATGGTGAGCTCCAGAGATGACTCCGCGCAAAACCCTCAAGCTTGAAATTCCCCACAGTTTCAGAAAGCTTTGCTAAGGCATCTTGACCATTGAGGCTTGGTCATCCAAGCTAAAAATAAACACCCTCATCTACCAGAGAGCTATAGAACCATTTTTAACTTGCTCCAGTGGAAATGAAGAAACTTGTTGTTTGGCTGTTGCCAAGGAGGCATCTGTGATGCTCTCCCAGCCCAGGCTAGTGCATCTCTATGCTGCTTCCACTTGAAATTTAGAAAGGCTAAATGACGTGGCCCATGGTAGAAGCCAGGGGCCAGGCGTACCCCTCAGTTGGGGCTGATTCAGACAGCTGAGACTGAAGGGAGCAGGGCAGCCTCACAACAGGGACACTGCTGTCAGGCCTGATGGGTGCTGCTTATGGGCCAGAAGAATAAAATTCATGCAACTATAGCAAGAAAAGGGAGCAGGCTTGCCGATAGGACATTGCAGGAGGAGCTGTGGACCCCAGGGCCGTTCGCCACCCTGCCATCCCACCTGTGGGGAAAGAGTGTGCATCCTGGGAAGAATGCCATGATGTTAATCAACTGTCCTTATAAAGAAATAAAATCATCTTCCAGGCTGTTTATGCGGTCCCACCCTGCCCACAGCCCAGGGCTCCATGTCAGATCCCAGGGCCTCTGCCCCAGTGATGCCATAGTAGAGCTGGTCTCCAGCTCCTAGCAGTCCTGCCCTGCTTGGCCTATCCTTGGCCATCTGCATCCCCAGGGAGGTGCCTGATGCCCCAGGCTGGGCCTGCCCTGGTGCCCCCAGCTGTCCAGCTGCTGGCTGGGCCCTGGTTGACAGACCCTGCCCCAGCAGATTCCCCTGGCGCTCTGGGGCCCCGACAGCCCTAAGGGGAGAACATCCCTCGTTTGAGCATCGCTTCATCGCACAGGTGTGCCATTAACAGGCTTATTTTGGTATGTGAGCAGGTTTCATCCCCTTCAAGAAGGATGGCAAGTTCATTCCAGTCCATGGATAATTGGGCATTAGCAGGGGGTGAAACCAGAAATGACAGATTTGCATTTTGAGCTAGGCTTAACTATTGTGGATAGTCAAGGTTCAGCCCAGAGAAATGAAATACTGAGCTGCATTGTAAAATTATTCAACATTGAACACAGTAAGCAATATTGTCACTAAATAACAAAAATAATTGAGTATTAGTAATCAGTGCATGTGGTTTATATGCTTTGTATTTCTGTAAGCAGAATAAGTATTATTTTCAGTCCTGACTCCCTGTGTCTGAATACACTCACATTTTAAAACCCAGAAGATGCTAATGACCTCAAATGCTGGATCAGAGGCACGGTGAAAGCAATATGAAATAGTATTCTATTCTCTCTGGTGTATGACAAGGGCAAAAAAGAGATACTGCAAGAAATAGTAACCAAGAGGCATGAAATGTAGGAAACTGCTCAGGGAAGCTAAAGGTATCAGGAAAAAAAAATTAAGAACAGAAAGTTTGCTCTTAGAGAAAGAGAAGAGCCTCTAGTGATGGGATATGTGATTCTGCAGGGATGAGGAAATTGTCAGTGATGGGGAAAGGCAGATATGTTGGATATATATTTCTGTTTTGCCGTTGGAAACAAATAATTTATATCCTTGTTTTAAATGAGGATGGAAAATACCTTCCATTAGTAAGCAGAGTGGCTGTTGAATAACCTTTAAGAGAGAGAAAAATGTTTATATCTGTACCTCCAGAGAAGTTACGGGCCAGGGCTGTAAAGAACCTTGCTGTGGGGATCATGAGCCCATTGATACTAATGCTGAGCAGTTCCTGGATGCTCGAAGTCCCCCAGGAGACTGGGCAAAGGCTAATTTTACACCAGTAATACAAAAAAGAGGAGCAGATGAGTTGGGTTTCTCTGTGTTGGTTAGCCTGACATCAGTCTGGAGTGAAATAATGGAAAAGTTGATACATGATTTGGCTGATAAGAACAGAGGAAGGAGGGGAGCATAATTCATACCTCTCAACATGTGGGAAACCAAAATGGGAAAAGTATATACTTTTAGTGTCCATACTTTTAAAATCACATTGAAAAAATTGGGGTGTGGAGAAAGAAGTCACAAGGTGATTCACAGTCTGGAGGAAATGCCTTCCAGGGAGAGACTCAGAGGTTAGCTTGTCAGAAAGGAGGTGAAATGGTGCCTGAATAAAAATTTATAAGTAACTTCATAGGGATAAAATTGCAGACCCTGAAGTGTTACTTAACCTGGCAAAGCAAGACAAAAAGAGAAACAATAGCTGCAAATCAAAGCCAAATCAATGATCCTGACAGAAGGCTCACATTTTTAACAGAAAAGATGATTAAGGAATGTGATGCATTCTCCATGTTTTGATGGCTCCAGATCAAGCCTGAATTGTGTTTTGAATACACAAGCTCTTGGGTTCAGTGCAGGGAAAAGTGCTTAAAATTAAATGACCTGTGATATATATGCAAGGTGGCAGACCAAAGAATGGTCTGTCTAATAGTCCCTTCTGGCCTTAAACTGTAGGCAATCCAAAGCTGAAAGACAAATCTGGTCCTGTATTGTTTTTATAGATAAAAGTACTTTAATTTTTGTTTTGTTTTGGTTTTGTTTCCTATGAAAATAAAGATGGCAGGGGTGTGCAATGTCTTCAGCTGGATGAGTCACCCATGGTGGGCAGGAAGGTGTGTGCCGTGGTGTCTTTCTGACAGTGTGACCCATCACACATGCCACCCATGTGCAGGAGGGTCAGCCTCTGCAGGTGCGGGAGGCCTGATGCCGCATATTTTGCAGTGTTTATACGCACACAGAAGCCCCTTGCCTAAGATGCCTCCAGGGAGCAATTCATTGACAAAATACTGAATCCACCCCATAATCCCTGGACGTCTCCTGGGAAAGACAGGCAGCTAGGGAGAGGTTTTGGTTTGATTAAGCTGTCATAGCAGCCCTTTGCCCCCAGGTAAGTCGTTATCCATTGCAACATTTTAAAGACACTCTAGAAGTTGCACTGCAGTATAGGAATCTGCCCCTATATCAAGCCAAAAGCACCTCAAAGGCCTTGATGCTGTGGAGACCCATTAGGCATTTCTTTTAGCAATAGAAAAAAAGGAAGCAGAAGGAAGAATTACCCCCACGCATGCACCCTGTACCAGGCAGAGGGAGAGCAGATGATACTGGAGGACTGCACAGCCCCAGTGGGCCAGATTCTGACTTAGGCGTTTTGCGGTCTGAATGACCCTGCCGATTTGAACGGAGCTGCAGAAGGCACAGTATGTAAACATGGCACCCTGCGTATCACAGTTGCTCAGGCGTGCAGGTGGGGTAAATGCTCAGTATCCTGTTGTTACAACAGATAGTGAGTTGTCACTATCTGTTTGTCTGCTCCTGCCTGAGAAACTAAAAAGAAACGCTTTAATGGACTTTTCAGACATTCTGCATTGCCAAAAAAAGAATGTTGCACTGCAAACTCATATGTTGTCTGTTGCATAGCTCTGTGAAATACTTTGCATGGTAAAAAGTGCCTGAGAGGGAAGATTATGTGAAATAAATATTTGAGCAGAGGTCAAGGACTAATCCCTTCAATTGACGGTTGATAGCAGAGGCTAACTGCAAAAAGGTTTGATGTATGTAAAGCGAAGTGCTCTGTCCTTTGCAGTTTGCTGCTGCTACTGCAGTTAAGTAGTACAATTTTTCCCATTATAATCCTGTGCTCTGTTGTTTGCTCATGTGTGAGACATTTTCCTCAGCCTGAGTTCTCTGCCTTTCTGAATCTCTTTAAGATCACTTTACAAATCACATTGAGGGCTTATTTTGGATACAGTGTAATAAATATTATTTATTACTATTCTGCTGTGCTTGATACCATGCAAACATATATTGAACTAGTAGGAATATTCTTATGACATTTTCTCAGTCATACTCCAGCTACAATGCTAGAGGCAAGAAGCAGATTTTATGGAGAGAAATAACCTTCTCACAGGCTATTTTTCTTATTTTTTCCCTCAGCTCCACTCTGTTTTGCACCTCTTGCAGCCATTTACACCTAACTGAAGAGAAAGTGAAGTAAGTGTAAAATGCCACCCACTTTGCACAGATGGAAATGACTGCATCGCAGAGAAGGCGGTGAAGGAATCGGGACACGGGGAGGGAGGTATCACCCATGTATAGTTAACCTAAACAGCTGCACACCAAGATGTGCAGATGTGAAAGTGCTAACAAAGGCTTCTGGAGGAACAGCTAGAGAGAGACTGCAGAGCTCAATCTGTGCTCATACAATTACAAGCTGTCCCATTTCACCTCTGTGGTATTAGTTTTTACGTGTTTCATAAACTCTCAGTCTGGAAGAGACAACTGTGATTTTACTATTATTTAACTGTGATATTATTCTTTTTCCCAGCAGTTTTTATCCTGAGCATGATAATTATGTTTGAGGTACACTTTCAGGTTCTGTGTCCTGGAAAGTTCCTCAGTCTTGATCCAAAAATGCAAACTGACCAACTCATGACGCTTGCTGATGACATAATCAGTGACTAGTTATCCTTGTTCTTAAGCGCAAAATCTTCTTTTACTTCACATTGCAGTTTCCCAGATTCCAGCAATCAGATTTTGTTAGGTTTTTGTTGGCTTCATTTAAGAGTTATCCCCACTGCAATATGAGGTGTTACTGTAGCCTAAACCTAGTGTAGTTCAGTAGTAAATCATGCTGGCGGAGCAAGAAAGGATGTGTCTATCACACTAATATTGTTTTCCTCTGTTATTCACATGCCACTTTCATGTTCCCTTCCCATGTTTAGACATTGCCATGTTTTTACAACATCATACTACTAATGCTAGAGGGAAGAATAAGATATTACACTGTTTTATAACTTGTTTAAATCCTTATTGAAGAGCTTGACATAATTGGGAATGACTGCAGATCTGTTGTTATAATTAGAATTTGGTCTTTAGCCCTAGGCTTTTCCCCTTCAGGGGGGCTGATTGGAGGCCTGGGAGGCCTCACATCTCAGCATGGTATTTCCTGAAGCCTCTTTCATCCCCACTGCTAAGTGTATACTGAGTGACTTGGAGGGTAAAGAATGAAGCTGTACAGGCTCTGCAGAAGCAGAGCAAAGAAGTGATTTGTGCCAAGGTAGATACACACCAAACCATGCTTTCCACAGGCAGCAGCGCAGCCAGGATTTTCTGTCACAAAGTGGCACCAGTATCTTCTGCTAAACATTGTAGTAAACCTCTGGTTGGGACCTACTGGGCAAATATGTGGAGACCAAGAGAGGGAGGCAAGGAAAGCAGAAAAGATTGCAAGAAAGACACAGCCTTCTGGTGTCTGCAAGGAGGAGAGCTTTCTGTGCATGCAAAGGATTTCCCAGACTTATTTTTATAGGGCTGGCCAGAGCAAATCCATGTGGGATGAAGTGCTGCCAGAATTACCTCCAGCACATCAGGGTCAGGTGCACCTGGACTGCAGGAGGGAAGCAGAGGGAGAAGGCTGTAGCATAGCCATGTTATCGTCTCCTAGGCACAGTAGCAGGAGCATCACCCTTGCGAGCCAGCCGGTTGGTCCCCTCGTATAGAAACAGGGCTTTTTGCACCACAGCTGAACTTAAGAAGCCATCTTTTTATAGAGTCTTGTTTGGGGGCTGGTAGACACCGAGGCGAATTCTCAGCTGCTGTAAATTAGCACCGCTGTATGGTCTTCCGTTACGCCAGCTGGGGGCTAGGCCTTTATCAGAGTTTATTTACAGAAACAGGCACGATCCTTGAAAGCAGTCACACTGTTGGAATAGGCAGCAGAGTGACAAAAGATGTAGCTGGATATGTGTTACTGTCACTCTTCTCTGCTGAAATACACACAGGTGGTGCAGTATCTGTCAGTCATTTCTGAACCTTCAGGTATCTCCACACGCTGTCATCAGAAACACACAGCTGCAAAACCCATTTGTCTCAGGGACTTCAGTGGGTCCAAATGCTATTGTACGCATGTGCAACAAGCTCCCCACAGTGTGACATACATGCCTATGTGCTTGCAACAGAGGCTTATGCACATGTGCGTCCAGTTTCATAGACCCTCTCAACCTGGATCTGCAAAGCCTCTCAGCTTCACAGAAGTCTAGTTCCACTGAAATTAGAGAGCAGAAGCATTTACAATGGGCTCTCTAGGATGTCTTGATCCAGCAGAAAACTTCTTCAGGCTCTTCAAGACATTTTCTGGCAGACTACATCACCCTTTCTCTGTTCCTCTCCTTTGCCTCTTGCACAAACACACAAACTTTTTGGCGACTTTGCTGTAAGAATCCCGTCACCCCTCCCCAGGAAGTCTAGTCTCTGCAGAGTTGGAATGTGCCTTATTGATCTGTCAAGCCATTATATCTGGCCATTAGATTCACACGTACTCTTCTGAGATTAGCTAAATCACTCTGCAAACTGTTAATAGGCAATTTCACAGACCCAAGTTTCCAAAGATAACAAGAAAACTTCAGAAAACAGGGGTTAGGTAACTGATCTGTGACTGCTGAGGGCTTGTAAAGCTTTCAAAATGGGCTGTGAGTGAAGGCAATTGGTGAGGAGCAGAGGCAACCTAGATTTCTCAAGATATAGTCCTCACACCTATTCTGTTGATTATGTGTCACTCACTCCAATAACCTAGTAATATTTGCTTGACCTTTGTTCTTTGGCCAAAGGCAGGGGGTAAGTCTAGCAGGAACTGTCCTTTACTTCCACGTCAAATTGCTGGATAAAGATGCATGAGGAGCTGCAGGGCTGAGTAAAATAACTTCACTTCCTGTGGTGAAGCCTGGAGGCTGAGTTTCGGGCAATGACTGACATTTTCAACAGCTCTCTGGGATCTCTGGGGATCCCTGGAAGCAAAAGTGTGCTGAGCCATATGCGTCTCCAGGAAGCAGCCCAGGTCATGGTCTGTTAAAGAGAGAAGCATTGTCCATTGTGATTACCTATGTTCTCAGCTGTGCTTCAGAAACTGGCAGGAGTGAAAATGTCAAACCTGAGTGCTGATGGGGCAACAGATGCATCTCCCCATTTAAATATGAGTTCATGGTCCCTTTGGGAGAGCAATGCGTGAATCTCTGAGCAACACGCACATCCAGAGATGGACCCTGAACTAGGATCTTGTTCTCTGCAGACAACTCTGAACAGAAATTCCTGAAGATGGGAAGAAGCATCAGTGAGCCCAGCCTGCCTGGGTTAGGCACCCTGTGAATGCTGTCAGGCCAGGATGACTGTGGGGCCGTGTTCAGCGTCAGCAAGCTGTGCCTGTGCTACAGCGCAAAGGTGTGCCCACTGCTCATGCAGACGCATGGAGGTTACGTATGAACTACATGGTAGTCACAGCAATGTGGGGTTCTGTGATAGCCAAGCACCGAAGAGTTTCTGCATGGATTTTGCAGCAGGCTTGGAGCCATGTTGCCAGGGATGGGAGTGCTACCTAATTTCACTCCAGCTAAGAATGCATGTACGAAATACAGTGATGCCTTTTAGATATACCTCATTGCACGCCTGGGTGCTGTGGTGCCAATGCTGCTGATTTCTCCTCTAGGGTCAAATGTGTAACAAACACCCTTGCTTACAGCACAGATAAATAGATCTGAAGAATTTGCCAAGCCTAAGCTGAAGTCCAGGGTCACATAGCTCCATCTACCCTTTTATTCTCCAGAGAAGTCTGTTCATCTCTTAACTGTCCTTGCCACTGGAGAGCTGCCAAAACATATTTCTTGGCAAAGCTTGGATCTTCCCACCAAAAGGTCATTATCTTTTCGTAAGAATAAAGGGAGGTGCAAAACTCTCCAATTCCTTGGCAAATAAACAGGCCTCCCTCAGAGACTTACTCATCCTAAGTCCAGAAAGGAAGGCAAAGAAAAAGCTGTGAAAGACTTTTTTTCCCCAACTTATAGGCCAGTTTGGCTCCCAGGTCTCTTTTCTCCATCAGCAGAAGCTCAGAAGAGTGGCTAAAGCTAAGGGGAAGGTTGTCTTAGTGGCAGGACAGCCTCTATGTTATCCTGTCTTGTGAATTTTGTTCATGCTCCTGGGGTCAAGTTGACCTCTGCAATTGCCCCTTTAGGTCAAATAGGGAGGTACCACTGGATGTTGGATTTTTCCCCATTTCCTTTGTAATGTGAGGCCTGGCCAATTTCCAAAGCCCATCTGGGAGTTTTACAGTGGGGACTGAGGACACTGGGGGTGCCTGCAGTTGCTACCACTCTCTTCCCGTGGCACACAAAAGCTGTGACTTTTGTTCTTTCCTGTTGGTCTTGGGCTTGTGACAGAGCCCCGGGGAGCATTTTGTGGCTGTGGACTGAGGTGTGGATGCTCTGGAGACCTGTCTGCACTAACCATCTGCCTGTGGTTGTGGTGGACTGTGCTTGTCCCGGGACACTTCTAATTCCAGCTTTGCTATCTGACATGACTCCTGGTGTAATGCAGACCACAGTGTTTCACTCAGTAATTCCCAATAGAAGGAACTACTCTTATTTGCTTTAGCAATGGTCATATGGAGCCCCAGCATAAGGACTGCAAGTGAGTGCTTCCTTGCACCAACTGTTTTTGCGCCTTCCCTTATTCATTAAGGGGATGAGAAGTGCAGGATGATGGAGACCAGCCTCTCTCCCACTGCCTGCAGGAAAGCAAGATACAAGCCCTGGGGCAAAAGGAGAGGGCTAGATTCTGCCAGTGGTCACAGATGGTGCTCTTGAGTCCAGCTCGACCTAAATATTTACACCATCATTGCATACATTTCTTCTGGGAACTTGGTGGGCCAGGTGCTGAGGCCCAGTTTTCCCACCTGCTGGGACCTCTGCAGGTTCACTGAGTTCTGCATGAGGCACAGGAGCCTGTGGTAGGTGGTGTAAATTTTGCTCCCACCAGTTCAGCTGTACTTCCTCCAGGCTCCTCATATCTACCCTTCCCCAGGAACTGAGGGCTTAGAAATCGGGGCAGGTGAATCCCTGCCAAGAAGAGATCCAGTAAGTGCTATTTAATGCCTCACTATACTCTCCCTAACCTCCCTTCATCTTCTTCTGCCCTTCAGTTCCTGCTCCCTATGAACACGTGGAGGCTATGCAGGCTGCCCATCCCACACAGCCTGTCCCCACGTCCCTCTTGCATGTATTGGCAGGATCTGACCTCCACCCAGGGGCTTTCCCCTGTGGGCAGCAGAAGGGTGGAGGAGCAGTACGTGGTGGTGTTCGGACAGGAACTGGAAACAACAAAATGCAGGGGAAGTCAGGGGGCTACGGCTCTGATCTTAACTCTTCTTAGGAGATGTCACTGCATTAGCTGGAACCTGCTATTTTTAGAGCTGCTTTTTCATCTCCTGTGTTGAGTTCCAGGCTAGCACTGCCACTAAAAGGTAAGACTGCTCCTGAAAATTAGGAATCATTCTCAGAGCAGCCATGAACATATCTTCAGCTGGCATCGGTCACTGACTTGTCACAGTCACATCAGCTGAGAATCTTGCCCAGCAGCCTGGGTCTGAACTCATTATATGGGGCTGGGAATTAAGGATTGCCCACTTCCTTGGAGAAGCTGAGACTGCAGTCAGAACTTACTCCTACATGCCCAGGCACTTGGGGCAATATGAAGGTAGCAAAAGGACACCCTTGTTCCCAGCCAGCTCAGGTCCTGTTGTTGGATGAGGCTTAACTGAACCCAAAGATCAAAACCAACTGGGTAATATTAGTATAAAATAGTAAATGGTGTATGGGAGGATGGAAAACTTTGCCCACTGTTGTGTGAACAGGGAGAATTGGGAGGAAGAGCAGAAGAGAAAGGCTCTTTTTTTTTTTTTTTTCTTGGAAGATTTTATGTCTCCGATGTCTTTATATGACTCCAACCATCTTTGGTGACAATGGTAGGTGTGGCTTTGTGAGAAAAATTTGCATCATTAGGCATCATCTGAAATAACCTGGCAAAGTAAAGGCTGGTAAAAACTATCTGTTGTCCAGATAAACAATAAAAAGCCTAGACCCTTGAGGAGACACATGTACTTATACAGATTTGAGGATGGGGCCTTACTGTGCAGAAGCAAGTTCTGTTCTTGCTTAGCCCACTTAGGTATTTAGGAGTCAGTGTGTTACTCCACACATCTGCTTTTGTGTGAGAACAGATAATTTCACTATCTGCCCTTTCAGGGAAGGTGCTGGAGGTATGGGGATCAGTTCTCCTCTCCCTCATGGTGGGACCACCATCTCCATCGGAGTTGAAGATATCAATGTCACTGACACAGGCTGAGAACCAAGGGCACACTGGCTTATCTACACAGCTTTGGTCAGGAAAAAAAATGTGGAAAGCAGTGGATCTTGGTGCTTGCTTTCTTTACTGAAAAAGTGGTCAGGCACTGGAAAAGGCTGCCCAAGGAATCACCATCCCTGGAGGTGTTCAAAGAATGTGTAGATGTGGCACTTCAGGACATGGTTTAGTAGACATGGTGGTATTAGGCTGATGGTTGTCTTGATGATCTTGGAGGTCTTTTCCAACCTTAAAGATTCTATGATTAATAGACCAGCTAGGGAGAAAGTATGAGACAAGACACTTTGGAGACAAGAGCTTGGCTCCCTGCCAGCACACTCATTGCTCTTACAGGGATGTGGATGCTCCATAGACCCTACACCTCCACTCCTGCATCAGCAGAAAGGACAGCTAGCCAAGCGGACAGACGCACCTGCTCACTCTGGTTCCACTTGGACTCTGTCTCCATGTGTGTGGCCTGTGGTGGTCAGAAAACCATGCTCCTGATGCCCTTTGCAGACATCTGCATTGTCTCTTATAGGACCATTGCCTGGCAAAAGCCCTCCAGAAAATAGAGATGCCAAAATAGAGAGGCATGCACCTTTATGCTGCCAAAGGCAAATGATATCTTAGTGCCACACCATCCTTTTGCTGATTTTGTTTCTGGAGTGGTTGCAGATGCTGGAAAATAGAAAAATGCTTTCTTTGGGGAGCTGCCTACAGACATCCCATAAAGCAACCACTGGGAAGTGGAGTGGGAGGCAGGATGCTGTGCAATCAACCAGCCCACGGTACACCTAGACATAAACACTGGATGTGTCCTTTGGTTAATTCAACAAAAACACTATTGTGTGCTCACATGTGATCCACATCAAATCTGTGAGAGCTGGCAGGGCACAGATCTGGAATTAATAATTGTGGATCCACCACCTCGGAAGGCTGCATAATAGCGGTAGCTCAGAGACCCTGACGGCTAAGAGGAATCGTTGTTCTCAGGTTGTGTGCTCAGGAAAAGGATTACCTATAATTAAATGACACTAGATTTATTAATTAAATGACTCTGTTCATATGATCCTTTTACTGCTTTGTGGCAGGATTTTCAAAAGCACTCAGCTTTGCCCTAACTCTGCTCTCACAAAAGGTAGTCTGGAGTTGTACCAGCACCTTCAAGCAGAGCACAAGCCTTTTGAGAACTTACCTTCAGTCTGAAACCCTTTAGCTGCTATGATGGGAAAATGCAATGGATCTTGGATCCCAGTGCAACTCATGGGATATTTGCAGCTGCACAGGCTCTATCTGCTCTCCCTACATGAAGCAAAGTCAGCTTCAGGGCACAGCTACAAGGGAGAGCCCTATGAAACAGCAGAGGTGTACAGGAGGTTGGAGGGTTCTGTAGTTGGAATGCTCCTCAGGAAGCCAGTGCTCCAGGAAGGGGGCATGGGAGGGATGCTCCAACTTTAAGATGCACTGCATGAATAGTGTGCCACGGTATGTATGACATTATAGATCTCTTCATGCCTGCATCCTGTCTCTCTTCTAGTTTGCTTAATCCTGTCCTGCCTTTTTGAAACGTCACCTGCCATCTCAGTCAATGCACAGTCCTTCCTCACTTCCTATCCCAAATTGTTCCAGAGCTTTGCTATCCCCCCGTGAAGTTACACTGCAGTTCATCCCAAAGATGTGGAGGACCTTTCTTCCCTATCATTTCTTCCATGAACAAAAGGTCAAAGCTATCACTTTTGTGCCTGGGTAGGAGGGACAGCTGTGAGTTGAGTCATCCCACAGGCGTGTATGGCACAGGGTGTCCTATAGATCCGCTATTGTCTCGGGAGGGCAGTGAAATCCAGCCCAGCAACCACGGGCCTGATGCAGTTTTTTTCCAGCACCGCTGATATTTAAGACAAGTGATTATTATTTCAGAAAAGAGGAGGTGATTTCTACTCCGTCTGTGTATCAGGAAGGCTGATATTAAAAAGCCAGAGTTGACTGGTGATTGTTCCTAAACCGGGAGCAGTCTTTCAAAATTACGGCTGAATTATTCTCTGCCCTGCCTGCCATGTCGTGGCACCCCATTTATTTCCCTATTTTTCAGGGTTGAATCTGGCCTGAAAGCCTTCCCACAAAGGCTATGGAGAAAACATATCTGCCCCCTTTTTTTAAAGACTCTCACAACGTAGATCTTGATGGAGTTAGCAGCTGGCAAATACAGAACGTGGAAAAGGAAATACTGCTTCAAGCAGCGCTGTCATTGTAACCCTTGGAATTCAGGGCTGCAAGAGGCTCTTGCAGTGAGATGTTTTTTCAAGGACAGCAGAGCAACAAATGCGGCAGTTGGTAACAAAAGCTCGGAGAGGAATTGTCCCCCATCAGTAGGGGACAGGGAGGAATTGCCTTCCAAGCATGGCACTGAGTGACTGATATGGGAGGTGATCTTTTACTGAAGTATTCAGGAAACCTCTGGGAATGGGAGGCAACACAAAGTTGTCAATTTATAGCTTTGTATTATGTATCTGGTCAAAACCCAGAGAGTTTGGCTCGGGCTAATTTCTGATCCTTTTTATGTTCTGATAGAGATTTTCATCACACATGCAACTAATCCTACAGGGTCACACCCTCTGGCAATATATGTCCTCATAGTTTGGGTTATATCAGCTAAATATGCAGCTTTTGTATTTCTGCCTGCTCTCCTAATGAAGCAAAGCTTATGTGATGGCATTTCTCTCCACGCATTTATCTCTCAAACTTCCCCTCTTCCCACAAGAAACTTTGAGCCCATTGAGTAACGTAGCCAAATTTGACATAGGGTAGAGGTCAAAAAGTCATTACATTCCTACAAGTCTCATGGAAGTTGATGGTTATTCAGAAGGCACTGAATATCCTATGGCATGCCTAAAATCAGTGCCTCTGGCAAAGAAAAAGCTGCAGCGTGATTTCAAAGTTATCTGTTCAGTTCTGCCTAACATGTACACAACTCTTGATACCAAAGGGACATTTGTATGAGTACCGTAATCTTTGTCCTTTGTAGGGTTGTATTTAATCACAACGACCTGATGTAAATGGCAGATATGTGGAATGAATGGGACACCATTTTGACACACTGATAATTTAAGCTGCTATTACTTCTGCCTGTTTGAGTGCCATTCTGATGCACAGTTTAATTCTGAATTTAAGTTTGCTTCTCATCTATGTCATGCATTGATTTCCATGAAATTATCCCTGTATTTCACCAGGGACTTGGGATCAGTATTCAGACTTTTCACTTAAACACCTCTGAGCAGAAACCATGTATAAATTCAACTGAGTCTGCGGGCTGTTGCCTTGGGTCGGTGGTTGTTGCCTACAAGCAAATGAGGCAGGAGGGATTCGCTTTCTGAGTAGGGAGCATTTTGTGCTTACCACAGGCAGATGCAAATAATAGGACACGGCAGGCCGAGGGCAGAATCAGGTCTGATATCTTTAATAAATACACGATCGATTGCCATTTTGCAGAAGTGATCACAAAGCATTAGACCAAGAACAAGAATCATGCATTGAGTCTCCAGCACCTTGGATCAGCTATTTGTTGGAACTCAGTCACCAAATTCAACCTTTCTCTCTTGAGAAGGGGGAGAGTTGGGCACTCCCATAAGTGCTTCAGGATCACTAATCTCACTGGGACATGTGCGTAACTGAGTTAGGTGTGTGACCAGCTTGGAGGTCTTGGAAGGCAGGTATTTTGTAGGTACATGGGAAGCCACAGCTCACTCGGGCTGTGTTGTTTCTCAGCAATTGCAGAAGAGGTTGAACTTGCAGGCTTAAAGAAAGGGTGTTTCAGTTGTTGCTCTCACTGCACAATCCATATGTGAATACTTTGTGTTTCTTAAAGGCTAATTTTGCCTAAAAATGGAGAACTGAGTTGGATTTTGGATGCACTACTGTCATGTAAGACAGTGGGGGATAGCGAAAGGCTAGTTAGTCCATGTACATAGCACAGCTCAGTACAGCAGTCGAGGCTCTGGGAGCAGTGTACTCCACTGATCTTCCAGTTTGTTACGCCTTTCTGTGCAGTAGGACTATTTTGCTCCAAGTGCAGGTCTGCACTGGCACAGCCATACCTCTTGGTGAGGGACCTGGTGTGGCTTTCCTGAGAGAGTACGAGGGCAGGAGGGGAGGAAGAAGGCAACTCTTCCAGCCCTTAAGCTGTTGCTGCACACGGCGGATCACACCACTTGCCTGAGAATCAACAAAAAGTGATATACACAGCACTTAACTGCCTGAAACATGGCTTGTGTTGAGTGCTCTGCTGTGCATCCCAGCAGCGTGAGAGTTGCCAGGTAGCCTGTAATTGTATAAAATTTAGTTTTTTGTAGTAACCAGATAGAAATGGGTAATTACTCACAGAAGGTGGTCATAATTGCCTTTGCTAACAAGCAAGGGCAGAAACTGTTGCCTCTAGCCCCACTTTAAAAAGACAAAGCAAAGAGCAGTTGGCAGGAGGAAGAGGTGGAGCCTGCCAGAGGAATTTCCCATAAAGAAGAGGTGTTTGGTATTTGACAAGGTAATTAAATGTTTAGAGGAATAGACTGACATTAAAATAGAGTTTCTTTTTTGTGGCTCAAGAAGGTAGATTTTGAAAACAGCAGAAGAGACAGGATGGAGGACTGGCAGGAGCTGGCCTAGGGATATGGTATAACTAAACCTCTCATTTGGATTTTGAGTGCAACCTCTTCCCAAGGGGCTGAGATGTCCACCCAGACCTCATCGGCAAAGTTGTCCAAGCCTCAGGACAGGTGCCCTTTTAATATAGTGATTATAAAATAAAATGAACATTGATGACTCTTTGCATAATGTTCCCTCCCAGCCTGCCTCCATTATGTCCCATCCAATGTTTTGAATGGTTTAGTGTTTTTGAATCCCGCAGTCCTATTAAGCAATTGAGATGTTCTGAGTCCTTTCCTTCACATGCTCTCCAAAGGGCCTTGCAATTCCGTGTGCAGCCGCCCTCATTGTTCGTAGAGCACAGCGTGAAAGAAGCATGTGTGAGAGGAGAAGGGGACTTTTGCAGGCAGGAAGGATGTGGACCTGGCAGAGGTGGCTTCCCTCAGGCCACCTAGGGAGTAGTGGAGCTGGCCTACTCGGGACACTTTTCTTCCCTTCAGACAGGAAGGGAAGTTTTGCATTTGAAGATTCCCATAATGAGGTGGTTTTAAATCATGGTCTTGCCCAACTCACTGCTCCCTCCTCTCTTAGTACCCCCTCATCTCATGTCTTGTGTATTAAGGGATATTACTAAGTCCTCCTCCTGGCATTTAGATAAGATCCCCATATTTGTCTCTTTGCAGCAGTTCTTTCAAATGTTCCATCGCCTCCTATCTTAGGCAGTGCAAGGTATTTACATAAAGGGTCTACTAGCCTTGGAGAGAGGTTATGTTTTGCCAGCCTGCTTTTGTTTTGAATTTTGCATGGAGGGGACTGTATTGTCAATCCATTAGTTGTCACAGAGTTAATGGCTTTGGATCTAGAGGCCATAAGCTTAAATTTCTGGGAATAGGATTTACTGCAGACTATCACATGAGGATACTGTGACAATTTGGTTGAGGCCTAAGAAGAGCAATCCTATTAGCTTGAACTGCCAATAGGGATCAAAGCTTTCTTCCCTCTAACACAAATGCCTTGGAAGCAAACTGATCACTGTCCAGGTCTATCAGACCATGAAACTAGATTAGCAAACTGGTGCGTCTGTGGCCAAACGACAGAGCAGCTGAGGGGCTGATGCCGACACTGGAAGAGAGGAGGGGAAGTTATGTAAATGTGTGTCAAATAACTCACTTTATAAAATATAATTAGATAATACTGAGGTGCAGCAGCTCTACCAGATGAATGCAGACTGTCTCTCCACTGTAGCAAAGGACACATTCAATGTCATGGCCAGGAGAACCACCTCAGGGATGAACAGCATCTGAAAATTTGTCTTCACTGTATTGATATGTAGGACATTCCTGGTGAACAGAAGCAGATGGTTTGCACTGCATCCTTATACAGAGTATTCACAAGAGATCCACACTTCATTCTGCAATGAAAATTTTATCCTATGCACCTTATTATTCTTCCTTGCAAATTTGCCATAGACCATAGATTTTAATAAAAACTTCAGCTGTTCTTCTTATCCCTTCAAATGCACTGTCTTTGTATTGAAGTGTACAGAACGTACCTTAAGCTGGGTGAAAAGTCTTCAGTAGTTTTAGTCCCTTAAATCAGCCGAGCAGCATGATTGGCAGATCACAGGCATTTCTCCTTGGCGAGACAGTTTGCTTACTTGATAATTCACCAGAGCTGGAATTTCCTTCCCTTCCAGGTCTCACCCACAGCCCAACCTTGCAGCCACAGGATGTGCCCTTAGTGACGGGAACTTTGCTCTTCATTTTGCTTCTGCCTTTTGATGTTTCTCATTGTGAGCCAAGAATATGAACTCTTTGGTACACATAGAAATGAGGGAGGTACTCAGAGAAAATTATACATAAAAGTTAGCGGCCAAGACAACCACGTGTAGAATTACTAGTCTATATCCTCTACAGTACAACCACAACCAACACAGTATTTATAGATTATATCTTATATGACAAGTCTCTAAGTAGTGTTAGTAAGATTTTCCAGCACAGTAGTTATTAGCCTGTCTTTCTTTCTCCTTTTTTTGTTTTCATTTGTTTCAGATCTAATCCTGACTTGAAGTAAGTCTTATTCACAGCTCTGGCAGCAATTCCTGCCCACAAAATTTGGGAAATTGACGCTGCAATGTCTATATGGATTTGCCATTGATGGTTTTGCCTTAAAATGGATCTGAATTGGAACCCAAAATTTGAATATCACAGTACTCTGGGTAAATGCAGGTTCTGATTTTAATGCTAATCCAAATTGACAAGAAAAAACAGTAGTAGTAAATAGTATCGGAAACAGCAGAAACAATAAGAACATCAACAAAAGCAACAAAAACAACAATATCCGTGCATTAGAGCTCCTATTCTCATAAAGAATGCATTTATGAATGCTTTTAAAACTCTGTGTACAGAGATCTTTCATCTGCAATTGCAGCACGTACACTTTTGGTGTGCCACACAGCAACAGCAGGATTCCAGCATAATCTTTAGGGGGAAAAGCAAAAAATAACATCAAATAGTGTCACAGCTGAAACAGAGAGGAACATTCGGGCAACGTATAATTAACCCAGCTGGAATTTGGTCAGGATGTCCAGGTTAACACCTCATCCAGTTAGTGGGCTCTGTAGTAAATTGTTGAATATTGTTGTTTAAAAGTCAAATAATTTACTGAGCTCTTTTAATGTGTGGAATATACAAGAAGGTCAACTGCCTTTTTAACATCTGGTAGCAGAGCCTGGAGATTTACCTGCATGCTGGTGATTGTAGATAGCCAAGTGATGGATGACTTTGCTAGAAAGCTCTTTCTGTTAACTCATACAAGCCCACAAGGAGCCTGATAACTCTGCTTTGTGGAAACATTAAAGGCTTTATCTGCAGCTTGTGTAGATTGACAAAGCACCACAGATGTCAGTGGGACTCTGCTGATTTATACATCCTTTGGATATATCTTTAAATCTGAAGGCCACTTATTACTCTTGCTAGAAAAAAAAAAGGAAAAATAAGAAAAATAGAAAATATTTTACTAATTAGTTACTTATTAGAAAACACTTTACTCTGACTTTCAAATTACCTTTCAAATCAAACCTAGGATTTGTGCATAGCCTGGATGGGAAGAGGCCACGCTTATCCTAATGGCTTTGCTGCCTGACACTGGTGGCTATAGGAAAGCCAACAGGAGTATCACAGAAACAGCAAGCAGAGTAGTAGAAGGCCTTAAGGAGGATCAGAAAACTGATTAAGGGCTAAATCTTCCCTCAGCCTAACAAACCATACACAGGGGAGACTGCACTCATGTCTCTATCCCATTCTGGCTTCCTACAGCTCACGTCAGTTTAAGCACAGCCAAACCACGCCACTTCTGCTGATCCTGCAGGGCTGACCTTCCTCTCTTATAGAAGCATCTCTTTGATCAGCCTATCTGTACCCTGAGAGACTCTGAGCGCTTTGCATTGACTGACAAAAACTAGTTTTCAGTCTTGCTGGCAAGAGGCAGCTAATACGGTTGGCGAAAATCAAGGTGAGTTCGCTCTGTTTTCTGCCTTATCAGCAAAACTGTCAGTCTGCAGTCACAGCCTTGCAGCTGTGGAAACTGAAGAGGCAGGAAGGACAGCACTGCTCAATTTCTTCCCTCTCTCCAGGTTGCATTTGTAGGCCTGACAATTAGAAAATTCATCTTCTGGCTTGAAATTTTTGCTTCAGTGTCAGCCTGGGCATTGACAGGCACAGCAGTCAGCTGGGCTTCTCGGCTGGGGCTGACCTGAGGCAGCATGGAGGGGATGAGCGTCAGACATACCAAGGACAGCAGTTTCATAGCACAGTACCCCTGCAGATTGCCCTTGGTTTCCACAGATCTCCAAATCACCAGGGGGATGCTCTACCTCTGCTGATTTACTGTCCTGGCAAATATCATGGGGAGTACAATCTATGCTGTATGTTGCAACGAGGCTAACGGCGGCTGAAGGAGGGTAATGTTTGCAGTCAGGACTTTCCTTTACAAACACTGAATCATGGTGTTGTGAAACGAGGACGTAGTGATGAATGACTCACTGTTGGCAGCACACACTGCCCTATCAGTAAGCTCTGTTCAGGGGAAGGCGGGGGGGGGGCCTGGTGTTTGATATCATCTCTGCGCTCCCAGCTCCCAGCGTACTAATGAGTAACACACACTGTGGCCTGTATTGATCTGTGATTTACTTATTCACGAGGCTCTGCACAAAGACACCCAGATTGCTGGAAGTCCAGTTATTCACCAACACAAAGATGTTTCTTTGGGGATGTTTAAAAACATCTCGCTTGCTTGGCCATGATGTTTTCAGCTTGGATTGGTCATTTTATTTTGGTAATTTTTTTTTCAAGGCGAATGCTTTGCAGCAATAAAATGTAAAACTTCATTAGTAAGGGACAGAAGAAGCATGCCTAGAAGATTCAAAGCAATGATAAGATACAAGTAAGATACAGACCCTTGGGCCAGTGGTTCAAAGTCAGCCCCTGCTAGTTTTGAGATAAGGGACACATCCGCTTTTTGGGTACATATGTTAGATCATCTGACCCAATGCAGAGCTGGAGTGGATCTGCCTGTTGGTACAGTGCTGGAAATGGGTAAATTGCCAGGCTCTGGCTCAAGAAAGGGAGAGGGGAAAATGTTGTCCTCAGTGAAAGGCCATGAAGCTGCTTGTTCTGCAGACTGTTTCTAAGCTATGGCACAGACTAAATTCCAAAAGATCCCCTTCAGGATGTGGGGAAAGAGTCTGCATCCTGGGATAATCAAGGTTGATTTCTAAAACAAGAAAGTCAAGGACCAGTTGGAGTGGGTTCAGAGGAGGGCAACAAAAATGGTCAGAGGGATGGAGCACCTCTCCTATGAGGACAGGCTGAGAGAGTTGAGCCTGGAGAAGAGAAGGCTCTGGGGACACCTTATTACAGCCTTTTCAGTACTTAAAGGAGGTCATAAGAAAGATGGGGATAAACTTTTTAGCAGGGCCTGTAGCGATAGGACGAGGAGTAATGGTTTTAATTAGAGGAAGGTAGATTTAGAGTGGATATAAGGAAAAAATTTTTACAATGAGGGTGATGGAACACTGGAACAGGTTGCTCAGAGAGGTGGTGGATGCCCCATCCCTGGAAACATTCAAGGCCAGGCTGGACAGGGCTCTGAGCAACCTGATCTGGTTGGAGATGTCCCTGCCCCTTGCAGGGGGGTTGGACTAGATGACCTTTAATGGTCCCTTCCAACTCAAACTATTCAATAGTTCTATGAAATATCTGTACTGCCTAAACCAGCAGTGCAGCCACTTTTTACTGAGTCCTAGCACAAGGGCTGCAGTCCCAGAAAGTTTATAGATTGATTTGTCCTCTTAAGATGAAAGAAAATGTTCACAGATCACTGGTGAGGCACAGGGAAGGTTGACTTGCCCCTGCCAACTGTCTGGGATTAAACAGGAGACTTCAGTCACCAGTTGCTGCTGCTGCATCTGTAAGCACCAGATCCCAAGCTCACTGCAAGGCTGTCACTAACTTAAGCAGACTACAAATCAGGCTGTGAATAAGCACCATGTTCACTCAAAAAGACTGAGTGGAATTTAAAAGATGGGAGATTGCAGCTCTTCCGAGGACAGGGGAGGAGCAGACAGCCTGGTTTCCCTCGCAGACACGTCCTGCACTAATAAGGGTTCAGTACTTGCAGCAAGGGTGGGTGAGATGAACATACAGGAGGACCTTCACGCAACGAGAGAGGTCGGAGTGTGGTTGCAGATCAAGCTTTAGGGACGTGACAGTTCTGTCTCTCCATTAGTTGCAAGTTAGTTTAAGAGGGACAAGCCCTGTTTTTCAACAAATAAGGTAGCTAAATTAATCAAGGAGAAGACATATGTATCCAAGCTCTGAAGCAATTTTTTTTCTGACAACAGTCCACTCCCCATGAATCTCTGCCATGTGATGGTATGAGTATTGGCTAAACTACAGTTAAGGCTGAGTGAACAACATGAATTCAAAAGTAATTGGGAAAAGGAGTGTGGAAATTGAATGAAACCCAGAAATATGTTCTGAATCCCCACCCCTATCACACCATGGGAGGAACTCGCCATTGCTGTAAATCAAAATGCATGTTTAAAACCTTTTTATAGTTTCTGCAGAGCATTCTCCTGGGGCTCAGGATGGCTGTTGATAGCCAAGAATGCATTACACTGAAGCATCACAGGTCCTGGAAAATCCTATCAAATTTTATGTAAAACGATAACATTCCTGCAAGCTTAACGAACCATTATTTCAAGATTCTTAGGAGCGGTACGCCCACTACTGAAATGGACGGATGGTACATGCAACCTTGCAGAACAGATGAAACCCTCCAACAGTCTTGTGGTGTTAGCCAGGCTAAACTCCCTTTCATCTCCAACAACCGTGCACCAATATTCACTCCTAACACGGTCCTATAAATATTCCGAGCCTCTACAGAAACCTACTGGCTTCAGCCCCAGTCTGCTCTGTAGGGCTTTCCTGAAAGCCTTTAGGGTTTTACTAATAAGGTAGACCCCAGATTAACCCCCATTCTCAGGTTTTTCCTTTAAAAAGCCCCCGCAATTGACTTAGGAACGCAGGCAGCAAAATAATGACTAGCTCGAAACCTTCACCCTGTACAGAGGTCTCTGCCCAAACCACGGGCTCGTTTGTTTTCCTCAGGAGTGCTCAGGCCTTGGGAAGGGGGGCTTTGGTGTGGAGCTGTTTTGGGAAGAGACAAGTGTGGGTGTGAAGCCAGGCAGGTCAGGAGGAGAAGTGTGGAGCGGGCGCAGAACCAGACAAAGGCGGATGTCTGAGCAAGCACAGTGTGTGGCCTTGGGAACAGCCCAGAGAGAGGGGGCTTTTGGGTGAGGGGCTTGGCCAAAACATTGAGGGAAGTTGGGAACAGAGAAAACTTCTCCTGTGGCTTGACTTCTGCTGTGTCACACAGGAGTTTTTCTCCTTTTTGTAAATAAACAAAGCTGCTTCCAAAAAACCACCTAAGCCCTGTGCTGACTTTCCTTCCTGACTGGAATGACCTACAAGATTGTGAATTTTAGGTAGCCCCATGGGTGGAAGAGGAACAGAGGATATTTCATGCAGAAAGACAACCTAGCAATACACACACGGACATATATTTAAAGGGACGTGCAGCAGACGTGAGCAGAAGAGACAGATGGGAGAGTGGGTAATATTCAGTAGGATTCATGAGATCCTCTCCCTTCTTGAAGAAATACTGTCTGTTCTAGATAAATTTAAGTAAGACGTTTCCCTGTTTCAATTCCTGACTGTAAGTACAGGCAAATTCTTATGCTGCCTCATTTTCTTCTGTGTGTGCACCAAGTTAATGGGGAAGTGTTTGTGTTTCTTTAAAGTGTTAGGCAGTGGGTTACCACAGGTACCTTGTTATCTTAATTAAAAGCCAAAATCAGCTTTGATCTTCTACAACTTCATTGCATAACCAGTTTCATTATACTATTGTTTAAGCTCAGTTAGCTTTCCATGATGAAAAGAATTTGTATTTCACACTGGGCAGGAAGTTCTACTTAAATGCTTCCTTGTTTTGATCTCCTTAAAGGGAATTAAATTATGTTCCTGCTTCAAAAATGCATGGCAAACAGATCACTGAGTCACTAGACTTGCCATACCATGAGCCAACGGGGCAGCAGGCTGGACACACGGGGTCTGAAGTTGCTCCATTCTCTTGCTTTGAATGCAAAAAAAAAGGCTGTGGAGACGGCTCAAAGCTGGTTTTTTTACTCCCTTTTGTTGCAGTCCTTGCTAGCTGTCCACTCTGGCTCCCCATGTCACTAGAGACAACTTCAAGCAGCCCTTTTTCCCTTCTCACCCCACTCCCTTGTGCTGGGAACACAAGCAGGGCTAGCGGCAATGGCGCCATTCACAAGGTGGGGTCCAGGAGACCACGACCACTCCTTACTTCTTCCTGACAAAATGAGTCTCAGGGGGCTCTTTTGACTGCTTTGGTTGCTGTAACACAGAAGATATTGGGAACTACCGGGCTGGAGCAGCCCAAGGGCTGTTACCGGTTTCTGCATCCCCTGCTCTCCTCCGAGGGCAGCTCCGGCGCTGCACCGTGCCTGTTCTCACCCTCCTCAATGCTGGCACACCTGGGAGCCGTGCCGCAGAGCTTTGGTCTGACCAAGAAGGGTTTCCCACTACCTTGCCATCCTCCTGCATGGGTACAGCACTGGGCTCTGCTGACTGCCGTGCCTCGGTGGCACAGCCAGGCTCCCGCCAGAAAGGAACCAAAATCTGTGTTAACCCGATGAGCTGCTTTCCCCAGGAAACAGAAAGGAGCGAGTGAGTTTGCTCCTGATGACCTAGGAAAAAGCTTTCTAGGCTTCTGAGTGGGATTTTAGATTATTTTTTAAAAAAATTCTCTTTGCCTTGCTTTCCAAACATTCTCCGGACTGTATCCCAGAATTTATATTTAGTTTAGGATGGGATCTGGGTAGATTTACGTGTTGCCAGGTAGTCGTACTCACAAAGGCAAAGCCCAGGAAAGCAAATAGGACTCACGTATTTTTTCACTATGCGTACAATATAAATCCAAGGAACTGACTGCCTGTCTCAGACAGCAGAGGGGATTGAATTGCTTTAATTCTCTTCCCTCTTTGCCTTCAGGCAGGTGAGGACCAGCTTTTGTGGCTCTGGGAGATGCCTCTGGTTTCCTGCCACTGCTTAGCAAGAGCTTTTGGCATTTGTGGGGGTGACCCAGGCACCCACGGTGCAGGGGGAAGGGAAACTGAGCTCTCAGGGTCTGAAGTGTTCTTGCTTCTCATCTTACCGCTCAAAGGAAGCAGGAAAGAAAATGTGACACATTTTCCCCACCAGTTGCCCTACATAAAAACAGTTATCTGCTTAAATGGTTAGAGTGGCTGAAGTTTGCAGTGGGTTGTCTGCAAGTTAATCCTCTGTGTCTCCATCGATCGATGTCACAGGAGTTTACAAGAAGCCAGAAAGAGACAACAGGCAAAATCTAGCCACTTAAAATGAAAGTCAAACAAATACCTATTTTGACTGTTGTAATTTTACAGGTTTTACTTCCTTTATACCCTCCCCTGCTTAGTATGTGATAATCTTTGCCTGCTGCTCCTCTCCTCTTTCACCCCATCAGGAGCTTGACCCTCACAACTTTCCCTAAAAGGGCTTTTCCCGGTGCAGACAGATTTTATTCTCTCTTTCTTCCCTGCAAAACCTCCTATTTTCACACTGGTTTACATGCAGTTAGGATAGCAGTGCTCCTGAAGTAGCTCGAGCATGTCAGTACCCCCGGAGCTGCTCTGGATCGCACTGCAAGCCTCCTGAGATCCATCAGGGCATGGCTGAGCTTTAGTGGGTTCACAAAGCCCAAGTCCCATTTATGGAGCCAGTTCTTCCCCAGATCACTGCCTGATAGTGCAGGCTGTTTGACACTGGGGCAATTAACAGGGGGTAACAAGGGGCAAGCAGTACCTCGGGTGACCCTGGGCAGGGTCCAAGCATTGACTAGTACTATCTTAGCCCTCATTTTGGCTGGTTTGGTCTGCTCCCTGCCTTGCTCTAATGAGACCCTGCAAGTCCCGAGGCCCTGTGCAATTGCCCTGAGTGTTCGTCCTGGAAACCAGCCTTAAGCATAATCCGGAGTAGAGCTGGGCCCTTAGGGGCAAATATTTGGCTATTGTCTCCCTCCCGCGATGAACTCAGATGATGTGACTGCATCCTTTAATCCCGTGAAAGCAGTACGCTCCAGCACGCCTGCAAGAGTGAACTTTTGGCTAAACAGGGCAGGAAAAGTAAGAGCATATACAGCAATTATGTCTGCCCGTACAGCCTACACAAATGCTATGGGCCAGCTGGACAAGACTGCACGCAAATAAGAAATTCATACAGTTATCTACCTGGCTCGCAGACTCAGACAAGTATCTGCACGTACGAGTTCATGTGCATGCAGCAGACTGAGTCCAAGCCAAACACGAATTATTCCACTAACTCCAATGGGACAAGATTTGTTTATGCAGTTTCAGAGGCCAGTCTGCAAACTTGGAAAGAATATTTTCCAGGCATTTGACCAGTTTCTGGGTAATCTGAAAAATGGTATATTGTGCAGAGAATTATGTAGCTATAGGCACACTTGCATACATAAACGTATACATTTGATAGCTTTTTGCTTGCTTTTTTAGCTGTTCTACTCCAACACTACTCTAATTGTAAATGTAACTTGGAATGTGAGGATTAAGGAAAGTTAACCTGAGATTTTTCTGAGAAGAGGTTTTGGGCCACAAAATGAGTGGGAGGGTTTTTTGGGGAAGGGAGGATCTATTTTGCTTCCTACATATACTTAGTGTCAGCAGTCTTTAGTTCTACTTAAATGTAAAGGAAATACATTAGCAAGGAGGGAAGTGCCTTGCATTTTTTGAAGTCTATTATTAAAATATAACAGGAATCAGACAAAAATTTTCCTTGCGATCCACTGAAAACCCGTGCCTTTTGGACTGCCATTGGCATAAAAAAGTAATTTCTCCCATATGGTTGGGGTAACTCCACTGCGCTAGGGCTCCTGAAGCGGCGGCTCGCATTCCTTATGCTTGTTTTCTTGTGGGATGGCAGATTGCCCGGCTCCTGAGGCAGCTCGCCATGGCACCGTTACCTGGGGGCTGGAGCATTTGGTTGTTGCCAGTAGCTATCCTGTTGCCACCAGAATGGCAGATTGAGAGAGCATCCTTGCTGCTTGGAGGGTGCAAGGTGGGTGTCCTCCCTTCTCACAAAGCTCCTATGGCCTTGGGTTGGCAATGCGCGTATGCCTGGGTGGGATGCCCTCTGTGTTATGGGTGTCAGGTTTTTTCTCCCCACCCTAATCTGGCGAGCTGGTGCTCTCAGCTAATGGAAAACAGCAGAGGTCCTTTGAAGCAAGGCAGGTTTTAATCAGTAAGGAAGCTGCCCTCCCAAGGTAATGTGGTCATATCCCAGCCACATGTCCACGTGCACGCCTGACTTACCTTTCTCACCTCACCTCCAGTTATCAAAGAAAACAGGACGTGACAGTACCGTACACTCCTGTTGGAAATACCAGAGTGAAATCAAGGCTTCTGGAGACAGCTCCTCAAGGAGATTTGAAAGAGCTTGTGCGCTCCCTTCCAGATGCTTTTATCTCTGACTCACCACATGAAAATGCAAGATACCATCGGAAAGAATCGTTCCTTCTTTTCATGCTTTGTTTGCTTGTTTGTTTCTATGTAAATAGGGTTAGGTTAGCCGGCTGGGTAACAGGCCTCCATCCACTGTGCTGCACCACGTCCCCACCTCCTCTTGCCCAAGTCCATGGAAAGGGTAAATATAGCTCCTCACTCATCCTGCTATTTATACGTTAGAGCTAATGCAGTCATCTTGACTCGAAAGCTGAGATATTAAAAAATTGATTGTAGGAGGAAAGCAGGGTTTCATGGATTGACCAGTAACTTGAGGGTCAGGGGTTGAACTCCAGCTGTAGTTACTCACGACTGACAGTTACCACCATCCGATATGGCTTTTGGGAGCCAAAAAAGCCCTGCTGGGCACAGCAACACCTAGGGCCAGGGCAGCTCCTGGGCACGATGTTGAACATGGGGCAGTCTGCTGGCCTCCATGCTGCTCCCCCCATGCTGACGAGCCACAGCCAGAGCCCAGCAAAGCTGAACCTCAGTGCACATGGGTTGTTGGAGCTAACGCAGCAAAAGTAGGAAGGGAGGAGGCTGTAAGAAATAGCTTAAAAAAACATGAGTAATACAGTTTACTGGGGTTTTAATAAAGAAAAATCAGTAAATATGTTGGGTGAGTTCAAATCAATAAAAATACTGGAGAAGGTATTTTTTTTTCCTCCTCACTTTTTCCCTCTTTTTTTCTTCCCTCAGCTCCATCTGGCAAAGTGAAAAAATAGATGAGTGACACAAGGAGAAAAAGAAGACACAAGGGATGCAAAGTCAGAATTTTTTAAGGGGAAAAAGTACCTAAAAACTGGAGAGAGGGGAACTACTCAGAAATTCTTGTTTTAAAATAAACACCATTTGTTATGAGAAAACCCAAGAAAAAACAACAAATAGTTGCAGCCACAAAATGAGATAGCAAAGCTGTGGTGGTTTGGCTTTGCTTAATGCCTTTTGCTCCCAGAAGCGCATTCTTGGGGGAGAAAAGGAGGAATGCTTGGCCCACAGGTACTCGAACCTACCTGAAGGAGCCAGAGCTGGTGGGTGAATAGTCTCTGCATTAATGTGCAGTTGTGAATACTCAGTCTTTCGTACTTGCACCACCGGCTTCAGATGTGCGCTCAGCAAGACTACAGGAACTCATGGGGTGCTGTTCTTCACACACTGATTTTCAGGCAGTGTTTGCAGGTGAGTGATGGGGTAGGTCTGTGACCCCTCTCCTGAGAGGGAGTGCAAGTAGTGCAGAGGACAGAGAGGATCTGGTGACCTCCTCTGGGCAGAATGACAGATAACCTCCTTCAGCCGCAGGAGAGCCACCTCTAAGTCTCGCTGTCACAGCATGCCATCGAGCCATCAGCAGCCCATCCTGCTGATAGCAAAGCTACACAATGGCCAGTTCATTACTGTAGCAAAAGCATCATACAAAAGCTAGAGCAAAATAAATTAAAGCATGAGGGTCTCATTTTCTACAGCATTAGCGCTATGATGAATGTGAAATCTAATCCCTACTGACATCACCAGTACCAAATAAGACAGTGCTATGTGTTAAGAGGGTGTTGTCAGAGCCCCTCAGGGATTGTATGCAATGCTCAGAAAATCCTGTGTCTCTTTCCCCCTCGTCACCAGCTGTCCCTGCTTATAGGGGGTCACCTCATTTCCCATTGGTGATGGACCCGCAGTACGATGGCAGGTGTATACTGAAGAAGCAACAAAGATTTTTATTCAGAATTATTTTGGGAGTGAGCAGTTACTTGAAAACAGAGAGAGAAACTCATGTTAGAATAGCCGCTCCCAGAACAGCCGCTCTGCTCAGATGGATTTATAATAGCCACTTCAACCAGTGCCAGGAAGACACTGAACTTCTAATGAATTTTTTTTCCACAGCTGTGAATAGGTTAGGATGAACTTCAGGTATGCACATTTTTTTTTTTGAGACATAACAACCACAGCAAAGCCTTGATTCCTTCCACTTTTACCCACAGGGAGTGGCTGTACCCATATTTCTCTGATGGATTTACTTGAAACTTTCTGTATTCTGCACAGGAAAGTCTAAGAGATGTTATCTGGAAGAGCACTGCATTTGGGTTTTCTGTCTCTGCACACCTCCACACCCAAATTTAGTTCTGGTCTAAGGAAAAACATTGTCATTGTCAAGGGGTACCAGCACTGGACAGCTTCAGTAACCTGCAGGACTGTATGTGCTACTGAAGCGAACGGCCAAGCTTGCTGCATATACCAAACCCTTCTTGCAATCCTTTTTTCTACCTATAATTTCTGCCATATATGTGTATAGGGGCTCTCTGTGGCTCCAGTTCTTCCCCTGTCTCTATGCCTTTCCCCACATACTTCCTTCAGCTAAAAGTTACCCTTTTCAAGGGTCAAGGAGAAACTTGTCCCAAGGTGCATCGCAATTTCCTATACCTCTTCCCTTCCCTCCTTTGAGCCTTTCTAATTTTTATTCCTCTTTTCTCATTCCTCTTTTCTTTCTCCTTCAGGGAGACAAAGTTTCAGGCAACACTTGATTTGATGGGTATTGTCTAGGATGTGTGGGTCACCATGACCCGATAGCTATGGATGTTGCTGTGCCTGTTTGCTCATACACCTCTGTTATATCCACTGGGCTTTGCTAATTCTCACCAAAACCAATGGAGGGGACAGGAGGGTAGAACAGCCTGTGAAAATTTGGAAGTTCTGTGTCATAGTGTGTAGAAGGTGTGTTTTAATATCCAAACAGCGCTACCTAACTGAGCTTTTGCTGAAGATAGGAGGTCTCTTTCCATCAGGCCTTCTTGCTATGCAGTGGAAGAAATGAGAACTGGCAAACTGGCTTAGATAAAGTAAGAACCACTTTTAAACTATCACTGAAGCTTTATTCTGGCCTAAAGACTTTTTTCCAATTATCTTTGGAAAAGCTGCTGTTAACTTTCATTGCTTTTTCTGGTTTCATACACCTGTGGCTTTGCTGTGCATCCTAAAGGATAAGGATCAAACTATCATCAGCAGCAGGGTGCTGCTTGTTGTAGTTCAGGCCTGCCGCAACACAGGTGAGGAGGAAAACTTTCCGTAGAGACACTTTTTGGTGTAGTACTTGGGCCCATGGTTTAGCTTTTGGGCTTGGAGGTGACCCTCTGGGTGGAGCTCCCAGACTTCTGGGGTCACTAGGGTGGTGCAACCAGGAATGGGAGACCATCAGCACGAGGAAGCAAAGATGAAGAGATAAACCTCCCTGTTTCTGCCCTGATTTGTCCGTATTTCATGGCCTATCTCCTTCTGATCTATACATTCCTGGCAGTACACCTTGCTGAAAAGGTACACCTTTGTTTGTTTTGTGTTGCAGTTTTGAGGAGGATCCCCCTTACTTACTGAGAACAGCGGCTGCAGCCTGGCAGAGAGGAGGCACACTGTGCTTTCCCTGCTGCCCTGCTTGGGCCATTCCTAGGTTTCTGCCATCGCTCAGAAGGAAAAGGCACGCTTTGCTCTGCCAGCGCAGAGACCAGGCTGCTGGCAGCCAGAACTGGTGGCCGAATCATAGAATCATAAAATCACAGAAACGTTTAGGTTGGAAAAGACCTTTAAGATCTTTGAGTCCAACCGAAGACGGCGTCATGCTGTCTCAGTGACTGTAAATATGCCACGTGTCTTTTTATTGTTTTGTCATAATCACAATGCTCCTTTAATGTAGTTTGTTTAACTGGATGACTGTGGTGCTAAAAATAAGTGGATCTTGCTGTTTCCAGGACAACCACTATCCCAACAGCTTATCTCGGCGCCTCTTCTCTGTCTAAAGGATGTTCTAAGCAGAGCTGGCCATGAATATTAAAAATGAAGCATGCACACAACAAAGCAGTCCCT
Organism: Chlamydotis macqueenii; assembly: GCF_036417535.1. Taxonomy (NCBI): domain Eukaryota; kingdom Metazoa; phylum Chordata; class Aves; order Otidiformes; family Otididae; genus Chlamydotis; species Chlamydotis macqueenii. The sequence goes on along the minus strand of NC_141558.1, from coordinate 97,992,840 downwards.
GGGAAGAGCCCCATGTTTTAATGCCAAACATTACGCTAATAGGACAGTTGTCTCTCAGAGAGGTGCTTAATTCAAAGGCTGCACAGTGTGGGATCAGATTGCAAGTAAGCAGGAACGTAATGTGTGTTTCTTTCTTCTTTTTTTTTTTTTTAATTCAATCTCTTTCTGGTGTTGGAGTGGCTCACTAGGCAGCACTTTCTGCCTCTAGGCCAGAAATCCATAAATTGAAACCTTGCATGCATGTCCTCATCCCACACAGTGGGATGGCTGCAGGGGGACAGAGAGCTGCTGCCTGGCAGGTGGCACCCGGTGGCAGGGGACAGCCTGGCTGCTGCCTCTTCTACCGAGCTGGGGAAGAGACAGCTTGCCGCAAACAATGCTGGGTTTTTCTGAAACCTTGGCTGAGTGAGATTCAGTCACTCTTTGCAGCCAGCGTAGAGATGGATTTCTCATTTGGAGGAGTTAAAGAGATTTAAAAAACCCTCCTAGCAAGGAAGTGATTGCACTAATAGACGTTTGCATTCCTTCAGCTTTTTATTCCCTATCCCCCCTTTTTTTTCTCCTTGCCTCGCAAACAAAAAAAAACACTTTAAGAAAAAAATCAGAAGAAGCCTTAGGAAATCAAAGGGATTATTTTTAGCTTCTGTAACTGGACAAAAGGGAGGAGATAATTTAGCCAGTAGGACTGGTTTTCCAGTAGAGTTTGAGCAGAGGCTGGCTGCTGACAGTGGTGCTCTCACAAGAGCTGGTGAGACCCATGTCCAGCTCGTATGTTTTGAGTGATGCAATTAATTCACTATTAATCAAACTGTTTGAATCCATGATTACAAAGAAACCTTTAGTGTTACTGATGCAGTATAGCGAGGTCTTGTACAAAGACAGCAACCTCACCAAAAGCAGCTTCACTTTGTCTAATAGTATTTACTGGAAGAAAAAGAGTAAATGAGTTCAAACATATTGCCCATTTATTTCTATCTCTGCAGTTATTATTTTAACAAAACTTTCTGCTTAATTGAAGGCACATTTACGTAATAATTGGCATGAGTGCTGTGAGCAAGACCCTCAGATGTTATAAACTGGCTAGATTTCATTGTCCAGAACTTAATTTTAATCAGATGAGGATCTGACCCATTGTTAGGAGACCTCCTGAAAGCTGTCGGTTGTTTATGAGAGCTGACAGCGAAAGTGACTGTTCAACCCTTATGCACTGAACCTAGAAATTTTCAAAGTAAACTGGCTTGGCTGCAGGACAGCTGCCGTTTTGTGAAGTTGGTACAGAAGGCTTCAGAAAATAAGTGGATCCCAAGCTCCCACTGGGACTTATTGTCTACTTCTCAACATTTGGTTATTCTTTTTTTTTTTCTCTCAAAACTGATTTTGATTCCCTATGGATATTTAATTTTGTTTATTAAAATAATGTAGAAGAAATACCTGCCCCTCTTTGGTCTGAAAGTTTGGACTGTGAATCTCATAAACAAAGAGCCTGGCTTTTCTTAATGTATTTCAGCACTTGCATTTCTAACCCCAACCAAAGCTCGGAAAGCCAAGATACATGAAAAATGTTACCTGAATGCCTTAAAATCTCAGAAATGGTTCTACACTACGGTGTTTGGAGCATAAAATTCTAGAGAGTGCAAAGTCCTCTGGAGGTAATGCATATCTCACCTCACGGAAAATATCTTATCCTGGCAAGCTGTGTCGTGTCAGAGTAAATAATGCTGAAACACATTAAAGAATTTGGAGAATGGATCTGTCTTCAAGATGGAAGATCTGTATCACTCCACTGTTCCCACTTATCTGCATTGTTGTATTAGAGGATAATTCTTCTGAAAGTGATTGCCTCACTTGCCCCATGTCTGGGGACCCTAAAAAAGGCAATTCCTGGGAGAGGGTCTTGAAGGAAGGTGGTTGATATGGCCCAGACTAAGAGTGAGCTCACCTCTGCTCTCTGACATGCCATTTCAGGTGATTTGAGGGGGAGCATAGGGAGGAAGAGGTGTCAACATGTCATGGATAACAGTGGAGGAGGACACAAGTCTCTGGGCACAAAACTGGCTTTTAAAATGCAGGTAAAAATTTCTCATGCAATTTCCACTGCTTTCAGTGAACTTCTGTCACTTCAGGATAAGGGGAAATTTGACCCTCTGGTTCTACCATGGCAGCAGGGCCACAGCAGAAAGAGTTATGTGCACATGCACACACTCATGTATACAAGTGTATATATATAAATATTTGTATATACATACAGAGGGAGACCCAGCCAGGCTGTAAGAGCCAGTCAGCTTCATGAGGGACCAAACAAGTGAGAAAAAAAAGAAGGAAGGAGAAGAAGAAGGAGGAGACAACATTACAGCTTGTTCTACCCCTTCTGCCCCTTCCCAGGATTCAGACTGACTTGAGGCAGCCCTCCTTCTCCCTGCACTGAGTGAACGTCCTGTTCCCTCAGCTGAGGTATTAATAAAGCCAACTTGCTTTTTCAGAATTAAGGACAGAAAAGCAGATGTTGAGCTGAACTGACAGCCCTTCAGGAAGTCTTAAAATCCCCCTCATTTTTTTATAGAGGAAACAAGGTTTGCAATTAGTGAATTACGGCAGGTTAAATGGTCCAATTGCTATTAATGCAATTATAGTCAAAGTTGTGATAGCTCCAGTGTCTTCCTGAAAACACAGGCTTCCATTTCATTAAGCCACTCGGTGCTTTTTAAATGCTGCTTCTAGCATTTAGCAAAAGGAAACGTAAAATGTGGATTGAAAATTGTGCAGGGATAGCCCACACACTCTGAAGTATGAGTGTACGTATGTCTGGGGTGGGAATAGAAGGTGTTTGAGGAACCTTTTGGTACGTCCTGGAGAGCATGTATCTTGGTGCAACAGAGCAGCAGCTTCAGCAGAGTCACTGTAGCGACTTCGAGACTCTGCGAGGTGAATTAGTGCCTCTGCGTAGATGCCGAGTTACTGCACCTGACAGGAATAGTTTGTAATAACAAGAATATGAAGCTACCTTAATGCTGGTGTCTCCACTGCTTGCGCTGCAAGAACATATGTTGTCCTCTGCATCTTCCATATGGTAGTCACTTAAAAAAATCTGGTAATTTAACAGGTTCCACTGTTTCTATCTAAATTCCCCTTGTCAAGGATAAGGGGTGACCCTCTTAATCTTTCAGCTGCAAGTAGCAGACAGCAAACAGGTGTCCACCTCGTGCTGCAGCCATACCCTCTAGCTGAGCAGCACTTTGTGTCCTTTCCAGCCAGCCATCCATTTCCACAAAACCCACAGGAACTTAAGCTCTTTGAGACCTGGGTCAACCTCGGCTCAAGTGAGCCTGTGAGTTCAACGCTTACAGGCAGAAAGACAGACGGACAGATGGACAGAAAATGGTGAGCTTTGCCATTGATTGCAGGAACCATTGGCATGCAGCAGCCTTGTCTCTCAGCCATTGCCCGTATCAGGGTGTTTTGCTCCTTGTGATGCTTAGGCCAGGCCCACCACCCATTACTTCTTCACAGCCACTGTCCTTTACAGCAAAATAAGCTCTGAGGAGCACTCTCAATGGGTGACTAATATTTGGGCCTAAGGTTCCAATGCATTTGAGGTTTGGATTCTGACTGTGTTGCTGACACGATTTATGGTGTTTGCTCGTCAGTTTGAAATGCCAAAGGCATCCATCAAGCTGTACAAAAAGGCCATTCCATCCTTTTCTCTCTCCAAAGCATGTCTGAAGCGGTATGCTTGGATGCTAAGTGTACAAACCCACACACCGCTTATCTAAAAAAACAGAGACTCCATACATGGAAAAGGGGATCATTAAGATCATTAACATCACAGCACATACATCATAAATGATAGTCTGCCTTTCTTACAAAATGCAAAGGAAGTGCCACATTTTGTTTTATTAATGTCAGTTGAATTTTGTAATGAAACTTGTCCTATAGGGAATTCAATCCTTTTAAAATATTCTTTATTTTTAAAAATCCTTTTTTAACTTGTGTAAACTCTTATCTTTGTGCAGCCAGACAGATGGTTAGAAAGAATATTTTTTTTTCTGTATTTTTGACTAGTAAGTAAAGGCATAAATGGATAAAATAATCATTGAAATAGAGACACAAACAGCATTTCCCAAGCTAAGCAGAAAGAGAAGCCAACACATCTGTATTTCAAGTATGCCAGGGAAATTACTGTGGAAGGACTGCTCTAATTGTCATTCCTGTGAAAGGGCAGCACTGTTGTGCTGCTTATGCGCATCACCTAGCACAGCAGGATCTTGGTCCTCGCTTAGAGATTCTCAAAGGCTACCAAGCAAATAAATATTCTTTGCCATTTCTATTCATTTTCATTAAAAATCTTTCATCCAAAGGCTTTTGAGGGTCGCATGCAAGCTGTGTTAGAAGAAGCATCCTACATGGAGGGTGCTCCAGGTGTCCAGTGCCTTGAACATCTGGACTGGGAAATGGACTGTGGAGCAGCTGCTGTGGAGCAGCTACCTAACTGACGTATTTCAGCGTATGGTGAGGGGTGGTCTGGCCAACCTGGCTGCTCCTGCTGTGATGGTCCAGCCAGCACTGGCAGTCGTAAGGACTGTGCTTTTTGTGTGCTGCTGCAGATCTGGTCTCCCAGAAATGACCTGAGGTCATGACTCCACCCCTTACACTGCTAACTGAAGTTTGATATTGGTTAGGCCAGTTTTCAAATCCAGAACAGCACCACTAAGGAAAAGACTTTCTAGGAACAAAATTCCTCAGATTTGACTATAACTTCAGTGTGCAGTATCCATAGAGACCCCCAAACAGCTCCAAATACAGCATTGTACCTGCGGTATGATTAAAGCAGAAACTTGCTAACAAAAGGTTGATATTGCATTGCTAACGAAAAGCATTTTCTTTTTCTTTAAAAGTTGCAAAGCGTAGAAACCAATTGCATAATGAAATCTGGAGGCTGCCTGTTTGAAATGCTAAGGCTTTTTGTCCCCTACATGGCAGCTACCTGGCCATTCTCTCTTAGAAGCTGGCACTGCAGATTTCCCAACAAAAATCGAATTGTACACAGCCAGTCAGGGTAATGGCATAGCCATGTGACCATAACAGCATTCAGTGGTGGGTGAGCATGCCCTTTCCTCCTCCTCACTGGGTTTGCAATGCTGGAGTGGGACGTGAATACGGGCACCTGATGCTCCCATGATCCTGGCAACTGCATCCCACTCACAGGGCTGGCACGCTGGAAGATGACTGTGGGCAACCAGAAGCTGGGAGTCACACTGGAGATACGCAGTCCCTTAATGGTGTGGCAGGGAAGTAGGGCCAAGAGCTCCAGGACCTGGCGTACCACTGGTCCTGGAGCTGGGAAACAAAAGTGTGTACTCAGGCTGTCATCACAGCCTAAGGAGACATAGTGAGGTAAAGTAATGGGAATGTCAGGTGAAAACATCCTTGAGAAATGGCTTAAAAATATGCCCAGAGATCAGGTGAAAGTCCCTCAGCCTTGTGTGGAAGCCTGGGCTTCCCTTCTGTGGAACATTTATGGGTTCATATCAGGGCCATGGTGGTGATGCCCTATTGCACATGTGGTCTCTACATTAAAAGGGAGACATGAAGGGCAAGACAGGTGGTGTGCTTTGTCATTCCAAGGGACCTGTGAGATTTTGCTTATTCACAAGCTGTGCAGATGAAAACAGAGGACATAGATGTGCCTGTGGTGTGTTCAGGCCTATTGACAATCGATTTGGGAAACTGCACATTTCCAGATGTCTGCAGGTTCTAGTATGTGTGCTATAAACCAAGAGTACAATAGTGGATGAGGTGTCTGCTCTTAATGTAAACATTTTTCCTACTTGCATCATGCCAGGATGCTTTACTAGCTTTAATCATCACTTGGTAGAAAGCAGGTGATTAAAGTCATGTCACTTTATTGGTTTGCCTGAAGTTGAAAGAAAAGAAAATGTAGCAGGCCAAAATCATCCAATTTGACGTGAAGTTAAGGGGAGAAGTTAGCGAAAGAAAGGCAGTTGTTTAAAGGTGTGAAATTTCTGAAGAGAGCCAAGTTACAAGGGGTTATCCATAGATGTGGCCAAGTTAAACAAGTCAAGCTGGTGACTCAGCGAGGCCCCACCTCCAGTGTCATTCATAAACGCAGCCTGTTCCTGAACGGCCAGGGCAGCTTTGATTGTGTCCTGTTTAACTTGGCCTTTGGATGGCTAACTCTTCCGAAAGTTGGCTCTTTAAGTAGGTATCACACCTTAAAACATCTGACCCTCTTTTATAGATGCAAAGTACTCTTTCATTTGATTTCTTTGTGCTGCCAGCCTGCATCATTGGATTTGGGTTGGTCGTACCAGAAGCAAGCATGTTTCTTGCTGGCAGAAGACAGTAGATCCTGCAGTAACTAAACTGCCAGACAGACTTGGAGAAAAAAAAAAACAGAAGTTCCAAAAGATTAATCTCCTTCTTTGTAGCCTGGGTCTTTACCTGGAATTTGGAAGAGAATGGCAGAAGATTACCAAAAAAACACACGAGGCAGTCCAATTACAGAACTGAGATCTGGATACCAACACCTCAAAGCTCAAGTGATGGTTGATATCCTTGGGGAAGGTTGTTTTGCAATGTTTTGGTGGTTGTATAGAGCAAGTAGTGTTGAATGTCGTCAACATCTAAGAAGTTGTTTTTCCCCACAAAATTACATGATGAAAATGAAGTTATTTCATTTTCAGTGAGATTTTCCATCAATTTTATGGGGAGAGATTGTGTTAAAAACAAACTAAAAAGCACTTTCAGGAGCTCAGCACCTGCACCGTGCTACTTCCAGAGCTCACAGGGTCCTGTTTTCAGCTCTCCCAATTTTTTAACCAAGCTGAGAAAAAAGGATGAACTCTAGAGTAGCAAGCCTGAAACTTGCATAGGGTTTTGCCATTTTGGGAACAGTTTATCACCTCCCTAGGGTGGCTGCTCAGGCTCCTGGATATCCATACCTGAGGAAAATCCACTAGTGTCTCAGATTGAGGATGCTGAGCCACAGCTCTTGGCACTGGCGGTAGGGTGGACCATGCCACTCCACTGCCACTAAGAGCTTGGGGCATGGTTGACTGTGGCCTGGTTGCCACAGCTCAGTGGTATCTGTCAGGTAGGTACTAACTTAGCATGTAAGTTGTCTCAGCCCTCTGCTACCTGTCTTAATTTAAATTGTCATGACAGTGAGAGGAATAATCTTTGATCCACCTGGATTCTGGGTCGAGAAACACCCATTGGCTTGATTTATATCAGCCTGGAGGCAGGGCCAAGCGGGAGTGCTTAGGGTGACCTCCAAGGCAGCCCGGCCTGCTGAAGGCAAGTCCTGTGCAGGTTCCTGTTCCTTCCTTTGCCTCATGGGGACAACCAGGGGCTGAAAGACAGCTTAGGATCTTCCCATGCAGGGTACTCCTTCCTTAAGGGTCTGATGTAGCCTTGCTGTCCAGAGCCAGGTCCAAGCAATCTTGTTTGCTCTGGGACAAGGGGAGCACTGGAGCTGAGAGCCACCACTGCAGAAATGCACCGGTTGGTGAATCACCACCAGTCAACTCTCAATGAGCTTGTAGAGTGAGAAATCATGACAGCCCTAGTGCTGCCCCATTCTTCAATAGGGCTGGGAGATTCCTTGCACAAAATGCTATTGTTTTGGGAGGGCCAGCCCCTATCTTGCTAGTGGCAGGCGGTGTCCATCCTCACTTGCTGCTAAAGCTGTGAAGGGTGACATAATGCAGGAGGCACTTCGAGGTGCAGCCGGCCCGGCAGCTCATGGGATTAAGCTGATTACTGGAGAGGCACAGCTGGAGCAGTGGAGGAGCCCCGGGGCTACGTAGATAAGGTGAAGAATACATTCCCTCGTGATAAATGGAAAGCCCTCAGCCACCTTTGTCTTGATGTCAAGGAGCTCCGTGCTGGAAGTAACACAACACTGAAACAAACTACAGCCACCCCAAGGGCTCTGTCAGAGCCTGCAGAGCCCAGTCTGGAGGCTGCTGTCTCCCTGCCCTGGAGCAACCTGGAGCTTGGAGCAGGCAGCCAAGGAAAGCACATGCAAACCCAGTGCTAGGGACTGTGGAGGAAGCAATAACCCCAGGCTGAGCTACCCTTACTCTGGGGAAAGGTGTGAATGCCCCTGGTCCTGCCCTGAAGCTCAGCTTGCCTGCCCTGGCTCCTGGTTTGGGCCGTAATCTACATGCAACTCCCCTCTTCCACACTTTTCTTGTGATGACTTCCGGATCCCTCTTTCTACTGCTTCTCAGCGTAGGTACTGCTCTTGGCTCAGATGTCCCATCCACTGTCGGGTGTTCCTGTGGCCAGGAAGCTTGAGGACAGTGTCTCCCTGCTGCCCTTCCCTCATGTCACCTTCAGCTCCCCCAGGCCATGCCATTTTCAGAGCCACAGTGCCCAAGAGCCCACTGAGGACTAAGGACACCTGAGAGCTCAGCTGCTTTGGGGAAAGAAGTCCTCATGCCGTCCATGGTGGTGGCCACCCTTCAGCAGAGGAGGGACCCATGCTGTGCTGAGAGGGGGCCTGGTGTGGGCACAGGAGAGAAAGGACAGCAGTATCTCAGGCAGTCTGGGAGGCAGTAGTCCAAAATCCCAAGAATCAAACAAAAAGAAAACAAGCAAATAAAAAAAAACATTGCTTCAGCTTCATTCAGGAACCTGGGACAGTAAACAGAGGAGACTGGAAAGCCAATATATTCTACCCTGGGGGAACTGGCTTTCCTTGAGCCAAAGAGGGAAGAAATGCATGTAAAATAAAGAGCAAAGATGAAAGCCGTATATCCCAAGCACAAACCCTCCCAGACATGATTGGCAGTTTACATATTACATTTTATAGCATTCCTCTTCCCCTCCCTCCATATTTTCTTTCTCCCCATGTCTCTGCTGACAGCTCATACACACGCCTTGCACTGCACAAATAAGCGCTCTGCTCCTCCCTCGCGTCCTGTGCAGACTTTGGGCCAGTCCTTCCTCGGGTTCACACCCCACCCTACCACCCTGGCCCCATGCAGGTCAAGGTCTCTGTTGTCACAAGTCCACCAAAAAGATTTCCTGTCATGTGCAAAAAAAAAAAACCAACAAACCCAGCCCCTCTCCTCTAGCTTATTTGCTTTTTATTGAATCCGGTCAAATCACGATTTCCCTCTCCTCTTTCTTTTCAATAAACAATCAGCCCCGTGTCAACTTGATTACGAGCTGCTGATGCAGCATTGTTGGATGCAAGCCCTGAGTGTGTGTTTTGGCAAATCCAGCACTATTTTCAGCTCGGCGTACAAGGGGACTTGCCAAGAGGCTCGGCTTCCCCAGCAGACCTGAGATGGGCCAGAGGCAGGGCTCCCACCAGCTGCCTGGGCAGCAGGACCAGCTCCCGGCTCCGCACAGCTCAGCACCAGCCCTCCTGGCAGGGTGCATGCTGCACCTTGCTGCTCCTCCTGTCACCTGCACCATCGTTTTGCTTTCCTCTCTCCAGGTGATGGACTGACATGGGTGGAGAGGTGTCTAGAAAAAGCTTCCTTCCCTTGAGCAGGGCCACTTGTGCTTTTGCTGTCTATTTTTCCTCTTGCTGCTTTATTTTGGATGCTCTGTTTCCCATAGCTTCAGTGGGCACCGAAGCCGAGTGTGTGAAACACAACAATGAAGGCAAAGACACACAAATTTGATGGACTGCAATTTGGGCAAAGTGACTTGCCGCTTCTCCCATGACAGCCCTCTTGCAAACATCTCTTTTGCCTAGGTGGAATGAAAAACTTGCTCCCTAATACGATGATAACATGCAGGATTTGCAAATTGGCTGTCTATACCATTCTTCTTGCTTTCTAACCAAATCCCCCCTTTTTTCCCCAAAGCGATGCTGTAGGGACAGTGTACCTCAGGGGGTTTGTAGTGGGCAGGGCTGGCAGCTGGAAGGTGTGGGCAATGGCAGACCCTGCTGATGGCGGGGTGCCACCCTTGGTGGGGCTGTGCAGGGGTGGCCGTGCACTCTTGTACCCGCACACAAGTGCCCAGCTGTGCCAGAGACCGCCTGTGCCTCTGCCTGTGCCTGTACCTGTGCATGTGCCTGTGTCTGTGTCTTCTCTTGCTGAATTCCAGAGGCATTACGTGTCCTGCGGAGAGGAGGAACTATTTATGCCACAGGCATAAATAAATCCACTCAGCATTTGCCATAACACAGGTTGCTCAGGGCCTGAGCTTAATTCAGGCTGCCTTGTCCTGCTGGGCGCTACCCAGGGTGCCTTTGGTCGGCCGTCAGCTCCTCGAGGACACGCGTCTTTGCCTAGATGACAGCAGCACGATGACGTAGATGTGCCGACCAGCCTGCTGCTCCAGCTGCCTCCCCCCAGCAGGAGCTTGTTCTGACACCCACCACGGCTTCACTTCATTCAGATTCATCATACCGCAATGGTACTGCGGAGACCAAGGGCTGAAGGCAGTTTCAACTCAGCTGTGCCGAGCTCACTCATTTCTACGCATGAGCTCAATCATTTCTATGATTTGCTTTCTGATTTTAAATATAGATCTGGGTAGGAGCACTTTATTCACTGAATGTTGTGTCTTTTCATCTTGCAGATTATTTTAAATAAATGTTGTCTCTCATTACACAGCACTGAATGCTGTTTCCATGTTTCCCTCTGCTTCCTGACTTTAAGGTCCAGAGGAGGGCCACAAAGATGACCAGAGGGCTGGAGCACTTTTCCTATGAGGACATGCTGAGAGAGTTGGGGTCATTCAGCCTGGAGAAGAGAAGGGTCTAGGGAGAACTTATAGCAGCCTTCCAGTACCTCAAGGGAGCTTATAAGAAAGATAGGGAGAGACTGTTCAGCAGGGCCTGTTGTGATAGGACGAGGGGTGATGGTTTTAAAATAGAGGGAGGTAGATTCAGATTAGATATTAGGAAAACAATTTTTACAGTGACTGTGGTGGAACACTGGAATAGGTTGCCCAGAGAGGTGGTGGATGCCCCATCCCTGGAAACATTCAAGGCCAGGTTGGATGAGGCTTTGAGCAACCTGATCTGGTTGAAGACATCCCTGCTCCTTGCAGGGGGGTTGGACTAGATGACCTTTAAAGGTCACTTCCAACCCAAACCATTCTATGATTCTATCTCCTTATTAAGTGATAAGTTGTGGTTTTTGCTAGTGATGCTCTGTTGGCATAAACCAGGAGGTTGCATTTCTGCCTCCTGATCACACAAGAAGCTGGAGCCAGTGCACGTTTGTACGTAACAGAGACAAACATGCTGGCACCTCTTCTGCGCAGGCTTGATGCAGTAGGAAGCAGGGACTTATCAGTTCATGGGAGACATGCAGAGCAATTGTGATCACCATGAAAATTAATTTTTTAAAAATATGTTTACTACATATTTAAAAATAATCATTGTTTTCTCATCTTTTAAAGGAAGGGTATGGCACCACTGCTTTTAGCATGGGCCACAGGACACCATCGGGCAACACCTGCACAGAGCTGATGTGCCTCAGTAGCTGTGTCCTCCTTTAGAAGTGCATCCCTGCTGTGATTTACTTATTGACCTTAGGACACGCACAACGTAAGTGTCCAACATCTGAGCTACAGTCAGTGGAGGGAAACAGGCATTTCTGTGTGCAGGTCACCTCGAGCACCTCGAACATTAGGCAGGTGAATTGTGCTTTATTGGTGTCTCCTCTTTCTTGACTCTGAAGGAACCCCTGAGGTCAAGCTTAGGCATAACATTGCCAATCTGAAAATATTATTATTAACTTATTTTATTCCTGGCCTTTCCTGGAAGACTTTGATGACCACAAACCTGTGACATTCAAAACTTCCCTCGTTTTTCCAATCTGCCTTTTTTTTCCTTCTTTGCTGGCTGAGTGACACTCTCATGTTCTGGCTGATTCACCACTCCCCTGGATATTTCCCAGCATGAAATTGCTCTCAGCAAGTGATGAATGAGTGCTCTGCCTTAACTTTGCCAGAGCAAAGGGCACAGCTACCATACACATCACAACTTTCAGAGTATGATGGATATGAGCTTATACAGAAATCTTTATTACCTCACCTTCCTTGCCCTTGGAAGTGAATGTCTCACAAGCAGTTTTCAATTTAATTTACTTTCTTAAGGAGGGAAAAAAGGTGTCAAATCAAGCGTGATTCTGTTACAGTGATTTTAAGTTGCGGCAAAACCCAGTGGTGGGGTACCATGGGCTGCTTGGCCAGGCAGAGTATGGGAGCATCACTGGACAAGCAGGGAAGGTAACAGTGTTCCTGAGCTTCTGGCAGCTCTGACCTTTAGACTGCTTTAGGTACAGCTGTATGGCTGCTTCCATGGTAAAGGCTGTTTTGAAAATGAGCTGGTTTTACAACTTCTGTAAGCACTCGCTCTTCACTGGAACTTGGCATACAGAATCTGGCATGTTTTTTTAAAAACAAACAAACAAAAAAAGAAGCTGATCTTGTTGTTTTTTTTTTTTTTTTGTTATTTTAACAACAACAGAACCTAGTTATTGAGAGCAGCCCCGAGGAGAAGGACTTGGGGGTACTAGTGGATGAAAAGCTGGACATGAGCTGGCAATATGTGCCTGCAGCCCAGAAGCCAACCATGTCTTGGGCTGCACCAGAAGAAGTGTGGCCAGCAGGGTGAGGGAGGTGATTCTGCCCCTTTACTCCACTCTCCTGAGACCCCACCTGCAGTACTGCATCCAGTTCTGGAGCCCCCAACATAAGAAGGACATGGATCTGTTGGAGTGAGTCCAGAGAGGCCACAAAGATGATCAGAGGGCTGGAGCACCTCTCCTGTGAGGACAGGCTGAGAGAGCTGGGGCTGTTCAGCCTGGAGAAGAGGAGGCTCTGGGGAGACCTGATAGCGGCTTTCCAGTACCTGAAGGGGGCCTACAGGAAAGATAGGGAAAAACTCTTTAGCAATCCTGTTGCTATGGGATGAAGGGTAGTGGTTTTAAACTAGAAGGAAGTAAATTTAGACTGGATATTAGGAAATAATTTTTTACAATGAGGGTGGTAAAACACTGGAACAGGTTGCCCAGAGAGGTGGTAGATGCTGCATCCCTGGAAACATTCAAGGCCAGGCTGGAAGGGGCTCTGAACAACCTGATCTGGTTGGAGATGTCCCTGCTCCTTGCAGGGGGCTGGACTAGATGACCTTTGAAGGTCCCTTTCAACCCTAACAGTTCTATGATTCTAGTAAAACAAAGGAAACAAAGTCCTCTGGTGTTTAGTGACAACAGCTCCTGTACAAACTCTGGGTGAGACTGTTGCCCTTCAAAGTTGGAAGGCAGGGCTACGATGGGAGGAAAGCTGCAGAGGAAAAGCATGACGAGTCTAAAGCTTTTGATGTTGTTAGATTGGTGCTTGGCACAGCTGCCAATGTTGTATGTGACCGTGGTTCTCATCTGTAAAGAGGAAACAAATTTTTAAAGTTCTTTATGGTGGCTGATGTGAAGTCAGAGACAGATCTGTGTGTGTTTGCATGGAGGAAACCTGATCCTGGAGGAAGCTGCTGTAATACAACCAGTAACTGCAGCTGAGGATGCACAGGGCTTATGCCATGACACTGACATCAGCAGAAAGCCGCTCATGTGCTTTAGAATGCATTTACAAAGGCTTTGCATGGGACGTTTCTGAAAATACAGGTGCCTTTTCACCTTTCATGCTCCAAAAATGAATTGCAAGGGGGTTTTAACAGCCATGAACGAGCAGCCAGGATTTGGGTTTACTGCACTAGAAGTGGGAAAGAAGAGGAGGTTGGAGCAGGGGCAGGGAATAACTGTGAAGCTGAAAGCAGGTGACATACTAACATGATAACATAATGATATTAAGTAAGTCCTGAAACCTCTCACCTTGTAACCAGGGCTAGAATCATAGGACAGGTCGATATTTCTGGCCAGGCTGTACAGTTGATTTTCCATTTGCTACAGGGATTTGGGGCTAAGGGATCTTGCTAGCGCTGCGGGAGTCAGAGGCTGCCTGAGCACTGCCAAGGTGAGCAGGCAGTGGCATGTGAGCCAACGCCGTGTCACTGCAGGAAAGTCTCTCTGCTGCAACAGCGTGTCTGTGGATCATTGGTAGAAATTTTGGGTCCAGCACTGGCAAGACAACATACCACAAGTGAGTTAAGTTGTCATACTGCTCATTTATTTTCACACACACAATGGCAATCTTGAACAAATGTCATCCTGTTTGTGCTCAAGGATTACACTACTCGTTCTCTGCTTTAAAACTAAACAGACTGAGGAAATCCCTGGCCTTCCAGTTAACTAAGAGCTGAGCTTCTGGACAATGTGGCAGGTGCTACCGCACCCTCAGCTGCACCGGTGGATTTGCCAAAGCATGCATTCAGCAAAGAGTTCAAGAGTTCGCATCGGGGATGGGTGACTTCCAGGAGGCTGGGCAAAGAGCTTGTGGATGAAACCTTTCTGTACTCCGAGCTCAGTCAGTGGGGACCTTAAGTCTTTATTCAGAGCTGTTCAAAACTCTCGGTCAAGAAATATGGCTCTTTGTCACATGAAAGGGCTTTCTGCTTGGCTGTCCAGTGTTTACAACTTCACAAGAGTCTGGATATTCTGCAAATAGAGTTTCGGTACAAGAATGACACCTTTTGGCCCACAGCTGTGGCTGTCCTCAAGAACTGCGATGATGGGTTTGGAGAAGGAGTTGAGTGATGACTAACCAGAGTAAACCTGCTAAGTTAGGGGAGTTTAGGTGAGTTAATGCACTCTTGATGCACTGTCGGGCCCAGCCACATTAATATGAAGAGGTTCCTTGAAATATCTTTGGGTGCCTTGCTCTCTCCCTAACCAGTGGCATGAATGACCAGTGTGTCCTCACATGCAATACCAGCCAGCAGAGACAGAGCTGTGGACTCATTTTGCCACCCCTGACCATCGGTTTCCTAAACAACTGCCTGCTCTCCAGGGATGGGCCTCTAATGCCCATATCTTATGCCATTCTTGCTACTCCTGCTAACTCAGATCTTTTCTGTTTTAATTGGCCCTGAGCTGTGTAGAATCAATACCCTTGTTTAGACAAAGCAAGGGAAGAAAAATTTGTAAAAAGCCCTGTTTAACAAAGAGCGTTGATGGACCAGCTAAGCATCCTTCTCTTGAAAACAAGTCACCAAATGAGCAAACAAGGCGAGAACAACAATCTGATTTTCATGCAAATTCTTTCCCTTCAAGAGGGCTGTATGAGCACAAACAGAGATTAGTGGCTAATGTTCATTTGCATATGCTAGACCATCGCAAAGTGCTTTTGAAATGCTATTGCAATGCAATTTGCTAACCAGGACTTGTCCCTTCCACCCTTTCCTGCACGGGTAAGTGTGATTTGCCCGCAGAAAGGGAAATTACAGATTACATCCTCTACTGAATCAAGACTCACAGCCTCCAGAGGGGAGCACCAAATGCTCTCACTGCCACACAGAGCTCGAAAGGAGGCAAGGAAAGCAGAGATGCTAGAGGTGGTACAAGGAAATAGCAGAAAGCTTCGAAATACTACCCAATGTCCTGAGCCTCTCTCAAATGCCCTTTAAAGTTGGTCTAAGGGCATCTCCTGAAGAGCTCACTGGAGGTATTTACTTATTCTGAGGTGAGAGGGTAGTACAGCTTCATGGCTCCTGAGCTTCAGCCTTCGGAGGCCAGGTTTGGCATTTATGTGGTGCCAAATCCACCCATCTCCCCTGTGCATGACTCCAGCTGTGCCCTTCCTCCCTCTCCCCCGCAGCCTGTGAGCTATTAGCTACCCTCCCAAAAGCAGCCAAGTCAGCATGCAATGCTTGCCAGGTTGGTGAAAATCTTTAGCAAACTCCCGGTTAAGTTGCTTGAGGAATGTTTGGCTTTTCAAGACTCTCCAACTGGTTTCTGTATATATCACTGGCAAATATGAAGGAGTATGCACATTGAAAAAATTTGAATGAAATTACTGGCCTTTTCTAGACGTGCGAAAGGGTTATAATAGCGTATTTAAGTCTTATTGAGAGGAATAGAAAGCCACTCCAAAAAGGTATTTCCAAGTATCTGGTTGATACACTTGATTCCAAACAAAGTTTGCTGCCCAGACACGTATTTTCCCATTGGGAGAAGAATTTTTAGCATGTGCATAATAGAGATGTCATTTAACAATCACAGGAACAGGCACACTAGTGATGGTGGCTTCAGCCAGTCCTGGATCTGACAGCCCCTCCATGCCTTGTGCCAGCAGAGTAGCAGGGAACAACCTGCTCCCCAAAATGGCTCATGGCACTGTGAGTTCACTGGGCAGTGTGGGGACAGCATGAAGAGGTCATTTACAGGGTGCTGCGACGGGTTTTGTCCTGGACACCAGTGTTAGGACTGTGGCACTGTCCATGGGCAATCGTAGCAATGGCTTTGATCCACTCGTCCTGGGTTTCAGTTGGTACAATCAGTGGATGAAGAATACCCCATTGCATTGCAATATGCAAGCAGAGGCAGGATCCTTGTAGCCAAAGCGAGCATTTTTTTTTTTTAAACGCCCTGCTGGAACCTGAGGGCAGCAATTTCTCCCCTTCTCTTCATTCCTGACTTCACCTCAGGGGTTGTAAGAGAGTAGGGATGGCATGCTAAAATCCTGGGCTTTGCTCTGGGCAGGTTTTTCAACAGCTTTGTTGCTGAATGCAGAGCCCTGTGCTTGAATGTTCCCTTCTTCTCCTGCAGATGACATCATCTGGTGTCATGAAGGGGCTTTTCTGTCTTCATGGCGGTGGCAGCAGGCGCTGGCTGGATCCGATCCCGGGGGAAGCAGGTGCTCGCTCAGAGCAGCCTGTCCCCGAGCCGGGGTGCCCACAGCCAGCGGCACCGTGCTGCGCTTCCCTCTGAATCTAAACGAGCACCGTGGGACGTCAGGGGCAGGTGGGATGAACTGATTACTTGGATCCTCACTGTTTTGGGCCATGACAAGCAGTTCATTTCCCCCTCTCCTTTCATCTTCACACAATGCTTTACACCGATCTCCCCTGCACAGGTTTATCTGTCAGGCAGGGCAATAGAGCGGCGCCTGGGGAGTCTCTGGGGTTTTTGCAGGGGTTTGATATTGCTGAGCTGTGAACGCCCTGAGAGGCGGCGTGTGTAGCTAATCCTGCCATACAATAACCAGTCCTTCGTGGTGGATGTCGAATTTGCTAAAGGTATGATTGTTTATTGTTTGCCGTGTAATGATGTGCACGGGGCTTAGGCCAATTTGGAAATAGTTACCTACTAGACAAAATCCTCACGTTGCTCTCAGGAAAACTAACATAATACGTTCATAAATGGAATGAAAGAGAATTTTGTTCCGAAATTTAAAAAAGAGCTTTCTATTATCTAAGCTAAGTAGCAAAAGAGCTCACTAGGTTATTCGCACTGATGCACTCTAACTGCAGGTGGCTTTGTAAGCTTCTCTCAGATGTAGCAAAATCAGATCAGTGTAAGGGACGAGGGAACGGGGATTAGCCTGTGCTGTCACTGAAAGGACAGCTCTTCTGTGAGGAGAAATGGACAGGTGATTTACAGGCCTCTCAGCACAGACAAAACTGAGTAGCCAGTTTTCTCTCAGCCTTTTCTCCCCTGTGGACCAGGAGCCTTTTGGCCGTGGATCTTTTATTCCTCTTGGCCCCCCATGTAGTGGTACATCTGTGTTACCAGCACTGCAGAGGAGGATATTCAAAAGTAACCATATGTGAATATTTATTTCCCAAAATCAGAATATTTGACTCGCACCAGGCAAGCTCCCTCCCTCTTTCCCAGCTTGTAGTCCATGGCATCACAACTTTTTGGTAATGGCCTATTAATTACCTAACCGCCTGACCCTGTGAATCCTGCCCGGTTTCCTCCTGGATACTTCATCATCTGCAAGCAGGACTTGGACCAGGCAGCGATGGCTCTGTCCAGGCTCCTCCAGGTGCCGGGGCTTTGAGCCTTGCCAGTGCTGCATGATTTCCATGCGTGCCATTAGACTGGGATGATGCACAGCTTGGCTGTGAGCGCAGGGAGTGAAAACCCTGGTGAAAACCTGGCTCCTGACCCCAGCGAGTGAGCATCCTTGCTGCCATGCAGAGCTACCATCTGGCAGGTCAGCCCTTGGTGTCCTCACCGCTCCAGCTTCTCAAGCCAGTGGCTTTTTTTTTTGTTGTTTTAAAATGAAAACAAACGTTAACCTTGGCCTGTGGATGATGCAGCCCATGGCTACCAACAACGCTTCTTCCCTTGGGGATTGTTGGGATGATGGGGCTTAACTGAACACCGCGTGGTAACCAAAAATAGCCCTAGCAGGTGAGCAATGCAGTCTCTTTTCAGCCGCAAGGGCAAAACCCATCCTACCTCAAGGAGCAACCAGGCTGAAGTTTGGGGTGCAAAGCACATTACAAAGTGTGCTCCATGTCGATGGGTGCAGGCTGAGGCAGAGTTCGTATGTACTGGTGGCACTGCCTGTGCCATCCTGGGGAGTGGTGCAGGACCCCACCACTACTTTTGGCAGGAAAGGGGCTGACATTCTCCCCAATTCCCCACCTGCAAGACGTGAACTGCGAGGACTTTCGTGAGGCATCCATGAGATTCATCCAGCTTTAGCTGGCTTCAGGGGGGAAAAATACAAGGAGAATCCAGTTGGATACAACTGAACAAAATTTGAATCTTGTTTGTTTAATTGAGGTGACTATTTTTCCCCACTGCCATGTGGTCTGGCCTGCTATGTTCCTCCTTCATCCCTTTCCTACAAGCTGGACAAAACTTGGAGAGATGACATGTGTCCAGGAGCAGCCCCAACCTGTGCCATAGGATGGTTAGAGCAGAAGATACGAACATTCGAGCCCGAACCCAAATCGCTGGTAACAGCGAAGATGCCCTTCTGGCTCCCTCAGTTTATTTCCCTTCAAGATACATGCACTGTCCTGGCTGGTAGAAATGTAGAAAGATCACAGTTTCTGATTTTGCATCTGAACAGTGGAGAACCCAGGCAAAGCTCATGCCCAAGTTTTGAGAGGGATCACGGAAAAGGGGGTGGCCCCGAGGGCTGTGCCTGTGCTGTACAACCTGGGGGCTTCCTTGCAGTGGTGAGATGGAGTTGAGTAACTTTACCTTCTGCAGCTCCTCCTTGAGAAATGATGGTGATTTGGGAGACATGATGGCTCCTTCTTCTTCACCTTGGCACTGAACAGCTTTCAGGGAAACACTTTTCAGGATGGAGACTGCGGTTTCCCTCTGGCAGTTTGCTGCAGGGGTTGATCAGCTTTCTGGTTGTCCTGACACAACCACATCTGCCCCTTCAGCCCTCACCAAGGGCCCTGTGAGTCCTTTTCTGGTATCATTATTTCAGAGGCTCACTGTGTTGCTTTTCCATGAGGAAGGCAAAATTCAGGCTACAGGTCAGTACACAGTAGGTACAGCTTTGCACAACGTGTTTTTTTAATTGTATTGAAAAACATTTTGTCTGAATGACTCCAGCTTCCTAATCATCTTCATGGCCTGGGATCACCAAAACCCCTAAACACTCTGCCAGTCCCACAGTCACCTGCAAATTCTGTCTTTTCTTCCAAATCACTAGGGGAAGATGCTGTCAAGTGTCAGGCCTGGAGGAGGTCCCCACAGAGCCCCGCCAGAAGTGCTCCCACATGTGTCACCTCCATTAGTTCCTGTCAGCCAGCCAGCCCCTCAACCGTTTCACATGTTGTCTGGGGCTGTTGCGAAATGCTCATTCTCCCTGAAAAGGGCCGTGCAATGCCTCACCCAGGCATCACGTTCAGGCAGCTGCTGTTATCAGTCGCATTTATAAACTCACCAGAAAATTAAATGAGACCTGTTTTCCATGAAATGCTGTTAACCAGCAGTGATGTTCTATCTATCTCTTTTATTTTTGTCATACTCATATCCCATGTCATCTTCTCCATTGTCTGGTCTGAGATTGATGTCAGATATTTCCTCCCTGTCTTTTTTTAAACTCTGGCACACACTGAGACCTTTTCCAGTCCACTGGAACTTCGCTGGCACCCCTGGGGTTGTTAAAAATGAATGCCAACAGGCCAAGCATCTCCCAGACAGCTCTTTAAGGACCTCAGGGTATAAGTTATCTGGGCTTTGCAATTTAAAATTGTTTATCCCTAACAGCTGTTGTCTGTCATTCTTCTCAGCGATGCACTGGAGAGCACTTTATCATCCTTATGTCATCTCAACATATCACATTTTTCTTTTCAAGTACAGAACAAAAATATTAATTGAACTCTTCTGCATTATCATTAGCCGTTTCACCAGCTCCATCTAGAAATGAGCTAATATTGTTGTAAGGACTCATTTTTCATTTCTTAATGTATATCTTTATGGCCCATACAGAGACTTGTTGAATTTATTTATTGGCATGACAATTATCTGAATATTTCCTGACGTTTGAATATGTGTAATCAGTGTTGTCTTTCAGAAACATCCTTCAGATACGTAATTTGCAAAACACAAATTATTCAGGATGTTGCTCAGTCTCACAAATGAAAGTCAGCATTTTCTTGCTTGGGTCATTCATCTTGCCCTGATGAGGGCTAAGGTACAAGAGAAAGTGCTCTTTTTGCCTTTACTAAAGTCCAGGTTAATTGCAATGGAAAATATCTGTCCCCACACAACAACGTTGCCTACAGACGGGGGATGGAGCCTGATCAGAGAGATAAGGGATTATTCTGGGATTTGGGAGACATCGATTTAGTTTCTGGCTCTGTCACTAAGTCTCCTTGTGCAAGTCACTCACCTACCCGTGCCCCAGCTCTCCTGCCTAATAACTGGGACACGTCGCTGCTTCACCTCCTCTAGAAAGTGTCCAGAGTCCATGGAGGACACCTTCCCTGAGTGAAGCCTTCTGCCGTCAGGGGGTTTCAGAAGAGTCTGAAACAGGCAGGATTACTGTTTGTTTTGTTCTTCTTTGGGTACCACCTTGCCATTCACACGTGGAGCATCTAATTTAATTGGCATTTGCTTTTGGCTTGAAATTTGTTGAAAAGTTGTCCAAGACACAGCAAGGACTTTGGGGCAAGAAAACGGAATTGTTGCTTGTTGATCTTTCAATAAACTCGCTCCCCAGAGAGTGAGGTTTAGACCTTCACAATTTCCACTCTCTTCTCCCTGAAAGGTAATGAGCAGAGTAAGTGGAGAGGAAAGCTGAAACCGGCTGGGATCTGGATCCAATATGTGATTTGTTCCTTGTGGAAAGACCAGCTTTGGTTCAGACCACTCCAGCTGGTAAAACTTTCACTCTGTAAATTCAGTGTGAAACCAAATGTGTTTCTTGAAACAGATCCTTGGAGGACTTTCAAAGACACTGGTAGGTCAGATGTCTCCAATTAGTAAGGGCCTGTGACAGCAGGCAAGGGCCCTGAGGGGCAGGGAGGGGAATCTTCCCAGAACATCTTGCCCGCACCAGGTTGAACTTCGTTGAGCTCACCCTGTGGGTTAGAGCACGGGGAGTTCACAGTGGTGTTTTGGTGGTGGAGACTTCTTTGAGCAGAGCTTGCATAGGCAGTACAGGGATAAAGGCCGGCACGGGTTATACTGTGGTCGTGGCAGCACGTGGGGGCTGGTCCTGCTATTGCATCTGCACATATGGTGCCTGCTGTTATCCCCACCTATGCATCTAACTGTGTGGTTTTGCATGCCATTATGAGGTGGGAATGGAGGTCCACATCGATTCTTGGCTTTTTAAAGTTTCTTTCTTCGCTTGTTGCTGTTTTGTGGGTGTGCCTTCTCACCAAATTCTCAACTTGACTTCTCCGTAGCCATGCTCTGTATCATCTGTGAAGGTTTCACCTTTCATAGCAGATCCCACCTCTTTCAGGAGAGCTCAGAAGTAAACTTGTTGATGTTTAGAGTCCCTACAAGCTACAAGTCCAGGACCCTGTTTTGGCTCCCAGTGTTACTGGGGCAACAGTCCTGATACTTGACCCTATGTACAAAATTTTCTCTAAATCTTGGATCTTTGGATTAGCTGTCATTGCAATACAAAGACAGTCCAAACTTACTCTGCAAGGGCTGGTCACATCCAGGGGCTTGAAATGTGGCTTCTATTCATTACTTACAGCTTCTGTGCTGGAGGTACTCAGTGGGTAAGTTAACTAGAGGAAAGTTTCCCATAGCACCCAGGGCCTTTCATCCGAGAGGGTCTTGGGGCATTTCACAACTCACATGTATACAACACCGCTGTGCAGAGGCAAAGGGCAGCCCAAGGCACTGCACAGAGAAAGGGGATGCGGTTGCAGTGGGGATCTGGGTACAACTGTCCCTGCTACAGGGCCTCGTAACAGCCCCACAAAGGCAGAGATAGGCTTAGTTTGTAAAACCCCAAATGAGAACTAACGAGGGGGAAGGTGGCCTGGGGCTAGGGGCTCTCAGGCAGCATTGCTTTCCAATATTGCTATGGGTGACCCCTGGAGTGGTCATTTTCCAAGCTGGAAAAGAGGAAAAGCAACACATCCCTACTGATTTCTGAAGGATGCTGGGGTACCAGGTGTCGTATGAAAGGACGTAGCCTTCCAGAGTGTGCATCAGGCTGCAAACTGTGTTAGGAACAAAACTATTCACATTTACCATCTATGTCCCAGTTATCTCATTCTTATCCTCATCAAGCACCAAATGTTGAATTGCAAAGATGCTGGCCAGGCAGTTCCTCATTCCTGTTTGTAAGCAGCACTCAGGTGCCAATGAACAGGGATGTACCTGTGCTGTCAGTGGGACTTCTCTAACAACAGAATTAATTTTGCAACAGCTGCCAATGACATAGGAGGTACTCCAGATGTTGGAGGTTTATGAGCTGAGTTATGAGGATCACAGCAGTGACCTATGGTATTGGTAAGTATATAGAGGATGGCGGCTGCCTCCAACTTCAGCCCCTGCAGATGCACCACGCTTTGCAGCTGTCTGTCAGTGCCGAGGAGGAGAAGGAATCAAAGTGCAGGAGCCCTTGAGGAAAGGATGAACAAGGCTTTACATTTTAGATGGGCTTTAGGTTAGAAAAATAATAAAACCCAAACATTTTAATAGAAAGATCAGCTCTAGCATTGGTAATCTAGCCAGACAGCAGTGGGATGAGGAGAGACATAGGGAATGTTTGATGTAAAATCAAGGTCGTGCCCTGAAAATCAGACACAGACATGGAAAGAGGTATGTGAACCATTAAAATGAAAGGAAACCTGAGACGACTGCTCCGCCAGCTGCCAAAGACACCGCGCTCTCTGTTTGTGCACGCTGGAGCCCACTCTCCTCCACGTTTGGCAGCGTGGCAGATGCCGCATTGTGGTACCATCAGAGGAGAGAAAACCCAGAGGATAAACCAGAAGAGAGCTAGGGACATACTTAAAAAATTCCTTTCTACTCATTAATCTAATGTGGGAGAGGGGATTCAAAGCTCTCAGTGGAGGGAAAAGATTTGGCCCAGGAGTCCAGTGGGCTGAAGTGCTCTGCTCACTCACTGAGCTGACATGGGGACCACTAGCCTCCTCTGCCTCCTCCTCATCCCTGGCCAGGAGCACCGATGAGCAAGAAGGAGCTGCTCCATCCTTAGGCGTGACCAGGCAGGAGCATCTCCATGGATGCTCTCAAAATCCACAGTGGGTGGTTCTTCCTTGGAGTGCCAAGACGCTATGGAGGAACTGGCAAACTCTTTACATGTGAGTTTGCACATCTCTAGAGGAGCCTGAAAGCTCTGCACCTTCTCACTTGTTTGTGCCTGGGCTGTGGCTGAGGGACCCTGAAGTCGATAGCTGTTTTACTGCTGGTTTCACTCTGTGCTGTGGCTTTATCACTCATCCTTGCAATGTCTGTTGCTGCAGCACTGGCTTCCACTGAGCTTTCTGCTCTCGATTCCCAGCATTGGAAACTGGCTCCTCCTGCTCAACACCGTGCAGCCTTCCCACCACCCCTTGCCCAGCACCTACCTCTGCCCTGGCAGGTGAGGGTGACAGGGTCCTGAGGAGGATAAAGCAGAGGCTCCGGAGGGTGCCCTCGTACCCACCAGGCACGTTGATTTCTCCCACATCTCAGGTGTTTTACATGCTGGAGCATAAACTGCGTTTTCTGGTTCACCAGGGCTTTCATTCCCTCAGGATTTGCATAAAGATCGTAGCTTTGCAGATGAACAGAGTCCTGCACACAATGCTTTTATCACACCCTGACCTCAGCACGGTTCAAGTCAATATTGTCTTTCAAACAATATTTTCTGCCTATTTTTTTTTTCCAAGACAAAAAAAAAAACAATCCCAAATCTCCACTGGAAAGCCCAGCAGAACTGATTTCAAGCACCCGAGGCAGGCGCAGAGCTGGAACAGCTCACCGGCAATGCGAGCTAAGACGTAATGAGCTCACAAAGTGTGTTTGTCTTGGCTGTCACCCACCCAACATGGGCTTGCACCAGCTGGCAGCAACATGATAAGTGACTGCAACTGGCACGGACCCCATCGGAGTGAGGACAGTATCAGCCCAGCAGCCCTGGGAGAGGGGCACAAGCTACCCACAACACATGTGACCACCAAATCCTGAGGAGTTGGGGTGGAACAGGGTTTCTGTGCCCGACTTCCAGATCAGGAAAGCCAAAACTATGGGTGAATGGCCAGAGCGTGGCAGCGATGGCTTTCAGTCATTACGGTGCGGCTGGATGCAGCCGAGGTGCTCCTGAGACACTGAGCAAGTTGCAGAGCATTGCAAGGGGTGGAGAGATGCTCCACAGCAGCTGGGACCCTGCCAACATGGTCTACGACAAGCTTTGGCTGGATCAGGCCCTTTGGTACTTGGGGCTAGGAGGCAGGAAGGTGGGAAATGGGGAAGGAACCACATCGACTTTGCACCTCTGCAACTTCCCGAGTTCCCCATGTGTACCCACGTGTCCCTGTGTGTCACTGCGTGTCTCTGTGTGTCACTGTGTGCATCAGGGCCACCGGCTGGCTGCAGCCTCGGGCTGCCTCCTCCACCCGTAGCCAGTCAGGACCACTGCCTGCAGCTGAGGGACAGGATTTTCCAAGGAGCACTGGTATGAAGTTTCCTCCTCTTTGTACTCGGTCATCTAAACAACAGCTCTGATTAAAACCAGGAGCTGTTGTACGCTCGGCCGCATGTGGAGATCAGCCCAGCTGTTTGGTCAACGACATAAAAATTAAGATACTTAACTTCGAGCATCTGGTTTTTGCTTTGTTCTTTTTTAAATTTTGGATGAGTCCCTGTGAGATTGGACCATTTTCCTGACAGGTCAGCACAACTAGATGCCTTAAAGCTTTCTAAAGATCGATTCTTTTATTAGATGACGGCCCAGAAAGCCACTAGGGATGTACAGTCAGCATCCGCCCTTTATGGGAAGAGGAGAGGGTGGAAGGGGAGAGGCCACAGTTCTGATTTGCTTGGCTCGGCGCTCAGGCTCGACGAGTTTTGCTGTGTACTGTAGCCACGTGATTTGTGTAGCTGTGACACAAAACCATAAATCAATCCAGTTGGGCTAGGAAAGTTCACGAACCCTTATTGAACTTTTGGACGAACCTGGGTTGAGTTTCAAGCTCATAACGAAATCCAAAACCAGGAAGGCTTCAGAAGAATATGCGTTTCATCACAAACCTTTTGTAGAGCTTCACTAAAAAGGCGGTGATCAGGGAAAAACTGGGTTTGGTTACGAAAAAAGGTGTTAGCCTGAGAGCATTTAAAAAGGGCAAGGCTGATTTTATAAAATACTCCTACAGCAGTTAGTGAAACATTATTATTTTTGAAAACGGACTCTTGCATGGCACTGTCAGGAGTTACTTCCATTTCACAGAATTGTCCAGCATGGCTAAAACACCTGCTAGGAAGATCCTCCTTTCCCATCAGATTTTACAGGTTTTCAGAGTGGTTTCAAACCTCTTAGTTTTAAATCTGTTAAATTCTGCTGATCCATTTGAACATTCCTGCATTTCTTAAACACAGAATTTTCTTAAAAACATCTTAATGCAATGTTTGCCACAGATTTCAAAAAGCATCTTCCTTTTCAGACAGCTCAAAAATCCGCTATATTCCTCCCTTGAATCTGAATGCAGAAATGGAGCCAGAAATGGAGACAGGGCTTCCTTGCAAGATTCAGCATTGCTTTTCCAGCTGAAGGGGGTTGGGCTCTCCTGCTGCATCTCCCAGGATGGCAGACTTTTACAGAGGATTAGTTTGAGTCCAAATTTTGGATAAGCCTTTGCAGTGCTGCTTGTTGCAAGCAGGGCAGGGCCAATAATCAGATTTTAAGATACCAAGACTTCAGGCCCGTTTTATTTGCCCTCTTCTATTTGAACCTTTAGGTTTCATACCTTCCAACCTTCAGCTTTGCAACCTTTTCCTTCCCAATGGACAGGAGTGTGCAAGCTGAGATCCTCGAGCACTCACTGGGCTGTACAGCTAGCTTCTTAGGAAAACAATAAAAAAACCCCGTGACTCTTTCAGAAAAAGTTCAAGATTTGGCATCTGCATCTCCAGATGACCAAATAACTCTCTGACTCCTCTGAGATTTGTTTTTCACCTATTCACAGTACAAATCAGTAGAAGCTGTACCTTATCTTTTGTTTATATTTAAAATACACATATTGCATACTAAGAAACTGCTATGGCTATCTAGTCCAATGTTCTTATTGAGTTGAGGATGACTTTTGCCTTTAGATTAAATTGAACCTGGAGCTGCTCCCAAATTAACAAAAGAAAAAAGAAAAAAAGAAAGCATGATATTTCAGGCATTTTAAACAGCAGAGATACACAATAAATACTGACATTTAAGCAGCACTTTGTAGAGGTCTGTGTCTCTCATAAAGCAAATTGTGCTGACGCAAACAACTGACCTGCATGGAAAAATACCAAAAAGCTCCAGTGTTCTTCTTATTGACAACAAGATTGTGATGATTTAGAGGAAACGGCTAAAAAAGGGAAGACGGTGAAATGCCTTGCTCAAGAAGGAATAACACGACTCTCAGATTCTGAGCAGTGAATTTTATTTGGCCTGGGTAAAATTAAGTTTGGAAGTTTAAGGGAATAATGAGCTGAAAATCTCTTAGCTATGTACAGCTGTCCCAACAAAACCAATGCTCTGGGCCAACTTCTGCTTCCAGGAAGATGGATATACCTTGTGTAGGCTGCTGGGGAACTGGAACCCCAGGATGAAGAGTCACATCTTGGGGTGCACTGGACCTTGCTGGACCATATCTGCATTCTTGAAAATCTTCCCTTCAATGAGTGAGTCCTGTGGGCTTCCCCTTTTGACCTCTGCCTGGTGCATGTAAGTCCTGAGGGTCCAAGGGAAATCACGCTGGGTTTATACACTTATGGCTGAGTTTGGAAAGTGATTTGTGGCTTTAAAATATGAGGTCTCAAATATGGGAACTCTTTTACTCTCTGTGTCGGGGCAGTGGATTCAAGTCTGTTTGCCAGAGAGACTCCAGGAGCAAGGCTGGGGAAGAAGGCAGAGAAGACAGATTAACAGGACTGGGCACGATAGGGAATTTATGGCAGAAAGACAATGTCGCCCCACAGAGAGGACAGGGAACAAGAATTCCTTGTGCCAGGAGGCAAGGGACCAACAAATGCTGTGGAAAAAGCAATAGATGGAGGATATTTCAGCTAGATATTAGAAAAACGTTTTTCAAGCCAAGCAAGTTGCAAGTTGCTGGGTGCTATGGAGTTGGAGCAGGCTGAGGAGTGGTATCTAACAGAGCGCCCCATTGGCATGGTATCACTGCTGCTGGCATCTGATCTGGCTCACAGTGGGCTCCAGCTTGCCATAGCTGTGTACAACACTCCCTGATGGCCTACAGCCACAATGCCAACTCGCAGGGACTATGCGCTGCATGAAAAAAATCTACAAGCACTGAAGCCTTGGGGATTTGCTAGAGTAGAGATGAAGCCGTTCTGTCACCAAGGAAATTTTGCAAGGGCTACCACAATGCCAGTGGCGTCACAGAATTGATCACAGTATGGTTGAGGTTGGAAGAGGCCTCTGGAAGTCATCATGTCCAACCTCCCTGCTGAAGCAGAGCCACCCAAAGTGGGTTGCCCAGGACCATATCCAGATGTTTTTTTAATATCTTCAAGGATATTGACTCTACAGTCTCCCTGGGCAACCTGCAAATCAGTGATATAAAATAGGCTTCCTGCCTGTCATACACCTTGTGCACACTTTGATCTTGGACAAGCTCTCCATGTAATAAATCAGCATTTGCTCCACGCAGGGCCAAAGTGGACAACTCGTTGCATGCCTCTCTCATCCCAAAGCATCCATGTTTCAGCACAGCAGCATGGCTACGAGCTGCAACTGTAAATCACCATTTTCAAGACTTGAGGTTTTCCAAGTGGAGGCAATATTTAATTTCCTTCTATCATGAAGGAGCCAGAGCTGTGTTTTCAACACTCAGGTGAGCTCCACTTCATCAGAAGAATAAGGAGCAGCATTTCAAAGGTGTTCCACTGGAAAGGGTTTAATATGGAGCAAAGTGCTCCCAGGAAGCTGGAGGAGCGAGAACTGTGCCATGAGAAGCTCTGTGAAGAGTTATTCATTTGCTTGGGTAAAATCTTAGCAGAGAGTAAACACTCATTTGTGCTATAACTGATAGCAGGAGCAGCAGGAGCAGGAACAAGCCGAAGGTAAATCCTGCGTTTCATAGTCAGAGATTTTCTGTCCCTGAAAATTCAGAGTCTTGCGCATGCAGGACTTTCTGAGTGCGTGCGTGTGTGGTCTGCGGCTCTTTGTTATATACTGTGGTTTTCCCCACCCCGCTACAGAGATAAGTAGGTAGGAGGCAGCTGTTTGGATAAGTCAGCAGCAGGCGATAAGATTATAACAAAGCCATTGGATTGCAGTGGAAAGTTTCTATGCCACACGCAGAGCTTTTATCAGGGGTCTACAAATTGTCTTTGTTTCATTTCAAGGGCTTAACTTAGCTCATCCTCAAAGCAAAATGGCCCCATCCTTCCTGTCATCTTCCAAGATAGAGGAAGTGGTGAGGTGTGTGTGTGTTCCCTGTCACTGGATATTGCCTTACAGCAGAGCCTGGAAAGAGGTTTATTAATCAGCATTTTGGGTTTCCTTTCCTTGTTTCGTCCCCTTTTTGGTTACTTTGGCAAAGGAGCTTCCATTTCCTTCTTTGCTCTGACTAAACAAATCAGAGAATTCAGAAATGACATGAAATGAGTCTGTCTGAGCTAAACCAACCCTGCTGGGACCTGGGCACAGCCCTTCCCATCCCTGCGCAACCCCAGCGCAGGCAGTGCCCACCTCCCTGCCCTGATGCCAGGGGGATCTCACACAGAGACTCTGTGCGTACCCTAAGAAGCCTGCAGGTCACTCAGCAGCTACTAGGTTGGTAACTCAGCCAAGGCCTGTGACTGACTTGCAGCTACTTAGCTCTCAGCCACCTCCAAAGGGGAGAGGCTTTTGGCATGGCAGCATTAAACTCATCAGGGAAGGTGACTCGAGAGAAATAGTGCCAGAAAACTGATTTATGAAAGAAATCTTTTAGCTGGGCCTTCCAAATGCTGGAGACGTGCATGAAGGGATTGGCTTGGTAAACTTGGGGAGTTTGCTGATTGCCTTTCTGCAGCTGGTGCCTTCTTGTTGGATCTCTAGTGGCTTGCACCAGCGTGTCCTGCACCAGAGATGGGTGCAGGCAGGTCTGGAAATCCCACACTGCTATATGTGTGAAGGGTGCATCCATCCTGTTACTGAGGAGCTCATGTGGCAACTAGCAGTACATGATGTGTAGCATTTCCTCAAAAAAAATTGAAAGCAGTTTCAAAACAAAGCAGTAGCTTCTTGGAGTTGCCCACTGCTCCTCTGTCGCTATGGACCAACATGTTCAAAGCCCCCCTGCAAGGCCAGTCTCTGTCCCAGAAGAATTTGCAGTGTATACAAACAAGACATACAACAAATGGGAGAAAAAGGGATCGTTCTTATCCTATTTATTGGCCAAGGGAACTGAAGAAGCAGAGAAACTTTGAGGTGTTCCTGATTTACTTTGTGTGTGTCCCGCTTTTTCCTCAGGCAGAGGGCTTTCCAGCCATCTGCTCAGCTCATGTCGGAAGCAGGCTCTTCATCAGCCATCAGTCACATACAAGCTCCTTCAGGAACACTACTAAACATGAAAACCTCAGCCTGTCTTAGTCCACACGACATTGCAAGCATAGACAGGCTGCTTTAACCCAAGTTAACCAGGCCAAAGAGGAGCTATGTAGCAGAGCAACCTCATTCCCTGCCCACCTAAATGATAGCCCGATATTTAACCGTGGTATGATCCTGCAAGTCCCATGCTCACAGCTGACTGAAAACCATCTGTTAAAAGAGCTATGCCAAACGAAACCTCCCCAACACTAAATGCAAATTGTGAGCAAGAGGTAAATGAAAGAAGTGAAAAAGCTGGGGAAATGTCTAGACCACTTAGATGGATTTATGTATTTAAGAAAGAGTTGGCTTATATGTTCGCTAACAACTCATCAACCTCAGAAGAAAGTACTTTAAATCTTCTGCCCGATACAGTTTTTGGCTGGGAATGAAGAGATGAAACAAAGAGAGCATCTCATTAAAAACCCCAGGCCCAAGCCCTGAACAGCCCAGTAATAGACTACAGACCGCTTTAAAATTTTTAAGGACATTTCTGCTTGAGATTTACTCATACTTATTAGACATGCAATGAAAAAGATGATTTATAACACAATCCTTGTACACACAACCTTTCTTCTAGAAAACAATTCTCATTTGTGCAGTGCTGGGAGAAGCATCTGAGTTGTGAAGTGGTTTTAACTGCAGGGGAGTGAGAGGTTGACTCAGTTAAAAACCTTTCAACATCATTATTTTAGTTCCCTAGCAAAAGGTCACTAAAGACAAGCTGAACAAAGGCGGGAGAAGAGACTCCCTCTTCTGCTGTCGATGGCCTTTGAGCTCTTGAGCAGGCGCATGCCGGTGGAGAAGACAGATGCTCTAACTTGTCCAAGTGTAGGTAGGTGCCCTCACCCACACGAGGGCAAGTGGCCTGCAGCCCCATGGAAGCCCTATCACCAGACACACAAGGCTTTGTCCCTGAGTTTTGGTGGAGAAAGTGGTCCTAATTCATCCTAACAAGGGACTATGTAAGACAACCCTCAGGGACTACTGAAGAGATCTGGGACCTCCAGCAGGGCACAGGAGTAGGAAAAAAGGCAATGAGGGGGTGTCAGGGCACTCGTGAGCTCCACAATCTTCTTGCTCCCTATCTCTGCCCCTCTGAGACGGCAAGTCTGGACCAGCCCGGGGCCTCCCTGGACATACTTGCAGAGTCCTGCTGACTCATTTTAACCAGGAAGATTGCACTGCACAAATCCCCTGGGAGAAGGGAGCGCTGAGGAAGGGCTGAGTTCTCGCTACTGTCAAAATGACCCAATGACCCTACAAGTGAACTGCTGTGGAATATGTGTGTACATACATATGCACTGAAATAGATCTAAAACAGCTTACAGATCAGTTTAAGAGTCAAGAAGTGATTTCTGTGCTCAAAAGCAACATGCTGAGGGTGTGGAGAGGGTCATTTTAAAAAGAGGAAAGTTCCTATCTTGCTTTTAGCTCACCTTTTTTTGTGTGTGCATTTGTGACTATCAGTTGGTGTGAATGGTAGCTTCATACTTCTGAATGGGCTTTGGCCAAGCACCTCTGGGTGTAGACATCAATATTTATAATTATGAAGCAGAGAGGTTGTGGTATTCACATTCTTTAGATCTCCTGTTGCTATTTAGCTGCTATTAGTTCCTGTTGAAATAAGCACAACATTACCATTACTTTCATTAAGGTTAAGGCTGGGTCCATTGCCCAGAGATACATTAAGTCCTTTTCATACTGTCCAGCCTTTCCAGAATTGGCCTGGCGTTCTTGTTGTTCGTTCCTCCTGGCTGCTGTTAATCAATTAATATGTGAATTTGCAGACTCAAATGGAGACGGGATATTAATATAGACCGTGCACTGTTTCCCTACAGGAATTCATGCAAGAGCTGTCATTAACATAATGCATATACATGAGTCCAACAGAAAGCCATTAACTTATGTATTTATCCAAGCAGACTCAGTAAGTGCTTTACCATCAACAATCTTGCTGCACTTGAAATTAAATATGTGTGTGTCAAGGTTAGCGCTTCCTGGGCTGAGAAACTGAACCAGGAGAGTATTAACAGATGTTAGCAATGCGTGTGTGTGGGAGGGGAAGATCACACCTGAATCTAGTCAGCTTACAGCACTTGGAGCCTGGAGACAATCATCTAGAAAAACCCCACTTTTAATGATGGCAAACTTAGTTATTGTTCTCCGCTGGTGCCTTTCCCCTCTCAATAGACCCAGATGGACTTTCGGACATGGAGCAGTAGTCAAACACAGTCTGATCTTAGGCATTCAGGAACCAGCGTAGCCTCTTGCAGCAAGACAGAGCAACCTAAACAAATGTCTCTGGCTGACACAGAATTATTTATGGTCTCCATCTCCTTGCAGCATCCCATTATCCCAGGGATGGGACAACAATTACTGCTTCCTGTCCCCTAGACAGCCCTCTGGTTGGAGGTGGGAGTGTTGAAACGGTGTTCAGGGAAGCTGGTTTAAGTTGGCTTCAGTTTCCAAAGACATATTCCCTTAAAAAAAAAAACCAGACAATCATTAGCTATTATACAAAATCATTAAGAGAGTAAGTAACAGATGCTGGGAAAATAGAGGCTTTAGACTCCATTGGAGAAAAGAGCCTGCTTGGATCTGAGATCAGACTTCCAGGTGCAAAAGAGAAAGCTCTATCCAGGAGTGCTCCCAGGACTTACTAAATGGTAGAAATACATCGTGATCCCATACGGCACACCCCATGGCATCTGAGGGAGTGTGCATAGGAATCAGGGAAGCAGTCATCTTTGTAAAAGGTTCAAGGAGGTAAAAATGCTATGTGAGGACCGGAAATTGGCAAAGATTACTATTGTTTAAAAAAATAAAACAAAATAGACTAATGAGACAATCTGGGAAGCAATACGGCCAGTGAGCTGGACATCTGTTCTGGGGAAAAGGCTTGGGAGCCATTTCAAGGGATGTGGTAAGAGAAGGGCGACCAAACTCCAGCTTGATTAGAGGAAGCCGGCATAGGCTGAGGCACAGGAGGATCGTGTCATGCTTAACTACTCTTCAGGAATTCTTTGAAGATACCACTGCCATGACAGATAAGGACAATTTAGTGGGTAGCAGAATATTTTGATTTTCCAGAAGCATTCGACAGTTTTCCATATAGGAGATTAATGGCTTTTGTACAAAGACATTAAAGGGAAGATAAAACAGTGACTGGAATGGAAAATAGCTTAAAAATAGGAGACAAAGGTTGGCAAAGGATAGAAGGAAGCATTTCTGACTGTTTCTAAAACTGACACCACTTCTATTTATAGTGGTCCAAATGATGTTGAAGCCAGTGGTAGTTTGCCACTGAAATCAGCTTTGCAGGAAGAGAAGGAAA
The DNA here is from genome assembly GCF_036417535.1 of Chlamydotis macqueenii. NCBI lineage: Eukaryota > Metazoa > Chordata > Aves > Otidiformes > Otididae > Chlamydotis > Chlamydotis macqueenii. Next base: position 97,959,416 of record NC_141558.1, on the reverse strand, counting down.
ATGTGTGGTGTCCTGCTTTGATCTATGTACCTGTTCAAAACAGCCTGAAAACGGGATGGTAAGTCACCTTACTGCAAAAGCTGCAGCAGACAGCGGTTGGAAGTGATACTGGCTTTACTTGGAGGGTCCGGCACAGGGACACCCTGGGGTGAGTTCCACCATCAACCCGTGCAGAGAGGGCTGGGCGGGTCTTAGCAAGGGGCACTGCCTGCAGCCAGGCAGTGTGAGTGCTCCCTTCCAAACCCCTGCCTTACTCACTGGGCCAAAAGTACTTCCCTGAAAATTGCTACCAGAAGACCTGGAAGCAGGGCTGAAACAACCTGTCTGAAGAAGGAAAAGAGTTTTCTGAGTGCATCCAATGCTGCGTAATATGTCCGTAATGCTGCAGACTTCTACAGTGGCATCCGTAGTGTATACCAGCAGCAGGATTAGACCTCCTCCCTGTTGGGACCATTTTAGCACTGGGTCCTGGTGGGCAAAGCGTCCATGCTGGTCCCACAGGCTGAGTGCTGGTGGCATTTGCTCAAGGCCAACCAGGTCAGAGTAAGTTTGGGAGAGACCCCAGGAACTGCAGGTCCCCAAAAGCCCTGTGCATGCATTTGTTCAGCAATGGTAACTTCCCAAATCAGATGTTCTAGTCCTAAACTAGAATGAGGAGACAACCTCCAGCCACCTGTCATTAAACCATAGTGTACTTGTTACCAGGTAGAACAGTGAGTAGCCCCAAGTCAAGTCCTTTGGTAACCCAGTGCACTGTAATCATAGAATCACTGAATGGTTTGGGTTGGAAGAGACCTTCAAAGGTCATGTAGTCCAACCCTTCTGCAAGGAGCAGGGACATCTTCAAGTGAATCCAGTTGCTCAGAGCCCTGTCCAACCTGACCTTGAACGTTTCCAGGGATGGGGCATCCACCACCTCTCCGGGCAACCTGTTCCAGTCTTCCATCACCTTCACTGTAAAAAAAATATATCTTCCTTACGTCCAATCTGAATTTACTTCCCTCTAGAGGGAGTGAAGGGTAAGAAGCAGGGGAAAGCTGAGGTCCTGGCTCCACCAGCCCCAAAATGGAGGGTTGTCTCAGAGGAAACAGGATTTAATCTGGAGTGTCTCAGCTCTTCCCTAGTCACTCCAGCCCACTGTTTGTATGTATCACTGCCCCTATGTCAAGCACTGGAGCTGCCCCAGCTGATATGTATTGGCATTGAGAATTAAAGGAGAGTTCGTGAACAAGCATCTGATGACACAGAAAGCCACAATCAGGATACCAGAGGAAACGTGCATCCAAGTTAGCACAATATGAAGGTTTTCTCCTAGTCCTGTTCTCACTAACTCTAGGGTGGGTCAGGCATAGTATCTCTGAAATTGATGAATGGGTCATCAAAGTGAAATCCCATGTGTTCAAAATTGGCGCATGTCCTCAAGGTCAGTGCAGTCCTGTTGTCCATTCACCAGAAGGACACAGCAATGTATCCCATTTTTGAAGTCTGATTATGGGCTCTGAAGTTGTGTGCCCCTTTCTTCTTGGGTAGAATTTTCTTTTATGTAGCCCAATACTCTCCTGCTTTGACAGACACTTTCTTGGTCAGATCCTGTGTAAGAGATCCTAAAGGAGTTCTACTCGTCCCCAACAAGCATCTTGAGTTACATTAATTGTTGGACACAGGGCACATCAGACAGTAACTCAGTAAACAAAATTTTTCCCACAAGCCTTCATTATTTCTTGGTCCTAAAGGAAGCAATTTGCAAAATAGAAAAGCTTTCAGAGAATTTTGCCTGAATACTCTTTCTATTCCTTTTCAGTTTTGTCTCCAGTACTTGATCTTGGCTTTCAGAGTCAGGGGGAAAAAACCCCAGGAAAAAATATATCATGTTCAAATGTCCGTGGGGAAACCAAACAGCATTTGAAACATGTTCTTTTTAAAATGTAACTTCCTACCTGTAGTCTTTGTTTTTTCTGGAGGTGGCTAGAATCCTTGATGGCACTTAAGTTCTTAAAAACTCCTTTAAAAACTTACTCAATGAAAGTAAATCAAGATAAGGAGTACATATGGTAACAATACTGTCTGCTGCTTCATTTTGACTTGTTCCAGCTGTTGCATGATGGTGAATTGCAGAGCCAGGAACGCTGTGTTCACAACCCTGTTACTGGAAGTGACAGACGGACTATGTGGGCAGCCGGCTACATCCCTGTGAGCAGGTATGGAAACAGTTAAGGTAGCAATCACCTTGCGGCAATCAACAGAGTTACTGTGGTATAACAGAAGAAAATCTAACTCTTCAAACTCCTTGAGAAAGGAGTATTAAGAAAAGGTCATGATCAGCAAACAAAAGGAAAATAATATCTTAGTGTTCAAAGTCCGCCTGAAGTTTAATTTCTCGGCCAGAAAACCCAGCACTAAAGTTTAAGATAACATTTGGAGGGAAACAGATGGACTCGGGTGGTTTATTTGAAATAACTCCTCATATCTTGTAGCCTGATGTTTAAAAATCTTTCTCTTACTTGAACATTTAACGTGATTACTCCTTACAGCAGAGCTGTCATCAGTGATGCATAGACAAGCATCCCAAGAGAGATGCACTTTACACCCCTACTTGTAATCAACATTAAAAAAAGTTGCATACGTGAATGCATGAGTGTATAAATTTAAATATGCTATGTTGAATTCCTTATTTAATAATAATGTTGAGCCCTTACACAATATTTTCTCTTGCTGCTGGATTTCTGCAAAATGTGATATCTTATCGTTTAGTTCTTTCCTCGGTGTCATAGCAAGAAAGATGCTAATGCAGTGTGCCACAAGTTACCTGCCATAAAACAACAGGCTTGGGAACTGAACCCAGGCATCCTGTCTCCCACTCCGGCGCCTCCGACCAGCATCTCCTGTAGGCCCACATTGCCTCTTACACTGTGGGGGAGTTTGGGGTGGTGCATGTCTTTGACATGTGCACCATGGTGCATGTCTTTGATGTGTGTATTGTAATTGCAGCATGCAGTGTTGCTGTTTTCTCCTGTCCCTTTCTTTAGTGATACTATACAAAACAGAAAAGTCACCTGCCATGCAATGCATATAAGTATAATGGCACTATAAGCAGTAAATAAATGGCCGAGAATAGGACTGTGCTCCTTCCTTCCCTGATTTCTCTGCAGTTCAGTCATCGGGGAGGAGAGAAGCACGTGTAGCACTCAGATGTACCGGGTGCTTTCATCGACGGAGCAGAATGTTTGGCATCCAAGGTTATCACCTGCTATATGTCTTTCTGGGATTGCCCAGATATGAAAAACTATATTTAAACATGCCTTTAAGCACCCCCACCCACCACCCTGTGCTTCCTATCTCAGAAGTCCTTCAGGCTGCAATAAAGTTAAAAACCAGGGTTAACTCCGATTACTGAAATTAATTGAGATTAGCAGAAGAAAGGCCTAGGGTGGAGTAGTTTTGTGTTACAAAACCAGGAGTCAGCCCACAGCTAACATCACAGCCCATAGGGAAGTGGTGGAGCAGGGTTCAACGAGATCAGCTCTGAAACAGCCAGAGGGCTGTGTGCTGGCACCTGCGTTTCCCACAGTCGCCCTTGCCCCTGCAAAGCGAGGAAATACTGTTTCCAGAGCCCCTCTTCTCAATAACCCTACATTGCTGCAGGAGCCATCTGGGTTGGGGTGCATCTGTTGCTGCTGAATCCCCCCCCAGAGAGGGGCTGAGGGAGCCGTTTTTGCCTTAATTGCAGCTATTTTCCAGGAAGCCTGGGCAGCATACTGGGGAGCTCTTAAGGGAAAGTGGGTATCATAGCAAATCTGCAGTGATGAGCTTTCCTGGGCAGTGATACTACACAGACATCAGGACACCCAGGTCTATCCCTGGTGCTGTCCCTCATGCTGATGGTAGAAGAAATAAATAACTGGTATATTTGAATACGAAAAAATTCAGGAAGGTCATGATTTTTTATCTGCCAGTGGGTATTAGGGATTGTGGAATGAGAACTTACATCAAATAATATTTGTCAAGGAGAGAAGAATTAAGCATAATGAAATCCAGCTGCAAAAATACAATTGGGCAAAGGATTATGAAGAGCTCTATAACTGTAAGAACAGGTGCTGCAGTGGAGCAGGCAATGAATGAAACGTCAGCCTCCCCTTGGCTTCTGGTGTTCAGGAGCAGGATCACCTGTGGGGTCTGGGCATAGCAAAGTGAACCTTTTGTGGTGGGATGGGAGAGTGAGGTTACAGTGTTGGAATGGTTATACAAGCTTCAGATGGAAAAATTGAGGTCAGGTATCATTGTTCAGGGATACCTGTGGCCCCCTCTATATCTTTAGGATTTTTGAGTAGAAATTTAGGGCAATTTAAAAAGGTTTTGGGAGGCTATAACCATGGGTCCTCACTCTTGTCTGGTCTTCCCCGTGCATAGCACACAGTGGCTAATAGCTTAACCAGACCTGGCCAAACCACTAAGCTAAATCTCTGATTCCAGGTAAGAATGATATTTGCCAGGTCTGAGTAACAGAAAAAGCCACAGGGACAGGAAATAAAGCTGCTTATTTCTACTTTGTAAGATAAACTTGACAGGTCAATACAAGAGAGGAGCACTCTGCATCCAGCTGGGCTTCCCGCCCGCAGCGTTAATGCTCACTAACGCGGTCTCGGTGTGGAGCATCTCAGTGTGGACAGCATCATGAGAGCAGCACAATTAGAGGCATTGCCAGAGGCCTGGAGAGGCTCTGCCGCAGCTGCAGAACAAGCCCCTGTGCCTCTCTGCCCAAGTCCACAGACCAGCATAAATTAACACGATCCTCAGCAAGGAGAACAAGGATTTCCCATATGTACACTTGTCCATGTGTTTGTTCATGCAAACATCTTTATCAGATTTCTTTCTCTTCAACTGGCTGCTGAAGTTTCAAGAGACAGTGTGTCTTTGCTTTTCTCTGCAACTGTGAACTATGTCTATGAACACAATAAAGTGATGACGTAACAACTAGAGCTAGGTATTACGGAAAACCAGTCATTTTCCTCAGATTTATAGTAGAATTGTAGGAGATAGATAGCAAAAGTGCGTCATCCTTCCTGACATGAGCTACTGCACCTTGAGAGCATCACCTTGAGAAGTCACTGTCCTCACCAGGCAACTGCACTTCCTGGGATGCTGCTTCTTACACCAGCATACACAGATGTTCTCCCGTCCTCTGTACCAAAGTACATAGAAAGCAGCCCGAATGTTGTGGTTTTGTTAGTGAGGGGGGGCCTAAGGGGAGCGAGAGAGAGACTGCGTAGTCTGGTCCCAATCGGGGCTGAACTACGACACCAAGGAAGCTGGCCAAGAGCTATGAGGAAGAGGGAGCTTGGAACAGTGCTGTAACTGAAGCAAGCTGTCCATCTTCTTCAAGGAAAGGGGTCTCCAAGCTGCCCAACGAAGGGGACAGGCACTTGACGGTGCTCAGCGGCACTCAGCAAACAACCCTGCCCTGTTCCTCACACCCTGGTGATCACGTCGCCAGGGAGCGGTTGCCAGAGCTGCCTCGTTATCTCATTTCAAGAGTAAAATCTGATTAGATTTAAAAACCAATCAGTAAAATTGAAAACATTTGGATTTTCCACGTGCCGGTGAGCAAACCCTTGGATTTGAGTGTTACCGTACAGAAAACACAATTGCAGCCTTCTGGATTTTGCCCGTTGGCCCTTTCCCCAGCCCGAGAGGGCAGGAGCAGGCTGCGGACTTTCCCTGGAGCTTGCCTGGCCACTGTCTCAGCAAGCTCGGATTTACAGACAGGTTTGGTCTGTGGTGACCATGAGGTCGCCAGTGACCCATTGCAACTAGGCCCCCGAAGGCTTTTGGCCACGCTTTAGTGCTACTGGAGTCAGCAAGAAGATTCCCACTACTCCAAGCAGGACCAGGATCTGGCCTAGTGGAAGCAAACAGAAAAGCTGAGACAACAAAGTCTATTGATTGCTCAGAATAATCTCCCAGCTGATGGGCACAAAACAGTGTTTACCAAAAAAAAGCCAAGCCAATTTTACATAGCTCTCCTGTGACGCAGCCCCCTTTCCGCTGCTTGTCTTATAAAAACAGAGAAGCCGGGGTTTGCGGCACTGCTAATATCTAATAAATCAACAGATTGAAGGCATCCTTCCAAACAGACAACTGTGTTTATTAGTACAAGACACTAGTAAAAGCACTCTGTAATAAAGATTTCCTCCTTTCTTTGTTTTATGTTTATTCTAGCCTCTCCTCTGTGCAACAAATAAAACTGACGTGATGATTATTAGAGTCATAGGCCCACTTGGATTTTTTTTTTTTCAAATGTGCCTATGGTAACCAGCACCACACAGCAATGCAGCAGGAACAGCGAAGGGAGTACATGTTGTTCCGTGTTACAGGGCAGACCAACACGCATGTATCTGGGTAGTTTCCTGGGAATCGATCCAAAAAGGGCCTTATATGTCACCATCCCCAGCGCCGCAATGCCGAAGCTTCGATGTCTATTCCCAGGGCGTAATCTCCAGCCCCAAATTAGGTGCTTAGCATGGACAGAAGCGGGATGCAAAATGGGATGCCCCACTGCCAACACACTGAGCAAAATACCCAAGAGAAACTTTTAAATCCCTCTTCCTCTGTACTCACAGGTGCCCCATTCGATATATTAGTACTGTCAAGGAGGTCTGTTTAGCCACAACTGGCTACTGAGCACTGCAAATTATTAGCTTCAGTGGGAACGAGCCCCCGAAAGTCCCAATTTGGGCACCGAAAATGGAGACCATAGGATTAGTGAATGCTTTAAATATATATGAGTAAATGTTTAAAAATTGTTTCCTTATCAAGAGAAGCTGATCAACCTTATCATAGAATCATAGAATGGTTAGGGTTGGAAGGGACTTTCAAAGGTCATCTAGTCCAACCCCGCTGCAAGGAGCAGGGACATCCCTGACTAGATCATGCTGTGTGGCCTCTCTGATATACCTCTGAAAAAGCGATTGGGGGAATATGAGAAAGATATTCTGTGCAACTTTTTGATGTCATTAAAGGGCTAAAGTACATAAGCCTTTTTCAGGGATTTAGCCATCAGCTCAGGTTAACAGCCTGAAGCAAATTAACTCATCTGGTTGTTATTCTATGGGAAACACCCCGGGGCAGTGTGTATTGGCTTATTAATAGGCAGTAGAAGTGCAGAATCAGAAGGCTGATTTTTAAAATTCCCCTTTCTGATTAATCAGGACGTTTTGTTAATTACACTCTGCGCAAAAATATGAACTTGGATCTAGGGAAAATAAAGACCTCCACAACACATATTTACCCACTAGAAGAAACAAAGTGTGAAGAACTGCCAATACTGAAGCTCAGCCTTGTTTGCATATTGCAGTGCTGCCAAAGGCAACAGTGTGAAAATTTGCAAGGCTTAGATTCTTTCCTGGTGTTATTCAGCTCACTCCAGTGCAGATACAGCCAGGATAAAGTATGAGTTTATCTCAACAGAGATAAACAAACCAAGGCATTAGACAGAGCCGCCTGCCAAGAGCAGAGAGCAGTGTACTGCTCCTGCGAAAAGCGAGCAGATACCACCACCGGTGGTGGGTTTAACCCGACCTGCAGCACAGGCGTTAGTAACGCTCTCTCTTTCTTCCATGTGGAAGTCCAAACTGTTCCCCACAGCTGGCTGGCCCACACAACTCCAAATCTAGCTGTGAAGTGGTTTCCAGCCTTAACACTAGCTGGCTACATTTCCCCACCTGCAAAACAAGAATGAGGACTTAATGTGACCAACTAGGAGCCCAGAAAGAGCATGAGAACAGGGCAAACGTGGTGGTACTTCCTCTGAATACACTCCCCTCCTCCTTGTGCTTTTGTGGTTCAGTGTCCCCATATAAGACTTGTCTTTGCATTTAATAGTCCTCAATGGATTTTTAAAGAAAAGCAAATTCTTCATGAAAGCATATCACTTCCCGTGTCTCCTCCTTGCACAGACTGTTATGGCTCCTGCCTGATGGTCCCAGCTCCCTGATGGTCCCAGCTCCCTAGCAACAGATGCAAGATGCCAGTTTTATCCCTTCTCCAGGTTTCGTGGAGATTTAAGCTCTTGATCCCACACATGTACATGCATTTGATTGCTGGATCTTTCAGCTCTGTCCTAACAACCCTTGCCTGTTGCCTTCATGGGAAAGACGATGCACCACCTGGGACAAAGCCTCAGAGCTGCATTGAGTTGATACTTCTTCATGGTTTCCTCAGTGTTTGGGTAATTTAACTAGAGAGCAGCTCAGTGAGTTTATGCTGTGCAGACCTATGCTTGCAAATGCTTCCAGCCTTGAAGTTGCCCACCCCAGATTCCTACCATAGCACAGGTAAATTGGTCTACGCATTTCTAACGTACCTGTCGGCCAGCATGGAGATACCGTGACATTTGTGCCAGCAGATGACATCAAATCTTTTCAACATCTTTGCTGTACTCTGCACTGGGATGAGCTAGCAAATGCTGGAGCTAGGACCATGGCTATTGCAGAGCTGCAAGCATGTATTGCTCGTAGTACTGCATTTTGCAGGGTACCCAGATAGTTAATTTGATCTGCTGCCATAGGAGGCCCTGGCAGAGAGGCAGCAGGAGCAGGAAGGCTTATCTGAAGGGAAGCCAGATCTTACACAGCCCAATAGGCCAATATTAACTGTGATGGTCCTCATCAGAGTTTCTCAGAAACATTAAAATACATGTTTTGTTGTTTATCTGATTGTCATCTTGTTGTATAAAAAAAAAAAAGAGAGAGTGAAAAAGACAGAAGTGTGTGAGAAAGAAAACAGGATTGATTTCAGACATTTGGTATGAGAGCCAGCACTGTACTTGACTAAATTCATCTGTTTGGGTAAAGCTGACATGGATTTGAATGAAGAAATTTGGACAAGGGGATGAAATGAAGTGCAAGAGAAAAATAGCTGAATTTCTGGACCTAATGTTTAAGCGTGAGGATTTTTTTAAGCTAAAGAAGTCAAAAAGAACTAAAGGTCCTGTTATTTCCAGCATCTGCTGGAAATGCAAAGTAAGACAACCAACCAGGGAAGGTATTTCTTCTCCCTGCCCTGTTCATGCCCATAAGTGCCCCAGAGTCAAATCTCAGGGAGCAGGGAGTCAGCACACACTTGCACCGCAGATACATATGGTCGTGCAACATGGACAGAGAGAGATGGACAGAAAGGCTGGAGCTTCATTAGGTGAAGACTCGCCCGGCTCATGTAGAAATGAGCAGTTCCACGCTGCCTTGCATTGGGGCACAACCTCTGTGATCAGTGCTGGCAGCGCAAAAGGGACCTCGTCCAAGAAAATTAAGTCACGGTCACCTAGAGCAAGACATTGCCCAAAGAGCGAATCCTTTTCCTCCATCAGGAGCTCATCTACAGGCGGCTTCGGGTCTGAAATGGATCTTAAGTCAAGGAGGCGAGTGCTAGACGTCTGTGCCACTCAGGCAATTAACTGACAAATATAAACCAGATTTCCGCATTTCAAAGCTCATTTGCATTGCTCTCGAGACAGTCTGTCGGAAAAGGATGCAATTAGGTTGAAGTTGACAAGATTTATGCATGGGGAAAAAAAAATGAAAGAACAAAAAGCGAATCCGTCGAACACCCAGGTGAGTGGCAGTTCTGGCACGAGCATTTTTTCAAGGACAGCAGTCAGCAGGGCTTCTGCAGCAGCAGGGGAGGCACAGAGCTGTTCCCCCTGCCAAAGTCAGTGGAGAGGAGATGCTCACAGCCACCAGCACTGGAGTGTTGCTGGCAGCCTTGGTGGGAAGCTGCTGCTAAATTTGAGCTGCTACATCGCCAGCCCAAGCTGCCATCTGCCCTTGGCAATAGGAGCCAAGCTGTGTGTGCAGCTCAGCTCATCCTCTGCCGCTTGCGGAGTTCAACTTCTGCTCTTCATGGATGATGCATGTGGGCATAAGGCTCCAAAAGGCGTAGCCCTCCACTCACCAGATATGTTCCTGCTCTGAATAGGAGGGTTGTCATTCCAGGACCATGTGCAAGCGCAGCAGTCACCACAATAAACGGATCTGCAGATCAGGCGGCTGGGATGTACCTCTCACTTTTGCTTAACTAGATTATATGGGCAAGGTGCCAAAATCTACACAACTGTCTTCCCTCAAAAACAGGAAAACTACATTAGAATCCACTCAAAGTGGATGGCATATCTGTCATTTAAAAGTAAAATCACTACAATAAAATCACCTGTTCGGCATTCAACACTAAGAAGACTTGGAGTTATTTTCCACTTGTGAAATTCAAACTTGTGAAAAGAAAAAAGTAAAGCTTTGCCTTGCAAACCGTACTTAATTCTGCTCTGTGGTAAGAGGATTGCCATAATTAAATGATTAAAGCATTTTAATGGTTGCTGGACATTGTTCAATTGGCGTGGAAAATGCATTCCCTTCTTCCATTTTTTTTTTCTTTTGGCACCACTATGACAGGGGCTAATTGTGTCTGAGCAGCTCATTTGCAAGTCTGGTCCTTTATTTGCCACTGGGCAGGCTGTTAACGAGAAGCACTCCTGTTTCCATTCTCCAGGCAGGATGGAGCTAGGGCAGCCCTGCAAGCCAGCCCCACTGCCACAGGCTAGCCCAAAGCCAGACCCTACAGCTGTATTTTAACCCAGATGGGTAAAACATATGAGAGTTCCTTTGAACAACTGAGTCTTGATAGCCAATATATTTGCATGTGAATTAGCAGTAGACAAAGAGAAGTGATCCCTACGTGGCCTTTGTCTCACCGGTTCCACTCAACAGTGGCTGCATGGCCCTAGGACTTGCAGCAGGAGAGACAGCCAGCTGTTGATTCCTAGCCGTGTCCCCCACGACACTCACAACTTTCTAAACCTCTGTTATATCCTCTTAAATGCTACCTTTCTGAGGTTTCATAGTCCTGACCATCTCAGTCATTCCCTGTATGAATACCTTTGCTTGTGCTTCTTACCTTTCCCCAAGGCTCTTTGCAGAGAGGGGCCCAGAGCTGCACAGAGGTGAGCCAGGACCCCTACCTCAGCAGCAGCATTGGATTCCTATTTCCTGCTCTCTTCATTTCCCAGTAATTCTCAATATTTAATGGACTTCTGATTGCTGCTGTGGATGGAGCTGCTCTCTTCACGGACCTGCCTGCTCAGAGCCTGTCATCAGACACACAAAATGTCTGAGATCTATGGTGAGAAGCCCCACTGTACACATCACTTCACACAGTGATGCAAACTGCTTGGTTCACGATCTACATAATTTATCCACAAGTATTTGATTTGCTTTTTTATTGTCAGTCTCATTAGGTCTTCTTGCAATACCTAAGAGTCTACCTTCATTTCAATACCTTAAATAACTCTGTGTCACCAACAAATACTAACTCATGTCTCCCTTCCCTCTCCAGGTCATTTATGAACACATTGAACAGCCCAGAAGTGGCACAGATTACTAGCACAGACAAGAGATCCGCACAGCTCCCTTGGTGACTTCCCTCCACAGAGGAAAATGACCATTTACTTCCACCTGTAGTTTTCTGTCATTTAGCCAATTACTTATGTGGATTAGGACCTTACCTCTTGTCCTCCAGTTACTTAGTGTCCATAAAAACCTTCACGACAAGACTGAAGGAGACTGTGTCGCCAGCATCACATACTAGTGGACCTCACCAAAATGCCCCTAGAGGTGTGCTAGGCAGAACTTCCCTCTCAGAAGCCAGGTTGATTCTCTATCACTTGCCTAGTTTTGTCCAGGTGTCCACTAACTCTATCCCATATTACAGTCCGAGCTGGTTTGCCTGGCACAGATGTCAGACTTGTCATTTCCTAGATTCCTCCCCAGTTCCCATCACTTTTACATGTGATTACAGTCACATATGCCTCCCTCCAGTCGTCAGGTGCCAGTCAATATGAGTGTTAATTACTAGCTAATTTCTTGACTGCAACTTGTTTGTTAGATTTCATTTAATATTAATTACATATAGAATTTCAGCTGTCTGAATTATTCTACTGTTAAGATTTTTCAGGTCAAAGAGGAGACTTATACAGGTGCTGAATTTCATGAAGGACTCAGTTTTACCCAGAAGCATGAATTAATTACAAATTCACAAGGTAAGCACACATATGGTTGATTTGCCTAGCCACACAAGTTGTTAGGCATCCCACTTACGTACAGCAGGACTTTGCTTGCACAGATGCTGCAGAGCATGAGCTAATGCATTCATTTACTGAAAAATCCATCCTGCTATAGTTCATTGTTAAGTACACAGTGTTTTGTGCATAGTTTACTTTGTACTTTCTTTTTATTTATATCTCTCATCCTCACTACTCTTTTCTTAAAAAAAAATCTGTCTTTGGAACTGTTATGTCGATGATATGTTGAAGTCTTGAAAGTAAAATTGACTGATCCCCACTGAGATCAGTGGAATATTTGCCAGAGATTTCAACATGGTGCCAGTACTTCTTGCTGATCTGTTCATTCCTCCTGCTAGAGTAAGAGTAGAGAAATACCTTCCCTTGCAACCACACTCCACGGATAAGTGCTGCCACTCCTAAAGAGCTTACTGGGGGTCAGCGAGGGAGAGGTGAAACAAAAGGGTGGTAGACATGCTTGGCAAAAGAAATCAATTCCTGAGAAGCGTGTCTCAGATTTGAGCTTCTAACATTAGAAAAGCCTAGGCAGCCTGTTTAAAAAAGACTATCTGAGAAGATATTAGCAGTGCACTTAGGGATGTAGCCATGAAAGTGGACGGACATAAGCATTAGCTTCCAATGGCCAGAAACAGATCTGCGGAAGGGTCTTTCCTCAGAAGGTAAGAAAGCATCTCTAGAGCTTTAGAGCACCCTGCACACACCTATAGCTGAGTTTTAGTTGTATCAGGACAGCAAACCAACCCTGAGCTAGGATGCTGAAAGCGGTGGCAAGAAGCTGTACAGGTGTCCAAAATCCAGAGACAAAAGAAAGAAGCTTTAGAACAGTATGAGATCTTTGGGCAAAACTATATGAAAACCAGAAGGTAACTCATGGGTGGTGATGAGGTCAATAGGTTGACTGGCAAGCCTAAATCAGCACTACTGAAATATTAATACTTATAGATTGAATCTTGACATACCTTTAGGGGAAGATCCAGTTCTGATCAAGACAATGTTGTGATATTACAGATGTAAATAGGTGCCAGACCTGTGTTGTCAGTAACATCTGTGGAGAAAGGATCTCCAGACATAAGATCCCAAGAAGTACTACAAAATGTCTGAGCAACATGTGAAACACTCTTAGTAGCATTGCAGAGTAGGGATCAAAAAATAATTGTTTACACTCTGCGCTTGTGCGCCTTCCACCCACTATTTCTGCCAACAATTTTGTTCTTTATCCATTACCAGTACAGCAACCCTTTGCTGGATATTGCTTACTGCAAATCAGCCAGGATGTGCTCATGATTTCCAGCGATTTCTAACAACCTAAACCGCTAATCACTCAGATATACTCAACAGTGACATGGTGTTGAAGAAATCCAGCACTTCTCTAGTTAATGGTGCTCTTTCCCACCTCCTCTAAGACAGAGAAGACTAATTTTTTAAAGCATGGAAAATGTACTTTTTCCACTTCAGTTTAGATGCTTAGCCACTTCAGATTACCTTTAGATGGAACTGGCTTTCACGCTAGACTTGACTAGGAAAAGTAAGCATTTGAGAGCAGGAGGAAGAAATAAAAAAGCCCATAACTATGCCCCTTCTGTAAGCTGAAGTGTAGATTAGTCACCAAAAATGAACATGAAGGAACCAGAGCTTAATCCTCAGGTGCCAGTGAGTTTTAGGAGGAATCAAGAGTCTACTTAAATTCCCCCATTAAAAACAAAGACCCAAGCTTCCTGAAAGAGAGGATTTCCATGTCTGCTTTATACATGTCCCAGACAAGCAAATGAAGGGGAGTATGTGGGATATTGTGAAATAACTCTGGAATTCTGCATTCAAGTGAGTATATTTTTACTAGCTGTTCTCCATGTAAGCTGTTTGCCTCTCAGGCACCTCACCTCAGATGTTCCTGGCATGCGCTTGCCTTCACTTTATTCACGAAATCCATTTCATGATAGCAGGAGTACATTCCCTGGGGGATTCTCACGCTTCTGGAGACTGGGACAGAGGGCTCTGAAATGTCACCTGAGGCACTCTGTCAGTGCCCAGCAGTGGGCTGCAGTCCAGTCATGTCCTCTAAAGAGGAACTGCACCCCCATTGTAGCATCCAAAGCAAATTTATCCGGGATGTAACTCCGCAGCTACCAATTGAGTTGATGTGTGCCCAAGTCTGGCCCCGTATTTCCATGAATGTGGCCAGTTAACATTCATTTCTCACAGCTTGATTGATTCTAAACTTTCTTTCCATGTGAGTTCACGGTTAATTAAGTGGTGGTGGGTCCTGCAGTGGCCTCACTTCGGAAAAGCTCAGTTCTGCGGGCTGATGGAGAAGAGGCAGCTGTGATACTAAATACCTACCTTGTACATAGCCAGTATGAGACTACACCCAGGACACTTAACATCCCCAAAAATTTCACTAGATTAACTCAGGAAAAAGAGGTACATTTCTGTGAGATATGGGCACTTACTTGGGCCTGCTTTGACCCAAACAGACAGCTGAAGAAAGGACACGACCAGCAGCAGAGAGAACATATTTGCTGGCGGCATCTGGTGCAAACGTCTCTGTCTCCTGGAAGAGCCCATTTAGCTGCTACAGGCTAACCATTTCTAAACAAATGCTCCCAGGCAGACACACTTAATTAATTTAATTGCAGAAAGATTTTGGAGTTTCAGAAGGTTCGGGGTCCATTTACTTTTCTTCTCCTTACGTTTCACTTGCACACGACCGTCTTACAAAGCTCCAGCCAGGATTCCAAGCAGAAGGCCAGACCAGCATGTGCGTGCACACGGAGAAGAGATGGCGCTCAGAAACTTTTGATTAGCTAGACAGCGATTTCATTTACAGACAGCAGTTGAACATCATCCAGGAAAACGAGTTAACTGAAACATAATTAACTACATGTCAGCAGAGCAAGTTGAATTAGTCTGTTGAGAAAATTAACAGGCACTCAGATACAAAAGGGCTTCCAAAGAGCCTATAGAAATAGAATAAAGGGACACAGCAACAACTCACATTTCTAATTAGAGAAGAAAGTATGAATGAAACACAAGTTTCCGCCACATCTTCTCACCTTTCACATGCCCTTTCACGGAGGGACTTCTACACGCGGGAACATTTCAGGAGCATCTAGAACTTGTTTAATCCAACAGCTAAACCATGTTGGCAAGTTAGCTCAAGTCACTTTGGGCAGAGGGAGGCCAGTTTTTGAGGCAGTCAGTCATGCACTGAAGTAATGCCCTGTGAGTTAGGAAATCAGCCATGCGGAAAAGCCAGCGAGCTCTGCACCGCAGCTCATCAAAGGATATTCACTGGGAACACTCAGCAGTCAATCCCCATGCTGAAATCCAGGCTCAAGTTTCAGTTTCAAGTAAATTCAAAGTTCACAAGTGAGGATATTTTCTCACAGGTAGCTGTAAGCCTCTTTATTCTGCTTTTATGCTCCCAGGTCAATTCTTTGCCTCAGATAATTAAACCCAGTGTGGTGCTGAGGGGCTGTACAATAGGGAACACCCTGGAAAACACCCCAGGACCTCTGCATGGCCACTGGAGCCCCTCTCTCCCTGCAACCTCCCACTTGCATACAATTCAAAGCCCCAGAACTGCAACTCTGCTTCGGGCATTTCCACAGTCTGGGCTCTACTGACCCGGGAGCCCTTTGCCTCCAGGGCTGCCAGCCATCCTTCGTTGCGGCAGGGGGCGGACAGGAGACCCCCAACCCTACAGTGCTCGCACCCAGGGATGAGCACTGTGTGTGTTTTCCTAGGGAGTAAATCTCCTCAAACATAAATGCAGGAACACTCTTTCTATCAGCTCTGGTGGATCCTGGGATTGTTTCAGGGCCAGACTCTTTCTTCAGACAAAAGCGTGCTATTCCCAGTATCTTCCAAGTGCTTCAAGAACCAGGACGTGGCCCTCTCCTCACTTTCCTACAGCTTCTTCTGCACAAATACAAGCAAAGACCCCAAACTTATCATCTGCTCACCCAGAGCCCTCCCTGTCTATGAAACTCTGGCTTCCCAGCAATGTGCGAGTGGGCAGGTGAATTTAAGTTCCCCTCCTCGCTTTTGTTAATAAAATCATATTTGCTATTACTCCAGATAAAAACAAACAAACAAACAAACAAACCTCTTTCCAAACAGAAATGGAAAGCAGCACTCTGTTTTTCTGACACGTTTTGCCACAGTCTCAGGTTTAAACCAGACCCAAATGACCACGCTTATTATTCTCCTGTGGGCAATGAGGAAGCAGTTTCTCAAGCTAGAGATGTAAACTGGAGTGATTCATTGTGCTTTACATGCCTCGTGTGCTTTTCCTAGCCAGTTTAGGTAAATACGATATCGGAAATAGGATTCTGTAGGAACAATTGCTAACAATTACTGCTAAGAGCCCCATCACTTTTTGCTTCATTTAATATTCTCTGTAATTATGCTAGTCATAAAGAAAGTCATTCGGTATTAATGTGGATGTCACATGCCCTTCCACGGAAACCTCAGCAATAATTAATGCTCCATTAACACCTTAAGTGTCTTGTTATTATTTATTCATTTAGCATTAAAATTGATGAGACTGTTCTAGGGAGGAAAGAGACAAGATATATTGTACAAAATTTAATTTTTTCACATATGTCCACACTGCCCCCACAAGAGCCATGGGACATTGGTTTAGTAGCGAATGCTGGTGAATCTATAGCCTTAGCTGTATTCCCCTCTCTGCCTGCTGCTCTGCTATAAATAGCTCTAGCTTGAACAGGGAGATGTGTAAGACACTTCAAGAGAACACCAGAGGAAAATCAGGAGATGGTGTCTGGCAAGTCTTTTGGCAGAGAGACCTAAGACCCAGGAAAATTTCATTCTGTCCCCATCTCTATTACACTTCCACATGTCCGTGAACAAGCCATGTGGAGTAAGTCCTCACCCTGTCACAAGGTCAGGCTCTTGGCTCAAAAGAGGGCATTGAGGTGGCTTTTGTTTTCTTGGTTTTTATGGCCAGAGACTCAACATGAAATATTTTGTTCAAGCAAAATACAATTTTTTTTTTCAGCTTTTTTTTTTTGACCCACCAAGAAAAAATTATTTATCTGGGATCAGTAGGATCTTCTCCGTGTTTTGATTTTCACTGTTGCTGCAGGAAAGTCAGCCACATTCTGGATGCAAACTTCAGTATACTGCCTTTTAATTAAGCATCTCAGAGTGTCCTCCAGACCTTGATGAATTACATTTGCCAGGTGGGCAGCTGTAATCTGCCTGGGGTCAGAGAAGAGGAAATCTGTGGCTGCTGGCAGTCAAGCTCTCACTGGGAACCTGTGGCACAGCTGGGACAAGGACTCGGGTCTCCCACACCCCACCCCTCTGTTTCACCAGTGGGCTCATCCCTCCTGCCCTGCTGTCTTGAACCTGAGGGCTGCTTTCAGCACTGCATGTGGAGCAGTTTCTCTGTATTTCTCTACCACTATATTGGCAGCAAATTATTTTCCAGCTATTACCGTCATCAACAACCCTACTAACAAGAGACCTCAAGGCAAACGGCAAGCCCTGCTATGGCTGAGTTTAGTAAGGGCTGGGGTTCCCCAGTGGGGGTCTGGAGTGAACGTAGCCTTCTCATACCACGACTTGGAAGAGCTTTTTCTTTCTTCCAAAAACAACAGGGAACTCCTCTTGCTGCACAGCCCCCAGCCCTCAATTAAGCTATCCCACAGCTGTTACTGACTTCTAAAAGTGGATCGGTCAGAAGTGTGGCCTTTGTGTTGAGATTTACCACCAAAGAAAAGAAAAGAAAACCTGCCAGTGCCTGATATTAGACTTCTGTTTGACACCTTCCCCCATGCCACACACATATGTATGTACATACACACAGGATACCTTGATAATGATGTCTTGTCACTCCTTGCAAAGCCTTGGTACTATTAGCCAGAGCCATATGTTTTTTTTGCACACACTGAGATGTCATATACTCACGCTGCTTTTATAGTTTTCCTTCCTTGCAGGAAGGCTTCATGTGGAACAGGATATGCTGCCTTTTTTTTCCCTATGTTTTGTTTTCCTTCCACTACGTGCCATCTGCTACAGCTTCTCTAAAAGCAGCAGTTCAAATAAAAGAGGTGCTCCTCACACTGCCGCTGGGATGAGCTGCCCGGCTTTTGGCTGCAAGGGCACTTCTAGAAGGGACTGAGGGCTTACCTCACACAGTGCTCCGTTAAAACTGGGCATTACTAACATC
This sequence comes from Chlamydotis macqueenii, assembly GCF_036417535.1. Classification (NCBI taxonomy): domain Eukaryota; kingdom Metazoa; phylum Chordata; class Aves; order Otidiformes; family Otididae; genus Chlamydotis; species Chlamydotis macqueenii. The sequence goes on along the minus strand of NC_141558.1, from coordinate 97,941,096 downwards.
CATCCTGGGCCCAAGGTACCTGACCAGAGCATGTGACTTCTGTGGCTTAGCAGGGGTTGGTTAGTTTGGTAGATGGGCCAGGCAGTTCATCATCTCCCACCACAATGACCCTCTCTCTACATGCAGCTTTTCCTCCCATCCTAGATATTGCACTGAAATTGCTACTATAAAAAAAAAAAAAAAGCAAGTGCTGCAACGTGCATCCAAATTGCAAATAAAAAGTTAATGGTCTCATCCTCCAGTGCTCCGTGGAGAGTAAAGGGCCATTAGCTTCATTAAAGCAGGGAAAAACATTCTTTTGTGCTCTTATTTTCCTCTTTACTGCAGGATGTCTTCAAGAGCACACACATATCTGTGCCTTGGAAACCTTGCTTTGAATTATAGCTTCTCATTACAAGCAACAGGCTTCAGGTTCGGCTTTCCTTGCAAAGTGTTTTGCTGCCTTTCTTCTACAAAAGCCCCCTTGCTTATTCATGCTAAATCTATGCAACCAGAGGTGACAGTCCAAAGAACCTGGGTCCAAACTCCTCACCTCCTGGTCTGATCCCCATGGTCATTCTGTAAAGACCTCTATAATTCTCTGCTCAAGGTCAGTAATTCCTTCCCCTCAATTTCTACCCACAGCACAGTAAACCCACCTGTTTTGGCTTCCCTGTCACAGCACGAAATTCTGCAAAGGTGAGGGCTTTCATTTTGTGGCTTCCTTCTTTCCTCACAGTCCTTAGTCCCATCTTTACTAGAAGGTAGTGGATGGACAAGGTAACCTAGACACAGCAAGCTTAACTTGAAGCAGGTGACCTTCTCATGTGTCACTTAACCCTCTGAAAATAGTGGGTTGGATTTTCTCCTCAATCATTTACTTGTAGTAAAATCAAAGATATTTCATGAATTGTGTGAACCTGTTTTTTACCAACTCCATGGGCTGGTTCCCAGTCTATGTCAGTGTAGTAGAGATTAAAAGCAGACCTGGATGGCCAGTGACTGTTGACACTCATGCTTCTGTGTTAGGTCATGCTAGGGTCAGGATAGTCATTATCTTTCTGCTTTGATGTCAAGCGCTGAGGATACACACAAATTACCCCAGTTTGGGTCTGGATTTGGATCCAAATCTGAATTTTCTGTCAGAAAGTCAGGATTCAGACTTAGGTGAGGTTCTACTATGACAGATCAATTGCAAGGAGGAAATTGTGAAATGTGGAGGAACTGGACACAAATGAAGCAGAAGTGAAGGTGGCATTCAGCTGAAGAAATTTTACATTTAAACGCAGGGACTTTGTGATGATGTAAGATTGCTGAACACCTAGTTGGTGAGTATTTAATTGACTGAAGACTCATAACAGTTTACTTCCTACCAAATTTGTTTCATTTTTACAAAACAGCAGCAAATACAAATACTTGAGGAGTCTGTTCTCTTTGGTTACAAGACTCCTAATGGATTTTGCAAACTGCCTGCCCTGTTTCTGATTCAGCCTTTAAGCGTTTAAGCACATACTGGATTTAATTTTCTCAAGTAGAATCCAACTTTGCTCACATCTTGCCCCTCTCCGTACCCCCAAAAAAGAGAGAGAGTCTGAGAGATACCTAGCCTACTTGCAAGCCAGGAATAAATGCAATTATACCATTGATCTGATTTTTCCCCATCCGCTTCCTGAGGAATCAACCCATTTGTAAAAGACAGTGGATAATGGCTATGCTTTTCTCAGTGAAGCTTCCTACCTGTGAAAAACAGCTGCCAACAGAGACAGCGTTTGACTGTCAGGAAGCCAGCACACAGATGCTTTCAGTAAGGAGTCATGACATGAAAGATGAAAGGATCACTGCTGAGGGCATCTGCTACTGATCTCGAAAAAAGGAAGAAGGAAACATTCCTGAAACATTTACACAGGAGCTCAGGATATCAGGATACTGTACTCACAGGGGCTTTTTCTGACCTAGACATCTGCTGGGTATGATGTTCCTCATCCTCATCCAAAATCATTCTTTTATTCCAGTTAGGACCACTTTGTGACATGGAAAGGATAGACAATAAAAAAAAAAAAAAAAAGTGAAACTATTCTAGATCAAATGATTCAGAGAGAGGAAAGAACTAGAAGTCTGAAGACAATAAGAGAGTTTGTAATATTTACCACAGGTTTCTTGAATGTGGCCTATCTAAACTAATAGATGGTTCTGGGAGGACACAACCCCACAAAGGGGTTGGAGAGTGAAAGCACACATGGATGAGAGCTAATCGGCCAAGCAAGAAAATAATGTAATTTATTCCTACTGTTTATACTTCATTCATCTTACATAATAGATTGTCCTCAAACATATTGCAATCTTTTAAAAATCAATTTGCTACCTGAGACCACTTGCTAAATAATTTGGGCAACTAAACCAAACCAATATTAAAAAATAAGACACTGAAGTAAACTGATACTCAGAGCAATGTCGCTGGATACGTAACTCAGATTGTGCATTGCTATTCCTTGATCCAGTGTAATGCCACAGAAGCAGTGTTTAAACCCATATTAGCAGAGATGTAACCTTTTTTGTTTTCCTGAAAATACTCCATAAATGTTGCTTAAAATGCACTTTTTTAGATCTTTTTTTCCCTGCTGTTAATTAGGTTCACTTTAGAGTATTTACAGATGAGTGCCCCAAATGAGCTCTAAACTTAGATCATCCCCTAAATATAGGCACAGCCTCAGTGCCACATGGGAAAGGAGAGAGCTATGAGCTGTGTCTGGAACGCAGCGTCTTTCTAGGGAATTGCCCAGCATGGTGGTGTGTGTGTCAATGCAATAAGCAATATATAACAAGCTTGCCTAACTGCTCACTCGAACATTTGCCTTCTCTCAGCTCCACTGATGACGTCAGTACAAATAGGAGGAGCAGCCAAATTTGGGTGTGGGGGAGTCCTCCATGAGGAATTTAGGCAGGGAAAGCTAGATCCTCTACTCAGGGAAAAGAGAGAGGTAAGATCAGCTTCAGAGCAGAAGTCCAAAATAAGCTAAGAAATACTACCCTCCAACTGGAGTCTAATGGCAAAGGAACTGTGTACTATAATTGTTCAGAGGAGCAACTGAACATATTGGGCACTCTGTGAAAAACAAAAGGACAGGTAAAGAAAAAAAATATGTTGGAAAGGGTTAAGAAAAATAAGACCAGGCTTTACAGATACTGGGGAAACCAAAGTACCAGAAGAAACAGGTGAAGGAGAAAATTTTATGAGAATAAAACCTGACTGAAACAGTGAGCAGCTTCTTTAAAGGGTCAGGAAGTACAACCACAGACATCAAATCTGTGTCTGAGGAATCTCTCTGAAAGATGCTGAATCCTCTTTTGAACCCATCCCAAAGGTTATATGTGTTTTATTGGTGCTTCTGTTCCATTAAGCTCCTACTATGAAGTCTTCACTCTGTGGACAGCTTGGCTAATACTTAACCTTACCGAGGCAAGCACAGCCAAACAAGTCATGGAAAGAGAATTAGGCATGTAACCATGCTTAACTTCACTACAAAAAGTAGAGCTCAATTATTTCTGTTAATTAGATGGCCTCTCCATGCATAATAAATCCTCACTTGCGTGGAAAGGTGCTGAAGGCCATGAGCTGACAGACACCATTGGGTGAGCGTGTCTGGTTAGCCACCGTACAAGCCACAAGGAAAATCACTTGAGGAAACGTTGCTGAACTCGCATGGAAATGAATTGCCAAGCGTTGAGCTTCATATATGCCAAGCGTGTGTACCTCATATACAACCTCAGAAGAGTGTTCAAGAGGCTAGTAAAAGTCTGCTGCTTAACAAAGTGCTCTTCTAACGAAACAGGGCAGGCTGTATTAGCACCTCTGGGCATACCTGGCACAGCCTCCTCAGAGGAGGACACTGCAATGGGTGGTCTCGGGCATAGCTTTCCTTGTGCCTGACTTCCATGAAGCTTTTATATTTATTTGTAATGTTCTTTACATATTTATTCAAAAGTCTAATGACATTTAAATGAAAAATCTCATGCTGATTAAAAGCAGGTAGGGGAATAGCTAGGAAAATGAAATGCACCGTACATAATCAGATCCAGATGACATGCAGCCCAGGGTTTTGAGGGAACGAAGCTAATGAATATAGTGAACCTCTGGTAATTAGATTTGAACAGCCATGGCAAAGGGAGAGGAGGGGAGGAAATGCAAACATGGTGTAGATCTTAAAAAGGGAAACAAACAGGAGGGAAAAAAGAGTTATCCTAACAGAGGCTTATAAAAAGCCCACATCACTGACTCTAACCCCCAGAGGGAAGGACTGCAGAGTGTTTCTCCGGCTTTCCCTTTCAAACTTCCCATTGTCTTTCACTCCCTGCTTCCACATTTGTGCTCTTTCTTGTTTCCTCTCCTCCCTCTCTTCTACATCTCACCCTCTGTTTATGCACACATCCCCCATTTTACTCCCTCTGTCATGTCTAGAGTTTTTCAGGATGAAGAGCCCTTCCTGAACCATTCTGTCTCTCTTCCAAGGTACGACCTTTCCATCCTGCCTATGCAGTTACCAAAGCTGTAGAGCTCCACATTGCCCCTTCCCTTTTTAGTGGCACTAGGCTAAACCCTTAATTCAGGCTAAGTACTTAAAGACATTCATTTCTGCGACATGCGAGAAGTCCCACTAAAATCAATTGAGTAACTGGGGTGTTAAGAACCAGGAGTTTATGTGCCTGCCCAGCACAGAAGCTCAAGCGTTAATTGCTTTTCACTCCCAAACTGACTTTCTCCCAACCATTGTATTCAGGTCCATCTCCTCGTCTCCACACAACCCCAGGCTCGTCTCATGCCTGCCCTAGCACCCAGGTGCTCCGTCTGACCTCCCACCTCCACAAGTGCCTACGCTGGCAAGGAGAGGGCCGGCTTCACTTTGTGTCCCCCTGGGTGCCCGGGCTCTGCATGACACCTGTGGTTGGCAGTGCCGGCCGCCCTGGGGTGGCAAGCAGAGGGCATTCATGGCTCTGGGCTGGGCTCCACCCTGAGCTGACCTTGTAAAAGGCTTTTGTGCAGCCCTGCTCGCCTGCCTGCACTGACAATAGCCCCCTTCAAGGTGCTAAGCAGTCCAAGGTTAGGAGCCACGACGGGGCTGCATGACCAAGTGAACCCTGCTCCACTGTGTCCCGGGCACCCACGCAAGGAGAAGACGGGAGAACAAATGAGTTACAGTTTACTGAGAGATTTAGAGGGTTTGGGGGCTTGATACACTGCACATCGAGCCTCCGTAGGCCTCACTGAGCGGGTCTTTGGATGAATTCCTCACATTGCATTAGAATTAGAGCAGAAGCCCACCAGGACAAAATCCTGCCCCCCGCTACACCCGGGCAACCCCCTAGACATTTCAGCATCCTGTATGTGAAGGAACTGAAGGAAAAGAACTGTATTTTTCCTTTCTTTTGTGTGGTTAATTAATTATTTTCAATTAAACCAAGAATTAGCATCACTATTTGAATTGTACATTTTTGCATTGAGTACAAAATCTTTAATGTCTTTCCAATGCAGAGTTATATAGAGTGTTAATAGAGCTGCCTGTTAGGCAACAGTTCCACTGGAGAAGCAGAAAGTGAGTTTAGATGGTGATAAAATGCAGTACATTTTTTTTTTCTCCTGATGTCTTCGCTAAAGAGTGGAAGCTTCTCTTGGGATCTATTATTTGGATTATAATCTGAGCTACTTTCTGTCAGAATACTGACTTTCTGGACCAGAGAGATCAGACTAGCACTGAAAAAATAATTTCCCTTGGGGAGGTTTAACACAAGTCTTTTTTCTCCCCTAAGCCAGAAAATCCTTTAAAATTATTTTAGTAACACTAGCAACCTGAAGCAGAGAAAAAGACTAGAAGCTGTTCACTTTGCCCAGATTTTGAATAAGAGAGCAGTATCTCCTTGCAGCACAGTTCATCAGTTCATTACTGATGGTTTAAAATTGTTTGCTAGATCAGAAATATTTCCCTCCCCGGGAGATGCTGATTGCAGCAGTAGGCTTTCCATTTGCATATTGCACAGCGCAGCTCAGCTAGCTGGGTTGGAGGCAATCACATGTTAAAAGGCAATTTGGAGAAAATTACATATAACTTCAGATGTCATTCACAAAGGATGGGGTAGTGGCATCTGTTTCTCATAACCTTTGAAACATTACACATGTTTCAGACCAGTACTATTTCTTTAGAAGTAAACCATATAATCTCTGGATTTTTTAAAATTAAACATGGTACATTTAATTTAGGATATTGTTATTCTAAAAAAGACAATGCTAACCTTTTTCGACCTTCTCTGTGGTATAAGTTATTGTTGGCAAAGTCACTTTTGGTCTCTTTGTCTGATCCAGGAGTGTATTTCATGAATTGCCTTATAATTTTAAGTGATGACTAGACCTTTGCATTCTAGATAAGGTCACAAAAACAATTTATTCAAGGCATTTGACAAAGAAAGGAAAAATTGCCCACTTTTCCCATCAAACATAATTACCACTCACCGCATCTAAATGAAGCACTTGTTGCATCTTTACTGGAGAACCAAAAGCCGCTATGAATCAGTTTATTTGTCCATTAGCAGAAATCTGGTGCAGGGAAAACAGGAAATGGGCTTTATAATTAACCTTCTTAGTGCTCTGACAGAAAATTGATAGATCTGAAACGTATGCCACATGGCTGACTTTTTTTTTTCTTTCTTTTTTTTTTTTTGTGAATGACAGAAAGCCATAAGACAAGCCTCCTTCCCCTCTTGCCGGAGCACACAGGGTCTGGAAGCGGGCTGGAGAGATGACACGAGGGCAGGGGAAAAGGCAAACCCAGAGCCAGGCTCCACAAGTTTATTCAATTAGGTATTAAATGTTTGGAACAAGGTTTCATTTGCCAACAGCTGTATACAATCATTTGTGGTTTTGAGGCCAGGGTAATTGGCATGTTGTGAGCTTTTGCCTCAGCTTTTGGCATCTGCCTGAAAACCGCACGGGATGAGGGAAGGCTCTGCGCAGGGCTCAGCCAGGAGCAGGCCCTGGGAAGCAGGAGCTCAGGAGGGCAGAGAGCCGTCAGCCAACAAACCTCCCCCAGGTCTACTGGATACTGGGCAGCTGGTGCCCACCAGCACTCCTAGCAAGCCCTGGAGAGTGGGAGAAGGGGTCCTTGCTAGAGCACATCCTACCAGAGCCAAGACTGCTTCACGTGCACAGATTTATGCTTTTAACTAAACAAGACTGTTTTCAAGAAATCAACTGAAGCTCCTCACTAATTGGAAGCAGTGAGGGAATTTTATTTTCCATTGTGTGCTTCAGTCCTCAGCGATCTAGCAGTCAGAGCTAAGTTGTTACAGCTCGGAAGCTGCCACCAGCTTTTATCTAGCAGTGACACGACCTTCCTGGCCTCCCCCTGAGCGGCACGGGATGCTCTCTCTTCATGCCTTGTTTCCTTGCAGGGCATGCTAGGAACTGTGCACACCCTGCTCTTTGCATCCTTTTGCCCCATTCTGATTTTTTTCACCTTTCACCAATTGCACCACCTCGTTGCTACGGAATGCTCTTTTGGGAAGCAATGGCCATTTGCTACACATTTGTACAGAGGCCAGCATGGCAAGCCCTACCTGGATCAAGACTCTTCAGCAACATTGCAACATAAATACTACATGCTAATAACACTGTGGTGGAGCCAGGCTTCATCATGTTATGAGTATCACTAGGTAGTATCACACAACCCCTTTTATGATCACCTGCAGCCATTTGCTTACTGCTTCTTGTTAATGAGAGTCAGTTCCTCTGGCTCATGCTGTCATAACCAGCATCAAGTCCTGGTTTCTTAATTGTTTACACCTTAAAGGGTTGTCCTGTATCCTGTAGAGAAGATCCCAACTGAAGTCTAATTATTAACTAAAGGAGAGCTGAGGCACACAGTACTATTCTGCATTAGTGTTCTTTATTTGTAATAATGGATTGCTTTTTCCCTGTGGTGCTCAGAGCTCTTTACAAAGAAAGGGGAACATTGTTATTGCCATTTAAGGGGTGAAAAAGCTGAAGTGCAACAAAGCAACGTGCCTCGCCCGCAGTTACACAGCAGATCAGCGACGGTCACTGGGACTACACATAAATCCATCAAACGCCGTGTCACATCCACGCCCCTAGGTGAAAAGTCAATGCAGTTACTTAATAATAACAGAAAATATAATTTATCCCATATACGCCTGAGAATCGATGCCAGTTGTTTCAGCAGACACTCACGTGCTGTTTGGTTCTGGTGAGCCTGTTCTCAATGCGTGCTCAACTGCTTGCTAACAGGATGGAGAGATGCAAATGAAAGCCTTCAGGCTTCACCATAAGCAAACTTTGCCCCTTGATCACAGTGCAGCGTGCCCTGCTCCTGACAGTAGTGGTTTTATGGTGGGTCAGGTGGACAACAGATGTTCACCTGCTTAACTACAGTAGCAGTAAAACTCTTAAACAACCGATGAACAAAAAGGGGCCATCTACTCTAGCTGCTTTGCAATCAGGCAGGAGCCCTTCAGATGTATTTGTCTGTACGTCTCATCTAATTACCTCTCAGAAAACTCAAGCAATGGAGCCTCTGCTCTTTTCTTGGGCAAATCATTTCTTTCTGCGGTAAGACCCTGCTCCTCTGAGGTGGCTTTTCTCCCCCACCCCACGTGGCTAATTTAACTTTTCTCTTCCTGCCCATGCTCATTGGCGTGGATGCAATGCACACTCTGAAATGTCATCATTCCCCCTCACAATCACACTGTTAGGCTTGCTCATCTGGAGTCCATCTGTGGGGTGTTGGTAATGAACTCCCGTTACATCAGGGAGTAGGAGGATCGAGGGCTGAGAAGCCTGGGAATCCTGACTATCGCACCAAGATAGGTGATCAAACCTTGTTTATTGGGTGCAGTACTGGGGTGGCTGCGTGAAACTCCATATCCTGTGATACGCAGGAGGTCTCTCAGGATGACCCTCATGCTCTCGACTAGCGGAAACCCTTATGCATCTTTTGTCTGCCTTTGGTGCTGTTTGTAGCGCAGTTGTTTAGCGGTTACGAAGCTCCAGGTTTATTTGCTGATGTTTGAAACCACAAGTCCCCTGGGTGCTCCGATTTTACAATGATGGAAGATGCCATATAAATACCTGTGAAGGGAGTATTGGAGTGAAATCATTGTCCTGTTGGTGCCAAAGAAAAACTCACATTACCTTCCACTGACCTAGGTTTTCACTCTTTCCCTTCAAAGCTAAGTTTCACTTGGGAGTGCCCTGCACTGTACTGCAGAGCATTGCTGCAAATCCCAAATGCACTAAGTGCTGGGAAAAGCTCAGCAAAGAACACAATGGTGAAGGATCCGAAGTCAAGAGGTGGTGAGAGGTTTTGCCAGCAGCTCCAGAAGCATTCATCTGGAAGATAATTGCACAGAAAGGCAAGAAAAGCATCATGGCTAGGCTGGAGCTCTCTGGTGACATGAGTGCAGGGAAAGGGTTGGGAATGATGAAGAAACAAGGATAGCTTCCTGAAAAGCAGATAGCGTCAGAGCAATTGCATCCTCTTGCATCCTCAATGCTGCCTGTGCAAGTACTGTTAAGGCTTTCCCTCCTGCATCTCCTGTCCCAGGGAAGTTTAAGAGAACCAGTATGTACAATGGTCGGATCGGGGAGCTGTGGCACTTCAATCTGTTTTCCTCTCTGCCATGGATTGTTTTAGGGACTCTGGGTAAAACCTAAGTGACTTTGGAGATTAGCATTCAGAGTGCCTGTGCCTTGAGGAGAACAAACAGGATCAAAGCAACTATCAGCATTGACTCGTGTGGGTCTTCTGTGCTTAGCGGTCTCTGAGCAGCTCAGGTAAGGAAGCTCAGCTACCAACGATCTTCTCCAGATCTTTTTTACTGTGTATGACTGTCTACAACACCATGGAGCTGGAACCTGCAAAACTATCATCTTTAGTGAATTTGTATGAACAGAGACCAGCTTTTGTGCTCAAAGCTAGTGTTAGGCAGCACACGGAGACAGAAGGGATGTGAGCTAGGATTTAGCGGTCACACTTCCTGCTGAAGCGTCTGGCTGAAGCCCAGTGAGAGGCTGGTTGCTGAGAGCCCGAGGGAGGTATGTGGTTATGCTTGCAAAGCGCTTCACAGCAGAGCTGCTGACCGTGGGTGAGACAGAAAGGGCCACACCAGTCACTGTGTTCACATGGGGTGAAGATACTGCTGTCCATAGTGAGATGAAACCCTTGCCTAGAAAAAAGAAAAGTTAACAAGGAGTTTTTCCTCTGTGTATCCTGTACGTAGCCTGAGTTTTCTCCTGCTCAAGGAAGAATGCCATATACATCTCATATCCTCTCAAGGAGAGGATTTGGTTAAGTGATTAAAAGAGCCAGGCATGTATCTTCTCTGAAAATCAATGAGATTTGTGCCTCTCTTTCTTAGTCTGAGATTCTCACCCCTCACATAGTCTTCAGCTATGCTTTATATAGCTCTCTTCCTTGCAAAAACACCCCCTGCTTTTGATATCTGTCAGCAATGGGGATCAAAACTAGCCTACAACCCAGTGAAGGCAAGTTTTGCATTTGCCTTCTGCATCTTTGTTTAGCCCTCTGACAGAGCCCTGCAAAAAGCCCAGGCTGCAGACTTTGCTCAGGGATGAATGGATAAGGTCACCGTGCGCTAGGATGGAGGTACCTTGTCATATAGTGACAGAGACATGCCCAGTTAAGCTGGAGGTGGTTTAAAGAACAGCTACAAAAGATCATTTTCAAAGATGCCAATCTCTTGTCTGGAGAAAACAGCACTGTGACTCACCCCAAATGGTGGCAGCAGGATCATATCCGCGATGTTCCTGTGGAAATGCCTTTTCTCACGTGCTGGGGAGGAGGAAGAAGATAGGGGATCATTTCATCTCTTAGAGCTGAAGTCTTTAATAAGTCATCCGGTGATTTCCTTGCGGATGAGCCAGTTAAGGAGCAGATGAAAGAATTAGCGAGCAAGTGCTGCTGGCTTGGCAAAGCCATCCAAGAGCTGGTAATTCAATAGGCTCCTTATGAATTCTTTTGGTTTGGTTTTATTCATGTGCCACTGTTATTCCCCTGTCATTAAGCAACCTCTGGAAAAGCATGATTAAAATCAAAACCAAACTCCACCAGACAAGCAGGGAGGTATTGCTAGAAATAGGATCCTAGCAGCCATGGCTTTTATAGTCTCATCTGCTTCCTTATAAAACCAATGGGATCTGCTCTTTCTCTCCCCTAAACTGAAGAGCTTGTAGAGTTAAGGATGTTTTTTTTATGCCTAAGAGGACATGCTGGGTTTGGCCTCCATAGCCCCTTTTCCTCATCCCTCCTAATCCTCCTTGCTTTTCCTTGCATTAATTTGCACTCCTCTAACTGCTTGTAAACCAGAACTCTGGCAGAAAGCATATGAAATTTCAGATGGGTTATGAGCTTCATGAGTGAAAATACAGAGGTCTCCTTGCAGACCTCAAGTCCATTGAGATGGCAGGCTGAGTTATGAAGAGGTTCAACCTTTGGGCTCTAATTTATTTTTAAGTTGATAAATCTCTACATTGAATTACATGCTGGCTTCACAACTGTTGTTAAAACCTAGCACACGGGACTTCTCCAATTATTCACTGTTTCTCACAGTACAGGGATGAGGGTCTCCAATGAAAGGATTAGGTACCAGGATCTGAGCTAAAGGAGGTACTTCTTTTGCACAACACTTAGTTTAAACTGTGGAACTCACTGCCAGATGGAGCTGCAAAGGCAAATGTTTAAGTAGGCTCAGCAAAAGAGACCAGCTGAACTCAGGAAAGATTCGCCCATGAGCAGTGGTTAAAGAGGACGGGACAGATAGCTGAGAGAGTTGGGGCTGTTCAGCCTGGAGAAGAGAAGGCTCCAGGAAGATCTCAGAGTGGCTTTCCAGTACCTAAAGGGGGTTTATAAGCAAAATGGGGAGAAACTTAACAGGTCCTGTAGCAATAGGACAAGAGGTAATGGTTTTAAATTAAAAAAGGGTAGATTCAGGCTAGGTATAAGGAAGAAATTTTTTACAATGAGAGTAGTGAAACACTGGAGCAGGTTGCCCAGAGAGGTAGTGGATGCCCCATCCCTGGAAACATTCAAGACCAGGTTGGACGAGTCCCTGAGCAACCTGATCTAGCTGAAGATGTCCCTGGTCCTTGCAGGGGAGTTGGACTAGATGATCTTTAAAGGTCCCTTCCAACCCTAACTATTTTATGATTCCAAGATTCTAAGGAAGACTCAACATACAGAGAGCCTTGAGCAGGCTGAAAGGCTGGGCCAACAAGGGTGACATGAGAAAGTGGACTTTCCTTTGCTAAAAAATATTAGTGACTAGATTTGATGGAGCCCTGCATAGCCCAGTTGAGACCAGATGATGCCCAACAGCAGGGACCCCTCATAGACTTTCTGAGATGCTGTGGATTCAAACCTGAAAAGAGAAATCAGGCCAAGGGGAGGATCCTTCTTCCTTTGTCTTGCTACTTTTGTTTTCTAGGTACTTGCTACTGCCCCTTGGCAGAAACGGCCTACTGGGCTGAGTATATCCAACCTGAAACTGTGCATCAATTTTTGTATTCTTAAGATCCCGTTACTGTAAAACTCCATTTTCCTTTCCAAGGAGGGTAACTGTAAATTCAAACTTCACACCGGAGGTGAGGCGGCCTTTTGACACAGCCATGCAGTCATTAGAATAAGCTATATTCTTCAGATGAGTTGTTAGCTGCTGCCCAGGAAAAAAAGGAATCAACAGAAAACAGCTGGGAATAAGAGGGAAGCAAGAGATGCGTGTCCTGAACATCACCAATTCCATCAATAAAGCTGTCTCTTGTACATGTGCATGCCGGCATACCACCTAATGCCAAGCTCCAGCTGAGTGCTTAGCAGATAGCTTTACTTGCAAAACCACTGCCCCCAAAGGACCATCTTCGATCAATCTGAAATGATTGTGGGTTCACTCGAGTGCCTCATGGCTTACATTCACCTGAGACAGCAGCTCTCTCTTTAATGGCAATAATGATGTGTGAGCAGGGAAAGGAGCCAGCCAAGCAGAAGGAGGGCTGGTATGAGTGGATCAGCCCTGTGCACACCTCATGGAAGGAGTACTTCATAGAGTGACCCTCAGGCCGTGGCAAGGGGGACCTCAGAAGGCAGCACCACCTCTTCTCTCTTGGTGTCAAGGGATTCACATCGAGTTACGAGGGCTGAAGGTGCAGACTTCTGTTACATCACCTTTGTTAATAAAATAGCTGCTAGAGTAGCTAGCATCCCAGGCTCTCAGTCCTCTTCATTTCAAGTTCTTTGTCCTCACTGGGACAGGGATCTGGAACAGTGACTGGCTGGGTTTGTTTCTGGGCCAAATTAAAACTTGCTCTGCGGCGTTCTTCAGGGGATGCTGCTGCGGCTTGCAGACTTTCATCTCACGACCTATCTGTTCCGTTGGCTCTGTCTGCAAAGCCTGTGCAACTCTTTGTTCTCAAAACAAACATGTCAATACACTCTTGGGGTTTTTTTTTGTAAGAAAACTGGGGCAGAAGAAGCCTGTGCTAACAAGCCAGTGTGAGCACGCTTAGCTGAGAGAAGCCAACAACAACAGGGGCACCACTTTCAGACTTCCTCATAGCTCTGGAGCGAACAGCAGTGAGCAAAACAGCAAACACGACGTGGTTTCCCACCTGTTGGAAGCTAGGGGTGGAAGGACACCTGGGTTTCTGACCACCTTCCTTGCCTCTCTTGAGTTGCGTGGAGGCTACTGGAGCGAAGAGATAGCCTTGTCTGGCCCAAACACGTAGGGTGAAACCTCCTACCATGGGAGTGGAGGCAGTCGAGCGAGGGCCCCACGGTGGCTGTGCTCTGACCGAGACAGCCTGAACTCAGCAGAGACAGAGGTCCTAGTGCTGGGTGTGCAGCTGCTAGCAGCTGTACCCTGTGGTGTGCCTTGTACATCCTATGCTTTGTGTTTTCTGTCTGTGTTCTCAATTTGCCCTCTATCGTTTTTAAACAGCTTTTTTCAATATGTCTAAACAGTGGTTAGATTGGGACTCTCACAGGAGTACCATCCAAATTATAATTATACCCAGACACAATATTAAGTTTGAAAAGCCAAATGCTCAAAAGTTAGGAAAAATTAGAATTAATATTGCCTCTGTATTTTAATATATGAAGAGCATAGTCTTCCCTTGGTGGGTGCTGCGGTTTCTGCGCAGCTTCTTTGCTGTCAGTGGGAGAACCTAGGGGCACGTTTTTTGGATGCCCCCACTGCTCCCATAGGCACTCAAGTGCAGGCGGCACCACATGCTCCCACGGCAAAGCGGTCACAGAGGACTGGCTGGATGTGGTGAAGGTATCAGCCCTTGTCGTGGCTATGCCCTCCTACCTGCCCTGCAGCTGTAGGAGCACGACGCTGGATGGCCACCAGGCCAATGGGATGGAGCTGCTGCTGGATGGAAAATATCTTATCTGGAGCTGATGATTATTTCTAGCCCAGATCACTTCCTGGCATGGCTGTGCCAAGCCTGGGGGGATTGTACAAGGGTAAGGATGAGAGTGAATGCTAGGAAAGAAGAAGGGCTTATGTTGGCTTTGCTGCAAGCAAAACGCTCTTCCAACTGATGAAAGCAGTAATGTTTGCGTGACAGTCTCCTGGAGCCTCTTTTAGCCTTCACAGCACCTTTGCCAGTGTTTTTTTCCCATGTTACCCAACCTGTTAAGTAACATGGAGGCAGGAGGAGATCTAGTGAAGAGAAGAGAGGTCGTGGCGCCGAGTGACTGAGTACTGCCCTGGGTAACGGAGTCCTTCCCGCTCAGCATCTTGGAGATGTTAAACACATCACTCCAGCCAAATGTGTCACAGACAATTACTGCTTTCCTTCCTCATTTTTTTCAGTGCTTTTAAATCCTTGCTCCAAACCGCAAGAGCACTTGGACTCCTAGAAGAAAATGCCATCAGATTTTGTCAACATAGCTATTAGTCTCTAGTCTCCTCAGGTACGGCTAACCTGTTTCACCAAAAATTCCATCTGGGGCAACCCCCAGGAATGTAAACTTTCAGCCTGCAAGGTGAAGTGTTGGCAAAGCTGATGAATACCTCAAATCAGGCTCTTGGAATGGGAAGCATTTGGCAAGCTTGTAAGAGGCGAAAACAACCCACAACACTCGAGAATAGAGCTTGTCCCTATAAATAATAAAAAGGAGCAGCTGCTATCTAAAAAAGTCAGAGCACGATGCAAAAATGTCCTCCAGGGTATTTGTATTGCAGGAATTGGCATACAGCTGGAGTGACTGTATAAAACAACTGTTTGAGGCTATTTAGACATTACCTGTGCTATAATGTAAGGGTGGCTGTGCTTCCATGGGCAGTGTGGAAGGCTGTGTCCCTCCAGCACTCCTCCTTCCAGGGAAAGGGGTGCAAAAGTGCACTACCTGAGGCCTGTTATAATGTTTTCAGAAGTGATTCAGGCATCTATGTTCCCATAGCTTAGATTCAAAATCTGAGTGACTTGGCTTCTACATCACTGCAGTGGGTCTGATTCTTCTACTTCAGCTTTCAGCTGAAGCTGTAAAAGTGATGTAAGTAAAAATGCCAAATACAACTTTATTCCAAAACTTGGGGAAAATTTGGCTCTGGGTACCAGCGTGTGTTAAAGGTGATGTGCTTAGTACTTAGCATCTGCCAAACACAGGCTGTCAGTTTGTATGCTTCACTGTTGGTTCATGTGGCTGAGGACGTTTGCCCTCACATCCTTTTCTGTGGCTGGCAGCAACAATGAAAAGGAGTCACTCCTTCCTTTAAGCATTCAGGAGGGGATTGAGGGGTTGAGAAAAGACACAGATCACATCAGCTGTAAGCAGTGAAATCCATTTTTCTTCCCCAGCCCTCCTGCTGCCAGGGTTAGGTGTTCAGGTGAGGCTGTGTTCCTCCTTTGGTTGGCCAGCTTGAAGGAGAGACAGGCTTGCAGACAAATAATGCTGGGGACCCCTGTTGCTGGCAGACTTCACATTTTAGGATGCTGCTTTCCAGCAGCTTGGAACTGGATTGAGGTTGATCTTGAATAACTCTTGCTATTGCCTTGTATGCTCTCTCTTTATTTTTCTTGTTGCCTATCCTTTCTTCCTTTCCTTCTTGCCTTTGTTTTTCCTTCCACACAAGAGTCATCACATCCCTGAAGTGGGAGGAGAGAAATTAAAAGAAAACATTTAATACTGCAAGTGTTTTTAAACCACCAGCAATCGGTAGAAGCCTGAGGAGGTCATCCCTGGAAATGATCCAGCTGGTGAATGCCTTATGGTTGTCACCTTTCCAAGAGCAGTGCCATTTCCTCATGGTGTGGGTGTACTTATTTATTATGCCATTAAAATTGTTTTCTTTCAGGCGGCCTTTAAAGATTTTCACTGGGGATTCACCAGGCTGGGCAGCAAGCCAAGCGGAACCCCCTTAAGTTAAGTTCTCAGCTCTGTTGGACTTAAACCACTTAATATTTCAAAGACAACAGAAGTGGTGCAGATCTGATTTGTTTCCAGTAGAAAAGAAGTAACATGCTGAACCCATCACAATGGACAAGCAATGCCATAGTGACCACACCTTCTTCAGGGAAGAGCAGTGTGGTGCGGTATGTTCATAACTGGAAGCTGTGACTACAGACCCTGCGCTCTGCTTGCCATGGCTCCAGAGAGGCCAAGACTACTGCTCCGAAATCCTGTGCCCTACTGCTCTGATGTGCTTTTACTGCTGCTAAGTCCTATCATTGCTGCAAACCTTCCCCCTGTCCTGCTCACAGTGCTCATATTCTGATGCTGTATTTCTTAAACACAGTTGTCCAGAGCTCATGAGTATGTGCTGTTTATAATTCACTGTCCCCGGGCCAGGTGACAGGGGAGTCATATCTGACACAGGTTCTTCCTCTTCCAAGGTACTCAGACAGCTTTCACAGAGGATTGCCACAATGGGTTTTGAAAATTGCTTTCCACAGACCTTCAGATGTGTTAAACTCAGTTCCTGGCAGGTTAGCAGAGTGCAACACACAGGGTCAACTGCAAAGCCTGCTGAGGGACAGGAGGAGACTCCCTGGATTTCAGCAGGTCATGGGTCCAGCCTAAGGGAGGGAGGTCAGCAAATTGTGTACCCTGGCCTTCCCAGCAATGTGATGAGGAACAACACTAAACGCCAGGATGATGTATTTTATGCCTAGCTGAAGCCAAGTGCTTCAGGATCTCACAGTCCCAAGTGCAAAGGATATTTCTCTTACCCTTCCTATAGGTTTGCTCTGCTTGGTCCTGCATTGGGTTCAATGTCTGGTCCAGTTTTTTACGTAATCTGCCTTGGCCTCTTCAGTGAACTACAGTCCTGAAGGACTGCCAGCTTGCCAGGAGCGTTATTCCTGCAGGGCCTCTTGGATAGCAATGGAGTTATGCCAGATTTGGCCTGGTGGAGGGCAGGTCAGAATATGATGCCTCAAGACAGTTAAAACTCCTGATTGTCACCCCCATCTCTCTCAGATGGGACCTCTGGGGCCTGGCACTCCCTCTCAGCAGGTTGGGACAACAAAAGATATCCCCTGCTTTGGCAACCCTGGTTTGCCTGGCTGTTCTCCTCCCACACTGGGATGCAGCAATGCACAGGAGCTGATGGAGAAAACCTGCAGTGGGGAAGGAAAGTTGCCCTCTGAGCCAGCAAACCCAGCTGGTGTGCTAGATCCTAGCAAGAGCTGCCACTTGGAGAAGCAGGGGAGAAGGCATATGAGGAAACAAGATCAGAAACATAATAGTTTGTTTTAGAATCATAAAATCATAGAATGGTTAGGGTTAGAAGGGACCTTTAAAGGTCATCTAGTCCAACCCCTCTGCAAGGAGCAGGGACATCTCCAACCAAATCAGGTTGCTCAGAGCCCCGTCCAACCTGGCCTTGAACATTTCCAGGGATGGGGCATCAATCACCTCTCTGGGCAACCTGTTCCAGTGTTCCAGCACCCTCAGTGTAAAAATTTTTTTCCTTATGCCTAGTCTTCCTTCTATTTTAAAAACATTACACCTTGTCTTACCGCAACAGACCCTGCTGAAGAGTTTCTCCCTGTCTTTCCTGTAGGCTGCTATAAGGTCTCCCGGGAGCCTTCTCTTCTCCAGCTGAACAGCCCCAACTCTCTCAGCCTGTGCTCATAGGAGAGGTGCTCCAACCCTCTGATCATCTTCAACTAATTGTTTCGACAACATGAAACAAAACTAATGTTTTCAACTAATAAAACATGGCTGTCCTCATAGACAGAGGGTGAGGTAACAAGGATCTATCAAATACATGTTTGCTTTCGGTTTCTTCTGGGCTATAGGAGCTCATGTTGCAAATGGGTATTTGTGTAGCTGGAGCTGCCCCATTACGGCTCACGCTGCTCAGGCTAGCATCCTGCTTTTGTGTCTGCCAGGACATGGTCAGGGCTGAGGGAACATGCCTTGCAAGGAGAGCCTGGGTGGCCAGGCTAGCTTAGTGCAGTGTGGGGGTTAATCTAACAGCTGACTATAACTATCTAAAGGATGGTTACAAAGGTAGTACTGCTAGATGACATAGCAAGGGGTAACAGACACAAAATGCGGCTTGAGAGGGGCTAGGGTTGGACATTAGGAAAAAACTCTTCACTGGAGGAGCGGTAGGTCAGCCCTGGAAGAGACGCCCAGGGAGGCTGCTGAATCACCGTCCTCGGAGGTCTTCAAGCCTTGGTGACAAAGCCATACCTGACTGATCAGGCATTGGTGAACTCTTTCTTTGAGCAGGAGGCCGGACTACATGATCTCCTGCCGATATTTCCTGTGATTTTTATGAATTAAGGTAAAGAAGTTTGCTAAGCTATCAGATATATTTTTTTCAATGGGATTGCTGGTGTGACTGGTAGAGGCAGCAGCTTAATTTACTACCATATATCTCAGCACCCACATGGCTTCCCACTTGATGATATACAACATTTTGGTTAAGAAATGTGAGCAGTGAAGAAAATCAATGTGACACTTACTGACTGACTTGGAAGCGGAGTAAATGAAAGATCTTGAAATGAAATAGTAGGTGGGGAAGGGCAAGTATGCATGGCATTACAAAGTGGTGCGCCTCTGGGAAGTTTCCTTGCAAAGAGTGGCAGGGGGCTTATTTAATATTTCTATGAATGAGCTGGAAGATACATCACTGGAAAAGCCTGCAGGTGACCAAAAAATAGCTATAAATTAAGTGTGTTAGTGATCCAGAGTGATTTGATTCCCTGGGAACGTTACCTCATCAAACAAGACATGGGTTTTACAGTGGGGTCAGAGAGTCCAGGCACATGGCGGGATCAGGTCCTTTCTGAAGCTTCAGGAGAGTAGGAAGAGGTTCACCCGTGTGGTCAGCAGAAAGGCAGACCTGAGCATCACACCGCAGCTGGAGACACCAGCACTGCCCTGGGTTGCAGACTGGGAAACTACCAAGCGAGAGGGAATCACCACCACAGTCACTGCAGGAGCACCATGTCCTCACATGGGGTCTATGAATCAGAAAGAATGCTGAAAAATTTGGGAGAATTCAGTGAAAAGCCATTACTGGACTGTTACACTAAGCATTTTTTTTTAGTGTTGGCAAGTCTAGAGCCCAAGAAAGTAAAATGCAGAGTTAATGGTAAGAAAGACACAAGCAATGGAGTATAAAAATCCTTTAACTTTAATAATTTTGAGCTGACAGGAGAGAAAAAAAACCCCAAACCTCCTCATTTCACCCCTCTCCCCACTGCTTCTGCAGCTACCAATTGCTCTGCTTGAGCAAAACCTGGTTAAGACTTGTGTCATGTGTGATGATTTGTTGTGATTTTATATAAACACAGAAATTAAACACAGTTTACAGGGGAGGGAAATGCTTTCCAAAACCTGCATGTTTTAAAAGAACTTAAAGGAAATATTAAAAACTAATCCTTTTAGCTTTTCCTTTGCCCACTTCTTTTGTAAAAAAAAAAAAAAGAAAAAACAAACCCAAAGCATTTTATTTCAAAATAAAGAAATCAATAATTACAAACATATAGGCTTTTCCCACGCCCCATCTTTCTACCCAGAAAGAGTTTAAATGACTAAATACAGCAGGCTTTCCACAAAAAAAAAGAGGGATTTTAGTAGCATCATGAAGAGACATTTAACTTTAATGAGTGCCACTATAAGCATTTCTCCAAAATTCACCAGGGAACCAGGGTTTTATCACGTTAGGAGCACTGCACGGCTCTGTGATCGGCTGTGATGCCGGATAATGATCTAATAGGCCTCACTGACAACAAGCTGGCGCTCTGCCGCGACTACGCAAAACCGCCCTGCAGCTGGGAGCAAGAGAAAACCTGAGCACAATACCTCCCGATTTCCCAGCTAATAGAACAGCACGGACTAATGCAGTTGTAGCAGTCTCATACAAATACGGGGTGAAGTAAAGTGCCTGAGCCTGGGTATTACTGCTGACAGTTAATTTTTTTTGTTTCTGTCACCCAGAAATGTAATTGGGATGTTGCTTCACTGTTCAGCCTTCATAATGAATGAAGGTTCGCTTAAAAAGAAAACAAAGCCATGTGTTTTGAAATGGACTGCTTTAATACTGGTTTTTGGTTGTCCTTTGGTTATTAATATTTCTTATTTGTAAAAATACAGGCGAACGTCTGAAGGAGTGTTACAGGTAGTAACAGTTTTTTCTTGAAAAATTTTAAGATAATTATTTCTGTGAAATTCTTCATGAAGAGAGGATATTTTAACTCACTTTTATTTTTCCAGCTCGTGAAGGTCTTCTCTGTCACAGTACATTAATAGAAGAAGAACACTATTAACTGAATTTGTCATAATTTTGCCCTTGCTCTGAAGTCTGTAAGGTTCTGCAAGACTTGCTTGTCTTAATTTCTAGAGCTTCTCATGGAAATTTCCCTTACTTTGAAAGTGGGTCATATTGGCAGCGATGTTCTTACTTGTCACTTGGAGTTTCAGATTCAAACAAAAACAACAAAGAAGAAGTTTTACTTGAAAGTTAAGAAAAATACAGCCTAGCCTTACTCTGTTACAAAGCCACACCACTAATTTTACAGGTTTTGGATGCAAAACCACAGCTTTGCTGATTTTTTTTTTTCCCCAGGAAAATGGGTCTACCATCATTTAAATCAGTGAATTTGGGCAGACAAGAGTAGACCAAGGAAGTGCTGCATAGGTTTTTTTCCAGGACCAATCTTTCCTAGGGTCTGGCATCAGGTTGCTAGTATTTCTAGATGATTTACCCACATCTCCTTGTACATCTGTTGTAAAAGGACAATGGTTTATGAAGTTCACATTTGGGCTAACCTCTTGATTTGGGGTCAATTAACCAGGCATAAATTAAATAAATCCTTCTGTAGCATTTCTCACTTATGCTGTCCACATATAGACAGAGAGAATATTCTTTTCCATCCGCCACTGAAAATGGTGCTGACTTTGAAGACAGTTGGGAAAGACTGAAGCTCCGTATCAAGACACCTGCTATGGCATTCGGTGGGCAATTGCAATGGACTCTCCCTTCCACCCTCACACACATCCCTGGTGCGTCACAAACTCACCCAAGAGGCAGAAATTTCTGATTTGCCAGCTGCGCACTAAAACTCAAATCTCTTCAGGAGGAGCCATCCATGTTCTCCTGCTCTCCTAGGATGGCCCGATAACACCAAACTCTTTCTAGTCAAGAAGAACAGCCAGAGCCTTGCTCTGACCTTGCCAATTGTGCTAGTAAAACCAAGCAAAACTATAGTCTGACCCCTGAATTTAGACAGCCAGCTCTACAAACACGAAAGGAGAAGACAATTTCTGTTGAAGAGGGATCATTCTGATTGCTCGCAGCACACATTTTTTATGTAGTTTGGAGGTTTTTTCCTAATGTTGCTAAGAATAGCATCATGTAAGGCTTCTTTCTAATAGATTTATTTGTAAATTAAATAAACATAAAGCAAAAAGAAAAAAGCAAAGCAATAAAAAATTAAGGTAGCAACCAATTAGGGACATAGAAAGAAGGAATATGAATAGAAATATTTGTCTGGGAGCTAAAAAAGAGGAAGAAAATTGTCAGTCTTCATTTATTAATAAAATAAGATTGCTGATTATGAAACAAGAAACCTCTGGCTATTTCAGTACAGATGTAATTTCCAAGGCTAAAAGCATCCTTTTGCCTTTCCGCTCATGTTGTTTGAGGCTAAAATTTAACAAAATCAGTCAAAACACTTCTCGAGCCAGTGGGCAGACGCTGACCAGATGAGTTTTGCCGGTGACTGTGCCAGATGGGTTAAGCTCGTAGGGGACTGACTAGCCATAATCAGTCACTCAGCCCCTCTAAGCTTGCCTTTTCCACCTGAAAGAATACAATAGCCCTTCCACTCTTCTCGTACATCACCCCACAGTGACTCTTCAGTCACTTATCCACTTGGATTATTTTTTATTTTAATAAAAAATAAGGATCAGAATAGGCAGGCATGTAAGGTTTCAAGTAAATGTTTAAAGGGCCAGTGCTCTGGCTGCTGTGCACTATACTCATAAACTCATATACTCATTACTGTAGTCCTTTAATGACAGTTTTCATTCACAAAAGATAAGCACCGGAACATACACAACATTGCGCTCACTGCTTGACAAACCCTCTGTGTTAATCCCTAGGTAGATTTTTATCATACAAGCTTAAGAAACTGATAGGAAGGTTCCTACAGCAACATCCACCCACGCACCCACCCACTCGGCATTGATATTGTAGTAGGTCCTTTCATGACAAGTGGTAATCTTCCTCTCCCCATGGCATCTCTGCCGGACCTCAGCGTTGAAGCACACAGGCACTGTTTTTACATGAGAAAAAAAAAAAAAAATGGAATGGATTTCATTAAACTTTTTTTTCTGAACTTCAACCAAGTGCATGAGATGTGTACCTCAGAAGGCAACAGTTGGAGAAAAATCCAACTGATAAGAGGAAATTTGCCTTCCTTGTGACCCTCGCAGCACTGGTGCAACTCTTCAGCACAGACTGAAGGGGGGGGAGGGGGTGTGGTGTGTGTGTGCAGTGTGCGAGTTATGCAAGCCCCTGGGCTAAGAGCCTTGTGCTCACCTGGTCCCTGGCACAGCCCCCATTGTCCCTGGTGGGTATTTTGCCCAGGAATGGAGAAACACCCCAGCAGTGGTATGAGCGTCCCCATTGCCTCTAGCTCTTGGCTACAGAGCTGCCTTTCCTGTGCCGTAGCTCATAATGTCAGGCAAGAAGTCCTGCTGGGAAAGAGCAACCTAAGAGCAGCTCTCTTGAGGGAGGTATCAGGCCTGGGGATCATTATGAAGACATCAAAAGGCAATGTTTTAGAAACGTGAGTGTACCATAGCTGTGAGTAAGCAACAGGAGCCCTGTGATTCCTCTAATGATGGCATCGTGGGTGTGTCATTGTTTCTTGTCATCTCATATACAATGTGCAGGCTCTGTGTGCTGGGAAGCACTTTCAGCTTACAATCGTGGGCAGCAGCTGCAGTGATACAGACAGCAAACAAACAAAAGGAAGAGAGAATGACAGTGATCTTTAATGAGATTTGTTGTGGTTAAATTTTTTAGAGGTCTAACAAAATCTGTAACGAAGAGAATGAAGAATCAGGTGAGCCGGGTCACCCCAGGGCATCTGATACTACTACCAGCCATTTGAGCTTTGCTTTTACAATTTTACTCTCAAGCACAGCATGATGTTAGGCATGCACGTATGTAATACTGAGGCTCCCTGCTCCCAGGTTCCCGGCTCCATTAACCAGTGACATCAATTCATACGTTAAGGGAGAAAAAGAAGATGTTAAGGATTACTAAGCATTAGAGGTAGCCGAAAGCAAAATTTCAGCTCAAAATCCATTTCAAACCTGCAGTTCAAATCTCTCTCTCTCCCTGGTCAAGCCTGAGTGTCTCAGATTTTGACAACTGCCATATCTGGCTGCAGAGTGTAACTACTAAGTTTGGGAGGATCTGTGGTTATATGGGTAGTTTGCTCCTGTCTGAAATGAAATATCCATCCAGGGTTATAATGGAGCCCCATTCTCTGATATAAAATCTATTTGATAATTTAAGACACCCAAGCGCACTCGTGTTTTCGAAAAGCATTGCTCAGCTGTCCCACAAGCAGAGAGGCAGGCTGTAATTTTAAGCAGCAGCTCATCAGATTCCCAGTCGTCACCCACTAATTAATCCACCACAGAGCTCTCGCTCAGAGTCTCACTTTCACAGAAGGGCTGCCAATTTTTCTGCCTTTTTGTTACACCTCCCTGAGGAGCAATCTAACCTGACAAAGCATTTTTCAGACCCACCAATGTAAGCATCTTCAGTGGGGATATATGAACCAGTAACCTCAGTCCTATTCCCAAAATGGTCTTCAGAGTTAAAGGTTTGGATAGTTTGATTGTGTTAGATCCCTATCCCTGGCTGCCTTTCTGTCCAGAAGACAAGAAAAAGATCATTATTCAATCCTGGAGGCAAAAACAAGGACAACAAAACTCCCCCCAGGATGTCCACAGCACAGTTGTCAGTAAGAAAGTAGCTGGGGAACGCTGTAGCAATGCAGGACTGTAGCACCTTGTGCTGGAGAAGATGGAAGGGTTGCCTGAGGCACTGTAGGACACCTTGGGGGAAGGCGTGGTGCCATGAAGAAGAGTTTGGGAGTCATCTGGATGGGCAGGAGGAGGAACCTTCCTTGCCCTGCTGCAGGGGACAGTGGTGGCAAGAGCAGCAGAGGTGGCTGCAGGGACCTCCTAGGGCCGGTCAGCGGAGGAAAACCAGGAGCACCTCATCACTCTGCCATGTCAGCCACAATGCTGGGGAAACCCTCCAGCCCTGCCAGCGTGGGTGCTGTGCTGGAGCAGCAAACACCTCCATGCTGGCTGCACTTCTGGAGCATGACAGCTTGGTCCCCTGCCCAATCTGGAGAAGCCTGACACCTGAGCCCGTGCTGCCCCATGGGCTCCCAGCCCTACTCCAACCAGGTCCTTCTGCACTCCCACAACAAGCCCGCTGCAGTGAGCCTGCTGCCCTGCACAGCTGCTGCCAGGCAGGCCATCCCACCCGGACCGCTGTCTGCCATCCCTGCCATCCCAGGGAAGCAGGCTAGTGGGCATCCTGCACAAAGAGGAGCAGCCCTATCATGAGTGGTTTGGGATTGGGAAGAACCCCAGGATCGGGGTGCCCCCTGCAATGCCCCTCTTAGTGTAGGTGCCCTGAAATCCTGCTGCAAACACAGCCTGCTGTCAGGGGGAGAGCTATTTACCCTCACTGTTCATTTATAATCAGAAAGACAGGCGCTTGCCTGTGCCACGCTGAATGGAGCATGAGGACACGTCAGGGTCTGCATAAGCACCCCCTGCTTGCTTTGCCGGCTGAGGGGGGTGCCAGGCACTGTGCACAGCTGGGTATGGACGTGGAATAAGGATCTGGGAGGATATGGGATAAGGAGCTGCTGAGTGGAGAGCTCGTTTCTGATCACTGGGGAATTTCATGCTCCATCGGTACCACAGCTTCATGCAGAGATGAAATATTATGCAGAGCAAGAAGCCCTTCATCGTATAAATCAAGCCGAGGAAGCATGAACAAAGCCCTTTCTGTACTCCTTCCCAACAGCCCCGCTGCTTCGCAGAGCGAATGCCACAAACTAAACTTCATGACTGAAGCCTTTTGCTAAGAAAAGATTAATTTCATGCTCTTCCCAGGCTGGCTGCGAACTCCTTCGAGGGACTCTCAGAGAGCTAACCTTTCCCTGTTACTCTGTCCTCCGCCTCAATAAGGGCACAACAAAGCGAAAGTAGTCTTAGACTTAAAAACAGGAATGCATTAAACAGCAGAGTATAAACCACCTTTCTGCAGAGGAGGTGAGCAACCAGCACTGATAACGACATTGAAAGTGAGGATTACGCAGTAGAGCGCTGAGGGAGCCAGCATATGGCAGCCTATTGACCTGTCCCGTATGCAGGGGCTATTGTTCCCTCCCCACTGTACCGCCGCAGCCCGCTCCCTTCCCTCCACCCCTCGCCCTCCTGCTTGCTCCTTTTTTTTTTTTTTTGCGGCATGAGGGCTGGGGCTGGGATCTGCTAAAACTTGACATCTACACATGAATTGTGTAATGGTGCAGCGCAGAGAGCCAGGGTGACCTGGACCACTGAGCAGTGTCTTGGTAATTAGACTCGGCAGAAAAAAAGTCCAGCAGCAGCTACGGGAGAAGTTTCTCTGGGTGTGATGGTGGAGAGGGCTTTATGGTAGCAAATCCTGACTTCTCGTTTTGTTGGGCAGGGCGGAGTGGGGCAGGATCTGATTTAACTGCTGAAATGCTATTTTTTTGGTATGGTTGGCAGAGCTTGCAGGGAATGAATTGCCAGACCTGCAGACTTTTTCACTGAGGATGCGGAAATCTTCACCCTCCAAAATAAGCAGAGTAGCTTCTGGTATAGACTTGTCCACAGCTGCGGAGATCCTACTGGGAACCAGATAGGGGTGTTTCTTCAGCTCCTGGTTGAATGGTGAGAGAATTAATCCAAGCCATGGATCATGTTCACATGGGAGAAAATGTTGGTTGCAAAGACTGAGCCAGACCTTCAGCGGGAACCCACTGGCCTGGAGTGGCTGACATGGAGCTGTCAGGTCTCGAGCATTGTGAGGAGTCACTTGACTGAGTCCTGCCCCACCTACCCTTGCGAGGGCATTGACGCAGTGCTGTGGGGTCCTGGGCTGGGCCTGACCATGAGGCTTAGTCCAGTTTTTCCTCTGCCTTTCCAAAGCTTGCAGCCTTCTCCTCTCATCCCCATGACTCACATCCATCACCAATAACGCTGCACAGAGAGGGATGCGGCACGCAGAGTTGCAACACTCAGCTCAGAGTGTAGTGGGCTGCTCCAGGTGTGGGGCAGACCTACAGCTGCCTCGGCTGCGCCTGCAAATGCATCACCAGGGCTCCCCAGCGGCCACTAAATGGCACAACTTGAGGTGTCAACACTAGAGCAACAAAATCCAAACCCAGATGAAACCCAAGGGCAGGCATTCATATTTCCTTAGAGAGTTGTTTGCTCTTACTCAACAGATTGATATGAAGAGACCTCATGGGCAGAACTGGATCCACATAATCCTCTATGAAAATGACATTCATATGTCCTGCTGCTTGTAGCTGTTCCTGGCAGCTTTCACAACATCAGACCACCAAAGGACTCCCAAACTAATTAAAATGATACAGCTATTTTTAAATCCTACAAGCCATTAATCCCAAACATGTTTCTTAGCCAGAACTCTACACACTTACTTGATTTCTATCTAAGCCCATAAACTAAGCCTTGTTCTTTGACAAGATTTCAAATTTCTTGAGCCAAGCTTGAGCTACAAGGCCTTTTAAGAGCTTTTGGAACACGGCTTTTATTCCCCACAGAGCCACCTCTACCATAATTTTTCAGGCAGCCCTGCATCACATATTGAGATCCCCACTTCCCCTTCTGTGCACACACAGCAGTTAGGCCGATATTGCCGCAAGTACAAGGGCACGCACATCAAGGAAAGAAAAGGTCTTCTTCCTGTCATAAGATAATATTAGTAATCATGTCCTGGATTATTCTCTGAGTCAATGGATATTAGGAAAATCTTCTTCGCTGCGCTTGTGGCCAAGCACAGGAGCAGGCCGCCAGGGTGGCTGGGCGTTCTCCATCCTCGGAGATATTCAAAACCCAACTGGGCATTGCCCTAGGCAGACTCATCTCTTTGGCTCTGCTTTGAGCAGTTTCATCAGCTGCAGGTTGGCTCCCATACTGGCAAAGGCTTCTTTCCCACTCGAGACGGAGAGCATAGGGATGGTACTTGTTTGCACGGAACGGAGACAGCATCGCTTGTGTGGCACAAGCCCTGTTGAGGGGCAGCATGTTCTGGCTTGGCCCAGCACCATGCTCATGGTGCCACACAGCTTAAGCTGGAGCAACCCATGGCAGGGGGGTTGGAACTAGATGATCTTTAAGGTTCCTTCCAATCCAAATAATGTTATGATTCAATGTCCCTCCTGCTCTGAGTGTGCCAGAGGTTTACCCAGGAATGAGCAGAGGAGGAAACTGAGAGCAAGGAAACCTGATAAAACCAGTAGGAAGGAGACCCAAGACTTCAAGAGAAGGCAGGTAGAAGCTACAGCCAGTGAAACAGCCTCCCTTAAAGCCTGGGGGTGAAAACATGGCAAAGGCTGCTCAGGCTCCCCCAACACTGTGCTTCCCGGTGGGGTGAGTGCCAGGAGCAAAGCTTCCATGTGATTTGTCCATTACATACTGAATTAAGCCGAAGGCCAGCATGTCCTGTGAGCACTGAGGACCTGTCGGCGGCTGAAGGGGAGCATTGTGCATCAGCTGCTGCTGTCAGAAACCAGGTCTGCAGTCAGCAACTGTCTGCAGCAGCTCTTTTCTAGCAAGGAACGCTTTAATTGCTCACTCACTTAGTGGCATCGATGCAGACGCTTGTACCTTTGTGCTCCCCTTGCAGGGAGGGCTTTTCACTGGGGTCTGTGCCGCATGAGGCAGGGGAGGAGACGGCACTTCCTAATGGGAAAGAAGCAAGACCCCATCTGCACAACAAGAGTGAGTGGGGCAGGGCAGCCTTGCCTATGCTATGTGGTCCTAGAGAGTAAATGTGAAAGCAAGAAAATCTAATCTGTGTTACAAATCCCTGACTTAGATGGGCTCAGGCCTTCAGAAGGGTCACGCAAAAGTTTGTAAAACATCTGATCCTTTGAAAACTTTTTCTTTAGAGACAGGTGAGCTGGAGTTGTCACATTTCTTTGGGCTTTGAATACTGGGAGAGCAGGTGAACATGCTTCAGCTTCCAAATCAATATCCTGGAGGTGCACTTGATAAGTAGAAACTCCATGATTTCGCCCTTCTTTCACCCCAAGTTTTACATTATCTTAATTCAGTTGATTCATGTCAAGCCTGACTTGCACTACGAGGAGGACAAGAAAAATTGGTCTTTGGGGATTCTTTGTGAGTATCCTCTATGTAGCTAACTGACTTGATGCAACCGGCTACACTCAAAGGGAAGAGCCCTGTCTGGAAGAAGAGATTAGTGGGGTGCCTTTATTCTGGCTGTAACTCCTCTGAAGCAGCAGGAGTCACACCACAGATTAATTTGGACCAGAACTTTTGCTTGACCATCATTAGAAAGGGAGGTTGCTCAGGTCTGAGAGGAAACAAAGACACTGCATCCTTTGTAATGCAAATGTGTTTTCTGCTTCACTAGGCTTCAGAGAATGATGAACAAAAAAACATTGTACAGAGATGTCTGTGGCTTCGCTCTTATTATTCTGCAATGTGTAACTTCAAAAGAAGGCATTTTAATTTGACAGATGGACATTTAATCATAAATAATAATGGATACTGGTTCTTAAGCCACAAGCACACGGCGCCTCTGCACCTGTATCCACTCTGCCTTTCAAAAGAAGCCTCCCCTCTTACAGATCATGCAGCCCATCTTTTTCCATCTCCCCACAAAACCTGCTTGCCCTTCCAGGAAGATCCACCCAGCAAAGCACAGCTCCCGCAAATGCCCATTGCTTCTTGCGTGGTGGGTTGGAGGATGGTGTGGGACTGTCTTATTGGTGTGGGGTCCTCTTCAGCAGCTTTGAAACTGCCCTGAAAACCATGTGAACACATCTTGCCTCCTAATTGCTACAGATGGAGCAGGAGGTGTTACTTTGGGTGTTAGGTGGATGTACCAGTGGTTGTCCAGACTGAAAAGGCTTGTCCTGGGTAGAAATACCATGACATTCAGGCTATGGCTGGTTTTAGCCTGTTTCCCTAAGAAAATGAGGCTTATAGGCTCAGGCTTTGTGAATTTGCTTGCTGCTATCTGCTGCCAACAACTTTTGAACTTATTGGCCAGTTTTTACCATTTTGATAGGAGAGTGGATGTCTAAAAGCTGATAATTTTCTTCCAGGTTGTGAAAATAAACTATGACACAATGGAAAAAAAATCCTGCCAATGTTCCCCCAGGTGAAAGGTTAGTAAACTCAGCTCTAATAGACATCAGACTACTGATGGAGGAAGGATGGAGAGGATGTGAAGCAGACAACTTCACTGTGATTGCTCCCTGAGCCACTCCAAACACCTTCCTTTCTGACTCACCTCTGCAAGAAATTATTTGCAAAAGATTTCATCTCTTCCCACCACAGATGCAAAACTAGTGTGTAAGTTTTAAGGAGAGCATCCATATTGCGTAAAAAAAAAATGGGCCAGAAGCAGCATCCCAGGAGTTGCTGGATGCCTCGCGCTCTGGAAGTTTCACCCCACAGGGGAGCAGAGTTTCCCTGAAACTCCGTGTTTGGGCAGAGCAAAACAGCCCTGGAGCAATTGTCCCTGGCACACTCCTCACTGGTTTCTGTTACTAACAAGTAGAATGCAGCACATTTTCATCCATTTCCACAAAAAGTTTGAACGTAGCATTGTTACCAGACCTCAGAGCGGAACACGGCATGTCTGATGTGCAGGGACCACAAGCTCATGTCCACCTGCCTGTGGCCGTCTGCTGCCTCTTGTCTTGCATTGAATAACGAGGCTCCCTGGGGCAGAGTCAACCTTCTCAGACTGTGCTCGGCACAACAGAGCCACGGCTGGGATTAGGTGTTACGACAGTAATAAAGAATACAGAGATGCTAAATTCAGTTGACACGGACATGACAAATAGAAGAAGAATGGGACTAAGACACAGGCTAGTGACTGTGTGGCAGTCTTAGGAAAAAAAAGCAGGTTATTTTAGATCAAGATCTGCCCCGACTTGTACTCTTGGGCTCTATCCTGCTCCTATCCTTCTCTTCAGAAGTCACTTATCTTCATGAGCGTTTCCACAGATGGACAATATGCACTTTATAAGGTTGAATTTACAGCCAAGCAGTGAAGTAAAGTTTTCTTAGTGAAAAAAGAAGAGAAATCCAGAGAAATTTAGGCTGCAGACTGGAAATGATGTGTAAGGCCAGCTCCAGCCTAGAGCTTCATTCTGGACAGCACTAAAAACCACATGATTTGTGCTTGCAAGAAGCAGGGTTTTTTTTTCTGGTTTTAAAGGATTTAACGCAAGTCTGGGTCATGTTTTCTAGGCAGTCTGGAGATATTCCAGGGGATTCAATTTGTGATATTAGCACTCGCTTAATACTGGGGGTATGTGTCCGACGGACAGGAAGCACTCTGTAACATATCGGGTCTGTGTTTAGAAATAGACTGAGGAGATTTAGAAATTTCGTGGATTTGCCTGCCTTTGAAGTTGAATCAGCTTGAGCCAAAAAATTTTAAATGCAAGCTGGAAAGCCTTTTCAGAGCTTTGTATTATTGTCATCGGCTTATGGGAAGCCCAGGAACAACTTCTCCTCAATGCGACAGGCTGCTACAGGCAGGCTTTGGCTCCGAAAAGGTCCTAACCAGGTGCCTACACTTCTGTAACTGCAGGAGAAATTTGGATTTGCCTCCTGATGGAGACCTGGTTCGATAGGGTCCAACAATCCCTTGTAGACTCTGCTCTTGGGCTGAAACTCGCAGCACTGGCTCTGCTCCCTCCTCTGCTGCAGCCCCAAGGGTGAAAGTAACTTTTAACCTGCTCCCCCTCGTTGATGTGGGACAGCACAGTATAGCAGGAGTGGCAACTTGGTGACAAATATTCTCGTTGGAGCGTCACACCTACATACATGATGCCTCAGCCCTGCTTCAGTGACTGTACAGACATTTGCACCAGTTACGGCCGACACGAGCCTGCAGGCCTGGGTGCAGGGTTGGTGGAGACACAGACCACGGGGCTCTACCGGAGAAAGAGGAGTTGAGGCTCAAGGGAAATACAGTCAATGGGGATGGGACCGTGGCGGTGGTTTTAATGTATCTCTATGTTCTTCTGAATTGAGCTTCTCCGCAGGAGGAAAGGTCCCTACCACAGCCAGGATAGTCCTGGACCTGAGTGAAGGACCACAAGGAGCTTCCCTGCCTATACGTGCTGTAGCCCACACATCCCCCACTATGGTGACACCACCATCTTCCAGGACACCAGCAAGGACTGAGTCCTGCAGCCGTGCTCTTTCACAGCCAGACCACACTCCCGAGGTCCACTTACACCCCTCCAGTGCCTCTGGGTTGTACAGAAAGGTGGTTCTTTGTCTCCCTTTTTACAGAGGCAGTGCGTTTTGTGGCACAAACCTCTTATTGTGTTGGTCCAAATTCAGACTCTCGTCTTAAGGGTAGTGGAACAGAGAAGCAGAAACGACACAGGAGGAGGAGGGGAGGAGGCACCCACCAACAGAGCAGCACACAACGTGGTCCTCGTCATCCAGCTCCCTCTTGTCTCCCTTTCTTCTCTCTCTCTCACGGTTACAAAAAGAGGTTAATATTTGGTTTAAAATAAAGCAGGGTAATTTAAAACACACACTTTGCAGGCAAACCAGTGTTCAGTGTAAACAAAGCATTAAACTGAAAAGATCCATATGCACTCGTTATCAGTTATTGCATTTTTTTTAAAAAGGAAATCTAATACATTTAAAATAAACCCATAGCATGAAACAAAATAAACTGTGGTCTTGGTCAGTTTGGTTAGATTTTTTTTTTTTTTTTAATGAGGAAAAGTGCTCTGTGATAAAGTAATCTTTACAGAGGGAAAGGCCTGGGCAACAGTGAACACATCAGCCACATGTCGAGGGAAGATTAAAGTCTAACAAGAGTCCTTTCCCACAGTTTTTGCAGCATTGCAATATTTCTGTGCTTAGGATAGTCCAGAATATCCTTCTGGATATTCGGCGCCCCTGTTCTTTGCAGAGAAGCAGAGAAGCCCTGTAAAGATCCACTGACAATTCCATCATCTTCCAACACTTAGGAGTTGAGGGAATCTGTTACAAACTGCCCACACTAAGCCTCTAGAAGGGGATCCAGACTTTGGGAGTTTTGATACAACAAAATTTTGCCTGGAGCTTCGTGAAGGAGTCAACAGCAGCTAACAGCATCACTCCCACGTGGAGTGGGAGGAAGACATTTACCTTCCAAAGACTGACCTTTTCTCATCTAAAAAGCTCCTTAATGATGTGGCTGGTGCCAGCATGCTACCTATATCTCTTTTATCCAGTGCCACAATCTGCTTAGGAGAAGAGAAAGTTAATTATACATGTAGACTAGTTATCAGCCCTAGATAAATTAGAAAATTTTCTGTTTGTTTTTTGTTTGTTTGTTTGTTTTACAACCTTGTCTTCTATTCAGTGTTAGCTCAAGTATTTTATGTTCTGATGTGAAGCCTCCCAGTTTAGCCTGAGGAAGAGCAGCCCCGCTACAGGGCAACCCGGTGTGGGGCCAGGGTACCAGCACCAGCCTCCGGAGCAACTGAGCCCTGGGCTCCTCAGCCTCCACTGCTGGAAAAGCAGCCAGCGGGGTGCCCGGCAGTGCTGACCGGGCCAGGCTGCTGGCAAGTTTCTTGGCTGCTCAACCTGTCAGAGCTTCCAACACGGGCATATGTTGGCTTTACAGTAGAAACCAGCAAGGACACAAGGGGGAAAAGCTGTCTCTGCAGAGCAAGGCGCAGAGCAGCGCAGGGCTGGGCTCTTCAGGACGGAACGTGCCAGTCCTGGAGGTAAGCTACTGATGGTCAAAGAAACCAGGTCTAACCCACCACTTGTATATATGATGGGAAGCAGGCAGAGAAAAGCCCCTTTAAACCTGACAGCAGTGGCCTGGCATCCAATATTTGATTTATAGTTCTGAATTTAGCATGCACAATTACATAACGTCCAGGCTGATAAATTTGCAAAGATACTTACTCTAATTAGCACTAATTTTTTGCCCTTTGATGGGAGGTCAAGAGCTGACTGGCAAGCCATAAAGTTCAGACCCAGTTCTTGCCTGCCTTGAAACTCAGCTGTGTTTCTGCTTGGCTCAGACCGTCACCATAGATGATGCACAGGTTCGTCTCTTGACTGAGTTACACAGGGTGGAGGAGGAGATGTCCTGCCTGCTTTGTGAACAACCAGGGAAGGCTGAGGGCACAGTCAAGTGCTTCCCTGCCAGAATGGGCTCCTCCTGTCTGAGTATTTGTGACTCGATGAAGTTCAGGAAGCAATAGGCGTACAGAGGACATAGATACAGACACAGATACAGAGGGAGTTCTGATGCAATAACAACTGACAAAATGCGGAGGCTCTGAGAGTCAGAAGGAGTTGGGATGGGACAGATTTTTAACGCAGATCAGCTATCCAGACTACCACATCACATGAGCCTTTAAATCTTCCTCTTTATTCTATGACGATGCAGTCAGAGCCAGTTGTGACAACTGTGGCTGAGCTGCTGGGAACATGGCTCCCTTTTAAACAAAAACCACTCTGTGTTTTGTGAAAAAATGAGAGCAATGATGAAGATTGAAAGCAGGGAAGTGGAAGGTTTCAATATTGTCACAGAGTTAAATGTTTTGATTTCTCAGGAACAGCCTTTTAATGTGATTGCTTTTTAAGGGTTATTATCCTTACTGTAACATGTTATTAACTAAAAAGCCAAAATTGGCACAAAATGCTTCAGTCAAACTAAAATCTTTTTTGATGTCTTTCATTGAGAGCTGTGAGGATTTTTTGGTTGGGTTTTTTTTTTTTGCCTCTTATTCCTGTCTGGAATAAAAGCAAATGCTGAAGTCCCAGACCCAAGGTGAAGTGCAGCATCGCTCCCTTCTGCGATGTTCTGCAAGTAACGCCATACTCCGGAATATCTGCTTTGCTGCCATTTGTATTTTACGTTACTTCCAGCCCTGCCCGCAGAGCTCTGCAAGCCTCTGGAGCAAGGAAAGCAATAACTGGGAAGGTAACAGAGGATATCCCAGTCTGGTGGTTTGGAGGAGGTTAGTGGGAAGGGAAATGGAGTCTGCACCCGACTGAGAGCCAGGGAAAGGGAATCCTCACGCTGCCTTCACCGTGGGCAGCTGCGCACTTCTCTGTGCCTGCTTCTCCCTGCCAGTGGAGGTAGGGATGCTGTCTTTCCGTGATTAAGTGCTTCACGAGACACAGGTGAAGGGCTGCAGAATAACACTGGGGAAGGAAGTTTTGTTACCACCTCCAGACATCACTGCTGTAACAGTGATGCAAAAAGCAGCAGTAAGAGTGGGAGCTTCTGGTTTAATATCCGGGGGTGAAGGTTTGCACCTGCCTTCAGCTCAGAAAATGCCCAGCTTTGCAGAGCAGGAGCCTGGTGCAAGTGGGCAAAGTTCCTGCTTCTGCTGCCTGCGAATCCTGTGTGTGAGCGCAAGGAGGGAGTGGAAACACAGACTCCCGCCTCCTGTAATAAATAAGTGAGAGAATAGGGTAATTTCCTCTCACCCTGGTGAGCTGTGAGGCTGTCTGCCCCTGCGACATCTGCATGTTCTTACGGCTCAAGGAAGTGTATAATCCCATCCTGAAAGAAAGTGGTTTCTTATGGAAAACCTAAAGATCCCCAGCCTGGATTTTGCAGATGGCTGAAATGGTCATCTCGACAGATGCTAGCAATTAGCCTGGAGAGGAGGCCTGCCATGGGCCCCAAGGGCCACAGGGGCTGCCCTGGCACTTTAGGGTACACAAACCATGGAGGGTGGCTGCACTGCAGCTCCAGAGGGTGCTGGGTTAGACCCAGAGCTGGCTGAACACAGGGTTGGGGGCGGCAGGGGGAAACAGCCCCTCTGACACCCCCGAGAGAAATCTGGACAAGGAGTGCCCAACCAAGACCCTCAGTTCTCCTCTTCCTTTCTGACCCATATGTTGCCCTCGGGAAAGGGGTAGTAACAGGACTGCAGGAGGAGAAATACACAGCTAGAAACCCTGAGTGCCCAGGGCATGAGCATCCCATGCTGGTATGGGCATCCCTTGTCAGGCACCCGCACTAGTAGTGAGTGGGACTTGGGAGCCCCTTAAGTCCCAAACATGGGGCTCTTCCCCAGCCTCTTGCCTTATCTCCCTTTTCAGAAGATGAAATGTGAAAGAGGAGAGGCTGAGCCTCATGAACTCATAGTTTCAGGCTTTTCTTCCACAACTGGGCATTCCTCTTGTCCTTTTATGACTCCAAAAATCATGGCTTTTTAAAAACAATAAAAGCAAAGAAAGACATCATTTGTCAGTATCATCATCTGCAGTGTTTCCTGGCTCGCATCCCCAGTGTCATGTGCCCAGGAGCACCCGCAGGCGGGGAATGGCAGAGGTGGTCCCATGGGAGTCAGTCAGTGGCTGCAACATGAACATGAAACAGTGGTGGTCCCCTGCCTTTCCGTCTGCTGGGCCACCTCTCTTCTACTCAGCTGGCACTTAAAAAACCTATTAAAGGAATATAGATTAGCTCCTCCCCTGGTCAATGGTTTCAAGAATATCAAGAGGGGACTGAAAGATCCTGGTCAGGCTATGGCGAGGTAACATGGTCAGGTCTCACTGTCCCTGAGGGGAGGCAGCTCACCCTGTCCCAAGAAGAATTTCACTTGGAAAGGGAAAAAATTACAATCAGTCTATGAAGTTCACCAGGGACCTCACTATTATTAATTACTTTAAATGGAAGATGTTGTGTACTCTGGTGGTGGGGAAAAGGCACCGAGAGAGAGAAAGGGAAAGAGAACACAATAAGCCATGAAATCTGCTGGGACAGATGCAGATTTCCCAGCAGGGCTGTTTGAAGGGATTGCATCTGGAAACCCACTTTCAGCCCCTCGGCTGGGGAAGGAGAGGGAAAAGCTGGGGAAGAGGTGAGCCCACCGCCTCCCAGGCTCACCCAGCTCCCACCAGTTCTGGGGTGCTGCTAGTGGCCCCATGGCTCCCCACAATTCTGCTGCCTCCTCACTTTGTCTTGCACACTAACTCTTGTCTGAGATAGAGATTACAGCCCAGGTTATCTTTGGTGCTTGTCCTGCATCATGCTAAAACTTGCTTTTCCTGACTTGGTTGCAAATTGTGAACAAAGGAGGGCACTTTTGGAGGGAAATGCTTCAGTACTCCCTCCTGCTTACAGATGGTATTCCAGAGAAGAGATAGCAAAAGCCCCATCTCCTCTGCCATTTGCAATTTGTCGCAACAAAGCCCTGGAGAGGAATACGGCTGCAGGTGTGCTGTGGGGGAAGATGCAGGCACGGGGCCCCTAGAGCATCCTTCTGTCTCCCACTTCAGCGAATGGGGACCTGCCCCTTTTTATGGACCCATTTGCAGATTCTAAGTGTATTAGCATAGCCCCGGCAGGACATTTGTCATCTGCAGGAATACTAATTGTCTTAGAGAGTGCGGAAAATTAAGGGGCATGAATAAGGTATTTGATATGCAATTTGCATGGATTCCACAATAACTAATTAAGCTTCAGGTAAAGGATCAGTTAAAATTCTGAAGTTAAAGAGAGTTAGTTATACATTTCATTCCCACCAAGACTGTGAGAGTCCCTGAAAACCACTTTGGAAAATTAGGGAGGAATATTCCTCCCCCACACTTGTACTTATCTTCGATATGTGTGTGTGGGCCTCCCGAATGAAAGACGTGTGATATTGCAGCAGGGAAACGCAAGCTGCAAAATTCAGATGACAATGGTTCCCAAGGATGCAAGCCGAAGAGATGCTCATGATAGGCAGCAGTGACATGGGTTTAACTGAGGATCCTCCATGAAACAAAGTCACAGGTCTGCAATACAAACCTTGCCCCTAACGACGAGGGAGAGGGAAGCCAATTTCAGCCTATTAACATTTATTTAATGAAAGGTGGTAACTAGATAGGCCCAGTTCAAAAAGTAGTTAAATGCATCTCCTGGTTCACATGCATTCTTCCACAAATCAGAGGACAGAGCTGTGTTTTGTGGATCATAACTGGAGGTGTCATGTGGATTTCTAAAAGCCTGCTCTCTGGAAAGGGATAACTGTGAGATGCAGACAATAAGTCTGGATGTAGGACTGTCAGAAAGATCCCATACAAGACAGTTTTTAAAAATTAATGCTGCAGGATGCTATACCTTTGCATCACCTATTGAAAATACTAACCCTACAGAGAGTTACAGGCAGTAACAGGCAAAAGCTCTTAGGTAGCATCTTGTTGCAATCTCTGATGGAAACAGAGAGAGAAACTCAGGTCAGTTTGAGGTGCCAGTAGAAAAAGAGAATTGATGCTGAGAAACAGAGGCTTGTGCTAGGACCTTAATTCAATAGACCTGGTTTCTATGTTGCTTTGTTTTTTTTTTTTTAATCACATCTACAGTCTCTGGTTTCAGATCTTTTCAGTAAGTACATTCTGACATTGATATAATGCAGTCTGATATTAAAAACATTAAGACAGCGCTGAACCAATTTGCAGACTAGAAGAATTTTAGCTGTTAGACAAAAAGAGGAGACCTATGAATACCTGGGAGGTAGAAAAACATTGTTATTATAACCTTATATTCAGCTTTGTTTTGAGATTCTTTGCATCTAGAAAGAAGACGGAAGACGGTTGTTTCTGAAGCAATTTTACTTTTGAACGGTGATGGAGAATCATAACCAAACTCGCTTGGCTGCTTATGGGATCTCCTAGCCCATGGCAATATGAGGCAGCTCCCAAACTCTGACAACTGTAAAATGGTTGCTTTTGAGAATAAACAGATAAAGTCAATGAGCCACCTGCCTGTGCCATCTAGTTTCTGTACTACCCACCTGTTTTCTTCCCTCTCATTATACATTCCTGAAAAAGCAAGGCCAAGAAATTCTCCTGGAAAGAGTGCATTGTAATAAAACGTAGCTTTTGCCTGTTCTAGCACTTGGAAATTGTGTTTTGATTTATTATGTGTGGTTTGGCAAATCTGCTTTTGCAAGCTGCAGGCAATTGTCTGTAGAAACCATGCTTGCTCTGAATGCAACGAGCACAGAGGCCTCTGATGTGCTCCCTAGAGATCACCGTAAATGGAGCCAATAAAACAGAAAGCCAAAGGAAACATTTGTGTTACAGTCCAGAAGGAACCAGACCTTGGTTTTATCAGTCTCCTCAGTCTTCCGTGATGGAAAGCTTCTCTAAATGTGCTCGTCATTAAGTCAAGGTAAACACATTCTGCATCCCCAGTCCAGAAAATACGAACTGTGCACTGGGACGTCTACACCCCAGGTCCATCAGCATCCCTGACACAAGGCTCAACTTCCTCTCCAGGGGAGGGGAAGACTGATGTCGAGTGCGCAGCACCTCATGCTGCACGTGCTGGAGCAGTGCCTGGGAGGGCAGCGACTTGGTGTCCCCCACAAGAACATCATGGGCTTTAGTACAGTTGGAGTCCAGGGGGCTTGAAAATCCTTACGTAGTGAATTCTGCAAAATCAGTCCATGCTGTTAGCCTGGTCATGTACAGCAGGTGTTCACGGACGCTACAACCATCCTTGCTACCAGCAGCATTTCTGTCTGCCCATTGAGGCTAGACTGGTATAGGCAACAGCCCTGGATGGGAGCTCAGGAAACATGAGGTTCTTTTTGATCTGCTGCCTTTCTGGAAATTATTGGAGAGTTTATGTGCAGGGTGGCCCATGTGCACCAGCAAGCCAGGAGTGAGCAAACCCCACGCACCCACATTAGAAATGCTGTGGCTGGGTACTTTTTCCCAAGCTCCAGCCAGCCCCAGAGAGCAGGACCTGCCAGGGCACAGCATATTTATGGAAGGGTAAAATTCCTCTCTCTGCAGGTCAAGGCCCGTGCAACATTCAAATCCCACTGAAGTGTATCCTGATCAAAGACCCTGGGGCAGCATTTCAAGTCACTATGGGTAGATACGCTGAGAAAAGCCTTGCAGAAAATCTCATCCTGAGATGTCCGCTGCTGATGATGCTGACGCAGAAATCTGTTCTTGATCCTACCGGGCTCCAGGACAATTATTCCTGTGGGTGAAGTTGCTCATGTGCGTAAATATGTGTGGGAATGGAGCCTTTGGCCAGTGCCACTTAGCAGAGTTTTTCTCACAGCCTTGACTAGGGTTTTACTCCTAAATCTCCTTAATGATCCCAGGACACACCCACACTCATTCCCTGCTTAGCGGGGCTGAGCAGAGCAGTAAGGAAGGGGCAAGGAAGCCACAAGCGTGGGAGGCTCAGGAAGGGCCTCCAAGCACTGGACTATGGTCTTAAGTAGCAGCAATGCCTTTTTCTGCTGGTGGATTTGCTATCCACACAGTTAAAGGTTATGGTTGTACATTTTGGCTAAGAAATGCCTGGATTTTCTTTCTGACTCTGCACCGTTATGTATTGCACGTTTCCAGCATAGTGGTCAGCTTTTGGTCACCAGCCCTTTCACAGCACAGCCACAGGGAAGGTGATATTCTTTCCCTTCTCAGTACAAAAATCAGGTCCTTGTTTGTAGTATCTTGATTTTTGAGGAAAGTGAACAATCACTGCAGAGTCTTTCCAGAGAAGCCTCCTCTTTAGTGTTGTTGGGAAAGTCTTCCCTGTACATTTCAAGTTCTGGAAGTTTTGCTAGTGTTGGTGCTTTTGACTTGTGCCTGGATGCAAAATTCAGCAAAGACCTTCAATATCTAACCAGCCTGAGAACTCCTGGATCCTGTACGAAAGTTTTAGGCATTTACCCTGGTGGTCATTTCCCAGTGGGATTGCAACCTTATGGAGGAGCTGCACAGCTGTTTGCTCTTCCAGAGCAGCCAGCACCACTTTGCCTAAAAGCTTCTGTCCCAGGAATTAGGTTTCTGCTGTGACAGTGCTCAATAGGCACGTATCTTACTTCCTCAGCCAAATCTATGCAGACACCAACCCTCTGCGCAGTATGTAAGCAGAACCAGCTGAGCTTTACTATGCAGCACTGTGGTGTTTACTCCCAGTGTAAGAGTCCTTCCAGAAACCCAGTCACCCTGTGCCACAGCACCTTATCATCTTTCCTCTGCCACATCCAAATGGTCCTGGGAGGTAAGGAAGCATCACGAGCATTTCTGTGGTCCATGTCAATCACTGATGAGAGTCACTCAGCAGGATCTGCACTTCAGCAACTTGCACAAGGTCTGACACACAATGTTTGTGCACAGACAGGCACACTTGAGCTGGGGCAGAGCAAGCAGCTGAATTTGTGACTCAACAGTCCCAATCAAGTGCTTTAAATGTCAGGTTCTCCTTAGCATTGTCAACCCTTGGCAGCATCTGGGTGCTCAGTGTTACCAGTGGCACTCAACATGGAGCTGTGCTCTGCTACACGGGCAAAATCAAGAGGAGAGAGATCATGCTAAAATGTGCAGCAGTCTCCACTTGAGTGCCTACCCACACCATTGCCACTGCAGACCACCAGGACCACTACAAGCAAAAGGTCTTCATGACAAGTCCAGAAAAACTCACTTGTAAGTACGCTGATGAACCTCCTGAAAAGTCAGAAAAAGACCACAAAAATGTTCTCTTAAGTGCCTGAAACACACAGGCACATCTGAGCTCGCTTCTAGAAAGTCTACGTGCGTGTAGAAGGGGAATTATTGCCGAGCAGATGCATACTCAGGACCTGTCCCCCGGTGCAGCTCTCTGGCGTGTGGATTGTGAGAGGGTGAAGGAGGAAGCCGCTCGCATGCCCCCGGCAATCTGTCATCCCTGGGTTCAGGCTGCAGTGAGCAAGCATCAGCACCACGCACCGTTTAATTAACCTTTCCACAAGTTGTAAGATGAGCCACCTTTGTTCACCACGAGATTTATTTTCAGCACTACATGACGGCAACAGAAAACAGATATTGCAATTTAACAGGAAAGGGAGTGGAATGGGGGCAATACGGTTCCATTAGGGAAATTGTTTTAGCAAAATGTAGCGTTCTAATTTTTTTACAGTCTCCTCTAGCAAATTCATTCTCTTTCTCATACGTCAAGGTTCCAGAAAAATACTTGTGTCACATTCATTTCTCCTCAGCATGCATGTAAAAGGCACCCTGGGCCCACGAAGCAGAACTGCAGCGTCAGAGATTCACAGATGTTCCGCCTGCACCATATGGTGCGTCAGGCACCGTTCCCTGCAGAGCAGCTTCTTGCACTGAAAGTCAATGTTTTTCCCACACATGGGAAAACCAAACGGAGTGGCTATAAAAGGGAATAAGGAAGAACAAAACAGCAACCAATGAAGCAAAGAAAACTGCTCTGAAAAACCAACCCAGGATGGTAGTACATAGACTTAGATAACGTTGTGCGCACCAGTGTAAAAAGCTGGCTGCACACTTTTGAGTGTTTATTGTGAATTTAAAGCACAAATGAAGAGTACATTAGACAATATGCTAAGTTGTATCCCAGCAATATATGCTATTATCATCTTGTACTCCAGCATTCAGGCACTTAAGTACAGAGGGCTCTGGACAAAAGACTTTTTATAACTGTCTGTGTTTCGTCAGAGGGAAGGAATATTGTCAGCACAGCTTGCAAATGTCATTACTGGAAAACGTAGAGTATTTCTACAGAATCTTTCATTTAAATCCACCCAGTGCAGTAAGGATTAATTTGTTTTAAATTGACAAAAAAAATAACCAGAAAATAAATGGATTAAAGTAATATAAGACTTTCCAAGTCCTCAGCCTATGTGACCTAACTCTGTCTGTCAATCACGTAGATGTGTTCAAAAAGCTTTTCTAAGGCACTAATGTCAAGAAGACACCTATGGTAAATCCTATTTGACCTTTCTAGGGTCAATGTACCTAGCTCCCAGCTACAGCTGTGCAAACCTTCCCCAGGAAATGTATCCAGCCGCGCTCTGCCCATCGCTTTGGGCCGTGCTGTAACAGCTTTTCATAAATGTATTCCTGGTGTAGAAATAGCCCTTCAGGGCAGGATGCAAAGAACATCGGCTCCGGTCAGAGCTATAAGCTGAGCATAAAAAGCAGCCCACACCATTATCTAATTGAAGATGTCCCTGCTCCTTGCAGGGGGGTTGGACTAGATGACCTTTAAAGGTCCCTTCCAATCCTAACCATTCTGTGATTCTATAATTTCCTCCTGCCCC
The DNA here is from genome assembly GCF_036417535.1 of Chlamydotis macqueenii. Classification (NCBI taxonomy): domain Eukaryota; kingdom Metazoa; phylum Chordata; class Aves; order Otidiformes; family Otididae; genus Chlamydotis; species Chlamydotis macqueenii. Next base: position 97,898,219 of record NC_141558.1, on the reverse strand, counting down.
TTGGTTTTCCTTCAAGAAGTTGCCATCTAAAGAATGATCCAATCATGAATCAGCCCAAACTTGCTCAAGAGGAGAAATCTGGCCAGGAGCATGACACACAGCCACATCTGAAAGCCTATGCAGCTGCAACTGTGCCATACAACGTGGGGAGGGGGTGGTAAAGCTCTTCAGACCCCAAGAAGCTTTGGACCTGACAAGATCACAGGTGCTTCAAGCATCTCCTGCAAGTGTGGCAAATGTAGCCAGGATTAAGGAAAAGAAAACACTCTCAACTGAAAGCTGAACCTGTTCATAGTAGAAGATGCATATATATGGTTGTGGATGCCCTAGCCCTGGAAGTGCTCAAGGCCCGGTTGGATGGGGTTTTGAGTGACCTGGTCTAGTGGAAGGTGTCCCTGCCCACAGCAAAGGGGTTGGAATAGGATGATCTTTAAGGTCCCTTCCAACCCAGACCATTCTATGATTCTAAGATTCTCCAGCCCACAGAAGTAGGAAACCCACTGATGTTCACTGTACATATAGACTCTGATTGCCAGATCCTTTTTCTGTGGGCACATTTTTTTTTACACAGGACATCCCACAGGCTTCAGAGGGACAAGTCGTTCAAATTTGAGACAGTGTCCCATTGCTACTGGTGTGAACAAGTCAAAGGCAGCAAATAATGATTTCAAGCCCTCTTTTGGACATGCCAGACTGAAGTAAATGCCTGAATCATCTCATCTCACGTTTTCACTGTTGTCAGCCTCCAGCCCTCACAGCAGAGCCAATGGAGTGACTCTGGCGCAAAAGCAGAGTGATAGCCAAGCCCCCGGGCCCCCCACGCACACGCTATCGGAGGGAACTGGTACCAGGCTCCGCTGTGTAAACAACCAGGGCAAAGGAGAAGGAGGTGGCAGTGGGGTTAAATATCTGCTTTCTTTTATGAGACCACCTACAAAATGTTGCAAAGACCCTGCAACAAAAATAATCTGCCACGATTCCAGTGTTAGGCAAAATATAAACAAGTTAAGTGCTCTGTTAAAGAGAACATCTGGGAAGTTGCGGCCTGCACAGATGTTTTCACAAGTTGTTTTTTACAGAAAAGTAACCCTGCTAAGCTTCCTGCCTCTTCCATCTTCTCTCTCTTGACTGTGTTTATCAAGTCGAGATATAAACACATTAAAAAACCTTTAGAGGCCCGCCTCACATTGTATTATTAATTTGGGATTAACTGAAGGTTGACAGCTGGTTTTGGTTTGACCCCTGGCTCTTTTAAAATCACTCCACATGAATAATTAACCATCCATTTACATTGACTGGATTTTACATACATACATACATACATATATATATATATATACACACTTATACACATGTATGCTGTAGTCTGCCAGAAATGACCGTTCGGCTCAGCACTTGGATCGCACAGGGTGCCCCGGGGTCCTGAGCAGTCAGAAGTGAGCGTCACAGGTAGTTTCAGGAGTCTTGGGGCAGGAGGCAGAGGCTGGATGGACTGCCTGAAGAGTCTCTAGGTGAGGAAGATTTATTGCCTGGGGAGGTACAAGGGGTATGGTGGTTAAGGCAACTTTGATTTTAGCATCAGGCTCCCGTAGCATGGAAAGATTTTTTTAATTTTGGATTTAAAAAAAAAAAGAAATTTTTGAAAATTATTTATCTTTTCTTAATTCTGTAAAAAAAAAAAATCTTGCCTCATTAAAATAGAAGAAGTAAATTGGGAAGGCTAATTGGAAGAGTAAATACTAAGACCATCATAAAATACAAACACACCTGTTCCTAGAAATACATGGGATAAGAAATTTGTCCACTGGGTCACTAGAAAACAGAGCAATTAAACAAAGCAGTAATCTTATGCCAGAATAGGTATTTGATCCCTTTAAATGGAAATCTTTTCCACAGAGGGTGCTGGAGAGGCTTGCTACACTCAGGTAATAAAAATAAGGCACCACAAGAACCTGAGGTGTTGAAAGAGGAGGTGCTGAAACAAATTAATAAACTAAGTACTATGAGTCACTGGACCCAGATGGTAAATACTAATGAGACCTGAGGTTGGAGAATTCAGTGACTGAACTAACAAAAATATGCTCGCTCTCACTCACTAAAACGGGTCCATGTCCCAGAGGACTAGCAAGCCGTGGAGGCTGGGCCTATGTCTTCAGCCCAGCCCCTGTCTGCAAGAGGGGAAGGTCTGGGTCAGGGGGGGCTACCTCAGACCTGCTAAGCTGGTTGAAATTCAAATAGAAAATAAAATTTTGAGGCATCTGAATGGTGATGATGGGCAGTGATTTGCAGTGGCGTCTGCTGCTGGAAGGCAAAGCATCTCCGCTCTGTCCAGCTAGCCGGCCAGTAGCATGGTGCCTAGGGATGGTGGAAAGGATGGTCACAGGCAGTGTAGGGTCTCGAAGCCATGGCCTCGCCAGCCAGGTAGTTACTTTTGCCAAGCAAGCAGTATAGCTGAGATCTCAGTGTTGGTGAACACATTGAATGTGGGTGTAACACTACTGGGAACATGGTTACCTCCACGGGGTGGTGGGACCACAAGCAAATGTGATACTGCCTAGCAGTGACACTGGTGAGACTGAAAGGTGGAAAAGCAAGATAAGATTAAAAAAAGCCAACAACTGTGAAAAGTACTTGAGATGCTTTATACTGTTTCACTATTGGTGATGTAAATTTATTACTGGAACCATCAACAAGAGGTTCCTCCATTTCATTTGTTGCTCTTTACAATTTTGCTTCAAAAAAACAAAATGTGATCAGAGCATTGCTGTTGGGACTGGCGAAACCTGGGAGTTACTGTGGAGGAAGAGCAAAAGGGCTGCATGATGATGAGATGATTAGTGTAACTTGAAAAAAATGGAACAAATAAACACGTAATAAGCAAGAGAGAAGCTAGCTTCTCACCATGTTATTTGTTCTGCTCCCTCCTTGGTTGAGAGCCTTCCAGGCTATCGGCTCAGATGGGATTTTTGTCAGTCCTTGGAGACTGGGGAAGCCTCCACTGCCTGCCCAATTTGAGGTGCCTTAAAATAAGTCTGATTTTCTGCCTATGCTAAACACTCACTTCTTTTGAGATATAAGTTGGTTCCTCTGCAGAATGAAGGCATTAGAATAAATGAATGAATAAACAAATATTAATTGAAATGCATATATATCATGTTTTATTATGTATACTATGAATACATTTTATATACACTGTATAAAAATAATCTTTTTTTACAAACCCAGCCTGCCTTCCTCTGTGACCCGAAGGTACCCTCTGTGCCTTGGGCTCCGTTGCAGTCTCGATGAAGTAGCAACAGTCACTCAGCTGTTGACACATGCCCTGTTATAAGCTGGATCTTGAGGAATTCCCAGGTTGGCTCTGTGGCTGGGGCCGTGGGGAAGCTCCTGCTGGAAAGCAGTGCTGCGGCACTGGAAATTCAAGTCGTGGAGCAACTTCCAGTCCTTCGTTTTACTGTGACTGGCAAGAGGCAGGAGGCACGTAGGTCTGTCCCCAAAGGCCACGTAACTCACACCTCCCTGCTGAGAGAAGCCCCAGTCACCACTAATGAAGTGGCAGTGACTAGCCGTGGCCCCAGAGGACATAGAGCGGAGTGGGAAGGCAGCTACCAGCACGTGTGGGAGGGAGCAATGCCTGTGCCTTAGTCCTCAGCCGCCATAGGGATGTGGCCCCCAAGGGATGTTGTACAGCTGGGCCATGCCTGTTGTGCACCCACCACGGGCACCTGGAACCAGAAGATGTGGTGGGACATAGAAGTGAGGCTCCTTGGTAGCAGCTTCTCAGCACAAATTGTGTTTATACACAGGCCTCAAACTAAATGTGTTGCGGTTTCACGTTGCAGAGTGCACAGAACCTGAGGATTGTACTCCTGCTTGCTAGGGATGAAGCCAATTAATACAGGAAGGCAAAGGAAACCCTGGGACTGCTTTACTGCTCTTTGATGAACAACTAGTCAGAGCAGTGAGGAGCCTCTAAAACCTGCATATTTCCCTCTTGATTTTCTCTCCCATCTCAAAATTCTGGCGCAACCAAAGCAAGTCAGAGATTTCAGGGGGTGATGGCCACTCCTCAGCTCTGCATCATGGCCTGGTGACAAAGAGATTTGCCCATCTGTTCTAGTCTCCTGACATTTTAAAAAGTCACTGCACTCCTTTTCTCCCAAAGGGACAAGCAAGAATCAATTCAATTTGCAATCTGAAAAGACAAACATCCCTTTCTCTCCAACCTAGCATAGGAAGAAAATACTGAATTCTGCCTTGTTGACTGCAGAAGGAAAAGAAAGATTTGTCTCTTTCTCTCTCTCTCTCAGTTTCTTCCTTTTTATTTTATGATCACAGGCTAAAGCAGAAGATTTATTTAAGATTTATTTATGGCTGTGAACATCATTTATCCCTGGAGATACTGAGCAGCGGGACCTTTGGCTTGCAGAAACACGTGGCACTCCTGGCTCTGTTTCAGACCACGTGCCTCACTGTCTCCCAAGTCCCATGTTTGAATAAACCCCCAAAACTCCAGGACAAATTCACGTAAATCTGCACAGTTTGACCAGTTTTCATCATGCATCTTGGATCTGTGCTGTGGATATTCAAAGAAATTGCCAAATGACCTGGACCATCTTGTTATCAGGGTCTCTTGCGTATTTTATACAGCTGGGTGTGTTTGTATTCATCTTTTCTATCAATCAGACTTGTGCCCAGAGATCAGGTCTTGGCATCTCTGGCTGTGGACACTTACATTTCTTTTGCAAAATCTGGACAGGTTCAGTTCAGTTTAGTTTTGCACCAGGGACAGAGATGGGGACCTCGCAGTAAACCTCACTGAACTGCGTTGTGAACTCAGAGGTTTTGGGACTGATCTACCCCAGCGCAGCCAACGGAGCCATCCCCTTTTTCACCTGAGCCATTGCGGTGTGTGTGGTCTGGGCCACATGCTGTAGCAATGGGTGACGATTTCTCCCTCTGACCCCGATCTCCTGGGTGCCTGGAGCCAGCCTGTGAATTTCTGTGTCCGTGGGGCCTGTGGGAAAATGCAGAGAAAAGTATTTCTCTCTTGAAATTCCAGCCATCTACAGAAAGGGGCTGTGCAATTGTTTGTGCTGTGCAGAGTACAAAAAGGGCCCAGAGCTAAGGGCTGGCACTGGGGGCTGCTGCCACCACTGGAACAATAACCAGTGGCAGCAAACAATGGCTTTTGTCTGCTAACAACAGTTAGTGACAGGGATGGGGGCAAGCAGCTTGCACGTCTTGTCTCACTCTCATTTTAGGAACAAAGAGCAAAAGAGATTCTTTTGAGGAAAACAGGGAGTTTTCCTCAAAAACTTGAGAAATAAAGCGCTTCAAAATTCTCAGTGTCACTCCTTCCTCCTGCTTTTTTAACAGTATAAGTATGCTGAAGGTAAAGCTCCAGATTTCTACCAGAGACCTCAGCTCATTGCTTCCAAGCAACATTGTCCACCACCTCCCAAAAAGTAGGTGTCTTTTCTAGTCTGGAGCATGCCCATGAACCAGTTCCTTGGCCCTACAAAAATTTATTGGAGAAAAAGCCAAAAGCATCTTCAAGTGGCTTTGCCAGTGCGCCAGGCTCCCCAGCCACCAGCGCTGGATCTGTTAGCATGTTCATGGAAGGTGACTAGAGCTTTGTTTAAAATCTTCTTTAAAATCCATTTCTGCTTCCAAGCCTGTGAGAAATCATGGCCCCGACCTCTGGGAGGCTGCATGATGGGTGAGATGGGAGGCAATAACTAACGGAGGAGAAAGGTAACATTTGCACTAATATCCTACCGGTGCTATTTTGGGCAATGCAGGAGCCTACTACTAGCAAAGCAGCCTGATTAGCATAATAATCTGTGTGCATCCACACTTCCATCAGAATCATTTATTGCTTAATTGGATGTAGTAAAAATGGAGATATCAGCAGGTCGCATCATTAGCCTTCCAGCTACTTGCTCCCCATGGTGCCAGTCACAGCTCTTGCTGTCCTGCAAGGAGAAAATGCCAGTGTAAAGAGGTCGCATGGAGGGGACAGCCCCAGAATGGCTTAATTAGAGCTCATTTTTGCCAGTTGGGGCTGAACGCCAGAAACAAACATGAAAAACCATGCTGCTATTCTTCGCTCTTCAAGAAGCAGTTGAAAGGGGCAAACTAGCCCACCATTGTTGTCAGGTTTGATTCCTCCTCTCGTTTTTATTTAGCTTGTGCCTGCACTTTACCTGTTCTGCTCCTCTTGTGGGGCTGAATAGAGGGACAGGCGCCAGGAAACACAAAATAGCTTCTCTAACAAGCTTCTTGACAAACTCTTCCAACTCCATTTTCACAAGTACTGGCAGAGGGATGGCTTTGCTCATAAGTAGATCTGCTAAAGCTGGGAGTCAGTTCAAATCCTGGCTGTGCCCAGTACTTTCTCCATGACCTTAGGACATCCCTTAAGCTAGCTGGGCCTCTTTCTCCCATCTCTAAACCACGGAAGCTGCAATAACTTATCACGTTCCCTGCAAATGGAAGCTGCTAGGGACATATAATTTTGAGGCTGTTTGCAAGCTTGCAATCTGTTTCTCCAAATGGAAAGTAATCCCTGCTATAGTTTTTTTCTTATTCCTCTTTCTTTTAAAACACAGCCACAAATCTTCATATGAATTTGGACCTAATCCTTGGAAAAAAAGCATGTTTGCACAACTGAGCAGAGAACTCGCTGAAGATTAGTGGTGTATTTCAAGCAGGCTACAAGCAGTGGCCAGGGACTTGTCTCATCCACGAAAAACACCTGCTTCTTTGCGGTTCCTCCGCCTGCTGTGAGAAGAGGGGTAGGCAGCAGCTCTGCCTAGAAAAGCATGACTCAGGAAAGCTTTTTCTGCTCCTGTAGCTGATTTTCACATGTGTTGTGTATTAAAGAGGATATGAGGTTGATGCGTTCTCGTTCCTGATACGAAACAAAATTTTTACGGCTTATTTTTATTGGACTCGGCGGAACCCCAGTTTTCATCCAGGGTCCTGTTGCGTTAGGCACGGTCCAAGCCCAGGACTCAAGAGCTTATTGTGACTGTAAGAGGAATGACTGAAGGATACGGCTTTGATTTCAGCGTGGGTTTTAATGCCCTGCTAAGGAGCACAGTTAAGATTTGTGGTTAGGAAAACCATACATGTGAGGCTTAAGCCAAAAAAAGGGAGAGGTAGCCTGATGCAGTCCAGGAATTGTTTGCCACGATGTTTTCAGAAGGTGGCATGTCAAAAAAAAGCAGCAACTTCAGGCAGTGCCTGGCAAGCAGTTCTGGGTGAAGACAGGTTGAAAAAGCCCGGTCAGTTCAATTAAATTCCTGAGGCACCAGCATTTTTAGGTCCCATAAACCGTGTTCTTGCTGCTGTAGCTGCAGAGCTTGTTCACCTGCTCTCACAAGATCAGGGCCTTTGGATGCTCACTGATCCATAGGTTTCGAGGTATGAGAGGCTGTGAGGGCTGTGCTTCCAGGGCAGTAGAGTTTGCCAGAGGCACTGTGAGAAATTAAGAAGTGGGATAAATCAGCTTTTTGGGCTATATGAAAGGTGCGCATATGCCTTAATGCCCAAATTTACAAAAAAAAAAAAAAATAGTATTTCTGCTGCATTTGCTGGTGAGTGTAAGAGGCACTGAGGCAGAAAGGAGCAGCATGGGTTGCTGGGATTTTGGTGGCCAGGCAGGGGCTGTGGGAGGGTGGGAAAGTTCAAGGCAGAGCCTGGCGCGGGGTGAGGGTGGGACAGAGCTGGGGTCCCTGCATGGGGCATCACCAGTAGCCAACATAGTTCCTCAAGGAGGAAACCTCTGGCCAATGAATCCCCAAAGCCTGCTTTTTTCAATGATAAGCACATGCTGCTTTCTTCAGTGATTAATGCCTGTGAGGTGCTTGGGAGGGCTGGCGACTGTTGTGGCTGACAAACAGGACCAGGGTTTTAGGAAATCTGCTTGTAAAGTACCTTATGTTTCACGTACCATTTCTTGCTTGTATTCCAGGGACTCAGAGAGTTTGGTTGCCGGCTGTTACTACCAGATCTGTGATCAGCTGGTGCATCCCCAGTCTCCTGGGAAAGGATTTCTAATGAGGATAGAGGCCCCAGGGCTACGATGCGAAACAGAGACTGCTGCAGCACATGCAGGGTGGGTAAGATCAATAGGAAATGCAGATTTGCAACATGTTAGAAATATGACAGCTCCCCCACATGCCCTGGGGAAAGGATTTTAAAATCTTTTAAAGGAGTGGCAGAAAGACTACATCTCATTTTTATCTGTGTGTATATATATACTCATAGATAGAGGTACGTGCACAGCAGTAAGAAGCAATCTGCCACCTCACGTCTGAAATATTTGCTAAGGATCGTGGAAAGGTTGCTCAAGTTACTAAAAGAGCTTTATTTTCCTGCAGGAGACGTAAGCTGTGCTAATCCACACAAAAAGGAGCCCCGATAGGGAGTGGGAAGCGGCTCCCAGTCCCGCGCAGTCCTGCGGAACGCCGAGCAGCCAGCGTGGCCGGTCTCTGCAGGGCTGCCTCCCAGCAGCAGCCACTGCTGCCGTGGCTCCCGATGGCTGCTGGAGGGTTGGAGGCGAGCATTTGGGTCTTCCCTGCCACCCTTAATTCCCCAGCACTTGGCAAGCCAGAAGTGGTAAGATGAAATAACAAAGTATAAACAAGAAGTGAGGTGCAAGTTTTTAACAGCCAGCATAAATAACTGCTGAAAGCATCCACTGAAGGATGCCGTGAAGTTGCCACCACTTGAAGCCTGTAAAATTCAAGAGCAAATCTTCTAAATCACCACTAAAATTCAGCCACACATTAGTCAAGCTGGTTGGGTAAAAACTGAAGTGAAATTCCTGGCCTGTATTACACAGATGGACTGACTAGGTCATCATCATAAGTCTCTTCTGGGCTTTAAGATCTTGAGTACATAGCTGTAATGTACCAGAAACACCATGAGGAGTCAGGTGCTGGCATCTTATCACCTGGTCAATCAGCACCTGCTTTCTGGCTGCCTGCTGTGCTTAAAGGTGCAAGAAATACCACAACCTACTTGAAACATATTTAAATTCTTGTTCGTGCGCTCTGTCACCTCCTGCAATGGGTTCGTTCCTGCTGGGAGGGAAGCTGCAATCTGCCCGAAGGCTGAGTGCAGAAAATAACTGCTGCCCATAAATGGTAGAAAAACTGCTGCCCATAAATGGTAGAAACCTTAGAAAACGTGTCCATGCCTCTCCACGGTCCCATAGGAGCAGCGCCTGAGGTCCTGTAAACTCTTACCTGACTGCAGCCCCAGCCCACTACCATGTGCAAGAGGAGGGGTGATTATCCATTTGGAGACACTCCTCCAGAAAAATAGGTTCAGGGAAACTTGCTGTCATTCATGCTGAAAAAAAAATCCTCATGCTCTGAGACCAAAGCATGCCCCTGCAGAAGTGCAGGTTCCAGTTCTGCGTAGGGGTAGAAGGACAAAGCAAGTGATTTTGCATCTTTCCCTGATGTGAGCTGCCAATAAGCTGGTACCTCCCAAGGCCAGCGGCCACCTTCCCGCTCCCTTGGTCACCACGTCGCTGGATTAATAGTCCGTCCTCCCCTCACTGTAGCTGAAGTCATGGTCTTGGCCTAGACACCCAGTGGGAGGGAGATGGACTGTATCCCATCATGGTGACCTGTGCCTTCAAGGAAAGGCTGGGACAGCTCAGCTCAACTCTGCAAGGAGCCCGACCCACTCCTGTGTTTGGTTTGGGGCTGGAAAGGTTCATTCTGTAATTAACAGCAGCTGATGTAATTTTCATGATTATGTTATTACCAGCAAAGGAACTAACAATTTGTCCTGTAACACACACATAACCAGCTCCTACGTGGCATTTAGTGCTGCCAGCCTGCCTGGCACAGCTCTCCGCTCCCGGAGCTGAGAGCAGCGTTCCTGGCGATGCCAGGCTCCTTGTCAGCTCTTGGTCAGCCACCGGAGTGGGGAGCTCGCACTTGGCAAGCACCCTACACATGTCTGTCGCTTTTCCTAGCAGGAGCTGTGGTGATGTGTCCTGCAGCTCTGCAAGCCAAATACTAAATGCATCAGACAGGGCATTTGCAGCTAAAAATATCGCTGAGCAATTTGCCTGAGAAAAGAGCTTGTCCCCCCTGGTTGGCAGCCGGATGACTTTGCCTCAATCGCCCCAGCTAGAGCAGCCTTGTGCAGTCCTGGTGTAAAACCATTTCACATATTATAGCGTGATAACATTGGCAGGAGAGTTTAATCTCCCAGAGAATGGAAGCTGTGCGTGCTAAATCCTGGTACACGAAAATGACTCCAAAGCACGTTCCTTCAGTGAGACGACGAAAGTGTGACCACCAGCTCACATTTACACATTTATGTCGAAGTTTATGGTATGAAGCAGCTTCTCATACCACAATCTCTGTTCATTGAGAAAGTTTATGATTGAGGGAAGACCAAGTGAAATCCCCATTCATTCATCAGACTACTGTATGGTCATCACTTTTCTCCTATATGTAATAATTATAATACACAGCACTTTGGCAGCTCATCCCAGAATTTCAAAGCACTTCAATTAAGCCTCCTGATGCAGCTGAGAAGCAAGGCCAGGAATACACTCTCTCAATTAATCATTAATAAGTTTGGAGTACATGATATATAGAGGTTAAAAATAACATTTTGTGAACATAATACATGATCTCGATAATAAAGCTAGAAATAATCTTGTTCACCACTGGGCAAAGACTCAATGTTAGAACAAGTGCAAGGCTGCCTCCTGCAACCTCAGAACCCGCCTCTCGAGAGCAGTGGGACTGAAGCTGCCGAGGCACCAGCTGAATTTTGAGAAAGAGCAGAGTTTTTTACCCAGAGTCCCACTGCCTTGCCCTGTTGCTCACCTGCTTCTTCCACACCTGCTTGGCCAGGCAGAGGCGGGCAGCACTGGGGCGAGATGGGGCAGCCCAAGCTGGATCGCCCAAGCTCCTTTTAGACTTTTCTGACTCCCAGAAGATTTCGGCTAACTTGTGGAGGCAAAGGTGACAGGACAGATTTCATTGCCAGCGCAGCGCTGCCAGCTCTCCTTGTGAGTCCGTTTTCCTCCAAGCTCTGCTTTCCCCGGGGAGTGGGTTATCTCAGACTCTCCCCACTCCTAGGAACGGCAGCACAGATCTAACTCACCCTGCAAAATAAGAAGCATGGAAATCACAAACTCCTCGTACCTCCAGGGCCAGAAAGCCAATTAAAAGGACACCTCCCTGTATGATTTTCAAGCTAGTCTCGTGATTGTTTAAGAGCGTGACTTATGTTTTTTTAAATACATGGCATTGGCAATACAGCTTTCATTACCAAGATGAAGGCAGATTTAATGTACAAATTAACTCACAGATGCACTGGAACTATTTTTCTTTACCCTGACCCTCAGTCCCCAGCCAGATATAAATCCCCAGCCGTGAATCAATGGTACTTAGTGTTCTCCCATAATTGGGCTGGAGCTTATCTCCTGCAAGAGCAGCAGCATCCAGGGTGCAGTCATTTGCCTCAAGAAAATTACCGGTACGGGAAGCAGCGAGCGGAGGGACTGGGTAAGTGTGCTCTTGGTGGAGTGAGTTAATGTTTGATGGACAGGTGATGGAGTAGGCTAATATTTGAACCTCTGGAGATTTAACTTCAAACACCCGCCGGGATTTGAGTCAGCTCTGATCTGTTATTGCCACTTGCCACGTCAAAGGACTTCTACACAGCCGAGCAGACTTCAGTCAGGCTGGCAGTCTCACTAGCCGTCCCCACCTGGCTTGTAGAGGGCACCGTGTCCCTGGTGACCTCACAAAAAAAAAAGCCCTGTCACAAAAACTGGCAGATTGTCCCAGGGCTGCTGTGGCACAGAAAGTGCAAGCGAATTGAGTCAAACATGTGGGAAAGGGGCAGATCCAGCAATGCTTGGAATGAGTTGAGGGGTCCTGGGAGTCCTGCTTCAGTGTCCTGTTTGTAAACTATTGGTTTTTCTCTGGTTGGAGGAGGTGGTTTGAAATAACAGTGCAGATGCATTCCCCAAGGTGGGAATTAGCAGCACAGGGAAGTCTGCAAAGCGCAAGGCGATGTTGCTCAGAGCAGAAAGGACTTTGGGATGGCAGTATTAGATTTGTTTTTCTCATACGTTGGTTTTTGAGGAAAAAAAAAAGAAGGTATTCTTAAACAAACTAGTGTACAGGGTTTCTTCTTGAATTTGCATTTGCTTGATCTGTATTTCTCTGCTTCAGCACAAAGTCAGTCTAGTTTATTCCATGCCCTGCACCCCCATCTCTCCAGCTCTGATGAACTTCAGTCAGAATTAGCAACTAGAGCTCCGGCTTGCAGAAGATCTGTTTACTCAGCCCAAATGATCACAAAACAAGGACATTCCTTCTGGGCTTTAGCCTCTTCTTGCTGTTGCCATTCTCTACTAGGAATGACCTTGCCAGCTCCTTACTCTGCTCTCAATACTCTCCTTGAATGGATACGCAGAGGATCTGTGGAGGGATCTCTTGCACAGCTCCTGGCAGGGAACACTGCTGGGAAAAGAGTCCCGAAACACAGCTGGGATGTGGGGCAGTTTGCCCTGGGCTGAAAAGGATGGGTTTGGGGTTTTTACTCATCTTACTGTGATGCTGCACTTCGATGCGGCTTACTTAGAGAGCAGTATATGACCCATGTGTACCTTGTCACATCCAATAGATCTTGCGTGAAAAGCTGAAAGCTCTCAATAGCAGCTGAGCCCCAGGGACCATCACAAGGCTGAGCTGCATGAATTAAATAACCAAGAGCAAAACTCACAGCTCCTCTGACAGAGCCAGAACCCTGCCAAGAGTACTGGGCTGCTCCAACTCTGCCCTTCTCTTTTGGCACCCATGGGACCAGACCTTCCCGATATGACTCTCATCGCTCCAGCGACTCCAGAGAAACTACAATGGTTTAAATCAACATCGTGTCTGGCCCTTTGTCTTAAATCTCCCACCCAGACTTGATTTTACAGACACTCAGGGTCACGACAGGGTCCTCATCTGTCACAGTCAGGTTGCTCCCCTCCTATCCTAAATCAAACAAGCCCAACAGAGGGCAGCTCTTTTGTGGAAGGCTTTCTGGGCTGGTTCCCCTCTCTTCCCTCCCTAATTGTTCGTTAATGTACGTCAATGATTTAACCAAATAGAGGATGGAGTTTCCTTCTCTCGTAAGAAGGGAACATTGTTGGAGGAGGGAAGGATCACACAGATGGATTTATCTGTATCTAATTCTGGGTAAATATTTATTCTCCTTTCCCTTTTCTGCACCCTCCTCAGCCACAGGAACAATGACAGACCCTCCCCAACCTCCATAGGACAGCAAGGAAATATTATTACTTCCATTTTACAGATACACAACTGGGGCAAAGGTGACTTAAATTCAAGCTGGGGAGAGTCAGCAGTGCTTTTACCACCGAGTCCGAGGGACTTTGGACAGGAGCAGCTGGAGCAAACAGCTAGGGCCAGCCTGGCTGCGAGCAGGAGCTGAGCTCCCCGGCTGCATCACCAGGCATCCCGAGGAGATCCACCGTGCTCCCTCGGAGGATCGGCCGCTGCCAGCCTGAGTCACGGTTCCTCTCCCCGACTCAGCTCCTGTAGAGGCTAGCTTCAGCCTCGCTGACTTACCTTGGGAAGGTGCTGGGGAGTTTCATTTATTCACATTTACAAAGCGGATTTAGAGCCTTGCCTACAATGAATTCTTTGTGGCAATAGCTACGGCATTCAGAAAGATGCAGGGTGCAAAACACTCCCATGCCTTTTTTTTTTCCTTGCCTTTTTTTTTTTTTTTTTGCAAAAGGGAAAAATCAATGTCAGGCTTTTATTACAAAACAACAGATTACAGCCACCTTTTTTTCCCGGAATAATAATGCATTACGTCAGGTTAGTCAGTAGTTTTCACTAATCCGCAAGACATGCACTGCTGACCTCTGAGGTAATTTTGGATCACACTCAAGCCAAATAAAAGCAGATTTGTGGCTGCAGGTGAGAGATCCTCTGAAAAACCATAAATGTAACCACAATGTCCTCTGGTTTGATATGAACTCAGCCTGGCCTTCATCAGTTTTTCTGGCGCTAGTCCATAAGTAAGACAGATGAGTGATTTAAAGGTTTGACACTGTAAGATGATGTAACTTGGTGCAGGGCGGTGGTTTTCGTGAAAACAGTTAGCAGTAAGTTAGCCCTAAGTACCCAGGACAGTCAACCATGGGCTACCCCTCCTGGATGATACCTTGCTCCTCAGAGGACACTACGGGCTTGACTGGAACCATTCATGGCATGAACATGTCCAGTGATCACAAGGCCATGTGAATGTGCACTTCTACAGGGAAGAAAATGTCCCTGTGAACTGGTACACCTCATTTTCTGCCTCCTGAAGGGAGAGCAAAATGGTTTGTGGCTTTGGTGGATGATGAACAAAGCCAAGGGAGAAAGGCCTGTGAACATGGTGGCAGTGCCCATGCCCAGGACATGATGTGACATGCCGCATGCCCAGACAGCAGTTTGCAGCTCCGGCAGCAGTGACTCTACAGCCTGGGCTCCGCATGGCATCTCCTGTCTTCTCCCCAGCCACTGCTTTTTGGGCTGATTAGATTATCTACCAGGGGTCCACCTACCCATGCTGTAATCCCTTCTCTGAGGAAGGTCTGAACCCCTGTGTGAAGCTTGAACCTGTACAGAAAATATTCCCCAGCCTGTTATGACTACAGGTCTGCCTGTGCACTAATAAATCAGCGTGGCTCCAGCGGAGTAACGTAGAGCTTGAGGGAGTGCTGGGTGGGGAAACGTATATAAAAGGCAGTCCCGATCTTCCTTTAGCAGCCATTAATTACAGCCGGTGATGGGAATAGGAAACGGCAGTCATACTGGGATACTGCTGCTTGCAACTCAGTCGAGGGAAGGCTGAAACCTGAAGACGGGGGATAGGTTATATAGTGGACTGGGGAGAGATGTGAAGTTTAAAAACAACCCCACCTTGAAATTAAGGGTTAATGCAAGGATTCGGGCTGCTCTGCAGCTGGCCATTCCAAACACTTGGGAAATATGTTTTTCTATTTATCAAACAGCTCGCAAAGAAGCTTAGTCAGTGCCTCTACAGAGATTTAACACCAGCAGCACTGTGACTGTAATTATTAACAGGGAAGGAGAATGAGCGGCGTGGCAGCTTTGATAGAGCTCTTACAAAAGTGCATCAGTGCCCAAATCATAGCCCCTGCTTCGTTTATGCAACAGCTGCTGGTGCGTTTCCTCCCTCAACAAAGAGCTTTCTTTTTGCTGATGTCTAAGCCAAAGCACCTTCACCATCCATCTGGAACAAGTCAGGAGCACAGGTACAGCCTGTCCCGACGGCTCGGCGACCACTCCTCGCTGAGCCACGATGCCTCCTTTGCACACCGCCTTCCTCCCACCGGGGTCACCTTGCTCCCGCTGGTACCGAAACAAAGCTGTGCGACGGCAAAGGCAGACATCCAGCTCCAAAAATTGGTGTTATCCCATGATTGCTTTTCCTGACATTATTTCAGGCCAGCCGCCGAGGCTCTTCTGGCCACTTTTGTGCTGGTGAATGCCCTATCAGTTCAAGGCAACTTGGTACTTTCTCTGGGGTGGGGATTCAGCTCTCCCCTCCACTCTGCTCAGTAAATTTCCATGTTGGCTTCATCTGGCATGACTCCGCTATGGCTGGAGCAGTCCTACTCCTTCCTGACCACTTCTGCGTTTGCACGGCATGGGACGCCAGAGCTGAGTCCGCTGCTCTGGGAGAGTTTGGAGCCTGGAACTTTGTGAGATCTTTTGGCAGATTTATCCTTAAAATATCTCCGGGCTAAGAAGGTGTTAGGCTCTCTCAGAAGTGCTTTCTCTCCCATCTGCTTTTTCATGTAAAAACTGGAGGTGCCAAAATCTGCTCAGAGGACTGTAGAGGAACGGCCAGGAAAGATGCCTGCAATTGTCCCTCAGGCTCCTGCACAGACAGCGTTTCACAGATGTGCAGACGTGAGTACGGCCATAAACATTTTAAGACCCACCTGCCAAATAGTTCTGGAGTTTTCTAGTGAGAACAAACCTTGTGTAAATGTCAAGGGGGAAAAAAATCAGGAAGATCCTCATTTTGTGGGTGGATTCAGTGAATTTGCTTTCTCTGTCTGTCTGTGATGAGCACAGATTGTTATCTTCACCCTCTCCTATAAGCTCACTAACATTTGTTTAGCTATGTAAAGCACAAATTATAGGAATAGAAAAAAGAAAAAGGTATGTTTCTGTCACACGCATGCTCTACTATTTTCTTTTGGGTGACCCCATCCCAATGAGGTTCCCACATGCCCACCTCACACCTCCACCCCAGAGCAGGTCCCCTCTCTAACTGTCTTACCTCATCCCCCTGGAGCTGTACACTTAATTATGGCAGTATTTGTGTCCCAAGACCTAGGGCTGTAAGCAGGCAGATGTCCACTTCTAACAACCCAGCTCCTAGCATAGCCCCCCTTGCCTTAATGTGATGGAGAGTGAGCTCTTTCCCCCTGTGTAATCCGCAATACCTCGGTTCACCTGTGTTTTTAATCACAACCGAGTAACCACTGCACCGGTGGTGGCTAGAGTGAATAGGGCTCCTTAATCTTCCTGGGCTTTAGTTTGCTCATCCATGAAACAGGGATGGTCCTTCCCAGGAGCATCCTCCTGGAGCCTTTCCCCGGGTGAGCTCGTGCTGCGCTGAGGGCCAGGGTAAGGCTTGAGGTCGGGGAGAGCCCATCTGCAGGGATTTAAGCAGCACTGAAACCTTCTACATTTGCCTTTCATTATAAACTTGGCAAAAGAAACCCAAACTCTGAGATGTTTTAATCACGTCTGAAGTGGTTCACAACCTGCTGGGCAGAGAAATGGGAAAATACAAGGTACGCTGCAGCGGGGGCAGTGCTAGCACTGTAATTAAAGGGTAGGTCAGTATAATGACATCAGTTATAGGGATAAGAGAAAAACGTATTACCTCCCTGACCTACACTCTTCCTAGTGTTAGTGTAGCTACGTCTTGTTGCTGATACGGCTTATCCCCATCAAAGACTGGGTTTAGACTATACCAGCAGGACAATCTACATTTTATTTGCCAGAATGGGCCTGTAGTTTCACTGGGGTAGCCCAGAAAGCCCTTTTTAGCAGAGACAAACCCTCGAGCTGCTGGCTCTCATCTGGTGATAGTGAATAGCCTTAACACATATCCTCTCCCTTTCTTGTGTGCGAGGCCGTGCTGCGGGGAGGGGACAGGAAAGAAGGGGGCTATGAACCGTTTCCAGCACCAAGTACCCAGTCTGAGTTTAAAGACTTTCCCTTCTACACTAGAGGGTTAGGTTTTTTTCACCCTTTTACTGTGGCCTGGCTGGCTGTCAATGCTTCTTTCTCCAAGGGGTGCCCTTTCGAGAGGGATGGAGATCATCCAGCCTGGGCTGGCAGCCCAATCTGCTGCAGCCTTGCTGGCTGTGCCCATCAAGGCTTGGAGACCCAGAGGGGCTTGGAGATCCAAATAGTGAGTGGCCAGCTGTCCTCTCCTTGTTCTGGGGGAGAGAGAGCCAACCCAGGGGCTGCTACCCAGGCACCCCAGGTCAAGGCAGGCTGCGTGCTTTGGGGAAACTCGGTCAACTTGCTGCAGGCACAGAGAAGCAGGTCTGCACTCCTCTGAACAGCATCCCCCTGCTCCATATCCCACCCATCCACTTGGTCTCAGGCAGAGGTTGAACCCCGTTTAGTTATTGCCTCCTTTCCTCATCCATGGGTGAACCTCGACATGAGCCTGGTACTGTGGAGGTACGTACCTCCCGCTCCTCACCCTCGCTCAAAGGCAGGCAGCCCCCACAGTGGTCCTGCTCTGACAAGGGAGACACAGATTAGGCAAACAGCTGACACACAAGGCCAGAAACTGAAAAGCCAGAAGAAAAAGGAGCTCCCCAGCTCTGTCCGCCACTGATTCCTATGAGATTTGAGGCAAGGAAGGGAACTTCTTTATGCCTTTGTCTTCCTCACCTGTCCAGTATAGGATAATATTTCCCTTTCTGGCAAGGCTATGGTCAGAGTTAATTAGCATTTGAAAAGTGCTTTGAAATAGAAGATGCATTTGGAAAACTGAAGAATTATTACTGGAACTGAGTGAGTGGCTCGCAGAGTAGGGAAGCATTTCACTACTTTTTCCCTGTGGGTGGAATAGCCTGGAGAATATCGGGATTTCTTCAGATTTATCCATTATTCAAGCATCTAGTATGTATCAGGTATCTAAAACAGAACTTGATTTGGGTATTTATTCCATGAAATATTGGATTGCAGATACATGAAATCCAAGCTACTTTGTCCAGACAAATAAATCACATGACACTGAGGCTCTTCCCCTACTGGCACCAACGCTCCTGGCGCGACTGCCCAAGGACAGGCATTTAAAATCTGTTTTCCATGACTCCTCGTGCAGGATTTTGAAATGTTCTTTACATTTGCCAGTAAAACAAGCTCTTGCAAGAGTCTCCAGTAAGCAAAGCAAGTGCCCTGAAACAAGTACATGTGAAAAATATCAAACGAATGTGCTTTGTTTGCTGAGGCCACGATTCTGCAGGATGTTTTAAAGTACTCATTTGTAATCTTGTGATAAATCCTACTGAAGTGAGTGGAACTATTTCTGGGCAGAATCAGGCAGATGCGTAAATACTCTGCTGAATAAGGCTTCCAATTATTATTTCATCAGCCCAAGTGCTCTTGCACTGTATTTTAAAGACTTCCTGTGTATTGTTTCACTGTCTTCCCCTGTACTTTCTGATGCCAATTGCTGCTGAGCCTAGGTTGGAAACACACTACCTCAGTTACCCATGAAACACGAGTTAGTCTATAAAAAATGTGTTTTCCACTCCAAGAAACCTCCAGTAAATAAAAAAAAAAAAAAAAGGCAAAAAATTATGCGGCACAGTTTCAAAGCCATGCTGGGTTGCGAGGGTGGCAGTTCTTAGCTCCGTGTCTCTCGTTAACTTCAGTTGAAATTGCCTGCCTACCCGTGCAGCTGTGGCACCATGCTCTGAAAATCCCCTCTGAAAGAGGTGCCTTTTGGAAGCAGAGTCATCAAGTCCCCATGTAGATACAGGGGCTGGGACTGATGCAGATCTTGTGCATCTCAAGCCTAGCTCATTTTGATTCCATGACGTTGAGTGGTGCTACGCCCGAGTGACTCCTGCACGTACAAGGGCAAACCATGTGTATTTTAAATTAATAAGGATGTGACGCAAGTGTCTAGTGGATCTCATCCCTCTTGGAGATGAGAATTCAGATTAAACCAATCTACTAATCCAGACCCAGGGACTCCTTTCCTTTGGCTGAGCCATAGACAATCATTCACCCATCAGTCTTCACTGGATCAACAGGCTCCACCTAAGTTGAGTTGTTAAACATGGGATAACCAGAAGATATTTAGACTAACTGCAGCTCCTGCCTGGGTGTGCAACTCCCTTTTTTGAGGCTTGGGGCAGGGCCCCCACCATAACCAGATGTGGGTGAAGCTCTGTGGTTTGCAGCCACCAGCCGACAGACACAGCCTGCACCCTGCACTTACATGGTGTCACATGGGGAAGAGGCCAGGAAGAAGATGGCGTTCAGGGCTCTGGACCAGTTAGTGTGGGTGATCTGCAGATTTTGATCACCGACACATTGATTGCAGAGGGAAATGACTTTCAAAGGCAAGCCCAGAGGTATGGCTGCACGCCCTAGGGAAAGTGAAAGCCATGGGCACGTGCCATGGCTACCTGCAGTAACTGCCTACCTTCATGGGTTGTATCATAGCCCAGGTAGCTGTAAGGCTCCTTAGCTGTCTGAGCTACTTGCCCCATCAGCAAGTGGGTGCCCATGGGCATTCACCAGAGAGCAATGCACAATGTGGCAAATCCAACTCATGTTGGACACTCATGTTTTCAGCCCCTAAACCTCCTTCTTCTTCTGCTTTCCCCACTAATTCTCTTCTGAAGCATTTCCGTGGAGTTCTCACAGCTGTCTGTTGAACTGTATCTTGGACTCGTGGCAGGAGAGCCACTGCTGGTCCTGTGCGAGTAGGGGTAGATGCCATCACCTGTCTGTGCCATAGCATTGCAGTCTATGGAGCAAAGCAAAGTAAGCTGCTGTGAATGGCAGCCTGGCAGGCGGGAAGGCCTCCGCACCAGCCCGCGTCTGCTCAGAACAGCTAGCACACCACAGGGACACCACACAGCTCCCGTCATAAGTGCCATCAGTGAAACCCCTCTTTTTCATTTTGCTTCCTGCTGCCTGATGTTGGACCTGAGCCCCCATGAAATGTCCTCTCTACCAAAGTCCCTGCTTCCCCTAACGACACTGCAGTGCTGAGCTGGGCGGAAAGCGATGCAAGCACCGCAGCAAAGCAGTATGAACGGCTGCCTCTGAGGCAGCTCCATCCCAGTTTAACCCAGTGTCTCATCCAGGGGACACGTGCCTCCCACTTCAGCCTCAGAGGCAGAGGTAGGTAGTTCCAGCTTAAACTCATTGCTCCTCTGCTCCTCTGACTCAGGGTTTGGGTTGTGGATGCCAGGGTGTGTTTTCTTCCCTCTCCAGATGAAGCTTGGGGCTGCTAGCAGCGACAGGAGTGCAAGCCTGTGTTATCCACCGGAGACCCAGCTGCTCGCTGTTAATGTTTAATGACAGCTCTGCAAGCTGGAGATATTCTCGGACTCTATTTCAGCTGGTCAGGTTTCATACAAACTGTTTTCAGCAAACATTGTGAATCTACACAGTGTTAGGATATTTAGTAACACTGGGCCAGACTCAGAGGAGACTAAAGAAAACTTGGTGTGACCTACTGCTTCCAAAGGCTTTCCTCCATTCAGGCTTAATATTTTTCACATATGCAAAATTCATTGTTTCTTGCCATGGCACTTGTGCAGTAACAAACGCGCATGCAACAGCCTGCACCGCAGCGTCGGTGCCGAACGGGACATGGACGCCCTCCCGTCTCTCCCAGACAGGTTGCTATTCTGTCAGCGCAGGCCTGCACAAGAAGTGGTGTCAGATGGTTTCCTACAGTAAATTAATGCAGCTCCATTATGTTAGGCCAACTGATATCAGCAGAGAATTCAGACAGCTAATTTTTAACCTTGTCCAATTTCTCTTTGGCTCATGAAACCATTTCCTTCCTTGGTCCCTCTGACAGTCCCCTGGTTCTCCTCCAAGCATCTATCCAGTGGAGAGACAAAGCTAGGCGTGATGTGTAGGAAGCTCACAGCTTAACATCATGCAAATAGGATGTAAGGGAGTCTAATGATCCTAAACTGTGTTACTTATATGGCCAGCCTTCCAGGAGAAATGGTAGTTCAGATCAGCTGGGCTAGGAATTTGAACCTTTAGACCAAACTCTGCTTTCATTTAAATCTCATCATGGCTATAGAGGTATTACAGTTCAGGGCAAATTTGATGCCTCCACCATCCACCCCCACCTTACCCAAGGACTGATCCGAGGCACGCAGATTTTCTCCGGGTATTATTGGCAACTCACCAAGAAAGGCAATCGTAACTGAGAGCCACTGTGTGGAAATTCTGAAGTGCAGGATTTGACCCTGGCTGCATTGATGTTCTTTGAAGGGCCTTGAAAGACCTTGAAAAGGTCATTGCTTTGACTTCGTGAGGAAGCTGAGCTTGTGCAAAGATTCAGGAAACTCTCTGTGCAAGCCGCAGTAGGTTCACTGCAAGGGAAAGCTGGTGTTGCCAGCCGAGAACGCGGGAACTGCGAGGGGGGTGGGCCAGCGCCTTTTGGGTGCGAAGGGAAAATGGAACAAAGGCTATCCGAGCAAAGGCTGTTTGAGCTATGAAGACAAGTTTAAACATGTTCCTCCCTTCCACCTTCCCTCCTCAAAACCCCGAACATCTGCCAAGGTATATTCCGTCCCTAACTGGGGAGGGGACTGAATGGTGACAATCTGAATATCATGGGAGCAAAGGCAGTGACAAAGCCCACCCTAGCAGGCTGTCTGCAACTGTAAATACTCCTGGTCCCATGTTGATAGGAGAGCCAGGGCCTTCACTGAGCTCCTTCATCATCACTGACAGGGACAGGGTGGTCCTCCCCACATCCCTCACAGAGCTGCTTCCAGTGATGGGCAGAGGTCCCATGGGCATGTAGAGTTGTACGTGCTTAGGTGCCAGATGCTCACACGTGCAAAACCATGCTGCAATATTGCAGGAACAAGCTTTGTCTGGAGACTGCAGGTCCTGCTTGGTCCAGGGCATGCTGTAAGTGTTCAAGATGGCCGCATCCCTGCTCTTCATAGTCAGCAGGCAGCAAGCTGTGAAGGCGGATTTCTGCCTACCTGGAGCTGAACACTTCAAAAGCCCAGGGTTGTTTGGACATAGAGTTCATAGGTTCAAACCTGTGTCTTGTGCTGATTTTAGGTCATGGCAAGGGAGAGGCAAGCAAGCATGGTGGAAAAGGCAGGAGCTGGCTGGGATGGGCAGTAGGAGGCTGGCGCCGTGGGGCAGCTTTTGCGGGTGATGGTTTGAAGACTTACTTTTGGCCCCAAGTGAAGGTGTCGCTCTCTGCTGAGGATGCAGAGGATGTGCCCAAAGTGTGCTGCTACTCCCAGTCATCTTACTTCCCTCAATCCTGCTTAAAATCATCACTTTCGCAGGAAGAAGATGCTCTCTTTTAAACTAGGAGTGTTGTCAGCGGCCACTGTAAGTAACCATAATAATCTGTAAGGCAATGTGCAGCTCTGATGTGCAAATGGGATTTAGAGAAGCCTCGCTAACGGGATAACACAGACAGCATTTAAGCTGAGTTTCAAACCAAGCGTAACGCTTCACTTGACAAATGTCTGTCTGGTTTTGAACTTTTTTGAGCCTTCAGGGCTTTAAGCAGAGGATGTCAGTCTCCTGCAGAATAAATCCTTAATATTTTGGGCTTTCGTTTAGGAAAGGGAAAAATATTCTGAGTAGAGAAGCAGCCAAAAAGAATATCTGATTTCATTACTTTCATTATACACCACTATGTACCATTTATTTTCTCTCAGAAGCCAGGGGCATATCTTCTCCAAATATTTACCTACTTTCTTTCTAAGGGCATGTCTGCATGGCAGTCACCACATTGATTTGTTTTGTAGACGTACTCGCCTTACTTTTGACCTAGTACATCTAATACATCCAGGCTCTAATAGCAGCCTAATAAAACCAAGATCTAATAGTTACAGCGTGAGGTCAGGGCAGCCTGCAACATCTGCCGGGAATATCTTCCAGCCATTGCTCTGTGCTGAGCCAGCCACGCTAAAGCTATACCGCAGGTCTTGCAGTGAAACTGGTGACAAGCCAGCTTTACCGGGCATGGAAGTTTGGCTACAGGAAATCCTTCATACACATGGATCATTAATGCCTTTCTGAAATGGAGCCAGGTCTGCCGGGTCTCTCTGTGCTTCCACGCTCACCTACCAGTCAACCCAGATAAGCAGAGGCTGTGCCATCTCCATCCCTGGAAGTTTTCAAGCCTCGAATGGATCAAGCCCAAGCAACCCAGCCTGACACCAAAGCTGGACTGGCTTTGAGCTGGGGCCGTTCTAAAGACTCCTGAGGTCCCTCCCAGCCTGAATTATCCTGTGATCCCATGACCCTAGCCCAGAGATGCCATTCCTGAGTTCTTGGCCCCTTCTCTGTCAACAACTACAAGGCTTTCTACTCTGAGCCTTTTCTGCCTCAGTATCAAAAACTAAAGGTGCGACTATATGAAAGGCATTGGTTTTTCCTCACCTCACTTTCCCACAGGCAGGTAATATTGATGTCTCCATTCTAGAAAAGAAACTAAGGCACACTCAGGTGTCATAAGATGACTCTGGCTGAAGAAGTAGAAAAAAATCAAAGTTAATGGGTCACTGCAAGGAAAACAAGGATGGGGGACCAAAGGCTCACAATGACTCTGTCTAGTTTGATCAGTATTGTGGGAGGCCTTTGGCATTTCTTAACTGAAGTTGAACAGAGATTCCAATTCAAAAGGACACTTTCACATTGTGACCGCAAACCCTGGTGCACACTCGGCTTGTCTTCAGAACTGCTGATCATCTCAGCAATCTTCCTGCTGCCCTGGACAAGCAATACTTTAAAATATTTCTTTCCATTTTTTGACCCTCATGTCTTTCTTAAGTTGTATCTGTGTTGCTGTGCATGATATACTGTAGGCAGTCTGAAAGCCTCAGTATTCCAGTATATGAGGCACAACCTGGAAACCAGGTAGAGCATGAGGGCTCAGAAGCCATAGCTCTGCTCCCAGCATTGGCATTGCTTTTGCTTTGGCTGAGCTCATTTACACCAGTGCCTCTCTCCCCTTCCCTGTGTAGAAGGTGGCAATGAGCAGCAACCCAGAGTGATGTGAGGATGTGAACATTTGCGTGTCCTTAGCTGGAAGGTGCAAGAGAAGAGCAAAGCACTCTGTGTGTTATAATGGCCCCTTCCCCTGAGAAGACAAATCCAGCATTACTCAACTTCCTGCCTAGTTAATGTTTCCTCCATCCCCTGCAGCACTCTGGCTGTGCTCCGCTGTATTTTTTCCACTTCAATTGCCTCCTTTCTGTAGCAGCCAGAGCCGTGCACCTACTCCAGTCAGCCATTATGAGGGCCCGTCTTCTTCCCCTGACCTACACGTAGGACTCCAGCTAGCCTTTTTTTTTTTCCTATTAGGCACTCTTTCAGAAACTTAGGACTCCATCTAGCCTTTTTTTTTTTTCCTATTAGGCACTCTTTCAGAAACTTTGGGAAACAGTTAGCACTTAGCTGCCTAAATGTCCTGGCCTTTCTTCTTCTGGGAACTTCAGGGCAGCTGTCTCGCAGGCAGGCTGGGGTTGCACGACAGCCACCACTCCGTAAAGTGCTGGCGCTCCTACCAGCGCTGCCCTTCAAGTGCAACTACCCACGCTTCACTTCCCAAAGGCAGGAGGGAGATTAAGCCGTCCTCTAGTTGACTTAGGGGAAGTATTTCTGAAGCCTTAGGCACCCCATTTTCAGTGGTTTCCATGAAATTTAAGAACCTATTTGCTCAGCTCTTTGTAAAATGGGGCTCGGGTGCTCTTGGGAAAATTGCCTGCGGTCTCTTCTCAGACTTTGTAGGTTTGTCTGAAATGTCTTTACATGTGAGTGACATCTACATGTGAACCAGACACCCTGGGCTCAGTTAACAGAGATAAACAGGCATTTACAGGAAACAATTCGTCTTCTCCTATGGTAGATACATAAAATAGCCCAGAGCGATCACAAAACAATTGCTTTCCTCCATAAACTATAAATTTAATCTGGAAAAGCAGCTCAGCCCTCAACATGTGTTGGAGGATTCAGTTGCCTGGTGCTTTTTGAGCTGCCCTGCCTTATCTTAGACATTCATACAGACAGGTAGGTATATACATATATGTATCCAGGGCCTGCAGAAAGAAAATGCCCTTCCAGTGTGTCACCTGAACACCAGGCAAAGCATCCTGGATTCACTGCCCTGTTATCAACAACATGAGGGCTGCTACTTTTGGGGTAGCTGGAATAATTTCCCTCCATTGCAACCCTGTATTTATATCCTATACATTAACATAAATGGTCTGTGCTGATACAGCTGAAAACCAATAATTTGGCCCGCAGCACTACAAAACAAAGCAATGATGAGTGAAATAACAGTTGATTTTATTAGAAAGAAAATAAATCAAGTGAGACTCATGGCAATTGCCAGAGTAATGCGTGGGGGTATCATTCCGGTTCTGCAGATAACTACCCCAACCAGGAAATGTATGCAAGATGTCACGTTACAAGTGTTACATCATCAGGAAAAAATCTCAATGGCTGATCATCCCTGAGGGGGATGTCAGTGCTCCCAGCTTCTGTGCAGAGGGAAGTCTTATAGGAATTAACTCTTTCCTAGGTGATGCTCACCACTAGATTTTACCAGTATTTCTTCCACCTTGCTTGCCTGAAATGAATCATCATTCTCTTACTTTCCATTTTTATTTTTCACTCAAGTCATAAATGGTGTGACTTTGCAGCTGTCTATCGCATCTACTGTGTGACTGTGGACTCTTTCCTCCTCCACCTCACTAGCGAATTTCTGCTGAATGCTGGGTGTTCACCACGTAGAAGGTAATAATTGTTATCTGCTAAATGCACTCCAGGCAGCCTCCCTGTTGTCTGGAGAGAAGCACTGTGTCTTACATGAAGAAACACTCCCCATACATCACCAAAATGACCCATCCTGTAGTAATACCCAAGACAATGTGACCATATGTCTGTTTTCCCTGAAATACATTCTGGGGGATGCAATGATAAAATGGGTTTTTACCAACTCAGAGATCACACACTATGGCTGGTTACTGCTGACATTAAGGGAGCGGTGCTGCAGGAATTGATGCCTGGGCACAGCAGATCCTTCCCAGCGAGGAAATTCTTCCACATCCAGAGGAGATGGAAGTGGCAGTGCTTTTCCCTAGGTTTCCATAGACTCCAGGCAATCTCCAGACCCATAAAAATGTCCTTTCGAAATCAGGGGAACAATGGACAGAATATATTTCCTTCTCCTCCTTGACATTTTGTACATAGAGATACTGTTCTCAGTCCTCAGCAGGTGCCAAGACATATGGGCGGTTCTTGATGCTGGATTGTTGTGGTTTGTGCCTGGAAACTGGAGTCCAAACAGTTCCTGCTATTAATGCAGGCTCCATCCTGTTGAAAGTTCACCTTCGTGCCCTGGGCCAGGCTCCCATGGGGCAGAAGGAGGTGTCCTGTGAGACAGAGGGGCTTGTAACATCTCCCCTCCCATTTGCATTTGTTCTCAGTTGTTTTGCATCCCTCTTGCTCACTTGGTCAGGTAGGGAACAAGTTCCTAAGTACCTTGTTTCATTTTACTCCTTTTATTTCTGACGCAGAACTACGCTGCTGCATCTCTTGGTCTCTTCAGGCTCTCCAAGCTGTCTCTTGCATAGTCCACCTCCTCATTTACATACACTGCCGAGTCTCTTTTTAAGTTATCTTAAACCTGTGGTCTATGTCCAGAAACACGCTGCTTCCCAGTTACCCAGTCTGCTCCTGGCATGGTTTTTGCCCTTGTATTCACACCGAGAGGCCCAGTAAACTTGTGCTTACTTCTTCTAGAGGTCTTCCTCACTTTTGTCCTATACATCCCATCCCTTCCCTCACACCAGCTCCTGAAGATATCCTCTCACTATTGCCCTACTTTTTCTTTCTTGTGCATGCAAATACTATTTCTCTCCTCAGCCCTCATGTGCCTCTCTCACCTCTGAGTTCCTCAGCTGTTATCTCCTCCCGAGCTGTGCCATGCTGCAGTAGCTGGGCAAAGTCTAGGGGCATTGATTTGCCTTCCCTGTGAGGCCAGACCTCACAGACAGCACCTGGACACTGAAGGCCATCCATCCTCAGGTATCAGTCCTGACCCAGGGAATGTCCCTTCAGCGTTTCAGCACCCAGGACCTCCTGCAACACCTTGGCTCCTTC
Organism: Chlamydotis macqueenii; assembly: GCF_036417535.1. NCBI lineage: Eukaryota > Metazoa > Chordata > Aves > Otidiformes > Otididae > Chlamydotis > Chlamydotis macqueenii. Next base: position 97,870,737 of record NC_141558.1, on the reverse strand, counting down.
CTTCCTTCCTTCCTTGCTTCCTTCCTTCCTTCCTTCCTTTCTTCCTTCCTTCCTTCCTTCCTTCCTTCCTTCTTTTTCTTTCTTTCCTTTCTTCTTTTTCTCTCTTTCTTTCTTTCTTTTTCTTTCTTTCCTTCCTTCCTTCTTTCCTTCCTTCCTTCATTCCTTCTTTCCTTCCTTTCTTCCTTCCTTCCTTCCTTCCTTCCTTCTTCCTTCTTTCCTTCCTTCCCTTCTTTCTTCCCTTCCTTCTTCCTTCTTTCCTTCCTTCCCTTCTTTCTTCCCTTCCTTCTTTCCTTCCCTTCTTTCTTTCCTTCCTTCTTTCCTTCTTTCTTTCCTTCTTTCTTTCCTTCTTTCTTTCCTTCTTTCTTTCCTTCTTTCTTTCTTCCCTTCCTTCTTTCCTTCCTTCTCTCAGATTCAATTCTTTTATTCTCTTTAACACTGTGCAAGCTCTAAGTCTCCGAACAAGTGACTGACTTTCCTCCAGAGGAACCAAAGCCCCCCCAGCACAAAGTACATACTGCGCTGCCCCAGAATATCTCAATTCAGGAAGCTTTGAGCTCCCATTGTTTGCAGTTCACAGAGTTCACCTGCATTTTAGTCTCCTCATCTATTAAAGAAAACAAAGTGGAGAGGAGAGAGAAGGAGAAATACGGTTGTAAAAGCAGCAGTCGGTCAGAGAGCCCTCGTGTTCCTGGTACCAGTTGTGGTCCAATCAATCAGTTTCAAACAGCCCACTGGAGAATAACTGCCCAACTTACCCAAATTTATTTTCTTTAATAACAGAATCCTCCTGTGACCCTGCGGTTATTGCTGACACAAAGCGAGGCCTGCTTGAGCCCGATATCTGTTCTCTTGCTCCCTGCTGTGTGCAGAGCAATGGAGCCATCATCCCCTTGTTTTCTGCAGACAGCAGCCTTAAATCACTGCTGGCCACTTCTGCCTCTGAGAGCTGAGAGAGACTTTCCTGCACAGGTCACTCACTTGTGACTTCCGTGTGTTCACCTGTGCGTGCTCAGGGAGTCTTCAGCTTTTTCTCTTTTCTCCTTGCTCAGTAAAATAAAGGCCAAAATGCCTTGGGATGTCTGCTTATTGTTTGAGTGCTTGGCTCTGCGAGGGCTGTGAACGCTATTCAGATGATGCAGGGACTGGACGATCACACAGATACTCAGCTGCAAAGCAAAAAGTGTTGTAAAATCTCCATGCTCTGGCCAAGTGGCATTGCTAGCCAGGAAGCTGGTGTGCCCCAAGCAGCCAGACATCGAGATTAAACAAAGGAAAACGGAAATTTCAGGATTATAGGGCAGGTCTGCATTGTGGGCAGAGTTTCAGGGCACGACATCCTATGTAATGCATGCATTGCAAACTGTGATCCTTCTTTGGAGGGTGTTCAAACTCCTTGTAAGAAATGTGGAAGCACGTTTTTTTGGGAGTTCTGGAAGAGGAATCCTGCTCAGCCCTTCAGGTTCAACTATAAGGGAGGTCTCTGGAAGGTAAATTAAAGTTCTTTAAAGAGTAAACAAAGGTTTCTTAAAGCTGACGTAAAACCTACATTGCTCTTTATGTAAAAAAAAAAAAAAAGTCTGTAGGATAGGAGGAATAAAAAACTTATAGAAAGAAGTCCACCCTTTTCAAAGAAAGGCGAGTTTTTCCCTGTGTTTTAGAAACTCGGAGGAGATGCTCCTATAGACTTTATCCCAGGTTTGAACCCTGCTGCGCAACCTCAGCACAAGCATCCAAGTGCTGCACTACCTTCTTGCAAAGATTTGATCACCCTGGAGGAGTCTTCTACTGCTAGCTGGAGGGCTCAAGGCACTCTAAGGAAGCAGCACCCATCATCTTTCCCTCAGGGAATCCCAGGTGCTGGGTACAGAGCACACCTTAGCCATTGTGGTGGTGGGACATAGCTCCTACAAAACACCTTTCTTGAGTGCCTTGTGCTGCATGGACGTGCTAAGCAATTGCTCTCCTACCAAGGTATGAGAGTGAACTTCAGATGCCTCATACCAAGGGCTGTCCCCATATGCACAATATCCCTTCCCCAACAAGCAGCTGGGTGTGCTTGAGAGTATTGGCTCTCTTCATCTGCACAGCTCAGAGCTGGATGGGGCCACGGAGCCCAGGTGTCCCACAGCCCTCCCTGCCTGCATGCCACCTTCTTCTCTGAGACACCCTGTGATGGCCGCACTGTTGGAAGACCTCGTCCCCAGGGCAGGGCTGTGGCAAGCTCCTGCCTGCCTAAGCACCTCAAGAAAGGGCAGGGCTCCCTCTGCGACGCTGCTCGGATGCATGGCTTCCCTCAGCTCCTGCCTCCCTGCCAAACGCCTCTCCCTGTGGAAATGAAAGCCCGTGTTATCACCAACCATACACGTGGTCTCAATGGGATGAGGTAGGGCAGGAGCTGCCATGGTCGCAGTGCTGCCTCTCGCCAAAAGGGAAAATTCACATGTTGCTCATCCAACTGGTCTTCTGCTGGACAGCAGATCTGAGGTTACACCTCAGATTAATTTTTGGTTTAAGCTCCCATCTCTGAGAACAGGTCTGCTGCCCAAGGATGGAGAGAGCATTTCACCCATTGAAGGACAGAGAGGTTTTTGACACTTGACTTGTCTCCTTCAGTAAGGGGGAAGGCCTAGGTTACATTTTCTTGGCATGTAGGTATAAACCAAATCCAGTGTTACGGTCCATTGGAAGCAGGATTTGCCTCTGTTGAGACAGTAAAGTCGAAATGTGGGTCAGCTTGGATGCTTTGCTTCAGTGAGGGTTTTAAAACCCTTCCCCTTTAAAAAGCTGCATTTTTTCTAAAGTTCAAGGACTAATTACAAGAGGAAATGTCAGCGCTACGCCTGTACTGGAGAGCAGATTCTGGGAAAAGAAAATCCACTCCAAAAATGTAGGAATGGCCCCGCAAGACAAAGTTTCAATCCAAACCCTTGCACGGTCCAGGAGAGGACGTGCATTCCCTGGGAGGGGAGGACAGGGCCGAGCCCCTGCCCTGCCAAGGTTAGACAAGATCAGAAGCGCGGAGGCAGAGACGAAAAGCTGGAGGACAGGGAGGGAAGATCATTGGGGATGCTCCGTAAGCCTGTAGTGAGGGAGCACGTGTGACCTACAGGTATTTCAGGTATTTCCAGGTGAGGCAATGCAGTTTTCTTCTCCTGGGCTGCTTCGTGCAGGGTGTGTGCTGCAGCATGCCCGGGGCTCCTCAATTGCATCGTGCTGTGGGGTGTAGCTGGGGAAGCGAGGAGCTTGGGATCTTGTCCGTGTTCCCTGTGTAGCCGTCACTCAGCAATCCAGGGAATATAGGCTGGGTACATTCACATCCAGCTAAATATCCGCAACCTATCCTAGACCAAGCAGGATGTGGGGGTCTTTTTGCAGGAGCACCCACAGCATGTGAGTGGCCAGGGCTTGCAGGCATCTCGCTCATGTGGCAGGGCTGCTGCTGCTCTCTCAGCACTCCACGAGCAGGAAACCACAGGTCTGTCCGTGAGGATGTCCTATCACCCTGTGATACACGGAGTAACTAATGGACTTCAAGCTAAAAAGTTGGCACTGCCTGTGGATGAAAGTGTTTTTTCCAGTCATTATCATGTTTGCACTTGGATGCAAGCCAAAGTGTATAAACCTTCCTGGGGACATTAATTGGCTTCTTATTGCCTCTCCTTCAATATGGCGAGGAGTGTGGGTCTGATGTTGTTTGGCTTTTCATAGGTTTGCTCAGTCCCCTAATCTTATGTGAAAATTATCTGGCACGAATTCTGCAAGTCAGAATGGCAGAAGTATAATTAATTCCCTGTGTGAAGTGAAAACAGCCAATTTTCCACAGCGTCAGCTTGAACATCAACAAGTCATGGAAGTAATATGCAAAAAACAGACAAAAATTTGCTCACAGACAGCAGATATACTGAATTTTTATGGGGCAGCAGTGCTTCACATGCTGCTGGATAAAAATGTCAGTACCGATCTGAAGTGCTCTTCATTCCCTGAATGTATTCAGCTGAAGGTCTGCAACGGCTTATAAAGACAGCCTCTTCTTCTCATCAGTAAGTACCTCAAACAAGGAACTTGTTGAGAATGTATGCTTATGTGATATTTTATTCCAGACACTACCATTTTGCAAACAGGTCCCTCACAGATATCTCAGCATAGAATGAAAATCATTTTTCTCTAACAAGGAGCAGGAATTTAAAATAAAACCTTTCTGAGGCCCAGGCCCATCCCTTCCAGTGTCTGAGGCTTTCTCTCCCTACAGCAGATTCTGTGTGCTCATGGGCTGTCTTCCTGCCCACCTCGTGTTTGCTCCCACCTTGCCAGTCACCCTCTGGGCCTCGGACCATTAGAAATTCATTTACACAATCTGCACCTGACTTAACAAACTCCAACAGCTCTGACAGAGGTCTTAATTCCTCTTTGATTCCCCTAAAACACAACAGTCAACACAGTTTGGCTGGCCTGGAGATCTGCTGGCACATCTGGAAGCCAGCTAAAAAGGCCTCTGTGGGCTAATCCTGACCCTCCAACCACCAGTTGCTCTGCATGGCTGATAACTTGATGTGGAGAGGATGGGTCTCCAAAGGAAAACCGGAGCTGTTGACATGCCAAGGAAGCCACGCTGCATTGCTTCCCATAATGAGTGGTGTTGAAAAGCACCTCTCAAGTCTCCATCACGCTGTTTTGCTACAGGTGAGTTGCAAAGCAAAGAAGGAAAACAAGTTATGTTCAGATAGGGTCAAATACAACTTGTTTCTATTAACTGGGCCCTGGTGAGTATCCAGAACAGATGTTACAGATATACGTCTCACCTCTCTGAAACCCTCTTGACACTTCCTGTTACATTCTGAGACAGTGGTGAAATTAAATATTAGCACCAATATTACAAAAGCCAGCATGTGAAAACAGTGAACTGACATGTCTTACCTTTTTTTTTTTTTACTGTTATACTTAGAATAATGGCTAGGTAGGGCAGGTATATGTTGGCAAAAGTGAATTCTTGGGGGTAACTAGCCCACTACGTGTTACGGTGACAGTGTTGGTGTTCATAATGTCATTCTCTGCAACACTGCAAACCAATAATTTCAAATGAAAAGATCTAATAAAGAGGCCATTGATTCACTAAGTATTTTCCTTTCCTCTACCTGCATATAGCCTTATTAAGTGAGAATAACAGAGGGAGAAATCCATCTTCTTCCTTCACTCATTTCTACTTTGCACTTCACGTGTCCCAGAAGCTTCCTCACCATCACAGGGATCACTTCTTACGCCTTTCCTTGCTGAGCAATTCTTAGCGAAAGGCCGTGATAGCTCTTTGTGTGTGTAAAATGTAGCAGAAATATTAAACCAAAGATCAAAGGCAGTTCTGTTCCTCAGATATTCTCCCTGACCCTTTAAACTGGCTAGGTGCAGAATGAATAATAAGGACCAGACTCTGCCATCAATTACGCGGAGTTAAATCCAAAGTGGGCTGTTGTAAATCAAGTTACTTTAGCGTTACACAGCTTAACCGGGAGCAGATTTGGGACCTGAGTCTGCAGGCCAAAGAACCAGATCATAAGGGGAAAATCCCACCTCTCTCCTCTCTCCCTCTCCATTTCAACTAAATTCTCTGGCTCTTCCCGTAAGCAGCCCCATCTGCCTGCTTTGAAAAGCACACAAAGCTAAGGCCTTCCTAAGCTACCCAGCCAGAGCAATCTCACCTTCATGCACAGCCAAATGGATCACAGATAAATTAGGTTTTTTATTTAATTAACATGGCAACATGCAGCCCAAAAAAGACCAAGCAACATCTAATTTTTATCAGCAGCTATATAAAGTGGAGGGGAAGGACTTGAACTGCCTGGGTGCAAAGCTTTCCAGAGGAGAAATAAAATGGAAAGACTAAGCGTCAAGTAGAAGGCGTCTGGAAGCACATTTATACAAGAAAGTCTGTCTCTTCTCTTTCTCTTCCCATTTCACAATGTGATGCTTCTCCCCCTCACACAAGCCTAATGCTCTAATCTAGCTAAAGATTTGTAAATTGGCACCACATCGGATCAAGACGATAGAAGGGAATAAGCAAGGTGATGCAAGCCATGATATACTTCTTATTACAGTGATAGCATTTCACAAGATTAAAGGGGATTTTATAAGCAACGGAGACAAATCCAGCACCAGCTGTATCGAGCAAATGCCCCGTTAACATGTGGTAGTGCAAACAAAGGAGATTATCCCCTTTTCCAAATGAGCACCATCAATGCTGCTATTCCATTATTACACATTTTCCCACTCAAGTGTTCATTTTTGAAACGTGACGCACTCTGGCTGCAAGGACCTGGGTGAGCCAATGGAACAGGCTTTGAAGCAGAAATCCCAGCCTGATTGCAGCACCCAGGGAAATTATCAATTGCCAACACCGCTCTTGGGAATAACACCACCAACCAGGATGAGAAAAGGAGAAGTGGGGAAAAAAAAGCAACACCAAGCCATCACGGGGTTTTTATGGGCCACGTATCCTGAGAACCTCCACTTTGGTCCACCCACTGAGACAAAGCTATTTGTAAACACCAGATTGTGCTATCTTTTTGCCACCCTGATTGCTAATTAATCAGAAACAGAAGTGCCTGGGTGAGAAATACAAAGTGTCAGGGAAAAATGAATGGAAACCTGCACAGCAACTGCTGTCGTTGCTGTGGAAACACCCTCTGAAGCCAAGAGACTGAACTATGAAGCTACTGGGGGCTTGTGTTAAATTGAGACCCCAGGATCTAGCACTCCTCAGCTCCAAACAATTTTTAATCCTGTCTATTACAGAAGTGACAACTGTCAGGACTGCAAAGAGCCCCAGCAGCCCCAGGACACCACTCGGTTGCAGCCCTGACCCTGCCTGCTGCCACTTCCATTTCTCCCCCTGTGCCCCTGTCTTCTCCATGGTCTTCTGCTTCCAAAGTACAGGTCAAAATTTCAAGCCTTGTAAATGTTAAGGCTCTCAGCTGTACAGTAAAGTGATGCAAAAGACCCATAAGAAAGCTGCTGTGATGTGTCCGTTCACTTTGAACTGTCTCAGATTGATGAGGATCTGGGGCTGGTTGACCAGCCCTGGTTCATGCCAGGAAGCTTTACCAGCAAATGCAGCCTCCATGTCAGAACAACCTGGTCCCAATTAGGACTGATCTGTGGCACTTTAAAAGGGTTTACTGACTGCTTTAACTGACCCTTCAGATGAAAAACTCCAAAAATCTGAACTGGATCCCAAACAATAACAGTGCTTATCAAAGCATCCTTCCATCAGCAGGCTTGCCGAGTGCCTCCTCTCCATTTCTCATCATTATTTTGACGTTGCTGCTCCCAAAAGCATTGAATATAACAGTTTTTTCTCTGGATTCACAGGGGTAAAATGCCTGATCAAATTCACAGGCTGCACCTCGCATCCTGATAGTAAGCTCCCAATGCGGCAAGGGGGAGTTTTACCTCTTCAGAAATTAGGTCATAGTTCAACTTGCTTGCTTCTTTTGCATTTTCCTGCCAAAGGTAGCAGTTATAATAATACCGTACTCCATTTTTTTTCCTAGCCTGGAGTAACAGTATACCAAGTGTCCCCATTGCCTGAAGTCAAGCAAGAGCAGATGTATATTGCTGAATGCCTGGGATCACCATCTCCTGGGAAATTAGGTGGGGGAGAAGGCAAATTCACAAATAGCAGCTTCCTGCAGATCCTGAAAGAGGCAGGCAGAGATGTACCCACCAATGCCTGCCTTGTACAACTGCAGGCCTGAGATGCTAGAATAATGATTGATTTAAACTTTAAAAACCTGAGGTTTCACATTACTTTGCATTTTCTGCTTGAATCCCTGCGCATCTTCTTGGGTGTTAGTGGCCCAGGTTTTGGCTTCCTTCTGAGTTACCCAGCCTAAATAAACATACGTGCTGCTGAAACTGTTTCCAGGAACGCCTTCCTCTCCCGGCAATCTCTTATCTCCCAGTGAAGATTGTCAGAGGGTACTTCAAAGCCCTTTGAAAATGGCCAGGGCTCTGCCTGTAGCCCAGCGGATCCAGGCACCCTCGCCCCGAGATGTCCACAGCCACCCCGCGACGTCTGCAGGCACCCGGTGCCGCCTTATCACCACCCCAACAACCAGCAGTGGGAGAGACTTTACCCCCTTGCTATCTCCACCCAATCTTTAGTCCTTGCTCTCCGATACACTGCCCGTCTTCTCAACCCAGCTGGGTTGTGGCAGATTAGGGGAAAGAAAAAGTGGTGGTTTTTTTTCTCAGTCCTGAGGAACAACGAAGCCTGAAGCCTGCTGAGCCTGTAATTAAAATGTGGAAAGGCCATGACTGATCTTAAAAGATGGAAGAATGGGATACAGGGAGCAGAAAAATGCTGAGCACCAGGCTTTGGGTAACACGCCATTTTGAATTAAAAATAAATGAGAAAATTGCCTATAGAGAGGAGAAGGCGGGGGGAGAAGCGGCTGTGGGAAGAGAGGATGACTAGAGGGGGAGGTTATTGCTTGAGCACGGCCCTCAGATAAATCTTGTTCAGCGTTCCTCTGCCAAAAGACTACAAGGTGTAGTGAGGCAGAGGAAAGTGGTGCAGCTGTTTCACGGTGTTACTACCCTCGCTGAACCAGGGAAGACCAAGTGCCTGTCAGGACAAAAGAGAGGACTCCGCACATGCAGCTCTCACTCCATCAGCAACTTGAAAATGGAAACGCAAAATGTAAAAGTCACATTTCCACCTGGAACTTGTTTTGTGCCATCGTTAACAAGTAGCACCACCATGGGGACCGGCATCAGGGATACAGAGGAGGTGGCCACAGAGGGCCAATGGCACACACACTGCCAGGGACATCCCACCGTGGTAAGAAAAGTAGCAGCTGTCTGGACAAGGACCCTGCTTTATCCCATGTCATATTTATCCCATTCATATCAACCCCATTAAGCCACTGCTGCTAAAATTACCATCCCAGAGAGAAGGATTTTAACAAGATCTTTGGAAATAACTGAATAAATTGGGTCCAGCAGGCAAGAAAATCAGATAGGTACGTGGGGAGATTGGTGATGACAACAACACTCTTTAGAAAGGGTGAGCAAAATAATGTGCAAGAGGTGTTGGGTTGGGATTGCATAAGTCAAGTGATTAAGCCTGTCCTCTGATGAACAACCACGGCAGCTCCTACTTGACTCTGTGGGGCACAGGCACTGAAACTAGCTCCTTTGGGTGATTAGTGCTTATGCACAGAAATGGTAGGCTAAAATTTACAGAGGACTTGAAGTAGGTGGGCTGGACCCAGGGGACCACCAAGAGCAGCAAAACTCCGAGCGGCGGTAGAGGACCAATATTCATGCTTCCCAGTGGAGTTAGGGGGAAAGACCCATACACAGGCAACACCATTACCAGCACACCTGCAACTCCAGACCCCTGCTTGAGCCTTTTTCATGCTACATAACGCTTTACAGGCTTGCATCTCTGCTGAGCTTGGTGAAATGATTCCTCTTTCGGCCCAAATAATAAGATCAGAATCAGACCTAAAATGCACAGATCTAAAGAACAACACACGCCTGGTAACACTCTTGCATCCACCACTAGCGTCTGAATCAGGGCCTGCACAGGTCTCCTTGCTTTGTGCTGAAGGGCCAGAGCTGCTCCCCAGGTCGGTGCAGTCCCCTGCAGATCACCAGGGCCGCTCCTCACACTTCCTCCTCTAGACACGTTTTCCTCGCTGAATTAAAAAAGCTGAGACTGAATTAAAAAAAGCTGGTCCAAGCTGAGGCTTGGTGCCTTTTTTTCATACACCTCACTGATTTTATCCGTCCTGTTAAAACAGAGTGGGGAAATAAATCAGTAACACTGAGGAATACTCTGCCTCAGATGGTAAAACTCATTGTATTGCACAACTGCTTGTTCCCCAGTTTACACCAGAGAGGACTGCGCTAAATGGGTGATGAACAACCCTCATTACATTACATCTTCCCCACTGGCTGCCAGCAGTGTGGGAAGCTACAGCTTCAGAAGGTCCTATTGGATTTTGGGGCCGTATTGTTGGCCTGAAACCCATCCTGCTCTTTCAGAAACATTAAATACATTAGGATGGCCATGCTGATTGATGCCAAAAGTCCATCTTGTCTCACATCCTGTCCCTAGCCAGCACAGGTGAGTATAAGAGAGAGGGGGAGAGAGCTAGGGAAACCTAGCAAATGCAGAGTGATTTTTCCTTATCCTGTGCAGTGATACTTCCCCATTGCCCAGGAGTCACTTTGCCAGCTCTTCTGAGCTTCATAACATCTCATCCTTCCTTAGGAGTTGTTTTTCCCTTCTCCCTACCTTGCTGCATGCCAGGGCAACACTAAAGGCAGAAGCTGACAGAGGTCTCTTCTGTACAAACCTCTGAGTGCATCGATTATCTACTAGAGCTCACAAAAGGTTGCTCAATCGTAAGGGCACTCACATGCTTCAGCGAGGTTCCGTGTTTAAGCACAAAGATATGACAATATGAGGTCAGCTGCATGTAGTCACACAAAAACAATATCTCTTGCAGCAGTCTCTCCCTCCCTGTGGTCAGTAACTGATGTCTAGGAAGAAAATAAAAAGCCAAGTAAGATTGTGGTGAAGCTTCCTTAGAGATAGCCTTTGCCAATTGGGTCTGCACGCCACATTTGTCAACGTCTTAGCTCCAGTCAACCCTCAATCATACCCTAGAGGTGTCCAGTGCACAAAATACAGGGGAAAAAAATGGTAAAGGTGACATTTTGTTCCATGAAAATAAAAAAAGACTGATTTTTCCTAGACCACTTTAGTTTTATATGAAACAAAACAAAATCCTCTCTTGGGAACTTCCATCCATCACAAAGTAGCAGCTCTTTCAGTGTTCCTGGAAAACCTTACATAGAACATGCTTACTTCCACGTGTTCTTATCAGCCTCAGCTGCCAGCCCATCCAGTATCTCAAGCAGGGCAGCTGAAGAAGCCTTTTGATCACAGCAGCACGCAGATGCACAACGTTACCCTGGTGTAAAGGATGACCTGAACTGCCTTAGCCTTGTCCAGATGTCGGGATGCGTAAAACAGCAGCCTGCCGGAGCAGGAAAGCAACGCCCCACAGGTAGCAGAGGGATTTTTGTGCAGGGATTCGGCAACAGTGGGTTCTGGGCTCTCAGCTAATGCGGCACCTTCTCCTGCAAAGTCAGCATGCAAAGGTGGGGTGACTTGATCTCCAGCAAGCACACCTCAACTTCATGCCACCCAGCGCACAAACGCAGGGAAGGGATTCTTCACAGTCATCAGCAACGGCAGTGGTGATTTAATAGTAGGTACTCACCAGAAAAGAGGCCACTGGCAAGTCAGGTGCTTGGGCAGGGTCGCTGTGCTGCAGGCATCACCAGGTGAACAAGCCTGCCAGCAGTCCCTGGCATATCAGGTAACAAAGTAGAAAAGCAGCCGACATTTTGTATCAGTGAGGAACTGACCATGGGGAAGATGAACAGCGTCAATCTCCTTCCTCCACTTCGTGCAGGTCATATGTGTTTTGATGACTGAAAATACATCAGCCCTATGACCTGAGAGTCAGGTGGCACGGGATGGCACCCCAGTATGCCACCTCAGTGTGTCTGCTCCACTCAGCTCCCAGGAAAACAAATGCAATGGTGACAGTTCACAAACCTCATCCAGAGCAAAGCCCCTTCTGTGGAGCAGCTTCGTAACAGGACCACCAGCTCTGCAGCGATGCTTAAGGGTTCAGGTGCTGCTCAACGTTTGGCTAACACAGCCCCAGGGCAGCCATCATGGCACTGACTTGGGTGGAAGGCCTCTGTGCCATGGCCACCTGGGAGCTGGGCATGAACAACCTCCAGCCTCACACGCCTTGGCCCTCGCGCCCCAGCATGGGTGATGGGACCAAGGGAAGGGGTGACCAGAATGTGGATACCAAGAGGGAACAGGACCTGCTCTTCCAAAAAATGCCCTCTCTGGCTCACCTGAGGCTGCTATGCTGTCATGGAGGCAGAAAGCCCACCATCACACTCCTCCCACCCAGCCCAGCCCCACGGGGACAGGACACAGCAGAAAGTCTGTAGTTTTTGACCACGGAGGCCTTTCGGCAGCATGGCTGCCTCTTCCCTGATCAGTATCGGCACGGTGCACGGCCAGAGCCTGGCCTCCAGCCTCCCCACGCGGGTAGCAGAGGCAGAAGACGCGTACACAGGTCAGAATTTATTTCGAAATACCTCATTTATATCATTCTCACATGAAATATTTCTTTCAGAATATAGCCTAAACTTAGAAAACAGAAGAGAGGTTTTGTTTTTTTTATAAGGCACATCAGATTACAGACTACATAGAGACATCTCCCCCTTAGTTGCGCTCGTAAAATACTGGTGATTTTAAAAGTAATATTTCTAAACCCTAGACCCTGTGTAGCCCTGTGCAGAGCAGTGTTTGTAAAGTTATTAGACCTCAGTTTACATACACCTAGTAAAGGGCTATAACAAGTTGTATATACATCACATTTTCAGAAACAGTCAGAGCTGGCTACATTTAAAAGTAATGCTACCCCAGACTATGAAACAGGCTGCTTATAAATATAACCTACTGCTTCCAGTACGATGTGACACAGAGTAGTATAATCTTGCAGAAGAAATGTTGTTACTTTGCAAATGGAAGCTGCTCAGGTTCCAGCCTGTCTCCTCCCAAAACCCACATTTTTGATCAACTGAGACCATTTTACAGAGAAGCAAAGCACCCAAGAGAAATCTGGCTTTGTGTTTTTCTCCAAGAAGATGGTATGACTGCATATCTGAAATCCTGTCAAAGCATTCGAGTAAGAAGTATAAAGGCTCAGATGTTAACTTCATAACCAGTAAACATTAAACCATTACCAAGCAGATGCAACCAACTTAAACGCATCCAGCTTCTGTGCTATGGAAACTGTTTTTCCAGGCTCTCCCAGTGCAGAAGCCAACACATTTTTATTGAATCAGGCCCTAGGTAAAGATTTCCATCCCAAGTTTTCGGGTAATGTTCCATCGCTGTTCTGCACTCATTTTGCTATAGAGGAGGAAAAAATACTGCTGTGGAGCCTATGCCAACACAGCCCAGAGTCCATTTACATGGTGTCATTTTCTTTAATGGGCCAGGAGGTAAACCATGGTCAGCTTTATCAACTCAAATGGCTTCCACAGTTCTTATTTATATCAGGCATTGATTCATTTCTGATGAAAAAAGGTTCCGGCTTTCTGTCACTGCAGTTTAGTTTAAGACTATGAAAAAGGTCACTTCAAGGTTATGGCTGAAGAAAAAAAAAAAAATAATAATCTGATCTTGAAATATCTAGGGGGAAAAAAAAAAGTAGTCAGGGCCATAAAAAGGCAGACAGACAGCACAAACTAAATGTCCTCTGCAGAATAAATTAAAATACTGATTCTTGCAGAGAGTCACATTACCTTAGGTCTTTCAAACCCACCAGGGCTGGAATTAGGCTTAGTTTAGTAGGAACCAGATATAATCAGAGAGTAGGTCACTCTCAATTCTGCACTATGTTGATCACTCAGCTACATTTTAGGCACATTTCAGGTAATCTGTTGGACTGATCTGGGTAAAAAAATTATCAGTTAAATTTCCTGGGTGGCCTTAGCCAATCTTACAAGTATGAGCTTGGACAAGAGTCAACCACAAGTGACTTCCTTTAGAAGGGAAACAGCAACTTGGTTGGAAACAGCATCACGAAGAGGACACAGCAGTCTCAGTTTCTACAGTCCAGTTTGTTATAAATCTTGATCTGCCTGATTTGTTATTTGTTTAGCAGCCTTAAAAGGTAAGGAGGGGCATCCTGAAATTCTTGGCTGTAGACTTAAATCCAGATGCGGTTTACACAGTGCTGCACCAATATTTGTTACATCTCTTTAAAAAAAAAAATTAAAAACCCCAACACAACAGCATTTACATTCCTTTCAGCTGAAATAGATGTACTGTCGTCACGTCTGCAAAAATACAGAGGAAATCGCCACTGCTCGAGGTAGCGAGTTAAAGCTTGGTCACATTCCTCGGGCTTCCACGCGGCTTCCTGGGAAGGATGACAGAAAGGACTTTCACATAGTCAGGAGGTGACAAACGAGATGTCAGATCCGTAAGGGATTAGGTTCCCTCACCCCATGCTGAAGGTGTATTCATGACCTTTCCAACCATGGCATTTGCGTATAGATTACACCTCTCGCATACCCTTTTTAAAGTGATCCCTAAGAGCGTTGCCTTAGGAAGACATGGAGGAGAGAGCAGGAGCGGGGTTTTAAAGCTACAAACGTCAGTTAGGAGGCACAGTGTTACTTTTCCCTTTGACAGTCCGCGTATAGAGCTCTACGTTTCCACAGTCACTCGCACACTCCTCCTGAGAAGCCCTGGCAGCAAAGGCCTCTGGTGTGCTCCTCCCCATCACATACACCTTGTAAGACAAGAAGTCAAATCCTTTGGACAAATCCTTCTACCCTCACAGACACGTGGCACTCTTCTTCCTTACTGAGAGGTTTTAGTCACGAAACTGGATGCCCGACCTGATTTATAGCAATTATTTAACTAAGAATCCTTCTGCCACCCTCAAAAGGGCAACCGAGATATCCAGTAGCAACATATACACATACATACAGATCTACACTATACACTCGGGACGACACAAAATGAGAATTCAGCTAATATAGCCTCTATTCGATTTCCTCAGAGCAGCACGCAGGTCCTTGCAACCCCTATACAAAACAGCAGTATTTTTTCCACCAGGATTTGGAGAGGTTTTTCATCTTGTCTGGAGTCCTACACTTGGATTTCTTTGGTTGCTGCTGGGTATCTGAGTACTGAATACCAGCCACGATGGCTGCATCAAAGACCTCCTTGAGGTTTTTCTGAGTCAAAGCAGAGCACTCTATGTAGGACGCAGCCTTTATTTCCTCGGCACAGAGCTTCGCAGCCTCCTCTGAGACCGGTTTTTCTTTACACTTGTCCAGCTCGATGAGAACCTTGACATCCTCCCGGAGGTCCGACTGCGTCCCAACCAGGATAATGGGTGCCTTGGGGCAGTGGCATCGGATTTCGGGGACCCACTTCTCACTCACGTTCTGGAAGGACGAGGGGCTCACCACGCTGAAGCACAGCAAGAAGATGTCCGTGTTGGTGTAGCACAGAGGCCTGAGCTTGTCGAACTCATCCTGCATGGAACGAAATCATGTTAGCACCCCACAGAAAGAGCACATCAACCCCGGAGGACGCCCCAGTATGCTCCCAGCTCTAGCCTGCTGCTGGACCTTTGAGGATCACCTGCTGTTGCCATCTTGAGATGGCACCTCAACACGAGCACCCAGACCACCCAACAAGGTGTGCTATGAACCCAAGTCACCTGTACCCAGCCTGAGGTCTCACGGCTGCTTGCCAGCAGGCACCCTGCCACTGTCAGGCACGCAGGATGAGGGTGGTGGCTTCCCCATGTAGCTGACATTTTCTGACTAACGCTGCAGCTTGTTTCGAGTGCTTAAATATTTCCTTCGCTCTCCATACACCGATCCTCTGCCCTATTTCAGCAAAGGAGCAATTCTGCGGGAAGCAGGTTATGTCACACGAGTGAGGAAGCCAAAAATTGAAGTACGGGAGGGAGAAGGTAATTTCTACAGGCCCACCTCTCGCAGGGGTGAGTCAGTGAGCCACTCCAATGAGGAGCACCCGTGTACCTCAAAGCTCTGCCAACACCCCTACCTACACCCCTACCTTCAGATACAGGCAAGAGCAGAGCAGACATGTGGCAGCAAGCATACCATGTACCCTTCCTGGAATCGGCTTTTAAATCGGTGACTACTTAACAACATCCTACAGGATATGGGAATAATTTCCCTGCCATTGTGCCCAGGGATTTAAATCCGATGGCAGCAATAACGACTCAGAATGTGCAGGCTTAACATGCCAATGGCATAGAGTAAGAGCTTTACCTTTCCTCCCACCCATGCCACATCAAACAAACTGCAGACAGGCCTCCCAGCCCTACCTTTCTTTTTCTTTTTCTTTTTTTTCTTTTTCTTTTTTTTTTTTTTATTTTCCCCTTTAGTGCAAAGGCCAGCAAAGCAAGGCTCTTTTTTCAGCTTCAGGAACTAGCCACAAAAAAGCCAAACACCTCGTGGTAACAAAGGCGTGCTGATCCTCAGGGAAGAATGCAGCAAGAAGCAAGGGTTAACTCCAGGCTGGCTGCTTTTACGCTGACAGCAGGATAAAAGCAGGGTAACACTAGCAGCCTGAACAGGTAGGATTTGCCTCAGCGGCAGTGACATTTTAATTAAAACGGTCCATGTTCTCAAAAGCTCTGAATTGAAAGTGCAAAGAACACACACAGCTGAAAACATCTCTCTGGTACCAGCAGTTTACTGCTGAATTGCAAGTCCCGTGTTAATTTTCGAGATGTGAAATTTTGCTTTCAAGCCTCTGAAGGCCCAGGATCCGCAGTTTAAAGCCCCCCTGGAAGCCTCAGAAGTCTTGTTTCGCTCGAATGAATTTCTTCCAGCAGTATCTCCGAGAGAGGGGCGGCGATCTATAAAACACGAGTCAAGAAAGCAAGCTTCATTAGCTCTCTTGATTCTCAGATTAAGCCTCGGAGGAAACCAGGCTCTCACCGCTTGGCTCCAGAGAAACCCCGCGTTTACTGAGAGCTGCCGCTCCGCCGTTTGCAGACAGGCACCTCGCCACGTAATTGCCTCTTCTTGCTATGTGGGGAAACCTCAAAAGGGCTCGGCTCAACGTGTCTGAAAGCCAAACCCAGATCTTAAGGGTTTCTGTCCTGATGAAATTGTGCCCTTTATACCCCAAGCACGCTCCTGCAGTTTCAATGGTAGGTATATGACCCACAGGGACTCAACACCTCTTAGGGCTGGAGACGCTGAAATGCAATTTCCCTCTGTTTGGAGTGCTTTTTTTTTTCGCTGCAGTTTTCAGCAGCCACCTCACTGCAGCACAGTTTTACCAAAGTAGCCAGCTAGGTACCTTTTATTTGGGGTGACTTCTGACCGGGCCTGCCCATCCCTCCTGCAGCTTGCGGCTGCAGGCGCTTGCCTGTCCGCAGGCTGTCACCCGATGGCAATTTCACCTGCCACGCTTGGCATATGAACACGCACAGCCAAGGCAGCTGCGGTACCACCCCGTCCCTTCAGCTGGGCACGAAATTATGGGACAGTTCTGCTGTTCTCCTTCATATCATGACCCGCAGAAGGCTGCTTGCTGGATTTTAGCTTGGGTTTGTAGGGCACAGGGGAGTCCTATGCTGCTGTCTAGGACTGCGCAGCCCTTCAAACCCCCTTTCCTAAGTAGGGCGCCCAGTTACAACTCATCTAAATAGGTTTGTGTGTTAAGGCCACTGAGATTTTTCAGCATGGTTTCGGTGAAGGCGGAGACCCAGATCCACAAAGCTGCACAGGAACCTAACTCCCACTGCCTTCAAATGCTAGCTAGGTAGCAAAATACTTTTGGCTGCTTCTGGCTATCCAGACTCAACCCCTGGCTGGCAGTGTTGCACACTGCTCAGGGTAATACAAGCCAGAGATCTGTAGAAAATACAAGGTGGCAAGAAATGCTTTTTTTTATGTATCAGGCAAAATAGGAGCCGAGAGGTATCAGCCACCCTCAACCCTTCAGGGCCTAGTCTACAGCAAACCTCAGCTTTGGGGAGGCAGCACTTTTTAAGGGGGTGGGAATGGCAAACACAAAGTCTCCCCGGACAACAGCCAATCGGACTTTTTTCTCCCTGAAGCTTCTGCCCCTTCAAAAAGACAGCCTCTACCTCTGCACACCTACGGCTGTGAATGCTTTGCATGCGTACATCGCATTTCTTAAACCCGCAGTTATTCAGCAAAAATAAAGACAGTGACAACCACTCAAAGAGAAACCAGGTGGCCCTTGAATCCCCAGTGTGTCCAGCCTTCCCAGTCAGGCTAAGCAGAGCAGCAGCCTGCACCCAGCCCCAACACGGAGGCACAGCGCGTCCCCCAGCCTTCACCGGGCAAAGCAGCAGGTTAAGCAGCGGTGAAAACGACAGCAGTTTTAATAAGACGATCCCACAGTGGGAATCCTTTCAATGCCGCCAAGTCATCAGCAGGACCGTTTTTGCCCAACAACTTCTCCCCTCCCGCTGTCACTTAAATCACAGAAGCGGCTTCACTGACCTGACCAGCTGTGTCACAGAGCTGCAGCCTCACCGGCTTGCCATCGACGGACACGACAGCTTTGGAGAGAAGGGAGGAGGGAAGGGGGAAAAGTGCGGTGAGTCCAACTTTACACGGTTTCCATTAAGGAAGAAAAAAAAAAAAAAAAAAAAAAGAGGAAGAAAGGAAAGGAAGGATTTACCATCCCTCAGGTCCTGTCCCCAAATAATAACGAAATAACCGAGGCCGGACACCCCCTCAGCGGCCCCTCCCGCCGCCCCGGTCCCCGCTGGCACTTACCGGAGAAGTTGTCGAAGGCGGTGGGGATGTACTCGGTGGGGTACCCGTTGGTGGTGTAGCTCACCACCAGGCTGGTCTTCCCCACGGCGCCGTCCCCCACCAGCACGCACTTGATGCTGCGCCGCGGCTCGGCACCGCCACCGGTACCGGTCCCGGCTCCGGCTCCTCCGGTCCCCGCCGCGGACCCGGCTCCGGTCCCCGCCGCCCGGCAACGGCCGCCGAGCGCCGCCCCCAGCGCCGCCGCCGCCCGGCCGCTCCGCACCCTGCGCGGAGGCACCGGCGGTACCTCGCAGCCGCCCGGTACCGGTTTGCCGATGTAGCCCGCCTCGCCCTCCTGCTGCGGCGGCATCCGCGCGGCGACGCGCAGCCCCGCCGGACGGGGGGCGGCGCGCAGCCCGGGGCCGCCGGACGGGGGGCGGCGGGGAGCGGCGGCGGTGGTGGCGGCGGGCGGGCGGTGCGGGGGCCCGGCGGGCCGGCAGGCGCGGCGCGACCGCCGCGAAGCCAGCCCCGGAGCCGCTGGCGCTTCCCGGGCGCAGGCGGGGCGGTGGCGGCGGCAGCGGCGGCGGGATCCCGGCCGGGCTGGGCTGCGCTCGCCTCGCCCCGCGCTACCGAGTCCCAACCGCCGGCCCCGCGCCTCCGCGTGACATCGCGCCGCGCGGGGAAGGAGGAGGAGCCGCCGCCGTCGCCGCGCCTCACGGCCCGGCCCGACAGGCGGCGCCACAGCGCCCCGCTCCGCCCGCCCCGACGGCCGCGAGCAGGCGGGCAGAGGGCGCGCCGCCGCCGCCGCCTCGCGGGCGCCCCCCTCATTGGCCCGCTCGCCTGCTCGCCCGCCGCCATTGGCTGGCGCAGCTGGGGCGGCCCGCCCCGTCGGGGCCCGCAGCCCCGTCCTGCCCGCGGATCTTCCGCGAGCGGTGCGGGGAGGGGGCTGTCCTGTGTGCTCAAAGGCAGGGGAGCGCCCCTCGCCCCCGCCGGAGATAGTGCAGACTACTTAACTGTCACGATTCCACGTCACCATTTCCATCATTATTTTGTTCCCGGTGGGATATGGAGCGCTGTTTCCCTATTTCCCGCACCAATAAACGGAAACCCGCGTGATGCAGCGGGATTCGTACCACAGCGCATGCTGCAGCTGCCCATCGTGCCCCAACTGCCTGTCCCATGCTCGTTGGAGGAGCTGGAAACGTTGGGTGTAAGGAGCCGTTGTCCGCCTGCTTCCATAAACCCTGGAGCTGCGTGGTTTGATCACCCGAGGCCCTGCCAAGGCCCACACCCCGTGGAAACAAGCGCTTACTACAGCCGATCTCGCTTTCCTCTGTGCCCTGGTCTCTTCTATGGGAACGGCCACAGTGGCTCTCTGTGGGGTTGTGGTGCTTGCGCACTTAGACAACATTTTGAGTGCTTCAAAGCAGGGCCAGAGCCAAGGTCCTCCCTTGTAGGTGGCTGGGATGACCCTAGGTTGGATGCCCTGTTGGATGCCCTGTTGGATGCCCAGTTGAAGGGATGGGGAAGAAACAGCTCCTTGGAGCCTTGCACCAGGGCGGTGTGGCCCACCTGCTCCCTGTGGGGAGCACAGCTGAGTGGGGATGGAGCGCAGCAGCCACCCAAACACAGAGGCTCAGTGTGACCCTCCTACTCAAGACCCATAGGGGCCACTGACCCTCCTGTGGGACTCTCCCTGTCCTTCAGAATTGCCTTCCCCTAAATGGACAATGACGGTGCTGCCACGTACAGGAGTTAGCGCCAGAGAGAGACATCACAGGGCACCCGACTACAACCGAGAAGCATTTCCCAGTTGGATGCTTTCATATCTTGATCTCCTGTGAGGAAGGCTGAGAAGAGGACATCACCCAGGCAGCTGAGCTTTGCCAGGCTAGACAGCCAGGAGGATCGGAGTGGGAGCCTGCCTGCGCTCAGGCATGTACTCAAATAACACAAGTGGCTTAATTCCTACCTTTGATTATTTTGGTGCAAGTCCTCGTGGGGATGCCTAGGTTAGAACAAAAGCATTCTCTTTTAATTTAGCATAATTATAGCCTGTCTACCTACAAAAGCTGAATTGCTTGAACAATACTGTTGCAGCTAACTCCCCGGAGTATGGATGCAGTCGTGCCAGGATAATGCTAATACGGTTTATTCTTGTCGGGAAAAGGAAAAACACTACATGTGTAGGTGCAGGCTTGCTTTGCAAACAGCTGCAGTTGTTTGGAAGGTTACAGCCATGGCAGCCTGTTGATATGCTTGCTCCTGGGGTCGCTCCCTCCATCACAGAGCCCTAAAGACTACGTGTTCTGCAGCCACCTAACTGCAAAGTCATGGTGTTTAATTCATTATCAGGCAGCTTTGGCCCAGCAGATGTTTCACTGAAAGAGGTGAGAAGCCTTTGCGTGGCTGTAGTGGTTGAGGGGGCTCAGAGCTGCCTGTAGTGTGGTAACATCTTGAACACCAATGCTGTTTCAACAGTGAACTGCATGGCTTGGTGTAGGAGCGATACAGGTGACAAATCACATCCCTAATCAAAATCAGATACCAATCCCAGTACCAGAAGTTGTTATAGGTCCTTCTTTTCCTTCAGCTGAGCCAAGAGGACATGGGTGAATTGCACAGGGTCTTGTGTCCCTTCCTCTGAATTGTAAACAAATTTCTTCAGTGAAACTTTGAAGGTAGTCAAAACCTGTGCAAGACAAGGAATAACATCTTCGGTCATTTCTGAAGAACTGTGTGGGGCGTGGAGGCTAGATGCTGTTACGCCTGGTGCCTCCCTACTGCTCTGTGCTGGGGCAGAGCCACGTTTGCAGTCCAGTGTCTCATTTTTATTCTGTGTGGTTCTGAGTGTACACACAGCTGCATCTCTACACAAGGCAAGGCTAACAAAAGATGCATAAAATGGGTAAAGGTACAGCTTATAAGACTCTAGTTCCCTGTGAGAGTTTCGTCTCAGGCTCCAAGCAGCGCCTGGGAAAGTTGTCTCCCACATTCATGAGCTTTGATAGAAAGGCACGTTGTGCCTGAGGAGCAGAGCTGTCAAGGGGACTCTCCATCACCATGCCTGGATGCTTGTTACCCTTCCCCTTCTCCTGCCAGAGCCCAGCAGTCTGTAGTTTTCCATCTCTAGAAATCCAAAGGAACCTTCCACCTTGGGGAACGAGAAATTGGAGAAAAGTCAATAGACCAGACTCAGTTTTCACCACATGTATGCAAGGAAAGAAATAAAAGGAGAACTGTAATTCAATTTTAACTATATTTTTCTCTCAGCAGCATCCCATAAATCATGTACCTTGTTAGTACTGTGGAATGGCATGTGATGCTGGAAGTCAGTATACGGTAAATACGCTGACGGTAAATACAGTAAATACCGTATGCTGGTCAGCTTTGGCCACCTTGGGCAGTGTGTCATGGTATGCTGAAGCCATGACAGCAGACAAATTTCTGTTCGATTTGGACAGTGTGCCAGCTGAAGGTGAGCAGACGTACTGCGATCTGTGACGCCAGGATGGAATATGACCCAACTGAGGACACAAGGGTGCCTGAGCAATGTCACCTCTTATTTGTGGTGACAAATGGCAAATCCGTGGCCCGTATCAATGCTGCAATGAGAACTCATTAAGAGGAAAGATGCACAACCACAAGGAAAGCCCCTGTAGGTGGGAGGTGAGAGGGCGGGTGATATGCACTGGGTGACAATCCGTTTGAGCAGTGTCAAAAGATGATGTGAGAAAGCTCTTCATGCAAATGCTGCGAGCGAAAAATGCTGCGGGGACATTTTTAAACACCTTCAGCAGACAAATACAGTCCATGCATTGAACTAGATCGGCTCCAGTGAGATAGCTATAACAGTCTGCATTGTTTCTGTGCTCGGGGAGGCGGGTGTGAGTGGATTCAGGGCTGCATGATTGCCCTATACTGTAATGTACCCTACCGAATACAGTGGCCTTTTGTGTAAGAGGATGAGCTAACCGGTTGTTTTGCAGAGGCGGGGGGCCCGTTCGCACCACAGCAGCAAGTCAGAGCAGCTCCCGGGCTGCCGTGCTGGCAGTGGGCTGAGGGTGGACCGATGGAGGGATGCTGTCACAGATACCCACTGTCTCCGAAGCTTTTGGCCTCAGCCCTATCGCACGCGCACATCTCACAGGTTTGAACCCAATTGTTTTTAGAGCGCTGAGCTGGGGGACAAACAGGCTTAACTCCACATAGGTCAGCAGGGTGGATGCTGTCTGTCTCAGGGCTGAATTTGGCAATTTATCAGCCAGTTCACAGAAAAGCTCTTGCTATATCTTACATGCTTGTGTTAGTCAAATATTATTCTTTGAGAAAAATGACAGAGAGAGGAAATCATTTTATCAAGACGTGAAGTAGGTCATTGTTATATCCTGGCTTATCATTTTCCCTGCGATATAAAAAATATGATCTGGATGCTGGCCTTGTAGAATGAAAGCTTTCTTTTTTTTTTTTTTTGTATAGAAACTTGAAAAGCCTGACATGGAGAGAGGCAAGGGAGTGAGGCAGTGTGCTCCAAGCATGACGTGATGCACTGCTGCTTGTTCAAGGGAAGGCACAGCCTGCTCTGCAGGGCTGTCACCAAGATCCTGTTCTTTGTCGAGAACAGCAACCTCAAGGCCTGAGAAAAATAAAAAAAAAAAAGAAAAATCTGTGATGCACCCCTTCATTTTCCAAAGAGCAAAATCATGGTGATGTGGCTGAGCTGGCCAGTGGCAGGGGAGGTGGGGAGAAAAGAAAGGGGAAGTGTGAGGGGGCAAAGAAAGGGCAACAACCTGGGAAGGAAAAGGCAGCTTGTATAAAGGATGGCTCTGACCTGCTCTGACTGCAGAGAAGAGCTTTTGAGTCTGTTCTGTGAGAACTAGGAGGAAAAAGAGCTAGAGAAATACAAGATATTGCTGCTCTTATTATGTATTTGATTTGTAATTTTAGCAATGTATATATTTGCCAAGGCTTTTTTTTAAAGAACATTTTCATCACCCAAGAGCTCAATCTCAGGGAAGTTTACACTGCCTGGGGAAAGGGATCAGTAAGCGGCACACGTTATTAACACGATAAACTCTCTCCACCCCTCCAGCAAAGTTCTGATTGAGGAGATGCTACCAAGAACTCACAGGCAAAAAGGATTGTTGAGATAAACAAAAAAAAAAACAAACCCAAAACAAAACAAAGCACAATAGCTTCATGAAATTCCAATTCAGAAGACAAATTAACCCTAACCTCCTATCTGCAGTGCCTCTGCAGGGGAACCGCAGCAGGAGGCGAGCCCTTTATCTTGCTTTCAAAATCCTTTTCAGCTGATCTGGGGTCACAGTTGCTGAAAAGTGCTGCGTCTCCTGTATTTTGTGTGATGATCACCAATTTGCTTGCTTGTCCTGAAGCCCCTCACCCCTCTGGGTGCACCAGAGATAGGTCCTCTACTCTGGATCAATCACGCTTCCCAGGGCCTTCCCTGCCAGGGACAGCAGTGTCCCTACCAGGTCACCTGGGCACTGCTCGGGACAGACTGGGTAAGGTCTTGGTGATGACAGAGAAATGTTTCAGTAAGAAAAAATCGCAAAGACACCAGTTTTGCCAAACATCTGAATGAAGAAACTGCCACTCCCTATGGCATACTGCATTTCATTGATGTCCTGCTCATTGTATAACCTGCAGTGCTATCTCTGCCTCAGGAGCCCTCGTTTACAGAGGCAATCTGGAGAGAAGGAGTCTCCTCCAAGCACTAAGCTGGAGGAGAAGAAAACGTGCTTGGGCGGTGTGCTGCACATTGGTGGGGCTGGTGAGAGTGGCAGAGGAGGGAACTGAGCAGGGAAAAGACAGCACAGTTTGGACACAGGTCTCTGAGGAGCCAGGGGCAGAGCAGCCAGCACTCAAACCAGACATGGTATCTGCGGCATGGATGGATGCTCTTTGCCACACTGCCCGTCAGCCCATGTGTGAATCCCCTTACTAGCTTTTCTTAGCTCCCACAGCCCCACCAGTTCCCCAGATAGACTCCCAAAACAGCTGTCAAAATCCTAGGATCTTCTTGGTGGGGAAGAAAATGCTGGAACAAGCCAGCACAAGTGTCAGTTTTATTGCAAGTGAGCAGGCTGTGCTTCCCTGATAGCTGCCTGGCTTTGAGGGCGAGCGTCGCAGGGCAGCATCCACAGCTGGAAACCAGCTACCCATGCATTATGTTTCTCTTCTTTTCCAGGGAAGGGGTGAAAACCTTCAATTCTCATGTTTCCAGACCAGAACTTTTCAAACATAATACGTGTACATAACCAGACGTAGAAGCCAGCCGCAGTGTAAGTTATTTTTTCCCTTTCAAGTATCCCGTCTCTACCTGTGAATCCCTCGCTAACTATTTTGTTAGCAGCCAGCGTACAAGGCCAGGCTCAGGAAATTGCCATTCTAGTCCCCGCTTTCCTGCTCACAAACCTTCTCCTGCCCGAGGATTGAGCTGGATTTAGAAAGAAAGAGTTGCCAGAACGTTACTACCAACACAGCTCTACAAGGCAAACCGTTCCAGGGTGGTTTGTTTTCACGAGCCAGCCTGGTTTAAAACAGTTTTCTGAACAGAATGAGATCCAAAGGACTCCTTTGCTGGATAACCTTGCCAGATGGGTGACCTCTGTTAGCTGAGGAGGGAGGGAGAAAGCAAAATTGATGTGCCTGAAAACACAACTCTACAGGAAAATTTCTGCAGAGTGAAAATTGAGCCTCAGTTTATCAGTGTATGAGAAGATACTTCTTAGATGTCTTGAAGTCCTCAGATTAAAGATGTGAACAAGGGCAAATCACTATTGGTAGATAATGTGGTCCTGGCTTCAAACCTACTTCTCCCACTGCTTTATGATTCTCCATACCTTTGAAAGAGAGTGCCAGAGCAAGGGGGGCAAAAATACTGAACCTCCCCTGGCTCCAAAGGTTAAGGAGAGAGGTTTTGATGGAGAGGTGACCTGGGGGCTTTGAGCACCAGCCTCTGTTAGCTGTAAATACAGACCACTAAAAGACAACAGAGCTTTCCCACTGAAGTAAAGGCATCGGGAGCTGGAGATTAATAGGTTGCCAGCTGTGTCGGCATGATAAGCCAAGAAAGGACCTGGACGCTTTCAGTCGAAAGGGGATTGAGACCTCAGCAGGGACACATGGCCAATCAGCCAGAAGCCACACATGGAAAACTGAGTGAGGCAGCGCGGGCAAACATTTCTTATCTTTGCTTTACGTCAATAGAAATGGCATTGTAAGAGAGGCAGCAAAGTATTTGCTAGAGAGGAGGAGGGAGAAGTCCACAAGCTTTTTTGACTGTACAAGTGGTTTTTAAAATGCTACTGTTTTCCTCGGAAACTTGTCATGGAAAACAAACAGGCAAAAATCACCCAGCAAGTTCTTCCAGAGGGCTGGCTGGTTGCTTGTTTCAGTGGATTTAGCTGGGCTGTGCTGGCAGGAATGCTGCCTGCCGCTGCTGTTGCGCTCCAAAGGCAGGCGGGAAAGTACAACCTCTCAAACCAGCCCAAAACACAGCTGTGATAATTACCCCATCTACTCTGATTTGCCATGAAATGGGGCTCAGGGGAGAGGCAGACCTCAGAAATCTGGGGCTCTCTGCAAGGTGATGCTCTCCGCAGCCATGACCCCGTTTCCCACAGCTCCTGCTTCTCCAGCAGCCCGGCCCAGTTCCCTCCACCAGCTTTTGCTTTGCTTTCTGGTTTTATTGTTTTCTTTAAAGCTAATTAACAGAAGAGTGGATGAGGCCCAGGTTTCTTGTGTGGATTTTTTTTTATTGGTGGCACTTTTCATTTTGCTGAGTTTTCTATTTGCTTTTAAGCTGTTTTGATAATGCAAGAAGAACTTGCCTACCAGAGGCAGTACTGAGCAAGAAGACTCAGCAAGGAGAATAATAATTAGGGAAAGGCCATGAGCAGGTTTCACCTGCTCAGGTTTCACCACCTCAAAATTGGGGTCCAATTTTGCAGCCCCACCCTGTGCGGGTAATGGGCCCTTGCTGCACCTCCACTGTCACCACCCTGGAGCAGAGAAAGGTGCAAATATTCCCACCACACAGGAGGTGTGCAGATGCCAGCCAGAGGTGAGCCAGGAAGAACAAAAGGCTGGGATAAATACAGCTGAAGCCATACAGCCTGGATCTGTATGGCCCCTGGATCCATCCCTACCCTGCAGAGCCTCGGGGTGGCCGCCCGCCAGAGCAAAGCCCATCACCGGGTTACGGCCAGGAGTGGGCTCGCTGCAGCTGGGTGGCTTAGGGCAGGGCCACCCACTGCTTGCGGCTCCCAACACATCCCTCCTCCTGCTGCAGATCCTCACCCCAGGTGTGTGGAGATCTGCAGGGACCTTAAACGTGTGTCTGGGAGCTGACCCTGGGAACATGAAGGTTCCCTGTCAAAAAGTCCAGTTGTGACTTTTCAGGTATCAAAATGATGATATTGCTTATAAAAAAAAATCTCAAAATAGGATTGTAGATTGAACAATGCATTTTCATATAATGTCTTAATTAATGAACACAGATTCTCTGTATTCGGAGTCCCTGACACCATGGTGATGGCCATGATCCAAGAGCAGAGACCGATGGCCCAGTAGCTAAAAGACTCATCATCTCCCTGTTAATACAGGCATGGAGGAAATTAACATGGACCATTCATGATGCTGAACTGCTTTCTGTTTTTCTCAGCAGAGGAACTTCAGGCAACGCAGCTGTGAAGTGCTGAGCACCCTCTCCTCTTCTTGACCTCACCAATTTCCTCTGCACAAACTAGCCATATGAATTTGACACATGGTCTCTGAGAGGCCCCAAGGCAAAGTGTAGGGTGGAGGAGTCAGGTCCCTGCCTAAGCTTCTGAGAGTCCCTCAGAGTCAAGTGCAAGCCTAACCTTGTTCTCAGGACCAGACTTGCCTGGCACGTGCTTTAAGCCTCCCAGCCTCACCAGGCTGGATTTTGTCTCAGCAAGAGAGCTCAGAGAAGGTGGCCCCGTCTCACCCTGCACGGTCCTGGGTGGTTCAGCATCCCCCACCAGACCTGGGGCAGATCTCCGTGGCTGGTTTATCCTCACCATTCCAAGGGTGTTTGAGCCCTGGAGCTGGGACAAGATGTTGGGAAACAAGTAGGCTGTGGGACCTGAAGGCTTCTCTGAAGCCACGTCACTCCTTCAGTGACCCCATGGGCCTGTTTTTTTCCTCAGACCTAGGGGCTGAGCAGTGCTTCCCCAGCCCACAGGGATTCTGGAATGAGTAAATTAATTAAAAGCTGTGCAGTGCTGAGACACCAAGGCTACAGCTACACAAATTATAAGACAGGCCAGGGGATGTTTTCCACCCCCGAGTCCTAACAGCATGCCCAGCCCTACCCAGAGGGACGAGCTCTTGTCCCCCTGGAGCAGGAGAGCTGTGCCCAGACCACCTGCCAGGAACCCTCCCTGGCCCTCCCCGGCTCCTGAAACATGCCTAGGCATCAGCTGCAGGAATAGGCGCTTAGTCTGGGACAAACCCAGGCAAGGACAGTGGCAGCCATTTAACTGTATGGGCCTGCACTCTGCCTCCGCTTTGTTTGTTCATTTATTACCTTGCTGCTAGCCTACACAGAGAGCCTGCTATCGACAAGGGCAATGAAGTACGTATGAGGGAAAAGTCAAAAGCATTTCATCTGGTTTTGTAGCAAAAAGGTGCTCTCTCATCTGAGGTTTAATCTCTTTTGTCCTGGTCACTCCAGAACTGAGTAGTGTGATTTTTTTGTGTGGTGCCTTGCAGAGGAATCCCTGGCTGCTGTGCATCACTGCCATCCCAGCGGGTGCTGCTGCTATGACAAATAATAATATGGCCAGGTTTAAGACAGGCCTGCCTTGCGGGAGTATAATGATCCGAGTGGCCAGCTTACCAAAGGGAACAAAGAAATTATTATAGGGTCAGGCAAAAAATAAGGAAAAAAAAAAACCTAAAAGAAAACAAAGAACCATTGACAAGAGGCACAAATTAGTTAGGTCTCCGGTGTCATTCTCCATCTGATAAAACAAAAATGTCCAGAGCAACAATTAACAAGAAAATATGAAGAGTAAAATATCTCTGTTTAGCTCCAGGTACTGACTATACCCAGACTGTTTGGTTTTTTTTTTTTTCCTCATGCTTTGGGTTATTTTAGGTCTTGGTTAATGTGGAGCTGGTTGTGTGTGCGTGCACGTGTGGTGCAGTCCCCGCGGGTTTGGGAGCTGCCTTTTGTGAAGGGCAGCCCTCCTGAAGGAAAGCGAAGGAGCAAAGCGGGTGCAGGGGAAGCGGGAATGTACTTTGGGTGATCCTGGGAAATACAGCTCAGGGACAGGAATGAGAGCTTGAGAAGGACTCAAGACCATAGGGCTGAGTGTCCTCCTGGGAGCCCGTTTGGGTCCCTTCCTCATGCGAGTGCGGCCAGCTGCCCAGCGCCAGGCACTGCCTGCGGCCAGGGGACTGCTCGTCTCTGTGGGTGAGGCACACACGGGTGCTGGGTGCCAGACGCTGCTCAAGAAACCTACGAGAAGATATGGTCAAGAGCTGTCACATATACAGGTAGATCCTGTTACATGCTGTCTCTTCTGGATTTCAGATTGCTCTCTGACAGAGAAAGATCACAGAAACAAGAAATGACTCTTGCCTCTTACAGAGTGGTGTTTGTAAGTTGTTCTTAACTCTGTGATATAATGTACCTATATCGTACCATCTCTGTACATTCTCACTGGAAATGTCCCCATTTGCTTTGCAGTGATTCCTCTTTCCTTCCCTGCTGGATCAACAGGCCCAGCTGGTGCCCACAAAATTGGTCTGAATTCCTTTCTACTTTTCACAGCAGCTAGTAGCATCGTAGGTTATCCAAAGCTTGCCCAACAATCTTGTTGCTGTGGCATGGAGCAGAATTGAGAACACTACATTAGCTTTTGTAGTTCAAATAA
Organism: Chlamydotis macqueenii; assembly: GCF_036417535.1. NCBI lineage: Eukaryota > Metazoa > Chordata > Aves > Otidiformes > Otididae > Chlamydotis > Chlamydotis macqueenii. The sequence goes on along the minus strand of NC_141558.1, from coordinate 97,841,401 downwards.
TTAACACTTCTTTTGTTAGTAAACTGAAGAAACATGAACAGAAGATGAACAAATAAAAGTATCTTTTTTTTTTCCCCTCTGCAATAAGGACTGGATTCTGCAAGCCCTCGTGCAGCTTGCTTCCCTGTTAACCCAAGCGTCAATGTTCTTGTGTTCAAGGCCTGGCTGGAGCTCTTCTGTACAGCTCGTCCTTCAAAAACTAAACGACAATAATAAATTGTCCTACTTGAACAAGGGACTTATTTCACCTTTTCACCACACTCATGAAAAAATGGCAATGCTAAATGCGCTTAAAGATCAAAGGCCTGGTATGCAAAACAGGTCCTACAAACCACACCAACGGGCTCCTTCAGTTTTTGTGGCTGTGGTGCTACTGCCTTGACAAGTTAAAATATCCCTTGTCAGCCTCTGTGGGAGCCTAGACGGAAAAGTAACCATCAAAAAATAACCAAATATTGTCTTGGACTACAGTCACTGAGCAGTTTTTTTTTTTAAGCTTTAATCACCCTTGACTTCACATTTGGCTATTAAGCCACCAAGTGATCATTAAATATACAGACTGAAGGACTAATTTCCAGAGGATTGGTCCAAAGTTGGCTTGGATTTTAGGTTTGTTTTTTTTTCTGAAGGACTTTAATATCTCCCACCAGCACACACCAGCCTATTGAATCGCCTGTAAGACTCCGGGGCTGAGCACGGAGGTACTTGCAGGTTATCTGCCTGGAAACACACTGCTCAGAGCTGATAAACTCACTGAGGCTCTATCCTGCTTTCCAATTTAACTCAAGCCTTGCTAAGCAGCAGGAGTAACCTGACTGAATTGTTGAGGGTCACAGCTTGAGGTCTTTAATCAACATTCCCAGCTTAATCAGCGGGAGTTTAGCTAGCCTGAAACTCAAATTGGGATATTTCTCCTATTTACCCTGGTGCTTGTCCTTTTTCTATCAGCGCAGCTGGTTATGGATAAATGTAATGTTGCTGCAGAAATTATCAAATGTCAGCTGGACTTCTTTTTTTTCTACCCTCTCCAGCTTTAAAATGCCTACAGCTGAAATTTTCTAGCGGCAACTTGCTTAGGCTGGTTAGAGACATCTGCTAATAAATGAAAGGAGCATTTTTTATTTTCATGAATAAACTCTTCTGACTCACAGTCCTTGTCCTAAGCCACAAGACCATCCTTCCCTCCTGACTTAAGATCCGTAAGACCAAAGAAGCTGACTCTGACTCACTGGAGGAGGGCTGGCATTGGACTGTATCTGCTATGTGCATCTTTCTTCCGAACACAACACAGACAGAAATAAAATGGGAGAAAGCCTCTGGCACACTGACCCTAATTTCTTTCCGGGAATCACTAAGGTTTGGATTGCTCCTTTAGGCGTGAGAAGGAATTAAGCTCGGATTTGTAAATAGTGATCTAACCATCCCTGCACTGACAGGCACAAACATCAGGAAATACGTAGTTAGTTCCACTGGCACTGCATCTTTGAACTTTAATTGTGAGTATCTCTGTCATACCAGGGGAAGTAGAACAACACATCTGGAATGAAAAGCTTCCTGCTAGGCTTGGGAAGTCTAACTATTTCCAACTTTTTTCCAGATAAGAGTTTTCAGCAAAATATTTTCTAGTTGAAGAATAAAGATTCCTTAAAACTATTGTTTTTCTTGTGGGAGCTACAGAAGAAAACATGCCCAGTACATTTCTCAAATAAAAGTAATAAGGAAAAAAGTTACAAATACCAAAGCATCATGTTTTTCCGTTGTTGACATTTAGAATAGTGTTTTCTTTATTCAAATGTCTTTTACAATTTAAATATTTTTACTTCTAAGAGATTAAAAAATATCAACTTCAAAGTATCGAAATATTTCCCTTGACTCAAACTGCATTTTTATTGTTTGCCTGCAAATATTTTCTATGGCTTGATTTTCTGTCCCATTTTGTGACTTGAGAGACTTTTTCCAGTTCAAGTACCTTCTCTCCACAGGAAATAGTAACCAGATATTTTATGTCTGACTGAAAAACAGGATGAAGTTCCAGCTAGGACAGCCTACATGTGCCCTTGGAATACGTTCACAAAGCTGCAGCTCACCTCTGCCATCGCTTCTGGAGTACAGCATGGCTCTGCTGTAAGTCAGGAAGGAGGGGAGCGCTCCATCAGATCAAACATACTACCGGCCTCCTGCAAGGGGTTGTCAGCATGAGGCTCAGCAGGACAAAAAAGTGGACAAAAAAAAAAATGGAAGAGAGTAATTTTTCTGCATATATTTCTTGAATTTTCCATTTGCAGAGGTGCAATTTTGTCAATTCACAGTCAGCAGGATGAACATCCCAGTGTAACTAAAGCACCAGGTTTCATTTCTAATGCTAAAATCCTGCAGAAAATCTGTTACTGTGCCTAGAGAGGGACTGTTCTTGATGGGAACAAAGTGAAGTACCAAGCTGCAGCACTGACGCCAAGAAGATGCAGAGGCAGCTGCTGCTGCCTGCCTTTACCCACATGCATGACTGCCTTCAGCCCTGCACAACTGTGGGACCAGGAGTGCACTGGTGACTCTGGCCGCATCTTGTGTGTTTGTAAAGCTGCCTCCTCAGGCTGCAGCAAGCCCACACTAGAAAGATTTTTCCAGCTCCTGGGAATTAAAGACAACCTCTACCAGTACATTTTATAACACGGCCTCAGACAAAAAAGCCCCAGTGTAACTACAACCACCTCTGTGGTCACACTTATCATCGCCCCTGAGGCCAGAAACCACAACAGAACCTCGACCCCCTGAGCTGCAGCACTCTGCCAGCCCCGCTTGCTGCATCCCTGGGCTGGGATGCTGAGGTGCTCAGGCTGCTGAGCTGCTGGCTGTGGGGCTGCTGGGATGCTGAGCTGCAGACCTGCGGAGCTTTGGGGCTGCTACGCAGCTTGGATGTTGTGCTGAATGCGGGGCTGTGGGGATGTGAGGCGGTGGGGAGGCTGGGATTCGGGGATGTGGGGCTGGATGCTGGGCTGAAGGAGCGAGGGAGATGCAGGGATGCGGGGCTGGATGCGGGGCGGCAGGCGCGTTGCCGTGGTGCCGGCCGCCCCCTGCTGTCGGTGCGGGTGCCGTTACCGGTGGCGGTGCCGGCGGGGATGGCGGCGAGGTACCACCCTGGCCCCCGAGCATCTCCCCGGCCGCATCCCGGTGCCTGCGGCACCCCCTTGCTTTGGGGCCTAGCAGGCTGCGGGGCTGCCGCCTCCCTCCGCCCTGGTACGGCCATTTCCCTACACGCCTGTCCCCAGCTTTGGCCGGAGCAGCAGCCTGCATTTTCCATGCGAGATGTCCTGTGGTGACACATCAGTCACAGCTCAGAGGTCACAACGTCACACTCAGGGACTACTTGCCCACTAGCCGGAGTCACTCACTGGACACCAAACCTTGGCAGCGCCCTGTTTGCAGCTTGCTGTCCTCGTGTGTGTGGCAGAGCTGTGAGCAGGAACGGCACCCGGCGCCCTCAGCATCCCCTCTTTTCCAGACTGCAGGGCATCCCCATTAAGGAGCACAACAAACTTGTGTTTGCAGGTTACAGTTCTTTCCCCCGGGGACTTCCCTGGTAGCCCATGGTGGGGCTACTTTTTTATTCCCTTATTGTATACTTTTGCCTACTACCCTAAAAAAAAAAAAAACAAAAAACCGCTATCAGAAGTGTCCTGGTGCAAGTACAAACAGGGTGTCCTGCGCTCAATTCTTAATCTCCTCGTGGATGAACTAAGTAGTTACTCACCTCGTGAACTACTTCTTGTCAAATATAGACCGTGCCAGCCTCTAGGACACTGCACGCAGAACAGCGAGTCTCCCAGAGCTGTCCTGTGCCACTTGTGCAACGCTAGTGGCACAGCTGGAGCTCAGGGAGCCAGACCCAGTACAGCGTGTTTCTCAGCCCTCACACGCTCTCTGGACCGCTTTTGGAGTCTGTTCAAGCAGCTGAAAACTGATGTTTGAACCGCTCAGGAACAGCAGGAGGAAAACACACTGCTTTTCACCCAATTTTAGTTCACAGGCCCCAATATTTTCCAGCGGAGGTGCAGACCATCTGTCATGAATTTAAGGCAACTGACAAGAGGGCTGATTTCCTTAGCTCCCTTTGCCCTACAGATAACCCACAGATCCCCTCGGGGCCTGCAGACAATAGGTAGCAAACTGTTGGCATTGATTGATGAGCTTCCTCCTCCCTCCACACAGCTTGGAAAAGTGCTTGCTTGCCTCTTATTTTAAAAATTTGAATATTCTGACCCCAGACTATGCTAGAGCTAATAATGGAAACAGGGATTTAGGATTTGAGTCTCCTACCTTCTGATCCTTTCCATCCCCACCCCTCTGCTCTGGCACCCGCTTCTCAGATTTTCATTGAGTAACAGAGCGCGTGGGCGTGTGGACGCGTGTGTGCACGCAGACTCACAATGTTAACCAGAAGGTCCGAGCGAGGCGAGGACAAAAAAAACATCATTTCAAAGGTATCAGTGTTTCAAACTGTGGCCTTGATGCAGGGTTTGAGTGGCAAGGTGGGGAATTACAGTCTTTTCTACATCAGCAGCAACAAAAAAAAAAAAAAAAAAAAAAATTCACTTTCTGCCTTTCCTGCTCCTGAGAGGCTCTTCTGCCTGAGCCAACCCATATTCTCCATATCAGCTCCCGAGGATGGGAGCCGGTCACAGGCAGAACCAAACAGGTGGAGCTGCAGTGCTGGTATGAATACAGATATGCAGAAGCAAGGACACATTTTAGTGCTGTAGCCTCCTGGAGGCAACTTTGGCTTGTGGCTCCCATACCCATCTGCCAAGGTACTTGTACGCACTGCAGCACAGGCGTGTTCAAACCCTTGCACTGCCAAACACTGGAGTTATTTTAAGAGTGGGAAAGCATCTGGCTAGCAAACAAGCTTTGTGTGTTTGGGCCTGGCTGGCTTAAAAACCTTGTTTCTTCCAGAATACTGGAAGCAATGAAAGTGCCTGCAGTAAAATACCCGATAACCCTCTCCTCCTCTATAGAGAGGGTAAATGCATGCCATTTTCCAATTAGCTCTTGCTCTGAGCAATTACGTTGATCAAATAATTGAATAAGTGACAGGAATGTGAGTTCTGGAGACAGTTAATTTCATTCATCCGCCAGTTTATGGCTTGACTTGCATGAACACATAAACCAGGCTAATGTGTTATTTATAACTTTGAAAATACAATTATAATAGTCAAACATGAAGAGTTGTTTGTGCAGAGAGGAAGGTTTCTGCTAGTAAATTATAATAATAGGATAATGAGGGAGTTTGTCATTTCTAGCCGGCATGTAGGACAGGAAGGATGTGTGGCTTGTATTTGAAAAAGTGAACAAGGTTGATGTCAGTGTTAGCAGGGAGGGAAATGGCCCTGACTTGAATGTGGGGCAGAGGGGCAGCTGAAGCCTTACCCTCCTATTTTGTGAGATCTTGTGTATGTGCTGCCCCAGGGACTGTCAATGAAGGCTAAGCATTCCAGCAGCTCTCCCCATCGTGGTACACATACACCTCTCTGAAAGTGAAGCTGAGCATCATGCTAGAGGGAGAACCAGGACTCTGATCCTTTGCACGGGTGTTGGTGCAAAAGAGACAAACTGTTTCCTACTTGGGATTGGTCTTAGGCGAGCACTTGGGCGAGGGTGCTCTGGAAGAAAAAAACCCAGTCAAGCGTGCTGGAACAATCCTCACAAACCTGGCCCTGACTTCCTTCAAAAGCATGAATCCTGCTTGGGAGTTTTCTTCTGAAGTAATAATAACAATAAAACAAAGAGCTCAGCAGGAAAACAAACCATTTGCTTTTCCTCTTAAAGCTTTCTTTAGATTGTCTTAACTGATTGCACCTTTTATCTGAACTCCCTGTAGCAACCCGGCTTACCATCCAACGGGAACTAATTAGCAGAGCTGCACAGTAATAAAAGCAGCGCGCAGGCATGAGCCGTTGCCTCGCAGGGAGCGTTACCTGGATGAGCACTACGCTGACTGCAAGGAGGAAATTTGTGCAATTAATTGCTTCCTGATTAAAGGCATTTGCAGTCTGGCCCTTAAATCTTCAAAGCCTAGAAACACACACAGAGTTAAATATGGAATTTGCCCACAGTAGTCAAAAACATTGCCCCAGACGGCAGGATTTGGTGCTGTAATTTTGGTTGGGAATAAACACTTTCCTGTCTAAGCATATTATACCACCATCCAAGTATGTAGAAAGTGCTCCAGTCAAAACTAAAGGGCCACAGAAGTTTTTGCCTGGGTTTAAATCAGTTTCTAAACCAGTTTAGTTGAACCCGTACCATTTTCCCGTGAGGACACAATCTTAGGGAAATTAATTTCACGGAGCGTGAGGCAGCAGAGCCAGAAAACCCCCGGGACGTCTCAGGCTGGAAGGCTATTTAAATGGTAATAAACTTCAGGGGAAAACAAAAAATGGTGACTGATTACAGGCACACCAGGAGAGGGGCTATCTGGTGTGAAGATGCCAGGCGTTGGCGCGGGGGCCTTCTGCCTACTGTGCACATGCCGCGTCGCCAAGCAAACAAGATGGGGTTTAATCCCACTGAGGGAGGAGGCCTATCTCAGGCCAGGCGGACGGTGGGAGGGAAGCGCGGACGGTGGGAGGGAAGCACTCGCGGTGGGAGGCTACAGGTTTGGGTAAAAGGAGGGAGGATGCATCAAAAGCACTTTAATATCTAATTAGCTCTGAATATAGGAGTGGGCCTCTCAAATTCAGGGGGATGTATTGTGCTCTTCACTGTGAGCTTAAGCACCTTGCTGGATGGAAGTCAAAGGGAGAAAGAGTACAGATCTTTCCTTTCAACTTTCCCAAACCCCATTGCTGCCCGCGTACATTGTCATTAGTGAGAGCAGGCAGGGAGGTATATGGCCTGAATTACGTTAAGACAGATGCATGGACTGTAATTTAACATGCAGTTTGGCCTCCTTCCTCCACAAAGCCAATCTGGCACCTCTGCTGGAGAAGTTACACCACGGAGTGGGAAAACAAACAATCCTGACAAGTGTTAGTGAGGGGGAAAAAAAAAGCAGAACAGGAGCTGCTTATCAGAGACCCACATTTTGAGAGGAAAATTCACGGAATCCTGAGGAAGGAAGGATTCTCTGCAGAGCTTCAAGTACCCTTCTGACAACCCCATCCTGCAGGAGCTGGGGCAGGGAGCTGGGCCCCTTCCTATTGTGAAAACTGGGTCCAGAGAACTGATAATAAACAGAATGACAGGATTCCCCAGCCTGCAGCAGTGCTGTAAAGCTGTAAGGAAAAAAAACCCAAAACATGTTATTCTTAACAAATCTGACTGGCACAGATGGCGGTCTATGAACTGTGATTTTAGAAACAGTAGGAATGACTCAAAGCCCACAGAATTTGAAGTCCAGAAGTGTTTGGGGCAAAGTTTTGCTTCGGCCCACGGTCAGGCTGGGAAGTGTCTGAAGCTGAGATCTCAGTTTTGCCCAGGTTTGCAGGTGTTTATGTTCTCATGCCTTGTACCACAAAGGATTTGGCTAACTCTCTCACACCTTCATGAGAATTTTGATTTTGACTCGATCAGCTTTCTGGGAGGACAGAGTAAGAACCATGCATGTTCGTGCAACTAGCTGAAGAGCTGCATGATTTATTTAAAAAAAAAAACACCTTGAAATCATCATTAATCCGAGCATCTCCAAGGACTTCCGAAGCAGCAGTGAAGTTAATGCTACCTGCTTTTCTCCCTGGTCCACCTCCCTGGCGCAATGTGTTCAATAATCACATGCCAACTTATTAGCACATCCAAACAGGATTACCAACAGCTGCAGGGCCAAACTGTATTTTGGCTAATCTAAGCCGATGCCTCAGAGCCCTGCTTCTGCCATAACATGAAGAGAGGAATACCTTAACTTTCATACCTGCTTTTAGCTCTTGTACTGGTCCATGATAATAAATTGAATGCAATCATCTCTGCTTGCGTGTATAGGGGATGTCTATTTTCTCTGCGCTGAGGGGATGCTCACCAATGCAGAGCTCTTGTAGGACCCCCACTGGTAACCATGTGCCATCACAGCTCTCTGCAAGTAACATGGGGAGCAGGTTCTCTCCAGCCTCCCATATAATCTTCTGCTGGGTGAGAAGTGGGATGCTCAGGCCACCGAAAGGCATGCAGCCGTCACTCAGCTACTGCATCGGAAGGGAGAGAGGATAAATACCCCGGGGTCACAGAAGGGTGACCCAAAATGGCCTTAAAGCTGTCCTGATCAGTCACATAAACCGCCGAGAAGGGGAACACTGCCCAGTGGTCAGCACAGGCCAGGTCTCTTGCCAGTACTTTCTCTCTGCTGTGTCAAACAGAGCACATCTGCAGCAGAGAATCTAGTTCAGCCTGTAACGCTGAAGTTGAGAACTGTGTTACAGGACACGTTGAGGCCACTGAAGTTGTATTAGCAGAGTTTCCTAGATACTCAAGAAGTATTTACTCTGTGTCCAAGGTGGCTCAACCAAATTCTGATCTATTACTCTAGGCAGCATCTCCTGTAATTATAAAGGGCATAAATTTATTTTCACAAAAACAGTACACTACAAAACTTTCTTTCCACAGTTTGTGGTGTTTCTGTCTCCACTGCCTTTCAGAGTTTGTAGGGACTGAAGGCATATCACAGGTCTTGAACCTCTGAGGAAAAGGATGTGTCCACAGGCTATGCTCACAAAGGTCCATGATAGATAAGCCCCATTCTGGATTTTATTTTCTTCAAAGAAAACACACTGGGAGTCTGCAGAACTACTAATATTTTTAAGTAAAAGGTAATCCAATTAAAACCTAAGAGTTGTGCAAGAAAGGGAATGTAAAGAGTGTGTAAGTTATGAAGATTGGTGGTGGTGACCTTCTGCATTATTGTGCTGGAGAGCAAAGCTGCGTTACAAGCATGAGCTGTCATGGGAATTTCAGTCCAATATTGAAGTGAAATGACAAGAGGTCACACAAGCTTGACTTTGAGAAGTCATTAAGTTTAACATCTTACAGCAGACAGCTGAAGCTGGGACAAGCAACTTTGCACATCTCTGCAGGGGCTTGCAGTCTAGCAGAGTGTCTCTCAAGCAGAACAAAAGTCACATGTTGGTACATACCTTTAGAAAAAGTAGGAAGCTGCGATCCTCTGCAGGATGCCTGCTGACGGTATAGAAACACAGCAGGAAGAGAGAACATGAAGAATTAAGAAATCAATAGTACAAAAATTAGAAAATGCAGAAGAAAAGTACTACTAAGGAAGGAGAAAAAGTTGACCCTAACATCTGAATCGTTCAGTGTGGCATCTTCATTCCCAACGTGCTACAAAAAGACCCCAAGCCACACTGCGAGGTAGCGCGGATTTAATGCCCGTGCCTGCTCGCAGCTTGCTGAGGTTTCAGCAGACAAAACTCCACCTAGCGAGATGGACTGCACTGCACAGTCAGCATTCAAGTACAAATGGACCCTGGCAACAAAATAATCTCTGGAAGGTAACAAACCCTGTAGTGTTACCCTGCCCTGGTGTTGCTAAGGGCTCACCTACCCAAATTCCCATCACACTGGAATACAGCCTCTCCTCAATTCCAATCAGATACAATGTTGAGAAATATTTTCTTTCAGCTTCACTTTATTAAGCCACACACTGACTTTGTAAGAATGTAACTTCATTGGCTTTCATCACCTGTCTGCCTCTTGCATCTCCCTCACAAATAACTTCATTGGCTTCATTGGAAATTTAGTAGTGGACTCGAACTTTGAACCAACCCCCTCTTTGTGATGATGATGCAATAAAACCAGAAATACATCACTAGTGTTGTATGTTCAAAAGTTTTAATACATGGTCCTCACTGTTCAGAAAAGTTATTGCATTAAATTCTAATACATAAATTCAACCAAACTTAAAAAAAAAAATCTTAATTTTACACATCACAATCTTGTCACACCAAAACCAAATGACTAGTTCTTCCCCAAATCAACAAAATTGCTATCATATTATTCAGTAGTTACTGCAAATCCCAACTTGAACACCACCATCCCCAAAAGGACACGGCTCAGGAAAAGAAAAGTGCCATTCCAAATTACCATCTGCAAATCCAAAATTTATTAAGCCATGACTCTCAGCATATGTTGATTTTTTTTTCTGTTAACTGAATTAACATACAAAGCATGTTTAATTTAATGGCACACTGTTTTCCTCAAGTTATTGTTTTTCTTTTATTATGACTTGAATTGATTCACAAGTTACAAAATATCAGTGTTACCTATAGCAGTTTATACAAATCCACATGTGTGTTCAAATTGTGACAGGCACACGACCATGATATTTGATCACCCAAACAAAAGGCCAGATTCCCTGAACCATTAAAAACAACATCCACGTAAGCCCACTGCTGCATGGATGACGACGGAGACAAAATCAGTAGACCCTGCGTGCTGTAAACAGATTGATGAAAGGAGCGGTGACAGAGGCTAACAGAGCACATGGCAGAATCACATTCCGCATTTCATCCTCTGATGAGGACAAGACGTGCTAAACCAGCTTGCAAAAGAAGCACAAATAATGGTCTCCTCCTATTCAATCTTATGCCAGGGCTGGGAATCAGGAAACTGCAATTCAGCTTCTTGCACAAAATTCTCAAGTATCACAATAATCACTCTTGAGCTGCAGTTCCACAGCTTACTCTTCTCTTGTACAGAAAAAAAAAAAAAATTACAAAAGGCTCATCTGTATTTATTCTGCTTTCTTCTGCTGTAAGGAAAACAATAAAACATACCTGCCTTCAGAGAAAAAAAAAGCCCTCCCTTCTCCCTCTCCTCCAAAATACCACCATCATGAAGGGTGCTCACTTATAATCCACTTGAAAGTATTTCTCAGGTTAAGTAAGGCCAGTTTGCTATCGTTGCCCACTTTAGACAGACGACAGAGAGTATGTTACTTTGATATACTTCACTAGGTTCTGATATCAAAAACAGTTCACTAGCGAAGCAACGCCTGTGTGGCTCTCCCTTGGACATAACACGTTCTCAGAAGTTCTAACTCTCACTGTCCCTGTACCTTAAAATAAAACTACAGCTATTTCAGTGGTTTTCAATCAATTTCAGCCAAGAGCAATGAGTTACCCTTTAAAAACATTTTGTATGAGTTTTTTTTCTGTGATTCGCTAGCAAAAGGTCCAAACACTGGGAAGCAAGTGAGCAGAGACAGTAGGATGCTTTGCTGTTCAGAATGGATGCTGCAGTTCAGAAGGCATCCAAAGAGCAAGAGAAAGAAAACTAGCCACTAAAGTGAAAACTGCACTGAAGCAGCATTGAAAATTGGGAGAAATGAAGAAGCTCCAGTATAAGCAGTTACGCAGAATGTTATACTAGCGATCACCTTTGTTTGTTCAGGCAGTCACAATTGCAAAAGCTTTCATCTGAAAGTGCAAGAGGAATATGATGCTCAATAATTCCAGTTAAGAACACTTACTGAGAGCCTAATACAGGGTTACTTAGCTGTAACATGACTTTCTCACAAGTAAGAAAGTCTGCACTAAAGGGGAAGAAGTTTACACAGCTTAGAAGATGATGCTGCCATCTTTCTATAGAAGAGTTGGCTTTATTTTCAGAGATACATACTGATGGAGACAGCCATCACCATTCAATCCAAACATACAAGCATTTGCATAAACTTCCCCCGTCTACATTAGAGTTCTCAACCAAATACAGTCGTTGTGTTTTCTGAAAAAAAAATACAGTTTTTCTTGGTTATTGCTGTATTACAGGAAACGATACTAATACTTGCAGGAGAGACAGCGTGTGCATTTTGAAGATCACATCATTTACAAAAGCCTCACACCTAGTCTCTTCATCGTGTGCTGCTTCCGTACAGCTAAACTAGCATTCTCTTTCTTCCAACCGAAATGGTACCTTCAAACCCTCTCCCTGCCTTGCACATCTCAAGAGCATTTATGCCTCTTCACTATGATTTCTACCAGTAGGTAATGGCCTATTTATGACAGCACCTCAAGCAAGAGTGCACGCTTCACCAAATGGACTTGACCTCCACGAAGTCCATGAGAAAACAAGGAAGGGGAACACAAAGGGGAAGGGAAGAAAGTTATTCTCACTTTTTCTCAGAAGGGAACAAATGTTTCTGACAGCAGAAAGTTTATTTTCAGAGCGCTGTAATTCAAGCCAACAGGCCAGCTTATTAAATAGAAGAAGCCTCTTCACCTAAACACAAAAATCTATACAAAACCCCATTTTTAATTTAGATTTGCCTCGGAAATGAATAAAGAGAATTTGAATGTTGGAGAAACTGAAGAGTCTGCATTGCTACCAAGCAAATAAGACTGTGCAAATCCACGTTGTTTATCTGCAGTGCTGAGTCACATCTGGACAATGGATGTGCCTCACTGAACACCACACCCTGGGAGCATTTCAGCACTTCCCCTCCTACCAGAATGCTGCCTGAAAAAAAAAAATTCCTACAGTGACGTGATGAGAAGTGATCTTTTCCTGCTACATGGTGTACAGATATTTAAGACTTTCACAAACATTTGGCCAAAATTTGTATATTATAGTACTTCCCAAGCCTCAAACACTACACAAGCCATTCTTACAGGATATGCTGTCCAAGGACACGTGACCTCGAACTTACTTCTCACTCCCCTACCCCCCATCCACCAAGAAAAGCATTACATCCTTGCAGGCTTTGATCGTAATTCTTCAGCTTCTGGAATGCAGCAGTTAGACGTCTGCATTTTTCAGGGACTCAGAAAAACCCTTTTAGTCCATATATTCAATGTACAACATTTTCAGTGAGTGCTTTCACACTCTGTTCATAAGAACAGCTAGGCCACTTCACACCACAGAGGTGGTACTTTCTGGATTTACACGCATTAATCTTGAAGCATTTCTCAGATCCTGTAGCTGCTTGGCTGGCTTTCCAACTCCTTCCTCAAATCTTTTTTCCACAACAGGAAGGACAGTTTCATACAGGAAGGATGCATTCTGCCTAATGAATGCTTTTTTCTCAGGGTCCTGCTCACACCGTAAACTGTAATCAACGTGCTGGACAGCCACCAGGATGATTTCCACAAGACTCTCCAAAAGAACCATATGCAGCTCTGGAAAGTAAAGCTTTAACGCTTCCTCCAAGAAGGCCATAGTCTGCTTAGTGAAAGCTACTACAGTATAGCTAAGGTTGACCCAGCAGTCATCACCTGTGTACTGGTCAAAATTGCCCACCCCGCAGCTCCTCATCTCCTCCCTGAGTTTCCCCAGCGCCTCTGGAGTCATTAGGTTCATCCTTCTCCACATCTCCTCAGAGTTGCGGTGCTTGGTGGCCTCGATGATGATATCCTTGTAGCTCTGTAAAGCACCTTTGATATCCTTTACCAGAAGAGCATGAATGATGAAGGTGAGATCCAGTCCAATCTCGCTAAGCTGCTTGCAGTGCTCTTTAGCGACCTTGGGTATTAACGAAAAGTGAAGGGTGTTACTGGTGTGCAGGCCCCCTTTATATCTTACACATTTACCAAATTTATCATTCTCAGAAAATAGGGCAGTGTTAATCATACTTCTGTTATTTCTCCTGCTTTAAGAAATTCCTTATAAATGAGAAATTAATAACTGAAATATAAACCCTGCCTGTCAAAAATATTCTGGACAATCACATTATAACGCTTCTACATGGGCCTTTTTTTTTTTCCTGTTAGCAGTTGAAAGAAGCCATAACCTGAGAAAGCTAGTCTTTAAAAAATTATGGAAAAGTAGTCTGGGACAGGCTTGGAAAACAAACAAAAAGTCTTCAAACACTCATCATTCAGATGTAGCTTATGTAAATTTTAAGATCTCCTACTGGTTAAAGGCAAATTAAGAATAAACGCATTTTGCATTTCAGATAAAGGTGGAGTTTTTCTTGCTGTGTATTTTCATCTTAATGCTTTTCTAAGTTAAATTGAAAAAAAAACCAACCCAACCCCAAATGAGTATCAACCTTTCAATGCAGAACCTCTCCAGAGACCCACTTGAGTCAACAACTAAACTAGGGCTAGAAAAGAGGATTTACAAGCTTTGCAGCCTCTGTTTTGGCTGTCACATCACACCACCCTCTTTGGACCCTCTTACCTTGACGCACTCTGCCACAGTTGACAAGCTCTCTTTACTATCAAATACTTGCTTACTGAAGGCGTCTACAAACATCCTCATGGAAGAGCGGGCCCAGACAACGAAGGCCGAGTAGCAGCCGTTGTTGCCAGCGAAGTCTGTCTCAAACTCTCTCGCTGTCTCTAGAAGGCTGGTGAAGAAGACGTGGCAGAGCTTGTGGATGTAGAGCAGTGTGGCACCCTCAATGCGCAGCTGTCGGATGGCTGTCTGCACCGCGGCTGCCCGGTTCTTCAGGAAGAGCTCACACGCCTTGGTGGACTGGCCCAAGCGAATGAGCTGGGACACAGCTCGGCGGGTGGCCCGCGGCCCTCCCCGCAGCGAGCGGTCTGGAGACAGCTCGAACACCAGCACGTCCGTAAGCTGCCGGACCCGCTCATCCACCTTGGCCCGCAGCTCCTTCACGGGCTGGCTCACAGGCTTGTCCCCCAGGTACTCGTTGAGTTTATCCAAGAGGTCCACTGCCCCCTCAAAGTCCCGCTGAGCGATGCAGACGTCCAGGTCCTCAGGCAGCTCCTGGATCCACTCAAGTGAGAGGTCGACCACCTCCTCATCAGCAGATGGCTCTTCCTCCTCGTCCTCCTCATCCTCCTCAAAGGGGTTGGTGGATTCAGGGGGTGTTGGGGTAGGCCGGGGCAGGGCCTCCTGCTCTAGGCGTCGCTTCTCACTGAGGGCCCGGTTGCGCTTGGTCTCCTCCAGCACCTCCAGCCACTCCTTCTTGATCTTGGCATTCTCGGCCTGGAAGATGCGGCTCTCGGGGAACATGAGCAGCTTGAACATGTCCTTCATGGGCGGATTGTCCTTGACATTGACCACAGCCAGCCCATCAAGGGGGTAGAGAGCATCGTAGCGGTAGGCGCCACGGCGGTTGGGCAGAGCGGTGGCCACGAGCAGGCAGTCGTTCATGAGGAAGGCGTGCACCCGCTGGATCTGCGCCATGTGGTCAGCATCGTACTCCACCAGGTCACCGTTGTAGACCAGGTACTTGCCGGGGCTCTCGGGCAGGAGGTCGCGGCAGCCCTCCACCTTCTCCAGGAGGGTGGTGAGCGTGCGCTGCCGCCCCTCCTCATTGGCCGCTGCCTCCTTGGCCGACAACGGCAAGAAGGGGTCGGTGGCGGCAGCACGGCGGGCGCCCAGGGCGGGGTCGTCGCGGTCGGCCTGGAGGAGCAGGGCCTGGGTGACGGCCTCCATGATGCCCTTCTGCTCGGTGAGGATGTGGCTGAGCTGGTACATCTCGCTCTCCAGGTAGCTGATCTCCCGCGCCGTCTCGATGAACTGCCGGTAGTTCTGGTAGACGTTACGCTTCAGGCTCTGGGCCGTCTCCTCGCTCAGCGCCTGGATGCGTTGCCGGTGCTCCTGCAGGTCCCGGTCCCCGTCCGACTGCTGCGACAGCTGCTTCACGTACTCCCCCGCCGCGAAACCCCCCGACTCCAGCTGCCGCCGCAACCGGCTCCCGCCACCTTCGCCCAGCGCCATCGCCGCCACCGCGCTTCCAGCCGCTCCGCCGCCCGGCGCCCGCCCCGCTGCTACCGCCGCCGCCGGGGAGACGGCCGCCGCGCCTGCGCACAACGGCACGTACGCCGCCTCCGCCAGCATCGCCGCGCCGACCGCGCATGCGCGGGGGCCGAGCCGAAGAGCAACCGCCCGGAGCGACGCGGGGCCACCGCGCGGCTGAAGCGCCGGGCGCGGACGGGGCGGGGCGAGGCGGCGCTGGGCGGGGCTGGGCGGGGCTGGGCGGGGCGGGGCGGGGCGGGGGAGGAGTCGCGCGCGGACCCGGCTGCGCGCATGCGCCCGAAGGGAGGGAGCGCTTCGGCGGACGTTGGGAGCATGCGTAGTTGGAACGAGGGGGTGGTTCGCTTGTTTGTGGCGCAGTGCGCATGCGCCGGAAGCTCGTGGGGCCGGCTTTAGCGGCCGGCCGTTAGCGGAGACCGGCTGCGCGGGGTGGCGATGGAGAAAGATGACTTTGTGCTGGCGCTGCAGCTCCAGGAGCTATGGGAAGCCGAGGATAAGAAGGCTGCGGCAGCAGCAGCAGCAGCTTGGCCTGTGGCTTCGCCGGACCCCTCGCCGCTCCGCCCGCTGTCGGTGGTGGACGAGGCCTGGGAGCTGCTGGACCCCAGCCCCGACGTGCACGGCCTCTTCGTACAGTTCAACGAGACGCTCTTCTGGGGGCTGCTGGCGGCGGTCGAGGTGTCCTGGAGCTCACGCATGACCCTGTACGCCAGCGCGGGGGTGGGGGCGGGGGGGGGGTCGGCTCGCAGGGTGGCCGTGCGTGGGGAGGGGGCCGGGAGCGGAGCGGAGCCAGGGCGCGGGGTCGGAGGGGGCGGTCCTTGGCGAACAGCGCTGCGGTACGGCGTTCAGCCGCCTCGGGTTTCGGAAGCTGATGTGCGTCTGGGCAGCGCCAGCAGTGCGCTGGTGCTGTGCCGGAGCTGTCGGAAGAGTGCCACTCATCACCTAAACAACGGCTCATCTCGCCGTATAGCTGTGGGGTTTGGGCAGAGGGAGGAAAAACTGTCCCTTGTCACTCTGTGGTGCTCCTGACTGTGGCTCTGTAGGCACGATGCCACAGCTTCTCTTCCAGGTATTTGAACGTCCTGCTTTTCTAATGCATCTCATACCCCAGGACGTGGGTTAGTCACTGTCATGGTCTGTTTTGTCCTTCATTTGTTGCCTTTGGCAGCTGTAAATGGCTTTTCCCGTGGTGCAGGCAAAACTAGAGAGATGTTAAAGCAGAATAAATAACTTGGTCTTAAAGGGTGTATGTCAAAAACTTGTATTGCTGTTATTTTTTTTTGTTCTCAGTTTTATGATAGCTTTACAGCATGGCAGAAAAGCAAATATGAAGTTATGATAGTATATTAATAAGACTTAGAGTAGGGTAGGAAGGAGAATATACAAGAAATCTGAGATTAAGGAAAAAAAAAAAAAGCTTTGAAGAGCAGGCTGCAGTTCTGCAGCACATCAGCTGATGCAATTGCTGGCTACTGGAGTCCTGCCCCCTGTTGTCCTTTGCTGGTTGCAGGATTCTGTAGACACTTGAAAATATTTGGATACTGAGCTGGTAGAGGACTAACTCCATAACAAACAAACAAAATAAATGAAGAGTTTTCTGCTGATTACTATGTGTAAGTGATGATGTGTAAAGATTCAGTAAGAGCCAAAAGCTGGACAAGGGTGAGGGATGAAATTGCAGCAACCAGCAGTTAAGTGGGTGTTGGCTGCTGTGGATCTTCAACCTCTGTTTTATATATTTCACTCCAATCGGGAATTCTCATGAAAACACTCCCTTGTCTCCTAAACAGGCTAACTTGGAACAGTCCATTGTGACTTTTTTTAATTGCTGCCTTTGAATTAAGTGATTGCAAGAGATCTAATAAATTACAGTTTCACTTTTGCAAATTTAGTCACAGTTTATTCTAAGGAACTTGGTGGGTGTTTTTTGTTTTTTTTTTTTTTTCTTCTTGCTTAATTATACTGAGTTTTTCAAGTAACTGTTAAAAGTGTTTTTTCATGTTCTGAGTTACTTAGTGTGTGGTGGAAGGGGCTGTCATTTTAACTCCAATTCTCAATTTTGTTAATGTACTACAGAAACAAGTAACTCTTCATATTTTCTTTCTGTGTCTCTTTCAGCTGTGCTGGAGTGTGCAAATACGAAGGAAGAGGTGGAATGTGTTCCATTCGTCTAAGTGAGCCGCTCTTAAAGTTAAGACCAAGGAAGGATCTTGTTGAGGTATTTGAAGATTACTCGTGAATCTGCATCTAAAATGTATTGTGTCTGCCTCCCCACCCCATATGCATACTTTACATTTCATAGTGGAATTGTTATATACAGTGACTTGGGGATTGTAAAACAGTGGTGGCTTTATTGCTATGTTTGTGGTGTTTATGCGGGCAACATTACGGTCATCTTTCAGTTTTATATTTCTAAATGGGCAACTCTGAGTAGGAGTCTAAAGTCACTTCTTTATTTTACTGACTTCATAAAAGAAAAAAACCTTTTTTTTAACTCCTCAATTCTCTAATATTAAGAACAAATATGGACTGAAAGTAAAATCAGAAAATGTTTGTAGTTTTGTATTTTAGGTCAAAAGCAGAAAATAAGGATATAGGATATGACTGTAAACGTAACCTTTTGCTGCTTCTTGTGCCTCTGTCAGGGCTGTGTGTTTGAGTTGGCTCGACATTCAGATTTGCTTAATGAACAGAAATGCGGTAGAGTTTCAGTCTTCTTACAAGTGTCTCTTTATTTGGTTGTAGAGGGGATGACCTCTTTAAAGATCTGACTTAAGTTTGAGGATTGTTTCTCCTGTTTGGAATGTCACTTTACTGTAGTATTTTGGTAGTATGGGAATGGAGGTAATTTGATTTGACAGGTAGAAAAGTATTATGTTTTTATCACCCAGACTGAACATGTGAATGCATGAAAATAAGATCAGTACCGAGACGAATGTAAAGGAGTAAAATACTTCCAGCTTAATTTTGAAAATATATGTAATATTTTTCAGTAAATAGGTGATGATTTGTTTTGTTTCAGACACTGTTGCATGAAATGATCCATGCCCTGCTCTTTGTTACTAATAATGACAAAGATCGTGAATCTCATGGACCAGAGTTCCGCAAACACATGCGTCGCATTAATCGCTTGACTGGAGCCAATGTCACAGTAAGCATAATCCACTTAATGTAATTCAATGGAGGATTTTTTCCTGATTTGTTTTTTCAGTAGGTCTGGTGTGGTATGAGTAATATACTTGTCCTTGGTAGACATTCCACAGTTGGCACCAATACAAATTTGCATCCAAGTGTGTGCCAGTTACTTTGTTTGGGATGATGGTGGGAACAGGTTGAGGAAGATGTAGTGATTCGTTAGTCATGCCCTGGGCTTCATCAAAAGAAGCATTGCCAGCAGGTCAAGGGAGGTGATTTTCCCCCTCTACTCAAATTTTGTGTCTGATAAGATCAATTAAGATAATGGCTCTTGTGAGACCCCCACCTGGAGTACTGCATTCAGCTCTGGAGCCCCCAACATAAGAAGGATGTGGATCTGTTGGAGCAAGTCCAGAGGAGCGCCACGAAGATGATAAGAGGCAGATGATGTGAGGACAGGCTGAGAGAGTTGGGGCTGTTCAGCCTGGAGAAGAGGAGGCTCTGGGGAGACCTTATTGCAGCCTTCCAGTACCTCAAGGGAGCCTACAAGAAAACTGGGAAGGGACTTTTGACAAGGAGTAACAGTTTTAAACTAGAAGGAGGTAGATTAAGACTTGATAGAAGGAAGAAATTTTTTACAGTGAAGATGGTGGAACACTGGAACAGGTTGCCCAGGGAGGTGTTTGATGCCCCATCCCTGGAAACGTTCAGGGCCAGGTTGGATGGGGCTCTGAGCAGCCTGATCTGGTTGGAGATGTCCCTGCTCCTTGCAGGGGGGTTGGACTAGATGACCTTTGAAGGTCCCTTCCAACCCAAACCATTCTATGATTCCATATAACTTTCAAGTATACACCGTGTAAGTATTTTTCTTTAAACTTTTGTTTTAAACTTGAAACAACTTAATGATACCAAGAACAGCATAGTTCCATGTTCAGAATAATATTTGGGGAAGAGTAGTCTGTTTTAGTTAAGATTTATATCAGTAAAGGGTAATGGTGATATTTAAAAATTTTGTTTGATAAGATCATTTAAGATAATAGCTGGAGGGAGAGTGCAATACTGGTATTGTTTACAATGCATTCTAAATAGTATGTTATTTAGGGTGAAATTCTAGATAGATTTTCAAAGTGACTTTATTGCAGTTCAAATACGATAGCCAGGACATATTCCTACTCATCTTGTGTTTTTTCTTTTTTTAAACCTTTGTTTTAATGGTATCTAAATGTTGATAAAATTTTACCAAAGTTCAACTCTTTTTAACTGGTAATGTAAAAATCACAGCAGTAATGGAAGGAATGAAATGGTAATATATTTTTTAAAAAATGTTGTCGAGCTGGTGATACAAAATTAGAAACTTTATGAATGACTGCTGTTTGTTTGGTTTTTTTTTTCAAAAACCTAGATCTATCATACATTTAATGATGAGGTAGATTTGTACCGCCAGCACTGGTGGCGATGCAACGGCCCCTGTCAAAACAGAAGACCTTACTTTGGATATGTGAAACGTTCAATGAATAGAGCACCTTCTGCACGAGACTTTTGGTGGGTTGAGCATCAAGAGACATGTGGAGGTACATTCACAAAAGTGAAGGAGCCAGAGAATTACTCTAAGAAATCCAAGGAGAAAACCCAGCCAGCAAAACTTCCAAATTTCGAGGCAACTAGCAAAGGTATTTAAAAAAAATATTTTTGTTTCTTTCCCAAACTGTTTTTCTCCAAGCAGTTCCTTGAACAAATACAGATCAACCACTGCACAAGCTTTGTTTAGATATTACTCTTATATAGCAAGAAGAACATGGCCCATTTTATTTGTGCATTTCTAGGTTCTTTCTCAACTGAATTGTTTGCGAAAGGTTTAGTTTGTTACACTGTTTTCAAGCAGCAGATTTTTTGGTGAAGCACATAATATACTAAGCCCATGATTTATAGATTAAAAAGTTACTAACTACTCTTATTTTCTTCTCTTCTTGTTTTTGCAGACAAGACACAAACACATGATACGCAAGATCTGATGCCTTTCAGTGGAAAGGGATATCGGCTTGGAGGAGGAGGAGACGGTGGACTTGCAGAAAAAATCACAAATTCCAGCAGCAGTGTTAGAAACAGGGAAACACCTGGTTCACAGCATTGTTCAGCAGTGAAGTCAATACCAGTCCCTAAAAATGAGATAAAATTTGAAAAATCACCCCGTAGTGGCATCTTCTTTCCACTTTATACTGATGATGCCAGTGAGAAAATCAACTTGGCTTCAAATCATGAGTTTCCTAAACTCTCTGTTGCTAATACGAAATATTACAAGAGTGTTAGTGGATCGCCTGTTAAAATCTCTCATGTTACAGAAGAAAGATCAAACCAAGGTTCTGCAAATGGCAAGAGGACTATGCCACTTCTTAACAGGCCACCAAAAAAAAATTGTTTTGAGTGGACAACAGCAGCTCAGGTTGCATCTGAGAAAAAAAGCTCTGAGTGTACTAATATGCTGCAGCAATGGCCAAAAATGGAAGACAAAACTGCCTTTGAAAACTATTTCATACATACATCTATGAAAACCAAAGCTGAATCTACAGTGTCTTCTGCTAGTTCCAGCACTACTGAAAGGCAGGATAAAAAAGTCAGTTGTCCTGTCTGCCACACTGAGGTTTTGGAGTCTAAAATAAATGAACACCTTGATGCTTGTCTTGCATAAAACCTTTCAGAAGGCTGTCTTGAAAAGTAAACCAGGGTTGAAAACATTGCTTGAGAACTACTTTGCTCAGGGTTTGCTTAGCTGTGGTTACTTCCCTAAGTGCATGTTCTGAACTGGAATTTAAACTACTTGCAGCACGCTGAACAACAAGTTTTGTGGAGTTGCAGGTCAGCACTGACTGGGAAGCTAGCTGCTACTTGTGTTCCAAAGAGTCGAATGTTGCTGTTGTAGGTGGGCGTTTGTGCCAACGTTCTTGCTGCAGAATCTGAGTAGTACAAGAGAAGGTGGATACTTGTCGAACTGCGTGTTTTCAAGGCAGTTTTTAAATTAAGACTTTTAAATCCTGCTAATTTACCTTTGTTCTTAAGACCCCTTTGTGTTGTTCTTTTTAAGTGTTTTTGGCCATTCTTAAAGTTATCCACCTGTAATGGATAATTACACTTCAGCAAACAGAAAAATTCTTAAATGGCAGGTATTTTTAGAATAGTAAGTATTTTGTGTAAGCCACAACTACACTCTCAGGTGGTCCTACTCACCTGTGACCTTCTTGAAAAGATAGATGAGAGTGAGCATCTCAAATACAGGCTTTTGTCAAAGATCTGAGAGGCATAGACATCAAAAACATTGCAAAGCATCCATTTAGATTTAATGGGTGGATTATAGCAGGAAGGGAGAAAATCCAGAAAGGCAATGAAGGTGCTAGGAAATCAAGCACAAGATACTTGGTAGATGAGGAGAAGGCCTTGCACTTAAGGGCTCAATTAAAAAAAGAAAAAAATAATTTCAAGGAGCTTGTTTTCAAAAAGGATTTAAAAATCAGTTGTACTCTTAAAAGCTGGAGTGGTCAAACAGAAGCTAATGAACATCTGTCTGATGTGTCTTTTCATCCAGGATTGCAACTTGACTCTCCACACATTTTTTTTTTTTTCTGATGGTTTGCACAAACTCTGTGTTGAAAGTTCACTTATTTTTAGGATATAGATATTATGTGCATGTGTAACTGACCCACATATGCTGCTACTGGTGAATAAAAGTTGTGAGGAGTATTGGTATAAATACCGGTGAAGACTTTTCCCAGCTGTATCGTAAAAGCCTTCATGATATTTCAGTTTTCAGTTAAATTTCCAGTGCTTTACCAGCCAAGTTGGCATTAAGTTGACACTAGCTGACGGTCTTTGTTTTGCTGCTTCTGGAAGCCATCTAGCTTGATGTGTAGTATTCAACAAGGCAGTCACTTGAGTACTAAAACCATTGGGCTGTGAAAAGTTACAAATTCTGAGCAGATGTGTTTTCTGAATAAACTTTCTGAAATGTTAAGAGTTTTCTTGCCGGACTGAAAGTATTTAACTGGTTAAACAGTTAACAGCTTGCTTCCTTACTTTTAAAACTGTTAATAAATACTTTTGTTCAAAGAAAATGAAAAAAAAAAACAAAAAACAAAAAACCAGCTGTTTCATGTGTTGTTGCTACAACTTTAAATGGCTTTGTTAGCCTCGGATGCACATAAGTTGGCCTTTATATGATTAATTACTTGCTGCTCCCTTTTGAAACTGGGAAATAAACTCATGTGCCATGGAATTTGGCAAATGATACCTTTAGTCTTTTTAAAATAAGTGTATTTTTTAAAAAATACTGACACTACAGATGTTTAATATGAATCGGATTGTTCTTGCATATTCTGAATAAATTGGTATGGAATTTAAAATGTTCATTAAGCCTGAGTTTCGTGTGTCAGTTGTGGCCGTCTTGTGTTACTCACCAGTGGGCTCACTTGTGTGTCTAGTAAGAGTCTGGTTTCATAGATCCTATTTGCAATAACGCTTTTGTTTCTTAAAATTCCCTGTAAAAACAGGTGTTGGTGAATATAGACAGCATCAGCCTCTACATTTTCTATCATACAGTTTCACTTCTATTGCATTTCTGTGAAAAATTTTACAAATACTGATTTTAAAACTTAATTTGGCATGTTAATTTTCCACACTTCCTTTTTAAAACTGCAGTATCTGTTGGTGTTCCCATTGAAACTTGACATTTACAAGGACAGTACTACTCAGAAGTATTTGTACAATCCTATGTTTTTAAGATGAGAAGTAGAGTCACATCGTGAATGATCTCTCACATCATGAAGCATTTTTTGAGGGGTATTTCTTTTACTACTGTTCCCATCCGTTTCCTGCTTTGTCTTTCCCACTGCAACTGATAAGAGTAAAGGATTGCTCCAAGAAGGGAGGACTGTGGCTATTGTTAAACACATTTTCCTATTCTAGCGGTTTGTTTTTCTTTTTCCTAATGTTGTCTTTTAGATCAACAGTGTTCATCTGAAAAACAAATAGAAAACAAACGTGGGAATTGGCCTGTAGAACTCAGGGAATAGTACAGTCTGCTGAGGGGCCAGGGAAGGAATGTAAGCTATAGGCAAGTCCTGTCTCAAATACACAAGTGTGCTAAAATAGATCTGTCTTCAAAACAATTGAGCAATTTTGGACCAGCTGTGGAAAAACATCACCTCTGCCCATGCATGTTTTTTACAATGAAGTAGTACAATGCCAAGATCTCTTTTATTCAGAGATAAAGGTGACAAAGAGCTGCTCTTTGCAGTTGTTACCTATTGCAGGCTATTATTAACAGGGCATGGCCTTGGTTTTTCGAGTATGTTACCGTAAATGCTGTTTCTGTGAGATTTTGTTCTTGGATACATTGTCCTTCCCACAATTATAACAATGGCTACCAGTGTGTTTTTCAAATATGCTGGTAAATTTGGGTCAAAGGTGAGAAATATAATAATCCTCTGTCAGTTGACTTTGTCCTGAGTGAGTTTAGATACTGCCTGTAACATCACAAACTAGTAATGAGTCATGAACAAATATGCTTCACTGAACTACAAAATACTGACTGGAACTTTGAGAAATGTGTGAGCATACTTGACTTCTGAGACAAATCAGGTGTGAGAGAGGCCAACAACTGGTTCTGCAAACCAAAAGCAAAAGCAATCTCATTCCTCTGGTGATCTCCTGGAGTTGCTCAGAATGATTCAGATGACATTTCTAGAGGTTAAACTACCTGAGTAGGGGTTACTGAGCTACTTCATTATTATGAAAGAGGCTGCTCCTTCAGATTTCCTTGAAACTGGTTATCGGGCAAGAAATGTTGAAGGTCAAATATTTTAGAGTATTTTTTACTATTTAGGGAAATGTTATCTAGGAAGTTAATACTAAATTCTGATGAAGGAATTTGAAGTACTAATAAAATCCCCTTGCAAGGGGATATGTAATAGAAATAGTTTGTTTTACAACATGTTCTGAGAGTGCCATTCCACTACACTTTACCAGCTCCGGTAGTCCGACCGCTATTTGTATCCACTTGGAGTATCCAGGTCACAGGTTAAGTGTATTCTTACAGCACATTCAACCCTAATTCCAACGCGTAAGCTGATGAGCAGGCTATTTATGTCTCAGTGGAAGAATGCTTCTCGAGCAGGGAATGTGCTGCTGCTCAAAGCGTGTGGGAATTAGCTACCTGAGCCTTCTTTCTAGGAACATTTTTCAAGAGAGCAACTGAAGGGTGTTCATTTGGAACAAGCTACAGAAGGGCTTAGCTATGCTGTGCTACCTGCCGCTGTACCAGTGTTAGTAGTAAAGGACACCAGGTAATGTTGTTACAAAATCAAAGGCTAGAGAGGACTAATGAACAACCAGACAAATAATGAATAATTCCTGAAATGCAAAGTAGCTATTCCAGCTTCTCTTGATGCAGCAGCAAGATGTGCAGTAAAGGGCTCGTAAGGATTTTTCTTCCTGCTGGATTGTTCTTCTGGAGCCCCTCGATTCCGTTGTATTTTCCATACACGCAGCATCCTTCCACATCCTTAAAGTGAGGCAAGATACGTTATATTGAAGTGTAACAGCAAGAAAGAGCAGACGGTGAGTTTCTGAGAACAAGCACGGTCAACGTCTCTTCATGGCCGTGACAGGGTGACGCAGACTGCCTGGTTGCTACCACAGCTGTTTGCTTCATTGTTGCTGGTGTTGATCATCCTGGGACATGGTGTCCATGTATCAGCTGTTGCGTTTTGCCACCTTAAATTGAAAGGCTGCTAAAAGGTTGGAATGGGTGCCCTCCCGAGGTTACATCTGACCTGAATTCCCCTGTGAGCATATGATTGTTACTGCCTGACACAGTAATGACAGAAGCAAAACAGCTGCTCTCCATCAGCTGCTCCTTACCTGCTAGCCAGCATGCGTGCGTTTTACATTCCAAACTGAATACCCAAGCTCTTACTCACATCTGGATGATCATCACAGCTGTTCTCAAGTCTTAAGCTTAAAGAAACAATTGTTTGCATGTGAACGTAAAGGCTCTGGATCAAATTACCCTCAAAGTTTATGGTAGGCAGGCCACGAAAGAGACTTGCATTTCAGAGTGTGTGTGTGTGTGTGAATGAAAAACGGACTGTGCGTGTTTCCATGGACTGGTGTGTTTCCATGGACTGGTGTGCATGGGAAAACCCAGGCACGGGGCTGTGGGGAGCGCTGGGATTCTCCAGGAGGCCACTAGGTGGCGCCCCTGCCCCCGAGGAAGATTTGGTTCTCCCTCCCCGACCGGTGCCGGGCACGAGCAGAGCGGCGTTAGCAGCCCCGTGTCTCCCCTACACCTGCGCTCCAGGCTGAGGGTGGATCAGCAGCAACCCCGACTGGACCATAAAACAAGTTAATGGGGGTGCAGGGGGAGGTCGGCAGCTAGCTGAGAAGTAGAATTTACGTCTAACTGGGTTTCCTGTGACTGTTTTCTTTTAACTTTGCTGCAAAAGGGACTTGGAAGATGAGCCAGTAGCTCCTTTTCTAGTTCAGGGTTCAGTGAATAACCCAAAAGGCTTCTATTTCTGTTCTACACATAGCGTACCACTTGCATCCATAGCAGTGAAAAAAAAAAAAAAAATCTGATTTTTTTTGTCACCGTACAGCATCAACCCAGTTCCCCCAGAGTGGAGGGATGCAGTTGTAGGAAGTCGGAGGGGTTCACAAAACACCTAGAAACACATAAAAGAGCTTGTCTCTGGCTCCTTGGCTAAGCTGGGGAGCTGGAGGGGTGTGAGAGGCCGAGGAGAGGGTACTGTACTATAGGTGTGAAAGCTAAAAAAGGGAGATGGCCGTGGCCTTAATCCTTCCATTCCCTTTTAGCTTCTGCCAGGCCAGGCTGCTTTAAGGCTAGATTAAGTTTCTAAGAAGGTGCAGCAGCTTGGCCTGAATAGCTCACCCTCTCTCTGTCCCAGCCATCCCCATCCTTTGCATCGTTTCATCTGCTTTTCTGTCCTAAGACATCATAGACCTGACATTCCATACACTGCATAACAAAGGATGTTCGAAGGAGGAGAAAGCAACAAGCCCAATATCTGGCTCTCCCATTGCTTAATTTAGAAGCAGTAAATACTTTATTTTTCTTTAAATGGCATTCATCTCTGGACTATAATTTGTGTGCTCACTGCAAGTACCAGCAAGGTTCCAGTACAGTATCTGACCTATAGGAATAAGGTTTAGTTGGGGTTTTTAATTCTTCTGCTAGCTTCATTCAACAGCTTACTGATGGGGTAACAGCCAAAGGGCCTCTCTGCTCTTACTCCACTTCTTCCCCACTGCTTCGCTCCCCTGCCTTTGCCTTCCCACCCTGGTCTCTTCCCAGAAGCATCCCAGTAATCATCCACTTTTTTCCCAGAAGGAGCCCTTCGGTGGGTGTGCTGCCAGCCGTTTGCAAAAGGATTTGGATTTACCAGGAGGATGTGCGTTGTGTTTTGAGAGAGAGGCACAAAGCAAGAAAGCCGTGCGAAGCTCTTGCTCAGAGGGAGCCCACCTGCAGGAGCCGGCGCAGCCTCCGCAGCGCTTGCCTGCAGCCGGTGCCTGGTGGGACGCAGCCTGCCCGCAGCTCCCACACGTGGCTTGAGGAAGCACCGGCCATTTTGTTCGGCTCAAGGGCAGCACTTCTCGGAAGCAGTAAGCAATTTGACCAGAGTACTTTCTTTTTTTAAGCCCCCTTCATTTTGAGCACTGTGTACCACGTCTGACGGTTTTAGCCTGTTTAATGCCTAACCCAGCATCCACTTGCTATTTTCCAGGCATTACTCCCAAGCTTCGTAGGGGCCACGCTATTTATAGCGCACGGCACACCTCACACTAGCTGGTTTTCAATGAACAGCAAGACAAATTTCCTGGTCTGTGACAGGACCACAAAACGTGGCATGGGCTGCTCCCGATAACACGGTGGTGGAAGGGTATAGGACAAAGTCTGGGCTGTTCTGGCAGGTAGCAAACAGGAACAGATCCAAAGGGAAAAGTCGTCCTGAGGATAAAACAACCCGGGGGCTCCAGAAAGGATGGCACCTCTACCAGGCGAGGTATGGAAAGCTGCGAGTAGGGGACTGCAGTCCCAAATCTGCTGTCTTCTGAAGGATATGTCGCTAAGAATTATTTGGGTTAGTCTTTAGCTTTGCATTGAACAGCACCTATACAGAAAGAACATAAGAAACAACTTTGGAACAGTGAGGGCGGTTGAACATAGGAAGAGGTTGCCCGGAGAGGAGTCTCCATCCTTGAAGACACTCAAGCCCCAGCTGGACACAGTCCTGGGCAGCTGGCTCTGGGTGACCTGCTCAGGGCAGGAGGGCTGGACCAAACCATCTCCAGGCACCCTTTCTACCTCCACAGCCCTGGATTTCTCCCACGAGCACTTCAGGACAGACTGAAATTATCGCTGAAGGCAGTTAAAATCCATCAGTTCTATTTCCAGCTGCACTGTTTCTTCCTCTCTTTGCAAGATTCGGCATGGGCAGCTTTCATCACTGCCACCACCCAGGCCATGTCCAGGTGGGACAAGTCCCCCATCCCACGCATCAGAGCTTAGGGGACCTCAGGCAGGAGCCAGGTACGTGCCACAGCACAAAGACAGGTAGGAGGAAGCTTTGCCCTGCCAAGCTGGGCAGAGATGCAGGTAGGTGGGTCACTGCTTCGCATGGCCTGCCCTGGAACCACGGGTTTTAACAGCTGCTTCCTCGCTACGCCACACAGCAGAGGGTGGGGGAGGCAGGATTATCAGCCCTGCAGAAGATGTGAATTAAAGCTCAGATGTAATTAACTTTGAATGTACCTAGAAGAGATTTAGAAGGCAGGAAAAGCATCTGATGACAGGAAATAGGAGGCATTTCAGGCCCTGCAAAACCCCAAAAGACTATTCAAGCCAGCTGGCAACATTTCCTAGGCAATTTGGCAGAGTTAAGAGGACACCACCCAAGAGGTTTTACTGCTAACATTTGGACTGATGCTTGGGTCTTGAAATGCAGTTTTGTCAAAGCAGCCACACATCCCGAGTGGTAAGCAATGCCATGACTTTGGAGCTTTCTGCAAGGCGTTATGGACACCAGCATCACCTGATGGAATGAGGAGACCTGAGGCTGGAGGAAAACATCTAACGTTGCCTTAATGCAGCCTTCCTCTTAATCCCCTTACAGGCTCCAGAAGTGCCACCTTCCCTCAGGACTCTTCTGCAGTGGCACACTCCCACACTGAACTAACGCTTTGCACCCCCTTATAGCGGATAGCGGATATGGAGGGAAATGCTGGGACCGGAAGAGAGACTGGAGGTCTCTGCTTTGGGCAAGCATCCTCACTTGGCTTTGGGCTGTTGTATGATGGGTTGACCCCAGTCCTGAGTGTACTTTCACATGTGGCTGTGGATTTGTCTTGAAGTTATATCATTTTCAGGAGACTAAAAAGGAGATGTCCTGTTCATGAATCCTCCACCAGTTTCCAGTCTCCTTGTGTTGCTCCCTTTCCTTTCTTCAATAGAAAGACTACTCAAGCTTGCTGTGAAACTGCTCCTGGGTGATGCTAGCATGGTCAGATACACCAAATCCAGTGCCAGCCGAAGGGTATGGCCCATGAACTGCCACGGTTCTGCTTCGTCATGTATAAAATCCCACCACCTCCACCAAAAGAGGAGGAGCACCCTCAGCAATTCAAGATCAGTTTGCTTCCCTGCGAGGGTCAGCAGCTTGCCACGCTGAGCATTTGTCAAGCAGCACCAGCTCGGGGCAGGTGGCAGCAGCAGCCAGAGGTTGTGCTGCTGGCCATGGCATGCTACCCGCTTCTCTCCAGGAGACTTTCAACTCTCAGCCAAGGGTTTAGGTAGCACCCAACCACCTGGAAGAGCAGGCACCAGGCTGCTGCCAGCCTTCATCTCAGAGAAAATAAAAACCAAACCCCAAACGTTTTCCTCAGCCAAGTATTTTATAATTTAATTCACCACCCACACAAGGGGTGTAGCACAAAAGCCTGCAGCTCTGCTGACGGGGGGACAACATTTGGGGGGCTAACGCAGCAAGATGCAAAAGTGCTGGGCTAGTGACAGGGCAGGAGAGGGAGCAGAAATCATAGAATCATAGAACGGTTAGGGTTGGAAGGGACCTTTAAAGGCCATCCAGTCCAACCCCCCTGCAAGAGGCAGGGACATCTCCAACCAGATCAGGTTGCTCAGAGCCCTGTCCAACCTGGCCTTGAATGTTTCCAGGGATGGGGCATCCACCACCTCTCTGGGCAATCTGTTCCAGTGTTCCACCACCGTCATCATTAAAAAACCGGCAAGGGAAGGTGCCGAGGAGGTAGGAAGCAGAGCTGTCTCTCTCCATGCATTCTTGCCTGAGGAAAGCCGAGCAGATTTCCAAGCCCACCGTCAGGCCTGGAGGAGTAACCACGCACCTTCCCCTTCCCCTGCTCCTTCATCCCTGTGCCGTTGGATGTTCAATGGTAGATAAAGCTGCCCCATGATATTTAAACAAGAGCTTACGCCATCGAAAACAACGACGAAAAACACCTCCCAACCAAAACACGCGTCCTTTGATCCCCACAAGTTAAAATAACTTTTGCTGGGGCAGCACAACGCCCTGCGCCCAAACCAGAGCCACTTGTCTCTTTGCCGTCGGTCGGCCACGAGGAGCACGTTTTTTGGGGCTCTCAGGGAGAGGCTTTGTCCCGCTGAGGACACCAGGGGGACCCAGTCACCCGCTCTGGCTCCCAGCCCTGCCCGGGCCCCGCTCCCCCCGCGTCCGGTAGCAGCCAGGGCCGCGGGCCGCTCCCCGCAGCCACCGCCGCGCAAAAAAAAAAACAAAAAAAACCCCCAAAAACAAAAAACCCCGGCGCTTTTTCCTGGATGTGTACAAACCTCGGTTTTTACCATAAAATCTTTGTCATTGCACAACACGGCATGGTTGTGAAGTTGCAGCAGCAACTCTTTAGCTACGTACATGGGTTGTTTCCTACTTGTGCTATTTTAAATAAAGGCAATTAAAAAAAACAATTAAAATGTTCTCATAGAGCAGGTAGGGAAAAAATAAAAGTAATCAAAGAAGTTCAGAAATTGCTATCTACATCCGATTAGAGTTCTACATAAATTTAGGCCTGAAGAGAGTTAACGTGCCACAGTTCGTGCTCGCTCATGGAAACGGGATTGTGCGGAACGCAGGCCCAGCGCCACAGCGCTTACTGTCACAGCGCGGCTGGCGAAGGGGAAGTGGAGGGAAAATAAATACGCTCCCTCTGACAGCTCAGACCTTGCTCTCTGCTATCGGGAACACCATCAACCAGACTCTAATCTCAGAAAACAAATTCGGTTATTACCCATGGGCCTCATTCCCTTTGCCGAACATGAGTGGTGTCTACAATCATGTTTTCCTTGGAGAAGTATTTTCTCCTGGATATCCAAAGATGATGCCAAGCGCTCAAATCTTTCTGTTCCAGTAACCCAAGGTTACTGGATTGCACTTTTTGGGTTGGGGTGGTGGTGTTCAGTTTGTTGCTCGTTAGGGCTTTTTGCCTTTTTTTTTTTTTTTTTTTTGACACATTCACTCCCATCTTCACTGTATGGAAAAACTTCTCACGATCGCAACAGCAATTCATGAAGCTCCAACATTCTAGTTCCCTTACGTTTCTTAGAGCTGCCACCATGTCCTCTGCTATAACACAATCTTTATTAATAGCTTTTTAAAGCTTGCTTATCTACAGTAATGTAAGCAAGAAACATTTTCAACTTAAGTGACTTAAGATAGGTCAGATTTTTTTTTTTTTTTTTTTGCTTGGCTTTTTGTTTGACCCTTGCTTTCCGGAGGCAGCAAAATACCAGCTCACAACCCAATACACTATTCAGGTGTCAGGCTTTCCGTTTGCGAGTAGGAGTCAGATCTCTGCATTTTAGTAACTCTGGATTCATCTTTTATTTAAAAGCAAAAATAAAACTGAACCACACCAGCTCCTGAAATAGACCCAGGAGAGGAACTGGTTCCACCCTGGCAAACCACACTGACACACAGACAGGCCCACAAGGAACACTGGATCCACACGGTGAATATTCAGAGATGAATTTTACTTCCCATCCCCAAATGCACTTGAAAAATAATGGGTTTCAAGCTTAGACACTGCCCTGAAGTAGTGAGTCAGCCGTGTGTGATCCTGGCCAGTTGTTAGTCCATCTGTCTCTTTTACACCCCTCCCCACTCAGATGCGAGGCATGCCCTACAAACTTTTAACCACGTGCAGAACCCATAAACTATTACCAATAGAAATTTAGTAATAGGAAATTTGATCCTGAGTTGCACATTTAATAAGAGGTGTAAAAAAAAAAAAATCCCCAAAGTCCAACAGCTTACAACTGTAAGACATACAAAGAAACTAACTCCTTGTTCAAGCAAAAAGTAATGAACCTTTAATCTTCAGAGATGAAAAAATACGCTATTTTGCAACACACATCCATGAAGAGAAAGCTGTACGGGACGCATCAACGATTGTCTTGTGTGAGACAAACACAGCTTGTATTCTTCCTACTCACACTTCATGCTCCTCCCCAAAGCCAACACCTATAGCATATTTTTGCTTAGCATGTCCCATATTCCTCATACTCACCCCACACACGTGTTTTTTTTCTTGGGTCTCATGCATCTGTCTCTTCCTGTCCTACATGACCATTTCTATTCAATGTATTCCCTCCTCTTCGTCCTGCTAGGACTTGAGTCTATCACCAATGGGCTGGTGGTTTGCATCTCATCTGCCCCTTCCAGTTTTAGAGCCAACTCTTAGTACCTGGCTCATCCATTTGGGAGCTATGGGGTTGTTTTTATGGGGAAAGTACAAATGTGCTGTATATTCACTCAACTTCAAAGCTATGGGGAAAAGCTTGATGGAACTGAGTAAGTGGTAGCAAAAGCCAACAGACTGAATTCTCTGGAACTGGTTTTGTCTGGTAGGACTGAGGACCTTCAACCTGCTTCTGTCAGCTGCTATCCACCCCCACCAGACAGGGTCAGGCAACTCAGATTCAGCAGACGCTCCAGAGTGAACACAGCTCCTGCAGTTGTGCAATAGCACAAACAGGCAGCAATGCATTTGCAGTAATTACTTAACATTCAAGCTTCACTTCACATCCTCAAAAAGTTGAGTATTTTATATGAAAGCTGACTATGGGAGACCTGAGTTTCTGCATCCATACCCATCCTCCCCCCTGCCAAAAAAAAAAAAAAAAAAAAAAAAATCAAGATGAAGTCTAGATCCAATTAATTTCTTCAAAGTCTTTGCTGCTCAGCACTCAAATTCCCACTCTATTTGCAAGTGCATGCAGCTACCTGCGTATCTGCATGCCTGCCAGCACGGTACACCTGCTGGACTTCCAGGGGCTTTGAGACTCTGAGTTTGCTATTGTCATTTGGCAGTCTCTCCTCTTCTTCAAAGCATTCAGCAGGCACAGAAATGGTACTTTCCAGCCTGATTATACTTATCAGTGTGACTAAGAGATGTGATCTTTCCACTCCTGACCTTAAAGTGGTCAGCACAGCCAGATGTTTTACACAAGATACAGGCTGTCAGCAAACTTCCTCTCAGATTTCCAAGCGTATTTCTTCTAAGAGACTTCATCTTTCCCTGGTGTAGCGTTTGAGTTTATTATGCAAATTGATCCCCCAGCATACTGTGCTCAGCAACGTGAGAATTTTTTTAAAAAATCAGGTCTACGCAGGATGGTTGCAAGTGCTTGAAAGGCTTCTTCCTTGTCACAGTAAAACAAGGATGAGGAAGAGAATATTTCAAGAGAACACTGAAGAAGTTATACAGCACTGAAGAATGGAAAAAGCCTCAAAGCACTTTGGGACCAGCTCAGTGCTCCTGCACTGAAGTTCAGCCTACCACACTGGCAAGAACCATCACCATAGAGCAGAACCGAGCACAACAGTTACCCACTGTCCTGGTTCTGGCCAGGATAGAGTTAATATTTACCTGAGCTGGGTGGAGAACTGAAGCTGGTAGCCCCTATGGCTGGGATAGTTAACTAATTAGCTAACAGCTGGGGTTAATTTACCCAAATTAGCCAAAGGGCTATTCCATCCCATCTGACACCATGCTCAGTATATAAGTGAGGAGGGTGCTGAAGGGAGGCCCTGCTAGTTGGAAGAGACTGGATGTGGAGATCTGTTGTGAGCTATTATACTGTATTTGTGTTCCATCACTCTATTGTTTTCTTCTGTCATTACTGTTAAATTTACTTTTTGTTCAATCTCAACCCGCGTGTTTGGTTTTTTTTTTTCCTGGTTTTCTTTTGTTTGTCAAATCTCCTCCTATTCTCTCGGAGAGTGGGGGGAGTGAGAGAGAGACTGCGTAGTCTGGTCCCCGTTGGGGCTGAACTACGACACCCACCAAGTGCCATGAAAGGTGCACTAAGGCCGGCAGACTCATCCGGAGACCCAGATAACTCCTTCTGAACCGGCACAAGACAGACAAGCACACGCAGCAGGGCTTCACAAAGGTTAGGGCAATGGCAGAAGCACAGCCAGCTGCTTTCTTGATTACCATATGGTCATTGCAAAGATCATAAAAAAGCATAGGGAAATGGTGTGGTATCTCATATGGGCTGGCATCTGTAGACTATGCCATTCTTCTGCCATCTTCAAAAGGCTCATAATTCATTGGGAGACATGTAAAATTGAAGAGTTCCCATTAAACCTTACAAATCCTTTTTGAAGAGGACTTTTGTTTTGCACCTCACACACCTGTAAGAAAGTGGTGAAAAAAACAGAGCTGCCTCTATGTCCATCATCACTCGCCAGCCAGCCTGAACTTGGTGCTGGTTTTGAGGAAGAAAATCATCACCACACCCAGGTAATTGTAGGCAGTATTAAAAAAAAAAAAAAAAAAAAAAAGAAAAAAACAACCCAGACCCTTATCCAGAGCAAAAATAGCTCTGATTAAAAAAAAAAAAAAAAACAAAAAAAAAAACCAAAAAACAAAACAAACCAAAAAACAACCTCAACACAACAAAACAAAATACCCCCCACAAAATCACATAAAAATCCAGATGTCCCCTGTATCAGGGGACATTCATAAATTATGGCTATGGAGTATATTTAAAAGTTACAAAGATTACAAATAACCACAGAGTTTTCAAGAACCTTTATACATCTTTTTTTAATTAGATTAGCTTTACAAGCAACTTGAGAGCTCTTTCATAATGAACACTGCTTTTCAAATTACACAACTTTATAGGCAACCTGTAAATGAATCCTGAATTTCTTTGCCTGCTAGAGATAAAGGTCTCATATTTTACAGCTGGCTAACATCATGAATAAAAATAGCATTATGAAGCTTTATCTTTAACCAGGACTAGACACATACAGATCATAAGATAGTCTGAAAAATAGTTTTAAAACAAGGACCTGCTTGGCGATGCTCAAGACTGAATATTCAACCGACATGAAATGAACAGTTTCTAAAGAACATGGAAGAAATGGCTGACCTGATTTGTTGACCCTATTGTAATGACTTACATGGAATGAAAAATTAAGCACTTTTTAAACCTGTCTGGCAAGCACAAACCTACAAGGTGATTAGAATTTGATACGTCGTCATGTTACTGCAGAAGTTTGAATTACAGAGGGACTGAAATTAGTTTAAAGGCTTATGCTTACATGTCTAAAACAAAACCAACCAAACCTCTGTTAAAGTAGTACTAAAGAAGATGAAGTAGAAGAGGTGGCTTTTTTGCTTGTTTCATTGGTAGCCTAAATGCACTGCAGACCAGACAGTAATGAAGATTTGCACTCCTTGGCCAGGTTGGCAGAGGCACTTACAGTAAAGGTATCCTGTCTGTTTTTTGGGAAGAGGAAAAAGGAAGAGAACTGTAAAGGGCAAGAACTTACTAGAAAAAGGAAAAGCAAAGTCAAAACAAAACTGGGATTTCTGTTAGTTCTCCTAAATGATATACCGATACTGAATTTTTCCCCTTTCTGTCAGTTTGTTACTAAACAATTAGCTTTTTCATGTTTTACATGAACAATAGTAATCTTTTTAATAAAAAATTACTGAGCTTTCCATAGAAAAGGTCTCTAATTGAGTACAAACTATACAGATGCTAAAATTGTCACAAGTTGTAATATATACAGAAATATTTCTGTACACTCACATTGTTTTGGCTAAGTAAGGAAATAAGGGACAGATAGAAAACTAGAGTGGGTAAGTTGATCAACCCCCAAAACTCCTGTAAATATGAATGCTGTGTTTTATAGGTTTGCTTTTGTTTTCTCAAGCTTTTAAAGCTCAGGAAAAAGAAAAAAAAGAAAAAAAAAAAAAAAAACCAGTGTCCAAAACATCAATTTCTTAAAAATAAGAATAGCAAAGTTTCTGCCTGTCCCACTTTTATTCTGTGACGTCCCCTCTCCTTGATAAAATTAAAACAATGTAAAAGAAAATAAAGGTTTTCTTACTAAATCTATACCTCAGTATTGATCAAAGGACAGTGCCTTTTTGGGGAAATCCTTCAGCACAGTGAAAACCTAAAGATGTATTGCACAAGGAGCCTACAGTGACGCACTTCAGTTTCAGTGGGCTGACCATCTCCTTGATACTATATAATAGATCAAGGTGTCAACTCACAGACTGCATGGAACACCAACATTTGAAAAGGAAATTTTAAAAAGCAAATTTTAGATATTCTATTAACTTATATACAAAGGAAAAGGGGGTGGCAAGTATTCTTTAGAAAATGGAGAAAGCTCAAAATTTTCTGTCAAGTATTTAAGGAGGTTCTGGGTACCTCTAATAGCCTAGGAAAGCCCTTGTATATTCTTCTAACTTGATGGTATTTACCAGGTCCCCAAAGCCAATGACAGCAACCGATAGTGTCAAGTTCACTTAGTGCCAGTCACTTAAAAAAAAAAAACTAAAACAAAACAGAAAAACAAACCAAAAAACAAAGAAGAGACAGAAACTTCCCCTCTGTGGATTCAACATACAAAACCACAAACTGAATGTTACTAATAGCAAGATACTGTTTTGCTTCTGTTAATAAGGTTCAAGAGGACATAGTCAAAAAAACAATACAGCAGCAATCTTTAAAAGTTAAGATTAGTGTGAGATATGATACAAAACAATCAGGTTTTTAGCTGGTAATTAAAGTGCTCCTTTTCTGACTTAAGGTGTAAAGAAAATTAAAGTGATTATCAGTTACTGGCAACCCTTACATTAAATTAGGTCTTTCATGGCAGAGGAGAACAGTATGAACAGTTTTACAAAAATAGATCCATGTTATTTTGGAGAATACTGTAGTTTTTTTTCTTTTTTTTTTTTTTCAGTTTTTCTTTTTTTTTTTTTTTTTTAAGACTCAATTTTGATAAACTGTACCTGGTCATACAAAAATTACCCAAAATTCAAACTTTTACCATATAAAAAAAGGGAGAGATGAATTGGATTCTGCTGGATGACAGGTCTGGCAAAATATAAGGATGGACAAATTCTATGTAGGGCACTTATTTACGTCCAGATGCATATGCTGTTTCTTACTGATTGCTTATCTTCTTCACATAAGCAGTCACAGGCCTGGAGTCACAATCACATAGTACAATGCTTCAGCAGTCAAAGAATCTTCTATTTGATGCAACATTGAAACACTGCTTGCTTCTTTATTAAAACGTTGGTTTGTTGTTGATTTTCCTTTATCTCGTTATTCACATTCAAAAGTTAATAGATAGCATCAAGATTTATCACAGAGAATAGCAAGGGGAGTTGCTAAATCAAAGGCTTATAAAACGTCTTTCCCAACTGAGTCAGAAGGTTTATTAAGTTCAACCCTCACACCTTTTTCACCTGCAGAAATATGAAAAGGAAATGGGTATTATTTTTCAGCATTTATCCAAGTATAGTCTATAGAATTGTTACATCACTTTACAGATTACTTCAAAGATTGTCTAGTACCTATGATCTAGTAAGATACATATTTTTGTACACAGGCTCTGTATCCCGTGCTCTGTAAAGTTAATGAGCCGTGGCTACTCACCATCTCTGAAAGCAGGCATTTATTTGACTGCACAAGTAGAAAAATGGATACTTCACATTATATGTGCAGTTTCAAAATTCATCGTTTCAGCCTTTACAGGAAAAGGTAAGCTTTAAGAATGGCCAATTGAGAATCTGAGGATATTGCCCACTATCCTGGATCAGAATGTCTGGAATTTCTGGGTATTTTCCTTTACAAAGAAACTGTAAGGGATTTTTAAAATGCAATGTTCCATCTGATTTGCTGCTTTAAAAAAAAAAAAAAAAAAAATCAAAACCAACCAAACAAATTAAACCAAACCAACACCTCCTTCTGCCCTTTTGTCTAAAAATTGACCTTCAGGTATTCCCAAAGAAGTTTGACTATCAAAATCTTAAGACACAGTATGCCCCATATTCAAGAAATAGTCACACATATTCTGTATGGCTTTAGTTAGACTGCACTAAGCCAAAAATGAATGGCTATTTTATGACATTTTATTCTACAATTTTATATTTTAGTATCAATGGAAAATAAAAAGCATCTTGCACAATTCTTGCTGCAGATACACAGCAAATAATGCAATTTTAATTTCAAACAAAAATGGCATCACAACAACACGACAATATAAATCAATTACAGGGCAAATCAACACCAAAATTTAAACAATCCCTCCAACCCAGTCTTCCTTCCTTAAGTGCCTGCAGTTTAGGGGTACCCTGGAGAGGGAGGTGGGCTAAAGCGGAGCACCTCCCCTGCAGACACAAATCCACTCGAACCACTTTCCCGCACTCTCTCTGAAAGCGGCAGCCAAAGCTGCGCAGAGACAAGCGGAACAGCTCTGTTCCAGCAAGGCTGGCTCCAAGAGCTGCACCGTCACACGCGTGTGACACAAAGCCCGGCTTACAGACAGACAGACAGGCTTCCTGCAGAGACCAGGCAGGCGTTATCCGGCCTTCCTGACCGCCTGGGAAGTCACCGTGCCTCGCCGGGCACGCGCAACACAGCAGCAGGACAGCCTGCTTGGCCAGAGCTGAGGGACTCCCTGCGTTTCTTTGCAAGTCAAGCACGAGCTGCATTGCTCTCGCCGCACCCAAAATGCACAGTCACTGGCTGCACCGAGGGGGTCTGAACTAAACCACAGCTTTCGCAGTCACCACGCTGCTCTGGGGCTACCGAGCAGCCTCAGACACCTAACAGCAGTGAATGGAAATCTCACTTGGAAATGACTAGCCTGTCTCCAGCATCATCGGTTTCAGAAGTCTTGATGAAATCGTGGAGAAACTGGCCCTGTGCATGCGTGCACCTGCGGTACACCTGATTTTGGTTTCTTTTTTAACTACTGTAACAAATACAAAATTGTGGTGGCAATTACAAGCACGACAAAAGTCGTCGGCCATTTCTCCTTATAATGCTAATTTGAACAGGAAAATTAGATCAGCTTCCTCTTGAGGGAGAAGCCAGAAAAGGAAAACAGATGCCAGATATGTGGAATTGCAAATGGAGGAAGTAATTCCATTCTTTGATTCTACGTTTTAATTTTAGGCTTTTGTTTGTCCAATATAAAGATTCTAGTCAAGTTGTATTCACTTGTTGAATCACTGTGTTACATCAAAACTATTTCCAGAGCTCTCAGTTCTGCAGTGCCTCACAGTCTCTGGTATATTTATCCTCCATGCCTATTTAGGGAGACAAGACTAGGGAGAAGCTGTATGCCCCATATAAAAATACTGAGCAGCCTCAGGTCTCAGGGGAAGCATCAGTAGGACAAGGCACTGACCTGGATTTCCCAAGTCACTGCCTAGCAGCTCAACCGCTGGGTCACCTTTCCTGTAAAACCTGGCTCTCTGAGTTATGCTGGTTTTATCCCTCTTTTTGTGCATAGGGTGGGCCAAGGAGGTGAGGCTGGACTACTTAGCTATTCTTCCAGAAAAAAAGAACAAAGAAGACATTAAACAAGAGATTACCTGTTAGATATTTTACTTTAGCTCGTGCTCTTTCATCTGCATCAAAATACCACACTGTTATTGCGTACCTAGGGAAAAGGACGGAAAAAGAACACCTGAACTATGAAGAAGAAAAACCAACAGTAAAGTATTTGACACA
Organism: Chlamydotis macqueenii; assembly: GCF_036417535.1. Taxonomy (NCBI): domain Eukaryota; kingdom Metazoa; phylum Chordata; class Aves; order Otidiformes; family Otididae; genus Chlamydotis; species Chlamydotis macqueenii. The sequence continues at coordinate 97,801,491 of NC_141558.1, read as the reverse complement.
AAACACAACCTAAATGAGATGTTACTTCTGCAGTCTGACAGAAGAAAGATTTCATAAAGCACAAAGCAAGCAGGTTGGTTTTGTTGGTTTTTTTTTTTCTATTAGTAGGTATTGTCTGAACAGTTGTTGAAAGGGTGACACTGATGCTGTACGTGGATGCTTCTTTTCCCTGATGAGTTGCCATTACGGTTCTCGCTCAGACCCTGTAGCATAGTCACTGTCCATATTACCTTGCCCTCTGACCTCCTCTTTTACTTTACTTGGTCAAGTCCATCACTGAGTCACACTGCAAGAACCTCTTTTTTTGGATGTTTGCCATAAGGGAAAATTAACTACCCCTTCTTACACAGCTTCTCTGGTTTTCCACTGCCCGTAGAAGATTTAAATATTAAATGCCAGCTATTGAGAAAAGACTTTAAGGAGCTTTAGTAAACGGCATTTTACCCTCTGACTCTGCTCTGAGCACAAAGCGGGAGGGGAGAGCAGTACAGCCTCCTGAAAGGCTGCAAGAGGACACGTCGACGCAGTTTCAAGTTACTTCTTGCAAAGGTACTTGTGTTATCTCACAGATCCAGTCAATGTTCAGTGCTCTGGCCATCCAAACATGTTGCGACATGGGCAACAGGAAGTCTGGATCAACAACTTCAATGATTTACCTATTAATGCTTTCTGGAAATGCCACTCGAGATGCGTGGGCAGTGAATGCAGGTACCTTTGGTATCATCCACTGTCCTACGATGAGGGACAAAGGAGATAGCAAGTTCCCTCTGTGACTCAGACTGGGACTCCTCTAATACCCCAGAGAAATAAGAGATTTGTGTATCAATAGTGGTTTCTGGTCCACAGCCCTCTCTCAGTTCCCAAACTAGAATGTGGTGGCTTAGATCGAAAGCTACTATTTTCTAACAACTCCCTCCCAACAAGAGGGGACATAAAGCTGAAGTACGTGGCCAATCTTCCAGTAACACAGTAAGGTGCTAAGGACGAAGGGAAGGGAGGAGAGTGTAAAGCCATTACAAAGAAATAATGAAGGCAACACCCCTTGGCTAAGGTGGGGTCTGGTTATGGCTCTGCACTCCTGCCCAGAAACCTGTGATGTTTCCAATCCTCCCTCCTACCCACCCAATTTCTCCAAAATAAGAGATCAGACAGACATCAGTACAAACTCAGCAGCACAGCAGAAAACTTATCAATCAGTAGGAAAAAAACCCCTTCTCATCACAGTGCAACTGGAACTGTACATAGAAAGATCTGGGATCAGGTCGTAATTCAGCATCACTCATTTCTCATTAGTATTCGCTCATTTCTTGATAGAAGAGGCGCTGTGCAATATAGAGAGAGCTCATTAGTCCTACCTTGTAGCAAATGCTGGCTGTACTTCATGAGGGTTGCGGCGATCAGACCAGAAGAATAGCAGTCTATCAAATTTGGGTTCAATATCAGCGAATTGGGCTTTGCCTTCTGGAAATATCCGAAGGATGCCTCCACTTACCTACAAATTAAATATTTAAAACCAGTGCTTGAAAACAATGTCTCACTGTATTTAAAAGTACTGAATAGCACATTTGAAAATATTTCAGACACTTGGAACTGAAATAAAAACCTTTATCAGGTGGTAAAGAAACCATGAATCTACGGTTTTTCTGTTGCTATGTTTTGCTTAACAAAAACTTTTATACATTTCACTGATTAATTTCAGAATGCTTGCAAATATTAAGCCTACATTCATGTTCAAGTAAAACGATGTGGATTTAGATTGGTTGTTTTTCAGCTGCATGACCTACTTGCAAAAAATGGACAAGGCTGACTGATATTACACAGGTGGCTAAAAATATGCCAATACACATGAGAGAAACGTATTTCACATTGGAGTCTCACTCTTTCCCATTAAAGAGAAGGTTTCATTTAACAGCAGCACAAGTTTGTGTCATGTTTCTGTAATTAAGATGAGGAAAGACTAGGAAACCTCAAAATAAAGCTTGAATCTGTATTACTCCTGGTTAATTTATATCTCTTCCAGGCTTCCAAAAACTGTTGGACCTACCTACGCATGCCTGGAAAACAGCACAAGTAGGTGGGGTTATTTTTAAGTCACTAGGTGAGGTTAATTATTTTTAAGTCACATTAACTCTTCCTACTAATAGTACTGATGTTGTTAAATCTAACTACAGATAGCCACTGTAGGGAAAGTCTTAACAGTGTAAGTACTAAAAAAGTCATTTATATCAATTTACTTTGCTAACTGTGATCTAAATCAGCGAACAAGAAGCAACAATTTAGATTAATTTGTTCTCCTAAAGAAAGTTTGAGTTTCTTTCTTTTCTAACCAATTTATTAATTTGTAATTTAAAACAGATTTTGTAAGGAATGAAATATCTTTGTTCATAAATTAAATATCTAGCTAGTGAATTTTTCACAGTGATTGTGAAAATGCAATCTGCTCGACTTCTACACTCTAGTATGTATTCATTTTTTTTTTCCAGAAGAGAAACTGTAAATCAACTAAAAATGCCCCAAAGCTGCATTTTAAGATGTTCAGTCCAACCAGTGTACTTATACGCAAAGATGCTATAATGCAAACAAAGCTAGCAATTTATTTTCTAACTGAAGGATCAAATTCGACATTTCAAAAAGTAAGTCAGAAAGCTTCAAGTGCACCCATTTCTGACTCAGCTTTCCGATATATCAGCTTTATACGAGTATGTTATCAGTCTCATTGTCTCATCCAGCTCTTACAAGAAACTGACAACACTTAAGGAAAAAAAAAACAAAACCAAAAAACCCACCCCTCTCAGCTGCAACCTGTGTTATCCATATCTGACGCACTCAATTCACAGAAACTGACTGCTTACGTGCTCTTCCACATGCTACTTCCCAAGTATGACAGAAGTTATCGGTAGTTTTATCTTTTTTTTCATATACAATGAGCATAAACTTCTCCATAGCTAACGGCACAGTAATCAAGGAATAAACAAAGCTATCTTTGCATTACTCTCTCATGCTTTCAACACAGCTAACTGGCTGTGTCCGTTTTTCTAATCTACCTAATCCCACTGAATCACTAGAAAAATCCTTATTAAAAAGCTACTTTATCATAGTCACTACATCTACAGAGAGTAAATTCTTAGATCAGTTGAACTGTGTTTTAAGTCCTTATCTATCCTACACCCTGTATCTACAATGATACAAAGACTTGCGCTGCTTTGAACTATACTGATACAGCAATAACCATAACACGTGGCTTATTTGAAATTGCTCCCAAGCAACAGCATCTTTCTTTTCATAAGCATACTCAACTAAGTAATCTAGTTGCACAAACAGTAAATTTAAGACTCAACAGGAATACAGGAAGAAGTAAACTAAAAGCAATTATCTTTCAAATATTCTTTACTCTTTGTGTATGGGGGGGGGGGGGGGGGGGTGTTTACCATACAAATAATGTACAGTAAGTCCCATAATTAGGTATTTATGAAACCTGGATACTAGCAAATACTTATATGTGTAATTAAGAAACATACACGAAAAACAGGCAAGTTTCCTTCAATCTCACTGTCAAGAAGGTCCTGCTGGCATCATTCAAAACCCTGAAAATAAATGCCTCATCTCTATCTGCTCTCACTAACAGCAGAATCAGGGGGGCCAAAGGATACCCACAGTTAACATAATGTAAGAACACAAGTAAGGCACAGAAATAAGGACATGAACAAAGACCTGTAGCAAATGTGCATTAGCATGTACGTGTGAAAAAAAAGTTATAGAAAGAAATATTGCATACCTTGGCATCCCAGTCTTTATTAAGATAATATATACACGTAACACATCTTCCGTCTCCATTTGGATTATCAACATGGCGCACGTATCCCGTTCCATTGCCTGGATAACAAGCCACCATAGCCTAGAGTCAAAGAATCAGACACCATAATTGATTTTATCTGTGTATGGGGAAAAAGTCTACATTTTATCTATATTAATTCCTAAGTAATTAATAGATAAGCAATAGAAAAAAAATAAGGTAGAAATAATAGGGAAACAATTTTTTAATCTGTATTTTCTGTCTAGTTATAAACTAGTTTTGAACACAAACAGATGCCTACAACAAAGGCACGAAATACATTGAGAGGAACACTGTTAATTAAGGTATGGAAGGTAGGGCTGCTCCCATGTTGTGACTAATCCTTCAGACTTCCCTCCCTTGAATGAAATACAAGGGAGAAAAAATGTCTTGTGTATAATGAAGCAGCATGTGCTTCTCCCTGTGATAAGAACACTCGCCTTCCAGACTCAAGTTCACAGACAGCTTTTTGTCTTTTTTTTTTTCTTCCATGTTTCCAATGCAAAGAATTCCTCCTTAAAAAATAGCACCAAACTTTATTTTTATGAGACTTTTTATACAAGATCGTTAGCCCATCTTACTCAATCACTTCAAGTGCATTCTTGGGCTTGTGTTTTGTCCTGTACATAGGAGGTTTTTGAACCTTTGTTGAAACAAGCCTACATGTACAACAAAAACATCCTTTTTAGTCAAGAAGTGAGAAATTGAAAACAGACACCAAACAGTAATCTGCAATAACCTTCTGACATCAAACGACTCCCAGTACAGTAGTATATTTAACTTCCCACGCTGCACTTAGTTCAGCTGACTTGAAAGACCCCCAGATCTTTATGCATTTGCTGGAAATAGTAATCATTTCAGGTTTTTTGAAAGAGATCAGAACAAAGTTTTCCAGGCCAAGTTATCCACTGTCACCACAATACTCTGATGTCTGCAGTGGCAATACCCCATCTGCAAAAAATCGTAAGATAAATTTAAAAGAAAAACAAAAAAGTGAGTTTCTACCAACAGTCCAATGCACTACTAACCTCAATGAATGTCTGCTGTCTAAAAAAAAAATTAAAAACTTTTAAACACAATCATTCCTGTTGAGAGTTAGCCTGGTTACGTTAGAATTTGAAGTCAGATCTCTGGATTGCAAACTCTTTCACCTCCCTTACATAAAATATCAAAACCAGTTTTCCCAATCAAGTGATAACTGTGAAACTGTAACCCATCAAAAAGTATTTAAAATCAACTGTTTCAGTGCTTTTTTTTTGCTTTATACTGACAATTTTAACTTCCCCTCCCCCTTTAAAATGGGAACAAATAAAACTTTTCACAGTTTGCATCACTTGCAAGAAACTGTGCTTTGAGCAGGCTGAGAAACAGAGTACTTGCAGCTCAATCAGTAAAATACCTGTATATCACAGGTTAGCAGAACAGATTTCACTACAGCAGCAAACATTTTAAAAATTTTTATTTTTATATATACCCTATTAAGGGATGAAACAATTTTTTTGGTAGCTTCTTCTAGGCAGAAATCAGATAATAGTATTTGCCAAATAGTAGCACTGTGGTTATAAAAAAAAAAACCCAAAATTAATTGACATGAGAGGTAAATGATTGCACTGCATAAGTACTCAAAACTACAAAATTCAAATATACTTGTAATTTTGAGATCAGGCACTTCAGCTTCTCAATCCCTTTACTGTAATCACAGTGTAGCCATCATTACAGGTCTCACAGTATGTAAACATATTACATGTATCCAGTGATGTGACCTAATATTTGGCAAAGTCATTACTTATCAGTTTTGCTGCAGGAAGATATACCCACAAAAATCAAAACAGTGAGTTAAAGATACCAAATAATGTAATAAGGGTTCTGTAATTTCCTTTCTTACGGAGAAAAAAAGGAACAAAACAAAAGCGAAGCTGGTCTGGAAGAGGAAGATATTTGGTTTCCACTGAAAGCCAACCCTCTTGAAAAAAGTCCCACGTACCACGTAAACCCTATCAAGCTCTAACGGAGCATGAACAGTGCTGAAAGCAGATCCAGGTCCAATCCTGTAACAGCATTCCTAATAACAATAAAGTTTTCTTTTAAGAGGCTTTGCTGAGAAGTATTACATAAATTAATTAATTGTTGCTCTATGTCTGCGTGAAATAGCTACTAGAAGTCATTCAGAATGCAGCAAACATGGAGACCGAGTAGCTAGTGCAATGTCAATTCTCACTGAAATCACGAGGACTTAGACTCAGATATGAAAAGGTCTTCAGGCATGTAAATGAGCTAAATAGCTGTCACTCACTAAAAAACTAGCGTTAAAAGTTTAGGACAGTTTCCAGGTCTCTCTAGCCAATACAGGGTTTTTTTCCCCAAGAGGTTGGTTGCCGTCTCTTCCTCAAAAAGATAATTTTGCACTTAGAGAAGCATAAATTTGCATCTTATTGCTATAGTTTCCTTTATAAGGTACTGAAATGGGTGCTTGTTCTCTTTGCCAAAGGGAAATCAAGAGAGGAATCTTTAACATTAACATTGCTGAAGAAAAAGAGGACCAGCAGCACTTTCTGGAAAGTCTGGGGAAACATCAGTTGTCATCAACTTCACATAAAGAGCAGCCACATTTACTGTCAGAAGCATTTCATACAATCATTTAAGTCTAAAATACTGTCAGTGTATTAAAAAAGCCCTTGTTTTTTACTTCAGTCTGAAACTTCTGCTATCATCAACTGCAAGAGACGAGAAACAGTTCTGCTGCGATAACTTATCTAATACGTATTTGTTATAACAGCAAGAATGACTCAGCCTTTAGTGGTAAATTGGAAAGCAAACAAATTCACGAAGGGGCTGGTGTAGTGTAATATACTTGGCTTCTGGCAGTTAGTGTGACAATTCCCTCTCCCCAGTTGAACTACGATAAGCAAAGTCACAGAACATAACAATCTACAGGACATGAGAAATAAACCGCTTCGTAAAACAATATGAAGTGAGTTCACCTCAAATCGTCACGCACTGCAAGATTACCCACGTGGAAAGGACAAAAAAGTGACCCAGGTAAATAACGGAAGTCACGTACTCATCTTGTTTTAACATTTTACAGCATAAATAAGCAAGCAAATACATGTATGCCAAGCAGAGAGAAAATTTTGGGCTGGCAGGTTTTTGGGTTTTGTTGTTTGGGGGTTTTTTTTGTTTGGTTTGTTGTTTTTTTTTTTTAAAAACACTGTTAATGGCAGTGAAGAGAGCCAGGCATTTGAGACCAGAATATCCTGGATTCCTTAACACTTTAGACTACAAACAATAAAGTTGTTAGCTCTCCAAAACAAAGAGCTACCTGTATCATCAGTTCTCCCACAAAAGTAATAGGCAAATTCAACTCAAGGCATTACTTGCATTTTCTTAACAGACAAGGAGATCTCCCCTTTTGTGCTTCTTGGGCATTACAATTTTAAAGCATTTAGTAATCTTGATTTCTGCAAATAAGTCACACACTGGATTTGCTCACCCACTGGATTCCGTTGCAAACACTTAATGTTCCCCTACTCTAACCCAAGAGCATTCTGTTTTAGTCTGAGCACTCATGCCTAGCAGATGAGCGCTGTCCTAAGATACCCTCTGGAATTCATGAGTAATCGAGAAAGCATGAAAGCGCCCTCACCACTCTGCAATCCACCCAACTTGTGTCTATCAAACCGAAGTACTCACACACTTAAAGCTGCTGCTGATCACTCATTCACACACAGATGTCCTAGCTGCAAATGTTTAACTCTGGAAAATGTTGAAGGCCTAGAGTTTAGTTAAGTTGTTAAGAGAAGAACCAACCAAAACCACAGATTTTTTGCTGAGCATCGGCATCCTTAGCGTGTCAGGCATTACTCTAATTAACAAATAAATGTACGAAGGTAACATCAGAGGGAATAACCCACAGTCCACATGGTTTTGTTCACTATGTAAAGAGGCATCACCTAAAATGCTCAAATCTGGGAGGCACAGCACATGAGTGTAGCTGAAAATGTGATTTCATTTGGGAGTAGCCTCAACCTCCTTTCACAGAGTTATGTCAGCCTCACCCATATATAAAGAAAGAAGACTTGCAGGTAAACAAACTGAAGCTTTTTTCCCCTCTCCTCTCCATTCCTCTCACTGCTGGATACCTGCAAGTTTAGGTACTGATGCTTAAAAAAAAAAAAAAAAAAAAAAAAGCAAACTCATGGGAAAGAGTGGAAAATATCAGTTACATGACAACATAAAATTCCTTTAGAGGGAAAAAACCGCAAACTCACATCACAAACATAAAACAGAGATAGAACATGTGTTCTTGTCATATTAATTTATTAATGTAAAATAACTTTATTGTTTAGCTCAGATTAATGAAAGCTGCATCAGTTAAGGAGATGTCACTTTTGCTGTTTGCTGAAGGAACTGTAAATCTCAGTGAGCAAAACAAGATGTCTAAATACAAGACCGATGACTTCCTACCAAAATTTATCAGATGCTCTCACAAAGACTTAACTGGAAATCCTTGGCATGGGTCATCTGACAGATTATTCAAAGAAAGAAAGAAAGAAAAAAAAAAAACAACAACAAAAAATCCCCACATCACTGGAACAAAGAATCAAAGAAAAGAAAAAAAAATCTGATCTGTCCCTGGTTGGTCCATCTGTGATGTATTTCTAGTTCAAGAATTTGTTCATCCCTGATAAACAACAGTTCTGAGGAAACACACTTCAGTTTAAGCACACATCAGTCTAAGATTTTTTTACAAGGTGTACAAATTAACAATCAAATTGAAGGAAAAAAGACTGTATTGCTACTATCTTGTGTGAGCAGGGTCAACATGCTAACATGGCACAACTTGGCTTGGATTCGTAACCCTCTTCCTACAAATTCTTCAGAAGTAGAGATAGAAACTTGCAACAGAAAGAAAAGATCAGTGGGGGAAAACTCCTGTCAGCCTTACCCAAGACAGAGGAGGCTGAAAAGGGTAAAATAAACTCTCTGGGACACAGCTAATCCAAGTATTTCCATACTAACTTTCATCTGAGTAAAACTCTATACTAATATCCTCCGTGATCTATTAAGCAAGGCAAGAGAACCAAGTTTTCACAAAGTCAACGCTGTGAAACTAGAGAAGTTGGAGAGAAATACCAGTCCCTGCAAGAGGAAAACAAACTACTACTTATGGGTTTAAAAATCAAACGCAAGAGTTCACACGTCTCCAGGAGAGAACAAGAATCTGTGAATTTGAGTAAGCTAACATAAAGAAGAGAATGACATGTTGCAGCATCTTTGAATTATTTATCTTCAAGTCTTCTCTCAATACAAAGTTACCACTACAGCCATTCAATTCATCTGTTAGCAAAGGAGTATGAGCTATTATTTTCCGTTACATTTTTCTCTGCAGATACAGTGCAGACTAAAAAAAAAGAAAAACAGAAAACAAAAAACTCAAAAAACCCCAGCTACTCCAAATACCAGCTATTTAGGTCATCTTCTGGCAAGTACAGAGTAAGCTGCTCTTCTAGGAAAAAACAACTGAAGGCAAGGACAACAAGCAAGGGCCACCCCTCGTGTGGCTGTTTAAGGTGGCAGGAGAAGCTCTAACAGGAAAAGTAGGCTTGGCAAAGCCGCCAGCTCTTGAGCTGGCAAAGGGAAGGCACACTGAACTGAGAACAGAGATGAGAAATGAACTCAGATATGAAGGAAGAGGAAAAAAAATCGAGAGTTGACATAGCTGCTTACACTATAAACAGAATCAGCACGTGGCTATGTACATGGATTATACCTTCCATGAGCTTCTACAGAGTTCAGAAACTAATGGTAACCTGACCTACCCCACTCCCTCCCAGGCCTTTCAATTCAACGGCCAATACAAGATTTCTAGTTGGTTTTATAGAACCACATTTCATAAGCATGCAAAAATCAAGCAACATAACGTACCATCAAAAGTTTGACACAGCAGATTAATATTTTTACTACGTTGTTTATTTCTCACTTGCCAATCAGATGTTGATTTCTCAGACTGAAGTTCAGAGAAAGCTTTGTCAACCTAGAAGTTCAGCAGCAGGCTCTTCAACTTCTCTTCAAAATTAAGTCACGGCTTTACTCCTGTCTTCTGTTTTACGTGACACTTACCTGCTTACAACAGTCACTTCACACACCCTAATAAACAGACACAAATCAGAAGGCAGACACTACCACACTGGTTCAGTGGCCACGCTCAGCCCAGCACTCTAGGGCCAGAAGATCCATATGGAGTTTGGATCCGAACACCTTGCGTGTAACCAGGGTGCCACTTAGCAAACAAGCTCAAGTGTTTTTCGCTGTAGCTACATGAAGATAAGTACTCCCCCTCTACCTTACAATTCTAATTGCACTCAACAGCAAGAACACAGGAGGCTGATTTCCAGGTATCATTCCTCTCATTCATGCATGCATTCTTGGGCTCTAAGAAATGTTCATGAGCTCTTGAATTGCTGAAGAAATATGCATACAAGTTTGGATAATTCATCAATTATTCCAAATGGCACAGGAAAAAAAACCAAGAACCACTTGCTTAAGTCTGATACTGATGTGCTCACACTTTGATGAATACATCTAAGAAACAAAAAACTTAACATAGGATAGAGAAGCTCCCATGAAACTACCAAGCAAGAGCCATTAAACTGGAGGACATAGCGGAGATTCTTGCCATGGGGACAGAAGGCATGTCCCCCACACCGAGGCCTTGACTGAGCCCTTAGGAAAGCAGAGCAATAGTAGAAACACATCTCAAAAGGTGAATCAATGAGCATTGAAACCAGTGTTACAGACAGACATAACAGGAAGACCTAAAATACACTTCCTAACTCCCAGCTCAAGTCCAGCAGCTCTCACTGCTACTAAAATGAGATAATGACATTTAAACATTAACGAGGTTCTCTCTGCTCTCCTGTACCTGAGCTCGTAGTGTTGCAAATCTTCAAAGTCAAGGAGAAGAGACTGCTGAGTCAGCTTACAAGCTTCAGGGGAAAAAACAAAGATTGTATCTTCCTTAAGAGTTAACACACTGCCATTTGCCAGGCTGCTAGCCAAGTTAGGTAGGACATGCCTATTCACAAAACTGTGCCAGTTTAACCAAAAGGTGCTGCTTTAAAACTGAATCAGTGAAATTGGTGCAAACACCCTTGCAGTCCTTCCATCTTATCAAGGCCTAACTTCCATTAACTCAATCTAACTGCTTATTAGGAAAACAAAACTGAGTTCAAATCTAAAAAAGTATACAGAGAATTGTGTGCTGGCTTAAACAGGATATATATATTTTAAAAGGTAAAGTTTATCTAATGCATCTTTGAATATAAAGAATGTCTTCAAGCCTAAACCATGTGCATTCCCTTAAAAAAAAAATAACGAAAAAGGACTTAATATGAGCACTTCCAAGCTATGTTAGTGCTTCAAAGTATTAATACCTCTCCCTAAGGTTTAACAAGACACATTCTGATAGTTTTGATATAAAAAGTTTACTACAAACTTAAAAAAAAGTCAACAGTCTAGAACAAACAAACAAAAAAATCCTCCAGATATACCAAACCTAGGGTTCCAAAGAAGGCCGATGAAAAGCGCTGTCACCAGGAGAAGAAAGTTCTCTCCTAAAAGCCTAGGAGCAAACACAACACTTGACTTTCCAGCTGAGAAGGGTTTAAAGCATACTTTGATTTGTGTCACCCTAAATCTGCCTACCTTATGATTAAATAAGTTGACCAATACACTTCAGATTCACACTACTGTTGAATAATGTAAAATGCGTTTGCAGGATTGGCTGGCCTCCATGGATAACTCCCCGTTCCCTCCAAGAGAAGCAAACTCCTGACTCAGTGTTTTGGCACTGTACAAAAATTTGACAGAGAAGTAAGTCAATCAACACAAATTTTAAGAGTCTGTTTTTAATTTAATGTTGTAAATGCTTTGAAATGAATAACACCATTTAGGAAACAAGTACTTACAATTTTTCTTCCCCAAGATGGAGCAGAACGTTCTGCTCTTGCATGAGACTAGTCAACTTACTAGTTTCATCACCAACCCTTCACAAAGAGTGCAGAGAAGCAACATCTTTAAGAACTAAAAATAACACAACACTAAACCAAATTACAACAGTGCACGAAAATAGTAAGAAGTTAAGTCTCATTCCGCTACATCACTTAAAATATATTCTGACAGTGACTTGTGCACACCAGATTTTCAGAGCCAACCACATGACATCAGCAGACACCCTGATGGATGACACATGAAAAAGCGTGGTTACCTATTTCAAGATTACATAGAACCAGTGAATTTCTCTAGTTGTGAGAGATCTACTGGATAAACTGAAGTTACATTATCTTACAAAAATAAAGCATGCACACTAGCCCAAACTTCAAAGCTGGAGACTTTTTGTACCAGGGGAGGCTGGGGAGGAAGAAACTGTACATTATAGTTTTGCTAAATACTAGGAGATATATATATAGAGGACTGATTTTAGTTATTTCATTTCTTACTTAAAACTGTATTTCTTTTTTCTGCTTTAAGGAGCAAAATAATCATTTAACTGAAATTTAGCTTGCAGGAAAGACATCTTTATATAAATTTGACTGTTGCACAACTGCATGGTAATAGGATTGCATGTTTAGTACTATGGTTAGCCAGATACTTGAAAGTACTTGTGTACGGTAAGTATGTTAAGTTTACTGCATCTACATTAACATTTACTGAAGTATCCAAGTCAAAGTCGCAGCTACTGCCTCTAGATCTTAACCACAGAAAGATTTACTGCCATAAACAGTATGTGGAAGAAAATGATTTTTTAAAATAATTTTTAACAATATTTGCAAGGGGACATACATGATCTGGCATGCCCGCAGCATTCCAAACTTGACACCGTACACTATAGCATTCACTCCCACTATTAGAGTCCAGATAATGCTTTGAAATTATTTATAAATTAAAAAACCAAATAACTACGTACTGAAATGCTAATAGACAAAGCACTGCTTTAATTTATATTAACACTGCACTAATGTCTGACGAAGGTTTAAAGCCAAATAGCAACGAAGAGCCTGTAATATGCTTTCAAGTCACCTACAATTTAAACCAAAGAAATGCTGACTCTGCCCATACGGCTTTTTATGGGCTTTCACACATAAACTGTCTCCATCCGAGCCCTTCTTTACAATCCCACCTTCGCACTGTAATAGGGCCTCTCTCCCAGCTGGTATAAACAACACTTGGGGTTTTTTTGGTCTTAACCAGATCACCCAGTGTATACAGTTCAAACGTAAGCAGGCATTATACAAATCTACTGGTGTTCCAGCTGCGTCTTCCTCCCATCAGTGCTCTGGGAAAGCCTTGAGGAACAGCTGTGGCCACACAGAGTTACAGGCTGACCATAAACACCAGAAGCAGGACTGCTGACATTGGCATGCGAATCAGAAAAGTGTCTCCAAAACCCACCCTTTCCACGTATGTCCCAGCAGAGCCAGCACGTTCTTTCAGGTTAAGGAGGCATCCTGCTGCACCAGGGAGGCTGTGTCAGCACGGTGCAGCTCCTGGAGGAGGGTGGCTCAGGAATGCAAAGTATTTGCTCTAGGAGTACGTGGCCAAGTGAGAACAAGAAAGATCTGAATGTACCCAACACTGACTCCAGGCAGCAAGAAACACCTGAGGAAACTGCCTGTCCTCACCTAGCTGACACAAAAGCCCCATCGTCTTCCTAAATGCCAGTTCAGCTGACTCTACAGCAAATTTATCCTCACGGCAGTAACAAGACCATCTTTAGGTTAGGATCTCCTGCAGAGCACAGAGCTCCCTGGTGCTGCTCCAACAGGCTTCTCCCCATCAGTCACAACGTACACCCCAAGAAACCAGCGTGATGGAAAAACATGTCACCTTCATGCCTTGGGAAGAATAACATGTGCTGCAGTACCACCTATCAATTGATTAAAAGGAACCTATCCAGTTTGTTCCAAGTCCATTTATACTTGGCATTAGGAAACTGCTACAAAAACAACCGATCCAGGCAAAAAAAAAGTTACCTACTTTTCTCCTTGCCACTATTTCAATAACAGAAACAATATTTTATATACTTATCAAATTATTCACCCTTCCTAAAAGGCAGTAGGCTTCTCCACAGATCGGCCCTTTTTGTGAACAACTGAAAAAAAGAAATCTGTTTATGCTGTCAAGGCTCCAGTCAACCAACATTGCTATGACTGTCTGTAACTTGACAAGTATCGTGGTTGGAAGTAGGATGCTAACCTCAAACTCCGAATTTCCCCTCTAAAAATCAGAAGGTGGTGGACCCCAACTCCATATAAAGTTATGATGTAAGCAGAAAAGCCATAGTATCCAAAACCTGACAGGAACAAGAAGAAAGCCTCTCTGAAACAACTTGCCACTGAGATTTTTTTCCTCTTTCAAGGCATTCAGAAGAGCGCAGAACCAGGACCTGTCTCCCCAAATGCTGACAGAAAGTTAGAAATCCCAACACCGGCTGAGTCAGCATGCAACCAGTACTTACATACACTTAAACCTTCTTCAAAGCACTGCATTTAGTAAAAAAGGGAAGTATACAGTTCCACACCCTACCCAGAAATGACAGATTTCGAGACAGGATGTGCACACCTCATTCTCTCATGTTTCTGCAGGAAGGTTCTTCTGTATGTCCCTAAAAATCCAATCAGCAGGAACCTTCCTTTACAATCTACTATACTCGCTGGGGAGAGAGACTGCAGGGCTAGCAACATTAGTCTAGATTAGAGGTGTCACGTCAGACCACGAGGACTGTTCCATACAATGTATTTATGCAACCTACATGCAAGATCTGCAGAGTTTAAGTTTTACTTTTCAAAGCCTGTTCCCAGATTTATGTTGTGACTAAGAATAAATAAAGAACATAATTTATGAAAAACAGTTTGCCTCAGTCTGCAAACACTCTGACACAACTCAAGGATAGAACTCCTCACCACCTTAAGCAACAGCTGTGGAAATTACTGATGGACAGACAAGGTACAGTGAAACAAAAGGAAGATGAAGAAAGAGAAGCAGACACCAGAAGGAACTGCAGCACTGACACAAGTCTGTATTGCTAGAAAGGGGGAAATAATACTGAGTACGAGAACTAAGGAACACGTGGAACAACAATCAATTCTGCAAAATACTAGATTCCAGATTTCCATATAAGAAATCAACTTCCCCTTCAAGTCAGAAGGCAGTCACTTCAGATTTCAGGGCTGGCAGAAGCATATCTTTCAGCGGTAAATCATATTTTAAAATGAAATTTCTACATCATTACTGAAAATAAACAACAGATCTTCTAAAACATGTATCTATTACTGTACACTAACAGTGGATAGTAGCTTCTGAATAGGAGACAGCATTTCAGGAAATTACTCATGGACAGCCGACGGATTTACTAATTTGTATTACATGTAGTAGACGGCCCTACCACAGATCCCGGAACTCACTCCAAGTCTTCACCTGATCTGAGATGTGCAACCAAAGAAGGGGAAAACCAATTTCGAAGCCTGAGAAAGGCTGAAGGGAAGGAGCAGGGAGGAAGAGCAAGAACAAGTAAGGACCCATGGACAGCAGAGGCGCTTGCCAACCATGGGCTGCGATAACGAAGGGAGCAAGCTCCACAGCACTGGTTTTAATTGCTACTGCCCTGCTACTAACCCCATGAAATCAAGCTGCAAGAACTAATGACCAAGACACCCCGTCAGGCCTCAGCTATAATTGCTCTTCTGTGTCCTCCAGTCCCTTAATCAACAAAACATCCCTCACTACAAAATATCTCGGACATTAGAGGTTACTCTCAGCACACGGAATTGCAACTGAAAATAAGAAAAAAGCCACCGCTCCGCACAGCACAGTACTATTGTGCTCACATCCACCCACTGCACGCAGAAGGCTGCTCACACAATCTGTCTCCCAGATAAAATGTTCACACGGAGTAGCCTACCAAAAAGCTAGCTACCTCCAGCCTGTCTGTGTCTCTCTGAATGGCGGCTCTGCCCTCAAACATGTCAACTGGTCACCCATCTTGGCACACACAGAAACCCTAAAGTGCCAGTAAAAAGACTGTAACATATTTTTTCCCCAGGATCAATACAAGTAATACTATGCAGCTACCAGGAAGACAACTGTAAGTTACTCCAGAACACAAGAATTTACTTCCTCTGTAAAGGCACCCTTAATTAAGGGTTCCTGAGCCAAGATAACTCTTCCTTGCAAATGAAGGGCAGATGATGAAAAAAAAGTGTAAGAGATTTTTTCAAGGGGAGAAATCTCAAAGGGACTCACTCCATCTCCACATCACTAGCAAATTCTGTTCCCCACTGAGCCCCTGAAGAATTCCATGACTCCCTCTAGAAAGCTGCACCCAAACGGGGGGCAGAGAAAGAAAAAAAAGAAAAAAAAAAAAGAAAAAAAAAGTTTTAATTTTCACTCAAAGGCAATTTTTCTCTGGGGTTTTACTACAGAGCTATTACTAGTTGAACTGTAGAAGCTGAAGCCTCAATGGTGAGGAAGGATCATTTCCTACTAGCTTTGTCTTTCAGTGGGTGTGTACCTTCCAAGTAACAGGATGTGAGGTAGAAAAAGGCACAGTAAAAAGCTAAAGTCAGAAACAACACCTCTGCAACATTAATGACCAAACTGAAAATAAAGCTGTTGATGGTACCTTCATCTACATTTCTTGTCTTGCAGAGGAATATTACTTTCCATGTTTCCAAGGCTCTTAATAAAGTTATAGGACTAAAAAGATAAAAATAATATATGTTTATCTTATTACCTATAGAGCTTACAATGTAATTTTGGTGTAGCCTTTGGCTCACAAGACAGACCACTCCCGTGTTCTGTTTTCGCTAAGGAAAACGACAAAGTCAGGACTTCAGTCTAGGAACTCCTGTGTTGTTCTTGACTCTGGGCCAGGTGTTAGGATGCCTTGGGGAGTCACTACATGTCATTTTTCTCCAAGCTATAATGGAGATCTAACAAAAATTTACTCAAGGCTTTAATTTTAATGCAAAAACTAGAAATTTTTAAGTATAGAGCATTTTAAGCATGGATCTCACTTCTAAGGCATTCCAAAGTACTGGAACAGGCAAAGCAAAGAGCAATAAAATAGTAAACTGCAATAGCAATTTCACTACAGCAAACTAATGTCCTTTCAGTGAAAAAATGAGGAGTTACTGGCAGGATCCCCACAGGACCTGTACCTTTCATATGCAACCTGGGAAAAGGAGGTGAGCAGCAGAGTGACTGTTTACATGCAATACCACAATATGTTGCATAATCCATCCTAGCCACGACTGCAGAAAGGTGCATGGAAGGGTAAAATGATACCAAGTGCCTGGACAACAAAGTGGCAGGTGAGAAATTCAGGAAAGAATAAGTGCAAAGGAATACCCTTGGGGGGGGGAAGCCTCCTTATACACAGTGCTGTCTTCTAAACTGGATAGCATCATTTTAGAAGAATCTGTAGTAAATACAGACTGTTCTCCTAAGAACATCATCTCAGCACAGTAGCAGAGGCAACTAAGGTATCATAAATCACTAGACAGGGAAAGGCAACACAGAACACACCACTACGCCAGCATACAATTCATTATGTACTTGTACGTTAAATACTGTACTTCTGGTTGCCTTACCTGAAAGGGGGATTAGCAGAACCAGAAAAGCTGCGCAGAAGGGCAGCAGCAGTCACCAGAAATGTGGAACAGTACCCATCTAAATACCAAAAAGACTACAGTTCTTTAGTTTAGGAGGGGAAGAGTGCCAGCTGAAAAACATAGAGAAGCAAATGCCAGACTTTTTAAAACCATGAAAAGTAAAACTACTAGGAAATGAGTTTTCACAATACAGCGTCTGGGAGACACTGAAATCACCAGGCAGTAGGTTTTGAACAAAAGGAAGTTCCTTTTCCATCTAATCAAACTGCAGGACTCGTTGTTACAGGATGTTGCAGAGGCCAAAAGTACAAGCGGCTTTTAAAACAAGATTACATAAATTAATGGCAAATATGTCCATCCATCTGGGCATGTTATGAGCAGTGGTTCAGATGCAGCCTCTGGCTCAGAGAGTTCCTGAACGGCCAGAAGGTGAATGGTATAAAAGACCATCAGTTTATATACATTTCGAAGCTTCACATACAATTATTTACAACAAAGATATAATGGTATGAAGAGAGATGACAAATACTTGTGTGAAATGGAGACATACGATGAGGAAGAGCTCTCATCAAGCAAACACGAGAAGGCAACCTGCTATAATCTGAAACTAATTAGCCAGAGTGCAAAAACAGTGTAAGTTTTCAGCACAGTGGGTCATCAGCACTTGAACAGTTAGAAGGGCTGGTTTCTACTTTGTTTCACTGCTTTTTTTTTTTTTTTTTACAGTAAGACTGGATACTCTTCAAAAACACATAGCTTTAACCCACAATTCAGGGATGGTGTAGCATCTAGTTCATACAGAAGGTCACTTCAGATGAGCACAACTCCATGTGGCTTCAATCTGCGACTAGATATACGGCACAGATGGTCAAACTGGCATCTCCCACGAGGCACGTGGCTCTTATCTTTCCAACGCAGTCCTTGCAGAGGATAGCTCATCGACAGGGTGCCTGCAACTGCTGAATACCCGGCAGAGAGAGGCAATTGAGGCGAGCCTAGTCCTCCGTATGTCTGTTGGGGACAGCCTGCCTCTCTTGGCACCTGCTCCTTCTCCCTGCATTCAACAGCAAAGGGGCCCACCACCGAGCAGAGGGGTCTCCATGGGAGCACAGGCAGGAGCAGCCAGTGCGCACGGGGAATACAGACAAAAGAAAAATGGTTAGAAGTTAAATAGGAGGTGAGGATTTTTTTTAGTGTTATGTGCGTAGCATTTTTCATAAGTAAAATAAAACTAAAATGTACTGAAAATCATCTTGTCCAGATGTTTGTTACAAATTTGCTACATAAAATGAAGTAAAAATATGAGAAATACTAAAGTAAAGCACTTTTTGGTAGTTTGTGGCTTTGAAACTGCCTATTTCACTTTTCTGTCTGTCTAGCAAAGAAAGGATAGCTCTCTCTGGTCCACTATGGCCTCTCACTGTAGAAGAGGTCCCAAAATCATACATAACTTTAAAATTATTTTGGAGAGAAAGTATGAGCCCCTTTATAGACAAATAATTGATTTAGAAGTCTTAAACTTTTGCTTAAAAGTGAAGTGTACACACACTTTAAATCAGCAAGATACCCTAGGACAGGACTGTGTAATGGGCATATGCACATATGAACTGTAAAACAGGCAACATGGCAGAAAACAGCAAAGAGTGTTAAAACTATTTTAACACACTGCAAAAATAGGCTTGTTTAGCACCTCCTCCACTCCAAACCGCAGTATTATTTTTTCCATAGGAGGGCTGAGGTCAGCAGGCACCTCTGGAGATCATCTGGTCCAGGTCCCTGCTTAGAGCTGGGTCACCCACAGCAGGCTGGGTGACCAGCACTTGGGTTTCAAGTATCTCCAAGGATGTAGACTCCACAACCTCTCTGGCAACCTGCTCCTCCATTGATTACCTTCCAAGTGGAAAAAGTGTTTCTTACATTTAAATGGCATTTCTTGCATTAGTGTACCCACTGCTTCAGCACTGGGCACCACTTAGAAGAGCCTGGCTCCCTCTTCTTCACTCCCCCTGTTGTAGTTCAGCCCTGATCGGGACCAGACTACACAGTCTCTCTCTCACTCCCCCCACCCTCCAAGAGAATAAGGGGAGATGATATAAGGAAAAACGGCTCAAGGTTTGAGATAAGAACGGGGAAAAATCCTTATAGTTACCGTCCCAGGCAAAACAGACTCGACTTCGGGGAAAAATACTAATTTATTTCTAAAACTAGCAGGAGAATGAGACAGGGAACAAGATAACCTCCCCCCACCCCTCCCTCTTCCCAGGCTTAACATTATCTCTACTACCTTCCCCTCCCAAGCGGCACAGGGGGGAAGAGGGAATGGGGGTCGCGGTCACTTCCTCACGCATTGTTCCATGCCGCTGCTTCATCGTCGGGGGAAGAACTCCTCACATTCCTCCTCTACTCCTTCGTGGGGGTCCCTCCCAGAGGCCACAGTCCTTTGTGAAACTGTTCCAGCGTGGGTCATCTCTTCCACGGGGTGCAGTCCCTCCAGAACAGCTGTCCCAGTGGGCCCTCCATGGGCCACAGCCTCCTTCAGGCCTCCACCTGCTCCAGCGTGGGGTCCTCCACGGGCTCCAGGTGAATCTCTGCCCCTCTGTGGACCTCCATGGACTGGAGGGCTCCACCATGGTCATCACTACAGGCTGCAGGGGAATCTTGGCAAGGAGCTGCATTACTCCTCCCCCTCCTTCTTCACTGACCTTGGCGTCTGTAGCCGTTCCTCACAACAGGCTGGCAGACGCCTCTCAGGATCCTTTTTACATCTTATTCGCTTCTCATCTCCCCTCCACTTCTTGCAGCCGGGCCAGGCTGAGTCGGGCCCAGTCGGCTGCCCAGCGGGAGGCCAGAGGGTGAGGCCTGCAAGGCCCACAAGGCTCCTGCCTCCCCCTCTCTGCCCCTGCTCAGCTGCTTCACATCTTTTTTTTTTTTTTTTTTTTTTCCTTCTTCTGTTTTCCCCTTCTTAAATACGTTATCACAGAGGTGTTATCATGGGACATTCTGCTACCAATTGGCTCAGCCTTGGCCAGCAGCAGGTCTGTCCTAGGCCCGGCCAAGTCCACTGAACAAAGGGGAGCGACTCCTAGCAGTTTCCTACAGAAGCCACCACCTTAGGCCCCCCCTCACTAACAAAACCAGAACACCCCCCAGCAGTTATCTGTACATACTGGTACGGTCACTCTGCACTTTCTCCTCTCCAGAATAAACAGCCCCAGCTCCTTCAGCCTCTCCCCATATGACCTGAAAAAGCTATTATGCCACTAAAAAGCCACTATTATGAAGAGTGCTACTGACTGACTGACACTGTCATATAGGGGCTAAAGGAGACACAGTTAAGCCAAACAGAGGTACAATCAGCCAATATCTATTTCACTGGCCATCATATAATATGGCAGCTGAAACTGAGTCAGTTTAAGATGCCCTTATCAACCAGCCGCAGTTTCCTTTCTCACAGCAGCAAGGCTGCGTGCCAGCTGCCGGAACAACAATGCAGCAACTGCTGGAACTGGACGGGCCCGATGCCTTCGGCCGAGCACAGATCACACGCTGTTTGAGTACAGCAGAAGCTGTTGAGGGAGCTTGGCATCCATGACGAGGGTTAGCTGCTGAAACAGATGCTTGAACAGGACAAAGAGCAGCAATAAGAAAGAGATACTATTAACCAACTATAAACTGCTTTGGAAGCCTTTCACACGTTGCATCCCTAGTCTCTTTCACAGTGCAAATAACCTAAACATATGAGGATTTCTGTCTCAAAATTAGCAAGGACCAAGCTTTTATCTACAGCAATTCAAACTTCCCATTATCACAACAGTTAGCTTAGTCTGTTATCGTAACTTTTTGGTTTAATTTGACTAGTATCTTCAGGACTGTTCTAACTATGTAGCTGCAGCATTCTGAACCATGCAAAAAGGAAGATAACAGACCCTGGCACACCAGAAGGTCAGCAAGCCACAGCAAGAGTATGCCCAGCAGGGAAACCTACAGCCTCTACCACTTCACCAAGAATTTTGAGCTATCAACAGAATAAGGTGATGTGAATTGACAATACAAGCTCCTCCTGTAAACAGATTTAAAATATCTTTATATATGTTTATAAAAAAACAAAACCAAACCAAGCAAATACATACAGACTCCTCAAGTCTTCAGCCAGTTTGCTACATTTGAAAATTTACAGTAATCTGACAACCAACGCAACAATTCCTCCACTCTGTTAGGACCAAAAGGGAGAACAGCTTCCTGAACTTCCTCACTGCGTTCACCTTTGTAACACTTTCAATGTAATGCTTGTTTTTGCTGAAACAAGGCAGAGCAGTCTCAGGCTCTGCTCTCACAGCAGCGTGCTGGGGCCACACAGCAGCATCTCCTCAAAGATGTACGTCATTTGTACAATCCAGAATACTGTCACGGCCAAACTATGTGCTTTAAGCTGGTCCGGCCCTAAATTAATATGTAAAATTAATCTTCAGATATAAAATAGTATTTTTTGTTAGGCCCCATTAATTACCCTATGCGTATGGTCTTCATCTCTTCGTTAGAGTGCTATGCACACAGCATATACATAAACACTCTACCTTCACACGCCAACGTTCATACAGACGTGCAGGCGTGCACATTTCTACCCAATTCCTATTTATAACATTATATGCTAACAAAAATACTCGAGTAGTTTTAAGTTAAATACCAAAGGACAAGAAAGTCTTCAATTGTACACAGCTGTTACGTGCATAAAAGCATCGCTCTATTTTTGTCAGACACTGCCCTGGAACACCGAGTGAATTAGCTTTCAACCTGCAGCGTATGACTGCCACTTACCAGCTAATTCTGGCACAAGCCTGTGAAACTATGCTTGATCAGCTATCGTTAAACAATAATCTTCAGAAACTGGAAGGAGTTTACAAGGATTTAATGAGCACGAAATGACTTTTTCAAAAGGCCACAAAGACCAGCATTAGTCCTCCTTTTCAAAGGTCTAAGTAGTAAGTCACAACTGTGGAAGACAAAAAGGGTATCACAAATAACTCAGTAGTGGCTGCAAAGTCAATTTACTATTCTGTTCACTGAAAATACTGCTTTCAAAATATTATTTCCTTAGTGTAGCGTGAAAAACACGCCAATTATTAAAGGTCTTGCATTAATTATTCCAAGTTCATTTCCAGAAAACACTTGCAGAGTCCTTAGATTGCCCACAGTCACTCCCCAGGAGCGTCCCACTGAAGAACTAATCAACGAACCCACAACAGTCCAAAACTGAATTTTGAACTGAAAAAAAATGCTATCTTTGTGCAAGAGCTCTCCAAGAAGGCTAAAGAAAAACAATTCATTTTCTGGATTGGCAAGAAGAAACTTTTGCTCTATACAGAGAAAAAAAGTCACTCCTTAATAGCAGCAGCCAGCAGCAAACAGTAGCAAGTTGCAGCACCCTGTTCACCACAGAGTATGCCAGTCCAGCTCTATCTTGAAACAGAGAAACTAAGAACATCTTTGGTGCTAATAAAACTCTAGAATAATAGATAGGGACAGCCAAAAACCATGAGATATCTAGCCAGAAGGTTGGTTTTGAAGCTGGGGGATGGGAGGGGCAGAGATGGGGCGGGGGGGGGAAATCAGTTTTCATTTGGAGAAAATACTCCCCCCGCCTCCACCCTGCACAGGATCACATGGAAGGCAGATCAGCAAAGCTTCTGTATAAAACTGTCACAAAAAAAGATGAAAAAGATGTCCTCTTAAGAGGACAGAAGAATGCATTTCTCACTGCAAGAATTGAGTCTCATACTGAACATGGAAGAACAAAGAAAATAAAGGTTAAGAAATTAAAAAAAAAAAAAAACAAACAAAAAACATAGTTAACAAAGATTTCTTAAACTATATTCAAATTTTCACAGGCAAATTTTGGGATAACCAGTCCGTAAGTGTTAGACTAAGGCTGTAGTTTGGCAAACACTTAAAATGTCCTCTTCAGATGACAGAAGAATGCATTTCTGACTGAAAGTATTGAGTCTAATATGGAACATGGAAGAACAAAGAAAATAAAGGTTAAGAAATTAAAAAAAAAAACAACAAAAAATCATAGCTAACAAAGATTTATTGAACTGTATTCACATTTTCATGGGCAAGTTTTGGGATAACCAGTCCCTAAGTGTTAAACTAAGGCTGTAGTTTGGCAAACACTTTAAGCTGGCATAAATTTGCATTGCTGCTGAAAGAAAGTCTCACCATCTGTCAGTCCCCTGTGCCAGCACAAACATCCGAACACTGAACCAGGAGCACTTCTTTTGCCAGTTTATTTTTCAGATGGATCAGTTCCCCAAACCAGTTCACAGGATGGCCATGTAAATACTTGTGCTGGCAAAGAAGAGTGACTGCTTCTCCAGCAGCACCAACCAAAACTGTTCACTCAACTACAGCCCAAGACATAGGCTACGGAGAAGTCCCTAGCAGCTACATGCGGTGCTCCCCACCCTCAGACACACTATATTCATACCACACTTCAAAGTTACGATCAACCACGCAGTTGCCCCTCAGAAACTAGTACATCTTTGTAATTTTCTCTAGTAGGAGAACCTGCCACAGTCTCAGCAATGTTCATGTTTTCATTTTCACCGGATATTAACAAATGTCTTTTCTGGATGCTGTGCTTCTCAACCAAAAGATCATTTGCACTGGAGACAACAGACAGCCTTTTGATCATCTGTTCTGTTTCGGACCCAAAATGCTTGTACATGGGGAACAACAAATGAAACTGTACTCATCGCATGTCAGGCCTCTACCCCACAGGGACAGAAGAACTGTAGGCCACTGAATATCCATGAATCACCATACAGTCCTTTGCTGACCAGTATACTCATCTAGAAGAAAACACCATTGCCAATACAAACACCATTGTCAAGGTGTTGTTGAGGTGTCATCCTCAATAAGGATGAGCATCACTCATTTCTCTATCAAGATCAAGCAACTCAGGTGAGTACTGAGAGAGACCTAGCCACACTTTTCCACAACTCAATGACAAATCCAAACCATTACAGTCATCCATTAGAACCAATTAGATGTTTTCTACCAAGAAATAATTTCAAGGCATGATAGTGAAATGAATTCCCAGAATGATAGAAAAGGACCTCTGTAACCAGGCATGCCACAAGCAAATTGAGGGAAGTCCCCTACTTTACAGAAGTTCCTCAGCCCAGATTCCCAGCTGCAGCTCTTGGCTCCTCGGATGAGAGGACTCACCTGAGCTGCAGCAGAGCCCCGCATCCGCCTCTGTGCTCGCTTCCCCTCTATCGGCGCCCTGCCACCACCATCACTTTCCAATACCTGCTTGGTTGCCGAGTCTTTATTCTCTTTTTCTTATTTTCATCTGCCATCTTATTGGTGCACACACATCCACGGCTATATTTTACAGAATAAGATACAACAGAAAGAACATACAGGAATCTTGCTTGAGTCTTCTGTATGCTATTTTAAACAGTGGCCTTAACCCATCCTCCTCCCACGTTCCCTCTGCCCACTCTCAGAGCTACACCGCTGCTGACAGCTTCAGCCCAAATCACCTGAATACTGCTTATTAGTGACATTTATCTTTCCCTGGTAACATTAATCCAACATGTTCATAGAAAAGCTGCAACATAAATAAACAGCCAGAGCAGAGAGCCTTGTTTTTCCAGTTTACAAAAAAGCTAACAGCAGAGTATGAGAAATTCACTCACTCTTAGAGGATTATTCTCTAAAGGAGCATTACTAACTTTGAAAGAAGCTAATTTAATAGGGCACAGTCAGACTAGTCCGAATCCAGAGCCCTTTAGGACTTAAAAAAACTCCAGGATGCTCTAGCCCACAGCATCATATTGAAAACTGATGAGCATCCTGGGAATTATAAGCAGCAGTTAAAGTACTTACAATCAGGCCAGTTTATTTTGAGATTGGAGGCAGGGAAAGAGTAAGAGATGAGCAATTATGTAATTCAATGACACCAAGAAAAAGCACAAAAGCAGGCTTGCACAATGTGCAGCCAATAAAGCAAATTTTTAAGCCACTGGTGGCTGAGAAGCAGCAGGTGCCGCTGGCCTACTGGTAGAGACAGGAAATAATTCAAATGGAGCAATCTGAGTTGCAGCTCCTCTGACAGGTTGCAAAGGAGGGGGAATGAAGCAAACATTAAAGGGCTGTAACAGGGACTGTCAAACTGTCTATCCAATCTTCTACCAGTAAAAGGTAGGGGTAGAGCGAGGAGATGGGAGGCACTGGGTGTGACAGGAGCAGAAGCAGGAACAGCTGACAGGTCAGATGTCCATTTAGATGCTGATTATTAGGAATCCAGTCCACAACTGGGATGTCCCAATATTACTGCAATGAGTACAGGATGCAAACTTCAGACTCCCATGAAGTTCTAGATGATTCCCAGAGTCCACAATCAGGGAAGGAAAAACCCAGCAGAAAAATCATAAAGCTGCCCCCTCCCTTAACCCCTTCTCAGTCTGTGTCTGGGGAAGAAGGTAAAACTTTCCCACTGTGAGATTCAGGAGGATTTCATTCCCTGACTGTGACAAGCAGGTTTACATCTCCACTGGCTATCAAAGACAGGATGGACAGGAAACAGAAATACGTGCACATACAAGTGGGGTAACCGATAAGAGAAAGGAAAAAAAGAGAATTAATATTTTGGGAGGAGTTGGAAGAAAAAAAACTAGAAAATAACAGGAAGTAGCGGAAAGACACTACAGCTCACGTATACAAGTATGTGCCACCATCTGCTAGAGAAAAAGACGGAAGCAGAGTCTGGAAAGAAAGAGACTAAGAGAACAAAAGCAAGGAATGCAGTAAGTCAGGACTTCTGAGATGAGTAAATCGTTAGCCATTCTCTTATATCTGCTGCTGTACTGCCCACCCACCTCAAAGGTAGCTACCTAGTTCATACCTAACTGCTCTGTAGGTACCTGTTTTTTAGGTAGCCTAGTTAATCTCTAGAAAAATCCCCAACAGAGATTTTAAAATGTAAAATCTCAGGTTTCTCACACTTAACATTTTACCTTATTTCTTGTGCTTTACCTTAGAGACTGGCCTTAGTGAATGTAAATCAGTTTAAAATAGATTCCATTAAAATAGTGCAGCTTTCTCCCCGAGAGAGACAGTTTTACAGGCTAAGAGATGCAGGGTATAAATCGCAAGACCCGTTTCTCTTCCCTTTTTCATGTACTGCTTCTAGACACTTTGAAGAAGTGGTGGCAAGTTCAATGTCAACAACACCAACAGGTATACAAGTTAAGCCTTAACCAAATTTGAAGCGATAATCTAGGTATCGCCTTTTCTATTTTACCTACAGCTATTTTCTCCCCCAACACCAAAAACAATTAGCCTTGATCAACAGCATCATTAAAATCTTTGATTAATAATCCATTCACTTCTGTAAAGGTACCCAGCTGCTGGTTAAAGCACAGAGAGTAAACCCCTAAGATTTTATAGGTATATTTAGTCAGCATGTTACAGAGTGGATTTATTTATGATTCATTCCCTCTAATAGGATATGCTTGTTTACAGAGCTTGAACTAGATCTGGCAAAGGTTAAAGATTCAATAAAAGCTCCTGTGACTCCTGTGACGTAATGCCAACCCTTGCACAACATTCAAAAACAAAGCCAGTTTTCTAAGAAGACACTGCAGTGAACCCAACAACAATATTTTAAGTAACTGGCTGCAAGTGCTTTTGGTTTGTTTTTCATGTAAAGGTCTAATAAAAAAGAACTACAGTTAAGCTTAAAAAAAACCCAAAACAACACACCTTTAGAACTGTTTATACAAAATCACCGTCTCCACAAAGCTACAACGCTGCACATCTGATTTCTCAGTAAATGACTTTTTGAGGAAACACAAACTCCTAGATGTCACTACCCCAAATGTCAGCACAGCTACACTCCTGACATTTCTGAGCACAGCCCAATTCTAGCACGTCCCCTGTTGCACGAGACGCAGTACCAAACTGCAACCACTTACTGCCATGCCAACGCACCACCTTGTGTGGCTAGCACTGGTACTGTTTTAGAGAGGGCGCGAGGATCCCCAAGGGCTGAAATTCTTTTGCTGGTTCAGATGCTGGTGAATTACAAATCTCACCAGTGACGCTGCAAATTGGTTTATTTAGCACCTTCAGTAAAACGGCACACTAAGTTCTCCACACGCCAACTACGCAAACCACAGCATTGCAACATACGCACACAGGAGTAGTAAAATTACTCTGGAAGAGCTCAGTCGGTCAAGGTGTGTCGCATTTCCATGCATTTTGGTCCTACTGCTTGAAATGAAACCAGCAAGAATAAATATTACACGTAGATCGTTCCTTTCAAAAAGTCTGCTGCGAATGCAGATCCAACACACCCATCAAGATCTGAAAGCAGACTGTATTTGACTAAATGAACTAAACAGCTGTCACCACGCAAAGTGCACTAACAGAAAAGCTCCAGAGTAACCTGCTGCAGCTATTATGGTGTCTCCACCGCACACCCATCTATACTGCCAAGAATAAAAAGTATACTGGGACTCCTGTAGCAACGCAATCAAACTGCAGTGTGGAAAAAGCACGGGTAAGAAGCGAAGGAAAAATTACTTCAGATAACCAAGAGGTGTCTCTGTGTTTATTTTATATTCTCCCTTTCCCTTGCTCCTCTCTACACAGCCAGGAGCCCCGAAGGGACATATAGAAGTTGCTTCCACTGCAGCCCTCGGACTCAACTTACTGTGACACTATTGGCAGCGGAAAGGTGCAGTTCTCCATGGACGTAAAAGGTGAAAGTCACACCAGAGAGAAGGTGAAAGTCACATCACTCCTATCCCTGCTGACTTTACAAATAAGCGTTCCTAAACACTGTCAAACCTCACATTTCAACAGATCAAACTCTTCCATTGACTTGCCCATCTCTTCTCACCAACTGCTTCTGTTTATTCAACTCAGGGGTGAATCTGTGAGAGCAACTGACAGTTTTCATTCTGCTCTTGCCGAAACTTTAGGGAAGTGAGCTTTCCTGCAGCACTTTCACTAACTTTTGTGGGGAGATAAGCAAGGGAACACAAGAAGACAGAAAGTAATGCATTTCTGTACCACCAAGGAGTAAAGCACTGCACCTTTTCTGATCTGATCCCTGTACCTGTTCCGATCCCCTAAACACACAGGAATTTCGGCAGCGATTGAAAGCCAAGTAGGGATAAACAATCTTCATAGTTTTGCTGTTGCTCCACAAAAACGTGGAGCATGAAGAGGTTTTTTTTTCTATCTTTCGCAATTAGCAAAAGTACCAGTTACTACTCAGAAATGTAAGATAGAGTAATCCAGGAATCACATATGTGATGTGAATTCCAAAAGTCCTTTTCTAAACCCCTGGCACGTATTATTCACAGAAGCATACTGCTGCACATAAAACCAGAAGCAATATTCCTCTTTACTGCATAAAATTCAAACCCAGCAAAGCCACAGATATTTTTAGAGTGCAAGTTTGAAGTACTGGGGTCTTAAAAAGATTTAGGACTGTGTGAAAGATAAGTTGGCTTAGAAAAGTCCAAGCTAACAGGGATCTAGGAGGAATCCAGACCACGTTTCCTGTAAAACGTTTTAGCACAGCACTAGTTCAACTGCAGGTATGCAAAGACTGCATTAAAAAAAAAATAAAAATTCCCACCCTCTTTATCACTGGAGTTTAAATTTCCCGTGCCCCGAACAAATCCAAGGCTGTTTTCTGCCTTCCAGTTTTTCCCCTCCTCCCTCCTGCAGCTTCCTACCAGCTGAGATTCTGCAGCTGCAGCAACAACAGTCTGTCTGTGACAGTGCTACCACCACGGCGGGACGGTTCCTACCAATTCACTGGCTTCCTTATGTTTTAATAGAGGCAGCAAATTGTGAAGGGGCTTCCCCTCCCTTTTTTTTTTTTTTTTTTAAACCTGAAAAGATACTGATGAATATTCATTATTAGTCCTTTACCAAGGGCGTGAATTTTATTTAACGGACTGGAAGGGAATTGCAAATTAGGCTAACACAATAGATTTTGACTCTGTTCTCTGGTCTAAAAGTACAGCTAAAGAGGAAGATTATGTAGAAAAGCGACTTGATAGGGAAAAGAAAAAAAAAAAGATCTCCCCAAGGCCAGCTTGCTTTTCAGGGCTGCGACTCCACTGCCCACTGTAACCCAGCGATTTACAGGGCCACCGGGGCATTCGCCCACCGACGCGGGTCTCCCATCCCCATTTTTAAGCCCAGCACTTGGCAGCCCGCATTCTGAGCCAGGACTTCCCAAACCTCGGCCCATTCCCGTGTGCCTGCAAACGTTATGCCCAGAATTTTTCATAACTACCCAGCAAGCGTCGGCCCGGGCTGCTGTTCGTCCCAAAAACGCCTCACGGCCGGTTGCCTGGCACACGCTGCCCCCCGGGTTCAGTACTGTTTTCAGTTTTTTTCCGGAGCCCACGGGAGAACATATCGATAAGCTTCCAGGTCAAGTTTTTAACAAAACACAAGATGGCCTTTTTTTTTTTTTCTTCCCTTCTTTCCTGCTCTGGAAAAGCGAGGACAATCCCCGGGACAGCACCCACCCACTCGCCCGCTCCCAGGGCCGCGGCCGACCCGGCCCGGGCCCGCGGATGGGGGCGGGGGTCCCGCCGCGACAGGGCGGGAAGCGGCTGCGGGGAGCGGCGGACACACGGACGAACAGACGCACGGACAGACTTGACACACGGACGTGCGCGCACGCACGCAAGCACACCCGCGGGCAAGCGCACACGTGCGCGCACACACGCCCCCGCCCCGGGGAAGCGCCGGCTCCGTCGCCGCCGCCGCCCCGCTCCCTCCCCAGCCCTCCCTCCCCACTGCCGGGGGGGGGATGTGTGTGTTACCGGGGGTCCCGGTTCCCGCACTCACTTTCGTCCTGCCGTTGATTCTGTAGTTGCCCAGCTTGCCGTTGCAGTGTCGGATGAGATCGTCCATGCTGTTCATGAGGAGTCGGATGGTCTGGCAGCCCGGCTCCTTGCCCTCCACCCAGGTGATCTTGTCGCCGCGGATGTCCTTGGAGGAGTCGCTCTTCTGGCTGACCAGCTGCCCGTCGGTGAAGCGCCCGGTGTGGTGGAGGGCCCGCACCTCCTGGGCCACCAGCCCACCCAGCTCCTTGCCCAGGAAGTCGTCCACCACGCAGATGCCGTGCTTGTTCATGCAGGGCACGATGTACTCCAGCGCCAGCCGCTGCGGCACCAGCGACTTGGTCTGCCCATTGGGGCGCAGTGCGGCCCCGCCGGGCCCCGCCTGCACGCCGCCCGGGTACAGGTTCGACTTGTCCCGGTACAGCAGCACCGCCTCCCCGGAGGGCGACGGCGACTGGGCCGCGGCCGGGGCCTCCGCCTCACCGCCGGCGGCTGCTGCGGCGGCGGCGGCAGCGTGGTTATCGGTCGGCGGGGCGGCCTCGGCGGGGGCCTCCGGGGGCTGCGGCGCTGCGCCCTTCCCCGCTGCCTGGCTGCCGCCTCCCGCCGCGGCCCCGGCGCTGTGGGCGCGGGTCGGCGCGGGGTGCCCGCCGCGGGGCTCGGCAGCGCCCCCTGCTGCGGCCGCCGCCGCCGTGCCTCCGCCGCGGCAGATCAGCTTGTGCTTCTTCCAGTCCTGGCGCTGGTGCTCCTTGCTGCAGTAGAAGGAGCTGCGGCAGCGCCCGCACCGCAGCAGGTTTTCCATCTTCCCGCACAGCTCACAGTACTGCCGGTCCCGCTCGCTGCTGCTGCTGCTGCTGCCGTTGCCGCCGCCTCCGCCGCTGCTCTCGCCGCCGCCCTGGCCGGCCCCGCCGCCGCCGCTGTCATTCGCCATGGCGCTGGTGGTGCCGCCGCAGCCCCGCTCCGCCGCCGAGGGGTTATGTAAGGAGGCGGGCGGGAGCGGCGCTAACGCGGGCCCCCGCCCGGCCGCGCGGGGAGGGAGCGCTCACTGCATCATGGCCGCCCGGCTCCGCCGCGGCCCCCGCCGCCCTCCGCCGGCCCGCGGCCTCCTTCGGGGCGGCCGGACGCGGGGCTGCCGCGGGGGCCCGCGCCGCTCTCCCTGCGCCGTTAACGCCGCTAGCACCGCCTCATCGCCGCCCCGCCGGCGGCGCGGCCGAGGAGGGGAGAAGCGGCGGCGGGCAACGGGCTGGCGCGGTGAAGGAGGGAGGCGGGAGGGCGCTGCCTTCCGCTCCCTGCCGGCCTCTCTGCCCAGTGCGCGGGCCGGCGCGGCCGCCGCCTCTCCCCGCCGCGCCTCCGCTGCTGTGTCGGGGCGAGGAGGAGGAGGCGCCGCTCTCGCGGCCCGCTTTGCACGTACGCCACTTCCAGCCCGCCAGCGCCGCCGGCGCGTCAGGCGGGCGGGGCCGCGCCGCCAGGCGGGCGGGGCCGGGACGGGGCAGGCCGCGCCGCGCCGCGCCGGCCGGGTGGCGGATGGGCCTCACCGCGCCGTCGCAGCTGCGGAGCTGAGCCCCGGCGCCGAGCGCACGGACAGACCTCGGGCCGGGGCCGGGCGGCCTCGGCTGGGGCGCCCTCGCAGCGGCCGGGAGGGTGGGCGGAAGCGGCCCCTGGAGGAGCGCGGTCTGCCCGGCTGCCTCTGCCGCAGAAGCAGGCCGCTAGCGACGGGGGGAAACTATACCGGGGGGCGTCACCGGTCTGGGCTTCCTGGGACACCGCTGCCGACCCCATGGGTGCCCCTGTCCCCGTGCCCAGCAGCGAGCTGCCCCGAGGAGCAGGGATGGCGCCAGGCTGACATGGAAGCCGTGGTCTTGAGTGACAGCGAGGGTGGCGGCGGCGGCGGCACCCGGCCACAGTGGAGGGCTGGGTTTTGTCGCTCCAGTAGGCCCCAAAATAATCCGCACTGGATGGCTACCAGAGTGAGATGAGCGCTGGCTCCCTTTTAAATAACATGTGGTTTGTGTGCCACCTAACTCAGCGATAACAAAGGCCAGAGTTAGGCTAGTTATGAAAAAAAAAAAGGCAAAAATGCAGGAAGAAGGAGCAGGTGGTGTGGCCGATGAAATGAGGAGTTAGGCCCAGCCCCGCGATCGATATGGCAAAGCCCCTGACAGGAAAAAGGAAGCTGGTTTGGCGGAGCAGCATTGGTGGAGGGACGAAGGTCCTGACACAGTCATGTCACGTCGGCTGTCAGAAGCCACATGAGAATCTGGACTCCTCTGAGGTGATGTGTAAGCTCCGATCGATCCGGCTTAACTGTGGCTTTGCTTGCTTGTAGTAGATGTTAGGAAAATGGAGTGTATTCTGTAATTTCCTGCGATGCAGCCTAACACAGTGGTCGGTGCCTCAGAGCCTCGTGGTAAGCCAGAGCAAGGGCTCCTCCCGGCCTGGGGGTTTTCCAGCCCACTCCCTTGGGGAACCATTTGGTGAGCAGGCTGCAAGCGTTCGCTCCGCGGGCCAGAGTTCACTCCCAAGTGCCTGCAGTTGTTGTGCTCTACCTGTAAGTTAAGCAAATCCATTCTAAAGTCCAAGAAGTATCAAATACGCAAGCCATTATATGTATCTGGAAGTAGAAAGGTGAAGTGAATCCTCAGGTTGTAACCCACAGGCTGCCACAGGCTTTCATGTGATTTTGGTTAAATCCATTTTTCTTTGCCACTGCAGAAGAAGAATAGTAATGCTTTCACTCCTCACAGGCTGTTGTGAGGTTTAAGACTGTAATATACTTGGATTACAGTGAGGTGGCTTTATGTATGCAATTAAAATGGTTTGGTTCTTATCATCTCTCTATATAGAACTGGATTTAAAATTAACTGACCTAGCAATAGGACTTGGAGGAATGTTAGGCACTGCATGTACTACGTGAAGGATGTAAAAGGAGAAACTATGTGCTAAGGCTACAAATGCCTGTGGTACGTACACAGAAAATGAGAAGGAAAAACAGCGTGAATTATTAGAAAGGCAAAAAGGTGCACTGAGAGGACAAGGTCATGGAAGTCCAAAGAATGAGATTTCAAGGTGAATGTGATCGGCAAGCTCCAAGGCTGATTTGAAAAAAAAAAAGAAAAAGACGAATGAACTGGAAAAGCTGGGAAGTAAAACCAGATAGAGTTCACATTAGTAATTTCTTTGTTAGTTGTTCTTAAAGGGAGGAAAATACAGCAATAGAAGCAGAAGGAAGTTGGTTAAAAATGCATTTTAAATCCAGAGCATAAAGTGGACAGATTTTTAATCTAGACTTAATGAGAGTTGTTCTTTAACTAAAGGAATATGAGGTATGTCAGAAATATTAGGCTAGACATTCCTCTAGCTTGCTTTAAACTAAGATGAATGCAATTGAATTCCATGGACTTGCAGTGTTGTTAAACCAGGCTAAATGAGAAGAGTCAAGGCTGTTTTGTTCAAAAGCTTCAGGAATGCAAACAATGATGTTCTGCCAGAAGGAAACTGAAGAGTTAAAGACCTTTTGCATTTGTTGCGTACTCCTTCAGCAAACATAATGGAGATGAAAGTCACAGACTAGAAACTCAATAGTCCAACTACGAAACAAGAAAGAAAAGCACCAAGGTACAAATATGGTTTCTGGCTAAAACCTAATTATAGTTATTAATTCATGGGCTAATTTGGCTTCAAAAGTCTTTTGTTCTTTCCCTCTCTTTCCTGCATGTCTTTTGGGATGCGATTAAAGGTCTTGGTCTTAGTTTTTACATTTGCTAATGTGCTGAGCTACTTCAGGTTGTCTTGACATACTGTTCCCCAGTGTGGTCAGCAGAAATACCAAGTTCAACAAAATCCATCCAGCTCCATATGGAGCGTTTGCCATATTTTATGATTACACCACTTCACCAGCGGCACAAAACAATTCAATGAAGGTTGTTGTCCAGTGACAAAGCTGCAGAAAAGAGTGGTGGTGGTAAGGAAATTCTGGAAGACAATGAGTATTTATATTACAATAGTGTCTACAACATGCTGGAAATGTTTTCCAAGCATATAAAGACTCTATTCATTGCCAGAGAGCTTAAAAGACAGCAGAAGGACAAAGCACGTTGAAAAGCAACATCTGGTATACAAAGCAAAACGACCACCATGATGGTTGCCAAAGCTGAGGGGGAAGGGACTTCCTTCTCTTTAGTTTCTGCAGGTTGCTCTTCACTTGCTCCCTAAGCATGGCATTTCCGAGATAGCTAATTTCTTGTCTGTGTCAGTGAATGTTGGAACAGAAAGTAAAGTCTTAAAGTAATACCAGTCATAATTAGGATGTTGTGGGATAAACTTAATGCAAGGTCATAGTTTTTTGCCTCCACTTAGATATGGATCTGATATGTTTATTAGAAATGCAGAAAAAAAAAAGAGGTTGGTCAATGAATAACTTTTCTGTTTTCATTAAGTGATAATAATAGCTGCATTTACACCAGGCTTTATATATGTTGAGTACTGCAGCAGTAAGATTATATAAGCAACCAAAAATGAATCTTGAAGCCCAGGGCAGGATGCAGAATAACAAGATTAGAGAAGTTTAATTCATAGAACAAAATCAGCTTAGAAATAAAGTTTAAATAAATAGTAATCTCATCTTCAGGTAGTTTTGCTGTGTACAGGAAAAAAAGTCCCCAGGACTCCAGGCTAAGTTTTTCACCACTGCCAGAAAACCACTTGGAAGCTACACAGGTGCCTCTGAGGTTGGTGGTAGTGTAAGGCGTCAGTCAGACAGATGTGTGTCCATGACAGTGTCATGATTAAAGTTCAGAACTTGTGAGCTTGACGTGTTTGCTCTCCTTTCCATAGACCCTTCCACCATGTTCTTCAGTCCAGCTGCTCTTATTCCACTTAAACCATTATTCACTGATTTCAACAGTGGCATTTTTCAAGCTTGCTTTTCATACTAGCAAGTGAACTGTAACAGGTTTGCAGCTTTTCTAAATAAAACTAGAGAACTGTTTGAGTTGGATTCTCTGTTAAACTCACTTCCTTTCTAATCAGGACAAACTGTACAAAGTACATCCACAAGGCTATGCAAGTGCTCCTTTGTTGAACGCATGCTCTTTTCCTGAGGTATTCAAAGGGTTAGCGTGGTTTATTCTTCTCCCAAATACCTCTCCCACCCCCTTTCAAGGGAAGGGTCACCCATTAGAGTTGATCAGGAAGCTGTAGGGTTATTGACTGGCTGTTCTAGTGCTGACCAGTACAGAGGAGGGGCATACTTGGAGTCCTGTCAAGTCAATCTCTGATCAGCACAGGCTAAAGGGTCTCAGCAATTTTCAAGATCCAGGCTTTAGCTCTCTGATATGTCAAGAGTTTGATATTCTCCTGTCACGGTATGAAGTGGCACACAGCCCTTGGGACAACAGAGAATCAGGCTCAGAGCCCTGAAAATAACCCACAGTACCCTGGACCACCTCCCATCCTTCTTAGTGCTTGTTGATGCCATTGTAGAGTTGCCCTAAAAGTTTTTGCTGAAATTAAAGTAATAGAATAATTTGGTTGTTTATCACTGCATGTCATAATGGTGTAATGTTTAAAGGAGAACTCTTTCATTATAATCTGAGATTATAAGGGTTGGGCTAAATTGTAAGCAGAACTACTCTCAATTACTTTGTGTAAACTTGTGTTTAATATTGTGTTTAATATTGCGGGATTCCTCCAGGCTCTTCAACTAAAATTGTTTTTGCTGTCCCTGAATCTGTCTGAAATGATAGGCATTTGCTTCTCTGGGAACAGAGCCTATTTTTATTACACCAAAAATATGGTTAGAGTTGATCCAGAGAGATGTATGCAGATGATTGAAATATTGGGCTGCTTTAATAATTCTATTTGTGTTTAAAGAAAAAGTAATTACGATAGGGAAGTACAAGACAATGTCCTTTTTTTAAAAAAAAAAAAGAAAAAAGAAAATGCTGCTACCAGATGTCTGTATCTGTAAAGCTATAGAAATGCTTCAGAGCCTAGAAAATGCTCAAGACTGACTCGTTCCAGTTTTGTCCTCATTTTAAACTTTGTACCATAGAAAGTTCAAAAGCTTCTTCCACATTGTTTGTGAGGTTTCTCCAGAGGGAGTATTTCTGGCTTTGGTTAGAAAAGAACTCCCTGTCTTGCTAAAGATTGACAATTATGTACATTTTTGGCCTCTAACTTAAGCAAGCCAGCAGGCCCTTGGGGTGCTTAAAGTCCAGTTATGGACAGAAAGTTAGTTTTAAAGAACATTTTTTAAACACTATTTGAAATCCACACACTGATACAGCGATAAGCAGTTTAAAAAAAAAATTAAAATCTTGTTTTATCTGTATGTAGGTCAAATTTCTCTGAAGTGCTCCAGAAGCTTTTTTTGATTTTGCTGCAGACAAGCCTTCCAGTGTGAGAACAAGGGACTCCAATGTAAAGATGGTCTCTCCAGCACTTCGTAGGGCCACAATCATAACATGACCTTTTCACTTTGCCTCTGATATGTGCTTCCTGCCCCTGTGTCATCATGATTCAGCATCGTGACATGCTGAAAGATCATCAAGGTGGAAACAATGCAGAGCAGTGTTAGGATGATGTGGCCTGCCATGATTATTCTGCACGTACCTGATTTATTGCACATCATATTTTCTCTTTCCTCGTCCTTCAGCTGCCAGGCACGTAGTTCTCTCTTCTGCCAGTTCCTGGCCTTGCATTTGGAAAAGAGAACAGAGATGCCCTGGGGTGTGGGCAAGAAGGACAGTTTGCTCTGTGCCTCTTGGTTTGGGAAGCTTGTGAGCGCCTCAGCTCATGCATTACAATATATCCTGCTATTTAATGAGTTACAGTCTCCACTTTTTTTTCCCTAATTCCCTAGAAACTATTAGCCAGACCTCAAGAGAGGAACTCAACAACTGTTCCTGAAGCCATAAAGGTATATTTGTTAAAATACCAGACATTTTATCTTCGGGTGAAGATGCAATTTCTTTTCTCTTTCTCCAGCTGGCTAGCACAATTTCTGATATCTCTAAATTCTTTTTCTTCTTGAGGCAGTTGTACTACTAAGAGAGATTCTAAGAAAACTGCGAGCTTAAAACATTTGCTGCTGTGAAAGGATAAACCTGTCTCAGTAATTTAAGAGAGGAAGGAAAAGACAATAATGAGGGAGTTTTTGAGCTGATAAGACTGACTAGGTGTTATTCCTCAGTAAGACTTAGGGGTCTGGTTTTGTTTTGATGAGGCAATTTCTCAACAAGAATGGAGGCGGGCTTCATTTTTGTTTGTTTTCCAAGTGAACAATGGTGTCCTCCCCCTTTTCTTGAACAATGGGAATACAATATTATAGCTCATGTTTTGTTAAACTATCAAGATTGCACATCTGTCCTGAGGAGCTCACCTTTGCCAGGGCTGGCTACAGACTTGCATTGTGAGCCTGCACCCTGAAGAGCCATCTTGACCTAGATGGACTCAGTACAGCTCAGCACCGTGTTCTGCACTCCCTGTTCCCCCT
This sequence comes from Chlamydotis macqueenii, assembly GCF_036417535.1. NCBI lineage: Eukaryota > Metazoa > Chordata > Aves > Otidiformes > Otididae > Chlamydotis > Chlamydotis macqueenii. The sequence continues at coordinate 97,763,610 of NC_141558.1, read as the reverse complement.
CGTGCCAGGACAATGCCTGTGTGTGTTCCCATGCACCCCCCTGATGCGTATTAGGATGCAATCTCCCATTGCTCTCCTGCCTAACGTCTGTGTCTCTCCCATCCCAAGGGCTTTGTGGTGCCTTTTCTTGCATTTCCACCCTTCCCGAAGACACAGACTTTTAATCCATGCCCTTCTGTTTGCCTTCAGTTCTCCTCTTGTGCCCTTCTGCAACGTTTTCTTCGCTTGTGCTACATTTAAGCCACGGTGTTGAGTTCTGCTCCCTCCAGCATCATGCTCCTTAGCACCACGCTTGTCAAGCCCTTCGGTGAGTCAGTTCAAGAGAATAGTTTTCTGTTGGATTAACAAGTTGGGTCGGCTTACTGAGTGGTTTGATGTGGTGCAAGAGAGGGTGTGGACCAGCAGGGCCAGGAGTCAGGGAGGGAAAAGCAGGACCACCCAAGTCAGAACAGTAAGCTGACTCGGTCCTGTCATGTAACTGCACCCTTATTTACTTTGTACTATATGACTTGACCCATTTCTAGTTTCTCCCTAACTGAAAGAGAAGCCTTTCCTTTTGAAAATGTATTGAGAGAATCAGCAGATCCAAAGTGCAGGACACTCTGTACCAAGACAGGAGAATGGCTAGCATCAGCCATTCTGCTATCTAAGGATGTGAGGAGAGGTGTTTTAGGCTCTTGGTTCTGTGAACAGCATGCCAGGGACTTACATCTTGTATTTATTTTTTTTTCAGTTTTTAGTAGTTGAAAGGTTCCGTCTGTTGATTAAAATAGTTCTTGAGATTTTAGAACAGAACAAATGTCAATATTAAAAATTGTGATATTGATGCACACTCATTATGATGGTGTTCTGTGTCTTCTTGTTTCCTGTGCTAACAAGCACAACCCTCTGTGCAAATACTCTTAGTCTAATACCAGACTAAGATATTTCAGCATGTTTTAAAGCACTTTCCAAGCAACTTATACCAAGGACAGAGATTTACTCAACCAGGAATGCCAGTAGTGGATATATAGTAACTTAAATTCCCATATTAGTATGAAAAATTGTTGTCTTCCCCCTGCATGATCTCAGTTGACACTATTCATTTTATCTCTTTCAACGGACATTCAGGTGGCATGACACCATTAATGAATCCAGTGAAACATAATGCTGGAATTGTATGCTGGAGAGCTTTTACAAACCAGTACCTAAATATTAGATCCTGGAAAATTAAACTTACCAGGAGTTTGTGCAAGCACACAGCTAAATATGAATTATTAACTTCTTTGGTTTGTTCTTGGAGTGATAGTACGTGCTACAGAGCTGTAATTAGGGCTGGGTTGCGTCTGAGTCTTGCTATCGTGCTGCATCAGTTTGTCACTGTTAGAATTGCTACCCCTGAACCTGTTCCTTGCTCACCCAGCTAGCTAATTAGTGACCCAGAGATAAGGCAGCATTTATTGGTACTAGAAGAAATGGCCTTTCATTTTTATGCAGAAGCAAAAAACAGGTCAGCAAGCAATTTGCACATTCTTCATCCACCCACAGTGCAATGGAAGATGATAATGCTTATCATGTCAGGAGGTGGATTTCACTTTTTTGCTTACTGTTTCATTAGGCATTATTCTCTCTATGCTCCTTGGCATTATTCTCTCTATTTCTTTTGTTGTTGTTGGTTGGAGTTTTTTGTTGTTGTTTGGTTGGCTGATTTTTGAGGAGGGGGTTAATCTCAGACTAATGCTAGGACCATGTTCAGGAGTTTTCATTTAAAAACAGATTCCTAAAAGGGTTCCTCAGATTACAATTTCCTCACTGTGTGATGTAGACAGAGTTTGAGCTGGAGAGGATAGGCAGAGAATAGATAGAGACTCTGTCCTCACCTGTTCGCTAAATGGTATGTGTTGTTGAAATTCGGGTGGGAGGCAGACGCTCCTCCCTTGTACAAACATATCCTCCAATAAAAGGCACGTGCTGTGGGCAAAAGTAGTTAAGGGCTTGCTGCCTTTTTTTTTTTTTTTAATGAAAAGCAACTTATCAATGTGAGAGGCCAAACATGGCTAGCTCATATACACACAAAGGCTCGTGTGTTTGTGGATATGCCTACTCTGTGTACCCAGCCAGGCTCCTACCTTATTTTAGTGTGGGTGACCATTTCTCCCCTATTTTAAGAAATATTCCTTATTTCATTTGTGGCATGAGTAAAAGAAATGCTGAATCCTATCTTTGTGGAGCAACACTCAGCAATGCATTTGTTAATGGAACCTTATTTTCTATTTTAAAATATAAGCCTCAAGAGACTGAATCTTTTAAGAAAAACCTACCACATGAAATTAAAAACAGTTCTCCCTCTGTTATCTTAAGATAGCACTGAATTGCAGACCTAGGATAAAAATCAATTGAGAATGTGGGTTAGAGAATCTGCCTCAAGCCTCTGATTTTGCATTTGTAATCCAGATATGGACGAGGCATGTCAGGAAGAAAAAGTCTTCACAGGTTCATAAATGCCAGTGTGTAACATCAAATGCTTGCCTGTTGCACTCTATACTTCACTGTGAAGGGTTAGTGAATGCTATATGCAGGGTAAAGCTATGAACCAAGGTAGCAAGCTTGTTTCCCTTTGTAAGCCTTCAGAGCAGCTAGATGGGAGCCCTTCCAGAAAGCTCTCTGGAAACTTTCATCTGCCTCAGTGCTCTATAAATAGAGGAGGTCTTCATCCCCAAGGAGGTTTTGCAATGCCGTTCTGCAGGGGAGTGCCGAGCTCCGATGGAGGCAGCGGAAGGAGAATTACGGAGTGGCGTGGTGGGACCAGGAAGGGGCATGGGACCTCCTTCAATGTGAGATGAGGGCTGCACACAAGTTCAGAGGAGAATAATTAAGACAAAAGGCTCTTCCTAAAAATGTGCCTGCAGACAGAAATTTCCTTAGATCCTACACAGAAATTACTGCCAGCAGAGTGGAAAATGGAGCCACAGCAACCGTCAGCTGCAAATGACAAAGAAGGATACCTGATATTCCCTCAGTCAGTCAAGAAATGCTCCTGAAGAGGAGATATTGCACTCTTCAACACAAATGGAGAAATGATTTCACTGGGATCAGTGAAGGCAGCAATAAATACCATAAGAATTACTGTAGTTTATCACGTAGAAATTTTTTTAATTGCTCTGATGGGCTGTCATGAGTGAGATAGTATGTGACAGAGTAATCACAAACATAGCTCTGGAGTAAGTCCCAAGAGCGAAACACTTGGAACTTTGTTTCTAAAAAATACGTAAATATAGAAGAAAACCAGCTGACTACTACAGAAGCTAGAAGACTCTGTCCTAACACTCTCTGTTTTAATTAACATAGGTCCCTTGATTGTGACAGCACGTTAAAAAGTGTTGTCTTCTAAAATTTAGTTGAAGTGTATTTTCCAAGATTTATCTACAGTTTTATGGTAGAATTTTAAAATCAGACCATTCTGATCTTAGATGGGCTAGGATGTATGATACATGTGCTAATTATAAGGTAAATTACAAGAAAAAAAACAAAACAAAACTGGCAGCAAATTACTTGGTCATATGTATGGCTTTTAAGTACACCGTAACAAAACATGTACAAATGGGAAGGGATTTCAAACAGTAGCATGCATTAGCTCCCAAACACTTCCCTTTGCTTTTTGATTCCAGTGAGCAAAATCATCCTAGCCTATCCTAGCCTGCTTCAACTGAAGAGTCTACTGCAATCTCAAAGGCCAGAGTGTAAAGAGTTTTCTTCATGTAAACAAACCTGTTTACAAGTTTACAAGAGAAGAGCGGTCACTTCTATGTTGGTGTAATCCTTCTGAGCAGCTTCACGGAATCCTTAAGGCTGTATTCATGAAGTGGTGCACGCATAGCTGTACAGTGGTTTTCAGGATATTTTGTTAATATTTTGCTAAGTACTGAAATACCTTGTTCATAAATTGGTCTGGCTGCACGTTGTGTTGGTGTGAGAGTGCCTGAGAAGGAAAGGAGAGGCCAGAACTTGTTTCCAAGTGGTTTATTGACTATTAAACTCTTATAGCCAGATAAAAGCAGCAGCAAATAACCTGATCCGTGTGTTACAACACTGCACAGTCTCACCTTCTCCCTTCCTGCATCCTATTTCCTATCTAGGTCACTGTGCAGTGGGAGGCTGTTGGTTTACCAGATAATGTTTCCACATGTTCACCCAGACATGGTGATGACAAGCACAGTTTCAGGCTGTTTATGTTAACCATCAGAGTCCTAAGCCTGCTCCTGGCACGTATTTTACCTTCCTCCGTGCTGTTTTGGTGCCTGGTACGGCTTGCCCAGCCTTATGGATGGAATTGGCTATACTGTCATCTAAACAGCTTTGTAGATAAAGCCATCTTGCTGTCAGCCTGTCAAATATAAATTCCATCACTACCCTGCAACTGCTATGTAATTAAATGTTCTCCTGCTAAGCGTACTCTGGTTTAACGAGTTTTATGAGTCATGGCAGCAAAGGGAAAGGAGAGTCCCCAAAAACAAGAATGGGCACAAACATCCCCTTGATAATCATCATATTTAGAGAGAATAAGGTTCTCGCTTGTCCAGAGAAGTGAAGGCCAGGTCTCCTCCGATCCCTTGTCAGAGTATCTCATGCCAATGCTCACTGAGGTACCCAGAGAAAGTGATTTTGCTGGTCTGAATTACATAAAACTTGGTAGTACAGATGTTTGCAAGGAATTGGTTTGTTTTGAGCATGTGGCGTATTGGTTTGAGAGTGCTTGAGAAGGAAGGAAGAGGTAAGAACTTGCAAATTCTGTGCTCTCATAAGCTCAGCCCCAAACCCATCTGCACCACAGGACATGTATTTCACATATGAGGAGAGCATGTCCCTCTCTTTCATGTTGCCAAGGCACAGCACTCAAGATCCCAGTGTTTGAAGACACTGAAACAATTTCTTCCTAGCTGCAACTAGGTGCGTGAAAATCACTGGTGTGAGAAGGCGTCTCAGTGGCACAACCCTCTTGCCCCACTGAGGCAGAGGAATGCACGCCGTGCGTCACCAGCACTGTCCGCACCCCGCTGCTTTCACACCTGGTTCCAGCAAGGAGGGACTGTACCCCTGGCAGTGTGCACAGAGCAGTGTGGTTTTGCTTGCCCCCCGGGTGGACCTGTACGCTAGCTGTAGGTAGCTGCCCAGGCGGGGAAGAGTCAGTCGAGCACGCCGGGATGAGAAAAGGTTGGGCACATCTGGAGTTCCTCTGACCAGACTTGCCCTCTCGGCATAGCTCGCACCAAACTCAACGAGCAGATGTCAGCTGCCTTAGCTTCTGGGCGCATGGGACGAATCACCACAAGCCAATCTTTAAACTCCAGGTCCGTTGGCTGAAGAGATTACCGCTGCCCCAGCACTCAGGCACACACACACCCCCCCAGCAGCTTTCCTTGACCTATTTACCAGTAGTGAGCTAGATACAGGCAGACCTTACGTCTCAACGGCTTGAGCTAGTGCAGCTCGCTTCCACTCCAGAAGGCTGAGGGAAGCACGTACAAGCAACTTTGCTGACAAACCTGGTAGGGTGGTCGTGGTTAGCAGGAGAATGGTGACGAGCCCACGTTGGATAGACTGGGGCATTAAGCCTTTAGCTATGCCTGGAAGAAGACTCGGGTCTCCAGCCTGGTTGTGGCCATACGGCTGCATACAGGCTATGACTGCCCCAAGCAGGGCTTTGAGAAGGACTGTCCCCTCCCCGTGCCACCCCAGGAGGTGCTGCGGCTGCCTCTTGTTTCTCCCATGTCTGAGCACTGTGTCCTCGTGCAGAGGCTGGCTAAACCACCCCGAACCAGCTCGTGCCCAGTGCTTGCAGCCACACACAGCAGGAATGACAGGGCTCTGAGCTGTCCCACAGACGGAACAAGGATCAGCCTTTGCTGCAGGCCCTCTGCTTACCTGGCCCTTTCACCTTAAGCTCTTCATCTATCTGGGTCCGGTTGCAAATGCCGAATTAAACCCTTAATATCCCTGAGCAGGGATGGAGGGTTAAATCAGATGAAAGATTAGAGTACCTGAGCAAGACATAGGCTTAACTAAGGGTCCAGAGTCTAAAACTAAAGTCCCAAATGCCCCCAGGGCAGCTGGCTGTACCCTTGCTGATGCCAAGACTGGCTGGGCAGCTGGCCCCCTTCCTGAGGCAGGTGTCTGGCCTGCAGAAAGCAGTGGGGTTCACACCCAGACACAGCCGGTTTCTTGCTTCTCCCCTTTTCAGTCCTCCAGGCAGATTTTGAGGTAGCCACCAAAGCACATGCTCGCGGTGCTGGCAGGAGAGCGAGACCTGTGCAAGCAAGAAACACGGTCTGTACACGAGGAGCACAGGAGGTCTGGCATACAGCTCCTTCAGTTTGTACATTCCAGGAACAATGAAAAACCAGTAAATAGAACTGTCGGCTTGTTTTGGCTCAGGTGACTGAGACTAGGTGGTGTGAGTATAATTTAATTTCCATTTTTCTGTCTTTTATAAGCTGTGAAGTTCATGCTGATTTTCTGTATCTCATATGACTTTCTCAATCTTCATAGGCTTCAGTTCTGATCTGTTTTTAAACCTTGATACTATTTTTAGTCCTGCAGACTATTTTTGGATAATATCTACAAGACACGGTCTTTTTTAGCTAGCCTCACAGCCAAAACTGTGCCAGACTCTCCTTCTCTTATACCTTGATTGCTGCAAGGTCCTTTCTCTGGTTGGGAGATGCATATATGTTTGCCCCGCAGATATTTATTCACAGGGCTGCTGCAAAAGTTGTTCTCCTTGCATGCCGTTTTGTCACCCCTTTCCCCTGACACCCTTATCTCAATAGGAGAAGTACTCAACCCAGTTCTTCCAAGCCTGTTTCTATTGTGGCTGACAGCGTTGCTCTGTGCATGCGGATGGACTGACTTGCACATGCACAGCGGGCGGAGTGATTTTGCTGCACCTCAGGTTGCTGCATGAAAGAGCAAGAGGTGTCCTGCTGCTGCGACACCTCCTGAGTGCCACACACCCCTTGGGGCTCGCCACGAATCAGCCACAGGCCACTGCACTGCTGGCAGCGTCTGTTTGTGTCCCGAGGCCCCATCGCTGTCGCATCAGGGATATGCACCACTCCCATGATGGGCAAGAGAGCGAGGAGCCCTGGGGAAAGGCGGCTGCAGGGTGCCAGAATAGCCCTGCCACCCCCAGAGCAAATTCCTCCCACCCCTGCAGCCTGATTGCTGTGAGCTCCAGGTTGCCTCAAGAAACAAGTTGTCAAAGGGACGCTCTGGGCCAAAAGGACCTGATTTTCATTAGTATAACCCACAATGGGCCTCTCAGAAGCCATCTGCATGTTCAGGTAGCCCAGAGCCCCTTCTTCCCTGGTAGATTGCCTGCTAGGATCCTACATAGACTCTTTCTCCTTCCCCAGCTCTCCTGCCTCTGTTGAGATGTTGTGCGAGTTATCGAGGGGCTTATTTTAAGGAACAGTACGGCATTGATCTGCAGTTTTTCTAAGGTACATGCTATACATATGGAAATACCGTAAAGCTGCTCTCAACAAACACAGATGGAATTTCCCCTAATTTTAAACCATCAAACACAGCTGCTGCTTTGCTTTCAAAGGCTTCCAAGCCTATCTCCATTCTCTCTGTGATAAAATACAAGGTGAAATCCCATCTTCAAGGAGATGCCCCATACTGCCCCATACTTAGATTCTATTCCTGCAACTTTGTGCTCTCTATCACACTGCCTTTCACTTGCAGGAGGTGCTCCCAGTGAACATCCGCTTCCCAAAAGCTCCTTAGACCCATCTGCAGCCGAACTGGGAGTGGCAGGGCTGCTGGTGTCCCACTGCCCCTTGGGCTGGCCAGGCAGTGATACCGCAGTGCTACTGCATTTCTAAATGGGTATGACACTAAGTGGTATCACATACAGAATACTGCTCAATTTTTCTGTATGCTGCAAACAAGATTAAGTTGGATGTTAGAAATTAAAATTGACATATATATGCTCTGGATTCATGCAGATGGTTATACAGAGAGATTAGGAAATAAAGATCTCAAGCTTGATAAAAATAATGAAAGAAAATATTATAGATTTTTTGTGAGTTCAGTTCTCTTATTGTGATGTAGAATATGCCTTGAAGGCTAATCTAGGGCATCAATCTACTATATTTTGTTTTAAGATAGTAGTTTCTTTCTTCCCTAAACCATATTCTAATGTTAGTATTTTACAGAACATAAAAGTTTAGACATTTTATCTTGTCAATACTAGAAAATGGTACTGTTATAATAATGCAGAAGTAATCATCCCCACCTATTGTGCAGACAGCATAAAGACATTTTATAATAGAATAGCAATTCCCAAATAAGAACTGGAAGAAATGTAGCTGTGTAAGTCACCTCTGTATCATCCAAAGTAGGGCTTTTGCCAGCACAAATTAGTTTGGTTACAAAACATCACAGTTCTTACTGCAATTGTTATACTAGGAGAACTAGTAGATCCAGACTGCCTACAAAAACATGGCAGCAGCAGCCACCAATATCCTGAGGACCTGTTACGCCAAAGTCAGTCTAGGTGTAACTCTTTATTCCATTGCAAGTTATTCCAAGAATGAATTTGTTCCACTGGATTGGATTTACACAAGAGTGTAAAGTGCACTTCTAGTAAAATCACATATTCCAGGAAATATGTAAAAAGTAAGGTTTTTTTTTTATGGTTGGGGGAGGAACTGTGGGGTGAAGGTGAGTCATTTCTGTATTGCTGCAGGAATTCTGCCACTCCAGTAAGTATCCAACCTCCCTCCAGCGTGCTGCCCTCCTTATTTTGCAGGCTGTCGAGATTTTTGTAGCTCCAGGTGGCCTCTTTCTCCCTCCTAGATAGTGCAGCTAGGCTTCATGCTAAACAGAACTGCTAACCTGAGCTTTTTTTTTAGCTTGGTAAGTATATCTGCGTGAAGGCATTGCATGGCGTGTGTGAATCCGAGTGGGGCCGAGGTGCGTCTAGGCAGCGTGCACCCCAGGACTGAGGCGGCCGCGTGCCGGGCAGGAGGAACTCGCTCCCTCCCAGCACATAAGCAGTGGAAGCTTACAGCACGTAGGGCACAGCAGTGTTAATCCCTCTCAGCTATGCCACTTCCCAGCCCCATGCTTTGGTTTCCACCAGTGCTGGGGTGGCCTTGTGAGGGGCCTGTGAATGGGCGTCTTGGGGACACCCTGGGCACACTCAGCCTGGGCTTTCCCCCTTTGTGAGGCTCATCTGAGCTCTCCTGTCTGCTCTGCTGTGTTGTGGCTTTTCTAAGCCTGACAGAGAAATAAAAGCATCATCTTCCTTTCATCAGGAGAAATGGAGCTGCTTCTGGACAGCAAGACACAGGGAATGCTGATGTGAGTTAAGCTTGGCTGTCACCATTGGCAAAGTAAGCAGATGGAATGGTGGTAGCTTTGCTATGTATTTTAGCTACAGAAGAGCATGGGAAGCTGGAATGTGAGGGTAGGAACTACTGCCCCTGCTCCCACCTTTGCTATCTGCACTCCTGCGATGGTAGTAGGACAGCATACCCAACTCTCCAAGGTCATCTGCCTGCTCCCTGTTCCAGCTTGGCCGTTTCCATCTTTCCGTGAGCAGTGTGAGCCAGTCCCAGTCCTGGCCTTTTGTCCTCGGAGTGGCAAAAGCCGGCTTTGCCAGCTAAGCTGGGGAGCCCAGAGAAATGGCTTTGGCTGGACAGACCCAACCAAGTGCCCTGAAGTGCCCTGTTCCCTGGTCCACTCTACCAAGCAGCAGGCATGGGCTTGGCTTATTTTGGTACCTTCACTTACGATTAATGCCAACCTGTTGCACTTCATATTGCAGCAGCCTAGGAAAGTGCATACAGTCAGTGACTGGACCTCACCTAAGAGGATGGTAACATACTAAAGCTCATTTAATTCAGGCCTTTGCACTTGTCAGTCATGTTTTGCATGCAGCTGAGTGGTGTTCAGACAGCATAGGCAATATTGCCCACCTATGCGGTTTCACGTGGATCTAACCTTGGCCATCATTGCTGTTTCCTCTTAGGTTTGGGGTGCTTTTTAGAGATGTTGCTCCATTGCCAGGGTGTGTGCAGCTCCGCAGGATCAATATCGAGCAGAGCCTGCTTCACAGGCTGGTTTCTGGCCAGGTGTTTCACACGTGGCCAGCTTGGGCCTGAATTTGCATTGAACGTGACTGAGAGTGTGTCCCTCACTGCACTGAGCACTGCGTAGGCCCATAGGCTCCTGCATCTCTGCAAAGCAGGTGCAAACCACTGCCATTCCTATGTGGAAATGACGCTGCTCAGGCATCAGAGGCTGTGTCACCTGGGGTGTTTTACCTCCAAGGAAAATCACGCCTTGGGCTTCTTTTCACTCCCCTGCCTGGGTGAGGGGGAGTTTGTTTTAACACCTCAGGTTGAAAACTTCAGTGGGTTGGGAGCTCCTTCACCTGCAGCTCAGCTGTCGCAGCTCAGCTGTCCCATCTCAGCAGCAGCAGCCTCCAGCAGAAGGGGAGAGCGGGCAGTGAAGCCCAGAGACCCTACAGCGATAGGACTCTGCTTGTGTGGATGAGTTAACCTCCTTTGCCTGCTTTTGTGAAATACTGCAAGGTTTACACATTTCAGTATCTGCCCTGTGCACATATTAGTCATTGGTTAAAAGCCTGCCGGTTATTCCCCTTCATCTGTTGCACCCAACTACTGTTTATCCTAATTTGGCATTTGGAAAAATCTTGTCACCCAAATTACATTAGCAGAAGGTGAAAGAAAGCAAGGAGGAAAGAAGGACAACTTCCTTGTGGGTAGATTACTTGTTCTTTTCCTGTGGAACAACTGTGGATGTTTTTCTTACTTTCAAAAAAAAAAAAAAACAACAAAAAACAACCCCCAAACCTTTGGCTAACTACCAGCTTCAGCTAGAGCAGCTGTATGCACGTAGCTGAGCGATGCCCCCCCCCCCAGGAGCAGGGCACATTCCAGCTACTTGGCTCCTTGGGATTAACTGTCCCTTTCATCAAGTTGGCTTGGACTACTGTTGCTGTTGATCATGCAAATGCAAATCTTCCCGAGAAAGACTCTCAGGCTATTGATTACAAAAGATAGCCATTTCGACAGCCATTACATAACAAAATCCAAACCCTCCGTGTTGCAGGCAGTTGTTGCCATAGATAGGAACTGTTTATTGATCACAGCCAGATAGAAAATACGCACTTTTACACGAAGCGATGTTGCAGATCTAGCGTAGCAAGATGAAAGTCATCATTTATGCCACTTGGGGGAAAGAGCTCTGCCAGAACGTGGGAGGACATGTTATCTAACATCCTTCCTAACACGTAGCCGCTCAGAGCAACAAGCAGGAGGAGAAATTACAATGCTTCTACTTGTGAAACATCGTGCCTGAGAAGCAGAAGGGTGGGGATTTACCCCCACCTCATTTTAGGTGTCTAAATGTGTCAGGAGCACAGTCGTCCTGGGCACTCCTTCAGAGACGGACGCAGTTCAGATTTTCGGAGGGATAAATTGCTTTCTGCAGGCACCTCCCTCTCTCTCGACCACAGAAGACAAGCTACACTCCTCACCTGGGAGGAATCCAGCTGCAGTGAGGGAGCAGAGTGACAGAAACACTGCCTGAAGGGAAGATACTGATAGTTGTTTGGGGCCACTCTTAAGGAAGGGAAGGGGGAAATCCTAAATGATCGGCTCAGGATTTCTCTGGCGGGGGCGACAGCCACAGCCAGCAGCAGTCAGCAGGTACAGCAGATCCTGTTATCTCCAAACCAGAGGTGTGCTCAGGAGGAAGGTTGTGCTGGGACAGTTCCCATGAGATAAGAACCTCCTATGATGCCAACCCCGAAGCTACTCTGATTTACACTAGGATGAAAATAGCCCTCAGAGGTTTTACACTAGGGGAAGGTCAGCCAGACTGGGACATCAGGGCCAACACATAAAGGAGTGGGTGAAATAGCAGCTTTTCTCCCTATGCGCTGGAGCTCTGCTCTAAAGATAGAGTCCTGAACTATTTATTGGGGCAATTGTGTGTCCTCTCTGCCTAGGAACACGTTTACCTCTGAATGCTGTCACAATTAGAATAGATGTTGGACGGTTCTGAGGAGTGCTGGGCTCCGGCCAGGATTGTACTGTGCTAACAGAGTTTAAAATACAGCCCTGTCCCATATCCCCTGCCTTCCACGAGCTTGCTCACGGCCTGTTCCCTGTTAACACTTTCTATGAAAACTGGCCAGATCCCCCTCCCGAAGTCCATGGCACTCCTCGGTGCCAGCAGAGCTTCCATCCACGGGAGCTGCACAGATGGACAAGTTCAGTGCATCTCCTTGATGCCAACGTGTGCAAAGGAAAAGCCAGCTTTTACTTTCCTAATAAATGCTGCTTTCCCAGAGAGTGGGGGGACACCTGCAGGTACCCACTCCTTCCTCTGGCCACAGAAAGTCACTGCCAGTAAGGAGGAGGGAGAGCAGAGAGGAGTTGGCTTCAAGGAGGATTTGGAAAAGCTCCAGTTACTGCAAGGCCAGAATCACACTGAAGAAAAAAGGCGGGTGGCTGATTAAACCTGGCATGGCCAGCAGTGCCAAGGTGACAAAGGGCATTTTCCTGGCGGTCAGCCTCGCGCTTGTAAGGGGTGGGGGGGAGGCAGCTGCCTGTCAAAGCAGTGGCGGTGCAAGTTTACTTCCTACAAATGCATGTAGGAAGTCAGTCCCCAGGAGGTGATTGATGGCTTTGGAGGTCCAAGGTGCTCCAGATGTGCCGGCGTGGTTTACAGAGCTCACAGACTTATTGCCCGACCCACACTCTCCTCTGCCCCTTCTTCCAGCCACCAGGCTTTGCAGTTCAGAAATCTGAAGGAGCGCTTCCATGATGTGCTTTAGAACCCAGCCATCCACCATGGTCAACATACTGTTTTTAAAGTAGCCAAGCCCAGAAAAGATCACGTTAAACTTTTCAAAATACACATTTCTTTCCTCCAGTAAGAAAGGCGGCTGGCCCACTATGGATGTGTAGGCATAACATGGATAATCAACAGTAGCTGCATGTCTCCTCTTCCTCCTCTTCTCCTCGTGAGCCTGTGTGCATCTTCCTGGCAACCGCATGGCACATGTGTTTCAGCCAGCACCGGTGCTCGCTCTGGTAGGTCTTCACAGACACTTGTGCCACCACAGCCAAGCGCATGGCACACTGCAGCCCTGGGGCAGGGGCAGAGGGCAGTGAAGGGACAGGGGCAGAAATGCCACACGTGGGCTCAGCAACCTGCCTGCCACAGGGCCTGCTTGTTCACTGTTGCCTTGGCAGATGAAGCACCTGGGCTGGAGAAATGAACCGTTTAACTACCCCCTAAGATCAAAATGAAGAGCGCCTTTGGAAAACTGGCAAGTATTAAGCAATGCCCGGGGCAGCTGGATGAATAGAAAAGGATTTTGTGTTTTGCACAGTGCTGTGAGAAAAGGGAGCAACCTTCCTTGAGGCCTGGGAGACAGAGGTTCAAAGATTTGCTTCCCGGTCTCTGCAACCGGTGAGACACTCGCTTGTGTAAGACCAGACTCCAGGAACGGCTTCCTGGGACACCACCTGCAGCTGCTCTGAGGACAGGAGCAGGGACAGAGATGGGAATTGATTCCTTGGAGCACTGAGACTGGCCCGGTTTGCTGCAGGCAGACATGTGGTACAGCTCTTCGGAAACTGAATATACCTCATACCAAAAATCAGCAACATTTGTTGCTGTCTTCCTCTGTGGAAAGCCTGTTTGGTCATGCCTCTGGTAACTGGGATCTTTCCTCTCTGATTTCAGGACTCGATCTGTTGATGGCCAGTTTTTACTCAAATATTTTTGAGTCAGACTCTCCTTCAAGTTGAATAGTTTTTCTTTTTCCCTTCTGTCCTCCCATAGTGTTTATAGAGAGAAATCGTAAGCTCTCTCATCCTTTGCTTTACTGGAATTCTTCTCGTGTCTCACAGGACAGGCTGTCCATTCCCCATAATTTTCCTGGACATCACAGCACCTGTTCCAGTTCGAGGGCTTTCTGAAAACAGACCTAACTGGAATTGTATACAGTATTCCAGATGAAGTTTCTCTGGTGCCTTTTTTAAAACACTATTAGCATCATTTCCATCTCTTCTCTGTCTGATTTTTACTAGAGTTTCACTCTATTAGCACAACTTCATCTCTCAGGGATCTCTGCCTGTGATACTCATAACTTCTGGAGTACTGGCAGCACCCTCCAGCTTTCTGTTGTTGACAGATTTCATCACAGATCCGTCATGTTTCACAAAACTCCTGGTTTGTTTTTTTTTTTTTTTAATATCTAAACTGTTAGTAAAATACTGAAAGCCCTAAGACTGGTCTTGGTGCAACCCCCTCATTCCAACACGGTACCTTTCCAATGTTACTTATCTTCTTCCCTTCAGGCAGTTCCTCACCCCTTTACAATTTGCCTACTAATCTCTGTCTTCTCCAGTTTGCCTTTTAATTACCTAAGTAGTGGCACTGAATTAAATGCTTTACCGAAGTCCAATAGGTCAGACTTACTGTGCTACTTCTGCCAAAAAGATTGGGTTATCACACCTAAGAAAGATAATTGCTCAGCTTGGCATGATCTGGTTTTGAAATACCCATCTTGCATCTTATCCTGTTTCTCAGCTACTCGTTACAGGCAATTTGTAATTATTCATTCCTCTAAATTTGTTCTAAAGCTCTTAATATGCAGTTGGCAGATATGTGGTGAGGACATGTTCTGTAGACTTTCTTGTAAATCAGATAAGGGATTTTTGTGTGACAGATGTAAATAATATGCTATGCTTACTTGTGCCTTCATCAGCTTTTAACACGGTCTATTTTTAAGTCTTGATTTATCAGTCAGGTGGGTGCTTGCTCCTGAAGGTGCAGGCAGATTCACTGACCTTATTCAGGACCTTCTGTACAGGCTTTATGTGTTTTCCTGTATTTTATACTTCAGTTCTCAGGTTGTGCACTGTGTGAATGCTTTATGCCTTCGGGCTCTGGGGAGAGTGGGTTGTAAAATTTGCAAAGAGTTGCTGGCCTGACTGTAGAATATAAAATTAGTGTCTGAAAGGGGAGAGCAAAACAGCCAGGGTAAATGCAGTGTTTCTTCTTGGAGTCACTCAGGTTCTTTGAGAGCTGCAGTGTTGCAGGAGCAACTCAGCATCAGGGGACACAGGAATTTGTTTTCATCAGAGAGGTGCTTTCCCTGCCAAGCTGGCAGCAGCTATAGGTGAAGACTTAACAAGGAAACACTTTCATAGCCCCTGTGCTAGAAGGGCAGTCCTTCACCAGTGACTGAGTGACAGAATACCGACCTTCACCTTCTGTTCCATTTCAATCTCCTTTCTGCTGTCTTTTTTTTCTTTCTTTCTTTTTTTTTTTTTTCTTTTTTTAGGGAACTCTTGTAATTTCTGAACTATGGTAATGTTCTTCACAGGGATCTTCACAAGCTCTCCAAACATCTCTTCTTTATTCTCTAGTTGCCAAGAGGCTAGATGGCAGTGAATACATGTATCCCTGAGGATTTGCACATTGCAAGGGCAGAATTCACAAGGTGAGAAAAACAAGTATTGTGTAATGCTCAGTTTTCCAGCACAGCAAAGATAATTTTTCCTTCAATCCTCAAGCTTTTTCCTGCAGCTGTTCTGAGGATCACTTCCACAGTACGCTCTGGGTTCTGGTTGATTCTGGAGGAAGTTTATTTCTAGCTTTCATCCTGCATCAAGCCTCCATGGTTCATGGGTCTAACATCTCGTGGGCTCTCTGCCAGTTAGCTGATCCACTGTATTTCATCTGCCACAGTGGGGAAGAGATTACCTGAGGTTAAGCATCTAACTTAACAACCCTAGTGGGGCACAGCCCAAGACAAGAGTTAGAGGGGATGCTGATGGCCAGCCTAGTGATAGTGTTTGCAGCTTTGCAAGTGGTTCTGGCGTTGGAGGGTGTGTTCCCCAGTCATGTGAGGAAACAGAAAAGAAAATACATATTTGCAAGAGTGAAGGGGAGGTCAGTGAGATGAGCATTGCAATTATTTACTAGAATGAGGGCTCACAATGTTCTCTCTATACAAGAGGGAAAAGACAGCCATAGCCCTGCAGCTTTAGAAGTACACCAAAACACTTCCTGCCTCTTAAATTCTATTATTTCAAATTCCCTGCAAACAGGCTAAAATTTCACTGCCTTGGGTATTTATGGGATGATTGAGGCACAATAATTAATGCTTTGAAGGGTGCTGTCTACTTGCACTTGAGATACTGCTGTCAGATATCCAGTCTAATCCACTTCTCACGCTGCGAAGTACATCAGGCAGATGTCTGTCATCGCCAACCAGTTCTATCCCAGACCAGTCTCCTGAAGACGTTCAAGTTGCTGACTTGCAATGTTGCTCCTTTGGTCATTACCGTGTTTCCTTGCTTTTCTCGGGGTCACCGTCTCTTCTTTCCTCTACTTGTTGAAACAGGCCTTGTTGAAGGACCTGGTTATCTGGCACTCTCAAAACATGGCCAAGGTCAATCTGTTTTCTCCACTGTACTATTTGTACAGCTGTGGGTAATCACGCAGGCTCTGAAATCTCAGCATTCCTTTTGCTCTCTGGCTGCTTTATGATCACTGTCCGCCGCAGGCAGCCACACTAAAAGCACTTTGATTTCTGGGGAATAGACATGTTCTTCCAAAATTTCAACTTGTACAGGTGTATATGTAATGGATTTTTAATAATGGTGGCTCAAAAGAGCTTACAGGGAAGCTTAGCATTGATGCTGATGACTTCCACATGGGATGTATACTTGTCATGGAAACAGAGAAAAGATTCAACTTGTTTTGATATCTTATACTTAGACCAACGAGACCATGTACGTCATGTATAGGTCTCCTGCAAAGCCCTCTGCCCCGAGGTTACTCTGTGTTGTGTATTACCCTTATATAGCCCGTGGCAAATTTAGAAACCATTAATAAAGGCATTTAGCATTAAAAAGGTATTAGGATTAATCTTTCAGTTATTACAGTTTTCTACACAAATATTGATAATGTGGGATTTGTTGATATAAATGTATTTTTCTGGAGAACAGGAAGATGAAACTTCATGCTGACTTTTTAAAGGTGAGGTTATAAATGCATATCAGACCTTTATTAGTTTGCTATCAGAGGCCTTTGCACTGTGAGAGAACTATAAAATGCTCAGTCTGTAATGAGCACAGTTTTATTATGATTTCAGTTTTCCAGGTCAAAGCTGATCAGACAGCACAGCAGTCAGAGAGACCAGGACCAGAATTCTGGAGACACATGGTCAAGTAACAGACTATGACCAGATCACAGCATTGGCATGTGTATGGTAGTGAGGAGGTTTTCAGTCTTGCCGTCCTCAGCATCTTCAAGGTCATTACCCATGACACAAAATTACATTCTTAGACTAATACCTCTTGCCAAAGTCTTCTCCAGCTCATTTTCAATGGACAAAGGTCTGTAGCACTACTCTACTTCATCTACTTGTCTTTCCTTCTTTGTTTTGATGCACCTCTGTACAGGAAAAGAATTCACCCTCCTCTGAGACCTAGCATAAACATTCTGGTTTCTGTGCCTGGACCAACTCATCTTTGCCTTTCTCCAGAGTGTGAGGAGGCTCATGAGCCCCCTGTGGCACAGAGGCAGTGGATAAAGTCTTTTGGTGTGATACCAAGACATTATTCCTAGAGCACCCAGGTACATAAAGGCAGAACTCTGTATTAGCATTTAAAGAACGAGGTGAAACCTGTTCCGTACAGGTCACCATGACCCCATGGAGCAGAAGAAACTTTGATGAAAGTAGCAGCTAGGTGCGGGAAGGTATAAAGCTATGTGGGAAGGTAGATGGAAGACAACCAAAACACTTTGTAGCAAAGGCTTCTTCAACACAAATCTGTAAGTGGTGCCCCCTGCTCCTGACCCCTGGTAATATGGTTAGCATAGCTAATGCCATTTTATAAAGCAAATGGCTGTTCTCTGTGACCGAGCTGGTCTTATATCAGTCCCCTTTCCCCTCTTCATCGGGCCTTGAAGGTCCTGCACACCAGGCAGATTTCTTCTCCCCCTCCCTATTGGCCTCAAGGTTCCTGGGTGCACAGCTGACTAGTTCCCTCCTTACCAGCCTTGAAGGTCCGAGGCACCCGGCCAACCAGGCTGCGATTACCCCATCACAAAACAGGGAAGCGTAGCAGCACACAGAGCACTGTCTATAAAATCAAGCAGTTACAAGTCTTAAGTGGGACTTGGATCAGAACTGCAGCTGGATGGCAAAACCTGTGATCCCCCAGTGGCCAGGGATGCCTCCGCCTCTTCTGCTTCCTCCGAGGATGGAGTGACTCGTATTCTTTTATGTGTTTTGAGTTTAGATTATGATTGTTATATTGACAATGCATGCCAAGTATTAAGATTTGACTGAATCTGGAGAGAGTCCAGGTGATTAGGAACCATAATTGAAGCTGTATTATAAATTCTGTGGTATGCTGCTTATAAAATTGCGGTACACTGATTATGATTATAAAAGTCCTGTGCTACTCTGATCATAAAATTGTACGCTATGTTTATCATAAAATTCTGGTTAAAAAAAAAAATAGCTTTAATTGCAACTACAACTTAGTGCTGTCATCATTCTCCTCAGGATCCCCATAGTGTTGGGTGGCAAAACTCTTCAGGTAGTATCTCTCCTGGCCCAGCTGGGAATAAATCATCTAGAAGAAATCCCATACAAACAGCTGGTGTAGATGTGGCTATTTTTGGAGCAAGGGAACCAGATTTACTCAGGTGTAAATCAAATCAAATAGCTTATCCGCCAGTCTAACAAAAAGCAATAACTGGCTCTTCAGCTCTGCATTGGTTGACCGCTTTACTAAGTGGAGCTGTCAACCACAGAGAAAACAGTCTGACAAAGTCAAGGAAGGTCCCCCAGACCAGCAGTACCAGCAGAATGCATACTCAGGGGGTCACTTGTTAATCTCCATTTTTTTTCTCATAATCACCGCAGCCTTTACGCATGCACCAGCCACTAATGTTAGTGTTGCAGAAGCCGGAGGGTTTTGCACTGAAGCGTGTAGGAGGGATGGGTATTTAGTTTGTTTCTTTAAGCCGCAGAACAAGGGAAGCTTCTTGTTGGAGTTTGGAGTCTGCCACTGGGAGTGGTTAATATGAGGCGTGCACGATAGCTTATGAGAAGAAGGTTCCCCTAACCTGTCATTTCTTGTGTGGGTGTGTTTTGCCCTGGAGCAACCTTAACTGCTTTTTAACAGAACGTTTTGGTGGGAATTGTTAGGAAAGCATTTCTCTAACTACCTGAGCCTTGCTGTGTTTTTTTGGCCCTACCTATACCGCAGCATAAAATATTCTGTACGTTGGGAATTCTCAAGACCTGATAGTCATCTCAATGGCACTCAATTTAAACAGAATTATTCTTGATTTACATTGGCAGGAATTAGAGTTTTCCATATATAATGTAATATTTTGCCTCTCTCAGATGTAGACACCAACACCATTCTCAGACTCTTTCTTATAAACGGTTAACTGCAGATGAATCAGATTAACGCTTTTGCTAAGAGCCATTGCCTCCAAACTGCAGCACTGAAGAGCACCAAGAGGGTGAAGGAGAAGATGTATTTGGCACTGCTTATCCATGGGGTACTGAGGGCTGTAGGTACTGAAGAGCATCTGAAACTCTTCAAGTTGGGAGGGTTCAGATGAGAGATCTAGGTATGTGTCCAAAAAAAAAAAAACCAAAAAAAACCCAACCAAACCAAATTCTGCTGTTATGCAATCAGATTTACCATTTCTGTTGAGAACTGCACCTTCAGGCTCCCTCACTTTTGTGACTCCCATAGCTGAAGGAAATGTTTTGGTTTTGTTTTGTTTGCAGCTCTTACTCCATCAGCATATTTTCCTAAACTACAACAAACTTCAGCCTGTACCTTTTCTTTGACCTGCCACTATGGCAGAAAAGCCCAGCATTTCATCAGGTGGGCCAAACTGAAGCAGCTAGAAATATAAAGGATCGTATCACTTCAGTTACAACTTGCAAGGGGCTCAGGCACAGAGAGGGGCATGGGAGAGATGAGGGAGAATGGTTAGTCTCTGCATTCTGCTTCCACTGCAGTAAGGGTGTTGGTGTTGATGTAGGTGCAGAATAAAGATATTCTCATCTTGAATTCTTCCAAAGCAATTCTTTCATGTGGTTGCCTCAGTAGAACGAAATCTTTATGAAATAGCCAGCACACCCACCCAGACATAAGCCAGGCACTAACTGTTCATGTTTAGAAACAAACTTTCCCCATGGGTACATTATTCATAGCCGGTCACTTGCCAGTTTTCCCTTGGAAGATGTAAACTAAACATTAGGAATAAGGGCAATGCACAGTTGGGTCTCTTTTAATTTTTTTTTTTCTAGCTGGATGTTGCAGCAAACCTGTAGGTTCTCTCTGTCCTTCTCTTTTCCACTGGCTCATTTACAAGTCAGCTAAATCAATGGTGCATTCCCAAAGTCTTCCCGCTGATCCACTCAGAGGCTGCACCATGGTGTGTTAGCACTTGGGAGGATCCTGCCACTTCCAAGAGAAATCCCAAATTCAACTGGCTGAAAAACATTCACGGCTTTCAAACATTATTCCAGGAAAAGAGGAAATTGTCCTCCCAATCCATCCTGCCAAAAGACTATGGGCATCTCTGTTGCCTGAGAAACAAAACAGGTTGTTGTTATAACAACTAGAGACCAGCTGACCTCCCGTTTCCTCTCGTCAACCAGCTGCAAAACTCCTCGGTCATGTAACAGCCTCAAATTGAACATCTGACCCCAGTTTATGCAATTCCCCTGTGACCATTTCGTAAGCTTTTTGTCACTTCACTTCACTCAATTGTTTGTTGAAAGCATTCACAGTTATATTGGCTAATGTGAACATTTTAGCATGACAGATAGCCCTGTGATTAAGCCCTCCATCTCCAAGGCAACCTCACAACCTTGCTTTAAGAGTACGTCGTGTCATGAGATAAAACAAAAACCAAAAGGATATGCAGAGGTAATTCCAGCTCTAATTATCCATAGTGCTATTGCTTTAGCAGAGACTTTAGGAGACATTCCCAGGCTGGTTATTTAAACATGGAAAGGCATCGCAAAGATAGCATTTGTCTCTAAAGCTCTACAAGCCACATGGGTCCATGAAGAGTACACTGTGAGCTCTGCCAATAAACCCAGGGATCTTAAACAGTTTCCAAAGAGCTACACTGAAATGACTAAGGGCATAAAGCTATGGTGATTTCACATGTCTGCCAAATCACTTGGGCTGTACCTCTGTATAACTCCATTATGAAGCAGCTTCACTAGTGTGGTCCTTGAGCTGGACCTGCCACCACTCCTGTGTCCGCCCTTCCGTGTTCAGCTGAATCGATATTAGACTCAGGCTCTTCCAGAGAAGGAAAGATTCATTCTCCACTGCCTTGAGCATAATTTCAAGGTGGTCTCTGCTGACAATACTGCAGCAGAGCAAATGCCTTACTGAAGAATATTGTGTAGGAGTGTTATTAAAGTAGGTCATTGCCCAAAGCGGCAGACTTCAGGAATTAAATGAACGAAGAAGCTTCTACCTCCTACAGTGGTTGTTTTCAGTAGGTTTGCCCACTCAGAACAGCACAGATCACATCTGGTCCACCTACTTATGCTCTGTCCTCACAACCGTGAGTCTTAAAAAACACTTTTTTTCCATGTCTAAGCTGAGTTACTGACCTTGTCTTAGGATCTGGAGCAGTCATGTGCAACTCATATGCAACATCTCGGTGTGACCTTAAGTCTCTGAGAAAACCTCAGGAATTTGTTGTTAGTTTGTTTGGGTTGGTTTTTTTTTTTTGCCCTACCCTAAATCCTTGCACCTCCTTTCTATTAACATTTACTCCCTCAAAATGTTGCTAGTCCTCCTTCGCACTTGTGCAGGTGCCGTTCTCTTCCAGCATAAAGAAAAAATAACTGGAAGGGGAGGGGGAAAGATATAATTATCAGCTAGAAGAAAGGCAAAGATATTGCAAATAACCTGTTGCCAAAGAAGTTTAACACTGCCACATTTAAATGGATTATCTCAGAAAAAAAAACAACAAAACAACCCAGTTCTTATTCACAAAAACATCTCAGGGTTGCCAAGTAAGCTGTTGAGTATCTCTGGGAACATGCAAAGTGTCACCAAGTCCAATAAGTATAAAAGGAAGACCAAACCTCCACTCCTGACAATTGACTGAAAATTCTCTGCTGCTGGGAAAGATTTGAATGCAAGTGCTCTTTCCACTATCCTGTGACACTGACATAACCGAAACCACTCTGCTTTTTGTCCAAATTGCTGCTGAGAACAGGGAAATAGCACAGTTAAAAAAAAAAAAAAAGTTTTGTACATCTTCTAAATCAAAAGGCTGTGCTTAAATGTGTGCAGCGATAACGCTGACGCAAATAATTTCATGTTCTGATTTTGCTACAGAGAAAGCAGAAAGCTCCTGTGCAGCTGGTAGGGCAGCAATCAAGCTGTTGCACAACTCAAAATGCAGATCAGGCTTGAGGAAGTTCTGCTAGGATCCTCTTTGTACTCTGTTTTTCAAATGTGATTAACAGCTGTCTTCTCAGATTAGGAAACTGGAGAGAGGCTTTATGTTATGCTTCTGAATAATCCTGAACACTGCATGACAGAGTCACGTGTTCCAGATATTTGGAAATACCAGGTTTTAGCAACTCCTGCTTGGCTGCCTAGAGACTCTTTAAAGCTCATTGTCAAAGCTTTACTCCTCTACTGTCTGACTTAGGTGATTTATTGTCCTCCTGAATCTGTTGACAGATTCACCTGGTATTCAAGTTCGGTAATAGCTGCACATTTGTTTATTTGTTAAACACAAAGGCCTGAGCCAGGGCTGGTGTCCCTGCTCTGTGAGAACCCCCAAAGGCTGGGCTCTGCTAAGGCTGGACTCTGAAGCATTCGCATCTCACAGCTGGGCTTATCTGATTTCTAGTAAGGTGCAAGTTCCACCCAAAATTTTTTCCCTAGTCAGGATGTTTATAATCACTCCTGGAGGCTCTTTCCCTTGTCAAATTGGATCAACCAATTGACCAACAGATTAAAAAATTATTAAGGGTGGGGAGGAAGGACAGACACACACACACACGCACGCCCACACACAAAGGCTATGAGTACTCCGCCTTTGTGCTCATATGGGCTTTGTTTCCTTGGGAATCCAGCTCCTAAAACAGGCAGCAGCTGTGACAAGAAGTGAAATCTAGCAGCAGAGCAACAAGACTGATGATTTGCAAGCCTTTTGGTTGTGGGACTTGCAACACCCATCCCTTCTAAAAACATGTTAGAGGAATACATCAGGGTGCATGCGTAGCAAAGAAAAGCATGAAAAATCCAGTGCGGTAAGCAGATTTTTTTTGTAGTCTATTACTGTAAGAAGTGAAGTGTCATCAAGTGCCCTCTGTGCAGGGAGATATTTACAGTGTGCATCCATCTCCCCTGGGCCCGATCCTGTGATGCCTGCCAGGAACGCTCGCACTAAATCCCTGGCAGAGGAAACACTGCTTTTACCAGGCCTGACAAAACATAGGGTGCAGATAACCTGGGTTCAGGAACGAGCGGTCCCAAACCAGGTCAGATTAGCAACCCACAGCCCCCTCATGCAGGCCAGGGACCTCTGTTCTGCTGCTGTGGCCGCTGCTTGCCCTGTGGCAGCAGCTACACCTGCTGCCTCTCGGATTTCTTTTCCAGGTATCCGGTGGCTTCACTATCAGATCTTTCCGGTGTACAGGCAGCGTCTCCAGTTTCCAGGTCCTGTCTCACTGTCAGCCAGCATCCCCTCCGGCCTCCTTCACCCAGTAGCTGGGTGCTGTGGGGCCCACTTGGTGCCAGTAACTTCGGGACTGTCACCCCGGCCCCTGCCGCAAGCACTACAAGTCCCGTCGTGCCGCGGGGCGCTGGAGGCCCCACGGCGGGGCCGCGGGCTAGCTGCCGGTGGAGCCGCCTGCTCGGAAGTACGGCCCGGCTCTCAGCGCTGCCCCGATATCCCGGGCAGCAAGGCCCGGTGTCACCCTCCGCGCCTCCGCAGCTTCGCACCCCGTCTCCCATGCCGCGGGCGGCGGCCGTGCGTCCGCCGCCCGGGTGGCGCTTTGCCGTCAGGCACCTGTGCGGGCGCCCCGCCGCGGTACCGTTGGCGCGGGAACGGCGGCGAGGCGGAAGCGCGTTGCCGGGGGGACGCGGCCTGGCTCGGCGGCGGCACCGAGATGAGCGGCAAGGAAGGTGATGGCGGGGGCGGGTGTACCTCCTCTCCCCTCCTCTCCCCCCTCCCTGGCCCGGCGGCGGTCGGAGCCGGTGGCTCCCCGGTGCGTGGCGCAGCGCGGCTGCGGGCCCCCGCCGGGGCGAGGCCGGTACCGCGGCCCCCTGAGGCTCGGTGCCGGCTCCCCGCCAGAGCGGGGCCGCCCGGCGCGCAGGGGCAGGGGCGTGGGCGGGCGGCTGTCGGTGCCGGCGCGCCGCCTGCCGCCGCCGCCGCCGAGGGGCGGTCCCGCCGCAGCTGGGGCCGGCGGCTGTGCGGGCCCTCGGGGGCCGGCTGAGCTCCCTGCACCGGCGGGAGGGAAGAAGGCGCGGGGAGCTGGGGCTGGCGGAAGCGGGCGGGTGGTCCCGCAGCTGGGAGGGGCCGGGAGCCCCTGCCCTCCTCCAGTGGTTCGCTTCAGCCGTGCCACGGAGCCCTCCCTTGGAGCGTTTCTTCAGAGGCCTTATCACCTGCTCGCTCGGGCTTTGCAGCCACGTCTGTGAATGCCGTCTCAGAAATCTTCACTCCTGGGGGTACAAAAATAATCGCAAAGCCAGCGAGCGAGCACCTGTTAGGTGCCTGTAGCCGTAACTGACTTTCAATTACGCAGCACTTGCTTTGCGGCCTGCGTGGTGGCCGTTGCGCAGGCCTCCCTTCAGCCAGCAAGAAGGCTCTGCAACAAGGAAACCAATATTTTGGTTTCTTATTTTTTAAAATTAAGGTTAAGTTACTGTTATTGCACTCCCTGATTTTCTGAGAGTCAAGTTGTTGGTAATTCAGTGGAACCTCTTCCCTCTCTGTTTCTCTCTTCCCTCCACCCCCTGCTCCCCACGCTTCGGGAGGGCCTGTTTTTTCCTGTAGCTCGTTATGATGTTCCCAACTTTCGGAATACTGTAGAGAGTTTAAGTCTCTGCACTATTTCAGGGGCTGGGTTTGTAATGTTTTCAGCTGCTACAGGAAAAACAAAACCCTGAACTCATGTCCTAACAGAAAAGAAGGAAAAAATGATTTTCAGTTTCCTCTTTTAGAAAGTAGCTACGCCCACTTCTGGTTTTGGTTTGGGATAATAAACAATTAAACGGAAACATTTTAAAATCCAGTGTTCTTCTGTAACTTTTAAGTAGCTTCCTTTTGTTCTTCTTTTAAGGAAATTGAGAGAATTCCACATATTCAAAAAGGTATGCTTGTATGTAGGAGTTTGCCAAATTTTGGCCTCTGTTAGGAACACAAAGTATACAGCCATCAGAAAAAGGAGGTAGCAAGAGGAAGGAATGGTTAAAACATGAGTGACACAATGAGCCAGTCCTAAGGGAAGGAGGGAGAATAGGAAGAAAAGTTACAAAGTATAAGTCAATAGTAAAGCACAATCCAAAAGAGGTGAGTTCTGGGTGAGAATTTGAAAAGGGAGGCTAAGGAAGATATGAGAGGCTAGGAAAGGGAAGTTAAGGAAAGTTTTAGAAATAAGGCCAGTTGAAGGGAACATCTGTATTAGGGTGAAAAGAGAAGAAGCTGGTTAATGGGCAGAGTGCAAGGACCTAGGATGCTATGCTGCTGGAGATAAACCTGCACTCCTGGATAATGGTGGTCTACTTAAATTTTGCCTTGCTTCTTTTTCTGATTACTGAAGACTCATGACATGAATAATTACAGTAATGAAAAACTTGTAGTTTTAATGACTTCTGTCAAGCTGACTATTTAAAATAATTTCCTCCTAAAAAAAAGGAGGGGAGGAAAAAAAAAGGTCTAATCCTGTAGTCCCTTGCTGACACAAGGATTTTCATGCAGTCAGTCCCTTACAGAAAGGAGACATAGAAAGGTGTGAAGACCTTACAAAAAAAAACCTTGAAGGACTTGAGATCCTACCACACTCATGCATTGAAATTGGTACGATGTTTTTCTGGTTTTCACTGGGACTGTGGTGGAAAAAGTAGCATGCTAGGGTGAAGATGACGTCAGTTGGTAATGAGGTTCGTCTAGTCACCTCATTCTATTCTGTAAAATATGGCTACAGTCAGGAATGCTCTGAAGATAGCATTCAGCGCTGGCAAAACTACTTTATTTTAAATACATTTCTGTGTGTGTATCTTCTATTGATAGGATCGGGTGGGTTCAGAAAACGAAAGCATGACAATTTTTCACATGGTCAAAGAAGAGAGGAAAAAGAGAATCTTAATCCATCTTCACCTTTGATGACATCTTTTAAATGTAAGTAAGCATTTGGAAAGCCAGATTATGAAAACATGTGGGGTAGAAATTGCTAGGGAGTTACTAGTATTTAGTGATGGAATAAACCAGCTTTCTCTGGGGGAGAAACTTGAAGCTGGTTGGACTCATACTTCATACATTTAGAAGCTGGTGTTTTGCTTTTTGTGCCATGAAGTCCTCAGAGTGCTATTTCACATAGCTCCACCTGACTCATGACTTGCTCCCCTTTTCACCCTACCTCCTGTTCCCTCTCCCCCCCCAGCTTGTGCTGAACCTGATGCTAAGCAAACTCCATGAGTGTTCAGCCAGACAAAAGATGACCAGGCCCTTTGATGGCAGAAACCTGTAAGATCTGCAGAGGTGTGATACAAAATCTGAGCCATGGGGACGAAAGTAGGAGATGGCTACCTTTGGGGAGACTGAGAAGGCTTCCCGGTGAAGCTGTTGACCTTAGCTCTGGTGCATAGGTGATTAATGTTCTTCAGTGTAAATCTGGATGCATTGATTTGTGAGTTGGTAGCTGTTTATACACGTACTTTCTAAAAATAAGAGTTTACCTAACTGATATAGACCTGTACGTAGACACTTATTTCAGTTTGAATGCCTTTTAAAAATCACCTTATATTTTGATTTCTTTAAATAAGCAAGTGTAAACTTCCTTCCAACCAAATTGTTTTCACAGGATTTTGGACAAACCTGGTAAATGTAGTTGAACTTTCTCATTAGACAAGCCCTAACAAGGCAAAGTTGAGCTTCCAAAATGACAAGCCTTGACAGAAGAAGAAAGGAGATGTGATACAGGAAACAGATTAATTCTTGGTGTAGAATTTTCCCCATCCCCCCAGTTTTTTTATGAAGCTAAGGAGAGTGAAGAAGTAAGAGCTGGATAGCTGTTATAGACGGTCACTTTAACATTGTATAATTTTCTTGCTTTTTTTAAAACAGAAATTTCTGGTTTTCCATGTAAGTCAGCTTGGCAGATAATTAACTTTGACCCTTAAACTTTTATATTGAACAACGTACATACACTTGCACTTTAATTGAGTAGTGCAACTGTACTTTCAACTTCAATTTTTCACCCTCCAGCATGTCAGCTTATCATAAGGTTGCCATTAATTCGAATTCAAAACAACACTTGATTCCCTCCTTTCCCATGACATCCAGCCAGCAGTGTTTGGTTAATGTCTAAAAGGAGGTAAGGGACACAGTTTATTCACCTTTTCAAAGATCCACTCCTTGTGTTGCACTAGTGCTTGTAAGCCCCGGATGGAAACATTGGTGGTCTTTGTCTCCGTGCCAGGCACAAGCAAGCTGTGAACCAGAGTGGCGCACTATTTCTATGTATGTTGCCTGAATCTAAACTTAAATGTGTAAAATTAAATGGTTATACACATTTTGCTCTTTTTTGTGTCTTTGGAAAAATGTTGTGCTTGAATTGACATAGTTATCTGTTGGCACTAAAGATTTCTAAAAAATTAATCTTTTGTAATAATAAGTAGTTTAAAACCAAAGAGTATTCTGTTACATCTTTTTTTCGCTTAATACATTTTAAATATGACAGCTCAGTGATACTGAGAGTAGATAGTATCTTGGTTTGCAAGGTTAAGTTCATTAAATGTCATTTTTAGTGGTCTGATTCTGCACCACTAAAATCAATAGAGTCTTAGTCTTTGCTTTCAGTGATAGATTAGACATTTAAGTGGAAAGCGGGGAGGAAGGGCTGTGTGGTCTTGACATGTTAGCCTGAAGCATCCCCCAAGTTCTAATCCTTTGCAATTTTAGGCAACAGTGCAGTAGGTTTTCTTGCATCCTTTTAGGCTAAAGATTACCATATTTGTCTGTATGTTTTACTTCAGGTCACAAAACACTGCCTAGTAGTCCTTAACAGGTTTAAAATCTAACTTAAAAGTCTCAAGAGATTGAGGGCATTACTAATACTATAGATCTTCCAAATAGTGAATTTCCTGGTAGATTAAATCGTAAATGGTCATTGGAAGTGTCTTATATGGCATCCTATGAAGGAAAGTACCAGTCACCCTCCCTCAAGTTCCTGTCACTATGATCTGAGGGAGAATTTCTTAATGATAATTCAGTGGCGGACTTGACTCTCACAATTTGGAAGAGACACACCAGTCAGACATGTGAAAGATTTAAAAGATCTGTAAGACCATTTGTGACTTATCTTAAAGTTTCAGAAGAAGATTGAGGAGAACAGATAAAAATAAGAGGAACCATGTTTTTATCAAGGTGATCAGATACACAGTTACTTTTTAGCTTAATCTAAACTTTGCTTGCCAGCAAACTGCTACACTTTCCTAATGGATATTCACTTTTCTAAAGGATATTCACTTGTCAGGCCCTTGAAAAAAGTAACCTCTTAACTCATTTTCACCATCTTCTCACACAGACACTTTAACACCTCAGACAGTTACGCAGGAAATGTGTTAGATTTTTTATAAGTATCTATTACTGGTTTACTTAGTGGAATAATATTCTATAAAATATTAATGGTGTCTGTGAGGCATTATTAACGTTTGACTGTGATAACCAGATAGACATAATCTCTTCTTTGTGTTCATTGTAGTTAATTTACATCAGTAAGTCAGAAATCTTATTTTAAGTAATTGATTGCACTTTGCTTTAGTACTTCTAGTTCTTAGTGATATTAAAATATTTGACTTTTGGCCGAGTCTCGTGGGGATGTGAAATGCAGCCTTTCTTTTTACTAATTGGTGCATTTTTGACAGCGTATGTGCCTCAGTCAAATGCCTTGTTTGTTTGTTTTGTTTTAGGAAGTGGTAAATCTTACTTACTCATGATTGTAGGATTTTATTTTTTAATTTATCTTGCTGAGTTTGAGTGAAATTTTAAGTCAGTTTCCTGAACAGCAGTATTGCAGAATAGATTTTACTAGTTAAAACAAGTATTTTGCCTTAAAATTGTTTGGGCTGCCTTAAAGCATTAAGCTTTAAACCTGACTTAGTAAGCAGAAGTAGTACTGAAGGTGAATTTTGCAGCTCCAACAGGCAGCGGGCAGTGGTGGCCTCTGCAGCTGTGCCCCACACTGGAGCAGCTGTGCTGCCTGCCTTGGGAAAAAGCATCCCCGGGGAAAAGGCTGGTGCGGCTGGTGCCCACAAGCAGTTACTGTAACTCAGGCTTTCTGCTCTTCCCCTACACTGTGTACATCTGATAAACCTGCTTGTTACTGTAATGATTGACTCTGCAGCATTTCAGCTGGAGCTCGACACCAGGCACGATAAATATGAACGGCTTGTGAAGCTCAGTCGTGATATAACTATCGAAAGCAAAAGAACAATATTTCTGCTCCACAGATTTACCAGGTGAGTTACATGAAGCATTAAAGTGTTCATAGAAACCTAGAAGTTGCCTTGCAGGGTTCCCTGTATTTGTGATTAAAAGCTGCAATGTTCTGTTGAGTGGAATTTAATTAACTTCCCATAAACATTCTTTGCAGTGGATGTGAGCTAATGAATGCACACTCCAGTCAGAGAACTGAAAGATGCTGGTTCAGGTTTCTCAGTTGATTTGATTGGCGTGTTGAACAAGATCAGAGTAGTAGAGTGTAACAGTAGATGAGAGCTTTCCAGCTTTCAGCAAGCTGGGAGAGAATTTTTGATTTTTGCAGCCCTGCCCTTGGTCATCAGTGCAAAAAGGAGGTGACCTGGGATCTGTTTACTTCATCCTGCAACCTAAGAGGCTTTTGTGTGAAGTTTTGAGCTTCTACATGTTTTGTGTTCTCATGAGCCTTCAAGCAATTATTGGAAGCCCCAGACAAAATAGAAGAATAACAGGAAAATGTGAAGCTTTGCATAGGCTGTTGTATGTTTACTGTACATGTCAAACATTGGTCTAACGCTGTTATAGCTATAACAGCTCTCCCTCTTTTTTTCCCCCAAATTTATTTTTTGTAACTTATCAATGCATTTCAGCAGAAATAGCAACTATTTATAGTTACCATAGTAGTAACAGTTATAAATAGGGATTATGGAGTTGCCCTCTTGTGAACTTTGTCGTCTTCTGCGAAGAGGCGTGATAATTCTAGTAACTGCTACAGCCTTGACTGTAAATAGCTACTCCCTCTGCAGGGGCTACATAGCTGGGAACTGGTAGAGGAAAGAACAACACAAAACTTCTCTTTACTCTGAATTTTAGATTCCTGTTTTGTAAGACATTCCTGTTTTTGTGAGAGTGGAAGCTTTCCATGCTGTATTTTTATTTCCCTCTCTTTTGCTTTTAGCTATTTTTGTGGCTTTACTTTCAGAAATCTGTTTGCTTTTAGATGTTTTCTCAAGACCAGTCTATCAGTAGTTCCTTAAATAGACTATAAATTAATATACCATATAAATTATTTGGGGGTAGGGGAGGGGGAATTTTAAAGCAAATTATAGAAACTAAACTTTAAATGCCAAGTATGTATTGTGGTTGTGAATCATATAATTCAGGAGTTCCCAAATAGCATAGTCCATAGTTACTTCCTTAAAAAAAAAAAAAATCACATGTAGGAGTAGATCATGTATTGTATTTTGCAATACTTTAATGTATTGCAAAATACTGATTTTTACATTTTTTTTTTTAAGAGGACTTCTGCAAGTACTGCTAGTTTCCCAGAATACTTTTTTTAAGCTTTTGTATGTGTTTCTCATTGTTCTTTCTTAAGCAATAATTAAAACTCATCTGGAATAAACATCACACTACCAGAACTGTGTTTGGCTGGTTGATTATTTTCATGGTAAGAATCTACAGAATTTCAGAATCTGCCATAGGTATCAATGAAAGTTAAACTGTTTCTCATTCCAATATCACTTTGCTTTTTCTTTGTGAAGCCATTGAAAATGTATTGGTTAGTAAAAGAAAATGTATAATATTTTTTAGCTGTTTTCTCATGTTTTGAAAGCTGCTCTTTCAGTTTCTGTTTTATGATTGCAGTGCACCCAATGGGGAAGAAATACTAAATGAATCTGAAGTCAAGCTAGATGCTGTCAGACGGAAGATTAAGCAGGTTGCACAAGAACTGATTGGAGAAGACATGTATCAGTTCCACAGGGCTATATCTCCAGGTAAATTATTTTAAAACGGAGGTGTGCTATTTTGCACTAAGCTCAGTTTCTGTTTACATTGCAGTGCTTCCTCTGCATGCCACACATCTGAATTTGACACATTTCTGTGCTTATAAATTAAGACTCAGATTAATCTTTGCTATTAGCAAAGTTAGCTTTGGTACTGGAGGGGCTATTTCCCTACAGTCTTCTTATCATTACAATTAGATGAAGATTTAAATGTGAGACAACAACTGCCAAAATTTGGACCCTGACCTAAACTGAAGTTGGGAGTAGTTTTAACGAATGTGCTGGCTGGTCTTCTCTGACTGAGAGGACTATGTGCAACAGACTCATTTACCCCACCTGAAGAGTTATAACTTCTGGGAGGAGAGTGGGAGCAACTATCTTGTGAAATTATCTCATTTTGAGTTAACAAAGTTCATTAATTAAAATCCTTACATTAGCATTTTCTTTCTTCTGAAGACTTAGAATGTTTCTGCCTCTGTGTTACAAGCATTAAATCAGTTTATATCTGTTTCAATCGCATCTTTTTATGGTTATCTCTGTAAATAGTAGTCTTTAGCATCCTTGAGATATCAAGTCCTAGTGCTTTTATGACTCTTACATATTTCTTTGCTGAATCTTTGCTGGCAATCTGAATCTTACCTAAAGCTGTTATGCCTTGTTTATGGCAACATATGAGTAAAATATGTAGCTGCTTCTTTGAATCTTGGTCGTGGTATGAAAGTGTCTTGTGTTTATCAATCTTGTTTTAAGCATCTTGGAATCCTGTATATCTTTCCTTGTTCATGCAAGATTTCTTCAGCTGAGGAGAGATTAAGATTTGCCTTGAATGATTTAATTGTTTAAAAATGCCTGTAGAATTGATTTCATAAACTGTCTTCAAATCCATCTATGTAATTTACAGGACAAACAGTGCACATGTTAACTTGTACTTAGGTCTTACACAAACTTAAGTTTGTTAAGAGTGAGATAGCTCTTAAGTGAAAGCTCAGTGTGGCACTTCTGAAGCAGAAGGAGCTTGCCATGCCAGTCTTAAATGGCTCTACTTCAATTCCACAGTCCTCTTACCTGTGGTCCATTGGGTTGTTCAAATGAAATACAAGTAGTTATTCTTAGAAGAGCCACTTACAATCTGTGTGCATTTTGCTACTATTTATAGATTAGTAATGTAATGAGGCAATTAAAAGAAAGAGAGAATTCAAAACTGACACTACAGATGACCTCAAACTGTGAACAATAGTAGTCAAAGTATATTATTAGTATCTTGAAATGCTGAAGATGTGTTTGGTTTTTCATTTTAAGAACTGCTTATAAAGCTGAAAATCCTTACATTCAGTTTTATAAACAAAAATTTTGAAAGCTTAATTGAGACTTGTAAAGCTCATCTGAATAACCCCTGGTGTGTAGTCCCATGTGAGTCATTATTGCTATCTATAGAACAACAGCATTTGTGGTCTGCTACTTCATGAATCTTTGTGAGACCTCATAATGCAAGCTATTATCAGCCTTGCCATGTGAACAAAATTGTTGTGGGGTAACCAGTTATGCTGCATCAGCTGTCTCACCTGAATTATCTCTGTTTTCTTAGTATGTGGCTTTGTGTGGGTAAATTCAAGGAGGCATACCTGCCTCTGTTTATACCGAGGGGCAGCTTGCCTGGAATTAGCTTACATTCGTCCTGGATGTAACGGAGTAGCCGTACGTAGCAGACACATAGAAACTTACCGCACGGTAACTTCTGCATGTACCCATGTCTTAGAAACCAAGTGAGCAAATGTGATGCTAGGTTTCTAATTCCAGATTCTCTCCCCTGAGTAAAACAAACTACTGGTTTTGGTTTTTAAAAAATACATATTTTCCAACCTGAAAAGTTAGATTTTTTTTTAATGAAAGCTATGTAAACTTAAGCTAGCCATAGCAACCTGAAAATAAAGAAATCAATGAAAAAATTTCTGTTCAGGTTTGCTTTGTGTATTTGGTAAATATTCGTACACAGTCAGCTACACTGATTCTCCGGCATAATTGATTTCTGACTCTCATGAAGATCTCTGTTAATATTAAAACTCTTTAGAAAACAACTGAAAGTATGCTATCAGAAACAGTTCGGCATTTCTAAAACTTTTCCCCAGTGTTTTAAATCTCAGACTCTTAAAATGAATAAGATGAATTTGTCCATTGTTGAACAGGCCAAATTACTATAGACCTCCAGTAGAGGAAGTTAGAGGCCTGCTGCATGTGTATGATGACTCAATGCCTCCACAGCTACACAGCTTTTAGAACAGAATAGACTCTTTCGGTTGTAAGGGACCTATAACAATCATCTAGTTTAACTGCCTGGCCACTTCAGGGCTGACCAAAAGTTAAAGTGTGTTATTAAAGGCATTCTCCAAATGCCTCATAAAAACTGACAGGCTTGGGGCATTGATCACCTCTCTAGGAAGCCTCTTCCAGTATTTGACCACCCTCTTGGTAAAGAAATGCTTCCTAATGTCCAGCCTAAACCTCCCTGGTGCAGCTTTGAACCATTCCCATGCCTCCTATCACTGGATCCCAGGGAGAAGAGATCAGCACCTCCCTCTCCGCTTCCCCTCCTCAGGAAGCTGTAGAGAGCAATGAGGTCACTCCTCAGCCTCCTTTTCCCGAAACTAGACAAACCTAAATTCCTTAGCCACTCCTTATAGTACTCTCCTTCCAGCCCTTTCACCAGCTTTGTTGTGCTCTTCTGGATGTATTCAAGGGCCTTCACATTCCTTCTTAAGTTCTGGGGCCCAGAACTGCACACAGTTATATATACAACAGCACATCCCTAACACTTACATGGGACTTGGAGCGAGGTTGTCGTAGAACTAAAGAATTTTCTTACTACAATCTTAAGACAATGTAAGAGAATGAATCTTACTGACCTCTCTAGGTAAAAAGAAAGGATGGCAAAGAGGTATTAGTACACTAAATGATAAGGAGGAGGAGAAATAGACTCTGCTGTCCATCTTTCCAGCAATTAGATATGCAATCTCTCAAACAAATGCTTGAACTTTGCAGTTTTATCGACAGAACTAAAAGACAGAAATACGCAGCCCCTCATTGCATTTCTGGAGTTAGAAACGGGAATGGCTGTACTTTCACATTTTTCCTCTCTTCAGGTGACATGGGTAAGTGGCAAGTGTGTGGAATCTCATTGGTTTTATAATACTACTTGGCCCTGAGATCTCTCCATTGTTTCTGTAATTAAGTAGTTCTTGCCTCATTAAGAAGACTGTATATAAAATCCAGCTGAAATAAATTGCCTTCATTCCATTTCTGTAGGTCATCCACAGCATCTACTTAAATTTTAGCTCTTCTGCATGATGCTCCTTTGTGAGGGGAGTTTGTGCCAGCTGGTGTCCATTGTGCATGTGTTGGAATATATGCATGTGTCACTGAGAAAACAGGGAATGCATTTAGGCATTAAGTGAGCTTGTGTGTATGAAAAGTATTAAATGCAAATTTTTAGCCACAGCTTTACTCTTACCTTGTTGATTAAATCCTCCGCGCTCCAGTTAGTCATTGGGATGGCAAAAAAAAAAGGGAATATGCAGTCTTAAAGACTTGTAGATCTTGATTGTGCTGAAGCATGGATCAAGGAGGTGTTGGAGATGTGAAGATGCTTGATATCAGGATGATGAAGCTGAGATAGAGAACCTAGAGACATGAAGAATGAGGGGACAGTTAGATAAAGAGCAACTGTGAGAGGGAATGCTTTATTCCCCCTGGCCCCCACTGTTTATGAAGCACTGTAATTGGGAGGGAAACAGTGATAAGAGTTAAGAACCTTGCTTTTAGTTTTGCTTTTTTTTTTAAAGTCTAGTGTTCTTAATTGTTGCTTTGCTTTTTTTCACAGTGGAAAAACCTTGCATGCCTGATTGAAAATAAATGTAGCTAGGAAAAGTGCTAGATCTTTTGTCTTTATGTATTTCCTAGAGCTGTAATTCTTGACCTTCCTTTCACCTAGTTTTCAATTCTGGTTTTATATTCTAAAGAAATTCTGGAGAACTAGTTAAAAAGCTTTTTATGAACAAAAACATTGCCATTAAACTGCTTTTTTCTTCATAAAAGAATAAAGAAACGCCTATATCCCATATCTCAAAAGCAGCATGTCCAATTAACCTCAAACTTCCTAAAAATACTCTCCTTTGTCTTGAAACCAAACATGAAACATCCTCCTGTTCCCCACCCTACCTCTCACAGAAAGAGTAAAAGGGATCAAAACTGGGCTTGCAATGGAAACCATCGTAGCAGTGTTAACTGGAGAATCATGACTGTCTACATAATAAAGCTGCCTAATAGATATTTTATTCAGTATAATAACTGTTAGGCTATAAATAGAAGAGTGCTATGAGTATAATGCTTGGGAATATTGTTTGCCACTGGTAATTGTTAAATGCTTTTTTTGGGGTTACTCCAAGCAGTTGTTCTTTTGACTTGAAGATAAAACAATTCTGGCAGAGCACTAAAGGAGTTTCATGCTTTCCCTCATTAAGAATAGTGCTAATGGCACGCAGGACGTTTCCCCAAAGGACACTTGCATGAGCTCAAACACTGAGTATAGCACTAATTGAACAACAACAAAAACTGATGACTGTTTTCTACACGTTTCTTAACAGTACAGATTGTCCCAGGGGATAATTAAACAAGCAAACAAAGAGATACTGAAATAATGAAGTCTTTTTTTTTAATGTAGAGCTCTTCATTTGTTATGTTAGAGTGTTCTGCTTTGTTGATATTTTTAAAGCCTTACTATTTGTAATATAGAATTCCTGCTCCTTTGCCCCACTTTGCAGTGTATACCTTATATATCCTGTGAGGAAACGTGTACTGTTTCTTTAAAATTGCTGTGAGACTGTGCAAGAAAAGGACTGCAAAAAGATTGTATGAATTTTTGAAGGGGAGGAAGAAATTTTATATACGTATGCATGTGTGTTCAGGTATTTATATATACATATTTAATTTGAAAATACTAAGGAAAATACCACTAGTGTACAGGAAAGACCCATACGAGCCTTAAAGACAGGAAAGAGGGTGCTCTGCAACGTGTCAGGACATACGGAATTATTCTAAGCATGTTCTAAATCTGCTTGGCATAAATGCAAAACTTGTGTAATGCAGAGGGAAACTAAGAGTTGTTTGATAGGTTGGCATTGTATGGGATTAAATGGAGTACCTTTTTAACATGATTTTGTTGAAGGGAATATCTAGCTATTTGAAGAGTTACTCAGTTTTTTGTCCCTTAACAGTAAGGGCACATGAGAGAACTGTAAGGCTTTTGAGGTGTTAAAATATTTTCTATAGGGCAGCTTGTCTGAAAAACCTCTTTGAGTGGTCGTCTGAACTACGTGGTGATGTTTTTACAGTGAGGTCCTTAGATTCTGCTGGAAGCAAGTATAGGTGTTGTATTATCTTCACAGCTGATAGCCATACACAAGACAAAATATGGAATGAGGACCCCATAATTCTTCTGGGGCTTCTTCAGTAGCGTGGCGCAGAGTGATGATAGTAGATGCAACCAGAGCATTGCTGGCTGACCTTTCTGTTTGCCGTATGCCTGTGCTAGCAGCAGCGGTGAGCGGAGTGGTGTGCACAGCGAAGCTCATTAGCTCTTTATCATGTCTGCACTTGCTCTCAATAGGATTAGATGATGAGGCTGTAAAATGTCAGCACCTTGTCAGAACTGTTGCTCTGTGACTGCTTCTGATGATGATGATGCGGGAAATTCTGTGTAAAAGTTCAGCATTGACGCAGTCTAACACATAATTTATCTTGTGCAGGCACTATTTGTGTTCTGAGAGAACGATATAAAGGAGCTTATTTCTGTCTCCTGCCTTATGCCACTTAGAGACACTTTAGGTGTGTAATCATACTGCAACAAACTGCATTGCTGGATTGGACAAAAACAGTTAAGTCTGAGGGATGAAAAGAAAATACTTAAATTGTGCTGGAATACTGTTTCTGTACATACTGCAGTATGTAGGACCACCAGGCATGATGCTGTAAGAAATGCTATGGGGATGAGTGAGGTCCATCCAAGCAGGCCAGACTGAAATTACTGATTATTTAAGTAATATTTTTTTTTTTTGG
The DNA here is from genome assembly GCF_036417535.1 of Chlamydotis macqueenii. Lineage (NCBI taxonomy): Eukaryota > Metazoa > Chordata > Aves > Otidiformes > Otididae > Chlamydotis > Chlamydotis macqueenii. The sequence continues at coordinate 97,725,940 of NC_141558.1, read as the reverse complement.
TGTTGTATGAAGAATTTGAATTAGAACACAAACTAAAGGAACTATCCAGGTAATTATTTCTGTGTTACCTGTTTTTTTTCTTTGTTCTGAACTTTTTCACTCATAATATGGAAAGAAAATCTCATACTTAAGCTGTGCTAGCTACTTCTGTATTTGTAAACACCTTTGTATTTCTGGAGTAATACCAAGGTAAAGAACTATTCTGCACATCAGGAACAGTAGAAGTAGGCCAATTTTTTTTCGTCTTAAGAAAGTTTAAAATCTGTAGTAAAAATAGGTGGCATATTTAATCATCGGTTGGCGATACAAAGGAAAAGGTTTTTACTGCATGAGGAAGGTATCAGGAATTGTAAATGTCTCACCCAGGAAAACACTTGAATACACCTAAAACTTGAAAGGAAAGCTATCCATGAAGGAAGCGATCAGCTTGCTGCAAGATGGTGGGAAAACATAACAACACAGGAACAGGATGTAACTGAAGAACTAAAGTTCATCTCTTTGCTATTGTAGGTGAGAGGTAAAATGCCAGAAATGGAAACAAAGTTTCCTGATTATACTGGAAAATTAACGGAATTTGCAGTGAATAAGCTAATATTTATCAGATCTAATTTTGTTAATTTCTTTGTTGCTCTGTTTTGTTACTTTATCTGTTTCTCTGATGTTCTCAGATCACTAAGTGTGCCATGCATCTTTGTCAAACTGATTTTTTTCACCTCCCAAGTTGCTTATTTGAAACTTGCTACCTTCAACTTGTTGCATTTTACTACCCTTTGATTATTTCTGGTTCATGCTTTTTTTCGAGGTTCTTCCAGGGGAAGTGAAAAATCAGCAACTGCAAAGCCTCTCACTTTTCACTTTCTGCTGCAGGGTTTGTATGTCCATACGTAAAAAGTTAATACAAACCTGAGAAAATGAAAATGAGAAGCTGTGTAGAGTCTTTTAAAGATGTGTGCTGTGGATCGCACCAAAGAAAGATTGTTCTTTCCTAGTTCTAACTTAAGACCTAACTGTCTTAAAGTCCTGCAGTACTATTATGGCAAATACTGCAGTTATTTACATGAAAAACTGAAAATAGTGATGTTGTTTGTCTTAGAAAATGGAGGAGACCTTGTGCTCTGGCTCAGGAATTTTTTTCGACCCTGCAGCTGTTAACATCAGTCATTCACAGACCAGAGCTCTCCAGCCTTTACAGGAACCAAGTGCAGGTGGAACATGAGAAAAGGCTAAGAAAAATCCGAGAAGTTTTTTTGTTTGTTTGCTTAAAAACACACAGGAGAATGTGTCATAGAGGAACTCCATTCTGGGAAACGACTAGTATAGCGCATCGTGATTAGGTTTTTGTTTTGCAGTCATGTGGTGGGAAATAGGGATCGGTGAGTGATGATGTACCTTTTGTACCATCTCACTAGATCTCTACTGATGAGGATAAATGGCCACCATTGGTACTTCTGACGTGCTAGTGAGTTGAGGCTGTTGCATGGAAACAACATTATCTTGAGGAGAACTTTCACTGAAGAAGCTGTGTTGCGTTCGGTGCTCTTCCTTCTTTGATCATTGAACATCCTGGCTGAGTCAGAGCTTCCTTTCTTTGGTATCTTGAATGCTTGCCCTTGAGGCTGTTAGTAGTGTAAAATTTGCCATCTAGCTTTTAAAAAACTATATCAATTATCAAGGCAATCATATAGTGATCCTGGAAGAAACTTGCAGTGTGTGTTTTTGTACCATCTTTCTAGTGGCTGCTTCTGGCCTGTGATTCCTGGTGCACTGTTGAGGGGAGGAGCTGGGTAAGAGAACACAGGCTGTCGTCTGCTTGTGTCCTAACCATTGGTACAGGCTGCTCTGTGAACAAAAGGATACAGAGAAAGAGGAAAGAAAGAGGAAGAAGGTATAGAATAAAAATGAGTTTGAGAAGAAATAGGGAGAGAAGAAGCTTATTTGGCAAGATGGCAGGTAGCATTTGCATTGCTAACCTTAAGAACTGAGAGGCATGAAATCCATTTTAACCCATTTTTTAACTGTTGCACAGATATTTAAAGGAGGAAATGAAATAAACACAATTTTAGGAGGATGCTTTCCCTTGTTGTTTGATCTGTCATTCTGGGTTAAAACTTAATGTGCATGCATGCATGTACATACGTATTGGATGGAATTAGATTTTGTTTACCCTAACCTGACTCCTGCAATTCTTCTATTCTTTAGTCATTTTTAAAGTAGAATTGTCTTTTCCTACCCTTACACACGCATTTGACTCTTAGATTCAGTGGTCGAAGCACTTGTTTTTTTGAAGAAACCTAATTTCCTGCTAAGCTTCTTAAGAGAAACTGCTTAACGTTTCTTTCTCAGAGCTTGAATATGTAGATAAGGATAGATGTCCTGAATATCAGCTGATACAGCTGGCAAAAAAAAAAAAAAGCACAAACTTTCAGGCACAAAATCTCCTCCTTTATAGATGATATGTGCTCAGAAGATATGTCAGTGTAACTTCCTAGTTTTTGTGTAGAAAATACATTTTCAAGATATAAAAGGAAGCTGTTATACTGGGTCACTATAACTTGTCACTAGTACAAGCTGTTTATACAGAGTAATAAAATATCCGAATACCTAAACATTTTGTTACCTTACATCTGTAATTTTAGGAAGTGCTAGTAGAAATAATGTAGTGCTTTTAATTGAGATTTTTGGTCTGTGGACTAGAAAAAAAAAATTACATAAAAGGCAGTCTTGTGAACTATTCCATTACTGGCAGCTCAATCTGTAAATAAGCCAATTTTGGAATAAATCCAAAACAAGAGCATAAGGGGAAAGGTATTGTTGGATGGTGTAATGAAATGGGATGAGGTTTTTCACCTTGGGGATTATTTGCTGAAAATAGCGGATGTCCTACCATTAAGCTGAAACATAATATGTTTAAACATCCTTCTACCTGCACATGGAAACACCTTATTTCAAGGTCTTGGGTCATTGAAGTGTCATGTTGTGGCTACTTCTGGAAGAAGGACTTTAAAAAGAAAAAAAAAAAAAGACAAATATGAATATTGGGCAAAGTAGTTGTAACCAGGATTTGTTACCAGTCTATTTGTAATTTGTAACAACTTTAAATGAGGTTTTGTAAAGCTTACTTGTAAATAGTGGGAGATAGATTCCCTAATTGTGAAAAGGTGACAGTAAATGACAACTCAGACTGTGTGTGCAACATTCACATGGTGGCATTAAACAGAAGGAGTGAGAAGAGTGGAACATGTCAGCTAGAGTGGGACAGCAGGAGGAAGCAAAAACGAGGTGGGGAGTGTGTACATATACATAAGTGTGCCTATATAAAAAATATGTAAAAGTAAATGATCAGGGGAGCCAAACGCTTATCCTGGACAAGGACAAAAATGTATGTGGAGAAGTAGTAAAGTGCAGTGAGCTGAAACTGGAAGTTATAATTGATGGAGAAAACTGTTTACCAAAAAGTTTGAGAGCTGATTTGATCTCTCTGTGAGAACTTGGGAAAATGCCACGTTGACACTTCGTACGTGATAGTCTTCTCCACAGATAGCAGAGAGAGATTCTCACAGATGTTATCGTGCTGAATGCTGCTGTATCTGGTAGCTTACAGCTTATCCACAGAAAAAGCCAACATTTCATAATGAATTACTGTCCGTGTTACGTCGGAGGGTAAGTGAGGAAAAGAATGGGTGATGAAATCTACCTCTCTGCAACTTCTGAAGTTATTTATCTTAGAAGATCCCGAGTAGCTTTTATCTAGTATTCTTCTACTGCTTGCGCCCAGAATGCTTTACCTGAATTAAATTGATTGAATTTTTATATTTAATTGGCCTTGCAGCTCCCCGTTTGTGTTCTGATTTGTGAACAGCAGTGCTGAGTGTGGCTTTGGTTGCTGGATGTTTGTTCTGCTTTTGCCGCTGCTGCTGTACAGAAGCATAAAGGGTGCAGGCTGAACTGCCTCCACTCACTTCGCAAATATATACTTAAAAAGAAAAAACAGAGGTCCCTCACCATGCTTTTTGTGAGTGTAATGTGGAAAGCTTTCTACAACTGAATTTTCTCTTGAGCTTACCTCTAGTTTTTCAGGGGTATGTCCACCCTCACCTGTTATTCACATCTATGTTCTCCTTGATTTAGACTTTTTCTTTGACCCAGATGAAGTCTAAATTTGCTGCTTCCTGCGTATCTCCATAGGCTGACGTTCTGGCCCTGTAGAGGTCACCTCAGAATTTTAAGATTATTCTAATGGAACCAGGATTCTACTTCTGGTACCCTTGGGTACCTTCACATTTTCTTACTTTACTCACTGGCAAAACTATTGTCTAATCCTGGCCCTCTGGCAGCGTGATATGGCACTGTCACCTCTCTGCGTCTCTTAAAGTGAAACCATCCCTCTAAAATGGCTCAGAATGGCTCTGCTAGAGCCATCTCTGCCATGTTACACTCTGTTCCTTTAACGTCTTCCTGTGGTGCTTTCTCTGTCCGTAGGTCAGATATACATGTATATTAATTTTATCTTCAAAATTTTTTTTTAGCTTAGTCCTGCCATGGCTGTTTGTTCAAGGTTTGTTTCTACTTTTTTTTTTTTTTCCTACCAACAGTGCCAAATTCAGCTTTCTGCTTAGGAACTTTTCCCACATGCTTTCTCCAAATCTGCTCTCTGCATATAAGGAAAAATGGATAAAACCTGTGAAATTGCTGCCTGAACATTCAAGCTCTTTTCAGATCTCACCTTTGCTATAATACACACAGAAAATCACCATCTGCTAAGTAGGTAGTGAGAGGTAATTGTGGCAGGTGGCTGCAGATGGCATGCAAATCTGGCAGAAGCTACATTTGTTGTCCTGTCTTTTATTTCCTTGCCAGCACACCAGCTCCTTTTATCCCCTTGCATGCCTTGTTTTAAGAGTATAAATTCTTTTGGACAGAGCTGTTGTTCAGTATTTTCTTGCTGGACGTCACAGCCCTGTGTGGTTGATGTTTTTAATTTTTTGTTTGTTTGTTTGTTTTTGTTTGGAGTGATTTATAACAACAGACACTTTGTCCTGAACATGAATTTCACCTAACCTGCATGTTTTAAGGAGCCTGTTGATTAATTCCCACAAAATAGAGAAGAGGGAAATTCAATTTTAAACAAATAACTACTGTTGCTAATAAGATGAAACAAAGGAAACTTCTTTTTCTTTATATATTTGGTTTTTTGGTAGGTGACCTGCCTTCCTTGCTTTTGATTTATCTGCAGTCTTTTTCTCTGCATTTTGTTCTGTGTCTTTGTGAACTTGTGAACTAGTAATCTGCACTCTCCATCATACAAATGCGATATTTTAAAAGCTCCATTATCATAGAATCATAGAATGGTTTGGGTTGGAAGCAACTTTTAAAGGTCATCTAGTCCAGCCCCCCTGCAAGGAGCAGGGACATCTCCAACCACATGAGGTTGCTCAGAGCCCCGTCCAACCTGGCCTTGAATGTTTCCAGGGATGGGGCATCCACCACCTCTCTGGGCAACCTGTGCCAGTGCTTCACTACCCTTAGTGTAAAAAATGTCTTCCTTATGTCTAGCCTGAATCTACCCTCTTTTAGTTTAAAACCATTACCCCTTGTCCTGTCACAACAGGCCCTGCTAAAAAGTTTCTCCCCATCTTTCTTACAAGCCTGCTTTTGGTACTGGAAGGCTACAATAAGGTCTCCCCAGAGCCTTCTCCAGGCTGAACAGCCTCAACTCTCTCAGCGTGTCCTCACAGGAGAGGTGCTCCAGCCCTCTGATCATCTTTGTGGCCCTCCTCTGGACCCTCTCCAACAGGTCCATGTCTTTCCTGTGCTGAGGGTGGGGTACTCCAGGTGGGGTTTCACGGGAGCAGAGTAGAGGCAGAGTAAAGGCAGAATCTCCCTTGACCTGCTGGCCACGCTTCTTTTGATGCAGCCCAGGATACAATTGCCTTTCTGGGCTGTGAGTGCACGTTGCTGGGTCACGTCCAGTTTTTCATCTGCCAGCACTCCCAAGTCCTTCTCCTCAGGAATGCTCTCAATCCCTTCATCTCCCATCCTGTACTGATACTGGGGGTTGCCCCAACCCATGTGCAGGATCTTGCACTTGCCTTGTTGAACCTCATGAGGTTCACATGGATCCACTACTCAAGCTTGTCCAGATCTGTCTGAATGACTTCCCATCCCTCAGCTTGGTGTCACCTGCAAATTTGCTGAAGGTGCACTTGATCCTGCTGTCTACGTCATTGATGAAGATATTAAATAGTACTGGTCCTAGTACAGACCCCGAGGGTCTGGGGAGCTGCTGATCAGTATATTTCTGAGAGTAACATGATGCTTTAGAATGATATTACAGAAGGTTCTGAATGAAAAATGCACTTGGAGTAAAAACTTGAAAATATTGACCTGCTGTGTTCTTGGTCTGGTTTTCATACTTAAGAAGTGTGCTATGTTTCAGTGCTATTTCTGGATTATCTTAATTTTCACTTTTTGCTAGTAACCTTAAAATAGTTTCATTTAAAAGATTTCTGAAAAAAAAAAGAGCATGCTTTATTGCTGGGAAGTTTGAATCATTAGCTTAATTCTTCTGCTATTTTTGCAGGACTTCAAGAGTATGTTGAGGCAGTCTCATTCCAGTATTTTATCAAAACGCGATCTTTGATTAGTGTTGAAGAGATCAACAAACAACTAATATTTACAGCAGAAGACAGGGAAGAAACAACAAACATGGTAAACGTTTTTATTTTCTCATGTGACAAACATTTTCTGGGATGGAAATGCAATGAGGAGGCTTAGTCACATTTTTGGCATCTAATTAAATAAGGCCAGTTAGTGGAATGGTATTAGATATACACGTGGGCTTTGACTCACTTGTTCAAAACATGCTTTTTATTCTGACAAGTAGTAAACTAAATCCGCAGGATACAAGTTTATAAATTCAGAGCAAACAAAACAACTAGTGGTAGGGGGAAAGATCCAGGATAGTGAAATACTAGCAACCAAGTGTAGAGGAGGGATTTTTAATGGCTGGGACTGCCTGCAAGTCCTATTGGTGTATAGTGATGTAGCAGAAGTTGGGGAAGATAAACGAACCCAAGGCAGGATGAACTGAGTGGAATTTTACTGAGCTGTTACAGGAGGCACTGTATTCAGCTTCCGTTAAAATGCACTGCATATGTCTTAGCTTGGGCATTTGTCACTTCCCTGGAGTTGATCTTGATGCCTCCCTTCAGAGGACAAGCTTGTGTCCTGTCATACTGTAATCCTAGTACCATATCTACTGTTTCCTGACTTGCCCATACTCCTACCCTGCCCTAAACGGAACTTTTTGCATAGGGGCAAATTACTGCCACTGACCCCCGGGAGTACAGTTTGATTGTTTTCAGGGGACGAAAGGCAATTTTGTAGTTATGTACAGAAATACACATGCAGTGCACAGTAATGCATAGCACCGCTGCTTTAGATGGATTCCTGAGTCTGCTTCTGTTGAAGAGATTCTGCTGTAAAGCACTTTTTATTCTTTCTTCATTTTCTTGGTAAGGTATTTGCAAAGAAGCCACGTTTTTAGCTTAAGTTCATTTGTTCTTACCAGAGGCAGACCCATTGTGGCATGCTTGTTTTAACAAAGTGTGACGCTGTTAACCTCTGCATACATGCCCTATGACCAGGTTTGCGAATTTGGGTGGATAGCATGTTATGGGAACAAGGGAACAGAAAGAAAACTGTGTTGTCTCCCAAGTTACTGATATTTTTGACAACGAAAGTATTGGAAACTTGGATAAAGGAGCAAACCTGTAACTTTGTGATGAGTTTTCTTCATTAAGTTTTTTTTTTTTTTTTTAGCTATTTTAATGAGTTCAGTTGATACAAGATGGATCTGAGAACTATATGAATCAGCTTCTTGTAAAAAATATATTTTTAAATTTTAAGATACAATTACAAAATGATATGATTTAGTTTCATAATGCAGACTCTTTTTGATTGTTGAATGCTTTGGTAGCATTTAGGGAAAATGTAAATCTATTATGCTGAGATCTGTCAGCCCCCAAAAAAAAAAAAGCAACTACAAATAAATGTTGGTGCAAAGACGTGGTAGTTCTGTTTGCAAATAGAGATGGTAGAAGCAGGGTATATTTGTCATGCTTGCTAGAATGGAAATCACATCTCAAGTGGAAATGATGCTTTCATACCTTCTGGTATGCTGGAAGGAGATTAGTACTTCTGAAATCAGACTGTGGAAATACCATGCAATTTAATTTTCCGGAATGTCTTTAATTACCAGTTATGTCAGATAAGTTAGTGTGTATTTGAACCATTGTAGACTGCTTTTTCATAGTTCTCTGCACTAGACTTTGTTCTGTTCTGTCCTCAGACCTCCAATTCCCATGATAAACAACCACACACTTGGAGCCTGAAGGTAACACCTGTAGATTACCTGCTGGGAGTGGCTGATCTCACTGGAGAGCTGATGCGGCTGTGCATCAGCAGTGTTGGAAATGGTGACATAGACACGCCTTTTGAACTGAGCCAGTTCTTACGTCAGATTTATGATGGCTTTACTTTCATTGGCAACACCGGACCTTACGAAGTATCTAAGAAGCTGTATACTTTGAAACAGAGTCTGGCGAAAGTAGAGAATGCCTGCTACACCTTAAAAGTACGGGGATCTGAAATCCCAAAGCACATGCTGGCTGATGTGTTCTCCACCAAAACGGAATTGATTGACCAAGAGGAGGGTCTGTCTTAAAATAAGGACACTGTCGCAACTCAGAAGGAAAGAGGACTTAGAGAAAGCTTTCTAGTTATGGTTTTTGGGGTTTGGACCCTTCTCAAAGCTTTTTAGGTAGAGACATTTCTAGTTTTATCTGAGAAGATTGTTTGCAGTGGTAATTTGTAACCAAAAATACTTTTTATGGTGTGCAAGAGGACAACTGTTTGACTTTATACTCTCAGTATGGGATTTCCTGTATTGCTCCATTGTGTCTTCTTTCAGAATGACCAAAATTTCCACTGCACTCCACACCAGTGACTTGTAAGTTGTGTGAGTCACCTCAAACTGCTGTGGTTGCCGTTATCAGTTTTCAGCAAGCACAGCGGTGGGGAAAAAAATGGTAGGTACTGTTATTTAACAGTATTTAACATCCATAGTTTTCTGCTGACCCCTGTTTTCTACATATTTAGGTTATAGTTTTGGTCATGTCGTGCCTAAAACAACGCACCTATGTATGTGTAAGTTCATCCCTTGACTTGAAACTGAGGTGTTTTCAAAGGTGCCATGCAACTTAAGTTTTCTCTGATTAATGCTTTTGAGCATGAAACTAAAGCTCAGTCAACTTCTCACCAATTGGTGATGAAGCTAATTGCACCAGGTGAATACTACTGTACACTAATTGTTGTGGGGCTCTGTTTAAATTGAGCTCTGTTCAAGTTAACACTGGTACTTCACAGTTTTGACATGAGCTAGAAGATCCACAAAAAAATAAGTGTGGAATGTATTGGTTTACATTTTTTTTTTTTTGTAATACAGTTTAATGCAGAATCTGACATCTTTCTGTTTGTAGACGAAAGCAGAAGACCTACCAAGTATGTTTAATGTGAATAAATTTATGTTAGGACAAGCAGTTCTTGGCCAAAACAAATGCAGTGTGGTGCTGGAAGTCTATTCTCCATTGTTTGTGCTGCCCTGAGGACCTCCAGTGGGATTGAACTGGTATAAGTGAAAAAGGGCTAGCCAAGCTTTAAATATCTGTTAGCAGGAACTATATCATGTGCGTGTTCCTATGGAAAGGAAATTGCAAACAGAAGTAAGGCAGACATTCTGACTTCCACGTTTATCTTTGAGGTGGGTATGTCAGCATTGGCGAAAAATCTGGGCTTTCTGCCGATGTCTGAAGTTATGAAAGTCTGATAATGTACATTATGCTAAAGGAAAACAGATAAAACAACATGATCTTTAGACTCCAGGAAATAGGCCTCCCAACTGCAATTGAAAATACTGCGTGTTTTTTATTTCCACTTCCATATGCTGTGATACTGCCAATGTTTTTCCCATGAGCATGTCCTGAGTAGCTGGGATTATCTGATACGTGGATAGGAATGGGTAAATACATTTCTGTCACATTTTTCCATTGTTTCCACAGAAAGCAATATGTGGTGGGTTGAAAAAAGAGTGGCTTTTTTTCCTGTTGTTTAATACTATTTTTTACAATAAATTCTGAAAAGGAGTCAATGCCTGTACGTTGGTCCTTTTGCCTGTCGGTCCCAGTGGTAGAGAATGGTGCGAGTTTCCCACTGTGCAGGACTTGACTTGAAAATTTCACTCCATTCCTATATTCATACTTTGAGGGGCACTTTCTAATCCTGAATCTCTTTTCTTTTTTCTCTAACTTTAATCTATGAAGTCAAAAAACTAGTTAGGATAGAATTAAAAACATACAAAGGATTCAGATGACAAAACAAGTTTATCACTGGAATAAATCTCCAACAGTACTGACATTTTTACACCTCTCCTTGTTTTTTTTTTCTCTGCTTTTTTTTTTCTTATGGGAGGAGGGATACTTAGTAATAAGGAATGTGTTTTTGTGGCCTCTCCCAAAATGTATGCATTTTCTAGTATTTCAGTTGATGTAGGTAAGAGTATAGTTCTGTGTCCTTTGGCATGGCTAAATTTACTGCAGGTAATTGCATGTTGAGTTTATGTATTGGTCACCAAACCAGGTGACTTAGACAGTTACTAGAGATATTGTGTGATATTAAGCGGAGGTCTGTCTCTTGTCTGTCCCAGCAGCTATCAGGTGAAATTAAAATTTTTCATGGCACAGTTTGAAAAGAGATGAGATGAACTCCAGCACGTGGCAGTGCCTGGCCCAGCGACGGTGTTCTGTCTCTAGCCATGGAATGAGCACGCAGTGGCCACCACTTCAGTCAAACAGCTACTGCTTTTGCACAGTCATTATTTTAAAATTACAGATGTTTAATAAGTGTACTTTTTTCTAGTAGTCTTTAGAGGTTCTTTTAAAAAATACATATTGGTTCTAATGGTTTTGAGATCTAAATTTTCTGTAAGGCTAGAGAAAGCTTTTTAATGACAGTTGTGATTTCTAAGCTTCAGGCTGCCTGTCTGTAATCAAAACCTGTGAATAATTTCTAGTAGGGAGCAAAGTGTCTGTGTGGTGCATTAAAACACCAGCACAGATGGGAAATAGCTAATAGCCTGCAAACCTCCTGCTCAAGGAAATATTTCCCCAAAAAAACAATTACACTGTAGCTATTTGAAAAGTGACAGACATTTATCAGCAAAACAAGCTGCTAAACAAGCAATGGCAATTTTCCCACTTCTTATCCCATTACTCGGTGGAGCTATTGATATGCTTGGTCTACGGCCAGAACAGGACTGCGTCATAGCAGATGTTTCATGAGGGCAGCTCTGCGTGCTAAAAATCATCTGCTTTTCTAGAGTCTCCTTTCTCAGAAATATTTTTTCTTTATGGATTAACTTTTGTCCTGGCTATTAATTTGCAGTGAGGAAAATAAACCCAACCGCGTTTAGCTTTCCAGAACTGCCAGAGAAGTTACGCAAGAGAAACTTCCTGTTGACAGGACACGTATGTCTGTCTACTTAGAGTCCTGCTTACTAGGATTTTCAGTGAGTTTATCGAAAATCAAAAGCAAAAAAAAATATATTAAAATAGGACCTTTTATAATATTTAGCATATTAGGTGCCTTATGGAATTCTATGGACCGGATTCTGGCACTGCCTCCAAAGAGTTTCCAATTTAAGAGTAGGCAAAAGAGTTGCCAAAACAAACAAAAGGAGGATGATAGAAAGGGGGTGGGGGAGATAAAGTGACAAGGGGAAGACAGGATTTTTACCAGAAGACCGTCTGTGGTAGTAGGTTGGTATACCACTTCCCACTTCGGAAAAGAAACTTGTCAAAGCTTCAGAAAGTCTGGAGCGTGACAGTAAAGGGTTAGTTGGGAAGGGCAAAGGCAGTGGAGAGGCAAAATGGAAGGAAGTGAGGTAGAGACAAAGAGGGGAAGAGTGGCAAGGAGTGGAACAGCATGGAGGAAGAGCAGGCTGAGCTGCAGGACAACGGGTGCACATGTGAGTAGGGTGGGACTGGAGAGGACGTGGGACAGGAAAACAGCCCTGCAAGAAGTTGGAAACAACACTTCCAAACCAGGTGACTCAGCTATAAAAGAGACTTGGAGCTGACTGTAGGAACCCAATTTAAAATGACCACCAGATCCCCAAAGCATCTCTCTACCCTTGGGTCATAAATAAGTGGAACTTGAGTTTTTAAGCAGCTGAGAACCCGCAGGTCCTGGACTGAGCAGGATTTGCAGGCTTCCAGCTGTGCTGTCACAAATCAACAAGCACTGCGTCCCCACACCACCCAACTTCCCATGGATGTTCCCTTCACTCCCATGTTGGTAGCCACAAACCTTGACGTGTGAACTACCACTGTTTCCAACTGTTAGAGACATGGTTAGATACAGTTTTTAACATAAAGGAATGCTTACGGTGACCACTGTTTTCCCCTTGTCTGCTGTTTACCTGTCCATTTCGCTGTCTTTGCTGCTTCAACCTCCTCTCCGTTTCTTCCCTTTCTTTACTTATCCTTTCGGAGGCTGTACTGTTCTTTTGAGCCATTGCCCATGTCCATCCCATGGTTTCGTCCTTTCTGTGTTTAGCTGGCATCCTGGGGTAAAACATCTCCATGGAGGAAGAGCAATCGGTTAGTTTCTTAGGTAGGTTTGTCTACTTGCACCTCCAAATTTGGAAGCAGTGCTCTGGCTCTGAGGGGAGAGGTCTGGTACTCCTGCACTCAAAAGGCCTGGTGCGTGTGTCCTATGGCAGCCATGGCACCGTGTGGGTGGGCAAATCTCATGTTGCTTTTGCAGGTGAGCAAACCTTAGTTATTCTGAGGTTTGCAATCATCATAAATCAAGGTAAATTGCCTACAAACATGAAAGAAGTTTCTTCTCCAGTTCTGAGGAAAGTTGTCTTTGAGAAGTATTATTTCCCACCAATTCGACCTCTTTTTACCTGACTCATTATCCCATTATTTCCAGAATGTCGCAGAAGAGACTTGTCTTAGACTTCTTCTGGAGCCAGTCGGTGCCTCCCTGAATGCTGGCCAAAAGTGATGTGATGGTTTCTTCCTGAGCTCCTCCCACAGGCTGGCTAGGCTGGCTCTGGTGTCCCTCTGGCCACCTGGGGGCTGAACCCTGAGCCTCTGCTATTGGATTTTGCAGACTAGTGACAAGTGGGTTCATCCTCTCTTTTCTCTCTTTTTTTTTTTTTCTTCTTCTAGTGTTGTTTTCATGCGATGCAGATGTTTGTTCCTCCCAAAGAAAGAAGCTGTTGTGTAGGCTGTGCTCTTCCACTGCCACAATAGGTCAGATGACTTCCCCAGCCCATCATAAACTGTTTCTCAGCTACTGGTGCAGTGCAGGTTTCATGGGACATCATCTGTCTTTGGGCACTTCTTCCACAGCCCTGTGCTTTCCTGCAGGCTTGCAAGTCCCTTTTAATCCACGAGGGTCCTACCACTTCCATTTAATTCTTCTTTAAGGTCATCTCCTCTGGTGGCCCCAGCAAGAAGAGCTGACAGAACTGACTATGCATAAGTGGATCTGCAAATAGCCCAAGTTTTGTTAAAATGAGCTTTTGCAGATGGCTGAAGGATGCACTTGAATAGACAATCCTGGGAGTTTTGATGTCATAGGAATATTATTAAATGTTGTCAGTGTCATTTTGGGGACGGATATGTTGTTTCTCTCCTTGCAGCAAGAACTGTTGGTAGGTGTGTTTTGCTTTGTGTACCTCACTCCTAAAAGGGAAGGTGTTGGAGAGGAGATGCCAGGGTTGTGATGGAAAGCGAGTAAGATGAAGTGGTGCAAGGTCATACAGCATATCAGTCAGGAGTCTGGAGTTACAGAATCACAGAATGGTTTGGGTTGGAAGGGACCTTCAAAGGTCATCTAGTCCAACCTCCCTGCAAGGAGCAGGGACATCCCTGACTAGATCAGGTTGCTCAGAGCCTCGTCCAACCTGGCCTTGAATGTTTCCAGGGATGGGGCATCCACCACCTCTCTGGGCAACTTGTTCCAGTGTTCCACCACACTCACTGTAAAAAATGTCTTCCTTATATCTAGCCTAAATCTGCCCTCTTTTAGTTTAAAGCCATTACCCCTTGTCCTGTCACAACAGGCCCTGCTGAAGAGTTTCTCCCCATCTTTCTTATAAGCTCCCTTTTGGTACTGGAAGGCTGCAATAAGGTCTCCCCAGAGCCTTCTCCAGGCTGAGCAGCCCCAACTCTCTCAGCGTGTCCTCACAGGAGAGGTGCTCCAGCCCTCTTACCATCTTCGTGGCCTCCTCTGGACCCTCTCCAACTGGTCCACATCCTTCTTATGTTGGGGGCTCCAGAACTGGACACAGTACTCCAGGTGGGGTCTCACCAGGGCAGAGTCACCTCCCTCGACCTGCTGGCCACGCTTCTCTTGATGCAGCCCAGGATGCAGCTCGGCTCGGCTCTTTCAACTTCCAGCCCAGCTTCCGCTGCTGCCAATGTGAGCTTCTGCTGCCGGTCAGCCAAGGCAAGGAGCTGCTCTGAGCCCTTTGTGGGACAGAAACACGAGGGCTGCTTGCATGTGCAGGTCTGCCACCTGCCACAGGTGTCTGTGTCTCTGCGTGGGGGTGTGTGTGAGCCCAGGGCGCGGGGACCTCACAGTGCAAAGTGTTTCCTTTGCCTTCTTCCCAGGCCTTTTTTTCAGCCTTTATCTGCGATCACTCCCAGTTGATCCACTATTGAAGAAATGTTGCTTTGCAGGGGCAAAGCCATAATTAGCAAATAATTTTGATTCTTATTTCTTAATTTGAGCTATCTGTGCAGTCCTACTGATTTGCAGTTACACTGATGTTCCTAAATCACTCAGGCTCATTTGAGATTCTTACCTCTCTATAAAAAAAAAGAAAAAATATTTTCTTTTAAATGTTGGGGTAGAGTTTGCTTGGGTCCTACCTTTAAAAACACATTGTAGGGGAAAGGGGAGCCGTGAGCATCTGTGGCGAGACACCTGAGTTTGTGACTAAACCGTAATGCTCATTGTAAAGAACATAAAAGGTTTAAACCCCACCTTACCAGGGCCTGGGCTCTACAGGAACTGATCAGGAAAAGCAGGGCAGCTATAAGTTTTCAGTTTATTTTAGATACATGCTGTACTTCAACTTCTCTGGACCTGCCTTCTTGCTCAAAAGATGTGTGTGTCAGTTATTAGAGAACGTATATTTGTTCTGCCACCTAGTGTCCAGCTCTAGAAATACTCAAACCAAGCTTTTGGGGGTTTTGAGTTACAAGTTATATGTTGTCTTCTATTTAAGTTGTTATAAACACAATTAGTGGTGCGGTATATGCTTCAGTTTTAGACTTAGCTAGGCCTCCTATAGTCATAATTTATACCCAGCACCTTCTACTACTTGGAAATTTTGGGAATAGCAGCGGATAGCCTATGTTTATTTTATATCTCATCATATGTGTGTAAGGTGTTTCGAAGACAAATAAATAAAAAGCCATGAGAAACTTTGTCTAGACGTGTTCTTGCAGACTTGTGGATTATACAATAGGCTTATTTGAGCTAGTACTTTTAAGGAGTACCAGTTCTAATAAAAATTCATAGACTGGAGTCCTAAATTCCTTAATTTATATTATAATCATGCTACCCATACAAGAAAATGCAAGCCTTTTTTAGCTGTTGAACTTCTGGTATGGAATCAAACACTTCTGCGTGTGTGAAGGTGCCTGTGTACCTCCCTGCCGTGATGGTGGTTGCCACAGAAAACCCTCAGGTTGAAAGCACAAGTGGCTTCAAACCCACGAGACTTTGCGTCTGTAGCATAAAAGAAGCAGCTGTGCTGCGCTCTGTGAACAGAATGGGGCTGGGGTTGGTGTTCAAGCTCTGGGACATTGCCCAATTGATGCTAAAGGTGAGTCAGCCCCTCTCATTGTCCTGGTCTGTCAGCTGTCCTGTGCCCCGTGCTGCTCAGGGGTGCCCAGGGCCAGGAGGGACCTGGCGTGCAGCACCGCAGACTCTTAAAGGTGGTAACACAACCAGAGTTGTGGCTTAGATTGCCCCAGTGGAAAGGCACCAATAACAATCACTTAAAAAAATTGCATTAATAGACTTAGAAATGGTGGCACTGCCACCATGGAACTTACTTATTCTTCTTAAGCTCATTCAGGGGTAATTCAGGGGTCATTCTCCTACAGGGCCCATTCATTACTGAGTGCCTTCCACAGGATACCCACCCTGGCACCGAGAGCCTTTGAACAGCGCAGATCTCCTGGTTTTACACCCACAGTTCCTGCTTGTCCTACACCCACCTCCAGGATGGTGGGCTGGCACACTGGGAACGATTGGGCATGGCTGCTGCAGACATCGATTGCAACCCTGGGACTGCGCAGTACAAAACTAGCCCCGTTTTACGTTTTATTGTCGCAGTCATATCTGAGCATCTTTGGCTTTTTGTAGCTGAGCTGGGGGCCAGAGACCCATTCATGTAAATGGCTTTCTGGATTACAGCCATGGGAGGAAGGAGATGCTAGTTTGTTTTAGAGCAGTTCCTTTGCCTGTGGAAGATCACAGGTTTCGGAGGGATTTCCGTCTTTTTCCACCACAGCTTAACAAAGACTGAGATTTTTAATGAACCTCTGAGTGCATAGGACCCAACTTGCACTGTGTATGAAGGTGGGAGACAGTTGGAGTCCTCTCAGTCTTTTGGATAAACTCAAGTGAGATTCCAGCCTGCGTCTTAAGTAAAACCACTTTGAAATCCCTGGCTCTGGTGAGGAAGTTAGCGGCATCCCTCACCTGCTGAAACTCAGCAGCTACCTCCTGCAGCTCTGCTGGAGGTCAGAGCTTTCCCTGAAGCCATCAGGAGCTCTGAGCTGAACTCCATGCTCCCTCTGGGCAGTGGGAAACCCAGAGATGGGCACCTACGAAGGTGTCTCCGCAGCTTGGCAGCCCTTCCCTGGCCTGCCTGTTGCCCTGCTTCTTTTCTCATTCTGGTCTCCTCTGCTTTTGGGAATTGCATTTTGCTGCAAGGTGTTACCACAGGGGGTTGCTCACCTGAAAACAGAATAACTGGTACATGAGTACATACTTGTATTTTTGCCTTATTTCCTGCGCCCTTCCCTCCCCGCTGCCCTGTGCGTGCACACAGAGCACACCCATAAAGACCTGGAAAAAGAGGTGAGCAGGGAGGTGGGAGAGTTTGCTCACAAAGAGATAGCAACTGTAGTAAAGATGACAGCTGACAGAAAAAAAATGCAGAAGAGTGTTATGAGACTGCAGAGTGACAGGATGGGGAAACAGACTGAGTGTAGGTGGAGGTAGTGATACACATAGGGAAAAACAACCTCTGAGTCCCCTTTCAAGATCAAAATGTTGGGATTTCTTCCATGACCATATCAACTCAATGCTTGCCAGCAAGCAAAAAAAAAAAAAAAAAAAGCCACTTAAATATTTGGAAGTATTAGGAAAGGACTGGAAATAAAAACAAGGATATGACGTATAAATGTCACCGTATGAATCCCCAGGTCACGTGCTTTTGAGTGTAATTTTGATCCCTTGTCTCAAAAGGGACAACATCATCTCAAAAAACAACATCAGGGAGGGCACAACAGAGGTCTACAGAGCTACGTGTGCCAAAAAGAAGGTGGGTAGGGAGCAACCCACTGTCTCTGCCAAGGGAAGAATTAGATGCCAGCAACTGCGGCTGGCCACGGCCAGGCTCAGAGCAAGCACCAGGAGCCGGTGCCTTGTGCAGCGGGCGAGGGCCAGAAGTTGATGTGAGCTCAAGGGAAGGCTGGGCAAGCACTGGGAAAGCGAGAGAGCCACTGCAGGTTACTGACTCGACAAACTGAACCGAGCTGAGGAAACCCCTGAGCACCTTTTGGGCCCAGTCTCCTCTCAGGTGAGGAGCTCCTCAAACATGGGGAGGAAGGATGCTGACATAAATTGTTGTGGCCATACTCATGCTCTCATGTGTCTCAGCACAGGAGAACAGAGTGTAAACAAGGTTTCCCGAAGACAAACACTTTCTACCAGAGCCACCTTTCACCTCAAGCTCTGCCAGCAAACTGGGTGGGTTTTTCATGGAGGGCTTGGGGCTAGGGAGAGGACAAGGTGAGGGTGGCCACAGCTCTGAAACACAGCAGGGCATGGCCCCGAGATGAGGCAAGGATCCAGACTCTGCATGTAGCAACGCGCAGAAGGGACCACTTGGCCACCTCAACACAAAGCTACTGCTGGACGTGCTCCAGGCACGGCTCTTCGGCACGGACAGGACCATGGCAGCCTCCCCCAGGCCTGGCCGGAGCTCTCGGCTCGCCACAAAACTCACCCCACGTGAGCTAACACAGGTTTTGATGTCGACGTCCGTAAATTGTTTGTCTCTGTTTGTAACAGGCTTGTAGTGATTTAGCTTAATTTGGTTACCCTCCCCAAAAAAGGCTTGTGCTGATTGCTCTAAATGGATTAAATAGTGATTTTAGTTAAACGGATGGCAGGCTTGCGTGTAGACAGGGCCTGCAGCTCTGTAAGCTAATGACTTGGCAGCAATGCAATGAGCTTTTTTAGACAGCTGAGACCAAGCTGTTGCTTTAAATGTAAGACTGCGAGTGTTACTGTCCTAGGAAATGGTCCCCAAACATCGTAACTTCCACTGACTGACAAGAGATCTCTTTGCTATCTTTCACTTTTCTGATAATAATTCGGCAAGCACTTTTATGCCAAATGGATTTTGGATTAAATCCAAGTGTCAAACATGGAAAATTTCAATTTTTTGCGCAAGATTTTCTAATTTTTTGTTCACATTCCCAGCTTGCAAAATTTTTCACATTTTTGGCAATGGAAAAAAAAGTTTGTTTCCTTTTTTTCATAAAAATTCAGATAGAAGAAAAATGCAAGTGAGCCCAGCTCCAGCCAACAGCAGGGACACAAGCGAGACCTGAGAGGAGGACAGGTCCTGAAGCAGCCACTGTTTAAGTTCTTCACTCAGAAAAGAGAAGGGTGAAATTAGCCCTTGGTCATTAAATCTTTTGTGCCCGCATCATCCTAATGGGAAGAAACTGCTGTATCTGCATAAAGTCTTTCCTGCCTGCCTCTGAACCAGCCAACTGAGCTTCTGCTGAGCAAATCTGCCTTTACAGGTCTTTTCTCTGCAAACGCCATTTCGATTCATCTGCTTTCTCTGTTGATGTTTTTGTCTCCAGGTTGGGATTGAAATTTGAAAGAACATGACTCCAGATCAATGAGTCACAGAGCCTCGGTTATCTTTAATTTGCAAGGAAGCCTACTGAGATACCAAATAAGCCTTAGCTCAGAAAACAACAGTCCAGGAGGTAGGCTGTGATCCCTTTCTGTCTAGGGCAGGTTTATGGAATCAGAAGCAGAAGGTTGGTGGCAAGAATGAGAGGAGACTTCATGTCTCAGAGGGCAGAGAGAACCAGAGGGAGGAAAAGCTCAAGGCTACCAATAGGACAGCGACTGGAGACCAAAAATCCGAATTACCTAGAGAAATGAGTACATGGTAACCTACTGTGCACAAAGACAAATTTTTGGCAAAAAGGTTTCTATACCAATGTGTGTTGGATCCTGGACTGTTTTGTGCATTTCCAGATCCTGGAAATTGGATCCCAATAACCTAGGGCAGACATAGAGGTGAAGCTGTGGGAGAGGGACAAGACACAAATCAGGCAAATCAGGGGTTAGAGCATTTCTGGAGGAGCTGGGTTACCCAGAAGGAGTAACAAACTGAATCTCTGTCCAAGACGTAGGCCAAAGAGACCAAGGGAATCAGCACCATAAAAACAAGTGGGTTGTGTGTGATCTAACTGCAGCAGCTTCCTGGGGATGGTGGTCGGTAAGGGGTAGAGAAGAGCGAAAGCACAGTCACAGGGCAGTCCCACAGCCATAAACCTGCAGTCTTCTTGCAACCCTGTGGCAACAAGCACTGTGAAAGCCATCCCCATCTTCACTGAACCCCCCACTGGAGTGATCTGCCAGCAGACAAATGCCCTTTCACCCCTGCTTCTAACCTGCAGCATGTCCCCAGCCGTTTGTGCAACCCCTGGGCCTGTGGCTGCACTCACCCCTCTCACGTACATCCTCATGATCAAGGTGTATCAGCATCATGGGAACACTGATGAATTGTCCTTAGGTGAGGCAAAGGGAGCTGACGCTCCACTACGCACTTAGGATAAGGACAAAGACTGTGGCAAAGCAGGGCTCTGGATCCACATGCCTCCCAGCCCCCCGCTCATTCCCATTCATCACCCCAGTTGTAACATCCAGCCCCCATAAAGCAAACCTCCACCAGAAGCCAGGAGCTTTTCCCCATCTTGTATCCAGCTCCACAGCCCCACTGAGTGAGGCTCAGAGGCTGATCATTGAGACATCTTGTCTGAGTCTGGAGGCTTGGGAGCAGAGATATTTGTCAAATAATAATCACAGTACCATCTTCTTGCCTTGAACACCTGAAACGCAGGTGAAGAAATTTTGACCAAACTGACCAAAATGCTTGCAAAGAGCTGATAGGCCAGCTGGACTGGGAATGAAGCCATGGCAGCACCCACTTGCCATCAGAGGGTGTCTGAGAGCTCTTTCTGGGCAGCCTCAAAGCTGTTCCAGGCTCACGGCACAAAATGCTGCCCATGAGGGGTGCCCTGCCCTGGAACACAGCCCTTCCTGGGCTATGCATCGTAAAATAAACTCTCAGATCAGAACGGCTGGCTTTGCTACAAAAGACTACAAAGCTCACAATGAGTAAAAGAATATCCTACAAAATCCTTCTTCAGACTTCCCTGAGCTTCTTCCCTGAAACAATTAGTGGATGCTCTTGTTTTGAACTCTGTGACTCACTCCTGTAACTCAGCTGTGGCCTGTGATCACTCAGTCGCTTAACGCAGCGCGGGGAAACAGGCAATTGTGAGAATTTCCTTTCTCTCTCCCTCAGCCTCTCGTAGCTCTGCCACACCTTGTGCCGCAGCGCCATGTGACCACGCTCTGGATGCTCACATTCCACATTTGCTGGCTTATCCTTCAGCCAATGCTTCCTCACAGTATTAAACTGTGATCAGGAAGGTTTCTCAAAGAGAAAAATGCATCTCAGTTCTGTTGTGGATTTGTTTAGTGAGGGCGGGCCTAAGGTGGTAGCTTCTGTAGGAAACTGCTAGAAGTCGCTCCCCTTTGTTCAGTGGACTCGGCTGGGCCTAGGGCAGACCTGCTGCTGGCCAAGGCTGACCCAATTGGTAGCAGAATGTCCCGTGATAACGCCTCTGTGATAACGTATTTAAGAAGGGGAAAACAGAAAAAAAAAAAAAAGAGAAGAGAAGATGTGAAGAAGCTGAGCAGGGGCAGAGAAGGGGAGGTGTGGGCCTCGTGGGCCTTGCGGGCCTCACCCTCTGGCTTCCCACTGGGCAGCTGACTGGGCTCGACTCAGCCCAGCCTGGCTGCAAGAAGTGGAGAGGAGATGAGATGGATGATGTGAAGAGATTCTGAGAGGCGTCTGCCAGTCTGTTGTGAAGAATTCTTCTTCTGAGAGGAATGGCTGCAGACACCAAGATCAGTTTAGAAGGAGGGAAAAGAGTAATGTGGCTCCTGGCCAAGATTCCCCTGCAGCCTGTGGTGACGACCATGGTGGAGCAGGTTGTCCCCCTGCAGCCCATGGAGGTCCACGGAGAAGCAGAGATCCACCTGCGGCCCGTGGAGGACCCCACGCCGGGGCAGCTGGATGCCTGAAGGAGGCTGTGGCCCGTGGAGGGCCCGCTGGGGCAGCTGTTCTGGAGAGACTGCACCCCGTGGAAGAGATGACCCACGCCAGAGCATAAAACAATGTGTGATGAACTGACTGCAACGCCCCTTCCCTTTTCCCCCTTGCCACTCGGCGGGGGTGAAGGTGGTAGAGATAATATTAAGCCTGGTAAGAGGGAGGGATGGGGGGAGGTTATCTTGTTCTCTGTCTCATTATCCTGCTAGTTTCAGTAATAGAATCACAGAATCACAGAATTATCAAGATTGGAAAAGACCTAAAAGATCATCCAGTCCAACCATCACCAATACTTCTCAGCTAAATCATATCCCTCAACACAACATCCAAACGTTTCTTGAACACCCCCATGGTCGGTGACTCCACCACCTTCCTGGGCAGTGCATTCCAGTGCCTGACTACCCTTTCCGAGAAGTAATATTTCCTAATGTCCAGCCTGAATCTCCCCTGGCGAGAGATAGTTTTCCCCAAGTCGAGTCTGTTTTGCCCGTAATGGTAACTTTAAGGATTTTTCCCCGTCCTTATCTCAAACTTCGAGCCGTTTTTCTTATATCATCTCCCCCTGTTCTCTTGGAGGGTGGGGGGAGTGAGAGAGAGACTGCGTAGTCTGGTCCCGATTGGGGCTGAACTACAACAATTATGTTTTACAGTACTTTGTAATCCAGCTGCAAGTGCAGTTCTTTTGTCAGTGGTCTTAATAGTTAACTAGAGTTTAATTTCTCATTTGCTATCTTCTGTGTGCATACATGCGCGTGCTTATTTGTAAAAATGCCATTAAAGAGAATCAACTCCATTAAAGCAATTACACTGGCTAATGTCTCCCACATTCTTTTCTGTTAACCATATTTAACTCTGCCCATCTGCAGTGTATTTACCATTAAGAACTAGTAAGTGATTTTTAATCACTGGATTTGTATTTGTGTAACTTTCCAAGCAGAAAAGACATTTAACACTTAAACCAAAAGTGTTTCCAGAGATTCCTAGCACCCGCAGAATACGTTTGGAGGCTTCTCTGTGCTTACCTTGCCTTGGCAATACTGTGATAATGCTGGCAGCAGAGCAAGGAAAAAGCCCTGAATAATTTGCCGACTTTTTCATGTCTAAAAGAGAATGGAAACAGAAAACTGAAAAATTGCAGCTGCTGGTACCACACACCAGAAACCCTGCCCTGTGTCCACTGAACAGTGCTGGACGCTGGTCAGGATGAAAAGACTATTTCATTCTCCGCCTGCTGACTGCCACGCGCTAGATTTCTGCTGTTAGCAGGAACAGCAGAAGGGGCTGTGGCAGGAGTGGCCCAGAGGGAGCAAGCTGCAGTGTCCTTCGTGCAGGGCTCCCTCCAGCCCCAGGGCTGGCTGAGCCAGTGGCTCCCGCAGCCGCAGGCTGCGGCTGCTCCTTTGTCAGGGTTTGGAGGCGAGGGCTTCACGTGATGCTCAGGCTTCTCACTCCTCTGCTTTTGACTTCCCTCTGCTTGATCTCTTCTCTCAGACACTTTTCCCCGCTTAGTTCCTTTCCTATTTCCCTTCAGCAGTTGCCTTCCCTCTTACCACTCATCATTTCTTACCATTTCTCCCCTTTTTCCTCTTTTACCTTCCCTATTTCTCTTGCTTTTCTGCTGAACTGTACGCACCACTTTCTCCCTTTCCGCTTGTTTTCACAAGGGCTGAATCACAGCAGCCGTGTTTGCATGACCGTTTGCATGGCCCAGAGTCATCTTCCACAGCTCGGGGTGCTCAGCTGGGGAAAGTGTCCTCCCTTGGCTCCCTCTGTACTCACTGGGGAGAGACAGGAGCCTCCGGAAGGTGACTCAGTTTTTAAGGGTGCCGAAAGACCTTGCGAAGACTGATCTCCTGCCGTGGTTTGTCTGTAGAACAGATGAACATCCTAACTCAGGAGCTTTGAACTAGGGGCCAAAAGTTATTTAGTACCAATCCTGCTTTTGCCCAGTCTTTCAGCACACGTCAGATGGGTGGGGAGCACAAATCAGAGCATCTTCCTTCTAATCAACGTTGCTCCCCTAGGTGCCAGACTTCTGTCTGCACCCCGAGGGTCATCACAAGTCGTGCCCACAGCACAGCAGCAGACTTGCTGACAGAGACTCCAACCACCCCAAAGTCCCTTCTCCATGCCACAGACAAAGCATTTGCTCTGCCTTCAACAAGCCAAGTAAGCGTTTTTACTCCTGTTCCTTTTTCACTCTAAAAATAAGTATTGTGTAAGGAATAAGGAAATAAAAGTGAAAAGCGAAGCAAAACTTTCATTCTCACCCGACCATTTAAAAGCAGGCGTCTGCACTGTTTCCTCGCCTTTCGTTTTGCCAGGAGAATGTCTCCTAGGGGCTAACTTTAACATTTTGAATGGAGCCATGTTTAGCCTTTTCAATAACAAATCACACAGGAACCACGAACTGCAAATGCGGCCTTATCTCCATCCAGACATTTGTTCCCAATGAGATTTTTCCAGTTCTCTGTGACCAGACCAAGAAAATACAGGCGGCATTATACCAACCCTCCCAGAGTTTCTCCATAGGCGTGCTCTAGTGTATACTGAGGTTGCTGACAAACTGTTATATGGTAAAGGTTTATTTTTTATGTAGAAATCTGGTCCTACAATCTGCCCACAAGATTTTGTCAGTGGCTTTCCTAGGATTTCACCTCCAGCCTGCTCCATCACGGCTTTTATTGCTTGGACAAGAATTTGTTGAAGTTTCATCCTCCCTCCCCTTCCCTGTGCATCTCTGCCCTCCCTTCCCTTTTAAACACTTGTGGGCACAGGAGGGACAACCACTCTCCCCACAAAGGTCCCTTGTCCCGGGGCAGGCTTGGTGGAACACTCTTTCCCACGCTTAACCCTCCACTGCAGGTCATGAGAGGAGGGAAAACCAGGTCCATATCCACATGTTCTTTGTCCCAGATAGCTCTTGGGGGTATATTTCGTGAATTTTACTATTGACCACAGGACATGGCGTAACCAAAAAGTGTAATTCTTTGGCCTGGTGTCTGATGAAGGTGGCTGCTGTGGCGGTGGTGGCTACAGTTCGCTCCCTGCCCCTTGACTGCCATTCTGCGTGCAGCTGACCTGGTGGCTTTGATAATCAAATTTTTATTAGCCTGTTAAGTAAAATGCTGGCATTGAGCCACTGGCAAGCTGTAAAGCTGGCCAAATAATTGGAATAATAATTCAGTCATATTGAATGTGGTCCATTTAAAGGTGGTGCTTATTTCCTGAATGGAAATGAATCTCTTCTAACGATTTGGTTTAGATTAGTTCACTGCATGGTTTACTTCAGCCCTATAACTTCACCACTGATACGTAAAGTAGGTTCGTAAATAGAGCAATAGAGCCTCAGCTGAGCTAGGAGATAGCGCTATGCACTAATGTAAATTATAAATGTAGAGTTAGAAAACCTAAGAAGCTCAGCTGGCAAACTTCCATGTATTATCTCAAAATAATTGCTTCCAGCCAGTAGACATTTTTTATACGGTAGAAGGCAGGTTATTTATATTATGTATTTAGCCTAAAACTGTAATAACATCCTCTGGCAAAGGTATTATCTGATGGTGTCTGAAATGGAACCAGCTTTCCTCTTTCCAGGCATTAACGAATGAAAATCTTTGTGTCATCTCATGGCATTTCCTGAATTGGAGAATAAAATGAGGAGGATTTTTAATTCATATAGTTTATTTCTTAAAAAGTAAATCTATTTTTGACAACCAGGTTTCCCAGAATTGTTAACGTGTGGTTTGTACCACCAACTAGAGAAATATTTCCTTTATGATTCTAATCAGGCAGAAACAACAGTTCCACTAGCAGGACTGGCGCTTGGCTTAGCACAGTCAGAAAAATACCTGTGAACAAGCAAGGCGCGTGAAGGTCACAGAAGAGAGCATGTTTTTTTCCTGTTGCCTCAGAAATGCCTGGATGCCTGCTAACTTGCTCATCCACACATTCTCAGGCAAGCACTACAGTAGTGAGGATGTGAAGCCAACAATTAGGAAGATTAATAAGTGTATGTTTTAGAAACCTTAGGCAGAGACAAATCTCAGTGATGGGCCAGGCTCACTACTCAATGTAGCTGTTCCATCTACCAGTGACGACAAAGAATGAGAAGGCAGGAGGATGGTACCTGGGATTTATGAAGATATCCCAGGGGCTTTCCACTCCTTTGGTAACTTGGGAGAATGTCATGAATAGTAAGAAATTGGTTTGTCTGAGCTGCCTGCTCCCTACCCAGTCACAGGTCTTGGCCAAGGAAGGCTCTGCCAGTGTTTGGGTGAGGTGGCTATTGGGTCCCAGCACAACCCCAGAAGGTCAGGCTGTGCTAATGACAGGCTCCTTCGCAATAAGGGAGACTCGCCTCGCCTTTGCCTCGTGCAGGTCGGCCTAGCCTTTGCACGAGGCAAAGCTACTAAAAATAATTTAGTTACTCATAAAGAACCCAATCAGTTGTGAACTGAAGATGCTGATGTAGTAAGTGTGGAAGGCATTAATGAAAACAGGCCTTGTCAGGCCTGAGGCTCAGTATTCATTGTTGATGAGAGTACAAGTTTGGTGGATACGGGCCATCACAAATGTAAGAGTTTTCTGTCTGTTATTTGAACAAGTATCACACGACAGCTTGATTTTTAAAAAATGAAAAGGTAGAACTATGTAAGATCAAAATATTCAATGGTATGAGACCTGGTGGATTGAAAAGGTACAGTTGTCCAAGGCGAACTCTTAAGGAACGGGAGTTACTGTAGTGAAGTCTGCATGGAGCTCACTGCTGTTCAGCTTTTTTATCAAGATCTGAGAGTAAATATAACATTTCTTCTAGGAAGTTGGATAGTGCAAACACTAGCCAGGTGGCAAACAATGATGAAGAATCACCTAGAGTGACCAGGATTGCTCAGTAGAGAACCCATCCAGGCAAGTGAAGCCTTAGTACAGTCCTAAGGTATCTAGCTAAATTAGATATCTAAAAAGCAGGAGCAGAGGCTGTACTTATAGGAGGTGAGTTTCAGAGGGCAAGCAGTGACTCTGAAATACTTTGTAGAGGTCAGAACAGAGAAGCAACACAGTAGGAACTCCCAGTGTGATGGGAGAAAAGGTGTTGACTGTCTTTGGATACACAATTGGTGAGAAGTGGATAGTGATCAAAAGCTCCACATGAAACCATTGCTGGAATCTGTATCCTGCTGGAGTGTTCCCACTGAAAAAGAGCACTGAAGAATTTTCTGCCGGCACATCAAAGAGTCACAGAAATAATTCAAGAACTGGAGACAAAGGCCTTTCATCAGCTGCTGTAGAGTTCACTTTATTTAGTTTATTCAATGGAAGAAGGTACCAGCCTTCATCAGCTAGGGTATAAACACTCATATTGGGGTAAAACCCCAGGGTGGGATTCAAACGCATGACCACGATCACTTACAGCACATTAGATACCAGACGTGTGACTCCTTTGGGCAGAGGGAAGGATGAGATGAACTCTCAACACCCTGCCCAATCCTGCATCCAAGCATCTGCTGGATATGCCACAAGCTCGGTGTTAGGCACTGTGTGCACTCGCTGCACTAAGCCCTTCAGTCTTCCCGTGTCAGCGAGTTCCCCAGCTGCTCTGCAAGCTCTGCAGGTAACAGAAGAGTTGTTTTAACAGAGCAGCAAAAATCCCCTGCAATTACTGCTGATATAGTCACACGCCATCAGAGAATAACCTGCAGTTCCTGATATAAACTCCAAGGACAGGCTCAGCACAGACATACATGGATCAAGTTGAATTTGGAGCCAGACCCCATCCTCCAGCTGGAGACCCAATGCACTGGGCTTTCAGCCCCCAGACTGCGGTCCTGCTCTAGCACCCCTTGGATTTCTGGCATGCAGGGAACATACTTTACATACTTGCACTTCTAATACCTTGTCTTTCTCCTTAATACATCATTGAAATGCTCCTACGTAATACAAGGCATATTGGCATGGAAATGGGAAAAATAAAGACAGTAGGAACTTGTTGCCAAAGCTAACACGTTCCAATGCTCCTCGCGGCTGGGTATGTGAGCGGCTCTGAGGGGCCCCATATGGCCCAGGACACTCGCCCTCTCAGTGCCCGCCGCTCCTTTGGCCACAGCGATCATCTTACGGGTAAGATGATATATTAAAGGGGTTAGGGCTATTAAAATGAATGCTACAGCCAAGTAATGACAAGTTCAAATGCAAATACACATGTGCTGTGAAAAAAAAACCAAAACATAATAATGACAGTTCAATAGAAAATAATTCTGTATCCAGATGTACAAAGATGAATGCAGGAATGATTGTTTACTTAGTGGCTGTATGGAAATCTTTAAATCCCAATTTGTGACAAGCAGTAGATACTGAAAAGCGTGAGACATAAACTTGAAGCAATTTGCCATTGGGGGGGTTAGTACAGTAAAAAGGATAGTTGCTGAGGAAAAAGATCCAAGATCCTTATTCTGCTTTTTTAAACCACCAGTGCTCCTGCTTTCATTTCTCCCAGTTTTGTTCTTAATTGATCTACTGACTTAGAATTACAGCCAGTCCACACTAGTATGAGTAAAGGTCCCTAAAATCCATTTGTAAAGCCTGGAGAACAGCAATACGAATCCTCAGCCTGTTTGCTAGTGATCAGGTCTCTCTAGGGAAAGTAATTCTTTCTTGGACTAATTTAAGTTTATAGGAAGGCATTCAGTCAAAATAAACATCCAAAGTCTTAACTCTTCTGATTTGTATATCCACTGGATTAGGACTTCAAACATTTTTTGACTGATCTATAATATATGATTCTTAATCCCATAAATATTTTGAACTGAGTGGTAATGAGCTATCAGCTTTACTCTTGTTTTGAAGTCTACCCTGACACCTGTTGAGTCATTGTGGAACACGATCAGAAAATGATGCCAGTAAAGTCAACCAGTTGCTCTGTTACAGCTGTAGAGCAATGATGAAAAAGATGATTCTGGAAAGTGAAATGTATTCACCTGTAACAACAATCACATGAAAGTCTCATCAGTTTCTTTAAGATTTGCATGAGTTTGTTTAAAAGAGTTGTTTAAATTTTTTTAACAAAATTCTGGCTTAGCTGAAGTGTCTAGGGGTTCTGTAGTTTAATAACTGGGACTGGGACTTTTACCTTTTTGCCTTAAACACTCTGATTTATTTTATTTACTTATCTATTATGAATATTACCTTTATGCTAATCACATCACAAAGCACGTTCTGGAGTTATTGGAAGTACCCACAGAGCTGACTAAAGCACAATCAAATTTAGAACATTTCATTTTGGATAGGGCATGATCGTATAGCTAAGCTAAGAACTGATTAAAGCTGTGCAAAAAAATTTTGCTTCAATTCTATGGATGAGCTAACAATATATATGCTTAAAAGTTCTTTGCAGATTAACCCAAAATGTCCTTACTTTTACTGTTTTTTGATGGAAAACAATCCTTTGGGGATGAACTTCACCACTGAAAGGGAAATGAGGAGTTCTGGTTTTGGACATTTAAAGTGAAAATGAAGAAAAGCAGAATAAAGCGTTAGTTTGCCCTAAACATCCCCAAGATGTTACTGAGGGGAAAGAAAAGGTGGTGAGCTGAGCAGTGAGGGTG
Source organism: Chlamydotis macqueenii (assembly GCF_036417535.1). Lineage (NCBI taxonomy): Eukaryota > Metazoa > Chordata > Aves > Otidiformes > Otididae > Chlamydotis > Chlamydotis macqueenii. Next base: position 97,696,528 of record NC_141558.1, on the reverse strand, counting down.
TGCAGGTGGAACAGAAGCAGCTCGGAAGCTGTGACTCCAGCAGGACCAGGCAATGGAAAAGTATCCACCAAGTTCTGGCTTCTGCAGAGAGCAGCAATGTGGGGAGCAGAAGCCTGCGGCCACAGCGAACCCCTGAGCTGAGCTGCCATCTCCCAGCCTCCCGGTCAGCTACGGTGATTGTCATCCCTTGTCCTGAGTCTTCCCATGAGGTATGGCAGCTCAACTGGGTGCCCTGCCTCCCCATGGGCACAGCTTCCATCCCATTTTGGTCTGTGCCAGCCCATGCTGCCCCTCTGTCCCAGATGCCCCTTCCCGACCTCGCACCTCATGGCAGCTTTCCTAGTCCATGCTGAAGCTACACTTCGAAAGGTGCCACGTAAATGTTTTTTAAAGTGAAGGAGAGACGATGAGAAGAATAGCTTGAGAAAATCCATATTAGAACACGAGGACATGAGTGTGACGGTTATTTACTCTTCTGCTCCGTGGTAGATGCTGCAGCGCCACATGTAAGCCTAGCTTAAAAAGATCAAGACATCTTGATCCTGGAGAGATCAAAATAAATAAGTCCAATGTGTCTGAGCTTTCCTCATTTTTATGCTAGGCAAAACCTTTTTTTTTTTTCCTGAACTTGACTTGAATTTGCAAGCAGAGCTGGCTTCTCTTTAGCAGCATGTTTTAGTGAATACGTTATTTACTACTGAAATAGAAAAGGTCGCTGGTGTAACAGTGATGGGGTAGAGAGTGAAAAACAAAGGCGAATGCAAGAAGAAGAAAAGCAGAGTTTGCAGCTGAGCTACCAGACAAACCAGAGGTCGTAAGGGACAGAGCTACAGGAAATCTGTTCTCTATGGCAGCAGGTGCAGGGGGGAGCTCTCATACACTGATGTCAATTGGAAGCGAAGGTACCACACAAAGAAGCAGCTATGTGTGGACAATGAGAAGCAGAGAGGCTGAGATGAGGAGTGGAAAACAGAGGGGGCAATTTGGAGCTGGCACGAGGGCTCAGGAAGTGGCTGGAGAAGGAAAGAGGCAGCAGCACTGCCTTCAGTACACAGGAGGGATTGTTAAAATTTGGTGGGATTTCTGATGCAGCATGTAATGCTGTACTTTCACAGTTGCTTTCAAATGGAGAAAGGTTTTCGGTGAAAAAAACCCCAAAGGTTTAAATCCACATCTGTTCCCAGTTTACTTTAGAGCCAGAGAAACGCTTTTTCCAGCACAAAGAGGGCAGTAGTATGGGGGAAGGGAAAGGAGGCACAAGTAGAGAAAAAGTATTAGAGGGAGCTGGCAGGACCATTTATTTTGGCAGCGGAGCCTGTATATGCCATCATAAAGAAAACTGGAAATTAAGAAATAGCAAAAACACTCCAGCTCCCTCCTGTCTAATCTAAAATAGAAGATAGCCATATAGTATTTGCTGTAAGGTATGCTCTTCTGTGCAATTTCTTGCACCATAAATCTCACTCTAAAAACCCAAGTACTGCCCAAAAGTACTGCATCTGGGCAAACTGTAGGTGGGTAGATTTCTTTGTAAGCTCCAGATGTCTCATCATGTCATTTAGATCCGACCTTCCATGAAGGGCACAATTCAAACAGCGTCAAAATCCAAGACTCCTGTTCTCACCTACTATCATTTGCTTCAGAAGTCTGTCTGCCTCCTGCATCTTTTTCTCCAGGTATGCTCAAAGCCCTCTGCAGAAATTATCTGCCTTCTCCCTCCAACTCCTTTCCAACAATTGAACGAGAGCTCCTCTCTTGATAAAGGAACAGACTTTTTTTTTTTGTAAAATATACACATTGAAGCGAGTACACGTGAGGTAAGGCAAAGTCACCTGAAGCAGAAGTGGTGAAGTTTGGGATAAACTTTAACTCTTGGAATAGATTCAGAGCAAATGCAAAGAACGCATTAACAGGGTGAGTACAGATCATGCCGTGCTTCTTCTGAATATTAGTTTAGAGCATAATTACCTTTTGGTAACTTTGGACTGATTACCATCTCTAGAACTTCTGCTGTTCAACACATATGCAGCTGAAACAAGTCTTCTGCTGATGCTGAGTTATTTGAGGTAGCATGAACGAGGACTGACCGCAAAGAGCTGCAGAAGGACCTTATGAGGCCGAATGACTGGACAATCCAACAACAGATTAAATTTACTGTGTATAAACTGAATCAGTACCTACCAGGAAGAACAATCCTAGCCTCTCATATAAGACAAAAAGCTCTGAGATGATCACTGACACTGAGAAGAATTAGTTATGTATCAGAAAATATCAGCAAAGTGTGGCAGCAATCAGAAAAAAAAAAGCCCCCAAAAATGTTACAGAATTTTGGTAAAAGAACACAGAACACAAGAGGAAACATGAAGATGCCACCACAGAAATCCATGGTCCCCTCATTCAAGAATGCAGAGATAGGAAAAATTTAGAGAGGGGCAACAAAGATAATAAAAAGTTTGGAGCAGCTTCTGTACAAGGTCAGCCTGAGTAGGTTAGCACTGTGCAGCTTTGAAAGGGGATCACATGATGTGATAACACATCTGGGAATCATCAGAGGCTTGGACACATGAAAAATCTCCGTTTCTTCAAGCACAAAAATCTGTCAGCTCTTAAAGGCAGTGAGCCATGGTCAGGCTCAGAGCAAGCACCAGGAGCTGGTGCCTTGTGCTGAGGGTGAGACCTAGGGAACCCCTCACCCCTGGATGTGGCATGAGCCAAAAGCTGAAGCGAGCTCAAGGGGAAGCTGGGCAAGCACTTGGGAGAGCGTGGGAGCCACTGCAGGTTACTGAGTCGACAAACTGAACCGAGCTGAGGAAGCCCCTGAGCTGACACTGGTCAGAGGGTGGGAGAGCCCAAAGGGGAAGTGGGGTGTGCGCTGCCTTGTTCCTACTCTCCCTGAGGCAACTGCCCTGGGTTTGAGTTGGAGGCAAAGCTGCGCTGGATGGGCCCTTTGTCTGCACCAGTACAGCTGCCCTTTAACAAGAATTTTCTCTCTGACTGATAGGAGCTAGCACAGACATCATCTGAATCAGACACACTTTGGCAAGGCTGAAGGAAGAAGGAGAAGGATGCATGGCTATTTTTGGCATGTGAAGCACAGCTGCTCGCTGTCTTGTCTCCCAAGTCAGGAAGGGCACAGACTGGAACATGAGGTTAAAACTCCCTTAGCATGTCCTGTATTTCTTAACAAACAGATTGAAACCAGAGAACATTAGTAAACTATCAGTTGTTAGATAAACCTAGGCGCTTTTTTTTTAGCAACTTCTATGAATGTTATGAAAACTTCCCTATGCACAGGGTTTTTAACTTACAACTGCATTTGCTACATCCGAGAAGGCAGAAACATTCTGGTAGACTTGGATGGATGTAGCTCATTTTGAAAAATGCTGATTTTATGTACATGGCTAATGTAGTGGCTATGATGATCCATGATTGAAGCAGGTACTACTTTACCAAAGTTAATAAAAAAGCTGTAGTCAGTGGGCAGTCATAAGTTTATATAAAGCTCAAAATTCTGGGTATCAATAGAAATAAAACTGACTGTCAGTAGAGAAATACTAGGGATAGCAAAAGTGATGCATGTATTAAATAGGGAGGAGAAGATTCACAGGAAATGATGAAGGACTAAAATTATCTAAAACACAAAACAGGAGAGGGGACTTCAGCAGAAAGTTATTTTGTTGCAATGATATGTAAGTTGAAGGAGACAGCTTCAGAAAAGGTACAGTGGCTTTAGAAAAAGGACTTGAAATTATTTGCTGTGCATTGTTGTGTGTTAACCCTGGTGGGCAGCTAAGCCCCATCCAGCCAGTTGCTCATGCCCCTCCACAATGGGATGTGGGAAAGAATCTGAAAGGTAAAAGTGAGAAAACTTGTGGGTTGAAGTACAGACAGTTTAATAGATAAAGCAAAAGCTCTGTGCGCAAGCAAAGCAAAATAAGGAGTTAATTTGCTAGTTCTCATTGGCAGGCAGGTGTTTCGCTATTCCCAGGAAAGCAAGGCTTCATCACACATAACAGTTACTTGGGAGGACAAATGCCATCACTTTGAACGCCTTCCCTTCTTCCTTCTTTGCCTCAATCTTTATTGCTGGGCACGATGTCGTATGGACAAATGGTCTGGGATATCCTTTTGGTCAGTTCGGGTCAGTTGTCCCAGCCATGTCCCCTGTCAGCTTCTTGTGCACCCCTAGGCTACTGGCTGGCAGGGTGGTATGAGAAGCAAAAAAGGCCTTGAGGCCAGTGTAAGCACTGCTCAGCAGTAACAAATGCCCTTGTGTTACCAACACTGGTCAAAATCCAAACCAGAGCTCTTATATGAGCTACTATGAAGAAAATTAGATCTATCCCAGCCACAGTCTGTACATATATATATATTTATGAGAGCACCTTGCAATAAAATTAAAAAGCTCTGTGTTTGGCATCAAGACACATCAAGATGTGAAGCCATGCAAAAGTAATGAAAATGCATATGGAGCACTGGCTACTTAAAGCCAACAAATACCACGCTCTCTAATTGTACGCACACCTTGTTGAATTCAGCGAGTATCCAACACGCTACGCAGTGCCAGAGCAGTGCTCACAGTCACCTGATGGATGCAAGAGCCAAGCGATGCACAGTACAGCTAAATACGAAAACAAATCATTTCCTGGTAGTGTATTTGGTGTATATATATTTGGTACGGCCATATCCCCGCGATGCTGAGACTGCAGCTCCCCAGGACATGCAAGGGAGGCCATACGCCTCTGCATGTGTGGCAGAAGTGGCTCTTCTGGTGCTCTGATGGGCATGGGATGGCAGTCGCCTCCTCTTCCCTCCTAACTTAACGCCGGTGTCCTGCAGACCTGAGGGAACAGAGACCGGGCAGCCTGAAACCACTTGCGAGGGCAGGGACCCGCCTTGACTCGCAGGGCTTTTGCTCTCACGGCCTGGGCCTTTGCGTTGAAGCACACCCCCTGCCATCACCGCTCCTCCCGCCAACACCACCCTCCAACGCGGCCTTCTCCCTCCCCGGGGCGGCGGGGCTGCTCTGCGGCCCGCCTCCGGCTGGGAGTGGCCGGCGCTACCGCCGCTTTCCGCCCCGGTGAGGGGTGAAAGAAGTCGGGGCGGGGTTGGGGGGGGATGTGCGTGAAATAACCGGGATGTGGCGGCCGCAGCCCCGGCCGGCCGGTACCGACAGGCGGCGCCGCGGTGATGGCGGGGAGGCGGCGAGTTCAGGTGAGCGGGGGGCGGCCTGAGGGCCCCGCGTTTGCGGAGGGGAAGGGTGGGCCGGGCCGGCGGCGTGAGGCGGGGGGAGAGGGAGGGGGGTTAACGACGGGTTTCACCCGCCTCTCCCCCCGCCTCACGCCGCCGGCCCGGTGGGGCAGGTGCCCGACCGGAGAGGCGAAGCGGGTGCGAGGCGCCGAGCCCAGCCCGTGAACGTGGGAGAGGGTGCGGGGGACGGAGGCTGAGACCTAACGGGGCCGGGGCCGGCGGGGCTTTTCCCGGCTGGAGGCTGCCGGGAGGGCCGGCAGCTCTTGATGCGGGGAGTAAGGCGGGATTTAGGGCTTTTAGGTGAAAAGATAGAGATTTTTCATTTTGCAGTCTGGAAGTTTTGGGGCACTTAGTTCTTTTTTAAGTCCCTAGTTATATATTAGTGGAATATCTGCTAGTTAGTATATATTTCACGGTAAATACAGGCTAAGAAACTGTGTTACAACAGTGAAAATACATCATTATTATTTTTTAACTAAAAAAAAAGTTTAATTTCACATCAGCCAGTGTGAAGGCAGTTATACTGATACAAAGATGTATAATTTATATGTATTTTTTAAAGTAACCGACTGCAAAGAGGGGAAGTAACAGTACTTTTAGAAAAGCCACCTGTATAATATCTCTAAACTTGGTTTAAAGGAAGAAAAAAGAAACTGCTGTCTTAACAGAGAAGCTGTGTGTATAGACTTTTACAAATAACTGAGTTTTAGAAAACCGTGACCTCTGGCCTTCCTCCTCCTCCCTCAGAAAACTGCCGGCCTGAGCCAGGGCTGCCCCTGTTACCGACACTGATGCTGGCAAAAGGCTGGAGCCATGGGGAAATTCAGAGGAAAAAACACTTCACCTTTCCCAGGAGAGCTGGGGAAGAAAGGCCTGTTGCTCACCGGGTTGTTTGGGCTCCATTAATCCAGCAAGACTTTCTGCAAATGCTTCAGTTGTCCTTGCCAACGGTTTAATAGAAAACAGTTCATTCGTGTTTTGGTAATCCGTGCTAATCTTTGTGTACAAGTGCTTGAGTAACTTTGTGCTGTGCTTCTGAATAGTGATTTAAGAGCTCTGCAGTGAAGTGCTTTTGTAACAAAGGCTTTTACAAATATGCTGCAGAATATATACCAGCAAGCGCTACTGGTAATTAAAAGGAAGTGAGAGTTTTTAAGGAAATGAATGAAGTACACTGGGATGCATTATCTCTGGTTTTGCCCTTATGTATGTGTTCATTTACTTGCTTGTTTGCAACTGGCATTATAGTAACTCATGAAAATGGGAGTTCTACTTTCTAAAACTTTTCTTGTTGTTTAAATACTAAATATTTTGTGTGGGTTTTCCCTCATCTCATTGCTGAAGTTAAAATTATTGTAGTTCCTTCTAGGAAGGCGTTGACAATGGTTTTCCAGTTGAAGCTACAGTAGATTTTTACTGTTGATAGGGCTTTTAGGCATTTATGTAATGGACAAATAGGGATTTTAAAAATAAATATTTGATTTAAAAAGAATAAAGCTGAGTTTAGAGGTTTGTGGTTACTTAAAATGTCGTGGTCATGGTGGGTCAAGGGAATGTAAATAAACCTCCAAATGCTGATGACCAGTGTTTTGTATGAGTGAGATTAAGAGCATGTCCAACTACGTCTTTTTTTTTTTTTTTTTTTTTGGCCTCACTTTACTTCCCAGCGCTTATACTATCGATGTTACTATTTTCTGGATAGTTCTTTGAGATTGGGCGGTGAAAACGACCTGTTCTCATACACAATACTGATGATTACAGTGCAGCAGGACTCTAAAGAGCGGTCAGAGGCAAGTATTGTATTGCCGCTGGCTTCCTCCCTCTTTAAATTTAGATAAATCAGCCTTTGTTCTCTTAAGTAAAGTGAAGTCAAAAGTTTGGGCATAGGCTGCTGCTGCTGGAATTGTAGTGCGGCCGTATGGGCAAAGAGGATTTATTAGCACCAGGATAAATTAATTGTGATGAACAGGAAGGCAGAAAGCACTGCAAACAATGTTTTGTACTCACAAAAGCAAAAACCCTAAAGGTTAATTCTGACTTTGTTCACAAATTAGGCACACTCGGGTAGGCTTTTTTTGCTCACCATAACTTGGGCCTCCGACAGCTAGTGAACCACCTGACCTTTCAAATGAGATTTACTGGAGTGTGTAACACCTCCTGAGTGCTCATCAGGAGTTATGATTTTTTTTTTTCATTTTAGCATTTGATTTCCTCAAGGAAACTGTCTTTCTGTTTGACCTGCAGACAGGCTGCAGCCTTTTCTGGTTTCGGCTGTAATGTGTATTAATGACTCCTGTGGAAAGGGGAGTCTTGCCTCCTTCGTAGTATTGGCCTGAAAGGTGAACCGAAAGGAACCTGTGGAGTTGCCATAGTGATTTCCCAGTTCATCCTTAGCATCCTGTGTCTTTTTCCAGACAGCAGCCCTTTCATGCTGTGTCACTTAGATTAGGATTGAGCCTGGGATATGTTGTAATACTATTCAATATTCTTGAAGGAAAAGTGCTGCAAAACCCTTATATGTTTGGGATGAATGTGCCCTTTGTAAATCAGCAGTCACACAGGGAAAAACTTGGCTCTTTGGCACTGAACAAAGGCTACTGTGCTTGTGTTGAGCATGGTAGTACCCTTACTTGGAGGTGTTTACTTAATTCTGTATAATGTTAACTATTTACCACTTCATTTAACTTTCTTTTTTTCCTCTCTTTTAGCATATGGGCACAGATTCCATTAACTGCTAACCTGAAAAATGCTTTCAGAGAGGAACGTTTCTTTATTAAGCCTCCTAGCTGCTGCTGTGGAAGCTGAGGTCTGCTATCAGCATACTTTGTTTGTTAAACGTTATTTTTCTTTATGGAAATTGAATTAGCTGTTGATGTGGAGTTACTTCCCCGTTTATTGATGCTGAAAATTTAAAATGACTTAATGACTGATCTGAAGTCTGCCGACAGCGGTGAGATCACGTGCTTGCCTCACGTAGGGTTTCTTTGTTCAGTGCAATTCCTTTGGGGCACGCAGAATTTGGATTCTGCCTCCCCTTTGTACATATTGCACAATGCTATACTCTGTTTTGGACTCTCCTTCATCTTATAGCCACGCCTACTTCCAGCACATTCATCTCTTATTACTTCTGTGTGACAAATTACTAATTGGGACCCTGCTGCCTAATGAATATGATTGGTGGCACTTTCTATTCTTTCCTACCCCCTCCTCCCTTTCCTTCCTCTCTTGCTGCCTTACAAGTAGGTGTGTTAGTTGTGTGACCCTGCTGTCAGAGTAAATTGTCCAGATACAATGCTCTTTTTTACTTCAGTCAGTACGTTTATTTGGAAAAACAGCAAGTGTAAAACCATTTAGATTTTACCTTGAAAAGTAAATATTTACTACATAACCAGCTCTATACTCAGAATTAGGGATGGAAAGTGGAAAAATGCATTTTCTTAATAGTGCTTAGCTAGCTCCTTTTATGTCAAAGGTGTATGCGTTGCCTGTGTTTATAGATTGGACCAAACAGCACCCGAGTCAGAACTACAAATGTAACAGTAATTTGCTAAACACAGTGTATATATGCTCAGATGACCAAATCTCCTTGGAAAAGAGCTGTGTGGGAGAAGTGGCTGTTTGAAACTAAGAGCAGAATTAATGTGATGTGTGTGAACTTCCTCTATTCCCTGCAATGGCCAAAGAGTTGGTTGTTTGGAGGGGTTTAGTGGGCTCTGCTTGAGAGGTTTCGGTTGCTGAGCTGAGAGGTCAGCGGGACAGGAAGCTGTTACAGAGGAAAATCTCTTAGTAGAGCGACTTTGAGGCAACCTGTGGAGTGAAAAGTCAAGAGGTTGATGATAGTATTGTAAAACTGAGTAAGGATTAAAGGGTTAGCATCTGTGGGAAAGGCAGGAACTGGGAGTCTTAGATTTTTCCAAATCGTTTTGCGAGTTTCCAGAGCTGTGTAAAGTGAGGCATGCAGCATCAATATAGCTTTTCAAGACCTTGATAAATTCTGCATGGCAATAATAATGGAAAATTAGACTCAAATAATAGTGATGTCTTCAATGTGCCTATAGATGATGAAGTTTAGACAATGGCTTCACAGCTTTGATTGATGGGGTGAGCAGAGTAGTCCTTAGCTCAGCTCATCTGTCTGGCAGCACTTTGAGTTTAAATTGTTGGTCAGGCCTTTGGGTCTGAAAAGTATCTTTTGAGCATTGAAGGAAACCATTCTTAGGGTTTTGTTTTTGGAAAGCCATAAAGTCTCCAGAGAGCTTGGGAAGTGGAAGGACGGTTTCTTCCTGCTAGTAAACTGCTTTCTTACTGGTTTAGTGGGACACTGAAAGTATTTTGCTTCCCATCTTTAATGATATGATGGTAAGCATCCTTTCCATTGACATATCAGCTTAATTTTATGGATTATCAATACTGCAGGCATAGAGGCCACTGGAATGGTGCTGGTGGAGACTATATGCAAGGCCAAATGCTTATAGCTACAGGCTTATTTCTTATGTTATGGCTACTTAATTCTTGTGATCTGGTTGTTCCCCTTCCCACACGCACAAATTTTTTACTTTAGGGAAACACCCTGAGGTTCCAAGGAAGGAGCATCACCAAGCCTGTTAAGTGTGGTAAATCCAGGCAGCCTCAGCCCTGTAAAATATCTGGGTTTTTGTTTTGACGGCTAAGCTCAGGAAGGGCTTGTTTTCTCCTGTTGTTGGAGTGCGTGGCTTTGGGGACAAGAGCCTTCCCTTCTCTCTTAGGGTTTTGGACAGGGGTAGTTACTGAGGCAGGGAGGAGGTTGGATTTCATGTGTTAGGCTAAGGTCCAGGTGCTTCCTGTTGCTAATGGCCCGTGGAGACGCAGGTGATGGCGGGGAATGGGCAGCCCAGCTGTTTGCTGGGGCTTGGCTGTTCCCATTTATTGAGCAATGCATTAACCTGTCAGTATTTGCACTAATAGCTCAGGCTGTGATCAGTGGGAGCTGCGCTGTGGACGCATTGTGTTCCCAGCTCTGCTCTTGAAGAGCAATAGGCATGCCAGTCTCAGGAGAGCGGGACAGATGACTGGTGAGTTTGGTGGTGATTTAAATTGCTGTAGCAAGGTCTCCTTAATTTTAACATCTTTGCAGTTGCTGTGTCCCCAGTGGGAGTGACTCGGAAGAGGTGCCAACATCTGTGTGTCAGCAGTGTTGTGGAGTCTCAGGGGCATGGGATGTTCTTGGACACCCTGGACGGTCCCCAGGCTATGCCGCCACTGTGATGCGGCAGCACTGTTTTAGCAGGCCACCATGCTGAAACTTTGCTCCTATCCTGCTAGAGCCCTTGTTTAGGAGAGCAGTATGTTTTTATTTGCTTAGAGCAGTGAAAATCTTGAGGAGACCCTTGTTGAAAATGTACAAGAAGGGCCTGGTTGCTGTTGCCTGGAGTGCAGCACCAGTGCAGCTGACCCCTCCATGTGGTTTTGCTCCCAGACTAGTTAATAATCAAGAGGTATTGCATTTTCCCTTTCCCTGGGAAACCTGAAGGTGGTCACAGTGAGACAGCTGCTGTAGTGTTCCCGTGCTTGTGGCCCACCAGGGTCTTTTACTGACTTGGCTGTGAGAAGAACTGCTCCAGTTAATAGTTCCCTCTGAGCGGTGCATCAGTGCTGGCTGGCTGCTTCCTGTGAGAACCAGGGGAAAAAGCCTGCTTTGTCAGGGGAGCTTGGGTTGCTGTAAGGTGAGAAGAGACCAGCACCCACTTCCTTTGTGCGCAGTGAGCACTCGCAGTAGGGTATTTGTTCTTTTGGCAGATGGAGAGTTTTCCTGCTACAATGCTGGCTTTTGCCAATGACAGAATTTTCCATGGGATGGTCTGCTCCAGGGCCAAGTTAGGAACCATTTAATATTAGCCATGGAGGTGCTCTCTCCTACCTTGAGTATAGTTAGGAGGCTTAGTTTTGTAGAAGTACATTTGTTGTCATTTTTTTTTCCTGTATGAGGTAGGGCTGGGAACTAATCACCAGTGTTGCTGTTTTGGGAAGAACAATCCATAGGACTTCTGATTGCCCTTTGTGAAATCTGCTTGCCCTGTTGTTCTTCAGGGCCTTGTGTTTATCCCTTAAATCCTGCATCGTAAGGTTTTTCATCTTTGGGTTGAATAGATTGTATATATTACTGCCATTCACTTTCCAAATTAATATAATTTTAAAAGAGTTTAACTTTGTTATAATTAGTGATAATGGTGTGTAGCAACACTTTTGCTATGTTTCTGGTGAGCTTGATGTGGCACTGAATTTCTTGATGAGGGTCCAGACCTGTCTACTGGATCTGGACACACACACTACTTACGTTACTGCTTTCTGCTGCCAGGTCTTAGTGAAACTCCTCGTGCTTTGCCAAGGCATTAAGTTGGAAGCCTGGGTGTTAAGTGTGGCCCTAGCAAGTTTAGGTTTTAGTACTGAAAGGCCAGTATGACTGTTCAGTGCAAGCTGTATGAGGAGTAGATGGGCTTGCTGTCTTTCTTCCAGATCTCTTCTTGGGAGCAATTGTTCTATGTGTTAGCTGTCTAAAAATGATCTCTAATGACTTGAAAATCATGATCTAAAATATGAGAGAAGTTTTTAAAAGGATTACAATGCAGGGAGCTAAGTAGGGAATAATAATGGTACTAATAATAATAATAATAAAAAACCAAACAGACTGAGTAAAGACAATGCAGAGGACAGCTTAAGGCTATTTTAAGGAATTCTGTGTAGCAGTCTGTGTATGTATTTTAAGGACCAACATTGCAAAGTAGTGCAAGAAGAAAGAGACTGGCCCCAGAAATCCCTCAAATTCTAAAAAAGAACAAGAAAGAGAAGAGAAGATCCAGAGATAACTGTATTTGTGCACTCAGTTACATAGAATGTATATATCCGTTGCATGATTATGGCTGCCTGGTACAGCTGTGTGGCAGAGTACTCAGGTTTGCCTTTTTCCATAATTAGACTTCATGGACTGGGTAGGGTAGAGGCAGTATTCCCTGAGCAGAGGTGGTCTTCCTCCTTCCTTTGCCAGGAAGTTTGTGTGAGAGGCAGGTTTTGTTGCAGCTGTTCAGAGGTGATGTTAGATAATTTTTTTTTTTGTATGTGTAATGCCCTTGGCACCATTTAAGGGATTATGTTTTTGAAAGGCAAGTGTCTTCAGGCAGTTATAGTTGTGCAAATGGCTCCATCTCATCCTCCAGTTGGCAAGCAGCCTAGGAAAAGGTATCAGAATAATTTTTAATATAACAAACTGAATAATGCCTTGAGAGAAATGCTCTCCAATGTTTGCATAGCCAGTAAAAAAAAGCCTCAGTAATAAACATTTTGTGAAATAACTGTAGTAGATCAAAGTGACATTTAAGTGGTGCTCATGAGCATCATTTAATCACCAGCTAACTACTAAAAGTCTGCTGCTGTGGAACAATAGGAATTCTTGTGTTATTATGCCTTACTGTGTCTGCCTTGCTTAAGGCACTGACCATCATTGAAGCTTGTGAATATGGATGCTCGATGCTTAAATGCTGCATGAGAATCCATTTATTTCAAGTATTGAACTTTATTCTTAATTTTGTTCACAGAAAATCAGCTGTTTCCTGCTTCCAGGATGTGATGAAACTATTGTTTATTGGCTTCCTTGTGACTCCTTTGTGGAGTTAAATTGGATACATAGCTTTCTTGTGAAGCTGAATGCATCTTCACAGATTAAACTCTTGAACTTCCGCTGTGTGTATAGATAACTAGTGGAGTACTGCAAATCCAGAGACATATGTTTAAAGCTTAGAGGTATGCTAGCATAGCTGGGGTTGGAGGCCACCTCAGGAGGTCTCTGGTCCAACTCCCCGCTCAAAGCAGGGCTGACTCTGAGGTTGTACCAGGTTGCTCAGTGCTTTGTCCTGTTGGGTCTTTATCTGGTCTCCAAGGACTGCACAACCTCTTTGGGCCGCCTCCTCCACTGCTTGGCTGCCCTCAGGGTGAAAAGGTCTTTTTTTTCTATCCAGTCTGAACCTCTCCTGTTTTAAATTATACCCATCTTTTTTCTTGCCCCACCTCTGTGCACTGCTGTGGCATGGATTGCTGTTATCCTCACTATTGGTATGTAGCATCTTAGAAATGTTGTTGCTAGTACAGGGTAATCAGATTTATAACGTCTTTAAAAGTTTTAGAGTAGCACACTTGGCATTCTTTGATTTACTTTGCTTCCTATAGTATAAAATAGCACTGCATTTGCTGAAATTTACTGTTGCTGCAAATATATCTTTATACCCAAAGAGGGCATTCTAAGCTTAAAGATGTCCTTAGTTCTGCCTTCGTGGCTTTCTCTGGTACAGAAGTCCTTGCTTATGACTCAGACTTTAAGGTGATTTAAGTTTAAGACATTTCATATGTTTTTGTTCAGTAAAGCACTATGACAGTTTTATTGTACAGAAATGAAAATCCATGTGTCTTCTCAGTATCTCTCAGTTTTATTGGCACTTTTTTTTTTTGGTAAGCCTATTCATGCAAGATGTTCCTGCTTCCTCAGGGTTGTAGAGAGAGGATGCTTTTTAGGTTGTGAAACTTTTGCAAGTACCTTCAAAATACTGTGAATTTTCCTTTTCCCCTACTCAGGAGCGTATTTAAAAGGATTCCAGCTTAAAGGCAGCACTGTTTCACTCAGGAATTAAAGGAACCCTAAGGAATGACTTCTGTCTATGGACTATCCTAGTGGACTTACCTGACACAGATATTTTATAACTATACTGTCCTGTATCAGATCTGTGTATTAGTATAGACTTGTTTAGATTTGGAGTACAAGAACATAGGCGGGTGCAAGTCATATTATGGATAAGTTAAGGAGTCGCCTAAATACGATGTTTGTATTTGCTTCGAATTTCTGATGAAAATGTAAGTTAAACCTGAAGTTTCCAATGAAACTTCATTGTACAGAATCTCACGCAGAATAGCATTATTGCAGGATCTGCCTCAGAGGGACTCATTACTTCAAGGTTTGATAGTTTTGAGACTATTAAGATAAAATTCTGTCTAAATGCTGCTTTTAAAGTCTCCAGTCTTTTCAATGAAGACAGGAGTTCTAAGTGTAGAAAGCCTTTGGTGTATTCTTATAGTGAAAACGCTTTTTTTTTTTTTTCTAGCTGTCTTTCAGGAGTTTTGTGTAAGTCCTTAGTTCTGTCTTGGGCGTGGTTTGCACGTTGTGTAAGATGTGTAGCTTCTCCCCAGGTCTGCTTTAACCACAAACTAATGCATCAGGTTACCGCTGTACCTCAGGACTGATTGTGTGAGGGATCTCAGTGATGGTCCGTGTAGGGCCACTGTGGGAAATTACAAGCTGCACACAGCTGTGGGAACGCGACCTTGGAGAGGGGAGCTAGGAGGGGTGTTATTGAGCAGGGTATTGCTGCTATCCGGGAACCGCTGTTGGCCAGCCGGGCACGTACTTGGCAGGCCTTGCTGCGTGCGCTGGCCACGTGCACCAACACCTGGTCAGTACTCTGCCACTGAATCTGCTGAGGGGATAAACAGAGGCGGCTCAGCGCAGAGGGAGAGAGAAAGGACCCAGAGCTCACTCTACGAACAACAGGAGACGCCCTGAAGATGCTGCGCCTACCTCCCTTCTCTGCTCTGACCCCGCTGATCATCATCCTCCTGCTCGGTGGTGTCTCCAGCTTAGTCGGGGTGGTAAGACTGTCACAAAGGGAAAACAATACGCTGGTAACTGCTTATGCTAGGAACTGTAACTGCTTATGCTGGTAACTGCTTGTGCAAGGCTGTAATAGAGCAATAAATACTGTTGTGCTTTTAAATATCATATGCTGGGTGAACTTTGTGCATAGGAATTCTATGAACCGGTTACACTGATGAGATCAAATGTCCCTGAAAATGCATTGCTTTCCTTGAAAGGAAGCTGCGGCAGTCCTGTCTGCTACTTGTCGGAGTACTATGTGTAAACCTGAAAGAAGCAGAGGAAGAAATCTGCTGCTACTGCAGTAGTGCTACCCAGGGTCCTGTCCCATACCAACTGAGAGGGACAGGCAAATGTGAGCTACCTTGCACAGGACCCTGCTACTCCTGGATTCTGAATGCAGGTTTTCTAAAGCAAGTAATAATTTATTTTTAAACAAGAGTATTGGAAGTAATGAGTTAATGATCTATATTTATTCTGGAAAACAATTTGAATGACACTCAAAGTTTTCCTCTGCCAAGTTTTTTGTTACCGAAGCAGATCTGTTCAGGTGTGCATGTTTAACACCATATGGTACAATCTGCACCTTTTTTATCTGTTTAAAATGCTAAGCTGAATCCAAAACATGTTGACCTGAAAAACTGTTTCAATGGCTTATTCAAGACAGTCTTCTTTTAACGTACAGAATGTTTTTGAAAGAACAGTCTGATTTTTGTGTTGACTTCTTGTTACTTTTTAGCTTGAAGTATTTAGCTTGAGACTTTGTTTCATTACAGTATCACACAGAGTCCTTGGCACCCAGGAAACATCTGCAAGCTATCTCATGTAAGGGTACCATTTCTTTAAAGATTAATACTGTGCTTTAATTTACTTGGGTAACAAAAGCAGACAGGTAAGGTTCAATGAAAGGTGGCGGATCCAATGGCCTTGTACTTAGGTAGGAATACTTAGTGAATTGCAAATAGCATGTGACAGAAATAAGTTTAAAAAAAACCTCTGGCAAAAACCTGTGCTTTTGCTGGTCATCATAGGCATATATTCATAAGCATAACCTGTTTTATTAGGTAATTTATGTAGCCCAGGGAGACTGTCAGAGTAAATTGAAGCAGGTAATTGTCTTGATTTCCTAGTCATGAAAAGCCGTGATTTACAGTCACGGGAAAGCAGCTGTTACAAGAGTAAGAGCTGCTTTCATTGAGATGGTCTCAAAGGGGATGAATGGAGCCAGTGGGCCTTTAGAGTGGGGTTTGGTTTAGATGCTCATACAAACTATGTGTGTGCTGTGAAAGAGGTAACAGGAGCCCTGAGAACTGACTGAAGTCCTGGAAGGCAAAAGGCTGAGCACCTGAGGTAAGCAATGAAATCGGTGGTCACAGCTGCAGGGTTGGGCTCCTCTTAAATGCACCTGGAGAAGCCCAGAAACTTCTGAGCCCTGATGATGGGCCCAGTGTGAAGCAGGAATGCTCTCCTCCTGGGAAGATGGAGTGGTCTGAGGGGAGTGGGGAGCTGGAGGGCCTGGAAGCTCATGTGAGGAAGACTTTTGGAGGTAAACTGAGATGTACTTGTTTGCTGTTGAGGGGAATGCTGTTAGGGGGCTGCGGGAGGCTTGTGCATGTCAGGAACGTGACAAAAAGAATAAACTGCAAAGGACCAAAGAGTGCTATTGAGGAGCGATATTGGGAAAGAGAATGTCTCTGTGTGGCTTTGAGCATTGTGGATGGCTATCACTCTGGACTGTGTAGCGTTAAGTGTGACCCATGCAGAGTTCAGTCAAAGGTCCAGAGCAGCAATTGGAAAGATTTGTGATTCAACTGTCTTTTTCACTTAATTGAAGAGAAATGAGCAATTCATTTTTGAGAACTAATTGGAGACCAAGAAGAGAAATGCAATGGAAGCTGGTGGAAAAGAAGGCAGGGTTTGGGAGTGGTGGAGAGCCTGTGCAGTGTTGCTATGAGCAGAGTTGAGATGGAGATAAAAATGAGTGAATGATGATCAAAGTAGATCTGTCTGATGATGTCCTCCCTCAGCCTGGGGTCTGACTGGCTGGTCCTTGATTGTATCCCCTAATCCTTGTCTGCCTCTACTGGGCATGGCTTTCAAAGGTGCCTGAAAATGGGGCTTTGGTCCTGTTGAGTCTTTAGTCTTCAGTCATGGTACAAGGCACACGGGGTAACTCCCAGCTGCTGCCTGGAGGTGAGCAGGCAATCACTCAGATCTCCTGTGAGTTGTCGCTGTGGGAGTGTGGTTACGGAGGCAGTGTTCCTGCAATACCTGGGGAGGTGGGTAGGAAATACCAAGTTTGGCCTCTAATGCCAGGACTCTTATCTGGGAAGTTATGGACTGGTAGTTGTCTAGTGCTAGTGGATGCCTCCTTTGAGTGTTCTCTAGCCCTTTCTTGCCATCTTCTCATCCTCTGTATTGATTGCCATCATTGTTCTGTGCTGACACATCTGCTAAATTCTGTAATTCAATGCAGTTACCTTCTGGAGAGAAACTATGTTCTTTTCTGGAGTATTAACTTTTTGTTGTTGAGGTGTGGGGTTTTTTTGTTTGGTGTTTTTTTTTTTTTTTTTTCTTTTGTGATATCTAGCTTACTCTAGCTGAAGTGACTTCTGTCTCACCTTATTTAGAAGGAGCTGTGATTTCTGCTAAAAGAGAAGTGTTCTTGGCTGTGGTTACTATTCTGCTGCACTTTCAGCAATATCTGCTGTAGTACTTCTTCTGTAGATGGTTAATAAGATAATCTCAGCATTTCACCTGAACCATCTATTTTTTCTCCTCCGTGCTAGAGGAAAAGGGTATAGTTGCAATCTTAACTTTTGTGTTCTCAGGCCCAGTAAAATAAACTTCCAGTTTCCATTTTGTCTGTCTACAGCCTTGGGTAAGCATTGTAAAGGTTGAGCCATGTTCTCACTTGAAGGTCTCAAAGGGGATATCGTGTGCATCTCTCCTGCTTACCAGTTTAGGTCTTTAAGGGAGCTGCACTTTGCTTGCTGGAGCACAAAGGCTGACCCCTTGTAGGCTATAACCTCTACAGACTGATGATGCTGAGTAATCTGCTGACCTTTAGCAAGGACAAGCAGTGACTGAAGTTGTCTGTGTAGCTGTCGGGGATAGGAGAGCAGTGCTGCAGTCCGTGCTTCGTGAGTTCAGCTAAGGATCTTTATTTCGCCACTCAACGTGGCGATTTGTCAGCCAGTGAAAGCACAGTCCACACAATCACTGCTGCAAAGAGCAGAGAATATCGGAGTACAGAAATTTTGTGGAAGCATAGAATTGCAGGGGTTCATGCGAAGCCCTGAGATTTTCTTTTCAGATGAGGGACCAGTGCTGCTCGTTGCTAAAGGTGGGCTCTGTGTCCCATGCGTTGCTGTAACTGCAGTTTGTGTACGTGCCTGGTTTTTGCAGTATCTTATATTTAAGCCGCATCCTGAGGTTGTGTGCTTTTTCTCTGGGAAGTTATTGCTCAGCTTTCCTGATGTCTGGAGCTCCATTCCATCTCCATTGTTGTCTAGACAGCATCAACATTGCATCCTGACAGCCTGACTGGGGCTGTAAGGTAAACTTCCTTCAGCAGGCAAAGGAGGAGCATTTGTCCTGGGACTTTGATATTAAATTGTAAAGCTAAAAGCATTCCGACTCCTCACCCTTGGCGATATAGGAACTGCCACGTTATTTTATTTCCATTATATGTGATCACTACTGGGCTGTTAAGAGAAAATTACTTTCTATTTCCGTAAACTCAATTCTTGTTTCAGACTGACTGTGCATCAGATGCTTAATTTGGAACCTACTCTCTTGGTGAAATTAAAAATTCAAATCTCCAAGCTGGAGCACTCAAACTGTGCTTGAATTAGAAATTGACTGCTGTCAATGTGCTCTCACACTTCACTTTTTTTTTTTTATTCCTCTCTCCCTCCCCCCTGATGAGTTTTATATTAGAATCTTGCTGTAGATGATCTGACTGAGCAGAAGTAGTGGGAATCCACGCTGTCACTCCTTAGACAGAGTGATGAAAGAGAAGTGTGGTGTGTTAAATAGACCATTCTTGAAAAGGACTACTGTGTACCAATTTCATAGTTACATGCATGTTTGGTGAAACAATTGTGGGCTATGACTGCAAACCCATTAAGTGTGGTTTGCAAATTAATTTAGGACCTAACCAAACTTCACAGTTTCGATGCAAAATCCTCGCTCCCCTATTTCTGTGTGATATTTAAAGCTATTTTCAGGTCTTGACTGAAAGAACCAGAGTGCTCTCTCCACCTGAGACATTTGTGTGGACTGCCTCTATCGACTTCTGCACTGAAACTGGGAACAAAAGGCTTTTTTTTCCTCAGGAAGCAAAACAACAAACCTGTAAAAAACCCCAAACTCTTGAAATAAGCATTGGTTCTCTATTGTGAGCGTTCTCTGTAGGCTTGCATCTTGTGTGTCCTCCTGCCTCTTTGGAAAGTGGATGAATTATTCTCAATTATTTAACTATAAGTTATAAAGAATTATACTCACAGGTTTAAAACAAATTGGGCTGGATGTTTGTGGGGAAGTTGAGTGTCTTCTGTTATTAACTGTGCTGAAGGCGCCCGGTGCTGCTACTGGCTTGTTTTCCCGGACCTGCTTTTGTGTTCCCCCTCAAGGTGTTTCGTTTTCCATCAGGTGGTCCTCGGGATGGATCACAGAGATAGGTGTAGAGTAAGTGGTGACTGGGGAGCCTGAAAAGGTAACTGTTATGTTAGTCAGTTGGTTATGTGAGTTTGGTGTTCCAGCTAGCCTAGGCTGATAGCAGTGGGTTGGGTGAACTATGAGTGAGCTGTATAAGGAGGTCTGGAGACAATTGGGTTGGGGCTCATCAACTAGAGGTGAATTTTGAATGTGAGATGAAGTCAGAGGTGGAGAATATGTGTGAGGAGTGTCTGTAACAGGATTATGCTCAAGTTTATCAGAAAGGTCATGGGCTTCCCTGGTGTGCTGCCCCCCCCTCGCCCCCCGGCCCAAGACTTCTGTAACAGTAGCTAACTGCATGAAAACAGAAATGTATTCTTTCTTTTTTTTTTTTTTTTTTTTTTGACAGTATCATGCTATATAAGGGGTCCTGCTTTATTGAGAGCACTGAGTCACCTCATTGTTCTAGAGTGAATTTGGCCACTTGCTTTTCTTGCCAACAAAATGAGTTTCCTTATAACACTGCAGCAGAGAAGTTGGGTGGTGTAATTTTAATTCAGCTTGGAGGAATGCAATTTTCTGTAGTAGCCAAGCCTTGCATCTCAGGTTGCCGGCCATAGGGTGTTGATTAGTTATCAAATAGGCCTTCGTGGTGCAACTGCATGCTTTTGCAAGCTGGATACTTATTATATTTTTAAACTCGGAAAGATCAGAAAGACATATTTCTGTTCTTTTTGTCAGATCAAGACACTTAGGCCCTGATTTAGCAAGGCATTTGCTTGAGGAAAAAAGCCTACTTCTGTGCATAGGCAATGCACTGCTGAATACTGATGGGCGTAGATGTGTTTTGAAGTGTTAGTAGTATCGAACACCATTATAATATGTAATTAAGGAAAGGGATGCTTCTCTTATTCCCCATGACTAAATAGGTGGTTGTTACTGATGTGGAAAGTGTTTGATATTTACTAGCTTACTTTTTAATATTTTTTTTCTTTCTTCGTGTTAAGGCAAAACCAGGTTTAAAACTTTTTTTTTTTCCTTGAGGAGGGGTAAATAAGTTGATGGGCTTATTGAAACTGGTATTGGCTAATGTGATTCTTACTCTAGAGAAAGGTGCTGCAGTTTTATCAAATGGCTTAAAATGAGTTGTTGCATTAAGGAGGTAAGTGACTCAAAGGTAACAACTGAATGACACATGCATTATGGGAGTGTGTCAATAAAAATACAATTACTTAAAACATGCATTTAATGACTTCAGAGAATCTTAATACGCGACATCTTGGAAATTAAAGATTTGAATAACGGAACCCAGCCTGTGACCCTAGAAATCACAGGAACCCTTGTTGAGGAAATAATTTGTCAATGGAATAAAATAGCTCAGCCATTGCTTGTCTTCTGTAGATACGCTTTATAAAATGCTATGTAAATCAAAGTATAGTTAACATTCAATAAGTAAGATGAAAAAGGTAAATGAGACCTTTGCCTTTTAGGAGTTATAAAAGTCTTTATTCAAATATAACTTTCTTTGAAAGCTTACTTGCATAAAGAGATGGTGCTGATTTGTTTTAACGTAGGCTGTGTTGAGATCAGTGCCATTGTATTTTGAATATTTAGTGATATCTTTGAAATTCAGCAATGAGTTAAAATATAACTAATTAGGAACCTGCAACATTTTACATGTTTTTATGACATAGGAACTGAACAGTAGTGGTTATTGTCATGTCAGATTGATTAATCCCTGAGAATGGTTCATTTTTGTAACTGGTAGGTTAAACATTTGTGTGTCTATACACACATTGTCTATTGTAAATAATAAATATTTTCATCTCACTTGCTTTGTTTGCAGACAGTTTAATGCAGGTGTTTAAGGCTTTCTTAACAGAAGCAGCACTACAGAAATTGCTTGGAGCAGTGCTTTGAATATGACCAAGTATCTTTTCCTCCACACCACAGTTACCACCCACAAATGCTCTGAAGGTGAATTTGTTATTCTAATAAAAATCAACTGCGTGTAATATAGGTGTATTCAGACAGTTGAGCTCCCTTTAAAACTGCATATATAATTTCTCAGTTGCTTTTGGGGAGAACTTAATGAGCTTGCAAACATTCTGCATTATGTGTTTAAAGTAGGGATGGGGAAGCAATTGCTTCAGAGTTTCTGTACTGACTTATAAAATCCTAGTGGACTTCACAAAAATGTAAAATTACACCTGACTGTCCACAGATGCTTCTAGAATATTTGATCAAAAGACTGAACTGCCACTTTGGTGGCTGAAAACAAAGACCGATCATCTAAAAATGAATTAGATGACTGTTCTGCTGTTTTTTAGCATTGGGCTGAGTACAAGAGAATGTGCTCTTTTCTTCAGTGGGAAATGGTGTTTGGCTTCACCTCTCCCTCTTTCATCTTACTGGTGCAACTAAAACTACTAGTTTTTATGATATGTTGGTCATCAGGAAAGACTGTTATGGTGAAAGAGCTGTTATAATTAAGTTATTTCTAGGCTTTCATAATTTGGATTTGAAGCAATTTGCACATGATCTGACATTAGAATATATGTTGCGTAATCTTCTGGAATTGTAACATATATATATTTTTAAACATTGATTTGTGATATTACAACTGAAAGGCCCTTCTTCCATTTGTGACTTTTCTCTTTTTTTAAGTCTGTGTCTCATAAAATGCATGACACTATAATGCGGGGGCTTTTTGATTACCAGTTACCAGTTGTTTCACAGTGTTCCAAGGTACCATTTTGATAGTCTTGTAGTTAATTGCCATCAGTTATTTGACATGCTTGAAACAGAGGGAATGATAAGAAAAATGAGGCCAGTCTTTTTTTTTCCACAAGCTGGCTGAATTGGTTCAGCATAGATTCTGTATCGGATGTGCAGACAAAGCAAGCTATGGTTGGAAGGCTATGCAGGACTAAATTTCAGGTATGTGATGATAAAAAAAACTTAAATGATTCTCATCTTCAGGAAAGGGACATAGTAGAAGGGTAAACAGCATACAAACAGTATACCCAAAGCCATAGTAACATCCTGGCTGGATTTCCTGATGGCTGAGGGCACTGCGACTGTGCTGTAGCTGGAGTTAGGGGGTCTGGCTGTGGCCACTGCTTCCCTCCCTTTCCTTTGGGGAAGGCATGGATGTTTGTGCTGAGGTGCTGGTCCCAGCTCTCTGTCTGTCCAGTCTCTCTACCTTGCTCTCAGGTGCAGATGTACGGGGGCTAAGGATCTGCAGCCTTCTCCTCGTAGCATCCTCTGAATGGCTTATGGTTTGGGCTGTAATCTTGACTATAATTCAGGCAGTGGTGCTGCTCTGGTAGCCAGGTGAGGGCCTTGTGCTGCTGGACTTGCCAGGAGGCAGACCTGGAGACCATAAAAAGAGAGGTGGTGGACGCCGCATCCCTGGAAACGTTCAAGGCCAGGTTGGATGGGGCTCTGAGCAACCTGATCTGGTTGGAGATGTCCCTCCTCCTTGCAGGGGGGTTGGACTAGATGGCCTTTAAAAGCCCCTTCCAACCCAAACCATTCTATGATTCTGTGATAAAGGAGCTGGATGGGAAACCTGTCCTAGAGGGTTACCTGCAAATGTTGGGAGGAGCGCAGAGATATGTGGGTTTTGTGTGGACTAGTTCAGGATGCTAGAATTGTACCACTTTGACCCCAATAATTTTTAGAATTGTGTCTAGTTCACTTGGTGCAAATATCTAACACTTCGGCAAATTTAAACCTTACTTATATTAGCTTAGTTTAAATTTGGTGTTTAAAGAGCTGTAATTATCTGTCTGCTTCAGAAATTTGTAGTGATTTAGTGAGTGATCAATTTTAAACTGATTTTAATGAAACCAAATAACCTTTTCCATTTTTACAGACGAGGCCTGTGACTAGCTTTTGTAAACGGCATTAAAGTATCTCCAGTCCTAGAATGACTTTTCTCTGCATGACTGATTTCTTCTGCTGAAGGCAAATTTAGACTGTTATTTTGTATATAAGCTAAAAGTATTAACTTCTAAAGAACATTTCGTTCAATTTTTTGTTCCCTTACTCCAAAAGTGGTTCCTATTTGTTAAGACATCTGTTGAATTACTCCAAATACAGCATTTCACCGTCTTTTTACAGTAGACAGGCTGATGGACTCTATGACCTTTTTTTATTTCTGATTTTTGTGATGCTTTTTCCCTGACAAAAAAAAAAAAGAATGTAAGAGACAGCTGGGGTATTCTAATTTATGGTGATAGGAAGCAGAATACAGATGCTTAACTGCAATCACATGGTGAAATGTGTCACTATTCTAGTATGTGGAAAATCTATAAATTGCTTTTGTTGAAGGTTATTTGGAGAGGATGTAGTGAATGTTGGGAAATTCCCTTGGGAAGTTTAAGGTATAATGCTTGAATTTTTCTAGAGGATGTCATTGTAGTAAGGTGCATCTGAGACCTGTGTTAGAAGTTGCTGAGGTGTTTAGATTATGTGCACATCTCTCAATGTAAAAGCTTATAAAGGGTTGTGATTAGAACTTAATATTAAATGTTACATGTAAAGACAATTATTTCTCTAAAACTTGTGTTTTTCAAAGAGTGGGTGGGTGGGTGATGAGAATATTTCTAACACTTGAGACTGGCAATTGATTCTGTTCCAGTGAGTGGAGGCCAGCTAATGGAGGGAGTAATTCAGCTAGTTGCTAGATCCCTTGGAAGGGTGATTCTGGCAAATAGGCCTGGTCAATAAGTTTTTGTGTTACAAAATGGATGATGGTACAGAGCTTGTATTCCCATTGATTGTGTGCAGGACAGAAGAACGGAATGCCTGTTGACTAGCAGTAAATCCATAAAAAACTGAAAGTAGTCACCATGTAATCTTTTGCTTCTTTTTTTTCTCCATAGAAATGTACAGAAAACAAAGACAAGACACCACATTCTTATCTCCCACTTTTAATGTTCTTTGTGTTTTTAATTTTGGTTCTTTCTATTCTGCTCTGCAAGCAACAAATTTACCTTTTCATCTGTGTAAGTTATATGTGGGGGAAACTGAGCTACTGAGCAGAAGCCCTTTCTTAATGACATTAATACTGCCATAATACTAGCAAGCATATGGTGGCATTAGTTTTCCAGGACTAATGGTCCTGCATGTAAAACTTTTTTTTTCCTTTAACTTCAAATTTTGGACAGTAGGTAGTACAGTAAATCTAAATTAAAACTTATAAAATATCTCATTAAACTGACAGATATGTAACCATGAACTGTTATGGGGTCACATCTGTTCTGGCAGCAGAATCTGAAACACTTGCTGGTATTCGTAAACATGGATATGAACACAAGAAACTGGACATGAGCAACAACAGATCATGCAGAAATGTCTTTGCAAGTATTGTGCTCATCTTTTTGATGCAGATTCAGTCCTATCCTAGATCTCTCTGGATCAGAGGCACTTAAACAAGGTCTGTGCTTTAGTGTGCTGCTAAGTGAATTGAGAATGAAGGAGTGCAGAGAATTGCTATGAATAGGGAAGATGATGTGGTTCATCTTACCCAGGTTTCTGTCCTGATGGATGTGATTATGATAGTGAGTTCACTTAAAAGCAGGTGCAAACTCTTTAGAAAATTGATAAATACACACAGCATTGTCAGGTAACAAATTTTCTCCTCTATCTGTACTAGATCAGTGTGTTTCTTTTGTGGAAACTGAAACCAATGTGCTGTTTGACTTTCCTGAAACGATTATTTTCAGGTGCTATGATATGTGAAGTCTAGAAAATGGCAGAAACACTTTAATGACTTTTCTTCCCCCCCCACCCCCCCAGGTGGTCAGGAGCAGTTAATGCCTGCAGATTCTCTTCGTAAAAAGAAACTGGCAAAAAGACCTGGATACTTGAGGCCAGAAGCTCAACGACAGGCAGAGTTTCAGTCCCTGGGTGCCTGCAAGTCATCCAGCCCGGAAGAACTCACACATGGCAAGCAGCGTTGTGGAGACTTTGAGAACTGCTCTCTACACAGACAATACAAAAATAACTTTGGATTCTTACACTGTGGTTCTCTTGCAAGTAGTGCTGTAGTTCCTGCTAATGGGGTAATGACATTGGCCACTACTGGAAATATGCCAGGGAGCTGCAAAAATCTTTCATCTTACAAGAATCAACAGTCGGAAAACACGGTGATATCGATTTACCCTGCCACAGCAACAAGCAAAGGAGATGTTTTTGCTGTATGCTGTACGCCGCAAAAGAGCCACGATGCTGAAGTGAGTGAGCCCCCAAAAATGTATGCTTTGGATCAGAGAGAAGTGAATAACAACTGTGAATATCGAAACAGAGATGTTTCTTGTTCTATTGGTGCACATGATAGCTTTAGCTCAAGTTTCAGCTTCATACAGCTCTCCCTGAACTTGTCCTCTGGAGTAAGCAATGCTGAAGGCAAGTCAACCATTGAGGAAGCTGAGTATGTTCTGCATCCTAGCACCACAGGAAATCTGCAGAAATCAGAGGAGACAGTGCAGGCTCATGAGCACTTGGGAGCTTTGCATTGCTTCTCCAGGCCCAGAGAGGATTTGGAGTATGAAAATGAGACCACAGCGAATGATAAACTACAGGACTCTGAGAGTGTCTCTCTCTCGGATACAGATGCAACATTTTCATATTCTACAGACTCCTCAGATGCAGCATCTGCTGGCTCTTCTGTCACCTCAGGCTACGAAAGTAGCTTTACTATTGGTGACTGTAACTGGGATACTTTGATGAAAAAATATGAACCAGTGCTACAGGACTGCCTGCTTGGCAACCGCAGTACATTAAAGGTTGGTTATCTCACTTTGTCTTTGATTCCTCCTCCTGGCCCCCAAAACATTTTTATTTATAGTGCCAAAGTCAAAGTTGATGTACGAGTTGGGATATTAATGGCTTTTGTAACATTTGTTCGTAGGGGCTTACAGTAGCAGTCTGCATGATAAAAGTGAGAGAACAGATTTCCTTTCGTCTTTGTGGTTTGGTTTTGTTTTTTTTTTCCCCAAAGGTGATCTTACAATACCTAATTCCTATGTTCTACTGCAACTGTGATCCTCTAATTTCTACTATGTCACACATCAGTTCCTGAATTCAACAAATACCATTTTCTTTCACAGGTGGCTGTTTTGTCTGCAGCTTGGAGTATATGTAGTTCAAAATTTGGGGGTGGTAAGAACTCTTTTCTTGAAGCACCATGATTTAACAACATTAAACTTTTTGTAATTGGAAATGTGTAAGTTTGCCAAAGATTTCTTGGCATGAGGTGCCTGTATGAGCATAAACTGTAATCTACTAGATTAGCACTCCCTGCATGAAAAGAAATAAGAGTTAAGTACCTGTTCTAACTCAAACTGGGAATTGAACTGTTGGGTGTTTTTTTTGTTTTTTTTTCTTCTACCCCAGAGGAGTACTGTCAGGAGTCTTTCTTTTTGCACGTGTGTATACTCACATGTATACCTACCACGTATACAGGCAGTCTCATTCACTGTGTTCTTTGGGGGAGAGGGGTGGGGAATCCTTAAGAAGGATCAGTTATGTTTTGTTACCTAGTTTTCGGGATGGCGAGGCCAGCATCAGAGGGAAACCATTCTGAGCTTACCTGCGATAAGGAGCTGAATATTTGCTTTATTGTGCATACAAGGAACAGTAATCTAGAGATGAATGTGAACACAATGGATTTCACAGATTTGTTCAAGATGCAGTAAGTGGGCAGTGGGGTTTTTTGTGTGATGGGGATTTTTTTTTTTTTGATGGTTGGGTGTGTTCAGGTGTTTTTTGTATGGGTGTTTTTTTTTGAGAGTGTATGTGTGTTTGGGTGGTTTTTTTTTTTGTTTGGGTGTTTTTTGTTGGTGTGGTTTTTTTTGGGGTGGTTTTTTTGTTTGTTTGTTTTTTTCCTTTTGTGTCTCACTTGTACCCTGAGTTTCTGGGATGCTTTTCAGAAACCCAGTTTCTTGTGACTTTTCAGCTCAGACATAACCTGCTGAGATGCACTGTATTGTTCTTAAGCCTGATGAAAAAACCTGCTCTGGGGAGTCTTTGCATAATCCTGCTGTCTAGCTAAGGCAGAAGATGAAGAAACTTTTATTCCTTTTTTTACTCCCCATGATATCTGATCTGGGCTTATGATGCTCTCTAATACTTACTTTTCATAGCGGGTGCATGTAGGACTCAAACTAGGTTCTCTTATTTACAGACTTCACGCATATTGACATGGAGTAGTTTCTTCGGCTTCATGCCTGGAATGACGATGTGCCCATGGTCTAGGATGGTTTGGGAAATTAATTTGCTGCAAATTTGGGAATATATAACATAATCAAAATAGGAAATGATTTTTCTTTATTTTCAGTGTACTTATTTGATAGGCACAAAAGAAACATTGCTTTTTAAAATTTCTCTCATTAATTCATTGAATGGAGAATTGGGGATTTGTGCCCTTAGATGTCTTTGCCCTTGGTTAGCCAGTCGTGTATGTCTAATTTGAACCACCTTCCTGTTGTAATGATAATGAGCAACTCTCAAACTTTTTCAGAAAGGAACAAAGGCAACTATAGAAAAGGAAAAGAGACAATACAGAAGTTGTTAGAATTTTGCTTTTTCCGTACTTACTACAAAAAGAAAAAGTGGTCATCACAATTTACAGATATGGGACATGCAACTCTTTGGTTGGTTGAGCTCCAAATGTCTTGCTAGCCTGCAAATAGAAAGCACTATACTGTGACAGCATCAGTCAGCTTGCTGTGGGCATGCCTGTACCCAAGTAGACTTTTAAATGACCTGCCACTGTGAGTGTGTGATGAGATAAACACTGCGAACAGCAGCAAAGCTGTACTCTTCGTATAGATGGTTGTTATACATCATATATATGAAGAAAGTGTAATTTGAATCATTCCTACTGCAGGCTTCTTTAAAACTCTATCAAAAGTATAGCATAAAATAATCTATGGTGAGGATTCAGAGCTCCTGACTTCAGTATGTTACACATTCCTCACTAGCCTTAGAGAAAAAAGATTGGAGTTTCAGGATGTGAGAAACAAAAGAAAATAAAGCCTTGAGGAAAAGGGGGTATGTACAATGTTGGTTGGTTTTGTTTTCTCTGGGACATCCTGTGGCCTATTATTAATCAAGCATTTTTTTATTATTTTAGAATAATAGGATGGTTTGGGTTGGACCTTCAAAGGTCATCTAGTCCAACCCCCCTGCAAGGAGCAGGGACATCTCCAACCAGATCAGGTTGCTCAGAGCCCCATCCAGCCTGGCCTTGAATGTTTCCAGGGATGGGGCATCCACCACCTCCCTGGGCAACCTGTGCCAGTGTTCCACCACCCTCAGTGTAAAAAATTTCTTCCTTATGTCCAGTCTGAATCTACCTCCTTCTATTTTAAAACCATTACCCCTTGTCCCATCACAACAGGCCCTGCTGAAGAGTTTCACCCCGTCTTTCCTGTGGGACCCCTTTAGGTACTGGAAGGCTGCTGTAAGGTCTCCCCGGAGCCTCTTCTTCTCCAGGCTGAACAGCCCCAACTCTCTCAGCCTGTCCTCATAAGAGAGGTGCTCCAGCCCTCTGATCATCTTTGTGGCTTTATTTTTTATAGTTCTTTTTTGACTAGTCCACTTTCACATACCATGTTGAGAAGGGATATCATTAATTTAAATGTTGTGCCTAATTTGTGTCTTGATCGTGTAGTCACAATAACTGAGTGTTTCTATTACGTTGTTGACTGGCTGTACCTGTATTTCTCTATGCGATTTAGAGTTTAAATATAGGGATTTAAATGTGAAAGAGTTTCACAAAGGAGCGACATCTTTAGTAAATGCAGAATGCCTATAAAGTACAGGTTTTTCTTGTATTGGAAAACGCTTTCCCAAGCACTTTCTGGCTTTGGGCTGCGATAGTACATTCTGGTGGTTTTTACAAGCTTACCTTTTTCAGTGCTGATAATGGCTTGTTTGGTACAAATTTTTAGGAGGTTTAGAACTTTGGTCCAGACCTTTCATGTTAACAAAGAGAAGTAGTAATTTTGAAATAAAACTTTAATCATGGTTAAGAGTTTCTTTTTGTATGTGAAAGGGCACTCTGTATGTGGTATAGGTGTTCTTGGTGTTTTGTTTTTTTTCCCCATCCATCATTTGCAATGTGGATATTTCTGAAAATGCAAGTGTCAGTGTTCTTTAGATGAGCCTAAATTATATTTTATGAAATTTCATTGGCTGCATATGAACACAATTTTCTGTGCCGTAACATGAGTATACTTGTTCCAATATATTCATACTGTATTTCACTTTTTACTTACAGAAGGTGGTTTGCATATGGAAATTCTGGATTTGTTCAGTGTAAAACCTCCTATAGGCAAAAAACTGCTAGAATGGGCTCGAGAACACTGGGTACAATGTGATCAGAAGTAGATGCCATACTGACAGAATCCTCAAATAATCCTTACTTTGATTTATTCACAAGGTGAAAAGTATCCTACGATCATAGGATCTCTTCTGCTTTTCAAGAAATACTGTTTGTTATTCTCTGTATGTGTTGGACTAAAGCCACGCTTGCCTCAAGTAGCTGCAGTTCAGCTGACTTCCAAACAGGTCTGTCAACTTAACAAATGTTGAGCTTAACTCTCAAAATCGGGCTGTTCTAGCAATGCAATAATCCATTAAATTTGTATTATGTAGAGATCAATAGTTTGCATTTAAAACTAACTTTTTTTTCTCTTTGTATAGGTGAAATCCTTGATCTTACAGCTTCAGAGGCTTCAGGAAAAAGCAGTAGAGGAAGATGACTATGACAAAGGTGAGAGTTGCTCCCCTTAGTCCCCACTGGTTCATGCTGCATTTTTTTTTTTTTTTTCTTCCTTCCCTCTGCTTCCTCTGTTAATTTTGTTTGCTACATAGCAGTGGTTAGGGTTGGGAGACAAGTTCAATGAACTGTATTGTTCATTCTGTCGTATGGCAGGAAACAAATTAAAGAAGTAGGTCAGCAGCAGGTAGCAACAGTTTTTGTCATCTTGAGCCACATCACCATGTGGGAAGGTTGAAATCTGAATATCCACCATCTGGGTCAGCTGTTCTGAAGCAGCATGACTTTAAAAAATGCAGAAATGAATGAGAGCTTTGAAAGAAGAAAGCACGGGCACTAGCTGCTGACAGTGTGTGATTTGTTGCTTGTCACATTTAGTCATGACACTACAGCAGGGTTGAAGCACAGAAATGAGGTCAGTAGCTATTATAAAAGTGAATGATACTGTTCTATGGGATTAGCTTGATGTCTGCTGAGTTGAATCAAAATCAGCTAGAGAATATGTTGGTGATACAACTGCTGGCAAATAACTGTATTTGAATAGTGCTTTTTCTTTCAAATGCCTTTGCACTTCTGATAAGCTCTGTGTGTGTGTGTGCCTTAATAATTAGAGCATCTATTAATAAACATCTTGGGTTTCTTATTGTTTCCTGTTATGGCAGCCTGTGTTTAAGTACTCCTATTTTGATAGTCTTGAGGTTCTAGATTAAATTCTTCCTGCTAGATCTACAGCTTGGGAAGCCCTCGAAACGTTTTAATAAAATCTGCATGGGTACTTCAGAGAGTAAGACTGGAAAAAGGTAGTTCCTTTCCTGCCGCTTTTTTATTCTCAGCTTTTAAGGGTTGGGAAGTGGTCAAACTTGTGGTTTGCCTTTCAAAATTAACGTGTGAAGCTTTGCAGTTGTACCATGGCTCTGTTTCCCTGTCCCCAAAGGTGCCCCACAAGACAATTAAAATGCATTTTACTTTATACGTCTAGGGAGTAAGCATGCAGCCCTTTTGCAAGAGTGATTCTGTTTGCCTCTTAAAGGCTCGTGTGTATACATAGGAGAAAAGTCTGCTATTGTCACAAGTCGTTCTTTTAGTGTGGCATCTCCCAGTGGTGAAAACTTTTAGGTATATTAAAAGCTGAGGATGTTGTAGATATTAATGGATTTAATCTCTATCCAATATATATTATTGATGTATATGTTTTACGTGTGTAACACTCATAACTCTTCTTTTTTTAAATGCCTGTGGGTTGAGTTCCCAGTTGGAGACTTCTCAACAGCTGTGCACTCGGTGTGTGTGGTTCCCACAGATTCCAGCTGGGATTCTCTGTGCAGTCAGCCACTCTGACAGCAGTATTGTAGTATATCAGTTGCAACTTTTGCATGTGATGCCAAGGGGCTGTTGACCACAGTGGAAAATGATGTCTAACCTTGCACGGAAAGCTCCTGTGTAGTTTTCCAGGATGCTAGTCTTGTGTCTTCCAAACAGGACCGTATTTCTTTATCACTTTATCAATTACCCTTTTCAGTTTCCACCCTAGTTATCAGGCAGGTAGCATGGAGGGCAGTTTGCAGAGTCTTCAATTAATTCCCCTCAGGAAAACAGTCTGTCTGAAATGTGATTTCACCAGGTGTTGTGGGCCTAGCTTACAGAGAACAAAAATGGCAGCAGTACAAAGGTGGAGAGGAGAATCCACAGATGGGATTGCTGTTTTCTGTGTTGTCTGCCATCTGTAGGCAGAAAGCATTTGTCTTGATATGGGAGTAGATACTGGGGTGTCTGAGAGTTGTTTGTTTTTTTTTCTTTTTGTCTTGGGTTCCTCCATCCCTTTGTAAACTGGAATTCCATCTTCACACAAGTGTTCTCAGAAAATGCCATGCTGCATGCATGCATCTGACCATGCATCCTTAATTTTATCCATTTCTAATTTTTGAGTCTTTGATCCCCTTTCTGTCATACTGGTCTTTGTTCCTTTTCTGATGCAACTGTCAGCTGAGGTTTTTTTTTGTGACTAGTTTTCATTATTTTTATGATATCTGAATTCGCTTCCTTAATTTTTCTTTTGTGAAATGTGGGCAGTGTATCTCCAAGGAAAGACCCACACGGAGAAGGTGCGGTGCTGCAAGAAGAATGAGAGCTGTGACCTTCCCTACTCCTCTTGAAATGGCAAACTTTCCACCTTTGCTTTTAGAGCTGCGTTGCTGCTCCTGGTAGAGAACGAAGTCTTGCCTGGTGTGCAGTGAAGTTTGAAAGCTTATTAAAGAGCTTACAGATTGGCCTGGTACCAATTTCTGTTCAAGTGAAATCTGTAATTAGCCTTCTTTGAAGGGATCTTATTGCCAAATATTGCTAGCAGGGAATGGAATTGCTAAATGTGCAGAGCTGTGATGTGGGGCATAAATGGAAATATATTATCAGGGACTGGGAGAAACTGACATGGCATATGTGGAGGGCTGAGGACACTAACTGTAATGCTAAAAAGAAAATTACTGTCCCGGTAGTTTGAGGGATGACTTTGAGTATAGAGCGAGCCCTCTGTGAAGAGCAGAACTGATGTGAACTGGAGACTGTGGTAGTACTGTGAGTCGTGGTAGCCTGGGTCTTGCTGATATGGGAGTGCTGCAAGGGAAGGGGAGATCTAGTGTGATGTGAGTAGCTGCGAAATGCCCTGTATGTGGAGGAGATAAATAGAGAGGAAGGAGAGCAGATGGGGGAGAGGTATGGCTGGCTATAACCTGGAATGGAAAACTAAATTATCAATAAATGTGTTATTGCGTGTAACTATGCTATCGCTTCAGTGGTAGAGGCTCTTCTCAAACTTCAACCATAGATGAGAACTCAAGAGATATTCTGGCTTCGGCTCTCTAAGAGCCATCCAGTCTTCCAGGAGAGAGCTTGATCTTTAAACACCAGTTCAGTGGCAGGGAGATGTGTTAGCACTTAAAGTGCTTAGGACTGGTTTCTGCTGTCTGACACTGCAAATTTAGCAGCTTAAGGGAAGGCAAGCGTCTACTGTCTGACATTGCTGCTTTCCTGCTCTCCAGAGCTTTTTGAAAGCTCCAGTAGTTTATAGTAATTTTTGAAATTAAAGTGTAAATAAAGTGGTGCCTCTACAGAGAGGGCAAGGTGTGATGCACTGTGTTTTTGGTTGTGGCAACAAGACTAGGAAATGGCAGAGAAATAATGGCAAAGAAATAAAACCATGAACAAATACCTTGCTGCAAGAGGGTCAGGAATAAGGATAGATTTTTTTTTAACTATTTATTCCCCCCCCCCCCTCCCCCTCCCCCCCCCCCCCGAAACACAGAACAGATGCTTGCTGCTTGGGTCTGTTGGAGAATGTGTGTGTTTTCCAGATGCATATTAAGAAGTTAGCATATATTTCCCAAACAGGTGAATTTTTTTTTTTTTAAAGAATATTTAGGACCACAACCCTCCATTGTTGTTTAGGAGAGAAGTGAATACCTGTTGAAACCTTCAGCTTTTTTATTCTTAGTTTTTCCTTTATTTAGATGAATCTATTTGTTATGCTTTCTTTCTCCCCTCAAGCTTGGGAGGTGCTCAGCAGAAAATGGCTTTTGCCGTTGCTTATTTACCTGTGCTGTGCCTTCTTAAAGACCTGTCTTGGCATGGTTAGGGTGTTGGTGTAGAGGACCTTCAGTCAGTCATTCAAGCAACTGCAGTTTCTTCCTATACGTTCTGGTGGTGCCATGAGTGTGAGGCGGTTATGTTTCCTCGGAGAGCGTCGGGGGGGCTGCTTGGGGCTGAGACCGCCCTCCTGTCCCGTGTTCATACTCATCTTCTAGAGGTCACTGATTATGGTGCTGTGGACCTGCAAAGTTCTCTCTCATCATACTGTAGCAACCACAGGTTTTTTCAAATGCAGATGTTCCTCAGTGGTGCAATGTTTGTGTGAAACGCTTTTTCAGTGAGACAAACCGCCTTCTCAGTCCTGGTTTAATTTTAAATAGGAACCTTTAGGATGGTACATGTTTTATTCCTCATTTTTGTTTGCAGATGATTAAATATCAGGAGGTAGCTTACTTTTTTCTGTATTTACTTGTGGTCTCCTCTTGATGGCCACATTGCTGTATATTTTCAAAGCAGGTACAATACCATGGAAATATGATAACAACGTTTTGCCTTGCGTAGCATACAGTAAAAATTGGTCTGTTCTCCAAGGATCACTTGGAGTGTTGTCATGGCTCATTATTCATGATGGAGCTTGACAGCTCCAAGGTTAAACACACTGCTGAATACAGGAGGTAAAATAAAAAAAGCAGCATATTTTTGTGTCTGTGGGAGTTGTGCTTGCAGTGGAAGCAAGTGTATTTTGCTCAGTACAAATCTATTGCCCAAACATTTAAAAATTCTTTTCCTGTTCTTCGATTCTTGAACTCCTCCCTTTTGCCTGGTGCAAGGGGCAAATAGATTGGTAATTACGTATCAGGATTGAGTCTTACTGCTGAACTCCACTACTGGTTCGCGTGCCATCTTGCTACTCAGAAATAAGTTTCTGCAGAGCTACTAATATGTTTTTTTAATTTTTTTTTAAATGCTTGTATGCAGGTATATGGGTTTATGGATTCATTACTGGTAGGGAACGCTAACTTTCCTGTGCAATCAGGTTACATTCAGAGTTAGGGTTCTACAGTGGAGGTCATTGAGTAAACCAGAGCAACTCCTCATGCGTCCAACACAGCAGCTAGACTATTGAAACTTTTGCGCTTGTCCAGCAAAACCTATCCTATCTTGGCAATGAAAAATCATGCTCCAGATACGTGTAACATCATGTGAGCCTTCAGTTATTTTAACTGAGGTCTCAAAGCTGAGCTGTATGAGTTGGTGAGCTGCCATCGGCTTGTGCTCTGCAGAAAAATAGTGTTTTACATTGTTTTCTTTTTTTGCTCTTTACTCATGCTCTTTGAGACGTCTTCATACCAATTGTCCTTTTCATGTCTCAAAATTTGCAGGACATCAAGGACAGAACCCTATACTGTGTAGGAGTTGGCATCTCATTTCACAAATTTTCCATTAATCGTAAGTGTAGGAAGGGAAAGGAAAGAGTTTGTAGCTTTTAGCCTTCTGTACATTTACACTGGAAGAGGTGCTGTTGCTCACTAGAACCAGCTATTTTTTTTTAAGGCAACTGCAGAGAGAAAACAATAGAGTATAATGTTAAATAATGTCTGGGTTCAAAATGTCATTTGCTAAATAGTATTCAGAGCAAGGTTTTAGCCACCTCTTATGATTGTACTTGCAAACACTGAATTAAGAAATAACCCCAAACTCCTGGCAAGGTGTATAGTTGTTTGGTATCTCCAAATTTGGTTTTGCAGTTTAAACTGGGAAAATATTTTTGCAGTTTAGAGTGCTTTTTCTAGTCATAGCTCTTAAACATTTGAAACAATTTGATCTTCAAGCAGGTGAATGGTATGTTTTGGTTTTCTTTCCTTTTTTTTTTTTTTTCCCCCCCTCCCCTGGAAGAGCTATTTGTAGATGAAAGTTGAGTAGAATCCCTGCTTCACTGTACTTCCATTATTTTGAACTAAAATGCTTGTTTGACAGATGGCTGTTATAACAGGATACAGAAATGAAGGCAAGTTAACTTCTTTCTGAGGAAGGACAATGAATTTGAGAGAGAAGCTATATCTGGAAATAACTCTCAAATAATGTGTTACTCTAGATTGTACTTCTTTCAGGAAGATGTGTACCTGTGGAAGTAAGGCCACTGCGTAGGAAACAGGTTTGGGGTGGATGTGGTAAATAGGACTTTCTGTTGTGCTATGCTGTCAGAGCCTTATTTGGTCACAAGCTTGTAGAAGCTTTGTGAAATCTGTAGTTAAGTATTTTTGGGTTTCATTTTTCAGTTTTATAACTTTCCAGTAAAGCTATTAAGAGGATGGGGGGAAGGACTTGTACAAATTCGCAAAACTGGATCTTCTTTATATGGATCTTGTTTATCCGTTCTCTGACAAACTCAAATAACCTCCTCAAAAGTGTTTGGGTGGTTAAGGAAAGTAAGTGCTTATGAGAAGTGCATATTAGCCTTAATTTTCCTTGCAACAAACAGAAGCAGTATAAGCCTTGCAACTGTTCTACCTTGCCTGGGTTTTGCTGTTTAAGACACCAATCTGAAATGAAAAGATAAGACTTTTTTTTTTTTTTGTCCATATCCATTTATTGTGGATATCCAGCTGAAACTGTGGACCAATATGTTGTCATTCAAATGCTTGGTCCTGGCTCCTGTCTACTAGCCAGCAGTAAGAACATCACCATTTCTTTTTATGCAGTCTGTGCCAGGCTTATCCAGTTCCTATTGGTGGTTTGTTGTGGTTGGTTTTTTTTGGGGGGGGTGTGTGTGGTGTGGTATTTTTCGTGGGGTGTTTTTTTTTTTGTTTTTGTTTTTTTTTTTTTTTAAATCACATAATAGATACAGAAGTTGAGCCAGTCACAATTTAAAGGTCTGAAACTCCTTATCTTACTCTCAGGTAGGCAGCCGTAAAACTGTCAGACTTATTTTTTTTAATACTAAAACAATATAGTAATGGCTAGTATTTACCAGAGGGAGGTCTGGTACACATTTCTTGATACTTTCCTTTGTGTTTGATTATTATATGTATAGCAGATGCATCTTCAGCAACTTCTTGAAACATTTTTGATATGAACCCTCATTTTGGCCCAGTTGTTCAGTTTCCATCGTGTCAGCGTGTGTCTTTGAGGTCGATCAGGATCTTGCTGTTGGTCTGCTTATGCACACACATTGAAACTGCAGTCACGTTTTCTGAGTCTTTAATTCCTTAGCCAGTACTGGAGAGGAAGCTGCTGTAGTCATGCAGTATCTTGCTTGACTGTGCAGCCTAAATATTTTTAGGAAGTGGTAGTATTTTGTGGGATGCTACTATGCTCTCTTATTTTAATCTTGGCCGGTGTGAAGAGGTTCAGCTACATCTTATGCTTCTGGAAGCTGCTTGACAAAAAGGAAATTGCTGAAGTTTTGGCATACCATGTGCTTGGAAGCTTTCTCTACTCCTGGCCATCTGCTGTCTAAAACTGACACTGCGGGCTACCCCTCCTATGATAGCTGGGCTCTATTTCTCAGTCCATGATGCAGCCAAGCTGTTCCCAGACAGCCTGGCTAGTCTTTTACAAACAAATAAGCAATGAAAAAATCTGCACAAAATAAGCAATTATGGATAATTTAAGAGCCTACTCGCTGAATTGCAGTTTGAAGCATAGAGCTCTGATGGGTGTAACTCGAGAGAAGTGTTGATGTGCTATCTGGACAGTACCCATTGAGTGAGTGAGTGACACAGCTCTCCTGCTACCCAGCCCATCTGCTTACTTTGCACTTGCAAAATCATGCAGCCCAATTTTATATTCAGGACAGACTTATCTTTCCCTTGCTCTTTAGAAATATTAGCTCCACATAAGAAAATTCTTTCATTTGCTATGTGACCACTGGAGACAGTATGATTATTAATTCAACCAACAACTAGAAATTGATTTTGCTGCCCTTGTCTTACACTTAGAATATAAACATTTTAAGGGAGTTGGGGCACACCTGCTCTTTTTGATTATTGTCTGTTTAATAAGTGACTGGACATGGACAGAAACTTCTAGATGGCATGGTAATGCAACTTCAGTGTAATTGGGGATTAAAAAGATGTTGAATGGCTGTGACTACTGTTTGAAAGCAAACATGGAGCCCTCTGTGGGGCACTGATAATGCTGATTGCTGGGTGGTGTCTAGTTGAATTCCTCAATAGGATGCTTTTATTGAAGACCTCTGCGGACCTTCCATCTCTTGTCAAACTCCTCTACAAAGTGAGATTGCCTCAGTCAATTAACTTCTTTCTCCTGAGGTTTCACTTCTGTCCACGTGCCCAGACCCAACTGTCTGTGCTGGGGTGTGTTAGAGTTAGAGTCTATAGGAAATGCTGACAGCGGCAGCATCCAAACTGATGCCATGTAATGCGAGTTTTAAACTGTTCATACCATCTTACCAGTCTAATACTAGTCAGCATTCCTGGCAGGTTTTCATTGAGGAGTGAGAAGTGATTGGGACACCTGCAAGCTCACTGAGATTTTTAAAGTGTGAAAAAGTAGATGAAGTTAGTGAGTTGGATTGGTTTGATGTATGGCAAAGTTGAACAAAAAGCAAAGCGAGGTGCTGTGACTCAGAGGCATCATTCAGACATATAATGCAGGAACCAAATACAAAGAAAGATGTCCAGCTGTTTCGATTAGGTCATTGCAGAATGTGCTGTTCAGCTGACTGACTTGTAGGCGTTCATTCATGCGTGTCTCTGGTGTTCCCAAGTGCCTCTGTATGTCTTCCTGCTAATGATAGCTCACTGGAGAAATAGCGTCTTAGAGAAAAGGCTGTAACGTTTGGGTTGCTAGAAGCTTTCCAGGGTTCATTCAACTTCTTGAGAAACTGTGTCAGTGGGAGTAAAGAGCAAAACAGGTTTGGGTTTATATGTGCCATGGCACCATACAAAGCATCTGCTGCATGGCACCAAAGTATCAGGGGCAGTGTTGTAGGCTGGAGCATCTCGGGTAGTGGTCTTAACAATAAGACCTGCTTATAAATTAGTTGGTGTCTATTGGATTTGTGGGTTTTTTGTTGTTGTGTTTGTTTTTTTTTCTCATGATGTGCTCTACCTGAAATATGCTGTCCTAATATCCAACCCTAAACTTGGAATAGATGCAGCTGACCTAAAATCTAGGATTACACTGTGTAAATTTCAGACAGTCTTGTTTCCAGTTTCTGTCTCTGTCTGAAGAAACTTGCAAAAGGCACCTCACAAGGCGGTATGAACTGATGTACCCTGAAAAGCCGGTGTATGTGAGGCATACTGAGTGAAAGCATACAGGAGACAGAGGCTTGATTTGACATGCATAACAGTATAAATTAAATACTTAATAACACTCTTGAATAAATAAGTTTTATAACATTTTTGTGTAGATGTAGGATTTCAGCTGTGTAAAAGATGTGGGAAATTTTTCTTCGTTTTCTTCCTGTTGTGTTGTGAGGTATTCAGAGCAGTCTTGGGCTATAGGCACAGGTGTCGACTTTCTGGAATTAAACACTGATTTCTGAGTGGTATTTTGCAGGGCCATTATGACTTCCAAAGAAGGTTTAGAGTAAATTATTTTTAGTCTCGAGTTTTATAGTTTTTAAAGTGTATGGTTAAAAGACCCCCAAACCATACAACCTGTAGGTGAATTTTTCTTGTGTTGTCAAATGCCTATGAAATGCTCTCATGTACTTTTTTTTTATAAAGGAAATGTTAAAGATGGTTCACTATTTTCATATTTCACTGATGAAGCTTTCTTCTCTTCATGTCTGGTTCTCCTGTGTTTATGGCTTGAGATAAGAGTTTCACTAATACGTAATTTATTTTTCAGTAAAAATGCAAGGCAACCCTCTAAATATGTACAGACATCCTGTGTTATCCGCTGAGGATGTATTCCCAAACAGTATGTCTTTTGGCAATGTGATGGATAGCAAAATGGTCTGTCCCTAACTCCCCGCCCCAAAAAACTTGGGGTAGATTGGAGCATCAAGGTCCTTGTTAGAAAAGAGAGGA
The DNA here is from genome assembly GCF_036417535.1 of Chlamydotis macqueenii. Taxonomy (NCBI): domain Eukaryota; kingdom Metazoa; phylum Chordata; class Aves; order Otidiformes; family Otididae; genus Chlamydotis; species Chlamydotis macqueenii. The sequence goes on along the minus strand of NC_141558.1, from coordinate 97,656,561 downwards.
GAGGAGGTCTAGGTGAGAGCTCTGGGCATGTGTGCACTGGAGGACATGGCAGGATTTGAGCATCTTTTAGGATTATGGGAGAAGAAGAAATTCTTTAGCAAAGAAGCATCATTTAACATAAAGTTTACATCTATGGGTTCAGTGAAGCCTGTACATGACTCAGCACTGGATGGAGGTGGCAACTTATTTCCATGTATAAATCAGGTCTAAATTATGACAAGATGTCTCAGCTAGGCTTCAGGAAGGGAAGGGATGAAGTTGAGTTGTAGAAAATTATCAGTACAGTTGGATTTTTGTGGAGACAAAGATGAGTTCAAGAAGCTTTAAGACTGCAATGATTCAGACCCACATAAACTGCAATGTACACGACTTCCTGTTTGTTAGAGCTGGAAGAGCTGAGGGTGTGTTTCTGTCCCCAAAATGACATTCAATAGTTTGCCAAAGAAAGTTGGTTTTTTTTCTGTGTGTTTTTTCTCTGTGGGTTAGTTCCCTCCCACCCCCAAGCTTTAACCTTCACCTCAGTCTCAAGGGTATGGGTGACTCCTAGTACTGGCAATACTCTTGTGTTGTAGTGGAATGACTTTTGGCTGCTGCTTTACACTGGGCTGAAGCTGTGCTCTTTTCAGTATGAATCCTGAGCAACAGTGAGAATTTTCTCAGTGGGAGTCATCTGAAATTAAATGACTCTCTTAATGATGAGCATATAGGAATACAGAGACAAAAGGTTCCTGCTGTACACTGTAATGTAGTGCAAAGCCTGCTAGTGGGGTTTATTGCTGAAAAATCCTCATCTATCAAATACCATTCCAGGGGAACAATTTCTCAGTCCTTAATCTGAGCAAGAGTCAAACTGGTGAACTGGAAGCAGAAAGCTCAACAGCACACTAGTAATCCTACTGAATTCTTGTGTTTACAGGTTTAAGAAAGTAGCTCTAGTGACCTAAGGACACTACACTGATTCTGACCTTCCCCAAATGTGTACAGGCAGTATCTACCTACTCCATAGGCCAAATGTTAGGCTTTGTTGCCCAGGCTCGTAGAGAATCTTCTGTCTGTGTTTTGAAAGAACAAACAAAAGGAATAAAACAAAAAAGCTCAGCCATTTTAAGTGCACAGCAGTAATTAAAATAAAACAAATTCATATTGTAGTGGAGGAGGTGTTAGTTTGAAATATTTTAATTATGACCTTTCCTTGCTGGAGAAAACAGTTGTGAGCAAGAGCAGAAATCGCCCCAGTCATAGATGGGCTTCAACAGCTGGTTATTCTGGTGCCATCTCACTGATAACAAGGATGAAAATAGTGAGGAGTTCTGAACAGAAATGCGCCAGTCATGCTATGTTGCCTGCCCTGGAGGACCTAGGGCAAGAACAGTCAAGATGTATGAGTGTGCATTTGTTTGGGTTTTTTTTTTTTTTTTGTTTTTGTTTGTTTGGGTTTTTTTTGTTTTTTTTTTTTTTTTTTAAAAAGGAACTTTTGTAAAATTTTTATAATCTGGTATGAAATGACAAGATCTTCCAGAAAAAGTAATGCTGAAGATGCTGAGGAGGAGAAAGAATGAGAAATATTTGAAAAAAAAAAAAACAAACCTGAAGTAGAATTGTTCCAGAATTAAAATTTAATTCTGTTTCAGAGCACTGTGCCTGCAGAAGCACTGCTGCTGGAATAGCTTTCTGATATTAATTATTCTGCCACCACAAGTCTGTTCATGTCTGCTTGTAGATAAGTCTTCCGAATTTTGTGCAGTTTTATATTTCCTGTCTCAGGTGCTTTTTTTTTTTTTTTTTTCCCGACCTGTAACTCACGGAACTTGTAACAGGGAATTACACGGGAACCAGTAGGCTGCTGCTGTTTCATTTAAATTACTTTTCAATTTTTTTTCTTTTGGACATTTTCAAAAACAATCATGCAGTTCCAAATAAGGAGGAGAGAAATCTGGCAGAGGAACAAATAATCTTAATTCCCCATGCCATGCACTGTATTTGTGCTGTTACCAAATGTCTTAATTTTTTTTCATTTATGTGCTGCTTTGCTTGTTGGTTGAAGCTGCCTGTTACTGTATACAAGAGGTGTTTCTCTCTTCCCTCCTCCTGCTTTCAAAATACTTAGGCTCTGCGTGCCTACAGATGATGTGTTGACTGACCCATTCAGTCTGAATATTTGGGGGCAGCCTTACGTGCTCAGCAAAGCTATTTCATTGCTATTACTTCTCTCAGGGAGGGGGAAAAAATAAAAAGGAAAAAAGCTCTTTCCTTCTGAATCAAGCAAGGAGAAGGCAAGGCTGCCTGTCTGTGTGTGAATGGCTAATGCCTTCCCAGCGTAAACAGACAGGAGTTACTCAGAAACAGCGTGGGCAGCAAAGTAACTGAGCTGTGTTTGACTGACTTTCTTCTCTTGTGGCACACTTATTTGTTGAATGTAGGAAAAAAAAAATATTTATGTCAAAAAAAAAAAGTGAAATAAAGCTGCTTTTTTTTTTATCCTCTCTTGTTGAAGTGTCCTGAAAAATGCTGCTTTTGCTCAGATGAGGGGGAAAAAAAATGAATTTGGTTCCTGTCCAAGCCAGAGCTCAGCTATGTGGTGGCTATAGGAGGCATAGGCCATGTAAGGGCTGGAGTAATTTTTGTGGGATAACGCAACAGGTCTGGTTTTGCTGGACAAGCATCCCCTGGGTTGTGGCTTTAAGGAACCAAGCTTGGACTTTGACTTCAACAAGCCTGTGGCGAGAGGTTTGTTGTACCTCCATGTATACTCCTGTAGGGACTGTGCTGTTAGTGATGGCTGCCGTGTTTCCTGGCCTCCCTTGTCTGCAAGCAGCAGCATTGTGTCTCCTGTCTCTCTGGAGTTAGAGGCCAAGTCTGCCTCGCATGCTGTGCCTGCTTTAATTTGTCCAGAAGCCCTTTTTTTTTTCACTGCTTTAATTCAATAGGGTATAATTGCTTAGTAGAAACCTCTTTGCAAAGTGCCTCTAATTGTTGTTCAGAGTCAATGCTGTTAAGAACAACTGATAACGAATGGAATGGCTGCCTACAAAATCAATTTTTGTTTCAGAAGTTTGGAGGGATGGAAAATTAGTTCTTCAGAGAAGCTTACCCTCCTTGCTCCTAAAAGCTTTCCTAGCTCTCAGTTTCCTTAAGTGGTAGCCTTTCCTCTATTTCTGTTAGAAGAGTGAATTTTTGTGCTGCAGTTTCCCCGCCCCGGAGTTCAGTGTGCTGCCCGGCCTGCTCTGTGCTTACCCAAGTTATTTGTTTCTGGAATAGATGTGGGCAGGTCGGTGGCTTGTGCACCTTCCCCACTGCTGGAACAGGGATCCTAGAAGCTCGAGTGCTTTTAGCCAAGATAGATCTGTGTTTTTAAATTTCTTTCATGCAAGGCAGATGCTTGTGGGGTTCATATCTCTGTAGGAAGATCTAAAGAGTTGTTGTTTGGATGGTTGGTTGTTCAGGTATGTATAGTTGATGCCTGTTAGTTCTAAGGAATGTCTTCTTCCTCGTGCTTTTTCAATATCTTCTTAACTACTTTTCCCCCATCCATTACAAATACATGCTGTATGTCTGCCTAAAATTACCAAAATTGTAATATTAAAGATTTCTGTCATGTAATGCAACAATACACATTGGTCCTAATATCTCCAATGCCTACCTAAAATAAATATTGCTGAAAATTATCTGTGAGGCAGAATTTCTTGAAGTACCCTTGGGAAAGCAAGGAAAGCATTTATACAGGCTCTTCTATTATACAACCAGAAAGTCTACTCATACCAAAGTACACTGGATAACCTTTGGAAAAATCAAGAAAACAGTGTGTAATACTAGATACTTTTTTTTTTTCCAATTCTCCTCTGCAGACCAATTGACTCTTGACAGTTGGAAGTCTTTTTTGAAGTGGTGTATAGCGCACAAACCTATCATCTCAGCTTCCAAGCAAATAGACAGACAAGGGCCAGCTAAAGGTCACAAAAAATAACCAGTTGCCCCTTCTATGCGAAGGAGTTTAAAGCAACAACCCAAACCAAGTTTCAGAAGAGAAATACAGAGAGACTGGATCTTGCTTGATGTTAATATTCTGCTCAGCTAAGATTAACTAACTGCCACAGATTTCCTTTGAAGGTTAGAATGAAGCTGTGACAATGCTTATTTCTAGTCAGAGAATGTTCTTGGGAGTTCAGGGTAAGGTCAAAAAGCTGAATGAGTATTTCGTCACTGCCAGGTCGCCCAAAATTCATTACTATCCTGCTTCCTTCTACCAGTGAGGAGGCCAGTTTGGCCTTGAATACCTACTTGAGAAACATTCTGTAGATTTGGGATTAGTTGAGCAGTATAACGATGTGTTCAGTGCTGTGCTACCTGTGCATGGTCTTTGTGCAGGTGATGCTCTTACCATGCTTGTTTTTCAGTCGACATTTAAACAGGGTCTTCTGTCCTTATTGCTCCGCTGCTTCCAAGCATAGGCAGTTGCTTGCTACTGAAATCTGTGGGAATGACCAGAATGAAAGAGGGAGGAGTGTTAATTACCAAGATAACCCCAGTGGGAAGTACAGATCTGTCAGAACTGCTTTCCCTGGGTGGATTCTGGTCTCTGGGGTTTTGCACTTGTTCATTCAGAAATAGGCTGCTTGGGCTTCCTTTCTGGTGAAAGGAGTAACAAATGGCTATTTCTTTATCACCTTACCTTCGGCCGTGAGGAGTTACCAGGGCTCCTACTGTGCAAATTCAGGCCCAGCAGGTGCTGTTGTAAAAATGAAGATATTTGTTCTTTCAGGCATGAGAACTGTGTGTGAAGAAGAGTGCATCCTGCATGCGCGGGACAATATGAGGAACTTTAGTGACTGAAACACAAGAAGCTTGCTTTCCTGTGTCTCTCACTCTGATATCCTCTGTTCACATGCCCTCATCTTACAACATTAGGATATCTCCTAGCAGTAACTTTTCTTCCCTCCATTTTATATTTTAGGAAGGTGATTGGCAAATGTCTTTTGTCTCCTCACTTGAGTTATGAGTATTTTCTCTCCTGTACCCTTCTTAAGTATTTATTCAACCAGCAGGCTTTGTAAGCCTGTGCTGCTGCTGTTTCTGCCTGTCATCTGGTGAGTAGGGCTTGAATTTGCTCCTCACCTGCTAATTGTGGTCCCCCACGGGTGGTAGTGGATACTATCAGCCTGCTGCTGTGCTGCGTTTCTGTGGTGGTAACGGTTCTCTGGGCTGCAGGCTCCAAGCTGGTGCAAAATGGTCACGCTGCTACCTCCCTGTAATCTGAAGTCAAGATAGGGACGTGATGACAAGGTGCATCTTCCTTGTCCCTTTCTCTCAATGAGTTAATTTTCACCAGGCTGGAAAGCTATTGACCTTTTCTTAGCAGATGATGTTTCCCTGCATTCCTTTATTTACAGCAGCCCACCAGGAGCCTGAGGAACAACAGTGCGCGTATGAAGGGAGCTGGAGGTCGAGCCACTGCGCTCCTTAGTATAGGAGAGAGCTGCATGCAGTATAGCTACTTGCATCAAAATTAGATGCTGGTGATATGAAAATCTGTGCTCCCTGGAAACTAGTAAAAAGGATTTGGGTGGTGGTGATGTGTATTTCTTGTGGTGTTTTTCTGCTGGCAGTGAATGGTTTGGGTCAGATTCTGCAAGGCCATCCTCGGCTCCTAACAGTTCTCTGTCCCTTCCTGAGGCCTCAGGCTTCTTTGTGTGATTGCAGGAGAAGAATTCCGGCGGAAAAGTGTAATGGGAAGAGGCTGGGTTGAACTCACCCTTTGCTGTCCTGGTCTGTTGGGAGTGAGAGAACGGGATTGTACTTCTGACCTGCTCTTTGCTGATATCTTTTGTCCTTGATCTTGTCAGAGCTTCCCATTGTGGAAAAACAGTGTGAATTTCTTTTTTTTCTTTTTTCTTTTTTCTTTTTTTTTTCTTTTTTCTTCTTTTTTTTTTAAAGCAAATATTTATATTGAGTCATATACTTTTTGCTTTCTCTTTTTCCCTAGAGATGGTGGAGTATGCATTAAACATCTGGCCTCAAATACTCTACTTTTCCTATGGTTTTCTCCTTGCTTTCTGTTATTTCCCAGCCTAACCTACACCTCGGAGCGCGTTTCTTGAAACCTCTCTGCCCACTGCCTGCAATCGTCATGTTTCGTGCTTTCGGCCATATTTTCTTCTGCAGCTGGCAACATTTGCACCTTCTTAGTAATTTGCATCACTCTTTCTTTCTTTCCTTCCTCCTTCAATGTTTCTTTTAGTCCTGTGCCATCTCTCTTCTTGCCTCTTGTATCTCCAGGAAGTTCCCAGGTTACCTTTAGTATTTGGAATGGAGCACCTGTATTGAGCTATGGTGGGTCATCTCCACCTGCCTGGCTTCTGAAGCTCACACACATCTGTTTCTTCCTTTCCAAGTCACTGCCTGGAGCTAAAAGCTGCTGTTTTTCTAGTTGCTTCTGTAGTCCTGATATCCCAATCTTTTTTTTTTTTTTTTTTTTTTTGCCAGAATTTGAGGAAATCTGTACTTGTTTCACAGTTAGGGCTCATTGTTGGTGGATTTAGGTAAATATGTCGAAGTCTCTTTGTGTGTGAAGAAAGTAAAGACAAACTAGGAAAGGAGAAGAAGCCATAGTGCTAGAGAGTATCTTAATATCTAAATATTTTAATCCTTTCCTTAGAAAATAAGTAATTTAAAGGGTCAGGTTAAGTATAAGGATAAATGATTATTTGTTTTGTTCTCAAAGCAGGATTTATGAAACTGGCTCTAGTGACCAGGAATGGCTGAGTTGGACAAGAGGTATTTTTGCTACTTAAAAAAGATTTTATTTCTAACTTTTTGGGAGTTTCATGTTAATTCTTTTGTCTAATAACAGTGGAAGAAGGTGAATATAAATTAGAATGGTGGCAGTGCAAATTTAGCAGTGTCAGGGAGAACTTCTGTAGAATTTATTTGAAAAAATAAAAAAGGCTTTTGATCATCAATGAAGCTTAGTAACAGGGGTATAATGTAGGAGACAAGATAGTTGTACAGAGGGAAATATTCTATAGGAGTTTTTTGACAATACATTGACTTACTTTCTTTAAAAATTTATGCAAATACTATGCATTTTTTTATTACTCTTTCATGTATTTGACACGTTACTTATTGTACCTGATTGCATCTTCTGCTTTATCTGTTTAAAAAAGTATTTCTGGAAAAAGTTTTGGAAACTTAGCACAATGGAATTCTGTTTGAAGGTTTATTTTTTAACGTTCTTCATAGCATAATTGCATTAAGTGTAGGATATTGCAGCCTGGTAATTCCTGGAGCCTGCTGAAGAGATCCGTAGGACTTCCTGACACCAGAAGCATGTGCAGCGTTCCGGAGGCTGATGAGCTGCCCCTGTAGGCCTTTCTCTCCATTCTTTGAAATGTTTGAAACATCCAGTCATCTCTGCTGCAGGCAGGATCTTGTGCTGGATGGACCAAAGTCTGACAATTCTTGTCATTTCAAGACTCTTTGTTTCTTCTGCTGGTGTAATATGCCCGTGTTTTTTGTATGTACTTACCTGCTGCTGGATTGTGCTTGGAAGGGACAACTGGCCAAGGGCAAATTTTATTTACACAGTAAATTTTATTTACACAGTAATTTTATTTACACAGTAATTTGATGAAGTAATTTTATTTACACAGTAATTTGATGAAGTTTCCAAGTAAACATAAACAATGTCCTCCAGAATGGGGGATTATATTGTATTTTGCTAATGCAGTTACAGTTAAAGCATTCACATTGCAAGGGGCATTTGTCAAACACAGTGCTTTGTCAACTTAAGAATAAAAAAACTTCAAAATGGTATTTCTTGTCTGTTACTGAATAGCTAGAGAACAAAGATCTAGACTAATTTTGTTTCCTTCTGGATGTGCTTTACCTGCAACTTCTTGCAACCTAATGTGCTGCTGATGAGAGTTCTTGTCACTGAAGAAACCTACAATTCTGTTATGGCTTTCTAAGGTCTTGATAGTGCTGTTATTTAGTATCTTTGAATAACCAGTTGAATTTAACATGCTTAGGAAATGTGCCAGAGAGTAAACCAAACATCACTCTCATTCTTGCATGTGGCAGCTGATGTGGTAGTGAAGGGGTCTGTGAAGAGTGCCACCCTGTCCCTTGGTCAGCTTCCAGCCTCCCTTTGGAAGTGAAAATCTATGAAAGGAGCTGTATGTTGTTATGCTATGCCAGATCCCTTTCTTTGGGGCAGTAATGCTTTGAGAGAGAGGTAGGTGGCTTCAGACTGCTGTCTCTTCCAGTAATTATTGACAGAATGGCCAGATTCTGTTATTAATGTTGATGATATAATTTCTATTAGCCTTGTTCTGGAGACATTCATGTAGTTAACGTTTATTCTGTATCTTAGGAACAGAGTTGCAGCCATTTCTGGTTAACTATTTGTTTCTTTAACAAAAAGTTATTTCTTCTTGATTTAATCCAAAACTTGCTTAGGATGCACGTTTTTCAGTTATATTTAGCTGGCACCTGGGAAATGTAATAAGACTTAGCAGCTTTGTAACAAACGGGAAGCCCAGTGCTTACAATCAGAGCACATCTGATTGCACAGTATGGTGGGAAAGGTCCTTGGGTTTTTTCGCTTTTGGAGTCCACTGTGTAAAATCTTTCTACTACTCTGAATAGTAACTGCAAAATTTCTTACAAGCTTGTCTTCGTGACAGAGAATCTGAATCTTACGTGCTAGTGTTCAGTTTTTAATCTTTTATTTATAATAGAAACTGAGAGTATAGCGAGTTGTGTATGAATCTCTTTTGGGTTGAGGTAGTGAGAGGAGGTGAACTGGAACATCTTCCTCCCCCTTCTCTTCCATCATTGCACAACACAACCGTCGTCTTTGGCTGACAAGGGTGGTGTGTCTGTGTAAGTCGGGTTGTTGCTCACTCAGCCTTACGACTTCAGCTCCATCATTAAAGTGGCCTAATGCTCACTCCTGTATTAGTGCATGTTGATTTTACATTTTACAACACACTGTGATGTTCCAAGCAATGGAGTAATACTTTTTGGAGAAGCAGATAAAAGTTTTGATGAGAGAGAACAAATTCTTATGCAGGAACAGGGAGATAAAAGAAGAAAAAGGTACAACAGATTTTTCTTTTGACTGTTTTTGTTAGGTAATGTAATAACCTTGCTATTTTAACTGTAGGCACACTGTTTCACTCTGCCTGAGATGAGCTGTCTGTAAAATGGGTGTATCATCACTTGCCATACCAGAGTATTCAGAGTTTTAAAGACTGTAAAGCCCTTTGACCTCCTATCATGGTTGGAACTTCAGAGTTGTAAGGTGTTACTACCAATAAATGCTGACATTTGAATTTTCATGTTTTTATGGAAAAGTTGTCCTTGTGTCTTTTTGTGTATTCTAATTGATGTGCTTGTGAAAGCTGTAGAGCCTGTAGGTTAAGGTGTTCTCATTAGACTGTGTAGCCTGTAAGAAAATGACAGTAATGTTGGTTTGTCATCTCTTGGAGAAAAAATTAAGGACTTGAACTACTCCCCCCCCCCCCCCGCTACTGTGTAGATTGCAACAAAATTATTTTCTGTAGTAGCAATTATTAGATGGAGTGACCTTTACCAATTTATGATGTTCATGTAGTGGAAGGGACATTTTTCCACTTGACCTTTATGCAATGTGTCAGCTTGTCCTGTAGCACCAAAAGAGTTGCAATTGACAGATTTGATGTCATGCTAACTTGACAGGAGCTTATTGTGTGGAAGAAGCTATATGTTGAAATATGGAGCCTCTAGTAAATAACAAGTTATTTGCATATCTTCCATCAGGAACATCTTGCTTAGAAATGACTGCTGCCTAAATTGCAATTTGAACACTGACTGGGATTCGAGCAAAGCAGTCATCAAATAGTGATATTTCAAAGTCAAATCTATTGTTTTGATTTTTTTTCATCTCTTCATTGTTCTGTAACCAGATAACAATGGTTTTCTGTATTTTAACCTTGCTTCTTGTCTTAACATGTCTGCCCATAAAAGGAAGAGGAATAAAAGTCATAAACAGTTTTTGGTATTTGATGAGGAGGACATGTCTCTCAAGAGGATGGAAGAGGAGTGAGCGTGTGTATACACACACGCATGTACACCCTGCAAGATGGATATTTATATATTTATAAGTAGTTTCTTTGGTTATTTATTAATATATTAAAGAAATATATTAATATTTCTATATATTTATTATATCTGACTATTATTTAGTTAATTCTGGGCAGAGAGAAGTTTTGGGTGTGGGAAGGAATGGGGAGCTATGAAGCATGCCTTAGGGCGAGTATGGATAGTGTAAAGAGAAGCGTAAAGGAAGGCTGAACTGTCCCTGCCACACTACTCCAGCTGGGAAGTGTGGAGGACAGCTGCTCTTCAGATCTGTCGAAATAAAGCAGGGAGAAGATTGTGCTTTTTGAGGAGAAATTTAAAAGAAAAGAACAAAAGTAAGTTATTTCAAATGTCTTGTTATAATCTGGTGTATCTTTCTGCCCTGGTTGAAGGTTTTCATACTTCCTGTAAATAAAATAATTCCACTTACAAAATGGGTAAGGTAAAGTTTTAGTGGAACTCGGGATCCATCTGAGACTATTCAAGTAATGAATTATCATGGCTTTTATAAACTATTGAGCAGCAGGACTGATAAAAGAGCAGCAAATACCGTCTGTCTGATCTACATATTTTACCACAGTTCTTCTCAAGCTGTCCAGCTGAGGTGAAGTAAAAAAGGAGCTGAATGGGTGTGGGGGGAAAGCAGCTATCTTCTGCCACATTTGCAGGAGGTATTTGAAGGAAAAAAAAATTGTTTATAGCGGTTGCTGTTTAGACACATTAATGTAATCCTTACTTCTTATTTCAAAGATGTACTGCTCAAACAGCATCATAGAAGGGGATGTTACTGGACAGAATCAAGGTGGGAGTCCAGATAGAAATGTTTATTTTGCTGTGATAAAACCTTTTATTAAAACTGTTGAGGAGTTGTGGCATAGAGTGAAATTCATAGCAAGATTCACTACGGTAGCAATACTATTTAATTGTAACTCAGGAAGAGGGTAGAGAATTAGTTGTTGTGAAGCTGTATGCCAATACAAACTTGTTTCTTGCAGTGTTTTCATTTGTAGCTAATGCATGCTACAGAAGAGAGTAGGCTTTAATACATTTATTTGATGTGCTTGCAGGAGATGAGTATAAAGCTCAGCTGCAGGACTGGAAGCAGAACCCACATCTGATGAGCTGCAATTCTGGGATTTACAACAGGGTCACACTTGAAAGACTTTGTATGTGGGTTCATATTAAAATGGCAAATCACTGATCCTTTCGGGAGCACCTGCTTTCCTGAATCCCTTCTGGAGAGTGTGGAGATAGCCAAACCTCTCTCCCTGAGCTTGATTTCTATAGGTGCTCATGCCCTTGCCTGCACAGGTCAAGTCCTATCAGAGTCATGCTCTACTCTTCCTCCCCTCTTCCTCCTGGCTCTAACTCTCACCTAGTTCTCAGTCAACATGGATACTGGTATGGCAGCTTTAATTTCCAGCCTGAGGGGCTCTGATGAGCAGGTGGAGAGGCTGCTGCAGGCAGTGAAACTTCATGGACCCAGGCTGGAAGAAGGCAGTGTGCCTGTATTTAAAATTTGAAAGTCTAGTAGCGTGAAGCATGGAGACCACTGAAAGTCTCTTGGCACTGCTGCGCTCTACTCAAGTTGGACTTGCAAGCATCTCTTCTGTGGATCTGCATCTGGAGGGAGGTCAAGCTTCTTTGCAGTGGTTGTCATTGGTTGGGCTCCGCTGTTCCTGCGTGAATGCAATCCAACTGGGCCTCTGACTGTGCTTGATGGTTGGTGGGATGTTGTCTCATTTGTAACTGCTTTGCTGAATGGGGACCCGAGTGGAGTTCAAGGGCTGTGGAGCTTGCATAGAGAGTCTTCTGGTCTTTTCCCCACTGACCTCTGCTGGTATCCTCCTGTGCAGCCCTGCCCACTTCCCTGTGTGCCTGGGAGGTAATTTTTACACCTCAAACTCTTCCAGGAGTTCTGTGCTGGGACAGTGGGGATAGCTGCAGAGCCAGGATGAGAAGAATATAAAAAATGTGGAAAAAAAATAAAGTGTGTGTGTGAAAGGGAGTAAGGTAGGGGAACAATGATTTAAAAAAAAAAAAAAAAGACTCTAGGATCCCTTTTGTTCAAATAGGAAAGAGGCTCAGCTTTGTCTGCTTTTGAAATTGGAAAACTAAGATGACTCCAGGAGGTAATAGTCTTCTATAGGGAACAGAATCCTGTAAAAGAATAGAGGGGCACTAACTTTTAAGAGAAGGTCAGATTATAAAAGGGATAATACAAGGTTTCTTATGCAAGAAGCAGTTTAGATTGTGTAATTACAGCAATCCTTTTATCTGAAGATCTCACACAGGTGTTAATTAAGCCTAATGAGGCCCCTGTGGAGCAATTGTTACTATCTGCATTTTTACAGGCAGAGGACCTAGAAGCTGAAAGAAATGGGGTTATTCGTTTGAGATCGTATAATGCAGCACTGTAGAATTGGTGCTCGAGAGAATACACAGAGCATGACTTGAAGCCACCTGACACAGCTATAGGCAGAACCCTTTCCATGAAACTGATGTGATCTCTACTGCTTTTTTTTTTTTCCCCCTGAACATGTAGGTGTGTGTAGATGCATAAAAAGAAACCGTGGACTAAGAAAAGTTACTCTTTCTAGATTGACTGTCTTGATTATGCTTGTAACTACTCCTGTTTTTCTTTAATTTTTTTCCTAATGTTATCTTTAAAATTTGCAGAGTCTTGTGATGTTTTGGTTAGCATTCATTTGAGAGCCTTATGGGAACTATCAATAAGGAAAATATACTGGTGTTGGTGAGGTATTGTATGTTAATTCCTTTCATGTGTTCAGTTCAGTCTTTCCAAAGCAGAACATTGGATTATTTTGTGAGCTCCCTGCAGGGAAACTAAACAACTCTTTACTGTTGTTTTTCTTCCTATAATACTCTTGAGCTGTTGATAATTCCACAGAAACTTGTTTGAATGCTGATGCATAGGTGAAGGTGGAAAAACAGAATTTTAAGGTACTCTTAGAACACTGTTTGTAGGACATGGGACTTTTGAGCGAGTCATCTAAGAGCTTCCTCTGTTTCTGACCATAGTATGTGTGGCTGCCAGCTTTGTACTTGTTCCCATCTGAGGAAATCCCAGATTAAGCCTGTCAAAACTGCTGCCTTCGTTGCATCTGGAAGACTCCATAATGGATTGAATACGGCAGATACTCTGACTCTACCACTACCATGATGTGTTGGTATAGATAGAGCGGTGGTGCCCCTGGGTCACCAACTCTGCTTTGCATGCTATTGTCCTACCGTACGGACTGGATCACTTGTAAATGACGGTGCTGTGGTGGACATCTGAGTTTTTCAAAGCTTTGTTCCTCATACACGGAACACACAGCTACTGTTTCAAGGGAAGCGTGTTATACCCGGTCATCTTCGTAACAGAGACTTGCAGGCCATGAAAGGGGAAATAGCTGAACAAACCAAAGTAATTTTTAAAATAACAACCTGCGGGGTTGGATTTTTTGAGTTTTTAGATGGCTCTAAATGCAAGGCAGTCCAAGAAAGTGTATCACTTCCAGTAGGGAGTCATTATCTCAGAGGGATACCTGGGATCTTTGTTTGCTGGTCAGCAGTGGGTCTATGCTACTTGTGAAAATATAACTGCTCAGCAATGTAATAGGTAGGGATCTGTTTTGGAAGACTTAAAAAATACTTAAAGCTAAAGATTGCTTAGGGCAGTTTGTCTCCCTTGAATTTCTGTGCCAGTTAAGGGGAAGGTCTTCTCATTTTCATGCAGTGGAACAATTCACAGCAGTAAGTAGGTAGTGTGAGGGCTGGAACGTATGCCTGGGGATCAGGAGAAGTTCTTGTTTGAGAGCAGTGCTTTGGCAGAAGGTTATGACTTGCAATGCAACACGTTACATCAGTGCGAAGCTCATGACATGAAGTACGACTTGATAGCAGAGGAAGTGCCTCCTCTGAGGTTATTACAGTGAGATACAGCTTTGTTCCAGGTCAGTGTGAGAACTCGTTTCTGTACAGAGGTTTACTTTGCATGGTGCTCTGAACCCCACAAACTTTCTGAATGTTTTACAAAATTTGATACCATTTTGGGAATGTCAGGAAATATTGAATGTTTTGAAATTGATGATTAATTGGACAAAGTGTGCTTGAGATACCGTTTCGGGGGGGAGGAAAAAAAGAGGTTACAGCTTTTATATTTGATTTTTTTTTTAACCTTCCAGAGTTGCAGGATCCAACTACAATTGTCACTGCCCAAAATTATTTAAATTGTTTTGTGTTTACCCCCTGTATGCTTTGGTACTAAAAGCAGTCTAGGGAAAGCAATGTTGAAGATGGTAATTAGGAACAAGGTAAGAGCTCAGTATTTTATATGTAAGCCAAATAAACAACATGTATAGGTCAAATAACTAAAAAGCTGTCTTTTGTATCTTTTAATGTCTTTGTGCCTCTTTGTGTTAACTTTATTGTAACCTTTGTTTACAGTTTGGAGTGCGGTGGAGGAAAAAGGAGTTTTGATGGAGGCCCCTGTGTAAATTTGGCAGTGTAATTTGAAGTCCAGCAGAAATCCAGGAGGAACCCAAATAACTTTTGGAAAAGAAAGGAGATCAAAGAAGCAGATGATAGCTGTGGGTGGAGGGTGTTGGAAGGGAAGAGGATGAAGGGGCAGTGAAACAGAATGGGGAGAAATGGAGGTATAAGGGTACCTGTGAGTTGCCGGGGAGAGGGAATTGGTTCATGAGGCCAAGTTCAAAGGGCAAGACAGGAAATGAAGATGTCCCAGCTCATTGCAGGGGAGTTTGACTAGATCACCTTTAAAGGTCCCTTCTGACCCAAACCATTCTATGATTCAATGAAAGTCTATGAAATTTTAAATTTATTAATTGATTTTGACTTAGAACAGACAAAATAGTCTGAGAACAAATGACAAATATTGTAAACTGGTCTCTTATTGCTTGCTTTCTTAGAACATGGCCTTTTCTGGATAAAGTAGAACAGCATAACTTCTGGGTGCTAGGACAGTGATGGACAGTGGAAATTGGAAATGTGGCTAGGCTAAATTAACATCTTTAGTAGATCCTAAACAGTTTTTGGTTTTGCATCTATTGATCCTAGGATGCTTGAGGAAGGGTATCAGCTTGATTTGAGCGTAAAGATTTAATTCTCAAAGACCACTGGGAATAAAGAAGGAACAATGAATGAGGAAATTAGGTGTATATATTTGAGGTTATGTAGACTACTGTATGTAGGATTGGAGACCTGGAATACAAGAAAACATTGAGCACTGTTGTGGGAACTTATAAAGGGGAATGCAGGGAGCAAGGCAGGAAGAAATAAGATTTTATTTAACCAAAAGCAAAATTCTGACATCCAGGTACTTATTCATAATGAATAGATGTCCTGTTTTCAGCTCAGTTACCACAAAGGCTTCCTTTACCTTTTGTTTCTAGAGCAAAGCTTCAAGTTTCCTTGTAGAGTTCCCCACTCCAGTTTTCAGAGCAATTGGTTTGGGATTGTGTGCACGTATTTATAGACTCTTTATAGTTCTCTGTGTGTAATATTCATCATAAGAAAGATTATTTGATACCTTTTCATCAGTGTGCCTCGCCACAGAAGGAAGATAATGTTGTATAATTGCATTTTGGTTTTGGTGGTGCTGGTCTGTAGCTGAACTGCAAGCCAATTTCTTCATATATTATATAGTCCTTGGGGAACGCTGCACAATTTAATATAAGTCACATTTTAAAAAACTGTGCTATTTTCTTTCAGCCTTCAACTTGAAGCAACTCTATACCTACTCATTGGTGTTTCTTAGCTTAGACATTGTGCTGCTTTGTTGTGTATTTTTACAGCATGGCTTTTAAAAGTATGAAGATAAACCTTTATGGAACACTTCTTATGTTATCTGTACTAGTTTTTGACTTCTATCACAAAAAATCCCAAATCTTTCAAACGGTGTGCTTTAGGATGGTATCCTCAATGTATTCAAGTTAGGCAATAACAAAGGAGCCTTTTCTTTGACAGCTGGAACAAAGCACTTTAGATTCACAATATGTGCTTAAATAGAGCCTGGTACAAAAAAATACCAACATAATCTGACTCTGTAGTCATAAAATCCTTGATATAAAAGTCCAGATAAAGTTCGTCAGATTTTTAAACTTATTTTTAGAGTATATAGAACTTGCTTTGTAAAAATAGAGTAGGATAATATAATTGTTTGGGTTGGAAGGGACCTTCAAAGGTCATCTAGTCCAACCCCCCTACAGTGAGCAGGGGCATCTCCAACCAGATCAGGAGCCCCAACCCACTCAGAGCCCCATCCAACCTGGCCATGAATGTTTCCAGGGATGGGGCATCCACCACCTCTCTGGGCGACCTGTTCCAGTGTTCCACCACACTCAGTGTAAAAAGTTTGTTTCTTATATTAAGTCTGAATCTCCCTCACTCTACTTAAAAACCATTACCCCTTGTCCTGTCACAGCAGGTCCTTCTGAAGAGTTTTTCCCCATTTTTCCTATACGCCTCCTTTAGGTACTAGAAAGCCATGCTATAAGGTCTCCCTGGAGCCTTCTCTTCTCCAGGCTGAACAGCCCCAACTCTCTCAGCCTGTCCTCATAGGAGAGGTGCTCCAGCCCTCTGATCATCTTCATGGCCCTCCTCTGGACCCTCTCCAACTGGTCCATGCCCTTCTTGTGTTGGGAGCTCCAGAGCTGGACACAGTACTGCAGGTGGGGTCTCACCAGGGCAGAGTAGAGGGGGAGAATCACCTCCCTCGACCTGCTGGCCACAATTCTTTTGATGCAGCCCAGGATGCGGTTGGCTTTCTGGGCTGCAAGTGCCCATTGCTGGCTCATGTTGAGCTTCTCATCAACCACCACTCCCAAGTCCTCCTCCTCAGGGCTTCTCTTTATCCATTCTCCACCCAGCCTGTATCTGTGCTTGGGATTCCCCTAACCCATGTGCAGGACCTTGCACCTGGCTGGTTGGACTTCATGAGGTTCTCATGACTGATATCTCACAGTGTAATGCAATTAGTTGTAGAATGTTGCATTGTTTCCCTGTTAATTGATTGGCCTGTCTTCCAATCAAGCCATAACATTTATTCAAAGGCAATGAAGAAAGGCAGATGTTGTCTTAGAGATTCCTGGAGCAAGGAAAGGGACATAATGAACTGGGAATTGAATTGTCCTCAGTTGACATTAATATATAGCTGACAGTTGTTCATGTATGTAAACTGTGCCGACTGGAAACCTTTAGCAAAGCTCTTCCTCTACCATGTCCAATAGAAGAAGGAGCTGTCTTGGAAGCCAAGGAGCTTTGCATTGATTTCTGCTAGTTTCCTTGTCTTGTGGGATCTTTTTAAGAGTAGAATTTAATTCAGAATAGGTATCCTATGCCATTGTGTTGCATAGCCTTACTTTTTAAAAAAAATACAGATTCAGCCTGGAATCATTGGTAGGTGCTTTTCTTTTTTTCTGTACAATTTCATATGTAGTGACAGTACTGTCAGCACTGATTACAAAATAATGTTTGTATTAAATAAAGCTTGTTTTTCCTTTTATCTATCTTTTGATGTTATTGTAAATTACTTTTACTGTAAAGTTATATTGGAAATGTAGACATCTCAGTAGTTTCATTGGAAATTTGATGTTTACGAAATCATATGAAAAGCAAACAGTCAACAGGGCACTGCTTATTTTCTATTGTGACTTGACTAAATAAAACAGAAATGATGTCTCCAAAAATGCCTATGCATTAAAACCCTTGTGCTGTTTGAAGGAATTTACAAATGCAGCGGATCTGAAGATAAGGACTGTCTGGGATAGACGCCGTACAGAATTGTACCTTTTTTTTAGTGCAGTTACAAAGATGAGTAAGGGGTTGTCACAAACAGAAAACCATCCACTATTTCAGCAACTTATGCATGTCAGGCACTTTAAAAAAAAAAGTGAGTACTCCAGCATTTAAAAAACTATGGAAGTGGCTAGTTTATGCTGCAATGTAAATGACTTATTCTTACTATTGAAAATGTTGTTATTCAAAGTACTGTAAAAACTTAATGTTTTTCAGAAGTATCAGATTAAGAGCAGTGGCGATTAAGCTGCTTCTGGTTCACTGGAAGTATTGTGCATCATTTTCACTCAGTGTGTCCTTTTTATTTGTCTTTTTGGCTGTCACTTGTTTTGTTGATTGTAAATTTATTGCAGTAGGATTTTTTCTTAATGTTGTCTGAGCCTAGTATGATTGAGTCCTGGCCTCTACTGGAAGCTCATCTGTGGGGTGATGGTGCAAATAACTACTTTGCTTGCAGGATAGTCACGTTACAGCAAATTGTGATGTAGATTTATCCAGGTAGTGCATTAAGTTCAGCTCAGAAAGAACTTAGGCCTACATCATTGTAGGTGATAATGAGAAAGAAACATGGGAAACCAAAATTTCTCTAACGCTGGACAAGTAACTTGAGATTAATCACCCAAGTCAGGACTCTGACTTTTGCCTTGGGCTCTTGCCCCCCTCCTTTCCCAGAGACGTACGGGAAGAACCTTCGTGGCTTCTTGCTAATCTTCCTGCTGATGTTGAAAGTAACTGTGCCTACACCCTCACAAACCCCTCTGAGTCCTATGGCTTGTGCCCGTAAATCACCGCTCCATTTAACTGTTGTTACGAAGAGACAGAACATGTTACAGATCTGAGCAGTGGTCTGTCAGCGGGGTTGCTGCTGTGGATGTTTTATGAAATAGGGGCAAAATTTATGCTGGAATTCTACACTAGGCTTGCACTAGCATGCTTGTGGGAAGAAGCTTCATATACAGCATAGACTTTTCAGTGCTAAGATGTAAACTGTAGGTGGGAAACTTGGTGCTGTGCTTTGGGGGAAGCTTTGTGAAACTTCTGAGAATTTAGCTTTTTGTTCAAAGCCTTAAATGAATGCCCTTAAATTCAATATGAATTAAAGGGGAAAAATCAATATCTGCCAATGTGGCAAGCTTCTTTTTATAAGTAAAACTGAAATGTGTCTGTTCTTGTATTTGTTTTTCTTTTAAGTTTTCAGACTTCCCAACTCTGCTGCAACACTGACACTCAGTACATTAAATTCTGAAATGTTACATATGTTTTAAGGACAAAGCAATTTCCTGGATTGTAACTGGTACGGGCTGATGGAGGGGAAAATGCAGAGCTTGCTAGGAGGCAGAGAGCCTGCTTGAGCAGTCCTTGTAAGAGGTCCTTCAGCCACTCTTCTCCGGTGCTTCTGTCTCAGGGACTTTTTGGAGCACCAGATTTCCTTCCCTTTTCTCTCCCACTTGATTAATGTATACGGGTGTCTTGTTGCTAGGGAAAAAGGGAGTGGATAGGTGGTAGACAGCTGCTGTTGCCTGCAGTAGAGGAAGCCTGTGGCATCAAATGTGACACCAGGTCATCGCTGTGCATTTTGACTACTCTGATGCCTTGAGTCTGACTGGGAATGCAGGAGACCTATTCTCTTGTGCGTTTCAGGATACTTGTCTTTTCACTTCAAGTAACACCAGAAGTGGAGGCAAACATTGATCTAGCGTCTTGGTAGGGTAAAGCAGGAATTAGAAGAGTCTTGTCACCTGTACTAAAAGTACCAAGTACCTGAGGAATACACACAAAAGAAGAATTGTGGAGTTGTAGCACTGTACAGATTCTGTCCCTCCTGCTGTGAAGTGAATTCTGTAGCGCTTCTTTCCAACTCCAAAGGGTGTTCAGCAGCCAGGAGTTTGATTTGCTCGGCTGTTCCTCAAGGTTGTCTTGAGCGTTCAGGAGCACAGCTGGAGTGCTGAGTTTCACAAAGTTGCCTTTTTGGTTGCAATGGAAAAAATTAGGTTGGTAGGTAAGTGGGGTAATTTCATTTCTATTTTGCTCTAGCAGCTGTCACACTCTAGCCTTTTATGAATTGAACACAAACATTGACTGTGGTACCCAGGGGATTATACCCTTGTCTGGAAAGCTTTAGCCTCTACTTACTGGTCTTCCCAGGAGCTACTTTTTCCACTGACTGCTGGAAGTATTCCAAGGACCCTGGCCCAAATAGTATTTTAGTTCAGATTAAATGTGTGAGCCTTTGAAGGCAACCTCCCAGTTGTCCCGTTTACCATGCTTTGCTTTGCATTGTAGAGCAGTCTTGGAGTGCATGGGCTGGTTTTCTTTCAGGTGGAACAAAGTCTGAACATGTGCTCTAGAGGTGTACCAAAGGGGTTCCAACTGCTAACTAGCCTTCAGTCCGTGAGGACTACCCTGAACCTAGTCTCAAGTAAGACCCTCTGAACTGCAGATGTTGGTTCCTCAGTGCTGAACTGTTTTGCTTTGCATATGTGCTCCTGTTAGTCCATGAGGTTGGGAAGGGTAGGCATAGCTCTGGGGTGTGGCTACTGTTCCTGTCACTCCAGCAGGCTCTTCCAGTGCCTGTCCCCAGCCCCATGTCCTCTTGGAGCCAGCCTTGCCCCAGTGAGCAGTTTGACCCTGCTGTTTTGTTGGTTTCCATATGCAGGGCTGAATGGAAGGTCGAAAAGGTTTTGCTCTGTACTGGTGACCAGGTAGCACATGGTAAGGGCTAGCTGTTCAACTACCCAAAGGCAATCTGAAGCTTCCTTTTATACATATCTGGTGTGTTAGGACTTGCAAGGAATTGTTTATTTTCTACTGTGTATCTGTTTGGTATTGTTAAATGGTTTATTATTTTATCCTTGAATTAAGAGCACACATATACTCCAGTTGCTTGTAATGCCTTAATTTCTGGTCACAGTATATGTCTTTGTGTCATATTTAGATATTAATCGGTCTGCATGTTTTCCTGCAAGTAATTTTGCAGGATGCTAATGCTAGTAATTGGGCTGTAGACATCTTGCTTACTAGTCTGTTCTCTAGCTGTGTTTTTTCCATCATGTATTCAAGCTCAGCATTAGACTCCTCACTTTCTAACCTTTGTAGCTTTGCTTTAAATAACGTAAGTCTTTCTGTCCTGGAAAATGAGTGGTGCAATTTGAATATGGCAATGCCTAAGTTATTAATGTGCAGGGAAAGTAAAGAAGGAATCTTTTGTTTTATTTACACTTAAAAAAAAAAAAAAAGGAAACACCCAATAAAATCATCAGACTTCAGGTTTAAAATTATCAAATGGGGTATATGTGTTTATAGAAGTCTTAGTTTTGTTTTGAAATTCTATCACAGTATATTTTGGAGACCAAAAGCATAGATAGCTTGAGAAAAGAGAAGTTTCTGGTGGATAGATATCCATTGGTTGGTGATTTTTTTTTTTTTCTTTTTCAAATGGGCTTCTCTAGTTGAACTAGCTGAAGGAACACTTAAAGTCTAGTAATTTGTAGAATAGCACGATTGATCGTCTTTCCACCTATCAGCAAAGAACAGACATAAAGAAACATAAGTATATGCAGTATGTAGCAAATGAGGTTCTAATCGTACTATGATGATTTTATTAAATGTTTTTTTCCATGATGATAATTCTGATAAAGTGAACCTCCTCTTCAAGGGAATAAAACCAATATCAAAATATATAAAAGTAGAGAGGTAGCCAGATATTCTCATATGATCGATTAAAAATAATGGAAATCACTTTCTTTGCTCAAAGCTATTACAAAACATGATTTTTGGAGACGATGCAGTTCTCCGACTGCTGTCTGTTTAATTGAGAACAGCAGTTAGTCAGCATCTTCTAGTCCTGTACCCTGAGTTGGCTTTAAATTGAGTGGGATGTCTGAAGTGCACCAGGCAGTAATGGATTAGGATGGAGGGTAATTTAAGGGTTGACTTTCGCTGTTAGCACTGAAGCAGAAGCTTCATCTAGGGTA
The DNA here is from genome assembly GCF_036417535.1 of Chlamydotis macqueenii. Taxonomy (NCBI): domain Eukaryota; kingdom Metazoa; phylum Chordata; class Aves; order Otidiformes; family Otididae; genus Chlamydotis; species Chlamydotis macqueenii. The sequence goes on along the minus strand of NC_141558.1, from coordinate 97,634,647 downwards.
TCCGTAAGACTGCTGCAAGGCAGCAAGCTAGCAACAGAATACAGTGAAATAAAAGGCTGATAAAAAGAGTTGAGCCTTATTCCAGATGCTTGTCTGTGAAACAGTATGTATTGAATACATTACAATTCCTTCATTTAAGAACTTCATTGTCGTAGTTCAGCCCCGATCGGGACCAGACTACGCAGTCTCTCTCTCGCTCCCCCCACCCTCCGAGAGAATAGGGGGAGATGATATAAGAAAAACGGCTCAAGGTTTGAGATAAGGACGGGGAGAAATCCTTAAAGTTACCGTCACGGGCAAAACAGACTCGACTTGGGGAAAACTATTCATTTATTTCTAAAATTAGCAGGAGAATGAGACAGGGAACAAGATAACCTCCCCCCACCCCTCCCTCTTCCCGGGCTTAACATTATCTCTACTACCTTCCCCTCCCGAGCGGCACGGGGGGGGAAGAGGGAATGGGGGTCGCGGTCAGTTCATCACGCGTTGTTTTTACGCCGCTGTATCATCGTCAGGGGAAGAACTCCTCGCATTCCTCCTCTGCTCCAGCGTGGGGTCCCTCCCACGGGCCACAGTCCTTTGTGAAACTGCTCTGGCGTGGGTCATCTCTTCCACGGGGTGCAGTCCCTCTAGAACAGCTGTCCCAGCGGGCCCTCCACGGGCCACAGCCTCCTTCAGGCCTCCACCTGCTCCGGCGTGGGGTCCTCCACGGGCTGCAGGTGGATCTCTGCCCCTCCGTGGACCTCCATGGGCTGCAGGGGGACAACCTGCTCCACCATGGGCTGCACCACGAGTTGCAGAGGAATCTTGGCCAGAAGCCGTATTACTCCTCCCCCTCCTTCTTCACTGACCTTGGTGTCTGCAGCAGTTCCTCACAACAGGCTGGCAGACACCTCTCAGGATCCTTTTTACATCTTATTCACTTCTCATCTCCTCTCCACTTCTTGCAGCCAGGCCGGGCCAAGTTGGGCCCAGTTGGCTGCCCGGCGGGAGGCCAGAGGGTGAGGCCTGCAAGGCCCATGAGGCCTGCGCCCTAGGCCCGGCCGAGTCCACTGAACAAAGGGGAGCGACTTCTAGCAGTTTCCTACAGAAGCTACCACCTTAGGCCCCCCCTCACTAACAAAACCAGAACATTCATCAAATGAGAGTTGCTTTTTGCCTGTAAATTGTGTGTTAAATGACTTATTTTGAGGTGAAGCATGGGACAGAGGAACAAAATATTAAGCCTTAGATGGTGGATTTATCTGAATGTGTGTGGTTTCTTTCAGTGTCTCAGTCCATCAGTGAGCTCTGGGATCCTGTGAAGGTCTTTTCTGTGTTCAAATAACGTGCTTAAAAGACTAAAATAAGGTTAAAAAGTGGTGTCCTTGAGTATGATGGCTTATAAATAGCAAAGTCTTTCTGTGTCTATTGGAAAAAAAATCCTAGAACATGTGGTGGAAGGGATTTCAGGAGAACACAATGGATTTTACTGGCCTCAGCCTTTAAAAACGATGCCAGAGCTGTTTGTCTGACCTGAAAGCCAACACTGGTGGAGATTTCCCGGCTGTCCCAAGCAGTTAGTCTTAGTGCTTTACTATCTGTAATGTTTTTCTTCAGCTCCTTTGCTGCAACTCAGGTTTGTTCCTGAGTACTCAAGTTCTGAGGAGAGGTGAGAAGCATTGTATTACTGCTTGCTTTGCAGCTTCCTGGTACATACTAGTTCTGGAAATTACTCCCCTCAGCCTATATCTCCACTGGATTGAGCAACCTTGCTTATTGACCACTTTTTCACATGCCCTCTTTGCTAGACTTCTATAATTTCCATTACTTCTGCTTGATCCGGATCTCCCTTGAGCTGCAGTGCTGAAAGCTGGGCTGAGATGAACCTTATTTCCATGGTTCCCTGCTCTGCAGCTGGAGCCGAGGTGCCTTGGTCTCTCCATGCAGCCAGGTCAAACTGAGGGATCTCCTTTCCAGGAGAGGAACCTAAAAGCTGAGGGCTGCAGTCTTCAGCTCAGTGGTGGTGGTGTCTCTTGTGATGTAACCCCTAATCGCGATCCTGAAAGGAGAAACAATTATTTAGTGCTGAGAAATGATGAGCAGATATGGCCAGCAATAGTATTTATAAAATGCCAATGAAACAAATTATTTAGAAACGTCTGTTAGTAGAAACTAATTGAGTTCTGTGTGGACTGGAATATATAAAGCAGGATGCAGCCAAGAATTAATGAGAGAATGAATTGGCCTGTGGATCCCCTCATCTGTTTTGCTTCCCAAAATAATCTGTTTCTAGGGCCAGGATGGGTAGAACGATGAAATAATTGGACGTACAAACACAGTGTGAGCATAATTATGTTGAAAAACAATGACAACGTCATTGAATGGCTGTAGAGGGTTGCCACAATTCCTGCTCGGGTAGCACAGGAAGTCCGGCAGTGAATGGTTTGGGTAAAAGGAGGTGATTCCATGTGTTTGGCATTTGGTGGTCATTGGTCACAATCCAACCCTTGCTCTTCTGTTTGTAACAGTGATATCTTTGATGGCTGTGTTTGAAATTTTTTGAGAAATGTGAATGCTGGGAAGTTGAGGGTCTTGTTGTTTGTTTTTTTCTGGTCAACGTATGGACATGTCTGGGCCAAATTCCAATTTCCTTGTGGTGGTAGGGATAAAATGAATCTGTTCAGCTGTGGTCCCTGAGAAAAGCACTGCAGTTGTGGTTCACCTCCACTACTGAGAAGGTGTTTCTCCTTTGCAGGAAGAGTATGCACATGTGTACATGTGGTTGTTGGGGCAAGGCCTGGATCCTGCAGTGACTTGGGTGGTGATTATTTCAGTTAGAGCCTTCTGACAGCATTTTGTACTCTAATAGAAACAACACAAAATTAGTTTAACTACACTGGAACAGTCTGCTGGCCTAGGGAGAAGATCTAGTCTCATTAGTGCGTTCTGTGTCTTTATTCCACCCCACTGGTGTGGAAGGGAGATCAATACTAATGATAGGTTATTGTAAAAATGGATCATTTCACTAAAGCAGCAAATGTAAACAACCCCTCCTTAAAACGCCTTTGAGGATAAAGAAAGAAAATAAGCGGTAAAAAGTGTGCACAGATATATGTTATTCTGATAGTAACATGTCATGTGTCAAAAGTATTTGAGGGGAAGGAACGTTAATAGTGCAAAATTGTAGGCAGCAGGATCATGAGGAAAGTACTGGACTGTACAGGTTTTCCATTTGTGGGCTAGCTCAAAACTCTCTGATTTGACTGATGTATCATCAAAGGTGTTCTGGCTTGGACCAGCCGGGCTTGTTATGTCACGTGTGTGATTTTCCTAGTATACTGGCACTATGGAGAATATACGTACCAGAAATAATGATTTGTAATTGGAACTATGTTCCCTACACAGGGAAAGAAAACAAAGTAGGAACTAACTTGTATAGAAAAGTCTTTAGGAAATTCATAGAGTTATGGCAGAGTCAAACCACTCTCTGAAGGACCACTGTTGTTTTTGTTTAAAGTTGAAAGTAAATCTTTTTGTAAGTAAGCATAATTCAGGAGAGCTCGGAATAAGATAATTATTGAATTGCTATAATTGCACATGCATTTTCGACTGAAATATATTGCTGAGATATCATATGTGATTCTTCAGTTCTTGACCCAGTAACAATGCAATTCTGTTTAAAAGATCAGACTCTAAATGTATAACTGCCGTCTAAGATTGTTTTAAAACTGGAGCAGTGAACAGTAGGAATTTTCTTTGCATTGAATTCAGAGCTGTTACTCTAGGAAAAAAGCACAGATGATAACTTTGAGTCAATTCTTTGGAGCCTTACCAAATTTAAACTCTGTGAAAGTGCTGGGAAGCCTGCCGTTTTGTCCTTGTCATAGAAGAAAGTAGCTTAGCATCCTGGTTATCTGACGTTTTCCATCAGTAGTCTTAGTAATTCATCCATGAGCAAAACAGACTGGTATATTTTATCAAAAGGGGAAGAACTGTCTGTGAGGTGGATTTTACTTTTTGTTGATTGACCTTTTTTTCTTCAGGTAAAATGGAACCTTTTTATTACTGCTAAGTAACTTTTTTTTTTAATTCTAGCCGATAAATTTAGACGGAAACTGGAAGAACTGGAGAAAGAGAAAAAATCTTTAAAATTTCAGCTTCCTTCAAGACATCCTTCAATTAGCAGTTTTTTGGATAGGTTTGTTACCCAAGTTCAAGCAGCATTGCACTGGGCTGCCGATCATCGGTAAGTTTGTTGGTTCCTTGTTGTGTATATTGATGCTTCTATTTTTCTTAAAATGCGGAATACAATTTGTGAATTATTTTAATGAAGAGTTTTAAGGACCTAACATATCAAGATGGAGCTTGTTTATGAAAATCCATCTGCCCCCTCTTTTTTTTTTTCTTTCTACAATTCTTTCAGAATTTCCCTGAAAAACATTGATCATGATGAACTGGTGAATTAAATGGAACTTTTCCCACTGATGCTGAGTGGGAATGAGATCGAATCCTTGACACGGCAGCTTGAGCAGACAACAGCAAGGCAGCTTGAGCAACGATTCCCTGTGGAGTTAATTCTGATGCTCCTTTTCAGGCAATGAAAGGATATTTAAATATAAAGTAAAAACAGATTATTTTTTGATATGCCTAGATCTTTGGGAGCTTCCTTTTTATGCATCACATGTTAAGTGCAGTAATGTGCTCAGCACTGTACAAAATCACAAAAATAAATTCTCAGCCTTCTCTTGAAGGGATAGCGACTTAAAAGATTGGGGAAATGTGAGATGTGTTGGATGACCCAAGGGAGGTAGTTAGCTTAGGAAGAAAAAGTGATCTCTCTTTCTAGGTCTTTCTTCAGCTGTGCTACTGGTTGCTGTTGTTAGAGGTAAGAGGATTTGTCGTAAGTATTGGAAGCTATTTTCAAATGCAATAACAAATGGAAGAAGAAAAACCTTTTCTTTTCTGGCAGTTTATACATATAAAGGCTGCAGTGTGCTAGTAAATACATTTGGGTGTAATTTTTGATATACATGAAAATTGGGTAAAATCAGTACAGATAATAGGATTTTATTGCAAAATTTGTTATTTTAAAGGCTATTTTTAGCTTCTATTTATAGTATTTAGTAAGGAGGCAGGTTTGAAAGAGACTGTGCTATGTCAGAGCTGTTTCTTTTATCTTCTGAAGCCCTAAGAAACTATTTTACCATTCCTTAGAGATCAGGATACAATATTCTGTATTTGGTCATTAAGATGTGTTTGTTCTATGTATTAGTTGGTAATAGTAATTTTGGCTTTAGAGGTGGTGCTGTCTTTGTCATAGAAATAGAGTCACTAAAGCAACCTTGAAATACATATTTGCTTATTTTTTTCCTATATAATATAGATATATTTTCATATATAAAATATATATCGTATATACACTTGTGAAAGTGTTGCTGTTCTTTGGATGATTATATCTAACTGTTCTCTTTGCACAGGTCTGAGAGAAGTGCCATTCTTCAGAGTCAGATGAATATCCTCTTCGCTTTTCTGTCTTGCACACACTCCTTTCTTTGAGCTTAAGTTTCACTGTTGTTACACCTTTCCTTTTTGTCGCTTCATTCTGGTAGCCTTTCACACTGCTTTGTCTGTGGTCTGACTTTCTTGTTGATGCAGCAAGCATACCCTTTTTCTTCAATAGGAGTGTTGTAAAATTTTTTCTATTCCAACAATATTTTTATATAGTACAGGGTGGAAAGCATGAGCACCTTTTCAAGGAAAATTTGTAGACTTCAGTTTTTATTTTCATTTTGAATCGGAACAAAACCAATATACCCAAAATTTCTTTTTTCATCTGTAACATTAAAAAGATGATCAGACTAGCCCTAGAAGACCGGATCATTGCCTTTTTACTATAGTCAAGCCAGGCTCATCTTTTTGCCAATAAAGAACTTTAAAAATGAAAAGTGTGTATGCAGATTATTTGTTTCATACATGACACTGAAATTCATGCCCCAGTTTTGTTTTACTTGATTAAATTATGAGATGAGTTTTTAGGTCAGTGCGTTTGGTGTTGACACAGGATACTGGGGGCAGGTGGTAGGAGCCAGGTTTGGTTATGTTTAGCTTGGGAACCATATTGTGTTTGTGCAGTCACCAGGTTTGGTGAGATGAGAGAGATCTTGTTTCTGTTTCCTCAGTAGCAAGTAGGCAGGTGTCTGTGGGATTTCCAAGGAGGTTCTGAGAATAACTGATGTTTGTTGTGGAATGTTTCCTAAATTTTGACCGTTTCTATTGCATACAGCTCTCAGAAAGGTGTAGCTCAGAAGGTGGCTTCAGAGCTGCTGGGAAGTGTGGCAGGTTGCAGCCGCAGCAATCTGTAATGATTGTAAGGCAGATACACAGTGATGGCCTAACACCTCATACAGTTGTCACTTTGATCTATTTTGTTATTACAGAAATACAGTTACATTGTCATTATGTCTATTGTGTTTAAGTATTAATGCCAGTTATTTTAGTGTTAGGGTTTTATTTTACTTTTTCAGTACATTCTTCGCCCACAGAGAGGGAATAAAGCAACTGTGTATTCTGATGATGCTGCAGAAGAGACAGAAACCTCTTGTTCTACACACTTGTTAAACAGCTGTGCGTGGAGATCTTAATTATGTAATTAATCGTGCTTAAACTAGACTTGTGATGCATGTTTTGTATGTGGCATAGATGTATTTACTTTGCAAGGTTATGATGGAAAATCATGCTTCAAAAACATACTTTGAGACAGATTATTATTTTTTTTTTAAAAACAAGATATTGAAATGCATCTGTACTCTTTATGTGGAAATGCACACACTTGTCTCTAGAGGTGGACGCAGAAATGCAGTTGGCCTTGCAAGTGGGCATGCCCTTATGCAGGAACATGCAGTACAAAATAGATTTGCATTGTTTGCAGGTGCATTCTGAGAGGCTGATTTATAGACTTGACACTTAATGTAATACACTGATTACCTTGGGGTCCAATCGTGCAAAGATTTGCACAGTGGTTGGTACAACTCTCAGCTGAGGAAACCCACTGGCTGCGATTTTGAAAGAACTTGCTGTGCAAGAGAGAAGTAAAATTTGGCATCATGGAGCAAACACTCCAGATGATCTCTAATGTAGTCTCCAAAAGCTGACAGAAGCTGCAAAAATGGCTTTGGCAAGTTTCTAAACTTCTGTCTAAGAGAGATTTTTCTCTATATTGATGGAAATTACATGCCTTAGTTTTGTGTCTTTCAAGGCAGTGATGGATAAATTTCTGAAATATGAAAAAGCTGAGGGAAGCCTGAAGCTATACAAGTTTACTTTTTTCCTTCTTCAGCGTGTTGTAAAAACAGTGTAAATGTTTGAGATAATAAAGGAAGATATGCCAAGGAAAAATCTCTTGTTCTCTAACTGTATCCATTTAAGATGTAATCATTCTGGTGATGGAATGTTATGATTCTGAAGGTAACATGTAGCATCCTGATCTATTTAATCTTTGAGACGTCGATACTCAACGATAATGCTAATTTTCAGCTTTTGTAATTTTTTTTTCAAAGGATTAGACATGAAGAAACCCAACTTTGGCACGAAAATGAACATAAACTTTTGAGATCCACTTACCAGGAGAGGATGCAGGTTTCAGCTGCAAGACGAAACCAGCTTTTTCAAGAAAAGAAATGGTTACAGGTAACAGGAATGCAAAGTTGTCTGTAAGAGCCACTGCTGTGTGGGGAAAAGCTTGTAAGCTGTCACACAAAATTAAATAATTTTATTGTAATAGTGACTTTGCTTCTGTGCAGCAATTAGAGCCTTGGCTGTAGTCCAGTTGATAGTCTAAGTGATGATTGGAGATGGCAGCCACAGGAGTTGTGTTAATCTCATTACAGAGATGCAGAACTGGAAGGCTTGGTGGCTTGTGTGCATGATTTAACTTTCCTCATTATCTTTTAAAGTGTGCTCTTCATGTTCTAATTTGCCATTTTAATATTTCACTGATCTTCAGAAGTTTTTATTTGAATACAAAAGTTTTGAAGGCAGTGATCTTTAATCCATTTCTGATTAGAATTGATTCTAAACACACAATTTACTAGCTTTTGTTCCTGAAAGATGATTGAGGCATTTCATAAGGATGAAGGAATCATCACGGAGCAGTTGGCATTTGCAACCAATAACTTTACACTGACACATGATGTCACAATGTGGTAATTTGGCAAATGGAATGTTTTTAAGATGGCTTCTGTCCAGTTTTAAATTTCCAAGTGTTTTAAGCGAAATTGAGCTCTTTCTTTTCGCTGTCCTCCAAAAATCTCAGTTTACTGTCTACTACAAGTCTTTGTTTCTTCTCCTTTTAAACCTTGGCAATCACACTCAGCAATGTGAGATCTTAAAACTAGACCTCCTAGTGCAGTTTTTTGGTGGTCCTATCTTGAAATCTCGTTATTTTGATACTTTTCTTTGTTTGTATACATATAAATATATATATATTTAAAAATGAGAACGAAATGGAGAAAAGCATCTTAGATGGCCATTGCAAAACCTCACTTAAATGAAGAAATGTCTTTTCTATCCTAGTCATCACCTTTTTCTATTGTTTGGATTTATTTCATCAACGTATAGGAGGTGACATAGTATAGTTCAATGTTATCAGTGTCCAGAAAACTATTTTTTTGATAATCTAGACAGCCAGCCACCTCAAGCTATTTGGCTAAAAACTGCTGTACCTAAGACTCTGCATCAGCTATTGTTTCTGTACTTGCTCCAGGTGAATCCTTGCTTGTATGTAGGTTATACTAGGGAAGAAGTAGCTGCATTGTTGTACAGGCATGCTATTTATGAACATTTAATAAAAATTATCATGAATTTGAAGTTCTGGAGAAGGCTGACCTGTGATGTTTGGTGGCTCCCAGCATCTCCTATGGATTGCTCCTGCCCAAAATCTCCTCACATAATGTGAAATATATATATTTTTTTTTTTTTAGTCCTGCTTTACTTTCCTTTTTCCTTCTACCCTCTCTCCTGTTGGTTCTGAATTTGTCTTCAGGGATTTGAGAGCCTGTGACAATATCTAAAATTTACATATTAGTATTTCTACTGCTATCTGTACTTCGTAGAGAACACCAGCCCATAAGTGAAGCTTTAGGTTTCAGTAGTGATTAGCTGTTGTGTTAGAAATCTCAGTTTAAACTCGTATCTACAAAGTAAAACTCCAGCTTATGTTTAGTGAGTCGAACATTATCTGTTGCTCCATGCTGAGACTTTGAGCCCTTTTTATCTGTCTCTGGAGGCTGACCAAGAGCGCATTAAAGGCCTCTTGGCATTTCTGGAAAAGAATGCGAGAGAATTCCAGTTTACTGACTAAAATTTCCATTCTCCCAAGAATGCCTGTGAACTATTCCCGAACAGAACAGCTTTCTCTCTGTGAATGCAGATTGTGTGCTTCTGGTATCTATTTATGTTGTAAAAACATTTCGGTGCTAAAAGTGTGTTTGTAAAACCAAATTCTGTTCATCTCCCTTTCTGTTCCCATGTAGATTTCTTATTGCAGTGATTGCAATTACTACGTTTTCAAAGAATATGAAGGTCTTTGTATTAAGTAGGGCCTGTTAAGATTTTGGCAGTATTCCCAAACCAGTAACACAGAGACAGAATTGTCCTTTGTGCTCACTAAAAGCCTGATTTGAGACTGAAAGAAACAAAACTGATGTTTTTGCCCTGCTGACCTTTCTGTCCTTGACAAATGCCTGTGGGTTGAAACATGGGCCGCTCTGTTCTCTTGTCGCTAAATCTAAAACCAAAAAAGGAGAAAAATAATTGATTAATCTAGTGTGCAGCACTAATACGAGTTGAAATTTTTGAGCCAGTCAGCCTTTAACATGCAAGGACTGTTTCTTGTTTTAAGTGATACTCAGGGAGCTTGTTGCAGTGCAGTAAGCCTGAAAATATGTTTGTTGACAAGATGAGTACTAGTGAACTAAACTTCACTTAAATTACACTGAAAAGATTAAAAGATTGTTAGGGTTTCAAAGCGAAGCACTCAAAAAGCAAAGAAATGCCAAAGTCAGTTATCTGTGCATCATATGTACATTTTACAAGAGTAATTATATGAGCATGCTTTTTTCTTGGATTCCTGCCTCGTACATTGCTGAAGATGGAAACGGCTTGTTCACATATTCAGAATACCACTTTATCTTCATTGCTTGGTCTTTGGCCCCAGAACTCTTTTATGATGTGCCACTCAAACCCTCTTCTGGATGCAGATTTATTAATTTGCAAATGGACTCTTTTTACAGCATTAATCAACATGGCATCTGAGTGATTTAAAACCACTTAATTTTATCTCTATAACATCACTCTGGGTGAAGAGATATTCTTATTGTCATTTTACAGATAGAGCATGAAGGTGTGAATTACCAGAAAAAGCTATATAGTAATTTCTAATGTTAGTTTTGTAATGCCTAGTTATTTACCTGAGAAAGATGTTTATTTTTTTTGTTATTATTTTTCTTTTTAAGTGGACAGAATATGATCAGGGAGTGGAATTATAAGTTTTGATTTCTGTTGAGAGTCTCAGAGACTGCTCTTGATGGTTGTGTGGAAAATAGAGAATGTTCAATCTGTGTCTGTGTGTGGAGATAATAGTTTAAGTGGCTTGCGAAGTTTCACAGAGACTGTAAGAAATGTAGGAATCAAATTCTTCAGTATGGCATTCAACTATTCAGTAGCAAGTGGTTCTCTTTTGGGGTTGTCTTTGAGTCTGGGACAAATGAGCCAAGCCATATATTAAATAACTATTAAATTGGAACCCAGGCTCCTTCATGAAGTGCTTCTTTCCTGGGTGCAAACTATCTGTTGGGTTTTCAAGGAGAAATTAGAATGTGCTCTTGCAGAAATGTCAGCATGCATGAGATGTGAACTTATGGCAAGATGAGTGCAACTGAGGTTGAAGCTCTGGTCATTTTAAGTCAAGGGAGGGATTTTGAGCTTTTAATTGAAATTAAATATTACTACTTAAAAGAGCTGGCCAGACAGTCAGTGATTCGGCACTTGCATTCTGTGCCTGATGTTGAATTGGAAGCCTAGAGGAACCATTGCAGGGATATTCTGCAGGAGGACAGACAGATGGTTGATCTCTGTAGCAAGATCCTGTTGTCATGGTTGATGAGAGATTTTGAGGTTTTTGGGGAAGTTTGTAACTTGCGAAATACCAGGGTATTTTAAAGGTAAAGAGTGATTGACAGTTGGTGTTGGAAGAGGAACCTGAAATTTGGTGTCAAAATAGAGAGGAGTTTCAGACTGTGGAAGCTCTAGAGTTTCTAAATACAAAAAACATTTGAATTTTTGTTTGTCAACAAAAGAATGGCTTCTTATTTAATGTTGTGTTAAATTGAACATCCTTAATTCATGCTACTTCTGAGGCTTATGCTGGATTTTTCTAGGGGCAGAGGAGTTTCTTTAACAGGGTTTGTAGTAAACTCAGGTTTCTGTTCTATGCAGAAAGAAATTGAAGACCTCCGGGCAAGACTGGCCATATTAGAAGCAAAAGATCAACACCTAAGAAGAGAAATTGAAGAACAAGATAGGCTTATTCAGTCACAGGACTGTGAACTGACTGCTTTACTTGGCTGCGTTTCTTTGAGAGAACTCCAGGAAATAAGCAAGGCTGTGGATGACACTTTAGCATCCTCCTATCAAATTCCATTCAGTCTGGATCTTCCAGGGACAATAAAGAGGTATTTAACTTTGATATATTGTCAGTGATGTAGTGTCTTGTATCTTCCCAATGTATTGTTGAATTGGCTGTCAATTGTTTTCTTCATAATTGTGCTACCTAATTAGCTGGATTAAGACACTTCAACATTTTCTAAGAACAGGTGTTGGAGTTTTAATATTAATATACTTCCTCAGGAAGGAAGACTTTGTACTTATTTGAAGGTCTTACACTTAATACTTTTTTATAGTAAAGAGCCACCTACAGAAAGCATATGTATCCATCAACTATTTAATACCTACCATCAGTTTTAAACTGTTTCTTGTTAACTGGTGGAATTTTTTCCCAGGTTGGTAATGCAGTAATTACAACATATTTATCACAGACTGAACATATGTACAAGGTACCATCCAAATAAATATTAGAGATGCTTCTTGCTTTGGTGAACTTCCAATCATAATAAAGTCCAATGTGATGAGTGTTATGCTCAGAGAGAGGACTCGAAGGGATTACAGCCTGAAGATTTTTGAGACACCTACAGTTAAATGCACAGTGCATGGTTTCTTTGAATGGAAAAGTAGCTACTCTTGGTAACCTTTTGGAAATAACCTCATCTTTATTTACAAAAGCAATAGAAGCACTTCAGGGCCTAAACTGTACTGGCAGGCAATTGGACACTGATGATGGAACTTTGAAAGTGTTGCTGCTGCTGTGTCACTAGGACAAAATAAAACTTCTGTTTATCCCAACTTGCATTTCTTCCAGATAAGCAATAACTATGTTGCTTGCAATTTTTTTTCTCCATCCATGTTTATTGGATTTAGTTTGGTTGTATTAACATTCATGAGAAACTGCTGCTCTTGTGTGCCAATTTATACAGAATTTTTTTTAAGTCAGCAGAATATTTCATAGAGGACATATTCCTTTCTTTTGAAGTTTGCTTAAAATTTTAAATTAGGTAATAGGAAATAGCTTATGGCGTTAAGTTCAGTTTGTTTTAGTGCTATCTTACACCTGTGTTTTCAAGATTGAGGAATAAAACATCTCAAGCAGTCTGTCTGAGAATCAGTGCTTTGATTTGAGTTTTATCTTAGTTTTTGATTTGCTTACAAAAAAAATTCAGATTTTTCTTTCTCGCACATTGCTGGTGTAACGTTTGAGTTGCACTTAACTCTTTGGGAAATTATTTAAAGATGAGTTAGATTAGTACTAGTTCAGGAGGAAGTTGCTCAGATATCTTCACTCACTGACACCATGAATAAATCAATCACTTGAGGGCATAGAGGCATTCAGTATTGGAAGTGGGTTCTGAACTTCAGTGAAGATTTAGGATTAATATCTTTCCTTTCTGTTAATTTTTAAAGATGCCTTGAATGAAACTTCTCTGGTTTAGTTTTGTTGATGAACTTTGTGTCGCCAGGGCCGGTGATCAGGTGCTTCTGCTCTCTTACTTACTGCAGCTGGAGTCTCCTATTGCAAGTGGGGACAAACAAATGCTAGTTTGGGTTGCACAAGTAAGCACACTTAGGCAGCCATCTGTGACAGCCTTCAGGAACAGTTTAAATCTCCTACGTTATGTTCTAGTTGTGTGTTCTTGTCAAACCCCAAAGCCTGTTCTGACCAGAACTAATCATAGAATGGTTTGGAGTTGGAAGGGGCCTTTAAAGGTCGTCTAGTCCAAGCTCCCTGCAAGGAGGAGGCACATCACCAACCAGATCAGGTTGCTCAGAGCCGCATCCAACACGGCCTTGAATGTTTCCAGGGATGGGGCATCTACCACCTCTTTGGGCAACCTGTTCCAGTGCCTTACCACCCTCATTGTGATTTTTTTTTTCCTTATGTCTAGTCTAAATCTACCCTCTTTCAGTTTAAAAGCATTACCCTTCGTCCTGTTGCTACAGGCCTCACTAAAAAGTTTGTCCCCTTCTTTCTTTAGGCTCCCTTTAAGTATTGAAAGCTGCAATAAAGTCTCTCTGGAGCCTTCTCTTCTCTAGGATGAACAGACCCAACTCCCTCAGCCTGTCCTCACAGGAGAGGTGCTTCAGCACTCTGATCATCTTTGTGGCCCTCCTCTGGACTCACTCCAACAGGTCCACATCCTTCTTATGTTGGGGGCTCCAGAGCTGGATGCGGTACTCCAGGTGGGGTCTCATGAGGACTGGGTAGAGGGGGAGAATCACCTCCCTTGACCTGCTGGCAATGCTTCTTTTGATGAAGCCCAGGATATTATAGGCCTTCCAGGCCGTGAGTGCACATTGTTGGCTCATATCCAGCTTTTCATCCACAAGTACCCCCAAGTTGTGCTGGATGGGGCTGCACTCAATCCTATCATCCCCCAATCTGTATTGATACTGAGAGTTGCCCTGACCCAGGTGCAAGACCTTGCCCTTGGCCTTGTTGAACCCCATGAGGTTCACAAGGGCCCACTTCTTGAGCTTGTCCAGGTCCTTCTGGGTGGCAGTGATGTAGATGCCCACCTATGGCATGGTCATGTGGAACCTAGAGTCCTTGGTTCAGACTGTGGAAGCTCTGCATTTAGGTCATCTGCAGCCTGTCTGGTTATGAATCATAGAATAGAATCTTAGAATCATTAAGGTTGGAAAAGGCCTCTAAGATCATCAAGTCCAACCATCAACCCAACATCACCATGTCCTGAAGTGCCACATCTACATGTTTTTTGAATGGCTTCAGGGATGGTGACTCCACTACCTTCCTGGGCAGCCTGTTCCAGTGTGTTACCACTCTTTCAGTAAAGAATTTTTTCCTAATTTCCAATCTAAACCTTCCCTGTTGCAACTTGAGGCCATTTCCTCTTGTCCGATTGCCAGTTATTTGGGAGAAGACACCAACAGCCACCTCACTACAACCTCCTTTCAGGTAGTGATAAGGTCTCTCTTCAGAGTTAGCTCTTACTTGCCAAGAATTTTTAGTGTCCTGGCAAGGAGCATTGCTCCATCACAGTTCTTAAGCTGGGCCTTCATGTATCCAGGAACTTAAAAGCAGAAATCTGGCAATAGACCAGAAGGCTAATAGGTAAGAGGAAATCTGACTCTGGGAGAGGGAAAGTGGAGAGGATTAATGGTTACATCACTCAGCTAAGATGAGAGAGATACCTGGTGCTTGTAGTTGTTGAGGGCGTTGTCAGCTGTCCATCAGTGAAGTGCTAGATTTGTGTGTGGTTTTGGTTTTTTTTTGTTTTTGTTTTTGTTTTTTTGTTTTTTTTTGTTTTTTTTTTGTTTTTAATTTCTTCACAATTTAAAAGCACAGTGAGCTGGTAGGAACATGTCACAACCTGGCTGATATGGGCTTTTAAAGAAGCAAGATACCTCTTGCTGCCTATTCAGCGGCTTCTCTCCTCTCTGCAGGATACGGTGGCGCTCTCTGAATTAAAAACACCTTATAGGTGTTTTCTCTACATGATGTGGCTTCTTGGTGTTGTAAATCTCATTCAAAATCTGCCCAAGTGTTGTATATGCTGTGCCTGCTGCTCTACTGGAAAATGGACAAGCTACCTTGGGAGCTGTTGAGGTTTAACCCCAGCTTGTAACTAAGCACCACACAGCTGCTCACTCACTTCCCCCTGGTGGGATGGAGGAGAGAATCAGAGGAGTAAAAGTGAGGAAAGTGATGGGTTGGGATAAAGACAGGTTAAATAAAGCAAAAGCCACATGGGCAAGCAAAGCAAAGCAAGGAATTAATTCAGTACTTCTCATTGGCAGGCAAGTGTTCAGCCATCTCCAGGAAAGCAGGGCTCCATCATGCATAATGGTTACTTGGGAAGACAAATGCCACCACTCTGAATGTCCCCCAGCTTTATATGCTGAGCATGACATCATATGGTGTGGAATATCCCTTTGGTCAGGTGGAGTCGGCTGTCCCATCTGTGTCCCCTCCCAGCTTCTTGTGCACCCCCAGCCCACTTGCTGATGGGATGATGTGAGAGGCAGAAAAGGCCTTGACCTTACGTAAGCACTGCTCAGAAGTAACTAAAACATCCCTGTGTTATCAACAGTTTTCAGCACAAATCCAAAACATAGCCCCATACTAGATACTAGGAAGAAAATTAACACTGTCCCAGACAAAACCACCACAGGAGTACAGACTGAAATCTCCAGTCCAGCTGTGTGACTCAACTGCTTGACTTGATTCCTTGCTTCCCTTTGGTTCTCAAATCTCTTCCCTAAACTGCTTGTTACATTAGGTGACTGAAAGAATCCCAGAGCTGTGCTTGCATGATGGTCAGCAGGCACATTTGCAGCGTGGGTTCTCTGCCACTTCTTGCTTTCGGGGCAGGCTATGTACCCAGAAGGGCTGAGAAGAAGAATGTGCTCCTACAACAGTTGTGGTTAATTAATAGTGAGAGTTAGCCTCACTGTTCAACTGAGCAAAGTGATGGGTGTTTTCCTTCTCTAAAGCTGTGCAGTCCATCGTACCTCAAGTACAGTGATCTTATGTCTGCATCCAGTCATGTTCTGTTTTCTCCTTCTGTAAGATGAAAAAGCAGCAAGCAGATAGTAAGACATCTGTTCTGGATATACTCCTCATGTGCCTATGGGCATCCCCTATGTTGTCATACAATTATAGAATAGTTTAGGAGGTCATCTTGTCAAATCCCTGCTCAAAGCAGGCCCACAATTTCCAAGTGAGATCAAGTTGCTCAAGGCTCTGTCTGTCTGAGTTTTGCACATGTCCAAGGATGGAGATTTTGCAGCCTTGCTGCATTTCACTGCCCTTGATGTGAACTCTTTTTGTCTCGTGTCTAGCCAGAATTTCCCTTGTCGCAACTTGCATTGGTTTATCCTAAATGAATACTTCTTGTGAAAGGCAAGAATGGTATAATGGTATATTAGGTAAAAGGTTAAGATACTTGATGAAGCCAGTTCAGCATATTAGTTTTAAATTGCAAAGTCTTGGGATATTTAATGTGAAAGAGATTTTTTGGAAGTGTACTCCTTATGTTATGAATCATTGTAGAGGAAAAAAAAATAGTTGTCTAAAGTTAGGACTATCTGTGAGAAAGAAAGCTTTTACTCATGCACATATAAGAAAGATCAGTGCATGTGTAAAAAGTTGTTCAGTATTGATGGGCTGCAAATTACAAGCTCCTGACTACTGGGGTTGCAAGGTACTATGTATTTATTCTAACCGCATTGTGCTAGTCAGTAAAGTACTGCCATAATGTGCTTTTGCATAATTATTTGTGGGCTACATGAATTGCATTCAGACTGGAATAACACTGGGCTGATGTGAAGCATCTCTTAGGACGATCTGTGCTATAACAATCGTATTGAGTGGCTTGCAGCTCACTATAAAATACAAATTACTTTGCTTTTCTTGGTTTAAATGCTATTAAATAGCAACTTATTAAAGTAAACTTTAGGGAATGTGAGAGAACATTTTAAACGAAGAATAATTGCCTAGATAGAAGTGTGCAGAAGCAGGAGACATTGCTGTAACATTTGACTGAGCATTGTTTTCTAAGCTTATTTTTCTTGTCAAACATTGTTATTTTCAGGAAGATTAATAATCTTTTGTCTTGTTTATTTTCAGTATGTGGTGGACTTCTTGAAAACAAAAAGCCTTTGTCTGTAACTATAGCATGCTTTGAGTCTGAAGAACTGAGAAATGTTAGATATGTTACGCTGGGCCCTTTCTTGAGGGCTGTTGGAAGCCAAGGTTAAAACCAGTCCGGTTAATGTGCAAACAAATATGTTAGCTTGTGTTTTGACAGGGATTCTCATCGAGGCCGAGACCACAGAACGTGGTGGTTTTGCTCATCCAGACAGGCTTAATTGCTCTTCGTAAGCTAAAAGTTGTAATCATTTATTAAAAAATGAGCAGACTGCAATGTATAAACTCAGTTTGCTTGTGGGGAGATGTGTTTAAAAGGTGGGAGCAGCTGGTGTGTGCTCCAGCAGTGGTGGTGGGAGCATGTCGGTATTTTAACTAAAGACAACGTATTGAAATTGGAGGAAAATAGGTCTGAGTGTTTCAGTGCAAAGTATTTTCTCCTGGAGATTTCAAGTGTAACAAAATATAATTTCTGTATCCTCTTTTGTAGATGACACAATTTCAGAAATATGTTTTTAACTAGTGTAACTTGAATCTTCTAACAACAAAATAAGACCATGTTAATTATTTAACTTACTCTCTTCAGTACTTGCTTTTGCTTTTTTTTTTTCTTCAAATTTCTTTTCATTTCACAGTGAAAACTGGGGAAGTCTGTTATACTCCTGTTCATATTTAATTTCTTTTAGCATTTTCTCTTTTGGTTTTATTGATATCTACAGATGCATGTACAGCATGTCATCCTTAAAATAAATTGCACAGTTCCATCTGGACTGTTGTCTGGGCACTGAATGCTGATTGAAAGAAAGAAATTCAATTAAATATCTTTCAAAATATTTGAGTGCTCCCCATCTTCTTCCACCCTTCCCATGGAACAATTTTTAATTAGTAAGAATTTGTTCCATAGTGGGCATGTGGGATCTTCTGAAGATAGGGAAATTCTCTATTCTGTATTAGTTGTTATAGTACCGTCATGGCTAGTGATGCGAGGAACTGAACTTGGAAGTTTTATGCAACCAGTTCACTGTACTTTAGTGATACCTGGAGCTCTTCTGACAAAGATTAATTCGAAGTGAAATACAAATGCTTGGGGGATTGAAAACCTTAATAGTTGGTATATACCCAAAGCATTCAGCAACTTCAATTGAGGCCAAAGTCTGATAAAGCCAAAAAGGTGTTGACTTAATTTCAGTCAGTGGTAAATCATCTTCCATGACATGAGGACTATGTGCAGGTCGCTTTGAGTATTTGCCTTACTGCTTTAACTTAGGGCCCTTTCATGCTGCTCTGATTTTGGTGGGTTTTGTTTTTGTTTGTTTGTTTTTGTGGTTTTTTTTTTTTTTTTTGTTTGGTGGTGGGGTTTTTTTTTTGGGTTTTTTTTTGGTTTTTTTTTGTTAAAGCTTAACACAGAATTTTAAAACTGTTCTCTGTGGTAGAAGACTACATCTCTGTCTTCTGCTACATGAGATCAACCAAAATACAATTATGGGGTTCTTGAAATATATCCAATACTAGTACTGCTATTTAGGTAGATATAATGAAGATGATGCCTTGTTTGTTTTTTTTTTTAATTGTAGTTCTTTTGTTTAATGATCCCTTGATCCATTTTATTCTGTACACTACAGCTTCACAAAACCTGCAGCAGTGGGCTTGCAGCAGAGGAGCAGAGCAAGAGAGGACATTCCCTGGCAACTAGGGAGGACTCTGGCCTGGAAATTCCCTGGACCTCCTGCCCTCAGAATGATTATCTGCACAGTCAGCTTCCTCTTCCAGAAGGGCCTTTTTCAGGGGAAACTCCAAATTTCGTGTCAAATGTCATAACCCAACCCAAGCTTTGATAAAAGGATTGCCTCATTCTCAGCTAGTCCCATGGCTGGGTTTGTGTTTTGAGGCAACCATCTTGGCTTTCTCAAATAAGTTGGCTGCAGGCTTTTGTGAGAGTCGAAGACAAGTCATAGGTGAAAGAGGAGGCCTGCTTCTTCCTTTGTGATCTGACTGATTAGGAGACTCAGGTTTCTTTTTGTAGATAGGTGTTTTCTATCCATTTTGTCTACCTAGGATTAATTTCACTCCTTTGTTCTCTGCTTAGGATTGACGGCTAGACTGCTTTGCCAAGTAGCTTAGTTTTTTTTTTCCCGACTTGTGGGAGCAACTCTAGAAGAAACTGTATACTGAAAGGCTGGCGTGCCATACAATGTCTGTTTCAGCACATGAAATGAATTTGCTTCTTGCAGAGGTGCGAAGAAAAGTAATTAAACAAGAGCTGCCAGAGTTTGAAATGGTGGCAGAGGACTTCTTGACTGAGTTGCCTGTGTCTGAGCCAAGTCCTTTGTTCTGTGGCTCATAGTGACTCTGATCCCACCGGGGCTGGTGGGGACATGTGTTGTAGGGAGGAAAAAGGGCTTCTGTGAAGTCTGCTCCCACACCATAGGCACTGGCCTTCCTTGGGAGGAACAAGAGGGGTTTGGAAACACAGTAGGGAAAGGAGAGAGCAAGTCTTCCAACTTGGAGGACAGAGCCACTGCTAGAAACCCAAAGTTTTCATGAGCAATCTTAAGGGCAATTTTTGTCCTTCTAAGCAGCATTATAGAAGGAAAAAGTCCCAGAAGAAAAATGAATACCACCCGCTTGAGTACTCATGTGTGCAGTGTAATGAGGAATCTGGTTTTCCGTGCTGAGCATCTGGTTCCCCCTGCTTGCCTGAACCGCATCCAGTGGGATGTAGCAGCGTGTAAGTCCAGGCCACATATGTGCTGATTCCCCTGGGTATGCATATGATGAGATTTATTTCTCTTTAGGGAAAAATGACCATCTGTCCCAATCAATGTACGATACTGAATTCATTTATATATAATAAAGAGAAACAGCTAAGAACAATATCCAGGGACAGACCGTTTCAGTCAGTGAAGTACAATGGATGTTATTCTCAGGAGAGTAATTGCAGCTGCTGTGGGCAAGCTCTAGTTTTTGTGCACTCCAGACAGATGTAGCATAAGAATGGGGATCTCTTGACATCAGAAAATCTGGGGAAGTGTTTGGATGTGATGAACTGCTGCTTCAGAGAGCTGTTTGATTGTGCCTTTGTTTTCAGTCTGATGCTCCTGTTGCAGGTAGCAGCTGGAGCAACAACTGCCACAACTGCTCTGCAGCAGCAGCTGACAGAAGAGTGGTGGGAAATACGGCGCTATGTGAATGGTTGGTTGAAAGAGATGGCCAGTTTGGCTGCCTGAATGGTGTGTTATAGGAGCAGAAGATTTCTTGATAGATGACAGGGAAAAATCAGCTTGGAATCGTCATTAAAGATGCCAGCAGCATCTTCAAGTGACTGTGAACTGGTTGTTTCTGTTGGTGTGATTTGATCTAAAAATACCAGCTACCATACTGTGCAGACTGAGGTGCTGCATCAGTCCTTCTATTGCAGGCATTAAAAAATAAAAGAAATCTTATTAACAAATCTTACAAAAAATTGTGAAGTGTCGTCTAATGCTCTGATTTTTCTGCAAGCCTCCCATAATTGCGGCACATAAGGCTCATCTGAGTTTGGGGCTCTTGTGTATGTAAGAGCATCTGGGCAGAACAATGAGTTATTATAGTCCACTTTGTATAAGTATAACTCTTTGAGAGTCGACAAAGACAAGTGCAGTCACCCAGCAACCCATGAGTCAATGGGAAACCTTACTGGTAAGCTGAGGTTATACAAAGACATTGGGAAAATGTACTTCTCGTTCTACTTCTTAGAAATTCTGAGTGGGAGAGCACAGGTATTGAAGCAATCCTTGACATAAAGCCACAAGGAAGAAATACTGCTCTGCAAATGATAGCTAGAAGAGGAGCAAATTGCTGGAACAAAATCAGCTCTCTGATGGTTCAGAGCTAGGTGCATAATTTCGGGTTCACATTTGTATTCCTTGGAGAACTCTGAAGGTTGAAATGTGCAGAAGTTACAGTGCTCCTGTACCTTAAAGTACATCTCTTGATAATTTTTGTCTCAGATCCGATTAATTTTTGAGATTGGAAGCTTTCCAAGGTGACACTTGGCATTTTACTTCTAGTTCAGGTGACTAGTACTTGCAACTGCCACAAATTTCATTTTCAGTGTGAGTTAAACACAACTTTTCTCTCCTTCTACTTAGTGTCAAAGTCCACCCCTCAACAGCACTAACAGGGCTTAGATAGAGAAATTGGATTTTCACCACATCAGTTCAGCAGAAATTTTGTGGTTTATCATTGTTTAACCAGCTCTGTAATCTTATAGATATTTTCTGTGGGCTATATTATCTAAGGAAAAATCAGAGTTGGTTTGGAAAACCCCTATTTGTGTTTAAAGGGTGATTTTGCTTCCTAACACAAAGATATGCTACTGTGAAAATCTCATTGTTTAAAGTCCTGTGAATCATTGCACAAGGATGAAAAAGAACTTAGGTGTTGGACTGAAATTACTTTCCTGGTACGGTAATACCCAGATATGTATCCCGGACAGGCTTATGAACTGATCACATAGAATTAAAATCTTGTTATCCAGTGTCTTCCCTGATTAGGTAGAATCAAACTTTGCGGTGGAGAGTTGAAAAAGAAAACAAAAAGTGCTGTTTCACATTAGTGTATTTAATTCACCTTAGTGCATTCAATGCAATCAGGCTCTGAACATTCTTAATTGAGCAGAAGTGTAGGACCAGCAACACCCTTCTAGGTCTTGTCCTGGTAAAAAACTGCACATAATATCTATAATAGCAAATCTGTTGATTTTACTTAAGAAAATATAGGTCCAAGTATGTTTTCTTGTTTTTTCTTTTAGTCCTAGTTGTACATGTCTAGCTCAAAACTGCCTCTTGTTAAGTATAGTTTTGTTCAAAAGCTTTTTTCCCTGACTTGTCTTCAAAGCTTTCTTGAGATATGCACATCAAGGGAATCGTTTGATTTGATTTTATATTGTGGATTTCTTCCTTAAAGGCCCAGTGAAGTCCCTAGACTTAAGTTTTTTTTTTTTTTTTTTACTTTGGTGGATTTTTTTTTGCTGTAGACTATAGCAGATGTTTACACCAGACGTTCCTTGAGTAGCACTTCTGATTTCTTTTTGCAAAGGACTGGACAAAGGCTTTTTTTGGAAGGTCAGTTTCTGTTTGCTGTGAAAAGCAAGATCACAAGTGTAGGGCTTAGTTTATGTATTTTCATCTTCTAAGAGAGTACAGGTTCTTGTGACTTCAGAATCAGAGAAGGAATCATGTTCGAAGACTTAAAGTCATGCTCTCTGCAGGCTGTGACTGTTGGAATGAGGTTATCCTTTGCAGGCAGTTTCATTATTCTGGGCCAAGTTCAGATGTACTGTAAACTGTTTAAATTTGCTGATAGTTAAGAAAATACTCTTTAATAACTATTTAATCTAGGATGGAATACGTATTCATGTGAATGGAGAGTTCAGCCCATTGTGCTTCCTCATATGAGTACAATCTGAGTGTAAGCTTCCAGGCTGTTGCACTTGAATTAGAAATTCAAATATGGGTTATTTTAAATTGTCCTGACTTGTGCTTGATTTTAAAGAAATGAAAGTGCTTTTTGCTTAAGCACTGCGTTGTGGTGTGGAGATAGGGAGCGAAGTAACAGAATCTAGAATAATCTTTTAGGTGTAAGTAATGTAAGGAAGAATATTTGCTGTTAATGGGCATCCTTTTGTATTTCAATCTCTTCAGGCAGAGATCAGATGACTGCTTAGTTTCTTTAGCAAAACAAAAATTTCAAGTATGTAATTTATTTATTTATTTTACACTGCTCCCATGTATGTCGTATGTTCTATTGTGCAGTTATAGAAACTGCATTCTGACTACGTTCTTTTTGACACTGTGTATATATTTTGTCATTAATACAGGAACTGTTTCTTTTCAAGCAGTATGTATATTTATATATCTTGAATGTAGAGAACGGCATGACTTGCCTTTTGCCCATTTTCATTCTTTGAATTTTTTCTTAGGAAGAAAAACATAAATACACAATAGCCTGGTATGCAAAGGGAAGTATACTAGCAAAGTGGAAGGAAAGACATTCAGAAACATGCCTTCCTTTAGTAGAAAGCCTTTCTTCCCGGTATTGTGCTAGTCAGCCTTTCTCTGAACAAAGCTGCTTCCATAGTATCTGTAATTCCTGCATGTGAATCGTAACTTTTCAGAATATCCTTTAAAAGGCTTTTAAAACATTACCTGTTATATCATGACATTTGATGTGCTCTGCAGTTGAGTGGTGAGCCTGTGATAGAGCGAGGAATTTGTGAACCAGACCACTTGCTTCCCAGTCTTTCTTCTGTCCCCTATTGTACTGAACTGGCTTGCTTTATTTTGCCAGCACCCTTGTTCCTGATTATGAACATCATTGTCTCAGCAGGTTCCAACTGTGTTATTGAACATATGCAGTACCTATTTTTCCTTAAGGTCACTAAAATGAGATACTTAAAAGGCACTGTCTTACTTGAAGTAGTTGGATCTTAAAATTTTTCCTATAGGCTGTTATGACATCCCAAGTCGGCCTCAGCTCCTGAATATGCAGTATTCCCACATCTTCCTGCCGTTCTCCAGCTGAAGTCTGTGTTTTGCCATGGTATTACTTCATTCATCATCCAGAAAGGGTAATTCTTCAGCTCCTGCTTTCATGTTCCCCTCTAGCGTGTATACAGTGAGGCCCTAGGATGTACCAAGTCTACATTCCTTTCCTTTTCTTTTCTTCTCTTCTCGTTATTGGATCCTAACGTGTGTAAATCCATTGCAAGCCATTTAAATGATGGGCCTACATAGCCATCTGCGTGAATGCAGAAATTACATGTGATGTATAGATTGCTGTCAGCTCTGCAGATGTTTAAAGCCTTTCTTTTCCTGCATTAAGTTAAATTTGCATTAATTGAATTCCTTTGTGTTCTAGTCCTTCCATCATCTGGGTCAAGAGCTTTACTTTCTCTGTGATGGTGTTAGCTTATATCGAATTTGAGAAGTAACTTCTAAATGGTCCTTATAATAGATTGCAGAGACTGTGAGGACAAGCAGTCAAATTCTTGATTAACTGTTCTGCCAGAGAAGAATAGCAATGAGTCAAAACTATGGACGTCTTCCCAGACAAGAATGTAGTGTTATTCCAAGGAGCTCTTTTAAAAACCATTTTCCTTGGTAGTAATAAGTAAAGCGACTTTTAAGCAGACAGAATACCCCTTTTAAAATGAAATATGGTGCTCCAGGGTGGTGGTAAAAGAAAATACTATTTCTGGTTCAAGTTGCATGTAACGGATCATGACTGTTAAAGCCCTTTGCTGGTAGAATGAATTGGTATTGACTGCCCAGTTTCTCTTGTGGGTCGTTAGCATGTCAGTTAATTGGAAGGCTTGTGAGGGGCTTCTCTGTGATGATGTTTTGTGGTAGAAGATGACAACTCAGGAATAAATTTAGTTGAAAGCTGTTCATAGTTGGTAACTATGGCTGGTTTTCACGTGGTTTTGATTGCTGTGTGTGAATTGTATGATGGGCTAATCTCTAAAAGGGACAAGGGTTTCCTACAGTACTACTCTGAAGGCTAACAAGGATTCAAAACGGAATACTACTGTGAAATACATACTACAAATAGTACAAATACACTTGTAAGAGTCTGCGTGAATGCTGTAACTGTAACAAGGATTCTTTAGGTTAAAGTCTGTGGTTAATGTGACTATCACTAGCTTGAGTCAAAAGGATGATTTACTAATGGTATTCTTTATTGATATCTCTCAGATTAATATAAAATTATCTTAAAACTATAGTTCTGCAGTCATTGAAATGGCAGTGTGTGATTTCTTATTTATTTTTCAGTGATGCGATGCTCAAAAAAAGAAATCTGAGTATAAAGAAGGTGTTTTTTCCCACTCAGCACTTGGACCGACAAGTTCACATGGGCTTGTGCATCCTTGTTAGCAGTATGGATGCTGCAACTGGGTCTTAGTTTGTAATGCTGTTTTGAAAGTATGGTTTAAAAAGAAATTAATAATTGATATCTCTGCCTGTTAGCTGTGTGAGTTCTGCAGAGGAGTGAAATGTTGTATCAACCTGTGGGGGCTTTCTGTGAGGAAAGTAAACAGAGAAGAGGAAAGGCAGAAGGAAGAGATTTGTTATATAGAGGTGCCATCTTTATGCTGTTGTTCTTCTGGCTATAACTGCACTTTACGTTTTATTATGGCCTGGATCTTTAGAGTTGAATTTTATAAGGCGGTTTCAGAACAATTGAGTCAGTCACCCGTTATTCATTCAATTACACACCGCAGCCTTGCTGCTCCCAGTTGAGATCTGTACACAAAGCCCAGCTCTTTTTTACATAACCTGACCAGCTCAGATGCTGATTGTGGGAGATGCTGAAAGTCACTGGGAGCTCCAGAGCCTGAGAAAAGAAATGGCTAAATAGTTCATTCCCTCTGGCATGCCCAGAGGCAGGCAGGAAGCTGATAATGGCGTCATTACACATGTAATATCTTATATTTTGACCATATATTGCTGTAGAAAAGGGAGAAGTTGGAGACTGGTATGTGGGAAATGACTTCCCCCCGCCACTTTTACATAGCTAGCCAGCTGTATTTCTGTTGCCTTGCACAGGCACTGACATACACTGTTGTGAGCTATTTCTGAGGGGACTGTCTCATCCGGAGCTGGAGGGACCCCTGTGTGCTGTGGTGGTCATGAGGTGATGGATCTTGCGGGGCTGTAGATTGAAAAGGTGTGTGTGCTCCATGAAGCAGGGCATTAGGGAAAGCAATGCAAATAGCTGTCTCATTATGACAATTAAATGATCCTCTGGACAGCTGAATTCTGCCTCTGAGGTTGTCTCGCTCCTGCGTGCAACTGGGCAAGGTGGTCCAGCCATCCTTTCTGTAGGTGGTCAATAACTGAGTGCAAACCCAGCTTCATGTGCTTTGCGGTTCAGACTTACGTAAATGCTGACTCCTGAATCAGGGCTCAGTAAGCACTGCCCTTGGAAAATAAGAAGGAGCAAGTTCTCAAAAGCAAACAGAAATGCATAGAGGTAGGCAGCAGGGACTTGTGTGCGTGTCAAAATGGGCACTCAGTCTTAATGTGCTTTCTGAATAATAGTGACTTGTGTTTCTTCCACCTGTAAAATGAATACAATGCTGCCTTATCTTGCGAGAGTATCTTGAAATAAATCCAGTGATGTTTCTGAAATGTTTGGGTACTTCAGTGCCGAACACTAAAGAAAAGCTCAGAAATAAATTAATAGTTCTTTCTTTGGGAAGAATATCAGTGGTGGGTCGTGAAAGAAGTACAATTTTTATAATGTAGCTAAAAGGAAGAATTGAAAAGCTGCTAGTGGGGAGTGCTGACTGTCACGTACGCTGAATTGAGGTGTCTAATGGAAAAGAAAATAGCATGTGATAAAGTAATTGAACACTGTATATAGTGTATGCCTGCTAAGCAGGAGAGAAGGAAGTATTAAAGCTGCAAAAATAATCGCTATACTAACTCCTAATGTTTTATTTGACTTGGGTTTTTGAATTTTATTTTTAAAATGTAACTTGTGAATTTATTTACAAGCACCAAAGGCACAGGTTTACTTTATGTTCAGTAATATCAAAGTAGTAAACCTCCCTGGTTTTATATGTGGAGAAAAACCTTGAATTTGTTCAGATGAGCATGGATGTTGCCTCAGTGTCAGCCCGCTGTTGAATCAATTCGGTACAAATATTTTGTAGGTTTTTATTAAAATAAACTGAGTAGTGATATTTCATATAAAATTACTGTGAGAACAAGTGACTGCAGTTGAACTTTTCCTGGCAGAGCTGGAAACTGGATTGTAAGAGGATAGTTGACTGCAACCTCTTTGTGTCAGGAGCATGTTTGTATTATGTGTTTGGATGGTGACCTAGCAAAGCACCAGTCCTAGACACTGCTGGGAACTTCTAAGATATTATGGTTACACAAATAATCATAATTGTGTTTCACTTAGTGTTCATTTTAAAGTATAAATTCATTAATTAAGAACTGTAAAGCTAGTATACAAACTGTTTTGCCAACAAACAGGATGAAATGGGTAGAAATTGGGTGGAAAAAAATATTGTTTAGTCACTAGCAACACTGAAAGCAATTTTTATCTTGGTATTGGCTTTTTTTTTGTGTGGTGTGAGTCATATTAAAGCCTGTGTGCTTCCATATGAAAATGTGTCTTGTGTAGCAGACTGTGATGAGCAGAGAAGGTCAACTTTATTTTATTCATTTCAATCCCTTCTAGCCTTCAGGAAAAAGAACAGTCGTTCAGCATATCCATTAAAGAAACTACTGCCAAAGTAAGTACACAACAGTTTTCAGTTATTCAGAATATTTAGAGAAGCGGGTAATAGCTTGCATCTTAATAAATTGTTTGTATTTTAGAAAGTTTGTTTTGTGTTGTTTATTTCTAAACAGATTTTGCATGTAAATATTTAAAAAAATACACTCAAAAAAACCCCCTAACTTACATTTGGAGAGGCCACAGAGATTGCGTTTAAGAAAGCAGATGGAGTAATCTATTCTTTCTTGGTTTATATTTACTAAGTCTTCTTGCTGGTCTCTGTTTAGGAACAGACTCCTTAACTTCATGAAATGCTATTGAACTCTGGTCACAGCTGAATGTTTTCACACTTAATGCAGAGCCTCTTACGTTGTTAGCTGACTGGTTTTGTTGATGTGAAGAAGGAGCATAAAGGAAGTACCTCTTTTCCCTACCTCTTCACTAATAATAAGCTAACAATCTAACTCTCATCCCCATTTAAAAATACAAAGAAAAGTGATGTGGCATATTTAGCATACCTTTTTTTTTCTAATGAGAGATGTTAATACTTCTCCTTTAATATTCTTATTTCTCATGGCCTCCTTCTCAGAAAGAGAATACTAAAATTTTCTTTTTATTTCAGAATGGCTCAGTGAGTCACAGAGCATCTTTGCTCCAGGAGTACTCTAGAAAAGAAGATCATTTTATTGTAGCTAATTCATATTGGTCTATATGGAACAGAGAGTGGAAAATATTTCTCAGTTTTGATCAGTAATGAATTCATATGCTAAAATAAATAAGTTTATTTTTCATGTTCTTTCTCTAATATGGTTCACCAAAATTAGTGAAAATTTTAGCCTGTATAATCTATTCTTCCTAGTTATCTTGACCAACACTTCTAGCATGCACTGTTAAAAAGACCATTTAAAGACTGCATCTCAATATCCCTCCCTCCTTCTCTCCTACTTTATTTTGAGCTTATTCTTCACTATTCCTTGCTTATTCACACATTTTGGGAGAAATTAGTATAGACCAGAATGACAAGATGCTCCTTCATATATTGTTAAATGCATATGAATAAAGTATCAAGGAAAAGATTGTAATTGACCTACAGCTCATCCACTAAAATGAATGAGACACTTGGTACCTCAGAGTGTGTTCTTTCAAGCTATCTGCAAGCTAAAATGTAAGTTACTGATAGTTACGTTCCTCTCTGAAATTGTGTGCCACTTGAAGTTTTAGTTTGTAACCATAGTATCTAGAGACTTTTTCAATAAGAGCTGAAGCATTGGGTAACAACTGAGAAGTTTGAGCTAGAATTCCACAGCCTGTTTCTTTAAAAATTCAATAGATAAAATATTATTTTAATTTCATTCCATTCATATATGATGGCTTTTACTTATTAGAGAGGATAAATATGAGCCACGTAATGAGACTCCTCCAAATCATTTATTGTTTTATTTTTTCAGATTGACTCGTCCTATTATTTTCTTCTCAAACTGAATAGAGCTGGTCTTTTAAAGCATTTCATTGTATGGGGAAAACACTGCTTTGTCAAAGGTACCCCCTGTACCACTAGTATTTATACAGCCCTTTCTGCCTCATCTGTGTTGTTTTCAGCTGAGGCTGCAAAAGCTAAGAATAGCCCATTAATGAAGGGAACAATCTGCTTTATCCACCATCTTCCTTCAGAAATTAATATCTGCTTTTGCTAATGGCAAGATTGTGCTGTATGGGAGATCCAGATGGGCTGTCCTTTTCTTCAGACAGTGTAAAGATACTTCCTCTATCTTTTCCAAGATGCTGTTATACAGAAATGTGAAGCTGACTCAAAACTCTGTTTTCTTGAAATGGTTGGAGGAAGAATAAATGTCAATGCTTTAGTCAGTGTCCTTATCCCTGTTTCTGCTGCTTTACCTTAACAGCATATGCTGGGAAGATGGAAGGGGATGACAATGGCAAATTTGCTTTTGTTATTTTGCTGCTTGTTATCTCCATTCTGTATATCTTTGCTAAACAGTATTCTACTGGTTTCAGATAGACTTTTTCCAGTAGTGTTTGTGTCTGAACACAGATTTATAAGGTGTATTTTTAAACAAGAGCCCTTTTTTTTTTTTATATATCTGCTTTAAAAAAAAAAAAAACAAACCTACAAGCCACTGAAGGTTTTTTTTTTAATAGATACAGTAATATTTGGCTATAAAGAACTAACCTGAAACTGAAAGGGAGTTTTTTTTTTTAAACTTGGAGATTGTTGGTCCCTGGGCTGCAGCGGAGCTGGTCACTGAGAACAGAGAAAGGCCATTGCTGGGGGCACAGGCGCTTGCAATCCGAGTAGGTAGGGGAGGGTGGCTCACTTCCCAGCAGCAAAGGAATATGCTGGCTTTGTGGATGTTCATCATCTTTGTTAGCTAAGAAATAACCTTTCCTCAGTGGCTGAATAAGCTACTGTATTGAATAATGGTAGCTGTTATTAAGATCAAATAATTAAAAAAAAAATGAAAAGGATTGGAGCTTGTAGACTAGAATAGAGGTAACATAGAAGCAGTGCTATTAGTTTGGAGGATGTTAGATTATTTTCCCTTTCCCAGTCGCTCGTTTAGTTTTGTCAAACTATGCCATATGATAGCTCTGAAGATTAATGTTATTCATTTATCTACAGAATACACATGACATAGATACAAGCAGAGGCTCAGTACCGTACTTATCTCATGTTCCAGAAGAATCATCTCTGTGAGCTAGGGGAACTTCCTTTCAGCCTCTGTTCCCTGCGTTTGGGCCGTTAATACAGACTGCCAGCGAGCTTCGTTCTGACAGTAGTGCTTACAAAGTGGACAGTGTTCACTAGAAACTGATGAAACCTCCCAGCTTATTTTGCATAAGTGCCAAACAGCTGTCTACTGGTAAT
The DNA here is from genome assembly GCF_036417535.1 of Chlamydotis macqueenii. Classification (NCBI taxonomy): domain Eukaryota; kingdom Metazoa; phylum Chordata; class Aves; order Otidiformes; family Otididae; genus Chlamydotis; species Chlamydotis macqueenii. The sequence continues at coordinate 97,604,225 of NC_141558.1, read as the reverse complement.
GACTTTAAGTTACTACCAGCATGGGATATATTTGTGCAGTTTTCCTGGAGCTGAAAGATTCCCCATCTAATTGCAATTCACTCAGCCATTCAGTACCCCTAAAGAGAGAGTGCTACTTAGGAAGAAGTCATTAAAAACTTTCAGATTTATTTTGGAGATGTGAGACAGAAATGGCCTTTGGGTTCTTTGGGCACGTTTAGTCACCTCTGACAGGTTTGGGTTTTTTAAAACATTTTAAGTGAATTAGTAGGCAAGTCACTTAGAAGGGGTTACTGAAAGTGAAATATCTGGGAATTGAAAAATTATAATAGGTGCAGAAGTGATGAGATATTTCTGTTTTTAAATTAATAGGAAGACTCTGAAGTCTTTAGATGGAAACAGTTACTGCTTGGAGTATAGTTCTGTTGACTCAAGAAAAAAATATGACCTATTTATGGTTAAGAGATGCTCTCAGCTAAAGCAGGAGGATATTATCCATTTAAAAGGATTTATAGTTAGTGTCATAGCTGAATTATTATGCTTTAATTGTACAAACAGATAAGCCATTAGAGCTGTAAGGCTTTTGCTTTTAAAAAGTGAAGTGATAGCTGTGCTTCTGTTAATAAGCATGGTATATACACTTGTTTTAGAGGCAGAAAGTAAGTCAAGGAGGACAGGGAAACTCCTCTGGAGATTTCATTTCATGTCTCATCTCTTCACAACTGGCCTGTGCCTCTTTTCACTATTGCTTTACCCTTTGTTCCAATGAATGTAATGTTTTTTCAAGTGTCAGCTACAATTTTAAGCAAGTGTTTGATGTCTGCCTTCAGAACAAGAGATTTGCCTTAACTTGATGAGGGATTTTTCTGTTTGTTTTACTTTCCTTCACAGATGATGCAATGTGGTGTAAGAACCAACGTGGTAGTTGTATGAATTGCATATGGTGTATAAGGTCCTTCTGAGGTGGTAATGTAAAGTGCAGAAACAGTTGACTTTCTTTTTTCTCCATTCTCTCTCCTTGTTTTTAATACCAGTCTTGATTCATTGCTGAAGGAACTTGCAGTTAAAAAGATGAAAAAAAAAGAGAGTGGAGAAGTCAGAAACCTGAACCCCAGTCAGCTATGTCTCCTGAATGTGAAATTGAGTACAGTATTGGTGTAGCCTTATTTATTGCTTGTGCAGAGAATTAACAGTGGCTTCTTGGCCTTTTTTCAGTTAAGATGTTTGTCATGGTATATTTTGTATAAAAATCACTGTATATTCTGTATTATGACATCTTAAACTTCAAACATTAGCTTATTTATGCTCTGCTTCAGGCATCACTGTTAATGCTGAAATTGTACAGAATTTGTAAGATGGCCTTTCTTCTATGTGCAGCCTCAGTATCTAGTAGTGAAACTTGTCCTCTCTCACTCAGGTAGCTAACGGTAATACCATTCTCTATTTTTATACTAGAATGTGAATTTTTATAACCGAATGCTTTTTTTTTTTTATAATAGAATGCAGCAAAGCCTGGAAATTATGATTCATATTGGGTATTTCTGTAAAGACATCACTTCTTATTAAGCTTCTTCACCTTGCTGTAGGATGTTATGTTGTGTCTGTAAACCAAGAACTTTTGAAGCCCCATTTAAATTGCTGTATACTTTCACATGGATGAATTATAAATCATGATTGTCTGCCTCAATCTAGGTTTGTACGAGTCAAAAACTCTGCAGTACTTTGAGGAAGAAAGTGAGTGATATTGAGACTCAGCTACCAGCTCTACTTGAAGCCAAAATGTTGGCTGTTTCAGGTGAGTTTTAAGTGATGAGAAGGACTAACATTGAGTGGTGCGTTAGAGCAGTTGTTGTTTTCATAGCTGAGACTTCTTAGGAAAAGTCATTAGTGTGCACCTGTCTAGATTCCTTGAAGTCATGGCAAGTCCAGCAGAACTGGGCTGTGTGACGCCTTGTGTAAAGTACTTCACACCCCTCTCCATGGTTGGGAACTACTAGCAAAGTGGATTCTGTGTGGGAGGCAGGAAACATGTAAAGAACATGATGTTTTTCCGTAGGTGAAATTGATAAATAATTATCAATTAGCTGTTCCTGGACCTTACAAATTGTATACCTAGAGCTCTCTAGCTAAAAGCATAAATTTACAACAAAGGTATAATAATTACAAGTGTGGCTTTAAATGACATTTTAAAATGGAATGCAGTAATTGTCAGCTTCTGCTGTTCAGATCATTAAACAACTAACATTGGCAGCAAAAGAGCAATTTGGTCCTTGGAGCACTCGTGCATGTTATTTACAACCAGTAAAACGCTGAAATGTGATTACAGAATCTGATGTATAACAGCTTTACATGCCACTTGCTTGGGATTACTGCACCGTTCACTAAGGGAAAAAAGGCAAAGCACAGTTCTGTCTTTTAAGTTTGAAGAGGTAGGTTTCCTAATGCAGCGAATTGCAGATGTGTAAGCAGGTGTCTCTTTGCTAGACACCTGTCTCAGAGAGGAGGCTGAATAGGAGGGAATGTAGACTTGGGTGCAAGGAATTTTCCAAGGTTCCACCCAGTAAAGAAAGGCTAGAGGGTTTTTGATACATGTCAAGGTGACACGTTGTAGATATCTGTTGGTGATTTACCTTCTCAATTAGATTCAAGAATCTAGTACCAGCACACACGAATTATTTAAAAATGAAACCTTGTGCAGCCTCACATGGTTTGTTTGCCAGAAGTGGATAACATCAGGCCTTAAAATCCTAAAGGAAATTGAGGACCAGATCTTGTGTTGGTGCTGAGCATGCTCAATTTTCTTGCTTCTCATAAGACCTTTTCGAAATGGAAACCCTCCTGAATTCTCTCTGTCCACTTGCGAGAGGTAAGCTAAGCAATCACCTTTCTCTCCCCCTGGGCTGTTTGAATGTAGGTAATTTTCTTGCTTTCAGAAACGAGGTCAAAGTTTTCCCCAGCCATTTTATGACTTTGTTGAGAACAAAATAGCCCATAAACTGGATGTGCAACTGCTTCATGCTGCCAGTAGGAAGCAATTGGCCAGAAAAGATGTACCTCAGTCTGATACTTTGAGAGAGTAAATAACCACTTGAAGATGGTTTTGAAAACATTCATAAGGGTATCTTATACATGTTAGCTCTTAAAAGAGATTGCTTGTTTCAGGAATGAATTCAAAAGACAATTTAATGCTGGTCTTTCTATAAACTGTTTTCACAGTACTACAACTATGGTTGCCTTTCTATGCTTTTTAAGAAGTATCAGTGCTATTTTGTATCACTGATAAGAAGCACTGTTTCTTTTTTTTATTCTTACTCTGAAAACCTCTTTAGGGAATTTTAATGCCTGTGAATGGTACAATCCTAAATTTTAACTGAGGCAAAATTCTGGAGGGAACTGGTTAAAAATCAAGGACAAAAGGTAATTTGGTGGCAGTGGATACTGTAATTTCTTTACCTCATTGTAACATAGGGATACATTTAGGTGATGTGATGGCGCTTATTTATGTTAAATGAAGAGTAGTGTGCAGAGGATACAGGGGAAATATAAGAATAAAGAAATTAGTTCTCTGAAGACCTGAAATTGCGCGCAAAAAAAAAAAAGTTGAAGAAAATGGAAGTATTTTAGTCCTAGAGCATGAAGTGATAAAGTCAGAAAAGCCAGGATGCAGGATGAATTGCAGCTAGCAGAGAAGAAAAAACATGGTAAATGCAGAAGAGGAAGGAAGAGATAAAAATAGCTTTTGCTTCTTTTTTTTTCTTTACTTAACAAAGCGAAAACAGTGAGCAGTGGATAATATAGAGAAGACTCAATTATTCAGTTTCTGTGTGTTCCTGCATTAGGCATAAATGAATGACACCTCTTAAATAAGGCATAGTTAAGAAGTAGGTCTTAACCTTTTAAATATTGCTTAGGATTTAAGCAAGATGCTGTATGTATGTATCCCCTGAACTGTCAGGCAGCTAACAGAATTTTAATGAACAGCCTGTATATATATTAAATTGTTAGAAAGTGGGAGAATCTTCAGTTGGGTAATATGCAGTTAGTTAAGGACACCGTTGGAATAGTATGAAATTCTGAGGGAATTATAATGTATATATAAATATGTGGTAATAATAAAGTTGCTTGGTCATAGTTAGAGGTTTTCATTTAGAGGTTTTCATTTAGTCCGGAAGCATCAGGCAGGATTAAATGTCTGTTATTTCTGCTTTTTAACCATAGCAGTTAGATCATTCATTCAAACAGTTTCCTTGAACAACAATACTAATGGATCCTGAGAACAACTGTTCTTTTTTTTCTAAACAGATGTTGCATCATTTTTGTTTAATGTAGCATTTTCCTTGAGGAAGCAGTCAGTTATGTGATTTTTGGAACAGTGTCAAAGCAAAAACGTAACAGAATGCAGTTGCACGCATCTGGATTCATGTATCCAAAAAGTTAAGTTAGATGAGCTTAAGAATATAATTGGTACATGAGTTTTCAGTGATGGCTTAATGATGTGATGACTTGGAAAGCGTGATAGATACCTCAGCATTTAATGGCTACCTTCAGAGCTTCAGGCAACATTCATCTTCTACGTGAACTATACTTTCTATTCTGAAGATATGGATTTATAGTATTGGTGTATTTGTACCAGAAAATGTAAGAATATAGCCAATCTTGTTTTGAGAGGAAAATACAGCAATAAATGCAATGTAAGCATAACAATTCTATTAGTCCTGTCAATGCAGTACCTTGGATTTTGTGACTATGTAATAATTGATACTCTAAAGACATAAGAGATGATGCTACATATGTAAACATCTCTCCTTCCTATTATTTTGTCCATGGAAAAAGTGTAAAAGTAAATTTGGAGGAGAAAGAAAGAAGGTTTGTGAATCTTTGGGTTGCTGAAGGCTGTAGAATAAATACAGCAGATTAATGAAATCTCAGTAAGATTTCATATGGGGAAAAAAACAGTCCATACTTAAATGTTCAATAGGTATTTCTATCAACAGTTACAATTCAGGTCCTTTATATCAACGGCTCCTTTACCGTTGGCATTTGCCTGTTGTGATAAATAACTTACAGTTAATACTCCAGAGATGCTAGTCCAGAATTTTTCTCCAAATGTAATTAGTAAATCTTATTATATTGTTCACAGTTTTTAAGTCAGTAGCTTTAGCTAATTATAGCTAACAAGTACCCCTGATTGCATGAGATGTTACTGTTGACATACACATTTGTAAATACCTACTGATGAAATCCTATGGTTTAGCATAGTAGGTTTTTTTTTATTAAAACAAAACACCTTAATGTCAGTGTTTAGAAACCTGCCTGTGATTATTAGAACAGTTGCTTCTTACAGTAGCTCTTAACATGCTTGTAAAAATTTTGTCATAAATTATGGGAAGAACGTGGCAGTATGTGATACTCTGTTCTTTCTGTTAGTATTGTGTGTCTATTTAGCGTGAAATTTTGGGGCGGCAATAAATTGCAGATGAAATAATCCTAAGCTAGTAAGAAAATTCAAATAGGACAATATGTAAGCAAGTATGAATGTAACAGTAGAAAAATTATTAAAATTTATTTTCCTATTTGGGACTACTTTGCAGGAGAGCAAATCATATGTGAGAAGTGGTGTATTTCTCAGTTTTCCTTAGTGAGAAAATAATTTGGAAATAGAAGAGAGGATGTAAAGTAAAATGAATTTTTAGTTATCATTTCATCTGTTTCCTATATTTGAATAAAATAGTTTTATATTTTTTACAATGTCTTCATAGATTGTTATGTGGGTGTGGGGTTTTGTTTTTTTTTTTCTTTCTTTTGAGAATGTGTAATAGCATGGGATTAGATAGCCAGAAAGGAGCTAGCAGGGAGCTAAGCAGACGTGAATGAAATACTGAATTCATTATGTAGTTATCTGAGATGCGCATCATTAACTTCCCTTATATCTTTGCAAATACAAACTGGATCAAAAAACAGAAGTTAGAATGAGGTGACTTGTAAGTAGTTTAAAAAAAAAAAAAAATCCTGATCTTAAAACTGTCTATACCACTAAGAGATCATGTGTCATCATCCTACAATTAGCACTATCTGTATTTCATTAAATACCTGCAAGTAGAAGCTGCTTGGAAATACTGTTGTGGGATGAATTCCAGCAATACAATGAAAAGGGTTTTTTCCTTATGTTGATGTAAAAATATAGTTTATGAATAGCATGACATAAATACTAGATACCATATTTTCACTAAACCTAATGCTAGGACTGTTGCCTCTTTGCCTACTCTTTATTGCTCATTTAGGGCAAGTTCTGCATAGCTCACAAAGCAGCTCTAACAAAAAAAAGCTCCCAGTCTTCCAGCTTTGGTGTGAAGGATTCCTGTTGGGAAAGAGTATGTTAGAAGAGGGGACAGAGCATTCTGGCTGGAAGATGCCACTGCAGGCTGAAGGACATTTTGAGCCATACATCTGTGTGCTTTAGTGATGTGGGTGCCTTGTTTTCATGCCTGTGCTGTGTTCTGTCATTTCATGCAGAAATATGTGTGACCATAAAGTTCTTGACATGATGTTGTGGTCTTCCCAAGGCACGCTACATACAGCTCTTAATTTGACACTATTGGAAGGCAATAGTGTACCTGTGTGTTTTTTTTCCTTTCTTGTTTCTGAGAACTGCTGTTTGGTAACAGTTCGAGAACTCTGCTAGTCTTAGAGGCAAAAACGCCAATGCCGCTTTGTGCCTTCTCATGAAGGCTTAGTTTTTTTTTTATAAACTGGAATCTCATAGAGGTCTGTCTTGTCAGATGACTTAGCTGGTTCCCCACTTTCAGATTCTTGCTTCCAGCAGTGATCTGCTCAGAGACACGTTGCGATTGTTTCTTCTTCATGCCAGTATCACAATGTCTGGTTCCAGCCTACTATACTGTGTATCGACATGCCCTCCCACAACAGGCACTTTATGGTCCATGAAGTAAAATTTGTCACCATGTCTTGGTGCAAGTGATGTACTCTTTCGCAAACCTATTAACTCATTAAAAAAATAATGCCAGTGAGCCCCCCAAAGCAACTCTCACAGTCAGGCAGACCTCAGGCAGCTATGCTGTTTGTCTTTTTATCTCATTTCCAACTGAGACTGCTGGATGTTACTGGCTTCCAGTGAACTTAAAGGATAATTGATTGTAGCTGAAGTTCCAGCATGATGTGTGACCAGACAGCAGAAAATCATTGCTCCTGTTGCAGAAGTCAGTCATGTAGCAACTTACTCTTTTTCTCTCGTGTTACCTAAGCTGCTATCCCTGGAGCAGCAGAGAAGGTCAAGTAATCTCTTCGGCAGTTCCTTTTCCAGGGTTTTGTGCTCAAAGGAGAAATGTTAGATGGGGAGAGCTATGAAAGGAGGGCAGTGTGAAACCCCTGTGCAGTCTGTGGAAAGGAGCAGTGATGTCCCTCTTTGCACTGACTGTCCAGGAACCCAAGGTGACAAACCTCTGAAGCTCAGTGCATGTGCTTTTGGTGCACAAACCTAGGTTGGTAAAAAGTGGGAGGATGATTTCATGCAGCCCTCAAGATCATGGAGATCAGGTCTGGGCTGTTTCCCTACCCTCAGCATGTCTTTTCTGCTTCTCTGGTAGCAGTAGTGAGTGGAGGCAAAGGCAGGAGAGAGGAGAGGTGTAAAAGAACTGGATATTGAAAGGCACAGGGTGAGTGGAAGGTATGAGAGAGGGAGCAGTGGTTATGCAGGGAAGTGTGTGCACACACATCTGTGCTGTTGGGTGACCCTTGAGTCTTGGAGTCACTTTCAGTTGGGCATCTTTTACCATGGTGAAAGAGAATTGTAACAACCATTTATTGGCTAATGCACATAGTAAATTGCTGGGACTAACGTGCTTCTGGGCTATACTTGTCACTCCAGTGCAGACACTTGGGAGCATCTGATGGCCCAGCAGTCACCAGTAGCTATTGCTTCTTGGAACAGGTTGTGTCTCAGTATTGCTAAACTGCCATCTGCCAAACCTCTGCCTTTTTCTTCAGGGTTGGTGTGCCTTTTCTCATTGATAATTTTCACTTGAGCCTTTGAGTTGTTATTACTTTTTTTATTATTATTATTATTATTATTCCTGGGTTGTTCTGTGGTGACTGATTCAGTTCAGGCACAAGAGGCTTTCTGGGGCAGAGAATTACTCCCCAAGTGTATGTCTATGGGGCCTCTTGCCTGCTTGTAGATGGATTTTCTTTACCTTTCAGGATTACATCAATCATTCAGTTGCATTATGCTTCATAAAAGTGTTGGCACGTGTTACTGCGTAAGAAACAATAATTGTGATTCAAATATGTAAAATGTTTCAGAAGATGGTAGACTGTCCCTCATTTGCTATTTGTTTTTTTTCAGAGGTGCAAACACACTGGCAGTACTTCCAAAATCTTACATTTTTGTCATGTTTTTTTTCCTCTTTTCTTTGTGAGCAGCTGAATTAGACTTATTTTCTTCAGTTACTTTTCTGGTGTTGGAATTAGTTTGTATTCTCATTAATCATGGGATGGAGGATTTTCAGCCTTGAATTCCAGTGCTGTTGATAAATACCGTCGTGGCAAAGGCCCTAAGCTAAAATGTAAATTTTCCCTTTCTTATGTATTGTTAAAAGTAATGTTAGTCTATGAAGAATTAGCTTGAAGATAATGATAATTAATGACCAGTCTGTTCTTTCCTACATTCAAGGTGATGGCCAGTATGTAGACTTTACTGTTATGCAAAAATTTCTCCTTTGCTTGTGCTACAGTGAACATAATTTCAGTAGGATGTGACGTATGCTCATGATTTCCATTATTCTTACTTGAAGCAGAGAGGTATGTAACTTCTGGCATAAATAGGAGAAAAGGTGGGAGTACTAAAGTTGCAGGCCACTAACAATGTCTAGTATTTTGAAAGGGAAATATTTAACAAAGCTTAATAGAACATTTGTTGGTTTTTACAAAATGGGACAGATTTCAAACCATATTTTTAGTCAATTTGTTGTTGGCAAATGGTATCAAAATAACAATATGTTAGTTTGAGGTTACTAAATGGGCAACAATGTGCCCAAAATAGTAGAATCCAACCAGGAGCTATTATAATATGTGCTCACAGCCCAGAAGGCCAACAGCATCCTGGGCTGCATCAAGAGGAGCGTGGCCAGCAGGTCGAGGGAGGTGATTCTCCCCCTCTACTCTGCCCTGGTGAGACCCCACCTGGAGTACTGTGTCCAGTTCTGGAGCCCCCGACATAAGAAGGGCATGAACCAGTTGGAGCGAGTCCAGAGGAGGGCCATGAAGATGATCAGAGGGCTGGAGCACCTCTCCTATGAGGACAGGCTGAGAGAGTTGGGGCTGTTCAGCCTGGAGAAGAGAAGGCTCTGGGGAGACCTTATAACAGCCTTCCAGTACCTAAAGGGGGCCTGCAGGAAAGACGGAGAGAAACTCTTCAGCAGGGCCTATAGCAATAGGACGAGGGGTAATGGTTTTAAAATAGAAAGAGGCAGATTCAGACTAGATATAAGGAAAATTTTTTTTACAATTAAGGTGGTGGGACACTGGCACGGGTTGCCCGGAGAGGTGGTGGATGCCCCATCCCTAGAAACATTCCAGGCCAGGTTGGATGGGGCTCGGAGCAACCTGATCTGGTTGGAGATGTCCCTGCTCCTTGCAGGGGGGTTGGACTAGATGAGCTTTAAAGGTCCCTTCCAAGCTAAACTATGTTATGAGTCAATAATTCTGTGTGTGACTGAAATTCCACACTGCTACTAAGTTGCACTGTGAGACAGGTGGAAGGATGGGAAAAGGGGCATTTTGCCCTTCAGTTCCCCTTATAGAATTCCTGTCTCATGGCTTGGTTTAGACCAGAAGCTCAGCTTTGGTCTTAGATTATTAATTCCTTAGTTTTGTTGTCTCTGTACAGATTTTTCTCCTATTAGCTTCAGTGAGTTTCCTGGGAAGAGTTAGGACTGACTTTATTTATCTAATGTCACCCAACTAGAATTCTCCCAATGGTATGAGTATGTAAAATATAGCTCTGAGTAGTTGACAAAGTAATAGTTATTGTGCTCACTTAGGCAAAGTAGTTATTTTATCATCAAAAAGAGGAATTTTAACATTTTTCAGGTTATTAGCAGAATAAAATATTTTGACACATGTCTTCGGAATGTTTCTACAGCATCCAATGTGACTTTGTCTCTTAACAAACGAAAAACCCCAGGAGGACATACCATGCAGGCAGCTAGGGATTATATATTAATTTTAAATCAACCTTCTTGCAGCATTTAGAAAGCAGTTATTTTAGTTGCTGTGATTGAGGTCACTGATGGCAGTTGTGGTACATGAGTTTGTATACTCTCTTCTGAATTTTCACTGCAGACTTCCAGACATTTCTGTTGTCATGGGGAGCTGTATCTCAGGCAGTTTTGGCTTTTTGGGTATATATATCTGATGCCATTTCCTCATAGCCTCAGTTTTGATATAAACTTCCCCTCTGGGAATTAAGATCCATTCAATATGTATAAAACTTTCATATGCAGTGTCATATGTTTTTCCTTGCTGTCTTCTGAAATGTAAGAGCAGGCTCCAGATTCTAATGAAGAATCTCTTGCCTCCATGTTTTATTAAGGCTTTTGAGAGTTGATGCTTGGGATGAGTTCAGGTGAAGTAAAGGTACACTGTGTAATTGTAAGTCTTGTTGCCTTAGAAGCATCTGAATATTTCCCAGTTTTTCCAGTGATTTTTGTATTGTTACTGTGTTTTGCCTGTTTGGAAACGTGACAAATTAAGATTAAAATTTGTCCTGTTGTTTCCCAATAAATGCACTGGTAAGCCATAAGATCCTACTATTTGTAAAACATATTTATAGTTATTTAATTATATAATTATTTGCAAGATTGAAGTAGCAAACAGGGTTTTAGCTGAGAATTAGAAATAGGAGACTTTTGAGCTTTTAAAAAGCAACATAAAAGGTCAGCTTTAAGCAAGGAAAAGGGGTTGACTGAAACTACTGTAGCCTTAGGAGTACATAAAAAAAAAAAACTCCACAAAACAAAAAAAACCCTCACCAAACCAAAAAAAGAGAACAAACAAAAACCAAACAAGGCTACTGAACTTGGCAATGTTGACTCTTTAAACCTGATTTATTTGATACAGTATTTTCCAAAATTTTGGAAAGTGCAGTCTCCCTTTGGTACTACCTGTCCTCATTTGACCACTGAAGTTTGCAGCAGCATCTTTCCTCCCGGAGAACAGTTGTAATTATTTGCTGGAAGTGCTTCCATTCACACTCATGCTCTGGAGGAACGGATCCACTCTCAGAAACTGGCAGTGATTTGCCATCTTCCAACCTACTTGCATCCCACTCTTGCTCCTCTGTCCTGACGGAACTGAACAGCAGCCAAACCATTCCTATTTAACACTAACGCTTTTGAGACACCAGGTAGAAAAGATGCAGTGCTGCAATTTAGGATACTCTTATGTGTATTTGATGTTTTAGATTATGTCTTGATTTTCTAAAATAAACTTTTAAATTGATCTGTTGTGTATAAGCAACAGTTTATTATATTCCTGAAAAAAAGCCAAAGACACCTTTATATCTCAATAACGCTGGTGGTATTATAAAGTTATTTCAGGAGTCTACAGTCATTGCACATACTTCAAAAGCTGATGAGACATCTTATATATGTTACTGAATGTGCTTTACATTAATATTTTCTTCAAGGTTACATTTTCTAAATATCTGTGCTTCCTCTAGATGCTTTTAATTATTAGATCATACCAAATTTTTGCTAAGTTAGGATGATGCTAGAGTTTAAATTTTGCACTACAGATCTTTTGTCTTTTATTGGGCAAGTCTACATCGAAATAATTATTCTCAGGTATTCTTTGGATTACAGTGATTATTTTTTTTTTTTTTGTTCCCCACCCCCCCACCCCCTGCCAAGCAACTGAACCATTGAAAAGACATAGGTACAGCTCTATAAATGTAGCATTGTAGTAGTTACTCTACTACCATTTAAAAATCAGTTAATAGCTGAGCATCTCGCTGTCATTGTGCGTTAATTCTTATTCTCTGTGAAGTAAGGAAATGTTCCTTTCCAGGTTCTTTTAAAAAAGGGTTTTCAGAAAGGTTAAGTGGTCAAATGTTACTGGGCTACACTGTAAACTGATTGGGAATTGAACTTATGACTCTGAATCCCTGTCCAAAGGAGCCAAACATTTTTTTTTAAAAACTCCAGAGCAGCGTGAGCTGGTGATAGTGAGGTGTTCTGCCTGTCTCTGAGGTTTCATGCTTCAGGGAGAGCCAGAAGTGGAGCTTTTTGACTTTTAAATATGTTGTCTCAGAAGAACATCTGCTGAAGGTCTTTGCATGGGGTGCATGCTGTTTAAGAAATGCACCCTGTTGTTTTTAAATAACCTTCTGGTGCTTGTTATGAACAATGGCATAATGCTACTTTGTTCAAGGAGGAAATGCTTCAGGGTCTAGCAGATTGATAGCATCCGTTTCAAAGATATTGTGAGTTGAGTTGTCCTCCAAAACAATAAAATGGTCTGACAGATCACAATGATCAATGAATTGCCATATGACATTTTCTGAAGTGTGAACCTTAGAAAATATTTTCTCCAAAAACGTAGATTGTATCAATAATAATTAAAAAAGGATCTATTTCTGTGTGTATAAGGTTAAATGTGCCATAATTATGATTCTTTTTGTGGTATGCTAACGAAACGGATGCTTGCAAAGCAGGTTTATTTGTGTGGTTCCTTCCCCACTCCAAATTGATCTTTCAGTTGTTGTTGGAAAGTATAGTTGCTTAATTTCCCTTGTTTGCTGTGTAACCAGCTGATGTTGCAAGTGTCTGCTTCATTGTCTCTTTTCTCCTTCTTCCCACTGCACCCACCAAACATGCAGGAAGTAATTTTGGTACTGCGAAGGATCTGACAGAAGAAATAAGATCATTAACATCAGAGAAGGAGGGGCTGGAAGGACTTCTCAATGAACTGTTGGTTTTGAGCACCAGAAATGTCCGAAAATTAGAGAGAATTAAAGAGGATTACACCAGACTGAAACAGGAACTTGAACAAGGAGAGGCTGCCTTCGGTAAGTAGTTCATAAGCTGCTGCAGCTTTTGCTCAGTCTTGAGTGCCTAGAAGTCTACTGAGTTTGAGGAAACATCCTGCATTTCACAAAACATACTGATTTTCCTGAGGAAAGTTTGGCCAGATAAGCAATATGCTGAATATGCTCTCGCTCTCAGCTGTTTCCACTGGACGTGGGACAGGTTGACGGGAAGAAGGGATGTCCCAGCAATATACAGCTTTATAGAGATCTACCTTAGCCCAGTTCTTAAAGACTTTCCTTTCTAAGCCAATTTTTGGAATAACGATGATGATGCTGTGCATTTACTCACATACAGAGAAACCTATGTAGTCTTTTATGTGGAAGCAGTAGATGCAGTTGGCTGTGACAACAGAACCATATTTAGTGTGTATAAATAAATGCTTAGTATATCTATAACGTACTTGGTGGTGAGTCTGAATGTGTGAGTTGCAAGGGATGCCTGGGTCTGAAGGGAAGAGTTCTCTTCGTAAATTTATTGGGGGGGGGCGTTAAACAGCTTGCTAAACCCAGCTCACATACAACTTTAAGCAGTGTACTTGGGTTGTAGTATCATGGTGGAGTTGGGGAAGTTCTGTGCAATTACTGGGAAAGCTACAGACAACAAAATAGCAAAGTTATTCCTAGACTTGACTTATCTTCTTGTCTGCTGTACCCTCTCCTGAAGTTAAGTAGATAAAGTGGCCTTGCTACTTCATTAAATGAAAAGGCTGAATAACATTTAATTGACTACAAACATACAGTTACTATAGTTACCTCTAAAGAGCTAAGTATGAAGCTGAGAGCTCCTTTAAAGCTCTAGTAGTTTGAAATGTCTTTCCTTTTTCAGGATCTTATGAGTAGTAGGTTGGTTGAAGAGAGGAAAGTCCCTCAGCTTTAAAAGTATATGAAGTTTCTTCATAGGCAAGTGGATAGGCAAAAGCTATTTTATAAACAAAGTTTCGTAGGCAGCGGGAATATGACTAAGACAATGTTTTAAAGATGCATAGAGGAATATATATATACATAAACACTTTACTAGAGGAGAATTTTCTCAGAAATTAGATAGTTAAAAATTAAATAAACGATTCCTCAAAGTAGTGCATTGTTACCTAAGCTGAATGATTCAAACACACATCAGGCTTCCTCATTGCCTGGATTTGCAAGTGAGTTGAAGAAGTTCTGACCTTCCAATCTGTCCATTTTGTTGCTCCTTTGTTTCTAGGACAACTACACTTCCTGTAATATGCATGCCCTTCTCATTTGTATTTTTCTTCAGCAGGGTTTTAACGAAAGCCTGTGCATGACTGTTGCTGAAGCAACCGAATTGGTTGCAGTTCGTAGTTCCCCCCCCCCCCCCTTTGTATTTATGTTGCTGTAATGAGGTGTCATCTTGGTCTGACCTCTCCTGTCCTACAATTTGTGACAACGAATTGTAAAACACTGGGTGTTTATTTTGTGCATTGTTCCTTCTAATTTATTGTGATTCTGTAGGTGTAAGGAGAAATTTATCCCCATGTAAAATAACTCTGAAGCATGTACTTGTCAGAGATACATAAACTGAAATCTGAGATTTTCCCTTCTCCTTGTCCTTGCCCCTTTGCACGTAATCTGCACCATTTTCTCCTTTAACAAATGAAAACTCACTTAGCTTTGAGAACACTAGCATGAGTTTGATCCCACACATTTGATTGAGTAAAAGCCTTCTGATACTCTCTGGAATGTAGTAAACAGATTGCATCTTAAAGGTGGCATCCACTTTTACGAACCAGTTGTTATTTTGTACTGTACTTTCATGTTTGGGGACTAAAGCATAAACAATCGGAATATGATTTTGTTACCATTTGGTTTTGCTGTTATTCAGAAGAACTGGAGATAATTGTGTTGACTTTATCTGCACTGCGAAAGGTGCGATTTGCGTCGGGGTAGCCGAGCTGACTTTCTGCATGGCCTCAGGCTTGGTGGTTTGTTTAAGCTGGTAAAATCAGTTGCTGCTGAGACGACTGATTTTGCCTTTTCCTCCTGATCCTGTCCCGTCCCGTACACCAGCTCAGTGCTGAGCAGTAACCTGATGCGAGCAGGACGTTGGCACACCCGTGAGACCCACCACTGTGTGGTGGGAGTGCTGCCATTGGCATAAAGGATGGAACAGTGGTGTGGGGCTTGTGATGGTGAATATGTTGACCTGCTGCTGTTAGTGACAGTGTGATTTTGAGTGGAGTTTGGCAGGAAACTGGCTCCTAAAATGCTTCTGTGGCTTGAGCTAGTAGTGCAGCATGGGCTCAGCTGCTCTGTGCTGTGGGTTAAAATTAGTTGAGCTGTTGGTCCTATTGCTTGGTGCAGCCCATTCCTGGTTAGTTTGACTTCTGGCTCGTAGCTATAGAGGGAGAAGATAAATCCTTTCTCCATCTAACTACTAACTGAGGATGTTACTGTCCTCTAGCTTTTTATTTTTTTTTACTATCTGTCAGCCCAGAGTTCGTTAGGGCCCTTCAGGCCTAATTAGCCGTGCTAACTTAAACAGCAGAAATGATCTGGGCTCGGCTGGCTGATCTGTGTCCTGGCACGCAGTAGGGATGAGCCTGTGATTCCTCCTTGCCGCACAGTTGTGCTATGCTTTGGCTCAACTCTTTATGAAATAGGTGTCCATCCAGAAACTAAACATAGGTTACTGGAAGTGACATAGAGAAAGAGGTCCCTTAGTCTTCTCATCTTTAAAGGTTTATGTTAGTTTAAATAAGTTTGTGGGTTTATACATCTTTCAATGTAGAAAGAAGATGCATCATTTTTTCTCCCAGAAAAGTAATTGGATTGACTGGAGCTGTTGCCTTCTTTCATTCTTGCTTTTTTTTCTTGTTTTCAGAGAATAATCATCTTTCTCTGCATCAAGAGCCCTCCTTTTTTAATATAACTTTTTAAAACCTTCTGTGCAGATATTCCTACACACACCTATTTCTACGTCATCTGGCACTTGAACTGCTATCTTTTGTGCCTGTGAACTTCTTGAAAACTTAGTTTGAAATGTTTTCTTTTCACTGAAGATAATACCATTTTGTCTGGAAAACTTTAAACAAAGAAATTGAAATGCTAAAATATGTGTATGTTTGTCTTTTTCTTGTGTATAAATTGATCACCTACTTTTTACTTCATTAATAATTGTTGATTTCTCACAGTAATGCAGATATAAGGAAGCAGACGTCAAGGGAAGAGACTTAATCACACAATAATCAGAGCTGGAATTTTAAATAGGACACATCATTAGCATGTTAATGAATTTTCTCACTTTGTGCCAGCTGCCCAAGTATAAAAGATATTGCAGATGTAGTGCAAAAATCAGGCTTGGCTTACTGTGCTGAGAGCTGTCAGTGCTCCCTGTAAAGGAGATTTGACAAAAATCCTTTCATATTTTTAGAGATGCTCAAAAATATTCTTTTCCCATTAGATAACAGAAGCATTGACAAGTAATACTATTTATTAGCATTTTAGGATAAGTAGTATCCCTTTAGACAGTAAATTTCTTCTGAGGTCTTCAGAACACTTCTATAAAAGTGATCAACTGTGATTGCCATTTTACAGATAGGAAAGCCAGGGCCACAGAGGTCGTGTCATTTTACCTGAAACTGAGTTTCCCGATTGCTCTAGCATCAGTCATGATTAATTAAATCATTTGCAATAAATAGATTTGAAATCAAGTGATACTCTGTGTGAGCTTTACATTCTTCTGGACTGCAAGGTGTTTCTGTAGCATAAGACATAATCATTCTGGGAAAATTGCTGAAGGTCTTGTGCTTTCCTGTTGAGCAGATCCACCTTGTGAAGTCAGAAGGTTCTGTTATGGCAGGGAAGAGAACCACTTTGCAGGCCAAAACAACCAAACCTATGTTCCAGACAAGCGAAGCTTAATGACTTGCCTGTCTGCCAAACTGCTGGATTGTGCTTATAAATCCTGGCTTGGGTTGATTGGCATTTGTAACCCAGGGCTGGAAATGAAACCTACCCTCTTGTCCGCGTTTCCTCATTACCAGTACTGACGGGCAGGCTTTCCTGCCTCATTTGCTGAATTCCTTTTCTGGCTGCACTCAGCCGTTTTCTGCACCTATTACACTTTTGGGAGAGCAGCTCCTGGTAAATAATGTATGTATGCGCAAAGCTAGGAGGGGGGCTGTGTTTCGCAATCTAATTGCTAGGTTGTGCTTGCCAAGTCATCTTAAGTAGAATTTCTATACTGAATTAATTTCTAGAGGAAATATAAAATAAAGGCGTATCATGCACATCAAAATAGCTTTTTAACTTTTTTTTTTTAACTATTGTTTGGAGGCTCATACTTCAGTCCCTACTGCTCAATTCTCATTGACGTTACTGAGTTTTATTGTCTTAGAAATGGCTTATGTAAGTCCTAAAGCTCTTACTAGCCTGCTTGTAGAGTGAAGCTTTCTGGAATTGAACAGATATATTTATTAAATAATGAATTAGATGTAGCAGAGGGGTTTCTTAGGAAGCTGGAATTTTCTTTCACACTCAGTTTTTCTTTCTCTTGTTCAATGCATAGACTCTGCACGCTTGCAGAGAATATCTCATAGCTTTTTGTCCTATAACAGAAGAGAAACCTGTCAAAGTCCATTTTTTAAAATTTGTTTTTTAGAGAATTTATGTTTTGACTTAGCTACTTAAGAGTAAAATGTGTTCAGAATGTACTTGGAAGAATAAGAAAAATTCTCCTAGTCTTTTTATGGTCATTGTTCAAAAAGCTGCATATTTGGCCATTATAGAGGGTGCAGTTAATTAACCTGAAGCTTAATATCATATGAACAGAAGAAACCACTAGTGGTGCTGCTTAAAGTAATACTGGCTTTGTATAATGAAATATTTATGAAAAGCAGGTTCTGTGCTTCATATACAATTATACAGGATGTGATTTACGAAGCTGTTAATGACCATTTACTGCAAAGCATTTTTATTCTCTTGCAAAGACACATTTTTATTCTGATAGATTCAACACTGGAAGTCTTACAATAGTAGCACAGGCACCGGGAAACCTTTCTTATTTTATTTTATTTAGTTTAAATATTTGGTTTTAATAATAGGTGTTATACAAAAGGTTCTCTATTTCTCTTCATAACTGACTTTTGTAATGCTTTTTGAAAATGTCTAAAGATTATGAAAAACTTTATACGACTTTCAATTATTTCAAAAAAATACCAATTTAGTATCTGCCTATGACATGACAAAAATGATTCCATGTTTTGCTCTACTGATTTTTTTTTTGGGTGATTGTTTTAATTTTTTTCGTTAGTGCTGGTTTTTCTGCACCAAATAGGCTTTCTATAGTGTTTCCACAGTTCATCCTGTGAGCGATTATCTGATTCTAAAATGAAAAGCTGAACCTTTTGATTGCTTCTGTTTAAATAAATCATTAAAGGAGAACCACACAGCGTGTAACAGATGGGGTTCCATGAGGAAGAAGCTGTTCTGAGTCTCATTGTGTGTCCACTTCTAATTTGTGCAAGGTCATTACGTTCTGCATCTCATACCTATGTGAAATGCTTGTTGTCATTCAAGTGAGTCGTGAAATGGAATGGCTTATTGCTTATGTCTCTGGCCATCTCTGTTTAAACAGTGATCTTGTCAGATTTAGCCAGCATTCACTCTATTTAGCTTTCACAGAAAGTATAAAACCCTCAGGCATGGGATTGGCACTGTAACTGGTAGTGTCCTTTATCCTGAGCTGACATTCAACCGATGCTCCAGCCTTCTGTCAGGCAGCATGTAAAAGCCAGGTCTACATAAGAAAAGAAAGAAAGAAAATCAACAAAAAAACCAAGAAGCCCAACCTTTCAGAGCTTTTGTGTTGTCATGGCCAGATACAGCATGAGTGATTGTCCTCTGCTCATTGGTATTCTCTTTGCTGTTTCATTTGAAAAATTGGTATTTCTGCATTTGCTTGGACTTGTGCTGTTATGCATATTACATACTTGTCTGCATTTCATTGATTGTGAGCATGATTCTCATTTTCTTGGGTCATTTTTAAAGCACTTAGGATCTTTCAGGTTAAATACACCCATATATGTCTTTTGATCTTACAGTTCTGTAAGCCTGATAATCACTGTGTCTTGAATCGTTACCAAGCTTTGAGTATCAAATTCAAACTGATAGTTTTTGTTCCATATCATGCTTCCACATAATCTATATAAAATAAGTAAAACCAATTTTTTTTTTAAATAACACCTCTGTTAAATAATATTTAATTGTAAGTAGTTGAGGATTTTTTTTTTTGTTATGGAATTACATTTTTAAATAAATATTATCTGCAGAATTTGGTAACATAAAAAGAGTAAGTTCTGCTAAACTCTTTCTATATCTGTGTAAGACATTTTTATTTTAGTCATCAATTTTTGTCAGGATTGAGAAGATTGGGAACCAGTCTGAGCATGATTAATTTTGCCATATGTTTTGAGTTGCTTGTAATTGTGTTTCTTATAATGGTGATTATAAAGGTCATCTTGTCTGGTGTTGTTCATTTCAATATGTAAAATACTTTATAATTTTCACTTGGAGGATAGAGATTTAGTTTATATAAATGCAATGGAGGTATTAAATTTAATCTGGCCATTCTGTTATAATTAGATGCAAATATCTGTAATGCAGGAAATATGAAATATGTGTTCAGGCAACTTGAACTGACACAGCAGCTTGGTTCAAAGCCCACCGATATCTATGGGAGTCTTTTGAGCAGGTAATTTCTCTGTTGATGTTCAAAGGTGAGTTTCTCTTCTATCTCTTTCTTCTGAGATCTCGTGGTATGAACTTTACTGAAATGTTTTACATACCTGTGTAATACTCTTTCTTTGTAGACAGCAGTGTGACCTAATTACACACAGAGTAATAACTCCTGAAATGACCTGGTGCTGATTTTGCAGTCATAAAAGTAGTTATGTACCAGGTGCAAGAAACAGAGCTTGAACTGAAGTATTATGCTGGCTCTCTTCATGGAAAATGATGATCTCATCTTTAACTAGGATAAGCAATAAAGGCATCAAGGTTTCCTAAGTTGTAGTGCCACAGAAAGAGTGACTCTGTTGGAATCATGGAGGTGCAATCTGATGGTGAAAAGTGCTACTGAGCAGCCTTCTGCTGCAACGAGAGATGGGCATCCAACCTTGGTAAGCAACCCCAACCCCATCATCCAACACACATGCTTTACTGTGCTGGTGCACATGTGTCGTAGTTCAGCCCCAACGGGGACCAGACTACGCAGTCTCTCTCTCACTCCCCCCACTCTCCAAGAGAATAGGAGGAGATTTGACAAACAAAAGAAAACCAGGAAAAAAACCAAACACGCGGGTTGAGATTGAACAAAAAGTAAATTTAACAGTAATGACAGAAGAAAACAAGAGAGTGATGGAACACAAGTACAGTACAATAGCTCACAACAGATCTCCACATCCAGTCTCTTCCAAGTAGCAGGGGGCCTCCCTTCAGCACCCTCCTCACTTATATACTGAGCATGATGTCAGATGGGATGGAATAGCCCTTTGGCTAATTTGGGTAAATGAACCCCAGCTGTTAGCTAATTAGTTAACTGTCCCAGCCATAGGGGCTACCAGCTTCAGTTCTCCACCCAGCTCAGGTAAATATTAACTCTATCCTGGCCAGAACCAGGACAACATGTAAAGAAAGAAGCGAGCAGAAAGTTCTGGTAGTATGCCAGGCAGCATGTTCCTTTACATCTGAAATGCTCTTGCCAGCCATATATACAGTACATAACTTTTGGGGTGTATGTAATGTCAAATTATGCCTAGTTTGCCATCTCTGCTCTAGATTTCTGCATTACTTTGCTTTTTAGTTCAGCTGCTTCAACTGATTGAGTTGCAACAAGATAAACAGGAAGCAACACAGTGAATTTGGAATAAATTTGGAAGTGTATACCACCAATTTTAATCATTCTTCGTTAGATTTAATTCTGCAGCTGCATCTTCTGAGATACTGGGCTCAGATTGAACTTTCACTTTTTTTTTTTGATGAATATAGGTAGTTTCAGAAGAAATTAGATGCTAAGATGACAGAAAGCTAGAATTAAAAAAGAAAAATAGTGTTTTCTGCTTATCGTACAGATGGAACACGTTCTTATAAGCAATTCTAACTACTTCAGCACCACACTAGCCCTAGTGATGAACAACAAATGCTCTTTGGGATTTGCCACTTCTTCTGGAGTTCAAGCAGATAGTACTGTCATGCTACTGTACTTTTATTTCATTGTGAAGCTCTTTTTTTTTTTTTTTTTTTTTTTTTTTTTCCTGATGGTGTACAGCTACCATTTCTAGATCTTGCTTTAAGAGAATTCCAGTTTTGGCAGAAAGAAAGTTGTATCTGGAGCTGCTCAGAGGCAGCCAGAAAGGTGGAACCTGTCTGAGCGTGGTGGGGCGCTCAGAAGAGCGCAAAGAAAACTGCCGACATACATAGTTACACTTAATAGATAAGATCGATTTACTTTTCAAAGAAAGATAAATACTACATTCCTTCTCTCACAGATGAGGTGACTGAGACACTCAGGTAATTGGTTTTGTGGTTCTGTTAATTTTGCCATTTCCTGTAGGTACTTGCCTGTGTGTGTTTGGTTAGGACCTGTTGGATGGGATTACAGCGTGTACTTGACAACTGATCCTGAAATGTTCACAGGTTGGAAGTATGAAGACAGTATTTGGCCTGTTAAAAACCTGAAGTTTTGTTGAAAGTCAGTAAAGAGTTAGCCTAGCATTCACATGTTTCTGTATTTTAAGTAATACTCTCTTTCGTTTTTATTGTCAGTGTCATATAGCAGGGTTTTGCTTTGTTATCTTTATTTATTTTTTTTTTTCTTTGATGTTGTTCAAATTATGTTAAGATGCCATGATATTTTCAGGTCCCAAAAATGTGCAAGAGGATCTTTAAGATGCTTTGCCTCATTTACTTTGTTTGGAGGATGAGTATAGAGGTAGATAAGATATTTAAGGAATAGTGTCAATTTGTTTTCAGGTAGCACTTCAGTGAAACCAATAAGGCAGTTATCCTTTCAAAGATTCAGGCTTTCTGCAGGTTGAAGATAAAAATAGTACAGCATTTTACATTCAGTTAATGCTTTGGATTTTATTTTTTTTTTATTTTTGTTTTGCTGTAAGCAAGAAAATCTTAGTTTGGGTCATCTGGCATCACTGATGTAAAATCGATGTCTTAGAACAGGATTATACTGCAGCAGAACCAGAGAGTGAAGTTACAGGTATTTTTTCAGATGTATATATTTTGATTCAAAATCTTAGCACATTAATACATTTTCACCCAAAAGTTTTCATTGAAGAGTTTTGGCAGTGTTTTCAAGTTACAGTACACAAGTCTAATTCTATGATTGCATAACGCATGCAATTTGTAAAGAATTGTAGAATTGATCGTAAATTCACTGCAGTGACTGAATGAAAAGTCAGATAATTTTATGAGACGATACCTTTCATCTTTGCTTTGATATTGACTTGCCAATATTCAGATACAACATCTAGGAGTACGAACATCTAAGCAAAAGAAGCCCTTGGGATTCCATTCCATTTGGAATACGGGAATACATGATGTCCCTCCTGAAACAGAGTTCTTTTCCAGTTTTTGTTCCTGTTAATTGTCAGATGCAGAGTAGTTAGACCTTTCTGCCTCATTCTTTCTTGTTATTGGTTTAAGGTTTTCTTTGAAGTATTTGCAAATACAGTAGTAAAGATACAAGCTAAATGAAGTTTTTTTTTGTAATTAAGATATTGTAAAATGAGGACGCTACCAGCTTTCACTGACTTTTCATTTAATGGTTATGTACTTAAAATGAATGCAATGACTGTCTGCTCTGTAGTTTGTTACTTGAATCTCCACAGGGTTCCAGGCAAGTTGCTGACTTTATAACCACAGATAGGCAGAAGTGTAACCAAATGGAAAATATTTATCAAAAGATGGGGAAGGTATAATATCTGATGATAAAAACAAAATAAGAACACTGAAATTGTAATCCTTTCTAAAACTGCTCATTTTTTGTCCCCAAAATTATTTTAATGCTGCATGCATTATCCTAAAAAAGGCTTTACAGTAGAAAACCTCTTCCAATTCATACCTTTTACCAAGATACAAAATGGAAGAAAGAGATTATTTGCTCTATGACTCCCCAGAGAAAATGTGTTCTTGGGGTTTTTCTCTAACCTTTTTGTCTTTTTCTGTAGTTCCATTAAATCCAAACTGATCACTCTGAGGCAATGGAAAATCTTATTACTTAGAGCAGATTTAAGTACCTTATATCTCCTGTTCAGGAACTGAAAGTTTTACTCCAAGAATTTTCTTCCTCTCTCTGTCCTTGGAGACATAAACTGGAGTAAAAGGCAGAAAACTAAGGAATTGCTAATGCTTGGAGTCAGGAGCTGGAACTCTGTATCCTTCAGTTTGATTTCTTTTCTCATTGGAGCAGGAACAGAGAGAATTTGCTCATGTTTCAGTTGATTTGTGCCACGCTTTCCTTGTATTGAGGAGTGGAGGTAACGACTGCTTCTGTTACAATTATGTTTTGGTGTCAATGATCTGCAGACTCAATGCTTAAGCACAGGAGATGGTAGTAGCAGGCTATAGTATAAGACCAGAGATTTCGTCGCCTACAGTTGCACAGAGGCTGTGGTCCGTGTGCAGCGGGTGCTAGTGATTAGGATTATTTCTGATTACCTGCCAGATTTCAATTGATAGGCTGAGGTCATGTAAGAAATACATCAAGCTAGATATTCAAGAGACTACTTGATTTTTGTTGTTGTGTTTGAACCCTGGTTTATTTCTTTATACAAAAATATTGTAGCAGACAGAATATAATTAAAACTTTGCTAACTTAAAAGAAGATTCAGTCATACTTGTGGAAGGTATGTTTGGTTTGATGTGCATGTTGAAGGCTTGGGTAAAGATAAACAGGCAGTCTTTGCCAAGCTGCATGAGATGAAATAGTTCATTACCTGTTGGAATTATCAGCTGGAAGACACATTGCATAATTTGGACTACAACCTTTATACACTTCTGGCTGGATTGTACCTCTTATCTAGTGAGGTGCATTGAAATATAATTAACAATACAAGCTGGAAATGACAGGCTGAAGCTATGTGTATTTTTGTGCAGATAAACAATCCTGGATCTGGATGAGAAGTCACAGTAACATTTTCTCTAATAATTTTTTTTCCCAGTTCCTGTATTCTAAAATGTTATGCAGAGAAAATTATCTGTGCTCCATGCCAGAGAAAAGCAAATAGGCACCAGCCATGTCTCCTGTGGGCCTGACTCTTAAAAACCTTTGGAAAATGTTAAAATCCTGCAGAAAACAGCAGGAATTGCAGATCTCCTGTATTTTTGATTCTGATTTTTTGTTTGAGAGAGAATTTTGAAAATACATAGAGGCAGTAATTTCAATCCGTTGATATCAGCAAGAGTTTTGCCTTCAGTTTCAGCAGAGTTCAGGGTTTCACCTCTGACATTCTGCTGTATTGGAGCTGCAGCATCCGTTTCTGATCTGAGCTATTTGGATGCAGGTCCTCTTACTCTTGATGGAAGTGTTGTTCACATATGAAAGAGCAGAACGTGGTCAGAAATTCTTTTAACTAGGAAATCCTTCAGTTTTATCACAAAATGATACATTTTGCACTTGATAGGCCTCTCTTCTTAAATAAGAAACAGGTATATTATTTTGTAGTTTCTAAGCTAAAAACTAATTTCTTTGATGTTAGTTCAGTGAGCTTATAGCCCTTTTACTTTTGCAATGAATTTTTAATTTTAGGACAGTGTTTCTCTAGTTAGGAGAAAATACTTTTTTTTTAAGTCAAAGCATTTGCATTTATTCTTGTTATTGCAGTAAAAGAGTGATCTGAATGAAATGTATTGCTCTCATATTTTTGGATTTCATCGTATACAGTGTATACAGTATACAGCATTGAGGGTATATAAGTGTTCTTGTTAATTTTCATCTAGTGATCAAAACAAAAATTTGCAGGTCCCAGCAGAAAAATGTTAAATGTTCTTCCTTCTATTCAGTACCTGTTAAAAAAAGCTGTGTAAGTACCAGTGTAACATACCTTCTTCATTAGCTCCTGAAGTGATCAGCCACATCCTTGGTGGGAGGATATTATTCCAGTGGGAGAGGTGCCCTGTACATAAGCCTTAGACACTGACTGAAATATCCAAAATGGTATTGTCCTTTTTAGCACCTTAGATAACATTACAAAGGCATAGATGTAACTCTTTGTTAGCTTAGCGCTCTTTTCTTGTTGTGCTTTCTGTTTATGTTCTAAGGAATGACAGTCTTGGGAAAACTTGAAAATAACGAAACTCTAGAGAGGGACATAACTATTCCAGCAGCTTTCTGCTGCTAAACATAGTTTTTGAAGTTTCTGTGAGTAATTTGCTTAGTCTTTTGCCAGCCCAAAAAAGCGTGCATGGTGTGTTAATGTCATAGCCTGAAGATGCTTCATGAGCAAATTGTCCAGCAGTCAAAAAGACTTTGCCTAGAACTTGTCTGCAGTATGTGTTATAGACCAGAGGAAGCTGAAAAATGAAGCCCATATATCTGAACAGTTTTTGCCAATGAGGCTGCTTAAAACCAGTTGCAGGTATCAGCCCTCTTTGTTCTGCCATTTCAGGCAGCCTGAGACAGTATCGTACTTTTGTTCTGGTAGGCAAGAGCGTTCTCCGCTGCCTGGGGTTTGTCTTGAGGGAAATGTGAGCATACGTGCACTGAGCACGGAATAGGTTTGGACAGCAGTTGGAAGAAAAAAAAAAAGAAATTTTAAATTGTCATTTGAACTAGTCTTTCTCATTTTTTATTAAAAAAAAAAAAACCCACCTTTTTTTTTTCCACTGTGAGTAGCTGTTTCCCTAATGTTAACAAAAGACAGAACTTGTATTTTTTAAATGTTTCTGTTTCATACCTTTCAGAATGTCATAGATGGCACTCAGTGATGGAATGAAGTCAGTACTTTCAAAAATGGAAGAGAATTTGTAGAGCAGTCGCAGGAGATGAAAGGGTTGGGAGACAGGCCTAGTCATGGAAAGCTCAGGTACTTGGTGCATCTGCTCAGCTTAATGAGTGGAAGTCTGAGATCATTTGATGGCAGTCTACAACTGCCTGCTCAGAGACCAGAACTTGATAGTGGAGAGATCTTTATGATGATAGACAAAAGCAGGAGTGATCACTTCTAATGGCTAGCAATTGAAGCTTGACAACTTTAGTTTAAAAAAATGAATCATTCACCTTTTGACTGACAGGACAATTAGCTTTTGCCAGATTTCAGCAAAGATTTTTGTAAATGTCCAGTAACTGTTTGTGTTTTTTTTTGTTTTGTTTTGTTTTTTTTTTTTATACCTAGTTCCAGCTGGAATGAATTCAGAGAAATCCTACTGCCTGTGTTTTGCAGATGGCCAGCATCAGTGAACGCAATAATCTGTTAGACTTGTATTTTGGAACTGTTGTTTTATCAATAGAATAACTAGAGAAGCTATTCCTGTTTTGGTATTTTTTTTTAGATGAATGAAGCCCGATGCAGAATATTATTAACATTTTCTATTACTTCTACAATTCCCCGAGTTCTGCAGGAACTCCTGGTTCTTTTCCTTCCACCTTTTTTCTTTCTTTTTTAATTTACTTGCTCCACCTGACTTTTTTCAGTCTCTGCACGGTTTATTTTATTGTCCAGCTTACGCTATATGAAATTGTTTTCTTACAATTCAATAATTTGTAAAAGTTCTGCTCATCTGAGCTCCTAATCATGTGGAACACAATTTCACACCTTTTCCAAGGCAGTGCACAATTCACCAAGGCCACTCTCTCTACCTGATTTATTTATTCTTAAAAGAAGCTGCCACGTCCAGGTCTTCTCTGACTTGTTCAGTTCCTCAAAGGCTCAGTATGTGGGTGTTCTCTCATTCTTATGCTGCTAGCGCTTTCCTTCTCATGGTGACTCCTGCTGACATTACTTATGTAGTGTATTGAGTGGATTGGGTAGGGAAATGGAGACTGCAGGAAAACACAGAACATGGTAAAAGTGTAGAGCATTTTACAAGCTGTCTGTCTGGCCTTAAAAACTAAGATTCACTGGTCTAAATGGAAGATGTTTTCACAGTTTTGTGGATGCAGTACCAGGGCATCAGGATCTTTTCTTGTATTAGAATACTTTGTCACAGTGCTAAAATACTGAACTGCAGCTGAGAACCATCAGGGTATACATTTATTAGTTAGTTCTGTAGCATCCCCCTAGGTAGGGTACCAAGCATCCTTTTATGCCTTTCAAAGAAATATAAAGTAGTAAGAAAATCTGTATCTTTTAAAATCCTCTTGGGTTTTGGGAGTTGTTTTGAAAGTTCTGAACCCCCAGAGTCTGTAGTCTTTGGCATTCCCATGTTTATTTTATACTCTCTTTCTAGCATTAAGCATTCTGCAAAGCATGTGCTTTAATATTTCTCTGTCTCTGATAAATGCTATGCATCTCTGCAGCAGAAAAAAGTTTTAACCTCTAAAATCTGGGTATTAAGTTGTTTACAACTTTTCTTTTTTTTTTCCTTAATTTTTTTCCTACTTTTGTTACGTTTCCTTTCATTGTAAGCCTTAATCTTCCTAAGTCCAGTCTTACATGTATTTTTCCTTTATCTATTATCTTTCCTCATCTCCGTTCAAACCTTTTGCATTTTCTGTAGTCTTTATTTGTATCTGTGTATGTGCAAAACAACTTCATGTAATTTATTATGCTATTCTCTCATTTCTAATAGTTTTGCTGATGCAGATGGTTCCTGAAGTAAGCTACATGGACAGACTTTGCTGTTAGTTTCATTTTCTGTTCTGTAAATTATTTTTGTTATCTTTATTTTTCCCCAGTTTAACTAAGCTTTCCCCATCTGCTGCTTTACATTGCTTCTTTTTTAAAAAAGGCTGGTTCTTTGTTTTAATCCACATGTAGCAAACCTGAGTTACAGAAGGATTTTTCATTCTGATTGCATGATTTGTGGACTTGGTAGTTAGATGGTTACTCTAAAAATTGCCAATACTTGCTGACAAGTATTTTTCCAGCCTACAAGTTTAGTGGAAGAGAGTAAACCAAATGGGAAGCTGTTTTTGCTTTCTCCAATGTGGGTACCACCTTCTCGCTATCCCAAGAAATTTCTTTAGGCTGTGTTTTACTATTTGTGCAGTGTAAACCAGCAGGGACTAACCAACAATATTTCACTCCCCCATCCCAGTTGGCAGTGTATCTGAAATTCTCAAAGCAGGAGGAGACCCATCTCTGTTTAATTCAGTAGTGCTCTATACTGCCAGATCTTTTTCCTGTCCCAGAACAAGTGGATGCTGTGATGAAGTGCCTTCAGTCAAAATACTGATCTCCCTTGCCATAAGGTGGTCTGCTCTTATTAATGATAACCAGGCTAGAGACAACACTCTACACAGCTCTCAGGTGGACATACACTGTTGTGCAGTTTCCTTATCGCAGACCTGCTGTTTTTCTTACCTTGCCCATTATCTCTGATTGATGTGGTGCTTAAAGGGTTTGTGGCTAGGTAACCCTGGCTTAGTTGGGCCATCGCACATCATGAATGTGTGTTTCCTTCAGCAGTGTTTTCCAGGTTCCCATCTGTTCTTTCAGTTCCCCGTTAGAAAAAGGACCGCGTTGAGCTGTGATGAAGTACTAAGCTCTCATGGCAGAGTGTGATGATCCCACAGAGGAGTATTTCTCCTGTGTTAAGCATCAGGGAGCCCAAGATGACTTGGCTTTGGAGTTATTATTTCTGTCTTTCTGTCTTTATTTCCTTCTTGGTGTTTTGCTGCTGAACAGTAGAACTGGTGATAGACTTGTATACCCAAGATATTCCTGGAAATTGCATTAGCCATGAAGTTTGAAAAGGCAAAAAGATAAGTTTCTGGAAACAGCGTACCTAAAGTGATTGTTTAATGAAGAATTCTACTTCAGTACGTAGGGTATTATCAGGGAATAGCCTGAGTATTGTGAGCTTTTACTGTTATAAGATAGTTAAAAAGCATAGTAATAGAAGACTTGCTGTCCAAGAATAACTCTGTAAGAGGTTAGCTAGGAAAAACTATCTGACTGTCTAGCAGTCAAAGGTTGCTAGCACAGGCAAAACTCATTTAGCTTTTGTTCCCCATTCCTTTTGTAGGTGATTGCTTTCTTCACACGTTATTTTTGTTATTTTGGTACACTGTGTGTGAGTGACAGCAAGCTCTTTAACTCTTCCCAGCTTCAGCAGCCACCCCCCTGCCTCTGTGAAACGGCAGTCTCTCTGTAGGTTTTGATAAGGCCTTCTTTAAGAGAGAGCTTAATCTTCCATCATTTATTTTATGAAATTGAAATATGTTCTTGCTGCCCCCTTTGCTGGGAGTTATTGCTTCAGGAATCATGGGCAAATCTGATTTACTGTAAACAGTTATAACAGCAGAGTAGGTATGTGGGCTGTAAATTGGTTGGAAAACGGGAGCAATTTGCTAGCAGAGAGAAAGTAACATGAAGTTAAGCTGTTGTAGCATTCACTGGAGTTTTGTATCATCAGCTATGCCAGCTTAACTAAGTATTATGAGAAGCTTTATGCCAGTTCTTGTTTTGCCACTTACTTTGTTGCCTGGATTATCAGAGAGCACGGAGGAGGCGCTTCCCTGCCTGGCAGGGTATGGTAACTGGCTCAGCTCAGTTGTGACTGGTAGTAAATTAGCTGCAATGAAGGAGAAAAAGGGAAGGGGTTGTTCCTCTGTGATCCTGAGGGGGCAGCTGTGATTTGGATACTGCAAATAATTTATTTTTCGTTTTGTCTAATGAACTGGAAAATTGAGGGAGGGAGAATAAGCTTCAGTGGAAGAATTTAAGCAGGGGCAGGGAAGAGGCGTGAAAACTGAGGATACATTTGAAGAGAAGGTATTATAGATTGGAAGAAGTTCTTGATTTAGTAATGCATGAAAATGTTGCCTTCAGCCAAACGCAAAGCCTAAGTCTTCTCCTTTTGCAAACCTCCAGGATCAGGTGAATTCCAATTTTTTTTTTGTTCCCCTTAAAGAAGTGGGAGATCAGTGGCCCAGCGGTTAGGGAGCTGTCTGCATAATATCTGGATTTAGTTTCTCCTTTGTCTAGGATTTGAATCCACCTCTCTGGCTTCCCTGACCCGCAGGACAGGGGCAAGGCTGGAGGGGGGTGGTGGGTCTCCAGTAGTTGAACATGCTCTGGAGGAGGAACAGTGCTATCACCTCTGTGTCCCGACTACCATACTAGTGCTTTTACCTTTTAGAGGTTATAAAACTCATCTTGCTTTATCATTCATGCTTCCTAGTGCAAACTGCTTCTGGAGCCGTGGAAAGCTGTAATTATGCAATTTACATGATTTATTGCTTGCACCCAACAGCCACTCTGCACTGCTGTTTCCATTACTTCTGAATTGGATCCATTTACAAGTTTGATGTTCTTAGAAATATCACATAAATATAATTAGAATAGAATAGAATCATAAAATAATTGGGGTTGGAAGGGACCTTTAAAGGTCATCTAGTCCAACCCTCCTGCAAGGACATCTCCAACCAGATCAGGTTGCTCAGAGCTCCATCCAACCTGGCCTTGAATGCTTTCAGGGATGGGGCATCCGCCACCTCTCTGGGCAGCCTGTTCCAGTGTTCCACCACCTTCAGTGTAAAAAAATTTTTCCATATATCTAGCCTGAATCCTACCTCCCTCTATTTTGAATCCATTACTCCTTGTCTATCGCTACAGGCCCTGCTAAAGAGTTTCTCCCTGTCTTTTCTGTAGGCACCCTATAAGTACTGGAAGGCTGCTGTAAGGTCTCCCCGGAGCCTTCTCTTCTCCAGGCTGAACAGCCCCAACTCTCTCAGCCGGTGCTCCTAGGAGAGGTGCTCCAGCCCTCTGATAGCATAACGTTCTTGACCAGTCTCATTTGAGAAAGAATCAATTTCAATAGACAGTATTTTCAAGAATGGTTTAATTTAGAGAAAAGCCTGATGTTCACTGAGCATTGTTTGGTGTGTGGGTTCAAGCGTCGCGAGTTTTGTACGAGAGATGCCTTACTGCAGGGTTTCACACTGAGAGAGGCAAGCTCTGTAGTCATTAAGGCAGCAAATGTCGGATTTTACTTTTTTTTTTTTTAAAGCTTTTTAACATTATGTATTTTTCACGTAATACCCTTTGTGCTGCCTCCGAAGGTTGGGTCTGACCCCGGCGAAGGGCTGTAATTAATCTGCAATTACAGCAGCGCCCGGCCTCGCAGGGGCCGAGCGCCGCCGCTGCCGCGCTTGCACCGCCAGGGGGCGCCATTGCCGCGGGAGAGCCGCCGCGCGGGCGGCCGAGGCGGGGGGCGGCTCTGCCCGGGCCCCCTCGCCCGCAGCCCTGCTGTGGGCTCCCTGTCACCGGCCCCGCATCCGGCCAAATTGCGGCTGGGAGAAGGTGAATGGGAACGGTGACGGTCCTTGTTGGCAGCCAGGCGTCCTCTTACGGCCCCATGCGAGGTTGTTACGCTTGGGTTTGAATTGTGTTGTGTTCTGTCTGGGTTCTTCTGGAACGTGCACCTTGCTGTAGTATGCCAGGTGGCTGTCATCTTAACAGGAGATAAGAATTAAGGATGGCAATACGGGATATTTTATTTAAATCCACTTCTTTATCTTTCATTACTTATTCACATTCTGTGATGCCCTGGTGCTGTATTCAAAACACTTGAGGATTTAACAAGGGGGAAAATAACAATTTAAGTGAGGATATGATGATGGTAAATTTTTAAAGAAGTGCAGTATGGAAGAGCCGGAGCTGTTGCATGCGGTAGAGGATGCCTCACAAGCTCAAAACTTTGTTCAAGTTGCAAACAGTTAATTCCAAAAGAGGGAAAGGTGTAATTGGATGGGAAAGCATCACAAACAGGTATGCTCACAGACCTTGTGTGTGCTGCTGAAGCGATACGACTGAGCTGAACCTTGTTAATCACAGCAATAGTAGACTCTTAAAATGATCGTAGGAGCACAGAGGGAGTATAACCACACATGCATTTCATGCTACTTCTACTGCTGTGTAACAGAATAATGATATTCCACATTTCCTATCTACCTTTTCAAAAACAAAGCACCGAGAAGCGTGAGGCATTTCTTCTTTTAGATGCTGAATGGAAAAGTGCATGGTACAGGCTGTGTGATAAGTAGAACTGGTGAGAAGACTTTTTGTAACAACTTTACTCGTAATTTTTTATTTGTTGGAGCATCACAGACTGCTTTATTGAGACTTCTGACTAAAACTTCCTCAGGCAAAGGATGTGAACCAGATAGTAAATACAGTGGCCTGGGAAACGGGATATCCATGTACAGGTCTGCGTGTGGCTTAATTCAGGGTAATCTTGGATACCGATTTCTTCACAGAATGAGGTGATGGAGGAGTAGAGAGGTCATGCTGAGCCTCTAGCCCTCCTTGTTTCTGCACCAGGTTTCCTGGGGTGGATGGATCCACTTGTAAACAGACACTTTGCGAGAATTACTGTTCCTTGAGACAGTGACCAGATAAGTCTGGGCGATGTCTGACCTGACCTCAAAATATTGGAATGCTGTTTTGAAACTGAATTATTATGCATGGTTAGTGCTGGTGATGCTGTGACGTGTAATGAAGCCTAATTTTAAAATGTCTGTATAGTAATGAGTGATTGAGCTGCATAAAGTGCTTTTTCATAGAAGATGAATGTCCTCAAATGTCAATACAAGGAAAGAAACAAGCAGGAGCATTGATACTGCTGTAGATTTGTTTCTGTGTAGCCACGCTGTGCATAAAATTAGCCTTCTGTCCATGATAATTTATACTGACAGAGGTGGAAATGCCATTTTCCTTTGTTGCTTGTGGGTTTTGAGCTTGCTAAGAGAGTTTATTTGGTTTGCAACAACTGTGTTTAGTTTCAGAAAGACAGCCAAATGCTTCAGGTAATTGCTAAGGAAAGGCAGGTCCTTCTGTGTCTTGATTTCCATCTTCAGGCTGGATCCGCTCATGGCAGATTTCTGAGTTGTTAGTAGTCTAGATAAAGTGAGTTGTTTGTTGCTGTCCACTTTGCTACAGCTACAGCTTAACCTATCGTGGTATTTTGCACCTTGATGGGAATTACACATGAGAACTAGCACTGCATTGTAAGCATGGTATTTGAATTCTCTCTTAGGCTTGTTCCCTGAAAGCTGGGGTTTAGATTCGTTGGGATAACGAAATGGAGTCAGGGGAATGCTGTAGCTGTGAGTACTAATGCTTATGTTGTGGTGTGCGTGTACTCTGACTTTAGAGTGTCAGATTTAACATCTTTGTAATCCACTAAGATGACATATGTTGTTAATGATTTTAATAGCCCTCAAGTGTCTATTTTTTGACTACTTACCTTAATGGAAACTTTTGATTTTAGTATCTGTGTTATTAATGCAATTCCAGTTTTCAAGAGTGTTATTGCTCCCCTGTATCTTGATACACCCATGCAACGTACCATGCTGATACAGTATCAGACTTACTATGTCAGAGTTAATGTGTCATCCATCAGTCCGAACTAGAACTCGGTGACAGTGTGCTAGGATGAAAAAATATCTGGATCTGTATCAAGAGGGAACCTAACGGTATCAGTAATTTGCCAAATATACAAAATATGAGAAACACCTTCCTTTTCGATACAGTTACTCTCTTGCAGAAGACACAAACAGCTGGTTGTTGCTGATAGATCTAGTGTAGCATGTCCTCACCAAGGTAGTGGATATCTAGAAGGAAACAGCCCGTAACAAAAATATGGATTCATTTTACTTAACATGCGCTACCTGCATGTTTTTGGAGCTCAACAAAATTGCAGGATGCACATGTGTAGCTAAAAGCCTTATCAGACTGATCAAAAGATTTATAAAACACTCCTGATCAATGGAGTGAAGACAACGTGAAATATGTCTTAGGGGGAGATATTATTATCTGTGATAATCAATACAAGTATTGTAGGTGAATTACTGTTTCACAATGTGATTTGTTATGTTGAGTTATGCAGCCATTTTCCTTTCAGTGCTTGTGTTTAGCCGTTTGTTTAGCAGTAAGAGGAAAATGTGAATTTCATAGTACACCATACTGAGATTTTTTTTTTTGAGTTCACTTTTCTTATGCTATTGTATGGAAGATGGGAAAACCTGCACCTGGACTTGCTGTTGGACTGCATTGCTTTCTGTAATTCTCGTTGTCTTCTTTGGAGAAGAACACCTGGTATAAGGTGAAATGTGAACAGTTTTAATGAACACAGGTTTCTGAACCCCTTTTAAGTACAATTAGAATGACAACTAAAATAGAATGAGAATAGCTCTTGAAAGCTAAGTCATCAACACCCAACTGTCCTGGAAATACAGTGTAAGAGAATTTCAAAATGGTGTGTGGGTTCTAGAGCATCTGTGGTTTTTGAACCCAAAGCCTTGCGGTCAGCAGTTTCTCTTCCCATGAGTTTGTGTGACATGTCATGAGTTATTTACATCTCTTTTATAAACGACTTCTCATCAAGCCTTTTTTATGTTGAGTTTTGAGTACAGCTCTGTTTTGTTTAGTACAATTTATTTGATCTATGTATAGAATCGTAGAATCGTTTAGGTTGAAAAGACCTTTAAGATCAAGTCTAACCATTAACCTAGCACTACCAAGTCTACCACTAAACCATGTCCCGAAGCACCACATCTACATGTCTTTTAAATACCTCCAGAGATAGTGACTCCACCACCTCCCTGAGCAGCCTGTTCTAATGCTTGACAACCCTTTCAGTGAAGATTTTTCCTAATATCCAATCTAACCCTCCCCTGGCACAACTTGAGGCTGTTTTCTCTTGTTCTGTCACTAGTTATTTGGGAGAAGAGACCGACACTCACCTTGCTACAACCTCCTTTCAGGTAGTTGTAGAGAGCAATAAGGTCTCTTCTCAGCCTCCTTTTCTCCAGGCTAAACCACCCCATTTCCCTCAGCTGCTTCTCGTAAGATTTGTTCTCCAGACCCTTCACCAGCTTTGTTGCTCTTCTTTGGACATGCTCCCGCACCTCAATGTCTGTCTTGTCGTGAGGGGCTCAAAACTGAACACAGTATTCAGGGTGTGGCCTCACCAGTGCAGAGTACAGGGTGATGATCACTTCCGTTGTCCTGCTGACCACACTATTTCTGATAGAAGCTGGGATACTGTTGGCCCTCTTGGCCACCTGGGCACACTATCAGCTCGTATTCAGCTGGCTGTCAACCACCACGCTGAAGTTCTTTCTGCCAAGCAGCTTTCCAGACATTTTCCAAGCCTGTAGTGCGTGCTGCATGGGGTTGTTGTGACCCCAGTGCAGGGCTCAGCGTTTAGCCTTGTTGATCTTCATACAATTGGCCTCAGCCCATTGATCCAGCCTGTCCAGATCCCTCTGTAGAGCCTTTCTGCCCTCAAGCAGATCAACACTGCTGCCGAATTTGGTGTCACCCGCAAACTTACTGAGGGTGCATTTGATCCCCTCATCCAGATCATTGATAAAGATAGGAAGCTGAACTAGCCTCAATACAGAGCCCTGGGGAACATCCCTTGTGACCACCCACCAACTGGATTTAACTTAATTCACCACAACATTTTGGGCTCAGCCGTCCAATCCAGCAAAGAGTGTGCCTGTCCAAGCCAAGAGCAGACAGTTTTTCCAGGAGAATGCTGTGGGAAACAGTGTCAAAGGCTTTACTAAAGTCTAGGTTGAAAATATCCGCAGCCTTTCCCTCATCTACAGATGGGTCACCTTGACATAGGAGGAGATCAGGTTAGTCAAGCAGGACTTGCCTTTCATAAACCTATGTGGACTGGGCCTGGTCACCTGATTGTCCTGTATGTGCCACGTGATGGTGCTCAAGATTATCTGCTCCATAACCTTCCCCAGAACGGAGGTGAGACTGACAGGTCTATAGTTCCCTCGTTCCTCCTTCCAGCCCTTCTTGTAGATGGACATCATGTTTGCTAATCTCTAGTCAACTGGGACCTCCCCGGTTAGCCACAACTGCTGGTAAACAATGGAAAGTGGCATGGTGAGCACTTCTGCCAGTTCTCTCGGTGCTCTTGGGTAGATCCCATCAAGCACCATAGACTTGTGTGTGTTGAAGTGGTGCAGCAGGTCGGTAACCATTTCCTCTTGGATTATGGGGGCTTCATTCTGCTCCCTGTCTTCTAACTGAGGGGGAGCAGGTACACAGAGGATAACTGGTCTTAACAACTGGTGTGCTGGGACGCATCTTTGTCTTCTATCCAGAAAGATTATCTAGGTGGGGAGCAATTAATGTAGGCAATTGTCCATAAAAGACCGCTATAAGTGTGCTCATTTGATGTGCGTACATGCATACAGTTCATCTAGTGTGTCCAAAACATCTACGCTGCTGTGCCCTAGTGTCTCCAGTTCCCACTGAGACTGGACTCAGGAATATGAAGTCAAATTTGTGGTGTTATGTGTGGCTACTGGAAAGCATATGTCTGCATCCTTGCCTGTATATGTGCAAGTAGTTTTGTTTGTTCAGAGTGCAGTTATTGATGCATCAATACCATGCAAAACGGTGTTGTTCTTGGTTTTGTTTTTTTTTTTTTTTTTTTTTTTTCCACGGAACCTAATTCTACAGATTTGGCTGTTTCTAACTTGCCTTTCCCAAGGGAAATACCGCACTTCAGCAGGGGGTTCTGTGGGTGTGCTTATGGACCTGTGACAAACAGCAAGATTTCTGCCAGGATCATAGAAACTAGGATTTCTCCTTCTGTATCTCAATTTTAAATGCTGTGCTGTGAGCACAACTGAAAACGATTTGTGAAAATTGTTTAGGAAAAAATCAACCCTCAGTTACAATGTGACCCCCTCAAACACTTGGCTATGGATTTCTATGGAGATGAAGGGAACTTATCAAGGTGAAATGAGACAGTTGGGTATGAACGGGATGAAAACGTTAGAGGGTGATACAAAACGAGTTTTGGAGTCTCTTGTGAAAACCCTGGGTAAGCAGGTTACCATGTAACAGTCCCCGTTTCAGCTGAGTTTAATTCCTCAGGACTGTGATGCAAAAGAAAGTTCCTGTGGAAGCTTCTGGGAAGACAGCCCTCTGTCATAGTTTGCCAAGGTGGCTAGTTTTGTGTAAAGATTTATAAAAGTCATTCCAGGAGTTGTACTACTGCTTTTCCTGTCAGATATGGATGAGATTAAGGCTGTGGAACTATTTACAGAGATCTCTGAAATTCAAAATTAAACATGTCCTCTTGAAAGATTTTATGACAGAAATGCTTTTGGGAAGAAGAGTTTATGGAGTGTCCAGTGCTTATTCCCAATAACTTATGTGTCTTATAAACTATTTTAGCATTTAATGTAACGTGTGCATGCATGGCATTGAATTGTAAAGTGATATTCAAGCTAAAAATTATGGTTTGCTCTTGACAATAAGTTTGAAGTGCTGCAAAATCTTGTGGAAAGTGCTTATGAGGAGTCATTGTTTTTTCCCAGAGGACTCCATTGAAACATTAAGCAATTTATGACTTTCTGTCACATTAATCGTGAAGGTGATGTGGTAGCTCAGTACTTGCAAAGGCTAAACTGTGTGCAGAGGGTCTCTGGGGCTGACAAAACAATAGTGTTAGTGGAGGCTTTTGTAGGCACTGTACAGAGCTTATTGGTTTTCCTCTGTCTTTGAATTGTCTTCTAGTTTTTGCAAGAACATATATATATATATATTAACAGCAGAACAGATAGAATCTCTTTTTTTCCCTCCTGCTGCTGGTGACTGCATCCTTCTGCCACGAGTAGGTTTTGGTTTAGATTCCCTCATGATAAATCTGAGCTCATGTTAAATGGAGCTGTTTGGACGTTGGTTTTCAGACAGTTACAGTGTGGTGGGAGCAGTGCTTTCCTTTGAGGTCCAAACCAGAGAGCCTCGAGCAATGTTCAGTTTTCTTGTCTAATTCTGAAAGGTCGTTAATTGAAAGCAACAAAATAATATCGGCCTTCACAGAGAGAAAATTTTCAGTTGCATGTTGTCTGTAGTATCTAACACCTTATGCAATTGCTGCCACTGCTATTTTCCCTCACCCATCTTCCCTCCCTGCATTTTTTTTTTTGGCCCTTCTTTCCCCTGATAAACAACTTACTTGGACACTGATGTTCCGCTTTGGATCTTTAACTGATTTCTAAAGAAAGAAAAAAAAATTGCTTTAGGAATCCTGCAATAATAGACTTTCCAGTGCAGTCTCAATTTCAGATTTGTTTGATGGGATTTGTTGCAGTTATGCCTTTGCTTGTCGCTGTGGTAGCAATATACTAAAAGTTTTTTGTTTCAGTGCAATTGCCGTGTATTTAAGGGATCCTAAAAAAAAGTATTTTAAACAGCTAGGAAATAAAAAAAAAAGTGCCTCCCAAAAGATAAGAGGTGTAGG
Organism: Chlamydotis macqueenii; assembly: GCF_036417535.1. Classification (NCBI taxonomy): domain Eukaryota; kingdom Metazoa; phylum Chordata; class Aves; order Otidiformes; family Otididae; genus Chlamydotis; species Chlamydotis macqueenii. The sequence continues at coordinate 97,565,722 of NC_141558.1, read as the reverse complement.
TAAATATTTAAAATAATTATGGAAGCGTGGCTTTAAATGATCTTTTTAGTCTAAATTATTTAGAAAATCAGCTACTGTGTAGCTTTCTTAGTGGTTGTTACCACACATGTCTAAGCTGCAGAGCAATGTGAGAGGTTCAGTTAGGTTCGACAAAACTGAATGTATGGTTAGAAGTTGTCCATATTCAGCTGCGTTTTTATTTTTTTTTCTGGCAGCCACATAACCGCCATAGATAGGATTTCTAGATGATATTGGACAAATACTATTAAAAATACTTAAATTTTTGTTATCTCAAGTACTTTTCCTATCCTCCTTTATTTAGAGCTAGCCCTTCACCAGTATTACAAAATCTGCCTGTAGTTGTGGCTGCTGCCTTTGCCCCTCACTTTTAGGAGTTTCAAAAGAACATATCTGCCTGCAAGTGCTACTTGACGTTGAAGATGGTGAAGCTGGCAGCAAGCTAGCTTGGGACGCTGTCATGTATCTCGAGAGTCTCTCTTTGCTTGACTTGTACAGTGGAGTAAGTTATCCCAAGTGCTGAAGTCCCATTGACTTAGACTAGAATTTAGGCTGTTTAATGACATTAATTTTTATTAAAATAGGATGTAAATCTTATTTTCTATACGTTGCTGCCAATATCTTTTTGAACAGTTTTTTTAAAAATCTTGGATCATTAATTGTTTAATGAAAAGTGAGTAAAAAAGTATATTTTTCCATCTCAGTAAAGTCTTGTAGTATTTTTTTAATAAAGTTCAGTTCTCACACGAAATGAAAATTTGACAGGAAAAATAAATTTCTATAAACAGAAAAAGTCCCAAGTTTTCTATCAAAACCTGGGATTCGTTTGATTGAGTATTAGGGATTACAAAATTGAGCCAGAGAAATGCAATTTTCTGAATATGTATTTTAAATTCTTCTAGCTAGTGTTATCCTTGGAAAGAGAAGCTACAGTGCAAATATTTCTGAAGTTAGCGACTCTGTAAATGCACACAGCATTTGAAGGCTGTGGCAAATGAGGTAGGAGTGTTCACCTCCCTCACTGTACTGCTTTAATGTAAATCACTTTCCTGAATATCTGTTCTGCGTACAGGGAGCAATACTCAACAGATGCTTCATCCACTTAACTAGGATCATTTAAAGAACAAAGCATCTCTATAAAACCTGTTGCTTCCTTGGCCGTCAGTATTTTGGTTGGCACTGGCATTGCCTCTGAGAAGAAAGTTCCTCTAAGAGCAGCAGAGGCAGCACGTCTGCCCGAAACCAAATGTTCAAGATGATAGAGTTGTTAGTGGTACGTGATTCCAAGCTGGAGTTTATAACCATGAGGAGTCTATAATATATTAATAAGTGGATGAAATATTAAATGTTAAAAGGAGTTGTTTGTCAGAGCAGTATCCAGGTGTGCCACACAGGCTGCCAGCAATAACTTGCTTTTATTGATCTTATAAATAGTCTGTGGCTTATGTTTTAATTCAGAACACCTTAAAGGGCAACAGAGAATCACAGAATAGTTTCAGTTGGAAGGGACCTTTAAAGGTCATCTAGTTCAACCCACCCCCCGCTAAAGAGCAGGGACATCTCCAACCAGATCAGGTTGCTAAGAAGCCCCATCCAACCTGGCCTTGAATGTTTCCAGGGATGGGGCATCCACCACCTCTCTGGGCAACCTGTGCCAGTGTTCCACCATGCTCCTTGTAAGCATTTTTTTCCTTATGTCCAGTCTGAATCTACCTCCCTCTATTTTAAAACCATTACCCCTAGTCCCATCACAACAGACCCTGCTGAAGAGTTTCTCTCTGTCTTTCCTGCAGGCCCCCTTTAGGTACTGGAAGGCTGTTATAAGGTCTCCCCAGAGCCTTCTCCAGGGTGAACAGCCCCAACTCTCTCAGCCTGTGCTCATAGGAGAGGTGCTCCAGCCCTTCAGCTCATCTTCGTGGCCCTCCTCTGGACCTTCTCCAACTGGTCCATGTCCTTCTTATGTTGGGGGCTCCAGAACTGGACACAGTACTCCAGGTGGGGTCTCACAAGAGCAGAGTAGAGGGGCAGAATCACCTCCCTTGACCTGCTGGCCACGCTCCTTTTGATGCAGTCCAGGATGTGGTTGACTTTCCAGGCTGCAAGTGCACATTGCTGGCTCATGTTGAGCTTTTGCCCACCAGTACCCCTGAGACCTTCTCCTCAGAGCTGCTCTTAATCCATTCTCCACCCAGCCTGTATTTATGCTTGGGATTGCCCTGACCTTATCAATATATAACTATGTATGTCCTTATATGCTCTTTCAGAAATTAACTTTGTCAGATACTGAAATGGAAAGCAGGCTTGTTGTCTCCTCAGACAGAACCTGCTTCTACATGAGTTTTGCGTGAGCCAAAGTAGTATCAATAAATAGTGTGGCACTGGATGACACATTTGCTTCGGAAATACAGAAGTATACTGATAATGGGTTATTTAAAATTTATCCCTAGTGATGAACGGTTGTTATTTGAGAAGTGGTGCCTGACTGTGCTTTTAAAGATCTGTGGTATCACAATGCATATAAGCTGTCTGTATATGTCTTTCCTCATAAGTGCTAAATTTTAGTCTCAATATTTAATTTATTTTCTTCCTTTTCTAAATAATTTGTTTCCTTTTTGTCTTTGCTTCCTGACAATTTCCATACCTATCCACATGATAGATTTTTTTTTTTTCAAGTGTTCTGATGCATTTTATGTTTTTGTAAAGTTCTTTTTCTTCCTTAGAGAAGTAGAAGTTGTTATTCTACTGGAATGTACGTGAAGCCTCCCAGCTCCATTACTAATGTAAGGGTTCATCCCTTGAAGATAACACTGCACAGTGTGTGCTAGCATAGACTTCTTCCCTCCCTTGGAATTGGCTATTATTTGTTGAGCGCTGTCAACACACTCAGTGCTGTGTAATATAAAGAAAGAGGAAGATGGGATTTCTGCCCCAAAGGGTTTGCAGTCTGTTAGATGCACAAAACAGATTAGATAATGCTAAATATGGCACCGGTCAGATGCACAGATTAGTCTGAAAATGCCACAGATCTTTTTAATATAACTTCCTCCTTTGATGGATGTAGTCTGTGTTTTAATGAAAGTGTAAAAATACTCTTGGCTTCCCTGAAGACTTTACAAAAAGCTACATCTGAATAACTGACAGGTAGGATCTATCATGCCAAGCTTAAGCTTATTGCTAAGCCAAAATATCTGATAAAGATGGTTTGCCTACTGGCAAAGAATTAATTGGATTTCATACTTTGAGTCCTTTCTTTCGCTCCATCATTATCATGGAGTTACAGGAGGCAGAGATACAAAAGACCTATTAAGTCATCCAGGCGATAGATTTCTCAAAGCCTGCCTTCTATTACCTTTTTTTTTTTTTTTTTTAGAGTCAGACCTTTCTTAATTTCATCTTGTATTCCTAATTGTATCTAGTTTTTGCCAGCCTAAATAATTCACTTTCCTTGTTGGCATATGTATCCTTCAAATATTTACAGGCTGTTACTGTGTACCCTGGAAAGTTGTTCTGTAGCCAACCTTTATGCAGTTAACTTTTAATGTCTTGATGTAATCAGTCTCTTTAATCTTCACTTATCATTTTTGTTGCTTCTTTAATAACTCTCTCTAAGGTGTTATCTTTTTGGTAATGAGGTGTCCAGAGCTGAATGCAATATTTCGTGTGTGCTTGTGCGAGAGCTCTGCAGAGGGGGACTTTCAGCGCTTCGACTCTGGGAATTGATGCATCTGAAAACGTGGACAAGACCCCTTGAGCTTTATTGTGCTTTATTGTGTAGCAAACACGAGGCGAATTGATTCAGATGACAATGGCTTTATATCATTTCAGGTGATAAAGTGATATTATGTATGTTTTTTTTCCATGTGAGCGTGAATGGGATCGTCTGGATTTTTATCTCCACAGGAGTGAACTATATTCACAGAAAAGGTTTGTTTCTTTTATCCCCTCTTTATAGACAGTTGAAAGCTGAACAGACAAGTGAGGTTAAAATAACGCCGAGGTGATTGGCAGTGCCCCGCTGCTGATCTCTCCTTTGAACATCTGCTGGCACCCTCAGGGGGGGGAATGGTTGGGAGAGGAGTGATTTCTGCTGACTCATTATGGCTTATTAACACCAAATTGAATATATTGGCAGTGAAGATGTCCCTGGGGAAGTGGCAGCTAGAAGAACCAGTGCTCTGTAGGTGTGCCTTTTTTGTGATTAAAAATAAATCAATCCGCACGCTGGAAAGGGTAGGGGCTGTTGCAACCATGATACGAGGCCTCGGGAAGGATAAAGGGAAGAATGCTCCTGCAGCAAACCCTCATTATTTTGAGGTGCGTTGAGGGGATTGCAGCTGTGGTTCATATTTTCTGCTACACAGAGGATACAGGGCGATGGGGAGGGAGAAGAGGCTGAGGAAGCACAGCCTGTCCTGGCAGCCTGCGGCAGGCCGGTGTTGTGCAGTGCGGCCCCGTGTCAGGCTGCCGAGCCCAGCTGCCCGCTACAGACCCCAGGCAAATAAATTGGGGTGGATTTAGAACCAAAGGTGAAAACACATGGTCTGAAATTGTTTGATATTAATATGAAGCAGTAAAGAACTGAGCTTGCTATGACATATTAAATACCTTTTTCATGTTTAGTTTCTCTTGTACAGAAGTTAAAATTTTGACAGGAGAGTGCAGCCGCTGGTCTGAAAGGGAGTTTGGACTCCAAGCACCTGAGATCCTAGTTTGTTTGAAACAGTGAACTTTTGACAGCACCTTATCTTTCTTGCCTCTCCTGCAGGAGTTGCAAGATCATCTTCTCTTTCAGTTTATTTGATTCAGTTCAGTGGCCGGTTTATTGAACACTGAGGAACTGACTGAGTTAAACTAGTAGAAGACTTGTTTTCCCTCTTTCAATCTGGAAATAAAAGCTATGTGTGGACAGAAAGCCCTGCAATCTCGGAAGGATTTGGGGCCCTCAAGAGGTTGTCTACTCTCTAATTTGAGGCAATGTTTTCTTTTGATCTATTTTAAATACAATTTTGGATTTCATATGTACACAAGTCATTGACAGTAATTTATTTAGTGAATTAATACCGTTTTGCAGTGTCCTTTTATGCCATTTAAAAAGGACTCGATTTTCCTTCGAGCTGAGTTTGGTATAAATATATTAAAATCACTATGGAAACTTAGCTTACTATTTTCTAATAAAATAAATATGAAAGTAATAAATAAAGATACAACTCTGGCAGTTATAACTGTTTAAATAGTGTTTATGTAATATACCCTCAGAACATACGGTATATGTTCTGACATACAGCATGATTTGGTTGTAGTTGAACATGTTTTAATGATTGCTATCCAAAGAGAATCATGCCTTTTGAAGATTAGCTAGAAAGTGGAAGTGTGGATTAAGACTGATTTAAAACCAAGCAGTGTTCTAGTTATAATCCAAAATTAAAACTGTCCTGGAGAACAATGATAGTTTTGCTTGCTCTCTAGTTGTGTATTAGATGCAGTGGGATTTGTAACTTTAGTACCTGCATTCCTGTGCAAGGCCTGTCGTCTTCGGTGACTAGCAGGATCAATTGTTCTTGCACCGTTCACCTGAGCATGTAAGTGTTGGTGGAGGGTGTCTGACCGGTCCCCACACTGGAAAGCCATGGCCCTTTTTAGCACTGTTTTGGGATAGTTTGTTCCCAGTGTCTGGGATAGTTCTTCTGTGTTTAGTACTCTCTCAAGTACCTAGTTGGAAGCAAATCCTGGTTTTGAGCAGCAGACGTGGTAGAAGGCCCCCAGTGTTTTATTTTCTCCTAATTTGGAGGAAGCCTGGATCTCCTGATAATGTGAAAGGAAATTAAGCCTCCCAGTTGTACCTACTTCATTCTTTATTGTAGGCAATCATAATCTGCCACAGATGAGTAGGCATGTATTGTTCCCAACCCTCTGGCATATTGAGGACAACAGAGAGAAACAAAGGGCAGAACTGCTTGCCTCATTACAGTCTAAAGTTTTAATTTATTTCTTAGCTTTTCAGTCAGCCTAGCATATATAGAATACACAATTGTGTAATCATCAGCCTTGAAATGCAAAGCGTCTTCTACTTCCATGCTTTATTTATTATTCCGTGCTTTATTCAGTGTATCTTACTGAGGGATGCACCGATATATGCTAAAGGAAGAGGAGTGTGAGTTAAATTAACCAAAGAAGAATGAATGATTTGCAAGCAGAGTAGCATCATTCTTCTAAGTTTCTGAAGGGTTTTTTAAAACACAAATTAGTTAGTCTCTCAGCCCCTCTGAAATAAAGATCCTTTTACACAGGGCTGAGGCCAGGAGAGACTGTTACATCATTTAGTCTGACTTTCCCCTTAGTGTGTGCCAGGCAAACGCTCCCTTAACATCTCTCACACACAACCTAATGTAGCTTTTCCTACTGAGGACTTGATCTGAAAGAACTGTATGCTGCAGGGCAGGTCGCTGGCTTCTAGATGCTAGACCCTCTGGTATGGGGTACAGCACACTGTCAGGTATGTGGGCATCCGACACAGTGCTTGGGGAAGATCAGTGCCTTGGACAGGGATCTGCAGCAACTACGTGGAGCTAGGAGGGCTAAGGAGAGAGTTGAGTCCTCAGCCTCATGTCTCGCCAGAGCTTAGGTATTTAGCCCACACCTTCAGGGAAATGTTTCTTTCCATTTGCTCATAGCCTGCAGCCTTCTTCTGAAGACAGGACAAAAATGATTTGTAAATTTTTTTTTTCTTATTTTTCCCAAAACCCCAAGCAAAGCTGATTGTCCTTTAAAGTGTAGGCAGTATTGCATTTCTCTTATCATCTGGAGAGACAGAGACTGACAGATTTCACCTTGTTGGAGAATATCCAGACTTCCAGGGAAGGAAAGGGAGCCTAGGTTTACTGCCAGCCCTCTTTGTCTCCCATGAAGTGGATAGACAGTAGTATTTCCTGATGATCTCTCTTTCCTCTCTAATGAGCAGTGGGACATTTTGACTAGACTGATAACCTGAGATAGACATTGATTATCCTGTTCTTGCCCAAACAGGGACACTAAACCTGTGAGGCTTTACCTGATGGTGGAACTCAAAAGTTGGTTAACTTGTAGGCATGTTGAGTGGTTTAGGCCACCAAAAAATTGCTAGGATGATATATTCTGTGTCCTCAGAGAGATTGTAGAGTAGGTTACCTTTAGTAGAGATGGAAATGCTTGAAATGAGTCCTTTATATTTCCCTATGAACTGACTCGGCTTGGTTAGAAAGTCCTAAGAGCATATTGTGTCAAATCACTTGCACAGAAGGCCTTTTGCAAGGTTTAAATATTCCAGGTTTCGTAAGTCCTTAATTACTACAGTTTAACACTTACATGTTTTTAAAACATCAAACAAATACTAGAAGCAAAAAGTAATAACATAGAAATTACATTTGCAAAAAGTTCATTTCCCCTAGACTATTTTTTGAAAATATTTTTCAAGTTTGTTTTTAAAGCAAAACCTTTGCCCATTAATCTCTGCTGAAACATCATCAAAACGTACAGTACAAAGGGCTGGTAAATTACTTGTAATCTGTTCCATTCTTGCCAACTGTGAGTCAGCGCTGTCTATCATTTTTGCCAAGATAGCATAGTATTTTTTATGTGACAGCACTAACGTCCTCTCTACAAATTACTGCAGAAATTATAGAGTACATTAAAATTATAATGTAGAAAAACATCCTGTGTAAAGAGAATCCTTTTAACATAAGACATAGGACTTTGATATCAGGATATACTGCACAAGGCTTGTCTTTACCTCTCTTGGGAATTAAAGTTACTTTATTCTCAATTATAACCAGTTAAACTACATGGCTAAGAAATCTTATATAGTGGTGGAGGTAGAGCGAGAAAAGGGGAGAGGTGCATGTTTGTCTTAACCTCAACCACATCTCCTATCCCAGGGAGAGTTTTGTTCCAGCTAGGGATTTCTTCCAAAAGCATGTGTTAGTGACTGAGCAAGGTCACGGCTTTAAAAGTTGGCACTCCTGAGCATCTCTTTGGATGTTAGTGGAGGTTAGACTCCCTAGTACCTATGTCACTTAAAATGAGAATAAGGCATCCTGTGGAAAAATTTAACCTTGGATTTCATTCCTTTAATTGCTGCATTTCACTCCTGTCCCTTTGAATAACTCTTTTAAACACTCTTGGTTGGAATAACTTTGAGGGTCCCTTTCAGTACCAGTCCCTTCTTTCCCTGCTTTCCCATTTGTTCCTCTGGGCAAAGTGGTTCTTGTAACTAAGAAAAAAGGACTTTTGGGATAATTACAGCATCACTTTTCGGGATGATAACTGATACTTCAGAAGCTTTCCAACTCCAATGTTGTTAGCACTGTATCAACAATCAGTGTCTAATTATTTTTTTTTTATTCCTCCTTTATTATTATACCACTTGAATTGTCACATAATGATTTTGTAGTGTTCCAGAAGAGGCAAACTGTGTAATTCTTTTATTTTTTTGTGACTTAAATGAGATTTGTGGCAAAATGAATCTTAGGGTTCTATTGAAGTTTGCTGATCCCTACTGCTTATTCCCTTGCTTCATTCTAGTCCATGATACTGAAGAGTGGTGTGGTGGAAATATTAATACAATTATAAGTAAAGGATGGTGACTTCAGAAGGTAAATGACCAATTACAGTCACTTTACTCTATAAGAAATTAAAAATCAGGACTTGCAAAATGGTCTTTTAAAAGAGTATCTGTCATGATCTGTAGGAGACTGTTTAGCAGGAAGCTTGATCTGTTTAGAAGCGTTGCAGTCTAACATTAGTTTTTATGGCAGAGGGAGTCATACTTGAATTTATTTTTTTTTTACACACTTTTTCCCCCTCAACTATAACTTGAAGACTTGTGCTGCTAGTTTTAAATAATGTGGCTTAGGGGAAGTGTGTTCAGATCAATCACTCCTGAAGAGAAACGATGTCAGGGAGATCTTAATGAAATGGTTTTTTGACATCTGATAGGTCTTTTACTGTTACAGTGGTTGGGCAATCAAGTGAATTCTAATACGCTGGTGACTGCTTTGCTATCACTGCAAAACGGATGTATCAATTATCTTCTCATGCTTTACGTTTAATGGTCAGATCAGCCTCTGCACTGCAATTTTAGTTTGTTTTTAGTGTACCCTTTTTAGTCGTCGTTCTAGATGGCATATTTCAGATGAAGCTGCTTTATTGAATCTCTTTGGGGAAATTAGAGGAGAAGGGGGAGATGAGAATTCAATTGTTAATGCAAAAATGTGCTTTGCTAAGTTACTAAGAGAACTACTTTTGGGACGCTTGTTGCTGCAGCGTGTGTGGATATGAACGTGTTGATCAAGCACCAAGCCATTTTTTGCAGACCTTCCCCTCTTTTTTCCACAAAAGGAAAAAAAAAGAGCATCTATTTGTATACATGTATATCTAGGTTTTCTTTTTGATTGCTTTATTTTCATCCTTAATTCTATCACTTTTAGACAGCAGTGGTAGGGTTTTTTGCTTTCACTCCCTTGTTGCACAGCTTGGCATAGATGTGTTTTGAGTTATCCTTCAGTGAACAAGTACAGGCCACTGATTTCACAAAAAAAAAAAAAAGTGCTGAATGAATCATCCTGCTTTTCTCCCTCTTCCTTTTTTCCCCCCCCATTCTTCAGCTTATTTGTATTGCCTGAAAAACAGCCTTGCTGTGAAGTTTTGCAGAAGTTCATTATATAATCTCCAAGCTTGAGTTGCTGTCAGCATTCTGTAGTGAACTTGCCATGGTTGCTTTTATTCTTCTCCAGTTTGCTGTGATAATGGTTTCCAGTACTTTTGTGATATCTTCTTCATTTATCTGGAACCACAAAAGAGACTGAGGACTCGTAACAGATGAAGCTGTTGTGGAGGTTCAAACTGTGTGGTAGGTGAAGCTCATGTTTGTATTTGCCTGCCCTGGTGGCAGTGAAGTAAGAATAGTAACTCGCCTTTTGATGTTTCCTTTATGTTAAAGGGAAATTTCCCTGTTCCTCTCCTGGAAAATTGCTGTGTGCAACTCCAGTGTGAAGACTTTTTATGCGTTTGATTACATTGATTAATTAAGCAGAATTCATGTCCACAGCAGGAATCTTTTCGTCTTTGTTGTTAATCACTGTCAATTTTGCCTAATTAAAATCCTCTCAATTTTTAAAGACTGTATCAAGTCACCAATTTTGCTATGAATGTTTGAATCACCCACTCGTTATTTACCTTTGAGATTTAACTGTTGCTGCATGCAATAATGTTAATAGTTGTAACCTAAAAAATAATGAAGCTTGGAACTTCTCCAGGTTTAAACAGCCTCAAACAACCCAAATTACATCCTTTTATACTTGAGATGTCTTTGCAGTTTACTCTTGTGCTTAAATATGTTGGAGGTACTTACTGTTTGTTTAGGCTAGTACATAATTTTTACCTCTGTAAAACAAGGCACAGTGTTCTAGTATTGTGTTTCATCCTGTCACTCCTGCACCCTAGTTGCTTCCCTCACCTCAGCATCTGTGCCCCTGAGAGAAGTAACTACCCCAGCTCCTGATGTTGCCCCCTTTCAAGCTGTCTGCCCTCTCGCCCTAACCCTCAGTTGTCTTACTGTTTTCTGAACTTTTCCATGTCCTAGTAAAAAAAAAAAAAAAAAGTCTGACACTCCAGTGTCTGTTAAGAGTAATTCATTTTTACGTGTCTCTCAATATTTTTTGTAAAATGTGTGAACAGAGTGGGAATTACTTGGAAGATGATGCAGGCTGTTTTTTCAAATAATGAATTCTTTTCAGTGTGATTTTTTTTTTAAAAAAAAAACAAAAAAACCAAACCACAACAGTGACTATAATCTAATGTATGATTAATAACAAATTAAGCATGAAAGAATCCTCTGCACCAGCACAAAAGCTTTTTGATGAATATAATGTTCATATTGCAGCATTATCCCCTAGTTCATGGTAATTATTAAATTTCAAAGTATCTGAAAGAGAAGATGGAGCAACTGTGTTTCTAATGAATCTGTAATGAGTTCTAAGGCTGGGCATGCAGAGTTGAGGGATTTGCATAATAATTATTATAACTGGACTAAAACTGTAGCGCTATAAAGTTCTTTTCCAGAAGAAATTAGAATTGTCTTAAAATTCAGTGATACCACAACTGTAACTAACGAAAAAGAACTATAGGGAAGATGAAGTGATGGCACTTCATTTCTGCATGTGTAAAAATGTGCCTGAAAGCAATGGATTTTATGGACTGTATAATTACAAAGAGATAAATTTGAATTTTTTACTAATTAGATCTCCTTCAGCCAATATTAAGATGCGGAACAGCTGAATAACTGAGAAGCATAGAATGTAGGTAAAAACCTTCTTAGCATCCTTACTGATAAATTGAGACAATCCTTTTTTTGGTATGAGTATCATCAAGAAAGGCGAGATTGTTTGATTTCAGTTGCAGGAGGAAGGTCTTTACTTAGCTATAATGTGTTGTATGCTAACATCGGTGGGTTTCTTTCTGTTCAGTTTTACTTTCTACTTAGATTTCTTATAGTATATAGTGAAGGGTCCGAAACTACATGTATTGATTTTCTATAACATAGCAAGAAAGAGCTCACAACTTGTATCTTGACTAGGACTAGAGGATTCTGAGGGCTCTGAAATAATAAGCTGGAAATTCTGATTTTCTTATGATACTGACTTTGATTTTATATTTCAAAAATAGTTTTCCAGGCAGCCATGGTTTTACAACAAAATTACTTCATCTATATGCTGCCCATATTGATTTATTCCATCTTTTGTCCTGTCCGGGTGTGTTTTTTACTTGTAAAAGTGTAGCATTTTTTTTCAGGTATTAAACAAACCCTGTTTCATCTCCAAATGTGATGACTGGGGAACTGCAGTATTAGGCTTGCGATTTAAAGCACTGTGCTGGCCTAACCATCATAACTGTGACTGAAAAAATAAAGCTCTTGTTATTCTTCTCTTTGGTGTTTTTTCTCCTTCTGCTCTGTCAAGTGGTTGCTTCTTGCTGCTGGGCCTGGTCTCACAGCTGGGTTGGGTCTCTTTATGTCAAGATTCTTTCTGCTCTGGTTTTCCCCTAACACTTGCTGCTGGTAAACTCACAATCGTTCTATGACTTCACTGATTTCATTTCTCCAGAATGTGCTCCCAAGAGCATTTTCTGCTGCTCTCTGCCTCCTGATGTTGCATCACTTGCATGTGTCCAGATTTTTCAGTTCCGACCCTGGTTTGACTTTGCTGGGTGGGAGGTGCACTGATAGTGCAGTCAGTTCCTTGGAAATGTTGAGGACAGTGAGGGAAAGTTGCTGAGGTTCACCCCATCCCAAAAACTCCCCCTGATGTGTAAGGATGGATAGGACTCTCTAAAACTCATTTGTAGGCCTCTTATAGAGTGAGTTCCTTGTGAAGGGGTGATTGGACAAATAATAGGAGTAGGTCAGCCATTATCCATTTACCCATATATCCCAGAAGGTGTTCTTGTATCTGAGGTTTTTTCTAATACCAGTGTTGACTTAAAGAAAGGCAAGAGGGGAAGATGGTGGATGTTCTCCAGCAGTGCAGGGGCAATAACTGACAGGTTATAAAAGCCTGTGTGAAGTCAGGTGGTTCCTCACCAGGCGTAGCAGGTATTGTCACATTTCATTCAATTTCTTTTGCCTTCCAGAGGTACCTAAGTCAGGCCTTTCCTTTTCTTTTTTTGGTGCCCTAGATGTAAATGTACCAGGGTGATCCGCTAGTCTTACACTGGTGAGGGATTGAGGACAGCAGCTACCGCCAGTTCTCAGAGCAATTTCCATGTCTGTGGTCAGCAAAACTGACCAGCTCACCTCAGCTTCCAAGTGCAGGCTAACGAGGTAGTTCATCTCAGTGAGAGGTCCTTCATGCTGTCCTTCATGCTATCTTGTTGTCATGGTCAAGCTCTTACAAAGATGGCAGGCTCTTATTTTCTGACCTCCCCATGTCCAGACAGAAATCTTGATGTTGAATGGGGTCAACATTGCATAAGGAGTCAGGAAGCACATGGGTTAGCACCGTACTCATCCCAGTCTCGTGGCTCTAGGACTATACAGAGGAAGTTGTCACTTATTTAAAACCTGAAATTCCTCAAGTAATGTCTTTAGATTTATGAAGTTTCTTTTTTTTTGAAGCTCTTTCCTGTCTTCTATGTCTGGAGCAGCCTGAGTCCAGATGAGGTGACTTGAGCTCACAAAAATATTTAATTTGTATTGATGTACCTCTATGGCTGACCTAAATTGCTCTGTTAATAGTGTCCAGAACTGTGAATGACTTGATTAGGAAAAGAAACTCTGATAGATAAACTTCTTATTTTCTTGAAGAATAATCTGGCTTCTTTGAAGTAGCCTTACTTTTGAATCATTACTGTGATATTATTTGTGTGTGTTTCTGTACTCTAAAAATGTTTTCTTTATAATATGTTCTCTAACAAGCTTTGTCAAGTACTTCTTGCTTACGTGCAACTTTAGGAGCATTTTGAGATGGAAATGCATATGTTTTCTACAAGTAAATGGTAGTATTTTGAAAATGCCCATCACAGGTTTTAATTTATCTCAATGGAAAACAATCAAGAGATTAGCAAGCAATGATTTTTGTCCCCAATTCCCATATCAGAGCTGTTTGTGTTAACTAGATAAAAATCATTCTGAGGCAATATGTGCAAAGGCCTGTTTATTAGCAAGAAGGATAAAGTTATCCTCATTTGACCTGAAATTTTTTTTGGTTTGTGCTTTTACCAGATGCTTCTAAAGCATTTAAATGTAAAAATAATTTATATTTGAACTGCAGTAGCATAATTTTATCTTCATGTTTTGTGGTTTATTGCTTAATTTAAAAATCTGTAAGAAGTAAAGGTAATATTAATAAAATAGTGCCGTTCTTTCAAAAAAACATTACTGCTACTGCGATTCATACATTTTTAAGTTTCATCAGAAAACAGTGTTATTCAGTAAAGAAAATTGTGACTTTGTACTTCTTAAAATTATTATAAACATAAATCCATCTATGATTGCTTTTGTGAGTGTCGCGTTAAAGGTATTATACAGAAGGACTATTGTCATAGCTTTGCTATCTCATTTGAGCCCATTCTGTGTATCCCAGTTGAACCCCAGCACCACTACATTTTGTATCTGATTTCCCTTCCGTATGGGTTGTCATTAAGAGCAGTTTAACCCTCTGACCCCTCGCGCTCTCCTTGTTACATCGTCTTGTGCAAGTTACCTACTGTGAGCGATGAATGCTCATCAGGAGTTGAAGCAGTAGGCCTCTGGACTCTGTCTGGGAGTTTTATGCAGGTGGACAAAGGAGCTGTGATTGACGCAGAGATTTTTGCTTCTTTTTTTTTCCAGTGGCAGTAGTGTGAACACTATCTGAACTTTTGATTCAAACTGCAGTGTCTCACCCCATCGGTAATTTGTTCTGGAATTCTCTATGTCAAATCTGATACAGTCTTCATGGAAGAGATGAGAGTCCTTTTAAATCCTGGAATGAAAAGATTGTTTCTTTAGAAAACCAGAGTTTTACTCCTTCTTCCTGACAACAATTTTAAATGGATGCTGTCTTTAATTGTCTTTATTTTTATGCAGTATGCTGATGGTTTGGCGCTGTTTTGAAGCAGAGCTTTAGTAGCATCACTGAATGCTATGGGAGATTGTTGAACTCAAAATGCATTATTATTGGAGAAAAGGTTTAATTGCTCTGGAAGAGCAGTTTAAAGGGAGGTCTTGGACTTGTAGTTTTGCTCCCCAAGAGCTGGAAGTGCTGAGAGGTGCTGATCTCAGCAGATGACCAGGAAAAAGGATTAAAACAGAACATCATCAGTGAGAGAACTGGTAACTGAACTTACTAAAAATGAACAACAGGGTGAGTAACAGGGTAGATGGCTTTTTTCTTTCGCTTCTCCAAGCGTACACATGCCTTCTTTGGAAGGAGGGATCTTTCTGTCTTTTATGAGGAATATCACACCTAGATAACATAGAAGTGCTTGAAACTTGTATCTCAAACTTGGTTTGTGGGTTTCTTGAGAGATTTTAGTGTTTTTAAGATAAGTCGGTTGTAAAGACGCTTCTGCTAAGGTGAGTCCCTTCTGCTCTTTGTGTTTTGTGTTGCATTGGTTCTTAAGGACATACTGTTTTTCTTTTTATCTCTTCGTTCCACTGATAAATCAATAAATGTTTCAACTCAGCTAAAGCTGATCAGAACAGAAATAAGTTTTTCAAGGGGCTTTTTGAGTGATCTCTTTTCATTTTTTCATTACTTCTGCTAGAAAGTCTGAAAACATTGCGCTTGGAGGGCAGAAGAATTTCCCTTAAAATTTTAAAGGGAAATGTGAAAAATTATAGCAGAGAAATCTAAACAAAAGCGTTGAAATACCATTTGACTCGTGCTGGTATTTGAGTGTTCCCTGTTATACCTTATGGAAAATGACTTGCCTGTGATGAGTTGTGCTGAGGCAGCACTAGAAACAGCTGTTCACACTGAGACTGGCCTTTGTGTGTGTTGGCTGTGTAAGTGTCTGAGGGGATAGTAGTGTTGAGCTGCAAGCCTATTAGGCAATTGTCGTAGTTCAGCCCCGATCAGGACCAGACTATGCAGTCTCTCTCTCACTCCCCCCACCCTCCGAGAGAACGGGGAGATGCACCAACTGCGAATCCACTGAACAAAGGGGAGCAACTTCTAGCAGTTTCCTACAGAAGCTACCACCTTAGGCCCCCCTCACTAAAAAAACCACGACAGCAATGCAGCTAAAACAGGATTTTGCCAAAATTATTTATATTGGCTATTCTTTCAAAGATGCAGAGACCTCAGTGTCCATACAGAACAGACAGGGAAGTTTGTTTTGTGCCAGGGGATATCCCAGTTTCTGTTTTGCTGTCTTCCCCCTTCTCTTCCAACAGTTATCTATCAGATATAAAACGAAGCACCCTGGTGCCTCCTAACCTCTCTCTCTGCAGCAGTTCCTGTGCTGTGATATGCCTTGACATGCCTCCTTCCCCAAAGGCTGCCTTCCCTATGAGCCTACATTAGCTGCAAGTGTTCTGCATGTGGTTTATGGGTTAAGGTAAATGCTGACGCTAATGCTATAGGGACATAGACAGCCGATGCAGATACTGAACGCTGTGACTGCAGATAGATGAGACACCTTTGTTAACAGTCTTTTGAAGAAGGGTGAATGAAAGTGGGGAAAAAAGAGGAAAAAAGCAGCTCACAAGCAGAGTCCTGCTGAGAGGATGACAGAAGGGAGAGTTTATTTCTGTGGTATGTACCAGCCGATTAACTTTTTGCTTTGACCTCTGCAAGTTACACTCTTGCTTTGAGGAGAGTTTGAGGGCCCCCTTGGTAGGCATTGTCAATCACTGTCAGTTGACAGATCTGCCACCTAGGGTGCCCTGCCCTCCTCCAACTGTTGGCATGTCTCAAATCGCTTTTGGGGGAGGGGTGGTGTATCCCTGTGCAGGAGACTGGAAAGCAATCTCCCCGAACACTGACTATTTCTGGTATCGAGGATACCTGCTCTGAACTTCTGAATCATTCTGGTCCTTCAGGTAACGTGATGATCCGGGCCATGACCTGTGGTGAAATGTGCATTGGCAGGATGCAGTGTATTCTCTTCTACAGCTGAGGGGTAGGATTTGGTTTCACCTCGGTAATGCTTTTAGAAATTAGATACCAGAAATTACCTTAATTTTGGTTATGTGTTTAATAAGCTTAGGCTGTGGGTCTGTTGAAGCAGTGTGTGTTTTGAAGCAACAAACTGAGCAGTTAGATGCTTGGATTCAGATCCTGTCTCTGCCTCATAACCTTTCAGCATCAGCTGATGCAGTGCCCTTGCCTTTCTGTCTGTGTAAGTGTGAAATGGTGAAACAGTTCCTCTCTCTCTAAAGAACATCACTTAGTTTTTGGGATCCAGCAGCAAATGGTGCTCATTTAAAGGCAGGACCCTGAGCAGCTCCTTGGCACAGGAACATCCTCGTGGAGAAAAGTAACATGCAGCCATCATCTGGAGGCTGCTGGCTAGGGATCATCTGATCCTGGGCAGAAGCCTGAGTAGCCTGAGACCTGCTGTCTTTTTTTGCCAGGAGGTAATTCCCAGAGAGGTCTTCCATTAACTATCCTGGCTGGTAGAGAAGAAGTTTCATCCACTCACTGCTTTAGGCAAAAATGAGAATCCTTGCTTTGTTTCAGCAGTTGTAGTGGGCAAAGCACGCTTACAAGAGGCTGAAATTTTCCCTTAAATACAGTCCAGACGTACGAGCTGTCACTTTACTCCGAAGTTCCTTGATCTGAAATAATTGTTGTTCCCATCAGCTAGAATTCCCATTGTGGTGGCCAAAGTATATTGCTGCCCCTGTGTTTTTTTGTAAGAAGTTTTTTTCCTAAAATAGACTTTTTTGAACAGTCAATTATTTTTTTTTTCCCCTCTGTTGTCCATCTGGTCCCTTCCGCCACATCTGGAATGCTGTGATTACCCAATCCACAGCACCAGAGATAATTTAAGAGTCTTAAAAAACCAGCAGAAGTTTGTGGAAAGGATTTATAGCCTATTATGGTGCCTGTATGTTTTTCCTCTGCCTAAAGAACTGTGCTGTTTCTAAGGATGAAATTGTCCTCAAGGAAAACTGAAGTCCTTCATAAAAATGTACTTGAGAGTATTTTTTTCCTGGAAATAATGATAAATAAAAGGTGCATTGTAGGTTAACGCTGAAATTGCGGACTCCATTTCTTCAACAGTTTAGGTCAAAAGAACAAATATTCTTCAAATAATTGACAAGCTAGGATAGACTTTTATTTTTGTTATAGATGGTACAAGGTGCATCTATGTTGTATTTCCAATGCCCTGGTAGAAAGCAGATTGTATTAACACCTTTCAAAACTGATGAAGACTCAAAACAGTACAAATCAAGTACAAGAAATCCAATGTCACTTAATGCCTTGGTCGCTAATTTCTTAGCTAACGAGGTCAGGAGATAAAAGATTAATCAAAGATGATTCTTTCTAGTCTATAAGGTGATTTTTATGGCAGGGTGACAGAAGATGTTACGCAAAGATGTCTTTCTGTTCTCCTTCATTTTGTCTGCCCCTCTGCTCCTCCTTGCAGCGTGCAAGCTCAGAAGGTCTGTCCTGCCATCTGAGTCTGGATAAGTCATTACATGCCTGGCTGACTGCAGGAGAAGGCTGGCATGCCCCAGGAACTCAGGGCAGTGGATCAGAAGGTGGCACTGTTCGCTCTCTGTAGGGCTCCTGTCCTGCCAGGGTGCTCTGAGCTGGAGACCATCCCCTGGGGTGTCTGCTGCAGAGTATGCAGCCTTCATGAACGATATATTCCTGTTTTCCAAGTAGAAAATGGATGACTACCATAGTACAGAAGGCAGGATGGAAAAAGCTTTTAGGAAAGTTCCTCAAACCATAGAGAGTGGATTTAAAGAAATCGTTACGAAGCCCAGCAGGAAGAGGTGGTAACTTCAGGCAGTAGGAGTTGAAATGTCAGTTTCCTAAATGACATACCTGGCCCTTTGTCTATTTGACCAGTTCAGCTGGCCAATGACTCTTACAGATCGTCCAATTTGGTGGGAGAACAAATGTTCAAAACTGTGTTGAAAAACTGTATGAAAACATAAATATGTTAATGCTTTTCAAAGAATCAGTTGTAGCTGTTCAAATGTCACGGAACTTCCCACAAGTCTGTGTTTTGAGCAAAGATGCAATGCCAGAAATCAAAGTCAGGCAGCTGTATTTTCCTTTGCTGCCACGCTCCACTTTCAGTTTTAGTGAAGCGATGCTCGCTTCCTGCTGCCGATTGCTCTGTTGTACCTTGTTTAAATATCTTCTGGAGAAGACCAAGAAGAATTAAGCTATTTAAAAAAATCTGAGGTTCTCTGGGTTCATTTGAAATGAATCATTATTAAGCAATTCCGCCTCACAACTTTTTAGAAAGTGGGTATTTAATTGCTGCTACTCAAATGCATTTTCTTAGGGAATGATTCTCCTCTGGACATCTCCTTTCTCTTTGGATAATTTAGTTTTAGAAATGCTGAAAATTGGGATAATGCACAATTAATAATAATAGTTACACCGCTCATTAGGGAAGTAATAGCAGACTGATGGTCTCATATGAAGCAGAGCAAAGCTTTTCTCCCCTCAGTGCTTGCCCTGACCTTGAGTGGGTCCATCTTTAAGAAAAGTCTGACACAAGTTTCCATACATTTATGCATCTGTATATATTAAGAGAAGCTTCTAAGTGATGTTTCTGTGAGGATACAGAAATGCAGAATGGTGGAGAATATTCTCCCCCCTCCCTGAATTTCTCTGCCTCTTTAATGGATTTAAAATATGATGGAGGAAACATTAGCCATCAAGAACCCAATGGAAAGGAACAGCAAGTTGAAATGAACAGCTGTAACTGAAAAAAAAAAAAAAAGAAAGAAATCAATAACTCAGGTGTTGCTTTTACAAAATTTGGAGAATTCAAATTCAGCTGAATAGTCCTTCAAAGACAGAATTTTCTTCACAGTAGATCCTATTGAATCTTGCACCAATATGTTGCTTCCGTGCCTCTGGAAATTTGTTTGTGCTTGTAATCCTGTCTGTCTAAGGCTAATCTAGGCCTTCCTGTGCTACTAAATAGGTAGATATAATAAGCAGTCTATTGATTTGTGTTACTTTACCTGGTTTCAGAAGCACTTATTATACCAAATAGCTTTTACTTTGCTGGGCGCTCTACCTCATCTGTTTTTGCTGCTGAGTTTTCATGCAATAGTAAGCATCTTATAGTGCTTACTTTCTGAAATATGCCTTTTTGTTTGTTTGTATTCTGACAATGTATTCATTTTCTTTCAATTTACGTACGGTTTCTGATCTTTCATGTGTTATTCTTTTCAATATAAAGCATTTTTCACCCAGCTGAGTATTCATAAGTCCTTGCCAGCTATTTATGATTCACTAAAAGCCTATTTTCTATTTCACACATCAGTTTGCATTGCAGGTAGGGTGGAATTTGTTATGTATTTGTGTGCTGTTTCCTCCCAAAAAGCATGCCCAGTGTCTCATTCAGGCAAATCCTTTAATTCTCACCACTTCACCGCTGGGAGGTTACAGCTGTTTAGCTGGTCATGTTCGTGGACCTGGAAGCATTTTGCAGAGGTACTTGACTCAAACATCCAAATTTGTTTTCCAATCTCTCTCTCTCTTTTTTTTTTTTATTTATTTTTAAATTCCTTTCTATCTGGTTCTGCATATGTCACAGTCATTTCTTCCAGGGCTTGTCAGAAGCTTTGGTGAGTTCAGCCACTATAGAACCGTTAGGCAGTTGCCAAACAAGTGTGTATGTGGTACAGAGAAAGGAATGATAAATATTAATGATTAAATCCTCCTCATATCCATCTTAGTATATGAGGAATGACCATTTTAATGCAAGTGACTATGAAACCTGTCCGTTGAATGATTTATTTTATGTAATCTGAAATCCTGTAATCTGGTTTAAGATTACACAAGTTTTGAAGTCACCTAGCCGTTACTTCAGGTATGTTTCTGCAGAGAATAACAATCTGTTATGAGTTAGCATTTACAGAATAAGCAGCTTTATAAGGCAGTTGTTTCAAAACAGGCAGCTTTATAAGGCAGTAAAATTTCAAAAGCTAACCACAAAACGATCCAAGGACTGAATCTTAAGATCATCTTTGGCTGGGTAGAGATACAGCCCATGTACTATGCTGACTTGATAGCTTGATAAGACTGACCTGAATTGACTAGAGGGTTTAGACTGATTGACTGACTTGACCGAAATAATATCCTTTGGCCCTTTCTTTTATTTTTAAGTGACATCCTTTGGCTTCGTCAGAGTTGTAGTCCTGAGGTAGAACTTCACTGGGATACCCCTTCTCCTGTTGTCTCTGTATGCTGCTGTTCCAGCAGTTTGATCCAAAGCTGCTGTATGTGGTCTCTGAAGTTCATTAAGTTCATGAACTACTTCCATAGTTGTGTCTCTCTGTGTGTATATGTAGTGTGTACATATATGTATGCTGTTTGCCTAAAAGGCAAGTAGTCCTACAGTACTTGTTACTGGGAACTCCCTGTGTTAATTTCTTGTGGGTCTCCTCTCGTTGTTATTCAACTGTGACTTTTTGGTCTGTGGCTGTGGGCATGGTTGTGCTAGATTTACCTCTGTGGTAGAAACTAAATAGCTTTTCTGTGTTAGTTGCATTTTCATGTAAGCAATATATTCTATGTTAAATTCCCAGATCCTCCAAGTCTTCCTCAAACTTTACCTGTTCTTTTAATTTGGATAGGGAATAAAGAGTCTCCATAGGGTTCTGAGGATTTCCACACCCCTGCAAGTTAATTTTGTCCCCTCCTTAGAACCGGCCAGTATTGCTTATCAAGCATCGGGGTCACTGGTGTCGAACCACACTGCTGTGAGCTGAGGCATTCTGGTTTCTCCCAGAAGCAAAAGCAGACTTCTTCTGAGAGGCACTTAGCCCGAAAAGGGAGAGGGTTTCCTAGAATTTTAATCATACCCCTTATGTTT
This sequence comes from Chlamydotis macqueenii, assembly GCF_036417535.1. Taxonomy (NCBI): domain Eukaryota; kingdom Metazoa; phylum Chordata; class Aves; order Otidiformes; family Otididae; genus Chlamydotis; species Chlamydotis macqueenii. The sequence continues at coordinate 97,544,170 of NC_141558.1, read as the reverse complement.
TCACCCAAACTAATGTGCTTTAGAGCTGTGCTAATTGACCTGATGTTCTGGTTTTAGATTCCTGGTAGTAACCCTCAGAGCTAATTTACACAATGTGCTTTGAACTGAACTTGGTAATGCAAATATAATGTCCTATTAGCAAACTATGAATGCTTCCTACTGGGATTTGTACAGTGATTCTGAGCTCATTATTACTGTCATTCAGTGCTGTGGATGAGTAGAGGAAAAATAATTAAACAAAATAGTACTTTAAATCCCGAAAGGAATGTAAAATCAACAAAGTTGAAAACCCAGAAGTCTTAACTTGTGTTTAATATATACACTCTGTGGAAAGGGAGGAGAGAGCACAAGTTTGTGTTAAACACTCAGCATAGCAACCCAACCTAATTGGATGGAAAAATTGATACACAGTGAATCATGTATTCCCCCCAAATGATTCCATATTTCTCTGAATTTAAGACTGATACTGTTACATGGAAAATGGTGTAAGAAGTATTTTCTTCTAATCCTCCTTTAAATATAAGTCATCTTCCAAAAGTGTTGCTTGGGGATTTAGCTGTGTGACTCCTGCTGATACCACTGGAAGTTTCACGGCTAAAATGCACAAACAGCGCTTTAAAAAAGCCTCTTGCAATCCAGCCCCGTGGAAGTATTGCTGTGTGAGCATTTCTCATTTCTACAACTTGACCTGGTGCGAGCAGCAAAATCTATGGGAGACCTTAAAGTTCAGAAAACTGTTGAGTGTTCCTCAACTTTGCATAAACAGGCCGGTACAAGTCAACTTCTATTAGACTGTGGGCATTTTGGTCCAACCTTTAAAATTCATTTGGGGAGGGGGGGAGGAAAGACAGGCAAATCACTCTAACTGTTCAACTGATGTATCAGTCTGTCAGCCAAGCAAAGAGGCAGAAGCTGAATTGGAAAAAAAATACTGTCCAGTCTGGTGCTATGTAGCACTTGGCTCTGCTCAGACTTGAAGAGAGTGCCCTAGGAAGTGGGCTGTAATGTGCTCAGCAGCTGCAGACCAGCTCAGATCAACTGATTTCCCCTTGGGGTCTGTTATTCCACCAGCACTTTCCAAGCTGCTCTTCATTATGACTTTTTTTTTTTTCCTTTTATGACTCCATCCACTCATCTTTCTGGCGCTACTCCAGTCTGTTCCTGGGCAGACTGTCTCTCTTACACTATTAACTGCGCAATAATTAGAGCAGATAACTGAGCAGGAAACCCAAGTGATCCTCTCTATGTTCAGGCTGTGGGACTGGTGGAACATTTCATTCCCTAGGCATCACAGCCCAAATTTGGTGTGGTCCAGCTAGTGGCTTGCAGACAATTCCATCTACCTGACCACCTTTTACATGAAGGAGTGATGAGAAACAGGTGGGTGTTGTCTGAAGAGCTGATTAGTTTCTCCTGAGCGTGGCCAAAAGAAGTAAGAGTTATTACTGCTCTTGCACTTTAGTGAGACTAGAAGGTTGAGAGAGGAGGCATAAAATCTCAATTTTGTATATTTTGGAGCAGCCTCATAATACTGCTGGTGCAGTTAGTTTTTGGGATGTCCTGAAGACTTGGACCTTGTCTTTTACCAGAGTTGAACTTCTAGCTCATATCTTCAGAACATAAGAAATGAAAACTTTCCAGGTGCCACAGAAAAAATAATTTCAGTGATGAAGATTAGATCATCTAAGCATGTGAATTCATACCGAAAGAACATTTGTTATTAGAAAATGTAGAAAAAGTGCATTGGCCACTGGGAAGTTTTTTCGTCATCACCAGAATGACCAGTAAGGTCTCCACAAATTACTGACTTGGGAGTACTTATTAGATTGTGCTAAAAGTTTTCTTTTCTGGCAGGAGCTTAAGCACTGCAAGTTTGGTATGGAGAGCAAAACTAGAAGTAGAACTCTCTGTGGTAATGAATGATTTACAGCTTAAGGGAAAGAGCAAAGCTGACAAAAAGAGGAATTTGAAAGGCAGAGGAGTGAAAAGAAAAAAGAACGGAGGAGAAAGAGACACAAACAATGTAGTCTTAGGAGTCAGGGAGGGAGACAGCTTAAGTAATATGTCAGATAAAATGTAAAAAAAAAAATTATAGTAAAAAAATCAAGAAAAGTGTCAGCTCCACCAGAAATGGTTATTTTCACTGAAATATAATAATTTATATTTATAATAATAATAATTTTTAAAAGCTACTGCATTAAAACATTGTGCTGCTTTGTAGAATGAATCCACTTATCCTACTTACAGTCTAGCAGTGCTGAGACTCCATGTGAGGGGCAAGATCTTTAATGTCCTCCTTTTGTGGACATTACTCAAACAGAGGTCTTAGAGTTTAATTCAAATAGAAAGTTTTCCATTGATGCTGAAACTGCTTCAATCTACAAAGAGATTTTGAACTAGTAATAAGCTGCTTTTTTCATCATCTCTCTAAGCAAAGTATGAATTAAGTATCTCTCTGCTGAAAAAAGGTTACAAGGAGCTCAAATATTTCATAGTTTATCCAGATAAGGGGAAGATGCAGATTTGTTCCTGCCTTTGGTGACAGAAGAGGGTATCAAGGAAAAAAATAGATATGAACTATAGAGTAGTTAGGTGGAAGTTACATGGTTGCCTGCAATGTAGTAGGTTTTGTCTTCCATTGGAATGGCTTTGGAATCTCTCATTTATTGTGCAGTTGGAAGTGGTGTGCACAACTCATTTATAAAATGTCGTTTATCATTTTAAGGGAAGTCTTGATGCCTTCATTGGGACCACATTAACTTAGAGATATTAAAGCTGTTGCTTTCAAGAGCTTTAGTGTAGCAGAGTTTTGCACTAGAAAGTTAATGAGAGAGCTAACAAGGATTTTATAGCGTAAGCAATATTTTTAAGTCAGCCAATTAAATTAATGATCCTGTCTTGAAAGCCGTTCAAAAAAAGTCTGTCCGCTCAACAGAGCACACTTGTGTCTGGGACTCTGCCCTTTTGGGTGCTGAGGATTAGTGCGAACACTTAGTGCACATACGTTCTTGTAGCTACATCTGTTTTGCTCAGCTGCCGTAATTTTCCCAATTACCTTTTGTAAATCACTGCTCCAGCTTTTAATGTTAGTAGCGGAGAGGCTTTTAAGGTGTCACTGCATGTTCATGGTCAAAAGCATCATGTTTACATTTGTATGTCAAGTATAGCCAAATATTACCCGTGGGTTTAATGAAACTCGTAAGCAGTTGTATGCAGGTTGCATAACGCCAGGAGGAGGAGGAGGCCAGGGCAAAGATTGTTAGGGATTAAGGAAAGCGATATATTAAGGCTGTCTGCTTTACTCCTTGTGCCTGGAATGGCTACAGAACAGTCTGCTAAGCCTCTCTGCTGGGCAGCTTCGCATTTTTTCTTTTTTAGAAGTCCTGTAATTGCATTGCAGAAAAGATGCCTTGTGTAGCCAGCAGCAGCCAAGTCGTTCACAAAGGGTTTCTGAGAACTGCAGTGTATCAGATGATGTGGGACACTTTACTTTTCTGAATTGCTGCTCCTTGTCAGCTATTTTTCAAAAAAGGAAGTGCTGCTTCTCTGTAGTTTGAAGACCCGTTCTAGATCCTTGGAGAGCACAGCAGTACAAAAACCCAAGTCAGTGCTATTTGCAGTTACCGTTTGTACGCATTGGCACAGAAGTCACTGCTTTATTTCATGTCATTTCAAGGTTGTTAAAAAATAGCTTGCAATGCTGAATATTCCTCTTTCTCATTGCTGTTGCAATTTGTATTACTTCTAACCTTCAGTATACCTTTGAGCTCTGCTTTGCTTTCTTTAAAATAATCTGAAGGACTGCTATCTTAGCAGCCATTTGTTCTACTGGAGTGAATAAAAGTGTGTGTCATCTTCCTTTATCAGTGGTAATGTTGGCTTTTTTAACATTTTTTTTTCCTGTTTTGTTGCTTTTCAAAGCTCTTCAGCTTCTACTCCGCTCTCCCTTTCATTTCTTTTAGTAGCCAGACTCTGTGGCAGCATTTGGGAGCAAAATCCAGTTTGGGGAGGGGGTTGGTTTTGTTTTTTGGGTTTTGGGTTTTTTGGTGGGTTTTTTGGTGGGTTTTTTTTTTTTTTTTTTTTTTGACTGAGCTGCAGTGCTGTGTTTTTGTTCCATAAAGAACTTCTGAGCACAATCATCTTCTGCATTAAATAGCTGTATTTGCTGAGCTACAAAAATATATTTTATCCTATGGCTGTAGGTGTCTGGGTTCTTGCTAATTTGTGTAGCCTGACTAGCCAATATCTTGAGCTGGAGGAAATATAATTAGCAGCAATGTTAAGACGAGCCTGAAATTTTGAAGAGTCATTTTGGAAAAAAATTCCTGGAGGGGTTAGTATGATTCAAAGAAATCTTTGACTGGCTTTCCTTTGTGACCTTCAATTAAAAAGCCAAAATGTGTTACTCATTTAATATAGGTTTTGGTTGCAATTCAGGCACTAAAACATTAGGTGTAGTACTGAATACCTGCAAGTTCAGTTGAACAGCCACTGTGGGAGAACTTAAACTACTGTATATTTCAGAAGCCTTGATGTTGTTGAACGGCTGTGACATATGTCTGATGGTGTATGGATCATCTCTGTTAGCCATGAGGTATCCTCTTAAGCCAAAGATTGAATTGCAATTTCACTTGCCTTACAGTTTATCTCCTCAGACAAAAAACTTTGAACGGTTTCTCCTTTTCGTAGTATGGACATTAGGCGTTGTCAGTTGTTGTTGTGGACCTTAGCCCCTGCATAAAACTTGATTGTTCTCTGTTGTTTGTCATAGGTTGCTGTATAAATGGCTCCTTCTGGATCTTTTTCTTTTATCTAACAGTGCTAAAATAAATCTTACTTTCAGGAAAAACTTGTGGCAATTCAAATAACAAGTTTGAACTCTTTCTGTGCCTATGCACATGTCAAGTCTGGTTGCCTTGTTAGTTTGTGTAATGGTTTCCAGATGATCTCTTGTGACTACTGATAATCCACAGAGGACAAGCTGGACACATGGCTCTCCTTCATGTTCAGGCTTTGCTTTGTGAAGAGAAATGAGAAAAAAAGAAAATGTCTTTTTGTTTGTTTTTGTTTTGGTGGTTGGTTTTTTGGGGTGTTTTTTGTTTTGTTTTTTTTTTTTTTTTTTTGTTGGAGACATCTGAACAGATGGTCAGCAGAGGACTGAAGTAATAGGTTGCAAACAGGCAGAGAGGAAAACTAGGTAAGAGAAAAAACATGAAAAAAATGTAAGCAAATTGCTCTCTCTCCACCCACCCTCCCTTTTATTTTTCTCCAATTGCTGAGTGAAGAATGGAATGGAAATAGGAATGGAAAGTGAAAGGAAACTTCCCTCATGGGTTTTTGGAAAGGATATGACTCTTTGAATGCTAAGGTATGTTGATAAATTACTGTGTAATGTCCTATGTGAACAGTGACTTGGGTGGCTGCAGAGAAGCTAGCAATACAGGGGGGGTCCTATCCATGTGATAGGATGGGAGAGTAAAACTCAACCCTCTCCCTGCCTGGAGGAGATTTCGGCAGCCTCCATCCCCCGAGGATGTTCTCAGTGCTGTCCTCCAGCATCCTTGCAGAAGCGGTGCCATGCAGTCACTCCAGAGCTAAAAATTGTGCATGTTTCCACACCTTAATTCATTTTCCATAATGTAAAACCTGTCTGTAATGAAGAAAACCTTTCTAGGGGAAGTTGGCTTATTTATGTCAGCGGTTTAAAGCAGAGGGATAGTTTGAGTTTTAGTTCAGTTTTCTCTGCAGTGAGAACACCTGATATTTGGCACCAAGCATGTGAAGAAGTAGGAATGGTTTTCTCCAGGTCTGCAACCAGTGTAAAAGCTTTTGGTGCACCCTAAACATTTGTGGGTTTTAAATCATTTGTGGAAAAGTAACCAAACCTGTGACGGGGGGTCTGTTCCTGGCCTGTGATTACCACAGAGGTGGTGTGTGCAGGAGAGAAGTTTAAGTTGGAAAGCATGGAGGCGCTCCTAGACCTGTGAGTGGTCTTGCACTAGTCTCTTTCTAACCCTCCCTACGCTTTATAGAGCCTCTTAAAGGATCAAGGCAGGTCTGTTGTCATCTAACTTAAGTGCTCTGGTCACTGCTGGGACATTTCACCTACCGCCCCTTTAATCTAGAAGCAGTACACTTGCTTTGATATTGCATAATAAAACAATTTGTAAAACTTCAGCTGATTTTTTTTTTAAAAGGTAGATTATTTACTGAAAGTATTTAGAAAGTAATTTGCCTCTTTCCCCCTGCTGTGTCTCGCATGTAGCACGGAAGGAAGCATTGTGTGTTAGGTTCGCCAGATTTTACAGAAATCTGAAAGAAGCTTAGAAACCCTGTGAAAGTATGATAATTCCCTTTGATTTAGGCAATTTAATAATCATGGAACTTGAAGGGTCACCTGTCACTTTGGATGAAAAGTACCCCATACAATGAAGAAGGTTCAGAGGTAAATTCTGGGAATGTCTGTTTTTGCCAATGTGCGTTTTCATGCAGGGTGATTCCTCCCCACCCTCCAGCCCTTTTCTGCTCTGCAAACCTTTTATGCTGTGTCCAGAGAGACAGAAGTGTTAAGTTGTTATAGGCAGAGCTGCTGTCACCTTCTGTCATTTATCTTTATAAGATCTACTTTTCTGGTTTATATTTCTTTGTCAAACTTCTGTTCATTCTGAGACTTCCTATACCTTATATCTGCCCTGACATCTAACCTGAGGGCAGGACATGGCTTCTCTGTTAAAATCAGCATTTTCTATATACTGTATATGTTTAGCTGTAATTTTTTACATCAAAGGCAAGGCATCACTTGAGTCATTGCAGGCTAAAATTCAGTTTCATACCAAGGCCTACAAATTAAGCCAGCTGTAAATGTGATGAGCCTTGTAGGAAGAGAGACAAGCAAATGGAGCATGGTCTTTGTCTGCTTCTGCTTTGCGTGAAACACTGCCATCTCTGCAAATGAGCTCGTACTTGGCCTTGTGAGGCCTCCTAAAGAGAGAAAGCTGGTTGTCTTGGCTATTGCAGTGTCCACCCACTCCTGGCATGTCTAGAGGTTAGACTGTATGTTTCCTCCTGTTCCAGGATGTACCCACGTGTTTGAAAGTTAACAGTAGACCTTCTGTATCAACAACCCCAAAGGGAACTTCCTGAGGAAGATGAATTGTTCACTCTGTACTTTTCCTCTTTTCCTGTTTCAGTGCAGCACAAGTGAGAAAATGCTATCCTGTCCTGTGTTCTGCCAATTTTGTATTTCTTCATTACTCTTCATGTATTTTTATTGCCTCCCATATTGTTACAAGGGTTCAGGGTATGAAGTGGCAGTATACTGTAAGATTTCAAAGGTAAGAGTGAGCAAAGTATTTTAAGACAGTGATGCTCAAGCTAGAACCTTTAATTGTTTGTTTCTATATATCGGAAGAGTTGCCCTACGGTATCAGAGCAGTTGACCATCTAGTGCTGGAGAGGCAACTGAAGCTGATGGTGGAAATCTTCGTGTGGACAAGGTGCAACATATTGCATCCCTCCGAGAGCTGTGAAAGCAGTGGGCTGGTATTTGACAATAGATCCCTGAAAGCCCCCTGTCCTCTTGTGGGATGAGGTGATGATAAGATCAACATTACCAAATCATCCAGCAGTTGCTGCGGACTCTCCTCCATCCAGACGGACTGAAGCTGCCTGACAGCCCCGGGTAGTGCAGCCCTCCTGCATTCACACAACTCAGCCCCAGCAGAACGGCTTTGCTGGAACTACCTACCCGCTGGTGTCATGTCACTGCAAAGCACAGCTTTGCATTTGTGTGGCAGCACTGTATCTTATTCTCCAAGCCAGCTGTTTTCAGAAGGAAGAAAAACCCCTTGTGTTTGAGTTATGGAATAATTTCCAGATAGGCAGACAGTATCTCCAACTCCATCAAGTAAGACTGGGATATGTTTTAAATGTGTGGCTTTAATTTCATAGGTGTTCAGTACCAATTTTTATCTTTCTAGTTCACCTTTATGTAGTCTTCCTATTCACAAATAGCCAATCCGTTTAGACTCCTCTTAAATTTTGGCCACCTCATCTCTGGTGGCAGTAATTTCCGCAGGCTAATTTTGTGATGTTCTGCAGTGGTATTTAGAGGATTAGCACATTCCTTAAAACAAAGCACAGTTGCTGGAAGAGACAGGTAATAACTGCATATCTCTATATTTACTTCGTTACCAGAAGACAGTCAGTGAACCAGAATAGAATTTAGTTGATTGACCCAGAATGTTAGCTTTTTTGGAGTATGTGCACATCTTTATCGAGCCACCTATTTTTCTCTCTTTAATCTTGGCCTTTTCTGTTCTTTTTAGTTGAGTTCCCTCGGAATAATTCAGTGGAGAGAGGTAGTTGTTCTTCACACAGAGCTTGTTCTTTGGGTTTTTCCACTGCCTGTCTGCAAGATGCAAAATTCCTTACCACTCTGTAATCCCAAATCTTGTTACTGGGGCTTGATAAATCATCTTGACATGTAGTTGAGCAGCTGAGATGTCATCTCTGAAGTTTGACTGGCTTTTCAAGTTAACCTTTAAATGTATCGAAGCCTTTCCGCAGTTTTTCAGACCACAGCTTCACACGTTAATGCAGCACATCTTCCACAACAGAAAAGATCAGATATTTTCAACTAATCATGTTCTGCTTTCACTTTTCTCTTAGCGTTAATAATAATTTCTACATTTTAAAAATAGAATACTGACAGGACAAGCAATCTGTCAGCCTTGTTCACACCTGATTCTGCCCTCAGAGTTTACCCCAGGTAGTTCAATGCGTGTCCTTGCAATTGCTTCTATTTTTATATAATTCTTAAGAGTCATATCTCACCCTAGTTCATTAAGTCAGTAAAAAAAATCTCATTGAAACCAGTGGGAGTTTTGCTCTACCTGACTAATAAAGTATTTGACAAGAAATGTAATGCTTGTCAATCAGAGAGGCTAATTGTATAGGCTTCAGCTTTGTCGTGCAGGCAGGTAATGTCTGCCAGTTCTTTTCATGCTGGGTCTAGATCTTCTAGCAGCCGTTGTGGCTGTTCCAACCTTTAATTTTGTGTCAAAATGTTGTGTCACTATTCACCTACCCAAAAAAGAAGAAAAGAAAAAAACCCAAAGAAAAAAAGAAAAAAAAGAAGGGAAATAAAAGACTGAAAAAGAAATAATGCCCTTTAAAAAAGGGCGTTTGTATCTCTGAGACTCAAGATGTGGATCATAGTCTGGTAGAGAACTACAGACCTGTAGGCTAGCACTTAAAAACTGCTGTGATATTGGATGCCAATTTTTGAAGCATCCAATGGAGTTTTTATTCTTCCAAGGTGCTAAGCGTCCATATCCAGAGCTTCCATATGAACACTGGGTTCAAGGTGTCTCTGGTCGGATGCTCAGTTTTGGAAAGTTTTTGAAAATACCAGTTATAGAATGCAAAGCATTTGTAATGATCCATGGGTCTTTGTAAGCTCAATTTGTGAAAACCAAGATTGAAAGATAAAAATGATGATACACCTTCGTGTAGAAGCCCAGAAGCTTATTTGTAAATAAGAGGAACAGCATTACCCCAGTGGGGCTGCTTTCAGATGAGAAACAGCGTGTGATGTTATTTCAAAAGAACACTACCTAGGTTTATTATTGGAAAAGATTTATGCAGCTTCCAAAATGGCAGATTTACCCTCTGTAACAACTAGAAGGCCACCACAGGAGCTCACTGCTGCCCCTCAGTTCGGTCTAGTCAGGACTGATTCCAAGACTGGACTTTGCTGCTTTAAGGAGGAAGAAAAATGTAAGAAAAATAAGTGAAAGAAATGCTAAATCACTTTTCATCAATTAAGACTTCACGAGAAAAGTCTATTTTTAATCTTAGCAATACCCTGGTGTCTGGTGTTCCATGAGTATTTATACTTTTTTGTTTTAATAACTCCCCTCAAGGCCAATATGAGCTAAGCATGTAAATCCCCAGAGAACTGATAAAACAAGCAACCCCGTTCACTTAAATGTAAAAATAAACCATTTGACCTGTTTATGCAGAAAAGAATCTCATAAATTATTATTTTTTTTCTCTGTCATCTAGTACTTAGTTAGATTGAAGGCACGCATAGCTTGCTGTTTGCATTTTTTTTTTTTTACTTTGAAGTGATGAATAGATTCATTAAATTAGAACAAAAAATCTGCTAATTTGTTGCTTGTCTTCTATTTCAAATGAATGATCTAAAAGGCTCAAAGAATTTGTGTCTTTGTTGCAGTGCTGCTTGCAGTTTGTTACGAGGGAAGTAACCTCCATCGGATTTTTAAGCTGTATTTTCCTTCCAGCAAAATCTTTGGGTCACAGCTCTTCCAATTACATGCAGAAGGCAGCAAAGAGATGAAACTGGTCTGGGTAGCTTTCTCTTTCAGCAGCAAAGTTTGCATTTCTTTTAATGTAGTTAAAACATTTGACAGGAGGGAGTAGGGTTTAGTGATGTGAGGTGATTTCCAAATGAGTGTTAGCTTTTTCACTGACCTACTTTTGACTAGCGCTGTATTCTTGTCCATTACTTTTTGTCATTGAATAATGCTGATATATTAAGCTGTGTGCTTCAAGGGCATTGTAAAATGGCATGTAGGGGCAGGACTGAACTGTGAAAGTGCGAATTACTCTATCAGATCACACCCAATTAAAAAGTGACAAGCACAGCAGGAGAAATTGAAAGCAAGGTTTATCTTTCATGTAACATAAGAAGTCACTATATCAGTTAGAAACAAAGTGAGTTTGAAACATTCTCCACCTCTTCTCATCCCGCTCCAAAAATTAGTAATATCTGCTGACTTTATTATCTGAAAGAAGCCCCTGAGTTGTAACAGCTCGTGTTGAAGGATATTACGACAATGGCAAGGGAAGGGGAAGTACTGTGGCAGCTGTACACCTTTAAGCTATCTGCTATCAAAGCATGCGCTGGACCTCAGGTCAGTGCGTTGGGGATTGATGGATAGGGAGGTTGGAAAAAATAAGGGTCGTTCGTATAAAGCTGGAGTATGTTGTTAAAGGAAGACTTGGAGTCTTGCTCTCCACAGTTCTGCAGGAAGCGTAGGAATAAAAGCATGCTAAGGAAACCAAGAACTTCTGCTGAGACCTTTAGTTGTTATAGAACTGCTACAAGCTGAGAAAACTTTAGTCTCCAGTGCTATTGCAAAAAATCCATATATAACCTTTTGCGTAACATTCACCAGCAGTCTTCTAATGGTGAGATGGGTCTGTGAATGTGTAAATAAATGTGGCTGTCTATGTACAAGATAACCTTCCAGAATCCTACTGGCTCAAGAAGTTGTGTTGCAGAGCCTGTTCTGAGAGTGAACCTGGATTAAAGATGTTGTGGACAAAATTGTGGTGCTTTGTAGAATATTAGGATTGTGGTGGGTTTTGGAGTTTGTTTTGTTTTGAATTATTTTTGTTGGTTGTGGGTTTTGGTTTTCTTTTGCTAATCGCATAAACTCTCATAAAATACACACACACAAAAAAGTAAATGAACTTTACAAAATGTGTCCTATAATTGGTATTGGGATGCAGACTGCTTCAGTGATGTGTGACTGCTGTCTGACCAGGTGAACACCACCTTCTGCAGACAGTTGATGTTCTGTTGACCCTGATGCTTACTGCTAATGGTATTACCTGAGTGGTTCCAGTTAGTGAACTCCTCTGTGAGTGTGTGAACACAACTTTAATGTAGCTGATTTGGCTACTTTATGAAGGAAAAAAAAATACAAAAAAATAACAGAGGAAAGAAAGAAATATGTGAAGCACGTGATATGTGTAAGCTGTGCTTGGAGGCATTGTATGTAGGGAAGATATGGGGAGATGGATGGGTGAATTCACAGGGTACCTGATTGGTGTAGCAAGCTTTGCCCATAAGAACAGTGTAGAATGTGTCATTATAGAAAATACATATCTAATTGATGTACAATGATGATCAGAGGGCTGGAGCACCTCTCTTATGAGGACAGGCTGAGAGAGCTGGAGCTGTTCAGCCTGGAGAAGAGGAGACTCCGGGGAGACCTTATATCAGCCTTCCAGTACCTCAAGGGGGCCTACAGGAAAGATGGGGAGAAACTCTTCAGTTAGGGCCTGTTGTGACAGGATTAGGGGTAGCGGTTTCCAAATAGAGGGAGGTAGATTTAGATTAGACATTAGGAAGAAATTTTTCACAATGTGAGTTGTAGAACACTGGAACAGGTTGCCCAGAGAGGTGGTGGATGTCCCATCCCTGGAAACATTCAAGGCCAGGCTGGATGAGGCTCTGAGCAACCTGATCTGGTTGGAGATGTCCCTGCTCCTTGCAGGGGCATTGGACTAGATGACCTTTAAAGGTCCCTTCCAACTCTAACCATTCTATGATTCTACAATGAGTTAAGGGTTTAAAAGTGACCAACTGATTAACAGTCCTACTAGACCTGGAGCTGGCAAGCAGCTCTTTGGGAGGGGAAAAAGAAGTTATCATAGTGTGAAAATGATTATCCTCTAAAACATTGCATTTTTCTGTAGAGGATTTAACTTTTCCCCCCTTTATACCCATGATGGAATACGAAGGGTCATTCAAAAGAATGGCTTTTATTATTGTGTGTTATGATAAGTAGTCTGTTGGAGTTTCTTCCATGTGAAGAAGTTGTAGGAACTCATATGCAGGCAATATCTAGGTCCCAAGTTTAAAAACAAACAACCAACCCTAAAACATTAAACAACAGAAAAACCCCAAATCTCATAACAATCCTGAATGGTAATTCTTTCCATTCTGTAGTGATTCAGTTTTATCAGAAGTTTGATGCAAGATTCATAACATTTTAAAGGACTCTTGTGCATGAAGTGACAAATTAGTTAGGCTGGCTTGCTTGTCCTGAAGGTAAAGGGGAGGACCTAGATGTGTGGGTTTTCTTTTTTTTGTGTGTTTTTTTTTGTTTTGTTTTGGATTATTTTTTTTTTTTTATGAGGAAGAAACTTCTACAAACTGTGCCTCTCACCATTTTTATGGCGCAAGCAAGAGGTTAATGCATTAAGTACTAGGTACATTAATATAATACAGATACAATAGACTTTCAAGAAAAAAAGGGAGAAGACACCCACATTGTAATTTGCATGTGGAAAAGATTAATGGAATTCTCATTTCTAATTGATACAAGCAAAATTTGTGGGTAAGAGATGAGTTGACTTAAAAAAAAATACAAAACTGTACAGTTATACCATTACCTAACTTTGAATTTTATTTTGCAGTGACCAGTGTAAAGGAAAATGCTGAAAAGTACATGGAGATGCTGGAGGATAAACTACATAGGTAAGAATGATATCGTGGAAGCCTTTGAAAGGTTAAAAATGCATATCAATGCAGCATTGACATGCATAAAAGTGTTAGGGAATGCAGGGAAAAGAAAGAATCGCCGTGTTCTCTAGTGTGTAGGACTGCTCTAGAGCAGCATTGGCATGGCCAGAGGAAAGGGAACACGTGTGTGATTGATGTGCACCACTCCAGCTCTGCCTGCAGGTGCTGTAATCTGTGGTGTAAGCTCTTGAACACCCAGAAGCCCTGATGTATTAGGGATGTGACAGCTGGTTGAAAAAAATCACCACTCTGTTCCTATGCAAAACCCAAATCTGAGCAGAGCCAAGGAATCCCTTACCAGAATTCTGGGCATCTTTAACCAGTAATGACTCTTTGTATAACATTTTTGAAAGAATGCCACTTTAGGGGATTGTTGAAAGCAAATAGAAACCAAGACAACAATGGAGATATTTTAAGCACTGGGTCCTAATGCAGAATATACTTATTTTTATACTTTTTTTTTTTTTAAACCAAATGCTAGCATTTATATTTCCTTCTTTTGCTATGTGAAGGGGGCTTTAGATCACTGTCAAGTTTTAGGCTTTTCCTTGAAATATGTTTAGTAAATGTTGCTCTGCTGTTGTAATGGAATCTTCTATTATAGTGGACTTTGCCTTGCACGAGTGTATTTACATTGGAAAAAGCTTTCATAGGAAGTAATTGGAGTTTGTGTCTTAATAAAATGCAATCCACCAAATTAGCACCACTTCCTTTTCTAGTACTGAGCAGGTATAATTAATAAAACTTGTTACCCTCATTATTTTTTGTTGCTTTGGTAAAGACAGAGTTCTGGATTTTTAGATTTGCTCACTGAAACTTTTGAATGTAGGAGTATTTATTTTGCATAAGTCTTAAATTTAAAAATATTTCAGAACTGAGTGAAGAATGATGGAAACCGACCTTGAAGATCAAGCTGTTTGTCTGTGCCTTGCCTAACACCCCCCCCCCCCCCCCCGCCTTTAATAACATTTATACGCCATATAGTCCAATCTTAGGAACTTTCTGTGGCTTCTTTTTTTGAAAACCATAATCTTTATTAAAAACTATCAGGTATAACAACATATATTCATGCTTCTAGGCTGTATGGATTTAAATGACATATCAGACTATTAGAAAGAAGTAAATTTCTCTTTAACTATTGAATACTTGGAGAATCTATATAGACTTTTTTTTTTCCTCCTGAGAATTTTTCAGATAGAATTTTCAGTTGTGGTTTGTTTTAGTTTATTTATGCCTTTTTCTATAATTTTTGCAGTGTCTACCTGGGCTCTTCTACATCAGTATCTTAAATTGCAACACATTTTTAATGTGTCTTAATAGGTGTTGATGATGAGTTTGCTGCATGCTGCTTTCCCTCTTTCTGCTATTTGTGGGAGAAATTTCCATGCTGAACTGCTGGTATTCATCCTGATTCTGTGGGGAGTATCGTTTCAGGGGAGGGATTAAAAGTTAAACCTTCTTTTTGGCACTGCTTGATATTTTGGAAGCATTTTTTTATGAGCAGTATTAGAGCATTTCAAACTTTCCTTAGCAGATTTAAGAGCTGAGAAATATGGTAGTATAATTTTTAATTTTTTTTTTTTTTGTGCAAGGGTTGCTTTCCTCAGTACCACATAGACCTGGACCTGTTTCAGTCTAGATTCTCTATTGCAACCAGGCTACAGGCTTCAAACTTTTGCTGTTGAGACAAGCATTCTTCCCAGCCTTTGCCGAGGACACAAATGCATGAAGTCCAAGTGTATCACTGCAGCCGTACTGGTGCGTTTAACATGCACTTCAGAGCTTACCATCAGCTTCTCTGTCTCTAACAGACCACTGTGGTGTTGCCAAGCTACTAAAATTTCCCTTCCTGCCCTTAAGAATTAAAAATAAAACAAAAAACCCCAACAACAAAACTCCCTAAAGCTCACCAAATAAACAAAAAAACTCCCCCCAAAAACCCCACCAAACTGCTGGCCAAGCCTCCAGATGGTGAAGATTCAGTCCTGAACCAGTGACAATTTTTCAATATGTGCAAATGGTGTTATTCTAAAAATAGTTTATCCCAAGTAATTAAGGGCTAAGAATTTCTTTTAATATTGATGGGAAGAGAAAATCTCTAGGTGTTTTTTTTAACAGAAAGAAGTCTCTAAGATACTATATCTTTAAAATTTTCTTATATTTGTGCTAATAAAATGGTTACAGATACTTGGGTTTTAAAGGTTCTTTGGACTTTAAGTAATTAATTACATCTGCTTTACACCTTGAGTAATTAAAAAAAGTAAGCAAGAGCCCAAGAGATTCCCCCGACTCCCCTAGAGAAGTAACTTAGAGACTACTTCTCTTTTTTTGGTCTTCATATGCTCAGATTACTCATATATATATATATCATAACCTGGAGAAAGACTCTCTGAGGAAAGTTTAAAGAATAAGTTTTATGTTTACATTGTAGACAGAGGTAGAATTTGCATCTGGCTCATGGATGCACTTTCTTGGATGCCTTTGAAACCCATAGAGGATCAAGTGTGTGCAGCATGAATTCCAATAAGCTTCTGAAGTTTTTCTCCAGATGAAACATCATTTCCTGTGTAACGTTTCAAATAGAAACAACCTAGGTTCAAAACCCTTCAATTTAAGATATAGCTTCAAAATAAGGTAGAACTGTTACAAATGTAATTTTTGACCACTTTTATAGTAGAAGAAAGTTAATGAAGAAAGCTCTGACTCATAAGATTATAGTTTAAAAGTATCAATTTTATAATTTTTTTTCCCTTCCCCTTTCCTTTTCTCTTTTGTTTATTTTCTTAAGAACAGTTTGGAATACATTTCTCTTGTGATTTTTTTTTTTTTTTTTTTTTCCTTGATTGGTTGGTTTTTGGGGATGGAGTACCTAGCTTGTTCACTGGAGTGCCTTTTATTTTTTATACATAACAAATGCAGTACTTATAACTGCAGCCTACAAAATGCATCTGTTCTCAAGTAGCTTCATAGAATGTTAATCTGTTTGATTAAGAACAGTACTCTTTTAATAGCCTTGCATCTACAGAAAAAAAAAAGGCAAAATATGCATTGATAAAAAAGGCAATATGTTCAGTATCTAATTCCACTCCAAAGGAGGCTAACCACCCATTAAGTATACAGATTACTTGACTTTTCCCTTTAAAATATAGCTGCATTCCGAGCAGTGGATTGACAGTTGTTGAGGGCAGTATCCTTCAAGAAAAGGATAAATAGCATGTTTAATAATCCGGCAGGCTGTCTCTTTCCCAGTCACCAGTATAGCTCAAGCCACTGCTGGAGCTTTTACATTAAATCACTAACCACTCCTTTGAGTGTGTAAATAACATTGCCATCGCTTCCATGGCGCGCCTTGCAAGTTGCTTACCTTTTGCTAGTAAACAGGAGATGTGCAAAAGTGCTCAGAGTTAGGATAATGAAACTGTGTTCAGTGGAGACATCTGTCTGTGTGAATATCCGAAGTGCAAGTAGTTTTGCGTAGATAACTTCAGCTCATCACTTCAGCGGTTTTAGAGGAATTGTACAGGAGAACTTTGCTATAGTTGTCTGATCCAGCTCATTGAAAGTCAGCTGAGTGTTGTCTTCTGAGACTCCTGTTATCCAGAGAAAGCGTATTTCTTCATCTCACTTCTTTCTACTCCAAGTGAAAGCTCTACTGGGGCTTTATATCATTACCATGACTAAAGTGGGCTTCAACAATCCAACTCTTTCAAGAACTACCAAGTTCTGCTATAAGTGAACTTCAGTTATGTAAATGGTTGAGGGTCGTGAATTGAGGCCAAGAAAGAGTGCTATAAGAAGATTTGGGTTGGGATTTCATGCTTAAATGCTGCCTCCTAAATCAATACTTAAATAAAAGTGGCCAGATTTTTTAAAATGTTGGGGTACCAATAAAGACCTTTGAAATCGATGGAGAGAGAATGCCAAGTTATGTTTGTTTAGGTACTCAGATGTGGGAATTCAAGTCTAGACTCGGGGTTTGTAAATATTCATTTGTTTTGAATATACTAAAAAAAAAGAAATCACTTGCCTTTGAAAAGAGTAAGAAACCTTTGATATGTATTTCTATATGAAAAGTCATTGTCTTCTGAGTTATTTACTAGTTCTTACATATCTCAGTGAAAGTCACATGATGTGAGCAATTGTGTATCTGTCACATTTTACATATGCCCTGTATCTCATTAAATCTCAGTCCTAGTTTCAGTCTCTTTCCCTTCCATTGCAGAGGGGTTGTGAGAATGTGTGTGCATAAGAAGATTGATCTGTGTGAGAACTATATTTGATAGCTCAAGAAATGAAAACAAATGTGTGGAACACAGGAAAATGTAAAAAAAAAAATGTATTTCAGATCACTGCCCTTGTAGAAGCTAGTAAATATTGCACAGCAAATACAGTTATCTTATGAAGTGCTGTGCAAAACTAGGAATTTGATTGCATCACTGAAACATGTGGCGAGAGGTTTTGGTTCTTTCACCCCAGTCTTACCTTTGGAGACACAGTTGTGCTACTCTTACAGTAGTAGAGTGAAATAAGCCATTTTATTTTAAAAACAGAAATATACTTTAATATATTTCTTTATACCATGAAAACTAAATTAATGGTGCAAATCAGCTTCATGAGATTTAGGATGAAATAACAATGCTTTTCTTTTGCAAGCATCCATGTACTTGAAATATCCATATGTGGATATGTCCCATATCCATAGAAACATATTTGGAATATATTGCCTTTATGAAACTTATTAGGAATTGATAATCTGTGAAAGTTTGCGGTCTTAAACAGATGGAGTAAATGTGACGGAATTGTTACAGGCGAGTGCCATCCGAAGATTTCTTTTCTGTATGCTGTGAATGATTTGACATCTGCCCTAAGAACTGAGTTTTTTGGCACACTAAATATTTCCTGAGTGGCATTGCGTGTTGACATGAAAGTTATGCCTGAACCGTAGCCTGAGCAATTAGTGATAGATATGATATGCAGTGAGGAAGTATCTCGCAAGTGAAAATACCCCTTGAAGGAGAAGGAGAGAGAGAGTAAATGAAATGTCAGGGGAAACCAGAGATCTTGGGACTGTCGGTCATCCTTCTGCATGCACTCAGAGCATAAGAGCCAGACCTGTCATGGAGAATTGAGCCCTGAGGCAGCAGGAGCCCCAGAAGGAACTGCCTTCATTGCTGATTAAACAATTAGGCATTTAAATATTTCTCAAAACTGTCCTGGTTTTCTGCAGTGAGGTGAGATCCCTGTGTCCAGCTGGAGCTTTTTAGCCTCCTGCACCCATTCAGAGTCCTGTTTGAAGTCAGATGCTGCTTTTGAAGAGCAGCCTGTGGTATCCAAGCCTACCAGTACAAGCTTGCAAATTATCAAGCATTTTAATGACAAAGCCCATCTCCAGACCATCTGTGACCATCTCCAGACTCTTCTGCAAGGGTAAGGTTTCATCTTGGGCTGCTGGTGTCCTGTATGTCATTGTATAGAAAGCCTGGTGTTTGCCAGAGAAGAACTGCTGTGCTACGGCTGCTGAGTAAGGCTTTCCAGAAGCTTCTCCCTCTTGTTTACGCAGCAGCGCAGGCAGCTGCCAGATGGCCTGTGGTAATTTTGCGTAACCTGTGACCCGCCTTAGTTGCACTGAGGGCTCTTTCAGTTGCTGGTGGTATCCTTAGGAGCGCAGAGATAGGATTGAAATGCCATCTTTGCCTACCACCCCCCAGGACTGTGTGTTTTTCCTACTGTGCTTCCAAGAGAGCCCACAGCCCCTGTCCCTTGCTGGATAATGATCTGATCTCATTTTGGTAACCAGCGGTTCTGCTGCAGGAGTGTTAAATGCAGGTTAGACAAAACACTAATCCTTCTTGTGACTCATCTAGTCCCTTTCTTCTTCCCAGCTGGTCTTAAGTCACACACAGCTGTGAGAACATTAGTGCCGAAATTGTGAGCAGCAGATACTTTATATGCGGTGATGCATTCCTTTATATCTCATGGCCCACATGGTGATGGCTTCTAAATCCCTTATCATAACTGCCTCAGGCTAGGAACGTTTTTTTTTGTACCCGCCGATGTAAAGATGACATTTCCTGAGCTGAGGGAATTTAATGTGATTATACTGTTCTCCAGGCCTCAAAAGATTACGCTGTGACTTCCATTCATGACAACACCAAGGCTTTTTAGTTGCTTTTTCTAATTCCCAGATAGGAATCACAAAATTATTTTAGGGGAATAATATAGTTCAGGAATAACTGGTGACAATTACACAAAGGTGTTTTATTGAGCTATTTTCTGTGCTATTCTGCGAGGATGGGGAAATGGATAAATATGCCTGCTAGTAAGATGTAATATTGCAGTGGCAGTGCTTTGCCATTGTGGAATGATACAGCACCTGGTAACCTTGCAAATGTATGCAAAACCTCTCTTCTTTAATTGATTGGGTTTTTTGCTATTTGTCTTGGTTAATCTTCTGTTCAACAATGTTTTTTGCTTTTTGTTTGTTTGTTTGTTTTTGTGTTAATGTGTCTTTTTTTTTTTTTTTAACTCACGAATGCACAGTGCAGGAAATGTAGTGAAGCCTTACCCTGATCTAAGGTGCGCTCATCTGCATGGCTCCTTGATCACTGAGGGGTGAAGGGGAATTGTGTGTGTGTGTAGGACAACTTGCATTTACTGAAGAAACAGAAGTCAAGCCCAAGGTGTTATTTTACCTGATCTCATACATCTGTGATCCCCCCCTGCCCCCCTCCAAAGGTTTCAGTCAAATGTCACTTGACTAGTTTAGACCAAATGTGGCTGCAAGCTGGTTGCTCAGACTGCTGGTGTGTGCATGCATTCTGCTTTGGAAATCTGTGGTTTTCTCATGCAGGCGGTGTTTATAATGCATTCGAATGTGTCATCTTCACCGAGCTCCATTCCTTCAGATGAGACCTCCAATGTCCTGAGGGTCCAGTGCCATAACAGGACAAGTCAGGATGAATTGCAACCACATCACATTCCAGTTTACTTGAAAATGGACTGTCTTAAAATAGTTATTCTCATCCCTCATTATTCATCCTGTTAGTTTACATACTATGTATCTCAAGTCTTCCTTATAACATAGTAAGTTTCAGAAATGTTTTTGGGAGCAGAGCTGGGTAAGAATGCTCCGAGGAGCAGGGCACACTGAAGATAGTGTTTCATACCGCTAATGATCTTAAAGCTGGTCAAAGGTGGTCTTAGAGTGCATCAAAAGGGCTGACTGTGCTTGTCATGTTTGCGATGTCTCGATGGAATATCTTGGAAATTCTTAGTAAATTTAAATTTAAATAATCTCAGAACATATTTGGTGTTGGAATCCATTGGAAATGGATTAGCCTAGGTTAATTTGGTCTAGAGGAAAGGGGAGAATCTTTGCTGTTCCTTTGTTTCTGGACGTGCAAAGTGTCGGTAGTGTCCACAGGGAGTGGAAACTGAAGTCACCTCTCTGGAAGTGCAGCAGATCAGAGTTTGTAATCATATCTCTGTAGTATTTAATCTTCAGAGTGATCTGGTGCAATGTGCTAGTGGAGATACTTTGATAGATGAACTTACGTCTATCAAAGAGGATGCAGGTCTTAGTTCCCAAAATGTAACTTGTGTCTTTCAGCACTGGCACAACTAATATTTATATCCATATGCACATTGCACAGGCAGCAAAAATGGAGGAGGGCAAAGAATGCAGTCTGCTTCTTCAACCAAGTGAAGAAAATACATTTTAAAAAAACCCCTAAAACTCCCTATTGCTTCTGTCTCTGACCTCCACAAGGTAGGAGATAACTGCATTGATGGAACCCACCATGTCTTTCATGGCAGTACCAAGGACATTTGGAGTCTGCAGTGATAAAATGAATGCTTGCTGCAAGGGGAGGAGGACTTTGTTTTAATTCCTGAGGAACCATCTGTTGGCCGAGGTGTGGAGGGAGATTCTTGCAGAAAGGGAGAGTTGTGATAAGGGAGGCTTTTGGGTCCAGCAGTTTTCTGGGAGAAGGGGACATAAGACAAAATTTACTTTTCCACTTTAAGTCCTAGTAGAAAGTTAGCATTTATTTGGTATATATTGTGCCCTGAACATTTTTTAATGACTAGCTTCTATATGAAAGGGTGAGAAGTGAAGAAGGACACAAGAATTACAAGCTTAGCAATTATTGTTGTCTTCTTTTAAAAAAAAAAAAATTTTGGCATTTTGCCTGTTCAGGGATACTGGGTCACAAACAATGATTTCATTTTTCCTTTTTAATTGAGAGTTGGGGGAACTGTGGCACATGACTGTACTATTTTATGAGAAGTAGGGGAAAGCTCTGTTCTTTTTAAATCTAATCTCAGCATTGAAACTAGATATTTTTAGGGGGGGAAAGAAAAAAAAAAGGTCAGATTTGGAGCCAGTTTCCAGTGTCCTTAGAAAACCAAAGTGCTTTAGAAAAAACAAAGCACATGGTCACACAGCCTTTAGTAACTCTTTATTAATTCAGGTTTCATCCAGGCTAGGGCTTTTCCCAGGTTACTGAATTAACTTCGGTAGTTAGTGTGCAGCATTGGCAAAGACAAGGTGACAGGGGATTTTGCTGTGTATTCTTGGAAAAGCCTGGCCACCCCCACCCCTTCCCTCCAGGCTTTTTGTCTTCCATTCATTTTACACTTAGCATAGCAAAAATCATCAGAGGGCAAGGCTGGGTCTCCCCCTCTAAAAACAGAAAGTATTGCCCTTGCTTAAAAAGAACATGCGCTGAAAGTTCACAACCCCTCTAGCTGGTTATTAATTGTGTGTTTTGTTAGGATATTTTCTTGCTCAGTGTGCCTTTTTCTTACGCTGCATTGTTCTGGTGCTGGTCAGTCATGCCTGCAAAGCCAGAGTTCAACACTTGGCTGAAACTCATTAATGTCACAGTAGTCGTCTCTGGTGCAAACTCTTGCCTCATCAAGAATAAGTAATTCTGCATCACTGCTGCTTTGGTGTGCTGAGATTTCCCTATTTTGGAGTAGAAGTTATATTTTCTGTAATTTTTTTAATCACTTGTGCTCCTCTCTGTTTTCTCATCTCTTTCTATTTGATTGAATTACATGAATTTTATGAAGACCTTGAAATTAATATTCATAATTTTTTTGTTTGAGCAATGATACTTGTGAATGTGGAGAGGATCCCATTTTTTGAATGGTGACTGTCTAACATGACTGACATCAGACTGGCTTCCTCTTCCCTGAGAGTAGGTTGCATGGCTTTTTCACCTGGAAGCCTATACAATTTTTCTTGTAGATATCAGTGCTAATATATATCTGCATTCATGAAGGGAAGGTTGATGCAATGAGTTTTGGTGATTTGCTTCTAGTAGTTTTCAATTTCCTATGCGAAGATGCTTTGGCTGTGAGATATTTCAATCTCACAGCTCCATTGTGCTTCAGAAAGAGTGTTCAGCCACAGACCTCATTGAAGATAAGGTCCAAGACTATCAACATGACGATGCATTTGCAGTGTGCTATAGCTGCTGAGGAGTTGCCTTTGGATACTCTGTCAAGCTCAAGGACAGTGGTTTCATCATCCCATCCAGATAATGGAGAAAATGTGCAACAGGAGGTGCTAGTGTTATTTGCAGGTGTTTTGTAAGAGCATAGTGTCAAATGAGAGGCACTCTAGAAACTAGAGGCTGAGTTTGAAAAATTGGTAAAAAGACATCCACTTAAGCAGAAGACTGTTTCCAGTAATTTCGTGGCACTTTTCTCCCAGTCTTTTATTTTTATTGAGAAAAAGGTGAGTGCATCGTGGCTGGAAACTCTGAAGAGTGCTTCTCTTTGCCCATCAGCATCACCTGTGCCTTGCCTGGCTCTGCCCTGCTGTTGTCTTCTCTGTGAGCTGATTTCATGCAAACCTCAACCTGTCTTAGGTGTGGAGATAGGACTATGTGAAAGGAGGGAGGGATGTGCAAAGCTGTTTGTCACCTCTGTGTCCATGGTGTTAAACTGTTGCTCTTACCAGGCCCTCTTGGTGGTTGCATGTAGGGAATACACATAGTGAGAAAGACCTGATCCCTTTTGAACTTGGCAAGAAAATGATTCAGAGGTGGATGTGTATATTCCTACTGTTACTATTTTTGAGTGCATCCCTGAAGACAAGACTTCAAACCAGTTTATGCATTTCTCAGAAGCTTTGTCATCTCTCTTGAGCAGGATTGCCATCAAGAGTAATAAGGGGTGTAGAGCAATCAAGGGAAGATGAGGATGGACATCTGACATCATCTGCCTGCTGTCCAGCAGTGCTGCTAAATCCTCCTGTCCTGTGTTTGCACGATACATTGCACAAAATCCTGACTGGCCAATTAGATACAAGCATGATGATAATTAAACAAGTAGAAAATAAATAAAGTATCACCACCTGTATAGCATGACTATGAAGATGTAGGATAGCTCTATCTTGCTTGCAGCTGGGACAGTCTTTCCCACTGGCATCTAGAAGTGTTTGTTACTCAGTGTACTTACTGCTGGGAATGTACTCAGCCAGTTTGGGAAGACACGCAGGCCCCAGCAACTTGAATTGTGTTGTCAGCGGCAGCACAGGGTTCACTGTAGCTAACAGGATCCAACCAGGGAGGATCTGGAGACCCTGCCCTTTCTCTGTTGCTCTTTTTGAGGCAGAACAGGGTTTGGCTTCTGACCTTATTTGACCCTGCACCACAGCAGGTCATACTGTGCCCTCGGACTTTTTGGAGAAACTCCATAAGCATGCAGCTATTGACATCGGTATTTGGCCAACACTCTCTTTTTTCCAGGTGTGTCTTCCTGGTTACAAAGGTTGAAATTCAAGGTACATTCCCACATGATGACAATATATCATCTCTACCAATTATATCTCTTCTAAAAGGGCATTTCTGTGTCCTGCTGTTTTTAATCGTTATGCGTGTGTAATTCCTGCTTGGTCAGTAGTACACAGGATGATTCACATTCCCAAATTCACTTGACACTGAACATCTAAATCTGTAATCCTTTCAGAGGGGAGAATATATTATAAACTGTTGAATTTTATAGCGGAGAACAGAGGTGAATAAAAAATGGTAGGAGAACTGTAAATTCCTTCAGTATGCTTCCTAACACTTGTGGTCAGAGATGGTAATAAACGAGAAGAGATCAGGCTCGTTATTCTAATTGCTTTGCGATAAGAACGCATTCTTCTCCTGGTATAAATAGCCATTGCTGCTATTGCAGCCGTGCAGATTTGTGGCAGCTGAGAATGTGACCTCGGTGCAAACACTGCGCTTTCTTCCTGTGGCATGCTTTTGGAAATGAATGTTTTCTTGGATTAGAACTGGTTGTGACTTCGCAAGCCACTGAATTACTTCAGTTTCAGTGGAAATCACTGGAAGTTGAATCCTTTGTGGAGTTCAGGCTTATGAAAGCATTTAGGTTTGTGCAGCAGCTGAACTGTTTGAACAGAGCTTAGATGAATACATAGATCCGGAGATGCATGCTTTCCAAAATGAGGGCCTAATTCATGCCTTTCCTTTACGTCTGATTTAATATTAAATCGTGCAGGGAAAAAAAAGTCATTCCAACAATTCCCGTCCAGTCAAGGACGTTGTGGTGCTTTGCTGTTATTGCAGGAGCCAAAGGCAAGCAGGATGCAGACTGAGTTATCAGAGTTAGTATCAAACTTGAAGGTGCTTTATCAGATTATGAATGAGGTGAACGATAAACTAGGGTTGAGAAGTCGGCTTTATGTGGACTGCTTAATAAGAAAAATTCCCTGGTAGCTTTCTCCTCATCTATCAAAGTTAATTTTTTTGCTCTTAGAACGGATTATTTATAATAGATGTTTCAGTGGAGGTAGGGGCAGAGGACCATTACTCTGTTCCTTTTTTTAAAGAGAAAGAAATAGCCCTGAAAACAGGTAGTAAATTTTTACGTTATAGATTAGGTAATATAGTAAAAATAAACTGTACAGTAAATGTAGGGACAAAATTGAGTAGTAAATTCTTCCTACAAGGTGCCTTCCTTCTTCCCTTGTAAATTACTTAATTTCCTGCATTTGACATGTCGATCCCATTCCCGCATCCACCTTGCATTAAGAATCAAAATGAAAACGATCAGCTGCAGCAGTCTATCATTTTGTGCTTCCAGTGGAGATAATTTAAGTATAACACAGTGACATTGAATATTGATAGGAAGATGACAGGCCATGATTAAAGTTTTGTGCTGGGTAAAATAGATGGCTGGAGGATTGAAGAGAAAACAACAAAAATATTGTTCACTATTGTGTGGTATCTTGTTTTTCTAATAACACTAATCAAATGTCCATTATCGGTTTTAAGCACAAGAAAAATTGTTCTTCCTCCTTGTTTTGAACAGGCCTTTCAGGAAAGAAAAAGCAGACATAAAATATGTACATTTCACAGAAAATACAAAGTGGTTATTCTGTCCTTAAGATGCTGATAGCAGGGTTTTTTTTAATTTTATTTTATTTATCCTTCTTATAGGCAAGGGAAGGATGTCATGATTCTTAGCAGATTGCTTTTAGATTTCAGTTGAGAATCCAATGCTTCAGTATCCTGGATGCAGTAGGTAATGTTTTACTGAGTGGAACAATTTGTGGATAAGGAGTGCAGCTGATAGGCTTTTTTTTCATATATATATATATATATATAAACATTTGGCAGAAAATACTGACAGATATTTATGTTTTTCTGTTTACCAAGATCACTGTGAGGGGCCATGTATTTTTCCATTAATATTTTTTATTATTTGTTGTTATTAGCCTCTTTCTGTGAAAAATCTGAATGTCTTAATAGGAAGGAAATTTTTATTAAATGTTTTAAGTAGTCAGTTAAAGTTAGTAGCATTTGAAAAGTCTGAAGAAATTCCTTAGGAATTTTAGAATCCATCCATCATAATAAAATGCTTTTATCTGTTTTTTCTTAATTATACAATTTATTTATGGTGTAACCTCATTATGCATATGTACAAAATGCCACAAACTGATTGAAAATATTAATGTGAGAATGTAATAGAAAAATAAAATTCTGGAAGGAGATCAGATACGTTGATCCCACTTGCAGTTGGTCCTAGGCAGTGGTTTGCTTCCAGCCCTCCCTCCTAATGCACGTCTGCACTGACGACTGTATTCCTGATAAGGTATCTCAACTGCTGACAGAAATCATGCAGCTACAAATCCAAAGTAGGAAACTGCCTACGCTCACAGCTCCCCTTTGTTTACCTTGCTTTGACAATTTGGTATGCACATTTGAAAAATCTGTCCCTCATTTTGTAGCACTGTGAAATATAATAGTTACATGGTGTGTTGATTTTGCTTCAATGTCCTACCGTTATGGTAAAAGGAAAGTATTTATACAAGTTAAAAAGGCTTATTTACTTCATATATGTACGTCTTCACATCCATCCATCCATCTTTACTATATAGAATTATAGAATCATAGAATCATAGAATGGTTAGGGTTGGAAGGGACCTTCAAAGGTCACCTAGTCCAACCCCCCTGCAAGGAGCAGGGACATCCCTGACTAGGTCAGGTTGCTCACAGCCTCATCCAGCCTGGCCTTGAACGTTTCCAGAGATGGGGCCTCCACCACCTTTCTGGGCAACCTGTTCCAGTGTTCTATAACTCGCATTGTAAAAAATTTTTTCCTAATTTCTAATCTAAATCTACCCCCCTCTATTTTAAAACCATTACCTCTCGTCCTATCGCAACAGGCCCTACTGAACAGCCTTTCCCCATCTTTCTTGTAGGCCCCCTTGAGGTACTGGAAGACCGCTATCAGGTCTCCCCGGAGCCTCCTCTTCTGCAGGCTGAACAGCCCCAACTCTCTCAGCCTGTCCTCATAAGAGAGGTGCTCCAGCCCTTTTATCATCTTCGTGGCCCTCCTCTGGACCTTCTCCAACTGGTCCTTGTCCTTCTTGTGCTGGGGGCTCCAGAACTGGACACAGTACTCCAGGTGGGGTCTCACCATAGAATGGTTAGGGTTGGAAGGGACCTTCAAAGATCATCTAGTCCAACCCCCCTGCGAGGAGCAGGGACATCTGAAGTCCTTCATTTGATAAAATAATACAATTAAAATTGTTTACAAATAGAACATAATACATACAGTCATAAGGTGTAATTTATATGTTCTCAGCTAGTTAATTCTACAGTGCAGCACGTGCTTATTCTGTGCACGATCTTTCATAGGATTTTCATCTGAATATGCTAACTGGAGCTACCACAAATAATAAAACGGCAGTGTTACCAGAGAGGGTGGGGAGAAAATAGAGGCAGGGAAAAAAAGAGTTAAGTTTGCAAGTGAAAGGAGTATAAAGAGCTGTGGAGGTTGTCCTTGTGGCCAGACCTGTGGAAATACACTGTTCCTGGAGTGAAAGTTCAGATGGACAAGGAGAGATGGGAAAGAAGCAAAGTCCGAGCAGCAGGCAGCAGCAGTCTGAAGGAGATTGTACAGTCTGAGTGGTTGCGTTACAGCATGGCATTTTTCTTTCCAAAGTGGTTTTCTTGCACTTCTATTCTGTGTCTTTTATAATGGGCCTAGGGTGTCTATAGTGTTAAATATCAGATGAGTGGGCGTCTACTTGTATTTGAGGTTCTCCACTACGACTCATCTGAAATGTGAAATTTGGCAGATGTGGGCAAGGAGGGAATTGAACTGTTGCTTTTTTTTTTTATTTTTTTCCCCTCACAAAGCCAAGAAGTTATAGCTTTTAATCCCAACATAACTGAGAAGACTGTGATGGGTATTCCCTAGCGATGTCACAGAGGTTAGATCACTCAACAAATCATAGAATCATAGAATCACATGGTTGGATGGGACCTATAAGATCATCTAGTCCAACTGTCTTCCCACTACCATTGCTGCCACAGGTACAAAACCATATCTTGTAGCTAAGACAAGACACAGGAGACCTGGCTCCAGGTACTTTGCCTACTGCACCTCCAGGTGCACAATGCCCTGCTATGTCCCTGAGTACGGGAGAGGAGGATGCCATAGCCACCATATTGAGGGCTGGTCTGGTCTAGGGGCTCTGCTCACTTGTTTTCTCAAATCTATCCTACTCTGCTCCTGGGATGCTGTAGAAAGCAGAGGCACTGCTATCGCCTGTTCTTCCAGCTGCGCGAAAGTAGGATCTGCATCTCTGTGCTGCACTGTCATGTCCCGTCTAGGTGTGCTGGATGTCTTTTCAATAGGACTCTTGTGCAGAGAACTTATCTGCGGCTCACAAGGTTTAGATATTAGAAAAGTCAGCCCAGAGCAAAAATTTTATGTGTTGGAGTTAAATGTTAGATCTCAAAGTTGGATGGGGATCATGAGGATGGGGATTCTTGTGCTCTTGTGGTCCAGAGTATTCTCCAGCAGGTCAAACATCACTTTTAAAGAGGGTCAGCTACATGTTCTTTTCTAGTTATTATTCTATAAGGGAGAAGGCAAGGTCAGAGAAGCAAATTTCTTGTGCCTGAGAAAAGGACTGCAAGTTTCAGACTCTGCGTAGGAGTTGTAGCTAGTCTCCAAGGTAGGTGTTAGAGCAGATTGTCATCTGACAGGGGAGTGTGGAGTCTCCTGGCCTTCTGACAGTGAGTCTTGGTTTTACATGGAGAAATGCAATAATAGTGCTGAACAGCAAGCAAGTGTTGTCAGTGAGCTTTTAAATAAGAGACTAGGAAGAATGTCTCCCACAGTGGGGAAGAACTGCATGATTGGAACAATATGAAGTCAATTCATGAGTTTCTCGGCTCCTGAGGAGTTTGGAGAGAAGAGAGACAATGCAAGGAATTGAATTGTGAAATTGGGGTTGTATGAAGGGGTTTATAGGATTAGGGAGGCTTGCAAGAAGAAAAAAACAAAAGGCTTTTATTCCAGATGTTTAGAAAAGGTAACTTTCTAGTGCACAGGCCAAGGAAAAAAAAAAAAGTTTTGCTGTTCAGGCAATGTTCAGATTTTCTTTGTCCCTTTTCCTGCACGTTCTTTCTTCTCTGTTTTATGTTTATCAGCTGAGAGCTGTGATCTGATGAACCCTAGCTGTACCTTTTCCCTTATCAGTCTGCTGTTGCAGACCAGCCAGATGGGGAAAAGAGAGTTATGTGCCTTCCTCTCCTTAGAGCCTCGTGTGACCCACTGAGAGGAACATTGTGGTCCTTGGTTTGTTCAACAGATTGGTTGTAGGCATCTTAAAATAAAACAGCTAAGGTTAAAGATCAAATGCTTATCAGGCTGGAAATCTTTTTTTTTATGAAGGAGAGAAGAAAAATATCTTCCTGAAGTAGTAAATACTTGTTAAATATAAGAAGAGCTGTTAATGCATGACTGTGAATTAATACGATAAATCGAATCAGAGGGGTGGATTTCTGCTAACAGTAAAGCGATATGGTTGCCTTCCTCCCTCTAAGTGTTATTACTCCATACTTTTTTACTTGCCTCTTTGTTCACTGCATGGCTGTTGCCTTGAGAAAAGGCAAGAAAGATATATAACTAAATGTAGAGCAAGAAGAGCTAGTTCCTTCCCTGTGGTGCAAAATATAAATAGAAATGAGTGACCAAAATACAGAGAAACTTTCCCTAGTTTGTACAATAGAGCAACAAAGAACAAGGACATAGAGCAAAGTCTTTTAATTTGCATTGCCATTTTGTGCAAGCCTCAAAACTTTCCAATTATTTTAATTGTCATAATGAAAATCGCTGTTCCTGCCAGACTATTTTTGTTGCTTTTTGTTTGCTTTCTTGTCAGAGAAAACTGCCTTTAGGGTCAGCAGATGCAGTGTAATACACGTGCCAGGTACTGGGAAAAGGTCAGTACGTGCTTTCCTGAATCTGCATCTTAGCGTGGCTCACCTATTAGAAGAAAGCTGTCTGGAGTAGTTCTTCGTAGTGATGGTTAATCTCCCCTCATCAGCTGGCTTTTGTTTATGCAGTTTCTAAATAGATGTCTTTCTATGTAGCCTTTAGCTTCAGTCTCACTCTCTTGGTTTTCAAGATGTGGTTTCTTACAGGGATTTCTCTTAAAATAAGCAACATATTCTGTCGATGTCCAGTGTTGACCTCAGGGTATTAAAAACCGCTTTTAACAATTCACTCGCCAAGGGCCATTCCTGAAAACTAGAGGTTTACAAGTAGTGACATCTCTCTGTGTTGATTCAGATTTGCTTTTGAGGAGATTGTGGGAGACTTCTGGTTTGTTTGTTTTTATTTTTTGTTTGTTTGGTTTTTTTTTTAATAGGATTTAATATAAAATCTTTTGGCTATTTTTACATGGGCATGTTTTTGTTTAGGCTATAATGTTCAGGAACTGAATGTGCCTTTTGTATGCAGAGCCCTCAATAGGAAAGTTGTGTTCTCATAGTTCTAGTTAGCACTATAAATAGCTTTAGAATAATGTTGTACTGAGAACCACATAGAGAGCTCCCATTGATATCTCTGGGAATCTTGTGAAAAGTCAGAGTTCTTTGGACTTCAAGGAGAGAGAGAATCCTTGCTCAATGTGACTCTTGACATGAATTTCACCCAATGTCCCGTGTAGATTGAAGATATCCTCTGGTTTCTTTGTACCCTCTGGTCTCTGGTGTTGTTTCCTAGAAAACTACTTCAGACTTGGTAAAGGCATCTGCAATTACAATTTCAATTGCCACTTTATGAAGAGAACTCAAGGATAAACCTGTCCTGCATTCATTTCCTCCTGTCCATAAACAGCTCTATTTCTCTGACAGCTCTTTCATCATCATCAACTTGACCTAATCCAGAATTCTCCCTGCTGCATCTGTTTTTGTTGCTGTGGATGTCTCAGCCATTCTTAAGTCAACTTGAGCCTGCTCTTTGTATGTTCTTTCTGCGTAGTATCCTTGAGATCAGACCTGTCCCAGTTATTCATCCAGCTAAAAAAATTACTCAGGTTGAGCACCTCACTTCAACATCCATTTCCCTGGCCATGACTTGACAAAAGCAGTCTTGCTGTACCCTTGTTCATTCAAAATGCTGTTGCCACTGCAATGACTGTTCTTTTTCTACCTTTTTTTTTTCTTTTAAATTAAATTTTAATTCTGTGTTTCTGATCGTTTCACTTCATTTACTCATTTCCATTGGTTTCCTCTGTCCTGTCACATCAAACATAACTAATAGCCTTCAATGTCAAGGCTGCTCAGTCTTTTACCACCTACTCAATCTTTTTTTTTTTAATAATATCAAAAAACTGACTTCCATTTACAGATCTTATACCACATTGGTATCAATCAGTTGCTCATTATGTTTTTGTATTAGCATCTTTTGCCTTTCTTACATGATTCTTTTATGGAGGAATGGTGATCTTGGATACCCACTGATGTGTTTCATTGGCCTCTTGCAAGTCCTTAAAATTCTCATTCACTGTGATACCTCAGTGTGCTTGATGGTGATTAGACTAATTAGTTAATGATGTAACTAATTAAACTGTTATACTGTAACTAACGTGCAATGTTCAGTTCACTGTTGTCTCAGTGTTGTTTGAACATCTTCATCTGTATCCTAGCTCTTGTTGCTTGTTTTAAACTTAATAGTCTTTGAGGAAAGGGCCATCATTGCAATCTGTTTGGTGTTTGTACAAAGCCTGGCATTTTCACCTCGTGAGCATTCTGGCACTTGGATGTTCACAATCAGCAGATCAGCAGGTGATGAAGGTATGCTTTGTTGTTGCTGGGTCTGTATAAACAGCTGATGGATTGCGATTTGTTGTGGATTCCAGCATATTGTTCCTGGCACCTACATTGAACTTGCCACGTATTCCACTTAGATAGTAATGTGCAGATAGGTGTATAACACCTAGAGGTTGATACATTGTGAAATATTTATAAGTATAGGAATAGTATAAGGTTTGATCCAGTCTCCATCCATCATTTTGAAAAGCTGCATACCTGAAAAAAACTGTGTTCAGTAAAGCCATCCACATACTTTGGGCTTCAAGGAGACTGCAAATGCACTTTTAGTGTGGATTGAACATGAATAAACCAAACTCTGAAATTCAGTTGAGCTTGATTTTACACCCGATGTAAAAGTTAGATATTTGCATTCTGGGGCAACATAATTTTTAATAATTATTTGGTATGTGTTTCTGTGTCAGCTATTTGCAGCTT
Organism: Chlamydotis macqueenii; assembly: GCF_036417535.1. Classification (NCBI taxonomy): domain Eukaryota; kingdom Metazoa; phylum Chordata; class Aves; order Otidiformes; family Otididae; genus Chlamydotis; species Chlamydotis macqueenii. The sequence continues at coordinate 97,511,752 of NC_141558.1, read as the reverse complement.
TCAGATAGTTTTCATTTTAATAAGTGTGTTTGAAAAATACTTCCAAGCGCTGAATTTCAAAATACAGATGAAAAGATGCAGAGTCCTTGGGCTTAGGTATATTCAGAATATCCAGGTTATATGTGCGTTCAGTGATTTCTTGAAAAGATCAGAGTAACATCTGAGTGTCTTAGTTCAAGATCTGTCAGAGTTCTACAGATACAGTGATAAAACAAAGATGTCCTTAAGATGAAAGCAATCTATTAGCAGTATGTTCAGTAATTGCTGATTACTGAAATGGGTGTAAAACTTAGATGCAATAAAAAGCACGTTGACCGAAGACTGAGTCATGGCCAAATAACGGCAGCCCAGGCTGTCAATAGAGCTCTTCATTAAATTGAATAGCCGAAACAAGCTATCCACTGGAAATTATGATTTAGGTCTCTACTGTATTTTCTGAGCCTTTAATAATAGGCCATATACAGCTGCAAACAAACTTTTTCAATAACAAGCAAGTGGCCTTATGTGTGTCTGCAGGGAAATGTTCTGATTGTGTAACCATGATGATGTGACTGACAAGTAGAGAAACAGTTGGAGTTTTTTGTTGGTTTTTTTTTTTTTTTTCTGGTTTGGTAAGTGAAATGCTACCTGAATAGAACACAGAAATGTAAGATTTTTTTTTTTTTTCCCTTTCCTAATTAGTGATACTCTGAACTCCTTCAGGGAGACCAATTTGTGGATCTCATGCTGCATTCTGCCTTCAATAAACGTATATACTGACTCTAAGCACAGATCAAGTATCTCAGCTTCTGGAGCTTAATTTTGCTCTCTGTGTGAATTTTGCAGCTTGGTGTCTTGTAGAGTTTGTAGAGTTAAAAGCGTACCTTTGTTAGATTAATGAATTCATTGTGAGTAGTGCAGCTCTGTTATCCTTCGTTTAGAATGAGAGATAAGCTGGTATTTAATTTAGTCAGAAAAGTTAAAATCAAATAGTTATTTTCCTTCTTTTAGCCACTTATAATTGCTTGCTATTATATAGTAAATTATATAATTTGAAAAGCGCTGTGAAAAAAATACTGCAATTATTAGGTATTAGAGCATTCAAATCTGTCTGGAAGTGTGTATTGCAGTGGGAATAGGCACTTCTGAGTCCTGTCCCAGGCTCTGCCACTGATCTGCTGCCTTTTAGCAGACAACCTAATCTTTTGGTTCCTTGGAGACAACGCGTATTAAATGGAGATCAAAACTCTTACAAGAAGCATGATGTTAGTATTCAGTGTCTTGTTCTGAAAAACTATCTATACCTAGAATTTCCATTTACTTCAGATTAAAATATTTGTTGGATGAATCTCAGGACCAGTATCTGTAACATACATGGAGATGTCTGAGGGATGATAGATGGATTAAAAGTATGAAGAAGTTTGGTGTTTTGAATTTCCTAATACTTTGTTTTTTTCTTTGGTAAGTAGAAAAAAAAGCAAAGCATCGAAGTGAGAGAGAAGGACAAGATTCAAAAGTGTAAGACTGAAGGAAAGGAAGAGTATCATAGTTTAATCCAATTTGATTCACCAGAGTTGAAGCAAGCACATTTCAGTGTAACAAGAAATTTAGTGTACCTATTTTCCAAAAATTAGAGCTGATTTAATGCAGTAAATAGTGTGATTGCTCGTACATGATCTTCTACATCTAATTCAGGAAAACCACGTGACTGCTTTTAGGATGACAGGCCTGTGTATCTGATAGCATGAAGGAAGCTCTGATTGTGATCAGAAGACTCCTGGACTTGTGTCCGATCAGCAGAAGGTTGCATGCAGCCAGTGTACACCATACAGTTGGAAGCAACATATTAGCACAAAGGGTTGGTTTTTTTTATGGCATCGGCTTTGTAATAGGGCTGTAATTTTACTGCTTTTCAGTTTGAAATAGATTGTGTTATCTCTGTGGAAGTATTTGAGCTGCTGTTGGTTTTTAATTGGTTTTATTTTCCTGTCTAATAATAGGCACTTGCCCCAAAAGTTACTTGAAATAGCAACTCTTCTCCCTGAACTGCAGTTTTATTTTCTTTTGGCTTTTATTTCAGCTGCGGGAGCCAGCTGCTCCAAAGAGTGTGGGAAGCTGACTTGGAGGCCTGTCAGCTGTTAATCCGAGGGTTTCAACTGAAAGAAACCAGTTGCTGTGTTTTTGAGGAAGAGGAGAACCAAATGGATGAGATGGAGATGACTGCTGATGGCCCATGTGATTCTGAAAAAAGAAAAGAAGGTCACTTCCCAAAGGGCACAGAGTGGAGCACTGTTCCCTGCCCCAATCACAGCGAGCTAAAAGAGGTATCTGAAATATTCTACAGCTGCACTTCAAGCAATACTGCTGGTTTTCCTTTTGAGAGGAGGAGTTGAATCTGGGTGTTGGGCCAGCAGGACAGGTTAAGTATGAACTTAACATCTGGCCTTCAATCTAGGAGATGAATAAAATAGCTTATTAGCTTCTCAGAACCATTCAACCCTTTTTCCTTTCACCATCAGTCTTTTTAAAATGTGGGAATTCTTCAGGCAATGAATACAGAATGTACATGAGGATTTGAAGGAAAAATGATTAAGTATTTAACACAAATTATCAGCTGTTCTTCATCTCACTAACAAGTTTCACTCTGAGTTAGTTCTCCTGACTTGTTAACCTGGATCTACATTAGCCGAAGCGGGGAAAGATTAAGTTTTCCTTCTCTAGTGAAACAGTCAAAGACTTCCTAGCTCAGATGCTGGTAGGCTTCTAGTGTCCAACAAATATTAAAAGGAATTAAAAATCATGAGGCTTAAAGGGTTTGACAAATTTCTTTTAAGTTTGTGTTCTGCTCTGAAATGCCATCCTTGCTTTAAAATGTGTAGCTATCTAATAATCTTTTAACTGCACTGCCAAGGTAAACAAGCTGTTAAAAATATTCATTGCTCAACAGCACCACTGTGACAAAAAAAAAAAAAACCCTTCCAACAGGAGTTGTCAGTTTTATTACCTTGGAGTTTGTTTGACAAAAATTAGAAGTGTGCTTAATCGCACCTGATGTTAAGAGCCATTGAAGTGTGTTGCATTGAAAGCTGATGACTAATTTTGCATTTATACTGTGCAGGTGCAGGACTCAGAGGGACAGGTTACCCATATGTTTAATGGAAGAGGAAAGTGTATTTGTAGTTGTTCTGGTTTTGTTTAGTGAGGGGGGGCTAAGGTGGTAGCTTCTGTAGGAAACTGCTAGAAGTTGCTCCCCTTTGTTCAGTAGACTTGGCTGGGCCTAGGGCGGACCTGCTGCTGGCCAAGGCCGAGCCAATTGGTAGCAGAATGTCCCATGATAACACCTCTGTGATGACGTATTTAAGAAGGGGAAAACAGAAAAAAAAAGGGAGAAGATGTGAAGCAGCTGAGCGGGGGGCAGAGAGGGGGAGGCAGGAGCCTTGTGGGCCTTGCAGGCCTCACCCTCTGGCCTCCCACCTGGCAGCCGACTGGGCCCAACTTGGCCCAGCCTGGCTGCAAGAAGTGGAGAGGAGATGAGAAGTGAATAAGATGTAAAAAGGATCCTGAGAGGCATCTGCCTGCCTGTTGTGAGGAATGGCTGCAGATGCCAAGGTCAGTTTAGAAGGAGGGGAAGGAGTAATGCGGCTCCTGGCCAAGATTCCCTTGCAGCCTGTGGTGAGGACCATGGTGGAGCGGGTTGTCCCCCTGCAGCCCATGGAGGTCCATGGAGGGGCAGAGATCCACCTGCGGCCCGTGGAGGACCCCACGCCGGAGCAGGTGGAGGCCTGAAGGAGGCTGGGGCCCGCTGGGGCAGCTGTTCTGGAGGGAGTGCACCCCGTGGAAGAGATGACCCATGCTGGAGCAGTTTCATGAAGGACTGTGGCCCGTGGGAGGGACCCCACAATGGAGCAGGGGAGGAATGTGAGGAGTTCTTACCCCGACGATGACGCAGCGGCATAAAACAACGCGTGATGAACTGACCGCGACCCCCATTCCCTCTTCCCCCCTGTGCCACTCGGAGTGGGGGGAAGGTAGTAGAGATAATGTTAAGCCTGGGAAGAGGGAGGGGTGGGGGGAGGTTATCTTGTTCCCTGTCTCATTCTCCTGCTAGTTTTAGAAATAAATGAATAGTTTTCCCCAAGTCAAGTCTGTTTTGCCCGTGATGGTAACTTTAAGGATTTTCTCCCCGTCCTTATCTCAAACCTCGAGCCATTTTTCCTTATATCATCTCCCCCTGTTTTCTCGGAGGGTGAGGGGAGTGAGAGAGAGACTTGCATAGTCTGGTCCCGATCAGGGCTGAACTACAACAGTAGTGCTTCCATTAAGCTTCTCCTTTTGAACTTGCTTTTTGATATTTCCTCTCTGTCTCTATCAGCCATAGAGGAAACTTAGGGAGACTGTCCCCCTAACTTCAGCTGTTCATCTAGGTGCTAAAACTTTGTGGTTTAAATGCCTTTGTCTGGGATCTGGCCTATCCTAGTATCCTGAATAAACTCCATTTTGAGAACGTGCCAAAATCTATTCAGAAGCTGATGTGTAAAAATAAATGTGAAGGACCTATGGAGGTATTTCTGCATCTATTCCTGGAGGAGCTCCTAGGACTGAGAAACTTGAACAAAAAAAAAAAAAAAAGAAGCAATTTTGTTAATATAAGAATGTTAATTTGTTTTCCAACTTTTAGAAGGAGTTGAGCAACAGAGCTGTGTTTCCTCACAAGTTTCTCAACTGGCCTTCCTCAGCTTCAGTGCTGCCTGCACCTTTGGCCATAGAGGCAAAGTTATGCATCAGTGATGAGTGTAACCCATTGCAACCATAAAAAAACCCCAACATATAGACTGTGTTCTGGTTCTGGAATTAGGGTTAGTCAGCTTTTTTATACTGTCAGGATCTGGGATATTTTCCTTGTTGTGGATGATAGAAGTTTTACCACCCAAACGAGTACACTTTAGGTAGTAAGCTGATAGGATCTCAGTGACAGGCAGTATCCAGACTTTTAGAAAAGAGCTATAGTATAACATTCCCTAACATCTCCTAGTAGTTCATCACATGGCAGGATATAAAACCAAACAAAAAATGCTACTTGCAAATCATGCTAACTTCCAGTTTTTAAAGTGCTGAAGTGTGAGAGAGAATATGTCTTGATTTGTAAATGGCTTAGTTGAGAGACAAACCACTTCTGTAGCATTTAAGTGCTCTGTTATATGCTATTGTATTTTTTAATTTAAAAATAATTGAATGTTCGGAGCAAAAAATAAAATGAAATAGTGGTGTGGTTTTTAGTCTCTAAATTTAGCCATTCTTGCCACTTTCATGGAAAAACTTACTGTTGTCCCTTAGTAGTGGACCTTTTTGTAGCTATTTATCAGCAAGTGAGGATAACTAACAGAAAAGCACGTGTTTGTCAAAATGCTTTGTTTGATATTATTTACCAAGGCTGTGGTGTCCCTGTGGGAGGAGTAGCTTGATGTGGTTGCTGTGTTTCTAGAATGACTACTCTCTTCAACTGTGTCACCTCTGTTCCCCACTGGGGAGTTTCTAGAGAGAGCTGAAGCAAGAGGAAAGAGTGGCACTCTTTGTATTTAATGGCTACTGAATTACTTGCTTCAAAACAGTATGGGAAAGAGTAATAATAGCATATGTGCATATATGCCTTGGAAGGTACATTTTATTCCCAGGTGATTGATTTACTTTACAGTGAAATGCTATAAATGAAGCTCTCCAGTTATTTATCATGTCGTATGTGGTTAAGTATTACTATGGAGTGGATATTGGTTTTCCTGATGTATGCTGTAAATACAGTTTTCTTGCATATAACTATTTTACTGTATAGGTTTCATTAGAAAACAAAGAAATAAGAAACATAACAATAATAAGAAAAGCAAAATAGATTAATGCAAAGAACCCTTCACGTAGATCCTCAGTTACTGCTTTGCAGAGGAGCTGGTTTTAATTTTTAGTTAAATATCCTCACTAGATCATAAAATATGATATGTTCCGGTATAAAATATGTAAGGTATAAATTCTTTGAAAGTTCAGATATTTTACTGTCATGTGTGAGTGCAGGTTTATTAACTGTCAACATTACTTTATAGTCTTCATAACTGCATTTTCTAAGACAGTATAGATTATTATTTTTTTCCCCAGTTTGTTTATGTGGTAGACTATGGCATCCCAAAATAATCCAGTAAATCAAATTTCTTTTATAACTCTGACTGTTAACCAGGGAAGACAATCACATGCTTTGGCAGCTCAGCTTGTTGAAACATCACTACTAATTTTTTGGTCAAAACTAAATAAAGTGAGGCCAGCAAAAATCATCCTGTGGAACGCTCTGAGTTACTTAAAAATTAAGATGTACTCCTCTCAATTATCTATAATTAATTAGATTATAGTATTTCAAGAAAATGCTGAAGCAAGGTTATAGATGATATTACTAGCCTCAATGACATCAAAGTCAGCTTATTGTCCAATATATTTGAGATAGATTCTTGAATTTTCACATAAATGTGTACTTTCCAGCTGGTAGCTATCTTGATGAAATTAGGATACTCCATCATTGCAGTTTCAGTTTGTGTTTTTGTGACTAATTGGGCTTGATTTTCTCCCAGATCTCTGAGGAATTAAAGATGGCTTCTAGTTTTCGTCCCAGAAATGTTCCATACGTTTAAACTGAGTGCAAATAATTTTGCTCAGGTGACATGTGAGTGAGGTGGAAGACGTTATGATAATTAGTACATAGATACATATCTGGGTGATTTCTAAAATATACAGTAACATTTCATTTCTCTTCAGACATTTAACACCTGCTTGTTATGGTAACTTGTTTTATCTTTGGCTTGTTGGTAATGTGTGAGCAAAACCTTTTTATAACAGCAGAAACACCGATGATAACTAATAGAGAGAGAGATGTGTGTGTGCTGGGACTGCCCTAACACCAAGCATCTTGTTGAACATGAGTACGTGTGCATCTGCAGGCTTGAGTTCCTTACCTATCCTTTTTTTCTTCTTCTGCTATCTGGCATGCTGTGCAGTGCTCCCTCTTAATCACTGTGAAGGAAAGAAACACCTACTAGATTTCAAGAAAATTGAGATGATTAAAGTTACAAGGTAAAAACCAAAATTCAGTAGTGTTAGCTTTTGTAAGTCAGCGTTTTTGGTAGTTATCCCATCAGAATTCTCTGTAGGTCATTTCTTACTTTTTCACCATAAAAGAAGCAGAGAGCAGGCATTAGAGCAGGCATTATACTGCTACTGATGGCAGTTTTGCCATCTAGGAAGATAATCTGAAGTCTTTTGTAGAGCACTCTGATGTTGAGGTGTTCTGTAATTTCAAAGCCTTCATTTGATTTACTTTTTTAAAGATACTGAATGTTCTAAGTAGACAATAATGAAAAATAATAATTAATATTTAATGTGGTGCCTGTCATTAAAGAGAAGTCATCACAGGATAAGACACAGCATTTTTTCAGAATTTAGTGATAGCGAGCACCAAGAAAGCCTCTGTCAGCAGGCTGTAACTCGTTATGGTGCATTAAGATAGCCTGTGGTCCAGGAGGCAAATGTGCAACGTGTAAAGGACAAAGCCTTTAGAAAGCTAAATAAACTGTGCTTTCATTTGAGTTTTAATTAAATCCTGTATTTGTAGAGCTTCAAAAATAACTTGGAAACTTAAGATTTAGTCTTAATTTTAAATGTCAGCATTAAGCATCAGTGAAAGTCAGCGTTTGAATACTCTTTGTATTAATCCAAGCTGGAAAGAATTTCTGTAGCAACAGGCAGCTGGCTTGTACGCAATGGTCAGGTCATCGTTGTACAATCATTTGTGTTCTTGTGCAGTAAGATGCCCCTTAACTGCATGTGATACTGTTGTGTAGTATCTGCTGGTAAAAATGCTAACTCTTTAGCTAGAGATCAAAGCATCTCAGTAAGCTTAATGCTTTTTCAGTAAAAATATAATATAAATATAAAAAATTAATATTGGAGGTAAAAGAAATCTAAGGAACCTCTTTTCAGATAGATTACTGAAAATAGTACCCAGTAATAATGCTCTTACGGCAGAGTAGTGATTTTGCACTTTTATATATATGTACATACCAGTGATACTAAGTATTGCCCTACCAAAGCAATATCCCTCTCTCAGTTTATTTAAAGATTATCAATACTGTTATGTGTGATAAGTATTAATGATTTTCCAATAACGTTAACATCTTTGCTCTTCAGCCAATGAATGAAATGTTGGCTAATTTCATACAGACTTCACAGAAGGAATGAATTTTGAAAGAGGAACTGACTGTAGTTCGCATGTGTTACTAATACAAAACATCAGTGATGTCTCTCATTTCTCCTGCCCAAAATCATTTACGGGGTTCGTGACAAAAAAATTCTATAGACTCTTGAAGGGTTTATAGATCCATATAAGCTTGATAGAAAATTTTCTTTCAATCTCTAGTTAGTCCTTCAGTTTTAGAGCCAATATTCCTTGTGGGTTCTAACTGGGAAGCCAAAGGCAGGCTTTAATAAAGTATATTCAAATTTAGCTTTAAATATTGGGTGGCTGCCACTGCTCTGTTATAAATGCAATTGAAATGTTTCATGCGTGTGAAGCAAAGTTATATAATTGTTCAGCTTATATAACTTTTAAATGTGCTATATGGGTTTTATAAGTTCCATTGAAATCTTACTGTTTATATAGCGTGTATCTACTCTACACTTAATAATTTATCTCTAACAGGTTATGGAAGACGTTTCATTTGGAGCAGAGGGTCATTTATCTGAGGTAAGTGTTTTCTAGACAGTATAAAGTGGTGATATTGTACAGACTTTTCTGGTTCTCAATTAGAACTAATGACACTTGTTTTTATAGTATTACCTTTGGGTAAAAATCGCTAGAGAGTATGCAAGGACTTAAAAAAGCAACACAGGCACAACTAGAGTGGGCCCATTCTTTTTTTTTTCATTTAAAATAATGGCACAAAGTTGCTGTTTATTTCAGGGAGTTTATAGTTAAATCCCCTACTAGTGTTTTAATACATACCAACAACAGGATAAATACGTTGGGGAAAAGTAGGACCAATAAAATTTAGCCAGCCTCAATGTAGGACTGTAAGGATGCTTAGGAATGGAACAAAATCATGATGCTTTATTTGTTTCCTTACATACCACTAAAAATACCTTTGAATTTGCTTTTGAAGTATAAAAGCATACTGCAACAGAATACAGGGTAATAGGAATTTAATCTGAATAAAAATTCTGGGTGTATATAATTTTCTTTAATAAAAAGATTTCACATCCTAGTCGATGTATTTAAGAAAGTCTGGGATCATTGAGTAACATGAAGTGCATTTCCTATGAGAGTAAACGATGAGAAAAATCTGCTTTTGTACAAAAATCTGCCTACGTACAAACTCGGACTTTAGATAATATATATGTAAGGAGAGTTATACTGGGTCTAAGAGCTGTACTGATACAATCTGGTCCATTTTTTTTATCAGTATGCCTTGGGTTGCAACTTACATATTAAGGAAATTTAGTGTCCAAACATTGTGTCCAGCCAGCAAATTAATTACACGGGTAAGTAACCCCCACTTCACCTTCCATAGTCGCATACGTGCCACCTGTCAAGTACAAGTGACAAGTGCTCAGCCAAGCAAATATGAAATAAATAAATAAAACTTGCAGTTTGGGATAACTATTCAGATGAAACGTTTCTTTGGATTCCCACCAATGAATCCAAAGACTGTGGAGCAGCAGGAATGCTCCAGGAAAGATAATCTTAACTGCAAGACCAAACTCAGATTGTTGACCTTGTGTACAAGGAGACTGTGACATGAAAGCATGCCAAGGATGGACTGCTTGACTGTTAGCATAAATAAAGCCAGGAAGCCTTGAGAGTGAAGGTGAACTTTGCAGAAAAATGCAAATAGCCTTTCTTATTAGTGAACTTGGCTGTGAATTAAAGCAAAACTGTGCAGGTGCTTGTGTCCACGGATGACATAAAATAGGGGCAGGTAGTCCCACGGGATGAAGGTAGCAAAAAGCATTCCTGCCAGCAGGAAAAAATACTGAGGGCATGTTAGTACTGATAGCTGCCAAGATAGCAGAATATTTGCTGGAAACTAAAAATTGCATATGGTCTGGACCAAAGCAAATGAGAATACAGCTGCAGGCTTGTGTCCAGCAGAGACCTGCACTGAAAGCTGTAACGCAGCCCAGCCCTTGACTGAAGAAGTTGTTCTTTTGCTTAACAGGAGATGTGCACAGAGCACGTGAGTATGATGTGTGTGCTGTGCTTACAAGGGCACCAGAGCTCACAGGCATAGAGGGCTGCCACTGTAGAAGTGTTTGCTAAGAGCTTAATGTCTTAGTGTACTCACAAGCAGAGGAACTTTGCCCTTTTGACGTTTTGAGGAAAAAAAGTGCCTAAAAAGAATAGAGAGCAATACAATAAAGGAAATGGAAATTTGCTGGAGAGCCAGGCTTTAGCACACTGCCACAGCTGGGTTGATGTTAACTTGTAGACAGCTCTATAAAAGCTCTGTGAAGCTGTCAGCAGCCTCTACCTCGTCAAGGCTTTGCCTAAACGTTCCTTTGACGCTCTGGTCCCCTAATCCACTCTTGTCAGTCTCCCCACTGCCTGCAGGAAAGCACCCTGTTAGTCATTCCAGATTGTTGCATCTTGGTGTGTCAGGAGCAGAGATGGGAGTGAACAATACTAGGAACCACCTATAAATGATACCCAGCTATGCTGACTCCTAACACAGCAGGGTGTGGACACTGAAAAACAGTTTGGTGCTTTTGTTTATTTTCCAAGCCGTGGCCCACTGTGAATTTTTATTGTTAAGTCAGTAAATAGCCTCATCCTCCCACAGCAGGAACTGGAATTGCCCCAGTTTTATTAAATGAGCTAGTGAAATAGTCTGCACTGATTTTGGGAAATCTACATTCAGGGAAGATCTTCAGTCTATAGAGATAAGCATGAGAAGACTGTTGTCACCCAGACTGCAGCAGGATGCTGGAAGGCAGTGGAAAGCTCTATCCCTGCGTAGATGCTTTTCCAAGGACACTCCTCAATAGCTGTAATGGAATATACATGAAAGGAAGAATTGCCAACATCAGGCTGTAATTTTGATGAATCGTTTAAGACTCCCATGTGGTGTATCCCTGCAGAGGAGGGAATGGGATCAGTGCAAAAAAGGGAATGTGGGAAAACCATGTGATGGTGGGGAGGAGGTAGGTCACAGCTGCAAAACAGCAGCTATCTGGAAAGCTTTATGCCTGAATTGTTGCGTATGAGCAACTCAGGAGCAGGTTGTAGTGCTGCAGTTTCCTAAACGTACATGAACAGGCTGATGGAAAAAGCTAACAGTCTGTAAGTGAAAGATGAGAAGAGCGAAAGTAATTGGGAAACAACCTTGATCCCTCTTTTGAGAAAAGGTGGATGACCACCTCCATGAAAGAAAAAATCACCTAAACAAAATCAGGGAAACAACAGGTGAGTTTTTGTGGAACCAGCTCTGTAGGAGGAAGAATAAGCAGATGATCTTTGGTACCCTCCAGAAGACGTCTTGTTTATAGTACTGCATCATCTTCTTTTGGTGCAGAAAAGAGCAAATACAGTAACAGACTACACATCTGTGTCAGCAGCTCTCAGTGGCCCAAAATAATTTTGAAAAGGAAAGGACGAAAATCTTCCCAGGAATGAGCTTGTAAGGGTACTGCACAGCGTAAGAGTGAATGAGCAAGACCACTGAACACACTAAGCTGCTGTGAGCAAAAGGCATGCCAGGCGGCAAGGGGGTGCAGCGATAAGCTGTGTGTAAGGGATAGGTGAAAGAAAGCATGTGTGTCTTCTAATAAGAAAGGTGAATGGCAAAGTAATGAAATGAGAGCAGAGGGCAGAAATATTTTTTTTTTCTTCCTTATTTTCTTTGTTTTCAGTCTTTCTAAAAAATAAGGTGTGTCCGCATATATAGTGCTCTTAGTATTCACTACAAGGTAGCAAGAAATGAACACAGTAAAGGGTCCTAAGGCAGGTGAGATGTACTCAAGTCAGGCTAGACATGAAATTTCTTCTGAGAGCACAGGAGCCAAGAAAAACAATCTCCAAACCATTAACAAGCTTCTTTGAGAACTCCTAGAGGAAGCTTGAAGTCTCTGGGGATCAGTAAAAGGCAGACTTGGTATTTGCCTTTAAAAAGGAGGTAGGCTAGGAATTTGTGCCAGTCAACATAATTTCAATTAGGATTAGAATTCCAAAGGCTTGTGATATATTGGAAGAATAGCCTGAAATCAATAAGATGGGATATGTTAAAAGACAGGTGCAAATTACGTTTGAGGAAGAAAAAAAATCGGATTTATGTATACAGATGGTAAATAGCAGCTGATGACAGTACTGCAGGAGCAGAAACTAGGGTTATAGTGGACTACAAATAGAGTGGGATTCATTACCTTCATCCTGTTGCAAGAAAGGGCAAATGTCATTTGCAGCCTCATTAATGGGAAAGTCAGTTGTAAGACAGAAATAATTACTGTGCTTAGCTGAGAATGTCGAAGCCTCCAGAGGACTACTGCACTGGTCTGGGCACCTCACCCTGCTGAAGACAGGAACGTGCTGAAGGAAAGGAATAGAATTAAAAGCTTTAGATATCCTGGTCTGACTGAAAATCAAAATCTTCAATCACATTAAAAATAATTATAAAGAGGACAATAGTTATCATTGTGTGCTGTGTAAGGGTAAAATGAAATGTAACCCTCTTGGTTTGTAGCAAGGGAAGTTTGTATTAGGAAAACTTGCTCACTGCATGGGCAGTTTAGCCCTGGAGTAGGCTCTGCCTTGCAACCAGGACCACAAAATCCCTGTCAGCTGCAAAGAGCCATGTAGACAGACACAGTGGGCTTGATCTCACTGCAAGTCACAGAGCAGGCTTTGGTGGTCTCTGGTTGCTTCCTGGTCAGCCTTGCCATGAGATGCTAGGATGCTGTTGGTCATGACTAACACGCATTATTTTCAGAGTAAGAGATTAGGCCTATTCTCAGTGATTGCTTTGCCCTCCTCATCTGTGACACCTGCCCAGGACAATGCACACAGGGCAGGAAATCTAGGACGCAGAGCAGGGAAAAATGCTTCCTCCACCTGCACTTTGGACACTTCGTGGCTGTGTAGCTCCTGATCAGAGGGCATGTACCCTTAGCCTGCATGTGACTGAAACATCTTCTCAAGCAGGACAAACATACGATGGCTGCATTTTGTTTCTAGAAATGGTTTAAGAGATGTCCTAGCATGACTTTCTGGATTTTCAAGCACTCACCATTTCCATTAACTTCTACAAGGAGTAAGGGTAAGCGTGCAGCACTTCTGCCAACAATAAGTCATTGGTCTAAACCTTTTGCCACAATGTGAAGTACCTGTCTGCAAGGGCAACTTTTCATAGTTGGTATTTATGTTATTGTGAATGGTTTTCACTATTACAGGAGAGAGATGATTTAATACAGGTGGAAGAAATCTGACTTTTTTTTTTTTCTTCTTCCATTCTGCAGAAGGCATTCTAAGGGTTTTACCTTGTTTGGGTTATGATATTGCTAGTTTGAAGTAAGGCAATGCCTTTTTACAAAGTCTTCTGTAGGAAGAATGAATTTTAAGGATATATCAGGGAATCCTGCTTCTCAGCACAAACACCAAAGACTCTATAAGGGACTCTAATCCCTAAATTAGTCTAGCTACTACAATACTGATTCTTCTATATAAAATTGCTGAACTAGATTGAAGAGAGCACAGAAGGTGTTTGCACTGGAAAGGCAGATCAAACATTTTCCTTGAGTAATGCTGTCAAGGAACTGTTGCTGATAGGTGACTGAAATTATTTGTGAAAGGGTAAAATAAAATGCAGAAGACTCAAGTGGAAGTCCTTCCCTCTGCTCTCAAATCAATATGCTGATGCTCCAGCTGTGCATCAGCTTGAACACTGTCTGTTCTTCCTGTTCCTTGCATCAGACTCTCACATCTCTGGGAGAGATGAGAATTTCTACTTTGCATGAGAAGGCAGAAGAATTTCACCTTAAAAAATATGAAATCATACCCACATTTGTGCTGTTTTCACCTGCTTAAGGATTTAATAGGGAGGGGGCAGGAGTGGGGAAATCCCAACCAGCTACATCCCCTATTCACAGGAAAAATCCATAAAGCAATATTGCATCTCAGCTCTTTCCTGACTCCTGCAGTCTCTCCTAGCTGCTTCACAAAAGTGCTGTTAGTGCAAAAATAACCAAAGAAGTCTTAAGACTCACAGTAGCTTGTAGCATTGACGTAACCTGCAAGCTTGGATGAGTTCTATTTTATTAATGTGCCGAACTGGAGGCAGAGTCTTCACAGATATTGTTGATCAGTGTAAAGTGCCACTTTCCAGCCACGAGCCGTTCTGAATAGTTTGTGTGTCACTGACAGTGGTTTCCTGCCTGCACAGACAAATGTCAAATGAAAATGTTACCAGTGATGTTACTAGGCATGAAAGGCACCAAGAGAAATCTTTCTACTTACTTCTCTGGGTTATCAAACTTTTTTCAAACGAGAACTTGAGGGCAGAAACTGTGGAATTTGTTGAATATTTAGAATTATTCTTTTGTATTTTTGAGAGCAGTATTTTTTTTCCCATTTAATTTATAACTCTTCTTGATGTTAAACTAAAGTCAGAGTTCTCTGCGTGACCACATCTTTCCGATCCAGAATAAGAAAGGCCATATATACATGTTCTGGAAAATCATAATTTATGTGATGACCCTCCTGAATTTGTCACATGACACCTGCAAGTAAGTTAATGAGAGACGATGCTTGTTTAAGCTATAGAGGAACTTCTCATTTCAACTAAAAAGGTAACTGTGTCATGTGGGTGCAAAAATAGTTTATCCTTGTGCAATTATTGCTGTATTAAAGAGGAATTAAGCTGCAAAATACCTATTAGGAGTTTATGATTATAGGATATAACCCTACCTTATGGAGGTATTTCAGTTACACTGCAGTGCAGTCATAATTGAACAGTTATGATTAGACAAATTTCAAGTGTTTAAAGACCTAAACAAGTTTGAGATTTTTACTTACTCAGATTTCCCTGCCTTCCCATATTGTAACCATTCTGCATTAAGCACGTTTTCCTGGTACTCATTGTTAATTTATCTTCATTTCCAAAGTAAACATGAGTTTTGTTACATTTTTAGACAATTCATCGTGTACTCAGAATGTGATCGTTCATATTTTTTTTTCACATGAGACAGAATGGACATTTTACTTTAAGTGAGAATCTAAGTATTCAGTTAACAAAGGAATTAAAGCTAGTGAGTTAAAAACGAGCATGTTTGGTGCAAGACCAATGCATCAATAAAGTCCTTGCCTGGAATTGCAGTGGGGTAGAAGCTACTAGCCAAAGCTTAGAACCTCAAAATACAGATTAGTACTGATGCAAAGCACTGTGAGATGCCTTTACTACTGAACAAGTGTTCACCTGAAGTCCTAGGGTCTTGAGGACTTGTTTGTTGGGTTCCTTCCATCCATCCTTCCTGGGACCTTTACTTTGCTTTGAAGTTTTATTTTAAAAGGCAAAAGATGATGTCAGACATGAAATCAGATTGTGTAGTAGTACACCAGTAAGTGTAGTCGTCCAGCTGCACTGCAACCGTGGATTTCAGGCTGTAGTTGTATTTTATCTCAGGTTTTCAGGATCTGTGCATGTTAGAGCTAGGCCACACTTGCAACTTGGAGCCTGTTTGGCTAACCAGGTATCTAAATGCTGTCTCCAGCACCTTTCAATGCACCTGAAGTTCAGTGAGGGGGTAGGTCTAAAAGGCCCAGTTTGCCCTGTACGTTCACTGGCACAGTGAACAGGGAAAAATTTTGCACTGTGAATCTTCACAGCAGGCCTAGACAAATCCAGCCCGTGTGCTTATCATTTAGATAAGCTGCCCAGTGAACTCCCTGTGTTTACATACAGGAGACAGGAAGCATAAGAGCACTTCTAAAGTGGAGGAAATGGATTTTCTCTTACAGCAACTAATGATAGTGCTAACTGGGCAACAGATTATCTGGATAAACGTTCCTGCCATCAACAGTACCCTAAAAAAGAAAGGGATACCCTACTGTAATGTGTATCTTTATAATGCCTTTTGTGTTTAATTATACTTAATGGCACAGGTATTCAGGAGTCTACCGTAAGATCTACTTTTTTACTTGCTATCTGAGGTAACTGATTATTTCAAATCAGTCATCCTTCTTGACAGTATGAATGTGATCCAAAGTCTCATATAGTAATAGTTCTTGATAAAAGTAGTGACTGGATCAGACAAAAGTATTCAATATATTGATGTTACAAGAAGAAGAATCTGCTTTTTATGTGTCACCATAAGATACATGTTCTTCAGGATCTGTACAGGACTAATTCATTTTGTCAAAGTACACAGTCTGTAGAAAGAGACTGGTTTGAAAACTTTGCTTATGGCTTTTATTTGTCAGAGCAATGCATAGGAGTTTGTGCATTAATTAAAAGCTGTTCTTCCTAAATTAATTCTTCAATGATTGTATATAGCACTGAATGTTTTTTATCTTGTTTTTCTTGTGTTTGAGATTATGGTTATGTGAAGACCTGATTTTCTTACATGTAATTAACTGTTAGAGAAAAATCAGGGCTGGAGCTTTCTCTAGATGGTCATAATTTTAGATGTGCTTTCAGAGTAGTAGGGTTTTACAATTTATTGACTCTTCTAGCCTGACACTGAAGTTCTTCCAGACAACTGTCATCTGTCACAGAATGATTTCCTAAAAGCTTTCTATTGATATAAATTGCCTGGGTTATCCCACTCCCTAACAGCATATGGAGCCCTGCTGGTGCACTGAATAATGATTTAGGAGCTGGATGGAAGACTTGTTCCTCATCTTCTGTCCCTGGTCTTAAGAAAAGGACATTCCTAGTTGCTGTAGGGAGAACATACACCTTTTTCTCCCTTGTTCTCATTTTAAAAACAATGGGTCATTTTTACATCTATAAATTCTGTGGAGTGCTGCTCAGGTCTCCTGCAGAGCCAAGGACTCAGCCAGCTGGTTCTCAGGTTGTGCTTCTCCGTCTCTAAGCTCTGGGTGTTTGCAGCATGAGTTCTCTCCAGCTCATCCATCCACAGTTCAAGCTGCAGCTGGTTGTGTACCCCTGCGATCTGCTGAATAGCCATGTCTGGCAGAAGACCTAGGAAGGCAGAAAGGTCAAAGCTCTGTGCTGCAGCAGGGGATGTGCCAGCAAGCAGAGCTCTTCTGACATTTGACTCTGTGTATGCGCTGTGTGACGCAAAGTGTAAGGATAGCACGGAACTGAGATCTGGTAAATGTGTTTACCAAAAAGTAGATTGTTTCACAATGGGCAGCGTTCCAACAAGTATTAGCACGATTTCTTTGGAAGTCCTTTGATTGAAGGCTTGATTTTTCTTAAACAGCCACTGATGGCTGCTATTATAGCAACAGATCAGTGCGAAGGACTGTAAGTACTTCTTAAAGGAGAAAAACTATCTGAAGATTGTCTATGGCCACATGTGCAGCTGGCTATGTAGATGAGTGCAGAGACTTAGGTCTAGAGAAAATCCAGTTGTCTGGATTCCAGCTGCTGAATGACTCCAGTTTTTCCAGCGTGGCTCCAGAAGAATTTCGTCTTGGCACAGTAATCTTTTCCTTACAGATAACCCCAGTCATTCACTATAGACAGCACAGTGATGCCTTGGAAGGGAGAGGAGAGGCTTGTGTCAGTGCTGTACAAATTGGTGGATCTCCCCCTCCCCTCCACCCCTGGATTTGCCACTTGTTTGAGTCATTTCTCAAAGTAATAGTCAATACAAAATATAAAGGTACAAATTACCCTTGTGTAGTATATCTGAAACAAACTTATGAGAAGGACTTTGCAACTGGTTTAAAATACTCAGTTTGAAATAGAAAAAGCATTTGTCTGTGTAAGTTCTAAGTAAAGAAACATTATTTTCTTAAATTTAGTCCTGTTTCATGATAACACAGTAAAAAAGTGTAGTTTCATCTTTTAATCTCAAAGACTGATGCATTTTCTCCAATCAGTTGAGCATGGAGTACCTTAGTATTCTAGCCAGATTTTTCCTCAAAATGTAAGTACATTTTGTTGTTTGTGAAAGATGACAAAAGTGATGCTTCTTGAAGTATTTAAATCACCTAAAAGTGTAAATCATATTTACATGAACAACTTGAAATTTAGGAACCTGCATGGTGTAGTCAGCGTGAGATTTCCCTCCCCGGCTGTGGTGAGGCAACAAGGAAAAGGGAGAGCAGTTCAGTCTTCACATCCCTTTAATCCTCTGCTAAAAGTGAAATCAGGACTTTTTTTTTCTGCAGGGAAATAATCTGAGACTACAAGCTCATTCCATTTCATATAAATCACTAAATTATTATTTGGTAACAACTTTTTCTCTCTAATGGGAATTTGCTTTCAGGCAATGTCTTAGCACTACAAAATATCATATCCTGTTATTAATATTTTCTTTTCCCTTTAATTTGATGCAAATATGATGTAGAAAAGTGCAGTCAGCAGCAAACATGCTTTCTTTTCTTTTTGAACTTCCTGTAGGAGTTCTTCATATTTTCTGCAGAGCTGGGAGAAAAATGTGAAGCAATAAGTGAGAAATTGGTGCATCTGGAAGATCAACTGCAAACTTCCGTCTGCAGAGTTGACGAAGGAGTTATTCATATCCTTTTTGATACAGGTATAGATGTGTATCAGTCTATGTAAGTACGTGTGTGAAATACTTGCCTTTCAGATTCATGTAGAGTAGTAATTCTTAATGTAGATTAAATGCATTAAGAAGGGGAGAATTGATTGTCTTGCTGAAGTGGGCGTCTTTGTTGTAGCAAGTTTTCCTACAGTGCGTTTTCAGTGTGGTCTGCTCCAGCTATATTTGATTTGAACAGAAGTTAATTCTTTGTAAATTGAGATTAGGCACTGAAAAACCTTTGTTCTACTGTTAAAATCATTTTGTTTGTAGTGCTCATAAAAGTAAATACTTAGTGCACCAAAAGCTGCATGGATACAGGCATCCATGCAGCTGCATTTCCCAACATGATTTACCTAAATTAAATGCTACATCATCGACTTAGATGGTGTATATCGTCACGTGTAGTTTGGTTTTTTTTCCTTTTAAAAAAATGGGCAGCAGATGCATCATATGGCATCCTGTGCAATTTAATCTGTCTCTAACACTCCAGTGCAAGTAACCAGACGAGATGATGTCTTATGAAGCACCCTTATCTCTTCCTGTGCTTCGTCTGTCATTCACTATCTGATTGAAGATTGCTTAACCTTTATGAGGCATTTGTTGGGCCTACATCTGTGGACGTTTTTCAGAATTTAAGAGAACAGAGTATTGTTTCATTTGTAACTTTCATAGAAAAACTTATCACAAAAAAAAAGATTTTGTTCTTCTAAGAAAGGGAAAAGAGAATAAGAACCAGTGAGACTGAGGAAGATGAGAGTACTTAGCTGGTTAGGTTTTACTGGAGAAGAGGTTACAGGCAATACTGAAGAAAGACAAGGGATAATGAAGACAGACAAATAAATTCAGGTTGCAGAGATTAGCAGAGGAGCCCTTACAGACACTTAAAGGTAGATTGAGATGATGACGGTGTTAGGAAGGATTCAGTTCCTCCTAAACTGAGGCAGGCAGTCCTGCAGGAGAGAGTTTAGAGAAAGGATGAAAGTGTGTGGAAATACCACTGTGTTTTAGGTAATTTGGTGCCTATTGCCAGCTCTTTGCAAAATTCCTCTTCTGGAAACTTGATTTCTTTAAAGGTATCAGAATGGTAAATTTTAAGGAGGGGCAGGGAGGAAGGTGCTGGGGAGGGTTCCATCAGAGAGGCGATATCAGGTCACTAATTTGTTACTACTTCAAATCTTTCTTTTCTAAGCATATCAAAGTACAGGAAGATTATTGTCTTGTATTTACCACAGGCCATTTTGCAATATTCTTTTAATTATATTTACAGCATGTGTGTTAGATTGCAGTCGTGTTGCCCTGTCTGTTTCCCTGATGCTGTTCATGAGCATTATTTGCAGAGCTATATGGATGTGTGTCTTGTGTGCGTGCAGAGCATCTTCTTCCTTCCTCCCTTTTGTATACTTGCTCCCAAATTAGCTTTTCTCATTGACTCTAATAGAAGAACACTGAGGATTGGAGTTACAGGTTCTTTGCAGTGGACTTAAGTTTATATTCAAGCCAAACAGTCAGGTCTAATCGTACTAACTAGGTAAGGTAAAATAGTTTACTAGGTAAGGTGAAATAAGCTGCAAAACTGCTTTTTTGATTCCTGAAGAAAATATACTGCAAGTAGGTATTTGCATTTTCTATGAAGCGTGCATTTTTTTTTTGTAGCTGTTGAAACTGCAGGAGTTAATTTAAAAAATAAAATCTAATAATTGAAAGTTTGAGAGGAGTTGTAGATTAGTCTCGTTCCAAGCCACAGTTGTCTGATAGAGACCTGATTTCCTCTGTCAGTGAAATTCAGCTTGTGTTATCTAAATACAGAAATGCTCTCTGTGTGATATCCTGGTCCTCCTAGCAAGACCATCAGTCACAAAACAAGAAACCATGTTTAAAACATAGGGACATGGAGAGAAGCAGTTCAGCTACCCCTCATTAACATTCAGTTGCTATTTCAGAGGTAGTCCGGATCAACATGCGTAAAATGTTACCATCTGGTACGTGTAATTGCTGTGCTATACTTCAAAAAGGAATGAGAAAAATGGCTACCACAGTGCTACAGACCTGGAGATTGGATTTTTTTTTTTCCTTCAATAAAAACTGCTCAGTGCCCATAAAATAAACTTGCACTCATTGGTAACTTATATTGCAGGAACGAGCACTGAGATTGGTGCAAATAATTAGCCTCAGTAGAAGAATTTATGATTAATATTGCATGGTAGTTTATTTGGTTTTAAATAAAACAATTTCTTATCCCAAATTTTTTGACAATTATGCAGTCTTAATAAAAAATCTGTAGAGCTCTGAGAGCAGGAGCTTAAAGATCTGAAATTGTAGTGAAAGCAGGATAAATTTTTCAAACTCTTGGTCTCTGGTTATCTTTGCCCTTCCCCTCATCCCAAAAACTGCCTTACACATGAACATTACAAACTGTATTAGGTCAAAAATCTGACTAGGGCTGCACAGATGTAAATTGGTCCTGTCATCTGATTATTAAAAGACTTTTAAAGACTCCACTGAGAAAAATAAATTCCTGATGCTCTTGAACCATTTGCCAATGTTTAGTGTATGTCATAGCTTTGATTAATAATTAAGTTTGTGTTAGAAGAAAAATCCCAGATGTCATTGTTTTTCATTCTACATTTTGATGGCATAGAACACTTAAATCAACCATGCTGCTTGTTGTAATTGCCAGCATGACCTGAACAAAAGAGAAATCCAGTGAAATTTCTTGGTCCTGAGTATATGCGCAGACCCATTTGAGATTCTCATTTATTATTGAAGCCTTTCACCACAAATATTAAACTGTACTTTTGTATAAAAACATCAAACAATAGTGGTGGAGTGGGGTGGAAGAGCTCCTCAGTAATACTGTGACATATTTGCTAAATTCTGTGTAGTGTAACCAAAAAAACCCCACAGAACATTCAATTACGGTTAATCATTGGCGAGTGTATGAAAACAGTCCACATCATTAATTGGAAAAACCAAAGGATGAGAGGTGACTCATTCTGGTGTCTGCAGAGCTGATGAGAGGTGTTACTTCCCTGACAGTAAAGGCCTGGAATTCCCAGTAAAATTAAATGGAGCCTATATTGCAATTTCACAGTCATTTTTGTTCTTAATTAGCAGTTACATTTTGATAGACAATTTGAATGCATGTAATAGTTCCTCCTGGTGAAAATCCTTTTGTTGGAAGAAAACCTGTCTGGACTATTATTATAAAAGCAATTTCCATTCCGCACCCTAAAATGAGCATTTTAAACAGTTATTTTGAAAATAGAATTTTGTGCCTAAATGTTCATTAGGAATTACATACAGGTCACTTTGCTAACCCTGCACTTTTATCATACGGCAGGCTCTCATGCAAGTCTTGCTTTACACCAGCGTAGGTTTTTGACAGTCAGGAGTGTAGAATTTGGCCTCGACTGTACCTCACTGAGGAATCTCACCCTGGGTGAACCTGTAAGAAATTTTGGGATCCCATAAGAGTGAGAGGTGGCAATGGTGCTGCCCTTGATTTTATTTTGGATGACAGGAGGGTGAGCCCTTCCCAGTGTGTGTCACCTGGGGGGAACGTTGTTCTACTTGTATTGTTCATGTCACAGTGGAGGTAGGTCAGTGTATTTCCGCCCAAGTACTCCAGCTTCTTTGCCTTCCATTTTCTGCTGGAATAAGTGGTTTGGAGATGGCTGATACCCAGACCATGGAAGCGATCGATTTTTAAAAATGTTGCAGTCATTCTGTTGGGATTTTTTGTTTAGTAGTTTTTTGAGGGAGTATTTTGTTTTTTACATGGGAGAGTGTTACGTTAGTTTGTAGAAACACATTCATGGATGTGAAGGAGGGAGACAGTAGTGGAGGGGGGAAATGGGAAATTTCTAATCTGGTTTCGGTGCCATTGTAAGGAGAAATAAGTGATGGATTTCCAAAGACTTGTTTGGTGTCTTTCCTTCACTCTCAAGAGTGCACTTCTAAAATGCCAAAAACCCAGTCAAGCCAAACAAACATTGAATTGTCTTGCCTCTTTGCTGGTCCTTTGGCACACACTAAACATAATCACAGAGGTGTTTAGTTGGAAGTGACCTCTTGAGATCATCTGCTCCAACCACCTGCTCAAGCAGGGTCACCTACAGCAGGTTGCCCAGGATCACATCCAGTCAGGTTTTGAATTTCTCCAAGGATGAAGACTCAACAACTGCTCCATGCAATGTGTACCAGTTTTTGACCACCCTCACTGTAAAAAAAAAAAAAAAAAAAAAAGCTTTCTTGTATTGGATTCAATTTCCTATTTTGGAAATTTTGCCTGTTGCTTCTTGTTCTGTCAGCGGACACTAGTGAGAGGAGTCAGGCTCCCTCTTCTTTATTCCCCCATCCCTCAGCTATTTATACACTTTGTTAAGATCCCCTTGAACCTTCTCTTCTCCAGGTTGAACAGTCCCAGATCTCTCAGCATCTCCTCATATGATAGATGCTCCAGTCCATTAAACCAGCCCTGTGCTGGACTCACTCCAGTAAGTCCATATCTGTGGAGCCCGAAACTGGACCCTACACTCCAGATAGGACCTCACCAGTGCTGAGTAGACCAGAAGGATCAGCTTGCTCCACCTGCTGGCAATGTTTTTCTTAATCCAGCCCAGGAGGCTGTTGGCCATCTTTGCCACAAGATACACTGCTAGCTCGTGTTCAGCTGCCTGTCCACCACAAGCTCAAGGTTCTTTTCTGCAGAGCTATTTTCCAGCTGTCTGCCTGCCCCTTGCGTACTGGTGGCTGGGTTAGGAGAGACGTGCAGCTGTGTAGTGGGACATATAGCTGACCTTCTGTCTCCAGCCACTGTAATGTTCAGCTGTTACAAACAAGCAGAATGGTTGAGCAGATGAAAAAAAACCAAACCTTTTTCTGATTATTTCTGTTCTTCAAGACTTAATTTCCTCTATAGATGTCCAGAATTGCTGCTATTCTCCAAAATTCTTTAGGCCCTTACCTCAGTGCTATGTTTGTCCTTGGCTGTCCTTCCAAGGCCTTTTGCCTTTCTAACCTTTCCTAAAGGAAGGCAGCTGGTTTGTAATATTTGCCTATTGCTCCTTTTCCCTGAACATCTGTGCTGAGAGAACAGAAGATACATCAATAAACCCATTTTTTTCCCCCCAAAATTAAGTAAATCTACAGTAATTAGATCTCCTTTTTATCTCCTTGTAAATCATGAACTCTGTTGTGATGCTCAAGTTTTGTAGAGAGGAAGTCAAAGAGGTGAGAAGCCTCAACTAAGACAAGGTTAGAGCTGCAGCATTGTTGCAGAACATGAATTGTGTTTGTGTGAAGCTGTTCCCCAGTACTTTAATTTACTGCTTTGTGAGACATTGGAGAGATTTTGCCAGGTTTTCACAGGAAGACAGCAGGATGAGGAAATATTCTTGGTTGAAACTTGTTTTGGCTCCTGCCTTTGATACTGGCTCAGTATTTGCAGCACTGGATAGAGAATTTAAGCATGAAGGACACATTTGCATGTGGACTCATGCAAAACTAAGTTGTTTTCTTTTTTAAAATGGATAAAGCTGTTTATCCAGACATAACCTCTCTATATGGATAGAGATTCCATCCTCAGCTGTATACTGTATATTTTGCTTAGCCATAAAGGCTTGTTTGACAGTTACTGGTCTTATACTATAAGGTTATTGAAACCTGCTGTAGTTAGACTATGAAGTCATCTTTCTTGTTGCTCCATCTTTCTCTTGGTTAAGAGTTTCTTGCCCTGTCATCTTAATTTTCCTCCATCCTTCAGGATTTCTCATCCACTGGCAGTGGAACATTTCAATTTTGCTTTTTCTCTGTACCTGAAAATAATTTTGTAATCATTTGAGATATTACAAATAACAGCATGTAGTCAGAGACTGCACATCAGAAGTAATTAAATTTCAGAGGCTTCATGGTGTTCATAAACTGAAGAATTTCTGTTCTACTAGTTAGGTTTTCAGCAGAGCCTTGTGATTAAATTGCAGAGGGGTGGACAGTCCAGGACCGCTTATAAGAGGATAATAATGTTTCTTACTTCAGAGAAGATGCACAGCATAATTAATTTGTCCTTGTACAGTCCTTTGAGGTCCTAGGATGGGTTAAATTTTGTGTACTGCTGTTACTTGTAATCAGAGACAGAATCCCTTTAGATTGATAGAGCTGTCCAGAAATTAAAGTATGAGTGAATGCTCCTGATGAACATATTATCACGTTTTAATAAATGCATGTAAATACACAAAGATGAAATGCTGAGGAACTGATAACAGAATCAAAAGCAGCCAAAAGGCTTTTCAGAGGCATAACTGTGACTGCCTGAAATAGCAGTGATTTGTATAGCTTTCCCATGGTCCTCTCTAGTCGCAGTTTTTCAAAAGTAGCAGCTCACTTTTTACAGTCGTATAACCTGAGGGTGTCTTTTTCTTGACGTTGCATTGACTTCGGGGTCAAGTAAAACAACATTTCATAATGGATGAGCTCTGTAAAGGATAAAGCCTGTCCTTGTGTGTTATCCCTCCTGTGCATTGTATTTTTGAAATTGAGTTGTTTCGGTGTCAGCCTGTTTAATTTCCCTTGAAGCGAGTTTCTGGTGCTCTCAGCGATCAGTTGATGGCTTACTGCTAGAAGTGAACTTATTTCTCTCTCCCTTCACCTGCTCAGGTTTGCCCGTTGGGGTCCTTGCCCTTCAGCCATACCTGTACAGGAGGCCTCCGTGTGGATGGGGTGACCCCTAGGGCTTTGTTCACGTAGCCTTGGTCGTTGGTTTAGAGCTTCAGCAGACTCTGACTTTTCTCGCACTTGCTTTGCTCTCTGTGTAGAATAACGTATGGTAGAGAAGATCAGGTTGGTCGTCTCACTGAGCTACACCCAGTCCTTGCACTTGATTCAACAATGGATAGTGTCACTGACATAAGATTACGTTGATCAGCTGAAAGGGGGGTGTATTGACAACACAAACTGTGCTTATTCCCAGGAGAGACTTGTCATCAGAACAAAAAGCTCTACTGCCTAGAACACCCGGCTACTTACAAACTTGTGCGTGTCTCAGCAGTTGCCGCAATCTCCATGCAGTCCCTACCTTCTCCTGCCAGTGCGCTCGCTGCCACGCCCCTCCTGTTATTGTTGCCATTGTCTGATGCCTTCCCTCTGTCATTTTGGAGCTAGGGGAAGAGGGACATGAAAGGTGTTTTAAAAGGCAGAGCCGTTTAGCCACCATTTTCTGCAGGCAACCTGAGCTAGACACTGGCAAATAAAATGAGGAAAACTCTCCTTTCTTAACCAAATGAAGTATTTGTACTCAATTATCAGATGCTTTTCAGGTGGCCTTTTTTCTTTTAATGCACGACAGCATGACCTTGCCACTGCTAATCTC
This sequence comes from Chlamydotis macqueenii, assembly GCF_036417535.1. Taxonomy (NCBI): domain Eukaryota; kingdom Metazoa; phylum Chordata; class Aves; order Otidiformes; family Otididae; genus Chlamydotis; species Chlamydotis macqueenii. The sequence goes on along the minus strand of NC_141558.1, from coordinate 97,485,654 downwards.
TTTGCTTTTCAACTTGTTCAAAGCGTTCGTTCACTATGGAGCCTCATACAGCTTTGTATTTGTGTTTTCTGTGCTATAATTATGCTGATAATTCAGCCAAGATTAAAGCCTTCTGGAGATAAGTAGAGTAGAAACACTTTCTCTGCTATAAGCTTCAATTTTACTTCTTACCTGGATTCCCACCCCACCTTGCATAGCACAGATTGCCGAGCCCACCAGTGCCACAGAAGCTGTGGTCACTGGGCTCACGTCTTGGACTGCTCCCGCTGCCTTGTTGCCTTCACCCGGGGTCTGATCCACCCAGGTCTGCGTCTCAGGCTTAAAAATCCACCCCCCATCCAGCAGAGAAGTCACCCTTAGTGCTCCATAATTTCTTCATCTCCTTCCTTCCCACAAGAACAGCATCCAAGCAATATCCCTTATCCCCTCCCTTCTTTAAAGTGCTAAATAATGCTACTTGAGAACTTCAGTTTGCCTGGATTTTTTTCTTTTTTTTTAAGCAAGTGTGAAAAATATATTAATATTTAATCCAAACAATTTGGAAGAACTTGAAGCTACAATTAGATAGCCACGGCCATCTGTTGTGAGCAGCAGAACAAGAATTTATTTAATAACTTGGAAAGGGAAAAGGGACTGCCAATCACCTATAGATATATTCCTTAATAAAGCTTGCACAGTCTCTGCAGAGGGAGATCCAGGTGGTGAAGGAGACGCTACAGACCATGCTGGTGCAACTTCAGCCAGCCAGGGAGGCAGGAGAAGAAAAGGCTGGAGACTTCCTCTGTGACAGCTGGTGTCCAGGAAAACAAGACTTGAAGGAATAATGAGCAGAAAGAGCTGGTAGGATGACATTAATTCACAAAGGGCTGCTTTTAGTAACTGAATACTGTTTTACCAAGCCTCAGGGATCTCTTCCTGCATAACTAATAACTAAATCAATTATGGAGAAGCAGAGCCTGGAGGTCTATCATCAGAAGGATTCGACGCAGCCTCACATGTTTTGGCACAGATTGGGAAACAGCTTTCAGAGCAGAGCAGCCCCTGTAAATGTGTAGATTATAAATTGATACATTTCAAGTGATTCTGCAAAGTTGCCTTTCATGTCAGTGGAATGTTCTCCTTGAAGACTTGTAAACAGTATGTGTCTTCCTTACTCATGGATTTTTTATTTTTTCCCCTGATTTAAAAATGTAGTGTTAAAGCTGGAACATCTAGTATTTCTTGAAAAAAAAATAGTTGTAAGAATAATAAGACTTTTTTTTTCCTTTGGCTTTAACAGCTTTCTTACACTGAATTTATTTTCACATTCCTGCCAATAATTAAATCAATAGGATGAAATTCAAGCTAACCAAGTTTTCAGCTGAAATTTGGACCTCATTTAGTCAGTGGTGTTGGCTAGAGTGGAGAAAACTAACAGCAGCCCCTATAGCAGTAGTTTAACTTTCTTCATGTAGGTATTAATATAAACTTGCTTTAGTATTACAGGGGTTGTAAAGCACAAAATAATTTACTATGTTGGTGATTTATATTACTTATATTTAAATATTGTATGAACAATAAGTCATTTAAGTCTCCTTGTAAAATTTATTACTACTATTATATTACTTTGATCTTCCTTATAAACTTCGGAAGGAATGCACATTTTTTTTGCAATAGACATGTATGTATATGTATATATACATACTTAAACATGTATTTTTATAGGAAATAAAAGCAATGTTCAACTGAAGCCAACTAATATAAATGACCTATATTTAGATTGTTGTTCAAAGCAGTTAATGCCTTTAAAAATTTATCATATACTTCTGCTTGGATAGCAATATATCTCTGATGTCACAAAAAATTCTGCTTCTGCCATTTGTTGCAGAGGGAGAATTTAAAAAAAAAAGATTTTTAAAAAATTTTTAAGCCAATAGATGAAGAATATGTCTTGCATCTCAGTACTGTACTTTTTAATACTATTTTCTGACATTGAGAATGACTTTTTCTGCTACTTCAATTACTCATAGCCACATTGTGAAATTTTTTTGCAGATTTCAAAGGACTACTCAACCACTAAGATTCTGTTAATTTTCTTTCTGTGTTTTAATACTAGTTGAAACTTCTACCTCAAGGTTAAGTACATAGGGAGGGAGTTTTAAAAAGTGCCAGGCAGCTGAGACACACAACAGGATTATAATTGCATCCAGGAGTATACAATTGTCAAACGAGGGGAGCAAAGTTCAGGTGGTTTCTGTTGTCGTAAGATCTAAGGGGTGAAATTACAACCCTGTAATTCAGAACACGGTCCACTTTTCTCTTTGTATAGCATATGGGCTGGCACCCATGTTGCGGTAGACTCTTGGATCTTCACCTTGCATGGACTCTGCTACTCTGTTCCCATCCTCAGTCTCAAACAAAGATCTGCTGCTGCTCTGTTTGACAAGTTTCTTTCTCCAAGATCTTCTGGGCAGTCCCTGTTCAATATCTACCTCCCCATAGTAGATTTGGCACTTTCTGAAACTCCCCCAGACTGATGAGCAAGGAAGTTGTCTCCAGCTCAAAGCGGCCCCACAAGCGTGGGCAGCAGCCTGCGGCACTGCCATCCAGCCCATGCGCGGGACTGCCTCCCCTGGGAAGCCCTGGCTGGGCACGCATGGCCTGGCGCTGGCTGCTGGCCAGAAAGCACTCATGGAAACCCTTGTGGGTTCAGGTGAACAGAAAAGAAAGCACACTGACATGGTAGATCTCTTACAGCTATTTCCTTATGACCAGCAGAAGCTGCCTGTTGGTAACTGACTTTCCAGCAATGAGCATTTTCATGGGAGGATGAGGACACCCCAGAGATGGTGGCCGGGTACACTGAGGTTGCATGAACCCCCTTCTCCCACACCCTGAGGTGGGAGTTTTGTCCTTTGAAGAGGTAGTGCCTGTAGTGTAAATAGCTGGTGGGCACTGTGCATGCCTTGGAGCCAGGATCAGCCACAGCTGAAGGGTGATGTCTGCCTCCTTGCAGCAGCAAGGGCTCAACAACAGGGATAGTAACCACTAGTTCTCACTAGCCAGGTGCCTTGAAGACATTCCCATTCAATTAAAAAGCCTGTGTGGCTTTTCTGTTTCACAGCTTCAGAGCACCACTGCATTTGAATGAAAACTCAGCTCATGCAACCACTCTAATACGACACTGAACTCCTGAGGAGAAGGGAAACTGAATCAGTCACCATTTATGTCATGCTTATTTTATACATAATGTGGACTACTACTACTTTAATTTATTATTCCATTAACTTCACTGTTTGTTGAGGGAAGTTAGAGCCAGTAATCATTCCTTTTCTCAGATGTGCTGAATAATAAGCATCTAAAAAAAAAATATATATATATACTATGCAATGTATCAACTGCCTTTGGTCTGTGGATAGAAGACTTTCTAATAAAGAGAAGTATGTTTTTAACAAACCCAAGGTCTGTTTGCATTCTGTGCAGTGTACAAGATTTTAGACATTTCATACTGTGGGGTGAGGGTGAATGTGGAGAGAGGAGAGGAAAGGAGAAACCATGTGTGTGACTGTTACTGTGTTACTGATAACAGTGATTCCTCTGCTTGGGAAATTCTGTGATGGTTCTGGAAACAGTCTAAAGATGCATTCAAGACTAGAGTCCCATGGTAAAATACAGCTACTTTCACTGTGAGAGGGAGGGTGAGCTATACCAACAGGTAAAACTTGCATTCAAGTCTTGGCTTGGCTCAGCCCCTCTTGCCCTGTAACTGAATCCTGCGTACCTGTCCCAGTTACTCACCCAAGGAAGGAAAGCTCTTCTCTCACCCTTAAAGAAGGGTCAAAGGGACAGATGACACTGCACCAGCTATGGCGATATCTGAGGTCAAAGTCATGGTCTCACACACCCACATAGGAGAGTGACTGTGGTGTCCCAAGGACCACATCCATTGCACACATGCATGCTAGGACTTTGTCACCTCCAGGTGGACTGATCCATGCAAACATGAATCCCATGACAAATAAGTCCTTTTCTTCCCTGTGTTCTCCCCATCTAAGACCCCAGCCCTCAAACATTTGAGGAGTACAGAGAAGCATCTAGGCTTTGTGTACAGAAACCTCTTCCACAGCAGTGGAGAGCTGTGGGACGAGGCAGCAGCTCACCTCATGTAGTCCATTGCACGTGCTTTGGAGGAGGAGTAGGTTGTGTTTATCACACCCCCCCATCCAGTGCACAAACATATTCTCAAGAGACCAAAGAAGAAAGCAAGAACGGGACAGCGCCCCAAAGGGTGTTTAGCTCCAGCCTAATATTTCTTTTCACCATCAATTAGCTAATCCATTCTTTCTAAAGCGTGACTGCTCAGGCTTTTGCTTTCGCTGTCGTTACTTGTTAAGCAAGATGAGCACATCTTTTCTAGAGCACCGGCAAAGGCAATTCAATAATGGGTCCCAGACAGGCAGTAATGCTGGAGAGAGCTCCAGGGTGAGATTAGAATAATCCTCATGTATCCTCTTAGTTTGCTATCCTATTAAAAATGAGACTGGGACTGAGAGATTTTTTTTAGTCCCAGAGATTAACTTATGCTATGAAGAAGCTTGAAAATATTATGGACACGTGGATATTTTTCTGCACTGTTAAGGAGGATAATACAAGTTTCTGGAGAGATATTTTTAAAAAAAAGAAAAAAGTGCCTGTGAATAGAGGAGATTATTTCTGAACCTGAAAAGCAGCCAAGCCAGCAGCCACAGTAAAGCATTTCTCTCAAATTTCTAATGAAGCCTTGAATACGAGGCCTGGGAAAAGAGCATCTGGGGTTGAGTGAGTAGGGAAATGTCTGAGCTCTTCACACGCATGGCATTCAGTCACTCTCTCCATGTTTTCTTGTCTGGAAGAGGGCATTGGGGCATTGTCAAAAAGACACATGCAAAGTCAATACATCACTAGGCCACTTGTTCTTGTAATCACCTGCAAAGTTGAACAAATAGTTTATAATAATAGTCAGCCATACAGGATTACTAAGCAGAGAAAGACAGACTATTAAAAATAATCAGAGTCATAGCTAGGAGACACGATAGATCTCACTGGAGAAATGGAAAATTAAGAAACCTTTCCACAGTGACAATCCAATTTATAATGGGAAGAAAACAACCTTAAATTTATTACGTTTCTGACAATGAGACACTGAAACACCAAAGGAAGCCCCTCTAGATCATCTTGCCAAGTATGCTGAAGATTTTAAGTGTATCAACTTACTCCCAAAATCCAGAATTTTGCACCCACTCTCAGGCTTCCCTGTAGGAGCGGCCCCAGTGCGAGACCTGGGGGCAGCGGCCTGGAGCCAGGCACGGCTCTGCATGTAGGAGCTCACCCAGGACTGTGCGAGAGTCAGTGGCACAGGGGTTGGGTTAGAGATACGAGGGCAAACCTGTTCCACTCCTTGGGGGTTGGGAGGGGTAGTAGGGATGCATCCATCTTCTTAGTATTTCTGTGGTCTTCCAGAAACTTTAAGAACATTTTTTTCTCGTGTTGTTTTTGCTTTAAAGTGTATTTTTCAGGATGTTCCTCCTGCATCCTCCATGACCTGGACTGTTTAATTTTTCCTGGCTCAAGTACAGTAAGGTCAAGCAATGAGACCTATTTTTTTTCATAGCTATTGTCCGATGAGTTTGGATCACAACATACTCCTTTACTACTTTTGGTAACATGAGTTCCTGGAGCAGCAGCTGACTGGTTGACCAGGCCATTTCTCCCAGTTAGATAGGCAATGTTGAAGAGCAGGAATGTGGCATCGCCATCCACACACAGCACTGACAAGACTCATGAATGCTGCCAACGCCACTGTCCCCACAAAGTACAAGCAGACAAGGTTTCAGGAAAAGAGCTACAAGAGTGGTTGGAGATTAGGAAAAACTAACTAGCTTACAACAGGAGACCAGCAAAGCTCAGTACAAATGACTGACTTTTAGCCAACTGAAGACCAGAAGGTGACCCACTCATGTCCTTTAGTATTTACATGGGGAAAGATTTCCAATGCCCACTGGCTGTTTTCATCTAGCAGAATCCTCCACAACAGAAAAATAAGACATTTCTGGCAGGGAGAGTAATTGACCACTGGAGCAAGAAACTGTCTCTCAAAGTTGAAGCAAGCTTGGGATTTTTTTTTTTTTTTTTTTTAAGAGGTTGCGAAGAAAGCCCTCCTGCATCCCAGATGTAACATACTTGATTCAGAAAACACCAAAATGCAGCCTGCATGATACATATGGCAGCAAGCAGTAGTCGTAGTGCTTTACCTTAAATATAAGCATTTTCCTTAATGGCTTTAAAAAAAAAAAAAAAAAAAGGCACAGAAAGCAGAGCTTTGATAAACTGTTGTTTAGGTTGAGTTGGAGGACAGGGCAGCTGGGTGCCTGCAAGTTGGAAAAGCCTGTTTACCTACTCTCTGATCTTGACCTTAGCTCAAAAGGGCAAGTGAAACCAAACGTTAAGGAAGGGCTTCTTGTAAAGCTTTCCTGGGATGCCAGGACTGAAGCTGTTACAAAATGGTTCAGAGCCTGACAGGGCAGGAGCAGGATGTTGCACAGTGTTTGGGGGTTTTGAGCTGGCAGATTAAAAGGGGCTGGGGCACATTTCACCATGCAGTACCAGGCAGGATGGGTGATGCTGGCACCGCCATCGGTGGTCGGGGAGCCGAGGCAGCACCGCAGCACTTGCGCTGCGCTCCAGCCTAAGAGACAGCACAGCCATTTGCACCACCGTGCAACATCCTCCACTAAAAAGAAGAAAACCTAGAGAAGACCAACCAGCACCCTGGCCTTGAGGCACCACTTGTCTTGGCTCATGGCGCTGGCATTTGTTCAACCTATTGCCGCTTGTTTTCATTAAATGAGAAGGAAAAGGTGAAAAGAGCACTCTGCCTCTCACAGCCAGACGTGATTTGTCAATGCTGATTTTCTATAATGAGCTGTAGCAAGTGAAGCCAGTCTCTCTCCATTAATCCTGATGGGGAAACACTTCTTTGTCTTCCCATCAAGTGCCCCACATTCTGTGAGTGAATACACACTACGGCTGTACCAAACCTCCGACTCTCCTTGAAAGTTCTCTCTAGCATTGTGAACAGAAGGCAGCAACACTCCCTGGTTATGGCAGGGGACCACAAAGGCATCACCAGCTTTATTTCCTTTTTTCTACTGTGCATGTTTTTGTTATCCTGAATTGGAAACGTAATATTGATTGGGTCTGCTGAAATGCCAATGCTTAATAATCCTATTAAAATAAAGATCTTCTGTAGTGGAAAAAAAAAATAAAAGCAGCAGCAGTGTTGTCTCCTGAAAGATAAATAAATCACCAGGCCTGGTTAATGTCTCCTTTTCTGCAGCCCTAGTTCTCGGACTTCAGAAAGTTCTTCCCTGAAGATATATTGAGGCCAGGGGAACAACCATTCAGGGATTTCTTTATTCACTTTCCCTATAAATTGGTAACAGACCCTGCTTATCTTTCACAAAAGATATTGGTAAGCTTCAAGTTTTTCTTCTAAAACTGTTAATGGTTACAGGACCATTTATTATGGGGGGTGGTATTTAGCTTGAGGAGTTGAATCAATAGGAGAAAATAATCCCAACTCCTGCATACAGACAGTCCTCTACAGCGACCTAAGTGAAGCTGGCTGAGGTCTCATGCTCAGGAGCTCCCAGGGTGTTTATCCTTCCCTCCAGGCAGTTCACCCCTGGGTAAAGGCTCAGGCAGGCACACGTGCTCCACATTCATCCCTTTAACACCTTTAACAGACAGCTTATGCATATACTAAACAGTGCACAGATTTGAAAGAAAGGGGCAAACTTCATAAGGAAATTCAATAATTTTTCCCCACTGCTAGTCATCTTTTCATTTCAGCTCTCCTCTTTGATCTCCCTGCACAGCATCCTGCCTCTGCCATGGGCTGGCACCTCAGCTCCAAGACATGGGTGGTTGTGGCAGTCCTCACCCCTGCACTCCCCAGATGTGCACGGGCACGCACGTGCCTCATCACAAATGGTCCAAGGGAATAAATAGCCCAGATGCTTCACCCTGACTCCTTTGGGTCAAAGCCTGCTGAGAGCCTTATGCTCAGGGGAGGCAGGCATCCCCATCAGGGATATTAAGGTCAGAGGTCAGCTCAGCGAAAGGTTTTTTCAGCCACCTCACACATGTGGGCCTCTTCAGAGGCAGAAGCCAACCAGGCACAGAGCACAGCCTTTTGTCTCCAAAAACGCACCCAAAGCGTCTACAAATCTTCTCCCTATCACTGCAAAAACACTGACAAAACACCACCAGATAGGCAAGAAAGTTTAGTTCCGCTGGTTGAAGCGGGAGGCAGAAGGCAGATTTTGGGCAGGCAGGGGCTCACCATGGCAGTTCCCCTGCAGAAGAAAGAGCTTGCCATGATCACGTCGGCACCACATAGGCCTGAGATACCAAGCTCAGGCTCTCGTGGAGGCTTATCAGCTGCAGTAATACATTCACACACCTTTCCTATCTTTGCAAGAACAAAGCAAGCCCATCTACCTGGAGATACAACAAAAAGAAGTTCAAGAGTCAAGGACAGTCTGGTTTTCCATGTGGCCTTACCAAACCTCAGCTGTGTGGCCTGTCCTTGCTAAAGGGAGATGAAAGGGCAGAGGTCCCCATTCCTTAGGGCTTTTAAGCACACCAGTGATTTTGAAGAGGTAAACCCAAGTCCCTAGTAAATTTTGCCAATGACCTTACTGTAAAAACATTGCATGCAGAATGGCAAGGCAGTCCAGACTCAGCTTTCTAGTCAGTCTTACTTCACTAACGCTAGGATGAAATCCATGTGCCTCTTCATTCCCGGCAGCCAGGTCTCCTGGCTTGTCTGTGGGAACCCCCTCTGCAAGGAAGCACTGTGCACATGACATGGGCTGTTCATCAGGCCCTTTTTTGGAGGGGTCTACATCTCTTCTGACTTGGGGCACCTGTTTGATTTTAACTATGACTACAGTGTTTCAAGGAGGTTTGAGGTAGAAGAAAAAGTACCATGACAGTTAGGCAGGTATTTGTGTAACTCGGGGTTCATGGAGAGGAACGACGCTCACAAGACATCCTCCATGAAGCACATGCTGTAGGAAAAGGACAGACTCTGTGTGACTACACAAATGGCAAAATTCAGCACCAGTTAGAGGTCAAGTCTTCCTTATGACTTGGTGACAAGATTTCAGCCATATGCTTTTGTAAATCTCTCTCAGTACATCACTGAATACAGCTTAATTCTCACCCGGAGTGAACAAGTTGTCCCAGCAGGATCCTCAACTACAACGTCAAATGCCAGTACTTCAACCCCAAGCCATTGACCAAGAGGTTATGGTGCTAGCATCATCTCACCAAGAGGTGGAACAACTCCCCACATGCTATTTTTTGGTAAAAGAAGGACTCAGTTAAGTTTTACTATGGCTTACGTGGAGGAACAACATTGCTCTAGAGCAGATTTTGGGCAAGGAGTGACCTGGACTGAGTTTTGGCAGCACCACTCACATGGGTGAGTCCAGCAGGCAGCTCCGCTTCCCACAGCCTGAGCCACTCCCTGAGAGCCTGACCCTGATTTTCAGCTGCTCTTTCCATCTGCTGATGCCCTCTGGAGACCCTACCTCCTTCCACAGAGTTTCTCCTTGCAGATATCCAGCCTCTCTATCAAGGTATAAGAATTTATATCAATAGCTGTCGAAGGGAAAGCTTTGCCTGCACCTCAGTACACGTGTTTGCACCCCACCCTCTCCCAGGCTAAATTTTGAGTCTTGAGCCAAAAGCCACCTGCCCTCCTAGGCCTGTTAAGCAATCTGACAGCTTTCAAACATAAATAAGAGGGGAAAAAAAAAAAAAAGAAAAAAAAAACCCAGAAAGCAAATTGCACTGCTTTGTTGAGAGTCTCAGATCTGCTGAGTGTTCCCTGCCACTTTTAATCACAAGTCAAAGTAATCCTTTAAGAGGTTTTGCTGGAGGGAACATTACAGCATGAAGGATCATGGAGAGCTCTCCAAGGAGAGTCACAAAGTGATACCAGAAGAAAAACTGAGGCAAGAGGCATGCCACTGACATGGCTCCCCAATTCTGCTCTTAAAATTTTAGGGAAACCTGAGATTAGACAGATATTCACACAGGATGCTTGTAACGGCAGCCAGTAAGTGCATTTCCTTTCCGAATTACATCTTTACAAGCAGCACTGATCTAAACATAAGATTTAAGCACAAGAAACAATGTACTGTCCATTTTGGAATTACGGCTGAGCTGCTTAAAGAAAGCTTGGCTTAAGGTGACAAGAAGATAAGGAGCCCTGACGTCTGCAACCACATCTCTACAGCATCTGAACTCTGCTATGGCTTCTCGTGTGTCACTCCCCTTTGAAAGTGTAAGACAGTCCTCTCAGTTCATTTGTTTGTTGCTCATAAAATAACAGGAATGACAACATTTGTCGCTGAAACTTTGCGCCAGACGGCAGCCATTGCAGAAGTAAAGTACAGGCTTGGCTCCTCCAGCTCAGAGGCAGATGTGAAGCTTTCAGAGGGCAAGAGGAGCTTGCTCTTCTTACAATAAACAGAAAAGGGACTCAGGCCAGACACTGCAGAATTTCTACAAGTTACCCATGAGTGATGCTTTTCATTCAGCGAGGCAGGAGAGGCAAGGCAGGACCCTTCCAAAGGCACAGTTTAGTGTAGCTTATTTCACGGGTCCCTCTATGTAAGGGCTTGCATGACCTCAGAGCCCAGCACACATTTCAAGGTGGCAGCACTGCCATCATTGGATTCGCTAAGGAAAATATCACCTTAGATTTTTTTTTTTTTTTTAAATTTCACCTCTCATCGAAAAAAAAAAAAAAGGTTGTGAACATTTTCCTCTCATCTGAAATTTTGTAAAGGGCATTGTAGTCATTCTAACATAATGATACTGCACAAGTGTTTTAAAAAGGAAAAGAAAAGATATAGTCCTTATTTTCAGCTACAATAAGGGGAGTAAAATGTAAGTCAGCAGTGCTAAAGATCATTTTGGAAGAAACAAGGTATATATTTTTCCAAAACAGGATCTGTCTTTAGCCATCTCTCTAGTTAAATATTGACAACCACAAAGGGGTACAGACCTGTCTTCACAGCAGCCCTATCATGACAGAGGTTGTTACGCACTCTCATGTAATGCCTGCCCACACTGGTCCACAGCATGAGTCACTAGCATCACTACGTCAACAGTGCAGAAGGTGGTGTGTGTCCCATTCCTTGCATTACGTGGATTAACAATAATAATCATTAAAAAAGAAAAAAAAAAAAAAGAACAAAAACCAGCCTTCTTGGAGAAAAGAGGTGGTGAGATAAGGAGTTCAACAACCATCTCCACACACACCTGGAGTAGCAGCAATATTATTCACGCCAGACTGTTTTGCATGGAACAAGTTTAGTGCTTTACGTCAAACCAAGGACAGTAGCTTCTTTCTCCCTCACAAGATTTACAGCCTTGCAAACCCAGTATAAAATAGCCAAACAGCCTCCTTCACTCAGGTTCACTGACCAAGACACAAAAACCTCTGCCCAAATGCGGAGCTAATCCAAAGAAATAAGGGTCTCCCACTATTTGCCTCACCTGTGCAGGGAGTTCCTGCTGAAAGGGTTTCCTCCACCTTGGAGACACCTTTCTCACTCCCTGCACATCCTCCAGCCCAGTTGATAAAGTGAATAACATGCACTTGCTAAGCAGCAGCACGCTCCAAGGCAGCAGAGAAGCCCTCCATGCCACCCGCTCAGGGGCAGGAGTAAGGAGCTCACTGTTCCCACCACTGGCTCTCACCAGCTTCACTCTGAAAGGGGAGGGATTGTCCCATCACTGACCTGCCAAAACCAAGAGAAGGGAATGCGGAGATGAGAAAACATCAGCTCACAGACGGATGTACCATGTTTCACACAGCAGCCAGGGCACGGATTATCTAGGTAAGGGCACGATAATGAGGACTGGCTGGCAGACTCTGCAATTCCCTTTTTGGAGGGCACAGGGTCCCCAGTTAATCTGCAGGGTTGCTTCCTTCTTCCCCACCTCTCAGCCCTTTGGTACTACTCATTCCTATCCACACACACAAGACCTTGCTTTCATCATGACATTAACCAAGTCTGACACAGTAATTAGTGGGTAAAAGTAAGCCTAAATTTTCTTATTTAACACAAATGCTGTGATTCTTGTACCAGGGAAGCTGCAAACAGCAGCCAGTCACATGTCAGATGGCCATGCCACTCACCCCATTTGCACCGCTCCACAATGCTGAAGAGCTGCCATAGACTCAGTGACAGGGTGCTCTGTGTCAGCAGAGGCAAGGGAACATGGCAGGATCAAGGGAAAGGCCCTACCTGATTCAGAAATCATTCCACTGGTGCATCCTAGACATCCCACTGAGCCAGATCACACTTTAACACATCAGACATGTTTTATATCAGAGCTCTGGCATGGCCATATCTGTGTCAGATGATGCTTAACCAGATTTAAAGCAGCTCTGAGAGAGTCACAGAGCCTATGAGCCTGTTTTGACTCTGCAGTCGTGTCATGGGTGACAGTGCCAAATAGCCTACAGCCAAGGGGTAACAGCTCTATCAAGCCCCCACCGAATTGGGGAGCAGGATGCACATCCCCAGGAGTGCAGGCAAAGCAGCATTTCACATGCCATTCTGAACCACAGATATCAGTTTACTCTGCAGATGGCTCTGAGTTTTAAATATCAAGTGAACTGCACGAACATGATATTTCTCCTCACCTTCCCCCCCGTCCCACTCCCCATCCTCAGGGCCATATTGCTCTCCTCTCCGTTTCTAGCTTGTAGGCTTCTTAATGAAGGCTCAGTAGTCCTCTTAACTCTTGGCAGCAGTGGGTAGATGATGTTGAGGAACAGACACTATCTTCTGCCTGGTGCAAACGCACCGTTTGACTAAAACTGAGGGAATGTTTTATTTCAGGAAGGTGCTTCTAAAATGTCTGAGGACAGAGAATATTTGAGGACCAACAGACCAGTATCCACCCTAACACTCATCAGCCCACGTACTCTGAAGTAGGCAGTGTGGCTGTCAGGAGGTCACTGAGCACTAGGCAGGTCCAGCCATGGTTCTGCTAAGCCGAGCAGGGCAGCGTTGTCCATCTGCACCCCTGTGCTGGGTGTCTGATGTACAAGCCGGTATGGGTACAGCTGTCTTTCTCCTCTTCCCGTACCCCTCAGAGAAACTGCATGCCAGCATCAGCTAAATTTATGACAATAAACAACAGCTAGCGTCTGGGCCAAAGACTGGCCATGCTCTGGATCAGCTCCTGACTTTTGGTTTGACAAAGGACCTTTGAGGGCGGGTACTGGGGGCCATCCGCATTTCCAGAGGAACACATCAAGCTTGCTGAGAGAAACTCTGTTATTAGCCACTCTGAAGATGCCTCCATCTCATAGCAGATGACAGCATCACAGGCTGAAGCATTTTTTAAAGTGCTTTACGTTCCAGGAAGCAATGACATCAGCTTAGCAGTTCATGAGTTCACTGGAGTTCAGAAATTCATTTACTGCTGTTCCAACACTTCTCAAAAGGCACTTGCAAGTCCTGCTGCCCCTCCGTGACTGTATTGCTATTTCCATGCCCCCAGGAGCTGGAAGACAACTTTTATGTGCTTTCTCCCTCAACATGAATTCCTACAAACATGTAACTTTTCACAAAGACTCTTCAGGGTGGGCTATTCCACAGCACAACTCATCTGCCTTGCCTGTTTTTGTACATCTTTGAAGAAAACACATAGAATAGATCCAGAGTCCAACAAGTTATGGTTCCAGAATCCACAGGAATGTGACTGCCACAGGTTGGCCTCAGTCCACAATACTAATGTAAATTTGTAACACAAAACAGTCCAGACAGATACTGAGCTGATGCTATCAGCCGGTATTACCTCACTGCTGTTCCTCAGATAAGCATGAGGTGTTCAGTACTACGGGTGTTAGATGTTCACATCACAAGGTCCTGCAGCATCCTCAGTTTCAGGAGGATGCTCAACAGCTTAGTGGAAGAGTCAGATACTTTAACCCATGCCTTTCTTTGAGGCTGATAATTTTTTAATTTATCTTTGTCTCATTTAATAATGTGTAAGATGTTCCAACTTGGCCACAACCTCCTCTGAGTACAGGTTGCAAGTGAATATTTAAGTAGTCACATTCCTCAATAGCTTCTGTAGTTTTGAAATGCTGGGATGAGCGTATGACATAGTGTTCCCCCTGTCGCAGCAAAGGCTTTAGCAAATTATGGCAGAGAAAACATTTTTAACAGGGTGCTGTCAGAGATATCCAAGCAATTGCCAAAGCTAAGAGGGAGAGCTAGAATTCAAACGGTGAAAGGCCAGCGAGCAGCCTGAGCTGAGCCATCCCCCGTGGGAACTGGGACTCTGAAATTGCAGCACTAAGCCAGAGAATGAGAAACATTAGAAGTCAAATAGACAAAGCTGGGGTGAGTTTATTCTCAAAGGTGATGTAAACCGTGATCAATGATTTCAAGATAGCTTGCATCTGCATAACTAACACCACAGTAAGAAAATAAGAACATGTAAGTAAATTCCTGCATCATATTTAAATAAACACCTGATTATGCTGTCCCTTAAGGCAAGTTTAAAGGGTGGTGAGGTTTTCCTGCCTCCTAAGTGTACAATTGAGGCTATGCCCCCAAAAAGACCAAAAAAAAAAAAATTCACTATCAACCAGGACCCAGATTGTTGGAGGGCAGCAGCTGCTACTAGAAAGGTCCTACTGAAAAAAAAGCCACAAAACATGTACTAGCACATCACAAAGCAGTGTCTGGTAATTCTGTTTCTCTAGCCCAACTTGGCCAGGTCCCATGGGTTACAAATTCATGGATTAGTATAATCCATACAAATGTAATTACAGATCTTTATGGCTCTTAGCAAGCTCTGCGTACTGACCATGTGCAGAACTACAAGTACTTCTCTAATCTAATTTTCTGATTTATTTTTTATTTTTTTTTCCCTCCTCTCCAAAAGCACATCATCAAGCCCTCCTTTTTCCAGACTTAATTCTGGTGCTTTTGATCTGTTGGCATTGAAGACTATATGCTGCCCAGCACAGAAGCTTATTTTTCTTATCTCTTTCTCCACATCCCCTTTAGTCTGTATGGCCACAAGAAAACATTCAGGGCAGACGTCAGGCAACGAGGTCTGTAACACCAGTCCGATTTTAACTACAGGCCTGTCCCAGGCTTAGCACAGACACTGCGCTCCTCTCAAGCTGAGTGCCATGTGTGGATATACCTGGCAAGGCCTGGAATTGGGACTGCTACCCTAACAGAAGTGGCTGGAGGTGGCCCATGGCAGCAGGCTGTACAGGGCAGAAGGACTGTCTCTTTGCCCTGCCCTCCCATCTCAAACGCCTCCTGCAAGGGCTAGCTCAAGGCAACGCAAACACAAGAGCACGGGCACAGAACAAACGGCATCCCCCTCCTCTTCCACAATCCCGGAGGAAAGGGGATGCTCTTTCAGAAGGAATGGATCTCCCTGGAGGGTGTCATCATCTGAAACATCTTCCAGTGTCCAGTTCAAGAACCAGACAAGCCTGTGCTGCACCTGCCTCTGACCCTACATGCATCTAGTTTAGGTAGCTAAAACTCCTGGAGAGGTTTCAGGCACCACAGGTAACCTGGGATCTTCCTTGTACGACCTGTGACTTGCTCCTAGAACAAACATGTGGGACTCCACTATCCTTGTATTTTCTCCACTAAATCTGTTTCCAGACTCTCCACTTGAGCCCTGGCCTGAAAATTGGGTATTCCCAGTGCTGGAGAGGAAGACGAGCACACTCCGCCACATTACTGCAGGAGGGAGCGCGCTCTTCAAATTGGCAACTCGCCTGAGCTGGTGCCTAGTCACTCTGAGAAGGCAAAGGAGAAAGGCAAGCTCCGAGGGCAATTCGGCTTCACTTTTACCCACCGGCTCTGCAGGAAGCCTATGGAGGCCGCTCAGGTAACAAGCACTGGTTTGCCCCAGAGGCTGCTTTGGGAGCAGGCAATTAAAGAGCAGCAGTCAGGGGAAGTTTCCAGCCTGTCACCCATATCACTCTCCCAGCCTCGTGCGTGCGGGTTTAAGCACTAGCAAAGGATGCTGTTACTGACAGCAGCAGGTCTGCACACTCCCAGAACAGACCGGGAGCCAGACCAGCTCCCTCTCGTGCAGCCGACGTGCTCCAGCCCCATGCTATGGGGACACCTTCGAGGGGCGCAGGCAGAGCTTTCCTTCTCCAACCTATTATGTTAACGGCCTCTGTGACGGAGAGAGACAAGAACTATGCCAGTTAATAGCAATTATAATGAGGGAGAGAAACAATCCTTTTTCCAGTTGAGGTCGATAACAAGGCTCCCATGGGTACCTATGGGAAGCGGATTAGGACTGTTACAGGAAATTAAGATGCACGCAGAAGAGTGTCGAAGGAACCCTGGAGAGGAGTTTTGAAACTCTTGTAGCCTGATGAGAAAGGATTCACTTATTTTCCCAGATGGATTTTAGGAGAAGGGGCACAGTTGCACATATAGAAAAAACGCCATGCATTCACTGGAAATAGGTAAGCCACAAACAGTATTTGCCTGACTGTAAATCTCTTCTTTATACTCCAATAGATGTAACCACAGACAGTGTTCCCACCTTCACCTCAAGCTAACAAACATCTCACTTCCAGTGAGCTTCACCTGAAATACAGGTAAGGAGCCAGAATAAGGCTGGATAAACTCAGTTTATCCAATGCAGAGTGTTTCTTTAGCACAGGCACACTTTTTCTGAGCAACAGCATTTTCTGCAGGCAGAAAAGTCTTTGTCTAAACAAGCTGCAACATACTCTCCCAGCTGGGGAGAGTTTACCCTTCCCAGTCTCTACTGGCCTCTTCAGTCTAGAGTCAGGGCTTCACTTGTCACTTGATAAATCCTGTCTCCAGCAAGCCTCAATAGCATCTCCAGCAAATTCAGTGCCAGCCTGACTTCTCCACTGCTTTCAGTCCAGTCAGCAGCAGAGGCAGCATCCCTAGCTCGGGGCCGTTTTCTCCCAGCCCGTGTGCTCAGGGCCTGCTCGCCCTCCCTTTGCACGCAGATGGCCAGCTGCCGTGCCAATTAGCACAAATTCTGATTTTGCTTCCTGATGTGAACACGTGTGTTTGGGACAAAAACCAAATAGCTTGCCTTACTTCACTGAGCAGCCAGGTCCCAAAACAGCTGACGCTGCATTATCAGTGAGGACCACATCTGAGTGCTGGCTCGTTAGTTACCAGTCCTCTGAGCCAGTCAGCACAAACCAAACAGAAAACGCTTCTGGTCTCTGAAGAGCTGGTCTTTTTCCAGTTCAAGACTCACCTCCATTCACTGTCTTCCAACACCTGAAACATATTTGCTTTCCCCTTTGAGGCAGGGCTTTGCTCTTTTGAAAAGCAGGGCAGTTTTCCAGGTAGCTAGATCAGGACAACCATGTTGTTCTGTTTAAGCCAGAACGGTGTAGTTTTTCCCATGATGATGAGCTTAACACTTTTGCTTGACAGCACATTGAAGCCGGTAGCATTTGTAGACCTAGGAGCACCAGAAAGAGCACTGATACTCTGGGCTGCTACCACCTCCTAAATTCTGTACGAACAACAATGACAGAAAACCACAGACCAAAACTCACTCAGACAGTAGTATTTAAAGAGAAAAAGCAGGACCTTCTTTGACCTACACAGCAGTTCCTTACCCTCCACATCTCAGGCTGCCAAACGTAACAGCATGACCAGGGGACTGGAGTAAAGGTTCTGCTTATCTTTTGTTCATGGAAGTGGGACAGCACAGACAAAATAGAAAAGAATAGGAAAGATGCTTCCCCCCCACCTCCAAACAGCAGTAAAAACCTGTGATTAGATTTTCTCAGCTACATCTCACTAGCATCTGAGATCCTACCACTTAAATGGACAATAGCTATATTTCTCCTATATTTTTTTCCTTTCGTTTGGCTTCAAGCAGCCAAAGAGGCTGTGCCAGCTTTCCAAGGAGAGGAGCACTCGGGCTTTCCACCAGTTTCTGTGGGAGTTGCAGATGCTATGACCTGGGAAGACCAGCATCCTTCAGGTCAGGTGCTTACACACATACTTTGAGCCAAGTTTGTTCAATTTACCAACAGCTTGGATCAGGACTCAGGAAGGGAAGGGAATGACTGTAGGGCAGGAAAAGGCTTGGCAGTCTGAGGAAAAGCCATCCCCTAGAAAGGCGGGAAAAAAGCAGAACTGAGTAGAGTGCAAGCTCCTATTTTTCATCAACTAGTGTCACATTGAAAACACCTCCATTTTAAAGAATTTTTTCATAGAAGATACTCAATGAATTAGTGATGGAAAAATCCTGTAAGTGTCTGAAACCTTTTAATCTGACTTTGAGTCCCTTCAGATTGAATTTCCAGGTATTGTTGCCCTTGCATGTGGCACCTGAAAAAAAAAAAACAACTTCAATTACAGGCTTTTGTTCCATCTCAAAAGTAATCTCCTATATTTTCTCTTTTATTGTAGCTACAGTGAAAATGGATCCTTTGGAGCTTTTTTGAAACACTGACATGAAAGCCCATCTAAGATTAGCAAAGTACGTGCTTGCTATACAGCTTTAAGGACTCCGGCAAGATTCTCCCTTATTTAGCTGCTATATTCAGCTCTGAAACATTGAGTAGTCTATTTTACTCCTACAGATAGCAGGGGCAGATAGACGGGAGAGAGCAGAAAGGACTCGGGGGGTGCCTAATTCTTTCTTTACCACATGGAATAGTAGTAGATTTCAAACAAGAGCTCCCATCCATCCCAACCGTACATAGCAAATGCAGCTGGCAAGGGAAAAAAAAAAGTGCATTTGTGGCATGCAGGTCAGAGGCAATATGGCCCTCTTCCCCTTCCTCCATTGGCTCCGTCGCAGATAGAGATCTGCAACAAATTAATTTCCCTTGGTGCGTTGCAGCCCCCTTGGCTGCACACAGACCAGGCGCTCAGCATCTGCTGCCTTTCCTCACAACTTCACAGCACGCTTTCAGCCAGGTGTCACAGTGCCTACAACTGTGGACTTTCAAAGGCTTTTACAACTGGATACAAGATGGATATTCAAACCCAAAGTCAAGACAAGACCAATATGTTAATTTTCATACATTCTCCAGATGAGAAATTGAACCTGGCTCTTCTTACAAGAAAAGCTAAGTACAAAACTTCAAAGGACCCACATCCCTTCAAAAGCCATAGCATTGTATTTTCCTAAGGAGGCTGGATAGTTAAGTTCCTGCTGTGGAACACTGTTTTATTGAATATACTTGTCTCTACCACTTCAAATCCAAAGTAAGATGCAAAAAATTTCAATGTACTACATGTTTTTGCTGCTGTAGAGCAGCAGGTATGAGTAACAAAGGAGCAATGGTTCTGAAATTGCACACTAGAAACCCACCAAAAGCACTGTTGTGTAGAGGTTGGAAGTTTTTTTCCTTTTTTTTTTTTTTAATAAAAAAAAAAAAAAAAGACTATCTTTAAGCACTAATTTCAGAAAGGATGTCAATCTTTGAAGATCCTTTCACAAGGAAGGTGCAAAGCTCAGATGAGCCCAATATAAACAGGAAGAGGGAGTAAGATCTATAAACACAGAACTGCCAGAGATTGACGCAAGTTACAGCAAATCAACCAGAGATTACTTTTCATCCCTTAAATGCCTACTTCACAAAGCTTCCTGCTGTAGACAGGCCCTTCCTCCTTTGTTAGCACCTCCTGTTTGGTTTCCTTTGTCACCTGCTCAAGAGGAACACACAAGGATACCCCGCAAACATGCTCCAGCTAGGAATTAATTCATCTAGCACTCCATGCCAGAGGGATGAGATTTCCCTTTCCAGGAGAGGGGACACTGTTCTGCACATCGCTGCACCATCATCACTAGGAGGTGGCTAGGGAGTCATGAAGACAGGAAAGCAGCTAGTGAAGGACAGAGGAAGAGCAGCAAAAACTAAAACCAGAGTGTTCAGTTGCCAGAAGGCCATGGCGGCATGCAGCAGCCCTCTGGACACCAGGGCTGTGAGCCCAAACCCCTGTGCAGGAAGAGCTGCCCCTAATACTTGGCCTAGCCACAAGCCAAATTATGTTCTTGGGCATTATACCAGCTAGCCTTGATAACCCACCGGTTAGGACCCCCTTGTTGTGGTCCTGTCCCTCTAGCTGGGTGTGGGCCCAAAGCTCAGCATGCTATCCCCAGGCTGCTGGGACAGCCCGTGGGATGTGCCCTTCCCTCTGCTTCTGTCCACAGGTTCAGTTTTCACCCTTGGGAACTGCTGCTCTAGAGCATCACAGTTTGCTCAAGGTTGTGGTTACAGGATCCCAATAGGGATTCTGTTTTTTTCATTTACTTTAGCCTGAAGTAAATGAAGAAGCCTGAACAGGAAACATTAAGCAAAGGACCTGGGATATCCATCACTGGTTTTCCTCTAACAAAGGCGATCATCACACGGCTCCTTTAGCACGTGCAGAGTCTCACAGCTATAAACCACTCTCCTCTCCAAACACTTCCTCCTGCACTCGCCCTTCCTGGCTGTTTCTCCAGCACAATCTTGTGTAACTTGGGACTTCCTTCTCGCCCAGTACTTCACTGTGGAGCCTAGGTGGAAAACTTCACTAGACAAGGAGGGATGAGGCTTCATTCGCCTTTGTGAGGGCCAGCAGGCCAAGAAGTAACCCTGTGCAGAACTTTAGGCTCTTATGACTGCAGAGAAGCACATGGTGAACACTTAAGAACAAAGAAACCACAATCAAAAAACAAGACCAAAAGACACTACCGGTGGTGTATCACCATTTACAAGGTACACACATGCGACAATTTACATAGAATGAGAGAGGTAGCAGATAACATTTTGAATTTCACTGGTAATACAGATGTAAATTGGCCTAGCTTTCATGGCTTTCATCTGTCACCTAATGCTTCAGCTAAGATCAGTAAAGGTTCCAACTTCTCTTTTTAATGACATTCATTGTGTTCCATGTTCATCTTTGCTGCGCACTAGGAAGTGCTATCTGGGAGAAAGCTAGCAGGGCTAAGCTCCAAGTGGGGGGAAAAAAAACCGAAAACAACAAATAACCAACTAAACAAAGCTAAATTCATCAACAAAACCACATTTCCTTGGGGTAATGCTGTGAGCAACAGGACTTCATATTAAGGAGGATCTCTGCAGCTAAGCACTGAAGCACAGGATTTGTTTGCAGGTTTATAGTATGCCAGTGCCTGCCTGGACTAACGTGCACACACGAACGTCTACAAAGTCTGTTTCCTACCTGGCTGGAGCAATTCAGCAGGGACCAGAGCACACCCTGTCCACACCATGCTGTGGTATGTGGTCCCCACAGCAGTGCAGGAGCATCAAGTGGCAAAACAGCATGTTGAGAAACTACAGAGAAGGCTGGGACACAGGCGACAACATGCTCCAAGTGCCAAGTCATCCCTGCTCCTCCCTGTTACTCACTGCCCTTCTGAAGAGCTTTCTGCTTTGCTGGTACTTGTTGCTCTCACCCGGAGGCACTGGAGGAATTATTAGAGCCGGGCAGGAAATATTTTTCCTGTCCTATGAAAAGAAGACTTCCTTTTGCATCCCTCCTGAGGAAATTGTGCTTTGTTAGTCTTCTTACTCAAGGAAAGGAAAGCAAAACAAAATCACAAAAAAAACCCAGTAATTAAGAAGCCACCTGTGCTTCCCACTATAGCTAGTAGACAAGCTATTGTGCACTTCCTTGGAGTACAGGAGAATCAGGTTCAAGTTCTTGATCTCCCCAAATCAGGACTTTTGTTCTTTCTACATCGCTGATAATCACATGGATCTCTAGGCTGTTGATACTTCAGCAGTTTTGGATGACCTGAAATACCCCGCAGGATGGCAACCTGCCTGGAGCCTAACGCGTGCTATTGAGTTGAGATGTGGAAGTTCACAGAGCACCTCTTGCAAGTAACTCAGAGTCATGGAAACTGCCAAAACAAAACCAAAAAGCCTTCTGTGGTGCTGACAAGACAATTCCAGATTGCTTGTAAACCATGTCCTGGGTAACAAAGTGCAAGAGTTCGCCAGGCTTATGCAAAATACCCTGCTTGCACCTCATGAGGAAATAATTTATCATAGACAGCTTAGAAAGCGCCCCAGCCTGTTACTCCCACTGTATTTCAGTCCAAATGTATTCATCTTGCTTATGAAACTCAAAAGGGAGCTTCACACCGCACAGATTCAGAGATTCTTCCAGCTCACGCCTGGCTTCGTAAGCTGAAATAAGTGAACTCTGCAGGCAGGACGAAACCAGTTTGGCGGCTTTGCATAGGGAAAGGGTTGTATTGATAGGCAGGAGCTCTCAGAACAGCAGGGGCAGACAGTCAAGGTGTACAGCCACTGTTATAACCAAGGCACTTTGGAAAGACTTTTGAAACTGCTTGAAGTTATTTGTCATGTTGCTTTGTAGTTGTACAGGAAATCTGATAAGGCAGAATTTTTCTTCCCTATATGCTTCCCCTCACCTCTTCCTTTACTCACATGAGGGGAATGCCAGGAATATCCTGGAACAAGGATTTTTGTAGGTGGTCCCATATAATAATCAAGTAGTTGCCACTTTTCCTTAGACCTTTCCCTTGCATCTCAAAGAATAGCACTGAGGACAACAGTGCATACTTCAAAGCATAAAATGTTCCAGTACAAATAGGTTAACATCTATGGGCAGAAAGAGAAATGCCATAGTGTTACAGACAGCCAAATCCCAAGAAGAGATTGAAGTTTAAGAAAGGAAAAAGAAAAAAAAAAAAAAAAAAGAAAAAAATCTATTCTCAATGTCTTTAACCAGCCTGTGAAGCATAAAGGGCTTTTACACAGAAGTTGTCATACAGGCAATTATAAGAGGCAATAGATTTGACCTATGGATCTAAACAATAGATGAATTTGTCCTCATCTAGACTGAGTCAGGTTAGTGCCAACATAACACAGCAAGACCTCAAACTACTGGCTATCCTTTCCATCACAAAACTGAAACAAACTTGCATATGCACACATGGAAAGGTTCTTTTATATGACTTACATAGATCCAACTAGGACTGCATCAGAAATGAAACCAAATATTAGTTCATCCACATGTTGATTAATGAATATATAAATCAAGTTATCTATTCTCTCTACTGAAAAAAAAAAAGTTATATTTTATGATTTTGGATGGGGGATATCTAGCCACAGTCCTCATTTTCAGCTTGCAATGCTAATGGGACTGTAGAGTAGTTAAAGGCATTTCTAGGTAAAAACTAGAACAATCCTTGATAAAAAAAAATCTACAAAATTCTAATTTGCATATGCTCATCTGAGAAAAAAGCATTTTCCAATGGGCATAACGATTGAGGGTTATTTTTTCTGCCATCGTGAAAAAGGTTGGAAAAACAGATTATATTTTTATTATCTATTTACAGGACCGTTTACTAGAGCTCATTAAAATGTGAGAGCCCTGTCACTCATCATCATTGCTGGAAGCCAGGAGAGCCAGCACCTCTTCCTGCCCACCCCACTTGTGCTTGTAGCACAAGTTTCCTTCACAAGCCAACCAGTAACAACAGTCTCTCAAGTGGTTTTTATTTTTAAGACTGGTCTACCTTTTTTTCCCTTACTCCCTCTCTCGGTAGGCTAATTCGTTTGTTCAAGGCTTGGACTTGTTAAAGGCTGTGGCAGATGGTGAAGATGCGTTGGGGAATGACAGCAGAGACAGCGAGATGCACAGGAGATCAACACGAAGGAGCACTGAATAGCAGCGATACTGAACTGTGGCATCATTTATCATTGTAGAAGGCAAGACATAAGGTCATCTTGAGGAATTAATTGTTTGAAATCCCACTAGGTCCTTCCAACGGTTGCCCTGCAATCTCAGCTATTGAGCAATTCTGTTCCCTGTCCTTCAGCCTGGCTGGTTTGGTATCGGGGAGGAGGGTGCACTTTATTGCCCATGTAGCTCTTTATACAAACAGTGAAACAAACAGTCTTACACAGCACTAAGAGACAAGGAAGTAAATGCTCTTAAAACTAGGAAAAAATGGCAGGAATTAAAATTGTCTACATAAAGCCACAGGGTAAAAATCACGAGCAGAGCAGGAACAAGGGCTTACCCTGACCCTCAAGTACTGCTAATTCCTCTGGACGATGCTTACCCCCACTCACAGAAAGACTGAACAAAAGCAGTTTTCCTTTGAACGTCAATCAGCTCCTTTACCAGATACTCTTAAATCTAACTTTATCCCCTGATTGCTGCAATTCTGCCACATTAAAGTGATTCTCTGAAGTAACTCTGATTTATTCACAATACTGCTATTTAGCAGCCAAAGCATCAGAGCAATACGGTTATGTTTTGATTTCAATTCAATTACCAGCAGAGTAGCAGCCAGAGCAGAAAGCCGAGATACACACAGCACAGCTGTGGCAGCGGTCACACACCAACAGCTCAATGCCTCCCCTTTCACAAATTAAAGCCTTTCTGGAAAAACCCTCTGCCGCATGGCCCTGGGCCAATGCCTGGGTGCCCACACAATTTACATGGGTAGACATGCAGGTACAAGGGGGCAGTTTTGCTTTCTGGGAAATGGATTGAGACCCCCTCCTCGCCAACAGGGACAAAGCCAGATTCCAGAAGCAGCACCAGGTGGAGAGGCCATAGGAGCTGGGGTTTAAGGAAAGGGAAATACCACATCCCAGGAGGATGCAGGCTCTTCACATGAAACAGATCTAAAAGCTGTGATTAAGAAGTAGCTCAAAAGGTTGGTTTTTTTTTTTAGAAGAGAAAGGAAAAGTCACCTCAGGCCAAAGCAAGAACAGCTCTTCCCACAGACGTATTTCAGCACAGCCAGGACAAGTCCTTCTGAGCAAAGGGGATGGGTACCCAGACCTCAGCAGGGCCAAGAAAAACCCAACCACAAAAAGATGACTCTCAGATTTGACTGTGCTGCAAGCTTCAGATGTCAGAGTACCAGAGCTGCAACATGCAAAGATACAATTACCTCTTCCAAAAGCAACACTTTTCAAAGGACCCTGCCAATCAGGCAGCTAAAAGGATGCTCAGATATAATGTAAAAGGACACAGACACTTTCTGCAGTCAGCTATCCTGTCCTGCTAATTGTAGCCAAGCTCTTGCATGAGGACCTAATAGATAGAAATCAACACTCACGAGTAATTCTTCACAGAGATCTACAAAGCTCTATCCATAAAACTGCTTCTGTCACCCTCAGCACCCACAGTAGACACAGCTTCACCATCAGCCACCCAGTGGTGATCAGGACCCACCTCACTGCTCCACAGGCCTGAACACCGTGCTCTAGGCTGTGGCCCAAGGGCCCTTGCAGAGGCACCCCATCATTAGCTACAGCTGATGAGCACTCACCACTGACCTAGGCTCCAGTGCTTGCAAGTCATGAGATTAATTACAGCTTTGGCTGCCACACTGGCAAATTAAACTACCTCCTTCAGATGGCCTGAATGAGCAGAAATGCCCTCACCCCCATCCAGAGAATTATAAAGAAATACTAAACCAAAAAACCGCAAACCTTCTAGAAAGAAGAAAACAGTAACAGCCCAGGTTAATAGCTCAGTTTACTTCTCTAACAAAAGCCTTGGTGCTTGTCTTAATCCTACTTTTTTTATAATGTCTCTGAGTAACTAAGGAGTCAATTCTGTATGTCCTAGATACTGGCTTTTATCCAGAGTTGAAGGAGCTCTCCCTTTTGGGAAGGTCTGTGTTTTACCCAGAGGGATGAGCTGCTTTCAAGTAGAGCCTGCTAAGGTAGCAAAGCTGTACCAGCACTGACTTCACCAATGCTCCGTGGGGAAGCAGCTGCATTCTTTTACAGCCTCCCTGGAAGCTGTGTCAGCTCTGACGGCTGCCCTAGAAGGACTTCTGGGAGGCTGCTGTGGGCTCCAGAGAGCCATCCCCTCGCTCCTCCTTTTCTCCCCTGTGCCCGGGAAAGGCCTTTTTACTGTAATGCTGAAGTCTGCAGCTCTAGCTACACAGATACCTCAGGTTTCGTCACCCTCAATTCAAAAGTGACACTATTGAAATAAAAGCATCCTGCCCTGCCACCTCTTGGAAACAGAAATGAGGCCAAAGCCATTAATTAATTCTTGTTCTGGGGTCTCCTGTTAGCAGTCATCCTATACGACCTGTTACTGCATTGACATCTAACTGGTTTGTATTCTGATTTTTTTTTCTGTTTTATTCTCCCTTGTGCATGAAGCCAAACAGGTCAATAGTAGATAACTGACCAAATAGTTTTCTGCAAACTATTTCTGTGCTCAGTGAACATGGGCTGTACATGTAAAGACTAGATTGTTTGCTGACACCGCTGTGTTCATATTTGGGATGTACCTCGGCTATCATGTTTATATTTGCTTGCTCTGAACACTGTAATGTTCATACGTGAGCCATCCTAGAAAGAATTGTAATTTCCTAGACAGCATTTATTGTAAGCATTAATATGGCAGTTTACTTCGACACTTGATATCCACTGGGGTAGGGTGAAGGATTTTTTAAACTATTATTTAGAAATTAGGAAAAGGAAAAAAAGATCATTTAAACTGTCCTTGAAAGTTTCTTAAATTAGCCTTTCCTAGGTAGTTATTTTGGTTGAATGTTCTTATCTTAAGTGGCAAGAGGAAAAAAAAAAAAGAAACAGAAAAAAATTAGGCATGTCATGTTTGTGACAGTAGGTTAAGAGAGATCCTGCGCTGATCATTTAACTTGCAAAATCAGACAATGTTGAGCTGTAAAGTAAAAAATTCTCAAAAATGGAAATTCCCTGAAATGTTATCATTATTCATTACTAGTATGATACCAATGCCTAAATTAATGGGGTAGGAAGCAGTGGTTAGACAGTAACTTGTCTTAGTCTTCACCAGATACTTGGTTAAACCAGCCATCTATCAGGCGTGGCATCATACCATTAGGCATGGTGTCAGAAAATTGCTGGATGTAGCTCTGCACAGATGACTGCAGTGTTCTGCTTATAACATGACACGACACGACACGACATGACATGACACAACACGACATGACATAACATCTTTATGTATTTCCTGCATTATGCCAGACAGAGCATGGCGTGGTGGTGGCCCTCATTTCCAGTGCTTCTATCAGGAGATGATGTGGGCACAGGATGGCAGAAGCTCAGAGTCAGCTTCAAACACAAAGAGTAAAACAACAGCTACGGAAAGAGATTCTGTGTTGTAAACCATGACGAGTTGCACTTAGAAAGGAGCCCAGCTGGAGTTCAAATAAGACATGAGTGCTGATTTGAAAAGACCTTTTTTGCTGGAAAACAGCTTGATCATGCCTGAAAATGCATACCAGACTGCAGAAATTTCTATAAGCAAAAGGACAAATCTGACTGTGAGCGAAGTGATTAAACAACAGCTTTAAGGTTTGGTGACAAGCATCTCAGCGGCATCTGAAGGCTTTCGAGGGGCCTGATACTCCTTGTTTTACGGAGTGCCAAGGAGAGAAGAAATGCCTTTAGAAAAGCAGTGGAAAGCCACAATGTGTAAGAGTAGAACAAGGCTCATTCTAGCACCTTGGGCCAAATCCTTACCTTCTTGCTCACTCTCAGCCACCACCTTTGCTTCCAAGGGAGGGTGGTCTTATTTTGAGCTCCTTGAAGAGGTCTAACAGCTAAGCAGCTAGCTGCATGCCGGAGCACACTGGAGTCTGTGGTGACATGCACAGCGGCAAAATAGGCTGGAGGCCAAGCTGACTCCTCTCAAGACACCAAACCTGTTGTCCTTGGTCTCATCTTGTTAATTTTTGAGGATTCTGCAAGTTCTGTGTAAGTTTTCTGGCCTTCAGTTGCTGGAGCAGGGAATGGTGGTAGGAGCAGGAAGGTAGACAATGGAATGGGGAGGAAAGAAATTATTTATTTCCCTCTAAAATAAAAAATTGGCTGACTTTGGCTAAACCTAAAACACACACTCATGCACTTACATATGATTGTCACTAGCATAAGACAAAACATAGGAAAAATTATCTCAAAAGTTAAGCTTTTGTAAGTAGCTAAATTAAGGGAGTTGGACTAGAACTTGATTTTGAAGTGGATAGTAGACAGGCATGATATAGCACAGTCTATTTTTGGACACTTAAAAACTGTTACAATCTTTCTAAGCCATGAATTCCTCCAAAAATATCTTGCCCTGCTTGGGCATGAACATTGTGAGGCTGGATTCTCCCAATGCATCTCTGCAGATAAAGGCAGCATTTTAGGGGCTGAAGAGTCTGGCTGAGCCATTCCAAATGCAGGGAGCACTTCAACGAACCAACTGAACTGGCTAAACCATCTCCCTCTGGGCATCACAACTCTGTAAAGCTCAGTCTACAGAAGAGCCTGTGGAGTCCAAGTTTTCGGGGTGTGATTTAGGACACGCCTTATATTGTTTTGGGGGATGAGAAAAACTGGTTTAGAAAAACTGGTTCCCTAATTTCCAACCCAAAAGACCAGTGACAGAGCTGTGAGTCACTGCAGTGATAGGAAGCGTTGTTGCTGACATTGTCTTCTCGGGATAGAGGAAACCTGTCCTCTCAGTAAGGACTGGCGTCATAGACTGGGCAGGAGGAAAAGGAGATTTCTGTCTGTCCCTTACAAGCCTCAGTGTCCCTCAGCCTTCAGTGTAGGCTGCAAAGTAGTCCAGCTGTCCGCTCGGGATTCAGTCTCTACAGCACATTTTGAGATGGAAAAATGCATGTTTAGAATAAGTCCTACTTTGAAAACCCCATCCTCAAGGCTCCCTGGACAGATCTATCCCTTCAGTTTTCAATGGAGCAGAGCTGATGGTGATGGCTTGGTGGTGGCAGGATGGAGGCCTGAGCTTGGGCTGCCCGCCATGCCCAGGGTACACCACATTTGGGATGAAGTATCTGTGAAGCTGCTTCTTCCCTGGGGCTTCGGCAGAAGGAGGTTATCAAGGACTAGTTGTTGCTGTAAACCTCCTTTATAAACAGTGTTGTGCGCTCTTATTTGCTATTTTTAACGATGCCACTTGTCCAGATGTGTTTACAACATAAGCTCCCCCAGCCCAGGCCCTTCCCTGTTGCCCTCTGGATGGAACCATGGGTTTCCATCCAGGCCCATGGCCGCAGGCGCTGTGATGATGTGGATTGTAACACCTACAAGGCTTGCTGGCCCAACAAGCACCTGTCCTTTACACAACGTGCCTTTGTACCTGCATGATGTTGAATCAAATCCCTAACACACTTGAAGGGTGACTGGGATATCTCTGTTTACAGTTGCTTAATTGTTTTGCATGGCTTAGAATAACAACAAGCACAAACAAGGAAAACGTGACAAGGGATGCTTCCAACCAGCTCCAGGCAGCGTCTGCCATCTTTCCACAGTATGCGTTGGTTTTGGGGGGAAATGAAGCATCTAGGTCAGGGTTTGCTTTTAATAGGCAGCACTAGCATAGGAGAGCCTTGTAACGTGCTGCCAGTGACATGCTAGGCAGAAATGACAGTAAGCTCATGGAAATGTATGGAAATTCTACATCCTGCCTCCCCGTCCCCCTCCCCTCCCACCCTCTGGTATGTATGACTTTGAATCTGCTTTCAAGAGTCCCCGCTGCGCAGGGGCTGTCCATCCATCTGGCAAGGTTACAAACACATTTCAGCGCTGTCTACAACATGCCTGATGTAACCTCCTCTCTATAGCCTCTGCTCTCCCCGTCGCAATCTTTGTTTGACATGGAGGAATGAAGCCCTGCAAAAGCAAAACCAATGAACCGTGAAGAATCGCAGGGCCCAAACTGCCAGATCCCAAGAGAGGAGAAGGGAGGGGGAAATAGGCACAAAAGGAAGAAAGGGGAAAGAAGGTGGAAGAAAGAGCTAAAAAATACAAAGAAGATCTTACAAAGGAGGGGTAGGGGAGAGAGGGTAAGGAGAATGCCCGCAGAGATGGGCTGCGCTCTCGCTACAGGGGTTTAACACTGGGTTATTACTTGCTTTGCAGCCACGTTACATCTGTCAAAATCTCAGATTCTGCCTGTCGAGGTATTTACATTATGCTCACTCATGACAGCAGTGAGCCTGTCGCCAGCTTCCCCTCTCCTCCCCGAAGCTATTAAGGAAGGAGAAAGCCTTTGTTTGTTTGTCAATTGTGATTTTTTTTTTTTTTCTACTAGGAGACTTTCCCTAGCCAGGTCACGGAGCGGGCCTCCACTATAGAAACTAGGCACAACGGAGCGATACTGCAGATGTTGGCGGCGGTTGTGATGGCAGTTGGGATGAGATGTTGAAGTTCCTGTGTTAATCAAGAATTGCGTTTACTTATTTAGCTAAGAGCTAAAGTGTTAATTTAGTTGTTCGGTAATTTATTTTGGTTTCTTTATGGCACCAAGGCAAACTATTCTGTTGATATTAATCAGAAGTTCCATGGCCCATGACTTTAGGACATTTTATTAGAAATTAGCTAAGAAAAAAATGGGAACAGTTAAATCTCTCTCTGATACGGCTCCGTGGAACAGCAGTTTATATGTTGAGAGCCAGTGTGCTGAATACAAAATATGTGAGTCAGAAGTGGTTAAGGTTGAAATAGATTCTTGGTTTTGTTTCTCTAAGAAAGAAATATAAATTGTCCTGATAATTTATGGAGGAAGCCTAGGCCTTCCTACCTTGATGCCTTTGAATGAGAGCATAAACAGGAGAAGATTTCCTGAACAATCTGCAAAGGGAAAATTTACCCTCAGGTAACAGAGCTTACCTGGGAATTTATTGAAGCGGGGTGGGACACTGGGACACTGGCAATGGCCTGATCTCCAGAAGGCCAGTTTCTGCTCCTGGATACAACTTGCAGACACTGTTCAAATGCAAGTGCCAGTCTAGGTCATCATACATGTGTAGGAGGGGAACCAAATGTGTTAGCAACTAATACAGGAGTATCTTTCCACTTTTCTATCTCATTTTTCTTTCAAGATCAAGTCACACTCTGACTCAGCCTCACTATAAATACGGCCTTCAAAAATAAAATATTCCTCTGTGCCCCAGCTTCTGAGATGGTGGAGCTTCCTGACACAAGACCTCATATGGGCCACCAGCAGCTTTCCAAAGACTTTTAAAAAGAAAGGCATTTCTTTGACCTTCACTATTTGTACATCGCGCTGCTCATACTAAAATGGAGTACCTAAAAAGGCAGGGAGAAAGGCTGTATGGCTACTGCTTTTGCTTTTATTTAGAGCTTCAAAGGCAGTTTGGAAAGAAAGGCATGGGCTGCAAAACTCCTGGGCAGGTCTGCAACCTTTAGAAAACGGAGAGTTCAGGTGGAGCCAGTGGAGCCATCTCCCTTGGTAACAGCTGAGGATCTGGCCCCAGGCTTCTGCGTTTCAAAGGGAGCTGGTATGGAAAACATTCCTCATTGGTTTTGCAGGATTTTTTCCCTTCCTTTCTACTGGAATTGAAACTGAGTTTTGCTTATTCTCTGCTGAAGCACACAGGTTACTGCAAAGTCAAAATCTGCTTACATAACTGCAGAGGAAGATCATGTAACTGCTTGCAGCCTTTCATATCTATTAAACTTAATCCAGTTTGCTGGGCAACAAATAAGAGATGGAACCACTCGTGTGCTGTATTACTCCACTTAAAGGCCTTTTAACAATTTGCTATTGTTTGGAAAAAAATTGCATGTCATCTGTATTAGTCACACTCTTCGTCCCAGGAACATAACCTTAATTACTGTTACTAGGTTTGTGTCTCTAATGTTTTGGTCCCACCTATTTTTCTTGTGAACCTGTTATTTTCAATCACTGCCTTAAAAAAGAAGTACTTCATTATTATGACTGCGTTGCTTGTTCACTAAATGCCATGATACTTATTTTCCTCTAGGCTGGAAGGATAAGCAGAGTGCTTTGACTGCTTTGTTTGGCATGGTAGGATCCCTATTTTTTGCTATTATTCACAAACTATAAGTATAAATGGTTCAAAATGAAAAAAAAAATTAAAAGTGATACTGGATTGTTCTCATCTTGTGATTGGCTGAAACTGAAACCTTTGTTCTTGGAATAGGAGCTCGGGGAGAAACACGACGGCAACTGCGCAACTGCAGCAGCTACGTGCTCCAGCGAAGTGCTCAGAAACCACCCTGCTCACCTACAAATCCCAGGGTTTCTCATATGTGCCTCACCACGCTCCCCCTCTGCTTCTGGGAAGCTACTTGATAATAAAGAAGTGGCACCATGATCCCTGCTGCAGGATGTTCAGTGAGAGGCTGTTATTCTCTCCCTGTCTGCCCCATATGGTCACGGTGACCATATTCTTTACCTAACTGCTGGGCTTTGTTTTCTTTAGTTTCTGATTGTAATGTCGTCACTCCAGTATGTGACCTGAGCACACAGGGCAATTTTTTCCTCTACTTGACTTTTTTTTATGATGGCTTTTCAGCTTCTCTTTGACTTCGTATTTTGAAAGACATTCACACTGCTGTCACATTGGCTGGGACTTAACTTTTCCTTTTTCTGCACTTAATAGGAACTGTGTATACAGTTGCCACAAAGACTAGTTAGCTGGCCGTCCCATGTGGTACAGAGACAAATTCTCTGACTTGACTACTTTTTCTCTGAAATTATCCTGATTTACAGTATTCTGATTAGAATTTTTTACCTTTGTTGCATGGCAGAGGTTTCCCACGTACTGGTCCCTTTCTTTCTCCCTACTGTGAGACAGATGCAAATTTCTGAAGAAATTTCATGTCTAATACCAAGTAGCAAAGGTCACAGGAGAAAAGGACCTGGAGAGAAACATTTGCTTTTCTGTAAGACGATGCCTCAGATTGGTTTTTGCCTTGTTCCCAAAGATGCTAGCTTTGGACCCCATTTTCCATCAGCACTCTTTACAGCTTAAAGTACGTTATAGAGTCATTACAGGAAGAATTGCTTTAGGAGATTAGGTAATTTAACATGGAATCTAGCAATACTGGTACTTTTAACCTCAGTCCATCCCAAAGGTGATAAATGCCTTACTGCACTCAGCACAGGCGTTGTTAGTCTGAAGTCTTGCTATTTTCAAGAGTCCTGCTGAGCGAGGCTGAAAATATTCTGGTTTTCTCCTAGTGAGGTACTGAAAAATTCCCAAATGCCAGTCATTACAGGGAAAAACAGCACTGAAAAGTGTTACTAAGCTTGCCAAATTATGTGCTTAAAAATTAGGTAATTAGGAATGCATCATGTCTGAAATCACCTTGCCCGCATCATTTTTTCTTATCGTAGGGCCTATTGCACTGAGCATACACAGTGGATTGTGCTTCCTTGATGGGCAGATATTCAATATTTTCTGTTTCAAATGCAGTCTGTTGCAAATTAAACCTAGTTTTCTGCTCACTTCTTTGTTTCAATGGTACAAACCCTCCTCAGAAAGCTGGGTGTTTCCTCATCTGATTGTCTGCAGTTGAGCACTATGGCCTTTGGCACCATCTCAAATGTCGGTCCAACAATTCCCAAGCTGCTTTTCCCAATACAGCCATCCCAGAGAGACCCATAACACCCCTCTTCCTCCACACTGTGGCCAAGACAGCGCAGCGTCCCGTGCCGTACTGCTTCCAGCTGTGCGGCTGGGCTCCTGGCCTCGTGGTGCATCCTGTGGACCACCCACCTCCCCACGGCCTGGTTCATATCTCGGGACCTCCTAAATTTGTGCATGACTTTGCACAGCAGCTCTATGAGGAGTGGAGGCTGGCTGATCCCTGTTTCACAGCTGAGGCATAGAAAGGTTAAGGTCAAAAGGTAACACTGATTTCAGCACCTCGTTTGAAGCAATGAGGGTGTGATGATTTGGGCACATTTGGCAATATACAGCATGAAACACACCCACTGGCATTGTCCATTGTCAGCCTGTGCTGCTGGGAGTGCTCCAGCATCTCAAGTCAGGCACCAAAAAACAGAAAAAGAAACACAGTATCAGTGATCACCAATGCCAAATTTGGTTTAAGTGGCGTGTCAGGCATAACACAAGATCTCTTTGATGACTGTAAGGATAGAACTGGAACTTTTAGAGCAGTGATCAGTTGCTTCAACCTTGAGATAAGCTTTTAATTTCCTGTACTCCAATGCCTAATTCACCCTGTACCTCCAGATTTCTGCAGCAGATGAGGCTTCTTTCTCTTCCTCAGTCTTCCCCCCTCCATCAAATCCACCTTCCCTCTCATTCCATCCCAGTTTCTGATCCCTGTGTTTCTCCTTATGTCAGTGCCTTTGCTCAGGCTGCTCCCGTTCTCCCAGTCCCAATCTCCCCTCTCTCCATGTCCTCACAAGCCTTGCTCCTTCTCGGTACCCTTGCCTCATCCATGGGGCCATCTCTCCCCTCACCAGCTCTGCTCTGGTTCCCCTTCCCAGTCCCAGCTTTGCTTGATGCCAGCTTTCCCTTCCTCCTCCTCCCTCTCCAGCTTGCCCACTCCATCCCCCAGGTTCTCGCCTCAGACAGGGTCCCAGAGGAGGATGGGGGCAGTGGCCGTTACACAAAGCACTTCCTACGATAAAGGCGGCGTGGGATCAGCCTGTCCACGGCATGCTGGGGTGGGATGACACCTTTCACTTAACACAAAAGGCTGGCTTTAGCATCCGAAGTATCGCAGTGGGCCCAGGGGGGACAGAGGTAGCTAACTAAAATGGTTATGCGTACAGAAAGAAGTACGAGCTGTTTCCTGCCGTATACTGGGAGAACTCAAAGGCTGCTTCAATAGTAGTTCAAGCTGTCCGTGGTAGATGTGTTGCAAAGCAAGGACCTATTAGAAGTGCAAGGGAAGGTCCACGTACATAAGCTAAAACACATGTTCATTTTTCAGATGCGGCCATTTGTTGTTTTTTTCCTTCTAGTTATTCTCCTAGCCAGAGGTATTTTATCAATGGTAAAACAAGAGCAGAAAGCAGAAAAAATATATAAGGTGATAAATCCAACAATATTCAGTGCTTAATATTTCCAATTACTTAGAAAATCTGCTCAGAATTATGAGCTAAAAATAAACACATCTCTGTGAATAAAGTCCAATTTTGTCCCTCAGCATATTGTCATCTCCTATTGCTTTCATCTTCCTACAGTTTGCACAGCAAGTTATGGCTGCACTTTGCTTTAGCTCCATTCAGTGTTTGTTTTTTCTTTTTCTGGTCTTGCTTCACAATCGTTCCCTGATGCTTGCATGCTTTTTCCCTTGCTATTCTATCTGTCAACAATGAATCACCCCACAGCAAAGAAAAAAAAAAACACATAAGCAAAAGACTTTGCAAAATTTTCCAGTTTTTAGAGTCTCCATAAATAGCCAACAAGAAGAAGTGAGGAAGGTAATGAAATTACCACAACCACATGGAAAAAAAAAGAAGGAAGTCGATACAAGAGTGTATATGTTGAGGGAGGAGTTTGTGAGCATTTTCATTGACTTTTCCAATTTCACTTTAACAATTTAATGAAGTAGAAGTTAAGCAATATTAGCTCCACATGCTATTAAAACTTATTTGTGCTTCACCAGGCAAGCACTCCTACTCTTAATAAAGCAAAGACTTCAGATTACAGAGTTCCCTGCAAGACTCTTTTCCTGGTGAGCACCAGCGACCCATCCCTTGCTGCACCAGGACTGCAGGACTCCGACCAAGGCATCCTGGTGGATAGTTCTGAGCCAGTCGAGACTTTAGTGGGCTCTGATGAAAGCTGTTGCCAAGACATCTGCCTTCCTTCTGATGTCTAAAATTTGATGATGCTTCTACTGAAGGTTGGCTTGCACCAAGAAAGATGGCATGAACTGAGATATTGCAAAGGCAGGCACCTTATTCTCTTCTGATGAAGGAGCTGTCTCCAAGAAAGGGTCATTAACCAAATGATGGGGAATTGTAAGGAATTAAGCCATTGCAACTGTTTCCTGTATGAACAATAATCAATACCCTGAGTCATTACAAATTCGGTTGAAACACTTTGAATATGCAAAGCATGCATTGAGTAACTTATACAGGGCTAGACTAGAATCTAATGTGCCCTCTGAAGGAAGCTGTGTCTGGCCTAGAAGACCAGGAAATGACCAGAGATGAAGGCACAGACATCACTTCTCAGGTACCCCTCCCATGGTTACACCTAATCAAAGACAGAGCAAAGCTTTTCAAGTCTTAGTGCTCCTTTCTCAACACAGGACTGGGGCAATATCAGTGACAACAACAGCACTGCAACTCTGAACTCATACCCCTTGTTCACAAGAGCAACGTGTGAGCAATAACTTGCCCTCATCTCTTTGGTCCCTTCCAACCCTAACCATTCTATGATTCTATGGTCTGTAACACCAAAGGCAGGTGGGTCTTTAGACATTTGTGAAGATTAGCGCTGCAGTGCTACAAACTTTGGTCCATCATGGGTGCATTCAGGATAGCGAAAGTGAGTCAGTTAATGGTACAAAGTCAATAAGCACACGTTAAAGTGCATTAAATTCCTATGCAGATACCCTCATCTGGGAATAAAGTCATCCCCTAAAGAGGATTATGCTGCAGTGAAAAGATAATACACATCTGAATGAGTCTGCTCACCTGAGGATTTAACACACTCTACACCCTGTAATTTGGTGCATTAACATCACACATAGAGTTGAATTTCTTTGTAGTCATTGGCTGTGTTCCATGTTTACATGGTCATGGTGTGCTCTGTGTGCATACCTATGTGCTCCATCCCTTTCTCCACTTCTGTCTCTTTTGAAGGAAGATCTTGAGCGTCAATGCCAGAAGCCTCTTTTACCATGTGCATCTACACTGCCTACCACTGACTCTGTATAGACCCATGACACTACAGAAGTACAGCCATTACATGAGGTGACCCTATTTCATATTAGTAACTTTGTGAAACAGGTCAGAAAATGCCCTGTATGGTATCCAGCACACATTTTGTATGTAGCACTTCCAAGCATGGGGACTGGAATTAAGGTCGAGTTTGGTGCAGAGGTGAGATCACACGAGTGCTGTATAATGGCAGGTAGAGCACAGACACCCATCCACGCTAGCTCCAAATCCAGAAGCCATGTTGCCACATCATTACGCTATCACTTTGCCATAGCTGATTAGTTCTGCTGACAGGCAAGACTAATTACCTTAGGTGCAGCCCTGTTATCTTCCAGCTATACATCCTCAGGGAATGAAACTAACATTTGTTATTGCTAATAACCTGCAGGCCATGTTATAAGGTGGCCCAGGACTAGTCAATGATAACCTGGGATTCCTGGCACCGCGCTCATGTATGAAATAAAGGTA
The DNA here is from genome assembly GCF_036417535.1 of Chlamydotis macqueenii. Taxonomy (NCBI): domain Eukaryota; kingdom Metazoa; phylum Chordata; class Aves; order Otidiformes; family Otididae; genus Chlamydotis; species Chlamydotis macqueenii. Next base: position 97,448,392 of record NC_141558.1, on the reverse strand, counting down.
ACCCCAAAGTCCCCCCAGAAGCATTCCTCAGTGGTCAACAGCGATGCTTTCCCTTCATCAGAGTCTAGGTGCCATCTTTTGTAGCATTCCCAGTGACAGAATTTCAACCTGCTTGCCAATTTGTTCTGGCAATTCCCTTAGACATGATCAGGTTTGGGTTTTTTTTCTTGATGATCTATTGATCTAATGTACTGCAGTTTCATTGATATTCCCTTGTTAATTCCACTCTTGTGTGGCATCACAGAAACGTTTCCTTGCTCATGCAGTGTAAATTAGCTTCAGCTCAATTAACCTCTTGCCATACGTTGTTTTTTTTTCCGATTTCTCTTCAGACCTGCTAGTTTTCCTTCAGACCATCAGCACTTGGTTTCTTTGGTGAAAAATCCTCTGCACTGCAATACTGTGCTGTTTCAGCAGTGGCTGCTGTGACACAAGGGCACAAAGCCACTTCGCAGCATATTTTTCTGAGGAAGGCAGATGGGTGCCGTGGTGCATGAAAGCCTCTGGCCTCCTGCTCCAGAAACTCTGCGTTAGCTCAGTGAAAACAGAAATTAGAGAATGGAAGAGCACAAGAGCTAGGGGCCCTGAAATGAAGCTTGTGAACTTGCGTTTCCATTTAATTCCTATGTCTATATAAGAAGAATCTGTCCCAGTACTATCAGGGTTAGATGTGTACAAGATGCAGTATACTGAAGCAGTTTACCTTATTCATCTTAATTAGCTCCTTTCCTTTAAATTCCCCCTAATTCAACAAGGGGAGCTCCACTCATTATGGTCAAGAACTGCATGTTCTATGATTCTGTGATTCTATGTGAAGAACACACAGATTTCTAATGGTGAGCTCCTATTTAATTGAATTCAATGAATGACAACACCATGACATTGCTAAGATTAATGACTCAATAATTTTTGAGACAAGGCAAAACGTGAAGTAAATTGGTCGCATTAATTTTTTTTTTTTTTTTTACTTGGAAACACTACTGCTTACCAGCTCAGCAATGTCCTGGAGAGGACATTTTGCTGTTACCCAGTGAAGCCTGGCTACCCCTTCTCTGTTCAACTCTTGCACTCTGACATCATTTTGGAGTACCTTTTAATATAATTTCTTACTTGCGAAGATGCGGGCTGATGATAATTGAGCTGAGATCTTGACAGACCAAATGATTAATGCAGAGGGCTTTCTGGAGAGGAAATTTCAGTTATGATTAGATTGTTCAAGAAAAGGAGAGAAGGTGTCAGAGCATGGAATGGAGGACTGCAGTGACTGCACATCTCTCTCTTGAAAAAGTATGAATAGCTTTTAACTTCTGCCATCTTGTTAGTAACTCTCATTAATATAAAAATCAGTTCATGCCTAAATGTAACATCGGACTTAACATTTTGTTTAAAAATCCATTTGCTGACAATGAGATGGTTTCTTCTTACCTATATGTGATGGAAGTTGAGATGGCTTTCAACATAGTATCTGTGACAATGTCTGTCAAAAGTGCCCTGTAAAATGTAAAGAGTATTGTTTGGTATTGCTGAACATAATCTGTGGTATCACATTTGGTTTTTACAAAATAGTCACAGAAAAACAACAGTTATAAATCTAGTGAGAAGACTGGTCATTATTACACTGGGATAGTGTTGTTTGTTTTTTTTTCCCACAGAAGACAGGCAAAGACAAGTATGCGTGGACAAAGACAACTATTCCAGAGCTAGGATTTTGCTAATTAGGATATAGATTAGAAATGTTAATCAAAGGATCCAGAGGAGGATGGAAGACAGAAGTAAGGTACCTCTCCATATGATATCATCCGGAGTCCAGAAATTAATCACAGGTGTTGAGAAGAAAGTTTTCTCCAGTAAGCTATGTGAAAACTGGGGTATTTGAGCTTTGAAAGCCATAGAAAAACAGTCTTAGCTTTTGCCCTCTACCCTTCCCTCCCCTGAGCTAATGGGGAGTGACAGCAGAGACTGCAGCGGGCAGCAACAGCTGTTTCTGGCAAAGAAACTCCATCTCATGTATTGACATAAGATGGAGTCTTAAGGTGCCACCAATTCTGGTGCCTTATGTAAGATAAAAAAACCCGTAAAATGGCTGAGATGCACAAAGGATTTTTACCAGTAGTGAGATTTTTATTAGTTTGCTTACTTGTATCCTATTACACTATTGCGAATACTTTTCCCTTTAATTTCATCTAATACTTAGGCTTACCAACAGTTAACACATGACACATGTTCCTCAGCCAAAATTTGGTGACCCGTAGAGCAAGGGTCCTGGTACAGGTTACCTGCTTCCCAGAGAAGTCCTTTCTGGAGAGGATCATAGGACCTGTGCTGGCCCTTCTGGGATTTGCTTTCTCAGGGCTCACCAAGGAGGAAGGACCTCTTGGAAAGTAGGCACAAGAGAAAACCCCCAGGCATGTCTGAAGGGGAGCATTTCTGAGCCCTGCGATTCCCAGAGAAGGTGACAACAATGCCGTATCTCTTGCCATTTCCCCATCCATTCTCTGAGCTTCTGTGCTTTTAATCCTAGAGCAGATCCAAATGGTATGCAGTGCTGCAGAGCAGACATTGAGAGAGCGTCCACACCATCAGTCCTGTGACAACTGCAGAAGAGCCAATACCTCTGAGAAACTGGGCCTTAGAGACTATCTACGTCCTTCTGGCTAGGGGCTGTCTTCTTGCAAAATGCCTCTTAGATGTAGGCATTTGGGTGGTACTTGAGGAGGAATAACATGGGAAAAAAGATCTGAACTCGGGCCTACTGCATGTACCCTTGAAAGTTAATGAAAACCAACTGTTTATGCAACTAGTATTTGGGGGGACAACACAGCCTAGGATTTAGTCTTTCTTCTTTGCTGTCTGACTGAAGGGAATTTCATCACAGAAGACATTTATATGAATTGCAATTATGATTCTGCCCCAGCATACCTTGTTTTGTAATGGCCAACACTGAAGGAAAAAAAAAAAAAGCATTTTCAGTCTGAAAACAGATCATATTTACCTCAATGGCTAAATGTGATCTTTTTGTGTTAGTGCTGTATCATTTACCTTGCTATCCAACTGCAAGTCACCTCACCCAGACCTAAGCACACAAGAGATGACATGAGCAGGGAAAATGGCTTCTTTCAATAATATTTCAGCAGCACAGAGAATATATTACCCAGAAAAGATGGAGATTTACAGTCACAGAACAATGAATCATTACAAGTTTTGAAGGAAAAAGGGCAAGGACAAGTTTTCCCTGAAAAATAAATAAACTTTTGAGGTTCAAATAACTTTTGGTATGAGCTGATGATCAGCACTTAGTGACTGAGACTCCACCACAGAGGCAGAACCTGTGCATTCAAGGATTTCTGCAGCATTGTTCTCGCATACCTGGACAAAGGCTCATTGCACACGTAGTCACATTTCCATGAATGCCTACTTCTTCCCCTGGGGTACTGTCAGCTGTGCAGTCCCAATTTCAGGCACGACAGCCTGTCTCTGAGTAGTGCTGGAGGCTCAAAAGTCTGCATGAAGTTTACAAGAACTGAAATTAAAGACTGTCCCTGCAATTCAGAGCATGGGTGCTGCAAGCCAAGCATTCAGAGGCAACCAAAACAATTTTAAAAATTACGACCTTTGGGGAGACAATGTCATGTGCAGAGGGACACAAATTTATTGATGTTTGGCCAGGAATTATGGCCACCTGAAGGGATCGTTAGCAAAGCAGTATGCTAATGACCTGCCTTGCTCTTAACCAGAGGGAAATGAGCTTAACTATAGCCCATGGTCAGCAGAATTTGCTCCAGCGATGTTCTCCAGTGAGATTAGGAGCAGCACTAAGCCATGGCTGGGGGAAGCAGGGAACACAGGGAGAGAGCAGAGTCAGCACTGGCCAAAGGCTCCCCAGGCATGTAGGGATCTATAAAACCAGTCTTATTGCTTCTTCTGCCCCTGAGGAAACAGGCAGGATGAGGACAATTATTGCCCCTGTTAAAAGGGCTGCCCCAGCAATGGCCACTGCCTGGTACACTCTTGCCTTCTCTTCCTGGCAGGAGCACTGGGAGCTAGCCTGCTTTTCCAGGGTGGTAGCAAAGGTAGAGGGGGCAGAAAGGAAACTAGCAAAGACCTGAAGTAGTGGGGTGTGAATCATTCGAAGATGCTGTTCCCTCCCACCTACATCACAGCTGGCTCTATGACTTTCCTACTCCACCCTCTCCATTCCCTCCCATCTCTTGGAGTTCAGGATTTTGGTAAGTGCTTGGTTGCCAAAGAAGAACATCTCTAATGCGTTCCTCTTTAAAGTGCCACAAGCTAGCAGCACTTCAGGGAAGCCACACACAATATATAGAACTCTGGGTTTTATTGTGAGACAACAGGCAGGGATCTCTTCAGAGTTTCATTTACCATCGTTAATCAGTAGAAGAAAAAATCCTTCAGCAGTGCTGACAGTTCCAGTTCTGGTTTTCTACTAGATTTAGACCAGATGTGACTCAAGTAACAAGACAGTTGTGGAAAAAATAATAATCGCTCTTTCTTAATTTGTGAGAAACCTGCAGATGCTCAGCTCCTAATTAAATAATAGTGACAGTGAAATGTGCAGGTGGAGGAGATACCCAGGTGCATTGCTGGTTCTCGCTTGTGTATTGTCACATGCCTTCAATGACTTCAGCTCAGTCAATGGCTAGTTTACATGGAGCCTCCCTTTGCTCTTCACCCTGGGCTAGAGATGGCTCAGGTTTTTTTCCCCAAGGGCAGAATAGGGACTACTTGTGGCCTCCTAGGAAGGAGAGGCTGAACAATTTCCATCACAAGAATTTTGGGTGCTTGCAAAGATAACTGAGTAACCCTTCTCTTTTCAGTACCGGCACCTCCTCTTCCCCTATTCCCACCTTCTCTTCCAGCAGCAGTGGTTCCTCAGGACTCTGTCACAGGCAAAGTAGGACACGGGGCCAGTCTTTTTGCAGCATGCTCACAGACAGATAAACACTGTGATGATCCAGTCCTGGCCACACTCTGCCTTATTTTGTGATGCAGCTACACTGAAAGGAGATGACTGAGAGAGTTCAGCCAGAACCCATTTTCCCTCTTCTTTTAGGCCTTTGCTAAAAGTGATATCACCTATCCAAAACATTGTCTGCAAGTCAGACATTGTTTTCAAATGTACCAGTCTTATATTGATTGCACTAAGTTTGGGACAGAGTTTACCAGTAAGAAGAAAATGAAGTGGGTTTCAAGATGGCTTTACAAGGATTTCTGGCATCAGCTTTCTTCTTGACAGTGTTTGCAGGACTCAGACTCATGAAGAGCATTTACATAGCCACAAGAAATTCTATTTTTATTTGAGATAATTTACACAAATTTTTCCAAGTGCCTGAAAACAATAGGCACAATATAATTGGACTTCAAGGAGTCTCTGGATACATTACAACTAACAAATGATGGGGACATTGGTACTATATGATGTCTTTCATCCAAATAAGACAATGTTCTCAAAATGTTGGACAAGTTCAATACAAGTGTACACATTTCTGGGTACAGAAATGTTGTCTGTCCTGCCAGCCACAAGGAAGTGTGGAGAGGAAGGTAGGAGGAGATGTCCCAGAGAAGTGGGTCTGGGCTGTGCCTGTGTCGTAGTTCAGCCCTGATCTGGACCAGACTACGCAGTGTCTCTCTCACTCCCCCCACCCTCTGAGAGAATAGGGGGAGATGATATAAGGAAAAACGGCTCAAGGTTTGAGATAAGGACGGGGAAAAAATCAAAGTTACCGTCACGGGCAAAACAGACTCGACTTGGGGAAAAATACTAATTTATTTCTAAAACTAGCAGGAGAATGAGACGGGGAACAAGATAACCTCCCTCCACCCCTCCCTCTTCCCAGGCTTAACACTATCTCTGCTACCTTACCCTCCCAAGTGGCACAGGGGGGAAGAGGGAATGGGGGTCACGGTCGGTTCATCATGCGTTGTTTTATGCCACTACTTTGTTGTTGGGGGAAGAACTCCTCACATACCTCCTCTACTCCATCATAGGGTCCCTCCCACAGGCCACAGTCCTTTGTGAAACTGCTCTGGCATGGGTCATCTCTCCCACAGAGTGCAGTCCCTCCAGAACAGCTGCCCCAGCAGGCCCTCTGTGGGCCACAGCCACCTTCAGGCATCCACCTGCTCCGGTGTGGGGTCCTCCATGGGCTGCAGGTGGATGTCTGCCCCTCTGTGGACCTCCATGGGCTGCAGGGGGACAACCTGCTCCACCATGGTCATCACTACAGGCTGCAGGGGAATCTTGGCCAGGAACCTCCTCCCCCTCCTTCTTCACTGACCTTGGTGTCTCCAGCCATTCCTCACAACAGGCTGGCAGACACCTCTCAGGATCCTTTTTACATCTTATTCACTTCTCAGCTCCTCTCCACTTCTTGCAGCCGGGCCGGGCTGAGTTGGGCCCAGTCGGCTGCCCAGCGGGAGGCCAGAGGGTGAGGCCTGCAAGGCCCACAAGGCTCCTGCCTCCCCCTCTCTGCCCCTGCTCAGCTGCTTCACATCTTCTCTCCTTCTTTTTTTCCTGTTTTCCCCTTCTTAAATACGTTATCACAGAGGCGTTATCACGGAACATTCTGCTACCAATTGGTTCGGCCGTGGCCAGCAGTAGGTCCACCCTAGGCCCAGCCAAGTCCACTGAACAAAGGGGAGCAGCTTCTTGCAGTTTCCTACAGAAGCTACCACCTTAGCCTCCCCCCTCACTAAACAAAACCAGAACAGCCTGGCAGCATTATGAACAAACCCAACAGAATGGGGAGCATTGGCTCACGCCAAAAAACATCATCAGGCTTTGAAGTAGCGGCAAAGGGCCAGCTCTGGATACAAGATCTGAGGCACACACTGGAATGGGTATTTCTCTCCTTGTCTGTGTTCAGTGAGACTGTAGATGAGGAATGATGTGTATTTGTGCATGATGTGTGCATGGGTACAGCTCACTCAACCATCGCTAAAACACAATCTGCTCTGAAGTCGTAGACAGATGCCTCTAAACTGGATGCATGTCTACACAAAAGGTTTGTGATCAGTACTTCACACAAATAAGTTATAAGGAAGCTGAGATGTATAAACTCTAATAATGTAACTGGAACTAACCGGGACATTCAAGGCAGCAACCTTTCATTATTGCTGTGAAGATTGACGTGGGAGCTGAAGGAGCTCTACAAATGGCTAGATGTTTACGGCTTGTTTAAAGTTCTGCACCTCTAGACAGTTGACTGTCCCTGGCACTGTTTTATTGCACTGAGTGAGAAGGTAAAAAAAAAAGAAGGGCCAAGTGCTGACCTACTTCTCATGGTACCTACATTTGCCTTGTGTCATTCCAGGGACTGAAAAAGTCCCAAACTCACCTCATTTATGCTATTTAGCTGTGCTTCAATGCGAGGTTCAAAGCTAGGCTGTGGAAAAAAAACAACAAAACTGCTTCAAATAAAATCAAATAACCGAGGCTAGAGAATAATGGTAAATGGCCAGGTAGCACAGAAATAATATTTTACTACTTTGAATTACAACATAGCAAGGGAATTGTCACTGAGTCCAGTTTTATTAATACAATACATAACTGGTTCAGAGAAGGCAAAATGCAAACTCCCTCCTGAATTAGTTTAACCAGTGTGAATTTGTGGGTAAAGCAGGCCTCCGTCAGAACAAAAGAGAAAATAATCCCCTTGTAATGCAGCATTTAACACCTAGCAGGCAGGTGATAATTGCTTCAGTCCGAAGGGATTAGCACATTGTAACCTCATTATAACGTAAAATGTAACTTCCCTATATGGGGCTGCCTACATAGAAAACTTAGAGGGGCATAAAAAAAGGTATGAATTCAAACTGATTTAGTTTTACTGGAATAATTCCTGGTGTGAATTTATTTCTTTGGCGAGAAAAAATGTGTTTTATTTACGGTGCTTGCTTCCCCCCGCCCCCCCTTTTTTCTCATGCGGTTTAGTCAATGATGTTGTAGAATTAATTTAAGACAAATCAAAAACTACCATTATTATTCCTGAAAAACAATGTACACACAAAAAGTCCAGTCTAATGTAAACTATATTATTTAACTCTACATTTTCTTACCAATGCAACAAATAAAAATTTCCTGGATTAACAAGCTCTAGGCAAAACGAAACCTTGCTCCAAATAGATGGTGCAGTTTCATGATAGGCTTGAACAGCCCTAGATTCACCTTGCCACTGCCCTTAGTGATGGCAGTAGCACTTCAGGGGGCTGTATAGATCAGGTACTTGTAAAGTCATCTTACAAGTAAGAATGAAGAAACAGAGAAAAAGGAGGGGGGAAAGAGGAAGGATTCCTCTTCTCATTTTGAGGAAGGACCAGACAGGGTAGGGACCGAGAGACGGTAGGTTGTCTCCGTGTAGCAAGTTCAACTGACTGCGAAACCATACAGTATTTTTCTTATATCCTGTCTACAGTAACTTAAGCTGTTGAAAAACTAGACACTCTGTTCTGAGCTAATATTTTAGGCTTTTTCTATTGTCAATGGAGAGACACAGGCCCTGCAGACTCTTGACCTGCCTCAGGTACTTAGCTTAGTGGATCCTGTGTCGCTTCATTATTTAGTGCTGGGTGAGCTGGACCCCACTCTGAATGTCCAATGAAATATGCTGAAGCGGTTCAGTCAACTTCACCTTAAATAGTCTGTTTTTTTAAGAGTTCGCCCAAAATAGGAGACATTGGATGTCAGCCAAGACCCCCACCACTTAATGAGACCAGGGCATGCCTAAACTGAAGAACTATATGGTTTGGGGGAGTTAGTTTTTATTAACTAGCAAGTGTGCTTAATTGTATGGAGCCAGGTAGTAATGCAGTTAAGGAACACTCATACACAGAAGCACTAGGCAAATAGGCATTCTTGCTAAAGCAGAATGATTTCTCATGTTAGTGGGGATTTTGACTTAATTGGTGTGCAGCATCAGATGCATGGAATACTTGCGACATGGAGATGTATGAAATAAAGTGGTTACCAGTGGTTCAGTGCAGAGTGAAGTCCCACCACTAGAGCTGGTGCCTGAGATGGCTGACAGGGCCCCTTCGCTGGCCTGGGTTATTGAGAACATGGCTGGATCTGGCAGAGGGGCAAAATTCTCCAAGAGAGATGCATGATGCTAAAAGCCTCAGGAAAAGCTTGTGGAATTATAGAATTATAGGTTAGTTTGGGTTGGAAGGGACCTTTAATGGTCATCTAGGCCAACTCCCCTGCAAGAAGCAGGGACATCTTCAACCAGATCAGGTTGCTCAGAGTCCCATCCAACCTGGCCTTGAATGTTTCCAGGGACGGGGCATCCACCACCTCTCTGGGCTATCTATTCCAGTTTCTCACCATCCTCATCATAAACAATTTCTTCCTTATATCTAGTCTAAATCTACTTTCTTTTAGTTTAAAACCACTACCCCTTGTCCTATCACAACAGGCCCTGCTAAAAAGTTTCTGCCCCTCTGTCTTGTAACTCCTCTTTAGGTACCAGAAGGCTGCTATAAGGTCCCCTCGGAACCTTCTATTCTCCAGGCTGAACAACCTCAACTCTCTCAACCTGTTTTCACAGAAGAAGTGCTCCAGCCCTCTGATCATCTTCATGGCCCTCCTCTGGACTTGCTCCAACTGGTCCATGTCCTTCTTATGTTGGAGGCTCCAGAGCTGGACGCAGTACTCCAGGTGGGGTCTCATGAGAGTGGAATGGAGGAAGAGAATCACCTCCCTCAACCTCCTGGCCACACTTCTTTTGATGCAGCCCAGGATGTGGTTGGCTTTCTGGGCTGCAGGAGCACATTGCTAACTCATGTCAAGCTTCTCGTCCACCAGTACCCCCAAGTCCTTCTCCTTAGGGCTGCTCTCAATCCATTCTCCAACTAGCCTGTGTTTGTGCCTGGGATGCCCTGACCCATGTACAGGACCTTGCACTTGGCCTGGTTGAATTTCATGAGGCTTGCAAGGGCCCACCTGTCCAGCCTGTCGAGTTCCCTCTGGATGGCATCCCTTCCCTCCAGTGTGTTGACCACACAGCACAGCTTGGTATCATCAGTGAACTTGCTGAGGGTGCACTCAATCCCACTGTCCACATTGCCAACAAAGATGTTAAACAGGGGCAGTCCCAATACTGACCCCTAAGGAATGCCACTCATCACCAGTCTCCACTTGTGCATGGAGCTGTTGACCGTAACTCTTTGAGTGTGACCATCCAGTCAATTCCTTATCCACTGAGTGGTCCATCCATCTATCCAGTTTAGAGACAAGGATGTCATGTGGAACAGTGTCAAATACTTCCCACTTTCTGGGAAGCCAAGGTGACAAGGCAGAAATGCCTGTAAATATAGAAAAGTGATGGTATAAGTTGATCAAAGTGCATTTCCAGGCCCTAAGATTTCTTCCCATTCACTTTACCTGCAGCTGTTGTTTGATGTCACTTTCCCATCACATACTCCTGCTGAGGAAAAGAGTTCTTTTGGAATAAAGTATGTGCAGCACTCTTTTAGGAAACTATAAACTGGAGGCAGTTCTCCATTCTGGGAAAGGAGATAGAGAGTTATTTTTATTCTCAAATTCCTTAGGGGGAGAGGCACTCAGATACAAGTGTGACGAGAGCTATACAAGTACACAGAGCGAAAGAGAGTAAAAGAGGGGAAAGAAGTGATTAATACAGCTTTGTTACACTATAAGCTAGAAGATGAAACTGAACCAGCAAAACCAACATTTTAACAGAAAGATTTCTTTCCAACTACTATCCCTTTCAAGTTAAAGATAACAGCAGCACTAGTAGCCCTGGTTTCTAACATCTCTGACAATAACCACCAGCTAGGAACAACTCCTCTTCCTAAAGCAAATGACTGGAGACAACCAGTACCAGTTGCTCTTTCCAAGCTGCCTGGTATGCTCAAATCACTCCCAGGCTCCACTCAGGTCTTCCTGGAAGTGGCCTGTCTCTGGGGAACCCTGCCAGAAATTGGCTGAGTGGCAATGCCTCACTTGTGCAACAATTGGCAACGAGCTGGTCCTCGGTGAAAGGCGGTACAGGAGTCCTTGCACTGTGCCACAGCCAGTAGCCCAGGGTGCCGCATCATCTCCCCTTCTGCTCTGCAGAGCTGCTAAGAGCAAAGCTGCCAAGCCAGGCCCCTGTGCAGCCCTGGACCGCAACAGATACAGATCCACTGCCAGCACCAACAGTGCTGGAAACTCTGTGGGACAAACAGGCATATGCAAGTACAGACATGGAAAGGTCATTTTTTCTTGGCTTCTGATTTGACTCTGGAGCAGATGCACTGGCCACCACCAGCTGTCATGGTGCAGACCAAGCAGCTCTGAAATTAGTAGCAGACTAGTGGGCATGAAGAGGGAGTCTCGCCGCTGATTTTGCTTTTGGTTATTTAAAGAAGACAAATATCTAGAAAACTCAGGCGGCAAAGTCAGCTGTGTTTCTAGGAAGGCTATGTATTTTTATGCTTTGGGTTTTTTTAGGGAGTATTTGTGAGACTGCAAATATAATTAGTAGAGGTATCAAACTGCAGCTTAAAAAACCCTGAAACATTTTCCACAGTGTGGACATTTCTCCTCAGGAGCTGTTTGTGACTCACTGTTCCTGTCAAGCAGGTTAATGTGCCTCTAAATTTCACCTGACAGAAAATGTATCACAGTGTCAGCTGCATTAGGGAATGACGAACACAGCCCGACGGTGGTACTGTCAGACACCTCGGGGTTGCTCTCAGCAAGCACATGTGGAGGGAGCAACATAACCTGCCTTGCTTCTGACAATATAAAAGGACATGGCCAGCTCGAGGACACACTAAGACAAGTTCAGCAACTTGTAAAAGCACCCATTAATCTCTCTAAAATGAGCCTCCCGGGTTCTTGGAGGGAGAGCATGGTGAGGTGGAATTTGTGTGACCAGCTTATAAGCAGAAAACTGACTTAGAACAGTGTTTGGCCTCTGAACAACTTCTACCATTTTGAAATCGCCTTCCATCAGCCCATTGTCCACGGCTGGTGCAGGCTGTGGAGCCACAGGGAGCTTGTTGTCTCCCACGAGTGGTTGGGACGTGCTGAAATGGGGCATGATCTGCAGCATGGGTGGCCAGAGTGCTGTGAAGGTTCTCATGTTGCTGTTGACCAGGGGAGCTCCTAACAGCTTACCCTGCTTTGGGGATCCAGCCTTATAGCTGTGTGGATCACGGATGTGCTAGTGTGCATGGGAATAGTTGGAGATATCCCAGTGTGGCTACAGACTGTTGCTGCCTCTAAGAGAGAAGACCAATGCCTTTAGCTTTGGCTATATCAACTTCAGCTTTTGTACTGAAAGAGACAAGTTCACTCCCTGTGCATATCCTAACTGGAATTATTCACCTCATTCAGAGATTGTGTTTATCTTTCTAGAACTGGAATTTCCAAGCCACAAGATTTCTTTGTTTTATACTTGAGGTTCTTGACTGTTATGGCTGGGACTAGGTACAGAATGATGCCACCTCCTGTGCTGATGGTCCCAGGGGCATGCTACAGCACTGACTGAGGAGCTGGAGTCATGGATATAGAATGAACCTGGGTGCAAAGCAGGGAGTATTCCAGCTCTTGTCTTCTCTGGCTGTTCTGAGAGTTGTTACAGAGCATTTTGTTTGAGTTAAGACTGATGCCTCTAGCTTCCACTGCAAGGTTTCTGTTCCCCTGCAGAGCTTGATTTACTTTCTTTATTTTTTTTCAAATCCTTTTTTAAAAAGCCTGAAGAGTGGAAAAAATATACTAAAGCAATTGCAATCAGCTCTCATTTGTCTATCTATATATCTTTATTCAGTGACGTCTTTTTAGCATAGATCTCTAAGAAACGGATGGTGGATGCAGGGCAATGAGTGAATACCTCCAGCCAGATTCTAAAAAGGTTTAGAGGCAAAAAAAAAATCATATATAAGCAAACTGGTTTTGTTCTAATGACAAAGACGTCAATCAAACAGAACAGATAGTCTGGACAACCTGTCTGCACTGTGCTTGTTCTTCTTCATCCCTCCTGATGGAACACAGATGTCCAGCAGCTCAGCAGCACAAACCTCCGCCTGCGGTGCACCTCCCCATATGGTGGGTAACCCACCAGCTTCAGTCAGATTTGTGGTGAGTCTACTCCATGAGTAATCTGCAAAGTCTTTGAAATCTCTGGCTTCCTGGATTCCTTCAGAGTACCTTCCTTCACATTATAAACAAAGACAAACACCATAAAAAAGATTTAATGGAACAATGGTATCCATCTGCTGCTACACAAACCCATGTTTGATAGGTTGAGATTAAGCAGTTGGCCAGACAAGATAGCCAATGGATCAACAAACATAGCTGTAGCCTAAGTAAAACCAGCATGTGAAGGCAGTTAATAAGAAATGGGCTTGTTTCTCAAAATCCCTGAAGTTCTCCCCAGAAGCACGAGGGGTCTTTCTCTCTAGCTGCATTCCTCATGATCCTACAACTGCCTTGGCATCCAGGCTTTTCTCTCCCCTGAACAATCAGACTGGCTTAAAAAAAACCACAAAAAAACCCCACAAAAAACCCCACAAAAGGTTATTCTTTTCAAACTCAGTTTGTTAGTTTGCTTGGTCTTTTTTTTCCCCTCATCAAAATCTGAAATGTGTTTGTTGAAAAACAAAAAAAAGAAATTAAAAAATAGCCCTTAACTACTCAGGTAACCATTGATTTCCAAAGCTATGCTATCATTAAATTATCAGCTATCACGGGACTCTGGATGAAAGGTAAGAGCTGGCAATGTTGAGATGTCACATTAACTCACAGCTGGTAGAGGAAGGCTGGACAGGGTGGCTGCAAGTGAGTCCTTCGAGGGCCCCCACCCTTGGGTGGGCCAGCTTGCCATTCTGGGTGCTGTGTTATGTGCTGGGGATTGATGGGACTGCAGAAGTGAGGCGAAGGACCTGCTGCAATCTCTGTCAGACCCTGTGACTCAACCCCCCTTCTCCTCAACCTCATGCTGCAGAGCAAGAGGAGAAATCCCCTCTTCTCGCAGACTATGTGCAATGCCTTTCAGCAAAGCTACCTCGGTTCTATCTCCTATGCATGTGGTAAGAGTGAAACAGATTGTCGTAGTTCAGCCCCGATCAGGACCAGACTACGCAGTCTCTCTCTCACTCCCCCCACCCTCCGAGAGAATAGGGGGAGGTGATATAAGGAAAACAGCTCAAGGTTTGAGATAAGGACGGGGAGAAATCAAAGTTACTGTCTCGGGCAAAACAGACTTGACTTCGGGAAAAATACTAATTTATTTCTAAAACTAGCAGGAGAATGAGACGGGGAACAAGATAACCTCCCCCACCCCTCCCTCTTCCCAGGCTTAACATTATCTCTACTACTTTCAACCCCCCGAGCAGCACAGGGGGGAAGAGGGAATGGGGGACACAGTCAGTTCATCATGCGTTGTTTTATGCCACTACTTTGTTGTTGGGGGAAGAACTCCTCACATTCCTCCTCTGCTCCTTCGTGGGGTCCCTCCCACGGGCCACAGTCCTTTGTGAAACTGCTCCGGCGTGGGTCATCTCTCCCACGGAGTGCAGTCCCTCCAGAACAGCTGCCCCAGCAGGCCCTCTGTGGGCCACAGCCACCTTCAGGCATCCACCTGCTCCGGCAAGGGGTCCTCCATGGGCTGCAGCTGGATCTCTGCCGCTCTGTGGACCTCCATGGGCTGCAGGGGGACAACCTGCTCCACCATGGTCATCACTACAGGCTGCAGGGGAATCTTGGCCAGGAACCTTCTCCCCCTCCTTCTTCACTGACCTTGGTGTCTCCAGCCATTCCTCACAACAGGCTGGCAGATGCCTCTCAGGATCCTTTTTACATCTTATTCGCTTCTCATCTCCTCTCCACTTCTTGCAGCCGGGCCAGGCTGAGTTGGGCCCAGTCGGCTGCCCAGCGGGAGGCCAGAGGGTGAGGCCTGCAAGGCCCACAAGGCTCCTGCCTCCCCCTCTCTGCCCCTGCTCAGCTGCTTCACATCTTCTCTCTTTTTTTTTCCTGTTTTCCCCTTCTTAAATACGTTATCACAGAGGCGTTATCACAGGACATTCTGCTACCAATTGGCTCGGCCTTGGCCAGCAGCAGGTCTCCCTAGGCCCGGCCGAGTCCACTGAACAAAGGGGAGCAACTTCTAGCAGTTTCCTACAGAAGCTACCACCTTAGGCCCCCCCTCTCACCAAACAAAACCAGAAAACAGGTTTAGAAACACGCTCAACTGTCCAGAAAGGATGGGGAGGGTGTAGCAGGCAAGCTTTCTTATCTGGCACCCACAATGTTTTTCTCCTCTTGCCAGAGGACTAAACTTCTTCTTATGCAGCATAACATGACAATAAATAAACATTCGAAGCCTTGGGAAAAAAAATAAGTGTACTGGTGCTCAGAGCAGGTTTTAGTCTCCTGCTAGCGAGGCTCTGAGGAAAAGATACCTATTTTTATAGCCGTCTCTTAGTTAAGAGACCAAGCCACTGCTCCAAGGCAAGCAGGCCACCAAGGCCGCTACCCTCCTATCTACACATGACATACTCCACCCCGCTTACAGCCGTGTGCCACCTGCTATCTCTGACAGTGGGGTTTTCCTCCTCTTGGTGGGTAACTGTGAGCACCACTCATCACAAGCAATTTAAAGCCCACATTTGTGTCAGGCTTTCACTTTGCCCAAGGAACAGAAAGGGTGGGGGGCAATGAAGGAGTCAGAGAGAAGCCACTTCACAGCACCTTTGGTGACTGCTGACTCGGGTGGATTTAGGTTACTGTATATCATTACCTCTTTAAAGTCCCTGGCTCACAATGTCTCACTTTTTTTTTTTTTTCCTCAGGATGTCGATTTAACCTTCATTGGCATCACACTGCCCTCCACACCATACACCGTTTACCACATAGCCATGGGATGCAGTCTTCCATAGCAAGCTTTACCTTCAGGCCACCAAAGTGTTAAACCTCTAATGTGCTCAGAGACTGCCTGTGCCTTTCCACCCCTGAGGGCAGGTTTGTAATAAGGTCCAGAACCCATTCCCTTGGGCCATTACAGTCAGTAGAAAGGCATGCTGTGGGCAGTGACAGGATCAGGTGGGCAACAGCTTCATAATTGAAAGGACTTAAAAAATTCACGATCAGTTCGTCAGAGGTGGCAACTCATTAACAGGCAACTGATTTTCGAGATGCGGCCAGCCCAACCTTCAGAGAGCATCCCTAATTCCTGGTGTGCCAGCAAGCATGAGGTGTGTTTGGCACTCCTGAAACGAGTCCCAGGAGCACTGTAATGGTTAGCATCCAAAGGCGTTTCAAGTTTGGAGTTTGTGGAACTCAGAGGCTGAACCCATCCCCAAAACTTTGTCTCTAAAATGTTGGTGGAAGTGCTTTGCTACACATAAATCAAATCTTTTTGCTGGAAGCCCTTGTGGTTACCCCTGCTGCTTTACTGAGCACATACTGTTACTATTTTTGAGAAACAGTGTCTTAGTAAGCTCTCCTCATCTAAGAATAGGAGATTTTCAGAGAAATTGGCTTTATTGCAGAGTGGCCTTGCTGCAAAAATATAACTGTCCCTGCTCAAGACAGAGGGTTTCCAAGTTTATTAAAAAATACATGCATTTGACAAATTTACTGTAACTTATTGTGAGTGTGAAATAAAATAGGGAGATTTTTGTGGTTTGATTTGCATTTCTGCACTTATATATCGTAATTAAATATAAAAAAATGACAATTAAAAACAAACTTTGGCAAGACTTTAGTCAAAATATGTGCACTTGAATTTTTTAGGCGTTTGAGGGGGCATTTCTTTGACATTCACTTAAAAAAAAAAAGCCTTAAAATATGACACTTCAAAAGCAGCTGCTTTGTGTGTTCACAAAGCAGTTTCCATATGCAGAGTTCAAGTCAGATGTACAAACATGTATGTGCCCAAATGACCATAACCATTTGCAACAGGTTAAATAAGTGTTTGCACAGTGCCTTCTTGAGACTGGTGGATCTCTGTTAGTGCTCAGTTCATAAGGAGCAATTAAGGACAGAAGACAAACCTTACCAGTAATAAACGCCCCTATCCAGTGCAGCATGCCAGGGAATGAAGTAGTGTTGGTGCTATGAAAAAAAGAACAAGCGATGTTTTACAGCTATGTGGATTTTCTGGCCTTTCTTACGTGTTTCTCTGAATGTGATTAGGTCTTGACCTGGTCACGTAACTTTTCTGTATCTCATCTTCCTCATTTGCAGAGAGGGGATAATCGTCTCTCTAAGTGCTGTCCAATATAACAAAGCAAAGTGCGCCAGGAGCGCAGAAAATCATTATGGGAAAGGATTGTTCATTGTCATACATAAAAATTGCCTGATTAGCTAGCACTGTTGTGAAAGATGGGAAGGCAAAGTGCTCAGAAGGAGTGAGAACTCATCAAGTTTTTCTGTTGTTGTAAAATATTGTTTAAAAAAAGCTGAAGGTTCAGATGTGCTATTGCAGAAATGGGTCGTGCCCAGCCTGCTGTGCTTCGTTTCTGTCCTGTGGGCCTTTACTCTCTCCGTAGGCAGCAGCCCCAGCTATGATTCCTCCCGACTCCTGCCAGAAGGCTCTTTCCAGAGATGGTCCCACACCTGCCTTGGGGACTGCTCAGCTGCTGGGCTGTAACAGTTCCTCCTGCTAGAAAAAAAACGCAGCCTCTGAGAGCAAAACCATCTGCTCTGAGAAAACCCCTGCAGGAAAGCCAGGCAAGTGTGAGGTCTCATGGGGACTGGGAGTGTTAGTGCAATACACAGTCATCACTTGAGACAATTAAGCAATCTGCTCAAAGAAGAAGCATCGGTAAACACAGTGTTATGTGCTACCTGGTGTTATCATAGAGATTTTGAATGTAAAAGATAAATAAACATGCAGCAAGAGCAGCAGTCAGGGAGTAGGTACAGAGCTGCGTTGGATCAGGATAGAGGTCTGGTTTCATCCAGGACAAGGAGACCTGCATCGCTTGTGCCAACATGTTTATGCACTTTGCCGTGGAGATCCCTCTGCTGCAATGCCTTTGCAACACTAGCCTGCGGCTCTCTTCCTCCGCTCGGTAGCCTACCCAAGTGTGGAAGCATTCTCAGTTCAGCTCCTTTTATCCCCAACATTCTCTCTGCTCTGAAACCTATAGCTGAGCTATTTGCTTTCATCTTTGCAGCGCTTTCTGGCCCCTGAGGTGGTGGTGCCTGCGTGGTGCGGGCTGCTGTGCGGGGTGCAAGTGCCAGGGTGCCCCAGTGAGCTGCGCTGGGGGCTCACGACTCCCTGCCTCAGAGGGAGAGTACAGGGTGAGCTGGGTCGTCTTTCCAAAAACTGAGCAGGTAAGCAGCCAAGTCTTTCCTCTGGTGACTTGGAGAATTTGTGACTGCAGAAGAGATTTGCCTCTTTCTGCTGGGCATGGGCAGATGTATAACTTTGTGTCCCTCTCCCAAACCTAGATGTGCATGACCCAAAATTGTTAACTGTAATCCCAGCAGCAGGCCTCAAATTTTTGAGTCACACACATGTTGGGATGCTGTTTCTTCAAAGTCAGCAAAGGCCATGCCAGCACTGGGTGGTGGACATGTCCTCCATCCCCACTTCTCCATCATGTTTAGGACAAGCTGGGGTCTGGTGGTACAGATACAGCCTTAGTGAGTCAGCAGCAGTCAGCGGGGAAAAATTTATGCCTTCCCACCCAGCCCTGCCACCAAGGTGTTCCCAGTCTGGACTGCTCTGGAATTGATGGTGAAGGAATCCACAAGATTGGTGCATTTTGGGAAAAAAAATAGCAAACAACTAGATATCTGCACTAGAATAATGCCTAGCAGATTTATATCAAATATCAATAGTGACATAAAAATTTAATATAATTAGCACAGTAGAATATTCCAGTCACTAACTCAAACCATTGACCTCAGGCATCTCCAGAAATTAGGGTGAAAGGAGGAAGATAGGGGGAGGAAGAAAGACATTGTTTGTAAAATAAGATTCAGATATTCCTGCAATTAAAAGAGGAATGCAACCTGAATATCCCATCACAGACATTAATATCCAGATAAACATATTTATAAAGAAGATAATAAACAAATAAAGATGTAGTTGCCCCCAAGCATTTTTGGCATGTATCTTCATTGAGTTAAAGCCCAGAGGATTTGATGGAGAATTTTTATGACAGTGCTTGGAGGAATGTGTCGCAGTGCTGGAGGGAGGATTTTTCCATCCAGTTCTCTGCCACTCTGGTGGTAAGCCCCAAAGAGGCACATTTTTTTCCTAAAGATGTTTTTGATTTGTTGGTTTTGGTTTTTTTTTCTCCTGATGGTAGTGCTGCAGGAGCAGTGCCTTTTCCAGGTGGCTTTCTGGAGGCTGCCTCTCTCCTGGCTGAGCCATCAAAGGTCCCTCAGGAGACAGGAACTGTCATAACAAAGTGGAGGGAGCATCCGTCCTGCCCAGGTCCCCATATCTGCCAGTCCCCTCCATGGACTGCTTAGGAGGAATACAGCAGTAATCCTGTGGAAGGCAATTACAAACTGCCCTGCTTGACATTTCCTCTTTATGACTCTTTGGAAATTGCCATGGAAGGAGGCTTCCCACTTTCTTCAAAATTCCCTGTTTCTTTATAATGTTTACTTTCATCTCTTGGCAAAGAGCTTCACAGGCCGTGAGCCCATTCTTTGGGAAAGCACTTTCGTTTTCCCTTTGTACTAGTCAGTTCATCACTCATGTGGGACCAGATGCTGAACTAGGAGAAAGCAGTTTAAAGCTTGTCCAAACTAAAACCTTCTCTTAAAACTCACCCTTTCAGGTCTTGTCAGCAGCTCCAGGCATCACCAGAGCATATTGAAAAGCAATTTGTGACATCTGCGTTCAGCAATTTAAGTCTGGGTCTTGCCACAAACAGCTTAAACTGGAAGAGCATTAAAAGGTTAAAAGGACAAAGCTCCACAGAGCAAATTCTCCCCAGGGATCCAATATTAATTGGTCTCGTGGTCCTGGAGGTAGAAGGAGGTTAAAAAAAAAATTGCAGACATACTGCTGAGCATGGCTGAGCAAGTCACTCTCCCACTGCCATACTAACCGGGCAAGGAAGAAGCTGAATTTTAAGAAAGACCAGCTGTCGTAGTTCAGCATTTCATCTTAGCCGAGCATCTTCACCTTTCCTGAGCAACTTGATTCCCCTTGTAAATGAGTGCTTCTCCCCTCGCCTTTTCCTTCCTTGCATAGCAGGCCTGCTTCCCTTGAGTCCCATAGGCAGCCCTTTGGGTGCGGGGCCAGGGCTACACCAGCTGCCCACTAGCCTTGTCCTCCTGAGTGACACGTGCTGCATGGAGCTCGATGCTTCCCTCTGAGCCCCCCATCCTGGCCTACGTAGGTCCTCCATCCCATCCCTCCCGCCTGCCCTGGCCACTTCGTCCCCGCCAACCGGCAGTCTCAGCAGTGCTCCCTGCAGCGGAGAGGGGCACAGCGGGGAAAGCAGGGACCCCTTCCCCGGGGGGCTGCACCTGGGGGGAGGAAGGAAGCATTGCCTGACAGCGAGGCGGTGATGGGAAACTTCATGGCTGCGATTCCCTGCACAGAGGGGCAAGGGAAATCAGACACAGTTGGTTTTGTTCTTTCCCTCTTTCCCTTTGTGCTGCCACTGCTGAGCCTTTTTAAATAGTTTAAGTGTTTTTTTAAAGTGGATTGTAAAGAGTAGGCTATAATCTTAATGTATAACATTTAACAAAACTATGTCAGTTAAAATTCTGTTGCTATAATTCTGAACTGAAATGTTCTTGTACATTGTTTGAAATGAAAGCCAGCTCTTTTCTCTGGCATACAGGAACTAGAAAAGCAGGAAAGAAAACAACTCTGTTTTAACTGTCCAAGCTAAAAAAAGCCCACTTACATTCATAAAATAAAAGAAAGAAACATCATTGGTCAGAGGAAAAAGAGATTTGATTTTAAAAGCTTATCTGTGTAATTTGTAATACGGGTAGATAATTTACTTGAATATATGAGTGTAAATCATATTATTTCCACCCATACAATTGAAAACAGTTTGATCCCTACTGTGTTACATGTAACCATGTTACATACACAGGTTACACATAACCAGATGGCAGCAAACAGAAAACAAACTAAAGGAAACTTGGCTCTGGATTGGAGTTTTCCTTCTGAGAGGTGAATTTTTATTCCCCCTGCAAAACCTGATTTCATGCCATGTGTGCTAAAATCATCACTTGCTTGCTAGTGGGTACAGTTGTGAGATAAAAACAGAGAGCACAGGGTAATATCAACAAAAGAAAAGTCCTTGTCCACCAACTGCCTGCAGAGACCAGCAAGATGATCCCTGCACAAGAGCCAGCAAGGCGTGCAGCACTACTTCAGATTTCCTCTCTTTCCAGATATAATTTGCTCCACATGCTGTTTACCCACTGCTTTTTCCAAACCACATCTTGGCTAGAAGGCAGGTGATGACAGGTCATGGGAGAAGCAGAAGAATTTTGCAGCTTGTCTTGGCTGTACCGAATATGCCCTCACGCTTGGAACAAATCAAACTCTTCATGCCATTAACAAACTGTGGCAAGTCCAGCAAGACTTTGCTCCCTGGCAGGGACTGGAAAGATGCACCAATACTATAAACAACAGAGAGTTACGGGATGAGTTCAGTGCATTGACACTCAGAGTGGAGAAAACAAGGCACGGGCTGGCTTTCTAAGGACAGATATGCAAATGTGCATTGCTCTGGGTGGGTGGCAGGGGACAGGGAGAGATCATTCTCCATGCCCAGTTTGTATCATGTGTCTTCCTTTACCGCCTGCTTGGGAGCTGCCCTTGTGTCAACAACAGCGCCCTCATATTTCTCCAGTTTTTAAAATCATCCACACAATTCTCCAGCAAATTCCTTGTCCTACAAGCCACTGAGGTGTCATTTGCTGAAGATACACTCTGGGAAGTAGCTTGCGCAGTTGACAAGTGTGGCAGGGTCTACCTACTTCATTGTGGAAACTTCACAGTCGCGCTAGGTATCAAAGTTTCACAGTCAGTAACACCTAGCTAACATCATCATGAAAATGCATAAATTGTAGCCCATGCTGCAGAAACCTAATCTTTATTAAACAGACATGACGAAAACTCCCTCTTTTGCAAGTTGTCCTTACTCTGGAACATGCAAAGGGAAGGAAGATACACTTTTGTCTCCATCAGCTCCCGTGGAGAGAAGAAGAGCTATATGCTTCCTTGGTAATATTTTCTCTGCTTCTTCAGGCACCACTGAGGGAAAGCCCAAGATTCACATGTTCAAGGTGTGAGCACTGGAGGTGAAAGGCTAAGAAAATAGGGGAAGAAACGTGACAGAGGCAGCGTGGCCCCAGTGCCCATATGTCTGTCCCTGCAAGCACACAGAACATCCGGAAAGGGCAGTATGAGCAACGGGACTGAGCCTGAGCATGGACTCCACAGCAGCTGAATAAATGCACACGGATTTGCGTCAGTGTGTTATTTTTGCTGTTAGACCCTGCTGAATTTATTTGACCTGGAAGTCACCGATCATCTCCCCAGCTGGGAACAGAGCAGCAGCGCATGGTGTGATCTCTATAAAAGTCTAAGCTACAATGGCTAAGAGAAAGAGAGGAATTTGTTGAGGTATATTTATGGGTTTGTGTCAAAAGATCAACTCTACAAAATCATTGGATTGTTATACCAGTATGATATGTCTCTGTAACTAAAGATGAATAGAGACAAAGAAGAAAAAATGCCTGTTGTGCTATGCAGTTCATATAATTCATCTCCATCACAATGTATGTATTTTCTGCAACTCATTTCCTAGTTTTTGGCTATTCTTTTAATATCGCAAGAAATGAACTTCCCTCCTTCCCATGAAAAGTTACTCCACAGGCTTCATTGCCTGAGCCTTCTTTTTTTTTGGAAGCTCAGCCAAAATTTTAAACTTCCTAATTTCATCTCAGTGCTAATATACCCATCATTCTTAATCTCACTTAATGCTTGAATCTTTAAAAAATCTGCATATAATTAGCTCTTTACTAATATAGTTCTTTTAATTAGCCTTTTCAGTGACAGAATTATTTTGTGCTGCCTGAATTCTAGCAGGTTTTGCCTAGTAATACAACGCAGCAGTGCCTTAAACCCCAGCTACCAGCTACTCTGTGGTTTGTTCCCCATGGCAAGTGTCTGTGATTGTCTCTTGGCTGGCTAAAGAGTCTAGAATATCTTAGATTTCATTGGAGTTCATCAGGGTCTACTCTTAGGGAAAACTAAAATAACCTGGCACTTCAAAGATGTTGGAATCTGGGCATTTATTGATATGAATATTCTACTCAGCTATGCCTTTTGTCCAGCTGTTTGAAATGCACATTTGCCTTCCTGACTCAAAAGCTGTGAGTATGTCGGGGGTTGTACAAAGGAATGAACAAACGCAATGCTATAAGCTCATGTCCCCTGAACTTAGCACAGTCTTAAACCCCAGTCTGCATCTTTCAATTTATTTCCCTGGTGGGACTTACCAATGCACTGAAATCCAGATGTATTCATCCAGAGTCCAGCTGTGCCACTTCTGAGAATAATTCAGAAAAAAATGTTTCCAGCCTAAAATCTGGTAAAATTCCTGCTTTCTTCAAGACTGCCTCCTTATCAGGTTGCAATCAGCAATTTGGAGTTGGTGTGTCAGTATTTCCTTGCATGTGCCAGCATCAAAGGGAAAGTACATACTCCTGTCTCCAAACAAGAGACATTTTCCATATGTGCTCTCTCCACTCTGTCCTGCCTAATGACTATACATTAAGATATTATGTGGGAAAGGTTGCAACATTTTGTAGCATATGTCTGTGCAAGCGAGAAGCATGTCTCACACCTGCTTCTTGGCTTTGGGACATTATTCCTCACAACTCTCTTACAGCCTGGCTGGCTTGTGGTGCTGCAGGCTTCAAATGGCAAGCCATGGCAGCAAAGCAAGCCTTTCCCTGCTTGGGGTGGCAAGCTATGACAAAGCCCGAGGTTCCTTCACTGGTCTTGTGTTCATGGGGAAGGGGTGCTCTGTGAAAGGGAATGGCCAGCCCCCTTCAGAACAACGTTGCCAAACCACTTCCGAAGGAGGCTTACGGTTATTCACATGGAAAAATGCTTACGACTTATTTTCTCATTCAAAATTCAGAGAGTTGGTCTGAAATAGAGACCATTTTCCTTTACATATGTAAGCAGTGCTGGAGCAGGGTTACGTCTGTCACAGATAAAAATGCTCTTTTTATGCCTTATTGTAATCCATTCACTGGTTCATGGTCCTCATGTCCTTCAGGGAGTGTCGGAAACCCACACAGTGTTCCCGAGTGCTCCATTTTGCATTCAGATCTCTGATTCTGTTGACAGGTGTGTACAATCACACGCAGCAGTCAGACAAGTCCCTCTTGACTCTGTATTGGAGGAAGAGTGAGAGGGCAAATTATTTCAGCTGAGGTCAGCATTAACTTAAGCTCAAAATAACTCCCTCCAGATCCACCTGTTTCAGACAGAAGCATGTGAATAAGGGGTGGTCTTCGGTGAATTCCAGCCACTTCCCTATTTCACATCCTATTTTGGGGCTCTGCCATCACAGATGCAGACAACACACATGTACTCAATTAAACAAAAAAAAAAGCTGCAATCAGCCTGATAAATGAAAAAATAAAAATGTCCTCACCCTGCAAGTGTAATGTAAAGGGTTAGTAAACACATATTTCCCATTTTATATATAAGCCTTGAATATGTAAATACAGGCATGTTCCTGAGTGCTTTGGGGAAAATATTATCAATTTATTGAGAATGGTCCATTAAAAAAGAGACAGATTATTGCATTCATGTTAAATTAAGCAAAGGTTTTTGAGACCATACCCTTTATGGTTTCTCTTACAGTTTCTCTTACGGTTTTTCTTACAGCTTCTCTTACAGTTGCAATTGCTAAGAGTATCAGCTTCCTTCTTCCCTGTCTTTCTATATAAAAAAACCCCCTAATTTAATTCCTTACAATGGACCATTCCTAATAAAGCTGAGTGGTTCCAAGGAAATGCAGTGAATCATTGACACTTATTCCTTGTTGCCTAGTGGTCTGAGATCCACCTATCCTCCACGATAGGGACTTCTTTTATTTGACCATGTTCCACTCAATCTCAGGAGCTCAGAGGGCTCCTGGCCTTGCTGCACCATGCTGAAGATGTCGAGGAACATCTGGAAACAGAATCTGGTTCTTGTCAGTCCTAATTATTGATACTGGTGTGTACTGTCTAGTTTCTCCCAAGCCCTTTGGAGCTGCTTCTTAGATAAATTTGCCTGGAGTTCAAGCAGAGGTTCTCAGAAGGATATGGGAAGCAAAACCAGGGCCCTGCTCTTGAAACCATCATCATTCTTGAAATAACCCTTAGTAGCGTAAATCTGTTCTCCTTTTTATCCACTTAAACTAAAGTTTAAACTCTCAAGAACTGTGAGGTTTTCCCTGAGAAACCACAAAGCTTCTTACAGCTGGAGGCCAAAGCTGAGGGGAGGTACCATCATGTTAACCTCAGGCAGCTTTGATATTTTTGTTGGCTCTGTCCTCAGAAAATAATGGTATTAGCAGCTCTGACTAAAATACAGAGAGCTGTGGCTCCCTCACAGCAGGTAAACAATCTGTGCAATTGGGCACAAATGCTGATAACAAGGCCTCCTTCCAATTAGGAAGCAACAAAACAAACTGCATCAGCAAAAATTCCTGCGAGGATATTCCTTAAGGCTTCTTTGTGCTCTTTATAAAACACCAGCATTTTCACTATGCAGTATCCCCAAATTCATCAGCTGCCTGCAGGAATACTTAAGCACTGCTTCTTTGTGAAACTGCACAGAAAAGATTGCCTGGTGCTGCTGCAGCTAAGCCTTGGGGTCAGAGCCAGAGGGACACACGTACACAAGGGAGGCACAGGCAGACATGCAGAGACATAGAACTGCAGCCTCTCTGTGCGACGGGCATTTGCTAGGGTAAGCTGAAACCTCTGTGTAGACATTTTAACGTCCAGAAAGCTGCTTGAATGGAACGTACTTGAAAAACAGATGTGTTTTGAGAGCAGCCACAACAAATATCAAATGTGGGTGACATGCGGGTCTGAGATTGCATCATCAGAAAAATCCCATCCTTGGTCCCCTTCTGTCTGAATGTGGAGGCCTGGCTTCTAACTCTGCAGAAAGATAGGGATGCTCCTAGAGATAGGCAGAACACAAATTTTGCAGATCATTTTTCATCAATGTCTACACAGTTCCCTAGCACAGACAATTACAGTGTCTGATTGCTTCAGCCATTTCTTACATTGTCAGAGCCTCTTGGACCACATGTGAACCTCCCTGGTGATGGTGCATTCTGTGGGTCCGTGATCCCCATGTTCTCCCACATCCAATTCACAGTCATTGGCAGCACATCTATGCAGTGCACATGCAAAGCAATTGGATTTCATTCTTGCGCTGGAGCGGTGAGGAAGGAATGAAGGGAACCAAGGAGGAACTAAGACCATGAAGTATTGGACTCATGAAGAAACAGTCATTGACTGTATTTGAGGCTTATTCCTGACCTCTGGAAGGTCATCTGTGAATGACATTGATGACTCTTGGAAGAATTACTGAGGAAAAATTTCTTGAGGTAAGATGGGGTTCAGGGGATAAAACATCATCAAACAAAGGTAAAAAAAGGACCACAGAGAAGAGTTTACAAGACAACACATTATTTGATGTCAGCATTGGTAACACTGGAAAAGATATATTTTTTTTCACAATGTGCAGGCATGGCCACTTTTTTCCTATTGCCTGAAGGGATGTTCCCACTGCTCACCTGGATGCAAAGGGTGCAGCCAGCTCTTTCTGGGCCCAGGGGCACCCAGAGGGGCTGGGGTGGGAGCAGGAGAGAGGCCACGGTGCAGCAACCTGGTGAAATGATCTCCCACTCCCTTGGTCTAGTTGGCCTAAAGACTTCCAGGCTAGTGATTTAGTGGAGGGCTAGGAAGAAGCGGTTTTCCTAGCAAAGGGTAGCAGCATTTCTCTGGGAGACTGGAGTTCAGTGGCGGGAACGGAGTTTGCCAAAAGCAGCTTTTAACAGCCAGTTTGGCTGTGATCTTGACAGCCGTTTCTATCAAACAGGCCTGATTCATCTCCAGCACAGCTCTGTCTAGGCAAGAGACGTAAGATTTATAACAGCCTCTTGGAACTGTTTTGTAAGTGCTTTGTAAATGGCTCCTTTGATTTGCACATAACCTTCTTCAGCGGAGATACTGAGTATCGTTCAAGTGATGTAGCTGTCTGTGAACCAGGTAACTACAAGCTAATCTCCTTCCTGGTGGCAAAGGCCTTTACTGCCGCTCACAGTAGGAATGGTCCCTTCAATTACAGTAACGATTCATGATTATATTGAAAGTTGATAGCTCAGCCTGGCTGTGTCTATGCCAGAAACCTGCATGGGCTATCTGGCCAGTAGCCCAGGTAGGGGAAGGAAAACTACAGTTGGTCTGGTTAAGAGACCCAACCGAGTCCCCAGAATTAGTTGCAACCCAGATGGCACAGTAAGGTAGTTCAGGATGAATATTTATATGGGTATGAGACTTAGATACCTCTGCCACGTTTGAATGACTGTCTCACAATACTGAAGAGGGCTAAATTGAGTGGGAACTGTTGTATATCAGCAAGATCTGCCCTTATACAAAGAGCATGGCCCTGTTTCTTTTTCCAGAGTGATTAGCAGGTTCATAGGTTCATAACCTTTAACAGTGAACCAGCAAGCAGAAACAGAACTAATGTATATTTTCTGCAGTGAGTTTGCCCTCCTGGAAGAAGACCCATGTGTAAGTGCAGAGCCCTTAAATGCTCAAAATTTTTCAGGGATGGGGTTAAATTTTCTTTTAAACATGGGGTTTATCACCAACATCACAGAGAATCCACGCTGTGCATATTCTGGACTTTCAGTGGTTGAAGCTTGGGTTTTCCCACATGTGGATGCATATAGGATGGGGAGATAGCTGCAGTTCATCTCAAGGGCACTACTTATGGAGTACAATGGTAATATTGAGGCCTTCAAAGGTGTTACACAACTAGTAAGAATTATTTTAATAGTCCCTCTTCTGAGGAGTTCTTAAAGCTAATTAAAAGGTAATAATGTGAAAACAGCAAAAGAAGTACGTGGTGTCAAGTGGTGGATGCCCGAGAAAAGTGTTTTGTTAAAGAGAATATGGAAGGCAGTCAGATATATGTCCGAGGTGTGAGGTGTGACCGCTGAAAACCTCACTGGTCTTCGTAGACTTTATGAAAGCGGGCTGTTGTATAAAGTGGAATACTAGAGACATTTCTGAAGGCACAAACAAAGTAACGGGCAAAGTTAAGAAACAATCCCAGATTGTCTGATCTTCATCAAAGCAGCAGGGAACAAGAGCAATCCCTGGATGGAAGGCGCCAGGACAGCAACAGCACATGGAAGGACAAGGAAACAAAAGGGTGCACATCCAGAACCTACAGCAAGAAGTGTTAGCCTGTTGCAAGAAATGAAAGAACAAAAATCTATAAAAGGCTTTATTGAATAGGATGAAACAGATGCACCATCAGGAGTTAATAATAAAGGCTTGTTGCAAACACGTTTCATACTGTTGAGGATCTCCACAATTTCCTTTGATTAAAAAAGAGCTTTTTGGTGGAGCAGTCCAGAATATTTCTGTTGCAAAATACTCAGTCATAAAAATATTATTTTAACAAAAGCATTTAGATTTGTGTGTGTGTGTGCATGTGCATGCCTATGCGTATTTGTACTGACATGGATGAAATTCTCCAGGAAATGAATCACAGATTTTTAACTGATCTACTTTTCAACACTAGTGCTCATTTTACAGACTTTTATTGCTTTTCAAGGATTCTCCCTGTACAAGCAGTCTAAATGTAACAGTTCTGCACTTTTAAAGTGGGGTTCTCATATGCTGTAAGGATTTTTTATGTCCTATTGAAGATTTTTTGTGATTCTTTTTTGCTTTTATTGAGAATATTAAAAGAATAGCATACAAGAGTTAAAAACTGACTGTTTTTATTTTCACACAGATCTTTGCGCTTAGAAGCTGCCAGAGGCTCTTTTGTTATGAAAGAAAAGAGGAAGCACCTTGTGTATTGCCCTTGGAAATTTCCACTGATACATACACAGCTCTTTGTAATTGCACACGCTGCAGCCACGCAGTGGAAACGTGAGTCGTCCCTTTCTTTTTCACCAGAATAACGGCAAGTGGATGACATGACTGAAATATATCAGTGAGAGTCTTGCTAGAACCATGGTAGTACAAGGACATGGGTAAGACAAGGTGTTTGTTTAGAGCTGTCGTCACAAATAAGCATCCCTGTTTTGTGCTCATGTCTTCCCCTGAGCTTTTTTCAGAGAGCCCCCCTGCCGCAGCAAAGGGACATTTAGGAGTGGTGGGAGCGGGGTACCTCATAACTCTCTGTAACTCTGACACTTTCCCCTACAGGCTGTCTTTTATCGGACGAAATTGCATGGCTGGAAAAGATTAGACAAGGTTTCTAGCACATAGCACCTTTGCCAGATCTGAAATGCAGCAGCTGACTGCATTTCAGAGATAAAAGCAAAGCAAAACCAGCCACTTAGAATTTGGTCCCTCCGTGTACGTTGCTCCCTTGTCATAACATTGCTTTCTGTCACTTCCTCTAGCTGAGGTCAGCCACTATGATACTGAAGCCTGAAATATTTGCCTGAAAGGGTCTGTGCAAGGATGGCATCTGGGAGAGGGCAGGAACAATAAACAGGGCAAATTCACTGCTCTGGGAAGCGGGCAGTGATTAATTTGGTGCCAACAGTGAGCTCAGCTATGGGCACAACCCTGGAAAGGAGTGACCAAATAACTAAGCGTATAAGAACTTAGGAACTAAGTGTGTAAGTACTTAGGCAGGCATTACACATCATTCACTCTATTTATGTTTTAAAGGGGACATCCCTGCAGCAAATAAACTGATGCTACAGCGTCTGTTACTGTGGGGCTGTTTTGTCGGGGTGCTTCCCTTGATTAACAACAGGGCCAGGATGGCTCAGCAGCCCAGCGCTCTGCTTCTGTAAAAGCAAACCCCCAGACCCTCCCAGAATCCTCAAGCCTTCCCCTTTCTTAACGAGTTCCTGGCCCTTTAGTTTTCCCCACACTCCCCCAATTAAAATGTTCCGGCCCTGGACATGGGAAGCTGTGCACAGCTGTGTGCCTGGCTTTCCAGCCCACCACCATGACAGCTGGAGCTGCTGGCCAAAACCTTGGAAGCAGATTTCTAGTTTAGGTTTTTGGCCAAGCTGAGGCTTATTTTAAGCCTTCAAAAACCCTCTGGATCTCATGCAGATCTCTGTTGCCTTGCAGTAAACCAGCAGCAGCAGCACAACCAAGCTTCCCAGTGGCAGCCCTGGGTAAAACAGGAGGAGAGGGGATCAGGATCCGGATCCTGCCTGTTGTTTTACTGTTTGTACAGAGAATAGAGTAGCTTCAAATTTTGTTCCAGACTCTCAGCAGAGGCAGACACTCTGCCATTTTGTCAGTTTAATGGGAATGTAATGTATCTTTTTCTTCTCTCCAGATGTGTTAACAGATACACAGATCTGCAGCTTTAAAGCCAGATCCCTGAATGGATGTGCAAAGAAGATTAGGGTGCAAAGAGCTTTCCCTTGTCCTCTCCAGAACATGTCACTGGCTGTCCCAACCCCCAGGGTGTCCCTGCTACCTACCCTGCTGTCCTGCAGGACATCAGAGCTGGGCTGGGGAGGGAGCACCCAGGGGCTGGCAGTCCTCCCACACCAGCTGAGTCCTGGCAAAGGGACAGGCTCCCTTTTCCAGAGGTCTGTGAGCAGTTGTGTTGTAGGGCATCACAGCACCGTTATCAGCTCTCTCCCAGCAATCCCTGGCATTTTGCACAAAGTAAGTTCCCCCCAGCCCAGCGCTCTGCATCTGGCAGGGTAGGAGGAGGGAGTGGACATGGGAATTACATAAGCTTGGCCATTGCCTACTGGTCACATCAAGTATTTCCCAGTCAGAAATATATTTATTGGGAAATGAGAAGGTTTTGATGAAATCAGAGCAGTGAAATTCTGTGGTGGACTTTTAACAACAGGAAGGCCAAAGATTGAGCTGGTTTAAAGTGTAGTTTAGGAGGTGGCTGGGCTTACATGGTGTAGTGGCCTGTGAGGAGGGGGACTTGGGTGGCTAGGCTGCAGCAGCCCTTGGCCACCCCATGCCTGGGTGAGCCAGCCTCTCTAGGGCAGATGGTGCATCTGTCTCACCCTTCACCAGGGATGAGGATAGGCCAGCTCACACTGCCATGGCATAACAAGGCTCTTCTGACAGAAGCAGTCTCCCCATTGGAGGAAAGGCACTTACTTTGCCTCATATTTTACGCAGGGCAAGCAGAGACATCAAACATTAACTTTTCTCTGTTGCAGGTGAGTAGGGTCAGAGTTTAGATCAGAGACCTAAGGAAGATGGTATGAACATGAACTCTGCTTCTCTTCTTATCAGTACAACCTTTAGGGCTGAAACTTGCCTCAACTCAAACAAGTTCTTGGTACTTAGTTGCTCTCTGCCTTAGTTGTCTACAAACGGAAATCCTGTGACGATGCCAGTGTTGAAGGCCTGAGATAGGTATAAAGCATCACTCCTTTGCTCTGGATGGCACTACTAATTGAGCTCATTTACGCAGCAAATATGCCATTTTGTTTAACACTCTAGAGCTGGGCTAAGGTCTTTGGCACCAGGCAGATTAAAATGCATGCAGCACTGTTTGGTTTCAGTTACTATTCCTCTCCTTTGCTGTTAAAAAGGGAGCATAGATCAAATATAAAGACGCCTGATGACTAATACACCGCACTGGCCTGCAGACTGGGTTGTTCTCTGCCATCAGGCACAGCTGCAGAGGCCGAGGCATTGCTGTACTCGGTGACATCCTTTTCTGTGCGCAATGATTGAATGAAAACAGTAAATGAATTTGCTGTGGCAGTTTTATAAATCCCCTCTCAAACCTAGCACTTACTAAGATTGTTTCCTTCTCAGCTGGACTTTCTTACAGTTGTGTCTTGATGTTCGTGTATTATGTCACCCATCACTACAGGGAAAATGACAACAGTCAATTTATGTATGTTGGAATGAGATAGGCTAGTTATAAGGTGTCCACTGTGATTCAGCATTTGCTGAACTGTTAACACATTTCTTTTCAGCTGACAGTGCTCGCTGTAACTGGAAGTCTAATTGGAGTAAGAGACTTGCACAAATCTGCTGTGCTATAAAATTCCATTTTGAAATCAATGTGCAGTTCAGTCAGTTGCCCTGATGCTCTGATTTCTTTTTTCATCAATGTTTGTCTTTTAAATAGTGTGCTATTTTATGGGTAATAAAAATTCATACGGAAAAAAAAAATCCAGGGGACGTGAGTGAGACAACAGAACTGCACAGCAGCCTGGAAAGCTCTGCAGTTCTAGGCAACTAAAGCAGACGTCTCATGATCCCTTGACCTAGCAACTCTTCCAGTAATGAAGAAATGTGTAATAAAAGCTTTTGAGATGAGTCAAGGCTTGTTTGCTGCAGACAGCCATGGTTAGGATTATATTTTAACACAACTTTTCCTGTAGCTTCTCACCAGACTGTGTCACTGCCTGACCATGCAGGGTAAGATTTCTGCTTAGTGACAGCCACTTGCCCACTCCATCCCTGTAGAGTGGCCTGTACCCTCTCTCCTGTGGAGCTACTTCTGGTCTGTTTCGGGATTTGGTTGGAGGAGTGAAAATGTTGGGACGTCAGGGTGGCCATTTAGGAAAGGGACAGAGGGTGGTTGAAATGGACCAGAAACTAGAAGCTGATGGTCCAGGAGAAAGAAGCAGAAAGGCAGAGTTGCAGGTTTGGAAGTCAGAGATGAAGTCATCAAGGGATATACAACACAAAGCACTAGCTAGCAATAAATGCAAGACCTCAAACAATATGGTGATTTTTAACCAATAATTTTTAATTTTCAATGAAAATAAATATGGTGCCCTTCCATGAGAACAACTATAACCAGGGAGGAAGTAATTTCAGAAACAAATATGAACAGAGATGAGCTATTCAGGCTAGGAGAAGTGAGGAGCATGGTCCCTTCCAACCTTGAGACAACCTTGGGGTAAGGTCCAGACTGTGAGGGAAACAGAAGTCAATGTGACTTGGCAATGGCCATCGCCGAGGGAATGTGATATGTCAGACTCATTTCTAAAAATCCTGTCTCTGTCTGTCTCAGTTATCAAGGACTGAAGCGCAGACAGTTCTCATGCAGACTGCACAGGATGGGGCATGGGCACACAGTGGCTTCCCAAACCTGTTCTTTGGCCTTGCCAAAGTCCATCCCCTCAAGTAAGGACCACTTGTCCCTTCTTTCCTCCAAGGCATAAATCTCTTCAGAAAGAGATGGGAAGTAGGCCAAGGTTCTGTTGGTCTTAATCTTTCCCCTTCTGCCTCCACCTTATGATCCAGGCCTCAGGAAGGGACATAGCCCCAGTCTCCATCATACAGCCACAGCCAGGTCATGCGGCAGATGGTGCGGATACTGCACCAACATTGGTCAGTAGCAATGGTAGGGTTAAACTCCTGGGACTACAGCACCCCAAAATATCTATGTCTGGTCTTTAATTAAAGTCATTTACCTTTCGATCATCATTCAGTGCATGGGCTGGGTGGTAAAGGATTGATACAAAAATTTACCAGCACTAAACTGTGAATGTAGCCTCTCTGAAACAGCAGTTACTTTCTTCTTGTGTGCAAGTTAGCTGCTAGTGTGAATACAAAAGGGGCAGACCACTTGTGTAAGGATATTAAGTTCTAAACTTAAAAGAAGATTTACTGTGGAGTTATAGGTCTGGTCAGCTTTGCCACTTTGCATTCACCAGTTTAAAAATCAAATGAAAGATTGCTTGCCTGCTTCCTAGTTTCTGAGAAACATGGTTTAAGAAACAAAAGTATAAAAATGTGTTGCATCTGCAAAACCACCCATAGTAAATAATATCTATTCGTACTCTATGTAAATTCATGCCCTAGATATGCAAACACTAGTTCGGAAACTTGTTGGCAGGAGCTACAATAGGCAAATATACAAGCTATTGGCAGAAAAAGTACTTCCATTATTCATTTGTCACTGGTACCCAAGACTGTGATGCTATTCAAGGTAATGTGCTGTCTTAAAATAAATCTTTTATCACTACTCACTTCAGCAGCTGGAGCTGGTGATGTACACAAGCACATGCAGATACAAGGCCAAAAGACAGCCATCTCTTGCTGGCCCTGCTCTGTTGCAGCACAGATTCATTTAAATACTATGCACTGTTCTTTTGGAGGGTTTTATCACATTAATGGTCAGATGTGTCTGATGATGTGCACACTGCTGATGTGTACAGTGCCTTATGTGCACAGCATCTAGTAAGGCACCTTTACAGTAAAGACCAAAATATGTGGAAGTCTGCACAGAAAAGTAGTAATGGTGAGTGACTGACAGCACTGGAAAAGGGGAAGTGATGTTGTGCTTCCCTGTAGTCTGGACCACAAGAGTTATAAAAAAACCGAGAACAGAGAAGCAGCAAGATAAACTTTTTTTTAAAAAAATCTTTCTTTAGTAGACTGGACTGATGCTGAGGTAAATGAAAATTCATTTCATCCCTGAAGAGATGAAACAGTCTATAGTGTAATAATCTTGATCCCAACTCAAGTCAATCTTATTTGAATTAAATCAGATTTTTCATTAATTTAGACACTAGAATACATTTGAAAATTGGAAAAAGAAGAGCAAAACTTTTCTGCTGAAGTTTTGCATAACAACAACACAGGAAAAATATATGCAAAATCATATTCAACTACAATTCCCTACAGCAAAAAAATAGAACAGCAACTTTGCCTATGCTGAAAAAAAAAAAGAGTATTCCAGTTTA
The DNA here is from genome assembly GCF_036417535.1 of Chlamydotis macqueenii. Classification (NCBI taxonomy): domain Eukaryota; kingdom Metazoa; phylum Chordata; class Aves; order Otidiformes; family Otididae; genus Chlamydotis; species Chlamydotis macqueenii. The sequence continues at coordinate 97,413,487 of NC_141558.1, read as the reverse complement.
AAAATTAGCATTCAGAGTCCTTTCTTCTGTCTGAAACACGGTGGAGGGGAATTTGTGTGTGGAATCTGAAGCAGACCAAGGGAGACTATTTTATGACCTTTAAAGGTCCCTTCCAATCTAAACTATTCTATGATTCTATGAAACTCAAGGAGATAGGAGGAACAAGACAGAGAAAGACGGTTCCCACAGAGAGTGAGTAATTTTTTTTTCTAGTTAAATTATGCTAAAGGTCGTTGTACTAGGCTAAAGCACTAAAATGGGAAGTATTAAATGCTTCCTAAAAAATTTTAGTGGAGATTTCATGCAATGAAGGAAAGTGAAGAGGACATTTCTTGTAAGCTTTGAGTCTAGCTCATAACACTGCACAGACTTTCAAATGCAGTTGTATTTCTCTGCTATCTCCTCCTCTAAACACAGAATAAGTGAATAGATAGTAGCAAAGAGAATGAAGAAAGACTTTTGGAGAAAAAAAAAAACAACTGTTTTTGAAGAGGAAAAGGACATTTTTGGCACGAGGCACACAGGAAGAGCCACTGCTCCCATAGTCATCATGGGACAGGAGGACTCTCTGAAGACATAGAGCTTGGCTCCAGTGGAGCCGAGTCCCACTGTGGGACTGGTGGTGGCAGGACATGGGGCTGTGCTTTGAGGAGGTAGAAGCAAGGCTGGCTGCAGGGGGGCCCAGCAGCAAGCACGGGCAGGGGCATAAGCAGACATGGGCACTCCAGTAAAATGTAGGGTACTGTGCAGACAGCATTAAGGCGAGGCAGGAGTGGCACCACAGTGGCAGAGCACCTATAGTACTGAGGATCTGCAAAAGGGAGATTAGGACAGCTAAACTTTAGCTATGTGCTGCCACTCATGGCTACTGGAATTACTCCCCAGTGTGTGGCAGGCCATTGCCCCCGGGCTGGGATCTCCCATACTCCAATGGCTCACAGCAGGGGTGCTGCCCCAGAGGAAGATCAAGCCCTGCAGGGACTCTCCAGGGTCTTTCGCCTTCTTTCTTACTGCTCCCTGAAGCACTGCCAGGCATTGCTGGTGCTGGGCCACAGCTCTGCCTGTTCCTTCCCAATGCCACCAGCTTGCACTGGTGCCTGCATACATCACAGCAAGGCTGCAGACCCACAGCTGCTCCACATCAGCCCTCGAGGGGCTCCAGGATGGTGACCAGAGAGAAGGATAATGGCCCAGACCACCATTTGCAAGATCAAATTCCTTCTGTGAGCCCTGCAGCTTGCAGGCCAACCTCACTGCTGTCTCCCCTTCACCACCAGCACCCATGCCAGCAGCCGTTCTCATATGGATGGGCTGAGAGAGAAAGATCTCATTAACAGAATCCCTCCTCTCCTGCTTCTGCCTGGCCAGGCCTGGTTTTATACAGGAGGGGCAGAAAATGGCATTTAGATACGCAGATGTGTTGGCTGGGGGCTAGGATATGCAGTGTCGCATGCTTAAGATAATTGCGTATGCGGTTCTTGGAAACTCACTCCTCCAGGGTCTGATTAACAAGAAATTCCTTGCTTCTCAAAAAGCTGATGAGGGAAGTTGACAGAGATAGTGCAGCTTTAATCCAGACAGGGGAAATACTATCTTTTAAGTTAATTTCATAGTTCCCGTCATTTGCTGCAAAGACAGCAGCAATAGTTAGAGTCCATTAGCAACAGTAAATCCCTTGTTTTTCTTGCCCAAAGTTTCTTTCAATATATAGATGTTTGCCCTTCAAAATAATTTTAACAACATCCAGATCTCCATGTCAGTTGAAATAATTGTATTTACTGGTCTTCTACATTTTAATTCATTGCTCACTAGAGTACATAGATGCCACAATTCAGTAGCCTAAGGAAGAATCTGTTGTGGGATAAATTTCTGGTCCATCTTCTGATGAGTAAAGCAAGATTGCCTGTTTTGGATGGAGAGTTATTGGTCTTACCAGTTCTGCTGTGTGCCTGTATGAGCTAAAGACATCTGCTTTTCATGCAGTGTGGCTGTTTCTTCTGAAGATGCACCCAAGTGGTCTTGCTCCACCTCTAGTGACTAGTCGATGAGCAAAAGCTAAGGCAGGTGCTTCAGCTTTGACCGGCACTGCTGGGTCTTTTAACATAGGCAGTAGAAACACTGTCTTATGAATAATGCAAGAGATTATTAGATCACAGACACTATCAATAGGAGTCAGGTGAGGCTTGGAATATCTGTTCAGAGGAGAAATCCTGCATTTCAGCATTAGTATTCTGAAATGAGATGTCAAATTCCTATGGGGCAATACGTTTCCAACAAGTTGTATAACACTGTTAGGAGCTTAACTTTACCTGGTCTAGTAGTGGTTGTTTGTTGTAGACATGGAGTGAGCTGAAAGGATGCTTGCAGTAAATCAGAAGCAAACAACCAAATTCACATGCAAGTGGGAAGCCTTTAAACTAGACAGTGCTGCAACCAGAGATCCCACACTGAGGTTTTAAGGTGTTTGCTAGCATCTGTACAAACAAATGAACAAAATTACTCATCAGGGAGATCCACTGGGCTTCCTCAAAGCTTACGCATCATGTAGGCTTGGATCATCTCAGCAGTGGGAGCTTCCCTGGAACAGGACCAGGCTTGAGCTCTTGCCTCTGTGCCTCACAGCAACCAGAGCAGCTAACAAACTCAGGCAGGGCCTGGCAGCTGAATAATTGAATCTCACATCTCCTGTGGCACTTCCTTCCTTTGGATCATGATGGGCTGTGGTAGCCTTGTGTCAGCCTTCCTGCCATGCAGGTCCTTCTTCTGGCTGCCCCTTACTTAATTTTTTGGCACTCTTGCCTCATTCAGCTGCTTCAAGGCAGTGGGAATAGCCTTCTGCAGCAGTTTTCCTTGCAAAACCTTGACCTCAGCATGGCCGCTGTTACAATGCATAGCAAAACCTGGCTGACATACTCGAAGTTCCCTTTGCGCTACTTCTGCAAACTTCAGAAGTACCTTATGTTTTCTTACCAAAAAGCAGTTTTTTTGTTTTTTTGGTTTTTTTCAGAGAAAAAAAAGTGGAGGAAAAAGAAAAGGAGAGGAAAGCAGATAAGGAGACACAAAGCAGTCCCTAAGCTTAACTGAAAGTTTGGCAGCAGAAGATATTACAAAGCTCTTTGAGCAGAAGATACAGATGTTGTAAACAGCTGGAGACAGTAACACCTGAACAGATTCCCACTGCTCTGTTTCAGCTGCTAGTGCCCATGAAGGGCTATGCAGGCTACCTATCCTCTGCCCACACAGTACCTCCTGCTAACTTGTTTTGCCTCTCTCTTTGTGTCCTTTGCCTTCTCTCGTGGTTCCAATGACCACAGTCACGCTCTCTGAGCACCACAATATGGATCACCACACACAGCATCATGAAGAGTCTTACTATGCATACAAAATTTTTATAGCTATACCTGTATCATAATATGAACCTAGTGTTTGATGGCCTCAGAAAGTCAGAAACCATCAGGTTCCAATAGCTGCCACAAGTTTGTGAGCCTAAAGGCTACCGACCATTTGCTACAGCATTCATTCCTTCTTCTTTGTTGTCCTGACTTCAGAGCAGCATCCCTTGTTCGTGGTTATACCATTCAACTGGAGCAAATGCGAACAAGCATTTCTGTGCTCTGTTTGTAAGAAGGACTTAAATACACTGGGAACATCTTCAATGCGGAGAGAAAATGTTGGAGAGTATGGGCTTTCATGTGGCATCACACTAATTAACAGATAGATAGATGCAGAGAAAATGGTATTGTGGGAAACTGAGCTCTGAGCATATGCAAGTCCCTGGGCTTGTTGTCAGCTTTATATAATACATAATTCCTATGTTATATGGTCAAGAGGTGCTACAGGGAGCCCTGAGGTGTTTGGCTGGGCAGTACTGATGGCTGTTAATCTGACAAAATTGTCTTGGGTGGGAAGAGTTTGTGTTCTGCAGTGCTGGGAAGGGAAGGCTGCCTGTGTGAATCATAGAGATCACAGAGAGAAAAACCTGAATACGGGCCCTGTGTATGGACTGCAGGGTTGGCACCTGTGTAAGGCCAGATGTGTGGCCACTGCCTTTCACTCTAATTGCCAAAAGAGTATTTCACCTTAAATACTCATCTTCAGGTCATTTTCCTCATTCCCATGAAATATTTAGCATCACCTTCCCTTTCTCCATGCTGTCATGGGGTGCATCTTTGGGATGCATTTACGCAGTGCTATACTGCCTTCCCAGCCAGTTGCTTTGCTAAAGCTAATATAGTTTACTCACGCGGCTGGATTTTTCCCAGGGCTGAAGCTTGTTTGATCAGAGCTGCTTCTGCCTGATGCATCCCTATGCCATGCCCATACATAATGAAAGCCTGCAAGGCACCTCCACAAGCACATTTCCACCTCTCCACAGACTTCATTTCTGAGGCATTTTTGGCCTTTGTTTTATGAATTTGAGTCTTGGTTCTCACTTTGATGACTGTTTAATCAGATAGTTTAGCCTAAAACAAAAAATCTCAAAATTACCCCAGAGGCAGCTCACAATTAATTATAATCCATTCATCTAAAACTTCTTCATGGTAAGAAATTACCCTGTGCTGTTTACGATATTACAAAATCTTAAATAAGAAAACATAGATGTTACTTTAAAATGAGAGAAGAAAATCTAATGAACAGCTGCTAATCCAATCAATCTCCTCACTTAATTTTCTGTTTAGATTAGATACACACATCAATAACCTAATGGGTAGTATCTTGTATAGGGAAGATATTTGTAATCAAGGAAATTCAGAATTCATATTGAATTAAAAAGGGAAAGAACACCAAATAACAGAACAGGAAATATGTGGAAACTCCCAGTTCTTTCACAGAAAAAGAATGTGGAAAATTCCAGAAATACTGCAATACCTTGGGCTATTCAGAACAAGAAGTTTAGCTGGCTCTGCCCAAAATGAAAATTCTTTGTAGTAAACTGCAGAGCAGCAACATCCACTAGTACTTTATTTCTAGCTGTACATACTGTGCTGAGAAAGACATTATTGCTAAATTGTTCCAGATTTTCTCATATACAGGAGTCTTGCATAATTGCATACATCCGTTAATTTTGGCAGATGGTTTTATTTTTTTTTTTTAACTAGGTGAATAAAATATTGTCCTTTTGTTCATATTCTGTACTCATGGTACATATAGGTTAATGGATTTTACACTTGGCTTGCTGAGTTTTCAAAGCAGCTTATCAGGCTGATAAGCAGTGCTGTTTCTCTATCCTCTCACAGTAAGAAAGGAGTTAAAAAATCACAGTACATTAATTGCTCATAGTGTCTAAGAGTGGTGTTGGTGCTGATGTAAGGGAAATGTTATACACACCACCTATCTCTTATATTTGGAACTGATAAACCTGAAAAAAAAAAACCACAGACACGCACACACACACTCACACAAATCCCTGCTGCTGCAAATTCAAACAAAAACTGCTTCTGTGTGCAGTTTCACTTCTCTGTGCAGCTGGGAGGATGAGGCCTAAGCATCACCAGGGGCTGTCAGTCACTGAAACCTATCCCCCAGGGACTATAATTACCCAAACCCAACTGTTCAGTAAAGGGTACTGAAAGCAAAGGCTTCTGAATAATGCCATCTCCCTAATTACCTAAGGATTTCTACCTTCAAGAGACTGACCAAGTCCCTTCTCAGAAACTCTAAAGCTAAAGTTCATGTCGTGCTAAGAGAACAGCTTGATGAACCCTGCTCCTTGCAGGGGGGTTGGACTAGATGATCTTTAAAGGTCCCTTCCAACCTAAACTGTTCTATGATTCTACGATTCATAGATCGTGTTTGCTTTCCTCGAATATCCGCAGTGGTTCTGCTGGAGAAGAGCAAAGCCCCAGCTGGAGGCTGCTATATATACATAAGCACCCAAACATCAGATGTTCTTCTGAAATGTATCTATAAAGCATCTCAGCCTCTTGTGGCTGAAAATTTAGATTAAAATCTCATGACAGTAAGCTTTTCTGTGAAATTTCCAAAATGCCTGCATCTTAACAGGCCAGAAGTTCCCCATGAACCACCTTGACTGCTGTGCAAAAGTCTAGCCCCTGTTTGAATCCTGCAATACCCCTGACCTTCAGGAGCTCCTGTAGCAGCACACCCATATCTTCCATTAGGCTGTGGCTGGAAATCGATTCCTTCGTCAGTAATATGTGGCTTATTATTTCCAGAGTCTGTCCCCTTTTCCTTTTTTTTTCTATAAAAAGAAAGTACAGAAAGCCCTGAAATACTTTCTCTGTACCAGTGGTTTGTAATATTTTTAGTTCACGTTCCCCTTTCTTTTCTGTATGCATCCATCCCTTCCTTCGCTCCTTTTTTCTGCTGCCTGCTCTGTCCCATCCTGATGCTCTGTACCCCAACCTCTAGCCTCCTCCTCCAGATCTGACACGTTAGCCGTCTTCTCCTCTGCAAAGAAATCCTGTGATCCCCACTCTGCAGCAAAGGCAGCCCCGGTCCCCTCTCCCCAGCCCAGCCAAGCTGCCGTTACCCCCTGCCTGGGGAGCCCCTGCCTGCCCCTGCCCACACAGCCCCACTCTCTCCAGCTGCGGCCACCAGCCCCACTGGCTCCTGCCATCTGGGGTCCAGATGAGATGTCTGTCTCCACACAGCTCCCTGTGGCCTGTGTACCCAGCCTTGCATGAGTAGGTGCAGCCTCTGCGGAGCATCCTCTTGGCAGGGGTTGCAGAGACAGAGGGGACAGGCACAGAGAGGAGGCAGGACCATACCCACACCTGCAGGCGATGTCACGACCACAGGGCAGCCTCTGAACCCATGGTCACTCCATCCACCACCCCGTCCACCTCTGCCCACCCACCCCTGGCTCCTCACACCCTGTCCCTGTGGCTCAGGGCAAATATCTTGCTCTTCATCCTGCTGCCTGGGAAGCAAGAGTACCTGGGGCATGGGGGCTGACGGAGGCTCCAGGGCCTCTGTTCCTCCCTCCCCAGCCCTGAGATCTGTCCTCAGCCTCAGCGCTGGGCCTCTCCCCTTCATGCAAACCATTCCCAGCGGCTGGGTGCTTCCTAAGCTGCTTGTCAGAATGACATCCCTACCTGCATGCCATTATTTATTTGTTATTCAAAGCATGTCAGCTTTGAATTTTTTATTCAAAGCGTTCTTGCTTCTGCAGTTTGCCTGGGCAAGTGAAGCCGTAGAAGCAGGCCCAAACACATCTGTCTCAATGCTGAGTGAATTGTACTCTTTTAAGGAAGCTTATGCAGTGATAGATGTCCAGAATGAAACACTGCCTCATAATTAACACTCATTAGATGCATTTATGTCAGCCTGTAGCCCCAGACATGTAGGTTGACTTTCAGTGAATGCATACAACCGCGTGCGTACTAAACAGATGTTCAGTTGCTTCAACTGTTGATGAGTTAAAGTCAACTTTAATGGCAGTACGCATTTGCAGGTCAGCCTGGCTCATAAGAATGAGTCACACACAATTTTTCAGCTGAAAGGCTGGGATTTGATTCTGTTTCAGTGGAAAGATAGCAAAGCTCTCATTGCTTTCCTTTAAGCTGGATAAAAAGAAGAAAGGAAGAAAAGAATAAAGAGATTTTCTATGCAATAGCTCATCATTGCAAAAAGATTTGTTTCTGATAAGTTTCATAACTTTTTTAAAACTCGAAAATAAGTGCATGAGTTTAATTCAAACTTTCGTAAAATGCTGTCTTTTATTTAAAGGAAAACACACATCATTTCAACTGAAAAGAAGAATTTTTCAGGCTTTTACAGGCAAAAGAAAAGAGAGTTTTATAATGGAAGTCCCAGAGCAACCTCAGCTAATGCTTTCTGTACCAAGGCATGATAGAAAGAGGAAAAGCTTGGGTTCCACATACACCAAAAGTACATTTTTAACAAGCTGTTCTTTATTGTACTGAATCACATTGTTTATATGTTTTTCCCTCTACAAACAATTTTTTGTGCTTTAGACAGAGAAGGGAGGAACAAAGAAATGAAAAAAAAAAGTCAAAACAAAGCAACTTATAAATGAACTCAGATTCATTCAACTGAGATAATCAACACATGCTGTACTTCAGAACTGTTGGAAAGGACAACAGAACGACTCCTTTAGATGGGTTATTGTATAAAAAAAGAGACCAACAGACACAAAATACCTTGTGAAACCTTAGAAAGTACGTATCAACCATTAGAGCTGGATTTCCTTCCCTGTGATACATTCTGTCCAGAATAAACAAAAATGTGACATGTGGGTTGGAACCACTAAAGAGCAGCAGACAGGTAACCCATTTTATCTTGCATCCTTCTCAAAATCCCTGTTCCCAAGTGTATTCCCTCTTCTTTCTCACTACGCTGCTTAATTGGCATTTTCAATGCAGGACTGCAGACTCTGATGGTTTTCTCAAGATAGTCATAGTTTTGGGCCTTACGGAGCCCATGAGAAAGGCAAAGAACATTAAATCCCACAAATTTCATCCTGAAGGACTGTCGACACACATTTCCTTCAGCAAAGAGATTTCCCCCTGGCGAAGAAACGAAGAGCTGTAGCCTTGAAAACTAACTGAATCCAAAGATCTACAATGAGCAGAGATGATGGAGCCACATGGGTACTTCTGTCTGGTGTTCCTGTGGATGATATCTTGCTCTCCTTTGGCTATTCCTTACTTGCTAGGCCTTACTTCTGCCAGTGCCTTGAGAAGACATGGAGTCATTGACTACTTCCTCTGTGATTGTCTGCCAGCCACAAACTAAGAGATGCAGAACCGCAGGATGTTTTCAATGTTCATCTGACCAACTTCAATTACCTTGCAGAACTCACTCACAAGAAGGGGGATTTTTATCCTGTAGTCAGCAAGCTTGTTGCACATGTGCGTGGAGGTCACACAAAATCCAAGGAGCTTATGGGCCAGAATGCAGTGAAGCATGAGATGGACTCCATCTCTGCACAGTTCACGTGCCTACGCTGGCACAGAGAGGGAAGAAACACCTGGGTCCCACAGCTTTAATAAACAACAGCTTGCAAGTGGTGTGGCAATGGGATCCATACATGAATTTGGAAAACACAAAGCAGTAACGAGTAAAAGCCATATGTTTTCCTGTGTGACAAGCAAAAAGGTGTGGAAGGAGCCATGACCTGCAGAAAACTGATTTAATACAATAAGCTCTGCAAATTTTTGAATGGAACGCAGGGATATAGCCCTGCTAGTCTGCCACAGAGGGGAACTGCTGTTCAGAGCTGCTATCAGGTGCCAAATCTTCCTAGGGAAACTGCTTGATTTTTATACATTTTTTATAATGTTACTTTAAGGTAGCCCAGTCCTTTACAAGAAACTGTATTACACTGAATATGGGAAGGAAAACTTACTACATGGATATACAATGCCATTTAGCTACAGCCTTACTAGAAGCTGCCTGCAGACCTGCTGCACTGCTGTGCTGATCCAGCGTGGAAACCAGTTCACGTTTGGTTTATTAAAAGAATGTCAGTCTGCCTGAGAGGGGAGGGAACACAGCACACGGGTCTGCAGAACTGGCTCTGCACAGAGTTACAAGGGTGGAAAAAAAAGCTAGGGGTTCTTGAAAGGTTTTGGCTGGCAGATCTGACAGGCTTTGAGCTCTAGGCAGCCTTTTCTAGAGCATGAGGGTCAGGGACCTGTGGGCAGCATGCGGCACTCTGTGCTGGGAATGCTCTGTCCTTGCCACAGTCAGCTATTGCAGAGGGTGACCCTAATCTTAACTCAGGACTTGGCTTCCACAAATTGCACAATTCAACTGCACACTGGGTTCATTGGTAGGTTTCCATACTAGGGCATAAAGGGAAGAAGCTACAGGCAGCACAGGGTGGGGACGGGCTGTCCAGCAACCTATGTTCAAAGTGAGGCTTTCCTTTATATTTATTTTTTTAACCTTTCTTCTGTACCTTGCATCATGCATTCTCCTTGTTTGTCATCTTCTATCATGCACTTAATTTACTTTGTTTTAATCGGCTAAATATCCATACCCCTAGTGTATATGAATGTTACAACTACCAGTGACGCCTTTATTGAGTTAGTGTTATACCATTGGATATTATATTTGCATATTGCCCCATCCACTCAATTTCTTCCATGCAATACCTTGAGTGTCTTGTGCAGACCTTAGCTGATGACAGATGCCATTTTTCTGCTTGTTGATCTATTAGCAGGCTCCCTAGCACTGCCCTTATACAGCTAGATGTCACATTTCTCAGGTCTCAGCAAAAGTGCTTTTACCAGCTGAGGTGACTTCTCCAGGTCACTTGCAGCATTTCAAGACACAACTGCTTATGCAATGGTTAAAGACAGGATGGGAGTATCGGGCACCACCTCTTCACAAGGAACCTAAGGGTCAGAAATAAATCTTCTATATGAACAAATCGCCACGTAGATGATACCGGCAGCTGATGTGGAAGGAAGGGTGATGAGAAACTGAATTGTCCAAGCGGATGGAAGCTGAAAACTGACAAAACTCAAAGCTGCTGAATACACATGTGTATTGCTGCTGTGTCCTTTGTACCCAAAAAGTAGAAAGGAGGAAACTCACTGAACATCCCCAGATGGCAGAGAAGAGAACTTGGAAATACCCCAACAGTTCTAGACATGACGGTAGAAGACCTGTTTTGGAGGCAGGATTAGGAATAGAAGTACAAAAAGGTCCAAATGGGGCTGCCATCTTGTCTGCGAAGTATTGACGTTCCGAAGTATTGACTTTCAGAAGTATTGACGTCAAACCTCTCCCTGACATTTGGGTACTCTTCCATTTTCTATCCGCAGAAAATGCCGGTATATACATTTCAGTCATTGGTAGGAAATGCAAGTGTGCACCAGCCCCTTGTCAGCCTGCCCTCAGGACTGAGCCTGCTGTGTGTGTCAGGCAGGCGAAGCATAACAGATGGGACTGGCGGATGGATACTTGCCAGTAACAGAAATCAAACTGGGAGCTGTGTTACTGTGGCTGGATGAAAGACATAAAGAGGCAGAACAACTTATAAACCTGCATGGCTGACAGACAACCTGCATCTCTCACGCAACAAATTCCTAAAGCCCTCCCAGGTGGATGGGGCTGTGACTGCAACACGAGTGTGCAAGCATATGGATTGGATTCTAGATCTGGAAAAGACATAGGATTTCTGGGTCAAAGAGAAATTGATTTTTAAAAAATGTGTATTTTGTCCCTCTTGCTCGTCTCATCTGCTCCCTTTCATCTATCCTGCATTCACTTTTCCATTTATCTTACCTATGCTTATTTAACCTACAAAGGCAGAGACAGAAATAAAATAAAGCACTGTGAGATCAATATGATGCATGAATGTTTCTGTTTGTGCGTGTTAGATGCTTTTCCCAAACCTTTCTCTAGTTATTGAACTGTAACTTCCATGGGTCAGGGACCGTCAGCTTATCTTGTACAGGAAGGATCCATCCATGGCTGATCACTAGCACAATCAACATGAATAACAGTAACGATGATACATCCTGCACAGTGTCAGACAATTAGCTTCTCTTTGACCTACAGCAAATCAGTGAATCAAACTCGTGGCCTGGCCACTTACTCGAGACCATCCTTGAGCTCTGCACCTTCAGGAAGCAAAGTCTGTTCCCTTGAGCATCTCTGGAGCTCATGCACCTCAGAACCATTTCCACCCAGGGCATTAAAAGCATGATTTCAGCCCTAGGAAACAGCAGAGATGGAAAATAAAGCCAGATTTAAATATGCTGTGGCAAGTTTTTTGTTAGCTTTTTTTGCAGTGTGGTGTAAAGTGCATTTTAGCTAGGTGGCTCATGCCTTCTCCAAAGAGTAGGAAACAAATCTGTTCCTGACAATCCTTTGTAAAGCTATGCCAAGTTTCCTGTCCTGAGACTCAGAGAAATGGAATACAAAATATTTTGTCAGAAGAAATACAAATGGTGTCCTACGGTGTGACATTTATGTCAGCTCTTGTCATGGTGGTACTGTAGCTTCCTGTGGTCCTGTAGAAACAAGTGACAGCAGGACACGGTTGGAGGCATATGAAGTGGGGTGGCTCTGTTTGCCATTTCTGCCAGTTGTTACTTCCTCTGCTATGGGACTGATGACTGTCCCAAGGGAGCTGGAAATCACTGTCTCCGAAGCAGAACATTTGCAAAAAGAAAGCCCTTTCAGATGGGCCAAATCTCCCCTTGCTCTTAGCATGAGTGTCACAGTTTAGCCCCGCTTGGGACCAAGCTACGTAGTCTGTCACTCACCCCACCCTCTGAGGGAATAAGGGAGAGATAATCTAACAAAAAGGCTCAAGGTTTGAGATAAGGACAGGGAGAGATCATTGAAGTTATCATTATGGGCAAAACAGATTCAACTTGGGGAAAACAATTTATTTATTATTATTAATAAAATCAAAGGAAGATAATGAGAAAGAGAAGAAAACCAACTTCCTCCCACCCCTCCCTCTTCCCAGGCTTAACTTTATTTCAATTATCTCTACCTTCTTCCCCCCACCCTGAGCAATACAGTGGGAGAATAAGTGGGGGATTGTGGTCAGTTCACCACGTGTCACTTTCCATTGCTCCTTCCTCCTCAGGGGAAAAACTCTTCACATTCCTCCCCTGCTCCATCGTGGGGTTCCTCCTATGGGCTACAGTTTTCATGAACTGCTCTGGTGCAGTCATAGAATCATAGAATGTTTAGGACTGGAAGGGACCTTCAAAGGTCATCTAGTCCAACCCCCCTGCAAGGAGCAGGGACATCCCCAACCAGATCAGGTTGCTCAGAGCCTCATCCAACCTGGCCTTGAACGTTTCCGGGGATGGGGCATCCGCCACCTCTCTGGGCAACCTGTGCCAGTGGTCTACAACCCTCAGTGTAAAAAATTTTTTCCTAATGAACGGCTGCCCCAGCAGGTCCTCCACAGGCCACAGCCTCCTTCAGGCATCCACCTGCCCGACGTGGGGTCCTCCACGAGCTGCAGGTGGATCTCTGCTCCTCCGTGGACCTCCATGGGCTGCAGGGGGACAACCTGCTCCACCATGGGCTGCACCATGGGCTGTAGGGGAATCTCTGCCAGGACCAGCATTACTCCTCCCCCTCCTTCTTCACTGACCTTGGTATCTGCAGCCGTTCCCCTCACAAAAATTTCTTCACAATCAGCTCAGGCAGATGCCTCTCAGGTTCTCTTCACCTCTCATCTCGTCTCCACTTCTCTTGGCTGGGCCGGGCCGAGTTGGGCCCAGACGGCTGCTTGGCAGAAGGCCAGAGGGTGAGGGCTGCAAGGCCCACAAGGCTCATGCCTCCCTCTCTCTGCCCTCTCTTCTGCTTTTTCACTTCTTCCTTTTTAAATTATTTTTTATTTTTCCCCTTCTTAAATACATTATCACAGAGGCATTATCACTGAACAGTCCGTAACTGATTGGCTTGGCCCTGGCCAGCAGCAGGTCCACCCTGGACCTCACTGAGTCCACCAGACAAAGGGGAAACTTTTAGCAGCTTCTTGCAGAAGCTGCCACCAGATTCCCCCTCACTAAACACAACCAACACAGTGAGGAAGAGCAGTTCATGCTCCCTGGTCCCCAGGCTCCCAGGCTGTGGTGGAGGGGAGGTGGTGAGGGGGTCCCTGGGTAACCCACGATGCACAGAGGGGTGTCAGTGATGAGCTCCTCCAGACAGTGACTTGCCCATGTAAGTGTGTCTGCCTGGGGGTGACTTGCCCACAGCTGGGATCAGCAGAGATTGCTGCAGCTGGGAGAAAGGAAGCCAGGGAGTTCCACGGGCCCTGCCTTCATTGGGACATTAGAAAAGAGGTCACTATAAGTCACCCCAGCATTGTACTTCACTGCTGTACATAACATTTGGGAACCTGAATGAATGTGTGAGGCAGGGGCACCCTCAGAGACCGTGGAGGTGAAAGGCAGCGCTGGATGGATAGCTCAAAGCAATTAAATGACGGGGTTTTAGATGGGCTTGTGTGTTTCCCTGTAGGGCAAGGCTGTTGTTGATAAGTGAAAATTAAATGTCTTTGGTAGTCCCCTCAGGGTGACTATACCTGTCAGATATATCCATAACTCCCACTCAAATCTTTCTTACTTCCTCCCACTCTTGAAAGTAATAGTTATCTTCAGCACCTCTGGGCTTGTATACTGTCACTGAGCTGGAAGAGACCTGAAGCTGCCATCTCCTCCTGCAAGATGAGAGGGAGAAAAGGGAACAAAAAATAAAATGAAGGAAATAAGATAAGAAAAAGGAGGAGCAGGGAGCCCACATAAAGTTTGTTGGTAAGCTTTCCAAGATGTGCATTGTATAGCCTCACTGAGCAAGTTGTCTCACTATTCCCACTCCTGGAAAGCTTTTCCTGCTATCTAATCGGCATTGCTCTTAAACTTATTACTTCTTGTCCTACTCTTGATGGATTTCTAGATTCATTATCCTGCAGCACAGTTGATGCATTATCTCATCCCATCCTACACAGCTGATGACCCCTAACATACTTTCTCATTCTGAAATCTAAACTTGCCCTCCAGTGCCTTCCTGAATGACCGGGCTGTAATCTGTTGTTCAGGGCATTAACGGGGCTGTAATCTGTTGTTTAGGGCATTAACAAAAGCACCAAATAGCACCACCACCAAGAAAGACTCTACCCACTTCAGTTTGTCGTTCCATTTCTGGGCCAATGGAAGCTTTCTCAATCCTTTTATCATCCCTCATTTGCCGTGTTTTACCAATTTGCTTATGAGAATCTGTGTGATACACTGCAAAAACCTTTCTAAGGTGAGATGCAAGACAACGGTGCCTCTCCTCTATCTGCAAAGCCCCAAGCCCTGTTGCAGCAGGAAATTATATGTTTGACACAATTTCCCCTTGATAAATCTTCATTAAGGTTCACCTCTAATCTAGTCAAATAAACAAGAACAACAAAGAGAGACTTCCTGACTTGGAGAGTATTTTAGTTTTTCACTATTGCTGAGGCTTTGGAGAACAGCCCCTGCCAAAGAATGCTGCTGGGCAGAGGGCTCTGGGGCTTCCCCAGCCCCTCATACTGCCAGGGAGCTGCCACAGTGTGGGAACACGATGCTCCATGGGACCTTATGGACCGCCTATCGTGGCAATGCAAAGAGAGGTACATTTTGCACTCAGGTGTCTTTTTCTATGGACATAGAACAAATAATAAGGTGAAATACCCCAGAAAGGAAGGTCAAAGCCTTAATCTGTGGCAGCAAAATTGAATCTCCAAAAAGAGACTGGAAACATCTTTTCCTTACTGACATCAGATTCATTCATAGGTGATTTGTTGAGGTCACTAGCATTGCTCCTGCTACAGTTGCTCTGAGGACAAAGTTCTTGTGCAGATTTTGTTACAAAGCATTTTGGGAAAGGGGGAAAAGGAGGCTAGTGCTTAGAGCAAACAGCTGTCCTTGACTGTATTTCCTTGTCTAAAAGATGTGCCTGAAGTACAGATACACAGCAGAGAAAATCTATCAATAAAGAATTTATAAAATAAGGGGTCAGTAGGGTTTCTTGATCTAAAGCTAAGAATAATCAGAGCTGCAGCCAAGGTGCCTAGAGATATGGGTGGCAGTAATTAGTTTCATGCTGGGTTTAAAAGATAACGTATTAGATGTAATCATCAACAGCTTGTGAGACAACAGAGGACAGGTTCAGACAACCAGTACACAGAGGGAGAAGGTATATCAGGCCAGCACTGTGTGAAATATTCAGTTTTCCTTTTGCCTGGTATTTATTAGTGAAATACGATGTTCAAAAAGGTGCCCAAATTTCATCCAAAGTATGTTTTACCTATTGCACATGGAACATAAGATTTCACAATGGGAGCAGAAAAAAACTGCCAGTGCGAGGTTTAAGTCTCAGGTTTGACACCGTTCACTCTCCTCGGACTTTTAAAAGCCTTGTTGTATGAAGATCCAAGTTGCCCACTTCTACACTGAGTGAGATCTTCAACCTGGGAGGTGCCCAGCTGGTTTTAGGGTTGCAGGTAGGTAGTTACGAATGGTCAGAAGATCCACCTCCTTCACCCCCTCCTCCACTCTGCTCCCCAGAGTGCTGTGTGACACAGCAGTGCCAGTGCTGTTCGCACCGGCTCCGAATGGTGAAGGACACTGCCAGCCTGGGGGGACTACAGTAGGTAAATAGGATTGGGAAGAGGAAGGAAATAGGATCTTATTTTCACTTACCAACAGAGCAACACAAAAAGGATGGAGAAGGCAGCATAGCAGGCCCTGCATTTCTGAATGACTATCTGGAGTACAGGAGAAGGTAATCTCCAGCTGATTTTTCTGTGTCACGGTGGACTCCTGTTTTCCAGCCCTGCTCCTGGGAAAGCTCAGGCATGTCAGAGCAAGGAGACAGCCAGGAATGGAAACTACTCTCACAGGGTGTTCAGGAACCAGGAGCTGAAAGCCTGTTGGTGTAAGCAGGAGAACACGGCTAAAAGAGGCAGACTGTATCAATTACACAAGCTGGGATCGTATGGCTGCTTTTCTGAGTTACTATCAAGTACCCTGATCATGGCTTTTGGAGTAGTAAGGCAGTAGTTTATTCAGGTTCACATTATTCTGCTCAACTCACAGATGACTTTGTAACCTTAATTAGTCAGCAGGATGAAAGAGATACTGATGCCTGAACACATGCTATGTGAACTGTACGCACTTGAGAAGGCTTACTGCATGTATGGCATGTGCACAACGTACACCTTTTTTTTCTTGGTAAATGGAAGAAACATTTCTGTTTCCAGCAGAAACCAAGCAGAAGGTTTTCCGCTTGTGTGGAAAAGGTCATTTCCTTCATGCTGCATTCAGGTAAGAGAGAGTTTCAAAGGCGATAGCTATCTGATGTGAAATTGGTAGCAGATATCAGCTCTGTACTATATATGGGGATTGCTACGTGTTCCAGTAGCGGATTCCCAATAGCTGGTAGGCTGGACAGGGGCTGCCTTCATGAACCACTGAGTTTCAGGCTTAGCTGGCTAACTGCTGTGCATAACTGCATAGCCGAGATGACTTTCTTAGAAGTAAACCCATGAGCTTAAAGAAATGCATCTCAATTAATGGACAAACTGTGTTCCTGGGAGCATAGGAATTATCCTCATGTTTCTTTGACGTGCTCATTCCCGTAGGCAGTACACTAAAGAGGAAGCTGAAGTCAGTGAAAAGAAATGAAGATTCAATGTGAAACAGTTCTTTTTGTCACTCTGAAATTAAGGCATTTTCTCCTCAGTGGAGCATAAAGTTTCCTGGATTTTCAAATCAATTCTGTCATATTTAATTGAGGCTTAGCTTATCGATTCTCTTAGATTTTGCTATTAGCAGGTGTGCTTCTTGGGGTATAACGCAGTTACAATTGCATTACCGAATGATAGCAGAATGAGGCTGGTTCCTTGTCCAAGAACTTTGGAAGACTTCTAGTTGCTTTGGGATCATACTGTAGGGTTACTAAGTGCACTTAGTCAGAGGCACAGATGAAAAGCTCTGTTATCCATCATAGTCTAATTTTTGAATTGTATTCTTCAATTGCAAAGACACGATGCATGCAATTTATGTAATACAAAATGTGTAAATGAATGACATTTCGTCTGGTTCTATAGCTTTTTTTTCTATACACTTTCCTTTTTCAGCTAAATGTTCACAAATTCTTTCAATAGCTTCCTAAATTACCCTTATAGTAGTACTAGCAAAAATATCTCTACAGAAAACAAGGAAGAACACAATATTGAGAAACAAAATACAGAACATATGGGAAAAGCAACAAGAAAAATAGTAATGACCTTTTTATTTATACCAGGCAAACTTTATGATATTTGTTATATAGACTCTATTTTATCAGTACCTCCAGGACAACTGCCAATATACTAGCTTAGCCAATTAGTAGAAAAAGCAAAGACTACTCCTTGAACATAATGTGATAGCAAATTTTCCATTTAGCAAGGCATGCAGAAGATGGGAAATCCCAAACAGTGAGATTTAGACAGATTAACTGGTAAATCAAGGGCCTGATTCATCACTGCATTGCTCTCACTGGAATACCTCTGTCAAGCTCAACAGATTTCTACAAACACAAAACCCAGAGAAACCTGTTGATGACCGAGACACACAATCAATACTTTTTGTTAGTTTTTTTTTTCTTAGTTCATTTAAAGTCTTTCCCAATTTTTCTGTCTCAAGGAAATAGTCGTTTAGGACTTGATCCTTCCCAGAGCGTATGTAGCTTCCACAAGTACATGTTATGATAAAAAGAAAGCAAGGAACTGTGCATTAAACACAGCAAGCGTGTATTAAATAGATGGACAGCAGTCAAGTTACCCTGCCTGGTAATGGGCATGAAGACTAAGAAGGACTCACAGAACTAACGCCTGACCCACACCCCACTGAAATCAGTGAGTCAGGAAGCACAGAGGGACTCAGTTCTGCTGAGATTGATACCTCACAAACACCATGATCGCATTTACGTGTAGAGCATCAGCTCTGCAACCTCTGCTGTGCACTGCATAAAGGCTTGGGAGAGAAATGCAACTCAGCATCCTGTTGGCTTTTTTTTTTAACACATCAGCACTGTTCACTCATATTGATCTTGTTGTCCACCAGGAACCCCAGATCCTTTTCCACAGAGCTGCTCCCCAGCTGGGTAGATGCCAGCCTGTGCTGTGCTCCTGGATTATGTTTTCCAGGTGCAAGATCTTGCATTTGTCTTTGTTGAACTTCATAAGGTTCCTGTTAGCCCACTCTTCCAGCCTATCCAGGTCTTCCTGCAGAGCGGCTCTCCCTTCCCAAGTGTCCACTGCCCCACTTGGTTCGATATCATTGGCAAACTTCATCAAGGTACACTTGATCCCATCAGCTAGATCACTTATGAAGATATTTAACAGCATTGGACCCAATATTTATCCCTGGGGGACCCCACTTGTGACAGGTTGCCAATTCGAAAAGCCTGTTTACGACCACCCTCTGGCTGCAGCCTGTCAGCCAGTTCCCCACCCACCACGTGGATCACTTGTCTAGACCGTAACACATCAGTTTCTCTAGGGGGAGGCTGTGGGAAATCGTATTAAAAGCCTTGGAGAAACCTTGGATTTTTATGGCAGATTATCTAGGAAAGACAATTTCAGTAATCTATGCATTTTTTTTCAATTCTGAATTAAGCCACTTAATTCCGATGAATCAAAACAGAAAACAAGGGATGGGGTTTATTTTAATTTTATAGTTCTCTGGAGTCAAATGGTTCAGTCGGCTTATAAGGTATCAAGTACACTGCTAACTAAACATTTAAATTAACTCTATTGTTGGATTAGAAAATCTCCAAGAAATGGTGTAACAAATGTCATAAGCAAACAGAAACATACTGTGAAAAAGAAAGCACCTTTCTTGCTAGAATACTTGACATGGAAGAGGTTTTGAAGAACAGATGAGAGAAACATCTAGCAGAGAGCACAGAGAAATAATTGATCCCACCATGAACTGGGAAGATAGATTCAATGGCATCTTATAGACCTTCTGTTACTTGATTAATTCCCATGAGAGCCCTCAATATACCATGACATTCTTCATAACCTTACAATTTCTTTGTCCTATGACTTCTACATAAACTATTATGTTCACCTTTCTTTACTTCTTTCAGTGTGTTTCTTCTCCTTTTAAAGTGCCAGGCAGCAATTTCTGCAAATAACATAAACACAACAACATAAAGAAACACAGCTTAGATCAAGCTATCAAGTGATTAAAGCTTACTTAAAAAAAAAAAAAAAAAAAAGAACAGAGTGGAAAATTAGATAATTTGCTCTGGATGGTAACTAATGTTTTTATTTAGTTAGGTGAACAAGTGCAAGGGAACATATATTCAAAATATATTATAATTTAAGATATGTAGGATGAAAATCCATGAAAAATCCAAGTTATTTCACTCAACAGTGTGCTACAGTGTGCTTCAGTCCTTGTCTTCCTGCTGTTGAGAACTGCAGAGTGTGATTTGCCTCTGGCTCCGATTCTAATCTCACTTGTGCTAATGTAAATCCAAAATAACCACTCTGAAGTCAGTTTAAAATGCTTTAATTGAGGGCAGGATTAAAGCATTAAGGCCTTTTTTAAAATAGGGATTTAGATACCTGGTCTCTCAAATATCAATTTAAATCAGATTAAAATTTGACTCTGAGGAATTTATCCTACTGTCAGTTACATGTTATGATGACCTCAGTGGCGTTCAGTGCTTGGGTATTTCAAAGATAAAAGCCCAGTTTCTCTTCATACAGTTTCTGACTTGCTGATGCAAGTGTTCACAAAATAGGTTTTGCTCCTTGCCTGGCATTAGAAGTATATATTCATTTTTGGTTAAGCTTCTTAAACTTCGAAGTCCCAATCAATACACATAATTGCATTTTCCCCCTTACTGATACTGAACGTGTACTAACACATGACATCTTTGAATACTCCTTTCCTTCCTTCAAGGAAAGCTCAGCATCTTACCTTTTTTCCTTAGCTGATATTTGGATGAGCATATATTTCCTTTGCTTTGCCCTTTTGTCTGTCTAATGAAACTTATTGACCATTTAGAGATGTTCAATTAGTAGAGGCAGTGAGATGACTCACTGCAAATGCATTATCACATAAGGTCAGCTTTCTCTTGAATACTTCAGCACGGAGCTTACAGCTAAAAAATCTTTTATTATTTCCAAATATTCCTCATAGTTTAGATGTGTTTATTTTGGTCAGCAGTATTTTTGGAATTCATTCATTGCTTATTATTTTCAGCATTCATTGCTTATTATTTTCAGTGGTCACTTAGCATTATTTCTTCTCCCTAATTAGATGATTGCATTATTTTGAATCAAGAATTAAAAGAAGGCAGATGAGGATCCATAAAAATTAGCATATATCTGTAAAACTTTCTTGATAAAATTCAGCTTTGGCACAAAAACATTCTTAATAACTACTTTAATATCAAATCATCATTTTCATTTTCAGTGCAGAATATTTGAAGCATCTGCAATCTGAAGTGCTGCTTTGCACACAGAGATGTTGCTACATGGTCAATCTGCTTTGTGTGGTTCACCTGTTTTTCACAGCTGATGGGGGTGACTGCGGCTGCCAAGAGGCCTGAGATGACTGACCCAGTGGACTGAAGTGATGGAGGTGCAGTAGATGCCTCTGCTGCCATGAGGGACCATGGATACAAACTCCTCCGGTGAGCGGCGTCATGGTGCTAACCAGCATGATCACTGAGCTGCAGGTGACCCCATCATTTTCCACTTGATGTTACAAAACTATTCTGTTTTCTCCCTGCCTGACAGATATGAAAAGACATTTGGATGCACACATTCACTCTTAAAATACAGATGGGCTGTGCAAAGCTCCTTCTTTATCTAACCAATTTATTGGTTGTTGACTGGTGCCTTGTGTTTGGCAAAAGGTAGCTGCAGCCCTTCTTTAAAAACTGGCTGTCTCCCTTGTGTGTCCCCATCTGTGTTCAGTGTGCCCCTCTGGCTCTTTTACAGGTGACTGACTTCCTTTAGGAACAGTCATTTTCGTGCTGTTTTCATGCAAGTTTGGACAAGAGCTTTTTTTTTAGTATTACTTAAAGAATAAATCAAATTTGATAAGAAAGCAGGAGGTGAAAAGTGAGGCAAAGCTTCTGGGACATCAAAATTACTTCAGTTAGTCTAAACTCTGGAGTTTTTGAGTCACCCATCTGTTGTGGGCAAAAAGAATCATTTTCAAGTTATGGAACTTCAATCAATTTAACTTATAAATAATTAATATAAAACTCCAATCACTGATTCTAGTATTGAGAAAAAAAACCCTCCAAACAAATAAATAAACACTTATGGAAAACACTTAGTTTCCCTCCGACACCTCTCCCCACCTTGCTGATCTCGAATCCCCTTGCCACATATTGCACGGTCTCCTCAGTTAAATGACAGTAGCACGGGAGATGGGGTTTCCTACTCAACTGCATACCTCTGGGCAAGACTCAGTTTGGGCTGAAGACACCTACATCTCAGTGACTACATGCCTCTAGGTGTCCTAGATCCAAGTGGAGCCAGTGACGATCTGTGGCCGAGGTTCAGAGAGATGAACGTAGGCATCTGAGTGACCGAAAGGCATCCCAGACCTCCATGTATGGGATGTGACCTACAGACTTCCTTGCAAAGGTAAGCCGAACTGGAACATCTGAAATGGCACAGGTTACAAAAGTGTGGGCAGCTGAGCCCTAGCCCATACAGGCAGTGATGCCAGCAGGTGACTCAGCTGACCAGCCACTAAGGACCCAATTCAGTTGATTAAATGTAGGGATCCGAGCCAGTGGCACACAAGACGTTGAGACACAGGACCCGTGGTGGGCACACACCCTTCTGGGATAGCCACTAGGTGCTATGTTGGCTGCAATAGAGCATCTAAAATGATGCTGGATGTCTATACTGAATCAACTGAATAAATATTTAGATGGCTATTTTAGGATGAACTGAGTCATTCCCTAGGCTCTGCTGGTTGTTTTGACTTAATTTCCACTGGGTATAACAGGAACTTGCAACCGTAGACCATATGCAGGCGCCTGCTTGTGAATGTTGTTGTGAAATCCCACCTTTATTGCCTATACATGCCTATGTGGATGTTGAATGGGCAAACTCTGACTACTCACATGCCTAATTAAATTGAAAACTAATTGGAGATCAGTGTAACCTGCAGGCAGAAATCAGAAGGAGGAGTGAAGGAGAGAGAACCTGAGAAATGCAGCACCTAGAAGAAGCAAGTATATATGACTGGGGAATCGTTGTCAAAAGAGATAAGAGTTCTGTAGCCTAAATTAATCTAGAGAACAGCACTGATGGGCAGAACACCCAGGAACTAACAGAAAGGCTCAAACGTGTAGTATATGAAACTACGTAGTGTTAAGATAATAGAAATACATCCCACTTGTCATCCAAATGGTAACAAGATGTTGAAAAGTGTGCACTGGTGAGGAACAGCAGAAATGAAGAAAAATGTCATGGAGGAGTACTGCAAGAAATATGACTGAAAGAAATATGAGGAGAAAATATGGGAGAAAAAGAATCTGTTTAAGTCAAACTCAGTTCAGAGAAGGACAGCTGAAGAGGTTTTAGCAGAATGGTGATATAGGTCTCTGGTGAATTCTCACAGTTAGAAATGTACAGGGATTGCAGTATTATTAGAGAGAAATACTGTCAGATACTTTCGTGGTATAGTATAGGGTAACAGGATAACTAAATTTTTTTCAGTTTGGCCTTAGACTGTGTGTGACTCATAATACGTTGTTCCCGGATAATACTAATATTATTGTTACATTAGCCTGTAATGTTGCTCGTAATTTGATTACCTTTAATCAGTCTCTGTAAGTGGATAAGTTGAAAAAAGCCTCCAAGTACCTTTCTAAATACATTATTATTATTATTTCAAAATGGCAGACTTTGATAAATTAAGGGAAATAAATGGTGAAATGGATTGGATTTGCATTGGATTGGTAGTGAGCTCAAGGTCCCAAGTGTCAGGGTAGCATAGAATTTCCTCAATCAAAAGAACAAAATATCTTTGGACTTTGAACCTCCAGTGATGGAAAGAAATGTGTATGCAAAGGCTTCTTCAGGATAGTCTCAGGGCATGAGGAAAAGGAGAGAGACAACAAAATAGCCTTCAGAAAATCAGAACTAAGAAGCATTTTAAAAAATGTTTTAATGAAGTATTTTTCTTTTAATATGTTCTTCTTCATTTTTAATTTCTTTGTTACCACTCTGCATGGCTCTAATTAATTAAAAAAGAAAGAATAGAAGAATGAAGGAAGGCCATTTCTGAGAAGTGTTCTTGAGAGAGTTCTTAAGCTGTACTTTCCTTTTGTCACACTGCATATCAGGAACTAAATGTGAATAAATGGCACCAGCAAGCATTTGAGGAACCCTGCAAAGTGGAAATGACATTTTCCTGAGGCACTACATAGCTACCAGTATAAGCCTTTTCATATCTCTCCCTGGACCCATCACGTGGCATGAAAGGCTCAGGCAGATGGGGGTTGGACGTGAGGAGTGTCTGGTCCCTGGAACTCATTCCCGTGGCAAAGCCATGATAAGAGCTGGTGGTGAAAACAGTTGGACTTTCTTACATGTTTTCTCATGGTTCATGGAGATCTTCAGAGAAAAAGTTTGCAAGGAGAACCCCAGACACATGAGATGACCTTGGGGGACACCGAACTGTCCAAGCCAGAATATATCTGCCCAGGGATCCCCTGGCTTGAGATGATTATACTCCCCTGTGCCGGGCCTGGGGAGTATAATCATGGCCCTGGCTGCACAGATCCTCCCTGGTCACCAGCTCTGTCTGAATGGTTGCCAGGGTTTTTTGAAGAGGAAGAGGGAGGAAAGGTAAAATCTTTAGAGGTGGAAGTTGAAAAATTCTTGCCAGCACTTGTGTGGTAAGACAAAACACAACACTGTGTTTTGAGATACCAGATTGTCTAGGAAGCCCAGAGGGACAGATGATCTCTTCTGCTTTGTATTTGTGCAACACTTAGCAGTGAGGATGAGCAGCTCCTATTTGGGACATTTAGGAATAAGACAATACAAATGAGCCTGTTAACTCTTCCTCAGACAAATGCATCATCCCTTTAGTGGTTACTGGAGTCTGCAGTGTACTTCAAATGAAAAAAAAAAAAACCAAAAATCACTCCCAAAATCAAGAAACTGATTTTGCTTTAACAAAGCTCAAGGGTAATTTGTTTCCTTTGCCTAAAGGAAATCTCTGAGCTATATTGTCATTTCTTATTTTATTATGTGTTTTCCCCACTAATTATTACTATTTCTTCTCAGTTTGGACTTTAATTATAAAATATCAATTACAATTTCTGCGTGTTTATTGGCTAGGATGGCTACCTGATCCAACAATTATCTGGAGTACCACACTGAATTCAAGCTCAAAGCTCAATCTTTTGAAAAGTAAAAAATAATACGAAAACCTCCCAATCCCTCTGACTGATGACAGGAGATAATTCCTTCATATCAGTTTTAATACAAAAACAATGAAAATTTATTTCTGAATATCAATTAAGGTATTTTCCAAAGCAATTCTACTGTTTTGTTATTTTTTTAATTATTATTTTTATTGAAAGTATGGGGAACTATTAAAAAAGATAATTGCAGTGCTTTCAGCATGGGAAAAAAGACGAGAAGGAACATTTTTGTTACATGGATTTGAATATGTTTGATTCGACTTTGTTTGTTTCACTGCTTCATCAAATGCAGCTTCTGGGGCCCAGCTACTGCTGCCGGGCTGCACTGTCCAGGAAATGTCCAGATTCATATTCTAAGGATGAACAGCTAAAAGAGCTGCAGGGCAAGTTTATATTTTAAAGAGCAATCTGGCTTCATTATATAAAACCACAGGGGTATAGCATCATTCACTTCAGAGGAGCTTTTTGTGTTTGCATTAGCAAAGAATGTAATCCTTGTTGGCCAGTTTTTGCAGTGCTTGGGATAAGTGTTGCACCCTAGGACTGCTGGTTGCAGTGGGGCAGTTCTTGTCATGAAACATGATTCAGCGTCAATAAGGGTGGCAGGAGCTTGTTCTACATCGAACGGATGGAGGGTGGGAGTCCTCCGCACGAACCTCAGAGCATTGCCTCTCCTTGCTGAGTCTGTGTATTTTCTGCTGTGACACTATTAAGTGTGTTCAATTCTAATTAACTTACCAGTGCTGGTTTTGGTACGGTGTGACTGATACTATTAGAAATACTGTCCAGAGCAGGAAAAAAATACAGGCGGTGTCAAAGCTGTGCTGGCCTGTGGATGGGTGGGGATGGGTGGGGAAGTATGCCACTCTTGGATTTTCCTGTGGCAATGGCTGGATCTGCCTTCCTCTTCTGTCTTCTTGATCTCACACAATACATATTCATATATGCTTTGCATTTTCCAGCCTTTCTTTTCCAGACAGCTTGTGCCCCATGCCTCCAGTGAGAACTTGTCCTCATGTTATTCCTGCAGTTCCTGCTTTCCTACTCCAAAGGACACCTCCCTGCCCAGCCCCTCTTTCTTCTCTTGTTGAGCTTTTGCTGTCTCACCAGTGAAGCTCCAGCTCTATAACCAGTCATGCTGAGGAGAGCTGTTAGAAAGTAAGATATGCTCTGCAGCCATGATGCTTTACCCTAACAAAGCCTTTGATCCCATGCCATGATCCTTTCTGCCCTTCATCCCCCTCTTCCCCCTTCCTCCGCTAAGTACTTACTGTCTCATGACTTCTAACAGATGCCCTGGGGTGGCTTTTCTCAGGCTCCCTGTTTACCCCTGCAGGCAGGAAGGCAGCAGTGTCTCCTGGCACCTCCTTTTGAAGCTGACATCTTAAAACACCACCTGTGCTCCTGTGTCCTGCCTTGGGATTTGTTTTTGGCACTTCCTACAGAAGTCCCTGAGCTCTGCTTGTCTACAATGAGGGAGGTGCCAAAGAGAAATGGGAGGAAAGACAAGACCCTCTGGATGACGAGGAAGAACAAAGAATCAAGTGGAAGTTTTGGGGAACAAAATAAGCAGTTGAACTGAGAATTGCAGAATGGACATGTTGGGAGGCTTGTAGCATAGATGCAATTTTGACACTATACTGCTCAGCTCTTCCAATACAGACCGAGACTTCCACACAGGGCTGACAGAGAACAGTGCTTATGTGAGAGAGGCTGGCTGAATATTCTCTTTAACAGGGCAAGCGCTTGGGCGTTGCAAGGCTGATGGCCACGTTGCCTAGCAGACAGTGGAGATGACAGACGGATTGCTCAGCAAATAGCTGTATATGGATGGTGACATTTCACCAAGCAGTTAGATGAGAAGTATTTGCGGACAGGAGCCACCTTTTTCACTCTGTGTCTGTACATCTCCTAGCAGAGTGGAATCCTGGGCTTTTTTGTGGGTGGCAAAGAGCTGCTGTGCTACAAATGAGTAACAAAAAGCACAGCAGGAGGAGCTGACTGTACGCCTTCCTAATAACTGTATGAATGCATATAGATGACAACATACATGACGGATTGTACTACTGCTTCTTGGGTGTCTGTGGCATGGGTGCCAATTAATCCTTTTCAGTGCCTGTGCTCGTCTTTAGGTGTCACGTTGTGATGGAGGCCGCAAGGCTCTCTTTGCCACCAGTCGGTCTGACACCACGCCAGTGTGAGCCATCCCAGGGCTTGGCATGGTGCTGCTATATTAGCCGTACTCAGATGAATGGGACCACAACAAATGCCTCCATGATGTGAAACTCATAAATATTGAGCTGTATGTAGCACACAGCTGGAATCTGGAACTGTTATTGCTGTGCCCAGCTCAAGTGACAGACGTGAGAAATCTCTGTGCCTTGGCAAGTAGCTGGCATTCTTACAATTGTTTGCAACATGCTGTTGATGATGAATAAATGAGCACGGGTGCAAACATGCTTCTGAGTTCGTGACTGAACTGCACCCTTTACAGACATGTTTCTGCCTGAATTGAGACACAGCCGTGACTGCAGCATCTCCCCGTTGTTCCTGTCTATCACATTCACTGGCTCAGCGTTTATGGGTCATGGGAATAGCCAGATAAGTTACTGTGCTCACTGGATGCAGATTGCTACAATCTGTACATTGTAGTGTGCCATAACTACTCACTTTGCAGTTTTGTCCAGAGAAAAACGTGATTTCTAATGGTCTCCTACCAGCACTTTTACCCTTGAGATTTCTTTCCACTCCTTGTGCTGCTTCTATTTGGCCAGTCACACCGAATTTTGTTTGCCCTCATCTGCCCAGACACCTCAGCAGCCACAGACCCCAGTGTCTGAGTGTGATTGTGCTTTGGCTTCTATTCTTGGGAATAGTATGAATGGTATCCAAATCCTCTGCTCCCCTGCAGTCCGACTTGTGTGACATCAGCTATCCTTTCAAACCACAGTCACAGGAATCACTCAGTTGTAAAAAATAGAGCTGGGAGGGCCTCCAGACATCCCTGAAGTATTCCTTGTTCCTTGAATAACCCTTTTGAAAACAGACTTGCATCTGTTTGCCTGTCCAGGAGTCTCATTATCCTCAAAAATGTCTCTTGCTTTGCACATAACTATGTCTACCTGTGATTTAGTCCACATTCCTCTCTGTCTTCATTGCTTCTTCGCCACTACATTTTTGGGACTTGTCACCCTCATTCTGATGATATTTCCTTGCCTGAGTTCTTCTGCTGAAGTGTGGCAAGTAGTTTGGAAAAGCTGCAGAGTACGATGCACCCAACCCAGGGAATCTGACATCAGACTTCCTGATACTGCTCCACAAACATGATTGCAAAACTAATTCTGAGGATTCCTTTTTATGAGTAAGAAAGTAATTAAGAGCATAAAAGAAATTAAGAAATGTTGAGGAAGGTCAGAGCAACAGACCCTTTTCCCCAGCATGCTGTTTATGCTGGGGGCACTGGGAGATCATGTGAAACTGGCCACTTTCTGTGGTCCATTCCGCTCATACTCCACCAGTATTCAGTCTCTGTGATCAGAGTGGAAAAAAGTATTGTCTGTGCAGAGATCCATTTCCTCTAGGATCTGGGATTTACCTAATTTATAGAAGATGAGAAGTGCTCATCCATTACTACTTTCAAATTAAGGATGAGAGTGTCTTCCAACTAACCGTACCTGCTCCACTCAGAATGCAGCATGTGCTAGAGACAGACACATTGCAGACTCTCCTTCAGAAATAGACCTATCACTGTCTTAAAACTACTTAGGATTTTTCATTCCTATAAGGCTGCTCCACTGCTGTAGTTGTCATCGGTTTCTATCTTATTTCCTTCTCAAATTTATGACCAGCAGCAGGTGTTGACCTATTTTTTTTTTCATATGGTGTTCCCTTGCTCGTGCTTCCCAGCCCAGCATAGGAAGCAGTCTGCCTCTTTCAGCTTTCAGTTTGCTGGGCTAACCAAGGCAGGCTCTTGAAGTCTTTGTCTTTTTCTCTGGATAATACAAATTCCCTGCCCTTTCCTCCAGTAAAGATTTATTCCTGTCTAGAATGTTTTCCAAATTAGATTGAATTCAGTTATTCCAGAGTTTAAGGGCTGGAGGAAAATGACAAACTCATTTCACATAGGCTGCATCAAAAAAGACTCCAGAGAAACAATTTTCAGTTACTCGCTTTGGCTAGATTGGAAGTAGCAAGCTGTTTGTCTCTAGTAAACAGCATCAGTCAGATTTTTAGGTCACATCAAAATGAGAAAGTCAGGAATTCATGGTTAAAAAAAACGTACCCAACAACAGAAAACCCAGATGGTCTCATAAGGTTTCCCTCACCTTGGGTGGAAATCTTGTGCAAACCACTGGGGCTTTTCTGATCTGTTTTCCTTAAGCTGCAGCTGCATCCAGCTCTACCCAGAAAAACAACATGACATACTCCTCAAAGCCTGTCCCTCTGCAAGCGTCATCCTCTCCACCACTTCTGGATCCAATAGAGGACCAAAGCCATGGGAGTGGGTTCAGCTTTACATGGTCATAACCAAACTATGGAAAAAATTTTTGGAAAGTTTTCAGTTTCAAGGATCAGATTTTGGCTAATGTTCATTAATACTGTCAACCTAGAAATCTAAGCTCACATTTTGGGGATAAGTATGTTCTCAATGCAAGATCTTGTCTGGAGAGAGCAGAAGAGGCAGTGCAGATTTGGGGGATTTTTGAATAATTTTTCTGTGGAACATTTTAGTGCTGCAGAGTCTGGAGCTGCACTACTAGGCACTGTGGGAACCTCGCTTCAGCAAGGCAAAGAAGAAAAGGTAAATTTTTTTAAACACAAAGTATCTGCTCCAGGAAGGTATCTCTCAACACTTTTCTAAATCTCTGTTTCCAAAGGAGCAAGAAAGTTCATTGGTCAAAAAGACTTAACACTGCCTTCAAAGTCATGATGCCTGAAGTCTGGTGGGGTTTTTTTGTTGCTTTGTATGGAGATGTGAGTACTGTTTGGACAACAAGGTTATGCTAAGAAAATCTTTTTGTCAACATTCAGCATACAATCTCTCCTTCCTGTATCCATTCTCCACTATGATACACCTCACACGACAGAGCCGTGGGTTAATCTTTGACTCTTGATAGCAATTGTTAGTTTTGTTTTATGGAAACTCGCTCATCTGAGAGTTTTCCAAGAGCAATATAATCAGTCATCTGGATAAAGCATTTAAAGATTAAGGCACACCTGTATTTGCTGATTTCATCTGAAGAAAGCTAACTAGCTATTAACACTCCACCCACCTCCATTTTGAGCATATTTATTCCCATTCTCATTTTCTTGTGCAGTTTATCCAAGCTTCAGGATATTGTGTTGATCTTCGGTCATTACGTGTAAGAAAAATTGGTCACTTTTCAAGACTTACAATACAAGTTAAGAATCTTTCAAAAATTATAGGCTCAGGGTGTTTTAATGCCTAACCTGGAGGAATTAGCTGGGAAGTGGAAGTCTGAACTCTGCAAATCTACCATCTTCTGTCCATTACAGGGGAATGGCTACAAGTGAGCAGGGAGTGCAAGGTAAGTTCTCTGCCCCTAGGAGCCTCACAGCTTTCCTGAGAGCCCTGACTGCACACGCACACATTCACACGTGCACATATATGTGTATATCTATACGTATGTATATATATGTATAGGTGTGTAGGTATGTGTGTATCTATGTTAGAGAGGGGTGGGGAGAGAGAGATTTTGGTGCAGGGAGAGGAAGGGGAACTTCACTCTTCCAAAAGAGTCGTGCCCTTCAAAAGCCTCACAAAAAGAACTTCCTGGGGGTTGTAGCCCCACTTCTGGACTCTTTGTGCATTGGGGAGATTAAAAAACCCCTCCAAACACACTGATATTCAATATCTGTTAAAGAAGGCAATTATCAGATTAATGCCTACATAAGGGATACATTATTGCTTCTTAATAGTAATGGTGTGGCAATTCTCATTACTTCTGTAGATCTTACACCACTTACTATTTTTGAACAGAACAATTAGTTTAATTACACATTGTTTCCAAAGCTGCTGAGGACTCGTCTGGCTCTAAATGCGCACAAAGGTTAAAGCGTCTCAGCTGTTCTCTCCCGATAAACGGGAATGGGAACGCCATGCCCCACAGCGGTCAGTGCAGCCCCAATGAGCTCATCAGCTGCTCCACCCAAAAACTGGCTGTAAAGCCTGAAAGCAGCTCGCTGCTTCCAAGTTTTCTGCGTAAAGCATGGATGGGGAGTGAGGGTGAGGGAAAGGAAATGCTGTGTGGGAGCAGATGAGCTCAGTCCAGGGGCAGAGCATCTCTCAGTCCCAGTGATGGTGGATTTGACTGCTCTTGGAACTGCAGTGGAAAAATGATGCCTCATAGAGACGGCAGGGAAGCCCTTGTGCACAGGTACGGGGAGAAAAGAAATCAAAATTACTCTAGGGCTTTTTTGGTAACAGATTCGTGAGTGGGAACAGGCAGGCATTTGTTGCTGTGCTTCTGGCAATGGTAGCCCTATCAAAGCTGAGGAAGGTTAGGAGGTAGGGCAAGGATAGGGCCACTCTGAGGTTTCATTTCTTAAAGGCAGAGATGGCCAAAAGGGAGCAGCATGAGGGGAGAAGATAGGCCTTTTGGACTATGCTTCTGCAGCAAACAGGAAGGATGGACTAAAGGAATGGAATTATCAAATACTTCAGAGTGACAGTTTCTCATCTGGGACAGCCAAGAAGGAAGGATGTGAAGGTCTGAGAAAGTAGAAAGCCCTGGGATGGAGGTATAGGATTTGTAGCTGGATGATGGCTTCAGGAGCAAAGCTGGGCTGCTATGTGTGCACAACACAACCTTTCCCACAAGCTGTCCTGCAAGCTTCAGAGATCAACCAAGGAAGAGTATTTCTCACTCGCTCTCTGCTGCTCACATCTTTCAGTCAGTGTCCATAACTTTGCAGCTTGCAGGACTTAATCAAAGACCTTAATTTCCATCCTCCATGGCAGTGAGTGAGGGTATGTTTTTTTGAGAGCCCATGGCTTATTTTGCCAGGTCTGTGGCAAACACTGAACACATGATAGGGTAATGGAATTGTGTAATCAGTCCCGAGTACTGCAATCACCTTAGACTCCAGTTTGTAAATCACTAACAGCCTGTTGCCTTGCACTATGGGAGAAAAGAGTCTGTGCACTGGCCCTCCATGCTACTTCTGCAGTTGCTCAGCCTCGTTGATCTCTGGAGGTTGCAAGGCACTTGCTGGAAATAATCTAACTACTGTAGACACAAGCAGAGAGGCTGGAGAGCAGGTGTAAAGACCTGCATGTCCTGCATTCAGTGTGGATAAATGCCATTAATGGATGCCTGCAGACTTCCCCACAAACCTTCATTAAGCTTGCATTTATGTATCTGATCAGAAAATCTCAGAAAGAAACAGGGTGTGTCTATTCGTTCATACCAGTGGCAACCACAATAATGAAGTAATAGAACACGACGTGCAGGATGCAACAGTGCCTGTTCGCAGGTGCATTGTTAGATGTGAATGTACAGGGTGTGCTGCAGCCACCCAGGACTCTGCTGTGCAAAGCTGTCACTTCACAGCACGTCCTTCCAAGGAAAGCAGCCTGGAGAAATAACCCAACCTTTCCACACCGGTGCACTTACAGGTCTTGTGAGTGAGTTTCCACATGAAGACCCCGTCACTGCTTCCATTATCAAAGCTCTGCTTCGTAATAGCAGCATGGAATGAGTCTTCCTATACTGTGCACACCCCTTCCCCTGTTCTGTGTGGAGGTTACGCACATCTCTACCCACAGCTCTGCTCTGAGCTAGGGCTCCTAACCCCTTTCTGCATGCCCTTTCTGAGCCAGCTTTGTTTGTCACTGATGGTTTATTTTTCTGTCAAAACAACTGGATATTTCTGAATAACAAGGAGTGAATGTCAGTGTAAGGAGGGATGGCCCTGCTGGGGCTTTGCTTGGCTGAGGAGCCCCTACATGTGGTCCCCCTGCTCAGCCAGGCATCAGCTGCTTCCTCATCAGTACAGCAAAGGGATCTCTGCAATTCAACTGGGCAGGAGCAAACGAGGAAGACAGGAGGACCTCGACACTTAAAAAGCCAGAGTGGTGAGGACACAGGAGCGAGGGCAGCTGTTCACAGCTTTGGCATGGATCAGTCATTTCCCAGTCACTGTCAGTTTATTTGCTTTCTTAGTGTATCTGATATGCAGCAGGCAAGTCTTTCTGCAGAGGAGCCGTCTCCCTCTCGTGCTCTACCACACATTTCCAAAAGCACCAGCTTTCAACCACATTGGGACCCTGTCAACCCTCAACATCTCCTCCAGCATGCCTTGGGCTCCTCACTGGAGAAAGGATCTGTGAACCCTTTCACCCTCGTTACTTCAGTCCCACTGTTCAGGACTGAACTGGGTGAGAGGGAGAGTCCCTGGGTGGTAGTTCCCTGCAAAGAGCAGTCTGCAAGCTTTCAGAGAGAGTAAAAATCTTTCATGTGGATCACTGTATTTACAGATGGAAGAGACCAGAACATGACCCCAAAAGAGACAAGAAGGGGAATGGTGATCCTGTCCCTCATGTTCATGGTGGAGCAGGTCTCATGGGGCTGATGATCATAGAATCATGGAATAGTTTGGGTTGTAAAGGACCTTTAAAGGTCACCTAGTCCAACCCCCCTGCAAGGAGCAGGGACATCCCTGACTAGATCAGGTTGTTCAGGGCCTCATCCAACCTGGCCTTGAATGTTTCCAGGGATGGGGTATCAACCACCTCTCTGAGCAACCTGTTCCAGAGTTCTACCACCCTCATTGTAAAAAATCTTTTCCTAATATCTAATCTGAATCTACCTCCCTCTATTTTAAAACCGTTACCCCTCATTTCATTACAACAGGCCCTACTGAAGAGTTTCTCCCTGATTATCTGCTGCTGGCCTTCCTGTACCCTCTGCAATGAAGAAGTCACACTCCAATCCAGAATTTTCATCAGCTGAAGCATTTCTCTTATTTATCAACCCGCTTGCTTGTTTTGTAGGTTGCAGTTGCAGAGCAGTGATGAGATCTCACTGTGGACACTGAGGAGAGAGGCTGAATGAAGGCAAAGGCTCAGAGACCTCCAGGGACCTGTTTGAAGGTGGATGGAGCACCTGACTCCCTTGTGGGCTATCAGCAACAAAAATTGCTTTGCTGCCTTCCTTGAGGCACCAGAGCTTGGAGTAGAGCTTTGTGCTTGCTTTGCAGTCAGTTGCTTCTGTTAGCAAGCCTGCTGCTAGAGAAATCCATTGTGAGCCTTTTTTAATAACAAGGCTGCATTCCTACCTTCTGTGATATTAATACATCGGTAAAGATTAGTTGTAGTATTTTTCATTTCTGTAACATGTTCTATCTGGGGAATCTCAGAACGTTTTGCAAACATGAATTAATTAGACTTGCAGCACCACTATTTACTTGCTAATTGTTAGCCTTTTTTAAAAATGAAGATTAGTTTCCTCCTGCTCTAGATGTTCCACATCCCACATCCAGAAGAACCTATGTCAGGACATGTGCAGCAGATGGACATGGTATTAAAATGCCCATGCTGCCCAAATCCCTTTTCTGTACTGTGGCATCAGATTACGCGCTTTAGAAAAACAATCTAGTCCTAGAACTGGGATGCTTGGATAATCAGAGTGCTATATGTGTTGTAACAGCTGGCTTAAAAAACAAGTGAAGTAGTTAGTGGCTAAATTCAGATGAGGGCTGTGCTAGATGGAAAGGGGTTTCACTTTTTTGCATTTATAAACCTTTTTTCCATGGGCTTATGTTCCCTAAATTTAAACTATTTTTTTTTTTGCTTCAGTTGACCTGCTAGTATTGGGAATTTTTAACTGTTTTTAGCAAGGAATACAATTTGAGAAGGTTCATTCCTATGTCTTTGCTATGTTTCTCTATAGGCATCTTGGTTTTTCAGACATCTCCATGCCTCTCATTTGTGTTTGCAGATCCTCTGTTTACATACTTCTTATATAGACACTGTGATTTCTCTGACACAATTACAAAGAACCGTCTGGTTTCTTTTATTTTCCAGTATGTTCCTTTATTAGTGTTCACCCTCCAAATTCAACACAATTTTTGCTTTTTCAATAAAGATATGAAGATTACCAGAATTATTATATTTGGTTCTTGACTGCTCAAACTTTAAAGTGATGCTTTAAGATCAATTTCTCTTATGGTCCTGGGTTTTATCTTCTTCCCAATTCCTTTTGTGCATTTCGACATCTCTGTGCTGAATCAATATAATGCCAGACAATTTGAAAAAAAAACCAGAAGACAATCTATGGAGTGATAAATAAATCTGCCACATATAATCTGAGACTAGACTTTAAAAAAAGCATTACTAGCATCTGACACAGAGGGAGAAAAGCATATTGCTGCTGTTGCTATTGATGTTGAAACCGTTTCTTGCCATTTCTACTTACCTTAACTTGAGTGTTTCTAGGTTTTGCTGATGCCCCACTCCAGACAATTTCTGTGAGTGAAAAAAACCCAACCAGTTTTTATGTCCCCCACTGTTTCCCAGCAAAATATCAACTCTCTTACCCTCTTCCATCCCACTCAAGACTCACTGTTTCTAACTGCAAGTATTGTTGAAATTGATTTGTTTTAAATGAGAAAGTCCTGCTATAGGGGGAACCGCCATGCCGCAGAAGGGCCACAACGTTGAACTGTATTGAAATTCTGATTACTTTACCTTTTTTACATCCTTAACAACAGTTGGGGCAGTAGCAAGAGAGTCAGTCCTCTTACCCAAGCTCAGCAATACAATATCCCACCACAGCAGTAGGGTAATAGAAGTGCTGTGATGAATTGATGGGTTCATTAGCCTACAATCAATGGATAAGACTTCATAATAGAATAGACCTCACAGGAGCCAAATACCAGAGCTTTAATTGCAGCAGGTGCTCAGTGCCAGGGCATGTATTAAAAAGGAAAATTAAGTGTTTCACTGGAACAAAAAGTCCCTAGAATCGAGTAGACTATAAGAACAAAGAACAAGTTGCCAAGAGAGAAAAGAAAGAAACGGGAACACATTAACTACCATGCTCATTTCCAGCTTTGCAAACTGGAGCTATTTACCTGAAAGCTGAGTATGTTGTCTGTTATCTGCCCTCCAAGTATATGCAATCTGAAACGTGCTTGTCCCCACAGCACCTTTGTGAAGCCAGAGAGGCTCTCTTGCCACCTTTCACAGACAGAGAAGTGACAGATCGGAGGCCCAAATGTGTCCAGGCACTTCATCTCCTTTGGGCTGAGCGGGGAGCCAGTGTGCAAGGAGTTGGGTGGCAAGGTGTGGGAAGGAACGGGATGGAGCCCAGTCCTGCTGACCTCCTCCCGCCCAATCAGCACACCACACTGCCCATTTGCAGTCACTGCCATTTTGGGAGCTGAGCATGAAAACAAGCTGTCACGCATCCTCTCCTGCAGAGATTTCAATTCTCTCTGCAGTTGTTCTCCTTCATGAGCTGTTCATGGCAGACAGAGCACTAGGCTAAGATTTCAGTGAGCTGTACCCTCTTCCTGCCTCTATAGCTGGGCTTCCATCCTCACCTCTGAGGAGCCACTTTGCATCGCGGTTCCCTTTGCATCAGATATATACACAGCGGGACCCTCACCTTAGCAGGCTGCAGCTGTCACACAGACTCTAGGCAATTCTAACAGTAAAATATACACCTTTGGCTCACTTGGTGCTGGTGAAGGATGTGTCTCCTGGAGATGTTCAGCTCTGGACTCCCGCCGGTGTAGTGAACCAACATAAACCAAGTGGGAAAAGAGGGCATCATGTGGGTGGTACAGCACCAAGCTACAGGAAAGGGAGAAATAAGCACTATCAGGTCAGAAGATTGTGGCTTTGTGGTCTACAAGACATGCTAATTATTATTAGAGAGAGGATCATTCTAGCATTCGGGACAAATTCTGTTCTTAGTTACTCAGTTTTGCCTCTAGCAAGGTTCTGGGGTGCCCGAATGCTGGGTTAACCCAAATGGACAAACCTAGCCCTAATTTTAATCAGTTCCCATGCTACTTACATCAACAGAGGTTATTTAGTTTATACAAGAGTTGATTTCATATTAGATGCAGTCAAGTTCCCCCAAAAATATAGAGTAAAACCTTACTTAGAAAATTCAAAAGGAATAGGCTAACAGCAAGTGTCCACGGTGATGTCCCTTGCCAACAAAAATGTGGCTGAGTACAGTGCCTTAAATGTAAATGCAAGAGAGGATATTTATATAAATAAGAGCAAACCTGTTTTAAAAAAGAGTATGATAAACACGCATATCTGTTAGGGTATCTCCATGTATATGTTTTTGTGCTTGTCTATACATAAATGCGGAGAAACTATATGTTTATATATAGAGAGGGATATGTAAGCATATATTTATATATGAACAATATTACAGTGTATATGTGTGGGTTTCTTTCAGTGTATTTGTATGTATCCATAGGTAAACACACACACACAGAATGTTTGAGACCATGATACTTACGAAGATGCCTGTTCCTGTGGTCATAATAATCTCTTAGTGGAATGGCACGCTGAGAATATTTTTGTGAGATTTAAGTTTTTCATATTTCAGACTTTGGAGATCAGCATCTGTTCAATTTACCGTAAGCTGGCAATTTACCATAATAAAAGTGGAAATGAGCTGCTTACGACTGAACTCTGTCTCCTTGTGCAGTATGTCTACATGTCACACTGTTGTACCTCTTAGATCTGCCAGTTGTCCATCTGTCATGGTTTAACCCCAGCCAGCAACTAAGCACCATGCAGCTGCTCGCTCACTCCCCCCCGCAGTGGGATGGAGGAGAGACTCAGAAGGGTGAAAGTGAGAAAACTCATGGGTTAAGACAAAGACAGTTTAATAGGTAAAGTAAAAGCTGCTCACATACGCAAAGCAAAACAAGGGGTTCATTCACTGCTTCCCATCGGCAGGCAGGTGTTTAGCCATGTCCAGGAAAGTAGGGCTCCATCATGCGTAATGGTTTCTTAGGAAGACAAATGCCATCACTCCAAACCCCTTCTTTCTTCTTCCCTCAGCTTTATACGCTGAGCATGACATCATATGGATGGAATATCCCTTTGGTCTGTTGGAGTCAGCTGTCCCAGCTATGTCCCATCCCAGCGTCCTGTGCACCCCCAGCCTCCTCACTGGTGGGATGGTGTGAGAGGCAGAAAAGGCCTTGACTGTGTCAGCACTGCTCAGCAGTAACTAAAACATCACAGTGTTATCAATATTATTCTCATCTTAAATCCCAAACATAGCACTATACTAGCTACTAGAAAGAAAATTAACTCTATCCCAGCCAAAATCAGGACACCATGCCATCTGCTTATCTGTGGGCGCTCATGCTGTACTCAGGGACATGCGGTTCATCTCTCTTAGCAAGGAGGCTCCAGTGGATGCACATCTCCTGTCATCATGAGTAAAACAGGTATCCTGGACACGGTTGAGATTACAAGCTTTCCAGTGAAGAGCCTGGCTCACCTGGCTTTGTAGCCATTACTAGTGTTAGTAGATCTATTTTCATCTTTGGTTTCATATGACTAAAGAACGGGAGAGCTGGACTTTTTTACTGCTGTGAGAAGAAAAATGGAGAACAAAGGTGATGATGATCCAGGCAGAGAGGACTTATTCCTTTCTCTGCCACAGGCTCTCCTTTTCATCTTCAGAGAGCCACTTACACCAGCATTTCCAAAATGTGGCTACTGGTTTCTGGTATTGAATGTAGGACAACTCATTTCAGTACTCTGGTTTCAACACCTATCTTTGGCAGCCTGGTCTGAATAGTTTATCCCTAACACTCAGTGCTGCTTATAATGTTAAGAAGGCTTTACACACAGCATCAAAAGTGAGAAACGGTTTCAGTGAGAGTTGCTCTTCATGCACAGAGAAACTGCTATCACCAACTACTGTGTTACTTTATATGCACTGTGCATACACTGAATATTATCCCCTGCAAATTCCATTTTAGTGAGACTGCTGAGGGCAATTGTTCCTTTGTGCAAAGTGTCCTGGGAGAGCACAGCTATAGCTCACTATTGTCTCTTTCTACCATTGTCACCGAGTTCATTTTGTGCTTTCTTGAGCTGATAGCTCTGTACCGCTGTTGGTCCAATACAGACAGGGCAGAGAGGCAAAAAGACTTGGGATCAGCTCTACTTTTTGTGGCATCTTACTGCATTTTATCAGTTCATTGTTAACAATAGCTGAAGGCAAGGCCTAATGATATGTTGTTGTTAGGAAGCGTGAGCCTGAACGTGTGAGGGAGAGTATAATAAAACAGAAATAAAAATAGGAGCAATAATATGAATGTTTTATCTGCTATGAATCTGTTGAAAGAAAATGCGTTGTTATTGAACAGCCTAATGAGAATGAATAAAATATGTATGTCACATAAATAAAGGGAATAACTGCAAGATGTACTAGCAGGGGCCGGGGGTCTGAAATGGAGCAGGAAGTAACTTCTGTTCGACTTTGTAAGAAAATGCTGTTACATGACTTGCTTTCTGCATGGCTGACAGGAATTCTTTTAAGGAGCTCAGTATTACCATCAAAGCCTCTGCCGGCAGCTGGACGTGGGTCAAAGGTAACAAGGATTCGCAGGACTGTGGCTGGGGAGCTCATGGGCTCTTTAGCCTTCAGGAATAGAAATTAAGAGACGGGAAGACCTGGATGCTGACAGCTAGAATGAGAAAGTGGGAAAATCTTGATCTTTATTTTTTTTGAAGACAAAAGAGGTAAAATTTTCATTAGAACACTGCAAAACAAATTGTATTTTACCAGCAGGACAGTGCTTTAGTGCTCTCAAGGTGGATGATAATAGAAGAATGAGCCCTAGAGACAAAAGAAAAGCTTCCTACAGGAAATTAAACCTAAGCTTTGCAAATAAGAACAATAGCCTACAATCCAGGTAAAACTACAGACACAAATGAATGAATACAAAATGAACATTAGCAGAGCCTGAAGCAGTCACACCTCTAAATACAAAAGAGAGGAGAGTGGCTTCACAGCACCTACTGAAACGAATTTATAACAATATGCATACTAATGAACCT
This sequence comes from Chlamydotis macqueenii, assembly GCF_036417535.1. Taxonomy (NCBI): domain Eukaryota; kingdom Metazoa; phylum Chordata; class Aves; order Otidiformes; family Otididae; genus Chlamydotis; species Chlamydotis macqueenii. Next base: position 97,373,502 of record NC_141558.1, on the reverse strand, counting down.
GAAACGCCACTTAGTTTTGCATCCATTATTCATTGTTCGGCTTTATAGGAAACACAGCCGTACAATGGAACGATTACAGGGAGCATCACTGGGAGCGGGATGATAACAGGGAGGAAAGAGGAGCAGCATCTGTTCCTTCACCCCGGTCCCCTTGCATGAAAATTACCATAGCATTGGAAAAGGAAAAGGTTGCAAGAAGATAAATCAGATGAAAAGCTCAAGATGTCTTAAAGCTTTTTTATTTTCCTCCTGAAATCTATGGGATTCCTATCCCTAAAGGAGCAGGAGGGGCCAGGAGATGAAAAGAAACACCCTACAAGGGCCTGTGCTCTTCCTCACCTGTCTGGGCATGTTTTCAGGGACTGATATATTCTTCTGAGAGCAGAAACTGTCTATTGATGATTAAAGGGCCTTATGTAAGAGAAACAATATAGATAATGAGCGGAGCTGGTTCAGACAGCCAAATCTGGGAAAGCTCCTGGGCACAGGGAAGCTGAAAAGAGACTGTGTTTAGAAACAAGAAGATGGAGGCAGCAGCGATAGCCCGGGTATCCTAAGTTCTTACATGGTTCCTGACCCTTTACGTTTCTGCAGGCAAAGGCTTTCCTGAAACAGATTTCTCAGCCAACGGCAGGACGTTGAATCTGACGTGCTGGTGAGCTTACATCCCCAGCCAAGACAGACAGACAATGCATCCTTTCTGATGAACTAGGTCTTTTTTAGTTCCAGACAAATTTTATGAAGAATTTTTATATATATGATATATATTTCAATGTTTCTCCTAAATTATGTACCCTCAATATTTTATTTTCTAATTATCCAGAGCTACAATAAAAGTACAGGGGCTACGGCAGAACTGCTAGGATAGCAGAGGTACCTTTTCTGCACTCCACTGGCCTCTTTGAGCAGACTGTGGCAGGCTTGTTTTCCTGCAAGCTGGAGCATCACCAATGGGACTAAGTTTAATATACTGAGAGTTTCTTTTGTATAAATAAACTGGAAATAGAATGGCTGAGGTTGAAGGGACCTTGGGAGGTCATCTGGTCCATCCTTCCACAAAAGATGAGGCACAGGCTTCCTCAGCTGCAAGGATCACAAAGTTCCAGACACTGTGTTCTTCATGTTTCCAAATAAATATACAGAACACACTGCCCATTTACAACTTTTTGATGTAGAATCTGTGGGTAGATTACAAAATTTAAAAGGGAATATATGTTTGGTTTTTACTTACCAAATGACAGAGAAAGGGTATAGGGTGAACAGATTCATTGAATTTGTAGGAGTTTTTGCTCACTTTTGCATTTAGCATATCTTACAACCTGAGAAAGCACACTTCTGAGAGCTACACCTTCTTCAGGCACACTCAGTGGGTTCATGGAAATTGTAGCATCCACTGGTATAGACATCACAGTTAATAATCTACTGGAGCTTTGTAGCTGGAAGTGTTGGGCAATCAGATGTTATATTCACTGGGGTTCAAAGTTATGATGAAATCTCTGGAAAAATTTTACGTTTTCACGATATGGAAATTTTTTTTCGCACACCTGGATTATACTAGAGTGGCTTGTGGATATTTCTCCAGGAGAACTGCTTCTACACCTGGCTTTGGTATTGTAAGTTCTTACTGAAAAGACATTAAGGTACCTTTTTCTCACAGTTTCACATTTTACAAAGCCAATTCATTGGGAGGAAGGATTTTTTTTTTGCTTTGTTGGGATTTTTTACCCCAAACCCAAGAGGCTTACAGTTTTTGAGTGTTGGAACACCCTCCTCCTTCTTTTTTTTTTCACTAGAAAAGGAGTAAAAGCAATTACAACTAAAACTTGATGTGAAAATTATCAAGTCCAGCAGCTACTTATCATCACAACTTTCTGTGAGAAGGTTTTGAGCAGCTGTACTGGAGAATTTTATGCTACTGTGCTAAGCCATTGTCGTGCAGAGGTGTTTGCAAATTTATGGCTTCAGTTACTTTTAGTGAGTGAATACCTATTTTGTTAATTTTTCTCAGTAACAGAAAAAAACAAAGCAGATGTATCATTCATGTCCAAAAATGTGTTTTCTTAACTTGAAGATACAGTCTGTCTGTCTGTCTCTCTCTCTGTGTGATAGTATGCTTGCTCTCATGATGTCTCAATTTATTTTAGATAAAGGACTAACTAAAAAAAAATCCTGACATCCCAACTACAGTAAAATAGGAAGATAGCAGAAGGTTCATCCTTAGGGGTTTTGTCTCTACTTTGTCAATAAAAACCCTCAATGAAACCTGGATTCATAGCATGCAGATGTGCTCTTCATTATCTCTTTATGTATATAATGAATAAATCATAAAGTCCAAATAAAAGCATAAATATTTATATTCATGTACTCATGCAGATGGGATTGTAGTAAATTAGTATTGTCTGCCCTGCCTTGTGCTATCTTTTTATTATTTTTAAATGTGTAGAATCTGAGGAACTATGTATTTTCCTTCCCATCCCATTGCTATGTTATTTCATATTTCCTGACACCTGCAACTTACAGAGTTTGCATTTGTGTTGGGGGGAAAAAAAAAGAAAACTCAGCTACTTCCTTGATGAAATCAAATCAGACCTAGATAGATGAGGTGGTAAAACATTTTTCAAAAATCCCATCAGTTTGAATTATAGTTATACTCAGGAAATGCCTGGGGATGCACTGTGCCTTTGAGGCTCTGTCGTCTCTCTGTGGACCATGGCTGCTCTCCAGGGGGACGGGCAGCTGGACACCTGCGTTCAGGCTCTGCAACGTGAACCCCAGCTCTGCTGCAGGCTGACCTGGGGCCGCTTCATCTCCCTCCGCTGCTACCACAATGGGGTAGTATTAGCTTGCCTATGTTGAATTTTAAGCGTGTTTATGTGTTCAGGTCCTAAAACCTGGGGAATTTTAACTGGGTGCCCTAGATCGTATGGTAAGAACAAAGAGTAACACCAACTGGCTGCAAACTTACTGGTGGGTATAATCTATTGCCAACCCTAATATTTTTGTGTCAGGGGAGGCGGTCGAAGATGGCTATGATTGAGTCTGATATAGACTCTTTTTTTTTTTTTTTCTTTTTTTTTTGCAAAATAGATTGGCATTTCCAGAAAGCTTTGGGGAAATTCTGGTTCTACAGAAGCCAGTGACAAAACTCCGCGGCAACCAGTGGGTTACAGATCTCTCTTTTAGTTTGCAGGACTACCAGGAATGAATAAAATTGTGTTTTGGTTTGCCATTGGCTTTCATCTGAAAATCAGAAAGAGTGAGTGCGGCACTACAGAGCACCATAGTGTCATTTTTCTACAGCCAGTTTTTATCTGTCTGCCATTTGATACAATTAATGCCACACACAGCACGTCATACTGAGTGTATTTTATCACTCCAATAGTGCCATCTCAAGACCTGGCCTGATTAGTCTGTAGCCACTCTGTGTATTGTCTTTGTGGGACACTGTCACTTGTCTACCCATATATGGAGCTGGAAACAAAAACTCTAAATGCTTCATCCTCCAATTGTTTTTCATGCCTATAAATCTCGTCGACTAGAAATAAAAGTAGATTGGTGCCAGTAACAGGTATTTCTTACAGGAGAAAGTTGAATACTGTGTGTGATGTTTATAAAATCACCAGAATTCCTTTCAGGAGGTAACTCCATCATGCTCAGTGATGGATACCAAAACAGACTGCCACTAAAATGAAATTCACATTATGCAGCAGGCAACGGTGTGCATGAGAACAAACATTAAGGAAGTTATTCTGATCTGATTTGTCAAGTTCATGCTGTTATTCTGGCTTTCTTGAAGAAATTCAAATATTCTGATGGACAGTGGTTTAGGAACCTCCTTGAGCACAAACTTGTAAGAAAATATTCTGGACAAATTGTAGTTTGGGGTTAAAATACCACACACTGCCCATTATTTAATTCCTCCTCCATATTCATGTGCAGAACTCAAAAGATAGTGATGTCTGTTCATCTGCTTCAATAACTACGTCTTCTGCTCTTGCTTGTTTGCAATGTTGTGAATACGCAGATGAAAAAAAGACATGCTGTTCCATTTATAGCACCCAATTCCTTTGTGTCCTTCCTAGTTTGCAGGAAATGTTTTATCCAGTTTCATAACTGAGCCTGGAGCAAGAGTAAAGGCGCAGGATATAGTGGTCGAGAACGACAGGCTTCTTTGAGGTTCTGGTGGTCTCCTCTCAGTGCAGTTGTATAGGCAGCTGCTTACCTCTAATGGACACCCCATCTCAGGGTCTCCAAGACAGCTGAGCAACCCTGCTATGAGATTACAGACTGCTGATGCAAAGGAGATGGTTGTAAGTATTGTTCTGACATAAATTCCACAGTACAAGCAAAACTTTCCTTCCTCCACCTTACCTCCTTTATATGTAAGTCTTTTTGATTGAATTACCCATTTCCAATCCCCTCCCCAAAATACACCTTCACATTACCTCTTTTGAATAACACATCCCACTTCCCTACCACCGCCTCTTCCTACCCAAGCTACCACCATCCCTAAGCACTCCCAAACCCCACTCCAGCTGCTGTTATACACACACAGCTGTTTTCCTCCCCTAGCCAACACCTGGTCACCTTCAGCTGCCTTTCTTCACAGGCTCCTCTCCTCTCCCTCCTCAGCACCCAGTCCTGCCTATTCGATTCAAGTTTATTCTGCGCTGGTTATACCACACTAAGCAGCGTAATGTTTCACGGTGGTTCAGTAAGCAATACAACCGACATCTGCTGTGTTTGCTCTCTCATCCTCTCCCCATCGGAACATGTGTGCACAGCACAGCATTTGTTTTTGAGATTTTTTAACTCTACAAATGTATATACGTAGTTATATATGTAGATATATATGTGTGCATACTACTATACGTAAATATGTATGTATGTATATGTACATATATAAACAGAAACGCACTTTGCCTTGCATTTATATGAAAGAAGGAAACAGCACAGAAATATGCCTCACCTAAGCACAGCAGGGATTGGGGGCTGGGAATGTCTTTATTTTCCAGGGAAGCTTCTTACCACCATTTTGGGCTAACCCTTGAAAAAAGCTGTGTCTTCCACAAGACTGGGTTTTACCTTGGTTGTGGCAAGTTCCGCTGGGCTGGAAGAGCAGACATCACTGCCTTTGTCCCAGAGTTTTAGGAAGTCTTTTAGAGACTCACATCCTTTCCCTGAAATCTGAAAAATTAAGGGCATCTGAGAACTTGGGTCCATATTAGATGGGGTACAAACACGTGGACCAGGACTCACTCCACAATAGCTAGATAGGCTGTCCTATGCATTTGCCATTGTTTCTTTGAAGAAGTGATATTTCCAGCTAGATATTTTCCAAACCATATATGGGATCAAAGAGCACAAGCCCGCTGATTTGGAAAATTTTGGAGAACAGCTGCTTGGCAAAAGTAAGCATGGTATTTTTTTCTATGTAGTTCACCAATTGCACACTTATTATAGTGGAATAATTTAAGACATTCCAGCTTTTACTCTTTCCTCTGCTACTTCTGCCATTTTATTATGCCCCATCCAAAGCCACCTTCTCAGCTTCTTGCAATGTGGATCTGTGCAGGTTAGACACCTCAGACGATGCCTTGTGTGCCCTTGTGAACAACCCAATCAGGCTGGCTGTGTGCAGGGAGGAGTGTGTAGCTCTGCACGAGTACACTTCCTTCCTCTGATCTAAGCGTTGGTAAGTGCAATTGACCCCCATGTGTATTCGCAAAGGTCAAAATCTAGGAGTGGGGAATGAGTCCACCCACCATCTCTCTGAAGACTCTGCCTGCCCAGATGGTGGGGGGAAGGTCTGCAGGACCACCATCCTTACTTTTCTTCTAGCACGACGGGAGGTTACGTGGACTCCTTGGCGCTCCTACACTCCTGACACCTGGTGCCCAAAGTGGTGGTTGTCCATGGAATAATGAAAGTGATGGAAGTCTGCGATAAGCTGCAGGAGCAAGCTTTCAGTGTGTGATTGAGGAGCTGGGTAGGAGAAAGATTGTTTTACACAGTTACAGCCCTGGATATAAGCTTCTGTTTCACATTAACTATGGTTCTGATGGTCATATACAAAATGCCTCACTGTGTAAGAATATTAACCAAGTTGTTATCATCAAGAATAAAATGGATCCATTTTAGTGAGACTGTATTAAACATACTGACAATTCTCCCTTCTGTAACCTTTACTGCATACTGGATCATGACATGCTTATCTCTTAAAAATACCATAAGCTTCGACAGGACATATGAAATTTTCCAAAGTAGAAATAGGATAGGGAGGAAAAAGGATTATCTCAAAAGTACATTTTTGCACACAGGTCTGCTGTTATACAGTGTCAAATTAAGCTAATCCTTCATTTCACGTATATTCACTTGGCTTCATTTCTTAGGGCTATATTCTTCCATCAGATTTGCAGGATGGATCTTAGATAAGTGAGAGAAATGAAGGATGTTCTCAGGCTGCAAAGTTCATCTGCTGCATGCTCCTAGACTGCAAGTAATACTTTTCCTCTGGGTGCTTTACCATTGCTGTTGTGGGGTAAACAGGTCTCAGGGAGGGGCTACAGTTTTTCAGAAACAGGCTATTTTTAGTTCAACACCAGCTGAAATTTTGGCTGTTTCAAGTGCAAAATGCCTGAGGTGAAATAATTGCTGTGCAGCAGTCTCCTCAGATGTGGTGCCAAGAGCCACATCAATGGCTACACTGGACTGAGCCGTATTGCTGCAGCCTCCTTGAAGTCACAGCCACAGCCGTGCCACCCACCGTCGCTGGCCCCTTGAGGAGGGCATCCTTCCAGAGGCAGCAGCTCTGACCCCCAGCAGCTGCTGCCCTGGGCTCCCCAGAAGACGTTGTCTGGGTCAGCTGTGTTTCGTTGTGCCCCCTCCAGGAATGTCTCCTCGAAGCCACAGTCTGATGCTGCTTAATGAAACTTGCACGTGAAAGAGGTGGTTTTGGACCCCAATAGCAGGAGCGAAGGCCCATGGGCTCCCTCTGGCCCTTTCCACTTTTCAGGCAAACACAGTTTTAGCAAAGAAACTATTAAGGAAGGGACCTTTTCTTTGTAAACACAATTCAGTTTAGAGACTCGAAGCCAAACCAGCCCAGGCTGCCCTCGAGCCTTGCCAGCCTGGGGCGGAGGAGGAAGCACTCTTCCCTTATACAGGTTCAACCCAAAAATCATGAGCACATGAATTGGCAATGGCTGGGGCTAGACATTTCAAGCTTGATTGGATTTGGGTTTGCTTGCAGATTTAATAGAAAGCTAAAGCTGGTTTTGAAGAGAGTGGAGTTCAGCGTTTTTAAAGTTCTAGTCATTTAAACCAAGCATTAGATAGAAGCACATCTGAGCACCTCTGTGCCTTTGTAAATAAATTTTAAGAGATGCATTTTTAAAAAAAAAATGGTCTGTAGGTCAACATATCCCTTTCCATTGATAAAATTCAGAGGCTCCACATCTTGAATAACTTTGAATCAAGACATATGCATGCCTTTGATGATGACTCAGTTTAAAAGGTATGCAAAGTTAGTAAAACATTACATAATTTAAGAATTGCTGCTACAACTGGGAGCACTTACTGAGGAAAATTGCATGTTTTGTTCCAGAGAAGCAGCAGATTGTGGCTGCCTCCAGAGATCTGGTGGAGACAAGCCCTCCTTATTGCAGGATGTGTGGGCTAGGAGCCTTCTTCCCTCCCAAACCTCATGACAGGCTGTGCCTTGGCTCCTGACTGGAGGCAGCATGGAGGAACCTCTGGAGGTGTCCCTGCCTTCCTGAGCCCCTTCCACAGGCTTCCGAGTGGCAGGGGGTGGTTTGACACAGGGGTCACTAACGGCATCATAGACATGAGCTTAGTTAACAGCAGGTAAACATCCCTGTCCTCCCTGTACAGCTGTTCGATGGGGCTCCCAGCCCAGCTCCAGCAGCATCAGGGCCATAGCAATCAACCGCATCCACTTCTTCTGCAAGGAGGGAACTCTCCATGGAATCAAAGCACAGAGTCTGGCTAAGGAAAAGCTCACCCAGAGCCAGAATACAGGAGAAGAAACGATAGCTAGAGCTGCTTTGGACAGGCTAGGGCAGTAACTCCAAGTTCCTGTCTTAGAATCATAGAATAATTTGGGTTAGAAGGAACATTTAAAGGTCATCTAGTCCAACCCCCCTACAAGGACCAGGGACACCTTCAACCAGATCAGGTTGCTCAGAGCCCCATCCAACCTGGCCTTGAACATTTCCAGGGATGGGGCATCAACCACATCTCTGGGCAACCTGTTCCAGTGCTCCATCACCCTCAGTGTAAAAAACTTTTTCCTGATGTCTAAAGATTAGATTGGGTTTCTCAGGCACTCGTCCTCACTCTGCTTGCGTTCACATGGCAGAGGAGCCTCCAAGTGCACAGGCTGGGGTCCTTTGGCATGGAACAAAACCAGAATACATGCCCCTAAGGGAATCTCAGCCTGCTCACTGTTTCTGAGGAAATCGATGCACAGAGAAATGTGTGCCAGAAGGACAGCAGGGCAGAACTGGGAACAGAGTCCAGGCTGTCTTCACCTAGGCCCAGACATCACTCAGTTGCCTTCCCCTGTCTCTGCTCAAGACATGAACCTCCACAGACACTAGTTTTTACCAGGGCCAGATCCCATCAGGCAGAGATACAGAGGCAGCCTCCCAGGTGTGCCAGTGCCAGCCTGTTCCTGCCATTCTGCTCCACCCAGCGAGGGCCAAGAAGGAGAAGGGCAACTACTGGGTACCTTTCTGACAGGGAAAACAAAGGGAAGAGAAAGAAGAAAAAAGAATAGCCATCTGAACTTTATCATGTATGCTTCCGCTTGTTGTCCTAAAGACAAGTTTTGGATAGATCAGTAACGGATTACAAATATTGGTAGGGTTGTCTTTGTCTGCTTGCTCTTACAAAAGAAGTTGTGAAAAAAACCTATACTTTTCTTGTCCCCAAAGGCAAGTCTTTCACTATAGCTATGTGGCAGGTTTGCATAATTCATCAGTGGGACAGCTAGTCTGCAGTTAATCAGCTGTGTTCTTACTAATAGGCATAAAAGCCAAACAAAGGGAACAATGCCACACTATTCAAGAACTGTCCATGGCTCTAAAACTCAAATTTGTTGACAGTATACCTTTAAGAGTGTGCACGTACGTATGTGCGGTTTCTGGCCATGCAGCACTTATTGCTGCATCTGTCTCTGTAAGAACTGCATGACACAAAAAATATTGTATGGAATATCTGGTTTTGAACCCTTCATAGTAAACAGCAGCTTTAATGTGCTGCTTTTCTTCACAAGGTCATTACTCTAGAAAATGCCCTCTGCTTTGATTTTTGGGTAGTACACAATAGAGATTAACAATTACAAATAAACTGCCTGCTCAGAATGAACAAACACTGCACTGATAACCAGCTTTAGATGATATCTATGCTCAGTGATGCTCAGAGTCAGAGGATGTAAGGAACACAGAATATGCACTTCAGCTTCTTCTTGCCCACCTCCTCCACCCCAGCCTTTTGAAGGAGATGCTCCAGTCTAACATTTTTGCAATTCCTGATAGAGGTCCACGGGAAGAGAGGAGCCATTGCAGTGACAGCTTTCTACTCAGCATCATACATCACTGTCTCGAGCTATTCTTAGTGATGCCTGGAAAGCAGTCAGAGCAATTTGTGAAACTAGCCAGTGATGCTGACAGCATCTTACCGCAATTATGATGATGTATACAGTGCTAGCTAATAAGGCCGGGGGAAAAAATACCAAAACAAAAGAACATACTCTGTTTTCCAATTTTTTTTCAGAGGCGTTGACATGAAAAATCTCAGGGAAGGGAGGGAGGGAGTTAGAACTGAGGAAGGACACTGAAAAGGACACAAAAAAAAAAAAATCTGAAAATAGAAAACCTCTCTTCAAGCTCCCTTCTTGTTCATTATAGATTAATTTGATTGTCAATAATTCTGACTCAAAGAAATGAGTATTACTGGGCTGGATTTAAGAAGGCTTAAAATTCAGTGTGGTTTCAGAAACAAGAAGAGAGAAAAATTTAACCTTGCTATGCAGAGGACTGAAGTTCTCAGACAGGTATCTTTTGCTGATGTACAGAAGTGCAAACTTCATGCTTGGCAATGAAGCCATGTTGATTTATGCCAATTGCGCCTTTGACCTGGGTAGAGGAATCTGCTATTGCATTTCTTCCACTGCAAAGGTTTTCAGAGCTCCATATCTCTTGTGATGCCCATTATAAACAGTTATTGTCAAACAATTATATTAAAACTAGACATAGGAAAACAAGTAAGCTACTGGCATGGAGAGAATGCAGGGGAGACATCAGTGAAAATATAGTAATGGTCAGACCTATTAAAATTGTTGAATGCTTGCTCAGAGAGCTACAAAAGAAACATTACTTGAATCTTTGGTCTTGGAGGGGCCCAATGCATATGTTATGGGGAGGAATAATCCTGCCTATGTGTCGCAAAGAGGAGGATATCCAGTGTTTTGCACTGCTGACTTCTGCTGTGTGTGGAACACAGCAGCTGGGAGAAGGATCAGTCAGCACGAGTGCTTAGTGAGCCTGTTGCCCATGTGCTGTCAGAGGTGGTAACAAGATGAGCAAGGCACAAGGCTATTTTTCATCCGTGGCAGTAAGACCTGAGTTCTGATTTAAATGGAGGAGTTTCCAAGTGGCTGGTAGCTGCCTTGGGGGCAAAGGGGCTGCCCAGCAGAAGTTTGCTCTTCCTCCGGCAGACTCCATCAGCAGTGCTGCTGAGGGGCTGAGGGCACAGTCCTCTCACTAAACCTACCTTTGCATCAGACTCACCACAAAAGCCCCCTATCCTACTGCTGCCCCATGGACACCGAGCATATCCTATGCTTTATGTATAGACTACAGTGAGAGCCAAGCATCTCCACAGGAGCTGATCAGATGCCAGTAGCAAGCATTTCCCCAGTTCAGATCGTTCTTTGTTTTTCAGCAAACAATAGGAGCTAAACTGAGAGCTTCAGTTTGTGGGAATACAGTAGAGTCCTGACCCCATGAATCTGGAGGGACTGGCTCAGCCCAGGCACTGTGCACAGACTCTGTGGGATCCAACTGGCACAGCATGTGTTGAGTAAGTATTGCTAGAAACCCTGATACACAGCTTTTCCAGCCATCCTTGGAAGAGGCAACCAACTGACCCAACAGCCCTTTCTGGATCCACCATAGGCACCAGGAGTGGGATTCAGAGACCCGAAGAGGGACTTCAGTGATCTAAAAGTGAAGCATTTAATACAATCAGATCAGCCAGACTCCCTCCAGAATGCATGGAGGGAGACAAGTATATCCAGAGGACATGTCCATGAGCCTTGGATGTCTGCTGTGGTATTCATCTAAACTTCTCTTCAGAGATGGCTCTGCACTGATGACTGCAGGGCCTGAATGGATTCAGAAGAGATGCCTTGTCTTTTATACAGCTAACATCAGATGAAATTAATTCTCTTCCCCTTTAATGTTCCAGTTCCCCAGAAAGGAATGCAAAGCTCATGGAAACTGGTTTAATTCCCACAATTTCTGAACCAAGCCCAACATAGGGGGAGACAGCCAATGTTAGAAGAAAAGAAACTTCAGCAAAGGGCACAAGTGAGTCCCAGTGACATTTGTCTTCTTACTTATAGATTTCTTCAATAGGTCCACAGCACAGTTAGGAGTCCTTCTACTAGACAAGGCCAAGAAGCATACCTTTCCTGGCTCACCTGGAAATCACATTTAGTTTGGCTTTAAAAATTCTAGCTCCCAAGAGGCTGCAAAATCAGTAAAAAGTTAAAGGGTAACCAAATGCTTCTAAAGCTCCAGATGGCAATAGTTAAGCTCAAAGCAATGGCCTTGCTGCCGCTCATTGTACCAATTCATTCATCTCGAGTAAGTTTGGTGTTGCATACCTACTTCCCTGGGGAAGAGTAAGAGAATCAGAGGAATTGCACAAACTGCCAACTCAGTGCGAGTTCCTCTGCGCTGGGTAAAGGTGGTGCAATCTTCCCGAAGATGTGACAGTTACACAGGAGTGCTCAGTTGCTTAGAAAATAGCACATACCTCAATACAAAAAATTTGAAGATTCATTCCATTCTACTGCAGAGACAACTCCGAACCAGCTGCTCTGTTAGAAGGCAAATGGGGATGTATCTTCCCATTTGCATGATGCCAGTACATAAAAACACTATGCCTCGACCCCATTCTACCAGCTACTGCAGAAACAGAACAAAAGGCAACCCAGCTGCCAGGCGAGAAGCAACAGCTATGTCAGTCCCATGAGGTAAGGCTGTGTCGCTGCACATCGGGCTGCTGAGTGGGCTGCTGGGCTCTCCTCCAGCCCCGCTGCTTTTCTGCCCAAGGAGAGGTATGAGGGCAGATTGTAAAGAGGAGAAATGAGATAAGTTTGCAGGTGTTTACAGGGAGCTTCTCCAGTGGGAGGGGAAGCATGGGAGAAAACCCGAACCCTCCAGTCACTCACCAAACAAACTGAAGATCACGTTACCAGCACTGGTGCATTCCCACAGGCATGCTGTGGGTCTCTGGTGCGCTGCAGAGCGCAGCCCCAAGGCGGGATGATGTGGGTTAAGCATAGAGTGCTATGCCTTAACATGCAGTTTCTCAGCCTTTGTGGTGGGTTTAAGCCTTTGCTACTAGCTTTTATGTTGACTATGTTAGGGTTGGTTTTTTTTTTGTCTAATGAGTTTTCAGCATGTCTTTGTTCCTTGCCAACTCTACACACACACTCACACACACACACTTATACTGTGGCTCACCTTCCAACCAGAAAACCTATTCAAACATTTCTTGGAAGGATTGCAAATAGAAATAGGAGATAAAACACTCAAAGCAGGAAGCAATTGGGTCACTACAGCCCACTACTGTGGCAGCCTTGAGCAGTAAAACCAGCACATGCTATCAAATTAATGGCCAGTCCTGGCAGGCTTCCCTCCCTGGGTTCTACATCCTCCTCTTGGCATCTACTAGTACAGGTGCATCCCACAAAAAGCCATTCCCAGAAATATGCAGGGTTTGTTGTGACCAGTGAACAACACTGGGAAAAGGAGGATTTGATTTCTAGAGATGCTCTTGCAGATCACTACTGGTAGGGGGCATGAAAACAAAGGAAGTATCAGACACCACTCTGTGGAGATAAGCCAGTGATGATGTTCATTAATGCTCTGTCTTGTTTTAAAGTTGAAGAGATACTGCAGCTTAACTTGCTTCCCTTGAGTGGAATTCATCACTGCTAATAGAGCAGAGCCACAGGGTGAGCTGTTAGACATGCACCGGCAAGACCAAACTGTTACTGCATGAAAATCAACCCACACTAATGTCCCTGAAGAACCAAAGCCTGGGTGGAGGATGCGCTTCCCTGCTATGCCCAGCGGGGTTTCTATTTACTAACTAGCTAGAGGGTCAACAGTTCCGTCTTTCTTGACTTTCCACTGTTAGAGTTTGCCTTTATGTCCCTCTGTTCAGCTGCACCCACACAAGAGTAATGTAAAGGAGAAATCACAACACTGAGGCTTCAAAATCCCCAGACAGGGCATTTTGTATGTGTTTGCATGTGCATCCTTAGCAATTCTGTAATACATTTGAAGGAAGAATTTCTTCCCCTCAAAGAACAGAACACTTGTGAAATGATTTGCAAGCCTTGCTTTTATGACATATCTAATAAAATGCAGTGTTATTCCTGCAATTAGGCATACACCAGGTGAGGAGCCTTTCCTGTGATTCGGAGATGAGTTGTAGCTTCAAACTGTGATCCCTTTTGTTTCCTGTGTACTTACATTGCTATATTGCTAAGACTGCCACTGTGCCACACAATGGATCACCTGTTTTGTCCTTGGAGTTGCTGAGGCCTTCGTACAGTGGAGATGTGCTGTGCTCTCTCATCGAGACCTAACTTCTGTTCTTCCCACTTCTTTTCTTTCTTGCAAGTTAAGTCATAAACCAGTAAATAAGATTGCTTGCTTGTTTGTAAGAACTTTCTGTCCATAAATCACTGTGTCTCACCGAAGCTGGCCATCAGTTCTACAGGCAGTGGGACCAAGCATTATGGTGAGCATTACTTGTTTATGTACAATAACTTCTCTTCCTCACCTGCACAAAGTCCTCTGTGGCTTTCAAAGCAAGATCGAATGTTTTGCCAGGAATTTCCCTCTCCAGGAATGAAAACACCCTCAGAATATCTGATTATGTGTTATTTTATCCCAGTTGCATGGCCTCTTTATACATTAAAAAAATCTATGAAAAGCATCAACACAAATACTAAGCATGCAAGCACTCCTTGAAAATCAACCTCAATTTGTAAAATCATTTCCCACAGCTTGATCTTGCAATATGGACTCTTTGAATGCGGATATGTTTAAAGTGAAGAAAAGTAAACTATGAAACCAAAGGATACATGCATAGAAACCTGATTTGCACATTCGTGATAGACTATAAACTCTTTCAGTGCCTTGAAAGCACAGTAACATGTTCACCTTCAAAGAGTACCTAAACAGCGTATATGCCGTGATTGATTATAAGGCTTTTCCTCTTGCAAACATACCATGTTATATGTAAACATTTTCTTCTCTTTTTTTTTAATTTTAAATAAATTAAGTAATTATTTTATCTGAACGTGATTTATTATTTTGAGGCGTAGCTGTCAAACTGCAGGCTGAATCGGGAGCTGCCAACGTTGCGGCTGATGATGTGTTTGTCCAGCACACAGCTTCAAGTAAGGAAAAGCAGCATGCAACCACAGTAAGAAAATTCATTAATCCTCCCAGAATCTGACGTAGAAGTGACGTCACAGGAGATAATTAAGCCAAAGATCTTAATCCTTACTTTCTCAAATCATGAGACAGCTATGGATACATTTTCAGTTCTTCCTACTAAGATGACTGGCAGGTGAAGTACAGCATTTTAAAGCTCCACCACATGAGTTGTCCAGTACTGGTAGGACTATGCATGACTGATCAAGAGTTTTCTGAATTGCCTAGGGAAGGAAAAAAGCACAAATCAGTGACATTTCTGTGGGTCCATGTGCCTCAGTCTCTTAGACATTATCACAAATCACAGTCCTTCTTTCCATCTGTATTAAATTCAACCTCCTGCTCAAGGGAGGGTGAAACTGAAGGACAAGCAGAAGATTCTAAGTAACAGAAGAGACAGTTTTTGCCTGGCTGGGTGGAAAACATCAAAAAAAAAAAAAGAGAAAAGACCTGAAGACAGAAAGCAAAAGCAGGGAAGGATTTGTGTTGCTAAGGAATTTGACCTCCAATCATTCCTTCCACCAAGGGAAATGAGATTGTTTTCTTTCTGTCATGCTACAATACGCAAATCAATCTAACTAGCTGCAAAACATGCTTCTATTGGATATAAAAGATTTCCTTTTATAAAATTAAATAGTAATATTTAGAGAAAGACTCACAAAGGCAGTAGATTGTTTTTCCATCTCATTTAAGTTATGATTTGCCATTATTTACAGATACAAATGATGGCTTTTTATGCAATATTTTGGTAAGAAATAATTAATAATATACTCTGAAGCAAGAAAATGCAGATTATTTTTCAGTACCCAGGAGATTTAGAACATTTTTTTGCAATGGAAAGCCTAACTACTTTTTGTAATTATTTATTTGTGTGCTAGTCTCTTCAAGTGCTTCTGCATTTGTTAATAACTATTCACCACTGATTGTAAGTGGAGTTTCATTACTTTGTTCAGCCCACTATAAAACCTTTTTCAAAAAAAAAAAACCCTCACTGTTTTGTTGTCTGGGAAGGAATGTAATCTTTTTTTCAGCTGACCATGTGGAAATTGGTGACATTATCCCCAAGCTTGGGTGTGCCCGTATATGTATCAGGGAGACAACAGAGACTTTCCGCAATGTCACATATACAGCGATTTCTGGAGTGATACAGTGATGATCTAGAGATGCTGTTCATGTTTGCACCGTATTGAGAAAGCAGGATTGTGACCTAATGTTACTTTTCAGCCACATAAATCATCAGGAGTGCCACTGAAATTATCAGACTGCGTTCAAATGAAAGACAGAAAACTGAGATTAGAGTTCATGTTTACAATTAAGCTTGACAAACAAATTTTAATGATTCCAAGTGCAAAATGCCCAGTTCTGCCATCTTCACTGTGCACCTACCACTTATTCAGATGCTCCAGATGTACTTTGGTATTTACATTCTCTGTCTATATGTTCCTCTCATTTACAGCATACATTGTTCTTCAGTGAGATTTATTATCTTATGGTATCACTGGGGCTCGGATAGGGAACAATTATAATCTTACAAGCTATTATGAAATGATTTCCACTCGTTGGGGCAAGTTGTTTTCAGGAAGAGCAATTATTTCTTGTGGGTTTTCAGTGGCATTCAAACCTTAGCCACAGATTGGCCTCATGTTTGTGTGGGTACAGATCAGACCTAGAATCGGAGGTAGGCAGGACGGGTGCTCAACTGCAGCCTTAAGATCACCTCATCTGTGTTGAGAACTGGTTTAGAATAACTATTCTCATCTGGGCCTTCCTCTACATTGTCAGAAGAGCAGCAGAATAAAAGGGCTCAAATATTCAGAGACCCTGAAGCTTTTGAGTCTTTAGAGGCAAACTTGCAAGTTTAGTGGTTTGCAGATATCTTTTTGAACAAATGCATATTGCATATTGTCAGGATAGAGCTGCTCAGGAATGAGGAAAAAAAAATTGACTAAGTGTTTTTATTGCTGGAAATGTCAGCTGACAAAGTCAAAATGTTCCATAAGTGGCTAGTTGTAGAAACAGCTCTGTCAGAGCACAGGCCTGGCTGAACCCTGCCCCATTTTCCACCAACTCCTCCGTTCACAGGGACTCTGCTCCCTCCCAGGATGAACGGCAGCCGCCGGGGTTTCACTCCGCGTGCAGACAAAACCTGCCTTGGAAATACTGAAATCTCCTGACAATGGGATTAACCTGTCAGCTCAGCTTCCAATGTTTGATCTATGCTAGCAAAAAGTGCTTAGGTAAAAGCTTTAAATTACTATTCACATCCAAGTCCCACTTAGCTCAGTCCCTGCACTTAGGGGAGTGCTTTGAGCTCCCTATCATTGATGGATTGAGGAAACAAACATGCTGCCTTCAGTCAAGTGTCCAGAGTGGACAAGGCAGAGGCACCCAGGGACATCCCTGTGCCTTGTGTCCTTGCTGGGCAGCTCTAGGCAGAGCCCTGCCAGGGCATAGGGCCTTTGCGTTGTCCTACCAGGACTTCTCATTCCCCAAGCCAGCTACCCTGGGAGTCCCTAACAGGGATAGGGGTCAACAATTTAGATATTCCTGTGTCTAAGATGGATACTCTTAAGCAAGCACTTTGCACCTCACCAAGGTCCCAAGACCCTTTGACAAAGGAGGCTGAAGCATCTATATGGGCTTCTCTCTCTTCTGTTGCCCATCATCCCACGGAGTGGTAGTGCACAGATAACTGTTATGACATCTTTTAATCCATAATATTCATACAGGACTTTGGAATCATTGACCTCATTTCACAGTTGAGGGAAAACAAGGTTTGAGAACTGCAATGAGTTTTTCCCCAAGGTCACCCATGAGCCACTGGCAGAGGCAGAAGAGCCGTCGGTTGCCTGAATCCCAGGGCAGTGCTCTGTGCAGGAGAGCACATCACCCCCCAAAACCGATTTGGTGCAGACGTCCAAGCCCTGCTCAATCTATCTGGGTTGCAAAAGGAAGAATATAAACAGGGGATCTGCAAATTCCTGCTTTCCATCATATCTCTCTGAGGCATGACTTGTGCCTGCATCAGCTTTCTTAAAGGCGTCATAATCTAATAGAAAGGAGCAAAAAAGCTGATCTGGCTGCTGCTGAAAGATGATAATCCAGAAACAATTAGGTATCTATCCACCCTTCTTTGTTAAAAGCATGAATGGCACATGTGGGGAACATACCCTCAGATGGCTGGAAAAATGAATTGTCTATTTTTACGGATCTTTTATTTAAATCTTGCAAGTAGTAAGAAAGCAATTTTAATAAAAAATGCTATGCGTAGAAGAATTGCTGCTTTTCATCTGAGAAGTGGCAAAGTGAAGAGTTTTCTTTATTTTTACTAATTTTCAATTTGATGCAGATGTGATTCCAATGCTAATTATGCCCCCCACTGTCTCTATGCTCCAGTGAAATGTGACTCCCTGATGTTTCTCATTGTCTTTTGTTTACAATTATAAGAAGTTGATAGAAATCATCTGGTTTTTGCTTCTGTACTGCTGTGGGATTTGTACAGCAGGAACCTGTCAAACTCATGACCTGTAGCACGAGAAACTGTAGCCAATTCAGGCTGCAGTCACAGCTGAAATCTTAGCATTGGACTGTTTCTCTCTCAGTCGTGGCATGTCTGTGATGAAACAGTAAGGGGAAACAGTAGGATCTTCACGAGTTAATTTTGATGCCCAATTTTGCTAAATATCTTGCTTAAGGCTTCTTTTTCTTTTGCCTCAGTTTTCTCCTGGAAAAAAAAAGAGATAAAATGCAGATGTGCTGAGAGCATCATTTCATTAATGTTTCCAATGCTTTGAGACAGGCTAGACACTGAAGGATTCTCTCAGCACCTACACATTTATCTCCAGAACCAAGATCCATTAAATGAAAATGTCTGGTGACCTGCTTATGATATTGCCCAGTCTGGACCATCTGTGGATGTATTTGCATTTGCTGGAACTGTATGGCTATATGAGGCATCTGTGCATCAACCATGTGTCTTAGGGACAAGCAAAATTTACGTTTTAGGAAGATAAATAATTGAGTTCACCTTTAATTATATATAATGTATCTGGGCATCTTGTACATACACATGCAACTGCAATCTTTGTACTGGCAATGAAAGCATTACCAGGAAAAGCCATCTGGATTTCAGTGCTGTACAGAAACCATTAGACAAATACTGGCTAATGCAATTAATTCTACTACTTTGAAGTGAAATATGTGGTAAAATTAACAATGTCAGATTGCCTTCTGCACAAAGGAACAAGATAAGGCTTTTTTCCCTAGTTCCTGAAGATTTTTGTCCTACTTTTCCTTAAACTTCACCCCTTTCCTATAGTTCCCAGTTCCTCTGCTATTCCCAGTGTTTCCCTCTTCCCAGCTGGGGCTCTTCATAGTGTGAGGACCAGCACACGGTTGTGGCAATGGTGCTGTTGATGCCATTGCTGCAGAGCCAACACATGAGATGCTGGGCTTTGTGACGCCTGCTCATCTGGAGGGATGGGAGCCCCAGTTACAGCTGCGAGATGCTGGCGGACCTTTACTCACCTTGCTCTTGCACTCTCCCACCGATTTTCACAATACAGTTGGGAATTTAATGTCTCAGAGCTATCTCTAATGCTTCATCAAATGTAGCTAAAAAAAATCTAAGGGAGTTAAAAGGTTTTTGAGAGAGTAAACAATAGGCAGCTGTACAGATGGACAGACAGGTAGACATAGATAGATGGATGAATGCTGCAAACTCATCTATTTTCTTAGGAAACCAAGGTAGCACTAGGAAAAAGCTGTTCATAGACTAGTCGAATATGTACATGTCAGCAAATGAACACTTACTTCGGAGTAGGAGCTTTAAAACCTTCACTGTGAAGCTGATCTCTGCACAGGCTGGCAGAGACCAGTGATGGATGTGGTGGCAACAACCTTGTGACTTGTCACAGGAGGCGGAGGGCAGAGCTGTATGGAGATATGCTGCTGTATCTCCATGGCAGATGCAGGGAGATACTAGGTGATTCACGAATTCTTGGGGTTTTCCCTGAGTTAGCTCCCTTGAATTCTCCAATAGCATGTCAGCAGTTGCCACAGATAATTGTCACAGATACATACCTACATTACCAGCCTTGCCTGTAGACGTAGAGAGGACAGAAGAAAGCTGCTTCTTGCATTCGGAGCACTTGCAACCCATGCCACTCAAGGTACCCATTCAGTGTACAGGTCCTGTGTCCAGGAGCAGGCTCATGTTCTTGAGGTCACAGGCTGACATGGACACCATCAACATGGAAATCAACCCGCAAAAACAAGGCTGAGGCTTAGGCATGTTGCTCCACGGAAAGTGTATCCTGACATTTAGTCTGCTGGTTGTACACCTTGTGGTACAAACCTGTTTGTACGAAGTCCAGCAAGGGGAAAAACTGCAGGGTTGGACACTGGGAGTCCCTAGTGGAATTTGTCTCAGCTCAGCATCTTTGGCCACCTCTGACTGTTCACAGTTACTTTACGCAAAATATGAATATTAATACCATCTAATAATAACAATGATGATGTTAGTAGCTGCATTTCATAGGTTCAGTTGGGAGCACAGATAGCCAGCTTGGGTATCAAAGTCAGAACTGGATAAAGCTTGCTTAGGTTCCAACTTACTGGAAAAATGTGGCCGTTAGTGTTTGAAAGTAGACAGACATTCACATGACCCTCTGTTTTGGCATGTTCTTCCTTCAGAAGAAACCAGGGACTGAGCCAATATGATGAATGAATCACTTCAAATCACTAGAGGGTAAATCTGAAAAGATTGCAGCTTCATGTTGCAACAGGCAATCATCCACACTTTTCCACTGCTAACCCCCCCTGAGACTGGAGGCACAAACAAATTCACTGCAGTTTCGCACTGGTGGTATGAGTTTAAATTTAATGGGTAGTTGAGATTTAAGCTTCTGTAAATAAAAGGAGAAAGTCAGTCACACGGCATCTTAAACATACTAATGTACAAATATTTTGTGTTCATTTTTCCACGAGCCATTTGACATGTGACAGGCATTTTTTCATAACCTGAAGTTTATGGCTATGCATTTCTGACAAATCTACATTTCTGTGCTGCTCTCCTGCCATTACAACCAGTTAGTAGCAATGAATGACTGGTTTATGGCAACAATTAGTCAGGCAGTGTCCTCCTTTGCAAGCACCAAGGATGTCAACAATCCTTGCACCGCAGCTGGTTCTTCCTCTCACTATAGAGCCACCAGAAATGGCAGCATGTGTCAGTGTCTTTGTTCACACTGCACCCCAGTCAGTGGTTTGACCTTCAGAAGGCCTGTTCCACTTGCCTCTATAGCCTGCTTCACCAGGAACAGTGCTTAGTGGAGCTAAATGTTTTGTGCCCCCACAAACATGGATTTGAAGCCTCTTTCACCTCAGAAAGAGCACAGCAAAACTGGGGCTCTCCAGCTATACCCTTTGCAGTCTGTAGGGAGGGAGGGGAAATGAAGAGGTAACTAGAAAAGACAGTTCTGTTAGAACAGGATCCCTGCTGCTGGTAAGAATACCAAATATGTGACATTTGAGGGGAAAGTGAGTTCCAGTAGCTCAAGTATTATCAGCCCCTCCTGTCACATCCACCTGCTGCTGCCCTCCTTCAGACCTTTCACCGTCTGGTGGCTTGATGATTTCCCCTGTGGTCCCCAGTGCCGCTGGCAGCCTGATGTGACCCTCTCCTGCCCTCCCTGCCTTTCCTTTTAAAAAACATGCCCCTTTCTGTTGGGAAGCAACCACTTAGGAGCTGGTCACATCAGGGAGGTGGCTCCAATTCCATTTCTGAAGTCCTAACAACACCTTCAGGTCAAACCTCACCAATTTTTGGGATCTCTCATGTTGCCTGACACAAGCATCCAGCCACCCAGGCAAAGCCATCTGCTGCAGTCCAGGTAAGGCTCACAAAGTCAATTAAATTGCAAGAGGAGACAGAGCTCAACCTCATCCCTTTTACAAACACGGGTGAAGCAGTGGGGCAGAAGCAGGTTGAGTGGGCATGTGAACCCAGGCCATGCCTCCAGATGGACATCCACGCACCAGGAGGGCTCCGAGTGTCTGTGCAGGGTGCGCAGCCTGAGCCCAACCAGCACAAGCCAAGAAAGATGGTGCAGAATGAATGCTCTTTTAATTAATGGAAAATTAATATCTACTGAGGTTACTGAGCAACTGGGGACCCCTGTTCCAGGAACTGACAATGTCTTATTTTGCAATTTTGGACAGGACTTCTCTGTGTTGCTATTAGTTCATTTGCAAACACACAGTACTCAAACAGGACATTTGTAATCCATGTAATGCAGAGCATTTTACAAAGGACAGTAAATGCCATGGCTCTTACTTGACCAGTGGGCACAAAGAGGCCCAGAGACTTTAAACGAGTCGCCCAAGGTCGAACAACAGCTCAGTGCCCCATCTGGTATGCCAGATCTCCAAAGCCATGTAATAATCCTTTATTCACTAGATAGCATTGCCTGCCTAAAGTCAATATAATGATATTCACTAATGAGGTTGCTAAGTTTAATTAAAGCTGGTAGAGTGCATTACATAGCAGGAATGAAGCTATTGTTTCATTATTGTATATTATAATAATTACAGAATAGCTAGACTTCTGCATTAACCACAGAAAAAGACTACTCAAATTCTGTGCCCTGTAAATTTTTAGACACATCACACAGGAATTGCAATGGACACAAGAACTGGTGCTTTCAGTGTCGTGGTTAAGTGCTTGCTTGATATTGGCTTGGCTTATTAATTACTGTATTTTTTAATAAAGGTTTTAAATAAATGTAGCTAAGAATGAAATACTATTCACTAAAAAGACTAGTTCCTTCAATCTCCGACTTGTTACTGAGGGTCTGTTGTGCTGTATATGCTGATACATCATAAAATACTTGGGGGTGGAGAGACTTCAAAATACTGGAATACGAGTTATGCATTGTTTCATTTTTGAATAAAAGACTCGACTCTGTTTCCAGTTCAAACTGACTCCTAGCTGGAAAATATAAACAGAATTTAAAGGAAAGCTGAAGAAAAAAATGGCTAAAATTGGAATAGAAGTTTTCTAAATTACTCTATTTGGGTCTGTCTAGACCTCCATTATAACTTTACAATTGCATTACTACAGAGTGACCTGTGGTTTTTTTGCCAGATGAATTTCCCTGAGGACCAGATTTTGATCCTGTATGTGTACCCTTAAAGAAGATAAATATAATTTGCACAGGAAGATCTACAGTCTTGGCTCATACTAAGCAGCACCTTATTCCACAGAAATACTCCCTAAGACTTTACAGTAAAAGCATGTGGAATAGTATTGCACAAGTCTTGTTTTTCCTGTAGTAGCTAACAGCACAGGCAATTAGAAACTGCAAAGAAGTCTTCCACCCTGTGTGGAGTCAATGTTCACACGCTTTGACCCTCCGTGATAAGGCGACATCCTTAAAGCCTAAAAATACTTTTCATATTCACTACCCTTTTTGTTTGTCTCCTTTCCTCTCATCTATATTGCAAAAAGGGTAAGACTTCCTATTTCTGTATGACTGCTCGAATTGTTCTTGGTTCACAGCTGAGCCCCAGACATTCGTTGTTTCTCCTAGGCCCTCTGTTTTTAGCAGGTCCCTTTATTCTCCACACATATTGGATCGTTTCAGTCTTACAGTGACTATGGTCAAATACCGTGCAGACAGAAGCATTCACAGGCATGGGAATAAAGAATTTCATATTCCTGGGTTCACAGAATAACTGCCTGCTCATGACAGATAAGGATGTGTGCTCGTGTATGTCGTACTGCTGGGTTTGCTCCTCTAGGTACACCTTTAGGTGTGCAGTGTCTTACCAGCTCTCTTGAAAGGCCAGATTGGAAACCCAAGAACCACGGCAGCAAACTCCCCACTGATTCTCGATAGCTTTGAGTTAGGCACAGAATTTACAAAGGTAGCTCTTTTAATAAGCCTTTTCAGAAGCACTAAACTTTTTGGCATAAAAATATGCTGTAGTCTCCATTTTCTACAAAGAGGTGTAAGTTCAGTGTAGACCAACACATGGGACAGAAATACTCTGTAGATTCCAAACATCTCAAAGCAATCCACAGAAAATGTGGAAAGCCAGAGCATGTCCCTCCAGCCCCTGAAAGGAGGCAGAAAGCGAGGCAGGGACTCTGTCTCCAACAAAAGGGTTGTATGATGGTGCAACATTCAGGTGTGCTTTTGCAATGCGTGAGCTTAGGCTCCCAAGTGGGATTCAGGTGCCTCACTGATATTTCCAGTATCTGCATCCCAAAGTCAGAGTCTCAAAATCCACCCAGTTTCTCAGTCCTGTCTGATTTTGCAAGCTAATATCCACTTCCAATATTTTTTTGGCAGAGGCAAGGCTAGTAAACACACCCTCGGGAGGCCAAAGTCCTCATGGGTGATGAGAAGTCCCTTTTACGTGGTCACCCTCTTTGGCCTCATGAGATCAGGCGTTTGGACAAGTGCATCCTTATTTCCAGAACCATCTGTGGCCACAGCTCTGCACAGCTCCCTGAGTCACGTGGCGCTGAAGACCCCATGGTAGCAACGCCATTTTCCCCCATGCATCTGATCAGGGGATCCACCGGGGACATGGGAGTGTCAGTGCCTGGTCTCATGGGTGTATGAAACCCATGGCTAGTGCATCTTCAAGGAGAGATCCTGGAAGCATCCTACTCTTGTAAGCAGTGAGGTCAGATGAGGATTACCTGGGAAAAGCGAGACCCATGGTGCTGGCGGCTTTGGAAGCACATGTCTCTCACAGGGAGACAACCACCACCATTTTCTGCAAGAAAGGGCTGTTCTAGCTCTAGGGCTGAGCTCACGAATCAGTTTAATGCCAGATCCACCCCCTTTCCTTAGCGCTTTGTTTCCTATCATCTATTTTAGGCAGTGCCTGATCGGTGTGGCACCTCTCTCAAACCCCATTCGCAGGTGCCCGTCTCACCCCATGAGCTCAGACCTCTCACCGAGTTTCTTTTCCAGCAGGAGAGGCTGTGCTGCAGGCAGATGTAACCTCAGATAGATCTGGGAGGGCGGATGAGGCAGGAGGCTGCCAAGCGGGGCTCGTGCTTGGTGCCCGACCCTCACCAGCTCTGCGCATCCCGGCGGTAAATTCCAGAAGGGCACCGGAGGTCACAGAGCCGGCCCCAACCGCCTGTTGGAGCCAAACCTTCCTTTGCTGCCGAGATAGCTATCAGCCAACCTGCAGCCCATCTGATGGAGCAGTGCGTTTAATCCTGTTACCTAAACATAAGAAATTGAGTAGTCTGTCACGCTGAGCCAGGAAAGGGGGAACTTCAGCAATTTGTGTTAGTGCAGGAAACGTTTCTGTGCCAGTGGCAAAGCCACGTCAACCCACAACCAAAGACAAGCTTCCAAGAATGATGACGATAACATCTTGTTAGCAGCAAATACAGAGGCTTAATTTAATTAATTACAACATAGCAGCTTTTCAGAACGTCTGAGAAACCTCACTGGAAATTAAATACAGTACAAAGGATAGGAAAAGTAAATCTGTGGATATAAAGCAGGGGAAATTCCAGGTATCCACTCTTTTCTTATTCTAACTCTGTTCATGCTTCCCCGTACTTGGTCTTCTCTTACTTTCAGCTTCTCCTAAAACTGATTGCATTTTTACCAAGATGAAAGGGAGAGAGGGAAAATGTTGAAGAAGAGATAGATCGCTCGTAACGGTATACTATTGGGGCAAGGTCTGTTTAGCGTAATATTAAGGTTGGCCTTGGTGAAAGTGTTGATCTGTGACCTGGAGGAAAGCCTGGAAGCAAAACAGGCTAAAGCGGGCAAAGAACCAGTAAAACAGTTTAATTGAGAGTGTGTGAGGAATGGATGGATCTCAAATTGCACAGACATTTATCTCAGTTTTTAATGATTTATCTAGCCAGGTTATGGATAGAAAGTCGATGCAAACAGACACTTTTCTATGTTTTTCAATGCTTCCTGTTTTCAGTCAGATAGAGGATTTGCAGAAACGAATCTTCTTATGGTATTTCCAGATCATTTTCATAGCTAGAGCCACAAGCAAGCAGCCATAGTAAAGACCCATGTATGTATGTGGCCATGTCCTAAGCTCAGAAAGACAATATCTTGAGTTTCATTCCAGCTCTGAGTAAACATCCATACTGGTTATTATGCTATCTGAGGGCTTCTGCATTTGTTTCTCATTCCATCCTAAGACTGGGAAGAAAACTCCTGTCAGACTTACATCTCAATTACTCAATATCTTGTTCTTCAGAGCTTGATTTTTATAAGAGGAGCAAGATGTTGCAGTGAAGGTAAGGATCCAAGAGGGAATTTAAATTCATGACAGTTGTGATACAAGAAATGTATTATAGCTGGATTATTTTTTCTCCTGAAATCAAAAAAGCAGAATAAAATGCAGACAAAAATGTTTTGCTAGAACTGGGCCACCAATAGTTATTTCTTCCAAGCTAAGCCTTCACCTACAGAGACTATTCAACAGCAGCACAGAGGAAACCTTTTCTTACATTGCACAATACCTCCAATAGACCCATCTCTTGCAAGTAGGTGACTTTGCACATAAGAAAAAATACTTAAATCCATAGGGTAAATTCTGATTTGGATATTTTGCTCTTCTTATCTATGCTGTGGAGCTAAATTATGGCAATAATGAAGCAGAACATGAAATATTATGACTGTAACTTTGGATGGCACTTGTTTTTGCAATGTTAACCACATGTGCTGTTTTAAAACCAGCTATGGGTAGATGGCTCCATACATATGAAATGTCACCACACTAATGCTATCGGTTCTAATTGGCCAAATAATGAACGATTGCGGAGTCTGTACTCTCAGCATGCCTGGAGGGCAACTCTTCCAAAGCAGAGTTAAGACACATTGCCAGGGCACCAGCTGCATAGGAAAAAGCCTGCTAGGCTGCACTGACTCAATATCCAAAGGGAAGAGTACAAACACCCAAGACGATTCAGCACAATCTCCCTCGGAAGATCTACATTGATCTAAATAAATTTCTTAGAGAGGTCTCTGACTGAGTTGCCAACCCTCGGTGTAATTCAGCAAGGTTTAGAATCAGATTCAAGTTTCTCCCCATCCTTATTATTTTACATTTTCACACAAGGCTTCGTGATTATCAGTTTGGAACATTAAAATGCAAATGATAGAGGAAGCAATACATATTTAAATGTACAGCGTCAGCTTGATATAAAAGCTCTTCTGGAATAGAATGATACTATTTTCTTCAGCAACGTCTAAAAGTGGCAAAATAAAAATGAAAGGGGGAAAAAAACTTCAGGCCTATTTGCATTCATGCTTTATTGGTCATGCTGAAAGAAAAAGCTTAGTAAGCTTGGAGTGGGGGAGCAGGGGGAGAAAAACAGTCATTAGTGTAACTGCAATCCGCAGCTAACTCTGAGACTTCCTAGGCAGCACGAGGGGGAGGAGAGCACGCCAGGAGCACGAGATTTGAAACAAAGGTAACCTCCTCCCTGCAGAAAAACAAAGAGGAGCTTTGACTTGTCTTCTCTTTGTCACTTCTGGAATCAATATCCTCTTCACGTAAAAACAAAGGAGAAAGGGTGAAGAAAGGACAAAACCAGGGCAGAATGCAGAAAGCCTCTCTGCCTCCTATCCCATCCTTGAGGGATGCTCTGTTATTTTCCAAATTTAACTTCTGGCTGAGGAGTGACAGAAGGTCACTGATTCTCACGATGCTTTTTTTCAAAGCTTGCATGGTTACCAGGGCTATACAGATTGTTTCCCATTTTACTTTTTTAATAGCACTTTCCCACTGCCATATTCAGTGTTTCCTGAAGAGAAAAACCAAGATTTTGAAAGTGTGGAAGATATCTTTCATAGCCTAAAGCTGCAGCTCACAGCTGTGTGCCTGTGCATTCTCCATTTTCACTTCAGACTCAACATCAGGACCTCAGCATTTAATGCTGTGGTAAAGGAAGCAGGTGGCTGAGCTGTCACTACAAGCCATTTCTGCCCCCTTTCCTCATGCTGCCATAAAATATCCATGCTAGCTCCACTTGCCTCCTCAGGGACAGTTCTGCTTCCCACAGAGGGACTGTGGAATTGGGCTGTGTTTTAGCACTAGTAGGTATGAATAAGGATTGCAGACAGTCCCAAGAGGTAGGTCTGTATTTAGTCTCTAAACTCCGTGAAGCTGAAGAGCATCTGGACACAGGCCTGGACTGGCTCTCTGTTGTGGATGAACTGACAAAGTCATCAGAAAACCTAATTCAGTTCCCCACTCCGGCATCCACACATGCAGGCATACACACAGGTACAAACAGTCCTTTTCAGGTAGAACTTAAATCGGTTCCCAGAATTTAGTCTTAACATGTTGTCAAAAATGTTTTTGCTGGAGGAGTTGTGCCTGTGTTAGCTTTTGGCAAGATAGTGAGGAGAGATGGGAGAGTAACACCCTTGGTTGAGGGAGCTAATGAGTTGGCAAAACTGCTATCATGTGGACCAGTCCCTAGTGAGAGCAGAATTACGAGCTTTGAAACTTGTAAGCTGTGCAAGTATTTACATTTCAATTATAACAGCACTGAAATCCAGAAGATTACAGCAAAACAAAAATGAAAAAAAAATAGGAAACTTCCCTCTTTTTATAAAGTCTGAAATTCTTACAGGCTAAATTAAAATTTTGGCAAATTCCAAAAGGGAACATAAACGATTCCTACAGGTCAGATCATCTTGAAATGGGACTGTATTACTTTCACAATTTCTAAGCTGCACTTGTTTCTAAGTTGCGGATAATCAAGCTGCAAAGTGAAATTAGCTTGTTAGAGCCCACAGCTTGTGTTTCCCTTTATTACCACTCAGGCCGTCTTGTGCTCACTCCAGGGCTGTGGTCACTACGCCAGGGCTGCAGCCAGCGGCCGTGGGTGGGTGCTGGGAGGGGAGCTTTGCTCTTCTCTCTGCTGTTCTTTCCCTTTAGAGCATGGAAAGCTTCTGAGCTTTATGTCTCTTACCCTTCAAAAAGTCATCTTCCATCATGCCGATTTATTCTTTTAAATAGAAATTCATTCCAAATAGTGTCACCCACTCCTCCACCCTGTCCCCATGCTGGCATTATGCAAGTAAAAGGCCGCCTGTTCCCCACTGTCCAACCTCCGGTCTCTTCACCAGGGTCCCCCACCTCGACTCAAGGCAAGCAAAGCTTGCTGCTCTGGGATTCCAGCTTCCTGTGCCAGTACATGCATCACACTGGAAATTATTACAAGCGTGAGTTAAAATAGCCCATGAAAACATATTAAAAAGCTCTTCTTCATTAGCTGAATGTCAACAACATGGGAATGGTCACCAAAGGGAATCCAGTGCTGCAGCCCAAAAGATCCAGTCTGTTAGCTAATGCCTTTCCGGAGAAGACGCCGTCCCAAAAGAAAGTCAGTTACTTATTTGTGTTCCAGTCATTAAGAGTCAAACTGGATAGACACCATAACTGTTTCCTTGTAGATGAATAACCTCCTTCCAAAACACATTTTGGTTTGGGCTGTTCTGTCTTTACAGTTTCTTATTAACTGCTGGTAATAAACTTCCTTCTGAGACCTAATTACAAATAGCACTGCCTAGAGTGAGGTTTGATAGCAACAGAAGAGGTCCTTCCTGTTTTCTTCACCCTAGAGCATTCTCACAGACCAGGGATCATGGTGGTATTACCCTTCATTTCTACTTACACCTTTTTTCCTTCATAAGCTGAGCTTCTTATATATCTGGATATGAAGTCCGTATGTCAATTTGGCTTTTCCCTGGCTGTTCCTTAGTTTGCAGGGTTTTCATGCATCCACTCATCTGGGTGTCTTCTGCAGCATTTCCCTTCCAGTAATCTAATCCTGGTCCTTGGATTCACATCTCCTGAGCTCTGCAACCACCTTGTTTGACTTCTGCTTTATTTCCTTTACATCTTTTGAAGATCTATTTTATTTTCTGTTTCCTACCTTGCTGCTGTTCTCTCCACTCAGTAAACTCAGTAACTTGCTTCCAGTCCAAAGAGCAATGGAAATGAACAAAAGTCTACCTCATATTTGTCTAAGAAGTCTCCAGAGGTGGAGTTAGCAGCAGCATTAGTAAAATGGAGCAAACTACTGTTAACTGAAACCACTCTGTAATCCCATGTTACCCCACCTTAACAGCAATAGAGGAGACAATGAGGTTCATCAACAGCCAGAATGTACAATTGGGGCACACATTTGTACACAGAGGAGCACAGAGAGTTTGGTACCAATTCTGTTATACATCCTTGCTGCAGAAGAGTGCCTGTTTTCATAAATATCCCATTGCAGTTTCTCCAAGACTCGTAAAATATGGGTAAACTGTGGTAAATCTCATCCTCAGGGTGCAGATTTGGTAGAAATATGGTCTAGGTAATAATTAAGGATAGCTAGGTAATAATTAAGGATAACCTGAAGCCAAACTAAGTGTTTCTCTAGCTTTCCAGGATATAGGATGAATAGGATATCTGGAGCTGCCTAACAAAGCATTAGGTTTGTAGTGTGCATGATAAGCTGATAGAGATCTAGTCACACAATACCACTGAGACCTTGATTTTTAAAGAAGAGACTAGGTGTGTATATGGACAATAAAACCACTCATGGTTAGACTAGATAAGCTCGGAGTTTTTAAGCAGGGATACAAAGCTTCATGCTTCTGTGGGTAAGGCAATGAGGGAAGAGGGGCCCAGGAAAGTTGGTCCATATTCAAGGAGCACCTCCTCCAAGCTCAGCAGAGATGCATCCCGATGAAAAACAAGTCAGGCAAAAAGGCCAGGAGGCTGGCGTGGATGAGCAAGGAGCTCCTGGACCAACTGAAAGTGAAAAAGGAAGCCTATAGAGGGTGGAAGTGGGGACAGGTAGCCTGGGAGGACTACAAAGAGGCTGCGCGAGTGGCCAGGGATAAGGTAAGGAAGGCCAAAGCCCTGGCAGAACTGAATCTGGCCAGGGATATAAAATACAACAAGAAGAGCTTTTATAGGTACGTAGGGGACAAAAGAAAGTCCAGGGTAAATGTAGGCCCCCTCCAGAAGGGAACTGGTGTCCTGGTTACCCAGGACATGGAGAAGGCTGTGATTCTCAATGACTTTTTTGCCTCAGTCTTCACCGACAAGAGTTCCTGTCCCACCGCCCAAGCTGCAGAAGGTGCAAGCAGGGACTGCGAGAATGAAGAACTGCCCATTGTACTCGAAGAGCAGGTTCGGGATCATCTGAGGAACCTGAAGGTGCACAAGTCCATGGGTCCTGATGAGATCCATCCGCGGGTCCTGAGGGAACTGGCGGATGAAGTTGCCAAGCCACTGGCTATCGTATTTGAGAAGTCGTGGCAGTCTGGTGAGGTCCCCGATGACTGGAAGAGAGGGAACATAACCCCAATTTTTAAAAAGGGGAATAAGGAAGACCCAGGTAACTACAGGCCGGTCAGCCTCACCTCTGTGCCTGGCAAGGTCATGGAGCAGATTCTCCTGGAAACCATGCTAAGGCACATGAAGAGCAAGGAGGTGGTTGGAGACAGCCAACATGGCTTCACCAAGGGCAGATCGTGCCTGACCAATTTGGTGGCCTTCTATGACGGGGTGACGGCATCGGTGGACAAGGGACGAGCAACTGACATCATCTACCTGGACTTGTGCAAAGCTTTTAACACTGTCCCGCACAACATCCTTCTCTCTAAACTAGAGAGACATGGGTTTGATGGACGGACCACTCGGTGGATAAGGAGTTGGCTGGATGGCCGCACTCAGAGAGTGGTGGTCAACGGCTCAATGTCCATGTGGAGACCAGTCACGAGTGGCGTCCCTCAGGGGTCCATGCTGGGCCCGGCCCTGTTCAACATCTTTGTCGGCGACATGGACAGTGGGATAGGGTGCACCCTCAGCAAGTTCGCCGACGACACCAAGTTGTGTGGTGCCGTTGACACGCTGGAAGGGAGGGAAGCCATCCAGAGGGACCTTGACAGGCTGGAGAGGTGGGCCCGTGCCAACCTCATGGAGTTCAACCAGGCCAAGTGCAAGGTCCTGCACCTGGGTCACGACAATCCCAGGCACAAATACAGGCTGGGCAGAGAATGGTTTGAGAGCAGCCCTGAGGAGAAGGACTTGGGAGTGCTGGTGGATGAGAAGCTTAACATGAGCAGGCAATGCGCCCTTGCGGCCCAGAAGGCCAACCGCATCCTGGGCTGCATCAAGAGAAGCGTGGCCAGCAGGTCGAGGGAGGTGATTCTCCCCCTCTACTCTGCCCTGGTGAGACCACACCTAGAGTACTGTGCCCAGTTCTGGAGCCCCCAACACAAGAAGGACATGGACCAGTTGGAGAAGGTCCAGAGGAGGGCCACGAAGATGATAAAAGGGCTGGAGCACCTCTCTTATGAGCACAGGCTGAGAGAGATGGGGCTGTTCAGCCTGGAGAAGAGGAGGCTCCGGGGAGACCCGATAGCGGTCTTCCAGTACCTCAAGGGGGCCTACAAGAAAGATGGGGAAAGGCTGTTTAGTAGGGCCTGTTGCGATAGGACGAGAGGTAATGGTTTTAAAATAGAGGGGAGTAGATTTAGATTAGAAATTAGGAAAAATTTTTTTACGATGCGAGTTATAGAACACTGGAACAGGTTGCCCAGAAAGGTGGTGGAGGCCCCATCTCTGGAAACGTTCAAGGCCAGGCTGGATGAGGCTCTGAGCAACCTGATCTAGTTGGGGATGTCCCTGCTCCTTGCAGGGGGGTTGGACTAGATGACCTTTGAAGGTCCCTTCCAACCCTAACCATTCTATGATTCTATGATTGGCAGGTAGGTTGCAATATTTCTATTATGAGTAGCTGCAGTTCAATCACAGAGCACAAGTACTGACCCCACTATGCTTGGAACCAAGAGGGTATGATGGTATCCTTCACCATTGAGGACCTCCAGGCTTTGATGGTTTGGGGACTGATTGCCTGTATCAAGTAGCAACACCATACTTTTCTCCCTGCAGCCGGATGTGGCTTTTGCTCCCAGGTAGCTTATGTTTTCTCTGGGAAATGCTCTTAAGTCTGTTTTGCTTTTCATTGCAGGATCCAGCTCTGTTTCCCAGACACGCAGGGAACGGGCCCAGTGTGTCACAGGGAGACATGTCAGCCTATGCATTAGGTGGCCAAATGGGCTAGCTCAGATCCTTTTATACTTCTTTAGTCAGAGGAGACACCCAGGCTTAATGACCCCAGGGAGGTTCCCATGAGCCAGGGGGAGTCTGGCCCCTCAGCCAGCACACAAAGGAGTTCACCTCACCCAAATGTACCTGACCAGAAGCGAGACCTCTCATCTAAACGAGTGTCTGAACTGCCTCTATAGCCAACGGCAATGGAGGAGGCAGCTCTGTCTGATTCATCCTCTTTTAAGCCAGGTATACGGGTAGGTGGGATGAATCACTGTCTGGCACTGCCTCCATTGACTGCAGAAAGAATTAGGCAACTAACTTAGGTCAGATGCTTCATTTCTAAGTGAGTAAAATTAGGTTAAATTAATCCCTCCCTGTGCTGCACTGTAGTGGTGAAAGCTAATGATTGCACATTATTTGAAGAGAGAGATTGTTCCTCACCTCAGTGAAATAAAATCACTCTGTTATTTGTTTTCCAGCTGTGCTATTTGTTCTGATGGGTGGATCACTGCTCTCTAATACAGCAGGTAAAATGAGAGGAGACATCTAAATCACTGATGCAATATTGTTTGTCTCTTATTGCTGGTCTCTCATCTCTCACAATGTGTTCTGTTTCTTGAAGCCCTGGGCATTGAAAACAAAAATGATAATATCATCTTCCTTTTTTAATATAAACCAGAAGTTTATGCTTCTAGTCATCTGGAAAACAAGCATGAAAAAGCATGATTGAAGTGTGCAATACAAGAAAAAAGAAAGTCAAATGCAAATAAAAAGTACGCAGGATATACTACAAAAGAAGAACTTTCCTTTATTTTAACCTGGTTTTCAAGTCTGACCCAAGATTTTCTTCCTTTTGCTTTCAGTGGTTTTGCAGATGATCCATACATCTATAAAAGACCAGAATAAACCCTAAGATTTCTTGCAAACTTATAGTTAACTAGAAATGGTCTCAAGCTGTAGTATCCATTATAGCATGGTCAATGAATGGCACCAAAAACATTAGCTTTGCCACCTGTTCCTTCGTGATCTGGACCCTCCAGGATTTTCCTTCTATTTTCTTTCACACACAAGGGCCACGAGCAAAGCTCAGAGACCATCTCTGGCTGTTGCTTATTAATTGGGCTATTGTGTGGAAATAGAAGAGAGTTCAAAAAGGTTCCTTAGCCTGTTGTGTTTCCCTGCACTGCAACAGATGCAACCAAGCTTACATGGGTCCCCAGTCACATGGAAGAGTCACACAGCAGTCAGCCAGACAAGATAGTCCTACTTTGACTTGTTACCTCATTAGTTATCCATCCCTTCAGGCCACAAGGCTCCTATCATCAACTGCAGGTCAAAATCTTTTCCCCCTCAAAACACAAAAATCTTCTATTTTATTTCAGCAAGTGACTTAGGGTTCTGTCCAAATCTTGAGGAAGCAAGTGGAAGTAAGTTTTTAATAATGAGAACTAATGAAACAGTGTACTTCAGGTACTGAAGGATGATTCAATAAGGCACAACCGTCTCCATAACAAGCACCTTTCTTCACTCAGGGAGCTGGTGGAGGGAAAACACGCAGAAGTTCAATTCTCAGTTTGGAAGCAAAACTTTGTAATCATAGGGATGATGGAGTAGGAGTCAAAAGGGTTTCTCTTACTATTTTGCTGACTTCTAAGTAAGATTGTTGGCATGTATCATATCTTAAAATGAAATTAGGAAAATAATTTATGCAGAAGGAATGTACATATCACCCTGAGGTTAGAGATTCAGGACTCACACCTTGACGGTTGACTTCTGTCTTACTTGAGCAAGTGGCTGCTCTCTCAGCCTTCATTAAATAGCTGCACTTGAAATGGACGTATTCCACTCCGTCTTTCACGGATAGTGGATGTTTTAAATCGTCTTTGAAACACTCTGAAATTCTGCAAGGCAAGGAATTATTCACAGTGCAAAGTATGACTAATGTTTGTGTGAGTCATCGACAGTGTTACCAAAGATAGTTTTAGAGAAACGAATATGTACAAAATAAGGCTGATCCTGCAAAACCCAAAGATCTTTTGCTATGTGCGTGGTGGATGTGAGCGCACCAAATGGTGTGCTGGGATTTTCCCAAGTGACAGCCTTCTTCAGTCTGCTTCTGCTGCCCAGGAGGGAAAATGCTGGCTGCTGGGCCAAGGCAAAGTGCTTTGGATGTCCCACCATGCCTCCTCGTGATCCATGGAAAAGCAAGAAAGCCTGGAAGTAAGAAGAAAAAAAGGTCTCATCCACAAGCATAGGAATTTTCGGGAATACCGACCTAAGATGCCTGGCCCAGCCATGCTGCACACACAGAAGTGCGCTGATGGAGAGCTGTCCCTGACACGCCGGCCATCTGGCACAGGCAGCGCGTTGCAGCGGGAAGAAAAGGGTGTTGTTTTCCAGCAGTACTGTGGCCAAACAACCAGCAGCAGTGGCAGCCAGGAAAATGGCCTTATTCTTTTGGCACAAGCCTCTCGATGTACACATATGTCTGTTCCCATCCCACCCCCTGTCTGAATGAGAAATCAGGGCCTTCTTGACATGAGGCAGCACACGCCAGATGCTGAGCAGTCAACAAGACAGATGCTGCCAGGGGGACAAAAGAGGTAATCATATAAATACTTAAAAGCTCCTTTTAATCAAAATGTTCATTGTCCTTTTTAAAAGGAAGGTACTTTTTAATAGCTACTTAATTCCTTTTGAAGGCAAGGAAGGGGCAGAGGGAATATTTCTTTACAAGGATGAGGGGTGCTTTTTTTTCGTAAATATAATAACTTAGTTCAAACTTTCTTCCTTTTCTTTTCACAGTACTTTTTCCCCATGGGAGCTTACAAGGAAAGCAAACTTGGGGCTACTTTTTTGCTCATGCATATATCAATTTTATGAACAGTATGAATGATGAGGAAGAGCAGTCCCCTGTTGGGATTGCAGAGCCCTGGCAGGAGCTGATCCCATGCAGCACCCTCACAATATCCAGAAACCTGCCGGTTGCATTAGGCCCATGGAAATCTGCCTGACAGTCTCCACTGTCTAATTTTGCTGTTTGTTTCTGTATTTATTTCTAAGAGGTCCATTGACTCCCAGACCTAATTCAAAGGGCAGTCTTGGCTTTGCCCTTTTCAGCTGCATGGAGGAAAGGCAAAGAGGGATGGCAGCAGAACATAGCATCCCAAGTCAGAAGCGTTTGCATGCTTTCTCCCAACCTCCCCACTCCCCTCCCCTCTCCCCGTGAGGATGCTGGCACTGATCACGAGCCCGCTGAGGTCCTGGGGGATGACACCATCTGCAGTGAGGCTGATGAATTAGATTCTGCACGCCAACGGCAGGCGGCACAGACAACACCCTGCCTACTCGGCTGATGCAGAGGTAATGATGGGGGAAGAAACCTTGTTTTGTCATTGTGTCTCTTCCTGAACACATTCCAGCTAAATGTTTCCCTTGTGAAGGCAGCCCCCGCGACAACTCCCACAGCAAATTCACCGCTAGCGATGCCAGCTTCTGTGTAGTGATTCTTCTATGAATCCTGTATTTAGGATCCTACAAGGCCTAATTTGGCTATGCTAAAGCATCTTGCTTTGGATACGTAAACAGCATAAGACCAGAGTAATACCTTTTTTCTCACAGTCTGTCTTGCTTGTGAGTTAAACACCACTTTAGTGTGACACAAACAATTAAAAAAGGTGTTGTTTGGTCAATAGTCATGGTCATTTCCAACACAGGTGCTCTTACTCAGGTTTTACTTTGCCTTTCACTTGGAAAGTGATGCCAGACTTTCATCTGATGATGGATTTTTGTCAAACTTGAGGAAAGCTTTGCAATGTGACCCCAGATGAATAGTCAAGAGCATGTGCCAGATGTGTCGCATCTCCATGACTGATGACTGCCAGATGGTGGCTCTGGAGAGGGCAGAAACAGGTACCATTTTAACATATTTTTGTCTGATGTGACCCTTTGATCCTCAGGAGAAGGCAGACACATGGTATGCAAGAGGCAGTATCCCTGGAGATGCCAGATTGAATACAGAACCTCAGGAACATCTCATTTTGACTTGCACCATCGGCACTTTCTAAGCTCTGTTTCAGGGTCAGAGGGGCTGGTCATCTGCATACTCGAAAGTAGAAAAGCAGGGAGAAGAGGGAAGCCAGAATGTTCCCGTCCTGACAGGAGCTGAGTCTTTGCAGCACACAAACCCTGATGAAACCCTTTACAGGAATCACAATGAGAACCGCTGCTGGGGCAGATGCAGCTCCCGGGGGATGAATCACTCCTCAGTGATCAAGGGATGTTCAGGTGGTGTGGCAAGGGCACTGCCAGCTCATGGGGGTGCCACCATGCAAGAGCGGCATGACCCAGCTACATGTTCAGGCTGGCTTGAGGGGCTTCAGCCATCGCAATTCAGGTTTCTTCATAGCATCCCTCTATGTATAGGAAATGTCATTCACAGCACATTCACATAGCAGGAAAATATTAGGAAAACACCAGCTGATAGGAATAATTTACATATTTAACAATTGCTGCTTGATTTCACACGACACCCTCTCTTCTGAGGTTCTGCCCCTCCCAAATTGCTTAAAAGCTACATGGAAAAAAAAAACGCAGAAAATTTGGGAACAAATTCTTTGATTTCTGTTCAGACCAAGGACTATGTGGTCACATTGCCAGCTAACAATATCAATAATGAAAAGCAGTTTGTCTTTCTTGTGCAAGTCTCACTAGCAGCAGCCTGGGTGAAGAGACCAACTTCTTTCATTAGAGGCACCATGAAATAACGAGGAGCAAACCTTCCTGTGGCAGAACTTTCCTGTGGTAGGTAACTTCTGTGCCTGCTAGGTAAGTACACAAAGAAACTATTTACCTTCAATGAAGAGCGTGGTTTGATATGGCAACAAAGAGCTGAAAGATGCCTGTTAATAGCACAGAATTCTACTGCAGGTCCGTTCCTACAAAATCTTTCAGGGTGGTCCTTCTACCTGCCCTAGCCCATGCCTATATCTGTGCTGGGGAGTGGAGAGAGAGCACATCCCCTTTCTGCCTTCTGACCCAGGCTTGCAGGTTAAGGTCCCCCAGTAGCTTCCGGCGGAGTCAGAATTCATTCCCTCTACTGGGAACACTCAGGACTAGAGCACCTTGAATTATTTACTGTTACTAATGTATATAATGAATGCAGCTTTTTGTTCCCATTCATGAAGCCTCCGCAAAGAGGGAAGGCCTTTTGCAAGCATGTTCTTTCTTAACTCGAGTTTGTATTAGTTCAGGTTTTTTTAGAGCTAATAGCTCTGAGTGTTAGCAGTCATTTGCTGTACAACCTGGGACCAAAACTGCCATCCAATTTCTTCTTTGGCTGGGACAACCACAGAACTGCAACCAGGACTAGCATTCTCTCCCATTTGCAATTGCTGAGTAAATCTAACATGATTTTCGGAGATTTTTTAAAAGTAGCCCCAGGAGTGCTATGCGGGCACAGCCTTTTTTGACTGCTGGTATTTATGATGTTTTGGTTTCTACAAGTAGTTCTGCAAGTCAGAACCCATTCATGCCTGCAAAAAGCAACAGAAGGGACTAGAGACATCAGCGATATGAGTCAGCAGCTTTTATTTTTATAGGCATTTGTGAATACTCATTTGTTGTATTAACCAAAGGGTCTCTCTTGCCAACTAAACAAAAGGTGGCAAGCTATAGGGTAGAGGAAATACTATCACAGAGGCTGTATGAAGAACTCATCCAAGCAGACGGCCAAGTTAGCAGCGTACTCAACATCTTATGTAGTAGGTTTAGGTAGCATTGCAAAGTGAGTGTCCCTCCGGCCTTTCTGTCCACTGCTGAATGAATGGGTCAGTAGAGGGGATCCACACTTTGTTGCTTCACCTCCTAGTGCTCTTGATGGTTGGGCACACACACCCTCATGCATGCACACAAACGTGGAGCAGACACAAACATGGTGCATACTGCGTCATCAGTTCACTTGGTAAAACTGACTGGATTCAATGCAGACAATCCACACTTCCCACTTCCCCAAACAGCACAACAGAAACATCAGCGACTCTTTTAGTGACTCTTTTAGTGACTCGACATGGACATCACGAAATTTCCGTCAAAATCCTGTTGAATTCAGCGGAACCTGGATAAATTCAGATTTTTCTTTGCTATTGGCAGCCTTTCACAGTTCTGAAATGCGTCCCTTAAGGCCTGTTTTCAGGAGCTGATGTTCAAGCCAGTGCAAACACAAAGACTGCAGAATGCGTGTATCTGTGGTAGCACATGAGATATTCAGCTATTCCTTGCAGTAGGAGCCAGCTGATTCATGCTTCATTAACCTGCGCAAAATTTGCAGTCTCCCCTCTATCCCCAAGCAATAATTAACAGCTGAGTGCTGTAATGACTTCATGTTTTACTAAGACTTCATTTTTTACTAAATATAAAACAGCACGTTTACTAGCACATTAAGGAGTATTACCATCAATAATTAAAAACTGAACTACAACTGTCCAAATAAATGAAAAGAGTATGTTTTATAATGCATGATTCTTGCTCTTATATTGCATTTAGTCAGTTCTTAATTTGCAACATCTAGTGATTCACTGCAAATTAATGCTATTCTAATGCACATATATTTTACCAATGAATCTTTAAACACCTGTTCTTCTCTCTCTGTGAAAGGTACCTGGGAGTGCAACTAGGAGAGAAAGCGATTGGCCAGCAGAAAAGAATGAAGGGTAAAGAGACACACGAAAAACCCACAAAACACATGGGAAAAGTCCTGTTTCACCTGTCTTGTCTTTTAGCCACGAGGACTGACCAGAAGATCTTCTGCTTTGCAGGATTTCTGAGATACCTCAGGAGCACCCGAAAGACTGACTCAACTTTACTAATGCTGTGCCAGTAAACCAGAGTATCGCTGAACGAGGATCCCTTGTGAGGTTCAGGGAGGTGGTACAGAGCAACATCTGCAAAGGATGGATGCCTTTGAAAGCTTGTTCGTCAGCTGGCGTCGTGACATTGCCACACACCCCACAGGACGTGGGTGGCTCTGGGGCTGCCTGCTTGCACAGACGGACGCCAGCTGCGGGGACTCAGAACCAGAGCAGAGAAATGAAAGGTTAGAGGGGAACAAGGCCTGCCTTCACTTTCATCTTTATGCCCTCCTTCCTACAGCATGGCTAAGATGCTGCGCAGCCTGGGCAGAACATTCAAAGGAGCACCCGCTCCCTGTTCAAAAGTGAGTTGAGCCCTTATGGAAAATCACGGCAGCTTCCTTAGGACAGGATCTGACTTAGCCCAATTATTTAGAGAGCAACATACAGATTAACACACGGACTCTAGAGAGGAGAAAATGAGACAGAAAAGAAGATTGATAATCATAATTAAAAGTCTATGAGACACTCATATACAATGCTTTCTTACTGGAGTAGGTTGTATTGTGTCCGTGCCAATGGAACTTAATAGCAAGTCATTAGCCATCAAATCACTAATACTGATTTTAAATCAAATAATGTCTCTTTGAGATTTATCTGTAAGAGCTTGGGTGTCTGAAAAATAATGTGCTACTTAATCATTAGACCAGTTAGGGGCTGCAGGTTAAATATGCTACGTAAAGGAGAGACAATGTTTTCTGCAAGACAATAAGTCTGGTTTTGATTTCATTTGCCAAGAGAACCCCCCCTAAATCAAATATTTGAAGTCAGATCCATGAGATCAGAATTTGGCCTAGCCTTTCAGATTTTTATCTTTTTTTCATCCAGTGATTAAAGACAAGACCTCATTACATGTGATCAGCTGCTGTGGCATACTGTTTTTAATGTAAGCCTTTCAAGGTGTGAGACAGTGAGAAAAACAAAGTGGATTAAACATAAACATCTGCCTTTCTTTTTTGCCTTCCGGTATAATTTATATATACTCACCTTCCTGTTTGTATTGTGAAAATAGTCAAAACTAATGAAAATAAAATAACTTCCTAGCTAGTACTTTGAAAGGAAGCTTGAGCCTGGAGGAAATTTCACAGCTGAGCTGTAGGCTCCTGGGGAAAAGGAGGCTTTGTAACACAAGTGCTGCTGACACAACCTTCAGTGCAGTGATGCTGGCAGTTCTTACAACACATGCAAGGTCTTTTAGTCTGAGAAGTGCTATAAAAAACTGAAGGCAGTTTGTTTTCAAAGGCATCTCTTTCCATCTTATCATGGGCAGATTTCAGTTAGGGGAACGTGTATTTGCAATCCGTGATCCCTCTGCCCCAGCCCTTTTTAGCTCTTTTTTTCCAGACAAAATTTCTTTTTCAAGTGAGTGGGAAGCTCTGAACAGAGTATATATAATATATATAGTTATAGCTATATATATAGATAACTATAAATAGTTACACAGCAAAGCCCAAATTACTGAATGTAATGGGGAGAACCACAAAAGCTGCAGATTCCTGCATCAAGGAGGAGAGAGAAGTCATAGATGAAGCAGCTCCTCTGTTTCCAGCATGGTACAGGTTTTCCTATACACTACATCACTACTGAGGACTCTGCACTATGCTAATGCAGCCAGCTGGTTTCTTGTTCATTTGGGATGTATGGTCCCTATGCATCATGTTGTATGACATGTTATTATAGCAGACACTGGAGGAAGTTCTGGCTCCTCTTTAATAAGTGGAAAAATTCCTACTAAGAATTTTATCCTGAACGTCAAACCCCAGGAGAAACAGAAGAGTGAATGAGGATGGATTTACTCTGTGGGTTTACAGAGTTTCATAGTGTGGCCTCAGTATTAGGGCAGGACAGCTCAGGTCAGCACAAATCAGGTACCTTTCAGTGCCTTCAAAGACACTGAAATAGTAACAGTTGGCACTTCTCATGCTTTTCTCTTGGTGGTACCTCTAGGTGGTTTAATGCCACCTCACTGATAATCCGCAGCAGTCCTCCAAGATGCATTTGGCTAAGCTCCTCTCTACAGCCCTCAAGGCAGGGAGAGGAGCAGGAAAGCAAGATAGGTGACAGGGACACAGAAGCAATCTTATATTATTTTAAAGTGAGATCTTTGGAAAGTCCAGTTGGTTCTCCATGACAAAGAGTTACACTGCTGTAACGTGTGGGAGAATATCACTAATGGCCGTTCCACTGCTCAAAACACTGACAAACAGCAACAGCAGCCACACAGGGATCCCTGTTGCCCACTGGGCTTATTGGTTTAGTGCTTCAGCATGAATCATCATGATCATTTTCCACCAGTACGTGCTTGTTTGTGAAGCACCCTCATGAAAAGCGCAATGTAGAAAATGCACCCAACAGCAGTGCGTGGCATGTGATATTAAACATATTCCCTTTAATGCCACACAGGGGACTTTCATCTGAATGACCTGCCATACATCAGTCAGGGGCATTGTTCCAGGCCTTATTCTTGTAGGAAATCTTTGGATCTGAATAGAGAGCTGAGCTTTTTAAAATTATAACTATCCACTGCCAAAACCACGCTATTTTTCATTATGTGGGATGTGGGCCTCTTATTCTGCTGTTTGTAATCTAGAAAGTAGAAATTAAACATCTTCGTTACCTGACATTTAGCCTCCAGTTTCGAAAACACTAGCTTGTGTTTTCTTCAGTGTTAACTGTTTCCTCACTATTTATCCATTGCAGCATTTTTACTGCAGGGAAACGTTCACCTTTTGCACTAGCATTTCACAGAAACCAAAGCGGAGCCTGGAGGCGATGTCTGGGACGCAGGCGACGGCTGCAGTGTCAGTTGGCTTCATATCTCTGGAAAGCCATGAAGCGGTGAAAGCCCGAATGGAAGTGCCCTTCCCCGTGCCTAGGGGTTATAACTCTGTCTGCTGTATAAGCCACCGACCTCCAACTCCACACCACGCATCACCGGCACTGGGGGAGGATGGGCAGGAGGCTCTGCCAGAGCTGCTGCCCTGAGGACTTCACTGCAGATGGTCCGTGGTAGCCATCCTGCCTCTTTCCCCTCTTGGCTCCATCCCTTTTGGGGAGGAATTGCAGACCTTGAGCTGCAAGAAGATTCAAGGACATGGCTCATCCTTACCTTAACTGGGAAATGTTGGAAGGACCCAACCAGCCATCTGGCTTCTCCATCAGGTTGCTAGCACTGCTTCACAGAGGAGTCTTTAAAGTCAGGAAGCGACTCTGGATCGCTGGCATGGAAAGGAAGGAGCTGCTGGCCAACCATTTCTGGTTTCAGCTTCTTGTGATCCCAAGAATATCGCAAATCTTTGCTGAGGGTTAAAAATCAGCTCATTGGAGAGATGACTTTTATCCAGAGACCTAGGTTACTTTAAAGATTGGATTTTGGAAAGGCGTGAAGAGAAAGTGAAAGATTCATACTGCAAATTCCTGTTCAGCATTTCTGTCTGTCCACAAGAAGCCTAGGAGTTAGTAAATCTTTCAGAGATGTTTTAATAACTCTCAGCTAAAGCCTAATTCACTAATCTGTCAATACAGAAAAGCTTCATTGCTGTGGAAAAGTAGATCCACTCCATGCAAGCACATATTTTTCTAAATGTGGGAGGATTATGGACACAAATAATCTACTTTTGCTGCTGGTTTATACTGTTTATTAACTAGTCTCTATTCTAAAAGCTCAGCTTTTGCCACTTGCCAGCTTCTAGGGGGAAGTTCTAGCATATGTGTAATTACAGAGAGACACCTACACACTCGGAGCTGCACATCTATGTGTACCTACATGTACCGTTTTCTACATCGCAGAAAGCGCTGTCCAGGCATTTCCTTTTGCAAAAAAAAAATAATTGCTGAAAACTTTCTCAGTCATTAAACTTTCTGGATGAATTGTGGCAGATCTGAGGAAGTTGCTTTGTCTCTCTGCTTCAGCTCTGCAGCTGGAAAATGGGGAAACCAGACCCCCATATGCAGCTCTTCAAGGTGTCTCAGGTTCTGGAAGGAAAAAGGCGGAAACCCTCAAGATAAAAATAGAGGAGACAACCTGGGACAAGTTCAAGGTTGCATAGGAAGTTCCTGATGACTGATATGGCATTTCATCAGGCTCTGTATGGGACACTGGGCTGTGTATTTTCTGATAAGGCTAGAAAGAAAACCAGAACAGGTATGCTGGCTGTTTGCTGCACAGCTGCACAGTGTCCATGCTTCCGAAGGAAGAGGTAAAGGTCCTGACAAAACAATTGTGTAAGAGTGCAGTGAAAGTCCGTGTTGTACACAGCCCCAAACACACTCCCCCACCCCACCCCTCCACACCCATGAGCGTCCATCCACACACACACCCCGAGTGTTACTGGTGTGAAAACTCCAAGGGCAACTTTATCACAGTCAGCTCTCTGCAGCTGGCTTCACAGCCTTGAAAACATAAATATTCTTTCAATATTGGACTTCTGGTATGGTGTTTTATGGCTTCATTTGTCACACAGTTTTATCTTAGGTACTGCTTTATTTGTGCTTTAAACTGGAGGATATGCGGAGAAAGGGCAATAACTTGCCTATAATAGGGGGCAGAAAGAACAATTTCCTTGCCTATTTTAGCACAAAACAGAGGCAAAATATTCAGTGTAAGAGAGTTTTGATGATACCTTATCTTTCAAGTCTTTCTTATATTTT
The DNA here is from genome assembly GCF_036417535.1 of Chlamydotis macqueenii. NCBI lineage: Eukaryota > Metazoa > Chordata > Aves > Otidiformes > Otididae > Chlamydotis > Chlamydotis macqueenii. The sequence continues at coordinate 97,329,044 of NC_141558.1, read as the reverse complement.
CCAGTAATGGTGCTATTATGTATCTTTGATTCTTTTTATGATTACAGCCTGTGACATCCTAGTGCAGTGCATGAATTTATCCGTTTGCAATGATTCGGAAGCTTTCATTTCCACTTCACTGCTTCCCTTATCTACCAGCTGCCCATCATTCTCTGTCTCATTGGAATCTTCTCTCTTTCCTAACTCCTCACCCTCCTTTCCCCTAAAAAGAAGAAATCAAATTTCTGTTGAAGAATAATCTTAGTATGATAAACTTTCTGAACCCGGGTGGAAATACTTGCTACAAATGGGACCTGCTTGCCCCACGTTGATGAAGGGGGAGGTAAGTTAAAGACAGCGTCTGAAATGGAGAGTGAACAGAAGTCCAACAGATGTGCACCAGGACCACGCCATGCAGGACTGGCAAGGCTGACAAAAGCATGTGCCTTTGCTCACATAGGTGCTTTAATCACAGTGGCGAAAACAATAACGTTCTTCTTTACAGCCTGATAAGGATGCAGGTGGTCTGGAAAGACTATTACTTTGGTGATCGGATACACAGGAACAACAATGATTAGTAGATCAGAGAGCTCTGATGTGTCTTAGATCCTTAAATTCCCAAAGACGGCTCTGCATGTGAGGAGAGAGAAAGGGAAGGCACAGGAAGGGAAGGCACGGGAAGGTGTGGGAAGGGAAGGCACGGGAAGGCGAGGGAAGGCGTGGGAAGGGAAGGTGCGGGAAGGCGCGGGAAGGCGTGGGAAGGCGCGGGAAGGCGCGGGAAGGGAAGGGAAGGGAAGGCGCGGGAAGGGAAGGGAAGGCGCGGGAAGGCGCGGGAAGGCGCGGGAAGGGAAGGGAAGGGAAGGGAAGGGAAGGGAAGGGAAGGGAAGGGAAGGGAAGGGAAGGGAAGGGAAGGGAAGGGAAGGGAAGGGAAGGGAAGGGAAGGGAAGGGAAGGGAAGGGAAGGGAAGGGAAGGGAAGGGAAGGGAAGGGAAGGGAAGGGAAGGGAAGGGAAGGGAGGGGCAGAACTTTTTCAGGAAGATGCAGGATGTACCATGAACATGGACAACGGACATGGCATAGTGCTGGGAGCTGACCTGTTGCAGGGTGATCACACTCTCGAGCTGCAGGCAGCTAGTGGGAGGGCTCTGAATCTCAATCCTCTCGCCATTGACTGTAAACAGAGTCTAGGAACAAGTCTCTAGCTTTGGCTCAGAAATTAAAGCCCTGTGAATATTTACTATTCCACCCTCTTCTTTCTCTTCCACAAGCCTGAACTTCTTTTTTCAGACAAATGGGTTTATTTTCATAATCTAGTCATTTTAAATAACACGGATAAAAAAGACTAAGGGAAGAGTTTGGCACTGTTGACTTCATCCCATTAAAGCCACCAAGAACTTTAACTCCTGGAGGCCTGAACACTTGAACCTCAGTCCTATAATTTGTCTGCCATGAGCTGCAGAGCACTGGTGGTAATAGCTGGGTTTGTGGCTAAGGAGCAGATGCTGGGGCTGGGCAACCTGAGCTCTGCCACTGCTCCCCTGTGTCACCTTGACCATGTCACTAAAACTCCCCTCCCTAGCGCTGTTTTATTGAATCCCTGTCTGCTCACAGCTGACGGGAGGATGGTGCAAGCCACAGAGGACAGACCAACCACCATGTTTCTCTGGTTCCCACCTAGTATGGTGCCAAGGTAAAAGCAACCGCAATACCCTGGCAATGGAGATCTTCGGCTTCACCACTCACAAACAGCTGTATGATTCCCTTAGCAGCCTGCAGACCACAGCCTCTCCTGCTGTAAAAGGCTGCTTCATTGCTTTCAGTACACACTTCAATCTTCCCCCCAGATAATTTAACCACAGGTGTATTTTATCTCCACATAGTTTCCTGGAGTTACACATGACCTTCCCAGAAGCAAATTTGGCTCATTGGGTTTTATCCTTTGATATATCCCCTTACGCAAAATATAGCTTAGAAAATGTATATTTTTCACATTCGCAGTAAGAGTAAAGAGAAAAAAAAACACAATTTCTTCTGAAAAAAAAAGCTGCTCAGTCTTCAAAATTTTCTGGACAGAAATTAAACAATCAGCTTAAATTCTACTTCCTCTTCCCTTCGCCAGAATAATATTAGTTTCTGCTTCCACAAAGCACATAGATCATCCTCAGCAGGAAGCCAGGTAAAGCACATTAGAGAAAAAATGATACTGTGGATTGGGGTTTATGAAGACAAGAGGCAGTGCCTACTTGGTCTAACCATGAAACATTGTCTGGCTGAGGTATGTTTAATCTTCTGCCACGCAGACACCTTCTAAGCAACTTATCTTCTTATGGGATATTTTTAATAGCCTTTTTGGAAGCAATGAATAATGCCTTTCTCAGTGTCATGCAGCGATCCAGTATTCTGCAAATCTTTCTAGCTACTAGAGGTGCACAGACCTCAGGAATTTCACATTTAAAATAAGTATTTGCTCACTGAGACTTGCTTAGAGTTAACCATAAGGCAAAGTACTGCCCCAAAACAGTACTTTGTTAATGCAAGTCCTATTTAAATAGATTTTTAAAAATGAGACAGTTTGGATTCCCATCCAAATCAAAAGCATACCAAATTTAAACAGCATTCGATTTGAAGGCCTTTTTAAAAACACACAGTAGTCACAGGCTATAGCTTAAATATAATTTCAAATAGCTGGCGGTCAAACAGGACACGTTTATGTTTAACTCAGGCATAGCATTGAGTTTGGCTGTGTTTCTGATGAAAGGTATATCCATGTCCAAGTAAGAATTGGGGGGAGAGGAACAAAACAACACCTCTTAGAGCACAAGCAAATAAAAGTGTGGTCCTGGGCTTTGTCTCTGCTTTCCCTTCCTGTTTATCTCCTCCAACGTAGATCTGTGGACTTCAGTTCAAGAAGAAACCTGTGATACCAACCCCCTTTGATATCATGGCACAGAAACTGATGCAAGTACTTGGTGGCTTCTTCCACCTTCAGATTGTGCTCCCATGTGATTCGGGGAGCAAACTTGTGCTGGCACTGGCAATACATGAGTGAGTGGTAGAACACACAGCTGGGAGAGATACAAGTGACAGGGGTGGACGGACCACAGGCATATCTGGGCCAGCAGCTCCCGCCTGACTGGTAAGCTGGTTTCACGCAAGGAGCAGATCTGTTTAATTACAGACACCATGAGCCCTTGGTCACTTCATACATAGCTGTCATTACCCAGCCAGGCCTGGAAGAGCATCTTTTCTAATCAAAATTGAAAGAAGCATTTATGAACTCAGCTTTTTCTCATCTTGCTGCTGTTTTGGGGCATGATCCAAAATCTACAAAAAAAATTGCTGGAGTTGGATTCGTCGGAGCTGGTTGCCCTCAGCCAGCTTCACACCCCATGGAAAGAGCCATGTTCAGTTAGCTAGGTTTCCCCAACTCCCGCTTGTTGACACCTTTGAAACAAACCATTGGTGACAGGCTACTGCTTTAATTGCCACCTTCAAAATGGGAAAATAGTGTTGCCTGTCTGCACCTCCCAGGGGTTATACAAGATTTAATTCATCCATTCATCTGCTCACTCCTCTCGTAAATGGCTTTGAGATTCCTGAAGGAGAGGAAATTAGTGGGTATGTGTAAGGTCAGGTTAGCTTACCCACCCTTTGTTATGATGCAGCTCTGTATGATCATCTTTTAGAGGAAATCTTGTGCTCAAACCAGCGCTAAACTCAGCAGGAGTGAAAAATGTTGCATCTCCTAAAAAATAATATTTCTCCTTTGGCATACTCTAATATGCTCATTCCTCATAATCGTTCACATTGTTAGTTCCGCTTGCCTTGCGATATCAGCCATAAGTAAAAATATTGCAAGAAGGAAAACAAAAGACCTTCCTGGACCGATCTGTCTTTTGCATTTTTGGTGTTGCAGCCTGTGTGTGTCGAGGCTTAGAGGTTTTCCCCGAACATTGACTTGCTCTGGGGAGTATTTTTTTCCCTGCTATGTCTTCATCTTTACAGCTTGTTGTGCTCTCCCAGTGCCAGTCCAGGGACTGCAGAGTGCTAGCATCACCTAAGCGGTGTCTGTGCTCTAACAGCCTCCCAAGGGCCCGGTGCTGTCAGCAGGCTGGCACCAGTAGGGCACTTCCAGCAACGCCCGGAGGAAGTGTTAATGTCAGAAAGCATTTGCAAATGTTTCTTTTTTGGCTGCAGTTGGTGCTAAGGACACAGGCACACAGGCAACTGGTGAAGCCAGGGGAAAGTGCCCGCTTCAGTCACTCCAGCTCACATGCCTTTCCCCACCTTCTAGTCTGGCTGTTTTTCCTTCTTCCCCTCCTGTCTCTTAAAAAGAAGGAAAATAACAGCGTCATGGTTTTAACCAAGGCAATTCTGCATCACTGCCAAGTTTTATTGTCAGCCCTGTTGTTAGCTTCTTATGAGAGAGGCACCAAGCTGGATCCCTCACCACGCTCAGGCACACACAGAGTCCCCGCTGGCTTCACCAGGACCCCTCTGTGCCCTGGGCATGGGACCCACAGAAACACAGCAAGGATGGGGTCATAAGTCTTTACTCTTTTGTAACTCTGGGATGAGAAAAGTTTACAGCTGCTTTTTGAAAGCGCAATGATAATGTTATGCCACTTCTGAGGGTCCGACACAATGTAGTTAAAATGACTACAGTGAGGGGAGGAAGCACGTACAGGGTCACAAAACATGGCCAGGACAGGGCTCAGATAGACTGTGTGTCTCTCAGCTTCCCGTGTATATGAGTGACGGTGCCTCTCTGACAGCATCCGCTCCTCTGTGAGAGGAGGGATGTACAACTCGTCTTTTATAGGGGTGGGCTCTGGCTCTTGGCAGAGTTCCTAAGAGTTTGGCTTGCTCCTGCATAGCAAGCTCAGAGAGCGCTGCTAATGCACTGAGTTTTCTCAGGAAAAAAAAAAATCTCTTCAGCTGAAATTACCATTTGGAAACTTCTGCTGCCAGGCAATATAGGTTTATATGTGTATGTATTCAAGGTACCACTGAAGGGAAATAACTGACATGAGGAAAATGTCCAAGGAAATTATGATGCGCACTAACAATGTTCCAATTAATTAATAGTAAGTGACACGGGAAGGAAACAGTTGATGCGGGACCATCTGCTTGGAGCTGTGGCAGTTCTGCAGCGTGGGGTGAGTCGGAGCACAGGAGCCGTGAGTAAGCGAGGGCTCCCTGCTGCACTTTGACGCAGGTGGCTCCATAGCTGTGAAAGGAGATTTTTGAAGGACACGGGAGTTTACTAATCAAAAAGATAAATCTCCTGAATTGCACTTCTATAATTACATTGTCATTACAGCAAACACAGCTAAATTAACTTACAGGAGCACGGCTTTTGCCTTGCCCCACTATGTTTACATACAAATCTCTTCATGTAGCAGCACCTTGACTGCTTTTCTGGCTTGTTTGTACCATATGTTTCATTCTGTACACTCCTATGGGCAAATCCAGTCATCTTAATAATCCCAGTAACTACATCACAGCGTCCAGAATATCGATTTTGGTCATATGGTGCCCTGTCTCCCCAGTGACAGGGAAGTCTGACTCACCGCCTGAGCTCAGATCACTTGTCAGAACTCATCTTTTCTCCTTAAATCATTGCATTTCATGTTGTTCTGCCTCAGCAACACACTCGGACCTTTACTTCTCGCGAAGCTCAGCCCTGCCTCCGCACAGCTCAGCATTGTTCCTTGGGATTGCTGCGCACAGCTCTTTGTGACTGTGATTTAAGTGAGGCTGGTTTGCACCATGGGAAGCGATGCTGGTTTCTGCTGAAGCTGGGGAGGGAGGAAAATGTTCAAACCGGGAGTGGAGGAAAGGAACAGTAATGCCAAAGTCCCAGGCTTTGCAACAAGCATGGTTAAGAATGGCTCAGTTTCTCCTCCTGTGCCATTTGGGTGATGTTGTCTTCACTGCTGTCAGGCTGTGAGCCGGCAGGAAGGTGAAGGGGCTGTGCTGCAAAGAGCACCATGTGAGATGGAGAAAGGGAACACCTTGTTAAATGTGTTTAATATCAAATAACAGAAAAAAAGCATCTGACTTCCACTGAAAAATACACGAGACAACAGAACATTTCTTGTCCTCTTCCCTGCACCTTTGAAAAGCTTGATAGACTCAAACCAGTGTTTAGCACTGCAAAAAAGGTGCTAAACTAGACTTGGCCCAAGGTTGTCCTGTAAAGCAAGATGGATGCCAAACGCATGTAACCTGTGGAAGAGCTAGGTTAGCTTTGGCCTGACAGCTCCCTCAGTAGCTCCCTGCAAGCCTGGGGTTTCCCAAGGCAACAGCTCCAAATTCTCCCCACCATAACAGGTCCCCCACACTGTGGGTCTGGCCGTGAAATGAGGAGCTCCGTGGGCCATGGCCAAGCTCAGTGCCTGGGGCTGGGCCTCTGGGCTCTGGCTGCCTTCAACCAGCCAAGCCAGGTGTTTACTGCTCCCAAGATGAACCAATATTTTTCTTCCCAGGGCTCTGCAATTTCCTGCAACTTCAAAACTCAAACCAGGCACAAGATTTATTTGACACAAAGGCACAACCATCACCAGTTCTGCAACAAGAACTGGGCTCCAATAACCAGCCTCTGCATGCTGGAAGGCATATGTGCTTGCGCTGCATTTGTGTTACCGAGCCTGATGTGTGCCATCTTGTGCCACCTTGCAGCATGGGATGGTTGGTGGAGCAGTGGTTCATGATGGCATGAGCAGCCCTGGTATACAGGATTTGCAAGTGCTGTTTATCAAGGGACCACCAAGGCAATTTTCCAGGTCTGCTCCCCAGACCTGGTGGCTGCCTCTGTCCACAGGCAAAACTGCTGATACTCAGTGGTTGCTGCTTTGATGCGGGCTAGAAGAAAGCTGCTAGAAGGAGGAAAATGGATGGTTCAGCCACTGCCAAGCAGAGTTTCGAGGGTGCCGGTGGTCGTGCTGGCTGGAACTGAATTGGGAGAGAGGCAAGTGCTGCACTGGCAGAGCCAAGCACGACCTTCCCAGCAGCCCCACGGCAGCAGACCCAGCTGCCTGCTGCTGCTGTTGACAGCAAATGTGAGGCCTGGGACTGAATCCTGCCTCCTTATCTCCCCTCAGCAGCCTTCTGATAAAGCGGAGAGGGGAGCTGCTATTTAAAAGCCTTATTAAACTATCCGGGGTCACAGTCTGTAACAACATGAGGGGTTAAGAGTCACATAAATTTCCAATCCCAAGGCTTTTAAAGGCCAGGCACTAGGGAGGAGCCCTTCATTTCATGTCGCTTCACAAAATAAAATGTCAGTGCAACAACAGCTCCAAGCTCTTCGTATGTCTTTGCAATTCTTTCTTTTCTGAAATGAAGCAAAGCAAAAGGAAGGTGACTCTTGCTGTTTGGCTGGCTCAACATCCAGCTGCAAGTCAGAAATATCCATGGGTCAGCCAAGTGACGCTCGTATGGAGGGAGACACCCTCACTGGCTCTTTTATAGGCACGGGATCTTAGTCCCCAGAGGTAGGATTTTATCCTTCTCGTAACATGCTGTTAATAATCAGCAAGGTCAAATGTTCCACTAGGACAGGGCTGTGGGTTAATCATGGCCTTTGGTAGCCAGGTTTCAAGAGGAGTGACACCACTCTGTGCTCCTCTGTTGTCAAGAAATGTGAGTGGATGGAGAGGAGAAAACAAAAGGGAGGAGGACAAGGAAGGCACCAAGGGGTCACAGTTTGGAAAGGATCTGAACCTGCCACATCTTTTTCATCATCTAGCCAACTTTGAAACAGACCACGGATAAGTTTGATACTGTCATTAATTGCTTTGCTCTTCAGAGGTTCTGTCTGCTGAGAGCCACCCTGGGAGCTTTCTTAAGGCAGTTTTATTCCTGACATCAGGACAAAAAAAGAAAGTTGGGTGTTCACCTCCAGCACTGATGGCTGCAATAGCATGTTGTCTTGGGTGACTTTTGTCCGGCCCACTGTCTGACACAGCTTCACTTTCTGTTCAGTGGTGGCAACTGCAGACAATTTCTTCTTCCTTGTAGTTTTTTTTTCCTGAGGGACTCAGGGAACAGAATCATCATAAAGAAGAGCAGAGGGATCACTATCTTTCCTTTTTAACAGGTGGAAAAGTCTACAGGTTGCACACTTCATTGCCCTTCAGTGCCCATGACGAAAGTAGATGCATGAAGCTTTGCAGCACTGGAGGTGCACAGGTACCATAAACTGGATACTCCTGAACACAAATTTCAGTTCCCCGTTTTTCAGGAACCACACACAGAAATCAGACAAATGACTGCTCTGCCAGCCTCTGGCTTCATATTTCTTCTCCCCAAGTGCATCCCAACACCTTAGCCAGCACAAGCTTTTCAGCACTACCTGTAAATAACCTGGAAATCCCAAACTGTACTACTGTACTGGTTCCCCACCTGGCAAGGCAGAGACCTCAACAGTTCCTAGCATTGCCACTATGACATACTTGTATGCGCTTATTGTATCTCTGCATTGCCCCTCAGCTCTCCTCATGAATCTTACATTGTTAGCACCACATGGATACAAACCAAAAGATGATCTGGCATACAGATGGAAGTAAAAGAGGCAATCACAGGTAAAAGTTTGCTGTATGGATATAACAGAAATAGGCTGCTGGGCTGAAAGCAGTCACTGAAGGCATCGTTCCTGCTCGTTCTTCCTTCCTGCCACAAGGCATGAGCAATGCATCTGATTCCCCTCGGGCTGTGGGGCAAATAAGGTGATATGACAGCTTTCCCTTCTGCTCAGCCCAGCTACCAAGCCCCCATTACTGCTGTAGGCAGTGTCAACACAGCAGTCAAGACATCTCCACCCTCTCCCCACCACTCACCTGACCCACCTGTGTGGTGGGCTCTGGAGCTGGGAACCAGAAAGGCAAGCAAGTCCAGCAAAGTCACCCTCCAGGACTTGCTTTCTACTCCCTTGCCGCAGGGTGAAGGCTTATGTCCTGGTCCCATTACACCAGGGAGCAGCAGTAACCACAGTGCCAGGTGGTTTGCGTGGTGGCCGAAGCCAGATCCACCACCTTTGCAGACTAAGGTGAGGGAACTCTTTTCTAAGGTAAGCGTCCATGTACTAAGGTATGTGTATGCTGCTATGAATACTCAGGCAACGCTGTTACCGTCAGTCACAAAGACTAAAAAAAAGGAGGGAAAACAAAGCCAAGTCTTTCCATGCCCAGCACCATCCAGTGAAGCAAACCGTGCATTTAAATATGGCTTCAGGCCTGTGTAGTCTCAGATTGTTTTTTATTACTTAGAGCATTTCTTCTCCATTTTTACTCCATGTATCTTCTGCACAGTAACTCTGGCAACGGAAGGAGTGACAGGAGTGCCTGTCATGGTATCTCAAGCTGTTTCAGGGGCCTCTTGGAGATAACACCTTACTGTAAATCTTTGCTTTTTAGCATACTGTACTTCTGGGTTTTTTTTCCTGAAATGCATTTATGGGTTACTCCCAAAGTAAGAGTGTATCTGCATTGCAGTCATGCAACAGACTTCCCTACGGACTGATTTGGCCAGCACCACGCTCTGTGCCACTGCAGCTACACATTTCCCACTGCTAAGCCAGTTAAACTAGTCCTGGCTCAGGAACTTGTCCCACACCAGATATTTGGACTCCTGAGATCAAAGGTAAGAGCAGTGTTATCTCCAGGAGATGTGGCATGGCAGCGGGGGAAAAGTGTAGTCATCTTCCACCTCTCTGCCTCCCTGGGGGGGAGGAAGGAGCTTGTGCTGCAACTTTCAGGCGAGTGGAGAAGGCACATCATCTTGCAGAGGATTTCCATCCCTCTGTCCTCCAGCACATCCATGAGCTGCCCAACACTGCTGCTGGAGCTCCTCAGCACATTGCGGTGGCCTTTGCAAAGCCCCAGGAAAGGGTATCAAACATGCGCACAGCTCTGCCTTGAGTATTGCCTTGAGCTGCTATTTGCCAAATCACACAGAGTCTGGCTCTTCTCAGATCTACTCAGCTCCAGTTTTCAGGCTGGATGGTCACAGCTCACAAGCATCTTGATAAGCTGTTGTGTCCCTTCTGAAAAAGGTTTTTTAAAGACAGAGTGCAAAAGCATCTGGAACATGTTGGTGACCTACACCATAACTGGGATCTTGGGAAGTCAAGGGCTGGAGACAGAACTGGTAAAGTTCTGCTGTCTTGAGTTTGTAAAGGCAAAACCACACAGAGCTGTCATGCATTCATTTCACTCAGCAAGCAGCAGCGTGCTGGAAAACTTTTTTTTCTTGTAATATATTTGCTGCAGGTGTGCAGAGCTCGATAATTAAGAACAATGCCATATTCAAGACACATCCACCAAACCTTGATTACCATAGATGCTTCTCCTCAATTTAAATTCAGTTGAATCTATATTTAACAGGTTTTTGTGTTATTGCTATTGTCATACAAAAGTTCTTGGCAGCTGCAGGGACCAGGGAGAGCTGGCTGCCTGAAAAGCAAGAAGGCGCCTAGCTCTTCTTTCACATCCTTTTCTCCTAGCTCTTGTTTCCTCTCCTGCCAGAAGCCCACATGCTTCTCTCAGGGGTGAAGTACACTAATACTGTACAAACACAATCTAAAAGAGAATGTGAGGCCTTATAAAGTATATTTTAGATGTATTTTAAGCTGAACTAGTAGTGTCAATTATTGTTGAGGCCTCCTCATATTCACTGGTATAAGCCCTTTTTGTCTGCTGATGGTAATTTTGACAAATGCTTTAAGACTTTAGCTCCTGAAATTTTCCATGTCCCTGGGTCCTCCACACAGTGAGGGAGAGCTTCAGCCAAAAAAAAATATTATCTGTTTTTGGAAAAGAAACCCAAACCCAAAAGAGCATAGCCAAGCAAAAATTTTCCACTAAAAAATTACCTATTTTTGGTTTAAAGAACCCACAGCAGCATAGTTCAAAGTAAAAGCCTGAAACCTGCAGCAGCAGTTGCCTTTTGTCAGGGACAATTTTCATTTTATCATCCTCATAAAAAGCTGCCTCAATTTGACCATAATGTCAGCTTGACGAAGCTCATTAAAGACTACTAGCTTCTTAGTTAGCTGTGGGCACAGTCCAGCTAAGGGAAACCACGACGTTCCCATGGCGGTGGGTCTGCTCTCACAGCAGCTTTGGCAGGTGACAGCAAGCCCTGTCCTCCCGCACAACATCTGGCTGCCTTATGCCAGTGTTTTGCCCCATGCTGAGTCCCCTGCTCTGCTCCGTGTGGCCACAGCGGGGCCACAAGATACTTGTGTGAACCTAGTTTTTCCTTTTTCTTTGGTCATTAATTGCAGACATTTTTTAGAGGCACGTATTCAGTCCCTGTAGCACACAGTATCTGAACACCTTGTGGATGCATCATGGTTGGGTAGAGAGAGAGCCTCTTTTGATGAAGAAGCTATGGAGCAAATGGGTAAGGAAAGGGACTTCAGGAGGACGAGGAGTAACTTCATGGGGGTTAACCGGTCTGAACGCTGTCCAGGAGCACTAGATGTTAGTCCAGCCTTTGCCACAAGATTCCTGTGCAAAGCTGCGTCACTTAACACAAAGGTCATCAGAGTTTCTTGGATTTTGCATACCTAATTGGAAATTTAGGCTTGGTGTGCAGCAGAGATGAGCCCTTGGATCCACAAAGTTTCTACTTTTGCTTCCCCTTCCTCAGTCTCATGGCATTGTTCTGGAAAAAAATTTATTGACATCTGAAGTCCTCCCATGTCGTAGTGAGGAGTCCCATAGAAAAGCTTGGAGGAAATGAATAGCTCCCTCTTGACAACAGTGCTTACACGGCAAACTGCAAAAAAGGCATGGGGCCACATAGCGAACAAAACACCAGCCGGTTGCTTCTGAAGCCACTTCTGTCTTTCCTGTGCACTCAAGCAGGCAGGGGTGTGTGACAGCAATTTAAAACTCCTCTTTTTTGCAGTGCCTGGAGGAAATTTGATAAGGAGCCTGGTTCCCTAGACTCCTGGCTTGCCTTGTTGACAGGTGCTTTCTTCCTCCACTCCCTTGTGTATTCGGATCCAACTTTTGCCTCATCTAATTCTTTGGGGCAGGGATAGGGCAGGGGACGGCTTGTGTTGATACAGCTCTGAGTGCAATGGGAGCCCTAGGCTGGCAGCTCTTGGACTCAATGATCTTAAAGGTCTTCTCCAAGCTAAATGATTCTATGATTCTAAGATTAAATTTAGGCCTCTGATCTTGTCCCAGTAAAACTTAACATCTCTTTTAATCTTCAAAGCACTTTGTAAATGTCAATGATTTCACCCCCAGTAATATCACCCCAAGCTGGGTGGGGAAGTTAAAGGGGCAGAGCCGAAGGAGATGGCCACTTGTAATTCAGGCTAAAGTTTGTAAAGCATTTAGTTTCCCCTGAAATGCCTCAGCACAAGGCAGATTTTGGGATGGGCGCTGAATGCAGCTCCATGCCCGCAACAGGGCTCCTTTGCTCTGCTGGAAGATGACTCTGGGGTTATGCTGTCTCCGGCTCCGATTTGCACAAGGAGGCAGCAATGCCACCTCTCACAGGAGCTACTTGTCCCTTCTCAGAGACAACTCCTATGGCTTTTTTTTCCTGTAGTCTTCCCTGGTTCTCCAACCGGGAACATACTGCCCCCCCTGCCAAGAGGCAGTGACCCTACCAGCCAAGCCCTGCACCGAGCTTTATTGTGCGAGTGCAGTGCTGACACCAAAAAAGCCCTCACAGCATGAAAAATGTGCCCGCTGGCCTGTGGCCCCCCCTGCCCTTGTCATTGAAGCATTTCCTCTCCATCACTTTGTCAAGCTGTGGCACCAGGAAAGCAGAACCTCATTGTTTCTCCCGGTTTCCTGCGGCCTTTCTGCCTCCGTGCCCAACATGGGCTGTCACAGGCAGCAGCCAGGTACACAGAGGGCCCGTGCTGTTCACGGGGGCCGCGTTCCTAATCCCTCTCCCCTTGCCCAGCTAACGGGACACCAGCAATGGGAAAATACTCACGCCAGAAACATCCAAGCCAGGGCAAGAAGTGCTTTGCAATCCCTCTCTAGCTTGCTTGCACCCTGAGGAGAGGAGAGCTGAGGTGAGGCTTTGGATTTTTCTGTCTTATGCTGCTTGCTGTTTGCTGAATTGACTCCCATCTCTTTCAACAGCCTATTTTCTTCCCACCATGTCTCCCTGCCAGCCCGTTTCCTTTCTCAGGTTTCAGGGCTTCTCTTCTCCCCACAGGCAGGGTCCCCTCCTACCCGCTCCTGCCAAGTGCCACCGAGCGCTGCCCCAGCCTGCCTCTTACCAGCGCTCTTCTGGGAGAGCTGCAGGTGGCACAAGGATTAGCTTCCTTTGCTGACTAAGATGCCGTGTAGCAGAGTCATCCCCTGACACACACTCTCCAGACTGCTTGGGCAGCGTAGGACGTCATGCTCCGCTCACTTTGCACTGAGCAGTTTATGGGAAGGAGAGTCGTGTCTTCCCCTGCCTACACACCCAGCACGGGGCAGCGTGTTCAAGATAAGCTTTTTCACTCTTAGGTAGCCCACAGGGCAACTTTGCCTTTCCTTAGCAAAAAGAGCAGGATGTATCTCACACCGGCTGTGCGCCTCAGACCACAGAGAAGCCCAGGGCTGAAGGATGTCAAAGACAACTCATCCGTTCGCAGCAAGTGGCTGGAGACCTGCTGGCCGGGAGGTGCTCTCAGAGGCCCAGGCTTGGATACCAGTGCTCTGAATCAGTGCTTCCCCTTCCAGGATGTAAAAATCTTGCTGGCAGTGCTTACATAGGGCACCTGTTTTTCTCCCTCGTTCCCAGGCTGACCTAACGATGGTGAAGCAATTTCTCTTCCACTCGGTAGCAAGTCTCCCTCCTCCCTGCACCCAGCTTGGCAGCTCCTTGCTGGTGCTGAGTCCAAGATTTTGGCCTTTGGGAATGGTAATAATTTCCAAATCATTTTCCATTTTGCGGAGTGCATTCTCAGTGCGCAGCCCAGCTCAGGGCTCCTCATGTAACACCTGGGGCCATTATTTCCTCCTGTGCTCCCTGATGTCCCAAGAGCCCCCTCCGAACAAAACCCCAGACAAACAGCCAGGGAGGCTTTTCAAGAGCCTGTGCGTGCTCTGAAGTGGAAACTACATTTGGTCTGCAGTTCCCCAGGGCGTCAGGTCATGAGAGCTTTTGCACTAAAGAGGAGAATAAGCTGAGGCATACAAGGGGCTGCTGACCCTTCCCAAAAAAGAAAGGAAGGGAAGACAGCACCAGGAGCTACGCTTCAGTGGGACACAGTAAGTGGGATAAGATTTGGGAATATTGCAGTACAGACACAGGTAGTAAGCAGGGAGAGAGAAAGATTGCAAAGTGTCACAGCTTCAGTGGCAATGCATGGATCCAGCAACCAGAGAGGCTCCCATATTTTTGGGTGGCGTACAATGACCACGCTGCAGGGTTGGGAGGGGTGAGCATGGCCAGGCAGAGAGACCTGCTTTCCCTCCACGGTGAGTCCTGCCTTCCTCCAACATCTCAGCTGGATGGAAAGCAGCCAGATGGAAAGCAGCCTGCAGGCAGTCTGGGAAAACAGCAGTGGGAGGCAGGGTCCCCCTTTCCCTTGCGGGGATCTCAATGCTGCTCTCAAGCAACCACCTACAGACAGCTGTGCTTGCTCTGCTAAGGCACCAGCTTAATTGGTGAACTGGTTGTTTATCTTAAAAAATACGCAGTTGCACTTCCTTTCCAGCCTCGTGTCAAGGAACGCAACAGCTCCGATCTGCCCCAAACCACTTTTCCCCTTCCAGGTGACCAACAAAAAGCGCTCCCCTCACAGTCCCTCGCTCTCTGCCTGCCTTGGTGTGGTGCTTCATCCCAGCAAGCCAATGCAAAGCCAGCTGCGCTACTCCACAGGGAAAAAATTTTGCTGGCGTGCCTCATGGTGCTGCACCCGAGCATCACTGAGAGCTCTGCCGATGCCTGTTGTGATGGCTCTGCTTTCATTCAGCCACCACTTAGGGACAGATTTTCAGAAATACTCAAAGGTTGCAATTTACAGATAAGAAGTGTAGGTTTTCTTGAAAATCCCTTAGGCACCTGCTCTAAACCTTAGGTTTCTGAATGCATTTGAAAATATTGGCCCAGAGATGTTTAAAACAACAGCGGCAAACCCCCTTACCCTAACTAGCTTCCAGGCATTTCTCAAAGCGACCTTTGGCAGCTCCCAAGTGGGCTGAAATGCATTGCTCACGCTCAGATTTTTAAGGAAAAAAAACCCAGCAGCTGAGAACATCAGTCATGGCAAAGACTGTGTTGGCAACACAGATAAACTCTGGATTAGGTCATGTGCAAATGGCACATGTGCAATGACTCCTTTAGTTACAGGCTGAAATTTGTGTGTCTCACACAAAAGGGACTTCCCCCTCCCCAAGTATTTTAAGAGCTTTTCAGTTGAAACAGGAGAAGGGGAGCTGATGTGAAGGGGTTATCATCATGTGGTGGTGCTCTCAGGTGTCACACATCCCATGCGAGAGGGTTGGAAGGAGAAGGGGGGACATGGCAAAAAAAGTCTCCAACAAGAGACCACGTCCCCGAACACAGCCAGGCAAACACATGCATGCACATGTGTATGTGCTTGTGCGTAAAACACTGGCAGGATCCAGCTGTGCTTACCGTTCCTCCCGGAGGTACTATTACAGCAGCGCTTCTCACCAGGAAAGCCCTACGGCTCTAAGCCAATGGAGAAACAGGCGGTAGTGAAAGTCATCCAGGGGGGTGGGATCCCTTAGTAGCAGAGCGGAGGGAGAAAAGGGAGCTTTGCTTTCCTCTGTCGTTGCAGAAAGGTTGGTCTTGCACAATGCAATGCAATGAGGTTTTGCACCTATTTTCTTTTTCTTTTCTGTTTTGCTAGGGCATAGCAGGATCCAGAACACACGAGTACCTAAAGGGGGCTTATAAGAAAGATGGGGAGAAACTCTTTAGCAAGGCCTTGTGTGATAGGATGAGGGGTAATTGTTTTAAAATAGAAGGAATCAGATTCAGACAATGAAAAATTTTTTTACAATGAAGGTGGTGGAACACTGGAACAGGTTGCCCAGAGAGGTGACAGAGGCCCCATCCCTGGAAACATCCAAGGCCAGGTTGGATGAGGCTCTGAGCAACCTGATCTGGCTGGAGATGTCCCTGCTCCTTGCAGGGGGGTTGGACTAGATGACCTTTAAATGTCCCCTCCAACCTAAACTATTCTATGATGCTATGTTTACAGGAACGTCCATTACATAGCCCCTTGTGCAACCAGGGTGTTCAGTGAAACTGCTGATCTGTTGCTTCTCCTGTGTGAGGCTGATGCCTACCAACTGCCACCAAGATTTTCACAGACGACCAGGTCACTGCAAGAAGCCAGAGTATACCGCCAGCTCACTGCATCACCACATCTCTGCTTCTTGAACGGGGAGCTACAGTCTCAGCACATTGTGTGACTGCTGATAAAGACACAGGTTTGGCTGGGAAATATAACAAGGCCACGGTGTCCTTGAGAGTCCTGCTGCAGCCTCTCTGCCTCCAGGTCTCATCATCACCCTACTTGATGGGCTTGGCGGTGCTGCGTTGCCTGTGTCTTGCCCCACTCATAACTTCACAGCGGCATGGAGGGGTGGGCAGGATCATCCCCCCCACCTCCCTCAAGGTGTTTGTTTCTGGGACACTGCAGCTCTAGCTAGCCTCATGAGCTGGCCCCTGGCCAACACCATGGCCTCAGTGAGATCACTGCTTTAGCGGGATCAAAACGAAGCGGCTGGCAGAGAAGCACAGAAAACTGCAAGATTTGCTTCCAAGAATAACCTCCTTTTATTCCCCTTTTCTTTTTTTTTTTCCTTTGTAACAGAAGTATATTAATGGCAAATATCCATTAAACTATTGTAGCAGATACGAGCCAAATATACACCAGAAATCTGCGTCACACGACTATTCCTAGCAAATGCTACTTCTGTCTCGCCCTTCATTAAAGGTACACATCCATGTTCCTGCAGTGCTGTGTCATGGCACCTCCTTAGGATGAACTTTCCATTTCACTTTTCACTTACTTATTTTTCACTATTCCAGTTTCATTTATGTTTTAGAGCCACTGCATGGCCCCAGCAGTGCCACTGTCCTTCCTGCCGCAGAGGTCTGGCTTCCAGCACCCGCAGACTTACAGCCTTGCCCACTCTGGCAGCCACCTGCTTCTGTGGCATCGTGCATGCACAGGGTTCCTGGGTGACACCACTAGCCACCCGCCACCCCATGGGGCCACGGAGTTCCGCACCGGGGGCGTGGGAACAGAGTTGAGTAGGGACCCAAATCTGCTGTTTCGATAATGATGGCTCCTCCTTATGATCTCAGACAGAACACCACTGAAACCTCACAGAATCAAATTACTGTCTAGTTTTTCTAGTGCCCAGCTGCAAAAAGATCTGAGATTGCTGAAGGCTAGAAGGACATGGTACTGCAGCCCATAGCTGCTTGACCTAAGAATTACAAGTGTTTAGCAAGCATTTCTGCCAGAAAAACAGGGCTCTTGGGCTGAAAGCTTTCCAAGCATCAGGCTTCCAGGCTACAGCTCCCCTGGGACTACATATTCAGTGGTACAGCAAAGGATGGACTCCTCATCTCTCATTCTCCAAAAGGATGAGAGATGAGGAAAACACCAGTCCCCCACCAGCTCTGTCTGTTTCTGTATTTCCCCCTGTGCCTTGGAGGTAGCACAGCCACCTCTCCCTGGGTCAGGAGTAACACTCAGATTGAGCACCCGAGGCTGGAATTCACCTCTCTCCTTTTAGGGTTTTAAAGTTTAGTTTTAGCTAGTTTGCATGGGAAATGTGCAAACAGTCTCTTAACAGTCATGGGAGAACAACAGACATTGAGTTCTAGAAGCCAATATATGCCACACATTTTGACAATCTATTTTATGACAATGACCCTGGGTGGGCTGGTGAGAGAAAAAGCTTCAGAAAGTAAGTCCCAGAAGTTAAGAGGGCCTCTCTAAGTAAAAGAAGATCAAACAGGGGCTGTATCTCTGAGATCTACACTCAATTTTACACTGACCACTGTCAGTGTCACGGAAATGTTAGTATACAGTGACAAAATAAGCTCTATTGGACTTAAATATTGGACTCTTTTCTTCACCTCGTCTAAAATAAGGAAGAACAATTAAATGACTGCAAAATCAAATAAATAGCAAGGAAAAGAGAAGATGTTTCCATTGGTTCTGCTCGATAGAAACCTTGAGGACATGCTGGATTAGTGACAGACCAAAACATTTTCCATTTGCCTTGGGAAAATGGCCTCACACAGCTGACAAACTTAAGAGAGCAACATGTGTGGGCTTAGCATTGCCATTGTAGTCACACTGGCATGCAGAGAAGAAGGAAGTCATCAGTAAGCCTACTTAAGGGGAGAAACATAAAATCCAGGCCAATTAGCTTCTGAGGTAGCTCAGAAAACCTGGCAGCGGCTCAAGGAAAGCGAAGAAATCAAGAGAAACACCAGACTGCAAGGGATCAGCTGCGAGAAACACAGCCAGTATGAAAATCTTCACAATCCTTCTCTAAATAAGACCTTGGGAACAGAGTTAATCTGTATAATATTGATCTAATGTAATAATATTGCTGCTCCTGAGTCCATAGCCAGAGATGACTGGCTGCGCATGGGACTGGAGAAGAGCTGCTCTGAGTCCACAGCTGTCACAGGGACAGGAGCTGTTGACCAGCTCCTGGTCTGCACACCACCAAGGTGCTCCTGGGAAGAGCTGGCTTGGGAACTGGAGACAAGAGAAGTAAGCCTTTGGGTACGCAGATGGAGCAATTTCTTGTCACCCAGAAGGTTTCAGGGCAGCAAAAGCCACTCCTTAATGTTCTTCCTCAACTTTGGACTCTTAATATCTTATAGCACAGTTTGACTACATCAAATTTTGCTCTCATTGGACTGCTGCTGACTATAGAAACCCAAGCAGAACAGGCCACCTACCTTTCTTGGTGGTGACATGGTCTTCTCTCCTTTTCAGTCTACTTCTTCCATTGGCAGCTTCCCTCTTCTGCACCCTCCTAAGGACTGGTGGTGCGGGATACTTGGGCTTTCACGCCAACGGCAGGAGCAGTGGGTGCTGTGTCTCACCACCCTCCGTGGGGCTGCACTCTGGGCATCTCCTGTGTCCTTCACGCCCCTCTGTGAGGGGCCAAAGTGCAACACAGTTATAGGGTATCTTTGCAGAGAGCACATAAGCTTTTGACTAAGAAAAACAAATTGAAATAAGGGAAAAGCTGATGGGCAGACAAAAGCAGTGAAATAAAGACGAGTAAGAAATGTTCGCACTGCAGTCAGGGGCCACCTGACTTGTGCACCCTTGAGATCCCATACTGCCTAGACAAAGGCCATGCCCTGGCACAAGTCATAGCTGCCTGAAGAGTGTAATAATTTATTACAGCTTATATATATTTTATATATTAATACTGTATTTATTGCAGGGTGCTGATGAAGCAGCTACATCAACTGTTCCTGCACGAGAAAAGGAAACCCTATGAGCGATGTCCCCACTGTCAGGCAGAAAGAGCAGGGTGGGAGAGCAGTGCCTGCTCTGTGGCATTTTGGGAACCAGTGTGGCATTTCACTGCGACTACACTGCTAATGATGAGCTGCTGTCTGCATCCTAATCTTAAAAATACTGGATAGCTTCAGCTCCTGGGCTGTTACACCACTGTGAAGGCTCTCATGTTTGCGGGATGCTGGGCTGCAGCATCTAGCCAGAGAGAGTCAGGTACTTCACACCACTTACCCCGCGTGTCAGCACAAGTGGCGTAAGGAGATATGACTCAGGCTGAAATCGAGGTGTTTACCTTAGGGGAAACTGCAAGAAAACAAAACAAAACAACTTTAGAAAGCTTTTAACACCATAAATGAAAGGCCAGCTCACCACAACAGAGCTCAGGGTATGTGCTGGCTGTGGGAATTTCCCCGTCGGGGAGGACGGCGGGGCAGAGGCAGGGTCTGGAAGGACAGGTGCGGTGTTTCCTCGCTAGCCCCGCAGCGGGCAGACAGAGGCAGGCTGCAGCTGTGATCCCATAGCCCCTGGCTCCCAGCGGGCCTCCTCCATCCCAGGGAGGAGAGAGGCAAACCACACAAACATCTTGGGTGGAGTAGTCAGTTACCCATGATTTCAAAGAAAGTATCTGGGGAAAGCTTTGCTTTTTTTCTGCTGTTCCCAGGATACCAAGGATCACAGAGCCAGAGCCTTACTTGCCTCGATGGTGCCTTAACTCTGCCCAGGGAGCTGGCTTCCAGAAAATGGCAGCTCCTTCAAATGGTGGGGGCATCCCCTGCAGAGCCCCTACTGATGCTCACCTCTCCTCATTGCTGGTGTGGAGGTTAAACACAGGGAGCCTGCCCGTGTCCCTGAATGCTGCTGAATTAGTGCTTTGTAGCACCCCTTTCTTGGGGACTTTCTTTGCTGCCATTAGAAGTGCCATTTCCGTATAAGCACAAACGACTGCTGTGCTTTCTAGGGGAGAGTGACAAGTCATGCCTGGCAGCTCTCAGGGGACAGGAGTCTTGTTCCACAGAGGAGAGGTAGGCAAGAAAGCAAAGGTATGAGTGACAGCCAAGCCATCAGGCCTGAGGAGAAGAGGTCCCCCTGGGCCTTGCTTCAGAGAAATAGCTCAGAAAACACCAGAGGAGAGAAGGAACAGTGACCTCAAAGGTGCCCAGCACCTCCAAGGAGTCAATGTCAGTAGGAAGGAGAGAGGAGGATGGCTTGGGAGGAGCAGAAAGTATTTTGCGTTGTGTTTAAATGGTACTTGGTGTCTCTGCAGCACCACATTTGAAATGTTC
The DNA here is from genome assembly GCF_036417535.1 of Chlamydotis macqueenii. Classification (NCBI taxonomy): domain Eukaryota; kingdom Metazoa; phylum Chordata; class Aves; order Otidiformes; family Otididae; genus Chlamydotis; species Chlamydotis macqueenii. Next base: position 97,308,264 of record NC_141558.1, on the reverse strand, counting down.
AGGTCTCTGCAAGCTGTTAATGAGCTTCACACCATTCATTATTGCAGCCTTCATCCACAGCTGAACAAACACCATTGTGAGTGGGCTGCATGTGGCTCCCCAGGAAGGTGATGCATGGAACCGAGTTGGTTTCCTGGGGTGGGTTGGAGATGGCAGCACCTGTGTGGTAACACCATGCTGGAGCAGTGCGGCAGATTTCAGGCCTGCCATCCCTCACCCTCCAACATCAGGAGTACCTCTTCTTTTGGGTGAGACACTCAAGGCTGGCTCAGGGGAGGCCTTGGGTGAACTTAACCCTGCTATAAGTGCCACCACTTTCTTCCCTGCAGCCCAGAGGTTTTATGACCTCTTTGAGGCTCAAGCCTCCCCAGTAGCTGGTGTAGCCAGCTATGGAGAGCTACCTGATGACATTCCCCTGACCTTGTGTGTGTGTATTTATCTGCATCTTCATCCCATAACGGGTAACATTTATGTGCCTTTGGCAACTGAGAGAGGGTGAGGGTTCATAGAGATGCTGAGAGAGAAAGAAGCGTAATTAGACTGAAGAAGGACAGGCAATAGCAATTTTGAAGAAAAACAATAACAATTTTAACAGTAGCTGACATCCTGTTTCAAAAGACAGCAAGAACATTTTTTATCTTTTCTGCCAGAATGGCAAGGTCCTAGTTTATTGATGTTATCTTGAGGATGACAGAGAAGCATATTAATCTACCTGAAATGAGAATCTGGGCTTTGAGAACAGCGGTTGACACCTTCTGAGGGACAGAGTGGTTGAAATCCATCATATTTTGTAATTCACAGTGGTTTCTGTAAGCAACTTGAAGATCCAGCTGCCCCACCACTATCAGTTTTCCCTGAATAGCTGCAATGCGGCTGTCAGAAGCAGCTCCTCAGCTCAAGTTATCCTGGCAGTAACAGTAGCATATGGGCCCTCCACACAAATGTCTGACCAGACATGCAGCAGTGTGAAGAGGCAGAGCTGACTGAAGACTAAACGAGCTTTATTCACCCCGAGGCCAAGGTGTACAAACCAAGGTACTCCTGACACACGAATGATGAGCTAGAGGAACGCAAAGAGAAAGGACTGAGATATGCAGGCTGCAAGTGGAATAGGAAGTAACAGTCCAAACAAGACAGCCATGAGTAATTTTGCCTGGAAGGAGCCCCTGGAGTGCCCCTAGTCCAACCTGTGTCTCAAAGCAGGCCCTTCAAAGTGAGAGCAGGTTGCTTAGGGCCTTGAACAAGCTGACCTCTGAACATCTCCTCCAGAGATGGAGGTCCAGCCACCTTCAGAGGCAACATGTCCCAGTGACAAACCATTATCACTGCAAATTTTTTTCCTAATACCTAATCCAAGTGTCCTTTGTTGCATCTTTTGATGGTTGCATCTTATCCTTTCTCTCTGCAACTTGGAGAAGAGTCTGGCTCTCCCTTCTCTATAACCCCACATCAGATAGTGGGAGGCTGCAATTATTTCACTCCTTTACCTGCTTTTCTCCAGGCTGCACAAGCCCATTTCTGCAGCCTCTCCTCCTCTGTTATATGCTCCAACCTCCTAATTGTTTCAGTAATTGTTTAGTGGCCTCGTCCCACTCTGTCTGAAACTGAATACTACTTCTTAAGTAGGCTCACAAGTGCCAAATAGAGAGGCATAATATTTCCTCCTGACCTGCTGGTATGCTCTTGCTAGCACAGCCCAGAGTGTGGTGAGCCTTCACCTCTGGCAGGGGGTTCTGCTGGCTGCTGTGTAGCTTGTTCCTCACCGGGATCACAGTTCTTTCCCACAGAGCTCCTCCTGAGTCAGTTGGTCCCCAGCCTGTGCTGTTGCTCTAGGTCTGTGTTGGTCTTCAGTAAGTTTTTGCCAGTCCATTTTCTCAGATTGTCAAAGTCTCTGAATTGCAGCCCTAATGTCCAATATGTTGACCACTGACCATCACCACGATTTGGTGTCATCCACAGATTTGTTGAGGGTGTGCTCCATCCCATCATCCTGGCTCTTGATGATGATGCTAAATAGTATCAGCCCCAGTATCAACCCTTGAAGACAACTGCTCATAACAAGTTGCCAATTAGACTTTGAACTGTCAACTACTACCCTTTCAACCTGATGGTCCAAACAGAAGAAGCTGTCTTGATGTTCTTCCCTCCTCTCCAATTTCTATTTTCTTCCATGTGTTGTCTTTTACCTGGTTAGTATTGCGTATAAAGGTGCAGAAAATGACTGACAGAATGTGCAAATGTACCCCAAGACCAGATGCTTTTCCTTTAAAGTAACATCTCCATTTGTATGTCTGGCAGCACTGCCTGTGCAATTCTCTTCTGGTTTCTTAACACTATCAGAAGGAGACATCAAAAATTTGTAAGAAATACCAAAAAACCATGACAGTTACCTCAGAAGGTACCACCTTCACATGCAATGCACATACTCTGCTCTATTGCTAAAGCCAAAAAGGGGTTGATTATTAGTTCTTACCAACTTACTTGCACAGATACACACAGAGATCCCACTCAAGAGACTCAAAGATTAACACTGTTGTTTAGCCATGGTCCAAGGACAGCAGAAAAGCCCTCCAGCATGCCTCTGTTCTGACACCCAGGAGCTGTCTAAAGCATTCAGCTCCATGCCACACAAGATCCCACACTTCCACTGGGGTCATTAATCAGTGCTTCGCACTCATGGTGATGTGGGGCAGAGCAGAGGAGAGAGTGTGAGAGCAAAGGTGCCAATTAGTGCTAAATGGGATGTGAGCTCCTGCTGTGGCAGAAATTGGGGCTTAATTCCTGCTTGTCTGTTTAAAATATTGACTTATGCTACCCGTTTGTACAACACGTGCCTTGCCAGGTGCGCTGATGGAGCTGATGGCAATCCGAGCTGCCTGCTGTCAGATGTACCGCTGCAGCCTAAGCTGATGGCTCTGATACTGTACCTCTGACTCCTTTTATCAGCAAAAAGTGACAAGGACAGTGTCATGGTAAATCCAGAGGGCTAACAGAGAAAAAACACCACTGTGGTCTGATATATTTGTGTATGGCAGCTCTTTACCACATACAGTTACCAAGCCTGTGCTTATGAAGTGCAAAGCATTTTGTTACTTAATGTATTAAGCATTTTGTTACTTCAATGATCTTGTTCTCAGCAGAGATACACCTGTTTTGTACTAGGTTGAAATCAGAGACTTGGAGGAACTAATTTTCAGTCCACATTGTGCTCTGAAATCAGTTTTGAATGAGGAAAGACTTCTTGTCCCAGGTCCTCACCCTGGGCATGTAAGGAGGAACGCAGGAGTGCAGGGATGAAAGCCTCCCCACCCCTGGGCTGGTGAGTGCTCTGCAGCTGGTGGGGTCAAACACTTGGTTATTGTTTGTTGGTCGCTAGTCATCATACATATTTGCCCAACACCACTAGAAAGATATCACCAGAAAGACCTGACCCCCACCCTGTTGACTGCTGACCTCAGCAAAGATGGCGTCAGGCTTGCGAACTGCTGTGTACCTGTGCAGCCAGTGGCTTTGCCTTTTGGGAATGGTTGAACCAATCCAGACCTTCACTTTGAGGAAATACTTCATTTAGGCATAGATCTGTTTCTCTCAGGCAGGTAGGATGACTTGAAAACCTCCTGGAAAAGTAGTGCCCAGTCCTTCCTTTCTCTTGCTGTGTTAGCAAAGGGATGCCAGATCTCCATCTCTTTCCATCAGCTGAGGTTTAGCAAAGTGGAGCCGATCACTCTTCTGCCCAGCACTTCCTTTCCCACCTGCATGGGAGGATCAGCTCCGCAACAGATGACGCCAGGAGCTTCTTAGAAGACAGAAAAACACCCTTTGTTACTGCTGTGTTCTGATGCCTCACAACTGAGGCTGCAGTAACTAAACATTTTAATCCTTCCCATTATCTTTACCTTGAAGAATGTTGTAATATTCCTTAATAAGTCTTAATTTAGATAGGAGCAGCATGCTTATGAATGCAATTCTTCTCATGCTCTAATGCACTCACTCAACTATAATACTCAGGGAACTGAATAATATCAGCAATGTATACCCCTAATTCAAAAAATTTAGTGGAAGGGGAATCTAAATCATCTTTCTGAACCTGTTCTTCATTAAATGCAGCTAGGACCAAAAAGAAGTTGTTGGCTCGCTGCAAAATAGCCAGCCCAGAAGGTGGCCTTCTGAGTTTTGAGTTCCCTTTATCAAACCCCTGAGTGCACAGGAATTTGTTGACTCTTTCCAGAGCAACAAATCATCATCTGTGGTTATCATCTGTGCTTAGTGTTTTCTGATGAGTTTACTATGCCCATGGTAGCATTTTTAATATATGGCTTCATTTTTTTCACAACTTTCTTCCTGCCTCTTCAAATGGAGTTGATTATAGTATTTATGGTTCAAATCCAGCCAGGGTTTTCAGTGTATATTATATGGACTTGGTACACACGATTTCCCTAGTAATTAAGTAATGGCAGTGGATGGGGCATGCCTTCAAGCATAATGCTTAGAGTACCTCTGTGTAAGCCCCGTCATACACAAACGTGCCTCGTCATACCACACATCAGAAATTGAAGATGCCCGTACAGATCTGGAAAAGGGGTGGCAGGCTGTCATATCATCTCAGGCTGTAAGCACAGCAGAGGCTTATACTGACCACAAGTCATTAAGCCTGAGGCAAGAGAAACTCTTTGGCCCTCTGACACCGGAGGTCAAACATGGTGGCTGTGGTGCTCCATTTGAGCCTGAGCATTAATGAATCAGCTGTGTGATTCTGACTGAGCTGGTCAGTTCACAGACGGAGAGCCTTTATACAGCAACATGAGTGACTCGTGGGAGATGACTCTCTCCTGCTGAGAATGGAGATGTCCTGATGGAGACCTCCTGATGGAAATGCAGGTAGTGCTGCACTGAGGAAAGCCTGAAGTTCACTAGAGGTTGTTGTCTGGCCACTTCTAAGGAAAAACACCAGACCTTACAGTGTATCTGTAGCTACAGTGTCTTCTGCCTCTGCAGTCTAGGGTAGGACTGAATCAGAGTCCAAGTCTAGCGCAGCTGACCTCGGTACATGTTTATGTTGGGATCATCACTTCTGTTCTGAAAATAAACCAAGGATCCTTTAGCCAGGCATGCTCAGGTTCTAAACTGATGTTTTAAAGTTCTCTAAGCCTGCGTACCTACTAAGCCTGCCTTGACCCCTGTTTCAAACATCACAGAACAGTGTACAAGGGTGAATAACTCCTTGTAAATGAAGAGAATTACATTCTGAATCGGTGAAAGAATGAAAAGACGGCCTTTAAATTTATTAAGGTGCATGATAAATTATACCTATGAGGGATTCACAGTGATTGTAGCCATTATCTCACTGGTATCTCTTCAGGTTTTGTGTAGGAAGCTACTTGATTGGGAAGAGAGATTATTATTTTCTGAGGTTATTCTGTTTGTTTCCTCCACTTCACCATACTGCATGCTGTTAAGCCATGTTGAAGACAATTGTCAGTGTTGTACCACAAAGTCATTGAAAGTTAAAACAAAATACAGTCTGTCCTTAGCTATGTTACTTCTGCACTTCTACCGGGCCAGCCACCGCACTGTGGGAGGCAGAGGTCCTAGGACAAAACCATGTGTGACCAGGCCACAACGGCTTCACATCCTCCAACAGGGCAGAAGTGACCAAAACTGGCCAGTCCTTTCTTCTGGGAACTCTGCTAGCTTAAACATGCAGTTTTATACATTTTTAAGCAGAAGAGGGTTCAGACAATTTATTCCATTAGACAGCGGTGAGCCTCACCTCCCATGACCCACATCTGGCTTTGTGGGGCGGGGCTCCTGTGTTTGGTGGTAGAGCAATGCTCTCCAGACCAGCAAACTGACAGCAGTGCCCCACCGCAGCAGAGGTTGCTACCTCTGAAAGGCAGCCCAGATGCTCAAACCACAATCCAGCAGTTGGAGAGGTGTGGGCAGACTTAGCTCTTTCCATCCTTCACTACCCCTTATACTTGCAGGTGCTGAAACCTGCCCCTCGCCATGGCCATGTTCGCTTATTATTTTGGGATGCTGCCAACTTTAGAGAAGGTTAATGAAGGAAAATAACATCCATAGCAGTTTATAAGTGAGCTAATTCTAAAATAGATTTTTGTGGGTGAAGACAAGTTATATCTGTAGATTAGCATCTCTTCAGATGCTAAATTCTAACAATCTGCTATTGACAATGACAGAAAAAAAATCCTTAAAAAAAAAAAAAGTAAAAGCTCTTGTACAGGAAAGCATGCAGCAACCCAGCTATATAGGTAGATATCAGCAACACCCAGGCTATACTATTTAAAACAAAACTTAGGAAACTGAAGGGGAAAGTACTTCACAAAACTGTTGCTTCATTTGAGTTTTTGTGTTTCCAGACCAGGCAGAAGAATGATACGAAAATGCATCAGTGAAAAGTCGTTTGGGTATTTATTTTTAAAGAAATGCAAGTCAAGCTAGTGAATGTGTTGTCTTTGCTGGAATACAGACATTATTCCGGGGCATTGTCATGTAGATTTGAATCTTTTTATTGCAGCCTACTGGCTGTACTCAATAGCCTTCTTTTGAGTTACCTCCATAGCTCTGCAATAAGCGGGGGGCAGCCTTGTTACACAACCATCGGACAGGCAGCACTCCCATACATATGGTTGCAAAACCCTCGTGTTGTCTACAGAGCTTTCACTATTGCAGAGACTTCTGAGGACAGAGTCCACAGTGTTGAACTAGAAAACTGGAGAGGAGCTCTTCAGGCTGGCAGTGAAGAAGACCAGAAAAAGAAGAAAAGAAGGGGGGAAAAAAAAGAGAAGAAGAAAAAGAAGAAAAAAAAAAGGAAAATATTATTGTGAACTATGCATTACTAAGCACTTAACAGTATTGGAAGAATTCTTGTGACATTTGTGGCAGATACACCTTTCTGTGCATCCCTCGCAACACATACATACGCACAATGTAAGATACTCAACAGTGTGCTGTATTTTTCAGATCACATTGAAGATTACAACAAATAACTTTACTAAGGTATTATTACTGACGTGATTTAAGTCATTCCTTCTTTAGAAGTTATGAAATATGGATCATGAATAGCATCTGAATAAGCACATATTTTCTTTGTTATGTTAATGGCCTGGGTGAAGTCCACCAAAACAGGCTTGTGTGTGTCTGATTGTTTTGTTTCAAACCGCTGGATACTTTCTACGTACAGGCTAGGAAGAGGGTGCTCAGCACAGCTCTGTTCATTTGCTGCCACCTCAGCCAGGACAAGAGCCCTCTTTGAAAACTGTTTGTTTAATCAAGACGTTCTTACACTAATGAAAATAATTTCATAATTAGCACTTGAAGAAAAATTCTCCTAGCAGGAGGCAATGTGAGAGATGTTTTTGGGCTCCTCCTATAAAGTAGCATATTTCTTACGTTTATCAAAGCCTAATCCAGTGACAAGAGATGATTCAGTAAAGTTATAAGGTCACACGGATGAGCCGGTTACTCTAAGAAGTTCTAGTTTTTTGAGATGTGAAAACTTGCCCAGACAATGAAAACACAGTGAAAGCACAAAGTAAAGAGACAGGTGAAATTTCTAAAGGTTGGCCACTAAATCCTTTCAAGGTATGCCCACCATCTTGGTTTAGGAAAACTGCTGTGAACAGAATTTCCGCCAAGATTCACATCACTTTTGGCCTTATTTGAATAATACAGCAGTGAGAATATTCTCATTTTTTCCACCTCCCATTTTAGTGTCCTTGCATTTTAGCCTCTTACCTGATCAGCATCCAAAACTATAACTGTGTTTTCTCAGACCCCAACATTCTAGGAATCTGGCAAAAAAAAACTATCATGAACAATATTTTCCCAACAGAGAGCTGGGCAGACTGTACAGCTGAGTCTCATGAGATCCTCAAACACCTGGAAATGGAGGACATATAAGGCAGCCAAATTAATATAACTGCCCTTCAGTCTTTGAAAAATTCTGTGAGGAAGTGAGGTAATTTCCTGAATTGTTCAAACAGCAAGGCCTTTTCATCCACAAAGTAGTCCTGTGAACCTCAGGCATCTGCCATAGCCTGAGCAATTTGCTTTGGAAGAAATTCTCATGAGCTGATGGCATCCAGCTGGATTAGTAAGAGAAGCTACCCCAGATAATCTCTCTTGACACATGTGATGCTCACCTCTTTACATGCACTTACAATGAACCATCATAAATATCTGATTGGAGCCTCCGATTCCCAGTGCTATGGGAATTTAGGCTGGTAAACACACCAGCAGCCTTCACTTTTCTTTTGTTTTCCTGACATGGATTCAGATCTTGTGAGAGCCTTCCCACTGTCAGCCCTGTACGCAGTCACACAGGACATGTGGAGCTTGAGCAGCCAGAGTATGAGTTCCTCCGCTCCGTGCAATGGTCACATTTCACATCTGAACTGGACAAAGAGCATTCAGATTGAGTCTTCTCTCTGTAACCCAGCCTTTTGTCTCTTTCAAGACTGACAACAAAAGTGCCCGCTAGCATCAGTTGTGATATTAATATCTTTTAGAGACATTCCTGAGTACCTCGTTGGACTATGACAACATCCTGCCTCACCACATGTAGGCTACCAAAAAACCTGCTGCTTTCTTCACTCCCTGCAGCCCAGGGAGGAGTGCAGGGAGCCGGGCAGGGAGGAGGAGGGAGGGCTGCTGCTCTAAGCATGTAAGGTACAACCCAACTCCTGCATCTTCCTCTTTCCCTGTCTTTTACTTTATTCTTAAGCCAGAAGTAGTTACTGTCTTTCTGAGCACAATGTTAAGTCATCAAAGGTGTTGCGTCTGCCAAATTGCTCACAGAAGATGGAGTTCCTTTGAGCGGTGCTCCTCTGGAGCCATTGCCTCCTCAAAGCACAATGCTGACACCACACCAAGTAACCAAAGAGGAGAACTAGTTCCCAAGGATTTGCAGGCTGTGGGATCTGGCATCTGACTCTGCTTTTATGCCCCTGTGTAAATCAGTGGTAATGCCTGACTGTGAGTGACCTTAGATCTGTTTTCCCGGATGGAGACATTCCACCTCAACTCCTAAGAGGAGCAGACACAAGCCCTTGAGCCAGAAAAGTGCAAACCATTTGATGAATTCTCCCATGCAAAAGTGTCGAAAGACATAAATACAGACCTGCAATTTCACTTCGGGGCTGGCCAGAACCCATGTATTCAAGGGAGGCACCTGGAAGTGCCAACAAGAGAGAGGAGGAGTGAACCCATGTTAGATCTTTCACCCAAAGCAAATGCCGGCTGCTGTGCCAAGAGTGCTGCTTCACCTGCTGCATCCTGCCTGCTTGTCGGTCCTTTTCTTCTTGCAAGATCCCAGGCCAAAGCTGGCAAAGGCAAGCAAAACTCTCTGTCTGAGCAACCCTGTGGGTGAGGAGTTTTCTTCAAGGGAGTTATCCTACTCAGGGAATCTGGCAGTCCATAAATCACAAGGCGAATGGTCATTGTAAATTAAGGCAGAATCAGCCAGGCAGAAAACTCCGGTGGCTGAACATTTCACGCATTATAAATAGGAGTCATTGCCTTATACAACATGAAATAACCAAAACCAACAGGACATCCCTTACATTGTGGCTACACAGACTCCCTCCATGCACCTGGAGGACGCACACACTGTAATAGCATCATATATTTTATGATCAATGCTTAGGTTCCAAAGACAAATTCAACTCCTTTTTCTTGGCTGCTCTCGGGTGAAATTGAGTTTGTTGTTCACTTCCTGCACTAGAGAGGGAACACAGCTTTATGTATTGTTCATCTTTTATCAGTGTGGAAGAGAAACAAACTGATTTCAATTTAACATTTTCCTGGCTCAAATTCATATCAAAGTGCCAGTAAGCCTGTTAACAGATTGAGACTTAATGATATACTTAGACCGTTGAACCACCCAAATCTGACTCAAGGCTTCTCCAGGGTCAAGAGGAAGCCTAAAGGGCCAGGCTTGGAGCCAGCTGTCAGCAGAATATATGGTGGGGATGGCAGTGGCTCTAGTTTCCAGGATGGTCTCCCATCTTCTGCTCAATTTAACCCAATTCCCAGTCCCAGGTCTGGCTCTCCAGGGCTCTGGCACAAGCAGAGAAAACACTGAGAAAACACTGATTTTGAGACCATCACTACCCCAGCTTTCTACACCTTGAAGCAACAGAAACCAGCTGCAGAGGAAAGAGGTATACCTCCAGAAACAAGTGAGATGACTGACATTAATGAATTGTGTCAGTGTTTTTTAATTCTTAAAATAAATACTAGTATGCCTTCATGCACAGTGATGGTGCTTGAGTCACATCTGGCCATGGTAACCTGCAGGTTAGACACCCTTGGGAGGTGTAACAGCCTGCTCAGCTCGGGATGGGAAGTCGCATGGGACCACTAGCAGAAGTCAAAATACATCAGCCCAAAGCTCTAGGAGGGGAAACTGACCAGAGCCTGTCACTCCCATGTTCTCCATCACCTCCCTGTTGCTGTAGCTGCACTCACATCCTCCTAGATCCCACCTTCTATTTTTTAAAAAGCTCCAGATGTTCACAGATAGATAACTGCCTTTTAAGCTCCCCTGACCTTCCCATGCATGCACAGTTCTTGCTGGTGTCTGGAATGATGACGTCAGTGGTCTGCAGTGTGAGCAGCCAGGTCAGGAGTCTTCACTGCAGCAGTTCTACTTAAGTGGTAGGAAAATGCTGTTCCTGCCAGGAAAATGTCATTCCTCCTCATTCTCCACAGGGAGATCACAGTCTCATCAGGTTTCTAGGGATTCTTCGTATTTTTTTTCCTCACTTCTACATATGTCCCAGATAACCAATCTTTGCTCATCCATGAACACCACTGACCAGAAGCAGGCTCAAGGTAATGGATAACATGCTTTGCTCTCCCTATTTTCTTCAGTCTGTAACTTTTTAATTTCTCCTTGATGACGGCAACATCAGAGGGTCTCACATAGTTTGCAGCCATGAGCGGGGTAACCCACATTCCCTGCCCACCACTGAGATCTTCACTAAATAACCTTTGGTATCTTCAATCCCTGACCTAAGAACAGAGTTCATCCAAGTCATTAGCAAGAACATCAGATCAGCAAAAAAAACCAAATGAGCACCCTACAGACAGGCAGAGCCGAGGCAGAGCATTTCCATTGCAGAATATCCAGAGGATGTGTAACCATGACTCTGTGCTGAGGAATCTGCTATCATTGGCCACCAGTGGCTTTACTGGTTTACATCAGTTGCCAGCTTGATTCCGTATCTCAAGAACTGATGTGGTGTATGAAGGACCTCAAAGGCACAGCGAGCAGGGAGGTAACCAACTCCACTACACGCAGTGCAGATTAGGCAAGGAGGACCATAGAGTTCAAATGCTCCTGCTCTAATATGTGCTACGTGGCTTCACATGACTCCTCAGGATCAGCACAGGGCTCCTCAGATCTGGTAGCTGACAAACGTGATGAAGTTGCTCGCCTGGGGCCACTCAGGCTGCATGGCTGAAATTGCGGCATGGGACCCTGCACCCTCCCACAAGATATTCATGGGAGAGGTGGAGAGTGCGCATCAGGAAATCTATCTGATCATTTACAGATTCATAAAGCAGGTTTGGTTTTTTTAATTTGCACTCTCCTTTATCTTTGAGTGTCCTATTTCCCTCCGCAGCAGTCCTGCTTACTCCAGGATGATCAATGAGCATTTTTTAAGGAGATGAAATAATTCTGTAAAATCCTGCACTCTTTAAATATAAAAGAGCGATTGATATATGGTTACAGGGATTATTATAAAACATACATGTCTGATCCCAAACCTAGTCTTGGAAAACTCTTGTTTTCCTTCCCAAAGGACCAGATACAGACTGGAAGTTGGGGACAGCATGGTTTCCCATTCTGAAAACAGTCGTCTCCTCTGCCATGAGACTAGCAGTGTGTATTTATACTTAACAACAAAATCTGTTTTTTTTTTTTTCTATGTTGGGAATCCAAAATACAGCATTCAGGCTTTAGTTGTGTCGTGGTTTTGTTAGTGAGGGGGGGCCTAAGGTGGTAGCTTCTGTAGGAAACTGCTAGAAGTCACTCCCCTTTGTTCAGTGGACTTGGCCGGGCCTAGGGCGGACCCGCTGCTGGCCAAGGCCGAGCCGATTGGTAGCAGAATGTCCCGTGATAATGCCTCTGCGATAACGTATTTAAGAAGGGGAAAACAGAAAAAAAAAGAGAGAGGAGAGAAGATGTGAAGGAGCTGAGCGGGGGCAGAGGCGCAGAGGGGGAGGCGCAGGCCTCATGGGCCTTGCAGGCCTCACCCTCTGGCCTCTCGCCAGGCAGCCGATTGGGCCCGACTCGGTCCGGCCCAGCTGCAAGAAGTGGAAAGGAGATGAGAAGTGAATAAGATGTAAAAAAAAAGATCCTGAGAGACATCTACCAGCCTGTTGTGAGGAACGGCTGCAGACGCCAAGGTCAGTTCAGAAGGAGGGGGAGGAGTAATGCGGCTCCTGGCCAAGATTCCCCTGCAGCCTGTGGTGACGACCATGGTGGAGCAGGTTGTCCCCCTGCAGCCCATGGAGGTCCACGGAGGAGCAGAGATCCACTTGGAGCCCATGAAGGACCCCGCACCGGGGGAGGTGGATGCCTGAAGGCAGCTGTGGCCCGTGGAGGGCCCGCTGGGACAGCTGTTCTGGAGGGACTGCACCCCGTGGAAGAGATGACCCACGCCGGAGCAGTTCCACGAAGGACTGTGGCCCGTGGGAGGGACCCCACAATGGAGCAGGGGAGGAATGTGAGGAGTTCTTCCCCCGACCATGAAGAAGCGGCGTAAAACAACATATGATGAACTGACTGCAACCCCCATTCCCTCTTCCCCCCTGTGCCGCTTGGGAGGGGAAGGTAGTAGAGATAATGTTAAGCTTGGGAAGAGGGAGGGGTGGATGGAGGTTATCTTGTTCTCTGTCTCATTATCCTGCTGTTTGTAGTAATAAATGAATAGTTTTCCCCAAGTCGAGTCTGTTTTGCCCGTGACGGTAACTTTAAGGATTTCTCCCCGTCCTTATCTCAAACCTTGAGCCGTTTTTCCTTATATTTTCTCTCCCTATTCTCTCGGAGTGTGGGGGGAGTGAGAGAGAGACTGCGTAGTCTGGTCCGATCGGGGCTGAACCACGACAAGTTGGTTTGGTTTTCTTCCACAGCAGTGCCTGAAACAGCCTTCTGAAAAAGGGAAATGGACATTTTCTCTGTGATAATCAAAGAAACTCATGATTTCAGAGAGATGCTCTGACTTTGACTGTCATCTGTGTGCAATGGGGCAAGCAATAGAAACAGAGTGTCTTCTGCTACTTATGCTTTCCATGTGTCAACATATTCACCTGTACATACCTTACATCATCCTGGGTATATTGGCTCAAACACAAGCATTTAGAAAATCTGTGGAAAAAGTGTGTGACCAAAAAACTGAAATGTGCTATAATCTTAATAACCCTTCAGTAACCTTACATAGTTCTTATCACAATTTCTTCACTCATTCGATTTTGATACTAAATCCCCTGTGCTTTCTCAGGCTACTTATCCTTGCAGGCTGGAGGTCAGGTTGCACCCAGACTGGCAGATGCTTCTCTGATAGCTTGTCCAATATGAGGGAGATTCCCTGCCTTCAGCAAGTTTTTTAAATGAGATTATTGATTTCACTTTGCAAGCAAATCAAAGTAGATCACCTGACTGAGAGCACTGGGATTTCATTTGTGGGGCAAGGACAAAAGGTGAAGGTTCCTCTGTGGAGTGACAAGCAGAACAAGGGGGAAAAAAAAAAAAAAAAGACTCCTTTAGTTTGAAACTCCCAACTCTGCCTGGACATTATCAGAGAAAACAGAGAGCAACAGAAAAGCCAGAGCATTGAGTTGTGGTTGCTTAAAATGATGTAAGATTTTCCCTGACATTCATGTAGTACAAGATTACTTTCTCTACATTGGTTACTAGATACAGGCACTGAAACCTTTAAGTGCAAAAGGGCCTTCATCTCTGAGTCTGTGGAGCACATGGAAAAAAGGCCAAATGATCTGAAATGCCAGATAACCCAAAAAGGAGATTCTCTTGTGCCATTTGACGTATAAACTGTTGCACTCATAACATCACCGATCCTAAACCCTGCCCTGGGTAAGCTACTGGAGAAATATGCATAAAAGAAGGAATACTTTCAGGCAAATACTTTCAGTCTTGCAAAAAGCATCTCATTTTGGAGAAACAAATATGGCCTCTTCACAGGGGACATCACACACACTTCCCAAAATCACTGTTGGGTTATGGGTCATTCTTACCCCTGAAGCCAGTGTCTGGCACCAGTACATTCACCCCTGGGATGAGAGGCTCTGTCAGCACAAACAAGGATGCTCTGCCCTCTGGTTTCTGGAGGGAGTGACAGAACTGCAGGCTTCACAGAGCTGGGCTAGTTTTCCTGCGACAGCACCAGTTTACATCAAAGGCATGATGATCTCTCCTGCCAGATCGAAGGCAGCGTCTTCCGACACATGTTTCTCTTTAGGGAATAGACACATAGCTCTCTCCAGGCTCTGAAGAAGGGAGACCAAACTCAGCCAGTGCAGCAGCATGGCCTGCCCCAAGCAAGACCCCACATTAATAACTCAAAATAACCATATTCCCTGCCAAACCCTACCAGAGGTATAAACAGGAGCAGGGAGGAGCCTTCAACCTCTCTACAAGATCAGTGGCTAAGGCACTCCAGCCTCCTGGGATTCAAACTGATGGCACACATCCCAGGCTGCAGCGAGGCAGCCCAGAGCATGAAGAGGGAGAGGCAAGCAGAGCTGTTGCTCTTTCAGCTCCTCCGGCTCTGGAGATCCTGGCTCCGTTCCTCAGCGTAATTTCCATTACCTTGAAGAACGATCCAAACAACTCTGGTAGTATGATCAAAAGAGTATGAAAAAGATCCAGGGGTGACTCAGGATGTTGGTGCCACAGAGGCATAAACGCACTGACGCATCTCAGTTGTCCCCGCTCTCCCACGCAGCCGGCGATGCTGCTGGAGGGGCTCTGACCACCAGCTCCCCTGGCAGTAACAGAGAAAGCACAACTCCTCCTCACATTTTTTCTCCAGTTGCTGTATTTGGCCTCTGATGGCCCCCTTTGGAGAGAGCAAACCCAGAAACGTTTCATTGTTTCACATTGCTGTGCATTAGAAATAACAGCCTCTGGAACCCCAGGAGTTAATTTCCACACACAGTTGTTGGACAAAGGCATAGAAGAAGATCCCTGTTATCACCTACTTTTTTGTTTGGTGACACTTCTGCCTTGCTGCTAACGTCATTTACAAACTGATCATAATAATTAATTCATTTATTGGTTACGCGAATCTTGTAGCATATTGAGTTTCATTACAAGCATTCAGCAAACATTTCTATTCAGCTAATCCTAGACAGCTTTAATGTTCGAGGATCAGTTTGTCTCACAAGATGAAACAGAGGTCAGAAATTCAATGGAATGTGACAACACTCTGTTATTCCACTTATTATTATGGCAACATGCACTGGTACCACAAGTGTTAAGACTTGCATAAACATTCCAATTTTAAATCTTATTTTTAGAGATCGGCAGCTCAGTCATAGAGATTTGCTGTAGGCAGAACTTGTCATACAAATATTCAGGCTAGAACTAATTTTCTTTAACTTGTTTTAACATCTTCCAAAACAAACAAACAAAGACTTCAGCACTTTTAAAAACACCGTTCTCTGTATCTTGACCAAAACACAGGACTTGATTCAGTAATGAGCAGCTCCAGTTTGAAGCTAACGTGAAGGTATAATAACATCAAGTGGATTGAGTTACTCTAGAAGTAAACTAGAATAACACTGGCAGATCAGGCTCAAAGTCTCTTTGCTTATTAGATACTCTATTAGACCCTCTGCTAGATTCTACTTTAACACCAACTTGAATCTAGCTCCTCAATAACATCCTGTCCAAAAAGGATAGAAATCCTGGGTTATAAAAATCTGTTTCCAGATGATCCTATATCATTTACTGAGGCATCCAACAACGCTTCAAACTTGTCTCAGCCAAGATAAGTTAGGTAAGTGGATCTCACATTTCCTGTTCTCGTTTATTCAAAATGAAAAATCACCTTTGAGAGATAATACCTTGTGTAGAACACAAAACAGGACTGACTTCAAATCATCCAAACACTGATCTTGCTTGCCAGCTAAAGCAGGTCAGGGTGTTTCTCATTTTGTTCAAGATGTTCATAAACATTCCTTTAAACATGAAAGACCACAAAAGCAATGAACAATCAAAACCTCTGTTTTGTACTGCAGAACTCTATACCTGAGCTCCTTTTTTGGTGCTCCTGTCATGTTGAGGCCAGGGAAAGAGGGCCTGTCAGTGGGTGACTCACTTCAGGGAAGCTCTGTGACATCATTCAGCTAAACCACCCGCTGCAAACCCTTGTTTTCCTTCTTCATCTATTAGGAAAATGTACATGATGAGTTCAGACATAGAAGGCTTCATCTGAACAGATCTTCTTTGGGAATCTGTAGTAGAAAGATGAGTGAGAGGATTGCTACCCAGCACCCTTGGATTTGCAGCAAAAAGCAGCAGCATGTTTGAAAACAGTCTTACACCAAAGAAGGTGTTTTCCTTCCAGTAACCACACTCCTCTGGGGAGTTTCGGCTAATGTGGATCACACAGAAGGTGTAGGTATGTGGGTTTTTTTTACTTCCGCTTCAGCCCAACATCAATACTTTTGACTGTGTCTATCAGGACCACATGTGCATCTGTGCACGTCTTTACCCTTGCTGCCACCTCCACAGGTGACATACATAGCAAAGCCTCTCCTGCCCTCAAACCATGCCCGGACAAAATGCCAGATGTAACAAAAAGAAAAAAAAAAAACAAACATTGCTGCATCTCCAAAGAGCATTGGGTCAGTGGGAAAAGTAAGGAAACCGGCAGAAACTACAGTTATGCTGCATGTCCCTCAATGGGGTAATTAAGTACACCAGCACAGCTTCACCTGGAATAGTGTGTTCAGTTCTGGACTCCCAGTACGCGATGGATGGTAGTAAACTGGAAAGAGAGCAGCACAGCGCTACTAAGCTAGTCAGGGGCCTTAAGCATGTGGCCAAAAATGGGAAACAGAGCGAACTGGGCTTATTTAACTTGATATAGATGAGACTAAGGGAAGATTTAATAGCAGTCTACAACCATTTGTAGGGTATTTACACACAGCCAGCCAAAATCTTGGTACTGCCAGATAATGTAACAAGGCACAATGATTGCAGGTTGTGGCTTGGGTTGGATATTAGGAAAAAAAAATAATTACAGGGGGATAATGCAGGGTACCCAGGGAGGTTGTGGAATCTCCATCCTTGGAGGTTTGTAGGACTTGGCTAGACCAAGCCGTATCCAAGCTGGTGTAGTGGTGATGCTAGTTCAGGAAGTTTGACAGGATGACCTCCAGACATTCCTTCCAGCCAACATTTCTGTCACAAACTATAAGTCCTGTTAATGGACAGCAACTGAAACAGCTTCAAAAGGAAATGTGGTCATTCACAGGGGAGGAAAAACTGTCTGTGCCTGTATGAAGAATGGACTCTGGACCCTGCAAATCCATACAGGCCAAATGAAAAAAAATGCACTTAAGAGATGAAAGAGATCATTTACTTTTCTGGCAATGTTGCCTTCGCAAGTTTAAGGTCATCAGCTAATTCAAAAAGAACAAAAAGCAGCCTCACTAAAATCAGAGTTCTCCACATTTCCGACTCTGAATCGGAATATGAAGCCCCAGAGGTACAAGGCTCATAGAGGAGGGCTTTTTTAGACAATAAAATACCTTATACATATTGGAAGTTGAAGATCATTTGAAAGGGACAGATCTTCAGCTGTACAGCCGACTGCTTTGAACACCAGAAAAGATAATTAATGCATGTTGAATACAACTCCTATGGTTACTTCCAAAATAACCTAGGGACCCTGAATTTATTTGTTTGGCACTAGGTAAAGTTCTACAATCACGTTTTGAATAAATTCATGACAGTTTGTTAAAAAAAGAAAACCACATAAAAGAAGAAAAAAAATATATCCTATTTAGCCAGTGAAATCCAGTTGGCATGGGAATATAGTTCCTCCAAATATCTGAAGTTTCTTGTGATGCTTCTCCCTGTAGATGACTTTAATGAGACTAAGCTGTTTACATTTTTTCAAACCCACTTTATTTCCTGCATTTCCAGCTGCAATCCACAGTTTGTGCTCAGTACTGGTACCACCAGATTTTCCAGAGTTATCATTACGTGACCACAAGCAAATGTTTCAAAAACATTTAGGTAAGTGGGAAGGCTAGATAGCATCTCTTGTGTTTCCCTGTTCACTGTTTATTGCATGTGCATTGTGTGTCATGGACAGTTTAAAAGGCTACAGGAGGACAGCAGAACGGCAGGCTGCTTTACTCTGGCATGCAAGCAAGGTGGAAGCCACTGGAGAAAGCGGGAGGGGGAATAGAGAGCAAGGAGCCTGCAGGCTGGCTGGAGGCCCCCAAAAAGACCAGTAGACTTGCCTGTACCAAAAAGACTCACCTGCAGGCTTCCAGGGGAAACGACATATTCCTTGGGTGTCAAATGGGACCGTGCAATCTGGGAAGCTGCTCAAAGCTCCACAGTATGAGCAAGAGGAAGAAGCCAGCCCTTATGGGCAGGGGGCAAAGATTTGGTTGTGAATACTAGGGGAAAAAAAAAAAAAATCTGTCTCCATCAGAACATCAGAGTATGTTGGCAGCAATTACCTTGCTCTCATCTGTATTCTCATCAATTCAAACATTAGAGACTGGGAACCCTTTTGATATTTCAGGCACATTCCCTTCAAGGAAAGGTGCAGGTATATCTGCCACTGAGCATCTCTTTCCTGTCAGCACAACTTGGCAATCTCGCTCTCATTCATACCACTAAGGGGTTCATGCCATTAACAATAAGCGACCATTTCCACATCACTTAAAAAAAAATGCAGCTTGGGTATTTTTGAGAACTTTCCTAGAGATGAAAAATAGTGATTTTTAGGGAGGGAATTTGTAACATTTATTGTAAAACATGTGGACAAGTCATTATTACCGTATTGTTAGCCATTCACTGCGGTGTGGTTTGCTGTCTGCACAGCTTGACAGAGAACCTGTGGTGCATTCCGGAATTACGCACTGGCCTGTTAAATACGCAAACCCAGTAATTTCTCTCTTTTTCTCTCTAAGAGGATTATTAAAGCATCTCTATGATGTTATAAAAACATTTTAAAAGGATGCTTATCTGTGCTAGTCTGAACATTGATTTGACTTTCTCTCCATAGGTTTCTTTCAGTTTCTTCTATTTCATGGTTGGTTTATTTAAAAAAAAAAAAAAAAATCAGCTAAACAACTCTGAGTTGCTCTGCAATGGACAGATTGGGAAGGAAGGTATCGACGCACACAGTCTTAGCAAAAATTCGCCCTTCAAGAATCCAAGAGGATTTTATGCATGAACCTTAATAAGGCTATTTACAGATGATGAAACTCTCCTGTCAGCATCCCCTTAAAGTTTCTCTGTATAAATATCAACAATCTCGCCGGACAATTGGCGAGACGTTAGGAGGCTTACTGCATGCTGTGCTGTGAAGCTATCTAGTTTTAAAGAGCAAATGACTCATTTAATAGATACGGTTCCATTGAAAGAACATTCTTCAGAGCTTAGTAAGAGGTTTAAACCACATTAACATTAGAAATCAATGAGCCAAAAAACTGTGGACTGCTGAGGTCATGGTTAATAAAGACAGACTTCAATTTTATTTTCATATCCTGTTTTTGGTCTAATCACTTGATCTCATTTTTAAACATGGTCTGGATGTAATTCACCATTCCACACAAAGCGAATGATTCTTTTTCCTAGTTTTACTCTCTTCGGTAATTTCAATTATATTAAACCTGATTTACACCGGAAGAATTTAATACATTTGCTGATATTTTCAAAGAAATCAGTCACCCAGCCCACAAAGCACAGTGTAATGCAATGGTGCCATTTGGAGCGTTTTTGGCTACATGATATACAGTTTCTGTTGGGTATATAACATTAAAATACATAGGAATGAGCCCATTGTTTGCTTTCTCCTCTGAATGGCAGATTACTCATTCCTCATTGTCCAAGCCAACGCAGACTGGAATTGATGGAATGGCATTTCCTTCATTGGAAACAAGGTTGCCCCTGGTCTGTATGCAGGGCATGAAAGCATGTTGAACAATTTTTTATATTAATTAGCGCTTATGTTTAAGATCCCCTGTAATTTCTACAAAATTAAGACATTGCAAGTCTGAAGGAGCTTTTTGTTTTGTGCTTATTTATGCTGAACTCAGCTCTTAGCAAATGAAGGGAAGACCAGGAATCTGGGAGCTGTGTGGCAGAAGACAGATAATCAACCTTGAGCACAAACAGCTTACAGTTGCACTACTATGAGAACATACTTCCTGGAGCACTGTTCTTACACACAACAGAAACATTTCTTGTTGAAAAGAAGCACTCTTGTCTTGGGTTTGTGAAAGGAACATCCATCATCTTGAATAAAACGTCTATGTAGAAGGAAAATAAAGCATTGATGAGAATGCAGATATCAGGTTTCCACCAAAAATTCTTCAGAAAATATTAAAGTTATGTCTGAGTTGAAAGGGAGGCTACAGTGTTAGTGGTAACAAGAACCTCAGATGGCTAGACTAGTATTTACTACTGGAGAGCCCTAAGGTCACTTATTTATTCTATTATTAACAGTTTTGGTCACTCAAACAGTCCCACACTTTCATCGGTTTTGAAACTGGAATGAGAGATGATGGGGAGTGAGCTTCTAACACTTTACTTTCGGGTTCAGTATAACCAAGCCCCACCACTTAGACACTGAGTCATAACTATCTGAACAGCAGACCTTCTCCTAGATTTCTGGGCAGGGTTAACTCATGACAAAAAGTTTTTCCTGAGGCATTCTCACAATAGCTTTCTGGGTTCCAAACAGTGGATTTTCAAAAGATAAACAAGTTATATGAATATTTCCTATTTTATTAATGTTCTAGTCTCCGGACATAGAGTCCATCTGTCATCAATAAAAGCACAACTCGTAAAAAAGATTTATGGCCTTTCTGCAAACTAACACATTTACATTATTAATCTATTGGCCCCAGTTTGTTCCAATGACGACAACGTCAATATGACTATGACTAGATTAATTCTGTGATGCTATATAGGAAAGAAGCCTTTAAATATCGATGCTTAGTGGAGGAAAAAGGCTCACATGTTCAAATAATGCAAGAAAGGATATAAAACTATTTCCCTAGAGAAGTCAGATACATAGGATTCCAACACTGATACATGTGATACCTTTGAGTGGTTTCTACATGGAAGGCTATGAGCAATTTGGCCTGTTCATTCCGTTCTTTGGTCCTCCTATGTCCCCATAAGTTAGGCCAACAGCCAGCAATGTCAGTTGTCTGTCTGAAAGGAGAATCAAAATAAAACCAAAGAAAAAGTTCCCTCTATCCCTCATCCCTATTTTTTTTTGGTTTTGTTTTTTTTTTGTTGTTGTTGCTTCCCTGGTTAAGGTTTTGGAAATGTGCTAGATATAGTTATTTTGGAAATACACATTCTTGCCTGGTTACTTTACCCATGACTCAAAAATTGATTCACACTGCTAGTACTGTGGTGAGACAGTGACTTCAGAGTCTGCAAAATAGCAAAGATTTACATTTGCAAGGCTGGATGGAATTATACTTGCCTCACTTTCCGCTCTGCACCCATTGTGGAGAGCAACGCAGGAGCAAAGACTGCAAAATGTTCAGGCCCTGCCTCTCTACGGCTTTGTGTAAACCCACACAGAGCTCTCCCTGGCTGTCCAGACCAGGGATCTATTGCAGAAGTTTTCCTTCTGGCTCATGTGCCATTGAGTTCTTGAGAGAAAAGCAAGGGAACACGGTGAGAGAGTGAAATAAAGGAAGCGTAGGGAATCAAATGAAAAATATAACCGGTGTGCATGGAGAAAAGAGCTGAGATTACGATTTATATTCCTGGCAAACTTATTTCCAGGATGCCTAAAGTATACCTTTCCCTCTCAGTTTATGCAGTCTGCTCCCAAACGGGCAGAAGCAAGCATTTGTTTGCTTTTGAGTTGAAAGTCTTTTTCTTCTAGTTTTTTTTCTGTGGAAGAGAGAAGCTAGGGTGAAGAATAACTTGTTTTGGCAATAATTAATGGTTCTAATGGTTTCAAATTCTACAACAGCAGTCCCTGAGTTTCACTGACTTTCTTATATATTAGGACCAATCAGCACAGAGAGCTCAAGAAATTCTGCGACAACATAATGCACATAGCAATTATCTTTTTTTTCCAGACTGAAAATTGTTTTCCTAAGCAACTGCCCTACAATAAGCTAGTTTGTATTACAAATATTTTAAGTATTTTTCCCACATAACTGGATTTTAGGCACAAAAAAATAAACTACTTTGAGAATTTATATTTAATAACACACAGAGGATGTAGATAACTTCTGTATATAAAGCTACCACATGCCTAAACCACAGTATGACTATGCTCTCAGGAACAGAAAAAATACCAAAAATTCTCCATAAGGTTTGTAAAACTGCTCTTGGGAAAAAAACTATACATAATAAAATACAGTCCACATTGTGAGAAATGTCTCAGAAAGGATCCTTTCAATAAAAATCTACATATAAATTAGGGTGCCACTTTTAAGGTAAAAGCAGAGCATTTTGTAATTTTGCCATGATTTTTGTATTTGTCTCTTTGACAGAAATAAACACCCACATTAACTCACATGTTTGATTTCTGCATCTCAGTACTTCACAGCATGGCCTGTCGTGCTGAGAAGACTTTGTTGACATTTAAAACACTTCCATATTAGTGTTTTAATTCAGATCACAAACACATCTTTGAAGTTAATTTCCCAATCATCCCCACTTACTCTGGCTTTGGTTCATATGGATTGGTCTTAAAGCACAGAGCTTCCAGACAAAGCTAAGCCAGAGCCCACCTAACATACAATTTCAGCCACTAAGAGGTGTAGAGTCATGGGACTGGACAACAAAGAGCCTGAAAGATCTCCTCCCACCCCGAAAACCTGTGTTAGCAACAATCTAAGTTCTCCTAGTGCTCCACACTAGTTGCTTATGTAGACTTAAGCCTTTGCTTCCACATGTTTAAAACAGGCATTTTTGTTAGCAAAATGTCTCTGAGAGGATTATTCTTAAAAACAGTTAATTAAAATGTCTAATTAAATGTCCTTTACCAATGCTAAAACTGTATTATGGTCTCTGATAAATATTGTATTCACATGTTATTAAAACAATAACAGCCAGACTAAAAACTTTTCCCCACGGTGAAAATTCCTTAGGAATGAACCACGTGCCTCCAACCCAACTGCCCTTGTCAGCAAAGGGAGTAAGAGATTTGTAGACAAAGTTTTCTGGCACTTTTGGAAATAAAATGTTTTCAATTGGATGGAAAAGGAAGATAGATAACTACTGAAAATCCTTTTTGTGCATGTAGTTATAGTAACATTTGTTTTCAAAAACTGAGAGATAAAGAGCTGAAATGAATATTGGACTATGAACTCTTACACAAACCTAATAGTGTCACTTCAAAACAAGCTTAGTCTCAAGTTCATTTTGATAAACACAGCTTTTCAAAGAGGACAAACCAATCCTCACAGAAACATGTTCACAGACAAATTGCCCAGGTTGTTCAGCACTGTTATTTGGCAAGGTCTTCAGCCAGATGGGTTTGCTAATGACTCCTGTAAGGTGCTTAAACCAGAATCTAGTGTAACACATGACTGCCATGTTTAATTACTCTGCTCGTACAGCTTAATGGATATTGTTTGGTATGTAAAAGTCAGAGATTTGATGAAAAATACAAAGACAAAATAGTCCTTTTCATTTGAATGTAGGATACCAAAGCCTTGATTCTCTGCCCATGTATAATCTTTCCTAAGAGCAGTCATTCAGAGCAATTGTTATAACAGAGGCAGGCATTTGTTCAACTTACAAAACATTTTTAGGCAATACGAACCAACAATGGACACACAATTTTACTTGCATCTGTTGAATATATTTTTTAACTGTTCAACAATTTTCTATAGGTTTGCCTGAATGCTTTCAGCTGCTGAAAGGAAACTGGGATACAACCATGATCTCAAACTATTTTTTTTTCCTCTCAGAAGGATAACTCAAATGTGCTTATTAGCTTCATTTCATTTTGGAAAACTGCACTTTTTTTTGGTGTAGACTAAGTTCAATACTATACACAAGATATCTCACATATGCTGACACTGCAATGAAATCCTCAATTGCAGGCACAAGAAGATGCCAAGCTATCTGCTGCTACAATTGATGTAAAATAATACGAGAAAACTAGATGCCTTTTGAAAACTTTCTTTAGGATGTATTTTTAGGTAAAGCAGTTTTTTCCTTCTAGGTCACTAATCAGTGCCTACGAACAGTCAAAACAGCTTTTGTTCCTTGACCTGTGAAGCCACCTCCTCAGCTGTAGGACAGCACACACCAGAGATCAACTTTGCTAACACTGACAGTCCCTCGACAGTAACAAGGACCTGCGAGAGCTCTGGGGGCTTGGACTGTCTCTGGATCGAGAGCGGGCTGAACAGAACCCTGAGCTATTACTGATGACAGCGGTTTCAGACAATACAAGATAAAATAATTCAGGTTTAGATTTTTAACATTTATTAAAAAAGCAGGATGTATGTTCATTTCAAATTAAACAGTTAAAAATGTTAAAGCATACAAACAAATCAATTGTGTACTAGCAGCATCCAATTGTTAGAATTTTCTAGAACTCCTCAGTACAGTCTTGGCAAGCTAAAAATATTACAACTTGCAACCAACTGATCTCACCATAGTGCAGATAAAACAAACTTTATAAAAACAACAATTTAAGGTTAAATAAGCTTAAATAAAGGTGTTAAATACAAGACACTTGATCAAAGCTTCTGTACAAAGATAAACAAATTTGGCATTGTACAATTGATTGGCTGGCTCACACCATACATGATTCAATAGTTAAGCGGTATAACTGTTTAGCTGGACATCAACTATACAAAAGTAACTGAATTTGGGAGTGGGCTAACCCCAGTGAGCCATTTACAAGGCATGTGTATTTTTAGAAAATCAGAACACTGTTTATATTCAGGCACCATTTGTTCCTGCAAATAAATAATCTCTAATGTATCTGCATCCAAACTAGTGTTAAACACATCAGTGCTAACATTTTATAAACACAGCTTTGTGACTATTCACTATACCTCCATTCTTATTGCTATGACAATGTGGACTGTGGAAATAAAACTACTGTACATACAAAAAAATAGAGCACCTTTTAAACATTAAAGTATATGTCTGGTTATTCTTTTTATCTTACAATACTGAAGCCCAAGCTAATGTAAATTGCTTTAACATCTTCACCACTGCACCTGAAATGCAGGAACTAAAACCCCAAGTATTCCTCTTCAGGCAAGCCCCAGCCAGAGCATCTTCTAAAAATGTCTAAAATGACACTAAGGATTTTTTACATTCATCTGCACACAAACAAATATCTGCTTTTCTCTGCTCTCTTCATATGAATTTAAAGACAGATTACCACAGTTCTCTCTCCTTTTCAAATGAATAAAGCTGGATAGAGAATGTAGCAGAAACACCTAAAATGGATCATGAACACAGTGAAATTATTACCCCGCTAATTCAAAAAATACAGCTGTTACATCGTTCAAATATGTATTTTCTAGGGGCCCAGTAATTAGGATTTTTTGTCTATCGTATTGAAAAACCATTCTGTAAATTTCCTCAGTTGAGCAGCTGCTGTTTGAGACTCCTCCTGAAGTCTCATGTTATCTTGTCTCAGATGCTGTACCTCTGCTTGGAGAACTGCCTTGTCCTGTTTTTCCTGGTTAACAAAGATACAAGTTGAGTAAAGTGAGTAGATGTGACAACAGCATTTATTTTTGTTGTTTATATTTTGTTTATTTGTTTATAGCAAGTCATATAGCTATATTTTGTCCAGGTTTCTAATCCATTCTGACAACTACTAACTGTAAGTTAACTCCTCAAATATGCTTCAACTTCCTCATTAATTCTGAGAAAATATTGCAAGCTAAAAAGAAAATTAGATGCTACTTTCATACAAAAATTATAGGAGCTTACTCCATTTAACAAAAAAAACCTCCAGCACTAAAAGGATAAGAAGCTTTTAGCTATTACAAATAATACGTGAGAGCCCAAGTCGTAAGCATTTGATTTCAAGCATACGTTAAGGAGGAAAAATACTTAATTTCATAATTTTCCCTTACATAATTATTTTCTTACCAAAACCCGTCTCATTTCTACCAGTCCTGGCATTGTCAGAAATTGGCTCAGAAATTAGACAGCAAATGAGACACAAAGCAAGTCATCGTTAGATGATCAAGACACCACAAGGCAACAAGGATGACACATCTGGAGTGTTAACTACTTAGCAATAGCGCCTGTGTCCATATTCCTATCCTTTGTTAAATGCAAGGTACCATAAATGCAGAGAAAGTGCCTCCTTCTTTCTGAGGTATGACTACATGTAGGACAGTTACTCTGGATTAAAGACCCATAAACTAGTTGCCTTGGGGCACCTTGTTCACACAACCATTCCCACAGGACCTTCTGCACCTCAGCATTCTGATCAACCCCTGGGCTCCACCATTCATTAATTACACTATCTAGTTTAACTGAGGGACTTTTTTCAAGCCCTTGACAACCTCTGCATAAAAATCCAACTACTAAAACCAGAGAGTAATAATATTGCTAACGAACTCTTACCTTTCTCAGGTCAGTTTGTAGTTGCCGGAGGATGACTTCTAGCTGGTTTACTTTTCCAGTCAGAGTACTCGGAGCATGTTCCCTGTAAAGTAAACCACTACCTTCACTCTGAGTTAAAAACGTTTTCTTCCCCAGCTTTTGCAGAGTAACACTTTTAGTGATAGCAAAGAAAACAAAGCAGTTTAGGCATAGTTAGGAAAACACAGACAAAACCAGCATCAGCAAAAGACTATTACTGGAACATAACATTACTGGAACATATTGTTGCAACATCTGAAATACGATACTGCCTCTTCTGCAAATCAGGTGGAAATTATGACAATTTTAAGAAGGAATGTTTCAGGAATTATTTGCACATATCCTCAACAGTGCCAGTCAAACTCGCTGCTAAATGGTGTGCCCAGCACATTTGTTAACAAGCTGCTTTCTGATCAGGTTTGTACTAATCAGAAGCAAGAAGCAGCAGCAATTATTGTAAACTGAAAGAGCTGTTAAGAGTTCTTTTGTCTGGTCTGCAGTTGTGTCATTTCCAGTAAAAGATAAACCTATGGCTTTACAGTGACAAATATTTGGTTTAAAGGTCAAAACATATAAAATATTGCCACAGGTGAATCAAATGCATGACTGAAGGAATACTGAGAATAGCTTCTGTTTCCTGTATGACAATGAGCACTGTGGGAGATGGTTTCATATATGTTATATATGAAATTAGTCACATGAATCATTTTGTCTAGAAGAGAGAAGCTGAACAGAAAAGCTTTATACAAAGCTGAATTCGCTGCTTCATGCAAGAGCACAAAGCTGACAGATCTGCTAAAAGTGGAACATCTTTAACAGTCTTTTGAAATCCTTACTGATCACTAGGCTGGGGAAAGATGTGGACTTAGAACTCACTACAATAAATGAGCTTTACCATGTAAGTAAGTTAATTTGTGTAAAATTGGCTCAAATTATAATGTGATAGTCTCACATGCAAGAAGACTTTTTCCTCCATTTCCTGTTCTTCCATTCCTGCAGCTGAAAAGCAAAACTAATCAAAGATGTGTTTTTCTTTTAAAGTGTGCTAGTGGACAGATTATACTGCTGAATCTCTGTTCTTAACAAGTACACTCCCCACAGCAGGGAAGACTGTGGGGCGGTGGGGGGGGCAGAATGAAAACAATCTCTCCCAGAGCACTGGAAAGAATTTGAAGAACTGGGCAGTTTGGGATAAAAGTTTCCTGCAGTCCTCAGTTACAGGTTCTCTTGATTCATTTACCTCCACATAAATGCAAAATTATGGATTTGCAAGTAGCAAATAGGTGCAAAATATAAGTAGGAAGACCTGTTTGAAGGTCTGAGGCATTTGCTACAGAAAAGGTTACTGCATACTACAGAGTCAAGCTCATGTTATTGGTTCTATCAAATGAAAACAGAAATCAGCGTAACAAATTATTATTGTATAGGAGGAATACAGTAAAAAACTTGATTAATTGAAACTCTGCATCTAACCGTGCTCTGCATTAGAAGCCTATTTTAGTGAGAGTGCTTTATCTACCTATACTACAAATGCTCTAGATAGAACTGCTCAGAGACGGATTCCAAGAAACAACATTCTTCAAAATTAAAGACAAGAAGATGTGATCAGTCAAGGCAACAGATATGCCATCAAACACCAGTGAAATATGCATACAGGCAATTTGACATGCAACATTAAGAGAAAATCAGATTGGTTTGTGGTGGTTTGGTGGTTGTTTTGTTGTTTTTTTTTGTTTTTTGTTTTTTTTTTTAGAAACATGCTTTAATTCTGACATACCCAGTAGCTTCAAGGAAATCTTTTCCATCTGTGGGACTCTCATCCAAAGGTAACTCTTGTGTTCCTTCCAAGCCCTGAGCTTGCTGCATGTCACTCAAGGTGCAAAAAGATGCTACTCTCTGATCTGCAAAAAAGTAACAAAAGGATATGTTTAAAGCTGGACATATGTACAAAATGAAAGGCTATATTACAGCCATTATCCTGATTCAGTTAGAGAAATGGATGTAGGTTTCTACACCACAGCTTTGAAGATAATCAGCAGATGTAAAGTAAATTCCAATTAGTTGGCTTCCCCACATCTGCATCCAAAGGCAACCTCAAAGCAATGTTTTGTGTCTATCAGCAGAGTAAGACAGATTAGTTTGGACCAGTTAATGCTGGTATGAACAGTATATTGGTCTTGATGAAATCTGCAGAAAACCATTTGAGGATGCAGGGCCACAACCAGTGACAATAATAATTCAGCGAAAAGTTTTGCATTTTCCATGGACTTAAAGCCATCAGATTCCTCAGAAATCTGCACTGTTCATTTTGTATTGTTTTACTGCCTCAAGCATTTACAGAACCTACTGGTTATCTGCATGCTTGAAAAACAATAAATTCACACTATTTTTATCAATTGAGGTTTTGTTATGTACATATTACTAAGGCACACTATCTACATTGGATTCCACTGGAACATAATCTAACAAGCACAGATATAATTACCTATGGATATACAGTGTGGTTGCCAAAATACATCAGTCACCATATAATAGAAATATGCCATGCAGATCATCATTGCACAGAACAGGAGTAAATGATGCATTCATTAGGATTTAATTTGTCATCTTAAAAAAATAAATCCATATTCTGCAGAGATTGATTTAAACTTATATCTGTCAAACAAAATCCATGTCTGTAGGCTTGTATAAATTCTGGTGACAACATGCCTGCCTTGCCCTTTCTCCCCTTGCTCTACCACCCCACAGGCCCAAAGCTTGCATTATCATGCAAACGTGCAAACATAGGAAATATTAAAGAAAGTTACAAAAGTCATCAATCCCAGACCATCACCTAGAAACGGCGTGTGATGATAGAACGGCCCAAATTCTTCATCTGAGTCAAAACCTGGAATAAGATTTAGAATGTTCCTATGAACAAGACAGTCCATCTCCACTGGAGCAGCTGTGGCCCTCACGTGCAGCTCACGCAGTGGAACACTCCCCGTGCAACTCATGCTGGCTCTCACTCTCAGCCTCGCAATGCCATTTTTACACAACAGCCACATTACAGTAAAGTGTGAGGTGCCGTGCTCCGTGTCTCTAATAGTAATATCCATATTGCAACACAGCAACTTGGCACGATAAGTAAAGAGACAACCCTCCAAACTCTAAGCACCCAAACTGGGAATACAGGCCACATTATTTTAACTAGGAAGTAAATTTTCATTTTAAACTTCTACCAAACAAAAATAGGAAATCACTAAAAAGCTCTTAAAAGGGATTTTTTAAATGAATAGTTTTGAGGAATAGCAAAGGTTGACAATTGATTTTATAACATAATGAAGAAAAGTTGCATGTCGTTTTTTGTCTAATTTTAAAGACTACTGCTCATTTCCCCTGCTTTTATCCTTATTTCTGAGTAATGATGGATCTCAGCAAATATGAACATTACTTTTTTGTATGTGCTGACAGTAAGGTAAGAAAATAATTTTAAACACAGAATCAATGGCACCATTTACAGATTTGAAACTTAACTTGAAAAGATTCAATTTCTTCAAAAGATTCAACTAAAACTAGTTTCCCAGCTCGAATACAGTATGTAGGCCAGAAATGAGACTGTGTAAACAGTTTGAAGTACTTATCTAATTATTGATTTCACCTTTAACTGTTCACACTTTCATTGCCACTTGATTAAAGTAAACAAAGCCAGCAACAAATGTTATGCCCTTACTGTTTTTTCTATGGCCAACAATACTTGACATGTGACATTGTGTCACAGAGGCAATTCTACTGTAACAGAAAAAAATCTGCACTTTTCTCCCTCTGCTGAGTAAGCTTAACTAAAGGGAATGGCCATTTGTCTGGTTTATTTTGTCAGTTGAGAAAATGTTTTGTCAGTTTGATCTCCGCAGCCATATTTGAAAGCATCTTTTCCTTGATGGATAAAAGCAGGTGCAAAAACAGGTACACATAGCTGTTAATGAAATCATGATGCTATTTTTAAACACAATATTTTAAAATATTTTCATATTATTTCAACATACAATAAAAATATAAAAACATAGGTGCTTGCAATGAAGTATGTGTGGATTAACTTTTTCTTCCATATGTAATCCCTAATGAATTTCAACTTTACATAATTGAAAAATAATATTAACACTTAGAGTAGGAAATGAATTGTTAAACCTTATCTACTTTCCTAGTACAACTTAAACATATTTTTCTGATATTCATCTTTATAAAATATGAAACCATATTCTCCCATTCATCAGGTGAGGAATAAAGTCACTATATGTCCACTAATAACCAGAAGTCTCCAATCATATAAAATACTATTGAAATTCCTGTGCTGCGCTTCAAAGAGAAGTTTCTTAATTTTCAAAAGCCAGGTTAGTGTCAAAATCATTCTCTGAACAAGCTGGTAACACAATAAACCTCTGCAATAACCAGTACATCATCAAGATCCTGGACTAGCAAAATACTTTCCCTTTGAATACTTTTAAACTACTTTTAAAGACTCATTTTTATTTTCAGTAACTACACAGAAACTCACTGATCTCCCTGTAAGTATTTATGCTTTGCAATAGTTTCAGCAATTTACTGTTTAGATCTTCCGACTGATTTTTGTTTTATTTGTTCTTAACAGAGTTGGCTTGACTCTATATTCATGAAAATGAAATCAAAGATACTTTCACTGACTTAATTTTTTGAAAGAAAAATCAAGTGTGTTTCTGACTACAATGCTGTAGACATAAGTTCTGCCTCTTCCAAACTACAGAGACATCTCCTATTCAATTCAAGTGATATGTCCATATCACAGAAAAAAAATAATGTAAACCTCAGAGCCCTTATTTTTATTTGGGACATCCTTGCCGAACTCCACATAGGACTCATCCATAGAAAACTATTTGCAAAAATATATCACTGCTCTTATATAAAAAGTTTAAGCAACAGTTGACTTAGCAAGTCAAATGAGATAAAATTCATGTCTCCCTTTAAAGTAATAGAATTGTACAGTTGTAACCACTTAGAATTTGAATCTGGATTTCCATTGTTCCAGGCCTCTAACAGAGGCCAGAAAAAACTCCAGCTAATTTTGATGTACTGGAGAGCAGAAAAACCTAAAACGAGTACAGTGCATGAGGCTGCTCTCTCATTATTAAGGTAAAGTATACCCACAAACATACACTGACATACGCACCAAAGCAGAGAGCCACACATGCATGCACTAAATATGACCAAATGCTAACTAAATATATTCATTTTTTCCTTTTTCTATCAGTTTAACATACTAATTGGGTTAAAATAATTATTTTTCATGCTGAATGCTTCACTTCTTTCTCATTATGTTATGTGTAGCATTACTTGCACTAAGCTATAAAGATTGTAAAGGGAAGTATTAAAATAATATTAATTATAGTAGCACAGATGTTTCTGCAAAGATAAATTGGCATTAAGAAACATTGCATTCTGACTGGCAGTACTAGACGTTCGTAAAAATAACCTGGGAAAAAAATCAGGAGGCTGAAACCACTTATTTTAATGAACTAAATCAGAGATATCAGAGGGGCTTTCTTAGGTTGTTAATTCCCAAAATATGATTTATCAAACACTAAACAGTTTTTTTTTTTTTTAAGGACAATAAACCCAGTTTAAAGTAGCACAAATAGTACAAAGACCTATTCATAATAATAACAACCCATATGTATGTTTGCCTCAATTCTCTTCTCTAGTGACGGTAACAGATATGGACATCTAGAAAAGCTTCTTCTTTTGTTCTCCAAAACATTGAAAAGATCCAAAATTACCCATCAGCAACATAATACGCATTTTGAAGGCCAATCCTTCTTCCCTAACTTGGAGATCTATCAGGAGGATAACACAAAAAGAGAATTAAAAAACAAATTATCTCCTTTTCCCTTATAGTTCTCTGAGATGTCTTTGTTCTCATTTTTCTAATTCAGCTTTCCATTTTATTCCATAAATCCCCATATCTTTATCTTTACTCAGTTCAACATGTTGCTTACTTTCTTTTTGCTTCTTTAACTTCCTCTTTTTCACCCCAACTGCCCTCTCTAAAACTCTTATCTCTTTTGCTATACAGTCACATCCAGTTCTATCTATTTTTTGTTGTTTGCTTCAGGGATGGGTACCAAAATACTACAACAGCATACTTCTAGCGTGGCAGCTGCTCTCCGATTACTGTCCCTCTGCAGCTCCCACCAAAATAAAAGAAGGGAACTGGAAGTAGCCTATTCGTGTATGAAAAAAATGGAAGGATACCACTTGATAGTGACTATATGCATGCTAAATATGATCTGTCAACATACAATCTAGACAGATCACAAGGAAAAACCCTGACCTTGAAATCAAGATTGGTAATTCTAGTAAACTGATATTAACAAAACACTAAAAAAGAACTAAAATTACGTTTTGTATTTAGGTTCTAGAACAGAACACAACTTTGAAATACCAGGTTGGCAAAGCCAAACTAGAGAACAACTTTAATATTTATTTCTTAAATCAGTACTAAACAAGTCCTATCTATCTTGCGATCTTTTTCATTTAAGGTTTGGGGAGGGGGTAGGGGCGATCTTTGGCTTTTTGTTTTTTTGGTTTTTTTTTTTTTTTAAATGGTCCTATATAAAATGTTATCACATTGCCATCCAGTTTAATAAAAAGATCAAAGCAGTTTTATATTCAGAAGTGGACAAACTTTAGAATCATCCACTCCTTTTTTTTCACATTGATAGAATGCAGAACAGTACTTCCATGCAATTTAAAAATAGTTAGCTGAAGCAACTCTTAAGTTAACAATATTAAAATACATAAGGAAACAGCATCTGCTAATTCATATCCAACACTTTCCCTCCCGGTGATTTTTTTATGGCACTCCTATCAGTTATCCTTTTTAACTTACTTTCAAATTGCAAGAAATCACCTAGCATATACACAGATGTCTCTATTGCAGAATCCTAAACGGAAAAGAATTACATTCCTTCATACAAAGCTAGATTACTAATTACTACTCAAATTCTTAACTCAAAAAAGCCCAATAAAAACAGTTTCTATCTTGCGACTCAGACGATCAGTTCTTCAGCATTATCTACAGATATATCTAAGATTTTTGCAATTAAAACCCAAATGAATACTCTTCCTCCCTAGGATAGGGCACTGTGGATAGCTATGTTGTTCTACCTCTCTCAATTTCAAATGCTAATTGCACTCACCTAACACTTACCAAAGTGAAATTATTTTCAGTACGATATTGAGTAGTAAAAATAATGAAAATCTATTAAAGTTTTCAAAGGAAGCTAAAAAATACAGAAGCGTAAGTGGTGCAGAATGACCTTTTAGTCAGCTGAACTCAAAACTTTTATTAGCATTTAAAAATATTCTTCAAGTACAAAGTTGCAGATTGCATCGTTTACTGAACTAAATCTATTTTGCTTTGTTTAAGATGTCAATAACAAACAGGATGCTCTCTGAGCAACCAAACATAGAAATGCATGGGAACAGTTGCCAGATTCTCAGCATCACACTACTTCCTGTCAGCTACAACAGGCGTGTTTGAGTAGTACTGAATAGCAATGAATGCACATACAGTTAGGTTAAGAAACAATACAGTACTGTAGATTGCTAATCATCACTGCTGGTTTGGGTTCTTCACAATGCCATTTAAATGATTGCAAGTAGTTCTGAAGAGCTTTTGATCAAATTGAAATTTAATCACTTCATACTTGGAAGGAATCAGGTACTAGAAAACTGATTCCCACTGTGGCTTTTAGTTAAAAAAAACCAGAACGTCTCATCACTAACCAGTTCTCCTCATAAAGTTAAGATCTGTATCTTATATAAGGATGACTGAGGTAATGTCATCCTTATTCACAGATACCTCTGACTTCCCATACATTCACTAGAGAGAGTAACACCAGTTGAGAAATGTCAGAAATTTTAGGACAGCACAGTGACCTAACCAAAATGCCTGTCTGAAAGAACAAAATACAAACATTCGACTGTATACCTCTATATATAGGCTCAAACCAACATCCACCTTTCTGTGTTTATATATTATGTGTAGGTTTAGCTGTAAGAGAGGCACATGAGGTTTTTTTTCTTAGTTAACCTGGTCTTATAATTTAATAATGCAAATCTGGTCTACATCCTGCACCTCAAGGTCTGCTACTGGAAAGTATAACATACATTTTTTGCTGTTTTTCGAGGGCTTATTATGAAAACTGAGAGGGATTGCAACATAATTTGGACTACACATACAATTTACAAACACGACACAATAAACTCAGGGGAGTGTTACTCCCAGTTTCATTTTAAACACCTAACTTAAAGCTTTGAATCTCTCTTTCAAAGCACTTGATTTTTCCAGTTGATTACAGAATGAACTTAGGCCCCTGTGGGGATGAATTTTATCTAAGACAGATACTGAAATGAATACTTCAAATTTTCAGTGACAACCTTCCGCACTGAAAAGTGATACTGCCAAAAGAACTAAGGGGCTATGGAGGCAAACACTGGATTTTTGAAATGCAAAATGTGGCTATACAATATATATATATTTAAAAAAAAGTTTGTGTACTGAACATTCATCTTTATTCAAATTTTCCTGTTACCTTCAAACGCTCGTGCAGCATCTACCAGGTGGGACCAGTCTAGCCCTGTGGCAGTGTCTGGCAGGGGCATCAGGCCAGGATCATTGAATTTGGCTTTATCAGATAAGGACCCATCTGAGAACCAGAATTCATCTAAACGATAAACACAATAATTAGTCTTCCTATAACAATGATGTACAATTAATTTTGAAGCTATTATAATGAACTATTAAAAAAGGAAAAGTAAAGAGTGCTTATCTTCATTTCTCTTGTTTCTGTCTTTTCCTGTTCAATACTCAGTATGAGTGGAATAATTTTTAAACTTCGACAGGGTTTCTAAAGGCTTTGTGCCACTTTGCACATGATGTGTTCTTCGCACTTTCATGTGAATGCTGTGTGAGTAGGCAGCACCCATGCTTGAAGCACACCATATTAAACCTGAGCACTCAGCAGAAAAGTTGCTAGATCCACAAAGTTATATTTTTAAGAAGGCTGTGAAACAACATATGAGATATTTACATGCAGTCTTATTCTAAAACATAAATATTTCAGTTCAAGAAGCAATTTAAAAATTATCACCTGCTTCTCTTCTACTGCATTTGTAAATTATAACCTATAGCCAAAAACTCACTTCCGCATTGAAAACACTACCCGATGGAATTTAATATTTGTAGTTGTATATCCAAGGATGCAAGACTTCCATGCTGATCTCTAAGCTCCAGAGTGAGCTGTAACACATTGTATATTAATTGCATGTATACACTATAAAGTTAGTTCAAACACAGCTTTCAGTTATGTGGTGTTTTAGAAAGGTACTATGAACATAAATCTTAGTAGAGGAGATGCTAATTTTCCTAATTATCTTAAGTAGTTTTACATTTTCCTTATCTATCCATAGCAATCTTCTGAACTATGTGAACACATTAAAATGAAAACTGCTGAACAGGCACACACAGTTCTTAAAACTGAACATAAACCAAATGCATTTTTATAATCACATTTCATCCTAATCATAAAGCTAGTGATACAATATTGTACTTTTGTTAGATAGTATAGTCAGGAAACAAAAAAAATTTTGCTTTAGCTATATCTACTTCCACTATATAAAAAGGTCAAAATAAAAAGTCAAAATAAAGGTCAAAAATTTTTCCTCAAATATTTCAGAAGAAAATTTCCATCTAGCTATTCCAGTGAGTCAGATTATAATATTTCTGAGGAATATTTTTTTCCAGAAAACATCAAACATAAAAATCAATAAAGGAAAAAGTGCACACATAAAAGTAGAAGATCTATTTAATTTAAGAAAATAGCATGCTGTCATTGTCCTGATACCAGTGAAAGAGAATGCCAAAGTCCATTTGAATTAGAGACTTCTGATCTAAAAATCCAAAAGCAGTAGCCTGTTGCAGAGCATTCTACTGCACAGAGCAATGATTAGGGTACACTGTATTCTTTGCAGAAAGCTTGTTTAAAAAAAAAAAAAAAAAGAAAAATCAGGAACAGGAAAGGGAATGAATTTTGCAAAAATCAGGAGTCCCACAAAGCAAAAACAATGCAGAAAAGATAGAAATCTTGTTTACTTTGGAATTCATCTTGTTCTACAACTTATATGAAAGATGCAGTATTATTATATTACAGTTGGAAGTGGCTTGACAAACTTCTGTAGAAATGTCTTTCTCAATATCCACTTAGTATGGAAAAGTAGATGCTATATGAAATGGAAAATGTAATATACAAATAAATTCTACTTATACATTTGTACTAAGATTTTATTTTCAGTTCCTTATAAACACAGATAAAATCTTATCTACGGTGACCTTGGGATGCAAATACATCGGAAGCTCAACATCAGAGCAGTCTCTGAACTTTTGTACATGACCTGGGAATTATAAAGCACCTTATTTATGCAAGTACAAATGTTGTATACATCCCTGCTGTGGAAAATAGACAGAATGCCTTATTTGAAAGGCAGCTTTTGGTTCTAGAGCAGCAGGCAAGCCCTAAGGGACAGCCCTTGCTTTTGTGTGATCAGCCTACAGAGGCTGATTGTGAAACCTGTCAGGAAGATGCCTGTTCCCAGTGTGATTCTGTAGGCTTTTCAAATTAAAGTGTAGGAGTGATATATTCACCAGCAGTCATCCTTCATAACGCATTGTCTTTGCGAGAACCTCAGTTCACCTCAGGGTGGATCCTACTCAGTCCTGCATGTTCCCTGACAGAGCAACTCAACTGCAGAAAGCCTGCCAGAGTAGAGATTTGAATATTGATAGCTCTGAAAATGCAAGTGCTCTTGCTGATGGCTGAAACTGTAAGCGGAATAACTGAACGGGCACGAGTATGCCACCACAAAATAATTAATTTTCAAGATAAGTTATGTGTTCTTCTGCAAGGGCAAGGGGGGAGAGGAAAAAGTAAAAAAAGAAATAAGAAAAAGGAGCTCTAGTGATACAGTGCTCTTGAATTTCAGAGAATATTGTTTGTATTTCAAGAATGCTGTGAGTAAGACGAATTATTTCTAGCCTCCCATATTTGCATTTCTTCCCTGCTCCTCTTACGTTGCTGTTGCCTCCCCTTTTTCTCCGTACAACTGCCACATCAGCAGCTGCAGGCTGCCTGTTGTCTTTCTTTTTGATTTGTGAAAAGGCAGCAAGTTATGCTTGAGCATGCCCACCACTGTGTCCTAAGGATATGCCTAATCTCGTAGGCTACTTCATTGCCCAACAGATTGTTTTGGAAGCAACACACACTTATCCCTTATTTCCCTTGAGGAAACAATGTAAGTGTTATCTTTCAGTTTTAAAGATTATTTTAATTGCTGTACTCCTTTTGGCACAACATCTTTGATCTTCTGGATTCTGCTCCTTTCGGTTATGTCACTCTCTTCCTACTCTTAGAAATTGTCTTTATTTTTATTATTGATACATAAAAGTAGAAAGCATTTTGAAGAATCCTTACTTTCACCAAAATTATATGGTCAGTTCAGTTTCCAACAGAGCTCCTGAAATTGACTGTCATTGGTCCCACATACCTCTATACTCAAAGAGCAACTAGTTATAAAGAAAGAGAAAAAATTCACCTGACTTAACCTTTTCTGTTTCCAAGACAAGTATCCTGCTTCAGTTGGAACCGCTACTTTTATGAAGACACTGTAGATTATGAAAAAAGATCTGCTAAGAACTCTTCACTTACTGAGCTCAAACTAGACATGCCATTTAAAAAGCAGATTATCTCAAAAGATGCTGCAGCTGAAGGAATGTATCAAGTCATACACGGACATAAATCCCAGTGTCTACTTCCTGTTCTTCTTTCCTGCAATCAGTAATTATCTCTCTAAGGTCCTCTTAAACAACAGCTTCTGCCTCCTGACCCCTTCTTCAGTATTACCTAGGGTTGCCCAAAGTCTCCCTTCAAAGATACCAGCTTGCTAGTAGGACCTATGTTCACATTACATAGATCTCCTGGACCTTTGTTCACATTACTGTTAGAATAGTGGACAGGTACTCCCAATAACTACTTTTCCCTTCCTTTTTGTTACTGAAGATAGTCTCACTTTCTGGTATGGTGGATTATTCACTGTGAGAGCCTGTAACAGACAACATATATACTCCTTTGGTTGCATGAATTATTTAATCAACAGCCTTTATTTGCTTACTGAAAAACTGATTTCCAAATTGTTTGTGCTGTACATCGCCAATACATGGTGATGTTCTTCCATTTTAATACTGCTTCTTATCAGTGAAGTTAGTTTTGAATTGAAGCTAACACTGGCAGTAAGCCAGTTTTAAGACAGACTTTCATCTAATAACATAGGTGCAGATATATCAGGTGCACATCTGACAGCCTTTTCCCTATGGCATGTAAAATCTGAGAACTTTCAGAATTTGTTAGTATACCATTGCAAAATAGTTCCTTATTCCTCTTCACTGCAAGTATACTGTACCTTGCTCCTTTCCTCACAGCACAGGAATGTCATGCCAGCGTATCACTTATGGCATTTTTCTTTCCCCTTTCTTTTTTGTGTTTCATACTAGCAGTGGACCGCAGTGCCTGGAATGTCAGTCAGACTGCTGCCACATGTCTTCCTGGGTTTCCGACTTGTGTTGGTACGCTAGTTCTGTATCAGTGGTTCTCATTGTTTTCATTCTTTCCCTGCTAGTTCAGCTGCCAAGAATTTGCAAGACAGGGATAGATTTGTACCTGCAACCATGTATGGCATGCTAGAATCACTCAACATGAACAACACTGTCTCAGTTTGGGAATCTTTAATGTCCCCAAGGTAAAATTTCAGAGTTCTCAGCTACACGAGTTCTGCTTTCTGGTTTAAGTTAAAACTAAGATAAAATGGAAATAAATCTTTCTACCTTTGTGTACTGTGTGCAATCAACAGCTCTCAACCATCAGAGCTTGCATTTCAGGCTTTACTGAAAGCAATATTTTCTTCACTTCACTTCCTCCAGTGATACAACAATAACAAAATCCTGTAGCTTCCTCTTCTCATCTCCTTCCCACAGCCAACATCCCACACAGTTGAAGTTTCTGTTTCCATATTTGCATGGTCATACTGTCTAATAATTCTGATTTCCTAGTAAACTGGAACCCTTTAGATTGCCTATTATGCTTTGGTTTTGGTGCTGCCTTGCTTACCTATTAATCACACTCTCTTCCTTGCTAGAGGGATCTCACAAGATTGGTGCTGCCACAATATTTCACGTACCACACGCTGGGTAATAACATGCAAGAATGTATCTTTGTAAAATTAATTCCAGCCAAAATGACACTATTTCCACTGATTTTTATAAACATTAAATATCCGTAAAATTAAAATCTTTTAAGATCACCAACATACGTATTTTACCAGACATCACTATGACAGCTAAGAATCCTGATGAGTGAAACTACAACTAAAATTATAAATAAAACTAACATTATAAATGAAAAAGAAACCTCTCACACCATCACTGCTATAGAATGTAAATATCTGCTACGCACTGATTACAAAAACCTTCCTAACAAGAGTTGAAGTTAGTTTCTTATATGGAGATATTGGCTAACGTTATTGTGGAAGCAAAAGTGGACAAGTCATGATGTGTTTGTTTTCAGAGTGTAATTATATACAACCAATTAAATCTTCCTTGAAACAGCCATCATAAAAGATCCTACACTGCTGGCATTGAACGGCATTTTTGTAATACAAAATCAGAAGCAAAGAAAATAGAGGTTGTATATGAAAATAGCATGAACTACCTTGGATATCAAGTCAACTTCCTTTTGACTGACAGAATACTAGTTTCACCTTTTTTTCCCAGCTATGTGTATAAATAACTTCCTGTACGTAAGAAGCAGCAAGAACGGAAAATAAGGTGTCTAAGACAGAACTAATACACAAAACTCTAAAATTTCACTGCTGGAGGAGCAGTATACAGCTTGAGTGTACACCATTAATTGTCTTCTGTCAATCTCCTGAATAAAAAGCACCTTGAAGGTTTGATTCCATTGCACATTTACGTGTACAAGAAATGGCTCTGAAAACAGAGACCTAACATAGTAAAAGAAAAAAAATACAATCAGGATGCCTGGTTATATATACATAGCTCCTTCACAGACTACAAAATCCACTGAATTAGTCTGAAATGAAACAAAATGGGTCTTCATTCTTTATCAGTAAAAGCAAAGGATCTTTTCATATTAAATTTATAGTAAAGAGTGTCACTCTGATAGAAGGCTGCATCAAAAGAAGCAAGCGTGGCCAGCAGGTTGAGGGAGGTGATTCTCCCCCTCTACTCTGCCCTGGTGAGACCCCACCTGGAGTACTGTGTCCAGTCTGGAGCCCCCAACACAAGAAGGACATGGACCAGTTGGAGAAGGTCCAGAGGAGGGCCATGAAGATGATAAAAGGGCTGGAGCACCTCTCTTATGAGGACAGGCTGAGAGAGTTTGGGCTGTTCAGCCTGGAGAAGAGGAGGCTCCGGGGAGACCTGATAGCGGTCTTCCAGTACCTCAAAGGCGCCTACAAGAAAGATGGGGAAAGGCTGTTTAGTAGGGCCTGTTGCGATAGGACAAGAGGTAATGGTTTTAAAATAGAGGGGGGTAGATTTAGATTAGAAATTAGGAAAAAAATTTTTACGATGCG
Organism: Chlamydotis macqueenii; assembly: GCF_036417535.1. Taxonomy (NCBI): domain Eukaryota; kingdom Metazoa; phylum Chordata; class Aves; order Otidiformes; family Otididae; genus Chlamydotis; species Chlamydotis macqueenii. The sequence continues at coordinate 97,266,689 of NC_141558.1, read as the reverse complement.
AGTTATAGAACACTGGAACAGGTTGCCCAGAAAGGTGGTGGAGGCCCCATCTCTGGAAACGTTCAAGGCCAGGCTGGATGAGGCTCTGAGCAACCTGACCTAGTCAGGGTTGTCCCTGTTCCTTGCAGGGGGGTTGGACTAGATGACCTTTGAAGGTCCCTTCCAACCCTAACCATTCTATGATTCTATGATTCTAAGAGTATTTTTAGAATGGCAAAAGGTACACCAAGCATACGTTCCCATCTGAAGCAAGAATTTAGCACTTGTTTGCGATAACACTTTAAAATTAACCAGTGGTTAGTGACTAAAACTCAGTCTTACATCTGAGGCCACTGTAACTAGAAAAGTGTTTTGTATATAAGGCTTAACTCTGAAAGTTGGCAAGTGGCTGCTAGCTCCTGAAGAACGTGACGAATGACAGAGCCCTTTATTACTATTTAAATCATCTGTCTGCATTCTCTCTGGACGTGCGCCTACAAAAGTCCTTAATGTTTTCAAGAAATCCACCCACAGTTTCTTAACTGTGAACTTCAGAGTCCACAATTGCTCTACTATTTTTCCAAATTGCAGTCAGCTGTTATGTGCTACTCAAGCAGCAAACTAAAAGTGCTTTCCCCCCTCCTCATCACCCCCTATATTAAGTGTCACCTATAGGTCAGCCTAAAAAATCTGAGGAGTGAAGAGATTTAGCATTTTTTTAAAAAAACAATTCACTCTTATTAAGTATATAAATATGGATATGTAGACTAAAGATATGTATACGGCTGTGTAGATTTGGGCTGTGGTATATTAGTATGTGTCTTTTTCACAATTTCCCCCATTTTAAAAAAAAAAAAAATTCATTCCTTTTTTTTTTTTAAAAAAAAATACTACAAAATTTATAGTTAATCATTCCACGCTGGAATTATTGCAAGATAAGCATATAATAAAGATTGCTCTTATGAAGACCTCGTAAGTAAAGTGTTCAAAATGAAGTGTTATTTGCAAAGGTTTTATTAACATGTTTAAAAAAAAAAAAAGTATCAGCAAATTCAGTTTTGGACAACAACTACTGCATGTTTCCTTTTAAGATGTTACCAAAAGGATCATCTAAATAGAAGCTGCCCTGTTTAGCTACTATTTTGAATATATTAATGAATATTTCACCAATTTAAATGCACGTTAAAAATAAACAAAAATGTTAAAATAAAACAGGCCAATTTGGCTTAATTAGATGATAACCGGAAAATAAAAATATAACAAGAAATATCTTCAGACAGGTATTTGTTGCCTATGACTGGTCTCAGGGGAAGTAAAGTGTATGCTGTCTCCATACATGATAAATCTGAATTGATCACTAAGGCAACCAGAAGCATGTACTCTTCTAAGTATGACCAAGTATACTTTTACTAGGGTATCTAAAACAGCAGTTTGAGATTTCATAATTTCACCTTAAAAGTAAAATCTAAATTAATATTTGGTGTTTTGTTTGAGTTTACTACAAATACTCCAAACTCAGCAATGATAGCAACAATCACTTACTTCGCAGATTTCCCATTCCAGGAGTCAGGCTCATTCTGGGAGGCAATGTGCTGTGATACGGTGGAGTAGTGCTGAATAAGATATCATTTGGCAAGGCCTGGTCTAGCATTGAACTTCGAGAGCTAGCATATGAAGATCCTCTTCGATTGCTACATATACTCTCATCAGATAGGGTACGATAAAGTGTCCTCCGTGGAGAAAGGTTTCCATAAAATGAAAACTAAACATCAAAATAAGAAGACAGAAGAACACGTATTACTGGTTAAAAAAATTCACACAATCATATCCCATCATCAGTTCTTGGGAGTATTTTTCTGGACAGGCAGTCTGGAATTCTTGAGCTAATACAGAAGATCAGAGATTTGTTCCACCATATCAGATGTACTGGGGCCTCAAAAGAGTTACTGAATTGGATTTTCATACTTCCTTTTGATATTTTGGAACACATCACCATGAATTAATCAGATACTCTGTAGTTTTATTAATCCTGAAATATTAAATGAAATCTCCATAGCCTTATGACAGTAATGTCTTCCAGAAATATATATAAGGTCACCAACTCTGGCAACATTTATTCAAGACTATACATAGAACTGTTTGATTTTAATTGGAAATGACTAGACTTTAATGTTAAACATTCTGAACTGATATACGGTGCAATATAATTCACTGGATAATGAACGTGACTTGAGACACTGCATCTCTCCAGATATCACAAAACAGGCTTAGAAAAGAGGATAATACAGTTCAGAGAAAATTGTTTATGCATTTCAAAAAGTTACTTGAACAACAACTGAAATATCTACAGTAAAACAAGACGTTACTGTATTGTAAAACTAGGCCATCCCACTTTATAAGCCATTCTTCAGCACTGCAAATCCAGTTATTGTTCACATCTACAAAGGTCAGTTACTGCCTTAATTATTTTAACTGGTTTGTCCTGTATACAACAATTTAACGTCCTGTCCTGTTTCCTTGTAATGAATTATGACCTTCACAGGCTGGAGAGGTGGGCCTGTGCCAACCTCATGGAGTTCAACCAGGCCAAGTGCAAGGTCCTGCACCTGGGTCATGGCAATCCCAGGCACAAATACAGGCTGGGCGGGGAATGGATTGAGAGCAGCCCTGAGGAGAAGGACTTGGGAGTGCTGGTGGACGAGAAGCTCAACATGAGCAGGCAATGCGCTCTTGCGGCCCAGAAGGCCAACCGCATCCTGGGCTGCATCAAGAGGAGTGTGGCCAGCAGGTCGAGGGAGGTGATTCTCCCCCTCTACTCTGCCCTGGTGAGACCCCACCTGGAGTACTGTGTCCAGTCTGGAGCCCCCAACATAAGAAGGATGTGGACCAGTTGGAGAAGGTCCAGAGGAGGGCCACAAAGATGATAAGATGGCTGGAGCACCTCCCCTTTGAGGACAGGCTGAGAGAGTTGGGGCTGTTCAGCCTGGAGAAGAGGAGGCTCTCTCTCCAGGGGAGACCTGATAGCAGTCTTCCAGTACCTCAAGGGGGCCCACAAGAAAGATGGGGAGAGGCTGTTTAGTAGGGCCTGTTGTGACAGGACTAGGGGTGATGGTTTTAAAATAGAGGCAGGTAGATTTAGATTGGATATTAGGAAAAAAATTTTTACAATGCGAGTTGTAGAACACTGGAACAGGTTGCCCAGAGAGGTGGTGGATGCCTCATCCCTGGAAACATTCAAGGCCAGCTTGGATGAGGCTCTGAGCAACCTGATCTTGCAGGGGGGATTGGACTAGATGACCTTTGAAGGTCCCTTCCAACTCTAACCATTCTATGATTCTATGAATACACAGAAACACTCAATCATGCCACAAGACACAGTTTTTACAAAATACTTAAATACATCTGAAAGTGCTAGTTCTGGAAAGCATCTGTCTTGATGACAATATAGCACATGCTCAGTTGTTAGAATGCTTAACTACATCCCAGAGAAAATTGAGGAAGATATTCAGATTCTAATCTAGGAAAGCATCAAAATACTACATCAGTTCTAGAGATTTGCCTGAAACAGATATGTGTCATGGGATTAAACCTAATTCAAAACTTTATTTTAACACATACATAAAATAAGCACAACAATAGACATAAGCAGCACCCCTGAATGAATGGATAGAGGACATACATAGCATCCTTAATTGAATGGATACAGGTATCCTTCTATAAGCAGTGGTTAAAGAGTATCAAAGACCCTGAGTCTAAAAGGGACCACATTGGGCAAAGGGTTAAAAGTTTTCACCCTCTGAACTGAAGGGTCTCCAATCCTTTTCCTTCCAAGATTCCCAGCAAGCATCCTACTGCAATTCTTGGCTGTTACTCACGTCTTCTCAACCTTATACTGCATCTTCTAGCTGTAAAGGTTGTTCATTAGCTATCCAAACATGTTGAATGTTAATTGTTGGAGCTTAACAGAGTTTCTTTTCAGGGTGTGACAAAAATTAAACATTACATAAAGGGCTCATTATTCCCTGATCTATGAAGAAGGTAAACCCAAATCAAACTAAAAATGTGTTTTGATTCTGTAGAATCTTACATATCCGGAAAATTCCTGTCTGTCTTTGCTGTCAAAGAGAACTGACTCTTCTATACTAAGATTACTATCTTCTATGAAGGTATAATCAAATACTGGATACTGCTGAGACCTACGGCTGGGAATCCCCTGCGAGTTGGGGGCTACAGTCTCTTTCACTTGGTGAGTTTTTGTTTGGGTGTCTTGGGAGGGAAAGAAGACAGTAGTAATTTATCTGAGGATGGACACACCTTCTCACTCTTTGTCGTTTCTTATTTACATAGCCAGAAACATTGGTAGGTCTTGAAATCATCACAGAAAACCAATTATTCTATCAATCATAAATCATAAAAACTTCTAGGACGTTATCCATGAGAATTCAAACACATATAATGCATACTTAACATACTGCATGTTAAAAAATATATATGATCTGAATTTTAAATTCAACCCTGCACTTAGAGGATTCCCATGGGTTACTTTTGTTCAGACATGATGATTATGCTATTTAGCACATTGTATAAACAGAGTGTGTTAAAAGAGCATTGAGTTAGTATCGAATTATGACAATTATCTCAAGTAATTTAATTGCTTTGTGCTTTACTCCACATTAAGCACAGAATTCAAAATCATATATATTTTGGAGAGCAGTAAATTTTAAGTTCTCTATCTGCTTTTTGCAAACTTTTAAATATCACAAATTGTCTGCATATTATAAAGATTAGATGTATGCTCTCCACTAGCACTAACAGTTCTGCCTTTTGAGTAGTTGCCACTGATACCTACATGAAATTGTGATTCAGACTTCAAACAGAATTGTTGGTCCTGAGTGTCACAGGGCAGGGGAAAGTGGGCTACTTTTATTCATGTGCCTTAATATCATGAGACACACAAATTTAGGCATTCAACCTTGAAAATATTACTTTTAATCTCTGGAATTATTAGTTGTTCAACCTGCATCTGCCTTTACTCAAGCTAAGCAAAGACATACTTAAATACTGTATTTCATACATAATAATCAAACTAGATATCAGTTTCTTATTGTGAGAAATGATATTTTGCAACTAGTGGTCAGTATTTATAACATCCCCATGGAATATACTAAACTTATACAAAAAGATATGGCCTTCTCTATAGCAATTTGGGGAATATCAGAAACAAATTTCTAAAGTAATTAAGTGCATCTGAGATACACAGAGCCAAAGAAAGTAGCTAACCTTTCTTCTCCCCTCCTCCATAGGGAGGCTATCTGGCAGCATCAACTTCAGAAAATCTTCTTTGGACAAGACTTGCTGGCTTTCAACAATGGCATTCCTCACGGAAGTTTGGAGTGCACTCGATGCAGACACAGCATCAATATCATCATACACCCTGTCGAGACAATTGGTGTTTTTAGCAAGAGAAGCAATAGTACTCTTAGATTTGGAAGACTGCATTCATTTTCTGTCACAAAGCAAAAATTGTTAGAATTATCTTGCACACTCTTTTTTAGAACAATTTTCAATCATTTTATATTTATGACACTGTCCAAAATGAAATTCTTAAACCCCTGAAAAATCAATTTTAGGAATTCTAAAGAACAACTTTAAAAAGCATAATGCTCGTTTCTAGGTCCTAGCTTGCCTCTCGCTTTTTTACACCACGCTTCCCTACTGTTAAAGTTGTATTCATTGCAAAATATTTTAACTTTTACTTTCTTAGCAAATAAGAAAATCAATATTTTATAGTGTGATATTGTATCCAGCTTTACAATCTGGCAAAATTACTATGGTCACCAGCGGCAATGTTTGAAGTGTGTTCGTAATCAATTGTGCCATGTCCTAAGTGTGTTTTATTATCAGGAATTTCATAAAGCTCTTTAGATAAATAAAACAGCTGTCTTCCTTAATTATCAGCATATAAAAATGTATTTACAGTTAACAAAAGACTGTCATACTGAATTATTATCTTTCAGCTTCCTTCCATGAAAAAGGAGAGAGAGAATTATAACAGGTTTACTCTTGAATGCAGTCAAAGGTAATAGATATTTGTAATCACACAGAATATAGATTTGAAGTCATTACTTACTGCCAAGTGCAGCATAATCAGTGACTGTCTTCAGCAGAGAGGAAACAAGCTTTGCTACGGTAAAGTGTAATTCTCAGTGAATTATATCCTATAGTGGCACAACATTCAGCAATTGACCTGATTTTCATCATCATTGCTAATTAGAGATGTTATTTTATTTCAACATAATTATCCTCAGAGACATATTTCCTCTCTGTGATGTATAGAAAGCTTTCCTCGAAACAAAGAGGTGAGCAATGCTCTATGCCATGGAAAAATCTGAAAATAGGTTCTAGTATATGAAGTGCTGCCATATTCAATTAATATTTCTTAAATAGAACTAGCTCTTGAAGATACTTTTCTAAATTGCTGTGGTTTCAGTCTGAATGACATCATTCATTTTGCAATTTTGTCATAACAGTTCCATACAAAATATAAAAAAATTGCTCCAGGAGTTCATCAAGTTCAAAATGCAAAAGCTTTTGGGAATCAATGAAGTTACCACTTTTCAAGTGCAAGTACTACTAAGACTGAACAATTTAAACAATTAAAACATAGAGGGGAGAGAGGGGGAAGAAATCACCAGTACACAATAACACAAAGAAACACAAACAACCAGGACAAGAAGGTAGTAATGTCTTCTACTTCTGGAAATTAGGAATTTAAGAGCTTAAGTTCAGGCTCATATTTCATAATTCTAGCTTGTATACTTAAACATCAAACTTGCCATAAATACGCACATATGTGCAATATGATATATTAGATGAAAATAACCCATTCCCATTAAACAAAGAATAATCTCATACTAAACATTTGAAAATCAGGTACTGCATATCGTCTGTCAATTTATCGAGATATACAGTGGTGACAATTTATTGAGATAGAACTGAATACCTTATGCACAAAAAGAAAGCAAAGAGGTTATCTGAGATGACGATTTTGAAGATAACAGGAAAGTAAAGGTTAGTTTTAAACAGCAGATTCAAATATTACTTATTACTGCTGCAGCACTGGGAAGTATAATATCTATCTATATTTCAGATACTGCATCTTTTCGTTTGAGTGCAAGCCTTTTTCTTCCACCTAAGAATACATTCCTCATGAGCTATTCCTGTGTTAAGCTGCACATACAGCTGTTCGTTAGAACTGCTCTGAAGATGTTTGTCTAGATGTCACTTGCTTTTATTGAAGCAAAGAATTGGCTAGGGGGCCGTGCCCAGCGGGTGGTGGTTAATGGAGTCAAGTCCAGCTGGCAGCCTGTGACAAGTGGTGTCCCCCAGGGGTCGGTACTTGGGCCCAGCTTGTTCAATATCTTTATTGATGACCTAGACGAGGGGATTGAGTGTACCCTCAGTAAGTTGGCAGATAACACCAAGTTGGGTGGCGGTGTTGATCTGCCTGAGGGTAGGGAGGCCCTTCAGAGGGATCTGGATAGGCTGGATCGCTGGGCTGAGCTGAATGGCATGAGGTTCAACAAGGCCAAGTGTCGGGTCCTGCACTTTGGCCACAATAACCCCATGCAGCGCTATAGGCTCGGAGCTGAGTGGCTGGAGGACTGTGAAGAGGAAAGGGACCTGGGGGTGTCGGTTGATGCTCAGCTGAACATGAGCCGACAGTGTGCCCAGGTGGCCAAGAGGGCCAACGGCATCCTGGCCTGCATTAGAAATAGTGTGGCCAGCAGGAGCAGGGAGGTAATCATCCCCCTGTATTCGGCACTGGTGAGGCTGCACCTTGAGTATTGTGTTCAGTTTTGGGCCCCTCACTACAAGAAAGACATTGAAGCCCTGGAACGTGTCCAGAGAAGGGCAACAAAGCTGGTGAGGGGTCTGGAGCACAAGTCTTACGAGGAGCGGCTGAGAGAGTTGGGATTGTTTAGTCTGAAGAAGAGGAGGCTCATGGGGAGACCTCATTGCACTCTATAGCTTCCTGAAGGCAGGTTGTGATGAACAGGGGTTTGGCCTCTTCTTCCAGGCAACAAGCAGGACCCGAGGAAATGGCCACAAGTTGTACCAGAGGAGGTTTAGATTGGACTTGAGGAAAAACTTTTTCTCTCAAAGAGTGGTCAGGCACCGGAATGGCCTGCCCAGGGAGGTGGTGGAGTCGCCGTCCCTGGCAGTGTTCAAGAGGCGGCTTGATGAGAAGCTACAGGATATGGTTTAGTAGCTGTGGCAGCAATGGTAGTGGGAAGACGGTTGGACTAGATGATCTTATAGGTCCCATCCAACCATGTGATTCTATGATTCTATGATTCTAAGCCTGCATATTTTGTAGAGTCTTGTGAAGAGAGGGTCAGATATACCCACACAATCTTTTTCTTGTGGTGTCCTAACCACCAGTTCATATGTCTTCATGAAAAACAAAGTCAGAAAAAGATACCAAAGAATCATTAAAATAGCCCCAACTTGCACTAATTTTTTAACATTTTCTACCATAGATCACTGATACGTTTACAGTCATCTCTCTCATCTATAATGCATTAGCTGATGTAATAGGCAACAAGGTGGTAAGGTTTAATACAGAAACATTAGAAAGTAAGTTTTTTTTAAACTAACTAAAATTCCTGAAGATTTGTAGAAAAGATCTTTAAGACCTTAATAAAATTCACCTTCCCAATTGTTTCCTAGAGATTCAAAATGGAAATTCAGAATGTCTGACATAGCCATATATTTTTCCCTACACATACTTCCAGAAATTTCTGTCAGCTTGCTTTATTTGACACATGGGAAAAAGATGCAGCTGAATAGAAGAGAGGAGAAAACAGTATCCTGTCCAGTTATTGTCTTTTTCAGGTTTTTTTGGATGTGCCTTTGATACATAAAGGTGAAGAAAAACCCCAGACATTTAAAAACAAAAGAAAATTTGTAATTTTTCTATCCTATTTTAAACAGAGTTCTTACTCATGGCATTCAGAAACTTCAGATTCTTCAGGTGTAGGACTTCCTTCTGATTTTTTCCATCCAATGACATATTTACTCACTGCTCCTTGTCTGTGGTATGGTTTTGAAACTGACCCAGAAATCTGTGGACTACTGCTCTGTGACACTATATAGACTTTGGAGGTATCTAGGGAGCCACTCTTTTTAGAGCAATGTGTTGATGGGCTGCCAGAATGATGTGACCCACTGAAAAAGTAAAGAAAACACACAAAAGCAAAAATGAAATCAGCTATACAACAACAAATCAGAAACACTTCACCTGGTACACACCTATAATTCTTAATGTTAAGTTTTTCCCAAGGTTAAAATCAAGGTAGTAATATTGGTACAGTGATTTTCTACATACCAACAGCGTATACATTAAAGCTCTTTGAGAACAGAATTGTGACAGGTTTCTAAAACAAATAAAGTATATAATTCAACTTGCTGAAATCCCAAGGCAAACTGATAGGAATCACAATTAAAAGACTAAGTTCAAGACATATATCACATTTTTGTGTGCAATTTTAAGTAAATATGTACACACACATTATTAATGGTATAACTCCATTTACGTCAAGAACTACATAGGGAATTACCCCAAATATCTCTTTAATTATAAAACTTATGTGCTTTTCCATTTCATGTTAATTTTGCCAGTTCATGCTAGTTCAAACTGTGTCTTTCATTCAATACTGTTGAGAATTTAATATTAACAGAAGTAAATTTCAGTTCAACAAAAACAGTTCTCTGGATAATTTTAATACTCTCTTTTATTATGAATAATAGCACTAGTAGGCACTAATGAAACCTTTAGTGAAGACTCTCAAAATTATTTAAAATGAACTAAAGCAAACATTTCCTTGAAGAATATATTTCTTCTTTTCATCTTGGAGACGAAGTAAGTGAAGCATTCAGAAACCAAGTGCCTTGCCTAAAATCAGAGGCTGGAACATGAAGCAGCAGCTCCTAACTTTTGTTGTCGGTCTACGAATACCAAGCACAATCTAATTCCAAGAGCATTGGATTAATTCACAGAGGGCCAGAAGGTTGCTGAAAGTGTAGCAGACATGGCTCCTTTGCTGACCATGCAGAGTCAAATACAAGCAACGCACATGCATAGATGTCATTGGATCAAATTAAAATGCCCACCGTGGAAAAAAGTTAAATCATTAAGGCAATGAATTAATAATTTTGATCACAGTTAGTATGTGCATTTAATCTTAAAACTAATTTATTTTGGCTCCTCTCCTCCCTCTTCTTCCCTCAAAAGCAGAAACAAGATTATGAGATTTTGAGGGAAGAAAATAATGTGGGAGATGTTAAAAGCTTTTTTACTTGCTATCCTTGCAAATATGCAAAGAAATGATGTAAAGATATAATGAAGGAAATAATTCAGTTATGTAAAACTGAGATCTAAAGATAAAGAAAACATTGAAATATATATCAGAGTGACAGCAAGAATTTAACAAAAATTGGGCGTCCATGTCATTCTACAAGTTTTAAATAAGGGAATATTTTTTGAAGTAAAAAAAAAGAAAAGCCTATAAAAGCCTGGTTTTATATGCCATGGTGGGAAAAAGTAGTATATATTTTTAGGATCCAAGAGGTGGTCCATTTAAGAAACAAAGCCAAACTAAAGGTAATTAAGCTAAGCTGTTTCAGCTACAGTAACATTAAAGTATTTGATAGTTCATGCACATAATTAATATAAAATACATGCACATAATTAATATATAATAGAAGAGATAAACCATTAATAACAGAGCTGTGAGACATAATGTTGTCCATAGCTGAAGTCAGTCTTGTAGTTTGAGGTACTGTTTCACACAGCAGGTTTAATTCTGTAAATGTTACTCAGACACTACAGTATTCAGGTTTTTTTTCAGGGGGTTTTTATCTGATGATGTTAGAGAACCAGGCCAGTATCTTTCAACCAACCGACATCTTTCCTGTAGATTGCACTTTATTCAGTAAACAGAATATAATTTTCATAAAGTTGTATTTATAGATCAATGACTTTCCACCAGTCTGTGGGCTTGTTTCTTGAAATTTTACACTGTTTAGCTACTGCAGAACAAGTTTACTATTTAACATTCCTAAAATAATTGTGAATGAATGCCTCAATAGTGTTTGTATTTCATCATTGCAGATTATAAAGAAATACAAACTCAGTGTCTGACCAGTTGGAAAACACATACAGGATTCAGCAGTAGATATCATACACTTATATGTTAACTCAACTTTCTTACTTCTATTTGAAGGCGTCAGTGTTGTAGCATCAGACCTATACTATGAGATATTTTTTAATAATGCATGCCTGTTGGTGCTGTATAGGTGATGTCAGCATTTAAACCCAACTGCAAAATTATTTATCACTCCAATATAATTTGAAAGTCATCTAAGCAAAGTGTAAAAAAACCAGCTGGTTGACAGAACATAAGTCTGACATTTTCTTATAGCAAAAGGATTTGGCACACAAATTAGAACATGATCAAATAAACACTGCTATTGTTGAAGTGGAATTGGGCAATTTTAACGTGAGTAGTCATCTCAACAATAATTACTACTTTAGAAATGCCTGGCTAAATCACTTAAAATCTATATGCTTTTTTAAAAAAAATAATTAATCCATAAAATGTTTATTACATAGAAGTGAGCAGCAGATTACTTAATGGCTGCCTGGCAGTTTATGTATGACAGCTGCTGAGAATACATATTCCAGCCATTAGTAGCCTATTTCAGTTCATTCTGATGAAGTGCACTTTCAAAGAAAGGTAAACAGAATAACAACAACGAAAAAAACTTCTCTGTATATTAATCTATAATCCGTAATCCCTAATTGGTAAAAAACACATACCTGGAATGAGAGGAGATTTCACTTAGGTCTCCCATACTGCCTTCAGCTGTATGACTGGTAGAAATAGCAGAGGCATAGCTATGAACAGCATAGATTTTAGTTGGATCATCATCTGGCCCAGGAATTTCAGAAGACTCGGTCCACTGCTCAGTACGACAATGCATTCCAGACCTGCTGCCAGCCAGATGCAAAGGGGCCAGGAGAGGAGCAGGCATGCAGGGAGCTGTATCAATTCCACTGTCAGTAGAAGCCCCCTTTATATATGTTAATCCAAGCAGCTCAGGATCCATCAGATCTCCAGAACCAAAGTGTTTTTCATCACTGTTGCTGGATGTATTACTGGATAGGGTGTTGCTGCTTGAGTGGCTTGAACAGCTTTTGTCTCCAATCTTAACAAGAAAACAAAGACCCCTCTCAAGTTAAATAGTAAAATATTTAATTTCATATAAAGTACTGAATTTATGCCATTAGAAGACCATTTCATTATTTTTTACAGTATGCTATAATATAACTGCAAAGTATGAAAAGAGCTAATCACACCATCAATTTCTATGAAACGAATTGCACAACTGGCTAGGCACATTAAAGGTTGACGTCACTGCAAATAAAAAGGCGCTGGTTCTGTCTTCTATGGCAAATATTAAGATCACACTTGAATTTTCTGATTATAGGACCTGCTTAACATCCATAAAATTACACTTCTGAACATTAAAATAAGCATTTATTAAAGCTAGATGTATTAGTAATTATTTGTTTAAACAAGTTCTACTGCAAATCTGAGAAACACTGAAGAGTGAATTATCCTTGGCTTTTTCTCACTGTGGGTGAAACATGCAGCTTATTGGATCAAATCCAATTGGATGTGTGGCTAGCTAAATTGAAGCCAATTACGATGCATGTGTACCAGATGAAAGTAGCTTAAGTCAGAGGGCCCTAGCTAAGCATGGCTATTGAAGTGGAATAATTGTGTCAGGCATCTGTGTCAATAAAGTTGGAGTTTTTTGTTGGTTTTTTTTTTTATAAGAGATTTTATAGAGAGTTGGATTAACTTATCTATGTGACAGAGTAGCCAGAATAAGGGCAGATGGACTTCTATTAGGCAGAATATAAGTAGAAATGGTGACTAGCTTTTTTACAAGATCTTCCTTCTAGCAGATGCATATAAACATCACTGTTGCTCACACACTAAAGCAGTGAGACAAGGTAGCCTTTCCAGAAATGATACTTTTATCCCATATGGAAATTAACGGGCCTCAAAATTTGAGAAAATAATTTTAGAAAAAAAAAGGAGGGGTTACATTTGCATTCATTCTAGCCTTTATAAGATGGCTATCACCTTAAAAACAATGGAATGATTGATAAAAATACAATAAGCAGTTTTTCCAAGGCAAAGGACTTGGAGAAAGGTGTCTGGAGAAAAGACACGTCACTTCTCACTGTAAATGTAAAGTGGAAAGAAACAAGGGGGTGGGGTAAGCTCAAAGGCATAAAATTAGCCTCAGAAGATGTACTGCATGTATGAACCTTCCCCAAAATTTTCTGTATGTTGCTGGACATACATGCTCAGGCACCTTCCTGACCCGGCAAGCAGCAGAGAACCTGGACAACAGCTGTTAATACAGACATCTTGAAGTCCTCAAAGTTCACTATAGCCACAGCTTAAGATCATGCTATGTATTTCCTTGTGCCAAGAGAAATTATTGTACGAAAGCTTAGCATGGTCCTAATTGTTACATGTTGTTAAAGATTGTGTCATGGAGCAAGACTTAATAAAAAAAAAAAAATCAGCAGGAATATGATATTTATCTAGGACAACAAAGAAAGCTTGAAGATAGCCAGTGAAATTCTCCTCACTCTCCTTTCCTCAAGCTAAAACTGATAAAAAGACAATATAGACTTTTTTTTTTTCTCTAACGGTTAAATATTTTACAGAGCTCTTGTATATTTGCTGTAGCACTCAGTGTGAATTTCACTGGCTGGCAGAGAATCATACGGTAAATCGAGCTGAAGAAAAACAGGATGCACAAAAAAACATTACAACGTCCTTTAGAAGGTAATGATATTTTTTTTTCACTGTTTTACAGCATCTAACAATGAAATAGCCTCATTTTATTAGTATTATCTTTGTAATAATGCTGGTTCTTACTTTGTACAATATAATTCTTTTGCACCTACACTACATATATGCATATGCAGACAAACACAAACAAGCCCATTATGAAGTTTTCTGTTCAGATCCTCACCATCCTAAAGCATGAGAGCTGCCATTAGAATAAAACTCTGATTCAAGTTAAGCAAACTCATAATTTAACTTTGGTATCAGCGCTCTGTTTAACACTGATTGTTACATATTCTGATTCTAGCTTCCTGTCAACTTCGGCTTAACGTAAAAGAAAGTATTTTTGTCTTCATGTGCATAATTCTACAGTACCATTCTGTTAATGAGAATACGGTTTTCAAGAAGTATCAAGCTAGGTTCTCACAAGGTATAAGTGTACATAAGATTAGAAACTGGTCTCATATCTTTACTATGTAAGTCTACAAATAGCATACAGATTCCTACTACATATAGCAGCTTTTTCCATGTAACAAATCCAAAAAAAAAAAAAAAAGCATTCCAAACATACAAACTACATTTTTATAGTTGTTATTGATAGTTATATTACATGGGTATTTCACACAACATGACAAGTGATGTGGTGAATATAATTTTTTTTTAAAAGGATATGATATACTATTAAGCAAGGCAGTATAAATGAAGCTGTAAATACACAGCTGAGTGTAGACTATACTAGTTTTATCTCTTCAATGCCCCAGATCCAAGCCCACTTGGAATTCTTAGTTTATCAACACAGATAAAGCATACTCAATTCACCCCACATCTAGGTGAGCATACTTTTTGCCTCCTAAAACACAATGGTCTTCATAAATTACTAAAATGTATTTTTAAGATGCATTTCTATAAGTCCAAAGGGGGCGGGGGGAGGGTCTTGGGGTTTTTTTTGCATTTTTTTCTTTTTTTTTTTCTTTTTTTAAGAGTTCTGAAAGACATCAAAGTAAAAGACTTACATGTGAAAGTTTGTTTGGTGACTCCTTGCCACTGCCTTCTTTTTGTAAAGCCCGATCTTTGTAGGAGCTCAGGACTTTGGTCGATGGTGCAGGCCACTTGGTTTCTGCCATAAATAATTGTGTTTTAATTTCTGAATGTTAAAAAGATGAGTATACTGTACAAAGAAAAAAGGCACATGGCTTAGCATCAGGTTTCAAACCTGTGAACTCTTTGGAATCAGAGACGTGTATCTTTGCAGAATTTCCTAAGATCCACTTTTTCAATGATAATTAAACAAAGTTCAACCTGCTTTTCATCATTCATGAGGCTTTCTGAGGTTCAGGAGTAGTTTGTTCCAAGTATTATCTAAATATCCCACACAATTTTCTGTTAGACCACCTGTAACAGTTCCTGCTTTCACTGTCATATTATGCTCTTGGGTATCAACTGTCCGCATTAGAACATGGCTGCACTTCAACAGGCACCACATCGCAAAGAACATTTATTTTTAAGATACAGTGGTTTTTATTACCAGAATGTCTAGTTCCTTCCAAAGTTTCCTCTCGTTCTCTGCCTCCTTCACACTCCAGTGAGCTTGAACCTTGGTGGTGTTCATGAAGCAATGGGGACTGGCACCTTTTAACATAAGCAGAAAATTAAGCTGTTTTGTTTTTCCTAGAAAACTAGTTACATGATGACAACAACACTTTCTACTCTTCAAAGCAAATATTTTGTAAGTGATTTGTTTAAACAATCATCATCTCCTCCCACCAAACAAATATAGTAACATTTCCAAACACTGCATGGAAATATTTACATGTAATTTTTCTTCAACAGTACATTGTTACATCTTAAGAGTAACCAGGCCAAGAAGACACTGAACTTGAAGAAGAAACACATTCTTAGGGCTATATAGACAAAGGCTTTTGCAATGGAGAAGTATGGTAATGCACACTTAACTGCTTTATGAACTAAGTCCCACAGAAGGTAACTCCATAGTTTTGCAGGTTTTCACACTCAGAACACATAAGCTAGTACCAGATCCGTTTCTTTGCATTGTATTGCAGAAATCAAATTATTTCACAAAGCAACACACTAAAAACAAGGCTGCTATTAGAAATAACTGTGTTGGAAAAATGACACAAGATGCATTTTCCTGTGTCTACTGTCAAAAAAAATTGCTTTAGTTTTATTTGAATTATTAGCATCTATTAGCTGCCAGAGATTTCAGTGAGTATTCTGAAATTCCTTGAGGAGTCTCCAAGATATTGCGTATATATCTGCTACATGGCATATTTTATTCACAAATAGTCATACCAAAGCAATATTAAGCTTACAGACAAGGAGTCAACCTGATGTTTTCAGTATTCACATTTTTTTTTCTGAAAAGTAGCTTCTGAAAGTCTGGAATGCTTCTATGTTATGCTATGTATACTGCCATAGCTCAGCATTTTATAGTAGACGTATTTTTGGCAGCTATGTTTATAGAACAAAGTGATAAATTTAAAGTAATTTAGAACAGATATCTCACATAATATTTTTATAATATGGACGGTATATTGGCAGATAGGTGACTTCTGAAACCAGCACCAAGGGATTAACAGGGATATGAATGAACCATCTATTTATTGCAACAACCTTTTAGGGAGAAGAGATGTCTAAATGAGTGCTTTTTTTTTTGAGGAAAGATGCTGGGGAATGGGTACCACTGCAAGCAGAGTAGGAATTAAAACCTTTGAAGACCATAAAGATAATTTTTAAATCAAACACCCTTCCACTGGGGCAAAAGGAGAATAAATTATTATTTTATTCCAGTTTTGAGTTAGTAGCTGATTTCTGGCCTGTTTCTGGGAAAGTAAAACTAAGAACTGTTTGTTATTTACCTGAAATGTAAAATAACAATTTGCTTCTAAAGACTTAAAGCAGTGTGACTTCAAAATTGTATCGGTATATATCTCAAACTAAAGATCAGTAAACCTGTGTATCTTAAGATACGCTAAGAGATTTTGCAAATATAGCCATGATCTAAAATATCCACATAAATTTTGCTTTAGAAAGAAGATGCATGGGAGCTATGGCAAGACTGTAAAAAGTAAATAAAAAAAAAAAAAAAAAAAATCACCAATACCCGTCATATCCCACTTGCTGTCTCCATTGGCTGCTCCCGCTGGGTCCTGGGTCACTGGAGGAAGACTGGTTGCTCGGAGAACTTCTGTAATGTTGACCAGAGTCATTAACAGTGCACCGAGATACTTGTGGGGTTTCAGATTTGAACTGAGCTGTGCTTCTTTTATACAAATACATTCATTTTTACAAATAATGGAGATTCAGTATGAACACTTAATTACATTCATTTTTGGAATTAACACATTTATCTTAGTTTTATAAAACTTAAACAAGTATTTTTGAAGTGTATTATTTACTTCAACACTAATAAAATATTTCCAATTGAAAATATAAAAAAGGCACAAAAAGAGAAAGACTAAGTGACAAATCCTATTTTTCTTACATCTAGCTTTACTTCTGAACAAGTGGGATTATTCAGGAGTCAGAGGAGCTGGATTAGGCCTCTAAATTTATGTGTGAAAAGCTCTCATGATGGATCAGAAATGACTGCTAGTTGCTTTGCATGTATTCCAGTTTTCAACATAAGAATTTAGAAGAACTAATACCAATACTTTTTCATTTTATTCATTATTTGACATAGAAGAATAGTAAGAACACATTTTAATGAATACTATTAGTTTGTACTTATTATTTAAACTGTTGAGCCTCATGTGTTAACAATGTCTCAACGTCTCGGATTTCCAGAAAGCTGAAATGCAATATTCAAATTATGTTTTGATCACTCTCCTATTTTTCAGTTCTGTGCATATCAGTCCATAACTACAACACAGTTTCCCTCAGTGACATTATCTTGAATTCCCCGTATTTCCCTTCTTTTTTTCATATTGTTATTTTTTATTTAAAAGGCTATGTGTAGAAATTAATGTATCTACTCAGGGAAGACGTGAAAAGAGGTAGCTTTGGATTTATGCACAACACTTTCCCAAGGACATGACATTCAATAAGCAACTTTACTGTTCAGCTTGAAAATTTTAAAGATATTAGCTATTATATTTTGTCTAACAGCCAAACACACACACAACAACTAGATAGTGCAGTGTCTAATTTTTCAGCATGTCTCTCTGATAAGTATTGGCAGGACTGAGCCACTCTCAAATCACATGAATTAGTCTATAGGCCACAGCTGAATTCAGTTTCATGTTCTTGCTTGTTACCACCAAGAACTTTGCATTTCTTGCACAGCTTAAGTGAACCAACATTAAAGAATGAGTAAGTTATGATCTCATGTGTGTCCAGCCTCCAGACTGATGTTTAGGACATTGTCCTCAAAACCAGGATATTGGTTTGTACTATCTCAGGCTGAGGAATGTCTAGATCTCAAGCCTTTCATTTGCTGGACAACTGTTTAGCCACTAGTCTACTAAACAAAAGGTGGCTACAAAAGGACAACCACAGAAATCCAGTCAGTGAATGCCTCACATAGTTCCTTCACAGAATAGTTGCAGCTGCCTGCTCTTAGGAATGGATTCCAGACTCCAGGTGAATGGACTCACTTGCCTACAAGTGTCACTCATGGACTAAAGTACAGGAAACTTCTTGGTGAAAAAAAATAGAAGTGCGAGTCTGACTGAAGCTTCACTCCTTCGCACCTGCTACGAGCAGCTGTCACAGAATTAGGCATTCTGAAAAACAGGAGTAGACCTCAAGGATATCCTTGGATTTCTTAGTGACTAATTAGAGGAAATTCCTTGAGTAACACAAAAACACTTGGATTGCCTTCTCAAAGCACCTAACTCTCCTCAGGAACTGTACTAGGACCGTAAGTGTTCAGCTCCCACTTTTTAATTTCACTCCATAGACTCAACACCTAACTGTTACATGTCACAGTAGTTGAACTGTTGCTGCTCAAGACTTTTAATATATCTAGCCCACATTTCTGTTGCTTCTCTCTCTTTTTATCTCTAAACCCAACCATTTTATCACTGACTTCAATGTTAGCTTATTTTCAGATCAGTTGCTATACCTTCTGTGTTTTATCAACCTGCTTTTCCCTGCCTGCACCCTTCAATTTGTCTACATTGATATTGGGTCTCTGACCCTCTAAAATCTCTTCATCATCTTCCTAGCCTGAGTATACGTTTTCACCCTTGCTATAAGACTACCTATAAGTACCTAATCAACCTTACTTCAAACTCTTTTGTTTTAAGCCCATTTCCCTGCCAAACCATCAGCTATGCCTCTTCCCATGTGGAAAGACCTTGCCAATTAGGTACCTTTCTTTTCATGTTCCAAGATCCACATGTCACAGTTAATCATTTTCCTCTCTTTTCATTATTTATACTCTGTAACATGTCTTCTCCAGAATAGCACTTCTGCATTGCACTTGTTTTGTTTAAGTGACACAGGAATTGCTTTATGATGGGAGATAGCCTCTCTTAGCTTTTTTTCACATGCTTCACTGAGTATTAGGAGAAGCACAATTTATGTTTGTGAAGTTTTTGGAAATCAGTAGTATGTCAGAAAGCTTTAATTTTTTTTCCTCTGTATATGCATACAGTATGCTTAATAAAGGTGCATAAATCCTGAGGTATTTCTAGACATTGGATACATTGCCTCCTTATACTAGATTTTACCAACAATTTCAGTAGGAAGACATTAGGAAAAGCTTAAGTCCTACTATGGTATATACATGCTTACAGAAATGCACCTGTCCTTTTTTCAGGGGGTGAGGAAGCGGGTAGGTGAGAAGGAGAATACAAATGATTAAATGGTCATAACCAGGAGTCGGCCTTCCCCAGACTATGATACAGACATATTTTCAATTCCGTACTACTATTACCTGCATATATTTCAAACAATGTAAAAAGTCACTAATTCTTTTTTTACCAAATAAGATAAGTAAAGTAGCAAAAGTAATATATAATTATTTAATCCAGATTTTTTTTAAAGCTCTTTAAGAGTAGTATTTTAGATTTTCGCATGAATTAGATATTGTCAACATGCAGTATTTTTTTCCTTGGAAATTAGAACTACATCACCCCATGGAAAAAGGGCATAAGCAGAAATAAGTGCAAACAATAAAGGACAGAGAGTTCTGCTCAAGACATATGTATTTCCCAAATAATTCAAAGGTCAAATGTATTTATACATTTTTAACCTTAAAAAATAATTTTTAATCTTATGAAGAATTATTATTAAAGTAGAGCACAGCTAACATTTAAGGATTGCATCCTATCATCTAAGAGGTGTTACATATTCAAATTACAAGCTCTGCTTTGTTTAATTAAAAGCAAAGCAAAGCATAAGGACTTGTAATGAGTTACAGAACCCTTTGAAACTATGCCAATAGCTTGGTAATTAGATTAAATAATTCATTTTTAAAGAGATGAGTTCATTTTATTTATGCTCATTATTTATTTAAATAGGCTCCCAAAAGGTGAGGGACAGGACATTGTTCAGATCAAAAAGTGACAAGGCATTTTCCCACTTTACTGATTTGAGACTAAAGGGAAAAGACAGTTGTCCTCAGTGGCAGGAATCTCAGTACAGTCCACTTTCATCACAAACAACAAAAATCACTCATTTCAAGTACGGGGAACTGGGCTCAGCGAACGCTCTTTAATACAACCTCAGAATTAAAATTACTGTCAAAATTCAACAAAACAAGGTTTAAAAAAGTAAGTACACCAAAGTTCTAGAAAGCAGAGATACCTTAAGTAAGGCACACCAGGAAAATAAGAGGTGTTAAATGGAGAGTGTGTTACCTTGCCCCATCTGGCAGCTTTCTATCGAAGGAAGTGCTGCGAGGAATGGCTGGCTGAGCCTGCTGGAGAAGCTGCTGGCACTGCAGTCTGTCAGATGTTCCTAGGATTGGAGAGGCACGAGAGAGAGGCTGCCCAGCGGGAGTCGGCACCCGATGCCAAGTGGTATTCCTTCTGAAAGGGGTTTTATACTCACATGGGGTGCCTTCACTGTCAAGTTTGTATTCCACCATGGGTATACGACAAAGTTCTGAACAACCCCTGTGGGACAAACAAAAATGCTGATCAGTCTCACTGGATGGAACTGAAAAAGAAATCTTGCACTCTACAGTCAGAAGTATATGCATATTTTTCTTCTGGGTGCCCACAGGTGTTCACATCACTTTGTACGACCCTTCATATGCTTCAAAATATCATGCCAACCAGATAGGAAACATTACAAAATAACGGATTTGCTCGCATGTGCTCAAAGGTTTTTGAACTCTCTCCTTGCCCTTCAAAAAGGAGAAAATATTAAGCTTTTATAAATTAATCTGCAGCTTGAATTTTACACAGAAAGCCTAGTAGAAATAAAGCATTCAGAAGTCAGCAAACATCAAGCTCTTCTACAACAGTTTTGTTTAAATTTCATAAATCCATATAATTTCTTAATGTAAAAATTTACATACCCAAAATTACAACATGTTTGTTGGTTTGCAGCAAACTAAACATTTCTTAGTGGTACTGAGAACTTTACTTTAGAATCTCACCTTGTCCCCACTGAATGACAGAGCATATACACTGCAATGCAAATGATAAAGTGGCATCTAAATATTTTTATATTTGTTTTCAAAGTGTACTTTCTAATGTCTCTCTTCCTGGGGCTCTCTAAGCCTGGAAGAGAAATGAGGATGCGGAAGGAAGAGACAAATCAGAAATTGGCTCACAACCTCCGCTTGAAGCTTACAGTGCAGTTAAATACTAACAGCACCCCCAGAAAGTGCAAACTCAGGTAAAAGTAGTGACAGTGTTCCCTAAAAGATCAGTCTCCCTGTGGGATATTTGCTGTAGACTCAGGCTGGACTTGAATTAAAGGTTACTGTTTCAGAAATTTGTTAACAGAAGCTTCACACCCACTTTAAGCCAGCACTGACTATCACTGCAGATATTTTATATTCTCACATACCGTCTCCACTATTTGTCTGATAAGCATAAATTAACATCTATGAACAAAACACCCTAAATAATTATAATGCAATGCATTAAGCTTAAGTAAGAAATAGTGAAAATGCGCTTCTCTGTTTCAAACACAATTCTGCTCTATCCCTTGAGCTAAGCCTTGATCAATCTTGATGAATGTTGAGTTTTCAACAAAAGCTATTTCTGACTAAATGAAAATCACCTAGAGAAAGTGTGATAGTGTGTGTGTTTATAGGATTAATCCTGAAAATGTTTTGCACAAATGACTTAACACAAATGTGCATTTCAAATAGATTGTATAGATTCTCATATATTAAATAACTGTGCCACAAAGCTTCTGAACCAAACCTCAAAAGGACAATTTCATTGTCAGTGTTCCAGTAAGCAGGTAAAAGTAAGGTATTATGAAAATGCTGACTATGTTATTCAAGGATGTTGAAGAGAAGATGCGTGTGCAACTGCAGCAGTCACATTATAGATACTCCATACAGGCCCCGTCTGAGACAGTCAAATGCTTCAGGTTGCTGAATTTTGTGGTACTAAACAGGCAAACTGTTTATCCTGTGGCATTAAATCTCAGTCCCTGCTGGCACTCAAACATAGGAAGAAGGCAAAGAAAGAAGATTAGTAGCTAATGTAGGGCAGAAGACACTGTGACGAAGACGAGCTGAAGAGAGGTCACTAGAATGCTCCAAAACACAACTCAGAATTCCTGGTTTTTTTCCAAGCTTATTCTTTGATCAGAAATATCAGCATTAAACGCACCACTAAAGTTTGACATGTGTAAACTCTGCTGACAAATGACAGCTGGACATGCTGGATGCATCAGAGAATTTAACAATAATTATTTTCAAGTTTTAGCTACCCTATGGAGAAAAGACCACCCCAATAGTCTCCTCTCACAGACACAGAATGGAGGTAAAAAAATATTTGGTTACTAAAACCTATTCTGCAATTACACAGAGCATGACTCTATGATACAGCTAGCACGTCATGACTGCATATTAAAATTTAAGAGCTCACTACAAAAATCTTCAATATTCAAATATTACTGCAAGGAGCATTATGTTCTGAAGCAATTATCAAGCAGTCGATTACATTTTTCAAACTATGTTAACCAAACCTTTCAATATTAATTTAAGATTCCATATAAAAGTTCTGCAAAAGGCTCTGTGAAGTGCCTACATTAGGCAAGGGTGCTAGTTAAAAAAGGTAAATGTTCATCTCCACAGAAAAGTCAGAAGCTTTCATATACTATGATCAGCAGTTTGCCACCTTGATAACTACACGAAAACCTTCTTTTCAGATATATCATACCGCTATCAACTATTTGGTATGGCTTCAGTGTTTGGACCCCAACTATCTACAGATTTCATGCATAGTGAATGACCTGTTAGGGTAATAACAAAGCTAGAATAACTGGTTACAATTTAACTTGAGTTCAATGTATCACAGATCTGAACCACTAAGGGGGATGTAGGGATAGAAAAGAAATAACTGGTGTTCACCAGTTGATTACACTGATAAATTATCCCTTATTATCACCATTTCAATTCAAAACATTTAATCTTGCTCAATAAGGACTCTTTATCCATATCTAGCAATACAATAAGTAATTGCATTCTTCTAACGCAAACTTTGTGTTTGAAAGTAATCACTTCTATTACAGTGCACGTTTGTTCTTACACCACAGCAGTTCCCACAAGGTGTCACAATGAGACTGAGGACCCATCACGCAATCTATTAAATCCACATAATAAAACATAGATTACATTCACATAATTGTAGGGACTGAAAAACGAGAATTTAGTAGCTTAGTTTCGCTTAACTGTGTAGTTAAATAAGACACACCCACATTTTCCCTTCTCTGACCCTCTGAAGTGCCTCCTGGAGGTAACCCCTGGACTCCATCGACTCCCTGTACATCTACAGTGAAAGTCCAAGACCTTGGATAAGATTCAAGTGCTCTAAGAGAACTTTGGTCAAAAAGTCAAGACA
The DNA here is from genome assembly GCF_036417535.1 of Chlamydotis macqueenii. NCBI lineage: Eukaryota > Metazoa > Chordata > Aves > Otidiformes > Otididae > Chlamydotis > Chlamydotis macqueenii. The sequence goes on along the minus strand of NC_141558.1, from coordinate 97,242,772 downwards.
AAAATTCCAAGTTCTGACATCTCAGAAACCTATTAATAGTAGTCACACTGCATCAAAAAAGAAAGAGATGTCATTTGAAAAACAGTGAATCAGTTTTACTTTAACATAATTTCACAGCGCAACAGATTTATGTGATTGCTTATGGCCACCTCAGATAAGGCTGATGCCCACTTTATCACTCCTGGTTTAGTGCGGGTGATAACTCTTTGGCAGTCCCTTCACACATCTGAAGATTTGAAGCTGACAATCTCTCCTTTATGAAGATACACTCATTGCCATCCTGATCTTTGTTTACTATTTAGTTTTAAACAGAATCTTTGTGTTGTGCGAGCTGACAAACAATTTAAAGGCTTCCTAAGAGCCTCTATGCTGCATTGTATGAAAAAGACAAGAGAAATACAGGCAGGACATTGGATGAAAGGAGCTAGTCAGGAAATAAAAGAGGATAAAAAAAAAACCCCCAAGCAACCAAGGTATTTGGCTCGCTTGTATGATCAGTAAGGCAGTAACAGCCCCTGCAGTCTCTGCTGATGGAAACTAGGACACAAGCAGAGTAAGTCACATTTCCAAATCCCAGAGAACAGGAAAACAGCTACATCAAAAGACAACAATTACGGAGAATAAAGGCTTGAGAAGCTATTGGCAAGAAGGAAGAATCACTGTGAAGAAGAGAAAAATAGGAAAGATTTTTGTGACATTAAAGAGAATAGCCTTCAAAATTCACCATTGTAACTTGAAGAAGAGCTAGACAACTAACGTCTGGGATGTAAAAGTTATATTATGCTCCAACTCAAGAAATGGAAATGACAAATTAGAGGATCAATGAAGCAGAGGAACAGTATCAAATGGAGATCTAAATCTTCAAGCTCAGAAATGACTCAGTTCAGAATGAATTCTGATTTTGAAGTAATCTTTAAGATACTGGAGAGATGAGATTAGGAATAAGACCACACATGAGGAATCAGTCGTGAGGAAGTAGTAAGTAAAGATATTTTACATCACTAAATCAATTGAATCTAAAATAAAATGGCAAATACAAAGTCTGGCTTCATAAATATGCCATTTAATGACTTAGAAATACACCTTCTTTAATGAATAGAAAAAAAATCTGATTTGACTCAACAAAAAAGCTAAATACAACAATTGCATGCACTAAAATATCTTTCTAGGTCAGAAATAGCATCTTTAGAACCCCAATAGGCTTCAAAAATGGAAGAAAGAATAGATTTAACTGACTGTACAGCAAAGCATGTTCACAGATTCTTTATTTATTCCTCTACCAGTCAGATTCAGGGTGCAGGTGATTCTTTCAAACTTCAGGTTTCCAGGTTATCAAGAATCCTCTGAAACATTTTGTTCTTTACATCAGTGGGAGGAACTATTTTGTTCTTCAAAGCAACTCCCCATAGCAGCAAAAAGACATTCAATTAGTATCTCCTGTCCTCTTTATTTGAGACAGCATAAAGACATCAAGCTACAGATGACTATGAAGACATAAGCAAATTTCAACAGTTACACACAGCATAGTAACCCCCTGGACTGATAATAACAGATCTTAAGATCGATTCAGTGAAATGCATTTCCACGGGTCCATTTCAGCTTTTGCTATGTGGAACTTTCAAACAATTCTCTTTTACAAAACGAAAGGACAGATTGACCATACTTCTGATAAATAAAGATAAAAATTCCTCAAGCATACTGATTTCAATTTTGTAACTTTTTAGTTTAGCTTTCTTTTGCTAGACTACTTCTAGGTGGAGACCATACATTACACAGATTGCCTAGGTTTTCCTTTGTTTTGATGCAAATCAAAATAGAAAAAAATGCTCATACAATAAAGCTTCAGCTTCCCAAGTTATAGTAACATTGCATACTTAGCCTTACTCTCTTCAGTACAATGAATTTATGGAAAGATGTTAAAATGCGAATTGTCTACACTGGCAAAGGCCAAGTTTACACATACTTTTGTTTGAAAACTATATTGAGTAGAACAAAGCTCAAAATAATTTATAAAAAGTGACAGAATTTTTTTTTTTAACAATGAAGTGTCTTTTTCTTTTATGCGTAAGAAAACCATAACGTTTGCATTATTTAGAGAAGAGACAAAGCAGATGGTGCATGACATTAAAGGTGGGGAAGAGGGCAGACCATACCTTCTGCCTAAGCTTTGTTGTTCAGTGGTGCTGCCACACTTCCAAAGGCAGAAGGAGTGGCAGAGAGTTCACAGTGAGGGGGAGAGCCAAAAGGTCTCACTGTGACATTGACCTTCTATCAGGACATGCACTTAAAATGTAACAGCCTAGATTAAAATCTGGTTCTAATCAGAGTTCTGACAGAGTTTGTTTTTGCCAAGAGTCTCCATACATCAAGCTAAATCATAGTGCATGTCTCTCATTCACTGAATCTAATAATGTTATAAGAAATATACCACCTCTGACAGTAAAGAATATTAAGCATTTTCCACCATTTTATTTTTTTTTTTTGTTGGGTACAGAGGACTAACTTTTGCAACTAATATGGTTTCCAATTAATATAACAGTATCTTCTTAGTGCTAGTTCTACCAGTAACCTCTAAAATAACGATAATAATCTAGAGCTTTCAAATGACAGTTTTCAGGTATTTGCAGCCTTCTTAGCTTACTAGCAGGGGTGCTAATTAAAAGCTCTGGTACATCCAAATTCTACTCGTACAACCAAAAGTTCAGTTTCACGTTCTTCTGCTTTAACTTGCCTCAAGTGTTGTTAATCTGGCAGTATCCTGCTAGCAATTTTAGACCTGACTTCTTTCTAGCTCAAAAGGCTTAATTAAAAAAAAAAAAAATTAAATAATCTGAAGGCCCTCAAGTCCAGGGACCAAAAAACAGCCTATGCACTTAAAAAAAAAAGCCCTAGAAACACAGTAATCTAATAGGATCACAATCATTTAAGAGGAACAAGCACCAGGACTGGAAAATACATTTATTTCATTTGTAAGAAAAGTTTGTGAAGTTCAAAAGACTAAAACAATCTGAAAAGAGATGCAGTACTACTTAATAACGGCCCCCAGGCAGTCATAGTTACTAAAATATTTCCATTTTCAAAATTACCTACAACAGCAGAAAAAAAAAAAAAGTCTGCTACTTGTTCAGACCAACAAATGGAAACTACCGCTGCTCCATCTCTTACAGTGGTTGTACTTGAGTTTCTGTTTCTCACCCATTTCTGGAAATTTTCCTTCAAGTTTTGTTCATTTTCTAAGCTTTCTAGAAATTGTTTCTTAAGCAGTTCTTAAGTAGTTTCTTTTTATATATAATGGTAGTTGAACTAAGACAGACACATAAGCTTCAATGTAGTAAGAAAGATTCTAGCAGAATCTATAGTTTAAAATGGATTTAAAAGTACTAGAATTCCTTGGTTGGATTTGACTGACTAAGGATATAGTGTCCTTGAAGATCACAGTGACACTACCAGTGAAAGCAAGTTGGATTGAACATCATTATTCTCCTGTTAAGATGTGTATAATTCTAGTTACTGCACTGCAGTATTAGGTAATATTGCAACAACAGAAGAACAAATCAACAATTCTGAAGGGACAGACATAGCGTAGAAACAAATATGACACAAGGATACTTATTGAGATCTGAACAGACTGACCAGCATGTTTGTTCTAATACTGCTTTGTAATGTAAAGATTTTATGTTTTAAATAGCAATTTTTTCCTTCTATCTAAATATCAGCCTGCTGCCATGCAAATAATTATGATTTCTCAATTTGTGCATGATTATTTAATTGCTGGAGAAAACTGAAAACCGCGAGACCTTTGTCTCAAGTTAATTAATTTTACAGGATAGTAAATGAAAGGCCTTATTCCATGATTGCTTTTGCACATACTGCTATCAAGACTACAGGTAGAAAGATCTACATTAAGTAATGGAATTAATTTATTGAGCAAAATTTTCCCTTTCACTCTAACGTTCCTTTGTAAGCACCTTCGACATTCCAAATAATTTCTTTTCGCGCTGAAATAAATTAATACACGACAGTTTGCAGCAAAAAATAAAACCATTGTTAATAGTTCATTGCTAATATTCTCAGTGCGTGCACACTTACACTTTGTTGGTTTTCTTTTAATATATAAAAGGCTGATGGACTGAGGATTATTTGTGGATAAGCTAACAGAGGAAAAAAAATCACCATCAAGAACTTAATTAAGAATCTCCACTTCAGCTGGTATTTTTCCAAAGCACTGGGACTGCTTTAGAAACACCCTTGCACACTTGAAACTCATTTTCATTTGAAGGGATAATTCCCAAGACACTCCATTGCAGTCATGTCCAGTCTGTGTAATCTCACTTCAGAATTTGATCCCAGCATGGAATCACTGCTAATAAGCAATCTAAAGAGAAAATCCTCATTGCTTCATTTTCCTAAAAAACAGCAGACAGAGCTAAGGAGAAACTACTCTTTCAAGCAGTGGAAATCAGCCAATTATCTCAGTAACTGAAAGACAGGCATTAATAAAATGATACATGAGGATTTTTTCTTAAAACTAGAATTTTTTTTTTTTTTTTTTGCTAAAATGGTATTTACATTCTTGTAAACGTTTGCCAATTTTTAATGCAACTGGTTCTTGCGGAAACAAAGATGAATGTATTTTTATGTCTATGCACTGTGACAAAAACTTAGTGGCTGACCTTGAAACCCCAGGTCATGGCATTTAAAGTAATTACACATGAACAGAAAATGTATTATAAACTACCAATATTTACCCTAGAAAATAAGACTGAAATACAGAGAAAAGAAAACCCAACTGTCAGAAGATCATATGATCTGCAGAATGAATCAAACTTTAAAGATACTTATTTCAGCTCCAAATCTACTGTTCTACATATGTGAGACAGAATGAAGTATAACTTCTTAAAAGAAAAGTTCTAAAACCAGCCGTGAATGAAAGCAATAATTATTGGAGCATACATGCGAGGCTTTCGCCTGTTTTTGAACCATCTAGACATGTGCAGCATGTGGATCGAGGACTGATGGATCCCCAACTTTGAAGGAAATATCTGTACGTCTGTTTTCAGTGTTATTTGATACTTATTAGAGTCACTTGACAGTAAAAAAGTTCTCTCCTGATGAGCAAGCACACCTGCCTTAACTGTTGATCACAGATACATGGTGGAAAGGACTTCACAGACCTGATCCTATCTAATATAGCCACACACAGATTTTCCAAGGACAGCGACATTTCTTGTCAAATGAAGGTGAAATGGATTCCAGTTCTCCAGATACTCTTGTTCTACATGCAAAACTAGTGCCTGTAAACTTCTGGGTAACCAAGGTGCAAGAGAGACATGAACATACTGGAGTGAGTCCAGCAAAGGGCTACAAAGATGATAAATGGATCTGAGCATTTGAAAGACAAGAAGAGGCTGAGAGAGCTGGGATTGTTTAGTCTGGGAAAGAGAAGGCTCAGGAGGCATCTTATCAATGTGTATAAATACCTGATTGGGTGATGGGGAGAAAAGATGACAGAATAAGACTCTTCAGAGTGGAATCCAGTGAAAGCACAGGAGGCAAGGTGCACAAATTTAAATACAGGAATTTCCATTTAAGCATAAGTAAAAACGTTTGTTACTGTAAGGATGATCGAACACTGGAACCAGACTTACGGACTCTCCATCCTTGGAGATATTAAAAACCCAGCGAACGTGTCCCTGAAAAATCTGCTCTAGCTGACCTTGCTTTGAGCAATGGGGTTGGACTCAATCTCCAGAGGTCCCTTCCAACTTCAACTATTCTCTGTTTCTATGATTCTACAAGATAAGACACATTGCAAATCACTAAGACAAGCAACTGAGTAGGAGACAGGGAGAGGGATTTACACAAGTTTTAACTAGTAAGTAGCTGTGATAGACTAAATTCTTTCTCCAAATCTCTGGTAATTAATGCCTTTCTGCCTTCTCCTCATTACCCTGCTCATTAATACATTTTACAAACAATGTCATAAGTCATATCTGTCAGCTGAAACTCTCAGTCTTGCACCTGATATCTATACTGCTTTCTTTTTTTGCAAGCTCAAAACTCTCTGGATATCTGATTCGCTTTTAAGGTGGGCAAGCAAAATCAGTAATCACATTTCGGGGATATAAAGGGGAAAATGAGGAGTTTTCTGTTTCAGTGAGAAATCGATACTTGAGAGAATGAGGCATTAATGAAGATTTCTTTTTTATACTGGAGAGGTGAGGCTGAAAAGAACTTAAAAATAAATGCTTTAGTGGGTTTTTTTGTATTTTAGAATAGAAACATGGTTTAAAAAAATAGTTTTCCTTAGTAATTAGTCACACAGTTTTAAAAATGAAAAAAAAAATTATAAACAAGAACAGCTTTTGCAGATTTTTCCCAGTTTGGTGGCACTCAGTTTAAACTCCTCCTACACATAGACCAAGTGCCAGGTATCACATTGATTTGGGATTTTAACATTTTATTTCTAAAAATGTATCAAAGAAGATATCAACACATTCGTACAGTATGGTTTTTTTTCCATCAGGGCCTATAAAATACATGTTTTTACCTTCAATATAATAGGATCAGCTCATTAGGCTCATACTCTGTAAACAGCTTGGAAATGTATACCAAACAAGCCAGTGAAAATTCATACCCAGAAGCAGATGGTGAGAATAGCAAAGCTAAGCAAAGAGAGGTTTAATTGCAAATTCTATCCAACTAAGCAAAACGGTGCTATTCTACATTCACAGCCATTTTCTTCAGAAAAAAACCTCAATGCATCAACATGCAGGTTGTGGCAGGGGAGGACACTTCTGTGTCATCCATCAGGCCAACGACTACTTGGAGAATTGCCACCAATTAAACAGTATTCATGTACAGTTGGCACCAACTTTATAGTGCTGCATGCTACGTAAAATTTTATGGCTTGTTGTCTTGCCAAAAGCAACACATCTAATGTTTTTTCTGTTAAATTAAAAATCAACAAGAGATTTAAAGTTTGCCTTCTGCAAGAAGACAAGTAATTCAATTTACTCTGGTACAGTTCTCATTTAGAATGAGCCAAATTAACAGTGCCTAGACAAGGTATGTGAGAAATAAAGTCACATTATTACGAAGTTTTAAATTTTCGCTACTTCTTCTCTACCTTATAATATTAAAAAATGGAGAGAAGAAAAAAAATCTTTCAGTCACCAAAAAAAGGAACAGTGATAAAAGAAAATTACATTTCATTCCTTAAAACAATGTTATAGTCACTGTAATAATTTTTATTATAATCTTTTCCTGAGTGTGTGAGCCTTTATTTCATGTTGGAGCAAGATTTCTTTGCTTCAACTGATGATTTCATTGACATAATTCACTGTGTAATATGACTAAATTAGATATCTGTAGAAAGTGAGGAGGACTCTAAGACATGTATGTCCAGAACCCAGTATTTCACTACTTTTGTTAAAATTTCAACATAAGAAAAAAATTTAAAAAATCTTTTTCAATAGTCAGGAGTCTGAGAAATGTTAAAGGCAGACAAAATGCAGTTTTCAGAGGATTCCCAATTTTCAAATTTAGTACTAAAATACAAAATTATCCTGTGGAAGAAAAGAAGTCACATCTGCTTTCGTAACAGTTCAGTCATGATGTATTGAAGTTTACTTGTTACTCTTTCAAAACTATATAAAAGTAAAGTTCCCATTAAATACCTTACAGTATCCCATTTTATCTTCTTTTATAAGCCAATAAGGGTTTTGGGGAAAAGATTGCTTTAAGAGCCTCAAGCAATATTATTACCAAACACGAGAGACAATATCCATTTCCTGAGGGCCCGCAATAAGAGTCATTGTTTAAGCAGTAGCAGAGGAAAAAAAAAACAAACCCAAACAAATAGATGCAAAAGTCACACTGAGAACTGTTGCTTATTACCTTCTAGGTGCTCCATCCTCATGTGGTTGAATAATCACCACTTTTACTGTCACCGATGTACGTAAAAGGTCAATCATCTGTTCATGAGTCAAAGTTGCCACAGCTACTTTACAGATCTCAACCAGGCGGCTCCCTTGCCGTAGGCCTGCCTTCCATGCAAAACCAAAGGGCTCCACATCTGCCACTATCCCTTCAAAGTTCACGTGGAATCCAAGTTGGCCCAATCCATTCCTCCGAAGAGTCATTTCCGTGGTTTCACATCCTCTGGTCACTATCTAAAGAAGTATCAGATTGTTACACTGTTGTCAAGACACTTGCTTCTTTGGACACACAAATAGATCTGTTTTCAAACATTATAAAGCCAGGTATGGCTTGACATTAAGTATCTTTAATATTCTAATACTAACAATTATTTGAATATTTATGGTTGAATGAAGGTTTCTGCACAAAATAAAACATTTCACAATGCTAAAAATCTTACATCCTTGGAGCAACCAGCTAATCCGTGTCAAGTTCCTTCCCCCTTGCCCAACATTAACACAATATCATTTATATCTTGTTGAGAACAGCTGCTTTAGTTTCAAAACACAAAGCAAGCAAAATGCTGTCCTGTCAGTTACTTCATTCTTGTTGGCTGACTGACTGCAGGAGTGTAAGCATTTTTTTCTTCAGTATTAGACAGCATTAAACTTGAGATATAACGTGAACCAAATTGAACGAAATATATTCCTCAAGAACATAGCAATGAAGATAATTTTGATTTATGTTGCCTTGTAGTCAGATTCCTAACTACCATCATCTCCAGATGTGGACATCACTAAAATGGAATAAGAGTTTTCACGTCACTGGGAAATTTACAAGCAGAAAAATTACTTTCTTCATATTCACTGAAAAGTAATTCTGTCATTATAGAGAGTAGCCAAAATCCTTCAAATACACACTTTGCTAATCAGGCTTATTTCTATATACTACGTAACAAGTCCTCAACAGCTTTTCCAAGTGAAAAATAATCATACAACAGTCTGTATGCTGGGATACTGCATCAGACTCAAAAGACCAAATTCTACTCCACATTACATAGTAAGTTTGTTAGTTACCCTAATATTTCCTTCTGTCAGCATCACAAGAAAAATATATATTTTAGCTCCACTAGTACAATTAGAACAAAAACGTAACGACTGTGAAACAACATTATCAAAAATCTTTGTTCATAACGCATACCATTCAAAGATCTCACAGTGCTTCATAACACTCTAGCAAGGCAAATATCTGTCCTTTAACGATGCATGTGTTATGACACAGATCAAGAAATCCTCCCAAGGGCACGCTGCATTAAGAGCAGTTCCACAGTGCACCTTGTTCCACAAAGGTGTTCAGGATATTTATGGTTGCTTTTAGTGTGCATTACAAAGACACACACTTTATTCAACTTTAGGCATCTAATTTAACAGGCTTAAGTTAGCAGGCTAGTGTCCTGTATACTCAGTTGCACAGGATAGGTCTCTCATGAGGTTCATAGCTTGAGCTTAATTTAGGAGGCTATTTTGGAGGAGTCTTTCTCCTGCTCCATTGCCTACTTGAGCCAGAATCTGGGCAGCCCAGCTCACTAGTTTATCGTGTGCTTCCCACAAAAGCATGACGCAGTCTAATTCAGGGCTGCATGCTGAGGGAATGGGACTGTACAAACAGTGAAATGCTGGCACTGTGACTGTGTAAAGCTGTCACAAAACCACTCCTTTCACTACCTGAGTCAGACGCAGTTGATAGGTGCAGTTTCACAGGAGGTTTACACTGATCTAAGACCCTATTACCACTATGGTGTCCCTGGTATCACGTTAGCCCTTGTGCAGCCATGCAGACCAATCAGAGATACGATATAGCTGAAAAACAGAGTGCTTTTTAAAACAGTGCTCCAAAGGGGCGGCAGGCAGGGAATGGATGGGACTGGCAACTATTATGAAAGTACATCTCCATCATCGACAAAGGAACTTAACACATAGCAAATACGAATCTGTAAGTTACTTCTGTAGCTTCCTTTTTACACTTCCTGTTTAGACAAATCTTTTGTCCAAGTCTGTTACAGAGTCAGAGATGAGAGGCCTAACTTCTACCCCTTCCCAATGCAATGGCTGACTGGAAAAAACTTTGGAGTCTTTGTGTAACTTATGCCTACAATTTGGCCAGTGACTGAAAGTCATGGTTTTCAGTACCTTAGTGAGCTTTAAAGTACTATTGCCTTAGTAGAATATTTCTATATGGCTACCTGCCACTCAGCAGAAAAAATTGGAACCTGCACACTTGAGAACAAAGTGACAAAATCCCATGAGTTACTCTAAGTTTGCAGATCTGAGGGACCTGGTCCATGCTGCTGCTTTTAACCTGTGATAAACTCAAGGTAATGAAATACAGTTAGCCCTTATTCATTAAGGGCTAATCTTCATGGAGCTGTGAAACACTAGAAAAAGACCTGGCAAGGATCTGATATTCTGAAAATTATTACCTGGCAAATTTCGGCTACTTAAAATGTAGCACCTTACTTCATAAAGGTTCAGTTATTTCTGAAGATGTAGGCTTCAAAGTTAAAATGTAAAAGTTATTCTTGAGATTTCCAAAATGTACCCTGGAGGTTTTGTTTAAAAAAGCATGTTCTGGGTCTTCCTATCAAAAAAGCAGCTATTTCCTTTGTCATTATTCAGCTCTGAGTTTTTGGTATTTTTTTTTTAAGCTTTCCATTTTAAACAGAACTTTCTGTTGTGTTTATAACTGTGTGTATAGTATTAAAGCTATATAGCATGCTGAAAGTGCTAAGCTTTTACTCTTTTTTTTTTTCCAGCTTTGAGGTTCATCTTCAGTCATGACTAATTGTGAACAAGACTTTCATAATTTATGAACTAGATAAGTGAAAATGAAATTTTCAGCTCTTTGTTAGTTCCCCTACACTTCTGTCACAAGTTTCTAAAATACATACAACATTTAGTCACGCAGCGAAAAGAAGAACATGCTAGTACAGTCAGGAGCCCAGCTGACTGATGGAATTTTTTCTTCTGAAACTACACAATATTATTTTGCAGAGGGGGCAGACACTTCCTTATCATTATGTCTCAATTATAGAATACTGCAGAATGAATGTAACAGCCAAAGTATATGGATTTTGCCAACTCACAGCACTCAAAATCTCTTCTTCAAGTTAGTTAAATAGTCAAAGGTTAAAATAGAAGGAAGATAAAAATTCCTGCCAAAGATTCATCTGTTCCCAGTAGAAAGGATTCCAGGGGATCAAGTCCTCCACAAGTATATCCCCTAAAAGGTGACACTGTATGTTACATAAAACACAGTGCTGCTCCACTTCAAAACAGGTTGTTCTGCTTACTTGGTTGCTGTTTCACTGGACATGGGGCTATGCATGAACTACAAGCTGGCTTCTCTGAATGCACTTAATATAGATGAAATTAAAAGACAGAGATCCTTTAAGTCCCACAAAGAATGTGAAGAGGATTTTAGTCTACAAGCTTCTAAGAAAAGTTTGTGTACTCAGATTCTTGTCTAAAGATCCATTCAGGTGTTTTGTTTCATCTTGTATCTCACTGCCATTCTCTGTTATCCTGAAGCTCAGAACCACTGCATTTTCTGCCTTCATACACAGCCCGTCAAGTTAATCTATTGTTTGCTTTTGCTGTTCTTTCTGCTATATATCACTAGTTATTGTTCCCAACAAATAGAGATCTGACTCTACAGTGACAAATCTCAGCTCCTTCCTCAGTTCTGAACTGATTCTTTTGGTTCAAACCAAAATCACAGTCTTGGCTTTTCACATCTTTGCTTAGTCTGGATATTCAGATAGGTTTCCTATTCATCTGCATGATTTAAACCCAAGCAATAAAATGTAGTTATGTCTTTGACAATCTCATTTAGTAACTGCAACATTTTACTCACTAGTTTTAATAAATGCTTTTACTAGTGAGTGAAAAAGGTTAATCATCTGGTCACTGAAGTTTGATACTATGGCACAATTTGAGCTTTCATCTTTAGCATTTGCTGGCACAGGTGGTTATTGACATTAGCTGTGTTCTGAATCACTTAAAATGTTTCTAAAGTATGCACACGAAGTGTGGAATCAGAGTTTTAAATACTTTTTAGTGGTTGTAATGGTCACCTCTGAGTTTCTATATCAAAATGTATAAAAGGACTGTTTAGAAAACATTTGACATCAAAAAACAACTAGGGAATAACATTAAAATATAGCTTTCAAAAGAGAGGAAGAAGTAGGGAAAAATGCAAAAATATGAGGTAAGAAACAGGGATAAAAAAAAAAATCTAAAACAAGTAATGGCAGCTAATTCTTTTAAGCAATGTGAAAGTTGGGTAGGTGGCAGTGAAAGAGAGAAGGCAGTCAAAGTTCATTGGCATAGATACTTGAGGCTAATATTTGAGTTAACTTGGCAGTACTTGATGCTGAACTTTTGAGCCTTAAAGCCAATTTGTCATTATTTAACCCAAAATCTGATCATAAAAGGAGGAGGTATTAAAGTAAATATAGATAATAATTTCATTTTGTTTTTTTAATTACTGAATTTTAAAGCTCTACCCTCAGCAACTGGGATCTTTCCATATTTTCTAAAACTAATGAATGAAAAACAGCAAAAGAAATTCTTATCACTGATGACAGCAGAAGTTTTCACTAGGACTTTGAATTTTGTTTTCCACGTGCGTTAAGCAACTAACTATTACTAAATTGTTCATTTATTAATACTTAATAAGAGTGAACTATGTGTACACTATTTTTCAAAAGGGAAATATCTGAAGAAAGTCAAACTGAAGACCACAATGAAAAGGATAATGTAGCAGCAGCAAGAAGAGTTTTAAGATTAATTTGGAAGAAAAAGAGCATGAGAGCTCTATCATTTAGAGCATGATATTGAGCAATTGTAAATGTGACTGCAGAACTACACAGGCCCTGATACATCAGCTGCCATCCAACTGCTCCAGTGTGAAAACGGTAAGCATAATGATTTCTTTTCAGTACCAGGCTTTCTAATATAAATAAAACTGAGACCATCTAGATCACTTAAATTAAGATCAAAGGATGAAGTGTAACCACACGAAGTAGATGCATCAGCACTTTTACCTTGGAGTTCCTGTCAGTTCATTTGTACCGACTGAAATAGTTACAGGACAGTTGTGCTGACAGGGTCATCAAGCATCTGAAAAACTTTATCCAGTCAGCTGTAAAAACTGCCATTAATTGGTCTAGTTTTCCTTACTTCCTGCAGTTGCTCAGTATAGAGGAACAAATCAGCAGAATCACTTACACAATTTTTTTCTGCTAATATTCACATGGCTTATTATATAAAGTCAAAATGAGTATATTTTACACATTAAGATTTTGTCTATTTTTAAATTAAGTTATATTCCTACCTACAAAGGCGTGATTTCAGAACAGGCCACAGCAAGAGAAGATAAAAGCTTAGCTTTTCAACCCTGATTTGAACACTTAAACCATCGTGGCCTTGGGCACGTCTATCAGATTATTGGTATCAGATTCCTCATTCCTGAAACTGGATTGTTAACACTTATCTCACATGCTGTTGTGAGGATTGTTTGTAATGCTCTCTGAAGACTGAAAACACTCCCAGAAGTACAAACATAGGATATTTTAATTATATCTCAGAGACGACACAGACAAGTAACTCTTCATTAAAAATTTGGAATTCCAATTTAGAAACTGTACTTACTTCAAGTCTTTGAACAATTTCTCTGATGTCTTCAGTACAATTATCTGCTGCAGACAGAAGAATACATTCTCCTCTTTCATAAAATATTTTGATGCTCATTAATCCAGATGTCCATCCAATAACATCTCTGCAGGAGCAGTTAAACACAACATTTTTTGATTCCTTTTCAATCAACATGATAAACTCATTGGAGATTCCAAGGAGACATTCAATGTCAGCAGACTGGCCAAAATCTCGTGCAATCACATTCCACATAATTGCTCCAACACTGAATAGATGTGCATCTTTCCTTGGTTTCACTTTTTCCTTTTTTTTTGCTCCTAAAGTAATAAAGCTAAATTTTGCTGAAGTATCCACTGTAGCTGTGGTAACAAAGTTTTCTGCCAGATCTTTCAAGTATTCTTGACGTGTCCTTGTGGCCATGGCTCGAAATTTTTCCGACTTATGCGCTGCATTTTCAGCATTAATAACTTTGGCTAAAAGGAAGTCCCTAAAGACTGCTGATTTGGGGAAAGTTACTCCTTTGGGAATGGGTGGACCGAATGGAGGTACATCTTTTGATCGTGAAACACCGACACTGGAAATATAAAGAAAAAATACAATGGTTAATCCCTAAAAAAAAAGATCAGATGATAAGTAGAACTGATCTGTGCAGTTCATTTACACAGTTGGGTTTAGCTTTGACATGTCAATTTTCAGATATTTTAGACACATCAAAGAAAATGAATTGGCTTGTCTGTTTTAAAAAGGCTTTTTTTCTTGTAAATATATAAGAGACATTACGGATGTATCTTACTTATACAAAAAATATGAAGGATGACTTCTTAGAGTGTCTCCCTTCTTTAATGGAATAAATACAAAAATGCTTTGAGAGACATAAATGAGAGAAGTATTTCTAAATTTTTTTAATGTATGTCTGATTATCATTTTCAGCTGTTACCCAGTTGCATGATCTTAAAACTAAGAAATATATAAATAGAAATAGAATTTACTTTAATCCTCAGACATTTTGCTACAATGAAGCATAAAGACAAAGAAAAAGTATCTGTGTCAATGGGAGCATTCTGCACCTGTTTAAGGTGCCTACTCTATGTTCATAAAATTGCAAAATACCTGCAATTCTTCATATGGACAGTTCACAGCAGGATGTAAAAGAAATAGGACTATTTTCTCATTGATACAATTATATCTACAATTGATATCTAATTATGTATTTCAACTGGAAAAGGATTTCAAAATACTGTGCAATCTATGTGCAACTACTACTAGTTTGACTGAAATGCAGTCGCATTTGGGATGACAGACAGACATGATTTAGTAGTAAGAAAAACGTAACTTATGAAATGTCATGTATTATTAAACACAAAAGAACTACTGAAAAAAAAAAATCAAGTTCTAAAAGACAGCTTAATTTCTAAAAAACAGGTAAAAGACAGTAATATGACCTGACCTCATGATGTACTTTCACTCTAAACAACGAATAAATAACATGTATAGATGTCAAATCTGCACTATTATGCTTCAAGTCCTTATCATTAATTTCACAATTCCTAATCAGTTCAGAACTATGTTTCCAACCCTGGTTACCTTGGTAGAATTCATGAAGCACTAACTTAAATGTGAGAGTTCAGGTAACCTGAAATTTAAGTATAAAGTCACCAAAGTCAACTCAGGGACTTATACAGCCTTATAAAATATTTTAAATCACTTTATGTGAAAGAGGAAATGTGCAATACAAATCCTAAGTTAATTTCTATTGCTATGTCTGCAAATCTTTTCTAACTCGTTATATCCCCATTTTGTGCCCATAAATCAGCAACACAGAGTTCTGCATACACTCATTTAAGATTACAAACTGTGGCCCATAACTCTAGATGTGAGCAAAGGAGACAAGAAGACATTGGGGGTTCAAAATTCACAGAAATTGTAGCAGAAATTTTAAAACTCTATACATAATATCTCTAGGAAATACAAAACTGTTAGAAGAGGCAGTTCCATTGTAGTCTTAACAACAAACTTAAATAGTTATAAGGTTCTACTCACCTATAGCACACATTTTCAGTGCAAGGATTATGCACTTTGACTATGACAAATACATGTTGAAAGTGGGAACGAATATTTTTTGGAGTAAAAGGAAGTGCTCCTGGCTCTTGGAAGACAATGGTAACTATGTCATTTCCTATATGCCTTTTCCTTAGCAGCTAGACAAGAAACATGCATTGGAAAATTAGTTATTAAAAATAATCACAATTTCTTAACTTTTGGAAAAAAAACCAACAACAACAAAAAAACTAAACCAAAACCAAAGCAAAATAAATGAAGCTTAATTTTTCAGAAATAACTTTTAATTAATCATATCCTGGATAGCTACAGATAAAGGATATTGGACTGAACTGCAAAAAGAGAGAAAGGAAATTTGGCTTAGTTCACAAAAATACTAGTGAATTCTCTTTCATCCCCACACTACTTCTGCATAGTTTCTGCTTATTTCACGTTTATTCTATGAGAAAAATAGATTTCTCTTACTTTAGTGCATCGCTTCAGTCATAAAAAAAGTTACACCACTTGACATTTCTCCCTATCCAGAGAACTCTACATCAGTTCCCTCTTTAGTCTAATATTTGCCTCTAGATGAAAAATAAAATACTGCTTTTCTTTCTCAATATACCTTCCTTTTCTATGTTGCATTTTCTCTAAACTTTGTCCTTAATGTTATGATCTTTTTTTTTTTTTAATAAAATATCATGTATACTCATCACAAATTTTAACAACTGCATACTCGAGGAACAGAGTTGAGACACAGAACATTCATGGAGAAACAATATCTGTTAGAAACTCATTAATTAAAACTTGTTTTTGTAATTGGTAGCTTTTATCATCAAAACATATTTAAGGAATAATTTAAAGTATTAAATCATTGTTACAGGCTAAAACTTAAAAAAACTACAAAACATGTCCAGCAATAAGGGACCACTTCTCTCTCTCTCAAAAAACCCAACAAAATAACACCGTAAAATTCTATTTACTTTCCTCACGGAAGTATACTGTACCTCTCAAATTGTTTACACTTTTTTCTTAAATGCCTTTGCTTATAAAACATCCATGTATATTGCCAGATGGAAAAAAGTTGTCTAGCACATGCTACACTTTAAATATCCACCCAAAGTCTGCCAAAGACCTTGCAGTGTCAACTAATAGCATACAGACACTTAAAGCTTTACCTTAGCTCATGTGTAACTACAAAAGATACAAGAATAATAAATTTATTTGAAAATTTTATGACAGAACAAGTAATAATTTCTATATCGAGTTTATTTTACAGAACATAATCTTTCTAATAAAAGAGTATTTGCTGTGTTTTCTCAGTTTCATTAGAAGTTAGTACGTCGGCTACCAACAAAAAAAACCAGTTGCACATGCTAAAGCCTAAGACCAGTAAGTATGTTTCATTTATCTCCTAAAATAACATGGTATTCTAAAGGCAGTAAGAAAGGCCAGAGCCACAATTTTAAAGCACTCAGTATATCTATGTTATTTTAAACATAATCAAAATCTCAAATGTAGATTAAAGAAATAAGAGTTCTGATGAAACTTTAAAATAGATATAAGGACAGAAAACAATACTTGGTGTAAAACATGTGGCTCGGTCAAGTTTTCAGGTTTTTAAGACTAAAATCAAAACAACTGGCTATTACAGCAATTTAAAATATACGTCCTGCTGTGTGCAAATTACAGTAGTAGCACACTACGTGGAACTGATCACAGAGTTGAATGTGTCAGGTGTGCTTTAATTTGCTGAGCTAGGGAACCATACAATTAGCTCATAGTAGTGAAGCACAAGATCATGTTCAGAGGTTATTATTATCTCACAGGTTGGAATTTACACTGCAGTTAAATTTGTAAGAAACCTTTCAATTACGAGGTTCAAGGTGATTAATTTCTGCCTTTGTTATATAACTGCCCCAATTACTCTTTCTTACTATAGTGGTTAATGCCTACACCTATACATTTCCACAGAGCAAAATTACAAAAATCAGAAAGCAACGTATTATTTAAAGTTATATTTATTTCTTGAAACAATCTCTGTTCTCCATAATATTTTATGCTTTTGTAGACCTCTCTTCAGGAGGTTCTGCTTGCCATCATAGGTTGCTTAAATAGTCACTTAAGAGGTAAGTTTTAGAAATGTTTGAAATTTTACTAGCAAAAACAGTTGTTTCAAAATTACATCAGTTCCCATGTTCTATCCCTAAACTATTTTTCAAGAGCTTAAACCTCTAAGAGGAAAAAAAATAGGAAGTCAGGTCATCATTTTTAAGAACCTTACCAAGCTTGCAGAGATCTTAGTGACTTCTTCAACACTTAAAATAAAATCAGTGTAACACTGTTATAAATAACTGTCATGCATAAGTGGTCAGTGAACATCAACACAAAGCAAATGCAAAGCACAGTTGTGGCTGTGCACAGAGTACCATAATGCAAAGAACTTTGAAAGAGGAGAGAAAAGAAAACCGGGGTGATCTGGAAGATGGAGAAGTGTTCTGGATAGGATAAAGGAATAGGAAAAGAGTAAAGTACTGAACGGAGAAGAAGGACGGAACACATACTTCCTTGGGAAATGTGAGATAAGGATAGCATACTGAAAATGAAAAAGGAATGGAAGGAAACTGGAACTAAGTAAAAAGATTTATAAGAAACCCTTTTCTAGTTTCCATTCTATAACCTAGATTTTCCTCCCAACTTTTACTTCCTAGGGTTTTTTTTTTAGGTTCTCAGTTTCCCCTTCCTCTCCCATTTTGAGGTCTGCTCAGGTTTGGGGTTTCGGGGGGGTTTTGTTTTGTTTGGTTTTTTTGTTTGGTTTTTTTTTTGTTTGTTTGGATTTTTTTATCTGCCTTTCTAACATACTCTAAAGAGTCTCATGCCAATGCAGAGCACAATAGGAACTCTCAGCAGGGTGCACAGATTATGGAGGATTACTTAGAGTAAGAAGACATCAAACGCACTTTGACATCATTCTAGTATCAATCTAAATTGGCATGGTAGAATTTGAAAATGAATCAAATCAAGTATGATAGGCAGCCAAAAGGAAATCAGTGAAGTTTTATGTAAGAATACAAGACACACAAAGGGGAATCCAGTCAGAAAAATATGTTAGAAAAGCAGAATCCATTAGATTAAAATTATTTATACCAAATAATAGCTACTATATTCATGTTGAGATTTTTAACTACTCAGGTCTTAATTTTCAGATATGCATCTCTAAAGAAAAAAGTGCTGTCTTAAAACTTAGCGTATTTACAGCTTATGCTCAGCCATGAAACGCTATCCACTTCTGTGGAATTTTAATTCCCAGTCAAACTGCAAAACAACAAGGAATTCTTGTTGAAACAGCAGTGAAATACATTCTTCATTCAACTAAATGATGACACCTTAAGAGTCAAATAAGAAAATCTTCAAACTTATTTTTGTACGTTTCTAAAATAAGTAGTTTCAAAACTTTTATTTTCAATTTGTGTTCTTAACCAGCACCAAAACCAGAAACAAACAGCAAAAGGCATTTCAGCAGATCTGGTTAAATGGAGTTTGGTATAATCACGTCTTGTTATCCCAACCATTTTAACATTAGCTTAAATTCAACAAGTTTATTTCATTATTGCATATCTGTTTCATTTTTAAGTTTTCATTAAATGAGGTGAAAACCGATTATTTGAACTGATTTGGATTAATCAAGTCTGACCACGTGTAGACAAGCAGACTGCAAACGTGTGAGTGGGAAACTTGCAAGGGAATGATTTGGAAAGGGACGTTGCAAAGGTAAAGTTTAAAGGGGAAAGCCTTGAACTATGATTTGAAGTAAAGGCCAGTAAAGGAAAAGGATCTGGCCACACCAGGGCTGGTAGTCTTTTCTGTCCTAGGGAAGGAGCAGCTGACTTGAAAGTTCCCAGCCTATGTTGCAGCCAAAGTGAAAATTACCTTGCTCTTTGGATCTCCTGCGGGCTCTAAAACTAGAGGGATGTCCTGATCAGGGACCAAGCAGGGCGTAGTTAAGTCCTGGAAAAAGCAACAAACAGTTCTGGTGTGGCCTATTTTTGGCTCACAGGTATTTGGAATATAAGCAATGCTCAGTGCTTGCTCATTGAAGGTCGTAGTCCTAGATGATGAAGAGTGACTCAATACCTTGCCCAGTCATTATCAAACAAGTGACATAGGGACAGGATGCAATATCCTCTCTGCCTGTACATACAAAATATGCTAGCAAAAAATAACTACTGAATAGTGGTCGTCTTAACCTTCAAGGAAAATTACTATGGTCTCTAACTTCCCCTTACTTGGGTGTGTAGAGGTTGTGAGCCAAACTCTGAAGAGACAAACAACATTCATATTCCATAGCACCTGTAAGTCTCTCTCTGTCGTGAGCACAACTGATGCAACCACATCTGTGGTCTTCAGCATCTAAAATGTCTCAAGGAAAAAAACCCAATTGAATTTTATCCTAGCTTGTAAGAAATAACATTGTTTATATACTTCACACTTCAGTATGTATTCTGGAACTAAACAGTAATAGAAGAAAATTAAACAATTATATTGATCTCTTTTGCACATTAAGGCTGGCTAAATTCGGGTCATTTGGATGTGCTTGTCACATTTCATTAAGAACGTGTCCATGCAGTGCAAATACCTCTAGATCCCAGCACCTAAAAAAAATAATGTGGTGGGTGTTCAGATAGGCATACTACTAACTTGGAAAACTGCCACATTATTTTGATCCCAAGAAAGCCACGAATAACAACATGGTGCTACTACTAAATATTGAACCTATTAAAGTGACAATGACGAGATCTTACTAAAACTGTGGAAAAGAGTGGTTGTTGCTGGTGAAAAGCACAGAGTTAAAATCGGAACTTTTTGTTACACCAAAGAATCGGCACCTGACTACAAAGACAGACACATAAGGAAATGATAAGAATGAAAGGAGGGTACAGGAAGCAGTGAAAGGACAGTAATGGGGGTGGCTGAGCAACACAGCAGCAAAGCTGACAAACAGCAAACAATTACAAAAATTAGTGGAACGTGGCAAGAGGATATCCTATTCTCACAAACAAGGGAAAGTCATGAAAGACAACAACAAAAGTAATAAACTCCAAGAAAGGTCATATTTACTGTCAGTGCCTGTGATTAGCTATGAAAATATTCATTTTTTCCTTTTAAGGCAAGCTCATTCAGTGTATTATATCTTCTTTATAGTGTACAGTTTTCTCTATATACATGTGCTTTCTAGTCAACGATTGCCATGACTGATTAGACAGAACAACTCCCAGTGCGTTTAATAAATTAATCCTGTATTGTAGTAAGGTTTAAGTGAAAGTTTAGAGAAGTGGAGCAATCTCAAATCAGTAATGATGATCCAATACTTTGATTACTAGCTATTGGCACAGCTGAGTGTGCGAAGTAGCTGAACATTTTGTCTTCTGAAAGCCACATATTTTAAGACGTGAGTCATCTAAACAATCACATTATTCATATGGTGAAGAGTCTCTGTCTTTTGATTTCTAGTTTAGTTTCTTTTAACCACATCTAAATCCTAAGTGTAATGGCAGTTGTCTTAACTGTTTGCTTGAAACTTCTTCAAACAGTTCAGAACATTGTGCACTGACTATTTACAATACATAAGTATATCGTATACTTTCTTCCATTTTGATTTTCATTTATCCTTTCTCAAGAATTTTAATCATTTTATTTTATCTTTTTCTTGCTGCCTTGACACATCTCTTTTTCTCCCACAAGACCTATTGATAGGGTAGATAGGAAAGATACAACTCACATATGGTTTAACAATCAGTAAGCATCTTTTGTATGCTGTTTAAAAAGAAAGCGAGATAGCATCTTTATTTCATGACAACCCTCCAAAATTACTGAAATCTCTGTATTTTGTACAGTAATGAGAAAATATGCTGAAACTAACTAAATAAACACTTATTCCTTCAGACCTAGAAAAATGTAGAGTCATAGCACAGAAAGTTACAAATTACCATCAGACCTATGAGCAATCCCACTGCTTTTTTTTTACAAGTGTTAATGTTGATATATTATACCAAATGTGCTTGTACTTTTAAATTCAGTTGCAAGAAATATCTGAGACAGGCAAGACAGAGTAACCTTACTGGTGTACCACACATTTTGGATACTGTGCTGTTTTTTAGCCACCCTTAATGCTTTAAAATATTCTGAATTATTATATTAGCAAAGAGAATTCTCCAGAAATAAGTAGATTGTTGTTTTCCGTCTTCACAAGCAGACAGCTTGAAGGACAGTTAAGCATTTTTTACAAAGCTGACACATTAGTAAACATTTCAGGATCTGTAATATAAGGATTAAGTGGAATAATTTTAAAAATCTTATTACATGCATATTTTAAACATAAGACTATTTTCAAGCTTCATTCCATCAAATGTTTAAAATATATATAAAATGTAAATCCAGTCCAAACTGAAAATAATTCATTTACCACAGGCAATATTATATTTTCCTAATATAATGAAATGAAGGAGACAGGATAAGTTCCTGAATTATATAGTATAAAAATCCTATAAGATCTCTAATGTCTTGTAATAGTTTAAGAAAAAAAAAACAAAACTGAGTCATATTTCATATAAAACAATTCAGTTTTAAATCAGTATCACTTTAAAAAAACCCTTATTGTCAAACATTTATAACTTAAAATTACAATGAAAAGTTAAAAAACATACCTGTTGCCTGTTACTGGGCATGTATGGAAGCATTGTTGATACATGAAACATTAACTCATAATCTTTATAGGTAGTATAGAGGGAATGTGTTCCTGTTGAATCAGCTGAAAATGAATTTAATGACAAGAAGGTCACTAAAACAGAAAATTCATACTACTTTTTAGGACACCACTCTTTGCATGCTACGATTTAAACTTATTAATGCAATTTACATTTTTTTTTCCATAGGACAGAAACAGTCTGCATCAACTAAAGATCTAGTCTTTAGTTTCATATTAAGACATAGAAGAGTCCTGCAAGAAATTGCCTAAAGAGTTTGCTGTCTATGAAGGGTAAATAATCTAATTTTGAATATTTTGGCTTTCACAAAAAAAAAGAACAATCACTTATCTACTTGAGTATAGTTTTATACGACATATATTATTTTCATTATTTAAAACATTAATAAGGACAATTGACTAATCCCATACTTTACTAAGTATAAACTGACAATGCTATTTCAAATCTGACACTAAAACACATACTGCCTATCAGACATTTTTAAAACATAAAATATATACATAATACATTATAGTCGAATGTCAAATTATTTTATTGGGAATTTTCAGATCTTTTAAAATTACTAAAATACATTTCATATATGATATGACTTAATTTAATTTTATTTTTTTTTAGGAATTTCATTAACAGAGTTAGCATTTCAGAATGTTTACAGCAAATTAGCTTTACTCTGTATTCATAAATTAATCCTTTTTTTCACCTTCTTGAATATGCCTGGATTATTTAAGTAAGCACAATTGACTTTAAAGCAGGAGGTTGGGAAACACCCTATTGAGTCAAGACAACTATCAATTTTTCTTCTCTTTTTCCATGTTCACTCTTTTTTAAAATATAATTTCACATTATCTACACCAACAGACATTCTCCAGTGCACTCTTCCAAGCACTGTTTAAGGTTTTGGGGTTTTGTTTTGTTGTAAATAGCAACTGTATTCAAAAAATAAATTGATTGGCCATGTTTGTTCTCTGGTTAAAAGAATATAAACATACACTTAAGTGTAAAATTCAACAGTAACCATACTGTATCTGTAGCCCTAGATCTGAAAATATTTGTGTGTGTATAATTTTTAACACATTCATATTACAATTGGCTTAATCAGTTACGTTTGTGCAATAATGAAATTAATTTCATTTATTAATACTGATGCAATATAAATTATAGTTACATAAGAAATAGGGAGCATAATTTCTATTGAAGTTTCTTACTTAAATGTTGTTAAAAAAAAGCAAACATTATTCCACTCTTCTATTTTAAAATCTTTGTTGAAAATATAATTCCATTATAAACTTTCCATGGAATTTTAGAAAGACAGAGTTTTGAAGAGATAGAAGGAGGAAATAAATTATATTGTGAAATACAAATATCTGCCTAAAATACACTGATCTCAGTAATCCTACTCCCTGAGTCCTTTTGCAATTAGATACTAAATAAAGTCAAATTATCTTGGATAGATATTGCAGAAGACAGTCCCTTAAAATACTTATTACAGAAATGCAGACTCCTTGCCCTTAAATCAATGCTTTTCTAATACAACACCCTGCTTGAATACTTTTGATGTATCACCTTGACTTTGGAAATGAGCTAGCAAGTTCTTCTTCTGAAATTCAGTCCCTTACACTAGGCAAGCTGAAAACTTCTAACTCAACAGATGATTTACTGAACACCTACCAAGGCCCACTGTGATTAAATTTACATAATGGTTGCTACTACAAACATTACTCTAGTGACAATTTTAGCATTAAAAAAATATATATATATATCTGGGCTGATGTTTTTGCACGTCATTCCCTTCTGAACATCAGTTTTATTTCACAAAGTTTGGGAAAGATTGGATAAATATTTTTTCAGTTATGAAACATTTCTGCTTTTTTTCAGAAAAGCACCTTTTACCAAATGAAAGTGAAACAGCACTACTCCTCTGTAGATATAAAATTGCAATGTTTCCTTAATTTCTTTCATCTTCACTTCTCTTTTAACAGGTATAAGAAAATTAAATGCAAACATAATCCAGTTTATCCAAAATGTAATCTAGAATTAAAGTCTGAACATTATAAATGAGAATATTAATGTTCAAATAATAATATTTTAATTCATCATTTCTAGTAGACTGACATGTTTTAAAACACATACTACACAAACTAGATGGTATGGACTTGGTAAAGTTTTCTCTTATTTTCTTATTTCTTGATCTTGGGTTCAGAATTGCGTGCCATTAAAAACGTACTAAAGAAGGGCAGAAAAGACTTTGTAGTTAATATATTCCACGTGTTCTTCACATTTACACTGGGTCTGGCTTGAATGGAGTTAATTTTCTTCATAGCAGCCCATATTGTGCTATGTTTTCTAGATGCGATCAAAACAGTGTAGGTAACACACCAATGTCTTAGCTATTGCTGAACGGTGCTTGCACACCATCAGGGTTTTCTCTGTTTCTCAAACTGTTGACCACCCCATCCCAGGGAGTATGCTAGGGCTGGGCAAGAGTTTGGGAGGGGACATAGGTGGAACAGCTGACCTGAACTGTCCAAAGACACATTCCATACCATATAACATCACGCTCTGCAGTAAAACTGGAGCAGGTGGAGTTTTTCCATGGTAGCTGTTGCTCAGAGACTTGTTGGGCATCAGTCTGCTGACGGGTGGTGGCAAGTGATTGCATCACTTGTTTTTTTTTTTTTTTGGGGGGGGGGGGGAGTTTGTTGATTGTTTGTGGTGGTGGGTTGGTTCTTTGGTGTTTGGGTTTTTTTTATGGGGGAGATATTTCATTTTTTCCTTTCTTTCCTTCACTTATTGAACTGTATTAATCTCAACTCACAAGCTTTTCTTGCTTTGCCTTTCTGATTTTCTCCCCCCTCTTTGAAGGGTGAGTGAGTAAGCAAGAAAGGGCACCTTAACGGCCAGCCAGGTCAACCCACCACAACATTCTACATTCTATAGTCCATAAGAAATGGACCAGTTAATTACTTATAAAAATATTAAACTAATAAACCATATTTTAAAAAAAGAAAACTTTTTAAGGAAAAAGCCAACAGCTAGTCAAGCATTTGAAAACAGAAAAACTTATTAAATGTGAACCCTACAAAAACTGAGCAAGAAATATCACTGAAACATTATGCCTACCGAAAATGTAGTTACGAGAGATGAAATTATTACAGTATTCTGAATCTGCAGTCAGATGAATGTATCATCCAGTTATAAATACGACATCTAGTAATGTTTGTTGTGCCATTGTATTAAAAAAAAACAAGTATAACACACACACACACACAAAAATATAATTAAGTCAGTATTTTACATTTAATACAAAACTGAAGGCTATATCTTTGTGAACTCTCTTAATTCCACTCTGTTTGTTGCAAACTATGAGAACATATTATGACAAGCTAATATGGTTAATGGCACACAGCATTAGTCAAATATTAAAATTATGTTACTGAATGATACATACACAATGCCAATCAGCAATATACATTAATACTGAAGCATGGCAAATATAGAAACTGAATTTGCTTGACAGACCAGCATATACTTTCATATGTAAAAATTACTAGGTGATACTTGGTCACGCTCTGATTGTGGGGAAAATAAAGCAAAACCAAACCACCCCTTACTCCTTTGAATTTTTCATCCCAGAAGTCTGACATCTACAGCATGTTAATAAATATTTCTACACATTAATTTGAAAAATGAATTATTATCCTGTAGTGAAATAGGATGCAATAGTCTCTATGAAGCCTGAATTATTAAAGTGAAACAAGCATGGATTTAAGCAAAGAGGCAATAATGTTAATAAAAATAAATGTGGTGCTTACACAGGTTGACAGGGCTATGGAATTGCAGCTTTCCCACCTTGTAAGCAATAAATTATACTCTGTCATAGGATTCAGCTCACGTTTTTCATCATTTCCCACTAATACTAGAGATGAAAAATGTGAAAAATTTCTTGAGTTGCAAAGTTGGTCTCCCTTCATTGCGAAAGCATGAGGTTTTATCACCAACTCATTTCCCGATGGAGATTGGCCTATGGACAGTTTATCTGCACTGGGTACCAACCACAATGTACATGCACTAGACATTTCAAAAAATTTCTAATACAAATCATTAAGTCTCTCTCCTAATGCTGTACGGGACATGACAGTCCACCAGTTTCATAACAGAAGATAAATTCTTTTATCACTATGACACTGATCAGTGTTCAAATGCACCACTAAAAAAGTTAAAGTTCAGATGTATTCCAGTTAGATGGAACTGATGTTGAATTAGCAAAAACACGCAAGAGATTCCTAAGAACCAGGCAGGATAATTGGCAGGAGGAATAGAGAAGCAAACAAGAGGACTTATCGATTCCCAGATCTCTGTGACTATCTGAAGGTCAAAATATCCCGTGCAAGAAAATAAAATCTTCCCTTAATTTCTTTTAAGTACATCTTTCTAAGCTTCCTTCTTGACAGCTTATCTCTAACAGTTGAAGGAATTTTCCCATTTGATTACAAGAGTAAGTAGAATAGACACACAAGTAACAGGATTTAAGAGTTCAAAAAGATGTACTTCACTAACAGAAATCTTCCTTTTCTGTTATACACAGGCCATATGGACTATATAAAAAAAAAATAAATCTATTTTCAGGATGTAATATGCAAGCTACAGCAAAAATAAGGATACAAATAAAATCTTAAAATCATAGAATCGTTTGGGTTGGAAGGGACCTTCAAAGGTCATCTAGTCCAACCCCCCTGCAAGGAGCAGGGACATCTCCAACCAGATCAGGTTGCTCAGAGCCCCGTCCAACCTGGCCTTGAATGTTTCCAGGGATGGGGCCTCTGTCACCTCTCTGGGCAACCCATTCCAGTTTTCACCACCCTCATCGTAAAAAAAAAAAAATTATCCTTGTATCTAGTCTTTATATCTATAAAAATAGTATGTTACAATAAAGTAGAAGAATACCCACATATCCTTAAATCATAGCTCTAAGTGATCAGATGTCAAAATCTTCTTAAAACTACATTAGACTAAGAATGAGTTAAGTTAAATTTAAGGGCAGTGAAAAGCAGTGCTAATAAAGAAGTGTGTTAACACATCATTGACTTCTTTTAAACGGTAATATTTGAGTTCCTATTTTTGCTACAAAACCCAATAAATTTCTATAATTAAATTATTATCCTATTGCACTTAGTGAAACTGAAAAACCTAAGGAAATAGGAGTCATAACACAGTGGTTAGGTAACTGAATGTTTATCAACTGTCAAATGATAACACGCTTACTATAGACGTGTAAAAAAACTAGAAAGTGAGAAAACTTGATTGCTCCTCAAATATAAACATCAATATATATGTTGATTGAAAAGCAGCCCAAATGTTCAGCTGAAATAAGGAAAATGTTCCCTTATCGTGACTCCATATTTTGAAATGCATATCTTATCTTTAAAAAGGCAAAAGAAAAGGTGTTAAAGTGCAGCTGGGAAATTCTGAAATACATTAAGAATATCACTCATATAGTATGATTTTAACTAAATGCAAACGAATGAAATAAGTTGCTTTGATTTTCAGTTCTACTAATGCCACATAAAAAGTCAGTAACCTTTCAGACAAGGTGTGACACACGCTCTTATCA
Source organism: Chlamydotis macqueenii (assembly GCF_036417535.1). Taxonomy (NCBI): domain Eukaryota; kingdom Metazoa; phylum Chordata; class Aves; order Otidiformes; family Otididae; genus Chlamydotis; species Chlamydotis macqueenii. Next base: position 97,214,723 of record NC_141558.1, on the reverse strand, counting down.
TATGCTTCATCTTCCTCATTTACCATGTAATCTTACTAATCAAACCCAAAGTCAAGAGCATGAAAAGACAAAACAGGATTTGCAGATGATGATAATTACAGTCTCTACCATAGATTGGGAACATAACTTACTTTTATTATCTAGTTGAGCCCTGTATTTACTAAATCCTTTTAGCCGTACTCTCTGGCCCAGTAGATCAAGGAACTCTTCAAAAGCTGGTCCTGCCATCTCATTGTTATACATTTCTTCCTCTGTGCTTTGGCCTGCTTTGCAGTAAAGGATACCAATTTTATGTTGAAAACTCAGCTGAAATTAAAAAAAAAAAAAGGAAAGGAAAAATTACAGAAGCAAAGGAAAGTCAATACTAGAACAAATATTAACAATTAAAATATTAACATTACTATAATCCCTGGCAGAAATTATCTCAAAGTGAAAAAAAAAAAAAAGTGTTCTGATTTGGTAAAATAAGTCATAACAGAAAGAAAAAAAAAACAACAAAAAACAAAACAAACCAAAACAAACCCAAAAAAAAAAACCCCAGAAAACCAAAACATCCCAACAAATATCTTGAAAGAAAACTGGATTGTCACTATCCCAACACTGACAAAAGCAATACATGAAAACTTTTGACTTAGTTATTTACAAAAGCACACCCTGCTGCGTGTTATAGTATGAGAAAGTTAATTGGCAATTTTTGTACAACTGTCTTCTTTCTCAGATTCAGAACAAGGTGAGCTTATTTTCTCTTATTCCTATCCTTTAAAGCTCAGTGCAGTTCAGTTAAAACAGGCCCTCAGAAGAATAATTTCCTGTTAGATGTAATCTTTTGCCCTCCCCTTAAAATCGTCCATTGTTAAAAATTATTCCTCATTTTCAAAACTGTACTTCAAGCTAGAAAACAGATTGTCGTTAAATAGTTTTGTTAAAGTACAGTCTCAATTCTAGAACATTAAAAAGAGAAAAATTACATCTATTTCAAAAAGTATAAAACCTATAAAAAGTTAGAGTATAAAAAGAGATTACTGCTTGAGCAGAGTATTGTCTTGTTTTCTCAGTTTTTATGCATACTTCAGATGACAAACAGCAAATCTCCGCATGAATGGAATAGTCCTGTTACTCTTAACTGACAACTTCTAGAGCTTCACAAACTGAGAGAGGCCATCAGTCACACCAGATTCCCTTAAGACATTTATCTATATCCATGACTCAAATCAACTCTCCAGCTCTAGACTTCTCTTAATCAAACTTCAGGATTAGTGTCTAAAAAGTGTGTCATGCAAAGACTGTATATATTCCTACTAGAGCAAAGGTGACAAGAACAGTCTGCTTCACCTTCGTCATATGTAACGCATGGTCTGACATGTTAAGTATGTTGTAAAACTCAAATCCATAGACATGCTACTGCACCAATGCTTTACGAACAAAAACAAAAACAAAAACAAATTAAAACCAGTACCCAGATGCTCATTACCCGTGGAGAAATAAAAGCTTTCACTATGCTTTTACTAACCTAGTCTTCTGTGTTTTCACAGTGCCACTGCTTTTTTAGGCTAGTATTCTTTCTTTGTCTCCCATGCAATTCAAGATTTAACTTGACAGCATTGTTGGTTTAACTATTTACCTTTGTGCACAACCAACACACACAAAAAATCCCTAAGATGTCCAAATTAATGAAGAGTTTTGACGGCCATAGATAGAATCACTGACACTAAGAATCTTGTGCCTAAAAGGTAAATGTATTAAAATGAAGTAATGGGGAAATGCTAGCCTATCAGTGGGACAATTTCTTCTCATTTTAATGAGTAGAAATAGGCCTAACTCCGTGATTTCAGTAGATCTATATTCACCGCAATGCACACTACAGAATTTGGTCTACTGGTGTAGAAAACCTGCAGCACAGCAGGAATAAATCTAATGTACAATGGCAGTCCTCTTGCCTCTCTGGTAAGCCCCAATCCATCCTTTCCCTTTGGGAACTGCTTTATGTAGGGGTGAGCCCTTTGTGGAACATATTCTGGCAGGAGGCCACTGACCAGGGAGCAGTTAGGAAGAAAGAACAGGCTTAGTAAGGACAGGAATGAGGAATGGTGCTGCAGTAAGGTTTCACCTGGGCAGCACAGAACACAGAAGAGCTAGGAGCTCTGCCAAAGTTTGATGTGGAATGAGAGGGATGACCATCTGAAATAAAAGGAGATTCTGGATTACGGATGCACTGGAGGAGCTGCCTGAGTCAGACCACTGAACTCTGAAGAGCAGGGCATGGCTAAGATACCAGCTTGCTCTTGTCATTTCCTTTTGACTGGAACTAGATGCTATCCATCCAGAGTGCTCCCTTGTTTCATCTCCATTTTGAAGCACTGCCTGGAGAGAGTTAGGTATTTAACAAAAGGTTCCAGATTGCACACTGGTGACTATTTTACTTGGTATAAAGCTAGCATGAAGATTTTGTGGAGGAAACTGGAAGTGAACATCAGATCACAGGGAGCCGTGCTGTTACGTGACACTTCCCAGCAGAGACTGAAAATTATTATGAGCACACTGCCACCTCTATCCCAGCTCTGTGTCAAATAGTTCAGCTTAAACTACAGGGAATTTTAGTTGTCTTGACTTCACACTAGAATTGAGGAGTGGAGAAGTTAAATTCTAACTGAACCACCAACAATAGGGGCAACAACTAACAGTAAAGAAACACCTGGCAAAAATATTCAGTCTAGAAATATGTGATTGCATTCCTTCATTCTTTCTGAGGACATCAATCCTTCCTGTATTTGTTCACGAATATTAATACAATTCCAAAGAGGAGTGAAGTATACCTCTATCTTCCAAAACAACCTACCATCTCATGGTCTAAACACTGTCCTAGGACACACTGAAGATGAGGATCTGAAACTCTCCAGCCCAAAGAAGGAATTAACCCTTGGTTTTCACTTCATGGATGAGTATTGCAAACAGTAGGCAATTATGTACAAGTTTGATTCTACCAGTACCACTGTTCCTAAACAAGGCAGCAGCTTCAAGCTCATTTGCAATAATCTGAACCTCCTACTTGTGTACTAGGAGCACTCATGACTATCAGATTAGAAGACTTAAACAAACTCTCATGTCAAGATCACGAGGACTGTGCAGAAGCAAAAAACAAGGTACCTCTAGAACATGAATGCCTAAGAAAGAAGTAACTAAATAAGCTTTGGCAGGACCTTCTTATGTGGTGCTTTTAACTGGCATGAAAAACTATAAGAATATTTTAAACTGATTAAGTCTGTCAGTTTTTAATGGTATCACATGCCTATTCAAGTCTTTTTAAGTGTATAATTGCAGACATGGTTCTGATTTCATGATTTCTAAATTAGAAATTTTACATTTAATGTAACACTGAGAACAATTTAATAATGTGACATCAGAAAATAATTTATGAACCCATTTAGCTACTTGGGTATATGATATGTATTAAAGGTGTACAGCAGTCCTTCCTGACTTTCCTGACTCAAAATGACTCTGTTCTAGTCAAAATCACTCACTACCGGATCTTGGCATCTTCTTGTGCAGTATACATCCTTTATCATGTAAAAACAACTTGTTGCCTTTAATCATGTGAAGACTTTGGAGTTCTTCTGGCAATGAACCTCAAGAGATTAGACACTCAATGGTCACTAAGTATCACTGCAATCAAAGATCCTAATTCCTTTGGACTTTTTGTAAACTTCAGCCTTTGCCCTAGAGAGAAATGAACATTCCCAGAGGGATGTGAGGGGAACCAAAAAGCATATATACAATAAGCAATCATTAGGAGAAATGGGGAGGGGAACCTAGGTGGGAAGTAGAAGTAGGTAAAAATAAAAAAATCCTGTCTAGGTTACAGAAAAATAGTTGACTTTTCTCATAAATTTACAGCCAAATCTAATGCATTATATGGCAGAATAAATTGGGAAAATTCAGATCCTTCATTTCTATGTTCAAATTAGGTCAACCATCCAATTTGCATCTGTTTCCTACTGTTATTTTACAGACAGTTTTACAGTTTTAGTCACACATTTCCTCCATAATCCATACTAGATTTCACTGAAAACTATGAAACAGGTAGAAAACGAAATCAAAACACCAAAACAGTGTTAGTTCTACTGAAGAACTATGCAAACATTTCATGCACCGTTACACAAAACCAATGTTATTCTGGTGACAGTATTAATCCTCTAGATCATGTTTCTTATTTTTAAATTCATGACACTTCAGCCAGTCATCATCTTCAGTTGCCAAGCATAAATCTTTTTATATTTGCTTGATTAACAAACTGAAAGCATCAAGTACATAAGAGGATTAAAAGCATAAATGGATCTCATGCCAGTTCTATGTACAGCTTTCTGTCTATGTTCAAGTAATTACCTCTTAATAAGCAGCACATAAGATACATTAATATTACTTTTTGCCTGGTGACAGCCCATTTCACAAACGGATTGAATTTTCAGAATTTATCATCCAAAACAAAAAGAAGTGCTATGTACTGCTGTTTCTCAAAATTACAAGTTGATGATTAAAGAATTACTTTGGTAAGTTCAATGGACAACCTCCAATTGCAATTTTTGGGAAATACTTATAGTGAGTTTGGGAAATATTCACGTCAGGTCAAATAAAGTAGTACTCTATACTGCCTAGAACATACTGCCCCTCTGAGCAGCCACTGTTATTTATTAGATTAACCTAAACTCACTCTGGAGCTCAAATAGGAAAGACAAAGAGCAACAATACATCAGGAACTTTTACATTCAGAACTGAGTGCTTCTGATTTTCGCTTTATTGTTTTACCAGAAGAACTGACAGAGAAAAAAAAATAAGGACATTTGGCAAAGTTTCAATTAAAAGGCCTCCTCAAAGACTACAGTGAACAAAAGTAGTAAAATATACATTAAAAATTAGCTTCACAATTCACTCAAAAAAGCAATTCTCACCCCCTGTATAAGTCTACTTGGTTTTGAGCAATTGTTACAGCCACAAGGGAAGATAGAAGAATTCTGGTAGACATCACCAATGTTAGATGCAATCACTACACCCAAAACCGAATTAGCATTAAAAAATTAATTATACCATCATCATAATCAACTGGATCCATCAGCTGATTCAACTTCAACAGACAGATACTGACTTTTGCCTAGAAAGAGCAATCTTCACTTTAAATTAACATTTTTTTTTAAATATAGTTTTAAAAAATTATTTAAAAGCGATCACAAGCCTGTCCTTCACAAAATATTCAGAACCTATAAATTTAATCACTAGCTTTGAATGAAGTATATTCCCTTTACTGAATCCAATATGCATCATCATTTTTTCCTAATTTAAGTCGCATTAATATTTCATCACCAGCCATGCAGTTAATTCATTAGTCTCAATCACACAATTTCAGTTGTTTGAACCCAGAAGCATTCTGTTCTAGCAAGACTACTGCAAGTTAATCAGAAAATATTATTGTAAAAAACAACCCAAAATTTTAATGTAGAGACTTAAAATGTTATATCTTTTGGCTTCCTTACCTATACACAATATTAATAAAATGTTAGATGTATTTTCATTTGCATTCAGCATTTGTAAGCATTAAAGTGCACATACAGATTGTGAAAATCACTTATTGACGTTTAGTTATAATTTTTGTCTCTCTCACTCTCTAAAGAGAATCTCCATAGAACAATAATTTTTTTCGTAAGCTGCAACGTATTTTAAAAATAATTTGCTTAGAAAAGTAAGCCTCATATGTCCATGAAAATACACAAGTATCTGCAAAACCAAGACAGTGAATGGTTTCCATTACAGATCCATATTTATTAACATTGCCTGCAAAATATTTAAGGGTTGTTTTTTTTCTTAATGAATATTTAAAGAAAAGTCATGTGCTACATACCCCTTGTTCATCCAGTTTAAGCAGCTGCTCAGGTACTTTGGGTGAGTTGGAAGCCTGCCTCAGGCACTGAATGCTCAGCTCTGGTATTACATATTCCAGTACCTCTTTGAGAGGCAGACCTCTTGCTGTGCCATGCCGAGCAGTGGATGGTATAGCATCTTCTAAAATTGCTCCTCTAAGTGTAGTAAGCTGCAGTAAAGGTAACACACATGAATGTTTTTAGTCCTAATACTATAATGACTTTTAAAGATATAAACTTCAGGTTTTAGCAAACACATGGAAGAAAGAATGGGAAAAAAAAGATCCCTATTTTTAATTTTTTTTTAATCCAGTAAAAAGATTACTAAATAACTTTCAAAGAGCAGGTAGGCTTTTACTGTCTCAGTGACAAATATATTTTTTTGCTTAAAGAAATTCACTGATGTTCTTAATATTCTAATTCCCAAGACTTACTTTTTGGGGAAAACTATTTTAAACACTAAGAAAACTAAAAATTGATAATTTTAATGCCATACTACTCTAGCAGACACAGTAGCTGAATGTGAGGTTGGACAGGTGAGATAAGTCACAGCTAACAACAAACCCAACCACTTATTTTTAAACCATGCTATTTTATCTTCATTGGCAAAATAAGAGTAATTTCTTAGAAGTGAGTCAGCTGAATCACCTCTCCACATACACATACAGGGAAACACCTTTTTTTGGCAGTAAAAGAAAAACCTAGCATAAAAAAAAAACCCCACTTTTATAGATATCTGTTTGAAAAAAGCACATAAGTTTAGAGATATCAGGAAGCCTAGCTAATGCTTCTCTATGTCCTAATCACAATAAAAACAAATAGACCTAAGGATTATGAAAATTTAGTTGCTTACTACAATAATAACATTGTGTATTTTCATACAGATCAAAGCTGGTTGCTGCAATGAAGAAGAAATTAGTTTGCAAGAGATACTAATTCACTTGAAATAGAAGTTATGAGATGTGCCCTTCCACAATGATCACAAGTGAGCTCTTCTTCCAAATAAGACAATTATTTTTATCAACATATTAATATTCCTTCCACAAATTATGTAAGTATATTAAAAAACTCACAGAAAAAAAAGCTGCTAATAAAGTATTTTGAAACAAAATTAAAAAATACTAATAAGTCATAGTCCTAGCTTTCATATTTTTCCCCTCCCTTTTCCCCTAAATTTCTTAATCTTTTATTTCTATCATTAGAAACTTAATATCAGACAGCTTAATACAAACTTATCTTCAGCTTTGTTCTTATTATCTGTTCCCTTACTTGCCCCTTGCAGTTCCCTTCAGCCAACTTACCTCCTTTTGGGTGTTCACTCAAAAAGAGAAAAATTTTATGCAGTACAGAAGAGGAAAACTTTGTTCCAGGAGCAATTATATTTACTAATGGTACAAGAAACATTCCTGTCCCATTAACAGATTTACTTTCAAAGTTACCAACACATTCACAAACAAACAACTAATACCCTAAGCTCTAAGTTAACTTTTCCATTCCTTTGCAGAATTACTGAAAGAATATTACCTCACTTGTCCTGAAAACTATACGATAGTTGAACTGAGATCCTTCTTTCTCCTTGGCATCTTCAACCTTCTCCCTCCGGATGCTGACTGCCACAGGTCCAAGATTTTCATCTATTCCAAAGTAGTTCTGATGTTCTTTTGCACAAGAGTGAATGAAGAGAGAAGAGAATAATGAAGTATGAGTATCCTAGAAAATGTTCATCAAATCTTGTTAAAGATTTCTGCAGCAACAAAAAAATATGCTTTTTAATTGAGCTATAAGATCTGTAAATACAGTGGGTTGCGATCTTCTGAACTGCACAACAAGTATATAAATCACAAAATGCTGATTTTGATGAGCAGAATGGTCACTCATATCACATAGCTCAAATTATTGCAACTGCTGCCACTATGAAATACTAAATTGTTGCATCTTTTGTTACTATGAAATGATTCTTTTTGCTTGATGCTGTAAGAAACTACTTTGGGGAAACTACGTCTACACAAACAAAAGCTAACAGTCTTCAACCAAATAAGGTGCTACGTAGCTTCCTTCATTTCATTCAATGTATTCTTGTTCTTATTTACATCTTTACATTCAAAGCAGCAATTCAGTTTTAACAACTGAAAACTGAGGCTCCTAACTCTTTGATGAATAGTTAAATTAATCCTTGAGCCAATTGGCTCAGTCTGGGAAAACAAAGCACTACAAACAGAAGAGGAAGATCAAGTTACAGACCATTTAAGCTGAGGGAACTGGCCAATGTCACTGTAAGACCACTCTTGATCACCTTTGAAAGGACATAGTTCCAACTATGTTTAAAAAGGGCAAGAAAGAGGGTCTGGGAAGCTACAGACGAGTCACCATAAACTTTAGTTTCCAGGGAGATTAAGGAACAAATTCTCATGGAAGACGATTCCAGGCACATGAAGGACAAAAAGATGCTTGGAAACAGCCTGCATAGATTTACCAAATGCAAATCATGCATGACCAACCCAGTTGCTTTCTACAATGAGATGACTGGCTTTATTGATGAGGAAGGGGCAATGAATGTCACCTACTTGTACTTTAGCTACGGTTCTTACCCAGTCTCCCATAGTATCCATGTAGCTAAACTGAAAAGACATGGTTTGGACATGCAAATTACAAGGTGGACATAAACTGGCTGGACAGGTGGCCTCAAAGGATTGTGATCAGTAACATGAATTCCAATTAGTGGCCAGTTACTAAAAGGTTTACCAAAAGTTAATAGTGGAGCTGTTACTGTTTAATATTTTTTAAAATATTGCATCTAAATGATGGAACTGAACACATCCTTACCAAGTTAATGTACATGACCAAGCTGAAGAACAGTTCATGTATTGGAGGTTAGGGCTGTAGTTGGGTGCAACAGATGAAGGGGAATAACCGGCAGGCTTTTAACCAATGACTAATATGTGCACAGGGCAGATACTGAAATGCATAAACCTTGCAGTGATTTACAAAAGCAGGCAAAGGAGGTTAACTCATCCACACAAGAAGAGTCCTATCGCTGTAGGGTCTCTGTGCTTCACTGCCCACTCTCCCCTTACGCTGAAGGCTGCTGCTGCTGAGATGGGACAGCTGAGCAGCACATGAAGCAACTCCGAACCCACTGAAGTTTTCAACCTGACATGTTAAAACAAACTCTCCCATTGACAATCTGGAAAAACGGACTGACAAAAGCTTCACGAAGACCAGCACAGACTTGTATCTGGAACAGCACAAGCTCATCCAACAGCACAGGCTAGGGACCAACTGCCTCAGCAGCAGCTCTGTGGAAAAGGACTGGGATCCTGGTAAGGAACAGGCTGCACAGCAGCCAGCAGAACCCCCTACCAGAGGTGAAGGCAACAGCATACCAGCAGGTCAGGAGAAGACATTATGCCTCTCTGTTTGGCACTTGTGAGGCCACCTAAGGAGTAGTGTGCAGTTTCAGACAGAGTGGGACAATGCCAGCAGAGAATTGCCAAGGCAATTAGGAGGCTGGAGCATATAACAGATGAGGAGAGGCTGAAGGAGATGGGCTTGTGCAGCCTGGAGAAGAGCCAGTTAAGGAGCCTCCCACTAGCCTCCCACTATCTGATGTGGGGTTAGAGAGAAGGGAGAGCCAGACTCTTCTCCAAGGTACAGAGAGAAAGGACAAAATGCAACCATCACAAGATTCAGCCTCTCATTGAGGAGAATCAAATACAGGAAGAGGTTGCCAGGAGAGTTTGTCAAATCTCCATCTTTAGAGACGGTCAAAAACTAAAGGGACAGATAAAGGGGAACAGATTCTGATCAGCCTATTCAGAACCTACTTTTAAAGGCAGCTTCAAACAGGGAATTAGACTGGATGACCTTCAGAAATGTCTTCCAACGTAATTTATGCTATAATTCCATATTTTAAATAACAATGAAGAGACTAATTTCTCTTTTTACGAATATCTGAATTAAAAAACACTTTGCTAGCATTTTTGAGCTAGTTTGATACTTTTTTATATTACAATGTATTTATATAAATGTTTTTTATAGATTTTTTTAAAATAGAAATGTTTTTTACAATGCATTTATAGAAAGGAAGTTTTTGCAAAACATCTTTCACTGAGAAGTCATCCATACTCTCAGAAGAAATACAAAAAGATAAAGTTATCTCTACATAAATGACAGTCTTATTTATCAAATCAAGTTTAAATTAAGTTTCCAGTAGCTTTTCAAAAATACATCTATAAAGTATGTTGGTGGTTACAGTTCATCTCCCCATCTCCCAGTCAACAGAAAATGAGCAGCAGTACATTACAACTAGCATCCTTTTTTTGGAAGGAACACCTGGGATCAAAGGGGCACAGACATTAAATTATTCGCTCATCCTCACCAACTACATTCCTTCCCCAGCCTGAGCATTCCACCTGCACGGATAAATCATACCTCATGAATTTCCCAGTATTAAACTAAAACTTCGAGCTTTAGTGGGCAAATTCATCAAATGGAACAGGATTTTACAGACCAGAAAGATTCAGAGGCCAAACACTTTCAACAACATAAAAACTCCTCAAAGCTGCATATTCAGGCTTTGACAAAGGGTAAACTTCTCAGTTAGGGTTTCTATAGCCTTCCATTTTGATGTAAATCTAGAAAAGGGTATTACACAGTTAGATTTCTTGGCTGCAGTATTACTGAGCAGAAAAATGCAAGCTTGGCAGATATCTGCTTATTTCTTGCACAATATGAAAGACAAAACCAAAGATGTTATTTATGTACATTAAAAAGAAAAAAGATATAGGAGTTTCAAGAATGTGAGTTAAAGAAGCTGAAGTAAATTAAAAAATAGCATGGCTACCGGTATTCTGGGATTTGGGGAAAACATTTTTAACTCAAGGCACTTTTAAAAAAAATTCATAAAGTACAAACTCATTAAGCTCATTTAAATGATTTATGTTGATTTAAAAGTATCGACTGGAGAGAAGCGAAGAAAATAAGTTCTATTCTCTAACTGTTTAAAGAAAGATGGTAAAATATTTCTCATTTTTTACTTTTTCATTTTGAGGAATAATCGTCAAGTTTTTTTGTAATACAAAACTCTTCCTTATACAAAACTGAGTTAATACCAAAAGCTTGCTACATATTTCTTCTAGGACATTTTTTCAGTTTCATATCAGCAGATAGATACAACAACATATTAAGAAATGGCTGCAAGCATCCCTCAAATAAAAAGCACGGTAGTAATAGTCAAATCTCGAGGTATTACAAGGATAATTCCACAAGGGGAAAAGGACAAATCAATTAAAATAAAAGCATATGTCAATAATCCTTTTTAAAAAATCAACATAGCTTTTTTTCCCTTCTCATCCCCTTTTATCCCACAAAAATATAGTTCACTAAAGGACACCATTAATAAATCAAATCTATGAGATAAAATAAAATATAATAGCTTTTACAAACCTTAACCGAAAACTGAGAATATATTTACCATAAACATTAACATCATTTACATCAGCCGTGTTGGATTTTATTTTAACAATAGTTACAAAGCTTATAAATATGCAGTATAAAACTACAGCTCATTTCAGAAGACACTGAATTCCAAATCTCTCATTTCTTGAAAGGGAATGGAATAATTAGTGCTACACATGCCAGGGTGTTTCTTCCATATATCTTAAAACAGAAATAAAACTTGTACGCTGACAAGTGCCAATTATAAAACTGTGAACTAAATAAAATATACAGAAAGTTATTTCTTTTTCATAGATATCTCGTTAAAGGCAATGAAAACTGGTGGCATTATATGTGTCTCTATACACAAGCTATTATTTTTTGCTAAATTTTATTTCATCCTTCTACAATTATTTTGCTAAATTCAACTGTGCTATTAAATCTACAATTCAATGAACAATCAGCTAGGAGAGCTCACTGTCATGGAAGAGCATCAAGACTCAGTATGCATATAAATGTCACTTTTTCTTCAACGGGAGATCAGCACAGCAGCAAGACATTTTGGTGCCCAAGGCAAAATGTCTGTTTTATTTCCTCTATCCACAATTAACTTTGCTTAGGTGAGAACTGCATTCAGCTGGAAGTAACCTGGAGATTCCTCACATGCTTGATGCCTTGAGATAATAGGTACTGAAAATTAAGTTTTTAGTTCCATCAACATGTTTGTCCTGACTTGCCATCTGTCTCATAAGAGCCATGCAATACAGATTTCTCTCATGTAGCTTATGTTACAGATCTATAGAAAGATAATGTGGAACATTGCATTGCTAATGAGAGATGTGAGGCTGACAATTTATTACTGGATAGTAAATGCATCACATCATATTTACCTTCTAAGAACTCTACCTACAGAACAATTAGTAACAAGGACAGTAACAATTCAAGTTTCCTAGTATTATACTATGTGAGATAAACTCTCAGGTATTATTTCTTCACTTTTCAATACTGTATTAATATAAACCTACTTTACTTTTCATCAAGAGATCATATATATATATGTATATATTTTATATATATATGTAAAATACCAAAACAAAACTTAATTAAAAATAATTACATTTGCATCAACTTTCCAGAAAGGTCATTAGGTTTGTTTATAGTATATTATTTAAAGTGGGTTTGAGTACTCTTTGTATTTTCTTTTTTTTCAATCTGACAAGATTTTTCTTCACAAAAGATGTTCAGCCCTTCAGAACCTGTAACTCAACCATAATAAACACATTTCACAAATAAGTCCTCTTTCCTTTTGCTTAATCCTTGTCTTTTTTCTTTTTCCTATTGTGCCACTATCTTTGTCCATTGACAATCTTCCCTTTATTTCTACCTAAACCAATCCTTTCTTCTCTCCGCCCCTCAAAAAAATATGCCATTGTTTTGTTACAAGTTTCTCTTCATTCTCTTCCACTCTGATGCCCTCAATATTTTTGCTCCCCTAAAATCTGCCTAGCTTAAAAGCCATTTTGAACCTCTGAATTTATTGCCCGTTCCTTGCTTAGCTCTGGGTCTTTTTATTCCTTTTCCATGACAGATCCAGATTCTTTTCTACCTTGCCTTTTAAATACAGTGTTTTTACAGCCAATGTGTTCTAGGTGTCTACCATATTGTGAAAACAAGCACTGTACTGGATCCTCTTTCGAGTTCCCTGTAAAGGGTTGCAGAAGGAAAGAGTACAGTACAGTGCTTATTTCCTGCTGTTCAAATATAGTTAGAAAGCAGAGGAAGTATGAGTTCAGGAAGACTCGGGCAGTAACAAACAGTCTTCTAAGGACAGAAGCAGATTTTTTTTTTCTTTTCTTTTAATAACAGCAAAAAGACTGAGCTGTAATTCTTAACACAGAAAGGACAGAGGCAGGTATTTTGGAGTTCTCCCAACAAAAACAGAGATTTCACACACATTGCACAATGCAGTACTGAATACAGGCAGCCAAAGTAGATCAGAAAGTGGAAATAGTTTATGTGGGTAACAATTCAAGTCAAGATAATTACTCTGCTGAGAAGAGAACCCTGGCACTTTGCAGTGGGAACATATCCTAAAAGAACAAAAGAGAAGGGTAGGGGAGAGGCATAAAATCACCTTCTTTAAGCTGCAAAAGTAAGTATCATCAGAAACTCTCTGTTCAAGGAGTACATATATGTGTATACAGTATGAAAGGCTCCAAGAGACACTTGAAGACAATAGAATCTAGAAGAAGGGAGTCAGAAGCCTCAATCATAAAACCTTCTCTTTTGGAGGCACCTTTCAGAAAATAATGATTTGCACTCTTGGTATCAGTATTTCCAATGCATTTACTGATATAAATGTCTTCTTTATCTCCTTCGCACCGAGAAAGTTAAGTTCAGAGGAGTTAGTTTACACACTAATTTAAACTACCCTACACTTAGTGATCTTACACAAATATTGCATAACTTTATACATAACCCACTGGTTGTTGAATATCCCCCTGGGAAAGCAAGAATAACAGACTTAATTCTATTAAAGAGTTTCAGGATCCCCTGTAATACTTAGATCTCTCTATAGAGAAGGGAGAGGAAAAAAAAAAAATCTTTAGAAAGCAACTTAAATCTAATGCATTAATATTTCAGAACAGTTGCATTTGAAAAATTTACCTTTTCCATAGAAGAACTTGCGGTAATAATATGCTCCAAGATCAATGTGTTCTATGATGTAACGCTTCACTTTCTCTCTGTGAATGGACTGGTTTTCTCTTGGTACTTCCAGTACTGAAACACCAGCATTTGTGCAATGGGAACTCAGAGAGGACTCAAAAGAACAACTTTCACCTGAAGAAAAAGATGCTGAATTTGCCCTAGAAAGTGCAATCCGTCTATCTCCTTCCCCACCAGTTTCATTCCTGAAGTACGGGCAACTCAATACTAAATCATTGCTTTTCCCATCACCCTCATCAGCATCTAAATTCTCTTTTGAATTGAGGTCCTCTTTGCTTCCCAAAGGAGATTCACAGTTTCCCGTTTGGCCTGCTGGCATCTGAGTTTGTGACGCAGCTGAAGCCCCAGTGGTTATATTTTTTCTTTTTCCTACATTTACTCTGGTAGCCATTGCTTCATTTATGTTAAACAAAACGCTCTGAACATCATAATGTGCAAAACATTTCTGACAGTTCCAAGAACGAACATTTCTGTCAAGTCTATCATCCAGATCAGACGAAAATTTAAAAGTTTCATGCTCACTTTTAACTGTTCGCAACCTTCTAAACAGAGATGTCTCTACTGCTTCTGATTTTAGTCTCCTCTTGAAAGATTTCTCCCTGTCTCGACCAATAAGTAGGGCACTATCCATATAATCCAAGCCAGAAATTCTGACAAATTCTCCCCTGGAAATCTGTGCAGCAGCGTGTAGACTTGGAGAAACTGTAGGATCACAGTGGAAAAACTCAGAAAATCCAAACGGAGCAAGGGTTTTACGTTCAAAATTTTCCAACCGGTATCCTCTTAGCATGGCAAAAAAATTTTCTCCAGACAAGCCTTGTCTATCAATTGAAGAGGTACTGCCGTATTCCCGATGAAGAGCTGCTCCAGTATTTGGGTTAACAGCATTCTGGTCTAACACATCTTCAGCATCAATATCACTTATTGTCACATCACTGTTGCTTCTTTGCCTTATGGGATGAAGTCCCCGTTGAGGGGAATGAACAAAAAGATCTCCAATCGAATATTTGCCCTCTGTAAATTCCAGTTCTAGCTCTTCTTGTTGTCCATCACTTTGGTCATTTTGTCCATTGGGAAGTACTGAGCCAACACCTTCATAACTGGTTGGAGGTCTGTTTTCCCAAGCAGCTTTGCTCAGCTCTTTAGAGCAATCCTTTTTAGGAGGCCATTCAGATACCCTTGCTCGAACACCCATTTTAGGCACAGCTGGTGTACCATTTGTTTGATTATTTTCAGGTTTGCTAGAAGCACTTGAAGAAATAGGAGGACCCATGCTACCATTCAAAGCTTTAAGTTTTCTAGCAAAATAATCATCAGACTGCATGCTTCTCGAAGACTCTCTGAACTTTGAGGAAGTTCTGCTAACTTTGTGCTTATCTTCTTGCAAAGACCTTTGATCACTCATGTCCAGTCCGTGGGAGGGGAACTGCTATTATTGCATAAATTTACGTTACTTTTCTTATTACATTGTCTTTTATGGGCCAATAAATTGCAATATAAAAATAGTTACAGTCTTCCCAGAAGTGCAAGCAGAAAATTCAGTGTACCATTTTTGCTCCACTTCTGTCAGGAGAGAGCAATCTTAGAACATTTTCTTCAGTTCAGATGCATTCAGTTCAGTGTTAATCCACAAAAATGTCTTATCTGTTTAAAAAAAAAAACAACAGAGAAAGAGTATTAAAATGTTTATAGTCAGTAACAGTAAGCTTCCAACGTTGTTTGTATGTACATAACACTTCATGAAACTGGAACTAATGAGACTTGATTTGTATGGTTTTCTATCCTCTCCAATTTGAAAACTCAGCAAATGCAATAATCCCAGTTTCCCATACGATGTTCATAGGATGGGAGCAGTTTGAACCCGCATCTCTCTTGTTGACCAACTAGTACACACGCAGACCAGGTCCTGTATCTGAGTAGCCACATACAATTATCTCTGTATTTCCTTCAATGCTGATAGCAACTTAGATGCCTATTCTCTGACTAATCACTGGGTTGTTTTTTTTTTACATAACATGAAAGAACATAGCCATCTCTAAGACATCTTTTTCAAGTTTTGCTTGAAACTGGCTAATACACATAGGAGATACTGGGGCAAGACTGGTAGAAAATGTAAGCAAGATATATCAAACAGGTCCTTAGACAAAGAAAATTGTTTTATCCCAGTTAAAAATAACATTTTAAATGTAAGTAATATCTCCACTATGATTAATTCAATGAATAAATGTATTTAACTTTTTTTTTCCTCTCTCTCTCTCTCTCCCTCAAGAGAGATTTACTTACATTCCTTTATTTGGAGTGTAAACTATTACTTAGCTGTGTAAAACAGTTGTAGTTGTTTCTGTTTACACTATATTCTTCCAGCTGGAAACGTAGACTGTTAACTAAGTTACTGTGCTGAAGCGCACATCTGCTGTCTTCGACAAATAAGAAAAGATAGTAGCCCTATTGATAAGCGTTAATTTGCTTACAAAACTGGAATTGTTAGAATATAAAAATATTCTTCAACGGCTTTAATGGTCTTCAGAACGACCATGACTCATGCTGTGAAGATTCATTTGCAGGCAGAGTTCATCCTTTACCCCACTGCACAAAACTAGACTAAAATAAGAAACAACACAGCACATTATGTACTTCCTTTTCAGCTTTTGTTCCTTGAACAAAAATGCCAACATAATGATGTTGTAAATAAGCATAATACGCACTTACCAGAGTTTAAAAAAAAGGTCAGGTCAAATTAGCTTGGAATATTAATTCTCCCTTTACTTCAATGAAGATATGAGGTGGTAAGAAGTGCTCAGAAGACAAGTGATTTTCCCCATACATTTAATGCCATACAAATTCTCAATACCTGCCCCCTCCCACCAAAATCCAGGAGTGGGTTTTTGGAGGAGGGGAGAGGAATATATAGATTAAAACTTGACACATTATTTTTTTTCTGCTTGTCAAAAATCAACACAAAGTTGTGTTTGATAGAGCAAACTTCAGGACTCTTCTACCGAAATGAGTTAATAAACACAAGTTAAAGTTTCAGCAGCATCATGATTAACGTGGTTTCTATGTGACTGTTGTTAGGAATGGGTAACAATAACAATATAACATTGCAACTCACTTTCACTACATATGAATTCCTCACAACTCCTGTTTGATGGCCAATGATGCCACTTAAAGTTTTTGGCTCCTCACAGGAGTCCAAAAGATTCTTTAAACAATCCACGTGTTCAGAGGAACAGTATTTCAAAAGCAGCCTGCATGATTTTTAGACAAACAAATGCACTTACCACCCCATTTGTTTTCAATCAAGTCCACAACGTGATTTACCATTTGGCCTCACACTGTTTGTAGAAGGCAGAAGAAAGCCTGAAGGCCACAGAAAAACAAATTTTTTTTTTTTTTTTGTGGTGGTGTTAGCTTAAATACTCAATGAAGTTTGGCCTGAGTATTTTTAAGCGAAGGTACATTGCAGAAGACAGTATTTAAAGAGAGAATTATTTGTCTTTATAGTGTAAAGCTGGTGTGACGGAAGACCAAAGAAATACCTGATTTGGAACTGTAGATTGACATTTTATTGTTAATACTAATACTTGAAGATGTGATATAGTATATTTAAGGTATACTAGTAAATATTTTTTAAAAAATCTGAAGTTAGCCTAATTGACAAAATCTGCCTGTTTTTAACTTAAACATGTGTGCTTTGTTACTGACCATTCCTGTAAATTCCTAGAACTCAGTACAATAGCATGTTTTGGTTGACAGCTGACCTATGCTGATGCTTAGCACTCTATTCTCCTGTACTTGTTGCTCTTTAAGATTTTTCTCTCTCCATAGTGAGAATTTAGCAACTCACAAATATTGTCCTATTGGTGTTGATACTATTTATTATAAAACAATTTTGTTTGCTGAATTTAATAAATTATTAATTCTACAAAGAATGCTGTCAATATGATCATGAGTACCTTCTCTTCAGATCTGTACAGTCCTTTTGGTCAAGTTCTTCACTTCTCTTTTCATCTCATCGTAGCATTTAAGAACAGAACCACTGACAGATACGGTCAGAAAAGAAAAGCTGGATGTCTACCCTGCTGTTGTGCTCCTGCCAACCCTTCCCACTAAGGCTGCTGGATGTTATGCAAATAACTTAAGTTCCTTCCACACAGCTACAAAGACTTCCTTCTGAGCTCAATACAGCAGCTGGTTTGTTAGCCACAGTTACAGTTCTTTAATATGGAATGATTCCAAGTTTCCTGGGGACCTGGATCCATGCCCGCAAAGGATCCTCTGCCAGTAGCAGAGCAATGAATAAGAACTGTACTATGGACTATCCTGTCAAAAGGAGGCTGCTTGGTAACGCTGCTTCATGTCAGCCTTGATAGATGGAAATGAATTATTTAAGAAGTCTTTCTGTGATCATTTTGTTGATCAAGACTTTGGAAATCTGCCCCTATTATTATATAATGTTATCATCCTAAAAAGAATGCATAATTTGGATGAAAGCATTAATCTCTACTATTTATCAAGATGACAATTCTATAAACCATGACTCTCAAGCTCTACTAATCTTAAAAAATGGGAAGTGCAATTTGATAAAACAGGAGTATGGGCAGGAATAATATGCCAGAAGCTGAAGATCAGACATTTAATTTACATTCAATTGATTCTACACAGCACCTTCTGTGTGCTCAGAGTTGGGTTAGTTTCCACTCTTCAAAGAAACACATGGTAGGGTAGTAGTGTTACGTACTTTACCAGTATAGCAGGGTAGCAGTTACACAACAGCTACTTTATGGGAATCCAAAGTCTGCAAGAAAATTCTGCCTTTAGGCCCACAGTTTTAAGTGCAATGAAAAAGAACAGTGCAAAGGAGAAAGGAACACAGCTCGTAAACTGCCTACATTTTCACAAGTTCTGGACCAGATAATACACTGAACAAACCTGTCACATGGTATCATTTCCTAAAACTAAGGTTGCCACTAGAAAAAAAATGTAGGTAACTTTTGAAAAAGAGAAAGATCATATAAAAAAAAAGGTTTTAATGCAAGGTCAAACTTGTTTCAGTTTGCTTATTTTTAAAAACAGACCACATCAGGAAATGTTTTTAGATTTCTATATTTTCAGTATATATATAGCAGCATTTATTTCTTAATGATTCCTAAATCACAACTATCCAATTTTCAGAAGCAAAATGAGGGCTATGCCTGGTTTTCAAGCCATGCTACTCATTTGCGTGCCCAAGCCAGAAAATGCTGGTGACACTGAATTGTGGTATCATATCATATGACAGTCGATTATGATGTCACGTGGGAGAATTATTACTGCAGACAGGAGTACGGAAGAGGAAAATAAGTTCTTCATGCATTTGTTTTCATGCAAATGTCTTTAGAAAACCATGATATTCAATATAATTGTCTTTAAATTGAATATTTTTTCAAAGTTTCCATGAGGCACAGTGAATATTAAAGGATAGCACTAACTATAATTGAGCCACTTATTCAGATTGCAGCTGTGGAAAATGGATTGGAAATAATACAATGAAGAAATTATGAGCACAGCTCATGAAAAAAAATGGTTCAAATTATTATACGTCAAATTTACAATTAAAGCTATAACCACTACAGTATAAATGGTTACTTATCACATGCATATTTCAGATACTTGATTAATATGCAGACATCGGCAAGAAACAGAAGGAGGATGGGAAGCCCCCCATTTGAGTAATGCAAATACATATGAGCTGCCGTGCAGTGAATATTTGTTGCACACTTCCCTAGTCATGCTGTATTTCTTCACATTTACAGTCTTTGCTTGCAAGAGCAAGCAAGTAAGAGTAGAAACTGAAAAGAATCCTTTGTTGAAATGACATAGTTACAGAAATGTATCTACAGAATAATCCACCAACAATTATACCACAGCTTAGCTGATTTGGGGATTTGCTGGAAGGAGCTATACCCAAGAGTGACAACAGCCTACATGATTCTCAGTGCTCATGTAAGACCATTATATTTCTCACCAAAACAGTGGAATTGCACTAGTTTGGGACTGGTGCAAGATTTGGAGTTAAAAAAAAATACTTAAAAATTCATATTCTGTTCTTCAGATACGGTTCTGTCCTGGTTTCACCTGGGAAAGAGATAATTTTCTTCCCAGTAGCTGCCACATTTGGGATTTAGAATGGCATTTGGTATGTGAAGAATGTTGATAATACACTGATGTTATTAGTTGTTGCTAAGAGATGAAGGACTTTTTTTCAGCTTCCCAGATTTTGCTAATGTACAGGTGCAAGAAGCTGGGAGGAATATAATCAGTACAGTTGACCCAGACTGGCCAAAGGAAGTATTCCATACTACAGACACGGTGCTCCATTTATGTTGGGGAGCCAGCTGGTGGACAGCACAATCTCTCTCTTGGGAAATCGTGGTTCTGAGATCACTGCTTGGGATCGTTCCGTGATCACTGCTTGGGAAGGGCTGTATCAGTTGTCAGGTGGTGAAAAATTGTGCATAATTTGTTTTGTATATTCTATTATAATTATATATTTTTAATTATTGTTGTTGTTATAAATGTTGTTTATTATTATTATTATCTTTTCCTTTTCTGTCCTAGTAAACTGTCTTTATCTCAACCCACGAGTTTTCCTTTCTTTTAAATTCACTCTCCAATCCCACTTGGGAGGCGAAAGAGTGAGCAAGTGGCTGCGTGGTTGGTGACTAGGGTTAAACTGTAACAGGTTCCCTTTTCCAACAAAAGAAAACAGCAGATACACGTAAATATTGAGACAGAGATGCAACTCAATTTTGGAGCAATGGGTCTTCAGAACAGAACATTGAATTCAACAGCTGTTCGGTGCTGTTCAATGAAAGCTGTTTTGTTCTTAAGAAATAGAGACCTCCAATCATAACTGCTCCCCTTCACTCACAGGCTGATCTCATCATCATCTACAAGAATAACTGTATGATCTCTAACAGCAAAAACCAGAACCCTCAAAAATGTTAGACTTGTGTTTGTCTTATGCTCAAGATCCCCCACCTGTCATCTCAGCTTTTCCAGATAAAATAATTTAATAAATCACACCTTCCAACTACTAAATACTAAGCTCACTACTACTAATTGATTTTGGTTTGTTTTTTTTTTTTTAATATACTGTGGCCATTTATTAAAAAGAACTAAAAAAGCAGTTACACAATATATCCTTTCTTTGGTGTAACTCATTATACCAAAGAATACCTATCACAAAGTTCCAGTAGCTTCTCTTTAGCGTATCTTCTATTACTTACCCCGAATATTCGCTCCTACACATTATATCTCAGTTCATGCTTTGTTTCATTAAAAAACACTGTTTAAGTTTTTAATCAAGCAACCTAGGTTACCTCTCAGGGAATATCAACGTTTTATATAGCGCTGTTACTGACTATATCATTACTGTCACTGATTTTAAACTTACTGTTAGAAATCACATTCTGTTATGGAAAAATATGTTCAGATAAATTTGTGACTGAGTCTTTTAGCATTGCATTTCCTTAGAATATTGACACCTATATTCTATTGTTCCATTAGCACAAGTTTTGACACCGAGATGCATTAAGGCTAATTCGATTTCCAGAACAAACTGGATACCCTCCTATTCTTACAGCTCTATTATAAACAGTTCAATTATGCAGCCTATTCAGAGTTTAACTACAAAACCGGAATTGAAGTTATATCTTGTTCAGGTTGAACCATGTAAAGTATCAGAGTGAAAACACAATTACGTTGAAATTAGTAGCAAAACCATCACTGACACACACACACACACAGAATCTTTCTTTCTTACTCTTCCAATTCAGTTCAGTTATTTTTAACTGAAATTATGGAACCTGACAAAACACAGTAAAGCCTACAACATAATGAGGTAAAAAGGAAACATCTTAACGTGAAATTCTTAGACCAAGGAATTTTTCTTCAGGGAAGGACTGAAAAAAACATCTGCAAGCACTGATGACTTACTATCCCATGAGAGAGAGGAAAAAACCAAAACAAAATAAAAAACTAAAAAAAACCCTCCTCATAGATTATTATTAACCAGTACCATTTTTTGGCAGTCTTTACAAATTGCAAGTAGAAACTATATACCTGTCAGTCAAGTTATTGTATCAGTGCAAATTTTAAATAAACAGAATGCAAACGGTCTTTGTTTCCTTTCATTCTTTCCATTCATGAATCTAGGTGTCAAAGGGCAGCATAACAAAAAACAATTCTACTTACTGAGCACTGAATAATCTGTTTTCTACAAGAAGGCTAAAATGACATCTAGAACATAATTTACATGCATGCACATTATCTCTTCAGGACAGAAAGAAGCATGGCAGACTGAATGACTCTAAATCATTTTCCTACCTTAAGGCATTTAAATGCCCTTATCTCTGTGCCTCCAACACTTCATAGTAATTACAACTTCCTCGTAAATATATTTATCCTTAAAATACTGATGATACAGAATTTTAATTCCAGTTTCATCTTTGAGAAGGAAGTCTTCAACACGTAGATACAAGTATGTGATAAACAAGATTCATACAAAGACATATCAGTCAGCAGATTCAGCATCTGTAAACCAACTAGCAGAAGATTATACAGTATATTGAGAAAGGAACATACTACATGTGCTTCATAACTTTTTACCTTCAAGTTGTTAAGACACAAATACTAAGAATGCTAAGTTTTTTATGTAGTCCTTATAAATACTGGCAGAAACAAAAAGCAACTGAGTAATTTATAAGACATAATGGAAGTGTATTCCATTATTTTAAAACAATGAAAAGAACAGAATCAGTCACATTAGAAATTATCTTTTTTATTATAATTCTAGCTCAGTGCGCAAAACGGTTATTGAAATTCCAATGGAAAAGCACTCTGCTCAAGAGCAGGCATAGAGAAAACCAAAGGGAAAAAAAAAAACAAAACAAAACAAACAATGCACAGAATATTAAGAAATGTCTTGTCCATTTTATAAAAAAAAAAATAGTAACACTAAGAACTTCAGCCCTCACAATATATAACAAATTACTACAGATGGAACAATGTGATAGAAAAATTTGAAGTAGTTAAATAACATTATCTATACTTGTTACTCTACAAAAATTTATAACTTCAGGAACAGATAGTGATTTCTAACAGAAAAATACGTTTAGATAAATTTCTGACTGAATGTGTTAGCAGCGTATTTTATCAAGAAACTATCTCAAATATTTTTGGGGGGATATGTATGTAAGGTTGTTTTCACATACTGCATAAAATTGCTTTTAATTATTCTTTAAAAAGTTAAGACTGTTGTAGTTTGCGCTTCCTGGGGTATCTGAAGAAATTATTTTTACAGGTTGATCGGAAAGGAGAGATGTACTATCATTTTTGCTGTTATTTCACATTCAGAGGTAGAAATCTGGAAGTATGTTCAGAGTCTGCACTGGAGTTGAATAAGGAGTCAAGTACTGGAAGAGGATAAATTGTTCAGTAAGGAGAGAATAAGATTGCAAGCTTTGACTTTTCAGAGTCAATATGTCACAAAAATTCCTAAGAGGCAATTCCACTTTTCGTAAGTCTACTACAGTGAGTCCCAAAACAAAGCTTTTTCATCCACTCAGTGAAAAGATGCAACAATAAATCTATTAAACAGCTGAGGCTGCTATTCCACAAAGCAGGTTTCAGATTCTGGCACAGTACTCAAGAGAGCTTTTGAATTGTACAAAGCCATTTTTAGCCAGAACAAGAAAGTTATTTTCTATGTTTCTATTATAACTGTGTTTCATAGTGAAATGCTGCTTCAGGCAGGAGCAGAGATTAAGCCTGCCATGTTCACTGTGGAGAGGTCAGACTATTTGCGCTGTCCTAAGCATGCACTTGGATTCCATGGTATGAGCTCACAAACATACATCGGACATTATCTCCAGAGATCAAATTCCTCAAAACAGCAAAACACTTCGCACTGGAACAATAATGCTACTTCCACCAGAAACCCTCTCTCCAATTGAGACAGTGTGAGACATACCGAATGTGACTTTTAAGAGCATCTAATTTTTTGAAGTAGAAAGAGCGAGCCCCCTTAAAGCAGAAGACACACCCATTACATCTATCAGGGAAAGAGATAGCCAAAGACAGTGCATGGATTTTAATAATGGGGACACAACAGCTTGAGTTTGAGAAACAAACTACCTATTCCATTCCAAAAAACTTCTGTTTTGACAATTTACCATCAGTAAGACTGTTAGTGCCCAACGGAAACAGGCACTCCAAATGGATTCAATGGTATAAAATGCAAGGACTAAGTGATAACTGAGAAAAAGGTTGCACTGTTGTTCTGCTTATGTTCACGAGAAATGGGTATGTCATCTTACAAGTCTCCATATACTTACTTGCAGCAGATCTTGCTGGTTAAAAATAATCAGATTTTTGCATGTAAGGCATATGCACAAGAATACACTTTACAGATAAACCCTCAACGGTCCACCTGTGTAAAGTTTTGGGTACAGCAAAACACCTGGATATGACATTAATACTCAGTGCCTACAAAATTACACTATTTTATTACACATACTGTTTTATCACATTTCCTGTTGTATGTAGATAGTTGAGACAAAAGATTTGAGAAATTTTGCTAAACATAGTTTTCATTTAGATTTGTCCTCATATTACCCCGCAATATCAAAGACGAGTTTTCCTGTAACAACGCTATCTGGTGATACTCAAGTCGCTCTACCACAGGACTCCAACTTCTGTATCTATTAAAAAGGCTCACACAAAGTTAATTGTTCCAACTTCTTTTAGGAAAAAATATTATTCCAGAAAAACACTATTTGGGTGATGCTCTAGAGAACTCCTATAGACAGGCCTTACAACTGTAGGCATGTGACAGCAGAGGGTCCTCCTCCAGCTCCTACCCTATCATGTAACTAGGCAAATCACAAATGCACTATACAGCCTCTCTGCGTATCATAGAATCATAGAATGGTTAGGGTTGGAAGGGACCTTCAAAGGTCATCTAGTCCAACCCCCCTGCAAGGAGCAGGGACATCTCCAACTAGATCAGGTTGCTCAGAGCCTCATCCAACCTGGCCTTGAATGTTTCCAGGGATGGGGCATCCACCACCTCTCTGGGCAACCTGTTCCAGTGTTCTATAACTCGCATCGTAAAAAATTTCTTCCTAATATCCAATCTAAATCTACCTCCCTCTATTTTAAAACCATCACCCCTTGTCCTATCACAAGAGGCCCTACTAAACAGCCTCTCCCCATCTTTCTTGTAGGCCCCCTTGAGGTACTGGAAGACCGCTATCAGGTCTCCCCGGAGCCTCCTCTTCTCCAGGCTGAACAGCCCCAACTCTCTCAGCCTGTCCTCATAGGAGAGGTGCTCCAGCCCTCTTATCATCTTTCTGGCCCTCCTCTGGACCCTCTCCAACTGGTCCACATCCTTCTTATGTTGGGGGCTCCAGAACTGGACACAGTACTCCAGGTGGGGTCTCACCAGGGCAGAGTAGAGGGGCAAAATCACCTCCCTCGACCTGCTGGCCACGCTTCTCTTGATGCAGCCCAGGATGCGGTTGGCCTTCTGGGCCGCAAGGGCGCATTGCTGGTTCACGTTGAGCTTCCCGTCCACCAGCACTCCCAAGTCCTTCTCCTCAGGGCTGCTCTCAATCCATTCCCCGCCCAGCCTCTATTTGTGCCTGGGATTGCCACGACCCAGGTGCAGGACCTTGCACTTGGCCTGGTTGAACTCCATGAGGTTGGCACGGGCCCACCTCTCCAGCCTGTCAAGGTCCCTCTGGATGGCTTCCCTCCCTTCCAGCATGTTGACGGCACCACACAGCTTGGTGTCATCGAACTTGCTGAGGGTGCACCCTATCCCACTGTCCATGTCGCTGACAAAGATGTTGAACAGGGCCGGGCCCAACACGGACCCCTGAGGGACGCCACTCGTGACTGGTCTCCACTTGGACATCAAGCCATTGACAACCACTCTCTGAGTGCGGCCATCCAGCCAACTCCTTATCCACCGAGTGGTCCGTCCATCAAACCCATGCCTCTCCAGTTTAGAGAGAAGGATGTCGTGCGGGACAGTGTTAAATGCCTTGCACAAGTCCAGGTAGATGATATCCGTTGCTTGTCCCTTGTCCACCGATGCTGTCACCCCATCACAGAAGGCCACCAAATTGGTCAGGCACGATCTGCCCTTGGTGAAGCCATGTTGGCTGTCACCAACCACCTCCTTGCTCTCCATGTGCCTTAGCATGGTTTCCAGGAGAATCTGCTCCATGACCTTGCCAGGCACAGAGGTGAGGCTGACCGGCCTGTAGTTGCCCAGGTCCTCCTTGTTCTCCTTTTTAAAAATGGGGGTTATGTTCCCTCTCTTCCAGTCATCGGGGACCTCACCAGACTGCCATGACTTCTCAAATACGATGGCCAGTGGCTTGGCAACTTCATCTACCAGTTCCCTCAGGACCCGCGGATGCACTTCATCAGGTCCCACGGACTTGTGCACCTTCAGGTTCCTCAGATGTTCCCAAACCTGCTCTTCGAGTACAGTGAGTGGTTCTTCATCCTCCCAGTCCCTGCTTGTGCCTTCCACAGTTTAGGCGTTGAGACAAGAGCCCTTATTGGTGAAGACTGAGGCAAAAAAGTCATTGAGCACCTCAGAGTTCTCCATGTCCCGGGTAATCAGGACACCCGTTTCCTTCCGGAGGAGGCCTACATTCTCCTTGGACCTCTATATACAGCATCATCCAGTGATTCCTCAGACATTCCATAGTTTCCCAATGAAATGCACAAAGGCAACATGCTGATTCCCTTCCCTTCTTCTGATAGACCTATTGCATTCACCTGACATTTCCAACCACCACCTGGCACTGAACAACACTGTTTGGGCAAAAAGCACCTCTGAGACAGCCAGCCTAGAGGTCAGTCGTTCTACAGCTTCATATTTCTATTACCTAGTTCTCACCAATAAGTATGTACAAAAATGAACACAGTGTTTCTTCAAATTTTTCCGAGTGTTGCTCCTGTTAAAAGTCTTGTCTCTGTGCCATCCTGACCAGCCATATTCCTCCAGCAGGGATGAAAATAGCCTTTAATTACTAAATACAACTGCAGACATTCAATTACACATTCTTTAAGAGCTGAGCTGCTGCACCTAACACTACTTTTTCTAACACTTTGCAACCTCTGGGTAAAAAGGGAATAACAAAGTAGATAAATGTAGTTTTAGGAGTCCAAGTTAGTTCACTTCTTAGTGGAAAAAAAAAAAAAAGAAAAAGAGCTTAAATCCACTTCATTGTTAAACCGATGGACAACTTGAATAATCTCACTCATCACAAAAGTTCAAAACAATGAAAAAAAAACTGTAAAAGAACACTATACTCACTAACTAATAGAAACATTGAACACTGCCTATGACAATAGATCGAGTGCTCAAAAACTGAAAACATTCTAGTCTGGAAAAGATCTAAACTATTCACAGTAGGAAGAGAGTATAGAGGTGCATTTTTATGGAAACTGGTTAAGTTTGACCTTTGTTCTTTATTAACTGGCACAAACTATGAGGATTACCTCATAGTTAT
The DNA here is from genome assembly GCF_036417535.1 of Chlamydotis macqueenii. Classification (NCBI taxonomy): domain Eukaryota; kingdom Metazoa; phylum Chordata; class Aves; order Otidiformes; family Otididae; genus Chlamydotis; species Chlamydotis macqueenii. The sequence continues at coordinate 97,187,077 of NC_141558.1, read as the reverse complement.
AAACTAGTAATATTACTGGCCAGTTTTCTGAATCTTTCAAACTGACTGGGGTTCTGCAGATGTCAGCAAGTAACTTCTCATGTACTTTTGCATTGCTTTAGAGCTCTAAAGTGTTATTACACATCACTGCACATCAAGATCTTCTGAAGATGTTATGCTTTGAGAATAGAGATTTCATTTTTTTCTGTCCTTTCTCTCTGAATCAAAAGAGCAGAAATTCCATATATAAATACAATACGTTAAATTGATGGTCACCAAAATATACTTAATTCATAGAGTCTTACTAGATAAAAACAATTTTGTTCTTAATTTTACAATGTAAATTTGGAAAGCAGATTCCATAATATTAAAAAAACCCCACATTAAATATCTTGGTAGTTACCAAATAACTTTGTAATTTGTGTCCACATGCATTTGAACCTGGACCACCTGGCACTGAACAACACAGCTTGTGCAAACAAGTGCCTCTCTGAGAGTCAACCTATAGACCACTTGTTCTACAGCTTTGTAGAGTCAATTCTTTTTTGATGAATAAAACCTTTTCACATAATTCTAAACATAAACAGAAGAACAGTAGCTGGAGTGGGATAGTTGCTAGCAGAATATTGTTCTTCATTTTTCAGCAGCCCAAATTCAGTGCAACTTGATAGCAATAAAAAGTCATTGCCATCTGTTCAGTGATCATTTGATATCTTATCAAGAATCAAATTGCTGTGAAGCTAAAAAATTTGTTATCAGTGAGAATTAAAAGGGTCGTAACAGAAAATAATTTTGGTTAAAGTTTTACGTAAACTTTATAGAACACTTCCTTCCACTCCTCCCTCAAAACCAAAACAAAACCAAAAACCCCCAGTAGGATAGCTTAATCACTGCTCTACAGTTTTGATTTAGTTTGTTAGGTTAAAGCACGTCAGACAATTTTCTGGAATTGTCCTGCTGAGCTAATGTGCGAAAAAAACCTGTAGTCCACTGTAGGCAAGCATGGGGCATGTTAATTATAAATTCACATTCATCTGTAATGGTTTGCTTTTATAGGGCCAATTTTGTTTTAACTCTTGCTTTTAAAATTCTGATTACATAATACCCCATCCAATAATTCAGGCACTAAATTTTATATTTGATTTATCAAGTTCTGCTCCTTATGTAAATGAAAATATTCAAATAGGAGGCTATAATTAACCGATCCAAAGTGTTCACACACAGGCACAGCAGTGCAGTGTACGCGTTGTAAAATATCTGCTTCTGAATTTCATTATTGGCCTTGACTTAGCACAAAGTTTCTGGTCAGCCAATAAACTGTATACCATTCATAAAGACTGCACATTTCTGGAACTGTGTCTTCACCTGGTGTCAGAGCATGTCTCCCTCTCTTTTGCAGCCTATGTGCATTACAGAAACTATAGATTTATTTCAAAATCAGAACTTACAAAGGAACAATCACATTTGCTAGGTTTCTGACTCTTAGAAAGCTTGTATTAGATTTTAAGATAAACCACACATTTGACATACAAGTTAAGTAAATGGCATTCCTTCTCCTTCCCAATGCTTACTCATCTACTTTATCAGTAAAATCCACAGATTATTCTTTCACAAAATCCAGGACATCATCAAATAAATCCTATTTTCTTTATAAGCTAGAGAAATGTTTCCCTCTAAACTGAATTCTGACTGCATATTTGTCAACAAATTATAAATTGCTTACAAAAGATCTCAGCTATTTGTGTCAACATTATGTATGACCCTTTAAGAAAAGTATCCTTATCTAGGGCAAATCATAATGCAAATGATTTTAAAGGATTTTCTACAGAATCTGCTCAGACTGCTTTTAGGCATTTTTAAACAAGTAAATATACATGAGAATAAAAAACCACAAACAATCAAGGCAATTAAAGATGCACTAAAATATCCATACAATAAGGTAATGTGAATTTCTACTGGCTTGAATAAAGTATGATCAGCACTCTTGCAATGCAAAAGGCCATAAAATCAAAATAGTCATCGACTTACTAACCATCAGTTGTGCTAAATTATTCTTTTGCTTAAAAAAAAAAATAACAAAGCACACAACCCCAAAGATACCCAGAATTTTAATAAATACTAAAGCATCCTTGCAAGTGTATAGTTCACGTTGAATTTTTTCCAGTCGAACTGTATAGGAGCAAATTTTTGCACATGTTCAAGGCCGCGCTCCTCAACATGGACACTCACACTACAGTATGTGCATAAAGTAAGTAAAAATATTTTTGCATACACATGCATCCATACTCTCAATTAATCTGTAAGTCCATGTTAACAATGATTTTGCAAAAAAAAAAAAAGTATAAGTAGTTTTTAATACCATCTTTAAAGTTAAATACAATCTCAAATTTTCTCTTATCTTCTTTAACCGCTCTGAACACTGTTTTTTAGGCTTAAATGGAACTAAGCAGAGATTTTTATAGACTCAATAAGGTATCTAGGAGTAAAAACACCTGTTCTTCCTAGGGGATAAATAGCTTTCTGAAAATGCAGACTAAATTTCTGGTCAACAGTTTTGATTTTACATAAAGCAAGATTTTCCTCACTCGCCCCTTAGCTAGAGAACTATGTCAAAATAAAATGCTTAAGCAGCTATCTGGGCCAAAACAGAGGAGTGAAAACCATATTTAGAAGCCATATTTAGAAAAATTAAAAGGCTACTTGCACTTCAGAAGGCTTGATTACATGAGGCCTGCACTGGCAGTGACACAAATTTAAATTAGTAAATTGTAGCAGACTGCTCTGAGAATGAGGGTGCGGGGGACACCCGCTAAAACTATGTTTTAAGGAATCATGTCATTCTGCTTAAAAGAAGGTTACACAGTTTCACTCTTATTTCTCTTATTACTCTTATTCAGGAATCCACTCATATTTTCTATCCAAAATGTGAAGTCTTGAGGGAAAAACAGTGCCAAAGTCTCATGAATTGCTGTTTCAGCATATACCATCCTTTCATCATGACATTAACTAGGCTGCGCACGTTTCACTAGGAAGATTTCATTACGCAAATTTATATTTACAAAACAAATAGCATATATATGTTTTTCCTTCCATTCTAAGGATTTGTTAAACTTTCCATAAAAGTGATGGTGTGCATCTGTATGCCATGTTTGCTGCATACACTAGGAATTCTTTGCCTCTCATGATGTAGCTCCCATCTGTATTTATTCCAGTGTTTTCCTTCTAAATACAGGAGTCTTACAGTCTTCCATTTTTATCTCACATGTTGACAATGTGAGATTGTCTTAACTTCCTCTTTTCTCTATTCACATATACTAGGAATCATGTATTCCTCAAATCACATCCAATTCATACAACATTGCCCTTCTCAGTTCATACTTGTATCATCCTCCTCTCAAGGAGCACATGTCAGATAGTTTACGTGTCTTAGGACCATAATACACTTAGGTCTGGAATGAGAGTGTTCACAGCTACTAGTTCTTCAGGCATAGCTATTCAGAATGTAAACGGGCCAATAAGGTAAATTAAGATGCCAGGCAAAGTTAGGATGGTAATGGTTGTCATCAACCATTTATTTAATTTGCAGGCAATCACAGATAGGGCAAAAGCTAGCAGATTTGCTAATCATCAGCCAAAAGCTGCCACAGGTTCACACTACCTTCTTTGTTTTCCACCAAAATCAACTGATTGCTGCTCAATGATGCCTAAAACTATCCTGAAAAACTCAGATTTCATCTGATCCCTTGTTGAAAATCATCTGGTATCAAGAAGTGATCTGTCTGGTCCTGGCAATTTCAGCCTCCTATAACATCCTGAAATCAAAAGAAACAGGTCACTGTCTTCCCCCAAACCCATTTCTTCCTCTTTTAGAAATATACTTTTCCTAGACCTTTCCAAGGTCTACTAATGTGACAAAAGTTCAGTTTTCCAACACAGCATTTAAGCTCAGTTGATTTTAAAAGCATGTCTCTGTTCTAGCCCTCTTATCTGGAAATATTCACCTCAGGTTCTATTTAATTCTACAGCTTTACTGTTAATTTCCTCATTGAATGCTTTGTTGTCTTTGATGTCACTACTGTTCCTCTACTGCTGCTTCCTTTATCTCAGTGTTTTTTCCTTCTTATTAATATCTTCCTAAAGTATCATTCAGTCCTTTCTATTCTACCAAGACATATCTATGTGGTATCCAATACAGTCAGATGAGACACTGTACAACATAACTAGCATCAGTCACCTTATTTTCCTTTATCCTTCCTTTCAGGAGAATAAGGAAGCTATGGGATTTTTAAAATGTCCACTATGATGTATGATTATTTAAACGTTGTTTATTTTCCTTTGAATAAGGATCTGTACCAACACTCAAGAGTTACAACTAGGCATTACACTTAGGTGCTACTCCATCCATTCATTTCCTGTCAAAACTAAGGCAAAACAAATATGTACTTCAACATGTCCTTAAAGTCAGCAAATTATCTACTTCGAACAATAGCCTAGAGACTATTCCAAGGAACAAAGCCCCTCAGCGAACACTCTGTCAGCAACTCTCCTTCAATTACAAAAAAAACCCACAAGCCTAGTGAGAAAATGAGTAAACACAATTAAGATCTTAAAGATGACAAATTACACATTTTTTGTAGAGAAATGAGATATTATTATGAAAAATAGGATGTATAGTAGCCCTATGGTACTATAGAATACATTTTTAAACTAGAATTATTATTTTAAAATCTATGTGAACTTATCTGATATTATTTTTAGAGGAAACACAACACAATTATTTATCCTTTGCTATATATGTTTTTAAAATATTTCAGAAACTGATTAAAGCTCTTGAAAGTGTTCAATTAATCTTTGAGTTAAAACACTGAGATTACTATGCAAAAACCTCAAAGATGCATATTGAAGCCACAAAACAACTTGAACAAATGGAACATGCATGAAGAAGAAAAATTGTACCACCTGTATTAAGAGAATAACTGAAATAACTGTTCTTGACCAAGGTACTTTATGACTGCAAGAACTTATCTTGAAGACGAAATGGGAATGCCACATTATTTTGCCACATCTTCCTGGAAATCTGCATTTCATAAAAGGAGTAATGCGTTAACTGGAGTTAGTTTTTTCTTGCTAAGACACTTCAAAAATACCTTTTAATAATAAGGACTAGACTTAGTGTTCCAGTCAAAACAATTCTTCCACTGATTGAATCAAAGTGGGGCACTCTCTATGCTTACTAATAAAACTCTTAATGAAAGACTCATGAGTCCATCAGTTATTCCACTACAATAACGTGGAAGTTCTAAAATATTTGGAACTAAGCCAAGTATTATTGCTTCCCAACAAATGGCAGTTAGCTAGAACTAACAGAATTAGTCATAGCAAGAGGTAGCAAACCAATTTGTTAGTCTTTGCAGAAAATTAAAAGCAAATCTTTAGTCACATTTCCTCAGGTAAAACACTCTCTCTTCCCCTTTTGCCTAGTTTGACACCTCCTCCTCGCTCCCACCACCCAGTTTCAGATGAAAGTGTCTTTATTTGAATGGACTTAGTCTAATACCCATTGCACGCAAGATGTAACTTTGGTGCATGCAGGAACCACTCAAGGGAGAATTTTAGAAAGAAATAGTTCTTTACATTTGTGTTTTGTCCAGTAAGATAATTTCCTCTCAAGTCTGTACAAGCAGCTAATGTTATGGCTGCCATAAGGCCACGCACTTTGTCAGATATACCTGTCAGCTCATCTGGAGGTAAAGAAATGAGTGCATCTAATTCCCTCTCAAGTACTTAAGAGACTAGAACAAGTTAGTTAACTTCTAAAAAATACATTGGTATTTTAATATTGTCCTAAAACATTATTAGAACTGACTTTCTGGTTAGACAAAAGTAATTAAAGGCTGCAAAAAAAAAAAAAACGAAAACCACCCACGTCATCTTAATGCAAAAGTTCTTCTCATATTTGGTCCTCAAACAAGGTATGACTTGAATTAGTTTTTGCTGAATCTCTTTTAATTTTTAATAAATTTTAATAAACCTAATTTTTAAAGCAAGTATCAACAATAACATTTGTAACTAAGTTAGAAAAATGCACATTACTAAAAAAAAAAAAATCACAAAAATAGAATGCAATTTACTGATATACAATTAATTGTTCCTACCCACACAATGCCTCTACCTTAGAATGAGATAGAATTCAATACACCATGCAAACTGCTTTGCACATAAAAAAGTTCAGTAAAACTACTACAGTAGGATATTGCGCTTAAGCTAAACAAGACAGGCATTATTTCCATCAAACTCTATAGAACCCCAGTGAGTGTGAAGTGACTGCAGAAAGAGTACACATTAACATAAAAATTCTGATTCTACTGGAGAAAGGCAGCTTTGTGAAAAACTGTAGAACTGAAGCACAAATACAGAAAAAATTATCCAGAGCAGCAACACAGTAAACATCTTCCTACCCTGAAATACTCTGAGAAGGAATTGAATTTGAGTTTGGTTTTTGTTGGTGGTGTTTGTGTTGGGTTTTGTGGGGTTTGGATTTTTTTTGTGTGTGTGTGGTTTGAGGTGGGGGGAGTGTTTGGGGTTGTTTTTTTTTTTTTTATAGAAAAAAAAGTTGGTTTATTAATTAAAAAAAAAAAGTACAGTCTGTCCAGTATACAGCTTGTTTTCTAAGCAACATTTATAACTATGTATTCCTGCTGTGTTGCAATATCACTCAGATTCCAGTAAGAAATAAGTTCTCACTTCTCTGTTTAATAGAGGGAAGTAAATTAAATCTTACTGCAACAAGTCTACACAATGAAACCTCTGCAATCAACATCCCAGTAAAATATCAAAACTACTGAGCAACTGGCTACTCTGAAGCAGGGAGGCATCCAGAGTAAAGTTTGCAGATCTCCACTTCATCCTCACCAAACGGAGAAATACTTAGAAACCATATTATTCACATAACAGAAAAAAAAAAATACTTCTTCCCAGTTCTAGCTATCATCAACATCTAGTAATTGTAGACAAGACAACAGAAGTAGATCCTGATTCTGGGCAATGGATGTATAGACAGTACTTTTCTGGAAGTGTTTGCTCCCAGAGAAGGAATGAATAAGACTTGACAGACCACATATGTGGTCAACTGAGAGATTTTTTTTTTTTTTTAAACATGAATCAGTATCAAAATCAGATGTCTTCTGATTCAATTAATAAGTAGATTTCATAACAATTTAATAAAGAAAGTAGCATGTATGTTACAGAATAAATTAAGTGTGAATGATATGCTGCAAAGATTCGTCCATAGAATACATACAGACACTTCTGTCCTTTAAGGGCAGCTTTTGTAACGGAGCACAAGAAATAAAAGTGCTCAAACAAAAACAACCACTTACCCCCAATCCATTATACAGATAGCCTTCATAGAAGGTATGGGGTACCAATAAGTCCTCCTTCCATGCTATGAAACAGGGGCAAATTACAATATTATGTAATTTAAACATAAATAGAGAGACATCTGTTTACACTGTGCTTAACTCTACTTCTGCTAACTACAGAAGAAAATACAAGTAAAAAAAAACTATTTTAGTAAAATCTTCACGGAGCAGTATGCCCAACACAGCTGGGCAGTTATTGAGTTGAATACTTAAGAGAAATGTTTCATGTAAAAAGGACACAGCATCACGGTGGTAACATTTGAATCAAAATGATGGGGGTTGCTGTCTGCATGCAAATCAGCATGGTTATCGGGGTTGAAAGGAGACAGTTAAGTACATTCTCGTTAAAGCTGACCCTTAGAAGTTGGAAAGAGCAATTAAAAAAAAGAAAAAAAATCTGTCAGTTAAAAAACTTAAGTTATATGTTAACAGTCCAGGCATGGAGTAGGGAGAAGGAGGGAAAAAGAGGAAGAAGAAAGTGTATCAACTATAAGAAGAACTGCTAGAGAAAATATTTTTGATAGGACTAGACAATTAAATTAAGCACTACCAATTAATTCTAACTAAAATTATTATTTACTTACCAGTGTTTCGCTCTACCTCTAAGTCTACACAACATCAAAAACAAATCAGTTTTGCAGTCCTTCTTCTACCCTCAGCAAGACTGGATTGCTTGATCCCTCAGGCTAGGAAGCATATGAACCCATATACCTACAATACATACCAGATACAATGCATGCATCAGCAGGGGCAGGAAGTTTGCATGTGCTAACTGAGCTCAGTTCTCTTCTCCTCTCTTTAGCAACTATGTGGATCATGTGCACATAACCTTGTGGCTTAACAGAAGCAAAAGGAAGAGAGGCTGTTGGACAATTATTTTATTAATTTAGGGAAGAGAGAAGAGACAGGGGACAGTATTGGATTAGTCAGTAAAACAAAGAGAACAGAAGAGTATAAGAAAGTTCCAGAAAATTAAGCATGTGGGCAATGAGGGGCACATAGAAGAATGGATGCCCCAATAGAATGGATGTCCCTCTATCACCAGCCTCTCATCACCCATCCACTGAGCTTTTGGCAGACACTGTGGGGTTAATACGAGGGACTGATTTTTCTGGCACAAGAAATAAAAAGAACTTCAGAGTTTAGTTAAGATTTATTGATATTTCACTCAGCATCAAAGTAATAGATAACAAAACTAAACTGATTTTAAATCAATCAGATGAGTGAAGCATTAATACTACATCCCTGGAAGTGTTCAAGGCTAGGTTGGATGGGCTTTGGGTGACCTGGTCTAGTGGGAGGTTTCCCTGCCTTCGGCAGGGGGGTTGGAACTAGGTGATCTTTAAGGTCCATTCCAACCCAAACCATTCTATGATTCTGATTGTCCACTTCAGTTAGATATTCACAAAAAAGAGAGACAAGATGTTCTGGAGGTTTGGCATGGAACTCTCATTTTATCCCAATACTCCAAGATACCACTGTTTCTGGTAGTGCTCTACACAAAGGTCTATACCTCATATGACCTTGAACAAAACATCTTATGTTCATCCAGAATATTTGTTTGATTATGTTTCTAAAAGATCCTTCTAAAATAGTTACCTTTATTTGTCCTCATTTTAAAACTAATTTTAAGTTTTAATCTCCTTGAACCAAAATGAAGATTTTAAATTTTCTGGATGATGACTTTAAAAGTTTAGGAACTAACAAACTCTATCTCTGCAAAAAATTATTAAATACACCTCACATCACAGCAGCGCCAAAATACTCTCTAAGTTCTCAATTTTTGCTTCAGAAATACAGTCACAGGTATAACTTCCCTAGGCCCTATATTTTCTGTAGGCTTGTAGCTGTTCCACTGGCAACTGTCATGTTGTTCTTCTGTCATGAATGTATCTGGTTTCAAATTGTGCTTTAGTTGACTTTTGTCAAACTAGGAAATCTGAAGCATCCAACAATGAAATAATTACTTCAGACAGTTATAGAAGCCATGCACATAACACCTCATAGTAAGCCACAAACACCTAATACAATGGACAATTCTATTTTAGCTTCCTGTGTGAGCTTAATAACAAAAATATACAAGAGCAACAGGAATATAAACATGGACATTCAAGACAAAAAATCATCTTATTTCATAAAACACACTTCTCAACTACAACATAATTTCAGTATGCAGTCTGTCAATTTGTATATTTTCACAGTTACTTCTTTAAAAAGATTAACCCTCAAAAAAAAGAAAAAACCCAAAACTGAAATTAAAAAAATAGCCCTAATTTTAACTTCTCAGCTTAATTTACTTTGATACAAAATGTCAATCCCAACAACACATTAGAGTGGTAAAAATCCTAGGACAGAACAAGTTTCCTTTCTACCTCATCCAGTAACACCAAACTTCAGTAATTTAAAGTCTATCATGGCTGCATACACTAACCTGTTCAAGAAAAACAAAGTATTTCAAATATTTATTTCTATTGTGTAGTCTAAGAACACTGTTCAGACTCAAACAATATCAATTGCAAAGTAAGAGAGAACCAAGATTACCTTGCTAAATCTAAAAGTTCCATAGATGTTGGCTGCCCTGGAGACCAAGTTAGCTGAAATGCATACAGCTGTCATATAATCCACACATTTTCTCCTCCTCAGACAAAGCTACCAACTGCCAAATGTAAGCTAATAATTAGCATACGTAAAGCAAAAGTGCTAGACTATGACATCAGTTTATCCGCTCCTTAGAAAGTAGTTTTGAATTAAACCTGCAGCCCACTGTGACCTTCAAAATTCTAAAAAAAAAAAAAGCTTGCCAAAGAGAACAATAAAAAAAAAAAAACCAAACAAAGAAATCTATTTACAGGTGTATTTTAAATTCTAAAGTGAGCAGGAACATATTTGTAAACATTCTCTTCTCAAAAAAAAAAAAAATCCTACTTTAGGGAAAGATGAAAACAATCAGAGTCAAAAATCAAAGTCACGTTCCTTGTACCTGGCTTCTAAACACGATATAAGAGGAACACTCATCACTAAGTAAGAGGGATTAAGTAAATATCTGTGAGTGGTGCTTTGGATGCAACTGAAAAATAAAGAAATGCAAAGTAGAAATAGACAGTGTATATAATCTGTCAGTCACCCAAACATAATTAGCTGTTACCATCATTAAAAATAATGAAGATCACTTTTCTATGATCTCCAAGAGACAAATGACAAAAGGAAGGATGTCACATACAGAAACGGCTGAACTCCTCCTTTCTTCTAAGGAGACATTCAGTATATACACTTAACAAAAAGTACATGAAATGGAAGCATGTGTTCCTGCCCCTCTTAGAAAGAGACACTTCAAAAAGTGTTTGAAAATTTAGTTTATATTTTTGAGAAAACTTTGTAGCTACAGTGGACTTCGATCCTCAGCATTTGCTGGCACATAGCCCTGCCCTTCCTGAAGCTGTCCAGAGCAGTTAATTTCACTGGTCTTAAAGATGACAGAGAAATCTCAAAAAATTTGAACAAAATCTTCCTGTTTACTTTTTTTTTAAGTATGTTTCCTTTCCATCCATATCACTTTCTCCCATTTGCAGTAAGATGAAACAGGAAAACTGTTGCAAGCAGACACTAGATGAAGTGGAGGATCTGGGAAAATTTTGCATTCCTCCTTGCCCGCCCTCCCCCCCACCATGTCCAGGCTGTCATGCGTGACAGAGTACACACTCCATTCACAAGGAGGAATTTGATGAGGCAGCAATTTAGGTTACAGGCTAACTGACAAGAGTGAGATGGTAAGACAAAGAAAAAACTGCACAAAGTCTAACAGGTAAGAACTACAAAGCATTGTTCATAGCAAACAAATAACTTTTTAGAGGACTAACAAAGATAAGTAGAGTACTTGTGAGGTTTCTATTTTTGAAACTAGATGCTTCCCTGCCTCCCACCCCCTTCTCTCCTCTCCCATCTTTGCAAAGAGACAGGGTTCAGAGTGTGCTGGGTTAATAACCAGACCAGGTCAGCCTGCAAGAAATTATTTTAAGCTGTCTGCATTTTTCAGATAGGAGTGGACATGACAGGCTACCCAAGAGAAGACCAAATATAACAAGAGGTCATCTGTATCGTATTATCGATATTTTAAGACTAAAATTTAGTGAAAAGAAAAACACAGACATTACATAGACAAGGTAAAAATATTACAGTATAGTCAGTTTCACAAAATTCAAAGCACCTATTCTTCTTTTAGACAATCTATTTTGACCCTGAAAAATGCTTCCAAAACCACATTAAATCTTTCCCCTCTAATGAACTGAGCCTGAAAAAAAATCTGATGTTTATTATCCTGCTACCCAAACTCACTAACCAAGGAATAAATGACCTGAGCACTTCCCCTACAAGAAAAAGCTGCAAGTGACCTTGACTTAACCTTTCAATCCATGGAATTTATCAATATGTTCTAGCTTTTTTTCTGCTTGGAAAATACATGTAAATGTCTCCCCTTTTCCTATAAATTTTCTCAAAATCACTGAATAGTCCAGGCTGGAAAGGATTGCTGGAGATTCTCTATCCCAACAACCTTGTTCAAGCTGAATCCAATAGATTGGCTGCTCACAGCCATGTCCAGTCCAGTTTTAAATATCTTCAAGGATGGAGAATCCACACCTCGCTTGGAAGCCTGTTCCAGTGCCCAACCACCATGCTCACAGCAGAAGTCTTTTCTTACATTCAGATGAAATTTAATGTCACATTCTTGTCCATCATGTATCTGGAAATACCTTCCAGGATTACTTAACAGGGACAGGCAAGGCTGATTCGACAGTACTTCCTCAGATCCTTCTTTGACATTTACTTTTCTGCAGTCCTCAGGAACCTCTCCGAATTGCCACGTGCCCTCAAAACGACATCAGTGAGCTCCCTCTACATTCATGACTGCATCCTATTAAGTCCCATGGACTTCTTTATGCTCTGTTTGTTTAAATATTCCTTAATTTAATCCTCCAGTGAGGGCAGATCTTCCTTGCATCACACTTGCCAGGATTCCTGAAGACTGGTCTTACCAGCAAAGACTAAGGTGAAAAATATAATGAGTACTTCAGCTTTTTCTGTGTCTTTTGTGACCATATCCCATACCTCATTCATCAGCAGGCTTGTATTTTCCCTAACATTCCTTCTATTGCTTATATATTTGTAACAGGGTTTTTTTTTTGTTGCTCTTCAAGTGCTTCACCAGCTTTAATTCTAAAAGGGCTTTGGCTCTCCCTGAACCATTTTCAAATTCTTGTATTTTTTCTCATTTCTCATCTTTCCCATTCTGTTTTATATTCTGTTTCTCCAATTTTCTCTGAGAAGTCCCTCCTTCACAAATGCATAGCTCTTTTTTCCAGCTTTCTCACTCATTCTGCACAGTTCTGGCACGAACCAAAACCAAGCTCATAGGATATGTTTTTGACCCATTCTTCCTTTTATCTTTAAAAGTATTTGCACTAATTTTTAATTATTTCAAATATTTCATTTGAGATCTTCTTCTGCACGAGCCAGAAACAAAGACTTCAATTAAGATAATTTATTGTAATCCTTCACTTTGTATAAAAAAACAATACACAATTCATTTCACTGAAATAAATTAGATTATAAGAATCAAGAGATCAAGATGGTGTGCATCCTTTCCCCCATCCCTCCTGACAACATTCTTTTAATTGGTTTTTTTTTTTGTTATTAGGGCATTTGTTGTTTCTTCTTACATATTTTTAGTATGCATCAGTGGTGCATTAGCCTCTTCCTCAAAAAGAAAATACATACTGCATCTGCTGAGGGCTACAGAAAGAAGGTTTTACACTAGGTTCTCCCAGTTTTCTTGAAAACAGCCATCTCTTTCCCTTCCAAGACTCAGCACTCTCCAGCTCTTGATCCAAGCTCTCTTTTCCTCATACCCAATCTGCCAACATGACTCCTTTTTCCCCATGTCCTCTCCAAAACAGCTAGCACAACACACAAATCAGTAACCTCTTCCATTTTATTAACTTGCATGTTAACCCCCTCTTGTCTTCTATGTTTGGTGAACCTCACTAATAATGCATGCTTTCACAAGTGGTCCACTAGTGCTTCTTACTGTTATCTATTATTTAGAGTGATATCTCATTTAGTAAAGTAAAAGAGTCCTACTACTTTCCAAGCTTCAGTAAGCTGAACAGACAGATCCAGCCAATCTAATAATAATCTTTCCACAACCACAGACTTTGTGAAGCACAGCACGGAGAAACCTAACATAGCACAGGGGTTTTTTTTGGCTTGCTACCTTTAAGAACCAAAATAGCCCTCTGCCTGAACTGATAAGTCCTGCTAGATTTATGACAATCAGAAGGGAAGCAGACTGGGAAGACCAACTCTGCAGTTTGATATGATTTTACAAAAATAAACAAACAACACATAGTATTAATAGCATTTCGTCGTATGTCATCTAATAACTTTCAAACAAAATACTGGATCACTTATCCGCGACCTTTCCACCAAGGTGACAGATGAAACAACTATTATGACTATGTACCGCTCCAAAACTGAAGTATATAGCACATCATGCCTTGAAAAATAAAGTATCTTGCTATTTCATTTATACTTGACTAAATGTATTTTAATTCTCCTCACAGAGGAAATTAAGGATAACAATTTGGAGATAAAAAAAAAAAGGATATTTGAGACATCAGAAATCACTGGAACAGGTTGCCCAGAGAGGTGGTGGATGCCCCATCCCTGGAAATGTTCAAGGCCAGGCTGGATGAGGCTCTGAGCAACCTGATCTAGTCGGGGATGTCCCTCCCCCGTGCAGGGGGGTTGGACTAGATGACCTTTGAAGGTCCCTTCCAACCCTAACCATTCTATGATTCTATGATTCTATATAGAATTACTGAACATATTACACATATGGAACAAAACCAAGCAAAAAATAAAAATCAGCATGTATTTGGTTCATGGATGAACAAACCACAAGTTTCTTCTCCTAGCTGTAAACAGCAATATTCCCTGTGTTACATACATTGCAAATAATGAAAGAAAAACAATGCACCTCATTAATGTTTCAACACATGCAAGATTAGACATCTGTAATCTTCATTCTTTTTGCAGCATTATTATATTACAACTATTATTAGTTTGAACCACAGAAAGAGAGTAAAAAAGAATTATAAGTTCCATTTTTCAGCCTCTTCCAGATTTCTTTAAATTGCTAGTATACCTTGGCTAACTATACAGCCAAAAGATAAAGTAAATGCAATACCAGAAGTGGTTATCATAACTGTATGATAACCACTACTAGATTTACCACAGACTAGATTTACCAGTGTTAAGTTCTTGTTTAGTACATACTTAGCATTATTCAAATGAAGATACTCTTGACAACACATAATATAATATGTTACAATATTGTCCTCTCAGTCTGGCTGTTTCTGAAGTAAAATACACTGTTTATAGAAAAAGTAGTAGGTAATATTTTCAGAGGTGCATTCTACACTGCCATTAATATAGCAGAGCTTCATCAGGCTCAGTAACACAGGAGCCTTGTAGTCTTATTTTGTATTACAGAACAGACAATTTATTGAAAAATAGAGTCTTACATGAGAAGGGGAAAGAAACTATTAAGTTGATGTGATCAAAGGAAGCCACTTAAAACTTAGCATGTAGCTATTGAGCCTCCACCTAGTTTAACTGCTGTAGGACACGAAGGGCAGACGGGCTCAGGTGGCTGGACAGAAGTTCAATTTTGCTCCTTGCATCAAAGCATAAGCCAACCACGCCAAACCACTGGCAAGGAAGGTTACAAGCTCAGTTTGCCTGCTAGGCAACATAGCTTAGTGCTGAACTTACAAACAAAAAGAAGAATATTTTAGAAAAAAATGGATCATGCAAAATAAGTTTTTGTCAGAAAACAGAAGCTTCTAACCAGCTTCAGTAATGATCTTTTACATTCTTCCTGAGTAAAAGAACATAGAGTAGTGGAGCACTGTATTTACTGCAGAAGTATGGTGCTTGAAAAGACTGTAAATGAAGAGACTAGAATGAACACAGTAAGAGTATTAAATGTAACTTATTTAATGTAATTTATTTCTACTATATAATTTATAGCTCGCTAACATAAAATTTATCTACTCTTAAAAAACCCAACATTTCAGTTATAACAGTAATCACCAAAAAAAAAGCTAAATTAGACTAGTTTCTTAGAACATTTACTTATTTTCCTAGGTATAAAGGTATATAATGCCTTCTTTCTGTGCTTTGAGAAAAAGATAAAAGAGAAAAAGCAACTACTACAAAAGTTAGCAGCTTAGCTTAGAAGATTGCCTAAAACTTCTCTGTGTCTGCTTTTAACCCGATTCGATTTCATATTGATCACATCCTCATAATATTATTAATCTAGAAAGAAAGAAGGTAGAAGGGCCACAACTGCCCTCTCCTGCGCTCCAAACCTGCCCATTACAGAGAAAGAAGGAACTGAGTACAGTACTTCTTCTTAGGACACCACCCATTGAAGGGTAACTTCAGTGCTGACATGAAAGTGGGAAGATTGAGAGTTGCTTTTAAACAGAAATTTCCAGCATTTTACTTTCCTACTTTCTCCTACAGCAGTTGTAAAACTGTGAAGTCCTGAGTTGTGTTAAAGTGCAGCCTTAAATCTACAAATATTTCTTACCTCTTACCGCTGATTTTTGGTACACACCTCTGATACACGTTTGACAGACTGCCCCAGGAATGCTGAACAAGCCACAAGACGTAGCATGGCCCTGTACTATTCTATTTCTTCTCTACAAAAGAAATCTCCCACAACTACTTCTCCCTCTCAATACCATCTTTCCCATCTTGTAATATGAGAAATCTATATTGCTAATTTTGTGTGTATATACATATATATATATATATATATGTCTCACTGCTTTTCTTTTAAGTTATTTTTTTTCAAACAGTTTGTAAAAGATTGAAAGTTTTTTTTTTATCTGGACCACAAACAACTACACATAATTCTGAAACCCTTAGTCAAGTCTCACACAGTTATACACAATTTATTTTCCACTGTTTATCATTGTCAATATGACACTCCATTCTTCAAACAAAAGTAGTTACAGTACCTATTTACAATGTCTAACAGTGACCAGATTACTAGATATATTAACTGAAGAATTATTTATGTGGCAGATTTCTCTCTAGATTATAGTATTCTCGGCGAACTCATGGAGTGAAAACAGAATGAATAAATTTGATCAAGTTTTTCAAGTTTGTACTGAAATACTTCACAAATGTTTGCATGTTGTCGAAAGTATTGAAAAGTTGTTGAAAACAATTTATCTATAAATCCCCAAAAAACAGGTTTTATTCTGATGTAAACATGCATGCACACATGGACAGGAAGGTGTTCGTACCTCAATAAATTATTTATTTCTTCACTGCGCTGCACATAGCAAGTCTTCATTAGATGACAGATTGTGGTCAGCCAACAAGAAGTATTTCTAAATGTGAGCCATATGCTAGAACTATAAAGCAATTCACTCGGACTAGATCAAGGAGTTTGCAGAATTAGGAGCTATAGGAAGATGACTGCACCTCTTAACTCCTGTTGCAGAAAATATCAAGATGCCATGATTTTTGGCAACTGTAGGGTCAGGATTTTCTACAAGCAAACTAATCAGCCCTTACAAAGGACATTTTTTCAGTGTGTTATTCTAGTGTCTCTTTCTGGTCATATTAGCTCTTTTCCAGAGGAAGATCAAGCTAAGAATTTCCAAATCACGAAAACTGTGATTTCATTTTTGGCTCATCCGATGCATTAAGGAATGCAATCATCCTTCTGTATAATAACAACTGTATAATAAATGTCACAAAGTGATTGTACCATACACTTCAATATTAATGAGAGGCAATCTGCCAAGTTACAGATTTCAAAAAAGACTGAACTTCACTTGTATGCTGAGCCACATAAATGATTCTCCTATGGGTTTGTTAAGATGCTTTAGATAACCCAAAAAAATTCAGTTTGTGAGATGTCAAACATCAAGAAAGACAGTAGCACAGGTGCCACTTTATTTAAAACGCAGGGTAATAGTACAAATATACTAAAAATATATTAGTCACTGGTTAGAAAATAGGCTTACCTTTGGCTAGAAGGATTCCCAAAAGATGCCAACTCGAGTCACTTTTTCTCTCATATCAGTAAAATGGAGATACCTGCAAGTCAAATGAGAAAGGTCTGAGGTTTTTCATTTTTAAGTGAACATGTCCACTTATGATACTAAGGCATAAGTAAAAACAATAATCTTAAACGAACATTTGTGTAAAATGAGAATCTACTAATTTATACATGAGAATAAAATATCAAGAACAACTCAATGGCTTTAAAATTCAGCCTTGGGTAACACATACCATGTGTTATGTGTTGCAACAGAGAATTTAAATCCATTATCTGTGCAAGTTTCTGGTAATAACTGAAAAAAAAAGTTTTACTAGGGGTAGAGGTCATGAACCAGTAGCTGCTGAACCATCACACTGCTTCATTATGGCTCTGCTTCAAAGGTCATGACATAGGGTACACAGCTATTCCTGGAACTGTATTATAAAAAGCAAGTAGCTTAATAATATTTTCAGTTACAAGTCTGAGAAATATTGATGAAGTTCCATAAAACGTTTTGAGGGAAGATAGCAATGAGCTCACCCAAAAAGTTTAGAAACATTCTGTGAGAACCTGTGGGATGACTTACAGCCAATAAGGTATCTAACACTGCAAACTTTATATTCAACAGACTGAAAAAAAAAAAAGGGCAACTAAAACTGCAGAAAATTCAACCTTGCAAACAGGGAAATATTATTACTTCTGAATGAAATAAAACAAAAACTATACATAAAGTATAAAAATATAGGCCTGTCTGACCAACACACAGAGATAAAACTATAATGTACCAATAAGGTGATTCATCTTTCTATTTTATATCTGTGTTAACACAGTTTCAAAGGGAGTTCATTTTAGCATGACATCAGACAGTAAAATCTAGCTTGAAAATACACAATGTTACATTCATATTGAAAGAAAAGAAAAAGAAAACACATGCAGCAGGAACAGATGTTATTTCCTGTACTAAATCACCACCACAGGGATAAAAATAATTCTAGTAAGTATTTCACAGAATAGTGCATACAATGCAAAAGAACACAAAGCCTCAAAATCCTAAATCAACTGCAAATCCAGGTATTATAGACACCAGTAACATAAACAAACAAAAAACCCAATACAGATGGGAAGCAGGGCAGTTTACTATTATCCTCATTTTAGGCCTAGCCAGAACTAGGCAGTGCTTAGGTCTACTTTTACCTGTATGCTCACAGTAGCAAAAAACACCTGGTGTAGTTATACCCTAGAGCTTGAGCAAAAACTTTTGCCAGTGCAGCTTTTATGGGAAAGCTAAACCAAAACTAAATTGTACCAGTAGCAGTGTTGACCAACATTAGATAACTAATCTGTTTGCCAACAGAAGACACAATTAAAAAAACAGGATATTAAAAAGAAAAATCTAATTCCTACCCTAAAAATTACATCTGATGAAGACAAATGTCAAACATAAACCTCACTCAAGTAAAACCTGAAACTAAAGCCAAAGACAAACACTTCAACATTTTTATTCATTAATCCTGAAAGAACTTGAGAACACAGTAAAAACATCTAAAACCCATAAGAAATAAAAGCATCCAAATTCTAAACAATCCTTACATATGATAAAACAAACAGCTGAGGAATGAAAGGAAGTCCAGTAGGACAGACTTGTTTTCTCACCTAGACTATTGCTGGGAGCAAAACTATATATCCTTGTACAAATTGCAAACTGGCATGTATTTTCATCTAGTCTGACAAACTGGAGACAACAATTTAAAACAAAGATTATCACAATTTATAAATGATACACATACTTCAATATAGGTACAAGTCCATAATGTAGTCTCATAGTGCCATTGTGAGATAGATGTTTGTTCCAATGTAAAACTGAAATTGAATCATAAACTAAATCATACATACATACATATATATATATATATATATATATGTAGGTATAACCACACAAAAATATTCAATAAGCCTCTCCAGACAGATCCAAAATCCATCCTTCTTTTCCAACAGGAGCCTTTGGATTCATAAATTATATTATCTGGATAAGAGGAAACATCAGCCATTAGTCAGCACATGGGGAGAACCAGAAAAGTAAATATATGAGAAGAAAGCAATTGCAAAAATGGAAAATCAAAATTTTTAGAATGGCTACAGAATCTGGTCAGTTTTCCAAATGAAACTGGTTTAAATTTTCTATAAATAGCTTTATGAAAATACTATGATTATGTGTTGTCTTTCTTATTAAAAGAGGTTAGGATGTCTTCACAAACTGCAAATCACTAGAAGAGCAAGCTTCAAAATATCTGTCTCAAAGACAATTTCCAGACTGTCTATTTATGGGAGTAGAAAGTGGAATCAATTAATCCACAGAATAAAGTAGGATTTAGAGGATTATATACTTCTTTTGTGAAGCAGCCAAATGGAAAAACACTAGGCTTTGTCCATATAGTAATTTTTTTATAATCCAAAGTTCTTATACAGAACACTGCACTGGGGGGAAAATATTTAAGAACTGAAAAGAAAAATAATTTAATGTATTTTAGAATAATTCATTATTTCACCACTCTAAGAGTTTTCTTTGTAACATCTTGCCCCTACATTCACAAAGATCTACAAATGAAAAATACTCAGAACTTAAAGTAATCAATGTCCCTTTAAACTCCCATAAAGTAACAAACTCTAAACCAGAAATCAGGAGAAACTATGCCTATTTTCTTAAAATACTTTAAAACTTATTGGTAACTTTAGACGTCATAAGACTCCTGTGCGTAAGGCAATTATGATACATGTGTTTTTCCTGGACATCTAATCTTGTACTATTTCCAGAGTCCCATCTGGGTCGCTTTACTCTCCAGAAGCAATACACGCATTTCATTTGCTGGTTTGTTAGTCTTTTCTTTTTCTAAGTGTCCCCTGGAATTGAAAACTAGAGCCTTGTTTCTACAGGCAAACTCGGACAATGACAAGGCAAAGAAGAGTTCACATAAGATGATACCGGAAACTCAGGTAGAAGTAATTCCTAAGTAGATTAGGAAGGCCAATCCTTATTAGCACTCCTGTTTGGCAAAAGGTCATTCATAACTGCTGTCTGACATACACTGCACCTCATTTTCAACTACAAAACCATGAATTTTCTGCATGAATCTTTGGTATTACTTATGTCCAATAATTTAATATTTTCTATTCCTATTTTGTTATCATAGGAAAAGTGGAAAGAGAGAAAAATATCAGTACCAGACATCCGATTTCCTCCCGGCAAGTTTTCTTTCTCTACCCAAAAGTTTTGACTAGACAGAAGAAACAGATTCCAGAAAGAATGGGCAGACAGGCAGCATCCTACTCAGGAGAGCCTAGTTCCAAGTAGGCTTCCTAGTGCTCTGTAACCCTGTACAGATGGTCACTGCAGAGATATGCTCCACAGCAAGATCAGTATGTCCAGAACATCAACTTACTGCAGTCAATCTACACATAAGTCTGACATACCCTATACATGCTCGACTCATAGTATAGGAGTTACATTTCTGCTGGGATACCTGACGGAAAATAGAACTTTCATGGGAAGGAAGAAGCAGCAGTGAATCTCTAAAAGATAAGCCTAGAAAATCTACTAGGAAAGTTTGATCAAAACTCCTACACATACAAAAAGAAGCTACACTTATTACACTTGCAAGATGTATACGGAAACCATTTCTTACATGTGAAATATAAATCTAACAGTTTCCTTACTGAAGAATATTCAGACAAGAATGTAATTACATCTGAGATCGTACTCACTTTGAAAAAAATATTATGTTCAAAATTATACGTAGTCCAGCATAATAAATCCCACATAGCACCAAAAAGACCAGCTAATGTTATGTTGAGTCATTTGGTCTAGATTGCAGGATAGTATTGGCATTTGTTTCTTCAAGACTCCAAACTTTTAAGAAAAAACTTTACGTTTTCCTCTACACCTAGACAGAGTCTCATTCATGACTTCAGTAGCTCTTTTGGCAACATTCTATCTAGAATGAAAAAAATAATTTACAAATACAGAGAGAAATCAAACAAGCAGACTTCTGGCCTAGAAGAACACAAAACCAAATACAGGGAGCAAAGAAATCATTCTGTTTCTTCTATAAGGACAAAAACAGGGCACATGCTCCATTCACCAAGACATGCCAAAAGAAAGATCACTCTCACTTGCTAATTACATACACACATTCCAGCCTAATTTGCCAAATTAGACTGAAATACCCAGACATTAGGATTTCTGTGTGAGGAACTGCATCCATCATGCAGGAAAAAGAAAAAAAAAAATTGTTTCTGGAATTTTTAACAGGGAACACTGCTGTTAAGGCTTTTTGTATTTAAGTACCCATTTTGAAACCAAAAGTGGAGTTTAGTATCTAATAAGCAAGCAAGATTTTTTTTTGCTTCCTTGATTTTCATACTTACAATTGCCTTTTTTCGGTATTCATGTATTAACTGCTTTTAATATATGGAGCAAAAGAAATTATAAAAACTGCTACAATAAATTTCCATTTGCAAGTGTGACTACAGTAAAAAACCTGCAGATAAAACAGATACAGCTAATGACACTATTGTACGCATATTTTTCTCTACCTTGCTCAGTTTTATTGGCAAAGCTATTGTATGCCTTATCAGCTTATATATACACCTGAAGTTTCAAGAAAGTCAGATTATTCTATAATGCTTAAGCAGAATTTAGAGTTAAATACCTAATCCCCAATTTTTACTGGTGATAAAGGTTCTTGCTGGTGCTACAGAAGATAAATGAAAATCAAGTAGCTATTCACAGAAATTAATTCTATGACACAGGCAAGAATAAGATATCCTGATTCAAACCAGAATTATAGTTAATATATTTCAAAGGCATAGCAAAACTTTGAGAATATATACACTCTACACATACATTTGAAACCACTACTTTCAAGAAAAATCCAATTATGACACTTCTCTAGCAAAGACAACTCTATTTCAAAGGCAGTCAGCTGGAAGACAGATGTGCAAAAGCAACTTGAACCAGAAATTAAAAGTACACGTATCAAAAGTGCTCAGTTTTAAACAAAAGCCACATGCCATAAGCTCTTAGCTTTTATTTTGAAGTGCAGCCGATATCTGATGAAGTTCTTAAAATGATCACAAGTTACACAGGATCTGGGACCAAACCAAACCAATCCATGTTCTAACTCCTGCTTTCATTTCAGCAACTAACCAGGGCATCTAGCACTTCTCAGGGTCAAAACTGAAGTGTATTTTGCTGTTTATTTCCCCTTCAAACACTAAACTCAATTTAACTCCATATAACTTCCAATATTCCCAACACAATAGGCTGACCTCTGTAAAGGCACTTTTCCTTCCTTTCATACAGAAAGTATCCTGTAAATAGCCTATTTCCCACTCTCTAAGTGACTCCTTTTGTTTACAGGAAGGAAAGGCAACAGAAATCTTGCTATAAAACAGTGAGAGCTAAAAAGTTCTGTTTCACTTCCTACTGTGCAGGTGTTTCATACATGAAATCTATTGTAATTCTTCATTTCAGAGAGAAAACATGCTGCTTCTTTTTGAAATACAGACTGAGAAACAGAAAACAATACAGCTAAGGAAGTAGTAGCATGCTTTACTGTGAAACAAAACAAAGATATACAATAACCAAGACATAAACAAGATCGACAATGTATTTTTTCCCCTTAGTTCTGCATAATGAGACACAGAAAAACAAAAGGCATTAAGAAAGTGAAATGTAATAAAAGCATGGACTCAAGAAAACAAGAGATATCATGTAGTAGGCTACACATACCACTCAGGTTAAAAGGAAATTGAGAATTTTATCACTATCACAGCACATCTATCACAAATACTGTCACAATATAAAAAAATATATAAAATATAAAAATACTATCACAAAGTTAAATTTGCCTCTCTATGGAAGGGATATCTTGTTTGATCCAGGGTGGCATAACCTCACCAGCTACAGGTCAGTTTGGAGATACTTCACCATCACATTAAACATTGTTCCTAGTTCTACGTACCACTGCCTGTGCACGCAGCAAAGGAGGGATGTCTTTGCGGTGGATGCATTTTCAAACTCTGAGCTGAGTGTAGCACAGGGAACAGCATTCAGTTACCAGAGAGCTCACTGCCCAAAAACCCTTCTTGTACCTTAAAGCAACAGCAAGCCAGCTGGAAGGACTGCACAGGCCCAAGACAACTTGAGGATCATCAGACAGATCACCACCGTTTCAATCAAAACACTTTCAATGAAACATGCAGTTACTTGGAGTTTGTTAAAAGTAGCTTTCCATACCAAGCTGAACTGTCATGTTATGTGATCAGTTACCTGGGAAAACAAATTACATCACTGCAGTCTGAATACTTAAAGAAAGATTTGCTAATTAAGGACAATTAATTACACAGCAGTACTAATCTGAAAAGCAAAATCAATTCAGCTTTTGTCTGCTTAAGTCTCAGATTGACTGCTGAGAAGAATTGTTTATGGAACCTGCTGAGCAACCTGTAACTTTGTTATCCGTCTCGGAGAAAGGATCATCCAAAGAGCACTTGCTAAGAAACATGTGAGATGGACAGTAGAATATATGCTATTGGTTCATGCCCTAATACAAGTACCAGTGTAAATAGGTCTATCCTTAGGCCACCAGAATTTTCTTATATACACTTGAACGTAACGATATCTTTAACCTGAGTAAGAAAAATCAACTAGCCCTGCTCTGCTTTGGAAGAGTTCTATCACAATTCGAATGTCATCCCAAGTAAAGACTATTCTTCATTACGAAAACAGAAAATGTAAGCTAGAGATAGCTCTATCTTTTGAACTTCCTTTTTGACTGGGAAAGGCTCTGTGCCTTACGCCAAAACGATTTTGTCAGAAACACCCAGAACACCCCACATTGCCCATCATTTCACTAGATGTCTTTTTAACTACAACAAATCAGCAATTAATATTATGGAATGTAACTATTTTTAGTAAAATATAACAAAGAGCTAAATCTTTATCATTTATACTTTCAACACGCCACTTCACACATTGCCGTTGATATGCATAATGTGAACACCACCTTAATTCCCACCTTTTTATATTTTTCTTCTATGAAACAATGCTCAGCTCCAGGCATTTTCTTCTCCCTTTGCAACACCTCACTTCAATCACACAGTAAAAGAATGTAATAATCAAGACCACAAAGAGAGCAGGAAACAGTATCAATTCTGCTACTACAAAATATCACACTTGGGCCACAAATTATAGAAAATATAGTAGATAATACAGAGTAGATAGCATAGCCAATTTCACATTCCTTTTTTTTTTTTTTTTTAAAAAACTTTCTACTATGGCAGACTCCATCACAGAAATGAAGAGGTAAACAGCTTAAATGTGAGTGGTTTGGTATAACCACAGCAAGGTTGAGTATCCCACCTCACAATGAAAAAGATAGGGGCCCTTAACTTCCCTATTTTCAGAGTACAGCAATAAGACATTTACAGCACTTTTGTTACCCCCTGAACACACAAAAAAAGGAAACCTCATGAAAGTGTCAATGCTGAAAATATTAATGATAAAGATGAGTTAC
Organism: Chlamydotis macqueenii; assembly: GCF_036417535.1. NCBI lineage: Eukaryota > Metazoa > Chordata > Aves > Otidiformes > Otididae > Chlamydotis > Chlamydotis macqueenii. Next base: position 97,161,980 of record NC_141558.1, on the reverse strand, counting down.
CAGTCTGGAACTGAAGATACTAAACAAGACAGAAATCATTAATGGTATCCACAGAAAAGCAGATTAAAAAAAAAACAAAAAACATCAGCTAGAGGATTAGGCAGCACCTGACAATTTCTAATTAAAGCTAAGAGAAATGCAGCAACTGACTTAACGGCAACTGCCTAAAAGCAGCAAAGTTATTCAGAAGGTCATAAAACAGGTGTGAAATAAACTTAATTAAATTAACAATATATTTTAAATTTAATTTTATTATTTCTGCAAAATTTCTATTTCACAGAAATAATAGGATGAATTTTTTATATATATTGTTCCCATAGGTCTGCTTAATATTTCATTTGTCATTAACTTTTGTCTGGGGTGAAAAAAAACACTTTGTTATTTTTTCAAGTGGAAAGCAAGGTTTTAAGGACTATGGAAAAACCCAAAACATTTATTTATCAGCTCTGTTTTCTTCAAGAGTGAAAAGTTTTCAAATGCAGTGGAGGGGTTTTTTTTTGTATTAATTATTTTCTCTCAAAATCAAGAGTAGAGTTCTGAGAACACCATTTGCGCATGCCTTACTGTGTGTAGGATATGCCCTTTGACAGTGTTTGCTTTTTTCAAATAAACATATGAGCCATAGTCACTTTAGAATGGGGTAATAAAAGAAAGGGGATAGAGAATGAACAAAAACCTAATCAACAATTAAGTTTTGGAGTGGCTGAGAGGGACATCTGGAAGACGTGTACTCCAGCCTCTTGCTCAGAGCAGGACTGTCATCAACACTAGAAAAGGTCAGGTCATTAAATAATTCCTATTACCTGTTGGGGGGTGGGGAAGGTTGTTGGTTTGCATTAGGTTTTTCTTTTGTTTTCTTTTTGTTCTTCCCCTCCCACTCATCTCCCTGATATAGCAGCAGAGATGGCTCATTCACAAGCATTTTTAATAAGGGCAATTACAATTACCACCTCTACTGCTGTTCCCCAGCCTTTTTTCTTTACTGAATGGCAAAACAGAAGAATAGGCAGTGAGAAACTTAAAACTAAAACTTGGTTTGTCGTCAAGATTGTCTCATTTTGATTATTTTTCCTTTTATGTTCGACAGGTATATTTTCTTTTACATTTTTTCTAAAACATAGAATTTTGATTAAACAAAATTTTCAGTTTAAATTACTGAACCCGTTATTCTTGCACATGATGCTTCAATTACTTACTTCAAACATGGCATAGTTTGTGTGGTTCTGAATTAAAAACACACAGGCTGTATTTCAGACACGCCTAAATATGCCAGCCTGCCAATCAAACTAGAAACATCCTAGAAACAAACTAGAAACTACTGCACAAGAGGAAAGATGAGGAAAGGCATGGATAATAGCCTGCCTTCCATAAAACAAAAAAAAATTACTGAGAACAAGGCTTGTTTGCTGTACCAGAAATACATCAAAGCAGTTATTTGTCAAGGACTTTTATAGACTTTACTGTCTGAGGAAAAGACAAAAAAAAAATACAATACATCCAAATTATTCATTAATTAGCAGAGATAACAGTTTCAGCTCGCTATGTACCATATACAGAAATTTTCTTTCCATCTTCAATAAGGTAGTCACTGGGTTTGTGTATTTAAAGAGGGCATCTACCGCTGAACTTAAATAAATGTCCTTAACTGCGGAGCAGTTACAGCTATTCCATATTTGTGAAAAAGGAAGAATAGCCACTTACAAGATGGGTAGGGGGAGGGAGAAGAGTTGGCCAAGAGATACATCAACTCCCCATAGTTTAGACAGTTTAGAAATCAGCACGCGTCACAGAAATAAAAGCAGTGTTAAAAAAGGTGTTTAAGTCTCACTTTAAAGCTCCACCAGTTAAGGCTTAACAGATTTCAACATGATTCGGGTACGACGTAACCTACTTCTAAATAAAACAACAGTAAGCAGGTTTTGAACATACCTATTTAAGAGTCTCAAAATAAATGTAAATACAAAATTAGGAGACTACATTAGGCTAACATAGTTCAATATATTCGAACAAGTTTTCTGTGAAACAAAATGCAAATGACTACATTTATAGAAAGAGAACAACTCATTCTCTCAATGTGTATTTTCTAAGTCAGGAACTATTTTTTTTCCCAAACATCAGCTATAATAGTTCTAATTTAAGGTTCATGCTCCTAGTCCATGCACGGGAGGGAATGCAAATTAAAGTAATGAGTGTTGCATACCTTAACTGGGACTTAGAAGGACATCAAGATTCTTGCCATCTGCTTTTATACCCAAAGATTTTATAGATAAGCTTATTTGAGAAAGATAGCAAGGCTCTGCACCTTTGTGCATCCTGCTAGCTAGTGCAGGCTGAGCAGCTCTCAACAGCTTTGGCATCATGCCGTATCTTCTGCCTTAAAAGTAAGTCTACCTCACTCATTCAGCACCTTCATCTTCAGTGGAGTTGTAAGCACAGCCTTTTGGTCATCTTAAACACATTCAGTAACTAAGAGGAATTTAATCTGACCTGAAACAAACTTTCAAGATTGCCAAAATTCTAGAAACACATCCCTTATCTCTACCGTTGAATCAAAACTTAATTGAGACAAACCCTTCTATTACGAAGCTTCAAGTGCTCCTAGGAAGAAGGATGGAGTAAAATACTGATTTACAAGGCATTTTGAAACTGTTTGCCACCATACAGTTTTACCTCAACAATGCACTTGTGGAACAATTTATACCCATTACAACATATTACTGTCTCTTTCTGCTGGCTTATAAAACCAACATCACCAAAAGAACAAAAAAGAAATAGTACTCTAATTCAGATCTGAGAGTGTTTTGCTTCTTTTGTATATGTGGAACAGATAATGAAACAGTCACATACAGTTATGTTTTATTTCTTTTTCTATACTTCAGATGTGTGCAGAGGCATGCACACGCACACACCCATTCACTTGCCTCTCTCCCACTGGCAAAGATTTGCCCCCTCCCCAACCCAAGAGCATTAATGTTGTTTTATTTTATTTCTTTTTAGCAGAAGGCTCTACCCAAGAAATTCCTGCCACTTCGTGAGAATGTTGGGACTGGCTTGACAAGAAAACAGCACATCAAGATGGAGCAGTACTGAAAAAATTCTTGAGACAACTGTACAATTGCCATATACTCACTTTGCAGCTATCACAAATACCTTAAATATCGCCCAGCCCTTCTTTCCCCTTCCCACAAAGGGATCAGTATTTTTGGTTTCTGTCATGACTATTAGCTGTAAGATTTTTAAGCAGCTCATACTTTTAAGAACAAAATGGGTACATAGGTGCTTTTTACTGAAAACAAATGTATTTTCAAGTTAACATATTTTTGAGATGCATGGACAAGAAAAAAAGAACATAAAAGACCATCTAATATATTTTGGAGTATGAAGAGGGCAGGATATTTGCATCCAACAATTTTTTATCCCTCACAACAGGAGAAAAATAGTATCTAGTGCTGATTATTGAAACAAAGATACTTTAAAAACTGACAATGAACTTATAAAACACAGAAAAAGCTAGGAATCTAGACCTTGGCACTCTGATGGCAGGTAATCTTGCAAGCATCAGGCTTGGCTTTAGGGAAATAAAAATCAGACTAGGACACTGGGAATAAGTCCATGTACAGGCTTTGGCTCTTTTGTAAAGAAAGTGACAGCTGAAAAGAGTCTGTATCAGCTATGCAGAGCAATGACAGTTCTGTACAAAAAGAGGCTCATTTTCCATGTTTTTCATTTTTCTCATAAATCACTCAATCACAAAAGACAGCACTAAATTTCAGACAGGCCTTTTTTGTTTTGTTAAGGCCATAGGGTTAGGCCATTCAGGCTAGTTACTCACTTACAAGCTTCTATACAAATAGATCATCATTTTGTCATAAACTGCTCCCAGTATAATAATGGAAAAGTAGTCTTAAAAAAAACTACGTAAAGGCATATAAAGCAAGCTTGAGGTTTACTTTATATAGAGTTCAAATTCTCAAATATTCTGCTCAAAATATCAATAATCACAAAATATAGATCTGCACTCCCATCTGTACTAGTCAAAGAACAGCCAGGAAAGAGCTGAAGGGGTTTCTTTTGATATAAAAAAAAAAAACCCACTATTTAAATTCACCTGATATAGTGCTTAAAATAAAAAAAAAAAAAAATGAAACTTGAAGTGATTTTTTTTTTCACTTCACTTAACTTCTCAGAAAACATAACCTTACAGCTTGTTACCTCTTAAACAGGAATAGAATCATAGAATCATTTAGGTTGGAAAAAACTTTTAAGATTTCAAGTCCAACCATTAACCTAGCACTGCCAAGTCCACCACTAAACCACATCCCTAAGCACCACATCTACACATCTTTTAAATACCTCCAGAGATGCCGACTCAACCACTTCCCTGGGCAGTCTGCTCCAATGCTTGATAACCCCTTTTTTTTCAGTGAATAAATTTTTCCTAATATCCAATCTAACACTCCTCTGGCACAATTTAAGGTCATTCCCTCCTGTCTTATTGCTTCTTACTTGGGAGAAGAGACCGATACCCCCCTCACTACAACCTCCTTTCAGGTAGTTGTAGAGAGCAATGACGTCTCCCCTCTGCCTCCTTTTCTCCAGGCTAAAGCACCCCAGTTCCCTGAGTTGCTCCTCATAAGACTTGTTCTCTAATATTATCAACTCTTCTAATAAGATAATGGCATCTTTATTAATTTAGCAACCACTAGCACATGGAGAAGGTAAGTTTTACAAATTGCTCATCTTTGATTATAAAAGTAAAACCTACCAGTGGCTTACAGCATATAGGAGAGAAGAAAAAACAAAGGTGAAGGAACAAGGAATGTCTGTCAAGGACACCTGCGTTATCATTAAACTTATTCATAACCTCCGCACTACAGGCAAGCTGTTAAAACAAGAAAAAAAAGGAAAAATCCACCCCCTCTCAATTCTACAAGAGACAAAATCCTTTGGTCAAATTATTCAAAATATTAATGACATACAGAACTCAATAGGCTCTCATCACCATCATAACTGAATATTATACAGTTTATTTTAATTTTTTATCCATGTGATAAATGGTGCTAATCCTATGGGTATCAAACAGAAAAAAAAAGGCCAAGATTTGTACCCTGAAAAGTGCCGAGTCATTTAAATTCCAGTGAATTAGGAATAAACAAATAAAAAACCCCCATCATCTTTATGAACTACAAATGGAATTCCTGATCTTCAGAACATCTTGTAATGTTTTTACTTCCTCTAACTGAGGAGACAGAAAAGCATTTAATGTCTAACTTGCTTGAAAGGACAGGACATTCTCCACAAATTTAGAAACAGCATACTACTGTCTATTCATTTATTCAAAGGACATGCTATCACAGGAAAAAGAATTTTAAAACAAAACAACAAAAAATTCTCACTCTGCTCAGCCCTCTTACATCACATACTGCACAAGTCCATAAAACACATAACTGGAAGAGGGATTTCACTAATTTGCCAGTGGTCAAGCGGCAACCTGTGCTGCTGGCTTACTTAGGGGCTGAGACATGTCCTCCTGGCCACAGTAAATGTGAAACCTCGCAGGCAGAAGGCAGGGAGCAAATCTGAGCACACCAGAAGGTACAGAGGAGCTGGCAGCGTGCTGCCTTTCACCAGGAGGTACGCACTGCCTTCAGCCTCCGGAGAGACAAACTCCACACTCTTCCCCTCGGGGTGCAGTAAGATACCCAGTGCTCAGGCGAGTTATGCTGTTGTACCACAGGCCTACACTTTTGAAACAAAGAAGAAGAGATTTTTTTGTTTCACAAGTGGGTAATGGTAAGTCAGTAGAGGGGTGTGGGAGACAGAATAGAGCACAAGTGAAGGGCATGAAAAGTTTTACTGTAGAATGAAAGACTGCATGTGGGAGGAGGAAAGCATTAGAGTAGAAATTATGTTATTACACTTTAAGAAAAAAAATGCATTCTAAACAGATTTTTTTTTTAATTTATTGCCAAAAAGGTTGAAGGCCATAAACATTTTATTAGAAGCTCAGGTTTTAGGTTTCATAACTTCTCATAACTGCAAGGTTTTACTGTGGTCAGCTCAACTATAAGCATTTTTATATTATTGCTATAAATCAGCTGGGCTACTGGCAATTAGTTGCAATTTTGTTATAGTGTATCCATGACTCCCTAAGATCCTCTCTTCAAAAGGCTCAGAACAGTAGTTTCTATTGGTTTATTCACAAGTAACGCCATTAGGATTTGAATTTGCTTTAAATTATCAGGGTTTTGGGGTGAGAGGAGAAATAAACCAAAAGCCAGAGCATTATGGCTAAATAAAACAATTTGAAAGCAAGATAAAGCATGTGGGTACCAAAATTCCCACTTCAAAGAAGAGGTGAAGAAAAGAGCTTCCTGGGGAATTAATGGAAAGCGTAGCTCTGACTGACAGCTGTTTCCTTAAAAGTCATCAATGGCTGAACAGGACACATTTCAACCCCACACCTTGTATTCAAGTGTTCTCCACCTTTTTTTGTTCTTCACCTACTGTCTCAGTCTCTCTCTACCTCCTCCAGCACTCTATGAGCTAAGGAAAAAATAAATCACTTCTATTTGAAGATATTTTTTATTATTATTACCATAATAATTCATACTAGCAGCAGTTAGTGAGGAGAGTCTCCCACTCTCACACTCTTCTGCTCGGTGACTTTTAAAATACCTAAAGAAATTGTCTGAACAGCCTTCCCTTTAGTCATCTTGCCATTTGTGCTCTTTTATTCGGTAGCATGAAGTAAAGAAGAAAATTACAAGGTAAAGAAAAACGAGTTCAACTGAAATTATTCTTCCTATTCTTAAAAAAAAGTTTACCCATTTTACTCCATACTCTGGGAGTTTCAAAGTGTCACGGAAACAGTACTTCGAAAACAGAATTTTATCACAGAGTATAAACTATTTGATGATTACTATGTCTTCTTGTTCACACAAAAAAAACCCTCACAAAACTACAAACCAACCCCAAACATAAAACTTTTCACTCAACTATCCTGTCTTCTCTCCCAGTGTTTCCTTTTTCATAGATATTTTTCTCCAAATTGCTTGTGATCTCCTTCATAAGTGCAACAATTCAGAGGTACAGGCAGAAAGTCAGCAACACCAAATGACCCTGTTGGAAGTAACAGTAATTAATGGCTAAAGCAAAACATGCTTTATGTGAGAAGATGAGATTAAAAACATGCTAATAGTTTACAAGGTTGCTGGTACTGCACCAGGAATTTTTTGAGTACACTATTTTCTTCCAATATTCCTATCTATGCACATCTTACCAGTCAGTTCCATTTAAAGCACAACAAGTAAGACATTCTGTTTTATTTAAGTTGTCATAGGCTTTTTATGCTAAGAAAATGTAAACAGTCAATGGATTTGCTATACCAGACAATGCATTACTCTACAAAGTTCATCAATTTGTTTCTAGGAGTGCATCACAGCCAAGGATTTGGGATATTACAAACCACACTGTTAACACAGCACTGAATGATGTCTAGCTGTATCAAGGACTGGGACAGGAGTTCTTTTCTCACCCCAGCAGAAGTTTCAGAGCTAGAACTAAAAAATAGATCTGAAGCACATTATTATCCATTATTATGTAACTATGTCAGTGGGCATGAATAGAAACCATTTTCAGTCAGTCTTGAGTATTTGATTTTGATGCTCTTGGTGCAACAAACTTAAGTTACTGACTGTCATGAATATCAAGGCTGTTGCTGCCACTCTGGTCATCAGTCCTTGGGCAATGCAGTGCCATCCTACTCAAGTTCAATTAACAGAACATGAATTGCTTTGAGATACTGAACAATTAGCATGAAAGCCTCTCTTGGCACAACCTATATTTCCAAAGGCCTGAACTCTTTGGCTTCTCTGTTTGAATCTACAATATTATATTTACCTCTATGTTTAAGTAAACACAAATAAGATTGTCTGATTGATTTTTTTTGTCTTCATGTAAGTAACAGATGAAAGAAGACAACAGGTGATAGACAACGTAACACTACACTTTCCTCCTGTGGTAGGAAGGAATGCAAATTCAGAGGCACTTTGTTCAGAGTACCCACCAGAAGAGAAAATTGAGCCTTGTGGCTACAGATGGAGTTACAACAGACAACAGGGTTTTTTAATCAATATAGAGGAAAAAGAAAAAAAAAAAAAGTTACGTGTGAAGACTAGGATAGCTAATACAAGAAAACAGAATAGTTTTCTCTATAAAGCTTATTCAGATGCCAACAGGAAACATTAATGGCTTAATCTCTTTGTCTCATTTCGCCACATCGCAGTCTGCATAGTAGACAGGAAATCATCGAACCCCAAACTATACCTCTGGACAGCCTCTACATGAGTTTGGTTCTATATTAGCAGTGAAGCTCCTACAAAAAGCATTTTTATAACACTTAACAGAATTTTTCCCTTAAGGCTCTGTCCTTTTCCATTGTAGCAAACACAGATACCTCAACACTATCAGTTTATGGACATATTACAAAGGATTATTTACATGGTAACTTTTATTATCCCTCAGGCTAGTTTACAGACATACTTGTAATAACAACAAAGTTAGCTGAGAGTGCACAACCTTGAAAGTACACAATTTAAGAAAAAAATTAAAAGAAAACCCAACAAACCTATAATTCTTACTTGAACCTTTATATGTATCTAACTACACTTAAAACCACTATATTTGCAATTTCAAACCATGACCTGACTTTTTATATAAAAAATATTTAATTAAAATTTTGTTCCACACCATTCAAGTCAATTTCATATCTTGTTTTATTTCAGTGGAGCTGGACACGAAATCTACTTTAAATGAACAAAAAAAAAAAAGGACAGAAAAATACTAAGCAGATATAGGAAGCTGTGTGGTTATTTTGGTGTATGTAACCAAAACACCGGTATGTGATCAGATCCGTCAGTCAAACTACTACAACAAGCAAAACCTGTAGAAATGAAACACTGAAAAAAGTAACCATTACAAGATAGTAATCTGTGATATTTCCATTAAGAATTTAAATTACAGTCATACTGCCTTTATGAGGAGAAAAGGGAGGACAGACAGGGGGAACAGCCCAAGGGATATGTATTTTTTCCGCCTCAAGCTGAATCTTAAATCACATTTCTTTAGCAGTGGGTTTTTTTTTTTTTTTGGTGAGTTTTGTTTGTTTTGTTTTACTTAAGTATTCTTCCCATTGAGTAACTGTATCTCAGATCACTCAACTGAATTTTACTGAGCTGGTCAAAATGAAGGCACAATACTTTTAAAATTCTGTTCAATTCATAACAAGTTACAGAAAAAACTTCCTGAATACTTAGAAATAAGTGTTTGCTCTGTCAACTTTGTTTCCTTTTGCTATTTGCTTTCTTCTCATATAATAAGCTTAAATTTTTGTAAAGCATGTCAACGTCACCCATGTTGGTTTTAACTTCCATTTCTCAATTACTCAGTCACACTGTATAGCGTTCAGAATTAGAAATGCAGTTTATGCTAAGGATGACATTTCATTTAGGTTAGCTTAATTACAAAGGAATATAACTGACATTCTCTGAAACTACTCCATCGTGCAAACAAAATATTGGTAAATGGGACGATCATGAGATGAATTTCAAAAGCTTAGTCCTGCTCTGAAAATAAAATGCCAACAAATAGACTTTTTAAACCCACTAATGAACAGAAATCACAAGTAACTGACTTCAGAATCAGAGTCAAAAGCCTTAAAAGAAAAATAAAACCTGTTGCTCTCTGTAATATAATTTTCAGCATAATTTACAGTTTTCCAGATGTTTATAGAGTTTTATTGACCTTCTTGGAATTATTTAGTTCTGAAAGTTTTGTAAGGCACATTTACTTTTAAAAAGCAGCAACTCTGTCTTATTTGTGAGCTGGCCAGCTGCAGCACTTTTTTTGACATTTGGTTCCAAGAAGGTTTGCTTTGTCCTGTACATTCCATGAGCAATTGTGCCAGCCTTGATAAAATCAAAAGGTTAGTTGGACTGCATGAAAGAACAGAGTTTAGAGCAAGGAAGCTCACATTTCACAGTTATGAAAATTCTAGGAGGACTGTTTAAATTTTCAGGTGAAACACACTTTGGGACTAAACCTTGCGCCCTTAAAAAACTAGGCACACTAGGCTGGACACCCACAGTTTACATTCTGGCTTTCCAGTTTGACAATATCACTTTATATCCTTTACCAAGTACCAGTTCCATATTCCAATGTATATTCACATGCGGCAAAGCAGATATTGCAAAGTGAGCAGCTACCTACAGAGCTTTCAAGCTTTCCTTTTAATAAAATTTTAGATAAAAGTTTGAGAGTATACATCAGATGAAGATAGACAGTTACTGATTCTGGTATCAGCAGCTAGGATTAGGTTCAGAAAAGGTGAAGAAAAATGACTAGTTTGCAAAACACATTTTAAGAAATTAGGATTCAACACTGCCATTTTCTGATGGTTCACTGTCAGATGATGTAAATATACAGAGATCTATACAATACTGGAAGCTATTCTGCATGTGAAAACCTCATTCTTGCACCAACCAAGGCCACAAATTAGGACACTGTTTTGCACTTAAGGTACTATTTTGCATCAAATTCATAATAGTAGGGCATTAATTTGAAACACATTTATATATTCATGTCAAAGCTGGAGGAACTTTTTAAATAAACAACAGCTGATCAAATCAAACCTTTTCAAAGATATAACAATTCCACATGATTTTGGAAGCCTGCTTTTCATGGACTACTTTCTACAACTACTGTTGAGGTGAGGCAGTCTTCCATACTGCTATCACTGTATTTTAAATTACTACACTGTCACTGCTTGGTACATAAGCCATACTCAACCTATGTAGGAACCTAGGCAAGAGCTACTGCTTCAGCTGGGTTCCCATAAGCATCAAGGAGAGGCTGGCTCAGGAGCTGCAGCTGTACACAGTAGAAAGAGTCCCTAGATCAGCTCATCAATGGTATACAAAAAAATTGTTGTTGGTGCAACCTGGAATTAAGGAAGTATCCGATACACTACCATACTGAAAACAGAAGACGAAAAAGAGACAATAGATTCTCCTGGGAAAAAAAAAAAACAAACAACCAAACAAAAACAAACAAACCACAACCCAAAAAAACCCCCAAAACAACTAAACCGGTTTATTAGATGAAGCCTAAGAATAATCTTGGAATCAGTCTTACCTCATATTTTCAGTAATGACCTTGACACAAAGTGGAAGTTACTACTGAAATCTGAATACAACACAAAGTTGAGAAGCACTGTCACTGCAAAGGAAGGTAAAAATATAACCAAGAAAGAACAAAGTAAATTTTTAGGAACAATTTCATTCGACTTATTTTATGTTTGGAGTCGCTCCCTCAAGAACTACAGGATAAAAGTTTGATCTGTCTGGTAACTCATCAGCAGAAAACATCAGAAAGAGAATAACCATAACATGAGGCTCCATCTGCAGTACTGTGTCCAGCTCTGGAGCCCCCAACATAAGAACGTGAACCTGTTGGAGGGAGTCCAGAAGAGGTCACAAAGATGATCAGAGGGCTGGAGCACCTCTCCTATTGAGGACAGGCTGAGAGAGTTGGGGCTGTTCTTCCTGGAGAAGAGGAGGCTCCAGGGAGACCTGATAGCGGTCTTCCAGTACCTCAAGGGGGGATACAAGAAAGCTGGAGAATGACTTCTGGCAAGGACGAGTAGTGATAGGACAAGGGGTAATGGCTTTAAACTAGAAGAGGGTAGATTTAGAGCAGATATAAGGAAGAAATTATTTACTGTGAGGGTGGTGAGGCACTGGAACAGGTTGCCCGGAGAAGCTGTGGATGCCCCATCCCTGGAAGTGTTCAAGATCAGGCTGAATGGGGCTTTGAGCAACCTGGTCTAGTGGAATGTGTCCCTGCCCATAGCAGGGAAGTTGGAATGAGATGATCTTTAAGGTCCCCTCCAACGCAAACCATTCTATGATTCTATGACACTGTACTCAACATGAAGACACAACTGCACAATATTTCCAGTAGAGACAAAGCTTTAATGTAATTTCATTTGCCACAGACAAGACAAGACTGGTAATCCACTGGCTATGCTTAAATTCTTATTAGCCATACCAAAAACACACAAACAGAACAAGTTTTAGAGAAGGGCCTTCTAGGTAAGTTTGTCTTGTTTAAAGACTGTCTAAAAGTTTGTCTAGATTAACCTCAGAAAAATAAGGTCTGACAGAGCAAGTTGTCTGTAAGTATCAGGACGAAAGAAAAAGTATTTGGGTTAAACAAGGATAATGATAAATTCAAACAAATGGGCTGCAATCTCAGCATGTGTTCCACAAACAGTGTAGTCCTCAGTAAAGTGAGTCCCTGAACAGTCTTCCACTGCAAGTATAAGATGGAAGAAAACAAAATAAAACCAAAACAACAGCAACTCAGCAGTAAATCAAAACTGAATGCAACTAGTTTACAAAAGAGATCAATGATGTAGTTGGTTTTTTTTGCAAAGAAATTAGAAAAGAAATAAGTAGTTCAGTTGAGGGCAAAGGAGGTTTCAGACTGGGGCTGCTGATCTGCACCTATCATCAGCCTTACTCCAACAATTTTGGAGATCCGTCAGTTTAATGAAATTATTGTTTTAGCTCCTTTCGTTGAAAATATGACTCAAAAGAACATCAGACTAACCTTTTCCATGTCCTCTCACCTTTAGCACAAAGTCTTCAGAAGCCAAGCTGTAACCCTCCCTGCCAACTGACAAGCACTATCTATTAGGGTTATTTCAACTTTAAGGAGTTTTACCCTAAAGGAAATTCTTTCCATTCCCTTTCCTGTTTGTTATCTTCACTCAGCATGCATTTATAACCTCTTTCTTACTGAAGCTGAATGTTATACAAACCCCTGAATTTTTAAACACTTAATAAAATTGATTATAAAAACCAAAACAGGGATCTGAAGGTCTGGTTCATGCTTTGGTAAACACAGAAATACTTAACAGTATAATTACTGGAAGTTGGATGAGCAAGAACAGGAATTATCTCAATCTTCTGAGGTTCTACTGGCTCTTGTTTACAGTTAATGAAGCTAAGAGGTTAAGACTGAACATAAAAAAGGTGCAGAGAGCAGCTGTTTTCAGAATTGAGCCACTTAAATTTGGACTTTTAAATAATTTGACAAACCACAACATTTTTTTTTTCCAGTCACATGGATAACTCTAGTGTAGATTATCCAAAGTTTCACAGTACTAAAATTAGTAGTCAGAGTAAAAGAACTAAATACAAACACGGATTTGACTGGCTGAGAGCCAATTTCAAACTCACATGTCCTGCTCTCTAACAGTAAAACAATCTTTTGGAAGAGACTCAATTGAATCGCTCAATAGAAGTTCACACATTCAAATTCTAGTATTGCTGATCATGTTTTGGAACTCAGTGACAAGGTGAGGAAAGTATATCTGAAGCCAAACCTGAAAGGATGCTATTTTCTTTAAGTGCTTATTCTTTTGTTAAGTACTATAGTTATAAAATATTTAACTGCCAAAAATTTATTTAGGAACTCTTGTCAATTGGTTTAAACAAAGAATATATAATATGAGTACATAATACTCTATTTCTTAGTCTTGTAAAAAAAAATGTTCCCAACATCATAATAAGAGAAATATTCTGTACTATAATTAAGTGGAAACACAGTATACTGGAATATCAACTAAAATTCTCAATTATCAGAACAACTGTCATTACAAAAGTTGTGATATTTCACAGAGTAACTCACACTGGAAGGCACCACAGAACATCATCTAACCCAGCCTCCTGCTCAAAGCACTGAATTCAGACCAATTTGTTTAGGTCTTTGGCCAGTCTGGTTTTAAAAAACTGGAAAGGATGTAGATTTCACAACCTGCCTGCACGACCTGTTCCAATTCCTCAGTGTCCTCAGGGTGATTTTGGATTCCTAGTGCCAAATCAGAACCTCACCTGTATTAGATGATGATCACTGTCTGTTTTCCTTCTACCATGTGCCTCTGTACTGTTACGTATTTCTGTCTTTACACTCATGTATTGGGGAACTAAAACCGGATGGGTATATTCAATGTGGTGGTCTAAGAAATGCTGAGTTCTGGCAATCCACTGGCTACGCTCCTGTTCGTAAAGCCTGGTATGCCGCTAGCATTTTCCACTGTCAGAGTGAAGACTGACACGCTAACCCATGTCTGTCAGAATGTGCAGGTCCTTTTCAGCAAAGCTGCTTCCCTGGCAGTCAGTCCCCACCGTGTACTGCTGCAGGGTGTATTTATCCTCATTAAATGTCACAAGGTTCATAACTGTCCATTCTACCAGCCTCTCTAAACCACAGAGCACTGTCCTCAAACATGTCAACTGCTCTCCTAATGTGATGTCACATACACATCTGATGAGGATACACTTCATTTCCTCCTCCAGGTCTCAGATCAAGGTACTAAACAGGACAGGTCCCAGTACACACCACCACTTGTAACTGCTCTTCAGGTGGAATACAAATCATTAACTGCTATGTTTTGAGTCTGACAATCCAGCCAGTCCTCCCATCCAAACCATAACATTGCAACTCGGTTATACAGATGCTGTGAAAACCATGCTAAAAGGCTGGATAAACTCAAGGCAGATGACGGGCAAACTGCCATAACCAATATTAAATCTAATCTGATGGCATCTACAGGTTGAGCAGTATACAGAAAGGTCCCAGGACTATCAATAAGCATATTAACCTGTTGTTAAGTCATAGAGAGGACTATTTAACATATTTTAGATGCCTCTTATTATTATTTTTCCCCACAGTGATTTCTGTGGCTGCCACAAAGAATTCATAAAATTGTACTGAGAAACGTGGTTGAGACAGCTGGTCAGAAAAAAGGTGGTTCACAAGAATCTCTAATTTGATACTTTAAGCACCTGTGACCTACAGGCATACTGAACGTTTGAAAATGAGTGAACAGGAACATTGAGACTGTTGGGTACAATCTACATAAGAAAGAAAAACATTACCATTACGTATTTACTTTCCCAGGAGAAATTATTACTAGGCATATATGTAAATATTATATTTTAACAGTCAGCCACAATATTTTCATAGGCACAGAGCAAGGAAGGTATTCAATTAACTATTTGTGAATACAAGGACACAGTTTGTATGCACATTACCAGGCACAAAGGTACACTCTGCACACTGGTAGTATTAATATATTATGCGATTATATTATTTAACAATACTTTGAATTTTACTGCTGCATTTTTAAAGTAAAACCAAAACAGTTTACAAAATTCAGTACCCATTTGCTGCAGGTCAGTATGATGGAAAGCATGGCCAGCTATTTTTAAGAGTTATTTCCTAAGGAAACAAGCCTTACGCAATCACACAGTGCAACACCTCTCTTCGCCTCAAGATTTTCTGTTTGTTGTTTGACTCAGCAAAATTTGATAGAAAAGATAAAGTTTCAAGGGTAATTATGCTCACAGAAACTTTAATTATGCCCATAGAAACTTCATTGTTAAAGTTACACAACCACAGAGAAAAAGCACAAAGCATCCCAAGTGTGAGAGAAACACTGACATTAGCAAAATTAGCAAATCTGAGAATCTCACAGACTAACGAAGTTCTGCTTCCCCTTCCCCCAGAAATCTCCACCAAAAAGAATAGTTTTCAGGGGTTCACAGTAAGAAGCCAACAAAAGCTCAGAATCCTGGAAAACCCGTCTCTTCTAAGAGGAGAAACTTCACCTCATATAGAAAACATTGCTGGAACTCAATTTGGATTTGATATCCAGGGGTTTTTCAGTGTAGCATTCTGAGCAACCACCTGTACAGCTCTTTTTCTATTTCCTTCTTGTAGCAAGCTGGTCTTCTACATTTGGAGAGAAGTGGAAGTGAACAAATCTGTTCCCACATTGTTAAGGATTACACCAATCGCTATATTTACCCCATCTTGTCTCACCACCTTTAAAATAATAATTTAAACTGGTTTCCTATGCAAACAAGGCTTGATTCAAAGAGACGTACAAATATACCAAGAAAGTTGTTGGGGGAGGAGGCGGCAAGTAGCAGAGAATCTGAGAGAGGGGAGACAACCACCTCTGGAGTACCTGCCTGAGCTCAAACAAGTGGCAGTCAGATGAAGGAGAAAACATTTTGAGCATTGACAGGTTTATCCCAATAGCTTCTAACTCTGTCAGCCAGCTTCCACTGAATGCAAATGCCCATGCATCTGCCAAATTGCTCTGTGAATGGACTGTTGTTTCAGTTCTCTGAAAAGGGAATTTGAAATAGAAGGTTACTGTTCTGATAAAGGATTTTAACTACCTGGATATCACTTAATTGCCTACTGCAGCTCAATTCAGACCAAAGAATCTGAAGATCAAACTAAGGGATATCTTTATCTTAGTAATATAAAGGAAGCTATGGAAGTGCCAAAGTAAGTCCCATGTGTTAGTACATTTTATGAAATGAAAAAAAATTTCCTTACAGTTATTTGAAAGCTGTCTTCATATAATTCTCCCTGCTGAACATCCCAAGAAGTCTCCTACCCTCGAAGAGGTCAACAATCTAAAGGTTATTTCAGTTGAAATTATTGCATATGATAATAACGATCACATGCAGAGAAGCAACTTTGTAGTCATTTAGCTTGCTATATGTAATAACAGGCACTCTTTCTCATTTACCATGTAACAAGAATAGCAGTTCTTTAAAATAACAACACTAAAACAACTACTGTATAGCTTGTCATTGAAGACTAACTTCATACAATGTTTTTATTGAAGACGTGACAAACTAAACCTAACAGAAATCCCCCGTGGTTTAACTTGTTAGCACCAGTGTCAGACCAGAGCACACTGACATAACATAGCCTTAAACTAATTCCTACCTTGTCTCAACTCATATTGTAGGTTCCATACTGTCAAATATAAAAAAACTTTTTTTTTTTCTGAGCCTCAGATGGAAGAGAACAGAGGAGTAAGGACAATACTGTTGAGAAAATAGGCCATGGGTTTGTAAATACAGTGGGTTATTTTGCATTAGTCCAATGAACAAAATTATTCTCACACTGGGTTTATATTCATCATCAATTAAAATTTTTACATGACAAACCCAGAGCATCCTGCTGAACCCAAATCACAGCCGGCAATTCTGCAGCCCAATGTGGCAAGGCAGCCACTCTCTGAAACAGCTCCCCCCGTTGCTATAGAGAAAAACCTATGGGAACAATAATAATAAGCTGCTGTCCTGACAACCTTACAAAGCAAAACCAAGGCTTACTTTACTATAGCAGAAGAGCAAGGATAACCTGATCACTGTAAACTGCTCCTCATTCTTCAAGAGCAGCTGGCCACTGAAAAAAGCAAGACCAGCACAGCAAAATACGTATGCTTGCCTATACACTATAGACAATATGCACATTATGCATGAGAATATATGCATACACACAGCCACGCTTTCTGCCCCACACACTTTTCTGCCACTTTGTGTCACACTAATATTGCAATGAGATACCATGCTAAAACAAGTCAGGTACTTATTTTCAGTGCTGAGAGGCTAGAAAACTACTTAGGAGTGCTCTTTTCCTTGAATGGACTTTAGGTATCTAAAAGTGGGAAATAATTAGTTTTGAACAGAAAGCCAGAAATGAAAACAACCAGAGAAGATGACTGTGATTAAATAACTTGTAACTCTGAAGTGGGGGGGAAAAAAAAAAAAAAAAAAAAAAGGGAAACAAATGGAAGAAAAACTAAACAAAAAAAAAAATCACAGACTGAAATTTTGTATCTTTCACAAATGCCTTCTCCTTAAAACACAGGAGAAAGAACTGCTTTTGCAGTGACAGTTTTGCTAACTATGCATTAATTGCAGCATTCCTTTTCATTCTCCCATGTGAGAGGAAAAGAAACAGCAAAAGCATTTTAACAGCATCTGCATTTGTAACACCTATAGAAAGCTTTATTCTGTCCTTACTCACCTTAATTGCCATTTTGCTCCCACATAACTTCACAATTTGTCCAATTTGACTGAAGTGAATGTAAAAATTCAACATGAAATATAAGGTGGCCCAGAATCTCCTTTCCCTCTCATATATATGAAATAAACAAGTATCCAAAAATAACCACCCCAACAAAAACCACCAGAAAAAAATATGAAAGTGTTCAAGAGCATACACTAGGTTTTAAAAAACCGTTTTATTCCATTTGAATTAACCTGCCACAGAACCTCTAGTGTTGTCAGAGTACCCTTCCTTATAAATATGTTTTATTAGGTCCTGTAATGTGTTGTTTATGTAATCTGTAAAGGAGTTTCATAATTTCATCACAGATTGTATCAGGTTTAAAATAAAGGTTGGTGAACCAAAAGGCAAATGGAAGGGCAAATTGCCGAGTTGTATGAGAGCTTTGCGTGCTATTATGTGTCCTCTAACATAAATCCCATCTAATCATTTTCATATAACTTAAGTCTGAGAAGTCATATTGTGACATACCTACGACTTAAAAGCCTACCTGAAAGAAGAGGTAGCAGGCAGGCATTCTCACAATCCACACCCACTGTGCCAGTGAGAATGTGGGGGGTGAAGGGAGAGGGGGAGGAAAGAAGGAACAGCAAATAATATAGGAGGATTATACAAATATCTGCAGAGCTGGATATGTCACTTTGCAGGATTCAGGACAACAAATGAAGACATTATATAAAAAAAGATTCAAAGTCAATGGCAAAACTCCAAGTCCTGTGCTCAGAATTTCATCTGAGCTGCTGGGGGCAGGGGGGAGTCATGATAACTTCAGCTACTGCTATCTTCCAGTCTCCTAGCTACTACAGGGCAATTTACTACTTCTCCCTTAGTCTCCTTCCAGATTCCCTTACTTCCAAAACAGCTACTATTCTTCGTGTTTTACAAGCATGAGATCCAATAAAGCTGCTCACTTGCAAAGCCAAAAAGATGTGACATCAGCTGCTTACATTTATTACATGTTCAGAATATTATCTCCATAAGGATTCAAGACATTTTTAAAACATAACCTTTAATTATGTATGAACTGATCACTATTTAAGAAATTCCAGAAAACCAGAAGAATCCACTTATAAATCATGAGTAGCTAACTGCTGATGCGATTACACTTTCATGATCCAAACAAGAGTCTACATACCTTCTAGTAAGAACTATGGTGCAAAATAATCACAATGACATTTCTGCCTACTGCTGTCCTGTCTCTAGCTAAAAACAAGAAGAGTATCACCAATTATAATAATCCTTCTCAATCTTCAGTTCATTCAATTATGCCTGAAAATGGTTTTAAGTCTGGGGTCAGTGCTTTACTACAAAGGAAGGCAGGGTCTCTGTCATTTACTTCTGTCAGAATAAATCAGATGTTTAACATTAAGTTCGCTCTTTCACAATAGACTAAAAAAAGTAAGACAGCTATTCATAGGAAGCCCTAGCAATTCTTAAAAATCTAACCAGTCATATGGCATCACCACTGAATGTCATGAGGAATTAATGTTACACTTAGTGCAATCTATGTGAAAAACCTAGTATTTTTTAAATTAAAAAAAAAAACCCAAAAACGTGAAACATACTTTAAAATCTGCCAAACATAAATTTTATAGTCGGAGCTATTCATCCTAACAGTCCTTACAAATTCTTCTTAGTGGATTCTCAAATTTGGTAGACAGTCTTTGCAGTATTTCCTCAGAATAATTCAGGTAGGAAAAAACAGGGTAGAAAAAGACTGTGAGGGGCACCCCTACCCTAAACTTCCTGAACTGTTCAGATTTCTAAGACGATAAAAATTCACTTAAAAACAGAGAGAAAAACTGAAGTTTGTCTTAACTTTGCAAGAGGTAATGTTTTAAAGAATCAGATATAAATTATGCTCCCTAACATATCAAAAATTTCTGCTATGACTACAGTATTGCAATACACAAAATAAACAGCCATCTCCTCTTTACTTCACTGATTCATAACCCAACTTGGGCAAACATTTTAAAATTGCAAAGCAAAAATTGCATGGAAAGAGAGCATTCGTCAAGCCATGATTTCACTGCAAGCTGTCAATACAGCTACTGTAATCTTGGATGACTAACGTGAGAAACTAGATAACCCAGCACCCCACCCTCTTTCCACAATCTGTAACTTATCTTCTATTTTCAAAATAACATAGCATTTCTCACTCAACATTACCAAACTAGATCACTAATCGGTAAAAGGTACAAACCTACTTTAAAATATTTTTACATCCAACCATCTAAACATAATCTTAATTCCAGTCAAAGCAAGGAAAAAATATTTACTTTTTCCTGCAGTGTGAACTGCTGATCTGCACATAAAAAGCTTAGGTGCAATGCCTGTCAAATATGAAGCTGAAAGGGAAAATACAAACTGCCTCGGTTCACTTGTAAAGGTCAAATAGCAAAAGAAACGGATGGTTTTGCCTGTTTGACCACTGTTTTGCTTAGTTCCTCATTTGACTCTCTTCATTTGCAAGAGTATTTCACAATGCACTTGAGTAATGGTATGTCACTAAAAGTCTACAAAAAAAAAGACCATATTATCTTTCTTTCAGGAAAGTAGAACAGAAGCCTTTAAAAATACTCAGATTTGCACAGTAAGCAAATACCATCTAAAAAGAAATGTGAATTTGTTTAGTTGTAGGTTTCATGTTATACCCTTGGCATATATGAATGACATGATCTTTAATTGATTCAATACAATCGGTGAAACAGTCTGGCATCCTTACAAGTAAGTATTCCTTCTTGTTACATCTAAGTGCTGCATGACCTGGTAAGGTAACCCACTGGGCATGCAAAACCAAGACAATATAGTCAGAAACCTCTCTGAAATCTAGCTTTATATGAATGCTACATAAATTATAAATCAACTGTTGTGGAGCCTAAGTGATGTTTAAATATCCATAATGCATTACAGCTCTTAAAGATTGAAACATTTGTGCATTAATAATAAAAGATAATTCGAAGATCAAATTTAAGATTGAAGTATTTCAGAATGACTACCAAAGAGGCAAACAGGGGAAATAACACATTCCACTGACAACAGGCACAGTTTTGGAAAAACACAAAAAACAAATTAATAAGGCATCAGGCCTAGGCATTCCTATATCCTGTGATACATTATGTTTCTGAATCCAACTCCGAAACGCTTCAGTGCAAGATAGCTAAGTACAGAAATTGGGGGGAAAAAAATAGCTGAAGAAACAGTATTAATGCACTACAGTCCTTTTTAAAATAAGTCCATCAAACTAAGCAGAAACTGAGATTGAATTTGGGTTTTTTTTTTCCCCCATTTTCAAACATCCCTCCTTATCCAGCTGCCTTCCTACAAAGCAACCTAAATATTTAGCAGAGCTATCTTCCAACTAAACAAACTTCCTTTAGATCCTGGTAGTACATGTATGTCTATAATGTCTATAAGCAGCAAGATGAGCTGATCAAAACAATGAATTGCACAAGCTAGTAAGCAGTCTTCAAATTCTGCTCTGGTCTAACCAGTGCAGAACTGATCAAGAAGGCAGCTTACTATTCATGCAAAGGGGAAAAAAAAATAGACAAATACAGAAATAGTAGGCTGCAGAGACAAATGACATTCTTTCCTTTTCTGTTGGATATCTGATATAAGAAAGCCATCTAGTGTTAACTTTGAGAAGTGAAAATTGAGCACAAAAGAGCTCGGCAGGATTTACATTTAACTTTGCGTGTCTTCTGTATCACACACAAAAAAATAAAACTCGTTTCCTCTAGAAAAGCCAGGGTGAAAGAAAATATTCAAACTACCAACGAATTAAAATGATCCACCATCAAGTACTAAGCCAGTTTACCGACCTGCTTCGTGAACGTTAAGAGCCGGATCTGAAATTGGTCAACTTCAGAGCTGTCTTTTGTCACGACCGCCTAACGCTACTTCCCCACTCGCGGGGCCATACCCCACCCCAGCGAAACACGACGGGAGCACCGCAGGGGAGCTACGGGGCCAGGAAAACAAGATCGACGCCAAAGTTGATCTCCGCTGTTATTTAACGACTCGGATACCGAGTTTGGGGAAGGGACCACTGAACGCGCAGCAGAGCATTACGAGATAACAAAGAGCGCAAAAGGGTACAGGTTGCGCCTCGTCTACGCAAACTAAATAAAGAGCATTAAAATCACTTCAGGAAACTCCACGGGCTGAAGGCTCTGTCCCCCCGCGACCCCAAAACGCCCGGCGGTAACCACCGCACCGCCTCCGCTCCGAAAGGCGGCCGTACCCCGGAGCCGGCCGACCGAGCCAAACTTCCTCGGCGACTGCCCTTCTCCTTTAACCGCGCTTCGGAGCCGGCAGCGACCTGACCGGCGGCGGGGTTCCCGCAGCCGGCGGCAGAACCGCCCGGCAGGTGACCGGCGACCCCTACCTACACCCCACCGCCGGGGCGATTTTGTGCAGCAGATCGCAACGCTGCGCACACAGGCGACGTGCGGGACCGAGCCACGGCGGGGACGGCGGCGCGGCTGGGGCGAGGGCGGGGTGCTGGTGGGGGAAGAGACGGAGGGGGGGGGACCGCAGCTCCCCGCCGCAGCCCTCCGTCCTCTCGCCGAGCCCGGAGAAGCCGGGATTTTCTCCCCTAGGGGAGCAAGAGGACCCGAGGAGGGGAGAGAAGAAGGGTGTCCCACCTTCCCTCCATAAACTGCTCCCGAGCCCCTCCCGGGAGAGAAAGCGCTCGTACGCCCGCGCTACCCCGAGCACCCCGTCCCCCCTCATCCCGGCTCCTTACCTGGTGCCGCCGCCTGCTCCGGCTGCTCCCGCCGCGGGACCCCCATGGCCCCCCCTCCGCCGCACACAGGCTCCACTCCTCCTCCCCGCTCCCTCCCGCGGGACACGCCGCCCGCGGGGCGCCGGAGCCGTCAAGGGAACCGGGGGGCGCCCGCTCGGGGTCTGGGGCGGGTGGCGCGCGCCACTCCTCCTCCCGCCGTGCGCGTGTCCGTGTCGCGTCCCCCCCCCCCTTCCTCGCGGCCACCCCCGTCCTCGCGCTCAGCCCTCCGCCTCGCGCTCTGCCCGGCGCTGGGTCTCGAGCGCGGCTCACCCGCCGGACAGGGCGGAGGGGCGGAGGGAGGGGCGGGCGCAGCGCCGACACTCACACACACACACACACACACGCCTTCCCTCGCACGCCCTCAAGCCCCACCCCTCCTGCCGGCCCCGCCTCCCATTGGCTTCGCCGGCTCGGCCCCGGGGGAATGCGAACTCCGCATTGGCCACTCGCGCTGTCGCGCAACCAAAACACCAGGCCCTGCCCCGCAGCGTACCCACCACCTCCCTCTCCCTTCACCACCCTTCCCCCAGGACCCTTCACGCACCGCGGCGGGGGTCGCGGGAGGGAAGCCCGGGGCCGTCGCGGGGCGCACCGGGGCCAGGCTGCGCGTTTGGGAGCGGAAGGGAGCAACAGGTGGGGTGGGGGGACGGCGGGAGGGCAGAGCACGGGGCCTTGGGAACGGCCCTACTGGGGAGCGCCGGCTGCCGCCCCGCTCCGTCAGCCGAGTCGGGCCCCCCGCCCCACACCCCCGTGCCCAGCCAAACCCCAGCGGAGCGCTGCGGCAGAGCGGTGCGAGTGCGGCGCAGCCCCTGCCCCGCACGGCCCCTTGTCCCCATTTTCAAGACCCTGGACAACGCCGCCCTGCCCTGCCCGGCCCGGCCTCTCAGCCCCGGGCGCCCCCGCGGGGCCGCCCACCCCTGCCCGTTCCCGCCAACCGCCGCCCGGCCCAGGGGGCCCCGGGTGCGGCGAGCAGCGGGGTGGCCGGGCCTCTGTGCCATCCTACCGGGCTCCGCAGTGCCTCAGCGAAAGCCGGGCCTGAGACCCTCCGGGCCTGCGGCTGGGGAGCGACCCTTCGGCTTTTTTTTTCCCATCCCGCAGCGCCCGTTGTCCTTACCTATAGCTTCACACCAGAGATACCTATAGCGAAGAAACACAAGGTGATGGAGTCCCCGGAATTGCCCCGTGTGCTCTGCCTCCTGCACACCGCTCTTCAACTGTCAATGGTCAGGAGCAGCAATGCTTTCTCTCTGTGTCGGACAGACCTGAATGTGTTTAGTTTGCCTGCCAAATGAGCCATGGCTACGTAGCTGCATTTCCTCCACCTCCTCCACGCGTTCTGGTAAGCAAACCAAAGTCTGGTTTGGGAATTTGAATTTCCCTATTTCTGCTCTGCGGGCCAGTTCTGCAAGGGGCTGTATCTGCAATCACAGGGCCCACTTCTACATAGAGGTTGCAAAATAGAAGATGTTATCAAGACTGATGTGGCTGCTCCCATCTGCTACCCCAAATTATGAAGCCTGCAACATCACTGGAATAAAGCCTACTCCTACAGAACCCTACAGAAACAACACAGGATTATTTTCTTTTTTTCCAGTCCTCTCTCACTTACTTTCCCCTCCGCCCGCGCCCACCTCTTGTGGGTATGTGAATTTCTGGTTGTACCAGTTCGCTCAGCTTTGGCGAGCAGGTTGCACGTTGACATTTACAAGTATTTCACCCCCTTGTAAACTTCCTCTCACTGCCTGCCCT
The DNA here is from genome assembly GCF_036417535.1 of Chlamydotis macqueenii. NCBI lineage: Eukaryota > Metazoa > Chordata > Aves > Otidiformes > Otididae > Chlamydotis > Chlamydotis macqueenii. The sequence goes on along the minus strand of NC_141558.1, from coordinate 97,137,433 downwards.
TTGCTGGAAACAGAGCAGAAGGCTTTAGTGGAAAGGAACTACCACGTGTATGCCAAAGATCCAAAACACCCAGGGCAGGCCAAATTTTAGGTTATTGCGCTTAACTGTTCCTGTAATAGAAATTTTAAATCAAGAAATACAGTCCACAATCATAAATATAAGCATAGCTTCACGCAGGCTTATTAGAACAAGCTTGCAGATGGCAACATTTACTCTAAAAGCACCGGCAAACATTACAGTCATTAGTTGGTGTTTGGATGCTGTCTTGAGTGTTATCATTTTGGTTAAAACTATGTTTTAAATGTTATCATTTCTACCCAAAATCACTAGTCCCGTTAGGCAGCAGACTGCCTCCGTACTGAAGCAAGACCGCAGGAATAATAATATTATTATTGTCTTGACAAGGAGCCTCAGAAAGAAACCCCGCAAGTGAAAGGAACAGTGTATTTTTCCACATTAATCATGCTATAAACAGTGTCCTGGAAGGTTTGTTCTCTTAAACACCAGCCCGGAAAATGTCAACGGAAAGAAAGGAATCAGGAGAGGTGTAAGTGTGCACAGAGCGTGGTGGCAGTACTCGTCTGATTTCCGCACTGGCCAGGTTCTCATTACTGGCTGCTTGTTTCAACGAGTCCCTTTCACTGGGAGGACGAGCTGCCTCTCCGGAGTTCAGCCCCTCCGCAGCAATCGCTGGATTTTCCCCTCCTCGCTGTCGCTCCTGTGGTACCCTGCCTGTCCCGCTCTGGAGGAAAGCCGGGTGACCCGACGAGAGAGATGCTCGCCAGCCTCCCCTGGACCTTCCCCAGCCGGGGCGCCGCTCCCCGCCGCCAGGGGGCCTCCGGCCTCCGGGCTCCGGCTGCGGGCTGGGGGCTCCGGGCGGGAGCTGCCCTCTCAGCCCGGTTTTGGGGTAACCTTCCTCCTGTCCTCGCCGACCACTCGCGGGTGCGGCTGATTCACTGCTGCCCGGATGGTCCCTGCAGCGGAATTGTGCTTTTACAAGCCTGGCTGCGTTTCATCTGCAAACTTAGTAGTTGGTAGCGTGCTATACTAATAGGTAACGGAGCTGTAATATTTTGTATGCTAAGAACAATATTTGCATTTACTAACTGAGTTTTCTCTTAAATGCTCATTTTATAAAGCCCTTCAGATGCAAATCAGCTTTCTCCAAGAACATTTCGGTGTTTCACCTACTATCCCAAAGAACACTACACTAAAAAAAAACCTGACTGAAGTTATCTGTAAGTCATGGCATTTCCTTATCCTTTGAAAAAAGGCTAGTCAATCCCTAACAGACTGCAGCGCTGAGATTAACTCCTTCCTGCACATGGGGTGAATTCACCCCCCTGCATACGGTGCCCACAGCCTCCGTAAGAGGGCTTAATTTAGACACAAGAAATCCTTAGGTATTCTGCTGTGGAACTATGGCATTGCATGTGAATAAAAAAAATATTTCTCAGCTGACAGAATGCACTTCATGACAGAATTGTGCTACTTTAATAGGTCTAAACAGTTACAGCCAACAAGCTAAATGTGTTTAGGTTGCATTCCCAAAATTATACATTATCTACATCTTGACAAGATCCAGCACACTGATACGTATTAGGGTTTTGCTGTAAGGAGAGTCTGGAGGCTTGCTGTGATCACTGCTTTTTTTTTCTCTTTCTTTTTTTTTCCTCTCGTACTTTTTTCCCTTCTCACTCTCTCACTCCTCCAGTATCATTCCTTTTGGCTTCCAGGCTACCATCTGTGTACCCTCAGGGAGTCAACAAGGGAAGAACAAGGGCCAGAAACCAGAATGCAGGTGAAAAGAGGTAAACAGGAGCTTTTTGCAATAATAAAGGGCTGTTCAAGCCTCAAGAGCACAACAGCAAATGGGGTGAGAGGAATCTCCTGCCCAAACTAAAAACTGGTAAACATAAAGATGTAATTTAAAAGCGTGAAGAGAAATGAGGAGACTGATTTTCCCTTCAGCTTCTACTTCTTCCAGGATGCACATATATTACTTGCATTGTCTGGTGAAGGACACTCACTTGCCACAGATTTAGGATAAGTCACTTACAGCAGGACAGTCCAGGCTTTGACAATACGGACCCAGAAGGTATTATAACAGTTCAGCCACGGGCCAGACGACAACATACAAGCTGAAACCAGACAGAAGACCTCCCACAGGCCACAGCTTGGACAGCTCTGATTAAGAGGGCTGCCTGCTTTTTCCTGTATTATCTTTTCTTCACTTCACCTTTTCATATTTAGTTTCAAAGTACCCAGCTCAGCCACATTTGAAGCTAATCTTCAGACACCATTAACACATAGAGAGTTGTTCCAGCATCTCCTACAGACTGTTTGTTACCAGTGACGTGAAAACAACTCTAACAACAAAACTGGACTGTTCCATTCATTGTTGGGGAAGGGGGTTAGAGTGGGATCCTTGGAAGTGGTGCAGGAGGTGGAGAACGCATCCGGTAGCTACATGATGAGGCATGTTTTGCTGACACAAGGGACTCATGAACAGGCAAGCTGAAGAAAGTTTAGGTTTGTTTCCTCAGCCTTGGGCACAAGCCTAGAATCCAGGTGAAGTAAGTAAGCACTGAGCACAAGATCTCACCAATGCATAAAGATGTCATCTCACTCGCAAATCTTTTTGCTGATGTTGCTCAGTATTTCCTGACGCAGTTAATGAGGTGAGGCATTCTACAGGGGAATTCTGGCTAGGCCTTTGGAGCAACCTCAACTCCCTCTGGTCACACCAGAGGAAAGCTGTGAGCAGTAGCAGGGAAGCAGCCGCTGGCATCGCGCACTCCCTATGAATCACCATGCCATCCGCAGGCTGGTGCGAAGGTCAGCACTGCAGGCAAATCCCCAGACTTCATGCTTCTGTAGCTCCAGCAGCCCTGGAGCCACACACGCACAGCCTGGGGACACAGGAGCTCTTATTCCAGTAACCACAACTTCTTGGCAGTTTCTTGTACCTCCGAGTAGGCTGAGGGTGGATTTTGCTCTTCTAACCCCAAGCTGCCCTTTCATTTGGACATTATGTGGGTGAAACCATGCACTCACAATCTGTAAAGCTCCTATTTCACATGTTGCTCTTAAAGCACAAGCACAGTTTACCGCAATACTAATATTTCATCCCAATGGCTTCACTACACTACAAGCAATTCAGTGAAACAAAACATCCTCTGTATCCTCTGAAACTGGTTTTGAAAGCCCACATGGAGGAAAATGCTATTGGTTTTAATTAGCAATATCCTTCACATGAATCCCCTATTAACCAAAGGAGCATACTATATTTCATCTCACTTCCTCTAGTTTACTTACTACTGCGTCTCTTCTCTGTGGTTTACCAGCAGGAAACCACTGGAGGGGACATATCCAGATAAGATTAAACAACACAATATTATCATCTTTACTATAACCAGGCTGACAGTTTTTCTGCTAGATGCTAAAATGAGATTCATAGCCATTTTGGCTTCCATTCACTGTGGAAAGAAGCCATTCTTTTAATTCCACACTATTTCACTAATTCCCCAGCTATTTCACTTGTGACAGGCCATTTTTTTTTTTTTTCCCCTCAAATGCACTTCAATAGACAATAAGCTAGGTTCACCCTAGTTGAATGTAACAGGACGCAGAACCTGAGTGTCCTGGCCATAGACGTATCTCCAAGGGTAAGACTATGGCAGAGCAAGGCAGCTGTAGCCTCTCTTCTACTGAGAAGCTCTTGGAAAGCCACCAAGTGGCTTCCTTCTAGTGGTGATGAGACAAGAGCATGCCTGGCTTGATACATTTCTACCACAGGTTACCCTGAGGGTCTTTGATTGGACACAGAGCCTTAAGAGTACAGATGTGAAATAAGAGAGGCAGACAGAAGCAGGAAAAAAAGTGAATTTCTCTTGCACTGCGCTGATCAAACTGTACGGTGGATATTCCCAGTCTGAATTCTCTATGCATTGTCATGCTGGGTAACATAGCCACTCTGCAGCAGTGTGGGCCGACTTGCATAAAGCCTGTGAAATTTGCACCCATCCCATACATCCCTTTTTACTGAGACCGAGGTGATAATAGCCCATCTCTAACATGGATGGTCAGTTTCTACTTGCAAAAAAAAATCTCCCATAGTCTTTTATAGGATCAGTACTCTTCCGCACTTCTGGCAGAGTGCTGCTGTGCGCTTTATCAGAAACCTTCCGTGACTTGAAAAGACATCTCTAATCCCTTGGCTGTTTCACAGATACTGAGACTGCGTTCATTCCCAAGTAATTTCTCCTGCTAGGTAACAGAAAGTTCACCCAATAAGGGAATCTCCTCACTGTAAATAGGTTGCAACATCTGACTCTGCTGGGGAGGGAGGGAAAAAGACTGGAGTAAATTGGCACGATGAGGCATGTGAATGAAGTCAGCCAGGGAGAAAAGACAGCCCAGGCATCGGGAGACAGGCTGCTTCATTCAGCATATCTCCCAGGCAGCTTCTGCTGGCAGGTCTCTTAATGTCTGCATCTTATGTTAGGCAAACTGATAATATGCACCAAAATTCCATTATAATTATCACTGAGTTCAGTTTTTAATATAACCACTCCTCTTTTTTTTTTTTTTTTTGTGGTAGCTATTAATTTGACAAGCATGTTTTCTGGGACTGACATTTTCCAGACTTGGTTTTAGCACATGACAGGTTTGGGTATTTGAAAGATGAAAGAAAATCACCAGGGCTATTAAAGCATGTAAAGATTATTTTCCACATGGTCCAACTAGAACTTTTGCACGTGACTAACTCATAAAAATCTGAAATTAGAAACTCTAAACATAATTATTTTGTAAAAATACTTACCTCTTGATAGAGAAATGTTCACAGGTAATTTTTAAAGAAGTTTTAAAGTTTTGTCATTTCTTAGTTGGCAGTTTTACTATGTTCATTAAGACTTCCATTTTAGGATGCTTTGATGAGATATAATTGGATGGGTTGTTTCTCAAAAGGGATAAAAGATTGTATATATTTAAACTAGATAGTTCTTTCAATAACCAAAGCAGGCTGAAAAAGCGAAGACGCTATGAAATCACTATTGATCTCACTACAGTATCTGGGAAAGACTTAAGACAGTGATGGAAAGTATAGAAAATCCATTGATAGGTAGCGAGATTGATCTTTGTTAAGGACATTCTACTGGAAGAAAATTTGTTAATATCTTTTCAATCTCCCATAAATTCTTAGACTTTAAAGCTCTGAAGGATCATTTGTGATAATCTAGTCTGACTTGTATATGACATGCCATTGAACTTCTGTGAATTAGTTTTTGTCTCAACTAGATGTCTTCTAGAAAAATCTCCAGTCATTCTATATGTCTTCTCATCGATGGAAAATTCACTGAAGTCCTTGGTAAACTGTTTCAATTACTTTCACTGTTAAAAATGTGTGCCTTATTCCTAGTTTGAACTGTCTGCCTTTCAGTTAATGCAGCTTGTTATACTTTTGTCCACTGTACTGAAAATTTCGTTCATGCTGTGTGCTCAGTGCTGGTACATGCAAACTGTAACTGCGTTACTCCTCGATCAGTTCTATTACAAAGGAAATACGTAGCATGTTCAGAGTTTTTCACTATGTCTGTTTTTCATTTCCCATGATAATTCTCATGGTTTTTCTCTGAATTGTTTTCACTTTGAGCTCATACTAAATTCCTTCCTGAAATATGGAAGAATGTAGATGTCATATTGTCAAGAAGCCCAGGGAGACGTCTTCCTCAAGCATGGATCTTTGTTAAGTTGCTATCAAGCTGTTTAGTTACTCTTCAAATTGTGCCAATAGAACCTACGCTCCCATTCTACCTCGCATGTCCCAATTCTTGTTTTTAAGGCGTTCAGTTTGAAACACCAGAATGACAGGAAACAACTACAGCTTAATCTGCAGCCCTATTGTATAGCATTGCTCTGCTGACCAACATTCGGAGTTGAAATACAGAACATTTTAATTCACTGGAGGATTCACAAATCTTACAGAAGCCATTTGTTTTTATTCACCAAACTATATCTAGTGTAATAAAAATGCAAATTCACTTACTTCTAATGGTTCACACATGGCCCAAAGCTGTATTTAATTCTTTATCTTTGGGGTTATGTGGTCGATGATGAAGCCTTACGTGGATCACGTACACATGAAATGAATTTCACTGGCAAGTCTGGCTCCCATGAGAGAAGCAAAGGCGAGTAATCTTGAACCTGGGCCTCATAATAACCTCTAAACTTCTGCTCTTGTTCCGTGCTGTGACATCCCACTGATAGCCCTGTTTTCTACACTTTCCAAGCAGAAAACTTCTTCCCCCTGAAATTCACAAAGGATGCAAACTGAGGATCTCTAGAGCCTAAATGTTTGCCTTTCATTTGGTGTCAGATGCAACACGTATCTGATGTATCTACTAGTGGTCTTTGGAGAAGGCACCTGCTTCTGCTCACTGACAACTATTGGAAAAAATGATAACTTGGATTTTAATTGCTCAAATGTTTGAAGAACCTGGACACACCCTTTGCCCATATAGTGTGTCTCCTGGTATTTGAAATTGCTCTATCTTGTCTTTCATCTACCCCAGAAGCTGTGGGCATTTTTTCACAAATTATCTCTTCTTTGTCATCCACAGCTCCATTTTCTCGTTTTGCAGCCTGCTAAATTGGTAACAGTGTAGCAGGAAACAAAGAGTTTCTGACTCATCTATCATGAGACATCTAACAGTTCGGTGAGGTTTGTTTTTCTGCTAGGACTCCTCACCCGGCACTTGGAGTAGTATAACAACATTACCTTTGTGTTTCTTCTGACACTGCACTAAAACTCATGAATTCACTGAGTACTCTGCTTCAGAAATGAGCAGGCCACAGAAGAAACATTGCAAATACCCTCAGGCTTCTATGTGCTTAAGTTATAAGTGATTCAGACCAAATTCTGGAGTTCTTTGACCTGATTTTGCTCTTCACCAACGTGTTATTTGCATGACTTTGGCAGCGAGGCTCGGCACCGCAGGAGAGCCAAGGCCACTGCAGCTTTGCTTGGTTGCGTGCACATTCCGGGCAGACTTTCTGCACAGGGGCAACAACAGGTTGGAGCAGTAAAAGTCTGGGGTAGTCAACCCAAGAGGGAACATTACAGCAGAGGCTTTATTGCTCAGCCAGCTGGTGTCAATTTGAGCAGCTCTGCTACTCACTCTGCTACTTTGGTGGCCAGTTTGCAAAATGATCCAGTGGCTAGGAGACACATTCGCCCTGCCAGGCCTGGAAAAGAGGGACATTTCAGGTCCTCTGGGCTGGCTGATCCCACTGGTGGGGCACCATGGGAGGCTTACAACAGACACACATGCCATTAGCTGAGCCCTGTTATTTTCGGTTGCAGCTATTTGATCTTTAACTACTTGTGTATTTGAGAAACTTAAGAACACATCAGCTGCTTTTTTTTCTTCTTCTTCCTCTCAATTTTATCATTTCCATTTGTCACTGTTGCTTTTTCCATTTTATGCTAGAATTTTATATGAATTACTGGATTTTACAGCCTGCCACTGTGAACATAGAAGAACTGGAGCAGCCAGGCAATCGCATAACCGTGCTCTTTTTGCCTGATTGAAAGCTTATTGATGTTATAGGAATCTCGTAGTTTTCTTCACTGGGTTTTCTATCAGAGTCTTATGACAAGAATCTGGTACACAGAGAAGAAGAGAGAGGTAAGGTATACAGCTTTCAAATGCCAGACAGCATTGGTCTTTTCCCTCTCTTCTCCTCCCTGCCTGAAGAACTTCACACTGGTTCAGAGCTTGGGTAAATTTACAAATCACCATGGAGTTGGCCTAAACTTGGAGAGGCTGCCCTAGACCCAGAGCAGGAGATGTGCCAACCAGCCAGGCAATGAATGCAGTACCCTAAATAGCAAGCCCTGCTGAGAGGTAGGTCTGTGGAGTCTGGTAGCGTAACAGTCACAGGGCTGTACTGCTTTCAGGACATATAGATCCACACAGTGCTAAATTTAGTCACACGCATTTATCATTGCAAACTTGGTCAAAAGTGGGTCTTTGCATGGTGCCTCACAGAACAATGCAAACAACCCCATCTCCTTTTTTTCATGGTTCTATTGCTGTTATGCTATTTTGCCTTCTCTCCTTTACAAGTCAGATGCAGATTAAATGAAAAGATAATTCATCCATTAAATAGATCAGTGGAACAGTAGCATTCACCACAGGTTTTCGCCTGTTTTACTGGTCGGTTGATAATGTAATCACTCTTTGCATAATAGCCAAAAAAAAATGAGCAAGCATGTGGATCAAGTTTCCGGAGAGTGTTCCACAGATTCAGTAAATGAGGTAGTGACGCTCAGGTAATGTTCTAATTCTTGTTAGTTTTGAAAGGCTGGTATTTCTGTAGATAATATCTTCTAAGTTTTGTTGAGCAAGCATGACTGTACTAAGAGAGAATTGTTTCTTTCTCTGGCCTACTTTCCTTTTCACACACATTGCAAAGGGAGATTCTAGCTACTCAGAAATACCTCTCAGTGCACTGAGGTACCCTGCCTCTCACCTGTCAAAACGATGTCACTCTATGGTGAGTTATAGAAAAGCTGTAAATTGGCTTTTGTTTTCGCACTGTGCCTTTCACCTTTCCCCAAACAGGAACTCCCACCTCATTTTGCATTTGCTCTTACTCTGGATGGAGCCCAGACACCTACTGCAGAAGTGATCACAAGCTCTTTGTTTCAGGTTACTTCAATTTGAGAAGGGCTGGGAAAACAGTTCTGAAGGACCATGTAACTCCACTCAGTAAAGGAACAAAGACAACTCAAAATCAAGGAAAGGAAAATGCATTTAGTCTCGTTATTTGTTTTGGCAGTTGAAAGTTAATTTTAATTACGCCTAATGCCTCATGAAATGCTGTTTTACAGCCAGTTGAAACAGGCCACTGTTGAAATAATGAAGACATAGTAACATGAGATAATGCTGCTGTGCATACTCTTAAATCTGTCCTGAGCAGTGAGGAAGATCCATCTTGCCTCATGCAAACTGTGGCTCACTCTGGTTAAGTGATAAATACAGCAACACAGCTTTAGCTCTGCCATCTCTGCCTAACTCCTTGAGCACAGCTGCTTTCACTGCATGCACTGTGGCAACCCAGTGTGGCGACCGGATTTGTACAGTGGTGAAGAAAAAGTGGGAGCCAGCGCCCTTTTCTGCATGGGCCACTCCTGAGGAAGTCAAATGCAGTTGCCAGTCTTCCTCACAAGTGTGGCACAAGGCGTCCCACTCAGGGCAGGGCAGTGCAAGGACCTCATAAGCCGAGAGTGTCTCCCCAAGACTGGCCTACAGGGCTCTTGTCCTATGTGTGCTGGGAATCTTCTCGGAAACGTCTAACGCTGGCTTCACGAGCAACCAGGCAAGCATCACGTTTAAGACACGGATCACCTTTCCCTCTATTCCTCAGCAAGCAGCCTCAGCTCTACCACCGCCTCTTGGTAACGCTGTAGTGCAAGGACACTGCAAGGACGCAGCAGCAGCATTGCAGTAGAGTTGCAAGGCGCTACGTATTGGAAGTGGTGCTGCTGCGAGCAGGATGGGTACTGAAGAAAAGCGGTGATCATGGAGGGATAAATCAAGGACTCCAGCACAGACAGTGGCCAGGTTTTCAAGGGACTAGCAGCAATCCTTTGGGAAGGAGTATGGAGGAAGACAAAGGCATCCTTAGGGGAACAAAGCCTTCTTGCAGAATGGCTTAGCAAACCCCAGCATGGGAGACTGATTAATTTCTGCAGTCTGCCCCTGGCTGTGTGGACTAGTCAGAGTCTTGTGTTTTCAGACAGAAAGGTACAAAACATACTTGCCTTCCCCAGTGCTCTGGAAGTGATTACCTAGCTGGCATTGCTTCTCTTTAAAGATCACTGCTAGCTTACCCCAGCCCAGGTCCCTGTGAGATCAGCAGCAAAGCTCCCATCACATCCAGTTGGAACAGGATCAAGCCCAGGACAGAAATAACTTTTTTTAATCTCCAAGGCCACCAAAATGCAACTTTTTGTTTACATAGCATGGTCTTCTTTTAAATGGCTACATGCACGTTTTGCCTGAAATCGAACCCCAAGAGATCTGTGACCAACAGACCTTACCCACAAGCTGCCTGTGCTCCGCTGTTGCATTCCAATGCATTGGCAGGGGAGGAGACCTCTCTTTATGAAACTATTTAATTAGGAAACCAGGAACATCTCTAGAGAAGTAAAGAATACTATAAAAAGAAACTGGAATAAGCTTTGCCCTCCACAGAAATAGGAACTTCTGTTCCACATCATTCATAAATGGTATTACCAGCATTACTACTTATTATAATAGTATTTGAATGTTTTCTTGGATTTACCTTCACAATTACTCTATGAAGAGTTGAAACATGTTATCCCTATTTTACAGATGAAAATAGTAAGAGAAGATAAGTAAGGGAAATATTGAAGGGGACGAAATCCTCGACACGGCCAAAAACTGAACGCAGGTCTCCAGTGCCTTGCCCTGCTTCCTCCCCCTCTCAGGCTGCAGTGTCAGGACCCAGCAGGAGCCGTGCAGAGGGCAGGGCTGGGCAGCGAAAGCTGCAGTAGCATCTTGAGCCACAGTGCTCTACCCAGACAAGTTTCCTATGGGTCTCCGCAGCAGACCACCTCTGTGCTGCTTTCTTTTTTGTTTATTTGTTGTTTGGTGGGGGTTTTTTTTAAATTTATGTTGTTTTCAGTACCTAAAATAGTTTCTTGGATATTTCTATTATAGTGCAGCTGCATAAGCAAACCTCATACAACTCTCTGCCAGCCTCACATCTGGAGCCTGTGGACACTGGAAGATCAGCCAGCACTGAGGAACCTCAAGGTGATGTGAAACCAACATTTGTTGCTTCTCTAACAGTGCCTAAATGTTACACCTGACTGACAACAGGCTTCATTACTGTAAGATCCCACCTGGAATGATTTGGAAAGTCAAAGAGCAGTAACAGAAAGTTACAGTGTTCCACAGGACAGGATCTGTCATTGAAACAACTCACAAGACTGTAAGAAAATCAAAGGGGGAAGAGAGAAGTAAGAATGGGGAAGGAACAGAATAAAGTGTACTGGCTGAGCCTGAAATAGGTTTATGTCAGGCCTGATGGTGATACTCTTATTCATACTTAATGGTATGTTAGCACATGTGGGGTAAATTATTACTGACTTGAGGGCATAAAAATCAGATCCATCAGGCTCTAGAAGTAAGAAAGCTACTGTCTGGAAACATCCTTTAAAATTAACAACTCAGTGAAACTGTTTCAGCATGGGGAAACAGGTCAATCTACTTTGAATTTGTTAAGCAGACGATACTTTGAAATGGCCACGGCTGATGCTTTTAAGAGTGATTCACAGATATTCTCTAGAAGGAATGCTTGAATTGAGAAAGAAAAAGAACTGCACACTAAACGTGTTCTGAAAAAGAAAGCACACCCAGTTTTAGCTTCAGCTTTTCTTTTTTAGTCATCTGGCAGCAATGGGAAGCTATGATGGGTACAATCATATCATGTAGCTGAAGCTGTCTAAAAAAAAAGAAAAAGAAAAGTTGAGGAAAAAAGCTATGCACTGTATTTTGTCTCTAAAATATTCTGGGGCAAGGCAGCAGATGACACTGATACCTGGACATCTGCTATGTTGCCTCTGGTAGTTCATCCAGGTAAAAAAAAGAACTTGAGCAATGAACTCTCAAAAAAGTTGACTCAAGCCCTTTAGCAGCCCCAGTTATGCACCTTTGAATTTTCTGAGACAAACACTGACTCCTTTGCCAGGAGGCTGCAAGGAGTGGAGAAGAAGGTGTGTATGTTACGTTTTGTTAAATAAACCACACAACTGGCACTGTGGAAAGAGGAAGACATACTGAAAAAAAAAAAATTGTGGATGCAAACTCATCAAAACATGTCATTTCAGCAGCTCTCAGCATCAAGGAACGTATTTTCCTGCAAAAAAAAAGTTTTACACTAGGACTATTAACTGATCCTTTTTTTTTTATGCTGCCTTATGCGGGTTCATAAACTGCAGTCTACTCAGGATCTTTTAAAAAAATTATTAATAGCAATGAATGAGCATAGATATGTTTGTGTTTGTATATGTGTGTTGTCAAATGTTTGATTTTAAAATTTCAAGAGGAGAGATCAACTGATTAATGCAGAAGCCGTTTTCAGACTAGTGAAAGTGGAGTTCAAAAAGCAACTCAGATGAGAGGACATCAAGAGACTTTTGCCGGAGTGGCTGTCAGAGCAGAGGAGCGAGCACAAGGCCTCCTCTTCCACATCACCGTTAAGGCATCATCTATCTATTCTCCCTGACTACACCTGGGGGAGGCTGCCAACACACCTTGCAGCACTGGCAGCCCTCTGCTCCTTGAAACAAGCCACAACAGCAATGTTGAGACCAATGTTTGGCACCAGGAGAAAATCAAACAACCCCATTGGGCCAGACAAGTTAACAACACATGGGGAAGACGTGGAAAGCATTGCTAAAATGGTTGGGAATGTTCAAAGTGAAGAAACCAGATAATTATCGACATAAGACCTGATTGTCCTGTCATACGGCTTTTATGATAGCATGACTCTGCTGACTATGAAAGAGTTGCTTCTGATTCAGACTGAACTAAGCACTTTGTGAGCATCGTGATGAGCCTCATGAGAAGGTCTAAGCTTGCTGTTGATCCTGGTACACCTCTGAGTCATGAACTGGCATGAGAGGCAGGACTTCTCTTCTCTTTCTCTTCTCGGAAAGGGTAGTCAGGCACTGGAATGCACTGCCCAGGAAGGTGGTGGAGTCACCGACCATGGGGGTGTTCAAGAAACGTTTGGATGTTGTGTTGAGGGATATGATTTAGCTGAGAAGTATTGGTGATGGTTGGACTGGATGATCTTTTAGGTCTTTTCCAATCTTGATAATTCTGTGATTCTGTGACTTGAGAATTCTTGACTCTTCCTCACTCACTCTTTTGACTAGACAAACCAAGCCTGTACTCAAGTTGCTCGCTGCAGTTAAGCTCTTTCTGACAACACCTGTGGTTGAAGTACATTTTATTCTCTCCCACGTAAAACCAAGGCTATGGCCAGCGAGTTCCTTATCTGATGCCTTGCTCTTGGTGCCTCCCTTGTACCAACACCAGTGTTGGGCAAGCACATGCGAGTGACCCAGCCGATCATACTTTCAGGTGAGATACTTTTCAGCTGCATCTGTTCTGCCATCTGATTCATTATACATCGTATCAATGTTCATGTCACCACAAAAGAGGCAGCAGCAAGCACATGCAGTAAGTTAAGTGTTAGGAGGGGGAGCATGACCCCATGGCAGCACAAATGGCAGCACAAGTTTATGTCAGATTAAAGTAACATGCTTAGTAAGATGCAAAATTCTGCCATGTTTGGAAGTCTCACAGTAAGGGCATTTCTTCTGCTTGTCTATAGCAATCATATCTACTCTTTCGTGTAGCCATGCCATTTTAGTGGTGAAAATGCCAATGAATGTCATGACAATCTGTCAACTTTCCCCTCCTGGTTCTGGTTGATGGACCATAAATTCAAAGAGCTAGTCAGCCAGAAAGTGCCATTGCCAAATTCTACACATACTGCAACAACCTGAACTGTTTCTTGTATTATAAAGAGGAATTTCCTGCAGGGATTTAATATGAACTATTCTAGTCCTCTGTTCTCTCTACCAACACCACCACATTAAATAACACCTCTAACAAATGCAGCTTCAACTGAAAATTAGCACACATTGAATGTGTCACATATAAAGACAACTAAGATTTTCATTTCAGCTTTAAAAAGCCAGAAATCCTGTGTTTTGTTTATTTTTGCACTGCAAGCACATCCTGAGGCAAATAACTCAACCAAAGGATTTCCAAGAGCCAGCTCTTATCTAGAGGACATGAAATGGAAGTGTTAATAGCACCAACATATAGGTGTCAGTGTCACTGCAATAATTGCACTACAAGTCAGAGGCTGACACCCTCAGAAAAGAAAGTGTCAAAACAGTAGAAATCAAGGCTATGAGATTTTCTTCGCTTATGAAAACGGGCCTCGAATGAGCATTCAAATGTTTAACTGAAATTTGCCACTATATTTAAGATGACAATTAAAACTGACCTCTTTTCACTAAACAAAAAATGCATGGAATTGTCATGTCAGCATCATCAGGATAGAAATAAAGAGAGTAAGTGCAGTAGGCTTATCTATTCCAGGTGATAAGCATTCATGGTCTGCAAGCCACCTGTTCCCATGGACTAAGGCTCTTTCTCACTATGGAACAAAGACATTTCTAGTGTTTCAGGCGAAGTTACCTAGAGACCAACGTTTTTCGTAAAAAAAAATAAAATGTATCTGTGGTTGCAAAAGCAGAAACATTCACAAATCTATGTAAAATGCAAACTTATCAAAATGGGACTTGTAACTCTAAAGAGGGGCTCTTTGTTTTCTTTTCTTTTCTTTTTTAATTTATGTTCTTCTTATTTCCTTTGACCAGAATTGACTGGAAGGCTTTGGACTTCAAGAATGCTCACTTGAATATCTGAAAAAAAGTGAATGCAAATAAAACAAAAATGAAAATTTCTTTGAAATGTTTTGATTATTATTTTCATAAGGCAGCAAAAGTCAACAGATTTAGGATGAATATGCTTCTATTTGCCTTCAGTAAGTCTTTTACTATGAATTTCTAGTTTATTTTGTGTAACAACAAAGAAATTAATTACTCTCAGCCTGGAATAAGTCTGCAGAAATTAGGATCTCAGCCCAATCTGAAGTTAAAGGACTATTGTTAGCAATATGAAAAGTACGTGTGGTTTTCTGATCTTCTCAAGGCAAAATAGGCATGATGGGCTGAGACAGATTGTTTGTCTGATCATTTTCCCTGACCTTTGATGTGAGCATTGATTTCTGTATGGAAGTGCTTTGCATTCAGCTCTTTGGTATCTGCAAAGTGGAATTCATAAACAATGGTAATTTCCTCCAATGCAGGGAAATAATTTATAGGGCAGATGGGATGATCAGACATCATCAAAAGATAAAAGTAGAAAAAACCTGGACATATTTTTACTCTCTGCAAACACAGCTGCTGAGAGTAAAGAAAGGAGCATCTTCTAGTTCCCGCTGCTTAATTCTGCGCACTGGGGTAGCAAGCTGCAACAGCATCACAACACAGTCATGGGCATGGAGTACAAACCCAGGGAGCATTTTGTAAGACCAAGTTTTGTGTCTGTGCTCTGGAAACTGTATTCTTCCCACAGAGTTCCCAGTAGACGCCATTCTGAGGCAAGCAGCTTTTTTAGTGGTTGACGACACAGCCAGAGGGAGGAAGAGGAAGAGGTGAGCAACTTATGAAAATAAGTAAAAAGAGGGAGGGGAAAAAGAGGGAAATAAGGGGAGAAAGTGGGAGAGAGGGGTTGAACGGAGACTCATTTGCTGCTCAGCATGGTGGAGCATAATGAAATCAGGGAAACTCCAGCGCATTTGCAGAGCCCCTGAGTTAAGTCACTGAAGCAAGCCATTAGTGTGTCACTCTATGTATGCCATCTCTCCGAAACACCGGCAAAAGTATAAGCTAATTATGTGAGGGAGGTTGCTTTCCTGGTCAGTTAGGAGATGACTTTTTTTCATATATGTCCCTGCTCAGAAAAACACAGACACCCCTCACCCCATCACTGTGCACTGTACTTGAAGAGTGTGCATGAAAAAAATGACTCTTTCATTTGCGTCTAAAGGACATTGAGCTCTTTCAAAAATCAAGGGAATTCTGTTGTAGACTAATTCAGTCAGACTGGAATCCATGAGACGTCAATTTTCATTCAGATCTCACCTGTGCAATTAAAGAAATCAGTGCCAAGAACTTTGATTAGTGCGGAAATGGGGGAGCAGCAGAAGTGTGGTATGTTTTGCAGGTAGCAAAGGCCATTCTGGCTTCTGCAGCGTGGAGCAGATTGATGCTTTGTGTGAAGGTGACACCTTCAAAAGCAGCAACTGGAGAACTGCAAGTGTAACTCCTCACTCCCCAGGCCCAGTCCTGTTACTGCACTGGTGAAGCAGGATTTACTTCTGGACGTATTTCTAAAATGAGAAGTTGCTCTTACAGTTGAATATATATTAGAAAAGAAAGCTGTGAATGGAAAAAACTCCCTAATGTGCCCCTACACTGCAAATGGCCATTACATTAGCTTCCAAGGATGCAATTAAGTTTCAGCTCGGTCTGTCTTACAGCCAAAAATTCAGTCCTGAGGTTTATTTGAATTTAACCTTTTTCCCCAGCTCTGAATATTGCACTGTGTAATTCCGCAGATTGAAAAAAAAAAAAACATGCTATAAGCACTTGGTTCAGTTTTAAAAAAAATAACTGGCAGGAATTTTCATAGTAGTGCAAGTGGATATTCTGTTAGTTGGTGTATTTATATTTGGGATTTTCTGTGGCTTTCACATATCTCAACACCTCATAAGGATTAATCAATGTATCTTTACAAAACCAAGTGTCCTGGTTCTGGCCAGGATAGAGTTAATATTTACCTGAGCTGGGTGGAGAACTGAAGCTGGTAGCCCCTATGGCTGGGATAGTTAACTAATTAGCTAACAGCTGGGGTTAATTTACCCAAATTAGCCAAAGGGCTATTCCATCCCATCTGACATCATGCTCAGTATATAAGTGAGGAGGGTGCTGAAGGGAGGCCCTCCTAGTTGGAAGAGACTGGATGTGGAGATCTGTTGTGAGCTATTATACTGTATTTGTGTTCCATCACTCTATTGTTTTCTTCTGTCATTACTGTTAAATTTACTTTTTGTTCAATCTCAACCCGCGTGTTTGGTTTTTTTTTTTTTCCTGGTTTTCTTTTGTTTGTCAAATCTCCTCCTATTCTCTCGGAGAGTCGGGGGAGTGAGAGAGAGACTGCGTAGTCTGGTCCCCGTTGGGGCTGAACTACGACACCAAGTGACACAACCTGGTTGCCTTGGGCCTGTGTGTTCAGCCCGTCCCTCATGGTAACTTCTGCCTTCCTTCTCATTTGTTGCCTTCTGCACCTCAGCCAATGCACAACCTCAGCAGAGTCTATCCTCTGCAAACAGGTTAACCCTCTGTAAAACAGAGCAGGGCTGTTACTCCCAGCAATCACAGAGACACTGAACAACTTCTCCAAGATCAGAAGGAACATCTGTGACCAAGGCAAGGGTGATCTTGTCTCTCCTGGATCTCAACCACAGAACTTTGCTAGCGCAGTAAATAATCACTGAGGCAATTTTGTTGGCATTTTGTCTTCCTCTAATTAGACTGTTCCAACCTGAGCACAAATCTTGAGTCCCCCAGCTTCAACATCTTTTCCCTCTGAGATGTATGCTTTGGTTTCTCATGCCCATGTTATTTTACGGTCTCTGCCCTTCCTTCCCTCTAAGCTTTGATCTTTTTCAAATTGTATAGGAGAGGCATCATCTATAGTAAAAAAAACTTTAGCTGTCTCATTCATTCCAAACCATAACTATCCAAATGGATAGTAATAGTTAAATTGGTATGAAATCCATTGACCTCAAAGAAGTTATGACTCTTATACCAGTTGAAATCGAGTCCTGTGTTTTGAGACAGTATAAAATACAATTTCCAAATCAACATGGCATTTAACATTTCCTACTTTGGTTCAAATATTTGACCTTCTCTGTTGTGGCTTGAAGGGTTGCAGAAGTTCAACATTTATTGTGATTTTAACGTAGCAATGCCCGAAGGCCTCCACTAGAATCAGGATCCTCTTCTCTTTAGTCCTTTCAAATGTGCAAGAAAAGGAAATGGGTTGGGAAAAGCTTGCAATCAAATGAGCAGGCAACACCATCAGGCCTGTTTTGATGAAAGACCTGGGAAGCGTACCAACAGTTCATGTTAAGTTTGAAACACCATTCCAGTTGGTAAAATGGAACAGAGTAGAAAAATCTGCCAGCTCTTTTAAGCAATCATAGGAGCTTACCCAAAAAGCAGAACTTTACACTTCAACTCAACTTATTGAGTAGAAAACTCCTGTGTAAAAAAGATAAATTAAAATCTTCCCGCTCTCCAGAACTGTCCATTCAGTTTCTTATGAAGAATGTCATAGCAAAATAATTGTAGCTGCAAATAGAAAGTCTTATTGGTGTAAAATACAAGGACCTTTTAAAAGGCAAGTATTTAGATGGGAAAGAGACACAGAGGTGACAGAACTTTGCCTAAGATATCAGCTGCCCCTGGCATGGCCAAGGTACCCACTGATACGCAGGCCAACATAACAGCAACGGGATCCCACTCTCCCTCTTTTTAAAGACATAGGCTAGAAGGTGCAGACAGTACCAAGAAAATTTTGCACAAAAAGGCAACTTTTTCAGTTATTTTTCCCTGGATCCTAGTAGCATCAAATACTTTTGTAGCCCAGGCAATAAAGCAAGCAGCTGATTTTTATATACTTAATTTTGCGTATCAGTGTAGCTTGATTTATATACAGGGAAAACAACATGACCATTAAGGATGAAAATAATTGAACACAAGGACAATGAGGAAGAATCATGTAAACGCACCTGATGATAGAGTGATTTTTCTCTCCTTACAATCCTTACCTCTTGCATGAGATTTATGAGCTTGAGGAAATCATAAAAGGGTGCAAAAAGAGACAGGCTATTGGAAAGAAGAGGAAGGAGTCTTAGATTTTTATTTCAGCCTTTGCACCCAAAGGGCACAGAAACAATGATCCTATGTGTTACTTTTCATTTTCAAAGGGATTTGCATTATTGCCTAATTCATCCTCATTACCATCCTCAGAGAAAATAATAATGTTGTAATTGGGTTGCAACAAAGGCTTTGGACAATTGGTTTCAACAGTTTCTCCATAACAGTAGATAAAACTACCACATACTTATTGCCTCTAACAATTTAAAATCACTCTACATACGATGCAGTATTTTATACATGTGAGTGTGTGATAGGTTTGGAGTCTGAGCGCTTTGTCCCATGGCCTGCTTAAAGGTGGATAAGTCATGTCTAAATCAATGAGATATCAGTTCACCAGGTAATTTAAGGATATGCCTAGCTTCAAGTTATGCACCTGACGCAAACCGGGACCTCTTGAAAGCACTTTTCCTTGTCATCTGGAAGCTAGATAAAATTCAGCAGAAGGATGAAGAAAATCGTAGGAAAGTATTTAACAGCAGCTGAACATTACTACCTGACTCAGTTGCAGGAATACAGGGGGGTCCTGGGTCAAGAGGTGCAGGGGTAATATTCACCTCCCCTAACTGTAGATGACTGCAGTGTAGACATGCATACCTCAACTATCCTTCAGGGTCTCTCTGTAGTCAACAGAGAAACAGGCTTTTGTAAGCACAGCTGCAACCAATCTCATTCTAAGGCAGATGGTAGGACAGGAAAAATCAATCATGACCTTCAGGCACCTCTTTCTCTCCACTTCTTATGAAGGAGGTTATCCCAAAGGCAGGCATCTACACTGCAGTTGCCTAACATTAGGTGAGATTACATCCCCTTCTCCCAGGAGAAAACTCTTACGCATAGGCCTGGAATCACATTTGTATTTTCCTTGAAATAGTTTCAGATCCTGCTTTTGCCTCTAGCTATCCATCCTACATAGGAGCTATCCTCCTGATCCTATGTCGTTACAGATCCCTCAATGTCAGCCTGACATTAGCAATGTGTACTTGCCCACTCTCTCTTTTGAGACAGTGGGGTGACGAACAGCAGGAGCCGGAGACCAGATGTGTCCCCAGCGTTCAGCTAGGAATTCTGCGGCTGCAAGAAAACTTGGTAAAATATTTAGAAAAAAAATGACTGTCAAAGCCAATGAAGTGCAGCATTGCTTGTATGGATCTATACTCTTCAGTACCAAAAAACCCAATTCTGTCAATAAATAAATGAACAAATAAATGGCCAATTGATTCCTATGTGTGATTTATTCCTACTTAAATTCAAAGCATTTCTGGAAGTGTCTATTGTATCTTGAGTACATTTTATCTTGGGAATTCAAAGTGCTCAATTCAGTCAAACAGCACACCTTTCTTCTGAGATGTGATTCATTTTCCAGGTGAAGTAACGCCTTGTCTAGAGCTGAATGGAAACTAGAACCCAGCCTTTGTGGGGTTAAGTGCTATATTCAAAATACATGTTTCTCAACCTGGAAGCTAAAACTTTGGCTGTTCAAAGACTTCCACAGGTTCTTAACTGCGTGCTGGGCATCTTTCTCCAGAGATGTCAACAGGATGGTGCACGGTGCCTGATGTTAATTGTGGGTATGAATCCTCTCAGACTGGGTCTTAGATACTCAGTCCTGCAAGGTTCTGGGCATTCTGGCCCCAATCTATCAATCAGAAGAATTATTTATGCCATCTACTCTTTTCACTGAAGCAACAAAGATCCAATAAGCACCAAAAAATCTGTGATTCGAGGTATAGTAAGATTTTCTGTGTAGCCAAACAGTAGCTTAGAGCTCATCCTTTATATGCGAAGTTTTTCCTTCTGTAGAATGAAAACTGAACTGTATGAAACTCAGGTGAATAAATGAGATGAGCTGCTAGCAAAATGGACCATGTTTGTTCCCCAGAAGAAAGTACTCAGCAAGGGAATTGCATCAAGAGCGTGTATTTAAAAAAAAACCACACTCTGAATTCTTTCCATGTTCACTGAAATGACTATTTTATTCAGTACACTGAAGAGCGTTTTGTGCCATAGCTAAACCAAGTTTGTTAAAGTGAAGACATATTTTACAGATAACTTAATTTTTCTCTTGCCTTGGCAGGTATATCAACTTGTATCCTGCTAATTTTAACATAACTCAGCAGCTTCATCATGCGCAAAGTGCATGATAATACACAGGTGCACAACTATACGGATGCCAATTGTGTTTCAAAAAACAGGAAGGTCAAGTGCGGTCATGGGAATTTCCTTTAAACCTATATGAGGCATCAGCCATATGCAGTCTCCCGTGACAATTTTATGCTATATCAGATTTTTTCCCATGTCTAAAAAAGCCCAAGGAGAACAGGAAACATCATGTTCTTTTTGTGCTGAGTGTGATGTTACTAGCAATTCGCTGAATTAAGGCTGATTTGTCAGTTGTGTCTAAGTTGAAGAGCTATTCCTTTGCTATAAATCTGGGGCTGGCAGTTCCCGCAGACTCTAAGTATCCTCAGCTCCCCTTTGCATCCTTTGAACTATCAAGAGTGGGATTCACCAGACCTTAAGGCATCTGTCAACACATATTTACAACTGAGCTAAGCTAAGCTAGGTCCTCTTCATAGGCTTTAGAGAGAAATCAATAGTTTTAGGGAATGAGTCATTTAACCAGTTTTGGATACATGAAAGGAAAAGATGACTTCTTTGACTTTAAAGAGAAGTTAAGGTTACTAACTCAGAGATACCTATTCAGAGCAGCTCCTCCCTAGTGCCATTTCTGAACTACCTCTATCACTTTTTCATGTCCCAGCACAAGTTGAGATTTATTTCCTAGACGATGGAGTTTACTGTCCCGTAGACACATGTAGAGTGACGTAGATTCAAGGATGACAAGCATTCAACTTATATGACCTATGGCAAGTAAGGCTATATTCAGCCAAGGTAACTACAAACAGGCTAAAAAAGAAGGTCAGAAGTGTCTTTAATTTTACTGCCTACTATTTCTCCCTCTCCTACTTTCAAGATCTCTGAACAGGACTTTCAGGCCCTGCTTCTTTACCTTCTGAGAAAGCTAAAGGTTGCATAGGGTTCAAATGTGCATTTGCCAAGTGATCTTCAGCCTCAGCAAGAAATGGCAGTCAGAAAATGGCACGGAGCTTGCAGAGCATAGAAATGTTCAGGTGACATCAGAGATCAAAGGGAGCACGGGAAAGTGATGGTGTCTCTGCCTCCGTTGCTAAGAGCAAGGCAAAATTATCACCCTGTGTGCACAGGTAATCTGCACTTAACAACTATGCTCCTGAATGAAAGTGAGTTTCCAAGCTTAGTGTTCTTGTAGGATTTTGTCAGTAGTTATTTTACTTTTTAATTTCTCCTTTTCAACAAGGAGAATCTCAGAAATTTTATGCGTAAGAACATTCTGGAAGAAATACTCAAAGGCAACAAAAGGTTTACTCTAGGATCCCAGCGGCAGTTGTGGAACTAAGGAAACAAACAGTGATTCTTTTAATATAAATATCCGATGATGCAACCGTCCCACTAGGTCAAGTGCCATTCAGAGTCAATGCCAAAGGCAATCATGGCAAATTCACTGTAAACGTATTTCACAGAAAGAAAAAGAAAAAGAAGAGGTAAGTCTTGAAAATAGTTAACCAAACAGTCCAAGCTGCTGTGAGATGAAGACTGACCTTAGAAGATACATGCATCTCAAGCCAGGGGGAGATCTGACAGGTAAAGAGAAAAATTAGGACTGTTAGGCAATAAAAGTGTTACTGCAGATTTGATATTTCATTTAAAGTATCTTCCAGCAATGACCTCTTTCCCCTTTCAGTGAAGAAACCCGTGGATATATCACTAGAAGACCAGACTCAAAGAGCCAGCTGCTACACAAAAAAAATTCAGTTTCCTCTACCCAAAGATATGGATACATTTCTCACTTGTATTTGAATTAATTTCCCTGGGTATTCACAGATGAAACACCAGGCACAGCAACTATTTTTGCAGTTTTTGTTTCCTAAGGTCATTCTTTAAAAGCCATCTTTCTTTTCCTCCACATTTATCATTGTTTGCCTGTGGGGAATCTGAGAGCAAGGGATGTACATCTGTATATACTCTAAGTGTGGCTAGCCCTTTTGCTGTAGCAAGTGAGCAGCAGGAAAAAGAAAATAAAAAAATAAAAAAAACCTGAAAAAACATCCAACTTATCAAGCCAGTGAAGACCTTCAGACAGGCACAAACACACTTCTTGTTTGCACAAACCCGTACCTGAAGGAGTGCTACAGTTTATTGTGGCTTTATTCCAGACTTACATCACCGTAAAATGAGAGTGAATTGTGGTGTCCAAAAAAAAGTGGAACAAAATTGAAGCAAGCCTGAGGCTCTTGTAGTGTGCTAAACTGATAGAGTATTGCACTTCAGAGGCATTGTACCAAAGTGTACCAATAATAATCAGCCATCAGCAGGGAATATTCATCAACGTAAAGCTTTTAAATCCTTGAACTGGATGGCTCACCCATGTATGTTGCCACAGCTCCATTTAATTCAGTGAAATCGCACTGACTTCTGCCACCTTGCAGGTCTAGCCTCTTCTTTTTTTTATTGCTCATTCTTAAATCGAGGTAGTGAAATCAGCCAAATTACTAAGGGCAAGCAGGTTCCATATTCGTCACTGCTTTCTGGGTACAGTTTTCAATAGCTTTCTCAAACCTCCTAGCAGTTTGGTTGGCAAGAATCAGTGTGCCATACTCCTCAGAACAAGCTTGCTCTAGACATTGCAGCAATGTCCGTTCCCTATCAGCACACAAAGCTCTGGATCCAGAGATGTGGCCCTTTATCATACCTTAGAGGAGGCAAACATGCACAGGTACCAGGACTCAGTCTCCAAACTGCTCTCTGCTGAGGTCTTCGGACACAGATTACTTACTGCCACCAGAGTTCATTAAACTACGCTGAATCTTGCCGTTACAGGACAAAGTGCACCCTCACCTATACCGCAGTGACTAAACAGAATACAGTGAGAAAGGTAGGCACCCCTCAGACAAACATCTTTGCTCTCCTAGTTTAGCTCAATCCACAGCCTTCCCAAGTACAAAAGGTCCCTGAAAACTAACAAGAGCAAAAGCCCTGGTTATTGAAAGTCAGAAGAAAGTAAAGATCTAAAGATATTCCTCAGTATACATTAAAGCAGACATCTCTGCTACAGGATTACTTAAGGAACAAATTCCCACCCTGAATTCTTCCCAAAGAGCAGCTTGCAAGCTACTAGAAGCTGGTGTGAAGCTTTTGAATGAGGACCAGAAATCAGTTTTTGAGTTGTGCCTATTGTTGAATCAGATGACGGATGATGGACCTGCAGGTGACTCCTTCAGGGTTGTATTGGGACTCGGTAGAGGCCCCAGGCAACGGCGAGGGATATCTAGGGGTGGGAACACCAAGCTGCTGCCAGTCCCATTGCTGGGACTGTCACCTTCAGGACAACACTTGTTTATGTGACCAGATGTAAAAATACGGCTTTTCAATTCTGTAGCTTGGCTCCCAAGGTTGCCTTTTCACCCAAGAGGTGGCTCTGCATGAACACAGCTTCAGAAGCCTCTACCCTGGAATTATTTCCACTAGGATAATGTGTTAAAGTAGTTATTCAGAGTCCACTGGAGTCACACAGGTCCTGCTTTGACATCAGCAGCCTGGTATTTTCATCATAAGTGAAAATGTCAGGCAAGCTAAGGCAGCCTAGCGACAGAGTCATACCAATGCTGACTCAAGAGCAACCTTGGGATTCCAGTTTCTGAGTTGGTGGTGACTGGTAATGGGCTTCTTATCTGCAGATGAGCTGCTACCCTGTTGCAGCAGCCTGGTGACTCATCCTGAGAGTATCTGCACTACTATTTGTCTAGCAGGGAATGCTGATAGTCAGTGGGGGGAAAATGGCCCTGTTCCAAAGGAGTGAAGTAATGGTATGACAGTAACAATAATTTACTTTTGCAAAGTGCCTCTTATTGTGAAGAATCACTCAACAGATTATATTTGTGTACATGGAGGGATCAATCACTCCCCTCTGCAGGGGACGTGGCAACCATTGTGCATCAGCAATGCTGAACAAAAGCATTTAAGAGGAGAGGTGAAGAACAGCTTCTCCAAATGAGCACACGGAAAGAGGATATTGTGCAGGGAAAAAAAACCAAGACATATTTATTAATATTTGTCTCTTCAAACAGGAGGCTCTCCTATCTTCCGCTTTCCTACTGCCAGGGTGGTGCCAGGGCAAGGCTTTCTGTGAGCTTTAAAAAACACCCAGGTCAGGAGAAAATCCCAAGGAGAACAATAAACGCATGCACATTAGAGAGGTGGAAGCCCAGCAGTCTACCGACACTTTTACATTCAGTCTCACCCTCATGGACCCCCTGTTTTCTGCACCCACAGAGCCAACCACAAAGCCATGCCTTGACAAAGCATAAAGGCATCGAAGTTTCCCCCCTGCTCAGAAGACCCAGTTAGGTGGGATCAGCAAACAAAAGAGGAACCCCATGTGTGAAAATGTGCCCCCCACCGATGCAAGAGTGGCCATCACCCCTGCCTCACACGCTTCCCTCTGCTGCTCAGCAGTGCTGGGTTTCACACAGCCACAAAAAAGCGTATCTTCAGCTCACTGAGATGGGGCAGCTCCTCTGAACTTAGCGATTTTGTCTCGTCAGGCCAGCTGAGGATAGCATCTCTCAGCTCTCACCCACCACCAAGGGAGGAGCCCAGGTGGGCGAGAGCCTCCTCACTCCAAGAAGCCGCCACACAGGCTCTACCCTGCCCAGTGCAGCAAGCGGTGCTCTTCAGCTGGGACCGCTCCACTGGGGACCAGGGTCCTCCTGCAACCTCCCATAAGGTACCCAGGCTCCTACCCCCTTGCTAAACCATACTTCAGCTTTAGGGCTGCTGTGAAAAAGGGGTAAGGCCACCTTGCTTCCCACCTCTCCAGACATCCCACTCCCTCCTCCGCTCTGCCATTAGTGATGATCTGAATGTAGGATGATGAAGGGAACAGGCAGATCCAGCTCAGCATAAATAAAATAAAATAAAATAAAATAAATTTTAAAAAATGCTGTCAACTCTTTCAGTTCCCTGACCAAAGTCACGGCGCAGGAGTACTTATGCTGACACAGCACAGCCTCTGGCACCTGCCCTAGTCCACACCCTCTGCTTTGCAGCAGATGAGTGAACCCACAATGCTTGGTCCAATTCTTATTCACACCTGAGGCACCTGTGAGAATACCATAGGCGGGTGCAAGTCGCCACTAGATAGTGTCAGAGTGCCTCAAAGGAGGATTATTTCATATCTTCACGGCAAACTGCTATTATCTTTCTTCTTTTCACGATAATCCTACAGGAAAACACAGTAAGGTTCAAAAACCTGTGCTTATTAACTCTGTGCGAGGTGTTACGTGAACACTTTGCACTGCTAACAGTCTTTTGAACCACAGTAGGGCCAGGAAATAAGTTGCATACAATTTAAAAGAAAGTTGGCTTATTCCCATCCGTTACAAGTAGGCTTTAGTATAAGAATTACTGCCGCTAATGTAGGTAAGCAACCCAGAACAAAGGAAAAAAAAGCCAGTAGGTTTTTCAAGACAATGCCAGCCAAGCAAACAATAGCCATACCCAGTGTGGGAAACCAAAGAAAACCAACAGTGACCTAATCGTTCTCCCATCAAAGTCTATGGGGGTTTTGCTATTGATTTCCAATATAGCTACCGTTTGCATAGGCTGGAATTTAGCAGTGGAGAAAAGACCTCTCCTCCACCTTCAGTTTTACAGACTGCCTCTTCCTCTTCGTAACTGTGGAGTACTTTTTTTTCATGCCAGCCCCAGAACTTTTTTACATAGAAAAGTCATAAATATTCAATCCTATTGAATTTTTTCTTGGTGCAGTTTGGAGGCTGGAAGCAAAGCCGAAAAACCAGCATCATAGATTCAGAAAAAAATCAGCAAGCATTGTGGAGTCCCTCTGCAGCAAACCACATCTACTGTCTGATATGTGGTTTTTTCAGAGTGTTGCAAGAAATTTTGATCTGGGAAGATATGAGGTAGATTCAAGCAGTATCTGACTCATTGGGCAGAAAGAGTAGGTAAGAGTCTAGACTGTGATGCTATTGTAGTTCAGGAACCATTGAGATCAAAATCCTATCAGATTACTAGTACAATTTAATTAAGTGCCCAGACATACACACAGTCACATTTATGTATATGGGGTGTCACACTCCCAAACCTCCCATGAAAGTGTATTAGATATTCATATTACAGGAATGGCTAAACACTGTCAGCAGTGGTATTTTTTAGTTTGTTCCCTGCCATTAGAAATGCCGTGCCGTGCTAGATGGCACATGAATCACAGAATGGTTTGGGTTGGAAGGGACTTTTAAAGGCCATCTAGTCCAAACCCCTGCAAGGAGCAGGGACATCTCCAACCAGATCAGGTTGCTCAGAGCCTTGTCCAACCTGGCCTTGAACATTTCCAGGGATGGGGTATCTACCACCTCGCTGGGCAACCTGTGCCAGTATTCCACCACTCTCAGTGTAAAAAATTTCTTAGAAGGACAAGATGAGCAAACGAACAAGACATGTATTGTATTTTGCCACTCCTCTGCACAATAGACCTCACCACTTGCCCAGCAGAAATTTTTTATAAGTTAGTTATTTAGAATATGTGAATAATTGCATATTTATGTATAAATGTTAATTACGCCAATGTAAAGGAAACAAAGATGATATTAGTGATCCTCTCTGCACTCCGCTTTGATTTTGTTTTCATTTGATTCATTGAGTTGGCCTCACTGTGAGTTGCAGGGTGGCTGAGGTTTAAAAGTGCACCTGATGGATCTCTCAGGCTGAACTTCCCAGCAGCCTTTGTAGCGAAGCTCACATCTCAAACCATTCCCTTGCTCATAATCATGTCAGAGTCAATAAACATTTATATCTGAATACCAAATGTAGCAGTACTGGTGGTTTAGATTAAGGAGGAAGGAACACGGGTCAGGAAAGAGACAGCTCTATTGGTTTTCTCTGTCACAATATCTTTGATCAATGTAAGCAGCATCACTCACCACCTGTCCCACCACCTGAGAATACCCTACCTACCTCTGGAGAATAGCCTGCCTGGAGTCTCTTATAAAAAACATGACTACTCTCTCAGTATTTTTACAGAACCTTGCAATGTGATCTGTTCTGGTCTTTCTTCAAGGTGAGACCTGATCTTTTCAGCCATGAATCTGCAACGCTAACAAAACAATTCAGACATGTTCATGAGGGTGTTTCCAATGTCACCAGGACAGATCATAAATTTTGCCGCTTCTGCCAAAACCAGGAGATAAGCTCTAGGCTAAATTGCAAACTCAGCTTACTCAGCTCAAGGCTGAGCCCGAACGCTTCTGACACCCCTGCACATATGTTGAAGCGCTTGTACTTAGCCTCTGGCTTTCAAAACTGACATTTAAGTAGACAGAGTTTGTGCTCCTCTGAGTCTCAAATATATTTTACTGAGCGGAAAATAAAGTATGTAAATTATTAATCCCAAAATTTGGGTAATTAGAGGGTTATTCAATTTATATCACCAATTGCATCAACAAACAAAATGCTACAGTATGCCTTCTGCATCTCGCTGGACCAATTGGCACTTAACGACAGTGAAATGTAAGGTATGCTGCCGACAAGCCAGCCCTCCCAAGTGACAGCCAGAGCTTGTGAACTGCCTCCTATGATTTTTCTGCCAATGCTGTGTGCAGGTTGCTTGAAATCTCACCTTTGTGGGAAATTGGGGAAAACGAGGGACTCATGACTCACTGAGCACTCGCAGACTAAATTTTGTCTGAAGCAATGGTTGTTTTTAAGTGGTTTCAAATCATCCACTCAGAGCAATCACTGGAGGCCTGGGTTCACTGTGGCAAAACACTAACAGTCTAGGAAATGTTTTCTGTAGATTTCAGTAAATTTGGAATACCCTTCTGTGGGCCTTTCCTTTGAGCCACTGGTGATCTAGACAGTTTTAGAAGTAGAGAAAAAAGAATAATCTGAGTTTAAAACCCCAGCTTTTGTGTGCGAGCTGGGTACACCAGACCTAAAGCCAATGGTGTGGTGATGCAGCCGAATTCTTCACTATTGTGAAGAGATATTCGTGCCAAGGAAAACTTGTAAAAATTACTCTCCCATTTTGTAACATCATACAGGAGACTTTCTGGGTTGGTAGAATGCCAACATAAAACGTGGAGCAGTAGCAATCCAGGCCAGTAGCAGTGATGGACGTTCACCTAAACTCCAAACACAGCTCACCTTGACCCCACACATCTCTGCTATTAACTGCTATTTACTGACACGAGAGTCCGTTCACCTTGGGAAGCCCCAGGAACATGGACCAGTGCTCGCTCTCCCACACTGGCAAAGACACCAATGACAGCTGAAGGTAGGTCTTCAGCTGCCTTGAGATTTCATACCTCCTGAGGATTTGCACCCATCCCCTCCTGTTACTGATTTTAAAAATTTTTTATAATCTTCAGAAAGTTTTACCCACCAGCACCATGCAGTTTGGTTAAGCAATTCTACCCCAGATGATTTAAACACCACAGAAGTATGATGTTTTCTGACACATTAATCAGTAAACAGTTACATTTAGGGGGAAAAGAGAAAGAGAGGAAAAGAAAGAAATTAGAACTCCCTAATTGATTCACAAACCAAAAGGATCAAGAACACTTTGGATTATTTATTCACAGCTAACAATTTATCCAGCCCTAATTACAGCCGCTAGAACATTTTCTTAGCTGCAATATTAATTATACCTCTTTCATGGCTGCTATTTATATGAGCAGAAGATGAAATATGCAATTAGGTGATCAGATGCTACAGTGGTATCACTGATAATTTTTTTTCACAATAGGTATCATTATCCTCTTAAAACGGTGCTAAAGGTTGGGCGTAATTGCTGCCCGTCATTTACCATGGAGTACAGAGAGTTCCAGGAGAGCCCTTATGGAACCAGAGAGCGGGTCCAATGCATCCCCTGCCCCACAAGCAAGCCCAGATCACCCAAAACAAAGGCACAAGTGTGCAGAAAGGCTTTTTCTCTGTTTGCAAAGGCTTGAGTATCAATTACAAACACAAAAAGAAACAGAGAAGCTAAGGGAGAAGGCTGCCAAGAAACACTAGATCAGAGTCAGGACAACACTGGGCGCACAGTCCTGAGAAAAACTAAAACAAAGAGACTTCTGCACCTACACGCTGAGCGGAAAGGGCTCAACACCACAGGCAAGGACACCGACCAGCTGGAATCCCTGTTCCGTCAGAAAAACAAGACTCTGGCTCGGCCAAGAAGAAGAAATTCAAAGAAATCCTTGATTCCATCACCATTTTCTCCAGCTATGGAAACAATCTATCATGACACTTTGTATTTAGCTGAACGCTTGCGTCAAGAAGGGTGAAAACAGGAAGAGCGCTAATACCTTGGTCTTTTATACTGCTCCTTGTATACTGCTTTTCATTGGAGGTAACGTTATTTCAATTTTGTAGGTAGTAAAGCTGAAGTGCAAAAGAAAATAAAAATATGCTAAAATATTACTGTACAATGCAACAGAAGAATAATATTTCCATTATAGAAGCTCCTATAAAATTTATTGAGTCAATAAGTTCTTAAAATTACTTTTGATGGCATATTAAAAAAGAAAAAAAAAAAGGGTAAAGGGTAGATACAGCATATTGAATTCCACAGAATCTTGGAGTAAATTATCCATATGAAAAGATCCATATTAAAATTCTACAGAACATATACTGGCATTACGTCTGCTTTGTTCCCGTAAAGATCTTCTTCCCTGAAAAAGAACAGAGGAGAGCTACCCCAGGGCTTCAGTCTTCTTACTTGCAAGTTTGAGAAGGAGGGGGTTGCAAACTATTTTTTACCCCGTTCTTTCAGAAAAAGTCTTGTTTGGTCAGTTTTGTGTGCCTGGCATCTAAGGTTAGTTGACTGTTTGCTCTTTCTTCATGGAAAATGAGAGCACTACCACAGATTCAAGGATTTCCTTTTAGAAAGAGAAGTATAAATATAAGAGGATTATCACGTTTACTATTTAAAGTTCCAGCAACCTTCAGGATTTATTTTTATGAGTCCTGTTAATTGTCAGAGTTATAGGAAACAGTAAACTTTAGCTAACAGAAAGGAAGCTGGTTTGCTTGTGTTTTGCTTTAACAGAGAGAACAAAGCCCAGCCAGACTTTCAGTTATTGCAAGTGTGTGCAATTTTGAAGGCCCAAAAAAAAGGACGTATGTTTGCAGAAAGTAAAACAATTTGGTCTGTGACTTATTGCTCTGGAGGGGCAGTCACAAGGCTGAATCTCAAAGCGGTGAGAGGACGCCTAACACTTGCTCATTTGCGAAAATCAGCGTTCACAGAGCAATCGGGAGCGGCTAGATTGCTGGTAGGGACACCCCGAGCCTACAACGCTCTGGCAGGACACAATTATTACCCTTGAGTTGGTTAAAAAATATTTGGTGGCTGAACATTTCTTTAAAGCTTCTCCAGAAGTGAAACTTCTAAAGGGAATGCGTTGACCTGGGCCAAGTTACGACTAAGTGCAAGCTTAACTAAATAAGTTCCACAGCTTTGCGTTTACATCAGCTGTTCCATTCCGTTGATGGCAAACTGTTTTGTGAGGCAAAACTGTTTACATTTAACCTGATTATTTTGACTTTCTATTTAAAATACTAAGGCATTACTTTTAAACATTGATATTAAACTATTGCAATGTGACCAAAATGAAACAATTAAATATTTTCAAATTAATTTTAAGCAGGAATTTCTTTTCTAATAATTTTAAAAATTTTATTCCTATTCAGAATACCAATTTTCAAATACTCAAATCTCCATTTGCTAACCAGTTTTTACAGGTCAAAGTGGTTTCATATTTTGACCTAATTTTCACTGTTTCTTTGTCCATTTAATAAATAATATCTCTTCCTACAGCTCATTCAGAGTTCACTGCTGGAAGTATATTTCTGTAGGGAGTTCTTTTTTTACGGCCATGACACATTTCCTTCCAAAATTTAACTTACTGAATGCCTTTGGTTTCCTTAGCTGACCTGAACTTGCGAGGGGGAAATACGTAGCTTAATATATCTGAGGCAATAAGAGCCCTCACGCAGCTGCTGAAGCAGCAGTGCTGGCTAAGGTTAATGGGGAGAAACAATCCCCTTACAACATGCTCGGTGTGGTACCATGGAAATCAGAACAATTTCACTGAGCAAAGAAGACATTTTTCTTTGAACACTGCCTCCTTCAAAGCAAACTCAGCCCCAGCCTTGCTCCTCAGAACCGTGCACTACTTTCTAAGGCTGAGGCACATTGTTTGAAGACAAAGCTGTTTATAAATATCTCAGCCTATGACAAAGGGCCTGATCGCATGTATACCAATTTTAGCCCAGCTTTACATTAACTTATGTGAAAGAAGATCTGTAATATATAAACTCCGGAGAGTAAAGTTTCTTCCAGAAACACGACCTGCTTCCTGCATTTAAAAAATATTTATGTTCCCTCCCTAGCAGGCTGGAATCTGCAGGGATATCTTTTTTTTTTTTTCCTGAGGAAAGACTGATTTATGATGCTCTGTTCATGTTGCTATGTGATCAGTCTCCTCTGCGTTTAGAAGGTCTTTACCTTTTTACCCTCACCAGCAGGACTTATCAGCAAAGGTATACCAAAAAATGGGATTGCCAGGATGAGCTACCACTTGATGACATCTGGGCAGACATACTGTCATGCAAATTTTTATATCTCATAACAAAGGCTGTGAACACAATCCCTTAAAAGACCAGCAATGTAGATAAAATACCCCCTGCCCCCATTTTAACAGACATAAGTAATTAAGATATCTTCCCAGCTCCTACTTTTATACCATTGCAGCCATTGCCTGCTTGGCCTCCTTTCCAGGCTTGCTGAGAAATATCCACAGTTTCTCAAATACATACCACTCAAGCCAATGGACTCATATGTCTGAAAACCAGGGATGAAGGCGAGTTGGGAGATTAGACAAATGCCGCAGTAGGTCATCCAGAAGAATCAGCTCTGGAGGGGAAAGCAGAGTCCATTAATAACAGACTTGTTTCTTTCCACTTCAGAGCTCACAAGGTGCAAAGCTTCAGATGTGCAAGACTTGACAGGCCTGTAGCACTTACGATTAGGGTGCGTAGACAGGGGCATTTGGCACCAATGAGATGGTTTGTGGGTAAAATCTACAATTTCAGTCATCTGAAAATGGGAGTGTTAGATACTTGTCATATAGGCAGAAATTGAAGGGAGACGGCAGCCGAAGAGGGGCCAGGACTCTTGTAGTCAGGTCAGTGAGAAGCCCAGAGTTTAGGCAGTGGGAGAGGAGTGCCTCAGTGATCAAATACCCAGAGAAGAAACACAGCTGTAAGAAACATCGCAGGAGAGTGGCAGTGCAGCTGGAAGAGGGGTCAGTATCGCTGAGCTGAAATTCAGAACTCCCTAGGATCCAGAGGAAAGAGTCAGTGAAGCCACAGCTGAAAACTAGCAAGCTCCCCCACTACCAGATTTACAAAAGTAGGGAAATTTGGTGACTTTCAAGTTGAAGCAAGCGCTGAGATTATCCACAGCTGAGTCTCTGAGCGGCTGCCTATGGGATGTGAATGGCCTGTGCCCAGCTTGGCTGCTGTACGTGTTCCCAGGGAAGCAGCTCTGGGGGCTCCATGAGAGGCAAGCGAGCAAAGGGTGATCCCTGATTAGCATGGGACTGATGTTTCTGGTTTCTCCAGTTTGAAACTCACTCTTAGTAAGTTAGTGTTTAAAATTTGCTGACTCAAAAAAAAAAGAGGTGGAAAGTTCACACCTCAGACATAAGCAATATAATAATAATCAGCTTCCAATCAGAAATACATTGTAGGACTCACTCAATATGCCTAGGAAAAACTTGCTAATACAATCTTCATAATTAAAAATAAATGAGACCACTCATTCAAAACAAACTCTTTGAAACTGAAATTTCTTTCTTAATTGCAAATTATTTTCCCCTTTAGCTCATTTTTTTTTTTTATTCCTTATTTCAGTGTGACAAGAACTTGAATTTTGTTGGATTTTTTTTTACCTTCATAATTTCTGCAGGGCGAGATTTTTGATATCACTTTTCACAATAAGGTCCTGTTGGCTTTGTTGGTCTACAAGTAGTAAAGTTTATTCTACAAGGGAAATCTAGCTTGATCCTGATCTTTCCTTCATTATTATTAACAAAAAATGGCTTTATCTAAGTTAGCTGTCTAAAACAGAGTAAAGGGAAATAAACCCTCCCTATTTCCACCATTGTTTGTTCTATAAACCCTGGAGAAACTGAACAGCTTTTTTTTTCTCCATCATTTCTATTTTAGCAGAAAGTTTCTAGCCATCCTCCTAGCATTATATCTGCTTTTTTATAAACTACACCATAGCAAGGATTAAAACCCCACCTCTTGAATTGGTTTGGAGCATGGACTTGACTTACCTGCTGAAGAACACTTACTGTAACACATCTTGAACATGCTGGTAGAAATACATCCTGCGTCAGGGAAAACAAACCGCAAAAGACTAGCTGTTGATTTTATCCATGCAATGAGTTAACACAACATGCATATGGTAAGTGTACAACAAAACAGCTTCCTACAGAAAGGCGGGTTTATTTTACTACAGGAGGAAAATAAGTGAGCATAATAGAGCAGTCAATGTGAGAAACATAGATTAACAGCGTGCTTGGCAGTGAAGGCAAGCTGGTGGAAAGCTGATTTACTTCTAATTTACATTAGTGCAAATTCAAACTGGCTGTGATTTTTTGGTTAATGTGACGGTAAAGCTCACTAGTCACTGATATGACATGTATCCCTCAGGGCAACTGTGACAGAGAGATGACTTCAAGAAGGCTGTTAGCATTATAGCTGTGTCACTTACTGTCCATAGAGCAAAATAAGCTTCAGAAACCTGAAACTTTTGTTAAACCAGTGCGACGTGGAACTGGAAAAAAAATAACATTGTATGAAGAAAATAACACAGAATAAAAGGCCTTGCATCTTTATACAACTCTTTTCTGCAAATAATGCAGGTGTAAGACAGTAGAAAATCAGACCTCTCCCTTAGTCTATGTAAATGACAGTTTTCTAAATTGTCTTTATACTTGTTTCTCACTGGTGAATCACTTCCTGTGTTCTTGCTACATACTCTTCAGTAATGATGACGTAAACTACTGCTGTAAATTACAGAAGAAAAAATGTTTCCTTTCTTTTGACAGAGAAATTAGAGTCCTCATGGAAAAGGAAGAGTTCTGACTATTCAGCACCTGCAGCTATGGCAACCTGCGGGCACGATCATCTAATAAAGTACAGAACAGTGGTAAACCTCTATTGCAGTCTTCCCAAATCAAATAGATTTTCAGCATAGAACAATACGTACCTCAAACTCTGCAAAGTGATGTGAGATTGCAGCCACGAGCAAAATCAGAGCAATATGACACAAGCAATCACACATCCAGGCCAGTCTTACAGAAGACAAACAGACATTTTATCTCTCAAGAGGGCAAAAGTAATGAAAGGGCTTAATCCATTTTTTTCTGTTCTCAAAAGCAGAGTCCAATCCTAGCATAATATCACAAGAAGCATCTGTTTCATGTTGGCAATCAGTCATTTGTCAGCATTTAGGGCACCATAAATTCATCAGCCTGGAACGCACCTGGGGGAAATCCTAGGACTGGAAGAGCAGGAATGTTGCTGGTCCAGACGAAGACACAGTGACAGCTCTAGGTAAGGAAGGTCCGGAGCCCCAGTGTCGGGCCCCCTCCTTTTACACATGTGCTACCAGACCTCACCCAAATCACATAAGCACTAAAGCTGCACACATGCATACCATGCAGAAAACCAAGACCCCTTTCCTGACCCCTATATCCAAGGTGAAAATGACCTCCTCAGGCCTGTCCAACCCAAATGACACTGTGACCGCACAGTGTCAGATTTTGCCGCTTCCTGATGCTATTTATTGCACTGGGTTAAGCAAATCTGAGAACAAGGTGCAGCCCACTGCCCACAGGTAGCACAAGGCACCTCTGGCAGGACAAGCATCTGTCGCTGCCCACCGATTACCCAGAGGTCTCTAACCAGGGCAGCCGGCAGTGCGCTCGGTGCCAGGGTGTGGTAGGCTGGCATAACTTTAGCCTTTACTTCTGTTGATACGAGGAAGATGTCCGTACGCTGGAGATCAAAAACAACAAATACACCGGTGTTGCAGCGCTTTCTGTCTTTAATAAGCATTTAGGAAGAAGGATGGAGGGACTGTTGCTGCCTCTGCAGACAACTAGGTTTAATGTCAGATATGTAAAGCAGCCTAAAGATTACTTTATTGGGACTAACATCAGGTACTGCCCTCTGAGACTGTTGGCCTTAACTGACAGCAATCAGACCGATCGCTTTCATTCCAGGAATGTGTCACCACACCTGCTCCAATGTACGTCCTACAGTGCCTCCCTTTACAGTGACAGTTCTCATGAATGCTTTGCTAAAATCACACTGTATGTGTGTATACCAACAACCAAGGAAGTAATGATTTAAATTCATTAAAAACACTTAATACTTACTGACATGAAGTGTACCCTGGATGACTGCAATCGCAAACTGAGTTGGGAGGCAGTTAGGAGTGACTCTCACCTTCCTCTACCTCACCCTCCCCATCCAGCAAGCAACAGAGGAACCTGGCCTGCCAGTGCCACCGAAGAGCATTTCAGGGTGCAGCACGGTGCTGGGTTGGAAGTCTCTCCCAGCAGATTATGCATCAATACATCAGTGAGTGCTTTCAGAGACATCATCCTACTTACCATCTTCACTGCTCATAGTTAATTTTTACAGGAAGTCAAACACAGAGTTACAGAACAAAAGTCTTGAAAGGTTTTGTTTTACTTCAGAGGTTTGTCTGCCCTCTTTCTCTGCCCCAGAAAACCTAATGTTTCCCCATATATTTGTCATTCTCAAGCAAGGATTGCACATTTGGTGCACTCAGAATATTTCATTTAGAATTCATATGTATAAAAATTCACTGAAATCCCATTTGCATTTAATGTTTTTAAATACTGGAAAAATTACAGATATTATGCAAGATGGCAAACACTTAAAAAGAGCATTCCACAGTGAGCTTTGGATTTTTTCTGTTAGGGTGACATATCTAGCACCGTTGAGATCTCCTAGGATATCCAAGCCACATCTGACACAAGACTTCTGGGAGGCCACTGCCTGCTGGAGAGGGAGATAGGAGGCTAAGCAGAATACTGTTAGAGCATCTCAAATGATGCTAGATGCTTGAAAATTGTGAACTGTTTCCCAACGGTTACTTCAGTGAAGAGAAGCAGGCAGTTTCCCAGCTTGAAAAAATCTCTGCCTACTATCCCAGGAGACTCCATATCCAAACCCTCTCTCCCTCTGCTTCATTTTAAAGTCAATTTTGTGCCAGAGACACAAGAACATTTCCTTAGCTGCTAAGTTCATTTGCATGTTCAAAAACCTGGAAACTCCTCAGTCCACATAATTTAGCTCTGAGCTGCCATTGAGGGCTTCACCTTTAAAAGCAAATTAAAAATCATAACAACTTCAGATAGATAACTCATTATAAATGTACCTTCTCAGATTCACAGATACCATGGGCAAGGGTTCTGATGGGTCTTGGATGCCTCTGCGTAGAACAGGCCAGGCTATTTAAAAAGCACACATTTGCCAAAACTGCTTATGCGTGCCCCAATGTATTGGGTGGTAGCCTCATATATCCAGCTAGTTTTACTATAAAAAGCAAATCTCTGTTGAAGCTGAAGGCAAATGTTTTCCTTTCATAAGGTGATGGCTCCTGAACTCACTTGTTCACAGTTATCAACATTTTTCAGGCTAAGAGTATGTCATTAAGAGTATAACAATGTCAATATAACGATGCATAACAAGTAGCAAACCAATTTCAGTGAAGTATTTATAATGATGGATTGTTATCAATTTTAAAATACTTGTCATACTTCCTTATGTCTGGAGTTAGGACATATCTTCACAGGCTCCTTGACTGATTTAACAAAACACAGACCTCTACCCCTGTGATAGCTGCCTTGAGTTTCTGGACAGACAGGGGAGCAAACAGACACTTGTTGGGCACGATGCTCATGTCCTGATATGGCTGCCTGGAAAGGGCAAATGAATCGAGCCATAAAAGGGCCTGGTTTTTCCCCTAATGATAATGGGTGTGCAGGGTGATCGGCTCAGCTCATGGAGACTGGAGACTTTCATGTTCAGCAAGAAGGGTCCCACCGGGAGTGCCTGCTCTCTTCATTTCGGTAATGGCCCCAGGCACCACAACAGAGTGAAGGGGAAGATACGCAAGCAGAAGGCCAAGGGCTTGGCCTAGATTATCTGAGATACGTTAAAGAAGCACATTCCACTCTTGACATATGTTTTCTTCTTTTTGAAAAGCAAAAAGGGAGTATTACAATTTTTTAATGTGGGTCCTTTCCCATTACCCTGAACCAGGCTGAGAAGGACAGCTGAGGGTGAGCAGAAACACAGGAGGACGTGCTCTGCTTTCTCTATCCAGTAGGCAAGGCTGGGATGTTTGAAAACAGCAAAACAACTTTGATTTGTGCTGTTCAGGAAAAAACTCTTTGTCTTTATAACGGGAAATGCAGCTCTTCGTAAAGTCAAAATTTCTGTGGGTAGAAGTAATTCTTCACTTTTTCATTACAACACAGAAATGAAATGTCTTTGAATCATGTCAGCCTGAATAGAAACATCTCAGATGAATTTGTGGAGTGTCAGCTCAGCACTAAGCTGTGTCCACATGAACTGCCGTAGTGCTACACATGAGACTTCAGCACAACATAAGCTTTCCCAAGACAGTTTTTCAGGCTGCCCCTTTGGCTGAAACACTACACGTAGGCGGGCAGTGAGTGCATGACCGTGCTGCGGCCAAACAGGTTCAGTCCAATCAAGACACTAAACTGGAGAGAAAAATCAAAAGCAGAGAAGCTGGAAGAAAAAGTCCCACAAGACTCAGATTCTCAGTCTTCTGGACACATTAAAGGTAAAAAAAAAAAATAATTAAAAAATATATTTAGCAGATAATAAAAGATAGAAATTCTGCAGTAAGTATTTCTAGGAGCTATAATTATAGTTCATCTCTTTTCAAGATCAGTTAAATCCATGATTAACAATGTTTTTGCTAAGAACCAAAATAGTATTTAGACTGTCCTATGCCCCAAACGTCTTTCTTATCTTGTTATATTTCTAACGATCAGATTCTTTCACATGGAAAGATTCTCTGAAGGACAAGTGTTTATAATGGAAGTGACAATGAAAAGTTGATAATTTTCATGTTAATTTAACAAATAATGTGAAATTTAACAGTAATTCTCCTTAATTATAAAACAAGAACATATTTTGCTTCTGACTTTTGAAACAGCACAAGTAAAGCTGTTGCTGTAAATTGATGCTTCAGGCAATCTCACACATTCCCTGATCACCTCAACATTTTATATATGGGCGGTATGCACATTGACTTGCACTATATGCCCAAGGGTCTAAGTATTGTGTAGGCTGCACAATTAGAGTTATCAAATATTTATGCAGATGTATAACTCTGCTGGATATGCTTTAAGTGCTCCAACACAAGAAACAAAATATGTGTGTGGAGGAAAACAATCTGCACAATACAAAGGCTATCCACACACAATAGTTGCAGAAACTTTGTTCAGATAATAACTACCCACCTTCTGCTTTTTTCATCCCAGACTGTCCAAAAAATGGTCTTACTTAAAAAAATGAAATTAGCAGATCCTAGATTTCTGCCTCACTTAGTTCGCTCCTTTCTAAACATCTATGTTCTTAAGTGTGATGGCAATACTTTTCTTCTGCCTCCTACTGTTGTAACTTGATACAGCAGTTGCACACATGGAGATCAAGTATTTAAGAACGTGCTGTCTTGATCATAGGTAACTTCACATGTCTTACCTAAAGGCAATACGTTTCCCCCTCTAGGATGCAGAGTCAGCTATAGTTATTTCCAGATAATTTATGAAACCATTTTATAGTCTCAAGATCCCAAATTAAGGTGTCATGAGGTGGAGGAGATCTATGTGCTATCACAGTATCTCATGATAAGTAATTTTCAAAGGAGCGGTAGATAAAATAGTCAGATTTGTACCTTACGTGCATCGTTTCTGGGACCTATCCCCAATTCTACATGTCTGGAAAAAAGCTACTGGCAAATTACTTACAAAAATGGAGGAGCTCTCTGGTTAGTGACTAAGGACTCCAGCTACCCCTGAGAGCATGGAGCTGCTTATTCAAAGGCAGGAGTTAACGCCTGACTCAGGGACTTTCAAGGAGCACCTCATCCTCATCATGTAATGTTTTCCAGCCTGGGATCTGCAGACCTGGGGCATGCAAAGCATCTTCCTATAGTGATCATAAGGAAAGATTAAGGAAAAAAAGATTCTTAATATAAAAGGCTTACATACCTCAGGACCTCTACTAGAGGATGTGTCTGGCCCATCAAAAACAAAAAGCCTTCAGCCTGCTTTAATTCTGTATAAAGAATAGCTCCATCTCATACAGAAAAGTAGAAGGATTGCCTCCAACAGAGTTAGAAAAAAACTGGCATTTAATGACAGTTGTTTCTAACATATTCTCTGGAATACGACAGATCTCATCTTTTAGATTGCATACCATTTGTTGTCCTGTCATCTTGCTGCTGTCTTCATTTCAGAATTAATTGTGCAAATTAATTCTTTGTCACAAGAAGAAATGGATGTTTCATTTTGGTGCCTAGCTGGGAAGGTCAACTTTTTTTTTCCTAAGTGAGAGTCCTAGATCCGTCTGACTTTGCCCAGCTTAGTTTGTGATCAGTAGGCAGACTTCTTCACGGTGACAATGTCTGCCACCATCTTGACTATTATGCATACTCACTCTATTTTTTAAAATGCACAGTGACTGGACTGTCTTTAAAAAACTCCCAGATTCCCAACAACTGAATACATTTTCTGGGCTCTCTGCATACAAGATTGAGTTCTGTGTACCAACCATACTCCCCTCGAGTTTTCACTGACCTGTTTTTAGGGTCAATGCCCACCTATCTGTCTGCAAGCAAAATGGATGTGCCAGGAGGCACAAACAAAAGTCTAAGGACACATTTGCTCTGGTAATTACCACTCCTGAGGAGCTGTGCTTGAGGGGGCTTTTGTACTGCTCCAGAGGAGGGTAGTTGGTGTGACCAGGTCAAGAGGAGCAAAGCTCTGCTTGGGACTTCTCACAGCCACAGCCAGATGGAGCAGGGGACTGGTAAGGGATAGAAAACTTCTTCCACATCACTTTTATTTCGCTTCTCCCTCACAGAGAGCAGAATGGGACTTACTGTCTCTGATAATTAACAAACCCAAGGGACCACCACTGAGCAAGTACCATGACCAGCTCTGGTGTAACCCCATTGTAATTGCTTCTGCTTGGGCTTGCAGTGAAATTGGCTCTCAAGTATCTCTACGGGACCAGCACCTGAGGGGAAGAACTGAAAGTGCTGCACGTATCTTTTGGAAGAATCAACACTTGGCAAAGTATCCTGAAATGTGTTTCTCTGCCAGAAGTTACACAGCATCATGCTGAAACAAGAATTTCTTGTTGCTATGGTTGCCACTTGCTCTAAATCTCTTTACTACTCCTTGTTGAACAGCAGCAAAGGAGAATAAAAACATATACAATGCTTGTAATTGCCTAGCACGTACTTTAACATTTCTCTTTGGTGGCTGCTTTAAATTATGCAGTAATATTGCTGGCATGTTTCTCCAGTCCCCCTTCCCTAAGAGGATACATTTTACATTGCTGAAATTGGACACTGGGTGTAAGAATCACACATTTGAATATTTTTTTTCGGTAGCAGATGTGTCACATGCAATGTATTACAACTCAAGCTGTAAAAATTAAGTGACATTTGCATTCATTAAGCATACATGAAATCTAATTCCATTAGGTCCAGCATTAAGGTCTGTCTGTTGCTGCTGATGTTACAGCTTAAGGACGTTACATCTTCCGGCTAGATTCTGTTTCATAACCTAATAAAGCCAGGAATTAGATCCTGGCTTGATGCCTTTGCAAATCCATCTCAGTGAACATACAACATGAAAGCTGTAGCTGTAGATGTAGATTATTTATATTCATCGTTGTCCAAAATATTAATTTACCAAAAAAAGGTTTAACAGATTAAGCGAACTATGGGCACCATGCCCACAGCAGAACTAATTTAGAAGACAACAATATGATTTGCTGAAGCCAAACCTCACTTCTAATCTTCCCACTTTGTTACAGATACGATACAGAAGAATCGTTAACATTTCATCAAGGCTATTTATAGAATCAAAATCTTGCAGTTACATTTCAGTCAACTTCCCAGAAACATTGATCTGCACAATCACCCAGGAAAACCAGGAGTACTTTACTTTTTAGATTTTGATGGTTTTAGCTGATGCACAAGTTAGGTAAAGAAAAGGAAGGCAAATGTAAAACAATTTGATTTGTAGCTTTTATAATTTATTCTGACAAAAGGATAGTTTAGGTGCACAAGTACAAGCCTGAACTCAGCAAATAAACCAATGTGGACAAATCACTTTGGTCTGCATGAAGACATGACCAAGATCACAAGACTGCCCTCCTTACTACTCCAAAATCAAATTTATCCATTACAAAGCACGAACTGCATTTTTACTGTCGCTTTCTGTGAGATGAATCCAGGTGCCAGAGTAAGTTTTCACCCACAGTCCTTAATTTCTAACTATCAAATTAACCAGAGTTCATTAAGTAAAAGTGTTTACTTTCCAAAGTATTTTATTTCTTCTCTGATTCTTAATGGCATAGTCAAGCTAGTCCTCCTGTTGGAAGTGCAAGCAAAATGTTTATTTTGAATGAGCTGAACAACAAATCTATTTCCATGGAGATGTGAGAAACAGAAAGGGTTTACTTAATTATCTACAAATGACACCTTATTTTTCTATAAGTAACTTCCCAGTGGCCTGAGAGGTTATTTTTCAGAAATCAAAGTTCACAGCTATATCTACAACATAATTTCAATGGTATAAGTGTTCACCACAAGCAAGAGATAATTCTTTTTGCCTTTTCAAGGGCTTTTTATGTACAATCTTATCTTTGTTTCACTTTAAAATGTGCTAAG
The DNA here is from genome assembly GCF_036417535.1 of Chlamydotis macqueenii. Taxonomy (NCBI): domain Eukaryota; kingdom Metazoa; phylum Chordata; class Aves; order Otidiformes; family Otididae; genus Chlamydotis; species Chlamydotis macqueenii. The sequence continues at coordinate 97,094,564 of NC_141558.1, read as the reverse complement.
TGTAAATATTTTGTTTATATATAGAAATGAAATATGAATTAAAATATAAAATGAAACTAAACTCATGGCAGCTTTAATTCCATTTCCAAACCATTCCATCATCTCTTAAAAAAATCCCTCAAACTACCAAGAGAGCCCTTGAAATTCTTCAGATCTAAGCTAAGTTACCCGTATCTTTCTCCACAGTCAATGGAGAGAGACAGGAACCCTCAGAAAACAATTAACCTCATCTTAAAATAAGTGGCTTTGATAAGACAGCTGAGACATTTTGGGGGTCACTGTTTCGGTCTAGGAGAGCATGTACTATACAGCTTAGAAACTCTCAGAAAGCTCAACTTAACTGAGATCTCACTTGGTATCTACTTTAACTGGAATCTACCTTGAGAGCACAGTCTCCTATTAATTTATTGCAACATTGTGGGAGGAAGCTGTACATCTCATTATTTACGAGTCAACATAACACATTTTGTCTATAACAAAAAACACGCAGGGGATGACTTAGTAACAAATGGTCCAGGCTGCCTTGTGTCCAAATTAGAGAAAAAGCCATAATGTAAAATCTCAGCCATATTTAGGAAAAAATAAAATAAATATTTTTTATGAAGTTGGAAAAAAAGGTGATCTTTCATTTTCTGTTTTCTAGTTGTCATATTTTCACATTGATATCTGTCTGGAACTTGACAGACCACAAAATATGAACCTATTTCTATGACACTTAAAGCTGGAGAAATGTAAAAGGCTGTTATCTGAGTGCATTTCATTGCAGAAGTGATACAAAGCATGCAGAAAAGGCCCTTCAGGGGAAGCTGAGTTTACTTCTGTCTACAGCTTCTCTGCAATGTTGGTCTGCATCAGTTGATCCTGGCCTTTCCACCACAATACTCTGTGCCACACCTACCTAAAGACCTTCCCCTCGATGCAGTGTGGACTCTGAGCTGGGAAACATTTTGGGACAGGGTGGTGGTGGAAGGAGAGAGATTTTTCACAAGTGCTCATGGCCCAACATAGGAAACTGCCCTTCATTTACAGAGTGCACTTACCTTCCTTCTCCTTCTCTCTCTGCTCCAGCACAGAGCTCCTGTCTGTAATGAGAAAAGCATGTTTTATGTAAATCACTTCCCAGCGGAGTCACTCATTATTAATGCAGACAGCTCTAAAGGGAGAAATTCATGGCATTTAACCACAGTAAGAACTGTTAATGAAAATGTCATTAAAGAAGTCAAGCTGCAAGGCATGAAATGGCCTCTCTACCTTTTCTTTTCTCTTTTTTTTCCCCCTGTATTCTGCACCTCTGCATATCTGGGTACATTTTCCTCAAGTCAATCTCGTTTGGCATCAAGTCACAGCTTTACCTGGAGGGGGGCATCAGTTTCTGGCAAACTGGTCATATTTAAGAGGAGGCACTACTTAAACATTGTGGAAATGTGCCAGAAATACATTAGGTAGGTATGAGACTAAATGGTGAGGCTGAGGAAGCGGAGACTCCAATGACTGGCTGTAGGTCGGGCAATTTCCAGCAGCACTGATCTAGAAGTTGCCATGTATCCCCTGTTTTCACATGTATTCAGTAGTTGATAACTGAGCATCTTATTTGCTTACATCTTGCAAGTTCTTAATGCTTGTAACTCATATTGTTCATCTTTCTGGCACATCAGTGTTGTGGGGATCTACTTAGCCGATTCAAAAAGCCTAATCCAACAATTCTCCTAAAAATGTCCCTACTCCTTCAAACCATTTATATCCCAGCATAATGGACTTTATTAACTGGAAGCAACTATCTGATAAGCTGACTAAAACTGACAATGAACATCCCTTTTTTCTCTATTTCCTCAGGGCTTTCCATTTTCACATTTGAACGTTGAGGGCTTTCCTTGGGAAAATGCTACTGGTATGACGGAGAGGTCACCCTGGTTTGGGTGCATGGGTGCTGGTCACAGCTCATGTGCGTAAGTTATAGGGGAATTAAATATCTTTCTCCTTAATTCTGAGGGCTATCAGGATCTGTATTTTACCCATGTTTACATTAAGCCCCCTCAAAACTGTGGATAAAGTCAATATCTTTTATTAAAAGAGCTACCATATTTATAAAAATTTAACAATATTATTGGTGTATTAAAAATAATATTACTCTGCTCACAAATCTTATCTCCCTATGACCTCACAGTACTATGGCTATAACAGCCTAAAGTCCACAGTCACAGAATCATAGAGGGGTTAAGGTTGGAAGGGACCTCTGGAGGTCACCTTGTCCAATGCCCCTGCTCAAGCAGTGTCATCTACAGCTGGTTGCGCAGGACCATGTTCAGATGGCTTTTGAATATCTCCAAGGACGGAGACTCCACAACCCCCCTGGGTAACCTGTGCCAGTGCTGAGTCACCCTCACAGTAAAAAAGTGTTTCCTGATGTTCAGACAGAACCTTGTGTTTAAATATACTGTGTAAACTGTACGTTGACCCTTCTTTGTGCTCAGGAACACCATCCGGGCTTGTCAGTACATTCCTTTTCTCATCAGCTTGGAAACAGATTTGGGCTTTTACACTGCTGTATGACAACCCACCGGTGGCAAAAGTGAAAATTATGATGAGTCTATTTTTTCTCAGCATAGAGTGGCAATTCAGCACGACGTGGCAAATATGGCCAAAAAAAGGAAGCATCATTTCCCCATTCTGCAAAGAAGCGGAGGCACAGAGAGACTGCCACCAGTCTAATTCTGTTCCCCCTTCCCCTCTTACTGTACTTGGCAAGAAAAAGGAAAGAGTACTGAAAGAGTACTGGTTCACACCAGGCAATAACAGCCAGCCAGCGATGGGCGGGGAAAAGCAAAGCAAAGCTGTTTCTTGCTGAAGTGTTAAGAAATAAATGAAAGTCCAACAGACAGACAAAACGTAACCAGCATTTCAGAACACTGCTCGTTTTGCCTTTGAAATTTGCACCCCAGTTTGCACTCGAAGAGGCCACTAGCTCGTCCCGGCTGTCGCAGGATGCCCGTGGAACACCCAGCAGCGCTGTGCAACAGCCTGCAGTGATTTGCTGTGTATCGCCCCTGTATCCAACTGCTTTTTATTGTGCAGGACACATATAATGTTATGTCTCCGTGGATATACTTCACTGTCATGCCTGATCAAAAGTGTTGCCTTGGAGCCATCTTAGCTTGAGAGAACCCCAAGTAGTTTCATAAGTAAGAAGTCACCCCAAGGTGACACTTGAGAGGAACAAAATTAAAGCACACTCATCTCTCTTGTGTCCCTGGCTACTTCAGAAGCTCACTAACAAAGCCAGCTCTTCTAGCAGGTACTCTGAGAGTAAAGCACCCTTATGGTCTTGTTCATGTTTCATTGGTGCTTCCTAAGCAGAAAACTAACTAAAAATGCTGACTCTCATCATGAACATTGGAGTTTTAAGCAAAGATCGTTAAGTAAAAGATTTATTGTATTTAAGTAAAGATAAAAATAAGTAAGCTAGTGAACTCACTCTTTCTCAAACCTGGGAAGAAACCAGTGGCACAGAAATGACACTTCAGGCCTGATCTCAAGGCACCATACAGATTAGTTCCGCACAGAATAGCCATATACCCATGCACACATGCAGGCAATCCCCCTGAGCAATGCAGGCTGTAGTCCCCGAAGGGTTTTCCTTCAACCCCAAGGAAATGCTCCACTGTGCATGGAAGTGTGGAGCAAAGACACCTGGGCTAGCTGCAGAGCCAGCAAAAGCACAGCCAGTACAGGGCAACACAGCATCTGCGCTAAAATGCCCCACAGACACAAGCCACGTGCACGTCTCCCATGCGCAGGGCTGGGGCACCGTGCCATGTCTGCGCCACACTGCCACTGTTCAGCATAGAGATGCTCTCAGCGTGGGGAGAAGGAAATGTTCTCCACTTGAACCCACTGCATGCAAAGGGCAGACAGTCCTTTTGAAATATCCTTCTGGTCAGTGCTCACAGCGTTACTGCCAGGACCACACTTTCTTGCTCCTTCATTCAGTCTGCCTACAGCATCCTCATTATTCGATCTAAATTGTTTTTGTACAGTACGCACAAGCAGACAACCAGATTAAATTCTCTTTACACTTTTGTTGTCTTCTTCCTAGGCTTACTCATAAAAGTACGGCTCAAGTGTTGTTTCATAGCCCTCAGTCAGCTCTGTGTCCATCTGCTGAGAACAGGAACACAAATCCCAGACGATGCGCTGCAGCCAGCAACCAAGAATGGGTTAAGTGAGTCTCTTGGGCAAAAATAAAAAATGCCACTTCTCTGTTAGTAGGTGAGATAGGATCTGTCTTAAGCAAAAGCACTTGGGATGGGACTGCCAGTATTATTTATCTCCTCAGTCTGACAAACAGTTGAAGGGAAGGATTTGTTAAAGACTCATCAACCTTTCTCATTTGTTTAAGAGCTGAGAAATCCCAGGCAGGAGCCCTCTGAGCAGACATCTTCTGAAGGTGAGGGAGAGTCCCTGGGTGAGAAACCAAGCAGGGCAGTTTGCTTAGGAGCAAGAAGAGCTACATTTTTCAGACAGTATTCATTAGAAAGAACCAAAGCAGGCCACTTTCTCATTTCCCTACCAGCTCAGCACTACACTGGAAGTCACTGCAGACACTGGAATGGCCTCTCTACTTTTACAATTTTTAGATTTTTAGATCAGATGTGATTTTTAATCTGGTCAAGTGGATGCAAGTAAAGCCAGCAAATTTATCCTTTGTCATCAGGCAGCCCCAAACTCTCCTGTGGTGTCAAGTACTCTAACAGATTTATCTCAATTTGCTTTACTAAAAATGGGAGAAAACAGCTATTTCCTCTCATTTTTCATACACATAGAAGTGTAAAATTTCCATGCTTTGGAAATTCTCTTTCTTTTTTACTACACAGTGCACCGGGGTCTTGTGTCCCAAAGTCTTCTGAAGAGCTAAGATATCGAAGATGCACACCAGACACTACCAAGCCATATAAAATGGACCACTCTGAAAAAAAAGGTCTTTGTAAATCTACCAAAAGACTTTGCAATACAAAATACAGTAAAAAACATTTAATTTCTCTGAGCTCTTTGAAAGATCCAATGCTGCCAAATACTTAAGAGAGAATTTGTGAAGTTCTTCAATGAAATTGGTTTTTCATCAGAAAGTAGCAAGTGACGGAAACAAGTGTTTTGCAGGGAAACATAGCAGCATTGCCAGGACTTTTGTCAGGAACGATTTTTCATCTCTAGGATGTGATTTATGGTCAAAACCCAAGAGAAGTTTAGAATCTACAATAGCCTAAAGTCCCAGGCTCTCACAGACCTGAACTTAGGACCCCTGTGTACTAGGCAGGTACTATAAATCACCAAGCTATTAACTACCTACCAAAGTCAGCCTCTCACTTTCACAGGTTGACACTACTCCATTTTGCATAAAAAATTGAAGATAGATTACAGAGGAGATCTCGGATATTTCCGTGGTCAGAGCACTTTTCTGGAATGTGGGAGGACAGCAATGTTGAATCTTTTTCACCTGTCGTGAGTTGATTAATGAACTGTTGGCTATGCTAAGTGACGATCTTTCTGCATTTTTTTTCCCATAAAAATAGAAGGAACTTGGCTTCAGCTGCATACAGAACAGAAAAGGGTTTGAGGTTTTTCTAAACCTCAAAGTTGTGTACAACTAGAAAATCATCTCTCCCAGCTGTTAGAGATGACTCATCCCTGTAAGACGGCCATAATTTTCTTTTGGGACACTCAATAGCTTCCAGGTGAGCAGCAGTGCAATGCATAATGGGCACGTCCTGAACTACTTCAAGCCTGAGTTAAATGAGGCTCTTTGGAGTTTGAGAGCAGAGATCCAGGTTTAACATAGACTTAGAGGGAGAGACCTGCAGGAGCTGAGAAGTTGCATGGTTTATACTTCGCCTGTCTCTTTACCAGAGCTCTACTGCTTCATGCTCAGGGGGAATCAGGATTCAGGAATGAGATTTTTTTAAAGCAGCCTGCATCCGATATGGGCAATGAAATGAAACAATTTGTTGCACAGGGACCACACAGTTTCACAGTTTGGGTGGATCTAGGCCCCATTTTAGCCTTAAATCAACCTTGAGATATAACAGTTCATTCTAATCTAGTGCCCCTGCTTTCACCTTACCACAGGTTAAGCGGGGGCCGTCATACAACCAGTTATTGTTTCATGTAACCAGCAATAAAACTATCTGTCTGGATCACTGCACACTTATATATCAACAACAGAACATGATTTAGGAGTGCTTGGTCTTGCTGTTTCAGATATGAAACCGCAATGAAGCACAGCCACCATGTAAAAAGCCACTCTTGAGGCCGAGGTTTGGACAAAGTGGAGCAGACTCAGGAAATTTCAGCTTCATCTAGGCAAAACAGCTGTTTCTGAGTTGTGTCATTACAAATACAGCCTACATATACACCTATGGGGACATCCCAGCTAAGTGAGGCGGGAACAACTGTCTACAGCCTGGAATTTTTACCTTTGAGCATCCCAGGATGGCTCAAAGGATGGGCAGAAGAAGCAGGCTACTTCCTAGACCCCGTGGGCAACAGAGTATTTGCACAGTCTGGTTTGCTGTGTTTTCCCATGTGAGCAGAGCTGGAGGACTGTGCAGCATTAAACTTCTTACAGCTTCTCCCAGAGTACCTGAAATCTCCTTCTCCTCAAGCCCAGGCAAACTTTCCTCCCCAGGGCCTGAGCAAGATATCTCTGAAATGGTCAAGTCTTAGGTCCCACCAGTTCCAGGAGAGAAACGTATCACTTCTCTTGCAGCCATGCAGCAGGCGTAAGAGCATATCATGCCTGGATGTATATTGTCACTCTTATCCCTTCACTCTTTCACCTCCATTTCCTCAAGCAGACAGAGCGGAAAAAAAAACCAAAAGAAAGCAGTAACTTTATTAAAACTACCCACTTCACCTGTAGCAGGAGTATATTCTACTGAGAAAGTATTCCCTTTGCAGATTAAAAGTCAACTGAACAATTCTTTAGGATAGAATAAAACTGAGTCACCTCCAAGCAAAAATGTACCTAGGTGTCTAGGGATCTCCTGAAAATCTCTAGCTCATCAAAGCACTGAAATAGATGGAGAGCTGGGAAAAAACATGATGAAAGTAGATGCTGATCTACCGTTTCCAGTCAGTTCCCATCTAGATCAGCCTCAAGGAAGAGCACGTAGCTGCTCTAGCATTCCTCCAGCAATTACTTATCCTTTTCTTGAAGACTTCAGGTGGATGAAGGTCCACTGCTCCTTTTAAAAGCCAGTGACAGTTGTTCTTCCCTTTTAACTCATTCAAAATAAGAGTTTTAGACTGGCTGTTACAAACATGAAATACTATTTTTCTTCTGAAAACTTCCTGTGAACACACAATAACTCTTAAGACCTGGAAGCTGGGCAGAAATCCTCTGGGACGTAAATGGTGCTGCCTTCATTTCAGGTGTGCTGGCTGACAGTTGACATGTACTGACAGCAAACATGGAATAATACAACTGTGTTTATCTGCACATACTGTTTAGCTTGTGGTCATCATCACAGCAGATAAAGCTCTCATGTCCCATGTGAAGAGACAGGGAAACAGATTTAGCTTGAAATAAGAATATCAAGCACCTCTAGTATTTCCTGTATGACAGACTCTATGTGTTTGTGCATATGTATATGACAGACAGTGCTGGAATATTTTAAATACTAAACTGCCACATCCAGAGATTGGTAAATTAAATAATCATTCATTAGTTACCATAGCAATGCAGATGCAATCACAGTGAACAAAGAAGGAATGGGGCGGGGCGGGGGGGGGGGGGGGAGAAAACAGAACAAATGCTGACAAGAGGAAGGCTCTGCATTGATTTTTGTTAATATATTTTTATTTATTAAAATCCCCTGACTGCAAGATCTTGTTCCATATTCATTAGTGTTTCACTTGCCTGCAAAGGGAAATGGCAGATACTCTGATACAGCCTGGAAGATCCAAATCCTGAGCTGGAGCAAATTGGCACAGCTCTATTGACTTTGGCAGAGAGCAGTCAGCTTACGGCAGCTGGGGATATGGCAAAAAGAGAACATCTAATTATTTTTAGATTCTACAGCAACTGAATACTACTGCATTTTCTGCTACTTTATGACTTCTTACTGGAGAGCAATGCTCTCCAGTAAACAAGCACAGACAGGGATTAGTTGGCTCTCCCAAAGCCAGCTGGGTTTAGCTGTATAACTGTCATTAATTTCAATGGCAGCTATATAGCTCAGTCTTCTTGTCAGCCCTGAGAATCTCATCAATAATCCCTTTGCTGCTGATAAGAGAAACAGCATGGGGTTAAAAGTAGTGCCCATCAGGCAGGGTTTAAGCAGAGGGGCCTGTGCCACCTCGCCCAGGCCCCTTGGGCCTCCTGCTCGCAGGCAGCACTGCACCCAGCTGCGTCACCCGGACCCTCGCAGCATGCAGGCACGAAAGCAGCAGCATCTGTCTGCAGGAGGCTAAATGAGAGAGAGAGAGGACCTTGCCCTCCTTTGGGTCACTGGCAAGCATGCCCATGGTCAACCGCCTGATGATAATGCTAAGTGACTAGCCTGCTGAAAGGCCAATTAAAACTTCTTCATTTATTTCTGCACATGTATTTAGATAGAAGACAGTTTGTTGATGGGTAGAAACTGTGCTGAAACTAATGCCAAGGTCTGGGTTGGAGGACAGGGTCTTTCTCAAGCCAGGGCCAATTGCCTCAGCCCTGTCTTCTGCCATACGTCCCCTCGCCCCAGCCCCTGGCAGCGGGCAGATGAGCGCCCAGCCTGCTACTCTGCACAGTGAACCAGCAGCAAAGGCCCGTGCACTGAGACACCAACACCAGCACCTGACATGGTTGAAGGTCTCCTTTTTTTACCTCACCACCACTTATTGGTTGGTGATAAACTATGACAAAGGAATGGGACAGACAACTGGGACAGTAACACCTTGGATGCGGTAAACACAAGAAAGACACCAGAGTGCGTGTGTCAGACCTGGGTGGCCTCAGAACAAATCTGTGCCACAGAGCCATAAAAGAAGCCCCAAAATATCCAGTGGCTACCCCTACTGCACATGGTGTAAGATGCATCCGCAAGTACCCCAGTCATCCCCCAGCAGGCACTTGCAGACGAGCCCCTGGCTGGAGGTGCAATGTGAGAGTGCGCCATTTGACGGAGGCTGCTGGAGTATGGCTGAGGAAAGGACTCTATTTTCTGCAGGGTGGGCTAGGTCCTGGGAGCAAAGCAGCTTTGCTGCACTTGGGATAGCAATTCTGTCCCTTGTCTTAAATCCCTTAGCACCACATAGTTTTTGTTTAAAGGGCCAGTGTTCTCTGGCCCTTTAGATAAGTAGCTATTATTAAATCTGCTTAGAAATGTTGAATATAGTAAATAATAGCCATGTTCATGTAGAAATCTTCTTGATCTTAATTTTCACTGGAAATTATCAACCTGTTTTATCTGGAGGTAGGAGAGTCAGTATTAAGCTTTTTGTTACTTCAGTGAAAAAAAAAAACCAAACACTTCATTGCTATACTGTGATGTGTGAGAAGAAAAAAAGCTTATGTTTACAAATCATATTTTGTGTTACATTTTAGTTGATTGTCAAGACTCTCTATATACAGTCTAAGTCCTGTAAGGAGATGTTTCTGCAGAAGAGAACAGTCTGAGGTTGCTGGTCTGCGATTTCTATTTCTACTATATGTGTAAGTGGCTAATAGCGTCAAAACAACTTCTTCACATTCACAGCACTCCGAAAAGCACAAAACTTGGAAAATACAGTTTGTCTCCTCTCTCACTTCGATAGGTAATAACAGGGAGTAATGCTGCTGAATACAGGAGGAAAGAAGCATTTCCCATGTGCTCCTGTGGCTGCTCTGCCCACACCACTCTGTGGACATCATTGCTTCCTGGGGATGTGGCTTTTTAGCACTAGGACTCACACCTCTAGCGGAAAACCCTCCTCCCCTCATAGCCATCAGGCAGTGGCAGATTAAATTGCTCCTGATTTTCCTCTGCAGCAAAGCAAGCACCTCTCTGCAGCCGGGCACGGTCCATAGGACTTGCTGTTCTCCTCAGGTATCAGTAAAGGTTGGGCCGTGACCACTCTCCCCAGCATGAGACGTGGCCCACGCTCTTACCCTGTGAAGTCATATAATGGAACCGCATATGGGGAGCATGTTGACATTGTTAAGGTTAATGATATAACAACAGAAAGCACATTTACAGGCAAACGGATTATAATCATTGCCTGAGCGAACAATACGAGCAACATATTGCAAATTGGCCTTTGGTGTGCTTTAGCAGAGTTGTCGTCATCATCCCATTTTCACAACGGGTAGTACACTGTCTCTGATCCTGGGGGACGCGATACCTATCACAGAGACTCTGTGTACATAATTGTTGATCACCCGTAAGACAAACATGTGCCCTACAGCTTACTGTGTACCCTAGGGTACCATCGGGCGCCTGTCCTGCAGCTTTGTGGCATTCAGAGAAGGGAGTGATGCAGTTTCAGCATCGCATGTGTCTTGCCTTTGACTTCCCAGCCAAACAATTAGCTACTGATTGCAGGTGTTTGGCAGCAAGAGGCCTTCAGCATGAACTCAGTCAGGCATTAACTGCTTTGGCACCGTGCACTGAGGGGACGCAAAAAATAAAAAGTGACTAAATCAAGAAATTCCCCTCCCCAACCCAAATTCAAGGTGGAGTGCTTCTTGATTTCTTTACCTGTTAGTCCTGGTTTTGGATCTTTTCTGTAGCGGTCATGACTTTTTAATGATTTTGTGTGATGAAAGCCTTTGACAAAAGCATGTGTCACAGAAAGCCCAGTGGTGAGCCATGGCTTTCATATATATGTTAACCAGCCTTTATAGCACTACAGGGCCTGGGTGACACATGAGTAATTCAGTTAAGCTGCAGCAAAGGACACGGTTTCTGTACTGTACATCGGAAAACTGAGGAGTGTGGGACTGTAAGGCGAACAGATGGAGAGCAGCCAGCTCCACGGCGTCCCACAGCACACAGTTAATATGGAAACGCCGCTGTGCAAAACGCGTGGGACACACTGCGCTGGGGACAGTGCTGCTGGGACCACCGCATCGGGAAAGCGTGCTGTGAAGAAAAGCCTTTCCAGCCAGACAAGAGTTTACACACAACTTAATGCTGAAGTGAGAGCTCAGGACAGCTTGAAGCACTGAAGGATATCTACGTTTCTGCTGCAGATAGTTAGATTTGCCCACAAGCAAAATTCACTCGAGACATATACAAAGGGAATTTGCTTTTCCCTCTGACAATGCCCCCACTGCCACCACATATAAGAGGAATCTCTGCCTGGTGTAAATCTGCCTTTGAATGGGACTCATGCCTCTAAACTCCTCAGGAGTTCTTTTTTTTTTTTGTTAATCTGACTTTAAAAGTCCTGGTTTCCAGCAAGAAAACAGTTCTTATTTAGAAAATGACAACAGACTCAGCATCTGTCCACATTTGCAGTCTCTAAGGAGAGCTACTGAATAAATGCAAGTATTCTGCTTTGTTGTTTTTTTTAATTCAGTATTTTCTACAGAAGCTTTAAAAGTATCATCTACTATAATACAGAAGCTTGAGATGAGCAGAATAGAATAATATTAAATCAAACATTTCTGAGGTTAACTTAGAGCCATTTATTGGAATTCTATTTCTAGGCTTCAATTAGGGTAACAATTTGTAAAAAGCTGAACAGGTAATCAAATTGCAATCAGCAAATCTTCTTAAAAAAAAGAGACAGAGAGAGAAAATATTTAAACAAGCAGCTTTACAGATAGGAGAATAAAAGTAAATTCACTTCTACAGCCCCATGGGAAAATCTAGATGTAATCAATTCAAGGTAAAATTTAATTAAAAGACAGAGCAATGGGATGGGGGACAAAATTCAGGTATATAGGAAATCTTTGAGAAATACTCCTGTGAGAACACAGTAAGATCATTGTTATTCTGCTCATACAGTTGAGTCATATCAGTAAGCAATCCATATACATGCATCACTTGACTTACAGGGAAAAAAAATATATTTTCTCCCCCTAGCCAACTAACTCCCAGTTTAGAGGGGTTAAAAGACCATAACAACTGCTTCATAGCGTTCCAAATATTTCTGTGCCTATCCCCAAAATAGTACTGGTTTATCAGTTCCGCTTTATCTAAATCTTAACTCCTCACTGGCTTGCCACATAATTTTGGTTGAAAATGACCTAGAAATTGAGCATAATAATAATTACCAAAGGGAGTGTCGTAGTTTTGTTTAGTGAGGGGGGGGCTAAGGTGGTAGATAAGGGACACTCAGGGTTTTAACTAAAACCCTGTATTGAGCTCCCTGAGAAAGAAAGCCTATTCGGTAAGGCACATAACTGATTATTAAAGACAATTTTGTAATTCACAAGGAACATTAAGTTAATGTACACTACAAATAGCAAATTATGTAAAAGTGCATCAACTATTATATACTTACAATAACCAAAAGATTATACAGCTCCCTTATCAAACACTTGGGAAACACCAGCCACTGAAAGACGGTGTGAGAAAAAGACATGAAGCATAACGAAAAAGGAAAAAGAGTCTGATGTAGCTCAGAAAGTGTTACATTTGATTTGAAAAGCACGCAAAAATCAAGCATAAAATGCCAAGAGAGAAATTAATTAAATCCTTCACTGCAAACTGCAGATTATATACTGAATTTCATTTACTGAACTTCCTTCTGCCCTGACACTGCAGCGCATGATGGGCCAGATTCTCAGTCAGTGTCAGTTGTCACCAACCCGTGACTCAGCTCAGGTACCAGCACTGCCCAGGGGAAGGCTGAGAGTGGACCAAACAACAACAACACGTAAACAGCTCAACACCAGGGGCATGCAAACAGAAACAAAAGGCACCTGGCAGGTGGGTCAGATACCTCCAGCGATTTGGAAACAGCACACAGCACCTTCACTGCCATGCTACAAGTCCAGACAAAGGCCAAGCAAAAAAGTTTAATGTTTCAAACTTCCACCTGCGCGGAGAACATTTTGTCAGGATAGTAAATATGCATTTCATAGTAGTGCAAATATGCAGGAAGGTTTCCACAAGGCTGGTCAGTTCTGCCAACTGTGTGAGGCCACTCACGGTGTGCTTCTCCCTGGGGATGCTTCCAGAGCAGAAACAAGTACAGCCAGTGGTCCCACGCCACTCCGTGGTGGACTTTTGTGGTCACTGCCCAAAATATAAATAGCTCCTATCCATCACCACTAGCCCTGCGGGCTACTTACTCCACAACATACGGCTTCTCTGCTCCTTGCCTGGCATACCTGTGCCTTTACAGAGGCCTCCAGGCCACGCTGCAGCATGCAGCTGCAGGAGGAGGGAGTTCGTGGGTGAGAACTACCTCCGTCCACATCAGACCTGTTTTCCAGATAAATATAGGGTTGTCTAAAGAGTAACCACCAGGATTTTAATTTAAACTAAAACCCAAACCAAAAATACAACCCTAATTTCAAAACAGCTTTACTGCTCTACACCTGTGACTCCCGCACATGTACCGGAGTTCTGCACCTGTATGTTTTAAACTGGCCTGTGCCCTTACTGTACAAAGACAGGGAGCTCAGTGATGAACTGTAGAGAAACCCTGAGGCTAGGTAGTGAGAAAAACACGGCCAGAAGGAGGAAGTAAAAGTGAAAAATAAGGAGAAAAGTATCATCTCCCCCAACTCTCAGTAACTTTCACGCTGTCCTTGTAGTCCTAGGAGGTAAAACATTTCAGGCAGAAATGTATCTGTCTAAGCTGACAGTATTCCTTCAAAACTGTGCTATGATGGTAATGAGAAGTCTCCTGTTTCAGTTTTCATGGCAGAGGTTTCCAGCTTTCAGAAGGAAAATGAGAGAATTTGCAAAAGAGAGATGAAAATGTCGGTTGTTGATAGATGCAAGGAAGACATTGCTCTGTTTTGTTTAAACGGCCTTTATAAAATGTTCATTGCCTATCAGCTGATGCATTAATTATTGATAGGGGAAAACTAGCAGGCAGAGCTGCACTCAGACTGAGCGTGAGGAAATGTGCTGGCTCGTACCATCAAATCCAGAAAGTGCCTGATCCACGGGAAGCTGTCCCAAATGCAAAATCATTTTTAAGGGGAAATTTTCACATGAAGGGATGACACTGGTAAGAATAAATTCTGTTCCCCTCTCAGTTCCACCTTCTCTGAGTAAATGCATATGCTAAGGGCTTTTACTTCAGCTGAAACAGGCTATCAATCACATTAACATGCTTTTTAAAACTCGGCTTTAACTGCTAGGAAAACAAAAGTGAAAAACAAGTTTAAAACACTCAAAAAGAAATGAACAGCCAAAATCCTAACAGCCAACAAGGATTTTAATACAAAGCAGAAGAAATACATATATATAATGTAGACGTATACAATATTTGCTGGAAGCTAGCTGGAATTATGGATGTGCTGGAAGAGTCACAGTCAGATTTTGCTTAAAATCAGATTACAGTTCAGTGTGTCAGGAGTTAAACTGTGTGTTACAGAAACCTCCCAGGATTTTAGGCCTAAATAGAAAAAACTCATGACATCAGCTATTTGTAAGAAAATTTGCCAGCATGACAAAAAGTTCAACTGAATAAAAAGTTGAGGTGTATGCTGTGTGTGTGCTGGATAAGCAGTGCGTACTGTCCAAACCGAGATGTGTTTTGAAAGTTCACTCCCAAACACAACACTGAGGATGGTATTTTTCCCAACCTAAAAAAAAAAAAAAAAAAAAAAAAATCCTTCTATTGATTTTCTTCCCTTTAAAGAAATCACATGCCTACCACATTTCAAAGGAAACCGTCCATCCTGCAAAAGCTCTTGTTTTTCTGCTGTTGCTTTTCCCTGAGTCTCAGTAGGGGTGCAGCTACACACTTAATGTGTATACAGCAGGCTAGCACATTGCTCACCCACTGTATAGTCAAAATCCCTCAGGCAGGCAGGCTGCCCTTACTGCTAGCAGCAATTGCAGAAAAAGAGATTCAGAAGTGCTAATGAAAGCCCTGCTGAAGACACTGAGGAATTCTTCAAACACTACAAGAAAGCAATCTGTAAGCAGGTGTATAATTACATATCATGGTTCACACACAAAGCCATACCTAAACTTCTGGCCTTCCTCTTCTTCTCTTAACCATAAAATATTCCTATTTGTTTGGAGTTTTTAAAAATTTATTTATTTTCTTCTTCTACACAAACTGTGCTCTTGGCCCTTTGAGTAACTTTACAAGATCTAGTCCTGACCTACTTTTCTATTGTTACTCCTGCAGCTCTCATCAAGAAAGTTGGCAGAATCAAAAGGCTTAGTAGCAAGGCAACAAAGTCCTCTAATGAGCTACATCAGTGAGCAAACCTTCCCCAGCTTCACCCTGCCCTTGTTTCAGTTTCTTTGTCATTCAGGTCAGGAGCAAGCTCTCAAAGGAAGAAGCCAGATCTCCCTCATGGAGCAAAGACTCCGGAACCAAGCTCTTGAATTTGACCAGAATAGCAGCCCATGGAGGATCCTAGGAGCAAGCAAGGACATTTTGAACTTTTAGGGAAAAAACCAAACTCACTCGTCCCACTTGGAGACCTACAGCTTTGAGCAGAAACATCTGATTTGGTGTACTACTCTTGGAAGCTGATGACATGACAAAACCTAACAATAAATGCAAAGACACAAATATAATCAATGACAAGGAAAAAGGACAATGTGATTAACAATGTAAGTATCCCATTTGTCCAGAGAGGTAACAAAGAAAGTGGCAGTGAAAATGAATAGTTTTGGGTTTCCTTCTGCTCATTTACTTTTTGCATCTGGCAGAACTTTGTTGCTTTCCACTCTTTTATCTCTCGGCTGTTCTCCATCCCTGCAAGATAACCCATACATCAGGTGCCCACGTGCGCACACAGCTCCCCCAGGGCTCCGACAGGCCTGTACACCAGCACAGAGAGGCACCCCGTCAGCCAGCAGGCAGGATTTGCAGCGTGATTAATATGTTTCACCTTTGCTGAAAAGGTCCTTCACAAAGCTCCACCAACCTCCACCATTCCTAACCAATAAAGGGGAAAAAAAACCTAAGAAACTGAAAAGAATTTTAACAAGACAAGTCAGTGCATGCTCTTTTTTTACAGGGTGTTATGCTAGAAATGGAAATCTTTTGCAACTTAAAAAGCAGCTAGACATGGAGCATAACCAACACCAACACTTCTCACACTGGGGAAGCTTCAATTCCAGATCTGGAGCTGTACGTTATCTCTAGCCTTCACACATCCCGTTACGGCATCAGGGCTCGGGAAGGTGCAACCACTGGCACAATATAAAGGAAAGTTTTTGGTTGTCTGGGGAAAGTTGATGTTTCCAGTTTCCCTAGTATTCTTGTTAGGTTACGACTACAAGTACTGTTCAAGAAGAGAAGCCCTTTATTCTGTACAGTACAGCACAGTTTATTTTCTTCAAGTAAGCACAGAATATGTGAAAAAGTGGCCAGAATGAAAAGTGGCCAGTGTGAAAAGTGGCTGTAGAAGCTCAAGTACATTTTTTTCCACAGTGTGAGCAGACTCACTGACACCACGAGCTGCACTTGGTCCCTAAGTTATACTAATATGTATCTCAACCCTGACGCAAAGGGAAGACTTCTCAGTGACACACGGATTTTTTTGGCCAAAAGGGCCTATTATGATAACTTAGCTTGGTCTCCTGAACAGCGCTGGCAATGTCCATTCGTTTAGCAGCTCCTTTCAAGAATACCAGCAGAGGAAGCAATTAATTTTGTTTGTGACGGCAGTGGTCGTTTGCAGAATGCCACCTCTCGCCTACTAACGACTTCTGAACAGCAGCAGCTCCTTTCCCTGTGGCCCAGAACAGCCTTTGGATACCAGCAACGGAGTTACAGAGCCACATGCGAACCCGTGAACGACAGCTGAAACTCTCTGTACGTAGTTACAGGTGCCCCGTGTGATCCAATATGTTAGTGACAGATAATCACAATCAGTGTGTTTTCTCTTAGCTGGTTTTAAGTACCTGCAGACTGTGATTTCCTATTCCGGAAAAAAAAAACCAAACTTATTCATGGAGCTGTTGAGCTGATAGCCTCACTTATTTAAGCTATTACTGTCTCCTTTTCGCCTTTCCGATTTCAGAGGAGCTTCCAACACACTTCACCACATCTATGCAAATATCCTGCCACAAATTATATTGACGATATGTCCTCCAGCTTGCAGATCAGATAAGATCCCTGCGCACTGTTTAAAGATCTGCCTTTTATACAATCAGAGACTGTGCCATTATGAAGCAGAGCCTTTGTTTATAAAAGAAAAAATAAGCCCCTACTGGAGATCTTCTAGTTGTGTATATGGAAATTATAGGAATAAAATTAGAGCAGTATAGTTTAATAATTAAAGTTATATTCCCAGGGCTGGCATTTTTCTTGAATAATATGCTTTTTACTAACCTCCTTAATCTTTTTTTCACAGGGATTTAAGTTAGAGTATTTTACTTCATGTTAGGTCAGTTAAGAGTGTAAACATGGCCCCAGAGAGCCACAAGGTTCATCAGTGTTCCTGGAGGTATCAGCATCCATCAGCTGTCTGCACTTTTTCACATGCTCAGGGTTGAGCTAATCACCAGATTTGGAACAGGGAAGCAATCCTCTTCCAGATTAGCTCACCAGAGACTGCTGGTTTTTGCTTGTCTTCCTCTGCAGCGTAGTGCATGGTCTGGAAGCATCTGCAAATGTCACCTAGCAAACCTCCTACTAGCTGGGAGGACTTAGCAGTGCCCTTGATCTCTCCTGTTCTCCTGTGGCACAGTTATTGTGGCATTTGGTCTTCTAGCACAGACTTGGAGTCTGCTGTGAGAAGCCTGGAAACATACAGCATCCCGGAGTGAGATGAGGTACAGCACACAGGACTGTGAATCTGCAGCACGCCTTTCTGCAATTTGAGAGGCGCTGACTCGATGACTCAGTTGGTGCCCTTCAGTCCTGTATCTTCAGTTCACCTGTGCGGCTGATCCCTTGCTCTGGAATGCCTGCCAGGGAAGGAGCTCTGCAGGTATTGCGGATGCAATTTATCTACATAACTCTATATGTACATGACTACCCCTGAGCTATTTGCTGTAGGTTAATTTACAGTGCGAGGAGTGAAAGAGAGTCTTTCAGGATTCATCTCTATTCATCACTATGTTCAGTCTGCATTTGGTCAGATGAGTTCCACGTGCAATAACGATACCATTTCAGACTCCAGCTTTAATTCCCAGTGTCGATGTAAGCAATGTGCTGGGCTTTGCTTTACACTCTGGTTGTGAAAAATACTCTTAAATTAGTGTAAGAAAAACAAAGCAAACAAGAAAATGACTGCTCTGTTTGCCTGTCAACCTTACCAAAGATTGAAGTGTATAGATCAAGATTACCCCACTCAATTGTTGACATTTGACCAAGCCAGCTAAACAAGCCTTGGTTCCTGAGCAACCAACAGACAAAAAGAGGCTCCTCAGAGAGGGACTCAGTTAATCTGAAGATATGACAGCTTGGGAAGAGCCCCTCTCCTCCCTGCAGCAGAGGGCAAATGTGACTAGGTTGCCTCCGCTAAGCGGGATGAATGCAGGCCTTGAAGTGGAGATCAACAAACTGGGAAGACATACGAATGAGCAGAGTGTGAAATGAAAGCTGCTCCAAAGCTGACATCTGTTTTGTGTGGTGTATGCTTCTCACGCACAGATTTGAGATATAGAGGTTGGACTTTGCTCACCCCTTGCTGAGAACCGCACCCCTCGTAGGCTGTCCCACCACAGCCAGATACTCCTATGCTGTTCCAGGTCACGGTGCCACATTCTCAGTGCACTCAGGAGAATGAGCCTTTTTCCTGTTTAACATCAGCCTACAAAAGCACAGCTGAGTTTTCAGAAAGTATTTTACCCCCTGCCTGCTCGCAATGATACAGATAGCTTTCAACAGAAGTGAGAAAGTATTGGGGGGAAGGAATTCTCCTCCGAGAATTTCCAGTGTTAAGGCCTTCATGAAAGATGTCATTATAAAGAAATGAATGAATGCATTTGTCAGCCTCTGGGAGGTTTCAGAGTGGCTTCTATTTTTATCTCTTTTTATCCCTTCAAGGAACTGAGAACTAATATTTGCAATGCCTGACTGGGGATATTAATGTTTTCAAAAAGCTGCCATTCCTTCCAGGGCAGGAAATAGAGTAACCTGTTTGGGTTTTTTCACTGGTTTGTCTCTTGAAATGAAATTTCGGCGACCGTGTGTAGCCAGTTTGTAAGATTCCTATGCACAAAGTTCACCCAGCATATGATATTTAAAAGCACAACAGTATTTATTGCTCTATTATAGCCTTGCACAAGCGGTTACCAGCATAAGCAGTTACAGTTCCTAGCATAAGCAGTTACCAGCGTATTGTTTTCCCTTTGTGACAGTCTTACCACCCCGACTAAGCCGGAGACACCGCCAAGCAGGAGGATGATGATCAGCGGGGTCAGAGCAGAGAAGGGAGGTAGGCGCAGCATCTTCAGGGCATCTCCTGTTGTTCGTAGAGTGAGCTCTGGGTCCTTTCTCTCTCCCTCTGCGCTGAGCCGCCTCTGTTTATCCCCTCAGCAGATTCAGTGGCAGAGTACTGACCAGGTGTTGATGTGCGTGGCCAGCGCACGCAGCAAGGCCTGCCAAGTACATGCCCGGCTGGCCAACAGCGGTTCCCGGATAGCAGCAACACCCTGCTCAATAACAACCCTCCCAGCTCCCCTCTCTGAGATAACAACCCTCCTAGCTCCCCTCTCCAAGGTCGCGTTCCCACAGCTGTGTGCAGCTTGTAATTTCCCACAGTGGCCCTACACGGACCATCACTGAGATCCCTCACACACCGTGTTTGCAGTAAGATGTGCCTGCAGGACCATCCAAACCTTCTATTCCTGTCTATTTAGTCAGTATCGAACCTTAACAAATCTGAATGTGTGACCAGCTAATACACGTCCAGAATACACTTCTTTTTCTTTTCTTGTATTTTTGCTATGCTATGGACTATTGTTTAGTCTGGGCTTACAGACAGCCCAGAGATCACTGGTTCCCATAAAACCATGATGTGTGTTTACTGAAGATAAAATGCTGAGAGGAGAAAAAAAAAAATTGAAAAGGATGTTTTCAGAAGAGAATAATCTCATGGCTAACTGTTACATTGGTACCAAACTCTCTGAGTGTAATGATTTGCCTGCCTGGAGCAGAAATATTTCTATTTATAGTTAGTAGAGTGGTAAATCATTAGTCCAGTTACCAGTACGTTCATGCCTCATACAAGCATCCGCAAATACGAGAAGGCTTTTTGAAAAATCATCACCCACTACTGCAAGACTAGATGAGACTTGTCTAAAAGACTGTTGGTGTTGCATTTGACGAAGCAGACGGGTCACTGCTGAGCACACACTATTACCTTGCCAGAGGCTAGGTCTATTGTCAGAGCAACACTTCTGGCCTCCATTGGCCCAAACAGCAAATGATCAGTAGTGGAAATTGAGACTGGAGATCCCATCAAAAGGAGATGGCAAAGAGCTCACTGTGTAAGGTTATATTAAGGACCCTTCATTTATGGAGCAAAGATTTCATCTATATTTTCATTCATTGCATTTCAAATTTCACTCTTCAGGACATAAAACCATTACCAGCCTAGTCACATGTTCACTGTCTCAGGACTTAGCTTGGGGAAGAGGATGATGAGACACTGCAACCTCTGAGTTGAAAACAGAAACAGGGCAGGCTTGCATTTTCCAGAACTTTTTCTTCTTGATTATTTCCTCTGCAAAATTAAAATAAGCAATTTAAAGGCAAATTTGAATTAGCATATTGAGGACAGTTTATTATTTATGAGATGGAAATCAAGATCTTGGATGACTGAACTCATTAAAGACCATTTGGAATAGTTCCCATCTATTTCTTCCACAATACCTATACAAAAAATAATTCACACAGTAATTAATGCCATGTCTTCCCAAACAATACATGCTACCAACAGGAACTGTTCAAATAGGAAATGCATGAAACTGCACTGAAATAGAAATAAGCTTAAAATACATACCAGCAAAACCAGGAAACTTTGTTAGGGCAATCACAGCTGCTTTAGCTGAACTTGCTGGGCCAAAGACATCCCTGAATTAGCTCAAAGAAGGTCAGTGGAGTTAGACAAGGGAGCAGTTTGGCCGACCAGGCCTCTGCACTGGCACAGCTCCCATTTGACCTTGTGTCAGGGGTTTACAACAGACAGCGCTCTGTCTTTCTGCCCATGCAGACTACACGGTGTAGCACAAGCCTATTTTCCTCCCTTGCTGTAGCTCACAGGGCTATTTGCATAACAGTTAATTAAATACACTTCCAGCACTGCAAGTACCTGGGAAGAGTTCCTATAGGCATAGCTATGCTCTGCAGTGCAGCCCTGGGATCCCTGGATGGGGCCAGCCGAGGAATCGGCAGCAGGACAGCTGTGTCAGCACGGTGCTGTGCCTGGACTAGCCCTCTGAAGAGGTGGGGAGATAATTAGCTCAGGCAGGCTGCCATGTTTTCAGTGCCTAAGAGCCCTGCATGGCATTGCGGTGAGCTACACAGACGCACTGGCCTCTCAAAGCGTGTCCCCTTGTGCTGCAGTGCCTGCTCCTGAAACACGGGAAGGAGCTGCTTGGGTCTTGAGGTAAGAAATTGCTTGATCCCAGATGTTCCTCACTGCTTGTGAAGGGCTGGTGGCCTCACCACTGGGCTGTGGTACCGCATTTCAGGGGCAAGCAAAACAACCCCGAGGACAGCCACTCGCCATCACTCCCCAGGGCAGGAGCCTGTGGGGCTGGCAGGGATGTTGTGTGCTCTGTGCATCCCAGAGATTCGTTCCCTTCCAGGGGATACTTATCCACGCAGCATCTCTATGAAACACTGGTCACGTCTTATGAGAGGAACTCAGGTAGAAAGATATTAGATCTTCCCAAGGAAACCTATGGCAAAAGAGAAAGTTGAAGCAAGATCTCCAGACTCTCGCTTTTATTGCCCTAAAACACAGCTTATTCTTTCCTTCTAATCAGTAAAGCAACGTAACAGGCCATGATTTTGCCCATGTCAACTCACTTAAGTGTCACATCACAGCCACAACCATGGTAAGTAAGAGTCAGCAAGTTACAGGCATTAGCAGGACAGCAGTGGGACGTACTCCATATTTGTCACCTGGTAGAGTAAGAGTAAGGACAGAAGCTTGAAGGGATGAAGTGTGCAGGAGGGATGTCATTGTTGAGATCCCTGGAACAAAGCTGGTCACCAAAAAAAGGACCTGTTCTGGTTTTGTTTAGTGGGGGGGGGCCTAAGGTGGCAGCTTCTGTAGGAAACTGCTAGAAGTCACTCCCCTTTGTTCAGTGGACTCGGCCGGGCCTAGGGCAGTCCTGCTGCTGGCCAAGGCCGAGCCAATTGGTAGCAGAATGTCCTGTGATAACGCCTCTGTGATAACGTATTTAAGAAGGGGAAAACAGAAAAAAAAAGAGAAGATGTGAAGAAGCTGAGCAGGGGCAGAGGCACAGAGAGGAAGGTAGTAGAGATAATGTTAAGCTTGGGAAGAGGGAGGGGTGGAGGGAGGTTATCTTGTTCACTGTCTCATTCTCCTGCTAGTTTTAGAAATAAATGAATAGTTTTCCCCAAGTCGAGTCTGTTTTTGCCTGTGACGGTAACTTTAAGGATTTCTCCCTGTTCTTATTTCAAACCTTGAGCCGTTTTTTTCTTATATTATCTCCCTCTATTTTCTAGGAGGGTGGGGCGAGTGAGAGAGAGACTGCGTAGTCTGGTCCCGATCGGGGCTGAACTACGACAGGACCTTATCTTTAGAGTGAAAATCTCACTGCCAGGCAAGCCAGGGACAAACGTTCATTAGAGAGCTGTCACAGTCCAGCTTACCGAACCATGGGATTGCCACCATGTCTCCTTGGAAAATAAGAGAGGACATGAAAAATACAGGGCTAATTAGTTCCTCTTTTTGTGACCTCCACAAACAGCTTCATACCTCCTGTTCACTAAGTGGGATGGAATATTTCTGCCCCCTTCCTACCAGGCACAGGCACTTGGGTATCACTCAGTCTCATGCACAACCAGTGAGGAGGATCTAGTCCAGCTCTGCGTAACAACATCCCTGTCTCTTTTTGTTTTGCTCTCTCTAAAGGAGAGCTCCCTAAGCAGTCAAATTGATTTTAATTTGATTTTAAAGGGAAAAAGAGAAACAGCTTAGAGGTTGAAAATGTGCAGTGAACAAAACAGCTGTACTGTAGACCTCTGAAAAAACATACTTTAGAATGGTAATTATGACAGATTAAACAATGAGTGTCATCAGTGTGATGGTACAATGCACACAATACTATTTCCTACGCAAATATTTGCAGACATCTCCATGTTTTTTATTTTAATGAAATCTCACTAACTATTGAATTGACTTTAAGAACCATTCTGAGGCTCACAAGAGCGTTCGCTGTCAGAAGCTCTGACAGCGATTTGAACTGCAATTTGCCCCCAATGGTTCCCAGCTTGAGCTAGAGGAATGCTGTATATGTAGCTTTTTAGGAGGTGGCGAGTCTGAAAAATCACTGCCTACAGAGAGCATGCTAAACCCTGAGAGGGGCTGAGGACATATTCTGCTCTACAGCTACAACAGGAATTGTAAGGACCCCCATACCTTATAGAAAACTTTTGGTACAGATTTTCTCTGCTTCTCAAATATATGTACGCAACTGTGCTGCTGTGGGACTAAGCTGTCCTCTTCAGACGGCTAAGCACCTGGAATCTCTTCATCATTCAGCACGCATGTGCATGACAAGTATGGGCTGTAACCATGAAGCCAAAGAAAATAAATCAATCCCTCTGAGAACCCTCTGAGACCTTCCCAGCTATTGGATGGGGAGTAACACAATTTAAACAATGATACATTAATTAATGCTGAATGACAGCATGCAAACCCACGGGGTTTCCATTAATACCAAATGAGTTCATGATGGTTTATAAGAAATAAAAGGAAAGACTGATGGTAAAGCCTCCATGTGCTAATGGCACTCAGTTATTTAAGGAAATTAGCTTTGCATGTTGCTGGGCATTATGCAAAGAATATTCAATGGGCTGAATCCTGAGGTTGACCCTTCACTGTTGTTTTGTTTTATGAAAAAAGTCTATTGGCTTTAATACGAACTTTTTTAAAATAAAGGAAATCACCTCAGACGTGAGCCTTATGGATACGTCTCATTGCCACATTCAATATAGTTGTCTAAGCTCCTGTATTTGTGACATCTGGCTTTCTAATGGCTGTCATGGTGTCACTTTCTCTCAAGTATTTGCCAGATTTTCCCATGTTTCCCTTAAGTACCTGCTTGGACTGAGTTTCCCCAGATTCAAGAAAGATGATGAGGACTGCTCAGTACAGAAGGAGCAGCTGTGTTTTGCCGCAGTTCCATCAATCCTTGAAGAAATTTGGAATCAGAAGGCAAGCTGGGATGAGTTGTATTTCCAAGCCAGCTGTGAAAGCCACAGATTCACACATATCTTAAAGGCCAACCATTTTTCCCTCACCCTGAGGTAACGAGAAAACAACACTGTGTGCCACCCCTGCTGACTTTGCAGAAGTAACTCCGCCATAAGCCTTAACTCTCACCACTCTGCGAAAGTAAAGTACTAAGGGCAGCAATGAAATAATTTAAAAGGCAGGAAACAGACTGGTGTTTGCCAAATGGAGAAGGGCCACATGACTAGGCAAACAATGTTTATTTTAACACTCCCAAAGTCTGCTAAAGATAGTAGAGAATGGAAATAAACGTGAGAGCCATCAAACTGAAGTAAGAGGAGTTAACAAGCATAATTTGGATAGCGACGCGAAGGAGGAATTTCGGAGCCGTACGTCTGAATAGGTTCTGTATCAGCTGTTCCGACCACTCCACTGATGCGACACTTTGTGCACCCTGATAAGCGGGGAGAAACCATGATATCCTTCCTTTTGAAGGATATCAAAATGCCTGTGCCAATAATACCACTGCAACTGTTCCTAGACTGTTCCATACATGTCTAGACCTGGGTCAGCACAAAGGATCATTAAGTAGAATTTGTACACAGGAAATGGCAAAGCTCCCTGCAAACCTCTGCACAATATACAGAAATATATGCAAACAGTAATTTCTGGATAGATTTAACATTGTCATTTGCCTTTATTCCTTTTTGAAACCTCTTCTAGATTCTTCAAGAGAGAAACATAAATATATTGCAAAAACCTCAAATGCTTCGGTCATGTATTTTATAATTTTTCATTTTTTTCTGAACTGAAGAAGAGAGTTCATGAAAACAGAGAGTTATCAAAGTCTGCCGTCCTTATTCCCAAACTTCTTCCTGCTTATTGCCCTTTTAGAAGTGGCTGACTCAACAGACAACTGAGAAAATACTAAATAAGTCTTCTCTGGGTAGCATTTTAAGCAGGAGTATTTTAAGAACTGCTGTTACGTTACAGCTGAATATTCCAGCAGACTGTCTGACCCCCTTCTGAATCAGAGTGCCACTAGGATAAATATTTGCACAAATTCCAAGCATTGCCCTGCAGATTCTGCACAGAGAAGAGTGACTGTATATCCAGGTGAACAACAGCTCTTTACTCCAGCATTTGATCTGTAAAAAATTGAATCTTTCAAATGATACCAGAATAAGTAGATTTAATTGTAGATCTTGCAAAATCCATGTTTTCTCAAGATCTTTTTTTTTAATAGTGATACTTCTCCATCCATAAACAGGTATACAACTCTATAGAGAAGTCTCTTTGTGTACAGAGATCAATAAATCTGAAATTTTACAGAAATTAAGGGCAAAAGAAGGCATTTCAGACCCTTCAAAAGACAGATTTGAACCAGAATTGCTGAGTTGCTGCTAGTGATACCAATTGTCTCGGTTGGAATTCTTTGAGACGAAGTCTTACTTCTTCAAACATACAAATAAGGTCAGTGAAAGACTTCACTGAATCAGCAAAATTCCTCAGTCTTCCAGTCTTGTACAAAAAAAAAAAACCCAGAATAATTGAAGTCCAGTTCTAAGAAAGGAGGATTGAAGACACTGAGAAGAACTACAGCTATTTGTAAAAGCTTATGGAACGTAACTAATGTAGATCCTAATACATACCTGCTGCCTTTGGGGCAGTAGCAGGTAATGGAACATGGCTCCATGACCCTGCCTTTCTGAGGCATGCCTGTTTTCTAAACCACTCTTGTGACATACAATCTAAAGAAATGTTACGACAAGTCTCCTTAAAATGGTGGTTAGTAGAAACTAATTGGAAAGAAAAAGGTCTTTTTTTTCTAACTTGCAACTTAGCAACAAAATGTTCTTTTCTGTTTATTTTGAGGAGAAATATG
Source organism: Chlamydotis macqueenii (assembly GCF_036417535.1). NCBI lineage: Eukaryota > Metazoa > Chordata > Aves > Otidiformes > Otididae > Chlamydotis > Chlamydotis macqueenii. The sequence continues at coordinate 97,068,180 of NC_141558.1, read as the reverse complement.
CTCTTGTGACCAGAGGACTGACTTAATAAAACACACAAACAAGAACAAAGTTAAAAATCTTTCTATTTAAATGCTTCATCACTAAATTCCTGTAGTTTTCACAAGTATTCAGTAATTTTTATTTATATTGTCTGTGCAGAATCAAATACACGGAATACTGTAAATTTCAGTTTCACATGAAACTGTTGGGAGTGCAGAGGCTCAGTATCTTAAAACAAGGCTTTGGTACCTCCCCCTAAATTCAGTTGCAGTTACTACAGGCAAAGATGCATCTCTTATCTACACAGGCTGGAAGTTTCAAAATTAAGAGGTTAGAAATCTTGGACTAAACATCATAGTCACAGTATGTCCACCTGTAAAATGGGCAAAATGTCTATCCATTGCCTTCCCAGGGGACCTCAAGAGGAATTATTTGACCACTGTTAAATACATCTGTTGCTTTCAGTGTATCAGGGGGTCCTTTGTCATTCTTCCCTTACAGAGAATGACAACTAAACTGTCAGGCCCTCCTGGGATCGGAATGGGCTGGAGGAGAAGGAAACACAAGAAAAGCAGATGACTGATGGCAGGAAATGAATGTGGCAGCAAAATGGAGTGGCCGTTTGTTTTGTCTGCCACAATGCCAGTACAACGGCAACACCCGAACACTAGCAGCCTTGACAGCAGAGAACTTGCAGCTCTTAGACTCATGTGCTTAGAATAGAGGCAGTGGAGGAATGGAGAAGAACTTAATTATTGACTTCTTAAGCCCTGGTCACAATTCAGAGGTCAAATTCCTTAACTCTCTTCTCAGTATAACAGCTAATGAAAGGTGTCCTTTAAATAAAAATGATCCAAGGGATCTGACCAACAGTGAAGGGTTGGATTCTTTAACAATTTCCCACTGATTTCTGCTTTTCTCAGAAGTGATGGTGACTTGGCAGAGGAAGGAAAGGGAAAAAAAGGAAGGAATAAAAAAACAAAGGGAGAGAAGATTGGTCTGTCTTTCACAACTTACCTGGTGGTAAATGGTGAGGGTGTACTGTAACTTTAACTGACCACCATCAGTTTAGGAGACACTGTTTTAGAGTCAATCAACTAATTGAACAAAACAATTTTTTTTACCAGCTCAGCAAGTATTGCTGCGCCTGTGACAAGGAGACTCTGGTGTAAGGGAAGGGCAGTCAGAAAGGGAAGGGCACTCTCTTTGCCAGGCAAGAGGCAAGGAGTTAAATTCTCCACAAGCGTGTCCACTGCAACTCCCAGTTTACATGCAGACAGGAGAGAAAATAGCACGCATGTCGAAGGCACTCAGGCATTACAGAGATGGAGACATCGCATATGAAGAGGTGACATTTACAGCTGATTAGAAAAACCTAATTCATGTAGAACCACAGTTTTTTAAATCTCAGATATGTATGGACCCTCAACTGTGAGAGATTCCTCAGCACACAGCCCTTGGCACAGACTTCAGTGTTTCTCTTGGGATGGCAAGAGGCTGCAAAGGAGCAGAAATCAGTTTCATGTCCCTCTCTGCCTCCACAAAGCACTCCTGTGGAATTATGGAGCACAGCGTGCCATCCCGCCCCTGCTCCTGTGGCTGTTACTCACGATCAACAGAGGGGAAAACATGACCAGGGCCCTGGCCACTGCCTTCAGAGCTGTCATGGTTTATCCCCAGCTGGCAACTAACCACCACACAGCTGCTCACTCACTCCCCCTGGTGGGATGGGGAGGAGAATCAGAAAGAAAGGAAAACTCATGGGTTGAGATCAAGCCACATTCCTAGGATAGCAAAGGAAGAGATAATAATAATAATAATAATAATGATAATAATAATAACAACAAAAACAACATACAAAAATAATTGTGCACAATTTCTTACTGCCTGATGACCCAATGACTGATATAGCCTGTCCCAAACAGTGGTCACGGAGTGGAACCAAGAATAATCTTGGAATGATCCCAGGCAGTGATCCCAGAACAGTGATTTCCAGAGAAAGAGATCTGCCCAGTGGCCAGCCCCCCTTATATACTGAGCATGTTGTCTATGGTACGGAGTACTTCCTTTGGCCAGTTTGGGTCAGCTGTACTGGTTGTACCCCTCCAGCTTTCTGCACCTGCACATAAGCAAAACCCAGAAGCTGAAAAGTCCTTGAGCTCTTAGCAACAAGTCATTACACCAGTGTATTATCAACATCCTTCACATACCCAATGCCATTCTAAATCCCAAACACAGCAGCTACTGGGAAGAAAACTATCTCCACCTCGGCCAAAACCAGGACAGGGCGGGGGGGCAGCAGCTGCCACGCTAACGCAGGGCGCTCTGAGCAGACACCGCGGAGCACCTGGTTCCCACGGGCCGCGGCCCCTGCCCCTCACCTGGCATGTAGCCACAGCCTCGGGCCAGGGCAGGCTGCAACATGGCTGCAGCGACCCCCCGCTGGGGGCACGCAGGAGTCCACGGAGCACTGCCCATCTCCCCACCCGTGGGATCAGAGTCCCCGGGCCCGCGCTGCCCCTGCGCTGCAGGAGGTGCCGGGTAGGGGTTCCCCTGCCTGCCCCGGGACACCAACGCCCACCCGGCAGGCACTACAACTCCCAGGGTGCTTTGCGAAGGCGCGTTGCCGGGGGCGCAGGTGGCGGGGGAAACGACTCCCGGTGTAGGCCGAACGCCCTCCCCGCGGCGCCGGCGCCTCTCCTCTCGCGAGAGAGCCGGCGGCCTCGCCCGCAAACGCGCCTCCCCTCGCCACACTCCTTCGGGAGACGCTGGGAGCTGCCATGGCGGGGGCGGCGGGGGGCGCGGAAGGGCTGTTTGCACTGGAGGTGCTGGTGGAGGCGGTGCGGGTGGCGGCACCGGGCCCGGCCCTGCGCCCGGCTGTGGCGCTGCGCCTCCTGGATTTCCCCACCCTCCTGCTGCGCCCCGCCGCCGCGCCGCCCCTGCGGCCGGGCCGGGCCTTCCCCTTCGGCCGCGGCAAGCGCTGCCTCTTCCGCTGGCCCCGGGGCTCGCTCTGCGCCGCGCTCCGCCGGCGGCCGCTCCGCGCCCTGCTCCTGGCGCTGCCCGCCGGGCTCGCCCCGGGCCCCCCCAGCCTCCTCGGCAGCTGCAGCGTCTCCCTGGCTCCCGCTGCCGCCGAGCTGCTGCAGCGACCCGGGGCGCCAGCCTCCTGCGGCCGCCGCGGCCGTTTCCCGCTGCGGGACTCCGCGGGCCGCACCGTCGGGGAACTGGTCCTGGGCTACCGTCTTACCAGCCTGGAGGCTGCTGAGGAGCTGCCCCCGCCGAGCCCCGCCAGCCCCCGCGCTGCCACGCCGCCCCCCACCTCCCCTGAGCTGAGGAGGGCAAACAGCGAGGAGGAGGATGAGGAGCTGGAGGGCAACATCTTTTGCCCTCCCGTGCTCTATTACAGCCGCGAGCCTGCTGAGCCTCATCTGCCACCGACAGCAGTGGCTGCAGGGAAATGGGAGCGTGTTGAGGCCTGGAGACCGCAGGAGAAAGACACGGGCGAGAGTCCACCACGTCCCAGGGCTGGACCTTCATTGCTGCACCCCACCAGCCCTCAACAGCTCCACAACGCCCTGGGGCAGCTGCCACTGCTCAGTGCCTTGCTGGCAGAGCTGTCGGTGCTCACCCACAGCCCTGCGCCTGCTGCTGTCCACCCCCATCTGGCCTGGATCTACCAGGCCCCGGGGGGTGGTGGCATGGCCTCACGGCCCCCCAGCCCCAGCTGCTCCTCTGCTCTCAAGCCTGCAGAAGCACCTGTGGGGCCTAGTGGGAGCCGCAGAGATGCCAGCCCTCGATTTGAGAAAGGCCAACAAGAGGCCACCTCACCAGGGTCCTCTCAGGCTGGGAGAGGACCTAAGAAAGCTGTAGCCCAAGGAGAGACAGGCTCTGAGAGGAACTGGAAAACTAAGGAAAACAGACTTCCTAGAAGGAAATTGTTGTATGGGCTGACAAAGAGCCTGAAGCTACGGCTGCAGCAGACCAACCCTGATAAGGTGATAATTCATGAAAGGAGAGAGCAGTATAGAAAAAAGCAAATGGAGGTGCTGAAGGAAAGAAGCCCTTTATCCAAAACAAAGCTGCTCAGAAAAGCTGGAGAACAGGATGTGGTTTCTTACAGGCGTTGTAGCAAGGGAGGCAGTTCGAAGCAGAATAATAAGTTTGATAAAATTGTTGGGACTTCCTTACAAAACAGTGCCTTCCCAGAGTACATTTCCATGACAGGAGATGTGTCCCCTGACCTGCAGAAACAGGCTACTGAAAAATTATTGAGGAATGATGAAAATGAAAGCAAGGAACATCCATGCAAAGTAACTACAGCCCCCTTAGTGGATGAACCTGTATTAAAATCAGCTCACAAGCAAAAGTATGTGAAAGCCGAACTCCCAGCAGCTTTCCCATCGGATGCTAGTGCAAAGGAAAGCAATGAGGAAGAAATACACTTAATCCATCGTAAAACCACAGAGCACGATGATGTGTCTGTTGTTAGTGATCCCAAACCAAGCTCCAGCAGGAGTGTTGAAAACAACTCTGAATTCATATATTCTGATGACTTCGTTGCTAGTCCTGAGAACACCGTTTACTCAGAAGATCTCACCAGTGCTGAGTGTACGGGCAGAGACTCAGAAGCTTGTGACAGCAGTCCTGAACGCCTGTGGCTTGAAAGCCCAAAGCAAGGTTGGTCAGATACAGAGCCAGAATCCAGCAGGTCCAGAATTTCAAAGACAAGTCAAAGAGCTGAGAGTACTTCAGATCTTCTGCCAGTTCCTTCAGTTTCATCTCCAGTCCAGTCTTTGAAGAGAAACCGTAACTTAAAAAACAGCGAGCAAACTAGTAGTGAATCTGTTGATTCACTTCATGATGCTTCCATTCCAGCAGAGTTATTAGATGAAGAGGAGGAAGCCCAACAGATCAGTAAGGAAGAGAACAGGGGTGATCTGCATATTAAGCAAATATCTACACGGAGAAGCAAACAAGTTACCTCTGATAATGATCTGAATATAGGAAAGGGGCAGACCTCTGCAGGAAAAAGCCAGTCAGTAACTCAAGTTAGCTCTTACTTGCCATCTGACATGTGTGATCTTGAACTTGGTGTCCTGGAAAACTGTGTGTCGGACAAAGAGGATGATTTTTTTGGAAAACGATTTGTTCCTAATCAATACAAAGACATCAGTGAACTTGTAATAAACAAACTTCCGGGATACACAATGTAATTACAAGTTTTCACTGTCTGCATTAGGAGATGATATTTAAACTTTATAAGGCCTGTTACATTTAGCTGTAATATAAACACATTAATTTAAGACTTCTTCATGCACATTTAATACATTGGTGAATTTACTTAAGAGGTTTTTAAAATAAACTACTATTTGAATCTCTGATGAATGGCTCTGAAGTGGTACCTACAGTATGACTTCATGTCAGCATCTTAATACAAAAGTAATCCAAACAGCACAAGAAATGTAACTTATTGCAAAAGCAGAAATGAAGACAGAAGCAGCAAATGCAGTCAATACCCACAAAATTTGTCCAAGGTAGAGGTAGTAACATACTACAGGAACAGCCAAGTGCAAAATAATGTTCCTAACTGAGTAATTTTTTGTCCCTCATTAAAATATCTGTAATCTGTATAATGTATTTGTTTCACTGTTCTATCACTAAATACAGTGAGTAGAACTAGATGAGCTCTTTTAGAGTTTCTTAGGTTGAAGTTTCTCATTTAAGTCGTATTTTCACAATTTATTATAAAATAGTTTAAGAATTATTATTGGTGACAGTAAATCTATATAATCTGGGAGAGCTCTGAGAGGTTGATGGAAGTTAACTTGACCTTGAAGACCAAGGGTGTGCAAAGAGTAGGGAAGAGTGCAGTAAATTTTCAACGCTTTCCAACTCCCTGATTGCATTCTGTGACACTGGGGAAAGGGGGAGGTCAGCACCCATAGTTCAGAAACTTGGAACAAACGAGCATATTATATCATGATTTAAGGATTCGAGATAACGGAATTTGTGACGTCCCCTTTTCTGTTCTGTTGGTTGAACTACTACCTGCCACATCCCAGGTTCTGTTATGATGACTGAACTATCTGATGTTCACTTTTGATTCCTGGCTTGGTTGTTATGACTTCAAATTTGATTACTGAACTTAACGTCTTATCTTTTCTTTAACTATTGATTTTTTTTAGAATCCATATCCATGTTACAAATTTCAGAGACGTTATTTGACTTGTATCTAAAGAGAGTTCAAAATTCCTGCCTTTGTTTTTAGGTCTCCCTTGTCCGCTCTTTCCACTCTCTGAGTAGTTTGTTTCCTTTGCCAGCTGTACATTCCTATCTCATCATTTAGGACATTTATCCTCAGGGTTAAATCACAGACTTACTAACTCCCCTTTTCCTTATAATTTACAATCTGACTTCTTTCCCCAGCTTTTTCATTTCTCACTGTAGTTCTCCATGTACTTACTGCAAGAGCCTATGTTTACACTTTAACATCTTGGAGGGATTTTTTTTTATTTCCATCCTACTATATGTTTATTTTGTAGGAATGACAGTACCTCTCCTATGTAAAGTACTAACATCTGTGAGGATTATTCAAGTATCTGGTGTCAACTTCTGAGAACACCACTACTAATATTTTTAATCTAAAGGTAAGCAGCTGAAATGACCCATATATCAAAGGAATCTCTGGCCAGAGCAATTCTTAAATATTATTTAGGATACCTCCGTTTCATCAGCTCCAAGTCCAGAAAAAAAATTTTTTTTTCTTTTTTTTTTTCTTCTAATGCCGTGGGCTTCTTTGATACACATGAACTCAGGCTGTCATTTATACATGGCAGTAATTCTGATTTTATTGATGGAATAAGATCTTGCAGTTCTCATGGGCAAAACTGTCATTAAAATAGAACGTTGCCCAACCATTTTTACTGTGTGGCTATTTATATGAGTTGCTAACACTAAGAGTCCACAATTTGAAAATCATTACTTAAGTTTATTTTAAAAGTAAAATTTATTTTCAACCCCAAATGGGTTGAAACTCAAGTGCAAATTCCCAGTCCTTTTTCTATCCCCTATTCCATCTTCACTTTTCAATTTCCAGAAGCAAATATGGTAGGAACAATATTTATTTTGTTTAAATAATGGAACTATTCTCTTTTCAGCTAATTTTATTTGGGATAAGATTTCTAATGTTTACTGTGTAATAGCATTTATAGTTTTATCAGGAGAATGATGAAAATGACAGAAAATGCACACTAGGAAGACAATAGGAGACATTACACAAGAACAGAACGTCAGTATTGTGCTTACATGTTTTAAGTTTGGTTTTCTCTTTTCAAATAAAGATTCAAAGTAGTTATTATTGCATGGAGAGGTTACCAGATAGTTTCTACCCTCTGGTATAATAGTATTTTCAGATATTATCTATGTTGTTGTGAAAGTAAACAAAATTTTACTTAATATCCAACCAGCAACTGCAGTCAACAAAAATGGGAAAGAGCTTCGTGTCACTGATTTATCCCTGAAAACTCATAAACCAATATCTTGGCAGGAAGTACCTGCTAATGACAAGAAGATTATGTATGTCAATCCAACAGAGCAAAACAGAAATATTTACTATCAGTATGAAATAAAAAAATAGCAGCAACAAATTCTATTTTGTACAAATCCCATAATAATCTACACTGAACTACATTATAGTAGCTAGCCAATTTTGTCACTATAAGTTAAGTTGCATTCTGTACCCCTGTGATCAAGTTGTTAATGTCAAAGGTTTAATAAGAGACTTCTCTACTTCAATGGAAGTATTACACCAATTTTTCATAAAGACATCATTTCTAAATTGTAAGGGCTAAATTGCCTGGGTTGTATTTGTGCAGGGGACATGGCAATATGCTGAGAGAAGCAAATAATAGTAGCATATCCCCCGCAGTTCTGGCACAGCCTTCCCAAAAGTAGCATAGATACTTCAGAATACGTGCTTGTTTTTCAGATACCCCTGAAGCATCCCAAGAAGTAGAACCACAGTGGTAGGGCTGGCGTGTCTAAGTGAATAGCAGGAGAAGGGTCAGTACTCTCCCTAGTAGCTCTGTGCTACTTTTCTGATGCAGTCCTAAGAAAGCCAAGGCACTGGAAAACTACTTTCCTGAAAAAAAATCTCAACTAAAACTGTTCCCTAAGGACTGCTTCACAGACTAAAAACAGAGAAGACAGAAGAAAAATCAAATCTTGTCCCACTACACATGAAAACCCTTATTTGAAAACCCAGCTTTTTGAGCAAGACTAGCTAATTTTCCCACATGCATTCCATCCATGGTTCTTTGTCAGAGTTCCCGCAAAGATTATTAATTAGTACTCATTACAGTTTGGGCCCTTATCCCCTGGGAGACTGATGTAAAACCAAAATGGTTTCTTACAGTCCCCCAGCCATCTGCTTTCAGTTGTTACTGAAGGCTGAGCAATCCTCTTAAACACGCAGTCCCTGCTACAGATGTTACATGCTTGACAGAGCCAATGGCTAGTCATAACGCAAAGTGTCACAAAACCAAAATATTTACTGAAAGCTCCCTATTTCCTAATTTCCCATAGCCCTCCGAGATTTCATACTTTATCGTATTTTGACTGAATTTGCTGTAGTTTTCATTTTGGTCTCATTGACTCATTAACTCTAAAAATTTCCTTGCTCCATACTATTAAGCAGTAAACTACAGTGACTTCAAATCCAAGTTTTACAGTGTTGTCAGTTACACTTTAAACTTTACTACAGTGAAATTAAAATGTGAGAAGTAATTATCTAAGTTTATTACAGATCCTCACTAAACAAAACCTAGCTTCTTACTTTTGACTTGTTGCCTTAGCAATTGATCTTTGTTTTAAATCTGTACAATATTCTAGAAATAAAGTAAATGGGTGTTCAAAACCATCATTTTATTGCCTAAGATAAGGGTGGTTAAATCAGCTCAAATAAAATTGAATTTAATGTTTCACCACAAGTCCCAAACCGAGAAATAAACACTTAGATATAGACATTCATTCTTTTCAGAATTTATGATCTTAAAAAAGTTTGCTATGACTGTCTTTTAAACAGTTATTTCAGCATACTAGTTATTAAAATAAATTCAGATAGCCAGTATTATATAACTGATGGTGCGATGGGAGAGCAGGATACCAACTACTGACAGTTTGGTTTACTCTGCCTCTTCCACTGTAACATTTTCCTGCTGTTAGGTAGTTCTGATCAGTGGTTAGGAACATTTTTAAGAAGTCCCAGCCGGGCATGTTTCCTCCACTTTATTTTTTATCCCTCAGCTGTCAGCACTCTGATTAGATGATACAGTTTATTTTCCGTTCGTGATTTCTCTGATTATAGTTCCTACCACCTATTTTACAGTTTGTAATCCCTTCATCATTTGGGAAGCCCTTCTCTTCAGTTTTCTGAAATTACATCCAGCCTTGGTAACTGTGCGATTGAATTTTTTGACGGAGTTACTCATTTTTACTGCTTTCATTTTTCTAGGTCTCAGTATTTTATGATGCCTGCTATTGTAATAATTTTATTTCTCTTTGTGTAAGTGCTGCTCAGAGCTAAATGCTAGTCATTATTTGGAAATCTTTGGGACTTTGCTTTCCTTTTCTCAGCCTTTGTCACCAGCACCTACTTTGCTGCTTGCTCAGTTTTGATTTTCTAGAAATAAGTCTAATAAGAGAATGTAGGCCCCCTCCGGAAGGAAATCAGTGTCCTGGTTACCCAGGGCATGGAGAAGGCTGAGGTACTCAATGACTTTTTTGCCTCAGTCTTCAGCAATAAGGGCTCTTGTCTCACCACCCAAGCTGTGGAAGGCACAAGCAGGGACTGGGAGGATGAAGAACCGCCCACTGTACTCGAAGAGCAGGTTCGGGAACATCTGAGGAACTTGAAGGTGCACAAGTCCATGGGACCTGATGAGATCCATCCGTGGGTCCTGAGCGAACTGGCGGATGAAGTTGCCAAGCCACTGGCCATCATATTTGAGAAATCATTGCGGTCTGGTGAGGTCCCTGATGAATGGAAGAGAGTGAACATAACCCCCATTTTTAAAAAGGGGAACAAGGACGAACCAGGTAACTGCAGGCCGGTCAGCCTCACCTCTGTGCCTGGCAAGGTCATGGAGCAGATTCTCCTGGAAACCATGCTAAGGCACATGGAGAGCAAGGAGGTGGCTGGTGACAGCCAACATGGCTTCACCAAGGGCAGATCATGCTTGACCAATTTGGTGGCCTTCTATGACGGGGTGACGGCATCGGTGGACAAGGGACGAGCAATGGGTATCATCTACCTGGACTTGTGCAAAGCTTTTGACACTGTCCCGCACGACATCCTTCTCTCTAAACTAGAGAGACATGGGCTTGATGGACGGACCACTCGGTGGATAAGGAGTTGGCTGGATGGCCGCACTCAGAGAGTGGTGGTCAACGGCTTGATGTCCAAGTGGAGGCCGGTCATGAGTGGTGTCCCTCAGGGGTCCATGTTGGGCCCGGCCCTGTTCAGCATCTTTGTCGGCGACATGAACAGTGGGATAGAGTGCACCCTCAGCAAGTTCGCCGATGACACCAAGTTGTGTGGTGCCGTCGACACGCTGGAAGGGAGGGATGCCATCCAGAGGGACCTTGACAGGCTGGAGAGGTGGGCCCGTGCCAACCTCATGAAGTTCAACCAGGCCAAGTGCAAGGTCCTGCACCTGGGTTGTGGCAATCCCAGGCACAAATACAGGCTGGGCAGCCCTGAGGAGAGGGGCTTGGGAGTGCTGGTGGACGAGAAGCTCGACATGAGCCGGCAATGCACTCTTGCGGCCCAGAAGGCCAACCGCATCCTGGGCTGCATCAAGAGAAGCGTGGCCAGCAGCTCGAGGGAGGTGATTCTCCCCCTCTGCTCCACCCTGGTGAGACCCCACCTGGAGTACTGTGTCCAGTTCTGGAGCCCCCAACATAAGAAGGACATGGACCAGTTGGAGAAGGGGAGGCCCCAGAGGAGGCCCCAGAGGAGGGCCACGAAGATGATAAGAGGGCTGGAGCACCTCTTCTATGAGGACAGGCTGAGAGAGTTGGGGCTGTTCAGCCTGGAGAAGAGGAGGCTCCGGGGAGACCTGATAGCGGTCTTCCAGTACCTCAAGGGGGCCTACAAGAAAGATGGGGAGAGGCTGTTCAGTAGGGCCTGTTGTGATAGGACAAGGGGTAATGGTTTTAAAATAGAGGGAGGTAGATTTAGATTGGATATTAGCAAAAGTTTTTTACAATGCGAGTTGTAGAACACTGGAACAGGTTCCCCAGAGAGGTGGTGGAGGCCCCATCCCTGGAAACATTCAAGGCCAGGCTGGGTGAGGCTCTGAGCAACCTGATCTAGTCGGGGATGTCCCTCCCCCTTGCAGGGGGGTTGGACTAGATGACCTTTGAAGGTCCCTTCCAATTCTAACCATTCTATGATTCTATGATTCTAAGTCAAATAATTCAATCTTACATTCACATCCTTAAAAGTTTTTTTTGACTTCTACAGGCAGGATCTTCACCAGCTCCTGTGAAATTTAACACCACTCGTTCAGAGCTGCAGAATAACCATCCAGGACCGTGAACATTTGCCCATGGTTATCAGACATCAGATTTCTCTACTTCTCCCAAACTCTGTCTTTAATCCTTTTCTAAAGTTTTGACTTGCAAACTAACCTTGCTTTTAAGATGGCTGAGGCCATCTCTGTGAGAACAGATGCTGGCTTCAATTTAACATGCATTTAGAGCTAATGGCAGTCACATCTGCTATAGCTAATGTTTGCTACCAGCTAGCTGCTGCATTTTCCATCCTCACTTTTAGTCAGTGTACTGTTTGCTTTTAATTTCAGTTTTGTTCCCATTCAGATTCTACCTTAATTTTAAATTCCTTATATTTATGCAGTTCTGTTACGTTGAAGTCACCCAGATGAGCTGCAGCTTCAATGCCTTTTTCTTGTTTGGCATTGACGTTCACCTTTATTAAACCATTTTTGTTTTGATTTGGCTTTTATGATTTCACTTGTCTAAATTTTATATGACAATTGTAATGTAAACCTCCTTTGACTTTACGGAATTGCTTGCATTTTCCCAGAAGGGTTAGTCAGTGTTCTCTGTTGGTTTCCAGAGAATGAATTTGAATGTCTCATGCTGGAGAAAACAGTATTAATCTTCAGTTCTGCAGAGACCTCTGCAAGTGATTCACTTACCAATTGTTTAAAATAACATGGCTTGGTAGAGGAAATGTTTAAATAACATCTGAGATACACATTACTCCTAACTAAATTAACATTTAAGGATTGATTCAGTTACAGTTATGAAAAAAAAAACCAAACCAAAATCTAAAATGTTAAGTAAAAAAACTTCAGACTATATATACTTATTCTAGTCATAGACATTTTTCAAACATTTTGGATGATAGCCTAGTAGATTTCCTTCATACATTGCAGTATCTGAGCTAAATCAGGTAAGAATTTGGTTCTCTAAGTACCCATTAACAGAAGGTAGCAGGTTTTCAAAAGGAAGTAAAGGTATTTACATGGTCAAATCCCCTGCAGTTCCATGGGAATTAGTCACCTCAAAAAAAGGTCGCAGAATGGAAAGGTGCAGAGGGCTCTAACAGTATTATCTCTGCGAGTGCAAAAATGTTTTTGAAAGAAGATAAGTCACACTTCAACAAATATTTTCAGAGGCATTTGGAAAGTTTAGTGGTGTCATGATTGAAAGAAACTCCCTTGGTGTCAAGGAAATTCCAGCTCATTTTCTCTTGTCTTTAACTGTTGGCAGATTCAGTATTTTTCCTGTCCCTTATGCTTTTGTACTAAGAGTACATAACCTTTGACTCTCCCCTAAATTTCAATGCCACCACACAGTCCTGCCTGTTATTCTTCACAATATGTCCAGAACATTATTTCAGGGACTGTCCCTCCCAAGTCACTGTTGTTCCTTTCACCTTGATGCCATGCCTGTTCCAGCTTCTCCTCATCACATATTTCATGCCATCTCTAGAACTCGGCTTACCCATATTTATCATTCAAAAAAAATCCCCGAACACTTCTCTGACACCTTCATTGGCTTGTTCTCATCTTTGATATCAAATTGAAGCTCTACCCATTGTTTGCTGGGCTCTGCATGTTTATCCCCTTCCTGCTTCCATGCACCTTAGTTTCCTACTCTGTGCCCATTTCTATGTAACTGTAACTTCTTCCATTCTCAAAAAAAAAAAAAAAAAACAACAAAAAAAAAAAACAAACCAAAAAAACCACCCCCAAAATCTGGAAACTGCTGTACATCTGTGTTTCCTTCCTTCATCTCAGTCCTGCTCTTTCAGCCTGTGGGCAGCTGCAGTGCTTAGAGTTCTTGTCCAGAGGAAGATGCCAGACATAGGGTTTAAGACAGAAATCACCAGATCATGGTCTGACCTCTGCATTGTAGTCCTTAACATTTCATCTGCTTGCTCCTGACTGCTGGTGTCAACACTGCGATATGGCTATACTACTGATAATGCTGAACAAAATTTAATAGCATATGTAGTAAAGGAGACTCTTCAGGAAACAGTCAAACCTTGCTAACCTAGAACACAATTTAAGGGAAGGTCTGATATAATATGGGATGCAGTTTTAATTTTCTTATCCATAACTCTAAGAAGACTCAGCAATAGAATGTAAGAAAAATACGTAAGAAAATCTGGTTTCTGATTCATAGCCATAATTCATAGCCATTGCTGTACTCTTCTGAAACAGAATTAACAACCTTTTGATTGTTGCAGATCTCGTCTCCTACTGTTCCTGTAATGCTACTTTACAGCCCTCTGAGCGTTGTGCAGTCTTATTTGTAAAGTGAAGTAGGTGCATAGGGTTTCTTCAAAACAAGCATCTAACCAGTTGTCCAGGGTCCTTCAACAGAAAGGCAAGAATTTGAAAGCAAGGTACTTCAGTACATTTCCTATATATTCCTTTGTAATAACAAACTAGTGGACCAGTTTCACCATTACCAACAGGAAATTTGGTTCATTTTCATTGGGAGCAGCAGATTCACTAACACACTGCTTCCATGGCATTCATCACTGTTACAACACCACTTTTTTAATTGCATCCTTTTCCCAAATTTTTAGCTGTTGCTTAAAATTTGTCAAATTGCACACATGCTGTGTGAATTCAGTTTGGGTTGATACAGTCAAGGGCTGCATCAAAGAAAGCACTAATAGCAATAGAGTTCTAACTGAAATTTGCTTTCCATTTTTCTGAAACTTCATAGCAGTACAGGAGTCAGCCAAAGAAACTTCCCTTGTCTGCTGCTGGCATCACGTTTATATGTCCAGAACAATGAGTCATGGGCAAACTTAGAGAAGTTTGGTGTCAAGCTGGGGGCTAAGTTCCAGATGTTTCTCTGAAACTTTATTTGCTTCTTTTGAAGTCTTAAAATGGAACTGAAATTTTGTTTCCCCAGCCTCTATGAGATTTCTAACAAACCAAAAAGAAGACAAAAACTAATTTTCTAGAAGTGCCCCTATCCTAAACACACACCAAACCTAGGCACAGGAAAGCTATTCAAGGAATGTTTACAGAAACCATTTGAGAAATATTTCTAAGCACTTTCCCATTCCACTTAATGTCCCAAATAATTTGAGACACAGTATTTATTACTTCTACTTCTGATCTCAATAGGAAGAACTGTGAAGGTATGCATTTTATTTTGGTTTGAGTTTAGCAACAGTGTCTATCCCAGCAGTCCTGCTTTTACTGGAGCCATCTCACACAGGCCTGCCAACAGTTCCACAACTGGAGTAAATACCAAAGTTATGGATCGTACAGCATAAAGCAGAGTAAAGCTGTACAGATGCAACACTAACAACAGGAGTTTGCTCCCTGTACTCCAGGTCAAAGAAAGTATATCTTTCTGGGACAGCTCCACAGGCCTTGCATTTTGATCTGCAGGACATTAAAATGAAGACAAGAACAGGAAGGAAGGAAGAAGTTTTAGGGATGAGTCTCTGTTGGAGGAACACTGGTTTCATTTGCTTCTCCCCTGGCTAACGTAAGCACCTCAGCTGGTCTCTTAAGTTACCTTGCCGATTGCACAAGGAAGAGATTGTCTTTTCAGATACTCTGGATAAAAATTACTTCTATATCAGAAATCACATCTTGGGTTAGACTCTTAAAATGAGTGATAGTTCATCCCTGCACAAACCACCACAACTTGCTAATCTTTTATCTTTCTTTTCAGTTTGAGAGTTGTGCTTGTCAAAGAGTTTAAAATAAGCAGTACACACAGAAACACACGTACCACCAAACATCCGTTGCCGTCCCAATTAAAGACAACAGAGTAAAGTAAAAACAACGGAAGAGGCAAAGAGGAAAGCTCTGCCACTTGAAGTTTAGAAATTGCTATAAAGCCACCAGTGGTGACAGGGATTACTTGTTCTCTCCTTTTCATCATCTTTCTGACAGCTGTTGGAGAACATCAACAAGACTTTTAGGCACATCTGGAGGGTAAGTGCAAAAATGTCTCTTGATGCAAATGAGTTGCTGTTCTGGTTTTGTTTAGTGAGGGGAGGCTAAGGTAGCAGCTTCTGTAGGAAACTGCTAGAAGTCGCTCCCCTTTGTTCAGTGGACTCGGCCGGGCCTAGGGCGGACCCGCTGCTGGCCAAGGCCGAGCCAATTGGTAGCAGAATGTCCCATGATAACACCTCTGCGATAACGTATTTAAGAAGGGGAAAACAGAAAAAAAAAAAAAGGAGAGAAGATGTGAAGCAGCTGAGCGGGGGCAGAGAGGGGGAGGCGCGAGCCTTGTGGGCCTTGCAGGCCTCACCCTCTGGCCTCCCACCGGGCAGCCGACTGGGCCCGACTCGGCCCAGCCTGGCTGCAAGAAGTGGAGAGGAGATGAGATGGATGATGTGAAGAGATTCTGAGAGGCGTCTGCCAGCCTGTTGTGAGGAATGGCTGCAGACGCCAAGGTCAGTGAAGAAGGAGGGGGAGGAGTAATGCGGCTCCTGGCCAAGATTCCCCTGCAGCCTGTGGTGACGACCATGGTGGAGCAGGTTGTCCCCCTGCAGCCCATGGAGGTCCACAGAGGGGCAGAGATCCACCTGCAGCCCATGGAGGACCCCACGTTGGAAAAGGTGGAGGCCTGAAGGAGGCTGTGGCCTGCGGAGGGCCCGCTGGGGCAGCTGTTCTAGAGGGATTGCACCCCGTGGAAGAGATGACCCATGCCGGAGCAGTTTCACAAAGGACTGTGGCCCGTGGGAGGGACCCCACGAAGGAGCAGAGGAGGAATGTGAGGAGTTCTTCCCCCGACAATGACGCAGCGGTGTAAAACAACACGTGATGGACTGACCGTGACCCTCATTCCCTCTTCCCCCCCTGTGCCGCTTGGCGGGGAAGGTAGTAGAGATAATGTTAAGCCTGGGAAGAGGGAGGGGTGGGGGGAGGTTATCTTGTTCCCTGTCTCATTCTCCTGCTAGTTTTAGAAATAAATGAATAGTTCTCCCCAAGTCAAGTCTGTTTTGCCCATGACGGTAACTTTAAGGATTTCTCCCTGTCCTTATCTCAAACCTTGAGCCATTTTTCTTATATTATCTCCCCCTGTTCTCTCAGAGAGAATGGGGAGTGAGAGAGAGACTGTGTAGTCTGGTCCCAGTCGGGGCTGAACTACGACAGTTGCTCAAATGCATCAACTAGGAAACCTCCCATCCCCAGTCCTACAAGTGTCAGGAAATCCTTCAGGCACCATATAATCTATTGTTACACTCTGTTTTCCAAAAGCTGTCTTTGTGATTGACCTCAGTTCCTATGTATGAGTAGGCAGCTGATTCTGTCATTCAGTATCATGCTTGTTACTCCTGAAGAGACCTAAATAGTTATGTCCATTTCTGCATGAAAGCTCCCTCTTGCCATCTACTCAGAGTAGGCCAGATTCCTGCTCTTACAAGAATATGCTGCAGCATCTTTATCGCCTACTGCTTCATTATCCCATATGCAGTCACAGAACCAGCTACGAGGAAAAGGCCAAGCTGTCACTTCTTCATGTGCATGGCCAAAAGGGAAAGATCTCCGAGGACACAGACAGGCAGGGAAGCAGGGTCCAAACTATGCCTGCAGCTTTAATGGCATCCGTGTTCATCCTCCTTTTCTGCCATGAATAAGCCTGCCCTGCTGCAAGGGGCGAGCCCGTGACACACACTTTTTCCAAGCACAGCATGGTGAGTGTATTTCACGGCCCAAAAGGTCCTAAGCAAGAGTCTGAGAAGCGTGTTTATGGACATCTTCACAGTATATATCCTTTCTTGCCTTTCATAAATCTGTAATAGTAGGCAGATTTTCTCCATTTGTTTGTCCTGTTAACATCTCCTACTTTAACTTCCCAGTTTGGGTATCCCATCTTGCATCCTGGAAGGCATTTGTCTCAGGGTAAGAGTTACTTACGTTGCACATATTGATATGATAAGATATAGTGTGACTTGAATTACCTCCCTGATTGGATCACAGCATTTACAGTCTCAGACATTCTCACTTTTTAAATAAGAACACAATAGTTTATTGTGGTTAAAAAGCTGTTAGGGTCTTACTGATGATTTAGAAAAACAAAACAACAACAAAAACATCCCAACTCTTAGAGTTCCCTGTGGAAGCTTCTTACTTCACACTGTTTAATAAATACTGAAGCAATTCTTTTTACATTATTTAAACAAGAAGATATGTATATTAAAAATTTGGAAAGTAGCAATTTTGCTGGTAACATTAGCACAAACAACGTCTGCTGCAATCCAGCACAGAATATGTGGACATAACAATTAGGAACCATCTGGTGACCTGGCACTTGCTGGTACAGGAATGAAATTTCAATTAAGGTTTATTATCAGAAAGTGTAAGTGACAGCTCCCACTTGAAACCCCAGAGCCAGTAAACTGTCCAAATAAAGAGAAGGATGTCACCCAATTAATGGGTTGGATCACACTGCTTGATTACATACTTCGTAAGTAATGTGCTCCCTTCCCGTGTTCTTGGGCACAAATTGCATATGCAGTTGGATTTTTAAGAAGAACTGGCCATATGGCAGGTAAATTGGGAATTGCACTGCAATTTACTGAGAACAGGGCAATACAATAGATGAGTCAATCACTTCTCAGGTTTGACAAGCCAGGATTGCATCTTGTGCAAGACAAAAAGAAAAGCCCAACTAACTGAAAAACTGTATTCTAGCAATAAGGCTATGCCAGCTGGCACTGCAACTGTGTTCAGGTTTACCTGGAGCTGTGAAACAAAACTCAGAAGTGGGAGAAAACTTCTTCCCTCCTACCCCAGCACTCACCTTATTATCAGACAAGGATTCAAGTGGCGGTCTTCAGGGTCTCAGAAGAAAACCAGCCCATCAGCAAGTTTCAAGAGAGAGACATTATTACTGGGGTAGCAAGGGCATACTCACAGTCTTTTAGCTGTGAAATATGTTCCCATACTAGATGAAAATGCCCTAGATTTCCTGTCCTCTCAGCCATTGATAATTATTATTGCTATGACTGTTTTCTTTAATATTTAGCGTATAACATTAAGGGTCTGTCAAAAAAATATCAGTCACCTCATCCAAAATGCTTCATCTTTTCTACAATACAGTTGAATTATAGTTCTAGTTCCGTTAAAGAAATCGACTCTGCAGCTACTGACCCATGAAAGTTATTACAGATCTCAATTTTGTAGTCAAGAAACCAATTTGTGATACTATCACAGCACCTGGAGAAGGTCTGTTCTGCTTCAACCAATCCCCATTTGTCTAAACCAGCACCAAAATTTACAAATAAGAAAATTAAATCCGGATTATGCCCCACTGCACTTTGAGTTCATTCAAGAACAATTCCACAGACCCACACTACTGAAGAGAGTTACAGTCTCGATCTCTGGAGAATTTCTCCAGTGCCCATGCACAAATATGCGGATACACTTGACTTTGCAACATTAACCATTAACCTTAAAATATCCATCAGCTTAAGAAGGAAAGTAGAGGATTTCTATACGTTCATTTTAAAGTTTCAGCAATTTCCTCTTTTAGCAAAGGTGACTGTGCAGACAGAAGTCGCTGCCATCCTCCATGCAACCAAAACAACACAGCCTTTAGATTAAGCTTCATTGCACAAGTATAATATTGGTCACTGTTTATATTTATGCTTTTTGGGCACTTTGTATTAAGTAATTAATTTTCCCTCATAAAATTATTTTTCACAGGCTCTATGTTTAGTAAGGCAGCAAGCTTTGTACAAACAGAAACCATTCTCAATGTTGAAAAACCCAAACATAAATTGACTTTACTCTCAAATTCAAGCAAACATCAGTAGCATAATCCTGTTCTCAGAGTAAGCTCTGCTTGGAAACTAAATGGCCAAAGTGCTCCCAAGGGCAGCAATTAGTATTTTAGCCAGTGGAATCATTTGGGGAGACTCTTGTAAATTTAATGAATTCCCCAGTAGTCAATCCATCATAGTCACTAATATGCTGGCAATACTGCTACTGATAATGTTGCCAATATATTATAAGCCCTCATTTATTGCCTTAAATTTTAATTCAATGAATTCTGCATGTGAACTCTTCTCAGATGGTGATACTTTGTGCTAATGCAATTATAGATGGGCCATTTGGGAGCATAACAAGACGGAACTTGGTACACTTGGCAGGACGTCACTGGGAAGGCAAGACATTTCTCACCCAAGCTTCTGTTCTTTATCTCATACTTCCCTAATACTTGTGCCTCTAAACTAGAACATAATTAGATCTACCCCTTCTGGGCTTCATTTTATGGATTAGAGGAAGGCACAGGGGAGAGGTCTGAGTGAAAACTCAGGCTCTCTATGTATTCAGCCAGCTTTTAGACATGAATATGGAAGTGCTGAATTCGGCAGTGACACACAGAACTGCAGACAGCAGCGCTTGAAGGACTCAGGACTTCACCTAACCCATCCCCTTGCCCTAAGGCAAAGATCAACTTGTAACTACATCATTCCTGACAGATTTTTGTCTAGCTCATTTTTTAAAAACCCCAGTAAGAGAGATTATGCATCTTCCCCAGGCAACATGTTCCAGTGCTTAATTATCCTGAAATTATCCTGAAAGTTTTTCCCAGTGTCAAGCCCTGGTGTCTCCTGATACTTAAATTTAAGTCCATTATTTCCCACCTTATAGGGGTGAGAACAAATTATTCCCTTCCTCTTTAAGGGAGCTTTCTGTATACTTAAGACTTGTGTTTCCTCTTGTTTTTTCTCCAGACTAAGCAACAACAGCTCCTTCAGCCTTCCCTCCCAGGCCACTGGTCATTCTTGTTGCTTTCCAATTACAGCCATACGCATCTTCTTGCAGTACAGTACCCTGAGCTATACACAGTCACTCCAGTGGAAGTTTCCTTAGGACCTGGTACATAGGAAGAACTACCTCACACACCTTTCAGTCTCTCCCTGTTTACTATTATCTGCAAGTGCAATACACGTCCTTCCTCTTTTATCAGTTAGCGAAAATATTGAGTATGCCCAGAGTCGTAACAGACCCTTATAATGCCTCACTACTACTTATTTCCAATTTGACAGTGACCCATGGAGAACTGTGCACTGAGAACACAAAACCAACCACATGAGACATTGCACACCCAGAGCATGTTCCCCAGCTTATCTGCAGGAATGTCAGAGCATCCTAATGTCAGGACTTGTGACATCTCCTTATTCTCCCCTAATCCAAACAGCCTGTTACACAGTCATAGGAAAAAATAGATCGGTCTGATATAATTTGTTCTTGACAAATCCATGCTGGCTATTACTCATTTCCTTGTTAACTTCCAAGCAGTTACAGGATGTTTATGTGTTTATTTGTTACAGCATTTTTCCTCTTGGATTTCAAAAGGAAAACAGTCAGGCAACGTGCAGGTAATCAGTAGTAACGACAGTCTGTCCAGAAAAAACAAATGATGAGCAAGGAAACACAACATACCTCAGAAGCTTACGTCTATAAGCAGCTAAAACCCTAACAGATCAAAGTGCAGTTCAATAGGAAAAAAAACAAAAGGCTTTAAAGTGAGATTAAAGAAATGCTTTATGTTCCCTACTCATCTTCAGTCACTGTTAAGGTAGACCCACTGGAACACACAAAAACATCATAATGAAAGCATTACACCATAGAGTATGAACAGACTCATTCAAACCCCAGAACAACTTTGCCTTAACAGGGTGACTTAACTGTTACAAAGCTACACTAACAAGACAAGCAGTTCAAGATGCACTGGCTTTTGCTGGTGACAGGAGAATGCAAATTAGAAAAAAATTCAAATGCTCATTGGGACGTAGTACTTGGACTATGTAAAAAATAATAAACTAAGGAGGGCCAGAGCACAGCCCTATGCCCCAGTAAATGAATAAGCTGGGCTTTAGTTGCACCCAGCAGCCCTGGTGCACCAAGGCTCACCAGCTGGGCTTTAGTTGCACCCAGCAGCCCTGTCCAACATGTGCAGGCTCGGTTTGGGGCACAGCATGGTTTGGAGGCACTTCTCAGGAAACAGACCAGATAAGACTCTCCTTGCACAGAGGAAAAAGAATGTGATGACATTGAAATGATCACGACTCTGCCACTTGACAATGGGCTGGAAGATAGATCTCGGCCTGGTGTATTTACATGTAGCCTTGGAAACCAGCCTGGAAACAGAAAAAGTTTCCCAGTTATTAAAGTGTGTGGTTTCTGTCTACACTGCTTACCTGGATGACTACATTCTCTATGAAGCTTTGTGTTTTTTCCAGATACAATTTATGAATACGTATTAAACCCTTGCCCCTGGATCCTAGTGCGTGCCTGGGTAGGACAGCACAGCTCCCTTCTTTCCCCATCCAAGAAAAGCATATCCTTCTTCAGCTTATGGCAGATCCCAGTCTGCAATCCAGGAGAGATAGGTATAAGCCCCTTTACCCTAAGGAAGAGAAAAATGTTGAAGCAGTATTTTCCCTGAATGACAGAGCCTCTCCAAATCCCAGCTTTCATGGTAGAGAGGCTTGAATCTAGTTGGAGGGGCAGAGATAATGCAGGTCTTCACATAAACTTCAAAAATAAAGCAGAAGGTGAAGCCAGAATGTTATTTCATACCTCCATGTCCCACTGTCTCCAATCTTTACCTCCTTCCTTGGACTGAAGATCTCCAAACTTCTCTTCACTCAACCCAGTAGAACCAATTTACTTAATTATTGCTTTAAACCTCCCTTCACTTTTTCCTTCCTGTCATGTATCCCTTGATTATATTTCACCTTCCTACCAACATTTAAGCATTCTCTTTTCAAATTTGTACAAACTGTTTCTGAATTTTCACAGCTGGATTCAGATTGTATTTCCCCCAAATAAAAAGCTGCAGCATCCTTTCCTCCCTTAATTTTCAGTACTGTTTGGATTCAAGCCTGCACCAAGTCACACACTTCATGCAAAAGACAGAAGCTTCGCAAAATTTTTGAGTTTTCCATTCATTCATTTTGGCCATTCAGTCAGCACTTTCATACCTAGAAAATCTTTTATAAAGAAAACATATTTTCATTTAATTGTTATCTGACAAACTGCTGTGTATTGAGCACCAGAATGAATAAAGCTGAGTGACAGACAACTTGATCAAAGGCAAAAGTTAAGCCTCATGTCTCAGCAAACACTAGTGGAATCTATAAAAGCTAAAAGAAGATTCTTTGGTGTGAAAGAGAGTATTTCAAGAAACTTTTTAAAAATAATCCCAAATTTAAACAATAATATTGTTAAGAAAAGCATATGGCATATTACAGATGGACCAACATTTGCATCAGATACATCAGTAAAGGAAGAGAGAAACATAACTGGACAATAGCTTTAAAAGTTATAAACATGTGTATTGGGTTTGTGTGGCAAGGTATGGTCACAGGAGGGGCTACAGGGATGGCTTCTGTGAGAAGCTGCTAGAAGCTTCCCCTGTGTTTGATAGAGCCTATGCCTGCCAGCTCCCAGACGGACATGCTGCTGGCCAAGGCCAAGCCCATCAGCAACAGTGGTGTTTTAAGATTTAGTTTTATTTCTCATTACCCTATTCTGATTTGATTGGTAACAAATTAAACTACTTTCCCCAAGCTGAGTCTGTTTTGCCCATGATGGTAATTGCTGAGTATCTCCCTGTCCTTATCTCCACCCATCAGCCTTTTGTTATATTTTCTCTCCCCTGTCCAGCCGAGGAGGGGAGTGATAGAGCAGCTTTGGTGGGCAGCTGGTGTCCAACCACAGTCAACCCAACACAACATTAAAATCAGCAGCAGAATTTGCAAAGCCACAACAGAGCTAGAGCGTGCTTTCCTTCATTGCTTATGCATGACTCCAGCTTTAGTATGCTTAATAAATCATTCTGAACCTTGTATTCATACTGGATTTTAAAAAAGATCTATCAAAGAGACAGTTCTTTAACTTCTGTTTTTAGAATTAATTTTGCTTTAGCCAATCAAAATGTATCCTTTAAAAACACACTTAAACATGTAAACATTAGCCTAGGAACTGCTTTTTTTTTTAATTTTAAATTTGTCCCACAACCATATTAGTCCATTTCTATTTCACAAGGCAATAAGACAGTACTACGCATAGATGTACTTTGCATTTTCTGATTCAGTTTGATTTCACCATTCATGGATAACCATTGGATATGATCCAAGAGCCTACTACAGTTTTTCTTAACAGTTTACCTATAGAAAGCTATTCCACAGCTACTGGAGTAGCACAGAATATGTCTGTGTATTATGCTCTTTTTCACATGGTCGATGATAAGAAATTAACTTTTCATTCTAAACTTGGTTTCTGCTCTCAAAAGGATAAAGTACAGAGAGCCAAATCTGAAGTGGATTTACTTGGGTGGTTTGGGATTTCAGTAACAATTGCTTTAAGCATGGGTATGAGGCTTTTAATACAGTTCCTGTTAAATTATTATGGCTTGACTCTATTATAAAAAAGTGAATTTGTAACTTGTAAACAAAAGAAAAAAAATATTTTCTAAGTCAGATTTCCCAAGAGTTTGGACTGGAGGCTTCTTGGTAACATTAAGAGCTTTGCCTTCTGTGTTACTCTCCCTTAGGTGAAAGAGATGAGTTGCGTGCTTTTACGGTGTGGAGATATATTAATGTGATATTGATTTTTAGCTAGAATCTATCAGATTTAACAATGGAGGCAACTTTGAATTCCAGGTGTAAATCCTTACTTAGCGCAAGCAAGGAGGGAGGGAGGTGCAGATCTCAGCATTGCAACAACATGGCAAATCTGTCATCTTACTAACTACATTTAATAAGCATATTTTTGAGTCAGCTATTCTTAGATTAATTTTCTTTGGATGCACCACATTTAAAAGTGTTAGCCCTCAGAGCATAAAAATTCAAGAGTAAGAAGTTGTAAATTATGGAACAGATCTCCCTTCAACAGAGGGCAAACAGAAGAATTTATCACAGGGCCAGTGCACAATAAAGCCCTGTCTTTCAAAGATAAGCTGAAAAGACTTTTCCACTGGGAAATAACCACTTAGTTAAATAATGATATGCCAAGTTTTAAAAGCTGTTTTATCTAGAACTTTACAGAGTGGTTGTACTGGGTATAACTAACGGTCCAGTAAAAAGTGTAAGAAAAGGGCAGGTGCACAGTAGCCCTTCCTCACTATACTCCCAGCCTTTGCTGGATGCATTGTCCCAGTGACGCATCATTGACAACATGCTGATGATCCCTGTAGTGCTAAAGTAATCACTTCAGCCAGCTGCATCCCAGACACCCTTGCTCCATCCTTTTATCCTGTGGGAAAGCACACACGGGCTCTCTCAGATCCTTCTGACTTCCATTATTTTCCAAGGGCCTGTGGTGAAAACATAGCTCTTCTTCCAGAGGAGAGATAGAAAAAGTAAAGGATGATTCATGACACACACCTTAGTTACAGTTTCAGAAAAGAAATCAGAATCAGATTTCTAACACTGGAGATACTTTTAGGCTGACCTCATGGTCAAAATTCCCCAGATCAACTAAGAAGGATTATAAATTACGTTCTTTTAAATGATGGTTATTGTTCTCAGCAATCTACACATACCGTTAGTCAGTCTTTATTTCCAGTGCCACTGCAGTGAACTTTGGAGCTTGAGACCACCACATGGATGAATGCTGGATGAACACAAAAATAGGTCGAGAGCCTGTAAGTAGCATCTTTTTCTGCACTCTTGGCTGATCAAGAATGGCACCCTATCTGTCTCTGAGGTGCCAAAAGCATTGGACACAGAGTTAGTGCTCTTTTTCTAAAAGACTGGTTCTTTTCTTAGGCCCCTACGCTGGCATTGGCAATGATGTACAAGGCAAAAAGGACAGTTGCTTCTCCACAAGCACCACTGAACATGCTCTCTTGAAAGCAAGAGGAGCTTATTTATACGGATGAGCCAAGCAAATGAAGAGCTGGCTTTACTGACAGTGCGCTGGAAGAGCTCTGCTTTTAGAATGGCTGCTGTTAACAGGAAGGCTCAGTGATCAGGCACCTCCATCCCTAGGTTCCCACAGTGCCTCAGCCTATCATGAAGTTGTAAAAGGCTGTGAAACGTTGCAAGACTAACTGAAGCGGAAAACAGATCACTAGGCCTTTAAAATGCCTTCACTTTTCTGTGTCGTTTAGCACTGTTTCTACAAATAGGCAGGATATATAGTTTTACCAGGCTTTTTTAGCCCCCTGAGAGTCCGTCAGGCATAAAAAGGAAGACATTTATTTTTCCCTTAGATAGCTCAGAGTTCAGAAACAATACAGGTTATTCATCAGTGTCAAGTTTTGAGCTTTTTTCCTCTTCACAATGATTTTCAAATAATAAATATTCATTTATTGACCTAGAAAATCTGACTTTTTGCAGGCTTTTTCACTCATGGCAACAAATTTAAATACTGCATTTTTCTCTGGATAGTCTCCACCCTCAAATACCCATCCTCCTTTAAAAATGTTACAGGTAACAATAGTAATAATACAAAAGTAGTCCCAAAAATAATCAAAACCCTTGTGTAACCTGCAACAAATCAAGGCAAAAGGGTTATTGTGGGACAGGAATTAGACCATGAGGGACCAAGAACAGAGTGATGGGATAAACTTCCCTTGGGCAAATTCCCCACACAGTTACTGAGTCACAAGGATTTAATATGTATTCATAAATTATATCTGGAAAAACACAAAGCTTCACAGAGAATGTAGTCATCCAGGTAAGCAGTGCAGACGGAAACCAAACACTTTAAATAACTTCTTTTCAAACGCAACCCAGCTGAGTAGCAGTGAGAGATCAACTCCAGCCTAACTCCCTTAAGCCTCCTCCAGTTCCCTGGTACGTGTAAATAAATAGCCTGAGGCATACAGAAACCTCCACTAACCCTCCACTCCAGTGGCCCATCTCTCTGCCTTGACTGGAAGCAGTGACTTCTTCCCTGGGCTTTGACTGTCACTATAGGGACAAGCCAGCACATGGGCCTAGCTCAACAGGGCCACAGAGAGCTGAAGATCATCACTAGAGCAGGGATTGATGGCCCCAAGAGCTGAAATGGGGCCCTGGGCAGGATAGTACCAGGTAAGGCTTATCAGGGCCATGACGCTCTTCCAAATGTCTTTATCCAGTACAACACAGATCTTACCACTGCAGACACAGATGGGTCAAATTCAGGGACAGACTTTGGTGTAGGTCTTCCAGAGACCCACTGCCTTTCAAGGTGAGATTGCCTAAGGGGTCTGAGGGCTGTATCCCCATCCACACAGCTCTCCCCAGCATGAGATACTCTCAGCCATGTGATAAGCAGCAGCTGTGAATCCTTCTTCCCCACTGGGGGCTGAACTAGGTGACCTGTAAAGGTCCCTTCCAACCCTAACAATTCTATGATACTATGATTCTATTCCAAACCCACCTGTGGCTGCATTCACTTCTAGCATTTCTTTGCCTGCTCTGGAGAAGGGAGCCAGCACACAAATCCTCCTTCGCTCCTCCCCTGTAGCCCAGGCCTGTCTGCAGATTAACCCTCTCTGCTTCATCACCACAGCATTTGGCATACTTTATGAAGCACTCATTTTTCACATAGCTTCCCACAAACCCAAGCAGGGGAACAGCAGTGACAGTAGCCATTTGCCATCTAATGGCACAGGGGGGTTTCCTGCAAATACAGTTTACCTAAATGCCATCTGCTCTCCCATGCAGTCAGGAATGTTTTTCTTGTGTAGGGAGTTATCCTGGACCTAGTTTACCTAACCCTCTGAGGCATGTTAAGCCCAAAGCCTAATTGTTTTCAAGATGAAGACAGATCGTTTAGACAATCAGGGTCTAAAATTATGTGTTCGGAATCTAGTTGTGTTTAATTACCAAAAAAAAAAAAAGAAAAAGAAGTAAAAGAAGAAATTATCTTCTTTTCTGCTGCCTTTGCCTCTGCCTGAACTCCACCAGTTTGTTTTTGCTAGCTCTCCTGTTTATAGCCAATGTAGGTCTCACATTGCGTTGTCCCAAGACGCATTAATAATTTCAAAGCATTCTGTTCTTCTGTGTATTCCTCACCCTTGCTAGAAGAGCATTATTAATCATCTAACAGTCCCATATGTCTCCAAACCGAGAAGCCTGTCACTTCCTCCAGAAACATCTTCCCAAAGCCTAGCAGGGGTGAGCCTGCCCGTTCTCCCTGTGCCTTCCTTTGCTGACCCCAGAGTGTGTACAAATTGTGCTGACTTTTTAAAAGAAACGACTGCAGGTGCCTAGCTCTTTGTTTATTCTGGCAAGGCTGAAAATAGCAACTGCTAACAAATATTTTGCCCTTCACAAGGCTTCTCACAGAGATGCAGCTGTTATCTCATCTCGTAAAAGTGCCAGCCCTAAAGGGAAAACAGACACTTAATTAGGTTAGGATAAGCTTCAAAAAGGTGACTATCTAAAATTAATACCCATAATGCTGTGTGGGCTCAGATCCTTAAACTGAATCCTCACTTGTGTGGTAGGGAACAATTATCTCAAGCTTTTTGTTTCCCATACTTGTCTCTCATGGATTGATGGTTCTGTTTAATCATCAGAAGCAGCATGTCAGAGGAAAAAGTATGGCTCTGTTGAGGTGGACAGACCCCCAGGACATAGTGCTAAACTTCTGGGGAATACATCGCCCTCTGGATTCCTGAATTTACAAACATGACAAGGCAAAGTGCATCCATGGAGAGTCCACTGTAGGTTTTACAGTGAGACCAACGTGTTACGTAGAACTTTGGGATTTTTGTCTGCACCCTGTGAAAATCCACACAACAAATGGTGGAAACTGAGACATCTTTTCCCCAGTAAACTTTAGCACCCTAACACGAGAAGCTTCCTGTAATTAGGATACAATAGTTAGTGCCAAATTTGCAAGGAATAAATCCAGGTCAGATTCAGTTATTAATACACATTTGAAAATATATTGGGCTTTGGATCAACAGCCTCCAAAGTGAGACAAGAAATTTTGTATTCTGAGCCTCTACCATCCATACCAAAAGGAAAAGTTGTTCAAGCACATTACTTGTTTTATGAAATAGTAATTAAAATAATACTAATAGAGAACACAATTTGTTTTGGAAATCGAGCCACATATAAGAGCCTCACCAAGGAATTTCTATCTCACAGTCCACTGCAGCAGTGTCTACAGGAAAAGTTCCAACGGAGAGACTAAGCAAAAGGTCACACTGGAGCATTTATAATGGCTTAGTCTGAAGGATCACAAAGCTCCAGGTACAATCCATTAATCCATTTTTGCAACACCCCATCATCCCTTTCTACAGATATTCAAGAAGACAGACATAAATCACAGGCCTTCTGACTTATTTTTTACATGTCTGCTCTGAAGGCTTGAAAGCTTGCCTCAAAAGTTTATGAGGACAACAAAGGCGGTCTGTCAAGACTATGTTTCCCTGCTCACGTATATGAAACTATTTTTAAAATTATGGGGTACTACAGTCTGGTTAAGAGGCAAAAGGGATTAAGCCTGATTTAAAACACTTGAGGCTAAACGATGTTTGATATTTAAACAGAAATACCTTTCTGGGATTTCATATGGGGCATGTCAGTTATATCTGTAGTTTCACATAAGCACATAGACACACACTCAATAACCTACTGCAATTAAAAATAAATACACCAAGTCCTTATATAGATCCTTGAAAAAGCAGATGTACAGGAGACTACAACTAAGAAGTTCTGGGCTGGTAAGATATTTTTTTTTAACAATTTTGACTATTAATGCATAGGTAGAGAGAAGATTAGAAAGCCAAGAACCTGCATCAAGAAAGAAAAGACACCTCAACGTGCAGCTCCCAGTTTTGACTGTCATCCTGTTTTTCTTCAAATTTGCAGACTTCTGTGCCCCACTGTTCCTCAGGCAAATGCTTATTGCAATAAAGATGGAAATATTCCCTTGCCACTGCCCCATACAGTGTAAGGAAATAAAATAAATTGCCTTCTTTTCACTGGATGGATTCCAGCCTTTGTACATTTTGATAGTTAAAACAACAATAAACATTCAGATCCGTCAATAAAATTAATCATTAAAATCCCACAGTTTCTCCTGTCTCACCAGGGGAAGAAAATCCGTCTGAAAATAGGCATTGTTAAGGAAGATCCCAGGGTAAGTATAGCAGCTTTTCATCCAGATCATTTTTTGTATATGCCCTGAGCCATGGCTCAGCTTTTTCCACAAAAAGCATGCAATAGAAAATGCGTGGACAAGCAGTCAGGATCAAGGGCCGCATATTACAGAAGAGTAATGTGCATCACAACTGTCCCTTTTGTAACACTACAGCTCAGTCACCAGCAAGCAGGGCTGGAAGAAGCTGTGGTTCAGAGCTCCCTCAGGCCAAAAGCAGCACCCGTGGGTCGCTCTACCAACTCAGCTTATGCTGGATGACAACTCATAGATAGGAGCTGTCTAGCCCAGTTTCTATTGCTGTTGCAGATAGCAATCCACAAGTGTTTCAGTTGCTCCAGCTCATTCTCTTTACTTCCTTTCGCAACGCTGTGATTCATGACTGGATGGTATCCAGAGCTCTCACTTGTGAGGCAGCACAAACTAACGAGCAAGGGCTGTTTCAGGGGTCCTGACTGGACTGGCTGCCAGGGACATTGAGGCCACACTAACAGTTCTGTGTAAGAGAAACAACAAAGCTGTAAGCGTGGTCCGCGCTGAGCGCACAAGGGTAAATAATCCCACTGTTTTGTGAAGCTCATACAGCTGCAAAGGCTCCTGTGCCCAAGGACAGACAGGTCCTGATGTTGTAACTCTTCAGAGAGCTAGGCAGGACACATCTGTTTCAGTTTGCAAGGATATACCTTGAAGAAGTTACCGTGTCACAGAATTTGAGACATTTGAGAGCAAATAATAAGTCAAAAGCACTTATATTTACTTCTGCCAAGGGCGGGGGCAGAAATAAGTAAAGGGAGAGCATGAAAATGTTATGCAAAAAAAGTTATCACTGCTAGATCTTGTCTGTAAAATATACATTGCTGAGGTCAACTGACAACCTCAGTCACAAACCTTACTGAGCACTTTCCCAAAACCATATCAAGTTCATACACTTCACAGTCAGACTAGCTGAACTTTGCCTGATTTCTAGTTTTTGGCACAACTACTGGAGAGCTTTAGCTAGCAGATGACAGATAATTATTCTTTCAAGATAAAAGGTAACATGGATTATTATAATAATTCATGTTGCAAAAGTACAGAAGTGGCTGGAGATACACTGGGTAGCAGTCTGACCCAACATCTTCCAGCCTTAAATTAATTACATGAGGAAATTTACCGTTTTTATATTTTACTTTTACAGGTCATTAAATACCAATGTAATTGCTGTGCTGTTTCATTTCTAGAACATGAATTCTAATTAATAGCATTGCAGTAAGTAAATTTAATATGGTAATAGCTTCAGAATAGCTTAATTGTTGTCATTATAGAGCACCTGCAGATGTTCAGCCAATCAGCTCATTCATTATCTGACCATTCTCATGTACCCATATGTAGAGAAAACTTCGCCTGCAGGAAGGGCAACGAAATGTTCCCAGCGTTACTACTGGAAAAAGCTTTGCCTTTTCTAAGGGCGAAAGGTCTAAGGGGAAGGAGGTGGTTGTACCTGTATAGGAGATTTTTTTTTTACATCCCTGACATTTTAGGAAATGGAACTATCTCTCAATGTCTTTAACTAGAATGTGCTCTCCTATACCACCCTCCACCTGCACAGCTATTATAATTGTTTGATTCAGCTTCATGTTGCCAATGCCCACAAGCTCTGTAAAAGTCAACATTGGGCCATTTCAACATCATTTCTAAGGAATTCTCATGTGGACATGACTGGGAATAACCAGATGGCAATATTCCACTTAATGGTGCTCATCTAGATTCAAAAAACCACATTATTTCTGGAGACCTAGAAGAAGGAGGAAAATTGACAGATATACTTCATAATTTCCATCAGGAAATCCCTTCTTTTTTTTTTTTTTTAAGTAAACCTTTTGGTCATACCTATGCAAGAAAGAAAAGTGTTACAGCAGTGTCAGAATATTTGAAAAACTGGCCTGCAATTTTTTCAGTCTTTGTCTTCCTAAAGACTGGCATTTTCTTTATGACTTGTATAGCTCCAATGCACCCTTGGAACTTAAAAACAGACAATAAAAATGAAGAACATAATTTCATGAAAGTAAAAGGCTATTCCCAACAGGAAGGTAAGGAAAAAGAGGCAAACAGAGTTAAATGACTTTTCATGGTCACTTCAGTTAAGATATAACATACATAACAACATGGAATCATAGAAAAATTGAGGTGGGTCTGGAGCTTGTCTTGTCTAACACCCCACTCCCTGCAGGGACACTTTCAAAGTGATAGCAGGTTGCTTAGGGCCTTGTCTAGTCAAACTTTGTATACTTCCAAGGATGGAGACTCTCCACCTTCCCTGGGCAACGTGTCCCCATGCTGCATCCCTCTGGCTGTGACCAGCTGCTGTTTGTCTCGTTGCAGTGTGTGACTGATGCCACTGCGTGCCTTTCACTGTGCGTCCCTGGAAAGAGCCTGGCTCCATCTCCTCAGCCATCCTAGCTGGAGGCAGCAATCAGATCTCCCTGAGTTTCCTCCAGGCTGAACAAACCAAGTCCCTTGATCGCACCATGAGCTGAAATTGTTTCCATTCAGAAGTGAGTGTGCTTTTATTCTTGGCTAGAGCTAGACAGATTAGCCTGTCCATGTTTCCACGTCAGGGCTGGTAGATTTTCAGGACTGTCACACAAGACCGTACTTTGTTCTCCTAAATTAGAGACTGTGTGCTGGTAGGAAGACAGCAGGAGGTGCTTCCTCTTCAGCAAGTAAGACAGTGCCAATCAGCCTACAAGTAGTACTGGGTCTCTGTGTGAATGAGTGACTCCTGGCAAGTGTAGGTCCTGGGGCTCCTCTTGTTCCCAAATGTTGTCTTTCTCAAAACACTGCAGGCCCCAACTCTTTTCTTGCTTGGAAATCCGCCTGCAGTTAGTGTTACTTGAGCTGCCTTGGTCATAATGACTCAAATAGATGTAACCTTGTTTCCGAAGCACGCTGCAGTATGTAAAGCATGAAAGGACTGTTCATCTCTTTATGAAAGGCAATGGGAGTTCTTTACAATTTATTCAGATTCTTACTCTGCAAGTTAAAACTTAGTTAATAGGGCCTCTACCCTGACAGCCTTTAAAAAGGAACGAGGACAGATTACCTTTGTGGCATGCGCTGCAAGTTTCCATAGCACAAGAAACATTATAGCATCATTTTTAGGAGAGAAGAGACAAATTTCTGGCAAAGGAGCAAGACTGAGTAAAACAACTGAATTTGCTTTGCAACCTTCTCTCCTCAGCAGCAGAGATGTGATTTTGCTCTTAGATTTGTTCAAATACCGTGAAGTAACAGCAGAATTCAGCAAAGGACAGACCCTTAATTCACAGCTAGGTAAATGTGCCCTTTATTCTGCTTCAGTACAGATCATTCCTATCTATATATTTGACATCCAGGTTCACTAAGTCCAGGGACCATTGTGCAGCAGAACTATAAAAGAACACTCATTCTGATTTAGTTTTGTAATTAATCTGAGGTCCTTGGATCTAATTCAAGGCCATCTCAGTCTCTAAGCTTTTAGAAGAGTTGTTCCTATTTTATAGCAGCATGTGTTAAAGAAAATATTGGCCTCTTTTCCTAGAGCCAGACTTGCACAATGCTTACATGTAAAAATAATCCCACTGAGACCACCACAGCTGCTTTGATTGCAAAAAGCCAAATGTTCCTATCTACTACACAGCAAGGAAAGGAGCAAAGGGCTCTACAAACTGGAAGAAAGGACAAGACAAAAGCACAGATGAGATGGGAGAGAGCTTTGCCCCATATTCCTGGTGAGTTTGCAGAATCTTTTCCATATAAACATTGCAAAGTTTGATATCTGCAAGGTTCAGAGGAGCCTGTGAGCAGACCCTGGGAAGGGCATAACCCTTAACGACAGCACGTTTTTCAGTCAAAGTTAATGCTGCTTGCAGCAATGTTAGCAGCACCTCAGTGCAGCTGCAATTGCCCATTGCAGCACGGAGCAGCAGCAAAGCAGCTATGGCAGGAGGGATTTTCAAGGGCACTGTTATGACTTCTTGGGGTAGCGAACAACCATGAACCAGTGCCACAGCCATGATGGAAATCCTGCCCCACTGACGTTACCTGG
Source organism: Chlamydotis macqueenii (assembly GCF_036417535.1). Taxonomy (NCBI): domain Eukaryota; kingdom Metazoa; phylum Chordata; class Aves; order Otidiformes; family Otididae; genus Chlamydotis; species Chlamydotis macqueenii. The sequence continues at coordinate 97,034,492 of NC_141558.1, read as the reverse complement.
AACAGGGCCCTTGAGCGAAGGAGAGCCTGTGCCAGGCTACATGGCTGTGAGGAGGTGAAAGTGAAGTCTCCTGAGCAGCCACAGTGTACACTGCGTATCCCAGCCTTTAATTTCTTGCTGCAGGGAAGTCTCAGATTTGCAGCGTGTACAGGTTATTTGTGGAAGGCTCTCCGTATCTCTCATGCTATCACAAACCTCTTCCCTCTCCAGGAAGGTGCTTTGGGTTTATGTCAGTTTGCAGAGTATTTCAGGTAGCGTCTCCATTCTAGAAAGGTGGAAAGGTAGGAGGCATTTCACCAAGATGAGCAGAAACTAGCACAGAAGCAGAGAAATGACTCCTCACAGTTTCACAGGTGCTAAAGTCTGACCAGCTTTTGGCTGACAACTAGGAAAAAAATGAGAGATGTGCTTTCTTTGCCTCCTTTTCCTCTCAGGAAAGATCTCGAAGGATCTAATTTCAATGAGTCTTGGAAATTGAAGAAAAAGAGACAAGGGAAGTAGAAAAAAGATAACCCCAATCTGATTGTTCACTTTCTCCTCTGTGACACATTCCAACTCACCCACCTGACCTGCAGACCACCCCTTCTAGGAAGTGGGGGGAAAAAATCCCTCTAAGGGACATTTTCCTCAGTCATCTAGTTTCCTCCCTCACTATGTGAGAGACTGCAGTCCAGAATGGTGATAGGAGGCCTGTTGTGGCAGGGATGGTGAATGGGGTAAGTTATCTGCTACTGAAACAAATGGTGTCTCAAAATGAAGAAAAAAAAAGAACCACATACACAAAAAAGAGAGAATCTGCCAGATTAGACATGAACACAAGAGTCATTACTTCTCTGAGAGAAGTTACCTGTGTTCTGTCTGCTATCTCAGTAATGTCTGAACTATCTCAAAGGGAAAGGACTGTTAACAAACAAGAAAAGGAGTAAGAAAAAATGGTGAAGATTTGTGCAAGAGAAATTGGAAACTCAGAGACTTTTGTGCCAACACACAGCAGTGACAGCCCTTTGCAATTGCCCTGATTGATATCAGTCCCTAGGTGTGGTCTGTCCTGTGTACATTCACTACTAGCTAGCTGGCCCTGAAAGGTGTTGGGCTGACAGCCAGGCAGATGTACCTCCACTGCAGTGGCCTTTGGGGAAGTGGCTGGAGCTGGAAGGAAATGCATGGAAGTGGAACTGCTTCTCTTTTTATTTCGTAAAAAAAAAAAAAAAACAAAACAGGAGGTGCTTCCCTTGCTCTCCTTTTCCTGAATATGGGAGGAGAGAAAGGTAAAATAAAATCTAGTTCAAAAGGACAACAAATTTGCAGCTCCAGTGGATTATCACTATCATAAATGTCATTATTTTTACTTAATGATGCATCTCAAAGAAACTACTAAGTGTGCACATTACTTTGTTAGTGTACATTAGTGCATATTAGAAAGTAGAGAATAATCTAACCAGTCTTCCTTAAATTTAGAAGTTTTGTATTTAGAAAACCTTGCAGTAATCAGAACTTAGACATGCAAGCTATAACATTTATTGTACCATACTGTATTTTGCTCCATCTTAACACAGTTCTGCAACAGTCAGCAAAGAACCTATTCAGAAATCTTCCCAGTTACAAATTTTCCAAAGGAAATTCATTTTCCAGGGTCATTTAAAAAATATATTTCACTCCAAGCTGTTAGAGGAGTTTTTTTTTCTTTGAACTGATTTCACTCTTTGTTCTCCAGCAGGGAGCCCACTTGCAAAGAGTATTTCCAAGACTCGCTATTCACATGCGAGATCCCAGCAACACTGCAGAACCCACCCCTGAAGATGTGTGATACTGAATCCTTTCCCCGGCAGACTGACCTAACCTCCATAAACGTGTCATTAAAAGCAAACTACTTCCATCCCCGATCTTGCAGTCTGCACACTGAGAGAGCATTAATCTTGAAGGCTCTCCATTTTATTGTCTGGGAATATTTGAGCAGTTCCAATTTGCAGCAACACTTAAGTGACTATGGAAGATGTGAACATAGCTTAAGTGATCGCTCAAGTGCTAAGACTATTTTTTTTTCTCATTCTGCAGCCAATTCTAAGACCCTTTTAGCTGACTGAAAATACAGTTGTCCCCTGGGATTTAGAATTATACCACATGCCGTAGATGCAGCTAAAAATGCCTTAGCTGCTGGACCACAATGTCATACAAAGCACACGCCGGTTCCCTGAACCACTGCTCAACCCTTAGACAGGCCATTTCTTTTTCTAACCACGATAACTGACTGTGGGTAGTGAGTGATTCAAGTGGAGAGTAGCAAACACTGTGTCACAGCAGCGAGAAAAGCTAAATCTGTTCATACCATGGCTGAATTTGTCCCTTTCTGCTATCAGCCAAGGGTGACAGATGAAACATTGTGTTAACCTGATGTAATTAAAAGATAGACCTGGGGGGAGACAGGACAAGCGACAGCTGTCAAAACATAGTTCAGGCACAATATTTAAGTGTCTCTTATCAGTGTTTATTCATACAAAGGTTGTACTAATAGAGAAGAGCTTGTGTACAGCTGCACATGCATGTCTGTACTTGGGATGACACGCAGCCCTTGCAGGCTTCTCGCAGAGCTGTGCAACACTTTGGTGCTGATTGTTGATACACCAGCTCAGTACTTTGTATCTAAGCCTACCTCTAGACAGTGTTTTACATTTGCAGTGTTATGCACCACAGAAGTGGAGCCCAGAGATTCCTTGCTCAGTGATCCTTGCTCAGTTTCTCCACCCCAGTGATACCCAGTGGGCTTAACTCAGCAGAAATTGTCCCTCTGGATACCTTCAGCTTAGGCAATTTCTGGCTCGACGGTGCTGCCTTTGTAGTTAAATACAAGTACTACAAATGAAGAGTGTTTGGCTAGATTTTACTCTCTGTAGGAGGGATTGTCAGGGAAACCACTGCTCTGTCTTAAAATTGTAGCCTGGCTGATTCCTTGGCAGCCTTCAATTGGCAGGATTCAACCCAGTTTCTCTGAGCACAGTTTCTTAAGGAGTACTGCAAGATTCTTCCACACTTCAGTCTGAAGAGGCAAATTCTAGTGTCTGAGCCATTTGTCTGGCTCTAGTCACAGGGAATGCTTCCAGGTACCCTATATAGCCCTATACAGGGAAGCTATATGTGATCCGCTTGCAAAACGCATGTGGCTTAGCAACCACAGGTTTGCCATTTCTGTTACAGTACTACTCTGTCACAAAAAAAAAGAGCCAAAGGTCATCCTTAGAGAGATTAAGCTAAATGTCATCATACTAAGCTACATAAATAGATTAAAATAAATTTACAGAACAAGAAACTTCTGCTCCATGAAGTGCTGGTAAGGCATGGTCTGGATTACAGCATCCAGTTTTGGTAGCCCACTTCAAGGAAGAGATCTAGAGAAAATGTGCACCAGGGCATGATCAAAGGGATGGGAGAGATTTAATCTGGAAAACAGAAGGCAGAGGGGAAACTGTAAGCTTCATGTACACAAAATGCTGCTGCAAGCAGGGAACTGGCACTTCCCAATGCCTGTTGCAATAGGACAGAATTAATGGCTTTGATTGCACAAGGGAGATGCTAATTTGACATTAGGAAAGCTTTCTAGTGGTAGGTTAGTTTAGCAGTCAAAGACTGCCCGGGGAGGCTGTGGAGTCTCCATCAGCAGAGGTTTTTAAGAAGAGATTAGACAATCATCTGGTCAGAACAGTTATAGGGGGAGTGGATTCAAGGAGCTCTCATAATCTCTTCTGATCCTATTTTTACAGTCCTTTACAGTTTGGTTTAGCTCCAACTATGTCTATTTTAGACTCTTGCTGGCACAGATGACATTCGAGAAAAGTGATGGGTAAAACACCTCAAAATGCATGTTTCTGCATTTGCTTTGCATACTACTGTGATCACTGAAACCCCGCAAACTTTAATTTGTTAATCCATTGAAACAGTGCTTTTCGTTTCAAAATCTGTGAGTTTGTAGCAGAAGAAGGGATGGATGTTAGGCATGATGGGACCTTAATCCTGGAAGGTCCTGAGTGGTTTCCCTTTGATTTTGTGATCACAATAAGGTTTAGACACACACACACACAAGTGTAATACAGAAGGAATTAACGATATGCTTCTGTAGCACAAAACGTTCATTTGAGCACACACCATTCATGGTTTTCCTCACAAAGATCTCAGCTCCATAAGCCTCACTTGTGCAGGTAATCCCTTTAAAGCCAAAGGTACAGAACCAACAAAGGAAACAGCACAGCTCATGAAAACAGGAGTCAGGACTATGAGATTTGCGAGGCCAAGGCACCAGTTCATACCAGTAAACTACTGCTCTTGCATGACACCTTTGTAACTACTGGCAGCTAGAAAAAGGAAGATGTTATCTGGAAGGAAAATCAGAGATTAGTCAAAATTTATTTTCCTCCTGCCAATGAAAACACCAACACAGGAGGCCAGATTTTAAAAAAAGAACATGTGTCAATATGCGGATATGCATGTGTTCTCTTTTAACTCTGGGTGTTCCCCGCTGCTGTATGCAATTTAAAGATCTGTTGCCATCAATAACTTCTGTATCCAGTCTTGCTTGCGCTTCATTGTTACATCTTACTGTTCCTATTTGCAAGGACAATTTAACATTTTCATACGTATTTTTTTTAAGGGAAGCCCCTGCTGTACTTTTTCCCTAGTGTTTTATTTTCTCCTGAACTTTTGACCTAACTATAAACAGATTTCAGATTACCATATTTAATGCATATATCAAGGCAAAGTCTCATCCGAACCTTCCTCATCATCCCTTTCCCACACCTCTCCCCCTAGGCTTCACATTAGATTTCAGGATTTAAATTTTTGTACATCACGATAGAATGTGAGTCACCCCTTGGAAACTCTTCTTGCAGTGGCATAGGAGTTTTAGTGGCAGTGTGATGTTCCTTCGCAAAGCACAGTGGCCTGGGAATCTCCATTCTATGATTCCCGTTTGCCTATGCAGCACACATTTCAGTACACATTGCATGCTGAGCAAGGGATCTTCTGGTCTTAAAGTATCATTCCCACTTACAGCTGTGGGCATTAAATGAAATTAGCAGGTGGCAGGTTCAAAGCAAACAAGAGATTCTTGATGACACAATACGTGGTTAAGCTGCAAAACATCTCAGCACAGGAGTACATGTAAAAATGTATGCATGTTCAAAAAAGGGCAAATTCAGAATGAAAGATGTGTTAAAGACTCTTGAATACAAAGATACTGCCACTGTCTTGGGAAGTCCCTGAGCCAAATATCCCTCAATCTTGTGAGTGTATTCTGAGGAGTGATTGCTACAGGCTTGCTCTGTTCTTACACTTCTCTCCAGGCTTCCTCATTTGGCTGTCACTGGCGAGAGGACGGTGGTTAGGTAAACCTTTCTTCAGACCCTAGAAGACTCTTTGCATTTTCTTACATGGAATTCCCCGTAGGTGATATGGGATGGACTCTGCCCTATACTTTCTAGTTTCACGCTGGCAGGTGGCTTTCAGCTACAACGCTGACAATATAATGCAGACCTCAGCAAATCCCAGGTATCAAGCACGGGAGTTATTCTTTGCTGACAGTGCAGCCTCTCATGTGCTCGCAGCACAGAGCCACATCTTGCTCAGAGACCCCCATAGTGCAGCCAGCCAGCTTCAAGGGCAATGGCTGTGCTGAGTGGCTCCATCTGGCATGGGGGGTTCTGGAGCTGCAGAGACACCAGGATGCTGCATTGCAGGACAGGAAGTATCTTGGCAGGGGACACTGCTCAGGAAAGGCACATAGCGGTCAAAGGCATGCTCCCAGCTGCAGCCTAGCGCATGTCCTCACACTATCATATAATCCAGTGTGACTATTCTGGGACTCCTGAGGCCCAGAATCTGTGCCTCAGTTTCTCCTGAAAGTAATGTAGACACAAATAATTAGTGATATCACCTCTTCAGCTTGATACACTTTCGAAGACTCAGAAAACAACCAAAAAACTCTTTTCATGGCAACTACCCTGTTGCTAATCCAAAGCTGAGGCTGTTGAAATCTGTGGGTGATTTTGCCCTGGTTCTAGAAATGCTGCGATTCCTACTAATCCAAACCACATCCCTTCACTCAATGTCAAGCACAGACCAAGCATGGTGAGTAGAAAGAACCAAGAGAAGAAGGTCTCCACTAAAGAAACCAGCAAACTATTCCTTCAGCAAGCTGCAACAGGCCTGCCTCACACAGTGTAACTGCAAACAGACTGGTCTCTCCAGACCTGTTTGAAACACACTGCAGGGAAAATTTTAGTCCCCTCAATTAGACAGCTGCCTACCCTGCTGGTTCTTTATTTTCTCTCCTGCCCTCTCCTCTCTTCCATAATGAACACTGTGGAATAAAAAGTGGAGCCAAAGCAAACATCAACTTAGACCAAGAGTTCAACACAGAAGTGTTGAAAGTGAGGCTCCTAGATTTACAAGCAAACACCTACCAGGTTTTCAAAAGTACTGCTGGGATGACTGCTGCCTTAGCCTATAAACAAGGAACAATCGCACACCATCAGAGTTGCAAACCCATCTCTGAGGTGAGGAACCTGGTCCCTATCGCTGGGGCTATGCTGCATCACCTCCTTGGGAGGTCAACAGCAGGCACCCACCTCATGAGCATCTGATGGCTTTTACTAGACAATATATACAAGTCCCAAATTGTTAATGCCAGAGGTGAAAGTCCATGAGAACAGTTAAAGTAAGCCTCCGTTCCAAAGTTCATGACATAAGTTGCCTTTATCATGTTAGGGGAATTCATTAGCCGTATTATTCTGGGGACACTGTGTCAGATTGTGTTCAGCCTCAGAGCGCTGAGCCCTAGTCAAAGTATGCTATTTGGAAAAGCCAATTTCAAAACATTTCCTAAAGAACAAACTCCTGTTTGTGCATATTTGCCCAAACAGACTTAAAATGAATTCCCAAGTCTTTGCAGACTTCATACAATTAATCAATTTCTCATGATCAGTCTGGGGAGATGCTGGGGAAGGCTCATGGTACTTTCATGTTTTCTCATTAAAAAACACCCATTGTTACATTAATAAGACAAGAGCATCTCAGCGGGACATAGAGCTATGTGACATTTCAATGCTTTTGAAGAAAATGCACAGAAAGGAAGTGAACCCCAGCAGCTACAGCCAGCAAGAAAACAAGTAAATGAGTTTCTGGTGCAGAGAACAAAGAGGTAGGGAGTCAGGAATGGATAAGGACAGTGGAGATGTGACAGAAAAAGGGAAATCATTCTGCCTGGGAGCCTCATTACTATCAACAGACTTGAAAGAAAGAAAGACTTCAGAGGTCAGACTGTTCTGATGTGTCCACCTCACTTAGGCTAGCATAAAAGGCACCAAAATCCACTGTCCTGTTCCCTCCAGTGTATCACACCCTGTCCTGAGCCCCAGTCTGAAAGCGTTAAACAAACTGGTTACATTTATTGAGTGCATGTATTACACCCAGTTTATTTTTCAAGTTTTCCCTTCAGAGTAGCCCTGCAGAGCAGGACAAAGATGCAGGAAACCATGTCTCATGATAGGACTCTAGGAACCAGTACTCCACTTGCAGTAAAGCCAACGTATCTCTTTTTTTTTGCAGTCATGCCTCTCTGAGCTCATCCATCTTCATGTGATCATCCTTCCCTTCTTTTAAGTAAACTTCATCTGAGACCATGAAGACCATCCCTTCATAGCTATCAGCAGTAAATCCCTCTCTTTGATGCTACTGCCATGTTGATCAGCACTTCTCCACTGGGAGCACCAGTTAAGCCCCACCAGACTGAGGGAGTAAAAAGCATCTGCAAATACAGGCTACAAATCTAAACACTGACTCCCCTGCTCCGGAGCATGAGCAGCTGCTGCCAGCAAAAGCAAATAAATGCATGCTTTACAGAAATATTTACTAGTAGTGACAAATTGTTTTTAAAAAGAAGGGTTTTTTCCTAGCTGTTCAAGATTGCCTCTCCATGAGCCCCATAGTTTGAGATACAAGTTCAGTGTGTATCTGGCCTAGGGCATTCCTCACCACACTGAACTGGCTCCACCTTTATTATAAGGGGTCTCCCTTTAGGAAGAGGAAAGCATAAGCCTTTTATGTACTCACCTCAATAGTTTTCACTTATTCTTGTGTGCTTGACAGCCATTCTTCCAAGTAGCCTCCATACTTTGTTAACATACTGCGTATATTAATCCCATTTTACAGTTTGCTGAACTCTCCCTCTACCCCTTCAATTTGACCAAGCAATTAAACTTTTATTGTCAAAGGTAGAGAAACATCTTAACATACTATATTTTCCAAGTCCTCAGGCCGTTTAGATATATTTGCATATTTTTCAGCATGTAACTTTATGAGGGAGTTCTCATAAAACACATCATATTCTTGCTTTTTTAAAAACCTTGGGGGGTTTCACAGTGTAGGAATAAAATACTCTCACAGAGATGCCACATAGCATAACTAAAGCTTCCCATTTATTGTACTGCTTTGGAAATTTGCAGTCAGCAAACCAGACAATATCTGTTTTAGCTGTCTTAGAAATACTGAAGTTTATACATTTCCAAAACATTTTCCTCCTGGTCTAAAAATATCCACATTTAATCTCTGACAAAGGACAGGTTTCTTTTACTTACAGGATTCAGTCAAATTGCCTTTCGTTTCTAAAAAAAAAAAGTTTTAAAAAATCATGCTTCAGTGCTATAATCTTATAATACATATCTCAACGAACAAACTTCAAGATATGTGGATACATTTTTTTCATATGGAGGAAATTAGAAACTGAAATTGCTTGAACCCAGCATGAAAACAAAACAAAACAAAACAAAACAAATTAAAGAAACTGCATTGGTAAAAGGCAAAAATACAAAACTTGTAATTAAAATATCTGGTTTACCCCTTAAAGAAAATCCCTACATAGTTTTGGGACTTGTGACCTTTTAGGGTTGTTTGATTTTCATAAAAATTGAGCATTTTCACTTATCAAATCTTTTCATGAGGAAAACAAGCAATTCCCTGATCAGTTCTTTGAAGTATCTTGGATTATCTATCCATATTTGTCATGTACAAGAAAAGAATAAAAAATATCCCACAGGTGGCTTCTTCCAAACTGACTCTAATATTAGTAGGCAGATGCAAATAATTAATTTATGAGCTGATATTTATTGTCATTTCAAGGTGATTAGGAATGTGTATGTGAAGTAATGGAACTTAGGAGCCTAAATGGAACTTACACTCAGCCCGAAGCACAGCACTCACCTCTAGAAGCCCCGAAGACAATTAGCAGAAAAAAATACCATGAATGGGAGGCATTCTGAAGTAGTATTCCTGTGTCAAAATTAAGTTGTACGAAAATAAATACTGGCTTTTATTCCTGTATGACATTAAGAAACAAAGGGGATTTTTAATACTAAATGCTTCAAGCTGATTGTTGGTATTAAACTGCAAATAAACTTTCAGTAAGAACTCCCACAAATCCAGTATTATATTTGCTACAGAACTGCTGACAGTCATTGGAGCAACAGTTTACAGTACATGATGCTGGTAAACCAGAACTACAGATAATAAAGTAAGCATACTTCCAGCACAACTACAATCTGTAAAAGAATTGTTTAGGTAGTATCTAACTTGTTTTCCTCAGATGCACAATCGGAAAATACTATTTCTTGAGTCAACTCTTAGAGAAAAAGTATTCATGTCTTTCTTCCTCAAAGTTGTGCTAGTAAGGGAATGTTATTCTTAAGAAGGTTATTCTAACAAGATTCTGATTTGCTGGACTGTCACCAGAAATTGTCTATAGATACCAAACATGCCACTAGTTTTGATGAATAATCAAACTAAACAATTCATTGAATTATTTTCTTTCCATTAAAAAAGAAGTTAATTTTTGTGACAGCTGAAGGAAGTTGACAGTCCCTTTTTTTTCTCAATAGATACAATAGGAACACAGCCTCCACACCTTTGGTTAATTGCTTCTATTAATAAGCAGACAGACTGAATGAAGAAATTGTCTACGAGGTTGCCAGGCTGTGGAGGAACCTTTAGTAATTTGGACATTTGAGCTAACACTTCCAAATTGTTTCCCATCTAACACTAAATGGCATTATTTGGATAATAAATTGCAATCCAAACGACACCTCTTGTCCTTCCAGTGCTTTGAGCTTTTTTTTGTGTCCCCCTTCAGATAGTGAAAGCTGCCACCACTTCCTGCAAGGAGCCACACCAAACACCCATTATTCAAATACCCTTGATTTATCCTTGTGGGAATTTGAAATGGCTGCAGAAGTCCAGAACAGAGATATAATGAAGTTTGTTAAAAATAAGGAAGGCGAACACTCCACAATACCACACAACTTGCTCTAGAGAGCAGCACGTCTGGGAGGAGCTCCATTATGTGGATGCTATGAGCTGAAACAGGAGTATGGTGCTGTCCTGGAAAGATAACACAGCAAACAGCGACAGGAAAAACTGGGCACAAAAACATATTGCTCTCAACTGCTATGTGCTGAGAGTACTGCCTACCACTAAACTGCACTCTTCCAAAGAAATGTTTTATGGTTATTTCCCTATCTTTGTTCTTTGTTTTATTTTTTAACTTTTGACACATGGGAAGTTTGCACTACCCACTGCCAGTTTCAAGAGCCATCTAGTTTACATTTTGAGCCAGGCTTTCTATGTGTATCTGCCTGACCTCCACAATTTAAACAAAATTTGACAGAGATGCTGATAAACAAAACAAAACAGGCCACTGGTAAGGGAGAAAGACCACCAGGAGTGCAATGACTGAGGGAAAGGACATGTTAATGGGAACCAAGGAAGACACATGGGAAAGTGAGACATCCTTCATGCTCCAACCATGGGAAAGTCTTAATGGCTGCAATTGCAGTTCAGTCATAAGAAACAAATCCAAGGGGCTCCTTTTGGAACCAGACTTCAGTTTATGGTTGCTGGACCTTCACTGTGCCACTGAGGACACATAGCAGGGTTTCCATATAAACACTTTCGCTGAGTCTCCTGATCTCTGCTTGAAGGCTGGAGACAACCTACCAGTAGGACAAGCAGAAAGGGAGGGCACATGGTTACGCTGTTATCCCAGCCTCCTCCCTTCTGTGCTCTGTCCCTCCTTCCTCCTTATGCTTTTCCCTGGGAGTCTTTGGGAGGGTCTGTGCTGCTCAAATTTTAAACTGTACAAAATTCCTTCTTCTCCCAGGTGCATCATGCCACAGTAGCATTACCGCTTTATGTAAATGGATGTAGAATATTTTTAAAGTCAATATTTATATTAATATTCAATATTAAACACCTGATCAGTCAGACTCCTTGCAGGAAAAGATTTTAGTACATAGTATTCGGTGCCGCTTAACAGTTCTCTGCTCTTCTGTTGAGCTCACCAGACTGTCAAGGTAGCAAATCCCTCCTAATGAGATCCAAAATGGAAAACTGGATGGTCCTGTCAGACCAGAGGAACAGAGGAGCACCTCTACATCCTCTGAGTATGTGAGATGAAAAATCAAAACACCAGATATGTCCTGTTGTCCCAAAATGAATGGAAAGGCTTTTCTTCATTCTCAGAACCTCCACTAAAGGAAATTACTGCAATTGTCTCAATATAAACAAGCAGTTTCATGGGCAGCAAAGCTAATCAAACCTATTTTACTATGAGCTGTGTTTTGTAGTTGGATTTGCTGACATTTAATAGGATGGCAAAGCAGCTTATACAATCTTTTGCCATTAGGGCATTAGACTGTTTTTCTTCTAAGTGTACTCTCTGGTGTCTAAAACAGTACAAATATGAACTGCAGTTTTTTCTTGTGGAAATACTAATAAGGGCTCTCTCTCCCCTCCTAATTGGCTTTCTCCTAAAGCTTGTAGTATTCTAACACCTGTGAGATCAATGCCCTCCTGTCAGCCGGCCTGAACCTGTTGGTCCATCTCAGAAGTTGCTCACAGGGCAGATGGGCATGATTCCAAAAACTTTTTTGACTTAAAAAAGTGCTGTAAGAGGACAAAACAGCTCTGTTCAATTTTACAGCTTCATTGAGAAGTAGAAGATGCTCTTGTATCCCTTCGCGCTGCACTCAGAGAGATGTAAAAAATTCCTACACTGAACTTTCTCCTGAATGAAGAGGAAGGGAGGAAGCATATGATAAAGGTACGCAGCACCAGAAACATTTTCAAAACTCATTCGGAGAAAACAGCATGACACAGCATTCATGTTCCCAAATGAGAAATCTCACTATTTTTTTCTACAGCCACACCATCAGTGGGATTATTGGTTGTGTTTTGTGGCTGCTGAGACAGCAAGGAGCCTGAACTGGCAAACCAGCTGATGGAGTAAAAAAAACCCCAAACACCGTCCTCCTCCCCGCCCAAAATCACTAGACTTTTACAGCAGGATTGAATTGTTATTTCTCAATTAACTGAACAGGACTTGCAATTTCTGTCATTTGGCTGACTTTTTCCTTGCTAACAGGCATCCATCTTTGCTTTTACTTAAACAGTTCCTTCCCTGGCTGAAAGGGCAGGAACAATTTCTTTGTAGTCACTCTGTTCTTCAAAAGCTTGCAAGTGTAATAAAAATTGAACCCTAAATAGGCAGTATTGAATGGATTGGCAGAAGCTCTCCATAGTGCAGTACAGTAAATCAATATTTACTGTGTGACTGATGCCCCAGAATTGTGGAAAACTAAAAAAGTATTGTATGAACTTTCTGATAGCTGTATGTATAGCTACAGACTTTTTGTCTACAGAGCTAGAAAATCAAGATAAATATCCACTTCCTTCACAGATTTAAGACAGTGAGAACCAGTTAATGTATATCCTCTGTACCAAAATAGGGAAGATAATAAGTCCTTTGAGGTTTCACATCCTCACCTCATAAGAAAAAGTGTGGAATATTTGACTAGGTTCATAGGCCTCTGCCAATAGCACCTACTGGTTTGAGGACAGTCAGTCTCTACGAACAGGAATGAACTCACAACCACTGTGCACAGTGCTCTGTGATGTTGGCCTTTGAAGAGCCCTGGTGAAAGGCAGGGGACTGACTGTAAAGCTATGGATGCTTAAAAGAAGGAGAGGTTACTCCTAAATGTTTCTGTTCTGAAGAGGTAATGATTTGGTTTATGAGTCCTGAAAAGTCACAAGCAATACCATTGCTTTAACTTGTGGTCTCTATGACAAAATCAGACTTCTCAAGGTAGTCAGGGCACATGACCACAACACACACTGGGAGCAGAGGGCAGAGATGCTGGAGAGAGAGCAGAATCCTCACATGCTCTATATCCAGATGCAGTGCAAGCATGTCAGCTCTGCAAAATAATTTTCTGCAACTTAGAGCCTTGTTGCAATACAAAGATTGTGCTGTTTCTCTTTCCAGAGCTATAATCTGCACATGGACAAGCACAGAGCAGATAATACCAATTCAGGTCATTTACAGCTTTAGCTCCACGCCATACTCCATTGCATTGTAGAGATGCGTCCTCTGACAACTGCAGACAGGCTCAGCCTGGGACTGCACAGTGGGGAGAGAACAGCAGGACTATCCAGCAAGGGAGACATCTTCCTTAGTTAGGGTACAGCTGGGACAACTGGGAAGTCAGAGATGCAGGTAACTTAGAAACTACAACATGTATCATTACACCCATGAAGGTGAATGGATTGTTTCCTCCTCTCCTGCATGATTGCTTCAGTCTTGAAACATGATTAAAATGTGAACTGAACACAACACTGAGCAGGACTGAATTAAGAAGAAAGGCAAGGTTGTCTTTGAGACCCTTTCTCTGAACCCACTCATTCAAAATGTTCAAAGGGAAAAGGTGACCTTTTTTTTTTTTTACCCACACCATTCTCTTGTGTGATTCTAGGCAGCCTGGGGAAGCTACCTTACACATCTTAGGGACTTAATGCATCTCCCTGCACTGGGGACTTTTCTACAAACATTTTTCTCCAAACCAAACTGACTGAAAAAACACTGGTTTTATAACACCCAAACAAACATAAACCTTGCTGTCATGAACCACCAGCAAGTTAGTCCAGAAACTACAATATTAAAGAATATATGCTACTATAGTCAGAGACAGAGAGTAAAGTGGTTAGCTAAAATTACAGCTAATAAAATCATTCCCTTTGCAGATATTTTTCTGTATATAGGTGCAACTAAATCTGCTACAATAATGGTATCTTTAGATGATCAGTTCAGCCAAGGTCAGGTTCAGACTGCTTCTAGATTCTACCAGAATTTCCTCTGTGCCCAGTGAACTGATGGAGGTTTTTCTTGTGGATGGCATCTCTTCAGCACAGCAGGCAGGACTGAAGCAGATGTGCAGAGAGTATAAATAAAATAAGGGGGGCAGGGAGAAAACTGTAGGCACTATGAGACACATTCCTCTTGCAAAATTAAACAGGATTTTTATTTTCCTGGATTTTCCTGATATTCCTCTTGGACTGTTGAGACGTGAGACAGGTCACTCCTATCAGACATAAGCCTATCTATGGGAAGGACACCACAGGAAATATTGTACTTCTGCACCAGTACAATCCCATGCATGTCACAAAGGTATCATAGAGCAGAATGTGTCCCACAGACATCCATCTCTTTTGGGATGAAATGTAATTTCATTACTTCCCCTCACCACTGCAAATTATGTGTGCTGAATTAACTGCAGCACTTGCCTTTAGTTTGTTATAGCCAACCTCAAAATAAATATACTTTTCCACTGAACAGAAGTGGATTCTGCCCAGGGAAGTGGTTGAGTCACCATCTCTGGAGGTATTTAGAAGACATGTAGACGTGGCACTTAGAGACATGGTTTAGTGGTGGACTTGGCAGTGTTAGGTTTACAGTTGGACTTGATGATCTTAAAAGTATTCTCCAACCTAAATGATTCTAGGATTCTATGAAAGCTACAATTACAGAAGATGAACAAACTCTCCTGAATAAGCAGCATCTAATTCTTTCACAGTTGTACATGCAGTTTTACAGGTTTGGATTTAATTTCCCATTTGGTCACACCAAAAATACCATCACAGCATTCAGTGGAATTCACAGGACTCTCCACTAGTGGTAAATTGTATAATAGTTCAGGGAATCAGTCCCACATGCTCAAGTGCTACTGACAAATAGCAGTACGAACACAGTGATCTGCCAGGTCTCACTGGAGAGCCAGTGAGGATACAGGTGATCAGGATGAGCAGAGACCACACTGAAAAAAACAGTGTGGCCTGAGAGAAAAACCACAATGAGGAAGAGTGTTTCCATTCCCGCCAACACAGGTTCCAGTGATCTGCAATTTTAAAGATGGTCTTTACTTTCTGGAAAAATTGAAACTTGGAACTTTCTGCAGACTAGGACTGTACATCAACTACAAGTAAGTTTAAAACAAAAAACACTCAGCTAGCCAGAGCAGACAACTTCACCCAACAATTCCCAAGTCTCTTTAACAAGCTGCAGTCAAAACTAATTGTATGGATAAGTGCACAATCAGATTTAAGGTCTTGGAAGTGACGGAAAATCCATCAAGATTGCTATGTCTCAGGAGCTAATTACCATCCTATTAAAAAATTTGGCACTCTAGTTCCAATATGAGTTGGTCTAATTCCCCTATTAGAGCTCATTAAAACCGTCCTGCTACAAATCTTCCTGTGTGTATTAAGAATTATTAAGTCACCTCAAGTCACCTGAATGGGTGAATTTGAGAGCTTACCTTTTATTCTGGGGGACTTAATGAGTTTTCTATATCGCTGTTCTCTCATCTCTCTTATCCTAAGTGTATTAACACCAGCACAGGACAAAAAAGCCCAGTAACAGGCGCACTAATGCTGCATAATGGCAGAACGTGCTTCTCCATCCCTGCTCTCAATCCTCTCTGCTACACTGCCAAGGACTGGGCTAGCTACTCAGCCTTAGTGTAAAACCAGGAGTACATGTTCAACCAATTATCCCTCAACCCCTGGCCCTCCTCCATCCTTTCTGAAGCTTTCTTTCTCAAGACAAAGCCTCCACTGTGTAAGTAGGATCTACTTCTTTTTGCTTCTGAAACATGCAGCCTTTTATTTGGCACACATAAATGCACCTAGTTCATAATGCAATACAGGCTGCTCTTCTTAAATAACCTACCTTGCTTATTTTTATCATTCCATCAGTTTTTATCATCTGCAAACTTCCATGCAACAGCCTTCTATTTTCTTCATGCTACAGACAAAACCTAATCCTCTAGATGAGATATTAATACTTTCTCAGCCTCAAAAAACTGCAGGCAAAACTTGTACCCTTTCTACACAAAAGATGGCCAGCAGCTGAAAGGAAATTAGAATTTCTATTGACACAGACGTGCCACAATCAACAGAATCATAGAATCATAGAATAGTTTTAAAAGGTCATCTAGTCCAAGCCCCCTGCAAGGAGCAGGGACAAAGACATCAATTCCACAAAGATATCAAACACAGTACAGAAGGCTGTTCCTCCATTCACCCCTCATAGCTCATTTGAATTTATATAACTTTTAAAGAAACAACTGCAGCCTTACAGTTTTTCCTTTGACTAAGGACACTACAAAACACGATGTTTAGTGGCTACAAAGTGCAATAAGCACATAAAATTAATAGTTGATTTTAATTATAAAGAGTTAATGTTCTGGAGCTATGCATTGTCTGCTATTTACTAGGACATAGGACCATCTAGAAGGGAGGTAAGGGGAGAAAAATAACTATCATCTTTATTATGGACAATGCCCTGAAATAGCTTTTCTGTAAGTGCAGAAAGAAAAAAAAAAAAGAGGATTTTTACTATTTCTGATATGGTTTTGTTGTTGTTGGAGATTGGGTTTTTGTTTGCTTGTTTGTTTGTTTTAATTAAACTACACTTAGCAAATCCTTTTGGCAAAAAGTTCCACAGGAGAGTCAAAGTTGGTCTTCTACAATCTGTGTATTTTTATAATAGAAAAATAAACACAGACATAGAGAATTTATTGTCTCTCTGCCATTATTTGAAGTGTATCTTGCCACCAATTCTCTTTCAAACTATGTTCCATGACACTGGAGGAGTACATTGAAATAGACTGGTCATCTTTAACAAAAAGCTTCACTGATTTGTGTTCTTGCACTCTTGCATTTCTCTCTCAATTTCAATGTTTCAAGCTATTTTTCTGAAGTCTAGCTCTCTCCAGACAGTTATTTCCTTTACCTGCCTCCTAAATAATTCTTCTCCAGTGTCAAAGACAGTACTCTCTTTTCTAGACAGTTCTAGACTTTTTTTTTTTTTTTAGCAACTTAGCCACTCTGTTCTCAGATTCCTTCAGAATCGGACCAATACTGTCGTTCCTAGCGACTGGTTGCTTTCCAGTTTTCCTATGCACTCCAGTATATGTTCTTGTTCAACACATTCATACACTGGTGCAGCTTCAGGGCAGAGTAGGAGGCAGCACAACAGCTCAGATGTCCCCAGCTGCATGACCCTAAGTGCCCATTGTGCCAGACTGGTAATGGCAATGAGAGACAGAAGTTGGGATACAATCTTGTGGGACATCTGTCCCTCCATCTCATAGGACAAAATATACAGAAGAGAGGTTCTTCCAGTTCTACATGAATAAAAGGCAGGGAATAGAAGAGGATGTTCTGCCATCCTATCAGAATACAGTGAGCCAAACTTTCTGCTCCGTTTCACTCTGGAGGCCACATTCTGCCTCTTATTTTTGGCTCTAGTGAGGCGGTAAAGTGCATAGGCTGTTATGAGGCATAAGAGAAGGAAGCAATTTTTAATCTGACTCTGTGTGAAAGGAAGAAAAATTACACAAAGACAAACGGTTAAGTGTTTTTATAGACCAGAACCCCTGAAGACCTACCCCAGCGGAAGATTAAGGAGCAGAAACAAGGCTGAAAATGAAATCTGACACCAAAAATAGTTTGTGTGGTTGTTTTCATTTCAGTGTGCATCACTGCAAAGACAGAGAGAAGTCAAAGAAACCAACTTTTCACACACAACAATTCTTCACCACATGCATCCAGTGCACCATAAACTGTAATTGTGGAATAAATAATAATTTACAGCTTTGTTTGTTTCTAAGCACAAGAAGTTCTCTCTACTTGTACCCTCTCCCTTGCCTTTCTCCTGCTGTTGTTTGGAGATGTAGTGCAAAAGCAATTGAACACAATAAGCATCAAAGGAATAAGAAGTCAGAGTTCAGCAGCTCCTACAAGATAATTAGTGCATCACACTTGCTAGAGACTAAGATCAGAGAATAAAAAAAAAAATCCAAAACTATAGTTTTGAAATGGTAAGTAATTCAGGAAAAGCTACTTTGTGGAGATTGAGAACCATTTGGAAAAACTTCCTCCCATGGGTTTTATTACATGTGTTTGAGTTCAGCATCTTACTGAGAATCCTTTATGATAAGAAGTCACTACCTACAACAAACATTAAGATACTTCTAAAACTTCAGCTACAAAATTTAAGACTGCACTTTCCAGTAAGGAAAATACAGCACTTCAGTAAGTTTTTACAATGCAAGGGGTGGAAGACTGTTTACATTGCGGCATTGAGCTTGTGCATTATTTTTAACCTCTTTAAGTATGTGCAATACTTAGGGATTATCCTGACAAAACAGCAAAAGCCTCCGTAACGCCTACAGATTTCCATTTAATTATTCTTGATATCCATAAAACCAAATTGAATAATGAGCATTGTTCACCACTCTGTGATCTGTGCGGGGTTCAGTCCAATTTATATGCCATTGTGAATTACTGACACACTGTAACACAAATTTTCTGCGTATGATAAAGATAAAACACAACATGTAATTTGCTGACTCATTCTCAAAAACCAATGAATCTTCTTAAATGCTGTCTGCTTTGGAGAAAAAGTGATGGAGGAAAGAGAACGTACATCATAATGAAGTTATTCAAGTATTAATGCCACCATTATGAAAAAATGTGGTCAAAATGTATTGCCCAATGCACACATCTGCAGGAAAGTAGACCTGCAGCTATGAAACTTGACAGGCTAGAGACACTGTCACAACGTTAAAAAATTCTATAAATTCTGGGAAATCATCTAGAATCTGCATTGCTGGCTCAGTCCTGACCTGCAGCCCACAGACTCTGTACACTTCACGTCTTGGCTGAAAAAATAAAACTCTTAATTAGAAAATGAACTTCCCTGGATAAGCAAGAAAGGTTTAAAGGAATTTCTTATCCCAAGAGGAAGAAGGAACTGAATTTAATGCCCCTTCACTGAGGAGAGACAAATAGAAGAGTGGCTTTCAGACAGGCTTAGGGCCTTCCATGCAGTTTGTTCATTATTTTGAGGATCAGCTCCTGCATTGTCAATACTAGGAAGTGGGGTAGATGTAAGAGGATGCAAGATCTACAGGCTGAGGATCGCTAAGAATATGACGTATGGAGTGGAGAGCACCGAAGTCATTTCCATTTTACTTCACTCGATTGTATGATATGACTATTTGTGTTCTTTCCCTTAAACATTCATTTTCCACTTCAGCAAAACCTTCCAGCATTCTGAACTGTAATACTCATAAGTAGATGATTATATTCAGCAAATTATGAAAGTTTTCCCTACTGACAAGATAATCCTCATCAAATTTTCCTTATGGATTCCACAAGCCAACTTAGATGTCACATTTAAGTCAGATTTCTTAAGGCAAAGGGAAACCTTTCAATCTCCCAACATTTCCATCATGCATCATCATAGCAAAGCAATTTGAGCCACACACTGCGAACAACAGTTATATTAATTTAGGAATTTACTTAAACTGGTAAACAATGTATTTTTAACTGTAAACAGACATCTGTTTTGATACTGACAACTATTCATTAGCCCTGGTGTTTGCCAACGTCGTGCAGCAGATGTTATTTTCTTGTTGTATATTTTCATAAGATGTGGTCATTGCTTAAGCGACATTCTAACAAGGACTCAGAATTAAATGGAACTCGTTAAATGAAAAATGGAATGTTATTCTCCACTGTGAATTAATTACAATGACACATTGAAGTGAAAAGAAATAATTCATGTTCTGCAAATAGCTGCAAAATTATTGTAATGTTAACATTTGGCTGATCTTTATGCACAAGTGGAAATAAGACTATACGGAAATGCTTGTAACCGTGTCTCTGAGCATTCTTTTATAACATAGATGTGTGCATAAACAATGTATATTTGACAGAAGCACATATATACATGCATAAGCACAGTCAGGTATTTAAATTCTGGAATTTTGTCCAAGCCAATGTATTCAGTGGGAAAGGACAAAATAACTTGAATAGAGTCAATCTCTATCTTTTCTCAGTCTCTCTAAACTGAAATGCAGCCCAATGTGTTAAAGAAACTTCCCAAATTTCAGATACTTTACTTCCCATTTCTCTTCTGATATAAAAAATGGTGAGACGTAACAAAGAAAGTTGTCCTCACACTATTTCAGCTTAACAGAAAAGGATGGTAAACCTATGTAAGATATCTCCCCAGATTTGAGTGGTTCATATATCTATCTGGTAACAATCTGAAGTGTTGGATGTTCATGTGAACTGAATTTTAAATCCCTGAAGGTTCACCCATCACCACCTTACAGTCTGCAGGAACAAGAATGCTATTTACTTTATATTCTGTTTTTCTTATCTTTCTTTTTTTTCCAACTTTACAACTTGTGAAAGGTCCAAAATTACTGTAACTGGAGACTAGACTGGATAAAAAGATGTTCTCTTTATCACCAGAAAAACTGCCCTACCTTGTCCTCTCAACAAAACCTAAGTCTGAAACTTAACACCAGCTGTCAGATTCTGACTATTAACATGTCTTCCATCATTGTGCATTTCATAAAAATGCTATGGTCCAGTTTGAAACTCCCTGTTCAGCATTCAAGCAACACAGAATATGTAAAGAATTCTACAGCTAAGGACAAGACAAAGCTTGTAGGTCAATGTAACTTCTTTTATGAGACTGACAGGTACAGCTTTTTGAAAAACTTGAATAAACTTTTGGACATGCAATCCCTTCTTGGGGTATGAAATACATAATAGAAGCAGCCTCCTTAAGAACTATGTAACAACAGAGAAAACTGAGAACCATGGCAATTACAACAAAGCACCACAAGACCATTGAAGACACTAAATTTTGCTACTTGAAACTGAGACTACACAAGATAAGGGCAACAGCCAAGTTAAACATGACATCTCTTTCCTAAGAGATCATAGAGACACTGCTATTAGCCCGACAGTTAAAAGCACATGACTAAAAGGCAGCTCATGTCCCAGGCTGTGCAACTATGCTGTTCTGTTACTATCTGTAAAACTGTAGTATCAACTTTCTACCTGTTCCACCAGAGCAGGCTCACACCAATTACATTAATCTGTGTAAATGGCATATAGGACTTCAAAGGAAAGAACTGTAAAGTACAAAGGATTGTATAATGAGTAACACTTGAGAGAAAAGCAGAAAGAGCATGCAATGTTAAGCCCAAAATATCCACAATTATCTGGTGACCAGGTTTTGCCTCCAGCTAGAGTTCTGAACAAAATTTTGGAAGAAAACACTGGAAGCAGAAATCATGGATGACATAACAGGAATGGACCTGAAAATCATTTCAGTTATTGAGGTGAGCAGGTCTTGCTAAAACTGCAAGATCTGAGCCGGGGCAGGTGAGAAGGAGAAGCCTTCCAAGGTCAGCAAGCATATCAGGTGATTTGAAGGACACAGGGGCTCAGACTTGCAAGGGCAGGGGCGGTAGCAAGCCTTCTGTCTCTCACACTGATGGGATGTAACTGCAATCACCCAGAGTTCCCAGCCCTTGAGGCAGGCAGTATGAGTCTGAGATGAAGCCATCTATTGTTTTGATTCCAGTTGCCAAGAAGGAAAGAGTTTCCAGCAGCTTTAGTTATGAGGTAGGAAGCCACAAAAAAATAGCAATGAAAATGTTTTTAAAAATGCAGAAGGCATTTGCAGAGGGCAAATAGGAGTCAAGAGACAACACAACAAGTTAGTAGAAGGACAAGATGCACAATGTATATGCATGCGTGTTTCTGTGCTGTGCAGTACAAACACTTCCCATGTGACTTAGCTATATGACAGAACTTGGCTTACTGTTGATCATCATAATTTGAGTCATCAGTGTCTGGTAGTCTCAGAGGACATTTATTATCATTGTTCAATAGGCATGATGCCTAAATATCATTCCATCCCTTGAAGAATTCTCTGCCAGACTTAAGAAGTACTTCAAATAATGGTATATTCTTTGCATGCAGCTTTGATTGATAAAGGTTTTATAACAGCTCATAGCACCTACTGGAAAGGCTCTGGGACTAGCTTGTGCTGAATAATGGTTAGCTGCGGGCACCAGGATTCTCAGCTTATTCTCTTTAAATAAAACTCCAAAACATTAGGATTAAAGAAGAGTGGGAAAAGCACTAAAGAGCCAGCACTACCAGCAAGGAAAGACTGTCAGAAGTATATTTACGACCCTCCAAGCAGCATTCAGGTTTTTATAACAGTCTTCATAATGAGCTTGCACTTACAGAGCATCTTTCATCCAGAAGGATTCATTTATGGCCTGTATGTGTACCATGGGAATAACTGTCCTCCTGTCTGCCAACTTACACAGCAAAATGCTGTTTACACCTCTGGAGGAAAATGTTGTGCTATGCCAATTGCTACATCATAACCAAAATGGATTAGGAGAGGCAATGCCAAGTGCTACAAGAGTCAAATACAAAACATAATAGGGAATTTGAAAGAAACAGAACGTAAAAATTCAAAACCACGTTCTGATCAGGACACTGAGATTAACAGAGAAACTTCCAAAATGTATCCTGGTATTAGTCATCGAACTTTTGCTTTTAAATCTCCAGTGGACCTTTTGGCCCTCACGTATATTTTCTCAATGTGAACTCATACAGGCTGCTCTCTAAAACATCAGCAACCAGCCAGCTGAGCCTGACAGAGATGTTTCCAAAACGTTCAAGAGTTATGTTACATATAATATATGGTATTCACCGGCTTTTTAATTGTACCGAATATAAAACAAGAAGGATTTAAAATCAAATTACATGAACAAAGAGCATTTATAGAATAACATATTTTAAACGCATTAGGATAATTCTCACTAGGTCAAACTACTCTCTTTAATTCAATTTGTTTCTGATTTAGCCCCACCATCCTTACTTACATAAGTTGTTTTTTCCCATAAAGGTGGAAAAGAACAGGACTGCCCATCGAGATACCAGGAACAAACTCAAGACTCCTGTAAGATAAGAAAGATAACATTATAATGGTATTGACTGAAAAACTGTAATTAAGGCTGGGGTAAATGTGCACTTGTCAGGGTGCAGTGAGACTTTGTGTGAATAGATATAGGCTAAGGCCAGGGCCCTGACAGTGCATAAAGCAGAGACTGAACTCCTCACTGCCACAGGGCAACCAACTTCATGGTAGAATAACGAGGAGGGAAAAAGCTCAAACCCAGTCTGAGCTCCTTTAACTCAGTTTCCAAGAGGGAAAAGTGTTCCACTTTCACTCGGCAAAGGGGAAGCAAAACCACAACAAAGCTTTTCTGGCCTTGAGTCCAAGCAACCCAGGGCTATATCCTTCCAACCAACCAATCGATCTACCTACCTATAAAGGCCCTGCCTTCAGATTAGGAGCTCAGGACAAGAGCACAGTAAGAACCATTCTTGCTATTCTTTCAGCAAAGCACTAATCTATAGCACAATCCAGGTAAATAATGGAACCATTGATTTTTTTCACTTAAGAGTGTGAGTCAGGAGACTTATAACTGAGCCTTAACTGTTCCCCCTGCTCCCACATTTTCTTCCTTTCAAGGTTTCCCTAATTAAAAAGGGACTTTTGTCCCATCATCTCCCAGTGGCTTAACAAGTCAGAGCAGTCAGCTCTTTTTGACACCAGACTGCTCAGGTGATCTTTAGATGGTAATTTCCAAAATGTACTTTCCAACAATTACACTTAATTCCAGGTTAACACAGAGTTAGATTTTTCCCCCTACGAAGTAGGAGTAATACTAAATAGCAAAAAGTTCTCTAGTGCAAAAGTAGATATTTCAAATGAAATTGGAAAGAAGGAGCCTTCCACTGTCCCTAGCAATAGGCCATGATATTGCTGGTCCATGGACCTATTACGACAACTAACAGTGGCAAGACAGAATACAAACCTAAGTGCTTGCAGGATGATGGCCAATCTCTGACACACGGTCATAAGGCAGGGATCCATCCTTTGTTAAATTTTAAATTTTAAATGTATTGCCTTGCTATGGTATTTCTACGTACTTGGTGTTGATCCACTTGCTTCACTCATGAAGGATTTTTACTTTAAAAACACCTGAACTACAAATGGATCCAAGTATCAGTCATGCAGACAAAGTATGTGTTCTGAACAACTAAATAACAAGCTTTTCTTGTGGGAAGAAATGAAAAAAATCCTCAGTTCCTGGCAAGAAGGCAAACCACTGTTCCTAGCAACCAAGACTTCTGAACAACAATCTAAACTGATGAATCAGAATTTGTAATGACAGAAACAGAATTATACACAGCCCTCTACAAGGGTTTATAGGAGAAATTAAACGTAACTACATTACCAGTAACATGACAAATGCAACTAAGCTAGAAAACACATGATAAAAAATAGTAACTAAAGCAAATGGTAACCAGGAAGATGGTTTTATCACTTAAAAAATGAATTTCATCTATCTGATTGCTCAAATTACTTTTTTTTTTTCCCCAGTAATATTGAACTGAATTGGCTATTCAGCAATTTCAATACCATTAACTGCAAATGCTGCAATAGGGTTTTGTTTTTCACATCAGCCAAGAAATGACTGACAGCCATGCCAGAGTCTGTATAGATTTTAGCACAGGAGAGACTGTTTACTCTCTGTGACTTTCCTCATTGTGGCTGGGTAAAACTACAGGTGGCACTAAGAGGAATTTATTTAGCAGGCAGAATTTCTCTCCTTTGTTATTTTCTTGGTAGGAAAAGAAGGGACAGAAAAGTAACTACCAGTGACTGAATTTTCTTGTGAGAATGTGTTTGTTCTTATAACGACAGCAGGGGTACACGATCTCCATTAAACTAACAACTAGGGTGAAGGGGAAGATGTAACAAGAGAAAGGTACAGGCATTTATTTGATTTGATGCAAATGTAGACACATAGCATCAGATTAGTAGAACAGTATCCCATTTCTTTAATTAAACAAACACAGACTTAACAAGATTCACTGGTTGAAAACCAGAGCTAGAAAAATCTAAACAGGAAGAAAAATGCAAATGTTAAATGAAGGTAATTAACTCCTGGTATATTTTAATTGAAATATGTTGGTAGATTCCTCAGCATCCCACTTGGATAGCTTTCTAAAAGATAAACCCTCAAATAACCACAACGTGTTAGGCTTCACACAGAGTAAGTGGGTAATACTTCACGGCATCTGTTATAACACAGATACAAATAGAGGTGCGTAACAGTCTCTTTTGATCCTATTCAGCTTTAACCCAAGCCAAATATACAAAAGAACAAGAAAACAATTTATGGATCCTTGTTCCAACTTCATTTATGCTGATTAGTATCTTATTGGATAATAAAATCTAACTGAAATAATTTCAAGGTATTGCTACTGTAAGTAAGGCTGGAAAAATTGGAAACTTCCTGTTTTACGGAAATTAGATTTGTAGTTATGCTCTCTCTCCATTTCTTCTGACTTAATAACTTTTGAAACTAATAACCAATTTAAAAAAAACAAATGAGACATTAACTGTCTGAGAAATTAAATTCTTGAAGCTGAGGGGCTAGGTGTGTAATTTGCTATTCCTCATTGCCAGCAGGAATCAAGTTACCGACATACCCATGTCTGGAAACTTACTGCAAGAATGTGGTGTCTGGTCCTGGCAAGAAACCAGTCACGTTTCACAGATCTCCTAGATTTTGTTGGAGCACACGGAAACAGATAATCCAAATGAGAAAGTCCATCTGAGTTTGCAAAAGGCCTTTGTAAAGGCCACTCACCTAAGGTTTTTGAAGAGCCAAACTGCCATGAAATAATCTTATTATGGATAAATAATTGCACAAAATACAAGAAAGAAAATGTAGGGGTAAATGGCTATTTTTCACAATGATGAGGTCATCACCAGGTGTCCATCTGGATCTACTCTAGGGGCTATTTTATTCAACTTCATCACAAATCGTATAGAGAAGAGTGGACAGTAAAGTGACAAGGTTTACTGCTGATGCTAAATTATTCAGGATAGAAGAAAACAGAAGCTGAACGGCAAGAGTTACAGACGGACTTCACGACACAGAATGGCTAGCAATAAAATGACAGATACGGGGGGGGGGAACAATGCAATTCATTGCAAATACTCTGAATCACAGCAAACCAGCCTTGGTATAGCTTTGCAACCAAACCTGAATGACAGGGAATGAAGAACTGTACTACCTGCAGATCCAGGCAGTGGGGCAGGACATTGGATCCTTTTGCCCCTTTAAGAAAGACTGAAGTCATTTCACCCAGCAAGAGGTGGGATACACTATAGTGCCTCTTGAAGTGCTTTTCGAGGGCAGACAAAAAGCTTGTTTGCTCACCTCATCTGCTCAGTTGGGATTAAAGGCTTGTGTCTATGCACACAAAGGCGCACAGAAGCGGAAAGACCAGAGTGTCTGAAAATTGGCCACTGGAGGAATCTGGTAGTCTAAGCCAGCTCCCGGAGAGACTGTGAAATCTGTGGGTCGGCTGAGAGGCTCATTTGCATTGATGTGTCTGTGCACAAGGCAACCAGAGACAAAAGGATCTGGGGCCAGCTACTGGATAGACTGACTGGCTATGGCCAGTTCCTGGAGGATCCACAGTGTGCCTGTCTGTGCGTGCGTGCATCTGTGTATGTGCGTGTGTACACAAGAGGGTGTGAGTAACAGCAACCGGAGTGGGGCTGCAAGCCTCAGGGGCTTGTACATCCAGCTGCCAGCAACTGGGGAGAGTAGGAAATCCAGGAGCCAGCTACTGTCTAAGGCCAGCTTCTGGATGGATCCGTGTCGTATGTATGTGTGCATAGGTGTACATATATATAGGTATGTATATTTTCTGTTAAAGGGCTTTCACTCTGATCAGCCAGAGAGGAACAGGATGAATCCATTGCTACTGTTCATGCTTTGTTTTCTGTTGGTGTAGATCTGCATAGCCAATCATTTGTGTATGTATAGATACATGCACTGTGTGTGGGTGTGTGTCTGCTGGGAATACCAGTTCAATGACTACTGGTTGAATTGGAGCAGCCTTTCCTTTCTCAAGCTACCAGCTTCAGCAACTCTTAACAGCCCATGTGATCACTCCATATTTGCCCTCTTCTAGGTGGATGCCAAAGAGACATAACAGCCTTCCTGGAACGTCTTTACACTTGTCCACTAGTATACTTCAGGGCTTACCACTGCATCCTTTATGCATAAAAGCTGTTAATCAAAAAAGGAGCATCTCTGAGGAAAATAAATCTGAAAACTACATTCTTCTAAATATATATATATATATCTCTACAGCTTGTCAGACTGGCTTACCTTTTCTTTGTATTCTCTTAACTATTCACTCCTGTTAACTTCGGAATTTTTTTTTTACCGCATTTAAGGAGATTAGGCCCCAGTGGGAGATAATTTGCTTCACTTTCCTGAGATTTTTGTATTCACTTCACCCTATGGTTTCTCTGATTGAACTGTCTTACAGGAATTACTGCCTGATGCACTTGTTCCAGTATAGCAACTTGTACCAAACACTCTGCCAACTGTGACTCAAAGTAGTACAGAAATTCACTTTTGTTCCTGCCTATGTAAAACAGCAATCACAAGAATGACATTTTCATGACAAAATTGTTACACCTTAAAAAATAGCAATTGAAAAATTCAGCAACATGATCAAATTTATTCTCTATTGCAATGAAGTTCTTCCTTAATTAGAGATTAAGCCATTGACATCTAACACATAGCAGAATTCAGTTGAAATTTGGAATTTGCAGGTATCTATGTCAAAATAACAGATTAACATACTAAATTTACTTTTATCATCCCATAACAAACCAAGCTGGATTTTTTTTTCAGAATGAATGCTTCTTGCTATTTCTACCAAAAATATAAGAATACCATACAAAATGTCATGCAGTTTAAAGGAGATTATTTTCTTTTTGAAGAAGTAGGAGGTGGGAGATTACTGAAAAGAGCAAACAAGCAAGCTGTTTCATTGAGAATGGAAACAATTAAACCTGGTTTCCTATGAATTTATGGTATGGGCTGAACTCTATGTGGCTTGCCTCCAGGCTAATTGAGGATTCTCTTTATGCTGCATAATTCCCCCCAGTCCATTAAAAGGTAGTTCCTCTTATATCTAGACATGTATGTTTTAAAAAATGTATAACACACATTTATTAGATTTTTTACTTTTTTCTCTCTGCCAAACTGTCTGCAATTGCTTAGGAGGTTCAACATGCTATGCTGGTTGTAGTCCTCTATAGAGGACTACATTCTTTGTAGGCTGGCCAGCTTCTGTTTGCAATAGTACATTCAATTTCACAAACATTCTCCAACTTGCATATAGATGGTACTTATAACATTTTATATAATTTGTTTCTTATGTCTCTACTTTCAGGAAATACTTTCAGGAATTTCTTCTGTTCTGGGGAACACAACCATTGATGGAACATAAATGACTTCTACTGCATGATCCACAGACAAATCACTGCTAGAGAGAGTAACGCAGTTTTCATGTAGAGGAGGCCCTGTATGTAGCTAAAGGCTTATCTCTCTGGGAAGTTTAACACTGAAGACTGGCAGGCTGTAGATGCTCAATGCTTATTCTCAGACACCTGATGACGCCACGATTACTGCACAGGCAAAACAAAGTCACATCAGAAATACCATCACTACTATCATTAGATGCCCAGTGGAATAGAACTAGGCCCGCTATCTGTAAGCAGGAGCATCCTCTGCAAGTGAGAACAAGGATAACATAAGGAACACTCTAAAATTAAATCTCTTAAAAAACAAAATGTACTTCCCTATCCTGACATAAGCAAGATGTTCTAGAAACTTGATGTACCAGGAATCAAAAAGACAAGTTCGTTTGGAGAGCAAGAAAAGAGTTTCAACGTAACCATTCTCTCTCCTATGAGGGGAAAAGAAAAAACAAACCTAACACCAGAAAAACCAACGGCTAAACCTGTAACAATATACTGAGCCTTCCTTGAGGCAGAGTGCTGAAATGTAAACTTCTGCTCAATTGACGGTGCAGGTCAGAGATGGTAGATTACACTCTCATTCCTTCCAGCTTCTACTCTAGGGAATGTCATAAAGACTATAAATGACCTCTTTTCTTACCCACTGGTCTGGAAACTTACAGTTAATTAATTTTACCCCATTCAACCTAAAGGTCTAGGACTCTATCCATGGTGGGGTTTTTTTGTGAACATCCAGCAATAAATGCAGGCTTCCCCAGGCTTGGCTAACAGTTTGTAATAATGATTGGCATCTTCTTCCAAGGTCTCCACAGTTCAATCAGAGTCACAATCTGTCCCCAGCACTCCAGAGGGGGTCTTTTCCAGGCACCAGAGTTTTGTAGATACTTCTTCCATGGCCTTTCCCAACTGTACACTTCAATCCAGCATAAGTTGAATTTAACTGACCCTCACCTAGCAAAACCAGAGTTGAAGTAGTTGGACAGGAAAATATTTTGAGCTGGCAACCTTTTAGGAATAAATGACTGCTAACTAAGCTGCCCATACTGGAAGAGGAAAAGCTGAGTTTTTCTCTCCTGATCCTAAAAGGAGTAAACCAGATGTTGTCTATTCTCTTTTAGAGTTATCTACACTGCTAGGATATGTGCTGTTTCTGCTTATTTCAGCTAACCATCTCCAGCCAAGAATGCAAAAATCCCATGATCATGAGCGCACACCGTCTGACTCCAAAGATTACTGGTTACAGCATACAGCTACAGCAAATACAACTTGCACGCTGCGGCTCGTGCTTCTTGAACAACCTGCATGTTCTATGCAGTCACTATAGAGTAAATATATCAAAGGGAACCAACTTAAATAGTAAATCATTGACCAAATATACATAAAACTTCCCATTCATTTAGCAAACATAAGGGCCTCTTAACAGCAAAACTCTACAA
Organism: Chlamydotis macqueenii; assembly: GCF_036417535.1. Lineage (NCBI taxonomy): Eukaryota > Metazoa > Chordata > Aves > Otidiformes > Otididae > Chlamydotis > Chlamydotis macqueenii. Next base: position 97,004,360 of record NC_141558.1, on the reverse strand, counting down.
AAGCACAACTGGCATAACTACTTCCTGGTTTTGGTACATTTAAATGACTTCAGCCTAGACAGAGCATCCAGAAGGTGAGAACATTTTATGGCACAAATTACAAAGGAAATCAAAGTGGAATGATAACTAATTTAAGCCCTGATGCTGCAACTCCTTTACTCACACATTTGTTTGTAAGAACAAGGTCCTAGCCACACACTGAAATAACTGTCAGAGTCCCATACCCCAAACCAGGATCAAATGGTTCTTCGAATATGGTACCAGAAATCAAGGGTTCTGTCAAACAGTAGTGGGAGTCCTAAAATTCTCCACGTGAACTTCTGAAAATGGAAGGTTAATTTATAAAACCTAATAAAATTCTATGTCAAACAAAACAACATCGTCTGGGTCTCTATGTGGCCCGCCTGGGCGACCAGCCAATAGACTGAAATAGTTTAATGTTATATGGAAAACCTACCTGTAAAATCAATCACAGTAAGCTCTGCACAGGAAGTTCAGGGCAAGGGTGAAGTAGCTGGTTATAAAGCATTGTTCTTGTGTTAATAGTCTAGTAAATATGCAGTTCTTCTCTGTGGTTCTTTCTTTAGATTAAAGATGCCTGACAAACATCTGCAGGAAGCCTTAAGTTAACATTGTAATTTCATTGCTCCTGAAAAAAACACAAAACAAAGTCCTGGCGTAAATATAGAGTAAGCTGGAATGTAAGCTATGAAAATGCAGTTTTCATTTTAAATGACGTGGGAAGCTGTCTTTGTTATCTCTCTACCCTCCTACCCCCAAGAGGCAGGCCAGAGCTGTCAATATTTTTAATTAAGTATTTAAGTATGAAACATGTTCCACACTACTCATGTGAAATGAGGAATAAAAGTAATTATGCTTAAAAGAAAGATAAATGAACTAAATCTGGTCATCAGTGAAAGCAGAGAACAGGCAAACAAGAATTGGCATTATTATTTCCCCTCTGAAATGACCACTGGCCAGATCCAGTGAAGCAGTTAGGCCAAAGAAAGGTATAGATGTTCTAAACTATGACACAAACAATCCCTGGTCTGCTCAGAACAAATTTTGCTTCTGCTGACTCCCCAAATTTTACGTAAAACAGAAGCGTACTGATCATATGTAACATATCCAGTGAATTGACCATAGGTAATTGTTCTGGTTTTATTTAGTGAGTGGGGGCTACAATGGGGCTTCTTCAGCCACTCTACAATGCTGTTGAGGCAGAAACTAGGTCTTCCCTCCTCTACATTAACATCTTAACCGTGCTCTGTCTGGCCTAATCAGCTCGAATTTGTGGCTGTCCCGTGTCTCAGCCTTAACAGGAAAAGCCTGTGAATTTGGTTATAAGGACACTCTCCTGGCAAACGGACAATATGGATTTCAACTCCCCTGAGGCTGCAGTTGAAGAGGATAAATGTTTCCTACTACCTGACTAAATGGTAGCCTATTACATAAAGCAGAAGTGCTTCACCTGCAGTTACAGAGCAGCTGTAAAAGGTTCTGGTTTACAAATCCCAGCTAAAGAGAAATACTCCTCTACCATGCTGAAACGTTGCACCAGATTTAGGGGAAGGGAGTGTTTCTAAGAATCCTCCCCACATTTCCTACTAGCAAACTTGCTTTCCCTCCAAACTGATCCTAGGCATCATCTCTGGTTCTGCATGCCACCTGAGGGACCAAATGTGTAATTTATTTACTCCACCTCTTAACATCTCTTTGTTGCAATTTCTCCTTCTGAAAGTGGTGATGATGATTTCTACCTCACAAGAGTGTTGACCCTTAACTGGAGTGTAACTGGAGACTGAAAGAGACTTTTGCTTTCCTCAGAAGCAGGTACTTAAGGTACAAGGTACTGTTATTATGCAGTGAAATAGCTGACTGCATCCCTTGTACTTTTAGCTCCTGAACTGACCTGAAAGTATTGTATGTTTAAAGATGCAGAATCACTAAATAGAGGGTTGCTTTTCATCTTGCTAAGCATATAAAACAATGCAAGGAAGAGTGGCCATGGAAATAGGTCTCTATTGTGATGTACACTCTATCTGCTGATCATTTCATCTGGCTGAAAAGGATACTTATTATCTTTGTGAAAATGATGAATAACCTTTAAATCCTTGGGAAATCACTGAAAATGAAAGCCAGACAAAGATGTGCTAAACCAGAAGAGATCCATTCTAGCTGAGCAAGCAACAACCAGGAGGTATCCTTTTCTCAGCTCAGTATTTTGGGGTAGCCATTTTGGTGCTCACAGCCAGGCAGGCATCAATATGCCTCAGTGGCAGGACACACCTCACCCACACTTCGGCCTGGGGAACGCAGCCCTCCACCCAAAAATCCTTTTCCCTGCTTTCTTATGTGTCCCTACTGACTGAGTCTAAACAAGTACAAATGCATATGCCACATGCATATGGCGTTTCGGGGTGCAGAGAGGTGTCTTAACACCCTAGTTACACTTGCTGTCTGCATGGAGGTATCAGACAACCCACTCCTCTTTTAATTGACTGGTTTGCTGCATTGTTGTTTAACTGAAATGAGTAGAAAACTCTAAGGAGAGCTTTCTTGACATATTCAGAAATCAAATAGGTCAAGCTGACTGGATAAAGAAAATGCTGACTCACATTTAGGAAGTTAACTGCTTTTTCTCCTCTCCCCTAACCTTAAATACTGTCCATTTTCTGGGATACACCACGGCAGCGGCCCACCCCTGGGCCGCGCCTCCGAGGCCGCCACAGGCCAAGCAGAGTCCGCCGGCCCTCGGCGTCAGCCACCCGAGGCCTGTGCCCCAAGGAAGGGATTACGGGATTTTGCCGTAATCCCCGCCCGGGGGTTTCCACGGGAGAGGGCCGGGCTCCCCTCAGCAGCCGTCAATGCCTGCCGTCATCGCGCTGCGATGCAAGGCCACAAGAGCCGCCATGTCAGGCAGCGCCGGCACAGGGTCTCGGGGCGGGCACCTCCCGGGCGTCGCTTTGAGGGAGGGCAGCGGCAGCAGCAAAGCTCCGAGCCGCTTTACCGCGGCGGCCTGAAAGACACCGCGCCACGATCACCGGTTCCCCGCGGGCAGAAGGCGGAGGTGCTGCGGGGCCAGGGGCGGAGCGAGCGAGCGGGCGGCGCGGCGCTGCGCTTCCGCCAGCCGGGACGGGTTGGGGAGAGGGAGGAGGCGGAGCGCGGTTTGCAGCTCCTCGCAATGTCCAAGCATGTTTTTCTCACGGGACCCCCAGGTAACGGGGGCAGGAGGAGCCTGGGGAGCGGGGCGAGGGAAGGCGGCGGGGCCGCTGGGAACGCCTTGAGGCCTGGCTGGGCCTGGCCGGCCTTCGCGGGGCCGGCGGGGCTGTGAAGCGCTTAGAGCCCGGGCGAGGCACCTGCTGTCGGGCGCCAGCCCCGGCCCTGGGTGTGAGCGACCTTCGGCGGCTGCAGTCGGGCCCGGCAAGCTGCCTGCGAGCAGGCAGTCGGCCTGTAGCTGCTCTCCTCCCCGGGTGTCGCCTCTTGAGGTCAGAGCTGCTGCATTCGTTAATTTGTTCCTCATGAAACTTCACTTCAGCCCGCAGTCTGATCCCATGTCATATGCTTTGTCCCTGGCTCCCACCTGGCTGTTCGGTACTGAGAGGAGGGAAAAAAAACCTGGACAACTAATCCTGTTTCAATTAAACTGCAGCCATTAATAATTTCTGACCGTTCCTCCCTTCAGTAGTGATTTAGCACTTCCAACCTAAGTAGTGCTCAGTTGTAGGGTAATAATTGGTATCCCAGATGGGCAGGCCTTGACTGAAGCGATGGAGTAGTTTGTCATGGTAGGGGAATTTGGTTATTGTGAGGTAGAGTGGGATACAGCATGAGGGCTGAACTATAACATTGATTAAAAAAAAAAAAGCAAACTAGTTATTATGGTTGCAAAGCTTTCTTTTGTGGTCTGGAAGTAAAGCAGTGGGCCTGATTTTCCCTATGGTGAACCTTTTGCAGATGGCTGTCTTGTCTGGAATTAATTTAAAATGCTACTGCTAGGCTGAGATTGCAATACGTTCCACCTTCATTCTGTCTTTCCATACACTTGAAAAAGGCAGCCCTCTGAGACACGCAGAGGTTAGGCCTGCTTAGGCCTTGTCTCTGCTCATTTAACGGAAACTGAATGTACTGTTTTGATTAGCTAAATGTATAACTTTTAAGATTTCTTAAACTTAGTTTGAATCGTTTCAGCTTTCTGTGGCAATTTACTGAATGAAGATAACAAAATTAGAGATAGTAAATCTACTTTAGCCAAATTAGTATAAATTTGCTTATACTTTCAAGGCCTTTGAAAGAGGGTAGGTACTGATGGTGCCACATTTGTCATTTTATTGTTATTCAAATGCCAGGAATCCCTTTGGCTTTAGTTCTGAAAAGTTTGCCTACTAGTTTGACTAGGTGCCCCTGAAGCCACAGAATATTTTCCCATTGATACTGACTTATGAAAGTTGTTCCTAAATCTGCTTAAAATGTAAGGGAGGAATTTGATATGTGCACGTTGAAATTATTTCTGTTGGCATGTTTAGGCACCTCACATTTAGTCCATATTCCTTGTCTCCAGGAATTTGAAGTTTTATTCTGCAGGATATTTTTTATCTTCTGATTTTTTTTTTACAGCAAAGATTAAAAAAGAAGTGATAACACAAAATTTTGTGAGAGGTGATAAAGTTGAGTTTAAAAGGAGGTTGTCAAGGGATGTACTTGTACAATGGCAAAGGAGAAGAAATCGCTCCTTTGTGGGAACTGAGAGGATGTCTGGAACATAGCCAGCGTTCACATCGTAGAAGGTACATCAGACTGTGCTAGGAGACATCAGGTGGTGAGGATTTTAAGGATCCATCTTAGGATAAGAAGATGGATTAGAGGACCACAGGATAATTCATGTGAGAAGGTACTTCAGGAGGTGTAAAGGAGGGTCAGCTGTGAGGCCAGACCAGGTTGCTCAAGGCTTTATCCAGTTAGGTCTTGAAAACCTCAAAGGATGTGAAGGCTGCATATCCTCTCTGGGCAACCTGTTCCAGGGTTTGATTGTCCTCACGATTAAAAAGCTTTTCCCTGTACCTAGTCAAAACTTCTCTTGCTTCAATTGCCGTAAGAAGTGTGTTTCTGTTGTTGGAAATACTTTTTGCCACATAGGACCTGATATCTCAGGGGCACTGAGTGCTTCCGATTTCTAGAACATCAAAAGAAGTAGTGTGTTCTTTGTACCAGTTAGGCTCCTGGTAATAGCAGTCAGCTTTGACCTTATGATCTAAAAGGGGGATGAACTCAGCTCTGTTCTTAAAAAGTACTGAATAGCAGTGGTAGAGAGGGAGATTCATCAGTCAGTCTTCCAGCTAGCTTGGATATGAGTTGTGTAACAGAATGGCTGTCGTGTTCACCTGCCTTGGGGCAAGCTTTGTGGCCTGCCCCCATGCTCTCTAAGCTAACAAGTTCAGTGGTAGCCTGGGTTATTTGTACCATTCTGTTGTGACTTCACTGTAGAAATCCTTCTTAAAGGATAATAAAACATTACAATGTTAGTACAGGATGAACTTTAAAAGGTGCTCTGTTCTGCCCTACCATTTAAAAAAAAAAAAAACAATTTGCAAGCTTAAAAAGTAATCAATGTTCCTGCTGAACCGAATCATTACTGTGGTGTTTAAAAATGCGCTTTTAGTGTAGAAGAAGATTAATCTTGTGTGCTTTTTGTTTCTTCTTTATTTTTAGGGGTTGGAAAGACTACTTTGATCCAGAAGGTCACTCAGGCTCTAAAATCCTCAGGCATTCCCATCGATGGATTTTACACAGAGGAAGTCAGAGAAGGTGGCAGGAGGACAGGATTTGATGTTGTCACTTTGTCTGGAAAACGAGGACCTTTATCTAGAGTCAGGTACTGAGGTTTTAATAACTGTAAGTGGCTTATTGTTTTATGTTTCTGCTGCAGTCTGTCAGCATGTTAAATGCTCCTTTAGAAGGCGATTTCCAGCACACATATGGCTTTCATGCTCAGGTTCTTTGTTCGGTTCTCGTGTCCGGGCTGATACCTGTGTTGTGTATGTAGACAGTGTCTCTATCGCATAGTTAAATATTGAACATGTACTGGAGAAGGGTGTTCTCTCTTACTCCCTATTTTACACCAGATTAGAGAGGCAGAGGAAGATTTTTTTTTTTTTCGCCAGCTAATTTATGGGGACAGAAGTGGAAAATAAAAGGGAAATTGCATGTAACATTGTCTTAAAGAGCCAGTAACTGGCTCACAAATCCCACATGTGAATTTTAAGAAAAAGAGGGTTTCAGAGTCCCACTAAGAGGGAGGCCTCTGAAGTACCGAGGGGCTCACAGTCTCTCCTGATTCACTAGATTTAGCTTTTTATGCTTTGTACAAAGCTTAGTCTAGGTCCAGTGCTAATATCACACCTCATTCCAACATAGTTGATCTGACCAAATAATTTGCATACTGCTAAAAAAGGAGGTTCACCTAGAATAGTGTGATGCAGCACATGCAAACTCAGTATTTTTCCAAGATTGTTTAAGGGTTTTGCAGCCGATAGTGAGATTTGGGCTGCTGCTGGGACGCTGTCTGTAGTGTCACGTTCCCAGATTCAAAGATCTGAACTGCAGGCATGTATTTGATTTCAGTGCAAATATACCTGCTGCCTTTTAGATCCTGTTGTCCTTCTGTACGATGCTCAAATTTGAGCTTATGTAGTTGTGAAGGTAGCTTATGATACATTTATTATCTGAAATATGCTATCTGCAATATAACTTAATGCATGGTTTACAGAGTTTCTTTCCTTTTCTTAGAGGGATTAAGGAGATTTGACTTATTAGGATAACTTCTCGTAAATCCACTTGAAATGACTGCAGTGAATTCTCACTAAACTCATTACTTAGAAGGAATTATTTGTCGCTTTTTCAAATTCAGTTCTGATTCTTCTACTTCAAGACGTGAATATCGGGTTGGACAATATGTTGTAGACCTTGTTTCATTTGAGCAGTTGGTTCTACCTATGCTGAGAAATGTGAGTATCGTATGAAAGCTGCTGAAAAATGGATGTTTTATGGTAATCAGTGTTGTTGGAAGGCCCTTCTTGAGCACTAGTTTTTGATACGAATAAATGGCCTGTTACTTGGGTTTTGCTAATTCTCATTGACTACAGGATCAAGAAGCTGGAGGGGCAAATCTGGCTGCTTCTCTTGTGCTTATTGTGGTGCTTGAGAGATCGCAGTCCCTTCTCATTCTTGATCTGACATCATCCTATGAGCAGGATCTCCTTGGCCTGAGAGATAGCTGATAGGAAGCTTCTTCCTATGCCACTGTCTTGCATATTGGAAAGCAAACAAAGCGTACGAGTGGCTTACCACGCAGAACTGGGTGGAGTCAGTGGGTCCAAGAAAAAGGCTTTTGCTGCTGCTCTTCCTCCTCACAGCCTTTTTTTCCCCTCTTGTTCCGATTCCCATCTTCTTCCAATAGAAGCATTTGTTTCTAGAGTCCAGTGGTTATTTTTGATTACTTCTCTATAATTACTGGGAGACTGGTAGGTTTTAACTGATAATAGCAAGCTGATAATTTGGGATTTAGCCTGCTGCACAAGGAGTGCTCTGACTGTAACAAGACTTTCCACACAGTCTTTTTCCTATCCTTCTGACGTTCTATTAAAACAGTGCAAGCGATACTACGATTATCTCCCTTTTTCCTTCTCTCTCCTCTCTCTCACTCCAACCTTTCCCCTCTCCAAAATTAAACAAGAACAGATCTGATTTTGGCAATAACATATCACAAATGGTGTGCAGCAGGTGCTGACCTGTACTACTGAAAAGAATCCTGTGGTGATTTTTCTACACTGCTAAAGCTCAAGGGGCCAAGGAAGAAGTGACTTGTTAATGACATTCAAAAGAACAAAAAACCAAAGAGGTGTAAGGAGCAAAAATTAGACTGAGGATCTGATTCTTGTTTTTGTCAAGGAACGTTAAAGTCTGAGAGTAGGGAAGAAAAGATATTGGGGGCAAGGGAGAAAGGAAACATGAGTAAAAGGAGACAATTTTTATGTTTAATTTCACAGTAACTTGATTTACTATGTTAGTAAATAGAAGGATAGTTTAATAAAAAAGCCTTCATTAAGCCGGCGCTGGACTCTGAATCCTTTTAGTACAGCATAAATGTGAAGTCCAGAAGGGATCTTGCTAGAAGGGTGTTAGCAGCACTGAATTTTTCTTGTTGTTATATAGCTATCTGCAAGTACAAGAGAGTGAAGAGAAAAAGAAAAGGGGCCAGCAGGGTCGGACGGTGCATTACCCTGTTCTCTCTGAAAACACTGTTAATCAGTTTTGTGGGAATGTGGTCGTGCATGTAGGTGGCACAAAATGGGAGAGGAGGAGAGTAAGGAAGATCATAGAACTGAAAAAAGAAGAGACAAATTAAGAGTGAGGGCAGGAGAGTCACAGGTACGGTCTGATTTGATCAGAGAGCAGCACAGAGTGGACATGTGCCCGTTTAGTCTTGAGGACAGCTTCAGCTCTTAAGGCTTGGAACTCATTCACTCCAGTGAGAACAGGGGTAGAGCCTAAAATGGATGATCTTTCTGGTTCTGGAAACTTTACCAGGCAGGACTGAGGATTTTTTTCAAAGCAGAATGTGCTGTTTCTCAGTGTGTGACCTAATGACTAGTATTGGCTTTTTACCTCACTGATCTATGAGGGGATTTTAGATAAAACAGTTACTCAGCAGGGACTTAGCTTGAAAAGATTTTAGGATGCATATGATACAGTTCTTCCACTTTCCCAGAAGCAAATTCTTTGCCTTCACGAGGGAAAACATGTCGATCTTTTTTCCTTCTTTTTTTTTTTTTTAGGTTCTGTATAATATGGCTGGTATTGATATATATTAATGGATCTACAGTGATGTTTTGACTTGACTTGAGATTATTTCCTTCTCACTTCTATAAATAATGGACTGCAGTTCTCAGTTACTTTTACCAAGAGAGGGTAGGCAGTGCACTACTTTTTCTGCTGAATAGTTTCTCCATTTTCAGAGTTGCCTTTCCTTCAGCGGCAGTCACTCATGTTGTCTCCTCAACTTCCCTGCTGCTCACACCAATCTGCAGCACAGTACTGTTTGGCACAGTAAACAAACCACAAATGTGGTTTATCTTTAGTATGGTGCCTATCCTACAATCCAGGGGGATTATAGAATAAACTGTATCTTGACAGAGAAATGGAAGATTACTGTTCTGACGTGAGACAGGCTTGGAAACAGCTTGGTTGTTATCCAGACAGCTTTGAGGGAAGGTAGTTGTTTCTGAGAGAAATGCTAGTTTTGACCCTCCTTTGACCCAGCTACAAGAGGACAAACTTACAAATCTAGATTTAATGCAAATCTTTTTTTTTTCTTTTTAAATACTGTGTTTTGTGGATATTGATCTATTCTAAATGCATAATTTGATAGGAGGAGTGAAGTTTTGAAAAATTGGTGACCTTCACGTTGATTGAGAACTGCTAGTAGGCAAAGTGCAGTTCTTAATTGTCAAACAGCTCATATGGGGCCTTTGTGAGAATTTTGCTTTGAAGTAAAACTGATATTATGGATATTTCCTATTATAGTTGGTATTTATGCTGTACATGTATTTTTATATTTAAAAAAATCTGTGCTGAAATAGAAATGATAGATTTCTAAGTCTGTCAGTTACCAGCAGCTTTGACTCTTCCACTTTGACCAGTATTACAATTGAATTGAATTCTTCTGGAAATATTTCTTTTATTAGCATAGAAATTATTTTTCCTACTTGTTCTAAATTCTGTGCTGTTAACAGTCTCTTGATGCGCTTTTCCACAGGTAAACCACGGCAGTGATGCAGAGAAGAAAATTTGTGTCATAGATGAGATTGGTAAAATGGAACTCTTCAGCCAGGCTTTTATTCAAGCTGTTCGTCAAACGCTGACTGGCTCAGGGGCCGTGGTGCTTGGAACTATTCCAATACCTAAGGGAAAGCCACTGGATCTTGTTGAAGAAATAAGAAGTAGGAAAGATGTTCAAGTGTTCAATGTAAGTCATATTTAATATCCTTAAAGAGCCTTCTGTCTAGGTTGCAGGTTTGTATTTGTTTCTGTTTTAAAAACTAATTGTTACTACCAATTGATAGCTGTGAGTAGCTTGTATGAAATAAGTTTTTTAGTTTCCCTTTTATTCTTAATGGGCAGGTGTTCACCTTATTAAAAAAAAAAAAATCACATTTGGCACTTACTGTAGCAGTCTCACACAGCTGGCTTTCTTTGTGAGGGGCTGTAGAAGTAATGATTTAGTTGTTCTAAAAGGTTTTCTTGCTGTAGTATTATTGCTGTATAAGTATTCATTATTCCTAAGAGTTAAATCTTTTAAAGTCCAGTCAGATTTTTATTTTTTAAAGACTGTCTTGGAGAAATATTACCGGTAATCATATTAAAGAAAAAAAAAATAAAAACAGCGGTGGAGTTTGCAGAAATGATTTCTAGAAGAAAAACACTTGTAAATGGAGTGTACTTTCTCTGGAATCGCTGAACCAATTTTGGAATTCATTGTGTTATTTTTACAGACATAATTTTCAGAATATTAGGACCTCAAAGTGCATTTCTCATTGTTACAGGGAGGTTCTCAAAAACTTAACAACCAAACATAGCCTTTTCACAGGAATACACACGTGAGGTTTCCTTAACACCTGTAAGTGTCCTGGATGCTTCACAAAACCAAGCTAAACACAGCCCCCACTCCTTTGATTTATTTTTCTGCTTAGTGTGTACTACTTGTAGTAGAGGATAAAGCCATATATCCAAAACTGAACTGTGCATCTCTATAAATTACCAATTCAGTAAGTGGGACTTACACATCCTGGCTTACTAACAGAGGTAGTATGCTGTAGAGCACTATACTGTTGCAATCTGTTCTTTATCAGATGCAGGTCACTGTGAGAATGCTTGATTTGTTTTTATCCAAGTGAATGAGGAAGGAAAAAATACTATCTCATCGGCTTTATACTGAATGATCTTAAATACTGCAGAGAAAGCAAAGCCTCCATCTTCTTCTTTTCGTCTTCAAAGTGAGATTAACAAAGCTGCAGTGCTCAGAAAAGTTCCTCAGCTTTCTTTTAGTTGGTGGTCCCATTATCATCTTCAATTTCTGGTTTTTAAATTAAATGCCAGTTTAATTAAGTGCTAAAGCAATCCTGGGAGGAAAGACAAGAGAAGATACCGTTCCTCGCATGAGCATTCAACTCCTACTGTTCTTTCAGAGATAAAATGCCAAGGTTCCCACTGACAAGCTGATGTGTGTTACTGAACAGGGATGCACGTGAATGTGAATTTTATATGGCTTGCTTGAGGGAGAACTGGGGGAGAGGGAATGGAGAGTGCCTCACTGAAAGAAATGGTCATTCGGTGCTGAGGCTGCAGTCACGGCAAGGCAATAGTGTGCGTTTGGTCCTCTCCGAGAAGGGAACAGAGTGCTAGAAGACAGCATTTGGCGTTTCTAGGAAGCTTTTGAGGCTTCCTCTGTCTCTTTTTATCAGGTGATGTTCTGAGGGCATGTGCCACTCAACCCTAGATTGTTAGCTGTGTCACCTGCCTATATATCTTTCTCTTAGGTACTGACTACAGCCAGCTACCTGTAAATTTCAATGGAGCAGTATTTTCTCTAGCTAAAAAAACTTTCAAAAAATGAGCCGTCTTGTTTATACTGCTGAGACTAGGATGTGCTGGTTTCTTTGTTTAAACAGAGTTCTCTGGTGAATCCGTTAGCCAAAAGCACGGGTGTGAAACGTGTGACAGACTGCAGGAGTTGAGGTGGCAGAGATCTGCTACGCTGAAGTCTTGTGCAGGAGAGCATCTGTCTCGCTCCAGTGACACTCTACATGCTCTTTCCCAACCGGTTAAAACATGTGCATGAGCAGGAACAGAATGTGCCCATGGGGAGTCAGAGGTGTTACTGGCTGAAGGATGCACTGGATCACCAGCTGTGTTCTTCAAGGGCTGTCGCATGGGGAGAACTTGAATGCCCAAATAGCTCATGGTCAGTAATTTCCTATTAACTTTTATGGTGCCTGGAAGTGTGCAGGAGTAGGTGGCTACCTTCCAAAAAAGTTCTCCCTGCTTTGTCACTTAATGTGGAGTTAGGCTGCATTCAAGTAACTCAGCAGAGTTTTCTCATCCTTCTGTTAGTGTCACAAGGACAGTTCTGATGTTTGACACTGAGTGCATGGAGACAGCTGTTTGGGGTTTTACAGTCCCTTCTGTCTTGAAAGCATACTCAGTTGGTGTAAATGGGCCCAGATGCCCTAAAAGCGGTTGAGAATTTGGTCTCAAATGTTTAATTTATTATGTTTAGAGCATTTAACAATAGGAGCTCCGACATTTGACACATTTTTTTTTCCTTTGTTGCCCAGTTCCATTTTGCTGAAAACTAAACTTTCCAGTGAAACTGCGGAGGCTCTTTTTGCACTGCCTGGGACTGTGTAGTTTTGCAGACACGGTGTCATAAATAGGATCAGATTATCCTTGGTAGCTGGCACATATTCATTTTCTCCCATTTTACCATCTATTGATTTTGCATCCATGAAACTCATTAGTGAAGCTTGGTGGCATATCCCTTAAAAGGCATAAAGAAATGAAATAAATAGTTAAGTGGCTCAGAAGAAGAAAAGATTCCATTTGAACAGACTGTACAAGAGGGGTTTCCCTGACAGGACTTAAAGTTAGCGAAAGAGAGCTTTTTGTCCTCTACTGTTGTCTGCTTGGAGTCTAGGTGGTAGTTTCCTCCACATTACCTAAATGCTTAGTATAAGCAGTATCTACGGTTATTTTCAACTCCCTGTCTCAAAAATCTACCCGTCTGTTTGTACATTCAGTGTAGATACTGGGAGATTTGTTCCCTCTGGGAAAACTGCCTGCACAGAATGTCTCCAGATCTTCAGAGGAGACAGATCTATCAAGCAGGCTTTGTAAAACACTCGTGAAAATTTCCCAGCACTTGGCACTTTCTCTTTGCTGCTCTCACTGGACTTCTGGCATGTAGGTATGGAAAAGGGCTAGATAAAATGTGGTATTGTTTTTCTTGGCTGTGAGACAATGGGAAGAGCTATTAAATGTTCAGAAGGTCCTTTGAAAGTCAGGCTATCAGGACACTTGCTGTGAGATTTAGAGTTTGGCTCATGTGTGCTCTCTGCCTTGTTTACCTTGGGGTGTCTCAATAGCCTTACTGGAGAGCAATTCCATTCTTTGTTGTCTTGCTCTCTTTGTTATTGTGGGGTTTTCTGTTTATCTTATAATAGGTTTGGAATGACACTCAATAAGAACATCAACATTTTCAGGCACATCTTCCTTTCATTCCCTTTTTTGTTGTTTTGTTTTGTTGGTTTTTTTTAATGTCACTTTTTCATCAGGCCCATGTTGATCTGCTCTCTGGAATTCAAGCGGCATAGGCGAGACCACCGTGTTGATTTCCAGCATTTGGATAGGTTGTCTGTTACTGTGAATAGCAATAGGATCCTAGGGCCAAATTCTTCAGGTAGGACTTTCAGCTCATTAAAAAAAAAAAAATAATAATAATAGCACTTTCTCCTATTCAGTATTGACTGTAGTACTGAAAGAGATACAAACCTTCCTGCAGGGATCTTAAATACAGGGAATTAGAATCATAGAATCATAGAATGGTTAGGGTTGGAAGGGACCTTCAAAGGTCATCTAGTCCAACCCCCCTGCAAGGAGCAGGGACATCCCTGACTAGGTCAGGTTGCTCAGAGCCTCATCCAGCCTGGTCTTGAACGTTTCCAGGGATGGGGCCTCCACCAATTCAGTGAAAGCTTGCTGGTAGAGAGTTTTATGCCATGCATAGTGTGGTGTCTCTCCTTCCTCAGCAAACAGCATTTCTCAAACTTTGTTAAAAATATGAACGTCCTTACTTTTTTTTTTTTGGCTCATGTCTTTGTCTGATTTCTTCCTGTCCTCTTTGCAGGGATCTGAACAGTGGGGAAGATTTCTTGAGGCTTTTGCTGACACTTCAGACTTGCTTGTTAACCCTTTCACCACCCTGGCCATCTGCCCATGTTTGGTTGAGTTAGTAATGCAGGGCACTCTGGGTCACTGGGCTCTGTATCAGGACCTGCTCTATCAAGAAGGGGTAATTTACACCCCCCACTGCCCCTCTGACCCCCCACCTCCCACAGCTCTGTGCTGTATTGTTGCTGCACCTGGGAGCTGAGCTGACTAGCAAGTGCTAGCATTTGCTTGGCATTTTACAGTAATCTGCATGTGCTGCAATGCAGATGGGCCCAGCGAAAGACAGGCTGTATGGATTTTCACATGTACTGGTCTTAAAGTCCAACATTTGCATCGACTGGTCAACCAAAGGCGTACCTCACCGTGCCCAGCTTTCTCAAGTAGTCTTGCTTCTTTTTCAAGGTGTTTCTGTCCTGCAATGCTGAAGTTTCTCAGAATGCAGAGTTGTGCTGCTAAGCCTGTTTTAATTTTTTTCATTGTAGATGTTTTTGACTAGGTCTGTCATCCTAATAAATACAGCCCTTTCAAGTACTGAAGGCAGAAGAACTCCACTTCATAGTAGGAAAACTGTATTTGGTCATTGAAAAGGATTTCTAGTAATGACGACAGTACGTGCTGGTTCTTTGAGTGATTCCTGTTAGTTTTTCAAGCCCTGCAAAATAATAATAATATTGCAAAATACCACGGGTAATTAAATAAAAAAGATCACTGAATATTCAGTTACATACGCGGTTTAGCTTATTGTGTTCTCAGTGGCAGAAGGTGGCAGGTGTTTGACACGCAGCATTCCTCCACTGCGAAAGAAATGCACTTGAATTTCTGCTTTGTTTGTTTTTGAAGCATACACTGATATAGAGGTTATTCATCAAATGACATCAGTTTTAATTTCTCTTTCTCTAGGTTAGTAAGGAAAACAGAAACAGCATTTTGCAAGACATCTTGGCAGCTGTGGAATCCTGCAGAAAATGAAGACCTTTTCTTGCCTGTAAACATTAAAGCTTTTATTTTTACAAAACATTACAACATTTTGCGGATGTTTTAGAGTCTGTCCTTCCTGCTTTAGCCCCTGGAGGCTTTACTGGAGCCTTCAGGGTAAGCAAGGTAAAGCTGGTAATACTCTGAAATGTGAAAATGAGATAGCAGAATTCGTTTATTCAGTTCACGGGCTCATCCTTTCAGATAATTGACCAGATGCACGGTTAACATCCAGTTCTAATCCGGGTATATGGAAGTTAGGTGGTCTGACTCTGCTCCTAGTTACACCGTGTAAAAGCAATTAACTGTCAAATCTGTTTGAGATCTCAGTCTTTCAGAGTGTGGTGGGGAGTGTTCTGCCTAGAGAGCAGTTCAGTATCTGGAACTTAGCCCTGGTGTAACAGAACAAAATTCTGCCCAAAATATACATGTGCTCTGCCTGGTTTATTTAGAAATTCTTTGCTGTCTGTGACCCAGCTTGGGTGTGTCCAGATGTGTTTCAACATGAGCACTGACAATGCACGAGGTAGATGGAATAAGCAGATGCTCTCCTCCTACCCGTCTCTCCAGTTGCAGCGTAAGAAGAGTTAATCTAGAATTTCAAGGAAATTTCCTGTAGTCCCAAGTGACGTTTACAGAATTCCACTTCAGGAGGAAAAAGAACCAACTCTACCCTCTCTTAAGTGGCCCCAACAGTAGTTGGTAAGAGGGCTGCATTTTTGGTTTATTTTCAAGTTTCTGATGGCAATCCTGGCCCACACCCAGTTAAAAAAATTACTTCAAGTCCATGAAGTTCAGTCAAATCTCTACTTGTGTTTTTCATGCAGAGTTTATTAAGTTAGGATCAACTTAATACTGCATTTGTCTATATGAATTTTACAGTCTGTTATGTTTATTGATACTTTTTGTTTGGTTGTTTTTTTTTTCCTTATTCAATTCTGTACATGCTTAATGGTGGAATAAGAAGTGTTTGAGAGTATTAGACAATGTGTTTCCCTATGAGGTGTGCAGATGTGTTCAGGAAAGGCGCTACCACTTAATCAGTTTTGCATGTTGTGAAAACAGAATTCCCTCCCAGGTGCACACTTGTTCATTGTATGATTTATAGTCATCTCTGGCTGTAAAAAGTTGTTAAGAATTCAATTGTTTCTTTACTTTTTTCTGTTCAGTTGAACAGCTGTTAAAATGAGCAAACTACTTAAAGACATTTTCAAATATCATTTCAGTTATGTATTTCAGTAAAATTGACACCCAGAGTTGTAGGGGGCTGGATGGGGCCAGGCATTTTTACAGGTGCCCTGGAAACAGCTGGGAGCATGGGAGGAATGTCCTTTCTCTTTCCTCTGTTCAGAACGAGGGTCTGGTACAAACGTTGCCCCTCCACAGACGTAGGAGGTACAGGCCATCTTGAAGGATGCCATGGCCTTATTCCCTGACTGCCCTGTTGTACTACCATTCTGCCTAAATCTGTTTGGGTCCTAGTATCATCTTCATCATATCTGGGAAAAAGAGAATTCCTCTTTGAGTCCCACTCCTTTGAGAATGTACAGCTCCTGGCTGCTTTTTGCAAAATAAGGCTGTGCCCTGAAGGTGTCACTAATCCCTTAATTACTTCAGGCATCTTACTCTGACAAGACACCTTGTCGGAGGTGAAGGACTTGGAACCAAAGAAAACTTTTTCAGGACTGTGTGTGTAGACTTTGAACAGAAACCTCTCTGCACTTAAGTGTTGGATGGCCTACTGTTTCACTGTTAAATTCTCTCAAGCTGTAAAATATGCTGCAAAAGAACAGTTCTTTCAATGATTAAGTAATTACTCAAAGTCTAGCAAGGTTTGAGTGGGACTGCAGTTGAGTTTTAAGTGAGGACTGACCCTTAAAGCTAAATAAAATGGAGATATTTGGCACTTCTCTGTAGACACTGGGGAGGGGAGTTCCTTCAGGAGTGATGTCAGAGTCTAGTTTTCCAAATTCCAGTTCAGCCGGTATTGTTAGGAGTAGTATTTGTTCCTCCTAAAAGCAGATGTATTGCCCTGCAGATAGTGCCATGATGCCTACTGTAGTCCCATCATTTAATAGACTGGGCGGGGGGGGAAGATTCATAACAACAAATTTCGGGAACTTTTGACCAGTGTGCTTATAGTACTTAGAGTGCTTATAGAGCCATTGTTTCTTGGTGCAAGGAAGACCTTTTGTTGTGAGGGTCGTTAGTCACTGGGGAAGCTTCCAAAATGGAGGTGGATTTTTCCTTCACTGGAACTGTGAGTGACATTATCAGCCCTTTTCAATCAAAGGGTATTTTTCCTGCTGACATCAGTGGCTCTTGCTTTCTGCTACCTATCTGAAAACTGGTGAGAGTCTTTATTTTGTTGTTGGTCCTTTTTTAAGCCCATCTCCTCTCTGAGCTAGAGCTCTTTTCAAGAGAAATAAAGAGCAATCTTGTGGTCTGTGTTCAGCAGGAGATCTTAGATGACCTTAACAGTCATTTCTGGCCTTTAAATCTGAGACAGTCCTGAAGAAGTGATTTGCCTGTTTCAAATATACATTGAGTGAGTGAGAAGGTACTATTTCCAACTGAACTTAGTTTTTATGATACCCTGTGTTTACTTTAGAGGTAAAAATTTATTGTCTATTCTTGCACTAGTAAAATATTTGGAAGGCCTTGAGAGCACTGTAACAGCAAACAGAGCATTCACAATTCCCCTGATGGGCCAATTTTACTAATAGCACACATTTGGTGAAAATAACCTCTGATGTACCGGCAAGATTCCAGATGAAAATGTTAGTGCACCTGCAGGTTTTAATTGGTGGAAAAAAGGGGAGAATATGAGGTACCAGTTACTCTCTCAAAGCCCGAGAACCAAGGACGTTTTTGGCAAGGAGGCTTGTAATTCCAACATAAAATTGTGCACAGCATGGAGTAAACAGGGCCTGCATTATTTATCATGCATTAGACAATTTTTGACTTGTAAAACTCTGAGAAAGCTGAATGAGAGAGATGAATCTTTAACACTGGACCTACTGCAAAGTTAATTATAAGTAATATGTCTGTGTTGCAGATTTAAGGATGTACAAGCACTGGTGAAACATTGTAATTAAATACCAGCTCCCCATCCAGGGAGTCATCTAAATATGGCAATAATTGGGTAGTTAAAAAATACACATTGATGAGATGATGGTTATTACATGCTGGAGAATTTCACTGGTAATTCTAATCTTCTAAAATGAGCTGCACAAAATTCAGCTAATCTTTAACTTAAATACCACAGCAAGAGAAGAGCAGTCAGTTGGTGGGTTGAAGCCAAATGCAGATGACATTTCTTGCTTTAGTCTAATAAATAGCTTTTTTAAAAAGCTGCGAATAACATCGCAGACTCCTAAGAACTTCATGGTTTCAGAATGTCATTCATAGATATTGAGAGTATCTGGCCGTCTTGTCAAGGGAAAAAGACTCATTGTTAACATTTGTCTCACATACAATGAATGCCAAGATTTTCTGTCTATGGGAGTGAGGTGAGACTTTTGAACGAGAACTCCAGCTCCTTACATAAAGAGGTTTGTATGACACTTCAAAATGGAGGGAACAGCAGGACCTCCAGCATTTTTATTTCTGGATGAATGGAAACAAACTTTGTACATTGTAGCCATTGCTGTTTCCTACTTTGGTGTTGTGGTGGGAAGGGGCTGGACTGAAGGCCAGGCTGGGGGCCTACTAGGTGATGTGAGCAGTTCAGCAGCCTGTGGCTGGCTTTGGTAAAATGTAACTAAAAGTCTTTTTACCAGATCTTCAGGCCATGTTTTGTCCTTAAGAGTGTAGCACAGCTTTTACTGTATGATATAAACAAGAGCCTATTAGTGAAGGTTTAGGAGAACAAAATGGGAGGGGCGTAGGTATGCCCCGCTTAATGGAAGGGCTGAAGTACTGTGTGTGTGCTTGTTTTACCGTATACTCACTATCCTTCCTGTAGCCTGCTGTACTGTTTGTGTTCCTCTCTGGTTGTGAGGGCCCTGCTGAGCCAGTGTGGATAAAATCACTCCTGATGTTTCTTTTCAGCAATGATGATGTTACCAGGGGTTAAGCAGGGGGCAGGCAGCTAGGGCCTCCATCTCTTCATCCCTTCTGACATTTCTGTGAAAGAACCACAGGTACCAAATGCTCTTGTGGATCGAGTGCTTGATCTTCTCAAAGGCTGCATTCAGCTTGGTAGCGGGACAAAAGCGGCACTGCTTTCAGGTTGCAGAAGCAGAAGGTTCTGGGCTGGCTGAATGGGCATTGGGCAGGCTTCTGCCTTCAGCCTCTCCTGAGTAAGCGACCTGTGCGGCTCTGGACAAATTAAAGTGTAGCACCTGACTCTTCAAAACTGTCACAAAATGGAAGTGCATCTAAAAGGTGTTGGTGGTGGCCATCCTTCTTGCCTCACAGCTGTGGTAAGAGATCAGGCATGTAATGAAGACAAACCCTTCAGCCTGAGCAACTTCAGAGCCAAGTTTTAACAACAGGGTTACTGGTGCTGAGAATAGCATTCCCACAGACTCAGGTGGTTTTTTGGTGCTATGCAGAGCTGTTCTGAGCAGCTACTCTGAGCAGCCTTTATGTGTAAAAGTTAGGTAGGTATTTGTTAGCTTGGTGTGCATCAGAGCCTTAAATGCATCTTCTGTCATGTACAGAGTAATCAAGTCTAGCTCTACCTCATGTAAACATGGGGAGAGGTCTAAGATGTGGTTAATCAACACCACCTCAAATCTAGTTCCAGGTTTTGTTTCTAACCGTCATGTCTGATTGTTCTGTAGAATTGGCCGATATTTAAAAACACTGCATATAGCAGCAGTCTTACTGCAGACTATCTCCAAAATAATGGAAAAATATAACATGGGAGAGTTTGTGCTGTCATCTTTGATTTATATTTTTGTCTTTGTTACTATTGTTAATGGTCGCTCTTGGGTTTTTTTTCAACCCACTATGCTACAGTAACAACTTTAAGGCAAAATAAAAACTCTGTAAGCCATAGCTACGAAAAGGAACTAATTTTTGAATCTCACCTTGACTCCTGCTCTGCACTGCTTGTGTGCTGTGCCTCAACAAAGAAGTTGGTACATGCCTTTTCTGGCAGCCACCCTGTGCAGCAGGAGGCTGGGCTTCATGGCACACTGCTGCCCCCAAGGAGTTACGTTTCAGGGGCCGATGGCTTGGACTAAGTCAGTAACTGTGACGCAGCTGTATTATGTTAGGGTGCAGCACCAGAGGCCATGGAGATGGTAGAATCTCTTACAGAAGATGAGGTGCTGGGGGAAGGTGGTGTTGCTGGGCCCTGGTGCAGCTGGTTCCCAATCTGGTTTTAGTATGCTTGAGTTGGATATATAGAATCATTTAGGTTGATTTAGACTATTGGAGTTACTTATTGTTGATGGAAATTAATTCAAACTTAAGTTAAAGATGTGAAAATTGGAGGCATAAGTCAGACTAACTGAATATGGGAAAGTTTTTAGTGCCTGTTTGCCCTGCCTCCACACAGGGCAGGGTTTAGGAAGACAAAGCAGTGATGGTTTATCTTAGTAGACTGCCATGCAAAAGCCCCCAAGGCAGCAATGGGGTTGGTGGCTGTTAGTAAGAGCCCTCCACCTACCTGTATAACCTCCCTCCTTCATTTGTGACAAAGCACTTCATGAGCAGAGTGGTGGGAGGAGAGGTACTATCTGCCAGAAGTGGACAGAAGGGAGCAGCTGAATTGAATTTCCTCTTCCACATCACACCTGGATGCTGGAGGAGACATTAGTAGGGCCTAAACTGCACTGATGACCATGTGTGTCAGGGGGCAGTGCATGAATACTCTGCTTTTGCCCTTGTGAACATGAGCAGAATTTTCCCTAGGCTGTGCTGAGCTTTAGAAATAATCAATTCCTTGAGATCTGAAATGAAAGAAAAACAATAGATTTCTCAATTCTATAAAGCGG
This sequence comes from Chlamydotis macqueenii, assembly GCF_036417535.1. NCBI lineage: Eukaryota > Metazoa > Chordata > Aves > Otidiformes > Otididae > Chlamydotis > Chlamydotis macqueenii. Next base: position 96,983,430 of record NC_141558.1, on the reverse strand, counting down.
AAAGCAAGTGAAAACAATTCAAAATAAAAAAGTAAACCAAAAAACTGCTGCCACACAGAACATACTTAGATCATTTTATTTTCACTAGGTGTTATTTAGTTCTACTACTTATAATCTTAAGTGTGGCACAGTAGGAAGCTCAGAACGCAACTGTGTATTGCCTAACAGTAATGAGACTTAGCTACAGCATCTTTCCTTAAATCTTTCTTGTTAATTGGGACAACACAGCCTGGCTGCACATCATCGTGTTGAGAATTAGAAACAATCTATGGCAGTTACAGTAAAGAGGAACAGCAAGACACTGATAGCTGCAATTTTTTTAATTAAAAAAAATAATGAGGAGAACACGCGGTTTGTGTTTAGATACTATAGCAGAGGAAGGATTTGTTGCAGCCTTTTGGCTTCCAAAGTAGTCATGCATTCCTGTAAATCAGTGTTTCTCCAGCTCTGTGAAAGCATGGCCTCCCTCTTCGCATCATCTGTCTACGCAACTATTAACGTGGCAGCAGCTCAAGTTTCTCTGGGGGAGGGAAGTCAGAATGCTGTGTAATTACCGGCTACAAGTGTTTATGGACACTGAGCTGTGTCCAGCAGTTAAAGGCATTTAGCTGTTCTCTTCCTAATACAAACACTTCCACACAATAATTAAAGCCTGCTTTGCACTTTCCTGTCCTTGAGGATTCCCCTGGGCCCTTTTGCAACTCCCAAGGGGGCTGTTGCCTGGAATTTGAGAAACATTGCTGTAAACCAAACAGGAGCACGAGATACTACCTAAGAGCAGCTGTGTATGCAAAGCTGCTTTCTTTTCAAATAAGGTGCACCATATGCTTTGAAGGCTTTCCATGCACTGGATACTTTCTTTTCTCACACTTGCCTTTTTAAGATCTGTGTAGCATGGCTTGTTCACACAGTATTTCAGTATGGCTGCATGCAGTATATCAATCTGTGATGCTATGTTGCTATTCAGAATTACCACCTGCATAACATGTTAAAGAAAAAAACTGAGATTTGCTGTCGGAAAAAAATAAATTCAGATTTAGCTCTAATGTTACAGTACATGTACTGTCCTTTTACGTATTCATTGCTTCTGTTCAAAGTTGCCTTTTTCTATGTGTTATATATCAAATGCCAATTAGTTTGCATGCAATCAGCTGTTTAGTTATGGCAAGAAAGAGATATATTCTGTGCTTTTCACTGAGTTGTATTATTATTTCTCACTGTATTCATTTGTGATTCCAGCTGTTCCAGGGGAAGGAACATTAAACAGGTTGTATTCACTGTTCTAGGATTTATAAGAACCTGAGATGAAGTGGCACTGTGTGTTTTTTAGGACATCTTCCAACCCTACCCATGCCAAGGCCTTCACCTGAAGAACACCTGCCCTGTGGTATTCTTGTGTAGAAGTTAGAAAAATAAACATTTGGAGGTTGCTTGTTACATTTGAAAGAATCTAAACCCATGTGTAGCTCCCTGACCTTACTCTGTCTTTAATTCTAAGAAGCCTGTGGCCCTTGGGCAAGGAACACTCCTTACTGCTCCTCAGACAGGCTTTGCTGAGAAGCGGTGTCTTCCAGGGCCATATCTTCTTGGCTGGCCCTTCTGCACTCCAGGTTCTGACTCATGAATATGGCATGGGCCAGACCTGCCTCTCGCTCTGGTCTAGATTCTGTAGCATCAGTTGCTTCGCAGGTCTCAGTGAGTTGCTAGAAAGAAAGAAAGAAAGAAAAAGTTTAGGAAATTTCTAAGTAAGCAAGTAACGCTTCAGCTATTTTTTTAAGTGATAGGTGAAAAAAGTTAAAAATTGATTTAAGAATGTCATTCTGTGAATCGGCATGGGATTCTTAACTTGCATTATTCACAAGGGACTTGTCACCCTTTGTGTAACACATACATTTGGAAAGAAAAGCTGACCAGGAGCTAGAGGTTTAGTACCACAGATGTACATGTATAGAGAGCTGTAAAATAATTCGGATTGAAAAGGACTTCTGGAGGTCATCCAGTCCAAACCGCTGCTCCGAGCAGGGCTGACTTCTAAGAAATTAAATCGGGCTGCTTTGGGACTTGCTTTCTACACCAGATTTTAAATCCAACTTACAAAGAAACCTTTTCATCAAAATTGGAATGCAATTTTCAGTCTGAAAATGTTATGCGCAGTGTCACCCTACTGTAAGGAATCCATTAGTATAAAAGCTTTCCAGAACTGTGCTGTGTTACATTTAAATACAACACTTTGTCCTTACCACTTTCAGATAGGCACCTGGACTCTGAGCAGTTACTTTGGCCGGGACTCACCTCATCTAAATTTAACCATGTAGTCTTAGTGTATCATCTAGGCAGTCAATGCTTCGGAGAGAGATACGAGTGTCCCGGGGGACAATTTCCTCCTGACACCCATAAGGATGAAGGAGATTGTCCTCTCCACTGAATACAGAGGCCACACCAACAATCTACTGAGACTTCATGCCCAAATTTTAGATGGCTTCAAGTTAGATGAGGTGAATCTTACCATTAGTAGTACTCAGTATTGCAGACTGGCTGACTGCTTGCAAATTAGGCTATAAACTCTTGAGAGCTGGAATTACACCTTGTCATCTGATATGTTCAGCTGTACAGGTAGAAATATTATTAATGCTCATTAGAGCAAAAAAGCAGGATTGGACCCAGATAAGTAATGTACAGTCAACTTCTCTTGAAGTTCATGACAGAACTCCAGGGAACTATACCATACATGGTATTTTTGGGTTGAGAGCAAAGTACACACAGGCTAAGGAGCTTTTTTCACTTGAATTTGGGAGAATTCTTTGAAAATTAGGGAAGTTATTCACAGTTCAGAATGGTAGTAACAGAAAAGTGGTTTGGACTTTCCATATCCAGAGTCTTCCCCTGTTGCCAGTTTGGTTTCCATGTGATAGGCCAAATGCAAAAGTCTGTCTTAATTACGTTGTCACTCAACCTGTAGTTGCAGTTGCCCTTTATCTCTAGTCTGTCTTCTCACATTACTGCTCTGTAGTGCTGAGGTGAAAGTTTCAAAATTCAGGAAAGCAACTGATGGCAACCAAAGTTAAATAAATATACTTAAGTAGACAATAAAACAATAACATTACTATGTGCATTGAATTTTGCAGGGAAGATGGGAATAGAACTGGGGGCCGACTGGGAAAGGGGTTGGAAGTTCTTTGTGTGGACTGTTTTGCTGTTAGAAAATGCTGAATCACAGGGCATGCAGATTTCCTTTGGGAAATACTTCCTACAGACTTCCTTTGAGTAACCCTTTCAACAGCAAGGTTTTCGGGTCCTGGATTGAATTTCTGGTCAGAGAGAGGGACAGAACAAGTGCACTGTTCAGTGGGAACCATTCCTCTTTGTGCAAAGAATTAAGGAAGTCCTGTGTAAGCAAGCAAGGAAGGAGCTATTTAATCTGCTTATGATGGTACTCATCACCTGGGCTGCAGGAAATGGAGACCTAAGTCCCTGGTCTGACTTTGCCCCTTTTGCAGTTTCAGGTGCGTGCTTAACAGCCAGTCTGTCAATTACTTACAAATACATCACCACTCTCAGATACACACACTAATTCTGAACTTCTCATTTTGATTGTGATACAACAAAATCCAAAACAAATACCAAAATCCTGACATTGTTTTGGAAAAGACTATTTTCTGACCAGTGAGAAGGAAGAAACCAAACGATGTTGAGGACAGTTCAAGAACCTGACAGGAGTGCAGTACAGCAGCTCACGCTTAGAACTGCTGTTTTGGCTTCAGCCTTACCCGAGTTGCTTGGCTTGCTGCTCTAGCAGATGGACCCATGGCAATATTCATACTGCTGGATGACTGGGTGTCACTGGTGTTACCTCCATCTGCAGCCGAGAGCCCAGAAATCACCAAAGCACTTGAAAAACTTCTCTTGCCGAACAGCAGGCTGAGAGTTGAGCTGGTGGAAGAGGCCAGACTGGACCTGAGCATTGCCGCAGCTCGGTCCTGCACAGTCAGCTGGCCAGCAACGGGAACAGCAGGGGACTGGGAAAACACAGATGTTGCCGAGTTGTGGAATGACAGTTGACTACTAGAAAGCCTTTGGGCAATTTCATGGGCAGATGTAGATGTTTGGATGAAAGGCTGGCGGCTTTCTGCAATTGGTCCAGAGTGACTTGAAGCAGGGGGCCTTTGGTTTAAAGCCGTGTGTGCCTGGACAGACTGACTCCTGGGTTTTCTCCTGCCTTTAAAAGAAAGATTAATATGTTTAAGTAAGTGGCATCCTGATGAACTCCTTGCTATTGACAATGTCCCATGTGTACATATTACTGTTGGCATATTACTACTGGTTTTATCCGCATAAGAATCCCAAAAATAACAGAAATAACAAATTGTTAAACCTATGAACCTTTCTGTGTTTTTCACTACAGGGGTTCTGGCTTTTGGTCAGAATAGCTCCAGTGGTTCTGCACTGCATGAAAAGAGAGGAAAATGAGAAGACACCACAAGGAAACTGCTCTCGTCACAGGCTCACTTCTATTCTGCCACGTACATTTTAACTTGCCCAGTGAACGATTAAGTGTGGTGTTGCTGTATTCCACTCCCCTTTGACAACCACACTAAAGCAGGGGATGTTGACTATCCACCTTAAATGGCTTGGTATAATTAAATGCAAAAATAAAACAAAAAAAATGGCACATTAAAAAGAATTATTCCTGCATATGGGGAGAGAGAATCTGAGAATTAAACCAAGTGGAAGACTACAGCACTCAAACCACAAGACAGTTTTAAAGCCTAATATTAAACTATAGCTGAGTTCCAAGAGTGGTATTTACAGTGTTACCAGAGACTGAAAAGATGTGAACACCCCTAGTTAGGGCAGTCTGTTGGAGGTCTGAATGAGACCCACAAAAGGCTCTTGCCCCATTCTGTGAAGTGTCTCAATGCAGCCACTGTTGGATTTGTCATTCAAATAAATAATTTCTGTATTTCTTATGCTTGCATATTTAAATAGGCATAGAATGAAAATTAAATAATCTTATCACCACTGAACCCACCAGCTACCTGCTTGCACCCAGCACTCTGCAAATGGCATGCAGCGGGCTGCCATGCACCACAGACCCCAGAAGAGTTTACTGTTTCTGCAGACAGACTCCAACCCAGGCTTACGCAGCAAATACCCAGTCACGCGAGTGCCTGCTTGGCTTTTTTGCTTTCCAGAAAATTCACAAACATTAACACAAGTTGGCATCTTGGTTTCCTAGCTGGAGCTGTGGGGTAGAGAGTTGATGCCAGAAAATCTGTTGAGAGCCATCAACACAGAAACAAGTTTTTCTGGCAGGCATTGCCAGGTGGTTGGTCTTTTTTTTTTATTTTTTTATTTTTTTTAACTTTGATTTTCCCAGTACCCCTAAGTACGGAGGGGAAGGAAGCACTGAAACTCCTCCAGATACTAAAATTCTGCAGTCAGAAAGGAATAGAAATCTCTCACTATCTTCTAGAAACATGACTGCTGAATTCATGAGGGTTCCAGTAATGCAGTATTTCATATCCAAACTATTTACACTATATAGCTGAAACTCACTGTTTTACATCCACACACGCGCTTTCCAGAGGCTGGTAGCATTAGCCCTGTTTTCCAGATGCTGAAGCACAGAGAATTTGGGTGACTTGGCACAGAGTTAGATAGCAGACCTAGGCAACCTCACTGGACCTCTTTAGCTGGACTCAAACCTAGGTGGTCTGGCAAGCAGGAGACACTTTTGCACCTCACTTACAATGTATCTTTAGTTCTACTTTTATACTCCAAACAATAATAATAATAATAAAAAAAAAATCCTAAGATGGCATGCAAAGCAGCATTCTCTGTAGTAAGAGCCCCAAGGTCTCTGCTTGAGAGCAGTGGCACAGCCGCGCGTGGCTCCTGTGCAGCACGTTGCCGGTGTCCTCTGCGCTTCAGATGTGATCGATAGCGGGGGCACGCACTGTGACGGGGGTCAGGCCTGCCTGCCGCACTGGCAGCCGTGCGCACGTCTGGCTTCCGCAGGGATCCAGGCTCTTCAGACTCCAGGGTTTTGTTTGAGTGCTTTGGTTTCTACATCTGATGGTTATTTTAATATGTTACCCTTTTTAAAATAAAAAGAACGGACTGGAATTAAGAACAGAGGGGTTGTGGTGTGTTAGTTTGTGCAGGGGCTAACGTGGCCAAACATCTGTTTGTGATTTAAACTGTCAAGCCGACCCCTGTCCAAAAGTATTCTATATTCATCCCAAGTGCAGTGGTTAGAGCATTGGACAGGAGACCACCCGCGTCTACACATAAATAACTCTGTCCTTGAAAACACTCGGGAAACAAAGGCTGTTCTTTAAACTGCATTGTGAAATAAGGACACTTCAGGGGAGAACCCCACACGTTTCCAGTGCTCCCGATTTTGGTTGCACTTCTATATAGGGCTTTCATTGCATTTTGCAGACTCTACGGCACCAGGCTGCAAAACGAAATATGAAAACATTAAATGCACTTGATTCATAGATTATGAATCTAGACGGGATTGCTATGATCATCTAGTCTGCTGTACTATATAGCATGGGCCATAGAACTTCCTGGAATTAGTTCCTGAATGGTATTACTAATTACTACAATTATTTTTAAGAAATGCATCCAATATCTCCAGTCATGGAGAATCCATCTTAACCTTCAGTCACTTGTTTCACTGTTCATTTACTCTCACAGTTAAAAATGTGCACTTGATTTCAAATCTGAATTTGTTTAGCTTTGTTATATCCAGGTCTGCTCGAATGAACTGTCTTGGGTCACCTTTTGTTGCCCAGGTAAGTACTTACAGACTATGATCAAAGCATCTTTTACAATATAAATTGTTTGAAAGCTCTTAATCTTTTACTACAGGATGTATTTCCCAGATCTTTGATAATTTTTTTGGCTCTTCTTTGAACTCCCAAATCAAAAATGTCCATCTTAATTTAGGACACTAGGACTGTGCATGGTGGGCCCACAGTGTCCTGAACCAAAGTCAGACTGACAGACGTGCATTACCCGGGTCACTCTATTCATTCAGCTTTTTGAACAAGAGACATAGCGTAAGTTCTTTCCCAGTCCTCTGGTATTGCCTTAGTGTCCTGACACTTACTGAAGATCAAACAGAGCCTGCTTTTTAACCAGCTCTCTTAAAAACCTTCTTGAGTGAGAGTCATTTGGATTTGCTCAATTAAGCATACAGCGTTGATAGCCACTCTTTCATGTTCTTTGTAGCTGTTAGGACGGAAGGAACTACTTCACGATCAGATCACAGAAATAGATCATCTGCATTTTTCCCAATACAAACCAGACATCTCTTTTCTCGTTTCTACATGATATATACAGTGACAGATTGAGATCACTGTAGGACTTCTTTTGCTTCGAATACTCTTTAAAAATACCAGCCACAAACCCACTTTCATCTTTTTGTCCCTAATGGTGCTAGCCAGAAACTTCTCCTTGTTGCATTCTCTTTCTCTTATCAACCGTCTCTCAGGACTGAACAGTGATTTGCATTTGCTGTTTTCCACTTCCTTGCATTTGTTGTGCATATCTTCATTTCACCTCAAAGCCAGGTTGCTTTTCTTAACTAAGTGTGACCTTCTCTCTTGATTGTGGCTTTCTGGGGACCCAATATATTTTTTTAAACAACTCACAATTAACTTTCATTCTTGTATGGCATGCTCAGGATCATTATTTTACAATTAAGTTTACCATTCTGATTACTGCAGTGTCAAGTTATGAGTATGCACATGGGAATTCCTCTAACGCTAGACTCAATTAAAAGCAGCAGTTATTTTATTCTTACAACATGATTTATATTCAGAGCAAGATTTTCTCCAGTCCTGTCCATTATCTTTAATGATAGGTCAAAAGGATCTAATGGAATGCAAACAAGAGTCATGCCCCTTAGTTCTCTGCTTTAATTTATACAGGAATACCACAACCTGTTGAAAGGTTGAGTTAATTTGCTTTACATTACAAGTTCCGAAACCATAGTGATGAGTCTCACAGTGACCCACTGCCAAACTGAATGTGTATTTCCAATGTGAAGACCAGGAGTTCTACCTCATGACTATGTCTGAAGTACTTTTGAATCCGTAATTTAATATAAGGAAGGGCTCAGCTGTTAGTTGACAGGATGATTGGCAACATATAATTTTCTCCTGGTAACTGCAGTATAGATATAAGAAGTTATTTGCTGTTTGTTTGTTCTCCACATGCACTGATGAACAGCCAAACCAATTCCTCAAATAAATAATCATGGCCTTTCCAAATTAATTTTATAAATAAACCTTATTGCAGCCTTTCAGTACTTAAAGGGGGCCTATAAAAAAGATGGAGACAAACTTTTGAGCAGGGCCTGATGTGACAGGACAAGGGCTAATGATTTAAAACTAAAGAGGGTAGATTTAGACTAGATATAAGGAAGAAATGTTTTACACTGAGGGTGGTGGAACACTGGAACAGGTTGCCCAGAGAGGTGGTGGAAGCCCCATCCCTGGAAACATTCAAGGCCAGGCTGGATGAGGCTCTGAGCAACCTGATCTGGTTGGAGATGTCCCAGCTCCTTGCAGGGGGACTGGACTAGACGGCCTTTAAAGGTCCCTTCCAACTCAAACCATTCTATGATAATTAAGATTTTTGCATACTTTCACTTCTGCTGTTCCCACATAGCAACAAGCACAAGTTTGCAGTGGTACGGGCTCCCTGCATTGCACACGTATACTCCCTCCCATCTGCATTTCTCATTCTTGCATTGTTAGTGGCACCTCCTAGTCCAAAAGTTACACATAAAGGAGTTTGACAGTGGAACCCGTGGTGAATCACATTTTTCTTATACCATCCCAGTAAACACCTGCAACAATATCAGGAAGCCATCTCCTACATGTGCTTGGTCATTAGAAAAGACAAAGCTCCCTCGTTCTAAAATTAGTTTTCCACTGGATATGAGAGCACCCCAAAAGCTCTGCCTACATGACCCCTCAGGAGAAGATTACAGGAAAAAAACAAGTAATTTGTGCAAATACCTGCACGTTGGTGGACCTCTTGAGATGAAGCTTGCAACTGAGGGGTTCCATCTCTCGTGGGCTGTGAGCTACTGCTCTGACTTGAATTGCCCGTGGAATTGCTGTTAGAAGAAGACCCCCCTCCACTATCCACCTCTTCAACATTACCTCTCTCGTGGTGAGCTGCGTGGCAGTCCTTCCGCATTCTGTTTGCAGGAACACACACGGTCAGCCATTTATTATACAGGAGAATTTGTGCCACCAATATTAGATGCCCTTACAATGTGTAATTGTACTTTCTCAAACTGCTGTAGATCTTTCAACATTTTATGGGATGACAAAGATGATGACGTGGTAAGCCTACTTGGAACAAAATTGTACGTGACACAAACCAAATCTTCCCCTCCCTGTGTTAAGTGGCTTTGGAGCCCTGCAAGACCTTAAGACTTTTTATCCAATGTTACCTTGGTCTCTAGAACAACTTTTGCATGAGACAACCAAGCAGCAAAGAAGGGGAATGGGCTGGAAGGAGCTCAATGGGAATGAGCTGCATGCTGGGAAACTAGCCCACTAAACCAGTAGATTACTCTGAGTATAGGTCTTAGCAAGCTGGCTCCCATAGTGTCTCCGTGGTCCCTTGTCTCTCCTCAGCCACAGTGGCAATACGGCAGGTGGAGGGAATGAGACAAGAGTGAGCCGTTGCTGTATGAAAAGTGCATGTAGGAATGGGAGCTGGAAGGTGTCAGATACTGATCACACATACCCTGGGGAAGCCAAGCAGTTTTAGTGGACAGTAAGTACATTTTAAGATCTGTTTCGGTCAAGAACAATTACTTGCGGATGATCGTCTATACTGACAAAGCTTTGGAGCATAACCCACCAACAGGTTTACTCATGTTCTGCCATGTCACTAAGTTACAGGAAAAATACCCTTATTTATAAGGCATAAGCAGTAAAATTCCCTGGAATAAGATAAATACCTGTAGTGCTAAGTGATTTGATAATGAATCTTAAGAAAAGCTTTCTACATGTTCAACAAAAGCCATGAAGAAGTTAATGAATTTGCTTTCTGCTGTATCTGTAGGGCTATATTTTATATTCTGAATTATTTGCAATTAATTTTTTACTATAGATAACAGTACAGAATCACTCTCTTTTAACAGGAAATACAGTGGAACCAAGACTGCAGGGTCTCTATCTGCATGACCAAAATTTAACACCTACCTTAACCACTTGGATCTGAACCACTTTTTAATGTTGTCCAAACTGACAGGTCCCCCCCAAATGTTCCTCAGTTGGCTGTGTGTCCCAAGGTACGAGGTGGTTAAAGGGGAAACGTACATGGGATATCCCAGTGGCTGATCACATGAAGAATTAATTAAGTTCCGCAACACCTGTTTATTGTTCTGGATGCTTCCTCTCTCCGGGTTACGATTCCGTAAGAAAATGAGCTCCTGCTGCTGCCCAGCCCAAAGCCCTCTGACGCACTCCTTGTTGACCTACAGGCAGGTAAAAACATGTGGATCATGTGAAAATGTTTGCTTCTTAAGATGCAGAATGATGTGATCGAGGTAGAATGGCAGTAGCTGTGGGTACAAACACCTCGTGTCTTTGCACTAACAGGTTTTATGAACTTTTGCAACTACTGCTTGGTAAAGCCTAGAATGTTATTTCTGATACACAAACATGGGTGCAAAATGGAAGTGAATTGAAGAGGGCTCTTCCAGTCTCTAGTCCCTACCTTCAGTAACTATAATCAGCCTCCCCTGGCCAGATTACTCAGGAATAATGTTAGTAACTGCAGCCCTAAATTACTGCAATATTAGAAAGATGGTGTATGTACCTTGATAACCTTGAAGCTCAGGTAGCTTTTGTGGAGCATGATAACTTTATATTCATCTGCTCCTTCATCTACCACGTGTCTCAGGGTTAGCAGCTCCTCTCTGTTGGAGAGCACAGCGCTGCGCCAGGCTGGGTCCCCTTCGTGACAAATCACCACCTTTTCTTCAAAAGACTGGATGGCTTCATACAAAACTGCTGGGTCCTCATACTCATCTGGGCAGGTGAACTGGTCCTGGTAGTACAGGAAAAAGTACTGAAAAGGTCAAGTATATTTGTGAAAACATAAAAACTATTAACAATAAACAAAATCCTGGTTTCAAACTGCTGCCAGTTGCCCCTGACAAGTGACTTGCCATTTGACACAGTGTGTCTTTGGGGAGGAAGAACAATTAATTTAACAGTAATATAGAAAGGTACGATTTTTGTTTTATTGTAACCTGTTCTGATCTCATGTCTCCACTGGACAAAGACACTTGGAGAATTACAGCTTATCCACTTTCTTTTTATGAAGTGGGAAACCACAGGAGGCAGAGCTTTTGGGTAAGCCACAGGGAGATCAGAATCATCTGGGGCATTCCACAGTTCTTGTGGAAATCCTTACTTTTAGTCACAAAAAAACACCAACAAAAGCACAGACTGGGAATCCATCAGCAGATACCACAATATTGTGTTACTACTTTAGCTGTCACACAGCAACACAGCCAGCGACAACATTCATAAAATTATTGTGTCAAATTCTCAGATATTAATTCACAGCAGTTCCACTTCAGTTACATTGAGAGCAATTATAAATATCATGCATGATTAAAGCATATTATGCTAAATCATAATGTGCCAGAGCAAGAACAAAATCAACTCCAAGCTATATAGGGGTTGACCTGAAGAAATTGGAACGACTTCAGCAGAGGTGTGCCAGATTTTTACAAGTGAAAACAAATGGTTCAGAAATAGCCTGACATAATCAAACAAACAGCTGTGACACCAACCCTTCAAGCCACTCTCCTCTCAGCTATGTCTTCTAACATATGGAAACATTACACATGTATTGCCATTCATTTAAGGACTGATAAATCAGCAATGAAATTAGTCTAAGCAATGTGTTTCTTTTCAATACAGAAACCATCTTCATAGTATCCACGCAAGTAAAACATGACATGACTGGCAGTTTTATTTTTAAGAAAAATGCAGGGGCAAGCTCTGCAACATGAATGATTTAAATTCCTGTGTTTCCCTAAGGAAACAGACGCAGTAGTAAAAGTTAAAAATAAAAAATTAAAGAAGACTTTACCTGGTGTAGCTTCAGAGACATTCGGATTGCCGGGGCAACAACCTTATGCAATAGATCCATGTCTGCAAAGACCCACTCATCTTTCGCTGCTATCCGAAAGTCTCCTTTGAACAGCGCATGGAGCCCATACAGAAAAGAGTCCAAGCTGTAAGAGGAAGGCAGCAGTCACTCCCAGAAGTCATTCCCATCTCACCAAGGTGGACCCCCGCCAGCCGCCAGCCACGTGCAGAGCTGCGCAGTGACCAGTGGCCCTTCAGCACAGGGTGAGCTCCTGCGGTGGGTATAAAGTAGGGGTCGTATCGCATATTTCTAATGAGAAACCATTCCTCTGGGTAGATGGCTTTCCTTCTGCTTGCACTGTAAAGGACTGTGGCACCTGGAACAAAGGATATCCTAAGAATGGGTGGCTGGGTCACAAGGTGCCTCAGGGCGCTGCTTCTCTGCAGCTGTGCTAAAGACACCAGGTCAAGGAGTGCCAGCTGCTCTGCAATCCCTGTGTAGGCAGCAGAAGCTGCCTCCTCATTTGAAAGTTTATTGATTGGCCCTGTTACTCTTAGCAGTTCTCCTTGCAAGGTAAAAATTAAAATTAAAAAGATCTGCAAAAAATATTTTCAGCAAATCTGAGACTTTTGTTATGAAACTCAAACCCAGACGTGAACATTAAACCAGATGTGCTAAGAAGAATACTAAGTTTCAGGAACTGTTCAGCAAACCAGGTGAGTGCATGAATCAAATGACAGGCATTTCATATTGAAACAATGGGACCTAAAGCACATATGCACTGGGTTTCCTTTTTCTAATATAAAAAACTAGATGTAACCAGTTCTGGCTGACCTTGGATGATGATTTGCCTGGACCTGAGATTTGAGCACGATGTAAAAGGTACAAAATCGAGTAGCTGTTAGAAAATGTTTGCACAAGGGCTTTGTGAAGGGAAACAACCAGCTTTCAGCTCCAATCTGCACCCCGAATCACGAGCTTCCCACATGACACCACAGCCACTTGTATAATGCTTATAGAGCAGGACTGCCATCCTAATGCTGCTCTGAAAAAGTGATCTCGAAATTGAGGAAAAGAGAACCACCTGTTAAAACCACGTATCTCTTGCAAACCCACAGGACATGGTTTCATCTACCTGCCAAAGTTTTACTCACTCTTACAACACTTGATTTTTTCAGATCGTAAAGGCTCTGAGGAGAAGCTGCAGTAAGATGTTAGCATTTTTCCCTACTGCCCAGCCTTTCTCCAGAGAATGCATAATCTTTCCACATAATTGAGCTTTATTAATTATTTTAGGAAAAGAAAAAAAATGTTTTAAATTTCTTGTCTTCTCCGCGAGAGGGAGAAGAGAGACTGGAAGACTCTGCTTGGAATTTTGCCCTTGGTGGGTAGCATGTTTTAGAAATTAAAATGGAAAGATACATTTGTTGTTACCAGAAAAATAGCTGGATACCGATTTTCTCCACGAAAGCACCATGTAATACAAATCAACTAATTAGTGGGACCATGGCCAGTCAGGAAAGCAGGGCTGCTGTCGCTGCTGGGAACATGAAGAGTATGGGGAAGCTCTCGTGAATTCTTAACTGATTTGCATTTATTAGTACTAAGTTACCTATTAAAACACACCTGTGTGAGACAGGCATTTACAGTCAGATCTTCAAAACATTCAAGTCCTGGTTTCAACAGGAGTTATTACATGTCTTCAAGGAGTGCATCTTGACCCCCACTGATTTTCAATCAATCATCTCCACAGTTTAGAAAATAATAATATATTCAAATCCTGCTTAATATCTAGGAAAGCCCTAGAACAAACACGTTATGGGGGAAAAAAAAATGGTAGGTGAAGCCAGTGTGGTGAAATACCTTCTCCTTTGAAAAGGCTAGAAATCAGGAAGGGTCCTTTCACTCACCCACCCACTAGACAACATCCAGCATACAGAGCTGAATCTTTGCCTGGAAAAAAAAAAACACTTCTGTACCTAAGTATTCTTCCCAGGATGAAATTGAAAAAGCTACCCTGAACTCTGCACCTAATGATGATCTGTAGCATAGTTTTTCCCCCGTAACACCCCCTGTGTTTGCTCTGAAAAGTTGGCTGGGATGAAGAGTAGAGTAGGTAGGAGAAAGAACCGGTTTTTACATCACCAGAGGCTCTCAGAGTCCAATCTGAACACCAGAGCAGAAAAAGAGTTTGCATTCACATCAAGGCATCTTATAGGCGTCAGCACATGCTAAACAGGCTGCTGTGAACAGCAGTGTCTGCCGAAAGCAAGGCCAGGACTGGGACAGCTATGCAAACTGCAGCTGAGCATCAGCAGAGGGAGCGGAGGGAAGCACGTACAGCTCTCGCTGTGCTTCGTTAGGGAAGGCTCGGCCATTTCTCATCCCTCTGCATAATAAGTTCTCTAACCAGCATTGTTAAGAACAAATGGGACTGCTACAAAGAGCAAAGCAGCAGTGGCAGTAGTTGTGAAAAGCTGAAAGTCAATTATTTTCTATATCGTATTTTCCACCAGAGAGATCTGGAGGAGACTGCTGTATTCACAAAACCATGGACATCTTTTATTCTCCTGCCAATCGTAATGAGGCTTTTGGGTACATTCTGCCCATAATGCGGCACTATCTCAAGCCATTATGTCTGTAACATGCAGCCCTTAATCCACACAAGATACAGCTGTTGTTATTCTTCCCATTGTTATGCTCTCTCCTGAAGACTCTAATGAGATTATAAGGAAGCTGTAAAGCCAACAGCTTTGATCTCAGGCCTAAGTCAAGGTTGTTGCTGCTTTCTTGGCCCGGTTTTAACATACCTCAATTAGTAAACTGCTGTAGTTACAGGCTCGTTCAAAATATTTAAAAAACGAGTTAAGGTACATTCACATGCCAAAGAAGTTACATTAACCAGGAAGAGACATTACTATTTCTGGCAACATTTCTGACCCTCTGAGCTAAGAACCCAAAAAGCTGCTGTCACAACTGTGATCTATTTTAGAACAAAACTAGTAGGTGTGTGGGAACCGTCAGCCCCTCGAATGTGCAGAAAGAAGGGGATTAAGTAGCACCACAAATACCGGAGGGAGGGCAACAGAGCCAAAGCAAATACTCCCTCCTACTGCTCTCCTTACGCAGCTCCAACTGCTGAAACTAAAAGCATTCGATACAAGCCTGGAAACAGTACGGATGAAGACTAATGAGCTGGTGAATATATCTGTGTGTATTCTGCACACCAAAACCCATCCTTTCCTAATGTTAACTGTAGTTTTATTTAAGGAATAAAGAAACATATATGCCTGTGAGCTGGCAATGACCTGAATGCTGTAGCTCACCTGAATTAAGTATTTCCAATGGCAGCCCTTCTAAATTTGGTATTTTTGAGGACAGCGGTTGTGAACTAAGAGTCAAACTTTTCTCCCCTGCTTCTGCTCTGCTCAGCTCTGGCACACAAAGCCGCACTGCCTGCCTGAACTCCCACGAGCAGTGCAGCATCACCGGCAGCATTGTGGTGCCATGTCCCGTGCCTTCCACCTCCTTCCTCTCAGATGCTGGGCAGTGCAACGTGGTGCCCAGGAGGGAAGGGGCAAGTGAGGCCAGCTGCCTCCCTGGGCTTCAGTGTGAGCAGCAGTTCCTCCAGGCAGAGGTGTTCCTTGGAGTGACCTGCTGTCCACACTGGGTGGTAGCACCCAGATGGAGCTCAGGGAACTTGAGCATCCAGGCTCAGTAGTGTTGGGAGTATCTGATGAGAGATGCTTTATTAAGAGATTTTTATATTTTCCCAAATTTGAAATGTATACTAAACATCTATTTACTAGTAGGTCTAGTGGCTGAATAGGATTAAGTAATTTTTTACAAATATATACCTAAACATATCACTCACATTTGAATAAATGAATGGTAATGCCATGTCATTCTTCAAATTGCATTTTGTGCAGGATGCCTCCTAATGACAGTTTAAAAGAGCAAGTGATTTGCATAGCAATGTTGTGCATTCTTAATGAATGCATTTATTGTGTAATCTAGTGTTAACGTTGAGTTTCTAGTGACATTTACATGAACAGGTACACTGAATAATTATTTACATACATTATATAAGAGCATTTAAAATCCTAGTTTACACAGTGACATTTGCTGATTAATAGATTAGATAAAATCATGTGTAAATGAGTGCAAATTGATAGTTTACATACACAATGTAAACTTGAATCTCAATTCTGTAGAGCACAGCTCAGTGCAACCTTTGTATTACTATTTCTGTGCAGCAGCTGGATGACTGTCACTCCTCAAGACACAGCAAGGGCTAGACTTAGTCCAGAGAAAGTTTCCTACTACCTGTACAGTTACCTCTTAGAACAAAACATGGCCCACAGATCCCAGATTCTTGGCTAGTTTGCTCACGTAGGACATACCTGAAAGACTTCATAGAAATAAGCATGCGGAGAAGACTACAATGCCTATCTGGCCATTCTGTCTCAAACTCATCACAAAACCTCTAGTAATGTACACAAGATCCTTCGCAGCCAGAATTAATAGAAAGTCCTGAGAGGAAGTTCAAGGTCATTTCTCATAGTAATCTAAATAATCCAGGTTTTTGTAGTCCAGCATTCGAGTGTGTCAGAGCATGTGTTAGGAGCCCTGATCTCTTACAAAGTGAGACAGCTTCCAACAGCCAAACATGCAGTCCATCCCCCTCATGCACACAGCTGGCTGTGCGACTGCCTGTTCTGACACCCCCTCTGCAGAAAACTAGGACCCTTTTCAGCACCAGTAGGCTTCAAAAGGTCCTCAAAATATCATTACACAATTTCAAGGAAAAGGACTGTGAAGCATCACCTAAGGAACGATTCCTTCAGCTTCTGAGGACCTTAAGTACCTCTCCCCCATCTGACTGAATGCAGACCTGCAACAGCCTGAGAGCAAGGACCAGAAAGAAGGCTGTAAATCACCCACAGTAAGAGCTGCTGTATCTCCATCAAATAGAGAGAGAAAGGGGAGAGACCTGCCTTCAGTGCCTGAAGTCAATCCTCAGAAACACCTACTTCTGGCCTCAGCAGTGTTGCACATGTTGCACGAAGTCCCCTTCCCCCTGGCATGCCATATAATTGTATTCCTATCGAAGTCTCGCTGACTTACTGCTTCTTTTTGTTTAAATAAGTTGTGAAGATCTGTGTGAAGCAGTAAACATAGTAAGTATGGTAAAAACTGCCCTCTGTGCTGAAGTGAATGTATTTGGGGGATTTCTGTTGATAAAGGTCTTCATGTCAGTAGGTAGCATACCCACCTTGCTCCTTAGTTAATAATTTCTACTAAATTGTTTTAATCAATTAAAATAAATATATACATTCTTTAAGACAAGAATAGATGTATTTTACTAAGCCAAAGTAGTGTTTTGTAGCTCTAGCAATTTGTAGCTTGAACTGTGCTACTCAGATTCCTTTTTTTCCCCCAAAAATCCTTTTGACAGTTGAAGTGTATTAAAGGTAGTTTAACCAGGTGGGTAAGTGACACAGTTTTTCACAGTTAAACTTTTGTAAAGAAAGCTTTTGTGAAGTAGCACTGAAAAATATTCTGACAGAAGCTTCCACTTAATTCCTTTTATGTCACAAAATACATTTAAAAAATACAATGATTCAATATTGTCCTGGAGTACTTTCTTAATAAAAAGAAAATCAAGACTAAAGATACAGGATTATACAGAACAGATTCAGAAAAAGGGGGATAGAGCTGTGCAGTGGACATGACTACCACATTTCTTCCTCTTCTACAGATCTTTTCTCCCCCAGAAAATTATTTTGGGGTATGAAGTGCCCACTCACCAGAAAAGAAAAACTGACTTGCTTCATTGGCAATTTTCCAGACTTTAGAAGACATGGTATAGCTGACTCCTGCAATTATTATTAAAATCTTTACAGAAGACTTTGCAAATAATTCTTCTCAACATTCATACTTTCCATGTTAAGCTTTGGAAAGTCTCTGATAATATTATCTCTTTCCATTAGCTACTGACCATGTAAGCCAGTAAAAATAGGTGACATTGTTATTGTATCTGTACTAGTGCCAAAACACTGTAACAAAGATTTTAAGATCCTGTGGAAAGTACATCCAATGTCATGACAGTTTTAGGAAGCTTTTGTGATATTTTTAGATGCATTTCTAATATTGCTGTGACACATCTATTGTAGCCCCAGATCAAACTCACTTTAATCTTTTCTCAAAAAAAAACCAAACCCCCCCAAAAACCCCATCACAAATGCACATCAAATTTTCTATCATGTTCCCAAACTCTAAAATTTGGAAAATAAAAAAATAGGGCAGTTTCAGAAATATCAATGACTTACTAAACATCGCACTAATTCGAGTCCATAGAAATGAAGGGAGAGGAAACTCAACCCAGAAGAAAACTACTATAGGAGGGGAATGTGCAAAGACTAGTAGAAAAGAGAATGTGAAAGCCCCTTGAGAAAGCAGAAAGAAGCAGCACACCAGAAATAAGGTGGGTGGGCCATGAACATTTTGTATAACTGAAAGAGGATGACATAAAAACAGGCGTTACAAACGACTCAAGAGATAACAAAGCTGGAATGAATATTTAAAAGCCTATTTTATCTTATAACAGCAAATGCATTCAAAATCACACATGCTGTCTTTGTTTGCTTGTTAGTAAGACAAATCCTCTCTAAGGACTGTGTTGATAGAGGGCTAGCTAGCTTTATTCATAGTTTTGTGCCAGTACAGCAAGGTCACTCTGAAACTGTATTTACTAATCTTGTCTGCTGTTACTAAACACTTGTAAACACAAGGAGTTCAAACACATCTAATAAAAATCTAAAGTTAGGAGAGAAGTTAGACTTTAATAAAGTAAAGATTATTTCATTAATAAAATGCCTTATCTGTAAAATTAATTACTCAGGCTGAACACTTAGAACAGCATAAATGGTACTTTAGAAACTCCAAACAATTCAGAACTCCTAGTGAAAATGGAAAAATCCCAAAGGAAAATGTAAGGTGAAGAGCATATCCAGAAGTAAACTTAACCAAGCATATTTCAATTAACCAGACTTTTTAGGCAGTGTTTTGAATGAGTGAATGACTAAGGTAGACTGAGAACAGACAAAGCTGCGGTCTCAAGAGCTGTGAGGTTCTCCCTTCCTCAGTCCCTTGAATGAAGTGGCACAAGGAACATGGAACACAGCCCTGAGGAATAGAGGACCCTTATGGATTTATTATTATTTAGCTAACTAGATGTCAGAGTACTTAGCAGTTTCTTCCCCTTCTAGAGAAAGCCAGCACTACAGTAGCCAGGCCAGGTATGAGTGACCTCAAGCAACAACCATCAGTACCTATTCTTTCAATCCAAAATCCTGCTTTGCCCTGTGAAATAAAGACTGATATTAGTTATTAAGCAAACTACCAAAGTAAAAGATGTCCAGGAATGGCAGAAAGCAAATTATTTTATGGAGGAAAGAGAATTCACCTTGATCTAACCTTCTGCTGAGATTCCACATTAAGTGAAAAAAGACAAACAAGTCTTTGCTTTAAAATGAGGAAAAAAGATTTCTAAAAATTACCTGATGGCCATATTGTGAGCTGCAGTTCCCAAAGCTCTTCGACCCAGTATACACAAGGCAAAGGAAAGCGTCACTAGAGGAGAATCCTCATCACTGTCCAGGTGCTACAAGATTTTAAGAACAGCATGTTATTCCAGATGCAAACACCAGTGCTTTTAAAGCACAGCAATACTATAAATCTTAACATTCATAAAATCTGCTTGTCGCAGAACCTACACACAGAAACATTCTTTGCAATTAAAGAGAACAAGAAGGAAGATCCTTGCCATTAGATGCTTTCTTCAAAGTGCAAGCTTATTTTGCCCACTGGCTAGAAACAGAACATTTCAATCTTGAGTGGCAAGATCCCAAGGAGGGGAGCCTTGGTTGCAGGGTGGTGGGGGTTGTGGGTTTTTTTGTTTGTTTTTCTAGATCTGACATTCTAAACCAGACCTGATTCCTTATTGCTGAGAGACACTGCAACTGGAGGCAGCTAAATCCCGTTTAACGGAACACAGTGCATATGAAACTCCCCCATTCCAGAAGAATAATGTATTTTGAAAAATTTGGGGGAATATAATTTTCATGAATAACAATATATATCTAAATTGCATACCATTGATGACACTGACCTCACATTTTAACAAGCAGTCAAAATATTTCGTTGACATTTACCAGCTCAGGAGAGTTTCTTTACTGAAATTTTTGCAAAGAAAACTTCGCTATCAAGCAGGAGGAAAAACTGAATCAACCCTTCATGAATGTCAGTCTTTAGGAGGATACAGACTATTATTTCTGTCCATGCAATGTGTGATTTCTTACAGCTTTATTTAAGTCAATTATAATGGAGAATGTAGCTCCTTCTATCAAATACACTGATTTTCAGGGCTATGTCTACAGCAAAGCTTTTTTTTTTACATCTAATCTCCTACATGAACTTTACTTCTATATTTAGTAAAAGAAAAATATATAAAAAATATATAAATGTGTGTGTGTGCACACCACTGCAGGCCCTTGTTTGCCCTTTTAAGTCTGACTGATAAGTTCCAAGTCTATTGGGCGTCACTAAATTTATTATTCTATTTGAAAGTCTCAGTCACATAACAAGTGGAAAAGCATAATTTAACAGTGGCTTTCATTGCACTGTGCAATTCTTTGTGTGTCAGAACTTGGGGAGCTGAGACATGGAGATGGGAAAGAAAAGAGATGAAATATTCCCAGTAGGAGGAGATGGTGGGGAAGGCTCAGAGGGACAATGAAATGAAAACAGAGACAATGTAATGATATGCAGCAGAACTGGTGGAATGGTATTCAGGGTTAGAGACATGAGAAGGAACTGAAGTGCAGAAGAGACATTAAGATTCATTAATGTTACGCCAGCTAAGGTCAGTGGTAGCAAATGAGACACGCACTCAGTGATCTTGAATGAAAAATGCACAGAGCAGTGCATGGCGGCTAGGAAAGATAGACTTCTCATTTTTTGTCATTATCAGCAATAATCAGAAAATTAAATCAAGGCAATATGCTTGCTTGAAATTGTATTCTCCCTCTGGGCTATTTTGAGTATTCCATGGAAATATAGTAGTGCATTTCTGACAAATGATTGCTGACCATCAGTAATCTTAGCAGCTCAAAGCATATGAATGCGTAGCTGTAAACCTGCCCTTGACCTTCCAGAGCTGTGAGGTAATTTCACACAGTTTCATGGCATGGTTCACATTGAATTATGAGCTCTCAGAAGTGACCTAGACTAGCAGTGAGTTTGTTATGTACTTCACCACCATTTGAAGACTGTACCCAAACACAGGCAAATGTTTGGAAAGGGTGCACAAACATCACCAGTGCTTGGCAAACATACCCAAACACTGCAACACCGAAGGAATGATGATGTTCCCTGAAGGGAGCCTGCTCCAGCGTTACATCTGCAAACACTTATTATATTCATGCTTTTTAGAGATGATGAAATGAATAGCATTGGAAGTATGCACAATAAGGAATTGGTTCTGGACTCAAAGACTAAACCTCCTTAAAATTCAGTTTTTGCACAAGAGTAGCCTCCAAAATATGTTTTTCTCCATTCCACAAAACATGTATTTTCATTTTATGTTAAATCTGACAGCTTAAATGAAAGGCATTTTATTGTATTAATCCTGAGCAAGCAAAAGAGTAATGATGCATCATTTAACTCCTATCCCAAGAATCAAAACTATTACCGCTTAAAAAAAAAAAAATAATCAAGCTTACCTCCAACCTTTTTCTAGCACAGAACTGAATCCAGTCCAGATAAACACTGCAGAAACTAGCTCTTGTTATGCCTTGGAGACATGGAACATAGTCTTCATCTATGTTAATGTTAAACATTGCAAGGTCACGTTCAATATAATGCCACTTTGCGTAAGGCTGCAGTATCTTTTGGATGGATTCATCTTTTATCCAGTCAAGGATTTTGGGAGAGCTTGCTGTAAAGTATATTATACTCTGTTGATAAAATGTGCAAATATTAGTTACTCTACCTCTGACTACAGCAGTTATATTTTACACAGAAGAAAATAAATCAAATAGGACCACACTAATTAACCATAATGGTACATATTTTTCCTATTTTTTTCATGGTATAATTACTCCACAAAACTAAAGCTAGAAAGATGATAAGACAACAAAAAAGTCCTATTTTTAATACCATTCTGCCTTATAGAAAAAATAATACAATAGACTATGACAAGAATACAGAGTTCCAGCATTCGAACATGTTAATTACTGAATATTAGCGGGGTTCTAGAGTCTACCACCAAGAAGGTGATATTGATAAAAGTTCAGGCATATTTTGAAAAAAACAGTAGTGGATGGTCACATGCTGTAACTGAGTTTGCTTTTAAAGCACTGAAGGAGCAGCATTCAGCAGGAGCTCTTTTACCAAATGCAAAAATATTAGAAAGCAGTAAGAGTCATATCTTATATCTGTGCCAGAGTTTCTAAGTTTAAGTTCTTCTAACTGCTGTCTGGAGCCATTAAAATAATAATAAATAAAATAAAATAATAATTAAAAAATAATCTACCTGAACTAAATTCAAAGCATATTTTCAAAGGATTATTAAACTTCTGGATAAGTTCCAGTACTGCAAAAGAAAGTGGCATCAGCTGGAGAGTTCCATTATAATGTTTTATGATTATAATTTTTGTTTTAATAAGAGATATTAATTTAGAATTGGATTCCAAAGAAAATGAGGGGCAAGCAAACATGACTTAAGATAATGTAGTTCCACTCTACCCATGCAATGGAAATATTATTAAGCAAATAAATGTAATAAAATGAAAATACGATGGATTAAAAAGGGCAGAAGCACTACTAGCCCTTTTAAAAATCCCAGATGCCCTCCACACTTTATCTTTCAAATTGTACAAAAACACACAAGCAAGAGGAAAGCTAAGCTCCAGAGGAAAAAGACAAGTCAGACAGATAAAGACCAAGGATGGACCCTTGAATTCTTGGCATGTGGAGAACGATACACTCTTTAAAAAGATTCATGCAGAAACAACAGTAGCTGAAAACACAGCACCCAGTGAATGCAGACTTCTTGAATACTAAAAGACATTTAAATAAGAATATACTGAGAAGAGATAGAGGAGGACCAAGGGAAAAATATCACAGTAGTTGGGCAGGAAATTATTTCAAAATATATGCAGAAGGGCTACAGGAGCTGACTCACTTTATTTGTGGAGAACAAAAATCCTTTTATAAGAAGAAATACAGGCCTTTCTAGGCTGTCAATGAAACTGCAAATGGAATAAATACATTAGGAATAAGACAGTGCAGCTCATTGTTTATAAGATCAATATGGTAATTACTCTTGAAGGATAGGAGAACTGAAACAAAGCATACGTTCTCGTTGTTGATCTTCAAAACAGAGTTTGCTTTTTTTATTATTCTCACCCGTGTTTATAAAGAAGCAGATTCAGCTGGGGAAAAAAAAATCAGGCTCACAATCAGACCTAGAAATAGCAAAAACTTCTGCCACCTAATTAAATTTTGCTCCTAGTAGCTCTTCGTAGATATGTTTCGTGCACAAGTACATCCTCAGCTATATGGCAATTCAGAAACGATATGCTAAATATTTACAATATTGTAAGTTACAAAGAATAAACGAGAAGCACTCCAAAGGCTCAGCTCAATGGAAGTGCAGTTGCTGCTGAAACTCCAGCCTAAGTGTTCCTTGAGTTTGTGATTTATGTGACCTGAATGCTGCATTAACCACAGTTCTTCTTACAATTACTTTCCTACGCAGTTAACAAGAAAGTGTCAGGGCTTTAAAATGTTCACAGTGAAATTGTGCAGGGTCTTTACAGCTCAAGATTCCCCCATGGGGAAGGAATGAATTCTCACCTTTGTTTTTGACATTGTTTATCTGGAGGTAAGTACTAAATAAACAGGATGATAGCTGATCTGATACATAATACAATCTTCTCACCTTCTGAGGCTGTATTAAGGATTTTACCAAATCTTATCAAAGCTCCTGTTTACAGAAGAAACTAGTAACTTGAAGAACAGGAGAAGAAAATCTCCATATAGCTTTCTTTTGGGAAGTGTCATTCTAAAGGGGTCTCCTGAAGGGAGCCCAGCCCAGGCTAATATCGAAGCTGCCAACAGTTTATTATTATCTTCTGTTCATCCTTCCCTAACGAGGGAAGTAGATTAAGGGATTGATACCTTTCTAAAAATTAAGATCTGTAAATGCAGTGTTATAGTACTGGCTCAACTAAATGCAACCAAAAGAGATTTGATTTTCGCATCTTCAAAACCTTTTGGCCACCACCTAAGTGGTGGACATAACAAACTCTACACACAGTGGAGCTGGAGTCACAGCATACCTCAGTAGTGTGGAGCTAGTTTAACGCACTTCGCTTTTATTCAAAACAGGATCAATTAACCACACCTATATCACATGGGACAAAAGTTTGTCTCAGTGATCTTACCTGTGCCAGCTGCTTCTCGGGTATGTCCAGAACCAGAAGTCCTAAGCTACCTTTCAGTTAAGTTTTACTTCCCATGTGATGACTCACACTTTACACAAGTCCTGTACATATCAGTTGACTTGAAAACACTAGAAAAGTTCCAGTTTATGAAGCACAAGTCTGCATTGCTTTAAACTAATGAGCTGCTGATTTGATGGCAGCTTAGACTGGGATTTTTTTCAGACTTCTTCACCATCAAAAGCTGAGTCATACATCAGCTTGCATCAGCTCACGTTCACATTATTCAGGTTACCTTTTAAAGTAAAGCAAAGCAATTGTACCAAAATACTCATTTCAGTTTAAAGAAATTTTTTTTTTTTTAGTTTAGACACATTGCTTAAAAACAATTTAATTTATAGCCACAAAACCCACTTCTAAAATGAAAGAAATAATGCTCACATGCAGTTTTGCTTTTAATTAGTTAATTAAACAAAGCAGGCTGGTTACCAGGCCCTACCACTTCTAAAATTATTTATGAAATCCCAGTCTGCATTTTACAAAGTAATCAACTACATGATCAAAGCAGCTTTGTGAAGCAATGATCTTGTTATTATTGCCTTGCCTCACTTGCATAACAAGGTGATTAATTTATTTACAATAGGTCTCTCTCTAAAGCTGACAGGACTTTTACAGTTGCAGAGATGTAAGTTGTAAGATGTCAGGGACGGACGGGAGCTTTAGGGACTGGCTTTGTGGCAGTACCAGCAGCACAGGAGGCAGCATTTGAGTCTTGTTGCTTCAGTAGAAGAAAACAAAGCTCAGTGATTTCTTAATTTGCTGGACTGGAAAGGGTTTGGCAGAGGATGAAGATGTTTTGCTAGACTACAAGTTCCAATTATTTTGACAAATTAATATCTGTGTGGTCAGCTGTGATCTTAATAACAGTGCAAATATAGAAGTGATGCAAATGAATTGCTGTTTCATCAAGGGAATAAAACAACTTCAAATGTGTTGCGGTATGTATGTAAAAAAGCAGGTAAGAAGGGAGTTTGCGCTACTAAAAAAGTATATTTGAGAAACAGCTCTTCAGAGATTTCCCAATAACTTTATGCTTGTGGATCTTTTTTATTGCCAGAAAAAATAGTGGAAAGGGCAAGTCAACAAGAAATAACAAACTGTCAGTGAAGTTTTGCTTTGTAAGAATGCCTCCTTGGATTTAGGATGTTAACTCATCTTCTTGATTTCTGCTTAAGCATGCCAGCGCTTTTCTGTACTAACTGTAAGTGGTCAGAATCAAAAGTAGCAAAGGGAGGTATGAATTAATTATCTCTATTTAATACCAAGTCAGCCTGGCTGTCAGTAGTGCAAATGAATAAATATAAAGCCAGAAACTTCAAATGCTGCTTCTAATACACAGGCAGCATTCATTCTTTTTGACAAACCTGCCTAGGAAGAGAGTCCACCTTACCAAAGAGTTTACCTTTATATAGTATCTGATAAGTATTCTCCGCAGATCGAACACTTGCAGCATTGTTGCAGCGTTGTTATCAATGATGCTATATCCTTCCAGGATGTACTGGGTTCGTGTTATTTCCCATGTCAGCCATCGGAGGTTAAAGGCTGCATTACAGGATAACAAGTGAGGCAAGTGCCCGGGCTTACAACAGCAGCAGCCTTCATTGTCTTCATCTCCTTCTGTTATAGCTTCCACTTCTCTCTGCTGGCAATATGTCCCTTGGCAGTGAGAAAAAAAGAGTATGCTGCCAGTTATTGGAGGAGGAGGAAACAAAGGACTTTCAAGCTGAAAAAGTATGATTGAAGGCTCTATGCACTTAGCAAAAATCTAATAGAAAGAGCTACGACAATAAATAAGATGTGCCAACTGGTCTGTATACAGTAGCAAATACAGAGCTGTATATTGTTTATTTACTATCACCTATAAGAGCCAAAATGGCCTGATCTAACATTCTAGGCATTCGGTTTTGAGCCGAGCTAAACTACACACCACAGCTTCTGCCTTCATAAAAACCCACCAGGAGGCAACACTAAAGAGTCTCACTCTATCAGGCACATTAAGCAAATTGATCCAAGTCACACTCTGCTTCTTCAGGATACAGAATGCAAACAAAGATTTTACAGTATGTTCGAACGCTTTTAAAATCTGGATTTTAGCAAACTATCTTGGAAAGCAGGTTCCAGAAATAACATCCATCTCTCCCACCGGAGTAACAGCTACTCTGTAACAAACATCGCTAATGAATAGCACTAGTGGCAGTATATCGTGAGGACAGAACAGCTGTCTAACTAAACTATTACACAGGCTTTACATCAAAACAGAGTAAATCTTTCTGAAAAAGGGATGTTAAGATGTTAACTGAAAAAGAAGTCATGAGGCAGACACAGAAACAATAATATACCTGCTCTGCAGACTCTGCATTTCTGGCCTGTGCTGTGCACACTGAAAGTCAAAGCTGAGCCCTTCCAGATTTGGAATCTATATAAATGTGGTTTCTACACTATGGCTAAACCACAACAGTAGGGCACTACAAACCAGCACCAAGGTGGACACCCATGTGCTCCCCTCATTGTTCTCAAAATATGTGAGTTATACGTTCTTGATGCACACATCTTTTTAAAATTTACTCTCTTTGGGCTGTTGCTCAACTTACTCTCCATGGAACTTGTACATAAACGGTCTTTCAAGGCCATCTCCTATCATGCGGGTTACACAAATGTCTCGTATGGGCCTTCTGCGAATGGTTCAGTATCACCCTACAAGAGAGCCGGCTCTGTCAGCTTCCGAACGGTCTCAGCAGGAGAGCAAGGTGCCAGACACTGCGCTGCAGTTCAACAGCTATGAACTCCCCCTGCCAGGCTCAACAGACCTGTTCCATTGTGTCACTGTAAATGGGAGAAGAATGTGGCTATGATGTTCATCAATTGAACAATGAACTGGGAAAGAACGCAGTGTCAGCTCCAATCCCTCCCAGTTTGCCAGCACCCCAATAGAGAGCCTGGAGCAAGGCAGCATCCCAAATGTCTGTGGGGAGTCATGACAGTTGCTGTACCCTCAACTGACTATGCCGGTCCCTTCACTACTGTCTGGTCAAAAAGATGAGGACCTTTAATTTGTACTGAAAGAAGTAGCACCCAGAATATTCCTCTCTTCACACTGATAAAATTCTTTTAAAATATAACAAAATATGTTGAAGTATTGGTTATCACTTTCTCTTTTTTTTTTTGCCTGTACACCTTCTAAAAATGTATCCAGCAAGTAAAAATGTACAAGAAAGAAGAACAGAAGGATCTGAAATATATGAGAAAAAAAAACCAAACAGGATTGTAGCCCTACGAGATGGGAGGAGAAAGATCCAGTATACTCCAGTGTCCTCCGTTCACTTTTCTGTAACTGAAAACTTAAAATCTGTGCCTAGTGTTATTCACACACTGATAGGTATGCCTCCTTGGACTTCATGGATATACAATACAACAAACTATTAAATGTCTTCAAGTAACCCAAATATAAACATCTTCCCTTTCAAGACTGCCACAAAGTAGAAAGAAAACATGACCTACCAAGCTGACATTTCCAGTTGGACTGGACATGAACTGGATTGCTTCTGCTTCATATTTCATGGATTTCTACATGAATTAACACTTACTGCTCAGCAGCAAAAAAGCAGCAACTGCCCTGGGTCAGTGGATGCTTTTCTGAAGACAAGCCAAAAGACATTGTACTCAAAGTGAAGCAGGAAAAGGCATATTCCTTTGTACATAGCTCAAAAAGAAAAATAACTACTCCATGCTGGTGCTGTTACTATTAGGTTATGTCTATTTTTGAAAGTTAAAACATCTCTCAGGATTAAGCCGAATTTAGGAAGAGATACATCTTCATCCCAGGTGCTAAAATAAGTATTGCCAAATATTTATAAGCTATGAAAAACACAAGTGTAATAAACAACTGCCACTGATCCTCTTACAACTTAGGGAATTAAAGATGGCTTTCCTCAGTCTATGTAACTCTATCCTTAAATCTTTTTTTTTTTTTCTTTTAGTATAGAAATATCACATTTCATTCCTATGGAATGCTAGCTATGTTTCTATGTGCTCTCTGTATTATCTCTATTAATAAATACCAAATATTATTACTGGATGGTCTGTAATTACTGTTTTCTTAAGCCATATATTTTGTAAAATACAGGTCCTAAAGAGGCTGGTAAGGCAAATAATAGGCGAATTCAAGAGATCCTCAGTGTCTGAGGAAAGCTGTCATCACATGCATAACAAACAGGAGAAGAAGATACCAGAACAATTATTTGCATTCTCAGATAATTCAACATGTAAAAATGTCTCCAAGTCATCTTTGCCAGGTATTTTTAATCAACTAAAGTTAAAATTATACTACAGTGGATGCAATCAATATTGAACTTGGGGAGCAAAAGACATTCTAGCTGGGAGGATGTTATTATAAAACCTCTGGGAACCAACGAAAAGAGCTCATGTGGTCATTTTGCAGATTAAATCCAAAGAATGAAATCAGGGCTATGCTCGCCAACATCTAGCAAACGCGCACTTGCTTAACAGAAGCTGTTTGATGGACTTGAGTACTATCACCTTGGTGATTTGGTGTCTGACTCCTTGCAGAGCCTCTGGGGTACCCCTATTAAGTTCAAAGGTGTCATCTGAGCCACGGCCAGTGCTCCAACAAAACGCCAAATCCCTATTCCTATCATCATGCTGCTGATTAGTATTTCCAAACGAGATCTAGTAAAAGAACTCAAGTCTGCACAGACAAAATACAGACTTGATGGTCCAGCACATGTTGGTTCCCCCCCCCAACTCTTGCAATCAGTTCTAGAAAGACTGCCAGTAATTTTCTCTCATCTTTAACTGAGCATTACTTTAATCCAAAACGCACTGGCTGGACTTCAATGCCACAGATTTGTACGTTACTGAGAAATTTAATTTTACCATTGCCTACATCAATCCTTTTTGGTTCGTTACTTGGTACTGCAAAGACTAAGAGCATGTGCTCAGCTTTACACATTGAGCCAAAAGGAACAAGTCACAGTAAATGAAGTTAAGCGTTTGTATGCATCTTTTACAGAAGGGTGACCCTAAATTGTGTATATGTTATAAGCTGATAATTAAAATGTCAATTTTATATTGCTTCTCAAAAAATTATCAAGTTCAAGCAACTCTGAGAGAATTATTCATAAAATCAAAGAGCATGGAGCAGAACGTGCACTTCAGTTCTGCAATATAATTAAGTGTAGTACCATTAAATATTAAAATATAGGAAAATGTTTTCACTGGTAATTAATCATTTTAAAATCTGAGGGAAAACTTCTTTTTTTCCCCCAATCTCTTTCTGCAGTAGGAAGAAAATAAGCTCTCCCGCTTCACTCAAGCTTAGTCATTCACTGTGACCCTTGCTAGTACAGATGAGACCGATTCATTTGTGAGATATCTAACACTGGATGGTTGCCAAAAATCCATCAATGCAAAAATGTGGGCCAGCTGAACAAAGCAAGGTCAATCTTTGTGAGCTCAGGAGAAAACCAAGGTGGGAACTTGGAGCTCTTTCTATTTTCCTGACGCATCAGGATTTGAGATTTGCTCTGCCAGAGCGATCTGACCTAAATGGAAATAAGAAAATTGAAACCGAAGACTGTAATCTCACTTCAAGAGGTTACATACATACACCTAAATGAATGACCATCCACTCTTCTAGAACTTAAGGCTGAAATCAAAGCATGCTTTTTAATTTAATTTTGAAAACAGTGAATGAAAATGAAAGCATTTTTTCAGTTCTGAAAGGCCAGAAAAAAAATCCCATAACGCAACCACATACTTCTAGAGGCAGTTTTAATTTCCATAAAACACTTCAGTTTAACAACACACGCAGAATGGGGACCGATTATTGTGGCTGAAAGTAGTGATAGCTTGAGCGCTAAAGATTGCTGACATATAATAAGCACCTAGGGTGCAAATGTACATAGAAAGGACTCACAGGGCTCCATGCACCAGCTCCATCCCACAGACATTAACAAGATGATAAATCACTCTCCTGCATTAGGTACTTCAAGCTTTAAACTCTGTGACTCCAACAACCAGTTTTGGACTCTGGGATTTAACCAGGTGTTAAGTCTGAGAGATGGAGCTGGATATGGCGATGGGAGCCGTAAAGATGGAATGTAACCCCTGGGCTATGCAGAGGTCTTTTCACCAACAACACCACAAAAATGCCTGGTTGCTCATAATTTGTTTGGCAAAATCATGCCCATGAATATTCTACAAATAAATGCATTACAGTGGAAATATCTGACTCTGCTCCACTGAACTCTGCCGCAAATCTGAGTATTCACAAATTCTGATGGATAAGGCTCCGTCTCACCTGACACATTTCATTTCTGGTCAGGACAGCAGCTTAATAAGCAGCAAGTTATCACCCAGAAGAAGCACAGAGAGTATAATTACAGCCATTGAAAAGGCTATCCTCTCCTGAAACAAGTGTCAGATACAGCTCTAGAAACACAGAAGAACTAATACTTCAAAAAGGAGTGAACTGAGCTCCCAAATGGAAACTCATGAACTCCAGAACTGGACACATTCTGGAAACAGCAATAGTTTTGGCTAGTTCCTGCTCTTTTCCTTGTGGAACTGGGATTAAGAACAGTAATTTATAGGCTCTCATAGTGTCAGGTTGTTTCAAAGAAGAATCTCAGGACTTAAAAACTAGTATCAATTCCTCAAACAGCAAAGCTGTAACTTATAAAACTGTGTTTGGTTTTCAGCTGCTTCAGGTGCTTATATGCCTGAAAAACAGTCTGGTTTTCAAACCAGATCAGTTGCTCTAATAACAGGCATCCCCTCTCCTCAGAAATCTTACCTTTTCTTGGTCCACAGAGACATATTACGGAAGCTCAGGTGGAAGAAAGTATTCTCTAAGGATGTTGGCTCTTAAACTTGCAGCTACCAAACACCACAAAAACCTCTCATGTCACCTCTTCTGGAGTACAATGCAAGATGCAACATTTTGTTTCTGGCAAAGACATTTTCTCAATAAAAAGTTTGCAGAGCATCTAACAACATGTTCCTTTCTTCCAGAAGTCTTCTCCAGTGGACCCATATATACATATAAAATTATGGAAGAGAGGAAAGGGAAAAAAGACATCAAATATTTATTCTAGTCTGTGTTACAGAAACTATTCTAAGCCTATTTGAAATTCAGAGATGGCTTCCACTGTTGGAGAATCACTGTACACCTAGAAAGGCTTATACATCACAAATTTCCTGCATTCAATACAAAGTATCCTTTTCCTTGTTTCATGCTGTTCTTCCCAATTAAATCACCACAACCTCTTCGCATCCTTTCTGTTCACGGCTCTAGTATTTCCAAGCATGATGTCTCTCAGCGTTGGTTCTTTCCCATAAACAATGTACGTTTGGTTTTTGGCCTTCTCTACAAAGAGATGTGTTAAAAATGGTTGCTTTTCTCGGAACTCCTTGTAATTTATCAATACGTGTTGATGGTCTGGTGCATACGCTGACCACGATCCAAGTGAGGCCTCAGGAAAGACATGAAGGTGGGCACTTTCCCAACAGCAAGAAGTGACTTATATAAAGGAAAAAGTGAACAATGTAACCACTCTTTAAATAAAGAATAATTCTTGCTAGTGTTACAGAGCCTTCAGATACAAAAATCAAACACCAATAAATATTCTTTACACTAGTAATGTACTTGCTACTGTAATAAAATTACACAGCGCACATACACTGCAGAAATGAGTAGCTGCCTGTATTTTTAGACATCGTTACTGTGCCTAAAGCTTATACCCTAAACTGGCTGCGTTCATACACCATTATGCATGGGAAATAAGCTAATGCAGAGAAAGCCCCATGAGCGATCCCACCCTGCTGTCACAGCTGCCTTCCACTATGTACAATTAAATGCGTGTCTGCTCTGTGCTTCTTTCCTTGATTCATCTAATGAAGCTCCAGGTGAAGCATGAATCTTGCATGTGCAACATGCAGTAACAAAAAAATCACAGCAGAGACTTAGAAGTTAATTACATGATGGAAGAATACCAGGCATGAGTTAGAAAACAGCTCCTAAAGATTTCAGCATCACCATCCATAAGTAATTTCTGCACATGTAACGCCTAATTGGATATTCTCCAAAAGACGTTTTGTAGAGGCACAGACTAAACAGGAAAATATTTTAAGTCTTCCTTGTTCTACAGGGAACTCGCTGGAGCTAGATATTTTGACTGCACCGGAACCGCAGCACCCAGTGAACCAATCAACACCCCCCGCAGTGACACACGACGTAAGCAAGCAGGCAGAAGATGCCACTGAATGGAAAGCTGCAAGGGCAAGGCGCAGGAGGAAGAAGCAGCAGCTTCCCCAGAACCCCGAGGTGCCCCTGCAGAACCGCTTTGCTGCTCTGCAAACTGAGGAAGTAAGACCCAGCACCTCAGGGGAGGCACGGGAGCCGTGCGAGGTAGCGCGCCCGGCTCATGTAATAACTAGTGCTACCAAGAAAAAGAGACGAGTGGTAGTAGTGGGTGACTCCCTCCTGACAGGTACGGAGGCACCCATCTGCTGACCCGATGCGCTCTCTCGGGAGGCATGCTGTCTCCCGGGGGCTCGTATCAGGGATGTCACAGAGAGACTACCTAGCCTCATACAGCCCACAGACTATTATCCACTGCTGGTGTTTCATGTGGGGGCCAGCGACACAGCTGGCAGCAGTCTAAAAAATATCAAAAGGGATTTCAGGGCTCTGGGTTCAACAGTCAAAGGCTCTGGGGCGCAGGTGGTCTTCTCGTCAATCCTCCCGGTCGAAGGGCAGGGACCTGAAAGGGCCAGACGTATCTGGCAGGTTAACTCTTGGCTCAGGGAGCGGTGCTACAGCCAGGGCTTTGGGTATCTGGATCACGGGACGTGCTTTGAGAAGCCCGGGCTGCTAGGGGCGGATGGCGTGCACCTAACCGAGAGGGGGAAGAGTGTGCTTGGACAAAGACTTGCCAGGCTTGTCCGGAGGGCTTTAAACTAGTGTTGCTGGGGGAGGGGGAGCACAGTTCAGCCCACTGCTGTCAGCATGGCGCCAGTGCCAGCACCGAGGGTCCAGAAGCTGAGGAGGGATCACAGATAAGTGCAAATAAACCTAAACTGTGGTGCAATAGCTCCCCTGTAGCTCCAGCCAGCAAGTCAGCTTTGTCGGGGGCACAGCTGAAGTGTCTCTATACCAATGCACGCAGCATGGGGAATAAACAGGAAGAGCTGGAGATGCTTGCACACGAGCAGGGCTACGACCTCATTGGCATCACGGAGACGTGGTGGGATGACACATACGACAGGAGCGTCAACATGGAAGGGTATAGGCTTTTTAGAAAAGACAGGAAGGGGAGACGAGGAGGGGGTGTCGCTCTCTACATCAGCAACCGGCTGGAGTGTGTGGAGCTCTGCCTGGGGATGGAGGAGGAGCTGACAGAGAGCTTATGGGTCAAGATTAGAGGATGGGGATGGACAGGGGACGTCACGGTAGGGGTCTGTTACAGGCCGCCTGGCCAGGAGGATAGAGCGGACGAAGTGCTCTATAGGCAGATAGGAGCAGCCTCATGGTCACAGGCCCTGGTCCTCATGGGGGACTTCAACCACCCTGACATCTGTTGGAGAGACAACACGGCAGGGCACAGGCAGTCCAGGAGGTTCCTGGAATGCGTAGATGACAACTTCCTCCTGCAGGCAATAGAGGAGCCGACAAGGAGGGGTGCCATGCTCGACCTTGTGCTCACCAACAGGGAGGGGCTGCTGGGGGATGTGAAACTAAAGGACAGCCTTGGCTGCAGCGACCATGACATGGTGGAGTTCAAGATCCACGGGGCAGCAAGGAAAATACACGGCAAGCTCTCTGCCCTAGACTTCAGGAAGGTGGACTTCGGCCTCTTCAGGGACCTGATGGGCCAAGTGCCATGGGAGGCGGCCGTGGAGGGAAGAGGGGCCCAGGAAAGTTGATCCATATTCAAGGAGCACCTCCTCCAAGCTCAGCAGAGGTGCATCCCGGTGAAAAACAAGTCGGGCAAAAAGGCCAGGAGGCCGGCGTGGATGAGCAAGGAGCTCCTGGACCAACTGAAAGTGAAAAAGGAAGCCTATAGAGGGTGGAAGTGGGGACAGGTAGCCTGGGAGGACTACAAAGAGGCTGCGCGAGTGGCCAGGGATAAGGTAAGGAAGGCCAAAGCCCTGGCAGAACTGAATCTGGCCAGGGATATAAAATGTAACAGGAAGAGCTTTTATAGGTACATAGGGGACAAAAGAAAGTCCAGGGTAAATGTAGGCCCCCTCCAGAAGGGAACTGGTGTCCTGGTTACCCAGGGCATGGAGAAGGCTGAGGTTCTCAATGACTTTTTTGCCTCATTCTTCACCGACAAGAGTTCCTGTCCCACCGCCCAAGCTGTAGAAGGTGCAAGCAGGGACTGCGAGAATGAAGAACTGCCCATTGTACTTGAAGAGCGGGTTCGGGATCATCTAAGGAACCTGAAGGTGCACAAGTCCATGGGTCCTGATGAGATCCATCCGCGGGTCCTGAGGAAACTGGTGGATGAAGTTGCCAAGCCACTGGCTATCGTATTTGAGAAGTCGTGGTGGTCTGGTGAGGTCCCCGATGACTGGAAGAGAGGGAACATAACCCCAATTTTTAAAAAGGGGAATAAGGAAGACCCAGGTAACTACAGGCCGGTCAGCCTCACCTCTGTGCCTGGCAAGGTCATGGAGCAGATTCTCCTGGAAACCATGCTAAGGCACATGGAGAGCAAGGAGGTGGTTGGTGACAGCCAACATGGCTTCACCAAGGGCAGGTCGTGCCCAACCAATTTGGTGGCCTTCTGTGATGGGGTGACGGCATCGGTGGACAAGGGACGAGCAACTGACATCATCTACCTGGACTTGTGCAAAGCTTTTGACACTGTCCTACACGACATCCTTCTCTCTAAACTAGAGAGACATGGGTTTGATGGACGGACCACTCGGTGGATAAGGAGTTGGCTGGATGGCTGCACTCAGAGAGTGGTGGTCAACGGCTCAATGTCTATGTGGAGATCGGTCACGAGTGGCGTCCCTCAGGGGTCCGTGCTGGGCCCGGCCCTGTTCAACATCTTTGTCAGCAACATGGACAGTGGGATAGAGTGCACCCTCAGCAAGTTCGCCGATGACACCAAGCTGTGTGGTGCCGTCGACACACTGGAAGGGAGGGATGCCATCCAGAGGGACCTTGACAGGCTGGAGAGGGGGGCCCGTGCCAACCTCATAGAGTTCAACCAGGCCAAGTGCAAGGTCCTGCACCTGGGTCATGGCAATCCCAGGCACAAATACAGGCTGGGCGGGGAATGGATTGAGAGCAGCCCTGAGGAGAAGGACTTGGGAGTGCTGGTGGATGAGAAGCTGAACATGAGCAGGCAATGTGCCCTTGCGGCTCAGAAGGCCAACCGCATCCTGGGCTGCATCAAGAGGAGTGTGGCCAGCAGGTCGAGGGAGGTGATTCTCCCCCTCTACTCTGCCCTGGTGAGACCCCACCTGGAGTACTGTGTCCAATTCTGGAGCCCCCAGCACAAGAAGGACATGGACCAGTTGGAGAAGGTCCAGAGGAGGGCCACGAAGATGATAAAAGGGCTGGAGCACCTCTCTTATGAGGACAGGCTGAGAGAGTTGGGGCTGTTCAGCCTGGAGAAGAGGAGGCTCCGGGGAGACCTGATAGCGGTCTTCCAGTACCTCAAGGGGGCCTACAAGAAAGATGGGGAAAGGCTGTTCAGTAGGGCCTGTTGCGATAGGACGAGAGATAATGGTTTTAAAATAGAGGGGGGTAGATTTAGATTAGAAATTAGGAAAAAATTTTTTACAATGCGAGTTATAGAACACTGGAACAGGTTGCCCAGAAAGGTGGTGGAGGCCCCATCTCTGGAAACGTTCAAGGCCAGGCTGGATGAGGCTCTGAGCAACCTGACCTAGTCAGGGATGTCCCTGCTCCTTGCACGGGGGTTGGACTAGATGACCTTTGAAGGTCCCTTCCAACCCTAACCATTCTATGATTCTATGATTCTATGACGTTCTTACTGCTTGTTCCCTGATTGTAGGTTTTCCCCTGTCTCTTCCTTTTAAATTAAGTGATACATTATGTATTTCTTCTGGCAGGCTGCTTTTAGCATACCGCTGTGGTCTAACACAGCCAGTAGAGCTAAGTTACCGAAGGGCTTGATTCCCCCACACCAACGTGCAGCTACCTGAAAGTTTTCACGTAGTCTGAGCTCATTATTACTCTTGCTTTGTTTTAGGTAAAGGAGAAGTTAGGCCTCTCCTCTCAATGCCTGGAGGTATTGAGGCTCCTCCCTGCTTTACATAGACATGGTGGAGGCACATCCCCTCTCTGTCCATAGAAAGGGAAAGTGAAGAACTAATTCACGCAAGGTGCTTAATTTGAAGAGGACTAGAGATGGATGACAGGAATCCCAGCTTTGCTGACTTACAGTCTGTTCAAGTCTGTATCTTCTTACCCTGCCTGCAGGGGTTTGGTTGTTTTTTTTCATTGAAAAGCTGAGCGACATGTTTCTATTGCATACAGGTAGAAAGGCATCTGGATCAGTCACTTATAATGCCAACTCTCAATTAGGCTGGACTGCAAACTGGGTAGGCAGTATCTCCTACCTCCAGTACACTTAAACTTAGAAGACCTCTTGTTTGAGCACTGCTCTGGCAATATTGCCAGCAAAGCTTTTCAGCTACCACAATGTAGTAGGAAAATCCTACACAAAGCAAATATTGCTTGTGGTTTACTCACAAACAGAAAACAGTCTCTGACACAGAGAACACTGCTATGATCCACTTATTTCCAAAGCAAACATAGACCACCTATTTAACGAACAGCAGATTTTCAGGGCCCTCAATTAAAATTACTTGTTTGAAATTGAAGTCAAGCAGCCAAAGCTCAGAAACTACAGATTTCAAGTTCCTCCTCTAACTCTTTTTTTCCTCCTTGTGGGAAACTATTCTGTACAACGAAAGGAATCAGGGTCCTAAGTGAAAAACAGTGCCTGAGCAGCAACTAAAACTAAAGGAAAGCAAGATGGCCAAAGCAGAGGAAATGAGCCTAGTGCTTAACAACTGCCTCTTGACTTCACAAACCACTAGGTTCTTCCAGCGCATACACTCTTTCCACTTATGCAGAAAAAAATCCTACTGTATTGAGTTGTACCCCCCACACACCGTTTGCAAGACTTGAAATGGGGAAGAACACGCCTAGTCCACACAGGAGATGTCTCCTGCTGCTGCTTGGGGGCAGCCCACTCTGACTTCCTGCCCCTGCAGGCTGTGATCCCGCTCAAAGGAAGGAGCAAAGAAAACTTTCCAAGGAAGAGTTTCAGCTCAGTCTCAGCTTTCGTAGAGCTTCCTTGGGACAGCCCTTGGCCTGTCTCCCTACGGAGCTTCTGCCTTCAGGTCAGCCCTTCTCGCTCCTTTTACTCAGATGCAGAGCTCCAGTGTTTGGGCACCCTTGTGTAACCCCTACAGATAATTTTCTGAAATTAAAATGCAAGTTAATGGAAATGTACATGGTCCCGCTTATTTAAAATCCCAACAAATCTGAACAAAATGTCAACATTGTCCAAGATATGTCTCTTCCCTAACACACATAAATCCCTCTTGGAAGTTGCTTTTCAGATCTGCAGAAATGAACGAACTATTTTTCTGACTTTACAGAGTTTCCATAAAGAATTATAACTGTGAGCAACCTAAGACGAACCAAAAATGACAGGCTGACTAAAACAGTCTTTAAAAAAGAAAAAAAAAAAAAGCAATTATCTCGGAGATTTGCCAGCCCGTGAAACCAGTAGTACTGTAACTAAGAGATTTGAACTGCCACAGTACTTAACTGTTCTTGAAGAACAACATAAATCTGCATTTGTCTGGCCTGGATTTGAAAGAAGTAATAGCAAATTCCAAACCTACCCAAAAAAAAAGTCTTCCACCTGTGGACTCTATAGGGTACTTAACCACAGTACCTATCTCTGACACAGCAGCACCACTGCTTACCTTGGGGTCACACAAGGAGAAGATAATACTTGCAGAGATGTCTTTCAAGTTGAAGAAAGCCACAGAGCCACATATAGATCATCATCATCATCATAGAATAGTTTGAGTTGGAAGGAACCTTTAAAGGTCATCTAGTCCAACCCCCCTGCAAGGAGCAGGGACATCTCCAACCAGATCAGGCTGCTCAGAGCCCCGTCCAACCTGGCCTTGCATGTTTCCAGGGATGGGGCATCCACCACCTCTCTGGGCAACCTGTTCCAGTGTTTCACCACCCTCATTGTAGAAAGCTTCTTCCTTATGTCTAACCTAAATCTACCCTCTCTTAGTTTAAAACCATTACCCCTTGTCTTACTGCAACAGGCCCTGCTCAAAAGTTTGTCCCCATCTTTCCTGTAGGCCCCCTTTAGGTACTGGAAGACCGCTATAAGGTCTCCCTGGAGCCTCCTCTTTTCCAGGCTGAACAGCTCCAATTCTCTCAGCCTTTCTCCATAGGAGAGGGGCTTCAGCCCTCTAAGAATTCACATGGTCCTCTGGACTCGCAAAAAGGAGGCTGATTCTTGAACAACAAGAAATTGTAAGGCTGATAAAGAAATTATTTCTCTTCCTTTCCAGTCGCTTTTTTTTACAATTTGCCTTTGTACTGAATAGGCGTCTCTTCAGATACTACAATACCAAACTGTTTTAGGTATTTACTGTTTTCTACATAACTTTTCTTAAGACACAGGAGTGTTATTTTCGTCCCTAACGTACAGGAAGTAAAGTGAACATCAAGCATTTACCACAACCTGTTCAATATCCTACAGGGAGTCTGTCACAGAGTCAAGAGTTGAGCCCACACATGTTATTTCCTAATCTAATCCTCCCACACCTAAGTGCATTCAAAGAGCCAGTCTCTCTCCTGTTTTCTCATACTCAACTTTGTTGAAAAGTCGCCTTGAATATACACTCCTCTACACGTTGCCCATTAGATCCTCAGCCCTTGAGCCTGGGAAGCTTTTTATCCTGGGATTTCAAAACTCCCATCACCTGCAGTTGCAAATTGGTATCTTTGAAAAGTTACAAACCCAAGTAACAAACACAGGCAGCCGACATGTGTAGCACGAGCAAAATTTAAAAGTAGTTTAAAAGTTTTGCAGTTTTACTTTCATTTTTCTTCCTACTTTAGGGATGACAACAACAGACAAAAGGAGTGTGACACTATGAGCAACTGGCCTCACAACAGCCACACCACCAAGGAAGGGGATGTAATTGCCATTCCTTAAAGAGGAGTGTTCTGACAGAGGAATATATTGAACAGGAAGAAAGTGAAGTCCCTTCCTCAACTGAAGTCTGCACTTCCTAAATAAGAGAAATATGAAGCCCTGATCTACTTGGTTTTCCTCTCATGCTCTACTGTGACAGAGACATCTCAGCACTGGCATCTGGCATAATCCAACAGAGGATATGTTCCATGGGAGGAGTCATGATATTTGGCATTTCTTCAAAGACCAGTTTTGGAGGTTGAACACCTCGGTTTTCACGGTTATAGAGGGAAAAATAATCTGAAAGCATAACTAAGCATAACCTAAAAGATCTGTGAACCAAGCAAACAACTCAATATGCCTGCCTTCTTTCCGAAATTTTTATGATAGTCCAGAATATAACTTCAAGTTTCTTAACATCTAGGTATAAAAACATTGTAATTCAAATAATGATACAAACAAGTACAGAGCCTTTAGACAGACAAATA
This sequence comes from Chlamydotis macqueenii, assembly GCF_036417535.1. Taxonomy (NCBI): domain Eukaryota; kingdom Metazoa; phylum Chordata; class Aves; order Otidiformes; family Otididae; genus Chlamydotis; species Chlamydotis macqueenii. The sequence continues at coordinate 96,942,978 of NC_141558.1, read as the reverse complement.
TCTGTAAAAAGAAAGAGAAAAGTTCTTAAATTCTATATGCTACTATAGAGTTGTGATAGTTTACAAAAGCTAGACAGATTTTGTTGCTAGTTTTGTTGTTATTTAAATTATCAGGGATCCTTACCTCGAAATTCCAGCCCTCTGAGCTGAAAGGTGACAAGGCCATTTCCAATTTCAATCAAGTGCACAAAGGCATTTAAATAATCCGATGCCAAAATAAAACAGTCTCCTGTGTTGTAGTTTCCCCAGCGGCCCAGAATCAAATCTCCACAAAGAGACTCCTGCAGAGATCTTGTCAAATGCTCATAAAAAATGGAGTTGAGATTATTGTCATCATTTCCTACAACCAGAGCAGCACACATTTGTAAAAAATAAATTTTATAATACACTAAGCCATTCTAGATAAAATCCCATGTTCTTTTTTATTCCTGCATAAAGCCTCTTCCTTTAGCTGGATAGTAACTTCTTGATACTCTATACAAACTACATTTCCTAGGTGGTTTCTAGCCCTTCCGAGAATCATGTCTGAAACTTTTGTTTAACATGAACAATATTGTACGTAGAACACCAAATTAGTGATAACATATATTTCAGACTGAACCAAATCACCTCCTTTGTGTTTTATAACAGCAAGAATTTTTTGGCTCCACTGTAAGTCTCTGCAATGCTGTTAATGTCTATATATTGTTCTTAATTATAAGAAACTAGAAATCATTATTATTTCAGTACATAAACTTAAATCTGAATATTATTGCTGAGATTTTTAAAGAATGTGGTCACATAGCTTCAAGTAATTTTGTTAGGATTTATTTCTTTTAGTCCTCCAGGAATTTTTCAAGGCTTTTTCCATGAACTATCTGTGGGAACTTAATATGACGACAGATATTTTAAAAGACTACATTTAGTATATTGAGAAAGAATGAAACAAGGCTCATTCACCTCTAGAATTGCTACCACTTCTTTAGAAATAGCATCATCTGTCCAGTTATACATCACTTGGACCAACTGCCCAGGTGAGTAACACCTCACTACAGTCTACAGGTCTCATGATGAAGGTCTACGGCATTTAATTGGATTAAAATTACCACTTTATGATGGTGATCGGTGAAAGGGAATGACTCTCTGAAATGCTACCACAGTACCACATAACTCAATGTGGTGTTTTCTTGTGCTTGTACTCTTTTACATAATATATATGCTTGACATGAGAACTGCTTTTATTTTCTATATATCAGTGTTGCATCTTTAATACTTTTTAAATGCTGGTGCATGAACAGATACACATGTACAAACCAAGACCTTGTAGGTGTATGTGCATATTTAGGAGCAGATCTAACACAGAGAAAAAAAAAAAGATGATGACAAGCTACTGTTTCCCCTACAAATTGCTTCTCAATACAAAAGGAGTGAGCGTGTTACTACACAGCTTTTCATCACCATGGCCATTATGCATCCAGCCCTGGTATGGTACATGCAGGTGCATATGCACATACAGGTGTAATCAGCTATGCATCTTCTGGAGTACATTCAATTAAAATCTAAATAAGTCATAAAATCAATCTTTTAAACACACACACACGAAAGGAATGTTCTGCTTGAGCTATGGCTATAGGTTTTAAAACAATTAACTTATTAGCATATATAATAATGCTAAAGGTTATTGCTATCAGATGACAGAATAGCGTTGGGAAACATCTCAACTACCTGCCTTGAAATGATAAATAATGAAAGAGCACTATATAGGCCTCAAACTGCTAAAACCTCTCTTGCTTTCTTAGATGCTCTGGATTACACCTGTTTCTGCTTCAAGATATGTATTTGTTCATGCTATTGATGTAAAGGATAAAAAGGTGGTGGGATAAAAACATAACAATAATTACAATGTAAACTTATACCTTCACAGTACAAGTTCCTGACATCTCAATGGAAAAATAAATCAGTTGCAGAATACTAAAGTCGAAGAAATCCATGTATGAAACACTGACTTCTCACTGGGACTGGGATTTGGCATGAAATGCTGGTATGGGTTTCCCCTGGAAAGGGCTCTGTCCTGCCAGGTTCAGAAAAGCATCAGCTGAGGTACCACATGCTCTCCACATCCACTAACTTGCCAAAAAATGTCTTGTTTCCCACTCTCATAGGAACCACTTGGTGCAGCCCAGGAAGGTGCTTTATATTGCCATGGACTGGAGCTCATTTAATGGATCAACACCCAAAGGAGAAGCCCACCAACCTTCCCGTGTCTGTCTTTTATCCTCTCCTGCAAATTTTCCAATTTCTCTTTTCCCCCCTCTCCAAAAAGGTTTATCTCCAGGGAAGAAGGGATACGTGTCAGCCCAAACTGCTCAGAAGTAGGAGCACTTCTAATCTGCTGCTTTCTTCCAAAGCTTTTTCCTCACCACGGCTGACCTTCGAGTCTAGCTAGGGTGTCTGCTGTGTACTCTGCGCAAACCAGCATGTTATGATGAACCAAGTGACTCACAGCCCAGCAGCTATCTGATCAGCTACATGTAACTGAAGTGCAAATTTACTTATCAAGTCACACGAATTAAACTGGTGCTCTGCTACACTTAAAATACTCCAGTTTGTTCACACAACACTTAAAACCTTTGCATCTCTTTAGTTTCCTAAGCAAAGCTTTGACCATGTAAATACATCACATTTTGTAAATCACGCAGAACACCCAGACTCCCACGCCATACCTGCATCCTTTTCGATCTGAATTGCCAGTCTGGTGTTGGAATGGTCCGATCTTTTGGTGCTGGAAATAAAGACATGTTGTACAGCCAATTCTTTTTTTTTTTTTCAAACATAAGATACTCCCAAAACCACATTTCCATTTTTTTTTAACATATCTTAGCATTCTGTGTTTATATCATTGTGCAGTTCACACTCTAATCCATTCAATGGTTTACACCAAGTAGGCATATATAGTTATTTCAGTTCAGTATTGGTATTGATACTGTAGCTTATCAGCACACAAAAGTGTCTGTGCCCCCTCCTCCTCTTCCCCAAACTCCTTCTTCCCCATTTTCCTTCTTGTGGTTGAGAGTCTGTTCAGAATCTGGCATCTGTGATAGTACACAACACTACATACTTAAATAATTGAACTGGCTCCAGAAGCACATCAGCCAGGTGCCACCAAAACAATGAATAGAAAGAATATTAAATCAGTCTTGCTTTCCTTCTGTCCTGGTTTTGGCAGGGATGGAGTTAATTTTCCTCTCAGTAGCTGGTGTGTTTTGGATTTCATGTGTGAAGAATGTTGATAAACACCCTGATGATAGGAGTTGTTGGGAATGAGACCAAGGACACCGTCCTGCTTTCCAAGTCTCGCTAATTTGCAGATGCAGGAAGCTGGGAGAAAGAAGGACAGAATAATTGACCCAAACTGGCCAAAGGGAGTATTCCATGCCATGAATGTAATGCGCAGTATATAAGTCGGGGCTGGCCAGGGCAGGTATCTGCCTTCCTGGCATCCATCTTTCTCCCTCATTTGCTGGCATCGTTCCCTCTACCTTGCTGGCTCCCTTTTGCTCCTTTGCTTGCCGCTCGGTTTTGTTTCCATGATAGCTGCTCGGGACAGGCTGTATCGGTCATTGGGACATCGGGTGGTGAGAAAACATATATTGTTCACTTTGTATATTTTAATATCCTTATATTCTGTTATTATTGTAATTTTCCCTTGTTATTTTACTAAATTGTCTTCATCTCAACCCACGAGTTCTCCTTCCTTCCCAATTTTCTCTCCCCTCCCACTGGGGAGGGGGAGGGTGAGCGAGAAACCGTGTGGTAATTCAGGCTAAACCATCACACCTTCTACGTCTTAAGGGAAACAGCTGGACTCAAGGGGTTTTCTTTGTGTGAAAATATTTCTGTGAGTGTATAACAGCTATAGAAAAACAACCGAATAGAAAGCAACTAAAAGGTAGATTGGATTGAGCTTTTACTCCTACCTGTAAGAAGAGACACTAAGAAAGTCTGAAAATAAGGAAAGAGTATATCACTATGGGCAAGCGTGTGTCCAACAGAAGGGAGCGGTTGTTGTGGTGACGAGGGATATTCAACACCAGAAGTCCAAAGCATCTCCCAAGCAGCCATCTCCCAAGCCTTCAGGGTACAAGTGAAAGCCTGGCTAACAGAAATGCAATACTAAATATAAATTCCCCTGAAATACTGCTCTGGCAGCTGTGCTTTAGAATGTCAAGACACTTCATTAAGGATATTGTCTCAAAAGTTTTGTCCTCAATCACTAGCCTTAGCAGAAGGCCTATCAATCAGATACGTAAATACTACCATTCCTTGGAAAATGGGATTAAAAGAGAAAATGGGGAAAGATAAAGCTGTTTGTGCTAAACCACAGTCAGCATAAGATTACATGTGACAGTGGTGAGAGTCTCATCTGTTCACCGTCTGCAGACACAGGTGAAAAGAGCCAAGGCACCATCTTTCCTGCCACAGGAACCAAGGGAGACACCCAGGCATGGTCCTCCTCATCTCCTTTCTTAAACTGTGATGAGGGCGGCATGCCAGGTGGGACTGGCTGGGGTCTGGCTCATTAGGGAGGAGATTTTGAATGGGCTGACAGTTGGCCAGTCAACTTAGCTCGAATTTAGCTACTCACTATGAGAACCTAAGACATGCCCCGAGGAAGACTGCAGCAAAGAGGTTATAAGGTAAATGAAAGGCTTTCAAACACTGAAAAAGGATAGTGTAAACTCAGGGTAATGTTATCTTTGAAGCACAGCAGAGACTCTTTGGGCATCTGTATGTCCTCATTGCAGTACTGGCACCCAGGATTTCATGTATCAATATGCAAGTTATTTAAAAGGTTGGAAGTTTCCGAGCTGAAGCTATAAGCTCATGCTGAAGCCAACTGGGAGAAGAATGCCATTGATGTCCCTATGTTAGAAAGCCCCACCCTCCACCACCCACCCCCAAAAAGCTATGGAAAACCAACCAATGGAACAACTGCACACAGGCTTCCATGTAGCAGACAGAAGAGAAACAGAATTGCTTTACTTATACTCCCTACCAGCAACCGATTCTTGCTTTAAAAAGGCATGCTCTTTACTTTGCAACAAATACTGTTGGAGATAATATGAGTCTAAATTAGAATTATTTGTAATTAATATTAGTATATTATCTACACAGATTAACATTTTACTTGATGTATTATTTATCTTCCTGCCTCTGGTTGGTTCAGCTTACTGTAACTGCAATACTAATTTCCTATGAAACAGAAAATGGGGGAAGGGTCTTCTAAGCATTTCAGAATATAAAGCATGATTTTACTTCAAAAAGCTTATCAGAATTCTACTCTGATATACATCCACCTGCAATTGCAACATATGCAAGAGTAAACATAAAGATTAGGTTATGGAATTCAATCAATTTTCTGTTCTCAGTAGAGAAATGCTGCTGATTTCCAAACGCATATGTTTTAGGATTATGAGACTCCTTATTAACTTTCAGTCCCTCTGAAATCAGTGTGGCAGTACAAGGTACAAGTCAATACTACTCTTTACCCCAACTTTTTACCAACCTGAGCAACCTGATCTAGTTGGGGATGTCCCTGCTCCTTGCAGGGGGGTTGGACTAGATGACCTTTGAAGGTCCCTTCCAACCCAAAGCATTCTATGATTCTATGATTCTATAAAGCATTTCTGTTCTTGAGGCACATTCAGACCCAGACAAATCATGCAATACTTCAGAAAATTCTAATATATAATAAGTAGGAACCCTTTTTCTCAGCATGCAGCTCTGGCTCCATTTCTTTCTTTCTTTCTTTTTTTTTTTTTTTTTTTTTTTTTTTCTTTCTCGTTGAGAGAAAGATGCATGAAACAATCTGGGAAAATCACGAGGATTCAGAACACTCTGAGATGGATAATGCAGCCAAACTGGGAAGAAGGGAATGAAACAGAACAGCTCTCACAAACAAAACAAAACCAGGCTCCATTGTGGCTTTATCCTCCTTTCCAAGCACCGTAACAACTGCTTAAGCAGCTAGAACATGGGCCTCAGGACACGAGACAAGAAAGGATTTACCTTTTCAGACACTACCAGAAAAATTCAAATCTTTATACAGATATTTTGAAGCATAATTTAAGACCAAGGGTCACATAGACAGATAGTAAAGCAAATTTCTGTCCTGAAATTCACTTTAGTTGAATAAATGCAGTCAAGTAATCCATTTTGGACTTAAAAATCTTCCACAATTATTAGTAACTAAAGCTATGTTTGCAGTACCTTCTTGAAGGCAATAGGACTTTGCATAGCATTAAACTATAATACACTGTGCCTAGCAATCAAACCGGCGATGTCGTTACTCCTGAGCTTTTTGCTGCCAAGTAGGACCTCTCAAAGTGAACTTTTGGGACTAGTGGGTGATTTGGGCTTTCCTCCAGTGGCCTTTTGCTTTAAATTTAGTTGTTACCACTCATCCAAAGTGATAATTAGCTCAGTAATTGGATTTCTTCCTGAATTGCATTATTCTATGCAAACCAAGTGCAGGTCCTTCGGCATTTGCCCTAGAGAGCAAGCGATTGTGTTTGAACCTCTTCAGCTAAGTCTTCAGCAATTTTAAAGTCAATATCCTGCTTAGTTCCTGCAACATCTATCTATGATGTTCTTTTAATCCAGCACTTATGTGGGCATGGAGATAATCCACTGGCTTGCATAGCATTGCTCATGCCATTATAATTATGCTTCCCTTTGCAAAAGGATGAAGTAACTTCCTATACTTCCCTGGCCCAAAAACACTGCCTCGTTTTTCAACCTGGAAAGACTTTCTTCTCCCACTTTACTCTCCCAGTTTCCTTAGAAAGTAGAAAAAAGGCTGAGGGGGATTCAGGCTGCCTAAGGAACATACAGCTGATGGTGAGAATCAGGCAAACTGAGGAGAAAAAAAAAAAAAAAAAAAAGAAAAAAAAAGAAAAAAAGTCATTGCTGTGCTTATTTCCAGAAGATTAAAATAAAAATGCAGCTGTTCTATCTGCCTTGCTGTTGCTGGGTTTTGCCTCAAAACACAAATTCAAGATTTCCATCCAGGATTCCTGCTGTGAAGGAGGGGATCTCTACTTCAAAAGAGAACAAAACAATGAAAAGCAGTTCCCTTCTGGGGGATGCAAGAGATGCCTTTCTAGGGTAGATCCAAAGTTCTTCTTTGCATCCAGTGAATTTTAATCTGTCTTTCCATGACATCTAACAGGCAAGTCTAACAGAGAGAAACTTTACTATGCCGCAGCCCTATTCATGGGAGCCTGGAAAAAAAAAAATCCTCAGCATTTCCGTGTGAATATCTTACACTGCTGGCAGTATAAACGGAAGGCTTAGCATTAAAAACACAGTAGTAGTGGTAGGCTACGACAGCGAGGCAGGAGGGAGAACAAGGAGATGGCAGAATAAGCAGGCATCCATGAATATTTGAAGGACACTAGAGGCAAAACTGATGGTACTAATTGGAAGTGTGAGGATGCCCAAGTAGTTTTAAATCAATTTCATATAAAACACAGAATGAATTCAGCGTGATTACAACAGCAAAGGCTGACAGCCCCTTCATGCATAACCATGCCCAGGTTTTCTGGGCAGCTGCATGGAAGATATGCCTTAGGTTTAACTCACGTTAATAAAGAAAGATCTCTTTAAAATCAAAAATAACTTCTCTTTCCTGATCACTTGCTCCGATTTTTATTTATTTTTCACGCTTTCTTCTTCCCCTCCTTCCCTGACTGCTCCAGTGTTTCATCTAACAATAATAAAAAGTGGCTTTGATTTGATGCTAGGAAACTGGGGGAGGGCTAACGTACAAAAAGTTACAATTGTTAAACACAGCACTGTTGAAGGATCCTTTAAAAATGTAACTAGATCTTATTATCAGTAACGTTTTATGTTCTTAGGGTTTCTTTACTGTCTTAAAAACGTTTTTATAATTCATTTTGAGAGCTTCTTGGGTTTGTTTTTTGTTTTTTTTTTTGTGGTTTGTTCTGTTTTGGGGTTTTGTTTGTTGGTGATTTTTTTTAAAGTAGGTGAAAACTCAGAATTGTGGTCATTTGTTGAGATACTACTGAGCATGTTTATTTGGCATATTATGAAGCCTTTCCTGAAGGTGAAGTTTCTGTGCTCCTGCAGCAATAGGGATGCAAATGAGAGATGTGAATTTGAGATCAAAAGCTGAGTGCCCAAACATGGATTAAACAGCCCACCTAAGTGCTCTGACATACAAAGGTTTAGCTGGGGAATTCACCTCTTATTTGCCAGCCAGGTCATTTAAGCATCTCTGTACTTTAAAATATTCACTAATGCTTTACCAAAATGTCATTGACATCCTCACTTTTGTCTTATTTGCCTACTTTGCTACTTAATTTCTTTCCCCTTGTCTGAGTATGCTTCTTTTAACAGGCATTTAGGAAATGCCTGTGTTTTCCATACAGGAAAAGTATTACACTGTGCCCAGCTCTGGGTGAAGAGCTCTGCAGAACTAATTCTCTCGTGCTCTCTGCTGGCTGATGGGCCCATGAGTGAACTGGCAAAAACCTGAGAAACTGTAAGGATCTGGAGAGTAAAAAAGAGGTGATGAGAAATGTCCTGGTGAGGTTTTCATCAGAAAAAGAGAGTAAGATTAGACAGCAAAAATAATTACCAAATGTTGGGACCTGCTTCAGCAAATAAGGCCAAGATGTTTACCTCGTTTACTCCACAGAGAGATGCACATTGTTTAAACATCATTAGAGGAGGAAAGGGCAGTGAGGTACTTCATAATTAATTCTTAATATTCTTTACTGCTGATAACAAAGTGCTCTTACGCTTTTTCATTGTGCAATATTAAAATAACATACACTTAAGATATTTTTATTGTCACTTTTAGACTCAAGGTGATCACTTAAAAATAAAATTAGGAGGTAGAGAGACTGGTGAATGATGTCTTACAATGAAAGCCTACATCAGAAATACTAGTTAAATTCACTATACGGTCTTCCATATACATATTTCTCATCAAAAGATGAAGGGAGGCAAAAAGGAAGTTAACCAAGTCATTCCAGTGCTGTAAACCTGTGAGTGCAGCATCAGTGATACTACACTAAAGAACAAGAAAAATCTTACTGCTACTGTCCAGGTGTACAAAACTCAGTCTATGACAGGGGTAACTTTTAATATCTCTGTGTTTTTTACTGCAAGGACTGTTGAGAGTGTTAATAATTTACAGCAGTCATTATTGTAGTCTCCATAATACTCTTCAGACTGAAAAAATCGCCAACATGTAGTTGAACTAGATTGTATTTTGAGAGCAAATACTGCTAGTCAAAGGATTAAAAAAAAAAAAAAAATCCCTCCAGTATTCATCCAGTATTTACCTAGTCCCAACTAGCACAAAGCCTTAGAGACAATTCTCAGTGCCCATGGCAACATAACTCTGCCTTTTGCATTATCTCAGAAATAAGCGAGACACATTTTACATTTTGCTCTTATAAGCTCTGAGGCAATTTGGGTCCAGTACACGCCCTTGTACAACAGGAGACGACCAGAACTTGAGCAAGCTGTAGCATAAATTATTCCCTGCTGCTATCTGTACACAATTAACGTATCACCTCAGTTAGAACTGTTACACTCGCTGAACATCTCTTCTGTGATCTCAGCTTTTTCCCTGTCTTCACATCTTGACAAAAACTGCCTGAGTAAGCATCTTTTTGAATGGAAGGTTTGAGTTTAGTGCTCCAAACCTCAGCTTGCCTCTAAGTGTTAGATCATCTCCTGTTTTAGATTTAACTGAATCCACATTATCCAAGTGAATGGGATGAACACTTCCTGAGAACACTTATTCTTAAGAAAATTCAGTCAATCCATTTCAACAGGTTTCCAATATTCCACACGACAGAAATTTCATGAGTTTACTCAATCTCAGTAGATTTACATAATTTGGAAGCTAAGCACCAGATGAACAGCTTTTAAAATTTTAGTGCCACTGTATATCCACACAAGCCCTTAAAATATTACACGCTTCCTATGTCTGATTTATGAGTCCATTCTCATTTTTCTCTTACATCCTGTTGCTGCCTTTCTTTCCAAATATCTTTGAAAGTCCTCTTCTATTATACCCATAATTTCTTTTCCTGTATAGGTCTGAGTTCCTGCTTATCAATGTCTGTTGTGTTATCTTCTCATATTTTTCACTACATGCTTTTTCCTTTTTTGTCCATCCCTTTCCCTTTAATTTATCTCGCTTGTGGTTTTGATCTCTGCTTGCATTCCTGCCTGGCCTCAGCATGCATCCTCTCTCTGATGCCTCTCTCCTGTCTTTATTCTGTCCTCTTAGAATGATTCAGTGAATTGGAGTTGTGAATGCATCCTTAACTCGGCAGGGAACTACAGAGCACTGAATCAGAATGCACTCCCAATTAATTATCACACATATGGCTCCTATTCAATTAGCCTCAATTTGTTTTATTGACTGCCAAGGGCAAAATTTGAGAAGAGATGCTACCAGTTAAAGAGATATTGCCAAACAGTTAAAATACAACTTTGAATTTTGTATAGCCTCCCTTGAGTGTGAAACTCTTGGCTACTCATAAAGCACTTATTTTAATACCAGATCTATTTGATTAATATTACCTTGTTTTCCTTGCCCATCCTTTCCCAGATAGGCCTCACATTTTCCCAGTTCAGTGTGACTCCGCACATGGAGTCAAGCGATGAGGTGAGGGCTGGGCTGGAGAGGAGATGTGTGCACCTCTGTGTTCCAGCAAGTGGTCAAAGGGGCAGACATGCACACAGGGTCATCCAGGGGAGATCACAGTTTATGATGTGGAGGGGAACGTGATTTCTAGTGGGGCTTCTTTTAGCCTCAGGCTTTACCTGAAGCAACACCTCCCACATCTGAATGCTGTGGTGGCTTTGTCACTCCTCAAAGCCCTAACACCTGCTGAAAGGGATTCAAGACTCCCAAACGAGTCAAGTGTGGCAGGTACAAGTTCGTGTGCAGTACTGGAGGTGTGCAATGTGAAGATGTGTAGTGCAGATAGGCACTACAGCAGGGAGGAGACAGGGAACGGTCTTGAGAAGACAGTCAGATGAATAACTCTAATGAACATGTAATTTTAGGGGGCTCATGAAGAACTAAGGCTGAAGTATGGAAAAAGATGTTCTTTCTTCTTCAAACATATTTGTTTTCTCCATTCTGTCCCCCAATGCCAAAACCAGGGCCACATACGCATCTGAAGAACAGGGTGCAATTTCCCACAGACCAATTTATATCATTGTTTCAACAGAGGAGCATTTTTTTCCCCAAAAAAATAATCTTTATTGGAAAATCTACCAGTTATAAGAGAAGAGTAATGAAGAAAAAATACCAGCAACTTGCTAATGTTTCAGCTTGTGCATCACTGCCAGCCAGAGAGTGCCACTACAATCAGCAGGAATTCTGTACCCAAGGGCACCTAAGCCAGGCCTAAGCATCCCTCAGTACCAGTCTGGGCTGGATGCTCAAGGATCTAAATGCCTTTAAAGTCTCCAGAAAGACTCCCATCAAATTCCATATGCTTTGTGAACAGAACCATGCAGCCCTTCTGATTTGAAGGCAACACACCAAAAATTTAGACTAAAATTCATTCATTCACTGGTCCTATTTGTTTTGACTTGTAAGTCCTAGGCATTGATAAGCGTCCATTTTGGTTTTGTCTACATGGTGGTACTTATTTATACTATTTTGCTGAGTTCTAAATTAACTCAACACTCAATAAAAGCCTGGAGGAGCCCTGAGGCGAACTGAGTGAAGACTTCTCTTAAAAGAGCCACAGTCATCAAAAGGGCTAGCATTCATAAAACTGAGTAATAACTGATGACAAAGGAACTAGAACCTCAGTACACTCTAGAGTAAAGTGTGCAAGTGGAACACAGTGCTTCTTTCTGGTCAGCTCATAAAAAACAGTACAGAAAGAGAAACCGGCAGAGAGAAACACAAAAATTAGCAGAGAAACAGCTCAGAAGAAACTAAAAGAATTGCAATGAACAGTAAAACTCATGGCTGCAGTGTGGCTTTCATGCCAGGTGGCTGGAAGTATTCAGAAAAGTTTGAACCCTAAGTAAGGAGAACAGGCAGTGACAGTAGTCAGAACATAACATTTCTGAAGTGATATCGGAGGAAATAAGGCAAATGCTAACTCCTGTTGATCAGGGGAAAAAAGGTTCTCCTACGCTTAGGTTAGGCTATAACTGTTGACTTCAGACGTTAATGTACCTTTCTTTAAAGTATTCATTATAAATCAATGTCCAAGGCATTACTGAACTATAAACATCTGCTGCAGTTGTTCCTCTGTAAACATCACCACTATGGAGGTCTAAGAACATGGGAAAAATCAAATGACATAGCAAGAAAAGACTAAAAAAAGAAATACAGCCCTAAAAAGGAGAACTTGAAAGGTCTAAACACGTAGCTCCCAAACAAGGCTCAGTTACAGTTGAATGATGTTTTGTGTTTGGAGCAAGGGCTTTAGCGGCTGTAACAGATGAGCAGGCTTACAGGGAAACCAGATGCACTAGGATGTGTTAAAAATATGCATTTGGAAGTGGAAGGCCGGTTATTTTACAAGGAAAAAGAGAGGGAGCAGACAGGTACATTTCATAACCCCTTTTCCCAGATATGTGCATAATGTGGGTCAACTCAAATTATCTCTACACTGGGAAAACTCTTCCCATTCCATCTGCAGGCTGTCAACAACGGGCAGGTTAAGTGAGCCCACAGGAAAAAAGAAAATGCCAGGTGCACTAGATCTGAGGCAGGGTAGGTTTTCCCTACCCTCCATTCCCAGTTGTATTAACCTTGCAGGTGGCTATTTTCCAGACCACAATGACTGGGACAATAACATAGTGATTCACTTTTTCAAAAGATGGAGAAAAGAAAGGCTTGCTCACATATTCTCACACGCAGAGAGGTGTCCTGTATTGCCACTCTGAGATAACTGGCAATTTAATCATGGCCTCTTTAGAGACACCTAACAAATTCAGTGACATCCCACAGTAATTCACTTGAGACCCTTCAAAGCCAATGCAAGCTGTGCCTTACTCAAAATTAGGCACTGAACCAGATGACCAAGAAAGAACAGAAACAGGAGAGAGACGAGCAGCTTGTAGGCAGCAAAATCTCCACATTCCTGGTGGCAGTTTGCTGTTTGCGGGGACAAGTCACAGCTGCAGCAGAGAACAGGCTGCTGGACGTGATCTAGTGGTTAGACCCACTGGGGAATGAAAGGAAACTTCCTACTCTGTTCTGTCCATTGCCATATCCGAGATACAAAGCAAGATAAGAGGAAGGCAGGAGGGGGACAGAGTCAGGCTGCAGCATTACAAAGTATTTAAGAAAAAAAAAGCAAAGCGGAGGAATGGAACAACAGTGTTTGAACAAACACTTCATGCTTTAAAGTGCCTATACATTAAGCAAGATTTATTGCTATTTCCTTTTCTCTCTCTGAAATCTACAGCCTAATCATTCCAACAGCTGTGAAAATAAAGATTAAAATAGGACTCTTCAAACTGGGAAGCAGGATCCAGACTAACGGAAGGACAAAGCCAGTGTTGCATCAAATTTTTTTTTCTTTTTTTAAAGTCACTCTTGGACTCCCACAAGGCAACCAGCTCAAGAGCAGCAGGCCAGCTTTCTGACTTTACACTCCTCTTTTCAACAACAATGGTAGCAAAAGCTGTAGAAAAGTGATTGCATGAAAAGTTGCTCTTTCTTACCTTCCTTACTGCCCTATTTTTAATTCTTCTTAAAGTCGTCCTTCCCTTTCCCCCCTGAAAGACCCCTGACCTCAGTGATGTATTGATGCACTGGACTCTGCACACAGTGAGTACCAAAGTGCACACTATAAACAAACAGCATCTGCTGATTGCAGGGAAGAACACCCATGCTCCGTGCACACCCTGCAAGAGCACAAACAGCCACAGTAAGATTCCCGAATTTTGAAAAGCTTGCTAAGGACTTCACAGTTTGTTTACTGTCAAAATGAATATATTTTTTTTTTTTAACCCGCTTGAGTTCCTCCATCTCCTTGAAAAAAACAAACAAGCCATCATCTTAATTCTGTAAGACTTTCAGCTCCAGCTCACATCATCTAGAGTGGCAGATACCCGGTCAGAAACCTGAGGAATCAAAATCCTCTTTAGCCAGCAGAAAAAGTGGGACTAAAAAAACCACTGGAAATGTAAGATATGTATGCATGCCCTCAGAAAACGCCAGGTAAAGACAACCAAACCAACACTTTAAGGAACAGATGGAGCACTTGCTTACCACTTGGGCTACTGGCCTAATAGCCCAGCTCTATTAATAAACGTGGTACTCTCTACTTGCTAAGGTCGAAAGCTTCAACTTTGGATTTGCTTTACAAAAAACGAACCAGGTGGTTTTTCCTTGTCTAATTTCACACCGTTGGCCCAAATGAGACATAAAAATATGTTTTCCTTAAGTCAAACAAAGGAAAAATGAAGTTTGCCTGACAGCAGTGTGGTGTGCATATACTGCTCTACAGAAATGACATTCTAAGAAAGCAACCCAATTTATGACTTGGAAGAAAAACAAAACCATGATATTTTGATATCCAGACTGCTTGTCAAAACTGTTTTTATTTAGTCCAATTAAAGGTTAAATTATAAAAAGTATAACTATGGAATTCACTACCTCTAACTTAATATAAACATAAATGAGATTTTGTTTAGCTGATATAAGTGTGAAAATTTAATCTAGTCATCAATATAGCAAGGAGGTGTTTGAAAATGAATATGCAAAGCAGGCAAAACAAACAAAAAAAAAGCTATATAAAGCACACTGAAGGTAGCTTTCCCCTGGGCAAAAGTTCCTGTCAACAGGCAATGAGTACGGAAATAGCAAAAAATCTGCCAGAGCTTCTGCTTCATACGAGCATGTCTCAGACTGCACTGTACTGAACTTGTAACTTTCCATTAATACCCTGAGCTGAACTGGGCAAAACTAACTGTCAATGCACTCCAGAGAGGAAACTGATACACCAGCTTCTCCACCCGTTTGTTCTGTTCTGTCTTACACCACACTCTGGCCATAGGGCATTGCAGCCCAAAGGCAGGTCACTGCAGCAGCCAGAACAACTTTCCACTCCTGCTCAAGTTCCTGATCCTCTTTAACTCCACAGCTCTGAAAGAAAGCATTTATGCCATCCCCTTGAATTTTCAGATATTGAAGGGTCAAGATTTAAAGCAGTAAGGCAAGGTTTATCTCACTTCATCGAATTATTTTAAGTATGCTGTACAAAATTTCCCGATTTTTAATACAAAATTACTCCTTTCCCTTGCCTTTTTCTGTCTTTTCACTGTGTCCCTTTTGTGAACCAGGAGTTTTTCACTTCAGTGCTCACTCACTTTGATCAGTTCTCCATGTGAGAAATGAAATACTGAAATGGAAGTAAGGCTAAGCAGAATCAGAAGTACTAGAGACAAAATGAATACAAAAGTAGGCGGAATGCGAATATTGCGGGATGCCACAGGTTCAGGCAAACATTTACTTCACTTTGATGACATCTGAATCTTCTACAAGGCTCTTTTCTCCTTCTGAAAAGGTTTTGAGGGGCAAGGTTGTGGTTTTCGTATGTTAAGAGAAGATCATAAAAGATACACTAGAATTTCTAAGAAACAACAAAGTAAGATTTTTTTTTTCACAAAGAATCTAACTTAAGCATTCATGTTGAAGACAATGTTGCAGTTACCACTTATTTTGAAAGGACACGTAGTGGTGGTTTAAAGTTTTAAAAGGGTTAGGTTTTTTGCACTTGGCATCTTACAGTTTACGGGTAAAATAATTAGATTTGTTTTCAAAAATTACTAGCCCCAACTTCTTCGCTTCCCTTAGTGGGAATCACAGATGGTCAATACTGATGAAAACAAGACACCCCTCCCATTTAAGTATCAAACACCAAGTACCATCTTTTGATATTTCCTTTGAATATCTTCTGTTCACCTCATCCCAAAAGCCTTAAACAAACCAAAAGCAAATTAAAATTGTCTCCTCTATCTCCATCTACAATAACCTACAGATTCTACACTAACCTAGCTATACGGAAGCAATGTGCCTACAACGGAGCTTGATTCTCTAACTGGTACCTAGAAAAGAAGCCACATGCCTTCAAAACACTCTTGTTGAAGTAAAATGTAGCACATGTTACAATTTCCACTTCCCATTTAATATCATTCAAAGCTTCTGTCCAAAAATATGAAGCTGTCTGTGGGATTAGTGGTAGCTTCCTGTCTTTCCATGGCTCCCCTCAGTTTCACTCCAATGAAATAATGAACCTGTTGACCCAAAAAACAGATGTGCGAGAGAGAATTTTGTTAAGATCTGGTCCGAGTGTACAAAATTCATCTCACCTCAAAAGTTTTCCACAAATCTCATCATATTCAGAAGCAAACACAAAGTCTCTTTACTTGACTTGGCTTTGTCTGAGTGATTGCTTTATAGATGAGTACATACTGACACAAGTCAAAATCAAACAAAAATAAAACTCTTCAAACTAATCAGACCCTTTCCCCTAAAAGATGTAAAAATCAATCACTGTAATTTCTAGTTTTGAATTCTCTTGAGGTGCTCAGATACATCAGTGGCACTGATAAAAGAAGCATGGTAAGTGTATAACACTTCTCACGGGACTGGCCAAGTCCTGATTTGGCCAACACAGTTTCCACTTTGTGCCTCAAGCTGCTGTTCTGCAGCTGCAGTAAGTTACTGCAAGCCTGGTTCCATGTTAGTAGGCGGTGAAGAGCTCACGCACTGCCCAGAGCGCAGGACTCAAAGGATCTCCCTTACTCACTGAATCTAGCCCCTAACGTTGCAGATTGCTCATTCATCCCTTGCAAAAACTACTTCCCATCTGGAAAGGGAAGTGCTTCCCTGTCTCCAGTAGTCTCGTTGGGAGCCCCAGTTACCAAGAGCTTTCAAATTCTACTGGGTAGAAAGAGCAGAAGCTCTTTATTCAATCTTTTCAATATTCTACATTTACATCCTTGTCAAACTGAATGAATGGCAGCTAAACTCTGACAAAACAAACTAATTCTTCAGTCAAACTCCAAGATCAGATGTAGCAAGTAATGACAATGCACACCCATCATCACCTCACTATGAGAGTTACCTGCCACATCCCGAACAGTAACATTTAATCAGGCTAGCATAAAATATATTAATGCAGCCTGACTTCTAGTGCCAAAGGCTTCACAGATGTAGTTGCTAACACTAGCTAGCAAGACAAAAAATACTGACAACTGGGAGTTTCATCGATTTTTTTTTTTTCACAGCTTTGTTATTGTATGTCTGTACAACAAATGCAACACAACATCTCATCTGTAACATACCGATAACTGTTTAAATACATTTTCAGAAATAACCAACTAACTATGAAAT